>NC_141693.1:237567726-243077726 GCF_964263255.1 Lissotriton vulgaris | reverse complement strand
GATTATGGGGTGCAGGGGTATTTAAAGGGAGCAGGGTGGGATTAGCACACGATATGAGACATGGCATGAAGGGCGGAAGGTACCACACGCCCCCAGCGTTTGTCACGCCCCCAGCACACGCCCACAGCACAACGCAGACACGCCCAACAAGGGACTACTTTGCTGGCCCGGTTCTTTTACCTTTTAAATGTATATGGTGGGCGTCTGCATAGCCTATGTCCTTCTGCTGCAACTGCCCTTTCCAACGCTGTATTGGGTGTTGTGATTGGAGCTGTGGTTCCTGAGATTACCCGCCTCAAAGGTTTGGGCTCTCTCTTTATTATATTAGTATGGATGTCACAAAAAGATGTTAATATTTCACTTCTGTTCTTGGATTTTCGTCACAATAAAAGACACTGAACATAATCTTCAAAAAAGTTATTTACAAAAGTTTAAGCTATTGCCATAATAAATTACAATAACTTTTATTTAAGTATTAATTATTAAAAAAGTTAAAAGCCATTGTTATTTGTAATATCAATATATCTATCGCCCTCACATAAATACAACACATATTGCATTACAAATGCTATAGGTGTCACATTTGCGAAAGGTAAAACTATTGGCATTGTAAATGACAAAGCTATTAATTTTGCTGTTTTCAAAACCAACACATAAATAAAAAAAAATGTCATTTACAATACCAATAGCTCAAACTTTCCTAATGTGAGACCTATTGCATTGCAAATGCTTGTTTTCTTTCTTTCTTGCAAGAATCTTGCAGCCAATGCCAGACTGATTGACTTTTTTTTAGGTCTGTCTGACCTTTTGATTTTACTAAATGATGCTTATAATATAGTTACTTACAGGAATTCCAGCCAGACTTCATCCATTGGTTTGTGGTTGCTGTCATTTGCATTTTTTTCCAGTATGCATTAGGGGCAATGTATCAGCTCACTTCAGCCACTGGCTGAGTCCACTACAAATTTCGGCATGCAGCCCTTTTACAAGGATCTCATCCACACACAAAGTAGTTCCCTTCAGTGCCAGGGATGTACTACTTTTCCCCTGGATGCATGTTACCGGGTCTGTTGGTAGAGGGCGCCAGGCAAACTACATGTCCCAGAATCCCTTGGGACGCAATACTGGCAGATGAAGAGGGAGACGGCTGGATTTCTTCTCCTGTAAAGGCCCTCCCCTTTCTGGGGTCGGGGCTTGACAATCTTGCCTGCTCAGCGTTTGTGTAGCGGATGGTATTGCCCGCTGGAGTTCTATTTCGTGCTGGTTCCTGTATTTTTATCCACTGCTGCTGTTTGTCATTACACACCACAACGGAAACTGCATTTTTGAAACCCAACTTTCCCAGGAGTTTTTCCAGCCGGTTCTTGCTTTATTTTTCATCGTTGTTTCCCGCTCTGCATTCACGTGTGTCTGCCTGTCTGTTTCAGGAGTTAGAAGGACGCCGAGTTTCTCCGACATTTGGACTATTCGCATCTGGAGGTGTGTGGTCTTGCTGGGATTATAATGTCTTGGAGCTTCTCTGGAATATCGCTGCTTCTCATCTAGTGGGTATCTGTTTATACTTGCATCCTGTTAGGTGCGAGTGAATCCCTCAGTACTTCTCACCCCCCTCTTTTGTTCCTTTATCTGCAGCTTCTGTGTATTGGGGTGACTTCTGAAGCCATACCGACCCCTAGACCAGACTTCAGGTATAAGAAGGACCAGCGCCGCAGCAGAGTTTATTATTGCATCCCTTCTCCTATTCCCCGGGTCACTTCCTTGCATAGTAGTGTATCTCTACTCTGTGTGGGGTTGCGCTCAGGGGGTTAGGGGAACTTCTCTTCACTCCATCATCCCCGCTGGTGGTACTAAGGTTAGTGGCATTACTGTTTTTGGCGCTGCTGACACATCCTGACCCTGTGTCCTTCAAGTTCCAGATGCTTTATACCATTTACTGCCCTCCACTTCAGTGTATCTCTTGACTCCCATTCCCTTCTTACAACCCTCTATGTATGTCTACATCTCTTGTATACCCACTCTCCTCTGTATCACTCTGCTCTTCTTTTACTATTCTTGCCTCTATCCTTTTATTCTGTCATGTCTCTCTACTCTGTTCTCTTCCCTTTTTCACCCGGCATCTTCTCAAAGCACCTCAACTTACTCGCCCCTCTCCACTCCTCCCCTCCCTCCCCTGTACCTCTAAATCCTCCTTTCCTTTTCCTACTACCCATTTCTCCCTACCTTTTACTTGCTATCCTTTCTTTCTCTCTGTTCTCCCTGGCATCTCAATATGCCCTCCCTGGTCTCCTTTTCTCATGTGTCTCCAGTTGTCCCGTGCTTTTTACCTGCTCTCCCTTAACATCTCTATTTTTGCTTGTATCTCCTTTCTTCCCTGAGCCTTTCAATTCACACATGCATATTTCCGTCTATTCCTTCCATTTGAAAGCCCTCATCTGTCTCTTGTTCCTTGCATCACTCCACTCTGTCCACTACCTCTGTGCCGATCTATTCTATCCATTTTCTCGGTTCTTTTGTCTGTCTCCATTTTGTCACTGTATTCCTTGTGGTGGCATGCAGCCTGCACGAGATCGCTTGTTAATTAAACCGCAGCTGATGCAGGGAAGAATGGACCCTACACCCCTCTGGGCTCCGGGGCCACTGCACCGACTGCACCGCTGATAGCAGCCCCTCTGACTGCAGCATCTGTTCTCCACAAGAGCGGAACACCAGAGACATGCCAGCATCCTTCCAGGGATGAAAAGACACTGGATTTCAGTATCTTTAAATTGGGTCATTTACAGCTAAAGACCGAAAATCATCTTCAACTATCCAACTAAAGGATGAAAGTCACAATCTTGATAGCACATGTGCTGATAATTCGGTATAAAAAGTATTAGATACCCGGTAAAGCTTTTCAAGAAGTAATTTAATGAATGCACCTCCAATAAGCTATCGAATGAATATACCTCAGATAGACTTAACTAGCTGCGATGTTGCTACTACTAAAGGCTGTAGGAAGCTAGATCCAAGCAGCCTTTAATAGATGCTTCCCATGTATACAATGGGACTTATATTTGAACAGAAAGATACACAAACACATGTTCTGCGGGTTCTAGCTCTCTGGCTAAAATCATAACTACTTCAAACGGGTGCTTTATCATATCAAGCAGGCACGGTCTCTATGGCATCAGCCAAACACCCTTGTATCATAGGTTGGGTGGAATTGCGTTAGCCATATGCCATAAGATAGATGGTGGGCATTGCATTAGGCGTATGCCTTAGTAACATAGAAGGTGTGTATTGCATTAGGTATATGTCCTAGTAACATAGGTTGTGTTTATTGTATTAATATGTACGCAATAGTAACATAGACGGTGTGTATTGCATTAGCCGTACGCCATGGTAACATAGACGATGTGTGTTAGATTGGGCGTATGCCCTAGTAACATAGATCGTGTGTGTTGCCTTAGGCATATGCCCTAGTTACATAGGTTGTGTTTATTCCATTAGCTGTACTCACTAGTAACCTAGACAGTGTGTATTGCATTAGTCGTACGCCATGGAAACCTAGACGAGGTGTGTTACATTAGGCGTATGCCCTAGTAACATAGATGGTGTGTATTGCATTAGTTGTAATGTGGTAAATAAATTATTTACACTATCATAATTTCTATAAATACCAAAAGGGTCAAGCATAAATGAGGAGCAGAGTCCGTGGTGTTAGTCAATGGGCTTTATTTCATTAACTCGAGTTAAGGGAGAGCTCCTTCACCAAGCGGGTTCAGGAGTGGTCTGAACTTTATTCACAGAGTGCAATATTTATACATTCTTTGCATACATAGGGAGGAGCCCTCCAAGCAGAAGAGAAAAAAAAGATATGAGCATGTAGGAGTTCACTTTAATGAGTCGTGGGTGGGTGCATAGAGGGGGTTGCGTGGTCAGCTAAAACTCGCACTGCCTGTTTGCGCAACTTATCTGAGCTTTCCTGGAGGGCTGCATTCTACCTATCTGTTAGGGAGGGTCTTGGGTGTCAGGGTGACCAGTATGTCTGGTTTTATCTCTAGCCTGGGGCATGACCCAGATGGCTCTTATCTGTAGGAGAATGGTTGCTTCATACCAGTGGACTGGTGGGGCGGGTCGGTTAGGCCCTTCCTGTTCGTCCTTTGTGTAGCTGCCTTGGAGGTTTCCCTTGCCGTGAGCTCTGCTTATCTCTAAGTGGTGGCAGGAAGGCTGGGCCCTATCTCTGCAGATGCATTTCTGTGGGCCTCCTGCTCGAGGCCCAACTGTAGTTTGTTAGGTTAGCAGATAGCTCTTTTGCACACTGCTATCTTGTCACCCCAGGCTGGGCCTCTTCTTAGAATCGGCTCAACCAGTCGCGGCTGGTGACATTTGAAATAGGCGGGGCGTAAAATCGGACTGACTGCCTCATAATAATAAAAATTAAAATAAATGTAAAAAAACTTTCCTTGGCTTGGCTTCCCGCTCTGGCTCTCGACTCGAGTCCTGTCCCGAGGGCCGATACTGCAGACTCCCGCGCGCCATCCTGGATTTTTTTGAATGCCTCCCTCGTCACCGAAGGCTGCAGGCAGCCTCCCTCCCCTCCATGGCAGCCGGCGCTGATTGGTTCGGCCGGCTGCCCTAAATACGTCATGTCTCCTACTCTGCATGCTGCAGAACGGGGAGTGGGAGGAGGCTTGGGGGAGCGGCTTGCCCACTGTTGCTAACACTGTCTGTTTGGACAGCCTCCCAGGCTGTCCAAACAGTCCGTATTCACAACAGTGGGCAAGCCACTCCCCAAGCCTCCTCCCACTCTCCGTTCTGCAGCATGCAGAGTAGGAGACTGAGGCTCGAGGAAGTTTGCTGACTGATTTCTCGCCTTGCGAGAAGGGCAGGCAGAAACAAATGGTAGTTATAAATAAATAACTACCATTTGTGTCTGCCTTCTTCTCGCACGGCGAGAAAACAGGGGGGGGCGGCGCCCAAACGCCCCCACGGTAAAACACCCACTGGGCTCAACCACAAATATGCGAGGTCGGAGGAATGCAACTGCAGCCCCCAGGGTATCTGAAGGAGAGAAACTTACAGCAGAGGCAGGGCACTAAAATGGAGGAACAGGTTTACACAAAATGGCGAGGGTACATGCAGGGGACACGAAGGCCTTAGGGACGTTAGATATTTCGTTTTCCTCATTCCCTCCTTGTCCCCTAGTGTACCCTCCAAGTCAAGTCCATTCTCATGAGGCTATCGATGTGATCTTGCACCATAATTTTCTCATTTTCTCTACTCTGAATATGTGGGCGGGGAACGCAAACAGTGGCACACAAGCCACAGATGGCCGGGCCACACTGAAGACATAAGCAGCAGCTGAAGATAAGCAATATCAACCCTAGGGCGGTCAATATTTTCCATCCCCATGCTGATACCAATCCCCAGAACCAGCTGGACCAGGTCCAAGTGCCAGGATCTTGGTGCAAATTTTCGGCAATCTTATGGAGCTTAGTTATGGCTGCATATACGGAGGGAGAATTATCCGGAATGAAAACGCAGCAACTAGAGCCAATCACCCTACAGGCCCCGCCTCTATCAGCCAGGATGACGTCAAGGACAAGGCGATTCTGAAGGGCAACCAGCCTTATGGCAGCCTGTTCCTGGGTTAAGTTCCCCAGGGCAGATGCCATCTGATTCACCACTGCCTCCAGAGTCCTTGTCAACCTGCATATGAGCTTACTGTTCTGGACGGGGCCTATGAAGAAGAAAAATCCTTTGTTGAAGTCTGTGTATTGTTCCCAGGTAGTCTCAGTCTCATCAACCCCGGAGGTGTCGATCCCCCTCTTATGCCTGATATGGGCTACTTGTAGATCTCGATGATAGGTGGATGGGGCCAAGAAGACAGGTGGTAACAGGAATGCTATATAACATGTTCCCCCCCCCCAATTAAAAGGCAGACGCACATAGGCCGTCTGTCCACAAATAAAATAGGTATGGCGAGATGCTTGGAAAGAGGATTTTCCTTTATCCTTAAAATCCACTACATCGTGCCATTCGCTGTGCCCCACCTGGACTGTGCCCTTTTTCCGGACACACAAGTTACCCTTCACCGGTAGGACCGAGATAGAAGTTGGACCCACATTTTTCTTAGGCTTGACATTCAGCATTGCTTAATGGAGGGACGCATTTCCTTGTTCGTACTCTTCACTTTCAAGGGTGGTCCCTCTCCCTTGTGGGTCTCCTTCATCATCTGGGTAACAAGCCTCATTCAGGACCATATTCATGTTTCCCCACGACCACTCCCCTTTACACAACTTATTATCTTCGGGACAGACTGTGGACGTGAAATTATAGAGTCCTGCACTTCTTAGGGCAGTCCAAGCTTCACATGTCCCATTATAAGAGAATGGGAGGGGGAAGAGGGGCATACCTCCCTTCACCTTTTGATGAGATGGGAGTCGGCCGATATCCAGCAGTTGGTCGCATTGCTAGTTTGGTGGGAATAATGCAGCATCTGTATGAAAGAATTGTTGCGCAGGGCCAGCCGATATATCAGTTCATCGAGGTGGCAAATCACTATGTGCGTGCTCTTTGGTATTAAGTGAGGAATGCACAGGTGGAACAGCAGGAGGAAAAACAATATGCAGTATCCAGCCAACACTCATTATCACAATACAAAATTAAGACAGAAAGATCAGGAATACTATATATCTGCCACGCAGTATTTTGCAATATTTTTGTTTCATCTTAGTCTTTTTGCTCGTACTGTTCATGACCCATTGTAAGTCAGTAATCATGTTCAACCGTTTCACCACCGGGTGGACTTAGACAATCAAACATTAACCGACTTCTTAGCTCTTAGTTTAGAGGTATACTCTTGTTGGGTAGTGTTCTCTAGCAAAGGGGGCTCAAAGTCTGTACTGTCTTTGTTTTTGGCAAAAGTTCCAGTATCTCCAAAGTACTTTTTACAGTGACTCGAGTGTAGCCACCCTTTTCTTCCCTCGACTTTGACGGCCGTCCTAGTCGTCAGCAGGACTAACTTTGTCGCCTTCCACCTGGGGTCCAGAGGGCTCCTCCGGTCGAAGTTCCTCACTAGCACCCAGTCCCATGGGGCTATGGCATGGTCCTCGACCTTGGTGTTGTCAGGGAAGGCAGCGACAACCTGCGAATGGCAAGAGAGTAGTGCAGACATCAAGGAAGCCAGGTAATCTGTAAGCATATTACTGTCAACATCAGTTATTTTCTTAGGCATCGGCGTACCCCACACATTCGGTGGTCTGCCAAAAACCACCTCATATGGGGATAGGCCAGTTCTAGAATGAGCTACCATACACATGTAGAAGAGGGCAACCGGTAAGGCCACCATCCAATCCACGCCCTTGTCTGCACAGATCTTGGCTAATTTTGTCTTGAGTGTCTGGTTGTGTCTCTCTACCAGACCTGCTGCTTGTGGGTGCCTCACACAATGGAACTTCCAGGTATATCCTAACAGAAGGGACACCTGCTTCATGAGTTCGGAAGAGAAGGGCTGGCCATTGTCTGAGTAAATGACACGGGGTAACCGTATCGTGGGAAAAATTCCCTTACCAACTGTTTGGCAGTTGTTACTGCGGTGTAATCTGGGACGGGGTAAGCTTCTGTCCATCGAGTTAGGGCACACACCACTACCAGGATGTACTTGTAACCTCTGCATCTGTCCATTTGGATGTAATCCATTTGGAGAACCTCGAAAGGGTTGGTCGGGGGGGGAATCCACCTTGCTCCACTGGGGTACCCTTTCCTGGTTTGAACTGACAGCATATCATACATGTCTTTACTTTTTGTTTTGCTGCAGCACGTAAGTTTTTGTTAAACCATATTTTCTGCAGGCTGTCCAACATTATTATTATTATTATTATTATTATTATTATTATTATGTTTCTTATATAGCGCCTGAATCGACCCCCGAAGGGGTATCTCTGCGCTTGCCTTGGGAACCCGTCCTGGCTTTTCCCTGTGAGATAGCCCCTACAGGGCATCCCCAAGGTGAATGCCAGGCATCCCGCCGCAGGGGGGCCGTTGTGGAGATTAAGCAAGCTTAATGCCCAGAGTTGCAGAGTGTGAACCCATGATTAGGTCAGGCACCGAAGCGAGAATTATCGAGTCCATGGACATTTGAGCGCAAGACCCTGCCGCGTCGGGAATTGAACCCTGGTCCCGGGTCTGACCTCTGCTTCAGGGTCTGCCTGCTCTAACCAGTGAGCCACACTTCTCCCTTCTCTCCCAGGTGAGCTGGGCTATGCGCTGTATCTATTATCACCTGTACCATAGAATCAGGGAGAAACCATGTGGCTTTGCTTTTTGTCATCCAACCCTGGTCAGTCTGGACCCCTCCTTGTTCAGTCCATTTCTTTATTTCATCTGGTGTTGCATGGGTCTGTATGTCGTGTACATCTTTGGAGGGATCCCTGACTGCCATAGTGGTAGTCGGTAATGATGCCTGTGAGTGTGTTGTGTCAATTGGGGTCTGAGCTGTCTGTTCCGCAGTTCGGTCTGCCAGGTCATTGCCTTGGGAAATGGCATCAGTAGCTTTGGTGTGTGCTTTGCATTTCAGGATAGCTATGGCTGCTGGTAGATGTATAGCTTCTAACAGGGCCTGTATGAGAGGGCCATGCTGTAGCTTGGCCCCGTGCGAGGTCAAGAAACCTCTCTCCCTCCATAGTACTCCGAAGTCGCGGACAACACCGAAAGCATATTGTGAATCGGTGTAAATGTTAACCTTTAACTCTTTTGCTCGTTTACAGGCTTGCGTCAAAGCAATGAGTACTGCTGCTGGAGCTGACAGGATATCTATTCTTTGTGTCTCTATGATCTCATGGTCAGTAGTCACGGCATATGCTGCCACCAGTTCTCCCGCCCCTGTCCTCATGCATGATCCATCTACATAAAACGTTATGTCAGGGTCTGGGAGTGCAACGTCTGTCAGGTCTTGTCTTGGTTTTGTCACTATATTTATTACTTCCACACAGTCATGCGGTGAGGTGTCATCTGTGTTTGAAGGTAAAAGAGTGGCAGGATTGAGTATGTTGCATCTTCTGATCTCTATGTGTGGTTGGAATAGTGTCAGCTCGTATCCTGACAATCTTGCTACAGTCAGGTGTTGCGTCTGTGTCCTATTCAGGAGAACTTCCACTGCGTGTGGTACTTGTACTGTCAGAGGGTGTCCCAGCACTATCGCGTCACTTTGTCTTATGGCCAAGGCTGTGGCCGCAACTGATTTCAGACATGCGGGCAAAGCCTGTGCCACCGGATCCAGTGTACTAGAAAAATAAGCACATGGCTTTATTATTATTATTATTATGTTTCTTATATAGCGCCTGAATCGACCCCCGAAAGGGTATCTCTGCGCTTGCCTTGGGAACCCGTCCTGGCTTTTTCCTGTGAGATAGCCCCTACAGGAGAAGTGTGGCTCAGGGGTTAGAGGCGGCAGACCCAGAAGCTGAGATCGGTCCTGGACCAGGGTTCAATTCCTCGCCTCGGCGGGTCTTGGGCTAAAAATTCCACGGACTCGATAATTCTCGCTCCGGTGCCTTCTCGACTCACGGGTTCACACTCTGCGACTCTGGTCAATAGCTTGCTTAATCTCCACAACGGCCCCTCGCGGCGGGATGCCTGACTTTCACCTTGTGGATACCCGCTGGGGCTATCACACAGGGGAATATCAGGACGGGTTCCCTAAGCAAGCGCCGGGACACCCACTGCGGGTAGCTGTGCGCTATATAAGCTCAACTACATTTACATTTACATTTTCCCTGCTTGGTCTTGCGTGAGAACAGATAATGCCGTTCCATCCCGCTCAGTCACAAACAGGGTGAAGTGTTTATTGTAATCAGGAGTGGCTAAAACTGGCGCTTGACATAAGGCCCGCTTCAATTCTTCAAATGCCAGGGTGTGCTCTGGTGTCCAAGGGAGGACAGTAGAAGTGGCTGCCTCATGTGTAGTCAACTGTATGAGGGGCTTGGCTATGTGAGCATACTGGGGAATCCATTGCCTGCAATAGGAGGTGAGTCCAATGAATGCGCGTACTTCCTTCAGTGTCTTGGGCTGTGAAAGGTTGGAAATCAATTGAATACGTTCTTGTGTTAGCTGCCTACCCTCCTTGAATAGCAAGTGCCCTAAGTAAGCCACTTGTTGTTCACAGAATTGCAACTTTGAAGGGGACAATTTGTGCCCCTTGTCAGCCAGAAAATGTAAGACTGTGAGGGATGCCTTTTCGCAGTCAGATTCTGATCTTGCTGTGATGAGAATGTCATCCACGTATTGTATTAATGCTGTGTTGGTAGGCATACTAATGCTGTCAAGTTGTCTCTTCAATGCCTGACTGTACACACTCGGGCTTTCTGTAAAACCCTGGGGTGCTCTCGTGAATTTAAAACTTCGGCCTTTTAAACTGAATCCAAAAAGGTATTGGCTGTCAGGATGTATAGGAATACTGAAGAATGCATTCTTCAGGTCAATGACCGTAAAGAATGTTGCCTCAGCATCAATAGCAGTCAACGGTGAAGAAATGTCTGGGACCACTGGGTATTGTGGGACCACACATTTGTTCAATTCCCGAAGGTCTACCACTAGTCTGTAAACTGGGGGTGCTTGAGGGTCTGTGCGTTCAAGGACAGGAAGGACGGGTGAGTTACACACATTTGAGTCTCTCCACCACCACCCCCTGCTCAATGAGTTCTTGTATGATTTTCAATAAGGCTGTTTCGGCCTCAGGTGGGATCCTGTACTGTCGTATCCGGGGTAAGACTACTCCTGCCTTGAGAGTGACCTGGTGTGGTGTGATGTTCATGTAACCTACGTCAGTCGAACCTTGTGCCCATAGATGCTGTGGGACGTTCTTAAGCCTGGGATCAAAATCTCTTACTGTAAAGTGTGCTTTAAAATCACGCAGAAACAGTCTGACTCCTTCTGGTGAGCAACAGATAACTGCTACCAGTTCCTTTAGTGTCTTTATACCAAGCAAATTTTCTGGACATGTTTTAGTCAGTAGTAGGTCTGTGATGCGTGTCAGTGGACCCACCCCAATTGAGACTGGTTCTGATACTTTGTTAATAATCGGCTTACCAGAAAATCCCAGGGATATATTCTGTGAGCCCGAGAGAGGTGCCCCTGGGACCTCATGACTGATTGTAGTCCTGCTCGCCCCTGTGTCAATTAGAAACTTTCTGTCCTGTCCCAATAACTGAGCTTGTACCCTCTTGGTCCACTGGAACTGGGATAAGGGGCAAGCCATCTACCCTCTTGAGGCTGTTTCATGAAAAAGATTGGTATTCTGGGTAGTCTGACTATGTGTACTGATACATTTGAGGTGCAGCAGCAGCGTGCGTCTGGACCTGCTGTGTTGTGGGGGCTTGTGTCTGTTGAGTGTTGTTCTGTCTGGGTGTATAGGGCCGTTCCTTTGTTTTGCCTGTGGCTATATTGTGCTTTAGGACGGGGCATTCCTTTACAAAATGACCCTGTTATTTACAATAATTGCAGGTCCCTTTATTGGGTGCGGTACCATTCTTGCTCGTCTGTGCAGGTCTTGTTTGGGCAACTAGCACCTTCATTTTTGTATCCTTCATGCGCTTCTTTTCTTGTTCCTGCTCTTCCCTTATTCTATTTTGGTGGTATTGCAACATTTGTAACATTTGTGAGGGGCTATTTGCTTGCCAAGTACTTTCAACCTTCAGCACTCTATTCCTAATCTGAGGAAGGGCGTTATCTACCAATTTTGTCACAAAAAGGTGGGGATATGCCTCACTACCGTATTTTAAACCACTGTTGACAGAAGCATTTCTCCAACCTAGTGTAGTAATCGCTCGTGTCTTCCTCTTGTTTCTGTTTACACGCTGAAATTGCATCCCAATCTTCCTTTTTAGTCGTCAACAGTCTAGGTAAAATTTGTATAAGGAGTTCGGGGAGTTCCTTAGCTTTATCACCAAGACCATCCCCTGGGGCCCTACCTGTATCTTCCGCTTCCAACTGTCCATTTCAGAATTTTATCTCCCACTTCCCAGTCTTTCTCTTTAAGTTTCTCGTAAATGCCTACTGGTAACAGTACCTTTAGTAGCTTTATGATGTCAGGATATGTATAGTCTCCTATGCGGAGGATGTCTTTCATTTCTCGATGGAACCCCCCCGGATCTTTATTATGGGAAGGTAACAGCTTCTTCATTTCCAATATTTCTAACTTTGTCAAAGGGGTGTAAACATATACCCGCTGGAAAGAGCCATCTGTCTTTTTTATGGGGTGAATCTCTCGCAAAGGGTACTGAACAGAATGCGAGCCTCTGGGATGAGTGTCTTGTGGTAGTACTGAAGTGGACAGGAATTGTTCATAACGATGACGCAGGTCCAAAATAATGTTAATCAATTCCAGGCCCTGTGTCATCCATCTGTCCAGTATCACATTTTCCAAGAGTTTGTATAATTTACCAGGGTGGTGGTAAGGACTCTCATACATAGTGATCAGGTGCTGGACCATGTAGATACTGGCCAGGCGTTGTTCGAGAGGGGTGAGATTCAAAAACATTTGGGACAGTATGTCAGGATTATATACATATGGTTGGGACATCCACTGGGTAGCGGACCGGGCCAACTCCTTCTCTTGTGACGTGAGGGGTGGCTCGTCATCTATCCAATTGTCTAGTGCCTTTTCAGTTCTTTGGAATAGGTCCTCAGGGGAACAACCCTGTTCTTTGACTAATCTCTTTTTCTGAGGACGGGGGCACTTTGCAACACTACCGTGCCATGCCATGCCCTCGTTGTCATCCCCCTCCTCTGGCGCACCATCCCTGACATCATTCTTGGCTTCACGCATTTCTAGTATTTTCTTTTTAATCTGGTTCGTCATTTCTTCTGTCTGCGCTCCCTTATCATGTTTACCGTTATTGATGCTGTCGCTCCATTCTATCAAAGTAACCTCCACGTCCCCATCACCCTCATCAAGTTCCCTGATCAGACAGTTGGTAATAAAACGGAGGATGTTGTTCCTAGCCTTTACTTTTCTATTTGTCATGGCTCTAGCTATGCATTCATGGTTCTGCCCTGTTCTGATGAACTCGTACAAGGCATCTAAATGCATATTTATATCTGGTAGTCCATCTAGTTCTGCGATGGCTTGCCTTAGTCGTATTGATATGGCACGCATTTGATCAGTAGTACCTGGTTGCAAATCATATATACATCTAGGGAGTTCGACGTCATCCTTTATTTCCTTATTCCCCCCTCCTTCTGCCCCTCCGCTATGTTGTTGGTGATCCTGGGCCGGCGGGAGCATGACATCTGGTGGGGGTGGGGGAAATGACAGATCAATAATAACTAGGTATGTAGAAAGGAACGCATCAGGTGCCGTGGGTTTAGTTTCAGGGGGTACATCTTGGGAAGCTACCTCTGTAACTTCTTCTGAGAGGACGGGGTAAATACCAGCAACAAGAGCATTTCTCTCCCTATCCATTTGCTCTGCTCGAACCCGTTCACCCTCCTCTAGTAACTCTTTTTCTTTTGCCTGTTCTGACATTTTCCTTCTTTTCTCGACTTGGTTAAGTTCTTTCATGGCCCTCCTATTAGCCTCTTTGCGCCATAATTCAATGGCCTCTTTTTGCGAGGGTCTCGACTTCCTTTTCCATAATTGTTCCTCTACTCTCATAATACATTCCGAATCCCATGTGCCAGTAGCAGGCCATCTATGCATCGCCTCTAGATCCTTTGTGTAATCTACCCAGAGATCTAAATAAAGAATGGCGTCTAGGCCATTTTTGTTATACATGAATTGGCCGGGGGTATCTCTTGGCGGGACATTAACTGGCTCTTCCAACAATCCCTTTTTAGTGCCTATCTTACGCAACTTTGAAAACAGCGGCATGCTGAAAATCTAATTAAAACAATTTCGAACTCAAAACATAAATGACATATCCTTATGCACTGGAATACAGTACAACTATACCGGTCTCGTGAAGGAGACACGTCTTTACCGTGTTCATTAAATGAACCCGTCTTTATGCGTTCTTAGTGGTACTCACCGGGAAGCAGAACTTGAAGACCTGGTCATCGGACACTTGACGCTTGCGCAGGAATGGCGGATCTCTGAAGACCTCGGACTCGGCGCTCTCACTGGTTGGGCTCTGGGTCAGGATGCTCCGCAATCTTCCTCACCGCCTCGTGTGGATGTCTGGTCGCAGTCCGGCTCCTCCGTGGGCCTGAGGGAGTAGGCGGGAAGTCCCGCTGGCGTGTACACTTGAAGTCCGTCGAGGCTGTGGAAGGGGCGGGGTGGGACCTACATCACCGGCGAGTGGGGAAGGGGATGCGTCCCTATTCGGGCGCCAAAATTGTGGTAAATAAATTATTTACACTATCATAATTTCTATAAATACCAAAAGGGTCAAGCCAAGCATAAATGAGGAGCAGAGTCCGTGGTGTTAGAGTCAATGGGCTTTATTTCATTAACTCGAGTTAAGGGAGAGCTCCTTCACCAAGCGGGTTCAGGAGTGGTCTGAACTTTATTCACAGAGTGCAATATTTATACATTCTTTGCATACATAGGGAGGAGCCCTCCAAGCAGAAGAGAAAAAAAGATATGAGCATGTAGGAGTTCACTTTAATGAGTCGTGGGTGGGTGCATAGTGGGGGTTGCGTGGTCAGCTAAAACTCGCACTGCCTGTTTGCGCAACTTATCTGAGCTTTCCTGGAGGGCTGCATTCTACCTATCTGTTAGGGAGGGTCTTGGGTGTCAGGGTGACCAGTATGTCTGGTTTTATCTCTAGCCTGGGGCATGACCCGGATGGCTCTTATCTGTAGGAGAATGGTTGCTTCATACCAGTGGACTGGTGGGGCGGGTCGGTTAGGCCCTTCCTGTTCGTCCTTTGTGTAGCTGCCTTGGAGGTTTCCCTTGCCGTGAGCTCTGCTTATCTCTAAGTGGTGGCAGGAAGGCTGGGCCCTATCTCTGCAGATGCATTTCTGTGGGCCTCCTGCTCGAGGCCCAACTGTAGTTTGTTAGGTTAGCAGATAGCTCTTTTGCACACTGCTATCTTGTCACCCCAGGCTGGGCCTCTTCTTAGAATCGGCTCAACCACAAATATGCGAGGTCAGAGGAATGCAACTGCAGCCCCCAGGGTATCTGAAGGAGAGAAACTTACAGCAGAGGCTGGGCACTAAAATGGAGGAACAGGTTTACACAAAATGGCGAGGGTACATGCAGGGGACACGAAGGCCTTAGCGCCGTTAGATATTTCGTTTTCCTCAGTAAGCCCTAGTAACATAGGCTGTGTAGTGCATTTGCCGTATGTCATAGTAAGATAAACAATGTGTATTGCGTTATCCGTACGCCCTAGTAACATAGGTTGCATGTATTGCGTTAGCTGTACACAATAGTAACATAGGATGTGTATTGCGTTAGCCGTACACAATAGTAAAATAGATGGTCTGTATTGCCTTAACCATACACCCTAGTTACATAGGTTGCATTAGCCATATACCATAGTAACTTAGCCGTACTTCATAGTAAGATAGACGGTGTGTATTGCATTAGCCGTACAACCCAGTAACATAGGTGCATCAGGCATTCTGTGTAGGCAGTGCTGCTTAGGACAGTGCTACTTAAACATACACCATCAGCAACAAACCATTCAAGCCACACACACACACACACACACATACATACATACATACATATAGTAGAGTGATGAATGGCTTTTGTAATTTTACAGCTCGGCAAGGACAGCACTCTACTAGTCCTATGCTTAAAAACTTTGCTGTACAAATTGCAAAAGACTTTGTCATTTTCTATCTTGGCGTGGAAAGCACTGTGCTAATCCTATGCTTAAAAACTTTGATAGAAAAACAGACATTTGAGGTGAGCAGATCTAGAGTGTCGCTGGTGTTGAGAGTGCTCTTACAGGGGCTGCTTTCCACCTAAACTTGAGAACTACCCAGAGTTCTCTCTTTCTTTTTTGCATAATTTATGCGTCACTCTATGCCTAAAAGGGTTTTGTTTTGACTTAATACTGGGTGCTCCCTTGTGTCTAGACAAAGCTATACCTCTCTGAAGAGCTCTAATTAGAGCAAAACACTGTGTCAGGGGTTGCTTTTACTCATTTCAGGTTGGCTTGAGTTGGTATTTCACTAATTCAAAGCTGTAATATTGTGCCTGGAGTGATGAATGGCTTTTGTAATTTTACAGCTCGGTAAGGACAGCACTCTACTAGTCCTATGCTTAAAAACTTTGCTGTACAAATTGCAAAAGACTTTGTCATTTTCTATCTTGGCGTGGAAAGCACTGTGCTAATCCTATTCTTAAAAACTTTGATAGAAAAACAGACATTTGAGGTGAGCAGATCTAGAGTGTCGCTGGTGTTGAGAGTGCTCTTACAGGGGCTGCTTTCCACCTAAACTTGAGAACTACCCAGAGTTCTCTCCTTCTTTTTTGCATAATTTATGTGTCACTGTATGCCCGAAAGGGTTTTGTTTTGACTTAATACTGAGTGCTCCCTTGTGTCTAGACAAAGCTATACCTCTCTGAAGAGCTCTAATTAGAGTGAAACACTGTGTCAGGGGTTGCTTTTACTCATTTTAGGTTGGCTTGAGTTGGTATTTCACTAATTCAAAGCTGTAATATTGTGCCTGGAGTGATGAATGGCTTTTGTAATTTTACAGCTCGGCAAGGACAGCACTCAACTAATCCTATGCTTAAAACTTTGCTGTACAAATTGCAAAAGACTTTGTCATTTTCTATCTTAGCGTGAAAAGCACTGTGCTAATCCTATGCTTAAAAACTTTGATAGAAAAACAGACATTTGAGGTGAGCAGATCTAGAGTGTCGCTGGTGTTGAGAGTGCTCTTACAGGGGCTGCTTTCCACCTAAACTTGAGAACTACCCAGAGTTCTCTCCTTCTTTTTTGCATAATTTATGCGTCACTCTATGCCTGAAAGGGTCTTGTTTTGATATATATATATACATACATACATACATACATAATGTGTTCTTCACATATCTATATGCCTTTCGGCACTCTACCCAGCTCACACTCAATGCTTAAATACAAATCTGATCATCACCGGTTGAGCGCAGTCAGTACTGCTGGGACATTTTCAGAGTGGGCGTGCTGTCATTAATGTCCCGTCACTGCAGACATCACAGGGTTAATGAAAAATCAATGGGTTTCATAAAAGGCAGAGTAGCATACAAGCAACGTCCATTCAGCAGGAGAAAAGCAAGGTTGTAATATGTGTCCAGTGCTGCATTTTGAAGCAGGTTATCCCATATATAAGACTAACGCATACAGTGTAGGGTGCTGCCATCTATAGCGAGCCCTTTTCCTATTGAAATATCCTTTAATCTTATAGCCTTCTATGAAATGACCATTTAATTTGCATAAGAGACACAGTTTTACTCTTAAACTCATAAGGCGTACAAACAATATCTTTGTGGAAATTTGGTTTCTGTACATATTCAGCACACATGTAAAGTGTCCTAATTTGATGTGATCCTATTAAAATTTTTGTTTCAATGCTAATCCAGAGTTAGAAAACAAACAATATGCCTTATTTGCTCTTTACTTGCTGCTGATATATTTTGAAATATTTGTAAAGATCTTTTATAAGTATTTCAATTATGTTAGAAAACATTTGCCATACTATAGTCTTCTTCTTTCACATTCTCTGTAATCCTGGACAATTGTCAAATGTTTGCAAAATTCACTCATTTTCCAGTAAGAGAAGGGAAAAGTAAACACCAATCTCTATGTTAAAAATAAAAAAAAAGAATAAGCAGTAATTTGTGAGAAGACATTGACAGGCGTTTGACTTCTGCCTTTGAATACACATCAAATGTTAAAAGACATAAACAAATCTAAACAGTCCTCTTTATTGATTATTCTGTTTTTGAGTTCCAGCGCCCCAGAGCTCTGTCCACATGGGGATGAGGGTAACAAGTGCTGCACACTTCAGAATTAAGTATTAGTGATAGTTAGCATAAGCTATACACGATTTCAAAGATGCCTCTAATTTAAAGAAATATGTTCAGTTCCAATACAAAGGAATATAGTGGATATTTTTTCTTTCTGCGCTAGCTGACTCGGAAGCTTAATTCCAATTTACATATTGTGAAAGGCATTTAAAAATGCTGAACACTCTAGTATCACTGGGCCAGCCAGGACATAGATGGTACTATTTACAGCTATCTAGTCTGGAGAGTAGCTTTGAAGAAATAGACATGTAGTCCATTTCATAGCAGGCTTAAGAGGGAGACTTTTGCGAAGTAAACTCTGTCACTCAAGGTAAGTAAATCCAGATTTATTGTAGACACGACCAGAGCCTGGTTCTTCCTCTCCAGTCAGCCACCAGCTGACTCAAATGGAATCCACGCACCAAGTCTAATCAACACAGGAATGTATGAACTGAGCTAAAATCACCATACAGGACTAAGGGGAAGGTAGGAGCACTGGCTATGTGTCAAGCGCCAGAAGTACGAGCCGTGTGAAAACGCGAATAAAGGCTCAAGAAAGCCCTTGGGTACGGATCCTAGCACCCTTTAACAAGTAGGCCAGTGGTGGCTCATCCGCTATGGGGGCGGAGTGCCGCCTCCCTCTGCCAGCTGCCTCAAAACAGTACAAAAGGAAAAATGATATGATAATAAACATGTTTTATTTTTGCTTTACTGCCGAGTTTTTTGAGGCGGAGCCATTGAGAATGACAGGCTGCAAGAGAACTAGTGGGACGGCCGCATGCGCACTGAAGCGGTCTCCAACCCGAGCTGCGTCGCGGGGTTGGAGAGCGCAGGCAAAGGCTCCCAGTCTCACTGGGAGTGCAAATTCAGAGCACTCAGGCCAATCCTGACGTTGCTCTCATGACATGAGAGGAGTGTCCGGATTGGCTGCAATAAAGTCTGGGAGCCTATGCCTGGGAGAAGAGGAGCAGAAGAGCGTGACTCGGCTGGCTGCAGGTAAGTTTTCTTTTTGTCCCCCTGACCGCTCTCCCCCCAACACCACCCTCTACTGAAGGAGATGCATTAATATGGGCCCTATTCCACAAATAGTCAGCACTCTAAAATGTGCTGGGAAACTCTTCAAGCCAGACATAATTCGCCAGACCAGGAAATATACAAAAATACACCTACAAGTCTTCATATGAGGCAATATTGTGGGAAAACCGATCAGTTACTCGCAAACTACCTCATGCGTCATGTCACACTGACTGGTACTCATCGCCAAATTTTGTGAAGTTAACGCGGAGACTCCCGGTAAGTAAATCCAGATTTATTGTAGACCCGAGCACAGCCTGGTTTTTCCTCTCCGGTCAGCCACCAACTGACTCAAATGGAATCCGCACACCCAGTCTAATCAGCACAAGACTGTTAGTTAGCACAGAAAGATTGTGGAGCTTATTTACGATCCCCTTGCGCTACCAGTACGTCACTTTTTCCCATATTAAAAGTGACGCACCATCAGCGCAACAGGCTTGTTAATAAGCACCTCTGTCTTAAGGACCCTACACAGATGTAGACTCCCAGTGCTGACAGTACGCTCACATCTCTCACAGAATATCAATGACATGGAATACAGCACTCTCACACCAATCACAGATTAGCTGTTTTACAGCAACGACCGCATACTTTCCCCCTCATACTAGCAGCTAACAGAGGGTCAGGATTGACAGGTCAGTATGTGGCCATTATGATCTGGTGGGCTAGTTTTTACTGTTGATTTCCCTGATATTGCTACCAACATTGCAAGCAGCAAGCACACATGCACTCTATCATACATTGCAAAATACTTATGCAATGTGTCTTTACAGCTTCAAAAAGCCACGATTTGCAGAATTTGAGATTTTTTTTTTTAGCTATCTGATTCGTTAACCGCATCGCTGCTGCGGTTATTTTTACGCTGTGCGGCTGTTTTCGAATAACCGCGTTACATGACGAGCTCAGCTCGTCATCCGCACACGTCACCCGTGGCTGATGACGAGCTCAGCTCGTCATCAGCATCGAAGGGGTTAATCAGGCCACTTTTACTTTAGTGCATTGGTGTATTTTCTATCCCAGACCAACCCTGGCCACACGCTACCTTAAGCACTCTCACCAATTGTCAACCTCAAGGGACCTCTAGTAATGGCCCAGCTAAAGCATGCATCTGTGGTTGATTCAAAGAACAAGTAGTACTGGACTGATATAATGTTGGCAATTGCTTATACATACTGGTCACTTATAAGGACAGATGCCAAGTTTCCCAGCCTCGTGCATTATGTGGCACCCCAGTTCAGGTTATATTCCCTTTGAATTGTAGAACTGTTGTTTTTGTTTTATAATGAATAAACAAAGACTACAAGTCCCAGAATTCTAAGAAAAAAATGGATTGGAGAAGCACATTAAGCATGGGCCTGGGAAACTTGGCAGAGTTGCATAAAACAGGAAGACCTATTGTCTTTACCAATGATTGTTTCTTCTTTTCGCTTGCAATGTGTTCTGTGCACGACCAGTAAGCTCCGTCCACTCAATAAAAGCAAAGGAAATTGCTGAAATATCTTTTTGAGTTCTCATGGCCGAAGGCAGGGAAATTCACCCTGTGATGCCTTTTCTTAAATAAATACACGAAGAAAGAGGGACACCAGTCTAATGGCGCGTGCATGTTATATACAAATCTGAGGTGCGCAAACAAACAAACGCGCGGGTAATATTTGACAACCGGTTTGCACGCACTAGGTGTGGCTTGACGAAAACCAGCTGGGAAAACCCCTGCGATTCACTGTTTGACGCAGGACAATTACCAGAGGCTGGCGAAAAGCCGGAAACAGCAGTAGTTTAACTTTGAAAAAACGAGACATAAAAACTGTACGTGATTTGATTTACGAAATAACGTAAATATGCAAAAAAAATTACAAATCGAAACTACAAAAAAAGTCCGAAAACGCCATAACGATAAAACCTAAATCGGGCCAAAATAAAATCTCAACTAGGTGTAAAAAACTAGATGTAGTAAAATGTATCCCTTTGAAAATCTCTACATAATTCAGTTACATCGAAATAGCACAGATTATCAATAAATAGCCGCCCTATGCGAAATTTCTTTATGTTCTTCTAGCCAAAGTTAATCAAATCAGGAGCATACCAACATGTTTTTATTTTGTTCTGGCCAAAATTAATTAACATTTTCAAGTGCTACTAAAAATAATCATCATATCCGAGGGTATACTGCCACCTATTGGTCATTTCTACAAATACACTCTAGTCACTATTTCAATGGGAAGGATCAGATTATGCTCCTATTTCCTTTGCTTACTTACAATGGTCAACATACAAAGTAGTACATTGCCTACCAAAGCAAGGGCTGAAAAATACAAGGCATAAGGTACCAATAAGTCAAACAAGCACAATATAGTCCACAAAACCCCGTCCTTTTTCTTTGTAGGTGATGAAAAGCCTTCTTCTCCCTAACACTTTTAGCTCAGCTTCCTAGGTACACACCTGAATTTAATAATCTTTGGATACCAGAGATATTGCATAATTGGAGAGAAAAACAAGCACCAAAAGATAAATATTTTTAACAATCATGTATTTACTACACATGTAAAAAAAAATACATCACTATATACATATATAAAAGATACCGGTTTCAAAATATGCACTCTATCCAACCCTTGGGGAGCATCAGTTCATAACCCTATGATCACGAGTGAGATAAACTTCACCTTCATTACCCTAATAGAACTGTAACTTTCCTTCATGCTATTTAGGAAAGATACATTGTAAGGCAGGACTGGAGTTACAGGTCGTGCTTGTTTTAGCGGGCTATACTGGCTATTAAAGGTCTGCTCCCGCATTAAAGGCCAGAGCTAAAGGTGAAGGACTTTAACAAGGGACCGAGACTTTAATAGCCAGTATAGCCCAGCTACAAAGGGCTATAAGGCTATTAAAACATGCTGCCACTAGAAGGCAGAATGTTCTAACAAATAAAACAAAGGCTTCTCGAAGCTGGAGGGGATTTAAATCCCCTCGAGGTCTGAGAGGCCTTTGTGGACAATGGAGACACAGTCGCCCTCATCCTCCTCGACCTCTCTGCAGCCTTCGACACAGTCTGCCACAGCACCCTTTTACAACGCCTCAGAAACATCGGAATCCAAGGAAAAGCATTGGAATGGATCACCTCGTTCCTCACCGGAAGAACCCAGAGAGTCCGCCTCCCACCATTCAAGTCCGAGGCCTCTGAAATCATCTGCGGCGTACCACAAGGATCCTCACTCAGCCCCACCCTCTTCAACGTATACATGAGCCCCCTCGCGGCCATCGCCCGCCAACACAACCTCAACATCATCTCTTACGCGGATGACACTCAACTGATCCTATCTCTCACCAAGGACCCCAGCACCGCCAAAACTAACCTACACGAAGGAATGAAAGAAGTCGCCGAATGGATGAAACAAAGCCGTCTGAAACTGAACTCAGACAAAACAGAAGTCCTCATCTTAGGTAAATCCCCCTCTGCATGGGACGACTCCTGGTGGCCGGAAGCCCTCGGAAATGCACCCATCCCGACAGACCACGCACGGAACCTTGGCGTCATCCTGGATTCTTCACTCTCAATGAACAGACAAGTCAGCGCCGTATCCTCTTCCTGCTTTAACATTCTTCGCATGCTCAGAAAAACATTTCGCTGGATCCCCTCCGAAACAAGGAAAACAGTCACCCATGCTCTAGTCACGAGCCGACTGGACTACGGAAACACCCTCTACGCAGGTACCACCGCTAAACTCCAGAAGAAACTACAACGAATCCAAAACGCCTCAGCCAGGCTCATATTAGACATCCCACGCAACGAACACATCTCTGGTCACCTTAAAGACCTCCACTGGCTACCCGTCAATAAGAGGATCACTTTCCGACTGCTTACCCACGCACACAAATCACTCTACGACATCGGACCAGATTGCCTCAACTCTCGACTGTCCTTCTACACCCCCTCCCGCCAACTTCGCTCTTCCAGCCAAGCCTTCGCCACTGTACCTCGCATCAACAAGACCACCATGGGAGGCAGATCCTTTTCATACCTGGCTGCCAAAACATGGAACTCACTTCCCGCTTACCTTCGCCTCACCCAGAATCACCTAACGTTCAGAAAGCAGCTTAAAACGTGGATATTTGACAAATAATCCTCCTCCCCTTCCCAAGCGCCTTGAAACCCTCTGAGTATGTAGTGCGCTATACAAATTTTATGACTTGACTTGACTTGACTTGAAACATTGGAATGTTGCTCTGCAGGCCTTTACCGGCCGTAGAAGCAGGGAGCACTCCATTGTCTTCAGTGGAGCTCCCAATGTTCTATTATAGCTTACATACCACCAAAGTTGCAAAATCTGAAAGTTGTTTGGAATAGGATCTTTTAAAAATAGAATCTCAAAGGTCTTATCAGCCTTAAAAATATAATCAAAACTAACTCCCAAGTTACACCCTTGTACGCCATAGCCCCCCTAGCAGAATGCGACCCCAATCGAAAAAAGTCTGTGCCAGCCTCGTACATGACCCATCTCACTGGGAGTACCTTTCCTCATCTCGAGTAAATTTCAGATCCACACAGGGATGGGGAAAAGGGTGTTTCTGAGCCATAGGGCATGGAAAGAATGTCCCACCAAGGAGCAAAGCCTTAGTTGGCCACTTGACGTTGAATGAAATTTGGCAAGTTAGCTTCCCTACCTGCACTAGTGTGCGAAATCGAAACTGTTGTTTCCCATAGGGACCAGGAGTAACATAACATAACACATGCATTTGTAAAGGGCACTTATCACCTGTGGGTCTCAAGGCGCTGAACAGATGTTTATTGTTACCCAACTCAATGGTAATCATTTTATCGACCTCAGATGGATGAAAGGTTGAGTGGACCCGCCAGTATTTGAACCTGTGACCATGAGATCGAACTCAGGCCCCTTCAGTGGATGCATTAGTCCACTAAGCCACCTGACCCGGAGTAGATAAGAAATACATCAGATTAGGTAAAACAACAAGAGTTTGGCAAATGCACATAATTGGAAAGAATAAAGTGAAAATTCCAACTTTGAAAAAAACTTAAGAAAAAACATAGACTATTAAATACAGTGATTAAGTATTTCACAATTTAGCTCCAGTAAATTAGAAGTGGTGGTTCCATACTGAATGTCATAGCATTGCTTCTTTGGCTATTTCAACCCTAGACAAGCATCCAACTCTTAAACATCCAAGGTCTCATTGAGCAGACAGAGGCAAACCATCATATGTATCTATGTATGTATTCATTTATTAAGGGGAGATATAAAGTGAAGTCTACAACTCAAATTCGTCATAAGCAAGTAAATTAGCAAAGATAACTCCATGAAATAAACAGCTGAATCTTCTGCAGTTTCTGAAATCTTTGGAGATGGCTGAAGGAGGTGAATTCCATTCCTTTGCAGCTTGTAGTACAGAAACTGTGCCTTTCCATAACTGAAGATGGAAACAAGACACATTGAACAAGAACAGATCCTCAGACGTTTTTAAGTGCCAAAATCTCTCATCATAACACAGTCTTAAAGCAAATCTTATTCCTCGCTGGTAACCTCTGATGTTGGCTAAGGACTTGGTCAACATGATCACATTAGTTTTTGCCCAAAATCATTTGGTCAGACTTTGCCCAAAATCATTTGGCCAGCCTAATTATGATGATATTGCAGTTTCCTATTAGAATTTAGCAGCAAGCCAAGATAGAGACTTGCCATAATCCATGCAAGATTGTACAGACCTTCCAAAACGTGATGGTGGAACAGGTAGAAAAGACATTTCCATATATCATTATCATTTCAATATCCTAGCCTGGTCTCTCTCAATCCAAGAATCTGTTTTTGACCTCCACACAGGGGCATTGTGAAACCCCCACTTTAGCAGCTACAGCGGGGTGGGGTTCTTTATGGGCTTCTTCTGTCTGCAACTTGGCAGACAAACACTCATCGTCAACGCTGAAACACTGGGTCAATAGAAGAGCAAGCAGGAGAAGAGAAACAATACAGCTGGTAAATAGAGCAAGGAAAGAAGGACGGAATATTGGAAGGAAGGGTGAAAAGAAGGAAGTCTGGATGTAAGAGTGGGTGGATGAATGATTTTGTGTGCAGGAAACTGGCTGTCTATATAGTGCACCAAAATGGAGCACACTGTGCAGAGAGTCCAGGGAGACCAATATTGGTATAGAGGCAAAAGTAGATAATAGTAACTCTCTATCTGTGGTAGTGTGGGCGAGCAGTTAGGCTTATCAGAGGGTAGTGCTAAGCATTTGTGGTACTCACAGAGGCAATAAATGATACACGCACTCAAGAATAAATCCAAGACCAATTTACAAAAAGAACACAGATTTTTATATAATTTTTCAGACCAAGAACTTTGTTGTACAGTAAGTACTTTAAGAGATATGAATTTATTTTCCAAGTTCGCAAAATAAATCACATTTGTCCTCATCGACACACCATTGAAGTCAAAGAGAGAAAATAGAAAAAGGCATATCAAATCGTACAGTTGGTTTTTAAGTTTCATCTTCGGCATTTAGGTAACTAGCCAGACCACAGCCAATGTGCCGCCAGCGGATTCTCTGGAGCATCCCGGATTCAGTCGGGAGCAAGGTGCTGAGGTTGTTGGTAGCTGGTGCGCTCCAAAGAAGTGGACCACCTGAAAACGCACTGCATAAGGGGTCTTAAAGGTAAGTCTGAGGGGTCCTACTCAAGGAAGCAGGTCACAAGGGCCCCAGGACCATGGGAGCACAGCTTGTTTATTGGTCAAGGCGGGATGGGTGCAGAGCAGGAAGGACAGACGGGCGGTGCGCTTCAAGAAGGTAGAGACGGTTAAGGGCAGGCAGGTTGGAGAGATGATTTCGTGACAGCTGGGCTACTCATGAAGTATGTCTCAGGGGTCTCGATGTCCCTCAATGGGTGCCTGTTTCTTGGGCAGTTGGAGTCCGGATTGGACTGTTGTCTCAGTGAATGGTGCAGAGGGTCCGCTATCCCGGGTATTGGCGTGGCACAGCTCTGGTAGATCCTGGTGTCTCCAAACTTCGAAGCAAGACAGATTTGATCCTCCGGGGCTGGTGTACCACTTTTGGTTTGGATGCTGTGTCGGAGTTGCCAGGGAGCAGCAAGTCGACAAACCGGATTCTGCAGGTTTGGTGCCTTCAGGCTGTAGGGGAGTAGTACCTCTACTCCAAGGGAGTTATTTGGTGATTTTTCAATGGATGGAAGTGATCTGGGGTTCTTGGAGGCCTCACAGTTGCAGGATGAGACAGCACGGTTGTTTAGTCCTTGAAGCAACAGGCAGAGTTTGGTGCCAATTTTCTGCAGCAGGGCTTTCAGTCCTTGGATCAGCAGCTCTTATTTGTCCCTATCTTCTTTGTGTCCATCGAATCTAAAGTTCAGGGTCTTGGGATGCCACCTACATACTAAAGTTAGGGGTATTAAAAGGGGTGACCGGGACTAGCCAATGGGCTACATACCTTTTAGAGTGTCAACGCCTAAGTGACCACTTCCTGTGTGAAGGGGCACTATCCTAGTTCTGAAAGGCTAATTCCTGCTTTCCTAAGATGGAGGAATTGGAAAAGCTGTGTCCACATTACCTACCCCACCTTAGGGATGGTGCTGGCTGAAGGTGGGCACACCTCCAAATGTAACTAATTTTACTGCCTGTCCTCCTGCCAAATGTGGAGCAGGACAAGGGGGTTGGCATTCTGCACTAGCTGGAGCTGCCTGGCTCGCATTTCAAAAGCAGCATTCCCTTCAAAGCTTTCCGCGTTGGAAGGCCATCCTGGCCCGGGGGAGGTGTGAAGCACCTTTGCTGGCTTTTTTCCTGGTCTCTGAGTGTGCTGGCTCTCACCCCATGAGGTGAGACACATGTCTACTGGTGGAAGGCTGGCCAAAACTAGTCAGAGACCAAACCATTGCATGGCAGATTTTCAGTGGACCCTGTAAGATGTCTCCTGTGTGCATTTATTAATAAATGCAACACTGGCATCAGTGAGGATCTATTAAGAAGAGATGTTTGGTACCAAACATCTTAGGGCACAGTGAAGCCACCATGAAGCTAGGAAACTCATAATGACAAGTATCCAACCTATGTCCTCTCTATGGCTTCCCTGTGCACTTACAATATCCAAGAATGACTCAGATATTGCAGGGTCATATCTGCTTATGCAGATATGTCCACACATGGGATATAGTGCACGCTGCCTTAGGACTATAAGGCCTGCAGTAGGGGTGACTTACCTACACGTCATGCAGTGTCTGTGGGCATAGCACACAGGGATGTGTGCCATGTCGACTCTTCATTTACTCTGCACCAAGACACTCAGCCTGCAATGGCTGCTTGCAAGGTCATGGTGAAGAGTCTCAGGGGTGGCACAATTAGCGCTGCAGCCCCCCAGTGGACTCTTCTCAGTCCAAATGCCCTAGGTACCAGGGGTACGATTTAATGGGGACTTATAGGGGTTACTGTAGTTGTGGCAATTGTGGTACATTTTTTAGGGAAACAACACTGGTACAGGGAACCTGGTTAGCACGGACCCAGTTCACCTCAGTCAAAGTTGTAAAGATGCATAGAAAATAGGCAAAAAGTGGGGAAGGGGTATTGCAACAAGAACCTAGTTTCCCACAATGTGGATGAATGAATGGATGGACGAACAGGTGAAAGGTAGGCAAAGTAAATGGATGGATGTATTAGTGAATAAATGGATAGGTGGATGGACAGATGAAAGGATGGCAGAGTGAAGGGATGGATGTATAGTGGATGGACAGGTGAAAGGATGGTAGAGTAAAGAGATGGATGGATGGATGGGCAGGCAGGCAAAAGGATGGCAGAGTAAAGGGGTGGATGGATGGATAGATAGGTGGATGGGCAGGCAAAAGGATTGCAGAGTAAAGGGAAGGATGAATGGGTGGATGGCAGGTGAAAAGATGGCAGAGTAAAGGGATGTTGGATGAGTGAATGAAAAGATGAGTAAATGGATGGCAGAGTGAATGGATGATGAATGGATGGCAGGGTGGATGAGTGGCAGGGTGGATGTATGGTAGAATGGATGGGTGGCTGGATGGCAGAGTGGTTGGATGGACGGATAGCAGCAATGACGAATGGATGGATGGCAGAGTGGTTGAATTGATAGATGAGGGCAGAGTGAATGGATGGGTGGCAAAGTGAATGGATGGCAGAGTGGACTGATACAGGGCAGAGTGGATGAATGGCTGGTTGGATAGCAGAGTGGATGAATTGATGGATGAATGACAGAGTTGATGGATGGATGGATAGATGGGTAGATGCATGGATGGGGATTATGGATGGATGGATGGATGGATAGGTGGGTGGCAGAGTGGATGATGAAGGATGGGTGGATGGATGGATTCTATTTGTGCTGCTTATAAGCAGCAATATTCCCAGGCCTCACAGTCACTTCCTAAGGTTTGGGATAATTTGTTGTGGAAAGACGCTCACATCATATTGTGTGTGTTCAAGCTGGCCCATTGTCATTCTGTACATGACAAAGATTCGGATGACTTTGTGAGCATGGCCAGACTGACTCTGTGTATCTGCCTTTTTGGTCACACACCAGCAATTCTGTCATGGGGCAGAGTAACCACAGTAATAAAAAATTCATCTCAGCAGCTGATGCTGACCAGAAGACTTTTGGACAACTGTTGATTCTCCACATTCTCTGTCCAAAACTAGCCCCCATGTAGGAGAGTAGGGTCTGCAATCCTATGATCACCCCAGATTTTTGCTTTTTGCTTCACTGGTTTACGACTTCCCTGGCTATGGGCCTGCCAATCAGACCCACAGCCTAGCTGTTCTCTCACTAAATTGACACGTGTACCTTAGGTGCATTTACCAATTGGTACTGGGCCACCTTATCAGACCCTGTAACTCGGGGCATAGGTGTACCCAGGGCCTACCAGGGGCTGCAGCATGTATTCTGCCACCCCTGGCTGGCCATCTAAATCTGACACAACTGGCTGCACGACAGCTGGGGCAAGGTGGTGTAATCACCCTTTGCATTAGATATAGTATACCTATATCTAACCCTAAAACGGACACATAGATTCCTATCAGTCACTCCTATGGCAGGCCTTAACAATCCTGAAGGCAGAGTGCTTGGAATCATGTGAGATGGTGCTCTGGCATGAGCTGAGCCCATTTGCAGCTTGCGGAACCAAGTCCTAATAGCTGTTCCATGATAACGCATACCATATACTCTTAAGTGCATTATAATCCTCGCGTTTATATGCCAACTCTGGTATCGCTTTATCAAAACATGTCGAGTAAGGTGTCATACGAATTGGAATACTAACCCCTCGCCAATTCTGGCGACGGGGTTAGCATACCACCCTTCTAGAGGGACACGACATGTGTGTAACTGTGAACCCGGGTTAAAGTTAACTCGAGCCTCAGCATCACAAAATGGATGCTGCCACCACAGACACAAGTCTGACCTCCTGCTGCTGGGAGTCCTTCCAGCGAGGAGAGCTTGGACAAAGGGTTTCCTGTCAGGGGCGGTGCTAGCACCATCCCAGACAGGGTTTTGTGTATCCTGGGTAGGCAGGGCTTTAGAGGAAGGTGACTGCAAGTGGCAACCCGGTGCTCACTATGCATAGGCCGGCTAGAGCCAGTTCCAGGGTCACACCAGCCCCTGAGCTGGGGAAAGTCCGGCATGGGAGAGGGGTGTAACCACCCCCCTTCCTGGTCCCACCCATGGGCAGGACCTAGTCGCATGCCAGCCCCTTTTCTTAGTATAAAGATAGGAGCGGGCCCCCTTCCCAAATTAGATAATTCCGAATCTTGATGACTTTCCACGAAAGAACTCTGGAACCTTTCAGAAGACTCTCCCTTGTGGCTAAGGAGTAGCCACCCTGCACAGCAGGCACCACCTAAGCGCATCACGGTTTGCTGTAAGTCTCTCCTCCGGATCAAGACTGCCCAGCTCGACGAGACCCAGCTTCCCTGGCACCTCTGACCTCTACCTGCATCATCAGCCCAGATGAGATTCGTGGGTGTGACGAGACCTCGAGGGCCGGACCATCTTCAAGACTGCACGACGCTTGCCCAGCACGACCGCCGAGGGATACTCGAGTGAGTGCTTTGGGGTTTGAGAAGCCCTAACCCTGAGCAGCTCCAGCCCCGAAGTCCAGCCCCCCAGCATCCACCAGATCTGCGTGGGGCCCTTCTGCTCTTTGCTGCTCACTGCGTTGTCCGGCTACTTGCCTGCTAGCTTGTGGCCCTCCTGACGACGAACGATGACATTTCCATTGCTGGTCTGGTTGCTCCAGACTGGCCCTTGCTCCCCTCCAACAGAGGAGCACCCCGGACCCTCCTGGTCCACTCCAGACGCCATTTTGAGTCCACCGCGTGGGCTTGCATTTGCCAAGAGTTGTTGCCCCAATCCTGGGTCCAGCGACGTCGACAGCAGATACCTTCGTGGGACAGCTCGCACCTCCATCCTGGTCGCCGACAACGCCTCCTGGTCCGAGAGACTGCAGAGCCCAGCGTCGCCCACTCACCTGGTCGAGGTGACTTCGTCCGGTGCCATCCTGGTGCCCATCTAATCACTGGCTAGTGATTCAGAACTTGGTCCCCTCTGCTTACAGGTATCCTCCATCACCGATCCAGGATTGGATCACATCGAACTTCATCACTGGTCGCCTGCCAGCAACTTCTTCTTTCAGGCTCCATAGACTGCAACGAGGATTCCCGATGTCTTTTCAGACCTATGCAGCCGCAGCCCCTGGGCTAGGTATCCTGAGCATTTCGGTGCTCCAGCATAGCTTCACTATCCAAAGGTCCAGATCCTTTTTCGTTTCAGCTCTACCTAGTCGGATTTGTCCTATAACACTAACTTTACGAAATCTAGCATCCATAGACTTTGTCCCGCATCCCGCGTGAGAGTGCACACTCTGCACCCGATCTCCCTAGGCCTCCTGCTAGTAATCTGAAGGTTCAGTAGTCCAGTCCTAGTGATCCTAAAGCCTATTAGAGTAGTACTTACCTGCTAGTAATTTCGCATTCCACTTCCAGAGTATATGATTTTTCGTGCCCCTCGGGCATTTGTGTAAATTGTGCGACTTTCAGTATTTTCCTAAGAGCTTTGTATTGTGCTTAGCGCCCTGTCCTCATAAAGAGTCCAGGGCTGTTGTGTTCTAAATAAATATCCTTTTATTTTCATAACAACTTGTGTGGTGTCCTTTCACTTGGTGTTCAAGGGGTATATGTAATGGTATAACAGCTGGCTTAACACGCCCTCTAGAGTCTAGCCTAAAGACTGCTCTTGTCCATGCTACTAGGATAGCCTGTCTACGGTTGACTTACAACCAATCATCAATAAGGGTCATTTGGACTGATACATAGTGATCACTAGAATAGGGAGCACTGCATTTCAGGCCAATTTCTCACATTGGTGAGCAGCGGTTGGGATTTGAGCTTGCTGTTGTTTTACCACACGTATCCTAAGAATATCATTTGAAAGATCACATAAGTACCAAGGTACATATAACTTAGCTTAGAATACTCTGAGTTCTACTGAACCAGCTGTTGTAGTTCAACAGGGCCTAGCACACCCTGACTACAACTCTTAGCAAGGGATCAGTAGGCAAATAAATAGTGTAGGTAGGTGCATCACTTACACCACACTAGAAGCATGTCAGACAAAGGAGGGAACTCAGAGACCCCCTTGTCAGTTGACCCTCCACAGGTCATATCAAGATATGCTGCTCTTAGCTTCCAGGAGATGAGACAAATCTGTACATCCAGGAAGCTAAAACAGGGTTCTAACCCTACAATCTCATTTCAGATTGGTCTCTTAGAGACTTATGATGCCAGAAGGACTGCTAACACAGACCCTTCTAATCCAGATGGTAACATGCCCCCCTTAGAGGGAACCCGTGGGGACCCTGACCTCAACCTCAATGAAGCAGTCAGTGAAGGTGAGGGAGAGGATCAGGAGTTGTCAGGGGATGAGGCAGACAAGGGTCAGGTAGAAGTCAGTAGACTCACCAGGACCACTTAAGCAGGCATGAGAATGGATTTGGGGGACCCCCAGGGCCACTCTCAGGCAGGCTTAACATTGGGAGTGGACGAGTTAGGTCTCTATCCAGAGGCTCTAACAGATCCATTCGAACCAATGGCTCTCGGACCTCTTCTCACAGAGGGATGACCTCCCCTCAGAGAAGAGAGCATGAAGCTAAGATGAGGGAAGTTAATCTGAGGATTGAAAGGGAAGAACTTGCCCTGGCCAAAGAAAGACTTGCCCTTGCTTGAGAGCAAAAATTCTGTGGGCTAGATCCCACTGGTGGCAGCATTTTACCTAGAGAAAAGGACAGGAGTTTAGACACTAGACACCTGAGTAAGATAGTGCCCCCCTTTAAACAAGGGGATGATATCCACAAATGGATAACTGCTTTGGAGAGGGCCTGCACTGTCCAGTGCGTCCCCCAGAGTCAGTGGGCAGCTGTCTTGTGGCTCTCCTTTGAAGGCAAAGGTAGGGATAAGCTCCTCACTACTAGAGCTGAGGATGCTAACAATTACCAAGTCCTGAAAAATACACTGATAGATGGGTTTGGCCTAACCACCGAGCAGTACAGGTTGCTGTTCAGGGATACCCAGATAACTCAGTCTCAGGATTGGTCTGATTTTGTGGATTGTGCCACTAAAGCTTTGGAGGGCTGGTTGCTGGGCAGTAAGGTTACTGATTATACAGGATTGTACAATCTGATCATGAGGGAACAGATTTTAAACAATTGTCAGAACCAGTTGTTGCATCAGCACCTTGTTGACTCAGATCTGACCTCTCCCCAAGAATTGGGAAAGAAGGCAGACAGATGGGTCAGAACAAGGGTTAAGCAGAACCAGGGTGGTCCGAAGAAAGCAGACCAAAAGGGTAATACTAAGAATGAGCAAAATGGCCAGAAGTCTTCGACAGGCCCCCAACAAACCAAAGAGGGTGGGGGTCAGGCTTCACAGCAGAAAAAGAAGACTCAAGAAGGCCAGTCTAAAAGGTGGTGCCAATACTGTAAAAGTAAAACTCACTGGTTTAGTGAGTGCACCATGAAAGGAGGGCAAACTCCTGCCACTGCAGCCCCTAAGGCACCTGCACCCCCTAGTACAGTCAGCAGTGGTAGTGCACCTCCCAAGGGATTAGTTGGGTTAACCTTGGGATCTGAGGGGTATGACAACTTAGTTGGCACACTCACTCAGGCTGTCCTTGTCTGTACAGGGGATATGGATATATCCCCTGATGCAAGTCCCAATACTTTGGGCAAATACAGGCAGACACCTTTTATAAATGGAAAGATGGCTCAGGCCTATAGGGACACTTGTGCCAGTGTCACAATGGTGACACCTAACTTTGTGGACCCTGCCTTTGTGAACGCTAGTAAATGTGTGTGGTTTAAAAAAAACCTGGGCTAACTATTACTTTGGCGTTTCAACAGTGCCCAATCCCAACATTTATTCACAAAATAAATGCAATAGGGAGCCTATGGAGCAGGCAGTTCTGTGTTGCAGTCTTGGGTCTCTGGGGCATATTCTCTTATCGCTGAGTTATCGGCACTTTAGCACAGCAAAAGTAGTGAAAGAATTATCGCCCCATTCTCAAGCTGATGCAAACTGCCGATATCGCCAGTTTTCCAGCGATAGCTTCCGCAAAAAACATTGCCACGGAGTAGAGTGACAACTAACGCTAATGATATACAGAGTAGGCGTTCCCGTGCAAAAAAATACAAAAACACCACTTCGCGATATTCTCAACGACCAGCCAGATCGGCGATGCGATTCAAAATCAGGCAATAAGGCGCGTTAGCAGCAGGGATTTAACACCTGCCTTATTTTGGTGTTAAGCAGGACGACTACCTGCAGTATGAAAGGGAACCCAGCCAAGAGCCACATCTGAAGACCAACATATGTCATGGAAACACTGATCTTGCAGCTCAGAGACCCAAGAGGGCCATACACCCACTGCCACCACCCCCAGCCCCCCCCCAATTCCCCCTCCGGACTACCACCAAGGCAGTGCAGAACAAGACAGCCGACCTTCCGAAAACAGCATGGCCCCTCAGCCACACAATTGCAGAATGTATGGAGAGGTGGGAACCAAGTATGTGTGAAGGAGACAAGTCACCCATGAATAAGATGCACAGAATGCCAAGTGTGGCAGTGATGTGCTGAACAGACCTCAGTATACAGAGCACAGACCTGTCCATGTGGACATATACAGGTGGTGCTTGTAGTGTTGTGGACAGTGGATGCAACCATCTCACCTCAGGCAGTGGGGAAGACCTCGGTCATGTAGCTGCGTCACCCCCCCCCCCTGTAAGCAGAGTGGGCAGGTCTGGCGAATGCCAGTATAGGGTAGGAGTGTGAATAAATAGGCTGGGGCTTTGGGCGTGGTTCACTTCTGGGAAGACCAAAGCGTCTGCCAAGGTGGTGGCCCTCATCCTGCCATGAGGCCGCCGCTGTGACCGCTGGCCATATCGACATAGGCCCCCTGCAACCCCAGCAGCACAGCACCGCGGAGTTATGTCTGTGCTGATTTCTGCCTTCGACCTACACTGCGGTCAGTAGGGCTCACAATTCAGATCGAGTCGCGATTGCAGATGATGTAGTCCAGTAGGCAAAAGACATTGCTACCAGTGCGTCCCGCCCGGATCACTCATCATCGCTGGCTGCGGACCCCCTGAGTGCTTCAGGTGCCACTCACTCTGTGCACCACAAGTCAACGTCACGTGGCCTTATTGAGGCAGAATTAATTAGGCAAAAGACATTGCCCCCTGCGCGGCCTGCCCGGATGAATCATCATTGCTGGCTGCGCACCCCATGAGCGCCACAGGTGCCACTAACTCTGCACCACAACCCATGGACCCTTTATGATTGAGTTACGTACAGCGGATGCAACACTGTCCCCTCAGGCAGTGTGGAAGACCTGGGACGATGATGATGAAGATGAGGCAGATGTAACACATCCCACTGCAGCTGCAGCAGGAATATCCTGAAGGAACACAATCATTGACCATTTCCTCACATGAGCACGCTCGGCTCTGGTGCTCCTACCTCAGTGCACCACAAGTCATGGCCCCTTCTGATGGAATATTGGGTGACCTCTGTACTTGCTCTGGCTACCTCCATGATGCTTTGCAGTTGTTTGTGTTATGTTGGTTTCTTCTGTTTCTGCTTTAATAGTGATCACTGTAGCTGTATCTGTAGCCAATTGGATGGACCGCTCACACCTCAAATTGAACGGGGACAAGACAGAACTGAAGTTTCTGGGAAAATCACCATCTCCCACCTCTACCTCCATCTGGCCAACCTGCCTCGGCCCCATGCCTATCCCTAAGCAGCAGATCAAGAGTCTGGGCATCTGGCTCGACAGCTCTTTGGGCTTCAACCACCAAGCCTCTAAGCTGTCGGCCACCTGCTTTGGTCTAATGAGAATGCTGAGAAAGATTCTCCCCCTGCTCCCCTTCCAGGCCAGGAGGATTATGGTACAGGCCCTCCTACTATCCGGCCTCGACTATGGAAACGCGCTGTACCTGGGTGCCCCCCAGTCCACGACCCAGAGGCTACAAGTCATTCAGAATTGTGCGGCTTGCCTTTTGCTCCAGATTCCCCGTAGACGATCTGCGAAGCCCGCCCTGAGTCACCTCCACTGGCTTCCTATTCACTCCAGAATACAGTTCAAGGCCATGTGCATAGCCCACAAAGCCATTTGGAAATCATGCCCAGACATCATTCAGTCCCTGATCACCCCCTATCAACTCCCGAGGTGCCTACGCTCCAGCTCAGCGTTTCGGGCAACACCCGTGAAAGTCCGCAGATCTAGGTGGGGTGGACGCTCTTTATCCTTGAACGCCTCCAAACTCTGGAACTCCCTTCCCCTCACCCTCCGAGGAGAACCCAACCTGCTAGCATCCTGTAAACATCTCAAAACCTATCTTTTCACTACTTACCACTAGCACCACTTGCACCTCTGTCTCTCCGCTCCGCAGGCGCTAGGAGGCCTCCGGGTAGCTAGCACTATACAAATCCAAATTCATTCATTCATTCAAGTTGTTACCAGCACCAATCACTCCCTGAGGGCTGACTCACACTCACCCCACACCCATCTAGCACAGGCGTCACTGGATATGTAATCCTGGTAATAAAAAGGGGCCGGTGCATGTGCCTGTAGCCAGTGCCACTACCTATCCAAGTGTGTCTGTGTGGTCATTATATATGATTGATGGCCCGGGCCCTACCACATTGCATTGTGCTGTGGACAACAGACGCAACCATGTCACCTTAGGCAATGGGTAAGAGCTTGGACATGTAGCGAAGTCTCCCCCTTGTAAGCGACCATGTTGCAATGTAGCATGCACCCGGGGTGCGGGCTCGCACTAACAGAGTGATGAAGGAGCGCAAGACCACTCAGGTTACAAGATCATACATGCCAAGTTTTGTGTGTATCTGTATTGCCACAGCATTAGCCAAATGCCTTGCCACATTAGCAGCGCCAGTTCAGCCAGGCATGTACTCTACATCTGTGTCCTCCCTATCCTTACTATAGGTCTACACTCTTGTGACCCACCACCTTCAATGGCCAACATCACAGTGTCGTTGTCAGGCTTGTCGACGTGCAGACAGGCATGACAATACTGTGCCATAAGAGGGCAAGTGATTCTATCGCGCAGCACACATATGTAACTGGGTTCGGGGGAGGGAGGAGCAGCTGTAAGGCAATGTAAAACAGTTATGCCGCTCATATGCCACATGCAAGACATGTCAAACATGAATCCCAAAGTCGCACACATCCCCGACAAGCCACATTACATTTCCTGAATGCAAGCAGATGACAAACTAACAATAACACTAGGGATGAAAGCTCCTTTGTTTGCACTATCAGGCGGCAGCGCATCTGCACCTCCGAATTGCATGTGCCTGGCACCCCCTGACAGAAACCAAAGCAGCTGATGACGACTCCCACACTACGCACAGCCCAACGAAGGAACAACGTATACACAACCCACAGACAGAAGTCCTAGATATGTTATCTTGCATGGAATGGCTTTCACACTTACTCCCACACCATGCCAGGCATACAACTGTTGCACACTAAAACAACTCATTGATCCGAGCTGTGACGTTTCATCCACAGAACTGGCGCAGGTCAGAACAGTGCTGCATCAGCCAGAGCCACTGATGCAATGACAGAACATCCTGGACACATGCACAACCCCTGTCACGTAGAACTGTACCGTGCATGTATGCTGCATTTACTGGGGGCACTGCCATTGGTAGTGATGCACATTAGTCACCGGCTAAGCTTCCGCCTTGCCAACGTCAGCTGCGTTCAGCCTGTGTTGCATTGTCGATCGTGCATATTCAAGTGGTGCATGGATGTCTGCCTATCCAACAGGACGGTAGATGAACTGGATTTTGACATGTGTGTGTGTGTCCCCTGTTGGCCCATGACCAGGAGTGTCACCGTGATACCCGTTTATGGGATACCTTGATACTTTGCATACATGTTGGCAGCTGGACCTGGGAGATTGCACAAATCCTTGTGTGCTGTGACCACATTGAACCGCTCCCCTATTGGGCTGTAGTGCAAGTTGGTGAAAGGGGGTGGACGCAGCACATTTGTCTGGACCTGCTAATGGATGGACTTGCCGTCCTGATTGATGAACTCGACAACGACCTCATGTTGGAAATATTAGCCTACGAAACTGCAATCACTTTCATGGAGTAACTACGTACCTGCAGCCACAACAGATTGGAACATATTGCACATGTCCCAATTCCTTGTTGCATCTCGGAGATCTGGTCACATATCCCACAACAACAGTGGACATGGCTGCATTCGCCTGGACTCCGAATACATGAGCTGACAACAACGCGGCTTAACACACACCTGTGACAGGTGAGGCACTCCCCCGGAGTGGACAGCGGCGGGCTTAACACACACCTGTGAAAGGTTAGGCCAGAGTGGACACCGGCACTTGGCAACTTTCCTCATTCTGACATACTGCTGCATTGGTCTGCATGTTGTGGCACTTATCTTGCCCGTACTGACACACATATGCTAATAAAGTTTACGCACCTTCACTTGTATTAAACTGTGAGTGTTGATTTGAATGACAATGTGTGTCTCAATGCCTATCTGGGTCACGGCCATGCCTGCGCATTGATAGCATTACCCAGGGAGTACCTTTTTGTGGAATCACTGTCCCTACATTCAACCATACTTTCATTTTTGATTGATCATGGTCATGACACATCGATGTGAGTTGGAATGTTTTATTCACATTCAGTGGAGTGTTGAAGCTGGACCAGTACAGGGCCATGCAAACCCCACTATACATTATTGGCCCTTGGAGGGCCACCCAGAGTCCTTTCGGGATTGCAAGTTCATCGGGACTGGAAGACTACAGTCCACAGTGTGATTGTTGTGTCATTGGTAACCAAACCGAATATGGAAGTCCATGTCGAGGTCCAAGGTGAGTGTCGCTCGGTGTATAGGGGGACAGTGGGAGGTGTTGGGGGACATCTCAACACTGCCTAACCTGCCGTGAGGGGAACGGCCAACGTGATCAGTAAACTTACCCCTGCTCTGCTCTGCTCCACAACCGCGCCGTGAGGGAAACGGCCAGCGCTCACACCGCCATCCACCGCCATCCACCGCCATCCACCCGGTGCAGCAGCAGCTGGGGAACTACATCACCCAGCTGCCCCGGGGGTGAACGCGGCGGAAGTGACGACGGACACGCGCCAGGAGGCGCTTCATTAGCAGGGAACGCCTCTCGCACCCGCGAGTCGCGCGCGGGAGAAGCCCGGGAAAAGGGCGGGCCATCTGTGGCCGTCCGAGGTTGGCCAAGGTTGGGTTGGGCCTGGTCTCTTGGTTTGTTGTGTTACAAACGTAGCTTCAGTTCATTTCTCACTCCGGTCATTCTTATTTTGTGTTTTCTATTGTGGCTGTGTGCATAGAGAAATATGCCTCCGAAAAAGTTAGTTACTCCTAATAACTCAATTGAGAACTATCTTGTACACGTTGTAGAAAGAATCAATAGTGATAGGAGAACATCCTTGGGAATAGACTCATCCACCCAATCTCCCCTTATTGATACTGAGTCAGATGATCCCTTTGGGCTTCAGATTAATAGTAGCTCAAATGGTGAAATACTCGATTCTCTTCCTGATACTATTATCATTCAGCCTAGTGGTACTGTTGCTGGAATTGAAGACCTTAGCGTTAATGAAGCTTTGATAGAGATATCCACTAGTAACGAGCCCTCAATCTCCCCTCCAGCTCCCATTTTAGTCCCGGGGAAACGGGAGGGTCTAAGGTCAGCCAAGAACAAAGTAGCAAACCTCCTGAGGAAACATTCAGAGGAAGAGGAGCCTGATCTGACTAACGAGGCTTATGTTACACTTTCAAATGCCCAATTTAACAAACTACTGGCACTGGTGGATACTAAAATTAAAGGTGTGGTTAAACCTCTGGTCAGTAAAATAGATAAGTTAACCTCTGAGGTCAACCGACTAGAAGGTCTACTAGAAAAAACCTTGGGCGAGATAGGTAAACTCCCGGAAAACGTTTCCGCCAGGATTGAGGCTACTCTGAGTAAATCAGTCACTGTAGTTAACAGTGGATTTATCCCTACCCCTGTATCAAACCCTCAAATGGTACCCAAGAGTATTTTCTCTGGTGATGCTCCTAATGCCTCGATCCCAGTTCCTGTTGCTGTTGACCCAATCACTGAAATAGGGACTTTTGAGCTTGTAGTTGAAGCTTCCCCATTGGTACTTGTTCTTGCTAATGTTCCTCCCTTGGCCCAAGGTGAGCGTGAAACAACATCTTCCTTAATAAATAAATCTCTATCATGGTTGACCAACAACATGGTAATTTCTCCATGGGGAAAGCAGCAACTCTCTGAAGAGCTCGTAAATGCGAGAAGGGTTCAGTAGATCGGGGACAGGGTGAAAAAGTTTAGGGGGGAATGTGTTGTCCTTCACTTTTCTTACCCAGGGGTTTTGCCTAACATCTTACCCAACATTTTACCACCACAACGGAGATCAACCTCAATTGTTCCATTGACTCTGGACTTCTTCTATCCAAGAAAGGGAAGTGGTCCAAATTCAAGTATCTTGAGAACCAAATGGAACATTGTGACTAAGAGGGGGAGGAAGGATGTTGCTTCGGTGGACTGGGGCTTTGGGCTGGAAAATCGTTTCTCTGCATTATCTAACTTGAATGCTTGTGACTGACAACCACCTATTTGTAACTCTATGCCTTCGATTGTCTGTGACGAAAGAATTATTGGTGCGGTCAGCAATTTAACTAAAGATTGTACTCAGGGGTATCCCTTTGATGATTTAGCAGGCCCATCCAATGAAAATATTATTACTAAGGACACTGGGGGTAGGATGACACATGAGACTATTACAAACCCTTGTTCTCTTATGATATCTAACTCAGGGAATCTTTTGTCTTGGAATGTGTCTGGACTATGTTCCAAGTTGGATTGTGCTGACTGGTTTGGATTTATTAATAAGTACGATCTTTGCATCTTTCAAGAGACTTGGGCGTGTGACCCTGTCTTTGCCTTGGGGTATATAAATGTTCATGTTCCTGCTACTAAGGGCCCTAAAGGGCGGCCGATGGGGGGTCTTACTATATGGATCAGGCAGTCTCTAAAAACTGTTGTAAAATGTGTGGAGCTTGACCAAAAAGATATTCAGCTCATCAGATTGACTAGTGATCTATCCATCTCCATAGATATTTACAATATCTATGTTAGAGGTGGAAACAAAGGTAAATCAGAGGTTCTTTTGAGTCTTTTTAATCTTCTTGAGACACATTCTGCAGGGAAAAACATTCTAATTGCAGGCGATTTAAATCGCACTTTTGAACCTCTCATCACTGGTGACTCTCCTCTCGGAGCAGAGGAAGATAAGCTTTGGGACATCCCCACATTAGATACTCCACCGATAACTCGCTGGACGGCTGACATACTAGGCTTAAATGCAATGTGTCTGGAGCATGGGCTACGAGCCCTGAACGGTCGAACTAAATCAGATCGTGTCCCTGCCATGACTTTTAATAATGGGCGAAATAAAAGTCGCATTGACTATGTCATTTGTAGCATATCTATATGGTCATCTCTCAGTGACATGGTAGTAACAGCTAGGCCAGAAAGCGACCACGACCCTCTATGTGTCTCACATAATTGGTGGACACTTAATGAAATAGCACCAACCCCTTGTGACCAACTTGTGCTCCCGACGATTATTCCATCTAATAATATGCGTAGGTTAAGGTGGTCAGGTGTCAAGACAGATCAGCAGGTCCTCGAAAAAATAGGAGCAGCAACAGACAAGGCCATTACGGCACTTGAGAGTGTAGTTGGGTCTTCACAGGGATATGAAGATATCACTAAAGCACACACGACTCTTTTTAACGAAGTTAAAAGTTTTTTCTTAAAACCTGTACATAATAATAGGGTCTGCCCATACAAAGCAGCAAAGTGGTATAATCAAGATTGTAGGGCGGCAAGATTCAATCTAGGAGCTGCGATCAAGAGTAACAACTTGGGTGAGATACGATCTGCCAGGAAGCACTATAAAAACTGCATTGCTAGGGCAAAAAGAGAATGGGATGAAGCCCACTGGCAGAAACTGAAATGTGCAAGTGATCGCAAACACTCTAGACTATTTTGGCATATTGTCAAATGGGGTCACGATAGGTCTCCAGAAGCTCCCAATAATAATGTCTCTCATGATGCATGGGTTAAATTTTTCAGCGAGCAGTACTCTTCCAGGGACCAGTTTGTTAACAGCTCATGCCCTACTTACCTGTTCGCAGATGATGACATCTTTGTTCAGAGTGAAGTACTGTCTGCCCTGAAATCTGTTCACAGTGGCCGAGCGCCGGGTATTGACGGAGTCCCTGCGGATGTCTTTTTAAATGACACCGATAGGTGGAGTAAATACATCTGCCTTTTACTAAATCACATTGCTAGGGGCGCTGAAATTCCGGTATCCTGGCGGGGTGCTGTTATTATCCCAGTATATAAAAAGGGAGACAGTGCCCAACCTTGCAATTACCGCCCAATCAGCTTAATTGACACGGTTCAAAAGGTTGTAGGGCGTGTAATCATTAACAACTTGCTTTATTGGGCAGAGGAGCAGAATGTTCTATCTCCTTTTCAGGCTGGGTTTCGCAGAGCAACCAGCACTGTGGACCAGGTCTTCCGTTTTCAATTGATACAGTGGAGGACCGTGGTACTGGGTGGATGCAGTCTTTACGCAGCATTTGTTGACCTACGGGCTGCATTCGACCTGGTGCCGAGGGCAAAATTGTGGGAGGTGCTGGCAGCTCTGGGGGTCCCAATGACCATTCTGACCTTGATCATGAGACTCCATGAGGGCACTTATGCTAAAATTCAATGGGGTGGCTACGGTAACGACACTGTCGATTTTCCTGTTGAGCGTGGGGTTCGACAGGGTTGTTCAATGGCACCAACATTGTTTACACTTTTTATTAATGGAATTGTTTCCCGCATGCAATCCCAGCCTGTGGATGCTCCCTCCCTTGCAGGTGTAAAAGTTCCTATTTTAATGTTCGCAGACGACACCTTAATTTTATCGAAATCCCCTAGCGGTCTGCAAAAGGCACTGGTAATTTTTGACAAGTTTTGTAGTGACCACGGCTTGGAGGTAAACGCAGCTAAAACAAAACTCATGGTTTTTAATCCTTGTAGAAATTTTAAATCTAAAATATCCATGAGTGGGCGTTACCTCGAAGTAGTAAATTCTTTTACTTACCTGGGGATTCACATTTCTAATGATAATAGATGGAACCAACATTTAAACATTGCAGTATTAAGACACAAACAATTGGCTGGTACCATCATTAAGGAGCATAGTAAATCATTGACCAAACCAATTAAACCTCCCTTGATCATATATGAGGCAAAGGCAATAGGGTCAGCATTGTATGGGGCAGAGATGTGGGGGCAAGAAAACCTCCAGGAGTTACAGACATCGGAGAATAACTTCCTTCGGAAACTAACAGGCACCCCACAGAGCAGCCCCCTTTTGCCTCTCAGATATGACCTTGGTAGGAAAGAAATCTCGGCAATGTGCAAACTTCGTCCGATATTATATTGGCGTAGAATCTGGACCACCCCTGAGTTGTCACATTATGCAGCAGGGTTTGCTGATGTCATCAAAGCAGACCGATTTCACAAAATCAGATGGTTCAGATCATTAAAATTAGCATTATGTGAACTAGGGTTAAACGAACTGTGGTCCGATCCAACCGGGTCATCCTTTCCATCTAAGTTATTTATAAAAAATCTTTTCTGGGAACAGTTTGAAAACAGGAGTCTGCTTAGCAATAACAATGGGTCTATGACGACTGCTTTCCTTGAAGCTAAGCTGTTTCCTACGTATGAAATGTATTGGGATTTCATAACGAAACCCATGGATAGGAAACTGTTTTTCCAAATGAGGGCTGGCTCTCTACCTCTATGTAACTTAACATTAAAATGGAGAGATGGAGGTCCAGCTACTTGCCCAGTATGTGGGGAAGGAAAGGAAACGTTGGGTCACTTTTTGTTCTCCTGTTATGCATATTCCGCTCCCAGACGTGTTTGGTTGGCTCCTATGTGTAGAAACCTGGGTACTAAAAGTAGTATGGTAGCTCTACGCATTGTAAAATCTACCTCCTTAATCTGCATTATAATAGCGACTGCAAAGTATTTGGGGTGGGCGTGGGTAATTAGGCAGAGATTGCTAGTAGGGTAACTACTCTCTGCTTAGTTGAACAGAGACTGCTAGATTATCTATTCTCTGTTCCCACGCGAGGTGTCTTATCTGATGAATAATTTTAAAAATCACATTGATTTTTAATAGTAATACTGGATTGCTTTTTTTTAATCTGTTTTTTATCATATGAACTTTGCACCTTGGATTGTATAAAGTAGGATGAAATGTAATTCTAATTGTCTTTTTAATGTGTATGTGCTTAAGTCATATTCGATCTTGTAATTTAATTGTATTTTATTATGTGTTTGTTTGTCTGCTTTTATGAGTAATACTCGAATAAAGCACTTTTGAATTGTTATTCCAGGGCATGATGCAGAGGGCAGGACCAAGCTGAACCCGGCCATACGGCGGAGATGAATGCTACCACTTCATTCTTACCACAAAGCCAGATTCATCAACATCTTCGTCCTCTGATGTGTCAAGTGCCTCACATGCGGGTGGTGGTGTTTTGTCTGCATCACTGTGTGGCAGTGACACATCAGGGGCCGGAGGTGGAGTGTTTACTGCAGTGTGTGGGACCAACACTTCGAGGGGGAAGGAGATGTGAGAGTGGTAGCACCAGCATCCATCCGCGCCAGGCCTTGTGGTGGCAATGCGAGACGCCCACGGGCAATTGTTCGAGCTTTATTAAATGTCATAAATAAATAAATAAATAAATGCCATGACGAGGATCTGCAGGGCATGGAAGATCACAGCTATATCTCGCTGGTGTGCAGCTGTGGCATCCATTTGTGAGGCTTGCATCACTCCATGATCATTCGCATGTGCCCCTTGCTCACTTTGCCACTGGATTCAAGCAAGCCGGGCTAAAGACGGCTGGAATGCCAGAAACCGTTCCTCGGAAGCTTGTTTCCGGTCCAGGGAAGACATGGCTTGGCAGTTCGGGCTGGACTGTTCCCATGAGGCACAGGGTCAGACTGATTTGCATATAGCCATGTCTGAACTGGGGTGGCAGAGTGGGCTAAAGAACGGTGATGGATTAAACCCAGATCTTTTGACTGGATGTGAGTGTTTGATTGATTCAGATGCTCTGTCCATCACCACCCCCTTTTGTACCGCTTTTGGCCACCATAAGTGTGGCAGGGTATGCTCAGACGTGAGTCCCTTGCTCACTTTGCCACTGGCTTCAAGCAAGCCGGGCTGAAGAGGGCTGGAATGCCAGAAACCGGTCCTCGGAAGCTTGTTTCCGGTCCAGGGAAGACATGGCTTGGCAGTTCGGACTGGACTGTTCCCATGAGGCATAGGGTCAGACTGATTTGCATATAGCCATGTCTGAACTGGGGTGGCAGAGTGGGCTAAAGAACGGTGATGGATTAAACCCAGATCTTTTGACTGGGTGTGAGTGTTTGATTGATTCAGATGCTCCGTCCATCACCACCCCCTTTTGTACCGCTTTTGGCTGCCATAAGTGTGGCAGAGTATGCTCAGACGGGATTCCCTTGCTCACTTTGCCACTGGATTCAAGCAAGCTGGGCTGAAGACGGCTGGAATGCCAGAAACCGGTCCTCGGAAGCTTGTTTCCGGTCCAGGGAAGACATAGCTTGGCAGTTCGGGCTGGACTGTTCCCATGAGGCACAGGGTCAGACTGATTTGCATATAGTCATGTCTGAACTGGGGTGGCAGAGTGGGCTAAAGAACGGTGATGGATTAAACCCAGATCTTTTGACTGGATGTGAGTGTATGATTGATTCAGATGCTCCGTCCATCACCACCCCCTTTTGTACCGCTTTTGGCTGCCATAAGTGTGGCAGAGTATGCTCAGACGTGAGTCCCTTGCTCACTTTGCTACTGGATTCAAGCAAGCTGGGCTGAAGACGGCTGGAATGCCAGAAACCGGTCCTCGGAAGCTTGTTTCCGGTCCAGGGAAGACATGGCTTGGCAGTTCGGGCTGGACTGTTCCCATGAGGCACAGGGTCAGACTGATTTGCATATAGTCATGTCTGAACTGGGGTGGCAGAGTGGGCTAAAGAACGGTGATGGATTAAACGCAGATCTTTTGACTGGGTGTGAGTGTTTGATTGATTCAGATGCTCCGTCCATCACCACCCCCTTTTGTACCGCTTTTGGCCACCATAAGTGTGGCAGAGTATGCTCAGACGTGAGTCCCTTGCTCACTTTGCCACTGGATTCAAGCAAGCCGGGCTGAAGACGGCTGGAATGCCAGAAACCGGTCCTCGGAAGCTTGTTTCCGGTCCCGGGAAGACATGGCTTGGCAGTTCGGGCTGGACTGTTCCCATGAGGCACAGGGTCAGACTGATTTGCATATAGCCATGTCTGAACTGGTGTGGCAGAGTGGGCTAAAGAATGGTGATGGATTAAACCCAGATCTTTTGACTGGGTGTGAGTGTTTGATTGATTCAGATGCTCCGTCCATCACCACCCCCTTTTGTACCGCAACTCCTTGCTGACATCGCTGGGGCCACTCTAACTGGACAGTTGTTCTTGGCACAGAGTCATGACTCCAGCGATGTCATCCATGGGTTGTTGTAGAGTAAGGAGCGGACAGTGGGTTTCCATCAGGGACTGTGAGTGGTCCCTGATGGGACGTAGACACCCATGTATGGCATCTAGTTTGGCTGCCATGAGGTCGTACCCAACCCGCAGCTGGCCCGAGATCTCCTCCTGGAACCCTAACACTCGACGTGGGAAGGCCATCTGTTGGTCGTGTGGGTCCTGGGAGACAGCTGTGGTGGTGTGTGCATCCTGCTGTGTGGTCTGTGCAGGGGGTGGGGTCTCATGGATGCAGCTGGGCTGCCCTGCTCCTGGAGGTTGGGTGCCGGAGCTGTCTCTTAGCTGTTGGAGGGCGTCGGTGTAGATGTTGGGGAGGTCCTCTTCATCATCAGTGCTGTGTTGTTGGGTCTGCTCTGCAGGAGGTGTTGATTCTCCCTCTGCAATGTGAAGGGGAAATGCAGATTGACATTGTGTTCACATGTAGGTTCACGCATTGTACAAGTTTACTGTCAGAACTGCATGGCAATGTACATTGTGACTGTTTATGAGGAGACGCCTATTTGAAGCAGGACACTTGGCATTTCTACGCCATCAGGGATGTGAGGTTGTACATTGTCATCTCAGTTTCCTGCTATGCCAAATGCGAATGGCCATGTTCTAAACACAAGCGGCAGCAGTTGTGTCCTCTGTTCTGTTGTGAAAATGTTGCAGTTTGTACCACATTGTTGTCAATGTTGGGGTGCTCTTCATCTAAGGTGTGTGTGTTGCATTGTGGGTAAGTTGCCCCTTCGGCTCTGATTTGGCTGGCACTCATCCCATTCAGGCGATGTGCCTTTCACTTCTGTGCTCATACAGTGCTGAGATGTAGCAGACTTGCGTAAATTGGGCTGGTCCTCTGTGGAGGTTGTGGGGTTCTGCTTGTCCTCTGTACTTGCTCCGGCTACCTCTTTTTGTTGCTGCTTTTATAGTGATTTTTCAACCTGACTTGTGGAACTTGCAAGCGTGGCGCTGATTATTGCTGCATTTTTTATCGCAGTTGGGCCCTTCGCAACTTTTTTCACGTTCGGGTTTAGATTACTATCGCCCTCCCGGTGACTTTATTGCGGATATTTGACGCGTTATCGGGATACTATTGCATGTTGCCGCCGTCTTGTGAATAGGACGTTCACATTGAGTTATTTTCTCGTGATAGACGGTGATATGAAAGATTGCGTTAACCGATTTTGGCGATGATCATCGCACGTTCTTGAATATCCCCCCTCTGTTTTTTTATTCTATATTTAATTTTTTATAGAAATAGAAAAACATGTGGGATGTCCCACCAGTATTCCCAATTGTATACAATCAACAGATATTGGACAGAGTCAACACAATCTTGTATCCCAAAGATAAGTAGAGTAAGAAAGACACATCGCATCTAACCAGCACAGCGATACCATGAGCAATAAACAATAAACAACAAGCTCACTGGCAATGGCAGCTGGACCAAATCCGAGCCCCCCAATGGTCCCACCACGAGATAAGTGTGACCTCTGCTGCACAAGGAAGCATTGGAGGCCAAGGCCTCCCTCCCATGCCCTTTAAGTTAGGTGGGGCAGGGGGAGGCACTCCATGTGATGTCCTTGCTTAGGCTAGACCACTGTTTTTCTGCATGTGGTAATGGGACATTGACAGTCTGTGCTAGTTTGGGGAAGGGCTGCTGTGGCCTCCCTAGGTTAGAGGTTTAAAGGAGTTGCACTTTACCTATGTAATTTAACTATGGTATTTTATTTTCTGATATTAAAAAGGGGATAGTTTATGCCATTTTTTAAAAAGGCTTTGTGAAGGGCTCCTTTTAAAAAGGAATTTTACAATGACTCTTAACTATGGCATTTTAACTATGACTTTTTTATCTGTATATTCTACAATATGGGGTAGCGGAGGCATTCCTGACAAAACTTCCCAGATATTATAAATATTTGCTTTATACATAATGTAGCGCAGTAATTTGTGATTTATGTGAAATATTTGATTTCTAATATTAGAAATAGAATGTCAACCCGAGAAGGTTGACACTTTCGCACTGTTTACATACATGAGAACATTAGTTACGGCACTTTAAATTATGAACTGGAGGAAATTCTCAAAATGTTGTTAAAATATGGATGATCATTATATTGAAACGTGGTGTATCTCCGATAATATTTTCCAAGTTTCAATGTTTTGTTGTGACAATGCACAATCCAATGCATTTTTATATTCCACCTGTTTGTAATGATTTTAATTGATCAACAATAAATGTTACCTATCAGTGTGAGCAGGCCCCGACCCAAGCAAAAGTACAGGGAAAAAACGTCCCACATCTGGCCTCAGCACTGAGCCTCGGGCACTGGCCGAATGTCGGACTTCCAAATGTGACTCTGATGGGAGATTTCACGCCCAAATTGAAATGGCAAGGCATGGCACCAGTGACAGGAATCCTGCCCCCTGGAGAAGCAAGAGAGAGAGACTCGCAGTGGTAAGGGGTGTCTGGAGTGGGCCTCATTTTCATTTTGCAGACAAGCTCCTGAGAGTTCACCATGCTGGTGACTGACTCACTTCTTCCCCAGCCCTACTGTACTGTCAACCACCTGAGAGAGTGAGACACTGTAGCAGAAACTGCTTGGGAATCACAGTGGCTGACCATGGCAGAAGGCTCCTCTCAACCTGGAGGAGTGGGTGTTCACTTAATAAGTTATTCCCAGGGCATAAGTCGGGAGTAGACGCGGATGGACGAAGTGCCCCCATATATTTTTACCATAAGGCCGAGGAAGGCTCACAGAAGTCTCTTTTTTTTAAGTTCAGAAAAATGTTATTGAAAGAATATGACATAAGCTTACAAATTAAGACAAAGAAAATAACAAGCAAAAGTATACATCAAGATAATTAAAGGTATTAATATAAGCTACAAAAAGAAACATCAAAAATATAAGCAAAATTGGCAACTGGTATGATATAAGGTAATAAAAGATATACTAAATATACATTGTAATTACAAGAAAAGCTAAAATAATATTAATATGTTTAACAAAATACAGGAATTCATGGAGGTTTAGGAACTTCTTGTTGTAACGGGTTCAAAGGCAGAGAACTCTGAGCACTTAAATAAAAAATAGTGTAACTGGACTCCACAATTCTTTTCGCTTGGCAGCTAAAGCCAAGGGGTAGACAAAAGTCGTATCTAACCTGTGATTATAGCAAACAGCATACCACCAAGCCTGATAAGATATTTTGGTAAAATCCTTCAAATTTTAAGTTATTTGCTGGAAAGCTACTGCCAACAACAAGTCAATTATTCTAACCCTGAAAGTGCAATGATCCCAGATAGGGGAGACACTCCCTAAGAAAATGTGAGATAAAGAGAAGGAGTGATTAGAGGAAAAAATCTTGTTAATTTGAGACCAAACTTGCTGCCAAAAATTATGAACATGGGGACAACTGAAAAGCATGTGGAAAAGATCTGCACATGGTAAGGAGCAGGACCAACACTTATCAGAAGCATCTGGGTATTGTTTACTAAGAACTAGTGGTGAAAATAATAAACGATTATAAATAAAAAATAGTGTTGGAGTAGTATTAGCAGCTCTGGAAGATCTACGAATCTTAAGCCATAATTTGTCCCATAGCTCAATAGGGCAAGAGACTTCTAGGTCTTTTTCCCAGGTTTCTTCAGTTGTGGTTTTTGTCCGAGATGAAGACTGAGTTTGAAGAAAAACGTAGATTTTTGAAGCTTTAGGTTGTTTAAGAAGTAAAGAACTCAGTGAAGACATATCAGAGGATACGTGATTTGATGGAGGAGGTGCAGCAAGGGAAGCATTGTAGGCAAGTTGTAATGCGTGTGACAATAATGAATATTTAACTCGAAAAGCGGGAGGTAGATTGAAAGAAGTAGCAGCTAATGCAAATGGGATGATCTGATTTTGGTGAAACAATTGATGCACCCAGATAAGGCCACGTGATCTCCAGGATTTCCAAAAAATCGGCTTATTGTTAATTAATATAGAAGTATTGTGCCAAATAGGTTGATCAAAAAAGGATGAAACAGGAAAGGAAAGAAGGATTTTGGAGGTATACTTAAGAATAGGAGTATATAAAGATTGAGGTTTACGAGAAAACATAAGCTATTCTTTGAAAGAAAAGGGAGATATAAAAGACTTTTCTAAGGCCAACCAGAGAGGAGAGGATGATGCGGAATCCGGAATCCAGTTTGACACTTGATTCAATAAAAAGGATTTATGATATAAGGCAAAATTCGGAAAGTTTAACCCACCCTCTCTTTTAGAACGCATTCATTTGGACAAAGACATACAAGACTTTTTATGTCCCCACAAAAAGGAAGATAAAATAGAGTTAATTTTCTTGAAACATTTCAAAGGGATAGAAAACGGTATGTTAGATATTGTAAATAGGACAATGGGAGAGAGCAACATCTTGATTGTATCTAATCTCCCCCACCACGATAGATATAGAGGATGCCATTTGCTAGTGAGAATAATCCATTTTTGTAAACAGTCATCCATACACTTAGTAACTGTGCCCGAAAGAGAAGAAGTAAAATGGAGACCCAAATATTTAATAGAGTTAGGGCTCCAAGTAAAGCCTGAAGCAGAGAAATCGTCCTTGAGAGTGAGTTTGGTAAGTGGCAAAATTTCACATTTATCCTTATTTAATTTGTAGCCAGATACATGTGCAAATGAGTTAACTTCATCTAAAAAAGCAGGGAGGGATGCGTCTGGTTGAGAGAGAAATAATAACACATCATCAGCGTATGCTGCCATCTTAATATCAGAGTCGTGGAAATTAAAACCATGTATATTAGCATTCTGACGAATTCTCAAAAGGAAAGGTTCTAAAGCAAGATTAAATAAAAAAGGTGAAAGTGGGCATCCCTGTCTAACCCCTCTATTAAGGGAAAAGTAAGAAGATAAGGTACCGTTTGCCGCAATTGCTGCTCTAGGGCGGGAATAAAGGAACAAAATCAGGGTGGAAATCTTTGTATTGGCATTTATAGCGCACTACTTACCCGTAGGGTCCCAAGGCGCTTCGACCGCTGCGAAACCCTTCCTGGCTTCCCTGAGAGATGGTCCCTTAATGGGTATCTCCAGGGTGAGACCAGGCATCCCCGGCGGTCTGGTGGAGCCGTTAGTGAAGATGAGGCAAGCTAATGCCCAGAATTGCCGAGTGTGATCGCTGATCAGAGTGGGCACCGAGGCAAGAGAATTATCGAGTCCGCTGACCCTGGTCCAGAAACCTGCCGCGCCGGGAATCGAACCCTGGTCCCGGGCCGTCCTCTGCTCTCGGGTCTGCCGCCTCTAACCAGTGAGCCACACTACTTCACCAAACCAAACCACTTCAGAGTACTAAACAGATATGGCCATTCAACTCGATCAAAAGCCTTCTCTGCATCTAGGGCTATAGCTGCAAGGGGATGAGAGCTGTGTGAGGTCTTAGAGAGAATGTCAAAAAACAATCTAGTATTATCCGTCAGCAGTCTACCTTTAACGAAACCGGATTGCTCTTTCCCTAAAAGCTCGGGTAAAAAAAGATTCTAAAGGCAATGCTAAAGCCTTTGAAATTTTTTTATAGTTGATATTTACTAAAGAAATAGGGCGATATTTTTACAATGTTGTGGATCTTTACCTGGTTTCGGGATAATGCAAATAAGGGCATCCGAGAAGGAGACAGAAGCGGAACCAGTTTGAAGGAAAGTGGAAAGAAGAGTATGTAATTTGGGAATAAGTAGTTTTGAGAAACAGGAGAAGAATTCAACAGTGAAACCGTCGGGACCTGGAGCTTTACCATGTTTGAGAGAGTTAAGAGCTTGAAGGAGATCATTCTGCGTAAGGTCTGATTCTAAAGAGGAAAGGTCCGGAAGAGTGTCGAAAGAAGAGGAAATTTTGGACAAAAATTGGGAAACGTCTTGCTCAGAAGAAGATGATTCAGACGAATACAATGTTTCATAAAAATGCAAAAACTCCTGTAGGATATCTTCACTTTTGCGTTTTAGTGACCCATCACAACTATAGATAGATTCAATATTGACCTTGTTCTGCTTTACCTTTAGATGGTTGGCCAGCAATTTCCCAGCCTTATTCTGTCTACCATAAAACTTGGCGCTAGATTTTAAAAGGAAATTGGAGGCATTGTACGTGGAATCTTTATTAAATTGAATTTTGGTGGCGATAAGATCATTTAAACAATCCTTTGATTTGGAAGTGTAATATAAGTGCTCTAATTTCTTTATTTTAGAAAGGAGGTCATTGGTGGCTTGTTGGGCTTTCTTCCGTTTGCGAGAAACATAGTGAATGATGAAATATCTAGCTGATGCTTTGAAAGCGTCCCAAACTACAGGGAATGGAACTTCATCCGTGTGATTGAACAAAAAGTATTCATGAAAAAAGGATGTGAAAGAAGAAACAAACTGTGCATAGAGAAGGAGAACATTATTGAAACGCCATTTTTTAATAGAAGTAGGTTTTTGTAATACATCTAAAACAATGGAGACTGGGGCATGATCAAAAATTAGGATGGAGCCAATGTCAGAAAAAATAAGGGATTGGGTAAGTTGATGAGAGATAAAAAAATAATCCAAGCGTGATTGAGTTTGATGAGGGGCTGAAAAGAAGGAGTATTCTCGCAAAGTGGAATTGCAGAGTCTCCATGCGTCAGTAAGTTTGTATTGTGTAATGAGTTATGTAAAATATTTTTGTGACTTATGAGGAATGTATGCACTAACTGAGTGTCTATCCAAAAATGGGTCAAAAACTTCATTGCAGTCACCCACAAGGATGAAATTATCAACGTAGTATTGAGTGATAAGCGGTGCAAGGGAGGTCCAAAAAGTGGCGTCGCCACTCGTAGGAGCATAAACATTTAAAATAGAAATAGGGACGTTATCTAGAGTGAGATTCACTTGCACCTATCTACCTGAAGTGTCTGCAGAATGCGTTACTACTTTAATTGGAAGAGATTTTCGAAACAAAATCAAGACTCCATTACGCTTGCCATCACCTGGGGAAAAATAAACTTCACCTACCCAACCCCTATTCAATTTAGCAGATTCATCAGCCGACAAATGTGATTCCTGTATACAAGCTATATCTGCGTTGAGCTTGGCCAGGTGAGATAATACTCTCTGTCTTTTGATTGGTGAATGTAAACCTCTAACATTCCATGATAATATTTTCAAAGGCATGACATAATTTTAGAAAAGCGTATTAAAAAAACAGTTGAGGGACAATTATGAAGCAAAAAAGTAATTAAGGCATATAAGCATAATTAGAAGAAACACCAGAAGTGAAAGAGAAGAAATGCATTAGAAATAGCATAGTAAAAGTCAGTTAAATAATGGATGAAAAAATTAAGAAGAGAAAAGAAAAAGTATAGGAAAGAAATAAGCGAAACAGAAGGAAAATGAGAAAACTGGATCAATAAAGCGATAAATAGAAGAAGATGAAAAGGAAAATAAAAATAGCAAAAGAAGAGTTGAGATTCTAAATTCCAATAAGAATGACATGTGAAATCAATAAAAATACAGGCAATATCAAACCAACTGCACAAAAAGTAAGAGAACTGAACTAGGAAGGAGAAGCAAGAAAGAAAGGAATCAAAGCGAAAATACAACCTCTGTAAGAGAAAGGAAGGTTGCAGGGTATAAAAAGGAAATGAGGAACACCAAAGAGAGAAGAAAATATGCAAAAAGAGAAAGAAAAGAGAAAGAAGAAAGAGAGCATGAATAGAGTAATGAATAATGAAGAAAGAAAACTTACATACAATCCAAGATATACGAAGGGTGGAGGGATGGAAGGCCACACGGAACAATGACGTGTCCAGGACCCACATGGAGAGGCATAGGAAAGGGTATAACGAACATATTTGAACATAGGTAGGAGAAGAGACACAACCGATACCTGTGAGGGAAGAAAAAATAATTAGATATATTGCAAACAATAACAGCGAAAGTTAACTGCTGCATACATTTCAAGAAACAACAAATGGATCAAAAACCAGAAGATAAAACATGAGAATACTGTAACCAGAAACAGAGTCTGAACGCAATCTAGCTGGAACTAAATTATGAAGTAGTCTCCATTGTATCAGTGTGGTGAGAGTACAGGAAGCTCTTCAACTTAATTGGAACCTCATAAGTGGTAGTTTTATTATTAAATGTCACTTTAAACAAGCAAGGGTGAAAAAGACCATATCTTGCACCTAATGAGCGTAACTGCGGCCGCAATGCTAAAAATTATTTGCGTCGATCAGCCGTCGATTTGGAGTAATCCTGGGAAAAGAACATAGAATTTCCTGACCAAGTTATACGGTTCATTGCCCTAGCTGCTGATAGAATCTTTAAGAGTTCAGTATATTCCAAAAAGTACAAGATCACTCCTCTCGGTTTATGTGGCGATGAAGAAGATGTTTGACGCATCGGTGGACCTAATCTATGAGCTCTCTGTATATTCAACATGGTGCCCTCAGGCAGCTTAAGGAGCGTTGGTAGAAAGGATTTAAAGAAGGTGGGCGGATCCGAACCTTCTGTCCCTTCAGGAAGACCATAAAGTCGAAGGTTATTCCTTCTATTTCTGTTTTCCAACTGCTCAACTTGTTTGTGAAGTATGGAGACCTGTGAACAAAGAGATTCTACTTTAGAAGTAGATGAAGATAAAGAGCAAAAGTTCTGCTCTAGCGTATTGACTCGTTGATCCATTGCTGACCATTTGTCAGAGAGCATCTGAAGCGTGGATTTGGTCTCTTCCATAAACGGAAGAAGAGCTCTGATCTCCTCTAGTATTAGATCCATTGTGACAGAAGCAGTCTGTTTAGGTGGAAAGGGAGGCTCTTTTTTCAATCTTTTTGTAGAGGCTTTGGAAACAGTAGAGACTGAGGCAATCTGTGAAGGCAATGCACCTTTGGGTGATGAAGCAACTGAATCATCCATGGATAAACAATTATAACGTGAGCTGAGATGAATCAAAAATTTCCAGGGAGAAGGTGTAGATATCTGTAAATTATTGGATGTCCTTCAGGACTCTGGTGGTGCTGGAAAATCCCTTTAAAAGCCCCGTCACCTCAGGCGAGTCACGGGAGTGCCGCCATCTTCTACCCACAGAACTGATTAAAAGTGGTGTCTCTTTGATAGAAGCACATTTGTTTTCCTGTCTCGTGCTCTTTCAGACTCAGTGCAACAAAGCCTTATCCAGGAGAGGTTTTTATTGCAGGTCTTCCTATGCCCACCATTTGTCCAGGAAATACATGTTCTGAAACCTTTACTACTTTTTCAAGAAAGGGTTAATGCTCGCCCTTTATCAGTGAGATGCCAGCATCTGTACTCTTCGCCTTCTTTAAGGTCATTCATCTTCTACCCCACAGCCACCCACGTGATCTCCATCTCTTTGTAGGCTATGTTGCTATCCTCTAACCTGAACCACTTACACTTTGTCAGAACAGATGTGTCTGTGCTCAAAGGCAGAGCTGCACAGTGTTACCATCACAACCACCTGGTACAAAAACCCACAGGTGTGTAAAACGTATGCCACAAGACACACAAATCCTTGCCAAATACATCCATACGAATATGTAGAAAGATATTTGGAGGATGATAGAGTGTCGGGGACCTCAGCGCAGACGTTGTAGGGGTCAGGGAAGGCTGTGCTTCGTGGCATGCTGATGAGGTATTTGGGGCTGACCAAATTGAGGCTTTCGGACTCCAGACGGAAGCCAGAAGCATGGATCCGGTCCCTGATTACTGCCTACCAGTGCTCAAATTAAGACGGTGGTTCCCGGTGTTCGGCACCTGCACCTAATTGTCAGCACTAGCACATATGACAGTCTGCCACTTGGTGGCGGTGTTTGTATAATTTGGAGATTAGCACAACAACAGCGGTTTATTAATTCAATGTACATTAAAAATGACTAATATCTGTTGCCCAAGCCATTGTTATAGTGCTGGGTGCCCTGGAAGAGTCTGATTTGTTACAGTTGTAGGAGTGTGATGTTTACTAGTTGTGTTTGTACTGTCATTGGCAGTGCTGGTAGGGGGAGTGAGTGTTGCAAGCAGCAGTGGGCTCCTAGTGAAGGCCCGGGCACTTATCGTTTTACAAATTAAGCACTGCAGCCTACTCTTCCTCTACGGACCCATTCCTTTTACAGGAGCTTCTACAGGCTTAATACCAATTGAACAAACTCTGTACCACAGAGGCGGAGAAGTGCACCTTCCGCAAATGACAAAGACTTCACAAAAAGGGTGAAAATTGGGGTAGGCTGTTAGCTTTCCAACCCAACCAACAAGATTCTTCAAGATTCGCCTTGACACCCATCCGACAGCAATAGTGGCGGGGTTTGAGAAATATTATGAACACCTACACACAGCTGGAATGTTCCCGGCCCCAGATGTAGAATCTACCTTTTTGACACCCTACTACAAAACCTGGCACCCACCCAATCTGAGCATCTGGACGAAGCTATCGTGGTGGAGGAAATCACCTCAGCGTTTGATGCCATGCCTACCGGGAAGGGTCCTGGTAAGGGCGGTTTTCTGGCTGAATTTTTATAAAGCTACCAAAGCCCAGACCATCCACATTTTAGTCTCGGTTCATCAGGAGGCCCTAGACATCGGGCATCTTTCTGATGAGTTTCTAAGGGCAAAAAACTCGGTGCTCCCTAATCCACGGACGGACCCCCTGGAATGTTCCAGTGCAGACGTTAAGATTTTGGCAACGTATTTGGATTAAGTTATCATGACTCCTTTTCCCTCCTCTCAGGTGTGCTCTGTTCCCAGACGCTCCTCGACCAATCATTTGCGTGCTCTCTCACAGATTATTTGGCAGGTGAGGGGATGAGGTGGACGAGAAGGTCCTCCTCTCCTTGGACGCCGAAAAGGTTTTCAATTGTGTCGATTGGGGTTACCTTTCTCAGACCATGGAGAGGATGGGCGTAGGTCATGACTTTCTCACACTAACATGGGGCATGTATGGTGATCCCACTGCTTCTGTCACATGAGGGGTTTTCTCCTCTCTGTATTTTTACATCCTCCGTGGCACCTGACAGGGATTTCCTTTGTCCCTGTTGTTGTTCCTGTTGTCTCTGGAGCCTCTGCCAATTTCCATTTGATCTAATGGCAACCCTAAGGGTATTCACACAACAGCGGGTGAGGTTGAGGCCTTTTACTATGTGGATGACAATCTCTTGACATTATCAACACAACAGCTGGTCCACTCCGTGTACTGTTTGCCTAGTTCCAGGTCCATATCCTTATGGGTATTGCTGGAGTGTTACATATTGCAGACGTCTAAGGACCTTGCCATTTATGACACTTTGTGGCTTTTGATTACTCCAATCCTCAACCCGATCATTCATTCTTCCCATTACGTATTGGCATATCGCTCATAGGCTCGTGCAAGTCCCAAGTCATGTTCACTCAAAAGCCTAACTTTGGAGCAACGGGACAATCAAGGTAGGTGGGAAGGAAATTCACTGGTCCATTTGGATTGCTCATGGTGTTCACCACATTGAAGACTTTGTCTCTAATGGCTCCATCAAATCATTCCCAATTTTAGATGGAAATTTGCGATTTCATCCTCCCAACTATAAAGATACAAACAGTTGTCCATGCCATATCATATCCCCTGGGGAAGGCACATTTTAATCTCCCTAGCTCGCCGATTAATCAATACATCCACACTTGAAAAAACTTTGGGGGGACTATTACGGGACTGCATGCCACATTGTTGGGCTCCTGTTTTTCCTCTCCCACATCCACAGCATTGCATGCCTGCCAGGAAACGCGTCTTCACACATAATTCTTGGATGTTGAATAGGATGCTCCACTCCATTGGCAGACTATAATGAGATTATGAGAAGTGCTCCTTAAATATAGCTTTTTAAAGATCCTTCATCAGCAAAGCGGCACATTGCCCTTTCTAGTGTGAATTCAGGTTTTAGAGATGTGGCTTAACAGACTGCAATAGAGTCCATGATTTATAGGAATGTATGACAGTACTATGCAACATTTTACCACGCGTGCCATTACAACGCGGGTACTCCTACACTAGTACCCCTACAATGACCTACCATTGAATTTATGGTAATTCAATGTTATACCTGTATGCTTCCTAACTGATCTGCCTCATTTCTATTCTTAAATGCACAGATTGCATCTTTACATGCAACTCGACAATCCAGTACAATTTACTTCCTGTAGCGTGAAAACGCACTCAACTTCATTGAACACACTCTCTGCTCTGTGCTCCACTGAACGGTGATTGCCTGTAGTCTTTTTGAATCTTTCTTTTGCCTTCTTTTCTCAACTCACTGTTTCTTCCTGCTCCCTCTTTCTCACATACATTATGGTTCTTCTTAATCTGCTAATCTGCTGACCTACCCCCATCTCTCCAGCTTCACTTTCCCTGTAACGCCTCCCCCACCGCTCTCCCTCATAACTCGGACCTCTCTGTCTGCTCATTTGAGTCCCTGGCTTTCTCCCCTGTTTCCCCTTAGTTCAATCCCCCTCCTCTCCACGTCCCATTCCCTTTTTTTCCCTCCTTCACTATTCTTCCCTCCCCCATGACCTTTCTAGAGTATTAACATGCCTCCCCGCAATCCCCCCCTCGTGACTCTGGATTCACCCATAACTAGATATGGCCTCAATTCATGGACCATCCTTTACCCCCCTAACCTCTCTAAAAATGCTGAGAAGAATTTTAAGCACAAATTATTAATGCATCACCAAGAAACCTTATTAGTCAATAATTACCTCAGTCTCACCTCCACAATAAAAACCAACTACATCTTCTACTCCAAACGACCCTCCAAATGGAAAAGTATCTTCCTCAACCACCCCCCCCACCCCCCATCTTGAAATCTTGAAAAATCCCATATGGTCTGAAACTATCTACCTCCCCTTCCCCTGCTTTTCAAGGTGAAATCGACATCTCCATTTTCAAATCCTCATTTAAGCCTCAGAAAAACAGCTCACCATCTTTGAACACCATTACAGCACCTTATCTTCTATCGAAATCTCCTACCAACCCTCCAGCCTCCCAATCACATGTGGACCTTCCTCCCTCTCTCTCGCCTACTTCCGTACCTCCTCTCACTGACACTTCAACTGCCTTAGATGTCTCTGAAGGCCAGACCCACTACATCCCTCCCACATCAATTACCCGTCCCTCCTTCCGAGTCCCCTCCAGCCCCTCCTGTCACTCAAACGTTCCCTCCTCCTCTTGAGTTGCTACCTCCTTACTCTGATTCCCCCCTTTCATCTTCTTCTTCCACTCGAATCCCTAAAGTCGATCTCCCTTCGGCCCAACTTCGGACTCCTATTCCTCCCTCCCTTAACTTCCCTCACCCCCCTTGACCAGGACGTCTGCCCTACTCACTATCCACACACACAATTTCCTCCCCCTGACTCCCTACAGGGTCCAGTAAATCTTCTTCCTCTCCTCCCTCCCCTCCCTTCGTCCATCTACGGGAACACCCATCTCCACCCCCCTCCTGGGCTCCCACCCCGCCCTCACCCTAGTCCTTCCACCATGTTTATCTCAGAACTCTCTCCTCTCCCCCGATCCCCCTGCCCCCATCCCTATCGCTCTTATAACACAGATACTTTTTAACATAGAACTCCATCTCGCTAACCTGTTATTTGAACTCACTTCACTCAGGAAAGATGTCAATTCCCTCTACGCTCTTAACTGCCCCAACCATTCTACTTCCCGGGACTCTGTCCAAACCAATACCGCATTCCTCCAACAACAGAAATCTACCCCCCTCGGTAACGATACAGATAGTCACTTCCATGCCCCAAACCATCTTCCCTCTCCTGATCTCGGTGTCCTCGGTTACTCTTTCCCTCTGATTACTGTCACTTCTGCTCCCCATTCATCCATCCCTGTGATCCTTGGAATTAACAGAATGCCAACCTCCCCAGCGTCTCTCATGCTGCCTGCACAACTTACCACCATCCATTCTATCCCCCTGCCCAAAATCCAAACCTAAACCCCTTTCTTGCATGCTGGTAAACGGCTGCTCTGCTGCTTGTCATGCGATTGAAATATTGGTAACTATCCTTAGTGAAACCATTGACCTCGCCTTTCTAACTGAAACTTGGCTCAATGATCACTCTTCTTCCATTCTTGACCTTCTCTCTCTCCTCCTGGCTACTCCATCCTCAGAAAAGATTGACCTGACAGAATTGGAGGTGGTCTTGCCATAATCTATAAAAACGAACTCCAACTCTCACTTGTGCAGAGCTCCGATCATGGTACTTTTGAATACCTCGGAGCGGAACTTCGAGTGCATGGCTCCCCAACAATTCGCCTTCACAATATCTACCACCCTCCTAGTGACTTACTTCACTTTGTTGAAGAATTATCTGATCTTCTTTCTCATTCTTCACTTTCCAATTCTAAAAACCTCTTCCTTGGGGACTTTAACCTCCACTGGAATAAAATTAAAAAGATGATCCTATGGTTAACCTCCTCAAGGATCTACTTGACATCAATAACCAGAAACAACTCTGCCATTGGCCTACTCACACAAAAGAAGCCACTCTGGACGCTATCATTACTAGTACTGATTTGGCCTCCCTTTCCTCCATCGTACCCATTGACTGGTCTGACCACCACCTCATCCATTTCATGATCTCTAATTCGATGCTACCCCCCCACCCCCCCAAAATCATCAAACAGAAAAAATTTACTAGAAATTTCCATCTTATTCCCCCGGGCGAACTTGAGACTAAAGTCAAAGCACAACTTCGACTTCCTACTCTGACCCAAAATGCCAATGACCTCACTGAGCACTTTAATAAATCCATCACGGCTGTCCTAGACCAAAATTGCTCCAACCAAACTTAAACTTCAGAAAAACACCTCCTCTACATCCTGATTTAATACAGATCTCAACAATGAGAGGCGTGCCCTTAGGTCAACTGAACGCATTTGGAGACAAAACCCGTCCCCTCCAAATCTCGCCCTCTTCAGATCGCAAAGGTTCAACTACAAAAAGCATATCTTTAATACTAAAGCAGCTTTCTTCCACTCACAACTTGACAGGACTAAAAATAGACCCAGGGAACTATTCAGCATTATTAAAAACCAATCCACTTCCGCCCCCCCCAAGGTTAAGGCCACTATTGAAAGATGTGAAGAGTTTGCTTACTACTTCTAAAAAAAAATCTCCAAAATCGATCACTCCATCGTCTTAACTCCCCTTCCACAGTGCTCTCTACCCCCACTAGATTTTTCCTCCTATTCTCCGGCCCTCTTAACTCTTCCTCACGACCCTTTAGGTCTGCCTCTAGTAATTTCTCTTCCTGAATCCAACCCCACCAAACTTGAGAAAAAAAAACAGTGCTTCCTGGCATCACTTCCAACCAGTGTCTGAGCTCGAAGTCCTCAACGTCATTGCCAGACTTAAACCATCCTCTCACTCCAGAGACCCTCTCCCTGCCAACCTTGTCCAAGATCTAAAACACATCATTGCCTCTTTCTGGACCTCTATCATCAACTCCTCCTTTGCCACGGGATGTGTGCCTGTTTCCCTCCAACTTGGACAAATCACTCTCATCCTCAAAAATCCTGCTGCCGACCCTAATGACCTAAATAATCTTTGGCCTATCTCTAACCTTCCTCTTCTCTCTAAAGCCCTTGAAAAATGTGCCATGCGCCAATTAGACACACACATCGACACATTCAATTTGTTGGACTCTTTGCAATCTGGTTTCAGAAAGGGCTGTAGTACGGAAACCGCCATGCTCAATATAATTGACGACATCCATCACTCCCTCGACAAAGGCGAGTCCTCCCTTCTAATTCTCCTTGATCTCTCTTCTGCTTTCGATACCGTGAACCACTCTACTTTACTTAACACACTTAGAGATCCTTTTGGCCTCAACGGTTCAGTTCTCAAATGGTTCTCCTCCTTTTTCCAGCACAGAACCCAGCAAATTAAAATCCACGACTGCCTTTCCAAACCAGTGCCTGTCTCGCTGGGTGTCCCCCAGGGCTCTATTCTCTCTCCCTCTCTTTTCAACCTCTTTATGGAACCCCTCACCCTTATTCTCAAGCATGCAGGAATCCAGTATCACCTCAACGCCAATGACCCACAACTTTATCATAAGATTATATCTGATGTGCTTCACCTCAATGACGTCTTGACTAAGATTCAAACCTGGTTCCACTACAACCACCTCCAACTCAACCCCAAAAAAACTGAAATCATTCTTTTCTCCCCTAAAACAGCTCACTCCCTATCCAATCCTGGATCTCGGACCTTACAGCTTTCAATTGCTCTCACCTTATCCAATTCAGTTAAATCCCTCTGAATTAACATTAACCGGAACCTTTCTCTTATCTCCCACATAAGAAATCAGCCAAAAGTGCACTCTTCCCTCTCTATCACCTCAAGAAACTAAAACCCCTCATTCCTGCTGATAACTTTAGATCAGCTTTCCAATCTCTGGTCCTGTCTTAAATCGACTATGGTAACGCCATTCTATCTGGAACACCTAAAGTCCACTTAGCCCCAATCAAATCTGTCCTTAGCCTAGATGCTAGGCTCATCACAAACCTCAAACGTTTTCATCACTTCTCCCCTACCCTTAAAGCCCTTCATTGGCTTCCCATTGAAGGCAGATCCACCTATAAGACCACCTGCATTACTCACAAAGCCCTGCATCAACTCACCTCACCGTACCTCGCAGATAAACTCATCAAAGTGGGCTGCTCTCGAACTCTGAGGAGCTCAAAGACACTTGTTCTTGTTCCTCCTCTGTTAAACAAGAAATTCACTCAATCACGCTCCTTCTTCGGAAATGTGCCTACCATCTGGAATGCACTCCCTAAAGAACTTCAGTGCAACCCCTCCTACTTCAGCTTCAAAAAAGACCTCAAACTACACCTTGTGAGAAGTGTGGCTCACCGATTAGAGCGGCAGACCCTGAGGCAGAGGTCTGGCCCAGGACCAGGGTTCAATTCCTGACGCGGCAGGGTCTTGGGCTCAATTTCCTCGGACTCGATAATTTTCGCCTAGGTGCCTACTCTAATCATGGGTCCCACTCTGCAATTCTGGGCAATAGCTTGCTTAATCTCCACATCGGCCCTGAAAGCGCTTCACCTTGGGGGTGCCCAGTAAGGGGGCATCTCTCAGGGAAATTCAGGAAGGGTTCCACAGCATTATACAGTGCCAAGATACCTTTCAGGTGATAGTGCGCTTTACAAGTATACACACATTTACATTACATTTACATTTACCTTCTCGACAATGTCTGGGGCCCTTAAGCCCTTTTCTGGGTACGTATCCCAACCCGGTTTCCTACTGTTTAGGACCCCCCCTTTTGATCTCCCGTTTCCCTTTGGCCTCTCCCGTTTTCACTTCCTCCTTTTCTTCTCCCTCTACCTCACTTATCCCCTTTATAGGTCCTTCCTGATACACTTTATCTTTCCCTACCCCCCTCACAGCCTCTCACCACTCTTCCATCCTGCCCCTCTCTTTTCTATTCCCCCTTTCTCCACGACATACCTCTCTTCTCTTGACTTGCTGCTGAATTGCGCACTTTGTTTTAACCTGATCGTATAAATTGCGGTTATCTATTGATTTTTAGGACGTGTGTGCTACCTCCATTGTATTTTTTTGCTATTTTTATAGCTACTCATGTGACCCTTGTAAAGCGCTCTGATACCCTTGGGTCCAGCCAGCGCTATATAAAACCTTTAAAATAAAAACAATGCATTCTTTTACCACACATACCCCTTTACCATGCATGCCATTAGAATGCAAAGGCCTGCGTGGTAAAGGCATACACTTGGTAAAAATGTCTAAGGTAAGTTACACCCGACCCTACCCTAAAACCTAAAACACTCCCTGTGCACTACCCTCCCCAACCCCCAGTCTTCTCCCTACCCTAAAACACTACCCTGCACAACCCGTGACCCTACCCTAAACCCTACCCCTGCACGACCCTCCCCCTGACCTCAGTCCTCTCCCTATCCTAAAACACTACCCTGCACGACCCCCGACCCTACCTAAACCCTAAAACTCTAACCCTGCACGACCCTTCCCCTGACCTCAGTCCTCTCCTTATCCTAAAACACTACACTGCACGACCCCGACCCTACCCTAAACCCTAAAACACTATTTTGCATGACCCCCAACCTTACCCTAAATCCTAAAACACTACCCCTGCATGACCCGAACCCCAGTCCTCTCCCCACCCTAAAACACCAGCCTGCACGAACTCCCTGCCCCTACCCTAAACTCTAATACACTACCCCTGGACGACCCTCCCGCCGGCCCCCAGGCCTATCCCTACTCTAAAAAACTACCCTGCACGACCACCGATCCTACCCTGAACCCTAAAACATTACCCCTGCACGACCCTCCCCCTGACCCCAGTCTTCTCCCTACCCTAAAAAACTATCCTGCACGACCCCCAACCCTAATGTAAACCCTGAAACACTACCCTGCATGCCCTCCCGACCCCTTTTACTCTACAATATTAACACCCACCCCATACCCAACCCCGCTTACCTCTCTCTCTCTCCACTTGGTACCTGCGGTCGTCTGAGGGTCGGTGCACGTCGTTGAGGAAATGAAGAGCCTCTGTTTCCTCACAGCGACGTCGATTGCTTATATATTTTCACAACGTATGCGCTTTTACTATAGATACCTTTACAACGAAATTAGTTGTAAAGGCATGCATGGTAAAATCACATGCATTGTAAAAAAAATGCGTAGTAAAGACTACGCGTTGCTACAACGCATGCGTGGTAACGCTTGTGTTGTAATGGCATGCGGGGAAGCAGCTGTGATGTAATGGCTATTTCCCATTGTATAGGAATGTGACCGGCTGACAGCCTTCTGGTCTCAGATTTGAGACCATATAAGGAAAGATCTCGGGGTAGACAGGCCTTTGACTGCTCAGCTAGTGCTCCTTCATGATACTTCTGACATCCCATCTGTGACTCAGCATATTAATAGATGGCTCTCCACTGTCCTACTGGTGGCTAAACTGGCACATCTGTGACTCTGCACATCGACTCTAATTACCACATTACAAACCTGAGTCGACATCATGTGACATGGCATGCTTAGAGCTCCTTATTTATAAAATAAGCTAAAAGACAAAATGCTGATATTTGAAGAGTTTTGGTTCTCTTTTCTTAAGGATTCAAGAGCCAAACACACCCATAAACTTAAGGTGTCGCCTGTGTACCTCATCCACTATAAATGCTGAGAGCATGCTGTATGCAAACTGCCTAATTTCGGATCGGGTGAGTGGGGATGGATACTACTTCTGGATTTTACGACAACAAGACTGCATAAAGCAAATAGGGGCCAAGTAGATGCTCTCCATTTTTGTAGGATGAGCGATATCAGGTAAAAAGTAGGACTTTTTACCCTATAGCGCACAGAGTGCAAACGCATACTATGGCAGTACAATTGTTTATATATTAATGATACTGCAAATTGGACCTCAAATATAATATAATTGGGACCTAATAGAAGCAACCCCTGTTTTCATAGTCATGTACCGATGCAGCTTGCATACATAAAGGGGATTAAAGATGGCGCCCACTATGAACGAGGAGCGCACACCATATGTCAGGCTCTGCTTATTCTCGGATCAGGTGAGCGGAGATGAATGACCTTTTCTGAACTTTCTGATCATATCTCTGCATAGAGTAAATGGAGCCAGGTAACCCGCTCTCCCTTTTTACATAATGGGTGATATTGTATAAAATTAGGACTTTTCTTCCATAGCACACCCAATGCAAAACACGCAATAAGTGGCATTACATTCGTGTACATACCAATGATACTGAGCATGAGGACCCCAAATTTAATGTAATTAGGGCTGGGTGGAACGCCTTTCAATAGGCCCCATCATCTACACATGATAGATGACCTTCTGTAAGAATGAGACCTTTACTGTAGTGTGCATATTGGAATACATGGAAAATATGTACAGACACAGATGCATGTGACTTTGGTTTGGAACTTTATGATAATGACACTGTTCATTTCATCATGAGTAATGTCGATGTGGTTGAATAGATCGCTATCCATCTTTGTATAACTAGTGATATTGCATAAAAGCAAGGACCTCTTTTGCATTGTATATCTATAGCAAACACATTGAATATGCTACTATATTAGTACATATGCCGATGTTATTGCACATTGGATTTTTGAATATAATATAGCTTGGACCGGGCAGATCACTCTTCAATAGATCTCATTATACTCGTATAATAAATTACATTTCATATGAATGAGATATTTACTACAGCATGCCTATTATAAACACGAAAAGGGCTTAGCTATAGCTAATCAAATTGGTGGGCTTGGGATCAACTATTATTTCGTTACCTAAAAACTTGTGGGGACAAGGCCCGTACATTGGATATGATGCATTTATGGACTACAAAAGATCTGGACATTATTAGAGAACAATTACTTATAAGGTTTTGTTAGTTTATATAAATTTGTGTACAATTGTTGGGACGAGATTGCCCCAGTATGGGATACTGATAAGCCTAATTTACTTTTACGTATCCAATTTATGATGAGGGATATAAATTGAAATGATAAAATATGGTATGAATGTTGCACAATCTTGTTGGTACTGCACTCTACTTACAAAACAGAATATACTTGTTAATCTTACGTTTTGTATGATGTGATGATTGGACAACAATATATGATATTATTTGTAAATGGTGATTTGGGTACTAAATGATATGTAAAATCTGTCAATGTCATGAGTGGAGTGGGTATACCCATTACTTTTAAGTAAGTGTATATAGATGATTTTTAATGTCTATGTGTGGATTTTATTGTAGCCCTGAAGAAGTTCATAGAGAACGAAACATGTTGGCTTTGGTTACAAATTCACATTTAAGATTAACCTTTGACAAGATGGTGTAGATGGCAATTATTTACAGAGACAATTACTACTCAGAATGTGAAAGATACTAGTGGCAGAGACCAATGCTTAGCAGAACCATTTTAGGGAAAAATCTTATCTATCCTTCTCCCTGTCTCTTCGGCTCTCCCTTCCTCTCTTCCTGCTTTCTTCCCCTTTCAATCACTCATGTTCACTTCCTTGGTTCTTGCTCCTCTCTTTCTCTAGTTTAAACACAATTTCGCTTTCCAGCCGCTCTTTTTACCCACCTCGCCACACACTCTTCTTCCTTATGCCTCACTTTCTCTCCTCCCACCCACCTCCAATATTCTTTTACATTCACTCTCACTCTTCTCTCATTTTCCTCTTCTTTTTCACCCTTTCCTGAATCTCAAACATATCCTGTCATATTTACTCCTATCTACCTTGTCACCGCCTAGGGCAAGTGTAGGAATTTTTACTACCTTTCAAGAAGATACATTTCCCCCTGCAACTTACTCTAGCAACGGTGCTATACTTGCTACTTGTATTGGCAATTTGCAAGTCCCTGAACGAGGACCGCTCGGCATCCACCTATTTTCCGGGCCCCAAACCTTGCTCTTCCACTCAGCTGTGCCTTACACATCGGTCTGTGCTTCCCACAATTCCCTTTCTCTCCTTTAAACTCACCCCATCCTCCCGTTACAAATAGATGCACCACACCCTCACCTTTTCACCCTCCTCGTCCTCTTTCTCAATCTTGTGTAGCCTCCACTCATCTAATCTTCTTTTTTTAACATTTCACATTTCGTTCCATTTTCTGACAACCTTCTTCTGCCAAACTTTCCATTGCCTCACTACACTGAAAAAAAGATCGATTTCTTCTTCACTCCCCTCATCCTAATAGTTTTCTCAAAATATCCTTTCTCCCATCTTCAATTGTTGTTTTGTCACACCTTTCTGAGCCCCTCCTCTCTCCCACAGTTTCTTCTTGCTAACCGACTCTCAGTCTTACACACACTGACATGCATCGACTTTCTCTCACTGCTCTGTCCCTAAAAACGTACTCTCTCTCTCCCCCACACACACACACCCTACCTTCTCTCAAATCCAGCTTTCTCTCATAAACCCTTTCTTTACACCAGTTTCCTCCATCCTCTCTCTTACAGACCTTACCATCCATCACACCCAGCTTTCGCTCTTTTATGCTACTTCTTTTTCTCATCTCTTGTTTCTCATATACACTTTCTCACTTTATCATCCCTGTGGCTAGTGTTGAATCATATTTTTTACAAATATTACTCATGAAAAAACAATGTTTCACAATTAAGCAAAATTAGCGTGATGTCAATTCAGCAAATCAGTCGCAGCCCAATAGACGCAACTTAATGCAGTGATGACTTGGAGATGAAACATGACTAGTTAGTTGTACAAATGGAGAAAAAACATTTTGGGCAATTTTCAAACTGTTGTGTCTTTGTGGAATGGTTTATTTTTCTACATAGTTCTGTGGAATAATGCGCCCGTAATAAAAAAAATTGTTAATAACCTTCGGGTCTCGTATTGTAATCACACTGTCCTAGCTCACTGCGTTGGCGAGTTTGCTTCAGTGATGTGTCTGTCCCTGCCAGGCCAAATATGTGAATGCAAGTGGAATTACCAGGGCACAAGTCCTAAAGAAATAGTGAGGGACAAGTTCGATTAGCAAAGTACAACGTCGTCATAGGACATCACAGGAAGTGATGTGACTTGAAGAGGGAAGGCGCTATTAGGAAACGGAAAAGAGTATACAATAAAAAAGAAACCAAATTTGGAAGATCTGCTAAATCAGCTAAATTGCGGGGTGAACCACCCCCGATTATCAATCCCCAAGAAATTACTCCCCTTGGGAGAGAGGCGTCCATGGAGTGGGTTGTGGCCTTACTTAAATCAATTATATCACCGCTAGAGGCAAAACTGGATAGGTTGGATTCTAGAATATCCAACATAGAGAAAACCACTGCTTCGATCTTAGCTATTTCCAGTAAGCCCAAATGCCAAAATACCCCTCCTATTGTCCTAACCCCCCTGGTCCCTCCCCCCCATATCCGACCCAACCCCCTATTCCTTCATTAGTAAATTGTTTACCCACCCCCTCCATGCCCAGCAATACTAATACTACAACCGACCAGCACGTGGCGAGTTAACAGGCCAGTCTGTCTAATCCCCCGGTACATATGGACGAGGTGAATCAGGGATCCCCGGTCAACGAATATAAAACCCCTAGACTTAGACGGCCTGATCTCCCGCCAGAAGCCAATCGGTTTATGGTTATCTTAGCTGGAGTACCGCCATTAGAAAAAGGGGAAACAGAAACTTTTAGTTCCTTGAAAAGCAAGATCATCAAATGGCTTAACTGGAATAGACCCCTCCCGACCCATTTACATAACGAAATCATTATGGTTAGGAGGGTTCCCTGGGTTGGTAAGACTCCCAAAACCATCAACGGAGACTGTATTACTGTTAGCTTTAGAGATCCCCGTACGGTTTCTCATATTTGTGCGGGCTTCAACAGATCATTCGATTCCACTATCCAGACCCTCCCAGTTTCCTTCTTCTTCCCACCAACTAACAATTTCCACCATTCTAGAAGAGGGGATTGGACTGTAGTGGAACGTAGGGGCAAGCAGCGACCGTTCGACATCAGACCTCCCAGGCTACCCCAATACATGTCCCAACCCTACCCCTTTTCTGAATATAATCGCTATGGCTGTTTAGAAGGCCTGGAGGGAGTTGATTGACTACCCCCCGATGTACCATCTCCTGAGCTGATCCCTGTCACTGGAGATAGGGAAGTCCCATTTAATAATATACTTCCGGTCCAATGCACGGTAACTGCTCCTATTATGATATCTACACCATCTGTTGACCCGAAGGCGGTTTATCTTGCACCCCATGACCTGGGTCCTATAGATATGGGTTGTGCGACATCATCCTCCATAGTTACCCCCACTGAACTGGTGCAGGCCCCCAAGCCAACAGGATACTCAATGGCGAGCTGGAATATTGCAGGGTGGCGGCAAAAAGTTGCAGCCCTGGGCTGGAGAGAGCACATCACGGACTTTGACATTTTGTGTCTGCAAGAAACATGGTCTGTTGAAGATATTCATTACGATGGCTTTGTCTCTTACAATTGTCATGCTGAAGAATCTGTTATGGGGAGGGCTAAAGGCGGACTATTGATTTTACTATCTGTACACCTCCCTGTACATGTAAGAAAAAGCCACCAAGTGGGGTTTCATTCTCAGATATTGGAAATAGTGGTTAGTAGGGGTAGAAATATTCTGTTGATTAACAACTATAATAACACCTTTGATCCAACCAGTACTTCTGTTGTGGATGAACTCGAAACAGTATTAGACTCAATTTGCTATAAATCGGCCATATCCTATGATATTATATGGGGGGGAGATTTTAACATCAGAACCTGCCCTCTCTCTTATACAACTGCTTGTGGGTTTGATGGGGACAATGGGGAGTACTCAGTCCATTTCTTACACTCCCCCTATGGTACTTCCCTTAACAACCTTTTGTTAAAGTATGATATGTCCATCCATCAACATGCCCCTGATAATGAGGGTTATATGGCCCCTACTTTTACGGGGAGGAATACTGTTTCTATTGTTGATTATCTGCTCATCTCAACCCGGATTGTCCCGCTTTGTACGGTCCCGCTTATCCTGGACCTTGGATTGAGTGACCACAATGCTCTAACTATGTCCATCTTTAGTGAGATCCCTAGGAAGGTATTTACCGGCAGGGTCGTAGACGACATTATCTCATGTAGGCCAAACGGGATACGTATTAAATGGTGTGGGGAAAAATCCGAGAATCTACATCGTAGTGTTGTGAAAGCTGGTTTAAAAACGATATTCTGTTGTCTCGAAATTGATGCCCCACCTGAATGCATTGTAAATAATTTCGAGAAACTTGGTACCATAATCAAGCAAACCCTTACTACTAATAAGGCCCCAATTAAACGGGAAACGCTGTGCTGGTTTAACCAGGCGTGTACTAAGGCGTTAAAAGCCCTTAAGCTTGCCCTTTCCAACCTACCTAGAGACAGGGAAGTGGTCAAACACTTGAGGGCCAATTATAACATCGAACTGAAACACAGAAAACAAGAGCTAAGAGAACAAGCCTGGGACGGCCTGAATAAAGCTGCAGCTCTCCGGGACAGTAAGCTGTTCTGGAGCACTTTTAATAGCCCATTCCTCCAAAAGGAAGAATTCCCAGTCCTTACCTCTCAAGTAAGTGAAGACAGTTGGGTCTTACATTTCACAGGGATTTTTGACCCAACCAGGGAGCTTCATGATAACATATGTAACAACCCCATTACTCCAGTTGAACCCCTGGGAATCATGATCCATGAAGTAGACATGGCAATTAACAGTAGCAAAGGAGGGAAGGCACCTGGACCAGATGGGGTACCAATTGACCTATATAAATATGATCTGGCCCTGTGGAGTCCATTATTAACCCTAGCGTTTAATGCCGCTGTGGACAACACTCCTTCAACCTGGAGTGAATCCATTATCATTCCAATCTATAAGAAGGGGGATAGAGGAGAGGCCAAGAACTACCGCCCTATCTCCCTTCTGGACTCCTCATTAAAAATCATGAGTAGGGTCCTATTAACACGGTTGGAAGAATGGGCTGTAGACAATAATATTCTTGCCTCATCCCAATATGGCTTTAGAAAGGGCCTTGGTACTATAGAACAATGTATTAACCTAAACCTCCTAATTGGAAAATACACCAAGGCCAAACCGGGCTCTCTGTACCTGTGTTTTGCGGATCTTTCTAGCGCCTTCGATCTGGTCGACCACACCTTGTTGTGGTCAACTTTATTGGGTATGGGCGCCCCCTCTGCTATTATCCACTTCTTAGCTAGACTTTATTCCAACCTATCGGCCCAAATTCGTTATGGACCAGCGGGGGAGTGCACAAGAAAGATCAAGGTTAGATCTGGCATCCGACAGGGATGTGTTTTGGCCCCGTTGCTTTTCTCGCTCTTTATTAATTCAGTTGAGCAGGATTTAAAGAAAATCCAAGCTGATGCCCCACAAGCAGGAGGTCTTCCTATACCGGTATTACTCTATGCCGACGATACTGTTTTACTTTCTAGGACTCCAATAGGCCTTCAAAAATTGATGAACTGTTTTTACGATTTTATCCAGGGGAAGAAACCTAAAATTAATAATTCTAAAACTTTTGTTTTGGTGTGTGGCAAAAAGGTAAAACATCTTAAACCCTTTTATTTCAAGGAAAACCGTATTGAGGTTGTCGATAATTTCTGTTATCTGGGCGTTACTTTTAATAACAGAGGTTCCTGGGTCCCAGAGCAAACTAATGTTAAAGCAAGAATGGGGAAAGCCTCCCTAGGCGTCTTCCGCTTTGCCTCAAAAGTAGGAAGCCGCCGTATCATAGATATGTTGAATATTTATAAACATAGATGTACATCGGTAGCACTGTACGGTTCCGGGGTTTGGGGACATTGTAATGTAAGGGCCCTGCAAATTACGGAAAATATGTTCCTCAAACGATTGCTCTGCCTCCCACCCTCGGCATCCACTGTCCTAACACACATAGAATTAGGTCTGGACTATTTAGCTGACCTAATTGGACTGAGACCACTATTGGTTTGGAAATCCATTTTTACCAAGACTGAAACTGCCTTTACTAAAGACATTATCAAGGACTGTCTACTTTTAGAAAAAGTCTCCAACATTCCTTGGTTAAAATATGTGATTTCAACCGTTAAGGATCTGTTTGATATGGACGTGAGTAAAGATCCTGTATGTATTAATTCTCTGTCCAAACAGGAGGTTAAAAATGAATTCTTGCGGGTCAAAACCGATTTGCGGAAAACTGTAACAAAAGAGTATTCTACTCATGTTTTTTATTATTCTCTTAAAGATGATGTTTCTGGTATACCTATGTACCTTAATGCTATTAGTAGACGGTCCAATCAATGTGTACTTTCAAGACTGAGACTAGGCATCGTACATAATTTGGTTGCATTTCCTACAATGAAATGCCATTCTGTTACCCCTTGTCCGTGTGACGGTTTAACCAAACAAAGCACACTGCACTTTCTCCTACTCTGCCCTTTGTACAAAGCTCAGCGTATCTTTTATCTTAAACCTATGTTTTTGAAATATTCTACGTATACCACAGGAAATGCTATGAAGTTATTATTTTCACTTGTGAGCCCGGATTTATGTTTCTTTACTGCAACCTTTATTTTAAAATCAATCACATTAAGACAAAGTATGGTTTTCCCCTAAATTATGTACAATAATTTTTACATTTTATGCTAAACTTTTAGCCCAACCGCATGATAAGTACCTCCCCTGGTGTTGTAACTTCATATGTGCAATGTTTTATTCTGTACACTTTTATGATGTTTTTTAAAACAATCGAATAAAGTTTATGAAACGAAACCAGGGCACAAGTCCTAAAGAAATAGTGAGGGACAAGTTCGATTAGCAAAGTACAACGTCGTCATAGGACATCACAGGAAGTGATGTGACTTGAAGTGACGTCACCATCCTATCAAATTTTTTTAAGGAATGGGCCATTTCTCCCTTCGTTGAAATGGCCACTTCCTTTGACCGTCATGCAAGCTACATGAAAGTAAGCCTCGGTGGTGGCTCTCAGCAACTTGAAGCGATGGAACAACACATACGGGTACTTCGGAAGAACCACTTGGGCTGCTCCAAAGGACACTGACCCACATGGCTACAACTGTCAAGTAAAACTGTGGCATCATTCAAATTTAATGGGATCTGTCACCCTGGAACAAGAAGAAGTTAACCTGACCTGCAGCCCTGCATATAACCACAAATTGGATTTTAGCTGCCCACTTTCTATAGTCATAAAACGGTTCTGGCGGGCGAGTATAAACAGAACACCGGCTTCAGCGCTGGTGGCGCGCCGCTCAGTGAACAATAATTTTTGGCGCCCCACACCCCATGACCGCCTTTTCGGATTCTCTCATTACCAAAGGCAAGAGTGCCTCTTATCGCTCTAATGTTAAGTTATTCGTCAAACACAGCGCCCCCCTGAGGTCAGTGCCCCTCCACAGGTGAGCAGCACCCGCTGCAGCTGCACCAGTCGCACTGCCCTAAAGCCGGTCTTGAGAATAAGTAAAAATAAAAAAGCATCACGTTTTTGAGATTCTAATCAAGCTGACCTTTCTAGTCTCTGACTTCGCAAAGCACACTAAAATAGTCTGTCAAAACACCCACAATGCAATCTCCACCACGATTACAGTACGACATTCGAGGTGCGGTAGCTGCACATGGAGTGCTTCATTTGTGCTGGTGCTTTCCAGTGCTCAGCACCGGCACTTATTTTAGCACTTATTTCACCGGGCCGGGTCTATGCGATTTTTCTCCTGACCAGGTAATTATTAAAACTAAATTTCAGCCTCCTTCTGTGGCTGCCTGGTATATCCTTGGCAGACCCACCCTAGTCCAGGCATATTGAAGGAGCGTACGTCACGGACGTCACGTCGCGCCTGCCTGCAGTCTTTCACTCTAAATTGGTTTATTTCCGGACGGTTGGAGAATGGCCTGTGGCGGGCAGCGGCTTTTGGTTGAGCTGGGGCAATGACAAGGCAGGCTGGAAGTGTGCAGGACTGCCAATAAACTTTTCACCGTATCACAACGTCCAGAAGAAATACATATGTACGAGCGCCCGCTGTGAATACAGGTATCATTTTCAATCATCGATCTAACTTGGTTCATAAAAGCAACAAAAGCAGCTCCGAAATAAAATATCCGGCTTTGAGGCACGTTTTATTCATCTCATGTCTCCCGTGCTGACTGAGGACCTGGCTTCAGATGTATTGCCTTTTAAATTGTGTAGGAAGGTTGCCAGAGGTTGCTTTTCTTAAGCCTCATAGTTTTGGTTTGCTAGCATTTAGCAGCATGGTATGAAAAGGAGGTAGATTTCCTGCCTTTCAGAAATTGAAAACCAGGTGGTCTGAGGAGATAAACCCAAGCATTGCTGCTGTGTTAGAATTTACATCGCGTACATATAATGCATTTGGGAAAAATTCAGCAGCTTGTTTGTGGACTTCTCCCGAGACATTGGGCGAAGGCATCATACGAGGATATTGGCGTTGGGTAGAAAGTGCATTCTAGTACAAACAGTTGTATTTTGCACATTGTTCTGTTCCGTTACGTGGCATTGATCGCTTTTGTATCTGCTTTTCAAAATACGGCTCAGGTGAATCCTATCAGCGTAAATTCTGCTCTGTTTGCTCTTATTACGCGTTTATTTAGCTTTGTATTTCGAATATTCACAATTGCTTTGCTTGTAGAGGTTTTAAATAACTGTAGCCAGAGTCATTTTTATTGTACGAACAGATGTGCATGCCATCAGATCGTTTTGCCTTCTGTAAGGAAGGGCAGTCACAGCAGATTGTGAAGATATAGATTTCGTTATTGCAAACCTTAAATTTCCAATGCACTTTATTAACAAGACCATAATGCACATGTGGCCGAGGGGGCGTGGCTTGGGCGCCGATGGCGATGGTCGCCTGAGAGCTCGGCTCCGGGACTAAGCCCGAGATTATCCTGAATATCGGAGGCTGAGGGGCACCCCAGACCCCGCATTCGGTTGAGCGAGGCGACGACACCCTACCGGGGGCCCTGGCGGAGTTTGGACGGGGGTGGCTCCGAAGAACCGCCGAAGTTTGCGGAGTTGCGGAGTGCGACCCAACATGGCGCCCGGACTCCTTTGTCTCCTTGATCGAAACTACTGAGCTGAAGAGGTCTCGCGGGTGTCGACTGGCACCCGGCTTCACCATCCTCGGTTGTTTTAGACATTGGACATTGGCGGGCTCGGACCTTCTGCAACGGGTTCATACTCGATTAGACGACCGGGCGGGTGCCCACGCACTAGAGGGCACCGGGCGCGGGTGCCCTATGATCCAGGCGGTGGTCCGCATCGCGACTCCGCAACTAGCTACGATTTCCGGGCCAGTCCAATTACATGGGAGGCGCGACACTCTGGCGCCACAGATCGACCGAGGGAGTTGGTGGCCCTCACCCCGGAGCTATAGTGGGTGAACGGGCCTGCCCGACCCGGCGACGGTTGTCTCCGCCCCCTCATCGATGCCCCCGGACGCCGTGGCGGTGGCGTGAGCCGAAGCGGCGGAGTCTCCACAGGCTCTGGAGAAGGAGATCGCCCATACCCGACGTGAGAACGAACTCCCGGGAAGGTCGTGCTCGACACCTGTACACGGAGACGCCTACTCCGGGACCCTCACGGAGAGCCCCTGGCAGCATGGGGAAACCTAAAGGAGCCAAGGGATCCAACCAGACCACCTCGGACTCTGAAGCCCAGGACAAGGAAGAGCATGGAGACCCAAAAAGACCTGGTGGCGCACCACTGCAGCAACAGTTCGACCGTGTACTGGAGGCGATAGAGGCAACTCGGTCGGCCCTCCAACAGGACATTGCTCAGGTGGCGACGGGCCTGGGCCTCCTTAGGGCAGACCATGGTAAACTCTCAGACCGGGTCAAGGAGGTGGAGGGCACGGTGAAAACTTTAGAACCGGCGCAGAGAACCCTGGCTGCGACGATAAGGGATGCCTTATCCCGAATTGAGACCCTCGAACGGAGGGCGGAGGATGCGGAAGGCCGCAACAGGAGGAATAACATTCGAGTGGTGGGCCTGCCCGAAAAAATCGAGGATGGCGATATGGTGCGATATTTGGAGACCTGGCTCCGAGACACGGTGGTCCCGGAGGGTCTGTCCTCCTTTTACACTCTAGAACGGGCCCACAGAGTTCCAGCACGGCCCCCACAGCAGGGACGTACCCCAAGGCCGGTGGTGGCGCGGTTGCTACATTTTCGGGACAGAGACCTGATCCTAAATGCCGCCAGGCACAATGGCCCGTTCCAGGTTGCGAACAGTCAGGTGAACATCTTCCCTGACTACACCTACGAGACGCAGCGCAAGCGGTTCTCCTTCCTGGCGGTTAAGCGTGAACTCAGGAGTGAGGGCATCCAATATTCACTCCTATTTCCCGCAAGGCTCCGCATCATTGTCGACGACAAAACCCAGTTCTTCGACACCCCGGAGGAGGTCTGTGACTGGCTCGAATTGTATCGGACAGGGAAAGATGGTTTTGGCGCCTCGACCCATCAGGCGGATGAGCCGGAACAAAGGAGGCGATCCAAGAGGGTCAGGAATCGCCGCGGCCGCACGGGAGGGCCCTCGACTGCGGAGACATCATCGGAGCGGAGGGGAGTGTTGGAAGTTCTGTCGGAACTGTCGGGAGCAAGAGGCGAGGCCATCGAGGAGGAGGAAGAAAACCCGGGTGCTCAGGGGGCACCATCGGACTCGGAGGATTCAGTGGCAGACAGTACCCATACACCGGTGATCACACCGAAATTGGTGGAGGACCTTCTGGACGGACAAGGGTAACGGGGTATGCTGCCTTGTATTGGGTGGGGGCCCGGCAGGGGGGAGGCGGTTGCCGTTCCTTATTGCTGACAACGAAGGAGAGAGGGTTGGGGGGCTTCTGCTCTTGCCCCGGAAGGTTTTGACACCGGGGGGGGCTTGCTATAGTCCTGGTAGCCTGGGCGACGAGGGCCCACTGCCTCCGCCCAGCCCGCACCTGGCCCATAAGGCCTTCCTACGGTGGCGACCGTAGGACTAGTGGGGGTTTTGGGGTTGATATACGTCGAGGTTTGGATGGGATCTAGATGGTGCAGTTTGGGTCCTGTTCTGGGGTGGTTGGGGGGGGGGCCTTGTTGGTTTTTGGGTGGTTTGGTTCTGGTTGGGGAAAATGGCCGCCATCAGCGCTGGGAGGATTGATGCTTTTTCTTTGTGGGGACCCGAACGGGGAGACTGTGCAAGAACACTCTGGGACAATGGCTGATGTTGCTAACTTGAAATGTGTTACTTGGAACGTGAGGGGGCTTCACACTATGTCCAGGCGTCACAAGGTCCACGCTTATTTAGTGCGTAGAGGAGTGCAAATGGCGCTACTGCAGGAAACGCATCTGAACAAGGCGGAAGGGGCGGCGCTTCAGCGTAGGTGGCGAGGGCAGGTCTTCTCCACGGCGTACTCTGCTTATGCCAGGGGGGCGCTAATATGGATTAGGGCAGGAGTCCCCTTCCAGGTCACGAGGACAGTGTTGGACCCAGAGGGGCGTTTCGTGGCCATCTCAGGCACTCTAGGAGGGAGGGACCTGAACGTTTGCTGTGTGTATGCTCCTAATGTAGACCAGACTGCCTTCCTTTCCAGGTTATCGGGCTCGCTGGCCCACTTTTTCGCCGGGCCCCTCCTGCTGGGGGGAGACTTTAACTCCGTAGTGGATGTGGACATAGACCGCTCGCATCCCCCGCTCCCCGATTCTCCGGTCCGGCGGACGGCTAAGGGTCGTCAAGATTGGCAGACCCGCTGGGGTTTGACGGACATTTGGAGGGCGCACCACCCCGCGTCTAGAGATTATTCATACTTCTCGAGCCTTCATGAGCTGCATGTCAGGCTAGATGGCTTTCTTGGTTCGCCCGAACTAGTTTCGGCTGCGGTCCGATCAGAGTACTTATCGCGGACCATCTCGGACCATAACCCCCTCCTGCTGGACATTCGCTGGTTCCCCGGGACGCCGGCAGTACCCACCTGGAAGATGCGCCCCGAGATCCTCGAGGACAGTGTCTTCAAGGCGGACCTAGGGGAGAGAATCACAGATTATTTTGCGTCCAATGGCGGCTCCGCGAGTACTAGAGCGTTCGAATGGGACGCTTTTAAGGTGGTGGTGAGGGGCTACTGTATCTCTAAGAAGGTGGGCATGCGGCGTGTTATCCTGGCTGATTTAGACGCAGCGGACCGGGCACTCCGCGAGCTTGAAGTTAGCCGCCCCGGACACCCGGAATTGCAAACACAAACGGTAGAGGCGAGGGAGAAAGTAGCGGTGGAGGTCGAACGGCTCCGCTGTTTCGATTATAAGGCCTATACGGTCCGGTCTATTGCGGAGGGAGACAGGTCGAGTGCGTTGCTGGCGTCGTTGGCCAACCCTACGCGCCAGTCCCAAACGACGACAAATATGCGTAGGGCAGATGGGACCGAGGTGTGCACCCAACCGGAGATTCTTAGTTGCTTCCGGCATTACTACGAAAGTTTATACCGCAGTCGCTCCGCACGTGACCCAGACCGGCTTGACAACTATCTTAGCCCACTGGAACTCCGCACAGTAGGACAGGAAGTGGCGGAAGCCCTGGGTTCTGATATCGGCTTGGGGGAGATCCGCGGGGCCATCAAACGGATGGCGAGGAACAAGACCCCGGGCCTAGATGGCCTTCCGGTGGAGTTCTATGCAGCTTACGCTGACCTTTTGGCCCCTCGGTTACTGGTGGTCTACAGGGAGGCGAAGAGGTTGGGTCGTCTCCCTGGCTCGATGTGTGAGGCGTTGGTGGTTCCTCTCCTCAAACCAGGCCGAGACTCATCTGACCCGGGGTCCTACCGTCCCCTTTCAATGTTGACGGTGGACTACAAAATATTGAGCAGCATCTTGGCCTCGAGGCTGCTGGGACATATGAGTTCCCTAGTGCATGAGGACCAAGCCGGTTTCATCCCACGGCGGAATACGACCATGAACATCCGAAGGTTGTTCCGCTTGCTTGGGGAACCATTCGTGGATGCCCCGTCCCCGGTGGTCTTGTCGGTGGATCTGGAGAAGGCTTTTGATAGCCTAGAGTGGGACTACCTATGCACGGTATTACGGAGATTCGGCCTCGGGGAGGGATTTGTCAAATGGACTGCAGTCCTCTACGCTTCCGCTTCGGCCAGGGTTAGATCGGGCCCCTTGATTTCATCGCGATATCCGGTGGAACGTGGCACGCGGCAGGGGTGCTCCTTATCCCCGCTTCTTTTTGCACTAGCGGTGGAGCCACTGGCGATGCATCTTCGCTCGGGAGCCCACTATACGGGCTTATGGACGGCGGCGGGCCCGCATTATGTCTCGCTCTATGCGGACGACCTGTTGCTCTTCCTGGAGGATCCGGTCGACGCTTTGCGGGGAGCGGAATTAGCGCTAACGGAGTTCGGAGCGGTCTCAGGTCTCCAAGTGAATTGGTCTAAGACCTGCCTCTTCCCGATGCGTAGGGGTACCCCCACTCCTGCGCTAAGTAAGGAGGTCAGATGGGAGCCCGACTGCTTTAAATACCTTGGGGTATTTGTGTACCACGACCAACCCGACCTCCTGGATGGGAACATTGCCCGTTGCATACGAGCACTCCGAGGTTGCATGGATTTTTGGGCCACGCTGCCGCTCTCAGTGGCGGGACGCATCGCCCTGCTCAAAATGGTGGCGCTCCCCCGGCTATTGTATTACTTCCGAACTTTGCCGATCTGGGTCCCACCGGCCACGTTTCGTCGCCTGCGTTCTATGGTGGTCGGGTTCCTCTGGGGAACGGGCCGGCGGCGGGTGGCCCTCAATACCCTGATGAGGCCGAAGGACGAGGGGGGGCTCGCTGTGCCGGACTTTGAGAAGTACTATCTGGCGGCGCAGCTCCAGACCTACACCCAGGAGATAGCCAGGGAATTCAGAGGCCCGGAAGACGGCAGAGGGACGGGTATGGCCAGGCACGTCCTCTCCTTTATCGCGCTGCGACAACGCTTGGTCCTTCGGGACTTGTCGATGGAGGAGCGGACTATCCGACTATGTTGGAATCGGGCTCACACCAGAGGCCACCTACGGACGCCATATGCGCCTGAAATACCGTTGGGGATGCTGACGGCCCTCCCCCACGGAGGGGATTGGTCACGATTGGCGGACTGGGAGGATTCCGGTTTACAGCTCGTCGGGGACCTGTACGAGGACGGGGCGCTCCTGTCCTTTCAGGATCTCATTGACCGCTTTGGGATCCCCCGGGGCGACTTTTTGCTGCACTCGGCCATTGTGCGAGCAATCCAGGCGCACTGGCAGTACGGGCTAGAGGAACCCCAATTGTCTCAGGTGTGCCAGTACGTAATGATGTCGGCGGGTACGGTGAAGGCGGTCACTTGCCTCTACGGCAGGTTGATTACCGAGGGGTTGGTTCCTCTCACCACATTGAAGTCCCGCTGGGAAGAGGACATTGGTAGGGAGATCCCGGAGACGACCTGGTCCCAGTTGGTGAGGCGTGCCTGGAAGGGTACACGTAGCGCCCGTTTCCAACTGGTCCACTATTATGTTCTCCATAGAGCGTACCTGACCCCGGTAAAGATCAGGCGTTATTTTGCCACGGCTTCAGCGGAATGCCCTAGGTGCCCGGCTCAGGAGGCGGACCTCCTGCACATGCTATGGGCCTGTCCAGGACTGACGTCCTACTGGCGGGAGGTAGCGACGACTTTGGAGGAGGTGACGGGGAGGCACTTGTCATTCGATGTGGCGGTAGGGCTCTTGCACTGGTTCCCCCATACCCCCCGGAATAAGATCTCCAGTAAATTTATCGACCTGGGGCTCCTACTTGCTAAGCGAGAGGTGACCAGGAACTGGAAGGCACGAACTGGTCCTGCAGGCAGCAGATGGCACGGTGAGCTTTTGAAATGGGCGGCGGGTGAGAGCGCGCTAAGGTACCAACTGGCTTGGAGGCAGGGTAATGAGAAGGCGCAGGAGGCCGCGTTAGAGTGGGAAACGCTGGTGCAGGCCCTCAGGGATTATTGTACCCCCAGCGACTCCGAAAGTGAAGAAGCAACTCGCCCCGAGTCCCGTTAAACGTTAGCATTGACAGCACGATTACCTTCCCCGTGGGTCAAGCAGTGGATCCTATGTTGATGAGCTCCCTGGCGCTGATGGTGGGGGGGGGGGGGGAGGGGGGGGTTTCACAGTTAATTGAAATTTCGAGGGGGGGGTTTATTTTGGGGGTTTTGGGTTTGTTTAGAAAAGCAGATGACGGACAAAAGTGTGTTATCCGGACCAGCTCCAGCATCCTACTGACCCCGGCTGCATTTGCCGCCCAACCCCAGGGATATGGGCTACTTGGCTGTATACAAACGTTATGGAGGGGGGTCGGTGGGCTTTATTTTGTATATGTTGTTCATAATACAATGCTGGTCGCTACTGTATTGTTTCACTGATTCCTGCAATAAAAATATATTTAAAAAAAAAAAAAAAAATGCACATGTGGCCTGATTCACGTACTAAATTTGGAAAAGTACATATGGCGATCTCCACTTTCAACTGAACCAGTGTTTCCTACTTTTTGGGTTTCGTAAGCATTTTCAAGATTACACCAAGTGTAATCCTGGGTAGGCCACGTGACCTTCCAGAGTAATGCTATTTCCGTCTGTGAAGAGTTCACTATAGTAGATAAGTCCGCATGGAGTAAAATAGAATACTTGTGCAAATTCAAAAAAAATTCTCTGGGGGTAATATATTGTATCATGTGCATGTGAAGAGCCCCTCCAAATCTGGACTGATCCTGTCCTCTTCCTCGCCTCGACGGGGATTTACACAACCCTGTGCAGGAGTGAATTTCCAACTCTTTCCCGGGTGAAGTTTGTCAATACCCACAGATGAACAACTATGTGGACATTGATAAAGGCAAACCAATCCCTGTGTGAATTCCTGGTGGGCATAAAAAAGGTAAATTCGGTCAATAAATATAGGTTTATGAATGAAAATCCTTTGTCTCTCCTATTGCAATGGCCTGTTTTCGAGTGAGTGAGGGGACTGGAGAAAGGAGGAGGAGGGTGATCAAATTATTTGAAAATAGTAATGAATGATACATGTCTCTTTTTGAATTTTAATCCCTGTTGCATGCCAGGAAAAAGTATAGGTTATGTTTATAAACTTCAGTCTTCAATTTCAGATGCTTACAATCTTCAATTTTAAAAAAAAATAATTTCCAAAATCCTCGTTCACATAAACATTTTAAAAGTAAATGTGTTTCATCCTTTCAGATATATTTTAGCTCTTGGCCTATCATCTGAAATGTCGCCAATTAGTTAAAATTCCCTTCCAAGGATTTGCTCATGTAATTTTGTGTAAACCGCCACATGTGTAAAAATAGGCTTGTGCCAGAACTAGGCCTTAGAATTAACAATGGCATGGGCTTTCACAGTGCATGCACAAATGGCTGGCCCCCAAGCTTTCCACTCAGTGATATGATGTCCTAAATCGCTGTTTTGTGTCTTGGACAGCACAGCTGTGCATTGATGAGACAGGCCCAGAATGATACAGCTTTGTCACCCCTCACCTTTACATAATTGATTACTTTATATTTACTAAAGCAGTGGTGTACTCTTTTCTTGCTCTTCCTCAGTATCTGCTTTTCTTCCTCCCCTTCACACCTTACTCCTTCCGCTCTCTCCGTTTTTCTCTCTTTCTGCACTACGGCCACGTTTCTCCTTAATCCTCCCCTCATTAACTGCTTTTCATTTTTCACCTTCTTGTCTTTCCCTTCCACTTTCTTTTCACACATTCCCCGCTGTCTGCTCTTCTTCCCTTTTTCGTTCTCATCATGTTCCACTCCATTCTAGCACTCCCTGTCTCTGCTTTCCTCACTTCTCTTCACATTCTTTGTCTACCGTAACTATCTTTGCCTTCAGACCTCACCTCCTTCCTCACTCTCCTGCTTATGTTTTTCCTTCTTGCGCATGTCTTCATATCCACTCCAGGAAACTGTTTTTGTTCTCAGGGTTATAAATTAAAATCTTGGTGCGGCTACTCAGTCTTTAATATTTCTGAGGTCGATGAAATGTGTGCCATTGAGCTGGTTAACAACATTTTAAATTCAGTGTCAAGGCCCCCTTTGGTGAATATGTGCTTTACAAACATACATGGTATGTTAAGGACACAAATGTATTTCAATCTTTTTTTTCAATTTCTATGCAATATTACACTGTCATTATTCTCTCTGATCCTCCTTGATCCAGTACTTTTCTTACTCATATTCATTCCCCTGACCTCCTTTTTTAGGGCACGGCCTACGTCACCACTGCGTAGCAGTGGGGCGGAGCTTCGAGCCGTATTGTTCTAGGGCTCAGAATCGTGTAGCAAAAAAATTTTCAGTGCGCGAGATTGTTGGTAGTTATTTTTGGCAGCTGCATTGTAATTGGTGTTCGCGGTGCCGTCTTTCTAGTAGCCTTAACGCAATAGGCCATGTGTAATTCTCGTTTGCCAGTTCCTGCATTTTCTGTGCGGTTATGTGCACGGCAGTCCATTAATTTCAATTCGGAGCTGTCAGGGTGCCTCTGTAATGCAATCCAGATGGTCTGAGCGCGTTCACCATTCTGCATTGCGTTTGTCAGGCGCGCGTTCGTCTGCATCGTTGAATGTGTATTTGTTAGGCGCACCTTCGCCTGCATCGTTTGTGCTGGCCTTTGAAGAGCTGGCTTGGTGGTGCGCGACAATGAGATACACAGTATTCATGACCGCAGAAAGTACAGGCAGTGAGTGAAGAGACATAGTGAGCTGAGAGTGCGTGTGCGTGACAAATCAGTGCGAAGATGAAAGCGAATACTTCAGTGCTTCCTGCATCGAAGCTACCTCTATCTTATAGTAAAATTACAAAGGCAACTCCACACATGTCCCCCATTCAAGGAACACGCCGTATTACATGCGTTTGTCGATTTATGAAAGCACCCGATAAAAAGAATTACCGTTAAAGTTGGTATTGGCCGCATTCGGTACAAAAGTTGAAGTTTGTATGAATCCTAGATGAAACATTTAATCGTTCACTGAATCGTGCTCCTAATTGCCCCGTCTTTACCCTTGCACCTCAGCAGGTATCGTGTTTATTTAATAGGACAGTACTGGCACATCGCTACAAGACGTTTACTAGGAAAGTGCTGTTTCGTGCCAGCAGGGCTCCTGTCCCTTTAATGGAAGAGTGCAAGCCCTCCCCAGCAGGGCTCCCGTCCCTTTAATAGAACAGTGCCAGCACTTTTCAGCAGGGCTCCTTTTCTTTTAACGGGGCAGTAGCACGTTTGTTTGCGGGACACCTTTTATTTTATTGGGACATCACTTGAACTTTTCAACGGAATTCCTTTGTTGTGGGGCAGTACCGGCACTTCTCGGCATGGTGCATTTCCTTTTAGAGGGACAGTACCAGCACTCCTTCTCAGCATAGTCAATTTGAAAAAAAAAACAGGACGGGAGCGTTTTTTGGTAGGCTCCTGTTAATTTAATGGGCCACAAGGGCTGCTGTATTTTTGCTTATTTCACAGTAAAGGCGCTTCTCAACTGGACCGCACCCAGTACGTCCAGCGCCGTATCAGGTAGTGTATAATTGCGGTGGATTCTGTACTGCCGTTTCTAGGCGCTGTAACTCTGGATAAATTAACAACCTTAATAGTCCTCTGTATTACAGTGTCGGAACGATAACAGGCTGAGCGCTCTGGCAGAGATTTCACCTAGTGATCTGGAAATCGTTAATGTCGCTGATCAATCGTGCTTCTTTGTGTTTGTGTGTGCTGTTGAGTGCAGAGTGTTGTGTGCTGTTGACTGCACAGTGGTGTTGACAGCAGAGTGTTGTTCAGTGCAGAGTGATGTTGAGTGCGTGTGCTGTGTGCTCTTGAGTGCAGAGTGCCGTGTGCTGTTGAGTGCCGTGTGCTGTTGAGTGCCGTGTGCTGTTGAGTGCAGAGTGATGTTGAGTGCCGTGTGCTGTTGAGTGCCGTGTGCTGTTGAGTGCCGTGTGCTGTTGAGTGCCGTGTGCTGTTGAGTGCCGTGTGCTGTTGAGTGCCGTGTGCTGTTGAGTGCAGAGTGATGTTGAGTGCAGAGTGATGTTGAGTGCAGAGTGATGTGTGCTGTACAGTACACAGTGCTGTTGGGTGCAGTGTGTTTGCTGTTGAGTGTACAGTGCTGTGTGCTGTTGAGTGCCGTGTGCTGTTGAGTGCAGAGTGATGTTGAGTGCCGTGTGCTGTTGAGTGCCGTGTGCTGTTGAGTGCCGTGTGCTGTTGAGTGCCGTGTGCTGTTGAGTGCCGTGTGCTGTTGAGTGCTGTGTGCTGTTGAGTGCAGAGTGCTGTGTGTTGTTGTCATATACAATATATACACTTGCCTTAAAGCTACAACGGGCGAGGGCTTCATTTGTTAAAGAAAGTGGCAGGGCCCCAAAATGAGCTCCATCCATATGCAGTGCAATTAATGATGGACGATCGCATTGCGAAGCACACTTTAAAACACTATTGAACCATGCTTGGGAGTACTTTGTGCGTGGAAGCAGGCATGTGCTTACTTTGGGAAAACAAGTTGCAGTCCCCGGAGCTGTCCTCCAGACACGGTGCAATTAATTATGGCTGGCCTGCATTTCAAAGTACGCTTTCATACAGTAGCTGGCATTTCCTACCCCTTTTCTCACTATTGCTGTTTTTTTCCTAAGGCCTTCTGCTAGATTTACAGTGTTTCTCAATAATCTTTTCCACCTTCCACTAAAGTACATGATTACTTTGTCTCATTGTTCCCCTTATAGCCCATTACTTAGTATCCTACACTTGCCTTGAAGGTCACCACTGTGGACAGTGATAGGTATCAAGAGAAACTCGAACCTCCTTTAGCCTCACGTGTACATTTGGTATATGTTGCTGAATTATTAAAGAAAAGCAAAGTCAAACATGGCAGATCTGTTGGTACCCTACTTAACATAACATGTAAAGGACGATCAAACGCCCGAAACATGACACGATCCCTTTTTTTAATTTTTTTATTTAACTTCTGAAACAAGGCTGGAGACAAACAGCAGTCTTTATGCTATATCTATCCTGCAACAACAATGCCCACCTCCTCCTCTACGCTGGCAGCAGCCACTCTCACACATTCCGTAATCTCCATTCACTTTTAATTTGAAACATTACATGTTGCGAATATGTTGCAGGTACTTTTACATTTCCTATTAAAGACATACTTTTAAGGTACTTGTGTTTTTTTTTTTTTCAGTCGTGGGAAAACGTAGTTTCCAATCTGTTTGCCCCCTCTCATTCAAGCATGAGGCCAGTGGGAAGGGTAGGAATGTAACACTACTCTGACAAGATGAGATAAGAAGTAATTAACACAAAACAGATGTTCCCTTCAGTTTTATGAGGGCAGGAGGCCTTTTGTCTGTCAATATACTTTTGTTTCTGCTTTTCAGTTTGTAACCTCACATCTTTTTAAAAGTAAACATTTGTTGTCTTTTGACTTACATTAGTGTGTTCGTAGAACTATCTATAGACCTAGGTCAGTGTAATAAGGAAAATAGCATGTGGGATACACATGCACAAGCATCACAACAACTTTGTGGCGCAGCTTTTGTGAGAAGTTGGCCTGATATATGATGTTTCCAATTCTGGAAACACCTTGTATCAGTCCAAACAACCCTTATGGTGTCTGGTTGTAAGTCAACCTTATTAGACAAGCTATCTTAATGGTAGCATAGACTAAGCAGCCTTAAAGGCTTAACTCAAGAGGTCGTGTTAAGCGAGCTGTTTTACCAATCACAGTCCTGTAATATTAAATGAAAGGACACCACACAAGTATATATTATAAAAATATATGTATTTATTTCTAAAATAATCCCCAGTACTCTTTATGAGCAAAGGGGCACAAGCGTTAAATCAAAAGCACAGTGTAACATACAAAGTTGCACAATTATGGATGAGGGCGGGTGGCCACTCAAACCATATATTAAAAAAGTGGTATAAGAGATACCAATCGAACAGTGGTTAGGCCTAGGGCCTAGGGAATCGCTGGGAGCAGTCGGGACAAGCAATGCTGAAGTCGGGAAAAGCCCGTGGAATTCGGGTGCAGCGCTTAAAGCACATGCATGCACCAATGTTAAGTCAATGGTGCGTAAAAGTTACACAGAGTTTTAGGATACTTCCGCTGAACCTAGATGGATAAAACTTTAGACACAGACCCTAGAGGTGTGTACCAGTGTGGGAATACCGGCGTTGCAATGTTACCTCACCCACAGGAAGCGGGTGCATAGGGTCAAAGTGGCGTCGGGTTTCGTCACGCAGGTTCTTGGTGCTTGAAGCTGAAGATGCTGCAGGCGATGTGAAGGAGAAGTGTCCGGTGTGATCCAAGGGTGGATCAGAGTAGAAAAGTACCTGAAAGCAGAGGGGACAGAGTCTGGGTCACTCAGCAGTGACCAGGGTGGAACCAGGACGGAACCAGGCAATGTCGGGCGCAATCAGGTGGTTGTCAAGGAACTTCTCTCCGCTGCCACGTGGGCTCTGGGGCATCTGCGACGTCCAGGAGCGGGTCACGAGCTGTCCCACGCAGGCTCTCACCGTCGGCGCTGTCGGCTTCAAGATCGGAGCAAACACTTGGCAAGAGCAAGCCACGCAGGACTGGAAGATTGCTTCTCACTCGGACCAGGAGGGTCAGAGCGGGTGCTCCTTTTCAGAGGAGCTGGTGCAAGTCTGGAGCAACCAGAATCGCAAGTCGGTTTTAGGTTTTCGTCGGCACAGGGGCCACAAGCCAGCTGGCAAGTGACCGGGCCAATGCGTCGAGCCAAAGCAAGCAGAAGGGCCCCACGAAGCACTCGTCGAGTGTAGAGGGGTGAACTTCGGTGCAAGAGTGGCTCAGGATTGGGGCTTCTCAAACCCCGGTGTACAGCTTCGAGGGTCACTCGTGGGCTGCACGGTCAGCGTCTTGTGGTCTTTTCAAGATGGCGTGCCCCACGCTTCCGGTCGCCTCCACGGGTCTCAGCTCTGCAGGGACTGTGGATCGGGCTGTAAGAAGGCAGGCAAGCTTGATCTCGTCTATCTCTGTCGCTCGAGTTCCGGCGGGAACTGCAACAAAGCAGACATCGAGGTACTGGATGGTGCCTGTTTGCACAGGGTGGTCACTCCTTGACCACAAGGGATATTCTTCAGTCTTCTACGTTGAGTAAGATGTCGAAGGGTCCAGAGTTTCGTTTAAAATGTTTCGTCAGGATAATCTGAGTGCGTTGGCACTGCTCCCATTCTTATACCAATCTAGGGGGCTGGATTACCTGCTAGGTCCCCTCCTATGGGTGGGACCCAGGAAGGGGGTGGATACACCCCTTTCCTTTGATCCAGGCCGCGCTGGGACAGGGGCTGGTGTTCCCCAGAACCGGTTTGGCCGGATTATGCAAGGGGCAGCCTTGTGCTCCCCAGGCAGTGTCTGGTTTCTTTCAAACCTCCCTGCTACAATCCACTATCTCCTGTCTGGGGTGGTGTAACACCGCCCTGCGACAGGAAACCCTTTGTCCAGGCCTCCTCTGCTGAGTTTCGGTCAGCAGCAGGAGTTCAGACTCGTGTCTGTGGCAGAAGCATCCATTTTGTGGATCTGAGGCTCTTTTAAAAATCAACCGCGTTTCAGTAATGTAACATGTCTTCTCCCTCTAGAGGGGTGGAATGCTATCCCCGTGACAGAACTGTCAAGGGGATAGTATTCCAAATCGTATGACACCTTACACGACATATTTTGATAAAGCCAAACCAAAGTTGCTATATAACCGCGAGGATTATAATGCACTTAATAGTATATGGTATGGCATTATCCCGGAACAGCTTAGGGAATTGTTCCCGACAGCTGCAGACAGGCTCAGCTCATGCTAGAGCACCATCTCACATAAAACCAAGCACTCTGCCTCCAGGATTGTTAAGGCCTGCCATAGGACTGACTGATAGGTATATATGTGTCCAGTTAGGTTTAGATATAGGCATACTATATCTAAGCAAGGGGTGATTACACCACCTTGCCCCAGCTGAGTGATCAGCCAGTTGTGTCAATTTTAGATAGACAGCCAGGGGTGGCAAAAGATATGCTGCAGCCCCTGGTAGGCCTTGGATGCACCTACGCCCTGGGCACCTATAGTGCTCTGTACAGGGGCTGATAAGGTGACCCAAGCCAATCTAGTTATGCACCTAGGGTACATGGAATCCATTTTACAGAGAGAGCAGATAGCCTGGGGCCCTGATTAGCAGGGAGCCAGGCCAACTAAGTCGAAAACCAGCTAAACACAAGGCAAAAAAATCTGGGGTAACCATAGTTGGGTAGCCACCTTCCTTCAGCTTTCCCTGTCAGTGTATATAAGTATCACAACAACTTTGTGGCACACCTTTCCCTGTCAGTGTATATGTCTATCGCAGTGGTCTTTAATATGTATTATGTTGTCAATTTACTGCAGCTAAAAAGTTCTACAAACATTAAAAAGCCTTTCCTGGGGTAAACATAATCTTACTAGCTGCTTTGAAAGCTTTTACATTTTTATTAAACACCTCCCAGCTGGGCTGAAATGTATAGATACAATCTCCCACTGACTTACAGAAACACTTGCTAGAGTTGCGTGACATCAAAACACATGAGACTAAGGCTGATTTATCATACATTGTGGGGAACATTATGATTCACAATACATTGTTGTAAAGATGGCTAATTACGTTTAGTATTTGAAGAACCAGTTTTATTTAGTTTTTTTGGAAAGGGCTTTTGCCACACGGCGATGGCCTATCACAGTACTTTAACTTTTAAAATGAAGTCAGGGCTGCTGATTGTGGGTGGTGCCTTATTTGTTATTCCAGTCTGCGCCTCTTTATGCATGTTCAAGACATTGAATGCTGAGTGACAGTAAGTGCAGAGTGACAGTGAGTGCAGTGTCAAAGCAGAGTGTGAGTTAGTGCAGAATGACAAAAGTGAGCATAGAATAAGTGTGGAGGGAAAGTAGATGCACTGCAGAGTAACATTCAGTGACTGCAGAGTAAGAGTTACAGCAAAGTGCATGCATTTTGAGTACATACTGTCATTGAGTGCATATTCACTGAACATATCTAAGTGCAGAGTTAGTGCACAGTGAGTGCAGGTGCAAAATGAGTGCAGTTGTAGAGTGAGTGCAGGGTGAGTGTTGGTGTAAAGAGATTGACTGCAAGAAAGCAAGTGGAAAGTGCTGAGCGATTGAGTGCAGATAGAGTGAGTAAAGAAATAGTGTACAGTGATAGCGAGTGCAAAGTTGGAGTGAGAGGAGTGCATGTAGAGTAAGTGTAGTAAATGGCAATGTCTTTTTGACATGTGTTATCGAGTGTGTGCATGTGGTGTGTAGTGGAATTATGTGAGTTAGATTGGAATTGTAGCAATGGTGGCATGCTGTGCTTTACATGAATATCTTTAAAAGTAAAGTGCACTATACTGAGATTGGTACACTAGTTAATTGTGGATGCGTTAAAAATTGATGCGTGCACTGATGGCTGGTGGTGTGTGTTACTGCCTTTAGAAATTGTGCACTGATGGCTGGTGGTGTGTGTGCTTGGTAAAAGAGTGCACTGCCGGCTAGAGGTGTGTGTGCCTGGTGGAAGGGTGTGTGCCTGGTGGAAGGGTGCACTGACGGCTGACGGCTGGTGGGTGTGTTGGTAAAAGCGTGCACAGATGGCTGATGGTGTGTGTGTTTGGTGAAAGCATGCACTGACGGTTGCCGGTGAGTGCGCCTTGTAAAAGCATGCACTGACGGCTGGTGTTGTCGCCTGGTCGTGTTTGTGGTTTGTGAAAGCGTGCATTGATGGCTGGTGGTGTTTGGCCCTGGTGAAAGCGTGTACTGACTGCCTCTTTCAACCACGTATGTGACGTGCCTGCTTCTTTACCTCTTCAGATGCTCCCCTTATTACCAGTATGTATGATCTGTAGAAGCACGCCAGACTCTGTGCACCAGCACTCCTGCTCTCCTGGCCAAGTACGCTCGCTAAAGCCCTGCGAAGAAGGGACTAAGGGCTTCACGGCTGCTACCAGCAGCCACTGCTATTTACCAGCAAATGTAGTGTGTAAGGGTACAAGTGAAAACTTTCAGATCCTCTCCAAGAGTTTTACCCGCCAAAAGACTCGCTCAACGCCTTCTATAGATAAACTCGAACAGCCTTTAGCCTCACGCCTACATGTTGTAATAGCGAACACTATAAAATACATTTACTATTTCTAGTAGCATGCTCAAGGACAATAGTGGTAGTTTGTGCGCTGTTTGACATTACCTCCTATATGTAACCAGGCAGGCTCTTTCTTTTGTGAAACAAAGTGCCAGTGAGCAGACATAGGGGCAAAAAAATAAGGAAATATAAAGAAATAAACAAGCACAGACAAAACTGAAATAGTTTTTTGTCCAAGCCACAACTTTTGCTATTTCCTTGGTCTTACAGTGTTGTACAGAAGCGCTGGCTGCTTCCATGTTGCCTTAAAGGATAGAAAATAGGGGGGAGCAAAAGTAAAATTGAACATTAAATAACGTCACTATCCTTCCAGTGCATTATAATTATTAATTAGCATGCGCATAACATGTTTTACATTCTGTTCACATATTTAGTACAGAAAATGTTTAGGTATTGCTATTTAAGTAATGCATGTTACATTGCCAGTATTCACAACGCAATACAGGCGCCCTAATCACACACTGGCGTTGTTGACACACAAACACTGTCTACACACAGGCACTGTCTACACACAGGCACTGTTCACACACAGGCACTGTTCACACACACAGGTACTTCTCACACACAGGCACTGTTCAGACAGAGACACTGCTTACACACAGACTCTTCACACATACAGGCAATGCTCACACACAGACACACTGTTCACACACACAGGCACTACATACACACAAAGGCTGCTCACACACACCAGCAGTGCGTGCACACATAGGCACTGTTCACACACACACACAGGCACTAGATACACACACTCGCACTGCCACACACACAGGCACTGCACACACACACATCCGCACTAATCGCACACAGGCACTGTTCACACACAGGCACTGTTCACACACAGGCACTGTTCACACACAAGCACTGTTCACACACACAGACACTGTTCATGACAGTGTAAAATATGTTCACAGTGTACAGTGAGTGCAGAAGAACTGCAGAGTTAAAGTAAGTGAGGACATAGTGTGAGTGAGTGCAGAGTGCGAATAGAATTAATACAGAGTGACAGTGAATACAGAGTTAGTGCAAAGTGCAGATTAAGTGCAGGGGCAAAGTGGGGCTGTTGCAAAGTGACTGCAGAGTGAGTGCAAAAGTAGTGTAAAGTAAGAGTAAATACACAGTGACAGTGAGTGCAGACTGAGTGACTGTAAAGTAAGTGCAGAATAACTGCAAAGGAGAGTGAGTGCAGAATAAGAGAGAGAGTGCAGAATGGGTCCAAAGTGCACAGTGAGTGTAGAATGACTTGTGAGTTAGAGTAAGTGAGTGCACAGTGTGAGTGACTGCACAGTGTTCGCAAAATGAGTACAGATTAACAGTGAGTGCAGTATGAGTGGAGAGTGCTGAATGCAGAGTGAGTGCAGAGTGAGTGCAGGAGCACAGTTAGTGCAGTTGCAGAGTGAGTGCAGGGTAAGTGCAGGTGCACAGTTAATGAGTACAGAGCAAGGGCAGGTGCTGAGTGCAGATACAATCAGTGCAGAAAGAGTGAGTGCAGAGTACAGACTGAGTGCACACGCAGAGTCACTGCACAGTGAGTGCAGGTGAAGAATGAGTGCAGAGTTTATGCAGAGTCAGTGTGAGTGCAGAGTGACTGAGTGCAGAAACAGTGTCAGTGCTAAGTGCATATATAATGCAGGGCAAACTCAGTACAGGTGTGAGTCAGTGCAGACTGACTGCAAGTGCACAATGACTGCAGCATGAGTGTGACTGCAAAGTGCCTGCAGCATGAGTGTGACTGCAGAGTAACTGAGCACCTACTGCATAGTAAGTGTGATTACGGACTGAGTGTAGAGTGCGTGCAAGTACAGAGTAAGTGCAAAGAGAGTGCAGGTACAGAGTGAGTGCTAAGTGAATGCAAGTGCAAAATGACCTCAAAGGGAGTGTGACTGCAGAGAAAATGCAGGTTCAGCGTGACTGCAGAGTGAGTGTGACTGGAGTGACTGCAGACTGTGACTACAGGGTGATTGGAGAGTGACTGCAGACTAAGTGTGACTGCAGAATAACATTGACTGCAGACTGACACTGACTGCAGTGTGAGTGTGCAAGGTACAAACTGTAAGGGCAGTGTGTGAGTATACAATAGATGTACACTAAAAGTAAGTTCAACACAAATATACATAAGACCACACATATAACACTACACCACACACACCACGCACACATATCCCACACACACATACCACACTAACGCACAATACACACTCACCAGCCTCTCATCACTACACACTAAATAGTACCCACTTATCACCACACACTCACACCAACAAACGCACTACCACACATTTACCACTACACACACAACCACACCCACAACCACACATCGCCAGCCTTCATAGCACTTTTTCACTTACCACAAACACCACCAGCCATCAATGTACGGTGTCACAAAACACAAACACCACCAGCCGTTAGGTAAGCTCCTACCAGGCACACAACACCAAATGTCAGTACATGCTTTCACCAAAAACCCACACTTACCACCTGCCACCAATGCAACTTTCACTAGTTACACACACCATCTGTCAGTTCACGCTTTCATAGACACTCACCAACAGCTGTCAGTGCATCCTTTCACCAAGCACACACACCACCAGCCATCTGTGCACGCTTTTAAAAACACACACACTAAAAGCCATTAGAGCACAATTTCTACAGACACACACACCCCCATCCATCTGTGCTCACACATGAAATGTTAATGCATCCACAATTAACTATTGTAGCAATAGCAGCATGGTACCCTGTACTTTTAAACATATCATTTAAAGCGCAGCGCTACTATCTGACTATTCCAAATCAATACACATATTTCTACTAGACACCACATGCATATACTCTACAACACATGGCTAAAAGACATTGTTATTAGTATTTCAATACAATACACATATTTCCACTACACACCACATGCATACACTTCATAACACATAGCTAAAAAGCATTGTTATTTACAACAATTAGCTCTGCTGTTGAGTGTGTGTGTTTGAGGGTGGCTCTGTGTAGAGTATAGCTATTGCCAATGTAAATGATAATGCCATTTCTTTAACAATTAGGCTATTAGCAATGTAAATGACTATGTCATTGATGCTTAAAAAAACAATGTTATGAACAATGACAATACCTTTATGCTATTCAATACAGGTCTCATGACATAATAACTGGCAAACAATTAAACACTAATCAGCATTATTTTTTTTCTTTGGCAATAGTTGTCAGTGTGTGCTCTGCAAAGATGCCAAACATTGAATGACCACGAACTGTGAACACACTTTTTAGGCCACTGACAAGTATCAAGAGGAATTCGGAATGCTTACAGCGTCAACTCTACATCTTTAAATAGTAGCTTTTATGAACAATTTCTACATAATCATTTCATAGCATGTCCTATATAAAACTAATAGGCTACATAAAAATATTTAATAAAATCTCAAGGTAATAGTTAACAGTAATGGAATTCACAAATCAATACAAGGGCAGGTACTGTTGCAAGAAGAGTTCAGTTCACACCACAGTGCTGTTGACACTAAAGTGCTGTTGATGATACAGTGCTTTACAGGGTAGTGTGCTGTGTACTGTTAAGTGCAGTCTATTGTGTACTGTTTACTGCAGTCTGCTGTGTGGTGTTCACTGTAGTGTTCTGTGTCCTGTTAATTGTAGAGTATTGTTTGATACAGACTAATCTATGTGCTGATCTTTGCCACCTGCCTCTGTGATAATCTTCTAGTAAACTCCCACTATAAATATTTTAAAAGCACACTTGTAGTGCTGTCATAGAAAATGCTGCAGTGTGACAGATTGTTTCCTGCTTGTACTACGACTTCACAGGCTGCAATGGACTGCAGCTGATATAAGGGATGTCTGGATTGGAGTTCATCCAATCCCCCTTATGTTATTTAATCAGAAATGTGGATATTAATGTCACCTCGGGCAAAGCAACTTGATTTCTGGAAGACGAGTAAGACTGCAGCTGACCAGCGTGAGAGGAGGAAGTGGGAACAGACTTTGACGATGGCAGTTTAAATATGGATTTACAGGGCTTGTCCACTTTGGTCTTAATCCAGACTGCTTGAACTGCCGGAGCTGTGCCATCCAGAGTCCTGCTAACCAGCATGGCCTGGGCAGCTCCTCAAAGATGTGGTGTTTGTGTTATCAGCTTTAAAATGCATGCACAAGACTATACGTGTGGCAAGTCAAGTCAAGTCAAGTCAGAGAATTTATATAGCGCACTACATACACGGAGGGTCTCAAGGCGCTTAGAAAGGGGAGGAGGATTACTTGTCAAATATCCACGTTTTAAGTTGCTTTCTGAATGCTAGGTGGTTCTGGGTAAGGCGAAGGTAAGCGGGGAGTGAGTTCCATGTTTTAGCAGCCAGGTATGAGAAGGATCTGCCTCCCATGGTGGTCTTGTTGATGCGAGGTACAGTGGCGAGGGAAGGCTGGAGGAACGTAGTTGGCGGGAGGGGGTGTAGAAGGACAGTCGTGAGTTGAGGCATTCGGGTCCGATGTCGTAGAGTGATTTGTGTGCGTGGGTTAGCAGTCGGAAAGTGATTCTCTTATTGACGGGTAGCCAGTGGAGGTCTTTCAGGTGACCAGAGATGCGTTCGTTGCGCGGGATGTCTAATATGATCCTGGCTGAGGCGTTTTGGGTTCGTTGGAGTTTCTTCTGGAGTTTAGCGGTAGTACCTGCGTAGAGGGTGTTTCCGTAGTCCAGTCGGCTTGTGACCAGAGCATGGGTGACTGTTTTCCTTGTTTCGGTGGGGATCCAGCGGAATGTTTTCTTGAGCATGCGAAGAATGTTGAAGCAGGATGAGGATACGGCGCTGACTTGTCTGTTCATTGAGAGTGAAGAATCCAGGATGACGCCTAGGTTCCGTGCGTGGTCTGTCGGGATGGGTGCTTTTCCAAGGGCTTCCGGCCACCAAGAGTCGTCCCATGCAGAGGGGGATGTACCTAAGATGAGGACTTCTGTTTTGTCTGAGTTCAGTTTCAGACGGCTTTGTTTCATCCATTCGGTAACTTCTTTCATTCCTTCGTGTAGGTTGGTTTTGGCGGTGCTGGGGTCATTGGTGAGAGAAAGGATTAGTTGAGTGTCATCCGCGTAAGAGATGATGTTGAGGTTGTGTTGGCGGGCTATGGCAGCGAGGGGGCTCATGTATACGTTGAAGAGGGTGGGGCTGAGTGAGGATCCTTGTGGTACGCCACAGATGACTTCAGTGGCCTCGGACTTGAATGGTGGGAGGCGGACTCTCTGGGTTCTTCCGGTGAGGAACGAGGTGATCCATTCAAGTGCTTTTCCTTGTATTCCGATGTTATTGAGGCGTTGTAAAAGGGTGTTGTGGCAGACTGTGTCGAATGCTGCAGAGAGGTCGAGGAGGATGAGGGCGACTGTGTCTCCATTGTCCAGTAGAGTTCGAATGTCGTCTGTTGCTGCGATGAGGGCGGTCTCAGTGCTGTGTTTTGCTCGGAAGCCAGATTGTGAGGAGTCGAGGGATTTGTTGGCTTCGAGGAAAGCGGCGAGCTGGTTGTTGACAGCTTTCTCGATGACTTTGGCCGGGAATGGAAGGAGCGAAATGGGGTGGTAATTTTTGAGTTCGGTGGGGTCCCCTGTGGGTTTTTTCAGAAGGGCGGTGAGTTCAGCGTGTTTCCAGTCTTCCGGGAAGGTGGCGGAGTTGAAGGAGCAGTTGATGACGTCTCGGAGGTGCGGTGCTATGACGGAGTCTGCTTTGTTGAAGATGTGATGAGGACATGGGTCTGTGGGGGATCCTGAGTGGATGGAGTTCATCAGGCGGATGGTGTCCTCAGTGGAGATTGGGTTCCAGTCGTTAAGGGTGTTCACGGGGGGAGAATGTTCAGCAAATGGTTGGGTGGGTTGGTCTCCGGGATGGTTGTTGAAGCTGTTGTGGATGTCTGCAATCTTGTGGAAGAATGAGGCTAGGGAGTCGCAGAGGGCTTGAGAGGGAGTGATGTCGTTGGAGTTGGCCGAGGGATTGGAAAATTCCTTGACGATGTTGAAGAGTTCCTTGCTGTTGTGGGCGTTGTTGTCTAGTCGATCCTTGAATGCTGTTTTCTTGGCCTTTCGGATTAGTTGGTGGTGAGTGCGGGTGGCGTTTTTGAAGGCGTCCTTGGTGTTAGTGGTTGGGTCTTTTTTCCAGGCCTTTTCAAGGGAGCGGCAGAGTTTCTTGGACTTCTTAAGATCATCGTTGAACCATGAGGCATTCTTGCTGCCAGGTTTGCTTTGACGTTTTTTCAGTGGTGCTAAGGTGTCGGCGGTGTTGGATAACCATAGGGTGAGGTTGGCGGCGGCTTGGTTTGGGTTAGAAGAGTGGGCTGGGGTGTTTAGAAGGAGCGATGCGGAGATCTGGTCGGTGGTGATTTTGTTCCAGTTTCTTTGCAGAGTTGGTTGGAGGTGGTTGGTGGGTTTTGGCTTGTTGTAGGTGAAGTGAACGCAGCTGTGGTCAGTCCAGAGGAGCTCCGTAGTGTGGCTGAAGGAGACATGATTGCTGGAGGTGAAGATGGGGTCGAGTGTGTGACCTGCGATGTGGGTGGGGGAAGTGACTAGTTGTTTAAGTCCGAGGTTGGCGAGGGTGTCCAAGAGGGTGGTGGTGTTGCGGTCGTTGATCTTTTCAAAGTGAAAGTTGAGGTCTCCCAGAAGGATGTAGTCTTTGGAGGGGAGCGCGTGTGGAGTGATGAAGTCCGTGATGTCTTCACTGAATTTTGCGCGGGGTCCTGGTGGTCTGTAGAGGAGGGTGCCTCTGAGTGTGGTTTTGGGGTCGGTGTGGATCTGGAAGTGGAGGTGTTCGGAGTTGGCGAGATTGACGTCTGAGCTGGTTGAGATGCGGATTGATTTCTTATGGACGATAGCGATTCCTCCTCCTGTGTGGCTGGTACGGTCTTTGCGAGTGATCTTATAGTCTTCAGGGATGGCAATGGTGATGTCTGGTGCGGAGGAAGCGTTCATCCATGTTTCCGTTAGGAAGGCGATGTCTGGAGAGATGGTGTCTAGTAGATTCCATAGGTCGATGGCGTGTCTGTGGACCGAGCGGGTGTTGAGAAGGATGCATTGTAGGTGATTGGGGTCGGGAGTCTGTGGTGTGGTCGTAGCGGAGATGTTGTCGGTGCCGCTGAATTTGCAGGAGTAGCAGGAGAAAGGTCCATGGGTGTGTCCAGGAGCGGCTTGGACGCAGTTGGGGGCGCGACCGGGGTTAAGGGCTAGGAGGGTGGAGGCATCGTAGGTAATGCAGGAGGGCTGGGCAGCACGGGGGCAGGGGGTCTGGCGCGGTCAAGGCGCGGACGGGCGTAGACGGGCTTACCTTTGGCGAGGCCGTAGCGCGTGGACGCTGCGCGTGGGGACATCTCACATAAATGGATGTTGGAGGGGGCGGAGCGTGGGCGGGGCAGCTGGGAGGCATGAGCTGGGAGGAGACACGGGCAGATACAATGTCAACAAACACTCCACCAAATGGCCGCCCGGCAGCAGAAACGAAACTGGGGCAAAGCCGGAATGCGAGACAAGGTACACCAAATGCTGTACAATTGAATCTCAAACACAGTGCAGGCGCTTTAAACCTTCCCGCAATGCAGGCCAGTGAGCACAAATTACGTGTGCAAAATAACGATGTTAGGCGCGATACAAACGCTGCAGTAAGTCAAGCAGGCACCAAATCACATTAACGATACCAAGCGCTGCGCGCACCACGAGGCGCTCAATCTGGACAGTCAGGCAGCAATCAGGGCAATCAGGTGACTTCAAGCGAAGCGTCTGAAGGAAGCAAGGCGTGAGTGGAGCAACCGCTGTGGATGAGATGCAGCTGGTTACAGATTGCGAGAGGACGGGGCGAGGTAGTAGAGCTCGTGGGTGGGCGGGGCAGCTGGGAGGCGTGAGCTGGGAGGAGACACGGGCAGATACAATGTCAACAAACACTCCACCAAATGGCCGCCCGGCAGCAGAAACGAAACTGGGGCAAAGCCGGAATGCGAGACAAGGTACACCAAATGCTGTACAATTGAATCTCAAACACAGTGCAGGCGCTTTAAACCTTCCCGCAATGCAGGCCAATGAGCACAAATTACGTGTGCAAAATAACGATGTTAGGCGCGATACAAACGCTGCAGTAAGTCAAGCAGGCACCAAATCACATTAACGATACCAAGCGCTGCGCGCACCACAAGGCGCTCAATCTGGACAGTCAGGCAGCAATCAGGGCAATCAGGTGACTTCAAGCGAAGCGTCTGAAGGAAGCAAGGCGTGAGTGGAGCAACCGCTGTGGATGAGATGCAGCTGGTTACAGATTGCGAGAGGACGGGGCGAGGTAGTAGAGCTCGTGGGTGGGCGGAGCAGCTGGGAGGCGTGAGCTGGGAGGAGACACGGGCAAATACAATGTCAACAAACACTCCACCAAATGGCCGCCCGGCAGCAGAAACGAAACTGGGGCAAAGCCGGAATGCGAGACAAGGTACACCAAATGCTGTACAATTGAATCTCAAACACAGTGCAGGCGCTTTAAACCTTCCCGCAATGCAGGCCAATGAGCACAAATTACTTGTGCAAAATAACGATGTTAGGCGCGATACAAACGCTGCAGTAAGTCAAGCAGGCACCAAATCACATTAACGATACCAAGCGCTGCGCGCACCACGAGGCGCTCAATCAACAACTGAGGCCCAAACCGAGGGTCCAGCTATAATTAGGGACCACTGGGAACTGGATCAGCCTTGCATTAAGTCAGGCCTGTCTTGGGTATTTGGTTCAAATCACAGTATGGGCTCTGGTGAAATTAGGCTTAAAGTCAATGAAACTGGGCGTGGAGGGTCTTTCGGAAAAATTCGCGAGTTGAATCGGGTTCAGTAGCTCACGACGATTTTAACTGGCAAGAAGTAGCTCTGACTACACAAAAGGTTATAGACCCCTGCTCTAGTCTCTTTCTCTGTAGTAATATCCTATTATATTCCATCCCACTTCATTCTCTAACTCCACTTGTTGTTTTCCTGTACATGTTTTTTTTTTTCTAGTCACTTACTACTTAAATACTTTTTCTGTTTTCCACTGCTAATTTGCTGCTCTCTGATTGCCTATTACTCTACCTCACTCTTGTCTTATGCTGTCTTTGTATGCTGCTCTCTTCTATATACTTTTTTCTTTCACTATACACACACATACATACAACACATACACACACAAAAGACACATAAAACAACACAAATACTAAGAAGTACATCACTCCCAACGTCCAACACTAACCCACACACAATCACACACAATACCAAACATATAGACACAAATACACATAGACAACTACATATAGTCACACATATACATAGACAACTACACACAGCCACACACAACATACAACAACACTCTATGCATAATTACAAACTACACCTAAACATACACCTACAAAAACACACAAGTACACTAACATACACCAACACATACAACAGACATAACCATACACAACTACACCTCTACCGTAATGTCTCTGCTATCTGATAACAGTACCTATTGATGCTCTTATTATACCTATAAAATGTTAACTTAAAATAAATACTGAATAAAAAGCAAATCATTTTTATTACTATGCAATGCTATAGAAACATAGACTTAACTATAACAAAATAAATGATACCTTTTTTATACCTTTTCATGTACTAGCAGGCAACTACTTTCCGTGAACAAAGCTACATAATACTTTCAAGGTAAGATTTGTATACTAATTTATGTTTCCCTTACTTGTATAGATACCAAAATATATACAATTAAGATCATAGTTAGCACACAACATACTCAACATTTAGTACATACATACAGTTCCGATAATGAGTAAGACCCTACAAGCCAAGTATCATCAAGGCCATTCAAAATTTAATAGTATATCTCGAGGAAAGCAATGCTTACCAAATAGTATTATTGCTATTATACATCATATGTTGAAGCCAGTCAATACATGGAATTAAACGATTTGCATTTTATTATGGAATTAGGAGATGATTTATATATAGAGATGCATTCATTAAATAATGAACAATATATGCATCCAGATGATCTACCGAGATATATACAGTTAAATAGTAATATATATTCACTCTCTTAAACAGCCTTATTATGGAGATGTACTACATTGTATAATTCCTTCCTATCCAGATATACATAATGCACTAAATATATGTATACATAAGTATACTGGCATTTTACTTTGTATGAATAACTATGTAATTTCTATTTTTAAACATTTAGAAAAATATTACATTTTTGATTCACATAGCAGAGATAAAAAAGGAATGCCTCACCCTAATGGGACTTGCATTGCTATAGAAAAAACTTCTTTTACAGATTTAGTAGATTATATAATTCAACTTGCAAACAGTATAAAAGTATCAGAAAAACACCATGTTGCATATGAATTAACTCCAATACATATACAAACTATACTGACTAAAACACTACATAATGCCGTAAGACAAAATAAAAAATGGTGCAACTCAAAAGTATTAAACCATTATTTGTGCATAAAAGTAAAAAAAGTATAGACCGCATGAAGGAAATAGTCCTACCTGAACATATTGAAACAACTTTTACAGCTGAAAATTATAGCAGTAAAAGTCGTGTAAGCGTAAGGAATACTGTAAGTGATACGTCAAGACTAGAAGTGGAGTTACGTCCTCAAGTTACTGATAGTAATAGTGCTAATAAATGTACAAATACGTATAAAAGAGTGTTACAGTACTAAAACAAAAGTAGTTCCATTAGCTAAAAGGCAATATAAGCAAGACAACATGTCCAAAGTACAAAAAAGTAGTATAAATATCTAACAAGAAACCAATACTACAGCATTGACAAGTGCTTTGCATAAAGTCAGTACTACATTGAATGAAAGTAATGCAGACAAAATAACTGGTCAGTATAATGAAGTATCTCTTATGAGTAAAACAAAAGTAATACCATTACTTACAAGGCCAGATATACAATACACAGACAAAACTAAGCAATAGTATAGATGTAGACGTAGATGCAGTTACAACAAGGTTAATAAATGCTTTTCATAAAGAAATTTTATATGGGCCAGAGTACATCTGTACTATATGCAACCAGTTATGGCATAGGCAATCATTAACAAAAACAAGTAGTATTTCTAGACATCCAATGTTTATCAAATGTAACATTAGTATATACAAAACTAACTATATATGTACCACTTGCTGTACCAAAATTAAAGAAGGTAAAGTACCGCAAAGTTCTTTTATAAATGGAATGAAGTTTGAGAAAATACCACCGCAATTACGTTTGTATAATTTAGAAGAGCGATTAGTGTCACCAGGAATACCTTTTTTACAAATAAAGACACTACCACGCGGATCACAGAAATCACTATCAGGGGCTGTTGTTAATGTACCAGCAGATGTTATGACAACTGTAACAATTTTGCGAAGGCAAATTAGTGCTGATATGACGATAGCCATAAAGTTAAAGAGAAAGTTATCTTATAAATCCTACACTCATTATGAAAATGTTAGACCAAATAGAGTAAAAGAGGCAGCACTATGGCTAGCAAACAATAGTCCTATGTTTAAAGAGTATGGAATAACTGTTAATAAAGAATGGGATTACATACAACCAGAAGTATTTGATAGTACTGAAAGTGTAGGAGAAATTAATGAAGCAAGTTCATCAGACGACATAGAAAGTGGAAATGTCGATACATTACTAATAAATGAAGCAATAACTACAGAGAGTGCTAATGTGTTGTGTTTAGCACCTGCTGAACATAATACACCTAGAGGTTTATATGAAGACAAAGATTCTGAATTTCTAGCTTTTCCAAAAATATTTGGGGGCACTCGGAGACCAGGTAATGAAGATAGAATAATTCAAGTACATTAGAGTACAATATGCCAATGGGAATTAAGGAGCTATGATAGAAGAGTAGCTAACTGTGTTACTAAATTTTTTAACTTTCAAAATTTCATATTAAACAAATCCTAGGTAAAATAAACATTTCTTTACGCAAATATTTTACCAATGGGGAATGTATAACTGCAAGAGATATAAAATACGATTTTGAAAGAATTATGCTATATAATGAAGGATATAAAATACTTAAAACTATACGCAGTTCACCACCATATTGGTAGCACTGCAAAAAAGATCTTTTTGCTATGATAAGAAAACTTGGAATACCAACTTTTTTTCTCACTCTATCTGCAGCAGAAACAAAATGGCACCATCTAATAAATATTTTATTGCGAGTGCAAAAGAAAAAAGAGTGCACAGAAGAGGAATTTAAAGAGATGTCATGGAAAGCAAAATGTAAATTAAGACAGCAAGATCCAATTACTTGTGCTCGCCATTTTGACTTCCAAGTTAGAAAATTATTTAATAGTATCATAATGGGTAAAAGTAATCCGATAGGAATTTTGCGTGACTTTTTTTACAGAGTAGAATTTCAGCAAAGAGGTTCACCACATATACATGCATTATTATGGATGAAAAATGCTCCACAATACGGAGTATCACAGTTAGCAGAAGTAATTGCCTTTATAGACAAATACATAAGTTGCAATAAATTGCAACATTCTGAATTAGAGTCTTTAATACCTTTACAAAAGCATGCACACACAAAGAATTGCAGAAGAAAAAACAAGTTTACTTGCAAATAGCAATATCCTAGATACCCAATGGCAGAAACTATTATACTAGAGCCTTTAGCAAACAATAATACAGATAACAAAATGGAAAGAAATATCTTAACTATTCATGAAGCAATGAATATGCCAGAGTTTCATACACTAGATTTTAATCAATTCTTATAGTTTATCAGAATGGATAATAAGCAATATATTACATCCATTCAATCTGTAATTGAAAAACCAACTGGATGTTCTCGCAGGACATCCAGTGCGTGCTGCTCAGATGGCCTGGCCCAATAACTTTGGCAATTATTAACGTATACTCGCGCCCAGTTGCTGTGGCCATGGAATCATCTACTCTTGATGACTTATCATCTTTCCTGGGTCAATTGTCAGGTTGACTACAAGATAGTGATGGGTGGAGATTTTAACTGTCACTTCGAACCCCTAGAAGGTTTAAAGGAGGGCGCCCTCACCACTGAGGACGATTTCTGGGGAGTCCCACCATGTTCATCCCCCCACCCCAAAACCTGGTCGCCGCTTGCAGTACAGATCATGTCCCTCACCTTAAATTCCGCAATAAGGGCCTGCAACGGGCGTACTCCGTCCGATACCCCCTCACTGTGCACCTTCAATAGGAAGGACCATGAGTCGAGGTTAGATTATATTTTCATAGACATTAACATGTGGCCCAAAGTCCAGGATTTCAGGGTGGTACCTAGAATATATAGCGACCACAATGCGCTCCTACTGGAGATGCAACACCCCGCACCCGTAGCTGGGTCTTTAATTTCCACTATTAGCGACGACCCTGGGAACTTGGTTCTCACTACAAATAGGCGTCGTGTAAAGTGGGGGAAGCTGTTAAATGCGGAAGGCAGCATGATTAAATTATATGAAATAGCACTCCCCAGGTTTAAAGAAGTGGATTATCTTATAGATCAACCGAGACCCACAGATTATAATAATAAACTAGCTCAAATTCATGCGGAATTAGTGAGTGGTCTTGCCGAGGTTTTCTATCCAGTGGTACCATCACGTAGGAAAAAGACTCGAACCCCGACCTGGTATAATTCATCTTGTAAGAAAATCAAGTCCGAGCTAATTGCCACTATAAAAGCTGGCTCCAATAAGGGCAAGGTTGCAGAACTTAGGAGGGACTACAAAGCGGCAATGAAAACTGCCAGAGCTGAGTGTGATTGGGACCGTTGGCATGATCTATCCGATGCCTTAGATGCCAAAGACTCTAGGAAATTTTGGGCCCTGGTGAACACTGGGACAGGGGAACCCAAATCAGCAGTGGAGCCTAACATTGCCCCCTCTGTCTGGGAGGCCCATTTCGGTGTGGTATTGGGTTATCCAGGCCTACATACTCCGCAGAATACCCGCTACACAATAAGAACAGTTGGCACGGAAACTAGAAAATGTAAAAGACAAGTTTATTAAGACCCCATGGGGTGGTGGTACATTCCTACAGCACCCTTCGGTAATGCAAGAAGTATCACACCGAACATCGGTGCGAATCCTTCTTTTATACAGTTTACAAACATAAAAAGGTAGGCGGTACATGGTTTAAAGAATAAAAGTACATATATGGTCATTTTTGGAACACAGCCAACTCATGGGAGGGGTTACAACACCACTGGTCAGTTTAGCGGAACATTCCTAAGGGATGACTGGTCAATCGGAACTGCGCATGTGCGGGCTTGACCGTTACTAAAAATAGCCTGTTGCTGGGCAGACTCGAGTGGTCAGTGGTACGGACAAAGGACTAAAGGGCACGCTGACCACGAGGCAGCTCATTCTCTAAAATGGCCGCCGTAACATTCAAAATGGCGTTTTCAAGTAAGGCCAAGATAAGGGAAATAACGTGTAGCAAAGCTAAGCGCTAACCCAGTCATTGTCAAATTACGACAGACGACCCTTTTAGCATTTAGCTGAAGCTACCTCATAATGGACATAGTCAGGATACTCATCTTCTATATCAATGGACATAATCTGGGCCACTTCTGTATGAAGCATTAATTCATTTTGGGCAAAAGCTCGCCTAGATGGAATACAGGCTGATAGACACATAGAACATAATGCAGGGCCACATTGTATACATAAGCATAAGAAGAATAATATCCCAACTATGATACATAAGATTGTCAGTAGCTTCCAGCCCCATGTACTAAGCATTGACCAGAACCACCCCGAAAAGGTCCATGTACCATTATCCGGATGTATTTCAGCAGCAATTTTATGCAATTTGGATATGGCATCATATACAGATGGCGAATTATCTGGCACGTAAACACAGCAACTACTTCCGATAATTCGGCATGCCCCCCCTCGATCGGCTAGAACCACATCTAGAACCATACGGTTCTGAAGCGTTACAATTTTAGATATTTGAAGTTCCTCAGTTATATTCCCCAATGCAAAAGCAGTATCATTAGCGACAGCTTCAACAACACGAGTTAATCGTCGTATCTTTCGACTGTTTAGAGCAGCTCCCACAAATGAAAACAAACCCAAGTTAAAATCTACATATTGCTGCAGTGCAGTATCGGTTTGATCAATATCTTCAAGGACTACAGCTCTTTTAACTCTATTTAGCACAAAATCATGGTATAAAACATAATCATTATGATACATTGGTGGGGCAATGAATACAGGGGGCAGTACAAAAGAGATGTAACATGTGCCCAACCATCCTAACGGGAGACGATGATAACCTTTATTGCCACATATGAAGTATGTATTTCGGGAGGCTACAAATCAAATGCCATTCGGGCTATCAAAGGTAAGTGTGGTGTTACATTCACTTCTGCCAACCGGGATTGTACCTTTATTACGTATACAGAGATCAGCCTTCGTATCTGACATTAATAACATGAGAGTTGGACATGTTAATGTTCCGTTGGTTACTGTAAATTCGTGGCGCAGATACATTATCGGGGCGGTACTCCTCCCATTCGAACCTAGTACCCTCAGCTTGTGGATAGCCGTCCCGATCATGGTAGCATATTTTATTTAAACGGAAAAGCAACCCCCCTTTTGTTGGCCAGCGCAAAGTGAACAGAAGAGTATACCAGACATTGCAAGAACCATTGTGGGAAAAAGGGAGCAGGATAAGCGGTGTGCCTCCTTTCTTCTGATGCCCAGGCAACATCCCGCATACCCAACAGTTAGAAGTGTCCATCATATTGTGAGTATGATGCAAGATTTGAATGAAGCTATTGTTCAAGTAAGTCTGTCGGTGTCGTTCTTCATGATATGGTAAGGTGAAATGGAAGTGTTCAGACGGAGCCGGGGTAGTCGGCAGCAAATGTTCTCGCACAGGTATCACAAGTTCTACTACCCAGGCTATCACAGCTATTACCACAATAGTCAACACAAATAATACAGCACCAAGGATTCTTTTGTCTCGTGCTGCAGAAGACGCCATAGTTCGAAAGTTCACAATGTCTCAAAATGTACAACTAAAAATAAAAATATGAGTGCTGAGCTCCGAGGTAGCCGTTGTTTTCTTCTCCGTGGTCAAGACGGGTGTCGCTACTCTTGGCAGAACTGATCCCCCCCCCTTGATATTCCCAGCTTCCGTTTCACAAACCCCAGAGCGGTAACTCAACCAGTCTCGCACCAAAAAAAAAAAAATCTTCCTCTTATCGTGGTCGCAGATTATATCTTTGTCGTCCAGAAACAGTGTGGTCCGGGAAGGCTCCCTCTGATTCGGCAGACGTTACAGCTGGGCTCTTTTCCTCGTCCAAGATGTCTCGGTAGTCAGATAACACAGTAGGATTCACCAGATCCGGAGAGACACGGCGGCAGTGAGTAGAATGCACCCACCGCTTCCTGTTGGTCACTCGCACCGCCGTTCGGGTTGCCAGCAGTACTTGCTCGGGGCCACGCCACCTCGGTTCCAAGCTGCTTGTTCTCTCAAAGGACTTGACCATCACAAAGTCGCCAGGACGAAGATTATGAGCCTCTCCAATGGAATTGTCGGGGAGCGCTTCTTGAACCTGCTGATGAATAGAGAGTAAATCATTTGTTAATCGTGCCAAATAATCGTTCATCATTATACAAGGCACATCATGTAACAACCGAGGCTTAGGAACTCCCCATATATTCATCGGCCTTCCAAACACCACTTCATAAGGTGTGAGGCCAGTTCGAGAGTGGGGCACTGATCTAATAGAGAGTAACGCTAATGGCAAAGCATCCGGCCACTTCAAGGACGTGGATGCCACAATCTTAGCCAACTTTAGTTTCAAAGTGGCGTTGTACCGTTCAACAAGACCTGCTGACTGAGGATGGAACACAGCATGGAACTTTTGCTGAATCCCCAATCCCTTCAGCACATACTCCACAACTTTCCCAACAAAATGAGGACCATTATCGCTCCACAAAAATTTGCAAACACCATATCGAGGGAAGTACTCTTTGAGCAAAACCTTAGCTGTTGTCAAAGCTGTATTATCCTTCGTGGGGAAAGCCTCAACCCATTTGCTAAAGGCACACACCACCACTAGGACATACTTAAGGTTATTACAACGCTCAAGCTGAATGTAATCCATTTGTAGTACCTCGAATGGTGCAGAAGGTGGAACAAACCCTCCTTTCGGAGTATGCGTCCCTTTTGCAGGATTGTGCTGTAAACATATCAAACAGGTCTGCACTACTCTCTTGGCCGTGTTAGCAATCTCAGGATGCTCCCAAACTCGTGTTAGCAATCGAGTAATTGCAAGAGCTCCAACATGTGCCAACCCATGTGTCATCTGGACCATCACTTGCAAGTAAGCTGCAGGCAATTTCCATCGTTCCATATCTTTGCTCCTCCAACATCCCTCATCATCCAGCACCCCCTCTGCTGCCCATGTTACAAGTTCTGCTTCAGTCGCTGATTTCTGGATGTCTAATATCTCCGCTCTAGCATCATGCCATCGCTCGGCCTGCGACTTCACTACATACATGGGGGAGTCATTTCGTGACATAGCCGTTTGTCTTGCTATACTGTCTGCAAAGGCATTACCTTGTCCCACTTTGTCAGTGACCTTCTTATGTGCACTGCATTTAATTATCGCTACTTTCTTTGGACAAAGTAACGCGTTTAGGAGATCACGCACTAGTTCTCCGTGCATGATGTGCACTCCATGCGAAGTCAAAAACCCACGTTCTCTCCAGAGTAGGCCAAAGTCATGCGCTACTCCGAAGGCGTACCGGCTATCAGTGTAGATGTTCACACATAAGCCAGCACTCAGTTCGCAGGCTCTTGTCAAAGCTATCAGCTCCGCTGCTTGGGCCGATTTCTGTGGTATTCGTGCTGTTTCTACCACCGTCTTAAGCGTCGTGATCGCATATGCTGCAGAAGTTATGCCATCTGGCAGCCTCAAACACGATCCATCAACCCACAGTTCCCCATCCACATCTGAAAGTGGCATATCCTGTAAGTCGACACGACCCTTTGTTTGTTCTTCGGTCAGGAAAACACAATCATGGTGTTCTTCCTCCTGACCCTCAGCAACCGGATATGGCAATAAAGTGGCAGGGTTCAGGGTAGCGCATCTTTTCAGTGTGATATGTGGCGCCAGAAGTGTGAGCTCATATCCTGTTAGACGTGCGCTCGTAAGATACTGTGTTTTCGTTTGATTTAACAGGGCATCTACTGCATGGGGAACTAGCACCAACAATTTGTGTGACAAAACTATTCCCTCACTCTGCCGTATGGCTACTGCTGTTGCTGCAACCGCTCAAACACCCAGGTAACCCTCGCGCTACAGGATCAAGAATGGCTGAGAAATACGCACATGGCCTCTGCTTATCCCCGTGTGTCTGCACTAACACTAACGCGCACCCATCTTTCTCGTGCACGTACAACGTGAAGATCGTAGTGTAATCTGGTGTACCTAACACGGGTGCAGAGCAAAGGGCCTGTCTTAATTGTTCAAAAGCATTTTGACATTCATCTGTCCATTCGAGGGGCATTGGTGTAGTTTTGGACAGTAACGCTAACAAAGGTTTTATAATGTGCGAAAACCCCATTATCCACTGTCTACAAAAGGACGTTAATCCTATAAAGGCTCGCACATCTCTCTGAGTGCGGGGAATTGGTGTATCTAAGATTGCTTGAATTCGATCAGATGTTAATGCACGTCCCTCCTTAGACAAAAGATGACCGAGGTAGGTCACCTTTGGTCTACAGTATTGTAACTTTTTCTTAGAAACTTTATGATTATTCTGAGCCAAAAAGGAGAGCAAGGCAAGGGTACTTTCCTCACATTGTGCATAGGTATCTGCAGCCAATAGGAGGTCATCAACATATTGAATAAGGGCTACTCCAGATTGCAATTCAAATGAATCGAGCTGCCTTTTTAAAGCCTGGCTATAAATGCTAGGACTCTCTGTGGAACCTTGGGGAACACGACAAAATCTATACGATTTATTATTTAACGTGAAACCAAATAGATATCTGCTGTCAGGATGGATGGGAATGGAAAAGAACGCGTTTTTAAGATCAATAACAGAAAAGGTCGTTGCAGTGGGGGGGACCAAAGTGAGCAATGTAGTGATGTCAGACACCACCGGGTACTGGGGAATAACAATTTTGTTAATTTCTCTCAAATCAATAATAAATCGATAGACTTTGTCGTCAGTGTCTTTCTTAAGGATCGGAAGAATAGGACTGTTACAGACATTGTAAGGAACTTCCTCCACTACTCCTGCAATAATCAAATCCTGAACGATGTGCGTCAGGGCAATTTCACCTTCTCTGGATATCTTATACTGCGGTACACGTGGCAAAGAAACTCCCTCCTTAACAGTAATTCGAATAGGCGGGACGAGCATCTGTCCCACATCCGTATCTGACGTCGCCCATAACGTGTGTGGGAGAGAGGCGAATGCTTCAATTTCCTGCATGGTACAGAGTCTGCCCGAATCTGGGTAATTGTCATTCAAAATAACCCGCACTCCTTCCGGAGCGCAGCGTATCGTTGCTCGAAAATATTTGAGCAAATCAATGCCCATAATGTTGTCTGGGGTATGGGGTGACAACAAAAATGGACAAAAACCAAAAGATTTATCAATGCAAAATGCAAGAGGTCGTGATAATGGGCTTGGAGAGGGTGTGCCATCGAACCCTATACATGTAATCGTTTCGCCAGACAGGGGAGCCCTTGGAACCAAGTTTTTAGACAAAGCACTACGAGTAGCACCTGTGTCAACTAAAAACTGATCAGTAGAACCCAAAATGCCCGCTGATACATATGGACCTCTTTGATCTACTGGCACTTCAACCGATTCCACACCCCATCCTACGCAATCCTATGCATGCACATAATCTTGACTCTCCACGTTCTCTCCCTCCGATATCTGGTACTGATTCCGCCGATCAAAAGTGTTTCGTTCGTCCTGACCATGACCCCTCGCTTCAAACCTACCACGATCACCTCCGCCACCCCTCGCTCCCGAATAACTATTCCGCGACCTTCCACCTCCTCGACCACGCTGACTACGTTGCTCACGAAGCACCGGACAATCTTCAGCCCAATGCCCAAACTCTTTACAATATGCGCATTGATCCTCAGCAATATCGGTATGGCCATACGACGCAGTACCCCCTCCTCGCCTGCCTCTATCATTCCCTCTAGATTGCGCACCACGAACTTGTGCCAACATCCCCTTCGTTTTCAATTCCTTCGCTTTCTTATCAACACTTTCTTTAGTCTCTATTTCCTGCCGTTCGTAATACTGAGCCATAGTTAACAAAGACGCAGGGGTCGCCGTGGTCCAGGAACTTTCACTTGTTTTCAATCGCTTTGCTATATCCGGTAGGAGATTAGCCACATACTTATCAACAAACAGATGCCTACCCGTATCATCTGTTAGCGATTGCCCACTATAATCATGAAACGCTTCTTCGAAACGTGTGAAAAAGTCAGAGACCGATTCATCTATTTTCTGTTTGCACGATGCTAACCTGGTCCAATCAATCTTTTTAGGGGGAACAAGCGTCTTTAATTTGTTTAAAATAGCTGTTGGAAGATCTAAAATCAACTGGCATGGTTTACATGCAGGCTCCCTGTCTAAGTCAGCTTGGCTTATATCTTTCCAAGTTGCCCCAAACATTGCTTGATCATCAAACTTACGAATCGCTCTCCACATATCAGGGGGAAGAATTAGTCCAAAGAAAATATCTATATCAACGAGCGTCATAACACAAGAAGAAATAGCCCCCTCCACTCCTTCATAGAAAGCTGCCGGATTTTTACGGGGATCGGGTAAAGCATTTTTCAATGCCATAGCATCCGCTCTGTTCCAAGGCGTATACACCCAATTATATATAAAATACCCTTTTGCATCTACTGACATTTTATCGTCATCTGTACCTTGCCCTTTAGGGGGAACATACAGAGGTGCAGCTTCACGCATAGGCATAACATGCACTTTAGAACTCTTATCTGCTCCAAAGATAGAACGCTCTTTGGATTTCTCCGTCGACTCTGGCAAGGACTTCTCCGCGGCTTTTTGTGCTTCCCGCAATCTGGACGCCTCATCCCGTAGCTGGACCAATCGTAGGAAAAAGGTATCCGCATCTGAAATAGCAAATAAACCTTTACGCATTTGCTCATGATAGACTGATACATCCTTAGGTTCTAAGTCCTCTGAATTCTTACGAAACCGCTCAATAACTTCATCCGCAAAAGTACCTAAAAAACACATCTGCTCTCGCTCCGACCACTTATTCCTTTCAGCATTAAGTTCTGACATAGTAATCCTATTCAAATTCAATTTCCTAGCAAACCCTCGTAATTCCGAAGCTCTCTCAGCAGTTAACCTCGTACTCGTCTTATCCTGACTGTCATCACCGGAATCCTCGGACGGGGCCGTAGGCTGAACATACGGAGGCGGAGACCGATCTAATAATGAAAAATCATCAATTTCGTTAGTAAGGACAGGATAAAGCGGACGTCGAATAGGAAATTGCCCGGTCGTTTGCAAATTACGTTCCCGTGCCTCCCTCTCTTTCTTCTCCTGCGACTCCTTCTCCTCCAGCTGTAAAGCTTTATCTCAAGCAGCCTTGCGCTGCCCTTTTTCCGCCAAGGCAATCTCACGCTTCATTCGTTCACGCACTGCTTTCTCCCACATTCAAACACAATCAAACATGTCCTGTCTAGACCTGCGCTGAAACAAACATTGCTCCACAAACTGAACCTTTCGTAAATCAAACGACCCATGTAGTGGCCATTGCAACTCGGGATCAGATTTGGTGTATTTATTCCATAATTTACTGTACAGTATGGGGGGAAGGCCAAATTTCACATACATTTCGCGGTTTGGGGTCCCCTCTGGGGGAGCCGGCTGAGATTCATTTAATCTATATGAGGTACCATTTCCAAAACAGCACATCCCTCGGAGTGTGCTTAAAACAGGCATGTTCAAAAGTACCACGAAAACGTGATACTGTAAAAATGGCACTTACTATATTTCACACAAATGTGCCGTTTAAAGTACAAACGAAGTTGGAGAAACATCTCTACATACCTGCCTATGTGAAGTGCACTACACATATGTGTTCAAATTCACAAACTCAAATGTTAGCTAACTCAAATCATAGTCACATTCATAGAACTACAGTAAGCGTCCGCAGACTACCTTACCAATCACAATTCTTACCCAAATCTCAAATATCCAGGTTCCAACTGCCAAGGTCTTTGATCGAATCAGCCAAACAGGCACTGTACAGCAACGCAGACGAGCAGGATCTCAGTCGGAGACCGGCGCCACCTGGAAGGTCAGATCAGAAGGAAAGGAAGAAAACACCGTGGGTGCCAAGACTCGGGTCACTCAGTGGCAGCGTACGCGTCCATGGCGAGTTTCCAATCCTTCGTCACGACCTCTCCTTCGGGCATCCGAGTCGCCGATGAGTCCCTTCGTGGTCGCCAATTTGTGGTATTGGGTTCTCCAGGCCTACATACTCCGCAGAATACCCGCTACACAATAAGAACAGTTGGCACGGAAACTAGAAAATGTAAAAGACAAGTTTATTAAGACCCCATGGGGTGGTGGTACATTCCTACAGCACCCTTCGGTAATGCAAGAAGTATCACACCGAACATCGGTGCGAATCCTTCTTTTATACAGTTTACAAACATAAAAAGGTAGGCGGTACATGGTTTAAAGAATAAAAGTACATATATGGTCATTTTTGGAACACAGCCAACTCATGGGAGGGGTTACAACACCACTGGTCAGTTTGGCGGAACATTCCTAAGGGATGACTGGTCAATCGGAACTGCGCATGTGCGGGCTTGACCGTTACTAAAAATAGCCTGTTGCTGGGCAGACTCAAGTGGTCAGTGGTACGGACAAAGGACTAAAGGGCACGCTGACCACGAGGCAGCTCATTCTCTAAAATGGCCGCCGTAACATTCAAAATGGCGTTTTCAAGTAAGGCCAAGATAAGGGTAATAACGTGTAGCAAAGCTAAGCGCTAACCCAGTCATTGTCAAATTACGACATCGGGACACTCTATCAAGATATTACCCAATTATCTGATGATGTGGCGTTCGAGGTTTCTGCTTCTTCGGAAGCGGGCCTGGAATTCAACCTTGGAGAGGTGGTCAGCGCAATGGAGAGATTGGCGATGGGGAAGGCCCCTGGTTTAGATAGACTACCTGGGGATCTCTTTAGACACCATCCTGAGATCTGGGGCCCATACCTCCTTATCCTCTTTAATGCCATCCTAGGAGGTATGGCGATCCCCTGTTCTTGGCTGGGGGCAGAGATTGTACCTATATATAAGAAGGGCTCTCCTCTGCTCCCAGCCAACTACAGGCCGATCAGCCTTATAGATGTCCCCCAAAAGCTATTCGCTCGCCTCATCCTGAACCACCTGCTAGACTGGGTGGAGGCCAATGATATTCTGAGTCCCCTCCAGGCTGGCTTCAGGAAAAATACGTCCACCATGGATCAGATTTTCCGCCTCGTCCTGCTTTACTGGAAGACGGTAAGGTTAGAGGGGGGAAGGCTGTACATGGTGTTCGTTGACCTGAAGTCAGCCTTTGACCTAGTCCCACGTAAGAAATTGTGGGAGGTCTTGAAAAAGCTAGGGGTACCCGCTCAGTTATTAAACACTATAATTGGGCTCCATGACAATAACTATGCGCAGGTTATGTGCGGGAGGGATGGTAGCTTGTCATCGAGGTTCCCTGTTCGTAGAGGGGTGAGGCAGGGCTGCTTATTGGCGCCGACCCTGTTCTGCCTCTTTATTAACAATGTTATCTCCCACCTGGAAAATGTCAAGGATAATGATGCCCCACGTCTGGCAGGCAGGAGGGTGCCGGCAATTATGTTTGCCGACGACACCCTCCTGCTCTCCAAATCCCCGATGGGGATTCAGAGGATTCTGGATGGATTTGGTCTTTTCTGCAGACAACATGGTCTAGAGATCAACACAGAAAAGACCAAATTCATGATTTTTAATCCACCTAAAAAAGCCGGACCTAACCCCACCTTGGGTACTGCAAGCCTTGAGAGGGTAACAACTTTTCTGTATCTGGGAGTAACGTTACAGGAAAACCTATCCTGGGACCCCCAGATAGTAAGATCGCGGCTCAAATTGTCTCAGCTGTCGGGTGCAATCTTGAAGGTGGTAAACACTTCAACTTACAAGCCTATCAGTCCGGCACTTGAAATGTACCAAACCCAAGCCAAGGCAGCCGCAACCTATGGGAGTGAATTATGGGGGCATAAAGCAGGCCAAGAATTAGCAAGAGTGGAAAATAACTTCCTTAGACGCCTCCTGACCCTTCCCCGAGGCACACCGCTCTTGCCCTTGAGACTAGACATGGGCCTCCCCTCCATTGCTGAGGAGTTAGTCAAAGCCGGTGAGGTTCTGGCATAGGCTTTGGTCCACTAATGAACTTGTTCACTACAGGCAGGACCTTATTCATGTCATGAACCTGAATCAACGTGATAAAATCCCCTGGCTTACTTTTGTAAAAAAAGAACTGTACTCCCATGAATTTATCCGAGGTATGGGTGGACCCCGAACACGGCTGCCGAAGGGTTTCGCGCAAAAGTTTGGTCCAAATTTCCAAAGACAATAGAATAGTACTCCTGTTGAACGCACAAAATAGCGGCACTCTTACAGACCGGTTCCTGGAATCCAAAAATTCCTATGTATTTGAAAGTTTTATGGATTTTATTTTTCCCATCTTTGCGAGGAAACTGTTTGTACAATGGAGGCTAGGTACCCTGCCCACTAGAACATTCACCTGCAAATGGCTAAAGGGTATTGATAAAACTTGTCCATGCTGCAACACTCATGAGGAAGATGAACTTCACATTATGTTTGTCTGCCCTGCCTACAACAAATCCAGGAAATATTGGTTAGTGCCTCTTTGCAGAAATTTGGGGTTTAGTAAATATTTACATGCATATAGAATAATGAAAACCAGCACTCTCGCCCATATTGTGTTTGCGGTGGCCAAATTTCTAATGGCAGTCTGGCAGATTAGGAAGAAAAAAATCCTCTAATGTGTGCATTGTCATCTGTTTTCTAACTCTTTGTGCCTTGATTAGGTGGGAAATCAATTGTAAGAACTGTATGAAATGTGTTTTTAATAAGCTAAGTTTTACTGTGTTTTGTATTGTATCTTTTATGGTCTAAATGACCGAAATAAAGAATTTTTGGATTGGATTGGATAATTCAAGTACATTAGAGTACAATATGCCAATGGAAATTAAGGAGCTATGATAGAGTAGCTAACTGTGTTACTAACATTTTTTTTAACTTTAAAAATTTCATATTAAACAAATCCTAGGTAAAATAAACATTTCTTTACGCAAATATTTTACCAATGGGGAATGTATAACTGCAAGAGATATAAAATACAATTTTGAAAGAATTATGCTATATAATGAAGGATCTAAAATACTTAAAACTATACGCAGTTCACCACCATATTGGTAGCACTGAAAAAAGATCTTTTTGCTATGATAAGACAACTTGGAATGCCAACTTTTTTTCTCACTCTATCTGCAGCAGAAACAAAATGGCACCATCTAATAAATATTTTATTGCGAGTGCAAAAGAAAAAAGAGTGCACAGAAGAGGAATTTAAAGAGATGTCATGGGAAACAAAATGTACATTAAGACAGCAAGATCCAATTACTTGTGCTCGCCATTTTGACTTCCAAGTTAGAAAATTATTTAATAGTATCATAATGGGTAAAAGTAATCCGATAGGAATTTTGCGTGACTTTTTTTACAGAGTAGAATTTCAGCAAAGTGGCTCACCACATATACATGCATTATTATGGATGAAAAATGCTCCACAATACGGAGTATCACAGTTAGCAGAAGTAATTGCCTTTATAGACAAATACATATGTTGCAATAAATTGCAACATTCTGAATTAGAGTCTTTAATACCTTTACAAAAGCATGCACACACAAAGAATTGCAGAAGAAAAAACAAGTTTACTTGCAAATAGCAATATCCTAGATACCCAATGGCAGAAACTATTATACTAGAGCCTTTAGCAAACAATAATACAGATAACGAAATGCAAAGAAATATCTTAACTATTCATGCAGCAATGAATATGCCAGAGTTTCATACACTAGATTTTAATCAATTCTTACAGTTTATCAGAATGGATAATAAGCAAAATATATTACATCCATTCAATCTGTAATTGAAAAACCAACTATTTTTTTAAAAAGATTGCCATCTGAATGCTTTATAAATAACTATAATACAGTACTTCTTCGAGCTTGGAGAGCAAATATAGATTTGCAACTTGTATTAGACGCATATGCGTGTGCTGTCTACATAATAGCCTACATTAGTAAATCACAAAGAGGAATGAGCAAAATTATTGCCCAAGCTGCAAAAGAGGTTGCTCATAATCCTAACATTAAAGAGCAGTTACGCCACATAGGCAATAAAGTCTTAAACTGTACACAAATAAGTGCACAAGAGGCAGCATATCTAATACTAGAAATACCATTCAGGAAAAGTTCACGTGCATTTGCATTTATTAATACAAGTCCGATAAACAAAAGAACTTATTTGCTAAAAGATCTAGAAACTATTAATGCATTACCAGACTCAAGTGATATCGAATGTAACAATATTGTAGTTCAATATAGCAAAAGATGCAAAGAATTAGAACAGTGTACATTAGCTGACTTTGTATCTAAATATGATATCACAAGGAAAAATAAAATTAGCCAAAGCAAAAATGACAGTGAAAATTTACTTAGTGAAACTAATTTTTATAGCTTAGACGAAGAAGAAGTCGAAATTGAAAGCATAGAGCAAGAGGCTGAATATAATAACTTAAAACAAAGCTATATTTTACATAGACGCTCTGTTCCCAAAATTATTCGATACTGCAGGTTTAACAAAACGATGACTCTGAAAACTATTATCGGGAATTATTAATGCTTTATTATCCATGGAGAGAAGAAGACAAAATATTGTTAAATAGCTCCACATATTATGAACGATATTTGCAAGTGAAAAGTAGTGTAGATAATCAATATAAGTCTTATAATACAAACAATGAGCTAATAACAAATATTGATAGTATAAATGAACCCAAGATGCTAAATAGCAAACACAATTCACCATTAATAGAGTATTCAAATACTGCAGAAAAGGAGGTAGATTTTAATGGAGAAAAATATGACTTATCATTAGATCTAGGCATGAGAAGCGTAGCTGAAATAGAAAGTATAACTAATAATATTATAGACGAGGACAAATATTATGCTATTATGCATAATTTAACAGAAGAACAACTCAATTATGTGTACCATCATTTAAACTGGTTAAAAACAAAAGAAATTCCATGCTACACTTTTTGCACTGGAGGTGCAGGAGTAGGCAAAAGCTTTGTTATTACTGCATTATATCAAACATTGCTAAAGTATTACAATACCAAAGCTGGAGAAAATCCTGACAATATTTATGTATTACTTACAGCTCCAACAGGAAAAGCTGCTCACAATATAAATAGTAGAACACTCCATAGTACTTTTAAAATATCTGTATCACAAAGTTTAACTTACAAAGCATTAACACATGAGCACAGAAGTAGTCTACAAACTTTATTTGCGCATGTTAAAGTATTAATAATAGATGAAATTTCTATGGTTGGAGGAAAGATTTTCAACTATGTACATAACAGACTGCAAGAAATAAAATCATCTAATCAACCTTTTGGAGGACTTACTGTAATAGCTATTGGAGATTTCTATCAACTAAAGCCAGTTTTCGATAGTTATATCTTTGAAAATAGTAAACAGTTGTATGGGCCGTTAAGTACAAACTTATGGATGTCGAATTTCCAAATATTTGAATTAACAAAAATAATGCGCCAACAAGATGACCTTGTATTTGCTCAATTATTAAACAGACTTCGAGAAGGGAAACATACAAGTGCCGACATTAAACGCATTAAAGAACGGGAAAAACAGCCTGCTAGTAACATTGCTAAAAATATAGCATATATAATGTCAACTAACAAAGAAGTCAATGACATTAATCGAAAAGTTTTACTGCAGCATAGTCAGCAATATCCAGTTTATACTACAATAGCTAAAGATATTGTTATATCAGATGCTTCAGACAAAATAAAAGAAGCAATATTAGAACAGTTACCAAAAGATGCTACTAAAACAATGGGCCTTGCACATACTATAGAAATATGTTTAAAGTTACGCTATGATGGAAGTAGTAATGTTGATGTTAATGATGGACTAACTAATGGAGCTACAGGACTTGTACAATTTGTTGACATTATTAATAGCTCCCCAATTATTGTTTGGATTGCATTTGATAATAAAACAATTGGCAAAAATGCAAGGGAGCAAAACAGACACTTATTTCACAGTAGAATTTCCAAAGAATGGACACCAATACATCCAATAACAAGACAATTTCAATTAAGAAATTTATTACAATTGCACGAAAGCAATTTCCATTACGCCAAGCATCTGCACGTACTATTCATAGGACACAAGGTGAAACTATAGAACCACTTTATATACACTTTAATAACAGTAAAACATATCACTTGCATTATGTTACTTTAAGTAGAGCTAAATCTAGAAGCAACATATACATTAAAAACTTTAACGAAGAAAAGATAATAGTACATTCAAGAGTCATTGAGGAAATGGAAAGACTTAGAAAGCATATGTTATTATACATTTCTGTACCACAATTACAATTATATAACACACATTTGAATATTGTAGTTCAGAATATACGCTCATTACAGAAACATTTCAAGTCTGTAATATCAGATAGAAACATTATGAATGCTCATATTATTTGTTTAACTGAAATTAACACTACTACTAAAGCACCATATAACAAGTTCCTGATCCAGCAATACAATCGCATTATTTTTGATAAATACCATCACCAACAAACAAATCATGGTATTATTTTTTACTACAAGAAAGGACAGTTCATTTTACCAATTTTTACAACACACAAAGAAATTGACATAGTACACTTCACACTTTTTTTAAATGATACAAACTACTTAGTTATAATATTATATAAACCACCCACAGTATTAGTAGATACATTAATACAAGCCCTTATTAACATTATCACATACTACCCACACTTTCGGTACATAATACTGGGCGACTTTAACATAGACTTAACTGTGGCATCCCCAAAAAGTACAAAGCTTCTTCAATTTATAGAAACAACATTGCAATGCAAACAACTTATAAACACATACACAACAGGTTATAATTCATTATTGGACCACATATACAGTAATGAACAGCTAACAGCATTTGGAACTTTAGAATTTTATTATAGGGATCATAAAGCATTGTGGATTTCAATTTAAAATTTACTACTTTTCTTTTTTTTATTGCAGATGTTTACAGTACAAGACATAATGAAAGAACCAACTGATGCTACTAAACCTTACCAGAAACCTACAAAGGTCAATGTCGTGCAATGTTCAGAGAGAACTTATTGTCGGAATGCAAAAGAAGATGCTAATGTTTTATACCATTTGGCATTAGCGGACACAACTGGGACAATGAAGGCCACTTGTTACAATGAGGACTATTACAACCAAACAAAACCAAATACTGGTTTGCTTATAAGAAATTTTTTAGTTAAAAATAACTATTTTAATAACGAAGCAAACAAAAATAACTAGGATCACTCCACTATCATTATCGGACAATATCACTGAAATTGCTGGAAATACATTGCAACCACCACCACCTCCACCATCTCCAATAAAAGACGTGAAAGGAGCAATGTTAAAGTCTTTAATGACTGTGAGACTGTATCAGAAGTAAGTGGAAAACAAATGTGAGAGTAATTACAATTTTTTAAATATTTGCTGTTTTCTCTTTCATTCATTAGTAATGGCCATATCTGTACCACCAAGTTAGTTGGCATCTTTTACCACTTGCCCCACATTCTGTACTCCCTTTCTGTACACCACCCCAGTCATTCACAATTTTTAAGTACCTATTGCTCTGCCCCAAACTTTTTACTGTCCTTTCTAACCACCTTTGCCCATCTGTTACTCACCATTTGTGCCACTTGCTATTACAAAATGCACTCTTGTTCGACATACTCTTGTGTCCCTTTACCCTTGCCCTATATACGTTACACTTTATTATCTTTGCACAACATACCTGGCAGCCACAAATAACACTTCTCCTTCCTACTCACACTGCCTACTGCTATTTCCTACCTCTCACCACTACGACAGTGTTCCTCCGTCCCACCTCTCCAAAAATGCAATAATAACACTAAGCATTGCTACATGTTTGTATTTATTTTTATACATCCTAGCATACGCCTTAAAGTTTTTTATACTGCATTGAATACACTTCAAAAATGCAGCTGTATATTCAGTCAGTGCAAAGTATGATCAGGTATAGAGTACAGAGAAAGTAAGTGCAGAAAGAGAGAATACAAAATGACTGTACAGTGACTGCAAAATGTTAGTGAGTGCAAACTGACAGTGAAGTATGTGCACATTAAGTACAGAAGAAAATTTAGTGCAGGAAAACTGGCTGTGCAGAGTAGTACTAAATTGCAATATAACTTCACAATGACTGCAGTGTACAAATTGCAGACTAAGTGCATAAATATTCTAGGGGCACAGTGAGTGCATTTACAGAATAAGTGCATGATAACTGCAGCTGCACAATAATTACGTACAAGGGGAGAGCAGGTGTACAGTCCAGAGAAAATTAGTACTAAAAAATTCATTACAAATTTAATGTAGAGTCACAGTAATTGAAGAGGGACAGTGACTGTAAAGTGAATGTAAATTAAGTGCACATGAAGTACACAAGGAAATTAAGTGCACAATAACAGACACTGCAGAGCGTGTTCAAAGTGTACAGTGTAACTGAATAACTGCTGAATTACAGTAAGTGCACAATGTATGCAGACTGAGTGCAGATTCACTGCTGACTAATACTGAGTCAATGCAGATTATGAGTACACACTGCATGCAAAATAAATGCAGACTTAGTGTTTACAGAGTCAGTACAGAAGAAGTGCAGGGGCACAGTGAGTGCAATTGCAAAATTACTAAGTATCAACAGTCAAAAGAGTAATAACAGTTAAAATGATTTTTTTTTCTTTTTCTGTAGGAACAAGATACAAAACCTGTTATTATTAAAGGAAAAGAAACTTTACTAAAGTCAATAACATTGAAGGACTTAACAGACAACGTGAAAATTACTTTGTGGAGGGAGGCAACTAATTTCCCAGTACGCAATGGACGATATATAAAAATAACTCATGTTACTGTACATGAGTTTAACAACGAGAAAGTGTTAAACACTACAAGACCCAGCCAATGTGAAGTAAGTAACATTTATTTTACTCATTTAGTAAGTAATTAGAGGCATTAGTAATAGATCGCTGAATATTCAAAAATACAACTCTTAAAAGAGCATACTTTTACAAACTTTCGTATAACTTCATTAAAAGAAGTCTTACTTGTCAATAAAGTACAAAGAACATAAAATAACATTATGAAAATGTTAAACCAATGTTAGTTAGTGCTGGTAATGTTACATGAAGTATTTCATAGTGTCATCAAAAAGCATTCACAAGTACTACATTATGTATCTTGTGTGCAAATTTTCATTATTTCCATTCCATGGAGCATATTTTGGGCATTTTGAAAAGCATCAGTATATTTGCAAAAACACCTTACACATGCCTAACTACAGATGATACATACAACATTGGCAATGCAGTACATTTATTTACAGTATTAATAACTTATTTACTACTTACTTAACAAAAACTATAGATAGGCCAACAACCTTCTGCACTAACTACTTGCTAATTCCTATTTACAGTCCTACACACTTTATTCAAAATATTCTATAGATACTTACTACTTGTCTTTCGCATTTTCTCTCTACAACACAACTTGTACAATTCTCTAATTGTTACTCTATAAAAATGTACAATTGTATACGCACTACCACTCAACTATGTAGTACTCACAAACTACTAATTGTACTATTTTCTCTAATACTTTATAATAGTCTTTCTGGAGTATTACTTTCTATTCAAACTACACTACATTTTAGGACTATCTTTATAATATTCTAACTCGTTATATTAACTTTATAGAATTCTATAGTACTAACTCTCTAACTGTGTACAAATTCCAAAACTCTGTTTCTCACTCTTTATTCTATCCACTTACTCGTTACTTACTATAACTTAATTTTGCTACTACTCTTTAGTATTCTTTTCAATCTTCAACTATTTCTAACACATACTTTATACTATTTTCCATGTACTATTACCTTTCTATTTCTAACTTTACTAGTCATTTACAAATAATAATTGTATTAATCAGTTCCTATTTCTCACTTCCTATCAATTACTACAAGTACTCACTTTCTAAAACTTGGAACTTCCTCTCTAATACTAACTATGAAGACATTTCAAATACTCCTACTTAGAACACAGATATCATGCTTTCTTTCCTTGCACTTTGTATCTAAGGTACGTGGAGCAAGATTTAAACACATTTATAGTACACACTGTACAAATTATGCTACGTATTATCACTACTTCCTTTTGAGAAATCACTCATAGAATTGCTATAACATTCCTCCTTACTACTTTGTAACTACCTTTCACTGTCTACCACATACCCACTAACACTCAGTATCTACTATGACCTTTTAACACCCACTCATTAATAGTAAATATTTGCTATTTCCTCATTCATAAAAATAATGTGATAATCACTGCTCACATTTTATAAATAGTTTTGTAAATCTATATGTTCTCCACTACTCACTCTCAAATACTCTATATTGAACTACTTACTTTAGTAACTTGTACACTCGAATACTAGTCGGTCTCAACACTTCCATAAATATTGAATATTGTAAAACTTGCTACTCTTAGGTAACACTCTATAAATATTTTATAGTACTACTATTTTACTTTCTAACTGTTCTTACTGCTATCCACTCTGTAGCTAAAAATTATACGTGTTGCTCCTAAACAATGTACTACTTTTTTAGTACTTTTCTATGCATATCAAGAGCTAAACTAGTGATAATTGCGCACACCTAAAATATTTAGAGGAACTTCACTAAAATGCTGTTTAAAAAGTTTAAATGTTAAAAATGTATATTAATGTATTCCTTTTCTGTTCAAAGGTCACTGAAGCTCCATCTCAATCTATTAACGTGGAAATATTTGGAATTGAGAGTACATCAGAGTAAACGTCTATATTAACGACAAAAGTACTCAGTAGTGACACGTACCAGTCAATGAAAATTGATAATAATATTCTGATGGACTACTTCGGCATTTCTGAATATATTGAAAGTTTATCCGATGAACTTTTGCCATTTTTGCCGCAAACATATAAGATTGTTTTCTGTAATGGCCATATCACAGAAATTAAAGAAAACATTACAACACAATAACATATGTTTGAAGTATTTTATACTTTAAATTTTTCACAATTAGGACATTTCCATTTATGTCTAATTAAAGAATGTTAGCCTATTTTTTCAACAGTGCAATTTAATATTGTGTGGCATTGTCATATAAGTTGCTTATTTAAAAAGTGTGCAATATACCTTTTATAGTGTGTTTAAAGTATGTTAGCATTATTCAGGCGATTTACAATTTGTATGCTATTGACTACATCTTTGCTTTTACAAGCTTTTAAAATGCAGCACGTGGCATTACACTGACTTTTCATTATTACTATAACATATCTTTTACTTTTAACATTTTATGAGACTTTAATATTTGTGCTATTTTACACCAAATGTGTGATCCTTCAATTTTGTTTTATGTATATAGGATATTTTGTTCTTTATTCATGCTAACTACAACTACTGGAGAGGAGAAGTGTGGCTCAGGGGTTAGAGGCGGCAGACCCGGAAGCTGAGATCGGCCCTGGACCAGGGTTCATTTCCCCGCCTCGGCAGGTCTTGGGCTCAAAAATTCCACGGACTCGATAATTCTCGCTCCGGTGCCTTCTCAACTCACGGGTTCACACTCTGCGACTCTGGGCAATAGCTTGCTTAATCTCCACAACGGCCCCTCGCGGCGGGATGCCTGGCTTTCACCTTGTGGATACCCTGCCGGGGTTATCTCACAGGGGAATACCAGGACGGGTTCCCTAAGCAAGCGCCGGGAAACCCTTTGTGGGTAGCTGTGCGCTATATAAGCTCAAATACATTTACATTTACTGCTTGCTTAAAAGAATTTGCAGTATTCGATATACAGTCATTTTTAGTTCATTTGAATACATTTACTAATGTGTGCTCTAATGTACAACTGTGTGTATTAAAACATTGTTTCACTAATCATAAACACGTTTTACTCGCAAAAAGTGTTTCTTTTTCACAGACAGATTAAAGTAAAACACACATACTTTATGTCTAGTGTATGAGTCTTCAGGATAAGCACTATGTGGATATCTATAGACAACATTTTATGAAATCTAAGTGTCAATGGCAATCACTAAATAAGTTTGCCAAGCAATATGAGTATGTACAGTGTACGCAGAGTGATAGGAACATGAGAGCAAAGTAAGTCCAAATAAAGTGCAGAGTAAGAGTCAGTCCACAAAGTACAGACTACAGTGAATGTACAGTGAGTGCAAAGTGAGTGCAGAGTGACAGTGACTGCGACAGTAACAGAGACTGCAGAGTGGGTGTACAGTAACAGTGAGTGCAGAGTGACAGTAAATGCAAAATGAGTGACAGTGAGTGCAGACTGAGTGCAGAATAACAGTGAGTGCAAGTAACAGTGACTGCAAAGTGAGTACAGAGACAGTGAGTGCAGATTGACAATTAGTGAAAATTGAGTACAGACGCAGTAAACGCAGAATGACAGTGAGTGCAGAGTAAGTGCAGAGTGACAGTGAGTGCAGAGTGACAGTAACTGCAAAGTCAGTACAAAGACAGTGAGTGCAGACTGACAGTGAGTGCAAAGTGAGTGCGACAGTGACTGCAAAGTAACTCTAGAGTAACAGTAAGTGCAGAGTGAGTACAAGTAACAGTGAGTGCAGAGTGAGTGGAGAGTGACAGTGAACGAGAGTGACTACAGAGTGACAGTAACTGCAGAGTAAGTGCAGAATGACAGTAAGTGCAAAGTAAATGCACAGTAACTACAGACTGACAGTGACTGCAAAGTAAGTGCATGAGTGACAGTGAGTTCAAAGTAAGTGCACAATCACAGGAAGTGCAAAGTGAGTGCAGAATGACAGTCAGTGCAGAATAACAGTGAGTATACAGTGACAGCAAGTGCAGACTAAGGGCAAGTAACAGTTAGTGCACTGTAAGTGCACAGTGACAGTGAATGCAAACTGAGTGCAGAGTGACAGTGAATGCAGAGTCAGTGCACAATGACAGTGAGTGCAGAGTGAGTGCAGAGTTACAGTAAGTGCAGAGTAAGTGTGTGCAGAGTGACTGTGTACATAGTGAGTGTAAGAGCAACACAGTGCACAGTGAGTACAAAAGTCACAGTGACTTCAAACTGAGTGCACAATGACAGTGAGTTCAAAGTAAGTGCACAATCACAGGAAGTGCAAAGTGAGTGCAGAATGACAGTCAATGCAGAATAACAAAGTGTAGAATGACAGCGAGTGCAGGGTGAGTGCAAGTAACAGTAAGAGCAAAGTGAGTGCAGAGTGACAGTGAATGCAGACTGAGTGACAGAAAGTGCAGAGTGAGTGCAGAATAACATTCAGTACAGAGTAACAGTACCTGCAAAGTGAACACAGAGACAGTGAGTGCATATTGACAGTAAGTGCAACTTGAATACAGACACAACAAGTGCAGAGTAACAGTGAGTGCAGGAGTTACAGTGAGTGCAAAGTGACTGCAAAATGACACTAAGTGCAGAATAACAGTGCCTGCAGAGTGACAGTGAGTGCAGAGTGAGTGCAAATAACAGTGAGTGCAGAGTGACAGTGAATGCAGAATTTGCAGAGTGACAGTGAGTGCAGTGTAAGTACAGAGTGTTAGTGAATGCAGACTGAGTGCAGAGTGACAGTGAGTGCAGAGTGAGTGCAGAGTAACAGTAACTGCAAAGTAAGTACAGAGACAGTGAGTGCAGACTGACAGTCAGTGCACAGTGAGTGCCAGAGTGTGACTGCAGAATGACAGTGAGTGCAGAGTAAGTGCAGTGACAGTGAGTGCAGACTGAGTCCAGACTCACATGATAGACTTACCACCACACATAAAACACACAACACACACAACAAACACTGTCTGCAACTTTCACTAAACACACACCAACAGCTGACAGTGCCCCAGCCACTCTTTCAAATTCCACAATCAACAGATCACAGTCAATAACTGTAGAATTACAGCGAGTGCAGGGCGAGTGCAAGTACAGTGAGAGCAGGGTGACCGTGAATGCAGACTGAGTGACAGTAAGTGCAGAGTGAGTGCCTGCAAAGTGAACACAGAGACAGTGAGTGCATATCGACAGTAAGTGCTACTTGAATACAGACACAATAAGTGCCGACTGACAGTGAGTACAGAGTGAGTGCGAGAGTCAGTCACTGCAAAGTGACTGCAGAATGACACTAAGTGCTAAATAACAGTCACTGTAGAGTGACATTAAGTGCAGAGTGAGTGCAAATAACAGTGAGCACAGACTGAGTGCAGAGTCACAGTGAATGCAGAATAAGTGCAGTGTAAGTGCACAGTGCTAGTGCATGCAGACTAAGCGCAGAGTGACAGTGAGTGCAGAGTGAGTGCAGAGTAACAGTGACTGCAAAGTAAGTACAGAGACAAAGTGCAGACTGACATTGCGCGCACAGTGAGTGCGAGAGTGTGACTGCAGAATGACAGTGAGTGCAGAGTAAGTGCAAAGAGTGCAGAGTAAGTGCAAAGTGACAGTAAGTGCAGACTGAGTGCAGACTCACACCGATACACTTAATAACATACATAAAACAATACACAACACACAGCCACGCACACAACAAACACTGTCAGTGCAACATTCACTAAACACACACACGCACCAACAGCTGACGTACACTCCAAAAAACATGCTTCAAACACATTCCCATTCACAATGCCATTATCTGAAACTTTAACACCCCGAGCCCTAATGCATTCCTAATGCTTGTTTCCTTTTGTCCCATCTTAATCTTTTCTCTTTTTCTCTTCCTCAGCACCTCCAACCATGCCTCCTTTCCCCTCTTGCATCTTGCTTCCTTACACCCTCATTCCATTCTTGCTTGCTTATACCCTCATTACATTCTTGCTCCCTTACACCCTCATTCATTCCCCATACTTACTCCCTGGGTGCATTTAATCATTCTTCCTCCAATCTTTCCTTACTTTGTTTTCATCCTCCTTCCTTCACTCCTGCTTTAATTTCTTCCTTTCTTATCAACCAATCCTTATGCTTATCTTGCTCCTTTCCTTTCTTCTTTCCTTTCATTCATCACACAATTCCTTTCTCCCTCTATTTTTTCATTTCTTCCTTTCACATTCTTTACTTATTTCCTCCTTCTTTCATCCATTGCTCATATATATCCTCACTCCAGTACTCCCCTTCCTGCCTGCATTTGTTGCTGCCTTCTTTAATGTATTCCTTCCTTCACCCTTTCCTTTCTTTTAAACTGCACGGTGCACGCACATTCTCTTTAATTTCCAAAGCTGCCTCAAGTCCTCTAATTACCTATTCTGAAGCTGCATTTTGAGATTTACACACATTCTCCAATTCGAGTTCACTTTTAAGTTTTTGTCATAGGCTTCCCATTATTACATTATGTTAAGTTATATTGATTAGTAGAAATACTAATCAACCGAGAGGGTATCCAGGCACTTGGGCAGGTGTGTAGGTGTGAGGTCCCTGAGGTGCTTATGTGAAGAGCCAGATCTTCAGCTCCTTGCGGAACTCAAGATGTGAGGAGTGACTATGATGTGTTGATGCTTGTAGATGTGGGTGTAACCAATAAAAGAAGTAGGTGGGGCATCTGGCAGAAGTGGGCGGAGCCAGGAAAGTGGGTATGGTCTCCGGGGAAAAATTGGAGCACCTGCACTTAATATTTTACAAATTAAGCGTCTTGTGTCCAATTGTCCTTAGGGGAAAACCCTACTCTAGGTGAACCTGTCCTCCACGTGTGCCAACGCTTCCTGTGTCTTCTGCCACCACTCTCACTTCCTATCAGGGCAGCACCACTACTTGCTGGATGAAATTACATGATTGCGTTGCGGAGCTCGGAAGGCACCAGGATGTGATGTCTCACACCCTCAGTGTTTCCGAGCAAAGAGGAACTCCCGGGGAGGGGAATATTACATGACCCCCAATGTCTGACAGAAGCAGCCTAAGGGAGGCTGTCTGAGGAGCGCTGCTAATACCAATTCAATTTCAAAGCTTTATTCGACAGCATGTCATAAAAGCAATTATTCATCCTAAGACTACACTATATATACTACAAAGTTAAATTCATCATTTTTAAAAACTCATTAAACCATGGTGCTGTCGCTTACAAGGATTAAGAACAATTTATACAAAATGAGTTAAAACAATTCAATTAAACATTGGTTAAAAAATTGATCGTACATTACTCGATGTGATCAAATTCATTGGCTAGCCTCTAGGGACTGCAAGGAGCGGGTGCGTATTGTCCAGGCCCACCCTAGGAATTTTGCAACGGCTATCTCCATGGAGGGTGTGCAATCTGATGCGAGTATTCTTAAAGCCTCTACAAAACTGCGTGTCCCCAGGTTTGTACACACAGGTTTTATCCACTTACGACGGGGGCTTATATAAAGGGGACATACAAACAGCAGGTGGGGTACATTCTCAATCATATGTTTACAATAATGACATTTGTCATTCTGGTTTACCGACCATTTATAAGTAAAAGCTTTTACTGGAAGGGTCCCAATTCTGAATTGAAAATACAATTTTCTTTCATAGGGCCTTTCTATAATGTCCCAGTAAGACTCACACAATGGTAGGGATTTAATATCAAGAAAACGACCAGATAACTCTGTGTTGGATCCAGTACTAAGGGCAGACAACCAAACCATGTTCCAGTACATTTTTTTCAGGGTTATCTTTGACGGGAAACTTGAGGCATTTGGGTCGACCCATAGGTGATCTAGTTCCAACTTTGTTAATAAGGCCCTTATTTCTTTGAGCCATGGGATAGAATGAAATCGATCTGCCCTAGTGATGTCCTTCAGGGCAGTGGCATAGTGAACTAGTTCAGGAGTTGTCATGATCCGTCTCCAATATAATAAGGGACGTAACCGTGCCAAATCCTCTATTTTTTTCCTGCCAAGATCGTATACAAGCGGTACAGTGGGGGTACTTTGGGGGACCCCAACTAGACGACGTAGAAACCTATTCTCTGCTAATTTTAATTGATTCATATTGGAAAATCCCCACAGTTCCGAACCGTACAAAGAGGCACTTATCACCTTCATGTTATATATTTCTAGGGCAGGGGTGATTGGCTTGGTCAGAGAAGCTTTATGTTTAAGGGCTATTACACCCGCCAGCTGGTGAAATTTTAAAACGGCCATATCAATGTGGTTTTTCCAGCTCATGTTACTCTGAAGGGATATTCCTAAATACGTAAAAGCCTCAACCTGTTCCAGTGGAATACCATTCAAATTAATTATGCCTTTGAATGTTTTCCGCTGATTCAGGGACATGAACTTGGTTTTGGAGGTGTTTATCGCAAGTCCACGCATCTGGCAGAACTCTCCAAACGCATTTACTGCCTTCTGAAACCCACTCGGAGTCCGAGAAACTATCAGCGTGTCGTCCGCAAACATGAGAACTGGCACGCGTGCCCCGACCAATACAGGAGCATCGGTGGGGGAGCGGCTTAGATGGTCTACTATGCCGTTGATATATAGGGAAAACAGTGTGGGCGCCAGGACACATCCCTGCCGAACACCACGTTCAACAGGGAATGAGTCGGTCACCTCACCCTGTGCCCCCCATCTAATTCTTGCATAGTTGTTCTCATGCAAGCGGACAAGTAACGCTAACAGTTCCGGGGCCATCCCTGCTTCAGCTAGAACACTCAAGTTTGGGACGGGGAACTAAATCAAAAGCTGATTTCAGGTCTACGAACACCGCATAGAGTGTGCCGTTGGTTAAGGTCACATTCCTCCAATAGAGAGCTATGAAAAAAAGACCTGGTGAACTGAACTAGTACAGGGTCGAAACCCAGCTTGGTAAGGGGACAAAATATCTTTTTCTTCTATCCAAGATTGCAATTTGTTTTGCACTAAACGACCTATTATTTTTTTGGTCGAGTCAATAAGACTGATAGGTCTATAATTACTAGGTAGTGATTTGTCACCCTTTTTAAAAACCGGAATTATTTCCGCTCCTTTCCATGAAGTGGGGATTGGCGCACTCCTAGCCACAGAATTGGCTAACCACTCAAAATACTGACACCAAGAGGAACGATCACTTAAAAACACATCGGCAGGGATGCCATCCATTCCAGGGGCTCTGCCCCCTGACACACAGTCTAGCGCTAAACTGACATCTTTAATTGTGAATAGCTGACACTGATAAAAGACTGTAGGGGGTAGTGAGCACTCTACTTCGGCAAGTTTACAGGCGTATTGCGGTCTGAAGAATTCTACCCATTGGTGTTTGGCAACATTATTTTGCGGGGTTTGAGCTGTCCCTCCTCTATCCCACTTAACTATAGCCCAGAATTGCTTTTGATCCTTTGCAGTACAAGCAGTTTTCAGATCGCGCCACTGATCCTCATCCCACCGTTTTTTGGCTGCTTTCTGGGCTTTCCTATATATCTCCCTAGCCTTTCTCACGCCTAGGATATTCCTGGATCTGAGTTCAACACTTAGGTTCTGGCGGGCTAATTTACAAGATTGGTTGTACCACCCCACCTCAGGTAGATTTTTACCGACCTTATCTGATTTTGTGGTCTTCCTAAAGAACCCCTGGAGCTTAGTAAAGAAATGGGTATGAGCCTCTAGCATAATTTGGGGAAAAGTTTGCTTGCTACTGTGGGTATTTGTTTCCTACTTCTTCGATCACCACTTTTTTAAGGTCCTCCAGCTTCTCTGGACTCTCAATTAATCTGCCCCATTTAATATGGCGCAGGTTATTCGAGGCAACAATATCTAGGGTGACTTTGCCGCCCCCCATGTTCGGTTCTCTAGACCCCTTTTGTGCTTGGAATTCCATACAGAGTGGGTTGTGGTCGCTTTCCAACCTGTTTTTTACTGTCCTATCGATCCCATCCTTTGATATCCACCAGGAAGTAATCTATTCGACTGGAAGACCTGCCGTTGTCAAATGTTTTTTCCCCCTGGTGATATGACTGGGTACGCCCATTCGCTGCTCTGAGTCCTCTCGCTACACATAAAGCCTTAAGTTGGATAGCTACAGCTGTCCACGTTCTAATTACAGGTAGATCAAGCTGAGGGACACCCCATTTACTGGCCTCCTCAACAGCAAGAATTTGATCCTCCTGTCCAAGTGGTTCAAAGGTTGTGTTGACTTCACCTCCCACAATGATGGACAGCTGGGTTGGAAGCGTCTCAAGTCGGAGGTCAAGAGCAGAGATTACTTCTGATGTTTGACCTCCCGCTCCCCCCCTAGCATAAATGTTAAAGATTGCCACCCCATGGCCATTAGCCCATGTAATATTAACTGACAGTATGTCGTTTGATGGGGAATTAATTTGCTGAATTTTACAACGTAGTGATTGTCGAATCCAAATTATCAGGCCCCCAGATGGGCGACCTTTGTTTTTTTTTGTAGCAAGTGCGTGAAAGTTAAGGAACCCCAAACGGTGTACTGGGATCAATTACCATGATTCCTGGAAAAGAATGATGTCAAACTGGTCAATAAAACGACACCATTCTGGAGATGTTAGCTTATTACTAATTCCTGCAAGGTTCCAGGACAGAAAGGTCACCCCTGCCTCGACTGCCGAAAAGCAGAGAGGATCCTGTGGTGTTAAGATGCTTTGGGTATCACCCTCCCTCCCAGACTCAGGTTCTATATTGATGGCTGGATAGTCTGGTGTCTTTGGTGGTGATACCTCACGTCCCGGGCTGTCACATATCTCTAATGAATTAGGGCAGATCAGTTGTTCAGGGTCAATGTTCTCTATCAACCTCACTGGGAAATTGGAGCCTCCCACCCTTTTTATTTGGGGCGTTGGAATGACATTAGTGAGAGGAATCCCCTGAACTATAGAAGCACACATTCTACCAGGCTCGGCTAGTTCCTTATACACAATGCTATCGGCCCACTCAAGTCAATCACATTTATTCAGGTCTGACAAAACCCCAAACCTATTTTCCAAGCTAATTCCCCATCACTGGTTTGGGCACTAGTTTGGACATCCCTACCCCATTTATTTAACACTGGGTTCCACTTTGGCCTTAGTATGCTAGAATTCGCTGCACTTCCTTTTCTACAGTAGAAAAATTTAAGCGTAAGTGGAACTATGGTGCTACTCCTACGTTGCGTGGGGAATATGTTTGCCAGAACATTAGGGAGTACATCTGAACTAGAGAAGTTCAAGACTATACAATCTCCCTTGAACTTTTTCGGATTGTTCCCTATCCAGGCTACCCTTCTTGCCATGTGAATTTCCCCATCTAGCTGCTGTTTACCCCATGGGGACATCAACATATTGTTCGACAACCAATGCAGAGCTTTGCTAATCAAAGAGGTTGGAGATTCCACCTGGCCAGGCGCCAAAGTGGGTATGTTGGCCAGAACCAAGACCAGGGGAGAAGCTTCTACAATAAACTAAAAGGACAGGGTTTTTGAATAAAGGGAAAAACCGGCGCTCAGCTACTGTTAACGCTAGGCAACTAAGAGATACAAATGATGGGTGGTGGTGCACGTAGGTGAGGGGATAAGCCCTATAACCCCTCAATTGCGTGTGTTCAAGGAACAAACGTTACATAGCAAAAAGCAAGGTACCTATTGCACACAACAAGAGCGTAACAAAGTAAATAATATTCTCTTTCACTCCTCCGTGTCACAGTGGACACATGAGTCAAAAAATTATATATATCAATCAATAGTTTTAGCCCCAAAGAGAGAAGCCACAGCAGCGTGAATTCATCAAGTAATTTATTGGTGACAGCTTGAACAGATCACGAGGCAAAAGTCTGTGCATCAGGCAATTCTTGGCAACACCAGACGCGTTTCGGGAACGCCAGTTCCCTTCTTCAATGGCACCAGCTCTGTGAAACACCAAACCGTGTTACTTGCACCTTTATTTCCCAGGCTGCCTCAGTGGGTGGGGCCACTCCTGTGGCCTTCTGGTCTTGGTAGTGCAGGTAAAATATACAAAACTCCTGTGAGTCCGTTCAGTGCAGACTTGTGTAAAAAAAATATTCCCCAAGTGGGTCGATGTACAGCATATCTTTAAATCAGCCTTTGTGAGCAGCTGCCACCTCGAAAAGTCCGCTCCCGTAATGCAGGTGAAACCGCACTGGCTCCGCCACGGGCCCGCTTCCATGCGGTGGGCTTCTCTCGCGGCTGGGCTGAGCCGCTACATATCCATCAATAGGTTTATCCCCAAAGGGAGAAGCCACAGCAGCGTGAATTCATTGAGTAATTTATTGGTGACAGTTTTGAACAGATCACGAGACAAAAGTCTGTGCATCAGGCAATTCGTGGCAACACCAGACGCGTTTCGGGAACGCCAGTTCCCTTCTTCAATGGCACCAGCTCTGTGAAACGCCAAACAGTGTTACTTGCACCTTTATTTCCCAGGCTGCCGTAGTGGGTGGGGCCACTCCTGTGGCCTTCTGGTCCTGGTAGTGCAGGTAAAATATACAAAACTCCTGTGAGTCCGTTCAGTGCACACTCGTGTAAAAACAAATATTTTCCAAGTGGGTCGATGTACAGCATGTCTCTAAATCAGCCTTTGTGAGCAGCTGCCACCTCAAAGTCCACTCCTGTAATGCAGGTGAAAGCACACTGGCTCCGCCACGGGGCCTCTTACAATTTTCGCCACCTATATCTGTCTATATTCTATGATTGACCCGACCCTCTGTCTTTTCCTTTTCCGCCCCATTTAGGCTGGAGACATACTGTGCACGTCATTGCCTACTATTTCCCGGCATTGACTTAACTCTGTGTCGGCTGTCATTCACTGGCCAATACGGAGACGAGCAGACCCGAGGGGGAGGGGCTTTTGTCCTCTTGGTAGACACTCTTGTCTCCACCAGTTTTGTAATTATGCGCTCTAGTGGCCAAAATACGGGTCCCAGACGCCGACCTATATATATTCTCTTCCGGGTGCGGGTCACGTGTCCTCATCTGGGACACGGGATCCCGCTCGGCACTTTGGCAGTTCGCTAGCAGCCCGAATAACCACTATTCAGTAAGTCCGCCCTCACGACCATCGCAACATTGATTTTATTTGTAACATGAGGTACTGAACACCACCCATATAGTGCAAATATTACAAGTGCTCTTTCTGCACTTTGTTTAATCTAGGACATTCATCAAAAGGAGCGCACCCGCTCCTTCATCCTATCTAGCGGTTGTCGGCGGAATCCCCTGGCGGAAACACTTTGTGCTAGGTAAGCTCTACCTCCATGTTTTATTGTAACCACAGCGGTAACATGCTTAATTGTTGCAAACCTCTCCGTGTTTTTTCACGTACTCATCGGACAGCCTCCCCACCCTTCACTTATTTTTTCCTGTTTTCCTTTGACCTTTACAGCTTTACTGAGCCCTAATCTCCCCGCCGCCATTATTGATATTATTGATTCACTAATGGATTTTGAATTGAACCGGCAAGAACTCTAACACGAGTTTTCTGATCGGGTGAGATTTCTAGAATAACTTATTGTCTGAACATCACTTCTTATTTTGCGTGATTTAGTTATCTCGCAGTGATGCTAACCTTCCCTTTTTATCTTTTCCATTGTATGTATTCCATCTTTGTTATAGAGCGTAGAGTCCCTTACTGTGACTCGCACGCTTCACCTGGTCTAGAGCCCGGCCGGGTCAGAAGTATCAACGGCTTAGCGGTGAGCTCCTTTAGGATTCTTCCATGTCTTTACCACTTTCCTTTAATGGTGACCTTTTCTTTTTCACCCATTGTCCTGGGATTCATATCCTGATGTTTGTTCTCCTGTTTTCTTTTTCTTTATCTCCTGTATACAGATCTTTCTTTTTTTCACCTGAACTTTACAGGTATGTTCTGCATCTTATTCACTACACCTAGAGTGCTTTTGTTCACAAATAGTATCAGCATGTTGGATAGTCACTCACTTAGGATGTACGCTCAAGACATTCAGTGGCTACCTACCACACTAGTCGTCTGTGGGCTTTTGACGTACCGGACCGATGTCTATAGGACCAAATCTCTGGCATCACCTTGGAACAACATAATTATGGTCCTGATGTCCCACCATGGGAACTACATTCCCGCCACATCATTCTTTACTCACAGTATTGTCATACAGGTGCGCTTCCTTGGTTTCCATAAAAATAATTAAAATTTTCTGAACTTACTACGATTTCACTTTACATTGGGGTTTTAAGTAAAACTCACCCTCACCGAGTCACTACATGCAACCAATGTTGTGGTTCAAAAATCTGCTATGTACAATGTTCCATAGTATTCTTTGTATCTTTCCCAGCCCTGATGAGTCTCATTGCTATGCGACGAAACACGTGTCGGCTGGCTGCAAAAGGCATTAAAAGAAGATATTCTCTAAAGACATTGTGGTTTCTCTGACAGCTCTATATATATATCTATATATAATTTTTTGACTCGTGTCCACTGTGACACGGATTAGTGAAAGAGGATTTTATTTACTTTGTTACTCTCTTGTTGTGTGCCTGAGGACCGCTGCTTTCCGCCGAGAAACTGCTTGACTAAGACTTATTCAGGTACTTCTGTTTAGAATTCAAATACAGTTTTTTTTTTAAATGTGCATAAACACAGAGGAAGAATTATATTTTAAAATACCAAAAACTATGGAAACTCCCAGCCCATGTACTATTATTATTGTTGATGTTTTTGTTATCATAATTACTGTCATTATTTTTAGATATTTGAGGAACTAAAACTTCAAATGATGAAATCCTTTGGTCCCACTCCTGCTGTTTGTTGCTGCCTGGGGTGGTTACTCGTCTCTCCTGGTGGGGTTTGCGGACCCATTTTTATCTGGTTCATTCTGCTAGCCCATCCTACCTGTGTTGGTTGCTCGCCGTTCCTGATTGGTGTACTTGACCTTTTCTGAGGTTGATTAGGTTTCTTTTTTTATGGTGCTCCTGTTTGCTGGTGGTAGTGTTCATTAGCCCGTTCTGCTCGATTTCGGCCCAGCCAAACTCCAGTTTTGGAAAAGCAGAAAACGCACCTCCTCAAAGAACAATAAATCTCAAAGCAGTAACTTTCCACATCCACTTTGAGGATCTAAGTTCCCAGCCAATCGCGTATTGACTGAATCTTTGCCTCTGACGTTGCACTATACAAATCCAACAAATATACAAACATTCTGGTGGCGATTGCTCTCCCTTCCTGATAGTTTGGTGGTGTTTGTTTGTCCTATCTTAGGAGAGGATGTTAGTGCCTTCAGGCAGTGTTTGCTGGTACCTGGGTGTTAAATGGGTGTCCTGGTTATAGGACTGTAGGATAGGGGCACTCAAAGGGTTTGCAATCCTTATATACTTTGATAAAGTATTGAGTACGTCATTGATTAACACTTCTGCTTACTATGAAATAACATCACCCTTCATGAGTTCTTCTAATTGTAACCAATGAATCCATTCTTCCAATTGGAAGTCGCAAGCATTGTATTTTGTTCTTTTATCAGGATGGAATTTTCATAATAACTTGTCCCACGAGGGTTATCTATATGATCAGGTTACTCCTGTTAGTTGCAAATGGGCACAGAAACCCAGGGGTAATAAGAAGTTATTAGAAACCAGGCTCTTATTTTATATTGAGGTGTTCGAACAACAATTAGATGCATGACCCTGAAATAGGACTTTACCATCCGAAGAGGAGGTCTCCCCAGAACCAATTGATATTCCAACCTTTCCTATGAATATTTGGAGTTAGGAGCATGGGTGGCTGGACCTTTAATAGCTCCTGGTCTCTCCCTCTTGATTGACTCTATTGATGTGCTGTCAGTCAATGTACCTGTAAGTGTGACTGTGTGTCTGCCGTTAGTCAGGATTTTGTGAAATTTGTAAAACGTATACAGGCTCTCAACCGCCCTCATCCTTTATTGGTCTGTTGTGTCCTTCATATTTTTCTTCCCCCCTTTACAAGCATGCAGAATGGGGCAACGAGCCAGCCCACTTCAGCCACTGGATAAGTTCACTGTGAGTGATGGCGCCCCAGCTCTCTCTTCATTCATTGGTTTGTTATGTTGTTATGCCATTCACATTTTCCTTCTGCCCACTACAGCATGTAGCATGCAGCAGTGAGTCAGCCCACTTCAGCCATTGGCCAACTTCACTGTGAGTGATGGCATCCTGCTCTTGCACAACATGCACTTACACAGGAATATTAGGCCTCTTTACTGCCAGGTCCTAGTGGCCCAGTTTGTGCTTTTTGATGAAACAAAAATGGACAAGACTGTTTGATGAAACAAAAATGTATTTTCTTATAAGTTTTTACTAAAACCATTACAAAACAAAAAGTCATTGGCGAAACCAAAAGGTTGGTAACCAATGCTAAACATGTTGGCTTTTCAAATGCTGGTTTGTCATTTCGTGTGTGTGGTTGTCCGCATTTGTGTGCGGTGCCACTACACTTGCTGCACTAGTGATAGTGGTGCCCCTGTGCTAGGAGCAGACTGCAGTGGGCTCTTGACACTGGACGTGTTTCACTGATGACAATGGAGCTTCTCTGTTAGAGCAGGCTACAGAGGGCTCCCCACGCCACAAGGCACTGGTGCTGTTAAACTACTGCACTATTGATAGCTGTGACCCTTTGCTCTGTGCAGGGTGCAGGCTTCAGTGGGCTCTTCACACTCCAGGGCCCCGGTATCCCTGAAGTAGATGCATTGACAATTAGTGAGTCTCGGTGCTCTGTGACGGGGGCAGGCTGCAATGTGCTCCTTTCACTTTGTGCCCTGGTATCACTCCACCTGCTGCACTCGTGACATCTGTGCCTGTGGGCTTGGTGCAGGCTGCAGCTGGCTTCATAGACCCTTGTGCCACTGCACCTGCTGCACTATACTTAAATGAGCCCCTGACCTGGGAACAAGAGGCAGTGGGCGTCTCAAACATGTGGACCCCGGTGCCACTGCACCTGCTGCACTAATGACAGTTGTGCACCTGTACTCGGCGCTCGAAGCAGTGGCCTCCTCAGACCATTGGGCACCAGTGTCACTGACCCTCATGCACTAATATTTACACCTCTGTGTTGGGAACGAGCTGGAGTGATCACCTAACACCACTGGGCCCAGGTACCACTACCCCTGCTGCACGAATGATGGCTGTGTGACTGTGCTGGGAGCAGCTTGCAGTGGGCTCTTTGCCCCTGTGGCCCCGGTGCTACTGTACCTGCTGTTCTTATGTTGAACCTCTTTGCTTTGTGCTTGGAGAAGACTGCAGTGAACTCTACACACCCGGCCTCAGGTGCTACTTAACCTGCCGCATTAATGAGTGCTGTGCCCCTGTGCTGGGAACATATTGCAACGGGTTTCACCCACCCCTGTACCCTTGGCACTGCTCCACTGATGATAGAAGCACCCCTGTGCTGGAAGCAGAAGCTGCAATGGGCTCTTCACACCCTTGGACCCCAGCGAACCTGCACCTGCTGCACTCATGATAGCCCTGTCCCTGGACTGGGAGTAGGATGCAGTGGGTTCCTCACACCCCTAGACCCTGGTACAACTGCACTTGCTGCCAGTTATAATTTGTAAATAAATTAATTGCCAGGGTTCTCGTCAGGAGGCCTCTGCAGCCTGCACCACCTGTCCTTGCCATGCTGCCAATGATAGTAACAACACAACTACTGACCATCACACGCCTATAAGTGTGACAATCAGACTATATCAGGCCTCCAAAGCTGTAAGAATGGCAGGTAAGTCATTTTTAATGTGTATATATAGTCTTAATAATTACCTGTTGTGATCATCTCTAAATTAGCCAGACAGTGCTACCTTGTGACAGATTGTCACAAACGCTGGTGTTGACAATTAAGTGCAGGGCTGAGCACCTTAACCTCTTTGCCGCGCGGCAAATTCTGCCGCGGTGTGAGGGGGGGCGGGTCTGGGCGTGGCGCTCAGGTACCCAGGACTGCTCCCGGCCATCATAAATCACGGTGGGCATGTGCTCATGACGGCCAGGAGCTGTCCGAACTACGCCCACCAATTACTTCACCCACACAGGCAGGGAATTAACCGCGCGTGGGCGGAGCGGCAACTGTCGGACCGCTCCCGGCCACCATGAGCAAATGTCTACTGTGACTCATGACGGCCGGGAGCAGTCATGAGCATCGATGAGGTTAAAACACTGGCTCAAATTAAGCATTCCCTGCTGCACTAAAGATAGCTGCACCTGGTGCTCCATGCTAGAATCAGGCAGCAGCGAATCAAGCAGCAGCGAGCTCCTCACCCCCTCCACATCTTGAAACTGCACTTGATGAATTAAAGATGGCTGCTTCACTGTAGTCTGAGGTGGGTGCAGGCTGCAGTGTGCTCCTCACTCCCCTATGCCCTGCATCTGCCTCACTAATGATAGCTGCAACAAGCTGAAGCTTTTTCCTCACATCCTTACAGCGCAGTGACATTAAATCTAAAGCACCAGTGACAGCGGCGCCGCTGGGCTCCTTGCTGGGAGCAGGCTGCAGTGGGTTTCTTACCGCTACAGCTACACCGTGCCGCAGCACCTCATGTACTAATGATAACTGTTCAACCTTGTCCAGGTGCTACTGCACCTGCTGCACCAATGCACTGATGAGAGGATGTGGTGTTACTGTAGAGGCGCTGACTTTGAAACAAACCCTGTTCGAGTCTCAGTGTCAGCTCAACATCCTGTGATTCTGGGCAAATCACTTAACCTCCTAGTGCCTTAACCGCATCCCTGCGGCTGCTTTTCCCGCTGTGTGCGGCAATTTTCAAAAAGCCGCGTTACATGACGAGCTGAGCTCGTCATCAGCACACGACCGCAGCGAAGAAGCTAACCCCTTCCGTGCTCATGACAGCCCCCGGCCGTCATGAGTCACAGTGGGCATGTGCGCATGACGGCTGGGGGCCGTCCGAGCCACGCCCGCGATTGGAATGTCCAGCACCGCAGCAGAATTCGCGCAGAAGCTAAGGTGTTAAATGTTTTTTTTTAAATAACGTGACTGTGGGTAATGTAACTGTTGCTCAAGTAAAGAATTCCAATACCTCTGGGTAAAGTCTGCGCTATGGAAAACTGCATAATAATAAAAATAAAATAAAGAAGTGACAGTTACTATTCTGTGTTCCATGATGGGAGCAGCCTGCAGTGGGCTCCTCACTGCACACATTGACACTGCCCTTACTGCCTTAACGATAGCTGCACCCTTATTAACTGTGCTAGGAGCAGGCTCTGGTAGCTGTCTGATCACACCGACCCCTATGATGTCCATGAAACCTCGATTGCCACTTTTTATGATTTTTATGAGACCTCTATTGCCACAACCCCCCCTTCCATGGTGTTCATGAGACCTCAATTACCACAAAACTCACCCCTAATTTTCATGAGACTTCAATACCACAGCACCCACCATTATTGACAGTCACAAGATGTCAATCACCACAAAATGCTCCCCACATGATGTTCCAGAGATCTCAATTACTACAAAACCAACCCCTCATGGTGTTCATGAGACATCGATTGACGAACCCCACCTTTGTAAAGTGCACAAGACACCAGCTGAGGCTCCAGCACTCTACCCTCACAATGATCACAAGGCTTCCTTCATGTGAGGCCCTAACACCCCACCCGCTTGACATGCACTTGACAGCACCACAGGCTTTTGCACTCCACCCTCACAATGAACGCAAGAGTCTATCTGAAGCTGCTACACCCCACTCGCTTGATGTGCCCTTGATGCCACCGAAGGTTGTTTCACTCCACCCTCACAATGAATGTAAGACTCCATCTGAAGCTACAACAACCCACCCACTTGATGTACCCTTGACGCCACCGAAGGCTGTTGCACTCCACCCTTACAATAAACGCAAGACTCCATCTGAAGCCACAACACCCCCTCCCTTGATGTGCACTTGACACCACTGAAGACTGTTTCACTCCACCCTCACAATGAATGCAAGACTCGATCTGAAGCTACAACAACCCACTCGCTTGATGTGCACTTCACATCGCATGAGACTGTTGCACTCCACACTCACAATGAACACAAGACTCCATCTGAGGCTACAGCACCCCATCCTCATAATATACACAAAACACTGTCTCAGACAACTTACCCCATCATTATTTATTTATTTATTTTAGGAGTTTTCTCTAGCGCTGGCCAGACCCGAGGGTATCGGAGCGCTTCGCAACAGGATATGTATAAGTCCGATAACGAGTACAATACACACAAAGATAAGCATACAACAAGTCCGCAGATAAAATAAGCATACAAATAAGTGTTCAGCTGGACCAGAGGCAATGAGGGCAAAGTAATATCCTGAGAAGCTTCACGTAGCGGTGCTGACCCCATGTGATGGGGAGGAGGGGGGGGGAGGACGGTTGCAGGTACGTGCGGTCTGGAGGCAGAACAAGTTAGGGCTTGAAAGTTACGTAATTGGTTTCGGGAAGGCACGGTTGAGGTAGAGGTCTTTTAGGTGGCGTTTAAACTTTAGAAAGGAGGAAATAGTTCTGATGTCCACAGGGATGGCGTTCCAGATTTTTGGAGCATTCCCTGCAAAGGAGCGATTTGCCGTTTTCTGTTTGCATGTTTCTAAGGGGATGAGAAGGAGGGAGTTTGAACTTCTGAGTGTTCTAGATTGACCGGCTTTCTTGAGTTTCGAGGCTAGGTATTCTGGTTTCTCAGTGTTCAAGGCTTTGTGTGTCAGGCAGGGCGTTCTGAAGCTGGCTCGCATTTCCACTGGGAGCCATTTTAGATCTCTGAGTGCGGGAGAAATGTGGTCAAATTTTTTACTCCTGAGACCATTCTGGTCGCTGCAATGAGGGTGATTTTTAGGGGTACTAAGTGGGAGAGGGCGGTAGCAGAGAGGGTCGCGTTCCCGTAGTCCAGTCTGGATAACACAAGAGATTTAGTGGCTTGTTTGAGATCCGCAGGAGGAATGTAGGGTTTGACTTTGTTGAGTAGCTTCAGATTTAAGAAGGTGCTCTTGGCAGAGTTTTTGATGCGGTTTGCCATGGATAATTTGTGGTCAAGGGTGATACCTAGTGATATTACAGATTTAGTCAGGGTGGGATTCACGTTGAGAGTATCAATGGCTTTTAGCCACTCCGTCACTAGCGGGTTTTCTTCCTTGTTGGAGATGAGGAGGATTTCTGTTTTACCTTGATTGAGTTTCATGTGGTTAGATGATAACCATTCTTGGACTTCATTGAGAGTATTATTGAGTCTAAGAATGTCATTGATGGAGGAGGATTCCAGGTAAATCTGGGTGTCATCTGCGTATAAATGGAAGGGGATGTTGGCTTTATTTAGAATGGAAGCAAGGGGTATCATGTAAATGTTGAACAGTTGCGGGGAGAGAACGGAACCTTGGGGGACGCCTCTGTTCACTGGGAGAAGGTCAGAAGTGAAAGACTTGATTTTGACTCTCTGGGGGCGATTCTGGAAGGATGAGAACCATTGCAGAACCTGTTATTCTGCACCAACTCTCTCTTTGAGGGCCTTGATGAGAAGATTATGATCAACCATGTCGAATGCTGCTGACAGGTCGCGGAGGATGAGTAGGCAGCAATGGTCTGAGTCAAGGGAGTGACGGATGTCGTCGACAATGTTAAGGATTGCAGTTTCGGTGCTATAGCCTTTTTCAAAAACCTGATTGATGTTGATCAAGCAGGTTGATAAGTGTCAATCTGTTTGTTCAGTTGATGGAGCACACATTTTTCCAAAATTTTGGCCAAGAAGGGAAGATTGGAGACCGGTCTGAAGTTATTCAGGTTGTTTGAGTCAAGGCCTGGTTTTTTCAAGAGAGGAGTTACTTGTCCGATCTTGAGGCAGTCTGGTATGGAACCCGTTTTTAAGGAACTGTTTATGATTTCGCACCAGAGTGGAGCGAGGGCGAATTTCAGATCTTTGGCCAATTGGGATGGTAGAGGGTCCAAGTTGTGGGATGAGGGCTTCGACGTGGGGATTATGTTGAGAATCTCGTTTCCGTGACTGGGTCGAAGGCGGACCAGGTAAGTGCGGGTCGCCTGCTTGAGGTGGATTCGATTGTTGTGCGGTTGTTGCCTGGAGGATGTAGGTTAATGTCAAGGGAAAGTTCGATCTTTTCGATTTTGTCGTTGAAAAAGTTGACGAAGTTATCGCATAAGGCTTTAGAGGGCTGGACGAGGGAATTTGATGGTTTGGAGGTTTGTTTTTTAATGATGTCAAATAGTTCTCTTGGTCTGTTTTTTGCCTTGTCGAGCACAGTACAGAAGAATTGTTTTTTTCTTTAATGGTATAGTTTTTGGACTCTCTTCTTGCTGATTTGAGCTTTTCGCAGTGGTTGAAGGAGGGGTTCTTTCTCCAGAGCCGTTCTGAGGCTCTGAGTTGCCTTCTTTCCACGTTGATGTCCTTGTTGAACCATGTTCTTAAGGGGATGTTCCTGTTTTTTTTCAGTTTCACGGGGGCGAGTTGGTCTAAGATAGAGGACATCGTTGTGTTGTAGTGTGCTGTGAGTTCTGTAGTAGAGAGGCCGTCCGGGGAGATGGGAAGGAGGGAGAATATCTTTTATTCTAAGACAGCAGTGCTCATCTGCGATAGGTTCCTAGACCACTTGGGGGGGGGGGGTCTCTGGTGGAGGGCTGCTACATGATCGGTTGTGCTAGGTGGAAAAGGATTAGGTGATGATCAGACCAGTCGAGTGGAAGGATGTGGTTCATAGTGACTGCGTCCTGTTGGGCAATGATGGCGTCCAGGATTGCACCTTTGTTGTGGGTTTCTTCTAAGCAGTGTTGGGCAAGCTTGTTGGAGTGTAGTAGGTCATTCATTGTTTGTATTGGAACACTATTCTCATCATTCCAGTGGAGATTGAGGTCACCTAAGATTATATTGTTAGTGCTTTGGAGGGAGCAGTGGGCTATCCGGTCTGGCAGGTGCTCCAAGAATGAGGTGGTGTTGCCTGGTGGATGATACAGAAGGTTACAGTGGAGTACCGAGTTTTTGGCGGTACTGATGTTGGTGGTTAGACATTCAAAGGGTCGTGGTTAATGGACTCTATTTCAGAGATCGATATGTTATTTTTGTGGATAATTGCCATGCCACCGCCTATTTAGGCGTTCCTATCCTTGATGATAATAGAGTAGCCTGGGGGTACGAGCAAATCCAGAATGGGGGTCGAACAGTTATTTAGCCAGGTTTCGGTGATGAAGGCTATGTCTATGTCTATGTCATGGCTGAGAATGGTTTCTGCCAGCTCTGTGGCATGTTTCACGGCGGATCTGCAATTGATGAGCATGCAGTTCGTGTTGGGCCTGCCTTTATTAGGTTCAATGGGGATGTTGATGAGGGAGGGTGGTGGTCTGGGGGATTTTGTGAGGATTTGATTGTTTCTGAAACCGGTGATTACCTGGATTGTAGAATGTTCTCGCTAGGGGTGGAGTGTAAAGGAGGTGGTCTAGGGGGGATCGGGGGAATTGATCACTTCTGAGGCGGTGATTACCTGGGTAGTAGATTGTTCAGGGCTAGAGGTGGTGTATGAGGAGGCCAGCTCGAACGCTTCTCTGGGGACATGGCTTCAGCGGTTCTGCTTGGTCTCGAGGCCTGGTGCAGGGAGGGGTAGGGTGTCTGGCTAGGGGGCGGGGTTTTGTGTGGCTAGGGCGAGTGGGGTGAAGAACGGTGGGAGAGGGGTAGGAGTTAAGGGGAGGGTTGTGAAGCGTCAAGAGGTTGGATAGGATGAGATTCAGTCCCTGTATTATGAAGGCGACTTGATTTTCGATGCGGACAAGACAACAGTCCGTCATATCTTGAGTGGGGGGGGGTTACATCTGGATGGGATCAGTGCGGTCTGTTGACCAGTTGGTGGAGGAGTGTTGACTTTTGGGTTTTATTATGTTACCGGATAGGGAGCTAGAGTGGGTCGTATGGTGTGGGGGGTCTGGGTGTGGTGGTCGTTTGGGGTTAGAGACTGGTTGAGGCCTGAGGAAGGGAGCCAAGGAGGAACTATTGCGCTCGTCTGGGGTAGGTAGGAGCCTGTTAGGCTGTGTCGGTGTGGGGGAACTAGGCGTGGTGGTTGTTTGGGCTTGAAGAAGGGTCGAGGCTGAGTGTTGGGCGCCTCGGGGGAATTATTGCGATCGTCGGGGGTAGATCTGGGGATCATAAGCCTAGGGGGAGGAGCTGATGGAGGGTCTAAACTAGGGGGCATGGCTGAGACCTTGGAACTGCAGGGAGTGGGTAGGGTTTGGGGTAGAGTGTCGGAGGCTGCAGAAGCGGGTGGTGCACTGGAGCTGCAGGGAGAGGTGAGTGTTTTGGGTTGGGCGTAAGTGGCTGAGGATGTGGGGGTGAACTGGACATGGGGGGGTTGGTTGCCCAGTTGAGAGAGGAGCGTGGGGAGGGCGGTGAGGCGCGGGTGGGGTTGGAATTTAGAGAGGAGAAGGGGAGATCAAAGGCTTCAAGATTGTCATTGTTGGCTTGGATCAAGACGGTGCAGTTGGAATATATGGTTACCGAAGTGGTTCCGTGGCGTGGTAGGTGATTAGGGGGGTAGAATGAGAGTTTAGAGCTGTGGGGCGTGTTGGTGGTTTTTATGATTTGGTGTTTTGTTCTCAAGTCGGAGATCCAAGAGCCAGGTCTGGCTGTATGAAAGATGAGGTCCATTTTCACTTGACCTTTCACGGGAGAGTGATAGGTGTCGGCAAAAAGGGACTCTGGGAATTGTCTGATCAGTTTATGTTTAAGGGATTTTTTTGGGTTTAGGTGCGAGGTTAGAGGGGAGAGACAACGAGAAGGAGTTTGGACCATGTCGCCTAATGTAGGGTGAGGAGAGGGGGTTGGGGGGGATGACGTAAGTGGAGGCATTATGGTTAGGTGTCAGTGAGGCTGATAATATTTTGGGGGGTTCTATTACTGACCTAGTGGTCGAGGCGGGGGAGCTTCCCGACAGGTTTTTTTTGTTTTGTAAATCTTTTTATTAGCATTTCAAAATAGTGCAATATGAACATAGTAGAACCATCAGTAAACGGATCATCACACAACTGCGTTCGTCATTCAAGTGGTAAGGTTACACAGCTATATATACAATGTAAGGCACATATGTTACAGTAAGCAGTCATGAGGACATAGTTACATCACATTCCTGCACGGCAGGGTTTGCATTTAAATACTCCGTCAGATATTTCCAATAGTCTTTTGGTCTGGACCGGGCTGGCAACTCCTCTTCACATGTTCTCAGTGTATCCTGACAGTGGGACATGTCCTTAAGCCATTGCCCAACCTCAGGTGCCAATCTACTTTCCCAATACATAGAAACCCTTTGCTTGGCAAGCAGCCGCGCCACCGCACAGAATTTTCGTCTTGTCGCCTTAACATTATGCACAAGCCCCAGCAGACCTACACGGATGATGCAGGTAATGACAGTACCCACCATTGCTGTTATTGTGTTAGTCACTTTTTCCCAGTATTCCTGCACCTTCGGCAATACCACGCTAAATGTATGAAGTCAGCTTGTTCAGCTCCACAACGTTTGTATTGTGCGTCTGGTTGGAGCCCATATCTACAGAGTTTCATGGGTGTATAATATGCTTGGTGTAGGTACTTGAAGTGGATAATTCTCAAATTACCGTTCGGCATCAGCATTTTGATCAATATGCAGGCAGTCTGCCAATCTACCTCTGTGAGTGGATTTTCTAACACTGTGCTCCACCTGTCCCTGGCCTTGTGTGAGTCATAGTTTAGTTCATCCTGTGCTACTGTGTATAAGCGGGACACTAAATGTGTGATGTTCTGGGAGGCCAATATGAGCTGCAGGGAGTCAAGCTGTACTGGTTCGTTTGGATAACAAGGATATAATTTCTTGATGGCTTCCTGCAATCTATAGTAGGTGAAACGGAACATCAGTGTCTGATTCTGTATAAACGCTAAGTCTTGCGCAGTCTTAAATTTCCTGTTATGATATAGGTCTCCCAGTGTATCCAACCCTACCTGTCGCAATAGTCCAACACCCACCTCCTCATTCGTAACCGATAGTGCAGGATGGAAATGCAATGGTAGAGCCAAAGCATAAAGAGGCAGTTCATGTGCCATTTGTCCTAAGCGGTACCACGCGTCGTTGGTAGCATCTATCGTGTTAATGTCTTTCGCATGCAGTGGCGGCCACTTATGACTGATGATTGCTGTTAGTGGTATTGGCAAGGCATCCCCTTCCTTTATAGCCGTGTGTGTTAAGTATGGGACGTTATGATACCAGTACGCGGCATATTGTACCTGAGCACATAGGTAGGCCAGGAAGAAGTCAGTCACGCATAGTCCCCCTTTCGAGTACGATAAAGTCAAAGTTCGCAGTTCAATACGTGCCTGCTTGCCTGCCCATATCAACCTGAGCACCATTGAGGATATTCTTTTGAAAACTTCTTTCGGAGGGAGGATGGGAATATTATTGAAGAGAGAGAGGAGTTTGGGAAGTATTACCATTTTTACAATCACTATGCGGTCAGCAAGTGACAGTGGTAGTTGTATCCAACGGTTCACTTTGTCTTCCAATGCAGCTATCACTCTTCCATAATTTGTTCTGATAACAAGTTCAGGGTCTCTGTGGAACCATACCCAGAGATATTTAATGGTGTCCGTCCGCCATTCCAACGGGAATTCAGTGGTATGTGGAATCGTGGTGTCAGTGAGTGGAATGATGGAGGATTTGTCCCAATTTATTTAGAGCCCAGAATGCCCGCCAAATTTAATATACTCACGCAGCAGTGGCGACAAGTGCCTCTCAGGATCACATACATACAAAAGCATGTCTTCTGCGTACAGTGAGATGTGCAGTGGTCTGCTGGGAAACTGCAGTGCGGACGGGTGATGGTGCTGTCTGACTTTTACAGGCAAGCGGCTCAAGGGCAAGTGCAAATAACAAGGGAAAGAGTGGACATCCCTGTCTAGTACCACGTTCTATGTTGAAGGCATCCGGTACATAACCATTTACTCTAATTCTGGCCACTGGGTTTGTGTATAGGAGCTTAATCCATTGCGTGAACATTAAGGGGAAACCCATTCTATTGAGTATTGTGATGAGATAAGACCATTCAATAGAATCAAATGCCTTAGCGGCATCTAACATGACCCCTATCGCTTTGGTGCTTGGAATCAGGTAATGAGATAGCGCAAATAGCGTCCGGGTGTTGTGCGAGGTGGCTCTGGATGGTATGAAGCCAGATTGGTCTCAAAGGACCAAGTTAGTCATGAGGGGTTGCAGTCTCGTAGCGAGCAATTTGGCTAAAATCTTAGAGTCCACATTTATTAATGATAAGGCCCGATATGAATCGCATAATTCAGGATCTTTTGGTGGTTTTAATAGCGCTATCACTACCGCTTCCCTTAACGTTGGTAGGAGTATGCCCTTCTCAAATGCATCTCCATACATCGCTACTAGCCGGGGCGCCAATATATCAATGAATGCTTTGTAAAATTCACATGTGAACTCGTCTGGGCCAGGAGCCTTTCCATTGGGTAATGATTTGATTATATCAGAGACCTTCTCTACAGTTATTGGAAGTGAGAGATAGGTGCGTTGTGTGTCCGAGAGCCACGCTATGGCCACATCTTCGAGATATATAAAGATTTCGTCAGGTGTCGTAGTGGGCTTGGATTTGTATAATTTACTATACGTGGCTACAAAACCCCTGAGTATGCCCAGCGGGTCTGCACATGTGTTTCAAGTATCATCCCAAATCTGCAGTACGGCCTGGGACCCTCTTCCCTCGCATATTCTGGAGGCAAGTACCCTGCCCGGTCTGCCACCCTCACCAAATGCTCTAGCTCTGGGATTTATGGACATACTTGATCTCGTCCGCTGCAAATGATTGATATTCTGTCATTATCTCATGCATTTTAGCCAGTACAGTGGGATCATGTGTCTGCTCATATTGGCTATCTAACGATTTCAGTTGTTTTTCGCACCTGTGTGGCTGTGTACGGATATCTCTTAAGATCCCTACTGTGGTGCTTATACAAACTCCATGTAATGTGGCCTTAAATGTCTCCCAAAGAAGGGTCGGGTCATCCGTGGAGTGTTCGTTTGTATGGAAATAATCCTTAATTGTCTTGTGTATGGTATCCGTGTAAACTGAGTCTGTAATGCAGTAGCGTTGAACCTCCAGCTATAGGGTGGTGGCGTGTAGCTCGGAATGCGAAGCGTCAGCATGATGGGATTGTGATCAGAGAGGGTCTTGGACATATGTTTGATCCCCGTGGTCCATAAAAGGGATTTGTCAGAGTCCAGCCAGTAATCAATACGGGACCAACTATTGTGCGCAGCAAATGTATGTGTTGCTTCTCTAATGTCGGGGTGTCGTACTCTCCATATGTCTTGTAAATGCAAGTCAGCCATGATATCGAGTATCTTAACCCGTGCTTTCCTGTGTGGCTCGGTCGTCGCCCCAGATCTATCCAGTTGATCATCCAGCGCTAGATGTAGATCACCTCCCCATAATACTATTCGGTCTGAGTCGTCGTGTAATTGTTGCCAAACCTCATGATAGAAGTCAGGTCCATCAATGTTTGGACCATATGTATTAATGAGTGATAACCGCTGGTCACGTAGTGTCCCCTTTAGTATCAGGTAGCGCCCCTGATCGTCCGCAATCGTATTTTCAATTTTAAAGTTGGTGCCCTTCTTCAGCAGGATCGAGACCCCTCTAGAGTATGTTGAGTGTGTTGCATTATGAATGGATTCTGCCCATCGGCGGCCAATAGTAGAATGAGAATGTGGTGCTAAGTGAGTCTCTTGGAAGAGTAATATGTCAATACGCCACCTATCCAGACCTGCAAATAGCTGTTGATTCTCTTCGGATTAGCAAACCCGCGTATGTTCCATGTAAGTAAATTCAAGCGTGATCTGTCCGGTACATCATGGGTCACAGTTGACATTGGTAGCTAAAAACATTCTTACAGAACATGTGTATGCAGTGTCCCCTTAGGTAGATAAGCCAACATTGTGTGCCTGTCATCGGTGCATCATGAACAAAACTTCCAACTCGAATTTCAGCAATGCAGCTTAAGTGTGACGTCCCTTGAACTAGTTCAAAACCCCAACCCTCCCTCCCACCACCCACATCAGCAGCCCAATCCTGCCGAGGCCATGTTTCCCCCCCACTCCCCCCCATAACAATCCAGTAATACATAAACCGTGTGGGGAGTACCCATGTGGGGGTCCGCCTAGGGTGCATTACAAACATCCAACTAAATGGATGTGGGCAGATCATAATACAATCATAGGCAAACATAGTAGAGTTTAACAAAAGAAAAGGCTGTTGTCTTAAGACAAGTAAGTTGTTAATGCCACAGTGTATACACAAATAGCAGTACTTGGTCCCCGAAGAGGTTCGGCATCATTGCCTTCCCCATTCTACACAGTTCAATGGCTTTAAAAATAAAAAATAAACAAGAGTCTAAGTGCTACTAAACTTATCGATGGCATCACCCATTGTCGATATGTCTCCAGAGACAATGTGGTTAGCTACAATATGTATTATAACAACATGTATTAACAATATCACGAGCCTTGTTACAGAGCGGTGCAATCAATGAGCCTCAGATTTTAGGTCCTTTACACAATAACATGTGTGCAGATATAAGTCTACTAGAATAACCGAGTGCACTACCGTGGCTGGAATTTCGCTGAACAAATCAGAGAATAAGTGGAGATCTCAGGTGCCCGCCCCATTAAAGGCATGCAACGGCTGCATCATAGTTCAGATAGACCATCTTGTTCATCTTAGTCACCCAATCAGAAAACGTACATTCTCGGCACTGATTTGCCACTTGTGTGCCAAGTCCGGAGACTTCATCAGTGTCACATACACAATGCTTTACCATGTCCATATTCATGTGGCCCTTGATAGGTAGACTTACCATTGAGGCAGCAGTTGACGATATCTTGTGTTGTGCTGAGAGACACCAGCGCATCAGGCAATTAGACTATAAACTACCTACTAGCAGGTCTCCTCTGCTCGGTGGTGTGTGCAGCAGCAGACATTCAGTCCGAGTCATGTTGTTGGTTGTCTGTTTTACGCTCCTTGTGTTGTTTCCCAATTTTCTTGATGAACTCCTGAGCTACCTTTGGCGTGGGGAGGATCGTCGGTTTGCCATCCCAGGTGATCTTCAGGCATGCGGGATATAGCATTGCATAGTCTTATCTGCATGGTTCGTAGCTTCGCTTTGACTGCTGCAAACTCCTTGCGTGCCTGCTGTACCGCCATGGTATAGTCGGGGTAGAATTCTAATTGGTTACCTTGATAGTTTACTTGTTTCTTTTCTCTTGCCATGCGTAAAATACAATCACGATGACAATAGTTTAATATACGGGCCACTATGGGCCTAGGTGGTGCCCCTGGAGGCGGGCGAGGCGCTAGTGACCTGTGGGCACGCTCCACTATAAATAGTGGGGACAGTTGTTATGCACCAAAAATCGCTCGGCACAAGTCCTCCACATATCCTCCACATATGTTTCCATGTGGCCTGTGTTTGTTGACTCAGGAACCCCCACGATTCGAACTTTATTTCGGCAGGATCGCACTTCCAAGTCCTCAGCTTTACTTTTAATCACATCTAGTACATCTAGTACTTTCTCCATCCCGCTACACTTAGTAGTGTTCGCTTGTGCTTCTTCTTCCACCGCCAACAGTCGATTCTCTGCTTCATCCAGTCTCTCGCCCTGCCTATCCAGCTTGGTCGCCATGTTGTCTACGCGACTTGTGAGGTGATCCAGTTTGCCATTGATATCTTGGAGGCTAGTTTGAATGGCCTTGAGGATGGACTCCATTCCAGCGTCTGATGCCCCTTCCGTCTCAGCCTCAGTGTCCGATTGTGTCGCAGGCCCTCTCACTGATATTCTCGATTCAAAAGACAGTTTTGTTTGCTGTTTATCGGGTTTCCCCATGTTGCATGAGTGTCGTCAACTGGTGCCTCATTGCGTACCGTTGTACTTTTATTCCTGATAGTGTGGTCTTTATTTGCGTCGAGATGTCCCAGGCATATATGGTAAATCTCTTGTTCCACTGGTGTTGAGCAAGGATTGCACAGAGCACGTGATGACAACCCGATCGGCCTCTCTTGTCAGACAGAGCAATTAGGCCATGTCGCCCAGCAGCAAGAGCTATGGCTGGTGATCGGTCACAGCTTCTATTCAACCTGCAAGCACACCGCGGTCTGTCTGTGGAGTGTGCCCCTACTACAGGCGCGTGCTGTTGATGGGTGTGATTTGTCCTGCATGGTTCACCAAATAGCAGAGGGGCTTCTGCAGTTAGCCTTGTGTTGCTTGCGTTCCGCAATGTTGTGTGAACATTCGCACAAAATGGCCGCTCTCAACCTCCCCCACACTTTTCCCGGCCGTCTGGTTGCCATAAAAGTCGTACTACTGAAGTTTTAGCCAGAGCGCAGTATACAACATGCCCAATAGCGCAGGTTCAACTTATCTTGCGGTGGTGTCTCAATTGTAGATGTGCCGCTGATCCGTGTGCCGGTCTGGCCGTTAAAATGCTAACATCAGATGAAAGGTCCTGAGCGTTGAGATAGCATGCATCTCGTGATTTATCGCATATGTTGTTATGTGGCAGGTTTGGGATAGTGCAGTGAGCGATTGTTGTTGCGCGTTTTCAGAGGTGTAGCGCCGGTGGGAATTCTACAGCGCCGCTCGCCCAGTGCATGGAGTTACTCACACTTGGCCCGATAGAATTAGCAAGGACTGGGCGCCGCCATTTTAGCTCTCCTTTCTATAAGTCTAATTCTGTTCGGGTCTCAATTTCCTGTGATCTCTGCCAAGGTTTAGGTCTCACTCACCGCAATTTACTTCATGTTGGTATCAGCTGGATGTGCCGTTTACCTAGATCGCAGGAGCTTTCAAAGTCTGTTACCGGCACAGTTAGCAGAGCGGAGCCGCCATCTTGCCGGTTAGCGTCTGCAGCATCTAAGCTCTCCGATGCATTTTTCACCGTTTTGAAGCAGTATACACACCATCAGTTTCGCCCCGCAGCGTCTCGATGTGTTACAATGCCCAGTTCTTCTGCCGGTTTCACATAGTTTGCCGTTTTAGTGCTAAAATTATATCACGACATAGATCTGCCCGGCGGAGCTGTCTGATTAGCCAGCCATCCCTCTAGCACCCCCCAGCTTCCCGATGGGTTTAAGGGAGACCGATGTAGCAGTAAGTGTAGTTTGTAGGAGGGAGGAGCAGAGTCAGAAGGGAACTATGAGGCGGGGAGGCAGACTCTCCGCAGATGATGCGTAGTCACTGAGGCTGGTGCTCTTAACGAGACCGATTCAGGGCAGGAGGAGAGGGCCTTGACGAAGGGAGGAGGACCGGATTAATCTGATAGCATCTAGTAGGGATTACTCTGATGGCATCTAGTAGGGGGGGGGGGGCAGGGGCACGAGATTGTGACCCGGAATTTTACCCAGGGATTGCTTTGCCCATCATGATGCCAAAATCAAGTGATTTGAATTTTTACCTGCTCTGTAATCTGTGTAATGTGTATTATGTGCTTTATTGGACTTGTTTATGTTCCTGTTTTTTACTGCAGTGACACCACTAGTTGAAATAAGTATTATATAAAATGCGTAAAGAATGAATAGTACTGCTTTTGACAATGACTGCGACGGGGCTGGCCCAAAATGAGAACCCACTTGAATAGACGTTTGCCCAAACTCAATGTTATTGTTCACTTTAAGGACACTCGGATCAAGATTGCCAAAAGCTGAGCTGGGACAGCAGGTGCTTTCCACTGTGGTGCAGTAACAAATTCTGTGCTGTTCTTAGAGACATTTTACTAAGAGGAACTCCTTCGAGCGATGAAAAGGAAGCATCATTTGCGTGTTTACTTCAGTTTCTCAACTTTGTCTTTACGAAAAAGTGATATTGCACCATTCCCTGCTCCTAGACACGTCATAGTGAAAATGCGATTGGAAAAAAGGAATCACAGGCAACAGAAACAAGATGTTTGTAGGTTGAAAATGCCTGAGTGGATTTTAATATGATTAAACGAGATAATTAAATACAACAAATAATTTCTAACATAATAGACTAAATTCCTCCAAGGAGTAATGTCAATTTGATTGGCCCAATTCACAATTGCATTTATGAATACAAGTAGTGATGCGTACCCAGTTCCATGAATTTTCTCATTGTAGATGTTCTGGGGATAATTTACAAAGGCATCTAAGCGTGACTACTCCACAATGTTCAGATAGTTAGGAAGGTGTTGGTAAGATGGAAAAATTTGTTATTCTGCCATGAAATAATAAGGAGGGATAAAACCTCAATTCTTAGACACCTCAAGAACAGCAGCAGCCTGCCAATACTAAAGAGATCTCCATCCTTCACTCTTCAAGCTTACTGACATAGTAAGCAATCAGAAACTCAGACATTTAAATCCTAGCAGATTTGTTTTATCATTAATTGTTAGCAATGCTAAGGCTCATATTCCCTGTTAGCAGGGCTGGTAAGGTTCACGGGTAATACAGGCAAATACGGAATTCAGACACCTGAATCATAAAACCACTACTCATTTCATGCCTGTTCTTCGGGCTGGTATCTTTCATTCAATATTTTTGTCTAAACCACTTCTACTTTACTGAACCAAAAGCCCTTGTTTTTTGTGGTTTTTTTAGGTCGAGCCTGGGCAGCGCATGCGCTGCTCTGACAGCCATGTTGTATTAGAGTATGCACCTGAAGCCCGCCCCTCTCATTGTCCTTCATAAATGCTGGCTTCTGATTAGTTAATAGGTTTGTTAGTCCCTCCTTAGTACGGCCCTGTCTTGATTTGAAACCTCCCATGAGGACTGGCCCTTTTACTTCGGTTGTTACACAGTACGTCTTATTTCATCTGTAAGCACTATTCTTTAATGAGTTTCTGGTACTGCAGGCATGACGTGATTTCCTGCAACATGCTTTCCTACAACATTCAGGGTGCCATACGCGCTTTCACTTTTATTTAGTACACATGATTTGTTTATGCTTACATGGATCACCTTAGCAAGATCTGCGATTTTTCTGCACTTCATCTTTAAAAAAGGAAGTTGCACACCTTTAAGCTATTGGGATTGTAAATGACAATGCCTTTTTTATGTTTTAAAACCCAACACATAAATAAAAGGCATTGCCATTTAGAATGCAAATAGCTCAAACTCGCGTAAATGCGAGACCTATTGCATTGCACATGTTTGTTGGATTGGTGTATGAGTCGCACCTCTGGCAGTATCTGGATGAAGCCCCACCCCCTCACCATGTCCGCTCCTCTATCCATCACCTATAGTTTAGAGCCTTGTATCAGAGCCTACTAGACAGGGCATGCATCGTTTGTTGCAAGGCACATTGTGGCTTAGCAAGTACAACAGCGGCTTGGAGCCCGACCATTGCATATCGAACTGTAGCCCTCATGAACGTCTCTCCCCTCGCCCCCTGTGTTGCTGTCTGTTGTCTGAGTGCCACTTCCTGTCCCCTGCCCGTTGTGCTCATCTGTGTGCTTCTCCCCTTTGCCTCTCTGCATCATCCGTGTTGCTTCCTCACACTCTTGCCCTCCGTGCTGCTTTCCTGTTTCTTCCGCTTCCTCCTTGTTGCTTTGGCTGACCACCAGAGACATTTTAAGTCATGTGCAAGATGGGCTCCGTTCCAGGGCCCCCACCTTTCAAGGGGCCCCCTCATTAGGCTTTGTGACTGCCCTAGAGTGTATAAAGTTTTAAATAACCATTTTTTTGTACTTCCTTTTTTTTGTAGCCAGCCCAGGCTGCTTAGCCATTATGGGGTCTACCTGAGCAATAGCAAGCTTTAAAGAAAAATACCTATTTATTTATTTATGTGTTTTATAGAGCGCAAACTTGACCCGTGAGGGTATCAGAGCGCTTTACAGGGGAACGTAGCAATAAACAGACAGACTTTGAATCAACCAGTAACAGAACGAGTAGTAGGAGGGTGGGGAGCAGGACACATAAGGGAAAGACGGGCACCTTTTACAGATTACATAATCAAGCACACAAGACGAGTTAACATATTTACAGATTATATTAGATTTTGATTACATTTTGCTAGTGTTTAACAATTTATAGTGGAAAGTTCCAGCACAACTTCACAAAACTTTGCTTTTATGCAGTATGTGCCACTCAAGAGTGTAGCTACCATTGCTGCAGCCAGTGAAATGCACAGGTGCCCCTCTCCCCCAGCGCCTTGAGACCCTTACGGGTGAGTAGCGCGCTATACAAGTGTCATAATTGATTGATTGATGTGGAAGGGGGCGCAGCTGACCTGCACCAGCCTATTGTTTCCGACACTGCCTGTTCTGATTTGTTTTTCTCAGACACAGTGCATGACAGGGGCTTGGTTGTGTTTACTTTTCAAGAGAGGGATACAGAGGGAGAAGAGTATAAGGAAGCAATAAAAAAAAGAGAGGGAAGGGGTCAAAGAAAAGGGGAGGGTAAAAGAATAAGTAGGAGGGCAGGAAAAGGTGACAGAATGGGAGAAGAAAATAAGTTTGAACAAGAAAGAGAAGGGTGAAAAGGATGAGCAAAGTGGCAAGGGAAAAGGAGGGAAATGAGACTGGAAATTAGGGAAGGGAGGAAGGGGATGAGTGAGAGACAGAAGAGGGGAAAGAGAGAGACTGAGCTGGGGATAGAGAAGAGAGCAATACATCAATGAAAAGAAATGAGGAGAGTGGGGTGAGATGGAGATAGGATGGTGAGAAGGAAAGATGAGTAGAATGAGGAACTTGGAGATCCGTATATTACATTAGTGTAGCAGGTGTACTGACACCGGAGTCCAGGGATGTGATGGGAATGCTGCACCTCATTTATAGCAGTATTTTATTATCGACTGAGGAGGCAGAGTTTTATTGCTTGCACCAGGGCCCATGACCCCCAGGCTATGTCACTGGTGCCACTTTCTGTTCAGTAAATATTAAGTGTCAGAACTGGGACAGCAGTTAGAATAGAGCTCCCTTGTGGAGCTTGGTGGGTCTCTCAGTTCTGGGGCAGCACTTCAAGGAGTTCATTGTAAGGAGTTTTAGCATAAGGAAAACAAAACAGAGTGTAGTTCAGGATAGAGATGTATCGTGAAAGCTCCCCCTATGACTGCATTGGTCTTTGGAAGCTACTGCCAGACCGGTGCGATCACATCCTACTGCCACTGGACTCCAAATCCCAATCCCACACAGCAGAGGCAGTGCAGTAAACAAAGCACCGAACAGCACCTTATACCTGAATTGTGCTGACAAACTACAACACTCATTTTGGGTAGAAGGCTTTTTAGGACCACTAGTCTTTCTGCTTTTCTGGTGCAGTTCAACAGGAGACTGCTTGTGCCGAGGTAGGACCCCAGGGTATACCACAAGCAGGCACGCAACACCCATTGGGCTCACGGGGCTTCAGCCCCCCTGTCGTGTGTGTCAGCTCGGTCTGACACAGCGTTGCGGGCTAGACCATCTAATTGCAGTCGCACCCTAGTACTTAACAGGTCTTTAAAAGACCATTTACTTGTAAATTAAGCTTTTGTTGTGGGTTCACCCCTTCTTACAGCCACTCTGTCTATGATTGGAAGAATTAGCCCCCCTGAAATGTGGCTCTAGTTGCACGTCTGACCACAAGGGTAGGCAAAATGTCAATGTACAGTGCAGAGCAGCATTATATGCTCCATTCTTGACTGCATCGTTCATGTGGAGCCTCTGCTGGACCGGTGAAATCACATCACAGTGCCAAGTGACTCAGAATCCCTGTCCCTTGCACAGCAGGTACCGAACTGCATTAAATAAAAATGTGCCCTCTATATCCACAGGCCCAAAAGATGAGTCACTATTCCACTGCACCACATACAGTGGGCTTGTTCATTCCACTGGTCTTTCTGCTTCTCTGGCCAAAGAAGAGGGTTGTCCATGATTGTACCATGTTAGTTGAGGTTGTGAATAAATTCAAGAGTTGTTCCGAGCTGAGGGCTTCAAATTATGTTAAGCCCTGGAACCCCAAAATCCTTAAGATGTCCCTGCTGCCCACATCCCTTGCCCTAGGTGCTTGCAGCTTTTGCCCCCTTCCTGTCTCCCCTGCATTGCTTTGACTCTGCCTATCCCCTATGCTGCTATTCCCACCTCACCTACGCTTTAGATTTTCTTTTTACCTTTCAATGCAACTCGCCTCATGTCAGAGGATTCTTTTTTTAATTTTTAATGTTTACAGTAATGTTCTGCAGCATGGTTGAAAACCATTTGCAAAACCAATAGGTCAACAAGGCAAAACCTTCTGTGTTTGCAAATGCGTTGTTATGTTGCCCTTTAATTCTTTTAGAATGTTTCTGTATGTATTCCACTGTATCCTGGTTTCCCCTCCCTAGCAACTATGGTAGTTGCTGATGAAGAAGTCCTGTGTAGGTTGTTCCCTACCTTGCTCCTGTGTTCCTTCAATAAACTACACTTCTAATCTCAATTGTGTGGTTTCAACTTTACAATTTTGGCGACTTGGCTTCAAGGAACACCAGGAATCTGAAGAACCCAACTCTATTATTATTTTTCATTTTCTACAATTCCGTTTTTCCCATTCACATGGAGAAAAAGCTTCAAAAGAACTAATTTTCTTTATTCTGAAGAGGAAATTCCATCTACTCAAGGCTACTATTTATCACACTTGAATTTTAAAGATTTCATCGTTTTTAGCCTTTCAGCTGGAACTGTAAAAGCTCTTCATGAACTTCGTGAGTAACTTTCATTTAATTGCGCACTCCAGCGACTAATATTCATTTCTCGCACCCCAGCGAACTTTATTCTTTTCGTTTCACATCTTTGACTTGTTACTCATTTTCAAGACTTTAAGTTACTGTGCTTGCATCTTTTAAAATACAGCGAGACCGTTACCTCTGCGCGACAGCTTCCTTCAGCGCGCTCTGAACTTCCTCGCCCTCCATTTCTCTCTGCCATTTGTGACGTTACCGACGTACCTCGTCAGCGACGTACCTCGTCAAGCTTCATTGCTCGTCAAGTGAGCGCGTAGTGACGTCCTTTAAAAGCGCTTCACGCATGGACGCTTTAGACAAGTGAGCGCGTAGTGACGTCCTTTAAAAGCGCTTCACGCATGGACGCTTTAGACAAAGGAAATCATCCCCATGACAACAGAGTAACGCGCTCCACGCATTGACGCTTCAGAGGAAGGAAAGTGTCTCCATGACAACACAGTAACGCTTCGTTTTTTCTCAACGCGTTGAAGAGCGTTTTAGAGTATATCTGCTCATTAGTTAAACGGAATTGTCTAATTCTTTTTGCAAATACTGAAAAATAATTTGAATAAGTTAATCAACTTACTTATTTTCGTTTCTCATTATTTTAAAAGCGTTTTATTATCAAGCAATCCTGTTGCACCTGTCTTCTGGGAACTCCAAGTAAGATCTACTTATTTATTTATTTATCACTCATCTATTTCACAATGACTTCTCAAAACTTCACAATTCAATCACCACAACCCTTTTGGCCCTCTGGTTTGGAACCTTGTATGAAATGGCTTCAATGGAAAGCGTATTTTATGAACTTTATTGACACTATTGATGAGGATGGTAAAATGAAACCAGAAAGAAAGAAAAAACTATTTTTACACTCACTAGGTGCAGGTGGTCTTAAAGTTTATGAAGAAATGCCTAAAAGTAGTGGAGGTGGTGATTCTAATGTTTTTGATGATATTCTAAAAGATTTTGACAGTCATTTTTCGCCTAAGGTTTGTATAGGTATTACTCGTTACAAGTTTTTTCACAGGAAACAAAGACCTGGAGAAAACATTGACGTTTATATTGCTGAACTTAAAAAAATAGCTGAAGATTGTAAATTCGATCATCTTCAAGAGCAGTTTATTAGAGACCAAGTAGTTATGCATGCTTCGGATCCTTCCATTCAAGACAGACTGTGGATAAACGGAGATTCAGACCTCAAAGATATATTGGCCATTGTCAGAAAGGCAGAACTATCTGGTCGAAGCGCTAAAGCTATTAAAAATGAAGAAAAAGCTATTTCTGATGCTAAAACTACTAGCGACCAAACTGTTTCAAAGGTTCAAGGAAAATCCAACTACAAGCAAAAGCTTCAATATAAAAACAAACCTACTGAATTTAAAAAGAGTGATAATTTAAAATGCTTTCGTTGTGGTAGCAGTTCGCACTTAGCTAATTACAAGCTTTGTCCAGCATTGAAAGAAAAATGTTCCAACTGCAGTTTAATTGGACATTATTCAAGGGCTTGCAACAGACTAAAAAGCAAAAAAGTTAAAATTGTTTATGATTCATCTTCTGATGATGAAGAAGTTTTAAGTAACAAAGTTATGCATTGTTATGTTGATGATGACTGTGTGAAGAGTATCACACCTTGTAATATGAATGAGATCTGCATACCTAAACCTCTTGAGAAAGTTTACATTTTTAATGTTAATGACTCAGGGAAAAGGAATGTCCTCAAGAAACCTATTTGTAACATGCTTATTGGTGGAGTTCCTATTGACATATATGCTGACTCTGGTTCTCCATATTCCATCATCAATGAAAGTGTTTGGAATTCTAAATTTGTTCGTTATTTAGGGAATGAACTTTATTCTCCTGACATCTCTGCTGAAGGATTTTCCGGTGGTAAGATTGATGTAATTGGTTACAAACCTCTAAATTTCAAGTTCAAAGGAAGAGAAGCTGTTTGTAAATTATATGTTGCCAAGGTTGGGCCTTCTGTCCTTGGATGGAGAGATCAGTGGGATTTAGATATCGTTGTAAACCCTAACAGTCCAGATCCTGTTTTAGTTATCAATGAGGGAACTGAGATTGGTGATTCCATGCTTAAAAAATTTCCTAAAGTTTTTAGTGGTAAAATAGGAAATTTTCAAGGTTTTTCTCACCATATTGTTCTCAAAGATAATGCTAACCCTAAAATCTTCAAAGCCAGAAATATTCCTATTCTGGTTCGGGGCGATGTTGAAAAAGAATTAGAAAAACTTGTCAAAGAAGACATTATTGAACCTATTGAGTCCTCTAATTGGATTTCTCCAGTAGTTATCGCAAGGCGTGCCAATGGCAAAATCCGTCTTTGCGTGGACCTCCGCCACTTAAATGAGAATATTGTCGTTGACAAATTCCCATTACCCAAAATTAATGAAATGCTGTCTCTAGTTAATGGTGCTATGTATTTTTCCACAATAGATTTATCCTCTGCATACCATCAGATTTCCCTAGACACTGAGAGTAGACAACTTACTGCATTCATCACTCCCATGGGGTGTTTCCAATTTAAACGCATGCCTTTTGGTTTAGCGTCTGCCGCTGCCATTTTCCAGCGCATCATGCACCAACTTTTTGGGAAACATCCTAAAGTTAAATTCTTTCAGGATGATATTCTAGTGTACGGTAAAGATAAAGATGAACACAATACCATCCTAGAAGAAGTTCTAGGCATTCTTGAGAATAAGGGTTTAACCATTGAATATTCTAAATGCCATTTTGCAGTCAAATCTGTGACTTATCTTGGACACGTGTTGTGTTGTGATGGTGTTTCAACCAAGGCTAAATTAGTTGATGCCATAAAAGATGCTCCTCCTCCCGCCAGTAGAGATGATGTAAGATCATTTCTAGGAATGGTAGAATTTTATTCTAAATTTGTTAAAAATTTCTCATCCAAAGTATTCAATATTAGACAACTCTTAAAAAGCAAAGTTAAATTTGAATGGTCTCCCTTTTGTGAAGATGAGTTCAACAGTATCAAATTGGACATCATTAATGCCCCTGTGTTATGTCCTTTTGATTTAGATCTAAGTTCTGTAGTCACAGTTGATGCTAGTAATAAAGGTTTGGGAAGTGTTTTGTCTCAAATTGACAGCTCAGGTAAAGAACGCATTGTAGCATTTGCGTCAAGAGCACTTTCTGTTCCGGAGAGTAAATTCTCAGTTATTGAGAAGGAAACTGTAGTATGGGCTCTTGAGCACTTTCGCAGTTTTGTATGGGGAAGGGAGTGTATTGTGCGATCAGACCATAAACCTCTCACTAAACTCAAATTGACAGCTCAGGTAAAGAACGCATTGTAGCATTTGCGTCAAGAGCACTTTCTGTTCCGGAGAGTAAATTCTCAGTTATTGAGAAGGAAGCTGTAGTATGGGCTCTTGAGCACTTTCGCAGTTTTGTATGGGGAAGGGAGTGTATTGTGCGATCAGACCATAAACCTCTCACTAAACTCCTTTCTACTGAAGGCCTTTACAATGCTACTGCTAGAATTGCTAGAATGTCCATGCGGCTACAAGATTTTATTGTTAAAATTGAATATCTACCTGGTAAAAGCAACGTTATTGCTGACTTTCTCTCCCGGATGCCTACTGATTTACAAGAATGTGAGGTGAATGAATGGGATTCCTTTCACGTTGCTTATATTCTTGATAGTAATCCTTTTTGTTTAGATAAAAAGTTGTGGAAGGATGATTATCTCAAAGATAATATTTTAATTTCTATTATCACCTTCATTCGGGAAGGTTGGACAGATAAGAAAGATTTATCTTCCGATCTTAAACCCTATTGGGAGGTTAGAAATGAACTAACTGTCTGTGATGATACAATTTTTAGAGGTGAAAAAGCCATTCCCCCTTCTTCTTTAAGGAAAGGCATTATTGACCTGTGTCACAAAGATCATTGTGGTATTGTGAAAACCAAACAAAATGTTAAACAATGGTATTGGTGGCCAGGTATTGATGTCCTTACTGAAAGAATTGTTCGTGAATGCATCACTTGTGCCAATTCTGATAAAGTTCTCAACACGCTCAAACCCGACATGTGTGAACCTTTGGTTCCAGAGGGTCCTTGGCATACTGTTGCCATAGACATTATGGGACCAATTGGAGACGATCATAAATTTATAATCTCTATGATTGATGTATTTTCTAGATGGCCCAATATCACCATTGTAGACAAGGTTGATTCTTCTTCTGTTTTGAATTTTATTGACAGAGTTTTCATTGAAGAAGGCCTGCCCAACCAAGTCATTAGCGATAATGGCGTTCAGTTCACGTCCAAATTAACTAAATCCTATTTTGAACGTGTAGGTATTGTCCATAAGACTACCTCTCTTTACAACCCTAGCGGTAATGGACTTTGTGAGAGGTTCAACAGAGTCTTGAAAAATGCTATACAAATAGCTGTACAAAATGGTGAGGATTGGGAAACCTCAGCCTTCAAAGCTGTCTAGTCCTATAGGACCAATATTCATGATGCTTTAAAAATGTCTCCCTTTGAGATCATGAGAGGTCGTGTTGCCAGAACTAAATGCAATCCCAAATGGTTACACCAAAAATCTTGTTTAGACATTTGCATGAATAAAGTCAGAACTGATGTTATTGATAAGCACCTAGAGTATAAAAGAAATTTTGATAAGAAATGTTGCTCTAGCACTGCAGAAGTTAATGTTGGTATGTGGGTTAAGGTTAAAAAACCCTGGAAAGTCCGTAAAGGAGATTCCCAATTTTCTGAACCTCTTATGGTCAAGAAGATACTTCGAAATGCCGTCCTTCTTAGCGATGGTAAAGTGTGGAATCTTAAAAGAATTGCCATTTACAGAGGAAAAAATTGTCTAACCAATGACTACTTTATTTCTCCTGACCTGCCATGTACTTCCACTCCTAATTCTACTCCTTGTGAGGATCATGGTGGTTTTAGTGTTTCTGAAAATCTTTCCTCCAATCCTAACCCTTCCTCCTCCAATGTATGTAATGTTCCTCCTAGTGCAGATGTAGTAAACCCTCCTTCCAATTCAGATGGGTCAGTTCCGTCCTCTAGTGTTCCTGCTACCTCTGTTTCTATTCCACCGAATCATGATGTCAATTCTACATCTGTTAATGAACTCCCATGTAGCAGTGATGTATTTGTAAACCGGAAACGCATTTGCTCTAAACCCAAGTGGCTAGAAGATTTTGTTTGCTGATTGTCTTATTTGTTTAACTTGTTTTTTTTTTCTTTTCTCCATTTGTAAAAGGGGAAGATGTGTTATGTTGCCCTTTAATTCTTTTAGAATGTTTCTGTATGTATTTCACTGTATCCTGGTTTCCCCTCCCTAGCAACTATGGTAGTTGCTGATGAAGAAGTCCTGTGTAGGTTGTTCCCTACCTTGCTCCTGTGTTCCTTCAATAAACTACACTTCTAATCTCAATTGTGTGGTTTCAACTTTACATGCGTGTTTCACAGGGACTGGCAGACTCAGGGCTTTGTCCCCCTGCAAGGCCATAACCACTGTCACATAACAAATGTTTTCAAGTGTGGCCATCATGCTTTACACTGTAATCACCATATCTGACTTTTTACCCTATATGTCAGACTCTTAAAGTATTTCATTTGTACTCCTCTTACCCTTATGAATGATCCCGGACTCCAGTTGTACGTGTCATGTACCTTTGCTCTTGTTCTCGGCTTGCTCCCTGCCCACCTGACTGCTATCTGCTGTGTGTGGGCTAACTCTATTGATGTCTCCATAGGGTGTCAGCCAGATGACCATTTTCAAACTGAGTGTGGTGGAAGCCATATTGAAACTTCACGAGAAGCTTGGGATGCTTGATAATTTGAAGAGGAACATCAATTTAAGGTTGTTGGATGTTCCAGGAGAAATTTCTACAGAGACCCTCCTAGGTCTTAAGGAGTAAGTGCTGGCCGAATTGTTGCCGCTGAGTGACATAAATCAGGGGGTAAGGAAAACCTACAGACTTTACTCCGGGCCTCAGAAATTCAGTGAAGAGATTGGTGGTACAATGCAGGTGGTGATGCAATCTGCAGACTGGAGGGACAACATACTGTGGGAGATAATCTAAAGGAAGACAGGGGTGATGATCAGAGATAAGCAAGAAAGAGGGCCTTTATGTACATCTGGCAGTATGTGGTGGCAAAGACTTCTGCAGGCTCTCCTTTAAGATTGAGAGTGGAAAACAAAGGAAAGAAGTTTGTTTTTACACGTTACCCTGGCAAAGACTTTCATAGACAGTTTGTGTTCATAGGTAGTATGAATTTCTGTTCATGACTGGTGGCGCTGGGCTGACCTGTGGTGTATTCTGAGGGATCAAGGACGTAGCTTTCCTTAGTATGGCACTAGGGCACAGAGGCCTGAGGACCCACAGATACCTGATTTCTGCTGTGCTTTATAATTCAAACCGCATCCAGGGGACCCATTTCCTTCCTTGCACTAGGGCCCATGACACACTGGCTACACTACTGTCAGGGATAGGGTAGTTGTTGGTTCTGTAGGTATTACGGGACTAGCGAAAGCTGCTCTGTGTACAGGGGAACAGGTCTACAGGGCTGTAATAATGCTTTTACTTGCTTTCTCTATTTTCTATGTTTTCCCTTGTATCCTCTATGCTCTTGAAGGATATTCAGAGACAACAGAAGGGATTTGCCCACCTTGTGAACGGTACCATTTTTAGTTTTGATGTGTTAAGAATTTTTCCTTTGATCTTGATCATATAGGACTTGCTGGATCCATTGGAATAGCAAAACCTCTAATGCCCACCTGTAAGGTATAGAGATGGGACCTCCCTGAAGCCCAGTTATTCATTTCCTTTAGTGACATCAAACCAGACAATGTCTTAGGCCCTCATTATTCTCATCTTGATCCTGATTCTTATCCTTCGTGATCTCGCTGACCTCCTACATGTTATGTTTTCTTCTTCGTGTTTCTCCATGCTTTAACTCTTACTATGTGTGTGAGTCTTTCATTTGAGTTTTATCTGTAAAGGGAGAAGATGTGTTGTATATCTATACTTACTTCAATATGACTACTTGGTGTCTGTAGTCATTTCTTAGTCTTTCTATCTTCTCATCCTCCCATAGTACCTAAGAATGTTCTGCTGGTATGTGAAGATTCCAGTCTTGGCAGTTGATGGTCTGGTCAGCTGTGAGGTTTACTGCCGTGCTGTGTAACTTAATAAATATATCTTAATAACCTGAAGGCGTGTCCTGCTGCCTACCTAATCTACTTACAACAACCACCAATTATTGATTTGGGTGTAAACTGAAGTTTGCATGTAAATTAATACTACGGGCAGTGCAGTACTTTTTGTGCAGTATTACCGCATCGATCATCCTGGATTTTTCTGGGGACAAATTCACTATATCCGAATTTGAGGTATTAGGCCCTGTAAAATGTCCAAGACCTTGAGAATGGTGTGCAGAAATTGGTGCGTGAAAATCAATTTTCAGTTTTGTTGCACATTCCATAAGGGATAGCTTAGAATACTGCAGAAATGTTGCATTCCAAAAATACAAATGCCAGTGGGATGTTGTTGATAATTCAAAACGCAAAAGTATTAACCCAGCATGAGCCCAACACCTTCAATGTGGGTCTCAATGTTGATTGAGGTAAGAAAAATGCTATGGATCTGGGATTTCAGCGTGTAATAAAGCTCATTGGGTCTGTCCGTTTGGAGGTACCAGTGCTCATCAGTGTATTCCTCAATTCAAGCAAAGTTCTGGGAGATGTGTACATGTTTCAATGCTACTGCATGATGCACGTTAGAATAGAGGCGTGCGAGGAGCTTTGTTAATGTCTGGAAACCACAGTTTTGTGTGTAGAATGGGGTTGCAAATCTCGGAAGAAAACATTGGAAAGGGTTTGTGAATCCTGAGCTAGGGTTGCAATATGGCAGTCAGTCCTACAAGACAAAACAAATGACAGAGTGTGAGCTATACATTTTCCAGCAACACCAGTCTGCATCCAGGAAAGATATGCTTTATGAAAGGCCTTAGATTTGTCACTACACGAATGCAAGGTGAAGCTTAGGATAGAAGTCACAGCAATGTAATTGATGTATACCATGCAAGTCAGAATAGATGCATGATGGTGTCTGCCTTGTCTCCGAACTGCAATATCACGCATGGGGATGTTGCAAGAGGTTGTGTGTGTGTGTCAGAACTGGGATTGCAGTTAGAATAGAGATCCCTTGTGGAAATCCCTTGCGGGGCTTTGTGGATCTCTCTGTTCTGGGGTAGCACTTCAGGGAGTTCATTGTGAGGAGTTTTAGTATAAGGCAAACAAAACAGAGTGTAGTTCAGGATAGAGGGAGAGATGATGGGTAGCAAGATTTGGCTTAACGGCTAGGACGGTCGAGGATGTATGACGTTACAACGCATGCTTTTACCACGCATGCCTTTACAACGCGGTTTTTACAATGCATGCCTTTACAACGCATAGTGCTTTGGGGCGCTGGATAGTGAATAGTTTAATTTACTATTCCAACTCCAGTCCCCGTGGATAGTAGGGAAGGTGTTGGATAGTAAATTAAACCTATTCCCTATCCTAGAGCGCACCCCAGCGCAATGCGTTGTAATGGTTTGCGTTGTAAAAGTTGCGTCCTAATGGTAGTGCGTTGTAAAAGTTTCGTTGTAAAGGTTGTTTACCGACGGTCGATCCCAAATCTGGGGAACCGGGTAAGAGTTCTCGGCAATGACGCTCAACATCCTGTGATTCTGGGAAAATCACTTCATCTCCCTGTGCCTAACAAAAATGAATGTGTCCTTGTGTAACTGTCCCGGGGGTGCCGGGTTCACAGGGGTATCGACCACCTGAGGGGGGTCTGGAGGGTCAAACAGAAATACCGGTGCCTTCAATAGAGGTTTTAAGGAAGGTTTTATTGGGATAAAGGTTCTTTTCATGGGAATCACAGTAATGTCTGTTGATTATGGGTTCCATCGCGATGCCTTGTGGTCTTGGTAGTTTCACTTCCAGGAACGGGTCTGCCCCAGTTGTCTCGCGGTGTACCCAGAAAGAAAAGAAAGCAACGAGTTACACCCTGAACTCGGGGGATAATGAAAAACGGGCCGGGAGTGAGGGAACGCACCCAGTGTACAGTGCTCAAGATACCGGTGGTGGCTAGGAGTGCTCGTGCTCGGGGAAAGGGTTTCTTTGCGGGAGATGTCTATGGGGGTGGCTGCCTCCGCCTCCCAACCCAACCCGCGACCCGGCCCAGTACCTCTCGAAGCCACGCTCCTCCCGTGGGCGCGTGGCAGGGCGAAGCGTCCAACCGTGGGCCTCCTGGCTTGTCGTCTCCGTCTTCTTCTCTTCCTCGTTCTCGTCCTGCATCCTCCTCGTTCTCCGCTGCCTGGGAATCGCCGTCCGCCTTCGTGTCGGTGCTTCCTGCTTTTGACGTCATCAGGGGTGGAGTCCCGTGCTCAAGGTCCCAAGCCTTAAAGGAGCCGCACTCATTCTCCTCCTCGGACCAATCCTTCACGACGTCATCGGGGTTCCCATACCAAGTACCGGTTGGTGGCTGTGGGGAAAAGGTGCAGGGTGAAAGGGGGGTGGCGGACCACCAGTCTTCTGTAACAGGCTCATGGGAGTTGGATCCGTGACAGTAACGAAACTGGTGCTCATGTAAAGTGCTCTGATACCTGAAACCTTCGGGTCAAGTTCACGCTAAATAAATGAATTAATAAACCAATAAATAGAGATGGCTTTACGAAAGCTCTGCAGGTGTCTCAGTATTTGGATTGGAGTGCCTGATGCAGCTTTGAACAGGGACACTTTGTGAGCGCTCGATGGGTGCCTGATCTCTGGGATAGCACTGAGGGAAGCTGATCAGGATAGAGACGTGGAACGTGGTCTGTGGTCAGAGGAAGTTCCACACACATGGAGGGATGTCTGAGGACAGGAATAGACCAGCCCCACACCCAGAGGTTGAGAACCGTAGTTCGCATCATAGAGGGATCTGTGGACGGTGGTAGCTCTAGGGGGCTCACTCTCTGCCTATAACATCCTTTGCCTCTTTGCAACAATCATGCATATCCAGCCTTGCAATTACTTCCAATATCTGGTTTACCAGGTGGCTTCATTTACATCAGACATTGGGACTCCAGTCCTGGCCTCTCCATGTACATTGATATTGTTTAGGTTAAGCTAAGAAAGACTGTAACTCTCAGAATAAACGGATTTGTTACATGAAAACAGAGGAACAACAAACCTTTGTCCGGTTTTCTTGGAGCGAGCTGGCTAAAACATGTGTGTTTTTGGATTCCCAATTTCAAAATGAACAAGACCTGGTATTTCGTAAGGTGAACAAGTTCAAGAAAACCATACAAATGCATCTGAATTATTTTGCTCAGCAAATATGCACTTGGTGTTTACGATGTCTTATTTTTATATTTCGCTTTCACGCAAGATCAACGATTTTGCCATTTGCAACCTTCCATGGTTATTTTTCTTACGTTTACCATGCCCAAACATTTGTACTCGTTTCTGTTTTATTTAACATGGTGACAATTGCTTTCATGCAACTAATCACTACTTCGCTTTGGAAACGAGGGCCATGCCATTGGTCAAGCATGCACATATATGGATCCCTTATTAATGGCAAAAATTGTTCCCTCAAAGTGCTGTTTTTACAAAACCATTTGATTCTTCCAGGGCAAGGGAGTTACCAATTCTACAGGCCAAGCCTCCAGCCCCCTCTATTAATTTGTTATGAATGGCACATGCTCATATACCTCAATACTAAAGAAGAAAGTAAGACAATTGACACTCATTTCATGAAGGGACACATTTTATCTGAGTGTCAAAAGACAGTTTCATGCGTCTGATCATATTCAAAGTGTACCAAGGAGACCGAGGATGGACCCAGCAGTCTTTTAAAGATTTGACGAATGGTTGCCCAACAGGGTGAGGTTTTGAGTGGGGGATATGTTTACTTCCTCAATTGCATTTCATGTGTTTTCTGTTCTTGCCAAAGGACCCTCCTCGTCTGTTTTCACTTCTGCTTCCTTATGGCATTTGCGTCCCAAAAACAACTATACATCACACTGTAGCCACTTCTTGCTCCAACGAAGACAGTTAATACTTACTTTCAAGTGGTGTAGCCCATGACTAAATGGAATGATGCTGCTGTAGTAAGAGTAACTGAGATACCTACAGAGAGAAGGAGTGAGCACTTTAGAATAAGAATTTCTGTTGCATAGAGAAAGGGTCAGTCTCAGCATGTTTCCAGGCAGGGACAAAGTCACATTGGCTTCGAATGACACTCAGTAGAGAGCAACCCACGGACACCACGCTCATTTCAGAGGGCCTACAACGAAAGATGTGTTCAGATCAGTAATTTCAAACCAGAGAGGGCTTAAGCCTTCAAAAAAGGATGCGGAGGGTGTTGAAGCAGCTGGAGGTCATGGCATTGACCTGTCGATTCATGGAGAGGGAGAAGTAGAGTACGATGCCGAGGTTCTTGGCTTGGTCTGTGGGGGTCGGGGGGCTGTTGAGGGCGGTGGGCCACCAGGTGTTTCACACCGAAGGGGTGGTTCCGAAGACTAGGACTTCTGTCTTCTCTGAGATGAGTTTTAAGCAGCTGTTGTTCACCCAGGCTGCAATGTCCTGCATTCCTTTTTAGGTTTCGCTGGGGGGCGGAGCCGTTAGGCTCCTCCTCCAGAGAAATCTGTAGTTTCTAGTATGGGTGACTTGAACACGCCTCTCTGCTTCATTGGCTAGCTCCATAAATGGAGGCTAGCCATTGGAACAGAGAGGCGTCCGTCAAAGCCGGACCAGACACGGGGGCGTTCCCGAGATTCTTTGGCTTTTGCCGACGTCACGCGACGCCGGGAACGCCCCCGTGTCTGGTCCGGCCGGGCCGTGCTTGCTGCTGGCACAGATTCAGGGGTGAAACGAGGCCCGCGGTGTTTCCCTGCGCCCAGGATCCCCCCTGTTGATCTGCTGGTTAGAAACGGTCTAACCGCGACCTGGGGCCCCGAAAATCTATTGCCGCCAAATCACCGTCGCGGCCCGGGGCCAGAAACACCCTCCAAAGCGGCCGTTCGTGACCAGGAGCTGCAGCAGCAAAGATCGAAGCCGCCGCGCTCCTATTGGCCCAGCAAGACGAGCCCCTCCAGTAACGCCGCGCTGGGATTGGCCCAGCGCCGCCGCGTCATCGCCGAGGCCGCGCACTGATTGGCTGCCGGCTCAGCATCATCCAGGGGCAGGTCCCGGGAGTCGCGCTGTCATTGGCTGACTCCCGGGCGTGTGTGGAGGCTTGGCGTGAACGCCGCGACCGGATTGGTCCTCGGCGCCCTGCTTGGTAGGAAGCTGCGTGGGAGTGACGAAGCCGGGGAAGACCGACCCGACCTCGCCGAGGGAGCGCCGTGAGATCATAGGCCTCGTCTCCTTGCCTCCAGAGAATTGCATCCCAATCACGGTATTTCAGAGGGTGCATTGTAATAGCTCTTTGAGGGGCACCCAGAGACAGGAAAGACACGTGCGCTCTCCAGGTGAAAAAAGCTTGAAAAACCGCGGACTCCAGCAGTTTTTAATCCACTTTACAATGAAAAGTAACTTTAAACCTTCCGTTCCAAAATGCCAATGAAGCGACTAGTATTATATTTGAGGTTACTTTCTGTGTCACTCGGATGTTTGACACATAGTTTAATCAGCTTGACATCATCCTTTGTGACTTCTCGAATGCCGGTTTCCATATCTCTTCAACCATATCTTTAAATCTGTCCTCATGAAAATTAATTTCACGCAGTTTTTTTTTTTTGCTAAAGCACTGTTGTTGATGTCATTACTACCCTCGGCACATCTCCCAAAGATGGTGTCTGCTCCTGACTGATGAGCCAGTTGCATTCTCTTTCAAGCTTTTTCACAAAAGGGTATTCCCTTTTCGACCTCTGATGATTCCTATTGATTCCTTAGCAAAATTAACTTAGGTTCACAAAAGAAAATCTAATGCCAGCCATCCACCATCCACCAATCCATGCACCCAACCATCATGCATCCATCCACCCACCCACTCACCACACACACATCATCATCCACCCATACACCCATCCATGCATCCATTCAGACACCCATCCATCCACATCCATGCACCCATCCATGCACCCATCCATCCGCCATCCATACATCCACCCCCCACCCAGCACCCATCCATGCATCCATCCAGACACCCATCCATTCATTCACCCGCCCTCCATTCATCCATCCACCCACTCACCACGAAATAATAAAAACATACCCTCTGGTTCTTAAATGTTGGCAACTGTTTGTTTAATATTTACATCTGCAACACATCTTGTTGACACGACATCTTGTTGATGTTGTTGACACGATATGTTTGAAGAAAATGGAACGTGACAGTCTGCTTTGTATATGTCTGCTTTCTCGAACCCTGGTTGATAGCACCAAAGTCGGCAGAGCTATCTGTCAGACCACATCCTCTCACAGTCATCGATGCGGTAATTGTACGATATATAAAATAATAAAAACATGTTTCTTTAATATTAACATATTAACATGTAACCTGTTTCTTAAATGTGGTTTAAAGAAAAGGTACGCGACAGTCTGCTTTGTATATGTCTGCTTTGTATTTTAATTGTATCTTAATTGCTGGCACCTGTTTCTTAATTGACAGTGTGCAACGAAAAGGCCGTTTCTGTAGCCAGCATGCGATTAGCATCTTAACATCGGGCATCTTGCTTTGTATATCAATTGTCTATTCTATTAATTGCGGTCAATTGTATATTAATTGCGTTGTCAATTGTATATTAATTGTGTAGCCAGCATGCGATTAGCATCTTAACATCGGGCATCTTAACATCGCATGCGTGACAGTCTGCTTTGTAATGCGTTGTAATTTCATGCGATGTTAACGGCATCGCGCCGTTGTAGCATCCGTAGTAAAAGCCTGCGATCTCAACGATCCTGCGATGTAAAAGTCGCGGTGCGATAGCACCGCGATGTATTGACATCGATGTAAAGGGTGTTTCCCGCCACGGCGAGCGCTGGAAGTCGGAAAATACACAACTATGCGGTAATAAAGAACAAACAGACATGTATTATTAATCAAATTAATCAAGGGTGTCCATTTCAAGTCGGATGAAAGGGTAGGAGGTCAACGGCGAGCACTAAGAATCATGCAGCACACAAAGTGGTTAGACTCCTATTACGACCCTTCTGCCTGGACGGTGTTATTGGCTCCCTAGGAAATATACATTTCATTTATTTTTCATAGCCCTCGTCTAGAATCAGCCTCACCGTGGGTTGAGAAACTACAAAATCAATACAGGGTACTAAAGGCTAAGATGAGACATGTCCTTCGCCATTGAAACGGAGCAAGAGCGATGGCTGCAGGGTGGGACGTACCATCTAATTTATGAAAGTGGGGGGTTAAAGTGGCAACCATAAAGCATGCTCTGTGTGACCAAGGTCCCATTTCTAAATCGTACACCAGAGGCCATACAAAAGCTACCGATGCAGGTTTACAAAGCAGTCAATGGCAGAGCCCCGCACTAGTAGCTCGCACCATTTTCCTATGCACCACAACCTGAAAATATAAAATCAGCTAGTCATTACGATAGTCGCAGCCAGGCCGCCTCTGTGCCATCTCTAGCTCCCGGCCGTCCTGCCTTCTACCTGCTCTGCCCTGAACGCACTAGCCATTGTGCTACCACAATGCCAAGAGCGTGCAGGCACTACCTGTATATCTCAATACATATAGATGTGTGGATAGACTGCTCCTTAGATGTGGGTTTAGGTTGTTCCTTTTCACCAAACACAAGCATGAACCAGCTGTATATCTCACTAGCTGTAGATGTGTGCTTAGATTTTCTCTTTTCTCTAATGATACCAAAACACAAGCACGCACCACCGGTATGTCTCACTAGATATACATGTGTGGATAAATTGTTCCTTTTCTCTAATGATACCCAAACACGAGCATGCATCACTGGTATATCTCACTGGATCTAGATCTATTATATCTCACAAAAATAACTCAAAGGGTTAATGTGCGTGCTACAGAGCTAACAGGTAGATTAATCAAGCCGAAATCGGCTCGCAAAGGGCTGGATTCTGAGAATATGGCCCTTTGCGAGCGCTATTTTTGCATTTAGGATTCATCATCCCAAATGCAAAAATCGCAATTCTAGAAATCGCTAAATTGCGATTAATTGCATTTAAGGAATCTCAATTTGAGATTCCTTAAATGCAATTCATGAACCATTTTAAAATTGCGAATTCGCAATCTGGGGCCACTATTTACCACGAAGTCTAACTACGTGGTAAATAGCAAAAACTTAGAAAAATGCACTAAAGTGCATTTTTCTAAGTTGTATGTTACACACACACATGTCCTTTGGACATGTGTGTGCGCAACACCAGTGTACATTACCATTTCAGGGGTGCTACAAGGTGTCCTTTGGACACCCTGGCACCCTTGAAATTGCTACCTTATTTGCGATTCGCTAATTGCGAATCGCAAATAAGGAATGACTCCCCATTCATTCCTATGGGCCTTTAGGCCCATAGGAATGAATGGGAAAGCCATTCCTTATTTGCGATTTGCAATTAGCGAATCGCAAATAAGGAAGCAGTAGAAATTGCATAAAATATTGCGATTTCTACATGCATCCCGTTTTGCGAGTCTTTAATAGCGAATCCTTAAAATTCGCTAATAAGGACTCGCAAAACGTTACTTTGATGAATCTGGGGGATAGTATATAGGCCACATTGTTTAGATTGAAACCTACTCCACAGCGCACGTAGTCTATTGCAAGACCTATTGTGGCTCACCACGAACCACCAGGGGCTAAGAGCCCACCCATTGCTCAACACTGATTGGCTTTCCTTGTCACTCATTTGCCTGCTTCATATTCATGTCCCAGCTTGTTAATCTGGTATGTGCGTTTGCCATGAAGCATGGTCTCTTTACATCTCTTTTGATTCGTTGCTTTTGTAGCTTCCATTGCTTGCGTCTCAATAACTTTTTTCTTTTATGCTAAGCACTCCGTGTGAGTACTTCTCTCCCCCGCACTCCGAGTAGCTACGTCGCACATTTGTTTCTCCCGGCTCCTTCCATGTTTTGCTTGCCCTGGTGCTTCTCCCCATTGCTTCTTCCACTCACGCTCAAGCTAATGGCAATGTAAATGGCAAAACCAACACATAAATACAAAGTTTGTCATTTACAATGCCAATAGCTCTAACTTTTCCAAAGGCGAAACCATTGCATTGTAAATGCTTGTTACGTTTCGCCTCGCCGAAGATGCGCTCTGCGCATCTTTTCGGCGCAGGCGAAAACCTGATGAGTTACATAGTGTGGCTTGGTTCGGCCCTCGTCGTTGATTGGCTGGCTCCGTAAACGGAGCCTTGCCATTGGACGAGGGGCCTGTCCGTCAATGCCGGACCAGACACGGGGGCGTTCCCGACATTCTTTGGCTTTTGCCGACGTCACGGGACGCCGGGAACGCCCCCGTGTCTGGTCCGGCATTGCCGGCACCCGCCTTCTGTCGTCAGCGTCTCTCCTCCCCCTTTCCCGCCCCCTCCCGCTTGTCTCTTGTTGCCCGCCGCGTCTCTCCTCCCCTTTCCCGCCCCCTCCCGCTTGTTTCTTGGTGTCCGCCGCGTCTCTCCTCCCCCTTTCCCGCCCCCTCCCGCTTCTTTCCTCATGGCCGCCTTCCTGCTCCAAGGCCGTCGTCAGCGTCTCTCCTCCCCCTTTCCCGCCCCCTCCCGCTTGTTTCCTCATGGCCGCCTTCCTCCTTCCCCGCCCCCGGAGCCCGGACACAGACTGAGCGCGGCGGCTGCACTCCACCCGGACCCGGCTCCTGGCCGGCGGCTGCACTCCACCCGGACCCGGCTCCTGGCCCCCTCACCCTACCGAAACGGTTCCAGCAGGTTTCTGGGGCCTAACACCCCCGTCCAGCAGGTAAGAACGGCACCCCGGGAGACTGCTAAGCTTATTACTCGAGCTAGAAAAAATGTTGGCGTCAGTTTGCGCTCCAGCATTACGATAAGATATCCGACCTGCCAGAGTGATCGACCACGTCTGAGATCGACCCCACATCCCCCCATTAGAAAAACACTCTCAGACTCCTTCCAGCTCGCATCGCCCCTCCCCCACACACTTATCCCTCAGAGGTGCACGGGATTATCTCTGTGCCCCCTTCCTCCTAACCCCTCTGTCGATGTGCAGTCAAGAGAAAGAACTCCCCCTATGAGGAATCACAGGCCCCGTGACCTTTAACCCCTCCTACAACACAAGCCTGCCTATCATGCACCCCCTCCCCCACCTCACAAGGGGATGTCATTACCTGGCCCGAAGCCCCTCCAAGCTTGCGTTACCTGGGCCCACCCCCTCCATATCCGATTCCACAGACCCCGAGGCCATCACTGTCGGCCTTTACCACCGCCCCCCTCCTCATGAATGATGCCTCCACCGATCACTCTTCTGCCCCCTCCCCCGTCACCTGTCCCCTTCAATTTACCCCTCTCTGCGCCCGAGATCACCCTTCCAATGAGTGCATCATTACTCGCTGCAGAGCATCAATTACAAAGGCGAGCCCTCATCACCCATCGGGATGCAGGAGCGCTGAATGGAAAAACAGCCCACCTCGTGTCCACCCTGCTGTGCCAATATGGAAGCCCCGGGGGGGAAGCCGTAGTGTAACCCCCTCCACCTCTGGGACAAGCAGGGGAGGGGGTCGTGCTTGGCGGGGAGCTGCAGCTTCATTGACTTATAGAGACTTTGGGCTTTGCACCGACCCAAAGCAAGCAGATGAATTCCTGCCGACGAACGCCGCAGCAATTGCGCTAACCGCCCGAGCATCCTAACTGCGGTTCATAAGTGTACAGAGCAGGTGGGTTAGCACCGGCCTCTGCAACAGGCCCATCGTCCCCAGATCTCCGACACAAGTTCAGCTATCCAACTGGGAATGTAACCTCTGTGCCCCGCAGTTCATGAAGAATGCATGATGCCAAGGGGTCAACGGTCCTGCCCCAGAAGTTTCTTCTAAAGTGGTGATCTAATAATCGAATAGTATTAACCTAAAGACAAACTTCAGGTACCTGAATGCATTTGCAATGCATTTGGGCCAAGACCCTAATTGGGAAGGATATGGCTTAACGACCAGAGCTGCCGACATCGGAGCTGGGGAACCAGGCTCGAGCCCCAGATTTGGCTCAACATCCTGTGATTCTGGGCCAATCGATTAATCCCCGCGTGTCTCCCAAAATAAATATGTCCTTGTGTAACGTAACTGGCGCTCAAGTAAAAGCGCTTCAGTACCTTCGGGTCGAGTTCGCGCTATATAAAACCGTAAAAAAATATATAACACGGACTACTCGGTAAACTGCAGCCATCCGGTAAACCTTAGGTATGCTTGACATATGGGCATTATTCACCGCTCCACCCCCGGACTGCCTTCTCACGCAGCTGCTAATTGGATCTATATCATTTGTGACACCTCTTGCCCAGTCCTGGATTTTAAATCAACAGCATGTGCATGCTTTTAGATCTAGTTACCTTATGCTTTATGGTTACGGTGACCAGGTGGTATAATGCTCGTGGTACACGCGCCACTTTTCCAGTGCTGGGCTTTGCCTTACATATTATTGTCATCAGCTGTGTTGGTCCAGTTAAAATGAACCCATACTACAACTCCCAGAATACACTGATATGTACAACAATGTACAGGAATGCAAACATGGTGTTCTTTGACATGGAGCTATCTGATCACCCTGTTAATGGCAAAAAGCGTCACTGGACGTCCCAGCATGGGGAGTGCTGCTACCTTAAAAAAAAAAGCCAGAACATGCTGAAAGTATCAGTGTGTTTACACTGTGTCCTAAGATGAAGTCATTTTAAGAAAAGGTCCGGGACGTCCTCTGACACAGGCTCAGAGAAGCGGGACACGTTCCTCAGGCAACAGTTGTATATTTCTGGTATGTGCTGACTCTGCCCTATCCCACATTTTGGCCTTGATTGCTTACTGGTAATCCTCATTACTCTTACTCAGTTGCGTCTGGTACAGAACAAGAGTGCCGGGTCGTGGAAAAATCCACTGACCTCTGCACGGCCACCGTCTCTCCCCTCAGAAGCAGGAAGCACACAAGTTTCTCTTAGGTGTAGCCTTATGGCTAGATTGGTGACATCGAACCTGGGGAACTGGGTTCAAGTCTCGTCAGGGACACTCAACATCCTGCGATTCTGGGCAAATCACTTAATCTCCCCGCGCCTAACAAAAATGAGTGTGTCCATCTGTAACGAAATAGGTGCTCATGTAAAGCGTTCTGATACAAATTATTTAGGAGTTTGTTGAGCATAATTGTGTTTTGGCCCTGCACGACGTTCACTCTTGCCTTTTTTTAAGCTTTCTGAAGCTATTGGCATTGTAAATGATAATGCCATTTATTTATTTATTTATTTTCAAAACAAACACATAAATAAAAATGTTGTCATTTACAATGCCAATAGCTCAAACTTTTCAAAAGGCGAAACCATTGCATTGTAAATGCTTGTTGGAAGTTGAGTCTGGTGGTGTTGGGGTCATTGGTGAGGGAGAGGATGAGCTGGGTGTCGTCGGCGTAGGAGACGATGCTGAGGCCGTGCCTTCGGACAATGGCTGCGAGGGGGGCCATGTAGACGTTGTAGAGGGTTGGGCTGAGTGATGATCCCTGTGGGACTCTGCAGTTTATTTCAGTGGGTTGGGAGAGGAAGGGTGGTAATCTGATGCTTTGGCTTCTGCCGGTAAGGAATGATCTGATCCAGTCGAGGGCGGTACCTTGTATGCCAGCATCGTGTAGTCTGTCTGTTAGTGTGCGGTGGGAGACGGTGTTGAAGGCTGCTGACAGGTCGAGTAGAATCAGGGTCGCTGTGTGGTCGAGGAGGGTGCGGACTTTGTCAGTAGCGGCGAGTAGGGTGGTCACAGTGCTTTGGATGCTTCGGAATCCGGATCAGGAAGGGTTGGGGATGGCGTTATCTTCGATGAACCTTGACCGTTCTGCGTTGACGGTCTTCTCGGCGACTTTAGCTGCAGAAGGAAGGAGCAAAATGGGTCGGTAGTTCTTGAGGTCCGTCGGGTCTGCTGAGGGCTTCTTGAGCAGGGGCCCGACTTCTGCGCGTTTCCAGTAGCTGGGCGAGGAGCCGGTCTTGAAAGTGGTGTTGATGGCGCGTTGTAATACAGGTGTAATGGTGGTGGTGGCTCTGTGGTATATGTGGGGTGGGCAGGGGTCTGTGGGGATCCCAGAGTGGATGCCTTTCATGGTTGCGGCGGTCTCCTCAGTCGTGATCAGTGTCCAGGTGGAGATGGTGGTCTGGCATGCGCTGTCGCCGGGTGGGTTGACTGCGGGGTTGGGCATGTGGTCGTTGAAGTTGTCGTAGAGGTTCTTTATCTTCAGGTGGAAGTGGGAGCTGAGTTTGTCGCAGAGGTCCTGGGAGGGGGTGATGTCAGTGGCTTCGCTGCAGGGCTTGGTGAATTCCTGGATGATGCTGAAAAGTTCCTTGGAGTTGGCGAGGATTCTGTTTTGAATGAAGGTCCTTTTGGTGGCTCTGATGCGATTATGGTATACCGTCATTGAGTCCTTGTAGGTGGTGTGGTTGTCGGGTGTCTTACTGTTTCTCCAGTTCTTCTCCAGGCGTATATAGGTATGTCTGGCTTTCTAGAGATCGGTGGTGAACCAGGTGGCTTTTCTAGGGCATTGCTTGTCGGGGTTGCACAGTGGAGTGAGCTTGTCTGTGCAGTTGGCAATCCAAGTGTGGAACTCCATGGCCACGAGGTTAGTCGGTTGCAGCTGGGGGGTGTTAAAGTTAAGGGTGGAGTTGAGTTGTTCTTCAGGGACTCTGCCCCAGGTTCTGCGCGGGAGGTGTTGAGCCGGTTCGGGTGGCTTGGGTCTGTTGACTATGAAGTGTACACAATGGTGGTCAGTCCATGGGGGCTGAGTTGTGTGGCTGAAGTGAATGCTGCTATCTCCTTTGAAGATGCGGTTGAGAGTGTGTCCTGCCTTGTGGGTCGGTGTGGTGACGAGTTGTTTCAGTCCGATGTTGGTGAGGTTGTGCCGAAGGGCGGCAGAGTTGGGGTCGTTGAGGTTGTCTAGGTGGAAGTTCAGGTCTGAGTATGCATTCTGTGGTGGCAATGGCATGGAGTGCGATGAAGTCGGTGATGGTTTTGGCAAAGGGTGCTCAGGGGCTGGGGGGTCTGTAGGCTAGGGTGCCACAGAGTGTGGCGTTAGGGCTGGTCTGGACCTGGAAGTGCAGGTGTTCGGCGGCGGGGTAGCTTTCGCTGGAGGTGGAGTGAGCTTTTGTTCATGATGGCCATGCCTCCTTGGGGTGGCCCTTCCTATGGATCCTGTACCCATCCGGGATGGCAATGGTGATATCAGGGGCCTATGAGGCATTGTTTCAGGTTTCGGTGAAGAAGGTGACGTTAGGAGAGCGCGAGTCCAGGAGGTTCCAGATTTCCACGGCCGTCTGTGCATGGAGCGCACTTTGAGGAGGAAGCATCTTAGGGCGTAGGGGGTGTTGGCGGTCGGGGCGGTGGGGAAGGTCTGGTGGCAGCGGTGGCAGGAGAACTGGCCGTGTTAGGCAGGGCCTGCTGGCAGTTGTTGTTTCTTCCAGGGTTGAGTGCGAGGAGGGTGGCTGGGTTATAGGGGTGGATGGTGGGAGATCCAGGGTCCCTGGCGCTGGTCGCGGGCAGGTCACGGACGTGCACAGATGAGCTCGCCTTTGGCACGCCAGTGATGCGCCTGATGCACACGTCCAATAGGGATGGGGAGAGGGATGAGAAGCTGGGAGGCGGGAGCGGTGACTGTCTGGGGGGGGGCATAGGGGCAGCAGCGGCGGGACACGCAAAAGGAAAAATAGGTTAAAAGAATTTAAAAGCGGGGGAAAGCAAAAGTTAAAATAGATAAATAATGCAGGAGAACAGGCGATGGCTAGGGTCTGCAGGCGAGGAGCATGATGTGTAGCGGGCTGAGGCAGGCAGCATCTAGGCAGGCAGGATCCGGGAGTGGAGCGGGCAGCAGCTGAGAACCTCACCAGGAGGAGGTTGGAGGATTGCGGAGTGGCGACGGCACAGGGAAGCTGCTGGGGAGAGTCTACCCAGGCCAGAGGTCAAGGTCTTACTATAAAGTCACACACTAAAAAATTGCCTATGGGTACGGAGGGCGCATCAATTTCCAACCATCCACAACATTTGGGAACCCTATTTAAGAATTATATGGGAAGATCAATACTATTGAAAGGAAACTATTGTCCGAAATATCCAAGATGAAAAGTGACGTAAATTGATTACAGAGAAACCATTGCCTGATAAACTCTGGTGTAACATTTCCAAAGGCCTGAACCAGTGGAACACTTGCGAAACATAGTCAACACACAGCTGCCAATGTCATTAATACAGACCCAGCACCCCTCTGCCAAGTAAAAGAAACTAATGACTTGTGCAAATGGCCTTCTGCTTGGCCGTTTTCTGATAAGGCCATCACATCAATAACTAACAATAGACATATGGATAAACTTTCCTCAATCCCCCGGCTACCAAGAAAATGTCAGAGGCACCTGCATCTACCACCTTGTCAACCCCCTACACAATTGTCTTGAAAAATGTGCCAGAGCGGCCAGATAGGATGGAAGAGCAATGGGGGACCTGAAGAACAAGGCTGTGCACTGGTTTACTTGCAAAATGCTATTACAACCCTAACTCTCTCTTCCGGAGTATTAACATGGTAAGAAGAGTAAGTTGGGTAAGGAAATCCCTTAAATGATGCCAAGGGGACTGCATCGTCGTAACTGTCAGCTTCCCAGAAATGGTAAAAGCACTGTTTAGTGAACTTTGACCAGCGGTGTAATACCACCAAGACATCAAGATGTCACTATCATCACAGGCCCCCTGGTGTTCTTTCATAAACCAGGCATGGAGCTGGAGGGGGAGAAGGGTGCAAGGTGAAGGGGGGGAAGGGTGCAAGGTGGAGGGGGAGAAGGGTGCAAGGTGGAGGGGGGGGAGGGTGCAAGGTGGAGGGGGAGAAGGGTGCAAGGTGGAGGGGGAGAAGGGTGCAAGGCAGAGGGGAGAAGAGTGCAAGGCAGAGGGGACAAGGGTGCAAGGCAGAGGGGGTGGAAGGGTGTGAGGCAGAGAGGAGAAGGGTGCAAGGCAAAAGGGGTAGAAGGGTGCAAGGGGGAGGAGAGAAGTGTTGAAGGCAGAGGGGAGAAGGGTGCAAGGGGGAGGGGAGAAGGGTTCAAGTCAGAGGGGAGAAGGGGAGAAGGGTGCAAGGTAGAAGGGATAAAGGTGCGTGCAAGGCAGTGGGGAGAATGGTGCAAAAAATGTGCCCCCCCCAAACCCCGGACACATTTCTGCAGATGCCCATGCTAATCACCCACATTAGAAATAAATTAAAAAAGAGATATTTAAAACAATCAGTTTAAGAGCTAGTCAAGGTCATCAGGTCAAGAATATCTGCAGAACCAAGCTTGCTCTATCAGGGGGCCCCCCAGAAAGGCTGGGGCCCTGGGCCAAGCCCACTTTGCCTATGCCTTAACCTCTCTCCTCCCAGCAGATCCTGTTTTGCCCCGGACTGGTAAATTCGCGCACCGGGCAATCCCCCGGTAGGCTGGATGGGGTGGGGGCCGGTTTTGCGACAGGGGGCCGGTTTTGTGGCTGCCGCCTGCCGCCGGGGCCGATTTTCAGTCCGAGTTGTATTGAGTGAGTGTGGCTGGTGATGAGTGACGTGAGTCAGAGAGTCACCGCAAGCAGCCTGCAGGCTGCAGCCAGGAAACCAAGCAAAGCAATTTAATCGAGCAACACACATTGACATAGATTGACTGGCCCGACGCCGTGCAGTGTGTGCACACTGTGCAACCTAACCTAACGTTTCAGGAGGCAGAGCAGCCTGTGCGCAGTGCGCACTGACTCGTCCTTCGCCCTGTAGACTGCGCGCCTCTCTAGGTCCGGGCCGAATGCAGGCGGCCGATGTCGTTTCCCCACAGCGCAGATTGGGCCCTAAAATAAGTGTGTGTGACTAGAAGCATCATGAGATGAGTGACGAGGAGCAGAGGCATTGATTTGAGCACCGCCGGATGTACTTGTGGGCTGCCATAATTTAATGTTATTCCTAGGCTTAGGCTAGCCCGCTGCCCGCCGACGTAGACCCCTGTCTCCCACCAACACAGCAGGTGAGTTTCTCCGAGTTCGGCACCAATTGATTCCCCTGATTGATGATGATCATGGGGGGTGGTCAAGCAGTTATGCTGCCTATAGTGACTTGAGACTTCTTGAGCAGGGCGCCGGGCGGAGGGTGGAGGGAGGCAGTTCGGAACGAAGTGGCCTACCTCTGGTCACTGAGGACGTCTTCTACTAGATGTGGGCTCGTAGAAGACCTCTGTGGGGCCGTCTTTTGAGCTGTCGGGAGGGGAGGCCTGCAAAGATGAATTTCAGCTGTCACGGGCCGGGGGTCAAGACCTGTGTCCAATATTTTGCTGGAGCACCCAACGGCGCAAAAAGCAAAGCAAACACACTTGGATAATTTTCGCTGACATTTGGGTGGATGGGACAGTCTTAACAATAATAGTGCTTAGAGAAGGGAATTACCTTACTGAAAACCGTGATATTCAACAGCTCACTGTGTCAGGCTTTTGGTCACGGTGACAAGGGTGTTGCTCAGGGTGAAGGGACTGGTTTAGGCTAAAATGCAGACTAAGGCCTCAGACATTAGAGTAACGGATAGGTTACAGATATACTTCACTTGTAATGTGAAAGTTTATACATTGCCCCCCTGTATGTAAAGAACCACTGTGATGGCAATAGCAATATTGCCTAAATGTAAAACAAAACACAAACCCATCCCAAAATCCACATTGTCCAGTTAGGCACATCAACTTTTTCAGAAGATCAAACGAATTTCTCTGACGCATAAAGCACTATTACAATGCAAGCATTAACAGTGCCAAGCATTGAACCGTATATTGGTAATGATACCAGAATTCATATTGCCTCAAGATGAGGTTCTCACTCTCTTTCCTCTCCTTTCTTTTATTTACTCCCCTGTGAAATGGATCCAAAAAAGAAAATCACTTTTTCTGGAAATCAATGTCGTATTTTTCTGTCATTTTATTCCAAAGTGCAGCATCGGGAATAAAAGTTTAACAATATGACAAATAAATAACTAAATAAAGTAAGAAAGAGTGGTAGCAAACTGACCTGATTGATTTTATTCACACCCAAACACATTAGCGCCACTTTTACAGAGTTTGCCAGTGAAGCGCTATTTTTGTAGTTTTGGCTTTGTTTTCCCTGGGCTTGGAACTAGTGCACCAATCCTGGAGGTACTGCAATGTGAGGATTGAAAAATAAAATTTGTACTGCTGCTGCTCTGCGTCCAGGGATGTTGTCTTTTTTACCATACTGCTTCCGTTTTGTAAGGATATAAGCAATGGCCATTGAAATGGGTCCAATCAGGGCCCTGTAGTCATGTCTTTAACTTTTCAGGCAAAAGCACTCACTGATTTCTGAACAGTGAGTGTAAAAGCGTTAAGGTAGCCATGTTGTTCCTGCTTACATTTCACATGGTTTGCAAAATTTAGCATTCCTTATGATTGGTTGCTTTTTCCAGGATGCTGTCATTTTTTTTTGTAGGCCACATATTGCTCTTGCCTAGTGCATACTTTAAATTGAGCCGCATCGAGGTGTTTATAGCTGGCAACAATTGGGTTGTAGTTGAAGCCAGTCAGAGTTTTTTTCAGTGGGGCAGTATGGTGTTCAGTGGGGGAGAGGATGTGGCACTATGGCCAGAGCTGCTGAATTTGGAAATGGGGAACCAGGTTCAGCCTTAATAACCAGTCCGCCAGACCACTCTCCTGAGAGAGCACTATCTCATGCTGGACCTTAGAACGCTTCGCAAGACATTAGAAGCCTAGGTGTCATAGCACCAGCAGGTGGACCCTAGCATGACAAGTGTAGGTTAACCTTCAAGGCTTGTCCACCACTATCCATACTGAAGTTCACTTCCACTCTTGCGGGTAGGCCTATGAAGCAGCACACCCTAGAACAACAGTGACGCTGTCACTGAGATCACAGGTCCCTTGAGAAGGGCCAGCTCTAGGGCGGTGCAACCGGTGTGACCGCACCAGGTGCTGACTTTAGGTGGAGGCATAATTTTTGCAAGTATATTATGGTTTTAAAAGCGCTTGCTGCCTCCTTCCTGGTCTCCAGCAATTTTCAGTAACAATAAAAATGTCATGATGACTCTGGTGAATAATGTTCTTCCTAGAGAGAGATCTGAATTTTGTCTAATGGAAGATTTGACTCATGGAAAGGTAGCTCAGAGGATTAATGTACCTGCTGCAAAGAACATATACCATGCAGATCACAAAGTGCACATAATGTAAATAGGCCAGTGGGCTACTGCTTTTGTCAGAGAGATCATTTTGTTACTTGCAGTTTACAAGTTAAAATCCTAACATAGAACAGTGAGTCATTCACTGTCATCTACTCCGCAGCAACACAAGTCACATTTTTGTTAACTTTTGATACGTTTGAGCTACAAACAATTTATTAGTTTAAATGGTCAGATCATGCAGCAGATCTTGCATTATGATGCAAATATGGCAGAGCCATTATTATTTAGAAAACATTTGCAAACTAGGATATTTAGCCATTCATGTGGAAAAGGGAAAAGTGCTGATGACAGAATCTCCATGACTCGGAGACAAATGGCTTGTGCTTCCACATTTTATCGTATTTGGGGACATTCTGTGATTAGAAGCCTATCCCACTTTGTGAATACATTTTACTGTCAATAACTCATTATAACCTTAAATAATCATGGTTGATAAAACTGGGCAGTGAAACCAAACAAATACTAAAAATTGGGAGGTTTGCGCATTCTGGCCACACCTCTGGCTCCACCCACTGATCCAATCTTTGGGTTATTCCCGTCCTCTGATTCTCCGCCCACAGTTCCCCTACTTTTTTTTTTACCACACTTCGACCACTGATATATAAAGTACCATACCTATGACATTATAAATTACAATAAACTGTTGACTAGCAGGTAGCCCACTGTACAACCTGATTAATGAGTCATTATCATACTGTTGTTAACAGGCACAGGCTCTCTGTCTGCAGAGGCATGGCTGGGTGCTCACTGTCTACAGAGATTTGGGTGGTAGTAAATATGTCAGAAGCTTAAGCAAGCCCAGGAAAAAAGGAGCGCACAGTAGGATGCTCACACATCGGGACACCAGGGAGTCTGCATGCTGGCATCTGATTGAGCCCAGTTTTCTGCTGAGCTCGGCTGCCAAGCTATCCCTCAGTGCCAGGGATCCAGGAGTTATATTTGGTACAAAGATGGCTATATTCAGAAGTATAGTCAAGGGGAAATTCTGTACTACATTATTGAGCATATACTGCGGTACCGTAATTACATGTTATTCAGTACGTTGATACCCGTTTTGTTATAATACAATAAGATCTATATTATCTAGTTCAACTATTCCCTTATTCTGCAGTGAAAGAATATTGCATTATGTGGAACAACGATGGCGCTTTGGTGTAGAGAGGGTAGAATTATAAGTAAATTAGTGCTATGTTTTGTAGTGAAATGATGGAAATCTCTCTCTCTTTCTCTCTCTCTCCTTCTCTCCTTCACTCTCTCTCTCTCTCTCTCTCTCTAAATCCTTTACTCTCCTCTTTCTCTCTCGCGCCCCCTCTCTTTTACCCTCTTTCTCTCTCCCTCCCAATCTTTCTTTCTCTCGCCCCATCTCTCCCTTTCTCTCTCTCCCTCTCTTGCTCCTTCTCTCTCTATCTCTATCCACTCTCTCGCTTCCTCATGCGCTCTCTATTTATCCCTCTCAATCTCTCTCTCTATACCTATCCTCTCTCGCTCTCCCCCTCTCTATCCCCATATCTCTCTCGCTTCCTCTGTCACTCTATCCTTTTCTCTATATCCTTTTCTCTCTCTCCCTCTTTCTATACCTCCCTCTCTCTCTTTTCTATCCCTGTATTTCTCTCCCTCTCTCTCTCTCCCTCTCTCTCTCTCTCTCTACCCCTCCCTGTCTCTCTCTCCACCTCTCTCGATCTCTCCTCTCTCTCTCTCCCGCTCTATCTTCCCCTCCCCCCCTCTCTCCCGGTCTCTCTGTCATTCTCTTCCTCTTTTTCTCCCTTTCTCTTCTGTCTTTCTCTCTCTCTCCCCTTCCTTTCCCCCTCTCTCCTCCCCACGTAAAAACATAGCCAGACCTATTGCCACAGTCAGTGCTTGTTCATGCTCCCAGTGTTTCTATATAATATTATTAGTCAATTAATGTATTATGCAGACGTCTTCATTTGTTTTTCATGAGTGTTCAGACCTCTTGGCGGATCCGCTTGGAGGTTGGGCTAAAGGGGGCAGGGAGCCTTGTCACTATTCAGAACACCTGGACCTGGAACACCTGATCTTGCACAAACTGCTTAAATTCAGAGGAATAATTATAATTATTATTAAGAGATACACTGCATGGGTGTGATGTTTCCATAGCTTCTGGCCTCTGTGCCCTAGGTGCTAGTTATCAGATGCTTATGTGTGACATTTTCACAGTTTCTGCCCTCAGTGCCTAGGTGCTTATGAGTGACATTTCCCTAGTTTCTGGTCTCGTTGGCATGTGTGACATCACATCTCAGTGCTTAATATGTGACAATGTGAGTGACAATTTATTGAAAATACAAAAAAGAATATCAGAATGTAGTTTTTATGATGTAAAGTTATGACGTTGAAACAGTCTTGAAAAAAAGAAGCCTAAAACGCATAGCACTTTTTGTTGAAAAGTGGCCTGAAGGGTGTTGTGATCATCACTTTACGGCCCCTTAAAGAGTCCTGGGCAGCATTGTATGCAATTTCACACTCTTTGACACCTACCCAAGGAGTCCGTAGGTTGTGATTTCACCCTGGCTGTACTGTGCGATCTCTGAGCATGTCCTAGGGAGTAGTCTCTTGACTCTCTTCTTCATTTGCCATCCTATTCTGTTTCACACCATGTTGAATATGTAATGAAAAATGTGCTTTAAAATTCCCTATTTTGATCTGTCGTTTTCCAAAATTTTCTATCAGGGAGAACCCCCCACAAACCACCCTAGTAGGGATCAGCCTCGCTCGCTGCGCTCGTTCGCTACGCGCCGGACGGGGGCTGGTCTGGCAAAATTTGCCAGGGCTGCTTTCAGTTCCCAGTCCGGCCCTGTTTGCCTCAGAGGAGCAAAGCCCTGTGGAGACTGCTGTCTCTAAGGCCCACGGCCCACACCCCCACCATTGTTCAAGGCCTGGCTCTGGCAGTGACTGAAGAGAAACAATGTATGTTGATACTTTGTTCCTCTTCAGTCATCAGGAGGGGGCGAGGGGCTCAGAGCAGGATGCAGACAGCCTGCACCCGCTTTCGAGGGAGAGAGGCTTGCTTCAGCACAAGCCTCTCTCACCGAAGAGCTGAGGGGGCCCCCTTTATCTACTTTAGAGTGCCCTACAGCCGGCCTTGAGAATAAGTAAAAATAACAAGCATTTGCAATGCAATAGGTCTCGCATTAGGAAAGTTTGAGCAATGGGATTGTAAATGACAATTTTTTTTTGGGTGGAAAATAGCGAAATTAATAGCTTTGTCATTTACAATGCCAATAGTTATAACTTTCGCAAACGTGTCACCTATGACATTTGTAATGCAATATGTGTTGTATTTACGTGACTTACATGTATTGATATTACAAATAACAATGGCTTTTAATTTTTTTCAATAATTATTACTTAAATAAAGTTATTGTAATTTATAATGGCAATAGCTTAAAGTTTTGTAAATAACTTTTGTGAAGATTATGTTCAGTGTATTTTATTGTGATGAAAATCCAAGAACAGAAGTGAAATATTAACATCTTTTTGTTTTGTAATAAAGCTTGAAACACTGAGAGAACATATTTGAACCAGGTGTTGTTGAATGGTTGCACAGATTGATGCTGTGGTGATGCTGAGTGATGTTGTGATGGCGAACGAGTGATGCTGTGGCGTTAAGTGATGCTGTGGTAGCACATAGTGATGTGGTGCCCCTGAGTGATGCTGTGGTGGTGCGGAGTGATGCTGTACGCTATACTATGTTTTGTTTTGCTATCCTATGTTTTGTTTCGTTATGCTATGTTTTTCTATCCTATGCTTTGATTTTTTATGTTATGCTATGCTTTGTTTTGTTATGCTATGCTATGTTTCGTTGTGTTTTGTTATGCTATGCTATGCTTTGTTGTGTTTTGCTATGCTATGTTTTGATTTGTTATGCTATGGTTTTGTTTTGCTATCCTATGCTTTGTTTTGTTATGCTATGCTGGTGAGGGTGTGTGAGTGTGTTTGAGGGTGAGTGAGGGTGGGTGAGGGTGAGGGTGTGTTAGGATGAGGGTGTGTGAGGGTGAGAGGGTGAGAGGGTGTGAGGGTGAGGGGGTGTGAGGGGGTGTGAGTGAGGATGTGTGAGGGTGAGGGGGTTAAGGGGGTGAGGGGGTGTGAGGGGGTGTGAGGGTGAGTGATGGTGTGTGAGGGTGAGAGGGGGTGAGGGGGTGTGAGGGTGAGAGGGGTGAGTGAGGGGGTGTGAGGGTGAGTGAGGGTGTGTGAGGGTGAGAGGGTGTGTGAGGTAGAGTGAGGGTGTGTGAAGGTGTGTGAGGGTGTGTGAGGGTGAGGGGGTGTGAGGGTGAAGGGGTGTGAGGGTGAGGGTGTGCGAGTGTGTGAGGGTGTGTGAGGGTGAGGGTGTGTGAGGGTGTGTGAGGGTGAGGGTGTGTGAGGGTGAGAGGGTGTGAGGGTGAGGGGGTGTGAGGGTGTGTGAGTGAGGGTGTGTGAGGGGGTGTGAGGGAGTGACAGTGAGGGTGTGTGGGTGTGAGGGTGTATGGGTGAGTGAGGAGGTGTGAGGGTGAGAGGGGGTGAGGGTGTTTGAGGGTGAGCGTGTGAGGGGGTGTGAGGGTGAGTGAGGGGGTGTTAGGGGGTGTGAGGGTGAGGGTGTGTGAGGGGGTGTGAGGGTGAAGGGGTGAGGGTGTGTGAGGTTGTGCGAGGGTGAGAGGGTGTGATGGTGAGAATTTGTGAAGGTGTGTGAGGGTGAGAGGGTGTGTGAGTGGCTGTGTGAGGGTGAGGGGGTGTGAGGGTGAGTAGGTGTGAGGGTGTGAGGGTGAGAGGGTGTGAGAGGGTGTGTGAGGGTGAGGGTGCGGGGGTGTGAGAGTGAGAGGGTGTGTGAGGGTGAGAGGTTGTGTGAGGGTGATAGGGTGTGAGAGGGCGAGTGAGGATGAGGGTGTGTGAGGGCGTGTGAGGGTGTGAGGGTGAGGGGGTGTGAGGGTGAGGGGGTGTGAGGGTGAGGTGGTGAGGGTGTGTGTGAGGGGCAGGCGGTGTGAGGGTGAGGGGGTGTGAGGGTGAGGGTGGGTGAGAGGGTGTGTGAGGGTGAAAGGGTGTGTGAGAGTGAGAGGGTGGGTGAGAGAATGAGTGAGGGTGAGATGGTGTGAGGGGGAGTGAGGGTGAGGTGGTGTGAGGGTGAGTGAGGGTGAGGGTGTGAGAGAGGGTGAGGGGAGGTGAGGGTGAGGGGGTGAGGGTGTGAGGGTGGGTGAGGGGAAGTGAGGGTGAGGGGATGTGAGGGTGAGGGGGTGTGGGGGTGAGAGGGTGTGTGAGGATGAGGGGGTGTGAGGGTGAGGGGGTGTGAGAGTTAGGGGGTGTGAGAGTGAGGGCGTGTGAGGGTGAGGAGGTGTGTGAGGGTGAGGGGGTGTGAGGGTGAGGGGGTGTGTGGGAGTGAGGGTGAGAGGGGTGTGAGGGTGAGTGAGGGTGTGTGAGGGTAAGGATGTGTGAGGGTGAGGGTCCGAAGTAAATTGTGGCAGGGCAGACATCATAAGACCGAGAGAAGAGACTGCGTCGTGACTGCGTTGGTCAGTTTCAGAATCAGGAGGGGCAGAGTCAGCACAGTCTGCGAGGGATCAACGTGTCGAGAGGCAAAGCATAGCAGATGTAGCATTGCAGCTAGCAAGTCGAGTGTTTTCAAGCTGAGTGTCCCTAGAGAGATGGCAACACAGCAACAGCATTTGAGGAGCAAGGCTACTGTAAACAAGCACGGTAGGCTTTAACTTTCGTCCAGAAAAAAAACCAAGAAAGGTGCAGAGTATGCTGAACAAATCACGGCTTTCCCGCAAAATGGATGAAAAAAAAAACAAGCTCTTGACATTGCTGTAACGGGGGCGGGGGAGCGCATTCCTTTGAAGTCTGATGCCAAGGCTCAGACAAATGGTGGTGTGCGATGTGCACGCAGGGGGCGGGGGAGCGGCAGCCGTTGAAGTCTAATGCAGAGGCACAGACAAATGGTGGTGTGTGATGTGGCTGGCTCTGTGCACGTGCATAGCTCACATGAACTGTACGTGATCCGCAGACTAAGTAGACTTTTCTTTTCCGCTTACTATAATCTCGCCTATTTATCCCTGCAGGTATAATAGGCGAGACCTAAAAAATATATAGGATTGTTACTAATCTATGTTGTCCCACAGCCTCTGTGTTCGTTAATAATGTGCATATCCTAACTGAGTTGACTGTTTGCTGAGGGATACTGCATATGCTAGAGAGTGAAGAGCACTAGCATTGGCAAGATGCAAAGTGACTGAATGTAATTTGTAAATTGTTGTTGAGGTAATGAAACCAATTTTTTTAAATTAAAGTGAAACCGTTTGCTGCTGGTAAGAAACTAATAGTCGATGGGCACACAGCTTCTTTTACCCACCTCTGTGGGGAGTTCACAATTCCTATAACTTGAGTCCTATGTCCTTATGAAGTATGGGGCACTTATGGAGGTGTGTGTATCAGTCAGAAATTCTACATGAATAGTGGTACCCATTTGGACCCCTTATACTTACTGCATAATGGAGCGAGTAGAGGTTGCCAGGTACTCCTTTTGTCAAAATAAGACGCCTCTGCTTGAGTGAAGTACACTAATCCCCGTTTAATTTGCTTTTGTTTCAATGATAATAATTGTCAACAATGTTCTAATCCAACAACAAACCACCTTGCACTGTCCTAATTAGTCGTCCCAGTGATGATTTTTGTCTCAATTTTTAAAGGTGCCCTTTAACCCGAAGAAATGAGATCACATCCCACAAGAATTGTTGAAACAGCTCTGACCTGCTAACAAGATATTCAGCTTAAGATCCTAGGTCTGATGCTTATTCGTGAAAAACGTCCCTCAATATTTCAACCCAGCTTTGTGAATGTATCAACATTCTACAGTACTGGGACAGTAAGACTCAGTGTGATTAAACACAACCAGGTAAAAACAGAATCAGAGCGGACAGAGAAACTAAAGTATAATTTACAGGCACATCAGTTTTAGTTTGACAATGATAATTTATTCAACATGTTCAAGTAAGATCTGTACTCAAAGGGAGTCCTTCACCAAATAAAACACCTCAAGTGCAGTGTGTTTGAGAAAATAAAATCGATAACTCACTCAAATGTTAGAGGGCCAATCCCTCTAATTGCAACTTAAATCAGTTTGTCGTGCAAAAGCAATATCTTTCTCCTTTTTCCTGTAAAATATATGAACTTATGGCTAAACAATTTAACTATTATCCCTCGAACATCAAGATGACATAGGGTTAAACCATACCTTATGCTCGAACAACAAGACGCTGCTGGAGAATTAAATCGCTGAACCGTTCATATATGCTCTGTGTATGTAAAAAGAACATACTATAGTCTGTTGTCCCAACCAAGATTAAAAAATCGATATCTAAACCAAGCCTTAAGCGCTTACCTATTTAATGTTAATGCGGATATGTCTCCAGAAAACCTTCCTCCTCTGCTATGCTATACTGTAACCTGCCGGGTTGAAGAGATAGAATTACTATAAGTTGTTCACCAAAAACTCACTGTGTTACAAAAGAATAAAACTCCCTATTTTTCTCACCTCAAGTTTACACCACATTCTCATAGAAAACACCCGAGCTGCTCCTCTCCAAACAATCGGTTGCCGAATAGCGTGAAACGCGTTCTATTTAACTTCCTGTTCTACCCAAACTAATAAGCCATCCTATTGGCGGTTCAAATGCGATTTTAACCAATCAATGCCCGACTTCCAGAAACCGCGTTCATTCTCCGTTCGTTGCTATGACACCCTGGTGACTCCAAACTACCTCTTGCAATAAAACTTTATCCGAGCTAACAAACCATGGTCAAAAAGAGTGTTAATGTCAAATGCGCATCAATAAATGAAAACTAGAAACATTTGGAATTAATCAAAGTTCTTATACCATTCACGCGATTGCCCAACTGAGTTTAAGATACCGGAAGTCAGGCACTTTTGGCCGAGACGGGGGCGGGGCCTGCAATCCGGCAGGAAGTCCCGCCCGCCGCCGCTGCCGAGGAATAAGTGAAGCCGGCCGACTGATGGCCTCTCTGCAGCCTGGGGCTCCCATGAGTTGAGGAGAGTCCCGGGGCTGCCAACAGCAAAACAGCCAGAGTGTTGCGGGGCTCCCAGGTGCTGGAGGGAGCCCCGGAAGTGAAGTCCTGCCCCCTGGTGCTGCGACGAGACGAGACTGCCGTAGAGAGGAGCCCGATCCCCAGCAACAGCCAGGTGAGTGCCCGACCAGCGCTGCAGAGGAGACACGGAACACACCGAAAGAGCCCGGTGAGTGGGAGGGGAGGGGGGTGTACGCGCGTGTGTCTGTGTGTGTTAGAATGTGTCTGTGTGTGTGCGCGTGGGTCTGCGTGTGTGTATGCAGTGTGTGTGTGGCTGTGTATGTGCGCATACGTGAGTGTGGAGTGTGTTTGCGCAAGGGAATGAGGCACAAGAGGGGCACGGCGACGTGCGCGCCCACGAAGTGAAATCCGCGCTCTGCGCTCGTGCACCCTCTTGTGTCCACATTCCCAAATACGGGCAACATTAGTTGTCTTGCTGACAGCTTTCAGTGCTTTCGCATTGAAAGCTAGGTCAGCTTGACCCAAAAAAGGCATCACGTTTTCGAGAATCTAATCAAGCTGACCTCGCTTTTCTCTGACTCTTCGCAAAGCACACCAAGATACCCGATCAAAACACCCACAAATGCAATTCACCACTATTACGTACAAAATTCGATGTGTGGTAGGTACACATGGAATGGTATGTCTTGTGTCCAATTGCCCAGGGGCGTAAGAAATACCCCTGCAGCCCCCGCGGTGTGGGGGTAGGGAGCCCACTGTAAAGTAGATATTTATTTTATTTATTTATTTACGTAATTTTTATAGCGCAACAAATACCCTGGGGTGTCTCGGCGCTGTGGAGCTACTGGGGTCAGTCATCCTCTTACTGGTTAAATAACCACGTTTTTAAGAGCCTGCGGAAGCTCATCAGGTTCGGGGCAGTTTTGATGGAATGTGGCAAAAGATTCCAGAGTTTTGGGGTGGCCACCAAGAAACGTCTATCTCCCCAGGTGGCCGTTCTTGTACGTGGCACAGTGAGGAGGTTGGTATTGGCCGATCTTAATTGCCGTCTAGGAGTATATGGCTGAAAAGCTTCCGTCAGGAACCTGGGTCCTATGCCGTGTACTGCCTTATATGCAATGCAGAGGGCCTTGAATTTAATGCGGCTCTCAACTCTCAGCCAGTGGAGTTGACGAATGCCAAGAGTGGTGGAGTTGCGGCGAGGAATGCTCAAGAGGATCCTGGCGGCCGCATTCTGGATGGATTGCAGCTTTGTTATGACACGCTTCTGGGTATGGAGAAAGAGAGCGTTTCCATAATCCATTTTGGAGAAGACTAAGGTAGAGACCAAAGTCTTCCCAGCTGAGGGAGGGAGATAAGGCAGCAGCTTCTTAATCTTTTTCAGAATAAAGAATGAAGACGACACAACCTTGTTTGTATGAAGGTCAAAAACCAACTTGCTGTCAAAAATGACTCCCAGGTTTCTGGCTTTTTCCACTGGGACAGGTGGATGGCCGAGCTTTTCCGGCCACCAGTTAGAAGACCATTCTGGAGAGAGTTTTCCAAAGGTCATAACCTCGGTCTTGTCCGAGTTGAGCCTAAGACAATTAGAGGCCATCCAGGTACTGACCTCAAGCATAGCTCTCTGGAAGTTGGCTGCCACAGTCCTTGTGGATGCCCAGGACCAGCTGGGTATCATCTGCATAAGATGTTAACCGTACTCCATGTGCCTTTATTACCCTCGCTAAGTCCGCTACATAAATGTTAAATAGCATGGGACTTAGCGAGGAACCTTGTGGGACTCCACAAGGAAGTGCAGAAGTGGGTGAGTAGAAATCTCCCAGCCTTACAGTCTGGGTACGGTCTGCCAGGAAAGATGAAATGAGATCCTTGGCCAGACCGCTTATGCCCAGAGCTGTGACACAGTCGACTAGGGTGACATGGTCGACCGTGTCAAAGGCCGCTGACAGATCCAAAAAAAGGATGAGGACAGCCGCCCCCCCCCCTGATCCATGATCGCCCTGATCTCGTCAGAGGCCTTTATCAGGGCGGTCTCTGTCCCATGCCCTTTCCTAAAGCCAAACTGCGTTTCATCGAGAAGTTGGTGGGTCTCAACGAACTCTGAAAGCTGTCTATTCATCATGGATTCGCATACTTTGGCGGCAAAGGGCAGACACGCAATGGGTCTATAGCTGGCGACGGCTGTGGGGTCTAGGGAGGGTTTTTTCAGAAGGGGTTTTATAACAGCCTTCTTCCATATACTAGGAAATTGGCCTGTCTGAAATGCAGTGTTGCAGATCTCCATAAGGGGGCGTGAGATCACCTCTGTGAGTTTGTGCATCACAGAAGGAGGGCAAGGGTCCAAAGGGGAACCCGATTTAGTGGATGAGATGAGAGTGATAACGTCATCATAAGAGGCAGGTGAAAAACATAAAAAAGAGTCATAATTATGATGAGAAGGTACTTCTTTCACAATACCGCCTCTGTGTTCAGTTTTGATATCCCCTTCAAATGAAGCATATATATCTGCCACCTTTGTGGGAAAGAAGGTGGATAGATCATTACAAAAGGTCTGTGAGGGCTCAACCCCAGGGCCAGAGGGGGGGGTGGACAGAGTCGTAACAACGGAGAACAGCTCTCTGGCAGAGTTGGCAGCGGTTTCAATTTGTGCTGAAAAAAAGACAGTTTTTCAGGCCACAATTGCCTTTTTGTAAGTCATAAGGGCATCTTTATAAATTTGTCTGGCTATGGGGCAGTAAGCTTTCCTCCAGCGCCTTTCTAGATTCCTACAGTGTTGGCGGTGAAGTCTTAAATCTTCATTATACCAGGCAGCCGAAGGAGATGCTCTATTAGGTCTCATGAGTTTCTCTGGGGCCACTAGATCGGCGGCACTTCAGATCCAATCTTGGAAATCTATAGCTGATAATGCTGAAGAGTTTCCTCCCTGAGGATGGGAGGAGGCAAGGGAATCTAGCATCTGAGGAATGTCAGCGTTTTTCCAAGCACGCGTCCCCACCCTAGTTCGGGGTCTCGGAAGTGAAGGATGTAAGGCCCGTATATTTTGCTGAAATATAATAGCCCTGTGGTCTGACCACGTGATGGGAATGATGTCCAGCACAGAGATGTCAGGATCATTGGTGAACAGACCATCAAGGGTATGTCCAGCTTGATGTGTAATGCCCTTAACTAATTGGTGAAGTCCTAAATTAGAGAGGTCAGTAGTTAGTTGCATTGTATCAGAATTATCCTTCTCTTCCAGATGAAAATTAAAATCTCCAAGTATCGTGTAATTTTCTGAGCCGATGACGTTGTCATTTAGGTCAGAGAGAGTGGAGAGAAAGGCGCTACGAGGGCCAGGGGGTCTGTATAATATTATACCCTTTAGGGCTTGCTTGGGGTTAATGCTAATAGCAAAGGCAGCTGACTTACAATTAGCAGAGTTTATAGGGTCGAGTGTGGTACGGTTTTGTCCTTGTAGATAATTGCAAGGCCACCACCTCTTCCTATGGGCCTATCATGTCTAGCAACGCTATATCCATCCGGGATAGCGTCGCAAAAATCCGGACCTGAGCCGGCATCTGCCCATGTCTCAGTAGCGAACAGTAAATCTAGGTTATGAGCGATGATAAACTCCTTGATTTGAAAACTGTGGCAAGGAAGTGAGCGTGTGTTGATAAGCGCGGCTCGACAGCCATGCGGAGGAGCATTGTCTGGAACGTGTGACGAGACATAATTAGGATCTAGATGGGCTAGAGGATGGGAATGAGGAAGTTGGTAGCAGCAGCCTGGACAGGGGGGGGGGGGCTAGTGTCCATCACAGCAGTGAGAGAGACGGGGGTACAATCCTGATGACTTTTACCAGGATTCAGCTCTCTTAAGTACAGGGGAGAGTACAGCAGTCGGGGACCAGGGGTTATGGCCCTGGGCCGTGTCCGGCCGCGGACGGGCGCAGACGGGCTTGGCTTTGGCGCGGCTTCGGCGCGCGCCCACTGCGCCAGCCCGCTGCCCCGTCTGTTAATAGTGCTCATTTATAGGCTGTGAGGAGGGTGGGAGGCCAGCGCGACTAGAGCGCAGCCCCAGCCCACACCCAAGATGGCGCCCGCCGCCGCCTGCAATCAATGAAAGCGGCTAGGCGAAGGAAAGCTGAGATAGCGTGGAGAGGGGTGTTAGAGTGCCTCTGACTAATTCCCAGTTAATCTAATACAATAAAATGCCCCCCGAAAGATTTTTCAGCACGAGTTAAAAATGATATTAAAAACGAGTGCAGTCACATTTAAAAACAGCAATGAAAGGTACTGGTCTCAGGTAGCTCGCAGCCCTAGTGCTCACACAGGGAGAGCTCAGAAAGGCAGCGAACGACTGAAAAACGGCCAGCTAAGTAGTCTGGGAGTGCGGGAGGCCAGCGCGACTAGAGCGCAGCCCCAGCCCACACCCAAGATGGCGCCCGCCGCCGCCTGCAATCAATGAAAGCGGCTAGGCGAAGGAAAGATGAGATAGCGTGGAGAGGGGTGTTAGAGTGCCTCTGACTAATTCCCAGTTAATCTAATACAATAAAATACCCCCAGAAAGATTTTTCAGCATGAGTTAAAAATTATATTAAAAACGAGTGCAGTCACATTTAAAAACAGCAATGAAAGGTACTGGTCTCAGGTAGCTCGCAGCCCTAGTGCTCACACAGGGAGAGCTCAGAAAGGCAGCGAACGACTGAAAAACGGCCAGCTAAGTAGTCTGGGAGGGCGGGGGCCAGCGCGACTAGAGCGCAGCCCCAGCCCACACCCAAGATGGCGCCCGCCGCCGCCTGCAATCAATGAAAGCGGCTAGGCGAAGGAAAGCTGAGATAGCGTGGAGAGGGGTGTTAGAGTGCCTCTGACTAATTCCCAGTTAATCTAATACAATAAAATGCCCCCAGAAAGATTTTTCCGCACGAGTTAAAAATGATATTAAAAACGAGTGCAGTCACATTTAAAAACAGCAATGAAAGGTACTGGTCTCAGGGAGCTCGCAGCCCTAGTGCTCACACAGGGAGAGCTCAGAAAGGGGGCCCCCCCAGCACTTCGCGAGGCTTGCCCTGAAGCAAGTCTCTCTCCCTCTAAAGCAGGTGCAGGCTGTCTGCAGCCTGCTCTGAGACCCTCGCCCCCTCCTGCTGACTGAAGAGAAACAAAGTATCAACATACATTGTTTCTCTTCAGTCACTGCCAGAGCCAGGCCTGGAATAATGGTGGGGGTGGGGGCTCCACAGGGCTCTGCTCCTCTGAGGCAAAACAAGATCTGCTGAGATCAGAGAGGTTTTAAGGCATAGGCAAAGTGGGCTCTGGCCCAGGGCCCCAGCCTTTCTGGGGGGGGGAGGGGGAGGGAGGGCGCTGATAGAGCAATCTCGGTTTGCAGAGATTCTTGACCAGATGACCTTGACTAATTCTTAAACTGATTGTTTTAAATATTGTTTTTCTAAAATGTATTTTTAATGTGGGTGATGAGCATGGGCGTCCGCAGAAATGTGTCCGGGGGTGGTGGGGGGGGGGCACATTTTTAACTTCATCACCATCCCCCTTGCACCCTTCTGGCCCTCCACCTAGCACCGTTCTCCCTCTCCCCTTGCACTCTTCTCCCCCTCCCCCTTGTACCCTACTCCAACTCCACCTTGCACCCTTTTCTACCTTGCACCATTCTCCCCTCTGCCTTGCACCATTCTCCCCTCTGCCTTGCACCATTCTCCCCTCTGCCTTGCACCCTTCTCCCCTCTGCCTTCAACCCTTCTCCCCTCCCCCTTGCACCTTTCTACCCCTTTTGCCTTGCACCATTCTCCCCTATGCCTTGCACCCTTCTCCCCTCTGCCTTGCACCCTTCTCCCCTCTGCCTTGCACCCTTCTCCCCTCTGCCTTGCACCCTCCTTCTCCCCTCTGCCTTGCACCCTTCTCCCCTCTGCCTTGCACCTTTCTCCCCTCTGCCTTGCACCTTTCTCCTCTCTGCCTTGCACCCTTCTCCTCTCTGCTTTGCACTCTTCTCCCCTCTGTCTTGCACCCTTCTCCCCCTCCCAGTTGCACCCTTCTCCCCTGCACCCTTCTCCCCTTCTACCTTGAACCCTTCTCCCCTCTGCCTTGCACTCTTCTCCCCTCTGCCATGCACCCTTCTCTGCCTTGCAATCTTCTCTCATCTACCTTGCACCCTTCTCCCCTCTGCCTTGCACCCTTCTCCTCTTTGCCATGCACCCTTTTCCCCTCTGCCTTGCACCCTTCTCCCCTCTGCCTTGCACCCTTCTCCCCTCTGCCTTGCACCCTTCTCCCCCCTGTCTTGCACCCTTCTCCCCTCTGCATTGATCCCTTCTCCCCTCTGCATTGCACCCTTCTCAACTCTGCCTTGCACCCTTCCCCCCTCTGCCTTGCAGCCTTCACCCCCTCTGCCTTGCACCCTTCTCCCCCTCTGCCTTGCACCCTTCTCCCCCTCTGTCTTGCACCCTTCACCCCTCTGCCTTGCACCCTTCTCCCCCTCTGCCTTGCACCCTTCTCCCCCTCTGCCTTGCACCCTTCTCCCCCTCTGCCTTGCACCCTTCTCCCCCTCCGCCTTTCAACCTTCTCCCCTTCTACCTTGCACCCTTCTCCGCCTTGCACCGTTCTCTCCCTCTGCCTTGCACCCTTCTCCCCCTTCGCCTTGCACCCTTCTCTCCCTCAACCTTGCACCCTTCTCCCCCTCCAGCTTGCACCCTTCTCCACTTTAAACCCATATGCCCCTTTCCCTTGCACCCTTCTCTGCCTTGCACCTGTCTCCCCCTCTCCTTGCCCCCTTCTGCCCTCTCCTTGCCCCCTTCTGCCCTCCCCTGCCCCCTTCTGTCCTCCCCCTTGCACCCTTCTCCCCCTCCCCCTTGCACCCTTCTCCCCCTCCCCCTTGCACCCTTCTCCCCTCTGCCTTGCACCCTTCTCCCCTCTCTGCCTTGCACCCTTCTCCCCTCTCTGCCTTGCACCCTTCTCCCCTCTCTGCCTTGCACCCTTCTCCCTCTGCCTTGCACCCTTCTCCCCTCTGCCTTGCACCCTTCTCCCCTCTGCCTTGCACCCTTCTCCCCTCTGCCTTGCACCCTTCTCCCCTCTGCCTTGCACCCTTCTCCCCTTTGCCGTGAACCATTCTCCCCTCCCCCTTGCACCATTCTCCCCCTCCGCCTAGCACCCTTCTCTACCTTGCACCCTTCTCCTCTCTGCCTTGCACCCTTCTCCTCTCTGCCTTGCACCCTTCTCGCCCTCCCCCTTGCACCCTTCTCTTCTCTACCTTGCACCCTTCTCTTCACTGCCTTGCACCCTTCTCTTCTCTGCCTTGCACCCTTCTCTTCTCTGCCTTGCACCCTTCTCTTCTCTGCCTTGCACCCTTCTCCTCTCTGCCTTGCACCCTTCTCCCCTCTGCCTTGCACCCTTCTCCCCTCTGCCTTGCCCACTTCTCCCCTCTGCCTTGCACCCTTCTCCCCTCTGCCTTGCACCCTTCTCGCCCTCCGCCTTGCACCCTTCTTGCCCTCCGCCTTGCACCCTTCTCTACCTTGCAAACTTCTCCTCTCTGCCTTGCACCCTTCTCCTCATTGCCATGCACCCTTCTCCCCTCTGCCTTGCACCCTTCTCCCCTCTGCCTTGCACCCTTCTCCTCTCTGCCTTGCACCCTTCTCCCCTTTACCTTGCACCCTTCTCCCCTCTGCCTTGCACCCTTCTTGCCCTCCGCCTTGCACCCTTCTCTACCTTGCAAACTTCTCCTCTCTGCCTTGCACCCTTCTCCTCTCTGCCTTGCACCCTTCTCCCCTTTACCTTGCACCCTTCTCCCCTCCGCCTTGCACCCTTCTCTACCTTACACCCTTCTCCCCTCCGCCTTGCACCCTTCTCTCTGCCTTGCACCCTTCTCTCTGCCTTGCACCCTTCTCTCTGCCTTGCACTCTTCCCCTCTTTGCCTTGCACCCTTCTCCCCTCTGCCTTGCACCCTTCTGCCCTCTGCCTTGCACCTTTCTGCCCTCTGCCTTGCACCCTTCTGCCCTCTGCCTTGCACGCTTCTGCCCTCTGCCTTGCACGCTTCTGCCCTCTGCCTTGCACCCTTCTGCCCCCCTTCTCCCCTCTGCCTTGCACCCTTCTGCCCTCTGCCTTGCACCCTTCTGCCCTCTGCCTTGCACGCTTCTGCCCTCTGCCTTGCACCCTTCTGCCCTCTGCCTTGCACCCTTCCCTTCTCCCCTCTGCCTTGCACCCTTCCCTTCTCCCCTCTGCCTTGCACCCTTCCCTTCTCCCCTCTGCCTTGCACCCTTCTCCCCTCTGCCTTGCACCCTTCTCCCCTCTGCCTTGCACCCTTCTTCCCTCTGCCTTGCACCCTTCTCTACCTTGCACCCTTCTCCTCTCTACCTTGCACCCTTCTCCTCTCTACCTTGCACCCTTCTCCTCTCTACCTTGCACCCTTCTCGGCCACCCCCTTGCAGCATTCCCACCCAATGGAGGGGGCTGCCACCTGGAACAATGGCACCATTTCAAAAGCATGGTGGATTAGGGCTGGCCCTGACTGGGCCCACACCGGGCGCACAAGCGATCCAGTGGGTGGCAAGTGCCCCCCCTTTCCCCCTCCTGCGGACGCCCATGGTGATGAGCGAGAGTATATTACAGGCATTTTGCAGATAAATGTTGTGTTTATGTTTCATTCAACACTCATAAAAAAGTTTCTTTTACATCATAACAGGATCTCATATGCAATAAACAGACGGGTGCCATATAATATTTGCAGTAATATTACTAAGCAGTTGATATATTGGAATGTTGAGAATTTGGGCGTATGCTTGTGCACTGTCGGTGACCTGGCCGAAGAGGGCAAGAAAGAGCTGAAAATGGAAAATAAATTCAAAGCTGTACTTCACAGGGGCCCCCAAATATGTTTGGCCCAGGACCCCAAAATGCTTAAGATGTCCTTGGCTGGGAGGCATTGGAAGCAGGGTTGTAAGTGGTGCATGGGGGCCCCCAGGCTTCCGTACACTCGAAGGGACCTGGGACCCCCTCTGACCCACACTGAAGAGAGTGCTGAAGCACAGGCCTGAGCAAGACACACCAGTTCTATTAAGCTGCAGCCTTTCTTTAGGCAGGTAGCAGAGTCCTGAAGATCTTGCACACAAAAAAGAAACCCTTGCAATTGATAGCTTGTGTTTCTTGCTTGTGTACAGATGCTTGTAAGGAAGGGCCCCCCAGGATGTATCTGTGAATCAGAGTGCTGGAGTGTAGAAAGAAACAGTCTACAGAGCAGCAACAAGGAGAAAGCCAAAAGGAAGTTCAAAGGAAGAAGAAATGCTGTGAGGGAGAGACAAATATTAGAACTCTGTGTGTGAATGTGAATGCTTAACGCCCCCCTTCCCCCCCCCCCCCAACCCCCTTGGTGCAGGAGGCCCCCCGGGACCCCTCAGTCATGCACCTTGCTTGTCCTGATATTTAGCAACTTGCTCTGTTCTTTGTGCAGAAAAAGTGCAATAGGTTGACACTGCTCTGAAGAAATGTAGGTAACACTTTATTGTTACATTTTAGGAAGCCACTGATTCTACAGGAAGCCAGGTCAGGGTTTTGTTAGTTGCAGGAGTGGGTGAAGGGCTCTTGCAGAAGGCCTGGATGCATGACTAAAGCAGGATTCAGTGATTTTCTGTGGACCCTCCCACATCCAGCCTGCACACTCAGTAAGAGTCCATTATCAGAGTCAGACTACAAAGGTGGCAAGCTGCAAAGAGCAACAGGGTCTCATGCGTACTGCATCAGCCGTTTCCCGGCCATGCTGGCATCCTTCAGCTGCTGAAGGGTTGTGATTCCCCGGGATTAAAGAAGTAGTGAGGCTAGCTCTGGACCAACTGGGGTCACCCGAACAGGTGAGTCCAGCAACAGCCCTTTTCTTTCTACCTTGATGTGTAATAAAGGGAGGCATGGAGTAACTGGCAGGCCCTGGAGATACCGGGCCGATACCATAGCATTCATTATGCCTCACCACCTGGTCACACCAGAGAAGCCCCCACTGGGGCCCCTGCAAGTACTGAACAAAGGCAATTGTTTTAACAATGCCTGACAGCGGATGGAATCTGGGTATAAGGGACTCCTTGTATTGCTTGGTCTGGCTTTTCAGAGGTAGGTTCTGCTGCCCCCCCACCCCCCAAAAAAGTGAGATCTGACCAAGTAAATGCACTTGCTTTAGGACTTACAACCTCAAGCAGAATAAAATTTACCGCAGATGTGGATTGCACATGTTGCTCTGGGATGGAGACGAGAGCCAAGCCAGGTTCAGATCCGATGACTCTGTCAGTGGCGCTGTCGGCTCAGACTGTCAGTGTCTAGGTATTGTACCAAGGTGGCCCTATGGCTCACAGCCATGGCCTACACCTCAATCCCAATGATCGTCTGAATAGTGGACATTGATCCTTTTACATGTATGTTTTTCCTCCATGAATATTGAAAGCTGGGTGAGAAAGATGGGACAGCTTTTCTGTTTTTCAAACTGCACTAAAATGAGTGCACTGCACTTCCGTAAAATGTATGTTTTTCGTGTTGTAGGAAAGCACTGAAAACTTGTGTAAAAGCTCCCAGAGCTCTGCTACTTGAAATAAAGCAAACAGTCACACTGCATTCAATGTAATTTATTCCTTGTGTCTTCCAATCGCGTTTCAAATCTCTATACCCAACACAACATCCCTTTTTTTTCCCTGTTGGTTGCCTCACTTTTTATTCTGTGGGTTACGTAATCTTCGTTATCTCCTAACGTGTAGTTTTCATCCTGCTTTCTTTCCTCCCCTCTCTCTAGCTGCTACCATGATGTACTGTTCTTCTGCGATTCTTCCATATAGTCCCCTTCGTGCAATGTGAGTGACCCTAATTTCAGGTAATCTTACTCTCTAGACAGCATCTGCTCAGAGGTGGTCACTCTTGACTCTCCATACCCCCATTCTCTTTCTCGCTCTTTTGTTTCTTTCTCTGTTTTTCCATTTCTTGTTTTCTTCTCTTTCCCATAAATGTCCCTCCTTTTTACTCTTACCTCTCTGACTTATTTCTCTCACTCATTCCTTTATCTTTTTGCCAACTATCTCGACTTTCTAAGTAATCTTTCTCTCTTTATCCCTAACTCTTTCACTTACTCTCTCTCGTACACATTATTTAAGAGTGCTCCTTCATTACTCACTAACTGTCTATACCCACTTTTTGTAATGACTGTCCTTCTCGATCTCCTTTTCATTCTCTTTCCTTGACTGTATCATCTTGCATCCTCTTTCAGTCTCTCTTTTCTCTTATACATCCATTATGGCCTGCTGTCTCGCTCTATTTGACCGCTCTTATTTTCTTGCTGCTTCTTTCCCCCTGTATTGTTTCTCGTCAATGACGGTCACTCTCTCCTGGCAGTCTCCACCTCTCTTACAGCAGCCTCCTCTTTATGAAAGTGTTTGGTCTAACTATGATTCTAACTCATGCTCGGCAATGCATCTTTCATTATGTTACCTTGATTGATAATTTTTGTTTCCCCCCTCCGCACTATTCCCTTGCATTAGTTCCTTGGCTCATCTGATTGGTGTTTGGAGCGTTGCGGAATAAATGAGTGTGCCAGTTAACGGTCACTCTGCTTAATGGCAGGGACATAAGAGTAACCCCCGCAGCCCCTGCAGCGCAGGAGGCCCTGAGCTCCAGGGGCCCCCTCTCTGGAACTGTGCACATGCAGTGGGCCCCTGCTCTGAGACAGGCCCAGACTGGCAGTACCTGGGGTTTCCTGGGCCCGGTTTTGTTATGGGAGGCGATTTTCTTATTGGGGTTCTATATTGCATCAAGCCACCTGGCCCATCCAAGGTGTTTGGCGCGGACTAAATGCAGCACTGGGGTTAAACTAAACGCCGTTGTACCTCTTTTATTTCCAAGTCGGTCATCACGGAAATAAAAGAAAGACAACGTCGCTCTGCGCTCACTCACAAGACCGCAGATGGCACAGCCTGTAGCGAAGCGGAGTGCCAGTCTGATCCTGAAAAAGGTCATTGCGCTTGTTGGATTTGCAGGATGAAAGTTGTTTAGTAGGCTGCTCAGTAGAAGTTCTTGAGTCGGACTTAGTGAATGGGCATGCACTGCAAGGCAAGGGTGTGCACCAGGACGGCCGGGCCCTGTGTCATCATAACAGCAAAAGGTCAGCAGTCCCAGTTGCTTATATGGAGGAGTTTAGCGCGCATCCGCTCCGCACCGAGTTAGACCGGTTAAGCATTACAAGCACAATTTTAAGGCCAGTAGAGAACTCCCATGCAGCCTAATTACCTGCAGTTTCCTCCTTCAAATATAAATTAAACATGCTAATATGTACATCATTGTTTGTTGGAGGCCACACAAAGTCAGCCGGCATCTTATGTTTCAGCAGTTGGCATGCACGCTTCTTCCAGAAAGACTTCATGCCTTCAGGATAATAAAAGAGACTTGCTTCAAAGGGCCGCAGTTTGAAGAAAGTCGTCTTAGTATGTTTTACTTTTTGAGTAACATTATTGTGTCATAGACTATAACATTAAGGTGAATACAGATTCAGATGAAACCACTATTCAATGAGTGCAACGTGCACTTTATGAGTTGGATGTAGTTGCTATTTCAGCCACTGATGTGTGCCATTAGTGGTGAGAGCCTGTCTGCTACGTCCTTTTACTGATCTGGCACTGGCTGGATTATCTACCTGTATTTTCTACAGCTAAAGTGGAGGATGAACCTGAGGCCCCTGCTTCTGCACTTCTGCTGCTCTTCTGTACACTGAGACCATTAGCCTTAATCCGAGACCCAGCCGCACTATAACCAAGTACCACGCCAGTGTTGACTGCCCAGTGTTAAGGAGCCGACTCCTGTGAACCAGTCTACCTGTCCATGACAAGTCTCTGCGACACTGCTCTCCTGCCTTTCCACACCACACGCCCTCAGCACCTTTGCTAATTGTTATCTGCCTCCGTCAGACTGCCCTGTAGTGCACACACTTCAAATAAAAAAATTAAAAAAGCAATTTAAACCAATCTTTACAATGCAGGAGACCATCTCCTTTCAACTTGAGAAAACTCAAGGTCGTCATATCAGTGCAGGAACAATTCTTTTTATAATAAAACTGTACATTGTTATGATGAAATAAAACATTTTTTTAAACGTGTGCACATCTTTCAAGATAGATCCCCGCTCCCCTCTTTGACTCTGAAATGAACAAATAGACTTAGATTACACAAAAAGAGTGTATCTGCAGGCAGAAAAGCGCCTCCAGCACTTTCCACTAACTTTTGTGTAGGCTGCCACCTCCACTAATTACTTTTTTATTGACTTGAGCTGCACTCCCCTGGTGCAGACTGGTTTTTCAAATGTCCATGAATCTTCTTTTTAGCCTGGGTTTTCTGTGCGTCTGTCCATGGTGGTCATTTGGCACTGTAGCCGATTTGCTTTTAGAGCTGTCAGCTCTAAAATCTACACTTGTTAAAATTCAGCAGCCACTTGAAATACAAACCTACTCTTGCTACTTTTTCTTTCTGTGCCTCCTCGGAAAGAAATGCAAACGTTGAGTCTCTCAGGGGTGTCCAACATAGGTCTAGGAGAAGGAGACCCAGATCCATGCAAGATATTCAGCTATCCATGCGCTATGTAAACAAATGCAATTTAGAGTCATTTTATGTGGATGTCTTCTATTTGGATATCCTAAATATTTGGCAAGGGTCCGGCCCTCCTGGACCTACCTTGGATGCCCCTGTATTTTCTACAGCGCATGGTCTGCCTTTCCGTCATAACGCAGTCTTAAAGTGGTGCTTGTCATTCCTAAAGTGCAAAGGATTAAAGAATACACAATGCAGCTATTTTGAGAACAACTGTCTAAGGATGCTATGGTTTGCTACCAAGTTAGTAATAAGTCAGTTCAAATACGCCGTACACCATTGACTGTAATATTTAATAGAAAGAGATACTTTCTCCAGCATGTGTGTGTTCTTGGCACCACATTTCCAGTGCAGCCCATGCCATTGACAGGAAGTGTGGGTGGGCATATTTATGATATAGATTCACAGTGGCTGAAAGTATTGATAATGTGGTCATAATAGTAAGAAGCATGTCAGTAAGATGAATTTTATTGACATCATATTTGATTTGAAAAAATTAAAAAACGTGACCATTTTTCAGAAAAGCTGTTTTTTCAAAATCCTGACTGTAATGCCCTGGGTTGCAAGGGTGAGGTTGACTTATGTGTTAGTTAACTTGGCTGGGCTTTCGGATGCCTGATTTCTTGGATGACCCCATAAGGGACAGGGCTCAATATTGAAGTGCATGCCTCAGATTAGCCCTGTTTGAGGTTGCACCATTGTTTTTAACACGAGACAGAGTGTAGTAGATTGTTTGATGAAAGTGCAACTCTAAAGATGATTTTGAAAACGTAAAAAATCTGTGATCCTGCTGTTTTAAATGAAAGGTTATATTAACCACATGCGTGCGGGGGTTATTTTTGCGCTACGCGGCTTTTTTCCAAAAGCCGCGTTACATGACGAGCTCAGCTCGTCATCAGCACACGACCACCGTGGCTGATGACGAGCTGAGCTCGTCATCAGCATCGAAGGGTTTAAACATAAAACTATGTGAGCAACATTGTAAGAATCGGACCACCTTAAAAGAGCTGCTATGTCATGTATGTTGGCTTATGGTATAATGAAATTGCATGATATGTTATGTTGTTAAATAGTATGGTGTGCCATGTTTTTCTGTGTTATGTTGTTATGCTTTTATATTGTGTTATGTTACTGGGCAGTGATACGGCGTACCATTGCCGATTGAAAGAGCGCTGCAGGGAGATAGAGGTCTACTTAAGTGCACTAAGACACACGAGGGAAGGGGGTGAGCACAAGAAGGTTTATACAGTCAGCTCCCTTGCATGGGTGAACGGCACCATCCAGCAGTTTTCCAGCTGCATCGCCTCAGTATTTGTGGGCAGTACCAGCTCCTCTGAGGCATGTCTCCACCTGAGCAGGAAGTGAATTCAGAACCTCTTTGCATTCTTTCTCTTTGGGGGTTCTGTATTTCTCTTCTATGGGAGAGGTGGTGTGAAAGCGTTGCTTCTATTGTGATGTTTACAGTGTCTGGCAGCCCCCAGTTGCGCAGGCTGCTTTCCAAATGAGGCTTGGTGTGAGGTAGGCTCAGCCTGACCTGTTTCCTCTCTCCTGATATCCTGCTTCCAGTCGGTGATGGGCCTTGACCAGCCCCGGAACATCAGCTAGATCGGACCCTTGTGCAGATGATTGCTGTGGCTCAGCTCTTCTTGGTGGGATCCTTGACATGTGGCTTCTGTCTGACACCCACGGTCTGCCCTCAGGTGCCAAACATTACAGACAAAGCAGTGACCTTGATGGAAAGCGTGCAAAAGCAAGTCATACATTTTTAGTGGTGCTTCTCTGGTCTATCTTCTATGTTCTCTGTAAGAATGTTGGTATGCCTGGGTATCCCAATGCACTGTAAGGTCATCATTTGCTATGTTTTAAAAGTTAATACATGTGAATATAGAATGAAAAATATGTTGTATAATGCAGCACCTTTGCCATTTAAAAAAAACATTATTGGGGGAGAACCACCCTCACCCCCCAAGGCCACTTGCAAAGGTCAGGCTGGCTCGCTACGTACCATAGAGAGACTTGTCCGACAAAATATGCCAGGGCTGCTTTGGGTTCCCAGTCTGGCCCTGGCCTGAGAGCTACTGAATGGGTCCAGAGCATGGGGGGCCCTCTCCATGTACTTTGCACGGGGGGCCCCCTCAAGTTTCGTTACACCACTGCAATTGTCCTTCGGGGAAAAGGCAGCGTACTCTAGGTGAACCTGTCCTCTACGTGCCAACGCTTCCTGTGTCTTCTGCCACCACTTTCACTTCCTATCAGGGCAGCACCACTACTTGCTGGGTGAAATTACATGATTGCGTCAGGGAGTTCAGAAGGCTCCAGGATGTGATGTCTCCTTGGAAAGACTGAGGGTGTGAAAGAGGAACTCCCATGGAGGGGAATATTACAGAGCCCCCGTGGTCTGACCGAAGCAGTCTACGGGAGGCTGTCTGAGGAGCGCCGCTGTCCGCGAAGAAACCGCTTGACTAAGACTTATTCAGGTACTTCTGTTTAGAATTCAAATAACGTTTTTTTTAAATGTTCATAAACACAGAGGAAGAATTATATTTTAAAATACCAAAAACTATGGAAACACCCAGCCCATGTACTATTATTATTGTTGATGTTTTTGTTATCATAATTACTGTCATTATTTTTAGATATTTGAGGAACTAAAACTTCAAATGATGAAATCCTTTGGTCCCACTCCTGCTGTTTGTTGCTGCCTGGGGTGGTTACTCGTCTCTCCTGGTGGGGTTTGCGGACCCATTTTTATCTGGTTCATTCTGCTAGCCCATCCTACCTGTGTTGGTTGCTCGCCGTTCCTGATTGGTGTACCTGACCTTTGCTGAGGTTGATTAGGTTTCTTTTTTTATGGTGCTCCTGTTTGCTGTTGGTAGTGTTCATTAGCCCGTTCTGCTCGATTTCGGCCCAGCCAAACTCCAGTTTTGGAAAAAGCAGACAACGCACCTCCTCAAAGAACAATAAATCTCAATGCAGTAACTTTCCACCTCCACTTTGAGGATCCAAGTTCCCAGCCAATCACGTATTGACTGAATCTTTGCCTCTGACGTTGTACTGTACAAATCCAACAAATATACAAACATTCTGGTGGCGTTTGCTCTCCCTTCCTGATAGTTTGGTGGTGTTTGTTTGTCCTATCTTAGGAGAGGATGTTAGTGCCTTCAGGCAGTGTTTGCTGGTACCTGGGTGTTAAATGGGTGTCCTGGTTATAGGACTGTAGGATAGGGGCACTCAAAGGGTTTGCAATCCTTACATACTTTGATAAAGTATTGAGTACGTCATTGATTAACACTTCTGTTTACTAGGAAATAACATCACCCTTCATGAGTTCTTCTAATTGTAACCAATAAATCCATTCTTCCAATTAGAAGTCACAAGCATTGTATTTTGCTCTTTTATCAGCATGGAATATTCATAATAACTTGTCCCACGAGGGTGATCAGGTTACTTCCGTTAGTTGCAAATGGGCACAGAAACCCAGGGGTAATAAGAAGAAATTAGAAACCAGGCTCTTCTTTTATATTGAGGTGTTCGAATAACAATTAGATGCATGACCCTGAAATAGGACTTTAGCATCCAAGAGGAGGTCTCCCCAGAACCAATTGATATTCCAACCTTTCCTATGAATATTTGGAGTTAGGAGCATGGGTGGCTGGACCTTTAATAGCTCCTGGTCCCTCCCTCTTGATTGATTGACTCTATTGATGTGCTGTCAGTCAATGTACCTGTAAGTGTGACTGTGTGTCTTGTGTTAGTCAAGACTTTTTGAAATGTGTAAAACGTATACAGGCTCTCAACCGCCCTCATCCTTTATTGGTCTGTTGTGTCCTTCATATTTTTCTTCCTCCCTTTACAAGCATGCAGAATGGGGCAACGAGCCAGCCCACTTCAGCCACTGGATAAGTTCACTGTGACTGATGGCGCCCCAGCTCTCTCTTCATCCTTATGTTGTTATGCCATTCACATTTTCCTTCGGCCCACTACAGCACATAGCATGCAGCAATGAGTCAGCCCACTTCAGCCATTGGCTGACTTCACTGTGAGTGATGGCATCCTGCTCTTGCACAACGTGCACGTACACAGGAATATTAGGCCTCTTTAGTGCCAGGTCCTACTGGCCCTGTTTGTGCTTTTTGATGAAACAAAAATAGATTTTGTAATAAGTTTTTACAAAAACCATTACAAAACAAAAACTCATTGGCGAAACCAAAAGGTTGGCAATCAATGCTAGACATGTTGGCTTTGCAAATGCTCTTTTGTCATTTCGTATGTGTGGTTATCAGCATTTGTGTGCGGTGCCACTACACCTGCTGCACTAATGATAGTGGTGCCCCTGTGCTAGGAGCAGACTGCAGTGGGCTCTTGACACTGGTGCCACTGGACGTGTTTCACTGATGACAGTGGAGCTTCTCTGTTAGCAGGCTACAGAGGCTCCCCACGCCACAAGGCACTGGTGCTGTTTAATTACTGCACTATTGATAGCTGTGACCCTTTGCTCTGTGCAGGGTGCAGGCTTCAGTTGGCTCTTCACGCTCCAGGGCCCCGGTATGACTGAAGTAGATGCATTAACAATAGCTGAACCTCAGTGCTCTGGGATGGGGCAGGCTGCAATGTGGTCCTTCCACTTTGTGCCCTGGTATCACTCCACCTGCTGCACTAATGACATCCATGCCTGTGGGCTGCTGCAGCTGGCTCCATAGACCCTAGTGCCACTGCACCTGCTGCACTATACTTAAATAAGCCCCTGACTTGGAAACATGAGGCAGTGAGCGTCTCAAACATGTAGGCCCTGGTGCCACTAACCTGCTGCACTAATGACAGTTGTGCACCTGTACTCTGCGCTCGAAGCAGTGGCCTCCTCAGAACATTGGACACCAGTGTCACTGACCCTCCTGCACTAATATTTACACCTCTGTGTTGGGAACGAGCTGGAGTGATCACTTTAAACCGCTGGGCCCAGGTGCCACTACCCCTGCTGCACGAATGATGGCTGTGTCACTGAGTTGGGAGCAGGTTGGAGTGGGCTCTTTGCCCCTGTGGGCCCGGTGCTACTGTACCTGCTGCCCTTATGTTGAACCCCTATGCTGGGAGAAGACTGCAGTGAACTCTACATCCCCGGGCCCAGGTGCTACTGCATCTGCTGCATTAATGAGTGCTGTGCTCCTATGCTGGGAACAGACTGCAGCGGGTTTCACCCACCCCTGCACCCTTGGCACTGCTCCACTGATGATAGAAGCACCCCTGTGCTGGAAGCAGAGGATGCAAAGGGCTCTTCACACCCTTGGACCCCAGCGACGCTGCACCTGCTGCACTCATGATAGCCCTGTCCCTGGACTGGGAGTAGGATGCAGTGGGTACCTCACACCCCTAGACCCTGCTACAACTGCACTTGCTGCCAGTTATAATTTGTAAATACATTAATTGCCAGGGTTCTCGTCAGGAGGCCTCTGCAGCCTGCACCACATGCCCCTGCCATGCTGCCAATGATAGTAACAAAACAACTACTAACCATCACACTCCTATAAGGGTGACAATTCGGACTATTTCAGGCCTCCAAAGCTATAAGAATGGCAGTTAATAGTGATTTTTTATGTATATATAGACTTCATGATTACCTATTGTGGTCATCTCTTGTCACAAGCACCGGTGTTGACAATTAAGTGCTGGTGCTGAGCACCATAAACCACTGGCTCAAATTAAGCACTACCTGCTACACTAAAGATAGCTGCACCCGGTGCTCCATGCTAGAAGCATACAACAACAGAACAAAATGGCCAGTCAGGATTACTTATCTAGTGATTTGGAAAACCACCCAGCCTGCCTGTACTGAGTGATATACAAGGTTAGTTAGAAAAACTTTTTTTTATTTTTTGTCAAAATTTAGTTATCTTTTCAGCATGTTTTCAAGGGCACATTTGTCAAAACAATCAAGTGAACATTCAGAAAAAGTATGTGCGCAATATATACAAGTGTAGAAACTGTACACAATAAGTACTCAAAATTCAGAAACACCAAAAAATGTACTGTACACAAGTAAATTGAAGTATAAACACATTTAACATATATGCCAGTCCTTACAATTGTTAACCAAAACGAAATAGAAGCAGGCAGTAGCGAGCTCCTCACCCCCGCACTTTTGAAACTGCACTTGATGAATTCAAGATAGCTGCACCCCTGCATTCTATGCTGGATGCAGGCTGCAGTGTGCTCCTCACTCCCCTGTGCCCTCCATCTGCCTCACTAATGATAGGTGCAGCAAGCTGAAGCGGGCTCCTCTCATCCTTACAGCCCAGTGCCGTTGCAACTGCAGCGCTAATGACAGCGGCGCCCCTGGGCTCCTTGCTGGGAGCAGGCTGCAGTGGGCCTCTTACCTCTACTGCGACACCGTGCCGCTGCACCTTCTGTACTAATGATAACTGTTCTACCTTGTCAAGGTGCCACTGCACCTGCTGCACTAATGACTAATGAAAGAGGATGTGGCGTTATGGTCAGAGACGTCTACTTTGATACATCCATGTTCGAGTCTCGGCGTCAGCTCACCATCCTTTGAGTCTGGGCAAATCTCCTAGTGCCTTAAAAAAAGGAAAAACAATTAACTTGATCTTGGGTAATGTAACTGGCGCTCTTGTAAAGCATTCCAATACTTCCGGGTAAAGTCTGCGCTATGTAAAACGTCACAAGAATTTAAAAAAATGATAGTTACTATTCTGTGATGCTGGGAGCAGCCTGCAGTGGGCTCCTCACTGCACACATTGACACTGCCCTTGCTGCCTTAACGATATCTGCACCCTTGTACACTGCTAGGGGCAGGCTCCGGTAGCCGTCTGACCACACCTACCCCTTGTGGTGTCCATGAGACCTCGATTACCACAAAACCTCCTTTTATGATTTTTATGAGACCACCATTACCATAACCCTCACCCCCCACGGCGTTCAAAGGACCTCAATTACAACAAAACTCACCCGTAATTTTCATGAGACTTCAATACCACAGCACCCACCTTTCATGAGGTCACGAGATGTCGATCGCCACAAAATACACCCCATTTGATGTTCCAGAGACCTCAATTACTACAAAACCAACCCCTCATGGTGTTCAAGAGACATCGATTGACGAACCCCAGCGTTCTAAAGTGCACAAGACTCCATCTGAAGCTACAACACCCACTGAGGTTACAGTAATGTTCTGCAGCATGGTTGAAAACCATTGGCAAAACCAATAGGTCAACAAGGCGAGACCTATTGGCTTTGCGAATGCTTGTTTCTCAGGGACTGGCAGACTCAGGGCTTTGCCCCCTGCAAGGCCACAACCCCTCTCACATAACAATTTGTTGTCAAGTTTGGCCATCATGCTTTTCACTGTGACGACCATCTCTGACTTTTTACCCTATGTATCAGACCCTTAAAGTATTTCATTTGTACTCCTCTTACCCTTATGAATGATCCCGGACTCCAGTTGTACGTGTCATGTACTTTTGCTCTTGTTATCTGCGCGCTCCCTGTCCACCTGACTGCTATCTGCTGTGTGTGGGCTAACTTTATTGGTGTCTCCATAGGGTGTCGGCCAGATGACCATTTTCAAACTGAGTGCGGTGGAAGCCATATTGAAACTTCATGAGAAGCTTGGGATGCTTGATAATTTGCAGAGGAACATCAATTTAAGGGTGTTGGATGTTCCAGGAGAAATTTCTACAGAGACCCTCCCAGGTCTTAAGGAGTAAGTGCTGGCCGAATTGTTGCAGCTGAGGGACATAAATCGAGGGTTAAGGAAAACCTACAGACTTTACTCCGGGCCTCAGAAATTTACTGATGAGATTGGTGGTACAATGCAGGTGGTGATTCAATCTGCAGACTGGAGGGACAACATACTGTGGAGATCATCTAAAGGAAGACAGGGGTGATGATCAGAGAGAAGCAGCTTTACTACTTCCGACCAACATCCTACAGTGCTAGCCAGAAAGAGGGCCTCTATGTATATCTGGCAGTATGTGGTGGCAAAGACTTACAACTTCTGCAGGCTCTCCTTTAAGACTGAGATTAGGACACAAGGAAAAAGATGTTTGTGTTTTCACACGTTCTGAGGGATCAAGGGCGTAGCTTTCCTTGGTATGGCACTAGGGCACCCACAGATACCTGATTTCTGCTGTGTTTTATCATTCAAGCAGCAGCCAAGGGGCCCATTTCCTTCCTTGCACTAGGGCCCATGACACACTTGCCACACTACTGTCAGGAATGGGGTAGTTGCTGGTTCTTTAGGCATTATGGGACTAGGGACAGCCTTAGAATACTGTATTAATTTTGCAATACTGCATTACTTTTGCATCCCAAAAAATGCAAATGCCAGTGGGAAGTTGTTGATAATTCAGAATGGAAACGTTTTGAACCAGCATGAGCCCAACACCTTCAATGTGGGTCTCTATGTTCATTGCGGTAAGAAATTACAAGCTGAAATCCCAGATCCATAGCATTGTTGTCAGAATAAAGGTCGTTTGCACGAGCGTATTTGGTCCGTCCATTTGGAGGTACCAGTGCTCATCAGTGTATACCTCAATTCAAGCAACAGATGCGTCCTGCGAGATTTGTATATGTTTCAATGGTACTGCATGATGCACGTTAGAATAGACGCGTGTGGGGAGCTTTGTTAATGTCTGGAAACCACAGTATTGTGCGTAGAATGGGATTGGAAATCTCAGAAGAAAACATTGAAAGAGCTTTGTGAATCCTGAGCTAGGATTGCAATATGGCAGTCAGTCCTACAAGACCACACAAATGACTGAGTGTGAGCTATACATATTCCAGCAACACCAGTCTGCATCCAGGAAAGATATGCTTTATGAAAGGTCTTACATTTGTCACTGCACACATGCAAGAAGAAGCTTAGGATAGAAGTCCCTGCAATAGGATAGTTGTATACCACGCCTTGGGCGTATTGCAAGAGCTCGGTGTGTGTGTGTGGGGGGGGGGGATAAGAACTGGGATAGTTGTTAGAATACAGATCCCTCGTAGAGATCTCTTGCGGGGCTTGGTGGATCTCCCTGTTCTGGGGCAGCACTTCAGGGAGTTCATTGTAAGGAGTTTTAGCATAAGGAACACAACGCAGAGTGTAGTTCAGGATAGAGATGCATAGGAAGAGCTCAGCAGATGTCTCAGTATTTGGATTGGAGTGCCTGATGCAGCTTTGAACAGAGACACTTTGTGAGCGCTCGATGGGTGCCTGATCTCTGGGATAGCACTGAGGGAAGCTGATCAGGATAGAGACGTGGAACGTGGTCTGTGGAAGTTCCACACACATGGAGGGAGGTCTGAGGACAGGAATAGACCAGACCCAGATCGAGAGGTTGTGTGTAGAGAACTGTAGTTCGCCTCATAGAGGAGTCTGTTGACGGTGGTAGCTCTAAGGGGCTCACTCTCTGCCTATAGCATCCTTTGCCTCTTTGCAACAATCATGCATATCCAGCCCTGCAGTTACTTCCAATATCTGGTTTACCAGGTGGGTCCATCTACATCAGACATTGGGACTCCAGTCCTGGCCTCTCCATGTACATTGATATTGTTTAGGTTAAGGTAAGAAAGACTGCAACTCTCAGACTAAACGGATTTGTTAAATGAAAACAGAGGAACAACACACCTTTGTCGAGCTGGCTAAAACACGTGTGTTTTTGGATTCCTAATTTCAAAATGAATAAGCCCTGGTAGTTCGTAAGGTGAAAAAAATACAAGAAATGCATACAAATGCATCTGAATTCTTTTCCTGAGCATATATGCAAATGGTGTTTACGATGTCTTATTTTTATACTTCGCGTTCACACAAGATAAATGATTTTGCCATTTTCAACCTCCCATGGTTCTTTTTCTTACGTTTACCAGGCTCACCCATGGTACTCCCTTCTGATATTATTCCCTTAGCCATGACAAGAATTGACGGCCCGAAAGTGCTGTTTTTACAAAACCATTTGCCTCTTCTAGGGCCTGGGAGCTACAAATTCAAATGATAATGAAGTCGTAGGCAAGAGATGCAGGCTCCATTCCTAAGCCTTGACGAGTACATACCTCTCTGTCTAACCAATGACAAAGCACTTCTACAGACCAAGCCTCCAGCCCCTCCATTAATTTGTTATGAATGGCAGATGCACGTATACCTCAATACTAAAGAAGCAAGCAAGACAATTGGCACTCATTTCATCAGGGCCTCATTTCATCAGAGTGCTGACACCATCAAAAGACAGTTTCATGCATCTGATTATATTCAAAGTGTACCAAGGAGACCGAGGATGGACCCAGCAGTCTTTTAAAGATTTGACGAATGGTTGCCCAACAGGCTGAGGTTTGGAGTGGGGGACATGTTTACTTCCTCAATTGCCTTTCAAATGTTTTCTGTTATTGCCAAAGGACCTTCTTCGTCTGTTTTCACTTCTGCTTCCTTATGGCATTTGACGTCCCAAAAACAACTATACACCACACTGTAGCCACTTCTTGCTCCAACAAAGCCAGTTAATACTTATTTTTAAGTGGTGTAGCCATTACTAAATGGAATGATGCTGCTGTAGTAAGATTAACTGAGATTCCTACAGCTAAGGAGTAGGGGTTTTAGAATAAGTATTTCTATTGCATAGAGAAAAGGTCAGTCTCAGCATGTTTCCAGGCAGGGACAAAGTCACATTGGCTTGAAATGACACTCAGTAGAGAGCAACCCAAGGACAGCCTGCAACAAGAGATGTATTCAGATCAGCAATTGCAAACCAGAGAGGGCATAAGGCTTCAAAGATGCTACTTGCATTGTGTTGGAAATGGCCTTTTCTGCGGGGTTATCCCCAAACTTGTTGCCTTCCTCTGATCTTTTTGTTGACTTTAGGACTCTGGGCCCTTTACCACTGCTAACCAGTGCTAACGTGTATGTGCTCTCTCCCCTAAACATGGTATGAGTGCTTCACACCTGTTTGTCATATTTGATTTATTTGCAAGTCCCTTGTAAAGTGGTATACCCTATACCAGTGGTTCCCAATCTGTGCGCTGCGACACCTTGGTGCGCCATCAAAACTAGCCAGGGGCGCCGTGCACAGAGTTTGGGAACCACCGGTAGCTAATTAGGTAGGGTGACCAGAATTTTAAAGCCAAAAACCTGGACATTTCACAAAAATAGACGAAGGACTACAATTTTACTTCAAACAACGAGAGCGCTCCTCAGCAGAGAATTACAGAACAGGCAGTAAGAACATACATAAAATGCAATTTTTAAGCCCAGTAGCTTGCTGTTAATTAAATTGCTTTCTTGAAACAACTGCCAACTATCCCTGCTTTATAAAACATAAAAAACACCACTCGCCGTTTTCAGTCAACCCTTTTTAAAAACGGGGACATGAGCTACATTTTTTAAATTTCCTGGGACAGCTGGTTAAAAACTGGGACCGTCCTGGCAAAACGGGGACGCCTGGTCACCCTATAATTAGGGTGCCAAATGTTAGGCTTGTTTTGCTCTGGCCTACTACAGCTGTTAACAGCGTTAGCTGAGAAATCTAAGGGTACAGGGAGCCAGCTCAGCCTTTTACCCAGGCTGAAAAACTGTGAAACAACTGCATGAGAATACCACATAGTGGCTTTTTACAGTGTTTAACCTCTTCCCTGCTGCCGTCGGCCGTTGGCCGTCGCGAGCACTACCTCCCTGGTGCTGCGAACATTCAACGGGCTACGCGACTCCGCGGAACCGCCGCACTGCAGCGAAATAACGGCCGCGGCTAAGGTGTTCAAGAGTGTTGCCACTAATACTGGGAACAGTTTAATGTCTGACAATTTCTAAGAAGCCTTTAATTCTACACAAACAATATCGCTGTTCTTGTAAACAGAAAAGAAAATAGAGCATTTTGTTCTGTGCCGTTTGTTTCCCAAAGCAAAAGATAAAGTTGCGTTGGGGGGTTCGTTCTGATATCTTTTGCGGCTCATTATTTACACATTGCTCTAGTTGTCTAGTTCCTGTGTGTAACTTCTGCAGTTACGTTTTCTAAAGGCAGAAAATGAAGTACATGCAAGGCTCCGTCAATTGTCATGCGTGCAGACTAGATACTGCTCACTTTCTAGCTATTTGAGCACACAGATCAGCTGGGCTTCTCCCAAATTGGTGGGCCCATCCTGCTGTGAGTGCAAGCAGCTGAAATCGATGTACAGCAGGCATGATTATTGAATCCGCTGCTGGACCTAAAATACCTTTTTCTAGAAATCTGCCTCTTGTAGTGGGGACAAAAGCTACCTGCTCTATTCACTGGGACAATAGACAACAACCACTAAGGCAGACAGAAACAATGGAAACGGTTTTAACATTTAAAATAAATATTAAAGGAAACGAAAACTACACTATGTGTGTTAATCTGCCTCGAGGCCTTTAAAAATGATTGACACGCAAATTCACAATTTCAATCATACATGTAATAGGAATTCAATTATAGTAATTCTAAATACACTTGCCTTTATTTGGAGGGAACAGAAAGCTCCAAAAGGCAAACTGTATGTACCATACACATAACACTGGCTTTCTTGTAAGTCATATATTCTTTATATTTGGTACTTGCCATTCCTAAAACTGATGTGATCGAAGATGGAGAAATTATTGCCAGGGCTTCGTTAATGAGCCTCACAATGTGACCGACATGACATGGACGATAGGCCAGATGTTGAATAAATGCATGTATTTAATCTGGGCTTTGGCAGACTAAAGAGAAAATGACCATGGCTACTTTGGTTGCAATAACATCTGTGCATGTTAAACTGCACGCACCACCTCATTCCATCAATTCTAGATTTACAGGTTCTCCCACAGAAATACTTCTGGCATGCTTGGTCATAGAAATGCAGGCAACACAAACAAATCTAGAACGCTCCATGACTTTGAGAAGACGGCACGTTTAAGAGGAGGTGTAGCCCCTTGACACCCTCGGATGAATGCTCGCGCTCTATTAATCTCCTTTTCATTTAATTTAATTTCATTTCATTTCTATGTGGATGGCTATCCGAAAAGCCACGGAATGGGGCACTGTTGGCTTCTATTTCTTTGGCATGAGGGCTGGACCTGCACACAACTAGACGCTAGTTACCTGTGGGCGTGGTCTTTGGTTTGTGGGCGTAATTCTGGGGTAATGGGCGTGTTTCCATGCTTTCAGGCGATATATGAATATAATTCCTTCATCTGCTTCATCCCAATTATTTTCAGGTAAAAAAATTGGTAGTGCTCCCGAAGCCGATCTTGCATTCCCCCCACCCAAAAAATAAAGTAACATAATGGGGAGCCATGGCCAGCGACCAGTAGGTCAAGGGAGCCATTGGTTGAAACAGTTTGAAAACCACTGCCCTATACCCAGGGCCCATAAATTAAATGCAACATCCCATTGGTTTTTCACTACTGTAAGGCCTACTCTTCCACTAGTGGGCTAGGATTCGGAATTCCCATATATACTTGTAAGTGTTAATTCCCGATCAGAGAGGAGAGGTATTGCCATGTTTGGAATGTTTAGAACGGTAGGGATAAGTCCTCCTTACTGGTGACGTTGAAGTTCACATTACTATTTTAGAAATGCCACTTTTTGAAAGTGGGCCTTTCCATGTGCCTATAACTCTTTGTGCTTTGCAGCCTGTCTCAAATATATGTCTGGGTTGGGCGATAGTTACACTTTGTGTATTCTCTCCAGACAGCCACAACACAGGAAGTGCTGGGTGTTACAGGAGAAACATCTGCATTTATCTGCATACTGATCATTTTTCTGGATAGGAAGAGTGAGAGGTGGTTCACACCTACATCTGCATTGGTTGTGTCTTGCCCTCACGCAAAGGATGATTTACCTCTACTGATAGTATGGAGCCACGGCTGGGCTTAAAGGGGTCTTTGTGCACTTCTGAGGGCTCTTTTGAAGTAACCCGCTACATCAAAGGCATTTTTTAGTCTAAGTACTTGGGCACTGACCCCATATCTTTAGACACTTCTGAACTGCTTTTTCAGAAGGACTGCTTTTCTGCTTGGTGCTGTGGGAAGCTGGACTTTTGTTGCAGTACCCCCCCACACACTTTTTGCCTGATTTTTGATGCAACTTTGACCGAGGTGTACTGGGTCTCTGCTAACCAGCTTCCCAGTAGCAGTGTTATTTCCCTAAAATTGTTCCACAATTGGCACCACTTCAGCCCCCTTGTAAGTCCTTAGTAAAGTTACCCCTAGTACCTAGGGCATTGGAACTGAAAAGGGTCCACTAGGGCTGCAGCTTGTATGGTGCCACCCTAGGGACCCCTCACCAAGACCATGCCAACTGCCATTGCAAGCTAAGTGTCTAGGTGCAGAGAGTCAACATGGCACACATCCCTACTCAGCGGAAGCCTGGGGTACCGACGGAGAGAGCGGTGCCTCACGTCCTGAGCAGTGGCCAGGTGAGGTGAGGTTCTTTACCCGCACACTACGGGTTCTAATACACCACGACCCCAGAACTGAAACAAGTGGTGTGATAAGTAATATCTGTTTCCTTTTCAGTTACACTTACTGTTTGACATTATTTTTCACAAATTATGCAGTAGCTTACACTTTTTAGGTCCTGAGGCAGGCTAGACACTCTGTAGGTCATGATATCTGAAACAGGTAGACCGACCCTCTGACTAGATAGTGGCAGTTTATTTTTTCAAAACTGCCTTTAATCCTGACACCAAGGGATACATATTAAACTTTTTTTCTCTTGGTGGTTAGTTTTGACACTTTTTGTCGTTTTTCTTTAGCACTGCGCCCATCACTTAGCAATACATCTTAGCTCATTACCTGGTGGTTTTTAGTACATCCTAGGAAATCCTTAAAAACATCCCTGAGCTCCTCCCTCACAGTGAGGGGGTTGTAGTTCGTGGCTGTACTCGGTTTTACAGCCGGGAGGAGATCCTATATGATGTAGTATGTCACCTCGGTGAGTGATGGGACTCCGTCCCTATATTAGAGCTTCCCTTAGGCGTGATCAGATATGCTTCACAGGTCTAGGATGTCGATGAGCACCGTGTAACATTTCAGACCCACGGACAGTTAGTTTGTTTCAGACATCCCTCTGTGCCATGCCCACAGATAATGGAGGCCACCCCTACTGCAAGCCGTATTGCCCTAAGGCAGGGTGCACTATACCACATGCGTGTGGTCATATCTGCCTGAGCAGATATGACCTTACAATATCTTAGTCCATTCTTAGTTCTTGTAAGTGAGCAAGGAAGCCATATAGAGTACACGGGATGGACACCCATCATTACGGGTTCCCCTGCACCATGATGGCTTCACTGTACCTAGGGATTTTTGGTACCAAACATCTCTTCTTAATAAATCCACACTGATACCATTGTTATTATTAAGTGCACACAACCTAGCAAGCACTGGTGTGGTCTCTGACTAGCCTTAGCTAGCCTGCCACCACCCGACATGGTTCTGACCTCCTGGGGTGAGAGCCTTCGCTCTCAGAGGCCAGGAACAATGCCTGCTCTGGACGGAGGTGCTTCACACATCCTCCAGGCCAGAATAGCATTCCAAGTCATGAAGCGATGCCGCCTTTGAAGTTCATTTAACCCAGCCATCTACAGAGAGTGGATGATGCCAACCACCCCTGCTACACATTCGGTGGGAGAACATACAGTAAAATTAGTTAGATTAGGAGGTGGGCCCACATTCAGCCAGCACCACCCCACTTTTCAGTTTCCTCCATCTTGTTTGTGATTAAATTTGCCAATTTAGGGGCAGGGTGGTGTCCACTCCCCAAAGGAGATGTAATCAATGTGATCAAATGTCCCTGTGGGTTTTTATATGTTGGCCAAACCCAGTACAAGGAAAGAAATTGCATTCTACCGCACTGCCGCCGAATGAGTAATGGTTAACATGGTTAGGTTGGTGACTACATTTCCTAAGGGGAAAATTGCATTATACAATATGTAAATTTAACTACTGATAATGGTACTGAATTGTAAATGGAAGGTTGTCTGACCTTGATATTTACTTTATTTAAGTTTGTATGATCCGATTGCTTATAAGTTTACGCTGGACTAAGCACAGTTATGTAATATTGCCAGTCACCAGGTTGCAATAGGAATGTCTTTGCTCGCTCTGCTGTTATAGCGATGGTTTAGATCTCAGAATTAATGAGGTTTACTTTAAATAACTAAGATTACAACTCAAAACAGTCAGGAACACAGCTCAGGTGGAAGTGACATGTCGATGCTGCTTTCATCAGACGCGCCACCACCTACATGCATGCTGACACCATGTAATCTTTATCTTCTTTCTCTCGGGCAGAGTCAGTGATACTTTGTATCACATGAGATAAGCTGCCTGGTTTTGCCGTTGCACACTTTTTCTTTCTCACATTTTCATTCAAAGCTCCTTACATGCCAGTAATTAATTCATCATTTTGGCTTGTTTATATACTCGCAAGGGGCTCTCCCACCCTTATCCATACAGATTAGATTGCTTGCTCCCCTTTTGTGAACACGCTCACGCATGATGAAATTTAGTGCAAGCACATAGTTACACATATGTTTGCGCTTCTCTTTACAGAACGGACCATGATTTGATTTTTACCATAAGGCCGCTTTCTCCCAGTCTCTACATTTACAATTCACGGTGCACTCTTTTTTTCACAATAACTTCTGCAGAGGTAGAGCCGCCTCTTTGTGATTCCACAAATATTGCTAGTCTCATGTTGAATTTATAGCGAAAGGAGGGTGTTTCCCCCACAGATGAGGAGCAGGTTGGCCTTCACTCTCATCAGGATCCATCTGTCAGTCTTCTCACTGGGCTGTGCATGACTCCAGGTGAGATTTTGCACATTATGAAAAGAGTCTGTATCACTCTACACACACCTTTATTTCTATGGTTTCAATGAGATGTATGTTTCCTCTCATTCATAGGTTGCTCCCTTCTTATCGATCACCCTGTCCTGATGAAGACCCGCACCTAAGGTCCTAATTGGCCCCTCCCCGGTTTAAGGTAGAAACATTGACAATTTTCTCTTTCTTCAGCCTGATTTGAATAAGACTATCCACAGAGAGGCACTATTAATTCAAGCAATTACTTCTATATACAGACAGACCATGCACGCAACCTGGGCTTCATCCTGGACTCCTCCCTCTCCATGACCAGGCAAGTCAACAACGTCTCCTCGGCATGCTTCAACATCCTACGCATGCTACGGAAGATCTTCTGGTGGATCCCCACCAAGACCAGGAAGACCGTCACCCAGGCCCTCGTCACCAGCCGACTGGACTACGGCAACGCCCTCTACGCCGGTACCACCGCCAAGCTCCAGAAGAGACTCCAGCGGATCCAGAACGCCTCAGCCAGACTCATCCTCGACATCCCACGAACCAGCCACATCTCCGGACATCTGAGAGACCTTCACTGGCTCCCCGTCAACAAAAGAATCTCCTTCCGCCTCCTCACCCACGCACACAAAGCCCTACACGACCAAGGCCCGAGCTACCTCAACAGCCGAGTCAACTTCTACGCTCCCAAACGCCACCTCCGATCAGCCAACCACGCCCTCGCCGCCGTCCCCCGCATCCGAAGAGCAACTACAGGAGGAAGGTCCTTCTCCTACCTGGCCGCCAAGACCTGGAACTCCCTCCCGACCGACCTGCGCCTGACCCAAGGCCACCTCTCCTTCAGGAAGAAGCTGAAGACCTGGCTGTTCGAGCAGTAGCGGCTCCCCCCCCCCCCCCCCACCCCCCCCCCCACCCCCCCCCCCAGCGCCTTGAGACCCTACGGGTATGTAGCGCGCTTTATAAGTGTCACTGATTGATTGATTGATTATATAGTGGAAGAACATTTAGCTGCTTGATATGATATACAGACAGGCTGTGGTTCAAATGGAATTTGTTATGCTGTGGGTTTTCCCCGTTTTTCTTCTGTATCTTACGCACAAGCACTTTGTACATAAATAATGTACATGTGATGTTGATTTTCAATGCAATCTGAATTTCTTGCATTTAATTGTATTTCTTTGTGTGATGTAATTTCTGTGTACGCTTACCTTTCTAGAAGCAATATTTAACCCTTTCCTCTGGATTGGTTATCTAGGATTATCCGTGTTGAAATATTATTTGTTAATTAATTCAATTTAGCCTAGGTGTCCGTTAAGACCGTTTTTGTTGTATGTATCATATTGTGCCCAGGCCCTTTGGCTTTGTGGGTTACACCATTATTTGTAATGGGTCAGCAAAACTCAGGCATACGCTCTAGGAGCCTGACTCGCTCTATTCAAAGCTGCAATACTCATCATTGCCGCATCGAAGCATTTGGAGGGTTCTTCTTTTCACCATGATATATTATAGTTGCCGATTCCAGCAGTGCCTATATATTTATCCGTTAGCTCTGCATAAATGTGGGTTTTGTCCTGATGATGACTCCTTAATCACGTCTTAGGTTGAAACTTCGTTGACAACAATTGGTATAAAGACAAACCAATTCATAAGTTGATCAGTTTGGAGCCTTTGATATACAATAATGAATCCAACGTTACCAAAATTATACATTTTATCTATTAGCCCTGTTACTGACCTAATAATTGTTTGTTGCCTGATCTTTGATCACTTGAATGTTTCTATACCTGCACCTATTTGCACTGTGTGATCACTTTATTTCACAGGCCACCAATATTTGTTTATTGTAGAAGCTTATATGACATCCATCTATAAAAAATTATAACACAGAATTTAGGTCTCCAGTTGTTGCCATTCATGTGTTATCTAATTGGATTTGTTTGACAAGCTACAATTGATTCTTAAAACATTTTGTTAATGATACATAGAGGGAGACTTGTTCTAATTTTAAAATATCCTGTCCTTGCTAGGTCTACAAGTTTCTCCTGTAGTTTCTATAGCTATCATTTAGCATATTTGCATTTCCCAGATCCTTTATACATTCATCCATGTCTGGTTCCTCCTCCTCTAAACAGGATGCCAACCAGCCACTTTAGGACTTGTTGGGTAGATTGTTCCTTCAACAACTGGATACTTCCAGTGATGAAAGACTACTCAGCAGTTATCCTATTCAATTCCTTGTATGGGATTCTTCGTGAGTGGTTAGTCATCAAGGAAGGAAGAAGGTGTGTTAATAAGCCCTGAACATTGCTAGGCCACACACTGAGATACTTTCTCTGTTAGACCCGTCCGAATTCAGGATTGGTGACTCTTCCTCTTTCCGCTTTTTATGCAGTGAATTTTGGGTTCCTTTTTCCTGGCTCAGGTTAAATGCATATTTACAATAAGGGGTGGTGAGGGACAGAGTCTCTGAATTAAGCAGAAAGCTCTCACCCAGTCAAGAGATCAGGGCTAGATCCAACACCGTTTTTTAGCTCACTGCACCATCCCAGTTTCAGAACCTGGCTGTATGCAAATTAGTCTGTTCCTGTCCCAGTGCATGATGGGAACAGGGCAAACCAAACTACAAAAGCCAATTCTTACACTGGGAAGGAAACAAGCTCCCGGGGACCGGTTTCTGGCATTACAGCCGTCTAAGGCCACTATAGGTGTGGCAGGGTATACTCAGACATGAGTCCCTTTCTCACTGCTCCATCAGGATTCAAGCAAGCCGGGCCGAAGAAGGCTGAAATGCCAGAAACCGGTCCCCGGTAGCTTGTCTCCTTTCTGGTGAAGAATTGGCTTGGTAGTTTAGTCTGCCCTGTTCCCATGATGCACTGGGCCAGGGACAGACTGATTTGCATATAGCCAGGTTCTGAGCTGGGATGGGGCAGTGAGATAAATAACGGTGATGGATCAAGCCCTGATCTTTGGACTGGGTAAGAGTGGTCTGTTTAACTCAGACACTCTGTTCATCACCACCCCCTTTTCTAAATCGTTTTTGGCCACTATAGGTGTGGCAGGGTATACTCAGACATGAGTCCCTTTCTCACTGCTCCATCAGGATTCAAGCAAGCCGGGCCGAAGAAGGCTGAAATGCCAGAAACCGGTCCCCGGTAGCTTGTCTCCTTTCTGGTGAAGAATTGGCTTGGTAGTTTAGTCTGCCCTGTTCCCATGATGCACTGGGCCAGGGACAGACTGATTTGCATATAGCCAGGTTCTGAGCTGGGATGGGGCAGTGAGATAAATAACGGTGATGGATCAAGCCCTGATCTTTGGACTGGGTAAGAGTGGTCTGTTTAACTCAGACACTCTGTTCATCACCACCCCCTTTTCTAAATCGTTTTTGGCCACTATAGGTGTGGCAGGGTATACTCAGACATGAGTCCCTTTCTCACTGCTCCATCAGGATTCAAGCAAGCCGGGCCGAAGAAGGCTGAAATGCCAGAAACCGGTCCCCGGTAGCTTGTCTCCTTTCTGGTGAAGAATTGGCTTGGTAGTTTAGTCTGCCCTGTTCCCATGATGCACTGGGCCAGGGACAGACTGATTTGCATATAGCCAGGTTCTGAGCTGGGATGGGGCAGTGAGATAAATAACGGTGATGGATCAAGCCCTGATCTTTGGACTGGGTAAGAGTGGTCTGTTTAACTCAGACACTCTGTTCATCACCACCCCCTTTTCTAAATCGTTTTTGGCCACTATAGGTGTGGCAGGGTATACTCAGACATGAGTCCCTTTCTCACTGCTCCATCAGGATTCAAGCAAGCCGGGCCGAAGAAGGCTGAAATGCCAGAAACCGGTCCCCGGTAGCTTGTCTCCTTTCTGGTGAAGAATTGGCTTGGTAGTTTAGTCTGCCCTGTTCCCATGATGCACTGGGCCAGGGACAGACTGATTTGCATATAGCCAGGTTCTGAGCTGGGATGGGGCAGTGAGATAAATAACGGTGATGGATCAAGCCCTGATCTTTGGACTGGGTAAGAGTGGTCTGTTTAACTCAGACACTCTGTTCATCACCACCCCCTTTTCTAAATCGTTTTTGGCCACTATAGGTGTGGCAGGGTATACTCAGACATGAGTCCCTTTCTCACTGCTCCATCAGGATTCAAGCAAGCCGGGCCGAAGAAGGCTGAAATGCCAGAAACCGGTCCCCGGTAGCTTGTCTCCTTTCTGGTGAAGAATTGGCTTGGTAGTTTAGTCTGCCCTGTTCCCATGATGCACTGGGCCAGGGACAGACTGATTTGCATATAGCCAGGTTCTGAGCTGGGATGGGGCAGTGAGATAAATAACGGTGATGGATCAAGCCCTGATCTTTGGACTGGGTAAGAGTGGTCTGTTTAACTCAGACACTCTGTTCATCACCACCCCCTTTTCTAAATCGTTTTTGGCCACTATAGGTGTGGCAGGGTATACTCAGACATGAGTCCCTTTCTCACTGCTCCATCAGGATTCAAGCAAGCCGGGCCGAAGAAGGCTGAAATGCCAGAAACCGGTCCCCGGTAGCTTGTCTCCTTTCTGGTGAAGAATTGGCTTGGTAGTTTAGTCTGCCCTGTTCCCATGATGCACTGGGCCAGGGACAGACTGATTTGCATATAGCCAGGTTCTGAGCTGGGATGGGGCAGTGAGATAAATAACGGTGATGGATCAAGCCCTGATCTTTGGACTGGGTAAGAGTGGTCTGTTTAACTCAGACACTCTGTTCATCACCACCCCCTTTTCTAAATCGTTTTTGGCCACTATAGGTGTGGCAGGGTATACTCAGACATGAGTCCCTTTCTCACTGCTCCATCAGGATTCAAGCAAGCCGGGCCGAAGAAGGCTGAAATGCCAGAAACCGGTCCCCGGTAGCTTGTCTCCTTTCTGGTGAAGAATTGGCTTGGTAGTTTAGTCTGCCCTGTTCCCATGATGCACTGGGCCAGGGACAGACTGATTTGCATATAGCCAGGTTCTGAGCTGGGATGGGGCAGTGAGATAAATAACGGTGATGGATCAAGCCCTGATCTTTGGACTGGGTAAGAGTGGTCTGTTTAACTCAGACACTCTGTTCATCACCACCCCCTTTTCTAAATCGTTTTTGGCCACTATAGGTGTGGCAGGGTATACTCAGACATGAGTCCCTTTCTCACTGCTCCATCAGGATTCAAGCAAGCCGGGCCGAAGAAGGCTGAAATGCCAGAAACCGGTCCCCGGTAGCTTGTCTCCTTTCTGGTGAAGAATTGGCTTGGTAGTTTAGTCTGCCCTGTTCCCATGATGCACTGGGCCAGGGACAGACTGATTTGCATATAGCCAGGTTCTGAGCTGGGATGGGGCAGTGAGATAAATAACAGTGATGGATCAAGCCCTGATCTTTGGACTGGGTAAGAGTGGTCTGTTTAACTCAGACACTCTGTTCATCACCACCCCCTTTTCTAAATCGTTTTTGGCCACTATAGGTGTGGCAGGGTATACTCAGACATGAGTCCCTTTCTCACTGCTCCATCAGGATTCAAGCAAGCCGGGCCGAAGAAGGCTGAAATGCCAGAAACCGGTCCCCGGTAGCTTGTCTCCTTTCTGGTGAAGAATTGGCTTGGTAGTTTAGTCTGCCCTGTTCCCATGATGCACTGGGCCAGGGACAGACTGATTTGCATATAGCCAGGTTCTGAGCTGGGATGGGGCAGTGAGATAAATAACGGTGATGGATCAAGCCCTGATCTTTGGACTGGGTAAGAGTGGTCTGTTTAACTCAGACACTCTGTTCATCACCACCCCCTTTTCTAAATCGTTTTTGGCCACTATAGGTGTGGCAGGGTATACTCAGACATGAGTCCCTTTCTCACTGCTCCATCAGGATTCAAGCAAGCCGGGCCGAAGAAGGCTGAAATGCCAGAAACCGGTCCCCGGTAGCTTGTCTCCTTTCTGGTGAAGAATTGGCTTGGTAGTTTAGTCTGCCCTGTTCCCATGATGCACTGGGCCAGGGACAGACTGATTTGCATATAGCCAGGTTCTGAGCTGGGATGGGGCAGTGAGATAAATAACGGTGATGGATCAAGCCCTGATCTTTGGACTGGGTAAGAGTGGTCTGTTTAACTCAGACACTCTGTTCATCACCACCCCCTTTTCTAAATCGTTTTTGGCCACTATAGGTGTGGCAGGGTATACTCAGACATGAGTCCCTTTCTCACTGCTCCATCAGGATTCAAGCAAGCCGGGCCGAAGAAGGCTGAAATGCCAGAAACCGGTCCCCGGTAGCTTGTCTCCTTTCTGGTGAAGAATTGGCTTGGTAGTTTAGTCTGCCCTGTTCCCATGATGCACTGGGCCAGGGACAGACTGATTTGCATATAGCCAGGTTCTGAGCTGGGATGGGGCAGTGAGATAAATAACGGTGATGGATCAAGCCCTGATCTTTGGACTGGGTAAGAGTGGTCTGTTTAACTCAGACACTCTGTTCATCACCACCCCCTTTTCTAAATCGTTTTTGGCCACTATAGGTGTGGCAGGGTATACTCAGACATGAGTCCCTTTCTCACTGCTCCATCAGGATTCAAGCAAGCCGGGCCGAAGAAGGCTGAAATGCCAGAAACCGGTCCCCGGTAGCTTGTCTCCTTTCTGGTGAAGAATTGGCTTGGTAGTTTAGTCTGCCCTGTTCCCATGATGCACTGGGCCAGGGACAGACTGATTTGCATATAGCCAGGTTCTGAGCTGGGATGGGGCAGTGAGATAAATAACGGTGATGGATCAAGCCCTGATCTTTGGACTGGGTAAGAGTGGTCTGTTTAACTCAGACACTCTGTTCATCACCACCCCCTTTTCTAAATCGTTTTTGGCCACTATAGGTGTGGCAGGGTATACTCAGACATGAGTCCCTTTCTCACTGCTCCATCAGGATTCAAGCAAGCCGGGCCGAAGAAGGCTGAAATGCCAGAAACCGGTCCCCGGTAGCTTGTCTCCTTTCTGGTGAAGAATTGGCTTGGTAGTTTAGTCTGCCCTGTTCCCATGATGCACTGGGCCAGGGACAGACTGATTTGCATATAGCCAGGTTCTGAGCTGGGATGGGGCAGTGAGATAAATAACGGTGATGGATCAAGCCCTGATCTTTGGACTGGGTAAGAGTGGTCTGTTTAACTCAGACACTCTGTTCATCACCACCCCCTTTTCTAAATCGTTTTTGGCCACTATAGGTGTGGCAGGGTATACTCAGACATGAGTCCCTTTCTCACTGCTCCATCAGGATTCAAGCAAGCCGGGCCGAAGAAGGCTGAAATGCCAGAAACCGGTCCCCGGTAGCTTGTCTCCTTTCTGGTGAAGAATTGGCTTGGTAGTTTAGTCTGCCCTGTTCCCATGATGCACTGGGCCAGGGACAGACTGATTTGCATATAGCCAGGTTCTGAGCTGGGATGGGGCAGTGAGATAAATAACGGTGATGGATCAAGCCCTGATCTTTGGACTGGGTAAGAGTGGTCTGTTTAACTCAGACACTCTGTTCATCACCACCCCCCTTTTCTAAATCGTTTTTGGCCACTATAGGTGTGGCAGGGTATACTCAGACATGAGTCCCTTTCTCACTGCTCCATCAGGATTCAAGCAAGCCGGGCCGAAAAAGGCTGAAATGCCAGAAACCGGTCCCCGGTAGCTTGTCTCCTTTCTGGTGAAGAATTGGCTTGGTAGTTTAGTCTGCCCTGTTCCCATGATGCACTGGGCCAGGGACAGACTGATTTGCATATAGCCAGGTTCTGAGCTGGGATGGGGCAGTGAGATAAATAACGGTGATGGATCAAGCCCTGATCTTTGGACTGGGTAAGAGTGGTCTGTTTAACTCAGACACTCTGTTCATCACCACCCCCCTTTTCTAAATCGTTTTTGGCCACTATAGGTGTGGCAGGGTATACTCAGACATGAGTCCCTTTCTCACTGCTCCATCAGGATTCAAGCAAGCCGGGCCGAAGAAGGCTGAAATGCCAGAAACCGGTCCCCGGTAGCTTGTCTCCTTTCTGGTGAAGAATTGGCTTGGTAGTTTAGTCTGCCCTGTTCCCATGATGCACTGGGCCAGGGACAGACTGATTTGCATATAGCCAGGTTCTGAGCTGGGATGGGGCAGTGAGATAAATAACGGTGATGGATCAAGCCCTGATCTTTGGACTGGGTAAGAGTGGTCTGTTTAACTCAGACACTCTGTTCATCACCACCCCCTTTTCTAAATCGTTTTTGGCCACTATAGGTGTGGCAGGGTATACTCAGACATGAGTCCCTTTCTCACTGCTCCATCAGGATTCAAGCAAGCCGGGCCGAAGAAGGCTGAAATGCCAGAAACCGGTCCCCGGTAGCTTGTCTCCTTTCTGGTGAAGAATTGGCTTGGTAGTTTAGTCTGCCCTGTTCCCATGATGCACTGGGCCAGGGACAGACTGATTTGCATATAGCCAGGTTCTGAGCTGGGATGGGGCAGTGAGATAAATAACGGTGATGGATCAAGCCCTGATCTTTGGACTGGGTAAGAGTGGTCTGTTTAACTCAGACACTCTGTTCATCACCACCCCCTTTTCTAAATCGTTTTTGGCCACTATAGGTGTGGCAGGGTATACTCAGACATGAGTCCCTTTCTCACTGCTCCATCAGGATTCAAGCAAGCCGGGCCGAAGAAGGCTGAAATGCCAGAAACCGGTCCCCGGTAGCTTGTCTCCTTTCTGGTGAAGAATTGGCTTGGTAGTTTAGTCTGCCCTGTTCCCATGATGCACTGGGCCAGGGACAGACTGATTTGCATATAGCCAGGTTCTGAGCTGGGATGGGGCAGTGAGATAAATAACGGTGATGGATCAAGCCCTGATCTTTGGACTGGGTAAGAGTGGTCTGTTTAACTCAGACACTCTGTTCATCACCACCCCCTTTTCTAAATCGTTTTTGGCCACTATAGGTGTGGCAGGGTATACTCAGACATGAGTCCCTTTCTCACTGCTCCATCAGGATTCAAGCAAGCCGGGCCGAAGAAGGCTGAAATGCCAGAAACCGGTCCCCGGTAGCTTGTCTCCTTTCTGGTGAAGAATTGGCTTGGTAGTTTAGTCTGCGCTGTTCCCATGATGCACTGGGCCAGGGACAGACTGATTTGCATATAGCCAGGTTCTGAGCTGGGATGGGGCAGTGAGATAAATAACGGTGATGGATCAAGCCCTGATCTTTGGACTGGGTAAGAGTGGTCTGTTTAACTCAGACACTCTGTTCATCACCACCCCCTTTTCTAAATCGTTTTTGGCCACTATAGGTGTGGCAGGGTATACTCAGACATGAGTCCCTTTCTCACTGCTCCATCAGGATTCAAGCAAGCCGGGCCGAAGAAGGCTGAAATGCCAGAAACCGGTCCCCGGTAGCTTGTCTCCTTTCTGGTGAAGAATTGGCTTGGTAGTTTAGTCTGCCCTGTTCCCATGATGCACTGGGCCAGGGACAGACTGATTTGCATATAGCCAGGTTCTGAGCTGGGATGGGGCAGTGAGATAAATAACGGTGATGGATCAAGCCCTGATCTTTGGACTGGGTAAGAGTGGTCTGTTTAACTCAGACACTCTGTTCATCACCACCCCCTTTTCTAAATCGTTTTTGGCCACTATAGGTGTGGCAGGGTATACTCAGACATGAGTCCCTTTCTCACTGCTCCATCAGGATTCAAGCAAGCCGGGCCGAAGAAGGCTGAAATGCCAGAAACCGGTCCCCGGTAGCTTGTCTCCTTTCTGGTGAAGAATTGGCTTGGTAGTTTAGTCTGCCCTGTTCCCATGATGCACTGGGCCAGGGACAGACTGATTTGCATATAGCCAGGTTCTGAGCTGGGATGGGGCAGTGAGATAAATAACGGTGATGGATCAAGCCCTGATCTTTGGACTGGGTAAGAGTGGTCTGTTTAACTCAGACACTCTGTTCATCACCACCCCCCTTTTCTAAATCAGGTTAAATGCATGCACGATCAGAATCTGTTCCCTCTTGGTTGCTGAACTGTACAATATATTTTATTTCTGGCAGGTGGACTGGGGATATTGGTTTTGGCATTTAGTAGACACATACTTTCCCCATTGCAATATTAATCTGTTTTTAGGTCCCGCTGGAGTAGCATCCGAAGGATGCGTCCAGCTAGAGACGTATAGCCGTCCGTCTCAGGGGAATTAGGGACAGGAGGGTGGCACACGCTTCTGCTGCTGGATTTGCCTGCATGAACGCGCACGTCTGCTCCGTCCACATTCTCAGCAACATGCGTGCGCATACACACACACACAGACACTCGCTCGCTCACACCCCCCCCCCCCCACAGTCATCGGCCTCTTTTAAACACACACACACGCATACACACAGACTCCAAGACACATACACACACGCACGCTCACACACATACAGAGCCCCCCGCCACCGCACGCGCACACACACATATGCCCCCCGCCCTCGCAGCTCAGCAAAGGCCCCCACTCACCGGTACTAGTCTCCATGCGAGGGCTCGTTGCAGGCGGCGGCGGTCTCTTCCTTCGGTGCGGGGCTCTCTCACCTCACGGGAGCTCCGCTAGCGCCAGCCGCCCTTCTCCTCCGTCCCAGTGCTGGGTAGGCTCCCGCCTGGGCTTCGCTCTAGTGTTTAACTCACTTCCTCCTCTTCTGTGATTGGTCAATACTTGAAAGAAGGCTGGACAGTCACGCGTCTTCTCCCTGGAGATCACGCATGCGCGCTGAAAGCTGTGAAATGATCGTCGGCGCGGGTTGAAAGTGAGAATCTAACTTTTGCGCGGCCTCGGCGCGAGTGGAGGTGGCTGAGCTCGAGGCACTTCTGAATCCCGTCAGAGAGTAGCGCGCCCGCTCAGTCTACTCTCGCCCCTAGAATTAGTGTGAACGCCAGCCCCGCCTGATATTTGTGGGGGTGGCTGTCTCCTAGAATCGGGCGGAAAACCAGTGAACGCCTTCGGTGCCTGGGGTACGCGGGCGAAGAAGAGGACCCCGAGAAGATGGCGAGTAAAGAAAGTAAGCGCCACGCAACCTCGGGGTTTGGGAAGAACACAGCGGCCTGTACTGTGACGTCATAGCACACCGGGTCCGGAGCACTCCTAACCCGTTATGACGTCGTCACACTGCAGCATGTTCCGGAGCTCCAAATAAATGCTCACTCTATAGCCCCTTGAGTACCTCTAAAGGGCAGGGTGCTGTTTTGAGTGTGGTAGGCTGGCGAGAAATGGCACGAAAAATGCCAGGCGGCAAACCCGCCGAGCGTGTGCACTTTTATGTATGCGAGATCTGAAAGGGTTTGGAGGTATTTGCGTGGACTCCATGATACCTTTTCGGATTATAACATGGCCTTGTGATTAAATATAAGTTAATTGTGCAATTTGGGGGATATGAAGAAAACTGACGTGTATAGAACCATAACATGGTAGTTGTTTCTTGATTTAGTAAGTAGTACCATTCTCCTCTCGACTAATCTCGCTGTCTGGTCCACGCACCTAACATGAATATGCTCCCCTCCCTTTAGTTCACCCTTTGCCGACTACCCCAGTCCACTGATTTCGTTGCACTGGTTTCTGCACCTCCCGTCTACTTTGCCGAATTATGACACTAAGGAATATCAGGCTCGGTGGCACTGCCTTCTCTGTCGGGCTGCCAGACTCCGTAGTCCCTTCACCCTTCAGATTGAACAAAATATCTAATCTTTGATGTGGATTGAAAGCGTACTCGCTTCTCAGTGCGTTATAATAATATCGATGGTTTATCTTGGAGACGCTTCACAGCGCTGCGTGGCAGTAAGCACACTGATGTCAATTGCTATCCAGTCTAGTTAAGCAGAATGAGCTTTGTGTATGAACTCAGGCAGAATTGTTTCTCAGGTTGCCCCTGAAAAGTCCATATAATTTCTTCACCGATCCGTGGCTCCACTGGTGGTTGCTTAGTTTTGCCTAGCTTACCTAGTATCGAAAGGCATATGCAGGCTATGTTCCTTGAATTTGATTTGAATTTTAATTTAACTTGATAATTGATTGTTATGGTTTGTGTTCTTTTATTGCCTTTACTAGTCTCTCTGTGGAGTGACATGTTTATCCCTATTTTCAGGGCAAGCAAAGCCGAAGCTGTCTGGTTGCAAATGACCAGTTGTAAACTAACCAAGAAATTACATTGGACTTAAATCCCACCCATTGGTTGGCTTTGTCACTCATTTGCTTGCTCTTTTTTTCAATGGCTTGCCTTGTACAACTTGTTTGTCTCTCCCTGGAGTATAGCCTCATTTCGTACCCTTCCACTGTTCACTTTTAGGGAGATACTTTTATTGCTTAAACAAAAAAATTGAGGTAATGGCATGAACGTGTCGTGGTACTGCTGGCAGTCCTACCATTCAAGTTCACACGTGTGAAAATGTACGCTTGTGCATACAAAATGACCCAGGCGGTTTTCTTTTATTTATCGTTTCGAGATCGTGAACGCTCATTGAAGCTGTACATTTTTGAGTGAAAGCTTTTTAATTGGAAAACTGAATAGCTAGCAGCAAATGACAGGTGGCACACTGTTGGGTGGGGTGATGCATCAGAAGAGATGGACAGAGCAAGTCGAGGAGGAATGATGGTAGCATGAGTCTCGGGTGGGAGAAACGGGGGAACTGGTTGAGGAGGAAGCAGCACAGCGTGCGAGGGCTGCGGGTACAGGTAGGGGTGGGAGAGGATGGGCAGAACTGCAGATGCTGTGCAGTATGGCAAAAATGATAAGTGGTACCGAAGCTATCATTTTTTTTATTGGAGTGAGCAAATGCTGTTATTCGCATGCATAGCTCCAAAAGGAGTTATCTTTTTTTAAGCACTGTGTGTGAGTGGGAGCAACAGGGAGAGGGTATGGGGAAAAAGCATTACTCGAGGGAGAAGCGCACATGAGCGACCATAACCCTGAGGAGGCTATGGAAAAGTATACAGGCGAGTGAGCAACACTTGGCTAGGCAGGGGGCGGAAGGGGTACAAAATAGAGAGAGCTGGAAAATACAAGCCTTCAATCAGTTCCTAGCAGTGATAGGATAAAAGCCAGCCAGCCAGCCAGAGACAATGAAGAAAGTATGCTACAGGGGTAGACAAACACGAGGGTCCTGGTGTGACAAAAAAAGCCATGCAATAAGAAGCAAGCACATGAGTGATGGGATAGGCAATCCATACTTAGCAATGGGTGAGCTGTATGCCTCTCTGAGCTCTAAGCCCACAATAGTTTTTTTTTTTAACCAGGTTTGCTGCCTTTTTAGGCTCAACCTAAAAAGAAGGAAAGCTATTGAGTAATAAGCAAGCAAATGAGTGAGAAGGAAGATAACCAGTGATGAGTAATGAGCAATACGTTTTTAGTTTGGCCCACAAGAGGCTTTTGTCTACTGTAAGCTAAAATGTGAGGTGGGACCACATGATCACCTTCCCAATGCCTGTCACAAAATCCTCCCTGCTGTCATTGCTACCAAACCTGTGAATCTGTTTTGTCCTGGTATTTAGTTTTTGCTCGGGGCAAAGCATTGAGAACCAGTATGATCATCTTTAAATGTGGTTGCGCCTAATTCATCCAAATGGCTAAACAGCAACTGGCCCTTTTGACAACAGCTGAAAGTACTGCCTATACCTACAAAGGGACAAAATTCATAGAAAATAGTACTCAAAGGAGACTATCCTGCTGGTAAAAATGAATCCGAAAAAATGGGATCCACCGTGTCAAGGCAGGAGACCCATTTACTTACATTGACGCACAGGAAAAACTGGAATTATACAGCATAACTTCATTTTCAGCTGTATTTATTTATAAAGTCTTATATAGCGCAAACATGACCCAGTCCCAGAGAGTATCGGAGCGCTTTACAAATAATCAGGGACAAAAGAAAGGGAGACAAGTAGGGCAAAACATCAACATTCGAGATACAGGTGTTGGTAAGAATCCACGCATCGCCCTTCCAGCGCATGTTTTAGACACCGCACCACAGTGCGGGAGAAGTGTCTGTGCACTGCCCCTGTGTGGCTGAAGAAATTGACGCACAGCATGTCCTTGGGCCGAAGAGACACTGCATGCCAAGTTAGTGCACCTGTCTCCAAATTCTAAGACCACCACCCTGACTCTCCGGCGCAGGCCCTGCTCTGCAGCTGGAAAAAAACGGGACCTTACCTGTCTGCGGCTGCAGAGAACGACGCATTTCCTTGATTTTCTCATTCACCACACCTGTGCGCCAAATCTGCTTGGCAGTAAGGAACCGACGCATCACCTCCCTTGGAGCAAAGACCGGATGCATTTGTGCGTAAAGAACTGACGCATAACCTTCCCTGCGCCTGTTTTGCTTGCAAGTTTTGACACATTCCAGGGGCCTTATTTATGAAGGCCTTGCGCCGCCACTGCGTCACTTTTTCCCATTTTAAAAGTAACGCACCGGCGGCGCAAAGCCTTCATAAATAAGGCCCCAGGTACTTTGCATAAAAAGTGACGCGTCCACAGTTCTCTATGGCCAGAACTGTTTTTGCCTTTAGAAAACCATATTTAGTAGTGTATGTTTGGATTTTTGGCGTTTTGGTCGTGTTTTGTGTAGGTAAAAATGTATTTTTCTAAACTTGTGTGGTGTCCATTCGTGGTGTTTTTACTGTGTTACTGTTGGTTAGATACAAATGCTTTACACATTGCCTCTGCAGTTTAGCTTGACTGCTCTGTGCCCAGCTACCAGATGTTGAGCACAGGAAAACGTATGTGTGTACTTTATTAATCCTGACTAGAAGGCAGGGCCCCTACTCTGACAGGGCGTGTACCACTGCCGACTAGGGACACCCATTTCTAACAGTATCGAATGGTCTTCTGAGCTGCCTTGGCCCGGAGCAATGACTGGAATCACTCACAGCAAAAGCCTTGCAAGGTACCCGACACTGTCAGAAGTTTGCAGTCCCTTCTCATCCTGTAAAATAAAACGACTTTGCTCCCAACAGTATACTTCCTACACAAGGTCAGTGGGGCCAATATGTTTATGGTAGAATCTACAGACTAATGTCGAGGCACAGATAAGAAGTAGCAAGTGCCCATAGCTGAACACTTATTGGTACCGTTCCGTCTTATTAAATATTGTAAGGTTCCATGAAAAAGATTGAGAATTACAAGAGTCAGCAGCCAAAAATTCAGGATGGCCATCAATCCAGAGACCGAGTTGAGTATTAAAGTGATCCGAAACAATCAAGTTGTGCTTGTAGAGCGCAGTTAATCACCCAAGAGAGTATCCAGGCGCTATGCTGTAGTTAGTCGAAAAGCCTGGTCTTGAGTTAGTTCCTGAAGTGGGTCAGCTAGGGTGCGGAGGTGGTGGATGTTCCATGCTTTGGTGGCGAGGTGGGAGGATTGTCCTTCGGAACGACAGCAGTGATGCGTGGTATGTGGGTGAGGTGAGCAGAGATTCCTGGGAGGTCGGTGGAAATACCGGCAGTGGTTCAAGTAGATGGGTCCTTGTTTGTGGAGGGCTTTGTAGGCAGGGGTCAGAAGCTTGAATGAGCATCTCTTCTGGACAGGGAGCCAGTGGACGTCCTTCAGGTACTGGGTGATGTGGGTCCTCTTCGGAAGGTTGAGAATCAGTCTCGTAGCAACATTCTGGATAGTCTGGAGTGTTTGCAGGAGTTTGGTGGTGGTGCCTGCATAGAGTGCGTTGCCATAGTCCAGTCGGCTGGTGTTGAGGGCCTGCATCAGTTTTCCTGTGTTGATGGGGGTCACTGGAAGGAGGCTGAGGAGACACCATTGACCTGATGTTTCGTAGAGTTTCCTGTCCAGGAGGATGCAGAGGCTGGTTGCGTGCATGATCTTTTGACGTGGCGCTGGTGGCGTTTTGACCGAGGTCCGCCTGCCACCAGGAGCCCTTCCAGTGGGCAGCGTGTCTTCAGAAGATCAGAACCTCAGTTTTGTCTGCGTAGAGCTTCAGACAGTTGTCCTTCATCCAGGCTCAGACGTTCTTCATGCAGTGGTGGAAGTTGGCCTTCATCCAGGGGGCTCTGCTGAGAGTGAAAGGACAAGCCGGATGTGGTCGGCGTAGGAGATGTTGTTGTAGTGAGATCGGACTATGTTTGCGAGTGGTGTCACTTAGATGTTGAAGAGGATAGGGATGAGCCTTGGGGTATGTACTCCTCAGATGATGTGCTTGGGCTGTGAGGTGAAGGGAGGCGAACATTCTGCGTGTGCCCCGTGAGAAAGGAAGCCATCCAGCTGAGCGCATGGTCTGTGATTCCAATCTGGCATAGTCTGCCGTAGATTGTGTGAAAGTGTTGAAGGCTGCATAGAGGTCAAGCAGGATCAGAGCGGTTGATAGTCGCTCAAGGCTGTCTTGATTTAAAGGCTTCAATTGAGAGACCTGGGATAAGACACATGGTGATTCCATACTCATTTATGCATTGTGATTGTCCAGCTGACAAAAATACAATATGGGGATATTGAAATGTTCCAGCGCTTCCAATAAAGGACTAAAACTGTGTGCTTTCCTTTTTCCTTGGCTTAATGAAAAAAGCATTTGCAATACAATAGGTCTCGCATTATTAAAGTTTGAGCTATTGGCATTTTAAATAATGCAACACCAATAGCTCAAACTTTAATAATGCGAGACCTATTGCATTGCAAATGCTTGTTTACTTTTATGATAGAGTGGGAACCTGGACAAACCGACCAGGCTCCTTCCAAATCTGCATTTTCAGTGATGATGATGATGATTCAGATTTTAACTGACCTTTGCCTTGTGAAAATAATGAAACCATAACAAGAAGCAAACGTGTGACTGGTTTTTGGATTGTTGTCCTTTTATTTGTTATGCAAATTACACAGAAAGTTTGTCTTAAACTCTGTTATTTGTTTTGCTTTTAGGTCTACCTTAGAAGCTGGACTTTATTCAAGTAGTATCCAATCCCTGCTTTGGCAATGAACGCTTCAGACAATAACACTGAGTGCCAGCCACAGAAGATACACATTTTCATCCCAGTTTTCCTAAGCTTTGTTTTTTTCTGTGGTTTTATACTAAACTGCATCAGTGTGTGGATATTTTGGTTTCGCATAAAGCAATGGAACTCAACCACTATCCTCCAGTTCAACTTGGCCATCTCCGATGCCATCATAACACCGGCCGCACCTCTTATCATTATCTACTCCTTGACTGACGACTGGACCTTTGGTACATTCCTCTGCCAGTTCAAGGTTTTCCTCCTGAGTACTCACATGTATGGAAGCATATACTTTCTTACCCTCATCAGCCTACACCGATACTTCACGGTTGTCCACAATGTGAAGCGATCAGTCTTAACCAGAAACTCATTCATTAAAAAAGTTTCACTTGTAGTATGGGGATGCCTCCTTTTCCAAGGATTACCATTTTTTATTATATTGAAAACAACGGAAATACAAGATACTACTAAATGTTTGAGCTTCCACCAAACTGAGATGGCTGTGTTATACTTTATGTGGAACTGGGTCATCATATTTTCTGGACTCCTTATTCCCTTTGGGATCACCATCATTTGTTACACATTATTGGGCAGATTCATATTAAAAATGAACCCAATGAATACAGTGACCAAAGTAATGAAATCAAAATCCATCCAAACCATAAGTGTATCTTTAGTTATATTTATCATTTGTTATGTACCGGTGCATATTACAAGGACAATAGGAGTCACAATTAAGCTGTTTTTTCCAACACATTGTGGACTATTAGAGCGGGTGGAAGTTGCTTATTACATAACCTGGATGTTATCAGGAACCAATTGCTGTCTGGATCCCATTTTGTACTGTTTTGCTTCGGACAAGTTTTATTCCCTCTTTAAGGACTCATTTTATTTCTTGCCATGCCTGAGATGGTTTTTTTCCAAAGGGACCAGGAATCAGAGACACCACTTCCAACCAGGAGAAACAGGTTCTGGAGCCGCGTCTGGGGACTCCCAGCTTGGACCCATCACAGTAGGAACTACTGTTACAGACGTGTCAACGTCAGGCTCTGGGAATGGCGAGGCACCGCAAATTGAAAACTCATTGATGAACTGATGGAGAGCCCATCTAAGGACATTGGGTTGTCAACATGAAGACCACTGTCTGACAGTCTTCCATCCAATTCTAGTCACTGGCGATTTTCTTCATTGTAAATAAATGGACTTATTCATGCTATTGACTAATATATGGCAATAATATAGATACACAGCTATTATGTAATAAAGTAAATCTGTCATTTGTAAGAGGAGCATAACTTGTGGTAGCTTCTCAAAGAATAATGAACATCTTTTTCATTAACAGATACATCCCTTTTCTTAAGCAGTCTAGAATTGATCTATTTTGCAGCACTCTCTACAGGTGAAAATGAATCATTTAAACTCATTCCAAAGTTTACAGTATGATAACAAGTCCACACGAATAGCCGTTTTGATTCCATCACGATTACAGCCACTGTAGTGGTCTCGCCAAAGATATCCTTAATATAGTGAGATGAATGCATATTACAAACTGGGCAAATATCAGAGCAATATGAAAGGTGATTGAAAAGTAGCATGGTCATAGCTGTCATTTCCATTTCTCTATATTTTGGGAGAATCTTCCATCCCACTGTCCCCACTAGCATCTTTTGATTTTAATGGCTATTCTGACAATGCTGAAAGCACCTTTGTCACAGCGGAGAACCCATTCTCATGTCTTTCACCTACATTTGCTAGTGATTGATGATCCCAATATATTTCATTTGGTTTCATTATATTTAGATTGGCCTCAGTGTACAATACATGGTAAGAAACAACACATAACTGACATGAAGCATATATATATATATATATATATATATATATATATATATATATATATATATATATATATATATATATATATATATATATATATATATATATATATATATAATATGGGCCACCACTGCAAGCACGCTGTTATAATAGGCGGGGGAGGTCAGCGCTTTGGAATGTGGGATATATTTTTATATATATGTACGCACACTTATATATGTGTGTGTGTACATATATATATACATATATATACATATGTGTGTTTATTTGTGTGTATATATATATATATACATATATATATTTTGATAATACATACATACCCATCTGTCCAAGTTTTGAAATGATATTTTTCGTCATTCCTAAACAATTTAGTTTCAGGGGTGAGGCCAATTCATGTTTTCTTCACAAAGTTCTTAAGGTATCATTTTCCTAAACTCTGCATCTAGACTTTAATTATTGAATATCTGGTTAGAATGTCAACAATTGCCTTTATTTCCACAGCATCCCAATGCAAGACCTTTTAACTGGTCTAATCTGTTGGATTGTTCCTGCCCTTTTCCTTTTCATAAAGGATGAAATGTAGTGCTGCCCATAGTCCGTACTGGATCATAAGTGTTAATACATAAATGGTATTTCTTTAATTGGTGGGTAAACGTAAGCTTATTTTCTACAGAAACTCATTTAGTCTGGGAGGTTTAGAGTAATTGCACGAACCATTTAAAATATTATTATTGTTGTTGTTCAATTCAAATACAAAATGATTTCATGGTTGTAATAACAGTTGCATGGTGTTTAATGAATGTATAAAAAATTTTCTTATGATAAAACAATATTTTAATAAGCAAGTGGACCAATTTTTTAATTACACCTAAGCATTTTAAAATGCATAATAACTTCAGAATATTTCTCTCCTAAACAGCAGCGTTCACTCAACCATTCTACAGGATTTAGGTGTGCCTTGTTGCATAAGGGCAGTGGCTCTTTTGTAATCAATTTCACCTCTATATTTTCATTTGAATTGAATTGAATTGAAAATTCCATTTATATAGCGCATAACCACCCGAAGGCCTCGCAGCGCTAGGGACTGAATTCTGTGTGCGACTGCAGGGAGGATTAATGCGCTTTTGAGAACAGATGGGTTTTCAATTCTCTCCTAAATGACATCAGGTTGCTGTTTTTCCTGAGGGACAGGGGTAGGGAGTTCCATGCCTTCGCCGCTGAATAGGTGAAAGAGCGGCCGCCCCATCGGGCTCTCTTGATTTTTACTTTGGTTGCCAGGTGCAGTGAAGCTGAACGTAGGGTTCTAAGCGGCACATACGGCGGTATTAGAGGGTACAGTACTGCCGGGCCAGTTTGATGAAGGGATTTATGCAGGATGCACATGGCCTTGAATAGTGATCTTGAGGCTATTGGAAGCCAGTGAAGCTCCTTTAGGGCGGTTCTCGCTGACTGCCAGCGAGGGATATTAAACAGTAGGCGGGCGGCGCAGTTTTGAGTGACCTGAAGTTTTTTTGTCACTGTTGCCGGGGCCCCAAGGTATAAAACATTTCCGTAATCCAGGCGGGAGAGAATCAGGGCCTGGACCATGACCCTCCTCGCCTGGAATGGGAGCAGAGGGAGCACTTTCCGGAGCATTTTCATTAGCCCTATACATACCGAGGCAGTGATAGTAGCTTGGGACGAGAAGTCTAGCGCTCTGTCCAACCAAACTCCCAGACTCTTTATCTGCTCTTTAGGAGGGGGGGGAGTACCGAGACACAGAGGCCAATCGTCCAGGAAAGAGGTAGGGGAGGAATTACCAAGCACCATGATCTCGGTCTTCTCCCCATTGAGCTTGAGGTGGGAGAGTTGCATCCACCCAGCTACAGCCTCCAGACATGGACCCAAGGTGTTCGACGAACCCCCCTCGTGGTCCAAAGAGACCACGAGTTGAGTGTCGTCAGCGTAGGTGACAATCCGCACACCAAAGGGGAGAACGATCTTCTCCAGAGGCTGCATATAAACATTAAACAGCGTGGGGCTCAGGGAGGAGCCCTGAGGAACCCCACAGCTGAGAAGATGTTTTGATGATGTCACCTCGCCCTCAAATACCTGGAAGAAGCGTTCCTCCAGAAAGGAGGTCAGCCACAACAGGGCCGCGCCCGACACTCCCAAGCCACTCAAGCGATGTAATAATGTGGCATGGTTCACAGTGTCGAACGCGGCACTGAGGTCCAAGAGTATGATGGCTGTTTTGCCACCTTGGTCCATTATGGCTCTCGCTGCCTCCGTGACCGCTAAAAGAGCGGTCTCAGTGCCATGTTGTGGGCGAAACCCTGTTTGGGAGACCTGAAGCAATTTGTTGGATTCCAAATAATCCCCTAATGCTTTGTTGATATGCCTCTCCAGCAGCTTACTCATCCATGGAAGCAGCGAGATAGGGCGAAAATTGGATAGATTGTTAGGATCCAAATTCGGTTTTTTTAACAGGGCCCTTACCATTGCACACTTCCAGGCGGCTGGTACAGAGTTGGAGGTAATGGAGGTATTAAGAGCCTCCAGCAAACAGGGGCGGATGGTGTCCATTGCTTTCACTAAGGTCTGGGGTGGAGCAGGGTCATTTGGGGATCCTGAAGTAACCTTCCGAGCAAGAGAATCTAAAATATTAGAGTCCAGGAGTGGAAAGGTAGCCAAGGAGCAGGATGGGGGCAAATCTGAATCTGAGATGGGCAGTGGATTAGTGCCCCCATCATTTGCTGCTAATTGGGAATAGATGGCCTGAATCTTCTGTGAGAAGAAAGTGGCAAGATCCTCACAGCGGGCCTGCGCCCCCTCTGATATAGGTCTCTCAACAGGAAGAGATATCAGAGATTTAGCGATCTTAAAAATTTCCCTCGGTGAATTAGCTGCCATATTAATTTTATTTTCATAAAACTTGGCTTGAGCAAGTTTTATCTCCCTCTTGTAGTGCATTATAACTGCCCTGTACTCCAATCTTTTAGATTGAGAGCGGTCTTTCCTCCAGGCTCTCTCCGCTTTCCGGCACGTTTGTTTCAGGGCCCTAAGGGCGAGAGAGTACCAGGGAGCGACTTTGGGCCTTCTGATTGTTTGCAGGGAACGTTTTGGAAGGACTCGATCTAGAGAGTTGGAGATCCAGTTATGAAAATTATGGACTGCTAGGTCAGGATTCTCCGTTTTTTGGGGCAGTTGTTCGGAGAGGGCCTGTTCCCAGGTGTGAATTGGAAGCGCGCTCCATTTCCTACCCCAATGCCTAGTATGGGGTGCAGAGGTAATGGGAATATTAATGGACCATGTAATGGGAATTAGACAATGGTCAGACCATGGCAGTGGTACTGGTGCTTCCACCGAGAGCGTGTCCAAATTGCTGAAAACATGGTCCAGCAGATGGCCCCTATTATGTGTCGGCTGAAACCCCTTTTGGGTAAGACCAATGGCTTGGAGGCTAGAGCGGAGGTCGTTAGCAGCGGCATTAAGGGGATCGTCTAGATGCAGATTTAGATCGCCCAGCAAAGTGAAGTTGGCAGAGGTAAGTACAGAGTAGGCGGCTAAATCTGTTATGTTGGCAATAAAATCACCAGAAGCGCCTGGTGGTCGATATGCCAAGATTCCAGAGAAGGTAGTAGTCGGAGACAGACATAGTGAGAAATATAGATTTTCACACGATGAAGAGGTGGAGGGGGTGATGCGACAGCTATAAGTATCTTTATAAATAATAGCTAGTCCTCCACCCCTGCCTGTCTGACGATTATGACATTTTATGGTATAGCCTTGAGGAATGGCCCACACTACTGTGGGATTATTGTGGAACTGGAGCCATGTCTCTGTTAAGAAGAGAGCCTCTGGGTTGTGCTCCTGAATCAACAGCGCCAACTCAGTATGATGCTTTGAGAGAGAGCGGCAGTTGAGGAGGAGCAGCTTCAAGGTATACAAGGGCTGTCGGTCCACTATAGTGGGTGGAGAAAGGCCCCAATTACAGCCTTTGCAACGCAAATTGGTGGGATAGGGAGGGGCAATAATAGGGCAGGAAGAAACGCTAGTGGGTCGCAGGGCATGCAGCGTAGGAGCACTGTATACAATGCGGCGCCCTACCATGGTTCCGGACCACGAAGCCCGAAGCGTCTGAACGCGGACTGGCGCAGACTGGCTTCTCTTAGGCGCCTCTTCGGCGCGTCAAAGGCGCTCCCGCTGCGCGTCACCGCTGCGCTGGGGGTAGCTGTCTATAAGGGTTAGGAGGTGTGGGGAGACTAGACCGGCGACCTATCAAAGATGGCTGCCTCGCAAGAAATAATCAGGCAACACGAGCGCTTTGGGCAAAATGTCAGCCTGGTGCTGTAGCTGTTTACTATCTTAAGCAAAATCAGCTCTGAAAAGTGGCATGAGGCATACATAGATTGGTTGCCCGAGTGACCAAAATCTCTATGGTAAAATAGTTTCAATGTGAAGAGCCTTCTTTCAACACATCCATCACTGCTTGGGGCCTTCCATCACCATTTCTAGTTTGAGACGGACTTAGAGTTGATGTTTGAATAGTGTCTACAGAAAGATCTTCTTAGATAAGTATAATGTCGTTAATAGCGCTTACCAAAATATCGTCCTATGGGGCGCACATTTTGTATTATCGTTATTAACTTCAGTGTGCTAATATATATAATATGTAGCATATAATGCGTATGCAATACGATATTCTGATAATAATATGCTGTTTCCACACCACATTTCACCAGTTATTGACAGGAGTAAATCTTCAACTGTTTTTAAATAAAAATAACTACCAGCAAAAGGTTTGCGACTATCAAAAAGCTAGCAAATGTGCAGCCCCTGATCATGTAGTACCACTCAAGAGTTTCAAGTTTAATGTTTATTGCTTGATTAATTAAAATCATCACAATCCCCCCCTACATAAAATATGTGAGATTCATATACTGAAACAGCAAGAAGTATCATTGTGCAAGCGATCATATTACATCTGTACTCTGTCTCCCATACATTTCAAGTGTATAAAATTCTGTTATTATAAAATCATTCTAAAACTATGTTTAGATCAGGTTACAGCCGAAAATTTAAAATTATATACCAACCAGAAAAAAAGTTTGGGGATATGTTACATGCAATTATGGTTAAAGATCATCCGCTTGCAATAGACAGCTGTTGACTAATCTCATAAACTTAACTCCTCGGCAAGACAAGATGCATGACGAGCCCTCCAGCCAGCTTATCACTGCTTGTCTGCTAGAGCGAATGTTCAGATTGATAAAGATCGCCTTTAGGTATTGTCTCCTTTGGGTTAACATGGCTGGACAGGCGCACAACAAATGGGCCAAGGTTTCCTTTTTGAATCCACATAAGCGACAACGTTCTGAGTTAAAACCTGTCACCCAAGAGGATAAAAAGTACCACTCAAGAATGTCCACACACCCGCCCATAAAAGCAGATTTGACCAAACTGAATTGCTTCATAATGATTACATTTCTGTGTGAGCAAATCCCTAATATGTGCAATAAAGCAGCATTCCTCATTCTGTGAAATTTCAGAGTGATTTTCCCCCATGAATGCTCATACTGGAGCATTGAAAAATACGTAAGTGAGCAAAATCGTTTAAATCGCCAAGTAATTTGCCAAGTGTCACATAATTCATAAAGTTTGAAAGCTGGGATTCAGTCTCATGTGTACTAGTTCTTAAACTTTCAACCGAGCTCCATATCTAAGTGTATGTGCAGATGTTGAAGGGATTTGAACATCTGCACATAGACATTTATTGCTGTTGCCTTTGTAATACTGGGTTGGGGAGCATATTTTCTTATGCCAAAGATATACACACACACGGACGCACGCACGCACACCCCTGCCCTCCCCCTTTCATCTTAAGTAAACAAGATCACTCACCTACAGGTTTCCTGGAGTGATTTGAAGCTAAATCTTCTTATGGTTCAAGTTTTGTATTCCTTGGACCAACCTTTGAATGGAGGTTCAGCCATAACGATATAGAACAGTTTAGTCTGATGATAAGCTACGATATGATAGATAGGTTTTAGACAGGGCCACTGGAATTATGGAGCAGTGCAAGACCAAATTATGCGGCAGGATTGGCAAAAATATACGGCAAGAAAATCCAAATGATGTGGCAGTTTGTTGCGAAAAGAAATTTATGCGTCAGATTATGTTTCTAAAGCTTTATTATTTGACACCATTTATAGCTTCATTAATTGCCTGTTATTTATTGCATGCTAACACTTAAATAGTGATAGAAAAATAATGCAATAATTTTGACACAAATGATTAAGACTGAAATTTTAATATATAAAATAAATACAGTCCATAACGTTATTCATCAATATTTATTGAATATATTTGTCTGGCATTGAATCACGGGAATACTAATTGTTTAATTATGTCCTCAGAAAGCCCTCCCGTCTCTCATAGTAAATTGGTTTGTGTACACTAAAGTTGCGCTCTGCATCAGCTGAGTTTGTTACTCTTTTTACACATATGAGGGCAAGAGCTGCAAACTTAAGTATAAGTAACAGTGAAAGGCTCTAGCAAAAAGGAGCAAAATGAAAGAGAACAGTGAAAGTCTCTAGCAGAAAGGAGCTAAATGAAAATTAATGACATTTTCAGCTACACTCATTGGTTTTATGCACAGAAGAAATACTTAAAGTCAAAGTGTCATTGTATTAATTGATAAATTACCTTTTAACAGCATCTGCACGTCTCTAGGTGTTTTTATTTGCACAGTAACATTGCATTTACACTCAACAGAAAAGCATATGACTTCATTGTCATTTGCACAAAGTTGCTGTGTACATTACTGCTACCTTTGCACCTTTGTAGTCAGCAGCAGGTAGGCTGCAGGGATGATTTCCGGACAGCTGGGCCACTCACAAAGTGGGTCTCAGGGGCCTCGATGTCGTTCGTTGGGTTCTTGCTTCCTGGGTAGTTTGAGGCCGGGTTGGACTCTTCATCTTGGTGTCAGTTGTAGGTGGTCCGGTACCTCGGGTATCGCTATGGCATGGCTCTGGTAAGTTCTGGTGGCCTCTCGCTTGGTAGGGGGGCAGATCTGACCCTCTGGAACTGATCTACCTATTCTTGCTTGGGCACTGCTTCGGAGTTGCCGGGAGCAGCAAGTCAGAAAACTCAGCAGTTTCGGTGCCTGCAGGCTGCAGAGAAGTTCCTCTACTCCAAGGGAGTTCTCTGGCAATTGATGAGGGAATGGAAGTGTTTTGGGGTTCTTGGAGGCCTCAGCAGCAGGACGAGACAGCACACCACAATGATCGAGTCCTTGAAGGAGCAGGCCAGGTTTCGCTCCACAATTTCAGAAGCAGGTACTCTGTTCTCTTTCAAGTCAGCAGCTCTTCTTTTTCCATCGTCTTAGGTCCATCAAATCTACAGTTCAGGGTCCAGGGGTGGCACCTAAAGACTACATTTATGGGTGTTACAGTGGAAGACAGGTATTTGCCAGTGGGGTACCTACCTTTATGGTGTCTACAACCTCTATATGACCACTTTTTGGGGAGTGGGCACAACCCTGACCGCAATTGGCTAATTCCCTCTCAAACAATATGGATGAAACTGAAAAGTGGGGCCCTCATCACCTGCCCCACCTTAGGAGTTGGGCTGGCTGAATGTGGACCCACCTCCTAATATAATTATTTTCCTGCCTGTCCTACCGCCAAATGTGAAACAGGACAGGGGTTGGCATCCCCAACTATCTTATCTTGAAATACCTTGGTTTTATTTCAAAGGTGGCATCGCTTTTGAAACTTCCCGTCTTGGAATGCCATTCTGGTCTGGAGGAGGTGTGAGGCACCTCCACCTAGAACAGGCTTTGTTCCTGACCTCTCAGAGCACAGACTCTCACCTCATGAGGTCAGAAACATGTCTGATTGTGGTATGCTGGATAAGACTAGTCCAAGACCACACCAGTGTTTGGTAGGTTTTCAGGGGACCCTTTAAGGTGTCCCCTATGTGCATTTATTAATAATGTGGATTTATTAAGAAGAGATGTTTGGAACCAAACATTCCTGGGCACTGTGAAGCCATCATGGTGCTGGGAAACCTGTAATGAAAGTTGTCCAGCCCATGTACCCTCTATGGCTTTCCTGTGCACTTGCAATATCCAAGAATGAACTTAGATATTGTAGGGCCATATCTGCTCATGCAGATATGTCCACACAAAGGATAGTGTACACCCTGACTTAGGTCTGTAAGTCCTACAGTAGGGGTGTCTTACCTACAGCTCATGCAGTGGCTGGGGGCATGGCACACAGTGATGTTAAAACTTTAGTTTTCTCTGCACTAAGACACACAGCATTGTCTTGGTCTCAGTCGCAATGCCCTAGGTACCAGGGGTACTATTCACTGGGTTTTTGGAGCTACTCAGTCCAGAATTATCTGGATTTTGGGTTGTAATGGCTTGACGTGGCCTCCACCTACAAGGTGGCCCAAGTACACAACTGTGCCCTGCCTTATCTAGCACTTACTTGCCTTGATAGTGAGGCCTGTACTTCTCAAAACTTTGAGGACCTCGCCAAAGTGGAATAGGGGATCCTGCCAAGTGGAGCTACAGACAACAATATCATCAAGATAAGCTGCACTAATGTATTCCAGCCCAGCCAGGACTTTATTCACCAACCTTTGAAAGGTGGCATGGGCATTCTTTAATCCAAAGGGCATCACAGTAAATTAATAATGCAGATTTGGGGGTTGAGAATGCTGATTTCTCTTTTGCTCCAGGGGTCAGACATATTTGCCAATACCCTTATGTGAGATCAAAAGTTCTGAGATATGTGGCTGCCCCTAGCTTGTCAATTAATTCATCAGCCCTTGGAATTGGATGTGCATCAGTCGCTGCATTGAGGCCCCTATAATCCACACAAAACCTCATCTTTTTTTCCACCTTGAGAGTGCGAGGTTTGGGGACTAAAACAACTGGGCTTGCCCAGGGGACTCTAAGATAGTTCAATAACACCCAATTTCAGCCTATAACTTTGGCGCCATTTGACAAATCGTCATAAAAATTTCCAAAAAGGTTCATCCACCTTAGCTCCTTCATAAAAAGTTTTAAGCAGGGGCTAAGAAAAAGGGGGGGGGGGGGGGAGTCCAAAAATCTGTTTTCCCTAGGCAATTGAACAGCGATACCGCAAAAACCCCTAAACTGCATTACAAGAAATTTAGCAGAAATGTAGATCTTGCTCGAGAATGCTTGTCTTTTGTAATTTGGTGCAAATCCATTCAGTAGTTTTAGAGAAATTAGGTTATAATTTTTGCATATTTCACACTGTGGAGGAGCTACGGAGGTGACAGATCTAGACATAAGATCTGATTGCGTGCCACCACATCAACAAAGATGTGGCGACAGCCATTTAGGAACCGAGGACTCAGTCTTTTGTGCGGAAAATAAATGTAAGAAACATAGGAGGGCAGGGTACTCGGCCCCCTTAGGTGTGGCGTAGGGACCAAAAAAGACCTCCACCTTCCAGGCTAAAAACCTATTTAAAAAAAATACATGACTGCAAATTCATGCCAGGTCCGCAGATTCATGGTAAAAAAAGAATTTTTTAAAAAGGAGCTCCAGCTCCTTTTTTAAAAAGAAAACGCCCTGGGTGGGCCATGTTCATCTTTAGAGGAGTGGCATGTGCAACCCCTCCCCAAGCCTTGAAGAGGCCCTGGGGACCCCATCCCCTGGGATCGCATTCATTTTGAGGGGACAGTAGAGTGCAGCCTCCCTCTCCTAGCTTTTAGAGGCCCGAGGACCCCATCCTCAAAAGCCAAATTCATTATTAGGGGAGGAGGCACACTTCCCTCCCGCTCTAGCCATTAACAGACACCGATGACCCCATCCCCTGGGGCTGCAACACTATAAATACCATGGATGCACCAGTGCCCACCTGGGAGACCCACAGCAATTCTGGACCATGAGGCAGTGTGTGGAGCCACAGGGCCCCCACTTCCCCTCAGCCTGCACCCTTTCCAGTGCAATGAAAGCTGGCTCCTTCTGTTTGCTCGGGCCTGGCAGGAGCAGCTTTTCTCAGCATCATTCGGGCAGAAGTAAACCTGTGCTCCCTGCCTACAAGAGTGCAGACAGGAGGTTTAAGTTCTCCCTGGTCACGCTCTTGCTTGCAGAGAATAGCAGTATCCCAGGTGCTGGGTTCCCTGCACCCTGCTCTATCCGACCCCAGCGGAAGGGGTTCCCAGGGCCACCGGATGGCTAGGGCCCCTCTCCAGAATATACACATCTGCCCCAGGGAATTTTGTTACTTGGGTCTGGGAGGGGGCCCCCTATGCCCACTCCCCAAAAATAGAAAAATTAGCGCCCGGGGGAATGGGGTCCCTAGGGCCCTTAAGTGGCTTGGAGAAAAGGGCCCTATGCCCCCTTCCCTTTAAAAAAAAAAAAGAAATTGGCCTGGGGTGATGGGGTTCCCTGGGCTTCGTGGAAGGGGGCTTCGTACCCCAATTCCACCAAAATAAACAATGGCCCTGGGAGAGAGGTCGCTGGGGCCTATAGAAGGTTTGAAGGAGGAGGTGGGTGCATGCCAGCTAAATAAATATAAGAAAAGTGAATGTGAACTGCAGGGAGTAGTAACTTTATTCACATTCACTGCTCTAGTTCAGGAGCACTGCATAATGCCCTGCAAGAGATTTACAAAAATATATGTTGTGGATCCTGGTAGTGCCCTGCCCTAAAAGGGGCATGCACACCACCAAGTGTTTTTAATGTTCTAGAGTGCTGCTGGAAGGGCAGCAGCCCCACAACATAAAAAATAAATACTTTAAATCTCCTGGGTCAATGAGTATGTGACCCCAGGAGACCTTTCCATATTTTTTAAAGCACTCCGAGCTAGAGCTGTATGCTCTTGAATTGGATTGCATGGACCCCATGTGGTTGGCTGTATGTCTGCACTTTGTGCCCTAAAAATGGTAAAAAATAGACTTAAAGTCATGTTTATGTTTTATTTAAAAAGGCTTTATTAAAAATATTTTATGAAAATCACTTTTACTAAATGTTATCGGTGAATTTATAAAATATACGTTTAATATGGTTATTGGTAACTATTTCACACAGACAAGAGGTCTTATATGTGCTGATGTGCTGATCCTATGATAAAGCCAAATGGGCCTTTTTTATTTTAGTGTTCTGACCCTTTGACAAAGTCAGTAGGCCAAAGGCCACGCACAACTGAGAGAAGCGGGAGCGAGAGGAGGAGGCGGGTTGGGTACTGGGCCTCCATTGCATGGCAATGGACATCTTACTTTAAATTAAAATTAACCTTAGAAAGTGACTGAGAAAAGCAAAGGTTAAATGGACGTTAACGTTAGTTGAACATGTTGGTAAAAAGACAGTGTTTTAAACAAACAAAATCTCATGCCCTAAGGTAACTATAACTAGAACCCTCGTCCTTTACTGCAAATTACCTCATATATTACATCAGTCGTGACATGTTCTAACATCATTGAAAACATAACTGCACTATCTGAAATTACATCATTGATGATAATACTGGAAGGTGGGGGTGTAACTTGTAGTTACTTTAGGGCACCCACTATACTTATTTGAGATAACTATAACTAATGAACTTTAGAGGTTTTACTAACTTAAAATGGTGTGTTTTAACTAACATTTTCACCTAAATATAAGGTCCATTTAACCTTTGTTTTTTCAGTTTGACAAATCTTCACAAAACTTACCCAAAAATGATAATCTACATCAGGTCATTCCTGGAAAGTATTGCACTGATCCATCATTCAGGGCCCAAGAAAAAGGTGAGGTTCCCAAAAATTGATTTCATATCTGAATTCCCATAGAAAACATTGGAAAGTGATTCAGAAAAATTGGTTGACCTGAATTGCACCAGATTTGGCAGAAATGTAGACCTAACTCAAAATAGGCTTAATTGGACTTTGGTGTCCAGATATGCTCTGATCGGCCACTTTAAAGAGGACTAGCCAATCCTGATTGGCTGGCCACAAACTGGCCAATATGTTGTGACAGTCATTTCAGGACTCGGGACCACAATGCCTGTGTCCTAAAATGTAATCACAAAAATATATAAAGGAGCAGAGGGAGCACACCTTAACCCCAAGGGGCATGTGGTGGTGGATTACAAAGTGACCCAACCTTGATTGGTTTAACACAACATGGACAACATGTTGTGACAGCCATTACATGACTTGAGGGCAGTGTTCCATTAAAATGAACCATAAAGAAAACACATTTTTGAGGGTCACAAAAAGTAGTTCATATAAAGTATAAAAGATTTTAATCACAATATCAAGCATGCGTTGTTGGTACCATACTAATTTTAGGAACTATGGTGATTTTACCCTGTGACAAATGCCGATCCTCTACTGGTATTTGATTAACCATGTTTTCTCTCAGGATTCCTCCTAGATGTTATGCAAGCTGCTCCAGAAGCTAAAATTAGGGCATGTTTTCTGTAAATTCACCTAATCTTTCTCACCCATGTGAGGATAAAGCCTGGCATTCTGAATAAAACATGCAATTCTATCAGCCGCAGTCCGGTCAGTTGATTCCCCAGCGTACTACTCCAGCCTCCCACAGTGTTCTAATGATCAACTAGAGTGCTAGGATTCATTATTTATGACACAACTGTGGCACATCTAAAGCCAACTTGATGGCATCTAAGCTGTAATATGTAAATCATTTACTGTACAAATTAACAAAATAAGGGGGTTTATTTTGTCATAGTAATTATGCATAGTGGTCAAGAAAGCTAAAATGAGGGCACATGTCTGAGTTCTCACATATCTTTCTCATCCATGTCTGTAAAACATTCTGACATGCAGAATGAAACACGTACTTTCAATACAAGTAACAGTTTCCACAGTGATCTAATGAGCAACTAAAGCACACACATTCTGTATTTATGATATGTGTGGCACACCTAAAACCACCTTCGTGGAATAAAAGCTGTAAAACGTAAAGCATTCCTTTTATAAATGAACAAAATTAAAGGGTTCTCTTTGGCATAGAAATTATGGTTAGTGCTCTAGAAAGCTAAAACGAGGACACACATTCTAAGACTTCTCAAATATCATACATTTCAATAAAATACCATCAACATCAGCAGCCTGCAGTTTATTCCCTTGTGATCAAATGCTGAGTTAACCCAAAGTTCTAATGAGCAACTTGAGTGCTAACACTGAATTTATGACAAAAGTGTGGTAATACCATCTTGATGGAATCACAGTTGTAAAACTAAAAGAATTTCCTTTAGAGGATACTGTAGTAAATGAAGAACTGAGGGGTTTCGTTTTTTTATTAGGAATTTACGGTATGGCTGAGATACCCGCCACCCCCTCTCAACACAATCCCCAAGAATGGGAAACCGGAAACGGTTCTGAACTTTTGGAAGACAGGAGGGAGTGACCCTCCCGGCCGTATTTATTAAAATATGAAACAAAATTAAAACATTAAAATAACAGTTTCATATTACTGTACAATTTCATTTCCACATTGCGATGTTTGGCTAACCTTAACATATTCTCTAATACAAAGGTTCTCCTAGCCGAACTAACATCCTACAAAACGTTTAACTTGAAATTGTACATCCTAACGTTTACGGGCCAACGGCAAGGTCGTAACCGGTGTCAAGATCCCTAAACCAGACATATCCCCCTCACTTGTGAGGGGCGACCGCACAGAGGTGTACCTCAAGTGCATTTACCAATTTCCCTTGACTTGACGGGGGCCCCAATAAACTCGACGCCATTTAAAGGTCGTCCGAGGACTCGTGTGAGGTATCTAGAAGGTAGCGTAGACCCCCTCCCAAACCCCACACAACTTACCACATCTGCCGTCGCAGATGTCCAGGCCCCGGGAAATTCCCCAGGAGGGGGCTGTAGCCCCTCCTACCCAGGAAGGGGCCTTGACCGCCTTTCCTTTCCTTTCGGCGGCCCATCCTTAGAAGGGACCGCCTCCCCGTTGAGGGGCCAATGGCCACCTCCCTCGAGCGCTCCCATCCGTAATGGGTGACGCCCACCCATAGGGATCTTCCAATTACTGCTCACCGATCATGACCTTACCGCCCGACCAAAATAAATACGACAATTCTAACTAAATTACTAAATGCCTAAATTACTAAAAGACAGTAACAATTACAACTTATTAAAAGGCATGATTACTGATCAACACTAGTGCATAATTACTTTATTTGCAAAACATATTACAATTCGACCATTCTTTATTGCATATTCAAAGTTATCACGATAGTCCTCACAACCTGCAAAAATTAGTGTTACCACATCAAACTTTATTCAAAACCACTTGCTGTCCTCAGGGGCTGGTGGGTGGGTCAAAATTGGCTCTTCGTTCCGTCTCGAGCTCACGTGCAGCGAGGAGGTGCAGCTTCAGAGCACAGGAACAAGAGGATGCTTTCTTGGCTTGTTGCTCCTTTTATCCGTCTTCAGGGCGGGCGTAAACCCGCCCCTGCCTGCCCCAAAGGGCGTGGCCGGCCGCGTCAGTGTCTAGGCCAGCCCACTCTAGGGCGGGAAAAAACGCGCCCCGGCTACGCCGCTTCGGGCATACCAGCCGAGACTCGCCTCCCGCCCAAGATGGCTTCCCGGGGGGATCGTGGTACTCCGCCATACGTTCGGGGGGACCGAATGGTCGCCCCTTTCCATATGGCTGAGATACCCGCCACCCCCTCTCAACACAATCCCCAAGAATGGGAAACCGGAAACGGTTCTGAACTTTTGGAAGACGGGAGGGAGTGACCCTCCCGGCCGTATTTATTAAAATATGAAACAAAATTAAAACATTAAAATAACAGTTTCATATTACTGTACAATTTCATTTCCACATTGCGATGTTTGGCTAACCTTAACATATTCTCTAATACAAAGGTTCTCCTAGCCGAACTAACATCCTACAAAACGTTTAACTTGAAATTGTACATCCTAACGTTTACGGGCCAACGGCAAGGTCGTAACCGGTGTCAAGATCCCTAAACCAGACATATCCCCCTCACTTGTGAGGGGCGACCGCACAGAGGTGTACCTCAAGTGCATTTACCAATTTCCCTTGACTTGACGGGGGCCCCAATAAACTCGACGCCATTTAAAGGTCGTCCGAGGACTCGTGTGAGGTATCTAGAAGGTAGCGTAGACCCCCTCCCAAACCCCACACAACTTACCACATCTGCCGTCGCAGATGTCCAGGCCCCGGGAAATTCCCCAGGAGGGGGCTGTAGCCCCTCCTACCCAGGAAGGGGCCTTGACCGCCTTTCCTTTCCTTTCGGCGGCCCATCCTTAGAAGGGACCGCCTCCCCGTTGAGGGGCCAATGGCCACCTCCCTCGAGCGCTCCCATCCGTAATGGGTGACGCCCACCCATAGGGATCTTCCAATTACTGCTCACCGATCATGACCTTACCGCCACAGGCCGGATAGTTGACCGGCTATCCGGACCCCCCACAACACTCCTGCCTAAAGGTCATGTCATAAAGTCTTTAGCCAAGTTATCAGGTCTCCTATGAGTAAATCGTTCCCCATCCGGGACAAATGAACACCATCCCCCAAATACATACTGTCCCCTTTAATACAACCATGCGAAATAGAATGCAGTGTACTTGAACGGAACAATCTACTCATTTTATTATTAATTTTCCTTACTGAATGATTCAGAGCAGAAACCGAAATAGCCCCCCGCCACACTTTCCGTGGGATCATATGGGACCATGCAATTGTGCACCCTGGAACTCTTCTTGCCAACCAACTTACCGTGGAAAGCATTGCCTCCAGAAGAAGTCGTCTACCAGTGGTCACCAAATCATTGCCCCCAAGATGTACTATGACTACAGACGGCGGTGACCTCGTCCGCCCTAACAAACCCTCAAAAAATGATCGAAACTGGTCAATACAGAGCCCGCCCTTTCCGTAGAAGGACACACTGTACCCGTATTCCCCAGCCACGTGAATCATGTCACCTGCTTTGAATACGTCCGCGGCACGCCTCACGTATGAGTGGCCCACGACCCACACCTCCTTTTTCACAGCCGGTGATGTCTGACCGCTGGCCCCCCGGTGTCGGGTCGACTGCACAGTCCGCCCCGCCTCGTAGGCTTGCGCAACTGAAAACCAAACAAAAACAAGAAGCGTGAGTACATCATTACAGCTTCACAACATGTGCAACCGCACATACCTCTTATAACAGTTCGAGGACCAACGCCCCACACGTTTTACTTGTTCAACATTCAGACCCCTGGCTGTAGCCTCTGTAGCAGCCCCTATCCGAAAGGAATGGGTCCCAAACTCGCCGGGGTTCAAGCCCGCGGCCGCAATTGACATCGCAAGCACCCGCTGAAACTGAAACCTCGTCAGTGGGGTGGCGTCAGCGTGTCTCAACAAGGTCCCCCCCCATGATGCCATCCTTTGTGCTAAATATTCCTCCACGCATACCACAGGGCACATGGGAGACCCGGGAATCCTTTGTATGATTATGCAGTCCCCAATCGCACCCTGATCGGTCTTGGACCTGACAAACGAGACAGTCATTGTCTCCCCCCTGACCTGAACGTGCTCTCGGCACAGTCCCCCCATGGTATCCTGCTTGTTCTTTGCCACTAGTTCGCTTACCCGCATAGCCCCATGGAATGCTAGCACAAAAGCGGCTCGGAATAACCCCGTTTCGTACCGGGATGAACATGTTGCAGGAAGTACAGATAACAAAAGAGCCAACCTATCTAAACCTATCGGGCGCCTCTCATCTACTCTGCGACCCTCAAGGCGTTGCCACCCACGTAGCGCTTTCTGCACAACAAAAGACGCAGTCGGGTCCTGGATCCCATGAGCCCTTGCCATAAAGGAAATGGCGGCCCGATGCCTCTGGGCCGTAGCCACTGATTTGCCTGCCTGATGTAAAGACAGCAGAAATTTTACTACTAGCTCTTCCTGGCCCCAAAGCTCTCCCCTAGCAGTCCCCAAAAAGGCCCAATAGGATCGGAACGCCCCTTCATATGCCTTCCTTGTCCTGGGTGCTAAACTCTCTCCCACGAGGTTCTGTAGTTCGGGGCACCGAGAGACCAGAGAGCTTCGGGAAAGGGTGCCGCCACCGGGTCCGCTGTGGGCAGAAAACCCCAGAAGGCCTGCATACGAAAACGAGAAAGCGCATCAGCCGCTTGATTCATTACCCCCGGCACATGTCTTGCCCTAAATAGCACGTTCAATTGCATACATAATAACACAATTTCTTTGAGCAATCTCAGAATCCATTTGCATCGTGCTGCCTGGCTATTGATACACTCAACCACGGTCATGTTATCAGACCAAAACACCACAGAGTGATCTCTGAATCCCTCAGGCCAAGTTTTCAGGGCCACCAGAATGGGAAAAAGTTCAAGAAAGGCAATGTTACTTGTCAGCCCACACTCATGCCACCATAACGGCCATTTTTGAGCCGACCATTGTGTGCCGAATATGGCACCAAAACCAATGCTCCCAGCCGAATCTGTCCACAGCCCCAGCTCTTCGGAGGACACCGCCGGTTTATTCCAGACAATTCGACCATTGAACTCCGCCAGAAATGCCAACCAAATGCGCATGTCCTGGCGAACCTCTGCCGATAGTCTCGTGCGATGATGACCCTCCTTCAGTCCGACCATGGCTTGAGCGATGGAGCGGGAAAAGGGGCGGGCCATCGGCATTACTCTCAGGGCAAAATGCAGCTGGCCCACCAATTGTTGTAATTGATGCAGTCTGACTTTAGACTCACTAATACACGTTTCCAGGGAAGCCCTGAATCTTAACACCTTTTCTCTTGGTAATCGAAAACAACCTTCCTCTGAATCGAGCTCGATCCCCAGGAACTCGAGGCAAGTCGAGGGACCCACAGTCTTACCTGGTGCCAGTGGCACATCAAAATGCTTCATTGAGACACAAAATTCATTCAAAGCCTGTCCACATTCCGGATCCCCGGCCGCCCCCAGAAACAAAAAGTCATCGAGATAATGCATGACATGTTGAAAACCCGTCCTCTTTGTGAAGACCCATTGCAGAAAACAACTGAACTTTTCAAAATAGGCACAAGATATAGAGCATCCCATCGGCATACATCTATCCATGTAATAGTGACCCTGAAACATGAAACCAAGGAGACGCTGATCGTCTGGGTGTACCGGGAGCAACCGGAACGCTGACTCAATATCTGATTTTGCCATCAGCGCACCGGGCCCTAGGCGATTCAACATGGCGACGGCCTCATCGAAAGATGCGTACCGCACCGAACACACTTCCGGGTCTATCGCATCATTCACGGAAAGACCACGTGGGGCTGATAAATTATGTATCAGTCGGAACTCACCCGGGTCCTTCTTAGGGACCACCCCCAAAGGGGAACAAACAAAGTTAGCACATGGTGGCTCATCAAATGGACCGGCGACTCGACCTCGAGTAACCTCCTTCCCAATCTTCTCCTGTACCACGGTCGTATGTTGCAAGACCGACAGTTGGTTTTTACATTTTTTTACACCCTGAAAATCCCCCACTGGGATGCGGAAACCATATGAAAACCCGTTTCGCAACACCCCAGCGGAAACATGATCTGGGTAGTCGCTGAGCCAAGGAATCATTGCCATGGTATCAATCGGAGTAGGTAAAGGCGCCCCTCGGACTATTTCAGACCTGTTTGGCGCCTCCCCTACCGCCGTTATCACCCGTTTTGGCTCTGCACATGGACTCAGGATGGGATGGCTGCCCACACCCTCCACATTCATGTCTAAACTTGCATGACCCCTGGGGCCTCGTACATTTACTCCTGTTAAAGTTCCAACAAATCCCCCTTTTACCTGCGTTGCCGTTCGGCTTCGAGTGGTAATCATTACCCGTACTTGATCGAAAGGGTGTCCCAGCATATTGGCGGGAGGATTCACCCCCGCTACTCCCTACCAATGGTAACTTCAACATACCAGTACTCTCCATTTTTGACCATGAAACAGAGTCGTAACAATCCCAAGTCAAGTTTTTGTCGTGTTCTTTCGCTTTTCTAAAAATATTATCGTAACAGAACCACTGATTGCCCCCATATGATCCATAATATTCCATGATCCGTGACTGATAAATAGGCAATTCGGTCAGCAACTCGGGCCTACGTTCGCCCATGATGGAGGTAAAGATTCCCCATGCCCTGCCCCAAGTGCCAATGTTTTCGTCAACCTTAAAGGCGGCCATCTTTGCGCGCCAAACACTCGGATGCATGAGCTCCTTTTGGCTCTTAACATGCTCCATCTCATAATGGTCGGTAAGCAACGAAAAAATGTTTACATACTCGTCCGCCCACATCTTTTCCTTAATTGCCAGAGGGACATGCTGACCCAACTTTTCCCTTCGTGAAGGTGCAGACTCCTCCCTCGCAATCGGCAATGGCCGCTTACCTGAACCAGAAGCTGCATCCGCCGCTGGACCTGCTCCTGTTGCTTTATCCACCGCCGGAGACAGCGGGGTAACTGGCGATGGTGCCTTCGCCGCCTCCCTAGTTTCACGCAGTTGCTTCATCAACACCCGTGCGTCGTCAGCCGTGGCGCCCTCGCTATCTTTCCCCAACCACGCTGCCAATTGTGCTGCTAACTCAGGCGGCATGTCCTCTCCGGACACGGGAGTGACCACCACGGGAATCGGATTCCCCTCCCTCGGCACCGGAGTTGGCTCCTCAGATGCCCCCCTTCTGGGCCTCTTGCCTTTTCCTCCAGGGGCTGCTCCCGCCAAAGGTCGTTTCGGTCCCCCTTCCCCGTCATTAGCCGCCATCTGCTTCTTCAGATCGGTAACTTCTTTCATGAGCATACGGAGCATCTGATCGGTAGTAACTCGCTTTCCGACTTTCTTAGGCATTCTCAGACAGAGTATCTGTAAGACAAAAAGAAAGATTACCACGCTCAAAATTGGCTCTTCGTTCCGTCTCGAGCTCACGTGCAGCGAGGAGGTGCAGCTTCAGAGCACAGGAACAAGAGGATGCTTTCTTGGCTTGTTGCTCCTTTTATCCGTCTTCAGGGCGGGCGTAAACCCGCCCCTGCCTGCCCCAAAGGGCGTGGCCGGCCGCGTCAGTGTCTAGGCCAGCCCACTCTAGGGCGGGAAAAAACGCGCCCCGGCTACGCCGCTTCGGGCATACCAGCCGAGACTCGCCTCCCGCCCAAGATGGCTTCCCGGGGGGATCGTGGTACTCCGCCATACGTTCGGGGGGACCGAATGGTCGCCCCTTTCCATTAGTACTGTAACATAATAAAAGGAGATCACTTTTTCTATGATTTCTTAAATATCTTGCTTATCTGTTTCAGTAAAATATTCTGACATTTGTTGTTGCAAAAGGGTTCTGCCCATTTGATACACCACGTATAGGCCTTTATTGTGGGTTAGTCTCCCTGCCTGAGTCTCACTTCCAGTAATTTCTTGGTAAATTGGACTGCGCATGTTTACCACCAGTGTTGGCCTTTTCAGATAAAGCCGCTACGATGCAGCAATGGTAAAGGGCACTGTGCTGGCTACCAGGGGCGGCTGGTGACACTTGAAAGTGGTGAGGCGTAAAAAAATATTGTCGTACTGCACTGTGGTGAGCGAGCGTAGAGCGCTAACCCCAACAACCTACGGGGTTTTTTGCAAAAAGAGTGGAAACATGGTGCATTTTCAAGCAAATTCGACAAATTAAAATAATAATAGTACATTTAGATGACCTAACACATGAAGTCAAGTTGGAATAAAATAATTAGAAGTAGCAATGAGAAGTAGACCTTAAAACATGTAAAATGAAGTTTCCCTTTAAAGTCCTTCCTAAATTGAGTAGCACACTGAAAACAAAATAGGGTTATTGCGCTGTAAATAAAAATAGTCAAATGTCATGCTGCTGCTAGAAGATAAATTCAAAACGCTGTAGACTTTGAAGCAGAACTTCTGGACCATTTCACTTAAATGGAGACATTATTTACTCTCCACAGAGTGTGAGATTTCCGAAACTTAGGCTCAGACAACAGCTGGAAAGACACCCCTCCGAAGCGTTCCTCCATAGTCAGATTCCAGTAACGAGACTTATGATATGTATGCAGGGTTCGAAGATATTGATTACTTGAAGGACAAATGGAAGCCATAACTTTCACTTTATGAGGGCACGCTTTTTATCTGCGCACTATGAAAAGTACAACGGTTTTATGTACAACGCTCCGGTAGCCACAAGGGTGCTCTTCACACTTTATAAAAATGTAAATACGCCAGTAACAGATAATTTGCAACTTGACTTAAAGCATACTGTATCAGCACCACAGCCCATTACAGTGTAGGTTATTTTGCCAAGCGGGAGCAATATTTATTACAAAATGCCTCAGAGTGGGACTACAAAGGCATTGAACTTGGAATTCAGTTTCCCCAGCAATTTTTAATATCACCTTCTCACTTGGCAGACTGCATCAGTAAGTATAATTCTGAACAGCAGAGCAGAGTAATAAATAACTCAGGGGCATATTATCAAGCAATAGCGATAATTATCGCTATTGCTTGGTTAGAGACAAAAATTTACCGCAGCGCTGCGGCGATTTTTACCGCAAATAAACCTTGGTATTACCAAGGTTTAACGCAAATGCGGTAAAAATCGCCGCAAAGCATGAATATCGCTGAAAAGTCAGCGATATTCATGCATTAGCGAGCTAATGCTCTTAGCCATGTTATCCACCTCCCATTGGATAACATGGCTAAGAACTGCTCAGGGCAGGTGTTAGCTTTTGGAGATATTCGCGCTAAGCGGGAATATCTCCAAAAGTTGGTAATAGGAGATAGCGATGTTAGCGACTGTTTTCAGTCTCTAACATCTTGGCACGCCCACTTTGCATCTCATTAGTGATAAATATCACTGACATGCAAAGTGGGGCCCAAGATGGTCGCTATCTCCTACTAGCTGTCGCTAACTGGTGTTAGCAGCAGCTAGGTAATAGGGAGATAATTTTATCTCCGCTTTCTTGGCTTTTAAAGCCAAAAAAGCAGAGATAAACCCCCTTGATAATATGCCCCTAAATTCCTAATAAAATTAAAGGAGTTAGGTAACCGCCAATTAACGTTCAATGAAGCATACTCTGACTTTGACATCCCCCCTGAACGAATGCACGCGCAGGAGAAGTGCCTGCTAAACAGGAAATGCCCACATTTTAGATTTATTACTCCAACGATAGAGCTCGGAATAACTTCACAACCTCAAAGGAGTGATACGTCACACGAAAAGATAAACGTCTCTCAAAGATAGCCAAGAATCACAGACACTATTCGTCTAGTTTCAAACTTTGTATTTTTTATTTTGCTGGGTTGTGTCATATAGTCCTGCAGTGTACGCCATTCTTGTAAATCTGGACACCCCGAAAAATAAAACTCCCCGCGCCTAAAGGTGCTTCCACTCAGGCTGTGTGCTGTCCAAAACATGCACTTTTTATCACAGCCCACTTCAGGCCAACAATACCAGTATTTTCTATATAAAACGCGGAGCTCGGATTATGGGGAGATTTACATTACGTTTGAAGCATTGCATTTTTGCTTATCTGCAGGACAACTTCATTAAAAGAAAAAATGAAAATATTTTTTTATAGTTGCGGATGAGGTGTTATTATAATATAACACACAATTACGTATTTGTGCAAAAAAAGGAATATACGGCCTTTAACATACGATATTGTTTTTGCACGAATATTTCAACGTGTGCTAAAAGGTAATAGCGCCTTAATCGCTACTGTAAATACTCAACGCACATCAGTAGTGTTTTTAAATAATTTTCTCACCAATCAATTAAAAGCCGAATGCAGTAAAATGTAATATAGATCCCCACATACAGTAAACTGTGCACACACTAAAATGTGAAAGATTAACTCAGCAAAACGACATGTAGCACAGCCATGACCTCTATACCAAAGCACCCAGTCGCGGTTCGCGGGAGGGAGGGGGAGGAGTAGGAGGGGCGGGGTGGGTGGCGCGGGAGTAGGTTGTGCGGGAGATCTGGTTCCGGGAATGAAATAATATGAAGTAAAAGAAACTTACCTTATAGCCGGACCGGTCCGCGCCATCTCTCCTCACCGATCCCTTGGCGCCTCACATCACGCACGTATGGGGACTGGCAGCCCCTCGCAGCCAATCCTGGCAATCTCTTCGCCCGGAGCACGCCCATTACGAGCCCAAAGGGCTCCTAATGGGCATGAGCAAAAAAGTGCAAACGCAAGTGCGCATGAGTGGGCACGGGTAGAAAATTCACCCTCCGTCCCCACTCATGCGCACTTGTGTTGCTTGCCCTGGTGACATGACATCATCATGTCAGTCAACATGACGCCACCCCGCCCACCTCCTTCAGACTCTGAAGGGGGTGGGCGATGTGATGTCATGCTGACTGACATGATGATTGGAATGTCAGTTCTCCCGAGTCCCGCCTGCCTTGGCGTCTTTACTTTGAACTGTAAACTGAACTGATTCAGTTTACTTAACGCCATCGCCGAGGGAGCTGCGGGCAGCTGCGGGCGGGTGGAGGGGATACGCCCCCACGCCCCAATGGACGCACCGCGCCTGGTTGCAGAGTGATGTAAAAAGGGGCATGGCCTCTGAACACCTCTCTGCAACGCAGCCCCCTGGCGAATACTGGAGGTATCTGGTGGGCTAGTTGGCCCCCAGGGACCCACAGGATTGAGGAGGAATTAATTCTCTAACTTAAAATGCGCCACAGGGCGTGTTTGCTGACATGTCACCTCAGGCCACGCCCCCTTTCTTCATCAGTGTGCAAACACGCCCCGTGGTGCATTTTAAGTTGGGGAATTAATTCTCTTTCAATACTGAGGGTCCCGGAGGGCCAAATAGCCCAACAGGTATCTCCAGTATGCGCCAGGGAGCTGCATTGCAGGCAGGTGTTCAGAGGCCACGCCACTTTTTACACCTCTCTGCAACGCAGGTCTGTGGTTCTAACTGGAGGTACCTAGTGGGCTAGTTTGACCCTAGGGATCCTTAGGATTGAAGGGGACCTAATCTCTCAATTTATAACGGTGACAGGGCGTGTTTAGACAGTGGTGAAGGGAGGGGACAGGGCTGACGTGATATGTGCAAACACGCCCTATGGCGCATTTTAAGCTGGGGAAAAAAATCAACTTCAAACCTGAGGGACAATGGGGGCTAAGCAGTCCACCAGGTGCTTCCAGGAAGCGCCACTGCGCTGCGTTGCAGAGAGGTGGTGCATGCCATGCCCCTATTTACATCTCTCTGGTACGCAGCTCTGTGGCGCTTACTGGATGTACTACGAATTCCGATTTACTCACCTGTTATCAGGAGAGACCTCCGTACTGCATCTTTCAGCCCACTACTGATCCTGAAAAGTAATTCTAACCGTACTTACAGTAACTTGAATTTCCTTCCATAGGCTGACATTGAGTGGTTTCACTTGGAAATTCTTCTAAGTGTTGAGTTTTGGAACTTTAAAATATTCCTACAAAATCAGCCCAACTACGAATTCTGATTTACTCACCTGTTATCAGGAGAGACCTCAGTGCTGCATCTTTCAGCCCAGTACTGATCCTCAAAAGTAATTTTAACCGTACTTACCAGTAACTTGAATTTCCTTTTATAGAATATCATTGCCTGTTATATAAAATACATATAAATTCAAAAAAATATATATATTACAATTTCAATATTTTTAAAAATTTCTTTTCCAATTTATATTAAAAATATGTAATGTCATTTAAAAAACTAAAAATCTAAAAATAAATAGTTTAAAACAATGTAGTAAATCAGTATAAAAAAATATAACAATACATTTTAAAAAGTATCATTTAAAAAACCTTTGAAATTCACTGAACAAAACATAGGTTTCAGCCACGTTATAGTTAGGAATTAGCATTTAAAAAACCTTAGAAATTCACTGAAAAAAACATAGGTTTCACACATGTTATAGTTAGCTGGACATTTCACTTTTACAAAACCATTGAAATTCCCCCGTTATAGTTAGTTCAGCTAACTATAACTCACGCACCCGCAATGCTGGGCCGTAACTGCAGTTAATTTAAGAAATAATAGGACCTATAAGGTTATACTAAATTGTGCATCACATGGCCGCCCACCAATCTACAGCTGTCACTTAGGATAAGCTAATTAATTATTTACTATCTATTTACTATTTCGACCACACACAGGGGGGACATCCGCCTAAAGAGCTTATGCTCAGAGAAAAAGGGAGGGTTTCCGAGGGTGGAATGGGTTCTTTGGGGTCACGGGGGGAGGGGGGAGGTAAGGGGGGCATCGGTAGGGAAGAGGTGGGAGAAAATAAAAAAAGAAGTCCTAATTTCTCTTTAACTTCTATTAGTTTTTTGTCGGGCAAATGGGCTGCAGGGTGCTTAGTTAAAGCAAGAGTGGTGGATGTCACCTTATGGCTAATATTAGGATAGAATTAATTTCTTGGAATGGGAATGGGAATGGGCTTCGGTGTCCTCGGTATTGACGTATTTGGAACAATCTCCAGCCCACGTTTTTCTCCTCCAAGAGACCCACTTAAGCCTTAGCGAAAGTAAGGAGATCTTTGGGAAATTCAGATGGGTTGGATAATTCAGCTGTTCTGGGGGTTGCAATCTTAATTAGGGCCGGGACAAGTGGTTCCATGAAGTCAATTTTTGGCGGGAGGGAGCTGGTTATTGTATCTTATTATGGTCCTAATATCGATGATCCCGCCTGTTTGCTCAGAGTACAGGCCAAGTTGGTGGAGGTCGCCTCCTCTGTAGTTATAGGGGTGATTTTAACGTTCTCCTTGACCCTCGTCAGGATCGATCCAATTATAGTCAGCATATTGCTGCTCCACGATCCGTCGTGCCATGATCAACATGATCCATGAGCTAGGCCTCATAGATTCCTGAAAGGCCAAGAGGGAGGCAGTCTCGGGCTTTACTTATTTCAGTAAAAAACACGGGCACGCCTCAAGATTGGACTATATTCTAATGGACAGGCCATGTTTAGAGACGTTGGTAGACATCAATATACTCCCAAGCGTTTTATCGGATAATGCCCCCATTTCGTTCACACTCTCGATTGGTAGATCTAGGGATAATTTAGCACCCAGATGGACCCTGAAAAGGGCAATGCTTCATAATCAGGACATAGTTACAGCGGTCAGTACATCTATTGACAACTATTTTCAGGATAATATGGGCTCAACATCGCCTGAGTTTGTTTGGGATGCATTTAAGGCCCACATTCGGGGGCATTTGCATAGCTTGACCTGTACTAATAACAGGGAGGAGGTATTGAAATTTAAGAAAATTAGAAGATAAGATCTCTTTTCTAGAATGTGCTAGATTGAGTGGGCATCCAGATAACTTGCCACAAGTCCTTGACGACCTGGAACGCCTACGTTCTGAATATAGGGGGAGGTTAGATCTAAAAGTCAAGGCGCAATGGGCTGTCCATGGTATGGAGAACTATGAATATGGTGAAAAAGCTAGAGAAATCTTGGTCCGTAAGATCAAAGTGGATCGGGTAAGACATAACATTAACAATCTAGTTATAGACAATCAGGGAACCATCTTTTGCGATCAGGAGGAAATGCAGAGGCATCTGCTCTCCCTATTCTCTAAACTCTATGAGGAGGAATCGTCTCCAAGTCCCGATAACACCTTTAAATGGCTGGAGAGCAAGGCCTTACCAAGTCTGACAGAGGAAGGCCGAGACATGCTGAATAGCCCCTTTACGGAGGAAGAAATCAGATCCCCTATTAAGATGATAAAGAATAATAAAGTTGCAGGGACAGATGCTCTTCCAGGAGAAGTATTTAAGGTTTTTCAGGAGGTCTTGGCCTCAAGGCTTTGCGAGCTGTTTATCTATGTATACAGTCCAGAGGGAAGGGTATCTCCATCCAGGAAAGAGTCCATAATAGTACTTATTTTAAAACCAGAGGAGGACCCTCTTAAGGCAGACTCCTATCGGCCCATCTCCCTGCTTAACGCGGATTATAAGATCTTTACCAGCGTCTTGGCAGGGAGACTGGCTAAGTTTGCTCCACAACTTATCAACCCAGACCAAAAGGGCTTTGTCCCTGGCAGACACATCGAAGAGCTAACTCTGCAATTAATAGGCAGTATTGATTTAGCGTTGGCACGGTCGGAGCCCTTGGCAGTGGCAGAGTACGAGGCTGCGAAGGCCTTCGACCGCGTCAACTGGGGCTTCCTATGTGAAGTTTTAAGAACTATGGGCTTTGGAACAATCTTTATTCAAACACTCAGAGGGTGCTATGAGGGTGCCTCTGCAGCTATACTCTTAAATGGCCTCCTGACGCCGCGCTTTAACATAAAAAGGGGAACAAGGCAGGGGTGTCCCATCTCGCCCCTTCTGTTCGTTATCTATATCGAACCCCTGGCGCAGGCGTTGAGGATGAACGATTTGATCACCCCTTTCAGAGTTATGGGTTACAGCTGTAAATTAGCCCTGTATGCTGATGATCTGCTGGTCTATACCAGTAATCCTAGGATGGAGGATGTCCTGACTGAATTTGGCCTGTACTCTGGCTACTTGATTAACAACTCTAAAACCGAGGTTTGTGCGGGGGGTTGATAACTGGGCAGGTGCCCGCAGTAGCGAGCTTAAGTATCTGGGGATAATAATAACACAAGACCTAAACAGTATTACCCAGACCAATATGAAAAAGGTGGCCAAGGAGATCGACCATTTTTTCTCCATATGGCAGAACCTCCCCCTGACAACATACGGCCGGGTGAATTTGGTTAAGATGGTTATCTTGCCCAAATTGACGTACCTGTTCAGCACCATACCTTTGGACAACCATTTAACAGATAATAAGATGAAAGTTGGGCAACAGCAAAGAGATGTTACAGGTGTGTTAATTAGGCTGTGCAATACAAAACGAATATTAAAAAAACCTGTGAGTATATATAAGTTGAAAGAAAATGTCTAGCTTCTTACACTAAAGTAAAAGGCAAAGTGGAGGGAGGTCAGATGAGAACATTAATTACAAATATAGTGAGGAACAAGAATTCCTATACTGAAAATATAGTTGGTTTTTTATTAATGTCGTCATCAAACAAGAGGGAGAGCGATCTGTTGATCAAACGGGCACCAATTACCACCTCAAGAGGGGGTGGAAGGTCCAGTATCAGCGTGTGCCCGTGTATAGAACACGTGAACAACAAACGGGAGGTGCTGAACTGTTCCTGGTAAGTATTGAAGGGAGACTGGCTGTACCGAAGGTGTATATTAACACCCTTGGGCATCCATTAAGTTGGACATGTTTGCCTCACACACCCCGAGGGATGTCATGCTTCATCATCGGCGGTTGCTCCTCGTCGGGGAGGCGGTGCAATCCCCGACGGGCTCACCTCAAAGAGGGGCTCTTTGGCGGAGATCTTTTCGTCCAGCTGCCTGTTGGTGAAGTGCGGGTATGTGGGCCAGGGCAATCAGTATCCTGAACTAGAAGAGTGAAGTCAAGAGTTACGTGGCGTGTCCCAAAGCAAGACTAGTCTTGCTTTGGGACACGCCACGTAACTCTTCGTGACCCAACAAGCTAACTACACCTTTTAATGGTAGTAGTAGGACCTCCAGAATAAAGTTTTTTTCGGGACCCGCTACTACATTTTAAACTTCACTCTTCTAGTTCAGGATACTGATTGCCCTGGCCCACATACCCGCACTTCACCAACAGGCAGCTGGACGAAAAGATCTCCGCCAAAGAGCCCCTCTTTGAGGTGAGCCCGTCGGGGATTGCACCGCCTCCCCGACGAGGAGCAACCACCGATGATGAAGCATGACATCCCTCGGGGTGTGTGAGGCAAACATGTCCAACTTAATGGATGCCCAAGGGTGTTAATATACACCTTCGGTACAGCCAGTCTCCCTTCAATACTTACCAGGAACAGTTCAGCACCTCCTGTTGTTCACGTGGTTTTTTATTAAGCCAGTATGAATTAATGTGTTCGAAATTAGATGTGGGTGCTTGCTTATAGTATGTAATTTCATAGTATGTAATTGCACAAAAGCACTTATGTACCAACCACACATATAGCCAGACATTGACTAACACACTCACTTACACAAGCACATACACACCAATACTCCCAGTTACACACTCAGTCACCCACCATAAAGCTGCTCACATACTTATTTACAAAACCATACAGCTACTCACATACCCAGTCAGATGGCAACAGAGATACTTACACATCCACTCACACACCCACACAGCACTTATGTATCCACCACTATCAGAGACACTTGCACACACAGTTACACACCCAAACCCCCAGTAACACAGATAGTTACCAATCCATGCAGCCACTTACATACTTATTTAGACACCTACACAGTCACCAGCACACCCAGTAACACACCAACACAGCTACTTACACATCCATTGACACATCTACAGAGTCACTGATACACTCAGTCTCATATCCACTCAACCACTCATACACCATCACCCACCCGTACAGCCACTCATATACCCATTTATACACCCATACTCAGACACTTACACAGCCTCTTATTGACATAACGACTTATGTACCTACTTACTTGCTTATAGTATGTAATCTATTGGTATGTAATTACGTGTATTCTACATTTGCTTTTTAGATATCTACTTGTGTTTAAAGAGGGGTAGAAGCTAACGAAACTATAGAAATAGGAAGGTTTCTTCCCACGTATCATGAGGAACCAACTATACGATCACCGAACACCAGGGTATCTTTGGACCTTTTATATATTGCTCCACCTTCCACCCTTAGGGAAGGGGCAATTAGAGACTTTGTGATACACAATGTACCAAATCCTCTTACTATGTCCCACTCAGTTCTGTCCTGGAACGTGGCAGGCCTGGCAAATAAACTTGCTCAACAGCCTTGGCGGGATCTGGTTGATAAATATACCATCTTGGGTCTACAGGAAACTTGGGCCATAGATCCTGCACATATACTGGGGTACCGGACCTTTCACTCTTCAGCTTTACCATCCCCTCATGGTAGAAACAGTGGTGTGGTATTGGGTTCTTCAGACCTACATACTCTGTAAAAACTCCGTAACACCTGAGACAGAAATTGGCACGGAAACTGGAAATGCAAAAGACAAGTTTATTAAGACCCCATGGGGTGGTGGTACATTCCTACAGCACCCTTCGGCAATGCAAGAAGTATCACACCGAACATCGGTGCGAGACCTCTTTTATACAGTTTTACAGTAATAAAAAGAGTGGGTGGAACATATTTGCTCAGTTTAGGTACATATAAGGACATTTTTGGAACACAGCCAGTTTATGGGAGGAGTTGTAACACTACTGGTCAGTTTAGGGAACATTCCTAAGTAATGACTGTCCACTAGTACAGAGGGCTCTACTGCGCATATGCAAGCTTGACCAGTACTAAAAATAGCCTGTTGCTAGGCAAGTTAGGTGGTCAGTGGTACAGAGAAAGGACAAAAGGGCATGCTGACCACAAGGCAGCGCGTTCATGTAAAATGGACGCTAGTGATTCAAAATGGCCCCCGAACATCATGGACAAGATAAGGGGAAATTTGTGTAGCAAAGCTGAACGCTAACCTGATCACCGTCAAATTACGGCAGACGACCCTTTTAGCGTTTAGCTGAAGCTACCTCATAATGGACTAAATCAGGATATTCATCGTCAATATTAATCGACATAATATTCGTTATTTCTCTATTAATCATTTGCTCATTCTTGGCAATAGCTCGTTTGGATGGAATACAAGCAGAAATACACATGGAACATAACATAGGGCCACACTGAATACATAGGCATAGAAAGAAGAGTATCCCAATTATTATACATAACATTGTCAACAGTTTCCAACCCCAAGTACTGAGCAAAGTCCAAAACCAACCCGAAAGTGTCCAGGTACCGTTATCAGGATGTATTTCAGCAGTTATTTTGTGCAATTTAGAAATAGCATCATATACAGAAGGTGAATTATCAGGCACATACACGCAGCAACTACTTCCGATAATGCGGCATGCACCCCCACGATCAGCTAACACTACATCTAGAACCATTCTGTTCTGGAGCGTTACAATTCTGGTAATTTGAAGTTCCTCAGTCAGATTCCCTAGAGCAAAGACTGTCTCATTAGCAACAGCTTCCACAACACGTGTCAATCGTCTGATCTTTCTGCTATTTAGAGCAGTACCAACAAATGAAAAGAGGCCTAAATTGAAATCAACATATTGCTGCAGGGAGGTATCTGTTTGATCAATTTCGTCAATTGCCAATGTTCCCTTCACTCTGTTTAGTATAAAATCATGGTATAGCACAAAATCATTATGATACATGGGCGGGGCAATAAACACAGGAGGTGATACAAAAGAAATATAACATGTTCCTAACCATCCTATAGGGAGACGGTGATAACCTTTATTTCCACAAATAAAGTAAGTGTTTCGTGAAGCCACAAAGGTGATACCATTTCGAGTGTCAAAGGTGAGAGTGGTGTTACATTCACTTCTTCCTACTGGGATAGTACCTTTATTTCGGACACATAAATCAGCTTTGGTATCAATAACTGTAATCACATGCAAACTAGACATGTTTACATTTCTCTGATTCGTATAAACTCGAGGTGATGATACATTATCTGGTCGATATTCTTCCCATTCAAATTTAGTTCCTTCTGCTTGCGGGTAACCATCTCGGTCATTATAACAGACTTTATTGAGCCGGAAAAGTAATCCACCTTTTGTCGGCCATCTCAAAGTGAACAGAAGAGTGTACCAAGCATTGCAAGAACCATTATGGGAGAACGGAAGAGGAATAAGTGGAGTGCCTCCTTTTTTCTGATGTCCAGGCAACATTCCACATACCCAACAGTTCGAAGTATTCGTCATATTATGGGTGTGATGTAGGATTTGAATGAAACTGTTATTCAGATAAGTCTGTCTATGTCGTTCTTCATGATAGGGCAAGGTAAAATGAAAATGTTCAGAAGGAATTGGGGTAGTAGGCAATAAATATTCTCTTGCCGGAACCAATCGGTCTACCACCCATGCAATTACCGCTATCACCACTATGGTCATAACGAAAAGTACTGCACCAAGAATTCTCTTATTCCGCATCGTAGTAGATGCCATAGTTCAAAGTACAAATGTCTCAAAAAGAAAGCAACTAAAAATAAAAATATGAGTGCTGAGCTCCGAGGTAGCCGTTGGTTTCTTCTCCGAGATTCAAGACGGGTGTCGCTACACTTGGCAGAACTGATCCCCCCCCCTTGATATTCCCGGCTTCCGTTTCACAAACCTGGAGCGGTAACTCAACCAGTCTCGCACAAAACAACTGCTTTTCTTGGCCGTAGGTTGTATCTCTATCCACCAGAGACAGTGTGGTCCGGGAAGGCTCCCTCCGATTCAATAGACGTAACAGCTGGGCTCTTCTCTGCGTCCAAAATATCTCGATAATCAGATAACACAGTGGGATTCACCAGACACGGAGAGACATGACGACAGTGAGTAGAATGCACCCACCGCTTCTTATTCGTGACTCGCACAGCCGTTCGAGTCGCCAGCAACACCTGCTCAGGGCCACGCCACCTCGGCTGCAAGCTGCTGGTTCTCTCAAATGAGCGGATCATCACATGATCCCCAGGACGAAGATTGTGAGCCTCTCCAATGGAATTGTCGGGGAGCGCTTCTCAAACCTGTTGATGAATAGAAAGTAAATCATTTGTTAATCGTGCCAAATAATCGTTCATCATTATACAAGGCACATCATGTAACAACCGAGGCTTAGGAACTCCCCATATATTCATAGGCCTTCCAAACACCACTTCATAAGGTATGAGGCCAGTTCGGGAATGGGGCACTGATCTAATAGATAGAAATGCTAGAGGCAGAGCATCCGGCCATTTCAAAGACGTAGATGCCACGACCTTTGCTAGCTTCAGTTTCAGAGTAGCATTATACCTTTCTACCAAACCTGCTGACTGCGGATGGAATACAGCATGAAACTTTTGCTGAATCCCCAACCCTTTCAGAACATACTCCACTACTTTCCCAACAAAATGAGGGCCGTTATCATTCCACAAAAATTTGCAAACACCATAGCGTGGGAAGTACTCCTTGAGCAAAACCTTAGCTGTTGTCAGCGCTGTATTATCCTTCGTGGGAAAGGCCTCAATCCATTTACTGAAAGCACACACCACCACTAAGATATAGGTTATTGCAACGCTCAAGCTGGATATAATCCATTTGCAATACTTCAAATGGTGCAGTAGGTGGAACAAACCCTCCTTTCGGAGTATAAGTTCCTTTAGCAGGATTGTACTGCAGGCATATCAGACAGGTCTGCACTACTCTTTTGGCCGTATTGGCAATCTCAGGATGCTCCCAAACTCGTGTAAGCAATTTAGTAATTGCAAGAGCTCCAACATGTGCCAATCCATGTGTCATTTGAACCATTGTTTGCAAGTAGGCGGCAGGCAATTTCCATCTCTCCATGTCCTTGCTCCTCCAGCAACCCTCATCATCCAACACTCCCTCCTTTGCCCAGGTTGCGAGTTCTGCCTCGGACGCTGATTTCTGAATGTCTAAGATCTCTTCTCTAGCATCATGCCATCTCTCAGCCTGCGACTTTACCACATATATTGGCGAAACGTTTGGTGACATAGCAGTTTCCCTCGCTATACGATCCGCAAAAGCGTTTCCTTGTCCTACTTTGTCTGTCACTTTCTTATGTGCACTACATTTAATGATCGCTACTTTCTTTGGATGCAGTAGCGCATTCAGGAGGTCACGTACTAATTCTCCATGCATAATGTGCACTCCGTGTGAGGTCAAAAATCCTCGCTCCCTCCAGAGCAGGCCAAAGTCGTGCACTACTTCAAAGGCATACCGACTATCAGTGTAGATATTCACACATACACCAGCACTCAATTCACATGCCTTTGTTAAAGCTATCAATTCAGCTGCTTGGGCCGATTTCTGTGGTATTCGTGCTGTTTCTACCACAGTCTTAAGTGTCGTGATCGCATATGCTGCAGAAGTTGTACCATCTGGCAACCTTAAACACGATCCATCAACCCACAGTTCTCCATCTACATCTAGAAGTGGCGTATCCTGTAAGTCAATACGACCCTTTGTTTGTTCTTCAGTCAGGAAAACACAATCATGGTGTTCTTCCTCCTGGCTCTCAGCAACAGGATACAGCAATAAAGGGGCAGGGTTCAAAGTGGCACATCTCTTCAGTGTGATATGTGGCGCCAACAGCGTTAGCTCATATCCTGTTAAACGTGCACTTGTTAAGTACTGGGTCTTTGTTTGATTTAACAGAGCATCTACCGCATGGGGAACTAACACCAACAATTTATGTGACAAAACTATTCCCTCACTCTGTCGTATAGCCACTGCTGTTGCTGCGACTGCTCGAAAACACCCAGGTAATCCTCGTGCTACGGGGTCAAGTACTGCTGAGAAGTACGCACACGGTCTCTGTTTATCCCCGTGTGTCTGCACTAGGACTGACAATGCACACCCATCCTTCTCGTGTACATATAATGTAAAAATCTTTGTATAATCTGGTGTACCTTGTACTGGTGCAGAACAAAGGGCTTGTCTCAATTGTTCAAAAGCATTCTGGCATTCATCTGTCCATTCAAGGGGAATCGGTGTAGTTTTGGACAACAATGCTAGCAAAGGTTTTATAATGTGTGAAAACCCCATTATCCACTGCCTACAAAAAGACGTTAGACCTATAAAAGCATGAACATCTCTCTGAGTGCGAGGGACTGGTGTATCTAAAATAGCTTGGATTCGATCAGATGTCAATGCACGTCCCTCCTTAGACAAAAGATGACCGAGGTAGGTCACCTTTGGTCTACAATATTGGAGCTTTTTCCTCGAAACCTTGTGATTATTGTGGGCAAGAAAAGAAAGCAAAGCAAGACTACTCTCCTCACATTGCTCCTGCGTGTCTGCTGCAAGTAAAATATCATCAACATATTGAATGAGAGCCACTCCAGACTGTAAATCAAAAGAATCAAGCTGTCTTTTAGAGCCTGGCTATAAATGCTAGGACTTTCAGTATAACCTTGAGGAACTCGACAAAATCTATACGATTTATTATTTAAGTTTAAGTTCAGTTTAAGTTCAAGAATTTATATAGCGCACTACTCACCCATAGGGTCTCAAGGCGCTTGGGGAGGGGGGTCACTTATTTATCAAATACCCAGGTTTTAAGTTCTTTTCTGAAGGAGATGTGGTTCTGTGTAAGGCGGAGGTGAGTGGGGAGAGAGTTCCAGGTCTTGGCTGCCAGGTAGGAGAAGGATCTACCTCCCATGGTGGATCTTTGGATACGCGGAACTGCTGCGAGGCCTTGACTGGAGGATCTTAGTTGGCGGGTGGGTGTGTAGAAGGTTAGACGAGTGTTGAGGCATTCGGGCCCTAGTCTGTAGAGGGCCTTGTGTGCGTGGGTGAGGAGACGGAATGTAATTCTTTTGTTGTCGGGAAGCCAGTGGAGGTCTTTCAGGTGGCCGGTAATGTGATCTTGGCGAGGGATGTTCAAAATGAGTCTAGCTGATGCGTTTTGGATGCGTTGGAGTTTTTTCTGTAGTTTGGCTGTTATTCCGGCGTATAGGGTGTTTCCGTAGTCCAGTCGACTCGTAACCAGTGCGTGGGTGACGGTCTTTCTTGTCTCGGTGGGGATCCAGTGGAAGATTTTCTTGAGCATACAGAGTACGTTGAAACAGGAGGATGATACGGCGTTGACTTGTTTGGTCATCGAGAGTGAGAAGTCTAGGATAAAGCCAAGGTTGCGTGCGTGGAAGACAAACAGATATCGGCTATCAGGATGGATGGGAATGGAAAAGAAAGCATTTTTCAGGTCTATGACAGTGAAGGTAGTGGTTGTGGGCGGAATCAAAGTAAGTAGTAATATCAGACACCACCGGGCATTGGGGCACTACTATCTTGTTAATTTCTCCCAAATCAATAATAAAACGATAGATTTTGGTGTCAGTATCTTTCTTTAAAATCAGAAGAATAGGGCTGTTACAGACATTATAGGGACCCTCCTCTACTACGCCTGCAATAATCAAATCATGTACAATGTGCATCAGAGCAATTTCACCTTCCCTGGAAATTTTATACTGCGGTACACGAGGCAAAGATGCCCCCTCCTTAACAGTGATATGTATGGGAGGGATAATCATCTGTCCCACACCTGTATCTGAAGTAGCCCATAACGTTTTTGGAAGAGAGGCCAATGCCTCAGTCTCTTGCATAAGGCACACTCTCATTACATCTGGGTAATTCTCGTTCAAAATGACCCGCACCCTTTCAGGAACGCAACGTATGGTTGCTCGAAAATATTTAAGCATATCTATTCCCATGATATTATCTGGGGTGTTGGGTGACAACAAAAATGGACATGGGGCAGTAAACTTATCAATGTGAAATGCAAGGGGTTGTGACAATGGGCTAATAGAGGGTGTTCCATCGAACCCTATTGATGTAATTATTTCGCCAGACAGGGGAGCCCTTGGAACCAAGTGTTTGGACAGAGCACTACGAGTAGCTCCTGTATCGACCAGAAACTGATCAGTAGAACCCAAAACATGCGCTGATACATATGGACCCCTTTGATCTACTGGTACTTCAACCGATTCCACACCCCATCCTAGGCAATCCTATGCATGTACATAATCCTGAGACTCTCACCCTCCGCTATCTGATACTGATTCCGTCGATCAAAAGTATTATGATCATCCTGACCACGACCCCTCGCTTCAAACCTGCCACGATCACTCGCTCCACCCCTCGCTCCTGAATAACTATTCCGTGTCCTTCCACCTTCTCGACCACGCTGATTACGTTGTTCTCGAAGCACCGGACAGTCTGAGACCCAATGTCCAAACTGTTTACAGTATGCACACTGATCCTCGGAAATGTCGGTACGAACGGAAGACGTACCATACGATCCACGCCTACCCCTATCACTCCCTCTCGTCTGGGTCGCATGAACCTGAGCCAACATCACCTTCGTCTTCAACTCCTTCGCTTTCTTATCAATACTTTCCTTAGCCTCCATTTCCTGTCGTTCATAATACTGAGCCATAGTCAATAAAGAAGCAGGGGTCGCCGTGGTCCAAGAACTTTCGCTAGCCTTTAAACGTTTCGCAATCTCCGGTAGGAGATTAGCCACATACTTGTCAACGAACAAATGCCTACCCGTGTCCTCTGTTAATAATTGCCCACTATAGTCATGAAATGCTTCCTCAAAACGCGAAAAGAAATCAGAAACAGATTCGTCCGGTTTTAGTTTGCAAGAAGCTAACATAGTCCAATCGACTTTCTTAGGGGGAACAAGCGTTTTCAATTTATTCAGAATAGCGCCTGGAAGATCTAATATTAATTGACATGGTTTATACGCGGGCTTCCTATCCAAATCAGCTTGTACTAGATCTTTCCAATCTGCACCCAGAATCGCTCGATCATCAAACCTACGAATCGCTCTCCACATATCAGGAGGCAGTATTAATCCAAAGAAAAGATCAATATCAACTAAGGTCATAACACACGAAGAAATAGCCCCTTCCACTCCTTCATAAAAAGCTGCTGGATTCTTACGGGGATCAGGCAAAGCAGTCTTAAGTGCCATAACATCTGTTCTATTCCATGGTGTGTAAACCCAATTGTATATAAAATAGCCCTTTGCATCCACAGACATTTTATCGTCATCTGTACCTTGCCCTTTAGGAGGGACATATAAAGGTGCAGCTTCTCGCATAGGCATGATATGGACTATAGAACTCTTATCTGCTCCAAAGATAGGACACTCTTTGGATGTCTCCGTCGATCCAGGCGCAGCCGAGTCTGATGCCTTTTTCGCCGCACTCAATTGTAACTCCTCATCCCGCAGATGGACCAACCGTTGGAAAAAGACATCCGCATCTGTCAGAACAAAAATACCTTTACGCAAATTCTCACGACCAACTGATACATCTTTCGGTACTAAATCAGGTGAATATTTTCTAAACCGTTCTACAACTACGTCTCCAAAATGACTCAAGAAATACAACCATTCTCTCTCAGACCACTTAGGCATCTGCTCATCAATGTCTGAAATAGTTATAGTTTTAAGATTAAGCTTTCGAGCAAACCCCCGCAATTCCGCAGCCCGATCAACACTTAGCCTGGTACGACTAGCGCCTTCATCATCTTCATCCGATCCCTCACACGGAGCCATGGGTGCAACATACGGAGGCGGACAACGATCTAACAAAGAAAAATCATCAGGTTCATTAGTAAGGACAGGATAAAGAGGACGTTGAATAGGGAATTGACCATTAATTTGCAAATTACGTTCTCGCGCTTCCCTCTCTTTCTTTTCCTGCAACTCTTTCTCCTCCAGCTGTAAAGCTTTATCACGGGCAGCCTTTTGCTGCTTCTTGTCCGCCAAGGCTTGTTCACGCTTCATTCGCTCGCGCACCGTTTTCTCCCACATACGTACACAATCAAACATATCCTGGCCATCGCAATTCATGATCAGTTTTAGTATACTTATGCCACAGCGTACTATACATAATAGGGGGTAGGCCGAATTTAATATACATTTCACGATTAGGGGGAGCCGGCTGAGATTCATTTAATCGATAATTGATACCTTTTCCAAGACAGCACATTCCTCGAAGTGTGCTTAAAACAGGCATGTCGAAATATCACGGAAACGCGATATTACATAAAATGGCACTTAATATACTTCACACAAGGTGTGCCGTTCAAACAAATACAAAATCGGAGAAATATCTCCACACTGCCTGCCTATGTGAAGTGCACTGCACATATAACTCAAATCATAGAACCAAATGTTAGCTAACTTAAAACAAATCCAAAAAGCCACAGTAAGCGTCCCTAGACTATCTTACCAATCACAAGCTTACCAAATTCTCAAGTATCCAGGTTCCAACTGCCAAGTTCCTCAATCGAATCAGCCAAACAGGCACTGTACGACAACTCGAACGATCAGGATCTCAGTCGAGGACCGGCGCCACCTGGAAGGTCAGATCAGAAGGAAAGGAAGAAAACACCGTGGGTGCCAAGACTCGGGTCACTCAGTGGCAGCGTACACGTCCATGGCGAGTTTCCAATCCTTCGTCACGACCTCTCCTTCGGGCATCCGAGTCGCCGATGAGTCCCTTCGTGGTCGCCAATTTGTGGTATTGGGTTCTTCAGACCTACATACTCTGTAAAAACTCTGTAACACCCGAGACAGAAATTGGCACGGAAACTGGAAATGCAAAAGACAAGTTTATTAAGACCCCATGGGGTGGTGGTACATTCCTATAGCACCCTTCGGCAATGCAAGAAGTATCACACCGAACATCGGTGCAAGACCTCTTTTATACAGTTTTACAGTAATAAAAAGAACATATTTGCTCAGTTTAGGTACATATAAGGACATTTTTGGAACACAGCCAGTTTATGGGAGGAGTTGTAACACTACTGGTCAGTTTAGGGAACATTCCTAAGTAATGACTGTCCACTAGTACAGAGGGCTCTACTGCGCATATGCAAGCTTGACCAGTACTAAAAATAGCCTGTTGCTAGGCAAGTTAGGTGGTCAGTGGTACAGAGAAAGGACAAAAGGGCATGCTGACCACGAGGCAGCGCGTTCATGTAAAATGGACGCTAGTGATTCAAAATGGCCCCCGAACATCATGGACAAGATAAGGGGAAATTCGTGTAGCAAAGCTGAACGCTAACCTGATCACCGTCAAATTACGACAGAGGGGGTTTATGTATACATCTCAGTAATGTGAGCGGGCTTACTGTTTTAAAACACTTTTTGACTGAAAATTATCAGATTTTAACTCTTAGATGGGGCACCTCTGCTAATATGATCCTAATCAATTTTTATAATAATGCCTCTACCGATTACTTGGATAGAGTTACAAACAATCTGTTTTGTGATGTTTCCTCTATAAAGGAAAGAATAGGAGGGGATTTTTTCCTGGCCTGGGTGGGTGATTTTAACTGCAACATTTGTCAGGATGGCCCGAAGGGCTTGTGCGGCCTCGGAAACTCTTCTGACGACAATCCGAGTCACTTTGCCCATTCAAGGCAGGGTGACATCTTAAATAACCTGTTGTTCTATTTTAATCTCACCTACATAAATGAGTTATGCTCGCCAATAATAGAGTTCCAGCCAACCTACCATGGCAGAGGGTGTAACTCTATAATTGACTTTACCCTCTTTTCCAGTACGCATGCATATTTAATAACCTCATGAGAGACGATAGACGTTATTTATGGAGATCACTATCCAATTTCCTTCTCTATAACAAAGGTTGAACTAGAGCGGTCCCGGAGGGAAAATAGTACCCTACACCAACAACCGATCACCCTTGCACGTAAAAATGGTTACACCCTTAAATGGGATAAGGTTGACCCTGCGGGTCTACTAACAAACCTATTATCTAAAATGAGGAAGGTAATCCACACTTGCCTCTCCCCTAGTGATGACTCCTCAAAAAATGTTGGATTCCTTTACCAAAATCCAATTAACCTTAAAACATCTATTGACTAGATACCATCGCCCAGATTTGCATCACCAATCTGGTTGGTTCGATCCTAATTGCACTACTGCATTAAAATCTTTAAAAAAGGCCCTCCATGCTACTCCTAGATCCCTGTCTGAGATTCGAGAAGCCAGACGTTTTTATCGTCTGGTTATAAGTAACAGGGAGAAATCACTAAAACAAGCAGCATGGCAGGCCTTAATTACTGCCTCTAAAAATAGGGATTCAACTTTATTCTGGAAGGTGGTTAATGACCCTATCTTCTGTGATAAAAACAATATAGTAATGATAGATATTGCTATAACTGGTGAAGCTTGGGTCACCCATTTTGAACACCTTTACGACAATGCAACCTCTTCACCACCAGTATCTTCTGCCCTTACTACCACATCTGGAAACATGGGAAGCGCAAGCAAGGGAGTTTTCCCTTTGGGAATTTCCTTTACCTGTGAGGAGGTCAAAATGGCAATAAGGGAGAGCCCCCCGGGTAAAGCGCCCGGCCCGGATGGCATACCTACTGATGTTTTCAAATACGAAATCGACCTCTGGGATCCATTACTTACTAACGTCATGAACAATGCAAATTTGGTTGGCTAATATCAACTTGGACTGAGGCCATAGTGGTCCCTATTTTCAAAAAGGGCAACAGACAAGCCAACCTGCTATCGGCCTATCTCCCTTCTAGACGGCTTAATGAAGGTGGCCGGTAGCATTTTTCTAAAGCGAATCCAATTGTGGGCTGATGAAGGAAACATCATATCAAACTTCCAGTACGGTTTTCATACTGGCATGGGAACAGTAGAGCAGAGCTTAAACTTGTATTTTTTAATTTCTAATAACACCCAGGCCAGAAAAGAGAATCTTTTTATTACTTCTGTTGACTTAAGCTCTGCTTTTGATTGTGTGGACCATAACCTACTTTGGGCCACACTATCCAACCTGGGGATTGATGAAACAATTTTAAATTTCATCAAGGAACTGTACAGGGGTGCTGGGGCCAGGGTGCGTTTTGGCAAGCAAGGCGAGTGTTCGTCCAAATTTTCCATGAAGAGGGGAGTGAGACAGGGGTGCATTTTTGCACCCTGTTATTCACGCTATCGGCGACCACCTGAAGGGTTTCCCCTATGATTACCCTTCATCTCAGGGCCACCCTGTCCCCATACTCCTGTACGCAGACGATGCGGCCATTATGTCGCAAACCAGGTTGGGTCTTCAGAGGGCGGTCACAAAATGTAACATCTATATGAAAGATAAGGGCCTAAAAGTCAACATGTCTAAAACATATACCATGGCTTGTGGGCATGGTACCAAGAAAGTACCTTGTCCCATATATCTTGAGGGCAGGAGGATAGAGACTATTGATCACTTTTCCTACCTTGGAATATCCTTTGATAGGAAATGCACTTGGCATACAGCAGTCAAAGCGAGAAAATTAGCCTTTTTGAGGGCGGTCGGTGCACTCCATAATTTTGCGGCAAAACTAGGGGAGGGACCTGTTAAGGAACTAATTACAATATATCAACTAAAGGTATATCCACGGCCACCTATGGTTCAGGAATCTGGGGTATTGAAAACATAACATCTATTCAATTTATTGAAAATCAATATCTCAGATACCTGCTGGGGGTCCCAAAATCCTCAGCAAATTACCTTATCCATAATGAACTAGGTCCGCCTTTCATTTCTGACACCATAAAAATCTCACCCATCCTCTTATGGCATAAGGTGTGGGTTACCCCGGAGACAGCTTTTAATCGTGAACTGATCTCTGATTGTCTTACTCTGGATGGTGCCAGAAATAGTAAATGGCTGTCCCACGTGCAAGCTCTGATGACCGAGCTTGGCCATCCCGAGTTGTTCTCCAGACCATCTAGTATGGAAATGATGACTAGAAAATCACTGAAACAACTGGCCATGAATCATCTAGCCAAAAAAAGAAGGTCCACAGAGAAACTTAAAAACACAGTTTTGGCCTTTCAGGAAATTACTATTAATCCAGGGCCCTAATTGTATCTCTTAAGTGAGCTAACCTGCTACTCAAGAATGTTATTAACACGGTTTAGGCTTGGAACTTTCTTTCGTATTATTACTTTCCCATCATGTAACACTTGGTTGAGGGATTTGCCCTCCTGTCCCTGTGATGATTTATCCCCTCAATCAAACCTACATTGTATTTTATTTTGTAAATTTTATGTTGTTCCACAGAGGATTATTTTGAAACCAATCCTTAAAGCATGGGGCCACCGCTGTTGCAGAACAGCCTACATTAGACTGCGGCAGTTGGAAAAATTTTCTGTGGCTCAGGCTATGTCTAGTTTTTTTAAATTATTGATTAGGTTCAGAAAATCTATGTAAAGTTTTTATTCTTGCACTCTCATACAGTTCTTAAAGCACTTTGTGTTCATCTAATCGGATTTGCCCGCTTTTTAAATTATCAATGATTTTATTCTCTTGTATTTCTGTGACCTATTGTGATTGTATGTTTCTTTTTATCTTGTATGCTTTTATGAATTCATTTTTGAATATCGAATAAAGCTTTTTGAATTTGAATTTGAATTTGGGATAGAAGCTGGAATGGTGAGTTTTGGTGAAACAGCGGGCATGGAACTATCTGGTTGGGTGGTAAGGGTCTCTCAGATGGTCTAGCTGCTGATGATGATACACCATTGTTCCTCTCTCTCATCATCCTGTCATACGTCCTTGTATGTATGGTTTCCAGATTTTGTCATATAGATGATGTGCCATGTGAATACTTATTTCCCGTTCCTCTCAACAGTATATAGCTACGTATTTTGCATTGGACAATTTTTGCAAGAATTTATTTTCTACTGTATAGGTGGAGAGATATTTCCAAACATCTGAGGGCTTCTTTGGAGGTGGTAAGTCTTCTTCTTCTTCGTCTTGCTCTCCCTGTTCTCTTCTATCTTCAGCAGAAGACATCCAGACTATAAAACTTAAGGGGAAGCCAAAAATGGATGGAGCTATGGTTTTCAGTCTGTCACCAGAGATATGTGAAACCAAAATAACTGATTTAGGGTGTGGTTTACTATGAGCATGGTTGGAGAATTACTGTATCCAGTGAGAAGTTGAGGTTTGGGTGGTTTGTGAAATCGCTGCAGATCTGCGGTGGCATTGCAGTGGATCCGCAGAGTTACCTTAACTCATAAAATAAATAGGTATGTTGTGAAACACAGATATGCTTTCAAATATTAATGGACAGATATTGTTTCTCTGATGTAAATGTTAAGATTTGTGAGACCTGCAATTGATATTTATATTTTTTTAAACATTTTATGAAATGTGCGGATCCACCGTGATGTTTTCACCGGAACTAGTAACCATAGAGTACTTGTAAGTGCTTCCTGTTTAAATTTGCGGTGGCTTGGTGGATCCATAAAATGAATTTTAAAAAAAGAGAAAAACAAGGTGTATTGCATTTATGGAAAGACTACATAAGTTACCTTACCTTGATTTGTTAATTCACACTTTTAAAATGTGTAATAAATGTGTGAATAAAATGTATTTATAAACTTGTAAAAATGTATATTACTAAATTTAACTTATAGGTGAAACTGTAGTACAGTTTATATTTTTTTAAAACAGTGGAATTCACTAAACAACCAAAGCTTACATGGACGTCATAGTTAGGAAATAGCACTACAAAACTGTAGAAATTCACTGAAAAAAAACAAAGGTTACAGGGACATTATAGCTAGGAAATAGAATTTAGAATTTAAAAAATCTTAGAAATTCACTGAAAAAAGAAAGGTTACAGGCACATTACAATTAGGCTCAGTTACTACACACACAAAACCATTGAAATTCAGTAGCTATGGTTACCTGAGCTAACTATAACTTACGTCCCCTCAATGCACTGCTTATGACCTCACTTATTACATAACTCATGATATGGTCGGTGACATCACTGATAGCATCACTGATGCCATCACTGATGACATCTCAAATGACATCGCTGATGCAGCTCTGTCAAGTACCATGCATCAGGAGTCAGATTAATGCATTTTAGGGATGGTGGCTGCATCACTCCACTAAAATGCTATAGCTGTGTATATCAAAGCTCTTGAGACAGATGTGTGTGCACTTAAGCAAGGCAGCATTCTTATAAAATGTGTGATTTATTTTGGATGACTCCACGCTGCTGCCTGCGATGTTTCCATAATCCAGGTGGTTAGGCTCAGGGCTCACTCGTATAAAATCTGCGTAATTCAGCAGTTAAACTTAGCTGAGCCCACTGTAATCCATGTCTCCCGCAATGCACTGCTTATGATCTCACATATTACATCACTCATGACATGGTCAGTGACATCACTGATTACATCACTGATGTAATCTTAGATGACTAGAAAACAAGAGTTGGGAGAGCCATGCACAACAAAAGAAAGGTGCGTGGCCACTATTCTTCAAGATGAAAGCGGTGAGTCATGCTGCAAATAAAAGACATTGAATGGGGCAAAAATAGAGTTGGGCGAGCTGCGCACAACAAAAGAAAGGCGCACGGTCGCCATTGTTAAAGATGCAAAAATAAAATAGAATGTTGGCTTGCAAGCTAAGCAACCAAAACCAATTAAAAACACAACTCCAATTACACGAATAATGTAACTCCAGTTATACAAACAGCGTGCCCAGGAAGTGCGGTCAGGGAAGTGCTTAGCTGTCATGCCTGCAACACCAGCTAGAAAAAGTCATTAACAAAAGAGTGCTGACAAACTGTAAATAAAACATATCAAGTAAGATTACATGTAACAGGGGCAGTCCTTGTGGGAGGTTACAACAATAGAAAGGGAGGGACTAAGGAGGGACTACTGAAAAAATTAACCAATGAATAAGAAGCATTTACAAAAGACTGTCAAAGGAACCAATTTAAAACATGGGCGAAGCTTAAAGCAAATACTCTGAATTCAGCATGTCTCGAAGAGACAGTGCAAGTGCAGCCTAGGCAAGACCTAAAAAGGGTCAGTTTTCAGTGGGCTCCATGTTGCCTTATGGCGCCTTTCCTGTCCCAGCCTCTAGCCCTACCCACAGAAGTGTGGTACCATTTGTATAGAGACTTGGGAGGAGGGTAGGTGGTAGAAAATGTGTTGTTCCCTACAGATTCCAGAACTTTCATTCACAGAAATGTTAGGAAGATTCGTTTTTAGTCAAAGTTTGAGGTTTGCAAGGGCTTCTGGACATGAAACCCTGATTAGGAGGCACACAAGTCACCCCACCCTAGATTCCCATGGGTGTCTAGTTTTTAAAAATGTTCATTTTTGCTAGGTTTCCCTAAGTGCCAGCTAAGCTAAGTCCAAAAATCCACAGCTAGCCGCAATGCAAAAAATGTTTTAGTTTTCAGTGGAAATATATAATGTGTCCATGTTGCGTTTGGTGCCTTTTTTTGTCCAGGCCATTAGCCTTACTCACACAAATGTGGTACTAACTTTATGGGAAGACTTAGGAGAATGGTAGGTGATAGGAAATGTGTTGCTCCCCACCGATTCCAGAACTTTTCATAACAGAAATGGGAAGAAAATTAGTTTTTTTTAGTCAAAGTTTGAGGCTTGCAAGGGCTTCTTGGTAAGAATACCTGGTGAGCGCCATGCAAATCACCCCACCCTGGATTCCCCTGCGTGTCTAGTTCTCAGAAATGTTTTACCCCACCCTGGATGCCCCTGTGTGTCTAGTTCTCAGAAATATGCTGATTCCTAGGTTTTCTCTGTGTCCGCTGATCTAGGACTCAAAATATACAGTAACCCATATTGCAAAATATGGGTCAGTTTTCAGTGGAAACGTGATGTGTCTATGTTGCATCGTGGGCCCTTTCTTATCATGGGCACAAGACCTACTCACATAAGAGTGGTACCATTTTTATCGGGAGACGTAGGAAAACAAGTGTTATTGCCATTTATATTTCTTTGCATTTTGCCTTCCAAATGTAAGCTAGTGTGTAAGAAAGAAGACATTTTTAGAAATGCCCTCAAAATCACATGCTATCATGGGTACCCATAAATTCAGAAATGTGCAAATAACCACTGCTCCAAAACCCCATATCTTGTGTCTATTTCAGAAATACATAGGTTTCCTTAATACCTATTTGTGACTCTCTATACTTTCCCCACAACCGAAGGGTCTAGCGGATGTAACGGTACATTGCTTTTCTAAATCAAATGAAAACACTGTCGCAAATGGATGTATTTTCAATTTTTTTTTTTTAATTTTTTAATTTCAAGAGTTAATTTCTTTGGGAAAGCCTTGAGGGATCTACACAAATGCCCGCTTTCTGAATGCAAGATTTTGTCTACTTTTCAGAAATCTATAGCTTCACAGCAGTTTCCCCCCACACACTGGAAGTAGTTTGAAAACACAACATTTTGGAAAAATAGGCCACTGCTCTGGAAAATGCCAAAACTGTGTTAAAAAATTGGTTTTTGATTCAGCTCTGCATGTTCCTGAAAGCCAGGAAAATCATGACATTAGTACAGCAAACCTTTTGTTTATGCCATTTTTATGAAAAAAAACTGACTTTTTTACAGAGCTCTTTTTTATGTTTTCCCCCCAAAACTAAACATTTTGCTGTATTTTGTCCATTGTCTCATTCTCTTCTAAGGAAATCCAAAAATCCTGGGTACCTTTAGAATCCCCAAGATATTGGAAAAAAGGACGTAAATTTGGTGTGCATATCTCATATGAAAAAAAGGTTATGGATGCCTAACCGCAATCTAACCCAAGTAGCCAAAAAGGGCTTAACATTCTTGGGGAAAAGGCTTAGCAGCCAAGGGGTTAAATATGTAGGTGAAGCCAAGTCTTCTGATTCGTAAGGAAAATATGTTTTCCATAGTTTGTAAAATGGACACCATCAGGATGATTCAGTGCTGCATTTCAATATTTGCTATCCAAATGGAAATTGAAAGATATGATCTAACTACTGCAGAGAATACATTACTACACTCCCTTATTAACATTCCATGGAGAACACCATTAATCCTGCTGAATTTGGACTTGGGAATCAAAACAATATCTGCAAAGGCTAATTTGAGAGTTTTGTTGTACCAGCAGACACTTTGGCATACACAAGAACTAGAGCCATATCTTACAGCCTCAGAAAAGATTCTTGTCATTGATACGTAAAACAAGATTCCTTGGATCAATAATGTCAATACAATGCTCTAACATCTTGGCTATGGAACTCAACTGAGGAATAGAATGTATCAGCCCTGAAAAAAAAAACAACAGCTAAAAGGAACATGGAAATATGTGTTGGAGAAAGAATTATTGACTAGCCCTAGACTGGGGTCTTTTTCTGCAGCTTTCCTGGACATTAAATGTACCCAATATTATGAAAGCTACTTCGGTTATATTACTCACCTAATAGCCACACAACTGTATGAAAAGTTGTTTTGAGTGGACACTCTGCCGATTTCAAGGTGGCTGTCTTGCTTTACACGCCCAAATTCAGCACTCCCAAGATGAGGCACTCAGTAAGGCGAGAAGAAACACTTGGAGAGGAGACTCAGCACTCACATAAATGAGTCAAATGAACCTTCAAAAGGCAGTTTCAAAATAAAGCATGTAGTTTTATTAATGAAAGACTGTTTAACAGAAATACTTTCCCAGATGTCTAATGAAACAGGCAAAACCACATGTAAATGTGTATATATATATATATTCACTGAAAAAACCATAGGTTCACACTCGTTATAGTTAGGAATTAGCATTTGAAAAACCTTGCAAATTCATTGAAAAAACCATAGGTTTCACACGTTATAGTTAGCAGAACATTTCTCTCATACAAAACCTTTGAAATTCCTCCGTTATAGTTAGCTCAGCTAACTATAACTTGCGCGCCCGCAATGCACTGCGGATGACGTCACATGTTATATCACTCATGACATGGCCAGTGACATCACTCATGACATCACTGATGACATCTCAATAGAGCATATTATCAAACCCATTATCGCCACTTTAGCGACACTTTCCTGCTGATAAAGTGGCGATAATATTGTCGCCCAGGCTTGATATCATGACCCAGAGTGCGTAGTGTACAGCACCTTCTCTATAAAATCTATAATTACCTCTGAGCAATGACAACAGATAGGTTACAACAGTCTGACAAACAGATCCACAACCTTATTACGCCACTTTTGAGTCACTTTTAACATGGGTAAAGTGATGCAAGGAGCTAGTAATTCTACATCTCACTTTTCAAGAAAAAATCTCAACTCCAGATGCGACACAGTTTTAATGTTGTTTTCTCTCTCTCTCTTTCTCTCTCTCACTCTCTGTGACATCATTTCTCTTTCTCTCTTAAACTTAGACACTGCTGTCTTGGATGTGTAGACGTGTAGAAGAATTGTTCAGAATAAGTTGTGACATCAACTGCCTGAAATGTTTACACGCAAAGTTTATACAACGGTAAGCACAGAGGCCTAGATATACAAAGCCTTCATTGGAATGCATTAGAAATAAGTTGCCATAACGGGCGTCAGTAACGCAGTAGGCACTTCCATATAGACACCACTTGAATGCAGCACTATAACAGAACTGGAATGTACGAGTCACACTGCACACGTAAAACCGTAGAGTTGCCAAAACTTGTAGGGACATAGTATCAAGAACAGCGATAAAATAATCGCCGTTTCAGCGGCAGGAAACTGCCTCTAAAGCGGCGATAATAGGCTTGATAATATGCCCTTCTAAATTCCCATAGTAGCCCAGGTTAACACCAGAACCTGCACTGCTATGGGAATTCACAACAGCATATTATCAAGCCCATTATCGCCGCTTTAGCGGCAGTTTCCTGCCGCTGAAACAGCAATAATTTTATTGCCGTTTTTGATAATATGCCCCGTAATGATTCAGCTCATTTACTCACATCTACATAATTCTAAACTCTTTTTTCTTTTGCAGATTACCAATCGGACACCTTTTAGAATCCATTTCACAATTTGTTTATAACATTGTTTAAGTTATTTTTCCAGTTCTAATATAGTTATAATTGAGTTTTGTTTATATTTATTGTATAATAAAATAAATATATAAAAAATATGACTATTAATACTGTACAAAAGTACAGCACCGGATGACACACACGAACCGGGAAAAGAAAGCGACAGATTTACTAACTGATACAAAAAAAGGTTTGCTTGTTGAACTTGAAGAAAAAGAAAACGTGGGCTTCGAAACGACGCTGAGCATGCGAAGAGACTACAACTGCTACACCAAAAAAAAGGAAAGTTTTACATACTATCATAGAAATAAAGGAGTATATTATCAAAAAAAGGCAATACATTATCGCCGCTTTTATCGACAGGAAACTGCTGATAAAGTGGCAATAATGTGCTGGATAATAGGCCCTTGTAACTTCCCACAGCAACCCAGGTTCTGGTATTAACCAGGGCTCCTATGGTTATTCACAAGGGCATATTATCAAGCCCATTATCGCCACTTCATCGGCAGTTTCCTGCCGATAAAAACGACGATAATGTTTCGCCTTTTGTGGATAATATCGCTCATTGCTCTTTTCTTGACCAGTAAACTAAGGTGCATATTATTAACGACCAGTGTTACAATTATCGCAGTTTTATTGGCACAAAACTGCCGATAAAACAGCAATAATGACCATGATAATACGTCCTTGTTATTTCCCATAGAAGCCCATGTTAACACCAGAACATAGGCTTCTATGGCAATTAACAAGGACGTAATATCAAGCCCACCCTCCTAACATTAATAAAAAATCATAGGCCCTTGTAAATTCCCATAGCAGCCAAGTTCTGATGTTAACTTGGACTGCTATGGTTATTCACAAGGGCATATTATCAAGCCCATTATTGCCGCTTTATCTGCAGTTTCCTGCCACAAAAGCGACGATAATGTATCACCTTTTGTGATAATATGGCCCATTGCTCTTTATTTTGACCAGTAAACTTAGGTGCATATTATCAAGGACTGGTGTTAAAATTATCGCTGTTTTATTGGCAGGAAACTGCTGATAAAACGGCGATAATGAGCTTCATAATACGGCCTTGTTATTTCCCATAGAAGCCCATGTTAAGACCAGAACATAGGCTTCTATGGGAATTTACAAGGACGTATTATCAAGCCCACCCTCCCAACATTAATAAAAAACTCCAGACAATGCAGGTCCCCGGAGCTTGAAGGTCATTTTACATATCACTGCCCCAGAAATGTGGCGTTCCCCGCGACATATACGGGGAGAGAGAGAGAGAGAGAGCTCAAAACATATTTTTTTATTAAAAAAGACCCGAGGGGTGCCGCTCACAGAAACTGCGGGGAGTAGGACCGTAACCCCCGCATACTTCAAAATAAACCAGAGGAGTGCCATTACCCAGTGCTCAGGGCACCTTACAAGCCCCCTTTATGCAGAAAAATTTCCCCCATAATTTGCCCCCCCCCCCGGACCTAATGAATAAAACGGACTTCTACTTTTTTTTCAACATTATCCACCGCGTACAAGTACTGCACGAGTACCCCGCCATTTTTTATTTAAAAAAAAATAAAAATTGAGCCTAAAGATCCATGTACCACCCCCTGACCAACACTATAGGCTCAGAATGTTTCTACCCTGCCCCATTTCCTTATTTCTCAACTTTGTTTAACTGTTTTCCTGTGACTCTGCTCTCCCGACAAACAACATGGCTGCCAACACTTCCTGGTTTGGAGTATTGACAGCCAATCAGCATACAGCTCCTGCTCGTAATTGTACATATTTCCATACACGTACGCCGTGATTTTTCTTTAAAAAATAAAAATAAAAAATAGAGCCTAAACATCCATGTACGACCCCCTGAGCAAGCCTAGAAGGTCAGAATGTCTCTACCCTACCCCCTTCCCTTATTTCTCAACTTTGTTTTACGGTTTTCTTGTGACTCGGTTCTAGCGAGGCACAAGATGGCCGCCAACACTTTCTGGTTTCGAATGTTGACAGACAGTTCACAGCCAATCAGCATGCAACTCGCGCTCGCAATTGAACAGATTTCAGTACTCATACTGAACTCCGTCTCTAGATATCGCTATGATTTTACTTGCAATTTTCTCAAAAACCACTGAACGGATTTACACCATTTAACAAAAAGCACAATCTGCGGACAGAACTCTACCTCTCTGCAAATTTTGTGTAATTCCGTTCAGCCGTTCGGGCTGTAGCCCTGGCTAAAGGTCCCTATGGAAAATTGCATGGGGAAAACACGTTTTGGGACCCCCTTTTTTCTCGGCCCGCGCTTAACGAATCACCCCCAAACTTTAAGGGTAGAAACGGAATCGAGCAGGCCATTTTCTTGGAGAAATTCACGAAGATTCGTCCACTAGCGCCAAAGTTATTCCAAATAGAATGTTGTGGATTTCCTATGGAAACTAGGTCCTAACTATAACTACATACTGGCGACCGCTAGTAGGTAATATATATATATATATATATATATATATATATATATATATATATATATATATATATATATATATGTGTGTGTGTGTGTGTGTGTGTGTGTGTGTGTGCGTGTGGGTGTGCGTGTGTGTGTGTGTGTGTGCTCAAGCAAGTAATAATAAAACGCTCACAAGTCAAATGCAAGGGAGTAAAACATAAGCAAATAATAATGGGTGTCCAATGCAAGAAACAAGCACTGTCAAATGCCAGGAAAAAGCACAGTCAATGCACAAGATGGAAACATCACAGAGCAATGAAACCTATAGCTTATACATCACCTATTGAGATAAATACATCATTCTGGTCAGCTTGACTGCGAAGCCCTTTTCAGTCATCTAGAAGTCTCAATCGGGAAACACCAAACATTTCCCTGTGATGGTGATACTATCCCACAAGTGAGCTTCTGTCTGAGCGCCAAGATTTTCCATCTTAAATACCTTTTACTAACATAGAGAGAGACTTCTAGAAATACCCCCTCCCTTTATCTATTGCAAAACCAAGGCTGACCACACCGATCTGTGTCAAGGTCAAGATGGAAGCTAGCCAAGCCTCCGTGTTTTGACTCAGAGACATTCCTCTCTCGAACTTTCAAAGGCAAATCCCACACGTTCTGTTCCAAGCAAGAATGTTTTGGTCTGGGCTGTGAAGAAAGAAAAACACCACTCTCTAAAGCTGCAGGAAGGGACAAGATGAAATCATGCGAGAGCACAAAATGATACTGTACATTCAAAATGGCGTCAATTAAAACACATGGAGTCAATGGTCACCACATGATCTCACGATGCATATAAATGGATATAGCACTACAGTGGCAGAATGCAGACGTCCTATCTAACATTTGCCCTGCCTCCAATACTACAGTTATAACAATGGCACACTTAATGTTCTTTTGTATAGCCTATAAAACTCCCAGAAAAAAGTGGATAATACAGGTCTGCTGGCTGATGGCAATATTAAAGTATGTTGTAACCTTAAGAATCTTGAAGACTGACATGCATGAATCCACTGTTCGGAGTGCGACAAAAGATTTTATATGGTACTTGGTGCAATGAGAACACATGTTAAAAAGATAACTGCACAGAAGAACCAATTTTGCACTTTACAGTAAAGCAGTTTATTTCTGTTATAGGGTTGCTTCCTGCCTGTGTCTCCTTACAAGTAATTGTATGCTTTAATGCAATACCTTGTAGCATAAGATGCAAATGAATCCACTGGTGATTTCTTGGGACTTATGTTTTTATCTTATAATGTTTTACTCTACTTAGTACATTATTTTGTATACCAAAGGACCACCGTTTAAAGACGCCCTCTGAAGCAGGTTATTTATGGCACCCAGCACGTCTTTTATTCGATCAATTGATGAAGCCTTACGCGTTTCAGAGCATTTCTGCTCCTTGATCACAGGCAGTTCGGCATGGAATAAATTATTTCTGTTTTAGTTTGTACATCTTAAAAGTCATGTATCAAATTTTTACGCCAGTCTTGCATTATCATTGGATTGAACAGATGAATTGTTTTTTGTGTGAGCTTTTATGGTTTTAATTAACCAAAATATAGACTTTTGATGATGATGATGATTTCACATGGTATGTGATATAATATGAGAGGGTATAAGCAGTGCATTGTAAAGAATTTCTAATGTTTATTTAGTTTATGTTTGGTTTGTATAGAAAGAATACATAAAGTAATAAAATAAATAGACAGTAGTGGGGTAGCTAATACTATTGGTGATGTCATCAGTGATCTCATTAATTATGTCATTTGAGCTGTTGTTAATGATGTAATTGAACATGTCAGGATTGATGTAATATTTGAGGTCATAAACAGTGTATGGCGGGGATGAAAGTTATAATACGCTCATTAAACTATTACTGGTGAATTTCAGGGTTTTCTTTCTAGTTTAAAATTGTATTTTTAACTGATATTTTCACCTAAATGTAACATCACTTTCACCTTTGTTTTTTTCCAGCTAATTTTTAAGGTTTTGTTTAACGTATAGTAAAATATTATTACCAGACCTAACATCACTTTAGTTTTTGCTTGTTTCAGTGGATTTCAGTTTTTTTTAACATAAAGAAATATCTCATTACCATATGCACCTGTCCAGGAGTGCTGAGCAGCTAGCAGTTGGCCACTGTCCAACCTCCTTCAGACAGCCAACCCTTTCCTGCACACAGCTGTGGGGGTCGGCTGCATGGCCTGTGACCAACCCTGCCAATGCCATACAATACCCACCATACAAAGCCTTTCACTGTGAGAGGCCTAGGTTGGCCACAGAGTTATGCCTGCAGTCATGCCTGTGCTCACCCTATTGCAAGAGGCTAACTCCTGCTTGTTTCCAACTCCCTCAGCCAACCACCCAGAGACACCCATGCCACATTCTTTTCTAAGACACTCAATGACATGCCACTTCACTCTTTTGTAGGAGATGCCAGTCCACTGTGATCCTCTACACTCTATGCCTCTCCACTCTATGCCTCTCCTCTCCTTTCTTCGACATGGCACTTCACTCCACTCTTTGATATGGCACTTCATTCTATGACTCACCACTCCACAACACTCCACTCCACCATACAACACTCCACTCTACCACACACCACACCACTCTACAACAAGCGACCTCCCCTCTACTACAGGCCACTCCACTGTATGAGATGCCACTGCATCCCCTCTTTATACCTCTATGACACGTCACTCCACTCTACGATATGCCACTCCACTTTATGACATGCCACTCTCCTGTACAAGTCGCAACTCCACTGTGCTCCTCTCCACTCCACAAAACTTTACTCAACTCTATGCCCCTCTACGCCACTCCACTCCTCTCTACGACACACCACTTCATTCCACTCCACTATATGGGACTCCACTTTATGACATGCCACTCCACTCTACTGCATGCCATTCTACTCTACGATACTCAACACCACAACACTCCACGGCACTCCACTTTGTGACATGCCAATCCACTCTACACCACTCTACCCTCGGGCATGCCACTCTGTGCCATGGCACTACACTCTACTATATGACACACTACTCCACTCTACACCACTCTATCCACAACACTGTATACCCCACCACTCTTCGACATGCCACTCCACTCCATGATCCGACACACCACTCCACTCTATCCCTCTTAACAACACCCTACTTCACTGTATATCCCTGCTCTCTCGGTGCCACTCTACTCCACTCTGTAAGACGCCACTCCATTCAACTCTACAACACACCACTCCACTTTATGACATGCCTCTTCACTCTATGACATGCCACTCTACAACACTCCACTCCACTCTAGGGTGCTTCATGCCACTCCATTTTACGACATGCTACTACACTCTACGACATACCACTTCACTTTACAACAGGCCACCCCACTGTACAAGATGCTACTGCACTCTGTGCCACTCCACTCTACAAAACTGCACTCTACACTACTCCACTCTACAATACTCAACTCCAGTCCGTACCCCTCCACTCTACACCACTCCACTCTAGTACACTCTGACATGCCACTCCACTCAACGATACGCCACTCCACTCTATGACACAGCACTCCACTCTACGAAACTCCACTCCACCTTATTGCAAGCCACTCCATTCTACAACACGTCACTTTACTCTGGACCACACCACCCCGCTCTAAGACATGCCACTCCACTCTGCAATACTTCACGTTGCTCACACTCTATGGTATTCCACTCTACAACACGCCACTCCACTTTACTAGATGCCACTCCAAAAGAAAAAGAGTTCCCTTGGATAAGCAGTGGAAGAATACAACTAATACAATCTGAGTATGACCTACCAAATGATCCATCCATGCAGACGTCATATTTCATCAATAAAGTTCAGTGGAAATGTCCCACGAGTCTCATTTCAGTGATATTCACGTACGAAAAAAAAACTGCACTATCCCTCATGCAGTTTTATGGAAGATAATGTTATTGTTTTCCAGTCAAGATCTTTCAAGGATACTGTTGTGAAATTGTTTAGCTGGACAGAGTAAAATGAGGGAAGTTATTGCATCAGGAATAGATATGCCATGTGCGATCACAATTTATCAAAGACTGATCCATTCAGGAAAAATGCCCAGGATAAGGCTTACTTACTATCAAGAGAAAGGCAGTCTGGCAGGAGTAATGTAGCAGCCAGAAAAGGATATAGAGGACATCTTGAGAGTACACAACTCATGGGACATGGATTGGAACAGGATTCAAAACATGTTAGTCATCACTGATCATTTCACCATATATTATATTTTTCCCCCAAACTTTTTCATTTTTTGTCAAGAGGCTTCTCTGCAATTATTTTGTTCAGTTTGGTGACCCTGACAGATTCCATCCAGAAAATAAGAGCTGTATTTGCTGGGACTGGTGGCTTAGTGGACTAATACATCTCCTGTAGGAGAGTGTGGGTGACCTCAGGTCAAAGGTTCAAATCACAGTGGAACCACTCTCCCTTTCGTCCTTCTGAGGTCGATAAAATGAGTACCATCGAGCTGGGAGACAATAAATATCTGTTATTCAATGCCAGGAAGCCTTTTTGAGTGATCGTGCACTTATACGTATGTTATTACAAATGCACTTTATGTTGTTTTCAATCCAAGGTAGTCAAAGAGATGCAGAATTCATTATGAGCTAGAAAAACCTACACCACTCCATATCACATTAAGTAAGATGTGCAAGTAGAATTTTACCCTACGAAGTATGAAAATGTAAAGATGAAGTGACTGTGCTGCTTCACGAATCTTTGTTTATATGGATTTTTTTTGTTAGCAGTACAGTTGTGGAAGCAGCAATGCATTTTCATTTCCACCGGTCATGCTTCTTTTTGAAAGGCTTCTAAGCATCATCTTTTTGGCTAGAAGGCTGTTCACTTAATTGATGCAGTAAATATGGTTATCCTCTTCAAGGCTGATAGGGTCTTATGTTCAAAGCCATTTTGCAGTTGCAAAGGCTCAGTTTCACAAATTTCGAGCCTTTGCAACCTCATAATAGATTTTGAGTATGCTCAAAAACGAAATCGCGATTCAGTAACTCGTTACCAAGGGCCATATGTATTAAAGCATTTTCCCATAGACACAGAATAGGTAAAACCCTTTGATACATCTGGCCCCTTAACTCAAAAATAGTTTCAGACTAAATACCAAATCGCAAATCGGAAGGGGTATGCTTAGGGCGTGTTTCCCAATTTGTGATTTCTTACAGTATGTATCAATGTTCGGAGCCCACAGTTATGTTTGCAAATCATTGATAGATCACCAACAGGAGGTAGTAATCCATTCACAAATGGTAAGGGGTCTCTTTGTGAATATTGCCAAAAACATTTTTTAGGAGTAAGTGGTGGTCCATGGGACCATTGCTTACCCGTTAAACATGTATTGAAACTTAAAAAAATGTTTTAATGCATCTTGTTGTCCTTTAAAAGCAATCACAGACATGGTGGTCTCCTGACCCCAGAAGGCCACTATCCCTGTGATAGTTGTAAATCGTAGTGGGATGCAATTTGCGATCTACCTCATTAATATTTATGAAGTAGGTCAAATTGCAACCCACTACAATTCAGTATTTTGCAAATCCACATATTTGAACATTCATCTGTTTGCAAAATACCAATGCATTAAGTAAAAATCAGAAAGCAAATTGCGATCACTCTTAGTATGAATATATGGGCCTTAGTCCCAGTGCCAAGAAAACTCATGGCAAACGCTTTGCTGATAAGTTCCTCATTCCTTTACTGACATCATTGGCTTGTGGCGTTCACTTGCAGGTTGAGTCAGTTGGTTATTACAATTTTGGCTGTTCCTCGGCACGTCTTGACATAGTTTCTCAGGTACAACTTTTCCACAGTAAGCAATGATTTCCTAATCCCCACCAATATGAGTGAGAAAAATATCTGCTCAGCTCCGACATTTACCCAGGCCCTTTAGTTTTTCACTTACTTGAATTGTGCTACATTTATTTTTCAGTGTCCTACCCCTTTTCTTTTAAAAAAAATTTTTTTCCTGTGATTCGGCTCAACCAAGTCACAAGATGGCCGCCAACACTACCTGGTTTGAAGTGTTGACAACTAACTCAACCAGATCTCAGCACGAGATCGGGAGGGGTCGCAGATCCACCATGTCCCTATATATACAAGTGGACATTTCTTTAAATAACTCAGCAACTACTGAACAGATTTACACCATTTAATAAAAAGGTCTATTTCTACACCAACAGCTACTTTTCTGCCAAATGTGGTGTAACTCCGTTCAACAGTTTAGGCTGTAGCTTTGTTTAAAATTTCCTATGGAAATTAACATGGGGAAAATGCTTTTTGGGACCCTCCCTTTTTCTGGGCCCCTGCTGAACGGATCACCACAAAACTTTCAAGACAGCAGCTGAAGTGAGCATCAAACTAGTTTTAAAAGTTTCGCGAAGATTCGTCAAATAACTCCAAAGTTATTGGCAAAACAAAAAAATGCTCTTTCTATGGAAATAGATAGATAAATATTGTGGCCTAAATAACATTCACCCAATATCCCTACTTTGATTGCAGATTTTGTATTTATAACTCCAATGTGGCAATGTGTGTTGTATACAATACATTGAACACAATATTTTTGTCACAGAAAACGTAGGCCACTAAATTCTAGTAACTTAGCTAGACGAAAACTGCCTTTTTAAAGAAAATCTTTAACTCTCAACTCCCACAGAGGCCCAAGTTGTTGTAATGCAAATTGTTTAGTTCATTTTCTGGTCCCATTTTTGTTACCTCTGTTCTCACACAGTCTCCCTGCATCAATCGAGGGCTACAAAGCATAGCGTTTTTCCTTTCTCCCTAGGATAGGATCTTGAGTCAGACAACCTAGTCACGCAACCTCTGATGGTGAAATGGACTTGGTTGGTGGTCCCAAGTGTGGGTCTGTACAATATGGTGTGCACATGTATAATGCCCCCCTCATATACTCTAAACCAAGTAGTATATACACCTGCTGCAGACAGTTGTATGCACCAGGTGTGGATAAAACACATATAGTCTGCCCACACCCCAAATAACCTAATACACAAAGCATCGACACCTGGTGATTGGGTAGGCCAGGTTCAATTAAACATAGCCACATGTTTGATGCCATGGAAACCACATACAATTAATAAAATGAGCAAAAGCACCACCATGAGCCTATATGGACAACTTACAACATGCATTCTGTATTAATGAAGGTTCACGCATGTAGGATGCTGGTTAAGTAGATTTATTGAAGTCTGATCCATGTAGATTTGTTCCTGTGAAGCAGCCCCACCAGGAGCAGCCTGCCTGCTGCTCAGCCTATTCTCAACTGTCAGACTTCACCTCCCAGGCACCCAACATTCCATTACGCATCATCACTCCAACTCCATGTAACACACAGCACATTCACAATGGCTGAACAGGTGGTGAAAATTAACTTGAAACACCAAGCTGAGGCCATAATGGGGTGAGACCTCCACACAAATGTACACCCCAAGCTTGACATTTAGAGCTTGCCATGCGTATCGAAGGGGACGTGATATCATTCATTTCGTGACACTCATGTACACTGAATCAAATTTCCTTGGGTGCATTGGGACATGTAATACCAAAACTTGTGCAAATGTAGAATTTAGCAAGGTCTTCCCCTGAAACATCTTCCTACCACTGGCAGATAAACATGTTGATTTGACAACTGCCGGCAGGTTGTAGTGAGGGTATCACAGACTGATGCAGAAAATCCAAAGTCCTTTTTTTTATAAATGTCAATGAGCGCAGCACGCTTAGACTGGGGCTGTCCGATGGAAAGACACTGGTTGGGCTGCAGGGCGTTGCACTTCATTTTCACTTGTTTCATGTTGATATCTTCGGTATTCTGATAGGAACATCTAGCTTGCGTCCTGTCAACTTTGGTGTACTGTGAAGAACATCTTGGTTTCTCGCTTTTGCTTTTCTGTGGATACTTCTTCTTTGTAACATACGTTTTGTTGCCAGCATCTGTTGACTCTGTAGGAAACTCCCTCTTCAGGTCCTCATTTGTTTTCCTGGTCCCTGAACTCCGGTTGTAGCTTGCAGGTAGTCACCACTCATCGCAAAAATAATGTTGTAACGAAGTCCACGCAGGTAGGATGTAGGTTAAGTATATATATTTTAGACTGCTACATGTAGATATGTTCCTGTGAAGCAGCCCCACCAGGAGCAGCCTGCCTGCTGCTCAGCCCATTCTCAACTGTCAGACTTCACCTCACAGGCACCCAACATTCCAATACGCATCATCACTCCAACATTCCAACCAGCACACAGCACATTCACACTGGCTGAGCAGGTGGTGAAAATGGTAGAACATTAACATGAGCAGGATACTACACATTCCTCACACACAAACACATAGTGTCACCAAGAGGTAAAACTATGTTCGTACAGCGCATTCCACTAATTTTTTAATAAACCTCAAAACAGCGCCACCCAGAGGCCACGCTGGTACACAAACCTTATCCAGTCCACCCCTAATAAACCTGCACATGGTCCGACCAAGGGACAGCTTAATTTGCACAACTTACACCATTCATTTCTAGCACAACAAGGCGGGCATTTTGAAAGCATGGGAGTCCCGTGTTTTTAACAATGCATGAAAATGTTTTGCCCTCAAAAGTCAGCAAATTTCATGGACTGCAAATTACAATCTGTGTTTGACAAAGCAGTTCAAAAGGAAAGTAGAAAAGAGGATTTCCTGATATTATTTTTGAACCTCAATTTTCGTTAAAAGCCCTTAACAAGGATTTTTTCCCCCCCACATCTCTTGCTGGTCGCAGCGCGGTACATTCTTCTAACAACACAGGCTTTTCAGGTACTTTTTACATATCAAATGTTTTATGTTATACTGTTTGCATTGTTAATTTGTTAATCTGCATCTTAAAGAGCACTGAATAATATTACTAAACAAACATTACCTGTCAATGTTAACCACTGAAGATACAGATCTCTAATGACCCTCTATCAGCTGTAAAAAGAAATTATTTATATGCAGTTCAGGTGCATTGAACTCGGAGCTGTGGAGCGAGCACTGGTGGCCGGCCACGCTGGGGCCTGTACCGGCCTCTAAACAGGTAGTAAAAAACCTTGGGGTTTGAATTGATACTGCCCTTTGTTTTCAAACCCAAACCAAGAAGGTGGCAGGGACTTGTTTTGGGCTATTGTGGAGGCTCAAACCTCTGGAGGGTTTTTTCGATACCGCAATTAGGCAGGTTGTCATCCAGGCCTTGATCCTGTCAAGACTGGACTATGCCAGCTCCCTTTATCTGGGGGTCAACGCCTCTGAGATTGTCAGACTACAAAGGGTCCAGAATGCAGTGGCTCAAGCTCTCATTCTCATTGGCCTGCCGATGAGGTGTCCTACTTCTAATGCCATCCGTTGCTTCCATTGGCTGCCTGTGGCCACGGGTCTAGAGTTCAAGGCCCTCTGCATTACTTTTAATATTCTTAATTTCTCATCTCCATTTATTCTAGCCAATCTGCATACTTTTTACATCCCATGCCGCCAACTTTGTTCTATGGGACAGAATCTTGTGGCTGTCCCCAGGGTGAGGAGGGTCCGTGCTGGAGGTCTCTCCTTTTGTGTGTTGGCCCGAAACTCTGGAATGTGCTCCCCACTTCTATCCGCAGTATAAAGTCCTAGCTGCCTTTCCATAAAGCTGTGAAAACATTCCTCTTCCCTTTGTTGTAAGCTGTCTTGTCTGCTATAAGCTGTGCAGTTTTATGTCTTCAGCGCTGGGACGCTCCTTTGCTGGGGCAGCCGTGCGCTTTACAAGTTACCATAACATAACATAACATAACATAACATAACATAACATAACATAAAATAACATAACATAACATAACATAACATAACATAACATAACATAACGTCATATTTCATCAATAAAGTTCAGTGGAAATGTCCCACGAGTCTCATTTTGGTGATTTTCCCGTACGAAATAAAAATCAGCACTATTCCTCATGCAGTTTTATGGAAGATAATGTTATCGTTTTCAAGTCATGTGCTTTCAAGGATACGTTGTGATATTATTTAACTGGATAGAGTAAAATGAGGGAAGTTATTGCATCAGGAATAGAAAGAGATATGCCTTGTGGGATCACAATTTATCAAAAACTGATCTATTCAGGAAGAATTCCCTAGAGAAGGCTTACTATCAAGAGAAAGGCAGTCTGGCAGGAGTGAGGTAGCAGCCAGAAAAGGATATAGAGGACATCTTGAGAGTACAACACTCATAGGACATGGATTGGAGCAGAATTCAAAACATGTTAGTCATCAATGATCATTTCACCATATATCATATTTTTCCCCAAACGTTTTCATATTTTGTCAAGATGCTTCTAGGCAATTATTTTGTTCAGGTTGGTGACCCTGACAGATTCCATTCAGAAAACAGAAGCTGATTTTCCTGTGATTGGTGGCTTAGTGGACCAATACATTCACTGTAGAAGTCTGTGTATGACCACAGGTCACAGGTTCAAATCCCAGTGGGTCCACCCAATGGGTCCACTCACCCTTTCATCCTTCTGAGGTCGATAAAATGAGTGCCATTGAGTTGGATAACAATAAATATCTGTTATTCAGTGCCAGGAGGGCCTTTTGGGTGAACGTGCACTTTACAAATACAAGTTTTATTACAAATACGCTTTATGTTGTTTTCAATGTAAGGTGGTCAAAGAGATGCAGAATTCAGTATGATCTAAGTAAACCTACACCACTTTATGTCACATTAAGTAAGATGCGCAAGTAGAATTTTACCCCTACAAAGTATGCAAATGTAAAGATGAAGTGACTGTAGTCCTTCACTAATCTTTGTTTATAGGGATTTTTTTGTTAGCAGCACAGTTGTGGAAGCAGCAATGCATTTTCATTTGCACTGGCCATGTTTCTTTATTAAAGGTTTTTAAGCATCATCTTTTTGGCTAGAAGGCTGTTCACTTCATTGATGCAGTAAACATGGTTTTCCTCTTCAAGGCTGGTAGGGTCTTATGTTCAAAGCCATTTTGTAGTTGCAAAGGCTCAGTTTCACAAATTTCGAGCCTTTGCAACCTCATAATAGATTTTGAGTATGCTCAAAAACCAAATTGCGATTCAGTATCTCGTTACCAAATATCAAAAATAGTTTCAGACTAAATACCAAATTGCAAATTGGAAGGGGTATGCTTAGGGCGTGTTTCCCAATTTGTGATTTCTTACAGTATGTATCAATGTTCTGAGCCCACAGTTATGTTTGCAAATCATTGATAGATCACCAGCAGGAGGTAGTAATCCATTCACAAATGGTAAGGGGTCTCTTTGTGAATGTTGTCAAAAACATTTTTTAAGAGTAAGTAGTGATCCATGGAACCATTGCTTACTCGTTAAACAAGTATTGAAACTTAAAAAAAATGTTTTAATGCATCTTGTTGTCCTTTTAAAGCAATCACAGACATGGTGGTCTGCTGACCCCAGAAGGCCACCATCCCTGTGATGGTTGTAAATCATAGTGGGATGCAATTTGCGATCTACCTTATTAATATTTATGAGGTCGGTCAAATCCTAACCTACTATAATTCGGTATTTTGCAAATCCACATCTTTGAACATTCATCCGTTTGCAAAATACCAATTCATTAAGTAAAAATCAGTAAGCAAATTGCGATCACTCCTAATATGAACATATGGGCCTTAGTCCCAGTGCCAATAAAACTCATGGCAAACGCATTTCTGATAAGATCCTCATTCCTTTACTGATATCACTGGCATTGTGGTGTTTTCTTTCAGGGTGAGTCCAGTTGGTTATTACAGTTTTGGCTATTCCTCTGCACGTCTTGACGTAGTTTCTCAGGTACAACTTTTCTACAGTAAGCAATGATTTCCTGATCTGCACCCATATGAGTGAAATATCTGCTCAGCTCCCACACTTACCCAGGCCCTTTAGTTTTTCACTTACTTGAATTGTGCTACATTTATTTTTCAGTGTCCTGCCCCCTTTTCTATTTATTTATTTATTTATTTTTTTGAAAACCTTTATTTTGTAAAAAGAAAGTACAGTTACAGACCTACAACCACGGAGGCTGGTCAGTTACACGCAACACCAGTAGCACAATAATACACAGCTCATCAGCCGACAACCCGAGGGCCCGGCAGCGGAAAGTCACGATATAGTGGAAGGCATGTGGCAACAAGAGGATACGTGAATGGTTTTACATTTTATATTTTTTATAAATAAATAACAAAAACTGAACACAAAAAAGAATCGAGGCGGTACCGTGCAATGTAGTGACTGTCTCATACGGCAGGGGGAGACAAATGATTAATAAGCAGTGCTATGAAAGAGGAGAGATCCTGGAGAGGGGGGGGCCGAGAGCAAAACGATACATCACATACAACGGGAAGCTAAGATTCTGAAACGCACAGTCAAGGGAAGTGAGGAATATCAGGAGCTTCAATGAAGGGGGGAGTGCAGATCTCTCCACGGTATGAATTCCATTGACCCCAGATCCTTCCCCATTTCTTGGGCCTACCACGGGAGACATACACAATTTTTTCTCTAAACATGGACCAGTCCATGTTTTCTTTCCAAGTTGAGACTGATGGTGCCCTCTGAGATCCCCACAATTGAGCTATGTCTCGTTTCGCAATCATGTTGCCCAGTGTGACCCAGTGAGTCTGAGCAGTAGTGCAGTCATTCGGCTCCCAAATATTCAACAGGCAGCGTCTGGCGTGAGGCAATAACTCAACACCCGTCACTTCACCCATCACCGCATGCACTTGATTCCAGAAAACCACCATTTCCGGACATTCCCATATAATGTGAAGGAAGGTAGCCAGCATACCACAACCACGCCTACACAGCCTATCCACAGAATAACCCATATGTATCAAACGTGGACCTGTGACATAGACACGGTGCAGAATCTTCAGTTGCACCAGTCTGAGACGTGCCGGAATCGCGACCTCTTTAGGGGAGGATATCGCAGCCTGCCAGTCTTCATCGTCCAATTCCAGCCCATCGCCAGTCCAGGCACCCCGAAGTTGTACAAGAAGGTCCGAGCGGTCGTTAATAAGTTTTTTATAAATAAGAGAGATAGTGCTGTCAGGGACGTACCCGTCTAGCACTCTATCTTCCAGGGGGGGAGACTCCGGGATCGTAGTTCCAGCTGGGAAAACCGATTCGAGTGCGTGTCGGACTTGGAGATATCAGAAAAATTCCCTGTCACTCAATTTATACTCCTGCTTGAGTTCATCAAAGGTCTTAACTCTGTCCTTGGCCCAGAGGTCGCCCACTTTACTGATACCAATAAGGTCCCATCTATCAAATCCCTTCGACGTCCATAGACCACCCAGTTTCTCTGCAGCATATAAGGGGGTCTCTCTAGTCAGCTTGTCCGTCCATCCCGTAGCCGTGGTTGCACTACCCCATATTTGCACCGCCACCCCAGTGGGGCCCGTCAGGTTCTTCCTGGCGGCTCTAGAGTAGAGCGCTCTATTATAGTTGCCCCCGGGCAGCTGCCACCTATCCATCTCGAATGCGGGATTCGGAACAGGACAGTACATGGCATGGTTAACAGCACTTATTTGGGATGCCCAGTAGTAGCGTTTAATATCAGGCAACGCAATACCACCGTCGTACCAGGGCAAAGTCAGTTTTTCCAATGCAATGCGCGGTCGCCCGCCCCACCCCAGCTTCCTCTGTAGGCCCTCAATTTCGCGGGAATAGCTAGCCGGCACCAAATCAAGTGTGTTTTGGATGGCATACAAGAATCGGGGGAGAGACATCATCTTGAACAAGGCTGCTCTTCCCAAGGGGGACAGAGGCAAGCCACACCACGCCGCAACATCCGACCTAAGTCGGGAAAGTGGAGGTAACAAATTCCGCTCATAGCGGACTGTTTGGTCCAATGAAATGTAGATCCCCAAGTACTTAAAGCCGACTCTAGAAACGGGTATCGGGCAAACGCGGGGTAGAGAGGGTAAGTCTCCCGTGAGTGGGTAGATACAAGACTTGGCCCAATTAATAACTAAACCAGAGTTCTTCCCAAAGGAACTCAAGACGTCGAATAGGAGACCCAGTGATTTACGGGGAGAGGTAAGGTACAACAATATGTCGTCGGCGTATAGCGATATACGATCCTCGAAGTCAGGGGACCATCGAATGCCCTTAAGCGAAGGTTCCCAGTGGAGCCATGCGGCCAGGGGTTCAAGGGCAAGCGTGAAAAGGAGTGGCGACAAAGGGCATCCCTGTCTTGTGCCGCGTCCGAGAGCAAAGGGTTCCGAGGCCCTGCCGTTGACAACAACCTGAGCCAGTGGTTGCTCATATAGAAGCCTGATCCACCCGATGAACTTAGGGCCAAAACCGAACTTAGCAAGGGCTGCCCACAGATATGGCCACTCCACCGTATCAAAGGCCATCGAGGCATCAAGTGAAACCAAGATGGCCGGCTCCTCAAGAGACCCCGCCCTTGCTAAGACGCCATGAAGATGGCGAAGATTGAGCGCGGTGTTGCGATGGGGGATGAAGCCGGATTGGTCCGGGTGAATCAAGTCACTGATCACCGTAATCAGCTGGTTTGCCAAGAGCTTTGCCAGGATTTTGGGTTCCACATTCAAAAGCGAAATCGGCCGATACGATGAACAGTGTTCACGGGGCTTGCCATCTTTATGGATGACCACAATGGATGCCAGTCTCTGATCCCGGGGAAGAGACCCGAGATCTTGCGATGCCGAGAACATCCGACGAAGATGTGGCACCATTTTGTCAGATCACAGCTTGTACAGTTCAACTGGTATACCATTCGGACCTGAGGCTTTCCCAGAACGAAGTGAGCGGATAGCGAGCGCTACTTCATCGGTGGAAAATTCCGCCTCCATAAGCTCCTTGTCCGATTCCCACAGGCTAGGCAGCGCGATATCCCGAAGCAACAAGTGCGAGTCCTCCTCCAGCCTATCTGAGACCGGCGCATAAACCGTCTGAAAATGCTGGGCAAAGACCTCAACTATCTCAACCGGGTCCACCACTCGCGTACCATCCAGTTTTTCAGCAACAGGCACCACCCGATTCAATCTATCCCTTTTGTCCAGCCAAGCAATCAACTTTCCCGCTTTATCACCAACATCATACAAACGCCCCTGCTGCTCACGATTCATTGCCTTGGCCGCGTCAGTCACCAGAGCCCTATATTCAGACTGTTTAAGGGCCAAAGAGTGTAGTCCCTCAGGTGTGACCCCAGACTCCATCTGTTCCTCCAACTCAGTGATTTCATTCTCCAGGCCCACCACTTCCGCATTTTTGCGCTTCCTCTCGTTAGCAATCAATGATAGGGTTTGACCACGGATCACAGTTTTATAAGCCTCCCACAAGGAGACAGGGGAGGACACCGATCCCTCATTCTCAGCAATGTAGTAGTCCATACACTTAACCACCTCCGTTCTAATCTTGGGATTACGAAGGTGCCAGGGGTTGATCGGGGCGATCCGGCCCCCGGCCCCCAATTGTATATCAATAGTAAGCCAGAGTGGAGAGTGGTCTGAAATCCCCCTAGCCAAATGCCTGATTTCCCTTACAGAGACCATCTGCACCGCTGGTACGAGGATATAATCAAGTCTCGAGAGACTCCCATGAGCTCCCGAGTAGAAAGTATACTGGAGCGGCCCAGGGTGCAGTTGCCTCCAACAATCAACTAGACCCAACGTGTCCAAGAAACTCCCCAGCCATAGCTGCGACGCGGGCAGGAGTCTGGGGGGCTACGGTCTTCATCCCCACTGACTACTGAATTAAAATCGCCACCCACAACCAACATGCCATCAGGAAACCCCAGGATCACCCTGCCCAAATCAGTAAATGTGGTGGACTGTAGACCGGGCGGAACATACACAGACAAAATGGAGATCGTCTTCCCCTCCCTCCGACCCGTAATAGCCGCATAGCGGCCTCTATCATCCAGGATCGTGTCGTCTATCTCCAGGGGGAAGGAGTTCCTGACCAGGACACCCGCCCCTCTCGACCCAGTGGTAAATCCGGAATGGGCCACCAAACGGTACCCCCGTCTATTCAGTGCATGGAAGGTATTTCCTACTAAATGTGTCTCCTGGAGTAAAACTATATCTGGGGAGCAGCGCTTCAAATATTGCAAAACTATCCCCCGTTTTATCCTATCACCAAGACCGTTAACGTTCCAGCTCAGCACCCTCAGCCCCCTACCCCCATCCCAATAATGAACACTCTGCCTCCCCCGCCACGAAACAGGCAAATAGGATAAAATCTGAAACAAAGCGCAGCCTCGATACAAACAAAAAAGAAAAGACCCCCCCCACCACCCCCAATGGAACCCTCGAAACACCCCCCCCACCCTGCACCCCTGCGGGAGACCAGAAAGCCACCCCAACTTGCAGTGTGCCTGTCGCTACATTAAACTAACCTACAAGAAGAGAGAAAAAAGTCCCCAGAGGAGGAAGAGTCCCAATTCCCCCCACCCCCGGGTATCCACACTGTATAAACATAACAGTCACAGAGCCACTGCCATAAGTCCATAAAATTGGCTCGCCGGCGCAGACTCACCACTCCTGTTCTTCCAAGCTGCCTTCGCCGCCTCTCGAATTCTCTGGGCTGGTAGGGTGTGCCGGCAAAGTGTCCAACCAGTCACTGGCCACCTCGGGGCGGTCAAAAAAGAGCGCACGTTCTTCATATTCAATCCTCAGGCGGGCCGGAAAAAGCATGGCGTACTTCAGTCCCTTGTCTCTGAGTCTCCTCTTCACCCCCCTAAAACCCATACGTTGTTTCTGTACCGCCTGTGTGAAGTCCGGATAAAAACTGACCGACGCATTCTCAAATTTAGTGGGACCATTGGTGCGTGAAGCTTGCAGGATAGCGTCCCTGTCCCGGAAATTAAAAATCCCGGCTATTATAAGCCTCGGAGCGGCCCCCAGCTTGGGCTTTCCACCGGGGACACTATGAGCACGCTCCACTGTGAAAAAGTTACTGAGGCCCTTTGGTGCTAGGTGTTTTAGAACAAGGTCTTCCACCAGAAGGTCTGTAGACACGTCCGCGGAGTTCTCCGGAACACCTACGATGCGGACGTTGTTGCGCCTGGCCTGGCTCTCGAAATCATCCAGCCGGCGGGCAAACAAGTCATTGGAAGTCCGGAGATTGCCAACTTCGGCCTGGAGATCCGAGACATCCGTGGTCAGGCTCGCGGTCTTGATGTCCAGGGACTTGACCCGCTCATTGGTTTTCCCCAAGTCCGTCCTAATAAGATTGACTTTGATCGCCACCGTGTCTATCTTAGCTGCAAGGGTTTCATACTGCTGACCCATAGTTGTTCTAACACCTGTGATGGCGCCCATAACATCCTTCAAAGTCGGCTCTTCAATTGTAGAAGGACCATCGTCAGTCTCCTCAAGGACCTTGCTCGCTCCGCCTGGGGATCCTTTAGGGCGAGTAAAGTGATCTATGGTCTGGGATTGGGTAACCCCTCCTCGGTATGAGCCCCTGGTGGCCCGCTTCTCGGTGTCCGCCTTGCCCGCCATGATGGGCGACGAGCTCTGACGGAACCGTTGGGATCTGGTCAGAATGATTCCCTTCGCAGCAAGCCTATAGAGGCGAGAGGGTGAGGATCAAAAGCAGGCGTAGGACTGGCAGCAGAATCAGGTCAGCCGTGCAGATCGGCAGCAAATCGCCGTCAACAATGACCAAGAGTGAAACCGAAAGTACCACAGGGGCAGTGGACGTGTCACACCAGCCGTTGTTGTTCAATTGCCACCAGGGTACCTCGGGGACTCAAGCCTGTGGATGGTCTACGATATAGGCCGCAAATTTCAAAGCGCAGTAAGTCCGGTTCCCGGGGGCCAAATCGATTTTTGAAAAAAAGTTGTTGTATCAGCAGGGCATCAGCAAAAGGTACCCGTCGTCCAAATCAGGATGCTTTGCAGGATAGATGCGGGATGCGGAAAGGGTCTCGGGAGCCCTGTGCTTACGCGTCCATCTTGGATCCGTCCGAAGCTCCTCCCCTCCCTTTTCTATTTTTAAAATGTTTTTTTCCCGTGATTCGGTTCAAGCGAGTCACAAGATGGCTGCCAACACTACCTGGTTTGAAGTGTTGGCAACTAATCAGATCTCAGCACGAGATCAGGAGGGGTCGCAGATCCACCATGTCCCTATATAAACAAGTGGAAATTTCAGAGGCGTAGCTAGAGCTTGTGGCGCCCGGGGCTATCCATTAGATTGCCGCCCATGGCACCCAAGTCCTGTGATTGTGTGAGGTTAAGTCTCGGGCTTGAATTTTGAATCACCTTACTGTCAAATTTCGGTCACATATGTTTCTCATAAGTATCATTGGAATGCTAGTTTTACATTCCTGAGATGTGAAGAGGACTCAGGAGTATGCATGCACACTGTAAAAGTATCAGTAAGGCTTATTTTGTAACCCAGTCTTCCCTTAAAAGAACTGTACAGGTTCTAGAAGCACTGTGTCAAATCTTAAGTTACATTAACTACTAAGTTATGCTGGATTCCCATTGCAGGAACGAAATTCAATAAAATTCAATACTAGGCAGGTGACCTAACATCCAACAGGGGCATCTTGAACTCTGGGGCCACCACTTGCTAACTCTTAGGACAGGCAGAAGGCTTCTGGCATGCGTTCCACAGGCAAAACATGTGCGCCCTGTGGCAACCCCTGACCCTCCTGGTAGGTCGTTCCCCCTCCACGCAGCTCCGATGGTGTTGTCCTGCTGCCGCTGCCACTGCCGCTGGTAAGTGTCCTCCGTCCTTTTTGCTTCTGTGCCACTGTCTCCCCCTCATGCGCCTCGTTTTCGGCTCTGTGCCACTGTCTCCCCCCTCTTGTGCCTCGTTTTCTGCTCTGTGCCACTGTCTCCCCCTATTGTGCCTCGTTTTCTGCCCTCTGTTCCATCCGTTTTTCCTTCGTTTTTGTGCCTTTCTGGCCTCTGTTCCACCCGTTTTTCCCTCGTTTTTTGTGCCTTTCTGGCCTCTGTTCCACCCGTTTTTCCCTCGTTTTTTGTGCCTTTCTGCCATCTGTTCCACCCGTTTTTCCTTCGTTTTGTTTGCCTTTCTGCCCTCTGTTCCACCCATTTTTACCTTGTTTTTTTTGCCCTTCTGCCCTCTGTTCCACTCGTTTTTTTGTGCCCCTCTTGTCTTCTGTTGCACTAGTTCCCCTCTCCGTTGTGCCCCCTACAGCCCTTCCCCCTGACTGCCCACTGCCCAATCGCTGCTCCCGCCTCCCAGCTGCTCCTCCCTCTCACCTCCCCATATAAGCTGGATGCTGCGTGGTGAGGTGAGCGACCCCTGACCCTCCTGGTAGGTCGCTCCCCCTCCACGCAGCTCCGACTGTGTGCTCCTGCTGCCGCTGCCACTGCCTAGTGTCCTCCGTCCTTTTTGCTTCTGTGCCACTGTCTTCCCCTCTTGTGCCTCGTTTTCTGCTCTGTGCCACTCATTTCCCCCCCTTGTGCACCATTTTGCCTTCTCTACCACTGTTTCCCCCTCTTTGTGCCTCGTTTTCTGCCCTGTGCCACTCGTTTCCCCCACCTTGTGCCTCATTTTGCCTTCTGTACCACTATTTCCCCCTCTTCGTGCCTCGTTTTCTGCTCTGCCACTCATTTCTCCCCCTTGTGATTCATTTTGCTTTCTGTACCAATGTTTCCCCGCCGCTGTGCCCCCTGCGGCCCGCCCCCGCCCCCTGCCCACTCGCTGCTCCCGACTCCCAGCTTCTCCTCCCTCCCACCTCCCCATATATGCCGGATGCTGCACAGCCAGAACCCCTGGACCCCGTGAACGCCACGACACCAGACTCCACTACGACGCCAGCACCCTCCCCGCACTCAACGCCGGCCGAAACCACACCTGCTTCCAGGCCGCCCCGAAACGGACCCACAGACTCTTCTCCTGCCGCACCTGCAGCTTCACCTGCGACAGAGCCACCAAACCTCCAAGGACTGGACCCAACCACCTCCGCTGCATACTCCTCAACACCCGCTCCGCACGCAAACACACCGTCGAGCTCTGGGATCTGCTCAACACCTCCGCCCCAGACGTGGCCTTCCTGACTGAGACCTGGTGGAACGACTCCTCAGCGCCCGACATCGCCATAGCCATCCCGGACGGCTATAAGATTGCGCCAATGGAATTGGAGGAGGAATAGCCATCGTCCACAAGTACACCCTCAAGGTCGCCACCCACGCAGACGACACCCTGAACACCGCCGAACACCTCCACTTCCGGATCCACACCGACCCCAACACCACCCTCAGAGGAACACTCATCTACAGACCCCCCGGACCCCGGGCTCAGTTCAGCAACTCCATCGCCGACCTCGCCAGCACCCACGCACTCGCCTCCACGGACTACATCCTCCTCGGGGACCTGAACTTCCACCTCGAGAACAACAACGACAACAACTTCGCCACCCTGATCGACAAGCTCGCCAACCTTGGCCTCAGACAACTCGCCACCGCACCCACCCACGCCGCCGGTCACACGCTGGACCCCGTCTTCTCCACAGGCACCCACGTTGCCTTTGACCACACCACCGAACTCCACTGGACTGACCACCGCTGCATCCATTTCACCTTCAAGAAACCAACCACGCACCACCGCACCCAACAGCTGCCTCGCCGCTGCTGGAGCAAAGTCACCGAAGACCAGCTGATCACCACCCTCGCCCAGAACCCACCCGCCGACCCCACCAACCCAGATGCCGCAGCCTACAACCTCAGACAGTGGATCAATGACTGTGCCAACACCCTCGCCCCGCTCAAGAAACCTTCTAACAGCCACGCCAGCAAGAGAGCCACCTGGTTCACCGACGAGCTCCAGACCTCCAAACGCGCATGCCGGAAACTAGAGAAGATATGGCTCCACGAACGTACACCGGACACCACCTGCAGACATCACCACCTCATCAGATTAGCCAAAAGATCTGTTTGGATAACAATGCACACGACAGCAAGGAGCTCTTTAGCATCGTAAAGGAACTCTACAACCTCAGCGCCAACACCAACGACATCCCGCCCTCACAAAAACTGTGCGACTCACTAGCCATCTTCTTTCACCGCAAGATCGCTGACATCCATGACAGCTTCAACACCACGACCCCCCCCGACTACGCCAGACTTCACCTCCCCAGTGAACACTACCAGCGCCAACCGCCTGACCTCCTGGTCCAACGTCAACGACGGCGAGACACGCAAGGTCATGAACTCAATTCACTCAGGATCTCCGTCAGACCCGTGCCCACATCACGTATTCAACAAAGCAGACACAGCCATCGCACCCCAACTACGGAAGGTCATCAACATCTCCTTCGAAACAGCGACATTCCTGGAAAGCTGGAAGCACGCCCAAATCAACACCCTCCTCAAGAAGCCCAAGGCGGACCCCAAGGACCTCAAGAACTTCTGGACCATCTCCCTGCTCCCGTTCCCGGCAAAGGTCATCAAGAAAATTGTCAACATGCAATTGGCCCACCACCTGGAAGACAACAACATCTTGGACCCGTCCCAGTCTGGATTCAGACAAAACTACAGCACCGAGACAGCCCTCATCGCCACCACAGACGACACCAGGCGCCAACTAGACAACGGCGAAACATCAGCCCTCATCCTCCTGGACCTGTCAGCCGCCTTCGACACGGTCTGCCATCACACTCTAAAGACACACCTCTTAGAAGCCGGAATCCAAGAGAAGGCCCTTGACTGGACCACGTCCTTCCTCTCCGGCAGAACCCAGAGCGTCTGCCTCCCACCCTTCCGATCCGAATCCACCGACATCATCTGCGGCGTCCCCCAGGGCTCACCTCTCAGCCCGACGCTGTTCAACGTCTACATGGCCCCCCTCGCACAAGTGGCCCGCCATCACAACCTCAACATCATCTCCTACGTTGACGACACCCAGCTCATCCTCTCTCTCACCAAGGACCCACACCCCACCAAAACCAACCTCCACGAGGGAATGAAAGCCGTCGCTGACTGGATGAGGAGCAGCCGTCTGAAGCTGAACTCGGATAAGACGGAGGTCCTCATCCTCGGACCCACCCCCTGAGCCTGGGATGACTCCTGGTGGCAGACCACACTGGGAACAGCACCAACACCCACTGACCATGCACGCAACCTAGGATTCATCCTCGACTCCTCCCTCTCCATGTCTAAGCAGGTCAACGACGTCTCCTCCTCCTGCTACAACACCCTCGGCATGCTCCGCAGGATCTACAAGTGGATCCCGACAGAAACAAGAAGAACGGTGACATAGGCCCTCGTCAGCACAAGACTGGACTACGGCAAAGCACTCTACGCAGGAATCCCAGCCAAACACCTACGACGACTACAACGCATCCAAATCGCCTCCGCCCGACTGATCGTCAACATCCCCTGCCGCAGCCACATCACCCCCCACCTGAGAGACCTACACTGGCTCCCCGTCGACAAGAGGATCACCTTCAAGCTCCTCACCCATGCACACAAAGCACTCCACAACGCCGGACCAGCCTACCTGAACAGCAGACTCGGCTTCTACACCCGCACCCGCCAGCTCCACTCCGCCAGCCTCGCCCTCGCCGCTGTCCCCCGCATCCAACGAACGACCACCGGCGGCAGATCCTTCTCCTACCTCGCCGCTAAGACCTGGAACACCCTCCCTACCCGCATACGGCAGACCCAAGACCTACTCGCCTTCAGAAGACTCCTCAAGACCTGGCTGTTCGAGCAGTAGCAGCACCTCCCCCTCCCTATAGCGCCTTGAGACCCTCATGGGTAATTAGCGTGCTTTACAAGTACTCTGATTGATTGATTGATTGAAAGCAAACAAGAAAATCCTCCATCACACAGGCCTTATCTCCTGTCACCTGACAGCAGAATTGCCCGCTCTCACCACCTTCCAAGGACACATGGCATTACCCACTCCTCCTGCTGCCCAGTCAGTGCACGCCGTAGCCCACAGACCAAGGGCACTGTCACTGTCACTAGGGAGGAGAGAGCTATATTTCTTTAAATATAGCGCTCTCCTGTTCTCTTCTTCTTTTGCTTATTTGCCTGCTGTGCTGTGTTGCGTGAGATTTTAGTAAAACTGGCCTACAGTTTACCTACACGGCATCGCCGTAACATTACACTTATCTGTAGCATCATAAGTGCACATTATCTCAGTCACAGCATCATAACAACACAGAATATCAGTGCACCCTCTTTGCCTAACAATAGCATAATATATCCGCGTCCTCTCATGGCATCATAATGGCACATAGCTCAGCGTACCCTAGGTGACTAATATTAGCACAAAACCTCTATGCACATCATAGCCAAATCATGATTCTAATTTATGTCAAATTGTCAGTACGCTTTTCTATCATCATAATTGAACAATACATCGGAGTAACCTCGAGGCACACTATTTCAGTGTAACCACATAATATCACAATAGCATCTAAGTGCATCCTTATACAATCAAAACGCCACACTATCTCATTCTGCTCTCAAGGCGGCATCAAAGTACAGTACCTGGATGTCTGCTCGTGGGATTGTGCTTCTTTCCAGGTGTCCAGGTCCAACTATCTGCGCAAGGCCTGGTCAGTTTCCAGGTCTCCCTGTCACAGCTCCCAAGTGCAGAGGGTCACATCACTCAGAAGGAGGCAGGCCATTGTGCCTCTGAAGATGTGTGATAATTAACCAGTAACCGAGAAGGATGGTTTCACTGTGCCTCTGCTGCTCCGTAACTTAGCCTCAAACCTACATCAACGTGGAAGTAGCGAAAGCGGCTGTGACCCCGTTATTTGGGCTGCGCAGCCTCTCACGTCCCCCACGCAGCAGGTGCTGGGACACCCCGCCACAGGCAGAGGCAAGCCCTGCACACACACCGAGGAGGATGTGCTGCTTGGCAGGTAACCAGAGTGCAGGTAAAAGAAGCCATGGCCCCGGCCAGAGACTCTCTCATCCCCATCGAATGTTCGAATGTTGATGTTTAACCACTTCCAGCCCGTGCCTTGAAGCATTCCTGCATTTTGCGGCGCAAGGGAGAGCTCCTACAAACTCCAGGTGCCGCTTCACACACACATTATTATGCAGGCATCAATGGACCAGAGACAGTTAGGGCATTGGCCAGAGAAAGTTAGGGCCTTACTCGTTGTTGCCAATAGTGCCGACATAGGCTCAAACACTCTTGGGGGCAGGACAGTACCATTTATGGAAGTCTGATCCATGTAGATTTGTTCCTGTGAAGCAGCCCCACCAGGAGCAGCCTGCCTGCTGCTCAGCCCATTCTCAACTTTCAGACTTCACCTCACAGGCACCCAACATTCCAATACGCATCATCACTCCAACATTCCATGCAACACACAGCACATTCACAATGGCTGAACAGGTGGTGAAAATTAACTTGAAACACCAGGCTGAGGCCATAATGGGGTGAGACCTCCACACAAATGTACACCCCAAGCTTGACATTTAGAGCTTGCCATGCGTAACGAAGGGGACGTGATATCATTCATTTCGTGACAGCCTTCTTGATGTACACTGAATAATTTTTCCCCCCAGATCTCTTGCTCGTCGCAGCACTGTACATTCTTCTAACAACACAGGCTTTTCAGGTACTTTTTACATATCAAATTTGTTTATGTTATACTGTTTGCATTGTTAATTAGTTAATCTGCATCTTAAAGAGCTCTGAATAATATTATTAAACAAATAGTACCTGTCAATGTTAACCACAGAAGATACAGATCTCTAATGACCCTCCATCAGCTGTAAAAGAAATTATTTATATGCAGTTCAGGTGCATTGAACTTGGTAATGACGGTAGATGGTTGGGGTGGTAGAGAAAATATTTTTTTTATCTGTGGCATGTTGCTCTGAGAAGCAGCCGCCCGCTCTATACTGTGCAGGGCGGGGATTGTACAATGTTCATGGAGCCGCGGGGAAGAAAGGGTAGAAAGAAAATAGGCAGGGAAAGAGTAGAGGGAAGCTACCCAGGGCCCAGGTCCTCTTCACAACCAAGGTGCTTTGTACCATCTTTGAATACACGTCTGTCTTAGGTGGCCCAGTGAGCAGTGGTGGTGCAGTGCTGTGAGACCCAAGGGAAGGATCCCAATTCAGAGGGGGAACCTCATTATGGCAGAGGAGGGTCACCCCACTGTTGGAACCAGCAGACGCATATAAAATAAAATGATAATAAAGCAATTCATAAAATTGCTTTATCATTTTATTTTACACCGGAGCGGAAACAGAGTTTTGGGGGTGGGGCCATCCTCTGACGGACAGCAGCAAGAGCAGTGGTGGGCACAGGGCACTGCAAGTGCGCATGTCGGTTTCGCCAGTGTTCTTAGGACGGCCAAACTCATATGCCCACTTGGATATCTTTAGGCTGTTGCTTGGAGATATCATCAGGGTTCAGGAGCACAGGCTCCCAGTCCCTTCTGGAGCTTGAATCCAGCCTGCTCCGCCCAATCCCGGTGCTTCGATCATGCTGGGTAATACCAGCTTCAGCGCAGCATCCGGATTGGCGCAGGGGGGTCTGGGAGCCTGTGTGTGTGTGTGTGTGTGTGTGCATCATCTGAAGCTGAAGAGGTGGCAGGCTGCATGTAAGTTTTATCTTAATGTTTTTTGTCCCCCATGCTACCCCACCACTTTTTCCTGCTAGTGGCCGCCACTGCTGGCACAGCAATGGGCTGAAAGAACTTTGGAAATCTAGTCGCTACATCTGCATGAGAACAACGATTAGATAGCGACTTGAAGTGCCCTTAGGTGTAAACTGAGCCCTGTAGAGTGTCCTGCAGGGCTCACAATGAAAGAAAGAGTCATGTCCCATCACTAATTCACATTACTCACCTAGGATGGAGGAAACAGAAAAGGTGTCATGAAATTCAAAAACACACATTTGTTTGATACACAGAAGCTTTTTACCTAAATACATTAGATTATATCACTGTCTGTAGAAGCATTAAGTAAAAGTGAGAGTTTTTAAACATTACCTGCCGCCCGCCTTGATGATAATAATTGTATGAATCAGGGACACTAGAATTATGCAGCAGGGGAGTGCCAATTTATGTGGCAAGATAAGGCAAATTTTGGCAGCATATTTTGTGATACTATGACTTCATTATTTTGTAATTTTTACTCAAGGTAATACAATCTGGGGAAGAATGTCACCTCATTAGTACTAATTTAACAACTAAATACAGAAAAAGGTAACTGAAAGGGGAGTTCAGTTACTTTTGCAAAGGCTTTCCACTGTGCACGAACCCATACTGCCAGGTTTTTCTTAACATTTGCTTTGTTTGAGCTAGAAACAATTTTGGGGGGGTTAAAACCAGCAGATTATGCAATAGATGATGGATTATGTGGCAAATGCAGCAACTCCATAATTATGCGAAAAAAGCTGTGGCTGCGGATTCACATAATTTCAGTGGCCCTGGTATTAGTGAACTAACAGGAGAGCCACTGGAATTATGTGGCATAATGCGGCACATATTATGATACTATTACCTCATTATGTTGTCACTCACTCAAATACAGAAACAAGCAACAGAATGATAACCAGTTAACCTTTGCGAAGAGCTTTCCACTTTGCAGCAACAAATGTTGCTGCATCTTTAGTAACGTTTGATCCATTTGAGCTAGAAACTAAAACATTTTTTGTTAAAAGCTATAGATTAATGGCTTATATGGCAATTGCGGCTTATCCATAGTTATGCGGAAACCTCAGCGACCGCAAAATCAAATAATTCCAGTGGCCATGTCTAAAAGGCATGTCAGGGTTCATGTGTACCCTGTATATGGGCTACATTCTTATTAAGGATGGAGCAAAATTATAGTCTACTAGCAGCCCGTCCCGACGTTGTCCAGGGATGGTCGATGTTCAGTGTTGCCTTTACTTTTTGTTTGTGTAGTAATGTGTGTTTAATTAATCCGCAGGTTTTCATTGAGCCACACCTATTTTTGTTTTGCTGTCCTTGTTGAGAGTGTTCCCCCTGTGTGCGAATGTTGTTGTTTCCCAAATGTTGTAATTTGCGCCGCAAGTGCAGCAATCTTTACAGTGGTCGCTCAGATGTTTTGGCCTGAAATTGCTTGTTTGTGAAAGGGGCTTTCCTTGTTTACGTTTTCGATCCCTTTACTAATGCTTTTTTTTTGTTTTTATCGGCGCATGTACTGGCAGTGTTCCACTGATAACGCAGAGTGTTTGACATTCTGAAGTGTTTGTGTAAGTTTTAAATTTTGTCCGCAGCATACGTAATTATTCGGAGCCTTGTGAGTAAAGTCTCGTTCATGTTCCGTTGATTGGCTTTCTTGTCTAAGAAATGGGCGCCTATTTGTTTACATTCCTCCTCCTGTGACAACGTTGTCGTTTGTCAAATGGTTAAACATTTGTTATATTTTTTAATCGCAACTCGTGTGTGTGTTAACCCCTTCACTGCGGCGGCTATTCCGCCGCAGTGCTAAGGGGACGTGGCGGCCGCACGGCGGCCGCATGCTGGTGGCGGAACTGCTCCGTCACCAGCCTCGGTTGAGCTGTGCTCATGACGGAGCGGTTCCGTCATGGCCCGCCCCGCTCAATGGAACGTCCAGCGCAGGCGCGGAATTCGCGCTACGCAGGCGCTCCGAGCGGGCCATGACGAACCACTCCGTCATCAGCACAGGGCACCCGCAGCTGATGACGGAGCGGTTCTGTCATCAGCATCCAAGGAGTTAATCATTGTGTGTCATGATTGGTGGGCTGTGCGAAGCAACGCGAATAATAGGCGGCCCTTTTTGTAAGCCTGCCCCCTGTGGCACTGTATTATTAAGGAAGGTGCACCCCTTTTTGGATGCCATCCCTCGAAGGCGTTAATGTTTGGAGGGTAACGCCGACGAATGCGTGAATGTCGAGGCGAGTGATAGGCGGCCCTTTGCAATTGCACGGGATGCACAGTTAAGTGTGGGCCTTGCACAGTAAAATCATTGAAATCGCATTTGCGCTATGCACATTGAAGCGTGTGGTGAAGTGTGTGCCTTGCACAGTGAAATCAGTGAAATCGTTTGGCATATGTTTATTGTTTGTACTTTGAACCATGCCCCTGTAAATGCCCACATCTTTTGTTTGACACGCCCCTCTAAACGCCCACATCTTTTCTTTGACACGCCCACGCTAACGCCCACAAGGGACTACTTTCCCACTTTTGGCGTTTTTGCTTTTTTAATGTATATGGTGTCCACATCTATAGCCTATGTCCTTCTGCTACATCTCCCCTTTCAAATGGTGTATTGGGTGTAGTGATTGGTGCAGTACTTTTTGAGTTTACCTGGTTCAAAGGTTTGTGTTCTCTCTTTATAATAGTAGTATAGATAACATCGAATAAAAGAGGTGTTGTACAGCACAACCTAACTGCAAGTATTTAATGTGCTTCGATGTGAGATAATGAACAAATGGATGTTTTAGAAAGAAAGCATTTGCATAGGTTTACACATTTTGGTCAAGCAGAGACGCCAGGAATACTTTTAGATTTTCCAGTTTCTCACTGTGCAAATCAGCCAGTACGAAGGTATCTCTTTATGGCAGTAAAGTTGAAAGCTTCATCTTTAATGCTTGGAGGATGAGACTAGAGCCTTGGTGATATGTAGGGTTCATATTGTATTTTTGGTAGTTTTACACAGTGCGACGTCGGCCATGGGCATAAGAGCGCTTCACAATAGGCTATAGTACATTTGTATTCCAGCAAAGAGATTTGTCGGGATTGAAGCCTGGCTCCCCTCGATGCCAGGTCGGCAGCTGTGACCACTACTCCATGTTGCCTCTTGTGAATGCTTACCTCATTTTGGGCTCGATGTTCCAAGAGGACCTAGAGCTGAGCAAAGACTGGCCTTTGAGTTTTAGTGGCTTTCCCACCTATAATAGCATGCAAAAGAGAGTAATGTTAGTATTTACAGAATTCATGCAAATATCTTTCAGAGAGTGGGAGTGTGGAAGTGGAGAGATGGATGTAGAGGAAGAGAACAGTTGAAATCAGGTAAGAGGCTAGGGGGAAAGGAGTGGCGAAAGAGCAGTGCATAGAGGGAAGATGTGGATGTAAGAGGAGCCGAACCAGCAAGAAGAGGCTAGGGAAAAGAGAGATAGGTGTAAAGGGGGCAGAAGCAGCAATAACATTTTGGAAAAAGAAAGATGAGGAAAGATAAGAAGAAAGGCGAAGAGCATTGAGGGGAAAGATGGATGTAAGAGTAGCAGAATCAGAGAGAGAAGGTAAGGTGCTTGGAGAGAGAAGAGAAGTGAACAGGAGATAATGCAGAGGTGAAGTGGATAAAAGAGGAAGCTGAACCAGCAAAGTAATAGGCTGGACACGAGATGAGGTGAACAGTAGAGCACGGAGGAGAGAGGTGGATGTAAATGGGCAGAATCAGCAAAAAAAGAAAAAGGTTGGAGAAGAGGTAAAAATCCTATTGAACCAGTGTGTTCTGCTAAGTCATTTGAGCATTCTGCCGAAGTTTGTAATTCCTTATTTTTTTATTTTCCTTTTAAAGAAAGTCCAACATTTTCTTCGTTTTGAGATGCTTTTGTCCACCTTCACAAAGGGTAGTGATCTTGAACTACACTCAACGTAGCTGATACATTTCAACCTGTTCCCTGTTTATTCCATTACTCCTCTTGACTTTTCTATTACATTTCACTTCCAGTGGGACACTTTCCTGCACATGTCCTGACTTTCCTGAACTCACTTTGCAATATCTCGCTTGCCTCATGGTACATTCCTACCAATGCAAAACAAAAACCTCCAGCAAGCTCAAAACCTCTCCACGTCTTCAGGCATCGCTTTGCCAACTTTTCCTCCAATGACCCACAATATATTTCAGTAAAAGAAAAAATGCTAAAGTATATTGTGAGTCTTTATCTTTGGGTTGGGACAATAGGTGATTAATTGGAAGCATCTGTGGGGGGTACTGTTGTTTATGAGTGCTGTTTAAGAACTGACTTTTGTAGTGTGCTAGCAGCCTCCTAGCTGCTCAGCCCATCCTCAACTGACAACATTCATACACCAGGCACCCAAGCATTTTACTCACACTAACATTCTAACCGGAGCACTCACACTGGCTGAGCAGCTAGATGCAGAGGAGTAAAGGAGCATATGTACAACCTGAGGATACTACAACTATTTCATTTATTTCGGATAAAAGTAAACCCTTTTTAGAAACTCGTCTCCCTAAATGTGGTAGCGAGCAGTCAACAATTACTCCAGGAGGTGATAAAGGTATTGGAACTCAAATACAGTATGTCATATTAATCATATCTGATTACCACTTTATCTACTAAACCCAGCTATGACTTTTAAGAGGGACTGATTTAGATCAGGTGGTTATGGAAAAAAACACCAAAAAAAGTGTTGTGTTACTAATAGTCCCCAAATACCCGACAACATCTTACAGTATCCTGCAAGTGTCCTGCAAAGTTATAACGGACAGTTGTGCACCCTCCAAGACATAAGTTTTGCAAGGCCCAAGGAAGAGGCTAGATCCAAGTAGGAAAGGTGAAGAATCTAAAGTTGACTGGCCGGCCCACTTGTTGAGATGATAATAAAATAAGCGAAAGCACCACCAAGAGCCTGTATGGACAACTTGTAACATGCATTCCTAATACACATACACATATTGTTACCAAGAGGTAAAACTATGTTCGCACAGCACATACCACTCATTTTTAATAAACCTCAATGCAGCGCCACCCTGAGGCCACGCTGGTACACAAACCTTATCCCATCCACCCCTAATACACCTTCACATGGTCCCACCAAGAGGGACAGCTACATTTGCACAACGTACACCACTCATTGCTAACACAACAAGGTGGGCATTTTGAAAGCATGGAAGGCCAATGTTTTTAACAATGCATGATAATATGTTGCCCTAACAAGTCTGAAAATTTCAAGCACTGCAGATTACAATCTGTGTTGACAAAGCAGCTCAAAAGGAAAGTACAAAAGAGGATTTCCTGTTAATATTTTTGACTCTCCATTTTCTTTAAACGCCCTTAACGAGGGCTTTGCCCCCCCCCCGCCCCCAGATCTCCTGCTTGTGGCAGCCCCTTACATTCTTCTAACAGCACAGGCTATTCAGGTACTTTTTCCATATCTACATTTTTTTATGTTATACTGTTCGCATTGTTAATTAGTTAATCTGCATCTTAAAGAAAACTGAATAATATTATTAAACAAATATTACCTGTCAATGTTAACTACGGAAGATACAGTTCTCTAACAACCCTCCATCATCTGTAAAAGGGAATTACTTATATGCAGTTCAGGAGCATTGAACTGGGTAATGACGGTAGATGGTTGGGGTGGTAGAGAAAATATTTTGTTTATCTGTGTCATGTTGCTCTGAGAAGCAGCCGCCCGCTCTATAATGTGCAGGGCGGGGATTGTACAATCCTCATCGAGCAGAGGAGCCGCAGGGAAGAAAAGGTAGGAAGAAAATAGGCAGGGGGGAGCTTGGCATGGGTAGTGTGGGAAGCTACCCAGGGTCCAGGTCCTCTTCACAACCAAGGGGCTTCGAACCGTCTTTGAATACACGTCTGTGTTAGGTGGCCCAGTGAGCAGTGGTGGTGCAGTGCTGTGAGACCCATGGGTAGGATCCCAATTCAGAGGGGGAACCTCATTATGGCAGAGGAGGGTCACCCCACTGTTGGAACCGGCAGACGCATGTAAAATAAAATGATAAAATAGCAATTCATAAAATTGCTTTATCATTTTATTTTACACCGGAGCCACATCTGAGTCTTGGAGGCGGGGCCATCCTCTGACGGACAGCAGCAAGAGGAGAGGTGGGTAGGGGCACTGTAAGTGCGCATGTTGGTTTCACCAGCCGTCTTAGGACGGCCAAACTCACATGCCCACTTGGATATCTCCAGGCTGTTGCTTGGAGATATCAGCAGGGTTCAGAGCACAGGCTCTCAGTTCCTTCTGGAGCGTGAAACCAACCCGCTCCGCCCAATGCTTCTCGCATGCTGGGTAATACCAGCATGAGCAGAGCCTTCGGGTTGGCGCAGGGGAGTCTGGGAGGCTGTGTGTGTGTGTGTGTGTGTGCTTCGTCTGGCGCTTAAGAGGCAGGAGGCTGCAGGTAAGTTTTTGCTGGCGACCACTTGTCCCTGCTAGTGGCCGCCACTGCTGGCAGATCAATGGGCTAAAAAGGCTTTGGAAATCTAGTCGCTGCATCTGCTTGAGAACAGTGAATAGATGGCTACTTAAAGTGCCCTTAGGTGTAAACTGAGCCCTGCAGAGTGTCCTGCAGGGCTCACAATGAATGAAAGAAGCATGTTCCATCACTAATGGACATTACCCACCTAGGATGGAGGGAAGACAGAAGGTGTCATCAAAATTCGATAACACACATTTGTTTAACGCACAGAAGCGTTTTACCTCAATACATTAGATTATATCAATTCCTGGAGAAGGATTTAGTAAAAATGAGAGTTTTTAAACATTAACTGCTGCCCTGCCCTGATGATAATAATGATATTAGTCAGGGCCACTGGAATTATGTGGCAGGGGAGCATCAAATTATGCAGCAGGGGAGCACAAAATTCTGTGGTAAGAAAAGGCAAATTATGCGACATAATGTAGCACATTTTGTGATACTATTTCTTCATTATTTTGTAATTTTTACTCACGGTTATACAATCACCTTCTTAGTACCAATTCAACAACTAAATACAGAAAAAGAAAACTGAAAGATGAGTTCAGTTACTTTTGCAAAGGGCCTTCCAATGTGCACGAAGGATGTACCACGTTACAACGCATACCATTACAACTACCTACCATTACAACGCGACCATTACAACGCATACCATTACAACGCATAGCGCTTAGAGGTGCTGGATAGTGGTAAGTATAATTTACTATTCCAACTCCAGTCCCCGTGGACACTAGGGAAGGTGTTGGATAGTAAATTATACTTATTCCCTATCCTAGAGCGCCCCCCAGCGCAATGCGTTGTAATGGTATGCGTTGTAAAAGTTGCGTTGTAATAGTAGGTAGTTGTAAAAGTTGCGTTGTAACAGGTGTATACCGTGCAGGAACCCACACTGCAAGGTTTTGATACATTTTTGCTCTGTTTGATCTAGAAACAATTTGTTTGGGTTAAAACCTGCAGATTATGCAGCAGATCATGGATTATGTGGCAAATGCAGCAAATCCGTAATTATGGGAAAAAAGCTGTGGCTGCGGACTTGCATCATTCCAGTGGCCGTGGTATTAGTGAACTAACAGGAGAGCCACTGGAATTATGTGGCAAGAAAGGACCAAATCAGCTGGCAGGGTCACTTATTTTTGTGGAAAGAAAAGGTAGATTATGTGGCATAATGCGGCACATATTATGATACTATTACCTCATTATGTTGTCATTCACTCAAATAAAGAAATAAGCAACAGAATGATAACCAGTTAACCTTTGCGAAGAGCTTTCCACTTTGCAGCAACAAATGTTGCTGCAGCTTTAGTAACATTTGATCCATTTGAGCTAGAAACAAAATTATTTGTTTTGTTAAAAGCGGTAGATTATGCATCAAATGGCTTACGTGGCAATTGCGGCATATCTATAGTTATGAGGAAAACTCAGCAACCGCAAAATCAAATAATTCCAGTGGCCATGTCCAAAAGGCATGTCAGGGTTCATGTGTACCCTGTATGTGGGCTACATTCAAGGATGGAGCAAAATTATAGTCTTATTACATCAAATGAAAGATGTGTTGTACAACACAACCTAATTGTACATATTTAATGTGCTTCGAAGTTTGTGAAATAAAGCATTTGCCTAGGATTACACAATTTGGTCAAGCAGAGACAACAGGATTACTTTTAGATTTTCCAGTTTCTCACTGTGCAAATCAGCCAGTACAGAGGTATCTCTTTATGGCAGTAAAGTTTAATGTTTCATCTTTAATGCTTGGAGGATGCGAAGGAGATAATGCAGAGGTGAAGTGGTTAAAGGAGGGGGTGAACCAGCAAAGTAATAGGCTGGACACGAGATGAGGTGAACAGTAGAGCACGGAGGAGAGAGGTGGATGTAAATGGGCAGAATCAGCAAAAAAAGAAAAAGGTTGGAGAAGAGGTAAAAATCCTATTGAACCAGTGTGTTCTGCTTAATCAGTTGAGCATACTGCAGAGGTTAGTAATTCCTTATTTTTTTATGTTCCTTTTAAAAAATGTACAAAATGGTCTTTGTTTTGAGATGCTTGCGTCAACCTTCACATAGGGTTGTGATCTTGAACCACACACAATGTATCTGATGAATTCAACCTGCCCCCTGTTCACTCTATTACTCCTCTTGACCTTTCTAACAAGTTTCCCTAGGAGAAGTGTGGCTCAGGGGTTAGAGGCGGCAGACCTGGAAGCTGAGATTGGCCTTGGATCAGGGTTCAATTCCCCGCCTCGGCGGGTCTTGGGCTAAAAAATTCCACGGACTCGATAATTCTCGCTCTGGTACCTTCTCGACTCACGGGTTCACACTCTGCGACTCTGGGCACAGATCTTGGCTTAATCTCCACAACGGCCCCTCGTGGCTGGATGCCTGGCTTTCACCTTGTGGATACCCTGCCGGGGTTATCTCACAGGGGAATACCAGGACGGGTTCCCTAAGCAAGCGCATAGATACCGACCTCGGTCAGTGATTTGCGCTATATAAATACATTTACATTACCAGTGGGACACTTTCCTGCTCATGTCCTGACTTTACTGAACTCCCTTTGCAATATCATGCTTGCCTCATGATACATTCCTACTAATGCAAAACAAAAACAAAAACTTTTTAGTACCACAGGCTGTCACTAGGTGTACCTTCGGACCTCTTTTGTCCACAAAAGACACTGCACCCTCTAACATTGACAGGGAAAGAATATGGTGCAGCAGTGAGAGCTGCCAACTAGGGAGCTGGGGATTCGTGTTCGGTCTGGTGTCAGCTCAACATAAATGAAAGCTACTAATTAAAAATAAGGATTTCATTACTCTAATTAAAGTAAAACAAAACTACAAATCCCAGAATGCCATGATGTGTTAAATGGCCGGAACGAGACCTTAAATGAAATTATGTGGCAATCCTACTCCAAAAGTGATGCTGAGCTCTAACTGTCCTTAGCACACTCAGGCTGGAACAGAAAATCGTATTGTTGAAATTAAAATGGTAAATTCCAGTGCAACAGGAAGGGCAGCTGTTCACGTGCCTAGAAGACAGCAGCCAGCTAGGGCGCAGCTGGGAAAAAACACTGAAAAGTTGTATTTGTTGCTGTTTCAGGTTTGTTCTGGTTTCTTTCCTTCCATGTTTAACCAGGTAGCCAGGGGTTCTTGCTGGTGTCTGCACCCTTCTATACAAGGCCTGTTTATCGAGGCTCAAAAAAGTTTTAGGGAGTTGTAAATCTTTTCAGTGACTCTTTGTGCATATAACCAACCTCCTGTTACTTGTTAGTGATAAAGCAGCCGCCTGAGTGAGCAGAGGCCAGAAGCACATCTAAAACAAGTGCCAGCATGAGAGAAGCTACATGCCTTTTTCCTTTCAGACACACACCCTTATGCTGCATGGAATGCCTCTTGTCAGCTGGGGCCGGTGGGGGCTGAGGTGAAGGGGAGCAGAGCCTCGGAGGGGTGTCAGCAGGGACAGACTGGGAGGAGAGAAAGTGCAGTAAATAGCTGCAGCTAGTACAAGAGGCACAGTGGCACAATAGCCCAGTAGTGTGAGGGGCCCTTTGTATTTAAGTTTCACAGCTTTCCTTCATGCAAGGAAGAAATTTTATTTTACTCACATTGCAACAAAACAAACTTCAGTTCCCATTCGGGAAGTGGTGCCATCACACGCTATAACAGTGTGATGGCCAAACAAAAGTTTCCCTTTGTGAAATCGCCAGGGATGGAGCTAAGCAGGCAGAGGAGAAGTATTTGCATAAATGCACCAATAACAAGCCAGCATTTCTAAAGGACACAAATGACAACCAATGGCAATTGGTGGGTGTGCCAAAGTCCATAAAAGAGGATATAACAAGTCTTGCTAGGCTCAACCTAAAAAGGAGTGTGAGACTAATTGCTGTGTTTAGGCACCTAGTGTGCAGATATGGTCCAGTCTTTGGTGATTCTGTTTGCCAATATTTTTGCCACCACACCTGTGTATGACATGTGTGCGGTCTCCTCTTCTTATTTTTTGGAACCTGTTGCTTTCTGTTGTTTGTTGCAGCTCTTGGACGTCACTCACTCGATCTAGCAAGTATTTGTGTTGATGGCCATGCCTGCTGAAAACTAAATGCCTTATCTTGAACTTCACTAGTGGTTGGGAGTAACTTGAAGTCTCGCTGTATAGTTCTCGGGCAATCTGATTTGGGATTTTAATTATGCCCTAATTCTGGCACCATTAGTAAACATTGTAGCTTTTATATCAGGTTTGGAGAGACTGTCACCTAGGCCTAGCTTTTTCAGCTAGTTTGGTTAATCAAAAGTATTAGAACACAACACAACTTTAAAATATATGTAATTATTTTATTAGGATTATTATTAATATTTGTACCCATTTTAGTGATATTCACAACAGGTAAGCAGTTTCTTGCAAAGCTATTTCAAGAATGCCAAATCATTAAAGTTCAATTATTATCCCTTTCTGTGAAATAACATCTTAGAAGGGCCTCGTATGTTCCTATTCTTTACAGGGCCCCACAAATCCCTGGGACCGGCCCCAAAAGTAGGTACCTGTGGAAGAGTGGTGTTGGTGGTGGATTGTTATGATTTGGATTTCATGTGGCAGGGTGGAGAATATCTGCCAACAACTGGTGCCGTGGGTGAACAATACAAATTGCGCCCACATTTTTATGTAATTTTTTTATTTGATTTTTTTCTTTCTCAGATGTGGTGCCACACTTAACGTAATGTACTAGGAAAGCTTTTAGTTCAATTATCTAGGTACACCCCATGGGCACTAGTACAGAATTCCCTTCAACTGACTGATAAATGTTGAACCATTTCCTGCATTCGTGTAGCAGAAGGGAAAGTCAGTGGGGCTATTTTTATCTTGAAGATCCACCTGATTAGGCCATCAATTAACCCTCTAGGATTTTCTTCACCATAACTAATGATCATCTGTAAACCTGGGGTCTTGTATTTCCCTGTAACAATGTAAGGCACCCAAGTTCCATTTGATGACAATAGCACAATCTAAAACTGAAAACAAAAAAATAATAAATACATCAAAAGATGCTGATGAGGGTAATTTGCAAAGTCTTGAGGAGGAGAAGTGGCTAGAGCCTAGTGTTGCTGACATTTAAACTTGGGAACCAGACTCAAGACCTAGTGTGGAATCTGGGGAAAAACACTTCATCTTCGCATGCCTAAACAACAGAGTTTGGGCCTTATCATGACTTTGGCGTTGCGGAAGCGGGACCGCGCAGCCAAACCCGTGTGTGCACCGCCCGCCAGGTCACAACTTTTTTCATCACATTGTGGTTCTTTGGCAGTGCCTTTAAAAAAAGCACCACAATGGGAACGCCCAAGCACTTTTATGCAGGGCCTGGACTGTAAAGTCCATGCACTGCAGGAACTGGGGGTGCATGCAGACAAGGGGAGCACACCATGTGCCCCCCTGAATGCACCTTCGTGTGTGGAGGCAACACAGGCCCCACTAGACCCCCTCTGTTTCCTCTCTGCCACAGCTCCATGAAACCTTATCAGGCAGCAAACTCGTAATATGCTTGGCGGGGCTGTGGCGGCCCCTCCAAGCATATTGGGGCCTCAAGACCGCTGCACCACCAACAGGAATCGCAGATCCCCAGTTGCAGAAGCGATCCAATGGCAGTTGGACCTGCCTACATGTTATAGGGCGGTTGGACCACCGGTGCTGTGGTAGCCAGGCTGCCACCATGAGTTTGACGGTTCATCGGACCGCCAAACTCATAATAATCTCCTTTAGGTTATGTAATCTGGGGCACATGTAAAATGCTGTAATGGCCTTATGCCAAGTTCGCACTATATTAAAGTGCAAAAATACCATTTCCTCTTGAAATTCTATTATTTTTACTGTTTAGTGGCTGGAGAGTCAACCTTTGGAGTGACAGTTGCTAGTGATGTCAAGTTTCCTCACTATTTTAAATTTACATCTCTGTGGAGGAAAATAAAAGGACCACCTTTACCAACTTAATGTTCAATTGTTGTCCAGAAATCAGTCAGCTGTATGTCACAAACTTTTTTAAACTAAGGAATAAAGATGGCACATGTGCACAATGCAGAATCAGCAGTACACTGATGATTAAATATAGTTGTCATGCTGCCCACTACTTCCTCCTTGAACATTAGCAAGAGGTCATGACCGAAGAACGAAGGGAGATCCTCTTCGCAGAAATGGTAACAAGTTCAGGGAAGTGTCTTTCAGAGTTGAAGTACGGATGAAAGCAGGAGCCGATTTCAACAAGCAATGGCAATGTCAAAAGGCCTGGGTTTTAAATAAAAATGCCTCTTCGGTCATTGATGGGTTTGAACATTCAATAAGTCATCATAGATGCACTCATTGTGCCATTCATATGTCCAATCAGCCACCCACTGACTCATTCTTGCATCCATCCACAGAAACACCCACAACGAATTCACACATAAACTGAACATATGCAAGATACATAAAAAGTATACAAGTAGAAAAAGAACACATGCACCACCTTAACATGGCAGGCATATGCTTGCAATTACAAAATTAAACATAGCAGCAGGTGGCTATTTTGCAATGGAATACACATGGTGTTTCGTGCGTTTGAAGTTCCACAGTGGCCACCACATGTAGAATAAATGTGCTAGTGCATCACAGGATGTCAGATGACATGAATGGCAAGTAAGCAGCCTGTTAGCTCTGGCTGGAAAGCTGTACTATGCTTTAAAAATAGTGAAATAAAAAAATGAGATGGAAAGAAATGAGAGGAAACGAAGGAAAACCTGAGGCACTAATTGACAAATCCTGAAGCACACTCATTTCCAGGTCGATATGCATGTGATCAGAGAAATGCTGTCACTCATTGAGCATCAGAGCCAATGTAAGAAGTGGCTGCTTCATTGCCCCATGCTGAATGTTATCATGGATGCAAGTGTAGTGCTTCAGCCACTTCATAGGCTCTATTGTTCCACATATACTATATGTTGTGTATTTTTAATGTTTTTATTACAAGATCCTGTCAGACAACTAAGCCTGTCAGAAGTCTGAAGAGATTCTACCAAGAATTTATTAGAGTCAAATCTTCTACGCCTTAATGTTTGTTAGAGCGGGTAATCTGTCAGGAACTCTGGCAAGGACTGGTGGCAAGGTAGACAAAATAAGCAGAATATTGGGTACAGAGCCGCCCAAGATCACACAGAGAGTCAGGAGAAAGGGGATACAGAGGGGAAGCTCAGCAGAGGGGAACAAGAGAGTTAAGGGTCAGAAAGGAAAGGCACTCAAAGGGCAATTTGGCATTCAGGCTAACACCCAGGATGGATGTGCAAGATATATATATCAACATTAACAATCAGACATTTACTGCAAATACCCACACATGAGATATACATGCAAAGGCAGGATCTGAAGAGAAAATACCTTTGGTAATGTTATAATATTAACTCAAATACAATGCTCATAGTGGTAAAGAAACACCACCAAGATTGTCAGCACTGCAAATAGGGATCAAAGCGTTCACACAGGAAAACGCAAGGCGGTAACAGCAAGGGTGTAGAACTAAAAACACAGACACAATAGACAAGAAGCTAGCAAGGATGAGTTCTTTACAGGAAAGAAGGAAAAACAAAGGACACACTTGTCAGAATTAAGCAACAAACACACAAGGAAACTAGAGCCTAAGACAGCAGGATAAGGTGGGTAGTAAACGAAAAATGGATAAAAGGTAAAGGGAAAGAAACCTGGCACAGTGAGGAGGGTAAATACAGGATAAGAGATAGTTCAAGTGTGTACTTAAAAAGTTCTGGATTAGATAGCTCAGGAACAAGGATTAGCTACATCTCAGGAAACAAGGAATACATATAGCTGAGGACCTCTGGAAACAAGGATAGCAAAAGCTCAGGAAACAAGAGGTCAGACTCTTCAATGTCCAACGCTGGCCTCAAGGGAGCTGGGGCTTAAAAGACCTCACAGTGAGCACATGTATCGGGTGTGAGCAGGCTAGCAGCTGCCAGCCACCGGTGTGCTAAATGTATCCACTCATCCTTGGCCTGCTTGGGTGGCAATGAAGCAGTGAGCAGGGGATTGTAGGTAATGGAGTTTCAAGCATGGGCAGACTGGCTTCCACAAAGCCTGGTATGGTTTAAGAATGGATGGCAATTTCCAAATAGGGTCCAAATGGCGGCAAGTCAGTATATGCCTAAGGGGACATTAAGGAAGCTTATTAGAACACATGAGAGTCCCACAATGTGTCCCCCTTGTGGTGGGCATGAGAGTGCAGGGTGTAAAACGTGACAGTAATCAACACCAAAATTCTTGCATGCAAAGGTAATCTGTTGAGTTTTCATGCAACTAAATATATGTTTACAAGCTTAACATGGTATAATAACAATCTTCTTTAAAGGCTTATTAGCGTTAACCTCTTAACAGCGGAGGCATAAATCACCCCAGTGGTGAGTCATTTTATGGGTATTTGGGGTACATTGTGATTATGCCTTCATCCCTTCTTTCCACCGAAGGTATACACACCAGTGCTTAATTTGTATAAAAATAAGTGCCACGATCCTTATCAGGAGTCAACAGCAGCTTGCGACACATATTGCCCCTGTCAGCATTGCCAGTGACAGTCCCAACCCCACCACTAACCATCACACTCCTACAAGTATGGCAATTCATACTATTCTATGCCCCAAATGCTATAAGAATGGCTTGAGCGTTAGGTATTTATCATTTTTAATGTATATTGAACGAATCAATAAATGTTGTTGTCCACCTCTCTAAATTAGCTATACAGTGCCACCATTTGGCAGACTGTCATAAATCCGGTGTTGACAATTAAGAGCCGGTACCAAGCACTGGAAACCACAGGATCAAATTAAGCACTGAAAAACACCAAATGTGCACCCTTTTTTCCCACCATCATGGGGATACTAAAGGTACCAAAGTTTTATGTATTACCCTGGAGGGGACAGACATAATAGACAAAATTTAGCGACACTTTTAGTTTTTGGGTAAAAATAGGAAAAAAGTACTCTGAAAAAAGTGTCTGCTTCTACTCCTAAAAATGACATCGACTAAAGGTTTGCTGTGCTAAAGTCAACCTGAGGTAATTGAAATTTTTATGGTCAAGTATGTCCCCTAACGTGTACCCCAACGTCTCCATGTACGTGCTTAAAGTACATGTAATTTCCCTCCATGGCCGAATATGAAGACGCAAATGTATTTGCGTCCAACGTTAACATGTCCTCTACCAGATCCACCATGAATGGATCGATAATTCAGTTCCTAAACATGCCATGCCAACGTCTTTATATGGTGCACATCTGAAATTCGCACACGTTTTCTCCATGTTTCCTGGCCCAGTCGAGCTAGGCCCTTAAACGAGGCCTCTCTGCCTCATCTCTCCTGTCTCCGAAAACTGTACGCATCCCTGACCCCTGCCTTACTTCCTGCCAGCGCAGCGGTGCCCGGCTCGGCCTGGACTACCTGCCAAATTCATGTTTTGCCTACAGTTATCTGCTCAGCCTCCTCGAAAACACATTCCAGTCTAGTGAAATAGGTAAACATATACCCGGCTGCAGAGCAAAGGGCCCGGCTTTCCTGTCCTCCTTGCAAGTGATTTACTGAACCCGTTACCATGGTAGGCCCCTGGCTCCACTCGTTGCACCAAGACACGTATGCATGCACCAACTTCAGTATAGGATGGCCCCTGCCCGAGAGACCTTTTACTCCAGACATTACATCCTCCAAACAACAGATACCAGATATGCTATAGGTACAGGTTGCCCTGACACTCTAGACACCAGTCTCCTCCACTAGTGCTAAAGTCAAAGCCCCCAGTTTCACGTCATGCTAGTTGCGCGCGCATCCAGGTTAAGGGTTTCTGCTGATTCTGCAACTTTTCCCTATGCATCCACCCACATGTGACGATTCTTGTGACGTTTCTCTGACATGTACAGTACACGCCCATGTGTACGCCTTTTTCACGCCTCCTATTACGCACATGTGTTCTTATCTCTCTCTTTTCACCTGCTACGCCTACTGTATTGGATTCAATTGTAAAGTTTTACTATATATAATGTGTAATGTTAATAAAACGTTGACTGTCCCTTCCTGAACCTTAGAGGTGACGGAACATGATGCTCCATCCTTGAGGATAATTCCATTAAAGCCCGTATGACTCAGATACCACGGACTCTGCCTCTCATTTAAATGAGCTGTCTTGTATTGATAATTATACGGAAAAATGAATAGGTAAAATATATTTACCACATAATCTGGCACCCGAATAGGGACCCCCCCCTTCCCCACTCGCCAGTGAAGTCACGCGGCTTTCGACCCCTTCTACAACCCCGACGGAAACCGTGCACGTTGCGGGGTTTCCCGCTATCTTCCCTCGGGTCCACGAGGGAGACGGAGACTGCGGTCCGGCGTCCAGACGAGGCGGTGAGGAATGCGGCGGATCCCGACCAGAGCCCTAGTCGAGAGAGCAAGGTCCGAGGTGTCCGGAGGCCCACCTGTTCCGAAGCGCATGCGTGGTAGCGTGATGCGTGCCAGTCCGATGTCGTAGCAGTCCGGTCCAGTCCAGTTTCCGAGGCCTTCAGTTTCTTGCTTCCCGGTGAGTACCGTTGTTGGGAACGCATCTAGACGGGTTCATTAATTTGTGCTCAGTAAAGACAGAGTTGGGTACACAATTCTGGTCCTGACGTGTTCACTTAGGTGGGTACGGTCCGACGTGTCTCTTTATGAGACCGGTCTGTGCTGTTTTAGCAGTACATCAGGTTATTCAGTTTTATCCAGAGTTTTTCGTTTTCTGTGTTCCAGGTAATTTCAGTCCGACATGTTTTAATGTGTATCAATGTTGTGGTATGAATGATTGTTTACTGTGTGTTACTGTGTTTATTGTGTTCACGTCCGAATCACTCTAGTCATGCCGCTGTTTTCAAAATTACGTCAGATAGGTACCAGGAAAGGGATACTTGAAGAAGCAGTTCCTGTCCCGCCTAGGGACACTCCAGGATATTTTATGTACCACAAACACGGCTTAGATGCTGTGTTGTATTTAGACTTATGGGTGGACTACACCAAAAATCTGGAAGAAAAGTTTAGATGGCCTGTTTCAGGGACATGGGATGCAGATTGCATCATGAGAGTTGAAGAAGCGTTATGGAAAAAGAAAGCCAGACAATCCCAGAAAGATGCCATAGAATTGTGGCGTAAAGAATCACATAGACGAACAGAAAAAGCAATCAGAAAAGCAGAGAAAAGTAGAGAAGAATCCGAAAAAGCCAGAGAAAAAGAGTTACTAGAAGAAGGAGAACAGGTCAGATTAGAGCAATTAGACCGCCAAAGAAATGCACTCATTACAGGCATGTATCCAGTTCTGGCCGAGGGCCTGCCTAAGGCGACCCCGGAAGTACCCCGTAACTTGCCACCACCATTGGTTCCGACTAAAATCCGTCACAAAAAGACCGCAGCAGACATTTTCCTTTCTTCCTATTTAGATGATGTAGCTCCAGCATATACCAATGTACCCGTACAACCCGCTAATAATGTACCGCAGCATGTTCCGGCTGATCAAGCCACGACCCCTCCACGACGAGATACACTTCCCGCACCTGCTGTCACTTCCCCTTCTGCTGCTGCTACTGGTCCCCCTACTATTGGTCCTCTCAATCCTTTTGCGACAGATGGGACCCAGAGTCAGTCCCCGTTGCATGTACCTTTCCCACACGCCATGACGTCAAGTCATGCTCATGGTTCTGCTTCAGGAGGTGCCGTAGGAGGCCCCCTTCACACCCCGCCACAGTTACATCGAGTGACAATGAGAGAATTAGCAACACAGCGTACTCCGAAAGCGATGCCACATGAAAAACTTAAACAGTATCTTACGGATTGTAGATATGATCCAGTACCTGGCAAGACAGGAGACATGATGTTAGCCTCGTTACGTCTACGACGTGTTACAGATTATCTGATCTTATTACCAGAAATGCCAGAACATCTAGACAACATATATCATTTTATTAGAACGGGGGAGAGGCCAGAATGTATTCGTGAGGCCATGGTATATCAGAAAGTTGAGACACAAGGTTTACTATTACGATTCTTAATTAATTGTTTGATAAGGGAACAAGATCAGACAGGTGTTGTACAAGAAGAGATGGATGTACTGACAAGATGGAGTCAAAATATTGCAGAATGTAAACATGATAAACAAACCTGTATAGATGCCATGTCCAGAAAAATTCGTAAGGAAATAGTAGCAATACATACCAGACAGAAGGCTGAAAAGGAAGCCGAGTCAGACAAGAATGACTCCTCGGAGGAGGAAGAGATAGAGACTTCAATGGAGAATCCAGACAGGATAGCCTACGTAGGTCGAGTAAAACTCCCTAAACAGTATTCTTCTGATAGACCTTTTGACAGACCCATTCGTATAGAAAACAAGAAACGTTACCTTTCCCCGATACCAGAGCAATGTTCTCTTGAACATGTTTTTCAAGTTACTGATAAAATACTGAAAGAAAGAATAGGTTATCATGAACTTAATACCTTACATGATCAGGAACTAGCCCGGTCAGCAGTACAATGGGCCGGGGATGATAGTATATATAAAGATGATTTAGTAGTACAAACATTTCTAAGCCTTACTCCCGAAGAACAGCGACTAGCTGGTATATACATGACCCAACATCTCATTACTCTGTATGAAAATCAGCAATCCGATCCAGGACCATTGTATAATTTATTGCAAGACTTACTCCTGAGAAGATGGAGAGGTCTAGGTACCGATTTAATTGACATCATTCTAGAACAACGTCACAAGTACAGAACTTTCCTAACTCCACGTCTTGTTTCCGTTCCACCCCCAGTAAGACAACAATATCACCTAGACAGACAGAATCCCTTACGAGAAGTACATCCAATCCGTAAGCCAGATGATACGCTTGAACGCGTATTTGTATACACTCCTCTGACTAAAATGGAATTATTAGAAATGAAGAAAATTGTACCTTGTCACGATAAAGACCCTGCAGGTTTCCACCGTGAATTAAAAGACATGTTACTTATGGGAGATTACACATATTCCGACATTCTTAAAATGCTAAAAGTATTGTTGCCAGCAGGGATTTACGAAAAACTGAAAGAAAAAGAATGGGAGGTGGGAGATAAAAAGATTATTTGGACTGAATTAGAAAACGAGGAAAATGGACGTACCCCAGGTTTAGGTCTTGGGGAGAAAACTAAAGCACTACCAGGATTATTAGTACAGGTTTTGCCTAGATTATTGACAGTTAAAAAGGAAGACTGGGATGCGATCTCAGCCTGCAAACAGAAACAAGACGAAGACACTAGTGATTTTTATTCAAGATTCGAGAAATGTTTCATTATTAATAGTGGTCTGAAAACAAGTAGCGAGTCATTCCCACATCTTTTTGTGACTAAACTAGTCGAGAATTCCTTACCCCAGGTTAAAAATAGAGTATTGAAAGTCGAAAGTACATGGCAAGCTAATACGCCTTCCCAAATGTTACAAATGTTACAGTACCACCAGAATAGAATCAGAGAGGAACACGATCATGAACAGAGACGCATGAAAGACACGAAAATGAAAGTACTAGTTGCTCAGTCTGTTCCAGAAGATGGTCAGAAGAGGGGTAACACGCAGAATACACAGACTAGTCACCCTACAGGTACTGTTAAAGGAAATTGCAATTATTGCAAGCAGCCAGGCCATTTTATAAGTGATTGTGCCGTCCTCAGACACAATATTGCTACAGGTAAAACGAAAGAAAGACAACGTCCGCCTAGACCAGAACACGTTAATCAGAATATTCCACAGAATCTGCAACCTCCGCAAAATGTACAGCAACAGACAGTAGCTGTACCCCAACCCCAACCCATTGCCGCAACACAAAACGTTACACAGCAAATGTACCAGTATGCACAGTCAGATTACCCCGATTATCAGCAGTACACATGAAACAGCCTAGAGAGGGAGGTTGGCTTGCCCCTTATCGAGGTTCCTGTAGATCAAGATGGTCCCTATGTACATAGTCAGGTATTAGGGAAAGACAGAAAATTTTTGATTGACACGGGGGCGAGCAGAACTACCATTAGTCATGACGAGGTTCCAGGGGCACCCCTCTCAGGCTTACAGAATGTTTCCCTTGGATTTTCAGGAAAGCCTATTGTTAACGAAGTATCACAGCCAGTTCCTCTTGCAGTTGGTCCATTGTCCCGTACTACAGAATTATTGCTTACGAAATCATGTCCTGAAAACCTGCTTGGTATTAAAACACTGAAAGCTCTAGGAGCAGTTATATGTTGTTCCCCGGAAGGAGTACGATTATTCCTTCGTGATTTCAATGGCCATTATGTTTTGAGAGATTTTGATGTTAGATTGAAAGATGTTCCACAGCATTTATGGGCGCAAGGTCCAACTGATGTAGGTTGTATGCACATTACTCCCTATCGTGTCACACTCAAGCAAGGTGTTGTACTGCCCCGAATCCGACAATACAAATTGCCCCCTGAGGCTGTAGCAGCCTTATTGAAAATTATTGACGAACTCATTGCCCAAGGAGTTGTTGTAGAAACGGACTCAAATGTATGTAATTCTCCAATCATTCCGATTCTTAAACGAACTGACCCAAATGCACCTCCGGTCTATCGACTGGTGATCGATCTTCGGGAACTCAATAAATGCATAGTACCACAGTACCCGGTAGTCCCAGATATTTCGTCACTATTGACTGCCATTGATTCCGAAGCTGCGTTCTTTACTGTAATTGATCTGAAGAACGCCTTCTTTAGAGTCCCCATTCATCCCGATAGCCAATACCTATTCGGATTCTGTTTAAATGGCCGAAGCTTTAAATTTGCACGTGCACCACAAGGGTTCACGGAAAGTCCGAGTATTTACAGCCAAGCTTTGAAAAGACAACTAGACAGTATTCACATGCCTACTGACACTGCTCTACTACAGTATGTTGATGATCTACTGATCACAGCACGGACCGAACGTGACTGCGAGTGCGCGTCACTGACAGTCTTGTATTTTCTGTCCGAAAAGGGGCACAAGGTGTCTCCTTCGAAGCTCCAATTCTGTGCCCAGCAAGTGGTATACCTTGGGCACTTGCTGTCCAAGAGGGGTAGACAGTTGACACCAGATCGTATCCAGTTAATTGCACATCTGCCACAACCCAAGACACAAAAGGAAGTACGGGCCTTTATTGGCCTCACTTCATACTGCAGACAATGGATTCCCCAGTATGCATTTCTAGCCAAGCCACTCATACAGTTGACAACACAGGAGGCAGCGACTTCGACTGTCCTCCCTTGGACTCAGGAACATACACAAGCTTTTAATGACTTGAAGAAAGCCTTATGTCAAGCACCAGTTTTAGCAACACCATGTTACAGCAAACCTTTTACACTTTTTGTCACAGAACGCGATGGCACTGCATTGTCTGTTCTCACACAAGATCAAGCAGGACACCATAAGCCTTGTGCTTATTTTTCTAGTACATTGGATCCAGTAGCCCAGGCTCTGCCTGCGTGCTTAAAATCAGTTGCAGCAACAGCTCTAGCTATCAGACAAAGCGATTCAATAGTGTTAGGACATCCCTTGTCAGTACAGGTTCCGCATTCCGTAGAAGTACTCCTGAACCGAACCCAGACTCAGCACTTGACCATAGCACGACTGACAGGTTATGAATTGACACTGTTCCAGCCACACATAGAAATCAGACGCTGCAACATACTCAATCCTGCCACATTGTTACCCTCGAGTACAACGGATCCAGCATCACATGACTGTGTAGAAGTCATTAACACAGTGACAAAGCCCCGACAAGACTTGACAGACATTGCATTACCCGATTCAGACCTGACACTTTACGTGGATGGTTCATGTATGAGAACAAGCACAGGAAAGTTGGTGGCCGCCTATGCAGTGACCACTGAAACTGAAGTCATAGAAACACATCGTATTGACACACTATCTGCTCAAGCCGCAGAGCTTATTGCTCTGACCCAAGCATGTATACTAGCTAAGAACAAGAAAGTTAACATATACACAGATTCACAATATGCATTCGGAGTCGTTCACGACTTCAGAGTCCTTTGGGAAGAGAGAGGTTTTTTAACTTCTCACGGTACCAAGATCAAGCATGGTCCCCTCATTCAAGCTCTGTTAGAAGCAATACACTTGCCTACAGCCATAGCCATCATGAAATGCAAAGCACATACCAAAGTCACTGACATTGTTTCCCAGGGTAACGACCTGGCAGATCGTACAGCCAAACTCACAGCTCAGACAGACGTTCCGACTGACATGACAAAGACTGATCCGACTACACTGACACATTGCCTGACAGTTAAGGATCCCATTCTAGATGTACTCGACATACAGACACATGCCACACCAGACGAAATTAAGAAATGGACTGAACAAGGAGGGATCCATACAGATCAGGGATGGATGACGAAGGGAAGGGCCACATGGTTCCTCCCCGACTCTATGGTTCAAATCATAATTAACACAGCACATAGTCCAGCACACTTAGGAGAGAAAGCCATGTTAGACAGTTTACAGAATCTCTGGTACAACAAACATTTACGAGCAGCCGCAAAACAGAAAGTGCGTACTTGCATGATCTGTTGTCAGTTCAATCCAGGAAAAGGTGTCCCCGTGGAACAGGGTGGATTTCATCCTCCTGACCATCCTTTTGAAGTCCTTCAGATGGATTATATCCAGATGGACCGATGCCGAGGATTCAAGTATGTCCTCGTAGTCGTATGTGCTCTTTCCCGATGGACAGAAGCATATCCAGTCCCCGATTACACTGCTGCAACCACTGCCAAACAGCTGGTACGTGAGTTTTTCCCGCGGTACGGTTTGCCCCGTGTCGTGTACTCTGATAATGGACAGCCATTCTCGTCCGAGCTCATGAAGCAGGTGTCACTCCTGTTAGGTTACCAATGGAAGTTCCACTGTGTCCGACATCCTGAAGCCGCAGGTCTCGTAGAGAGACACAATCAGACCCTGAAAACACATCTAGCCAAGATATGTACCGAGAAAGGCGTAGATTGGATAGTCGCCTTGCCAGTTGCACTCTTTTACATGCGAATGGTAGCTCATTCTAGGACAGGGCTATCCCCGTATGAGGTGGTCTTTGGTAGGCCTCCGAATATGTGGGGGACGCCTATGCCTCGTAGAATCACAGATGTTGACAGTTGTATGCTGACAGATTACCTGGCCTCCTTGATGTCTGCACTACAATCTTGTCGTTCACAGGTCGCAGCTGCCTTTCCGGACAACACCCAAGTAAAGCCCCACGAAGTCCGCCCTGGAGACCTGGTTCTTGTGAGGAACTTCGACCGGAAGAGTAAATGTAAATGTATAGGCATTTATATAGCGCACTACTTACCCGTAGGGTCCCAAGGCGCTTCGACCGCTGCGAAACCCTTCCTGGCTTCCCTGAGAGATGGTCCCTTAATGGGTATCTCCAGGGTGAGACCAGGCATCCCCGGCGGTCTGGTGGGGCCGTTAGTGAAGATGAGGCAAGCTAATGCCCAGAGTTGCCGAGTGTGATCGCTGATCAGAGTGGGCACCGAGGCGAGAGAATTATCGAGTCCGCTGACCCTGGTCCAGAAACCTGCCGCGCCGGGAATCGAACCCTGGTCCCGGGCCGTCCTCTGCTCTCGGGTCTGCCGCCTCTAACCAGTGAGCCACACTACTTCACTAGAGTCCGCTGGAACCCAGATGGAAGCAGCCGAAGTTGGTTTTATTATCTACAAGGACTGCAGTTAAAGTAGAGGGGAGGAAAGGATGGCTGCATTCGAGCCATGTTAAACAAATTCACGGACTGTATCCAGACTCCCCCATTAAGGACTGCCCACTTTCAGAAACAGTTACGAAACTCCCCTTGCTAGAGAAAACTCCCCAAGAGGAGTATCGTACTAAGCTAAGGTCTAGTAAGTCAGACAGCGTTTAATTGTTTAAGTCCCCCTGGGTGAAGCGGTTAGACAGGTTTCTGACATGTATAGAATAGACCCAAGCAGTCAGAGAGATAGGCGTAACGAGAAGAGAAAAAAGCATTGTAAAGTTTTGCACAGCGGATGCATAATTGCCTTGATCTCGATGTTTCTTCTGAGTCTTACGATTATATGCATTAGTCTAATGTTACACGTTTTTTTTCCTCTTGATTCACATGTACATGCTTCCTCTAATGACACTATGGAGCACACTTTTAGTGACCTGCCCCCCCATGAATTGTCCTATCGTTTAGCAATGCGCAACAATACATTCATCCGTATGTTACACCATTCACACCAAACCAGCAATGCGACTAATTGCTGGGTATGTGGTCGACTCCCTCCCTATCAGAAATACAAGGGAGCTCTGCCCCTCTTTCCTTATCCGTTCACGCATAATGGTTCGTGTGGTGCATGGTTTACTCTAATGTCTTCCCTGGATGGCAAGTCCCAGGTTTCCCAAGGCAATTGGATATGGGGGAACCTGAACACAGTCATGAATAAAATATGTTTCCCAGACCAGGAAGGTCTTCCCCAGAGGACAGGGACCGATCTAGAAAACGAAGTGTATGGATTAGGTAATTTTACACTTAATCTCATGATCCTGAATGTACAGTCTGAGACTAATTCGGACTTGCCGTATATTACAGTTTTGCCAGTGAAAGGTGAATTATGTGTCAGAAAGAATGGTTCAGTACATCTAGGACACAGTGATTGTGATACTGTTGTCGAATTCAGTGATAAAGGAAAGTCTACTTTCAAAGCTTCCTGCCATTCTTACTTCATATGTGGTCAGACAGCCTATGTACGTTTGCCATTGGATTGGGATGGGACGTGCTATATTGCGTTCCTATTGCCACCTGTTTTTCTAGCCCCACCTGATTATCACAGAAATCCACATCTCGTTCATGTCAGACATAGAAGGGAGATCAAGATCCCACTTGTCGATCAGACTGAAACTACATTAGAACAATATATCGATTTCAATAAAGGATTCTTTCCATTCATAGGCACAGTCTCAAATAGTAAACTAATCCGAAGATTGACCAGAACATTAGAAGCAGTAGTGAACGAAACTACTTCTGCTTTAGGCAACCTGACGGAGGAGCAGTCTACTATGAGACTTGTTGTTCTTCAAAATCGCCTTGTCCTTGACGTCATCCTGGCAGATAGGGGCGGAGCTTGTAGAGTCATCGGATCCAGTTGCTGCGTTTTCATTCCAAATAACGCGCCATCCGTGTACAAAGCCATCACCCGGCTTCATGAAATAGCTCACCAGATGCGCCAGAATCCAGGCTCCTGGACTTGGTCCGGTTGGTTCTGGAGTGTAATATCAGCCTGGGGATGGAAAGTACTGTCATTCCTAGGAATCATACTGCTCATAGTATTCAGTTGTTGCCTATGCCTACAATGCGGGCCAGCGATTTGCGGCTTGTGTGCCACAGCCTGTGTTCCACATCCTAGTTCACGTTCCAGTTCCCGTATGAGAAAAGATGAGCAGATGATGTTATATGAACAGATAGACGGTCTCATGAAAATTGATATATCCTGAAGGGAACGTAGGGGACAAGGAGGGAATGATGTAATTGAAATTTTTATGGTCAAGTATGTCCCCTAACGTGTACCCCAACGTCTCCATGTACGTGCTTAAAGTACATGTAATTTCCCTCCATGGCCGAATATGAAGACGCAAATGTATTTGCGTCCAACGTTAACATGTCCTCTACCAGATCCACCATGAATGGATCGATAATTCAGTTCCTAAACATGCCATGCCAACGTCTTTATATGGTGCACATCTGAAATTCGCACACGTTTTCTCCATGTTTCCTGGCCCAGTCGAGCTAGGCCCTTAAACGAGGCCTCTCTGCCTCATCTCTCCTGTCTCCGAAAACTGTACGCATCCCTGACCCCTGCCTTACTTCCTGCCAGCGCAGCGGTGCCCGGCTCGGCCTGGACTACCTGCCAAATTCATGTTTTGCCTACAGTTATCTGCTCAGCCTCCTCGAAAACACATTCCAGTCTAGTGAAATAGGTAAACATATACCCGGCTGCAGAGCAAAGGGCCCGGCTTTCCTGTCCTCCTTGCAAGTGATTTACTGAACCCGTTACCATGGTAGGCCCCTGGCTCCACTCGTTGCACCAAGACACGTATGCATGCACCAACTTTCAGTATAGGATGGCCCCTGCCCGAGAGACCTTTTACTCCAGACATTACATCCTCCAAACAACAGATACCAGATATGCTATAGGTACAGGTTGCCCTGACACTCTAGACACCAGTCTCCTCCACTAGTGCTAAAGTCAAAGCCCCCAGTTTCACGTCATGCTAGTTGCGCACGCATCCAGGTTAAGGGTTTCTGCTGATTCTGCAACTTTTCCCTATGCATCCACCCACATGTGACGATTCTTGTGACGTTTCTCTGACATGTACAGTACACGCCCATGTGTACGCCTTTTTCACGCCTCCTATTACGCACATGTGTTCTTATCTCTCTCTTTTCACCTGCTACGCCTACTGTATTGGATTCAATTGTAAAGTTTTACTATATATAATGTGTAATGTTAATAAAACGTTGACTGTCCCTTCCTGAACCTTAGAGGTGACGGAACATGATGCTCCATCCTTGAGGATAATTCCATTAAAGCCCGTATGACTCAGATACCACGGACTCTGCCTCTCATTTAAATGAGCTGTCTTGTATTGATAATTATACGGAAAAATGAATAGGTAAAATATATTTACCACATACCACTTCCCTGGTTTCAGGAACATGTAGAGCTGAATCAAAAAAACAATTTTTTTACTTCACATTTTTGGAATTTTCCTAAGTCGTAGCCCATTTTTCTTATTTGGTCTGCTTTAAACCTACTTCCAGTTGGTGGGGAAACCAGTGTGAAACCCATGGGTAATCTAGGAAAGCTTTAGATGAAAGCTTTAGATGTCTGAATTGGAGACAACCTTCTGAATTCATGAAGGGGTCATATGTGTAGATTCCTCACGGGTTTCCCAATGAAACGGACTGTTGAATTAAAGAAATATTGAAAATTAGTAGAAAAAATGGCAGTTTGTGATAAAGTTTTTATCTGTAACTTTTTGTCTCAATGGCTGATTTACAAAAGCAATACACCATTATGCCTGCTTGACCCTTCTGACTGTGGGGATGTATTGGTTAGTAGATTGTCCAAGAACTCTAGGTTACCAGAGCCAACAACTGATTGGCACCTTACAATGGTTTTTCATTGTGTACCAAGTATAGACCAAGTTATATGGTGAAATATCTAGACTGAAAAATGGGTATCAACGAAACCTATGTATTTCTGAGATACCCATACTAGCTTGTGAAAAGCAAGAGAATGCTGCAATCGTGCACACAAGGGACGATCTGCTGTCTTCCCTCCAGGACTTTAAAAAGGAACTTCGAAAGGAATTGAAGCCGGACCTAACCACTTTGCTCTATACATTTCGGTGAGACCTCAATGTTAAGCTGGCTAAATTACAACAAGATGTGGATTCGTTTGGGACAAGGGTGCTGGACCTAGTGATGAAGTCTACTGAATTGGACGATTGCACTGCCCAACTGGTGGAAATCACTTAGACCCTGCATTTGCAGCTCCAAGCATCGATCTTGAAACACGAACATTTGCAGAATAGGTCCAGACGAGAGGGCGCGCAACCTAGGTGGCCGCACCCGTGTGAGGCTCTGGCAGCCTTTGAATAATTATCCAGAATTATCCTGCTGCAGTAACAGGATAGACCAATAAAAAAAAAATACAGTGTCAGAATGCGCCCGGAACTGCATGCAGCTGCTAGAAGACATAATACCCTGCTGGCTGCCGGGAACTCCTACCGCGGTGTGTGTTGGCAGGGGCCACGGCCGGGGACAAGAAGAGCAATTGCTTACCCCCTGGAGTGCTGGTGGTCGCGACTGCCCTGCGGAGCTGAGAAGGCCCAACCCGACTAAACGCAGGTACACACAGCGGTGACGCTGGTAGATCGGACGTGCTGCTGGGTTTGCTGGGAAGGACACGAGCCAAGCAGAGAGCTGCAAGCGGTGGCGAGGGGCACGTCTTTGCTCCCAAAAAAAGGTATGAGAAATGGTGGAGGACGGGAGGGCCTAGTTGAGGCCTAGACATAGATTTGCAGAAGGCCCCACTGAATTGAGAAGGCCAAATCTGCATGGCGGCTGGACGCACATACTGCTGGCTCTTCCAAATCGACAGGGATGCCTCAGACTGCAGTACGCAGTAATAGATACACGCGCTAGCACTGGGGGAATTGAGTACTCCAAGGACCCACAACTGGTAATGCGGCCATACCCCTGCAACAAGAGAAAACACAAAGGGAATGATGCACAGCGACTCCTATGTGAGACTCGCTTGCGGCCTATGGCCAGCCAAGAACCCACAGACAGGAGCTCATATATTTGCGCTGCTTGACCGTACTGGAGAAATAGCGGGTGGCAGTGCCACTGAGTGCAGTCCCCAGCAGACCCTGTAACTGAACAGAGACTGTTAGCATTGACACAAAGCCTCTGCCCTCGCATTCCCGCATACATAGATAGAGCCCCCACAGCGCCACAAGGAGATAAAGACAGAACTGGCTGAGGACAACCCTTGCTATGCCGGCACTGTGTACTTGCAAGTGCTCCATCGCAAATAAGATCAATCAGCTGCCCCTCGTGGTTCTGGAACATGAAGAGTACAAGTGACAGCGCTGCAGCGATATCAGAGATGCAGGTTGGCCCCCTGGATACCATACTGCGGGAGTGCCCCTGCAACGAGGTTGTAGCCCTCTGTGTCCACTGAGCCTTCCTTGGGAGGGTGCTGATAGGCGGCAGTCACGCGTGATGGGCAAACAGAACCGAAACAGCCGAAACTGACCATTGAAGCTCACGGAACACCAAGACATCAGTGCGAATCAGAGCAACTACACACAGGGCAGCATACCGACTGCATGCAGGTCGCAGAGGAAGACTTAAAAATGCTGCTTGACACCATGAAGCACAGTCTAGCCTCCATAGAATCCAAAATGGCCACTAGGTGCAACAGACTTAATTTTATGGCAAAAAAATTGAAAAACACGACGCACGCATAGAGGAGACAGAACACAGAATCTCAGATTTGGAAGAGGCAGCAACCTCTAAGGAAAAGCAGCTAGCACAAATGAACAGGCTACTAAAGGTTATAGTAGCTAAGAATGAGGACCTCGAGGCACTCTCTCAACATAACAACATCGGTGTTCTGAGTGCCGGACAGCACCAAAACCGGTAAAATGGAGGAATATGTTGAGAACATGCTGTGTGACCTCTTAGGCCCGGAGGATTTCTCGGCCCAGCTGGTGGTTGAGAGAGCATACTGATCTCTGGGCTCCAGACCCCCTCCGGGGACGCCAGCCAGACCTATTATTGCAAAACTTCTTTATTACAGAGATCGGGATACTGTTCTGAGACTGGCGAGATCTAAATCACCTTTAATCCATGACGGTCACACTGTAGCTTTATACCTAGACTTTACCATCGCTGTCCAAGAGGCCAGAAAGAAATTCGCTTTGGTGAAGTGGAAACTCATGCAGGCACATATAGACTACGCTATGTTTTATCCTGCACACCTGCAAGTTACTCACCAGGGAAAACAGCATGTCCATACCAATCCACAGCAGGTGGAGGACTACCTAGGAAAACTGAAGAAACAGGAATCGAACCCAAACATCCTCTCAGCTCTCTGATAATGACTGACTGTGTCTAACGAGAAACGGGCCGTGAGTACCAGAACTGGCGGTGGAGAATGAGAACGTGGTGTTTACTAAATTCGTCAAAGACTAAGTGAGCCCTGCATAGGCATAGAACAAACTTATATAATATATATGATTGTTTGGCATTGCCATTGAAAATGAGTGAGCATATTTCCCTGAATCCGGGGTACCTCGCTACCTCTGACCCTAAGATTGCTGAGAGAGGATAGTGGATGGGTGTGCCATCTGACTCTCCCCCACAGGGTGAGCCCCTAGTCTTATCAATGGGTTTTCTTATCCCCCCTCCTTCCCTTTTTACACATATCATTTTTGGACCCTCAGGAATTGGTCAACCTTTGACCTTTATTGGTTAACACTTTAACTCCCCTCCTTCCTCCCCCCCTGAAGAACTGAATTCCCCTCTCCCCCATTTTTTTCCTCTATTCCTGTAGCTCACCCTCCATCTCCCCTGTCCGCCTTCCCCCTTCTAATATACCCAAGCTCCATCTTTTCCCCCTTCCTCTTGCATTCAATTATCCCCTACCCCCCCTATTTCCTTTTGTTCACACAAGTTGGCATATTATTGCTGAAGTTCAGTTGTTAATGAACATGGTTTTAAGAGCTGACCGTTTGGTGGGGTGGTAGGGAATGATCGTCACAACAAGTTCGGGACATCGATGTGGGCGGGGGAGATAAAGGGAAAGACTTTTGTTCAAGCACTCCACAGCATGACAAAATATTCGTCATAGAGCTCCCATACAGTGAACAACATGAGCATACAGATGCACTACAAAGCACCAGCCCGCCCACTGTGCAAAAGATGGAGACATGTACAAACCTCCTAGACAGAGACCACGCGACAAGGTATTCTGACAAGATAAATAAATCTGGCGCAGCCTCTCCAATATGGTTGACCTTGAATATTTGAAGATTAAGAGACCCCAGAAAGCTTAGGCAAATAATAGCATAGTTAGATAGATACTCAATTCAGATTGCGATGCTCCAGGAAACTCATCTAGACCCTGAGACACCGCAGAGATTTGCTGCTAGATGGGCAGGATACAGTTGCTTCGCATCATACTCCACCTACTCACGAGGTACACCATATTAGTCCATAAAACCAACCCCTACATTCCCGCGGGCATGATATCGGACCCGCAGGGCCGGTTTAGTCTGACGTGGGGAGTGATTGCCTTGCATTCAATGAGGCTAGTTAGCTGTTGTGGTCCTAACACTGACGACCCAATGTTCTTTGTTACGCTATGGGGGAAATTTGTAGATATCAGATCCGCGCATGTGTTATAGTTGGAGATTTTAATATCACTTTAAATCCAACGCTAGATAGGTCCAAACCAGAGCCCTACCACTATATCCGCTCCCAATGCTAAATGCCTGGAGACATCTGCACACAGAAAGGAGGGAAGGCATGTGTCACATGATAGCACACGAGACTTGGACGCGTTTGGACTATTGGGTGATCACTAGAGGCCTTAGCACTTGGTTAACTGGGGTGGAACACTTAGCACACACCTACTCCGACCATTACCCTGTACTCATAAGTATATCGCCACCAACGACACATACCCACTACATAAAATGGTGCCTAAACCCCACCATGCTTTTAGATACTGTGTTCCGAGCCGAAATGGATCAAGAAATACAGGAGATCATTTGGCAAAATCTAGGAACGTTTGAACATGTGACGATGGTGTGGGAGGCATTAAGGTGACTGTCGGAGGAATAAGAATGTGGGGTCAGGGCCGGACTGGCCGTAGCGGGCACCGGGCAATCCCTTGGTGCGCCGCACGGGTGGGGGCCCGTTTTGGGCCCCTGGGGGCAGTTTTTGTTACAGGGCCATTTTTGCAGCAAAATCGGCCCTGTAACAAAATTGGCAGAAAAGCGGTCCTTGCAAAGACCTCAGCGGCACCCCCAAACCCCAAAGCACTTCGCCAGGGCCGGTTTTGGTTCCCAGTCCGGCCCTGGGTGGGGTGCTCATGGACCTATGGCAGACACTCACCCAGCTAGAGAAAGAGCTAAAACTAATAGAAGGGGACATAACTAGCTCGCCATCCCCACAGAAATACATCGAGCTCAGGGACAAGATAATTCCGAGGAAAATACTTCAAAGCATGCCGGTATGGGGAGGGTGAAAGGCCAGAGAAAGAGCTAGGAGAGCAAATTTACCCATTCAAAAGCCAACCTTCAATATCCTGTTCTGCTGCAACTGAAGGTGGCCATCTGAATGGCGGAGAAAAAGGTCTCAGAACAAAGCATGAGATAGCAGAGTGATTTTGATTCCTGGGACATAATCATCCAACTTCAGGAATTTGGTTTTCTTTGTACATAAGATACACTATCTCAGGTCTTCGAACATACGATTCACAACCTCAGAGGTCAGGAACAGAATTTGACCGCATACAGACATTTTAGAGTTTTAAATGTTGCAAGCAACAGCAAAGGTAAATAGCTGCCAACAGCTGGTGTTAAATAGGTTACAAAGAAAGCCCAATTGACTATTTTCAAGACAGAGGGGCATCTTTTACAATGGTAATGGCGTTTATAAAGTGCTGGTACACCCTGAGGTTTCATGGCACTGAAGTAACATGTAAGTAATAGCAGAGACCTTTCAAGATAAACCTTCCGGCCTGGATTCTGGACTGGTCAGCCATAAATCCCTCACAGCTGAGGTGAAGGCTTGTTTCAACAGCTATGTGATCACGGCCTTTCTGAAGAATACTAGGTCAGACGTAGGACGAAGGTTGGGAGGAAGATCATTACACTCTACCGGGCAAGGCTAGAAAATCTAGGACCCTTGTAACTGAGCGTCCAAAATCTTAATATGTTCAGCAAGTTGAAGAGTTAGTGGACGAGAATATTTTAGAACCCTTTAAGAACCAAAGCTAAGGGCGAGGCCATGTACCGTTTTAAATACGGAACAGCATGTTTTAATCTGCAGTTTTGTTGTTTGGGCAGGCAGTGCAATGTCTTCAGGAGAGGAGTGGTATGAGATTTCCTGGGTGATGAAAAACCAGTGTGGCTATAGAAAGTCGAATCACCTGTAATTTAGAGAAATCTCCCTTGGATATGTCAAGATAGATGGCACTGGCATAGTTCAGGTAGGATCCAGTCACTGCTTACGTAGGGCCCATTTACGGCTTTCCATATTCACAAAGGCCATTACTACTCGTAAATGCCCTTTGTGAATTCCGAAAGTCGTATAGTTTAATTTTCGTCTAACTTTACCTTTGTGAATCGGGCCCATAGTTTTTAAGGCATTGATTGAAAAGTATGCATGTAATTTCCAAACCTTTCTTAAGGTAAAAATGCCTTTATGTATTAAATATTTTATTGAGCATAAGCAGAAAAATGCACCTCAGCGACATCAGTAGGGGCCGTCACCACTCTAGGGAGGCCAAGGCCAGCGACCCCGCGGATACCCCACCTGGGGCTAGCGGGTACGTCATCATATTAACACAGCAAGCCGCCTACAACCCAATGGGCCGGCCGCGTCTTAAGAGGTGCTACAACGGTGCAAGCTGGTCAGTGCTAGTGCATTGTAAGAAAACCACGAGAAACAAGAACTTCAAACAATCCCTCCTCCCACCCCACCCCAGCCCTCCCTTCTCCTTGTCCATGTCCGGAATTCAGCTATAGGTTGTGAACCACCCTCAACAGTCAGTGGGCGCCACGCGCGCGGGGCCTGTGCGCTTACGAGTGTGTGTTTTGGGGTCCGGGAGAGGTGTGTCCGCCAAGCGTAGCAGACGCAGGTAGCGTGGGCAGCTCACCTCCCGAAACTCCCCGGTAAGCAAGGCGAGGAATGGCCGCCAGAGTTCCGCAAAGTCCGCCCCCCTCCCTGATGCTGCCAGCGATAGTTTCTCCATGCCCAGGATCGCCCATAGTCGGTGAAGCCACCCCAGTTGATGCGGAGCCTGTGTCGCCCTCCAGTGCGCCACGATGTTTTGGACCGCGGCCCCAAGCGCAAGCGCGATCAGGCGCCCGCGCCATGATTTCAGAGGGTACATGAGTGCGTTTGGGAGGCCTAGTAGAATGTACGCTGGGAAGCGCGGCAGTTGTGTGTCCAGATGTGCATCTATAAGATCCAGGATAGGGTCCCAATAGGGGCGCAGCGCCTTACAGCTCCACAGCAGGTGTTCCAGTGTCCCCAGTTCCCCACATCCCCTCCAGCATCTGTCACTGATTCGGGCATCCCAGTGGTGTAGTCTCTCAGGGGTGTGGTACCAGTATGTTGCTACCTTAGTCAATGTCTCGGTAAGACCAGTGTGGTGCGCCGAGTGTCTGGCTCTATGGTATACCCCCTCCCATTCCTTCCTAGTGAGCTGCCTCCCCAGATCCCTCTCCCACCGGACCTGGCCCGCATTGTATGTGTGTGCCTGCGTGAGGAGGAGCTGCTGATAGAGGTCCGATATCAACTTCCTATCCGAGGTGCGTGTCAGTAGCCATCGTTCGTAAGGCGTGAGGTGCCGTCGGGCTCCGGGCTGGATCGAGGGGTGGAGCACCCAGTGGCGCACCTGTAGGTATTGCAAGCGTTCCGATTCGGCCACGCCGTAATCCGCCTTGATCTGCTGGAACGGCAGGATGCCCTTGATATCGAACATGTGTCCCGCCGCACGACAGGGTGTCGTCCGCCACGTCGTGAACGTGCCGGTGTCCAAGCCCGGTGTGAAGTCCGGATTCTCGAAGATGGGAGTCATGGGCGAGGGGAAGGTGGTCAGCCCCTTGGCCACGGCTACTCTATCCCACACTCGCAGGGCGGTGCTGGTGATTTCAGAGGCGTACAAGTTAGGGGGACGGTGTCGGCGCGGAAGGAAGGGCACGCCTTGAAGGGTGCGGCCGGCCACTGCCTGGTCCAGGAAGAGCCAGTGCTTACCGGACTCCAGCTGGAACCATTCCACAAAGGTGCGCAGCTGTGCCGCCTGGAAGTACAGGGTGAGGTCGGGCACGCCGACTCCACCGTTCGCGGGGGGTAGGGTGGCGAGAGTATGCTTGAACCTGGGTCGCCGGCCGTTCCAGATGAACCGGGACAGTTCCGATTGGGTTTGTTGAAGCCAACCCGCCGGGGGGTTCAGGGGGAGCGTCTGGAACAGGTACAGAATCTGCGGCAGCAGTGTCATTTTGACTGCGGCAATCCTGCCTAACCATGACAGCGTAAGTGGTTTCCAACGCCATATCTGCTCCCGGAGCTTGCGGGTGAGGGCCTCGTAATTGACCCGCGTAGTGCCTCGGACAGTAGGAGCCAGGCGAACGCCCAGGTACGGGACGGTTGCGTCCGACCATTGGATTCGGAATTCCGATTTAATCTCGGCCACCACATCCGGGCTCAGTGAGATGTTCAAGGCCTCAGATTTGGCTTCGTTGATTTTGAAGCCCGAGGCCAGGGCGAAGGTGTGGAGCTCTACAAAGAGAGCACGCAGGGATCGCATTGGGTCAGTGAGGGACAGTAAGACGTCGTCGGCGTATAGGCTGATCTTATGTGTGTCGGCCCCAAATTTGATGCCCGAAATGAGAGCATGTTGCCGCACCCTCTGGGCCATCGGCTCCATGTACAATGCGAATAGGAGCGGCGACAGCGGGCAGCCTTGGCGCGTGCCTCTGCCAATGTCGAACCTCGGGGAGGTATGCCCGTTCACTCTCACCGCGGCGTTGGGCCGGCGGTAGCAGTTGAAGATGCGGTGGCGGAGTTTCTCTCCAAAGCCGAAGTGTCGGAGGGTCTGGTCAAGGTATGGCCAGTGTACTCTGTCGAAGGCCTTCTCCGCATCGATGGTGAGCAACATGCAACCAGGTTTAGTGCGCGATCCGGCCTCAATGAGGTGCAGCACCCGCTTGGTGTTGTCGCTGGTCTGCCGTTGGGGAATAAAGCCCGCTTGGTCGGGGTCTATCAGCTGTTGCATATATGGGGCGATGCGGCTCGCTAGTATGCCAGTGTAGAGCTTCAGGTCTACGTTCAGCAGCGATATGGGTCTGTAGGAGCCGCAAACTGCCGGATCGCGGCCCGGTTTGGGAATGACAGAGATAGACGCCTCCAGCAAGTCCGGATGTATGGCGCCGGGCGTGTCAAATGTGTTAAACAGGTCGCGCAAGAGGGGGGCAAGCTGCTGGCAGAAGGTCTTGTAAAATGCCGCAGTATAGCCGTCGGGTCCCGGGGATTTCCCGACCTTGAGGCGGGCAATGGCCGAGATGACTTCTTCCAGGCCTATGGGCCGCTCCAGAAAGTCCGCTTGGGCCTGGGTAAGGGTGGGAAGTTCCGCACCCCGCAGATAGGCTGGGCCGGCGTCAGGGTCTAGGTGATCCGCGTCGTAGAGCGCCGCATAGAAATTGCCGAAGGCCGTCGCAATCGCCGCGTTCTCTGTGACCAAGTCGCCATTGGGCAACTGGAGAGAGCGCACTTGTTGCCTCTGGGTTTGCGCCCGAAGCCTACTCGCCAGCAGTCTTCCGCAGCGGTCGCCACCGGTATAGTAGACATGTTTGAGGCGCATAGCGGCGTATTCCGCTACGTCTTGGTCCAAGGCCGCTAGCATTTTCCGCTCGGCGCACAGTTGACGCCATGCTCTGGCTGCCCCCGTGCGTTGGTGCATCTGTTCCAATTCCGCCACGCGTTGGGAGAGCTCGGCACGTTTCAGCTCCCTCTCCTTGTTGTTGGCCGTGGCGATGGAAATGATTTCCCCGCGCAGGACCGCTTTGAGGGCTGCCCACTGGGTAGCTTTGGTGGTGTCATCATTGGCGTTGTGCTCCAGAAAACGGTTAATCGCTGTCGTGAGTCGGGCCTGGGTGTCAGGCAGCTGCAAGAGACCGTCCCGCAGCCTCCAGTGCCGTTGTGGAGCCGGCATGGCTCCCACCCGAACCGTCGCCACCACCGGGGAGTGGTCCGAGAGCGCGGCTGGCAGTATCTCCACGCTCTCCACCTGTAACGCCAACTGCGAGGAGCCCAGAAAATAGTCTAGCCTCGCATACGTCTTATGCGCAGCCGAGTAATACGTGTAGGCAGTAGTCTGGGGGTGTGTGTGCCTCCAAAGGTCGATGAGGCCCAGGTCTGTCAGGTGTGCGTGACCCGCCGCCGTGAGCGCCCCTACTTGACCGGATCTCTGACCTGAGCGATCCGCTGTGTTGTGAAAGACTATGTTGAGGTCCCCCCCCAGCAACAAGTGAGCGTGTGTGGTGGCCGTAACGGTCTCTAGAGCTGAATGCAGGAACTTTTCCTGACCCTCGTTTGGGCCATAAACAGAGCCCACAAGCAAGGTGTGGCCCGCGATTTGGAAGCTATAGAGTAGGAGCCGCCCTCTAACTTCGGCCTCTTTCTGGAGGACTTTCCCCTCAAAGGACTTAGCCACTAGGATCGCCACCCCTGCGGACTTCTTCGGGGAAGAGGAAAAGAACTGCCACGGAAACGCGCGGGATTTGAGTCTATGCTGGTCGCTGCGCACAAGGTGTGTTTCCTGGAGAAGGCAGAGTAAAAATGCCTTTAGACACAAAAGAATTAATCTGAGACAGAAGGTTGTCACAGTTACTCCCACGCTTTTAGAGCCATCTTGGGTTTGGGAACAGGTCTCATTTCAAAATGCCAATAAAGCTGATTCCAGAGCCCTGAATGGCAATGCTCAAGAAAACAACTCCTAAATATATATTTTTCGACCTGTAGCCATGTAACATACAAGAGAGATTTCATCAAGTACAAAGAATGTATTCAAAGCCTTAATGTTCAAAGATGATGCATATGGAGGTCTGATTTCCAGAGGATAAACCCCAGTACTTAACTACACGATTAAACCATCAATTAAATTCACTGTTGAAAAAGAAGGTCCTTTAAAAAAATATAAAAATCTTTGATATTACTTGATTGAGGCAATAGTCAAAATGTGAACTTTGTCGAATGGCTGTAGCTGCCTACTTCTCTCTGAACCTAGTAAAACAGAATTTTAAGGAACAGAAGAGTGCTTTTTAAGTCAAACCTACCAGACAGCGCAACTACCTGGATTACTATAGACGTCTTGGGAATATTCGGAAAGCTTCCATGGGCTGCATTCCGCCATCTGCTTATCATTGCCTTTATGGTTTGTAACTCACATTTGCTTGCTTCATTTTTGTGGGCTTTTTTAGGTCTTGCAGGCCTAGCGCTGGACGCAAAGCCCTGCCCATGTTTCTTATTGGGTAGCTTCCTCACTTATGTTAAACGCTGGCTTCTAATTGATACTCAGGGGAAACAACCTTTACAATGCAACTTTTACAAAGCACTACCATTACAACACGCAACATCCCTTACAACGCAACCATTACCCCGCATGACACTACAACGCATACACTTACAACTAATGTCATTATAACGCAGTCATTACAACGCATACCATTACAACGCATACCATTACAACGCATAATACCCTTACACTATACAAAACACTTACCCTACTGTTGCACCCCCTGGAGTTAGAATAGTAATTTTTACCCCTACACTATCCAATACTTACCATACATGCAAGGTAATGGTATGCGTTGTAATGGTATGCGTTGTAAAGGTAGTTTAAAAAAAATTGTTGTAATGGCATGCGTTGTAATGGAATGCGTTGTAAAGGATGTTGCGTTGTAAAAAGTGCGTTGTAAAGGTATGCATTGTAAAAGTATGCGTTGTAACGTCATACATCCATACTCAGGCTTTTTGTCACCGCCCTGTCTCCTTTTAGCTCCGCCCATCTGGATTGGATCGTTTACTGGCGGAAATTACACGGTGCCTTTATGTTGTGGCTCAGCACTATTTTCTTTCACTTGTGTTTGGCAATGGCAGCCGCGTGTTAATTTTTGCATCGGGCTTCCACTTCACTTGGCCATCATAATGAGCTGATATCAGAGTAAGATAATGCAGAATGCAGGCTTCATTGCTATCCTCTATGTGCATTAAAGGCGAGCGGTGTTAATGTTTTCTCAAACTCCCCCTACACAGCCCAGCAGTGTGTGACAGAATGTGTAACAGCCACTAACACCGTGAGCAGGCCTCCCTTTTTAATTACACCGGCCCTGGGCAGGGTAAAGGGTGCTAGCAAGTCATAATAATAAGTTACCGACAGGCCGCTTCACTGTATCAGCGCTTCTTTTTTAACGTTCTCCTTTAACTGGTCGGTGAGCACTTTTTTTTTCATTCCACATTGTTGTCCCAGACAGCAGTAGCAGCAGGGAAGGGGCGTGTTATTGAAACCAAGGTTGTGATTTTTGTCCAGTTTTTAGGATGAAAGAATCAGCCACCATGCAGAAATTCAAACAAGTGACTTGCAATTCCCCACAACAAACATTTGGCTGACTAAGCTGATTTAGAACAGGGACTATTTGCATGCGGGTCAGGTGCTCAGTAAAAGGCTGCTGTTTCCTCTAAATAATGGAATATTGTCTTCTATAAGTTACAGTCTTGTACAGCCAGTAACTCTCTTTCCCTCTCATACAATCTTTTGACAGTATTTTTGCCTTTCCTCCTTTTGCCCAGGTTTGCGTTATACAAATACCAAATATATACACTAGGCATGGGCAAAATTAGGTTGCCATAATTTACGTAACTTGTGGAATTTTACGCCTGCTACATGAAATAATGCAAAATTGAACGTGCAATTTGTGGTAAAAATGTACTGCAAATGAACGGGAACACAACAGAAGGCGAGTAGCTGTTGTACACTGAATTTGTGTAAATGCGTCCTTGCACCAAAATTGACACATTTCACATCACAACATAGTACAAAATTATGTATTTGCATTTTAAGTAATTAACGCAATTTTGTACAATTTTGCCGTCATTTTGTGTAATTACTCGTAAAATAAATGTTGCACTCCCCTATATACATGTAGATATACATGATTTAGGCAGACTATTTGATAGAAAATGCAGTATTAATTGCAAGCAGTGATAAAATCAATCGGTCTGACTTTTGATAAGTAAAGTGCTTTGTAATTAGTGGGTGAGAAGGTGTATAGTTATTTATACACTGGTATGTAATTTATATCTATCTCTCTATGTGATGAAAAAAGAAGCAGGTGAATATTCACCCTTCAGCCACAAAGTCTGGAAACTTCGCCCTCAGTGAAGATGATGACGCTTCCCAGGATCACCAAGGCAAAGTTTTAGCTACTTACCCTGAAATGTGTACTTTGGACTTTTTTTCAGCCTCAGGGAATTCCAGCCTTTGGTTTTCCAAGGTAGCACAGTTGACATGAAAAGGTGGAGACTGGGGTGATGCTCAAGCAATATCTATGAGGGTGTAGGACCAAGTGACTTCGCTCGGTAGCAGGAGATGGCACATAATGTTAGACTCAGAATCTGATTAGGAAACATGTTTCAGGAAAGCTCTCTGTTGGAGACCACAGCCACCCACCATAGTAGGTATCTCACAGCTGCAAAATTCTGCTGAAGCTGCTAATTTTTTTTATTACTTTGCAGTACTGCACATTGCATAATTAAAAAATGATGTAAAGTTACAATTTGCTCGAGCCTGTAACCCCTTTTTAAAATGTCAAGTAGCTAAATTTAACAATTTTACAGAACGTGCTGAATAAGTTGCATTCTTGGAACTTATACTTTGTTTTACCCAGCTTCAGGGTTTAAACAATACTGCTCAATAATTTCGTACTCCAATGCTGCTTAATTCCATTGGCCCTACCTACAATTGATCAAGTGGAATCAAAATTAACATGTATTGAACATTTTATTACAATATACTTGTTAATAAGGACTATATAAATAAAAAGTATGTAAAATAAAAAAAACTCAACATATTTACCTGTGACTTTTTTTACATAGTCTTGTGAAGCACACTGTATGCTAATTTGCATTTAAAGAACACTCATTTAATACCTAAATAGTGTTCACTGAGTAGTAATTAGCAGATAATTCTGAAATCACTCAGCAGGTTAGACCTTTCTGACAAAAAATTATAGCAGAATAGTGTGTATATTCTTGGGATAATTGGAAATCATTCTTAAAACATCAGGAGCAATTTCATCATGTTAAAAAGAAAGTATGCTTGTGGAGTTTTGGATGTTTATTTTCAAATTATCCTCACATCATCAAGAACAACGGGACCATATGAAGTAATCAGATACTCATTCTTAAATCCTCCTGCAGACATCCGGAATAGTCACACCTTGGGTAGTCATCAGATACTTATTTTGAAATCCTCCTGAAGTCACCAGGAATAGTCACAACTTTTGAAGTCATCAGATACTCATTTTTAAATACTCCTGAAGTCATTAGGAATAGTCACACCTTGTGAAGTCATCTCATACTCATTTTCAAGTCATTCGCGAATCATCAGGCTCAAGTTTCTAAACTCTGATGATGACTTCAAGAACTTGATGATGTCTGATGATGTGAAAATGACTTCTACAGTAGTTGGATGATCATCCAATGACTATGGGATTGCTTCTAAAGTAATCCTGCTTGACCTGGGAACCCAAAAGCCCAGAATCTCATGCTACGTGCTGGAGATACAGACACCGGACAGGGAAGGATCACAGTTCTCAGTGTAATCAAACGTTATGCTGAGGAAGACTTTCATGCTGGATGTCCTGTTCTTCTGTGCGGGGGGTTGTAATAAAGAATCCAACTTAATCGATTTCTTTCAAGTGGATTTATTTCGGATTACTACACAGATTTGCCGACGAGGATGATCAACCCCCTGCCATCTAATTAAGAAAAGGATTAATTGGAATTCAAATTCATTGAATTTTATTTAATATTCTACACCGTTAAAAGTGCCGAGTCAAAATGCCGAGGGAGACTGTGACGGACTACTTCACTACTTCGAGTAAGTGTTGAAATATTTTTTTTTATTCCCTCTTTCAATGTCGCGAAAGATTTGCTGACCTTTGAATTAGCCCCAACGGTTATTACCAAAAAGAGAGACAACGACAGACAACTCCATCGTTTGTGAGTTTAGTTGGTTGTATATTTCTCCCTGTGTTTAAATAACCAAATTGACTTCTTTAATGGGCTAACTGCTGATGTTAATCTTCCAGTAGCCCGAGCGCTGTTTACCTTCAATTCGGCTGTTGCTGCCTTCCCGCGAGCGTTCTTCTTGACACGTGGGTGTTGTTTACCTTCAACTCAGCTGCTCTTCAAGCATTCTACCCAACACGCGGCTGTAATTGGATAACATTGTTGTTAGACTGCATTCTACTGACACAACGCGCTGATTTCATAGCGCAAAATCTACGAGGTCATGCAGCGTGACCCCAGTGGGCATTTTAATTCACAAGTCTTTCAAGTCTTTTTTTTTTCCCGACTCAAGCACACCGGTAACGATCTCTGGCATCCAGTTGAACTCTACAATCCTTCATTCCGACAGTAAGATTATTGATACTGTTTGCATATTTATAACATTATTTAACTTGTACTTACAGTATTACAAAATGAATGGAGAATCCAATACAGCTTCCACAGCAAGTAGTGTTATACAAAATACAAATGCTAGCATTTCATTAAGTAATCCGAAAGAATTCTTAACTAATCCAGGAGAACCTATTATAAAATGGCAAGAGTGGAAGGAATACTTTATAAATTACATTGCTACTCTTGAAGACAATGGTAGTGTCATGTCTCCAGAAAGAAAAAAAAGAATTTTAATGCATTGTTTAGGACCTAAAGGTCTCAGAGTTTATAACCAAATGCAGAAAATAGAAAGAAGTGGTGACCTTGATGTTTTTAAATGTGCTATAGCTGATCTGGATGACCACTATTCACCGATTGTTTGTGCAGCAGTATCTAGACGCACGTTTTACAAACGCAGACAAGATACTAATGAATCTATCGAAGATTACGTGCCTGCTTAAAAATTTTTAGCAATTAAATGCAAATCTGGTTCCTTACATGATGACATGATTAGGGATCAAGTTGTCATGTGTACTAAAAATGAAAGTATCCAGGACAAACTTTGGATTGAAGGAGATGCAAGTCTCAAAGATATAATCACATTAGTCAAACAAGCATTGGAAATGCAATAGGTCCCGCATTAGAAAAGTTGGAGCTATTGGTCTTGTAAATGACAAATATTTTATTTATGTGTTGGTTTTTAATATAGCTAAATGGATAGCTTTGTCATTTACAATGCCAATAGTTATAACTTTCGCGAATGTGACACCTATAGCATTTGGAATGCAACATGTTTTGTATTTACGTGACTTAGATGGCAGCTCTGGTCGTTAGGCCACATCTCTAGAGAGCACGAGAGTGCAGCAGGTGAGAGAAGCACAGAGAGGGAGCAGAGAGTGCAGCAAGGAAGAGAAGCACGAATAGGGAGCCCAAGAGTGAAGCAAGGGTGAGATGCACGGACAGGGAACCTAATGTTAAAGTTTGTGCCATTATTTAGAGAGAACAGATGATGCCCCCTGTGTGCGACATCGGTCGTGCAGTCAGTCACCTAGTACCCCGCCCCCAAAGTTATCCGCATTCCATCTTTTGCTGTCACACACAAGCTCTCAACTTTTCCCGCATATTTGCCCGAGTAGCTCATTCAAGCTATGTTTTTTACCTTTGCATTCTGGTACGTGTAGTCCTGGATTAATAATACGATATACTAGGCTTTTGGACGGGGTTGGAGGCGAACAGGGAGTTCTTAAATAGATTACGAAATCTGATTGTGCATTGCTTCTTGAAACACACCAGCTGGAAACAAACACATTAACATACAATCATGCTCCCTTGCTTTCTTTTCTATCAGCGTATTTGCTCTCGTGACCTACTTACTGTTGTAATCATGCTTTTCAGTGAACAACACAAAAATAGTTAACGACCCGTCCGTCACCCAACATAACTTCTGGCGTGGCATTGTATTTCCTAAGTATTGAAATGTAGCTAAGCAAACATTGGTTAAAGTGTTTGTTAGTTTGAGCTTGGCGCTTGAGTTACTTCTAAGGGGCCAGCCTGCTGTACCCTTCCTTATATGTGGAAAACAATCATGTAATTTATAGAACGCAAACATTAACTCTAAAATGCTTTTACACATTTCTGAGCGCCATTATGTTTGCTTTTTTGGGTCTTCATAAAGCGCTCGCGCTTCAGGGTGCTAACAGAACATACCCACCACACGCATGCCCCGCCTTTTGAATGCGTTGCCATTAAGAATTCTCTTCCACGTCATTAGTCAACACTGTCATCAGCTAGATGAGTTTGAAATATAAGTGAAAAGAGCCTACGAGTGCATATCACCTTTATTCTTTTTCTACATTGCTTACGGTTTGCACCTTTAATTGTTATTTTACACGTTTATTAAATATGTATAAAAGCTAACAATATTCGTTAAAAAAGGCTCGTGCGTTGCAAATCATTCATTTATTGTAAGGCAATTCTATATTTATATTGTTTCCTGTGCAAAGTTTGTATCAGCATGTTGAATGTAAAGATGCCCGTTACCATCAGACTGAGGTGTTCGCTGATGCACTTCCTGTGACTCAAGCTGTGTGGCTACTAATCAACCCCCTTGCTTATAAGACTAGGGGCGTGCGGCGGGAGTCCTTGTGATGAAGGGATTAAACCGGGGGACGAAGCAGTCCTGAGAGGGCTTTGGAAGGGGGCAGGGTGGCCGAGGGCACTCACACAGGAGAGGGCAGATACACGTTCGAGAGCGGAGGAGGGCAGCAGGCAGAAAGATGCGGACAGGAGGGGTCAACAGCAGCGGCCCCGGGTAACGATATGGTAAACAAGTGAATTAACAGGCAAGCTTCTGTGTTCTGTGACACGGCGGGCAGGGGAGGGGGCGGAGCGGGGAGAGGTGCGACACGGCAGGCAGGGGAGGAGAGTAGGAGGAGGAGGGGGGAGGAGAGTAGGAGGAGGAGGGGGGAGGAGAGTAGGGGAGGCACGGCCTAGCGGCCGTGCAACCAAGAAGTGAGGGGGCGGAGCTGGGGGAGGCTGTGAAAGAGAGAGTGGGCAAGGCTGCAGCAAGGAAGAGAAGCACGAATAGGGAGCCCAAGAGTGAAGCAAGGGTGAGATGCACGGACAGGGAACCTAATGTTAAAGTTTGTGCCATTATTTAGAGAGAACAGATGATGCCCCCTGTGTGCGACCTCGGTCGTGCAGTCAGGGCACTCACACAGGAGAGGGCAGATACACGTTCGAGAGCGGAGGAGGGCAGCAGGCAGAAAGATGCGGACAGGAGGGGTCAACAGCAGCGGCCCCGGGTAACGATATGGTAAACAAGTGAATTAACAGGCAAGCTTCTGTGTTCTGTGACACGGCGGGCAGGGGAGGGGGCGGAGCGGGGAGAGGTGCGACACGGCAGGCAGGGGAGGAGAGTAGGAGGAGGAGGGGGGAGGAGAGTAGGAGGAGGAGGGGGGAGGAGAGTAGGGGAGGCACAGCCTAGCGGCCGTGCAACCAAGAAGTGTGGGGGCAGAGCTGGGGGAGGCTGTGAAAGAGAGAGTGGGCAAGGCAGGCGGCTGGGGGCATGTGCACGCGCTTTTAAGCTCAATGCGCATGCGCATTGAGCTTAAAAGTCACGGGCACTGCAAGGAATCGCCACGATTCCTTGCAAGTTAGTTAAAGAGTGGTTAAGCCCCCATAGTCTCGCAAGCTCGATGCGCATGCGCATCGACAGGCGAGACCTACAAAGCAGAACTTTCTGAAAGATGCACAAAAGCAGTTTCTCTCACAAATGATCCTGTCACTGTTAATACAATTAATGACACCAGGAAAGATAAAACCTCTACTTACAAACAACCAAGACCTTACCAAAACAGCAATTGGAAACCAAACCAGAATTATAATTTAAAAAAAAGAAAGTACTTTTCAATCTAGTTTTGTGTGCTACAGATGTGGGAGCACATCTCACACAGCAAGGTTTGATAAATGTCCTTGAAAATCGACGAAATGTTCAGAATGTGGAATTATTGGTCATTTTTCCAAAGTTTGTAGGAGAAAACACTCTAAAAAGTCATGTGTAACCTGTATAATCAACAAAAATTCAGATTTATCGGATAATAATGAAGATGAGGATTCTTTTGAGAACTCGAGTACTTCAAATGATATCCCTAGACATGTGGTGGTAAATATTACAGGTGGTGACAGCAACAAGCCTTTATGTATGGTTTCTTTTGGTGGCATCATTCTACAAGTTGCAGCGGATTCAGGATCTCCGTTTACCATCATTGCTAAATCAGTTTGGGATAACAAGTTTGCTAACACTATTGGCTCACATTTACAACCAACTGATGTGAATCCTGAGAGTTTCACTGGACAAAAAATTGATATGCTTGGTTTTAGATCTTTAATGTTTGAATTTAAAGGTAGAAGAGCATTATGTAAATTGTATGTAGCCAGGGACGGACCATCTGTTTTAGGTTGGAAAGATCAACGTTCCCTTGACATAATCTTGAATCCCAACAGTCCTGAACAAGACTCAGTAATGTGTGAGTCAGAGAGTATAAAAATATGGTTATTGGAAGAATTTGCTAAAGTTTTTGGTGGTGGCATTGGGAACCTCGATGGTTTTACACACAAAATAAGAGTTAAATCCAATGCTGTTTCCAAAATCCACAAAGTACATCACATTCCACTAATTATAGAGATGAGGTAAAATCTGAACTTAAAAAACTGTTAGATACTGAGATAATTGAACCTGTTGAAGAGTCTGATTGGATTTCTCCGATTGTGATTGCCAGACGTGCCAATGGGAAAATTTGCATGTGTATTGATTTAAGTTATTTAAATGGCAATATAATATTTGATCAATTCCCTCTCCCGAGGATTGATGAAATGCTTGCACTAACCAAAGGTGCTAAATGGTTTTCGACCATTGATTTATCTTGTGCGTATCACCAGATTTCTTTACATCCCATGAGTAAACATCTTCCAGCTTTTTGTACCCCTTTTGGGTGTTTTCAATTTCGCGGCATGCCATTCGCATTAGCCTCCGCAGCTGCGGTATTCCAAAGACTCATGCACAAGTTATTTGGTGATATGCAATGAGTTGTATTTTTCCAAGAGGACATCCTGGTAATGGGACCTAATAAGAAAATCCAAGATGAGCGTTTGAGAAAGGTAATGAGTATTTTACAAAATAAGGGTGTCACTGCTGAACCTTTAAAATGTAAATTTGCAAAAAGAAATGTCACTTATCTAGGACATGAAGTTAGCTCTTTGGGCATAAGACCCAAATCTAGCCTGGTAAGTGCTATTAGAGATGCTCCTGCGCCCAAGTCCAAGGAAGATCTGATACCTTTCTTGGGACTCGCAGAATTCTATGCCAAATTTGTTGATACGTTTTCAGAAATAAATCATATCATGAGGTCATTTCTTAAAAACAAAACACAATTTAATTGGTGTGTTTCGTGCCAAAGATCTTTTGAAGAAATAAAAACAGCTATTGCTCAAGCACCTAGTCTTCAAGGTTTTGAACCTTTTGCAAAAACTATTGTCACCACTGATGCCAGAAGTAAAGGTTTAGGAAGTGTATTGACACAACTAAATGATAACATTAAAGAGGTCATTATCGCCTTTGCATCTCGCTCACTCACCCCTACAGAAGAACGGTATTCTGTTGTTGAAAGAGAGACCTTAGCCGTTGTTTGGGCTCTAGAGCATTTCAGGAAGTTTTTTTGGGGTAGGAAATGTATTGTGCGTTGTGACCATAAACCATTAACTAAATTACTGACTACTGATGGTCTTACCAATGCTACAGCTAGGATAGCATTGTCTATGAGATTACAGGACTTCATGTATGACATACAATATGTGCCAGGTACAAAAAACTTAACTGCTGATTTTTTAAGTCGCATGTCCTTGCTATTAGTTGAAATGGACAAGAACACTTGGAATGATTTTTCAGTTGCTCACAATTCATTAGAAAAAAACTCAGAGTAGTTTCAGTAAAGAAGAGTGGCTTGTAGCAGAAAATTCTGATCAGATTTTACTTGTCTTGAAACAATTGATTATAAAAGGTTAGAGGGGGATGGATAAAAAATGTATCAATGATGAGTTAAGAGGCTTTTGGGAAGTTCGAGATGTACTCAGTCTCTGTGATATGCTTGTCTTACGAGGTGACAGAATTGTGCCACAGAAAGATTTAAGGAAGAAAATAATTTATCTATGTCATGAAGGACATTCAGGAATTACTCGTACTAAACTTCGTTTAAAAGAACTTTATTGGTGGCCCAGGATGGACTTGGAAGTTGAAAGATGTGTAAAATATTGTATCAAATGTGAAGTCTCTGATAAAATACTTAAAACTTTTAATCCACCTTTAGCCTCACTCGATTGTCCAAACTTTCCCTGGGAAGTTGTTGCCATTGATTTTATGGGACCAGTTAATTGGCAAGATGGATTACAAAAATACATTTTTGTTCTGATTAACACCTTTTCAAGATGGTTAGAAATTAGTGCAGTGAATGTTATCAATGCTAAAACGGTAATTACATGTTTGGATGAGATCTTCTAAAGAGAAGGTTTCCCTAAATGTATTTTATCTGATAATGTTGTACAATTTAAATCCCTTGAAATGAAAAACTATTTGACTGCGTCTGGAATTCAACAAAGATTCACAGCTTTATACCATCCAAGTGGAAATGTTATTGTTGAGAGAGCTAACCGTAGTATTAAAAGGGTTCTTCAACTTGCCAATAAAGGTAATGTATTTTGGGATGATGAGTTAAAGAAGTTACTTTGGGCATATAGAAGTACTATTCATGGTTCCACATGTCAAAGTCCTTTTGCCCTAATGAGAGGCAGAATTCCACATTAAAAAATCAACCCTTGTTGGTTGAACAAAAGTGGGATGACCCAGTGTGACATACCTACAGTAAGGGGATGTAATAAAGATTCACAAATTAAGAATAAAACCTACTATGATTCAAAACATGGCACTAAACAGGTGAATTTATGTAAAGGTCAATGGGTTCATGTAAAACATGCTAGGAAAGTTCCCAAAGGTGATAGTAAATTTAGTGAACCTAAATTGGTTGTCAAAGTCATGACCAACACTGCATTGTTACAAAATGGTGAGGTATGGCATTTTAGTCATCTTGCACCAGTATCGTTTGGTGATTAAACTATGTGTAAGGACACAACATTTTGGTGGTGGGATACATCTGATTTTACACAAGAGACTGATGCTCCTGAAGGTTCTTTGCCTGATATTTTGCATAATTCCAATCCGGTGTTTAATAATAATGAAATTTCTGATAAAGGCTCTGTTATACCTGATTGTAGCTCTTTGCCGGAATCTAATCCACATATGGAAGAAAATGTACAAGTCCTTCCTGGTTCTTGTACACCAAATCTTGCTTGTGATAAAGATGTGGTTAAGACGTCCAGTGGAAGAATTGTTAGGAAACCTAAATGCCTAGAAATGTTTGATTGTAGTTAATTACAGTGGCGTAGCTAGAGCTTCTGGCGCCCGGGGCTATCCCCCAGATTGCCGCCCATGGCAGGTAGTGGTGGGGCGGGTGGATCTGGGGAAAATTTCGGTGAGCAGCAGGGGTGGATTGGCAGGGTTTAAGTTATGACGCCACTCTCTACTCCAATGCATAAGGAAGGGTGTGAAACTGCAGCGTGAGCATAGAGCAAACCTCAAAGGTCAAGTCTCAGTTGATGAAGGCCACCAGCACTAAAATGGCAGATAAACGCATAAGTAAATGTATCCCTTCCTCCTCTTACACCTCTCCATACTGAACTGCTGCTACAAGACCACAGCAGTAAAACCACCCGCTAGACATCAAGCACACCACCAAAACAACTCCCACATAGGTCACACTGTACACTCACACTCTACCAAACAACAACAGTACTTAGAAACATGGGCAAAGCTATAGCAATAGAACAGCTTCATTTTCTCTTCCATCCATGCATCTATCTATTCATTCTTTTACCCTTCCATCCACCTACTGGCATCCACTATTTCACCTTTAGATTCTGTCATCCATTCATTCTTTCATCCAGCATTCAATATTTCCCCATTCTATCCATTTATCTATCTAGCCATCTATCCAATTTGCCATCCATCTATTATGTCATCCATCTGCCCATCCATAGTCTAAAAACCAATCATCCACTCTGCCACCCATTGATCTATTCACTCTGCCATCCATCCTCCACTCTGTTATCTTACCATCACCTCTGCCATTCATCGATCAACTGACATCCTTTCTTCAAATTCATTAACTCTTCCATTCATCCACTCAGCCATCCATCAGCCTACTCTGCCATCCATCCTCCTATCCTCTCTACCATCCATCCATCAATCCACTCTGTCATTCACCCTCTCTGCCATCCGCTCTGCCACCCATTCACCAGCCATCCACTCTGTCACCCATCCATTCATCAACTCGTTTATCTATCCATTCAACCACCCATTCACTCTGCCATTCATTCATTTATCCATCAATCCACCCACTCTGCTATTCAACCACCCATTCATCCACTCTGCCATCCATCAATCCCCTCTGCCATCCATCCATCCATCCATTCTGCCATCCATCCGCTCATCCATTCATCCATTTATCCAGGCTGCCATCCATCCTGCCATTCATTCATCAATCCATCCACTCTGCTATCCAATCATGGATACAGTCACTTTGCCTTTAATCCATTCACGCTGCCACGCATCCATCCATTTAATTTGCCATCCATCCAATCTGCCATCCATCCATACATTCATTCACTTTGCCACCCTTCTATTCACCCTGCCATCCATTTATCATCCATCCACTACGACTTCCATTCACAGATCTTTCGCCCACTCATCCATCCCTTTACTCTATCCTCCTTTCAGCAGTCCCTCCACCTATTCATTTACTCAACGATTCATCCATTTGTTCTGCCATCCTTTCACTTGCCCATCCACCTATCCATTCATGCACTCACCCATCCCTTTACTTTACTATACTTTCATGTGTCCATCCATCATCATTCATTTCTTTCACCCACTCATTCATCCACATATCCATTCATCCTCCTACTCCATCATCCCTACTTCCTTTTTTTTCAGCCTTTTCTTCCAACATTCCTTCTTTCTTTCCCTGTTCTATTTTTACAGCTGTCGGTTTTCGTCTGTGGCTGTGGGAGTGCTTCCGGTTTCCACTGAGACACGTTTGGTGTCCTTGCTGGTCCACAAAATGTAATTAACTGAATTTGTGCTTATTGTGGCGCCGCCCTGGGAGTGAGCCTCGCATAACAGAGCACACGAGGACGGAGACGAGAGCAGAGAGACGGGCGGGGCGGCGAACATAGGAGGATATTTGACTTTTTGGGAGCACTGGATTCAATGTCGGGCATCGGAACGCCTGAGAGAATCCGAATGAACAAGTGCAGTCCTATCCTAACTAAAGCTTACCTAGGAGGATCTCCTTATGTAGGCGGCTTGGAGCGGTGGTGGTCGGTCTCAAACTAAGTGAGACTGGTGTTCTTAATGTAGCTGGACTGTCTGCAGAAAATACCCGGCACTCCAAGAGTGCGTAGTGGTGGCACGCGAGCGTGCGCCTCCGCATCACTTCTGCATTTTAAAAGCACAGTGCGGGGGCTGGCCCAAAATGCCCAGGGCCTTCAATGGTAGCACTTTTGCGCGCTACAATATTGACGGCCTGGCCCCTGGGACCAGGTGCGCGTGCACTTAGATACACGTGAGGTGTGCAGTGCACTGTGCTGCTCGACAATGTGCCTAAGTGAATCCTGGGCTGGCCACTACTAGTATAAGGCAGCTGCCGCCCCCAAAATAGTGCCACCTGGGGCGGACCGCCCCCCTCGCCCCCCCCTAGCTACGCCATTGAGTTAATTATATATGTTTTCTTTTTGTTTCATTTCTTTTAGAGGGGGGATTGTGTAGTATATGACTTTAAGGTAAGCGGTATGTCATCATTTTAGAATCTGTATTACAGTCTAGAATGGTAGAATGATTCGTGTGATGACATTCCTTTCCATGTTCGTTATGCTGAGGAAGACTTTCATGCTGGATGTCCTGTTCTCCTGTGCGGGAGGGGTTGTAATAAAGAATACAACTTAATCGATTCCTTTCAAGTGTATTTATTTCCGATTACTACATATTCCTGAACTCAGAATGAAGAAATACACCTTTTAATAAAGATGATTTTTATGTTCTGTGTTTGAAAATACTACTTTTAGAAAGTAAGTATTTTCTTGTTTAGCCATCCAGTGTGCCTTTGCTGGGTTATAGGTTGACTGTCTGGCTTTGGAGTGACAGGGGCTGGGATGTACATTCTCTTCAGATAGCCACTGGGGGTTGAGGTGTGTCCTGCCTTTCTTGAATGAGTCAAGCTGGACTGAATAGACCTAGGCTGCATTTAGAGTAGTGGGAGGAGATTTCCTTGCACTTGAATAGGCCTAGTCTGCTTTGGACAAAGATGTCTCCTCCTCCTGCCAGGAAGCTGGACCAGGGAGAACAGAACTGGTTTGGGCTGAGCACAGGCACTCGCTGTCCAAAAGAACAAAGAATAACGAAGTGTAAATATTGGAACTTTAGAACTCACTTGGATCAAGGAACCTGCCAAGAAGAAGAGGTGGAGGAACTGCCAGGAGGAGTACTGCCACATTGCTGTGTTGTTGCTTTGGTGAGTTGGCCTACAGTTGCTGCTTCTGCCTTGGACAGTGAAAGGACTGAACTGAACTTTTGTCACTTGTCACTGAGTATCTCCAAGAGCTTGAAATAGAGCTTGCCTCCTGCTCACAAAGTCTCAGGGACAGTAAAGACTTAACTTACCTCTGGGTACCGCGGGTTTCAGTTGCCACAGAGGGGGGAACCAGCCGACACCTTCACTGACACCACTTCTGTCTCCATGTCCTGAAGGCACAGCAGAAGACTCCGCTGCACTCCGTACTGCAACCCTGGTCTCCCCGAGGACCACCAGCGCACCTCTGCTAGCACTGCAACCTGTAGGCACTGCACTCCATTGCGCCATGCTTACTCCACAGCCCTGGTCTCACTGACAATGTCACTGCACACTGACCTCGAACCCATGACTGCACCGTGGATTGGGGGCACCACTCCCATAAGTCACACAACACACCGCCCCATCCCACACCCTAGTCTGGCCTGACCAATGCCAGCACCCATCAACCAGCACTGCCGCTTGCACCTCAATGAGCACCGCCCACTTTGCACCGCAGCCATGGTCTCACCGACGCCACTAGATGACCGTAACCTAGCCGTTGCCTGAACTGCGACTTGAGGACACGGCACGCTGCACCACTACACTTCAGATTGCAACTGTGATGGTTGCTATGACCGACCCAAACCAGCGATGAAGCCAGAACCAAAGGTACTGGTTACGAGTCTGCTGACACTGCAGCCGGTCTGGACCAACATGGTCAGATGGAACTGTTGGAGTCAGTTGTTTTCAGCACTGCAGTAGCCCGGGACAGAGATAGCGGCTTAAAGGAACTGCATTTTAATGTCATTCTTGCAAAGTGCATATTTTTGATTACTTTATTTTCAGCTTTTATCGTTTTGGTCTTGTTTGCACAGATAAATATTAGTTATTTTTCTAAAACTGGTGTGGTGTCCTTTTGTAGTGTTTTCACTGTATTACTGTATGCTATGTGCAAATGTTTTACTCGTTGCCTGAAATGAGCCTGACTGCTCCTGCCAAGCTACCAAGGGGCTGAGCAGGAGTTATTTTTGAAGTGTATCCCCCTTATCCTGACTAGAAGGTCCCTATTTGGACAAAGGTGCAAACCATTGCCAACTACAGACTCCCATTTCTAACGATATGCTTGGGCGATTTGGCTTCTGTACCTTTTGTAACAATGATATGCGCTATTTACGTGACTATTAAAGCTAGGGTGCTGGTGAATGGGGTGGGCTTCGACATCTTTCAATTGTCGCAGGGGACTTTGCAGGAATGTCCCTTATCCCCGCTACTGTATGTGCTCAGTATTGAGCCCTTTGTGGCACAAATTAAAGCCCGCCCAATATCCAGGGGATCTCCTTCAGTTCCATGGGACATAAGAGTTCCCTCTTTGCCGATGATGTGCTCTTGACACTTAGTAGCCCTGGCCCCTCACTAGTAGCGCTTCAGAAACAACTATGTGGTATCGAGGAAATAGCAGGTTTCAAAATTCACTTGACTAAATCATACCTACTTAACTTGACGTTAGTGGCCGCAGAAATGTAGACACTGGAAGCGACTACACATTTCCTTTGAACCAAAAGAGAGATCACCTTCTTTGGCATTGTGAGAGCTCCCCATTTCGCCATTCTCTACTGTGCAAACTTCCCACCTCTCTTGATACACCTAAAGATAGATTTAAAGATATGTACTTCTCTTGCCTGGGGAGGATACATGCTGAAAAGATGCCAGTCCTACCCAGGGTTCTGCATCTTTTTCAGAGCCTCCATATTGATCTTGACAGGGACTTATTTCCAACAATGTGTATACTGATTACACGTTTTATCTGCCAGAATAGTAGAGCTAGCATAACTTTTATGGTCTTACGATTGCCAAAGGATTCTGGGGGACTTGCCCTCCCAGACTTTTCTCCTCACTATAAGGCGGACCAACTACATGTTGTTTCAGAGGGGGGCCTCCATGAATCAGACAAACACTGGCTCCCCATGATAGTGGAGAGGGTGATTTGGGATGTACTATGTAAGCCGAAAGCAGACCACACACCCCCAATGCTTATCTTAGCACACCCACCAGAACGCCGTTTAAAATATGGGATGAACTAACCAAAACACTGGGATGGACTACATTTCCCTCACCCTATAAGCCATTACATTATAACCCGGCATCCTCCCCCGCTTTTACGCCTGGTCCCTTCCACGCCTGGAGAGAAGGTAGGTGCTTTACATTATCTGACCTTTTTCATGATTGGGATATTCTGACTTTCGAACACTGTCAACAAAATGTTAACCTTGCCCATAAAGAACACTACCATTAAACACAGTTGAGACACTGGGCATTACAACGTGAAGTTTAATTAGCGGCCACTAGAGACCTTACGCCTATTGAGCAATTTGTTCAGTGTGCGGGTACCATCAGAGGGACCATTTCCTTCATACTCACTGCACTTAGTTCCTCCCAGCCCCGATATATGGCATTCTGGGAGTGCATCCTAGGAGCTGCCATTCCTGATTGGAAATGGCTCATACTATGGAAAGATATTCAGAAATACAATTTTTGTTAGACCTGAGGGAATCCCACTATAAACTACTATTTGACTAGTATTTGTACCCCACTTCAACCTATGCTGGAGGGGAGCGATATTATGGAAGACTTCTGCCACATCTGGTGGATCACACATATTCAACCCTTCTGGAAACAAATAGTGGCACAAATTAAGGACTTACTGGGATACAATGGGGTTGGGTCTCCTGGAATTAAGGGATGACACCCTCCAGAGACAGACACACAGTGACAAAGTCATTATCTAGCTGTGTCTAGATGCAGCGAAGACAGCTATTGCAGCGGCAGAAGCCCTGACCATCACGCTATGGCACACCCGCTTCTGGCAGGCCCTCACTATGGAAAGGATTTCTGAAATATTGACAGATTATTTTAAGAACTTCGAGTTCGAGTGGGGCCCACTGGTGTCGTATCTGTCCAGGGGTCTCCCACTAATGGCCTGTCCCACACGTACAAGGCTGCATCTTTTTTTATTCTAATGCCAGGATAGCACCTGTCCCTGTTGTCTCCACTGATCCCTGCACCTCTGAAACCCATCCTAGGGTTACACCGGCATCCATAGATTTCCGCCTACATACACGGATGCATGATCTTATGGATATAATAACACTGGACCCCACCCACTGTGTTTTCTTTCCTTTTTTCATTGTTGTTTCATTAATGATTGCTGTTTTCTTCGTTTGCAATGAATGTATCATTCATATAGAAGTTTGACGTCGCCACGGATTTCTTCCCTGTAACACCAAAACAATTTTGACAAAACAAAATTGATGATGATTAGGCAGAAGACGGAGGGACCACTGCTAAATCTTTAAAAATAATAATAAACTTTTCTTTTTAAATGCAGTCCCGTTTCTTTTCAGGAAACCACAAAACACCAGCCCAAAAAAGAACTCGTCCCCCCAACCCCCATCAAACAATTCACCTGCCACACCATCTGCTTTCTCCTCTTATCAATTGAGACCAATGTCCTGAATCAGCCTTTAAAACCTAACCTATATAAAATCTGTACACAATGTTATACTTATGGAGCGAAATATGAACCATGCTTTCCAAACATAACTTTTATTTCTACTATTCCTACAGCCGTGACTTACAGGTAGATGCATCAAGCATTTTTGCGAGCGAAACCGGTGCGAATCGCAAAATTCGGCCGTTTGCGCCCGTAAAAACTGCATTTGAGATGCATCAAGGGTTCATGCACTCGCAATTTAAGAATTCGAAATAATTGTGAGTTCTCAAATTGCGATTGCATTTAAGGAATCGCAATTTGCGATTCCTTAAATGCAATGCATGAACCTGAGGTAATATGAATTTTTATGGTCAATTGTGTCCCCTAACGTAGACCCCAACGGCTCCATGTACGTGCTTCAAGTACATGTATGTTCCCTCCACAACCAGCTATGAAGACGCAAATACATTTGCGTCCAACGTTAACGTGTCCTCTTTCAGATCCACCATGAATGGGTCGAATATTCAGTTCCTAAGTATGCCGTGCCACTGTCTTTACATGGTGCACTTTCACGTTTTCCTGTCTCTAGCGAGCTAGGCTCTGATTTCTGCCATCGAGCCTTTTCTGCCTTCTGCCTCTGAAAGCTGCAGCCTGGATTTGCATCCATGACCCTTACCCTACTCCCTGTGCGGCGAGCGGTGCCCGGCTCGGCCTGCTTGCCTGCCAAGACTGTATTTTGCCTTCAAGTTATCTGCTCCGCTCCTCGAAAATACATTCCTGTCTAGTGATTTAGGAAAACATCTCCCCAGCTGCAGAGCAAAGGGCCCGGCCTTTCTGTCTCCGTGCAAGTAATTCATTGCTCCCGTTACCATGGTAGGCCCATGGCCCCTCGCATCACACGTAGACACGTAGTCGCATACTAGCAGTCAGTATAGAATAGCCTCTGCCCGAGAGACCTTTCCTTCTAGATAATACAGTTCCTCAAACACAAGATATTAGATATGATTTGGGTTTAGGTTGTTCTGACACGCCAGACTTCTGTCTCCACGTATAGTGCTAAATGTCAAGTCCCCTTCACCCTCCAGTTCCACGTCAATCACACGTCATGCTGCTGCGCGCGCATCTCTGCCATATATTTCTGCTGACACTGCAGGATTCCTCTATGGATCCACCCACCTGTGACACTCTCATGTGACGTTTCTAGCACACACCTCCGTGTACGCCCCCGTGCACGCCTTCTGTTACGTACATGTGTTCTTATCTCTTTTCTCTCAGCTGTTACGCCTTCTGTATCCATCACCATTGTATGTATTTACTATATATATTGTACTCTGTTAATAAAGCATTGTCTATCCCTTCCTGAACCTTCGTGGTGATGGAACATGATACCTGGTTCGAACCAATTCCATTTTATGGAATAAAACCCTTATAAACTCAGATGCCACGGACTCTGCCTCTCTTTTGTTGATTGAGTTATTCTTATTGAACTGTACCGCATAGAAATTCCGCATAGGTAAACTTTATTTACCACATAATTTGGCGCCCGAATAGGGACCCCTCCCCCACCTTACGCGCCGGCGGTGCGTTGCAGGCCTAGCCCCCTGCCACAGCCGTGACGGACAACTACGCGTACCCGCAGGATTTCCTGTATCTCCCTCAGGCCAACGGAGGTGACTGAGGCTGCGATCGACACCCAGACGAGGCGGTGAGGAGTGCGGAGGATCCCGACCAGAGCCCAGCCGAGAGAGCAAGGTCCGAGGTGTTCAGAGGCCCACCAGTTCCGAAGTTCCGAAGTACCTACGTCACGAGTCGAGTCGAGTCCAGTCCGGTCCAGTCCAGTGTCAAGTTTCCGAGGCCTTCCGTTCCATGCTTCCCGGTGAGTACCGTTGCTGGGGACGCATCTAGACGGGTGCATTAATTTGTGTCCGGTCAAGACGGGTTTGGGCACACAGACCCGGTCTGCACTGTTTAGCAGTGTATCTGTACTGTTTAGCAGTATATCAAGTATCAAGTTATCAAGTTATTGTCCGAAATGTTTTAATGTGTTTTAATGTTGTGGTATGAGTGATTGTTTGATTTTCATTACTGTGTTTATTGTAATTAGTTGTGTCCGAGTAAGTATCAAGTATCAAGTATCAAGGTTCAGAATGCCACTGTTTTCTAAACTGAGACAGATAGGAACTAGAAAAGGGATACTCGAGGAAGCTGTTCCCATCCCACCCAGGGACACTCCCGGCTATTTTATGTACCACAAGCACGGCTTAGACGCTGTATTATATCTCGACTTGTGGGTGGATTACACAAAGGATTTAGCAGAGAATCAGAGATGGCCCGTTACAGGGACATGGGATGCCGAGTGCATCATGAGAGTAGAGGAAGCATTATGGAAAAAGAAAGCCAGACAGTCACAGAAAGATGCCATTGAGCTATGGCGTAAAGAATCACACAGACGCACAGAGAAAGCACTCAGAAAAGCAGAGAAAAGTAGAGAGGATTCTGAAAAAGCCAAAGAAAAGGAACTACTAGAAGAAGGAGAACGAGTTAGAATGGAACAACACGATAGACGTAGTAATGCTATTATGACAGGATTGTATCCAGTCCTGGCCAAGGGCCTGCCCAAGGCGACCCCGGAAATACCGAAAGATCTGCCTCCTCCATTGGTTCCGACTAAATTACGTCACAAGACCGCAGCAGATATTTTCCTTTCTTCCTATTTAGACGACGTAGCTCCCGAATATACTAATGTCCCACCTGCACCTGTACCACCTGCCGATCGTCAGCCCCCAGGTCCGCAACCGCAGACCCCTCCTGCACCCCCCATTAATCCGCTTAATCCTTTTGGGCCTGGCGCGGTTCAGGCCCCAACCCAGTTACAGCAGGTACCGACCCTACAGCCAGTTCATGCTCAAGCCTCCGCCTCAGGAGGTGCATCAGGAGGTTACCATACCCCGCCACCAGTACAGCGATTAACTGTCAGAGAACTAGCAATGCAACGTACTCCGAAACCAGCCACAATTGAAAGGCTTAAAGAATATCTTACAGACTGTAGATATGATCCAATATCAGGCAAAGATGATTGCATGTTATTAGCCTCAATACGTATAAGACGTGCTGCAAACTTTTTAGTTCTATTTCCAGGAATGGCAGATTATCTAGACAGGATATATCATTTTGTTCAGACTGGGGAGGGTCAGGAATGTATTCACGAGGCCATGGCACACCAGAAAGTAGACACTCAAGGTTTAATATTAAGATTCCTCATAAACTGTTTCATAAGAGAACGAGACCAGCCTGGTGTAAATAAAGACGAGATGGAGGTACTAACTACATGGGGTCAGAATATTGCAGACGGAAAACATGATAAAAAGAAATGTATAGAGGCCATGTACAGAAAAATACGTAAAGAAATAACAGTATTTCATGAAAAAGAGAAAGCTGAAGATGAAGCAGATAATGACAAGAATGAATCCTCAGAGGAGGAGGAGCCAGAACATACAGAAACGATAGCATATGTAGGAAAGGGTAGATCCTTTAATAAAACGTTGCGCCCGGAAAGCAAGAGACTTTTTCACTCTGCTATGTCAAATCCGAAGACTCATGAACATCTATTTCAGGCTACCGATAAAGTACTTCAAGAACGAATGGGGTACCATGTACTCAATTCCATGGACGAACAAGAATTAGCCAGGTCAGCAGTACAATGGGCTGACAATTCCGATAAATATAATGATGACGCAATAGCGCAAACCTTTTTGAATCTTTCCCCAGACGAACAGCGACTAGCTGGTATGTACATGATACAGCACCTCCTTACGTTGTATAAGAGCCAACATTCTGATCCAGGTCCCCTACCTGATGTACTAGTAGAGTTACTCATGAATAAATGGAGAGGCCTGGGTACCGATTTAATTAAAGTAATTTTAGAACATCGACACAGATATAGTGCCTTCCTGAATCCACAGTTTGTTTCAGCTCCACCTCCAGAAAGAAAAATGTTTTACATAGACAGACAGAATCCCTTGCGAGAAGTACATCCAGTCAGGAATAATGATAACACCCTTACACGTGTATTTGTATACACACCCTTAACTAAAATGGAATTGTTAGAAATGAAGAAAATAGTGCCCAGTCATGATAAAGACCCTGCAGGTTTCCACCGTGAAATAAAAGACATGTTACTAATGGGAGATTATACCTATCCCGACATTATGAAAATATTGAAAGTGTTATTGCCTGCCGGTATTTACGAGAAACTCAAAGAAAAAGAATGGGAGGTGGGAGACACAAAGATAGATTGGGCTGCATTAGAAAACGAAGAAACGACCCGAACCCCAGGGTTGGGTCTTGGGGACAAAACTAAAGCATTACCAGGATTGTTAGTACAGGTCTTGCCACGATTATTAGCAACTAAAAAGGAGGACAGGGATGCAATCTCAGCCTGCAAACAGAAACCCGATGAAGACACTAGTGATTTTTATTCCCGATTTGAGAAATGTTTTATTATTAATAGTGGCCTGAAAGCAAGTAGCGAGTCATACCCACACCTTTTTGTATCCAAATTAGTCGAGAATTCCCTGCCCCAAGTTAAGAATCGTGTACTGAAAGTCGAGAGCACATGGCAAGCAAACACGCCTTCCCAAATGTTACAAATGTTACAGTACCACCAGAACAGAATTAGAGAAGAACATGATCACGAACAAAGACGTATGAAAGACACGAAAATGAAAATGCTAGTTGCTCAGTCAGTTCCAGCTGACGGTCAGAAAAAGGGCATGACACAGTCCAATAATTCAGCAGCTCCTGTTAAAGGGACATGCAACTATTGTAAACAGCCTGGTCACTATGTAAACAATTGTGCCGTTTTGAAACTCAATATATCTACAGGTAAAACTAAAGAGAGACCGCGTCAACCTAGACAAGACCAGGTCCAACAACACGTACCACAGAATGTACAACCTATGCATGCTCCACAACAGACAGTACAGACCGTAGCGGTACCACAGCCACAACCGATTGCCGCAACACAACATACAACTCAGCAGATGTACCAGTATGCTCAAACTGATTATCCCGATTACCAGCGATACACATGAAACAGCCTAGAGAGGGAGGTTGGCTTGCCTCTTATTGAGGTTCCTGTGGATCAAGAGGGTCCTTACGTACATAGTCAAGTATTAGGAAAAGATAGAAAGTTTTTGATTGACACAGGGGCAAGCAGAACAACAATCAGTCACGACGAGGTTCCAGGGGCACCCCTCTCAGGCTCACAGAATGTTTCACTTGGATTTTCAGGAAAGCCTATTGTAAATGAAGTATCGAAACCAGTTCCCCTTTCAGTTGGTCCGTTGTCCCGTACTACAGATTTATTGCTCACGAAATCATGTCCAGAAAACTTATTAGGTATCAAGACGCTGAAAGCTCTAGGAGCTGTAATTTGTTGTTCTCCGGAAGGAGTAAGATTGTTTTTGCGTGACTTTAAGGGTCACTATGTGTTGAGAGATATTGATTCCAGATTACAGAATGTTCCTGCACATTTATGGGCACAAGGCCCCACTGATGTAGGTTGTATGCACATTACACCATACCGAGTTACACTGAAACAAGGTGTTGTTTTACCACGCATCCGACAATACCACCAGATGCTGTAGTGGCTTTACTGAAAATCATTGACGAGCTCATTGCACAAGGAGTGGTTGTAGAAACCGACTCGAATCTATGTAATTCTCCTATCATTCCAATTCTTAAACGTACTGATCCAAATGCCCCTCCAGTTTATCGATTAGTGATCGATTTACGAGAATTGAATAAATGCATTGTACCACAGTACCCTGTGGTTCCAGACATCTCTTCATTATTGACAGCTATTGATTCAGAGGCAACGTTCTTTACTGTAATTGATCTGAAGAACGCCTTCTTTAGTGTCCCAATTGATCCGGAAAGCCAATATCTTTTCGGATTCTGTTTAAATGGCCGAAGCTTCAAATTTGCACGCGCACCTCAAGGATTCACAGAAAGCCCCAGCATCTATAGCCAAGCATTGAAAAGACAACTTGACAGTATTCACATGCCTGACAACACTGCCCTACTTCAGTATGTCGATGATCTATTGATCACCGCCCGTAGTGAACCAGAATGTGAACAAGCGTCACTGACAGTTTTACATTTCCTGGCTGACAAGGGACACAAGGTGTCTCCTTCGAAGCTACAATTCTGTGTTCAGCAAGTGGTTTACCTTGGGCACTTGCTGTCCAAAGGGGGGAGACAGCTAACACCTGACCGTATCCAGTTAATTGTAAACATGTCACGACCCAAGACACAAAAGGAGGTACGGGCCTTTATAGGCCTCACTTCTTACTGTAGACAATGGATCCCTCAGTATGCATTTCTAGCCAAGCCACTCATACAGTTGACAACCCAGGAGGCAGCGACATCGACTGTCCTCCCTTGGACTCAGGAACATACACATGCTTTTGACGATCTGAAGAAAGCCCTATGTCAAGCACCAGTTTTAGCGACACCATGTTACAGCAAGCCTTTTACACTTTTTGTCACAGAACGTGAAGGTACTGCATTGTCAGTACTCACCCAGGATCAAGCAGGTTCACACAAACCGTGTGCTTACTTTTCTAGTACATTAGATCCAGTAGCCCAGGCTCTGCCTGCGTGCTTGAAATCAGTAGCAGCGACAGCTCTAGCAATTAGACAAAGTGATTCCATAGTGTTAGGACACCAATTGACAGTACAAGTTCCACATTCCGTGGAAGTTCTTTTAAACCGAACACAGACTCAGCACTTGACTATAGCACGACTGACAGGTTATGAATTGACATTGTTTCAGCCACACATAGAAATCAGACGTTGCAATACATTGAACCCTGCTACACTTTTGCCACTAAGTGAGACAGACCCTTTGGCACATGATTGTGTTGAAGTCATTACCATTACGACGAAACCCAGACAAGACTTGACAGACACTGCATTACCAGATCCAGACCTGACACTTTATGTGGATGGTTCATGTATGAGAACAAGTACAGGAGAGGTAGTGGCCACATATGCAGTAACGACAGAAACTGAAGTCATAGAAACGAATCGTATTGACACCCTGTCAGCCCAAGCAGCAGAGCTCATCGCTCTGACTCAAGCCTGTATTCGAGCCAAGAATAAGAAAGTTAACATATACACAGATTCACGTTATGCCTTCGGAGTCGTACACGACTTCGTTGTACTCTGGCGAGAGAGAGGTTTCTTGACCTCTCACGGAGCCAAGATCCAGCACGGTCCCCTCATTCAAGCTCTGTTAGACGCAATACATTTGCCTACAGCCATATCCATCATGAAGTGCAAGGCACATACGAAAGTCACACATACCATTTCCCAGGGTAATGACCTGGCAGACCGAACAGCCAAGCATACAGCTCAGACTCAGACTCACGCAACTGACCTGACAAAGACAGTAGTCCCGACACCGACACATTGCATGACAGTTAGGGGTCCCGCCCTAGATGTAATTGACATACAGACACATGCTACACCAGACGAAATCAAGAAATGGATTGAACTAGGAGGGATCCAGACAGAACAGGGATGGATGACGAAGGGGAAAGCCACATGGTTTCTCCCCGACTCTATGGTTCAAGTTATCATTAATACAGTACATAGTCCCGCACATTTAGGAGAAAAAGCCATGTTAGACAGTATTCAAAACCTTTGGTTCAATAAGCATTTACGAGCAGCAGCAAAACAGAAAGTGCGTACTTGCATGATCTGTTGTCAGTTCAACCCAGGTAAAGGCATTCCCGTAGAGCAAGGTGGATTTCATCCTCCCGATCACCCTTTTGAAGTCCTCCAGATGGATTATATCCAGATGGAACGTTGTCGAGGATTCAAGTATGTCCTCGTAGTTGTATGTGCACTCTCCCGATGGACAGAAGCATATCCAGTCCCAGATTACACTGCTCCGACCACTGCCAAGCAGCTGGTATGTGAATTTTTCCCCAGGTATGGTTTGCCCCGTATCGTATACTCAGATAATGGCCAGCCATTCTCGTCCGAGCTTATGAAGCAGGTATCACTCCTGCTAGGTTATCAGTGGAAGTTCCACTGTGTCCGACATCCCGAAGCAGCAGGTCTCGTAGAGAGACATAATCAGACCCTGAAAACTCGCCTTGCCAAGATATGTAGAGAGAAAGGCGTTGACTGGATAGTAGCTTTACCAGTTGCACTCTTTTACATGAGAATGATAGCACATTCAAGAACAGGGCTATCCCCGTATGAGGTGGTCTTTGGTAGGCCACCGAATATGTGGGGGACGCCTCTGCCTCGTAAAATAACAGATGTTGACTGTAATATGCTGACAGATTACCTTGCCTCCTTGATGTCTGCACTACAATCATGTCGTTCACAGGTAGCTGCAGCCTTTCCCGACAACACCGAGGTGAAGCCACACGAGATCGTCCCTGGAGAATACGTTTTTATCCGGAATTTCGACAGGAGGAGTCCGCTGGAGCCCCGTTGGCAGGCACCGAAGCTTGTGTTATTAACAACAAGGACAGCAGTGAAAGTGGAGGGCCGCAAGGGCTGGCTCCACTCGAGTCATGTAAAAAGACACTATGGACTACCGCCAAAACTAGACTCCCAGCCCTGCCCCCTTCCAGAGACTGATACTAAACTCCCCCTGGTAGAGAAAACTCCTTCTCAAGAATTTCGCATGAAGTTGAGGTCTAGCAAGTCAGACAGTTTAATTGTTTAAGTCCTCCCCTAGGTGAAGCGGTTAGACAGGTTCCTGACATGTACAAGTTAGACCTCAATAGAGAGAGAGATAGACAGAAACAGATCAAGAAACATGAATATTGTAAATCTCTCCGTAGTCACTGCATTGTGACATTATTGATTATGTTTTTTCTGAGTCTTATGATTATTGCTGCAAGCATATTGCTACACATGTACTTTCCTATTTTCACACGTGCACATTCTTCTTCAAATAACACTGCCGAGCATACTTTCAGTGAATTGCCCCCGCACGAGTTATCTTACCGACTTGCGCTGCGCAACAATACATTCATTAGTATGTTACATCATTCCCATCAGACCAGCAATGCTACCAATTGTTGGATATGTGGCCGACTCCCTCCCTATCAGAAATACAAGGGAGTTCTGCCCCTCTTTCCGTACCCGTTCACACATAATGGTTCCTGTGGTGCATGGTTTAGTCTAATGAATTCTTTGGATTCTGATTCCGTAGTTTACCAGGGCAATTGGGTATGGGGAAATCTGAACACAGTTTTGCATAAAGTATGTTTCCCTGACAAGGAGGGTCTTCCCCAAAGGACAGGGACCGATCTAGAAAACGAAGTATATGGATTAGGTAATTTTACACTTAACCTCATGATTCTGAATGTCCAGTCCGAAGCCGAACCAGTCTTACCCGCTATGTCAGTATTACCAGTCAAAGGTGAATTATGTGTCAGAAAGAATGGTTCAGTACACCTAGGTCATAGTAAATGTACTACTGTGATCGAATTCAGTGATAAAGGCAAGTCTACATTCAAAGCTTCCCGTCATTCCTATTTCATTTGTGATCATACAGCATATATACGCTTACCTCTAGATTGGGATGGTACTTGTTACATTGCATTCCTTCTGCCACCTGTTTTCCTAGCCCCACCTGATTATCATAGGGACCACCATCTAGTACACAATAGATCCAAGAGAGATCTCCCGATTGTCGACTGCACTGAAACGGCATGGGAGCAATACACAGACTTTAATAAAGGTTTCTTTCCCTATTTAGGTACTGTCTTTAATAGTAAACTGATACGTAAATTAACCAGAACCCTCGAGGCAGTAGTGAATGAAACTACTTCCGCCCTAGGCAACTTAACAGAGGAGCAGTCTGCTATGCGGATTGTTGTTCTCCAAAATCATCTCGTCCTTGACGTCATCCTGGCCGATAGGGGCGGAGCTTGTAGAGTCATCGGATCGAGTTGCTGTGTTTTCATTCCAGAAAACGCACCATCAGTATATAGAGCCATAACCCGTCTTCACAAGATTGCAAGTCAGATACACCAGAATCCAGGCACTTGGACTTGGTCCGGTTGGTTCTGGAGCGTGTTATCAGCATGGGGATGGAAAGTCCTATCCTTCCTCGGAATAGCCCTTCTCATAGTGTTCAGTTGTTGCCTATGTTTACAGTGTGGGCCAGCGATTTGCGGCTTGTGCGCCACATCATGTATTCCCCATTCAAGTTCACGTTCTAAATCCCGCCAGAAAAAGGAAGAGCAAATGATGTTATATGAACAAATTGATGGACTAATGAAGATTGATATATCATGAAGGGTCCGTAGGGGACAAGGAGGGAATGAGGTAATATGAATTTTTATGGTCAATTGTGTCCCCTAACGTAGACCCCAACGGCTCCATGTACGTGCTTCAAGTACATGTATGTTCCCTCCACAACCAGCTATGAAGACGCAAATACATTTGCGTCCAACGTTAACGTGTCCTCTTTCAGATCCACCATGAATGGGTCGAATATTCAGTTCCTAAGTATGCCGTGCCACCGTCTTTACATGGTGCACTTTCACGTTTTCCTGGCTTTGGCGAGCTAGGCCCTGATTTCTGCCATCGAGCCTTTTCTGCCTTCTGCCTCTGAAAGCTGCAGCCTGGATTTGCATCCATGACCCTTACCCTACTCCCTGTGCGGCGAGCGGTGCCCGGCTCGGCCTGCTTGCCTGCTAAGACTGTATTTTGCCTTCAAGTTATCTGCTCCGCTCCTCGAAAATACATTCCTTTCTAGTGATTTAGGAAAACATCTCCCCAGCTGCAGTGCAAAGGGCCCGGCCTTTCTGTCTCCGTGCAAGTAATTCATTGCTCCCGTTACCATGGTAGGCCCATGGCCCCTCGCATCACACGTAGACACGTAGTCGCATACTAGCAGTCAGTATAGAATAGCCTCTGCCCGAGAGACCTTTCCTTCTAGATAATACAGTTCCTCAAACACAAGATATTAGATATGATTTGGGTTTAGGTTGTTCTGACACGCCAGACTTCTGTCTCCACGTATAGTGCTAAATGTCAAGTCCCCTTCACCCTCCAGTTCCACGTCAATCACACGTCATGCTGCTGTGCGCGCATCTCTGCCATATATTTCTGCTGACACTGCAGGATTCCTCTATGGATCCACCCACCTGTGACACTCTCATGTGACGTTTCTAGCACACACCTCCGTGTACGCCCCCGTGCACGCCTTCTGTTACGTACATGTGTTCTTATCTCTTTTCTCTCAGCTGTTACGCCTTCTGTATCCATCACCATTGTATGCATTTACTATATATATTGTACTCTGTTAATAAAGCATTGTCTATCCCTTCCTGAACCTTCGTGGTGATGGAACATGATACCTGGTTCGAACCAATTCCATTTTATGGAATAAAACCCTTATAAACTCAGATGCCACGGACTCTGCCTCTCATTTGTTGATTGAGTTATTCTTATTGAACTTTACCGCATAGAAATTCCGCATAGGTAAACTTTATTTACCACAAACCATTCCTAGATTGCGAATTCGACATCTGGGGCCGCTATTTACCGCGAAGTCAAACTGCGTGGTAAATGGCAAAAACTTAGAAATATGCACTTTAGTGCATTTTTCTAAGTTGTATGTTACACACACACATGTCCTTGGGACATGTGTGTGCGCAACACCAGTGAACATTACCATTTCAGGGGTGCAACAGGGTGTCCTTTGGACACCCTGGCACCCTTGAAATTGCGGCACATTTGCGATTAGCTAATTGCTAATCGCAAATAAGGAATGACTCACTATTCATTCCTATGGGCCTTTAGGCCCATAGGAATAAATGGGAAAGCCATTTCTTATTTGCGATTAGGAATTAGCTAATCGCAAATGAGGAATCAGTAGGAATCGCAAATAATATTGCGATTCCTACATGCATCCCGTTTTGCGAGTCTTTAATAGCGAATCCTTAAAATTCGCTATTAAGGACTCGCAAAACATAACTTTGATGAATCTGGGGGTTAGTTGTTACACTTTAAATCACCAATTTTGCTGTACCAATCAAATACTTCCTTCTTCCCACCACCAACCAAACCCTTATGATTTGTTTATGCTTTGTTTCTATATGCTTGTTCTAGCACCTCATGTGAATTACTGAGACAATTTCTACGTTAATGTCTACGGGTTTATGTGCTACCTTCAATATAGGCTGCCCCAAAGAGGATTTTCTGATACAGGTGCACCTGTCCATCATAGGATGTTTGATCATGGTCTCGTTTTTTAAACCAATTCTCATGATACGAACCATTATTGGATAAAACATTTAAAGAATGTGAGATGTTTGGATTATTATAGGGTAAGGGGAAGTGAAAGTGAAAGTGGATATCTTTTTTAATAATAGTTTCCAACGTTTGTATACATTTCTTGGGGAAAAATTAAGTCATAATCGTCGTTGTGTTTTTGCAAAAAAATTTTAATGGGTTATTAAGGATGCCACATGAATGTACTTTTCAGATATAAAATAGTGTCTTACGCTTTTCAATGTTCCCGAGGGATGATCCAAAATGTACTCAGTAGCGTTGAAAAGCAATATCTCAAGGTTGCTAAGCAAACGAAGCCAACAGCTAAAGGGGAGGAAGAAAAGCATATTAGAGTATGAATAGACTATAATATGTTCACCATGAATGGTGCAGGTGCCACAAAACATCAGACCTTAAAGAGGTATTCTTTGTAAGTAGTGCTTTGCTTACAGCCCACCACTCCAAAGGGTAAACATGGTTCATTTGATATTTTATTACATGTACATGCTCATTTTCATCAAAACCGTTTCTGTCAAAAGGTTTTACATTTTTGTTCTTTCAAAACTAGGTATTAACCTTCGAAAATCCATTCTACGTTGTGAGGATGAACCCTTCAGACAATCACACAGAGTGCCAGCCGCAGAGGATACATATATTAATCCCAGTTTTTTTGAGTTTACTTTATTTCTGTGGTTTTATACTGAACTGTATAAGTATGGGGATTTTTTGGTTTCGCATAAAGAAATGGAACTCAATAACCATCCTCCAGTTCAACTTGGCCATCTCTGACGCCATCGTTACACCGGCTGCACCTCTTGTCATCATCTACTCCTTGACTGACAACTGGACCTTTGGTACATTCCTCTGCCAATTCAAGGTTTTCCTCCTGAGTACTCACAAGTATGGAAGCATCTACTTTCTTACCCTCATCAGCCTACACCGATACTTCACTGTTGTCCACAATGTGAAGAGATCAGTCCTAACCAGAAACTCATTCATTAAAAAAGTTTCACTTGTAGTATGGGGATGCCTCCTTTTCCAAGGATTACCATTTTTTATTGCGTTCAAAACAAGTGAAGTACAAGACACCACCAAATGTCTGAGCATCCATCAAACAGAGATGGCTGCACTGTACTTTGCTTGGAGCTGGGTGATCCTATTTTCTGGACTTCTCATCCCTTTTGCAGTCATCATAATTTGCTACACCTTACTAGGCAGATATATATTAAAATTGGAGCCAATGAATGCAGTGACCAAAGTAATGAAATCCAAGTCCATCCAAACCATAAGTGTGACTTTAGTTATATTTATCATTTGCTATGTGCCAGTGCATATTACAAGGTTAATATTAGTCACAGTGAAGTTTTTTTTCCCGACGCATTGTGAATTATTAGAGCGTGTGGAAGTTGTTTATTACATAACTTGGATGTTATCTGTAACAAATTGTTGTCTTGATCCCATTTTGTTCTGTTTTGCTTCAGATAAGTTCTATTCCCTCTTTAAGGATTCGGTCAACGTCTTTCGTTATCTGGGGCACAGTATTTTTAACAGTAATGAAAATTACAGAATCCGCAACCAACGAGGCAATTCAAGTTCTGGAGCAACTTTAGAGGTATCTGAGATTGGCACCATTACAGTAGGGACCACTGTAACTGAGGTTCATCGGTCCTTGTCTGTTCCTGGGACTGATGAATCTTAGGAACATATCAAACTGGATCAAAGGATGAAAAGCCCAACATTGTCAGCCTCAGAGCACTTGATTAAAATATATTTTATCAGGTTTCACTCAGTGTATATGCAGACAACAAAAAGGAAGGACATTTATTTATCAGCATAGGATTTAAAAGTCAAATACTATTTAATGTATCATTTCTAGGTAATAATCATGGATTAGAGAGGAGATAGTGTATTCATGTGGCAATTTCAGGTGAACAAGTAGTAAAGAACGATTAGTCCATGTGTTCTTTTAGAAACATATTGCTTTGATTTAGATTATTTTTGAGCCATTCTTCACTCTATCAAGCAGTTTCATAATTCACAAACACAGTTTACTTGACAGAATATTATTATTATCCTTGCTGGTGTGTGGTGTTTTGACAAAAATCTTCAAAACTACCAACAGCAAGGGAAAACAAAAGCTATTTGCCATCCATAGTTAAAACAATAACAAAGTTAAAAGGGAACTAGAAAGTCAACGAGATATTAAATCACAATATACTAAGGCAGCATTATTGTGCAATGGTACAGATAACTCACAATCTACAGTAGTTTTCAACTAAATGTTTCTCACTCTGATCATCATCATCAATCATAAATTGTTAAAAACACAGTACAAATTATATTGATTGATCTATTCGGGCATTACAGAGGTGAGAGTTTTGCATAAATCGTGCCAATAACTCAATCTACACAACAATAAGGGCTTTTGTCTACAGCAAAAAAAAATCCTTGCATATATAAAAGTAATTCAATGATGATGAAATGGCTCCTTCATCTTCATAAAAATGTTTTTGACTATGCAAATATATTTCATGCTTGGCTTGTAAAGAATCTTAATTAACTATACACTGTGTATTTCTTTCTATAGCCTGATATTTTGAATCTGACGTGCTTCCTTTGAAACACTTACAGAATAATTGCGCATTACACTGTTCTGTGTTGTTTCCTGTGGTAATAGGAGCTTCTGAAGACCCTCTGTTGTGAACACCGAATGAAACTAAACCTGGGCTCCAGAAGACAGGTACCAACAAGGTAGCTGGAATGCCCACAATCAGAGACACCTTCTATTTTAGATATTGTTTGTACATTGTGCTATGATCCATGCCACTTTAAATGTTTTAGCAGGTTAATGTGCATCGTGAAATATAAATGACATATTAATAAAATGTTGTTCCTGTGCTTCCTTGCAAGACAAACTAACTAAATACTAGTGAATAACATTTTGATTATAGTCTGCATTGGGCACCCTTTAGAATCAAGAGCTTTGTGTTCGCAAATGGCTAGATAATAATGTAAACACGATGGAAAGTAATTTCAAGGCATCGTTTAGGTCGATGGAAGCATGGAGGCTTCTCCTCCCCACCTTTGCTGGGGTAAAAAGAGCACAAATAGTTAAACCCTGGCCACAATACTCACACCTGTACCTGATACAACAAACTCTGGGACTCTATCTGGCAGTGGTGGATGACCAACAGCACAATGCACGACAAAATAGAAGACAATGACATCTGTTTAAACTATTTTAAAAGCACGCTGTTGATTACGAATGTGACCCAACTTACATTCATGTGCACTAAAGCATTTAACAACAATTTACATTGGTTGCCTGTCTGGTCACATGCCTCAGAGTACATACCCATATAAAATATCCACCTAACACGATGTTAGTACTCCCTCCTCAATTCAGGGTGGTACTATACTGCACATGTCTTTAAATTGTGAGTGGGCAGACAAACATATAATGCTAACAAACTATAACGAAACTGATTAATATTTTTGTAAATACATGTATACTAGTAATAACTCTAAACTAAAGTGATCAGAATACATAGCAAAACTATTATGACATTATCCTTAATTCCAGTTTACCCACTTACCTCACACTGCAAAATCATATGATTCAACCATGTGCCCCTAGTAGATATTACTCCACTTCACTTATGGCTATGGTACCTCTTTAAACCTTGCACATAAAATCAAGAGCAGGACACACACTCATAAACTAGACATTGTACTCACATACTCAACATAGGTGTAATCACACTTAGGGGCATATTCTCAAGGACTTATCGCCGAGTTAGCAGCACTTTGCCGCAGCCAAAGTGGCGATAAAGTTATCTCCCTAGTTACAAGCTGGTGCTAACATCCGATATCACCAGTTTTCCTGCGATATAAGCAGCCGCAGAAAACATCGCCACAGATGACACCGGCAACTAACACTAACAGCCACGGCTCGTGCAGGGCGTTACACCGGGCGGTGACGTCAGGCAGAGGAGGGGCAGGGTGGGGGGTTGTAAAATGTGGGATATAGGCGATGTCAGGTAAGTACCGAAAAAAAAAAACGAATGTCGTTACCCGCGCTGCATCACATTTGGCGATGCAGCACAGGTAACGAAATTCGTTTTAGTTATTTTTATTCGGTACTTACCTGACATCGTCCATATCTTGCATTTGACAACCCCCCCACCCTGCCCCTCCTCTGCCTGACGTCACCGCCCGGTGTAACGCCCTGCACGAGCCGTGGCTGAACACTAATTATATGCAGAGTAGGCGTTCCCGTGCAAAAAGCCGCACCAACACCACTTCGCAACATTCTCAACGACCAGCCAGATCGGCGATAAGATCGTAAAACAGGTGATAAGGCGTGTTAGCAGGAGGGATTTAACATCTGCTCTTACCTGGTGTAAAGTCGGATGACAACCTGCACCATAAAAGGGATCCCAGCCCAGAGCCACACCTGAAGAACAACAGATGCCATGGAGCTACTGATCATGCAACTGGGACACACCCAAGAGGGCCACAACACCCAGCGTCACCATCCCCAGGACCCTCCCCCCCGGGCCCTACCCCAGGCATCCCCCCCCTGCAAAGATCAACTTTACGAAATCATGAACTAAACAATTCGTCTGATGTCACACACTTACAACAAAAAACAGTCAGGTGTGGTCAGAAAAAAGAGAATCCTTTATTCATCTTTGAATTTCCTAACAAATCATTTCATTCAATTTAAACTCAAAACAACTATTTGGAAGAGTCTTCTCTGGACAATCTGTAAATCACAGCCTGCAAGACAAATTTCAAGATAAGAAGGTGTGTCATGCGCTAATCAAAGGGCAGAGAGAGAGAGAGAAAGAGAGAGAGAAAGAAAGGGAGAGAGAGAGAAAAAGAGAGAGAGAGAAAGAGAAAGAGAGAGAAAGAGAGGGAAAGAGAGAGAAAAAGATAGAGAACGAGAGAGAGAGAGAAAGGAGAGAAAGAGAGAGATAGAGAGGGAAAGAGAGAGAGAAAGAGAGAGAGAGAAAGAGAGGGAGAGTGAAAGGAAGAGAGGGAGAGAGAGTGAAAGGAAAAGAGAGAGGGAGAGAGAGAGAGAGAGAGAAGCAGAGAGAAAAAGAGGGAGAGAGAGAGACAGTGAAAGGAAGAGAGGGAGAGAAAGAGAGAGAGAGAGAGAGAGAGAGAGAGAGAGAGAGAGAGAGAGTGTCGACACTGCGGCCCCAGGCCTCACTGCTCACCTGCTGCCACTGGTGTATCTTCAACCACGTGCCGGTATACACTGCAGTCCACCAGGTCCCTTATCTGAAACAGAGTCCAGATTTATGAATGGCAGAGTTCATATAATTGCACACGCCCTCATCGCTTGCCCGCCCCTGCCCACACAGGCTGCTGCACCCCAGCCCCTCCCGCCGCCCAACGGTGATTGCCCGCCCCTGCGCACCCAGGACTCACTGCTCACCTTCCGCCACCTGCGTGTCTGCAAGAGGGCCCACCACGTGCCGGTGCAAGCTCAAGGCCAGGGGCCCGCAACCTTTGCAGCCTCCACATCATACAGCCCTGCACAGCGGGCCACCAGGTCACACACGTGATTCTGGGTCTTGATTTCGCAATGGCAGAGATCATATCAGTGCACACGGCATCATCGCAGGCTGCACACCTGCTCAGCTCTTTAGGTGCCACTAACTCTGTGAACCGAAAGGCAATGCCACGTGGAGGTAGGCCCACGCTGCCCCCTGGCTCAGGCATACACTGCGGTCCAGCATGGCTCACACAAATCCTTACCAGTCCAGACTGCCAGGACGGCAGATCATCGCCTGCTGCACACCTGCTCAGCATTTAAGGGGCCCCTACCTCAGTGCACCGAAAGTCATCGTCCCGTGGCGGTAGGCTCGTGCTGGCCGCAGTGTATCCAGTGCCACCAAGTCTGTGCAACGCAAGTCATGGACCCTTTATGATTGAGTATTGTGGTGCGGACGCCATCATGTCACCTCCGGCAGTGGGGAATGTAATGAGGTAGGGCAGAGGCCCTCATGCATAAATAATAACCACACGGATACACCCAGATAGAGAGTAGAAATGGCGTCGAGCACGTGCGCCCGGACCTTTTTATTGGCAGGGTCACATGTCCTGTGACACGTGTGCAGGATGGGTGTGGTGTGGGTGTAAACCAGCCGTTAGGGAGTGGCTGTGACATGCTGACAACTAGACCTGTGATGAGCAGATCACTACAGGGAAGACCTAGGACATGTAGCATTGATGCCCCCCCTGTAAGCGTAAGCGGAGTGGCCAGTCTAGCATAGGGGTGTGCACAATGACCACGGGGCTCTGGGTGTGGTTCCGTCCTGGGCTAGACAAGGAAGTAACTAATGCATGTGTCTCTGTGGTAGTGTCGGCGCCACCCAGACCACAATCGGTAATGTTGCGCCCTGTGACTCATGTTCCATAACATGAGCAACATGGACGTAAGGGGGAATCACTGACCATACATTCATCCATACTTTCACACTTGAATGATCATAGACATGATACATCTGTGTGAATATGAATGTTTAATGCTCATTCAGTGGAGTGTTGTAGTTGGCGCAGTACAGGGCCCGTGGAGGGTCAGCCAGAGTCTTCTAGGGAATGACAAGTTCATCGGAAGAGGAAGAGTTCAGTCCGCAGTCTGATTTCTGTGTCATTGGTAACCAAATAGAATATGGCAGTCCATGTCGAGGTCCAAGGTGAGTGTCGCAGAGTGTATCGGGGGACAGTGGAAGGAGATGATGCAAAGGGCAGAACCAAGCAGAAACAGGCCATATGGCGGAGATGAAGGCTACTGCTTCCTTCTTACCAGTAAGGCAGATTCATCCACATCTTTGTCCTCTGTTATTTCATGTGCCTCACATGTGGGTGGTGGTGTTCCGTCTCCAGCACTGTGTGGCAGCAGCATTCATCCACACCAGGCCTTGTGGCAGCAATGCCATGAGGAGGGTATGCAGGGCATGGAAGAACCCAGCTACCACTCGCTGGTGTGCAGCCATGGCAGCTGCTCTTTCCATCTGCATCCGCACCATGTTCTCCATGATCCTCCCCATGTGTCCCAACTCCGGGTGACATCGCTGGAGTCACTCTGACTAGACAGTTGTTCTTGTCTCAGAGTCAGGACTCCAGCGATGTCAGCTATCTATCGTTGGAGAGCATGGACCAGACTGTGGGTGTCCGTTAGGGACTGTGAGTGGTCCCTGATGGGACTTAGACACCCACGTATGGCATCTAGTTTGGCTGATATGCAGTCAAACCCCACCTACACCTGTTCAGCCACCTTCTCCTGGCACCCAACACACAGCGTTGGAAGGCCATGTGTTGTTCGTGGGGGTCCTGGGAGGCAGCTGTGGTGGTGGGTGCTGCCTGCTGTGTGGGCTGTGTAGGGGGTGGGTTCTCCTCAATGCAGCTGGGCTGCCCTGCTCCTGGAGGTGGGTTGATGTAGCTGTCAATAACCTCTTGGAGTGCGTCGGTGTCGAAGGTGTGGTGGTCCTCTTCATCATCAGTGAAGAGAGGTTCGGTCTGCTCTGCAGGAGGTGTTGGTTTTCCCACTGCAATGTGAAGGGGAGATGCAGTTTAACATTGTGTTCACATGTATGTTGACGCATTGTATATGTTTACATATAGACTGCATGACAGTGTACATTCTGACTGTTTGGGAGGAGCTGCCTATTTGATGCGGGACAGTGGCTTGGTCAGTTTCTACACACAAGCGGCACTAGTTGTGTCCTTTGTTCTGTTGTGAACGTGTTGCGGTTTGTACCACATTGTTGTCAATGTTGATGTGCTCTGCATGTTATGTGTGTGTGCTGCATTTTGGGAGAGTCGCCCCAGCAGCTCTGATTTTGCTGCCCCTTATCCCTTTCATGCGGTATGCCTTTGACTTCAGTGCTTATACAGTGCTGAGATGTTGCAGACTTGGGTACATTGGGCTCTTGGTGGGAGTTGGGAGTCTGGGGCATGGTTTGTCAGCAGTTGTGTTGTTGAAGTCAGGGGTTGTTTGTGCTCGTGGATGTGTCAGAGTGTGACCTGCTCCTTTACGGATGTGGTCCACACTCAGCCACCTCAGTGTCAGCGTGCAACATTTCATGATATATTGACTGCAGCATTGCTATTCGTCATGCAGTGTCACCTGCATTGTCATTGTTGCTCACAGACACGCCGCTTTGCAGGGTTTAACACATGTGCATGGGTTGGTTGTGAGATTGGAGGTGTGTGGGAAAGGCCCCCACTGTGGAAAATAGTCGATGGGTGCCTACTTGCTGTTTCTAGGTGTGCTGCACTTTGCCAAGGGGATCAGGGACATGTCCCAGAGTCCTTGTGGGTGTGCACTGTGCTATACTTAATTGTGCATGTGTGCCATTGTGCCTATCTCCCTCTGTCCCCCCAGTCCCTGGTCATTACTCAACCTGTTGCTGTTGTGTCAGGACTGTGGACACCATTTCCTCCATCTCATCCAGCTCCTCCTGTGGCGCTGGATTCCCACCTCCAGTCTGCATTACTGCCTTCTGGTTGTTGGCGAGTTTATGCTTGGTTTTGAGCTTCACATTATTCCAGTGCCTCTTGGCTTCTTCCACTGTCCTTCTCAGCACTCCGACTGCATTCACCTTGTCCACAATGGACTGCCATCTTCCATTTTTTGTTGCCAATAACACAGTGGAGGTGACGAACAGTAGTTGTTGGTGTTCTATCACCTCCGTTATCAGGATCCTGCTTTCCTGCGGACTGAAACGCATCTTCCTCTTCTTCTTCTCCTTGCCCTTCCCTGACCCCGAGGTCCTAGGCTGGTCCTCCGTGGGGCTTGTGGGGTTCTGGCTGTCCTCTGTACTTGCTTCGGTTACCTCCATTGTGCTTCTCAGTTGTTTTGCTTTGGTTTGTATTTTTTTTCTACTTTTTTAGTGATTTTTCACGTCGGACGTGTGTGAATTGCAGGCCTGGCGGAGATTATTACTGATATTTGTATCGCGATTGGGCCCAACGCAACTTTTTTCATTTTGGGGTTTAAATTTTTATCGTTGTCCCGGGGCCTTTATTGCGGACATTTGTCACTTTATCTGGAAACTATTGCATGTTACCGCTGTATTGTAAATAGAGTTATTTTCCCGCAATAGACAGCCATATGAAACATTGCGTTAATGGATTTTGGCGATGATTATCACACAGTCTTGAGAATATCCCCTTCAATCCAAAGCATGTACTCTATGTGAACCCCAGAACCTGAAGTTATTTCTATTATTATTGAACGCTTATATAGTGCGCAGCTACCCACCAGGGTTGCCCAGCACTTTGAGCATAGTTAGATCAGTCTGATGGAGCTAAAATAGCAAAGTCTTTAATATCTCTACAGAAGTTGGAGAGGGAAGCACAACATCTCAGAGACTCAGGAGGGAGTTCCATAACTTGAGGCCAAGGAAGGAGATGGATCAGCCACCCATACAGGTGTGTTTGGCCTTCAGAACTGCAAAAAGAGATTGATTGCTTGAGCACATGGTGCGAGCAGGATGGTAGAGAATTACCAGGTTAATATAAGTTACAACTGTAATCTACGCCTACCTGGATATGTCCCCTCGGGATAGTAGGATCCTCCCACACATGTTCTTGGTCGTAATGCCTCTTATGGTGAATGATGTTATGCACAATGCCTTGAATGTATTTACTGATGTGATCTTCCTGTTCTCTTTCTGTATTGTTGTGAACTCTCTGCTAATTATGGTTCTACCTGTGCATAATCCATATTGTACTGGTTCTCTGTTCTCGTAAGCTTAAATAACAACAAAAACAAAGTACAGCAGACCTGAAATGGCATGCATTTTGTGCATATAGCAGAGAGCTTTGAAAGGTATTCACTTGTCCTCTGAGAGCCAGTGTAGTTGGCGAAGAAGCCCAGATGCTCAGGAATGTTTATGGATGCGAAACAAGAGCTTGGCGGCAGAATGCTGGACTACCAGCAGGCGTCTTAACAATGTTGCCTTGTCTGCCCCCAAATAAATACAGGATGTTGCCATAATCAAATCTAGAAAATATCATGGCCTGGATGACTGTTCGCTGGGCAGAAAAGGGAATTATCCACAGGATCTTCTTAAGCCGTTTCATGATAGCAAAGCAAGTGGATGCTACTTTGGCCACTTGTGGCTTCACAGACAAGGTGGAGTTAAGCCAGAAGGAGTTTCTTCACTTTATTGGTGCGAGTAGGTGGTGTTCCCAATGTGGCAGCCAATGCTGAGGCCCCCAAAGCTGGAGATTCCTCCCCAATAGCATCACCTCGGTCTTGTCGACATTTAGTTTCAGGGAGTTGGTGTTCATCCAGGTGAAGACAAGACTGAGGCAGGAGTTGAGATCCTTTGTGTTGACTTCCCGCCCAGACAGAAAGAAAATAATCTGGGTGTCGTCTGCGTATGAGTACAAAGTTAATCCACAGCTTTCCACCAGGTCTGCCAAAGGGCTGACAAAAATGTTGAAATGCATAAGACTAAGGGTGGAACCTTGAGGAACTCCAGAGGTAAGTGGGAGTGAATCAAATGATATATTTGATAAGAAGACCTGAAATGGGTATACAACCTTTACAACGAATCTTTTACCACGCACTACCATTACAACGCAGTCATTACAACACAAACCATTACAACGCATTGCGCTGGGGGCGCTCTAGGATAGGGAATAAGTTTAATTTACTATCCAACACCTTCCCTAGTGTCCACAGGGACTGGAGTTGGAATAGTAAATTAAACTATTCACTATGCAGCACCCCAAAGCGCTATGCGTTGTAATGGTATGCGTTGTAAAAACCACGTTGTAATGGTATGCGTGGTAAAAGTATGCGTTGTAACGTCATACATCCCCTGAAATGTGCTCTAAGTCAAGCATGAAGAGAACCATGCCAGGGCCGTGCCATGAAGGCCCAATTGGGTCAGTCTTTCAGTGAGAATTTCAAGGGACACAGTATTGCAGATCACGCTGAGGTCTAGTAGGATCAGCGCGGCTATGCTGTCCAAATCTAGGAGTCTCCTCAGATGCTCTGTGATGCCTAGAAGGGTGGTGTTGGTGCTGTGCCCAGCTCTGAAGCCTGACTGAGAAGGGTGCACGGTGGTTCCACAAATGAGGTGAGTTGGGTATTTACATGTTTTTTTAATATCTTGGAAAAAATAGGTAATAAATAAGGATATGGGTCTGAAGTTGGAACAGATGTCTTTGTCCAAATGGGATTTCTATAGCAAGGGGAGAACCATAGCATGTTTCCAGGCATTAGGTAAATGCCTCTTGCGTAAGGAGGAATTTAAAAGTTCCAACACTAGCTTCATGGACTGTGGGCACGAGGTGCTCAATTTAGCAGGAGGGGGAGGGTCTAGAGGCGACCCTGACTTATTTGACCCTCTTCTGTACCAACTTTCTGCCGGAACATGGTGGCAGTTTTCAATCATCTGTGTGATACCCCTCTAGGCTGTTGTGGTGAGCTTCTCCTTCTGGAAACTCAATAAGAAAATTAAACTTCTTTAAGGTCAGAGGTAGCTTGTCGGACTGCATTTTCACTTTGAATTTTTAATCAGAGTTTCCCTTTTAGTCTGTATAGTTTCCAGTAGTGGGATTTAGAATTTAAAATGGAAGCATTAAAAAGGCCTTAAAGGTTTCATACAGTAGAGGAAACAAGGAAATTCCAGAAAACATGAGACTTCTGAGAAAGCATACTGCTTTTTCTGTACATTCTGGAAATGTAGTCCTATCTCATGAGAAATACCAATTTACAGGCCTGGTTTACAAAGTTAACTTTCACTTTTGAGTAAGTTTTCACTTTTGAGTAAGTTTACTAATTTTCATTATTCACAAACTGCATTTTGCAGCAACTTACACTTTTGTAGTATTTTACACTTTTGTAGTAATTTACAATTTTTCAGTAAATCCAGTACTACACATGGTCAACCACTGGCACTGCAATACCCTCCCATAGAATATAATGGAGGTAGGGATTTACTGGAAAAAGTATAGATTACTAAAAAAGTGCAGTTTGTGACTATCGGAAAGTAGTAAACCTACTCAGAAGTGTAAGTTACTACAAAAGTGCAATTTGTGTATAGGCGATTTATGTCTAAAAATCAAACGAAGAAAGCAGGATTGGTAGAGCTAACAACGGTAATCGGATAAACTGAGAGCTCTGCTGTACTTTCATAATCCAATAAAAAACAGGAATTCGGGCTCAGGGCATCCTTTCAAGTTGAGTGGGTATCCATCCCTTGCCACACCCACCCTAAAAAAAGCCAACCAGTCCACCATGTACATGGAGTGGAAAACCAGCTGGCATTATTATCATTAAACAGCTCTCACCAGTCTGGTGGAAGCAGTTTTGATGTAATGAGGCCCAACTGGCCAGCATTACAACACCATCCATGCCCCCCTTTCAAGACCATCTGTGTCTGCATTACAAGATCATCCATGCCGCATTACAAGATCATCAATGCCCGCATTACAAGATCATCAATGCCCGCATTACAAGATCATCCATGCCCCCCTTTCAAGACCATCTGTGTCTGCATTACAAGATCATCCATGCCGCATTACAAGATCATCAATGCCCGCATTACAAGATCATCCATGCCCGCATTACAAGATCATCCATGCCGCATTACAAGATCATCAATGCCCGCATTACAAGATCATCGATGCCTGCATTACAAGATCATCCATGCCCGCATTACAAGACCATCCATGCCAGCATTACAAGATCATCCCTGCCTGCATTCCAAGATCATCCATGCCAGCATTCCAAGATCATCCATGCCTGCATTACAACACCATCCATGCCCCCCCTTTCAAGACCATCCGTGTCTGCATTACAAGATCATCCATGCCCGCATTACAAGATCATCCATGCCTGAATTACAAGATCATCCATGCCTGCATTACAAGATCATCCATGCCTGCATTACAAGATCATTCATGCCTGCATTACAAGATCATCCATGCCCCCCTTTCAAGACCATCCATGACTGCATTATAGAACCATCCATGCCCCCCTTTCAAGACCATCCATGTCTGTATTACAAGATCATCCATCCCCGCATTACAAGATCATCCATGCCTGCATTACAAGATCATCCATGCACGCATTACAAGACCATCCATGCTAGCATTACAAGATCATCCATGCCTGCATTCCAAGATCATCCATGCCTGCATTACAACACCATCCATGCCCCCCTTTCAAGACCATCAGTGTCTGCATTACAAGATCATCCATGCCCGCATTACAAGATCATCCATGCCTGCATTACAAGATCCATGCCCGCATTACAAGACCATCCATGCCTGCATTCCAAGATCATCCATGCCTGCATTCCAAGATCATCCATGCCAGCATTCCAAGATCATCCATGCCAGCATTCCAAGATCATCCATGCCTGCATTCCAAGATCATCCATGCCTGCATTCCAAGATCATCCATGCCTGCATTCCAAGATCATCCATGCCAGCATTCCAAGATCATCCATGCCTGCATTCCAAGATCATCCATGCCTGCATTACAAGACCATCCATGCCAGCATTACAAGATCATCCATGCCTGCATTACAACACCATCCATGCCCCCCTTTCAAAACCATCCGTGTCTGCATTACAAGATCATCCATGCCTGCATTCCAAGATCATCAATGCCAGCATTCCAAGATCATCCATGCCAGCATTCCAAGATCATCCATGCCAGCATTCCAAGATCATCCATGCCTGCATTCCAAGATCATCCATGCCAGCATTCCAAGATCATCCATGCCAGCATTCCAAGATCATCCATGCCAGAATTCCAAGATCATCCATGCCCACATTCCAAGACCATCCCTGCCCGCATTCCAAGATCATCCATGCCAGCATTCCAAGATCATCCATGCCCGCATTCCAAGATCATCCATGCCCGCATTACAAGACCATCCATGCCAGCATTCCAAGATCATCCATGCCAGCATTCCGAGATCATCCATGCCTGCATTACAAGACAATCCATGCCAGCATTACAAGATCATCCATGCCTGCATTCCAAGATCATCCATGCCAGCATTCCAAGATCATCCATGCCAGCATTCTAAGATCATCCATGCCAGCATTCCAAGATCATCCATGCCACATTCAAGATCATCCATGCCTGCATTACAAGACCATCCATGCCAGCATTATAAGATCATCCATGCCTGCATTCCAAGATCATCCATGCCAGCATTCCAAGATCATCCATGCCAGCATTCTAAGATCATCCATGCCAGCATTCCAAGATCATCCATGCCACATTCCAAGATCATCCATGTCCGCATTCCAAGACCATCCATGCCAGCACTACAGGACCATTCGTGTCTGCATTACAGGATCATCCATGCCTGCATTCCAAGACAATCCGAATATGCGGCTCGCAACCCACATGTAATGCAGACATGGGTGGTTTTCGTCTTTCAGTGCTGCTTTTTCAGTGCTTAGTCCAGAGTCACAAAGGAAGCGGATTCAAAATTGCTGAGAAAAAACGAGGGGAAATAAATAAAGTGAATTCATTCAACCAGATAATTCTCTAAATTACTGCATCGTTTTAGAACCCGCAGCTCACAAAACAGAATAATCCAAACGATGCTCACGATATCCGAGGTAGTATCTAAAAATAAAGCACTACCTCAAAGAAATATCGCGTTACTCGAATTCACTTCTCACAGTGCAGGCGCATAAAAACAGGCAATCCGCCCTGCTTCGTAGAAGCAAAGCCCATCATGATACGCCCCGAGCCCAATGCTCCTTGTCCGCCACCACACCTCAGGTAGGCAGAACTTGCAGTACCAAACGTTATTCCTCATTTGTTAAGTGAGAAAGGGAAGTCAGGAGGTAGCACCTTCCTATTTTGTGCAGGGCTCTAAGTGAAACTTGAGGTCTCCAGTATGAAGGCAGGAAGAGTGGCATGGCAGACATTATCTGCTGTAAAGATCGCGGCATGTAGAACAAAAGAGGATGTGTCTTGTGAAAACGCTGATAGTATCTGACTATTTCCTCCTGTGTCATTTAAAGCAACACAGCGTCTCTTTTCAGACCTGCTGTTACCTCTAAGCTGTACTTCTTGGTGATTTTCAACGGTACAGGTAACTGCATTTTTGTTGGCGTTAGAAAGTTGTTATTTATATACCTGTGTACAGAACATAGTCATTAGGAAGAATGAAAATGCATAAGACTTAGCAACGCAGTTAATCAAGATTGTTTTCTATTTGAACCTAGGAAGTTGGTGTTGGAACTAGTTTCTGCATTACATTAAGACTGCTAGAAAAAGTGAAACATTATTTCAGACTTTTTATTTCTGTGAAGGTTTCTAAATGAAAACTAGTCAACGCAGGCGCTTGTTAAGAAAGTGTTGCTGTGAATGAAGCACCGATTGTGTGGAAAGTTTGGATTTCGACTAATGGAAAGATAAGTTTATGTTTATATCTAATAATGCGGTGAAGTGCCCTCTGTCGTAGATTAAATGGACAGTGCAAGTCAATGATCAGTTTCATCCCCATACAGAGGAACGAGGCCTGAGTTTGACTTCATTGATTGATAAGACCATCGAACTCCAAGGTGACATAATATATTGGGTAAAGTAACCCCTTCTGCACATTCTAAGGGTACAATTCACAAAGAGTTCTGTGACCATATAGAGGATGAGACCGAAGGCTGGTTTCTTTTATAAGGAAAGGAAACTCCAAGGTTACTGCGTTATCTTTCTATTTTCATACATGGTCACACCATCATTCTTCCCACAAACCTCTCAATTCCTTGGGTTTTGATACTTCATGTAAAAGAGGTTAATACACATGCAGACATGTCGGATAAAAGAAAAGCTATATACACCAAAAATTATTTTCCAATTAGTTGCAAAAACATCTTAGGATTAATGTACTGTATATTTGATTTAAAAAGGCTGTATCTCAGAATGATAAGTAGTATGCAGAGATATTCTGACCGCCCTCTAATGTACTATATGAAAAAAATAGACATGTGATGATAAGGACTAAAATCGTTTAAACTGCTGGTGCAATGATATTCCGTGACCTGCCTTTCACCTTTGCACTGACTCTTGCAAGAGGTAGTTTAAGATCACAATTCAACTGTAATATGTTTTTACAGTTCAACAGCTATCTAATTTTATTTTTACAGGTAACTTGAGACATCCCAATGTAACTTTAATAAGAAAATTACATACAGGTGTGTATACCTGAATTGCACGTTTTGATGCATTATATCCTGTTAATGTAAGGTATAGGGTATGTTATTCCTCATAATACATGGCCTCACCATAATTCTCCTCCAAAACTTTTTGGTTACTTGCTCCTTCACATGAATAAATATGTCTGCAAATAAACTGAATAAAAGCAGTGTCAGTAGTGCAAAATCAAACACACCAATATACAGCTAGTAATTTGTTGCAAAAAAATATTAGGTGTGCCTTAATGTAAGTCAATTTACAAAAAAGCTATATTTCATAATAATGTGTGGTAATATGCAGACAAATTCCTGATTTGTTGTAATAACCTGTAACTGCACAAAAACTAAATATGCTGCCATACTTCAGGGAAAAAGTAAAAAAAAGAGAACATGCAATTCAACTAGCCTATTAATTGATTCAACAGTATTTGTATTTCTGCTCATTGACCTGACCTACACACTGTCTGTTCACATTGACAGAAGCCGTGGTGATGTCACAACTTGACTGTTATAACTTATTATATTTAAGGAGCTACGTGATTTTGCTTATTTCAGGTCATTAGTGATGTCACAACTATACTCAGTAGAGCATTTCCCGAGTCTGGAATGTAGTCCATATTTCCACTGCCAAAAGCATGCACATGGGAGCATATGTGGCCTGTCCACATTGGTGGTCTTCCAAACAGACTCCCGTGGAAAGAACAGTGCCAGTATCACGAGGGACGTGGTTGATGCCCCATCTGGTCAAATGGGCACCATCGTGTTCATCACGGAATTAACACCCCACCACTGAGAGAGCAGTGAGTAGGTTGCAAGCTCGTCTCTCAACAAGCCAGTTCCCATAGCAAGTCTTGTGGCAAAGACGGCTAATGAGGAAAGGCTCCCTCCTCTTACATATCTAGTATGCTGGATTCCCTGGAAGAACCCAGTACAGCAGAGTTCCTGTTACCAGTGCCCTTTGTCTTAAGAAACCAAACTCTCACCTAGGTGATGGGAGGAGTCTGGTTTTATCAGGTGAGGAGCTTGTTGTTCTTCAACTCTATCTTACCCTATCAAAATATGGAAGTGCCAGTAGTTATTACCCGGGAAGGGTTTGTGCCAATAGAAACAGTGATAGATCTCCAGAGGTGGAACCAAGCCTAATTCAGACTTATCTAATCATACCTTGCAGTACTGGTGTCAACATTGTAGGAGAGCAGGGTTTGCTTCCTATGGTCACCCCCACTTTTTGCTGTGATTCTGTTTTTTCGACTTCAATCAATCAATCAGATAATTTGTAAAGCGTGCTACTCACCCGTTAGGGTCTCAATGCGCGGGGGCGGGGGGGGGGGGTTTGTAGAGCCGCTACTGCTCGAAGAGCCAGGTCTTGAGCTGTTCCCTGAAGGAGAGGTGGTCCTGGGTCAGTCGTAGGTGGGTGGGGAGGGAGTTCCATGTCTTGGCTGCCAGGTAGGAGAAGATCTTCCTCCGGCGGTGGTTCTGCGAATACGTGGGACGGTGGCGAGGGCGAGGCTGGCGGAGCGGAGCTGGCGGGTGGGTGTGTAGATTGTGAGGCGGTTGTTGAAGTATTTGGGTCCCATGTCGTGGAGGGCCTTGTGTGCGTAGGTGAGGAGTCTGAACGAGATCCTCTTGCTGACGGGGAGCCAGTGCAGGTCTCTCAGCTGAGGCGAGATGTGGCTGTGGCGGGGTGTGTCCAGGATAAGTCGTGCAGAGGCGTTCTGTATGCGCTGGAGTCTTTTTTGTAGTTTGGCTGTGGTTCCAGCGTAGAGGGTGTTTCTGTAGTCCAGTCGGCTGGTGACCAGGGCCTGGGTGACCGTCTTCCTGGTGTCGGTGGGGATCTACCGGAAGATCTTTCGGAGCATGCGCAGGGTGTTGAAACAGGATGACGAAACGGCGTTGACTTGCTTGGTCATCGTGAGGGAGGAGTCCAGGATAAAGCCCGGGTTGCGTGCATGGTCATTTGGCTTGGGGGCGGTGCCCAGGGCGGGGGGCCACCAGGAGTGGAGTCGTCCCAGGTGGAGGGGGATGTTTCCAGGATTAGGACTTCCGTCTTGTCTGAGTTCAGTTTCAGCCAGCTGAGCTTCATCCATTCTGCGACGTCTTTCATTCCTTCCTGGAGGCTGGCTCTGGCGGTGGCGGGGTCGTTGGTGAGGGAAAGGATCAGCTGGGTGTCGTCTGCGTAGGAGATGATGTTAAGGTTGTGTTGGCTTGCGATGGCTGCGAGGGGGCTCATGTAGACGTTGAAGAGGGTGGGGCTGAGCGAGGATCCTTGCATGACGCCGCAGATGACCTCGGTGGCCGCGGACCGGAACGGGGGAAGGCGGACTCTCTGGGTTCTACCGGTGAGGAATGAGATGATCCACTCCAAGGCCTTTCCTTGGATTCTGATGTTGCTGAGGCGCTGTATCAGGGTGCGGTGGCATACGGTGTCGAAGGCTGCAGAGAGGTCCAGGAGGATGAGGGCCACTGTTTCCCCGTTGTCGAGCAGGGATCTGATGTCGTCGGTAGCTGCGATGAGGGCAGTCTCGGTGCTGTGGTTTGCTCGGAAACCGGACTGCGAATGGTCGAGGGATCTGTTTGTCTCAAGGAAGGCGGAGAGTTGTTTGTTGACGGTCTTCTCGATGACTTTGGCCGAAAAGGGGTGGAGCGAGATGGGGCGGAAGTTCATGAGGTCCGTGGGGTCCGCAGTGGGTTTCTTCAGGAGGGCGCTGAGCTCGGCGTGTTTCCAGCTCTCCGGGAAGGTGGCGGATGAGAAGGAGCTGTTGATGATGTCCCGGAGTTGGGGTGCGATGGTGGAGCCGGCTGTGTTGAAGATGTGGTGTGGCAGGGGTCGGTTGGGGAGCTGGAGTGGATGGTGTTCATCGTGCGGGTGGTGCCTTCGGTGCTGACTGAGGTCCAGGAGCAGAGGGTGGTGGCAGAGGGCGCTGGTTTGGTGGTTGGGTGCGTGGTCTGTGCGCCAAAGCTGTTGTGTATGTCGGCGATCTTGCAGTGAAAGAATGAGGCGAGTGAGTCGCAGAGGTCTTGTCGTTGTAATGTCGTTGTTGCAGGCGCTGGGGCTGGAGAGCTCTTTAACAATGCTGAAGAGTTCCTTGCTGTTGTGGGAGTTGTTGTCCAGTCGTTCTTTGAATGTGGTCTTTTTGGTGGTGCGGATCAGCTGGTGGTGTTTGCGGGTTGCGTTCTTGAGGGCTGTCAAGTTTTCTGTTGTCTGGTCGTGGCGCGAGGCTTTCTCGAGGGTGCGGCAGGTCTTCTTGGAGTTTTTGAGGTCATTGGTGAACCAGGAGGCTTTCTTGCTGCTCTGTCTGCTGGGGGGGTTCTTCAGTGGTGCGAGGTTGTCGGTGCAGTTGGTGAGCCACTGTGTGAGGTTGCTGGCTGCTTCGTTGGGGTCTGTCGTGTTGGTGGGAGGGTTCTGGCTGAGGGAGGTGGTGAGCTGGTCGGCGGTGATCTTGCTCCAGCTTCTGCAGTGGACCTGTTGCGGGTGGTGGTGGGTAGTGGTTCTTCTGAAGTTGAAGTGGACGCAGCTGTGATCTGTCCAGTGTAGTCCGGTGGTGTGGCTGAAGGAGATGTGCTTGCTGGAGGAGAAGATGGGGTCCAGCGTGTGGCCAGCGTAGTGGGTGGGGGTGTTCACCAGTTGCTTGAGTCCGAGGTTGGCGAGGTTGTCCAGCAGGGCGGTGGTTTTGCTGTCATTGTTGTTCTCCAAGTGGAAGTTGAGGTCTCCTAGGAGGATGTAGTCTGAGGAGGTTAGGGCGTGCGGGCTGACGAAGTCTGCGATGGCTTCGCTGAATTGTGTGCGTTGTCCTGGGGGTCTGTAGATGAGGGTGCCTCTGAGGGTGGTCTTGGGGTCGGTGTGAATCTGGAAGTGAAGGTGCTCAGCGGCGGTGAGGGTGTCGGCGGAGTTGGTCGTGATGCGGATGGTGTTTCTGTGGACGATGGCGATGCCTCCTCCGGTTTGGTTGACGCGGTCCTTCCGGGTGATCTTGTAGCCATCCGGGATGGCTATGGCGATGTCGGGGGCTGAGGAGGCGTTCATCCAGGTTTCTGTGAGGAAGGCGACGTCTGGTGATGTTGTGTCGAGGAAGTTCCAGAGTTCGACGGCGTGCCTGTGGACGGAGCGGGTGTTGAGCAGGATGCATTTGAGGTGATTGTTGCTGGTGGCTGGCTTGGCAGGTTAGGAGGCAGCTGGATTTGGGCTTGGCAGGTGAAGGGTCCGTGGGTGCGGAGGGTGGCGGCGTCATAAGTCCGTCGGGTGGGCTGGTGTCCTCGAGGGCCAGGGGTCCTGGCACTGGGCGTGATCCAGGCGCGGACGGGCGCAGACGGGCTTGCCTTTGGCGCTCCTTCGGCGCACCCGCTGCACGTGAACGCTGCACGTACGCTCGGTCCCCAACAATAATGGCGAAGAGGATGGGAGGAGCAGCTGGGAGGCGGGAACGGGGTGGTGCAGGGAAGGGGATGAGGGTACAGAAGGGAAAAGGGGGGCATACCTATATCTACCTAATATATAGACACATAGTAACCCATAAGTCATTCCTATGGCAGGCCTTAACAATCCTGGAGGCAGAGTGTTTGGTTTTATGTGGGAGGGTGCCCTAGCATGAGCTGAGCCCCTCTGCAGCTTTCAGAACCATCTCCTTATAGCTGTTCTATGATATAGCCATACCATATACCCTTAAGTGCATTATAATCCTTGCGGTTAATGCTAACTTTGGTTTGCCTTTATCAAAACATGTCGTGTAAGGTGTCAAACACTTTGGAATACTACCCCCCCCCCCCCCGCCAGTCCTGGTGGTGGGGGCAGCATTCCACCCTTCTAGAGGGAGAAGATATGTAGTTACTGGTAAACCCGGTTAAAGTTAAACAGAGCCTCAGCATCACAAAATGGATGCTGCTGCCACAGACACGAGTCTGAACTCCTGCTGCTGCACGAAACTCCAGCAGGGGAGGCCTGGACAATAGGTTTCCTGTCAAGGGAGGTGCTGTCACCTCCCCAGACAGTCTGTAGTGTATTGGGGCAGGGAAGGCTGCATTCAGAAATGCTTTTCCAGACACTGCCTGGGGCACACAAGGTGCTCCATGCATAGCCCGGTTCAAACCAGTTGCTAGGGCACTCCAGCCCCACTCTGGCGCGAAACTGGACAAAGGGAAAGGGGTGTAGCCACCCCCTTCCCAGGTCTACCCATAGGAGGGACCTGCCAGGTAGTCCAACCCCTAAACTGAGTATAAGTATAGGAGCTGTGTCCCTAGGACTTCAGATTGCCCTGGATGAATCTTTGAAAGACATATCGCAGACATTCGACGGTCCATTTCGACTGGAAGACAGAAGACATCTCCCTTGTGGTCAAGGAGTAACCACCCTGTGCAAACAGGCACTACTAGTAACTTGCCAATCTACATTATCCAGGCTCCCGCTGGAACTCGAAGACTCTGTGACTCAAGACAGACTTCCAGACATCTCTGACCCTGCTCGACGATCCCAACAAAGCTGAGACCTGTGGCAGACACGAGAGACGTGGGACCGGAACTCCTGGACTTCCTGCATTTTGCTAACTGCATCGACTCCCGAGGTAACTCGCAGTTGGGCATTGGGGTACGAGAAGCCCCACACCCGAGCACCATTTGCACCAAAGCTCAGCCCTCCACACTCCACAAGTGTCCCGTGGGGCCCACTCTTGCATTTCAGCTTGACGCGTCTTCCTGGTTCCTAGCCCATTGGCTAGTGAGCCCCCCGGAGGACTCCATCTTGAATCTAACTCGCTTTATTGGTTGCTCCAGGCTTGCTCCAGCTTTCCTACAAAGGAGAAGTGCCACAGACCTTGCTGGTCTGCACCAAAGCCACTCTTCATCTCCTGCGTGGATTGCGTTTGCCAAGGCTTGTTGAGTCCAATCCGGATACCAACACCGCAGTCAACTAGATCCTTTGTGGGACAGCTCGAATCCAGCGCCTGGTTGCCATCGACCACCTTCTGGACCTCGTGGCTGCAGAGACAAGCTTCACTTCTTCATCTGAGATCAACGCAACATTGCCTGGGTCCTTCCTGGTACCTTCCTCGTCACTGGCTAGTGACCCAGACTCTGTCCCTTCTGCTTTCAGGTTCTTCAGATCTTCGATCCACCCTTGTATCCACCCGGACACTTTTCCTCTAGTCGCCTGCAGCACTTCTTTGCAGATCTCCATTGAAAACGACGACGAAACCCGACACCAAAGGTACCTATGCACCCGGCTTCCCTAGGTGAGGTAACATGAGTACTCTGGTGCTCCCGTGGGTCTTGACTCTCAAAGTGTTCTAGTCTAAAGGGGTTTTGTTGTAGTCCATCCGGAAGTGCCCTTAAACAGTAACTTTGTAACTTCTTCGTTTCCCATGGAAAGTCAATGGTAACTCGCGGCTGTATAGACACTACACGCATCTCCCGTGGGCCTCCTACTTCCTAACCTTTGGTTTTTTAGTGTAGACCCAGCGATTCCCTAGGCCCTAGGCCTACTTTCTGTTCCAGACGTGGTTCTTATACCACTATTTTAGTATATGGTTTGTGAGGCCCCTAGGGCATAACTGTATTTGTGCAACTTATCATATGCTAATTAAGTAACTTGTATTGTGCTTTTACCTCTGACCTCATAAAGAGTGCAGAGGGGTTGTGTTTAGAATAAATACATATATATTTGATATATACCTTGTGTGGTGTCCTTTCATTTGGTATTCAAGGGATTATAATTGGTAAAACAACTTGCTTCATGTGCTCTCTGAAGTCTTAGCCTGATGACTGCTGTTCCATGCTACCACTAGGATAGCTTTCTATAAGTTTGACTTTACAACCACCATCAATAAGGGTCGATTAGACTGGTGCAAGGTGCCCACTAGAACTAGTGGACATCATATGCCAGGCTAACTTCTCACAAACATGAGCTATCACGATGCAGGGTGATGTACCCTTTTATCTCACTGCAGTCAAGTGGGGTTGGCCATGTAAGGAGAAGGGGAGGAAGAGCCGCTGGATTTATAGAGAAATGTTTGGGATATAAAAGAAAAAAGGCGATAGAGGCAAACACAAAGAAATAGCTTGAAGTAATGAAAAAATGTTAAGGGTAAGACATGATATAATTTGCTCAGGAATGCTTTGAAAAAAAGTCAGATTCACTTTATGACTAAGAAACAAAATCGAAAAACACTGACATTGGCCACATATTAAGCATGAGCGAATTTTGCGGATCTCGCGTTCGCGAATTTTGCGGATTTGCGGATTCGCAATCCGCAAAATCCGCGAATTCCCGCGAATTTGCGGATTTTTTTTTTTTGTGTTCGCCCGTGTTTCTGCCAGTTTGCGAGGGTTTTTCACAATTTCGCAATTTGCGAACTTACCTGTCGGGTCGCAAGTTTTGCGAACTTGTTGTTTCTACGTGTCCAGCCTGTTTGGGAGTCGGGACACTCTTCTTCATCACTGCCACTCTCTGTCACCACTGCCACTCTCTGACTACTCATGCCACCCTCTGGCCCACCCATGCCACCCTCTGTTTCATCACCACACCCTCTGGTTGTCCAGTGTACATTATTTTCGGCAAAGCAAAGCACACCTTCCCTGCCTCAAGTGACCTGAATTAATTTGGGGCTGATTAATGTGTCACAGAATATTTTTTTAGCTGGCACCTGCTTCCTTAGTGCGCCCTGATTAGTGATCTTTTGCACTTGCTAAGTGCTTTCATTGTTGCAAAATTAGTTACAACACCTGCCCTGCCCCAACTGACAATAATGAATTAGGGGCTGATTAATGGATTTTAACTTCCAGCCTGGCTCCTGCTTGTCTCCCTTAGCTGTAATTCAGGACCTTTGTGGCATATGTGTAACTATTCTGAGGTTCAGAGCAGGGTCACATAATAGTTTCAACTGGCAACTGAACTCTGGAGGGGCCCCTCAGGAAGCACTACAGGAAATGGCTACTAATGATGAGCCTGAACTTTTGAACCTGGTAAGTAGTTACTTTCAGTTTTGCTAAGATCGTATTTCTGCAATTTTGCACTTATTCGCGGGGCGCGAACTCACGCGAACTCACGCGAACAGTGCGAGCAGTGCGAGCAAAATCCGCTGCTCGCGGATTTGCGGATTTTGCGGGAGATTCGCGAATCTCGCGGATTGCGGATTTCCCGAAAATCCGCAAAATCCGCGAGCGGAACGGATTTTCCGCCCATGCCTACCACATATGTGTTTTTTATCAAAGCAACGCATGTTTTTTTCTAAAACAAAACAATCATAGCTACAGTATAATCCAGTGTAAACATTTCAAACATGTTTCCCATTTGAAAAACAAACACCACATTGAAGCTGACTATCCAAACTAAAAATATAATATAAAAGTATCATACCCTTTGTATCATGAGTAATATTGACATATTCTGCAGTTATAGGGTTCTGATGCAATTTCCAAACTGCTCAGTTCTTCTGCTTCATGGTTTATGATGACATCAGAATTCAGGGCCGGTTCTAGGATTTGCGAGGCCCTGGGCTAAAAGGGAATGTGCGAGGCCCCTCTAATGTATATAAGTGGCCCCTTGCAAGGAGACCATTCACAGACACTGTGGGCGGCCTATTGTCCAGCATTTTGTCGCCCCCCACAGTTTTAACTTTGATCCCACAAGCATTTCTCTCACCTTCAGTCCGCTAGGTGTGAGAATTGCTTGTGGGCTAAAAGTTAAAACTATGGGGGCGCCAAAATGATGGACAATGGGCCTCCCACAGTGTCTGTGAATGGGTCTCCTTTCAATTGAAGGGAGCGTCTCCCTCCCTTATGTATCCAGATACCATCCCTGAGAGGCCAAGGGAGGGGGGCCCCTCCATTTCAAAGAAAGGTGACACCTTTCTTTGAAATGGATCGCCAGGGAACCGACAGGACACATCACCAGTGCGTGGCCCCATGCTGGTGCGAGGCCCTAGGCAGCTGCCCACGCTGCCCATGCCTAGCGCCGGCCCTGTCAGAATTACTGGAAAGAGATTGACAGCATAAACAAATTGCTTTATGTGACTGCTTGACTATAGTAACCAATAACTACCATGTTGGATGCCCATTCAAACTTCATCTGCCAAAAGTGCCACACTCTTCCAGGATCTGAAGTGCTCATGCACTCGAATATCTATTAAAGCGTGCTTATTCTTACATTGCACACTTGTATTCATACTTTCGGAAGGTCATTTACTCGCTCTAATGAACTCAATACTGCAACTGCTTTCTCGGAAAGGCTCAGAAAAGAGGCATGACATACAGAATTTGTAGAATCAGTTAAATACCGATTCTACATGTTACGCCTTATTTCTAAAATTGAAAGCTCAGCCTAAGGGGTAATAGTCATGAGGCCTCTTGAACATAATGTTTTCTCACTGCATGAATCTAGCTCCTTACCTGCTCTTTTTTGTTGAATACATTTTTCAAGTAAATACATATGAAAAAAACAATTCATAAGCCATAATATGCTGTCACGAAAAGTGCAATATGCTATTTATTATCATTATTGAGTGAAAGGAGGATCAAAATATGTGTGTGTGTGTGTGTATATATTAATCAATTCCGTACCGATTCTGTCTCTGTAACTAGCAACTCTATTAGCAATAACATCCTATGAAATTCCTTTACCCTCCACACTCTTAATCTTTGAATCATTAGATATTTTAATCATTCTCTTTTTATCCATCAGGCACATCTTTTGTTTTATCACTGGTAGCACTTTATGATTTGAATAATGCGTGATGCTGCACATTCAACCAATGTGCACTGAACTGTTTGCGACTTTGCACAAGATTTTATATTGCCCACATGGGCGTTATGGTTAACATGAATGTTAACCTTTGTGAACTAAATTTTAGATATATCTCTTAGATTTGTATGTCTTTTAATTGATTTTACTGTTGTTCTATGAAAACATACGGTTGACAATTAGACATGTTCACAATTCAAACATCAATATAATCTGTTTGCATAGTGTGTCCGGCACAGAGCAGGAATATTTATATAATTTTAATGCATTGTTTTTATTTATGTGTTTTAAATATATTTTTATTTCGAATAGCCGACCCACAACCAAATGTTTAATCTTGTGCCCTATTATATTATATGTGGAAATTTCAAGATCAGTGCAAACTAGTTCGTTATTTCGTATTTATACAGTCAAAATGAACTTAGCCTGTATTTTACATGTATTTTCATTGGTTTAATGTACTTTAAAAACTCTAATGCATTTAGGCATGTAGTATGTCTTCTATGTTCATCACGCACCAGGCACCTTGCACTTTAAAACGGGTGGCCAGCCCTAATGACTGCGTCATGTGATCAAGGCTTTTGGTAGCCGAAACGCGTCATGGCAGACGCAGACTGGTGTTAGGCAAAATAAAACTGAGCACCAAGAATTGGGTCTCGTCTCGTCTTTCATACCTGTTTGGCTGCATGCTGATTTAGAGGACGAAACATACCGCACATATATATATATATATATATATATATATATATATATATATATATATATATATACATATACACACAAATATATATATTACCTACTGGCGGTCGCCAGTAGGTAGTTATAGTTAGGATCTACTTTCCATAGGAAATCCGCAACATTCTATTGGGAATAACTTTGGCGCCGGTGGACGAATCTTCGCAAATTTCTTAAAGTTCGTGGCCCGCTCCGCTCCTTCCCTGAAAATGTGGGGGGGATTCGTCAAGCGGGGGCCGAGATAAAAGGGGGGTCCCAAAACATGTTTTTCCCATGTTAATTTCCATAGGGCGGTCAAACTCACTTTTAGCCCGAACGGCTGAATGGATTTCCACCAAACTTGGCAAAATTGTAGGGACTGGTACCCCAATGTGCCTTTGCTATGTCTCAAGATATGTGTTCCAGTGGATTGAGTAATTTAGGTTCAAAAAAATATATATATCTATAGGCGCGCCCCGGTACGCGCACCGGGGAGCGCACCGGGCGTGCTACGCGACTTTCGCACGGAAAGCTTATTGGCTCTCGGGTGTCTGTAAACATTCGAAACAGTCCGGAGCGGCCGCCATCTTGTGTCTCGGTAGGATCGAGACACAAGAGGTGGCAAAAACAAAGGGGGAAATGACCATAAGGGGGCAGAGTAGACCCCCCCTGACCCCCTAGGTTTGAAGTGAGGGCTATAAAAGGGCCCCGCGGGGCAAAGAAAAAAAAATCGATTTGCGCGGGGGAGCACCCGGTACGCGCACCGGGGAGCGGACCGGGGAGCGTAGCATGGGGAAAACCCAGTTTATTCACTGCATCATCTCTACGACCCTTTCTTGCGTCAATACGCTCCTTTTGCATACATTACACCTGACGTAGGTATAATGTGGCGCAGGGGCTTACAAAGTGACGCATCTACCTAGATGCATCACTTTGTAAATATGACTGAATAAGGTGCATTTTTTACAGCACTGGTGCGTCACAAAAAGTGACGCACCGGTGGCGTTAAAGTGACCAATGGCCTCTTAAATGAGGCCTTCAGTCTTCTAGTCATGCGTCATATTAAATATATGACGTATTATGTCGCAAGTACTTACAGATACGTCAGTATTTCAGACATATCTGTAAGCGCAAAAGTGATGCATTGCTGGAGTGTGTCACAAAAATGATGCAACTCCAGCAATGCATCTTTTCTTACCCTTCCACACCCCCGTTCCTTTTCAACATTTTCTTTGAATATCCACATTCCCCATGTTCACTCTCCTTCTCCTTACTTTCCTTCCCAACACTCACCTTCTTTCAGTCCCCCTACTTCACTTCCTTTCTCCTCTCATACCTTTCTGTTCTTTCTTACTCATTTTCCTTTCCATTAGCAATGCACTCCACTTCACTTACTCTTTTTCATTTTTTTAAGAATATAGCTCTTTGATGAAAATTAGAGGTAGTTCTGAAAAGAACTTTTTTTTTCTTCTTTTTTCTTTTTTTAGAACAAAAACAAAAACAGGGAATGGAAACTGCTCAACAGGAGCAAAAAAAACAAAATAAATTAGGGCTGGGAACGGCAGCGATGGTTCTCCAATGCTCGAACCATGAGCAGAACACTTTGCTCCCCAAAGGTAAGTAGTTGATCGCAGTATCTGCATTTCAGGACGCCTTTGTTGAATGCAGGCTGAATGTTTGGAACCAGCTCTTGCGATCGCCCCCTCACTGAAGTCGTTGCTCCTCCGGTGGATGTAGAGGCCCCATCACTGGGAACCTCTTGTGCCAGAGCCCTGACACTTTCCCGGGCAAAATTCTGGGGGTGCCTCCTCTCCACATGGCGAAGCATTGTGGAGTTCCCAAAAGAATATTTCTTTGTGGAGTCACCCCGTGACAGGACTCTGTGGCAGATCCTGCACTCCACTTTTGGAGCATTCACCTTCTTCTGGTCATCAGGTATGGAAAAAAAATTCCAGATGAAATGCTCTTTTACCTTTGGTTGAGGAGGCTCTTCATCAATGAATTCAGGCTCATCTTCACTGCTGGATGGTCTGGCAGCCATGATTATGCAAGAAAGATCCAAGAGCAAAAAAGCAGGTCTTTCAGTCACAAAAGTGAAAGAAGAAGTGAAGGAAATGGGTGGGGATTTCATTCTTTGTAAAAGAAAACTGTTAGCAACCAATGAAAAGTGTTATTTTAAGGTCACATGACTTGACACGCTGACGCTGCGAGCACCAGAGCGCTTCCGGGGGCGCATACGCGGTGCGAACGTAGGCACTTCCGGGGGCGCTTACGCGGCGCGCCAAAGTGACGTTTTCATAGTTTCACGGAAATGCAAAATTATTTTCATTTCCTTATTCAAAAAAACTGCTTTTATATGTATGGTACTAAAGGTCTTGCTTTATTATTTACTTTTCATCCATATTTTTTTACACGAACGCAAGTAGCGCTCTGGGTGTGCTTTCCGGAGAGCTTACCGGTGCTCGGACCCAGAGCGCCCCAAAAAAAAATTATAAAATTTTTTTATTATAAAAAAAATAATACTAATTAATACTCACACAAAACAGCAAATTAAAAAAAAAATCGCAGGTTACAAACTCGATATAGAAAGGAATTAGCATTTAAAAAACTTATGAAATTCACTGAAAAAACCATAGGTTTCACACCAGTTATAGTTAGGAATTAGCATTTAAAAAACCTCTTAAATTCACTGAAAAAACCATAGGTTTGACACCAGTTATAGTTAGCTGGAAATTTTAGTGACATAAAACCATTGAAATTTCCACGTTATAGTTAGTTGGACTCACTATAACTTGCGCGCCTGCAATGCACTGCTGATGACGTCACATATTACATCACTCATGACATGGTCAGTGACATCACTCATGACATCACTGATGACACCATCCTTGTGACAGAGTGACAGACCTCATTTCAGTGTAATGTAGCCCTTGAAACACATATTCAAAAATAGAAACTAACATTTTCAAAAAACATGGAGATACCCATACCAGTTACAACAACCAATTCAGTAATTCCACCATCTATATACACATCCACTCATTCACCAACAGTTCAATATAGTCACTCATACATATACTCACTCATCATATGTAGTGATACACCTATACATCCTGTTACACACCGACAGTCATCCAAAAGTTACTCACACATGCAAATAAACTATTGAACATCCATTTATTTGCATATACAGCTATACACCCACTACCACCTTACTTCTAAGGAAACTTACACATACTTACTCTCTTAAACAATCACTTATAGAAAGACATACTTATTTAAACAGGAACTCTTTCAATCTCTCACTCTCACATATACTCACTTATATACATCAATACTCACATATACTAGCTGTCTTCAAAACACATACAAACAGTGAGTCAGTCACCAACTCATGCAGCCACTTATACACAAAGTGAAACACTGATACATATAATACAATATTTAAAAGTTACTCGCTAATATATGTATTCACTAAGATACACTTAATAAGGCAGTTAACCAATCAATTCTTTTAAAAAAAAACATCCATTTACACACTCATTTAACCATTTATTCTTCCATCGTCCTTTACAAATACATATATAAAACATATTTATTCTTCAGAAAGATACACATTCACTGGATGGTGTCATCAGTGATGTCATGAGTGATGTCACTGACCATGTCATGAGTGATGTAATATGTGATGTCATCAGCAGTGCATTGCAGGCGCGCAAGTTATAGTAAGTCCAACTAACTATAACATGGGAATTTCAATGGTTTTATGTCACTAAAATTTCCAGCTAACTAGAACTGGTGTCAAACTTATGGTTTTTTCAGTGAATTTAATAGGTTTTTTAAATGCTAATTCCTAACTATAACTGGTGTGAAACCTATGTTTTTTTTCAGTGAATATATATATATATATATACACACATATGTGGGTAGTTCGGACTTGGTTTCCATAGAAAAAGCGTTTTTTGTTTTGCTAATAACTTTGGCGCAGTTTGATGAACCTTCACGAAATATTCAAAACTAGTTTGCCACTCCAGCTTCTGTATGGACAATTTCAGGGTGATTTATCAAGAGGTGGCTGAGAAAAAGGTGGGGGTCTCAAAATGCATTTTCCCCATGCAATTTCCGACTGCAGCCAGAACCGCTAAATGGAATTACACCAATTTGGCACAAAGCTAGTTCTTGATCAAGAAAGAACCCTATTTGTAATGTGGTATACATTCCTTCTGTAGTTTTCTAGGGACGCGGATCCTTCGTGGATGCAAACTGGAACCATGGATCTGGGGAAAACCAAGGCTTTTATTGGCTTAATGAAAGCTGAGAGGAAAGTTGCACTTGTCATTTTCTTTCTCGCTTCAGGCTGGGGGAGGAAAAAACAATGAAAAACTGACGTAAGGTGTCAGGTATGACCCCATAGGAGAGATGGAGGGGTTACTGAGGGACCTCTCATGTGCAAACATCAAACATCTACATGGCCCCCCTCGCCGTCATCGTCAGACATCATGGGCTCAGTATAGCATCCTACGCCGCCGATACCCAGCTCATCCTCTACCTCACAAAGAACCTCAAAGACACCAGACTCAGCTTCCAGGAAGGAATGCAAGACATCGCAGCCTGGATGAGCAGCAACTGCCTAAACCTCAACTCAGAGAAGACCGACGTCCTTGTCCTGGGACCCTCCTCAACCGCTTGGGACAACACCTGGTGGCCCTCTGCCCTCGAAACCCTTCCAGCCCGACCGACCGCACCCGGAACCTCAGCATCATTCTAGACTCCTCCCTCATCATGATCCGCCAGATCAACGCTGTCAACTCCACCTGCTTCAACTCCCTCTGCAAGACCTTCAAGTGGATCCCTCAAAGCCAGAAAGACCATTACCTACACTCATAACGAGCAGACTAGACTACGGATATGCCCTCTACGCTCGAATCAACAAATCCATGCTACACGAACTCCCGACCATCCAGAATAACGTGGCCAGACTCGTCCTCGGCACCCCACGACATGAGCACATGACCCAACACCTGCAAGACCTCCACTGGCTCCTAGTCAAGAAGAGAGTAACCTTCAAGCTACTCACCCACGCCGACAAATCCCTCCACAACATCGGACCCAAATACCTCAACGAAAGAGTCTCTTTCCATGTACCCAAAAGAAACCTCCGCTCCGCTGACCTCACCCTAGCAGAAACCCAGCACATCTGCAGAACCAGAGCAGGTGGCCGAGCCTTCTCCTACGTCGCAGCAAAGGCCTGGAATGAGCTCCCAGTCATCATCAGACACTCCCCTACCCTGCACACCTCCAGGAAGAGCCTCAAGACCAGGCTTTTCGGCGGACGCAGAGCTACAACCCCCGCGTCTTGAGACCCTCATGGGTGAGTAGCACGCTTTAAAAGCCCCCTGATTGATTTATTGATTGATTGCAAAACTATCCCAGTTATTATTTTTTGGTCCAATCTTCGGGTCCAGCGCAGAGCTCATTATGGCCCTCCTGTGTAAACTCACAAAAAGCCAAAGGTTATTTATTTATTTATGAGATTTGATAAAGCGCGAACAAATGCCCTTGGGCGTCTCGGACGTTATAGTTAGGTTGACATTTTACCCATATAAAACCATATCAGCAGTTATATTTAGTCTTATACTTACCCGAAGAAAGTATAACTTGTACCATTAAGTAACTTTAGGCAACAACTTATAGTTTCAGATCATAAGTATTAATATAAGTCTAACTATTCCTGCTGAATTTCTGTCGTTTTATATGGGTAAAATGTCAACCTAACTTTAACACCCCTATACTCTTTTTTCAGTGTATATATAAATAAATATATTCTTTAGGCAAAGAACGGACCCAGCCCAGCGCGCAGCCAGGAGGTCCAGATACACCACAGCACAAACAGGGTTTAATACTTGATTTTCAGCTAAGGTCAATTTTTATTTACACAACACCATCGTGCAGACAAGGAGGACGGTCAACGCGTTTCAGCGATTGCCTTCAACTGGACCATATATATATATATATATATATATATATATATATATATATATATATATATATATATATATACACACACACACACACATACATATGGCTATGCAGCGAAATATGCTATACATGCTATTTGTTAGCATTTATTGAGTGAGACCAGGAACAAAATGACCCTCTCTGTGACATTTATGTGAATCTATATATATTAATCACCCACAGTGGGTTGAGCCCAGGGCCTGGGTGAAGGGACCAGGCCTTTTGGTTAATCACCACTGGGGGTTTGGCCCCCCAGAGTTGAGTGGAGGGCCTTGTTGGAGGCTGGACTCTGTTGCTAACACTCGGCTGATGGCAGAGGGTTAAAACTACGGCTACCCCCAACTCAATGAGCACAGCTGAACGCCATGCAAAGCTGGGGTTAGCTGCCCAGGGAGGGTTAGAGGCAAGGCCTAGTCAGAGGCCCGGTCATTTGGCCAACACCCTGCTACTCAGCGCTGAAGGCTGTGGGCATCTGAGGTTGATTGACAGTGGACATGTAATCCACAGGGCCAAGCCAGAGGCCAACCCCCTGTGCATGCCGGGATTGATCAAATAAAACAAATCACAGAAAAATGACAAAATTCAAGCTACAGTTAGATTTGGTTATGACACCTCAAGATATGTTTAAAGAAATCTCAGAAATTCATCTACAAAACACAGTTATAATGCGGTAAGGGTTACAAATTAAAACCAAAAAACCTTTGAAATTTGTAAGCTATGATATGGCGCACAATCCATAACTCATGCAACAGCCATGCAGACCATATCTAGCATAACAAATGCAGGAGCATATTATCAACAACTAGCGATAATTATCGCTATGTTGGCTTAGCGGGAATATTCCTGTCGCCACCCTTCATCTGTTTTTATCGCTGAGATACCTTGCTATTATCAAGGTTTATCTCAGAAGCAATAAAAAAACGGGTGAAATGCGTGAATATCGCTGTCAATACAGCGATATTCAAGCATTACTGTGACAATGCTCTTAGCCATGTTATCCACCTCTCATTGGATAACATGGCTAAGAACTGGTCAGGGCAGGCGTTAGCTTTTGAAGATATTCGCGCTTAGTGCGAATATATTTCCAAAACTAAGCCATTGTTGGTAATAGGAGATAGCGATATTAGCGACTGTTTCCAGTCACTAACTAAAGTGTAGTACAGTGCATTTTTTAAATTTTTTACATATTTCATTTTTAAATTTCTTTTTATAAAATATATACAAACATGTAAATAATTGTTCCTACCGATTAACATTTTAACAACGTGTTGATAGGTAGGGATAAAATATAAAACCTATTCCTTACCTTTATTTGAGGCCCAAACCCAGACCACAGGCACAGTAAGTTGAAAATAACATAGCTGCCTTTCACTTTTGCAAAGGTGCCCATTAACCAATCATAAACTGCCTTTTCATCGGCAACTACCACAAAATTACAGTGGTATATAGGGGCCTTATCACTACGTTTCAGAGCCTTATAGCTTTAAAAATACTTAACCTGCTTACCTCTACTACCAAAAAGGGTCATTACACACCATAAACTTTATACCTGCCAAATTTCATTCAATTCCGACTGCCTGTTGTCCCGCGACTGCCGGGCACAAAGTCTATGGAAAATGCATTGGTGAAAAAACTTGTTTTGGGCCCCCCCTAATTTCTTTGCACCCCCTCAATGAATTTCCACAAAACTTTGCATAATCCACCAATGTAGAACAATCAATATGTCTGCCCCGGGTGACAGTAGGTCTAGCTATGCCACTGTACTGGCGATAGCAGGTAGGTAGCTATAGTTAGGTCCAAAGTTTCCATAGAAAAAGCATTTTTTTGTTTTGCCTATAACTTTGGATTCGCTTGATGAATTTTCATGGAATTTTCACAGAACTTCCCCTTTTTGGTTCAACTGCTGTATTGAAAGTTTTGGGGTAAGCTGTCACGCGGCAGCCCAGAAAAAAGGGGGGTCCCAGAACAAGTTTTTTTCCTTGGTATGTCTATGAGGATTTCTAATTTTTTTAACACAACTACAGCCCCACCGCTGAACAGAAGTACACCAAATATGGCAGTAAGCTAGATGTTGGTCTAGAAAGCATGCTTTTTGTGATTTGGTGTAAATCGGTTTGGTAGTTTCAGAGATATTTGTTTTAAAAATATAGATATCTGGAAGTCCAAAGTCCTACTGAAATCCTACTGCAATTTGATCGGCTACCAACACTTCAACCAGGTAGTGTTGTCAGTCATATTGGAACTTGGCTTGAAATGTAAAAAAAAGAAAAGGGAAATGGTAGAAACACCCTGACCCCTAGGCATCTTGGGGGAGTCCCACTGAGACCCCGCAGGGCCGAAAAAAGCATTACAAAAAAAATAAATCGGCGGGATGCTTGAATCTGGCTGCATTGTTTTTTTAATAAACGATACGCAGGCTCCTGTGCTTCATTCAATATCTGCCTCCAGGTGGCCGAGGTCCTGGAGGTATTATGCAAATATAGGAAGGGGTGCACAGGCCCCCCTCCTGGGGTTTATTAACGCCCAGTGGACAACCACCTCCCTGCGGCTTCTTTCTAAAATATGAGTGCAAGGCTCGTACAGCCTTCCCTGCTACCCCGGGGACCGCCACCTCCCTCGGGCAATTAAGTTATAGAAATGCATGGGGGGGCAATGCGACCCCCCTGCAGCACCAGGGACCACTACCTCCCCAGGGCTAATAGGTTATATAAATGCAGGGGCCCCACACAGCCATCCCCGCAGCCCCAAGGACCACCAACTTCCTGGAGTCAAGTCAAGTCAAGTCAAGTCACAGAATTTATATAGCGCACTACATACCCAGAGGGTCTCAAGGCGCTTAGAAAGGGGAGGAGGATTACTTGTCAAATATCCACGTTTTAAGTTGCTTTCTGAATGCTAGGTGGTTCTGGGTAAGGCGAAGGTAAGCGGGGAGTGAGTTCCATGTTTTAGCAGCCAGGTATGAGAAGGATCTGCCTCCCATGGTGGTCTTGTTGATGCGAGGTACAGTGGCGAGGGCTTGGTTGGATGAGCGTAGTTGGCGGGAGGGGGTGTAGAGGGACAGTCGAGAGTTGAGGCATTCTGGTCCGATGTCGTAGAGTGATTTGTGTGCGTGGGTTAGCAGTCGGAAAGTGATCCTCTTGTTGACGGGTAGCCAGTGGAGGTCTTTAAGGTGATCAGAGATGTGTTTGTTGCGTGGAATGTCTAGTATGATCCTGGCTGAGGCGTTTTGGATTCGTTGGAGTTTCTTCTGGAGTTTAGCGGTAGTGCCTGCGTAGAGGGTGTTTCCGTAGTCCAGTCGGCTCGTGACCAGAGCATGGGTGACTGTTTTCCTTGTTTCGGTGGGGATCCAGCAAAATGTTTTTCTGAGCATGCGAAGAATGTTGAAGCAGGAAGAGGATACGGCGCTGACTTGTCTGTTCATTGAGAGTGAAGAATCCAGGATGACGCCTAGGTTCCGTGCGTGGTCTGTCGGGATGGGTGCTTTTCCAAGGGCTTCCGGCCACCAGGAGTCGTCCCATGCAGAGGGGGATGTACCTAAGATGAGGACTTCTGTTTTGTCTGAGTTCAGTTTCAGACGGCTTTGTTTCATCCATTCGGCAACTTCTTTCATTCCTTCGTGTAGGTTAGTTTTGGCGGTGCTGGGGTCATTGGTGAGAGAAAGGATTAGTTGAGTGTCATCCGCGTAAGAGATGATGTTGAGGTTGTGTTGGCGGGCGATGGTCGCGAGGGGGCTCATGTATACGTTGAAGAGGGTGGGGCTGAGTGAGGATCCTTGTGGTACGCCACAGATGACTTCAGTGGCCTCGGACTTGAATGGTGGGAGGCGGACTCTCTGGGTTCTTCCGGTGAGGAACGAGGTGATCCATTCAAGTGCTTTTCCTTGGATTCCGATGTTATTGAGGCGTTGTAGAAGGGTGCTGTGGCAGACTGTGTCGAAAGCTGCAGAGAGGTCGAGGAGGATGAGGGCAACTGTGTCTCCATTGTCCAGTAGAGTTCGAATGTCGTCTGTTGCTGCGATGAGGGCGGTCTCAGTGCTGTGTTTTGCTCGGAAGCCAGATTGTGAGGAGTCGAGGGATTTGTTGGCTTCGAGGAAGGCGGCGAGCTGGTTGTTGACAGCTTTCTCGATGACTTTGGCCGGGAATGTCGAGCAAACGACAAAAATGAAGGGGGGCCGTGCGACGCCCTCCTGGAGCCAATAATGGTCCTGGGGTCCTCTACTGCCCCCGACCTGCTCTGGCAATGTCCCGAGGTGCCCACCCCGGGGACATTGCAGTTTGGTATGGCTTGGTGGGACATTACCGCTCCCGCCAAACCTTAGCAAATGCTGCTCCGCTTTCAGCAAGCGAGAGCGTTAAAATAAGTGGAGCAGAATTGCTTTTGTACAGAGGGAGGTGCATGTTCAGCAGCTCCCTCAGTAGAAAAGCAATGCCGACTCCCTCAGGATGGTGGGAGCCGGCAGGGACTGCGGGGGCCATGAGGCTCCACATCAGTCCCCTATGGTAGAAAGTTGCTGCCCTGGGTGGGACCAGGACACCCACACAAGAGGCCGAGCAGTGGGTGATGGGGTCCCCAGGACAGAAATCAGCCTGGTGAGAGGGGCCTTGCAGCCTCAAATAAACAGAACCTGAAAACCTGGCCCCATTAGGTTGGGGTCTCCCGGGCCAAAATCTGTGGAGGGAAGGCGGGGCCACGCCACCGTCCTCATGTAAAATAATACTTTTTTTAAAAACCTGTGGGATGGCAAGTAACCAGAGGCCCCACTCCCTTTCTCTACTACTCTGTATACATGCCTCCGGGCGGCCTGCTGGTAGGGGGATGAAGTCCCCTTGGTTGCTGAGGGTCCTTGGGGGCCAACAAGACCTCCTGTTACATCGAGTAAGTCCCTCACAGTGGGATTGCTGAGAGGTCTTTGAAGGATACGGCCATGCCCCCTTTCTCCACCACTCTGCAAATGCGCCTCCATGGGCTGCATTACAGAAATGGTGCATTTTCATTGTTTGCATGGGGCGCACCTTTTAAAAGGTGCGTCCAGTGCAAACAAATAAAATGTGCCCTATTATGATGAATGCGCTGCCCCAGGGCAGCAACTAAGTCACGCTGATGCCAGGGCAGCACATTCAGGTGAAAAACGGAAGGGCTGCTAAAAGCTGCTCTGTGTTTTCACAGTGCAGGTGGCAACCCGCCTCACTTTTAAAGGGGATTAGGGATCCCCTTGCAGGCGAGTGCAGTCAGTTATTGAACTCAACAGAAAGGGATGTCTGGGGGTCCCTAGGGCCCCACTTTGCCCTTCCAGAGGGCTGCTCTCAGGGGGCGCACTGTCAGTGCGCCCCTCTGAGAGCTTCTTTGCCTCCTCGCCCTTGTCTGTAATGTGGCGCAGAGGCAAAAGGATTTCCTCATTTACATGGGATAAACCACCACTGGGTTTGGGCTCCCAACGGCACAGCTTGCCACAAGCTATAATGAACGAAAGAGGTGAACGTGTCGCTACTCACTTGACCTAGACTATTTTTTCAAAACATCCAAAATCGAACACCATGTTTTGTGTTTTTATTATCACTTCTTTTATTTGTTTTTTTGTTTTATTCAATGCTCGTCAATTTGGTATATCAATTTTCCAAATTTACATTTGTTAAGACCTTATGTACACAACAAAAAGGAAAAACAACATTCATATTTACAATAACAAAAAATACATTTCAAATATACAATTCAAAAGATCATCATTCAAGCCATCATTCATTCCTCTCTCATACCATTACAAACAATAAAACAATATTCTTTTAAATGAGTGCTGGAATGTAATTATTCACAGTAAAGCCATCAACAGTTATTATTCTCAAAAGAAACCTATTTGTTGCAATTTAGAAAACCTTTTTCTATTTTTGGCTTTTTAGAAAGTCTACTCGTTTCGAACTCGCGTTATTTAGGAGTTCTCATCGGGACCATAGTCTGTAACGAAAGAAAGAAAGCTTTCTTTAGGACATACAATACTACTGGAAGTGAGCTGCCTTAACCATTACTGCAAGCCTCCTTATCTTACCTCTCTCTTATCAGAGTATAGAGGAAGGTGAGTTGTCCCCGACGTGTACACAAATCTGATGTGGGAAGAAGATCTCAGAATCACGTATCCTACCATACTTCATGTTGATAACAACTCTGAGAAACACGTGTTTTTAACACTTACTTCGTTCTTTTTGTCAGTGTCGTGTTCGCTTGTACCACTGCCTGTCTCTCAACCCACTAGACGAAGGGAGAGAGACCTATGAATACCAAATATATTGGGCTTAGTTTAAAAATAGTATGCACAAGGTAAGAAGAATTCTTACCTTGGAGGAGGGCACAGGCGTCTGTGTCTGGACTTCGTGTGCCCCCGCCTACAGGGGTCAATAAAAACATATTTTAGTAATTTCCGCCGCTTCATGGTTATTCAAAATGAGGGCGAGTAGAAAGCCTAACCAGTTTTAGTAACATGTTTGAGGGAGATTCCTACCTTCAAAAGACGGGGCACGGAGCTTCAAAATAGTCTCCTTCTTAGTTGAAAATGCCGCGTCTCGGTTGCGCTGACTTCTGAGTCCGCAAAGGATCAAGGGAGTTGGAGACTATTGATCGCAGCGGGTTAAAAAATGCTTTGCGCGGTCCCGTTTTGGGAATTTAAAATGCGTGTAGATTTTGTGACATAAATTCTAATCGGTTACATGCAACCACAAGAGTGATTATTTTAAAGACAAACCAATATTACATTTTCAATGCATCTGCTATTTTGCAGTCTTGACGTGCATGATTTTTAGGTCTCGCCTTTACCATTCCGCAGGAATGGGAAATGGGGAGAATTCAAGTCGGCAAAATCCTCTTCAAACCAAGGGCTTTCAGCCCCGCGGTTTTCTTGCAGTTCACCTGAATCACGTGAGCAAACATGCACGCGCATTCACGGCCAGGTCTTCTCCTCCCCTAGCAGCACTCCTCCCACACCAGCAACTCCCCCCTCCCACACCAGCACCTCCCCTCTCTCTCCCCGCAAAAACAGCCTTGCCGTAGCAGCACTCCTCCCACACCAGCACCTCCCCCTCCCACACCAGCACCTCCCCTCTCTCTCCCCGCAAGCACAGCCTTGCCCTAGCAGCACTCCTCCCACACCAGCACCTCCCCCCTCCCACACCAGCACCTCCCCTCTCTCTCCCCGCAAACACAGCCTTGCCCTAGCAGCACTCATCCCACACCAGCACCTCCCCCCTCCCACACCAGCACCTCCCCTCTCTCTCCCCGCAAACACAGCCTTGCCGTTTATTTTTCACTTTCTCAAAGGGCTTCTCCTCCCCTAATTGAATCATGGCCGGCCGGGTCAGTTTCCCGGCCGGCGGCTCTTAACGCTTGTCTTTTTGTTTACTTGTTCATGTACACTCCCGTGCCTCAAGTCTCCTGAAGCTGCATTTTTTCGTGATGGTAATTGGTATGTTTTATATATTCTACGCCGAACACACCATCAATAACCTCCTTCGTGCTGCTCTGTCGTGCATTCTGCCGATTGGTCCCGGGCATCTTTGCTCATGTACACTCCCGTGCCTCAAGTCTCCTGAAGCTGCATTTTTTCGTGATGGTAATTGGTATGTTTTATTTATTCTACGCTGAACACACCATCAATAACCTTCTTCGTGCTGCTCTGTCGTGCATTCTGCCAATTGGTCCCGGGCATCTGGTGGTTTCAATTGTTTTTCTTTATTTAGCTGCTGTACATCATGGTATCAGGTTTAAAGTAATCACCTCCTCGCCTGAGCCCGGCTGCCGCCTTGTGGATGAAGGCACAGGTTCAGATTTAGCACAGCCGCTGCTCCTGTGCCTCGTTAGGGTAGAAAGCTGCATCTCCTCATCAAGCTGGGAGTAGACGAAAAAGTGAACGGGGTCCGACTTCAGATATTTTGGCTTGCCAAGTAAACGAAGATGGAAGGGTTGGGCACTTACTAGTCTGTACTAGGAAGGTGGCAGGAATTCTAAAAACGTCATGTATTTGTTTACTATATAATAGCGCTTGTATCCGAGGACGACGGCTTCAGAACGCTAAGCAGATAGTGGGAATACAGGAGAACAGGGTGTGATGTGTCAAAGTGCAGTCAAACACGAAGGAGAAATAGAAGACATTTTTACCTTTCTTAATGCTAACAGTCACCTTTCTGATGGAGATGCAAGGGAATGTTAGAATTGCTTACCAGCAATTTCATTACTCCGAGTGCTTTCTTCCTCGCACCGGTCATTATGAAGAGTGCCCATCTCATCTGACATACAACATATAGTTTTAGTTTCATTTTCGATTTCTTAAGGATGAGAGTACCTTAGCTAATAAGGCCTCTCCTCCCTACAGGAAATCCTGTAATCACCAATCACACTCGATGATCCTTTAATTGCCCCTCCCCCCTCATTAATGACTGGCACGATGAAGAAAATACTCAGAGTAATTAAATTAGTGGTAAGTAATTGTAGCATTACCTTGTCGTCCACTTCCTCGTTCCAGTCATTTTCTCTGTGAAGAAAACCCTACCTTAGCAATTCAGGTCACAAAATACAGTATGCAAGAGTTTCATGCAACCTTGTGACATTTATTGAAATATTATCGGCTACAGTTAACCATCACTGCTGGTGACAGTACTTTAGACCCAACGCCTCCAGAACGCATGCCCTCACAATGGATTCTGTAGCGGTTCACAAACATACATTGAACTGCCCTGATAGTTGCTCTGCATATTTCCAAAATAGAGGCTCCCTGGACTTCTGGCCATGAGGCCGTCATGCTTCTCGTTGATTTTCTTTGTATTTTTCCAGGACCAGGAAACCCCTGTTCAGCTTAGGGTTTTGCAATTCCTGCTCCAATCCATCCGTTCAGAGAAGAAGTAGGCTTTAATCTGCTAGTAGCTGGTCCAAGATTTATAAACAACGCACCCGTCTTCCTGAAGGCAGACACGCTCTCCAAATAGATGAGCATGTCTCTTTTCAAATTTAAGGCAGGAAGGGCTTCTTCTTCTGATGACAAAGGAGATGATACAAAATATGACAAAAAATACATCTGGATGTTAATTAAACTTTATAGTTGAAGGATGGACCTAGCCTAAGGCTGACATCATCAAGGCTGTTAAAGCCTCTACATACATCTAAGCACCTTGACGGCGGTGCTAGTTACTGATACTTAAATAAGTATATCGGGTTATATTTTTTGGGGGATTACTGTGTAATTTGAGGTCTCACGCCTTCATCCTCACAACACCACACACCATCAGAATACACACACCCTCCCCCTCACACCGCCTCACACACACTCACCCTCACACACAATTACACTCAAAGACCCTTACACACCCTCAATAACATTCTCAAAAATCACACACACTAACACACTCACACACCCTATCAGCATCACACATCATATCACAATCAATCACCCTTTTCAAACACACTCACACTCTCTCACATTACACAAATGTCACAAAAAGACGTTAATATTTCACTTCTGTTCTTTTATTTTCCTCACAATAAAATACACTGAACATAATCTTCACAAAAGGTATTTACAACAGTTTAAGCTATTGCCATTATAAAATACAATAACTTTTATTTAAGTATTAATTATTTAAAAAATGTCATAACCATTGTTATTTGTAATATCAATACATCTAAGTCACGTAAATACAAAACATTTGCATTACAAATACTATGAGTGTCACATTTGCAAAAGTTAAAAGTATTGGCATTGTAAATGACAAAACTATTATTTTCGCAATTTTCAAAACCAACACATAAATATAAAATGTGTCATTTACAAAACCAATAGCTCCAACTTTCCTACTGCGAGACCTACTGGCAACGCCAGTGCTTGTTTGTAATCCGGTAAATCTGGGAAATGTGGTTTTTCATTGCATCTCATCATAACTTCGTCTCGTAACTTATATATGACACATTAATGATCGTTAAGGGCATATTTAGAGTCGGCTATTGTTGGAATTTGCGTTTTATGTTCTAAACTGAAGACACTTTAGAAGACTGTTTGTGTTGGGCGATGCCTACAATTGTCCATATTCTAAAGTCACTAATACGACTTATTTTGACTGCCAAATCTAGGAATTGTAGTTTTTCATTGTTGATCGTCAGGACTTGGTCTCATAACTTATATATGACACATTAATCATCGTTACAGGCATGTTTGGAGTGTGTATAATTAATACGAAAAACACTTTGGAAGACTGCATGCGTTGGGCGTTTTACAATGTCACTAGCACTACTGGTTTTGGCTACCAGTCCTGTATGTTCCTTTGGTCTGGAGTAAAGGATTCTTTTTTGCCTGTAACCTGTAAGGTGGGATTGTAAGGCAGGGTGGCCATTCAATGCTCTGAGCCCGGGTGAAAATAATTTGCACCGACCTTAGTCCACCTAAAATCAAAGTTAGCCAATAGAGAGACACCCCATCCTGCTTCATCCACGTCACTGATTAAGTGTAATATTCATTTAACATATGGTGCAAATCAGTTACCAGCTTTGATGGGCATAGGAACTGTATCTTCTTGCAAGTAATGTTGTTCCTCAGATGGTTAATCAGGTGGATAGTGATAGAAATTGGGTTTTGGTTGGCAGCGGTATGCACCCTGTCCAAGCAGGTACCATAATACTAGTTAGGATAAGTATAACACACACTAAAGGTTTACATGTGCCCACCCTCTGGTAGCTTGGCATAGAGCAGTCAGGCTAAACTAAAGAGGCAATGTTTAAAGTATTTTACAACACACACATTAACACAATGAAAAAAACACCACAAAAGTACTCCACACCAGTTTAGAAAAATAGCCAATATTTATATGATAAGACCAAAACTACAAAAATACAACATACACAAGTCAAGATATGAATTTTGTAAGGTTAAATCAAAATGCAGTGCAAAGAAGGCAATAGCTTCAACTGGACTATCTGGTCACACTTGACCTGGGCAAATCCGAAAGTTCAGTCCATCAGCGATGGAGCATGGGCTAGATACAGTACCTTGGATACGTCGATGCTCGGGATGAAGCATTGGAGGTGATGCGTCACTGTCGTAGGCGATGCGTCGGTTCCGAAGTTGGTCAATGTCATTGATACCTTGATGTCAAGAATGCTGTATGTCAATTCTGAGGTGTCGATGTTGAACCGCTGGGCTGAAGGCGATGCTTAGGTTTTAGAAGCCATGCCAGGCTAGGGATGCGTCAGAGTTGGGGACAGGACGTCACAGACGTCAGAGATGGGTTGTCTGAGTCTCAGGCAGCAGTGGTGATTCGGAGGCATTGCGTCGGTCAAGTCGGAGCTGTATTGTAAGTTAAGGTCATTGCGTTCCCGCACTCAGTGAGTGATGTTCACGGATTCGGTGCAGGCAGTGGCAATGAGTCAGTTTCGCAGGGAATGCGCTGGTTCCGAACACCACTTTGGGGGTCGATGCATTGGTTTCTTGGGTTGCAGCACCAAACGCTCAGGACTGTATTTTGCACCACTTGGCAGAGCAGGACTTACTGCAAAGGAGCCCAGGTGCTAGTAGCAATATGCAAGTAAAGTCTTTGATATCCCTAAGACTTCAGAAACAGGAGGAAATCCCAAACACGCCCTTGGAGAACCTTTAGATGCAGGATGTAGAGAGTAACTCCCAGTCCTCCCCCTCCCAGGAAAGATGCAGCAGGTAGGAGGCCAACACAGCAAAGCAAGCAGCAAGTGGCAGCCCCTCCTGGCAGTACAAAAGCTCTTCTTCCTGGCAGAATTTCCTCAGTCCAGAAGTGTTCTGAGTATATGGTGTCAGAGGTCTAGTACTTATATCCTTTTCAGCCTTTGAAGTAGGGAGACTTCAAAGAAAGGTATTTGTAGTGTGCAAGACCCTGTTCTTTCCTGCCTGGCTCCAGACACACTACAGGGGAGTATGCAACTCTTTGTGTGGGACCAGGCACAGCACTATTCAAGTGCAAGTGTCAGCTCCTACCTCTCACTCTAGCCCAGGAAGACCCATTAGCCTGGCAATAGGCCACGATGATATGCAGGGCACACCTTAGCTCCCTTTGTGTGTTACTGTCTAGAGGAAATGCACAAAGCCCAGCTGTCCTCCCACCCAGACATGAATTCTAGGGACAAGCAGAGGCACAGACTAGGTAAAGTAAGAAAATGCCAACTTTCTAATTTCATCACTTCGGAGCCAGTGAAACAGTGGAGTGGATTTCATGAATTCATAATCGAGCAATAATACAGCGTGAAGGACAACAGTTGATTTACGAGACAGTTGGACTCTGTTTGTTTTGGTTCTTTTCATTAGCATGTATTCTGTTTAAAGATTCTATATAAGTTTATTTTCAGAGATAACATCATGTTTTGTCACTGATATATGTTTTTTTAAAGTGGGTGGTAAGTGAGAGCATGATGTTGGTTGTTTCTGTAGTTTTAGTTTAGGTACTGGTCAGTGCATTGTGGGAGATTACGTTTTTGATAAATGGAGCCTAATCATTGGTTGAACAGGTCATGGGGTTAGTTGTTAAATTGGAGGAATTCACATGTGAGGGTGAACTTAGTTTAAATAACGGGTTGAACCACCGGTTGTACGAACATGGGAAACAACACGAGGAGGTCAGGCAGCCAGTTGCGTTTTTTAAGGTAATTCAGTGCAGGGAGATTGCAAGGAGCACGGAAAAAGTGGGGAGTACTTATGAGTTGGTACTAGTTTTAGTATCATTTAGTGTCACTGTAAATTAGGGAGGACTTGTTTGGGGAGGAGTGGTTGGTGCATTTTTATGTTTCGGTGTCTGTTATTTAGTAGAAGAAAGTTAGGGTGAGGGGGTTTGAGGAAGGAGTGGGTCATGGATTTGAATTTAGTTTAAGGGAAAAAAGGGGGGACGATTGGATTTGGTGAAGTGTTTTGAGATGAGAATGGGGGAGTTTAGGGCTGGTTGGGGTGTTTTAACACTGTTGTATATTGAAGGTTTACATCTGAGCAGTCAACTGAGTTGTTTCTTTTATCTGTTCTAGAGACCCTTGACAAAGAGCCTTATGGCTTGAAATGTATTGGGTATTATTAATATGAGCCTACTCCGTTGTATGATCAACCTTTATGTGTCACTGTATAAAGCCTGGATGGGCATGCAGGAGGCATGAGAATAAGATAAATAAAGAATATTGGTAGATATCGCTGTCTCCGTAGTGATTTAAAACGCAAGGATAATTGATGAACCTAAGGAACTATAAAAATATTGGCAACATATGGTTAAAATGGACAATTAGGGTATGCATGGTTTACTGTGAGGACATTTTCTACATCGCAGTGCGACAGCAGGGTGCGCAAGCAAAGTGCCCTTTGGATAACTTTCTTAAAGTGGCATTTTCAAAACTGCAATTTAAAAACCAACTTCACAAAAAGATGTGTGTTTAAATTGTGAGTCCAGAGACACCAAACTCCAATTTTCCATCTGCTCCCAACTGGAAGTTACCCTTGTAAAGCATTACAAGGCTGCTCCAAAGCTACCATATGGGAGAGATAAGCTTTGCTGTAGTGACAAACTGATTTAGCAGTTTGTTTTACTACCAGGATATGTAAAACTCAACAGCACATTTACTACCTTTTAAATACACTGCACCCTGCCCATGGGGCTACCTAGGTTCTACCTTAAGGGTGACTTATATGTAATAAAAGGGAAGGTGTGGGCCTGGCAAGTAGGTGAACTTGACAGGTCGACATGGCAGTTTAAACTGCACGCACAGGCTTTGCAGTGGCAGGCCTGAGACCGGTTTGAAGGGCTACTCATGTGGGTGGCACAATCAGTGCTGTAGGCCCCTTAATAGTATTTAATTTACAAGTCCTGGGCACATGTAATGTATTGTACTAGAGACTTTTTAGTAAATCAGATATGCCAACCTTGGAGAAACCAAATGCCATTACATTTTAGACACAGAGCACGTGAACTTTAGCACTGGTTAGCTGTACAAAAATGCCCAGTGTCCTAAAACCCGCAAAAACAAAGTCAAAAACAGAGGAGGATGAAGGCAAATAGTTTGGAGTAACCCCGCTAAACGGGTCATTTCCAACATATAGTTTTCCTGGAAAGAGGCATAAAGATGCAAGGCATATTGCTGTCTATCCTGAATGGAGTAAACTCTTTCAATGAAGGTTGAACTGTCTTTTCCCGGTTCGCCATCATCAGTATCCTGATTTTTCTTTTTTAAACATATCTTTTTATTAGCAACAAAAATACAATTAAAACATACATGCACTGTGAAGTACCTAATATTCATTATCCTAGACACTTTAGACCACCCTATTTCCAACCCCCAAGCCCGACCCCTCCCCAGCACCTGCATCATGGCCCAAAGAAATTGTTTTAGACTGCAAATCTCCCTGGGTGTTGGGAGCTGCGCCTTCACAGATGTTGCTTCTGTATTCATTTCAGTTTCCCCAAAGTTTTGCCCATTTGTGGGAGCATCTTCAGCCTTCATACATCACTCCCTCAGTGTCACAAACAAGGCAGGATGACTAACCTTAAAAGTCAGAAGCAGCAGGAGCGATGTCGTAGCTTAATTCCTTCCTCCCTAGAAGCGGCCCCCCCAGGTGCGTCATACATTTAACATACTTCTAGGTTGACCTCCTCCAGGGAAGGGGAAAAATGGAGAAATAAAATATAATAGGCTGGCAGCCAGAAATCATCTACAGCAGGCGAAGACAGATTAGAAGTCCCTTTTTCACATCTGCTTGCTGAATCTGCATGAATACACAAAAAGACACTTGTCAATATTAACCCCCTCCCTTTCATAGAGCCCAAAAATCTAAGAGGTATAGAGAAGAGGTATTACTCACTTATCTATGCTGCCACACACATCCAAGAAGACAATGTCCAATGAAAAAGAAAGGAAAGTAATCCAAGTTTGAAAGAGCACAGCTCCAGAGAGAAAGCAATAATCTTAGTTCCAAATGCACATCTAAGAAACTAATGTGCTCTCTCTATATCTCTTCAGTAGTTAGAACTGTGTTCCCCTTCTCCGTAGCAAATCAAAAATATAATAGTTCAGCCTTTCTCAAATCCATACGGGCAGTAGGCTTGGGGTCGCTTCACTAAATCACATGGCACCAGAATATCCAGCCAAAAACAAAGGGGCGGGCTGGAGAAAAATACAGTCACAGTACCTCTGTATGGAATACTAATCAAGGCGCCCAGCTCTCTCTGAATGAACGGAGAAGACACGAGGAAAATCAGCGTCTCTAAACACAGTCCGTAATTGCCACACAATGATCACTTTCATTAAAGGCAGCTGGCGACTTCTCCGCGTCTTTCCGTAAACAGCGGTCTCCTTCTTTCAGCGCGAGCAGCGCGGCTCCCCGGCTCTCAGCGCGGCTCTCAGAGGTCAAAGGGGCGTAAACAAGCCGTGAAGCGGAAAAGTCTAGCACACGGCAATGCTCGGTCTCCGCTAACTCCGAGCAATAATCTCTTCACCAGAAATTCTCCATGAGCCCGATAAGGCTTAACCAGGCACTCGAGTTCAGAGCAGATCGACTCTCAGGTGACAAGCACCGGAAGCAAGGAGTGAAAGAAAGATATAGGAATCAGGGAAAATGACCAACAACACAAACAACAGACTACACACCAGGCACTCTGGGAGATGCAGTTCTCCTAACATGGGCCTGAATCATGACAGAACCCCCTCTCAATGACCGACGTCTCGGCGGTCCACCTGGCTTCGTCGGATACATGGCGTGAAAACGCCGTAACAAACCAGGACAGCGGAGATTGGAATGAGGCTCCCAAGAGCGTTCCTCCTGCCCATACCCTTTCCAATCAATCAAATACTGCAAAACCCCTCCCACTCTCCTGGAATCAAGCACTGCTTGCACTTCATATTCAGTGTCCCCATCAATCTCCACTGGCTGTGGCCTCCCCAAGACTCTCGTACCCGGTACATACGGTTTCAGGAGAGACACGTGAAACACAGGATGTATATGCCATGTAGGGGGAAGACGAAGCTTCATGGCCACCGGATTGATAACCTCTAGAATGGAATACGGGCCAACAAATTTAGGTTGCAATCGAGTATTCCCCTTCAGTTTTAGGTGCTTTGTGCTCAACCAAACCTTATCTGCTATCGTATACACTGGTTCAGGGGTTCTTTTTCTGTCAGCCTGTTTTTTGTCATAATCCCTGGCTGCCACCAACTGTTCCCTAGCCTCCTTCGCTATGGAAATAAGATGTGCATGGTGCTCCTGGATAGAGGGAAGGGAGGAAACACCAGGGTGAGCAAAAGGCAGAAAATTGGGATGAAAACCGTGAAAACAATAGAAGGGTGAACATCCCAATGATGAATGGGTGGCGCTATTGTAGGCAAACTCCGCCATCCACAACAACGTCCTCCATTCCTCACTTTGTTGCAGAGTAAAACACCTTAGGTATTGTTCAAGTGTTTGGTTTAGCCTTTCAGTTTTCCCATCTGTCTGGGGATGATAGCTTGTAGACAGTCGTGCATCGATATTCAGAATGTCACACAATGCCTTCCAAAATTTAGACGTGAACTGTGTTCCCCTATCCGTAATAAGGACCGAGGGAACACCGTGTAGCCTTACCACGTTTTGTAAGAAAACCAGGGCCAATTCCCCAGAGGTAGGCAACTTAGTAAGGGCTATGAAATGCCCCATTTTGGTTAAATGGTCTATGACCACTAAGATGGTGTTGTTGCCGTGACTGAGAGGCATCTCCACAATGAAGTCCATTGAGACGGTGTGCCATGGCGCAGGAGGTATCGGAATAGGGCGTAACAAACCACTACTTCGTTGATGTAGTGCCTTTCCCTGGGTACATACAGGACATTTCGCCACATAGTCTGCAATGTCCTTTCGCAAGTTCTCCCACCAAAAATACCTGGTGACTGTTTGCAAGGTTTTCTGAACCCCCAAATATCCACCTAATGTTGAGTCATGAGTCCATTGCAGAACTTGATTTTGTAATTCTGCCGTAGGCACATACAGCAGTCTGTCCCTGAAGAGAAGTTTGTTTCGTAAAGTTCTTTGCTGTGGTTCGATAGCTATCCAAGCTGGCACATCCACCAGTTTGACTTCCTCTTCCACTCTTTTCAGGAATTCAAGGGAGCCCCCAATAGCTGAAGCTGATGGAGAAAAGGATGCCTCTCGAAGAATGCTTGGTGGCTCTTCGGTGTCTGGAGAAAGTTCTCTTACAGCAGATTCCGGTCTCGAGAGCGCATCGGCTTTACCATTCTGGGAACCCGGACGGTATTTAATCACGAAACCAAAGTCCGAGAAAAACAAAGACCATCGTAATTGGCGTGGTGTTAATGCTCTTGCGCTTTTCAAAAAGAGCAAATTACGATGATCTGTGAAGATTTCCACGGTGTGTCTAGCCCCCATCAGATGGTGTCTCCATTCCTCACAGGCTCTCTTGATGGCTAGCAATTCCTTGTCAGTGATGCTGTAGTTGATTTCACAAGAAGTCAGTTTCCGAGAGAAATATGCCACAGGGTGGAGTTGACCAGTATCCGGGTTTCTCTGTGAGAGGATACCTCCTATGCCGTAGTATGATGCATCCGTCTCCATGATGAACGGCTGACTAGCATATGGATGCCGAAGAATTGGAGCAGTCACGAAACAAGTCTTCAATGTTCGGAAAGCACTTTCCGCAGAGTCGGTCCACTTGAAGACAGCTCCCTTCTTCAGTAGATGGGTTAATGGCTGGATAATCCTAGAGAAGTCCCTGATGAATCTTCTGTAAAAGTTTGCAAAACCCAAAAATCTCTGCAGAGCCTTTACAGACGAAGGAGATTCCCCCTGAACGATAGCTTGTGTTTTCTTTTTATCCATCTGGACACCCTTCGGACCGATGACATAACCCAAGAACTCCACTTCTTTTGTATGAAACAGACACTTCTCGAGCTTGGCATACAACTCATGTCGTTGCAATCGTTCCAGAACCTCCATCACATGTCTAACATGTTCTTCCCCCGTAGAGGAATAAATCAAGATGTCATCTATATAGACTATGCATGACACATCCAATAAGCCCCTCAACACCTCGTCCATGAAGAATTGGAATGCCGCGGGGGCATTGCAGAGGCCAAACGGCATAACTTGGTATTCATAGAGCCCGTATCGGGTACGGAAAGCAGTCTTCCACTCGTCTCCTCTACGGACGCGCACCAGATGATAAGCTCCCCGTAGATCCAACTTGGTGAAAATCTTAGCCTCTTTTAACTGATCCAACAGGACTGGAATCAGAGGCAGCGGGTACCTATTCTTCCTGGTAACTCTGTTAATAGCCCTGTAATCTATGCATGTTCTCAAGCCCCCCTCCTTCTTAGGGATGAAAAACAGGGGCGACGAAGCAGGAGACGTAGACGGACGGATGAATCCGGATTCTAACAATTTCTTCAGATATTGTTGCAAGTACACGTTTTCTGCTTCAGTGGGAGCGTATACCCTGCTACACGGAATGTTTGCTCCGGGTTCCAGATCTATGACACAGTCATATTCCCGATGTGGGGGCAGTTTACTGGCTTCTTTTTCGCTAAAGACATCTTGGTACGCTCGATACACATCCGGAAGAGTAGTGATTGCATTGACCCCCAATGCTCTTCCTCCGGAAGCTAAGGTACTAGCAGGCGTTTCCATTCTGATTTCCTCATGAGGATGTGTCGGAGTACAATGTTCTTTGCAGTATACAGAGCTCAGTGTGATAGAACGCGCAGCCCACTTAACAACTGGATCGTGTTGGGTTAACCAGGGCATGCCCAAGATCAATCTGAACTGAGGAGCATCGATCAAATCAAATGATATATATTCGTAGTGTTCTTGTCCTACTTGCATCACTAATGACCTGGTATGAGAACACACTGGCCCCGATGTCAAATCCGATCCATCTACAGCTTTCACTGCTTCAGGTACATCTTTTTCAATGCATGGAATTCCCAATCTCCTAGCATACTGAACGTCAATGAAATTACCCGTAGCTCCTGAATCAAGCATGGCATGTACCATCACAGGTATTTCTCCAGGCCATGTAAGGGTAACACACAGATTCATGTGGGGCACAGAAGGTTGCATGGTATTAGCAATGGCATGAGAGACCTCTTTCACTTCATCCAAGCTCAAACCAAGGGCCTCTGGTTTGTTTGAGCCTTCTCGTTTCCCGAATCCTGTGAGGGATATTCAACTGCAGGTATATTTCTGTTGTTCTTTGATTTAGCTTTGCAGTCTCTAATAAAATGCCCTGGCTTTCCACAATACATGCAAAGTTTTTGGTTGCGTCGACGTGTTCGTTCTTCCTGGCTCAAAGGACCTCTGACTCCCCCTATTTGCATAGGTTCCGAAGTGTCTGTATTAGATGCACCATCCAACGCCACCTTAGGTTTTGTTACTGGTAATCGCAACTCATAGCGGTACTTGTCGCCCTTCCGTTCCTGTAACCGATGATCCAGCTGTATCGTAAGATCTATCAATTCTTCACAAGAAGTAGGCATGTTCACCACCTGAGCCAGAACATCCTTTAGCTCCCCTCTTAATCCTTGATAAAACAAGGAAACTCGTTTGGCAGACGGCCAATCAGTCTCGACAACAAGACGGTTGAAATGAGTGATGTAGGTCAATAAATCCAGTGATCCCTGTTTAAGCGTTATCAGTTCCCGATCCAAGGACAACATATGAGCCTTGCGATCAAACAACTTACGCATTTCTTCACAAAAATTGTCAAAATTAGCTAACACAGGATCATTTTTATCAATTAAAGGGAATGACCAACTCGCAGCGTTGCCTCCCAAATAAGACAACATAAAGGCGGTCTTAGAATGGTCATCAGGGAAAACAGAGGGTTTGCACATAAAGTGCAGCTTACACTGCCCTAAAAAGGTACTGAATTTCCTAGGATCCCCTAAGAACCTTTCAGGCGGTGCCAAGGGTAATTGTACAGGTTGTATAACCTGAATGGTGGATGGGCCCTGAACTCCTGGGGCTAAATGGGAAGGTACATGAACTGAGGGGGGGGGGGTAAAGTAGCCTCCCTAATATACTGCTTTCCTGTAGGTCTGACTTGGGCCAATCCCTCAACATCACGTCTTAGTGCACCCATCTCACTCCTCATGTCGTGATTCTCCACTCTCACTGCGTCTACCTCAACCCGTAAAGCAGTTAAGGATTCCAACAAGGTCTGTAATACAGTGTTGGTGTCCATCGCTCAGGCCGCAAAAAGACGTGGGCTTGTCACTCTGTCACAAACAAGGCAGGATGACTAACCTTAAAAGTCAGAAGCAGCAGGAGCGATGTCGTAGCTTAATTCCTTTCTCCCTAGAAGCGGCCCCCCCAGGCGCGTCATACATTTAACACACTTCTAGGTTGACCTCCTCCAGGGAAGGGGAAAAATGGAGAAATAAAATATAATAGGCTGGCAGCCAGAAATCATCTACAGCAGGCGAAGACAGATTAGAAGTCCCTTTTTCACATCTGCTTGCTGAATCTGCATGAATACACAAAAAGACACTTGTCAATATTAACCCCCTCCCTTTCATAGAGCCCAAAAGGCAAAGAGGTATAGAGAAGAGGTATTACTCACTTATCTATGCTGCCACACACATCCAAGAAGACAATGTCCAATGAAAAAGAAAGGAAAGTAATCCAAGTTTGAAAGAGCACAGCTCCAGAGAGAAAGCAATAATCTTAGTTCCAAATGCACATCTAAGAAACTAATGTGCTCTCTCGATATCTCTTCAGTAGTTAGAACTGTGTTCCCCTTCTCCGTAGCAAATCAAAAATATAATAGTTCAGCCTTTCTCAAATCCATACGGGCAGTAGGCTGGGGGTCGCTTCACTAAATCACATGGCACCAGAATATCCAGCCAAAAACAAAGGGGCGGGCTGGAGAAAAACACAGTCACAGTACCTCCGTATGGAATACTAATCAAGGCGCCCAGCTCTCTCTGAATGAACGGAGAAGACACGAGGAAAATCAGCGTCTCTAAACACAGTCCGTAATTGCCACACAATGTTCACTTTCATTAAAGGCAGCTGGCGACTTCTTTCCGTAAACAGCGGTCTCCTTCTTTCAGCGCGAGCAGCGCGGCTCCCCGGCTCTCAGCGCGGCTCTCAGAGGTCAAAGGGGCGTAAACAAGCCGTGAAGCGGAAAAGTCTAGCACACGGCAATGCTCGGTCTCCGCTAACTCCGAGCAATAATCTCTTCACCAGAAATTCTCCATGAGCCCGATAAGGCTTAACCAGGCACTCGAGTTCAGAGCAGATCGGCTCCCAGGTGACAAGCACCGGAAGCAAGGAGTGAAAGAAAGATATAGGAATCAGGGAAAACGACCAACAACACAAACAACAGACTAAACACCAGGCACTCTGGGAGATGCAGTTCTCCTAACATGGGCCTGAATCATGACACTCAGCTTGCATGCACCAGCCATGTCACGTTTCCACTTCCCCAACTGCTGCAGCAGATCCACACCCCACATCCTGTCCACAAATCTCTTCGGCACTGCCAGCCCCAGAGTAATGCATATCCACTCCATACGAAGCAAGTCTGTTTCCTGGCAGACATTCAAGAGACACCATATTGCCAAGGCTTTGAGTGGGGGCCCACACACCTCGCTAAGACAGGCAGTCAACCCAACCCAGAAGCCCTGTAACATTGGGCAGTTCGAAATCATATGAAAGAAGATACTGGTATGGCAACATCCTTTCCAGCACTCAGCAGCAGTGCCCTGCCCATTTTAACTAGCGTGGTCTGTGCGTAGTAGGTTCGGTGGAGGTTCTTCCATTAAGCTAATTCAAACCATGATCATATGACCACTTCCCTAGGGGATGCCAGGGCCTCCACCCAATCATCATCATCTAAGTCACCCAAGTCTGCAACCCAATGCTCCCTCGGTAGTGTCAGTGCGTCTGATGCATTGTTGACCTGTATTTAGCTGCATGTTTTGGGTGGTGCTAGTTGGTTATCACATTGTAGGTTGGCAAGGGGTACAACATCACCCTGATTCCACAAGTCGCCCACCCAGAGGAGTCCAATCATATCCCATTTATCAAAGCCTGGCAATCGCCCCAGTGTACCCAGTGCTGCGGTGTCCCGTTGGGGGGTAGCCTTTGTGATCTTCCCCTTCCAACACAGGGCCCGAGTGGCTGTGTGCCAAAGGTTCACCACTGTCGCAGTGGGGCAATGATGTTTGAGACATCGAGGCAAACCATAGAGAGCCCTAAGGTGTTCTGCGGATTTTATTACCAGCCTATCTATCCAGAAGGCTGGTTCTTCTGCAGAGCAAAAAAACCACCCATCAATGGTAGTCAGGTGCGCTGCCCATTAATACTTCTGGATGTCTGGTAGTGCCAATCCCCCATCATACCACCCCTCGTTAATTTGTGTTTCGTGAAACACGCTGGGCCTCCATCCTAGAGCAAATCACTGACCACACTCTCTATTTTCTCATATTACGAAGAATGGATTGGGTATGGGGAATTTGTATGACATAAAGCAAATGGGGCAAGGATGTCATTTTAAACCTTGTCGCTCTGCCCAAGAGCAACAGTGGGAGAGACCTCCAGTGTTGAACATCACTCTTTAGCATCTCCAGGGGAAGCACCAGTTTTTGCGAAAGAATGAGTCTTGGTCAGTTGTCACAGAGTCCAAGATAGTGGAATCCCTCAGTGACTATTTTCGCTGCACAGTGGCAAGGTAGTTTCGGCAGGCAGTCCGGTAAATTGTTTATTTGGGATTTCTGCCAGTTGATAGTAAATCCCGATTAGCGGCCAAAGATAGTGAGGATTTTCATTATTCTGTCCAAGGTATTATCGGGGACTGTGATGTAAAGTAAGAAATCATCTGCATATAGGGACAGTATCCTGACATTTGTAGTGGCGTTGCATTGGACTATAAGCTGACCCAATGGTACTCCATCACCAGAGTCTTCCACTTCCAGGAGAGGTACGGGAGGCAGTGCTGACACCTTACTTGGACATGTCTGATCCAGGCATAGAGTCACTAGATACCCTTTTGCAGTAATTAAAACTGTCTATTTATGTGCCTTTGACGGGCTCGCCGATGGTGGCGAAGACGAGAAAAATTTTTGGGGAACTGCCAGTGACTGTGATGTTGCTATCGTTGTCATCAACAGCAAAGTGCCTGTCAACACAATCGCAGTCGATGGCTTCATCTACGAAGGCGTCATAGTCAGCTTTCCAAACACTGATGAAGATGTTTTCGTCATTCTCATCATCAGTGTCATCAAAACTGTAGCCGTCACTGCTGTGGTGGTAGACAATATCGTAGACGATTTCCTCCTTGACACGTAACCTGTAGACAATCGGTTGTTGACGCCAGATCTGTCGAAAATCAAATTTTTCCAGATGATGATTCCTTAAAAAGAGTTACATGCACTGAAGTAGATTTGGAAGGCATTTTATGAAAGGAAGTTGATCACGAAGCTTCCTTACTCACTGACTTTTCCAACTCAGATTCTTTGCCATCAGACTTTATTTCCTTTGATGCCCCTTCATATGAGGCTAAGCCCTCCTTTTTATGCTTACTCACTGGTGAAGATTGTCTCTGCCCCTCATCTCATCTTCAGAATTAGGATGACTATGTGTCTTTTTCTTTTCAAGCCATAGAAGTAGCCTGGCTCCACTGTCTTGTGGAGTTTTAGTAGAAATGGTTCTGCAATGCTTACATTCTTTTGGCTTATGATGAGGATATAAGCAATGAAGACATTCTTTATGGGGGCCCTCAGAAAATGATCTTGGGTTCCAACAGTATTCATATGGTCTGAAAAGCCTTTTTGAGATGACATGATGATAGTCAGGAAACAACAAGTCAAGTATTACCTCTAAGTTTTTTGTAGGCTCAAATCACTCAAGTCTCCGAGAGAAAAAAGGCCAAAAGTTGACTGGCGCACTGTAGACTGAGCAGAACTCAGGAAGACTCCCTCAAACACGACCTGCGGTTAGAAATCTGCATAGGAAGAGGGCCACAGGGGCGGTGCTCTGATTGGTTGAATTTTGGTTCTCATAAAACACTGTGAATTAATTATCAATGCAACTTAAGTTCTCTATGGATCTCAATATTTCTCTATGGCACTGCTTGTTATTATTACCGTGGGACTCCCACCTTGATGACGGGTAGGATCTAATCTATGAAAGATTCCAGACTGAAGAAGCAGACACCAACACAAATGCTGGAAAAGCTTCATCAATATAAAATGTATCCATATGACTAATGAAAAAACAACCACAACAGCAAGGAAATACTAATAGCTGTAAATTTCCCAAACACACTGAGAACTATCATTCAAAGAGCAGTTTTAAATATGTTTTGGGTTTTCAATTATTTTGTGTTTAAACATTATTATATCACATTCTCCAAAAAATACACACTTTTTAAATCAAATATTCCCTTTTTATTTTGGATAAAACAAAACTCCAAGAATATCATGTTTTTTTTCACACACACTGTTTGAGTGGTAGAGTGGGGCTTGAAAAGTGAGACATTTTCATGAGACTTTGCTGAATTGGAAGGGGAGACAGGGGGGTCATGTTACAAATCTCACATACTGCCACAGTATTTTTGTGTGTGTAAGCATGTTGTCATATTATTGGTTTAGCTGGAAAGCACTGTCAGGGTCTGGAGATGCGCAGGGCGACCTTCTTCAACGTGGATAGACTCCGTGAATAACACATAGTGATGGACTACACTTAAGGGTGGTACTTCCAGTGTACGAGCGATCTACCCGTAGCTCCCTAGCTACCCAATAGAGCGGTTGAAAGCACTGATAAGATTGAAGGAAGTACAAGGTGTGTTTAAGAATGTAGGCATATTTGTAGAAAGTTTGGAAATAATATCATCAGAGTTTGATATGGAAAGGCTAATAAATAGAGGAGACTGAATCGACATTATGAGAAGACAAGGGAATATCAACAATGTGAAAGGAAGAAGAGGTGTGAATATATGAATGCAACGTGTATTGCCAATACACAGAATAAGTGGTTTGGCCACAGTGGAGTTGGACCTGTGCAAAGAAGCAAGTCCCACAGAACAGCAGAGATTATTGTACTTTACCAGGGACCTAACAGGCCTAGGAAGGATAGCTTGTGCACATAGTTGTACTGACTCTCCTACCGGTGGCCCTGTAACACATTATGACATTGAAAGGCATGCAGCTTGAAATCTAAAACACCTCATTCACTAGCTTAAGTGTATGGGTACCTTGTGGCACTGAATGAACAACAGTAAAAATACAGTTGTTCATCATGGCATTGACTAGCCCACAGGGAGGAATCCTACAGTACATTCAGCCATTCACTTGACGACGTGGGCACCTCCTAAAGCATGGCATACATTCTCTAGCCAAGGGAAAGTGCCAGAGGAGAACTATTGTGTAAAATGTAGGGCTACTCATAATATTAGCTGGTTGATCCAAAGGATTTCTTTAGACACAGAGGCAAAGATTGACCCATGAAGATCCTTTCAATCATATAATTGCATTGATGTCCTTTACTGTGCACCTGAGATATATCATGGAAATGAATAACTAAAGTAGATTCTCTGTCAAATCATGGCCTTGACTGCCGAAGGGAGATGCCTTTGGTACATAATGGCATTGGAAAGCCTTTGGGGCATACGTGAACATCGAAAGCCAGTGGGGTATCACATGGTACATGGACATGGACTTAACTTTTCATTTGATGGAACTGCTTGAACAAAACTCACAATTCTCTGAGGAATAGCCTACTGCTTACAACACTGCTACTAGGGGCAGAGAAAAGATTTTTTAGAACCCTGTTGTAACCTACGGCCAGATAAACGAATCTCAGTGTTTGCGACTCACAAATTGTGAGTCGCAAACGCTGATGTACAACAGTGTCTGAGACACTGTTTGCGATTCCCCAATGGGTCGCAAAAAACCTGCCTCATTAATATTCATGAGACAGGTTGCAATTTGCGACCTATTGGGAATGGCCGGCACTCACAGGGATGGTAGCCTGCTTGGGTCATCAGACCACCATGTCTGTTACTGGTTTTTTAATAAAGCAGTTTTTTTTATGCAGCCCGCTTTCCTTAACCGCATGCGCGCTAGCGGTTTTCCCGCTGCGCGCTGAGATTTTGAAAATCCCGCGTTAGATGACAAGGTCAACTCGTCATGCGCGCAGCGCAGGTAACGGCCATGACGAGCTGACCTTGTCATCAGCACTGAAGGAGTTAAAGAAAATGGGATGTATTTAAAAATAAAAATGAGTTTCAGTTTCATTTTTTAAGAGCAGGTCTGTGGGACCACTTCCTGCTCTTAAAAAACATTTTGCGCTGCCAATTACACAGAGTAAGGGTGGTCCCCTGTGGACCCCTTCCCAGTTGCGACCTGCTAACCACCAATTTAAAATTGGTGGTAAATGTGATTGTTTTGCGATCTCAAATCCCCCTGCGACTTGCTATTAGGAAGAACCCTTCGCATGGCCCTTTCTAATAGCGTCTAGCAAAATCTATTTTGCGAGTCATAACAGATTACAGATTCGCAAAATAGGTTTCATACGTGCAACCCTTTTCATACATCTGGCCCCTAATTATTTATTGCGTTTGAAAGGTTACCAACACCCAAATGAATAACCCAATTTTGGATAATAGTACCACTGTAGGATTACAGTATTTTTGAATAATATGTTAGTACTACTATAATACTTATTACAGCATATAAACATCTTATGGCATCATTAATGTTTTTTTATTAGAATGAGCTCAATCTATAAATCCTTGGTTAGTGCTGCTCTGCCTTATCAAATATTCAATGGCTTGTATAGCGCAACTACTCACCTGTTAGTGTCTCAAGGAGCTTGGGGGGAGTTGCTGGTCCTTCGAGGGCGTTGTGGTTAAGTCTGTGGTTCAGTCAAAGAGTTGCCTGAGGTGGAGGGGGCAGGGCATTCCAGGTCTTTGATGCGACGTATGAGAAGGATCTTTCTCCGGCTGTCGTCTTGCAGCTACATGGACTGGTAACCAGGGCCGGTTCGGTGGAGCAGAGGTCACTGGTGGGCATGTGGAATGTGGGCCGGTGAATGAGATATGCAGGTCCTGTGTCATGTAGGGCTTTGTAGGGGTGTGTGTGAGGAGCTTGAAGATGATTCATTTGTAGACTGGGAGTCAGTGGAGTTCTCTTAGGTGGCTAGAGATGTGGCTGCGGTGGGGGATGTTGAGGATGGGTCTGGCGGAGGTGTTCTAGGTGTTCTGCAGTTTCTTGAGAATGGTTTGAGTTCTGCCAGAGTAGTGTGCATTGCTGTTGTCGATTCTGCTGCTGACAAATGCATAGGTGACCATTTTTCTGGACCTGGGGGGGATCCATTTGAAGATCATTTGGAGCAGGCATAGCATGTGGAAGCAGGATGATGAGACGGCGTTGATCTGGTGGTTCCTGGTGAGCGTGGAGTCCACGATAATGCAGAAGTTCCGAGCGTGGTCTGTCAGTGTGGGGGAAGTTCCAAGTGCTGCGGGCCACCAGGAGTTGTCCCAGGTGGAGGGGGTGGAGTCCATGATGAGGACCTCTGTCTTCTTTGAGTTGAGCATGAGGCAGCTGTTCCTCATCCAGCAGCGACAGCCTTCATCCTGTCGTGAAAGTTATTCTTGGTGACTTTGGGTTCGTTGGTGAGGGAGAGAATCAGCCGGGTGTTGCCACCATAGGAGACAAAGTTTCTGGCAATGGCTGCGAGTGGGGCCATGTAAATTATGAAAAGCGTGGGGCTCAGAGAGGAGCCTTGAGGCACTCCGCAGCTGATCTCTGTGGGTTCCAAGAGGAACAGAGGTAGTCTGATTCTCTGTGTTTAGTGGGTGGAAGGAGCTGATCCATTCCAGAGCTTTGTTGTTGATGCCAGCATTGGGGAGCCTTGTGCATAGGGTACGGTGAGAGACGGTATCGAAGGCGGCTGAGAGGTCCAGAAGGATGAGGGCTGCAGTTTTGCCTCAGTCAAGGAGGGCACTTTTGTCGTCTGTGGTGGTGAGGAGGGCAGTCTCAGCACTGTGGTTGCTTCGGAAGCTCAGTTGGAAGAGGTTCAAGATGTGGTTCACTGCCATGAACATGGAGAGTTGTGCGTTGAGGACCTTCTTGATGATCTTGGCTGGGAAGGGAAGAAGATTTGGATGGGTCTGAAGTTCTTGAGGTCCATCAGGTCAGCAGCGGGCTTCTTCAGCAGGGGGTTGATTTCTTCATGTTTCTAGTCTTCCAGGACGGGGCAGAGTTGATGGAGCAGTAAAGGCGCAGCACAGTTCAGGGGCGATGGTGGTGCCTGCTCTGTTGAAGATATGGTACTGGCAGGGTTCAACTGGTGCTCCTGAATGGATGCTCTTCATGATCTTGAGAGTGTCATTTGAGGTGAGGGGGGTCCTGCGTAGGGTCTATTGGGGTCTGGCGTTGTAGGGTGTGGTGGTTGCAGGTGGGGTGGGAGGGTCTAGGGTATCGGGCTGCCAAAGCTGTCATATATCTCCTTGATCTTGTAATGGAATTAGGTGCCGGTTGTTGCACAGGTCTTGGGAGGGGGGATGTCTGCTGTCACTGTGCTGGGTCTGGTGAATCCTTTGACTACAGTGTAGAGGTCCTTGCTGTTGAGTGCATTGGCATTAATCCTTTCTTTGTTCTGGAATTGTCTACAGGTGCGTCTTAACTCACAAAGGGCAGGTGAGAACCAGCTGGATTTTTTGGAGTGTTTGCTTGCTTGGGACTTTCTTCAGGGGAACAGGGTGTCGGCACAGTCGAAGATTGCATCCTGCTGTGCTGACGTCTGTGGATGTCAGTGGAGGGGTTTTGCTGAGGGAGGTGGTGCGCTGTTCTTTGATGACCTTGTTCCAGCTTCAGCGAGAGTAGCAGTGGGCGTGGTACTGTACGGTGGGTTTGGTGAAGGCGAAGTGGTGCAGCGGTGGTAAGTCCACTGGGGCACAGTGGTGTGGCTGACAGTGATGTTGTCGCTTGCGGACAAGATGGGGTCGAGCATGTTCCCTGCTGAGTGGGTTAGGCAGGTGACCAGTTGTTTGAGTCCGCAGTGGTGAGGTTCTCTAGCAGGGGCGAGGTGTTTTTGTTGTTGGAGTTGTCCAGGTGAAAGTTGAGGTCACCGAGGAGGATGGGGAGGGGGGGGGGGGTACGATCAAGTCGATGATGGAATCGCTAAAGGGTGGGCAGGATCTGGGCAGGATCCAGGGGGGTCTGTCAATGAGGGTGCCGCGAAGGGTGTTGCTCGGTTTGGTCTGGATCTGGAAGTGCTCCATGTTGGACGAGAGGTCATCCACATGGGTACGGAGGAGGGGGCTTTTGTGTATGATGGCGATGGATCTGTTATGTGATGTTTTTTAATGTATTGAATGTTTTTTTATTTGTATTCTATCATGGCTGCCTGAGCCGAATAAAGATTTATTGACTGACTGATGATGGCGATGCCTCCCCCGGTTGGTTGACGTGGTCCTTGTGGATGATCTTGTAGCCGTCTGGGATGGTGGTGGTGATGTCCGTGGCGGAGGTGGAGTTTATCCAGATTTCCGTGACAAAGGCGATGTTGAGGTTGATGGAGTCGAGCAGGTCTCAGATCTTTATAGCGTGTTTATAGAGGGAGCGAGTGTTTAGCAAATGCAGTTGAGGCAGCCGGTCCAGAGTTTGTCAGTCGTGCGGTGGGCTGGGCTGTTGTGCGGCAGCAAGCGAAGGTGCAGTTGCAGTTCCAGCAGGAAAAGTGGCCTTGGGTATCCATTGGCAATGTCCGGCTGCAGGCGGAATGGCTTCCAGTGTTGAGGGAGTGGAGGGTGCTGGCATCGTAGCGTAGGATGGTCTGAGGACCAGGGTCTGTGTCACTGCGCAGAGTCCTGCAACGGACGTTCACAGACGGGTTTTCCATTGGCAGGCCAGCGGCAAGTATTGTGCAGGGAGGCTGGACAAATAGGAGGCCGGAAACTCAGGGAGCGGGAAGGTGGCACTGGAGAGGGACAGGGCTGTGTGGTATCACAGGGGCAAAAGTGGCAAAAAAGGGGTAAAATAGAAAAAAAATTAAAAAGTGCAAAAAAAGGTAGAGGTGAAAACCAGAAAAGAATCAGAGAAAGGCAGAAAGAGGAGACAAAGGGAAGCCCAGCAACAGAGCAGAGAAAGTCTATCACTAGACCACCAGGGGTGAGGGGCAGGCAGGAGCCTGCAGGTAGAGGAGGGCCTCGAACCACTGACCAGAGGGTCAGATGGTCAGCAGCAAGGAGCTCAGGGGCAGCAGCTACCAAACAGAGCTGTGCAAGGAAGGGAGCAGTCCAGTCAATCAGTGGATTGCACCTGCACCACGTAGTAGCCAACATTAAGCAGTGTGCGGGTGGGCTGGACAGCTGGGCGGCAAGAAACACGGGGAGCGGGAAAATTCACTAACTAAGAGTTGTCGCTTAGTGTTATCTATTTTTTCCCCTTTTTGTCCCCTCTAGGTCAGTTCTTATATCGATTGTCTGAAGGTAGACTATTTACCGTTAATGAGCTGGGATAATGTACGGCTTTAAAAAATATATGTACTGCTGACTGACCTACCATTGAGTAATTTAGTTTGCAGCTTTCACGGTCCTGACGAATTGCTGTGATCATTTGACACATAAAAATCAAGAAACATGTTGACCTTCACCTGTATTTAGAGCCAATTTGGACCATTATATCCACCTTTGGCCTATACCTGCTTTTAGTATAACCAAGTGCTCCATACTTTAAAATACTGCTCTGTGATTTCCTATAGTTATTTTTAGATTCACAACACGGAGTACCATGCCACTCTAATTTTAAAAGTGGCTGCCCCTACCCCCGCAGCACTCACAGTACAATAGCAACGCTTTTTTAAAAAAAAATTACCTTTAAGAAGAACGCGACGTCCGCTTCAGGGACACTGCGTTTTCTTTCAGCTTTTATTTTTTTTTAATAAACTTGCATGTTGACCGTGGCACACGCTTTAGGGACACGGCGCTCAGTTTAATTTTTTTTTACTTTAATGTTGAGCGCAGGGCTTTCTTCAAGGACAGTGCGCTCCGTTTCTTTTTTTTTCTTTTTAACTTAAATGGTGAGCACGGCGCCCGCTTCACGGACACCGCACTCTGCAATAAAATAGGTCTTGCTTTTGCTGAAGTTTGACCTATTGGTATTGTACATGACAATGTCTTTTAATATTATAAAAGGCATTGTCATTTACAATGCCAATAGCTCAAAATCTAGCAATTGCGAGACCTATTGCTTTTTAAATGCTTGTTATCTTACTCTTTAAGACTAGGCACATTGCACTTTAAGTTGGCTTTTCCTTTGCAAGGTCATTGGCTGCAAAATTGACTTCCTTGCCACTGAGATAACGCCGCCAAGCAAAACACAAGTCGCCTTATCCTTTTTTACACTTTGTACTCAGCAACCTGGTTCTTTTTCTTGGTCCCTCTTTTGCTTAACATCAATCTGAGACAGTACAAGGAGGTGCTTGCCTTTTGGCAGCGCCTTGGTTCATTAGAGATACGTATTGCTGTTTTAAACTTCACAATGTATATGTTTATGCGGCTGGCATGCTGTATATATTGACTGTGTTTGTTGTGATATTTTAAAAGGATGTAATTTCTGCTTTCATTACCTTTTATATGTGTTTCTTTTATGGATTCGACAGAATAAAGATTGATTCGATTCAATGTTCCAGGTAAATAAGTACTTGGCGTACAAGTTGCACCTTTTGTACCTCATTTTAATGTTTAAGATGACAATCATTATAACTGCATTTCGATTATCCTCACTATGAGGAGAGAAAAATAGCCAGTTTAACCTTATACAACCATTACCATTTTTGGGTCAATTCTAAAGCCGGGAGGGAAATTTTGGAATAATAAATGTTTTTGAAGCAATGGACTGCTAGTAGAGACCAAAGGAAATTTTTACATCGCATCTATAGGTTGCTTTTCGAAACCTCACAATTGCTGATGTTGCCCCTTAGCAATTGGACGTACCCTGTTTATTTCACCAAAGCTTCAATTGTTCCAAGATTAGTCAAGTCAAGTCAAGTCATAGCATTTATATAGCGCACTACGTACCCAGAGGGTTTCAAGGCGCTTAGGAGGGGAGGAGGATTATTTGTCAAATATCCACGTTTTAAGCTGCTTTCTGAACGCTAGGTGATTCTGGGTGAGGCGAAGGTAAGCGGGGAGTGAGTTCCATGTTTTGGCAGCCAGGTATGAGAAGGATCTGCCTCCCATGGTGGTCTTGTTGATGCGAGGTACAGTGGCGAAGGCTTGGCTGGAAGAGCGAAGTTGTCGGGAGGGGGTGTAAAAGGACAGTCGAGAGTTGAGGCAATCTGGTCCGATGTCGTAGAGTGATTTGTGTGCGTGGGTAAGCAGTCGGAAAGTAATCCTCTTATTGACGGGTAGCCAGTGGAGGTCTTTAAGGTGACCAGAGATGTGTTCGTTGCGTGGGATGTCTAATATGAGCCTGGCTGAGGCGTTTTGGATTCGTTGTAGTTTCTTCTGGAGTTTAGCGGTGGTACCTGCGTAGAGGGTGTTTCCGTAGTCCAGTCGGCTCGTGACTAGAGCGTGGGTGACTGTTTTCCTTGTTTCGGAGGGGATCCAGCGAAATGTTTTTCTGAGCATGCGAAGAATGTTAAAGCAGGAAGAGGATACGGCGCTGACTTGTTTGTTCATTGAGAGTGAAGAATCCAGGATGACGCCAAGGTTCCGTGCGTGGTCTGTCGGGATGGGTGCATTTCCGAGGGCTTCCGGCCACCAGGAGTCGTCCCATGCAGAGGGGGATTTACCTAAGATGAGGACTTCTGTTTTGTCTGAGTTCAGTTTCAGACGGCTTTGTTTCATCCATTCGGCGACTTCTTTCATTCCTTCGTGTAGGTTGGTTTTGGCGGTGCTGGGGTCCTTGGTGAGAGATAGGATCAGTTGAGTGTCATCCGCGTAAGAGATGATGTTGAGGTTGTGTTGGCGGGCGATGGCCGCGAGGGGGCTCATGTATACGTTGAAGAGGGTGGGACTGAGTGAGGATCCTTGTGGTACGCCGCAGATGACTTCGGTGGCCTCGGACTTGAAAGGTGGGAGGCGGACTCTCTGGGTTCTTCCGGTGAGGAACGAAGTGATCCAATCCAGTGCCTTTCCTTGGATTCCGATGTTTCTGAGGCGTTGTAAAAGGGTGCTGTGGCAGACTGTGTCGAAGGCTGCAGAGAGGTCGAGGAGGATGAGGGCGACTGTGTCTCCATTGTCCAGCAGAGTTCGAATGTCGTCTGTTGCTGCGATGAGGGCGCTCTCAGTGCTGTGTTTGGCTCGGAAGCCAGATTGTGAGGGGTCGAGGGAATTGTTGGCTTCGAGGAAGGCGGCGAGTTGGTTGTTGACGGCTTTCTCGATGACTTTGGCCGGGAATGGAAGAAGCGAAATGGGGCAGTAGTTTTTGAGTTCGGTGGGGTCTGCTGTTGGTTTTTTCAGAAGGGCGGTGAGTTCAGCGTGTTTCCAGTCTTCTGGGAAGGTAGCGGAGTTGAAGGAGCAGTTGATGACGTCTCGGAGGTGCGGAGCTATGACGGAGTCTGCTTTGTTGAAGATGTGGTGAGGGCATGGGTCTGTGGGGGATCCAGAGTGGATGGAGTTCATCAGGCGGATGGTGTCCTCAGTGGAGATTGGCATCCAGGCGTTAAGGGTGTTGACGGGGGGAAGATGGTCAGCTGATGGTAGGGTGGGTTGGCTTCCGGGTTGGTTGTCAAAGCTGTTGTGGATTTCAGCAATCTTGTTGTGGAAAAAAGAGGCTAGGGAATCGCAGAGGGTTTGAGAGGGGGTGATGTCGTTGGAGTTGGCCGAGGGGTTGGAAAATTCCTTGACGATGTTGAAAAGTTCCTTGCTGTTGTGGGCGTTATTGTCAAGTCGATCTTTGAATGCTGTTTTCTTGGCTTTTCGGATCAGTTGGTGGTGAGTACGGATGGCGCTTTTGAAGGCGTCCTTGTTGCTGGTGGATGGGTCTTTTTTCCAGGCCTTTTCAAGGGAGCGGCATAGTTTCTTGGACTTCTTGAGGTCGTCGTTGAACCATGCGGCCTTCTTGATGCCAAGTTTGTGTTGACGTTTTTTCAGTGGTGCTAAGGTGTCGGCGGTGTTGGATAACCAAAGGGAGAGGTTGGAGGCGGCTTCGTTGGCGTTAGAAGAGAGGGCTGGGGAGGTTTGAAGGAGCGATGTGGAGATCTGTTCTGTGGTGATTTTGTTCCAGTTTCTTTGTAGAGTTGGTTGGAGGTGGATGATGGGTTTCGGCTTGTTGTAGGTGAAGTGAACGCAGCTGTGGTCAGTCCAGAGGAGATCCGTAGTGTGGCTGAAGGAGACATGGTTGCTGGAGGTGAAGATGGGGTCGAGAGTGTGACCTGCGATGTGGGTGGGGGAAGTGATTAGAAAAACGTTACTGTTGATCAGGGCAGTTAGAATTGTGCTAGCGTGGGCATAATACTTAAATCCAGACCCCCTATTTACCAGATAAAAAGAGAACATTTGCACAGACTTGATCGTGCTTATGCTACAACTGTAGCCTTATTAATCAAAAGAGACTTGTTATGGTTACCTTTACCTGATTATCTTTCCAGACAAGCTCCTTGATTAGTTTTATTGTTATCCTCTATTTCTTATTGTAACTTGGTAACTATATGTATTGTTTTTGTACTCTAGGTTGCCCTTTTTCCCCTCCCTTCCTTTCCTCCTTCCCCTTTTTCTCTTTTCCTTTTACTCCTTCCCCCTATGACAAAATACCCAAAAAAGCTCTTTTTATCGGTATAGTTCCTTCCCCCTTTCGGGGGTGTGTAGTGCAAAGGTTTTTATTTATTAGAAGCCCTATTTTTCTTTTGTATCATTTACCTCTGTAATGTTGTTTTACGTTGTATATTTCTACTCAATAAAGCTCTCTAAACTTAAAAAAAAGACAACGTTTGCATTCACTCGTCTACATAGCAACCTACATATTTCAGCACCCTTTAAAACCTAGTGTAGGCGTTGGTGCCTTCATTGGGGCCTAGCTTGCATATACAAGACAATCTATTGATATCAGATAATTTGCAGGTACTCGCGTCTAGGATGTTTCTAATAGAGCCACATCCCCGTATGTGAATGCCATTCAGTGAAGCAAAGAAAGCAGGGCAATTCATTTTTATTTATTATTTTAAAATGGCTGAATACAGTCGCATTTTTGTATGGTTCAGTGTTAAGGCAAGTGATCAATTAAGACTCAACTGCATTTTACAATTAATCTTTGTGAATTTGAATATAGTCATGGAAAGCTATTGCTTAATTGTAGAGCTAACAGACAGTCACTGTATAAGAATTTAGGATAAAAACTGTGAAATCACCAGGTTTTTGCATTTGACCCCCAGGATGTTGGATCTCTGCAGTACCTCCTAAAATGGAGCTCCTTATAAAGACTCACCCACTATAAGTATCACGGTTAAAAGTGTATGAGCTGTAAACTCCAGCTCCCTCCTTTTAAAATAAGAGTAGCTGGGGTTAGAGGCTGGGCGCAGACTCTCTGAGCTTATGATGAGGAGGATTAAAAAGCAGAGCAAGAGGCAGTGGAAGAGGAAAGAATCCTTGAATGTTCTGTGAGTCAGGAGGCACCAGGAAATTGCCCCTAGTTGTGGAAGTACGCCACCAGGAGCAAAATGCAACAACCCTCAATACAATTGTCTCAACAAGGTCCAAAAATTCTCAAAAAGATGCACGTCATGTATTTTGCTACAGCATGTGCCTCCAAGCAGGGAACAACCTCAGTCTCAACAAGATTCCAAGCTGATTCCAAGCCGAACCCGCAATTTACCTCCTGGGAGTCAGCTTGTCTTCGGATACACCAGCCCACAACCAGAATTTATGATGAGTGCCCCCCACCCCAGCCAGCCTGAGCACCAGTGGTGGTCCCACTCACCATGCAAAGAAGAGCAGCATCTGAGAAACCGCTTCAAGAGTGGCACGCTTAGCTGGTGGGAAAGTCAATATAGCAACTGGTCCCACTGCCTGGTCTTTGCAGCAGAGGTGGCTGGTCCTCTAAGGGAAGCTAGAGCATCCACTGGATAAACAAACAAAAGATAAGGAATAACTAACCTACTGACAGAGGCTGCATAAAAGAGATCAGAGAAGAAAGAGTGTCCAACACACCTCTGCAGCACCAAAATGTGCATATTTTTTGGATGTGTATAGGAGGGATCAGGGCACCCAAAAAGTATTTGAAATTGGTTCTGGGACTTCCCTGGAGCAGCGGATAGCTGAACTCGTGTTCAAGTCCCTGCTGGGCCCTGAGCTTATTTGAATGCTCTGGGAGCAGAGCACCATAACTGTGCTGCGTCCTGGCCCTGAGTAGTTTGTGGGCAATCCAGTGTAAAACATTGAACTATGCATTTTGGGATTTATTATGTAGACAAGCAATCTTCATTCCAATATGTTTGGCTTATTAATTATGAATGGAAAATGCGTAATACTTTTGTTAAAGGCAGCAGATTTTTTGCACTAAATATAAAACTGATTTCTAAAGGCTGTAGGCCTGATGTCAGCATTGTGAACACCCTGACATAGCCAGTAGGACTGACTCTGTACTAGTTAGTATATTTTTATCTGTAGACACATCCAGCGGGTGTTCATATTATTATAGGTCAATGACTACTGGTGTACTAATAGTTCAAGATCCCTCATAACTTTGGGGTCCCAACTAGATGTGGGTTATTAGTTGCATACAGTCATTTTCTTTAGGGTATATGATTAGCTCCACAATATGTTAGAAAAGACTTCACTTGGCATTGCCATTTGCCATGTGGTAAATATGTGTACTATATGTGTAGTATTGTGCATTAAAGTGCTTTCCTTTTTTTTTTAAAACAGCACTGACTGAATAATGAGTTATTGAGTCTTATTTTGTGGGTTTCTCAGTTTGTCTCCTATCACATCTCCTTGAATCAGTCTTCAGCTGCTGTGCCTCACTACCTGTCAACAGCTAGATGCAGAACAGGTGCATCAGTTATCAATCCAGAAGGCGTTTGGCTGGGAGACAGAAGAGCTCAAACGTACAGCTCTTTTCTACAGGAACACCAACACCAATAATTATGGGTGCTGGTGGAACAGGGAACACATGGTGATGGCTTACAAAACATGAAATCTTTGAGAATTGGTGATTCACTTCAAGGAAGTCAGTAGGGTGAGAGAACTGGTTCGACGACAAACATGAAATGAGATCAGGGCAAAGATAAGTGTGTGACCAAGTGAGAACATTCCCATCTTACCCAAAGGCCAGATAGGAATTGAGAAGAAACCATCAGCTTCTATTCAAAAGGAAAGCAGAACGAGCTTCGTTCTTTTTGATTTTACTGTATCTGACAGAGCTATTCTTGCACTACCTAGATCATCAGGAATGATACAGAGATGAAAATCATGTGACTAAAGAATGGTAAATATCCTGAGGATGGATGATGAGCTTTACTGTAAGCAAACTCAGTAGCCTTTAAGAGAGAAACTCAAGTTGACTTTGGATCCTGCCCAAGCAAGCACAATTACTGCTCTGGGCTTTGATTTGTTTTTTCTGTTTGCCTATCTGTTTGTGGGTGGTCAGCCAAGCACAGATGAACATCTATTCCTAACAATTCACAAATTGTGTTCTGGAGTCACAATATGAATTCGGTTCCCCTATACATGTACTTTTACACATAAATTAACATCAAGTGAGCAAGTGTTAAATTATGCTATACGTTCCATTTGTACTTTCTGTGGGTAACGATATAACCCAGCTATTCTACAGTGTTAGTATGACGAATACATTTTTTTCAATTTGGGGTACAGTCTGTGTTGGTGTAGGCATTGCAGCACCAAAATAACATGTTTGAAGTGAGCTTTCACATTTACCCTTTTCTTGAGAGCCTCCAGGCAACCTCTGCCAGTACTGTGTCCTGTGTGTACCTTGCAGAGAAGCGGCTGCCACAGATAAGACAGAGGAACACAACATTGCCTGAGAGTCAAGTGTTAAAAAGTGTACTTTTCGATTGGAATGGAGACACCAGGAGCCGAAAGACTCCAGGTGACACAGTTGGGCCCAGTTTCTTCGAATTGTATTGTATTCTGGATTAGTGAGCAAAAGAATATCATGGCACAGGGACATAATAGTGAAGGGAAATTCATATAGGGAAGTATAGATTTATTATTCTTAATTCCACTTCTAGGTACCTTGGCGATATAAATATGAAAAGAAAAAACAAACTGTACATACTTACCGTTTGATGATATTTTTCCCTTGATATTTTGTCTAAGATATTAGTGTCCCACAATATTCTATATTCAGTATTCAGGAATCACACCTTTCAATTGGCCTGGTACCTCCAAACCACATTTCTCACACACTGTTGATATTATTGTTAAGTTATTATGCCCTGTGTGAAAATAGCAGCGTTTTATTGCATGCATCTTGAGTTTTACTCCAGGAGGCCTTCACCTCTGTTGTTATATGGCAGCCCCAGTCAGAGTCAGCATTTCTCTTACGAGTACCAAATAATTGAAAACACACAACCAACAAGATCCATTCCCATCCTGCTGACATTTACTCCAAGGGTCCCCAAAGAAATGGGGAATTGCTGAAAGCATCAGTTACTACACCCAATTCCTTCTTTAATTCCCTATTTCGCTGTTCTTTCCCCATCCACAGGTTTCCCCAGGTCTGACGAGGGGTGGGCGGGTGGAAAGGGGGGTCGGATATGAGTGCAGTTTCTCATTATCTTGTAATTCCTGAATTGTCCCGAGACACTGTTTCTGATCAGCGTGGGAATAACGGTACACTTGTAATGGAGGTTACAATGTGTCTGAATGGACCTATGCCTACTGCTTTTCAGCATCAGTGGCTTGTTTCGTTCTTTTTCGCCATTTATATTCAAAGGATACAAGATCCTCATGTGGTCTGTCAATGGTATATCATTTGGGCATCTATTAACGACCTCCTAGTGTATCCTGTCTAAACTCAAGGTGGGGAACAGATGAAGAATTCATGACTAAAATCACAAACACAGCTATTTAGTATTCATGGATGAGAATTTGTAATCCAGAATGACTTCTGGAAAAAGATGACATTTAGCTAATTATTATATTAAAATTGTTTAAGCTAATTTCTTGAAAAGTAGTTCTCATAAATAGTAATTTCTTCCTTTTAATAGGTGTCGCCCAGAATCTGGAGCTAATTCGCTTTACGGCAGGATGCTCAACGCTTCAAACAATAACACCGGCTGCCAGCCTCAGAAGATGCACATTTTCATCCCGTGTATATTGGGTGTATCTTTTGCACTTGGTTTTGTACTGAATGCCATCAGTCTGTGGATATTTTGGTTTCGTATAAAGCGGTGGAACTCAACAACGCTCCTCCAGTTCAACCTGGCCATCTCCGATGCCATCGTAACACCAGCCGCAGCGTTCATCCTGATTTATTCTGTGACCGATGACTGGACCTATGGGACATTCCTCTGCCAGCTCACAGTTTTCTTGCTGAGCACTAATATGTATGGAAGTATATATTTCCTCACCCTCATCAGCCTACATAGATATTTCTCAGTGGTTTACAATGCGAAAAGGATACTTTTGACACAGATTTCGTTCATAAAAAAGATTTGCCTGATGGTATGGGGCTGCCTCGTCCTCCAAGGAATTCCATTCTTCTTCCTACTGAAGACCTCTGAAATACAAGGAACCACCAAGTGTTTAAATATTCATCAAACTGAGATGGCCCGGCTCTACTTTGTGTGGAACACAGTGATCCTCTTTTCTGGGTTGCTTGCTCCTTTTGGGATCACCATCATTTCTTACGCGTTGCTAAGCCGATTTATCCTAAAGGTGAACCCAGTGAATACAACGAGCAAATTAATGAAATCCAAATCTATCCACACCATAAGTGTGTCTTTAGCTATATTTATCATTTGTTATGTGCCGTTGCATATTACAAGAACCATTGCGGTCACGGTGAAGCTGTTTTTTCCAACACATTGTGGACTATTAGAGCGGGTGGAAGTTGCTTATTACATCACCTGGATGTTAACAGGGACGAATTGCAGTCTTGATCCCATTTTGTACTGCTTTGCTTCAGAAAAGTTTTATTACCTTTTTAGAGATTCTTTCAAACTCTTCTCTTGTTATGGAAATATCTGCTCCAATGGCCCAGAGGCTCCCACACAGTCAGAAGATACAGGTTCAGGATTGACCTCAAGAGAAGGCCACCTCAGCCCCATTACACCAGGGATGAATGCTTTAGAACTTACATCACCACCATCTGCTGTGACAAACTTTCCTTCCATGAACTAAGCAAAGCTGCAAGCAGTGAAATTACCTTTTGCTTGGGAACAACCCTCATCTTTGTGGGTGGTTTCTGAAAAATAAAAACAAGTTTATGTAACTTATAATACACATACTGTTACTGATGTTGGGATATCTTGGTGCTGACAGTAGTATCTAGACAGTAAATAAACTCCAAGAGAAAAAATGAGGAACAGTCTTCAGCTGTTGAAGGAAATGTACAAGTATTCAGAGTTTTCCTGAATCTAAGACCTTTTGACTCTTTCGTAAGCTGCACATTTCCCCTTTTTCACCAACCGTGCTCTAGCCTTGTCACTTCCAACAAACAGGCTCTGCCAACACAGCAGGGAATTTCCAATTGTTTGGTGCTCGATTCTGCAGCTGGGCTGGCGGAGAGGGGTCCACTGCCTAGACCCGCTGGACCGTTATTGACCCTTAAGTCTCAAATGGCCTCTTTTGTTCCCGTTCAACCATGATTCGCAGTAATACAACAAGAAGCTAGATCAGACCCTTTGCGTTTATAGAGTATCCATGTGAATACATCGGTCAATCTCCTCATGAATCTGGCCCTCATAACCACTCTGGGAGCAGGCCAAGGGCCAACAAGTTCAATAGACAATTTGCTCCAGCAGTGGACAGTACAGAAGCAGCAAAGGAATGAAGGGCCAACAGCAATAACCAGAAAAGAACAGTGCATGATAAACTCAAGTCCATTTGCAAGCCTATTAATTTATCTTCTATATAGTGAACCACTGTTTTTTATGTGACCATATCATGGCATCACGTCTTGAAAGCTGTTAAATACACACTTTTAAGTGCACATAATATACCTCTTGGTGAAGATAAAGCTTTTGATCATGGTATAGGTGATTGCTAAGTTTTAAGTATCACATTGAATGAACTTCAGACATTCATTCTACAAAAAGTTTTCAGCTCTATAACCAGGCACCTTGGCAACAGATAATATCACTGTTTGGTGTCTCAATTGTTTGGATTAAAAAGGTAACAAAATAAGATTGTCTCTGTCTCCAATTGTATTCATCACAGCTGATAGAAAGACATTTGCAGTTATCCAAGTTGGCATTAGAGAGAACAACATTCATGTTGATGCCACTTTCACTGTTCATTACAAAACCATCTACTATTATAGTTATGTGTGGCTATCTTTTGATTGAAAAGATTCGATGCTGTAAATCGTGGTATAAACCATATATGATATTATTATAATTTAACACACAAAAAAATGGCTTTAAAGAAATTTACATGGCAGAATAGTTACATCACATATCTGGGCACACGTGAAGGTAGATCAGTGCTCGGAAATACAAGGGTGGGTGTAAATGGTGTATTTCATATGGTGTAAAATAAATGTGGCAATAACACATTACTTTCAAGATATTTATATAGTTTCCATACTATGTGGCAGAGAAAATTCCAAATTAAGGGGCATATTTACAAGCCCCTATCACTACCATAGCATCACTTTTTTGAGGTTGTGGTGGAGATACAGGCTTCTCCTTATTTACAAGGCAGTGTTAAGCCACTTAACATGGCTTAACGCTGCCTTGTAAAAAAGGCCTCCTTTCACGCTATACTTAGCATGAAAGGGGTGGGCAATGGGTGTTGCGGGGGTCGTTCCGCCGCAACACCCATTGATTTTGACTTTGCCCCATATTTACAGGGGGGACATAAATATGGGGCAGCACCAACTGTAAGGCCAGGTAAAACCTGGTCTTAACAGGGCGCGATGAGGAGAAATGCATTATTCCACATCGTTTTTGCTGTTTTTATGTGTGCTGCAAAACGCCATGAATGATCGTTTATGTGCAGCAGGTGTCCCTCCCTGCACATAAACAATCATTTTGAAAATGACGAGTTGCAACATCTATGTGTGCTGCACAAAGCAAAGTATACCATTGTTACACTGTTTAGGACAATGCCAGACAGAAACGAAGCAGTTTACATACATGAAACAAGCATTGGGAAAGCCAATAGGTTTCAACCTATGCGTGATCTATTGGCTTTGTCAATGTTGTTTAACATGTGACACAGCAACTCAAGCCTGTGCTGACTGTGTCATATTGCTTTTTTTGTTTACTTTAAGCGGTGTTGCACAGCAGCATATGTGCACCCTGTAAAAAAACTTTGAAAAAGCAAGAGATCTCACTAGGGCGAAACTGATTGCCTTTTCTAATGTTTTTATTTACTCACTGTGGCATGGAGGTTTTTTACTATGTGCTTCCTTCCTCTTGACCTGCTTGCAGAGATGCCGGAAAAAAGACTGCAGTTTTGAAGCAAAACATTTGAGGGGTCTGTGATATCTTAAGTGTGCTAATATGGAGAACCGACGATTTCGCTCAACAGATTTATAGTACATTGAAGCGTGCAATGCAGGGCACGAGTCGGGGTACCACGCGGGTGGACGGCATCCCCCCACTTATTTTCGAGGGTTTTTCAGGGTGGACGCCGTCCACCCTGCTCAATCAAAACCGTTTCCACCATTACTGATAAATTATGTTTGCCTCTAGGCTGCGCGTGTGTGCCCGAATGCAGACTTGCTTCCTACAGCGCCCAGACGCTCTGTGGGAGTGCGCTCTACCCTCGAGAAGCAGAATACATAACAAAAGGGTATCGTCAAAACGTCCCTTTTCAAAGCGGGAGACGCATCAGGAAGCCCAGTACAGCAATTAAATTACAAAGGGGCTGCTTACAGTTTTCCAAGAGGCCCTTAGCAGGCAGTGTGAAAGTAATCCTATGTCAATGTGTTTCACACTGCAATGAGAGGGTGTGGACGTGTCATTACGCCCAGTGTTGCTGAAATTGGAACTGGGGGAGGATTGCGAGGCCGGCACTAGGGTAAGTATCGTTGTTCAAGTATGTTTTTACTGTTGTTTGAGTTTTGCTTTAGTTTCAGCCATTGCCTGGGCAGAGGCGATCCTGCTAGTGAAGTCACGTAAGTAACTAGTAGTTTGTCTCTACAGTGTACGAGCCGAGTGCACCGTCACGCAGGCTGCAAAATCTCCGTTTCAGACAAAATCTGCAGGCAGGGCTGCTCTGCCTCTTAATCCTGTCTGACGGAGTGTGTGGTTTATCCTCAAGATGATATAATCTGCATGTATTTAATCAATTTAATCTGCAGGTCGAGCAGCAGGGCTGCTCTGTGAGTCACCCTTCAGAGGCCTTGGGCATCAGTACAAACGAAACTAAAAGGGTTTCCGTCTTCAGACAAAACCATTACCACGACGGGTGGTGGGTGTTTTGCCAGGCAGGGCGCACAGTTTGTCTCTGTCTGCTCTCATCCTGTGTGGGGAGTGGTGGTGGGGGGAGGGGGAGTTTAACGACTCGCACAGTTGTTTGTCTGCCGGCAACAGGGTCTCTGAAAGAAAACGTGAGAGAATTACGCAATTACTTGCCCGGCCCGGGCAGCATGATCATTTACAAGGGAGGATGAACTCGGAGGTCCCACCAGCACATCACAGATGACCAAGCAGGTTCGCTTTCGGTCCAGCCTGCCTCTACTCTCACAAGACAGACACATCTTGCTTGGGCCGGCTCAGGTGGTGAGGGTGGGTCGACTCCCACCACGTGACTAGAGAGAGGGGCCCTGATGTGTCAGATGACCACCAGTCCAAGTTCGTTTTCGTTTCTCAGCCTGCAGCCCGGCCTCTCTCACATTCTGTTGTTTGGGCTGGTGGTTGACTCCACCACGTGAGAGAGGCCTTGAACATGACTGACTCGGTCTCGGGACAGTCAGATCCCAAGAAGAGAGCCCGGACACACTCTGTGTGTCAAGTTTGTTAGCGCCCTCCCATTTTTGGCGATTTACAGGTGTTTTAAGATGATCTTATGGTTTCTTGGTGCTCAAATGGGTGCAATTTCTGACATTTATATTTCCCTAGTCTTCATTGCTTGATTTTGCTTGTGGCAGTAGAGTGTCACTCATAGTCGTCGAATGCCACTCATAATTACACTGAAATTATGAAAATGTCACACATAGCAATCTGAAACCTTGGCAGCTATGATATTAAAGTTTAAAAAACACCTTCTGCCTCGTTCCTAGCCACAATAAAAATGTTACATAGCTTCGGTGATTAATGTTCTACTTGGAGTGAGATCGGAGTTTTGTCTAGTGAGTGTCATATTGTTACAGCCCACTTTGCAACCTTCTTTGTTTTTCAGAAACAAGCCCACAATTCAAGGGTTTGTTTCTGAAAAATAAAAATGTCTCCTACCCACAGGGAGATTTTCCCCTACAAGTGGTGGGCAGTGTTCATTTTTCCTGCCAGGCATGGCAGACACTGAGAGTGGTCTGCCTCAGCAAATCCGCCCCAAGTAGGCAGACCTTCAGAGGTACTGACTGGAGCGTCATTTCAGTGGAATGACCTCTGCCTATAACTGTACCCCAGTGGACAATGGTCACACTTGCAGAACCCAGAGGCTCTTCCTTCCAGTTACCCGTACCACCCTTTCTTCGGGACATGGAATAACCAGACTTAACACGTGCTATTATAGGACACTCAGGATGTTGTGATGTCTCTTCATGTCGTGATGTCACTTCCTGTCGTGATGTCACTTCCTGTCGTGATGTCACTTCCTGTGACCACGCCTACCTTGGAGAGTCCCCCCACTTCTTTTTTTAGGACTTGTGCCCTGGTGCAATGGAAACAAATTTCCAATTACCAAAGAGGTTGCTTTTAGAATATCTGAACTTAAGATGAAACTAAAATGTGTGCCATGCAAATAGCTCCTTAAATGTAGGTTTCCCCCATTTCACAGAGAGCACATAGCGTTTTTTATTAAAAGGCACATGCCACAGGGAGATGCCAGTAGGCAGTGGCATAGGGTGGGTTGCCAGTGCCTCGGGCAACATTTTAAAAGAATGCATTGCACCCCTAACAAGAAGACCATTAGCTTAGGAAGTGCTAACAGTCTAGGGGTTAGGGGGCATAGTACTGTCTTTAAAAAGTTTGTGGCACTAAGAATTTTACGCTCAAGACAACTGCCACTGGGGACCCCCCCCACGCTATGCCACTGCCAGTAGGCAGAATAAGTTCTTGGATGTAAATGTTTTTATGTAAAGTCTCATCACCGGAAGTTGCCATGCAGCCCTTCCTAACAAAACAAGCTGCAACGAGAGAGGGGTGGAGGCAAGGAACAGGCGTCCTCTGGAAACAACATCTGACATTTGACCTTGGTGTTTGAATGCTCAACAACTGTTACGAGATAAGAACAATATTTACAAGCCTGTTAACAGAAAGGGGGCGGAGCTCAAAGAGAGTGAAAACAGGAATGATCATCTGAAATGCTTTTCAACAAAGAAAAAAGTAGTTCCTAAAATAGATACTAAAATGAAACCAGTGGATTGATATAGCAATTGGTGTATGCTCTCTGGGAAGGGCTAAGCACAAGAAGAGGCATGCATGCCATGGACAAACGGGGAGAAAGAATAGAAGAGCGACAATGGAGCCAGCAAACGGAAAGCCTCTGGGCGGGCTGAAGCCCACAAAGTATATACAACATGTCTCAAAGAGATAGCACAAGCGCTGTCTAGCCTAAACCTAAAAACCCATGGAACAAGTTGTGCCTTCCATTAATCAAGCGATGCACTTTGCTGTTATCAAAGTGTATACTCCTTACATGCCACAACACCAATGGTGACTGTAAAGACAAATAACCAGAAATTATAAAAACTACCACTACAATATTCTCATAAAACACTCTTGTAATTAAAACACCCTAGAAGGACAACAATCCATATGATTTTGTTCATATGTTTTTCATTTGTAATCCCAATCTCAAAGTACACTGGGACAATGCTTTGGGACAAATACCTGTGTGGGACTGAACTGTCAGTTCCTTTTACGTTCTTTACTATTCTTGTATATTGAGCCCCCTAAAGAAGAGTTTTTGTTATCTCACATAAACATTGAATACAATATTAAAAGAGATGTGACACCGTGTTGAGGCTGCTTTTGAGCCTCTTTGTACCATTGAAAGACTAATATTACTGTTTGAATATTTGAACCTCCTTTTCAGCAAGGTCATCTATCTGTGCTATAAGGAGACCATTCTATGGATATACACTAGTGCATATTAGCAAATTTGGGACTACCCATACCATACCATACTAATCTTTTTCCCTGTTACATATCATGTACAGTGCCATAAACATGTGTAAGATATATGGTCCTCTACAATACGAGTGAGTAAGTAATACAGCACGCTGTTATGATTCAAAATATGTGCCCCTTTTTCTCAAGATCTAACAGATATTTCATATTACTCTGTAGGATATTTAAACCAGTCCAGGTCCTAAACAGTTGGAGAATAAAACACATCGACGACATTGGGGTCAACTTAAGGGGCTACTTCTTTCTCAAGCATTTATTGGAAGAGAAAAGGGACTGACTGATCGGGCCCTCCCATGTGTTTGTCTTAAGGCCTTGCCCCAGTGTACTATGAGAGTGGGATTTCAAATAAAAAACTTTTCGCCACGTGTACGAATAAAATAATCTGCACTATTGTCCTCTTGGGGTGTTTTAATGTCTAGAGTGTTTTGTCACCATCAGTGTTGGGGAGCATGTAAGGACTATTTACTATGATACCAACACAGTGCGTCGCTTGTTTGATGTGGGCACATCTTGTTCAGTATTATTCAGTATTATTCTTCATGTATGTAAACTGTTTTGTTGCCTTCTGGCATTTTCCTAAATAGTGTAACAATGGTACACTTTTGTGTTCTGTTCTACGGTTGCCAAACAAAAAATACTAAGTGACACGATAAATGTCAAACTGAATGTCATTGGACAGTTTATTTAGAGGGTAGGGCTGAATTTCTGAGCCGTTACTGAAAAAATTGTTTTTGAAATTATTGATCAGGGCATCTTCCTTTTTGTATGCAGTATTTACATGGCCATGCCCTGTTTCAGCATTATATGGGTCAAGCCCCATTGCATGTTTTGTTCTTTTTCATACGGTAGAGAAGTGGTTCTCAATCTTTTAACTTCTGGGGACCTCACATACTCATTACTGGAATCCAGGGACCCCCCACTTAGTCATTACTGGAAGCCAGGGATCCCGGCCTAAGCATTGTAAATGATTTGAACCGCAAAACAACAGACATAAAATGCAGAAAACAGCATTTGTCAAAAAAATGCACAAATGATGACACGTTTTATTTAATTCGGAAATACATATAAATACAAAATATATATATATTTTAATAGAAAGGTTAGAGCTTTTCAAATTGATGGCACTCATCGCCCATACTATATTCTGTTTAATACACCTGCATTGCTCCCACAAATCAATCGAAGGATACTAACTTAATTTTTAGTCTCCAATTTCAAATGCCTCATATTTAAAGTACGTTTAAACATTTTGAATTGTACATTTAGTTTCTTTATTTAGCTACACTTTATTAATCTGTCAATATTATCTTATTTCCTGAGTAGTCACGGATCCCCTGAGGAGGCTTGGCGGACCCCCAGGGATCTCTAGACCACAGGTTTGGAACCACTGTTGTAGAAAAATATTTACCCTATGAAGTATGTTTTAGAACTTGTCTGTCTCTCAGATTTAAACCTTTGGTTCCGCTGGTGCTCTATCCAGGTGCCAAGTTGCAGAAACAGTGTTTGCAATAATTTTGTATACCAAAATAGTGTAAAATAGACAGAAAACTGTGGTCTTAAACCGTTTCCCTGTAATTCACTTAGAATAATAGCCCTGAGTGTTCATTCTTCCAGCTGCATGTGTGTTAGAATTGTCAGCCTTAGGGTGTTTTCTCCCCAACCGTTTGCCCCTGCCCCCCTCCATTTTTGCTGGAATTCCTTTTTATTGGACTTAGGACTCTGTGCACTTTACCTATGCAAACCATTGCTACAGTGCTTGTACTCACTCCCCAAAACATGCTTAAACTGGCATATTTAATTTACTTATAAGACCCTTGTAGAGTATATCATATACTCAGGGCCTGCAAATTAAAAGTTACTAGCGGGCCTGCATCACTTATTGTGCCACCCACTTAAGTAGCCCCTTAAAACATGTCCCAGGCTTGCCATTGCATCCTGAATGCAGTTTTAAATTGACGATTTGACTTGGCAATAAAACTCCCTTGTCAACCCTTAAACTCCACTGTTATTGCATATACGTTATCCCTAAGTTAGGGTCTAGGTAGCTCATAGAGCAGGGTGCATTGTAATTAAAAGATTGGCTATGTACTACTAAGTTTAACATGTCCTAGCAGTGAAAATCTTCTAAACTCGTTTTTCACTACTGTGAGGTCTACCTGTCCCATAAGGAACCATTGGGTCACAATATTACATTTAATAAGAGATAACTTTTGATTGGAAACAGATAAGCGTGTCATATTTGGTGTTTATGAAATTGAAATAAAACATCCTCTTTATTGGTAAAGTCTGATTTTATATTACAATTTTGAAAATGAAACTTTTAGCAAGTTGGCATTTTCCTGTCCTCAGACATTTGGTGCGTGCACCCTGGGTTACATGACTGGGTGAAGTTGGCAGTTAGACCTTGTGAACTCCTGCCAGAGATTCACAACATTAGAAGGAATAGGTGTGCCATATGCTGGAATGAGCTGGGAACAGCCCCACTTGACACTATGTATAAGTTCTCTGCCTTCACCCAAAGGGCTTGACACCACTGCATTGTCTTAGTATCCCATCTTCCAGCCAGGGCAAGAGAGTCAGGACATTTAAAGCACTTCAAAGAGAAACCTCTAAAAACTTCTCCACTTCAAAGAATGCACCAGGTATAAAAATAGGGCACTTAGCCCTACTCTTCAGTTTACTTTCAGGACACATGGAAGCACTCCCAGAGGACTGGCTGCCGCTATGGCCTGTTGTGTACTCCACAAGACTGCTTTGCTACACCGGAACGTACTTCTTTGCTGCCGGAAGCCTGCTTTGAACTCTCAGAGGCCTGTCCTGTTGCTTCAGCTCCTGAACGCAGGACTTCCACAGTGACTCCTAGGTCTAGTTTTCTGGCGTACTGTTCAGAGCCTCAGAGACAGAAAAGAATCCCACCACCCTGAGCCTGCACCTGGGCCTATCCTGAGTCAGTCCTACCCCTCCTCCACCAAGTTGTGGTCCTCCAGTCCTGGCCCCTTGGTTCTGGTGCTAAATGTGCCCAGATAGCCAAAATCCAAAAATTGGGCTGTGAGGCCTAAGAAAAGACCGCGATCAACCTGCTCATTTACCCGCCCAAAGTGCATTGCCGGTTGGCCTGACTATGCAGAAGCTCCACTTTTCTGTAGCAGCAAATCTTATTCAGCGGTCCGTCACCAAAGGGTACCGGCCTCCTGGAACTGTCATCAGCTACAGCCTCCTGCCTCGTCCCGCTGGAGATTTTCGACTTCCAAAAAAGTGACTACATCCAAACATAGAATTCTACACCACCGCTTCGTCCAGCAGCTGCCTGAAGATGACACTCCCTCCTCAGACACTGCTGCAGACTTGACCAGCTTAACTTTACCTTCTCAGAACAAGTTTTCCAAAATGTCATCTAAGTCCAAAGGTAAGCGCTGACGGGGCCCAATACACTTCTTGTATCCAACACTCACTCCATTTCGGTTGACCATGTTCTTTTTCTTTGACACAGTCTCCCACGACAAGAAGTCCACTGTTGGCCCTTTGATCTTTTAGGCACTAGGTTTAGTTAAAAATTTAAAACATGTATAACTTCAATTCTACTGATTGGATTTCTGTCATTTTGGTGTCCAATAATTGTGTTGTTTTTTCACTTTATTACTGTTTTTGTGCTGCATAAATACTTTACACACTGCTTCTAAGTTAAGCCTGACTTCTTTTGTGCCATAAACGAGAGGATTAAGCACAGGTTAATTTAGTGACTTTATGGTTCACTTTGACAGGGATTGTGGCTGTTGCTTTAATGGGGTCGCCCACGTTCAACCAACAATCCAAAATCTCAAAACGACATGCATGAAAGTGTGTTGCGATTCCTAGGGGACTGCAAATGACCTACCTCATGAATATTAATGAGGTAAGTCACCATTTGCGACCCCCTAGGAATCGCAAAAACACAGGGATTGTGGACTGCTGGGGTCAGCAGGCCACCATGTCTGTGATTGTTTTTAAATAAAGCAATTTTTATTGTGAAATGCAGCCCGTTTTCCTCAAAGGAACACAGGATGCATTTCTAAAACAAAAATTTAAAGTTTCTTTTCATTTTTTAAGAGTTGGCAGAGTTGGCAGAGTTTGGGACCCCTACCCTTTTATGAATGGGTTACCACCTACTTAAAGTAGATGGTAAAATGTGAATATTTTGCGATCGCATTTCGGTCACAAAACATTCCTACATACCAATGCAATTCGGTATTAAGAAAGGACGCTCTAAACAAGCCCCTTCCTAATAGCGAATTGCAAACTCATTTTGTGATTCGGTGTCACCGAATCGCAAAATAGGGTTTGCTGCATCTGAAAATAATCTTTTGTGTTTGCAAACATAAAAATGCTTGATACTTGTGCCCCTAAAAATTACAGTCTACCTATGAAATGGAAAATAACATTCAAAAACTGGTGTTAACACAACTCAATCTCATAATTTCATACTTTTTTTCCGGAGAAACATTCCTGCAGTGTTAACCTGGTGAACGTGTCCCTGGATTCGCCCACGGAATTACTAGTTGTGGTAATACTGCATGCAGTAACACTATTTCTGCGAGTCTCATAATATTGATAAATCGGTGTTAAGAGGCTACTCGTAATGTGGACAATTGCTGCAAAGTGCGCACCTCTTATGGCCTAACCTGTGCTTAACCACAAGTAGTGCAGTTTCTACCTCCGAAGGTCTGCAGAACGATTCACTCTCACACAATATCTGCACAATTCTCCAGCACTCACTATCAAAGCTGTCTCAATGTATATTGCCATTTACAATTTGACAAATGCTTTGAAAACCCACCTATGCTTTTTTTGTGTGTGTTTCACTAAAGACATTCTGCACACCATTGTATGTTCACATATTAGTGCATGTGGTGTCCCCAAGAGTAAACAACATAGGTAACCCGTGGGTGGGCTCTGTATAGAAACACAATACCCATAACCTATTAAAAACTCGCTACCTTCACAGCATTCTTTATGAACCTACTATCTACAGTGATTGTCCTCTCACTCCACTTACTCTGTCATTTGCTTCTTACTCTCCCCACTTGCTGTCAACCTGGGGTTAATCCCTCACTTACCAGGACTGACAGTGCGTACATGGCTGTTCTCCTTGTTTCCACTCCTACTTCCACTCCTGGTCTGCACAATTCCAGTCCTTCGTTCACCCCTAATCAATATCTGTGTAGTGCTTCTGCCACGTTGGCCACCTCTCACACTCTAAAAATGTATTTGCCTCAGTTACTATCCAAACAGTACTTTGTATTCACTCACCCGCACTCTTTGCCTTCACTGCACTTTTCTCTGTCTGCACTCTACTACATACACCCTCAGTGAAGTCACCTCTAATCGCTGACTGTAGAATTCTCTCTTTCACTCACTATCCACAATCTTTTCACAACACTCACCTCACTCACTTCTTGCATAGTGCTTCTCTTTTACCCTCTTCTGAATGCTTTTTACTCACTCTCCTGACAGACCTCCTGCACAGGGCCACATCCTCACTCATCCCTACTCACAGACATCAGAGTCCTTCTATCGTCTGTACTGAGTCTCTCTCACTCACGCCCACTCATGTATTGTCTTCACCGGGCTGATCCCACTCTTACTGCTTTCACAGTGCTTCACTTTAAGATCCACTGTGTGATTCTTCTCCTTTCACCCAACACACCTGCTGCACAGTGCTTTATTCTGGCACATCCCTACTCACCGACAGCAGAGTGCTTCTACTGTGTGCACTACGAGTCTCTCTCACTCGCGCTCACTCATTTATGGTCTTCACAGTGCAGCTTTCACTCATTGCCTTCAGTGCAGCCCTTTTACTCATTGTCTTCAGTGCAGCTCTTTCACTCATTGCCTTCAGTGCTTCATCTTTACTGGCTCTCTATGTGCTTCTTCCTCTCTCATCCCACACACCTGCTGCACTGTGTTTCTACCTCACTCATCCCTACTGACTGCCTGCACAGTACTTCTTTTTCCCTCACGCTTTGCACAACACATTATGCTGACTGTCAGAAATGAAGGTCTCTAGTTGGCAGTGGTATACACCCTGACTAAGTAGGGACTCTTCCTTCTAGTCAGGGTAAGAGAGTTACACACCCAAAATTACCCCTGCTCATCCCGTTGGTAGTTTGGCATGAGCAGCCAGGCTAATCTGTGAGGCAATGAATAAAGCTTTTGTACATAACACACACAGTAACACAGTGAAAACACTACAAATGGACACCAGAACAGTTTAGAAAAATAGTCAATCTTTACCAAAACCAAACAAGACCAAAACAACAAACATCCGACATACAGGACTCAAAATATGATTTTTTAAAGGTCTTAAGTCGTTCTGTCCATAGAACTCTACGGATGCTGAGATTTTCCACAAAGATCCTTAGATGCGTCAAAATCCACAAAGAAAAACAGCTACAGAGGAATGAAGCATCGGAAAACACAGCAATGCTTTGATTCCTGAGTCCCTGGGGAGGTGATGTGTCAGTTCAGCTTCATGCAGGAAAAGTGTTGCATCGAATCCGGACTACAAGAGGGAGCGATGTGTCGAAATCCCAGACAGTTCTATTCAACGGGTGATGCAGTGGAATACTGGGTGCACAGGTACAATGCGTGGAAATTCGGACGCGCTGGAGGTCGATGCAGCATGACTAACAGGTGCTGCGTCAATTTATTGAGTTGCACTCTCATGATGCGACCATTCTTTCAGCCGCACAGCAGGGCCTGCGTAGGAGCCAGTATGGGGTCTCAGACTTCAGAGATATAGTACACTGAACTCAGGTCATGCATCAATTTCTTTGACTGCATGGTGGCAGTGAGTGGAAACTTTTCCTGCACTGCACTGCGGTGCTGTGTCGGAAAAACAGGTGCTGGAATGGTGAAGTATCGATTTTGAAGAACTTTGTATCTTTTTACAGCAGTAACAGGTCAGAATTCCCAGCTGTGGAGCTCAGGGATGCTGCAGGTGAAATATTTGGTGTCCCGAGACTTCTTAACAGGAGTCAAGCACACACAACCCCTTTGGAGAATCTTCACAAGCAGGATACACAGCAATGTCCAGTCTTTTTCTTCTCCAAAGCAAAAGCAGAAACTGCGGGCCATCCCAGCAAAGCAACACGCAGCAAAGGGGCGGTACTCCTCCTTTCAGCTCTTCAGCTTGTCTCCTTAGCAGAGTCTCCTCGTTCAAGAAGTGTTCTAAAAGGCTGGGGTTTTTGGCCTTTGAAGTAGGCATTCTTCAAATATTTGTGTTTGTGGTGCACACCTTCTTGCCTTGCATGGTCTTGGGTCCAGACACACTCCAGGGGGGTGGACACAGCATTGAGAGAGGCCAGGATTAGCCCTGTTCAGGTGTCTGTGACAACTCCTCCCACCACATTATTTCAGGAAGGCCCATGAGTCTGGAGATGGGCCATCAGGATATGCAGGGCACACCTCAACTCCCTTTGTATGACTGGCTAGAGTGAATGCCCAAACAGGCCCCTGTCACTCTAAACCAGACGTTGATTCCACAGGCAGGCAGAGGCCCAAGATAGTTAAACAAGAAAATGCCCACTTTCTAAAAGTGTAAACTAACAAAGTATCTAATTGCCTTATTTATTAATTGTTCAGATATAAAGGTACAAATATTCTAATTTGATTTGCAAAAAACAAATGATCCCTTGATTCACTCAATCAACAAGAACCCCCTATCAATCAACAAGAACCCCTATCAATAGTGGAACTCTTAATTCATATAAAACACATCGATACACTGAACAAATATCTCACTCAAAGTCCCTGAAACACTCAAACAATGATACTACTATAACATGCAGTGCAAACAAGTCAATTTATTTCTTTAGTACATGTAAATATTATTAAAACACAAATATCATAAAAACACCTATAATAAAACACAATGCATCATTTCAGCATAATTAAAAACAATACAATTCATCAGATCAGGACATAACATCTTATGACACTTTTAAAACAGAGAACCCTAAAATATAGGGAGAATGAACAATGATAGACAGTATGCTTTATCTTATAGCTCAACAATTCCCTGGGAATTGATTAGCCTGGATACATATGCTCTGTTTTGTATCTACAGGTCCAACTTGTCTAATTTGATTTGCCCCAGTGATTTATTTCACTTTTCTTTTTTTATTTTCAGAAAAATGTTTTTTATATTAAGGCATGTCTTTTTAAAGGGCAACACTTAATTGTGAAAACATGAAAACACATAGTACAAACATACATTAAACCACAATTGTATATACATACATTACCATATTACATATATTGACCTACTGACATATTTGTATACATAAACAACATCAAGTGTGTGGCCTCTCTTGGCCTGTTTTTGACCAGTCCTTCATTAACATGTTAACACTTGGCGGATAGTTCACTTTTATAATATACTAGCGGCCTGTCCCGACGTTGTCCGGGTAAAAAACAGGCTAGGCAGCAATGGTTTTAGTATCATTGTACATTCGTCCCACATGATAAGAGACACATTTTGAAGCAGTGTCCCCAAAGGTCCGTTTTTCCGAATAGAGCATATTGAATCCCTTTCAAGGGAAACTGTTAGATGCAGTTCAAAGGTAGAATGTGCTGTTTTCCCAGCTGTTAGCAAAGTGGCAGCTATTCCAGATGAAGCAACAGCTAGAGCCAAATTCCCAGAAGATCGAACTTTGGCAAGTATGAGGTTGATTAGGTAAGTCTTTCCTGTGCCACCGGGGGCGTCTATGAACAATAGTTTGCCTTGCTTCTTTTCAACACTATCAACTATGGTGTTGTAGGCGAGTTGTTGATCGGGAACTAAGTTAGGCAAGTGTTGAGCAAGGTAGTTATTTAGCTCTGGAATATTGTGTGCTGTAGCGATATTGTGGTATCCAGTTAGGTTAGTTCGGACTGCTGGCGGCAGGCTGAAATCTTGTAAGGACTTTTCGCTTAATAGATACAGTGAGTCTTCAATTTCTATAAGTCCTTGGTTTATGATTTCATTGTTGATAGCAGCCCGTGCCGACGTTGTCCGGGTATGAATTGCTGCCGGTCAGTAATATATTGTTTTGTAGGATTTCGTTTTGATAGCATTTCTTATCTGTGACAGGCCTGTGAAACGCTCCGATTCACAGTGCACTCCTGATGCACTTAAGAGGCGCGTTCAGTAGTGTGTGAACTCGAGTTTCCCTACTTTATATTTCTTTGCAATATTATATAGCGCAAACTCGACAACATGGCATGAGCACAATTTACATTACAGAAGAACACATTCATTTGTGGTAGGCACGGGGAGACAAAGCGATTTGCCTGAAATCACAGGATGTTGAGCTGATGCCGAGATTCGAACGTAGCTCCCCAGCTCTAAAGTTCGCAATTCTAGAACTTGTGGCGGGAGGTGTGTCTAAAAGTGTATGTTGGTGCTGGCCATCAATGAGAGAGACCTGTGCATTTTTCAAATGGGTGGTAAAAAAATATTTTAAGGGTTCAGGGCTAGGTTTGGGGTACAGGGGTATTTTTAGGGTTTAGGGCTAGGTTTAGGTTTTGGGGTACAGGGGTATTTTAAGGGTTCAGATATAGTTTTGGGTTTTGGGGTATAGGTGTATATTTAGGGTTCAGGGGTAGGTTTGGGTTTTGTCGTACAGGGGTATTTTAAGGGTTCGGGGCTAGGTTTGGGTTTTGGGGTACAGGGGTATTTTTAGGGTTCAGGGCTAGGTTTGGGTTTTGGGGTACAGAGGTATTTTAGGGTTCAGGGTAGGTTTAGGTTTTGGGGTAAAGGGGTATTTTTAGGGTTCAGGGCTAGGTTTGGGTTTTGGGGTACAGGGTATTTTTAGGGTTCAGGGGTAGGTTTGGGTTTTGGGGTACAGGGGAATTTTAAGGGTTCAGGGCTAGGTTTGTGTTTTGGGGTGCAGGGGTATTTTAGGGTTCAGGGGTGGGTTTGGGTTTTGGGGTATAGTGATATTTTTAGGTTTCAGGGCTAGGTTTGCGTTTTGGGGTACAGGGGTATTTTTAGGGTTCAGGGTAGGTTTGGGTTTTGGGGTACGGGGGTATTTTAAGTGTTGAGATATAGTTTTGGGTTTTGGGGTATAGGGGTATTTTTAGGGTTCAGGGGTAGGTTTGGGTTTTGGGGTACAGGGGTATTTTAAGGGTTCAGGGCTAGGTTTGGGTTTAGGGGTACAGGGGTATTTTTAGGGTTCAGGGCTAGGTTTGGGTTTTGGGGTACAGAGGTATTTTAGGGTTCAGGGATAGGTTTGGGTTTTGGGGTACAGGGGTATTTTTAGGGTTCAGGGCTAAGTTTGGGTTTTGGGGTACAGGGGTATTTTTAGGGTTCAGGGGTAGGTTTTTGGTTTTGAGGTACAGGGGTATTTATCGGGTTCAGGGCTAGGTTTGGGTTTTGTGGTATAGGGGTATTTTTAGGGAGGGATAGGTTTGGGTTTTGGGGTACAGGGTATATTTATAGGGTTAAGATGGGTTAGTGTTTAAGGGTGTTTGGGGTATTTTAAGAGTAAGGGTGGGTTATGATCATGGGGTGCAGGGGTATTTAAAGGGAGCAGGGTGGGATTAGCACACAATATGAGACATGGCATGAAGGGTGGAACGTACCACACGCCCCCAGTGTTTGTCACGCCCCCAGCACACGCCCCCCAGCACACGCCCACAGCACAACGCAGACACGCCCACAAGGGACTACTTTGCTGGCACGGTTCTTTTACCTTTTAAATGTATATGGTGGGCGTCTGTATAGCCTATGTCCTTCTGCTGCAACTGCCCTTTCCAACGCTGTATTGGGTGTTGTGATTGGTGTTGTGGTTCCTGAGATTACCCGCCTCAAAGGTTTGCGCTCTCTCTTTATATTATTAGTATGGATGATGCATCCTGCCGTTGTGTATTGCCCTGGGGTCACTGGCTTTGAATGTTGTCAAGGAAAGAGTGGCTACAATTCTAGATCTCTCTCAGACACTATCACTGCGACTGTTCTTTTCCCAAGGGCATAGGTCAACGCGTTTCAAGCCCATATCTATTCCCGGGGTTCTCCTTAGGACCTGGATTGCATTCTACAATCGAGTAGCCACATGATTAAAGCAAGTGTGCACAAAGAATGGATGGAACCTAATGAAGCATTGCAGGCTTTCATTATAACGAGGGAGGCTCAAAGGCAACAGTAGAAGAAAAAGGTAGAAGAACAGTGCTCCCCCAATTACAAGAAACTCGGTTTCCCATGATCACCCTCTGTGGTGATAGCTGACACTGCAAGATTCCATACCTACAGGATTACAGAAATGACTGAGTCTCCAGGTGGAGAACATGACCAGGTCCCATTCTCTGGCTAAGTGCCGAACCACAGCGCTCAGATCAATCATAATCTATTGCATAACAAATGCTTGTTCTGTATGTAAAGTGGCATGCATGTCAAATTTTGGCCTATGGGAGAGCGGTATACACTGCATCGTGAGCAATGATTATGGTTTTATCGGCTCCTGAAATCCAATAAAACTGTTTTAAAAAAACCTGAATTAATAGGCATATACATGAATAGCGTTGTTCATTCCTAAAAAAGGATCTCATGTTAGTACTATGGTAAACCATCTAAAACAGAAAGGTTGTGGTTTGAAGATGGAAAGCCACGTGTCACGTAACACTTTAGAGAAGAGGAACCATGCCACCCAGAACATCATTGTGTAGCGAAACCAAACGTGAAAAGGGCACATTTTGCAGCAACAGTCTCAACAACCAACAATAGCTCAACAAAATATTTTGAAGAGCCTGCTGAGCTCTTAAACCTAAAATAAAATACAGAAGATAATTTGCTGAAAGGCTTTACTAATGACAGTTTACTCTGTGTTACTCACATAGGGCAATAAAGATTGTGGGGGAAATATACTTCCTTGCAATAGTGCACTCATAAATGAGTAGGTGGGTCTGTGATAATACCATTTTGCCACCATCACTAAGGATAATCACATTTTCATCTTACACTTTACATTCAGAAAATGTGGTGGAAGTCTTTTATAAAAGTAGGCTAGGTGACAAGAGTCAGCTTTTGATTTTATTGTGGGGGTGGCTAGAAATAGCCTTATCAAAGATGTTCCCATAGAATGGCTGCTGAGTGCTTAGATGGTGATGTCTGAAGTCACTGGCCCTGGTTGTGTTTCTCTAGGAAAAGGAGGATCTATCCTTTCTTGACACCATTCTAGCAGAAACCATTGCAAGGATAACATTCCCAAAGTTTTCTTTCACAACATAAATCTACTTTAAGAATACTTTGTATTTCCAATGTCAATCAAAACAACTCCAAATGGAGGCTACTGTTCTTTGCATGGGGAATCTTAGATCCAAGACTCAAGGACCTGGCTGCAGCAACATATCACGATTGCCAATGAAAGACAGCGTGTGCCGGAATGGTAAGTATACCCAGAAATCAAAGATGGTCAAAATGTCTCCAAACTACATAGGAAATTAAGTTTGGCATTGCTGTGTAGTGCATTCACCCATGCGTTCAAAACCTCTCTCCAGGCAGTGATGATACTCTGTAAGGACCGCCGCCTTTTTTTAATTTCTGAGATGGAATTAACACAGGCAGATTTGAAGTATGTCTCTCTTGTACTCGCTGATGCTGAAGGAGTAAGCAATTTCTCCAGGCACACTTCCTAATAACAAGCATATTAGGACTCAAAATGGATAAAAGACGTGGCACAGTAGGTTTGTACATTAGACAAACCAAATAGCTTAAAGACGGCCTCAAATGTCCTAGTGTGTGCCCTTGTGCATATAGACTCACTTGTAGCTGTCCACCAAAAGAACCTAGATGTGTCCCGCATGATTGTGAAGCCTAAACACAGAGGCAATTAATTCTTAGTGTGTCTTAGTGTTGTCATTCAACAGGGACGTGACAGTGAAGTTATTGGCGGCTACACAGGACCTTTGCTTTTACAGCATGACACTTATGCGCTCAAGTTCATGGTTATATGAATCCTGAACGTAACGACTGAGCTTGGAACATAGATACTTTGAGATTTTGGACCACACTCTGAAATAGAGCTTCATTTTTTCACCCGCTTACTCCCTGATGGGAAATCACTGGATTTGACTACACCCTGAAGGAGCCCGAATGGGCAAAACGCGTTGGCTGTTTTGCACAATTTATTTGTATAATATCAAACGATGAATAAAAAAAGAATTATGACAACATTAAGAACGAAGTGCCTCCGACATCATGATTTTTCTGGTCTGTGTAATAATCCAAGGATTGTGTTCAGACGTCTCTATTTATGTGCCTCTCTTACTCTGTGTTTTATGTGTTATATTAAGGACCACCAAGAGGGGCTGATTCTTACAGGTGGGCACGTTTATGAGACCAAATAGGACCAAATAGGAAACAATATTGTAGTTTCTAGTACATTGGATTTAACACAGGTAGTGGTGTGGCAGTCTAGATACCCTGCCACTGTGAATTAGTGTGTTTGAATGATTCTGAAGCCTTTGACTTGGTGTTGCCAGCACTTCTTGTTCATCAGATTTCACGAGCCATCAGCCCCTATCCCTAAACTAGGACATAAGCATATTTCCCCCCGACCCCATAATTCTTGATTGTACATAATGAGACATATGATTCCACAATGTCAGACTCTTGCTCCTCAATAGGTTGCACCATTTGTTATCCAAGGTTTCATAAGATACTTTGGGGTTCGTGCTTGGTTCGTCAATGGGAACAGTGGTTTGAAGAGCTTCCATTTTTAGGCAGGAGGATCACAATCCTATATACTTTCTTTTTTATCACAAACTGTACAGTGTTTGCGATAAGTTATTGATCTAAAACAATATATATTGTGTTTGATGTAGGTTCTATTTCACCTGCATTTCACTGTGCCATGTTATGCTTCTTGTTAGTGTTCAGCCATTCTGTGTGCTTGCCTCCACCTCCACTTTCAGGGCAACAGAATTTCTTAGCCTTCTCACTTAGTGGCTGTTAGACCTGACATTCTTGGTGTGGTTCCCCCTAATTTTTTGCATTCAGACCTCCTGTTTTTGCTGACTTCATTTTTTCTAGCCTTAGGACTCTGCACACTTTACAACTGCTAACCAGTGCTAAGGTGCTTGTGCTCTCTCCTAAAAACATGTTGAACTAGCTTATAGCCAATTAGCATATTTAATTTACTTGTACGTCCCTAGTAAAGTTGCCCTACCTGTGCCCAGGGTTTTTTAATTAAATGCTACTAGTGGGGCCTGCAGCACTGATTGTTCCACCCATTTAAGTAGAACTTTAAATGTATCTTGGGCTTCCATTGCAGCCTGTGTGTTTGTAATTTTAAACTGCCATTTCAACCTGGTGAAATAATAATCCTATAGCCAGATCTAACCCTTCCTTTTTAACACATAGAAGTCACTCCCCCTAGGGAAGGATCTGGGCAGCACCAAGGGCAGGTTGCAGTGTATTTAAAAAGTTGGACATGTACTTTTAAGTTTGACATGTTCTGGTAGTAAATAACTCTTAAAATTTGTTTTTCAGTCCAGCAAGGCCTACCTCTTCCATAGGATAACATTGGAATTATCTTATTTCATTTTATAAGTGTAATTTCCAATTGGAAACAGGTAATCCTTTCATGTTTGGTGTCTCTGGAATTAGAAGTTAAAATCCTAACTTCTGGCTAAGTCGGATTTGAAGTTACAATTTTGAAAATGCCACATGCCACTTTTATAAAGTTGAAATCGGAAAAAGCCTGGATAAGGTATCCAAGACTACTGACTACACTACTACAAATCACTCGAAGTGTACATGAATTCAAAATTGACAGCTAAACTAATTCAAAATTTTAACAAAGTAATATATACAATGAATCTTCAATGAGTCCATGTATCCATGCTTCCCAATCAATAGTCAGACTTGAAAGGACGTTCAATTGCTTTTACTGCCATGAAGTTGCAAATGAAGTCAAATGGAAATGGACAAACTCAAAACGCTTCAAAATCAGCAAGAAGGTTGATGAAGTAGTAATTCCCAATGCATTTCAGGCTTTTTTCTAGCACTTCGTCAGGGGAACCTAAAACGTTAACATAATTACAACTGTAACAACTGGCCAATATTTGTGAATTCCAAATGAATATATGAAAGAGAAAGGCTCAGCGAGAGGACCGGGCAAATGTGAGTCAAAACAACTGGCATGATAGCGTGAAACAGTGTCTCTCTTGATGCAAGAAATGGGAAAACACACGAAATGCAGATGTCATCATCGTGGCTAATGAGACTACGGTGAAGGGATAAAAGGTGCCAATTCATAATCAAGATCCAGAGTGGGTTAAAACTACAAGATGACTAAAAGAAAGATGCCGAAATGTGCTCACAGATTCCAGAGTGTAACAAAGTGTAGAAACCAAGTGTTAAAACACCTCTGGAAAGTGTACTTTTTACTAGCACGCCCGACTAGAGTACAAGCTGAAAAGCAAAACAAAAGTGTAAATGAATCTGTTAAAACACCAAAATGGGCTCAACTAAACAAAAGAGCTGGATTAGTGGCTTACCGAACGGAAAATCAATGTGAAACCAATTCAAAATCTTCAGTCAGCCCGGATGTGAAGGATGCAATGAAACGGGTGAACAATAGTGTGTTAGATTTAAAAAAGTACAGCCATGACGTGCTGACGTCCATAATGGCCATAAAAATAGAGATATGAGATTTATGCGCTATGGAAACAATCAAGAGTAAAGTTCAATTAGTCAAAACTGAGTGCAGCAAAGCAAGAAAGTACCGAGAAAAAAGGAAACAAGGAAACTCAAACTTGGTAATGACGACAAAAAAAGTAAGTGCCACTTGACAATAACTGTATCCTACAGTGAATGCAATAGAAAGTGAAAGGAGAAAAGAGAAAACTGTGTTGATGCCAAACAATAATAAAATTATAAAACCTATGCTAATACAATGACAGTCCTATCTGAAAGATAGCAAAGCATGTGCCAATACGAAACTGAAAAAGTACAAAGCTGCGAAAACCTCTGCTAATACAAAGAAAATACCTATCTAAAAAGTGAAACAAAGTTCTACAAATGCATGCCTAGCCATACCCACAAAGATATAGTAATAAGCATGCATATCTAATCACCGCTAAGAAAAATCATAATAAACAGGCAAGTTCAAATTTATCATTGAGCCCTTTTGGAGAAAGTGTGTCCATGAACCATATCCAATGTGTCTCACATTGAGATAATAATCTAGATATATATCTGGCAGGATCTGCAACCAATCTCTGCGTAGCGGCACAGTCCCTGCTTCTTGGAAGCAGGCCCTTGTCTCGCCATTGCTAAAAAAACCCTCCCTAAATCCTGAGTGTCTACAGAATTACAGACCCATCTCCCTGCTACCATTCCCTGCAAAAATTGCTGAGCGTTGGGTGAGCTCATGTCTCTCCAAACATCTGGAGCAGTACCATTTCCTGGACGAAATACAATTTGGTTTTCGCCCAGCCCATGGCACCGAAACAGCCCTACTCACCGCCATGGAGGACCTTCGAATGCGTGCAGACAGGGGTCAGGCAGTAGCTTTGATTCTGCTGGACCTGTCTGCCGCATTCGATACGGTAAACCATGGGATTCTGTTGGAGAGACTGAGGGAGGCCGGGGTAGGTGGCACTGCCCTGCACTGGTTTCGCTCCTTCCTGCGGGATAGGGAGCAGGCTGTGTCCCTTCCTCCGTTTCAATCGGCTTTCTACCCAGTGTCTCACGGGGTGCCTCAAGGCTCGTCCATTAGCCCGATTTTATTTAACGTATATCTTAAACCACTGATCACGTTGATAAAATCTCATAGGCTAGAGGCGATCAATTACGCTGACGACACTCAACTCATCCTCTCTTGGGAGGGTGAGTAATCGATCCCTTTGGAATCCTTTCATGACTGTTTATGAGACACAGCTGGCTGGCTACACAACAATTCACTACAGTTTAACACATCCAAAACCGAGGTTCTGTTCTGTGCCGGAAGTCAGATCCCTCACCCTTTCCCGGTGGATTTTTGGCCCCCTGAATCCTCGGAAAAACCCCAACCGGTCACCACTGTCTGCAATCTGGGTGTTATGATGGACAATAAACTCAGCATGGAAGCCCAGGTTGCGAAAACAGTATCCACGTGCTCGGCCCTCATTCGCTCCCTACGTAAGATCCTGCCACTTCTTCCCTTACAGGCCCGGGCTTTAATTGTCAGGTGTACTATCCTTAGACGCCTTGATTATTGCAATGCGCTGCTACTCGAGTCGCCAGCCATGCTGTTAGACAGACTCCAAAGAGTACAATCTGCCGCTGCTAAACTAGCCCTTGGTTGGCCTAGGAGATCTTCGGCCACAGCGGCGATGGCCAAACTACACTGGCTCCCGTTGAAACAACGAGTGGCCTTCAAGTCCCTCTGTCTGGTTTTCAAAGCCCTGCAGGGACTTGGGCCCAGCTCTCTACAAGCCATGTTTGACTGGTACATCCCAACCAGAGCCCTTCGCTCTACAACGCCTTGCCTTGTAAAAGTACCGAGATTCAAAAAAGTTAGGACCGGAGGCAGATCTTTCAGAGTTGCGGCTGCTAAACTATGGAACAGCTTCCCCTAGACATCCGTCAAACAAAAGAACTCCTCCCTTTCAGGAAACGGGTCAAAACCTGGCTGTTTCCTAAATGCTAACCTCCTGGCCACTTATCTGCTGCCCCCGTGCTTCCCCCTTCTGGAGATACCTCAGCGCCAGGATGCCTGTAAGGCGACAGCCGCGCTATACAAATGTTTTAAATAAATAAGTGTTAACCAACTTTAGCACACTAAATCTTAATTGTGCGATAGTGTGATGATGTGACAGCCAAAGTTGTGAAAGTGGAGAGCTCAAAGTTTTAGTTCTGATTCTGCTTTTGTGTTCTGTGATCCTGATTCTTAACGACCTCTCCGTTTTACCGACATAGTACAAACCACATGGACATTTGATAACATAAATGGAATGATGGCTATTACAATTGGTAGTACAATTAAAAGTGATAGGTTTACCAGATTGCAATAAATGATAAGAAACCAGCACCCATCCAAAAAGTATTTTCTTTGTAGTTTCAAATGTCCACAATACATATAAAAGTGCACAATCTTGTAAAAAAAGGTCCGAATTCCTGCAAGATTGTCTTATTCAAGTTTTTTATTGTGGTATTTCAACACAGAAAAAATCCAAGGACGCAAATGGATTTCCTTCTTAGCCAGCCAACGCGTTTCGTCTCTGACAATGAGACTTCTTCAGGGCTTAAACGTTAATTGGTAATCATAAAACAGTACATCATGGTAGATTTCCTCAAAAACAGCATGTTGTGATAATTTCTCTTTATACTGACGAGATCTGCTCAAAGGGATAGAACCCGTACACAATCAGGAATCCCTGTCTATAAGAAAGTTGTGTTTCTAACACTGTTCTTGTCGTGCTTAATCTTGATTATCTAAGAAAGGTATGGTAGCCAGCAGAAGTTCCACATCAACGGTAGGACAACTGTTGCTGTCCTACCGTTGATGTGGAACTTCTGCTGGTTACCATACCTTTCTTAGGACTCTATCTGAAGCTCTCCGGTCGAAGTGCGGTTATGAGGGGGCCCCCTGGAGGTTGGGCGCACCCCCCGTACCGCGGGGGCTGCAGGGGCCTGTGTTACGCCCCCTTCCGGCATCTCTTGAACGCAGAATTTAGAGTGACTCCAAGGATTAGCAGGCTGGCCCCCAGATCTGAAGATTCAAGGACATACCAGCCTTCCGAAATTTCGGTCCCCATTCTGGTGCACAGCTTTCACCTCTCATCTCATATCTTTGCCAGACCTGAGGCTGTTCCCTTGAAATCTCACAGGACTAGGAAATCTTGCAAGATCATCAAATGAGAGAATGCAAATCTTGTGCAGCTGTACCCAAAAAATTCCACAAGAACAGGCAAGGTTTGTGAGATTATTATGACCATCTTATCCTATGTAAATTTGTCCCACTCCTGGTATGTCACACCAGTAAACTAAAGCGAGCAGCCAAGTTACAGATTGATGGTTGCATTACTAGTCCATCTTTATAATGGTTTGAGAGCAACCACTGGGCTCAAATTAGTACACTGGACACTGGACCGGGGCACTATGCCAATAATGAAGCAAGATATTAATAGTAACAGGGTGATAAAGAAAGGGGGTAATTAGATGTGGGGAAATCATAGTCTACTCCAGTTAGAGACAGAGTGGGTTGTGTTGGGAGCTACACCTTCTGTTGACAAGAGAATAGTATTGTTGTTACAACGGCACTGAAAGTTCTTCAGTGAAGTGATTAGGCTTATCTCGATTTTATCCACAGCTATCACATGGGGTCTCAGGCTTTGCATCCCTGGTGGTGTCAGCTGTTGCACGCTCGTGGGAAGCATTCTGTTCTGGTCTGCAGTATTGGTGTGTGCGCCGTGCCGGTTGGCAGTGGTTCAGCATTCCTCAAAGTGTATCCTTAGGGTTGCCACCTCGATGTTTTTATATCAAATGACAGGTAATGTTCCTGTTGGTACAAACATTTGGAAAAATCACCAAAAGATGGAATTTTTTTACTCTTATCTGTAAATACTTTAAAGAGAAAAAATAAGTAGAAAAAGGACTTCCTTGTTGATCATTAAAGTAAACTGAGACAGAAAAGTAATGTTAAATATAAATGCAGACGATTTCCTATAAAGTTCTACTTAAGTATCATGTCTAGCCCTTTGCAGAATCTTAAAACGTGAATAGGTGGAAGGTATTTTTCTTTGGGAAAGGTAGGAACCCTTTGTCTGTTTCCTTGCAAACTTGGACGTGATCAGGAATTCCTAAGATCAACTACCTTCTGGTGTATGTACGGGGGAAGGGAGGCAAGTGTTATCATCTTGTCTGAAAGCATTACAAATCACAGAAATTCTAGACCAAAAATGTGCAATACCCATTGGCACAAGGCAAGATGGAGACAGAAACAACATTGAAATCCATCATGGCGTACTCTTGTTTCCTGTACCTCCAGGTCACATCCTTTGTTTAAGATCTAAATGGTTGCAGAAACATCATTGAACTGAGTTGCAATAGTTTTTTTGTTAGTTCCAGGCTAGTTCTAGCACCAAATCCAGCCCTGCTGTGTCATGCCTGTATGCCTGTCCTTCTCGATACTGGCAAATCTACATCTTCATCATCTGACCAAATGTGAATGGGGTTTTTTTGTGCCAGCGAGGTTTTTTCATCCTTTCAAGAACTGTGACCCTTCACTGGAGACATTCAATTCTTCTTATGTTATAATTCGAGGCTAGTGGAGGGTATCACCCTTACCTCGAACACACCAGGTCTTCTGAGAAGTCTCAGTACCAGCCTTTAACAATTCAATTAATAATAACCCTGAGAATACTGAGGGGAACTCTTCAATTCGAGGCAGCAGGTTTGCAGTAGAATGAACGAAGGAATGTACTATTTATATAGCTCATCTTTGACCTCCACAGGACAAGCAGTATCCAGGAGCTTTGTATTCCCTAGCACTAAATGGAAAGAGAGACAGAGAGTCAAACCGGGTATCTGGATAGTTCTTATAGAATTAAGTTAAAAAGCTAAGGGGCAGATTTACAATAACTGGAGCATCCCTGCATATCAGCAGGGATGCGCCACTTACTGTGCGCCACAGCACCGCCACCATGGATGCGCTGCATTTACAATGCGGCGCACCATGGAGCAAAAACGGCACAGATGCGTGACGCATCTGTGCTGTAAAAGTGGCGCATTGCTGGAGTTGCGTCGCAAGCGCGACACAGCTCCAGCAATGCTCTGGGGGGCCTTATTCTTACAGTGCTGCGTTAATCCTTACGCCTGCTTCATGCAGGCGCAGGGTTTTGACGCAGCATGGGCCCCAAATCTTGTAGATTTCACTCAGCCACTTTTAGGAGGCGTTTCTGCGCCGGAACGCCCCCACCGCGCAGGATCGCCTCCTTCTGGCGCAGGGCTTTACAACGTGACGCATCTCCCAGATGCATCACGTTGTAAATACCCCAAACCATGGCGCAACTTTTGCGTCGCCACTGCGTGACGCAATGGCGGCGTAAAAGAGGCGCAAGGGCCTTGTAAATCTGCCCCGAATTCTCCGGCTGTTTGCGAAAACATAGAAAATTATTTTGTGACCTTAGCGAGATAGGCGTTGTGTTTCAGTCCTTAGAGACAATAACTGAAAGAGATCTTTTTCCTATTCTCTGTTTTATATCTTAGAATGCAGAGTAGATTTTGAGATGCTGATCCCAAAATCCATGATGGAGCGTAACGGACAAAAAGGGAGGCCATATAGTTATTCCTTCTTGTCTCATACAGCGCTTTATGGCATAGGCATAGTGCCTTAAACATGCTATTCATGTCAGGTAGCCTGTCGATCTGGCGGAGATAATTTAAGATTGACGATTTATGGTTCAGTCCAAGGACCAACCCTGCTGCCGCATTCTGAACTGCGTGGACTGTGTGAGTACGATTTTATGGGAGACCAATCACTAGGCAAATACATTAGTTATAGCATGAGAGTAATACATCTGGGACCATTGTAACTCTTGAAGACATTGGGAGGAAAGGGAGAATCGTTCAAATGAAATTTAGAAGGTGAATACACTTGAAGGAATCGTGAGTATATGTGGTTTAAAAGCAAGATCAGAATTAAATGTTATTCCTAAATTTTTTATCAGCTTTACTGAGATTGTTGGTGGACTCAGTTTTGACAACCGCCATGTTTGAAACCATAGGGAAGGTTTTCCAAGGATGACTACTTCAATTTTGTCCCCATTTAAGGCAAGGGAGTTACTTCTCATCCAGCTTGTGTTTTCTTCCCGCTACGCGGACCAACTGCAGAGGATTTCCATCCAGTCTTAATATGAATTGTGTATCATCATCTTATGCAAAAACTTTTTGACCAAAAGAATCTATCTGTTTCGCCATATACATTGAACAGTGTTGGGTTCACAGCTGAGCCCTGTGGCACCCCAAACAAAATAGATTGATCAAGGGATCGAATTTCACCTAGGAGGAGTTTGCATAGGTTGAGATCAAAAAGATGGAAACCATTTTAGGACTGTCCCTATTAGCCTCATATCTGCCAAGTGATCCAAAAATATGGTGTGGAAGATGGTCTCAAATGTAGCCTACTGGCTTAGCAATACCAAGCCTGACATTAGAATTTAGACATTCTATAAATTAACAAAGAAGTGATTTCGAGGCATAGGGCTTGTCTTGCCGAAATTCATACAGGCAGAAGGCATGCCCAAATGTCAGGGGCATCTAAGGGTCTAAGAATAAAGAGGGGATTTAGAAATTGGCAGATGGGTAACTTTTTCCGCCTAATGACAAGTGCTTTATTTGCCATGGCACTTGTAATGAGGCGGATGGGATATCCCTTACATTGTAAGGGAGTATCCATCTGCCAAACTCTAAATCAGGCCCAAAGTGTCTTAATGTTATTTACATTGTGGATTGGACTATTGTTGGCCTTGAGCGTTTTATAGTGAGAGGTAGTTTCTATTTTTTATGATTCACATACAGTGTGTGTACAATGTACAGGAATTTTAATAAGCTGGCTACCAGGTATACTCAAAATCTGCAATTTATTGTTTAGAACACCATGTTCGAGTTGGTCTGGGACATCCTTTTAACATGTGACAAACTGGATCTGTATTGAATTACTTAAGACCAAAAATGTATGGCTTTATCAACTTCAGTATTAGATAGAAATTTGTTCAATGCAGATATCCTTATTATCAATTACCTACTGGCGGTCGCCAGTAGGTATATATAGTTAGGATTTTTTTCCTATGGGATTTCTGAAAATTCTATGTCCAATAACTTTGGCGTTTGTGGACGAATTGGCTGAAATTTTCAGGAAAATGGCACATTTTGTTTCTGAGCAGCCCCTGAAAATTTGGGGGGGTTTCGTCAAGGGGGGGCCGAGAAAAAAAGGGGGGTCCCAAAACGCGTTTTTCCCATTCATTTTTCCATAGGGCGGTTGGAATCACTTTTAGCTCGAACGGCTGAATGGATTTACACGAAACTTGGCAAAATTGTAGATATGGTTTGCCCGACGTGCCTTTGCTATGTCTCAATATATGTGCTCGAGTGGATTTTGAGAAATTAACGTTTTAAAAAACAGATATATCTGTAACAGCGCTCCGGTTAGCGCCCCGGTTTACGTACCTGACGCGTAACGGAACTTCGCGAGGAGAAGCGGATTGGCTCCCCGGTGACTGTCAACATTCTAAACAGTCCGGAGCGGCCGCCATCTTGTGTCTCGGTAGGATCGAGACACAAGAGGTGGCAAAAACAAAGGGGGAAATGAGCATAAGGGGGTAGAGTACATCCTCCCTGGCCCCCTAGGTTTGATGAGGGGGCTTTAAAAGGGCCCCCTCGGGGCAAAAAAAAAAATGTATTATCGTTTTTTTTGTGGGGGGAGCGCCCGGTACGCGCACCGGGAAGCGGTCCGGGGAGCGTAATATATGAAAAAAAGAATGAAAGAATGTTCAAATATTGTATGTTTATTGATTGTTCTTTTTGTTGTATTTTTTTTAAAAAATTTTATTTAAGTACCAACATGTAGGTACCAATGCAGAGTCTAAAAATAAATATACACCGTTTCCTTTGTAGATATCTTGCATGTTGTTTCTGAAGTTATTGTGGTATATGGAATTCATAGCATAGTCTGTGAGGAAAGCAGAAAGAACATGGAGGCAGGAGATGATAAAGAGATGTTAAATACACATTGGAGATAATATAGTGGGAGAAAGGAAGTAACTATGAGCAAACTTACTATGTAACACAAAAAAGTTGCACAGAGTATTTTAAGTCTCAGTTTATATTTTATCTTTTTGGGTACTATTTCATAATTTTCATATTAAAAACAATAATGTCTCAAACAATTTTAACTTTAAAAATTTAAATTTATTGTTCAGATTTTTCAAAATCTAGTCAAGTCAGGTCAAGTCATAAAATTTGTATAGCGCACTACATACCCAGAGGGTTTCAAGGCGCTTAGGAAGGGGAGGAGGATTATTTGTCAAATATCCACGTTTTAAGCTGCTTTCTGAACGCTAGGTGGTTCTGGGTGAGGCGAAGGTAAGCGGGAAGTGAGTTCCATGTTTTAGCAGCCAGGTATGAAAAGGATCTGCCTCCCATGGTGGTCTTGTTGATGCGAGGTACAGTGGCGAGGGCTTGGCTGGAAGAACGTAGTTGGCGGGAGGGGGTGTAGAAGGACAGTCGAGAGTTGAGGCAATCTGGGCCGATGTCGTAGAGTGATTTGTGTGCGTGGGTAAGCAGTCGGAAAGTGATCCTCTTATTGACGGGTAGCCAGTCTTTAAGGTGACCACAGATGTGTTCGTTGCGTGGGATGTCTAGTATGAGCCTGGCTGAGGCGTTTTGGATTCGTTGGAGTTTCTTCTGGAGTTTAGCGGTGGTACCTGCGTAGAGGGTGTTTCCGTAGTCCAGTCGGCTCGTGACCAGAGCGTGGGTGACTGTTTTCCTTGTTTCGGAGGGGATCCAGCGAAATGTTTTTCTGAGCATGCGAAGAATGTTGAAGCAGGAAGAGGATACGGCGTTGACTTGTCTGTTCATTGAGAGTGAAGAATCCAGGATGACGCCAAGGTTCCGTGCGTGGTCTGTCGGGATGGGTGCTTTTCCGAGGGCTTCCGGCCACCAGGAGTCGTCCCAAGCAGAGGGGGATGTACCTAAGATGAGGACTTCTGTTTTGTCTGAGTTCAGTTTCAGACGGCTTTGTTTCATCCATTCGGCAACTTCTTTCATTCCTTCGTGTAGGTTAGTTTTGGCGGTGTTGGGGTCTTTGGTGAGTGATAGGATCAGTTGGGTGTCATCCGCGTAGGAGATGATGTTGAGGTTGTGTTGGCGTGCGATGGCCGCGAGGGGGCTCATGTATACGTTGAAGAGGGTGGGACTGAGTGAGGATCCTTGTGGTACGCCACAGATGACTTCAGTGGCCTCGGACTTGAATGGTGGGAGGCGGACTCTCTGTGTTCTTCCGGAGAGGAAGGAGGTGATCCATTCAAGTGCTTTTCCTTGTATTCCGATGTTTCTGAGGCGCTGTAGAAGGGTGCTGTGGCAGACTGTATCGAATGCTGCAGAGAGGTCGAGGAGGATGAGTGCGACTGTGTCTCCATTGTCCAGTAGAGTTCGAATGTCGTCTGTTGCTGCGATGAGGGCGGTCTCAGTGCTGTGTTTTGCTCGGAAGCCAGATTGTGAGGGGTCGAGGGATTTGTTGGCTTCGAGGAAGGCGGCGAGCTGGTTGTTGACGGCTTTCTCGATGACTTTGGCCGGGAATGGAAGAAGCGAGATGGGGCGGTAATTTTTGAGTTCGGTGGGGTCCGCTGTTGGTTTTTTCAGAAGGGCGGTGAGTTCAGCGTGTTTCCAGTCTTCTGGGAAGGTAGCGGAGTTGAAGGAGCAGTTGATGACGTCTCGGAGGTGCGGTGCTATGACGGAGTCTGCTTTGTTGAAGATGTGGTGAGGGCATGGGTCTGTGGGGGATCCTGAGTGGATGGAATTCATCAGGCGGATGGTGTCCTCAGTGGAGATTGGGTTCCAGGCGTTAAGGGTGTTCACGGGGGGAGGATGGTCAGCAGATGGTAGGGTGGGTTGGTTTCCGGGTTGGTTGTCAAAGCTGTTGTGGATGTCTGCAATCTTGTTGTGGAAAAAAGAGGCTAGGGAGTCGCAGAGGGCTTGAGAGGGGGTGATGTCGTTGGAGTTGGCCGAGGGATTGGAAAATTCCTTGACGATGTTGAAAAGTTCCTTGCTGTTGTGGGCGTTGTTGTCAAGTCGATCCTTGAATGCTTTTTTCTTGGCTTTTCGGATCAGTTGGTGGTGAGTGCGGGTGGCGCTTTTGAAGGCGTCCTTGGTGCTGGTGGTTGGGTCTTTTTTCCAGGCCTTTTCAAGGGAGCGGCAGAGTTTCTTGGACTTCTTGAGATCATCGTTGAACCATGAGGCTTTCTTGCTGCCAGGTTTGCTTTGACGTTTTTTCAGTGGTGCTAAGGTGTCGGCGGTGTTGGATAACCATAGGGTGAGGTTGGCGGCGGCTTCGTTGGCGTTAGAAGAGAGGGCTGGGGAGTTTCCAAGTAGCGATGCGGAGATTTGGTCCATGGTGATTTTGTTCCAGTTTCTTTGCAGGGTAGGTTGGGAGTGGTTGATGGGTTTAGGCTTGTTGTAGGTGAAGTGAACGCAGCTGTGGTCGGTCCATTGGAGATCCGTAGTGTGGCTGAAGGAGACATGTTTGCTGGAAGTGAAGATAGGGTCGAGTGTGTGACCTGCGATGTGGGTGGGGGAAGTGACTAGTTGTTTAAGTCCGAGGTTGGCGAGGTTGTCCACGAGGGTGGTGGTGTTGTGGTCGTTTATCTTTTCAAGGTGAAAGTTGAGGTCTCCCAGAAGAATATAGTCTTTGGAGGGGAGCGCGTGTGGAGAGATGAAGTCCGTGATGTCTTCACTGAATTTTGCGCGGGGTCCTGGTGGTCTGTAGAGGAGAGTGCCTCGGAGTGTTGTTTTGGGGTCCAAGAGAATTTCTAACATTAAATCATCAGGAATATCCTCCTTTTCATTCCAAGAATCACATTCACATTCTTCAGCACATTTTAATAGTTCTTGGTCTTCTGATTCATCCATAAAGTCTAGTTCTTCTTTTTCTTGGTTTGGATTGCTTTCAATCTTAATTTCAAATGAAATTGTATTTTCATTTTGCTGTGCTTCCATTTTCTTGCTGTAAATTGCATAAAAAAAATATATCAGTGGAGATAGGGCACTGTTGGGTTTAAGTTCAGACAGGTGCTTGTGAGTTTTTAACAGTGAAGTAATCTTTGGGCAGTGCATGGTTTCAGGCAGGAAGTAGAACTATTAAAAAGTGCCTGTGATGAAGCCTAAGTAAATTCATAATTATACCACAGAAGCCTAACTCAAACAATAATTTAAATAATTAAGTCTTTCTCAATGACTAACTCTTATAGAGGGACAGTATGTAACTATCTGAAAACGTTTTCCTTATTTAATTTAAAGTGCATAACATAGTTCTCCTTTCAAATTTTTTAAATTATAACTTACCTTTGAAAAAGAAGTTAAAGTTGACAGTGAAAATGCTCTTGAAATGTACTTCAGGAAGTAGTAGTCAAAATGGCTGTGTTTCTCTCTCTTTCTTTATATATATTCAGGTACATAACAAATGTCTTGAGATAATAGTAGAAAATGAAAGTAACATTTTAGTTGGTTGTCAATTCTAACACTTCATATGTGTTTCTGTCATGTAATTTACCTCAGGATATTTAGTCAGGCCTACTGCATAATTTTCTCAATGGAATTCCATCAAATTTGGGTAAATGGTAGGGACTGCTATGTAGTAGGGCCTATTCTATATTTGATGAAAGTGTCTCCAGTGGTTTTTCTGTAAATTACTTTCCCACCTTTTTTTAGCGAGCGCTCACCGGTGCGCGCCCCGGTACGCGAACCGGCAGCGTTACGGGAGTCCTCCATTTTGTGTTTTGGTAGAATTGAGACACAAGATGGAGGGGAAACAATGTTCGGAATGGGTAGAAGGGGGCACGGTAGACACTTTCTGACCCTCTAGGTTTTCTGAGGGGGGCTTAGGACGCTCATATAGGCAAAAAAAAAAAAAATTAAATCGCGCTGGGAGCGCCCGGTACGCGCACCGGTAAGCGAACCGGGGAGCGTACTTTGGTGAAAAATAGTGAAAAAAGTTAGAAAAAGATAAACGTTTTGAATGATCAGAGGTAGGGTAGCTCAGAAAAGAGCTATTGGGTTCTGTGGCTGATTTAGGTACCTACAAGTAGGTTTCAATGCACACTTTATAATTCAGGAGGAATATTCTATTCCCCTCATCTGAGAAGTGCACACCATCTCCTCTGTAGATGTCTTGCATGTTGTAACGCAAGTTATTGTTGTATATTGAACCCATTCTATAGTCTCTCATGTAAGCAGAAACAGATTTATTCACATGTTTCCGTGCTTTCTCAAATTGTGGACAAAATTGGTTGGAACAGTTCCATTTCTGTCTTTGGCATATATTGGAATATACTAAGGCAGTTTGGGGAAAAAGTGTCATCAATTGATGAAAGGTGTCCTTTAAAAGCATTTTCAGACGAACCCCAGTCATAGTCCCAAAATCATTTCCACCACAGTGCACTATTAAGAGGTCAGGGTTTGGCAGATGCATAAAAAAATTATATTACAAACATATAAAATATATTTTTCCTTTAAAAGAAGAATACATTTTACAGCTTTTGATATTTGCTATTAAAAAAAACATTGAAATTCACTGAAAAAACCATATGTTATAGACCATATATAGTTAGGAATTTGAGATGTCATCAGTGATGTCATCAGTGATGTCACTGACCATGTCATGAATGATGTAATATGTGACATCATCAGCAGTGGATTGCGGGTGCGCGATATATAGTTAGTGCAACTAACTATATATGCGAATTTCAATGGTTTTGTGTGAGTAAAATAAGGTTTTGTAAATGCTAATCCCTAACTATATATGGTCTATAACCTATGGTTTTTTCATTGAATTTTCAAGGTTTTGTAAATGCTAATTCCTAACTATATATGGTCTATAACCTATGTTTTTTTCAGTGAATATATATATATATATATATATATATATATATAACTCCAGTTACTGCAACAACAAAAAATGATAAAAAAATACTAGATGTTATTTAGGTCTTACATTGAAAATATCTACGGAGCTTGATTTTTTTGTTTGGCGACTATAGGGCCATATGTATCAAGCTAATTTTGAGTCGCAAACGCTGCGAAACGCAAAAAACAGCGTTTGCGATAAAAAATTTGCTATTTCCAATGTATGATGCACAACCGTATCGCAAAATGAGAAATTGCTAAAATAGCGATTCCTTACATTGCGAGACCCAGAATTCTGCGAATTTCCTAGCGATTCCTTATTTTGCAATTTTCACAGTTAGCGAAATTCGCAAACGGGAAATCGCAAAATAAGAAATCGCTATGGAATGTATGAAAAAATCACAATTAGCGAAATCACGAAATTCGCAATTTAGAGATTCGCAATCAACACCAAGTAGGAGCAGGTGGTAAACAGGTGCAAACTATTTAAGGAGTCACACAATGCAACAGACTTTTTCCACAATGGCTGGGCTGTAAGTGAGAGCCAGGAGGCTGCGACTCAGAGCTGCTGCACAGAGGAGGAGACGCCAGGAGAGGATATTCCGTGCGCGCATTACCATGTTCCAGCGGACTGAGGAGGACATCTATACACACTACAGAATGGATGAAGAGAGCATCCTTGATTTAATTGAGGAACTCAAACCCTTTCTTGAACACCCCACACGCAGGACATACTCCATCCCCACCCACATCCAGGTCCTGTGCTCACTGCACCTCTTGGGATCAGGTAGTTTCCAGGTGGGGATTGCCTCAGCAGGAAGGGTGTCACAGAGTGCACTTTCGTGCTTTTTCCACGCTTCCTTGATGCCCTGGTATAGAGGCTGCATCACCACATTCACTTCCCAAGCAACCCACAGGCACTAGACCAGACCAAGCAGGACTTCTATCAAATAGCCCAATTTCCCCACGTCATTGGATGCATAGATGGGACACATGTTGAAATATCCCCCCCTCCCAGAATGAGTACGTGTTCAGGAATCACAAATCCTACCATTCCCTGAACATACAGGTGGTGTGTGATGTCAAACACATCATCACTGACATTATTGCTAAATACCCAGGCAGCATGCACAACGCTTTCATCTTGCGTCACAGTGGGATACACCGTTGACTCACAAGTGGGGAGTTTGGTGTGGGATATCTAATAGGTAAATGCATTTGAACAGAGGCCACACTTGTTAAGGATAGCATGTGCAGGACAGTGTTTAACCATATTCCTCCCACCCCACAGGTGACAGTGCGTTTGCAGTCCGTGAGTTCATACTGACGCCCTACCTGAATACAGCCAACGCTGGGAAGCGGCGGTACAACAGCCCCCAAATAGCAACCAGAGGCACCATTGAGCGGACATTCGGGATAGTCAAGAGCAGATTCAAATGCCTACATAAGAGTGGAGGGGCACTACAATACAGCCCCCAGACCTGTTGCAAGATAGTGGTAGCATGTGCCATGCTGCACAACATCGCCACCAGGAAAGGCACCCAGGTGGAGCTCAGTGAATTGGATTCATTAGCTGTGGAGGGGCCAGCTCCAGGACACATGCCAGCCGGTATAGTTGGTGCAGCTGCTGGGCGCTAGAGGCGAGATGAGATTACACACAACTATTTCTAAGTAAGAAAATATGACACAATGCTAGATATCATTTGTGAGACTGTGTTTTATTTCTTAACTTCAGGATGAATGACGTCACACAGCCTGAGTGACACACAATGTCTCTCCCAATGTCTAGCACATATTACCGTCGCAGTGCAAGTCTTTCATCAGGAGCAAGTGTCCATGTAAAGTGGGTAGCTGCACCCATCAAGTGGTCCCATTTACTGCACCTCAAATGCGGCGCTGTCGGGAGGAAGTCCCTGGTTGGGGTTGCACAGTGCCCCCTTCCCTTGGCCTACTAGGCCTACTGGTACGGCCACTACGGCGCCTGTCCATGGTGGGCAGGGGGGGTGATGCTGCTCCTTCCTGATTGTGCATCCTCATCTGTGGGAGTTAGGACTCCTGGCCCAGTAGTGCGAACTGCCCGCAGCTCATCTATAGCAGATGTTATTTGGATCAGGGCCCTTGCAACTTCCTGGCTGTTATGTGCCACCTTGCACTGCATGCAGAAACTGCACCTTGATTATACATTGGTAGCAGAGGACAGGGGGTTCACCGCCTGTGTGTACAGGTCTAGGCGCTGCCTGTTGCCTGTGTTCCAGATGGTGCTGTGAACGTAAAAGCACATATTTATTTACTGTTCTGACTTGCACTTGTCAATTATTAAATATCACTGTTTGGGATTACATGTGTCTTGTATTTGCCTTTCCTGATGTGCACATGCTATTGTGGACTGGCTGGGTGTAAATGCACCACTGTAATGTGCATGTGACTACATCTCCCATAATGCATTGCAGTGTGTGCTTGTGTACCTGCACTGGACTTCTAGTTTTGTCCTGCCCCTGGGTCGCTGCTGGGTGTGTGGAGGTAGTTGGGGGGTGTCAGGGGTGTGATGGCATGCTTCTTACCTTTTCCTGGTACCAGGGGGTCGGAGCTATCAAGGTCGGCCACGCCCATTACACTTTCCGGAAGCAGGGTCCCCTCCACCAGTTCCTCTAAAGGTGTGGAGTCAGTGGCAGTGGAGGTCCCTCCACTAGTCTTCCTGGCCTGCTCCAACCTGGCAGCTACCTTCTCCTTAGAGGGCTGGCGCATATCGTACCAGCGCTGTCTTAAGTCTTCCACACTCCTGTGTGTGACACCAACAGCATTCACTTTCTGCTGGATTTCTGACCATATACGCCGCTTGCGTGTCTCAGGCACCCGGAGTGATTTCTTCCAAAATGGGTGCTCATGGCTTGTCACCATTTCTTGTATGAGAACCTCCAACTCAGCTTCAGAAAACTTTTATTTCCTTTTCCTCTGGGTCTCCCCCTGCTGCTGCTGCTGCTGCTGTGTGTCCTGGCTGACAATGTCTCCAGTGTCTTCCATTGTTTTCACCACTGCAGAGTTGCCTCTCCACCACTCCTTCTCTCTGACTGTGCTTCAGAAACTCAGGTGCAGCATGGGTAGTCACACTTCCTGGTTGTGATGTCATCAAGCTGCACCTGAGTTTCCGATTCTTTTCCGTTAAGGAATTGCTATTTGGGGTGTCGCAATGAAAATAGCAATTTTCACAGAATCTCAATTTTATGCGATTTTTTACATACATACCGTTTTGCGATTCTGAAATTGCGATTCGCTAAAAATCCCAAAAGGGGAGCTTGATACATATGGCCCTATGTCTTTATTCTCTAACACTTTAACAACTCTTGATGAAGTATGGTAAGTAGAATGCCACCTAATATTTAATCATAATTATAATATGAGATGATGTTACTGTCAGCATTTAGTACAAGTGTTAAATGGGAGACGACAGTGGGATTTAACTGGTCAACCTCCTTGGGCTAAATGGGGTAAGAAGTCAAATATAGACTATGGGCACTATTACGAGTTCCACATTATCTCCGTAGAGAGATGCCAGGGCCGGAATTTACTATACTGAGAGGTATTTCCTCATGTCCTAACATGAATTACAAGTTGTTATTTCTCGGATGAGTAACAATATGCAAAATCTGAAATACCGGGTCCAACTGAGCATTTGCTCCCAGTTTCTTGCTTGGAGCAGGTGGCAAACACTCCGGGACTTTTTCTCTTGTAGCTTTTGGTAGAAACTCCTAACTATAGGCTTAATTCTGAACTGAACTACCTCCTTACATCAATATGTACAAGACCAGTTATTTTTGGTCTTATCTGCTTCTCCAAAAGTTAAGGTGATGATGAGCCCAAGGGTGAAACAAAATATAACCCTCAAATGCAGGGGAAGCAAGGAAGAAGCACTGCAGTAAAAAAAAGGATAAATGGTTATAAGCACAAACTCCAACAACTAGCCCAACTGAATCCAAAGGAAAATAAAAACAAATATGAGAGAGCAAAACTGAGTGCAAACTGGCATGATGAGCGTGAACCTTACAACATACGAACGTTTATAGGCAAGTTGTTCCTGGCTGATTCTGCCGGTATTGCCCCATAACCTTTTGTGCGCTATCTACCACATTGATCCATGTCTTCTGAACTCCAACCCTAACCTATGCCCCAGGCTCATAGGCCTTTTATCCAGTGCCTCCACTGTCCTGCAGCTATTCAAACCTTCCAACTACAGTACTTTGTTAATAACTCTCCTTCTACACTTGTAATTGGACATCTTTGGGTCTTATGACTGAGATTGAATCTTTACACTCTGCTGCAACACCAGCAAGAGTCGTAACATGAGAAGCAATACAAGCTGTAACAAGAAGGCACTGAATTTCAAAATATTGGCTCCCCCACTACCTAATAGTGCATCAATCTCAATCAGAGGAATTATCAATAGACGCTGTTACAGCCATACATACTTTATAAAGGCCATTATTGAGGCCAATATCTGCTCCTTGCAGGAAGCCCAGACCTCAAATGGACTCAGCCAGCCACTATCCTTAGACCTGCCCAAACGCTGCTCCAACCACCTACCTTGCATGTTAATCAATACTGGGTCACTAAGCAAAAACAGAAAAAAGACTCATCACTTGGTAGTAGATTTCAAACCTGTCCTCCTCTATATCACCGAAGCCTAACTTGACATAGACATGCACAGATACTACACAAAGAAGTACCCAGCAAATAGCTACCCCTCTACAGAAATCACTCTCTGGCGGGGAACTCCCAGTGGTGAACAAAAACACCTTCATGTTACTTCAAGGACTTTGTTGTTCCAGAATGTGTATCAATGACAGTTCGCTGCTCTTCATCTGCGGCCTTTTATTTATAGACCTTCCCAAAAAACAACTTGCTGGCCTCAGTAGCTGACACCACTATAGAGCACAAAAACCAGTGTATGCTAAGGGACCTCAACATCTGGTTGGACAAACCTGCACTACACCAGACCTTCTGCTTTCTCTCCATCCTTGAAGCGCTCGGCTTCCACCAACAAGTCATTGATTACATCAACTTGGCTGGCCACATTCGTGACTCAGTATTTTCCTAATAGGCTTACTCTTGGTTGCTGGAATCAGCCCCTATAAATGGAGCGATCTCCACATAGTTGGTTTTCAATTGAACAATTCAAGGGCGGACAAACCTTCTACATGTTTTTTTTGTTCAAATATCTTTATTGTTATTAATAAGAGAAAATACATTTATAATACATTGCAATACAACATAGCAAAATGAAATATATATGATATGGTTTAATACAACCAGAACTACAGCCCGTGAAAGAAATTTAAACTCATTCAAAAAATGCGTCTCGTTCTTCTATACTCAAAACCGAAAACGAGAATGGAACAGAGACAACAGTGCTTTGCAGGGGGTTTTGAGATGGTGGACTTGGGTGTCCGAAAACCATAGCTGGCAACCTAAAGCGGGAGCTGGCTGATGTAACTCAGAGGTAAAACTGCGGAACAACAAGTCAGATCCCTAGAAGGACTCAAACTCAGTATTGCAAAGAAGGTCCGAAGTCAGTAGAGAATCTAAAGAACCTCCGCTAAAAAGTCCAGGAGGTCAATATAATATAAATAAATACTTTATTCAGCGTATTTGAAACCAAACAAATGCACGGAACAAATTAGCACAACAATCATATAAAAATGACATATTGATGAACATACCTCATTTAAAAAATATGCATAAATAAACAGTTAATAATTTAAAGAACATAAAATACCTCCCTGATCACAACTCGCCAGCAGGCAAACTACTCTAATCTCTTCCTACATCCGAGTGCAATCTGAACAAAATGAATTACAGCTAAGCAAATAGCAGTAGAGGGATCCGTTGCAAAAAAACCCCCACAAATGTAGGTCTACATCTTCTCTTATTTAAAGTTCTAAGCTTCTGTACCAAACACCGTTTCTTGAGTACTTGTTAAATTTACAAAAAGACATAAAATCCCTGAAAGAATGACTATCGCAAGAGCAACACGGAAACTCTGCAAACCAGGAACCACACATGGAAATAAAAGATACAAATGTAATTTGATTAAGCGAGTGGGATCAAATCTGTGCTAAGTTTTTACCACAAAGGAAAGTTACGTTTCCATAAGAGTAGAAGTCAATAAAAAGGAACGCACTTTAGCTGAAGATTTCCAAGGCTTTTCAGCAGCCCCTTGTATCCTCAAAGTGTTTTTATTTTTAAATAGGGGATTGATAGTTTATTGCTTTAATGGCACTGACGAATTGTTGCTGCCTGACAGTACAAAGATGCTCCCAATTACAACCCGAATCCAGATTAGTCAGGACACTCCAAATCAAAGTATCACAAATGGGGGGGTGGCGAGTTTTCACTAAATTGGGCCCACAGGTCATAGTGAAAATTTTGGTCAAATTTGTCTTACGATCCAAACGATCCATTAACAGGGCAAAAGCCTCAAGTATTTCCTGAAGGCCCTTGGCCGTTCTTGCCATCAGGACTGGGTATTCTGCCTACAGCATGTAGGAAGCTGGCTCTCTCTATAGTGCACTAAAAGGAAGTACAATATGCAGAGAGTCCAGTGAGTCCCAGATTGGTATACAAAGGCAAAAGTAGATAGTACTAACACACTTGTGAAAGTGTGGGCGAGCAGTTAGGCTTATCAGAGTGTAGTGCTAAGCATTTGTTGTACTCAAAAGGTAATAAATACGATACACACACAAATAAATCCGAGACCAATTTACAAAAATAACACCAACTTTTGTTTGATTTTTCAGACCAAGGACCTTATTCTAAGATAAGTACTTTTTAAGACATGAATTTTCAAAGTTCGCAAAATAATACACTTTTAGGGCAATTATGCACCATTGAAATCCATGGGAAAAAATAGAAAAATGCAAATAAAACCATACAGTTGGTTTTCAAGGTTCACCTTATTGATTTAGGTAAGTGAGAAGGCCAGGTCCCATGTTCCACCAGTGGATTTTCGGGAGAGTCCTGGGTTTGGCCGGTAGCAGGGTGCAGAGGTCGTTAATAGCAGGAGCTAAGGAGAAGGAGGCCACCAGAAAACACACTGCACCAGGGTACTTAAAGATAAGTCTGAGGGGGGGCACTCGAGGGAGCAGGCCACAAGGACCTCAGGACCATTGGAGCACATCTGGTTCATTGGCACCCAGGGTGGACAGGCTAGTTGCAGAGCAGATAAGTCAGTCGGGCAGCATACGTCGAGAAGTCCTCACAGTCAGGGGCAGGGAAGTGGCATGAATGATTCCAAAACAGCTGGGCCACTCATCAAGTGAGTCTCAGGGGTCTCGAAGTGCTGTCTTTCTGGGCAGTTGGAGTATGGATCAGACTCTTCGTCTCCCTGTAGGTTGCAGGTAGTCCGATCCTGGTGCCTTCACACTTGGGGGCCTATTAGGATGGCGGGCGGACTTTGCGATGCTGGGACCGGCCACCAGTGGTGCGGCAGTCCTGCACCGGTGATTAGGATGCCACCGCCACCGTGGCGGTGGCATCCTCCATTCCCAGCATTGCGGTGGGCGGTGCTCACAGCACCGCCCACCACAATGCTGGGAATGCACTGTGTGCATTGTCATGCACAAGGTGAGAGGCACCATGAGGTGCCTGCCACCATGTCCATGACAATGCAGGGTGGTTCCATAGGTATTCCCCATGTGCACCCCCCAATACCCTGGGGGTCCGCAATGGGCCCCCGAAAGCAAGATCCTCATGCCTTTCTTGCCGCCACAGAGAGGCTGCTTCCCGCTCTCATGCTAATATGGATGGCGGTGTCTAGCAGACACCTCCACCATATCTAGCCCCTTTTCCGCCCGGTCGGCTGGTCAACCAGCGGTAAACTGGCGGGCGGTCTTTCTCTCCACCGGGGTCCCCCAATCATACTAATATGGTGGGGGAAATGGGTGGCGGGTGAGGTAAAATGTAGGGCAGATCGCCACCGCCATGATGGCGGTGGTGATCCGCCCTACATCCTAATAGACTCCTTGGTGTGGAGACAGATTTGACCCCCCGGATGTACCTTTTCTGGCTTGGTTGCTGCGTCAGAGTTGCCAGGGAGAAGCAAGTCGACAAACCAGACTTCGGGAGTTCGGCGACTGCAGACTGTACGGGAGTAGTACCTCTACCACAAGAGAGTTCTTTTGAAATTTGTAGAAGGCTGGAGGAGCTCTGGGGTTCTTGGAGGCCTCACAGTTGTAGGACGAGACAGCAAACCAAGATTGTCGAGTCCTTAAGGCAGCAGGCAGAATTTAGTGCCAAAATTCTGCAGCAGGGCTTCCGTTCTCGGGTCAGCAGCTCTTCTGTGTCCGTATCTTCTTCGTGTTCATCAAATCTACCATTCAGGGTCCAGGGATGCCACCTAAAAACTATATTTATGGGTGTTACGGGGATAGACAAGTAGTAGCCAATGGGCTACCTACCGTTAAGGTGTCTACACCTTCTAAGTGACCACCTCATGTGGGAGAGTGGACCACCCTAGCCCTGATAGGTTAATTTCTGCCATCTCAAGATGGAGGAATTGGAAAAGTTGTGCTCACCTCACCTGTTCTACCTTTAGGGGTGGTGCTGGCTAAATGTGGGCACACCTCCTAATCTAACTAATTTTCCCACCTGTCCTTGCACCAAACGTGAAGTAGGAAAGGAGGGTTGGCATCCTGCACTTTCAGGAGAAGCCTGGGTTGCAGTTCAAAAGCTGCATTGCCTTTGAAGCTTCCCGCCCTGGAAACCCATCCTGGCCTGAAGGAGGTGTGAAGCTTTGTTCCCGGCCTCTGGGAGTGCTGGCACTCACCCCATGAGATCAGATGCATGCCTAGTGGTAGCAGGCTGGCTAAAACTAGTCAGAGACCACACCAGTGCTTGGTAGGTTTTCAGGGGACCCTCTAAGGTGTCTCCTGTGTGCATTTATTAATACATCCAACATGGTCATCAGTGAGAATTTATTAAGATGAGATGTTCGGTACCAAACATTTTAGGGGAAAAGGAAGCCATCATGGAGCTAGGAAACTCATAATGGCAAGTATCCAGCCCATTCACTCGCTATGGCTTCCCTGTGCACTTACTAAATACAAGAATGAACTTGATATTGCAGGGTCATATCTGCTCATGTAGATATGTCCTCACATGGGTTATGGTGGAGCCTGCCTTCGAGCTATAAGGCCTGCAAAAGGGGTGACTTACCTGTACCTCATGCAGTGTCAAGTAAATAAAATGTTCTAAAGCGTGCAAATACTGAGGCGTCTTGGCGATAGTGGCCTACAATTTAGCTGACAAAAGAAAAAGGCCTACGTACTACAAGGAGCCATTTCTTCAGAGATTTCCTAAAAGGCTCCAGATTTGTTTAAGATCTCATAGACAAGGGCAAAGAGTTCCAGACTTTGCAAGCTAAGTATAAAAAGCTTCTGCCTCCCCAACTTGTCATCTTTATTTTGGGAATGATCACCAATTTGGTTGAGGATGATCTTAAGTCACGACATGAAACATGCCACTTAAAAGTCTTCTAAAAATAATGAGGGCTAATTCCATACAATTATACCCTTTCACAGACAGGCAACAAGTGAAGGTCATGAATACTCTTGGAGATGGGATTAAACTTTTTAAAAGAATGCAGGCTGCCGCATTTTGCAGTGATTGAAGACGTTTGAGAAATTCCCAAGTAAAGCACGTTGCAGTAGTCTAACTTAGATAAAACCAATTCCACCACAACCTATTTTGCATGTCAAAGGGCATAAATGGAACGACCTCTTTTTAGTATCTTATGTAGATAAAAACAAGAGGTTATGTGATTTGTTTGTTCAGAAAAGCAGAGCTGCCCATCAAATATGATCCACAAGTATTTCACCTTCTGAACTGGGGATAGAAGCGGGCCAAGATTAGCAGGCCACCATAAATCATTACAGAACGAAATACAGTTTCCAAAAAGAATCACCTCTGTTTTCTCCGTATTTAACTTAAGACAGTTTTCATGTATCCAGATTCAAATATGAGCCAAACAGCTGTTAACATTTTTGGCAATAACGTTGATGTCAGATGAGATTGATAATTTGATATGACTATTTTCGTATCGTCGGCATGGGATATAGCAGCAAAATGATGTAATTGAATACGTTTTACCAGGGTGGTGACATATATGTTAACAAGTGTGGGGATAACGATGATCCATGGGGCACCCCACATGGAAGAGAGAGTGCATTTGAGGTGTAACCTCCAAAGTCAACGGTCTTTTCTCTGCTGGATAGGAAGGAACTTAGGGGCTCATTATGAAGGCGGGCGGACATCAGTCCGTCTGCCATCTTTGCTGTTCTGTGACCGGCCACCGGTAAGACGGCAGTCCCACTGAGTGTATTAGGATGGCCCACCACTATAGCCGTGCATCCAGGGTCCTGATCATTGCGGACGGTGCTACTGGCTGCAGCACCGTTCGCAATGCCAAATTGCAACAATGTGCATTTCTATGTACAACGTGGCAGGCACCACGTGGTGTCTGCCACCTTATGCATGGAAAGGTAGGGGGGTACCATGGGTATCGCCCCAGTGCACATACACCCTCCCCCCACAAGGCCGCCATGGAAAGGTCTCTTCCAGGACACATCCTAATATGGTGGACGGCGCCTGCTAAGCACAGCCACCATATTAGTAGCCCTATTCCGTCCGCCAGGCAATTGGTGCGATTGCCTCTGGCGGAAAAGCGGCGGACAAACTTTGCGTCCGCCGCAATACACACCGCCATCCTAATTTGGCAACAACTAAGACTGATACAAAGCAATGTTTCAGCCTGACACCATGTTGCAACGGATCCAAAATATTGTTGGTGTCCAAAAAAGCCATCAAATAGGCTGATAATTTTTGATGGTAGCAGGGTCCCGAGAAGGTTTTTTTTTTTTTAAATAGGACAAATCCATGTATTTTTCCGTGCTGTTGGAATTGAGCTGAAATCAATATAATGTTCAGTAGTTTCACCAGATGTACCACAATTGTACTTGAAACCATTTGCATAGACATATGGTGGGCAAGGGGAACCAGATGTATTGGTTTTCAGCAGTCTTATCACTTTGTCTTCAGTATGAGGAGAAAAATTATCAAGACCATTTGGAACATCAACGGAATTATCATACAGCCCCACAACTGATAAGCTTGAAGAATCAACTGCATGATTCACATTTTGATTGGACAAAAGCTGTCAAAAACGCTGTTTACTTTCATCTGGAAAAAATCAGCAAGTTTATCACAGAAAACTTGATCCGAGGTAAAATATTTCTTTTGGTCAACATTTGAAAGGGAAGTGATTGTTTTAAACAGCTCTGTTGTAGAGTTTTATCAGTGCTTATTGTTTTGGTAAAGTATTTAGTTTTTTCCGTAATAAGTAACGCTTTGTACTCATCAATAACTGATCTATATGTGTTTTTCTCTTCTGTATCATAATTCTTCCTCCATCTCCGTTCTTGTGTCCTACATTTTTGTTTCTTTATATCGAGGTACCATTAAACACTGTTTTGTTATTAAACTTAAAGGCAAACATCAGAGCTTCTCCCTATAATTGAGATGTCGAGGTAAATACAGCTTTAATATGGTTGCGAACGATAATCGCAACCCCCCCAACCCACCTCGTACACATTGTATTCTTCAGGGATAGCAATTTTTATGTCTGGGTCTGATGCCTCATCCAACCAAATTTCTATTAGGAATAAAAATTTTGGAGTGTAACTATCCATGAATTCTGGGAATTCATATTTATGCTTAACAAGGGACCTAGTATTTAATAATATACAAGTGTGCGACTTGTCAACTTGTCCTAGGTCCTGGGAAAGGTGTGCCGTTTTAGAACTGGGGTGGCAGAGTGGGCTAAAGAATGGTGATGGATCAAACCCAGATCTTTTGACTGGGTGTGAGTGTTTGATTGGTTCAGATGCTCCGTCCATCACCATCCCCTTTTGTACCGCTTTTGGCCGCCATAACTGTGGCAGGGTATGCTCAGACGTGAGTCCCTTGCTCACTTTGCCACTGGATTCAAGCAAGCCGGGCTGAAGACGGCTGGAATGCCAGAAACCGGTCCTCGGAAGCTTGTTTCCGGTCCAGGGAAGGCATGGCTTGGCAGTTCGGGCTGGACTGTTCCTATGAGGCACAGGGTCAGACTGATTTGCATATAGCCATGTCTGAACTGGGGTGGCAGAGTGGGCTAAAGAACGGTGATGGATCAAACCCAGATCTTTTGACTGGGTGTGAGTGTTTGATTGGTTCAGATGCTCCATCCATCACCACCCCCTTTTGTACCGCTTTTGGCTGCCATAAGTGTGGCAGGGTATGCTCAGACGTGAGTCCCTTGCTCACTTTGCCACTGGATTCAAGCAAGCCAGGCTGAAGACGGCTGGAATGCCAGAAACCGGTCCTCGGAAGCTTGTTTCCGGTCCAGGGAAGGCATGGCTTGGCAGTTCGGGCTGGACTGTTCCCATGAGGCACAGGGTCAGACTGATTTGCATATAGCCATGTCTGAACTGGGGTGACAGAGTGGGCTAAAGAACGGTGATGGATCCACCCCAGATCTTTTGACTGGGTGTGAGTGTTTGATTGGTTCAGATGCTCCGTCCATCACCACCCCCTTTTGTACTGGTTTTAGTATCAGGTTGTTATTACTACCCTCAGATAGTTTGGAGCTCAGGACATAGTTACATGCTGAGCAACTACATTGATTTACCTTCATATTACAATTATTAGTCTGGCAATGTGCCAGCTTACCTTTTTTGCCAATGGACATCAGCTTATCCCTCATATATGTTTGGATAGTAAAATGGCCAGGGGTACAGTAGTTATGCCCAATACCCACCCATGGCACCATTCTGACCATGATAATCTCATCATAAGGTTGAAGTCTAGAGGCCACACGTTTGGCCATCCAGGGAGTCCCCTTGTTTTTCATACCAGTTCTCTCTTTACACGTAGAGGAGAAACATCTTTAAGTACAATGACCAATAGGGTGATCTCAGGCAGCAACTCTTTAGAAACAAGGGGGGGCTGGAGAAACCAAATATAATGGAGGAAGAGCAGGATTGAAGTCCTTTCTGTGTATCACAGTTGTTTTATGCAGAAAATGACCTTCAGAATATCATGCCATATTTGCCACTTCAGGCCCAGGAGAGGGGATAGGAGAATCAAAGTCAGGAACAAGAGTATCTGCTTAGCCGTCTCAGGACCAGTCCTTGATATAAGATGGTAAACAATTCGGTCAAACCGCATTCAGGCAGTTTACAGAGTCAACAATTAATTTAGACAGCTTGGACTCAATGGCAATCAATGTATCAAACACATAATCACACATACCCTTCCAGGATGGTTATATATCTGATCAACTGATAGCCCAACAACTGTTCCAAACAATTCAAATGGTCTCTGCTGTCGGAACCAACAGCCTCATTGGTGGGGCTCAAAGAAGGATCAGTCAGATTTGGAGTAATTATAATCATTTTGAACCACTACAGCAAAGCAAACGAGAGACTGCAACACATTTTGTAATCCTATACTCTGCCTCCTCCTTAGGTCATCTGGTGCATTCGGTGCCAGGAGGTCATATTACCACAACACATCTTTGAGGCTACATGCCCAACTGAAGAACTTTTCCGATTAGTTGATGAGTTCTGTAAACCGAGCAGCACTTCAATAAAATGAAAATACTCTGTAGGACTATGTGATAACCTGCAAATCACTTTAACAAGAAAGCTGCTAACCTTGAAACATACTACCTCTCAAACCCAATCAACATCCTTTCTGAGTCATATTCATTAGATGTGACACCTTGATCTTTTACACCTTATTCAACCTTCTAACTCAAAAAGAAACAAGTGGCCTAATTCAATCTACAAACATAGCTGGCTCGTTTGTGGACCCTTGCCCAACAAACATTTTTAGATTAATCCTTCCTTTCTCTTCTGCTGCCATACTAACAAGAAAGACATCAACTTCTCACCGTCAACTGGGGAATTTTCATTTGACCTGTCTACTTAATATATCTTGGAAGAACAGTGTGCTGACCAGGTTGAACCAGCTAATGGATACCATCTTAGATGAAGCTCAATATGAGCTTTGGCATTCATTTTTTAATGAGTTTAGGAACTCTGTAGACAAAAATGGGGTTGGTGTTTTACTACCACATTACCTGCCATCAGCATTTTACAATGTTGACCACCAGCTACTAGCCCAAAGGCTGTATGACACTGGGATACAGTGCACAGTTCTCAGTTGGATAAATTCCTAATAGTTTTGCTGCCATCCTTTAATTCTTTGCCCTGTATCGCACCAGTTGGTGTCCCCCAAGGGATCAACTATTGCAGAAATTCAGACAGGATATTGTTTGAGAAGAAACAAAGGTGGATATATCATGTATCCACCCAGACAACAGGTTACATGACAATATTCCCAAGAACACAGTTCCAATATAAACAGTTTGTTCACAGCAATAGCTCAATTGGGTCTCAATACAAGGGGGAGGTATTTACTAGTATTTTTTCACACATTAAGGGGCTGATTACGATGTAGGGCGGATCGCACCGCCCACATGGCGGTGGCGATCCGCCCTACATTTTCCTACGCCCGCCACCCATTCCCCCCCCCCCGCCATATTAGTATGGCGGGGGTACCTCAGCGGAAGAGAAGACCGTCTGCCACTTTTCCGCCAGGTCGACGAGTCAACTGGTGCGGAAAAGGGTTTAATATGGTGGCGGTGTCTGCTAGACACCGCCATCCATATTAGTATACAGGCGGAGAGCAGCCTTTCCGTGGCGGCGTTGACACCATGGAAAGGCATGCGGAGTCCACAAATGGGGGCCCGTTGCAGGCCCCCTGGGAGTTGGGGGGTGCACATGGGGGTACCTATGGTACCCCCCTGCATTTGCATGCACAATGCAGCAGGCACCGCGCGGTGCATGCAAATGCATAACATGTATTTTTACCATTGCAGCGGGTGCTGCTGAAAGCACTGCTCACCGCAATGTTAAAAATGCGTGATGCACCCGCCAGTGTGGCAGGCGCATCCTAATCTCCCCCACGGGACCGCCGCACATATGGCAGGCAGTTCCGTTTTCCTAATGATGCCCCAAGTGTTTTGAAGGGACCCAGTGAGAGAGGTTCACATGTAATCCTATGGGACTCCCATAGGAATACACTTATAGATAGTCACAATGACATATGTAGAGTGAAGGATCCTCTCAATGATTCACTGAGACAACCTTGATGTCAGAAATATGGATGGAAAAATATAGATGAAAAAATATAGACTACAAACATACAACTCCCTATATTTAACCAGGTAAGTACAAAAATATTGACTAAAAAATCGATTTATATATATAAAAATCTAAATAATATGTATTATGTATATTAAATATTAAATTTAATTTTAACAAAAAACTAATTTAATCTACATTTTAACAAAATATAACAAATACACTTAATTAAAAAAATGATAAGCACACAAACACAATAATGTATATATATATATATATATATATATATATATATATATATATATATATATATATTTACTTTAAAACAATTAATAACCCATCATTTTTATTTATTTTAAAAGTTTAAAATTATATAAAAATTAAATATATATATATATATATATATATATCCAAAGTTTCAACGTGTGATCAAGGCACCCTTGTGCTGGAACGCGTAGCGTTACCCTGTGAATAAACGTCCACTAGCTGTACCTTTCTGAGAGCGTGTTTTGCTTATCATAGCAGAAACTTTGGATATTGACTTAACTCGGCTGTGGGATTGGCCGAGTGCAACACGCCACCTGACAATGGGATATGGATCCCGGAAACTAATCCTCTCGCAAAGTGATTGAATATATATATAGATATATAGATATAGATATATAATATATATATATATAGATATATATATATATAGATATATATATATCTCAATAATTTAAAATATGAGAAAAAAATATTCTATAGTGAATGATAACATTAAACTATTAAAAAATATTTACGTTTCCCACTACAGTCAGTGCAAAAGTAGGGAATTTGTTGGATAGCGGAGAGGTAAAAATTATTATTCCCACTCTAATAACTACAACATTAGGGAAAGTTTTGGTTAGCTAGAGGGTAAAATTTAGTATTCCCCCTCCAGTGAGTGCATAAGTAGGGAAATTGTTGAATAGCGGAGGGGTAAAAATTACTATTAGCACTCCAATTAGTACAACAGTTGGGAAAGTGTTGGATAATGAAGGGGTAACAATTACTATTTCCATTCCAGTGAGTCCAACAGTAGGGTACGTGTTGGATAGCAGAGGGATTAAATTTACTATTCTAACTCCAGTGATTGCAACAGTAGGGAAAGTGTTGGATAGCGGAGGAGTAAAAATTACTATTCACACTCCAATGAGTGCAACAGTAGGGAAAGTGTTGGATAGCAGAAGCGTTAAATGTACTATTCCAACTCCAGTGAGTGCAACTGTAGGGAATGTGTTGGATAGCTGAGGGGTAACATTTTCAATTACCACTCCAATGAGTGCAACAATAGAGAAAGTGTTGGATAGCAGAGGGGTAAAAATTACTATTACTACTCCAATAAGTGTAACTGTAGGGAAAGTGCTGGGTAGTGAAGGGGTAAAAATACCTATTCCCATTCCAGTGAGGGAAAGTGTAAGATAGTGGCGGAATAAAATGTGCCATTCCCACTTCAATCAGTGCAACAGTGGGAAAAGTGTTGGAGTGCAGAGGGTTAACAATTACGATTCCCTCTCCAGTTACTTCGAAATTAAAAACAAGCAAAACATTAACAAAATCATATTTAAAAAAACAAAATAAATAAAGAATTATATAAATATGTTAAAAATGACAATAAAAATAAATGTATTATTAAAAAAATGTATAATGTTAAATACATATGACAAATACCAACAAATGTTATATTAAATAAAAAAAGAAATAATTTTCAAGCAAATACATATTTTTATTAGAAAATATTGAGAAACTAAAACATTCATTATTACATCCATTTTGATTTTTTATTTCCTACCCTATAACAACACCCAATTCACAACTCATATCTAAATAAAAAACAAAATGTACTTCCATCCTAAACATAATTAATTACAAATTAAAGAAGTATTTTTTAATTAAAAAACAAATTAAAACTCATAAAAATTAATTACCTTCCCGCACTGTACCCCTATTATCTACACAGCCCACACCTCAAATTAAACTGTAAAAAAATTAATTACACATTTAAAACGTATTTTCAATGAAAAAAATAATTGTATTTGACAACTAATTATAAAGTAAGTAACATTAATGTACTCCCTACCCTTTACCCGGATAAAAAATAAAACCCACAAAAAAATAAACAATTATCCTAATAAAATATAAATTAATTAATTAATATCGATAATTATTAATTAATTAAATATAAATTACTTCCTACCCTTTACCCCTATAAACCCCACAACCCACACCTAAAATGAATTACACATTTTCCATATTTAATTATCAAGTAATTAATTAATAGTAATTAGCATCTAATTATTAATTAATTAAACATAAATTACTTCCCACAATTAACACTATAAAATCTCAATTACATAAATATTAATGAATACAATATAATCATTAAATTATTATAATTAAATTACTTCCCATCCTATTCCCCTATAAACCCACAACCTGCTAAGGAACTAAAAATGCAAAATGTTATTAAAATAAAATTGATAACCACTACAAAATGTAATACATATATTAAAAAACATAAACAATTCTTATGCAAAAAAATACATCACATACATTTGAAATATATACTAAAATACATAACACTAATTAAAAATCGACATTTTAAACAACTATATTTTTACAAACAATATTAATGACTTCTTTATTTAAAAAAACGATATTTCTTACCTTAAAATCAATATTCTTGAGCGTGATGTTCTTGCTATTGATATTTCTGACTCACGATATTTAGTACTCAATATTTCTTTAGTTCATCATTTCAAACTCGATATTCTGTCTGCACATCCTCTCAATATTGTATTCTTAAACGTCCACTTGTTTGATTCCTATTTTTAGCTTTCATTTTTGCCACTCCCTCAGTTCTGATACACTGACACCTTTGAAGGGTTTCCTTAGTTTGTTATGTTTCCAATCCTTTGTTATGTTAAAAAGCCCACATTGATAGCATTGTAAAATGAGGACACTTAATTGTACCATGTCTAATATCGTCCACTTGCAGGCATGCCCACAGTGCCGGCAACTGGCTGCCACATCAAGAGCACTAAAGCGCCCACAGCGCAACCACGCCCTTAACTCCATGACGCGGTCCCATGTCATGATGTGCATACTGTCGCTCTGCGTCTAACCCGTAGACATGAACAAGCTAACATGCAGAACTTAGTGGACACCAAAGAGGTACATAACGGGCATGACACCTTGACGAACTAAGTCTCGGGGGAGGTGGACCGTTATAAACAACGCATGATGTCTCTATGAGGGACACATACCATGCTTATATGATTCTGCCAGTTATACCTCATTCCCTAGTGTGTGGCTACAGGGTCCATCTGCGGCAAAGTAATTATGTTATGGACAACACTATTCAGCGTAGGTTGAATGGCACTTATTTTATACTTTGCTGCATGGAACACATGAATTACACTGCCAAAGATTAGTATCATGACCATGAGGGAACTTTAATCAGTTCCTTCTTTTGAGCACTTTGACATAGACTGCATGAATTGAATGCAGTTTTTACCAATGTATTCATACACTAAAGAATAAGGCTACCAATAAAATCCTGCTACATTACTTGTTTAATGATGTCCTCTTACCCTGATAATTACAGATGTTCTCACAGGACACTACCCTGTGTCAGTAGCGGCCGCCACAACATGAAGGTGGGTGTGCGGGGGACGGACGAGATGGAGGGGGTGGGGTGGGGTGGGGTGGGGTAGGGACGAGAAAATACAATATTTTTAAAACATTACGTTTCGCAGCCTACGACGGCCACTCAGTGCTCTCCCAGCAGTCTCTGGGAAGGCAAAGGCTGCCCAGCCAATCCATATGCTGCTCTCATGCTATGAGAAAAGCGCCAGGACTGCTGTGAACGCCTGCTCTGTCACTCAGACACGGCCTTGTAGCCTGCAGCTTTTCTCCAACCAGGGAGCCGATTCCGATCTCACTGGGAGAAGGCTCCATCCGACTCGGATCGGAGGGCTTTCCGACCAACTCGTGCTCCGGGGCTCCCGAGTACAATGTGAACAAGCACGGGGTTGCTCGGAGCACCATTGAAGTCAATGGAAGCCTGTTGTACGACGCATACATAGGTTCTCATTGACAAAAAAGGTAAGTTGCGCTCAAGGGCACCCACTGTAGTGGGGACGCTTCTGTGCCACCCACACCGTACATGCATGTGTAGGGGGGCCCTTGGTTCCCCCGCTGTGATTGACTTGTACGACTATGGGTGAAAGGCAGCCGCGGTTGGTAGTAGGAGTTCCTACAGGGTCGGTGACGTGGGGAGGGGCAGGGTGGGGGGTAGTAATGTATGGATTACGGAGTATAACAGGTAAGTAAACATATAAATAAATAAAAAGAATGTCATTGCGTGCACTACATCACTGAATGCGATGCAGTGAGCACAACAAAATTAGTTGTATTTATTTATATGTTTAATTACCTGTTATACTCCATAATCCATACATTACTACCCCCCACCCTGCCCCTCCCCACGTCACCGCCCTGCAGGAACTCCTACTACTGACCCCGGCTGGTAAAGAGGGGGGTCCGACGCGGACCCCCGAAGTCTGCTTCCCGGAGTGTTTAGGTGTCGGAGGCTCCGACTCGATCCGGCTGTGTGAATCGTGCATCGTGCTGGCTCAGTCGGAAATCGCCTCTATTGCACAAGAAGGTTTGCTTACGGACGAGACGTATGGAGCAGTTCGGACCCGGAAACAATTGGGTCCGCAATTTGGCGTTTCTCGCATCGTACTTGCTCGCTCGTACAGCTGTACGAGTCAGTCAGAAAACACGCGTACGGCTTGTACTTTTTCCGTCCGGATTGCGTTCGGAGGCCTTCCGAGCGAGATCAGAATCGGCCCCCAGGCTGTGAAAACAGCTGGGTTTGTGAAATAAAAGTGCGTATGTCTGTTTGGCTCGCCTAATCCAGCTAGCCAAACTTACATGCGCACTTCTAAGTGCCCACCATTTGCCTGTCATGGCCAGGGCCAGCCCCGCCCTACATTCATGCCAGAGACGATCACAGAAAAATAAAATTATAATGTTTTATTATCATTCTATTTTTCTGTTACTGACTCTGATGAGTGGGACAATGCTTCTCAGGCATTACGGAGGAGCCGCCCATGCCCTGTGTTGAACCATAATGGAGATGGTAAGTCACAGCAAAACTGTACAGATTTACAAGTAGAAGTAGGCATGTTCAATATTGGTCTTGAAGAAAGCCATTTGACCCTGAGGTATAGCTAATAACATTTCTCAAATGCATACACTTACGATGTGAGAGATCGTAAGAGTCTTGCTTCATATCAAATCTTGTTTTAACCTTACCTAAGGTTCTCATCATTACAAATTGCCTCTCCTGGTAGGGAGACCCAGAAGTAATTTTTAATTTCCTGATCCCTGACAAAAACAATAACAACCTACTCCACTGTAAATCAGGCACCAAAACACACCCAGATGCGCTAGGCATCTCCGGTGGGAAAACACATGATGAAGCATGCCACTAACCATTGTTAGTGAGTGTGGGTTCTTTTAAAAATTAAGCAGGAGTATCCACAAAACTGATCAAGGGGTCTTGTAGGATAAAGGTAGCTGGCTCTCTTGTTGATTGTCTGATATAATTGGGAAGTGGAGAGAGCCTTCGCACTTCTCACTCTCCTTTTGATATTAATGCTGGTGTTGTACTACTACAAGATCTGCCATCAACTCTTTACAAAGTTGACGACCAGCCACTAGCCCACAGGCTGTATGCCATGGGGATACAGTGAACAGTTCACAACTGGATAAAATCCTGATAATGTTGCTGCCATCTTTCAATTCTTTGCCCTACATTGCATCAAATGGTGTCCCAAAGGGCTCAACTATTGCACCTTTACTATTCAATGTTGAAATGAAGATAAATCCAAGGATATTGAGGTAGATCCTTTTTTCAGTCGAAGAGCACAGTACATGTAATCCTGCAAGATCAGCATCAAGGAATAACTGCCCTTTACAAAGGATGCACATCAATGTGACATGCATAACATTCTACATTCAGCAATGACATAACTAGAATGTGTATGATTAAAGGAACAGTACAATAAGTAAGCAACACAACACATCCCCCTTTCTAATAATGAAATAAAAATAAAAGAAAGAAACAAAGGAAAAACATACATAATGCAGATCTAAACCTTCCACAATTTATAAACCTATGAAAACCAAAAAACTACTACCTATTAATTGTGATGTAATCCTTAAGCCACAGAGGAACCACCCTCTTCCTTGAGGAATGGCGGGACAAAGATGAATCCTCGCCAGTAACAACAGAATTTCCCTCCATAGGAATGACAACCGAATCTTCAGGGATACTGCTAGAAGACTCTAAATTATCACTCTCAGAAACAACCACACTAGAACTAGGAATCTCACTCGAACTAGGACAGATAACCACTCCAGGACTGTCATTCAAATTATTATTACCACTAGAATTATCAACATCCAAATGTTCTGGTTTCCAAAGAGTGTTAGAATTATCGGGTCCAGAAAGACAACTAGGATTACACCTTGCAACCCTACTCAAATTCCAAACCTTTCCATTGCTAAGTTTAACAGAATTTTTCAAAACTTCCATCACTTGAAAGGGTTCAGAGAAAGTAGACTCCCCTTTCTGCACCTTAAAAGGTTTCTTAATTCTAATCCAATCGCCAACATTTATCTTAACTTCCCTAGATCCATGTTTCAAATCATGATATTTTTTACTTTTGTCATGGACCTGTACCAACCGTGCCTTAACTAAGTCCTTAGAATAAGGTTCAACTTCACTTGAAAATAACCAAGTAGGAATAGTTTTAGAACGTGGGTTCCTACCTTTCATTAAGACAAAAGGGGAAACACCGGTAGAGTCATTAGTAGTAATAAGGTAATTCCAAACCACTTTCCCAACCTGAGTTGGCCAATCCAAATTATTACCAATTGAAAGCTGAATAGTATTTTTCAACACCCTATTAAAACGTTCAACAACACCATTACCGCCAGGATTATAAAGAGAAGTTGTTCTATGCCTAATACCAAGCTTACTGAAATATCTTTTCGCTCTTACAGACAAAAACTGAACACCATTATCGGTGAGAATGCAAGAAGGGATTCCCTCTGTAACAAAAGTCTCATCCAGGAAACACAGGACTGAATCTGTATCTGCCCTCTCTACAACCTTAACAACGGGCCATTTAGAAAATAAATCAATAAGGACAATTAAGTATCGATGAGAACCATCTTGTTCCTGAATAGGACCCATAATGTCCACCGCGACACATTCCCAAGCAAACTCAGGAGAAAACATTCCAACATAGGAGGACGAAAGTACGCAATGTTTTGTCTGCAGAAGCACAAATAACACAATCTCTAACAATCTTTTCCGTTTGAGAATCACAACCAGGCCACCAGAATAAATTTTTTACTAATGACTTAGATCTCACAATCCCAGGGTGGCCCTCATGGTAAAGTTCTATAATTCCTTCACGTAATCCACTGGGAGGAATGATCTTCTCACCCCTTAACAATGTCTCATGTGCAACTGAGAGTTCAGACCTAACCTCCCAAAAAGGTCTAATAGCATCATCCAACATATCTTTTTTATTTGGCCAACCATCAACTGTGTAAGAAATCACCTTCTGTAAACACTCATCAGCCAAGTACTCACTACTCCATTCTTCCCTGCTGAAAGCTGAAAGACCCTCATCATGAACAAAGGCTACTTGTAACTCATTCCATTCATTATTATCCCATTCTTCCAACATTACAGGCATCCTTGACAGGAAATCAGCAAGAACGTTGCTTTTACCTGGAACATAAATGATCTTGTAAATGAAATTTTGCAACCTCATAGAAATTCTAGCCAGACGAGCAGAATCGTTGATCACACCTTCTGTAGTCAGGATCTTTACTAACGGCTTGTGGTCGCTGCATAATAAACACATTTTTCCCCAAACGAAAGACTTAAAATGATGTAACGCCCAGGCACAAGCTAAAGCTTCCCTTTCTATTATGGGGTACTTTTCTTCACAAGGAGACAGAGATCTAGAAGCATAAGCTATCACATTTTCCTTCCCTTTCTAATCTATTTGCATTAAAACAGCTCCAAGACCCTTGTTACTAGCATCACTAGTTATTATGTTCTCCAAGGATGGATCGAAACTGTGTAAAGCAGTGGCCTGAGCAATGGCATGCTTAATATTCTTGAAATCTTCATTACAAGACTTAGACCATTCAAATCTCACACCCTTCTTCAAAAGTTGGCGAATATTATAAGTTACACTCGCAAAATTAGGAACATACTTAGAACAAAATTCAGCCATTCCTAAAAATGACTTAATGTCATCTTTACTTGTTGGAACAGGAGCCTCAGAGATAGCTGAAACCAAAGAAGGTTTAGGCTTAACACCTTCAGCATCAATGATATGACCTAGATAAGTTATGCTCTTTTGTGCAAATTTACATTTAGAATGTTCAACAGTAAGGCCCTTGCTCTCAAGAATACTTAACACTTTATGTAGTCTTGACAAATGCTCATTCTCATCATCCCCAAAAACAAGAATGTCATCTTGAAAAAATCTGACACCTTTTTCCCCCTTAAACAATTGATACATTAATCGTTGGAAAACTGCGGCCGCCGAAGCTAAGCCGAAAGGCATACGTTTATAACGGAAGCAACCAAAAGGTGTCACAAAAGATGTAAACTTCATTGGTTCAGGGCACAGAGAAATCTGGTGATATGCAGACGATAGGTCTATAGTTGAAAACCATCGTGCATCACCAAGACTAGAAACCATTTTGTTGATTTTAGGAAGTGGGAACTTGTCAACCACAATGTTGTTATTTAAATACCTTAAATCCACACACAACCTAATTTTCCCATTGCTCCGTCTCGTGACGACAATTGGCGAAACCCATTCACTCGCTTCAATCGGCTCAATAATGTCAGTAGAAACAAGTTTATCTAATTCTTTGCTGACTTCATCTCTTACCAAAATGGGGACATTCCTACATTTATGCACTTTTGGACAAGCATCATCTTTTAATATGATCTTATGCTCGAAACCAATCAAATTCCCCAAAGTTTTACTAAAAACCTTCGGAAATTTGTGTAAAATTCCATCAGTAACAGCAGAACTATCATCAACTATAAAAACTTGTTCTTTACTGTTTGGATCTAAAATAATGTGAAGTTGTTTTTGGTCGAACCACCCTAAAACAGGTGGCCCTTTCTTTGAAATGTATAGCTTTCCCCTATATTCTCTGCCTTTGAATCTGAAAACAAACCAACGAAAACCCAGAATAGAAATAGGTTCTCCCATATAACCTTCAGGATGGATATCTGATGGCAATAACTTCTCACCAACATGTTGGACAAAAGAGGATTTCCACATTTCCTCATTAACAATTGTATAAGGTGAACCCGAATCAGCATAGATTTTGACATCCACTCCACCTATACTCATTGAACAAATAGGTTTGTTAACCACATCCTCATCTCTTATTCTCAAAACTAACTTATCATGTACATTGATTACTAAATTATCTTCCGAATCATTTTCAAAAATCTCCTCCTCATCAATGTCATTTACAAAATTCACTTTACTCTTCTTTTTCCTATTACATGCTTTTGTCAAATGACCTTTCAAACCGCAACTAGCACATTTAGCTTTCAGGCCAGGACATCCTTTGAAGTCAGCTAAATGCTCCAAACTGTTGCATCTGTAACACTTAGGTCTAAAATTAGAAGAAGATTGAGGATGTTTTGCAGAAAATGATTTGTTGCTAGAACCAAAAGATTGTTTTGAGTTATAGCTAAACCTCTTCTTATCCGTAGCATTCACTTTGCCAACAACCTCATTAGTCAGTGCACTGTTTTCATTTTTTATAACGTTAGCACACCTGCCAGACATTTCTGCTTTGCGTGCAATAGCAAGAATATCATCCAAAGGAGAATCTCCATTAATCCATAATCTATCCTGTATGGAAGCATTGTAAGAATGCATAACAATTTGGTCTCTAATTAATTCTTCTTGTAGTACACCAAATTTGCAATCTAATGATAATTTTTTAAGATCAGCAAGAAAATGGTCAATATTTTCATCTTTAGTTTGTTTTCTTGAAAAAAAATGTGTATCTTGTTACACCAATACACACTTTAGGAGCAAAGTAAGTGTCTAAATGTAAAAGCGCTAACATATAAACATTCAAATCTCCTGGAAAAGAGGGTTTAGTCATAGTTTCATATACCTTTAGCCCAACAGGACCTAAAGAATGAAGAAGAAGTCTCTTTTTTTGAGCATGAGACATTTTTCCATCCTCATCTAATGCATCTATATAGTTACAGAAATAAGGCTTCCATTCCAACCACTTAAGTGGAGGTTCACTGCCAGAAACCCAGAATGCCTGAGGAGGACTGATTTTGTAATTAGGTTGAGTCATTGTACAATAGAAAACCTAATACAACAATAATTTTAAAAAATGTTAAGTAATGCCGGATTAAGTACTTTAAATATTAAACGGTAAGAATGCCAGTGCAAGTAAGTAAACATATAATATACTTGTAGCGGTTAAAAAATGCATCCACACTAAATTAGAATCATCACTGTAATAAATAAAAATAAAATTATAGAGAAAATGGAGAAAGGTGTGCGAATCACCGTTGATGGTAACGCGCAGAGATTGCGATGAATAAAATGTACACAAACTTCCTCTCGATCGTTTAAGCTTTTTCTCGAAGTCTTCACGAAGGTCTCCGTAACTGTTCTCTTTTACTTCAGGTTTACTTAAGATGGCCGCCAAATACGTGTTACGTCACACGTAAATTACCCACAATTCCTCAGGAAGACTAAGCGGAACGTCAGAGCGCCAAATCTAGTCCTTCGAAGATGGAACAGGAAAGGATGAAGCTGTCTGCAGTCACGAGAAGTTTGTAATGCGATTATTTTTTAATATGGTGCGAGCCGTGGAGCGAGCTGTGGTGCGAGCTGTAACGCGCTAATGGCAAACGTGAAACGGTAAAGTGCTTCGTTTCCTTAACTTGAGAATAGCCAAGCCAACAATCCAATTCAACTCGATGATGATAGATTTCAAGGTTAGCAATAACAGTTAAAATCCAACAGAGCGAAAGTTATTCCAAAATCCCTTGAACAATTTACGATCAAAGTCAAAGCGCTTGCAAATTTGTCACAAAGACAGCGCTATGAAAAGGTTCAAATAGGCTCAAGCACTCTTAAGTTGATTCAAAAATAACATCGCCAATGAAATAATCAGTATATTTACCAAAGTAGATAGAAGTCAACGTCCTTTCCAGTCCACTTGAGATAGAAAAAAAAAATCCAAATAAGGTTTAAGTAAGTATCCCACATAGGTTCTGCTCTTCGAATCCCGTCGCCAGTGAAATGAAGATAAATTCAAGGATATTGAGGTAGATCCTTTATTCAGTCGAAGAGCACAGTACATGTAATCCAGCAAGATCAGCATCAAGGAATAACTGCCCTTTACAAAGGATGCACATCAATGTGACATGTATAAAATTCTACATTCAGCAATGACATAACTAGAATGTGTATGATTAAAGGACCAGTACAATAAGTAAGCAACACAACAAATGTTTACCAAGCCAATCTTCCTGAATTTGTGAATTCTTTCAATCTTATCTGCTACAACTATGCTGATGAGATGCAGATCATTTTAAAACTCGAAAAAACCCTGACAGGACTCAGCTACGGCCTCTGGGCTGTGGAGCAATGAACAGTGAAAAACATGTAAACTTCAACACCTTGAAAAAAGAAATACCCACCTGTGATTCATTACGAAAACTATACCCCATTAGTATCATGGACCCGGGAAATGAGGCATCCTCCTCACACTGAGTTGGAGTAATTATGGACTACAGCCTTTCTCTTCAAGGCCAAATCAACAAGGACATGTATTCAACATGATGAGAATCCTAATACATATTTACCCCTAACAAGGGCTCCCACACAGGATGCATGCCTCACTGGCACTAATGGTAATTACTGGATTAAGCAGACAGGTTCTACATCAGACTTAGCAAAAATGAGTTGGGAAGCTACAAAAATACAGAGCACTGCAGCAGGACAAGTCCTCAACCTAACCAGACTAAACCATATTACCCCTACTGAGGAAATAGAAATTTTACGTGGCCAGTGTGTCCCCTATATGCACCCTATGTCTGTACACATACCCCATGTATGTCCATGTCACCATGTAATTCCCTTCTCATGCTTGTAATAATAGTGCCTCTGCATTTCCGTCCAATGTTAGCATGCCAGTTATCAGGCCCTCCATGAATGAAACGTTAATTCTGCACTGAGGCCTATGTTGCCAATGCATTTACATGGTACACGTTTTTTAATGTAGTGATGAAGTCGTTTTCATGGCTCAGCCGAGCCAAGACCCGAATTCAGGCTCCAAGCCTCCTGATACTCTGAAAGCTGCAGTTTAGTTATGTACCCCTGACCTCTCACATACTTCCTGCTCAGCCGAGAGGTGCCCAGCCTGGCCTGCCAAGACAGTATTTTGCCTACAGTTATTTGCTCAGCTCCACAGAAACACATTCCTGTCTAGTGAAAGGGGTAAACATATTCCGCCTGCAGAAGATAGGGCCTAGCCTTTCTGTCTCCATCCAAGTGAGTTACTGAACCCGCTTCCATAGGAGGCCCATGGCCCCCACGCAATGCATGAAGAAATATATGCACACACTAGCATTTAGTGATGAGCAGCCTTTGCTCGAGCGACCTTTACTTCAGACAATACATCCTCCAAACACAAGATATCAGATAATGCCAGGGGTGCAGGTCGTTCTGACATCCAAGACTCCTCTACTAGCACTAAAAGTCAGCTCCCCCCAGCTTCCCCCAGTTACACGTCAATTCCACGTCATGACCAGTTTGCGCGCACAAGTAGGGTAAAGGTTCCTGCTGACCATGCAGACCCCCTCTATGCATCCACCCACCTATGACACGCCTATGACTCATCAAGGGAACACCCACGTGTACACCTCCTTGCACGCCTCTTTCACGCCCATGTGCTCTTATCTCTCTCTTTCACTTGCTCCACCTGGAGCGCTCCGCCTTCTTTATTCAATTCAATGTATGTTTTAACTATATATAATGTGCACTGTGAATAAAGATTTAGATGAGGATCCTTCCTGATCCCTAGTGGAGATGGAACCCGATTCTCCTTTAGCTCGAGCTACTGAATAAAGCCCTTCTGAATCGGACACCACGGACTCTGCCTCTCATTATATGCATGATCCTAGTTAATGTATAGAAACTCCGATAGGGTAAATATTTATTTACCACATAATCTGGCGCCCGAATAGGGACCAGTCCCCTTCCCCACGCGCCGGCGATGTAGGTCCAGCCCCCTGCCCCCTTCTACAGCCGTGACGGACTTCAAGTGTACACGACAGCGGGACTTCCTGCCTACTCCCTCAGGCCCACGGAGGAGACGGAGACTGCGACCAGGCATCCACACGAGGCGGTGAGGATCGCGGACCATCCCAACCAGAGCCCAAGCCGAGAGAGCAAGGTCCGAGGTATCACGAGGCCCACCTGTTCCGAGGCGCATGCGCAGCAACAGCAGCAGTAGCAGTCACGCAGCATTGAGTTTCCGAGGCCTTCAAGTTCTGCTTCCCGATGAGTACCGTTATTGGGAACGCATAGAGACGGGTTCATTTATTTGAGCCCGGTAAAGACGTATCTGGGTACACAGGTACGGTAGAGACGTGTCCATTTCGGTGGACGCGGTAAAGACGTGTCTCTTTACGAGACCGGTATGGTTGTACTGTTTTGCAGTGCATAAAGTAAACAGTTTTTCAGGATCGTGTTTTTTCTACGTACTAGTTAGGATGTATCTGTTTTTTAATGTTTTAATGTTGTAGTGTGAATGGTTGTTTCCAGTCTATTCTTGTGTATATATTGTGTTCGTTCAAGTTAGCTCCAACATGCCACTGTTTTTGAAATTACGTCAGATAGGGACCAGGAAAGGGATACTTGAAGAGGCAGTCCCCATCCCGCCTAGAGACACTCCTGGCCATTTCATGTACCAAAAGCACGGGTTAGATGCCATACTGTTTTTAGACTTATGGGTAGATTACACGAAGGATCTGGAAGAGAAATATAGATGGCCTGCCTCAGGAACATGGGATGCTGATTGCATTATGAGAGTAGAGGAAGCACTATGGAAGAAGAAAGTTAGACAGTCCCAGAAAGATGCCATTGAGTTATGGCGTAAAGAAGCGCATAGGAGAACAGAGAAAGAATTCCACAAAGCAGAGAGAAGTAAAGAAGCAGCAGAAAAAGCCAGAGAAAAAGAGCTAAAGGAAGAAGGTGAACGGGTCAAGGCAGAACAAGCAGATAGAGAAAGAAATGCCCTCATCAGAGGCATGTATCCCGTTCTCGCAGAAGGACTAGCTAAAGTGACCCCGGAAGTACCTAGTAATTTGCCGCCACCACTGATCCCGACTAAAGTATGTAGTCATAAACAGACAGCAGCGGACATTTTTCTTTCCTCCTATCTAGAAGAGGCCGCTCCGGATTATGCTAATGCAGGTTTTCCTCCTCCTCCTCCTCCTGGTAATAATCCTTTTCTCCCTCCACCCGCATCACAGGATCAACTCACACCAGCAGTGACAATGACAGTGAAAGACGATTCAAGCCAAGGGGCAATGGGAGGGGGGCCCACCACAAACATACCGCAAACACCGCCACCATCACGAGCACTGCAAGAATTAGCATTACAACGAACGCCAAAAATGACAGCATCACCACTTAAACAAAATGTAATGATTTCACATTGTATATATGATCCAGTACCAGGTGTGGGCCCAATGCTCATATTCTCATTACGATTAAGACGCGTTGCAGACTATTTGATCACATTACCAGGCATGAAGGACAATTTAGACAGAATATACCATTTTATTAGAACGGGGGAGGGACCGAGAGTATACATGATGCCATGGAACAAAGAAAGGTGGAGGTTCAACGCATGATTTTACGTTTTTTGATTAATTGTCTGATCAGGGAACAAGACCAGCCAAATAAAGGAGTAACTAGAGGTATGACAGAGTGGAGCGATAATATAGCTGCTTGTAAACATGATACAATGTCAAAGATAGAATGCATGTACAGGAAAATTCGTAAAGAAATTCTGAATTTACACAGGAATGAGTCAGACGAGAAGGAGGACGACTTAGCGTCAGATAATGCTGAGCCAGAAACAGAGGAAGTGAATAAAATAAATTACGTAGGTAGAGCAAGACAGTTTGACAGGCCCAAAGGTCTCGATTACAGTAAACATGGACCTCCCATACCGGAAAGATATTCTCTCGAACACCTATTCCAAGCTACTGAGAACGCACTGAAAAGACGAGTAGAATGCGATAGACCTCATACTATGCATGAACAGGAACTAGCCCGGTCAGCCGTTCAATGGGCGTGTAATTCTAATATATATAATGATGACGTAGTGGCGCAAACTTTTTTAAGCCTTCCCCCGGAAGAACAGCGCTTAGCTGGTATTTACATGGTTCAACATCTGATCACGTTGTACGAGAGTCAACGTGCTGATTCGGGTCCCTTATATAAATTACTGGATGATTTACTCCTAGAGAGATGGAGAGGCCTAGGTACCGAATTAATTAATGTCATTCTAGACCAACGACATAAGTACTTGACTTTTCTGACCACGCACCTAATTCCTGCTCCACACCATGACAGAAAGATCTTACACATAGACAGACAGAACCCCCTACGAGAGGTGCATCCCGTTAGAAACGCAGCGAATGAGCTTCAGCAAGTTTACGTTTATACACCCTTGACGAAAATAGAAATATTAGAAATGAAAAAGATGCTGCCCTGCCATGATAAAGACCCAGGGGGATTCCACCGTGAATTAAAAGACATTCTCCGGATAGGGGATTACACATACGCTGACATCATTAAATTATTAAAAGTACTGTTACCAGCAGGCATTTATGAAAAGCTTAAAGAGAAAGACTGGGAGGTGGGAGAGAAAAAGATAAATTGGACAGAATTGGAAGACGAAGATAAAACTCGGCTCCCTGGTGTTGGTCTTGGAGACAAAGCTAAAGCACTACCTGAACTATTGATACAGGTCCTGCCGAGACTATTGGTTACTAAAAAGGAAGATTGGGATGCTATTTCAGCATGTAAACAGAAACAAGACGAAGACACCAGTGATTTTTATTCTATATTCGAAAAATGTTTTACTATTAATAGTGGCCTTAAGCCAAATAGCGAATCATACCCACATCTTTTTGTGAGCAAATTAGTAGAGAATTCCTTACCCCCGATCAAAAATAGAGTACTGAAGGTTGAGAGTACCTGGCAAGCAAATAGCCATCCCAAATGTTACAAGTGTTACAATACCATCAGAACAGAATTAGAGAGGAACAGGAACACGAAAAGAGACGCATGAAAGATACGAAAATGAAAGTACTAGTCGCACAATCAGTACCAGCTGATGGCCATAAGAAGGGCACGGCACCTGTTAAAGGGAACTGTAATTATTGCAAGCAACCAGGTCACTACGTAAATGAATGTGCTGTCCTGAAACACAATATAGCTACAGGCAAGACAAAAGAAAGACCGCGTATTCCCAGACAGAATAGCACCCCGCAGAACACGCAAATGCCACAGAACACGCAACAGACAGTAGCTGTACTGCAAACAATAGCTGCCACACAACATGTCACGCAACAAATGTACCAGTACGCACAGTCAGACTATCCAGAATATCAACAGTACTCATGAAATAGCCTAGAGAGGGAGGTTGGCTTGCCCCTTATTGAAGTTCCTGTAGATCAAGAAGGTCCTTATGTACATAGTCGTGTATTGGGAAAAGACAGAAAATTTTTGATTGACACAGGGGCGAGCAGAACTACCATCAGTCATGACGAGGTTCCAGGGGCACCCCTCTCAGGCTCACAGAATATTTCCCTGGGATTTTCAGGAAAGCCTATTGTTAACGAAGTGTCAAATCCAGTTTCCCTAGGAGTTGGTCCATTGTCCCGTACCACAGACTTGTTACTTACTAATTCATGTCCAGAAAGTTTGCTTGGTATAAAGACATTGAAAGAACTAGGAGCAGTAATTTGTTGTTCTCCGGAAGGAGTGCGATTGTTTTTACGTGATTTTAAAGGACATTATGTGTTGAAAGATTTTGATCCCAGACTCCAGAATGTACCACAGTATTTATGGGCACGAGGTCCGACTGATGTAGGTTACATGCACATTACGCCACACCGAGTCACTCTCAAACCAGGAGTAGTACTGCCACGAATCCGACAATACAAGTTACCACCTGATGCCGTAGTAGCATTACTGAAAATTGTTGATGAACTCATTGCACAAGGAGTGGTAGTAGAAACTGACTCGAATGTATGTAATTCACCTGTCATCCCTATTCTTAAACGAACTGACCCTAATGCACCACCAGTCTACAGACTAGTGATTGACCTCCGAGAACTGAACAAATGCATAATACCCCAGTACCCAGTAGTCCCAGACATTTGTTCATTACTGACTGCAATCGATTCCGAGGCAACGTTCTTTACTGTAATTGATCTAAAGAACGCCTTCTTTAGTGTCCCAATTCATCCAGAGAGCCAGTACCTTTTCGGATTCTGTTTAAATGGACGCAGCTTCAAATTTACGAGAGCTCCTCAAGGATTCACAGAAAGTCCTAGTATTTACAGCCAAGCGTTAAAAAGACAACTAGACAGTATTCACATGCCTGCCAACACCGCACTGCTCCAATATGTGGACGATATCCTGATTACAGCACGAACAGAACGAGACTGTGAACATGCATCCCTGACAGTCTTATTCTTTCTGGCAGACAAGAGGCACAAAGTGTCCGCTTCAAAGATGCAATTCTGTGCACAGCAAGTGGTATACTTTGGACACTTGCTGTCCAAGAGGGGTAGACAGCTGACACAAGACCGCATTCAGTTAATTGCCAATCTTTCACAGCCCAAGACACAAAAGGAAGTACGGGCCTTCATTTGCCTCACTTCTTACTGCAGACAATGGATTCCCCAGTATGCATATCTAGCAAAACCACTCATACAGTTAACAACACAGGAGGCAGCGTCTTTGACTGTCCTCCCTTGGACACAGGAACATACACTTGCATTTGAAGAATTGAAAAAAGCTTTATGTCAAGCACCAGTTTTAGCGACTCCTTGTTACAGCAAGCCTTTTACACTTTTTGTTACTGAACGAGAAGGTACTGCATTGTCTGTCCTTACACAAGATCAAGCAGGAAAACACAAGCCTTGTGCTTATTTTTCTAGTGCATTGGATCCAGTGGCCCAGGCTCTGCCTGCGTGCCTGAAATCAGTTGCAGCAACAGCCCTAGCAATAAGACAGAGTGATTCCATAGTGTTAGGACACCCCCTGACAGTACAGGTTCCACATTCAGTGGAAGTTCTCTTGAACAGAACTCAGACACAACACCTGACTATAGCGAGACTGACAGGATATGAACTGACATTATTCCAGCCACACATAGAGATCAGACGATGCAATATACTGAACCCTGCGACACTCTTGCCCTCAAGCACAGCAGACACTGCACCACATGACTGTGTGGAAGTAATTAATACAGTGACGAAACCAAGACAAGACCTGACAGACATTGCATTACTAGACCCCGACCTGACACTTTATGTAGATGGTTCATGCATGAGAACGAGCACAGGAGAGTTAGTGGCCGCATATGCAGTGACCACCGATACTGAAGTCATAGAGACACAACGAATTGACACATTGTCAGCACAAGCAGCAGAGCTCATTGCTCTGACACAAGCCTGCATACGAGCCAAGAACATGAAAGTAAACATATACACAGATTCACAGTATGCCTTCGGAGTCGTTCACGACTTCGGAGTGTTATGGCAGGAGAGAGGTTTCCTGACCTCTCATGGGGCCAAAATTCAGCATGGTCCCCTTATTCAGGCTCTGTTAGAAGCAATACACTTGCCTACAGCCATAGCCATCATGAAATGCAAAGCACATACGAAAGTCACCAACACCATTTCCCAGGGTAACGACCTGGCAGATCGAACAGCTAAACTTACAGCCCAGACTCCAACCGACATTCTAACAGACATGACAAAGACAGAAGTACCATCACTGACAAATTGCATGACAGTCAGGGATCCCTCACAAGATGTACTCGACATACAGACACATACCACTCCAGACGAGATAAAGAAATGGACTGAACAAGGAGGGGTCCAGACTGACCAGGGGTGGATGTCAAAAGGCAAAGGTACATGGTTTCTTCCTGACTCCATGGTTCAAGTCATCATAAATACAGCACATAGTCCCGCACACTTAGGAGAAAAGGCTATGTTAGACAGTTTACAGAATATCTGGTTCAACAAGCACCTGCGTGCAGCAGCCAAACAGAAAGTGCGTACCTGCATGATCTGTTGCCAGTTCAATCCAGGTAAAGGCATTCCCGTGGAACAAGGTGGATTTCATCCTTCTGATCACCCTTTTGAAGTCCTCCAGATGGATTATATCCAGATGGACAGATGTAGAGGATACAAATATGTCCTAGTAGTTGTATGTGCACTATCTAGATGGACAGAAGCATACCCAGTCCCAGATTACACTGCTGTAACCACTGCCAGGCAGTTGGTTCGAGAATTCTTTCCGCGGTACGGCTTGCCCCGTGTCGTGTACTCAGATAATGGTCAGCCATTCTCCTCTGAATTAATGAAACAAGTATCTCTTCTGTTAGGGTACCAGTGGAAATTCCATTGTGTACGGCACCCAGAGGCAGCAGGCCTTGTCGAAAGGCATAATCAGACACTTAAGACGAAATTAGCGAAAGTCTGTGCAGAAAAAGGCGTGGATTGGATGGTAGCCTTGCCGGTTGCCCTCTTTTACATGCGTATGGTAGCTCATTCCAGAACAGGATTGTCCCCGTACGAGGTGGTTTTTGGTAGACCGCCGAATATGTGGGGTACGCCTATGCCAAAAAGAATTACCGATGTTGACAGTAATATGCTGACAGATTACCTGGCTTCCTTGATGTCTGCACTCCTTTCTTGTCGTTCACAGGTGGCAGCTGCTTACCCCGACAACACCCAAGTAAAGGAACATTCTATCATTCCTGGAGATACTGTGTTGGTCCGGAACTTTGATCATTCAAGTCCTCTCGAGCCCCGCTGGTGAGCACCGAAGCTGGTACTTCTCACAACGAGGACCGCCGTCAAGGTCGAGGGAAGAAAGGGCTGGATCCATGCCCAACACGTTAAAAGATTCCATGGACACGGAGCTGTAAACGAAGCTAAGGACTGCCCAGATACCAGTGACTCAAAACTCCCTTTGCTAGAAAAGACTCCGCAACAGGAGTACAAATTAAAGCTACGGTCTAGTAAGTCAGACAGCGTTTAATTGTTTAAGTCCACCCTGTGGTGAATCGGTTAGACAGGTTCCTGACATGTATAAGATCGTAGACCCGAGTAATAGACAGAGAGATAAGAAAGAAAAATACTGCAAGATCTTACGCAGCAGATGCATAGTAACTCTGATCATTATGTTTTTTCTAAGTATATTGATTATATGTATCAGCTTGACGCTACATGTTTTCTTTCCTCCTCTTGGTTCACATATACATTCCTCCTTCAACGACACTGTAGAGCACACATTCAGTGACCTGCCACCCCATGAACTGTCATATCGACTAGCACTGCGCAACAATACTTTTATTCGCAGGTTACACCATTCTCATCAGACCAGCAATGTAACGAATTGCTGGGTATGTGGCCGACTCCCACCTTATCAGAAAACGAAGGGAGTTCTGCCCCTCTTTCCTTATCCGTTTTCACACAATGGTTCGTGCGGAGCATGGTTTGCTTTAATGTCATCACAAGACAGAAAGTTCACAGATTCCCAGAGTGAATGGACCTGGGGAGACTTGAATATAGTAATGAATAAGGCATGTTTCCCAGACAAAGATGGTTTTCCCCAAAGGAAAGGAACAGATCTAGAAAATGAAGTGTACGACCTAGGAAATGTTTCCCTTAACTTTATGATTCTGAATGTCCGGTCCGAGAAAAATACAGGTTCAACGTTCATAACAGTCTTACCAGTGAAAGGTGAATTATGCGTTAGAAAGAAAGGCTCAGTGCATTTAAGACACAGTGATTGTAATACTGTGGTCGAGTTTAATGATAAAGGAAAGTCTACTTTCAAAGCTTCCCGCCATTCCTATTTTATTTGTGGTCAGACAGCCTATGTACGTCTGCCCTTAGACTGGGGTGGGACGTGTTATATAGCATTCCTACTGCCACCTGTTTTTCTAGCCCCATCCCATTATCATCGAGATTCACGACTAGTACATGTTAGACACAAGAGGGAGACCGATTCTCCAGTTGTCGATCAGACTGAGACAGCTCTGGAGCAATATACAGATTTCAATAAAGGATTCTTTTTCTTCATAGGACCCATCCAAAACAGTAAATTAATACGTAGGTTAACAAGAACTCTTGAAGCAGTAGTGAATGAGACTACTTCTGCTTTAGGAAACTTGACAGAGGAGCAGTCTGCTATGAGACTTGTTGTTCTTCAGAACCGCCTTGTTCTTGACGTCATCCTGGCAGATAGGGGCGGGGCTTGTAGAGTGATCGGCTCCAGTTGTTGCGTGTTTATTCCTAATAACGCGCCATCTGTGTATGCAGCAATAACAAGACTCCATAAGATAGCTCACGAGATACACCAAAATCCAGGCACCTGGACTTTGTCCGGTTGGCTCTGGAGTGTGATATCAGCTTGGGGATGGAAAGTACTGTCATTCCTAGGAATAATACTACTAGTTATATTCAGTTGCTGTCTCTGTTTACAATGTAGCCCAGCGATTTGCGGCTTGTGTGCCACTGCCTGTATTCCCCGTCCACGTCCACGTGCACGTGTACGAAAGAATAAAGATGAGCAAATGATGCTGCATGATCATATATGTGGTATCATGAATATTGATGTGTCCTGAAGGGCACAGTAGGGAACAAGGAGGGAATGAGGAAATAGAAATTTTACGTGGCCAGTGTGTCCCCTACATGCACCCTATGTCTGTACACATACCCCATGTATGTCCATGTCACCATGTAATTCCCTTCTCATGCTTGTAATAATAGTGGCTCTGCATTTCCGTCCAATGTTAGCATGCCAGTTATCAGGCCCTCCATGAATGAAACGTTAATTCTGCACTGAGGCCTATGTTGCCAATGCATTTACATGGTACACGTTTTAATGTCGAGATGAAGTCGTTTTCATGGCTCAGCCGAGCCAAGACCCGAATTCAGGCTCCAAGCCTCCTGATACTCTGAAAGCTGCAGTTTAGTTATGTACCCCTGACCTCGCACATACTTCCTGCTCAGCCGATAGGTGCCCAGCCTGGCTTGCCAAGACAGTATTTTGCCTACAGTTATCTGCTCAGCTCCACAGAAACACATTCCTGTCTAGTGAAAGGGGTAAACATATTCCGCCTGCAGAAGATAGGGCCTAGCCTCTCTGTCTCCATCCAAGTGAGTTACTGAACCCGCTTCCATAGGAGGCCCATGGCCCCCACGCAATGCATGAAGAAATATATGCACACACTAGCATTTAGTGATGAGCAGCCTTTGCTCGAGCGACCTTTACTTCAGACAATACATCCTCCAAACACAAGATATCAGATAATGCCAGGGGTGCAGGTCGTTCTGACATCCAAGACTCCTCTACTAGCACTAAAAGTCAGCTCCCCCCAGCTTCCCCCAGTTACACGTCAATTCCACGTCATGACCAGTTTGCGCGCACAAGTAGGGTAAAGGTTCCTGCTGACCATGCAGACCTCCTCTATGCATCCACCCACCTATGACACGCCTATGACTCATCAAGTGAACACCCACGTGTACACCTCCTTGCACGCCTCTTTCACGCCCATGTGCTCTTATCTCTCTCTTTCACTTGCTCCACCTGGAGCGCTCCGCCTTCTTTATTCAATTCAATGTATGTTTTAACTATATATAATGTGCTCTGTGAATAAAGATTTAGATGACGATCCTTCCTGATCCCTAGTGGAGATGGAACCCGATTCTCCTTTAGCTCGAGCTACTGAATAAAGCCCTTCTGAATTGGACACCACGGACTCTGCCTCTCATTATATGCATGATCCTTGTTAATGTATAGAAACTCCGATAGGGTAAATATTTATTTACCACACTACCCACAACGCATTACATGGATTGCCAGTCGTCAGAAGAATACTATTCACAGTCCCATGCATTGCACATTGGATAATCCCCAGACTGGGACATAGTTTGTTATAATCAAAACTCAAACTATACACCCAAATGAGAAACCTCATATCAAGAGGAGCCCATGGCTGATACTTTTGCCAAACTATAAACCTCATAAGAGAGAAAGCTCCTTCTCTGTACAAACATGCAAGTCGTGGAACAAACTGGCAAAGAAAATCAGAGCTATCAACAGCTGTGTGTACTTCTGAGAAGCCATAAAGTCCAAGCATTCCCAAAATGTAAGTACTCTAAAACCAAAACCCTGACTGGTTTGAATATATATTCCTTGAAACTAATTCTTAAAACTGTTCTCACACTTCTTTGCTTCCACCACATGCCTCACATTGTTGGGGGTCATTTGGTGGACACTTTCTGGGTCTCACTCACAACATCAACATGGAGCACTAATAGATGACACCACAACCAACACCATTGTCTTAACACTGCACATCAAATCTGGAACCACTGGTTTGCAAAGCAATTTGGGAACTCGACAAGCGATAAGAAAGTGTTCTGAAATTCTGCAATACAATACTTCTAACAACATCATTACAATGTCACTGTATGTATAACCTACTTAACCTACTTATTACATTCTTGTCTTAGATTTGTTCAAGCTGATTATTATTTCTCCACCTGCACTTGTTTACTGAGGTCACTTTCCTGTACAGTCTGGGAAATGAGTTGAGATGGGTTGAGGTTTCAGCTCGTTTCATAACAGTAGAAAGGAACTGGCCCCCCAGCTTAAGACTTGAGTAGTGTTACAAATTTTGGGTTAATAGAGGAAGGTGTGGATTCTTGTCTTTTCCTTCGTGCAGCTTTTCATGTCTAGTCTATGATGCGCTTCTGTTAGTTGTACATGTATGATTCATGGCAAACAGGCATTGTACTATGCTATGCTCAAGGGCTGGAAATGGTGGAAGACAGGTCAGTGGAAATTCATGAGATCAGGAACACTAAACTGCTAACTTCATGAATGCACATACTTACTTCCTGGTTTAAAGGTGACATCTACATCAACAGTGGCAGATCACTCTTGAAGATAATTTAGGTCTCAGAGACTTTGCCTGGTAATGTGTTTCTAGTTGCATTGGCTATTTCCGTTTAAGTATGAGTTTGCAATCATATCTTTCCTACACGTTTGTTGTCTTTTCCATCTTCGATTTCCTCTGTCCTTTCACTTCTTCATTTTCTAGCCCCTTTTTCCCCATACCTCTTGTTGGTCTGTTTGCCGCTTGTTGTTTTATATTTATTGGCTGGACTCCTGTTTGGCGTGAGGTTCAACACCGCAGCCTCTACTGCCAGAACCAGTAAGCGTGTATCCTTATTTGTGTTCACATCTTCTCCCCAGCTGGCTTGATACACAAACGTAACCTTCTCTGTTTTTCAGCCTACAAGAGAAAACTATCTCCAAAACTTCAAAGCTGCATAGTGCCATCCCTTGGCTGAGACAATTCAATATGGAAAAAGATCCAGGTGACATTTTTCTCTCGCCCTTCCCATGTGTCTCCTGAATTTTACCATAACAGCATGTCCATCTCAGTTCACTAGTATATGCATTCAGGGGTGGCTAGGTTTTCAGCGGATCTACTTTCTTGGAACCTGACATCCACCTGAGCTCTTGATCCTGGTTATGGGGCGTTAATAATCTTGAAGATGGTGCAGGCTTTGATGAGTGTTACAGTAATTCTGTCACATTTGTGGAGGCCCTTAATGGCACTGTCTGGAGCATGAATGACTCTCCTCAGTGGTGTCAGGTGGGTCTTTGGGACTTTGGCCAGTCAGCTAGCTAGATCAGACACGACCATTGACCATAGAGATGGTCTGAAGTAGGTTTGAGGACAAAAGAGCTTATTCTTACTGGCCAGGATCAGGCGATATTTGGTTTATATGCAATGTCGGTCTTGAAGCTGAGGTTGGAGTCGATGAGGAAAAACAGGGTCTTTGCAAAGTTGATAAACTGTGGAAAGAAAACATTTAGATTCATCTTTGAAAGCCTTCTTTGTACTTTTTGTTACTTACTGTCATTGCTGAGGAGTACACATTAAATGCACTATACCTGAAGCACTTAAAAAATCAACACACTGATGCACATACAAAGTCATAGGGGCATATTATCAAGGGGGTATATCTCCGCTTTTTTGGCCTTAAAAGCCAAGAAAGCGGAGATAAAATTATCTCCCTATTACCAAGCTGTCGCTAACACCAGTTAGTGACAACTAATAGGAGATAGCGACCATCTTGGGCCCCGCTTTGCATGTCAGTGATATTTATCACTAATGACATGCAAAGTGGGCGTGCCAAGATGTTAGCGACTGGAAACAGTCCCTAACATCGCTATCTCCTATTACCAACTTTTGGAGATATTCGCGCTAAGCGCGAATATCTCCAAAAGCTAACACCTGCCCTGAGCAGTTCTTAGCCATGTTATCCAATGGGAGGTGGATAACATGGCTAAGAGCATTTGCTCGATAATGCATGAATATCGCTGACTTTTCAGCGATATTCATGCATTGCGGCCGTTTTTTATCGCATTTGCGATAAACCTTGCTAATAGGAAGGTTTATCTGCGATAAAAATCGCCGATGTGCGGCGATAATTTTTGTATCTAAACAAGTTAGAGACAAAAATTATCGCTAGTTGTTGGTAATATGCCCCATAGTTCTTTATAGACCCCGGCATGGTTTGCCTGCGGCTGTATGCAAGGGAAGATTCTTTTCCGATCAGAGGGTCACAGAGAAGGAGAAGGATGTAATATTTCCTTATGTTGAAATGTTGGCATCCTAGAGTGAATCAAATGCAGAAGTGACACAAAGAGTATTGTTTTTAAATGTGTTTGGTTCCCTATTTCTGTAAACTGAAGAGAAACATATTTGCTAGTTGTTAAGCAAAAAATAACTCAACAACTACTTATTTGTGACCCCTGGTTCACCCACATATACGTATAGGTTTTTATGTTTGTCTGATCATATATGTGGCTCATTTTAATGTGCATATTTGTGGAAATAAATTGCATTGAAAAATTACACTAACATTTTCAAGTTATTGAATCCATATTCTTTAACTCTCCCTAATAGTGAGGGAATGTGCTCAAACTTTTTGGGTGGATTTACTAATATATCACGCGGTGCAAAGTAGCAACCAAAGTTGCTGCACTGCTCTGCATAGTGTGAGAGAAACACCCAGCACCATATCTACTAAGATATGGTCCTGCTGCTCTCTTCCACTGCGCTGGTGCATAATTAGGCTGCATAGCGCCATTCACACACCTTTGCACCATGGTACAAGGGTTTGTGCATGATGTCTAGCATTCGTTTTGTACTGTAATGGTACCCTTCCAGTACAGTATACTATGCTTAGGCACACTTAACATTTTTCACAATTTGTATGCGTGCTGTGGAGTGCAGCGCACATCCAAAGTTTGAAACAATTTCAATAAAAAAAGTTTCTCCTGCTTTGCAGCTGCCTCAAGAAGGTTAATCTACTTGTTGCAAAGTCCTATCTATAAATGTGAGCAGATAGTGCTTAAAATGGATATACCACTCATGGGACTACCCCTGAGCGCAGAGTAATGTAAAATAATGGAAAGTAGTGCAAAGCGGGGGCGTGGCCACAGAGGCGACCAAGATGGCTGCCTTTGCCTGAAGCTCCGTCGGCCGGGCTAAATACACCTCTTCTTGCTCGACGTAGGAGCATTATTGATTCAGCAGACACCCTCCATCAGCTCCCGGGGGCCGAGGGGAACATCCTGATGCCTGGCTCGGACTGCGGCGACATTCAGGGCAGGCACGAGACGGGCCGGTGCGGGGGATGGGTGCGGCCCTGCAGCCTTCCTCGACAGAGACGTTAGAAGCTGCGGTGGCGGTGAGTGGGGCCCCGGCGGGTGCCCGGCGCTGGCCTGCGCTTCCCCCCGCTCCTAACTGCGGGCTTTCCTCCTCCCGTCCCCCCCGCTGTGGTTGCCGCCTGATTCCCTCTGTGTACGGAGCGCTGTCGGGGCTCTTCCGGCCTTGTGGGTGTCTCCGCGCCGGGACCTGGCGTGTTGGCTTCAGCGGGGGGCGAGGGGGGCTTGTGGGGAGGCCCCAGAGTCTCAAACTGGAGCTGTGGCAGTGCTGGGGCTCGTAGGGCGTGCCGGCTCCTCCTGGATTCCTACTTGCCGTGGTGGGAGACGGCATGCACTGAGGGAGGCACGCGTGGGCGTGTATGCAGCGCCGAGATTTCTCCCCCCCCCCCCCCGAGGCTGCATTGTTGGGACCTTGGCTCTCCCTGGATGGTTGGCCGACGCTAGGGGACTCAACTTCCCGGAGCAGGTTCATGCTGCCTGTGCCTCATCGGGATGGGGCTGTCCTCCCATGCCCTGAGACCTGTGCTTGCCGCCATTCCCCGAACCACCTTGTTCTCGGCAGACCTTTGACGCTATGTTGCCTTGACGGCCCACGCTCTCCTCTGTGCTCTGCCCTGGACCTTTGGCGGGGTGATCCCCGTGTGCTCGGCCTGCGCCTCTCTGCCCTCTGGTTTTGCTGCAGCTGTAGACTTGCTAAGCCACCGTCAGGTCCCCTTCCTCTCCCTGAAGAATGGGGAAGAAAGACCCAAAACAAGGTATGCTTCAATTTGATGAACCTCCTGGCCCCACCTCGGATGTCCCTCCTGGCCTGGTTGATGGGGCTTGGGCTAAAACACTGCTGAAGACCCTGCCTCTCTTGCAACGGCCATGCTAAGTGAGATGAGGGCCGGTTTTAAGGTGCTGGACGGTCGATTTGATGACTTTGACAAGAAATTGGCTGACATGGGAACTAAGATTCAGGTTCATGATCGGAGGCTTGATGTTGTGGAGGGAGGGTTTCGGACATCGAGGACGGTGCATCATCATCACTGAAGCGGCTGGACAGGGTGGACAAGATCCTTAAGGAGTTAGCCATCAGGAACGAAGATTTGGAGGCGCATAACCACCGAAATAATATCCGAATCATCAGAATTCCGGAGACGACCACCACTGGACGTATGGATACCTTTGTGGAACAACTACTTGCAGAGCTGTTTGGAAGAGAAACATTCACACAGGGCTTTGTGGTGGAGCGCGCTCATAGGTCTCTGGGCCCCTGACCTCGTCACCCCGGTCTCCGTCTTGGGTCCTGCCGTATGGCAAAGTGCCCGGGATGGTGTCCGGCAGGCCAGGGGAGGCTTCCCCTGCACCTCCGGGCCTGGGAGCCCCGGCTGGGTCCAGGGGCCCCGCCGGGCCCCGTGTTGGGTGCTCAGGCCACGGGCCATGTCCCCGGGCATGCCGCACTGCCAAAGGCCCGGGACGGGGTTCCGTTGTGCCCGGGCAGGCCTCCCCTGCTTGTCAAGGTGTGCGCGGGCCCCGGGCCAGAGGGCCTGTCGGGCCCCCTTGCAGCCTCCATGGCTGGGGCCCAGCTGGGGCCCCGGGCCTCCGGTCCACCATGCCCCGGCGCCCTCTCACTCCTTCGTTGGGGCACAGGGTGTCCAGATTGCTTCACTTTCGTGCCTGACCATCTGGTCGCCCAGATCCCCTCGGTCATCTGGCCGCCCGCAATGTTTTCCTATGGGGCGACCAGATGGCTGGGCTTCCCTGGAAGTCCCGATGGGGTGCCATTTGCCTCCCGCATCCCAGCGAGGGCTCCAGGAGGTCGGATACTTTCGCGCCTTGGGTCCCCTCTGTCACCTAGAGTGCATGGATTACAAGAAAGTGGGGTAATTTTCCACCTGATTACTAGGGAGAGGGTCAGTCAGACCTCCGTGAGGTCTAGCGATTCTGAATCAGGGGAAGGCAGTACCGGGGCCCACCCGCCGGGGCCCCCAGGGGCCCGGGTTGCTCCTGCCTCTCAGCCCCTTGCCGATGGTCCTTTTCTCCGAGTTTGCTCAGGCAGACCTCCGTGGCGTCCGGACATGCTGAGAAGGGGAAGGCAGTCCCAAGGCCTGCCCGCCTGGGGCCCCCAGGGGCCCGGGTTGCTCCTGCCTCTCAGCCCCTTGCCGATGGTCCTTTTCTCAGAGTTTGCTCAGGCAGACCTCCGTGAGGTCCGGACATGCTGAGAGGGGGAAGGCAGTCCCGGGGCCCGCCTGCCGGGGCCCCCAGGGGCCCATGTACACTCCTGCCCCTTGCCGATGGTCCTTTTTCTCTGAGTTTGCTCAGGCAGACCTCCGTGAGGTACGGCCATGGTGAGAGGGGGAAGGCAGTCCCGGGGCCCGCCCGCCGGAGCCCGGGTACGCTCCTGCCTCTCAGCCCCTTGCCGATGGTCCTTTTTCTCTGAGTTTGCTCAGGCAGACCACTGTAAGGTCCGGCCATGCTGAGAGGGGGATTGTAGTACCGGGACCCGCCCGCCGGGTCCCCCAGGGGCCTGGGTACACACCTGCCTCTCGGGCCTCCTGCCGGTGGTCTTTTTTCTCCGAGTCTGCTTGCCCCGGCAGCAGGCATGCAGGGGATGCTAAGCCAGCATACTCCCCCTGCGCAGGGTGGCCTGCCAGGGGATGCCACGGCTGTACTCTGATCGATTGGGCACTCTCGGTCCGTTTAGGGATAGACTGCTTGGCCAGCCTCAGCTGTTGTTTCAAGCAAAGAGCTTCCACCCCGCATGGACCGTCTGACTCGAGGGAGGGCCTGTCGCATGAGGGTGGGTTGTTCACCCTACCCAGCAGAGCGAAGGCCTAGCGGCCCGGCAGCTCGTGCCCCCCAGTGGTCTGACCCGAGTGGAAGGGGTCTGGTGGCCCACGGCCCTCTGACACTGCCTGGCCGGCAGGTCTGTGGTCCCTGTGCACCACGCCGTCACCCCTCTCTGCCCAGCATGTTTCCACAGCAGCTCAGGCCCCGGCACCCCTTCTTCTCGCTCAGGCTGCGCCTCGGCCCGCCTCTCCCTCCCGGGGGAGACGACTGGGCCCGCCGGTGCCCATGCGACCACACTGCTCGGCACCCCTCCAGCGAGCCTCTCCCGCCCAGGCGGGTGGGCTCTTTCCCCTTGGCAGACCCCCGAAAGACAGAGGGTTACACGAAGAATTGCCGGTCGGGGAGATGGGCACGTCTTCTCCTGAAACCACATCGTGCTTCACAAACAGTGTAATTTCTTTATATATTTCTGATCTCAACACTGTGCCTAACGAGGCCTGTCAGTCGAGGTGTCACATATTCACCCATGGTGAGAGTAGGGCGGTATCTGATTCAAGGAGTACTGGTGCATGGTCTGACTGGGTAAGTAAAAGGCGCATGCCGCACCTAACAAGATGGTGAACATCTGTTGTGGCAAGCTAATAGTCTATCATGGAATGAATAGCCCTCATGTACTGATGAGGGGAAGGTAGATTCTGTTTTGGCTAGGTGACTTGTTCGCTACAAATCTAAAAGTCATTGATTCCATTGTGTGATTGTGTGTAGTATTGTTCTGGCTGACGCCGTTCCACACCTTGGGGCACAGCTTGTTATGTTTGAGGCCAAGTCAAGGAAACATTTAAGTCTCCTCTCCCTCAAGAGCGTATTAGCCCAGATATCAGATGCTCAGAAAATTGTGGACTTTCTCTGTTAGGATCATCTATATGTAATAAGATATTGTATACTCCATGGATTGCTCCTTACAAAAGCATATATCTCCCCTCTGGGTCTGATACTGTTCAGAGCACTTACAGCGGCATGCCCCATGCGTACCCATATTGTCACACAATGTGAGTATGCAGTATAAGATGTAAAGTAGCAGGTAGCCCCCCCTTAGCTTTTCTAGGTCTGTCATCTCTCTGTGACAGATGGGATTCCTGGAGGAAAAGTATAAATGTTTTATTTTTGCAAGTAAGTGGTATTCTTTTTAGTTATATGAACATCATCTAACGCCCTATCGTTACACATCAGGAAGTTCAGATGTGTAAGTGGTGTACCTAGGTTATTCAATTGAGCCATGTGCTCCATTCAGGATCTGCACCTAAGTTCTCCTGTCAGGGTCATATTCTTGGTTAATAATGAATAGGTAACTATTGACTCCAAGTATAGTTTGGTCTCTTATACCCCGCCCACCCTGTAACCACCCTTCTTCCCCAAAACTCCAGTAAACTATTAGAGGTGTATGAATAAATAACATGTCAGTAGGGGCTAAGGGGACTGTACCTTTCCCTCCAGCTATCACTCCTAAAATGGAGGGTGCCACCCATTCAGGTAATGAGTTATTACAAACCATAATCATTTCCAAATTTTAAACATACCCCATATTGTGCACATTTTGTGCCCATTGTATAACGTTGACTTGACAACTCTTCTTTGCTGCCCTATATTAGGATGTAGTAAAACTAGTCATTGAATCCTGAACCATTTGGTGTTGTCTGGAAGGTACCACCTCTGCTTATGCAAAGCAAATGCACATTAACAATGTCTCACTTACATCCTTAGTACATATTGCCCTTGGTTTACTGGAAGCAATGCATTTCAATCTTTAATTTTTAACATACATCTCATTAGATTGGTTCAGTTCACCTAGCTCTAAATAAAGTCTGGAGCAGTTCAATTAAGTTCACATTGCGAAACATTTCTGTCAATGCAGTCTATATCAAATATCAATTAGAGTCATTAACTGCTTTTGTTTCCGGTGCTGCCATCATAGGATCTGTATCAAATAGAAATTACCTGGCCTCCAATTCTCATTACTGCTTGTTTATTCAGCAGATTTCAAATATAATACATTCAGTTATTGTACCTTACTTTAACACTTGTATTATATTATAATTACCTTTCTGCAACAGTTATACATTTTAGATGCATTCAGGGGCCTATGGGGCGACCAGATGGCCGGGCTTCCCTGGAAGTCCCGATGGGGTGCCATTTGCCTCCCGCATCCCAGCGAGGGCTCCAGGAGGTCGGATACTTTGGCGCCTTGGGTCCCCTCTGTCACCTAGAGTGCACATTTAATTTTTCAGAACGATTTGTGCAAAAAGTAATGACAAAACCATTAAAAACATATCAATACAATAAAGCATACCATTCATTAATCCTTTTGTATATTTTACAGTAGTTACACCAGTCAATATTATAACTTGTCTGCCTGCCTGTGCTAAGGTTATTCACACTTTATTGTTTTACAAAGCACACAAAACAGACTCGCTACAGGGAATTAGATATTCTTTGGATTCCCTCTAGGGGTATGTTTTATGTTATTACACCCTCACAAGAGTCCCACTCAATAAGGTTCCCTCGTAGGCGAAAGGGAAAAAGGCAGATGCGTTTCCAATCCCCTTCTGAGTTTAGGGATTATTGTCAGGGCTGAACCACAGTGTAATCTGTATATTTTAAATACAATAATTGGGAGGGTAAAGAGAACCAACACCATAGATTAGAGCTCTGTTTCTACACTTCTCTTCTATATGTGAAGAATTTATTTTTAAAAAAGCAGTAAATGTACCTGGTATTCTTTAACCCCTTCGCTGCGGCGGCTATTCCGCCGCAGCGCTAAAGGGGCGGGGCGGCCACGCGGCGGCCGCATGCTGGTGACAGAACCGCTACTTCACCAGCCGCGGTTGAGCTATGCAAAGGGTTAACTTAACTCACTCTTGTGGTAACCTAAACACATTAAAATAAATTATGTAAGTGAATAAGTGAGTCTGGGATTACATATAATTATTGTCATGGCCGATTAGTTTGAAACTTACTAAATATTTTAATCTGTGTTTCATTCCATATTTCCGGTGGATGTTTCTTTTTGTTTTTGATAAAGGTTTGAAATCCGCCCTACAAGATATTCATTATATTTCATTACCTCATCTGTTGTTCAAACAGTATTGCAGTTAGGTCAAAACAACATTAGCCACCCCTCTTACTTGAAAGTGGCTTCCTCTTTTTTCCACTATGTCTATTTAGGCTCTCAAGGCGTGCATTTTCGTTTGGGCCATTAGTAGAATGAGTGTTGAACCATCGTTACCTGCCAAAACAAATGAAGTGCTCATGAGTGCGAGTTTTCGTTTTGGCTACCATTTTTGCTGTCAATGCGTGTTATCTAGTACTTCAGCAGTGTTCTGTTTGCTAGAATCTCTTATGGAATTCACCACTGTTCACTGTTAACACACGCCTTTGTTCCCCGTGGTTATTCAACAGTTTCGCGAATGCGCGTTAATTATTCTGGGATCGTGACCCTGTTCAAAAAAACATTTCGCTGGATCCCCACCGAAACCAGAAAACCAGTCACCCATGCTCTGGTCACGAGCCGACTGGACTACGGAAACACCCTCTACGCAGGTACTACCGCTAAACTCCAAAAGAAACTCCAACGAATCCAAAACGCCTCAGCCAGGATCATATTAGACATCCCGCGTAACGAACACATCTCTGGTCACCTGAAAGACCTCCACTGGCTACCCGTCAATAAGAGGATCACTTTCCGACTGCTAACCCACGCACACAAATCACTCTACGACATCGGACCAGAATGCCTCAACTCACGTCTGTCCTTCTACACCCCCTCCCGCCAACTACGTTCTTCCAGCCAAGCCCTCGCCACCGTACCTCGCATCAACAAGACCACCATGGGAGGCAGATCCTTCTCATACCTGGCAGCTAAAACATGGAACTCACTCCCCACTTACCTTCGCCTTACCCAGAACCACCTAGCATTCAGAAAGCAACTTAAAACCTGGATATTTGACAAGTAATCCTCCTCCCCTCCCTTAGCGCCTTGAGACCCTCTGGGTATGTAGTGCGCTATATAAATTCTTTGACTTGACTTGACTTCACTTCACTTCATTAGCTCGTCTGTGCGCGATCCCTGGTAAGCTTTTTTCGAACGCGCTCCCCTTTGGCGGCATTCTCAGTACTTCAAAGTTGTTTTCTTAGAAGCGGTGTATCTCGATTGGTAATCTGTGTCACCGCGTTTACAAAATTGCTGGCACTCTGCAACTAAGCGATCCCAAGTAGCTGCGTTCTACACCACTGTGGCACCGTTCCTTCATCAAAGCGGTTTAACTGTAGAGTATCATGAAAGCAGCTTATTTAACACTTTGCACTTACATTTTGCGAGGCTTCATATAAACCATCCCTCGTCGACCATGCAACTGGGCAAACGAGCATCACTGTGTGCTTGTGCTGTCTCTTCCTTTATTAGTTAGACTTCTCTACAGGAACTTGAGAGCATTATGGGACTTGTAGTCCTGGTCAATTACATCATTGCTTAGTTTAATTCTGACAATTCATTTAGACCTTTTGTTGTGCAGTGGAATTTCAGAATTAGATAGGCCTCTCTCTTTGATAGAATGCTTTCCAAATTCCCTCCAAGTGATGGCAGTTTCACGCCAGATAGAATAGTCCATTTAAACTCCCGTTCAGAGTGATTATTCTCCACGAAGTGTTGTACCATCGGTGCTGTTAGTATTCTGTTTTTGATACGTGAGCGATGTTGTACGATTCGATGATTGACTTGCTGGGTGGTTTTTCCAATATATATTTTGGAACATGGACATTTAATTGCATAGACAATGTTTTTCGTTTTGCAATTGGTGAATTCTGTGTGGGTCCACTTAATGGAGTTATGTACAAACTCGTGGCCTTCAATAGTCATGCTACATGCAGAACAATTACCGCACTTGTGGTGACCTTGGATGGGTGGTAGTTTCCATTGCGCTCTTAGATCCATTGTTTTTATTGTTATTGGGCCCATATCTGCCCAAATTATTTTCATTCCAATGCTCTTGTTTTTATGCATCGTGAATAAGGGTTTTTCCATAGGGCACTCCAATTCAGTTAGGAGATGCCAATTTGTTAAAATTATTTTCCGGTAGTTGTTAGTATGAGGCCGAAACGTGGACACACGCACCAATTCGTTCAAAGGTGCGTTTTCTTTTTTGGTCAATAATGATTCGCGTGGTGTGCACCACGCTCTTTTGACTGCATGTTTAAGCAATTTACGGAGATATCCTCTATCTTTTAACTGGTCACAAAAGATGGTCGCATTTATCATGAAGTCTTCTTTCCGTACACAGTTCCGTCTGATTCTCAACAACTGCCCATATGGCAAGTTGTTTTTTTGGCTGCTGGGGTGGAAAATTTGATAATGTAGTGTGGTATTCCTGTCCATTGGTTTCCGGTGTAGGGTTGTTGTGAGTTTGTGATCCTCCACAAATACTTCTACATCCAGGAATGTGAGATCCGACTTGCTCTTAGTCATTGTGAACTTAATGTCTGGATGCCTTGTGTTCAACCATTCATGGAACTGTTCAAGTTGGCCTTCAGTTCCACTCCATATACACCAGATGTTGTCAATAAATCTGTACCATTGTACAGTAGATTCACCGAAGAGATTATCGTCAATAATGGATCTTTTCTCAAATAGTGCCATAAACAAAATGGCCATTTCAGGGGCAAAAGGACACCCCATGGCTGAGCCTTTAACTTGCATGTAGAATGTATTTTCAAATCTGAAGTAATTCCGTTTGAGTGCAATATGAGCCAGATCCAATACAAACTCTGTTGGTACTCTTTGGGGTCTTGTCCGTGTCTCTAAATAGAATTCCATTTATTCCAATGCTTCATCTTGCGGGATTTGGGTGTATAACGATGTTACATCAAAAGAGACCAGCCATTGTGTGTTTGCATCAAATGTCTGTCCTTCTATTTTGTTCAGAAAATCTGTGGTGTCTCGAAGGTAGGATGGTACTTGGTTGACAAACGGTTTTAGAAAAATGTCAACGTACTTGGCGATCGGCTCCAACACGAATTCACTCCCGGAGACGATTGGTCTCCCGGGTGGCTCTGTCAAATTCTTGTGAATTTTCGGGAGAAAATAAATTACTGGGATCCCGGGGTTCGATTTAATTAAGATATCAAACTCTTTAGGGCCAAGGATCCCTTCTTCTAGCCCCCACTTGAGGTTGTCATTTATTTCTCCTTCTATTTGACGTGTGGGATCTTCATTCAATTGACAATACCATTCTACGTTAAGGATTTGTTTTTTGGCTTCAGACACATATAGGTCCTTTGCCCACACCACTAGGGCACCACACTTGTCAGCTGGTTTTATAATGACAATCTTTTTTTTTTAGATTCCTTATGGCTTCCTGCTGTTGTTTTGTGATATTCATTTTTGAGAATTGTTTTTGTCTCTCAAGTTGGCCAATTGAACACAAAACTGCTTGTTCAAATGCAATAACCTGTTTTGGCATCATATGGGACAGTGGAATGAAGTTGGACTTTTTGGCTAAAACAGATGGTTCAGTGTTTCCTTGATATTATTTTCCAAAAAAGAAAACTTGCAGTCTAACATTACAAAAAAACTCCAAGGTCTCTATTTTTAAGTTGGCAAAGTCGGTGCTTGTTGATGGAACAAATTTGAAACCCAATTCAAGGACGGACTTTTCCGCTTCTGTCAGTACTCTTGAAGACAGGTTTACTATGGTTGTTGTTTTCAACTCTTGTAGTAGTTCTTGCGGTTTCTCAATTCCCATTGGGGTTGCGGCGGTTTGAACCGTACCCTGTTTCGCAGGTCGCCTTGTTCTAAAAAAGCATCCTGTCTTATAGATGGACCTTCTCGGGGGTTTGTGTCTCCAGGTGAATCATAGGAGGATGAGTCAGAGAAGGTTGTAAATCGATTATTTGATCTACCTTGATACTGGGTAAGCGCTCTACATGGCTCCATTTGGGAGTAATAATCTTCCTTAAGGTAAGGGTATACTGTTTCAGTGTTGACATTTTTTGAGTCCTTTTCGATTTGCTCGTTTTAAAATTAATTGTGTTGTCTTTGAATGTTTGTATTTCCTTTTCAATTTTTTCCAGCAGTGCTTTAGCATCAGAATCAGTGTGGTGCCCTTAATTGCTTGTGTTAAACTTTCAAGTTCATCAAGTTCCTTTTGGCAAAAGTGTGCTGCTGTCTCTATAGTATGGACCATCAAGTTGTGACTACACTTTGTGCTTATGAAGCTGAATCCCTTTTTATATTCGGGATCTTCAGTAAAGACTACAGGGACATTCTTAACCTGTAGCCCCCAAGGGATGGTACCCGCCTTCAGGTGTTGAAGAAGGAAGTGGCCATGAAGTTCTGTTCTAATGTGTTTTTTGTTGAGGCGAATTAATTTCTCAGACTCATTCTGCTGTTTTGCTGTTGTGCTTAGAGTTATAGAGGAGAATGGGGAAGGGTTGGACATTAGACTCTGTATATGTGCCTCCGAAAATGAAAAAGTATCCTTTTCTGCCATATTGTTTCTTAGGCCCGACACAGGGTCGGTCTAACCTAAATGAATTTCTTCTACGTTGAAGCCTACTTTCTGCTACTACCCACGAGGGAATCTCCCACTCCAATCATTTTAAACCATAGGGGTCACGTCCATTACAGGGGTCTGGTAGGATGTACTAAACATGTATCAAATAGAAATTACCTGGCCTCCAATTCTCATTACTGCTTGTTTATTCAGCAGATTTCAAATACAATATATTCAGTTATTGTACCTTACTTTAACACTTGTATTATATTACAATTACCTTTCTGCAACAGTTATACATTTTAGATGCATTCAGGGGTACTCATTTCATTTTTCAGAACGATTTGTGCAAAAAGTAATGACAAAACCATTAAAAACATATTAATACAATAAAGCATACCATTGCATTAATCCTTTTGTAGATTTTACAGTAGTTAAACCAGTCAATATTATAACTTGTCTGCCTGCCTGTGCTAAGGTTATTCACACTTTATTGTTTTACAAAGCACACAAACAGACTCGCTACGGGGAATTAGATATTCTTTGGATTCTCTCTAGGGATATGTTTTCTGTTATTACACCCTCACAAGAGCCCGGCTCAATAAGGTTCCCTCGTAGGCGAAAAGGGAAAAAGGCTGACGCGTTTCCAATCCCCTTCTGAGTTTAGGGATTATCGTCAGGGCTGAACCATGGTGTAATCTGTATATTTTAAATACAAAAATGTGGAGGGTAAAGAGAACCAACACCATAGATTAGACTCTGTTTCTACCCTTCTCTTCTATATGTGAAGAATTTATTTTGAAAAAAAGCAGTAAATGTACCTGGTATTCTTTAACTTAACTCACTCTTGTGGTACACATTCTTACTGATGCTCGCGTAAACCTAAACACATTAAAATAAATTATGTAAGTGAATAAGTGAGTCTGGGATTACATATAATTATTGTCATGGCTGATTAGTTTGAAACGTACTAAATATTTTCATCTGTGTTTCATTCCATATTTCCGGTGGATGTTTCTTTTTGTTTTTGATAAAGGTTTGAAATCCATCATAGGATTAGCGGAGGATCAACACTCTTTCGCAATTTTCTTGAGGAATTGATTTGCAAGTTGTGTTTCAGTGAATATGTATGCTTTACTTACACAGAGACTTACAAATGGGCTGAGTACACAATGGCATTCTCCCTATTCACGCTCTGCAGCATTTTCTTGGATTCTGCAAATAAACAGAGAATCTCCTGTACTGTGACTGTGAAATCCAGATAGAATGAGATCGATGGTCCCTGTTATTGCAAATCTGTGTCTTGGGACAGATGCAGTAGGGTGTCCCTGTAATTCAGTACATTTGTAATGATGGGCCGCAGCAGTGTCCCACGGATATGCCTCAGTGCTATCAACATGTGGGCCCTTTTAATGATAAAAAAATGTGAAAAAAACATCTTTGACAAACAGTTCAATAAGCATTGTTTTGCTGAATGTCTCAATCTTGCCTGTTGATGTTGATTCCAGGGCTCCCACCACTGATATTGTTCTTCCTCAATCTGGCTTCCAGCTCTCCATTTTTCATTTTGACATTTTTAAGCATCTTGGCCATATCTGTGAGTTTGTTGCTCTTGGACATAAAGTAATCTTACACATCAGAGACTGTTTTTTCTGTAAGATCGATCCCAGCTGCTTTCTTGTCCAGATCTTCTGATAGGATATCTATCCTCTCAGAGAGCGAGTCAGACTTAATGTCAATGCTGTACAGACTGTTGTTCATGTCCCTTAGAATATCTTTAACGTCTTGTTATTTAATACTGGAGGGGCGATGTCTTTATCTGTGGCTCGTCCCTGGCGTTTAGTACATAAGGATAGTTTGGCTTGTCTCTGATCTGCCCTTCCCATTATGAGCTCTATGTGGTGGCTCTCCAGCTTGTAAATTAGTTCTAATTCCACATGACTTGCCTGCTGTCAATGTCAGCATACCAGCATTTGAATAATTGAGTACCAAATTACAGAGGTGCACTGCAGAGGTCCTTCAGGGTTTTGGGGGCCTCAAATATACAGTTGGGGAGGTGAGAAGGGCTGTGAGTAGCATTTTGGCTGCTACACCATCAAGGGATCAAGAGTCCAGCTCATGCTCAAAACCTCTGTTCACATATTATTCCTCCAGTGCACGCTTTACCATGCTGTGACCTCCCAAAGCAGTTTATAGCCATTTCCTTTGAGAAAATTACTGCACTTTTTGTTATTGTCCGCTCACTGGGACTGCATAACTAGGAGCTGTCAATGTTGGTCAAGTGCCTTTGTCCTCACGCCTGCCACGTAAGAGACATGCAACAAAAAATCAGCACCTGTAGTCCCTACACAGGGTTCAATTACTCTCATAGAGTGCAGCATGACAGCAATTCCAGGAATCATAATAAGTGCTGCGTCTGCCCCGCTCGTGCAACCCATGCAATCACATTGCTGGCCAGGCTTGGCTTGGCTTCAGTCTCCTCATCAGCCTCAAGGATCACTGCATTGCCTCACAGGGTTCCAAGAGTAGGCTGTAACCACTGGGCGCTTTGAGGTTTAATAGTTTGGTATGTACAGGGCTCACTACCAGGCCCATGTTATCAATCCACGGTCCAATGGTCACCAGTCCCCAGCGTGCTCCCACTGACCACATGGACGAAGGAACAGGCGAAGGACACACTCACTGCCGGCCCTCTCTAGTCTGAGAGTAGACTGTCGCCACTGTTTGCATTTCTTTAATTGTGCTAGGGCCCACTCTGCTCAAAGATCATAGTGAGGCCCACTGCAACCATCTGTCAAGGAATCAAGTGGAGAAAATGTGCAGGTGAGCAGGAATCAGGAGTTTAATGCATTGCACTTGCAGGCATCAATGGTGGATTAATTAAGGATAACTAACGGATTAATTGCTCTGCTCCAAGAACTGCATTAAGTCATGCCCATCCTGGTGCTGTGTCAGCTCCCCTGTCCCTTCCCCCACCCTCCCCCACATGTTTTTATGACACTCTCTGGAAGAACAGACAAAGCTGAAGATGAATGGAATACCAACTTCCAATGAGCATACACGTTGCTCATGCTAAAATCATGTACCATGCCTTCAGTAGGCATATGTGGCATCTGTTCACAGCTGGTTTTCTCAATGCAGGCCTAATTATAAGGGATGTGCACTTACATATGGTACTGTCAATTTGAGAAGAAGTTGCACACATGGCATATACATCTAACCTCCCCAACTGGGCTTCTCAACTACATGACATTGTCATCCTCCGCTTCAGGCTGAGGCTGTCACTGTCACCAAAGTCTACCAGGTTCAACAGGATGAGCGCAGTCTCTTTTCAGTCGAGAACGAATAGAATACCAAATGCAGTCCAGTGTAACTGCACAGCACAGAGATGTTTGTAGCTACATATGACGGTGTATGCGCTCGAAAAGACATTCATGCAGACCTAAAGATCCAGTGTGCACAATTGTGGTACAAGCAACTGTCGCTAATTTGGGTAGCCCATGCAAGCATGTCTTTAATATCACAGTTGCTTTGTACTATTTATACAATGTACATCACCATTGATGGTCATCCAATGTCAAATAGGACAGGTTGTTACTAAAGGTGACATATGTATCCCATGCTGCCTTTGTCACACTGCTGGAAAACCACAGAAAGAGCAGTGTGTGTGTATACTGGGGATATGAGACATATCTGCCAGATGACTACATATATTCTCTTTGTAGTGACACCAGTAACCTGTCCCCAAGTGCCCTGTGGTGCCAACAGCCAACTATTACAGTGCATGCAAATTATCATTGACTCACAGACCAGGCTGCTCTCCCGTCAATGTGTGGATAGCCTTTGTAACACCCTGTAGCACAATACTTGATGACATTGTCCTCATACTTAGGATAACTCCATTCTATTTTAACGGATGGGGCGATGATCAAAATCCTAGGAGGATGATCAAATTTCAGCCAAAAGTGGTATTTTTTGTCTGGGTGAGGAAGACTGGCATGAAGGCTGATTTCACTGAGGCTGGTTGATGGATAAATCTGGTAAATTGACCATAACAGTCCTAAAGATAGTGAGATTCTCCATATTAGATTGAAGCAGATAGTACATTGACTGCTTATCAGCTGTATAAGAGAGCCCGAAGGTCGGGTGCGAGAAAGGTTGATGATTTTCGGCTGGTCTGGGCAGCACTCACCTGAACCTTTAAGGGAAGCCACAAGTTTAAAGGTGCTTCAGCAGCTGTACCTCATCACAGTATAAGCTGTGCCACACGACCTTGTAAGTTCACTCCTGCCTGGATGTCTCCCCCTCCGCACAACTCTCCCTCGTTCTTTGTTGGTCTCCCTTTGTTGGCTGGATAGACCAAGCTAATAAATCTTGAAAGGATGTACATGGCTGGAGACTTGTGACCCATGTCAATGTCAGTTGACCATTTACATAATGTATTAACTCAGCTAGCCGGCAGACTGCTGAGGTCCAACCCTGTGCTAGAAATGCACCCTAGCGTGACGCGTTGTATAGGCACAGAGGTGTTGTGGAGATAAGCAACAACTGCATTAGGGAAGAAGATCAAGTAATAATTATATTCACTGTCACATTGGGGTACATTAATACTGCCTTATGCAGGGTTACACTTCCGCCCAAAGAGCTTTGCCCAGATTTGCATAGTTGGTGGTCCTTGTAGGAAAAGGTTGTGTCTTGGATCCGTGTGTAAGGTTGTAGGAGTTTCCGGGCCTGTAGTTTCAGAGAGTCAGATAAAAGATTGCCCAGTGTGTGCTGGTGGTGCTGTGACAGCATGTGCCCTAGCACTGACAAGGAGAAAGCAGATTAGTAAGCTCAAGGATGAGGGGCAGAAATGTAACTGTGGGCAACTTGACAACCCCCGCCTAAAGGCAGATCACCTACTGACCCTCTTTAGCAGGTGCCCGGACTGCCAAGAATGGAAAAATGAGGTATAGGAATGCAATGACCCACCAAACAGTGTTAGATGTAAATTCACAGGTTTATGATACTTGGAAATGAGAAGTCACCCCCAGGGTGGGTGGCTGGCAGCTGTTGGAAAGGGGATCACTCCAGATCAGAAGAAAATCTGAAACTTAGTCTATAGAGCAGCATTACAGCAGACACAGAAACACACATTAATTGTGGAAGCAGGCAGGCTCCAGGCTTCCCACCCAAAGAAGGTATGCTGGTATCTGTCTAACAGAGTTCTTGGGAGGTCCAATGCTCCTCGGGCACCCATGGCGACAGTAGATAGACCACCAATGAAGAACCTGCACAGAATAACACCTTGTTTGGTTATCGTAACCCTTGCTATGGGCATCACTGGGGCCATATGCAAAAACCACAGTTGATGGAAAGAATGCAGAACAATGTCATACATTCACCCCAGTACAGCCATCTGGGCCTACATCCATCGTTTTTTTGCACTCCACACCACCCCAGTTCAGACATGGCCATATGCAAATCAGTCTGACCCTGTGCCTCATGGGAACAGTCCAGCCCGAACTGCCAAGCCATGCCTTTTCTGGACTGGAAACAAGCTTCCGAGGACCGGTTTCTGGCATTCCAGCCGTCTTCAGCCCGGCTTGCTTGAATCCAGTGGTGTGGAGAGCATGGGACTCACGTCTGAGCATACCCATCCCACTCGGGGTGACAAATGCAAAAACCACAGTTGATGGACAGAATGCAGAACAATGTCATACATTCACCCCAGTACAGAGATCTGGGCCTAAATCCATCGTTTTTTTGCATTCCACACCACCCCAGTTCAGACATGGCCATAAGCAAATCAGTCTGACCCTGTGCCTCATGGGAACAGTCCAGCCCGAACTGCCAAGCCATGCCTTCCCTGGACTGGAAACAAGCTTCCGAGGACCGGTTTCTGGCATTCCAGCCGTCTTCAGCCCGGCTTGCTTGAATCCAGTGGTGTGGAGAGCATGGGACTCACGTCTGAGCATACCCATCACACTCGGGTGGACAAATGCAAAAACTACAGTTGATGGACCGAATGCAGAACAATGTCATACATTCACCCCAGTACAGAGATCTGGGCCTAAATCCATCGTTTTTTTGCACTCCACACCACCCCAGTTCAGACATGGCCATATGCAAATCAGTCTGACCCTGTGCCTCATGGGAACAGTCCAGCCCGAATTGCCAAGCCATGCCTTCCCTGGACCGGAAACAAGCTTCCGAGGACCGGTTTCTGGCATTCCAGCCGTCTTCAGCCCGGTTTGCTTGAATCCAGTGGTGTGAAGAGCATGGGACTCACGTCTGAGCATACCCATCCCACTCGGGGTGGCAAATGCAAAAACCACAGTTGATGGACAGAATGCAGAACAATGTCATACATTCACCCCAGTACAGAGATCTGGGCCTAAATCCATCGTTTTTTTGCACTCCACACCACCCCAGTTCAGACATTGCTCACCTCTTCTGTACCTGCCAAGGATTGGGGACTGCGAGCACTTCACAGCGGATTTGCTCTTCCCTTAGCCCTTTGCTGCCACTCCTCGCGGAACCCGCTTCGCGGGTCCCGCTTCGCCTGCGGGATTGCTGGACTGCGTTAATTGTGTTGTGGAACATTGTTGGGAAGTAAGCCACGAACTGCCCAAATTCCATCTTGGGGCGGCGGTGGGTGCAGGGCTGCGAGCGAGGGCAGGCGCAGGACTCCAAGTCCCAGGAGCGCCTGACCCTCTGCATTAACATCAGCTGCGACGCTCTCCCTGCTGGCTCCTCCCCCGCCTCATCGCTGCTAAAACCTTTGTGCCTGGGGACCTCGCTGGATTGCTCACCTCTTCTGTACCTGCCAAGGATTGGGGACTGCGAGCACTTCACGGCGGATTTGCTCTTCCCTTAGCCCTTTGCTGCCACTCCTCGCGGAACCCGCTTCGCGGGTCCCGCTTCGCCTGCGGGATTGCTGGACTGCGTTAATTGTGTTGTGGAACATTGTTGGGAAGTAAGCCACGAACTGCCCAAATTCCATCTTGGGGCGGCGGTGGGTGCAGGGCTGCGAGCGAGGGCAGGCGCAGGACTCCAAGTCCCAGGAGCGCCTGACCCTCTGCATTAACATCAGCTGCGACGCTCTCCCTGCTGGCTCCTCCCCCGCCTCAGCGCTGCTAAAACCTTTGTGCCTAGGGACCTCGCTGGATTGCTCACCTCTTCTGTACCTGCCAAGGATTGGGGACTGCGAGCACTTCACGGCGGATTTGCTCTTCCCTTAGCCCTTTGCTGCCACTCCTCACGGAACCCGCTTCGCGGGTCCCGCTTCGCCTGCGGGATTGCTGGACTGCGTTAATTGTGTTGTGGAACATTGTTGGGAAGTAAGCCACAAACTGCCCAAATTCCATCTTGGGGCGGCGGTGGGTGCAGGGCTGCGAGCGAGGGCAGGCGCAGGACTCCAAGTCCCAGGAGCGCCTGACCCTCTGCATTAACATCAGCTGCGACGCTCTTCCTGCTGGCTCCTCCCCCGCCTCAGCGCTGCTAAAACCTTTGTGCCTGGGGACCTCGCTGGATTGCTCACCTCTTCTGTACCTGCCAAGGATTGGGGACTGCGAGCACTTCACGGCGGATTTGCTCTTCCCTTAGCCCTTTGCTGCCACTCCTCGCGGAACCCGCTTCGCGGGTCCCGCTTCGCCTGCGGGATTGCTGGACTGCGTTAATTGTGTTGTGGAACATTGTTGGGAAGTAAGCCACGAACTGCCCAAATTCCATCTTGGGGCGGCGGTGGGTGCAGGGCTGTGAGCGAGGGCAGGCGCAGGACTCCAAGTCCCAGGAGCGCCTGACCCTCTGCATTAACATCAGCTGCGACGCTCTCCCTGCTGGCTCCTCCCTTCCCACACCTGCTATAAATCATCTCCTAGGTGCCGCGGCGCGGGAGCGCGCGGAAACTCGCCGGGAGAAGGCCGGGACAAGGGCGGGCCCTCTAAGGCCCTCGTAGGCCAGAGGAGGCCGGGCAGGGCCACCTCCCTAACAACTGCTGCCAGTAGACCCCGACCTGCTACACTTGGGTCATGACGACGGAGGAGGATACCCCTGGAAAAAAGGTAGATTACGCAATGGGTCATTGGAGAACTATTTCCAGAAGAAGAGTGAGGGTGAAAAGGACTCTATATTAGCAGAGCGTAGGGCAGAGCGTCGTCGCTCTGTCGAGAGCATGAAGCATAAACCCCTCACGGACAGCTCCTTGCTTGCTATAACCCGGGAAGGAGGTTCTGTAGACTTGAGTGAGGACAATGCTAGTCTAGAAGGCGTTCCACTACTGTTCCGTGATTTTGTATCCACACCTTGTCTGCCTGTGGATAATATTACAATAGTTTCTCATACCCCTAGTCCCAGCCGCATTATGACAACATCCAAACCTAGGAAACAGAAACCTAAGCCTCTACCCGCGGCTCAGATTCACCGCCCACCACCTAGTAAAAAAAGGAGGAAACATAGGGAGGTCCCAGGTAAAGCAAAAATCCCGCATTCAGAGTTTGGTAAAAGGGCACAAACCCCCATTTCAAATGAGATTACCCCAGCAGAGGCACGGGACTCCACACCAGCAGTAGCACCATCATTGATTTGTAGTTTACCTGAAGTAGCCATACAGGTGGTGACTTCAGACAGTAATATTAGAAATACAGCAGCGGATACTATACCTCCCCCCACATTGATAGGAAACTTGGAGTTTATGTTAAGATCTCTCCTTGTACCTATCAATGAGTCTATCAAAAAGGTGGAAATTAGACTCACTATATTGGAAGCAGCCATAACTAGTATGGCTACTCTGTCAAAAACCCAAGGGAGTGGGGTGGTGCATCCTACACCCTTAATAAGGCCCCCCTACCACTGTCCAAGAGATCCCACCTGCCCCAGCTCAGTCGGCCAAGCAAACTATTCAGCCCCAGGGTAGAGCTGACCTTCCCTCCGAAAACCCAAAGCCTCCAAAAAATGTAAAGACACCTGTTGTTGAATCGGGTGGCGCCTCAAATAAATCTAATCCTAAGGTCCCGGCAAGCAACAACCAGGACGCACAAGGGGAAATTAGTAATAATAGAATACCACGCAAAAAGGTGCCACAAGTGGAGATTCCCCCTGAAGCAGTGCCCTTTGTGGTGGTCCTAACAGGGGTCTCTCAGCTAGCAGAAAATAAGAAGGAGGGATATGTTGACCTTAAGAACAAAATCATTCATTGGTTAAGGACGTACAGGCCGATAGCGCCCAATATAGATGGAGATATAGTCCATGTTAGGCGGATTAACTGGCTGGGGAGTAGAATTAAAAATATGGAGGGGGATCTAGTGGTGATCAATTTTAGAGACCCTGGGGCTGTTGATTATATCCTAAATTGGCCACCAGGAAACGGGGGAACTTGTATCATCCCTCGGGCCCTAACATACTTTTATCCTAGGCCAGAGGATGCTTCATTTAAATATCCAAACAAACCTCATTCTTACAGACCACCCCTTACTTTCCCCTACAATAACAATGATACCCACTTTGGGCAACACCTTTCCTTGGTACCTGATCAGTTCTCTGCCTGGTCTACTGTCCCTTATAGGCACACGATGAACCATGGCACCAGGATGAATCATTTGAGGCCTTTTACCCCACTGGACACTTACAATCGGTTTTCCCAGCTTTCTGGGCTGGAGGATTGCGATTGAAGTTCAGCGCCTGGGGGGGAGGCAAGCGAACTTCTGGGTGGGGGGGGCCCCAATAAGACCCTATGGTAGCATAGGTACAGGAGAAGATAGTCCCCTTCCAGTTCAAACTGTTAGCATTAATGACATTATAGAGGTTCCTTCCTCTGTCGGGCCTATGACTAGCATGGCTGGGTGCTCCATACCACCTACTCCCCCGGTACAGGAGGGGGGAGACGTAAGACCAGGGTGGATAAGGAGGGTGTGAATGGGGGGGGGGTCCACCATAGTGCCTAATGGACGGCAGGTAATAAATTTCCTTTCTTGGAATATTGCGGGGCTAAAAAGGAAGTTAGATATCCCAGAGTGGCATACGTTCATCGAGAGGTTCGATGTTTGCCTATTTCAGGAAACTTGGAGCCTATCACCATTACACAAATCAGGGTACACAACCCATTTTCTGTCAGCAGTAAGTAAGGGAAAGGGTAGACCAGCGGGTGGTCTCATGGTCTGGATCAAAGTAGAACTGGATTGGGTGTTCACATGCCACAATTTGGAGTGTAATGATATACTCCATCTCTCCTTTAGAGGAAAGTTGGAAGGTAGTAGGTTTGACATTTTCAATGTCTATGCTAGAGGGACACCTGGGGACTCTGCCTCTCTGACTTTAACAGCCCTGGACTCCGCCTTAGCTAATTGCCCTTCATCAGCAAAAATTATTGTGGGGGGTGATTTTAATTGTACGTTTGAGCCCCTCCTCGGAGATGACCCCTTGGGAATTGAAGAGGAGGATTCAAAATGGTCCATCCCAAGTCTATCTTTGCCCCCCATTAGGAGGTGGTCGGCTAGGGCAATTCAAATCAATACATTGACCAAGGTTCATAAGTTAAGAGCCCTCAATGGTAGGACTAAATCCGATCAGGCAGGGGCATTGACCTTTAATAGGCTTACTGGGCCGTCTCGTATTGACTATATCCTAATGGATATTAGTTTTTGGGCAGAGCTTATTGACATGGAAGTCCTCCCAAGCCAGGATAGCGATCACAATCCCTTGTGCTGCAAGTTTTATTGGGGCACCCTTAAAGATAGGAGGATGAATGTCACCTTAAAAACATCTAAAGAGATTATCCCCTATAATAATAACCGTAGATTAAAATGGGATAAGGCTAAACTCAAGGAGGAAGATCTAGGGGCGATAAAGTTGTTGGTGGAGGGCTTGTCTTCTGATCTGGAAGATTGGGTGGGTGAAAATCAGACCAGCAGGGTCCCATACCCCTCCCTTGACTCAGCCTATAAAGCTACAATTGATCATGTTGGCAATTTTTTTATCTCGAAAGGGAAAAGTAATAGGGATACTGTTAACCCTCCCTCTTCTAATAAACCTTGGTATACACTCTTGTGCAAGGGCAAAAGGAAACAGCTGACAAAAGCCCTGATTTCTGGGGATCCTTTGCTGGTTAGAGTGGCCAGGAAGGAATACCTCAATGTACTATTATTGGCCAAACGTGAGTGGGAGGAACAGCATTGGCAGGACTTATCCAATGCTGTAAGCAGTAGGAACCCGAACCTCTTTTGGGACCTGATCAATAGATCTAGACATAGGAAATCGCAACCATTGGCTGCACATATAACCAGCCAGCAATGGTTTGACCACTTCTCATCCCTTTATGGTGGAAATGAGGAAACAACCAGCCCTGGGGTAGATAGTTTGAGGGATGGAGATTCCTCTGGGGTGGACGATTCTCCATTTACGACCATAGAAGTAGCAATGGCGATCAGGCACCTAACCCCAAAGAAAGCAGCTGGACAGGACGGGATTCCTGGAGACCTGTTGATAGCAGAGCCGCAGGCTTGGGCTAAATTAATCGCCACAATAATGAATTTGATCACCAGGGGTCACCAGGTTCCAGACTCTTGGAAAGGGGCAGAGGTAGTAACCGTGTACAAGAAGGGGGCAAGAGACGACCCTGCGAATTACAGACCTATTAGTCTGATAGACATAATTCAGAAAGTGGTCGGCAGGGTCATCATCTCAAGAGTAGGAGATTGGATGGAGGAGGCCAGTATTCTCTCTCACCTACAGGCGGGGTTCAGAAGAAAGGTAGGCACGATGGACCAGGTCTTTCGCTTTTTTGTTATCTATTGGAAGGAAGTTACCATCAAGAAAGGCAGTTTATATATGGCCTTCATAGATCTCAAGACGGCATTTGACCTGGTCCCCCGGGCAAAATTATGGGAGATTCTAGGAGAGATGGGTTTCCCAAGTGGTCTCCTGAACCTTATCATAAAGCTCCACGAGGGGAATTATGCGAGGGTTAGATGGGGATCCCAGGGAAAATTGACAGAGAAGATCCCTGTGCGGAGAGGAGTATGTCAGGGATGTGTTATGGCGCCGACCCTCTTCTCCCTATTCGTGAATGGAGTGGTGGACCATCTGAAGGGGGAGGAGACGGATGCCCCATCCCTGGCGGGGGAAAGAATCCCCACTCTACTCTTCGCCGACGACACCATATTAATCTCCAAATCCCCGGTGGGTCTACAAAAACTCTTCAACCGGTTTAGCTCCTTTTGTACCACCCGAGGCTTAACCATCAATACCTCAAAAACCAAATTGATGGCACTCTCCCCCTCTAAAAGATTCAAAAATAACTTCCTGCTTAATGGTGTTCCCTTGGAGCTGGTTGAGTCTTTTGATTATCTTGGTGTCCGGATAAACAGCCGAATGACCTGGAAGGATCACTTGGCCAAAATGTTACTCAGTCACCAAAAAGTATCGGGGGTGATTCTGAGGGAAATCCGTGAATCAAGTAGTAAACCTGTCTCCCCGGCCATGGCCATATACGAGGGTCAGATTCTCCCAGCTGCATTATATGGCTCTGAACTTTGGGGGTTCGAAAATGTATCAGATCTATCGAAAGCGGAAAATAATTTCCTAAGGAAGGTGGTGGCTCTTCCTGCTTCCACCCCACTAATTCCCCTGAGATCGCAAAATATGCTGAGGGGTTGGACGATCTTCTTCTACTGGACACGGGAAAAAAAATTGGATGGTTGAATAAATTGAAAGACCTGGTTCTTAAGTTAGGGCTAAGAGATGCTTGGGAGTCACAATCGCCGCCACCAAAGGATGTGATCAAAAAGTTATACTGGGACTGGGTTCAGAGTAATGTGTTGAGGGTCATGGAAGGAAAGGGGCTCACTCACGGACCAATTTTTGCTATTTAAATGTGTGAGGAAATTGGAGCCCTTCCTCGACCTGATAACTAAACCCTTTGATCGCGCACTATACTTAAAATTGCGATACGGGACGCTTCCGGTGCATGACTTTCCGGTGAGATGGTCAAACTCTGGTGCCCCCCTGCGTTCATGCCCTGGCTGTGCAGCACCAACAGAGTCTGTGGCCCATCTATTTTTTGCCTGCCCAGCTTACAAAGGGGCGCGTAAATTTTGACTGAAACCTGTGTGCAGGGAACTGGGATTGAGGTGCCATAGTCAGGTTCTTCGTGTACTCTCTACGGACTCTTCATCTTCCTTTATGATTTGTGGGGTAGCGAAGTTCTTGGGAAGTGCATGGATGACGCGATACCGCTTACTGAAATTGCAGTCGGGGGGCTTAACGGTCTGATGCCATATCTGCTAGTAGTATATTAGTGATTGTGTTGCACCTTATTCTTTTATTTGTATTTTAAATATTTTATTGTGTATCGGAAATGTATTTTATATGTCTTCTTTTATGGTGATTAAGTTGCCGAATAAAGATATTCATGTAAATAAACACAGCCTTCCCATAGCTTTAAAATGGAAATGTGACCCTGAGCCTTTTTCAAAATGAACTCAAAACTACTCTGAAGGTGTCTGTGAGTTACTGGTAGATTGGGATCGACTGGCTCAAACTGTATATATTAGTGTATATTGTTTTCGGTGCTAACTGTGTGTTAACAGTAGGTTATACAACGGAAGTAGAGACTGGTTGCCTGGGAATGGCCTTCTGCAGTTCACTTTCTTCCATAATATCTTCACCTCTTCTGCAGAGTAAGGTCTTCCATTTCTGATGGTTTGTCTTCTATGTGTGACTGGGTTCTCTAGTTAGCTGGCTGTGCTTCGGACACATTAAATGGCATTTCAAATTATTATTTTATGATGAATGTATCTAGAAAATTGTAAATAATATCACTATAGAATTTTTTGTACATCAATATTGTAATTGTTTATCATTAGATTGTGTTTTTTCTACATATAAACATACATTAATTTAAACTTTATAAGTGAATTTTATGTAATTTATTTTGAGAAGAAAAGAGAACAACGTTTGCCATGTTGCATTGGTTGTGCTGTATTTAACATCCAACATAAAATGCCATTACAGTTTCTTAAAACACATTCTTACTTTACATTATATTAATTATTTTGTAAGAATAAATATATACGTTTTTGAAAAATTAGAGGTCTGATTTAACATGTCAGCTCCATTTTGTCTTTGAGCAGATGTGTTAAGTGTTGAAACTCCTGACCCTGTCTCTGTCTGCAAAATGAATTTTATTTATTGTTCCTTTGCAGATGGTGGTGCCTACGTATTGAGTCCCCCCACCAACTGGTACATCCTCCTGCCCACATTGGCAATTCTTTTCTTGGTCCCGACCACAGGTCGTACCAACGATTTTCATCCCCTCAATACTTCTGTGCGAGAACCCATAAGCGTTAATGTGTTTTTATACACGCCTCAACCCCCTTTTTATTTGTCTATGGAATTCTAAGTGAGCCCTTTAAAATACATTATTATTGTCCGCCACACATTCTTCCACGAAAATTTAAAATTGTTTACTCCTGCATTTTATTTCCATTTCCCTCCCAACCTCCTCATTTAGCTACTGGCTGGACATTCTGTTGTATTCCAAGGTCTCACTAGATGGAATAGAATGGTGAGCACCTCTGTCAGGCTGTAAATGTATGGTTTTGAGGCATTACCTTGGACTGTGATGTCATCATTTGCTGATGCGACTGTCACAATCTGCGACTTACGATGTCAATGTCCAGGGCATACGAACTACAATTTGGGAAGCAAGAAGTAAAATTAAGAACTCACTATTTTCTAGTGTCAGTGCCTAGTACATACTATTTTGCTATTTGAGATGAGCATGTTTTAAATATTGCTACATCGGACTCACATAACCACATTTATTACCAGTTCCATAACTGTAAACTAACTGACTGGCATGCCCACCTCATCAAGTTTGATTTGTAAAAATAAAAAAGAGCAAAAGTCTCAAAAAAATTTAGGAGGTTGCCCCCACATTGACCACTGGTATGGCCCACTTCCCCCCCTGGTGCCGCTGACTACTGGCATGGACAATACCAAAACACTTTGGGGTTCACACTAGCAGAGATCAGGGTTGAGGTGAATTAGTAGAGTTAGTACCAGAATTCCCAAAGACGCTGCAAGCCATGATTGAGGAGCAGTGTGAGACCTGTGTTTACCTTAGTGTCGGAATATCTAGACATGCTGCAGTCCATTAATGAGTGGCAATGGCAGAGTTAGTCATATGTTTCAGTAATAATTTTCACAACTGCGTTGGTCTTTTCTTCATCCCTGAAATTAGCCCTTGTAATAAATTTAATGAACTAGACAGGGAAGAGAAACCAGCTAAATAACAAGATTTCGCAACAGGATATACTAACTATGTCGATGGATAGGCTGCAAAGGGTTGTTTCCATGACAGTACACTTCCTGTTTCACTTCTCAAGTGTTAGTTCTTTCTCACCAAAGGATACCATGTGCTATGTGAACTAGGCTTTTGCTCCTTCAATCTTGGAACTGAAATTATATTTTTTTATGCAGAATGTCCAAACCAAACATTTGGGAAGTATGATTGGGAAGGTGCTGTGTCGGCTGGACAGCTACTGGCCCTGCCAGCTAAAGTAGCACTGCCTGTGGGAAGCCACAACAGCTATTGATGTTCCTTAGAGGCTACCCTGTGGTTCACTTTAGAACTAGAATACACCTAAGTGATTTGGAAGGCCAGGGAGGATTGCCTCAAATAAACAAGATCTGCCGTGATAAAATGAAGTATTATTTATTTAACACAGGGGGACACACAGAACTGACCCAGGAGTCCCGGAGGGTCCTTGAAGCGCCACAGCCTTCCTGCGCTGTTTACGAGGGGTGACAATCACCAGGACTACACTCCCCACCGCCCCACGCGACCGGAAGTCGCGCACGCCCTGTCCCGCCCCCGGAGGTGCTCATAACTCCAGCCAGAGCCCCGGGGGAGCGGGGGACACACAGAACTGACCCAGGAGTCCCGGAGGGTCCTTGAAGCGCCACAGCCTTCCTGCGCTGTTTACGAGGGGTGACAATCACCAGGACTACACTCCCCACCGCCCCACGCGACCGGAAGTCGCGCACGCCCTGTCCCGCCCCCGGAGGTGCTCATAACTCCAGCCAGAGCCCCGGGGGAGCGGGGGACACACAGAACTGACCCAGGAGTCCCGGAGGGTCCTTGAAGCGCCACAGCCTTCCTGCGCTGTTTACGAGGGGTGACAATCACCAGGACTACACTCCCCACCGCCCCACGCGACCGGAAGTCGCGCACGCCCTGTCCCGCCCCCGGAGGTGCTCATAACTCCAGCCAGAGCCCCGGGGGAGCGGGGGACACACAGAACTGACCCAGGAGTCCCGGAGGGTCCTTGAAGCGCCACAGCCTTCCTGCGCTGTTTACGAGGGGTGACAATCACCAGGACTACACTCCCCACCGCCCCACGCGACCGGAAGTCGCGCACGCCCTGTCCCGCCCCCGGAGTTGCTCATAACTCCAGCCAGAGCCCCGGGGGAGCGGGGGACACACAGAACTGACCCAGGAGTCCCGGAGGGTCCTTGAAGCGCCACAGCCTTCCTGCGCTGTTTACGAGGGGTGACAATCACCAGGACTACACTCCCCACCGCCCCACGCGACCGGAAGTCGCGCACGCCCTGTCCCGCCCCCGGAGGTGCTCATAACTCCAGCCAGAGCCCCGGGGGAGCGGGGGACACACAGAACTGACCCAGGAGTCCCGGAGGGTCCTTGAAGCGCCACAGCCTTCCTGCGCTGTTTACGAGGGGTGACAATCACCAGGACTACACTCCCCACCGCCCCACGCGACCGGAAGTCGCGCACGCCCTGTCCCGCCCCCGGAGGTGCTCATAACTCCAGCCAGAGCCCCGGGGGAGCGGGGGACACACAGAACTGACCCAGGAGTCCCGGAGGGTCCTTGAAGCGCCACAGCCTTCCTGCGCTGTTTACGAGGGGTGACAATCACCAGGACTACACTCCCCACCGCCCCACGCGACCGGAAGTCGCGCACGCCCTGTCCCGCCCCCGGAGGTGCTCATAACTCCAGCCAGAGCCCCGGGGGAGCGGGGGACACACAGAACTGACCCAGGAGTCCCGGAGGGTCCTTGAAGCGCCACAGCCTTCCTGCGCTGTTTACGAGGGGTGACAATCACCAGGACTACACTCCCCACCGCCCCACGCGACCGGATGTCGCGCACGCCCTGTCCCGCCCCCGGAGGTGCTCATAACTCCAGCCAGAGCCCCGGGGGAGCGGGGGACACACAGAACTGACCCAGGAGTCCCGGAGGGTCCTTGAAGCGCCACAGCCTTCCTGCGCTGTTTACGAGGGGTGACAATCACCAGGACTACACTCCCCACCGCCCCACGCGACCGGAAGTCGCGCACGCCCTGTCCCGCCCCCGGAGGTGCTCATAACTCCAGCCAGAGCCCCGGGGGAGCGGGGGACACACAGAACTGACCCAGGAGTCCCGGAGGGTCCTTGAAGCGCCACAGCCTTCCTGCGCTGTTTACGAGGGGTGACAATCACCAGGACTACACTCCCCACCGCCCCACGCGACCGGAAGTCGCGCACGCCCTGTCCCGCCCCCGGAGGTGCTCATAACTCCAGCCAGAGCCCCGGGGGAGCGGGGGACACACAGAACTGACCCAGGAGTCCCGGAGGGTCCTTGAAGCGCCACAGCCTTCCTGCGCTGTTTACGAGGGGTGACAATCACCAGGACTACACTCCCCACCGCCCCACGCGACCGGAAGTCGCGCACGCCCTGTCCCGCCCCCGGAGGTGCTCATAACTCCAGCCAGAGCCCCCGCGTCGCGGGACGCGCGCGCGGGCGCCGCCGGGCTAAGCCCGGGCAAAGGGCGGGCCCTCTGTGGCCCTCAGAGGCACAAAGAGGACGGGACGGGCCCCCCCCCCTGGCTACTACGAAGGAGGTGGTACAGTTTTTACTTTATATTGTCCTACCATCCACTGGACACAGGAGGTAAATTATATTGACTCATAATAGTGACTGCTTTGATACCCATCCCGCCTTAACAGATCTGGGCTTATGACATTGTACACTGGTCCAGTACTGGTGTTTGTTGTTGTTACCATATTGCTGCTATATACGAAACCTTTCAGCATTATGGATGGCACAGGGGTCTTAAATAATACTAACTCCCGTGGGGGGATTGGAAACGGGAGTTTGGATAACTCAAATGTCTGCCGTCAATCCCCTTTAGTAACAACCAATTACTGCCAACCGTTATCACTATTGGATGAACTTAATGCGCTTTGTAAAACTAACTACATCCTGTTTCAAGAGGGTAATGAATCAACTGGTGCCCCACTAAATTCAAGTCCTAGTCCTAACAAACCACCTACCCCCCAAGTAACTCACCAGGGAAACCACTCCTTAGTTTCAAACCCTCAGACACCCACCACCAAAAGAAAGCGGGATGCTAGTCTCCCTTCGGTCTGTACTATTTCCCCGCAATCATTTAGGGCACGTTCTACCTCTTATTCTCCCCTACTTTCAACACCAATTGATCCTTTGACCCTGATTGAACACATCATTAAAACTTTAATATCCCCTTTGGTTAAAAAAATCATGGTCATCGGGGAAAAAGTTACCTTTATAGAAGAAACAACGAAGGCCAACGCTATCCTCTTAGAAAGTCTGGTTAGAGCTAACAAAGGTGAACTCACAGCCACTGCCGATATGTCACAAAGCAGTACTCCCCCAACCCAGCCTTCTGCACCTAATAAATCCGAAAAGTCATTACCATCTAATACCCGGCAGACCACACCTAACAGATGTAGTTCAAAAAAGGTAATACCTTTGAACTCTGATAACGGAGTAGGGTCATCTAAACATTCAACGCCCTTAGTGGGGACTCTCTCAAAAAATGATTACAGGCATAGAAAAAGTAATCAAATTGACCTACCGCCGGAGGCTGCTCCATTTGTTTGCATCCTATCAGGCGTGCCTGAATTAAGCAATGGAAATATCGAGGGTCAAACCGAGCTGGCTAACAAGGTATCATCTTGGTTAACAACGAATAGGCCCCTTCCACCAAATTTACATGGGAAAATACTGAATGTCAGAAGGGTGAAATGGCTGGGTCCTCTAACCAAAGATATAGCGGGAGATCTGATTCTTGTAAACTTTAGGGATCCTCGGGTTGTCCATTTTCTTCTGGGCTGGCAGCCACAAAGGGGGGACGGCCCAATAGTTGTAAGGGAATTGAGAGATTTTTACCCCAGAGCCGCATATATGCCCCATGTAAGATTTAAGACAGGAAATTACTTTAGGGGCAACAATACACTCAGCAACTACAAGCTACCCACTTGGCATCATTTTTCGCATTGATCTGGAAATTCGAGCCTGAACGGTCTGATAATAAATCTCTGATGCCTGGGGCTGCCTAGAACTGCAGAGGAGGCGGCTCTAAGTGGGGGAAGGATGTTACGTCTAGACCGGTTAAATGCCGATTGAGTGAGGGTTGTATCCCCCTTTCCATATGAATGAATCTCTTTCTCAACGCACTTTGCACTTTTTTCGTATAATTTAAAAATTGTCTGTTTTATTTTTGTAAATTTATTGTATGTATGTACATATTTACTCTTTGGAATGGTATTCCCTTTTAATGTATAGATATGAATGTATTTTAATCTTGCACTGTGCTTTTATGGTTGCTTTGTCTCAACCGAATAAAGCTTATTGACTGACTGATCCTCTTTAACCCTTTCGCTGCTAGGCCTTCCCCCCCACCCCCTGCGCTAAGCCTTTTTTTTGGCTATTTGGGATAGCTCATGCTTAGGCCCCTGTAACTTTTTGTCCACATATGGTATCCACATCAAATTTGTGTCCTTTTTTAAGGGTACCCAGGGTTTGTGGAATTCCCTGGTGGAGACTCAGAAATTAGCCAAAATACAGCAAAATGTTGTTTGTTTTTTGGGAAAAATGGGGGCAAAGTGCTGCAGAAGAAAGCATCTGTTTTTTTCCCTGCAAATGGTATCAACAAAGTCAGTCAAGTCAAGTCATAGAATTTGTATAGCGCACTACGTACCCAGAGGGTTTCAAGGCGCTTAGGAAGGGGAGGAGGATTATTTGTCAAATATCCACGTTTTGAGCTGTTTTCTGAACGCTAGGTGGTTCTGGGTGAGGCGGAGGTAGGCGGGGAGTGAGTTCCATGTTTTAGCAGCCAGGTAAGAAAAGGATCTGCCTCCCATGGTGGTCTTGTTGATGCGAGGCACAGTGGCGAGGGCTTGGTTGGAAGACCGTAGTTGGCGGGGGGGGGTGTAGAAGGACATTCGAGAGTTGAGGCAGTCTGGCCCGGTGTCGTAGAGTGATTTGTGTGCGTGGGTAAGCAGTCGGAAAGTGATCCTCTTATTGACGGGTAGCCAGTGGAGGTCTTTAAGGTGACCAGAGATGTGTTCGTTGCGTGGGATGTCTAATATGAGCCTGGCTGATGCGTTTTGGATTCGTTGGAGTTTCTTCTGGAGTTTTGCGGTAGTACCCGCGTAGAGGGTGTTTCCGTAGTCCAGTCGGCTCGTGACCAGAGCGTGGGTGACTGTTTTCCTTGTTTCGGAGGGGATCCAGCGGAATGTTTTTCTGAGCATGCGAAGAATGTTGAAGCAGGAAGAGGAAACGGCGCTGACTTGTCTGTTCATTGAGAGTGAAGAGTCCAGGATGACGCCAAGGTTTCGTGCGTGGTCTGTCGGGATGGGTGCTTTTCCCAGGGCTTCCGAACACCAAGAGTCGTCCCATGCGGAGGGGGATGTACCTAAGATGAGGACTTCTGTTTTGTCTGAGTTCAGTTTCAGACGGCTTTGTTTCATCCATTCAGCAACTTCTTTCATTCCTTCGTGTAGGTTAGTTTTGGCGGTGCTGGGGTCGTTGGTGAGAGAAAGGATCAGTTGGGTGTCGTCCGCGTAAGAGATGATGTTGAGGTTGTGTTGGCGTGCGATGGCCGCGAGGGGGCTCATGTATACGTTGAAGAGGGTGGGACTGAGTGAGGATCCTTGGGGTACGCCGCAAATGACTTCAGAGGCCTCGGACTTGAATGGAGGAAGGCGGACTCTCTGGGTTCTTCCGGTGAGGAACGAGGTGATCCATTCAAGTGCTTTCCCTTGAATTCCGATGTTATTGAGGCGTTGTAGAAGGGTGCTGTGGCAGACTGTATCGAATGCTGCAGAGAGGTCGAGGAGGATGAGGGCGACTGTGTCTCCATTGTCCAGTAGAGTTCGAATGTCGTCTGTTGCTGAGATGAGGGCGGTCTCAGTGCTGTGTTTTGCTCGGAAACCAGATTGTGAGGGGTCGAGGGATTTGTTGGCTTCGAGGAAGGCGGCGAGCTGGTTGTTGACGGCTTTCTCGATGACTTTGGCCGGGAATGGAAGAAGCGAGATGGGGCGGTAATTTTTGAGTTCGGTGGGGTCCGCTGTTGGTTTTTTCAGAAGGGCGGTGAGTTCAGCGTGTTTCCAGTCTTCAGGGAAGGTTGCGGAGTTGAGGGAGCGGTTGATGACGTCTCGGAGGTGCGGTGCTATGACGGAGTCTGCTTTGTTGAAGATGTGGTGAGGGCATGGGTCTGTAGGGGATCCTGAGTGGAAGGAGTTCATCAGGCGGATGGTGTCCTCAGTGGAGATTGGGTTCCAAGCGTTAAGGGTGTTCACGGGGGGAAGAGGGTCGGCAGAAGGTAGGGTGGGTTGGTTTCCGGGTTGGTTGTCAAAGCTGTTGTGGATGTCTGCAATCTTGTTGTGGAAAAAAGAGGCTAGGGAGTCGCAGAGGGTTTGAGAGGGGGTGATGTCGTTGGAGTTGGCTGAGGGATTGGAAAATTCCATGACGATGTTGAAAAGTTCCTTGCTGTTGTGGGCATTGTTGTCGAGTCGATCCTTGAATGCTGTTTTCTTGGCTTTTCGGATCAGTTGGTGGTGAGTGCGGGTGGCGCTTTTGAAGGCGTCCTTGGTGCTGGAGGTTGGGTCTTTTTTCCAGGCCTTTTCGAGGGAGCGGCAGAGTTTTTTGGATTTCTTGAGGTCATCGTTGAACCATGAGGCCTTCTTGCTGCCAGGTTTGTTTTGACGTTTCTTCAGTGGAGCTAAGGTGTCGGCGGTGTTGGATATCCATAGGGTGAGGTTGGCGGCGGCTTCGTTGGCGTTAGAAGAGGGGGCTGGGGAGTTTCGAAGGAGCGATGCAGAAATTTGGTCCGTGGTGATTTTCTTCCAGTTTCTTTGCAGGGTAGGTTGAGAGTGGTTGATGGGTTTCGGCTTGTTGTAGGTGAAGTGAACGCAGCTGTGGTCGGTCCATAGGAGATCCGTGGTGTGGCTGAAGGAGACATGATTGCTGGAGGTGAAGATGGGGTCGAGTGTGTGACCTGCGATGTGGGTGGGGGAAGTGACCAGTTGTTTAAGTCCGAGGTTGGCGAGGTTGTCCAAGAGGGTGGTGGTGTTGCGGTTGTTGATCTTTTCAAGGTGAAAATTGAGGTCTCCCAGGAGGATGTAGTCTTTGGAAGGGAGCGCGTGTGGCGTGACGAAGTCCGCGAAGTCTTCACTGAATTTTGCGCGGGGTCCTGGTGGTCTGTAGAGGAGGGTGCCTCTGAGTGTGGTCTTGGGGTCGATGTGAATCTGGAAGTGAAGGTGTTCGGTGTTGGCGAGGTTGGCGTCAGAGCTGGTTGAGATGCGGAGTGATTTCTTATGGACGATAGCGATTCCTCCTCCTGTGTGGCTGGTACGGTCTTTGCGGGTGATTTTGTAGTCTTCAGGGATGGCAATGGTGATGTCTGGTGCGGAGGAAGCATTCATCCATGTCTCCGTAAGGAAGGCGACGTCTGGAGAGAGGGTGTCTAGTAGGTTCCATAGGTCAATGGCGTGCCTGTGCACCGATCGAGTGTTGAGAAGGATGCATTGTAGGTGGTTGGGATCAGGATCCTGTGGTGTGGTCTTGGCGGAGATGTTGTCGGTGCCGCTGAATCTGCAGGAGTAGCAGGAGAAAGGTCCATGGGTGTGTCCAGGAGCGGCTTGGACGCAGGTGGGGGCGCGACCAGGGTCAAGGGCTAGGAGGGAGGTGGCATCATAGGTAATGCGGGCGGGCTGGGCAGCGCGAGGGGCAGGGGGTCTGGCGCTGGGCGCGGTCCAGGCGCGGACGGGCGTAGACGGGCTTACCTTTGGCGCACCTTCGGCGCGACTGGGGCGCGAACGCTGCGCGTGAACGCTGCCGCGGGAACTCCTGTCATATATGGATGGTGGAGGGGGAGGGGCGAGGGCGTCTCAGCTGGGAGGCGGGGCGGTCTCTAGAGGGCGAGCACAACACACAAAATGGCAGCGGAGGGGTTAAGAGAGCGTAGCGCTTGGGGAGAAATGCTCAATTATACAAATACAGGTGATAGCGCTTTTTCAACAAATGCAAATACAAAGCGGCGAACAGTGCAGGCAACAAATGAGGCAGTAGTTGGTTAAATAAGCGGAGCAACGATACCACGGGACGCCAGGGAGGCAAGGGAGCGACCACTCTGCTCGAGAGCGAAAGCGAGTCACAACGCGGAGGGCTGGCGGAGCGCTGCTTCTGCTTAGTGGGAGGGCGTCTCAGCTGGGAGGCGGGGCGGTCTCTAGAGGGCGAGCACAACACACAAAATGGCAGCGGAGGGGTTAAGAGAGCGTAGCGCTTGGGGAGAAATGCTCAATTATACAAATACAGGTGATAGCGCTTTTTCAACAAATGCAAATACAAAGCGGCGAACAGTGCAGGCAACAAATGAGGCAGTAGTTGGTTAAATAAGCGGAGCAACGATACCACGGGACGCCAGGGAGGCAAGGGAGCGACCACTCTGCTCGAGAGCGAAAGCGAGTCACAACGCGGAGGGCTGGCGGAGCGCTGCTTCTGCTTAGTGGGAGGGCGTCTCAGCTGGGAGGCGGGGCGGTCTCTAGAGGGCGAGCACAACACACAAAATGGCAGCGGAGGGGTTAAGAGAGCGTAGCGCTTGGGGAGAAATGCTCAATTATACAAATACAGGTGATAGCGCTTTTTCAACAAATGCAAATACAAAGCGGCGAACAGTGCAGGCAACAAATGAGGCAGTAGTTGGTTAAATAAGCGGAGCAACGATACCACGGGACGCCAGGGAGGCAAGGGAGCGACCACTCTGCTCGAGAGCGAAAGCGAGTCACAACGCGGAGGGCTGGCGGAGCGCTGCTTCTGCTTAGTGGGAGGGCGTCTCAGCTGGGAGGCGGGGCGGTCTCTAGAGGGCGAGCACAACACACAAAATGGCAGCGGAGGGGTTAAGAGAGCGTAGCGCTTGGGGAGAAATGCTCAATTATACAAATACAGGTGATAGCGCTTTTTCAACAAATGCAAATACAAAGCGGCGAACAGTGCAGGCAACAAATGAGGCAGTAGTTGGTTAAATAAGCGGAGCAACGATACCACGGGACGCCAGGGAGGCAAGGGAGCGACCACTCTGCTCGAGAGCGAAAGCGAGTCACAACGCGGAGGGCTGGCGGAGCGCTGCTTCTGCTTAGTGGGAGGGCGTCTCAGCTGGGAGGCGGGGCGGTCTCTAGAGGGCGAGCACAACACACAAAATGGCAGCGGAGGGGTTAAGAGAGCGTAGCGCTTGGGGAGAAATGCTCAATTATACAAATACAGGTGATAGCGCTTTTTCAACAAATGCAAATACAAAGCGGCGAACAGTGCAGGCAACAAATGAGGCAGTAGTTGGTTAAATAAGCGGAGCAACGATACCACGGGACGCCAGGGAGGCAAGGGAGCGACCACTCTGCTCGAGAGCGAAAGCGAGTCACAACGCGGAGGGCTGGCGGAGCGCTGCTTCTGCTTAGTGGGAGGGCGTCTCAGCTGGGAGGCGGGGCGGTCTCTAGAGGGCGAGCACAACACACAAAATGGCAGCGGAGGGGTTAAGAGAGCGTAGCGCTTGGGGAGAAATGCTCAATTATACAAATACAGGTGATAGCGCTTTTTCAACAAATGCAAATACAAAGCGGCGAACAGTGCAGGCAACAAATGAGGCAGTAGTTGGTTAAATAAGCGGAGCAACGATACCACGGGACGCCAGGGAGGCAAGGGAGCGACCACTCTGCTCGAGAGCGAAAGCGAGTCACAACGCGGAGGGCTGGCGGAGCGCTGCTTCTGCTTAGTGGGAGGGCGTCTCAGCTGGGAGGCGGGGCGGTCTCTAGAGGGCGAGCACAACACACAAAATGGCAGCGGAGGGGTTAAGAGAGCGTAGCGCTTGGGGAGAAATGCTCAATTATACAAATACAGGTGATAGCGCTTTTTCAACAAATGCAAATACAAAGCGGCGAACAGTGCAGGCAACAAATGAGGCAGTAGTTGGTTAAATAAGCGGAGCAACGATACCACGGGACGCCAGGGAGGCAAGGGAGCGACCACTCTGCTCGAGAGCGAAAGCGAGTCACAACGCGGAGGGCTGGCGGAGCGCTGCTTCTGCTTAGTGGGAGGGCGTCTCAGCTGGGAGGCGGGGCGGTCTCTAGAGGGCGAGCACAACACACAAAATGGCAGCGGAGGGGTTAAGAGAGCGTAGCGCTTGGGGAGAAATGCTCAATTATACAAATACAGGTGATAGCGCTTTTTCAACAAATGCAAATACAAAGCGGCGAACAGTGCAGGCAACAAATGAGGCAGTAGTTGGTTAAATAAGCGGAGCAACGATACCACGGGACGCCAGGGAGGCAAGGGAGCGACCACTCTGCTCGAGAGCGAAAGCGAGTCACAACGCGGAGGGCTGGCGGAGCGCTGCTTCTGCTTAGTGGGAGGGCGTCTCAGCTGGGAGGCGGGGCGGTCTCTAGAGGGCGAGCACAACACACAAAATGGCAGCGGAGGGGTTAAGAGAGCGTAGCGCTTGGGGAGAAATGCTCAATTATACAAATACAGGTGATAGCGCTTTTTCAACAAATGCAAATACAAAGCGGCGAACAGTGCAGGCAACAAATGAGGCAGTAGTTGGTTAAATAAGCGGAGCAACGATACCACGGGACGCCAGGGAGGCAAGGGAGCGACCACTCTGCTCGAGAGCGAAAGCGAGTCACAACGCGGAGGGCTGGCGGAGCGCTGCTTCTGCTTAGTGGGAGGGCGTCTCAGCTGGGAGGCGGGGCGGTCTCTAGAGGGCGAGCACAACACACAAAATGGCAGCGGAGGGGTTAAGAGAGCGTAGCGCTTGGGGAGAAATGCTCAATTATACAAATACAGGTGATAGCGCTTTTTCAACAAATGCAAATACAAAGCGGCGAACAGTGCAGGCAACAAATGAGGCAGTAGTTGGTTAAATAAGCGGAGCAACGATACCACGGGACGCCAGGGAGGCAAGGGAGCGACCACTCTGCTCGAGAGCGAAAGCGAGTCACAACGCGGAGGGCTGGCGGAGCGCTGCTTCTGCTTAGTGGGAGGGCGTCTCAGCTGGGAGGCGGGGCGGTCTCTAGAGGGCGAGCACAACACACAAAATGGCAGCGGAGGGGTTAAGAGAGCGTAGCGCTTGGGGAGAAATGCTCAATTATACAAATACAGGTGATAGCGCTTTTTCAACAAATGCAAATACAAAGCGGCGAACAGTGCAGGCAACAAATGAGGCAGTAGTTGGTTAAATAAGCGGAGCAACGATACCACTGGACGCCAGGGAGGCAAGGGAGCGACCACTCTGCTCGAGAGCGAAACCGAGACTTTGTGGTGCTGAAATCACCATCTTCCCAGCTTTCAGGGACAATCAGACTTTTGTCAGATACCCAAAAGTTTTTACACAGTTTTTGCATTTTACTGGGACATAGCCTATTTTATTTTTGCTCTTTCAACCTCTTCCAGTTAGTGGTAGAAATGGGTGTAAAAGCAATAATAGATCATGGAAAGCTATACATTTCTGAAAAGTAGACACAATTCTGAATTCAGCAAGGGGTCATTTGTGTAGATCCTTCAAAGTTCTTTTTAAAGAAATTAACAGTTGAAAATAAGAAAAATTGAAAATGAGTTGAAAAAATGGCCATTTGTGCCAACAATTTCACCTGCAACTTCTTCTTAGTATGACATATTTTTGAAAGAAATATACGGTTACATTTGCTGGATTCTTCTGTTTGTGCGGATATATAGGACTTGTAGGTTCATCAAGAACCCGAGGAACCCAGAGCCAATACCTGAGCTGTGTCTTACAATTGTTTTTCATTGTGTACAGGGTATGTAGAAATTCATTTGGTAAAAGAGTGAAAAATAGGTATCAAGGACACCTATGTATTTCCGAAATGGGAACAAATTATAGAGTATAGAAGCAGTAGTGTACAGGGTGTATAGCAATTCATTTGGTAAATTATAAAGAGTGAAAAATAGGTATCAAGGACACCTATGTATTGCCGAAATGGGAACAAAATATAGAGATTAGAAGCAGTAGCTATTTGCACATCTCCAAAATTGGGGGTACCCATACTAGCATGCGAATTATAGGACATTTTTCAAAGGGACTTCTTTTTTACACATTGTCTTACATTTGTAAGGCATAAATGCATAGAAACTCAATAGGTAATAACAGTTGCTCTACAATTCCGTTTTCCCCTAAGTCTCCCATAAAAATGGTACCTCATTTGTGTGGGTAGGCCTAGTGCCCACGACAGGAAACAGCCCAAAACGCAACATGGACACACCACGTTTTTTACAGTGAAAACGTACCCTTTTTTTCAAAGTGCCTGGCTGTGGATTTTGAACCCTAGCTCTGCCGGCACCTATGGAAACCAAGCAAACGTATACATTTTGCAAACTAGATACCCAGAGGAATACAGGATGGGGTGACTTGAATGGCTCCCACCAGGTTTTGTTACCCAGAATCCCTTGCAAACCTCAAACTTTGTAAACAAAAAACAACACTTTTTCCTCACATTTCTGTAATGGAACGTTCTGGAATCTACATGGACTCACAAAATTCAACCTGGGTTTTTGACCCCGGGCTTGGCGGCCATGTTGGGAAACCTACCAAACCCACACATTTCTGAAAACTAGACACCCGAGGGAGTCAAGGGAAGTATGGCTTGCGTGGACCCCCAACACTTTCCTACCCAGAATCCCCTGCAAACATCAAATTTAGCTGAAAAAAATCTGATATTTCTCACATTTCTGTGTGGGATGACCATGCTGGCACAAATGTCCTACCAACCTGCATTACCCCTGGTCCCCCGAGTAAAATAATAGCTTTTCCAGGGAGGTGTGGCTTGCATTGATCCCCAACATTTTCCATCCAAGAATCTACTGCAAACATCAAAGGTAGCTAAAAAGTGACTTTGTCCTTTAATATATGTGTGGGAAAGTTGTGGGATCATCGCACGGCACAAATTTCCTACCACTCAGCATTCCCCCCAGTCTCCCGATAAAAATGATACCTCACTTGTATGGAAATATGTGCCTGTGCAGTGATCCTACAACTTACCCACACAGAAATGTGAAGGAAATGGGACTTTCTAAGTAAATTTGAGGTTTACGGGAGATGCTGGGTAAAAAATGCTGGGGGGATCAATGCAAGCCACACCGCCAGCCAAGAGTCAGTACACACACACCACCATCCACGCGCCATCCAGCACACCGCCAGCCAAGCGCAATTCACATACACCGCAAGCCAAGCACCACTCGGCACTCTGCCAGACCAAGCGTCATCCCCGCACACCAGCAACCAAGCAGGGCCGGACTGGTAACAGCAACCAGCCCAGGCAGAACTGTCCCCGAGTGACAAAACCACCCCCCATGCCCAGAAAACCGGCCCCCACCCTTCTAGCCCACCAGGGAAATGCCTGGTGCCTGCTACAGTCAGTCCGGCCCTGCAGCCAAGCACCATCCATGCACACACCCAGCAAAGCACAAGTCCACGTACACCGCCAGCCAAGCACCACTCCACGCACACCAATAGGCAAGCGCCAATCTACATACACTGTCATCAAGCACAAGTCCACCCACACCATTAGCCAAGTGCAGGTCCACACACACTCCCATCAAAATGCCAGCCAAAGGTCAGTACACGCAGACCGTCAGCCAAACTCCAGTTACACACACAGAAACTCTTCCTGGTTTCTAGTCGTTTGGGTGTAGTTGAGAATCAAAATACCACAGAAACAGCCAAAATGTGTGCCTAAAAAAAGGGAGCGACCCTTGCATATGGGGCATCTCACTGGCATGCCCATAAACATATCCCTGGTAACCTAGTGGGCTTTCTGCACCCTGTGGGGGGCAGATAGGGGCCTATTACCCCGATCTGCCTCCTGGGGGGCAGAAAGCCTTTTTTGGCAGTGGGGACGTTAGCATGCCCATTTTAGGCAGCCTCCAACCCTACGTATAAAAATAAAAAATATCCCTGGTTCCCAGTGGGCTTTCTGCCCTCCAGGTGGGCAGATTAAGGACTATTGTCACATTTGCTTCCAGGGGGGCAGAAAGACTTTGGATTTCTGGAGGGACCATTGGCATGCCCGTTTTGGGCAGCCCCCCTCAAGATACATAAAAAATCCCTGGTGCCTAATGTCCTTGCAGCCCCCCTCAATGGGAGCTAATTGGGGGCTATTTCCAGAGGAGGCAGAAAGTATGTGGATTTTATTTGGGGATTGGAGTATTGGCATGCCCATTTTGGGCAGCCCCCACCCTTACATATAAAAGAAAACCAATCCCTGGTGCCTAGTGAGCTTTCTGCAACCCCCCCCCCCCCCCCCGGGTGGGCCGATCAGGGACTTTTGCCCCCATCTGCCTCAGGAGGGGGGGCAAAAGACTGTGAATTAAACAAATAATCCCTGGCATCTAGTGGGCTTTCTGGCCCCCAGGGGGCAGATTGGGAGATACTGCCCCATCTGCCTCCCAGGGGGGCAGAAAGACTGTGGAATTTCATAGGGTGGGGGCATTGGCATGCTCATCTCGGTCGGCCCGCACCCCTAAATCCAATTTTAAAAAATCCCTGGCATCAAGTGGGCTCTCTGCTCCCCGGGGGCAGAAAGACTGGAATTTTCAGGGGGGGGGGGCTTTGGCATGTCCATTTTGGGCAGCCCCATCCCTAAATTCAATGAAGAAAAATCCCTGACGTCCAGTGGGCTTTCAGCCCCCCTCCCTGGTGCCTAATGGGTGGATCCCTACTTAGGGATCGCCCTCCTGGTGCAATCCCCAAGCAGGGATCCACTAGGGAGGCGTACCATTGTTTTGGGGAGATTCGCCCCTTTCCAATGATACCTCTCCTGACTTTCTATGTGCTCAGGGGACTGAGATAGCCCCTGAGCACATACAATGTGAAACTTTCGTTTTCATTGAAATTACGTCAGCGCGAAGTGTGCGCTGATCCTTATTTCAGGGAAATCAACTACACAGCTATGAGAGCTGGGGAAGCTCTTCCCCAGCTCCTGAGGCTGTTGGGGGGGGGGGGGGGGGGGGGGAGAAGAAATCCCACTGGTGACCGCACAAGAGGGATTTCAAGTGCCATGTGTGAGGATGACCAGGAGAGGAAGGGGTTAAAGACCGTAGCTACATATTTTGCAGTGAGGGCTGGTGCTTTGTCACAGAGCTGCCCAATGCGCTTCATGGATCTATTCCTAGTTGCCCAGGCATCTTTACATGCCAAAGACCTTAGGCATACCTCTCAACTCACCCCCTCCACCTAGACTGTACTGTAGAACAGGTTAAATGCCCCCCCCCCCTCAATGAACTTGAATGAGATCATACACCCTGAAAGCCTTCATCATTCTCCGTAAAATCTTTGTTATTCGTTGATTTCCAACGGTATCACCCTCAAAAGCCATTCTATGTCTCCCTGCCAGATAACGCTGCATGATTTGTGCAGCTTTTGTTTGCACTTATGGTATTATGACATAGTCACAATACCAAACATACATAAATAAATAATTAAAATGTGTGAGCAAAGGCAAACTTGTCCCCGAAAGTGGAAGCATATTTGGTATCATCAAAAATCCCTTGACAGAGACATAGATTGTTAGTGATATTGCAAAGCCATGCCATCTTGTCAGCAAATAATATCCTCATTTTGTCTTATACAACGCATTCTTTACCTGTGTAATACAATATTGCCTTCTAAAAGGCCAAATGTTGCAGAGACTGTTAGCATGTTAGATTCTGGATGAAAAAAATAAACATAGCATACCTTCTTATTGATATTCCTTTGGGGAATTCCAAACTAAAATTATCAGTTTACTATTTTCTCCAGGATCGGGATTGCCATCAGTCATAGAAAGCATAAATTTCTGGTGCCCAAAATTAGTACTGGTGCCACTCACCGGCAACCACCAGCAAAAGTTAAGCACTGAGCATACATTGAAACTCCATTGCAACATATTCCAGAAAATAACTTCATGTTGCCACCCCAAATGAATTGACACCAGCAGGGAGATTACTATCCCCTCCAAAAACTTGTTTAGAGTCATCAGAAGACTGTACGGTCTAGGAATTCATGGTGGGGTGCAAGTGTCTGGTAAGCCTCATCATAAACATATGCACATTTGATCACGTAATGCCACTGCACATCACACTTGCAGGGATACCAAAGGAAGCAAAATACTCCTTTAAAATAGAATGCAGGACATACAATCTTGTTCACGTAAACTCTCCAAATTATGTAGACAAAAAGTTGATGATCTCAGGGGATCCAGAAAACTTAGAAACAAAGGAAACTTTGGGCTGGCAATCAAAACAATCTACACACAAGATGGTATGTTATGTTAATTGAATTTAATATAGCCATCAAATCACCTGAGGGCATCTCCTTTTTGCACACCGTAGCAGACCTAACAAAAGAGCTCATTGGAAGAGGGAAGCTTTCAATAGTGTCCTAAATTGATAATAATTCGAACAAGCACAAATGTGCACAGGAAGTCTGTTCCAGTGGACAAGGGCAAGGTAACAAAAAGATCTTTCTCCACATCTAGACAAGCGGATACGGGAAACACACAGCAGGTCTTTGTCTATGGATTTAAAAGTTCTGGCTGGAAGATACGGTTAAACTTTCTTTTGTAGATAGCAAGGGCCATTGCCCCTTATCACCTTGTATGTAAGGCAGCAGATCTTAAAGATGCTCCTTTTCTTCAATCGGTACAAAAGGGGGTGGGGATGGACGGAGCATCTGAATCAATCAAACACTCACACCCAGTCAAAAGATCTGGGTTTAATCCATCACCGTTCTTTAGCCCACTCTGCCACCCCAGTTCAGACATGGCTATATGCAAATCAGTCTGACCCTGTGCCTCATGGGAACAGTCCAGCCCGAACTGCCAAGCCATGTCTTCCCTGGACCGGAAACAAGCTTCCGAGGACCGGTTTCTTGCATTCCAACCGTCTTCAGCCCGGCTTGCTTGAATCCAGTGGCAAAGTGAGCAAGGGACTCACGTCTGAGCATACCCTGCCACACTTATGGCGGCCAAAAGCGGTACAAAAGGGGGTGGGGATTGACGGAGCATCTGAATCAATCAAACACTCACACCCAGTCAAAAGATCATGTCTGAACTGGACAAAGGGAAAGGGGTGTAACCACCCCCTTCCTGGGTCCCACCCATAGGAGGGACCTAGCAGGTGATCCAGCCCCTTGATTTGGAATAAAGGTAGGAGCTGTGCCCATAGACTTTAGATCATCCTGACTGAAACTTTGATACAAAACTCTGAACCCTTTGACATCCTACTCGACGTAGAAGACTGAAGAATCTCCCTTGTTGTCAAGGATTGACCACCCTGCACAAGCAGGCACAATCAGCGCTACAAGACCTGGACTCCCAGACTTCCAACAGCCCGATCCACAGCCCCAGCAAAGCTGAGACCCGTGGAGGCGACGTGAGACGTGGGACCGGCCATCTTGGAAAGCCAGCAAAATGCTTCCTGTGCAGCTCCCAAGGCACCCTCGAAACTGTGCATTGGGGATTGAGAAGCCCCAGCCCCGAGCAGCTCTTGCACTGAAGATCACCTCTCCACACTCACCGAGTGCTGTGTGGGGCCCTTTTGCATTTTCCTGCTTGACGCGTCTGTCCGGTCACTTGCCCTTTGGCTAGTGGCCTCTGTGATGACGAACCTTCGAATTTTCACTGCTGGTCTGGTTGCTCCAGACTGGCCCTTGCTCCCCTGAAAAGGAGCAGCCCATCAGACCTTGCTGGTCTGATCCAGAAGCCATCTCCGATTCCTGCGTGGGTTGCATTTGCCAAGGCCTGTTAACTCCGATTCAAGAACCGACACCGCCGACAGCGAGAGCCTTTGTGGGACAGCCGGTGTCCACCTCCTGGTTGTTGTTGATAATTCATGGTCCAAATGGCAGCGGAGACAAACTTCATGACAGCACCTGATCGCAACCCGACATCGCCTGGTTCCTTCCTGGTCACTGGCTAGTGACCCAGACTCTGTCCCCTCTGCTTTCAGGTACTCTACATCTTCGATCCACCCTTGGATCCAACCGGACTCTTCTCTCCTGTCGCCTGCAGCATCTTTTCATCAAGGCTCCATAGAACTCCACGACGAAACCCGACGCACTTTCACACCTATGCACCCGCTTCCTGTGGGTGAGGTAACGAGGGTACTCCGGTGCTCCTGTAGAGATTTACATCCCTAGTGTCCTAGTTTAAAGTGGTTAAGTTCTAGTCCAGTCGGAAGACTTCCAAAACTGCAACTTTCTAACTTTTACGCACCATTGACTTCTATTGGTGCACGCGGTTGCCTATAGACACTGCACCCGCATCCTGTGGGCCTCCCCGACCTAACCTTTGTTAGTCCAGTGTAGCCCTAGCAATTCTCAAGGCCCTAGGCCTTACCATTGTTTGTGACGTGGTTCTTATACCACTATTTAAGAATATGGTTTGAGTGGCCACCAGGGCCTGTTCACATTTGTGCAACTTTTGTATGCTATATGAAGTTCTTTGTTTAACGCTTGTGCTTCTGTCCTCATAAAGAGTACAGAGGATTATTCTAGTAATAAATACATATATTTTATAATATATAACTTGTGTGGTGTCCTTTCATTTGCTATTAAAAGGATTGCATATGGTAAAACATTTGGCTTCACATGCCCTCTTGAGTTTAGCCTAAGACTGCTTTTGTCCATGCTACCATTAGGATAGCTGGTCTATAAGGTTGACTTACAACCAATCACCATAGGGGTCATTTGGACTGGTGCAAGGTGCTCACTAGAATAGTGAACATCATATACCAGGCTAACTTCTCACATTGGTGTGCAGTGGTTGATATTTGAGCTTGCTGTTTTACCAATTGTAATCTTTGACATTATCATTTGAAAGATCACATCAAGTACCATAGGTACATATAAACAAAGCTTTAAATACTTAAGTTCTACTGAACTTAGTGGTTGTAGACCAAAGGGCTTAGCACACCCTGACTACAACTCCTAGAGAGGTTCAAGTAGGTAAACATTTAGTGTAGGTAGGTGCACACACCCACACCTCACTAGTCATGGCTGGCGCAGGTGAACTACCCAGTTCTCTACTTGTGGAAAGTGACCCTCCCAAGGCACCCTCCAGCTATGAAAAACTCAGCTTCAGAGAATTGAGTGCCTTGTGCACCTCAAGGAGGCTGAAAAAGGGTTATAACCCTACCATCCCAATCGGGTGCCGCTCACAGCGTTCTACTTTGGCTGTTCGCAACGGACCTGATTGAAGGTGTTTAGTGACTTTTGGAGGACTCTTGGCCAGAATTTTGCCGGGATTCTCGGCCCCCGCTCCACGGGTACCGTTTGGGTGACTGCTGCCTGCTATAGTATCACCGGGGGAATGCGAGGACCAGCAGGCTACACTTCCTCACAGCCGGTGCCTCTTCACGCCCCCTGCCAGCTGCTGTTATTAACCTTTTGCGGCCCCCGCTCCGCGGGAGCCGCTCATAGCGTTCTACTTTGGCTGTTCGCAACGGACCTGATTGAAGGTGTTTAGTGACTTTTGGAGGACTCTTGGCCAGAATTTTGCCCGGGATTCTCGGCCCCCGCTCCATCGGTGCTGTTTGGGTGACTCGCTGCCTGCTATAGTATCACCGGGGGACTACGAGGACCAGCAGGCTACACTTCCTCACAGCTGGTGCCTCTTCCCCCGGTGTTCACGCCCCCTGCCAGGAAGGTTAAAACTGACATCACTTTCCCGCGGCGCGCGCGGGTGGGCGCCGGGTGTAGCCCGGGCCAAGGGCGGGCCCGTTCTAGCCCGTTACAGAACGAGCAAGACTGGCCTGGGCCACCTCTCTTGGTCCTTAGTTGTATGCCCTTGGACAACGTTCAAGATCATCATAGCCCTAGCTGGAGATTCTACTAGGACCAGGGATCATGGCAACAAGGGAAACCAGAAGTAAGGCCACGGCATCATCTTCTATGGTGGCAGGTACTTTGGACAATTTTCTTATTAGAGCAAACTCACTGGTGGCAAATGAACTAACGATAATTGAAAGAAGGCTTTCGCAGGGGATTGAAAGTGTCAGAAGGTCCTCTTTGGGTCTAATAGTGAATGCCAAAACCCCTGATAAGGGCGAGGACTCACATAATTCCCTACTATTCCGAGCCCAGCGCATAGATCTCTGTCCACTGTTTCTGTGACCTCCAACAGGCTGACTAGGAAAATGTTGGTGTCGGGTGATCGGCCTGTGCAAGACTCAAGTAGACCAAACTTGAAAAATGTAGTCAATTTACCACCTGAGGCTGCTCCACTCGTTGTGGTTTTAACTGGTGTTCCTGAGCTCAGAGACCCACCACTAGAAAAGTTTGCTTCCCTGAAAAATAAAGTGGCGAGTTGGTTGAATATTTACAGACCCCTCCCCCTAATATTAAAACTGAATTGATGATGGTTCGCAGAGTTCCGTGGGTCGGATTCACTCCAAAGAAAATCAAAGGGGGTTGCATCCTGGTAAATTTTAGGAATCCAGTGATTGTCTCACACATCTGTAACTGGCTAGACAGTACGGGGATACAGCAATTCAGCCACTCCCCTTGTCCTTTTTCTTTCCACCCTTAAATTCCCCACGGGACCCAGAGCTTGATGATGGGTGGAACAGGGTGGGCCCAAGGGGTCATACCAGAGGGTTTAGGCCAAATCCCTATGAAACTTCGAGGCCTATCGATTACTTTAATACTAATAGGTATAGTTGCCTCAATCAGGTAGACTGACTCCACTGGGAAATAGGCTCCCGGGGAAGAATTGGGGGGGGTCAGTCCCAATAACCCTGACTAACACCCGGGAAACAGTCTCTGAGAGTAGAGTTCAGTTGGGAGCAGGGGCAGACCCCACAGACATCCAGGTCACGCAGCAAGAATCCACGAATCTTGACCCAACATATCTCAGAATTAAAGAACCCTCAACGCAACCTCAGGCCCGTTTCCCTGGTCCAACTGTAATGAAAATACTCTCCTGGAATGTGGCAGGTCTCAATAACAAACTGGCCTGTCCTGACTGGGGCTCTTTCATAGATACCACAGAAATCTGTATTTTCCAGGAAACATGGGCACGGGAAGAACAATTCCGAATAGGGTTTGCCTCATACTCAGTCCCCGCAAGGTGGGGGGGAAAGGGCAGACCGTCGGGAGGGTTAACGATATGGATAGGAGCTGACTTAGGTTGCACCGTCACGGTCATGGATACGGCATCAGAGGATGTGCAATGTGTGATCCTGTAGTGGCGAAATGGTGCCAGACTTGCCCTGGTTAATATTTACTCCAGACCTGTGAGTGTTACCTCCGAGTCCAGAGCCATTGAGGAGCTTGCCTCCTTTTTAGGGGAGATCCCGGAGGGAGTGACATTTGTGATAGGGGGAGATCTAAACTCTCACTTCGAGCCACTCGTGGGTCTGATGGATGGTGTAAATCAGGAGGAGGATGATGTGTGGAAAATTCCTCAAGTGGGGGGGCAGCCGGTAATGTCATGGGCGCCTCTGGCAATACAAATGACTACCCTGACGTTGAATTATTCAATCAGGGCTTACAATGGCAGGGTAAAATCAGACATCCCTCCAATGAATACTTTTAATAAATTAGGGAGAGAGGCGCGCCTCAATTATATCTTTGTCGAATGTAGTGCCTGGCACAGGGTTCTAGATTTTCAAGTGGTTTACAGGACAGAGAGCGACCATAATGCACTGATCCTTGATTTTGCCATTCCCACTGTATCGAACCGCAGTTCTACATCTGAGGCTGGTCCAGCCAACAGGGCCTTACTTTCAAACAACAGACGCAGGGTTAGATGGGACAAGTTGGTCACTCACCCAGATCAAGTGGCGGAGCTATATGCTCGGCTTGTCCCAGCACTTGATTGTCGCCGCCCTAAAGGCGCAACACCCTTCGTATGAAACTTACCTAAGGCTGGCAGAACTTAATAGGGAATTACTTGCTAGCCTGGCTGAAATCTTAAACCCCCCTGTTCACAGAGGGAGTAGGGCAGGTAGCAAGCCCAGCTGGTATAACAGGGCCTGTAGACTGGCGAAAAGAGAACTCGTTGAGGCACTGAAACAAAACAACAACAGGGCACGCATAAAACTCAAGAGGACAACATATCGGCAACGAATCCATCATGCTAAGATTGAGTGGGGGAACGAAAACTGGGCAAACCTAACATCTGCCCTAGCAGTGAAGGATGCTCGCAAGTTTTGGCAAATTATAAGTACAGGTTCAGCCAAACCCGAGTTGGCAGTAGCACCTAACATCGCTCCTGAGGTGTGGGAAGATCACTTCCATACCCTGTACCGGGGGGGATAATTCAACTGGGAATTTGCCCATATGTGACAAAGAACCTATCTCTGTCCCCGATACATCTGAGCACGAGTTCACTGAGGGGGAGGTCATGAATGCTATTGCTAGACTCCCTGCTGGTAAAGCCCCGGGGCTCGATAAGGTCCCTGGTGATCTTTTTAAACATGAACCTGGGATATGGGCACCTTATTTGACGCTGGTTTTTAATGCTATTTTAGGGGGTATGGCGGTCCCAGGTACTTGGCTGGGAGCAGAGATAGTCCCTATCTACAAGAAGGGATCACCTCTGCTTCCAGTCAACTACAGGCCGATCAGCCTAATAGATGTCTAACAGAAACTTTTTGCGAGGCTGATCGTAGACCGCCTTGAGGGCTGGATAAGGAGTTTGAAATTTTAAGCCATACCGGGCTGGTTTCAGAAAGAACGCCTTGACCACGGACCAGATTTTACGACTAACTATGCTTTTTTGGAAAACTGTTAAAATCAAGGGCCGATCACTTTATACTATTTTCGTGGACCTCTGTGCGGCCTTCGATTTGGTCCCACGCAGGAAACTGTGGAGTGTGCTTTCAGACATGGGCATTCCCGCCCCTCTTTTGCACAATATAATCCGACTCCACACGGACAATTTCGCGCAGGTCAGGTGTGGGAGAGAAGGCAAATTGTCAACTAGTTTCCCCGATGGTAGATGGGTGAGGCAGGGGTGCGTCTTGGCGCCCACCCTGTTTTGCCTCTATGTCAACAGGGTAATTGCCCACCTGAATGAGGTCCCCAACAGAGACGCTCCAGGGCTTTCTGGGGTTGGGGTCTCCGCGATCATGTTTGCGGATGATACCCTACTGCTCTTGAAGACTCCCATGGGTATTCAGCAAGTCCTGGATGGTTTTGTCAACTTCTGTTACGATCGGGGGCTGGAAATAAACACTTCCAAAACGAAATTTATGATTTTTAATCCCCCGAAAATAACGCGCCCAAGTCATGTGATTGATGGTGTCAGGCTCAAAAGAGTGCAGACGTTTGAGTACTTGGGTCTTACTCTCAATGAAAGCATGACCTGGGCTCAACATCAAATAAAATCTCAGCTAAAGCTCACTCAAAAGGCAGGGGGCATCCTCAAACTTTTAATAAAGCTACAGTTAAGCCAATTGGACCACCGTTACAGATCTATAAACTGCAGGCACGAGGGGCGGTAATTTACGGCGGCCAATTCTGGGGCCACAATTGTGCACCTGCGATGGTTACTGCGGAAAATAAGTTCCTCAGGCAGTTGGTATCACTGCCATCAAGTATGCCACTGCTGCCCCTAAGGCTCGATTTGGGCCTTAGACCTCTAAATGAGGAATTGGGCCCTAAACCCCTAACCTTCTGGAGGCAACTCTGGGTCACTCCAGAACTCAATAATTACAGGCAAGAGCTAATGGAGTGTGACGGGGCGGGGTGCCACGGTGAGGAATACGGGGAGGAACATGAAACTTCACGAGACTGGTGGTCAGCTGTTCCCTTGTCGCCCCTTTCTGTTCCCATTCAACAGTCTACCTCCCCTTATCTGGAGGAGTGGCCGCTTACCGGGTACTGTGCATAGTTGGGGAATCGAGAATGAAAATGGACAAGGCCCCTTTAATTCCGTCATTGAGGAAGACGAGACTCCGCCCATCTGGAGCGTTATGAAGCCAAAAGGAGGAGGACCCCGGAAGACAACAGACGGCGTTCCCCCGGAGAAGGACGGCGGTACGGAGTGGAGAGTGAGAGCTGAATGGAAAAGTGGTGAAAAAGACAAAGACGAAGCCCCGACGAGACCAGCTGCGGACATCAAGCCAGGAGGCCAACGTCTCAGTGAATCGCCCCGCCACATTCCCGCGGGAGGAGCGTGGCTAACAAAGGTACGGGGCAGAGTGGCGGGTTGGGTAGGTCGGAGTGGCCAGCCTAACGACTAGTGTAAATACGTGTGCAGTTTCCTTGTTCCTTTCCCCTCACGAGCACGAAAGGCACAAAACCGTCCATTGTAAATACACTCATCACTTGGTGTCCCTCACTCCCGGCCCTGAACATCCTACGCAGGACATCCCAGTGCTTGGCTTTCTTTCTCCTTTCTTTTACGGTCCCGGCCCACACTGAGGACACCGCCTGAGAATGACATTGTTGAAAACACCGGTCTGGCGGAAACTCCTCCCCTGCGTGGACGAAACACCCTGGAACTCCCAGCTTTCCCCAAGGGCGTGAGAACGGTGCCGGACGAGTTTGCACGAATAAGACTCTCTAGCAGGAGAAGAAAAGCGTACATGAAAATAAAACCCTCCCTAAAATCCTTACTACAAGTGTCAGACCCAGTTTCTTCTACATCACCTGCACCTGGTCCGGTACATGGAGGTTTTAAAACTACCTAATGCGTGGAAGCTCTCCTGGTTAAAATACATAAGACAGGAGTTTGAGAGGCTGAGTCTCCCTCTTATGTGGAGTAACCCAGAGCAAGCATGCACAAGTATATCACGCAAGCAGCTGGCTAATCTGTATTTTGAATATAACTTATCTGCCCGCTTAACGAATGCCCAAACAGGAACTTTATCTAACACATTCCTAATCAAGAAAGACTACTATAAATTGGAGACTGTTCTGAATGATATCAGCCCTCCAGGCTACAGGAAGCTCTATCTCCAGTGGAGACACGGCTCTCTGCCAATTAGATCCCTTACAAGTAAATGGTGCCCACCTACCCCAAAGAACTGTCCAGGCTGTTCTGCGGATGCAGAAAATAAATTGCATGTAGTCTTTTTCTGCCCTGGATATCAGATCCCAAGGAAAAGGTGGATAGTTCCAATCTGAAAAAATTTGGAGATCAGACAGTGCTCTTAATCAATCCGGATATTAAAAACTGATTTCTCTCCAATAATCGTTTTTGCTGTAACAAAATTCTTAGCAGCGATGTGGAATAAGAGACGGAACTATCTGAAGGTTTAGCACAATGGGAGAAGGCAGATACATACATTTAGCCTTAGAGAGTTCAATGAATTTCCATAGTAATGGCGGGGCGTTGTGACGATCATGTTTTTAAATGTTTCTTTTATGGATTTTGTACTTCACAGTGCTGATACAGCTAAATGGATATGCCCTGATTGATGTTTTTAATCCAATGAATTGAATTGAATTGTGCTATTTTATATCGTGGAATGTAATGTGACTTCTTTTATGACAAATGTTGTCGAAATAAAGATGATAAAGAAGAAAGACATGTCCTAGAGACAGCTGATCTTGAGAAGGCTTCTGGAGGCCCCTCAGGTAATACAGGAGAAGGAACCCCCATAGGTGATGAGACCATCACCCCAGAAGTTGAGGAGATAGATGGAGATGATTCAGATGATCAGGGGGATAGCCAGGTTCAGGTCAGGAGACTTAGCAAAGCAAACCTAAGCTTACATAGGGATGGAGAAGGGTTTCACCCCTCCAGACCTAATAGCAGGCTTCACCCAGGCAATAGAAGGGACAGATCTCCTTCCAGGGAGTCTATCCTCTCTAATGTCTCAAGGGGTTCTCAGAGGGGAATGACTACCCCTCAGAGAAAAGAGCATGAGGCTAGGATGAGAGCTCTCCAACTTCAGATAGAGAAAGAGGAAACAGCACTGGCCCAAGCTAGACTTGCTTTAGCAAGGGATCCAAGATTAAGTGGATTGGATTCCACTGGTGGCAGCAATATCCCTAAGGATAAAGACAGGTCCTATGATCATAGAAACCTGAGTAAGATTGTACCCCCTACAAAGATGGGGATGACATCCACAAATGAATGACTGCTCTGGAGAGAGCCTGCATGGTACAGCAGGTTCCCCGAGATCAGTGGGCAGCAATCTTGTGGCTCTCCTTCTCAGAGAAAGGAAGAGACAAGCTCCTCACTGTTGGCCCTGAGGATGCTAAAAATTACACTGTCCTGAAGAGTGCTCATATTGATGGGTTTGGCCTAACCACTGAGCAATACAGGTTGTTGTTCAGAGATACCCAAAAAGCTCTGACTCAGGGCTGGACTGATTTTGTAGATTGTGCTACTAAGACTCTGGAAGGTTGGTTACTAGGCAGCAAAGTACATGACTATACAGGATTGTATAATTTGATTATGAGGGAGCAGATCCTTAGTAATTGTTAAAACCAGCTTTTACACCAGCACCTGGTGGACTCAGATCTGACCTCTCCACAAGAATTGGGTAAGAGGGCAGACAAATGGGTCAGAACCAGGATTAGGCCTAGAAATCAGGGTAATGACCAGAAGAAAGATTCTACCAAGCCTCAAGAGAAAGGTGGGGATAAATCTAAAGACAAGACTTTCACAGGGCCCCAAAATTCCAATGATGGGGGTGGGTCCCAAAATCCTTCCTCTACAGTTAAGAAACCTTATCATGCTTGTAAAAAGCCTAGCCACTGGAATACTGACATCAGTTTCCCCAAGGCCAGCAATAAGGAGAATATTCCTCTAAGTAATACTCCAACACCTCCTGTTACAAATAGTAGTAATCCCCCAGGTGGTGGGAGTGCCCCCAATAATTTGGCTGGGTTTACTTGGGGAACTCAGGTGGACTCTGGCTTAACCAGGTCCCCTACCACAGCTACTCCTGTCTGTGAAAATGGCATGGGGTTTGCCAACTTCACTGCTTGTCCCAACACTTTGGGCAAGTACAGACAGGGGCCCCACATCAATGGCCAGAAAGTTGAAACCTACAGAGATACCGTGGCTAGCACCACTATGGTGACTGGCAGTCTAGTTCCCTCAGGACAACTTTTACCTGGGTTCACCTATCAGGTGATCAACATTGATGGAGTGCAGAAAGATCATCCCATGGCAGTAGTAAATCTCAGCTGGGGAGGTGACACTGGCCCCAAGAGAGTGGCAGTGTCTCCAAACTTGCCTGTAGATTGTCTACTAGGGAATGATCTAGAGATCTCAGCCTGGGCTGAGGTAGAACAAGAAACCCATTTTAAAATGGTAGGCCTTCCAGAAAAGGTTAGTGGTGCTGTGATAGCCACAGCCCCAACCCAAGCAGAATTCCTTCCTAAAGAGGTTGAAAGGGCTGTGATGGTCACAGCCCAGGCTCGGGCAGACTTCCCTGAAAAGGTTGGCAGGGCTGTGATGGTCAAGCCCACACCCAAACTGAGTTCCCTCCTGAAAATGTTGGTAGGGCTGTGATGGTCACAGCCCATACTCAAACAGATTTTTGTGTTGTGAAGCTGAAACTATGGATCACTCCACTCAAACAGAGAGCATTGGGGAGGAAGAAAAGTCTCCCTCCCACCAGACATTAGGTGAGAGTCAGCCTCCTCAGGGAACTCACCCTACCCCTTGTGAAGGAACTGCCCCAGAGGTAGTCAGGCCTAGCCTAGCAGAGCCTCTGATGTCAGTGGACCCTTCCAAGATGGGACCCCAAAGGGCCCCCTGTCCACAAGAACCACCCCATCAGCAGATTAGGGGCACCAAAGCTAGCAGCCCTAGCAAGGTAAAAATTTCCAAAACTCCTGAGCGAACTCCCTTACACTTAGTTAGGAACCTCCCCCAGATGGATTCTGTTGGGCACAGCCAAACCTGGGACCCAAAGGCCCCAAACCTGACCTGGCCCACCAGTAAGCCAACAAAAGGGACCCAGCCTCCACCTTTAGGTAGCCAGAGGTTGACCCTGAGAGCACAGTGCAGCTCAGTCAAGGAAAGAAAGGCTTATATGGTGGAAAGTGATTGGACGAAGCTGAGCCCTACATTAGAGGAGCCTCACTTCAGTACTCCATCTCAACATCCGCCTTTTACTTTGCCAAAACACACCACAGGTTGAGATTCCCTATGGTGGAGACCCTCTGATACCCCTAGGGTGAGGGATTGCTTAGTGGACCATGAGACAGGGGGTAACCATGCTAGTGCAGGTACTTCCTTATATGGCCACTTAAGAAATATAGGCTTACCTGGTCAAGGATAGCCTTATCTCCTTCATTTGGGGGGGGGGGTTGTGTAGGAAGGTGGATACCTGACTATGGTTACCCCACATTTTTTGCCTAGTATTTAGCTGGTTTTCGACTTAGTTTGCCTGGGATCCTGCTAATCAGGGCCCCAGGCTATCTGCTCTCTCTTTAAAATGGACTCCATGTACCCTAGGTACATCTCCAATTGGATACTGGGTCACATTATGAGCCCCTGTGCAGTGTACTATAGGTACCCAGGGCATAGGTGCATCTAAGGCCTACCAGGGGCTGCAGCATGTATTATGCCACCCCTGGCTGGCCACCCAAATTGACAAAACTGGCTGATCACTCAGCTGGGGCAAGGTGGTATAATCACCCCTTGCTTAGATATAGTATACCTATATCTAACCCTATATCTGGACACATATGCACCTGTAAGTCACTCCTATGGCAGGCCTTAGCAATCCTGGAGGCAGAGTGCTTGGTTTTATGTGAGATGGTGCTCTAGCATGAGTTGAGCCTGTCTGCAGCTTTCGGAACCATGTCCTTATAGCTGTTCTAGGATATTGCCATACCATGTACTCTTAAGTGCATTATGAACCTCGCGGTTCAATGCTATCTTTGGTTTGGCTTTATCAAAACATGTTGTGTAAGGTGTCATATGCTTTGGAATACTACCCCCTCGCCAGTCCTGGCGATGGGGGTAGCATTCCACCCTTCTAGAGGGAGAAGACATGTTACTTTCCTTAAACGCGCTTAAATCTAACGAGAGCCTCAGCATCACAAAATGGATGCTGCTGCCACAGACACAAGTCTGGCCTCCTGCTGTTGACCGAAACTCCGGCAGGGGAGGCCTGGACAAAAGGTTTCCTGTCACAGGGAGGTGCTAGCACCACCCAGACAGGAGATAGTGGATTGGGGCAGGGAGGGCTGAATGAAACTAGACACTGCCTGAGGCACACAAGGTGTCCCATGCAAAGTCCAGTTCAAACCGGTGCTGGGGCACTCCAGCCCCAGCTCTAGCATGAAACTGGACAAAGGGAAAGGGGTGTAACCACCCCCTTCCTGGTTCCCACCCATAGGAGGGACCTAGCAGGTGATCCAGCCCCTTGGTTTGGAATAAAGGTAGGAGCTGTGCCCATAGACTTTAGATCATCCTGACTGAAACTTTGATATGAAACTCTGAACCCTTCGACATCTTACTCGATGTTGAAGACTGAAGAATCTCCCTTGTGGTCAAGGAGTGACCACCCTGCACAAGCAGGCACCATCAGCGCTCAACAGTTTTCTTTGTTGTTGCTCCTGCCAGAGCTCGAACAATAGAGACCAACAAGACCTGGACTCCCAGACTTCCAACAGCCCGATCCACAGCCCCAGCAAATCTGAGACCCATGGAGGCGACGTGAGACGTGGGACCGGCCATCTTGGAAAACCAGCGAAGTGCTTCCTGTGCAGCTCCTGAGGCACCCTCGAAGCTGTGCATTGGGGATTGAGAAGCCCCATCCCCGAGCAGCTCTTGCACCGAAGATCATCTCTCCACACTCACCGAGTGCGGCGTGGGGCCCTTTTGCATTTTCCTGCTCGACGCGTCTGTCTGGTCACTTGCCCGTTGGCTAGTGGCCTCTGTGACAACAAACCTTTACATTTTCACTGCTGGTCTGGTTGCTCCAGACTGGCCCTTGCTTCCCTGAAAAGGAGCAGCCCATCAGACCTTGCTGGTCTGATCCAGAAGCCATCTCCGATTCCTGCATGGGTTGCATTTGCCAAGGCCTGTTGACTCCGATTCGAGAACCGACACCGCCGACAGCGAGAGCTGTCATGGGACAGCCCGTGTCCACCTCCTGGTCATCGTCGATACTTCCTGATTCACGTGGCAGCGGAGACAAACTTCACAACAGCACCTGATCGCAACCCGACATCGCCTGGTTCCTTCCTGGTCACTGGCTAGTGACACAGACTCTGTCCCCTCTGCTTTCAGGTACTCCACATCTTCGATCCACCCTTGGATCCAACCGGACTCTTCTCTCCTGGTCGCCTGCAGCATCTTTTCATCAAGGCTCCATAGAACTCCACGACGAAACCCGACGCACTTTGACACCTATGCACCCGCTTCCTGTGGGTGAGGTAACGAGGGTACTCTGGTGCTCCTGTAGAGATTTACATCCCTAGTGTCCTAGTTTTAAGTGGTTAAGTTCTAGTCCAGTCGGAAGACTTCCGAAACTGCAACTTTCTAACTTTTACACACTATTAACTTCTATTGGTGCACGTGGTTGCCTACAGACACTGCACCCGCATCCTGTGGGCCTCCCCCGACCTAACCTTTGTTAGTCCAGTGTAGCCCCAGCTATTCTCAAGGCCCTAGGCCTTACCATTGTTCGTAACGTGGTTCTTATACCACTATTTTAGTATATGGTTTGAGTGGCCACCAGGGCCTATCCATATTTGTGCAAATTTTGTATGTTATATGAAGTTCTTTGTTTAACGCTTGTGCTTCTGTCCTCATAAAGAGTACAGAGGATTATTCTAGTAATAAATACATATATTTTATAATATATAACTTATGTGGTGTCCTTTCATTTGCTATTAAAAGGATTGCATATGATAAAACAGCTGGCTTCACATGCCCTCTTGAGTTTAGCCTAAGACTGCTTTTGTCCGTGCTACCATTAGCATAGCTGGTCTATAAGGTTGACTTACAACCAATCACCATAGGGGTCGGTTGGACTGGTGCAAGGTGCTCACTAGAATAGTGAACATCATATACCAGGCCAACTTCTCACAGAGAGACCGTATCAAAAGCTGTGTAGAGCTCAATCAGCACTAGCATGGAAGGAGTACCTGCATTCAAAGCAAGTCTTACTGTGAAGAGTCCAGAATTGTATTCTTTTCTAGGTATGCTGTCAGTTGGTTGTTAATTAAGCCTGCAAGCAATTTATTCAAAATAGGTAGCAATGATATGGGGCGATAGTTAGATAGGATGTTAGGGCCTAGGTTGGTTTTCTTTAGAATCAGTAGAACATACATGACTTTCCAGTCAGAGGGAATAGTGCCTTTTTCCACCGTAAGTTTCAAACTAGATTGAAACGCCAGAGCAAGATGTCTAGCTAGAGACGCCATAATTTCGAGAGGCAGATATCCGAAGAAGAGCCTGACTTAGCTAAACCCAAAGATCGCTGGACCTCTTCCAGTGAAAATGGTTCAAACTGAGTTAATATGAGGGTCTCGCTCCCAAGTCGGACTCCCTTGAGAGTATGCAGGTGTCAATGGCAGGCTGGGTATTGAACTTTAGATAGATCTGAGAGATTGTATCGTGGAAAAAAGTGGCGAGAGAGTCACACAGTTCCAGTGATGCAGAAAGGGCTGTACACAAGCCTGAGGGCTGGTAAAATCACAAATAATTTTAAAAATAACTTTTGCTACATTTCCTACCTGTTCAATTTGGTTGGAAATAAAAAGCTTATGCATGAATCTGATCCTAGACAAAGCTAGTTTGTAAGCGTCTTTGTCCTGCAGAATTTTGGTTCTGCGCCATCTTCTAAGTTTTTACAAGCCGATTTCTCAGTTTTTAACTCGGTGGTAAACCAAGGAGCAGAGGGCGTGATTTAGTGGTACTCAAGCTCCTGAGGGGCGTCGTTTTGTGAAAGACATCCGTTAAATGTCTGTTAAGATTTTCTAACAAAGTATTTACGTCAGAAATCCTTAATGGGGAAGCCAGATGAAATGCCTTGCTAAAACAGTCTGGAGAGAATAAGTGCCAAGTCCTTCCTAAGGTCTTCTCCTTTCTCCTGCTATCCAACGAATTGGTTAGTGGGGGAAGATGAGTTAGGAAGGGGATTAAGTAATGGTTAGTCCAGGTTAGAGGCAGAGGCACTGCACAAGCAACTGCCTCACTATTAGTAAATAGTAAGTCCAGAGAATGTCCTGCTTGATGGGTGGGACCAATTATTCGTTGATGGAGGCCTCAAGATTCCATATCCTCCATTTGAGGCGCTGCCTCAGGGCTGGCAAGATCTTCTCCATGGTAGGTAAAATCACCCAGGAGCATAAACGTTTTGGTGGCTACTACTTGGCTGGCTATTTCTTCCATCAAGCATTGGCTAAAGCCCTTCTAAGACCTAGGAGGGTGATACACCTAAGCAGCATTCCAACTTTCCGTGGCAGAGAGAGTTATTTTGAAAATACCTAGTGCCATTGAGTCAGCGATGGAGGTATTGATCCATGAAACTTTGGGCAGGTTTTTAAAAACTATGGCAATGCCTCCACCTATTTTCCAGTCTCTATCAAGCCATATTAATTGGTAGTTGTCAGGGATGGCTAATGTGACGGCCGGGAGGTGTGAGTCATTCAGCCATGTCTCTGTGAGAAAACATATATCTGTAGATTAAGAGGAGATTAAATCCCAAACTTCAATGAAGTGCTTTGCTAGCGATATGACATTACAGAGCAGGCTTACTATGCTAGTCTTAGCGTGATTCGGGTGAGGAATGATGGGGGTCACATACAGAGATGGCTGAGATTCATTTTCCATTAGATTAGGTTTAGGTATGTCCTGATTTATAACAAAGCAAATAGAATTTTTGACAATGTCCCCGCAATACCATCTCAGATAGGACAGGTCCTCTTATCTTTCTCTTCCAGTGCTTGTTGATAACGCACCTCCTAACCTATCACCTTGATATGACAATTCAACAACTTTTTAAACCACAACCACAAGACTCACAATATGAATAGTAAAGTGAAAGTGTTCTTTCACTGGTCAAGAGTGAACTAGTTTATCAACTTGTGAGAATAAATTATAGCTTAAGTATATCAGTGTACACATTCCCGATTAAAAAATATGATGTATATGTTCCTAGAATGTCATCTTGGTGCATAGAGAATGTCATCTCTCTGTTCCTTTTGTTCTTAACCATTTTTATACAGTGCTCTCTGGTCTGTTCCATTCTTTATAATATCTCAAGAAATAAAAAGAAATAAACTACTAACCCTGCAATTACATGTTTGTTGTAGTTTTATTTGCGCATGTGAGGGAGGGGACAATGGGGAGGAAAGCGGTTAAAATCATTCAGGACTCCAAAACAAATATAAATATATGTTGGTGATTTATTTCCTACTGGATTTGAAGAACTCTGGAGAATCAATCTTTAGGGGCCTATTTGAATGTCGGGCGGATCGCCATCGCCCGCATGGCGGTGGTGATCCGCCCGACATTCTCTTCCTCCCGCATGCCATTTGCCCCCGCCATATTAGTATGGGGGGGCCCCGGTGGACGGAAAGACCGTCCGCCGGTTTTCCGCCAGTCACAGAGGTGACCGGGCAGAAAAGGGGCCTGATATGGTGGTGGTGTCTGCTAGACACCGCCATCCATATCATGATGGCAGCGGGAAGCAGCCTATCTGTGGCGTTGCCGCCACGGAAAGGCATGCAGTGTCCTCAGTTGGGGGTAAGTGGGTGGCAGAAGTAGGAGATATGGATGATTCGGAATGGCAAGAGGCCCTGGCCTCTCCTAGAGAGGTGGGAATATCTGCAAGGTTCCGACTAATACAACTTAAGATTCTACATCGGGTGTACTACACCAGGACCATGCTGCACAAAATACACAGAGCACAACATCCATATTGCCTTAGAGGGTGTGGAGAGGAAGGAACGTTCCTTCACACAATATGGGAGTGCACAGTAGTGTTAGAATACTGGGGACAAGTAATGCGCACAATATCACAGGTGATGGGGGTGTCGCTTCTCCCTAACCCACGCAGGTGCTTGCTTAATATATGGGAACCAAATGACCTTACAAAGTACGGCCAGATATGGGTGACACTGGGACTCATGGTGGCAAAACGCAATATTGCGCAGAAATGGGGAGCAGTTGTTACACCCACTCTGGAGACTTGGTGTAGAGATATGGATGTACTGATGATAACGGAACAAACAGTGTATGTCAACCGTAAGTGCCCGAGGAAATGGAAAAAAATCTGGACTACTTGGAATACATATAGGGGAGATATTTGTGAACCTTTACCGGAATCAGAGGAAGAGAGCTCAGATGAAGAATAAGGGCATACTGGGGGATGGGATGGAAGGGGTGCCGACGTGGAAGAAAGTAAATACGGAAATGGAACAATATTTATTTCCTTATGCTATGACTTCGAGTGTATACCATCAAGTTGCATTATATGATTCTTTGTACACTGCCATTATTGCCCTTTTGCTGCATAAAACAATAAAAACTGTTTCAAAAAAAAGCCAAAGCCAAAGCAAAAAACACAAAAAAGGTAAGTTTAATGGGTGGGGCGGATAAACGCCTGTATGAAAAGTTTAATATTTACTAGTCCAAAAAGTCCTAATTGCACAGAGACTTACAATAACATTCTGGTGCATCCCTTCGGTTAGAAGTATTCATTCATCTGTTATGAGCATCATTATGGCACTGAAAGCAATGCAGATCTTTGCAATGGTTCCCGGTAGGACATCGAAAATACTGGACTGCAAAGTTTTGGCTCCTGTCAAGTTAAAGATTTGAATGTTCGCTGTTAGAAATGGGGGTCTCTAGCTGGCAAAGGTAGGTACTTTTGTCAAAATAGGGACTCTTTCTTCTAGTCAGGGTAAGGGGGATACACACTTTAGATAACCCCTGGAAGTCTGCACGTTGACCAAGTAGGTTGCATCACTCTTGTGCTCCACCACCTCAAATGGAGCAGCCCACTTGTCCTGGAGCGCACAAGGCTCCACTGGTGCCATCACCCACACTTTTTGGCCAGGCTGAAACACAATCAGAGTGGTATTCTGGTCGTACAATCATTTAATTTCCTCCTGGCTGGCTTTCAGGTTCATTTGAGTGATTTTCCTGAAGTGCAGAGTCTGGTTTCTGAAGACCAGCATGAAGTTAAACACATCTTGGGGGGTCCTACCAGGAGTTTTACTCCCAGCACTCCTTCACCAGACTCAGAGGTCCTCTCACAGGGTGCCAATACAGCAATTTAAAAGGACTGAACCCTAAGGATTTCTGTGGTACCTCCCTTTAGGCAAATAACAGGCACGGTAGGAATACATCCCACTTATGGCTTATGGGTTCAGCAAGACCCTTCATCATGCCTGTCAGGGTTCAGTTGAATGTCTCAACTAACCCATTCCTTTGGGGGTGGTGAAGAATGGTGAATTTGTACATTACACCGCACTCCTCCCACAGTGACTTCATATACCTGTAAATGAAGTTTGTACCAAGGTCATAGACCACCTCTCTGGGGATCCCCACATGGGAAAAGATCCCCATCAATGCGCGGCTCCCCACAGGGGCCGTGATTGTCCTGAGAGGGACAGCTTCTGGGTACCGGGTGGCATGGTCCACAAGAACAAGATAAACGTGTTGCATAAGGCTGCCTTGGGTTCCAGGGGCCCACAATGTTGATGCCCACCCGCTCAAAAGGAGTGCTCACCACTAAAAAGAGTTGGAGGGGAGCCTTACACTTGCCTCCAGTCTTGCCACCTGCCTGGCAAGTCTGACAAGACCTTCAATGTGTGCCAATGTGCTTCAGCATACGGGGCCAGTAGAAATGGGTGACAAGCCTGTGATAGGTCTTGTGTCACACCCCAAATGTCCAGCCAAAGGCATGTTATGAGCCAGACCCATTAGGAAGGTTCTGTAGCACTTTGGTATCACCAGAACACGGGCTGCCCCGGGCTCAGCAACCTTGGCCTCACTGTAAAGGAGACAATTTTCCCAATAATTAAAATGTGATCCATGCATGGTCTGCATCCTGCTGCCGCAAACCAACAAGAGTAGGGCATTCCATCTGCACCTTGCAGAAATCCTTCCTGGAGGGACCTCCTTACTGCTGCCAATGGGTCAGCTCAGGCAGGTCTTCCAGTTCGGCCACTTGTTCCCCTGTAGGTTTCAGGGTATCCCCCTCAGGTTCTTCCTCCTCCTGGACTGTGGGAATTTTGGTGGACTGGTTTCCCACGCCCCCGCCCTTCCTCTTTCTGGCAGGCACCCGGGCCACTCTTTCAGGCTCCAGGTCCACTGGATCACCCCTACTGGCTGCTATTGATGGAGTGGTCACACAGGCCCACTCAGACAGTCCCAACATCTTTAAATAAGCCTGGTGCTCCACCTGCTTCCAATGTGAGCTCTGCAGGTCACTGCCAAGCAGATAGTCAACAGGCATGGACGGACTTACAACGACTTTCAAGGAATTTGAGAATCCCGCCTACTCAAAGGGCACCTGCGCCACCTTACATGGGTGCTTAGAGTTGTCTGTAGCAACTACAGGGTGAAGTACATTGGGGGTGACTTGCTCTTTTGACACCGACTGACACCTAACAGATGTCACACTGGCTCCTGTGTCTCTCAGAGCCTCAACCCTCCTCCCATTGATGATCACCCACTCCAGATACTTTTTAGTGTTATCCAGATGGCCTTCCTGACCACACCCATAACATTTGCATGGACCCCGGTTGTCTGGCCTACCCTTAGGGGACCATGGCTTCTTAGAACAGGGGATCTTTACCCTGGGAACTATTTTGGAGCCCTTAAGAGAACTCCTTTTGGTTATCCTGGTCCCCCCACTCTTCTGCTGGGGACCCTGCCCATCTTTGGCAGGGTTTCCCACTGGGCCGGACTGGCCGTAGCGGGCACCGGGCGTTTCTGTGGTGGTCCGCCAGGGTGGGGGCCTGTTTTCAGACCCTGGGGGGGGGGCATTTTTGTTACTGGGGGTCAACAATATCGGCCCCCTGTAACAAAATTGGCCGAAACCAGCCCTAGCAAACAGCTCGGCCGCACCCCCTCTCCTCCCAGGGGAGCTGACCAAGCAGTCTGCCCAGTTCCCAGTCCGGCCCTGGTTTTCCACATACCCCTTGTGGACCCTGGTACTTGTCCAGCAGTCCGCCTCCTGAGCAAGCATCCTGGGGTGAGTCAGCTTACAATCCATCAGATTCTGGTGCAGCTCTGGAACACAAAGACTACTCAAATGCTCCCAAACAATGAGAGAGTACAACTCCTGGACATCAGGTATCTTGCTGCCCTTTATCAAACCATTCCGTGCTTTGCAATACATGTTCACACACTCAAACCAAGTATTGGACTCAAGTTTCTTGAAGGACCTAAACTTTTCCCTGTGCTGCTCAGGGGTGAGCCCATACCTGAGGCATAAAGCCTCCTTTATATTGGGATAGGGCAGGGCGCCCGCCTCCTCCAAAGGTGTCAGGGTGTTCCTCCCATTGGCCTCAAAGTGTCTCTACAGGACCACCACCCAATTCTTCTCATGGACCTCATTCATACGCAGTGCTGTCTCATAAGATGCAATCCATGCATAAATATCCTCCCCCTTCTGAATATTCTGTATTAAGTCCTTGGGAAAGTAAACCTTATCCCCTTGCATTGGCTGTGTGCTGCCACCATTTGTACTGGACTCCACTTGTTTGGCTGTAATGTCTATTTCTCTAATGCTCAACTCATGGGGCAAGATTAATTTATTTTCCTCCAATACACAAGTGTTCTTGCCCTCCTCTGCCTTGATCTGGAGTCTCAAGACCTCAATCTCATGGTCCCTGGGCCTGCGCTTTTCCCCCATTTCCTCTGGCGCCCAATTTCTGGAAGAATGATTGCAGCCAGCCCTATACGCTGCTCTCCCAACACGCAAATCCTGGGATCTGAAACCATTTTTGGTGCACCCCATCCACATCTGCATCCCCTGTCTCCTCAGCTTGTCTGGCCTCCCACCAAGCCCCTAAGGCCTTCTGTAGCTCCTCTTTCCTAGAGTTGCTCTTCCTGGGACATCCAAAGCTCTTGTAGAATTGCTTGAGTTGCTCTACTTTGTTACTACTTAACATTTCAATGTCAAACTTCAATTCTGCAGCCTCACTTGCTGATTCATCATTTAGAGACATGATGCGTAGATAACTCAAGGGTCAGATCAAAAATAGAACCAAAAATAAAACACGGTATGTGGTTGCGTAGTGGTCTTCACTAAACTAGTGATGTGCACCATAAACTAGTGATGTGCACTAATCACTGTGGGTCAAGTACAAATGCAAGTTCAAATCCTCACCGCTGACCACCAATGTTAGAAATGGGGGTCTCTAGTTGGCAGAGGTAACTACCTTTGTCCAAATAGGGACCCTTGCTTCTAGTCAGGGTAAGTGGGATACACACTTTATATAACCCCTGCTCACCCCCTGGGTAGCTTGGCACGAGCAGACAGACTTATCCCAAAGGCAATGTGTAAAGTATTTGTACTCAAAACACACAGTAATGCCTTGATAACACCACAAATTGACATCGCACTGGTTTGGAAAAATAAAGTATCTTTATCTAAACTCAACAAGACCAAAACGACAAAACTCCAACATAGATGTAATGGGAATATGACTTTAAAACGATTTCAAACAACTTGGCCCATAGAAAACTATGGATGCGTGGTTTCTCTTAAGAAACCTGTACTTGCGACAAAATTCACATGGCCAAACAGCCGCAGAGATCGGAAGCATCGAAAAACAAAGAGATGCTTCAGTTCCTGAAACCATGTGGAGGCGATGCTACAGTTCTGCTGCAACCATGAGAAGTGATGCGTCAATATCCGGTCTGTAGGGGGAATTGATGCGTCGATTCCGAGAGAAACAGTTCTGGTCCATGGGTGATGCGTCTGGAAAACTTGCCACACAGGTACAATGCGGGAAGCTGAGGGTGAAGTCTTTGTGTCCCTGAGACTTCAGAACAGGAGGCAAGCTCTACTCAAACCCTTGGAGATCTTCCTCAAGCAGGGGGACCTAGCACACAACAAAGTCCTTGTCCTTTCCTTGGCAGAAACAGCTACTGCAGGCCAACCGCAGACAGCACACAACAAAGTGGCAGTTCTCCGCCTCCAGTTTCACCAGCTCTTCTCCTTGGCAAAGGTTCCTCTTGCTTACAGAAGTAGTGTAAAGTTCTGGGGTTTTAGGTCTAATACTTACCAAATGTATTTGGTCTCTTTGTGCAAGGGTCTCTGAGCCCAGTCCAAACCAGTATGTTCTTACTGGTACAGAATGACCTCAGTGGCTGTCTACAGTGAACGCACATCCCCAGCCCCTGTCACTCCAAAACCCGACGGTCAATACACAAACAAGCAGAGGCACACAGAATGGTTAAACAAGAAAATGCCTACTTTCTAAAAGGTGCATTTTCAAACACAATTTAAAAACTATCTTTACTAAAAGAGGTATTATTAAATTCTGAATTCAGAGAGCCTAAACTTTATTTCTATATTTTCCCAATGGGAAGTTATGCTTGTAAAATGTTACAAAGCATTTCCCATTCTATCCTATGAGGCAAGATAGCCTTTCAACAGTGAAAAACTAAATAGGCAGTATTTCACTATCAGGACATGTCACACACACCAGTACATGTCTTACCTTTCACATACACTGCACGCTACCTAGACAGTACCTTGGGCCTACCATGGGGTGCCTTACATGTCAGAAAAGGGCCTGGCAAGTGGGTGAACTTGCCAGGTCGACATGGCAGTTAACAACTATGCACAGATACTGCAGTCGCAGACCTGAGTTACCTTTTCAGGGCTACTCATGTGGGTGGCACAATCAGTGCTGCAGGTCTACTAGTAGCATTTGATTTACAGGCCCTGGCACACTTCAGTGCACTTTACTAGGGACTTACCAGTAAATCAAATGTGCCAATCAGGGAGAACCAATTATTACAACAATTTACACAAGGAGCACTTACACGTTGACACTGATCAGCAGGGGCAGAATGCCCAAAGCATCTAAGCCAGAAAAACCGAAATCCAGAACAGCATCAAAAATACAGGGGTTAGAGGCAAAAAGTCATGGGAAAAAACGCCAAAGATGCCAAGTCTAACATTCGCCAGTTATAAAGAATTCTGTTTCTTGGTTCTAGCAAGCAGTTTCATTTGCCTATTTTTCTTACTTTTAGTATGTAAGACTATACTTTCCACGTGATGTGAAGAAATTCATTCCCTAAAAGGTAACATATCATCTCTTCCTGTCTTCTGAAGTAATCTGGGATGCCTCAATATAGCTTTCAACACTGTGTTCCTCTCCACGTGGTATCAAGAGCAGTAGTACAGGCTGTGTTGAAGATTTTTTAAATTGGGCACGTAAATACAGTTTTGTGATGTTTGTGGTCTCTTTTTACAGTACCTTGGTTCCGGTAAATTGTCCCTTGGAATGGTGAACTAGGGCCTCATTACCAGTTTCCCAGATTATTGATATAAAGCTGGCCCAGTGGTAATGTTTCATCCAGGAAACAGCTTTCAACCTTGTTAGCTCCTCTTGTCATGGTAATGGATAACCAACTGTTGGGCATTTCTTAGTGTGTTTTTGGTATGCTAACACTGACTGCTGTTCCTGCAGGCAATGTTTAAAAGTTCAGGGATTACTAGTTTTCCAGTGCCTCTTTTGATGAAGGTTGTATTTTATCTGTGTGTAAAACTGTTCTTTCCAGGAATTGCCCTTGACGTGATTTGCTAGAGCACAGCTTTTCTTTGCAGCTTTACTCACATTTATTTTTGAGGTTTTCATAGGTTCATTCAGCTTCCAGTAGTGCTCAGGGAAATACCCATGGCGGATGGAGTACCTTCATCCATGTTTGCTTCACCTTCTTTGGAGGGTCTTCTGATGCCTCGATCACTGCTCAATGGAGAATGATGGGGTCCATAAAAAACCTATTAGAGTATGTTACTATTTCACTGGTGGATGTCTCTGCTTTTTCTCTGGTTCTGGGAAGTTAGTTGTTCTAGTTCAGAGGTAGAACAATATATAATGGGAAACATCCTTTACAACGCAACTTTTACAACGCACTACCATTACGACGCAACTTTTACAACGCAAGTCATTACAACGAATTGCGCTGGAGGGCACTCTAGGATAGGGAATAGTTTCATTACTATCCAACACCTTCCCTACTATCCACGGGGACTGGAGTTGGAATAGTAAATTAAACTATTCACTCTCCAGCGCCCCCCCAACGCAAGTCGTTGTAACGACTTACGTTGTAAAAGTTGCGTCGTAATGGCATGCGTTGTAAAAGCATGCGTTGAAACGTCATACAACAATATATAATAAGGTAGGAAAAACAATTCACTTTTTCTAATTGGTAACAACCAAAACTGTTTTAATTTATCCTTCTCTGTTAACGTTTCCCAAGTGTGAGTTTTAATTTACTTATGTTTATCTGTTTGTTGTTCCCTCTACAATAACCACATTCTTGATCCTGTAAAGCATCAGCTTTGAATTATCAGGAGTAGGGCACAGAAAGTATCCTAGCCAGTCTTGAGTATGTCATCTGTAGTAGCAATCAGGTAAAATCATTGATATATGTTAAAGACTAAGAGTGCCAGTAGACAACCCTGTTTGACTTGTGTCTTGGTTCTGAATTGCTTTGTTAACTGACTTGCATTGTGGATCTTTTATACTTATGTGAACTGAGTAGTAGTGAATAATGGTTTTAAAAAGTGCTGCCTAGCTTTAGCCAAAAAACACACAAAAGGTGATGGGAGTAATGCTTGCAATTTGTCTCACCATTGGCAATCGCTCAGTGTAGCATCCCAACACATCATTCTTTTGCCGACCATGCCACCTCACTTTGGACTCAGCCATATGCCAATCAGTCTTGACCTTTCTCCTCATGGGAACAGTCCAGAAAGAACTGCCAGACCAGGTCCTCCCTGACCCAGAACACAAGCAAATCAAGAATAGAGAGAATAATATCCTGGAATGTGCGGGGCTGAACTCACCTATTAAACGACAAAAAGTCTGAAGGGTGGTAAGGGAAATTCTCCTAGATGTACTTTGGTTCCAAGAGACAACCCTTATTTTTTCAGATGTGCAGTTTATGAGACACAAACTGTACCCTCTACAATTTTTGTCAGCCAATAGCAAAAAGAGGGGTGGTCATGATTATCCTACACAGAGTCTTCCTAATAGATATAATCAAGTTGCTTAAGATGCAAAATAGGGCTGTTTTCTATATCTTCAGCAAAAGAACTTGTTTATTGGATCAGTTTCCCTACAATTAAAGCATAACTATCCCTCAGCCAGTCAGACTCCAACTGACATCCTTGGCATGCTAGCTCAATAACTAGAACCTATAACATGAAAGCACTCCTAGTTCTATGTGACATGATTATAATGTTTCAAAAAGAAGAAAGCGGCCCCACTAATCCAAGAGACAGGGTACCTTATACAATTAATGTATCATAGAACAGATTCTCTTGGATAAATTCGCTGATTCACAATGTCTCACACTGAATGTAGCAGGACGTGGGTTGCAGACTTCAGGGATGTCACTATAACCCCGAGGTGGATGAAAGTACTATAGATGAGGTGGACATCGCTGTAAAACTCCTAGACTTATTGAAGGACTCCTTAGTCCCCACTACCACATCCTGGAAATAGGACTATGACTTTATGACATAGGTTTCTTGTACTTTCCTGAACCTATTATATTATTTGCTCATTAGAATCTGAAGACTTATTGGAACGAAACGTTCAAGTATTACCGTGGGGGGCAATTTAGCCCTTGCAATAATTATATAACCACAGCATAAACCTAAGTGGGATTTAATTTATATCCCGATTTTCAACAGGAGGATCAGAACTATAAGTCACATATTATTTTAGCGTTGAGAGGGACATTAAGATTTTGGTTGTCCTGAAGAAGGTGGTTCTACGATATTTCTTCCACCGAAACGTGTTGACGCTTTCCTTGTTTTGCATTGTTAAATTCGAGAAACTATGAAGTACATGTATTACAAAGTTTACAGGCTTATGTGACATTGATTCATTCGAATTAACACAAATGTGATGACAAATGTTTGTCATGTTTATTGTCTCTCTTTTTAACGCCTTTGTTTTAATATTCTAAAAGAATTTGAGATTATTTCTAGAACAATTTTTAATAGAATTTTTTTTTTACATGCGTCGTTTTTCATATAATTGTCCAATTGTTTTTTTATTGAATGTATTATTAAACAGATTTTTATAATTGATTGATGGGTCCCATTTTAAGAGTATTAGGAGGATACGTGTGAATATATGGACAGCACAGTGTGAGATGTGAATGAGCGAATTTATTCAAGAGAATTTGTTTTATGATACATTAACGGTTATAATGTTGCCTGCAAGTGTATAACAGGTACAGTTGGTGGTACCAGTAAAAATATGATCAATGGCAGTGTTGGACCACAGTGAGAATGGTCTGGATAATGGAAGTTTTTCTTGAGTTTTAGCTGGATTCTGGCCGGGTCCCTGCGAATCATCCCCACCTTTTCCTATTGCCCTGCGCTGACACTAGGACACAAGCAGTGGCACCTGCACCAGTTCTGTGTGTTTCACTGTTGGGACGTGCAGAGGATTATTAACTTCCTTTCCAGCTCCCCACACAATGGTACTAAAGCTATCTAAATGTTGCAATACTGTGTAAGGCCTCGTTTGAGAGACCATATACTGTAATTGTTTTAGGATCCAAGTGGTGTCCCGGCTCGGAGCGGCTGGAGGTCAGGAAAAACACAGCTGAAAAATCACACCTATTGGCACATCCCATCAGTGTCACTACACAAACTGTTAAGGGATAAACAGAGGTTTTAGAGTGTTTTAAACCTTCTCAGAGTAGAGGTGTGTGTGTGTGCGCGTGTGTCCGTGCATGTGTCTGTCCGTGTCCGTGTGGAAAAATAAGTTGTATAGCCACATTAATAGGATCGTTCTGGACCAGGAATCGCTGCTATGCACTCGCACTATCCCCTACTTGGGCTTACAATTTTCAGACAATGGTTCTTGGACCCTTCACCTGGCATATGGTCGGTCTAAGTTTATTAAAGCCATAAACTCAGTACTGACCCTCCCCAAGCCTAAAAGATTCTAGGTGGTACTGTCCTTATTAAAAATCTATAGGACACAATGTGTTCCAATCATGACGTATGGGGCCGAAATCTGGGGGTATTCAAACCTAAAAAATGCACAGGCTGAGGAGAACAGATTCTGCAGAAGGCTATTGGGACTACCAATTTCATCATCTACTTTTATAAGCCACACTGAACTGAAACTGTCTTATTTGGAGGACTACATTAAGGCACGCCCCGTGTTGTTCTGGATTAAGGTTTGGAAAAACCCCAAAGCTTCTTTGACAAGGGAAATCCTGACTGATTGCCTAAAATGTGATCAGGGTTTTAAAATCCCTTGGCTGGCCCAAGTACGGGCGAGCCTGGCAGCAGTCAATCTTGAGCACATATTTGATAGTCCAAACGGACTGGATGGGACTAACGGGAAGACAATCCGCGACATTCTTTACAAGCATTATGGGGAGACCAGACATAATGTAGAATTGGCCCAAAAAACTGTGAAACAGTATACCCAAATAGAAGGTGACATTGAATCCACCTCGCTAAAACCAGCTGGTTACCTCCTCAAAGAGATTACATGTTGGTAGTCTTCTGTTTCGTTTAAGAGCAGGATCTATAAAGTACCTATTGTGTTTTCCCTTGGGCTTCCACCCTAATATTGAGAATTTGGTTTGCCCATGTCAGAACCCAGGAAAACAAACACTAATGCATTTTTCTGTTCTTCTGCTCCTATTATCAAAAATATAGTAAGTACCTTCTGATACCATTTTTCAGGACCAAAGGTATAAAGGATTTCATGTGGCATATAAGACCTTCTTCAGCTTAAAGATGACGGATTAATATACCGTGCGTGTACCTTTTTAAAAATGGCTATCGGATCTCGTTCCTCTATGAATTAATACCTACTTACCTGGACTAACGTGATCCATACACACTTGGAGGTAGCCTCTTTGCAGTTTGCACAGTTGCACTTTAACCCATGCTGCTATCTGTAAATATATGAATCTTAATAACCTGAGAACTAATGCCTCTCTGGCCAACATGTTTTGAACGGTACTCAGAGATGTTATATATATATCAGCACCTGGCACAGTCGCACCTTTTTTTACCTGCATTTTTACTTGTAAATACTGAGCCGCAGAAAAACGGTTGATTTTTAATGATTTTTGGTTGAGATTGCATTCTGCACTTTATTTAGATGGCCCATCAACTAGGAATTATGCTCTATGTACTTTAAAAACCTGCACCTTAAATAATGCTGCTAAATCATGTGTTCTGTGTATATATTGCTGCTATTTTAAGGGTGATCCCTGTATATTTACATTTATTTGAAAATGTCAAAGAAAAAGATATGAATTTGAGGATCCGGACAAGAATGACACTTTGCACTTTTTGCTGTCACAGTTCTTAATAAGGAAAATACAGCAATGCTACTCTATTTTAATGTGATTTTTATCTTGACCATGTACGTAATTATGTGTATGTAATTATGAGTGTACTTTTATGGATAACGAAATATCCGAATAAAGGTTATTGACTTGACTTGAATAAGTTGTATAGCGTAAAAGAACACATTTTACAACTCTTAGGCAAGCAAAACATTGGAAGAAAGATGGACCGTTCACGCCTACCTCTAGCAAATGCATTAGCCACTAAAGGTATCCTACTAATATTATACCCTGAAAGTAGTGGGACACGTAAAAAGTAAGTGCGAAATTTGTAATAAAAAATAGATATATAAAAAAAAATACACAGGCTGCCTGTCACGATCTCTAATGCTAATGACACTATTCCTCAAATAAAAGGTTCATGTGTTATTTTTTCCTTTTTCAATATTTCGCTGTAGTGGTGATAATGTATTGGATGAAAGAAAACCAGCAGTTAGTGGTGCAATTTAATAAAACAGTACCAATACACATTTTTAGCACTGGATGGCGCCCCAAGCTAATAGTACATGTTATATAGTTTATGAACTCAACGACTTAGACAAGTTGAAGATGACCAGCGGGCAGTTCTTGAAATTTATGACAATGGTGATAGTGAATCAAAATGGGCAGTGGATTAATGATAATTCTAAATGTAAGATCCCTGCTAGTGTAGGGTGACAAACTGGAATTGGTGCAAATTCAGGACCGTGAGTGTAAAAATTCAGGAGAAAGGGTCAAAATTCATGACAAAAATTTAGGACAGGAGGTCAAAATTCAGGACAAAACTTCGGGACAAAAGGTAAGTTTTACAGAAATGTCATAGGAGGTCATGCAATAGTATAAAAGTAAGTAAATAGACAACCACTTACGTACTAGTCAAAATAAGTTTATATTAGCTTGAGACAATCGTGCACTTCACGGTTTTTCAGTATGCCCGCAGCTGGCTACCTTAGACGAATCAAAACCCGCATCTCGCTCCACCAGGTATTAGTAACCAGACAATGGTAATCCACACCTGAATACATGTGGGGCCTCTTTTATGGTTGATTGAAAACTACTGAATATACAAGGAACTTTGCAGTTCCAGTCCCCAGTAACAAAACCCGCCCCCAGCCTCCCTTTCCAGCCTCGCAGGGAAACACCTGATGCCCGGTCCGGCCAGTCCGGCCTTGCTACCACCCTCCAATGGTGCCCCTCATCGTCACATAGACCGTCTCTCATGTGTATTTTATTTCTTTTATTGTGCTACTCATCCCAAGTATGTAGGGCAGGGGTGTCGGAGTGCGTTACAACACACACACATCATATAGAGACAATGACTTATATAAACATGAAAGTCAATGTATAGGAAATGATACTTAAGATAATGGGTGCTGGGGGGCGGAGCTAGCCTGGAACCGAGATGGTCGCACTTTAAGTGAGCTCCTCCGTGAGGCCTAATATTTCATCCCAATCATGCACTAACAACGTGGGTATGCCCCACCTAAGACGCAAAAATCGAGCCAGACACTTCACCCCTTCATCTGCCGCAAGAATATGGAAGATTGAGCCAGCGGAGCCGGAATTGAGACAGATCCGGCGCGTGCGGCCTAAAAAGTATCGGGAAGGAGGTGCACCGGCCCACAGTGCGCGAGCTGGCCGAGACGCACGGCACGCACTCCGGGCAGCGGCGGGCCACGCTCCTGAGGGTGCGGAGTAATATCGCCGGAGCCTGCTGGGAAGGGTCGGGAAGCGACCGGAGGCGCTGCGCTGATCAACCGAGGCAGGTACTGGGGCAGATCTGCTGCAGAGGCGGGTGCAGGTAGGAGCAGACCCCCCCCGACCCCACGCTGTAGGCTGAGACAGGGCCTGGCGAAGTGAAGACCCGAAGTGCAGACACTGCTGGGGGCAGAGGGGGCACAGCGGCGGCCCGGTGGGTACACACAACCAGATTGGGGGTCCAGCCTGCTCCACCGACACGATCCTGAGAGAGAAGATCTGGCAGCACTTGAGCCCAGTCCAGCCTATACAGGGCAAATCTCATAAGGACGGAGCACCTTCGCGCAGTCGGAGACGTGGACGCCATACTCACCGGCACAACTGGCGCAGAGGCTGGACATCCTGGCAGTGTTCCTGATTGGCCACTACCGGGCTGGAGGTGGGAACGTGGAAGCCAGCGGTGGCACCTACCGAGAATTATCCATCCGCCCGCCAACACCACTATCAACATACTGCCCTGCAAGTAAGTCGGGCTATACAGTGCGTGGAGTGCCCGCTTCCCACCGCAGCGCAAGATAGTTGGGGACAGCAGTCACAGGCAACGCGGGGTTAGAACCAGACGTTTGTTTTTGAAACTGCGTGCCCCTACCCCAGGCCACTGTGGTTTGTACCGGATCAGCCAACTGTACAGCTGCATGAGCTGCCCCGCAGGCCGCAGACCTTGAAATAGGGTCCGCGAGGTGAGGGATGGACCGTATACCAGCCACCGTGATGGGCAAGCCCGACAGGAACCAACCAAAGCTTAATTTTGACCAGGCTAAGAAGGGAGGAGAACAATCTGGGGAGGATCAGCGAGCGCCCCCACCTGTGACAACTGCTGCCAGCGGGATGCCGGTAGATAACATTCAGGCGATGTTCCTGACGATACAGACAGCGTTAACGAACACAGGCGGGAAAATAGACTCTCTCACGCACAGAGTGGATCGCATGTCAGAAAGGTTGGATAGACACACAGAGCGGATTTATATGGCTGAACGCAGGATATCAGACGTAGAGGACACTAATAACCACGGCGAAGCAAAGTGGGATGGAGAAACAACTAGCAGTACTCTCTGCCAAAGCCGAAGATTTAGAAGCCAGGTCACGAAGGAGTAATCTCCACCTGATGGGCATTGCGGAAACCACAAACACTGGACCAATGGAAAAATACGTAGAGCACCCACTAATTAAGCTGCTGGGCAGAGACACTTTTTCGGAGGTCTTCATCATTGAGAGGGCCCACAGATCCCTAGCGCCCAAACCTCCACTAGGCACTAGACCGAGGCCCATCATCACAAAAGTGCTAAATTATAGAGATAGAGATGCACATTACGTAAAGCACGTGAACTGGGGACACTAAGACATGAGGGCATGGACACTGCACTGTACCCGGATTTCACACAAACAGTACAGGAAGCACATAAAAAATATGGACTGGCAAAGCAGAAGTTGAGAGACCTGCAAATCCCATATGCCATGCTATACCCAGCTAGGCTCAGGATTTCAGATGAAGGGGCCACGAAAATCTTCAATGAACCTAAAGAGGCTTTGAAATACTTGCAGACGAGGAAGCCGAAAGGGGAGCGCAGAAGATCGCCGCGGGAGTGACTGGCGGAGCAGGGGAATATGTCGGACGTGGAATGATGCATCGTCGAACAGTATGCGTTAGCGGCAACCTATTTGAACACTACTCATATCCCGAAGTGATTGAACTTTTTTATGGCACAGATGCACAGACGGCAGGCACTTGAACTGATTAATAACTTACTGTGACTCTGTGCCCCCCTGTCCACCCTACATCGCAAGATGACTACGCCATGCTTACAGAACGACAACGGGAAAAGCAGATAAGTAACAGATAACGCGGCTATGGCAAATATAAGACATTGTACCACGCACCATAGACTAATTGGAGAATAAATGCCCGATACTTAGGGGCTGATTCCTTATGTCGGCACGAAGCCATATGGTGACACTCATTGTTGTTGTGCGACTTATATCTGTCAGTGACCTCCCCCTTCACACAATATAGCGAGGGGATGGAACTAGGCAGCTCCCGCCCACTTGTGAGCACCACACTTGTTTCATTTGTTGGGGAAGTTAAGTATTCTATGTACGGGGGAGGGAGTAGGGGATATGGTTCATTCTAAGAGGTTTGTCTTTGTTGTCACAGGAATGACGAAGTGGGAGGGGGGGACAGGGGGACAGTTTAAAAGAAAAGCACCAGGCGGCTGCAGGCGGGCATGTGACCGGCGTTCTTGCTCTTCACTGCTACGTTTTATGTATGACTATGTCTATGAATAGTTTATACACTATAACACAAGGGGACTGACATACAGCAGGTACGAACGCTAACCCTCATGACCTGGAATGTTAGAGGACTGCAAGATCTACGGAAAATAGATCTGGCCTGTCTTCAGGAAACTCACCTCACATCATAGCGAGAAAGTAGAATAGGCTATTAGTGGGCGCAGTACCGCGTGGCGTCTTCCTTTTCAAACTATGCACGGGGAGTAATGCTGCTGATTAAACGTAATGTCCCATTTGTACTTGCCAGAGTGATCACGGACGACCAGGGTAGATATATTATATTGCGTGGCTCCTTTGTAGGTGCGGATCTCACGATTGTGACGGTATATGGCCCAATACAGATGATCCCACGTTCTATGACAACATATTGGCTAAACTAAGAGACCTTCAACCTACTGCTGTTATGTGGGGGGGAGACTTTAACACGTGCTTAGACCCTGCACTTGATAGATCATCGGGCACTGATAGGTCTGGCAGGAGGGCGGCTGGGGCCTTGAAGGCGCGGATGGCAGATTTGGCCTTGGAGGAAGTGTGGAGAAAGCGCAACCCGGGAAGTATAGATCGGACATGCACCTCATACTTGGTCGAGGCTGGATTATTGGCTGACCACACGGGAGGTTAGTACATGGGTAACGGCCATAGCACATCTGCCAAAAACGTTGTCGGACCACTCTCCAGTGCGTATAGAACTAGCTGTCCCACACACACCCCCAAACAGATCACGTGGCGCCTGCAACCATTGACCCTGACAGATCAGGTATTTCGAAGCGCATTACGGCAAGCCATAGTAGATTTTTTTCACACAAACACTGGATCGGTAGACAGCACTAGGACCCTATGGTAAGCATTCAAGGTTACCATCGGAGGGCACTGCATAGGCAAATACGCTGTAATCCTTAGAGACATACAACATCAACCAGATATGACAGAAAGGGACATTCGCGGACTTGAAATAGAGTACATGGACTCCCTAGACTCTTCTCTGCTGGCGGAGATATGGGAAAACATAGATACATAACATGAATTTGCAGACCGAACTCAAGTACCTGTCAAAAACATACACAGCCAGGGCATATGGTGAAGGGAGCAAACCGGGAAGAACACTCTTCCACAAGATCAAACCAGGGTGCAGTAGTGCACATATATAACGCAAGTCATGAACGAGCAAGCGGTACCGACATATGACACTCCTTCCATACTAAATACCTTTTTATCTTACTACTCTGCACTATACACTATGCGGACATCGAACTCCACACAAGATATACATTTTTTTTTTTTTTTTTTTTTTTTTTTTGGTGTTCAAACTACTTTATTGATAAGAGCATACAAGGATACACAGCTTGAGGTGCCTACAACCCGGAGGCCGGCAGCAATAGCGAAGCAACAATACACAGCCGTGTAGCCGGCATCCCGGGGGCCCGGCGGCACATCACAATTAGAAGTCTTATCACAGCGCCGTCCGGCGGGGCAGTCCAAGGAAGGATGTATTGTAGTCGAACAGGTTTTGTGCGAGCAAGAAGAGAATCTCACTCCTAATTTTTTGTAACTGGTAGAACATGAAAAAGAAAAGAAAAACCCCAACTTCCCAACGAGGTTACGTATGTGCGATGGTGAAATATGGTGCAATAACAATGTGTTGTAGTGGTGTAAAGTGGTGGGTCTGCTAGGCGCCAGTGTGCGGGGCGGTGAATGACCCGGGTTCAAGGACCCAAGGCAGTGGTAGTCCATGGAGTGGCAGTGCGGAGCTGCCAGTGGTATGCAGGACAGCACTCTCCAGATGGAGGGGGGGACATCCCGTGGCTCATCGGAAGGAGAAGGTGGCCGCAGGAGGGGGAGGCGAGGGGGGCAGTGCCGCGGAGGCTAGTACCACCTGTTCCACGAGGAGACTGCAGGGGGCACAGGGGTCCCATAGGTAGTGGAAAATAGCGTGCGCCATGTATAGCCAGGTAGTAATAAGGCGAGCAAAAATGCTAAGGGGATTGAGAAGCAATGAGCCCATCGCCCGACGTTGCATCATCGACCGAGCGTTTGAGCAAGTAGTGCACCAGTGGGTCCCAAACATTCCTGGGCCTACTCGTGAGAGGCAGTAATTCAGAAAAGGTGTTATGCTGATCTTGGCAATATGTTAAGTCTGTTAACCAATCCTTGAACTTGGGCGCTCTGCCCCTGCTCCAGCGGCAGGCGACACGTCGCTTGGCTAGGAGGAATGCAATATCGACGAATTTTCTGCTCGCCTTGGATATGTGCTTTGTGTACCCAAGGACGGTCACCAAAGGATCAGCGGGAATGTCCTCTTCCACCATCTGCACAACAGCCTCGATGACCTGACGCCAGTAGTCAGCAACTTGGGGGCAGGACCATGCCAAGTGGAGAAAGTCAGCGTGGTCTGCACGACACCGTTCACAGCGATCACTATCGGCCAGCCCGAATCTGTACTTCCGGACCGGCGTGTAGTAGACCCTCTGCAGGTATTTATAATGTATTATTTTCAACCTGCAACTGGCAGAGATGCGGGAAGTTAATGCGCAGCAGTAATGCCATTGGTCGTCCGAGACCTCTGTGTCAAGTTCCTCCGACCAGCGCAGTCTGGCAGCAGAGACTGGTAAGGGAGCAGCTCCCCGATATTGGCGGTAGAGCCCAGAGACCAAATGGGCCCCATCTGGAGATTCCAGGAGGTGGTGTAGCGGAGGCAAAGTTGCAGGTTCAGCAGGGTAATCCGGAAGGATGTCCCGCATCCCCGCGCGCAGTCTTATATAGTAAAACAGCTCAAGGGGTGTGGGGGCATGCGAGTGGAAGAAAAGATCCGCCGTTTTGAAAAGTCCGTTGTGGAACAGGTCGCCCCAGAAGGAGACGTGAATTTTGCCACAGAGCTGCCGGAACCCCAATTCCGATAGCAGGGCAAGGTTCGGATGATAGGCCAGAGGAAGCTTAGGAGAGTAGGGCAGCGCACAGAGGAGCCGCCGGGCGAGTCGCCGCCACGCGTCCAGGGTGCATGAGATCGAGGTATTCGCCGTAGAGATGGAATTCTCGGAACAGTGCATCAGACCGTTCAATGGAAGCGGGTGTGCAATCCAATCCTCCACTGCTATGTGTGGCATGAAGGGGGTAGGAGCCATCCAATGATAGGCGAAATGCGCTTGTGCACACAGGTAGTACGCCTCGAAATCAGGGATGTCGAATCCGCCTTGGTCGTAGGGAAGGGTCAACGTGGACCACTTTAGCCGGGGAGATTTGCCACCCCAAAAGAGCCTACGCAGTTCGGCGCGGAGTGTCCTAAAAAAAAAAGCTCCTGGATAGTAGGGGATATTGAGAAAAAAGTACAGAAAGCGGGGCAATATCACCATTTTAATGAGGGAGGCTCTGCCAGCCATTGAAAGCGGCATCGTGATCCACCTGTCGACAGAAGCGGTCAGTTTGGTCATTGCCACTCCGTAATTGGAGCGAAGCGTCTCATCTTTATCCCGTGCTACGCGAATCCCCAAATAGCGCAGATCATCCTGGCACCACTCCAACGGATAATCCAAAGGGAAAGCACTCACTGCGTCAGTAAGGGGAAAAAATTGTGATTTGGCCCAGTTAATATGAACACCCGACAGGCCACCGAACAGAACGAATTCACGGAGTAGGGGATTAAGGTGTAATTCCGGGTACTTGACATACAGCGTGATGTCATCCGCATAGAGGGATACATCGATTTGCCGCTGCAAGCATTGAAACGCCCCCTCACGGTGCAGTTGACGCAGGCGGCATGCCAGTGGTTCGACCGCAATAGCAAATAACAGGGGAGAGAGCGGGCACCCCTGGCGAGTACCTCTAGTAAGGCTGATAGTTGACGATAGCTTCCCATTGATCAGTACTCTCGCCGTGGGGTCCGTGTAGAGGAGGCGTACCCATGCCAAGAACAGTTTAGGGAACCCCATGCGTCCCAGAACCGAGAAGAGGTAGGGCCACTCTACGGAGTCGAACGCCTTGGTGGCGTCTAGGAACACAGCCGCCACTGGGATATCAGGGTGGACAGAGCGTAGCAGGGAAAACAGGGTGCGTAAGTTATGGGAAGTAGATCTGCCGGCCACGAAGCCAGACTGGTCGGGCAGGACGATCCTAGTCATTAGCAGTGAGAGTCTCGTGGCGAGTACTTTAGCAAGGATCTTCACATCACAATTTAGGAGGGAAAGTGGGCGGTAAGAGTCGCAGGAAGTAGGGGCCTTGCCAGGTTTCAGAAGGGAGGTGATAACCACTTCGCGCATAGACCGAGGCAGCTTGCCGTCAGCCAACGATTCAGTAAAGACTTCGTTAAGCACGGGCGCCATAATATCAATATAAGCTTTGTAGAATTCGGCTGGGATGCCATCTAGCCCTGGAGCCTTCCCATTCTGTAGGGACATAATGGCCTCGCGAACTTCCTCGAGTTCAAAAGTCGCCGCTAGAAACTCCCTATCGCCATCGCTGAGCCAGCAGAGCGCTACGTCATCCAAATAGTCAGCATATGGAGCATCCGCCTCTGCCCTGGAAGTGTATAGTGTGGAGTAATGCGCTGTGAATGTAGTCAGTATCTCATCCGATTCCCTAGTGACAATGCCAGTTTCATCAGTAAGTTCTAGTATGGTGTTGAGCTCTCGTGGCGCACGCGTGAGTGAAGCTAGTACCTTGCCAGGCCTATCCCCTTCGCAGTATTTCCGGGCCACCCAGTGTTTGCCCCGGTATTTCGCCTCCCTGGCAGCCTCCTCTTCATACTTGGATAGTGTGTCCCTAAAGGTCGCCTTAAGTTGTGGGTCATCACTCGTCACCATTCGGAGCTCCAAGGCACGCAACTCACTCTCCAATGTAGTAATGGTACGCAGAATATCCCGCAGGACCCCATGGCTCTTAGAGATGCAGAAGCCCCGAATGGTTACCTTGAAAGCTTCCCATATGTGTTCCACTGATTCTACTGAACCCTTGTTTCTAGGGAAGAAGTCCCTGATCTCCACCCCCAACTCTGTACGAAAAAGCTCGTCAAGGAGCGTGTCTGGGCTCAGCCTCCATTGCGGTCTCGGACTATCCCACCCAGGAGTACGGAACTGTAGTCTAACCGGGCTGTGGTCCGAATAGGTTCTAGGCAGATGGTCAACCACCAACAGGTCCCCAATGACGCCACGTGTCACCAAAAAATAATCCAAGCGCGCCCAGGTCCCAGTGTGATGTGTGAAGTGCGTGCCCTCCCGCCCGTGGGGGTGTATCTGTCGCCAGGCATCCAAAAGTCCACCCTCCTCCATCACTCCTTCTAAAACTTCCCTAGCTCGGGGCTTGTAAGAGTTAACCCCATCCGCCCTATCAAGTGAGGGCGCTAAGGCCAGGTTAAAATCACCTCCCCAAATGATATGCCGTGCCCCAATGGAAACGATTGTGCCCCACAGAGTGGAAAAAAAACCAGGTGAGTCAACATTCGGTGCATACATTGAGACAAACAGATAGGTGTCATGTCCCACCCTCCCCCACAATAAAACATATCTTCCCTCTTTGTCCGCTATCTCACCCATGCGGAGGAAGGGTACACCACGGGCGACAAGAACAGCCACACCTCTGGCATAAGACGAATAAGAGGAGAAAGCGCGGGTACCCGCCCATTTCTGTCCAAACGGGGCGTCCCCGCGCACGGGCAAGTGTGTCTCTTGTAGCAGAGCTACTTGTACATGGTGTCTATTCAGGTAGGCGACAATATTCCTGCACTTCCGGGCATCGTTCAACCCCCGAACATTCCATGAAAGGCAAGTCAATCGCGTAGTCAGGTTTACCGCAGCCATGAGCACATTGACAACAAAGAAGAAAGTGCCCATTCGGGCCAAAGTCTAATATCACGCCCGCACCAGGATCGCCAGGCCCCACACCACATCAATATAAGCAAACACAATCTATGCATTAGTAACCTCATGAAATCCAATCTCCCCCCACCCACCCCAGCATCCCAAACATGCCAGCAGCCATGAAATCCCCAAAAACTTCCCCCCCTCATCCCCCTCCCCCCCAACTTCAGAGCGGCAAATAGCCAAACATGCAATAGCTCAGCGGGGAATACCCAACTAGGGATCATCCAAAGGTACGCGCTGCCACGATCCGGCCTATATCTCCATACTGTACCGCCCTCGGTGGAGACTAGGGCCGAGAAAGCGGTCCTTGGTATACGTTACCACGGGGGGTGTGCAGTCCAGGAAGTCCGATCCTCGTGATTCTGCCGAACCACCAATTGGGAAGCCAGCGCCGACCAGTGAAGAAGTACATAGGTGTCTGAGGCCGAAAGCCAGGAAGGCAGTTTAATCCTCTTGACGTTCAGGAGGCAAGTCGTCGATCTCTAGACCGTCGTCAGGTGCCTGGTTGTCTCTGCGCGCTCTCCGGATGGATTTGAAATAATCCTCGGCCTTCTGCGGGTTAGTGAAGAAGCGCTGTTTGCCCTGGTGAGTAACCCTCAGTTTTGCCGGATACAAAAGTGCATAGTCTATCTGGGCTTCCCTCAGTTTCTTTTTTATCGGAAGGAATTTGCGCCTTTCGTCCTGAACCATCGGTGTAAAATCAGGATAGATGGAAAAGGTGATGCCATCATACCTCAGTGACCTCTGCGTCCGGGCTGCTCGAAGGGCCGTGTCGCGGTCTCGGTAATTCAGAAGTCGAGCGATTATGGGCCTCGGTGGCAGGCCAGGCTGGGGCATAGGCGCCAGTGATCGATGAGCCCTCTCCACTATGAACTGGGAGGAGAAGGCGTCCTCCCCGATAGATCCCTTGAGCAGTTTCTCCACATAGAGTTCCATTCTACCTGTGGCAGTGGATTCCGGCACATTGGTAATGCGAATGTTATTGCGGCGGCTCCGCGCTTCTAAGTCCTCATTCTTTGCCGCGATTATGCGGAGGAGGTTATCCATTCTCGCTAGCTGTGTCGCGTGGGCCGTGGTGACATCGGTGTTGTCGGAGATCCTCTGTTCCGCAGTGGTAAGGCGTTCCTCATGGCAATCCACTTTATGGACCAATGCGTCCAGTCGGGCCGTGACTCCATCCACCTTCTCCACCACGGTAGCGAATCCCTGCCGCATTTCCAGTAGCAGGCTAGCAATATCCGCAGCAGGTGCATCAGGCGGAGCAGGTTGCGGGGGCGGTTCGCTGGGACCCGGGCGTGTCTGCGTCGATGTGTGGCCCTTGCGAGTGTTGTCAAAGCTCAGCTTGGGCTGACGAGCGTCAGGACGTCCCATGGCGCAGTCTCCAAGCAGGTGAGGGCCCAGATGGGGTTGTAGAGGCAGTGTAAGTCAAGCGGGCGGGCAGCAACCAGCTGCACACCAGAAGTGGCTCAAGACCAGAGCCCAGCAGCACCACAAGGAGCGTGCAGTGTCACAAGCAGCGCCCCACGGCCAGCAATTGTTCTGTGGCAGCAGTCGCCCACCGCGCCCCCAGCAGCAGCCTCGGGTACCTGTTAGGCAGTGTCTGCGTTGAAGCACCAGTCCCTGCGCCAAGCCACCGGGTCAACTGCAGGAGTCACGTCTCACCTGCCGTTAGAAGGCACAATTTAGTCTACCTGGCAGTCCCATGGGGGAAGGGCAGTCAGGTCACTCGGCAGCAGCCATCCACGCTGCCAATGTACAAAGGATCCGCGTCTGTGGAGAGGGAACTCCTCTCAAGTGCAGCAGCTTCCAAGCAGGTGAGGGCCCAGATGGGGTGTCAGAGGCAGTGAAAGTCAAGCGGGCGGGCAGCAGCCAGCTGCACACCAGGAGTGTCTCAAGGCCAGAGCCCAGCAGCAGTACAAGGAGCGTGCAGTGCCACAAGCAGCGCCCCACGGCTAGCAATTGTTCTGTGGCAGCAGTCGCCCACCGCGCCCCCAGCAGCAGCCTCGGGTACCTGTTAGACAGTGACTGCGTTGAAGCGCCAGTCCCAGCGCCAAGCCTCCGGATCGACTGCAGGAGTCGCGTCTCACCCGCCGTTAGAAGGCACACTCGGCAGCAGCCAATGTGCACAGGATCCGCGGCGCTCCGTGGGAAAGGAGCGTCTTCTGTGGAGAGGGGACTCCCCTCAAGTGCAGCAGCCTCGCCTCCCGAACGCTGTAGCCGGCTGTCGAGTCCGGTATGTGGCGGCATGCAGCTCCGGGTCCGCAGCGACAGTGGGGACCGGCGCAGCCGTCAGCAAGGCAGCAGCCGTCCCGCTGGAAACAGGTCACAGTCCGTGTCGGCAACGCCGTGCACAAAAGGATGCCAAGCAGAGGATGGTATGTGCCGCTCACCCTCCCGACCTGCACAGCATTCCGGCCCGGAGGGGTGAGGCAGGCAGGGTGGTTGCACGGCCTGAGCGCCTCGTGGCGGACCCCGGAGTCGCGTAGTTGTGGTGGCCGGGTCCCCTCACCAGTGCGGACCAGGGCAGGCGTCGGGCAATCTGCAGAGGCTCGTAACTCTGGCTCCGAGTCTCAGAGCCGTCCCAAATTTCGACCGAGTGCAGAGAGCACTGTCCTGTTGCAGGAGCCGGGCTTCTGGGGGTGACACGGCACCCCGTGGCAGCTGATCAATGCAGGATCGATATCCAAGGAGCGGGAGCTGCAGGTCTAGGCAGCCATTCCGCAAGCGCGCCCTCTCCCACACAAGATATACATGAATACCTATATGATATAGGAATGGCTTGGCTGTCAGATACACACAGGGAATACCTGGGCCATTATATAACAGAAGACGAATTTAAAGAAGCCATAAACTCGCTGCCGAATAATAAAGCTCTGGGACTGGAAGGCCTACCGGGTGAGTTCTATAAAGAATTCCAAGACCTCTTAATACCCCATCTAGCACAGATGTATGAGGAGGCATATGAGGAAGGGGCCCTCCCACCATCGCTACGAGAGGCGCTGTTGATTTCTCTCCCTAAACCTGGGAAAGGCCCACAAAGATGCAAATCATATCGGCCCCTCTCACTTATAAACATCGATGTAAAAATCTTAGCCAAAATATTGGCGAACAGAGTACAGCCGTTGTAAGGATCTCTAGTATTACCGGATCAGGCGGGATTTATCCCCACTAGGTCCACCGCACAAAACATACGAACAATCTTCACTTTATACCATAGCCTCAACCCAGAGTTGCCTGCGGTAGCTGCACTGTTGGATGCAGTGAAGGCTTTTGATTCTGTGGAATGGGAGTTCATGATTACGGTATTGTCCAGAATGGGATTCCCACCTCCGATCATGAAATGGATTGCCCTGTTGTACTCGGAGCCTAGAGCTAGAGTGCGCATTAACAGTCTCACCTCGGAGCATTTTGATATAAGCCGGGGAACCAGACACGGATGCCCGCTGTCCCCGATTCTATTTGCGCTTACGCTGGAGCCGCTAGCGAGTAAAATCAGGCAAAAACACCAGGAAGCGGCTTTACAATTTAATCTTAACCCTGTAGGCATATCCCTATACGCAGATGATATGGTGCTCTACGCTAGATACCCAAAGGTAAATTTAAATCCACTGATTAGAGAGTACATCAAATTCAAACAATACTCTGGCCTCAGCATAAACTGGGATAAGTCGGTGTTGGTGCCTCTAACGGCAGAAACCCCACGGCCCACATTGGATTACCCGCTGCAATGGACTACAGACCCCGTAAAAGTTCTGGGAGTCTGGATCCATAGAGACCCAGATGTGGTAGTAAGAGAGAATTATGGCACAGCTATGACCAAACTAGAGGAACAAGTAGAGAAGTGGATCAGATTGCCCCTGTCACTAGCTGATAGAATAGCGCTACAGAAAATGGTGGTGCTACCCCGTTTTTTATATTTATTCTGGAACGTCCCGATCTGACTTACACAGGCCTTCTTTGCCAGACTGCGCACAACACTACAGCGCTTAACATGGGCGGGAAAACAGCCGAGAGTAAGCTGGAAAACACTTACAAAACCTTATCACCAGGGCGGGTTTGCTGCCCCAGATCTACAACTGTACTTCTACTGTGCTCAGGCGCAATAAGCGCACTACTGGATACAACCACACTCGCACATCCCACACATAGCAGTAGAAGCAGACAGCATTAGGCCAAAGTGTCTGATGCAATACATATCTGACCCCGTTAGCTGCTATCCTAATGATGCCATCTACCCAGTTAAGTGCACATCCAGGGCATGGCAGGTTCTCGCACAGAGAGATCAGAAATCACCGTTATATGCCCCGGGATTACCGCTAACAAACTACCCCAAACTATCGGTTACACAAGAGAAAATAATGTGCACAGTAATGGTGGAAATGGGGTTTCGGACCATGGGAGATATATTCCCTAATGAAGAATTCATCCTGTTTAAAGACCCATCGCTATGCGCACATCAAACTCCATTGAAAATGTTTGCATATTTCAGACTGCGGGCGGCAATCAAAGATTTATATGATACATTCCCGACAGAACCCGTCCCATTACAGGCCCTACAGATAATTTTGACAGTCCGCACACGGGTAAAACTAGTCACGCGCCTATACGCTGCTTCCCAGACTGAACAAGATCAAGGTCCTGACCGATCATTACAAAGATGGGAGGAGCTCACTGGAGAGAGTATATCGGAGGGCGACTGGAGGTATAGCTGTACACAACTACATTTGCTCACTTCAAACTGCAATTTGAGGATCATCTACTTTAATTTCCTTCACCAAACATACTACACACAGGTCAGATTGCACTGTTATGGTCTCAGAGCAGATGATAGGTGTATTCGCTGTAATGCACACGGGGCTGACTTTTTGCATATGACATGGGCTTGCCCGGAACTGAACACCTATTGGCAGGAAGTGACGGCAGCTCTCACACAAATGCTTGCGGAACGGATCCCAAATGCACCATTGGTATGCCTGTTGGGTGTATATATAAATTGAAATTGGCAAAGCGACGTAAACTACTCGCAGTAGCCTTGTTACTTGCAAAATGCCGAGTGGCCATGAAATGGGGTAGCAAACACCCACCTAGATTTAAGGATTGGATTAATGATCTCCTGTATTGTAAAGAAACGTTTGGTACTTATGAGGAAGGCATACCTCAAGCCTCCAAGCCCAAAGACTTTTGGCAACCATTTGTAGACTCTATGCAGCTGAACGAGGAGGACTCTTGAAGTAACAGGGGGAAAGATAAATGGTTAAGTGAATGTAACTGAAAACCAAAACGAGATATTGAAATAGGTTTACAGTCATGACTATTAAATGTTGGTCATTGCTGGGCATGAAGATTTACAGATGTAACTGATTTAATCCTGTCATGAACACTCTGTACTGTGTATATGGTCATGCTGTGTGTAACTATTGTTTCTGACGTACTATTTGACGGTTGTGGAGGGCGAGAGCCTGGGAACTACTTATGCTTATATACACTATGTACTATGTTCTAATTCCTGTATGCTGCTTGGTGGAAAAAATAACATTTTGAACAAAAAAAAAAGATAATGGGTGCTACAAGGTGTAATCATTCTTTTATCTATCATTAAGTCTTTCGTCATTCATTCTGCCCTTCCATCTGTGTGTCCATCTATATCCAAACATATTCAACCATTTGCAAACGCATCCACCATGTATCCTTCCATCCATCCTTTCACTCATCCATCCATTCACCCTTTCACTTATCAATTCATCAATCCGTCCATCCTTTCCCTCATCCATCCATCCTTTCACTCACCCATCCACCCTTTTACCCATCCATCTAACCTTCCACCCATACATCCATCTACTTACCTTTTGTCTCATCCATCCTTCCACTCACTAACTCATCAATCCTTTCTTTCATTATCTATCCATTCACCCTTTCACTAATCCTTTCACTAATCCATCCAGCTATTCACACATTCCTTCACTTATTTACTCACCCACTGTTTCACATTATGAGCTGAGCCGTTGAGTGCGCAGAGTTGCAGACAGAGGAGGCCCATCAAGAACTTCACCTCGCTGTAGTTCCTAAAGCAAAGGGTGGGGTGGGAAGGGTTCACTATGCCCCTGCACATAGGCAATCTGAAAACTTAGAAGTCATGAGTCATGCATGATGCACAGTGCCAAGACGTGAGGTGACTGTAACATGGTGTTGTCATTACACCAACAACAAGCCAGAACTATTGGCTTTGTCAGTGGTTGTTAGTTGCTTAAAATAAAAAAGCAGCAACCACAGCTTTGTTGAATATAATATTGAAAATGTGCCAGTTCTAAAATGATGAGACAGTGAAAGAACTATAACCTGTTCTTTTTAACTTCTTTCACAGGGTTCTTTATAAAAACTATTTTCTCGCGTTGCAGCATGGGCGTTTTACCTTTTACCTATCTAACAGAACGCCCTGCTGTACAATGAGGTTTGAGGAGGCCACCACATGCTTTTACAGCCCAGACTGGCACATTGTCATTCTGTATGTGGCAATCAGCCTCATACAGAATTACAATGGGCGGGTGGGGCTGCTCTTGTGCTGGAGGAGGAGTGTGAGGCGGCCTCATCAGGGAGCTAAGGCTTCTTACAGGGGAGCAGCACTGCTCCCTGTAATGGCCATAATTATGGACAAAAGACGTTTGTAAAGGGATCCTCATGGACAACTGGCGTGAGGTCCAAATTACGGAAGGTCCGTGAAATTTACGGACGTTTGGTCAACCTACGCTAGTGAGTTTTTTAGTATTGTGCACTTAGTTCACATTTCTTTTAAACACAAGGAATGCCCTCTCCCTGGCTTGGCTACCAACTCAGTTTGCGTTTGTACGCTAGGCCGGAGGGGGCATTTCTTGTGTATCAGTATCAATTTCGGTTTAGACTCCCCCTCTATACAAGGACCAACCCCCTTCAAGTCATAACTTCCTTTGAGCGTCTATGTAAATATGAGGTGCAGTTATGACAATCATCCCTCCCCATCCCACCCTTCCCCCACACCTGCCCCACTTCTGCTTCCAGGTAGCAACTGCAACTGGTTATGACGAACAGGACAGAATTACAAGAACTAGGACATGTAGCCATCCACAGTTGCGAGCGTCTTATTACACTTACCAATGAATCCACGTCTCAGACTTCCGTTCCATACAAGCTTGACATTGCCTACTGATGCCAACTCCTGACACAGTCCACAAGTGCTCTTCAACAGCGCCAGGTCCTCCCTCCCTCCCTCCCTCCTTTCGAGGGGGTGAGAAGATAGCTCAGTCTCCATGCTCATGCACTCCTTGTCCTACCCTAGGAAGCTGACAATAAGGGTACTGTTGTGCAGTTGTAATTTTGGATCTCATTTTGATTTCGGTGGGACCGCCACTGACAGGCCATAGGTGGCAGTCCCACTGACATCCAGGCCATTGGTCTGACCGCTGCATTTTCCAGGCCACAGCACATGCCGCACTAGAAAAATGCAATTTCTGACTACCTACATGGCAATCTTATCAAAATATGGCAGGTAATATTTTGGGCCGCTACTTGTTTGGTGGCTCAATACCAATGCGATGGCAGTTGGACGCTTGTCCGAACATCATCGTAATGAGGCCCTCTATGTTGAGTATTGGGTTGGAAGCTAAAGTACAGGGACATTTAGCCACTAAGGAGCAGGATAAATCATTAACTGGTAAATCAGATAGGAAAGCCTCTGTGCCCCTAAATAATAAGCATAAAGTGTTGGAATAGTGAGGAATCCAGTCACATTACAGGTTCAGCAACTATTAACGAGCCAAGCTAGATCCAGGTGGGCCCAGTGAACCTTCAGGAGTGTGTTCTGGTGCAATCTGGTGACATCGGGACACATACAACGGTTCCCTACTTTCAGTGCCTTTTGTATAAGGAGCAAAAGCCTGTAGAGGATAAAGTAGAGCTTCAATTTCGTTTCCAGCTTGAATCGGTGCAAATACCTCACTTCTGTTTAAGTCTCATCCTGGCTGGGAATAGTTGGGGCACAGGAAATTGATGGATAAATATCACAGCGGGAACCCACACCTTTCTACCAACTGAGAGAGACACCTAATCAAAGACACAAAGTGCATGATTTAGGGTTTGCCAGGTGGGCGGCCATCCATTAAGGTGGCGGAAGTCATCACCTGTGCCTTACTGGCCGGACAACCGCCCACCATATTTAGAGATCTCTGCTGGCCCTACCTACGCCTCAGAGAACTGCCTGAAGATTTGTTGAGAGGACGCAATGTGTTATGTGGCCACACAGCTAGCTTTTTTATTTTACAAAAGCAAACTTCCAAAGCAGTAGCTTACTTATGAAAAACAAAAAAACACTAATAACCTTTAACCCTGGAAGTTTTCTCGCAGGGTGTGGTGGTCATTTTTAGGTTTCGCCTGGCCGAAGGCTGCGCACTTGTGCGCAGCTTTTCGGCGCAGGTGAAATCTTTTGTTTACAATATGGGCTCAGGAACGTCCCCCGGCTCCCATTGGCTAGCTCCATAAATGGAGGCTAGCCATTGGGAGCCAGATCTGTCTGTCAAGGCCGGACCAGTTTCGGGGGCGTTCCCGCGATTTTTTCCCTCTCCACCCACTTCTGTTCGTCATCATGGCGGTGGGTGTATGTTATTTTTTTTTTCGAGTGGGCCTGTTTTGTTCCTTTTCAAAGTGTCTGTTGTTGGAGTTGGCTTCAAGATTCGAGTTCCCACGAGGCGATCAGGTAAGGAGCATTTTGTTTATAAATGTGCGTGCGCCGTGATCCTCCCACCCCTCCCGCTGTCCGTGCGCCGTTCCCGCCGCCCCCCCCCTCCCGCTGTCCTGTGCCCGTTCCCGCCCCCCTCCCGCTGTCCGTGTGCTCGTGGTGCTTGTTTTTTATTTCTTTAAAAAAAATAATCGTACCAGTCCGGCCAAGTACCAGGGATCAGGCGTTAGGTGTTAGACTAACGCATTTCAGTGTGGTGGTCCGCATCACCACACTGAAATGCGTTGTCGTGCATTTATAGCACATTAGCTGTGTGTTAAAGCGCTGCTATTTATCACCTCCACCGACTGCACAAAGCTCTTAGCTGGCTTCGCGGCAGGCTTGTGGGCTGGCTCAGCTCGTGGCTGGGAGTGGCTACAATGTTTACATTTTACTTACGACGTCACAAGATTCTTCAGGCTGATTTAATTTGCGCGAGTACAGTACAGTTTACGTTGTTTTTGGTAATTTTAAATATCTACATCAGACATACCATACACCAGTGCGGCTCTGCCGATATGGACTACGCATGGACTCCAGGTATCAACGTTGTAATGCTGAAAATGCAGACTTTATACACTGCCCGCCCTGGGCCGGCTGGGACAGTGCCGGGGAGAGTCGAAGCTGCTGGCCCCACCCCGCCTGGTCCCATCATGGCGATCGCTGACACAGAGTGTCACTCACTGTACTAATCTTTTTGGCTTTCTAATTTAATTTACTTTTAAGAGCGCCTCAGCCTATAGTTACAGCTTGAGCCCTGCATTCATTGCAGTCTGGAAAAGTTGAGCTCAGCCCCTTAAAACAGAGGATCCCTTCCCGTGACCCACCCTGCGGCAGCGGAGTCTCGGCGTGCATTTGAAAAATAATCCCGTTGTTGCTGCAAGTGGCGTAGGCGATGGTTTGCCCTGTTGTTTAAAGTGTATCTGTTTATCAGTGTTTGCCGGTGTAGGTTTGGGTCTGCAGTGAGAGTGACACTTCTGTTAGCTTTGGCGATTACACATCTGTCGACACTGGAGTGTGGCCCGACTTTAGCTAAGCACTTTAGCTCACGCTTCTGCTTGTTCACAAAGCAGGTAGAGCTGACTTCTTGGCACAGTAAACAAATGTGTAAGGACTCAGGGAAAAGGGAGAATAATACAAATCTGCAATGGTATCTGCTCATTTTTGGGGATAAAGTAGTGACGAGCAGCAGCAGTGTTACATGCATGAAAGTGTCAGCATCTTTTTTGATTACTTCCTTTTATCGCAGTGTCCTCAGATAACAGTACTTCAAGAATGCAATGTCAATGTATCTTCTTATGCCTTGATTTTTACATTCAGCATTTCAACAGGTAATAAATGGATAATCAACATAGTGAGGCAACATTCTCTGCTTATTCTCCTTATCCCCCCCCATGACCCTCTGCAATGCTGCCAGTTACCCCAGATCTTTTCCCATTTCTTTAGACACCCTCTACTCCAATATATTGTGTGTTCCGCTTGCCAGCAAGCTCTTTTTTCCAGTCCTCCACTTTCGGGAGCGTGGGAGCTCCCCCGTTCCTTGCAATGCAATATTGCGCTTTGACACCACCGCAGCTATAGCCAGCCACAGTTTTTTTTATATTTGGGCGAAGCCTCATACCCCGGGAAGAGCATAGGAACCTCTTCGGCTCCATTGGGACGTCCACCCACACTACCTAAGCCATAATCTTCCCAATTACATTCCAGTATTGCCGGACATTCCCAGGGTGTCAGCATCTTTAAACTACAACCCTTAATGAAGAGAGGTGACAGTGTTTGAGGTTCTGCTGCAGGTTGTAGTGGAGTCCAGTCAGACTCCAGGCATCGGCACAGTAGGCAAGATTGGCAGGACATCCCTTTGTGAGCAGGATTTGGAGCAAGGGCTGGGCAGAGTGATCTCTCTCACTGTGATTGGGCTAGCGTTATTCACAAATCTCTGCCCTAGGTACATTATTCTACTGCCCACTCTGTTTGGTATTAGAAGCTGTGATTTTCAGGCTCTACAGTCCTGCGGTCCAAAGTTGCACAAACACTGCTGCCTTAGGGCATTACCCCACTGAGCACTCTGGTTGGTATTAAAACCTGTGATTTGCAGGCCCACCGGCCTGCATCCCAGAGTTGCACAAAAATCCCTGTTGTAAGTACTTCACTGAATACTCTGGCTTGTATTAAAACGTTCGATTCTCAAGATGTACAAATCAATAGTCTATATCTAACCTCCACTGAACTATAAATCAGATACTGGTGACCTAGTGCCTACAGCAGTCGCCAACATTTGCATCAAAATTACAAGTGGTATCCCACTCACAATTTAACTTGCAACATTGATTTACTATATTTTTTAACTTGACATGTTCAATCGTTTCCCTCTTCTCTCTTTTATATGTGGTAACATTATGGCTGTAATCTCTCATTTCATGTCTTTATTTTTTGTGATTTGTCTCTCTTTTTGCTCTTTTCATTTTGCCATTATTTTCTCTTCTCTAGCTCGATTCCATTTGTTTCTCCTTTGCCATCATCTTTTTCCATCTCTCAGTCTTGTTGTATTTACCTGTAATTCTCTTAATTCATGATGTTTTGAGCTTTCTCGTTTGATTTGCTGCCTTTTTCAAGCTCGGCCCTTTCCTAAAATCATTTCATATACTTTATTCTGTTTTTCTGTCATTTTTACAGACATTCCCTGCTGTGCTCATACTTTCATTTCCCACCGTCTCTTTCCATTGCATTTCCTCTTCCAGTCTCTACTTTCTGCTCCTTTGTGTGGAACTTGACCTGTCATTGTGTACTGTGCCACAGTTCTTGAACTGTAGAGAACACAAACAAGAGTGCCACAAAAGAAGCTTGGAATGTGGCAGCAGAGAGATAGCTGGGTTCGTGCAAGTGACCCATAGTGACATCTCTTTCCACACTCTTGAGACTTCAGGGTTTGTGCTTCATACTCAGTAGAGATGCCCAAGAGACCATAGTTGGGGTCTGCAGTCTGCAGCTGTGGTGCACTTCTTCACAAGTTCTTTTACTCCAATAAACCCATTCTTTGGTATTCATTTATCACTACGAGGCCCTCCCGTGAAGTTAGTGCCTTTCCATTTCTGGTGTTTTGCAGCAGCTTTCAGATGATCTTAGAATTTCTCGTTGCTCAAATGGGTGTCATTTCTGATATTTATGTGCTTTCCTAGTCTTCATTGCTTGATTTTTTGCTCGCTAGAAATTGTTACTCATAGATGCTGAATGTCACAATTACAGATTGAAATTATGAAAATGCCTCACATAGCAATTTGAAACCTTGGCAACTATGTCTTTCATTCATGCTGTACAGATTCAAGGAAAGACATTGGCAGAACCAATCGGTCTTGAAGGCGAGACCTGTGAGAGCTGTGTGGGCTGTGAGAGCTGTGTGGGCTGTGAGAGCTGTGTGGGCTGTGAGAGCTGTGAGAGCTGTTGGCAATGTAAATAACAATGCCATTTATTTATAAGTAAAAAAAAAAAAAGAAATGTCATGAGCAATGCCAATAGCGCTAACTTTTCCAAAGGTGAAACCATTGCATTGTAAATGCTTGTTCTTTCTTTGGGACTGCTAAGCGTTCACTGAAAGTTGTGAACAGAAAAAAACTAATTAGTCTGCTCTTAAAGGAGCAGATGGTCTGATGTACTTACACCGATGGACCCTACTCCATCAGGCCTTCAGTGTAGGGTTTCCTCTGGCACAGCCAGGGGGGCACCTTTATCAGAAACATGATTGTCTGCCCAATTGTAAACAGAGTGGAGTGCCCGTCAGTTTAGCAGACAGGAAACTCCAAATGTGGGGCGGAGTGTCCTGCCTGCCAAACAGTAAATCAGGCCCGAATTGTGTTACTTCACAAATTGCGAATAGATAAAATGAGATTTGGAGGTGTTTTTTCACTTTTGCAAAGAGGAGTAGGTATTTGCATGTGCTGTAAGAATGTCAAGTATGTTTGTCTGTTGGAACTCGCTCTTTCTGCAAGGTCTTCCCCAGATTTATGCCTTCTGTGGCCGAACCTGTTTTTGTTGGCTTTCTTACTCTGGGCACTTTACCACTGCTAGAAGGTGCTAAAGGGCTCTCTCTCTCTCTCTCCCTAAAAAAGGGTAAAATTGGAATACACCAAATTGGCACATTAATTTATTCATAAACGTGTAGTAAATGGTACTGCATGTATACTGGGCCTGTAAATCAAATGCTATTAGTGGGTCTGTAGCAGTCATTGTGCCACCCACTGAAGTAGCCTTGTAAAACATGTCTGAGGACTGCCACTGCAGCCTGTAATGCAGTTTAATACCGCCATTCTGACCTGGCAAAATAAACCTTTTGCCAAGAATAAACATTCCTTTTTAATACGTTTAAGTCACCCCTAAGCTAGGCCCCAACGGCTCATAGGGCAGATGTGTTATATTTAGAAAAGTAGGACTGTACTGCGGAGGTACGGGATGGCGGTGGACTTGATCACTTGCCCCCTCCCTCCCTCTAGAGTTGCGAAGAGCAACGCAGTGCTGCGGGGAGGACCGCGCCTGCCCCAGCCGATAATCGGCATCAGAGAGTGTGTGTGCAGCTGACCGGTGCGGCGGGTGCACGCACGAGTATCCTGGCATAGTGGAGGAGAGGAGCCAGCACAAAGGGAGGTAAGGGGGTTCCCCAAGGAGAGTAGAAACAGTGCTCTGGCGGTGAGTGGGGGGGGCCACCCCCTCTTCCCCACAGACTGGACCCCTGGGCGCAGTAGGAAGATCCTGCTCCGGTCACTGAGACCGCGCCCCTCACGCACTGACCGCTGACCAGTCAAGGAGGCTGAGCGCCACAAAGGACTCACTGCCTGCCACACATACTGGTCCTCAACAGGGCCCCGGACTTTTTGGACTTTGCTCCGCGCTGGGGGGCCTTCATCGTCGAGTGGGTGGCTCACAGAGGGCCTGCACCCCCTGGCTTGACACTAGAGACACTGTACATTCCTAAGGAGCCCCCGTGGGTAGCCCCGAGTGCCGGGACACCTAGTGGGACACTGCGATGCACAGCGGAGGGGCCACGCATGACCAGTTGGCACGGCCTGGTATGACGTCCCCTGGACGGACTCCAAAACTGTTTTTAGCTACTGCGGAGCCCGAGCAACCTGGGCAGCTGTCCTATACAGCTATAGACGAGTCTGGCCCCTTGGCCGTCACCTACCCAGCCGGTCATCTGTCATTGTTTACATGGTCTCCCCGTTTGTGTCTCCTTCCCTCGCCTTCCGCCTCCCTCTGTGATTCTTTGATTCATACTGATATTACTATGTAACCTGTAACTCGCTGATTCAACTGATGTAGATAACAAAACTGTTTTTACCTACCACGGAGCCTGAGCACCTTGGCCGATGCCCGATGGAGCTGTCCTATGCAGCTATAGAGAACTCTGGCCCCTTGGCCGTCACCTACCCAGCCGGTCATCTGACATTGTTTTTCCTCGTCTCCCCATTTGTGTCTCCTTCTCTTCCCCTTCGATGGAGCCATGACGACGCCCCTTGGGTGGATACTAAAACTGTTTGTACCCTCCGCGGAGACAAAGCAACCTTGGCCGATGCCCGGTGGAGCTGTCCTATGCAGCTATAGAGGAGTCTGGCCCCTTGGCAGTCACCTACCCAGCCGGTCATATGACATTGTTTTTTCCTTATCTCCACGTTTGTGTCTCTTTCCCTCCCCCTTTGATGGAACTATGACGACGCCCCCTGTGTGGACCCGTAAACTGTTTTTACCTACCGCAGAGCCCGAGCAACCTTGGCCGATGCCTGGTGGAGCTATCCTATACAGCTATAGAGGAGTCTGACCCCTTGGCCGTCACCTACCCAGCCGGTCATCTGACATGCTTTTTCCTCGTCTCTCTGTTCGTGTCTCCTTCCCTCCCCCTCCTCCTCCCCTTGTGATTCTTTGATTCAAATTGATGTAACTATGTAACATGTAACTCGCTGATTCAACTGATATAACTATGTATCCTGTAACCCGCTGATCCTCATGTAAAGCGCTCTAATACCTCCGGGTCTAGCCAGCGCTGTATAAAACTTTGAAAATAAAATAAATAAAAATAAATAAGTTTACATGTCCTGCCAGCGCAAAGATTCTAAAGTCGTTTTTCAATGTGGTAAGGCCTATCGCTCCCATTAACTAACACTGGGTTACCTTGTTACATTAAATAAGTGATAACTTTTGATTCAGAGCAGATACAGAAATGTTTACATTCCAATGAATTGTGGTTTAAAATCCTCTTTAATGCTATAGTCGGATTTTAAGTCACCATTCTGAGAATGCCACTTTTGGAAAGTTTTAATTTTCTTTCCCTAACCATGTGGTACCTTCTGCCATTATCCTGGGTACATGAATGTGAATGGCTCTGCTTTTGGCGGTTTGTGCATTTCATTCAGACAGTGAGACAAAAGGGACCCATCTGTGGGCAGGATGGCTGAGGGGGGGATCTGTGCCTTGCCCAACTTACACCTCAAAGGGTTTACATCCAGAACCCACAAAGGAACCTAAAAATAGTCTTTTGACACCCCGGTCTTCTTGGAGCCCTGAGAGGGGAGGGAAGAACTTTCCAGAACCAGATGTGGGGGTACCATAGGGGAATTTCCCCACCAGGGCCATAACCAGCAGCACAGGTTTTCAGGGGCTGGTTCCTGTGATGAAAACTGCATAAAAGAAGTGAACTAAGGGTTCACAAGCAACCTTGATTAGGGTCATAGGTATGGGGTCTTCAATTTGCAGAGATATGTTTGAGATATACTGCTAAGCATGGCATTTTCTATTGCATAGTTCAAATGTGGTATTATTCTCCTGAGGACATTGTTTAAAAAAAGGTGTGGAAATTGGGGCTATGTTTTTAGACAAACCAATTATTTTCTATTGTATTAGTAGATTTAGATATTTTTCTCCCTAGCAGAGGTTTGGGTTAATGCTTGCAAATTGTTGCATTTTAAGCACATTCGTCAAATATGAATGTAATGCTTCTTTCAAACAAAAGATAGTTGGGGTGGCTTTCGCTTCTTGATTTTCCACTTGAGTAACGTTGTTTTTGGGAGAAACACTTTTATTGTCCAGGGACTTAAATTGTTAATATATGCAAATGGCTAATGGAAAATGTGAAAATAAGAGGTTCGCATGGTACTGTCAAAATCACAATACCCTTCTTCCTCTATCGTTCCCAAAATTTAGTCTCTGTAATCTGGTCTTTCCTTAACCCTCATCACAATCCTGGTCTATGTACAGAACCTCATTTTTGAGATACAACTCCTATATAAAAACAGATTCATTGCAAAGCTCTCTACTACTTCTTACAGAATGTCTGGTCTCCATCAACTACCAAAAAAATAAATTTAAGTATCTCTTTCTTAACTTTTCCTTCACCCCAGTGGAACCTACTGAAAAAATTAATTTCTCACCCGTGCTAACTCACAATTGAGATTTCCAAAATGGCATATATTTTGTCTACTAAATGTTTGGTCATTGACGACTTAAGAAAGCCCAAGGGCATTCTGGGCATAGACGTGACAGTGTTGCTGCCATTGGATGAGCATTAAACTGTAACTCAATCATTCTGCGTAAAATGTACAGACTACCCTACAGGCTGCCAAGTCAGATATGCACAGTGTGCAATAAGGTTTCTAGTGCATGAACGGTATGCATGCTGGAGATGTATGCAAGTGTGTACAGTCTTTGACAAGATATATATATATCTTCCATACAAGAATATGCTGACATATTGTCCATATCTCCAAATCAGGACTCTGATATATGCACATTACATAATTATATTCAACTACAGGGAAAAACTTATTAGAAATAACAGCACAAAAATGTTCTTCCCTTAATAGAGGGAACAAGACCTTCAGACAGACACATTGGAACAAATACTACATACATTCACTGTCTAGAAAAACACATTGTATTAGAGTCCGCAGAACACTGTGTCACATTCAAATGCAGGGAACAGCAGCAGACATCTATTCCAGTGAATTCATGGCTACCTACATTAAGCCGATCACAAACAAACAAAACTTCGATCTAGCAGATACTGCTAACTAGCAACCATTCTGCAAGAGGCCATTCTTGACAAACTCATTAACACAGAAGGGTTACCTACCCTCTATCATAACGAGCTGTCCGGAATGGCCAGAAGACCAGTGTCAACAAAAATGGATGGGCTGTCTTATCATTACTGAACCCATCCTCTGCCTTTGATTCAGTGCATCGCCTCACATGGGCATGAAGATCTTAGTATTTAAGGAACTCTTCTAAAATGGATGTCCTCTCATCTCTCAAAAAGATGAAACATCATCTTGTGCCCACTGTCCTCTTCAACTCCTTTCTGCACTGACTAGGATAGATTCCAATGTTTCATCATCTCTCCACACCTCAGCCAACCACGGGAACTCACATGATCCCTCAATCAGACCCGTTATAGCCAAGCAGAAGACCCCCACGGCATCCTGAAGCTCAAAAACCTGACCTATTTTCCTCTGTCCTAGACCACTGCCTCCAACCTAAGCATGGGCGCAAAATCCGTTACGCTCGCGGATTTTGTGGATTTTCGGTAAATTCGCAATCCGCGAACGCTCGCGAATTTACCGAAAATCCGCGAATTCGCACGCAGCGGATTTTTTTTTCTTGGTGATACAATTTTGCGTCGCGCGGCGTTTACTTACCGTCATTCAGCGTTTGCCGAGTTGTTTTTCTTGATATTTTGCGAGTGCTGCGCCATTTTGGATCTTGCTGCGGGATCCCGCGGGAATTTGGCGAGCGCGATTACGTAATTGCGGCATGCCAACTTGCACAGAGAGAGTTTGTCAACGCGAGTACGCCGTGATCACGTATGACGGGACTTCGCAATTGCGAGCTTCTAGATGCGGCGAGCAGCAACAATCTCGCACTCGCGAAAATACAAAATTTGCAATTCTGCACAAGAAATCCACCAGCAAGCAGCATAAACCTTCTGGAAATGATGATTTTTATCTGAATAACTCCTCAGGTTGACATTTGCCTGCACTTTTTTTGCGAGGAGTCCATTTTGGGGAGGGGGGGGTGGGAGGAAGGAAGTGCCCCACAGTCTTCAACTTCCTGTTCCTGTCCAGCAGGCTCCTCCCAGTGCTTTGTCCATCTCCTGGTCACTTTTCATTTGGATCTGGAGCTGGAAGGATTACTTTTTGTGGATGCTGCTGTATATTTGGATTTGAGGCCTTTTTGACTTTCTTTGGATCACTTTTGGATTAGAAATTTCACAAGTAAGTTTGTTTGGGGCATTACAGTTGCTGCAACTACAAGTTTGGAATTTTCGCTTTTTGGGCTGTTATGGGGCCTTTTGCCCAGGGGTACTCAGTGGTGGGTGCACTGAGTCTTTCTGTGGGTGTTTTGAATTTAAACATCATGGAGGGGCTGGATGGCTTGGGATTGTGCTGATTTTTCTGTGGTTTTCGTTTTTTTGGGCCTGTTGTTGTGGCCTTTTCACCAGGGGTAGTGAGTGTTGCATGGGCCTAGTCTTTCTGTGGGGTGTCTTGAATTTAAACATCACGGAGGGCCTGGATGGTTTGGGATTGTGCTGATTTTTCTGTGATTTTCGTTTTTTTGGCCTGTTGCTGTGGCCTTTTCACCAGGGGTAGTGAGTGTTGCATGGGCCTAGTCTTTCTGTGGGGTGTCTTGAATTTAAACATCATGGAGGGCCTGGATAGTTTGGGATTGTGCTGATTTTTCTGTGTTTTTCGATTTTTTGGGGTGTTCATGGGGACAGGCCATGTGGGTGGGGGCCATTTTGAGTGCTGGTACAGGCAGGCCATGTGCTGGGAGGCAAGTGGCCATTTTTAATGCAGTCAGTGTTGTTAGGCCTGCAACCATTTTGCCTACTTTTCAACCTTTATGCCCAGGGGTAGTGAGTGTTGCATGTGCCTAGTCTTTCTGTGGGGTGTCTTGAATTTAAACGTCATGGAGGGCCTGGATGGTTTGTGATTGTGCTGATTTTTCGGTGGTTTCCGTTTTTTTGGCCTGTTGTGGCCTTTTCGCCAGGGGTAGTGAGTGTTCCATGGGCCTAGTCTTTCTGTGGGGTGTCTTGAATTTAAACATCATGGAGGGCCTGGATAGTTTGGGATTGTGCTGATTTTTCTGTGTTTTTCGATTTTTGGGGGTGTTCATGGGGACAGGCCATGTGGGTGGGGGCCATTTTGAGTGCTGGTACAGGCAGGCCATGTGCTGGGAGGCAAGTGGCCATTTTGAATGCAGTCAGTGTTGTTAGGCCTGCAACCTTTTTGCCTACTTTTCAACCTTTATGCCCAGGGGTAGTGAGTGTTGCATGTGCCAAGTCTTTCTGTGGGGTGTCTTGAATTTAAACATCATGGAGGGCCTGGATGGTTTGGGATTGTGCTGATTTTTCTGTGTTTTTCGATTTTTTGGGGTGTTCATGGGGACAGGCCATATGGGTGGGGGCCATTTTGAGTGCTGGTACAGGCAGGCCATGTGCTGGGAGGCAAGTGGCCATTTTGAATGCAGTCAGTGTTGTTAGGCCTGCAACCATTTTGCCTACTTTTCAACCTTTATGCCCAGGGGTAGTGAGTGTTGCATGTGCCTAGTCTTTCTGTGGGGTGTCTTGAATGTAAACATCATGGAGGGCCTGTATGGTTTGGGATTGTGCTGATTTTTCTGTGGTTTTCGTTTTTTTGGCCTGTTGTTGTGGCCTTTTCACCAGGGGTAGTGAGTGTTGCATGGGCCTAGTCTTTCTGTGGGGTGTCTTGAATTTAAACATCATGGAGGGCCTGGATAGTTTGGGATTTTGCTGATTTTTCTGTGTTTTTCGATTTTTGGGGGTGTTCATGGGGACAGGCCATGTGGGTGGGGGCCATTTTGAGTGCTGGTACAGGCAGGCCATGTGCTGGGAGGCAAGTGGCCATTTTGAATGCAGTCAGTATTGTTAGGCCTGCCTGACTCGTGCAGATCCGGTTGCTCCCCTCTGTCCTCCTGGGTATCGTAGCGCTATTTCTACGCTGCTTGTGCTCTGTGCATTCATCCTGCTACAATATCATTGCGCCGCTTTGTGTCTTAAACGTGCTCTGACCTTAGCGCTGCTTTGTTATTTATTGCACTGTGTTCAAATTCGTAGCGCCGCTTTATACTTTTAAAGTGCTGTGTTCATAGCGCTACTTTGTGACCCCTCACAGCGTCCACCACTCAGCCATTTTATTTGTAAATTAATTGTTTTAGTAATAGCGCTCCACTGCTCGCCCCAACCTCTCCCTGCGTAAAGTTGTTGTTATTGTTGCAGCCATTTGCTTGTTGTGACGTCCAAGCCCATCCCTCCAATCACGCTCCCGCCTCCCAGCTGAGCCTGCCTCCCACTGATAGATTAGGTCGACCCCTCCCCCTCCGAGAGCTGTGACCGTCCTGACTCGTGCAGATCCGGTTGCTCCCCTCTGTCCTCCTGGGTATCATATCGCTATTTCTACGCTGCTTGTGCTCTGTGCATTCATCCTGCTACAATATCATTGCGCCGCTTTGTGTCTTAAACGTGCTCTGACCTTAGCGCTGCTTTGCTGCTTTGTTATTTATTGCACTGTGTTCAAATTCGTAGCGCCGCTTTATACTTTTAAAGTGCTGTGTTCATAGCGCTACTTTGTGACCCCTCACAGCGTCCACCACTCAGCCATTTTATTTGTAAATTAATTGTTTTAGTAATAGCGCTCCACTGCTCGCCCCAACCTCTCCCTGCGTAAAGTTGTTGTTATTGTTGCAGCCATTTGCTTGTTGTGACGTCCAAGCCCGTCCCTCCAATCACGCTCCCGCCTCCCAGCTGAGCCTGCCTCGCCCCTCCCCTCCCACGATCCACTTATGACAGAAGCATTTGCGTGCAGTGTTCACGCGCAGCGATCGCGCCCCATTCGCGCCGAAGGTGCGCCAAAGGTAAGCCCGTCTACGCCCGTTGGCGCCTGGACCGCGCCCAGCACCAGACCCCCTGGCCCTCGTACCACCCACCCCACCCGCATTACATACGACGCCACCACCCTCTTAGCCCTAAACCCCGGCCGCCTTCCCAACTGCGCCCAAGCCGCTCCTGGACACACCCATGGACCCTTCTCTTGCAACTCCTGCAAGTTCGACGGCACCAAGAACAACTCCTCATCCACGAACACAAAACAGATATCGGACACCAACCACCTACAATGCATCCTGCTCAACACCCGCTCAGTCCACAGGCACGCCATCGACCTCTGGAATCTACTAGACACCATCTCTCCGGACGTCGCCTTCCTAACAGAAACATGGATGAACGCCTCATCAGCCCCAGACATCACCATTGCCATCCCGGAAGGCTACAAGATCATCCGTAAGGACCGCACCGACCAAACAGGAGGAGGCATCGCTATCGTCCATAAGAATTCCATCCGCATCTCAACCAGCTCAGACGTCAACCTTGCCAGCACCGAACACCTTCACTTCCAGATCCACACCGACCCCAAGACCACACTCAGAGGCACCCTCCTCTACCGGCCACCAGGACACTGTGCACAATTCAGTGACGACATCACTGATTTTATCACCCCACAAGCCCTCCCCTCCGAGGAATACATTCTATTGGGAGACCTCAACTTTCACCTGGAAAAGAGCAATGACAGCAACGCCGCCACCCTTCTGGACAATCTCGCTAACCTCGGACTCAAACAACTTGTCACTACCCCCACCCACATTGCAGGTCACACACTCGACCCTATCTTCACCTCCAGCAAACATGTCTCCTTCAGTCACACCACAGCTCTCCATTGGACGGACCACAGCTGCGTTCACTTTATCTACAATAAGACCACAACCCACAACCATCCTCAACCTACTCTGCGAAGAAACTGGAACAAAATCACCATCGACCAGATCTCCTCATCGCTTCTCCAAAACCCCCCTGCCCACTCCTCAAACCCCGACCAAGCAGCCATTAACCTCACCCAATGGCTATCCAACAGCGCCGACATCCTAGCACCGTTGAAAAAACGTCAAATCAAACTAGGCAGCAAAAACGCCCACGGTTCAACGATGATCTTAAGAAATCCAAGACACTCTGTCGCTCCCTCGAGAAAGCCTGGAAAAAAGACCCAAACACCAGCACCAGGGACGCCTTCAAAAACGCCACCCGCATACACCACCAACTTATCCGGTCTGCCAAGAAAGCCGCATTCAAAGACCGACTAGATAACAACGCCCACAACAGCAAGGAATTATTCAATATCGTCAAAGAATTTACCAACCCCTCAGCAAACTCCAACAACATCACCCCCTCTCAAGCCCTTTGCGACTCCCTAGCTTCATTCTTCCACAACAAAATCGCAGACATCCATAACAGCTTCGACAACCAACCCGGAGACCAACCCACCCATCCTTCTGCCACACCTTCACCCCCCTGAACATCCTTAATGACTGGAACACAATCTTCACTGAGGACACCATCCGCCTGATGAACTCCATCCACTCAGGATCCCCCACAGACCCTTGCCCTCACCACATCTTCAACAAAGCAGACTCCATCATAGCACCACACCTCAGAGACGTCATCAACTGCTCCCTCAACTCCGCCACCTTCCCGGAAAGCTCGAAACACGCAGAACTCAGCGCCCTTCTGAAGAAACCCACAGCTGACCCCACCGAACTCAAAAACTACCGCCCCATCTCGCTCCTTCCATTCCCGGCCAAAGTCATCGAGAAAGCTGTCAACAACCAGCTCGCCGCCTTCCTCGAAACCAACAAATCCCTCGACTCCTCACAGTCTGGCTTCCGAGCCAAACACAGCACTGAGACCGCCCTCATCGCAGCAACAGACGACATTCGAACTCTACTGGACAATGGAGACACATTCGCCCTCATCCTCCTCGACCTCTCCGCAGCCTTCGACACAGTCTGTCATAGCACCCTATTACAGCGCCTCAATAACATCGGAATCCAAGGAAAAGCACTGGAATGGATCACATCGTTCCTCACCAGAAGAACCCAGAGAGTCCGCCTCCCACCATTCAAGTCAGAGGCCACTGAAGTCATCTGCGGCGTGCCACAAGGATCTTCACTCAGCCCCACCCTCTTCAACGTATACATGAGCCCCCTCGCGGTCATCGCACGCCAACACAACCTCAACATCATCTCCTACGCTGATGACACTCAACTGATCCTATCACTCACCAGAGACCCTAACACTGCCAAAACCAACCTACATGAAGGAATGAAAGAAGTAGCCGAGTGGATGAAGCACAGCCGTCTGAAACTGAACTCAGACAAAACAGAAGTCCTTATCCTGGGTACCTGCCCCACCGCCTGGGATGACTCTTGGTGGCCAGAGGCCCTTGGAAAAGCACCCACCCCGACAGACCACGCACGTAACCTGGGCGTCATCCTGGACTCCTCACTCTCTATGAACAGACAAGTCAACGCCGTTTCATCATCTTGCTTCAACATTCTTCGCATGCTCAAAAAAACATTTCGCTGGATCCCTACCGAAACTAGAAAAACGGTCACCCACGCACTGGTCACGAGTCGCCTGGACTACGGAAACACCCTATACGCCGGTACCACCGCAAAACTCCAGAAAAAACTCCAACGCATCCAGAACGCTTCAGCCAGACTCATACTAGACATCCCGCGTAAAGACCACATCTCTGGTCACCTGAAAAACCTCCACTGGCTCCCCGTCAATAAGAGGATTACTTTCCGCCTCCTAACCCACGCGCACAAAGAACTTTACGAACTTGGACCCGAATGCCTCAACACACGACTTTCCTTCTACACCCCCTCCCGCCAGCTATGATCCGCCAACCAAGCCCTTGGTACTGTACCTGGCATCAACAAAACCACCATGGGAGGTAGATCCTTCTCCTACCTGGCAGCTAAAACCTGGAACTCACTTCCCACTCACCTTCACCTCACTCAGAACCACCTAGCATTCAGAAAACAACTTAAAACTTGGATATTCGACAAGTAATTCCCCACCTTTCTTCAAGCGCCTTGAGACCCTCTGGGTATGTAGCGTGCTATATAAATTATTTGACTTGACTTGACTTGACTTACTTTTCAACCTTTATGCCCAGGGGTAGTGAGTGTTGCATGTGCCTAGTCTTTCTGTGGGGTGTCTTGAATTTAAACATCATGGAGGGCCTGGATGGTTTGGGATTGTGCTGATTTTTCTGTGTTTTTCGATTTTTTGGGGTGTTCATGGGGACAGGCCATATGGGTGGGGGCCATTTTGAGTGCTGGTACAGGCAGGCCATGTGCTGGGAGGCAAGTGGCCATTTTGAATGCAGTCAGTGTTGTTAGGCCTGCAACCATTTTGCCTACTTTTCAACCTTTATGCCCGGGGTAGTGAGTGTTGCATGTGCCTAGTCTTTCTGTGGGGTGTCTTGAATGTAAACATCATGGAGGGCCTGGATGGTTTGTGATTGTGCTGATTTTTCTGTGGTTTTCGTTTTTTTGGCCTGTTGTTGTGGCCTTTTCACCAGGGGTAGTGAGTGTTGCATGGGCCTAGTCTTTCTGTGGGGTGTCTTGAATTTAAACATCATGGAGGGCCTGGATGGCTTGGGATTGTGCTGATTTTTCTGTGTTTTTCGATTTTTTTGGGGTGTTCATGGGGACAGGCCATGTGGGTGGGGGCCATTTTGAGTGCTGGTACAGGCAGGCCATGTGCTGGGAGGCAAGTGGACATTTTGAATGCAGTCAGTGTTGTTAGGCCTGCAATCATTTTGCCTACTTTTCAACCTTTATGCCCAGGGGTAGTGAGTGTTGCATGTGCCTAGTCTTTCTGTGGGGTGTCTTGAATTTAAACATCATGGAGGGCCTGTATGGTTTGGGATTGTGCTGATTTTTCTGTGATTTTCGTTTTTTTGGCCCGTTGTTGTGGCCTTTTCACCAGGGGTAGTGAGTGTTGCATGGGCCTAGTCTTTCTGTGGGGTGTCTTGAATTTAAACATCATGTAGGGCCTAGATGGCTTGGGATTGTGCGGATTTTTCTGTGTTTTTCGATTTTTTGGGGTGTTCATGGGGACAGGCCATGTGGGCGGGGGCCATTTTGAGTGCTGGTACAGGCAGGCCATGTGCTGGGAGGCAAGTGGCCATTTTGAATGCAGTCAGTGTTGTTAGGCCTGCAACCATTTTGCCTAGTTTTCAACCTTTATGCCCAGGAGTAGTGAGTGTTGCATGGGCCTAGTCTTTCTGTGGGGTGTCTTGAATTTAAACATCATGGAGGGCCTGGATGGTTTGGGATTGTGCTGATTTTTCTGTGATTTTCGTTTTTTTGGGCTGTTGTTGTGGCCTTTTCACCAGGGGTAGTGAGTGTTGCATGGGCCTAGTCTTTCTGTGGGGTGTCTTGAATTTAAACATCATGGAGGGCCTGGATGGCTTGGGATTGGGCTGATTTTTCTGTGTTTTTCGATTTTTTGGGGTGTTCATGGGGGCAGGCCATGTGGGTGGGGGCCATTTTGAGTGCTGGTACAGGCAGGCCATGTGCTGGGAGGCAAGTGGCCATTTTGAATGCAGTCATTGTTGTTAGGCCTGCAACCATTTTGCCTACTTTTCAACCTTTATGCCCAGGGGTAGTGAGTGTTGCATGTGCCTAGTCTTTCTGTGGGGTGTCTTGAATTTAAACATCATGGAGGGCCTGGATTGTTTGGGATTGTGCTGATTTTTCTGTGGTTTTCGTTTTTTTGGCCTGTTGTTGTGGCCTTTTCACCAGGGGTAGTGAGTGTTGCATGGGCCTAGTCTTTCTGTCGGGTGTCTTGAATTTAAACATCATGGAGGGCCTGGATGTTTTGGGATTGTGCTGATTTTTCTGTGGTTTTCGTTTTTTTGGCCTGTTGTTGTGGCCTTTTCACCAGGGGTAGTGAGTGTTGCATGGGCCTAGTCTTTCTGTGGGGTGTCTTGAATTTAAACATCATGGAGGGCCTGGATGGCTTGGGATTGTGCTGATTTTTCTGTGATTTTCGATTTTTGGGGGTGTTCATGGGGACAGGCCATGTGGGTGGGGGCCATTTTGAGTGCTGGTACAGGCAGGCCATGTGCTGGGAGGTAAGTGGCCATTTTGAATGCAGTCATTGTTGTTAGGCCTGCAATCATTTTGCCTACTTTTCAACCTTTATGCCCAGGGGTAGTGAGTGTTGCATGTGCCTAGTCTTTCTGTGGGGTGTCTTGAATTTAAACATCATGGAGGGCCTGGATGATTTGGGATTGTGCTGATTTTTCTGTGGTTTTCGTTTTTTGGCCTGTTGTTGTGGCCTTTTCACCAGGGGTAGTGAGTGTTGCATGGGCCTAGTCTTTCTGTGGGGTGTCTTGAATTTAAACATCATGGAGGGCCTGTATGGTTTGGGATTGTGCTGATTTTTCTGTGGTTTTCGTTTTTTTGGCCTGTTGTTGTGGCCTTTTCACCAGGGGTAGTGAGTGTTGCATGGGCCTAGTCTTTCTGTGGGGTGTCTTGAATTTAAACATCATGGAGGGCCTGGATGGCTTGGGATTGTGCTGATTTTTCTGTGTTTTTCGATTTTTTGGGGTGTTCATGGGGACAGGCCATGTGGGTGGGGGCCATTTTGAGTGCTGGTACAGGCAGGCCATGTGCTGGGAGGCAAGTGGCCATTTTGAATGCAGTCATTGTTGTTAGGCCTGCAACCATTTTGCCTACTTTTCAACCTTCATGCCCAGGGGTAGTGAGTGTTGCATGTGCCTAGTCTTTCTGTGGGGTGTCTTGAATTTAAACATCATGGAGGGCCTGGATGGTTTGGGATTGTGCTGATTTTTCTGTGGTTTTCGGTTTTTTTGGCCTGTTGTTGTGGCCTTTTCACCAGGGGTAGTGAGTGTTGCATGGGCCTAGTCTTTCTGTCGGGTGTCTTGAATTTAAACATCATGGAGGGCCTGGATGTTTTGGGATTATGCTGATTTTTCTGTGATTTTCGTTTTATTGGCCTGTTGTTGTGGCCTTTTCACCAGGGATAGTGAGTGTTGCATGTGCCTAGTCTTTCTGTGGGGTGTCTTGAATTTAAACATCATGGAGGGCATGGGATTGTGCTGATTTTTCTGTGTTTTTTTCGAGTTTTTGGGGGTGTATAACTGAACTGATGTTCCTCTGTCTTCCATTGCTTTTAGGTGCACAAGACTCAAGAGAACCACTAGTGCCAGGAAGAAGTCCTTCAGCGGTGTGTGTGTGCAGCATAACGTCACGTCTGGCCACAGACAACTCTGCAACTCGTGCAACTGCGGCCTGCTGTTCTGACCTGCTCTGAAGAAGATGGCCCCAAAAAGAGTTCCCCGTAGCTCCTCTAGCAAGAAAGTTGCCAGTAAGGAGCAGAAGAAGCAAGTTACCAAGGAGGCTGGTGTGCCGGCCGCCACGTTTTTGGGGAGTAAAAAAAAAAGTACGCCTGCAGCAGCAGCGGGATCTGCTGGGGACCAAGCTGGGAGCAGCACCCCCGCTCCATTGGGCTCAGTGCCGCCACCACCACCACCACGCCAACTTAAGTCCAAGCCCTTGAGTGCTGCAGAGGTAGTCAGTGTACTTCTTCAATCACCATCGACCAGTGATGTTGGCTCATCGCAAGAAAGTAACAGCAATGTCCCTGAATCAACACAGGTTGTTGTAACTCATCTGACAAGTGTTGAACAACCACAGCCCCAACAACAACCGCAAGTACAAGCCCAAGTACATGTGGAAGGAGAGGCAGCGCAAGGAGATACGCAAGCAGAGGTGCATGGAGGGTCACAAGTGCCCACAATAGTTGTTCCTCCCGAAGTAGGGGCACATCAGGAATTCGACAATCAAACCGAGGTATCATTTGAGGAAGCCACTCCTCCTGATGATCATTCATTGTCTTCCACATCCCTAGCAAGGAAAAGATCAAGGGGGGTGTCTACATCTTCTTCAAGCCCACCTCCTTCTGATGATCTGGATGAAGATTGGGAACCATCACGGCCGTCTGAGAGTGAGGCACACCATGATCTGACAAAGGTACTTAAGCGTAAAAGGAAGGTCGTCGAAAAACTCATAGTTATGGAGTGTGATGAGGCTCAACAAGAAGTGGCGGATACTGCTGCTGATGAAGCCTCTCACGACGATGAGCCAGTCATATAAAGGTCACTGCAGCCCCAGCGGGCATGCAGCAAAGAGACATTTTGACCCTAGCCCGAGAAGCTGCTGAGCGTGATGATGTTGTCGACGAGGAGGCAATGGAAACACAACAATCATTGGAGTTAACTAGTACACCAACACCTACCGCTTCCATATTTCTTCCTCGCAAGAAGGGACCTCCATCCACCTCGACCTCAATTAGTGGTGGTGAAAGTGCACAACGTACTAAAGTTCGGCAATCCACATCCTCCACTTCATCTGGCATTAGCAGCAAGACCACCGCCACCAGTATCGACGCCTCCTCCGGCCCCCACAGACAATTCAAGTCCCCAGCTTGGGACTTCTTTAGTGTTTTCCCAAAAAGGGAAAACTTCGCCATTTGTAGCATTTGTAAGGTTGCAGTTAGTCGTGGTAAGTTTCGTACCAACTATGGTACCGGAGGCCAGAGAGGTCATCTTAAGAGACAGCACCCTGTCCAATGGTTTGCGCACCTACAGGCGATCAAGGAAGCCCTAATTGCACGTAATGAAAACGTTGATTTTTCATCTGATGATGACGAGGAGGAAGAAGACGTGTCAAACACTTCTCTTACACCCAGTACCCCTGTCAGCAGCATACCCCATGTGAGCCACACTAAGAGTGTGGGAGAGAGTGAGACACCAATGCGAAAAAGTTCATCAGCGAGCGTAACTGGGTCGAAGATATCATCATCATCATTATCCCGTAAATGCTTTGTCCAGGGCAACATTAAAAAGATGTTGTTTACAGAAGCGCAATATGAACGCAACCACCCACTGACGCGTCTGTATAACACTAAGCTGGCTAAAATGCTAGCTCTGGACCTTCTCCCTTTTTCTTTTGTAGAAGCGGTTGGTTTTCTAGAATTAGTGGCAGCGCTCTGCCCTAAATGGAAGGTTCCTAGCCGGTTCTATTTTGCCCGAGTTGCGGTTCCAGCACTACATGAAGATGTTCTGGAGGTGATTGGGGCAGCTTTGCAGAAGAGTGCTGTTCACACTATACATCTGACAACAGACATGTGGACCAGTGGCGCAGGCGCTGATTACATGTGTATCACTGCACACTGGGTCTCTTTTTCAGGGGTTAAAGCAAAGCTAAACGCAGGTGTTGACCCGGACCAAGTTTTTAAAGCTGCTCGGAAACATGCAACACTAGCCATGTTTGGTTTGGGGAAACGTCACACAGCAGAAAACATTTTGATGAGTTTAACACAAAGTTCCTTGACTGGCTGTCCCCCAAAAAACGCCAGATTGGTTATGTTTCCACGGATAATGGCGCCAATGTAGTTAAGGCCATGGAGCTGGGTGACTATTTCAGAGTGCCGTGTTTGGCGCACTGTAGAAACCTGGTTGTCAAAAAATTCTTGAGTGATAAAAACAGTGCAACGTACGGGGTAGTGGACACCTGCCGAAAAATGTGCAAGCATTTCAGCCATTCTTTTAAGGCCCGGAAGCATCTGAGGAGCCTGCTATATGAACGTCGAATGCCAGTGAAAGCACTCATCCAGGAGGTGGCAACACGTTGGAACTCAACCGTCTACATGCTTGAGCGTCTGTATGAGCAGTATACGGTACTCGATCACTATTTCTTAACACAGGGTACAGCTCAGAAGGAGGACCTGAGGATGGGTGCGGCGCAATGGGACATAGTTAAAAGCCTGACACGCATGCTTCGTCCTTTTGAGGTCTTCACGTGTGCAGTCAGCAAGGAGGACTGTAATTTGGGAAAAGCTATCCCATTGTTGTACATGCTGGAGCACCAACTGAAGGAGGTGGGTTCTGTGTTTCAAAAAGATGAAAAAAACCAAGACCCTTTTGTTTTGGCGGAGAAATTATTAGAGCACCTACAAGGTGATGAACGTCTTAAAATGATCCACCGAAACCAGCATTACATTTGTGCTACTATTCTGGATTCACGCTACAAAAAGGCGCTGGCAGGCCGAGCATTCTTTCCTTTTGCTGATGAAGATGTTACAAAGTACAAACAGTGGCTAGCCTTCTCAGCCAAGAAGTTTGAAAGAGAAAGGCAGTACATCAGCATCAGCAGGCCATCCCCAGTCAAAACAATCCACTTCTGCACCTGTGGCTGCGGCACAAGTGACTTCTCAGCCGTTAAAGACACAGGCAACCGGATCATCTGCACCAGACACAACAGTAACATTGGAGGCTGAAGAGGATTGGCTAGCTTGGGTTTGGTTCTCAAAAGGTCACAGCAACAGCTAAGCAAAGTGGAGGAACCTTGGAGGAGGACCTTGAGTCGATGGTGATGGACTATCTGAATGTCTCAATAGAGGTCTATGTTAATGCTGACCCATTGGCGTATTGGCATGGGAAAAAAGAATTGTGGCCACAGCTCTCCAACCTGGCTTTAAACTACTTGTCTTGCCCACTCGCAAGCGTGTCTTCTGAACGTGTTTTCAGTGCTGCTGGTGGCATTGTAACTTCCAAACGGAGCCGCCTCTCGCCCAAAAATGTGGAGAGGTTAACAATGATCAAGATGAATCAGCACCTCATACCACCAGATTACAGAGTACGAGAAAGCACGCCGGATGAAGACGAGGTGGACAGCAACATAGATGAGGGAATTTCTTCTCTCTCAGGTGACACTGAGCTAACCCTGCCTGAATTCGCAGAGTATGATGACGAAGCCTTATTCTTATTCGTGGACCGTGACACCGAGCCTCTTTTATTCCTGTGTGTCTGTCTTTCTTTGTTGTGCACAGTTAATATAATTCAAACTTTAATCACCTAATCACAAAAACAAGCCCATCAGCAGAACTGTCTTCACTTGTTTGCTTATTGATTTGAAGGTGCCGCAGTCTGCATTCCTCAGGTTCACAAGTTCAGAAGAACATGCTCCTCTATCCTCCTCCTCCAGACTCCTATTTCCATCAAAGCAGAGGGCTGGTTTACGCCCAATGAAGAAAGACTCAGCACTTGTGGGGGTGTTCTACTTCTTTGCGGGCGAGTGGACGGCTCTGGGGCCATTGCTGGGAAGCTCTAATACCGGATAAAAGTGGTTTGGACCAAATCGGAGGCGGAAATTTTTTTGTGTTTTTGCTGACTTGCTTGCTTTTGAGGTGCTCTTTGGGGGGGTTCTGGCTGTTTGTGGGTGAGTTTCGGGGTCTGGGAGCACTGCTGGGACACTCTAATCTTGATTGCATTTGCTTTTCAGGAAATCCGTGGTGGTAAACTGGAGTTATGGCCTAGCTACACAGCGCGTTTGGACCGAAGGCCGAGAAATATTGTAAGTATGAGATTTTGCTTTTGGGCTGTTTGGGGGTGTTGTGCTTTTTGGCGGGTGGGTTGGCGGGCCTTGGGGCATTCCTGGGAAGGTCTAATACCGGATAGAAGTGGTTGGGACAAAATCCACGCTGATTTTTTTTGTTGCTATTTCTGACATTTTGCTCAATGTAGCGTTTTCGGGGGGCCTGTTTGGGGGCTTCCTGGTGTTTGTGGGTGGGTTTCGGGGTCTGGGAGCACTGCTGGCTATGGATACTTTAGTTTGCAAGAGGTTTGAAGCAAACCCATGGTGGCAGAGGGGAGTTAGGGCCTAGCTGCAGAGCGCGGCTGGAGTGATTTGGGAAATTGGCAAAAAAATGACTAAGTCCCCATTTTTGTACTTTTACTCTTTGGCTGTTTGGGGGTCTTCTACTCGTTTTCTCCTGTGTTGACGGCTCTGGGGCCATTGCTCGGAAGCTCTAATACCGGATAAAAGTGGTTTGGACCAAATCGGAGGCGGAAATTTATTTGTGTTTTTGCTGACTTGCTTGCCTTTGAGGTGCTCTTTGGGGGGGTTCCGGCTGTTTGTGGGTGAGTTTCGGGGGTGGGAGCACTGCTGGGACACTCTAATCTTGATTGCATTTGCTTTTCAGGAAATCCGTGGTGGTAAACTGGAGTTATGGCCTAGCTACACAGCGCGTTTGGACCGAAGGCCGAGAAATATTGTAAGTATGAGATTTTGCTTTTGGCCTGTTTGGGGGTGTTGTGCTTTTTGGCGGGTGGGTTGGCGGGTCTTGGGGCATTCCTGGGAAGGTCTAATACCGGATAGAAGTGGTTGGGACAAAATCCACCCGGATTTTTTTTTGCTATTTCTGACATTTTGCTCAATGTAGCGTTTTCGGGGGCCTGTTTGGGGGGCTTCCTGGTGTTTGTAGGTGGGTTTCGGGGTCTGGGAGCACTGCTGGCTATAGATACTTTAGTTTGCAAGAGGTTTGAAGCAAATCCATGGTGGCAGAGGGGAGTTAGGGCCTAGCTGCAGAGCGTGCGCGGAGTGATTTGGGAAATTGGCAAAAAAATGACTAAGTCCCCATTTTTGTACTTTTGCTCTTTGGCTGTTTGGGGGTCTTCTACTCGTTTTCTCCTGGGTTGACGGCTCTGGGGCCATTGCTGGGAAGCTCTAATACCGGATAAAAGTGGTTTGGACCAAATCGGAGGCGGAATTTTTTGTGTGTTTTTGCTGACTTGCTTGCCTTTGAGGTGCTCTTTGGGGGGGTTCCGGCTGTTTGTGGGTGAGTTTCGGGGTCTGGGAGCACTGCTGGGACACTCTAATCTTGATTGCATTTGCTTTTCAGGAAATCCGTGGTGGTAAACTGGAGTTATGGCCTAGCTACACAGCGCGTTTGGACCGAAGGCCGAGAAATATTGTAAGTATGAGATTTTGCTTTTGGGCTGTTTGGGGGTGTTGTACTTTTTGGCGGGTGGGTTGGCGGGTCTTGGGGCATTCCTGGGAAGGTCTAATACCCGATAGAAGTGGTTGGGACAAAATCCATAAGGAAAAGCCTTTTGGCACTTTTTGTAACTTAGGGTTCGTTAGGGTTAGCCCTAGCAGCAGGATTGCATGTGTTTTGGGGTGTTCTAGATTTTTGCAACTGAGTTCTGGGGTCTTAGAGCACTCGTGAGAATGTGTAATTTTGGTTGCAAGTCATTTGAAGAAAATCCATGGTGGGAAAGGGGGGATTTGGCATAGTTAAAGAAAGCCTCTGCCACTATTCTTAACTTAGGGCGCGTTAGGGTTAGCAGTATTTCTATTGCATGTGTTTGGGTGGGGGGGTTTTCGAGTCTTGGAGCGATGCTGGCTATGGCTACTTTTGCTTGCTTGCAAGTGGTTTGAATACAATCCACGGTGGGTAAGGGGGTATTTGGGCCTACTTTTACTTTTGAAGTACGTTTTGTCACCAGTTTTCTGCTAGGCCTCGTTTTTTGAGATTTGATTGGGGGTCTTCTACATTTTTGCAACTGGCTTTAGTAAGGGTCTGGGTGGAAGCACTGCTGGGAAGGTCTAATTTTGTTTTAAAACACAGTTTACAGTACACCTAGCTTGAGGGGAAAGATCCGCTAAATTAATTTGCCCACACTTATTTATCCTTGAAAAGGTGACTCAGACAGAGTACGCACTTTCAAAAATGTTGTACTGTCTATTAGGAAAATCAAAGTGTGACTTTTTGCACTACATAGCGTACATACCTTATATTTATTTATCAGTGCTGTTTTTCGTTCAATAATTACAGGCCGGGTTTCAGTCTGTGCAATGGGGAAAAAAGGATGGAGTCAGGCTTCACATTAGCGAGCCGCAATTCAGCATCCGCCAGGCAGGCAGTGGACAGGGTGTCTTCTGGTCACCAACATTGATGGACGAAGCGTCAGCTGGAATAGAGGAGTGCCGCTAATAAGAGGAATTGTTTGCTGCATGCAACTTACTTACCAAATTCAACAGGACAACTACAACAATACAGATACAGTATCCATTCTATTCTTCAATGAGTGTGTGTGACTGCATTTCTTGGATCTCTCTCTGCTTCTAAATTGATCCCTACAGCCATTCTATAGGTTTTACTTCGGCTATTTTTTAAACCTAATTTAATGTAGCCCTGTGCACTGTCGCATTCTGTCATTCACGGTTGTCGAAAGTACTACTTACTTTTCTGTAACAATGCATTCAGTAGTGCATGCACTTCCTTTATGTCACGTAAAAGATTTATGGTTAGCTTTGTACCCAAAAATTTCTTTATGTTCAACTATTGTTTGTCCATGCTGTCCTTTTTTTTTTTCTCTCAACAAAACCTACCCAAAAAGAAACCCCCATTCCCATCCATTTTACAAACCCTAACCCTCTTCCCCCGGGTTGTGTGGTTTTGCTTGATGTGTGATTAAATGACATCAATAATTCCACACACTTGCTGGGGAGGATAAGGTCATAGCAACAGGCTGGTGAAGGAATCCGAGGATATATTCTAAACTTACTCAGCTTCAGTACTATTTCTTGTAGTAGTAGCCAATGTGAAAGAAATCCTACACAAGTACAAGTTATACTATCAATACTTTACCATTTGTTAGGCTACATTGTGGCACTGTTGTAGTGTAGTGTACTGTCACCTGCTATATTCTCTATCGTACCGTTGTAATGCTACAGTAAGGACAAACCAGGTTTCATTTTCTTTTTTTCCATAGCCATGCAACTGCCACTGTGTCACACCACTAGTACCACCGCAATGAGGAGGAAATTTAAGCCGCCCTGGATTGCAACCTTAATCGCCATTTCCCGTGGAGCCAGCCCTGGGCCTAGCCCTACTTTCAAACAGAAATTACAGGTAAGATAAGCGTTTGGTTGGAGGTAGTATAATGGAGTATTAGGAGAGACGAGAGATTGACGGTAGTACTACTAAAGTCCTAGGACTATTCAGGAAAACAAACTTACTGTTAAACCCCCACCCACCAGACTCAAAAGCAGTAAAAAAACAGGTATGGTCAGATAAAATTTCAAAAAGTATGTTTTTATAGCCCTAACAAAATAATCTCCCGCAAGACCCTCCCTAACCCCAACGATTGTCCTTCAAAAGTCCCCAAAAAACCCAACTCCCAATTCCCACCCCCCAAAAGTCTCTAAAAAAGGGGCAAGGGACACTACGGCAGGGTGCTGTTGACTCTAGCAGCCAGGGCATCATGCTCCTTGCGGAGGGTGGCATGTTCGAAGCAGAGGCCCTCCACCAAGTTCTTATAGTTCAGGACCTCCTGCTCCAGGTAGGACAGTCTGAGGGATAAGCGGCGCCGGCGTGCCTTGCAAATCCTGTGGGGGGCAGCTGCTGACTTTGCTGCTCGGCGGTGGCGTTTGGCTTTGGTAGCCCGGCTCCGTACCGCTGGAGCACTGCGCTGGCTGGCAGCCCGCACGGAGGAGGATGCAGCTGTCCCAGTGGACGTTGTTGTAATACCAGACTGCGTCTCCTCCTCCTCCAGGGCCACCAGCCGCCGATATTCAGCGACAGTGGCATCCAGCCTCCGTTGCCAGGCCATTCGAGCCAGCTCCCTCCTCCTTGATGGTCTCTTGGATTTGGAAGGAGCAACTATATGAAGAAAGAAAGACATAGTCTGTAACCAATGCTCCTTAAGATTAACACAAAATGATTGAGCAGAAAGTTGTCACAGTACAAGTAGCAAATTGAAAGCACAGTACACAACTATTGAGGACAGTATCTATGTAACCTCCGACTTCTTCATCCTTGCTCTAACATTAGTGGGAGTTTAAGGAACAAATTCTACGAGCACTATGGACTTCCATTACAGTCGACTATGACAGTACACCAGTCTTCTTCTTCTTCTTCTCTCTTGTTTAGGAAAATTGGTACGTTATCTTATGCAAGCCGGCATAATGCCAGCGCAGTGAACTTGCACCCGAGAAAAACAGACGCACACCATGGTGAGTGAGACAGACTTGCGTTACTGTACCGGTCCAGTACATGCAGGTGGTGAAGCTCTTACTTTTCTATTACGGGTGGCACTGAGAATACTCTGTTAAAAGGGCTACTGCTTAATTAATGTAGCTTTCACCCTACAGTGCAAATGAGTATTAGAAAAGGAAAATGAAGAAGCTAAATAATCTGATTACCTATCACTTCACATGGAATGTATTTGATGACATATGGGATGACTTTAGGTGCTTTGCTTATTATTGAGTGAACAGTGATACACCCACACATGAATGACGTACTACTACTGAACTAAAGTTATTAAGAGAGGTAGGGAGTGTCCACCGTAATAACCGGATATATGCTGTGCTTGCAGTTGCAATACAAACTACTGCTACTGTTCATGGTAGTATTTGGACAAAATTACAACTTCTTTTCCTTGCCTTTCCCACACTGGAACGGACGTGCGGGTGCGGTGTTACGTGCTCTTCAAAGTAACACTTAGTTCATCCAGTGACCGTCTACTCTCTCTAGATACACATATGCTATCTAAGAGTCAGATAGTACCATGATCCAGGCATCCATCCAAAGTATATGCACACATACAGTTTCTGTTTCACCCACCCAGGCTGTTCTCCTTCCACCCATCCTTGCTTCATCATTCACCCAGCCATGCACCATACCATATTCTTTCCTTCCCAGCCACCTCGGGGACCAAGCAAACACATATCATTCTTCTTTGCCAGTCATCATTACATTTCTCGTCCTTCCACACTTACTTACACCCTTCTTTCGCTTTTCGTTCATCCCATCCATCAAGTTCATCTCAGATCTGATTGGGATTCTTCTCGCCAAAAACTTCACAGCTAAGTCGAAGTACATTTAGAGGAGGCTACTACCTGGTTTATTTATAATACACCCGTGCAGAAAGCACACTCTGCAGTCTTCAATCTCAATGAGTAAGGAATATATAGCTTACCTCTGCCAGCCACCACCGTGTTATCCCTCACAGGCATGTCCTTGTCCGGCACTTGCAGCGCCTCCTCCCCAGAGTTGTCCTCCTCGTCCAATGCCGCCACCACCTCCGCACTGGCCCCGCCTCCAGATGTTCCACCTACAAAGTACATTTAATAATGTTAGAATACACCACTCACTACTATATAATATTTGGTCTAGGAGGAAGAAAGAAATGTGAAAAAAACAGTATACAATTTAATAATTTGTGACTGTCTACTCTAAAGTAAAAATGTCCCTTTTTCCAGGGAAGGCTGTTGTCTTGCTGCACTTTTTGGCACAACTGATGAATGCTTGCTTTTTATTTTTAACACGCACCACTTTTTCTCCTAACAGACAGAAGCTTGACTTCTAAGAACACAAGCAGGATCAAGTTCAAACCAGATGAGAGCTCGGCTCGACCACAAGAAATGTGTCCAATTAATCGTCAGCACTAAGCACTTTTCCATTTTCAGTTAAACGTTTACTTTTATGACAAACTTGATTTTAATAAATGTGTTTACTTTTAATAAAGCTTTTAAACTTAAATAGACTCTGTGGTTTTTGGTCCTCCAGACTAGAGTGGATGAGCTAAAGGTTTTGCAATTTTTGCAAGCATGAGTCCGTGCCTCTGACATCATTGGGGAATAATCATAATCATCGGTGACTTTGGGAGCTAAATGACTCTGCCACACTATCTAGTCAGTAAGGAGATTGGGGGTTCAACTACAAAGTCTGTTATCACTGAGGTATGTGGAAAGTCTAACAGCACCTATTATAATTGATAAGCTAAGCAATGCATTATTTAGTGTCCTGTCAGGCCCAGGGGCGCTTGCGGTCTAGGGCCCGCCCCATTTGGCCTTCGGCCATGTCCCAAACGTTTATGTGGAAAGACTCATGGGTCTTCCCCTGCTGGACATTGGTGGTTGCTTTGTTATAGGGCTAGGGCAGGCTAAACTTTGGAAATGTATTTTGCCCTAAAAACTCCATTGATTCCCTATGGTCCGCGAGATGAGTGAGGTTTGGCACGGTACGCGAGATGAGTGAGGTTTGGCAGGGTACGCGAGATGCGTGCACTTTGGCAACCGCGTACCGCGAGATGCGTGCAATTTGGCATGCAGTCGCATTTCAACGCCGCAAGCAGGGGAAATTACGCGGGTGTGGTTACGTTGATGTACGTGACCACACCCAAGGATCTGTGCTCACTATTCTGGAGATTTCTGAGAAGGAGGTTGATTCCAGGCAGGCTCTGTGTTTTGGTATGCTGTTTAACCCTTTGATGCAGATTCGTGTGTGCCGCGCTGGAGCAGACCTTTCCGGAGGAGCTTCTTGAGTTGGTAACTTCTCCGGCAGTCTTTGAGAAGGTGGTTTTGGACCGGATTTCTTCGAGGAATTTCTTCCTTTGGGGTCCAGAGTTTGCAGATGAACCTATAATTAAGAGTAGGTCGTACTCTTTAGGTATGAAGGCGATTTAATGCACAAAAAGGTTTTTATTTTTTGTATTTACAGAATCTAAAGAGCAAGAAAGATTTAAACGCTGTTTCAGTTTTTTATATCATGTTATTTAAGGAATTAGAAATCTTCAATGTTTTTGGTATGAAGTAAACCCAACATAATATTTCGAATAGAAAGTTATTGTTTTAGCACAGAAACAAGATAAATCTCTTGCTTATATTTTCTACATGTAACTTGATTATGATCGATATGAACTTGATTATGTTCGATGGCGTGTCCACAGACACGCCATCGAACTCTGGAACCTCCTCGACACCACAGCCCCTGACGTCGCCTTCCTCACGGAAACCTGGATGAACGACTCCTCAGCGCCCGACATCGCCATCGCCATCCCAGAGGGCTACAAGATCACCCGAAGAGACCGCGACAACCAGACTGGAGGAGGCCTCGCCATCATCTACAGGGACACCATCCGCATCAAGACCAACACCCACGACACCCTGACAACCGCCGAACACCTGCACTTCCAGATCCACACGGACCCCAAAACCACCCTCAGAGGCACCCTGATCTACCGACCCCCGGGACCACGCACACAATTCAGCGAGGACATCGCCGACTTCATTAGCCCGCATGCCCTCCCCTCCGCCGACTACATCCTCCTGGGGGACATCAACTTCCACCTGGAGAACAACAACGACCGCAACACCATCACCCTGCTCGACAACCTCGCCAACCTCGGTCTCAAGCAGCTGGTGTCCACCCCCACCCACCTCGCCGGACACACACTCGACGCTGTCTTCTCATCCAGCAAAGACATCGCCTTCAGCCACGCCACCGGACTCCACTGGACGGACCACAGCTGCGTCCACTTCACCTTCAAAAGAACGACGATCCACCACCACCAGCAACAGGTTGCTTGAAGAAGCTGGAACAAGATCACAGCCGACCAGCTCGCCGCTTCCCTGAGCCAGCACCCTCCCGCCAGCTCAGCGAACCCCAGCCAGGCCGCCGACAACCTCACGAAGTGGATCAGCAACTGCGCGGACGAACTCGCCCCACTGAGGACCCCGCCCAGCAGACCCGGCAGCAAGAAGGCCCCATGGTTCACCGACGAACTCAAGAGCTCCAAGAAGAACTGCCGAGCCCTCGAGAAAGCCTGGAGAAGGGAACCAACTCCGGACAACATGACCACCCTCAAGCTTGCCACCCGGAAGCACCACCAACTGATCCGCGCCACCAAGAAAACTGCATTCAAGGACCGGCTGGACAACAACGCACACAACTGCAAGGAACTCTTCAACATCGTGAAAGAGCTCTCCAACCCCAACGCCGGAAACAGCGACATCACCCCATCGCAAGACCTCTGCAACTCCCTCGCCTCCTACTTCCACAACAAGATCGCGGACATACACAACAGCTTCAGCACTCAACCGACGCACGCCACGACCGAACCACCGCCCCCCACCACCACCCTCCGCGCCTGGACTCCGATCAGCACCGAAGACACCGTCCGCATGATGAACTCCATCCACTCCGGATCTCCAACCGACCCCTGCCCTCACCACGTCTTCAACAAGGCCGACGCTGTCATCATACCCCACCTGCGGGACATCATCAACACCTCCTTCGACACCGCCACCTTCCCGGAGAGCTGGAAGCACGCCGAACTCAGCGCCCTACTCAAGAAACCTACAGCGGACCCCACCGAACTCAAGAATTACCGCCCCATCTCGCTCCTCCCGTTTCCAGCCAAAGTCATCGAGAAGACCGTCAACAAACAGCTGGCCACCTTCCTCGAGACGAATGGATCCCTCGACCCCTCACAGTCTGGCTTCCGAGCCAACCACAGCACCGAGACCGCCCTCATCGCTGCCACTGATGACATCCGAGCCCTGATGGACAACGGAGAAACAGCGGCACTCATCCTCCTAGACCTCTCCGCGGCATTCGACACTGTCTGCCACCGCACCCTAGTGCAGCGCCTCAGCAACGTCGGAATCCAGGAGAAGGCACTGGAATGGATCATCTCCTTCCTCGACGGAAGAACACAGAGAGTCCGTCTACCACCGTACAAGTCAGAGGCCACCGAAGTCATCTGCGGCGTCCCTCAAGGATCCTCGCTGAGCCCCACCCTCTTCAACGTCTACATGAGCCCCCTCGCGGCCATCGCACGCCAACACAACCTCAACATCATCTCCTACGCTGACGACACCCAGCTGATTCTCTCCCTCACCAACGACCCCGCCACCGCCAGAGCCAACCTTCACGAAGGGATGAAAGACGTAGCCGAGTGGATGACAACCAGCCGCCTGAAACTGAACTCAGACAAGACGGAAGTCCTCATCCTGGGCTCCTCGCCCTCCGCCTGGGACGACTCCTGGTGGCCCCCCGCCCTGGGCACCGCACCCAAAACGACAGACCACGCACGCAACCTGGGCTTCATCCTGGACTCCTCCCTCTCCATGACCAGACAAGTCAACGCCGTCTCCGCGTCCTGTTTTAACATCCTGCGCATGCTACGGAAGATCTTCCGGTGGATCCCCACTGAGACCAGGAAGACGGTCACCCAGGCCCTCGTCACCAGCCGACTGGACTACGGCAACGCCCTCTACGCCGGAACCACTGCCAAGCTCCAGAAGAGACTCCAGCGGATCCAGAACGCCTCAGCCAGACTCATCCTCGACATCCCCCGACGCAGCCACATCTCCGGACATCTAAGAGACCTGCACTGGCTCCCCGTCAACAAGAGAATCACATTTCGTCTCCTCACCCACGCACACAAAGCCCTACACGACCAAGGCCCGAGCTACCTCAACAACCGCCTCAACTTCTACGCTCCCAAACGCCACCTCCGATCAACCAACCACGCCCTCGCCGCCGTCCCCTGCATCCGAAGAGCGACAACAGGAGGAAGGTCCTTCTCCTACCTGGCCGCCAAGACCTGGAACTCCCTCCCGACCGACCTGCGCCAGACCCAAGACCACCTCTCCGTCAGGAAGAAGCTCAAGACCTGGCTGTTCGAGCAGTAGCAGCACCCCCCGCCCCCCCCAGCGCCTTGAGACCCTCCAGGTAAGTAGTGCGCTCTATAAATGTCTTTGATTGATTGATTGATTGATTGATTGATTGAAGCTATAACAAGACAAAATTAGAGTGTTTTGCAATACACAGTTTCGTGCTATGTGAACAAGTTTAAAGGTTTTGATACTATCTAACAGTGAACAATTTACAGAAGATAATGTAAATCGTGCTATTTTTTCTGAGAGAGTTTTATCAGAAAAGTACAGATGTTTTATGTGCAAAGAAATATAAAGCATTTGGAGAATAATTAGTATAAAAGGTCATATTGCAAGAGGTTTAATTGCGATATTATTCCACAGAATTTTGTGAAGTGAATCTAGTTTTACATGAAAACTCCATGCTTAGATTGCTGCTTGCATTAAGGAAAATTTACTGAAATATAAGTAAATAGGTATTAGTGTGTGTCTAACTTTTTCCTTTTCAGATCTCCCTCCCAGCTGTTCCCTTCCCAACTCCCCTTTTTCCCCCTGCTTGATCACTTCAATATTCTGTGTAATAATTACAATCAGAATTGGAGGTATCGAGAGGTGGGCCCTTATATCATCGCATCAGATTCCGAGGAAGACTTCGTCTGTCAGAATAGTGAGCCCACAAATTATTTTCCTCCCGATCTGACTGTGTTGACATAATGGCCACCATGGATGATTTACTTGCGGCAATAGTTAAAATGCAGGCAGATTTAAATGAAACTATGGCTGCTACAGCATTGTTGTCTGATAAAGTAGATAATATTCAGATTTTGAACACTCCCCTTCCTGAGGAGGCGCAAGACACTAGAGCTTCCACAAATATATCAGTAACTGTTCCACAACAAATTCCTCTGGCTGCGCCAGAACGTTTTTCAGGAGACCCTTCTAAGGTTCAAATATTTTTAACACAAATAGAATTTCATTTCTCTTGTAGACCTGCAGCATTTCCCACCCCTCAATCCAGAATAGCTTTTCTAATTTCTTATCTGTCTGGAGATGCTGCAAATTGGGCAGTTCCGCTAGTACGTCAAGATAGCGCTCTATTGTATAACTGGCGGCGCTTTGTAGAAGAATTTGAGAAAGTATTCGACAGACGAACAGTAACTTTGCCTGCAGATCGAGAACTGTTACAATTAAGACAAGGAAATCGAGATCTCATTGCCTACTTGTCACATTTTCATAGATTGGTAGCAGAAACCTCTTGGCCTGAAGAAAAAAGAGCAGCACTTTTCTATCAAGGGTTGAAGGACGATCTGAAAGATGTGTTAGCTCAAATTGACCCACAACCAACAACTTGTTCAGATTTAATTAATCTAACTTTGAGATTGGATCACAGACTATCAGAACGAAGGGGTGATAAAAAAAAGAGGAGAGAAACCTAATTGGAAAAGTGAAACTAAACCCAGAACTCAGTTCACACATTCTGAATCTAGCTCTGAACCAATGGAAATTGGAACCCTTAGACAACCATTGTCTAAAGACGAGAAAGAGAATAGACGCAAAAATGGACAGTGTCTCTATTGTGGACGCAAAGGACACTTTGTGAAAGATTGTATGTTGAAACCTAAGAATAAAACTCCAACCACAGGTAAAGTGTCAGTTTTGGAAACAAAAGACTTTGAGTCGGGAAACTAACATGCCCAGGATTGGTAGAAGGGGATATCTTGGGAACCATTGCTTACCCTTCAATAAACTCTTGTGTAAGTAATTACAAAGCACATTTTCGATTAGCAGTTCAAATACAACTGATTCACAAAATCTGGCAAATGGAAGTTTTAATTGACTCTGGGGCCACAGGAAACTTTGTCGATTTAAAAACAGCCCAGCGATTGAGTATCATCTGTGAGAAAAAAGACACTCCTGAAATAGTCCAAGCCGTAGATGGAAAAGTTTTGTCCGGAGGTCCAGTCACCATGCAAACCTCAAAGGTAATAATGTGTTGTGAAGACTCAAAAAAGAGATATCATAGAGAGGAGGTTCAATTCGATGTAATCCAAGCACCTCAATACGGCTTTATTTTAGGAATGCCATGGCTCTGTCTACATAATCCAATTATTGACTGGCAAAAGAGAGAACTTGTATTCCAATCTGATTTTTGTCAATCATCTTGTATGGGAACTCTCACAAAAACAATCAGTCAAATTGCTACTGCAGAAGAAAAAGAGACAATTCTACCCCAATGTTACAAAATGTTTCAGGAGGTATTCAGTGAAGAGAAAGCAGCAGTTCTTCCTCCTCATCGCAGCTATGATTGCCAAATCGATCTCATGCCGGGTTCATGTGTACCGAACTGTAGGATTTATGCACTCTCTGAAACAGAAAATCAACACTTGAGAGAATACTTGGATCAATATCTTTAAAATGGGTTCATTCGTCCTTCAAAGTCACCAGCCGCCTCCCCTTTGTTTTTTATTCCAAAAGCAAATGGTGAATTAAGAACGTGCATTGACTATAGGGCTTTGAACAAAATCGCCATCAAAAACAAATATCCCTTACCATTAATCCCAGTTCTTTTAGATCAAGTAAAAACAGCAGTAATTTACACCAAGCTTGATCTAAGAGGAGCTTCCCATCTGGTGAGAATCAGACAAGGAGACGAATGGACAACTGCATTTAAAACTAGATATGGACTGTTCGAATATTTGGTAATGCCGTTTGGTCTTTGTAATGCGCCAGCAGCCTTCCAGTTTTTCCTCAATGATGTTCTACGGGAATTTCTAGATTTATTTGTTATTGTCTATATAGATGATATCTTAATTTATTCCGATTCAGAAGAAAAGCACGAAGGTCATGTCAAACAAGTTTTTTAAAGGCATTACAATCACACAATCTGTATTGCAAGTTATCCAAATGCAATTTTCATGTCTTTGAGGTCGAATTTCTTGGAGTACTGCTCACACCAACGGGCATGAAAATGACTGATAGAAAAATAAAGGCAGTAGCAGAATGGCCAATCCCAAAATCTGTTCGAGATGTGCAATGTTTTTTGGGCTTCACAAACTTCTATCGAAGATTTATCGATCACTTTTCAGCAGTCGTAGCTCCCATAACTCGGCTGTTACGAAAAAAGGTGAAGTTCGAATGGACTACAGAAGCAAATGAAGCATTCCAAAGTTTGAAAAAAGCTTTTACTGAAGCCCCAATTTTGATGCATCCTGATGTGAATGAACCTTTTATAATCGAAGCGGATGCCTCAGATGTTGCAATTGCAGCCATTTTATCTCAGAGACATCACAAAACTGGTCAAATGCATCCTGTCGCTTATATGTCTCGTAAATTGAATGCAGCTGAACAGAATTACATAATTGCAGAAAAAGAGTTGCTTGCAATACTTGAAGCATTCAAGGAATGGAGACATTATATTATGGGAGCAAAATTCACAGTAACAGTGTATACAGATCACAGAAACTTACAATTCATGAGTTCAGCCAGAATGTTAACTCCACGACAAATGAGATGGATGATGTTCTTTGCAGAATATGATTTCATAGTAACCTATCGACCTGGACAAGACAACAAAAAGGCGGATGCTTTATCCAGGAAAGACTCAACATTACATAAGTGTGAAGGAACTCCACAAGCAATAATAGAACCTGACAAAGTGATCTGTTTGTTGAATGCTGATCAGTTCTTAGACAGTATACATGAGAATTTTCCTCCATCACAATGGGAGAAATGGAATAACAAGAAGAAAAACCAAACAATCAAAGAAGGAATACCATTTCATGGAAAACAAGTCTACCTTCCAACCAAGGAATTACATGAGACGGTCTTTAATTGGCTACATTCCCATCCTATGGCAGGACATCCAGGTCCAAAAAAGACTGTAGAAAAGATTCAAAACTTGTTTTGGTGGCCAACTCTCAAAAAGGATGTTTCTTTGATGGCTCAAAACTGTGAAACATGCGCTAGATTTAAAACTGATCATAGCAAACCAAAAGGTTTGTTACAAGTCTTACCAACACCAATCAAACCATGGGAACATGTTTCTTTAGATTTCATCACGAATTTACCACTAGTGAATCTTTATTCAGTAATTTTGGTAGTAGTGGACAGTTTAACAAAATATGCCCATTTCATTGCTTGTAAACAATTGCCAACAGCAGGACAATTAGCGCAAATACTACTAACAAACATTGTGCGATTACATGGTTTGCCGTCAGTGTTACTGTCTGATCGAGGGTCTCAGTTTTCATCTAAATGTTGGCAGCAATGGTGTCAAAGTCTACAAATCACATCTAATATGTCTACTAGTTACCATCCCCAAACTGATGGTCAAACTGAACGATTAAATCAGACATTAAAGCAATACTTAAGATGTTACGTAGAAGACTCCAAGAGATCTTGGTATGATTTGCTTTGGATTGCAGAAATGGCTTATAACACATCACCGCATTCTTCAACTGGGTCATCTCTATTTGAGGCTCTCTATGGCTATTTACCAAACACAATTCCTTTAGTATTGCCCAAACATGTAAGTGATACACCTGCAGTACAGGATGCTATACAACATATGCAAACTGTTCACCAACAAACTCACCAACGTTTACTACAAAGTAAGGAAAAGTACAAACAGCAGTATGATAAACATCATAGACCTGGTCCAAGATATGTTGCTGGGGATAAAGTTTGGTTGTCTACCAAGAACTTAACCTTCAAAAGAAAAAGTATGTTTCATCCTAAGTATATTGGACCATATTCAGTACTTCGTCAAGTCAATCCAGTAACGTACAAATTGTTACTTCCAAAAACTTTGAGAATCCATCCAGTGTTCCATACATCCCTTTTGAAACCAGCTAGACAAAATGTTGCAACTAGGCCAGCGCCAGTTTTGGTTCAGGGTAACTGGGAATATGAGGTAAAGGACATACTGGATTCGAAACTAAGGAGAAGCAGATTGTGGTATCTTGTCTCCTGGAAAGGTTACGGAGCTGAGAACGATTCTTGGGAACCGGCAGAGAACATTCATGCCTCTCGCTTGGTGCGACGTTTCCACCTCCTTCATCCCTCGAAGCCGGGCCCTAGACCGCTCCAGGGAGGGGGGAATACTGTCAGGCCCAGGGGCGCTTGCGGTCTAGGGCCCGCCCCATTTGGCCTTCGGCCATGTCCCAAACGTTTATGTGGAAAGACTCATGGGTCTTCCCCTGCTGGACATTGGTGGTTGCTTTGTTATAGGGCTAGGGCAGGCTAAACTTTGGAAATGTATTTTGCCCTAAAAATTCCATTGATTCCCTATGGTTCGCGAGATGAGTGAGGTTTGGCAGGGTACGCGAGATGAGTGAGGTTTGGCAGGGTACGCGAGATGCGTGCACTTTGGCAACCGCGTACCGCGAGATTAGGCGTGGGCGGAAAATCCGTTCCGCTCGCGGATTTTGCGGATTTTCGGGAAATCCGCAATCCGCGAGATTTGCGAATTTCCCGCAAAATCCGCAAATCCGCGAGCAGCGGATTTTGCTCGCACTGCTCGCACTGTTCGCGTGAGTTCGCGCCCCGCGAATAAGTGCAAAATTGCAGAAATACGATTTTAGCAAAACTGAAAGTAACTACTTACCAGGTTCAAAAGTTCAGGCTCATCATTAGTAGCCATTTCCTGGAGTGCTTCCTGAGGGGCCCCTCCAGAGTTCAGTTGCCAGTTGAAACTAGTATGTGACCCTGCTCTGAACCTCAGAATAGTTACACATATGCCACAAAGGTCCTGAATTACAGCTAAGGGAGACAAGCAGGAGCCAGGCTGGAAGTTAAAATCCATTAATCAGCCCCTAATTCATTATTGTCAGTTGGGGCAGGGCAGGTGTTGTAACTAATTTTGCAACAATGAAAGCACTTAGCAAGTGCAAAAGATCACTAATCAGGGCGCACTAAGGAAGCAGGTGCCAGCTAAAAAAATATTCTGTGACACATGAATCAGCCCCAAATTAATTCAGGTCACTTGAGGCAGGGAAGGTGTGCTTTGCTTTGCCGAAAATAATGTACACTGGACAACCAGAGGGTGTGGTGATGAAACAGAGGGTGGCATGGGTGGGCCAGAGGGTGGCATGAGTAGTCAGAGAGTGGCAGTGGTGACAGAGAGTGGCAGTGATGAAGAAGAGTGTCCCAAACAGGCTGGACACGTAGAAACAACAAGTTCGCGAAACTTGCGACCCGACAGGTAAGTTCGCAATTTGCGAAAGTGTACAAAACCCTCGCGAACTGGCAGAAACACGGGCGAACACAAAAAAAAAAAAATCCGCAAATTCGCGGGAATTCGCGGATTTTGCGGATTGCGAATCCGCAAATCCGCAAAATTCGCGAACGCGAGATCCGCAAAATTCGCTCATGCTTACGCGAGATGCGTGCAATTTGGCATGCTGTCGCATTTCAACGCCGCAAGCAGGGGAAATTACGCGGGTGTGGTTACGTTGATGTACGTGACCACACCCAAGGATCTGTGCTCACTATTCTGGAGATTTCTGAGAAGGAGGTTGATTCCAGGCAGGCTCTGTGTTTTGGTATACTGTTTAACCCTTTGATGCAGATTTGTGTGTGCCGCGCTGGAGCAGACCTTTCCGGAGGAGCTTCTTGAGTTGGTAACTTCTCCGGCAGTCTTTGAGAAGGTGGTTTTGGACCGGATTTCTTCGAGGAATTTCTTCCTTTGGGGTCCAGAGTTTGCAGATGAACCTATAATTAAGAGTAGGTCGTACTCTTTAGGTATGAAGGCGATTTAATGCACAAAAAGGTTTTTATTTTTTGTATTTACAGAATCTAAAGAGCAAGAAAGATTTAAACGCTGTTTCAGTTTTTTATATCATGTTATTTAAGGAATTAGAAATCTTCAATGTTTTTGGTATGAAGTAAACCCAACATAATATTTCGAATAGAAAGTTATTGTTTTAGCACAGAAACAAGATAAATCTCTTGCTTATGTTTTCTACATGTAACTTCATTATGAAGCTATAACAAGACAAAATTAGAGTGTTTTGCAATACACAGTTTCGTGCTATGTGAACAAGTTTAAAGGTTTTGATACTATCTAACAGTGAACAATTTACAGAAGATAATGTAAATCGTGCTATTTTTTCTGAGAGAGTTTTATCAGAAAAGTACAGATGTTTTATGTGCAAAGAAATATCAAGTATTTGGAGAATAATTAGTATAAAAGGTCATATTGCAAGAGGTTTAATTGCGATATTATTCCACAGAATTTTGTGAAGTGAATCTAGTTTTACATGAAAACTCCATGCTTAGATTGCTGCTTGCATTAAGGAAAATTTACTGAAATATAAGTAAATAGGTATTAGTGTGTGTCTAACTTTTTCCTTTTCAGATCTCCCTCCCAGCTGTTCCCTTCCCAACTCCCCTTTTTCCCCCCGCTTGATCACTTCAATATTCTGTGTAATAATTACAATCTAAAAGGTCATATTGCAAGAGGTTTAATTGCGATATTATTCCACAGAATTTTGTGAAGTGAATCGAGTTTTACATGAAAACTCCATGCTTAGATTGCTGCTTGCATTAAGGAAAATTTACTGAAATATAAGTAAATAGGTATTAGTGTGTGTCTAACTTTTTCCTTTTCAGATCTCCCTCCCAGCTGTTCCCTTCCCAACTCCCCTTTTTCCCCCCGCTTGATCACTTCAATATTCTGTGTAATAATTACAATCAGAATTGGAGGTATCGAGAGGTGGGCCCTTATATCATCGCATCAGATTCCGAGGAAGACTTTGTCTGACATGTCCATAGTTCTGTTTGTGCAGATTTGTCCCTGCAACAGTAGTAGAATGGATTGTCCTCCTATCCAAACCAAAAGTAAAGTAGTATCTTATTCTTTCTTGGTGGTCATTCACCTTTTTATTGTTGGCAATTGTCAAAGCATAAACATTTAGAAGACTTGAAAATACATTATGGACAATCCCAGAGGACTGCACTCTGTGCATAGAGCTATTGCTGACTAGAATGGGAGTCCAATGGAATTGCCAAATGTGCAATCTTAGTTAGCTACACAGACTAATAAGAATAATCTAGTAATACCACACGGAGTCTTAGTCGAGGCAGGATAAGAATTTAGATCCAGTCTACAAGAATATCAAAGACGATTTAGAAAAAATCGAATGAGGAACGCTGGGAAAAAATAAGTACTCTATATTAAAATTAAAACTTACTGGGGCCAGCAAAGGAGCCCTCGCCTGCCCGATCCTGGCCTGCATCCTCAACAGCACCCTCCTCCTCCTCCTCCTGTGTCCTCCTCTTGCCCCTGGGGGAAGCTGATGTACAACATGAAAGAAAGAAAAACAGAAACCCTGGATGATATTTGTCAACCAAATCAAACATTTCAAAAGAACTAACAAAATATTTTAGCGAAATAGCAAATAGACAACTATTCCACGGGATATATTATTGACCAATCTCATGTGGTCTACTCCATTATTAGTATTGCTTGATTTGCGGACCGTCGAATTGGAAACTTCTTATGTAACTCACTACACAAAGTACTAAAAAGGTTTGCCTAGGATTGGCAGGCAGCAGTCCGCAGCACGCGAAGTGACAGCCAAAGTCCATCGTGATTGCAGATCAGCGACAACACTAAAGTTTCCTACTACATTAACCAGTCATTTAAATACTCAAACTATCAATCAACCACTACTATTTCTTCTTATCGCCATGTGTACAAAGGAAGGACTGGACTTGAGTCTGTAGGGGCTGATTTAGAAGCCCCTTGCGGCTCTTTTGCTCCATTGTTGAGTGACTTTTGTGACGCAGCGGCAGCACAAAAGAGGCGCAATGGTGCGGCATATATTAACAACGTGACGCATATGGGAGATGCATCATGTTGTAAAGCCCTGCGCCATCAGGGGGCGTTCCGGCGCAAGGGAGGGCGTTCCTGCGCAGGAACGCATCCTAAAAGTGGCTGAGGGAAATCTACAAGATTTCAATCACTCACTTTAACGACAATGATGCGTGACTCAAACCCTGCGCCTGCTTGAAGCAGACGTACGGCTTGACGCAGCATTGGGGAGATAAGGCACCCCATAGCATTGATGGAGCTGCGCCATCGTTGCGACGCAACTCCAGCAATGCGCCGCCCTTATGGCACAGATACGTAACGCTTTGGTGACGTTTTGGGCCCATGGTGCGCCGCATTGTAAATACGGCGCACCATGGGTGATAGTGGCGTGGCGCAAACAGGCCAATGAAATGAACACAAAATCGAAAACAAATAAGCATAGTAGCAACGCTACTGAGAAGGAGAGCAGTGCACCTGAAATACACAGAAGATTTTGAAATATATAATTTACCTACAATGTAATGAGCAGCATTATTGCTCTTGGTAAAAAAAGAAATTGCAATATAATAACACAGCAGGAGAAAACAGAGTAGTAAAGAAATAGCTACTACTACTACTCACCAAGCCCGGGGATCTCGAGGCCAAGCAGGTCGAGCAGATCTCGTTCACGGGTCAGGACATCCGTCCAGCGGTGGGTGGCCTGGTTGTAGGTGCGCCGGACCCGAGAGTGGTGGTACATGGCCCGGCACACCTTATCCCACCACTTCCGGCGCTCCCGCATCCCGTACCCGCCTCCGATCTTGCCGCCTGCCATGATAGTCCTGGGGAGGTGGCGCTGTACATAGAACACTAGTGCGCCCACCTCCTCCGCGCTAAAGATCTCCCGTGGCATCACTAGCTCCCCCCTCAAACGCCCGCACGGGAGCCGGGCACGGGGTGCGGGACCCTTCCCCTTCTCGGGATGCTTCCCGGCTCCCTTCACCATGGTCTGGGCGGAAAGGAATAAAGAAAATAGAATAGGGAAGAGAAGAAAAGAAAAGAGTTTAAAAAAGTAGTTTAAAATTAACAAAAAGTAGCAGTAAACACAAAAATATAGGGCTAGAAAAATAGAGGGATAGATAATAAGTAAAATAGATTAAAAAAAACTTCAAACAAGTAAAGGATGGCAGAGATTTAGAGAGGATACAAGAAGCATGCCGAGAACCATAGCAATGAATGAGAAACAAGATGGCCGCGCCCGTTCACGGCTGCGCGGGTAAGTTCGCGTGAGATGTTCCTCGCGAACACTCGCAAAATTGTACTGGCGAGCCGCACACTTTGCGAGATTACACTTCGCGCCCGGAAACGGAATTACGTCATGCAAACAAGATGGCCGCGCCCTTGAACGACCGCGAGGGTAACTTCGCGCCTTGCTCTACAAGCGGCTCGCGAAAACGCACAAAACCTTGCGAACTAACACGCCGCAAAAAAAGAAATCGCATATTCGCACGAATTCGCGGCTTCCGAATCCGATCTCGCGCGTGTTCGCGCCCCGCAAATCCCGCGAAATTGCAGAAAAACGAGTTTTGCAAAACTGAAAGCACTCGGCAGGTGCAAGAGTTCAAACTCATCATTAGTAACCATTCCCTGTAGTGGTTCCTGACTGGGGCCCCTCCAGAGTTCAGTTGCTAGTTGCAACAATTGTATGACCCTGCTCTGACCCTCAAAGGAGGCTCATAGAATAGCTACAAGTAGGCCACAAAGGTCAGGGAAAAAAAAATTGCACTGCAACAGAAAGCAAATTACTGATAAGGAAGCAGGTGCCAGACCTGGAATTTTAAAACAGTGACACATTAATGAACTAACCCCAAATTAATTCATGTCAGTTGAAGCAGGGCAGGTGTGCTTGCTTTTCCCCCCCATAATCTACAGTGATGATGAACCAGAGGGTGGCATTGATGTAACAGAGGGTGGCATGGGTGAAACAGAGGGTGGCAGTGGTGAAACAGAGGGTGGCAGTGGTGAAACAGAGGGTGCTGGGAACCTGTGATGATGAACCAGACGTAGAAACAACATAGTCGCGACCGTTGCGAGCCGACAAGTAAGTTCGCAATTGCGAACTAGTACCAAACCCTCGCGAACTGGCAGAAACCCTTGCGAACACAAAAAAAATAAAAATCCACAAATTCGCGAGAATTCGCGGATTTTGCGGATTGCGAGTTCGCAAATTCGCAAAATTCGCGAGCGCCAGATTCGCAAAATTCGCCCATGCCTACTCCAACCCATGGACAAAGAATATTGATCAACCGCCTGAAATGTAACATCAAAAAAAGTGGGAAAATCTGGCCTCATGAACTTGATCATTTCCAATGAAATACAAGAAGCTTGGGAGTTTTCATAGGCACTGGTATGTCACTAGTGCCACAGATGAAGACAGTTACAAAAAGTGCCTTCACCATCATGCCAACCCTCTGCTACATTTTTTCTGTTTCCCTCAGAAAGTCTATGTCACCATCATCTTGATACTGTTCCAGCTCGCTAAGCAAACTCACTGTCCATTCCATCCTTCAAAAAAATGCACATTGTTGGCACATGACTGTCTCTTCAGAAAGCTAATCTCAAGAATTTACTACCAGCAAAGTTAACAAACAAACACCATCACCTAGCATTCAAAGAGAAAACTGTACAAAAAGATGTCCCCGTATTGTAAACACCACCAAATTAGTTACAGACCTTAACAGCCAAAGGAAGAAAAGGTAGAATCAGCTATGCACACCCAACTATTTCTAACCCACCCTTCACTTCATTCAATGAGAATGCTTAGTTACAAGTTCACTATGAGGTGAAAAGTGCACTCCTCTGGTTCTCATGTATAATACAAAAACTCTTTCCATATAGGCAACACTATCGACTACGGTCGACTTCGAAGCTGGGGAACCAGGTTCGAGTCTCGGCAGGGGCGCTCAACATCCTGTGATTCTATGTCAATTACTTAATCTCCCCGTGCCTAATAAAATGAATGTGGCTGTCTGTAACACGAGCAGTGAGACTAGAGATTCTCTAGCGTCATCCCTTCACAGGCACTCTCAGTGGTCTCCCCTGTACAAGAAGACTTTCACTCGTTTAGTTCCATAGTTCATCAGTTTTTTATTTCATTCCATCAAGGTAATGTAGGTTATAGTGATATTTTGTATTCCTTCAATCAATAATCAAAATGTATTCCATATTGCAAACACTGTCATTATCAAGCATCCAATGCATTTCGGGCATTTAACGACATGCCCTTCATCAGGGAAAACGACACTTTGTAATATGGAAGACAAAGCCTCACCCCAGCTGGCAACGGCTCAGGATATAGGAGGCACCGCTCTTTCCGTCGGTACCTCAGACGGTCAGCAGAGCCGTCGGGGAGGTGATCCAATGCTGTCTGTAACACAACATGTTCTCATGTAAAGCGCTCTGAAACCTTTGAGTCGAGTTTGCGCTATAAAAAACTCCCCGCCCACTAAATTCTACAAACTCAACACAACAAATGTAGCAGTAAAAAGTTCAAATCCAAGCAAGGCAGATTCAGACTTTCAGCATTCTGATGTCAGTAAGTTGGGTAATTGTAACACCTTCGATTTACATTTACTATTTCTATAAACAGTACTATATAGAAACAAGTTTCTAATATTTATCATTAAGGGAAAATATATGTCTAACACAAGGTTAAAAAGTTACACCTCACTTTCCCTTTCATATGGGTTAAAATATTTCCCCTCTTATAAATGGCCCTATGGATCCCCAACCCTTCTAAGGATCTGTCACCTGATCTATTTGCACACACATTGGGTTAGTTTGCTGCTGCATCCAAGGAGATGGGCTTCATTTGCCTTCATGAGGAGTGGTTCTCAGACCCACTCAGCACACTAATGCCATAAAAAAAGGCTTTTTAAGAGCAAACCTAATTACTGTGGACTGTTTTTGCACAGAAAGCAGCAACGTAATGCAGAATTTAAAGGCCTGTAAGTTACATCGGGTCCCAATGTTCTACTGAAACAACGTTCTTATTTTAGGTAAATACTGAAGTCTTACAACATATTGCAGTCATCTTCTCTAACTCTGTTTGATACTAATAGTTTATTAAACAGAGACAGTCCACCAAACTCACAATGTTCCAGGAATTATGAAAACATGGTCATGATACGTATTGTCCCCTCCCAGAAACCCATGGATCAACTGGGTGGTGACCCTTCAGGTTTGTGACAGGGGCACCCATGCTTGTACACTGACCCACCAACATAAATATAAGAATTTGGGTTACTGGCTGAAAGGGGTGAAACCCTACGCAAGCAGCAACCAAAGTCCTAATCAGGGTGGAGTCACAGGCAAAGCCCAAATTAACCTGTGCTCAACCCTCTGCTATCTTGGCAAAGACCAGTCAGGCTTAACTTAACGGTAATGTGTATAGTATTTATGCAGCACTTCAAACAGTAATAAAGTTCAAACATGACACAAGAATAATCCCACTCTATTGCGAAAAGACATGGAGCAAATTATAATAAATAACTAAAGACCGAAACAACAAATGTCCAATCAATGGAATTGGAGCTATGCAAGTTTGAAGATTTAAGTGAAAATAGCACTAAAAGGCACAAAGAGCAAACTGTGGTTATCTGTACACACTGGACTGGTGCTAAGTATTCAAAAAAGTGGAGAACCCAATAAACCCTTGGAGGCTTGGGCAATGTAAGTCTTTTCAGGTCTGTATGCCTACAAGGGATTCATTCAGCTATACATTCATTTTCATTTCTGCATTCGAATGTTAACAAGTTATGTCCAGTAGCTTATAATCCTCTCAGACTTATCTCCATTTTTTTCTGTACCTTATATAGGGAAGAAAGGAAAAAACATATTCTACTGCTTATGCGCAAACTTAATCTTTGGCAATGCCGCCCTGCCTTGCACTATCTTCCACTTTTACCTAATCACTTTGTCTGTTATTGTGTAGCCTCTTTCCTTTTGTCTGCTATAAAAAAAGAGAAGATTACCTTTATAGGCTGGATACACATGTATAGCAAAAAGAGTGATGCTAAAATGCACCCATGAATTGCTTGGTTTATGATATGATTCAATTTTACTGCTCTGCATGATTTCAATGGTTTTTATGCATTTGTATCCTTTTACATTTTTATAATGTTTTCAATATCATTGACTGAATTTTGTAGTATACTTTTAATGCTATGTTTTAATGGCCTAATATAAGTATTATGACTGACTGACTGACCACGCAGGTGGGTTGTGGCCGCCTATGACGTTTCAGGTCACTGGTGTAGAAGATGAGGAAGGCATCCTCTTCATCATCGGGTGACTAATCTTCCAGTCGATGTTGGTGTTGTTGCGATGACTTAGTGATGCTCTGTGATTCGGCGGCGTCCTGCATTAGTTGCTGTATGGCCTTGATAGGGGTTTGCCTGCCTCTTGCTTCGCTTCCATTGGGCACCTCTTCTGCACACTGTTGCAAAGTGGTTTAGTTTACCATAGTTCGAGTATGTGCGGCCCTGTGCCGGGGATTCTTCCAGAGGATGCTAGTCATGCCCACAGTACCTGCAGCGGTGTCTTTGCTGAGGGGTGGATTGTGCCATGGGTTTGTTTCTCTGTCCTTTTGTGTGGATTGCATGTGCACGTTCTATCTTCACCATGGGGGTCTTTTCAGGCTGCTGTGTGATGACGACGATCATCTCAGCTGCTCGTGCTGCAGAGAAATCATGAGTTCGGGCCATAATGAGGATGTCATTGAGGCTGATGTTGGGTTGCCTCAAGATGAGTCATCTAGGAGTCTTATTCCTACAGCCTTGAATAATTTGTGCCCTTATCTCTTTGGGATTGTCATCAGTGCTACTCGTGCTGGCAAGTGTGCGTAGACATGCATAGAATGTGTCTAACTTGTCCCCCTTCTCACTGCCAGACTTGGCAAGTTTGTAGCGTTCACAATCTGGGGTCAGTTGTGGATTGAAATGCGCTTGGTGTGCATGTAAGACAGCGTCGCACAAGTTACTTACCTTCGGTAACAATATATCTGTAAGAAACAGTAGTTAGTATTAGATTCCTTACCTTAGAATATCCCCAGGCGTCAGACTGGATCCGGAAAATTTTGCGTCGTCTGTGGCTCTGCGTTCGTCGTCGGCGCCGGGATGATGTCGTCGGAGTACTTAGACGCTCCCCTCGCACGCTGACCTCAGTTCTTATACATAGCTTTTCCGCGCCAGAAACGCGGAGCCATGATAAAAAACAACACTGGTGTCATGAAACTAGGGCCCTGATAGGGGATGACCTTAACCCTAGATTTCGGTTCGCAGAACGGGGAGGATGGGTGGGGCGGTAAGGAATCTAATACTAACTACTGTTTCCTACAGATATATCGTTACTGAAGGTAAGTAACTTGTGCATCTGAAAGAAACAGGTTAGTATCAGATTCCTTATCTTAGAATAGATACCCCAGCAATACCAACCCCTGTGGTGGGTCTGCGAACCAATGATCACACCAGAAAGTCCTGGAGAACGGAACGGCCGAAAAAGCCATCTCTCCGGACTTGGCTGTCCAGGAAGTAGTGTCTTGCAAACGTGTGCAGCGAGGCCCACGTAGCTGCCTGACAGATGTCCTGCAAGGGGGCTCCCCGACCCAGGGCAGTAGTAGCTGCCGTGGCCCGAGTGAAATGGGCCCTCAGCCCAACAGGAGGCTCCTTTTTAGCCAAAGAGTAGCATACCTTGATGCACAACACGACCCACCGAGAGGTGGTCCGCTTGTGCACCGACCGACCTTTCTTAGCGTCCACGTAACCAACAAAGAGTTGGTCATCCACCCGGAACTAGCTTGTGCGATCTAAATAGAATGAGAGCGCACATTTTAGGTCCAGACGGTGGAGCCTCTCTTCCTCTTTCGAGGGATGCGGAGGCGGAAAGAAGGTGGGCAAGGTGATGGACTGCCCGATGTGGAAGGCTGTGACTACCTTGGGCAGGAAAGAGGGTTGCGTCCGCAACACAACTTTGTCCGGATGGACAGAAAGGAAAGGAGGTTTAGAGGAAAGAGCCTGGAGCTCACTCACCCTTGTGGCAGAGGTGATGGCAACCAGGAATGCAGTCTTGAGAGTAAGGAGACAAAGAGGGCAGTTATGAAGTGGCTCGAAAAGAGCGCACATCAGATAAGTTAGAACAAGGTACAAGTCCCAGATAAGGCATCACGAAAGGAACAGGAGGAAACATATGAGTGATGCCCTTCAAAAACCTATTTACAACTGGGGACTTGAACAAAGAGGGCTGATCAGGGAGCCTTAAGAAGGCGGAAATAGCAGAGAGGTAGCCCTTGATAGGGCCTAGAGCAGAGCCCTGCTGGGCAAAAGAGAGAAGAAAGAGGAGAACCTCTGAAAGACGGGCAGAAAGGGGATCCACAGCCTTTGCTGTGTACCATGCCATAAATTTGTTCCACCTGCAGGCTTATACCGATTTTGTGGAGGGACGTCTGGCTGCCAGAATCACATTACAGACTTCAGGAGGCAAATCAAATGGCCTCAACTGCCGCCGCTCAATCTCCACGCATGTAAGTGGAGACTGGACAGGTTCGGGTGGAGGACCGTCCCCTGCTGCGGCGACAGAAGGTCCTCCTGAAGAGGCAGACGAATTGGGGGATCGACAGACATGCTGAGTAGCTCGGGATACCAGTATCGTCGTGCCCAGTCCGGAGCCACAAGAATAACTTGGGCCCGGTCACGTCTGATCTTCTTCAGCACTCTGGGCAAAATTGGTATAGGCGGAAAGGCGTACAACAGACTGCAGCCCCACTCGCGACGAAAAGCGTCTCTGAGCGAGTGCCACCTTGGAAATTCCAACGCGCAGAACTGTTGACATTGCGCGTTCTCTGCTGCAGCGAATAGATCTAACCAAGGCTCTCCCCACTGCTGAGAGAGGCCTTGCGCCACGTCCGAGTTCAGGCGCCATTCGTGATCCATCATGCACCGACCGCTGAGTTTGTCCGCCCTGGCGTTCAGGGAACCTGCCAGGTGTTGAACCATCAGGGTCACGCCTTGATGTTCCAGCCACTGCCAGAGGCGCAGAACCTCCTGGCATAGGGTCCATGCCCCCACCCGCCCTGTTTGTTGCAGTACCACATGGCGGTGGTGTTGTTCGTGAACACCTGCACTACACTCCCCCGGACAGCGGGGAGGAATGCCTTCAGTGCAAGCCGGATCGCCCACAGCTCCAGAAGGTTGATGTGGAGCCGGGACTCCGCCGGAGACCAGAGGCCTCGGATCTCTGCCTCTCCCATGTGGCCACCCCAGCCCTGGAGGGACGCGTCTGTCACAACTACGTGCTCCGGTTGGGGTAGGGAGAGGGATCTGCTGCTGACCCAATCGTGGTCCGTGAGCGACTACTGCAACTGTCTTGCAGTGCCCTCTGAGATCAAGACATGGTCTGACAAGTTGCCCTGATGCTGGGCCCACTGAAACTTCAGGTTTCAGGTCCCACTGCAGAGCCCGCAACCGCCACCTGGAGTGATGCACCAGAAGGATGCAGGAGGCCATCAGCCCCAGAAGCCGCAGCGTCTACCTGACCGAGACTCGGGAAAACGGCTGAAAGATCGGAATCAGAGCCTGAATATACCGAACTCGCTGTTCAGGAGGTTAAACCCGAAACTGCGCTGAGTCTAGAACCGCTCCAATGAAGAGGAGCTTCTGAAAGGGACACAGGTGTGACTTCGGCACATTGATGGAGAACCCCAGCAGGTGCAGGAGGTCAGCCGTAGTCTGGAGGTGGCTGATGACAGTCTGGGGCGAGCCCGCCTTCAACAACCAGTCGTCGAGGTAGGGGAAGACTGAAATCCCTAACCTGCGCAGATGAGTTGCGACCACCGCCATCACTTTCGTGAACAATTGTGTAGCGCTGGTAAGGCCGAAGGGGAGAACAGTAAATTGAAAGTGCTCGTGGCCTACCATGAACCGCAGGTAACGCCGGTGGGCCAGCAGGACGGGGATGTGAAAATAAGCGTCCTGCAAGTCCAACGCTACCATCCAGTCTCCCGGGTCCAGGGCAGCTAAGACCTGAGCCAAAGTCAGCATCTTGAACGTCTCCTTCCAGAGGAAGCCGTTGACGTTCCGCAGGTCCAAGATAGGGCCTAGGCCTCCTTTGCCCTTCTCGGGAACCAGAAAGTAGTGGGACTAACAACCACACCCTACTTCTGGCCCAGGAATGCGCTTGATGGCCCTCTTGGCAATAAGGGCCGTAACTTTCTCTCGCAGAAGATTCAAGTGATCCCCCGGCACGCGGTGGTACTACGGTGGCATGGCTGGAGGGGTCGCCTCGAAGGGGAGGGAGTAGCCCCTTCGGACGATTTGCAGCACCCACCTGTCCGAAGTGATGTTGCGCCAGTGAAGGAGGTGATGGCAAACCCTGCCCCCCACTGGCATCATGTGGGCCTGAAAGCCGGACTAGGAAGGCTATGAGGCGGATGCTGCGGGGTGGATGCGTGCTGGCCTCGCCGTTGTCCCCGGGCACCGCCACGGCGGTTAACACGTCCGCCACCGCGCTGGATGTTAGTCTGCTGCCCATGGCTGGCAGGACGTGTGGGGGCGCTCCTTCCTTGGCCACGAAAGGAGCGAAAGGTGGCAGGTTGCTAGCGCGGGCCGACAGTCCCAAGGACTTGGCCGTAGGCCTGAAGTCCTTAAAGCGCTCAAGCGCACTGTCTGCCTTGTCACCAAAGAGGTGACGGCCATCAAACGGCATGTCCATAAGGGTGTTTTGGACATGAGCTAAAAAGTTGACTGACCTCAGCCAGGCGTGGCGACGAATCGCTCTACCTAGTGAGTCCGTTGTATCCAGCCCACACCGGATGGAATACCGTGCCGCATCTCGAACCTCTGCAAGGGCTTGTGCGAGTTTAGTCCGGGCCTCCTCCGGACATTTTGGCAGCACGCGGCGACCGTGTCCCACAGAGAGTGGGTATAACGGCCCAAGAGGCACGCGGACTGTAACCCCAAACTCAGTGAGGAGAACATTTTCTTGCCATACTGTTCGTACCTCTTGGATTCCCGATCGGAGGGAGCAGTTGGGAATGCGGTCTGAGAGTTAGAGGCCTGTATGACCAGGCTCTTGGGGGTGGGGTGGGTGGACAGGAAGCAAGGGTCGCCCAGAGCCGGGCGGTGGGGTCTGGCTGGCCACGTTCCTATTTACCTGTAGCGGGCCTGTACCAGGTGCCCAAAAGAACATCAGATAAGGCCTCATTAAACGGCAGCAGAGGCTCAGAGGAGCTTGCCTGCGGTTTAAGGACCTCAGTGAGGAGGTCAGTCCTCACGGCCCTGACGGGGAGTTCAAGGGATAAGGCCTTGGCTGCCCGCCACACTATAGGCAGCCCCCTTCTCCGTACCCACGGTAGGAGGGGAGACAAAACCAGTGTCTGGTGAAGTGTCCAGACCACTGGCATCCCCTAGATCACCTGCCCAGTCCTGATAAGGCTGGCACTCACGTGCCAGAGGGTCCTCAGACCCCTCCCAATCCTCCTCGCCACCCATCTCCTGATACTCAGGGTCAAAGGATGGGGCCGGGCCACAGTAGTAAAAATCTCCTAGCGGCGTTGAATGGGGCACCGCTCCGGCGCCGGTCCTGAATCGAGGGTAGGACCAGGGACGACGTCGGGGGTGACACCCTGGGGGCTGGTGCCGGCGAGGTAGTAAGGTCGACTGGCGACGACCCGGATCCGAAACCAGCGGGACCCTGCGGAGTCGGGACCGAAGTCGCCGACGGCGTGGGGGCCGAAGCACCCGACGGCGCCGGGGACCCAGTCGGGGCCGCTTGGCCCGAAGGCGCCGCGGAACCCGACGGAGGAGTGAGCGACCTCATGGCCATGAGGAAGGCCTCAATCTCCTCCGGCGTCGCGTTCTGCCCAAGGACCGGTAGGTATGGAGCAGGCCGCGACGACTGCGGCTCCGGCGGAGCCGCGTGGGCAGTGTCACCCAAACCCCCGGCTGCGTCGCGCGAGCGTCGGGGAAGTCAGAAGAGCGATGTCACCTCTTCGACTTCTTGTGCCTCTTACCTGAGGACTTGGAGCCCGAGGAGTAGTGTTGACTCCCGGAGCTATGATGACTCCGACCCCGCGACCGGTCCCTCGACCTCCTTCCGGACCGGGACCTCGAACGGCGCGGGCCGAATGCCAGAGCTCGAGGCCCTTGCGGGACCGCTCCCGCCTAGCCTTCGACGTCAAGGCCCGGCAGTGGGGGCACGACTTGTCATCGTGGTCGGACCCCAGGCAATCCAGACACCGGCGATGGGGGTTGGTAACCGACATCAGTCGGTTGCAGTCGACGTAGGATTTGAACCCAGGCATCCATACCGGCACCGTCGGAGTCGTTCGACTTGAAAAACAGATCAAAAGATCCAAAAAGGTTAGTCACAAATTGACTAAAGGGTACCACTTTCTCCAGACCTGCGTTTGCTGGCGCGGAAAAAAGAAGAACTGACGACAGCGCGCAAGGGCGGCGTCTAAGTACTCAGACGACGTCATCCCGGCGCCGACGACGGACCCGGAGCCACAGACGACGCCTACAGACGCGCAGGGGTACTGCTACGCAAAATTGTCCGGATCCTGTCTGATGCCTGGGGATATTCTAAGGTAAGGAATCTAATACTAACCTGGTTCTTTCAGATATAGTCATTGGCTGCGCCTGTGTTTGGTAGGTGTTCTAATAGTTTTTAGATGTCTTTGCCTGCATAGTGTAGCAGGAGGGAGTATTTGAAAGCCCTATTCGTTTTGGGGGTTGCTACAAAGTATTTTTCCAGCCTTCCAACCCATTTCTTCCAGCGTGGTGATGCAGTAGCTGGATTGGCAAGCTCACTGAATGGTTGCATTACACCTACAAGTGCGTGTTGTGGGGTCGACTGCCCACCTTGTAGGTCCTGCTGGGCCGCAGCATTGGCATCATCAGCCATGGCGAGCTGGGGTTGGTGCGTTCAGTTCACTCTCTGCTCAGGGCGTGTGCTGCGGGGTGGCAGATGTCGAGGGTGTGTGTGTTTTATTAGTGCGGCTAGTGAAATGCCCTGGGGTGATGTCATAGGGGGGCCCCCGAAATTGGGTTTCTGAGGATTCTCGCCGTGTAATCGTTTTAGTAGTCTAGGGGCATGGACATGAGAAGACGGCTCCCAGGATCTCTCTTCTGGCCCATACCCTTTCCACTCAATCAGGTAATACAATTTCCCTCTGGTTACTTTTGAATCTAAAATTTTACTAATTTCAAATTCTTCTTCTGACTCTATAAGCACAGGTGGGGGATTTTCTTTTAATCTGACCCTGGGAGGACTTTTCTTCAAAAGAGAGATTTGATTGGGAAGTTGTAATTTTACCACTACTGGGCTAATGATCTTTTTGACCTTAAAAGGACCAATGAAACGTGGCTGAAATTTTCTATTACCTTTTAATCTAAGGTGACGGGTAGATAGCCAGACTTGATCTCCCTCAACATACTCTGGTCCCTGTCGCCTTCTCTTGTCAGCGTATTTTTTGTATGATTTCTTAGCTTTAGACACATTTTCTTGTACTCTTTTATATGCCTCTTCTAAATTCTGCACTAGATCTTTAACCGCTGGCACTGATTCTTCACTCTTACCAATCATAATACGCGGATGCCTACCTGAATTTAAATAGAATGGAGAATAACCAGTAGAATCGTGCACTGCATTCTTGTATGCAAACTGCAGTCCAAAGCAAATCCGACCAGTTACACTCCTGTTCCAATAAATATATTCTCAAGTATTGCTCCAGCTCCTGATTTACCCTTTCAGTTTGACCATCTGTCTCTGGATGGTAACTGGTGGAAAATTGTGTGTCAATTCCCAAATGATGCCTGAAACCTTTCCAGAATCTCGAAACAAACTGAGATCCTCTGTCTGAAATGACAACCTGTGGCACGCCATGAGCTCTGATGACATGATTATTAAACAGGTGGGCCATTTGTAGAGCAGTGGGAACTCCTTTAAAAAGGACAAAGTGACTCATTTTAGAAAAGGAATCCACAAGAACTAAAATGGTATTAACCCCTTGACTACTTGGAAGGTCTACAATTAAATCCAAAGTCACAGTATGCCATGGATGAGGAGCATTTGGCAAGGATTCCAAGAGTCCCTGAGGGGCCTGTCTGCTGGATTTCCCTTTGATACACAATTCACATGTCGTAACGCACTGTCTCACCTGAGCAGCCATGTTGGGCCACCAAAAATGTCTCTTCAATAATTTTAAGGTCTTTGTCATCCACTTATGACCAGCTAACTGATCATCGTGACAATTCTTTAGAACCTTTTCCCTTAGATTCTTAGTTGGCAGATAAAAGGCATCATTATAGTAAGGAACACCTTCTTTAATCTTTCTTTTCGGGTCAATTTTTGCCCACTCTTCAAGTTCTTGTAGAGACGTCGACTCCTGAATCGGGCCTAGGAATTCTTCCAAATGAGTTATTCCAACAATCTTGTCAGATGGTATGATTGGGTCCAGTGGAGAATTTTTTAAATCATCAGGTGCTTCCAATCGGGATAAAGCATCCGCCTTTTTAGGTCTCGCCTTTACCATTCCGCAGGAATGGGAAATGGGGAGAATTCAAGTCGGCAAAATCCACTTCAAACCACGGGCTTTCAGCCGCGGTTTTCTTTAAGTTCACATGAATCACGTGATTAAACATGCACGCGCATCAGCAGCATTTCTCCTGCAGGCTCGCAAAAGGCTCTCCTCCCTCCCCACATCAAAGGCATCAATCACCCTCCCACAGGCTTCCCCAGCGCTGCCCCGCCCCCTGCTTCACAGCCAGGCCATCTGTTCCCTGACAGACCTCTCACACCTCCGTCACAGCATGCCTGTGTACGTCAAAGGCTTATCACTTCACACGGCCGGCCGCAGGCCGTGCAACCAGAGCACTTCAGTTGGTGTGCAGCCCCCCTCCCAGCACTGCCTTGTTACTCTCGGCAGCCGTGATTCCCTAAACACTTTTTATATTTAATTAGCAGCAGCAGCATTTCTCCTGCGCCAGGCCACATCAAAGGCTCTGTGCCACTTTCACCCACACAGCAACACTTACAGACATGCAACGCCACTCACACCCACGCAAGCCCACTATCATCCACGCAACACCACACTCACCCACGCAACGCCACTCACTCACGCAAAGCAACTCACACCCACGCAGTGCCACTTTCACCCACACAGCACCACTTTCAGACACGCAACGCCACTCACACCCACGCAAGCCCACTATCACCGACGCAATGCCACACTCACCTAAGCAACGCCACTCACCCAAGCAACACCACTCACACACGCAACACAACTCACCCACGCAACCCCACTCATCCACGCAACGCCACTCATCCACGCAACGCCACTCATCCACGCAACGCCACTCACACATGCAACGCCACTCACACATGCAACGCCACTCACACATGCAACGTCACTCACCCACGCAACGCCGCTCACCCACGCAACGCCGCTCACCTACGCAACGCCGCTCACCCATGCAACGCCGCTCACACACGCAATGCCACTCACACACGCAACGCCACTCACACACGCAACGTCACTCACCCACGCAACGCCACTCACACATGCAACGCCACTCACACATGCAACGCCACTCACACATGCAACGCCACTCACACATGCAACGCCACTCACACACGCAACGCCACTCACACACGCAATGCCACTCACACACGCAACGCCACTCACCCACGCAACGCCACTCACCCACGCAACGCCACTCATCCACGCAACGCCACTCACCCACGCAACGCCACTCACCCATGCAACGCCACTCACACACGCAACGCCACTCACCCACGCAACGCCACTCACACACGCAACGCCACTCACACACGCAACGCCACTCACACACGCAATGCCACTCACACACGCAACGCCACTCACACACGCAAATCCACTCACACCCACGCAGTGCCACTTTTACCCACACAGCACCACTTTCAGACACACAACGCCACTCACACCCACGCAAGCCCACTCTCACACACGCAACGCCACTCTCACCCATGCAATGCCACTCACACATGCAACGCCACTCACACATGCAACGCCACTCACACATGCAATGCCACTCACACACGCAACGCCACTCACACACGCAACGCCACTCACACACGCAACGCCACTCACACACGCAAATCCACTCACACCCACGCAGTGCCACTTTTACCCACACAGCACCACTTTCAGACACACAACGCCACTCACACCCACGCAAGCCCACTCTCACACACGCAACGCCACTCTCACCCATGCAATGCCACTCACACATGCAACGCCACTCACACATGCAACCCCACTCACACATGCAACCCCACTCACACATGCAACGCCACTCACACACGCAACGCCACTCACACACGCAACGCCACTCACACACGCAACGTCACTCACACGCAAATCCACTCACACCCACGCAGTGCCACTTTTACCCACACAGCACCACTTTCAGACACACAACGCCACTCACACCCACGCAAGCCCACTCTCACACACGCAACGCCACTCTCACCCATGCAATGCCACTCACCCATGCAACGCAACTCACCCACGCAACAACACTCACACATGCAACGCCACTCACCCACGCAACGCAACTCACTCAAAGCCACTCACACACACGCAGTGCCACTTTCACCCACACTGTGCAGTGCACAATAGGTCTCGCAGTAGGAAAGTTGGAGCTATTGGTTTTGTAAATGACAAAGCCCTTTATGTTTTTAAAATGAAAACAAAAATAAAAGGCATTGTTATTTGCAATTGTAATAGCACCAACTTTCCTACTGCGAGACCTATTGGCAACGCCAGTGCTTGTTATTTTTTACTTTTACCCCAGGCTTGTAAGTAATCACAAAATTGAATTCCGAGAAATACAACGACCACCTCAATTGACGAGGAGTGATCGTCTTAGCAGACTTTAAAAACTGAAGGTTACGATGGTCAGTGAAGACTGTCACACAATGCTTGGCTCCTAACAGGTAGTGTCTCCAATCCTGGAAGGCTTCTTTCACCGCTAACAACTCTTTATCGGCTATTAAATAATTCATCTCTGGATCAGATAACTTCCGAGATCGGTAAGCAACTGGATGTAATTGCCCTGTTTGCTTGTTCCTCTGCGAAAGTATGCCGCCCGTGGCAAAGTCAGATGCATCTGTCTCAACAAAGAAGGCCTGTTCAGGATCTGGATGCATCAAAATTGGTGCGGAGTTAAAAGCCTTCTTCAAAAACTGAAAGGCTGATTCTGCTTCCTCAGACCAAAGAAACTTTCTTCCTTTATTCAACAGCTGAGTGATAGGACTGACTTTGGCGGAGAAGTTGGGAATAAATCGTCTTTAAAAAATTAGCAAATCCCAAAAACGTTGAATCTCTTTAACATTTCTGCGAGTCGGCCAATCTTTAATGACCTCCACCTTCTTTGGATCCATTTCAACTCCTTCTTCAGATAAAACAAATCCCAAAAACTCTACCTTTTTGGCATGAAAGGAACATTTTTCTAGTTTTACAAAGAGATGGTTTTCCAGAAGTTTGCGTAAAATGGCTCTGACATGCAGTACATGATCTTCCCCATTTTTAGAGAAGATTAGGATGTCATTCAAATAGACTACAGCCACCCTATCCAAGAATTCACGTAGGAAGTCATTCACCAGATGTTGAAAGGCTGCCGGTGCGTTGCACAATCCGTACGGCATAACTTGGTATTCAAAAAGACCATACTTGGTCCGAAAGGCTGTCTTCTACTCATCACCATCAGCAACTCGCACCAAATGGTAAGCCCCTCTTAAATCAAGCTTTGTATACACTTTAGCACCCTTTACTTGATCCAGCAATTGTGAAATCAACGGCAGAGGATACTGTTTTTTTACCGTCACTTGATTTAGGGCGCGACAGTCAATACAAGTGTGGAGGCTACCATCCTTCTTCGGAATAAAAAACAAAGGCGAAGAAGCTGGTGATTGGGAGGGACGTATAAACCCATTCTTTAGGTATTCTTCCAAGTAAGTCTTGAGGTATTGATTTTCCACCTCAGTGAGTGCATAAATCCGACTACAGGGAAGTATAGCTCCTGGTTCCAATTCGATCTTACAATCGTAATCACGATAGGGTGGCAATTTTTCCGCATTTTTTTTTGTCAAAAACGCTAATTAAGTCCTGATAGTCTTCTGGAACCTCAAAAGAGCTCATAGTACAAATTTGATTTGAGATTTGAGCCAATTCGGTAGCTGGAGAACTTTTGGTGAGACATTTCCATCATGAAAACAATTTTTGGAACAATATTCCGATGTCATCTCTACTGTACGAGTTTCCCAATTAATCTTAGGGTTGTGCTCCGTTAACCAGGGCAAATCCCAATCCCAAAATCAACTGAATTTGAGGAGCATCAATTAAGTTGAATCTCAAACATTCACGATGACCTTGCAGCCCAGTTAATTCTATAGTTTCTGTTTCTTCAATGATTGGACCTGAAGTAAGATTTGAACCATCAACTGCCCCAACAATTTCCATATGTTTCTTTTTTATCGCCCAAATTCCTTTTTCTCTTGCGTACCTTAAATCACAGAAGTTACCTGTTGCTCCTGAGTCGATCATGACCGAAACACCTTGAATTTCTGAGGAAATATAAATTTTATGGTCAAGAAATGTTCCCTAACGTGTACCCCACCGTCTCCATGTACAAGCTTAAAGTGCATGTAACTTCCCTCCTGTGCCAGCTATGAAGATGCAAATACATTTGCGTCCAACGTTAACATGTCCTCTTTCAGATCCACCCCGAACGGGTTGAATACTCCGTTTCTAAGTATGCCGTCCCAACGTCTTTATGTAGTGTACTTTACACGTTTCCCAGCCCAGGCGAAGTAGGCCCTGAATTCTGCCATCGAGCCTTTTCCTGCTTTCTGACTCTGAATGCCTCAGCCTGGGCCTGCCTCTGTATCTGTGACCTCTACCTTACTCCCTGCGCGGCTAACGGCGCTTAGCTCAGCCTGTTGCCTGCCAAGACTGTATTCAACCTTCGAATTATCTGCTTCGCTCCTCAAAAAATACATTCCTGCCTACTAGTTCAAGTAAACATCCTTCCAGCTGCAGAGCAAAGGGCCCGGCCTCACTGTCTCCGTGCAAGTAATTCATAGCTCCCGTTACCATGGTAGGCCCATGCCCCCTCGCATCTCATGCAGACACGTAGACGCTTATACACGCACTCACAGTCAGTATAAAATAGCCTCTGCCCAAGAGACCTTTCCTTCTAGATAATATGGTTCCCAAACATCAGATATCAGATATGATATAGGAACGAGTTGATCTGACATGCCAGACTTCTGTCTCTTTCCTCTAGTGTAAATGTCAAGTCCCCTGCACCCTCTAGCTCCACGTCAATCACACGTCATGCAGCTGCGCGCGCATCCAGACCTCAGATTTCTGCTGACATTGCAAGATTCTGCTATGTACCCACCTACTTGTGACACTTTCATGTGACGTTTCTAGCACACACCCCTATGTTCACGCCTAGTTCACGCCTTTTTGATTACGTATTGCTAGCACGTGTATGCTTTTATCTTGTCTCTCTCAGCTGTTACGCCTACTGTATTGGTTACCATTATATGATTTAAGTATAAAAGTTATGTCTTGTCAATAAAGTATGCTTTATCCCTTCCTGAACCCCAGGGGTGTCAGGAACACGATATCCGGTTCAAGAACCATTCCTTTTTAAGGAATAAAACCCCTAAGAACTCTAACACCACGGACTCTGCTTCTTTCTTTCCGATTGAGTTATTCTATTTTTAGTACTTACCTGCATAGAAATTAAGACGGTAATTAAATATTTACCACATTATTTTGGCGCCCGAACAGGGACCCCTCCCCCACCTTACGCGCCGGTTGGTGCGTTGCAACCTTTGCCCCCTGCCATAAGTCAAGACGGACAATTACGCGTACCCGCAGGATTTCCTGTATCTCCCTCAGGCCTACGGAGGCGACGGAGACTGCGATCAGCACCCAGACGAGGCGGTGAGGAGTGCGGAGGATCCCGACCAGAGCCTAGCCGAAAGAAGCAAAGTCTGAGGTGTCAAGAGGCCCACCAGTTCCGAAGTATTCACGTATCGAGCCGAGTCCAGTCCGGTCCAGTCCAGTCGAGTTTTCCGAGGCCTTCTGTTCCGTGCTTCCCGGTGAGTACCATTGCTGGGGACGCATCTAGACGGGTGCATTATTATGTATCCGGTAAAGACGGGTTTGGGTACACAAACACGGTCTGCACTGTTTTAGACAGTGTATCTGTACTGTTTAGCAGTACATCAGTTATTCAAGTTTTTGCACTGTTCTCAACAGTGTATCTGTGCTGTTTAGCAGTACATCTAGTATCGTGGGTAGTCATATGTGTTCAAAATGTTTTCATGTAATTAATGTCGTGGTATGAGTGATTGTTTGATGTACATTATTGTGTTTTTGTGTAACTAGCTGTGTTCAGAGTAAGTAACAAGTATCGAGTATCCAGTACTAAGTAACAAGATGCCGTTTTTCAATAAATTAAGACAGATAGGAACTAGGAAAGGGATACTAGAGGAAAAAATTCCTATCCCCCCTAGGGACACTCCTGGAAATTTTATGTATCATAAGCATGGCTTAGATGCCATACTGTATCTAGATTTATGGGCCGATTATACCAAGCACCTAGAGGAGAGACACAGATGGCCCGTTACAGGAACATGGGATGCCGAATGCATCATGAAGGTAGAAGAAGCGCTATGGAAAAAGAAAGCCAGACAATCTCAGAAAGACGCCATAGAATTTTGGCGTAAAGAATCACATAAACGTGCCGAAAAAGCACTCCGAAAAGAAGACAGACATAGAGAAGAGTCGGATAGAGTCCGAGAAAACGAATTAGTTAATGAAGGAATCCGAGTAAAAGCAGAACAAGTAGACCGCATGCGAAACAATCTTGTAAATGGCATGTACTTTGTGGCCGAGGGTTTGCCTGAAGCCACTTCAGAAATACCGAAAGATCTGCCGCCGCCATTGGTTCCGACCAAAGTAAGTCACAGGACCACCAAAGACATATTCCTTGCTTCCTATCTAGACGATGTAGCACCCGCTTACACCAATCCACGTGCCCACGTACCGCCTACTGACGGTGACGGAGGTGGCAATCCGCTCCAAGACAATATCCAGCCATTACCGCAACAAGGTTCACCCGTTCGCAGCCTGCTCCGCCTGCTCCTCCACCTCCACCACTTCCCACATCTAAGATAGATACACTAAATCCGTTTGCGCCTGATCCTAGTAAGAAACAAGTTCAGGTACAGATACCGACTCCACAGACATACAATGTTCAAGCCTCCGCTACAGGAGGTGCGACAGGAGGTCTCCAGACTCCGCCATCAACACACAGATTGAACTTTAGGGACATAATGAAGCAACGTACACCGCAAACACCACGTTTAGACATGCTTAAAGAACCCCTTCCAATTTGCAGATACGATCCAGTACCCGGTAAAGACGACAGAATGTTGTTAGCATCACTACGCTTACGAAAAGTTGCAGATTACCTAGTGTTATTTCCAGGAATGACTGAACACCTAGATAGAATATATCACTTTATCCAGACTGGGGAAAATCCTGAAAGTATTAAAGAGGCCCTGGCTCACCAGAAAGTTGACACTCAAGGTTGTATATTACGTTTCTTCATAAATTGCTTAATAAGAGAACGAGACAGGCCTGGAGTAGACCAGGAAGAGATGGAAGCACTAAACAGGTGGGGTCAAAATATAGCCGACGGAAACCATGATAAACTGAATTGTATAGCAAGTATGTACAAGAAAATTAGAAAAGCAGTAATAGAAATACACGAAAAAGAAAAAGAAAAAGAAAGTGACAGGAATGACTCCTCCGAGGAGGAAGGACCTGAAGAACCAGACACGGCTAAAGAAATGATAGCGTATGTAGGTAAGGGAAATTATCTTAGGAAAGGCATTCGCCCAGAAAGCAAGAGAGTTTTTCTCTCTGGCATATCAAAACCGAGTTCTCCTGAATATCTGTTTCAGGTTACCGATAAAATTCTTCAAGAACAAATGGGGTACCATGTACTCAATTCTATGGATGAACAAGAACTAGCCCGGTCAGCAGTGCTATGGGCTGACAATCCTAGCACATACAATGATGATACAGTAGCACAGACATTTCTGAACCTTTCCCCAGACGAGCAGAAATTAGCTGGTGTATACATGATTCAGCATCTCATCACGTTATACAGACAACAACATTCTGATCCAGGTCCCTTACCGGATACATTAGAAGCGCTACTTATGAATAGATGGAGAGGCCTAAGTACCAGATTAATTCAAATAATTCTAGAACAACGACGCAAATATAACGCTTTCTTAGGCCCACAATATGTTTCAGCTCCGCCCCCAGAAAGAAAAATGTGTCATTTTGACAGGCAGAATCCTTTACGAGAAGTACACCCAGTTATGAATGCCAATCATGCCTTGGAACGTGTGTTTGTGTACACACCTTTAACAAAGTTGGAATTGTTAGAAATGAAGAAACTAGTACCCTGTCATGATAAAGACCCTGCAGGTTTTCACCGAGAACTTAAAGACATGTTACTTATGGGAGATTACACGTATACGGATATCTTGAAATTTTTAAAAGTACTGCTGCCCACCGGCATTTACGAGAAACTCAAGGAAAAAGAATGGGAGGTGGGAGATAAAAAGATTATCTGGACTGAAATAGAAGACGAGGAAAAAGGCCGTACCCCAGGGCTAGGCCTTGGGGACAAAGCTAAAGCATTACCAGGTTTAATAGTACAGGTTTTGCCAAGATTATTGACAACTAAAAAGGAAGACTGGGACGCAATCTCAGCCTGTAAACAGAAACACGATGAAGATACTAGTGAGTTCTATTCAAGATTCGAGAAATGTTTCATTATTAATAGTGGCCTGAAACCAGGTAGCGAGTCATACCCACATCTTTTTGTAACGAAATTAGTCGAGAATTCCCTGACACAAGTTAAGAACCGTGTATATAAAGTTGAAAGTACATGGCAAGCAAATACGCCATCCCAGATGTTACAAATGTTACAATACCACCAGAACAGAATTAGAGAAGAACAGGATCACGAACAGAGACGTATGAAAGACACGAAAATGAAAATGTTAGTGGCCCAGTCGGTTCCAGCCGACGGTCAGAGAAAGGGTGCGACCCAGACAGGTAATTCGGCAGCTCCCGTTAAAGGGACATGTAACTATTGCAAACAGCCAGGTCCCTACATACATGAATGTCCAGTCCTGAAACACAATATATCAACAGGTAAAACTAAAGAAAGACCGCGTCAGCCTAGACAAGACCAGGTTCAGCCACAGACTTCACAGAATTCACAGCCTATGCATGCTCAACCACATACAGCACAGACCGCAGCGGTATCACAGCCACAGCCACAGCCCATTGCCGCGACGCAGCAAGTTTCACGACAGATGAACCAGTATGCCCAATCTGATTATCCCGATTATCAGCGATACACATGAAACAGCCTAGAGAGGGAGGTTGGCTTGCCTCTTATTGAGATTCCTGTAGATCAAGAGGGTCCTTATGTACACAGTCAAGTATTGGGAAAAGACAGAAAGTTTTTAATTGGCACAGGGGCAAGCCGCACAACGATCAGCCATGATGAAGTCCCAGGGGCACCCCTCTCAGGCTCACAGAATGTTTCCCTTGGTTTTTCAGGACAGCCTATTGTAAATGAAGTATCGAAACCAGTCCCCCTAGCAGTAGGTCCATTATCACGCGTTACAGACTTGTTACTCACGAAATCATGTCCAGAAAACTTGTTAGGTATCAAAACATTGAAGGCTCTAGGAGCTGTGATATGTTGTTCTCCGGAAGGAGTTAGACTTTTCCTGCGTGACTTTAAGGGTCACTATGTATTACGAGAGTTTGATGTCAGATTGAAAAATGTACCGAAACACCTGTGGGCACAAGGCCCAACCGATGTAGGTTGCATGCACATTACACCATACCGTGTTACACTCAAACCAGGAGTTGTTTTACCACGAATCAGACAATACAAGTTACCACCCGATGCTGTAGTGGCTTTACTGGAAATCGTTGAAGAGCTCATTGCCCAAGGAGTGGTCGTAGAGACCGACTCCAATATCTGTAATTCTCCTATCATTCCGATTCTCAAACGTACTGATCCCAATGCACCACCAGTATATCGGCTGGTGATTGATTTACGAGAACTGAATAAATGCATTGTTCCACAGTACCCTGTGGTTCCCGACATCTCATCCTTATTGACTGTTATTGATTCAGAAGCGACGTTCTTTACCGTAATTGACCTCAAGAACGCCTTCTTCAGTGTGCCCATTGATCCAGAGAGCCAATATCTCTTCGGATTCAGTTTAAATGGACGAAGTTTCAAATTTTCACGCGCACCTCAAGGATTCACAGAAAGCCCCAGCATCTATAGCCAAGCACTGAAAAGACAACTTGATTGTATCCAAATGCCAGTTAACACTGCCTTACTACAGTACGTCGATGATCTGCTGATCACCGCACGAAGTGAACCCGAATGTGAACTAGCATCACTGACAGTTTTACATTTTCTGGCCGACAAGGGACACAAGGTGTCTCCTTCGAAGCTACAATTCTGTGTTCAGCAAGTTGTGTACCTGGGTCACTTGCTGTCCAAAGTGGGGAGACAGCTCACTCCTGATCGCATCCAGTTAATTGTAAACATGCCACAACCCCAGACACAAAAGGAAGTGCGGGCCTTTATAGGCCTCACCTCGTACTGCAGACAATGGATTCCTCAATATGCATTTCTAGCTAAGCCACTCATTCAGTTGACAACACAGGAGGCAGCGACTTCGACTGCCCTCCCTTGGACTCAGGAACATACACAGGCCTTTGAGGAATTAAAGAAAGCTTTATGTCAAGCACCAGTTTTAGCGACACCATGTTACAGCAAACCTTTTACACTTTTTGTTACAGAACGTGATGGTACAGCGTTGTCTGTCCTCACTCAAGATCAAGCAGGTTCACATAAGCCTTGTGCTTATTTTTCAAGTACATTGGATTCAGTAGCCCAGGCACTCCCTGCGTGCTTAAAATCAGTTGCAGCGACAGCCCTAGCAATAAGACAGAGTGACTCAATTGTATTAGGACATCCATTGACAGTACAAGTTCCACATTCTGTAGAGGTTCTTTTAAACCGAACCCAGACTCAACACTTGACTATAGCACGACTGACAGGTTATGAATTGACGCTATTCCAGCCACACATAGAAATCAGACGCTGTAACATTCTAAATCCTGCAACATTGTTACCTTCAATTACGACAGATTCAGCCCCGCATGATTGTATAGAAATCATTAGTGCAGTAACAAAGCCCCGACGAGACTTAACAGATGTTCCACTGACAAATCCAGACCTGACACTTTACGTGGATGGTTCATGTATGAGAACAAGCACAGGAGAATTAGTGGCCGCGTATGCAGTGACCACTGAAACTGAAGTTAAAGAAACACATCGTATTGATACACTGTCCGCTCAAGCAGCAGAGCTTATCGCTCTGACCCGAGCCTGTATACTAGCCAAGAACAGAAATGTTAACATATACACAGATTCACGTTATGCTTTCGGAGTCGTACACGACTTCGGAGTGTTATGGCAAGAACGAGGTTTCTTGACCTCTCACGGTGCCAAGATCCAACACGGTCCCCTTATTCAAGCACTGTTAGAAGCAATACATCTGCCTTCAGGCATTTCTATCATGAAGTGTAAAGCACATACTAAAGTTACAGACTCTATTTCCCAGGGTAACGACCTGGCAGACCAAACAGCAAAACATACAGCATTGACTCACACCCAGACAACTGATGTGACAAAGACAATAGTGCCGACACATTGTATGACAGTTAGGGATCCCACACTAGATGTAATCGATATTCAGACACATGCTACTCCAGATGAAATCAAGAAATGGACTGAACTAGGAGGGATCCAGACAGATCAGGGATGGATGACGAAGGGAAAATCTACATGGTTTCTCCCCAATTCTATGGTTCAAGTCATAATAAATACAGCACATAGTCCAGCACACCTAGGAGAAAAAGCTATGTTAGACAGTTTACAGAATCTCTGGTACAACAAACATTTACGAGCAGCCGCAAAACAGAAAGTGCGTACTTGCATGATCTGTTGTCAGTTCAATCCAGGTAAAAGCGTCCCTGTAGAGCAAGGTGGATTTCATCCTCCCGATCACCCTTTTGAAGTCCTCCAGATGGATTATATCCAGATGGACCGTTGTCGAGGATTCAAGTACGTCCTTGTAGTTGTTTGTGCACTTTCCCGTTGGACCGAAGCATATCCAGTCCCAGATTACACTGCCCCGACCACTGCTAAGCAGCTGGTTCGTGAATTCTTCCCACGGTACGGCTTGCCTCGTATCGTGTACTCAGATAACGGACAGCCATTCTCATCCGAGCTCATGAAGCAGGTTTCACTCTTCTTAGGATACCAGTGGAAATTCCATTGCGTCCGACATCCCGAGGCAGCTGGCCTTGTAGAAAGACACAATCAGACATTGAAGACACGTCTCGCCAAAATATGTAAAGAGAAAGGGGTCAACTGGATAGTCGCCCTGCCAGTTGCACTATTCTACATGAGAATGGTCCCCCATTCGAGATCAGGACTATCCCCGTATGAGGTGGTCTTTGGCCGACCACCAAATATGTGGGGGACGCCCATGCCTAAGAAAATAACCGATGTTGATTGTAATATGCTGACAGATTACCTTGCCTCCTTGATGTCTGCACTCCAATCATGTCGTTCACAGGTTGCCGCAGCCTTTCCTGACAACACTGATGTGAAGCCACACGATGTCCGTCCTGGTGATACTGTCCTGATACGAAATTTCGATAGGAGGAGTCCGCTGGAGCCCCGTTGGCAGGACCCGAAGCTCGTCCTTCTGACCACGAGGACTGCAATCAAGGTGGAGGGCCGAAAGGGGTGGATCCATACGAGTCATATTAAAAAGTGTAATGAACTGTTGCCAGAAACCGACTCCTCCACCCCCTCAAAGGACTGCCCCGATTCTAGTGACTTTAAAGTTCCTAAGAGAGAGAAAACTCCGCAAGAGGAGTATAAATTAAAATTGCGGTCTAGCAAGTCAGACAGTTTAATTGTTTAAGTCCTCCCCTAGGTGAATCGGTTAAATTAGTTTCTGACATGTATCCCCTAGACCGAGATAGAGAGAGAGAGAGACAACTCAAGAAACATGCATATTGTAAATAACTTCGTAGTCACTGTATAGTGACATTATTGGTTATGTTTTTTCTAAGCCTTCTGACGATTGTTGCCAGTATATTGCTGCATATATATTACCCTATCTTTAAGCATACCCAATCTGCTTACAATGTCACTGCCGAACATTCTTTTAGCGAATTACCCCCTCACGAGTTATCTTACAGACTTGCGCTGCGCAACAACACATTCATTAGTATGTTACATCACTCCCATCAGACTAATAATGCTACAAACTGTTGGATATGTGGCCGACTCCCTCCCTATCAGAAATACAAGGGAGTTCTGCCCCTTTTTCCATACCCGTTCACTCACAATGGCTCATGTGGAGCATGGTTTAGATTAATTAATTCTTTAGATTCTGATATTGCTGTTTTCGAAGGAAATTGGGTTTGGGGAAACCTGAACTTAGTTTTGCTTAACGCCTGTTACCCTGACAAGAAGGGACTTCCCACTAGGACAGGAACTGATCTAGAAAATGAAGTATATGGATTAGGTAATTACACAATTACCCTCATGATTCTTACTGTTGAGTCCGAAGCTGCACCAGTTCTCCCTGCTATGTCAGTATTACCAGTCACGGGTGACTTATGTGTCAGAAAGAAGGGTTCAGTACACTTAGGTCATAGTAAATGTACTACTGTGGTCGAATTCAGTGATCAAGGCAGGTCTACATTTAGAGCTACTCGCCATTCCTACTTTGTTTGTGGCCATACCGCATACATACGCTTACCTCCAGATTGGGGTGGTACCTGTTACATTGCATTCCTTCTGCCACCTGTTTTCCTAGCCCCTCCTGATTATCACAGAAATACAAATCTAGTAACCACTAGACTCCGAAGAGATCTCCCGATTGTCGACTATACTGAAACGGCATGGGAACAATACACAGATTTCAATAAAGGTTTCTTCCCCTACTTAGGTACCGTCTTTAATAGTAAACTGATACGAAAATTAACTAGAACCCTCGAAGCAGTAGTGAATGAAACTACTTCCGCTCTAGGCAACTTAACAGAGGAGCAATCTGCCATGCGGGTTGTTGTTCTTCAAAATCGTCTTGTTATTGACGTCATCCTAGCAGATAGGGGCGGAGCCTGTAAGGTCATCGGGTCAAGTTGCTGTGTTTTCATTCCAGAAAACGCGCCAACAGTATATAAAGCTATCACACGTCTTCATAAAATTGCAAGTTTGATACATCAGAATCCAGGCACCTGGACTTGGTCCGGTTGGTTCTGGACAACGTTGACCGCTTGGGGATGGAAGATCCTATCCTTCCTAGGCATTGCCCTTCTCATAGTATTCAGTTGCTGCCTGTGCCTACAATGTGGGCCAGCGATTTGTGGTCTGTGCGCCACATCATGTATTCCGCATTCAAGTTTCCACTCAAAACGCGAAAAGAAGAAAGAAGAGCAAATGATGTTACATGAACAGACTGATCGGTTCATGAGGATTGATATATCATGAAGGGTCCGTAGGGAACAAGGAGGGAATGAGGAAATATAAATTTTATGGTCAAGAAATGTTCCCTAACGTGTACCCCACCGTCTCCATGTACAAGCTTAAAGTGCATGTAACTTCCCTCCTGTGCCAGCTATGAAGACGCAAATACATTTGCGTCCAACGTTAACATGTCCTCTTTCAGATCCACCCCGAACGGGTTGAATACTCCGTTTCTAAGTATGCCGTGCCAACGTCTTTATGTAGTGTACTTTACACGTTTCCCAGCCCAGGCGAAGTAGGCCCTGAATTCTGCCATTGAGCCTTTTCCTGCTTTCTGACTCTGAATGCCTCAGCCTGGGCCTGCCTCTGTATCTGTGACCTCTACCTTACTCCCTGCGCGGCTAACGGCGCTTAGCTCAGCCTGTTGCCTGCCAAGACTGTATTCAACCTTCGAATTATCTGCTCCGCTCCTCAAAAAATACATTCCTGCCTACTAGTTCAAGTAAACATCCTTCCAGCTGCAGAGCAAAGGGCCCGGCCTCACTGTCTCCGTGCAAGTAATTCATAGCTCCCGTTACCATGGTAGGCCCATGCCCCCTCGCATCTCATGCAGACACGTAGACGCTTATACACGCACTCACAGTCAGTATAGAATAGCCTCTGCCCAAGAGACCTTTCCTTCTAGATAATATGGTTCCCAAACATCAGATATCAGATATGATATAGGAACGAGTTGATCTGACATGCCAGACTTCTGTCTCTTTCCTCTAGTGTAAATGTCAAGTCCCCTGCACCCTCTAGCTCCACGTCAATCACACGTCATGCAGCTGCGCCCGCATCCAGACCTCAGATTTCTGCTGACATTGCAAGATTCTGCTATGTACCCACCTACTTGTGACACTTTCATGTGACGTTTCTAGCACACACCCCTATGTTCACGCCTAGTTCACGCCTTTTTGATTACGTATTGCTAACACGTGTATGCTTTTATCTTGTCTCTCTCAGCTGTTACGCCTACTGTATTGGTTACCATTATATGATTTAAGTATAAAAGTTATGTCTTGTCAATAAAGTATGCTCTATCCCTTCCTGAACCCCAGTGGTGTCAGGAACACGATATCCGGTTCAAGAACCATTCCTTTTTAAGGAATAAAACCCCCAAGAACTCTAACACCACGGACTCTGCGTCTTTCTTTCCGATTGAGTTATTCTATTTTTAGTACTTACCTGCATAGAAATTAAGACGGTAATTAAATATTTACCACATTTCAGTGGACACAAACTTAGCAGATAGAGAGACTGTTAGATGTGGAGATGCGGACTTCAGAGTGTTAGCAACTTGTTTAGTCTCAAGAGTTGTCTCTTTTTCTGATCCCACCATGGCAACCCCTTCTACTGATGGGATTTGTCTTTTAACCCAGGATTCGACTTAGGCTTCTTTGCACAGTCTTTTAGAAAATGCCCAGAAGCTCCACAGTAGATACAGAAGTTCTCGATCTTCTTTTTTCACGTTCCCCTTTAGTCAGCGGTCCTCTTATTGAACCAATTTGCATTGGTTCTTCTCCAGAGTTTGAGTCGGTTTTACTGACTTCCGACTTCGCTCTGTCATAACGGGGTACAAATGTTCAAAACTCTTTCTTTCTTTCTGATTTCCTCTCGAATAAACGATGATCAAATTGTAGCACCAAATCTATAAGCTCAGAGACATCTTGTGGTCGATTTGGAATTTGAGCCAGGGCATCCTTTAGCTCGTCTTTCAGACCTTGGTAAAAAATGGCTGATCTTTTACATTCCGGCCATTCGGTTTCCACAATTAACTTATTGAACTGTGCAATATATGCCACAAGGTCACGGCTTCCTTGCTTCAAATCTAACAATTTGTTGTCAATAGCTTGGTTAGCCGCCCTTCTATCAAAAATTCTCAAAAATTCTTTTTAAATAATTCAAAATCATACAACACAGGATCATTTCGTGAAATCAAGGGCATAGACCAGGCGGCCGCATCAGCGCTCAGATAAGACAGCACGAAGGCAACTTTTGTCTGATCTTCAGCAAATATTACAGATCTGCATAGAAAATGCAAAGAGCACTGCGTGAAGAATACCTGAGCTTTATGGGGATCCCCTGTGTACCTTTCAGGATTAGCTAAAGGAACAATTGGGGAGACAGAATGAATAACCTGCGTAGCTATATCAGAATCAGTCTTCTTGCCAATTCTCTGACCCGGAAGTGAAGTGGAACCTGCAACTAATTGATCCATCTTCTGTCTAATTATATGCGTTTCTTGTTGGGATCTTTTAACTTCTTCCCTTAAATTTTTATTTTCCTCAACAGTTTGATTTAACTGAATCTGTAAGCTCTCTAAAATTCCTGACAGAGTCTTAGGGCCTCATTAGGATGGCGGGCGGGCAAAGCCCGCCCGCCACCCTATCGGAAAACGGGACTGCCCGCCTTAAGGGCGGAGGTCCCGGGGTTGCCATTAGAATGTGCCCGCCACAGTGGCGGGCACATCCTGTATTTTCAGCATTGTGGCGGGTGGTGCTCTCTGCACCGCCCGCCACAATGCTGAAAATGCACTTTCACATTGTGATTTACAAAGCGGCAGGCACCGCTCGGTGCCTGCCGCTTTGTAAATGACAATGAAGGGGGTACCACAGGTACCCCCCATGTGCACCCCCACCTGTACTTAGCTCTGGGGGCCCGCAGGGGCCCCCCAGAGTGAAGACCGCATGCCTTTCCGAGGCGGCATCGCCGCCGCGGAAAGGCACTGAAAACCAGACATCATAACATGGCTGGCGGTGTCTATTGGACACCGCCACCATATTATTCCTTTTCCGCCCCGGCCGCAAGGCGACCGGGGCGGAAAAGCGGCGGACGGACTTTCCGTCCGCTGTGGTCCCCCCCGCCATCCTAAAATGGCGGGGGGAAATCTGGTTATGATATCGGGCGGACTGCCTCCGACAGGCTGGCGGTGGCTACCGCCAGCCTGGCGGAGGCAATCCGCCCGATATCGTAATGGACCCCTTAATATCTAACCCCTCCACCATCCTCGACTCAGGTGGATAGGCCGGCACTTCAATCTGTCAGAACTCCAAACCACTTCCACAGGAGTCGAGGATGGTCCCAACGCCCCGCCACCAGTACCACCTCCAGCAAGATAATTACTGGTGATGGCAATAGCAGGGGGGAAAGGGGAAGTGGAGAAAAAGAGAGACTGCCTTGGAAGATCTGTTCGCTGGATACCTCCTGCGCCACAGCTTCTCAGTATGGGAATAATATTACTGCATCTGCATGGGGAGAGACAGAATCATGCAACAACATTCAAACAATTCTTATCATATACTATATATTATTGCTAACATTACACCTCATACCCCACTGTCCAAGGCAATTGCTTCTCTCTATATGTAATCCAAATAAGGCTCTTGGAAAGTCTCTTATAAAATTGTCTTCATAATACTTTTCTGCAGAGTATATGCAAGAACTGGCTTAGCGCTTAGAAAGAACTCAGAAGTTCCAGAAGTACACTAATATCCTATGACTCCAATTGACAATGTATAGTGGCGGTGCACAACACGGTACCTTATCTTCAAGCTGAATCCTAAGAAAGCCTGGCTTACCGCGTTGCGTTGATAATCTTCTGTACCTTGTAACTTGAAGGCTTCTAAATACAAATACGAGTTAATTCACTCTAGAAATGAATTTCGAGGAAAAAAGAAAAGAGGACTAGCATCTTGTCCAGGAAAAGCTAACAGCTCGCCCCAAGATGCGTAACTAATACTATCGCTACTAATGTTCAAGCGATATTCTCGGAAAATAAACAGCAACTCTTGAACGGAACGAAGTTCAATTAATTACTGCTTCAGAATCCAAATTTAACGCTCTCCTCAGCGCCTGACAAATTTCCTCAGAAACAATTCAGACGTGCGTAGCAGCTTGCCGCACGATACAGTTGAAGTGCGCGTTATCTCTCTATTCACGTGCATTTGATTCCTCTCGGCCCTCGCGCGTCGACAAACACTAGAGTGCTGACCCAAGTTTATTCTGTCAAATTCACTGTCTGTCTCTGCCGCCATTTGAAGATTCTTTATCACGCTGATTAAAAGACTTCTGCTAGAAGCACGTTGCCTTTTCCAGTGAGGGTATTTTGTGGATGCCTGAAAGCGCTTCCTAACCTTTTTATCACTCCCACTCATACAACCACTCACGACCATGGTCCTGACAGGTGACTTCTAGGTTCTTGTGCACTTTCGCTTATTCTAGTCCTTTATCAATTTGACATATTCCCACATTAAGTGTTCTCCAACATCACGTTCTCTTCCTTTCCTTGTTTTGTAATTTACTGCTAATTTGGGATTTTCTTTAGTTTTTTTCTTTGCAGGCACAAAAGCCCCAGACTCTCACCCTGATACAGCAGTCCAACGCAGTTGAAACACTGCTGAGTGAGCAAATGAACAGCTTGGGGCTCACTGGGCCACTCACCAGACTGCTTAGGCGAGGGTGTGGCCGTTGGGCCATGTAGGAAGGCGAGGGGGGACTGTGGGGCTCAGAATCAGGCTCATCACATGCTGAATGCAGATGTTGTGGAGGGCCGGCAAGTGGTTGTTTGCTAGAGCACCACAGGTTGAAACACTGGAGGTGAGACCGCGCAGGCAGGTGCAGACGGGTGTGGGGCAGTTGGAGCTCAAGGAGGCGCACACCAGTAGGCTGGCGAGCTAGGATAATGCCGTGCAGCAGGACTGGTGGACCCTCGTCGCCAGTGTGGTGTGGGCCACAGTTTAGGATTGCTAGGTCCGCATGAGCTGCAGCCTAATGACAGGGGAACACAAAAAAAACACACACTTGCTATCGGGTGTGGGCCAGAACACCACAAGCAGTCTCTGCCCTTTTATTAAATAGGCTCTTGCCACACCTGGCCAAAGGATGTACATGTTGCATTTCCAGGGTAAACTATTACTGCGGATAAGGGCTAGGCATCCATTTCATCAGGGGGCCCTTGGAAGGTGCGGTCCTGGGCAAGGGCCCACTTTGTTCATGCCTTAAAATGCCTCTGTAAAATCTACATTCCATGATAAATATCAAATTGAAATGCACGAAAAAAATAAACATGATGATTATGTTTTGCCCCGCCAGCGAAGAGACCTGGTTTTAATTAAAATATCAGAATCCTGGGGTGAGTATACATCAAGTGTCACCCCCATGAGGTGTCAATAAACACAAATGACAAAAAATCGGATTTTTGGCTGAGTGGTTCGAATGTGTTGATCATCTACCCAGGGCTTTAAGTAGGCCAAGTCTTGCCGGTGCTGAGCACCAGCAGTTCGAAAAAGCAGGTGCTGAAACGGGTCTCTATCCGGCTCTCCATTTTTGCCCTCACCCGCCAAATGCAAAAAAAAATCTTCACCTACACTACCTTTGATGTAATTTTAAAGAGACTGTTTATAGTTCTTTCACAGTCTCATCATTTCAGAACTGAAGCATTTTTAATATTCTATACAACAAAGCTATAGTTGTTGCTTATTTAACTTATGCAAATAACAACCATTGGCAAAGGCACGTCTTGGCTTGTTGCCGGTCAGGCGCGCAATACCCATAGGGCTCAGAGGGCTTCAGCTCCGTCACTATATAGTTTGCCAGTGAAGCAATACTTTTGTTTTATCTTTTCTTTGAACAGTATTGTTTTGTCTGAATGAGGAAGTGCACTAATCCTAGAGGTACTGCAAAGCCCGATTGATGTGTGGATTGGAAAACAAAATGTGTACCACAGCTCTGCTTACGTTTTGTAAGAATATACGCACTGGACATTGAAATTGGTCACTTCGTGGCCCCGTAGTCATGTCCCTAACTTTTCAGGCAAGAGCAGTCACTGATTTCTGAATAGTGACTGTAAAAAGCGTGAAGGTAAACATGTTGTTCCTGCTTTTATTTCACATATTTAACTTAATCTTGCATTCCCTATGAGAGTTTACTTTTTTCAGGATGTTATGTTTTTTTAAGCACCATATTGCTCTTGTCTAGTGCGTGATTTAAACTGGGCGGCATCCAGGTGATTATAGCAGTGGCACAATTGGGTTACAGCTGAAGGCAGTGCAAGTTACTCTCAGTGGGGCAGTATGGTCTTCAGTGGGGGAGACAATGTGGCACTATGGTCAGAGCTGCCGAAATTGGAACTGGGAAACTAGGTTCAGCCTTCATGACCACTCCCCCAGCCCACTCCTGAGGGAGCACCTTCCCATGCTAGATCTTAGAAGAACCGCTAGACCTTGGAAGCCCTTGGGCGTATTACACATTTTCACTGTTTGCACCCAACGCACCTTTTAAATGGCGCATTGTCAGTGCGCCTCCTGAGGGCTTCTTTGACTCTGCACCTGCGTCTGTAATATGACACGGGCAGAGTGTAAAAGGAATTCCCTCATTTGCATAGGGCACGCCCCTATGCAAATGAGGGAACACCCTCTGATAGCGCTGGCTCTTTAAGTGCGCCAGCGCTAACAGTATTATAGAAGGGGACACACAAGTGTCTATGTCTCCTTCTACAATACCAAAGTGCCCCTGGCAATCGCCGGTTGCACCCCCGGGGCACCTGTAATATCACCCCAGGTATCTTAGCACCAGCAGGTGGACCTCAGCGGTGGCAAGTGTGGGTTAACCTTGAAGGTCTGTCTGCCACAATCCATACTGAAGTTCACCTCCAGTCTTCCGGACAGCTCCATGAAGCAGCGCACCCTAGAGTGACACTGACTCTGTCACTAAGGTCACAGGACCCTTGAGTAGGGTGGCTCTAGAGCAGTGCGACTGGTGTGACCGCACCAGGCGTTGACTTTGGATGGTAAGTATATTATGGTTTTCAAAGTGCTTGCTGCCTGCTTCCTGGCCTCCAGCAATTTTCGGCAACAATAAAAATGTTATAACTCTGTTAATTAATGCTCTCCCTAGTGAAAGATCAGAATTTTGTCTAATGGAAGTTTTTATTCATGGAAAGGTTGTGCAGAGGGTTATTGTGCCTGCTGCTAAGAACATGTACCATTCAGATCACAAAGTGGACACAATGTAAATAGGTCAGTTGGTTACTCTTTTGTCAGAGAGATCGTTGGTTACTTGCAGTTTATAATTAAAAATCCTAACAGTGAGTTATTAACTTTCATCTAAGAGCTGCATGCAAACTGCAAAGTATAAATTAGAGCGTTCTAGTTTTTTCTCCCAGTCCTTGATTATCCTAAAGTTGCAAAAATAGTTCATTTGGATAGAAATCAATTCTGATTATAAAAGAGATAACCCAACCATGGTATTACGTTTTAAATTCTGAGGTTGTGTTTCTCCAGACCAGTCGCTATTAAACTATACTGCCTACTAGTATGGTTGTCTTCTGCTTTCTACACCTTGTATTTTTTTGTCTTATGTAACATTTCCTATACAGTGATTTACACACATGTAATTGATTTTCTCTGTGTAGTATGTGTGATATAAAGTGCTCTGATACCCTACACTGGTATGAGTGGCACTGTAAATCAAATGAAATGCATGTGAGAGAGAGTGTGGTTATGGAGATTTGAGGGGCACTGTTAAATGGTGGTAGTGGGGGAATCCGTGTCGAAGGTGGTCATTGAGGGTATCAACAAACATTGTTGCACAGGGCGCCACCAGCGCTGAAGACAGCCCTCTCCTTGAGGCCAGTCCACCTCACCCATTGGCATCTCCATTGGCCTTGTTTCAGCAGCAGTAGTAGCTGCAACTAACCAAGGACCAGCAATGCAGGATATGCACGCGCACCAAACTGAGTTTGCAAATTTCACTGTCTCTCTGCTTCATGCACACACACTTTTAACATGTGCTGTCTGCTCTGGGGGTACTGGAATTATGCAGCAAGGGAGGAGAAAATGTTGCTGCAGTGTTGACTAAATTATGCAGCAAAAAAATGCTGCAACGTAATGCAGTATATTTTCTGACACTTTATTATTTTTACATTTTTACACATGCTAATAGTCTCTGGAAAGATTTTGCCTTATTAGTACCAGTGTAACATAGAAATGCAGCAGTGAGAAAGGTGATCAGCCAATCTTTGCAAACGGCCGTCCACTTCACAGCAACACAAGTCACATGTTTTAATAACTTTTGATCCGTTTCAGCTACAGTTTATTAGTTAAAATTGTTAGATTATGTAGCAGATGTTGTATTATGGGGCAAATATAGCCGAGCCATAATTATATAGAAACCATTTGCAAAGTAGGATATTTTGCCATTCATGTTTTAACTGCTCTTGTGGAAAAATAGAGAAGTGCTCATGACAGCAACTCCATGGCTCCAGAGACAAATGGCTTGTGCTTCCACTTTTATGCAAATTTGGGACATACTGTGATTGGAAACATACCCCACTTTGTGAATGTATTTTAATGTCAAATACTCATATTAAACATTAAATAATTATGTGTATCCATTGGTTAAATTAATAAGCTGTAACTGGTCAGTGAAATGCCAAACAAATACTAAAAATTGGGATGTTTTGCGCATTCTGGCCACAACTCTGACTACGCCCACTGATCCAATTCTTGGGTTATTCCCGCCCTCTGAATCTCCGCCCATAGTTCCCCTACTATTTTTTCCCCCCAGCTTAAACTACTGTCCTGGAAGGGGACACGGGGATGGGGACACGGACAGACACACACACTTCTTGAGCTGCTGTGGGCAGGCTGGTCTGGTGTATTATTGGAGCTGCATCCAAGTATGTCACAAGTCTTTAAAAGATCATTTACTTGATAACGAGAGTTTTTTTTCACCCCTTCCTAGAGCCCCTGCATCTCTATTCTGCCTAGTCCTTAAAGCTGAGAATTCCTTTGCTGCGACAGTGTGGGAATGCATTTCCTGAAAATTAACGTTAGGCTTTGTTTTTTTTGCAGTTTTATACAGCTCAAACTCCACCCGAATTCAAGGTATAGAGACACTTTTGCATGAGCACCAGTTACATTATACAAGGACACATTGATGGAAGTATTAGACCACCCGCAACTCCCTCTCCACCCCTTTCTAAATGTGGCACCAGTGGTGCCCCTGTTGTCGGTGGAATGTTACTTGTATTAGAATTCTGGATGCAATGACAGGAGCGCCGCTTCACGTCCCAGGCCTAGCGCCCTACAGAAGGCGGGGTGTGTGGCAGGAGGGGCCAGGCTTGAAGTCCGCGGCTCCGTCCTGTCAGCCTTCCCTCCGCCCCTTTGGGATTCCAGTCCAGGTTTCCTCCCAAGCGCCCCGGTGAGGAGGCTCCTGTGCTGCCGTCCCTGCCTCTGGACTCGGTGAGCAGCGGCGCCGGCTGGTTCGGGATTGCACCCCTGCTCTACAGGTGAGCTGCTCGCCTCAGCGTTTCCCGGTTGTTCAGTCTCTCACGCTTCCCTGCTCTGCGTGCTACTCACGCGCTGCGTCCCCGTGTGCGGAACGTGCAGCGGGGCTCACGTGCGGCTCCTCCTCAGGAGAGGTCCTGCTCGCTCCCCCTGTTTGTGTGGTCCCGGTGACTCTCCACCTAGAAATGGCTAATCAAGTCTTTGAATTTTTAAATACTGAGTCGTTGTGGATTTTCCGTTGACATTGATCGGACTGGATGAGTGTTTTGGAGCGGTGCCATCGAAAACGGTCTTTTGTTTTTTTAATCTCGCGCATGATATTAGGTTCGATTCTCCAAACGAGGGTGTATAAGGAGACTATATCATCTACATCCATTTGCCATCAACATTTTAAATTCTCATAGTGGTTGTTTTGATGATGAAAAGTTGTTTTTTCCTTCGCCAGCCCACTGACTTCTGTTGAAGTCAGGATAGTGGATGAGAGAGAAGGATGCAAAAAGTTACAGTCGTTGCAGAGCGCGTTTGGTTTCCTACTCGTAGTTGGAGTGTTCCTCTCAATCGGGGTGAGTTAGCCTGTGTGTCTCACAGTGTTCATTGCAGTCCCTCGTGTGTTGTGCTCCATCCATCATGACTTGCTTCTCGTTTCTATATTTCCAAGTACCGTAAGTGTTGTCTTGGACCCTTCCCGGCAACTCCAGTTTCAGCCATTTACCCCTGAACTGAGGCAGATCTTGTAAGCGTGCTCGCTGTTTTGCATCCTGAATTTTCTTGGATTAAAATGACAATTTCAACCGGAGCTAGTTTAAGCATTCATTTTCCAACTAGACGGCTATAACTCAATGATGATCATTAATCACAGACACGATTTTGTCGCATTTGCCCAGAGCAGTATGCATACCATCAAGCATTCGAGTCCATCACGACTACACCTTTCTGGTTTTTAGGGCCATTTGGGTGTTATCCTCCTCCCAAGGAAAAATGATGACACAACCTTAGGTCCTGCAGAAATTCGTATGTACAGAGTTTCTAATAGGGATACTTGTGTAAGCACAACACATTTTGTAAACAGTAAGTGTCAGGACTGTCTATTCTCCCCGTGCCAGTTCATTCTTAATGACATTCTCTTTTCTTGCTAAACAGACATATAAAAAAATAACAAAGCCTGGCTCACAATTCACCTAGCTGATATTATTGAAACAGCAGAAACCCTGCATTTTCGAACCCTTCTAACTTGTCCATCGTTCTTTTATTCCGCCACGGAAACGAGACAAAAACAACCTTCGTTCCATTCAGCGCCCCTCCAAGCTCCTTCCCAAAATGTAAGTTTGTGAACCCACCCTCCCTCTACCCATTGGGCGGCATTCCTCGACTCCAAACTCTCCTACCAACCGCCTATATCCAGTGACTGACTCCCACTGACGGGAATTCGGGAAACTTAAATCGTGCAGTACTCATTTTTATCCAATCCGGTCTCACTGCATCTAAATGCTGTCACTCTGAGCACACCGAGGCTTTCTTCTTGTGCTCTGTAGACCCAAAGGCAGGCCTGTTTTCTAGGCACTGCCACGCCACAGCAGTGTCAGTGAAGGCCATTCCTTACTACCACTCAGACACATCTTACAGCAACATGCAGAACGCATGTACATTAGGAGAAACCTACTCCCTTCTCCTCACTTGAGGACGTTTTGAGACTACTGAAGCTTGATGATTTGGTGAATTAAAAAAGCAGAGCGCCCTGTAATGTGCCGTCGAATATATACTGTCAATAGTCCATCCACACTGTCCCAAATATTCTGTATTTATTTCTTTGCTTTAAAATGAATCCCCCAACAAAGGAGATTCTGACTATGTGTTTAGGTAGTGCCATATATGCGAATCTTTAGTGCAATGTATATATTCCTATTTTAGATGTTGTGACCTTATGCTCCTATCCAGCAGTTTGCAGGGTTAGTTGGCACATTTGTTTTGTTTTTAATCAATCATTACATTCCTAGACAAGCAGGGCTTTTTGCTGTGTGTGTTTCTGGCTGAACTGCTTAACCTTCTTAAAAGGTCACATTTCTTGAACCAGATTGGTAGAAAAATGCAGAAGGTAATTGCAGTGCAACTTCTACATGCTTGAGTGGATATGTATTAGTGCACTTGCCTTAGGGTAATGTTTTTTTCCAAGGGTGCTCAAATGTGTAAGGCTTGGATATTTCTTCTTCTTAGTCCATTTTATTATAGACAGCAACATCCGTGTACATGGCATATGCCCAGCAATAGCATGTCTGTGAGCATATGGCATATTGTACATTGTGCGAATGCCGTGTGTGATGGAATATAGCACATGAACGTGCACATTTTTTAAGAGAAGCTTGTGGTGTTTTACTGTTTTCAATGTAGCTCTTCAGGAAGAATTAACAACCAGCACCTGCTCCCCGTCCTCCCCCCCCCCCCCCCCCCCCCCCCCCACAGAACCCTGATTTTTCTTGTGACCTCGACCTTAGTGTAGTGCAGGTGCCAGCAAATTCAGGAGAGCGAACTGACTGCCGCCTCCTCATAATTTTCCACTCATCTGACAGGCAGGTGCCATTAATAAACCAACCTCCATTCATTGGGTGAGAGTAGCGTGAATGGCACTCTCACACTATCCCCTCTCGCAGGATGGCAGCAGGGGAAGTCCCACTTTCTACACCATGCACCCATCAGATCGGTATATGAAGGGTGAGTTAGTTCTCACAGCTTCTTCTTTCACTCAGTAGCAGCTAAGTATGGCAAGTTTTAATTCCATGCTGTACCCCATTCTGCAGTGTGTGCCTCTCCCAAATCAAAGTTCAAAAGGCAACGGGCCCGGTGCTACGTTTCACAGCCCACCCCTCATGATTAGGTTTAGCCCCTCTTATTCTGCGCCCGCTCAAGATGCAGGAAAGAGCCCCTTCCACCATAACCCCGTACAGGAACGAGGGAGAGGCTCAGACGTCATTATATGAAAGTAGAATACATTGAAGGGGCTGGGCGCCGATAACACCTCTCTAGTTTTTGGCTTCTCACTTCCCTAGAGGAATTTTGAGAGTTTTAAGATTTTGTTCATCTGTGATAAATAGGGAAGCTAACGGGATCCTGGCTAGGGATTGTCAAGTTCAGGTCTATTAAGCCATGTTTCCAGGGCAGATGACAATCACTGACTGGCCTTGTCCTTTTATTGGCAGGGCACTATCCTGGGTGGATGGGGGCACTATGCTAATCAGTGGACAAGCAGTGCTATAAACTGACTGTGGGTAAAGTGCAGCTCTAGTAAGTGGTGTTACTAGAGCATGGCAGTAGCCTCACCTCACTGGCAGTGCTTCAGTTTGCTGGATAGAAGGTCAGATATTGCATGTATGAGCGGAGGGCAGTGCAATCTGACGTTATCCCTATCCTTCCTCTTAAGGCAAGGTATGTATCTGTGTTGAAGCCAGAGTGGATGGATAGACACCAAGGGAGAAAAAAAGGGGGCGATAGAGCGAATGTGGCAGACACGCTTGTCTCAGTAGCTTGGTGAAACCCTCTAATAGGTAGGTAAGGAGAATCGCAAGCTGAGGAGCTTACATGTAACACATGGCATAGTTTACAATATAAGAGCCTAGCACAAAGGCACAAGGGAATCAAATGTACGCAACTGTAATGTACAGCTTTTGGGCTTCTGGATGAAGACTTTATCAGCCCAGGAACCGAAAATAGATTTTGCTGAAGCTTGCAAAGTAAGGGTCATAAAAGGAAGACCTCAACAACCTCCAAATAGTAAATGGTTAGAAAGACCTTCCAAAATGTATTTACATTTTCTAAGCATCTCTAAGTGGTTCTGAACAGCATAGTGGAGATGTTTTTATTTATAGATTTGTTTCTCTTTCATGTAAAAGGTTGTAGCAGAAGAATTTACTTATGCTACCGGGACTGGTGGTGTTTAAGATTTGCACTTCTCGGGGGAAATTAACAACTTTTTGATCAAGTGATAATTTGGTATGGGCTAGCACATGCCCCTCAGATTTAGATTTTAGGATTGTGCGTTCTCAGTAGAAAATTAAACCTAACCAACATTCTTCCCCACATCTCATCCCACCGCCACCTCCCCTCCACCTAAATTCCTCTTAGTTAATTCATATTCTTCATGTCCTGTCATGTTTTGATGTAAAGCAGTATAATACTTCTCTGGTGATACAGCGCTATAAAAAACCTAAAAATAAATCCTAGCAATAGGGAAAGGATGTGGTGTAACAGACAGAGCTGCTGACTTTGGAATTGGGGAGCCAGTTTGAGTCTGGGCAAATGAATTACAAGCAGATTCATCAAGCGGAATTGTGCTCGCAAAGGGCCAGATTCTGAGAATCTGGCCCTTTGCAAGCGCAATTTTTGCATTTGGGATTCATCATCCCAAATGCAAAAATCGCTATTTAAGAACTCGCAAATTTGTGAGGAATAGCATTTAAGGAATCTCTATTAGAGATTCCTTAAATGCTATTCTTGAAACATTTAAAAATTGCGAATTCGCAATTTTGGGCCGCTATTTACCGCGAGGTCAAACCTCGTGGTAAATAGCGAAAACTAGGTTGCATGTTACACACACACATGTCCTTTGGACGTGTGTGTGTAACATCTGTGTAAATTTACATTTCAGGGGTGTTACAGGGTGTCCTTCGGACACCCCTGCACCCTTGAAATCGCAATCTCATTTGCGATTAGCTAATTGCTAATCGCAAATAAGGAATAACTCCCCATTCATTTCTATGGGCCTTAGGCCCATAGGAATGAATGGGGAGTTATTCCTTATTTGCGATTAGCAATTAGCTAATCGCAAATAAGGAAGCTGTAGGAATCGCAAAAAATATTGCGATTCCTACATGAATCCCGTTTTGCGAGTCTGGAATAGCGATTCCTTATTAATCGCTATTTCAGACTCGCAAAACTTCACAATGATGAATCGGGCTGTCTATCTCCCCGTGCTACAAAAAAATTAATATTACTTTGTGAAATGTAACTGGTGCTCATGTTAACCACTCAAATAAATTCGGGTCATGTTCGTGCTATATAAAACTATTAAAGAATATAGAGAGAAATCCCTCAGAATTGCAAAAGTTTGGGAACGAGTGAGATGCTTTTTTCCAGCTCGAAAAGCTGTTCTTTGACTTCATCCAACGTAAGCCTTAAACAAGTTAGCACACTTCCCATGTACGGAACACTAGTCTGGGACAGGAACTTTAAATATTATACTGCATTTATTTTTATTTAGTTGTGATTTACACCCCTCCCCCCCGTACCCCAGGGAAAAGTTTGGGACCCAAAAAACCCTCAATATGCAATAATAATTACAGGATGGCTCCTGGTTCTCCCCTGACTGGAGTCCTTCTTTTAAGCCATCGCCTTTCCCAGGATCTTAAGCTGTGTGTACTTCTATTGTATGCTGGTGTTTGTTTAAGTGAATTATTCTGTGGTTAACCTGTTAAGTCTGCACCGTTTATACGCTTGAAGATCAGTTAATTAATGCCCTGTTTTCTTCGTAGACAATGGCGTCAAATTGGCTTCACTCAGATGGAAAGTTATCTTTTAACTTCTCCTGCCTGGAAAGGTGATCCCATATCTTTGCTGTGAGACTGTAGTTTCCCCATTCATTAACTACATAGCAGGTTAACTAGTCTTTATTTTGTTGCGTTTTGCAGGGGTAACTAGGCCCTGAAGTAAGTCTGTGCACTGCACAGTTTTACAAAAAAATTTGAAGGAATTCAAATGCATGCAAGAAACAATCTTGAATTAAGGCTTTTCATTAGAAATATGAGATTCACAGAACTGGTGCTTTTTCTATAGTACATTTATTGTACAGTGCTCATGATGAACCAAGATTGACTCCACATGCTTGCTAAGAACTGTGAATACTCGGGGAACAGGGGTACTGGTGGATATGTTATGTGGCAAACACAGGGCACAGTGGGCATCACCATGTAGGAGAGGGCAAGGAGTTCTTATAAGTACTAGTGTAATTGCCTTATGTAGCGCTTTGGGAGCTGACCAAAGCTCCCTATGAAAAGTGCTGGATGCAACTGTTTAAAATCCTCAGGTGCTCTAATGTAATTGAGCCCAGTAAGCGCGAATGAGCCAGTCTTAAGTCTACAATTTGTGGGCAGTATATATGTAAGAATTGTTTTTTATTGTTGCTGTAAGTGATATTGCTGTGTAGAGTTGAAAATGTTCGTTTGTATTTAACCGAGTGGATCTTAAAGTTTGGGCCACATGTGAGGTGGTGTATTTCCTGGTAGGTAGCTAAATGAGGGCACCTCATTGTTCGCCTATATTAGGTGCTGTGACAAACCTCAAAATAGCGGCATTTGGCGCCATTTTTTTCAAAAGAATGGTTTCTAAAGGAAAGTTCCGACAGAAGACCGCTTCACTTGAGAAAAAAATCTACACTATGCACAGCTTCTTTTGGGAACATCCCGCGAATATGGAATGCTTTCCCATCCATGTTAAAAATGGCCTCCTCCTTCCTTCAGGACCTGCTAGTTGAGAAACACCTGCCCCCCCCCCCCCTCCACTCCCTCCTGTTCGAAGCCCGCCCTCCAACTGAACCATATGTTCTTGTAGATACCTACTATGTTGTCCAGTTATTGCATTATTCACTTTCACACCTAACTCTTAGTGAAGCATGACATTCTTGCATAACCTGACCACCCCATTTCTAGTTGCTAAAACTTCCCACTAGTAGTCGCTTTCCAGGACTTTTTCTGAGAATCGTGCCTTATGCAAAGTGTTATTTTTACCTTCTTTTTCTAGGTTTTGTTGAGCTTTTGTACCTGAACTCTGATTATTTGCAACCCAGGTCTTTATGCCTTATAAGTTCTATTTGTATGACTAATATTGCCTACAGAAATCACTGATTCTATTCTGTTTATATGTATTTTTTCTTGAAGGTTGTACTTCTACCCTGATTTTTGGCAACCCATGCTACGTTCTAGGTTCTTCAGCAAATATCTATTTATTATTGCATATTTGCTGTAGAAGTACCTAATTGTTATTGATTTGTACAATAAACCCCCTCCAATGCACCACTACCCACACTACATATCGTACTTGTATCGTCTATGTTTCTTTGAAAAGCGCTATATTGTAAATAATGGTTTGCTTTGTTTTTTTCAACGTTATCAACGCATGATTGATTTCTGTCTGTTGTCTTTAAATCCAAATGAAAACGTGCTGGCTGAAGTCTGTTATTCAAAATAACAAATACAATTGAAAAATAAAAAGGCAGTGCTCGCTGCGCTATGTGGCTCGGTTATAGTTTGTTTCCATTGCTGCATTTGGTTCTCATTGCGGCTGTGCTCGGTCATCCGAGCTGTTTGTTTATTTTGGCTTGGTGTCCCATTAGTTGGAATTGGCCGTTGTGGTGCTGAGACCAGTAATAGTTTTTGAGGCAGGTATGTCTTGCAGCCCGTAAACGCACATTCTTTTTCTCCCACGTATTCGTGCCCACATGTTCTGTGAGAGAGCAGTTAGAACTCTGTGGACCAAGCTGGTTTGAATTTGCCGCCAAAGGCACGGTAACATTTGGCGCCCGTTTTAACTGCCAGAGCGCAGGAGCTACGTTTGACATCTGTGAAGGGGAAGTGGGCGAGGGGACCCAGCATCCGTTGGCGGTTGGGGCCCCGTCTTCAACTCGAGTATTTTTTTTTTGTACCTCCTGACTGGAATGTTCAATTTAGTTATTGACGTCACTTCCAGTTGTGTAATTTCCCTGTGTATCAGGGTAGAATGGCCATGTGTAGGGCAGCCACTTTCGGCTCTGGAAGCTTGTTTACTAAATATGTTTGCGCTCCTTAGTGAACGGAGGCTTGGGGGCAGGATGTGGAAATGAAGGAACACATTATATTATTCGGCAAGAAAACGAAAGCCATGCGGCCTAAAGACATACTGTGGCAGTATTATTTCACTGTTTTGTAATTTTAGCACATGTATAGACTGAGCAAAAGGAGTTTAATACCTGAATGCAACAATCCTTTACTGCAAGGTGACCAGTTAAGACATACAAAAGAGTCTGCCACTGCACCGTACCATGTGCCATACTATTTGTTGAGTTAGAATTTTTTTTGTGTAAATCTGGAAATTATGCTTGAGATTATCATTTATGTGGTAAGGTGCTAACAACATAATCGTAAAAAATGTTGTGGCTTCAGAATCGCACCGCTCAGTCACCCTGAGTTCACCTTTATATGAGCAAAAAGATTTTATTTTTGGGGAGTTTTATATAGCACAAACTCGAAGGTATCCGAGCGCTTTACATGAGCACCAGTCGTGTTACAGACAGACATATTCATTTAGTTAGACATAGGGAGATACGTGATTTGCCCAGAATCACAGGACGTTCAACGTCCCTGCTGAAACGGAGACACGGTTCCCCAGCTTTGAGGTCACGCTCAAGCCATTAGGCCACATCTTCTAAATTTTATATTGCAATTCAAAACATTGGAATGGGTGATCTTTTATTGTAACGGGCGCAGGACGAATAGGTAACACGTGGGTTTTAGTTTTCTTATGCTTTATTTTTCCATACAACAAATCCGAACTCTTCTTCTTGATCTGTACAGTCCGACGCGGTGAACGGCTTCTCTCGGCTCTTCTTTGGCAGGGCTCTGTAGATTCTGTCCGACGGGGTCTCTCGGGCGTCCGTCGATGTAGTGTCTCATCCGGTTCCGTCTTGCCGCTCGGTTCAAACAAAGGGAGATAATAGGGTATAAGTCGGATGTCCTTTTGTTTTACCACGTTAGGGGAAAAGGAGTGAGGAAGCAGTAACCCGTGCCACACATCTATATACAGTGCCGAAGTGAGGGGTTAGTGCTCAGGGTAGGGAAACCAACCGGGGAGGAGGGAATACCCAGGTTATTCGGAATACGCAACCTTACGGCGAACCCAGCCCTTGATTTTGTTCCGTACCTGTGTGAGCCATACACCTCCCACTCGTTGTTCTATTCCGAATTAAAGGGCCATTGTACTGTTTCCTTCTCTGGGTCTTCAAAGTCAATATCGACGTTCTGTGGGAAGCATAAGGAAGGAGAAGAGCTAGTGGACATTCGGTGAAGTGACCCCTGGACACAGCCCTGCACCTGTGCTGGTCCCACGCCGTTACACACCTCCCCCTCAGGACACTCACGATCGGGGAGTGGGTGACGAGATAGAAAGTCTGCCCCTACATTATCTACGCCCTTGCGGTGATGAATAGAAAAAGCGTAAGGCTGCAAAGATAGGAACCACCGTAGTACTCTAGCGTTGTTCGCTTTGTTGCGGGCCATCCACAGTAGTGGAGCATGATCAGTAAAAAGGTCAAATCGACGGCCCTCGAATTGTATGCCAACTTTTCAATAGCCCACTTGATAGCGAGGCATTCCTTCTCAATTGTCGCATATTTTAGTTCACGTGGGAACAACTTCCTGCTGACATACAGGATTGGATGGTCATGTCCATCGTCACCAACCTGAGATAGGACAGCCCCAATGCCATAATCCGATGCATCCGTATGTAGAGAGAAGGGGCGAGAGAAGTCGGGGGATGAGAGTACCGGAGTAGATGTGATCACCGACTTCAATATTCTAAAGGCCTCCAGCATTTGTTCTGTAGGCCGTACGGGCGTGGAAGATTTGCCAGTGTTTTTCAAAGCATCCGTAAGGGGGGCGGCCACATCTGCAAATTGTGGAATAAACCGTCGTTAATAACCAACAAGTCCCAAGAAAGACCTCATTTCCCTCCTCGTAGAGGGAAAACGAGTGTCAGCAATTGCTCAAACTTTCTCAATCTGTGGCTCAATTAACCCGTGTCCCAAAATGTAACCGAGATATTTCACCTTTTGAAACGCCACTTTGCATTTTTTTGTGTTAACAGTAAGCCCAGCATTCCTGAGAGCCGCCAGCACTTTGCCTAGATGACAGAGATGAGTGCGCCAATCCGGACTGTAGATGACAATGTCATCCAGATAAGTAGATGTGAAATCGGACAAACCGGATAGAATCGTGTTCATTAGGCGCTGAAACGTTGCTGGCGCTCCATGCAGCCCAAAAGAAAGTACGGTAAATTCAAAATGACCGTCATCCGTAGAAAAAGCAGTTTTTTTGGTATCGTCGGGCCGTAGGGGAACCTGCCAATAGCCTTTGGTCAAGTCGAGGGTGGTGATATATTTCGAGTTGCCCAGTTTTTCAATGAGTTCATCCACTCTAGGAATAGGATACGCATCAAAGAGTGAAATGTCATTTAGAGCACGAATGTCCATGCAGAAACGCCTGCTGCAGTCAGGTTTAGGGACCATGACGATAGGGCTAGACCAATCACTCTTAGAAGGACGTATAACCCCGAGGCGGAGCATCTCGTCAATTTCAGTTTTTATCGCTGCTCTCCTAGCTTCAGGGACCCTATAAGGCCTGATCCTAACCTTCTTGCCTGGGGAGTCACAATACAATGTTCCGCGAGGGACGTTAGTCCCGGAAGATTGGAAAAAACCTCCCCATACTGTTCCAGTGTGTCCCTAAGTTCCTTTTGTTGAAGTGCAGTCAGTTCTTCATTATGGATAAGCTGTTCACATGTAGACACAGTTGGCCGAGGAAGATCAGTCAGATGTATTTCCGACAGAGGAGGACCCAACCATTTTTTTTTTAGGTTTAAAGTATTTTATTCAGCACAACATACTGGGACAAACGCATATCTCAAAAAGCGATATAATAGGGCGGAAAAGCCCAGCTCTCAGTGACACCATTAGCAAATGTCGTCTTTATGGGCCATGCCCTTACAGTAACATATGTCATGCGTTGTCGCAGCATGAAATGACATTTCCCTTGCAGCCCCCCCCCAAAACCCCAACATCCCAACTCCCCTTGCCCACCCACCTCTTCCCCCACCCCACGTCCAGTGCACAGTCCCTAACCAAAATATACATCAGAGCTACGTTCCACAAGGAGAATGAGTCCAGCAACAGATCACTGGGCAGACGCTACTGGGTTCGGAAGCCGCAGGAGGCAGAGATACTTGGGGCAGGTGAGTTCCTTAAACTCCGTAAGCAATAAGGAATGAAACGGTTGCCAGAGCTCCCGGAACTGCCCTATATCACCCGCCACCGTGAGAGACAATTTCTCCATACCCAACACATGCCACAGCCTATGGAGCCAGCCGGTGATGGATGGTATCGTAGCGGTGTGCCAGTGTATTAAAATGTTTTGGACTGCGGAGCCTAGAGCTATCGCTATCTGCCTGCCCCTACGGGATCTGAGGGGGTACATCAGTCTATTCGGAAGCCCCAACAAGGTATAAGCAGGAAAGCGTGGCAGTTCAATGCTGAAATGAGTCAATTTCATCCAACACTTCCTTCCAGTAAGGCTCCGGGAGTGGGCAATCCCATAGAATATGTGTGAGTGTACCCCGGTGCCCGCACCCCCGCCAACATGTGTCTTCCTTGCTATGATCAAACTCGTGGACTCGTTCAGGTGTGTAATACCAATAGGTGGAGACCTTGGTCAATGTATCAGTGAGCCCCATGTGGTATGCTGAGTGCCTCGCTCTATAAGATATGTGCTCCCATTCCTTAGGACTCAGTGTCCTCCCCAACTCCCGTTCCCAGCGCTCCCTCCCGGGATGATAAAGGTGTGTCGCAGGCGGCTGCAGCAGCTTGTAAAGATCTGTAATCAGTTTGGAGTCCGATGTCCGCGACAGGAGCCACTTTTCGTAAGGAAGAAAAAGCCGATCGGCCGTCTCCCTCACTTGCGGCTGAAGGGCCCAATGGCGAGCTTGCATATAACGGTGTCGCTCTATCTCCGGGAGTGAGAACTCCTGATGGAGCTGTAGGAAGGGGATAACCCCCCTCAGGGCCATATAAGTGACATAGGGTGTGAGAAGTTGGCCTGATATGCAGTGCTCACTATTCTAGTGATCACTATGCATCAGTCCAAACGACCCTTATGGTGATTGGTTGTAAGTCAACCTTAGACCAGCTATCCTAGTAGCGTGGATACGAGCAGTCTTCGGGCTAAACTCTAGAGGGCGTGTTAAGCCAGCTGTTATACCATCACATATACCCCTTGAACACCAAGTGAAAGGACACCACACAAGTGTTATGAAAATAAACAGTGTATTTATTAGAATCACAACAGCCCTGTACTCTTTATGAGGACAGGGTACTAAGCAAACAACAAAACTCTTATGAAAATACTTCAAGTTGCACAAATTACACAAATGCCCGAGGGGCACGGAAAACCATATACTACAAAAGTGGAATGCGAAATTACTAGCAGGTAAGTACTATACTAATAGGCTTTGGAATCGCTAGGACTACGTTACTGAACCTTCAGATTACTAGTAGGAGGCCTAGGGGACTCGGGTGCAGAGTGTGCACTCTCACGCGGGATGCGGGACAAAGGCTATGGTAGCTAGAATTCACAAAGTTAGTGTTCTCGGGCGAACCCGATAAGGTAGATCGAAAACGACAGTGGATCCTGACCCTTGGATAGTGAGGCTATGCTGGGGCACCGAAATGCCGAGTTTACCTAGCCCAGGGGCTGCAGCTGCATATGTCTCAAAAGACGTCGGGAATCCTCGTAGACGAACCAGGAGCCTGAAGAAAGAAGTTGCTGGCAGGCGACCAGTGAAGATAGTTCGAGTTGATCCAAGCCTGGATCGAAGATGGATGACACCTGAAAGCAGAGGGGACCAAGTTCGTGACTACTAGCCAGTAGTCAGGTGGCACCAGGAGGGCACCGGATGGTAGTCACCTCGACTAGGTGAGTGGGCGATGCTGTGCTCTGCAGATCTCACAGACCAGGAGGCGTTGTCGGCGACCAGGATGGAGGTGCGAGCTGTCCCACGATGGATGAAGCTGTCGACGTCGCTGGACCCAGGATTGGGGCAACAAGTCTTGGCAAATTCAAGCCCACGCGGTGGACTCAAAATGGCATCTGGAGTGGACCAGGAGGGTCCGGGGTGCTCCTCTTTTGGAAGGGAGCAAGGGCCAGTCTGGAGCAACCAGACCAGCAGCGGTGATGTCGTCGGGCGTCGTTCAGAATGCCACAGGCCAGCGGGCTAGTAGCCAAACAACGCGGTGAGCAGCAAAAAGCAGAAGGGCCCCGCGCAGATCGTGGAGATGCTGGGAGGCTGGACTTCGGTGCTGGAGCTGCTCAGGGTCGGGGCTTCTCGGACCCCAAAGCACTCACCAGAGGATCCCTCGGCGGTCGTGCTGGATAGAAGTCGTGCAGTTCTGATGATGGCCGGTCCCTCGAGGTCTCGTCGCACCTACGGTTCTCAGCTTAGATGTAGAGGTAGGTAGAGGTCAGAGGTGCCAGGGAAGCCGGGTCTCGTCGTGCTGGTCGGTCGGATTCCTGAGGAAGGACGTGCAGCAAACCGCAGAGTTCTTAGATGGTGCCTGCGGATGCAGGGTGACTACTCCTTAGTCACAAGGGAGAATCTTGAGAAGAGTCTTGAAGTCCTTTCGTAGAAAGTCGTTTCTTGATTCAAAGATGATCTAATTTGGAAGGGTCCCCGCTCCTGCCCCTTATCCTAAAGAAAGGGGTGGGTACGCGACTAGGTCCTGCCCTAGGGGTGGGACCAGGAAGGTGGGTGGTTACACTCCTCTCCCATGCCGGACTTTCCCCAGGCCAGGGGCTGGTGTGCCCCTGGAACTGGTTCTAGCCGGCAGATGCGTAGTGAGCACCGGGGTGCCACTCAGCGGTCACCTTCCTGTAAAGCCCTGCCTACCCAGGATACACAAAACCCTGTCTGGGACGGTGCTAGCACCGCCCCTGACAGGAAACCCTTTGTCCAAGCTCTCCTCGCTGGAAGGACTCCCAGCAGCAGGAGGTCAGACTCGTGTCTGTGGTGGCAGCATCCATTTTGTGGAGCTGAGGCTTCGTTTAACTTTAACCGGGGTTCACAGTTACATACATGTCGTGTCCCTCTAGAAGGGTGAAATGCTAACCCCGTCGCCAGAATTGGTGAGGGGTTAGTATTCCAATTCGTATGACACCTTACTCGACATGTTTTGATAAAGCAATACCGGAGTTAGCATTTAACCGCGAGGATTATAATGCACTTAAGAGTATGGTATGCGTTATCATGGAACAGCTATTAGGACTTGGTTCCGCAAGCTGCAAACGGGCTCAGCTCATGCCAGAGCACCATTTCACACGATTCCAAGCACTCTGCCTTCAGGATTGTCAAGGCCTGCCATGGGAGTGACTGATAGGAATCTGTGTGTCCATTTTTAGGGTTAGATATAGGTATACTATATCTAAAGCAAAGGATGAGTACACCACCTTGCCCCAGCTGTCGTGCAGCCAGTTGTGTCAGATTTAGATGGCCATCCAGGGGTGGCATAATACATGCTTCAGCCCCTGGTAGGCCCTGGGTACACCTATGCCCTGAGTTACAGGGTCTGATAAGGTGGCCCAGTTCCAATTGGAAATGTACCTAAGGTACATGGAATCCATTTTACAGAGAGAGCAGTAGGCCTGGGGTCCTGATTGGCAGGGTCCCAGGTCGACTATGTCAAAAACCAGCTAAAACACAGGGCAAAAAGTTGGGGGCAACCATAGTCAGGAGTTACCTTCCTACACAGGGCTCTACACCCCGCCTGTCTCCATTGTGTGAACGCTCCCCTTTCCATCCCCGGAGTAAAGTCTGGATTATCCACCAGCGGGGTAAGCGGCGACGGGAACGTAGTGAGGCCGTATAGAATGTTAGTAGCATCCCACACCCGTAGGGGCACCCTTGTAATAAAGGAGGCGTAGAGGTTCTTGGGCTGGTGAGGACGACGCAGGAAAGGGATCTCTTGCAAGGGTCTTCCTGCCACCGCCTGGTCTTGGAAGAGCCAGTGCTTATCGGACTCCCACCTACTCCATTCCACAAGATAACGCAACTGTGCCGCCTGAAAGTACTTGCGAAAATCGGGTATTCCTAAACCACCGGCTTCAGGGGCCAGCAGCAAGAGGGCTCTGCGCATTCTAGGCTTCTTTCCCTGCCAGACAAAGCGAGAAACGTCAGCCTGCAGTTGCGGGATCCACCCAACCGGCGGTTGGAGCTGCAGGGCCCGAAAAAGTTAAAGTACCTGGGGCAAGACCGTCATTTTGATAGCAGCTATCCTGCCCAGCCAGGAAAAGGTTCCATGGTTCCACCGGCCCAGTTCCTCTCTAATTTTTGCACCCAGGGCTTGATAGTTGGCTGACACCATAGCTGGTAAAGTAGGAGCAATCTGGATCCCCAGATAGGGCACCGCCCCCGATCACCAAAGCATGAGAAATCTGTGTTGCAAATAGGTTCTAGTAGCCGGCTCGAGGGAGATAACTAACGCCACCGACTTCCCCATATTCATTTTGAACCCCGATACTTCGCCAAAGGAGTCCAGCTCCTCTATACATGCCGGTAGAGCCGTCCGGGGTCCGTCAATGGACAGGATGACATCGTCAGCGTAAAGGCTGATAGCGTGCGTAAAACCTCCCATCCGGATTCCGGTCACCGCCGGATTGACACGCACCCGTTGGGCGAACGGCTCCATGTAAAGAGCAAAAAGCAGGGTCGAGAGCGGGCAACCCTGCCTGGTGCCTCGTTCGATGCCAAAGGTGTCAGAGGCGAACCCGTTAACGCGGACCACCGCCGACGGATGTTTGTAACAGTTAAGAATCATGGATCGGAACTTTTCCCCTATACCCGCTTTCATGAGAACCCGCTCCAGATAAGGCCAGTGCACCCGGTCAAATGCCTTCTCTGCATCTACCGCCAGCATCATTCGTTCTCCCGGGATCCGGGAGGCCTTCTCCAGTAGGTGGACAATCCGTTTCGTATTGTCCACTGTCTGTCTCCCTGGGACACAACCCGCTTGGTCAGGATCGATGAGACCGGGCAAGTGGGGAGCTAATCGGGCAGCCAGAATCCCCGTATACAATTTCAAGTCAATATTCAAAAGAGAGATCGGCCTATAAGACCCACAGTGTTTTGGGTCCTTACCAGACTTAGGGATAACCGTGATAGAGGCCAGGAGAAGATCAGGTGGAATGGCTCCGGGTTCAGCAAAGGAGTTGAAGAGGTGCGTAAGAACGGGGGCTAATGTCGTGCAAAACGTTTTATAATAGAGCGCGGTGTATCCATCCGGACCCGGCGCTTTGCCATGTTTAAGCCTGACAATAGCAGAAACCACCTCCTCTATCCGAATGTCTCTATCTAAATGTTCCGCCTGCAAAGGCTCCAGAGAAGGCAGTGCGACCGAGTCCAAGTAAGCGGCCATTGCCATCTCGTCCGGGGGCTCTCCCGCATAAAGATCCTTGTAAAAGCCGCGGAAGACGGCCGCTATATGAGCGTCCTCCGCCTCCACCGTCCCCGCCTGGTTGGATATCTCCTTAACCAGTTGGTTCTGTCGCTTCACCCGGAGCCTGTTGGCCAAATCCAAATCCTCCCATATCACTCCCGCTCTCAAATCTCTTCACTGGCTTCCTATCCGATTCAGATCCTTCTTCAAACTGGCTTGCTTAGCCTTTCGGGCTCATTCTCGCTCTGCCCCCTCCTTCATCACTTCTCTCATCTCCTCTCACGCCCCTAGCCGCACCCTTCGCTCTTCCTCCCTCTCTCTCTTGCACATCCCCCGCTTTCGCAAATCCAGAACGGGAGGTACTCGGTTTTCGGTCCTGGCCCCCCAGTTCTGGAACAGCCTCCCACTTTCTATTCGCTCCATCCCCATTTACACTCACTTCAGTAAGGCCCTCAAAACTTTCCTCTTTTCTCAGGCATTCCCTTCTTAGTTCCCCTGGTTTCCCTCTGTGAGCTCTGATCAGGTCCCCAGCGCCAGGAAGCCGCTTGGCCGCAGTGCGCTTTATTAAATACTTTTTTCATTTCATTTCACTTCAGCAGTTTGCCACAACGGTCCCCTCCAGTGTAAAAAGTGTGACGCAGCGTACTCCGCCCGATCGAGGTCTAGGGCCGCCAGGAGCTTCCTTGCTTCCTTGAGCTGCCGCCAAATTCTAGGAGCCCCTGTCCTGCGATGTATCTGCTCAAGTTCTCGAACCCGATCCGTAAGTTCATCTCTCTTGGCCTGCCGCTCCTTATTGTCAGCCGAGGAGATCGCTAAAAATTCCCCTCGAATAACAGCCTTCAGCGCTGCCCACTGCGTGGCCCGGCTAGTGTCAGAGTTATCATTATGGGATTGAAATTCCTGAATCGCCTTCCCGATACGGTCCACCACCTCCTTCCTATGCAGCAGCGTGTCGCGGAGGCACCACGTCCGAGGACGAGGAACCGCCGGAGGCATACACAACGTGGCCTCAACTGGGGCATGGTCCGAAAGGGAGATCACGCCTATCTCCGACCCTGAGGCCAGCGCCCTTACCGGTGAAGTAACTGAAAGGTGGTCCAACCTCGCATACGTCTTGTGTGCTTGGGAATAGTACGAGTAGTCCTTATCTGTGGGGTGCATGTGTCGCCACAGATCAAGGAGGTCCACCTCCCCCAACTGAGCCCTACGGTCAGCGGAGAATTCCCCGACCTGCGGCGAGCGTTGCGCTGACCTATCCAGTGCGGAGTGAAAGACCACGTTGAAGTCTCCCCCAAGTATGATATGTCTGTCCTGGGAAGAGGTAATGTCCTCGATCGCAGCCTGCAAGAAACGGTCTTGCCGTTCATTAGGGCTTTATAGGGACCCGATCGTAAATAGAAGACCCCCTATCTTGAACCGATATGCTAACAGCCTACCTTTCTGTTCGGTGAATTTGTGGAGGATTTCCCCCCTAAAGTGTCGGGCCACCAATATCGCCACCCCAGCTGTTTTAGTGGTACAAGAGGAGAAGAACTATGACTGGAACTTATGAGAACGGAGCCTGTGCGTGTCCTGCGGCAGTAAGTGCGTCTCCTGGAGAAGACAGATATCCGCTTGGGTGTTCTCTAGGAGCGAAAGCACAGCCCGTCTCTTAACTGGATTACTCAAACCCCGGACATTCAGGGTCACGACCTTGCAAGTGTCAGGGGGCATGTGAAAAGGTGTAGTAGAAAGCATCAAGACCCCACACCAGCAGGGCGGAGAGGGCAGGGGTGCTGCATTGTATTAGAAGCAACAGAGCAATGAATAAAGCGCAGTGGTATGTGTAGCAAATAAGTCTGAGCAAACTAAGCAGCATGTATCGTGTCTGGAAATCTAAGAACCACAATGTATACTGGACAACCCTCTCCTCCCCTCCCCAACTCTCAAGCAAATCAAAGAGAAAGGCAGAGCTGTATGTGCAGCAGTCATGTTTGAGCAAACCAAAAAGCACATATATTGCCTGAATGACTAGGAACCCCCTTGTGCACTGGACGGCCTTCCCCCCCCCCACCTCCAACTCCCGGATCCCACCCTCCTGCCCAACCCCCCCCCCTCCTGGTCCCACCAAACCTTCCTCCTTCCTCCCCAACTTCCCAACTGACCCCAGTCCCCACCCGCAACTGGGACTTGCTCAACGACCCCGACCCCTCCCCTTCGGACCCCCAAAGAACCCCAAAAACCCATTGTCCCAGTCCGGTCCGCGACTGACAAGCCTGTGGAAAGTCACAAAAGTGGACGTCCGGCCACCACGCACTATCCCCCCCCCCCCACCCCCCCTCCCCCGGACCCCCAAACCTGCATTACAGTTATGGCGATGTCAATCTCCCCCCGGAGTTCACTCAAGCTGTCAGCGCCACTTCACTCGCTGTTGTGACACTGGCCCCATCTCGCGCTGCATTGTCCGAATCCGCATTGACAGTAGGCCAGTCTGGCCGCGCTGAGGAAGCAGAAGACCGCCGGCCAGGGATTGTCTGCCATCCATCTCTAGTGACGCGGCGCTGGCGAGGCGTGTGTGTTCCGTCGTCTGTAGCAGTGATCCCCAGCACCCCACACGTATCCTGAAGGGAACGCAGCTGATGTAGAGTCCCATTCCACCGGAAAATGAGCCGGAAAGGGTGTCCCCAGGAGTACTGAGTGCCATGCTCCCGAAGAAAGTCAGTCGCAATTTTAAAGGCCTTGCGTTTCTGCAGGGTGGTTGCTGCCAGATCCTGGTAAAGAGCCACCCGGTGACCCTGGAATTCCAAGGATGACCTCCTCCGTGCCTCACGAAGTATTCGCTCTTTCAGGGGATAGTCCAGCAGGAAGGCCAGAATGTCGGGAGGAGGCGCTGAGGACCGGCGTTGCAGGCCCACTCTGTGCGCTCTATCGATCCGGATGGGAAAATCGGCAGATTCACCCAGTACCTCTCTGAATAAATCCCCTAGGTACGCCGCCACGTCTTCCCCTTCTTCCCAGGAAGGAACTCCCCGGACTCGGATGTTGTTCCTCCGGGAGCGGTTTTCAAGGTCCTCGGCGTGCGACTGAAGATCAAGATGCTGGTCCCGCAGCCGGATAACCTCCTGCTGTAATTGTGTTATCTCTTCGTCCCTGGCATGGCCAGCGTCCTCCACCGTGGTCACTCTATCTCCCAGGCCGTCAACCTCCCTTAGTATCTCTCGAACTTCACCTGCCATTTCCTGCTTGAGCTTTTGAAAATCTTCCCGCAATGAACTGAAGAGGGATTCAAGGAAGGATCTTGTGACCGGCGGCTACCCTCCACTCGCCCCCTGGGAACCACCCGAGTGGCTTGGAGACGGCAGTCCCCTATCTTGTCTCGCATTGCTCCTGCCCAGCATGTCCGGCAATGTGCGCTCCCCCTTCTTGGGCCCTCTGTTGTTCGCCATTTTGTCCGCTGAGGTGCCTTCTCAAACGGTCTGTGGGGCTTCGGTCCAACCGCTGGCGTACGCCTCAAACCGAGCCGTCGTTCCCCCACACCGCACCACCAATGACCTAGTGGGTCAGTCCGCACCACCGATAGACCTTCGTCGATGAACTATGAAGCGGGCTGTGGTCTGCTCACTCCGGGGACTGGTTGTCCACCAGGGTCTCTAGGCCAGACCGGCCTGGCCCTGCTCTCACCTCCTCCACAGCCTGCACCGCAGGCACGAGCTCCAGGTCTCCCGCTCCATGGGGGCCCCCCCCCCGAACCGGCCCAATATAGGCTTCCCCGTAATTTGGGCAGGGGAGTCTGTGCCTATCGTCCAGTGTGCCACTGCACCTCCGTCCAGTCCGTGTGGGTGTAACCACACTAGGCTCCTCGGTTCTGGGCCGAGCCAAGGCGTCGTCAGCCCAGGGGTGGTACCGTGAGAAGGGCCGGCTCCAGGATCACACAGGCGGCCAAGCCCCCCCGCAGCCGGCAGCTAGATGTCCCAGCCTCCGCTCTTCCGTGGCTCCAGGAGATGCAGGCCGCAGCCTCGGCCTCGCGTGGGGGATCCTCCCCAGCGGCGTCACCAGGCACCTCGATTCCCCGTGGGGCACCCACAGATCTGGGGGTGCAGCACCGCACCCAATGAGTACAGCTGATGGGCTCCCGCCACTCCAAGCGTCCTCCAACGTGTCCGAGGTCCGGGCGGCACAGGCCAAAGCCACAGCCTTGCGTAGCGTCCGGCCCCGAGGCTCGCTCCCCTGTTGCCCCGCCTCCGGGGCAGGCGACTCAGACCCTTGAGAATTGCTGCAGGGTCGAGTGGGAACGTCTGGGACCGGGGGGTAGAATCGGCAGCTTCGCTGTGCCCACCAAGGTGGACGTCCGTTACAGGGCAAGTTCTGGCTCCACCTCAGGGCAGCGCTCCGGGCCTCTCCTGCTCCCAGCAATGGCGCCGGGTCCGGGACCGATCAGGCATAGTCAAAGTCGGTCGCGTCCCTTTGGCAGCCACACCGGGGTTCTACTCCGTCGCCTCGCCGAGTACAGCGTCCCGGGGGGGGAGATCAGCGTAATTTCAGCAGGTTAAGGGCCCAGGGCCGGCGGAGCTCACAACGAGTGCGACCACTCAGCCTGCCATCTTGCCCACGCCACCTAACCATTTTTTTAAAAGATTGATGTGGTAGGACTGTTGTTTGTGAGGAGTGATTTGCAATTTATAGCTAGTACGACCGATCGCCTCTATTACTTTATAGGGACCCATCCACTCAGCCTTAAATTTGTGTGTGGAAGAGGGCAGGAGACCCAAGGTCCAGTCATTAATTCGGAGCTGGCTCCACTTTTTCCCACGGTCATAAGCAACTTTTTGTCTATGTTGGCTAGTTTCAAGGTGAGCGAAAGCCAAATCTCTCAACTTTCCAATTTTCGCCTTTAGGCTGTTAGCATAATCCAGGGTTGCAGCAGTTTCCTCCGGGGCTTCATTCACCCATGCGTCTTTAGTCATCTCCAAAAGGGAGCGGGGTTGACGCCCATATAGCATTTCAAAAGCCGATACACCCATGCTGCTCTGTTTCTGAGCTCTTATGGCATATAATGCCAGCGGTAACATCCTATCCCATTCGGCCCCTCTAACTTCCATCAATTTGCGGACAGTAGATTTTAGGGTGCGGTTGTAACGCTCCACCAGACCGTCCGTCTGAGGATGGTAAACAGAGGTACGGATCTGGTGGATGTCCAACGTGCGGCATATCTCTTTCATTAACTTGGATATGAAGGGCGTACCTTGGTCGGTCAAAATCTCTTTTGGAAATCCGACACGACTAAATAGTTCCACCCATTTTGTCACCAACTTGCTTCGAATTGGCTGCAGATAAGGGAAAAGCCTCAGGGAATCTCGTGGCATAGTCGACCACGACCAAGATGTGTTGAAAGCCTTTCCGATTTTTTGGCAATGGGCCAATAAGGTCCATGCCAACCCTTTCGAACGGCTTCCCGATAATGGGTAGTGGTTGAGGTGGAACAGCCGGTAGTTTGACCATATTCAACCTCTGGCATTTATCACACTTGCTACAATAGGTTTCAGTGTCCTTATAAATCCCTGGCCAGAAAAATTGTTTAATGATATTTTGAGTGGTCTTTTCGGCCCCTGCGTGGCCGGCAATCAGATGGCTATGTCCAAAAAAAAGAACTTGCTCCCGGAAAGAGACTGGCACCAGGAGTTGAGGCGAGTCTCCCTGTTTCGCAATTCTGTAAACCAGACCATCCTGATTCAAAAACCCGGGATATGTATTGGAACCCTCGGGTCTCTGGTGGGCCTGTTCCCATGCATTGAAAAGAGTGGGGTCACTAGTTTGAGCGAATCTAAAACTTCTATCGAGAATCCATGGATCAGGCGAGAGCAGAGCATGTACCGGCTCTCCCTGTAGTTCTGTAGATCCAAAACCCCTAGAGCCACGGTCAGTTGTATCCAACTCATCCATTTCCTGTAATATGGTGGAAGCGATACGTTCACAGATTAATTGCGCCACCCGGTCTCCTTTATGAACGAGAAATGTCTTGGTCCCTAAATTAAAAAGGAGTACCATCACATTGCCTCTGTAGTCCTCATCAATGACCCCGGCTCCTATGTCTATGAAGTATTTAGCGGCTAGACCTGAACGAGGAGCAATCCTGCCATAGCACCCCGGTGGAACTGCGATTTGAATGTCTGTTTTGATTAATGCCTTTTCTCTTGCCGGTATTTCGTACTCCTATGCACTATACAAGTCATATCCTGCTGCCTTGGCCGAACCCCGGGTGGGAGATGTCGCATGTTTTGACAGCTTTACAAACTTAAGGGTATCGACCTCTGGATGGGCATATACTTCCTTGACTTTCGTGTCCGATCGATTTTTATCAGTCATTCTTTTGTTAGGATCAGGTTCTAACGTTTTTTTAAACATTTTCAGGAAACCGGGATGATCGGTCCCAATGATTAGATCTTCAGGTAACAAGGACATCATGCCCACCTTTACCGTGTGGGGAGTCCCTGATGCAGGTTCTAGGGAAATGTTGGCTATAGGGTATGGTTTGACATCTCCGTGAACACACTTAATATTAACGGAACCCCGGGGAACGTATTGATGTGAGGCCACATGTTGTGATTGTATGACCGACTGACGACAGCCGGAGTCTAATAAGGCTTTTAGCGAATACCCATTAACTTTTACACTTACTCGAAAGGAACCACCCATTTCCGCTGAGTAGAGAACTGTTTTGGGGAGGTACCCAACCTCCATAGGCTCCTCATCAACTCTCCTTTTGGGACATAAACGAGCCATGTGACCCCAATGTCCACAATCAAAACATTGTGGTCCTGACAGTCCACTGTTATCTGTTCTCCATGTACGCGGTCGTGCGGTTTCTTTTCCTCTAGAAAAATTTCTCACAGGTCGTATAACTATTTTTTTCTCTTTCTCAAATTCAAACTGGGGATTTTTCGGTTGTGCACGTGCAAATGAGGAGGCCATCTCTACTGCTTGTGCGGTTGTTAAATTGTGATGTTGCCTAAGATACTTTTGGGTGGCATAGGGGAGTGCCTCTCTCTTTGCGAAACCGTAGCCGATATGCCTCAGATCTAGCCCCAAATGGTCTAGTATAATTCTTTTTATTTATGTATACGTTGTATCTCCATTAGGGTTCGCCACTTGATACGCGGCCTGAGCCTCTCCTCCCAATAGGGGTGCTAAGAAGAAAGGCCACTTAGTTACGGGCCAGCCACAGGCTCTAGCGGCCCTCAAAGTTTAGCAAAAATGCGTCAGGATCTTCTCCGGTTCTATATTTTTGTAGGGATACGGCCAGTGCCCCATGTGACATGGTCCTTTCCGTGGCTCCTCCCCTAGCGATAGGATCGACCCATGTTTGTTCTGGTTTTTCTTCAAACGCTTTCTTTATTAGTTCTCTGTCTGCTTGGGCTGATAGTAAATGTTGCTCTATAACCCATTCTAGTCTTTCCTGGCCCTTCACAAGTTGTTCAACAACGGTTTCCATCTTTTCTCCAGAGATGGTTACAGTGCCCGCATTCTCCACCACTGTAACTGGCGCAGGACGAATAGGTAACATGTGGGTTTTAGTTTTCTTATGCTTTATTTTTCCATACAACAAATCCAAACTCTTCTTCTTGATCTGTACAGTCCGACGCGGTGAACGGCTTCTCTCGGCTCTTCTTTGGCAGGGCTCTGTAGATTCCGTCCGACGGGGTCCCTCGGGCGTCCGTCGATGTAGTGTCTCGTCCGGTCCCGTCTTGCTGCGCGGTTCAAACAAAGGGAGATAATAGGGTATAAGTCGGATGTCCTTTTGTTTTACCACGTTAGGGGAAAAGGAGTGAGAAAGCAGTAACCCATGCTACACATCTATATACAGTGCCGAAGTGAGGGGTTAGTGCTCAGGGTAGGGAAATAAACCGGGGATGAGGGAATACCCAGGTTATTCGGAATACGCAACCTTACGGCTAACCCAGCCCTTGATTTTGTTCCGTACCTGTGTGAGCCATACACCTCCCACTCGTTGTTCCATTCTGAATTAAAGTGCCATTGTACTGTTTCCTTCGCTGGGTCTTCAAAGTCAATATCGACGTTCTGTGGGAAGCATAAGGAAGGAGAAGAGCTAGTGGACATTCGGTGAAGTGAACCCTGGACACACCCCTGCACCTGTGCTGGTCCCACGCCGTTACATTTATATTTGCATTTACGATAGTGGAAATTCTGCCAGGATATCCACCTTTCATTGTTGTATATTTAGGTTTAAGAGCGGAAAGGGAAACACATTAAGGTGCCTATGGAAAATGCCGTTGAAAAAGTTTATAGCGGGGTGGAAAGGAGTGAGAGACTACGATGTTACTTGTCCTGGCTGTTCATGCAAGAAGGAGTCTCTACCTCACTTTTTGTTTGCTTGTAGGACTTATAAGTTACCCCGAGTTAGGTGGTGGTTAAAACCTGTGTGCAGAGAGATGGGTGTTAGAGATTTTAGGATTGCATTACATATCCTTCTAACTGATACATCTTCCATGTTTATTGTCTGTGGGATTGCAAAGTATCTGTCTAGCGCTTGGTTCCTACGGACTAGGCTGCTAGACATTACAAAATAGAAACGCTAACCCCATCTAGACTGATGATTCTTACTGAAAATGCACTTTAGCCTTCTGTAATTACTTCTTATTGTAAAGAGTGTTTTTAATTTTTTAAGATAAAAATGTATAATGTATGTGATACTTTTTGTACATTGATTTTATGTATAATAAATGTTTGCACTTTTATGATATGGAAATATCGAATAAAGTATTACATCTATGGAAAATTCATGGAACAACCCAAAGTTAAATGTTTGATTGTTCAAAAATGTTTTGCCTGGCCATTGCCAGCATGGAAGCTCATTGGAAAAGGTAAAGTGGCAACTGTGTTTCTAGGGTGGGGATTGGTGGAGTACATAGGCAAATGTCATAAGGCTGTGGGGAAAGTATTTTCCTTGTGGAGAAAAGCTGAATTGACTTTTTCACCTCACAAACTTGACAATGACTATCTTCCTTCCCCTCATATCAGTGATGGGCCAGAAATCTGGATCACCTATATGTGATTACATTGGCTCTGTGCACTATTACAATAAATAATAATTAATGCGAGGATGGCCTGGCTGCAATTTTTGTATTGTATGCTTTTATTTAAGCATACAACGCAATTAAGTCTGCTTTTCCAAGCACATAAATAAAACCCTCATTCTTCAGAGAATGAGTTTAAATGGTAATGTGTAATTTAAAGGTGAAAATTGCAAATTTCTGTTTTTGCCCACGCTCTAATACAGAAGATTGACTCATCTTTTTTAGGTCTCTTTCACAGCCAGCTACCTACTTCTGGACCATACTAAAACAGTGGGCTTTGGGCCCGCCCATTTTTTACCATTGGTTGTATTTTGTATCATTTGCTTGCTCATTCAGTGTTTTGCCTTCATTTTCTTGTTTGTCCTTCCCCTCGACCATAGCTTCATTATCATCATTTTGACCGGGTGACTTTCTTTACTTTTGGCAGTCAAAGAAAGTTCATATGTTTTCTTGCTCTCCTGCTTATGTGTGGCTCCCCCTCTCTCCCAGCTCGCCCATTGCTTTCAACAATGTATTTTATTTCATTTTCATTTGTTGCTCTTTCATTTCACCCCCCCCACCCCCCCACTACCATGTAAACTCCTTCGTCGCCCACTGCTCAGTTGCTCCCCAGCACCTGTCTAGTCCATTTGGCATAAAGGTGGGGGTTTTTAGGTCTCGCCTGAGCCAATGCGCTTGCGCATTGCTCCGGCGAGTTTATAGTAAGCAGAAAAGAAAAGTCTACCAAAACGGCTGCGGATCGCATACAGTTCATATGATCTATGCGCGTGCACACCATCGCCAGCCACATAACACACCACCAGTTGTCTGTGCCTCGGCATCAGACTTCAAAGGCTGCCGCTCACCCGCCCCGCATCAGACTTCAAAGGAATGTGCTCCCGCGCCCCCCGCCACAGCAATGCCGAGAGCTTGTTTCTAGACGAAAGTGAAAGCCTACCGTGCTTGTTTACAATAGCCTTGCTCCTCAAATGCTGTTGCTGTGTTGCCATCTCTCTTGGGACACTCAGCTTGAAAACACTCGACTTGCTAGCTGCAATGCTACATCCGCTATGCTTTGCTTCTAGACACGTTGAACCCTCGCAGACTGTGCTGACTCTGCCCCTCCTGATTCTAAAACTGACCAACGCAGTCACCACGCAGTCTCTTCTCTCTGTCTTATGATGTCTACCCTGCCACCATTTACTTCTGACCCTCACCCCCCCTCACACCCCCTCACCCTCACCCCCATCACTCTCCCTCACTCACCCTCGCACACCCTCACTCACCCTCACAACCCGCTCACCCTCACCCCCTCACACCCACCCACCACATCACTCAGGAACACCACCACATCTCTCAGGGACACCACCACATCACTCGGGGGCACCACCGCATCACTCGGGGGCACCACCGCATCACTCGGGGGCACCACCGCATCACTCGGGGGCACCACCGCATCACTCGGGGACCCCACCGCATCGCTGGGGGACCCCACCGCATCACTGGGGGACCCCACCGCATCACTGGGGGACCCCACCGCATCACTGGGGGACCCCACCGCATCACTGGGGGACCCCACCGCATCACTCGGGGACCCCACCGCATCACTCGGGGACCCCACCGCATCCCTCGGGGACACCACCGCATCCCTCGGGGACACCACCACATCCCTCGGGGACACCACCACATCCCTCGGGGACACCACCACATCACTCGGGGACCCCACCGCATCACTCGGGGACCCCACCGCATCACTCGGGGACACCACCGCATCACTCGGGGACACCACCGCATCCCTCGGGGACACCACCGCATCCCTCGGGGACACCACCACATCCCTCGGGGACACCACCGCATCCCTCGGGGACACCACCACATCCCTCGGGGACACCACCACATCCCTCGGGGACACCACCACATCACTCGGGGACACCACCACATCACTCGGGGACACCACCACATCACTCGGGGGCACCACCACATCACTCGGGGGCACCACCACATCACTCGGGGGCACCACCACATCACTCTGGAACACCACTCGGGGACACCACCGCATCACTCTGGAACACCACTCGGGGACACCACCGCATCACTCTGGAACACCACTCGGGGACACCACCGCATCACTCTGGAACACCACTCGGGGACACCACCGCATCACTCAGGGGCACCACTCGGGAACACCACCGCATCACTCAGGGGCACCACTCGGGAACACCACCGCATCACTCAGGGGCATCACTCGGGGGCACCACCGCATCACTCTGGGAACACCACCGCATCACTCTGGGAACACCACCGCATCACTCTGGGAACACCACCGCATCACTCTGGGAACACCACCGCATCACTCTGGGAACACCACCGCATCACTCTGGGAACACCACCGCATCACTCTGGGAACACCACCGCATCACTCTGGGACACCACCGCATCACTCTGGGACACCACCGCATCACTCAGCTCAACCACATCATCACTCAGCACCACAACAGCACTGTCCTTGCTTGCTGCCAACAAGCATTTTCATAGCCAATAGGACTCGCATTAGGAAAGTGTAGTAAGGTATTGGCTTTGTGAATAACAATGCTATTAATTTATATATTTTCAAAGACAACACATATTAAAAAATGTGTCATTTACAATCCCAACAGCTCACACTTTCCTAATGCGAGGCCTATTGCATTGCAAATGCTTGTTCTGATTTAGTTGTGTTTGCTGGCTGCTGCATGACCTTTCCGTTTTTACAAAACACTTTGTGCTTATTTATTATTATTTCTGTATTTTCGTTTATTGGTCCAGGTGCCATCCGCCATTATGAAACTGGTAAAGAAAAAATACACGGAGGCACCCAGACATATGCATGCAAAAACGTCACCTTAAAGTTTAAAAGCAAAAACTTCACCTTGCTGGGCTGCCATCGCATAACGCGTGCACATGTAGATTCGTCTTAGTGCTTTTTCATTTTTTTAGGTCTCGCCTGTCGATGCGCATGCGCATCGAGCAAGCGAGACTATTGCGACTTATCCACTCTTTATCTACACTGCAAGGAATCGTGGCGATTCCTTGCAGTGCCCGTGACTTTTAAGGTCAATGCGCATGCGCATTGAGCTTATGCGCATGCGCATTGACCTTAAAAGCGCGTGCACGTCCGTCTTTGTTTACCCGCTCCGCCCCCTCCCGCCGTGTCGCATTTCTCCTCCCCCTCCCCTCTCTTCCTTCCGTCGGCTCCCCTTTTTCCACTCCCCTCCCCGGCCCCCCCTTTCACCACATCCAGATTGGCCCCTTGCTACCACATCACACCCCTCGTGACACACCACTTCCTGGTATTCAACTTTGTCGACCGGCTCCCCGCTCCGCCCCCTCCCGCCGTGTCGCATTTCTCCTCCCCCTCCCCTCTCTTCCTTCCGTCGGCTCCCCTTTTTCCACTCCCCTCCCCGGCCCCCCCCTTCACCACATCCAGATTGGCCCCTTGCTACCACATCACACCCCTCGTGACACACCACTTCCTGGTATTCAACTTTGTCGACCGGCTCCACAGTAACCCTGCCGAAGCAACAACGGCCCCTGGATTGACTCCATGAGAGCTCCTCTACTGACTCAGGTACACAGCCCGCCGTGTTCTTTTACCCCCCCTCTCCTCGACCGTCCTCCACCAGTCCTTATCCTTAGCCTTTCCCCTCCCTTTCCTCTGCCAAGTATTCTACCACAACGCGTGGAACGCCGGACTGCGAAGCACCTGACGTCCACGGATGTGGCACCGATCGCCCGCGCTGTGCCTCCCGCTTTATTCAGGTATTTACACGCTCCCCCCAGCTCACCCGCCCGGCTTCACCAATGTTCCCTCGTCCCTCATTCCACTCCTTTATTCCCCCACTACAGATGTTGCCCATCCGACTGGAAGCACCTTAATTACTGATCTTCCGATCTACATTGTTTTTCCAGGTAACTCTGCCGCCTAAGCGCTTCATCTGGCCACTTCTCTTTCGCACTGCTCCGGTATGTCACCCCACCCGGTCCGACAACTTGGCCATGGTTTGAGCGCTTACTTCCAGATGCCGCCACACTGATACTATGCCTTACGCGAGTGAATCAGCCCCAGGATTTCGACATCCCTCCTCCTGCACTTTGACCTTACTAACCCACGGCTTTTGTACTTCCCATTCCTGGCCCCCACCTTGAAACTGTTCGTTGTCACCCTTAGTCTGACTTCATTGCACATCGCGAGTTCGGGTCCTTTGCCTCTCGCTATTCCGCCTCGGTATGTTCTTCTAGACTCACCTACCTGCCGGCTTCCTAGCCCATTACCATGACGTGATTGCAGACGTTGAGGCTACTCTCTTCATTCTGTTCTTCCCGCTTACTGCACAGCCACCGTGAGCTTCTTCGCCACTCTGTGTTTCACCCCTTCCCCCCACCTGGCCGCCCTTGCTCCCCTACCAATTGCCTACTCACCCAGATGCCCCAGAATTGACACACAACCTTATGTCCAGGCTCTTACTTCACCACCCTGGTAGTGTTCATGCCCCCTGCTCTCCCTCAACCCCTCACCCTCAACCCCTCACCCTCAATCCCTCACCCACACTCACCCACACTCACCCTCACTCACACTCACTCACCCTCACTCACCCTCACTCACCCTCACTCACCCTCACTCACCCTCACCCTCAACCCCTCACTAACCCTCACTCACCCTCACCCTCAACCCCTCACTAACCCTCACTCACCCTCACCCTCACTCCCTCAGCCTCACCCTCACTCACCCTCAACCCCTCACCCTCACTCACCCTCACTCACCCTCAACCTCATGCTAAAGATTTACAAAAAAACCCATAAACAATTCTAAAAGCACTAACTCTAATGCTGCGAGACCTATTGCATTTCTAATGCTTGTTTTTCTTCAATACTGTGAAACCGTTCTTTACGCCGCTGCTGCATTGCATCAGCAAAAAGCATTGGTACAGCTAATCGTTTGAAACTACGAGACCTACTGGTTTTGCCAATGCTGTTTTTTTTTTTTTGACTGTTGAGCGGTCTTGGTTTTAATTTTCATGGGGTATTAACCAGAAAGAGCACGTGTTTGTGTCCTCTCCGTAATCGGCAGATGTAAGTAGGCCTCCCAGAGTTGGATAATCCTTGGATGTTTCCAGACAGGCCCGTCCGTATTTTCTGAAGAGCCTGTTGAGCTGCATTGAATTTTATTTATAAAGCACGTGCTTATCTCCTGGATTTAGTCAGTATGTGCGACTGACTCCAGCCCAGCCCCGCGGGTCCTGCAGAGGCATTGCTAGCTTGCAGGCCTGTCTCCGTTCTGCGCCCCAACGACTCTTGTGCGGGGTGGCCCATTTCTGAATGCAGGGGGACCCCTGAGTACTAAATAACAATACGTTAGCATCTGGTATTCATTGCTTGAAGGACGTGCCTGCCCGCCTCTCCCCCAGCCAGCCCCTTTCCATTGAGCATATCGTGTTTCCCCTGCAGGGAGCTGTCTGTTCAGATCACCGGTTAACAAGCCCCCCTGGGAGGAAGGAGGCTTTCATGCGTTTAATCAAGGCCGGCCTTTGAGGCGGAACAGTGCTCTGGAGAAGTTGAGTAGACACCTCCTCACACAAGCGTTCAATCACGGCGCTCCCGCCAAAACACGGGTTGCCAGCCGATGGGTTTGTGCAAGGAAAACACGAGCCATCGACTTTCAGATAGTTTTTGTTTTCAGCTGTGAAATTTTAAATAAATATGCATATGATAAATGTGTTAACTTATTTTAGTAAGACCTAATATAATATTGTATCTTGGTGCTTAATTAAATGAATATGTGATATTGAATACTAGTTCTGTGATGTATTACATTGCAACATTTATATTGTGGGTTGCTGGAGTGCTTGCCTACATTGGTGGCACGCTACAAAGAGTAGGGTGTGTGATGGGAGGTGTGTTGTCTGTTTTGAACCTTTGTGGCAAATGTTTACATGTCGTGTGTGTTGGTATTTATATTGTGCCAACTTAGCTACGGAGCACCAAAGCATTTTACATTATGTGGGGTGTTGGGAGACAATCGTTGGAAATTACAATTACATTATCTTTCACACACTTAGCTACCACATTTTTTGTAGTCATAGGGAGATTCAGCAATATCCCCAGAATCGCATGGTGTTAATCACGCCAGGAACTTACAGCTATTCATCAAAGTCCCGATTTGCGAGTCCTTAATAGCGATTATTAAGGAATCGCAATTAAGGACTTGTAAATCGGAATTCATGTAGAAATCGCAAAATAAATTGCGATTCCTACAGCCTCCTTATTTGCGATTAGCAAATTGCTAATCGCAAATAAGGAATAACTCCCCATTCATTCCTATTGGCCTAAAGGCCCATAGGAATAAATAGGGAGTCAATCCTTATTTGCGATTAGCAATTTGCTAATCGCAAATAAGGATACGATTTCAAGGGTGCCAGGGGTGTCCAAAGGACACCCTGTAGCACCCCTGAAATGTGAATTTACACTGATGTTGGGCACACACATGTCCAAAGGACGTGTGTGTGTAACATGCAACTTAGAAAAATGCATTTAAATGTATTTTTCTAAGTTTTCGCTATTTACCACGAGGTTTGACACCCTCTCCTGTTGATGCTTTTCTTTGTTTATTTGACAGCTGTGGTTAGTATGCTAATCCATTTTTTTAGGTCTCGCCTGCATAAGGATGTGTCAGCGGACTCTTGTAGTCAGTAATGGGCTTGGATCCCACCCATGGCTTACCATTTGTTGGCATTATTGTCGCTCTTCTTTGCTACATTCTGATTGGGCAGCGCTTGTGTTACTTCCTTTTCTTTCCGTATTACACAGGCCAAGTATAGACTTATTATGTTTTATTAGTGTCCCTACGCTACCTCTCCGATCCTTGCACTGTGATTCAGGTACTATTTCTTCTGAAAAAGTGCTGCGACAAGGTCAACGCTGGCTGTGTCATAGCACTTTTTTTTTAACCTCCCTCCCGTCCCTGTTTTTTCACCCTCCTCATTGTTTCTTCTACCCCGCCCGTCTGTTTCCTCGACCACCCCTATCCGCCCCATCTCTATCTATTCTCCCCAGTTCCAAGAAAAGGAAAAATTGCGCCATGAAGCGGCCAGCGCCGGCCACTTCACAATGCTATCTTAGGTTTCAGCCTACTAGACCGCACAGCTGTCTGGTTGCGAAAATACTTTTTGAGGACACTCTGAAAGCTTCCGTAGGAATGCGTTCCGCCCATTGCTTACACCGCCTATTGGTTATTGTTAATTGTGTGGCTTGTAACTCACATTTGCTTGCTTACAATTTGCTGGCTTAATTTGTTTTAGGCTGTCCAGCTTATCTTTGTCCCTCCCGTGGAACATTGCTATTTACCATCACTGTCTCGCTCCTTGTACTCTTTAATGAGTGCCCTCTTTCAGTAAACAGGCCTTTGAATGCACAGCAAATGTGACTAGATAAGTACACAATTTAGAGGTCAAATGTCAGGCTCTGTCTTCTGAGGGAGTCTGGTGTTTACTTTTCTTTCTCTGACTTCAAAGTGAAAGGATTTATGTGACCGTTTTGCTGTATGCTGGGCATGGAAAGGAACTGTTTTTTCTAGCACACAGCAAAATTGAAATGTCTGTAAATATGTAAAACTGCAGATATTTCAAACTATATCAGAATTAGGAAAACGCAAAAGAAGCACAGTTTTTTTACAATTCTGAAGTTTGATGGAAACAAATATTTTAATCAGGTCAAAATAAATCCATACAGTAGGTGGTGCTTTTTCCACACATTTTCTGTGTGCTGCATAGTTTTATCAGTAAAACTGTATGTGCAAATATAATGGTCATTTTTATTAAAAATGTGTTGTTTATAATGGCAGTGTGCTACCACACCATACATAGTCCATTCTATGCCACGCCACTCTGTGCCACTTCACTCTAGGCCATTCTGCTGAACTCCACTCAGTACCATTTACTATATGAAAAAAAATTAAGTGCAGGCTATGTGTTAATGCATCTTGACCTTATGACATCAGTTGCCTGTATCCCAAAATATAGTTGGCTAATGCCATATGCAGTCAATTTATCCTCCGAGGATGGTACCATAACACATTGAATCTGGAGCTAATAGGTCCATGTAGTATTCAGGAACAAATCTGGTTGACCCTTTATTTATTTATTTTTATTTATTTAGTGTTTTCTATAGCGCGAACATGACCCAGTGTAGGGTGTCAGAGTGCTTTACAGTAGAGTTTCATCAGTTGTTTATGTTACATACTTCAGTTTAGCATATAGACATATATACATTCAATAATACAGTTGTCAGGCACAGTTAAATGACACGAGCATCTTTGTTCATGATCCAGTGTGGAGTGACATAGCTTTTTAAAATAATGCTTCATCCGTCATAATGTTTTACATTTCGGTATATCATAAAGACATATATACATTCAGTAATAACTTTGGGCAGTTTAGGATAGCAGGCCTCCCCTGTAGTGCGCACTATGTCACCCCAGTTTGGGCCCACCCATATGCAAATCAGTCTTGGCCCTGCTAGTCATGGGAACAGTCCAGCCGAACTGCCAGACCAGGTCCTTCCTGGACCGGAACACGAGCAATACAGGACTGGTTTCGCCCTAGTTATGGGCTCATCAGCTGGGTACAGCTTGGTTCTAGTGACACAGTGAGCACTGTGCATGGCAAGCAAAAGAACAAGTGGTTGGAGTGCTACCCTGAGCTATTGCCAGTGGTTCGACTTATTGCAAGCAGCCTCGCATCATTTTTGTGTGTGTTTCTTTTTCATCTTAGTTAACTCACTTCTTCTCAGACAGTGGAGATGAAGACCTCTACCTGTCTCGAGGAATTTGCCCCAGTATCTCTTGAAGACACTTCTAAGGCTATTTTGGCCAGCAAATCGGGATCCCCTTTTGACCCCTGTCCCCCTCCAGTGTTACACACCTTAGTAGAGATGGTTAATCCTATAATCAACAGGATTATTAATTCCTCTCTAATTACGGCAGACATTCCCAATGACTGGAAGCTTGCAGCTGTCAAGCCTCTACAAAAAAAGGCACTTGCTGACCCCACCACCCTCTCAAACCTGCGCCCTATCTCCTTGCTACCTGTCCTGTTCAAACTGACAGAAAAGTTCGTCAACAGTCAACTGACGAACTTTTTGGAGAAGAACAACATTCTCCATCCTAACCAGTCAGGGTTCCGGTCAGAACATTCTACCGAGACGGCCCTGCTTTTTACAGCAGAGACCTTACGGGCGGCTATGGATCAAGGAAAGAAGGCTGTCCTTATCCTACTTGACATGTCAGCAGCCTTTGATACGATCTCACATAACATCTTAGTGGACCGATTGGCTGCCGCAGGGGTAGGAGGGCAGGTCTTGGCCTGGCTTAGGAATTTCCTTAGCAACAGACACCAAGTCACAGTGTTGGGCCAATATCAGTCTGAGGCTAAAGCCGTCAGCTCAGGGGTCCCTCAGGGCTCAAGCCTAAGTCCTGTACTTTTTAACTTGTACATGGTACCCCTAGTGAAACTGATCGCGTCATTCCAGATCAGTTCTATTTCATACGCTGACGACACCCAACTCATTCTGGTGTTGGATAGGGAACGGCCAGGTGCCGAGGAAGATCTTAAGGAATGTCTAGCAGCAACTTTTAAATGGATGACCAACAATCATTTAAAATGTAACGCTGGAAAAACAGAAATTCTGCCATTCGGGAGTCATAATCTGTTTTTCCCAAAAATGTGCTGGCCGGTGGAGGCAGAAGCCCCTCCCAACACTATTACATCTGCCCGCAATTTGGGCATCAAATTTGATGACCAACTATCTTTCAAACTTCAGGCTGTGGCAGTAGCTGGGACGTGCTTCCAGATCATAAAAGCACTGAGGAAGTTTTTTTACCTACTTCCGTTGTCGGCGAGTAAAACAGTTGCAGTGGCCTTAAGTTCCAGGCTGGATTATTGTAACAGTTTATATGCTGGAGCTAACAAAACCGTCCTCCACAGGTTACAAATGGTCCAAAATGCGGCGGCCCGCCTTGTACTGCGTTGGCCCCGTAGGTCTTCAGCCTCAGCAGCACTTAACACCCTCCACTGGCTGCCAATAGGTAAAAGAATTCTGTTTAAAATTCTTATAATTACCTTTAGGGCATTTCATCAGCAAGGCCCAAAATACCTATGCAATGGTTTTAAAAGATATCATCCGACACGCTGTCTGAGGTCTGCCAGTCAGAATCTACTTACACCTCCCCTATTCAAGCTGGCCACAAAAGGTGGGAAATCCCTTTTTGTATTAGGCACCAAGGCCTGGAATAAGCTTCCGCCCCTTTTACGTTCACTATCCCAAGAAACTTCTTTCAGGAAGGCATTAAAAACCTGGATCTTCTCTTTGCCCGATGCGGCATGTAGGGCTTTGGTGTAATTTGTGGTGTAGAGTGTAAGTCATCCTTTTCCCTCCAACTCCTCCATCTGGGTTGGGTGAGCGCCAAGATACTCCTTGGAGTGAAAGCAGCGCTATAGAAATGTCTCTTACATTACATTCTCATAGTTTTCTACCTACATAAATTGGTTCTGCTTACCTGCCCAGCCTTTTCCCTAAGGCGTTTGTCTCCATATGGCCCAATCTATCTCTCTTCCCACTTTCTTTCCTCCCCCTTTTTCAAGCCAGTAGTACGAGCAACTGCATAGACTCCATCCCAGGCATGGGGTTTCATATTACATCAACTGCACTAGACGGGACAGAGTGAATGATCAGGTCTTTGTGGATTTTGCTGGAGCCAAGAAAAGAAAGGCTGTGACCTAACTCAATATTTCACATCGGAACATCCTGTGGCATATTCTTAGTTTCTTGCCATTCCTGAGCCATCAAAGCTGCATCAGTATATATTTAAAATTCAATTCACAGCTGATGTGGGCGAGGGGAACCCTGAAATATTACACTCCAATAGCACGCTCACAAGTGGGTGGATCAGAACAGCATTAAAACTCAATTTCATGAGGTAATGTGTCCCAAGATAAGCTGCAAATCAATTAAAAATGGACTGAATAAGGCAGTCTACCTCTGGCTAGTGTGCGTATTCCTCTGCACCATAGAGCAAAATACAGCAACCTAAATTAAATGCACAAAACACAGAAGAAAATATTTATTCTGAAAACCCCATATCTTTGTGAATACTGCACGTCACAAATCACACTACCCTACAGACAAGTACAACAACAACATCTCAAGTTCTTGGATTACGCCAAAGTGGATTACTTGATAAATAATAAACCAACATCTTGTTTTCGACACAAATGCATCAAAATATTGGTAATCAAACCAGTAATCGACAGTGCAGAAGCAAAAATCTCACATGCAGCCTAACCGTCCATCCCTGCTGTCTCAACTACACCTGCCACAATGCATCAGTCTTCAACGAAAACAAGGGAAACCCTACTCACAACGGAACCAGGGCCAACCATTATATCAAAAACAATGGTTCCAGTGGTATAATCAAAATGATATGAATTAAATATATAGCTCAATGGCGATAAACATTAATACTGAGAATTGACAAGGATGGCAAAAAGAAATGTACGTACAATTGTGTATATTTCTCTCGTGTTTTTTACTTCATAGTATACATTTTGTTGAAATATGTCATACAGTACAGTGCATACATAAACAAAAACATAAACAGTACATAAAAGTGCAGTGTGTCCCAAGTGTATCAATAAAACCAAACTAACAATACACAAAACATAAGTTCTCTCAAGGCACAGTGGTTTCTAAATGGATATATGAAAAGGAAAAAGACCAAAGAAGAATAATTTGATTATTAAAAGTGATTCTACACAATCGTAGACACTTTATTTAAAGGTTCAATTCCTTGTTGCGTCGACGGCGTTTCGACCCTTTAGGGTGTGGGTCTCGTCAGGACAGGACAATGAAGGACATCTGAATGTTATCACATATTCACCCATGCATGGTGAAAAAATGGAAAAAATTCACTCACTTAAAAGTGACCCAGCTGGGTACACATGTAGTGGTCAAAGAATTGCAATGAGCAATGTGCAACCAAGGGCACTGATAATGTTGTCTCAAGGTAACTGCTGTTGTACCTGTGGTCAATTTGAAAATAGCGCGGATAGCCAAATAAGCATCTGGTTCTTGGGTCCAATGATTGCCGTATATTTTTATCGAGGAAAATGCCTCGCTGCTGTGGAGCCCGGTCGCGTCGCACAGCTCTCTCCTTCCGTGTTCCGCTGCCCCTCCTACGCCCGGGATATTGAATCGTGCATGGGTGAATACGTGATAACATTCAGATGTCCTTCATTGTCCTGTCCTGACGAGACCCACACCCTAAAGGGTCGAAACGCCGTCGATGCAACAAGGAATTGAACCTTTAAATAAAGTGTCTACGATTGTGTAGAATCACTTTTAATAATCAAATTATTCTTCTTTGGTCTTTTTCCTTTTCATATATCCATTTAGAAACCACTGTGCCTTGAGAGAACTTATGTTTTGTGTATTGTTAGTTTGGTTTTATTGATACACTTGGGACACACTGCACTTTTATATACTGTTTGTTTTTGTTTATGTATGCACTGTACTGTATGACATATTTCAACAAAATTTATACTATGAAGTAAAAAACACGAGAAAAATATACACAATTGTACTTACATTTCTTTTTGCCATCCTTGTCAATCCTCAGTATTAATGTTTATCGCCATTGAGCTATATATTTAATTCATATCATTTTGATTATACCGCTGGAACCATTGTTTTTGATATAAACAATGCATCAGTAGCACACAAAGAACTCTCTCAAGCTCAGGAATCAGCCCACCTACTAATACTCACAATCCTTTGCTCAGGAACAGCATTTAGGTGTGCAATTTTAGCAAATAATCAAACCGCGAGTACTCGGGAATGTAGACAGAAAGCCAGTCTGGGGACAGGGCAAAAATAGATCTCTAAAGGCACCTGTTGTCTCGAAACCAACCTCTGCTACCAAAATTTTGTGGGAGTGGGGTACCCCTACAATCTTACAACCCAATAGACATTGAAAAAATCGGGTTGTTAGTTGACTGGGATGTGAGCCCTGGTCAAGCAGCAACCACATTCCTTGTCAGGGTGAGGCACAAGCCAACCCTAAATTAACCTGTGTTCAACCCTCTGGTAGCTTGGCACAGAGCAGTCAGGCTTAATTTAGAGGCAGTATGAAAGTATTTTGTGCAACACTTCAAACAGTAGTAAAGTGAAAATGCCACACAAAAAGGTCCCCGCAACAGATTAGACAGAGCATTTTTTAAGAAACGGAACAAGGCCAAAACAAATCAGTAGAACCAGAGATATGCAGTTTTAAAGATTTCAGTAAAAATAGCGCCACAAAGCGCCAACTGTGGATATCTGGGTGGGCTGGACGGGACAAAGTCACAAATGCAGACCTGCCTTGATGGAGCGAGGGCTGCATACAGAGACCCAGTTAGGACCGCTCGAGCAAAGTAACTTAAATCCTGGTTTGTGGATTGTTGCGATGGTCCATGTTGAAGGTGCATTGCCCATTTGAACAATGGATTGGTTCTGTGGTGCTGTGACGCAAGGGTCTGCATCGTATTCAAGGTTGCCATCGACGTGGAATGCTATGGCCTGTGAAGAGGATGAGTCCCACTGCGCATTTCCAATAAGGCATGTGATGCAGGTCTTTGCAACAGGAAAGACACACTCGGCGATGCATCTGTTCCCCTGGGGGTTGCGTCCCGCACCAGAGTAGATGCGTTGGTTCTTCTGGATCCACAGAGGCTGGAAGAACACCTTAGGCCCACTTCCAAGAGCCCAGCACTGGGGTGGCACGACTTGGCAGTGCACACTCACAGATGGCAGAGTCCAGGTACGGGTGTCAAGATTGACTGAGCCTTTTGACCCTGACGCTCAAGTCAGGAGGCCAGCCTAATATGCTTTGGAGTCACTATGGGGGTTTGGATTCCACAGATGCAGGTCCAGTCCTTCTCACCCAGGCAAGAGGCCACAGCAGGTCATCTCAGCAGTTAGCAGTTCCTTCAAATCAGCAGTCCTTTCAGCAGCAGAGCAGTCATTCTTCCTGCCGCATTATCCACAGGCCCAGAGGAGTACTGAGGACGTGGTGTCTAAGATCCAATATTTATACCCACTCCTGCCTTTTGAAGTGAGAGAAGCTTATAGAGCCATGCTTTTGAAGTGCACAGATGCCCTGCCTTCTTTGCTCTGGCCCCAGACTAACCACAGGGGTAGGCAGTTCTTTTTGTGGAGGCAGGCAGTTTGTGTGGAAGCCTATTCCAAGTGCAAGAGGAACTGTGCCCAGCTCCTCACTCCCATCCTGCCAGTTATAGCCCATTCAGGCACACCTAAGCTCCCTATTGTGTGTGATTGTCTGGAAGGAATACACAAAGCGCAATTGTCAACTATATCCAGTCATGTGATCCAGAGACATGAGCCTGGCACCAAATAGCTATGGCAGTAAAATGCCAAATTTCTAAAAGAGGCATTTTCAAAATTGTAATGTTAAATCTGACTTCACCATAAATCAAAATTTTTCATTACAATTCCAAAGACACCAACCATGAAAGTGTTACCTATTCCCATTTGGAAGTTATAGCGTATTCAATGTAATATGTTGACTTCAATGTTCTCCTGTAGGCCTTGCGGTAGTGAAAAACACATTTTTAGAGGTTTTCATTACCAGGACATGTAAAACTGAAAAGCAAATGTCCTACTTTCCAAATACATTGCACCCTGCCCTCTGGGCTGTCCAGGGCATACCGAAGAGATGACTTGTATGTATGACTTCTTTTCTCTAAGCCCGGAGCTTTCAACTTGCCCAAAACACGCATATGTCTGGTAGCATCTCTCTAACACAAGGGGTACTACATGGCTCCTTACTGAGCCCAACTCTATGCAACTTTTATATCTGCCCCTTAGCGGGAATTGGGAAAAACACTATGTCAAAATTGTCATATGCGGACGATACGCAGCTCATAGTCACCTTATCACAAGATATGGATGCTGCTGCAGCCCAACTTTCCCTATACCTAGAAGAACTAGCCTCCCGGATGACCAATAACTACCTTGCACTAAACGGCAACAAAACTGAGGTAATGATAGTAGGCAAAGCTCTATTTTTTTGGTCATCAGCTTGGGGGCCTGAGGTCTTGAACAAAGTCCCACTCGAAAGCTAAAACCAATAACTTGGGTGTATGGTTTGACCCAAAAATCTTGTTTTGAGAGTCAAATAAGGAGTGTAGCCAATAAGTGCGTTGGGACTTTTAAGGTCCTGAGGAAACTCCTGGACCTACTACAAATAACTGCCAGGAAAATTGTTGTACATGCCCTAGTAGCATCTTAAATAGATTACTGCAACATCCTTTACCTTGGGGCCACCAGAGCGAGCTTGATAAAACTTGTATTCAAAATGCAGCTGCCTGCTTGGTCCTCAATCTTACCAGAAGAACATACACCTCAAAAGCCTTGACTACTTTACATTGGCTTCCAGTGGAGAAGAGGATTATTTACAAGGCCATTTGTTACTGTCCCAGAATCCTGATGGACAAAGGCACTAGATATCTACGATCTATGGTAATACCTTACACACCCTCATGGAACTTGGGGTTCGCAGTGGCCAACCTCGTAAGTGTGCCACGATTGCAGAGGGCCAGGTTGAGAGCCTGGTCCTTCAGCTATCTGGTGGCCAAAACTTGTAACTCCTTACTGCAGAACCGGAGAGCACAACCTATAGAAAGGACCTTCCGCAGAGGACTCAAACCCCAGCTATTTAGTATACTAGTAGGCACTGCATAAGCTTTGATATCTATGCTCTTTCTTGGTCATACCCGGTCACCTGGCTATCCTCTTCCCCCTTCTGGTCTGCTTGGGGTTAGATCTTCAGCGCGGGGACACACCGGTGGCTGTAACCATGCAGTTAGAAAATGGAATGAAAAAAATTGTATTTAAAAGAAAGGGTTGGTCCTGGCAACAGGTTAATTTTGCCAGGTCGAAACGGCAATTTAAAAGTATACTTCCAGGCTGCAGTGGCAAGCTTGAGACATGTTTAAAATGCTACTTAAAGGGGTGGCACAATCAGTACTGCAGCCCACTAGTAGCGTTTAAGTTAGAGACCCCGGGCACAGGTAGTGCCACTGTTTAACGCCCATTCCCTCCCGAAACACAGCTTGGAAATTAGGGAATTCATTGCAAGCCAGGAGCTGGACATCTTGTTTGTAACTGAATCTTGGGGAGATGCTGCTTCCTGCCCGGATTTCTGTTCTGCCACCCCGAAAGGCTTGTGTGTGGTAAGACAGTACAGAACTATGGGGAGGGGAGGTGGCTTAGCCATTATCCATAAAGCGTTTTTTCACTCCAAAATCGAACCTATTCATCGACTGGATTGTGAAGCCTGTGCCTTTTCCATCACACTCAATCACAATCAAGTTTTTAAGGGGATTCTTTTATACCGTCCCCCTGGCCCGCATACTCGTTTCCTTTCTGCTCCTGATGAATTTACTGAACTCTCCTTAGGTCATTCTGACTATACCATCTTGGGGGACTTCAATTTTTATCTGGAAGTCGCAGGGGACAAAGACACCACTCAACTTATTGCCGACCTATTAGCGGTAGGATTACAGCAGTTAGTGGCAGCCCCTACTCATCAAGCAGGACACACGCTTGACGGTTTGTTCACCAACAACCCCAACATTGCACTGTCTACAGTTGTTCCCGTAGTATGGTCGGACCACCTTGCAGTCATTTTCACCATTCTGGCTCATAACCCAACCCTCCTCAGTCCACATCTCGTACCCCCATTAGTACCAGAGCCTGGAAAATCCTGGACTATCCTCTATTGTCCAATATCTTGGCTGGATCTCCTTACGAGGCTTCACCACACCCCAGCCTACTGTCCAGCAGGTACCAGGAGTGGATTCTGGGTGCAATCAATCGATTAGCCCCGGCCATATACATCATCCCTAACCGGCCTCGCCATCTGCCCAATGGTTCACGGAGGATCTCCAACTACAACAACAGTATTGTAGGAATTTAGAAAGGTGCTGGCGCAAGTACTATAGTCTTTCGGACAGCAAACCTACAAAGATGCGCTAGCGCTATATAAGAGATCTATTATTAAACATAAAAGCGCCTTTTTTCTTGCCCAGATTGAGTCTGCCCAGAACTCTGCATGAAAACTATTTCAAGTAGTCGATTCTCTCGCTAACCCTCCGACAGGGCCTCCCATTGCGCCATCTCAAGATCTTTGTAACGCTGTAGCGACTTTCTTTTCCACCTGAAGGACTGGGTTTTCCTAAGACCCAGCGGTGCCAGGGATAACACCTGAAACCTTTGTGGGTTACCTGTTCCGGCGTACAAATGAGAGACACGGGACACTTCCTTCGGCATCAAAGATTCAAGGTTTATTACTGCAGGTAACACAGAAGTCACAAGAAGTACATAGCATGTAAGTTCACGGAGTCTGATTCAAATTGTATCTGTAGATCGCTCCTTTTATACAGTTTTCCGTCATAAGATAACATGACAGACAAAAGGTTACAACCCACTTCCCACAGTAAAGGTCATAGGGGGTCGCTTTCATGTATTCAGGGCCCGGAACATAATTACAGTATCATTTGGCAGTTCCCAACTGTAAAAGTACATCTTCCCACCATTAGTACATTCCGTTCGGCTGTAAACGAATCAAGGAAGAGACAAAAACAGGTGCAGAGGAAGACAAGGAAAGCGAACAGATCGAAGAGAGTGTAAAAGGGGTGGTATCAGGAAACACGATTGCAGGGATCAAAGGGGACGTGCCTAATGAATGCACAACTGAGACAATAGATCGGCACGATAAGATGAGCCTCGAGCGGGGCCATCTGCCTTACAGTGTCATCCCCCTTACAGTGTCATCCCCCTCATCATAAAGACACCCTCAAAGGAACACGTGTCTTCCGGAAGAGTTTGGGAATTACAGGGTCACAAAGCGGACAGCGTCCGTTCGCTGGCTACTTGAGGGCAAGAAACAAAATGGATGCCGTATCTAAAATGGATCCTGTGGGTTCAGATGAAGAAACTCACGAAACAGACAAACGGTTTAGGTTAACACAGCAAAAACGCGTACACCCACTAAACTCGTCATTTGCGGTTCATAGATACCAAACTCGACCATATTTGGCCGAGTCGGAAACACCACTTACAATTGTCACAGAACCTCAGACGCTCCTTTTGCCCTCATGTAGGCAAGCACTAGTCGGAATCAGAATCGATCTCGATATTCATCAGACCATGTAGATGTTGCTGCAACATTATTCTATCCATCAGCGCTTCCTTGGTAACAGGCGGCCGCCTTATACACGTCGTAGCACAGAGGCCACATAAGGCAGGACCACACTGCACACAAAGACAACACGTGAACAGAAATGCTACAACAACCCCAATGATCATCAGAATCTTCCAACCCCACGTCGACATCAGGCCCCAAAACCACCCTAGTAGCGTCCAATCCCCTACGTCCACGTGTATGGACTCGGAGATCTTATGCAACTTCGAGATGGCTTGATAGACAGTTGGAGCGTTGTCAGGAATAAAAATACAACAACTCGAATGGATCACCTTACATACTCCACCTCTATCTGCTAAGACGACGTCTAAAACCATACGATTTTGTAACGTCATAAGCCTGTCCGCCTGAAGCTCTGCTGTGAGGTTACCAAGGGCACTTGCAGTGATATTAGCGGTCGATTCCACCACTCGAGTCAACTGTCTCAGGTTCCTACTATTAATCATAGGTCCCCAAAACGGCAAGAAACCCTTAAAGAAGTCTCCTGCTTCTTGACCGGCAGTGTCCTCTTTGCTAATCACACCTCTCACAACTCTGGTCTTGTGATAATCTGAGGCGACTGTAAAAGTCGTCGGCAACAAATTTGCAATATAACAGGTGCCCGAGAAGTCAAGGGGCAACCATGTATATGCACGGTCGTAACAGACAAAGTACGTACCCTTGGCAGTCAGGAGAACAGGGGAAGAGAGCATTGGTAAAACATACGTGTCAGTGCAAGCACTCTCTCCAAGGTGAGCTCTCGGGCTTCGACCACGACCTTTCAAACAGAAATTACCGAGGTGGGGTACGATCCAGATTGGAGATGAACTTTTGAGCTGTCTATCACCCACTAGCACACTATACTCAGCCTCACTCAGATCCCTATAGGCTCGCACCTCTTCCTCTGGAATAAGCGATGGATCAAAGATATCCCTATCTAAATCAGCAATCGCTATTGCCAAAGACTTATGGTACGGGCCGGGACCAAAGTGTGGAGAACGTGGCTCTCGATTGGGGTAAGAATCTAGTGCGCTACGAAACATTGTTTGGAATGCTCGAGCTGAACCCTGGGAACTGTAAGGAAGGACCAAGTACGGAATTCCCTTATCGGTGGTATGTGGCATTAACCCACACACCCAACAATTGGTAGTGTTCATCACCAACTGATGCTTATGAAGGAGCTGAACGAAGGAATTGTTCATAAATTCTGCACGTCTAACCTGCTCGTGTTGGGGTAGAATGTGGAAGGAATGAGGAGAAACAGTGGAGGTAGTTTTAGGTTCAGAAGAAGGGGTAGGTGAGGCAGAAGGCAATAACGACTGTATCATGTAATACACCCCACCCACCAATAACGAAGAAACAGTTAGGAACAGAAAGAACACCTGAAACATGAAGCATTTAGTACGTGCAATTCTATGCAGTTCGAATCTTTGAGATTGAGTCTTTTCCAATTCCGACAGCTTCGAGAAAGCCATCCTCTAAAACCGTCCGCAACGTTCTTGACGCACTTCGTTCTGTGTAGCAATAGTCAATCCCCAGGGGTTCCTAGGAATCGACGGTCTCCAACCTAGTGTCAGGACCTACTAAACAGAAGGAAGTACCCGCACGGCCTTACGGTCCACCCGGATGTAAGGTACTTTTAAACAATATATACAAAATCTCCTAGCTGTGGAAACAACACACACATATACAGAAAAAAAACTCAGAGTTCACACAAAATTTCAGTTATTCAAAAATGTTCAAAGTGATAATGGGGTAACGTGAATGTCAGGGGAGGAAGCAAAAATATTTTTTATTAGTCTCTAGTGTTGGAGCGGAGAAAATATCTGCTTCTCCCAGGACGAGTCTGATCTTCAAACAGTTGGTCGGATGGTGAAAATGAATCCTGTCGATCAGACAATAGTTCAGGTCTTGAGTTCTCCCATGACAAATGTTCAACAGTATCGTCCGGCTGCACTGAGGTATCTCCCACAGGCTGTGCGTCACTGAATGGAACAAAGTTCGGCAAAACCTCCGCTTCAGACGAGGCGATGCCCTTCCTTACCCACGAGTCCGCTGGCAAAGGTATAGGTACCTTCTTGGTGTGGGTGGCGTGCACCCAGTGTTTGCGGCCTTCCAAACGAACAGCAGTTCTCGTGGCAAGGAGCACCTGATAGGGTCCGATGAATCTAGGCTCAAGATTTCGTTTTCGGCCAAAATTCCTCGTAACCACCCAGTCTCCGGGCTGGAGCTGGTGGCCTGGACCCTCCGTCTGCGCCGGCAGTGCTTCAAAAACCTGTTGGTGAATTAACCTCTTTTTAGCAGTCAGATCATGAAGATAATCGATCAACATTGGGTACTCAAGATCAGCGAACACACTGGGTCTAGGGACCCCCCAAACATTGGCAGGACGGCCGAACACAATCTCATATGGGCTGAGCCCTACTCGAGAGTGTACAGTCGCCCTAGTTGACAGAAGAGCTAAGGGTAAAGCGTCAGGCCACGAAAGACCAGTCGTGGCTTGAATCTTTGCGAGTTTTAGCTTGAGAGTTCCATTATATCCCTCAACCAAACCTGCTGACTGGGGATGGTTGGCACTGTGGAATTTTTGTGTAATTCCAAGGCCCTTACACACACTCTTCATCACACTCCCCACAAACTCACTTCCGTTATCAGACCATACAATCCATGGCATTCCATACCGAGGAAAGTATTCCTTCAGTAAGACTTTTGCTGTGGACAGGGCAGTATTGTCTTTAAGAGGGTAGGCCTCGATCCATCGGGAGAATGCACAAACCACAACCAAAACATATTTTAGGTTATTGCATCGCTCCATATGGATGAAGTCCAACTGAATCACCTCAAAGGGACATGAAGGAGGAGCAAAGTGGCCAGGGGGTGTAGGAGTTCCCTTACCAGGATTGTACATCATACATATCATGCAATTCTTGACCAATCTCTCAGCACATTTAGCAATACCATCATTCTTCCATACAGGGGACAACAGCTTACAAATACCTTTCGCGCTAATATGTGACAAACCGTGTGCCATAGTCACAACAGCTAGCACATAAGCATCCGGCAACATCCACCTTTTATTCTCCGACAAATCAATCCAACAGCCATTCGCATCCAGCTTTCCCGTACTCTCTTTTCACTTGAACTTTTCAGTCTCAGTGGCCTCATTCTGTATCGTTTTCACACTCTCAATAGTATCCTCACACATACCAGCTTCTGCAGGCCACCTTGCCGAACTCGTCACATACATTCTAGTTGTAAGGTTTCGCGCAGTCTCTCTAGCAATCTCATCAGCGAACGCATTGCCACGACCAACATCATCCGTCACCTTACGGTGTGCACTACATTTAATAATCGCCACCTGCTTGGGTAATGTAAGTGCATCCAAAAGATCATTCACAAGCTGTCCATGCTGAATCTTCGTACCATGCGATGTCATAAAACCTCTCTCTCTCCACAATCGTCCAAAACTATGCGCAACACCGAACGCGTACTGACTATCCGTAAACACATTCACCCGTTTCCCTTTTGACAACACACACGCTCTGGTTAAGGCAATTAGCTCCGCCGCCTGTGCAGAATTCTGATTCAATCTCGCAGTCTCCACAACCGTACTCAATGTCACCACAGCATAAGCAGTCGTCACATCACCATTCGGCAACTTAAAACACGAACCATCCACATACAAAGTACCATCGGGTTCTTCCAATGGAGTGTTTTTTAGGTCAACACGACCCTTTGTTTCCTCCTCAGTTCGTAAGTAACAATCGTGTGGGGCTACCTTATCTGATTCCACATTGGTTGGCAACAAAGTCGCCGGGTTTAGGACATTGCAGCGCTTTATTTGAATATGACTTGCCAGAAGCGTCAACTCATAACCAGACAACCTTGCGCTCGTCAGATGTTGGGTTTTCGTACGATTCAAGAGAGTGTCAACTGCATGCGGAACCATCACCGTAAGCATATTATCCATGACCAATCCTGCAGATTGTCGGATGGACACCGCAGCTGCCGCTGTTGCTCTCAAACAACTCGGCAATGCTCTAGCTACTGGGTCCAAGGTCGAGGAAAAATATGCACATGGACGCTGCTTACCACCGAATTGTTGTGTCAAAACACTCAACGCACAACCTTCCCTCTCGTGAACGTATAGTGTAAACGGCTTACTGTAGTCAGGAGTACCTAACACAGGGGCCGAACACAACGCATCACGCAGTTCAGAAAAACTTTTCTGACCTTCTTCCGTCCATGGCAAAGGAGTTGGAACATCCTTGCACGTCAGAGCCACCAATGGTTTCGCTAGCAATGAAAAATTTGGAATCCATTGCCTGCAGTATGACGTGATACCTAAAAAGGCACGCACATCTCTCTGAGTTGTTGGCACAGTCATTCGAGCGATCGCTGCAATTCTCTCTGGGGTCAACCTTCTTCCCTCCTTTGACAATAAGTGACCTAGATAGGTTACTTCTTGACAACAATATTGCAGTTTAGAAGGTGACACCTTATGATGTAAGTCACAGAGATCCTGCAACAACGACACCGTAGCAATTTTGCAAATGTCCTGTGTGTCCGCAGCCACCAATAAGTCATCAACATATTGGATCAAAGCCGCACCAGCCGGCAATACAAACGCATCAAGTTGGCTCTTCAGGGCTTGGCTGTATATCGATGGACTCTCACAGTAGCCCTGGGGAGCGCGTTTAAACCTAAAGCTGCGGCCACCTCTGAGAGAAACCGAAAAGGTCCCTGCTCTCCTCAGCAATCGGAATGCTAAAGAAAGCATTCTTCAGATCGATCACTGAGAACCAGGACGCAGATGCTGGAATCAGAGTCAGTAAAGCCGTAATGTCAGGCACCACAGGGAACTGAGGAATCACAATTTTATTCACCTCCCGTAAATCAATGACAAAACGATAAACAGGAGGCTTAGATGGATCAGTACGTTTCAAAATGGGCAGCACAGGGCTATTACACACGTTTCCCCGAGTCTCCTCGATAACATCTTTCTCGATCAAATCATAGATGATCGCTAACAGCGCTCGCTCACCATCAAGAGAGATACGATACTGGGGAATACGTGGTAATCGCACATTCGATTTCAGTTGGACAACATAAGGGGAGATGTCAAGCAGGCCCACGTCATTGGGACCTGTTGCCCACAAAGATGCAGGAAGAGAACTCCATTCCGGTGGGAGCTTATCAATGGACAAATACATGGGAGAGATAACTCTCTCACCCAATGTAAGCTTTACTCCCGCAGGAGAACAATACAAAGTCGCATACAGACGTTTCAGCAAATCCAGGCCCAAAAGATTTTCACCACAACCAGTAGTCAAAATCAAGGGAGCTTTCAGCTCACGAGGCCCAATTGTAAGGGTCAAAGGGCGAGAAACCGGATTGCTAACAGGGGCGCCGGAGAATCCAACGGAAACATTTGTTAAGCCAGACAAAGGTGCGCCAGGGAGTTTCGAATGCATGATGTAACTTTTCGCTGCACCAGTATCCAACACAAAAGGCTCAACTACGCCCGAGGTGGCAACTGCGACGTAAGGCCCTCTCTGATCAACCGGAACTGATACTACTCCCTCTCCTTGTCTATGGCTGTCCTAGTAATTACTGTCGTCAGTACCCTGATCGATGTAATAATCATCCACATTGTACTGTGCGGATCTACCTGATGATGACCCACGCTGATCAAAACAATTATTAGAATCAGAGGAATTATTAGAACGATCATTTTGATTCTGCTTAACACCACGACCTCTACCTCGTGAAGTCTGCTGAGGGCCACTACGACCTCCTCTAGATGAATTGCCACTATTTCGATCACGCAAAACCGGACAATCAAATTTCAAATGACCCTCACCTCTACAGTAGGCACACTGATTGTACCCAAGCATAGATCTCTGCGAAGAAGAGTCATTCCGCGATTGTGACCTATTCGACTGTGACTGCGATCGATTCCGCTGCTGCGAATCATTCTGATTCGAGCGCGGAGGATACGCTTGTTGCAACAACACTTTCGTTTTAAGCTCTTTCGTCTTTTTGTCTGCACGATCATTTTCCTCTTTCTCTCTATTCTCATAATATTGGGCCGTAGCCAATATCTGAGCAGAAGTGGAAACAGCCCACGCACTCTCTGAATTTTTTAATTTGTTGCTGAGGTCCGGCAACAAATTCGACACAAATTTGTCCACAAACAATCTCTGACCTCCCTCGGTGGCCATATCTTGACCACTATGATCGATGAATGCCTCCTCAAATCTCGTAAAGAAATCAGAGACGCTCTCATCCTTCTTTTGCTTGCAAGCGGACAATTTGTCCCAGTTAACTTTCATAGCTGGCATAAGCGTTTTCATAAGGGTGATTATTCTCTGAGGCAAGGCCGTAATTAACTGTTCAGGCTTAGCCCCACCGACCTGCAAACCGTCCGCTGCTGTAAGTGCAGCCCAATCACCACCTAATTCAGCTGCATGGTCTTCGTGACGTATTTTCGCCCATACCGGTTGCGGTACGACATTACCGAACAACATATCAATGTCGGCCAGATTCATCACCGTCGCATCCACTAGCTGAGACAACTCTTTATAGTACCCGGCATGATTCTTTCGAGGGTCAGGCAAAGATTGCTTCACCTGCAAAACTTCTGATCGCTTCCATGGAAGGTGTATCCATACTCTCTGGAAGAATGGTGGTATTGGAGGATTAGCACCGGGGTTACCAGGCATCCACACTGGTGGAACTTCGCGCATGGGATACTGACCAGGCGTTGCTATCCATTCCTCAGTTTCGTCTGTAAACAATGCTCGAGGCATTATAGCAGGACGAAAAGATAGTAGCTGCTCGAGCAGCCAATACATCATCAGCCGCATCAACTAATATCTCATCGCGTAAGAGCTTGCACATTTCTTCGAACACGAATCTCTGTGTTGGCTCATTGAATTGAGAGAAAGTCTCGACAACTATACGTGGAGGATTCTTAAGGGGATATCTAATCCAATTTTTCGCCATATTATATAGTGTGTCACGTTCCCTACCGCCAGGAAGCTGACTTCGTCTTTGGGGAGCGTCAGAACCAGCAGACTCAAGAATCGGTCCAAGAGAAGAGTAGAAGTTAGCAGCAACAGTAGGAGCACGACGTCGAACAGACGGGGTAGAAGAAAGAAGCAAAGGGGTAACAATGGAAGAGCCAGAAACAGAAGGAGCAGCAGGAGTAGCCACAAGAGTGGAAGTAACGGGAACAGTAGTATGAGAAGGTATAGACGGAGGAGCAGTAGGAACAGGAACAGGTAGAGGAACAGCTACCGGAACAGCAGGTTGAGGAACAGGAGGAACCACAGGAGCTGTGGTATCCTGTGCATATGGAGGTGGCGACTTCAGTAGATAGGACAACAAAGGGTCCTCTACTGCTTCCTCTCCCTTTTTATCCGTACCCGTCGGTAAAGCGGGGTAACACTTATCCACTGTCATACGCTGCAATCTATCAAAAATTTCCTTTTCCTTCTCCTCTTTGTCTCGCTGAAACTGCTCTGCATTTTTCATCGTGGTAACAATACCTTCTCTCTTATTACGTTTAAGCTGCTTGATTTCTTTCTGCTTGGCTTCTTTACGCCATAACCGAAGGGAATCAAACATGGCCGGCCTTGCTTTTCTTTGGAACAATTTAGCTTCAAGATTATCTAAAATCGGGGCCTCAAAACTACCATGCGGTGGCCAACTAAGGACACCGTCATCTTTAGTGTAACGAACCCAACACTCGTTGAATGTGATTGGACCCAAACCATGTTGACTATATAATTCGTAAGTTGGAGTTCCGACCGGAGGTATCGGACATGAGTCCTCCAACCGGGAATCCGCACCACAACCTCTAAAGCAACTGAACAAAGTACTATGGCCAGGCATCGTGCACACTAACCGAGTTTCACAAACGTCAAGGGTTATTGGATTACAATGTCCCTGCAAAAGTGCAAAAACCCTCGGTTTTTGGCGACTGCAGACGTCAAATAGAACAACGAAGAACAAAATACCAAGAACCACAAATGCAATGGAACCATGCAACGACTAAGTACCCACAACAACTAAGGACTTTGGGAGCGACCCACAAATACTTAACTCAAAAATCAATGGCGTCACCAGGAAGGCCCGTCAATCATCTCGCTGTACCAAGGTCTACGCCAGGCGCCAAAACAGGTCTACAGTCAGGGCAGCAGTCCGTCGCAGCCGTCAGGAGGCGGGGATCTTCGCGGGAAAAGTCGTCGGGCCACTTGTTTCGACAACCGGATCGATGAAGCGGGGTGCACCTTCCCTCGGAGATTTCACACGAAGTTCCTCACGATCGTCGGGCTTTGGACCGGTACCACTGATGCAGCCCCATGTTGGGCGCCAACTGAAGGACTGGGTTTTCCTAAGACCCAGCGGTGCCAGGGATAACACCTGAAACCTTTGTGGGTTACCTGTTCCGGCGTACAAATGACAGAGACACGGGACACTTCCTTCGGCGTCAAAGATTCAAGGTTTATTACTGCAGGGAACACAGAAGTCACGAGAAGTACATAGCATGTAAGTTCACGGAGTCTGATTCAAATTGTATCTGTAGATCGCTCCTTTTATACAGTTTTCCGTCATAAGATAACATGACAGACAAAAGGTTACAACCCGCTTCCCACAGTAAAGGTCATAGGGGGTCGCTTTCATGTATTCAGGGCCCGGAACATAATTACAGTAGCATTTGGCAGTTCCCAACTGTAAAAGTACATCTTCCCACCATTAGTACATTCCGTTCGGCTGTAAACGAATCAAGGAAGAGACAAAAACAGGTGCAGAGGAAGACAAGGACAGCGAACAGATCGAAGAGAGTGTAAAAGGGGTGGTATCAGGAAACACGATTGCAGGGATCAAAGGGGACGTGCCTAATGAATGCACAACTGAGACAATAGATCGGCACGATAAGATGAGCCTCGAGCGGGGCCATCTGCCTTACAGTGTCATCCCCCTCATCATAAAGACACCCTCAAAGGAACACGTGTCTTCCGCAAGAGTTTGGGAATCCCAGGGTCACAAAGCGGACAGCGTCCGTTCGCTGGCTACTTGAGGGCAAGAAACAAAATGGATGCCGTATCTAAAATGGAACCTGTGGGTTCAGATGAAGAAACTCACGAAACAGACAAACGGTTTAGGTTAGCACAGCAAAAACGTGTACACCCACTAAACTCGTCATTTGCGGTTCATAGATACCAAACTCGACCATATTCGGGCGAGTCGGAAACACCACTTACAATTGTCACGGAACCTCACACCAAGGTCACCAATATTTACTCATCTTTCTCTTCCCTTAAACGCTCGGAGTGCCCTGACCCCCTTCCTTTGTTCCCTTCACCTACATCTACCTTTTCCAACTTTCATATGGTCTCGACTGAACAGATCAGCAAGCTTATTACTTCTATTAAATTCGGGTCTCCTTTAGACCCTTGCCCCCCTTCCATACTGAGTGCTCAAACGGAGGTTATTACGTCCCCGCTCACGGACTCATGTAATTCCATCTTCCAGACAGGCATTTATCCGGAAATTTGGATAAAGGCAGTCATCAAGCCCCTGTTAAAAAAAAAAGTCCCTGGACCCCGCTGACTCAGCTAGTTACAGACCCATTGCCTGCCTCCCATTCCCGGCCAAAATATTTGAAGCAGTCATAAACCAACAGCTTTCGGGGTTCATCGATTACAATCAACTTTTAGATGATACCCAGTTCGGGTTTAGGAAGGGCCATGGCACAGGAACTGCTTTGATAAAGGCCTCTGACGAGATTAGGACTATCATGGACCAGGGTGGGGCAGCGGTCCTTGTACTCCTAGATCTGTCCGCTGCCTTTGACACGGTCGATCACTCCATCTTGATCGACCGTGTCACATCCTTGGGGGTGACCCATCTTGCCAGGGACCTCATTGCTTCGTTTCTGGCCAACCGTACGCAGGCGGTGAAATTGTGCACTTTCTACTCGCCCACCTTCACCCTTCCGTGTGGGGTGCCCCAGGGCTCCTCGCTAAGCCCCACATTATTTAATATATATGTGGCGGATTTGGCGAGGGTTATAAAAGCACACAGGCTGCGCTTAACCACCTATGCGGATGACACCCAATTGGTGTTGGCGGTGCATAAGGATGGAACAGCCGTTGCTGCAAGATTCCAGGAGGGGATGTTGGCCATTAGCTCATGGATGGCGAGTAACTGCTTGAAGTTAAATTCGGACAAGACCGAGGTGATGACCTTTGGCAACCTTTCGCCGGAATGGTCTTCCATCTGGTGGCCCAGCGAAATGGGCTCACCTCCCACTCCGGTTGCCAGGGTCAGAAACCTCGGTGTCATGTTCGATGACAAGCTGTTATTCAAGCACCAGGTGAATGCAGTGGTCGCACCCTCCTTCTATATGTTGAGGAAGATTAAGAAGCTGTTGCCATATCTCCCTCCAGCTGCAGGAAAAACACTGATCACCACCCTCGTTTTTTCTAAGATGGACTATGGCAACGCTCTCTTCCTCAACACGCAAGAACAAGTTTTAACCAAACTGCAATCAGTTCAAAATGCGGCAGCCAGAATCCTGCTCGGCATCCCCAGTCACCGCCCCACCTCCTTGGCCATACGTCATCTGCATTGGTTAAGAGTTAAGAGTCGGGTTAAGTTTAAAGCACTCTGTATCGCCTACAAGGCCATCCATGACTCAGGACCCAGGTTCCTTAAGGATGCTTTTCGGAACTATGCCCCTAAAAGATCACTTCGCTCATCCTGCACCTACCTCCTCCCTGTCCCACGTACTAGAACCACTACCTGGGGAGATAGAAGTTTCCTAGTAGCAACCCCCAGGCTGTGGAACTCTCTCCCTTTGTCCGTCAAAACCAGTCCCACTCCCATCATGTTCCGTAAACTTCTGAAAACCTGGTTATTCAATCAGATTCATTTGGCTGCTCTCTGTCCCAGGAAGTTCGATATGCGCCGAGACACCCCAGGGTAGTTGTGCGCAATAAAAATCCCAAAAACATAAACTAGGGACCTACAAGTAAATTAAAAAGGCAAGTTGGGGATAAGGCAATTCTACCACGTTTTAAGGCGAGCACAAGCACTTTAGGGCTGGTTAAGTGTGCTAATCCTAAAGTCAACAAAAATGAAGTAGCAAACGGGAGGGTTGAAGGCAAACATTTAGGAGGTAAACAATGCCAGTCTAACATACCTCATAGCAAGGCCAACCGTGAGTGGATCGGGGACAGTGTTAAACTTTAATTTCACGAGGCAATGTGTCCCCAGAAAGGTGCAAATCAGTATATCAAAAATACAGTAAATTAAGAAATGACAACTCAATTTGAATTTTAGGACGGAATCTGAAAATTCAAAAGATGTATTACAAAAATCCAAAAGGTACAATACAGGATAATTAGAAGGCAGATGCTTATTATCATAGCCATAAAGGCCATCAGTACAGAAAAATAACAAAATCAGAAGAAAAAATTTGCAGCAAAATCAGTAAGAAATGGAGATCATCTTTAGTAGCATCCAAAGATCATAATAGATCTGGCTCGCCTTCAAATTTGAGGGTTTATATGTGAAATGTGTTCATAGAAAGTGCAGATTCATCATGGTGTAAGCAAAAGAAATAACATTTCAGCAAATGAGAGCATTGAATTAATAAAGTCCACACAGCTGTACAACCTAAGCTCTACATTCCTATATGAATATTGATTCAGCCCCCATCTGACCTAATGTCACCTGGAGATGTCAGAACAAACGAGGTACAAAAACAGTGAACTACTTTAAATGAATGTAATACCGTGTTTAAGCGGAAGGACCTTGAAGCGAAACAAAACTACTGAGTCCATGATAGTCTTCTTTGAGAACAGTGTCAGTCGGAAAGAAACAAACATGCCTTGCTTGCTTAATAAACAGTAAATGTGACATCCATTTTTAACAAGATGTAGAGTCTAGCTAAGGCCTAGTTAGCATGAGCCAAATAAATTCATTTTTTAGCCAGTCGTATCAAAATTGTTTCAAAGGCAGTAGCATCATGTCGGTATATACATGTGAATTTGAGATCAGATTACTTTTCTGCTCTTTAATAGCATACAGTTCTAATCACATACAAACTACCACAATTTCCCCCTCTGATTATTTATAATCATTAAAGCCCTCAACTGGTTTTAATACAGTCTGCATCACTTTGTGCTGCTTGTCTTTTGGTTCTTCCAATGCCTTGAGTTGATTACATACACTATCTCTGGCATCTTTCATTTCAAGTTCCACTTTCTTCCTTCGGACAAAGTCTTTTTCTCCTTGCAGCCCCATTTTTGAAATTTTTAAGAAGAGGGATAGAACAATTGCTCAAATAACACAATAGTCACAGGTACTAGTATAATCCTTAACACACCCCTCTAAAACTATTGATACATTCACCAACCTTACTAAAACACTTTCCAGTCACTCCACCCAGGAACCTAGTGCTTCCCAAAATCCATACTCTTCAAAAGTTTGGACTTCACAAGAAGTATTGGTTAAATTAGCAACGTGCCCCTATAAGCTTTCTGCAATCTGGAATAAAAGTGCAGCACTTGCTCACATACAAACGTTGTTAACACCGCCTTCCTTTTGAGAGAAGGATATCTAGTTCTAAGCGGTTTTGCATAATCATTGCACCCATAGGAATTATTTCATTATTTATTTGTTTTAGTACACCAGCTGTATTGGAAGCGAACCAATAAACAAGCATAGGTAATAATATAATTTTCACATCATTCATAGCCATGCCAATAGATGATATCTTAGCCCATAATACATCCAGCAAAACTTGCCCAAAAACACATTTCACTCTCCAAGCCAAGAGCAGCACTCATCTCATTCACTTGGTAAACCCTTGGGAATACCAAAGCAAAATAACAGGAACACACCAAATTACTAGGTAGGTTGAAATAAACAGTCTTACCACACACGTAATACATTCCTCAAAGTATTGGTTACTTTCAGTCTTTCAAAACATTTGCTCTCCTCATTATATTCCCTAACAAACTCGCACTCTTCTTCACTAAAACTGCACACAAGCTCCCCTTTAATATATTTAGTATTCAGGTTAGTTTGTGAAACTGTATTCAGATGTTTACTATAAGTTATTGAATACCGAGAATTTTCAGAAACGGGACGATCTTCCAGTGTATGAAGTCAACTCTTGCTTATTTAATATACTAACAAAACCATTGCAAGACAGTTTATACAACATTGGCAATTTAGGTGACTCCTTCACCTGCAGAAGAAGGGGAAAAATAGTACAAACTAGGCAAGTTTTGACTCCTATTAGATCTATGCGTTCCTTCAACAGATTTGCAAAGATATTATCTCTGAAGCTACTAATATTTCCATGTGTCATTGTGTTCTGTCTAAAATTATTATGAGGGGGGGCGTGGCCAAGATAGCGGAGTAGGAGGACCCGGCCTCGGCGATCTCCTCCGGCCCGGGCCCCTAAACGCCTTATTCACCGCTGATCTCCCACACCGTTGCTAGCTGGCGACGGCAGGTGCAGTGGGGAACTAGCGGACCTCGTTGCGGAGAAAATCTGCGCACCAGAAGGCGCCGTCGGCGGACTGTGGAAGCCGAGCTGCGATCTGCGAGAGCTGCGGCCCGACCGGAAGTGCCGCTAGGCCCGCCCTGTAGGCTAACTCGAGCCTGAGGCGCCGCGCGGAGGCCGCCAGCGCAGCCTGGAGAGGAGCGGGGACCTACTCGGGTCCGCCCGCCACTGCAGTGCGGAGCCGCTGAATACGGCACGGAGCTGAGGCTAACGGGGCGGCGTGGTGTCGGAGCCTCGCCACGAAGAACGGCCGAGTCGCGGCCGCGGGTGGGACTGGAGCAGTGCCGGGGGGCCTGACCGAACCGGATCGGGGTAAAGGATTGTCCCACCCGCTGAAGCCACACAGGAGGTAGCGCGTGCCTTGCGGTGTAACTCGGGCCCGGTGGGGCCTTCAGCGCCATTGAAGCGGCTGACCCCGATGACTTGCCGGCTCCCTTATTGTGAACAGAGTGGGGTCAGACCGGGAGCTGCTTGCGAGGTGGGCTGACGCCGGCATACTACGAATTGGGGACGCCATTTTGAGACTGGAGTCTGCGTCTCAATCGGCCTGGCACTGAGTTGGCAGGAGTCTACGCCCCGAGGAACACAAGGTGGTGGAGAGCGGGTGCCGGGGTGCACCTCAGTGGCTAGAGGGGCCGGTAGCTCACGGACCCACGGAGGAACGGAGACCCCATCCCCCCGGCCTAGTGCTGTCGGAGAGGGGGGGGGGGCAGGCCTGGACAGTGGTGAAGGGCCGAGCTGCCTATTCGCGGAGGTCTTGGTACGTCACGGCAGCCACGGTAAGGGGACCCAGCACTATTGTTTCCCGTCGGAGCCTGGCGGAGGGTGTGGGGTCGCCCTCTTCTGTTTCCCCTTGGCAGCGTATGGGAGTGGCGGAGGGCCTGTGGGCCTGGACTACTGGAGTCCTGCGACTGGCCTGCTAGTGACTTTGCAGTGGGCCCAGCCTGCCCTTGGGACTTTTTTGGTCGTTGGCTACGGGGGCTTGCTCCCTCTCCTGGCTGACCCGTACTAGTGTGGCTGATCCTGGTGGGACACTTGCAGTGGCCGGAGTGCGTGCAGGCAGTGGATGCGTGGGGAGAGTGCCACCTCACTCTAGGACTCTAAGCTCGCCCAGGTTGATTTGGGGCCAGGACTGGCGACTGTGGCTGGGTCCCCGGAGGTCTCTTGGATTTCAAGTATACGGTTGGCAGCCGACGGAGTGAGCGGACGGAAGGCCTAACCAACTAGAGCGGTCGACCAGCTGGTGGCTAGGTGGTGTAGTAAACGCTGCTGTTGCTGGTGAGGATTGGACACTTTCATCTATCGCCCAAAATGGCCGGCAACAAGGGGAGCAGGAAGGGTGACCGCACCCTACCAGAAATGCTGAACAGGGGCACTGCACGGCAAGACCGCGGACAGGACTCCTCGGGTCAGTCGAGCAGCTCACAGGGGGCGAGCGGAAGGGAGCCGCCAGTTACTAGGTCATTCCTTGAGTCGCTTTTTAGCTCCTTACGAGAGGACTTCCAGACACTCAAGCAGGAAGTGGCTGGGGAGGTAAGAGAGGTCCAGAGAGAGGCCGATGGCCTGGGAGAGAGGGTCTCATCTGTGGAAGAAGCTGGCCATGCCCGGGATGAGGAACTCACGCAGCTCCAGCAGGAAGTGATCAGGCTTCGGGACCAACAAATCAATCTCCAATCCCATGTGGAAGACCTCGAGAACCGTTCCCGGAGGAACAACATTAGGGTCTGGGGTGTTCCTCTCGGAGAAGAAGGGGAAGATGCGGCAGGCTACCTGCAGGATCTGTTCAGGGACATCCTGGGTGAGCCGACTGATTTTTCTCTCAGGATCGACAGGGCACACAGGGTGGGCCCACGACGCAGAGCCCCGGCGCCTCCCCCGACCTTCTGGCCTACCTGCCGGACTATCTCCTGAAGGAAAGAATCCTACGGGTGGCTCGTACCAAGCCTTCCTTGGAGTTCAGAGGTCATAGGGTGGCCCTCTTTCAAGATCTCTCAGTGGTCTCCCTCCAGAAACGCAAGTCCTTTAAAATTGTGACTGACTTCTTGCGGGAGCATGATACTCAATACTCTTGGGGCCACCCTTTTTGTATTATCTTCCGCTGGAAAGGAACATTACATCAGCTGCGCTCTCTCCAGGACACCTGTACTGTACTGGGCATTACAGCGACCGACGAAGATGCTCCCACTCCACGTCGTCGCCGAGTCACCAGGGATGGCTGGCAATCGGTCCCTGGTCGCAGGCCTTCGACCTCTTCGGTGAGACCTGACTCGCCTACTATCCGGGCTGAAATGGATAATGCTGTGCGAGAGGTCGCTAGAGAAACGGCGACGGGAGAGGTTGCTTTGACCGCCTAGAAATTCTCCGGGGGGAGATCGACATCGCTTCTTTTTGAGCTGCAGGTTTGGGGGCCTGGGGGGGGGTGGGGGGGAGCGGGGGTTGTGTGGTGGCCGGACATCCACTTTTGAGACTTTTCCATAGACTTGCCTGTTTGGGCCGGGCTTGGACAATGGTTTCCTTGACTCCTTTTTTGGGAGGACGGGGACAGTGTTCTGGGAGTTGAAGGGGTTGTGTTGGGGTGTTGGGGAACCGGGAGGGGTTGTGGGAGTTGGGAGTGGGGGATGGAGTTGTCCAGTGCGCTGTGCTAGGATTTGTTGCTTTTGCCTGAGTTTCTCCACCTTGTCTTACTAAGCGACGGAGGGGAGGCGAGTGTGGAGGTGGAATATGGGGTTGGCTGGTGTGTGGGGGGAGGCCCGTCACATTAGGGCTCATGGCTGGTGTTAGGTTGCGCGGCGCAGGAGGGAGCGGCTTCGCTTATTGTTTTTGGCAGATTGCTTTGCTGCTTGAGTTGGGGGGAGTATACTCTCCCACTACGATCACCACGCAGGACGCTAACGCCTTTACATACATTTACCACTATGCCTCCTCACACCTTTAAAGTCGTGACCTTGAATGTCAGGGGTCTGAATAATCCCGTTAAGCGGCGGGCGGTGCTTTCCCTGTTAGAAAATGCTCAAGCGGACATATGTCTTCTTCAGGATAGAAAATGCTCAAGCGGACATATGCCTTCTTCAGGAAACACACCTGTTACCACAGGACACACATAGGCTACGCTCTTGTAAATTTCCGACGCAGTTCTTTTCCTCCGGTACCACCAAGACAGCCGGGGTGGCGATTCTGGTGGCTCGACACTTTAGGGGAGAACACATTCACAAATTTGCAGAAATGAAAGGGAGGTTGCTGGCGCATAGGTTCCGGGTGGGGGGAATCACACTCACGATAGGTTCCCTTTATAGTCCCAATTATAAACAGGAGCGGTTCTTGCAGTCTGCGATAGGTGAGATCACTGCCTCGCCGGACAGGCATATTATCCTCGGGGCGACCTTAACATGGTCTTTGATTCGGTTGTAGACAGATCAGCGCAGCGCTCCCCGCAAGTCGGGGAATTTTCAGCTGGTTGTAAGGCTAGGCTTGCGGAGATGGACCTCTGGCGTCACATGCATCCCGTAGATAGGGACTACTCGTACTATTCCCACGCGCATAAGACCTACGCGAGGCTTGATCATCTTCTGGTCACCTCACCGGTGCAGGCTCTGGCATCCGCCATGACCATGGGGGTAATTTCCTTGTCGGATCACGCTCGAGTCGGGCCTCCTTTTGCTTGCCACCCTCTGCCTCCCCAGCGAGGATTTGGCGCCTCCGGGATACTCTGCTACATAGGAAAACGGTAACGGATCGTATTGAGCAGGTACTCCGTGAATATTTGGCTCACAATGACAACACGGATACCACCCGGGCCACACAATGGGCGGCTTTGAAGGCTGTCCTCAGGGGGGAGTTCTTGTCAATCTCCGCGGCCGAAAACAAGGAGCGAAGGATAAAGAGGGATGAGCTTACAGACAGAGTCCGGGAGCTGGAGTTGATCCACCGTAGGACTGGGGCTCCAAGGATTTGGCGGCAGCTTAAAGAAGCAAGGAAACTCCTTGCCGCCTTAGATGTAGACCGAGCGGAATATGCGGCCCTCCGACTGCGCCATGCCTTTTATACTGGGGGGGATCGCTGTGGCAAACTTTTGGCCAATAGACTCCGGGCCACTAGGCAGAGCCAGTTAGTGAAAGAACTCTCTGACTCCACGGGCGCTGCAGTAACGGACGATGCCAGCATCTCGGCCGCGTTTCGAGGGTTCTATGGAAACCTCTACGCCGGCGACCTGTCGGATGTGCCGGCTATGACCTCCTATCTGGACTCGGTCGCTCTGCCCTCCTTGGAGCCTCTGCAGGCGGACCACCTGAACAGGGATATTAGCATAGAGGAAGTAGTGACGGCCATTGCCAGACTCGAGCACGGCAAAGCACCAGGCCCGGATGGCTATTCTGCCCTCTTCTATAAGACATTCTGTGGGTCGTTGGCCCCAGTCCTCACCCGCCTTTTCAACTCTTTCGCTGAACCTGGAGCCATCCCGCCTGACCTCCTGAGGGCTTCTATTACGGTCATCCCCAAACCAGGGAAGAATCCTAAATACTGTGGGTCCTACAGACCGATGTCCCTCTTGAATGTCGATTTGAAACTCTATACTGGGATTTTGGCCAGTCGTCTGGCGCTTCACATGCCCAGCCTTATCGACCCGGATCAGGCGGGTTTTATTCCGGGGTAGCAGACGGTGGATAATACAAAACGGGTGGCCCATCTGCTGGAAAAAGCTTCCCGGATCCCGGGTGAAAGGATGATGCTCACGGTTGACGCAGAGAAGGCGTTTGACCGCGTGCATTGGCCCTTCTTGGAGCAGATACTGGTGAAGGCGGGTATTGGGGAAAGGTTTCGCACTATGATCCTCAACTGCTACAAGGAACCTTCAGCAGTGGTCCGGGTTAATGGTCACACCTCTGCAGCCTTCCCTATTGAGAGAGGCACCAGGCAAGGTTGTCCACTCTCGCCCTTGCTCTTTGCTCTATACATGGAGCCGTTCGCTCAAAGGGTGCGGACACGACCAGCAGTGGAGGCGATACGGATGGGTGGATTTACCCATACAATCAGTCTCTACGCTGATGATGTCATCTTCACATTGGCGGCACCCCGGATAGCACTTCCGGCCTGTATGGAAGAACTGGCAGCGTTCGGCACGGTCTCGGGCTTTAAGGTGAATATGGGGAAGTCGGTGGCTTTGGATATCTCCCTGGCGCCTGATACCAGGGCATATCTGCAGAACAGGTTCCCGTTACTTTGGTCCTCAGAGGCGATACCATATTTGGGGATTCAGATAGCCCCTACGCTGCCAGCCATGGTCTCGGCTAATTACTTAGCCCTGGGAGTCAAGATCAGGAACGAGCTAGGCTGCTGGAATCGCGGCATCCTCTCCTGGTTGGGTAGGATTGCTGCCATCAAGATGACGATCTTGCCGCAAGTGCTCTACTTATTCAGGGCCCTGCCGCTTCAACCACCGAAGGGATGGATACAGCAGTTACAGTCGGATGTGGCCCGTTTCATTTGGCAGGGGAAAAAGCCTAGGTTACGCAGGACCCTCTCCCTTTTGTCTCCTGACGCTGAAGGTCTAGGCATTCCCGACTTCCGTAAATACTTTCAAGCGACGCAATTGAGATACTTGGTCGAATGGTGCAGGTCGGAGTCGGATAAGCATTGGCTTTTCCAGGACCAGGTGGTGGCGGGGCAGCCTCTGCAGGAGATACCGTTCCTACACCGGACCCACCGGCCTAAGAATCTCTACGCCTCTGTTATTACTAGGGTGCCTTTGCGGGTCTGGGACGCGACTTACCTTAGGTATGACCTCACCACATTCCCTTCGCCGCTCTCGCCGCTGGTGGATAACCCTGCATTCACTCCCGGAATGGAGAAAGGAGCCTTTACACATTGGCGGCAGGCAGGATGCAGAGCATTATGTCACCTGTATGGCCCCGAGGGGGTCATCCCGTTCACACAATTTCGGCTGGAATTCTCACTCCCCGAAACTGAGAGACACCGTTATATGCAGGTCCGACATTGGGCTCTTCAGCCACAGGTGAGGGAAGTGGCGGATAGGAGGCTTTCACCGTGCGAGAGATGGCTGTTGTCCCATACGTCGGACTCGAAACTAATCTCGGACTTTTATAAGTTCTTACAACTACCCTCAACACACTTTCATAACCCCGGGAGGGATAGATGGGAACGGGAACTTGGGAGGACATTGAGCACCAAGGAATGGGACCACATATCTTATAGGGCGCGCCACTCTGCATATTACATGGGCCTCACTGATACCTTCACCAAAGTGTCCACTTACTGGTACTACATGCCTTAGCGGATCCATGAGTTCGACCATAGTAAGACTGACACATGCTGGCGGGGGTGCGGACACCGGGGTACACTCACGCACATTCTATGGGACTGTCCTCTCTTAACTAGTTACTGGAAGGAAGTGCTGGATGAAATTGATTCTCATTTTGGCATAGAGCTCCCGCGCTTCCCGACATATACCCTGCTAGGACTCCCAAATGATCTAATGTATCCCCTCAGGTCCAGAAGAGGTAGACAGATCGCCATCGCCATCTGCTCTGCAGTTCAGAACATCTTGATATACTGGCACACAGACACAACACCCACGCCCACGGTCACGGTCTGGCTCCACAGACTGTGGCACGTGCTGGGTATGGAGAAACTGTCTCTGGTGGTGGCTGCGGATATAACGCAATTTAATGAACTGTGGCAACCATTTCACTCTCTGCTGCTCACGGAGTTCAGGGAACTCACCTGTCCGAGATACCTCCGCCTCCTGCGGCTTACGAGCCCGCTGGCGCCAGATCAGTGAGTGGGGTGAGACTCCCTTCCCCAATTACCTAGAGCCTTGAGATATAGGTTGCATGTTAGTAGCGCACTGGACAGTGGGTGGGGTGGGTGGGGGGGGGGGGTTGGGTGGGGCACTGGGATGTTGGGGTGGGGGGGCGTTTGTACTAAAATGTTGTGTCATGCCAGACTTCTGCTCTTTTTCATTTGCCGATCCTATGCCGCTGTATATCTGTTTTGGTGTGTCACGCTGAATAAAATACTTTAAACATAAAATTATTATGAAGTGTAGTCCATTAAACCTATGATAAACTTATAAATTATGCACAACAGTAAGCCAGTTGAATATTAATATCGATATTAAAGAAATTTGCAGCATCAGCTGTATGCCATTTCTATTTAGATCCAAAGCAATTAAAAAAAAATCCTAACTCAATCATTCTTTGAAAACTTTTTTTAATCTTTTCAAAATAATGAAACTTCCAACTTTTTTTATTTTTTCTGTTCGTTTGTGCAGTTCATAAACTATACTCTTTCTTCATCTGTTTCTTTAATACAAAATCTTAGTTTCAAACATTTCACAACCATCAGAATTTGCAAAAATGAAAGGTGGCTTAAAAAAACCAAAATCTTCTTCAAAGATGAAGTTTATCAAAATGTAGTCTCCTTTTTCTGACTCTTCTTATAACCCAGATACTAGATCTTCCCATTCTGGTCACATGTGCTTTCTGTTTGTGGATCTTTATCATTGGTCTTTTGGCAACAGGTGATTCACTGTCACTGTTCTCTGAATTAGTTATTTTTGCTTCTTCTTTTTATTGTTTTATTTATTGTGTCCGATAACCTCAGAATCAACAACAACAAAGGCTCATTGTTTAACCCGTTCCGCACTGCGCAAATGTTTGCGCGGTGCGGGCATTTTATTGAGTGGGCGGAGTGGGCGGAGTTCGGACCGCCCCCAGCCGTCCCCTGCACATGCCCACTGTGACGTCGGATGGCCAGGGGCCGTCCGACGCACACAAGGGGTTAAGCACATCAGAGGTATAAGTATAGTGTGTCCTTATTACAAGACATGGTTCAGAAGCAGCAGACTTTAAGACCATATTGGAATAAAGTTTTTGTATAATGTAAGTATACAAAAAACATTTGGTAGCATATGGATTGTATTGATGACGTGAACATTGTATGAAGAGGAAAATTAACTCAGTTTTCTCCATTCCTCCCTATTCTTTGCATCAATTGCAACCCTATGCATAGTGTATTATTTTTGTGAGAGAGAGTCCGTGCTCTATAGTGTTGTCCAGTTACATCTCTGGAGTGGGTCCTCACCGTTGTCCGGATACTGTAAAAGATAGTTCTTGAGTGGGGTCCAAATATCCCTGGGACAGAATGAAGGGTGCAGAAGCTCTGCATATAATTCAATTTGTTCGTTATAAGAAATGCGTTTAGCCGTTACTTGAGTTTGGGGGGCATTGCCCCTTTCCCCAGTAGTAGGCAATTAAGCATTTGACCAAAACTAATGCTAGTGTTAGGAACTTCTTATGAGCTGTTGGAACCTTCTCCATCCATCCAAGAAGGGCTCTCCTGGGATCTAATTGGATGTCACATTCAAGCATAAGATTCAGCGTGTCTTGTCTCTTTCCAATAGGCCAACACTCTTATCACAAGACCATGACTCGTGGAAAAAGTGTGCTTCAAACTCTCACACCATAAGCATCATGAATCATCTCAGAGGCTAAAGCGGTATAGGACCTTAGGGATGTGGTATGCACAATAGAGGTATTTGTAGTGGATGATACGTAGCCTGCTGCTTGAGGATATCAAGCCTGTTTGGGCACAGCAGAATTTCCAGATGTGGGTGACTCTTTCCAAACCCATTTAGTCTTTCCACCTGATCCTAGATTATTTTGTGCTTTCAGGGAGTTTCTCTTGTGTTGCAGGGTACACAATAGAAATCAAGTGTTTTGTAGTTCATTTGTAGTAGCGATATTCAGTAATCTGTTCAGTGCTGTGAGTGGTTTTGGTTCCAATGGGAAACCAGGGTCTGCAAGCAGACTTGCCCCATGAAGGCTGTAGTAGAGGAATATGTTCAGTGGGCAAGAGCTTGACGCTCCTACAAACTCTGCATGTAACATGAAGGTGCAATCTTTATTGAGATCGCCCCATTGTGTAAGTCCCAATCTGTGTAACTCAGACTAGACCTTCGGATCATATGTTGCTAGTAAGTGCAAATGATGACTCAGTGGCAGTCCAGGAGAGGATAGGATACCTCTATGTAATAAACATCTAGCCGCAGATTCCTTACCTTTGAACTTACAGGCATCAGGCTGAATGCGGAAGATTTTTTCTTAGCAGTACCCCTGCACGCCGGTCGACTCCATGTGACATTGTCGGCTTCGTGTTCGTCACCCTCATGACCTCCAAGTCGTCAATATAACCGCCACTCCAGCGCGCTGACATCAGTTCTTTTCTTTCTGTGCCAGCCAGCGTGATCTATTGAAGAGAGATACCCCCTATAATTTTTTGACGGACCTTTTTCAACTTTTTGCCGACTTCGTTGGTGTGTTTAGGAGTCATGTCGAGCAAGAAGGCTTCGGGGTTCAAGCCGCGTGGCACCTGTCAACGCGCCATGTCTGTCACGGACCCCCATTTATTTTGTTTTTGGGCCCTGGAGCGCGACCACGACTCGAAGCTGTGCTCCAACTGCCGGATCATGGCGGCGAAGGCTTTCAGGGAGTGGTCCCTAAAGCTTCTCGCGGCCTGGCCTTCAGCACCACGGAGGTCGCCTTGTCAATTGAGAGGAAGGCCCGAGCACGGCTCCAGTGAGGCGAAGCCCTCTTTTTCAAAATCGTCGAAGTCTGGTAAGAGGCACCACAAAAAGCACAAGAAGTAGAAGCATGCTTCGACTTGACCCCAACCGTCTTGCGACACGACGGAGGAACCTACGTTTGAGGCCTGCTCCCTACTGCCTTTCAACGAGGCCATAACCCCTTCCCCGCGGCGGGGATTTAATTAGGGGTGTAACACCCGGCCGTCCTAAGTCACGCTGGGCGTGTGCTCAGGGTGACCGTCCAAACTCCGCCCTCTAAGTAATTCTTCCGCACAGGCGGGGGATTTGCGCAGCGCTCTTGAATCGGCGGCGTTCTGACGGCCCGACCGTCCTGAGCACACGCCCAGCGTGACATAGGACGGCCAGGGGCCGTCCTGAGCACACATGGAGTTAATAGACGTCCTTCTGGGAACCTGATCCAAACCCAGCACAGAGGTCCTGTGAATAGGACAATCGCCCGCCACCATCGCCCTGCACCAGGCATCCCACTTTTCCTCACCACCCACCCCACCCCTCAAAGCTTGGTGATCCAGGCCTCTGTCAAGTCCTTGGGCCTCACCCCCAGGGCTTCATCCGCTTTTCAAACCTTTTGTGGCTACGGAAGGAGCTATCGGCAGCCCAACTGTATTCCGGCCAGAGGGCCCTGCAAGTTCGGCAAACTCTGTGATGCTGTGGACACTGTTCACCCCGGCCCCGTGGGGCTGGGAAAGAGAAGTCGAGCCAAGCCACGATCCCCCCCCCCCCCTCCTCCTCACCTGAGTTGCTACGCGAGGAACTCTCTTGGCCAAAGGAGCTATAGCAGTGGTTCCCAAACTTTTTTAACCTGTGGCTCCCTTGACCTAATTGACAGTTGGCCGTGGCTCCCCACCATTTTTTTACTGGTGGGCGGGTGGGGGGGATGGAAGCAAGACCTTGGGAATACTTCCTGTTTGCTTCCTTAACACTATCGCTGCTGGTCTTATTCCTCTCCTGTGCTAGGCCATTATAAAAACGGGTGTGGTCATGACGAGCTCAGCTCGTCATGAGCACCTGAGAGGTATATGCCATGACGAGCTGAGCTCGTCATGAGCACCGAAGGGGTTAAATTAATTGGGATGCAATTAAGGTATTAGGGACAAAAAGGATAGCAGCTGCTAGCTAGCTAGCTATTAACAAACCACCAGCAGACCATTAGTCATTCTCAGAGGTGTTGTAAACACATCAAGTAGTACCCAAAGAGCATCACATTGCAAATTTTGGAACACTGGACAGATGATTTTTCACCTTTTCTTTAAATTAAAGGTGACGAGTAGCATATTGGAATGACCTGGGGGGCACATCTACAGCACTTTATTCATTTTGAAAGTAAACACAAAAAATATTTTTTTATAGATGCACATTAGGGAGGGCGAGATACAGGATGTACTCAAATATTGTGGTGGTTCATGTATTTGTTGGGTTGACTTGACATGGTGGCCCACCCAGCGTCCACTTTCCCACCTCATGCCATTGGCATTTCATCTTTTATTATGGAGCTAGTGCACTGGAATGCAGGAGGGATCATTTTAATTCTCTACAGCACACAGATTAATAATCTCTACTTCATACATGCATTTTGTGGTCAAAGCAATCCTTTTTGTTTTTCTATCCTCAATGCAGCAAGTTTATTTTTTTATGTTTTATTCAGGATTTGAATTTTACCTGCTGGACCATGCCAAAGACTAATAAATATTGGCAGAGCCCACTGGTCTAATCATTTTCAAACTTTCACACATGAAAGGCGAGTCTGGCTACTAGTTGTAACAAATAAATGTGGGGACACACATGTGGGGATATGACCACTGACTCATTGTCAGTGAAATTGCTCTCCCTCCCAGCTCCACCATTAAGTGAGGTCTTTCCCTACCCAAGCCCCTGCACTCTTGAATGTTGGTGTTGGAGGCCCTCCTCCACCTGCAGGTTTCACCTGCGCCTCATCCCTGGTGGTCCAGTGGACCTCTGTCTCCATTCTCTTGCTCCTCTTTTTCTCTCCTTTTTCACTCGTTTTTTTACTCACTTCTATCTCCCCCCCCCTTCACTCTCCTTCTAGGTCTTTCCTCCACTTTCTGTCGTGTCCCCCTCATTTCAAGCTCCCCCTTCCCTCTCCTTCAGTGTCTTTCCTCCGTTTATTTACCTTTATCTCTGCTATATATCGTTTTCTCTAGTCTAGAATCTTTCTTGCATATATCTCTTTTTATTTTGTGACGTATCCCAAATACACTAAGTACAATTTTTTCATTCGCACACAATATGACTTTTACTGGTCTACATACAACAATGAAGGCCCTTTGAATAAAACTGAATTATATTTATGTATTCATTTATAAAGTTTTATATAGCGCGAACAAGATCCCAAAGCATATCCGAGCGCTTTACAATATGATGGGAGGAAGAACATAAATGCAGTGTCACTTGAAGTTGCTGATTGTAGTTTTTTACTCTGGGCTTTAAGTGCTAAAGGTAGACTGCAATATCAAGGGTGTAACAAAGGCATTAAAATTCCTAGCGGGATTCCTGAATTTAAAGAAGCATTGGCAAAGACGATATGTCTCTGGGGCCTATTGTCTTTGCCAATGGCTTCATCCAAGGGGAACAGCATTCCTAATGCTTTGGCACTTGGCTAGAGAATGTACAAAAATGGTTTTGTCATTTGTAGGCGCATCACGCATGCAAGTGCCTACAAAATGACAGCAATTTTTTTTGTTTTATTTTAGTTGCTGATCCTAGTTGGATCGGTAACTAACAAGAAAAAAAAAGTGATTAAAGCATTCCTTTTTTAAAACAAAGCGAATGGGAATTACTCGGAATAACCATTGACACCACCCTCTCCATGAAAACTCATGTAGCCACTATATGTGGCAAAGGCTTTGCAATCCTGAAAATGCTCAAAAGAGTCTTTCCATGGGTCCCAATGGAGTGCAGAAGGATCCTAGTTCAGTCTCTCTTGATGAGTAGGCTGGACTATGGAAACTCCCTGTTTGTAGGCATGGCGGAGTACCTATTCACCAAACTTCAACTGGTGCAGAACGCAGCAGCCAAAGCCATTTGCATGAAAAGGAAATACGATTCGGCCTCAAACTGTCTGCGTGATCTGCACTGGCTGCCAATGAAGCAAAGAGCAACTTTTAAAATGCTATGCATCACTCATAGAGCACTGCATCAGACAGGACCTCTCATACTGAGAAACAGGATTCACTTCTACACTCCCACCAGAAACCTCCGCTCTCAATTTGCGGCGCTAGCCAGCATCCCCCGGGTAAAAAAAGCCAGGATGGGCGAACGAGCCTTTTCCCACGTTGCAGCAAGGAAATGGAACAAACTGCCTGTGGCCCTCCGACTCACAGAATGCCACCTGGCATTTAGGAAAAAATTAAAAACTTTTCTTTTCCCCCACTTCGACTAAATCAAGTAACGATGCCCACTGCACCCGTACTGTAGCAAATTCAGCGCCGTGATATCCCTTTGGGATGATTGTTAGCGCTCTACAAGAAAACTAAATAAATAAATAAAATGGGGGAAGAAATGCAGGGGGTAGAAGCAATATGGGGACAAGGGGCAGAAGCAACACAGGTGTACTGTTTTTCAAAATGGGGGAAAGAAACCTGGACGGAAGAAACACAGTGTTGCTGTGGTTGGTAGAAGTAACATGAGGGCACTTTCAAGCCTGATGTGCAGAACACGTGTGTAGCTGTTCCCAGAGTGCACTGCTTGCTGGTGATCCCATTTGTACAACCTTCCTACTGATGCTTCCCAACCACCACAGTCAGACCCCATGGGCCTGGTGTCTGGAAAGCACCAGCATGAGCATTCTGTAGATTGCTTTCATATCAATATTACCTTAGCCATTTTTATGCACACCCTGTAAAGTTGTATTTAAAAGATTTGACCGTTGTTACTTGCTTAAGTGACTATCAATGCACAGTTTACAACAAACTTTACCCGCAATTCCACCTATAAATAAAGATGAGAGTTTTCTTGTATGCACTCTTTTTTTTTTTTAACCTCCGTTTTATTCTATTTAATCAATTTGCGTTCTCCCAAGGCTGCACTTGTCCGCTCCCTGGTGCGATTCAACATAAATCCATATAATCTTGGCTGTTTGCCATGAGGCACGGCTGTTGAGGGACCGAAGCTCAACAAATCCTTAATGTTCATCCAAAATTATTCCAACCACGCTCAGCAATGTTAGTATGAGTGGTGTTCAATTTCCTCATGCAATCTTTAGTTGTTTCAATGTCTTAAATGAAACTTTCTAAAAATGCTATTATACATTCTTCAAATTGTGAAACCCCAAAGCAATTCAGGTAAACCGAATCCTTCCTCTCACTGGGATGATAGAAAGTTGCCAGATTCCGCATCCGGTGACAGTGGGCCACGACTTCAATTCCCTTATAGATTATATTATAGAAATACCCCATGAGGAAGTATCGATACAGAAAAATCATATGAACTACCATGCTTGCATAATTACTTTAATTTTGCGTGATTTACACGACATAAAAATGCATACATTTTACAGTGTCCTAGTTACAACCTTCAAAGGGTCTGGGAGCTTTTCTGATTTACTGCCCATTCCCTTCTATAGCCTCTCCACCCTTTTCACTACCCTACCCACTTCCTCGGCTAGTGCATCACAACAGGCCCTACCCTCACTGGCACTCGCAGGGCATATCCCTCCTTCCCGTCTATAAGCTTCCTCGCAAGAAGCCGACAATCCAACAGCCGTATCAAGCATTGGCATGTCCGACTCCGACAGCTCTGTAGAGAGGTTTGGATAGAACCGGAGAGCCAGGCGGCTAAGAGTAGTACAGTGAGATCTGGATTCACATTCTAATCCTCCTTCTGCTCAGACGAGGAGATGTGTCAGGTTAAAAAATAGCAGCGAGGCGATTCATAATGTTTTGACACCTGATTAGAAGCCCCTGGCTTCTAATAACGGCGCACCAGGGTGCAGCGGGGCACAGTTTGGGAACCACTGAGCTTTAGAGATGGTTCCCGGGCCCGAGGTTGGCAGTGGTTGCTATTCTCACTACTTTCTGGTCCCTAAGAAGGACGGAGGCCTTCGTCCTATCCTTGACCTCAGAGCCCTCAAGTTCTTCCTCAAAAAGGAGAAATTCAAGAGGCTCACTCTTGCTCAGGTCCTGTCTCCCTAGACCCTGGATATTAGATGTTGGCGCTGGACTTGCAGGATGCCTATTTTTATATTCCCTTCCTGCCGTACCATCGTCGCGAACTGCGGGTCACGGTGTGTCACGAGCACTTTCAATTTGCGGTGCTCCCCTTTGGCCTCACCAGCGCTCCTCGGGTGTTCCCAAAGATGATTGCGGTGCTAACAGCCCATCAGCGGAGATCAGGGGTTCCAGTCTTCCCCTATCTCGACGACTGGTTGTTGAAGGGGGCTCGCCCCAAGCAGTTGTCTCCCACCTCCAGGCTATGGTGAACCTCCTTCCTTCGCTGAGGTTCACTATCAGTGTGCCCCCCCAGCGAATGCCTGACTCCCTCTCAGATGCTCCCTTTCATTGGAGCGGTTCAGGACATGGTGCAGATCTGGGCCTATCCTCTCGAATGGCGAGTCCAGGATATTTGGGTTCTGATACCGATGTTTCAGCCTCTATCCTGGATTTCGGTGAGAATGACTGAGGCTGTTGGGCCTCCTGCATCCTGCTAGTGACCCATGCACGGTGACACATGCGGGCTCTGCAGTGGAATCTGAAGTTCCAATGGGCGCAGCATAGAGGAAATCTCACGACCTGGTTCTGATTTCAGAGGGCACTGCGAGAGACCTGCAGTGGTGGGTGGCAGGCTGTGATTGTTTCAAGGGCAGACCCCTCTCCCTTCCTCACCCAGATCTCTCATAAGTGACGGATGCGTCACTTCTGGGATGGGGTCGCCATATGGGGGAGGTAGATATCAGAGGACTCTGGTCTCTGGCAGAAGCCAAGCTCCATTTCAATCTGTTGGAGCTTCTGGCGATCCGACTGGCACTGAAAGCCTTTTTGCTGTTGATAAAGGGAAGGCTCGTACAAGTGTTCACGGACAGCACTATCGCCATGTGGTACTGCAACAAATTGGTCAGAGTGGGGTTGTAGACTCTGTAAAGATACCCTGCGTCTCTGGACTTGGCTGGAGCAACAGGGCATTTTCCTGGTCGTTCAATATCTGGCTGGTTCTCTGAACGCCAGGGCAGAGAAGCTCATCCGAAGGTGCCTTGGAGATCACGAATGGCATCTCCATCCGGATGTGGCACAAGGTCTTTCAGCGGTGGGGAGAGCCTTGGTAACATCTGTTTACCTCCAAAGAGAAAGCGCTGTGTTAGTAGTTTTGCGTGTTGGAGTTTCCAAGGTGGCTCTCACTCGACGACGCTTTTGGCCGCGAGTGGAGCTTCGGCCTCTTATATTCCTTTCCGTCCATACCATGCCTGCCCAGAGTGCTCAAGGAGACCAGGAGCGACTGGGCACACGTTAAACTTGTGGCTCCAGGCTGGGCACAGAGAGTTTGGTATCCTCAACTTTTAGACCTAAGCATTGATCCTCCAATCAGGCTGCCCCTTCAGGAGGAATTTCTGTCGCAGCAGCAGGGGAGGGTTCTCCACCTGTTCACTCTCCACCTCTTTGCGTGGAGATTGAGCTGCGACAGTTGACAGCTTTTGACCTCCCTCCTGAAGTCTGTGAGGTTATCTTGGCAGGCAGGTGTCCCGTCGCAAATTCGGTATACGCCTACCGATGGAACAAATTTAGTAAATATTGTACAGACCTGTCTATTGACCCCTTATCTGAAGTCCTTCTGTTTATACTTTCTTTGGCTCAGCAGGGCTCTGCTCTGGGCACATTGAAGGGCTACCTTTCGGCCCTTTCTTCTTTTCTTTGGCTGCCTGATCAGCCATCTCCATTCAAATCTCCTTTGGTGCAGAAATTCTTGAAGGGGTTCACACATTGTTTTCCTCCTTCACCTTCTATCATGCCACAGTGGGACCTTAATTTGGTTCTCACCTTTCTGATGTGAGCACCGTTTGAGCCGCTGGATAACTGCTCTCTGTGGTTGCTCACCATCAAGACCGCTTTTTTGGTTGTAATAACCTCTGCCAAGAGGGATAGTGAACTGCAGGCACTGTTTTCACAGCCTCCTTACCTGACGGTCTTTCCGGAAAAAGTAATACTCCGGACTAGGGCATCTTTTCTGCCTAAGGTGGTAACCCTTCCATCTGGGACAGTCTGTTACCTTGCCCACCTTCTATGCAACCCCGCATCCTTCCAAGGAAGAGGAGCGTCTCCATCGCCTGGCCCCAAACAGAGCGTTCTCGTTCTACCTCGATCGAACCAAAGAGTTTCAGGTGGATGACCAACTCTTTATAGGATACTTGGGTGCAAAGAAAGGCTGTGCTGTCCAGAATCAGACTACATCCCGATGGGTTATCCTCTGTATAAAAATCTGTCACGCCTTAGCGAAGAAGGATCCCCCCTGGAGGACTTGGGGCCCATCCCACCAGGGCGAAAGCGGCCCCCACAGCTCTCCAGTGTGGTGTTCCCGTCTCCTATATCTGCCACGTGGGCATCTCTGCACTCTTTCACCAGACACTACTGCCTGGATTCTCAGGTTCGCAGAGAAGGCCTGTTTGGTCGCTCTGTCATTCAGGATTTTCTGGTCTAAGCTGTACCGCAGTCACTCCTCCGGGGATAGTATTGCTGGGGTATCCGTTCAAAGGAAAGGAATCTGCGGCTAGGTATCGCTATCAGATAGACAAGTTACTTACCTTCGGTAACGCCTTATCTGGTAGAGACCTGATCTAGCAGTAGTTTCCTTACCTACTCACCCATCCTCTTCGCACTGCGGAATTGACTTTGTGTCAAGGATGTTCCCCTTCAGGGCCCTAGAGGTTAATTTTTTAACACACCAAGGTTCAGTCACTTCATGGCTTCACGCTTCTGCCATGGAAAGATGTGAAAAGTACTGAAGTCTGCGCCAGAGTGGCGATTATATTGACGCAGACGTCATGGCGAGGATTACGACATCACGCGGAGTCGACCAACGCCACCTTGCGGTGCACAGGGGTACTGCTAAGACATATCTTCCTGATCCAGCATGACGTCTAGAAGTTCAAACGTAAGGAATCTGCGGCTAGATCCTGTCTCTACCAGATAAGGCGTTACTGAAGGTAAGTAACTTGTCTGTTATCAGCAGATAAAGGAAGAACCATTTGATGGTGTCAGATTACCTAATCATTTCCTGAGCTGTGCCTTGGCAGGTCTTCCTAGGCCTCGATTATACAGGCTGCGGAGGAGGTCTTGTCCGGCAGCTGGGAGAGTGGTGTTTGAATCAAGGATGTGTGTCTATGGGGCTGGCACTGTCTAATCCCACTGCTACATGCATCATGTGGGGAGTCAGGCAGTGTTAGTCGTATGCAAAGAACACATGGGAAACAAGTAGTCTAATTCTGGATCAGGTGCCTCAAAGCCACCTAAATGGAAGGGGAGGGTGATTGTATCCCCGTTAAATCCACGCTTTTTTACCCACCCATGCTAGGTATATTAGCTGCATTTTTAGCATATGGAAAACGGTTGGTTTATCATTAGTATTTTGTTAAATAGGTAGGCGAGTAAGGGCTAATGACAATGGGAGGGTTATCCAGTGCATGTTATGTTTGGTTATCTGGCCTACCGCAACCCCTTAGTTCTCTTGCATTACCAACTGTGGATCTCAATTTATTTTTACAACCGGGTATTTGATGGTGTTGCAACACCATTCCAGTGGGTAGTCTGGCATGAATCCTTGTGGTGCCAGGGGGAGTGGGGAAAATCTGGAATTTAGACCAATTGATCTTGATTCCAGAGAGCATCCCAAAGCAGACATATTCTCTGTTCAAAGAGTTAAGGCAATCGCTGGGATTTCTGAGATATTGTCTTGTCATCAGCATACAATGATATTCGTATGTGGCGGTTGTGATAGAGCTGGTATGATGCTGTATAATCTTTGCCACTAGTGGTTCAAGAGCCAGAGCAAATAGGATAGTTGATAGATAACAACCCCGACTGCTTCCTCTGGAAATTGACAGGGCCTCATTGGTGGTATTCTTAATTGGAATATGAGCAGACAGGCCAGTGTAGAGTAATTGAATCCAATCGACAAAGGAGCTGGGCATCCCCATACATGTGAGGATGGTGAACGGATAATTCTATTCCAGAGTCAAATGCTTTGGTGGCGTCTAGGAAAACAGCTACTACGTTTGAGTCTGGATCTTTGTAATTGAGTAGTGTAAATAATGAGCGCAGAATGTGGGACGTGGAGCGACCTGGGATGAAACAAGATTGATCTGGTCTGACCAAGTCTGGTAGTAACAGGTTGAGGTGATTTTTTTTATTAGCTTAGCTAAAAGTTTGGCATCACAGTTAATCATTGATAGTGGCCTACAGGACTTGCATTTGTGAGGGGTTCATCTGGTTTAAGTAGTGTTGTTATTAATGCTGCATGCATAGATAGAGGTAATATTTTCTGTGTTCCTGTGCCTTCATTTATATCTAGCAAATGTGGGGCCAGTTTGTCTATTTATAGTGTTAAAACAAGAATGATGCGCAAGCATGTCTTGTAGGTACAGGTAGTAGATTTATTATTGTAGTTACATCACAGGTTCTAAGTTACAGGAAGATGTTCTGATTCATAAAAGTGCACCACCAGGAGCAGCCTCCTCGCTGCTCAGCATTTCCACACCAACTGATTCTCTCTTACATACAAACCCACTGAACATTCTACATGACCTCAGCATAGGCTGAGCAGAAAGGCAGAGAAAAACTGTAGGGAGAGTGCTTTGGGTAATTAGTACATTACAATATATCGCTGATAGAATTCGGCTGGGAAGCCATCAGGCCCTGGTGCCTTACCGCTTTAAGTCCCAATATGGTAGCTCGTATTTCATGAAGCTCAAATGGTTGTATTAAGAATGCCGTTTTTTCACCAGCCAAGCTATGACCGTGTTTTTGAGGTAATCGCTCGCCTGTGCTTAGGAGCATGTGAATTGTGAGTTGTAGAGGTTAGTGTAGTATCTGATCATTACCCTGAAAGCGACATCCAGCGGTGTGCCCTTTTTCCATAATGACCTGTGGACGACTGAGCATTGCCCCAATGATTTTCCAGGATGCTCGCCTTCCACATAGGAGCGAGCCCTAGCATATTTGCCTCCAAATTTCTGCTCCTTGTCTGCTGTCATTAGATTCTGAAAGTATATTGTATTATCATTATCTGCTGAATTATCTACGAACACTCATTCCCTGTCGGCTCGCCCCCTAACCTTTTAATGTCACGTTCCAACCCGGTTCAAATGCTATCTGAGTGCCTTATGCACTCCATATTGTTAGTAGTACAGAGTCACCTTACTGTCACTTTGAAGGCATCAGAGACGGTGCTCAATCTGTTCAGGGTGCGCAGATAATGCTTAATATACTCTAGAATGTCCTCCCATATTTCCATGAAGAGCAGGTGACCTGCCAGGAGTTCAGGGTTCAGTCTTTACAATCCCCCAAGCAGCCCTGGATTTAATAAGTGGATTCGATGCAATACTAGGGAGTCCTGAGATAAAGTGTGAGCTATTTGTCTTACCACTTCTAGCCAGGCCCCTACATAAGGTGTAATAATGCAATAACCTAAAAGAGACCAAAGGTTGTGCACAAAGCAATAAAATGTGCGTTCTTTGTCAAGGGGATTCCTATGTCTACAGGCCGCTAACAGTGTATGTTTTTGTTTTACGCCATACCACCTTTTGGCTGTGTCAGACTTGCCTCTAGAGGTGGTTGTAAATCTGTCCAGGTGTCCTTGCAAGATAAAATTAAAATACTCGCCCTAAAATAATGATTGTGGGTTAATGGAGAACCCCATAAGTTGGTGTAAAAATTGGGATTGTCTGTTTTTGGGCAGTAGGATAAGTAATAGATTGGGCCAGCAAGGGATTTTATTACTATGGTTAGGGACCAGTAAGTGTAAAACTCAATTTAATTGTGTGCTTACACTATTCTTTGGTTATAACTGGAGAGCTCAATTATCACTATAAATCAATAATGTTACCACACTAACATTATATGAAATAAAACAGTAATAATACAAAAAAACAGGTTATTGTTATCAAAAGTATTTCTTTGTTTTTTATTATCAAAGAGAGAATTAATCTCTTGTGCATAATCAAGGGTACATAAAAATGCGAGTGAGATATACTAAAGCAGTGTTGTTCATTCACATGGTATATCTAAAACAAGTCTAAACTGCTGATAAATAATAACTTTGACTTCAGACAAAAATAACATGAAAGTCAATGGTACTGAATGAAACAACAGCAGAATTGAGACAGTGTTGTCGACGTTTCGGTCTTTCTTATAAATTCATAAGACCATCTTCAGGACAAAGGTTTTAAAAAGCATTAGGTTGGACACCCTCTGAAACAATAAAAGTACAGTAAAAACAACGTTACAACCTGGTATACATATATAAATCAAAGCAAATTCCTCCTCAAACCACTCGCCCAGTACTCTGATTTTTTCATCAGACCCTTTGTTTTAGAATCTAAAAATATATCAAAGACACTACCTCTGTTATCAACAAACTTGAAAACTACAGCTTTGACCCCCAAGAGGAACATCTAGTGACTATGGATATCACGAGCCTATACACCAACATCCCCCAGGATGAGGCTCTGACTATTCTCAATAGCACTTTAGAAGGCAGAGAGAGACCACATAATGTACCTACAGAGTTCATTATTGACTGTATCCGTCTCTCTATGTGTGAGAATGTATTCCTCTTTGAAAGAAATTATTACCAACAGCTCAAAGGAGTATCAATGGGGGCAGTTTATGCCCCCAACATAGCCAATATCTATGTTTCAAACTTTGAGCAGAATTCAATCTACCATCCTTTGAATCCATTTTCAGCCAATATATCCTGTTGGATCAGGTATATTGACGACGTGTTTTTAATTTGGAAAGGTAACATTGATCTTCTCACCCAATTTCATAAATGGATTAATAACATCAATCCGAATCTACAATTCACTCTTGAGCACAACAACAGAGAGATGAATTTTCTCTATATCACCATCAGGGTTGACAATGACAATACAATTTACACTACTTTGTATACCAAACCAACAGCGAGAAACACCTTGCTCAAATACAATAGTCACCACCCGAAAGCACTGCGAGATGGGCTTCCTTTTGGCCAATTCCTACGGATTCGTAGAAATTGTGCCAAACGGGCTGACTATTTTCATGAATATTTACAACAAGGGGTGGTGAGGGACAGAGTCTCTGAATTAAGCAGAAAGCTCTCACCCAGTCAAGAGATCAGGGCTAGATCCAACACCGTTTTTTAGCTCACTGCACCATCCCAGTTTCAGAACCTGGCTGTATGCAAATTAGTCTGTTCCTGTCCCAGTGCATGATGAGAACAGGGCAAACCAAACTACAAAAGCCAATTCTTACACTGGGAAGGAAACAAGCTCCCGGGGACCGGTTTCTGGCATTACAGCCGTCTTCGGCCCGGTTTGCTTGAATCCTGATGGTGCAATGAGCAAGGGTCTCACATCTGAGAATACCCTTCCACGCTTAGGGTGGACAAAAATATTTACAACAAGGGGTGGTGAGGGACAGAGTCTCTGAATTAAGCAGAAAGCTCTCACCCAGTCAAGAGATCAGGGCTAGATCCAACACCGTTTTTTAGCTCACTGCACCATCCCAGTTTCAGAACCTGGCTGTATGCAAATTAGTCTGTTCCTGTCCCAGTGCATGATGAGAACAGGGCAAACCAAACTACAAAAGCCAATTCTTACACTGGGAAGGAAACAAGCTCCCGGGGACCGGTTTCTGGCATTACAGCCGTCTTCGGCCCGGTTTGCTTGAATCCTGATGGTGCAATGAGCAAGGGTCTCACATCTGAGAATACCCTTCCACGCTTAGGGTGGACAAAAATATTTACAACAAGGGGTGGTGAGGGACAGAGTCTCTGAATTAAGCAGAAAGCTCTCACCCAGTCAAGAGATCAGGGCTAGATCCAACACCGTTTTTTAGCTCACTGCACCATCCCAGTTTCAGAACCTGGCTGTATGCAAATTAGTCTGTTCCTGTCCCAGTGCATGATGAGAACAGGGCAAACCAAACTACAAAAGCCAATTCTTACACTGGGAAGGAAACAAGCTCCCAGGGACCGGTTTCTGGCATTACAGCCGTCTTCGGCCCGGTTTGCTTGAATCCTGATGGTGCAATGTTTTTATTTATCAGCAGTTTAGACTTGTTTTAGATATACCATGTGAATCAACAACACTGCTTTAGTATATCTCACTCGCATTTTTATGTACCCTTGATTATGCACAAGAGATTAATTCTCACTTTGATAATAAAAAACAAAGAAATACTTTTGATAACAATAACCTGTTTTTTTGTATTATTACTGTTTTATTTCATATAATGTTAGTGTGGTAACGTTATTGATTTATAGTGATAATTGAGCTCTCCAGTTATAACCAAAGAATAGTGTAAGCACACAATTAAATTGAGTTTTACACTTACTGGTCCCTAACCATAGTAATAAAATCCATTGCTGGCCCAATCTATTACTTATCCTTCTGCCCAAGCCCGCAAGGGTATATTGGGTTGCTCACCTCCCTATACATATGTTTTTGGGCCGTAGCAGTTCACCACGGTGACCAGTGTGTTCCCATGTTGCCACAGAGGAGTGCATAACTACCTTGGAGATCTGTCCCATACTTCAGTAGGTGAAATCTGGTGCACTTTATATTAATCAATATGATGACACCTCGGGCAAATGAGGAGGTGACGTAGTGCTTGGCCCATCTTCTGGCATAGTGACTTGTGGGCCCATGTGTGTCTCCTGCAGTAAGGCTACAGTAATATGGTGCCTTTCCAGAAATGCTAGCACCTGGTGAGCTTTAAAAGGTTTGTTAAAACCCCTTACATTCCATGTCAGGCAACTGAGTGTTGCTGTGTGTAGGACTTCCTGGTTTATTAAGATGTGAATTGTGTATGCATTGGGTTAGAAATAGAGTTAGTCTCTATTGGGGGTTTAAGTCCCCGTCAAATGGATATATCCATGCGTTTTATAGCATCAGATTGTGTGATGTGGAGCCCTGCAACAGGTATCCCTCTCCCACATTGGTTTATCAACTGCACCAGGACATACCCTTTCCCTGTAACCTAGAATGGTGATCATTCATAACTAGAACACATTAAAAAACAGTAATCTAGAGATCCAATGGGGTATAAACCATGGGAGCGGACCAGTGGGCTGGCCGTGAACCCAGTCTAGGTCGTGAGGGAGTGTTCTAGTAGGAATTTGAGTATGGGTACCCTTTTTACCACTGTAGTAGGGCAAGTTAGTATCTTTGTATAACAGACGTGATGGAAGATGGTCACTAAACCTTTTTGAGCAGTGTATACTGAAGAGTAGTACTCTCTGTGGGATCCAATGTTAGCAGAACTCGAAATTGGAGTCACTCTGGGTAGACCATCGAGGAGCTGTATCGTTCGGGTCTTTCGTCCGGTGGCTTTCCTGCATGTGTTTCTTTAAATACTCCACTGCCTGTTGGAAATTATTGACTTCGATGTATGATTCTAAGTCGGGTCAGATACATCATAGCATATGGGATGCTCTCATTTATCAGTTGTTCTTTTTTTATTGCGCCACTCTTGACCCAGTCTGAGTGCCGTGCCCCCATTCCCGAACATGCAAAGTCCTAAATGTGCTGCAGAATTAGTAAGATATCCGACCGCATCCTTAGTAGCACCAAAAGATCATCATAGGAGATCTAGCTTAACTCAAATTCAAAGGTTTATATAGGAAACCTCTTCATAGAAAGTGCAGATTCATCATGGTATGAGTACAAGAAATATATTTTCAGAACATTGAATTAATAAACATCACACAGCCTTACCACCTAAGCACTATGAGCCCCTACATGAACATTGATTCAGCCCCCCTGACCTAATGTCATACGGAGATGTCAGAACAAACTAGTTACAAAAGCAGTGTGCTATTTTGAATGCATCAATGCTGCATGCCAGGCAAAGGACTGTGAGGAAAAGTAACCAAACTGAGCCCATGCTAGAGAGTCCTCTTCAAGAACAGTGTCAACTGGAAATAAACATGGCTTGCTTGACTATGTGTAGCAGAAATATTAAACCGTAAACATGACACCTATTTTGAACAAGATGGTTTGAGGCCTAGCTGAGGTCTAGCTAAGGCTTAGTTAGCTTACCCTTAGAATCCCTAATCTGACATGTTATACCATTTATTCCGGGCCCTAGTTATCCCAATCAACACAAAGGCTCTCCAGAGCTGACCTGGAGCCTGCTGAGCACCCTCATTTGATGCTCGCGATGGAGCAGGCCTGATGACGCAGCTATTATTGAGTGAGGGTTGCTTCTATTTTTATTCCGATGATTTCCGTCACCCTCCAAAACAATTACAGCAGCAGCATCATTAAAAGACACTTCATCCTCTACAGGTCCACACTGTCTCTTCATTCTTCTCCAAGGTTCTTGACACAAATCTCATAACATAAACGAGCCTACCTTGGCAGCCACCACTTTTTCCACTTTTTCCTACTTTGCAGCTTTTCTGTGTAATGACCTGCCCCTCAAGCTTAGTCTCAGTTTTAATCATTTAAACTTTCACAAGGCCTTAAAGACCTGGTTTTCCCACTTTGTTGAGCTTTAGAAGAGGATTTATCAATGAAGAACTGGAAAGTTGATACCTGACTGGGATTAAACTGATCAAAACTAGCTTCTTGCTCTTGGGTCCTAAACACAGTCACCTGCTTATAGATGCACGCTATAAGTACTAGTCTCTTGAGAGAAATGAACCGCCTCACCCCTAGAAAAGCTAAGCCCCTTGATTTTAGTTTAGTTGTCTGTATGGAGACCCAAGTTAAAGATGCCCCTATTCTCTTGAACTATTTCTAAACGGGTACTCCTCTCTTAACAAGCATCACATAACTGTTATTCTCTGTTGGACTGCGGGACGTGTAATAGATTGCTGTAACGCTCTACACCAGGCACACAACAGCCAATCCCTAGAGACTGAGTGCATTGCTTGCTTAAGTCTTCCTTAAAGATGTTCCTCAGAGCCAGCATTACCCATCTCCACTGAAACCGAGTTTATTACAGGATCAAATGTGATCATCCAGAACTAACAGACATGGCAATCTGTGCCAGCCCTAACTCATGGCTGAATAGGAAAACTTCCCTATACTGTTTTAGATCCCTCTGTCCATGTGGGCCACTTTGTTGTATGTATGCATGGGTGCTTGCATACCAGTTACCCGGCATGGGTTTCTGCTCGTGTTTTTTGTCAGTAAGCAAGAATACTTGCAATTTTATTGATGTGTTCATAAAAATATTTTGGCTGTTGATCTGTCTTCATTTCGCCTTTGCATCTTGGTGCCCTTTTATCTCTTTTCACACTGCCACAGGTTCTCCATGGTTTCAGTGCACTTACACACTCCACCTGAAACGAATTTGGCTGAGGGCCCAAAGATTAGACTGACCTCTCCCCCGGCTATATATCCAGCCAATCACCAACCATCTGCCTGCCTAGAAGTCCATTTGTCTTTCTCAACGTAGGTGTGTCCTTCTGTGCGTGTATGGTTTGTGGCTGTTGTCTAGGACTGTGCGTTCTTTTATCTGTGTAGATAGAGGCATGTTGGTCTGTACTCCCAGATACCTGTCCTGTTTGCTTTTATAGGTGCCTGCGTGTCTGTTGGAAGTGCCTATCTACTCATTCTGTGCGCACTGATCGGTAGAAATGCCGAATCTTTCGGCTTATTAAATCTTTCTAATGAAGTTTTGCATGTGGTCGTTGAAGGTGAACAGTAACCTGCAGACACACAGACACACTTCTCCCCTTTACCTCTCTCTCTCGCCCAAGGTGCATCTCCCATTGAGGTTTAAAGTGGAGTGCTCTGTGTCCATCTGATGCCTGGCGCCGGAATGCTGCTGCCAGTCCAGCGTAGAGTTCGAGACGCCAACCTGGCGAACGATGCGCAGGTGTCCTTGTGGACTAGGCCCCGTCCGCGTTTTAAGCTGTTAGCTTCAGAGTGGGGGTGCGCGCTGTTTGTTCCTCTCGCCCCAGAATGCAAGGAATGTTGTCGGCCCCAGCCCCCCTCTGCAGGTGTGAGCTCGGTTTGTCCTGGGGGCTCTGGGCTGAGTTATGCTCGGGTGCGCTCTCCCTCCACGCCCCGGAGAGATCTTCAGTCTGGACCTGTTAGAAGGGTAGAAAGAGATAAAAGAAGGAATTTTCACTGCAATAAGTGTTAGCGATGTTAGTCTGCTGCACAATATAATTCAGCACATAGTTACGCGGAATGGGGCACCATGAGGCCTGGTGCACTACCCATTCTACCTGTCTCCTCCTTGCTGCTGCACTGAGACCTCCTTATCTTGTCGTCTGGAGTGTTATGGTGGTGTAGGTCTGCACCTTTAATACTCAGAGACGTTTTACGGTATGTCAATGGGCAATTGCCCAGGGCCCCCACCTTCCAAGGGTCCCCCTGAGAGAGGGAATTTTCTTCACCGTTGTCTATTTCTCTACTTCCACCTCTCCCTTCTCTCGGCCTACCTCGAACTCTTTCTTCCAAGTATAATCTTTTATATTTTTGGGGCTGTAACCAAGGCTCATTTGAGTTGTTTTGTAGGACCCAGTTTTTGAAAGTTGAACATATAATTCAATATTGTATGGCATTATGCATCCTTGAAATAGCAGAAAAAGGGCAACAAATGCAAAGTTGTTTTGAACCTAAATGTGTATGATTATCGTTCTATATACATTTTTTTGAGGGGGGGAGTTTTATATAGCTCGAACGGGACCCAAGCGTATCCGGTATCAGGCGCTTTACATGAGCACCAATTATGTTACACAAGGACAAATTCATTTTTTTTGTTAGGCACGGGGATATTAAGTGATATGCCCAGAATCGCAGGATGTTGAAGGTTATTGCCGAGACCCGGTTCCCCAGATTTGAGATCGGCCGCCCTAGCCCTTAGGCCACTGCCTATACCCTATATGAATAAAGCTCAGTTTTCCAACGTCGGAGCCTGCAACTTTTGTTCTGGACACCACTATACCTCAAAATGGTATAGTGTGTTGAAATGTTTAAAACATATGTACAGTTAGCATAAAATGATCATGAAAAGGCTGCAATACGCCTCACTTCTTGGTTAAACAAGTGCTATTATTTTGAAAATCCATAATACCTCTCTTTATTTTGAATTGACTGGTGTTCAAGTCTGTATTATGTGTTTAAAGAACTGAGGTGTAGGTCTTTAAAGTGAATGGCCTCGTGTAAATTGTAGTCTTTCTTATTTACCCAGGTATCCGTATGGGGAAATTCATTTGCAAAATGAGTCGTTTGTACCACTAATTAAATCAAAATTAGGGTCCCGAAAATATGTTGAGGGCCCCAATAGTTCCCAAGATGGACACCAAAACTGACATAAGAGGGCATGAGTGAGCTGAAAAGGTGAATACCTTCAAAGTTTTTTTAAAAGCTGCCCCCATAATGTTTGGCACGGGGCCCCCAAAATCCTTAAGATGTCCCTGTAAATCCTTCAAGTGTTTTGCGCCTGCACTAAGCCATTTTTTGGGCCTTGCTCACAGACTGCATTAAGATGTTTGTTGTTAGTTTGTAGAGTACCGATACTTGAAATGGGTTTTTGGTCCAACCATTGCTAATCATTGGTTGGCTTTCTTCTCACTTGCATTATACCATACGATTTCAGATGCTGGAGGACTCAGTCAGTGGGTGGAGGGTACCGAAGGATGTAGCACCTCATTAAAGTTAGGAAACAGGATTGCAGCACTGTATCTCCTAATTGCGCTGCGCAGGACGACTTTATGCAGTGTGAGTAAGCACTTTTTTTCAATCCAAAAACTTGAGCACTAGGTGAATGATGCATTATTATGTCTGTTGGTTGATTATTAAATCCAGAGCTCTTGTCCTCCATACCGCTTCCATGAGAATCCTTTGATTGCTAGCCATTGCAACCATGAGAGTCCAGTGCAGTTGGCCCAATTTTTAGAACCATAGTAGGATGGAGACCAGGACCCCAGTGGCAACTAATCTCAAACACTACACTCTGAGTATAGTAGACCTTGTATGCCCAGTGGCCCCCGAATGAGATAAAAACTTGTTGCTTTCAAAAGCTCACATCCTGGAGCTACCTTTTTTCCATTTTCTTTGAGCGCTACATTGGTGTGCATGTGTTTTACTTCCTCTTGTCCAGTCTGCTGCTTTGTTCCTTGTATACCCGACCCTAGTTCTATGTTGCTCACCGCCCCTCCCAACTCTGTAAAAGCAGGTATATTTTTACTAGTGTTACTAAAGGGCACTCTTCGAGTTATGTTTCTATCATCTCCTTTATATCACGTGTGAAAGCCCTGGCTTTTGCAGACCAATGCAGCATTTATGGTGCCGGGCGTTGAGGGCTGGTACACCCTCTTAGCATCATTTGAAGTTTAAAGTGTTCTTACGTGACTGGAAGCGAGAGGTGTCTCCGAGGCCCATAAATCTGCTCATCTTGTTGCTGCAGAGCACCAATGGCGAGACATTTTGTTCCATGTCTTCTCAAATGTTGTCCTTTTAATACTGACGCTTCCTTATACTAGTTGTCTTATTTTTAAGCTGGATCATATGCAAGAGGCTTTTTAAATTGAAATATGTTTAAATAAAGTAATGCTTTTTGTAAAAATTGAAAATATTATATTTACTGTTTTGAAATACCTTTGGATGTGTATAATTTTCCTCCAGTATTTTGAAATATTTTTCTTTTACTTCGTTTTAACAATGATTTACAAACCAACATTGGCAAACAGCTTGGAACTCCCACTGAAAATACTGACTTGGTCAATTCTTGTAGTTTTGAAACCATGCCCAAGCATTCATACATTTGTTTTCCCCACAAATGATATCCCGACCAAATGTGTGTTTTCTCCCTCAAGTTGGTGAGTGTGAAGATATCGTGGATTTGTAAACTGGTTTGGAGGGTGTTTGAAATTGAGAATATAGCCAAAATATGGCATCCCTTTGTTTTAATGCCCGAAAAGTGGTGGTAAACGTCTTTAATAAAGGTGTGGTCTGAAAAAAGGCACTGACAAGAGGTTTGTTGTGCTAAAATCACCATCTGTTCTGCTTTCTAAAAGGAGGTTGTAAGAAAAGAAATATATTCATACTGTCACATTTCGGTGAGTGGAGTTCAATATTTCCTACTTTTTCACTGTCTGGTTGCGCTTTGTCGTGTGTAAAATTGGTTCTGAACCCCATGGGTGAACCCCAAAAGCTATACTTTTCTAAAAGCTAGGCACAGTTCTGAATTCCTACAAGTTATTTGTCCAGGTTGTGCAAGAGTCCCTCAATCAAGAATCCCATTGTGTTAAAGAAAATTAAGAATGTAAGTGCGAGGAACAGAGAATCTGGCAACACAGCAACTGGCAATAGGATTTACATCTGTATATATATTTTTTATTGAGGGACGACCTATGAAAGTAATATACCACTACGTATCCTAGAATCTTATGGTTTCAGAGAGCTGTATCTTATTTACATCTCTTAACAGAGAACATGAACAGAAATTGATCATAAAGGTAAGCTGTATTTTTAAATTGGTATTTGGGGTTCACACACACAGACAGAGCCACACACACACAGACAGAGCCACACACACACAGACAGAGCCACACACAGACAGAGCCACACACAGACAGAGCCACACACAGACAGAGCCACACACAGACAGAGCCACACACAGACAGAGCCACACACACACACACACACACACGCACACACGCACACAGAGCCACACATGCACACAGACAGAGCCACATAGACAGAGCCACACACACACACACACCGCCACACACACAGAGCCACACACGCACACAGAGCCACACATGCACACAGACAGAGCCACATAGACAGAGCCACACACACACACACACAGAGCCACACACACACACAGAGCCACACACACACACAGAGCCACACACACACACAGAGCCACACACACACACAGAGCCACACACAGACAGAGACACACACACAGACAGAGACACACGCACAGAACCACACAAACACACCCACACATACACCCACACACAGCCACACACACACAGCCAGACACACACAGCCAGACACACACACAGCCAGACACACACACAGCCAGACACACACACAGCCAGACACACACAGAGCCAGACACACACAGAGCCAGACACACACACACACACACATACAACACCAAGCCACCACCTTTCTTTGACGGTGACTGTTGCACTCTCTGGTGGAAGGGCTCTCTCAAACAGTGATCTAGCCACGTTTAACTTTTTTTTCCAGGAAACGAAGTTCTGGTTAGATTTTGTGGCGGGGCTTGTGTGGAGCGTCATTGCACGACAATGGAGGGACGCAGCATACAACGCAAAATAAAAACAGGACTAGACAGTGTACGCGGATATTGCCCCCTAATAAACAAGTCAATTCGGATAAGGAGTGTTGATAGTGCCCCACAAGTCTAGAACTTCTTCTGAGTTATGCTGATGCTGCCTTCCATAGTACATGTTAATACTGCTCATTCAAATACTGGCAGCTCTGCCACTGCTGATGAGTGTGCCCTCTGCCATCTTAAATATGTGCAGGCCTGTCGAACATCACAGCTATTGCTCATTTTTACATTTCCGCCGATGAGCTTTGGTGCTGTCCCCTAGTGTGTTTGCCAGATGTTTGTCCTGACCGCTATACCACACGCAGATCATGCCAATTATTTACATATGTGTCAGCTCAGCTGAGGGATTTTGAAGCCGGTACATTAAATGTGCGCAGGTATTGATCGTCCCATTAAATATACAACAGTCACTCTGAGGAGTGCTACTTTGCTGCCCCGGAGAAAATTAAGCAATCCAAGAATTGACACACCATATTTGTGGTTGTTGTGGCAAGGCATGTGGATACTCTGTGAGAGTTTTGGGGGTGATGAGCAGCGATTTGACTGGTGACCTGCCTGCGTATGAGGTGCTGTATGGTGCGCTCTGCATGAGGTGAGGTATGGTGTGCTCTGCGTGTAGTGATATATGGTGCGCTCGCGGCTCTGCTGAATCAGGTAGCAGGTCACCTCACCCCAGACTGCACATCAGTACACAATGAAGAGCGCGTATAGGAGCGTATGCACTGGATGGGTCTATGAAAGGAAAGTCAACCAGAAAGTAAACTGAAATGTGGATATGAGAGCAAGGAAACCAAGTCGCCCACAATAGAGGAGGGGGTGGGTTAGAGGGCTTCTGCTCACTCCCACGAGGACAAAAAGTGAGGAACAGGCGCATAGGCTAACCCACCAGCTTGGGGGGGGGGGGGCGTCGATCGCCCTATAAGTGGGGTGGAGGTATGTCAGTCAGTTTACCTTCCTAATTAAATTGGGTCAGGATATCTTTTCGCCGAGATTGCAGTATCTAAATGATCTCCTGTCCTTGAAGGTAAGTGTGAAGCGAGGCATTTCAACACTCGGATCAGGGAGATAGTCACCGACTCCGAGTAGGAGGAAGGAGTTGATAGCCCGTATTCAGTAAGTCATCATCCCCTAATTGCACATAGCTAATCCCTGCGGGAAAAGTAAGTGGACGGAGTCACCCCCACAGATGAATGGCCAGTCTACAAGTCAAAGAATAGGTTAAAAGCCAAGGGTGAAGCAGCAAAGAAAAGGAAAAATACACTCTTCAAAGCGAGGGACTCGACAAAGAAAGCAGCCGCGAGGACACGCACCAAGAGAATGAACGGAGATCGACGTGATCCTCGAGGAGTTATGAGAGGGAGCGTTAATTCCAAAACGCAAACCAAATGAAATACCTAACATAATTGAGTTAATTCCGGACATTACTACGTAGTTCCTTAGTGTGCCTCACTTACCGTCACCATCCTCGTCCATGGCAAAGTCCTCGCCACTCGCCTCGTGAAGGTCTAGTACATCAGCCATCTTCGGGCCGAGATCGAAAAGCCGCCCGAAAGGCAACGGCAGAGATTCAATCAAGTGCCCTTACAAACATGTACGTTTCTGGGTATGCAGAGGCTCACGGTGCTTTCCAAACCTGAAACCACGATTCCCTACTGAATTGTAACAATTAATGAGTTTGATTAATAGAGCTCTGACATAATGAGATGGCTGCCGTCATTTGTCACGTCGGTGCTTGGCACCAAACGGGGTGCCCTCGCCTCCTTGAACAATTATATATTTTATGAGTCCACCCACTGATAAATGTACTTTAATGTATGTATACCTCACGATTGTAAATTTAGCCAAGAAGATTAGATGTGCACCTGTGTACAGAAAGTTAGTGAGTCAAAACGCCAAACTGGTGGGTGCAGAGCTAAAATATACAGGGGCAAAGACTGGGAAAGCATCAGACAAGACGTTTAATCATCTGCAACTCCCTGCTGTAATATAAAGTTCAGACTCCCTTGGGTGACTCCATTAACCAGGGGAGCCCAGGTATAACATGCATTTTAATCCATCAGAGGGGGAGGGGGCATGAGCGACAGCAGCGTGTCACTAGACACCGAAGCAGACACAAGGCACTGCTTTGCAGACGGCATTCACGAGTGGCACAGAGACGCGTCCTAAGGCGGCAGTGTGCAGTCATAGTGCCTTAAGCGGCTAATGCTTCCTCCCAGCTGGCATCGGGATAGCGTCAGCCTCCGGCTTCATTGCCGAATCCGGAGTTGCAATTAATAGTAGTATCCTGCACAAATCCCCGAAACGCATGCCCAATGGGGCCTGTCAAATGGCATTTAATTCTACACCGCTTCAGTCTCCCGATGCAGGGGATCTGCAGCTGAGGGGCAACGAGGGAGTCGCAGGAGGAGACATGCAGTCACTAGAGCAGACAGGCAGTACCATGGTGCGCAGCACTGAGGGAGCCACTGGAGCAGGCAGGCAGTGTGACGCCCGGCACAGCCTACAGACAGGGAACAGGGGTGCACAGCAACGAGGGAGTCACTGAAGCAGACAGGCAGTACCGGGTGCGCAGCATGGAGGGAGCCACTGGAACAGACAGGCAGTGTGACGCTCGGCACAGCCTGCAGACAGGGACCAGGGGTGCGCAACAACGAGGGAATCAACTGGAGCCCACAAGCGGTATGACACCCCGGCACAGCCTGCATGCAGTGCCGGGGTGCGCAGTAAAGAGGACATTACTACGTAGTTCCTTAATGTGCCTCACTTGCCGTCACCATCCTCGTCCATGGCAAAGTCCTCGCCACTCGCCTCGTGAAGGTCTAGTATGTCAGCCATCTTCGGGCCGAGATCGAAAAGCCACCCGAAAGGCAATGGCAGAGACTCAAACAAGCGTGAAAGCTGGTGCAGCAAACTAGGTGAAACTGATGAAGGACTAAAACCGGAAACCACTGAACGTAAGACAACACAGGAAGGAAAAGCAAAGGCGGAAAAGGAAAAGCGGCCGGACCAATGAGAGAAAGGTTCGATAGGACTGAGTAACAAGCCCCGTCCTTTTCAGACTTGGGGGCGTGTTTTTTTGTTGAGTGACTGAAGACGTCACGGAGAGAAAGGACCGCAAAAAACACGCCCCTCAATCCGAAACGGATGGGGCTTAAAGTGACGGACAAAGGTCTTCTCCAATGGCTGGCCGCCGTTTATGAAGCCAGCCAATGGAGAAGAGCTAGCTCGTTTACCTCCATATTAGAAAACATAAAATCTCGGCAGCAAGACTGCGCAAGCGCAGCCTACGCTAGCCGAGACCTAAAAAGTGTTCTAACTATATGTGAGATTACAATGTGGCACCAAAAAAAGCGAAGGCTTTGGTAACCTGTGCAAAGCAAAAGCGGCCTACAACTTTCATAGTTAGGCTAACACAGGGAAAACGATGTCACAAACACTTAAAAAAACAAAAAGCGAATCCAGGGTTTCGGTCCGTGCTTTTGGCATGTGTGCTCGAACAAGGTGGCCATTGGAATTACTTTTTTCAAAATAATGCAAAAATCATTCCAAGATTGCTGCCGCTGTATTTGCGCTCGAGTACTTTTGTATTTATCTAAAGGTTTGTCTGACATCTTAGAATTTCTATCCACCACGTGTGTTTTTGAAAAGAAGAGAGCCAAGGAAAGCTAGGGAAACATGTCTCTCCCTTATCATACCACTTTTCTTTGTTTACTCATTCATTTCAGACATCATACTATGGCTAAAAACTAAATTATCTCACATATACTCTCTGTAATAGACCATAATTGTGGGTAAAAGTACTACCATCTCATGATGAGACATTTTTCCCTTTCAAACTGTGCGCTTTGTTTATGGGTAGGCCTATTGAAAGGGAGAGGAAGAGCCCCAAACTTCTTGCACTTGCACAAGGGAGTTGACTAAGTAGTGGTTTTGGCAGCGATTGCACTCTATATACAATATAGAAGCAGGAGTCATTTTGAGTAGAAGTTGGTGCCCTTCTAGATAGATTCCTAGTTTGGGACCGTAATCACATACTAAAGTCGTCAAACATGAATTATTCAGGGAATAGTCACGATTGGAAAGGGAAGAGAATTCTCTTTCTGGCTGCCTTATTACCATCATCATTGCTGCATGTGATGCTGTCATCTCGGCCCCATTTCACTGCCCCTGAATGGCGCCAAAAAAGCCCTCATCTTCTAGTCTGCTATAAACTCCCCTGGGTGCAGCGGATTTTGGGGGTAAATCCTCAGCCTCCCTGGAACCCCGCTTTCATTTAGTCCTCTTTGCTGCCCATAGTGTCAGTGTGTGCAAGACTCATCAGGCGATGATACTGAAATTCAGAAAACAGTTGCAGGACTGGCAGTGAGAATTCAGTGTTCTGTTCTTTTACCAGATATTTTAGGTAAGTAGTAGGGTCGGGCAGAGTAAGAGTTCTTTCCCGTCATTGGGTTTTTCACATGGAGTGTTAGGTCTTAGTGAACAGTAGTAAGGGGAGTGAGAGGAAAGGGCCTTAGCCGTGCTCGGTCAACTGTTTAGTTTGCTCGTAAGCACCCCATAGTGGAAAGGAAACTCAGGGTGAAAGGTCTGATTTTAGGGGCTTGAGAAAATTGTAATGTGGTCAGCTTGAAATACCTCCTGGAGCACATTTAAAAAAATAAAAATTCTTGTTTGAAAAAGGAACGTCGTATGTTATTTGCAACAAGGAGGGGTTAGCTATGTGGTGGTTGTATGGGCTGGAAGACTGGTACACCACTAGGTACTGTTTGTTTTGCAAGGTTTCATGAGGTAGACATTTTGAAAGCTCAGTCTGGTTGACATCTGCATCTTGCCCCGGGGATATTTGTGAAATCGACACCATAGAGGCAGTTAAAATTCTTGAAACAGTAAGATATGGCATCGCTTGTCAAGGAGACTCCGGGGCCAGATACTGTTTACCTGAGGAACTTGTGATGCTGCCTCTGGATTGGCAAAAGGGAACTTTGACACGTTAGACTGAAGGGATCACTTCGGGAAATGGTCACCAGGTAGTTCCCGTCCACTGAAAGATTAAGCACAAATTTGAGGGGACATGGAGGACAATGCTCCAAAAGGCAGTTTAACCAGATATTTTCCAGGTTCTGTGAATGTCCTGCAAGTCGCCTTCAAAGAAAATTAATCGGTGTTCTCTCTAACCTGCCTCCAGGGGCTCTTAATTCTTTACTCTGAGGATAGAAAATTACGGAGGGACCTTTCTGACCTTTCTGGGCCTAAATGAGATGCAGCTGCTTTGCTTTGAAAGTAGTTGGGGAATTTGCTGTCGAGCTTATTAAAATGATTTTCCGAGAAGGAATCAATTAACTTGCACGTGAAGATTTCTTTTGGTTTCCCTCCGGAGTGTTAATCATTTATAAAGGGTGCAGAGATGTAGGTCTAAACCTACTTTGGATATATGTAATGGAAGTTTTTGCTCTTGTTTATGGGCGCGTGGTTAATAGTGAGGAGGGAAATTCATATGGCTGATGACTTAAAGGAGAGTGACTCTCGTTCTACAGTTTAGGTAGCTCAGCTGCTGCATTCCTGTTAAGAGAGCAGGACCCCCTGCACCAAAACTAGAAGCAAGAGAGACCAGATCTGAAATCTACACCTGGACCGGCACCCACACACTCTGCAGGCTTCATGGCTTAATCTATGAGGTGGTAGAGGGTTTGAAGCTCTTCTCCCATCATGTTTGAATCGAGTAATGGGCTTGTATCTCAGCCCCACAGGTGCTTCTTTCTGCTTTTTGGGTTGTCTGCTTTTTTCTACTCATTTTCTTTCCCTCATTATCCTACATTTAAATAAAATACATATTTTTTTTTAAGACATACCTCCGACTGTGTAATAAAACTAATTGTCGATTCAGATCCGTATCTTTTTAGGTCTTTAATTTACATATGGACAAGTGAGTAGATAAAATAAACACCAAAACAGAAAGTCATAGTCGGACTGAGATTCAACCTCAAACACAAGCACACTCAAGGATTCAATACATTAAAATACATTTATGTTTGGGGCGGACATGTCTGGGACCAGGAGTCAAACTAGTTTGGGCTTACCCTGACTGAGCCTGCAGTGAAATGGGGTATTATTCTCTTTTTGCCTTGAGTTGTTCCCTCAAGGCACCACTCGCATATCAATCTATCAATCAGTATTTGTAGAGCGTGCTAATCGCCCCAATGGGTATCCAGGAGTTGTGTGGGGTGGGGCTACTTGAACAGCAAGATCTTGAGGCCACTCCTGAATTCGGTGAAGTAGGTAGAGTTTCAGAGGTGGATGGAAAGGTCGTCCCAGGCCTTGGCGAGAGCCACTTCCCGCAACGCCAAAAAATGACTACATATCAACCTTTTCCTAAAATACTTGAAGAGTTTTTAACTTTCCCAAAAATATTCAAAGACTGGAGTTAAAATAAATAAGATTCCTGCAATATTTTTCAAAATGTTGCACTTTTTCCAGATATTACTCAAGTTTTCAAGTTTAAATACTTTATTCGACAACCTTGTCATAAAAGCATGTATCCCTAAGCTAAACAAATATAAATACTAATCTAGGAATAAAAAGCATATTAAATTCCAAGTAATTTGTACTTTGTTGGCGAATAACACAGTAAAAATAATCTTTCTTAAAATAGCGACACAGCACACAGTTTAAAAAAAAAATAAGATTTGGTGATCAAATAGTTCATAGGAGTTTTAAAGTGCGCGTGCGTATTATCCATGCCCACCCCATGTATTTAGCTACAGCAATTGCAAGATTAGGGGCACAATTTGATTTCAGAATCCTTAGGGCCTCTAAATATTTCCTTGTGCCCAAATTTCTGCATGCAGGCTTCAACCATCTATTCCTTGGGGCAGCATATAAGGGGCATACAAATAGAAAATGTGGGATATCCTCTACATGTGTTTTACAATAAGAACAAGTATTTACATTATCAGGAGACCATTTGACCGTGAAAGCATTTAAAGGTAAGGAGCCGATTCTAAACTGAAAATACAGTTTCCTATCTAGAGGCTTGGAGATCAAGTCCCAGTACTGTTCAAATTTTGGGATCGTTTTAACTTCCAAAAACTGGGTTGTCAGGGCAGATTGTTGGTTGGAAGTCAATGCAGCATTATTTATCATGTCCCAGTACAGTTTTTTCAAAGTAATCTTTGAGGGAAAATCATCTGGGTCTACTGCAGACCATAAGTGCTCAAGGTGCAATTTTTGGAGTAATTTCCTCACTTCTTTAAGCCAAAGTACTTTATGGAAAGTATCAGATTTGTCCACATCCAAAAGGGCAGCTGCGTAATGACTCAACTCAGGAGTAGTTTTTATGCGCCTCCAATATAGGAGGGGACGCAGTCTGACCATGTCCTCGATCCTTTTCCTCCCAAGATCGTAGTGGAGAGGGGTCGTGGGGGTGCTCTGTGGGACACCAGTTATGCGCCGCAGGAATTTATTTTCTGCAGCTACTAGAGTGTTCAGGTTGGTGAAACCCCATAGTTCTGATCCATAAAGACATGCACCCAGCACTTTCATACCATAAATCTCCATTATGGGCTGAATTTGTTTTGTGAATGAAGATTTGTGCTTTTGGGCTATTGCCCCTGCCAGCTGGTTACATTTTAGCACTATAGAGTCCATATGTGATCTCCAGTTCATATTAGCATTTAGAGAGATGCCAAGGTAGGTAAAAGCATCCACTTCTTCCAAAAAAGCCCCATTGTAAACCATTTTCCCCTTGAATTTCTTAGTGGGATTCAAATTCATAAATTTAGTCTTTGATGAGTTTATTTCCAAGCCCCGAATCCGGCAGAAGTCACCAAAAGCGTTTATTGTCTTTTGTAAACCGCTAGGGGTCCGCGAGACCAGCAAGGTGTCATCTGCAAACATTAGTACTGGAACTCGCTTCCCGTCTAGTAGTGGAGCATCCGTCGGAAATTGCTTCAAAAAATCAACTATGCCATTGATGTAGAGAGAGAATAGGGTGGGGGCCAGGACACAGCCCTGTCTCACGCCTCTCTCAACAGGGAAGGATTCCGTGACGTCTCCCTGGGCTCCCCACCTAATCCGGGCATAATTGTTCTCATGCAACCTTACAAGCAAAGTTAGTAGTTCGGGACTTATTCCTAGTTCCCTTAAGACAACCCAAAGTTTTTGCCGGGGAACTAAGTCAACGGCTGACTTCAGGTCAACGAAAACAGCGAACAGAGGACCATTTAGCAGGGTTACATTTTTCCAGTATATAGTTAGAAAGTGGAATACCTGGTCGACAGAGCTATTTAAGGGGCGAAAACCAGCTTGGTATGGGGAAAGGATGTCCTTGTCAACTATCCAGGCTTGCATCTTGTTTTGTACCATCCTGCCCATCAGTTTTTGAGCACAATCAATGAGGCTGATGGGTCTATAGTTACTTGGTAAAGCCTTATCCCCTTTTTTGTAAACTGGAATTATTTCCGCTCCTTTCCATGTTGCTGGTATCTTTGCCCCTTGTGCAATGGCATTTCCAAGCCATACAAAGTATTTACACCAGCTGTCCCTGTCCGATAGGAAAACATCCGCCGGTATTCCATCGATTCCTGGCGCCCTACCTCTGGTCACTCCATCCATTGCCTCGTGGACATCTTTCAATGAAAATAGTTTGTTGGTAGAAAATACCCTTTCTAGGGGAGAATCAGTTTGTGGACCTGAATTGTCTGCGTATCGGGGTTTGAAGAAGTCCACCCAGGACTCCTTTGCTACATGGTTTTTCGGACAGTCAGCTATGCCCCCTGAGCCCCACTTTAATATGGCCCAGAACTCTTTCTGGTGTTTATCAACACATGCTTTCTTCAAATCTAGCCAAAGGTTCTCATCCCACTGTTTTTTTGCCTTAATCTGGGTTTTTCTATATTCATCCCTAGCATTTAAAACTCCTGTTTTAGATCTCAATGCTATACTAAGATTTTGCCTCGCTATTCTGCAGGATTGGTCATACATCCCCTTTTTAAGGGTGGTCCAGTACCCTTCCTTTTTTTAATTGTTTTAAAGAATAGCTTCTGTATATTAGCAAAAAACTTTGGCTGTGACTCTTCAATCCGTGACTTAAAATTTATATCATTCATTAAAACCTGTAGTCTGGATACTTCATCAATGACTAACCCCTCAAGGGTCTGCCTATCCTCTGGATTGTCTACTAAAGTTATCCATTTAATATGACAGAGATTATTGGATGGAACAACATCTAGGGACGTAAGGTTCCTAGCTGAAATTTCTGAAATTGCTTTTTGTTCTATGTTGAATAGCAAAGACAAAGGGTTGTGATCGCTCTCCAACCTGGGAATGACCTGCATATCGACCACTTTGCTCCAACCTCTAGCATCTACCAAAATGTAATCTATCCTACTACTTGATCTTTAGTTATCAAAGGTATCCCTGCCCTGTAGGTCTGAGGGAGTACGGCCATTGGCTGCCCTCAGTCCTCTGGATAGGCATAAGCTTTTAACCTGTATGCTACTTCTGTCCACTTTTTTACCAACGGTAGGTCTAGCTGGGGAATTCCCCACTTGGTATCTTCCTCTTGTGTCAGATCACTATCCTCACAACCTAAGGGTTCAAATGTTGTGTTTAGATCTCCACCCACCAAGATAGTATACTGCGTAGCTAGCGTCTCTAAGTCATTATCTAAAGCACCTACTATATCAGAGAATGTGCCCCCTTGGGTTCCCCTTGCATAGATATTATATATTGCCAGCTTGTAGCCGTCAGCCCAGGTGAGCATAATCAAAAGTAGGTCGCTGTTCATAGTATGGCTCTGCTTGATAGTGCATTGCAGAGATTGGCGTATCCATATAAGTAGACCCCCTGAAGGGCGTCCCTTTGTGTTCTTTTTCGCGGGCACGTAAAAATTTAAAAAGCCCTGGCGAAAGACTGGTGACACTGACCATGTTTCCTGTAGCATCACAATATCGTAACGGTCAATGAACTCACACCAGTCTGGAGTCTCTATTTTATGTTGGATACCCGCAATATTCCATGAAATGAACTTAATGCTACCTTCCCTTTCCATATTCCTCTTATTTAAGGGAATAGTCAGGTTAGGGGGAAGCACACAAGGTGGAGAACTAGCTTCAACTATGTTAGTAGTAGTATGAACAACTAATAGGTTGTTCTCTGCTGCATTAGAGGCATGATCTCTAGGGTCAGAAGTCTTGCCCTCACAACAATCTATTCCTAATGTCGTGCGAGTACTAGTATTTCCATGTTTAACCTTTACGATCTTTGATTTCCCTAAGCTCGTTGGTTTTTCCAGTCAATCACATTGACTTAAACCTGAAAGGGCAGAGAACCTGTTTTCTCCCAAGATTCCCCAATGATTTTTATTTTCAGGGATATTGGCTTTTCTTATTACAGGGTTCCATTTCGTTTTTAGCAATGTTGGATTTAGAATGTTCCATTTTTTATGTAAAAAAAAGTCCAACGTTAATGGCACTATTTCGGTAGATCTACGCTGAGGGGGATATATATTAGCTAGGATGTTTGGTAAAACTTCGGGATCTGAAAAATGTAGCACCACACAATCCCCCTTGAACTTTTTGATGCCACCCCCGATCCATTCAACCCTTCTAGCTTTTACTACTTCCTGTGCCAGCTGGTCCCTGCCTCCTGGTTTAAAAGCCATATTCTTTGATAGCCAGTGGAGTGACTTATTTATCAAAGAAGGAATGTTCTCTACTTGCCCTGATTCTAGTTGAGGGACATTTGCTAGAACCAAAATTAATGGGGAAGCTTCCACTATTAATTCAACCGGCCCTTTCTCCATATTATCTAGATCTTTTATACTTCTAGAGGTGGGCCCTGTGGAGTCCTCAACAGTGCTAGCTGGGTTTGGGATTCCCGACCCCTCCCCCCCTTGAACAAGCCTCCACATGGTGTTCTGTGAAGTATTCGTTAGGAGAACTGACCCAGGTACAATTTTAGTAATTTTCGGGTCGACTGTAACCGGGTTTAATAAAGCAGTATTAGGTCTTTCTTCTGTTGTTTTTTGCAAAAGTACCCCCAATCTAGTAACCTCTTCTGTGAGCTGGTCAATTTTGCTTAGGAGTGGTTTGGTAATAGTTTTAATTTTGTTATCTATGGCATTCAGTAGCTTCTTAAATTGGTCTTCGTCCAGGTAGACCTTTCCTCCCCCATTACTCCTAGTATCATCTCCAGTATTCCCCTGAGGGGAAGCGTCAAGGCGCTTTTTGCCTGATCGAAGACCACCCCTTTTTGGTATATTCTTTCCCCCTCCCTTTGTTACTCTAGGAGCTGGGACTGAGTAGGGGTTTCTTCTTCTAGAGAGATAATGTCAGTATCAGTTATACATTCGGGAGCTGGTTCATTGATTTGCTACCAGTAGTTGGGTCAATGGGTTAATGTCTGGAGTCAAGAAGACCTCATTACTGATGTCAAGAGCTGGGGTAGGTAAAGGCGTATTGTCGATATGCAAGTCTGGCGAATAGCTAAGGCCCAAAGATGATCTCCTATCCTGGTTAATTTTGGCAACTTTATGTACCATATAATTCTCTATTGTATTAAGTGGAGCTGAAGATGGTTTTGCTTTAGACATTTTGCAAATTAGGAGCAATGCAGGATCCGTGGGGTTTTAAGTCCATATAGTATCCCAGACACTTTTTGTAATTAAGGGAGAGAGTCCCTTACTTAGATGTTTTTGGGCAGCGTTCTTGGCCCTGCTCCTGCCTCTTCTTGCCGATGAGGGCCGTAGAGGGCCCGCCCTTTGCCCGGGCTTCACTCCGGGCGTCCCGCTCGCGTCCCGCGAAGCGGGTTGCTACGGCGCTTTTGTGAGCCTCCTGGCGCCCTCACGTGCTTGGAAAGCGCGCCGCCGCGTAGGCTGCCGGGAATTGAAGTCCCGGAGCGGCGGCGCGTGTAGTCAGGTTGTAAATGACTCTTGGCGGTGGCGGCGTGCTTCTGGGTGCCTGGGTGCCTTGGTATTGACTCCTGGCGGTGGCGGCGTGGCGGCGTCTAGCAGGTAAGTTCCGTTTTCCTTCTCCCCCAGATATTACACAATTGGAGTTACACAGTAATTGTAATTGGATTTATATTGCGCTTACTGCCCCTGACGAGGCGTCGAAGCGCTTTACGGCGAGTAGCATGCTACTCCACAATCAAGGTTAGTGTTAAACTAATGGTTACTGTTATTGCGATTAGTTATGTGCTCTCGAAAAAAAACACATGCATTTACTCCATTTACTTTGCGATATATTAATACCACATACGTGTGATCATTATTACGGCTGTATGTGGTTTCACATCAATGGTTGATGAGATTGATAGGCTAGCGAAGATTAGTTATTGTTAGATTACAGGAATAGGGTTTTAAAGGGGAGAGCTTTTGATCTATGAAATGATGTATACACTAGTTGCAGAAGAACTATAAGACAGATTGAGGCAGGCAGACATGAGACGGAGGAGGAGTCTATCTCAGAAATAGGAGGCAGTCAAAGGATGGAAGGTAAGAAGAGGGTCCCTCTGAAGAAAGAAAGGAGAGGAATCAAGTAACAGTAGGTCAAGGTCAAGTTTTCATGCAAGGTTTAGAAGTCAGAAAGGGCTTACTGAGTTATCAAGCAATCCGAGAATGTAAACTGTAGAGCGAAACAACATTATACATAGTGCTCCATATCTGGGACAGACAGATCAAACAGGATTCCGAGCGTATACGTAATTTAAACATTAAAAGACCTAGCATGTTGTGTTGTAAGCCTAGGACAGCTGTCAAATGGTAGTGAAAAGCACGCACCAATGAAATTCATTTAGTCACTTTAATCCCGATTTAGGCAGAACCAGGAGTTCTCAACCTGGGATTACGAGTTGTCAGTGTTTTGAAACATATTTGTCTTTCACCTTTCAGGAAAATCCTGGCAAAATACAAACCGAGAAAATGCTTGGGGAAAAAAGCAGATCCTTCTGGAGTCCGTCATAGTAATGGTACCACAGGTTAAGCATCATTCTTAAAAGAAACACTCATATTGATGCTTTAGTACTTCATCTTTAAGCAGGGGGAATCAAATGAGTCCCAAAGAGCAAAAAGAAGGCATTTAAAAGCTGGATGGGGCACTTAGAAAATGTGAGTAACGTATCATCTCGGCGTACACTAACGCATTGACAAAGGAGCACACTGATAAAATAGGAGAGCACAGACATGATATCGCACCATGAAGCAGAAAAACAAGAACATGTGTACTACACCTGATGCAAAGGACGAATATAACTCGCACAGATACTGAACACTAGGAAACTACATTCTGGTATACTCAATGATGGCAAAAAGCCATGACCGTGCAACCCCCAGTGGTCCACAAGAAATGTGTAAGGTAATAATATTTTCTATGTACACTATCAGTGGTGTGGACAGTGACTGCACCACTGGAGCTTTATTACTTTCCATTGGGCAGTTAACCAGTAAATCCTTCTTGAATTTCGCCATTCTGTATATAGAGTTTAAGACCAGATGGGGGTGGACAGACACGAGCACATGGACACACTCGCACTCAATCTCACACTTGTCCTGGGGTTTTGTGGTGCAGTCTAATGCATTCTGTATAACTCCTAGTGTAGCAGGGTTTCCGTTCTCCCACAGAACTGTGCACAGAGATCTAGAACCTGGGTGAGTTAGGGTGACCCAAAACTCACCTTTGTTTCAGAAATCCCCTTACCAAGCTAGCTACAGTGTCTCATTGGTAGTAATAACTTACCAATGACTTAGACAATCCAGAACATGAACTTAGGGTACCTCAGGTATCGTGGAACACATGAACACTCTTTCGTTATATAATCATTACAAACCGAAACTGGGAGACAAAGAACACACGTGCAAGTTTGAAATGTTTATTTTTCAATGCAAAGTTCTCAAACGCAGTATCTTGTATAATATCAACATACATATTATACAAATCAGAGTTAGCAGCATAGTCACTAATCCATAATAAGCAAAAGGTGATAGCATGTTATGATGCAAAAATCTATAGAATTCTGTATCACCTATATTTCGCGCACCCTATTTAGCATATTATATTATATCTAAGAAGGTCTCATTTGGGTTCTAGCAGGGCGGGCCCATACCTCTAATGGTCAGTAGGAGCAGATCACATCAACAGCTACCAGCTCTCTGCATGCGAAGCATCAAGTGTGTTGATTCATTCCTTGTAACTCTATCTTAAACCCGAGTAAAGCCCAATGTTGGCAGCAACATTATTTGTGTTGTGTCTAATGTGGTGCGAGGATCAGGCCTTCAGCAACCTTGTGTTAGGTTATTCTTAGAGGGTGCAGTTCTCAGTGTGCAGACATTTGTACCAAGTGTACCAAGCACGACTGATATCAGAGCAATAACATATTATTCTCAAATAAATCACATCTTTCGTCTAGGTTGAAAGTTACAATAACAATTAGGTGTCGTGCGCAAACTGAAGCCGAAGGAAAATATGGTGTTTAAACATTTAATAAACTCATGCTAGCTTAACACAATATATAGAAACGCAGTAACCATATGACACCCCCCCCAATGATCCGAGGACGGTCAAAAAGGAAAAATTAAGCCAATACTACAAGAAAGGCAAAACATGAAAGCAGACTTCAACAATATTGAGCCAAGCTAAATGTTTGTAAATGTATATAAAAATCAATAACACAAAATATGTATGAATGCCTATAGTGGCCACACAAAAATATTTAAAAAAAAACTTGAACTTGAGGCCATTTATAAAATCATAGGCCCAGAACATATCAAAGTCCAATGTTCGGTATTAAAAAAGGCACCATTCAGAATTACTAAAAAGTCACGTGCCATAATAGTGAAAGTCTCCAAAGCCTCTCATGGGTGGATAGAATAGGCAAAATAGGTAGCCACAGCTTCCAACATGAAATCACTGTCATCATCCGAAAATAGTTCAGCCATCCAATTAAGTAATGGGAAAGAACATACGTGCTCCTCCAGCACCGAATCCTCTAGCAACATCAGAGGACAACTCAGTGGGTTCTCGAGAACGCTATGTGCCAGAAAGTCATGCGCCGCTGCGAATATGTCCCACTGACCCATTAGTCCATGCATCGCTGCCACGGCCATAACCCTTTCGCCAGAACAAATCAACTCGTGAGCAACTACGGGGCTCATCAGCTGATCAAAATCGACGTCAGGAGAAGTCGGTAAGCAGAGACACAAATCATTGGCCCAGTCGAAATCACAGCTCAGGCAATGAAACACAGGCTGGACACATGTGAAATAGGAAAATCGAAACGATAATCCAAAAGCCGTGCTTAAAGTCGCAAGCGGCAAGGAGCCATAGTAATCAAGCATCCGGTTGCGAAACAGCATCAGTAGGTGCTGAGCGTTTTCTTGCGCAGGATGGGCATCCATGTTTAATAAAGCAAAATATCACCAGCACGCCTGCAGCCAAAGCCAGCAAAACAGGAAATCCGCCAAACAAGCTTGCGTATATAGAATGAAAAAACGCAGGGATAATACCAAATACTTTTTCAAACGTAGTCACGAGACCACTGCTAACCAATTTAAAAAAAATGTGCTAGGCCATTTGTGGAGGAGGCATTAAAGATTTGATGAACCAGCTCGCAGAAATGAAACGGCAAATCAGTATTTAAAAGTGCCTGCACCTCTGTGCGTGTGTTAGCTATGTGAAGGACATAAGTTTCACGGGCAGAGCTCAGGGCTACTTCTTATTCGGCTCAAACCATTGAAGTCCGCTCTCAAGGTTGGAATTCTTGGCCAAATGGAAACATCTGAATTCCCATGCGTGGGTGGATATAACACATTCTTGCAACACACCACACGTTCTGATACAGTAACCACATATGCGATACCGACCATCAACCCACAACACAGTTCGTTGTTCAAAAGTAAATAACTACCGTTAGACAACAAAGTGAATGTGGGAACTATTGCAGGAACCGGTGTGCCCTTTAAAACACAGGCTAAATTTGGTCTGTCCTGATTACAAGAACCATGTAATTGGATGTGCCTGCATATCAGTGAACGGTCAGGCGACTGTGTGCAATCTTCACCATTCAGATTCACTTCCTTTCCCTCTTTCAGACATCTGTATGAATATGGTAAAGACCATGTCTCATGTAGGAAAGCACTTCCTAGTGGTTCATATCGCCCTATAGCAATATATCTCATACAATTTGTAAATTTATACAGAGCAAATGGCAAAGTAATACCATGGATAAGCCATGTAGCAGCAGCCGCCTCAGCCACAGAGAAAGGCAAAGATTCTAACTTCTCAATGTGTAACATAGAAAATGATGCATCTCGCATGGAAAGCATGTGCTGCTTGTCAGTCAAATTAAACGGGGCAAATAATGATGAGACGTTCATATAACTCCAAGGCACTCGACCAGACTTCAGAGTCTGTAGTGTCCAGGCAAACTGCATAACAGAACACAATTGATTTTGACCATGATATAATACGGACACTTCATCATGCACAATGTCAACAACAGAAGAAACGATATTGTTTAACGTGTAAATTCGGGAAGAAAGCGTGTTAATACTGTTATCGACCACTGCTAGTACCTTTTCTAAATTTGCTTGGTCAATTGCCCTTAGGCGCTTAGCAGCCTCAACTTGAGACACTTTCCAAATTTCATTGTAAACAGCATAAATCCACAGTTTAGACCTACCCTTAACTGGGCCTTTTATGAAATCGTTTAAATCCACATTTTCAGTCAACTGAGACAGATGTAGTTTAACTGCAGCTAACGTGGAATGTTGTAACCAATTCTGGCACAGTTTCCCTACAGAGTAAGTGGTGACAGTATAATCAGTTTCAAAACGGGGATCTGGTCGCACTTGTGTGAACCCTTCAGCCAACCCTAGAAATCGACGTTGGCAAGAATCAGAACTTCTTTGCCACAACAGCCAACCTTTAGGATCCAAGCTGGATACATTAAAGGACGAATTGCATAGTAGAGATTGTATCTCATGAATAGACAATTCGGAAAAATTACCCCAACCTGAATATTCTTCTAATTCGGGGATAGTTGGTGTATTTAATCTTTTAGAAGTAGCCAATCCAAAGCATGTTGTTTGGGAAATAGTAGAATTTAAAAACATGTGATTCGGGATGAGACATGCGCGGTGCAAAGCCTCAGTGCCTTGTACCTGCCAATCTTTGGTACCCCAAACCGATTTAAGGTCAATTATTCCCTTCCAGAACTCGTAGCCATCTACAGCCAACTTGTCTAGAAAGGACTTCGAATACAGCAACTTTGTATCGGTAAGTCTAACTTTGGACAAGGATTTTTCTGTCATTCTGAAGTAAAATGACTCAGGATTTGATTGATTAAAATCTGTAAAATAACTGTATTTTTTCAGAAATGTACTGGAGCTTCCTATGAAAGGAGCTGGGCAGTGCTCCCACTGCGTGTAATTCACAGCAACCCTCCTGGAGTTCGTCTTATGGAGAAAATGATTACCATAATGTTGGAAGCAAAACAAATCACCATAATTAATAGAATCTAAATATAAGTCTTCAGCATCAAAAGCCGCATAGTATTTTAAATCAGAAAATAATGCTTCTACGGCCTGAATATCCCAATCATCAGAACGTATATTTGGTTTAATCACATCTCCCATGTTTACTCTAAGCACATTCGGAACATTAATCACTTCAGTGGGCCCATGTATCTGAAATCTAACCGCGTCCCAACAATCCCATCAAGGACAGGCCAAGCTGTAATGTTGACTGTATTTAAGTTTCGTTTCAGTCTGTGCGCTGAATGTGAAGAGGAAAGAGGGGCCAATGTTCCATTAAGGTACCGAATTCCTGTTCTTTCTTTAACGTAGTGACCATCGTTCAGGCGGAAAAAATAAAACACAAAACCAATTGACATAAAAAGGTAAAATGAAAATAAAATCAACCAAATGTATGTCCAAGGGGGAATTAAAAAATGTTTTTTAAACAACGTGGCATATTTTGCAATAGTTGAGGGTTTCTTTGAAAGTTCCGAAACGGAGTCAAAAGAGAATCTGGACTGGTCAGCCAAACGAGTCTGTAAATCAGGCATCGATAAATCAGCAGGATAGGTGTAGTTTAGCTCATCAATGTTACTAACAGGAATAGTATTTAATAAAGGACTGGATATGGCAGGCATCTCGAGGGACACCTCCTGTTCTGCACCAGATGTAATAGCCAGCACAGAGTGCCTCACCATGGAAGGACAGGATACAGCCGGTGTCATGCTATGAAGAATCGGCCACCCTGTGTGTCTTGACATTGTTAATAGAAATAAATCTGTTTTCCTTACGACCAGGAAGTGGTGGTAAAATGACTGTTCTTGTGCCCTTCACTCCAAGAACTCGAACCGGTGTCCGATATGAGGGACCAAACTCTTTCTTGTTATCGATCTTCTCTCAAACCAGTTCTCCAACTTGGGGTAGCCAGCCAACTACCGGGATCTGCAGCGCATCATCCGATGTGGAGGGCAAATGTTCCTTTGCAAGACTGTCTCTGGTCTTTTGTAGATTCTGTAAAACATTGCAATGTTCATCTACGTCAAAGGCCGTGGCCTGGGCCTTGCAGTCTAGCCCATCGCGGTCAGGGACATACATCTTGATACCAAAGAGCATTTCGTACGGGGTCCGCCCACCCAGAGACCTTCTAGGGAGATTATTAAGCGCACGCTGCACGCCCATGAGGTGGGATAACCAGTTTCTGCCAGTGCCTATAACTCGAGCTGTCAAAGATTGCTTTAAGTCGCGGTTCATTCGTTCAACTACACTATTGCCCTCGGGCCTGTAGGGACTCGAAAACTTGACTTGGACCCCCAACGAAACCATAGCATCCTTATACGCCTTAGAGGCGAAAGCCGGACCCTGATCCGAATGGAAGGTACCACAGGCAAAAATTCCCACAAAGACTCGCAAATCCTTAATGACAGTCCGTGAATCAGCGCTCCGATGTGGCCATACCCACACAAAGCGTGTGCATGAATCAACTGCTACTAAGATGTATTTGTATGCAGTATCAGAAGAAAATGGACCGCAGTGATCCAAATAAACGCATCCAAGCGGTTTATTCGAGATGTACAACTGTGTCTGAGGCGGACGCGCAGCAGTTGAAGGTTTAATCTGCTGGCAAATGTCACATTGAAGGACATAATCGCGCGTCTGTTTGTACAGTCCCCACCACCAGAACCTTTGTTGTAGCTGAGTTACAGTAGCTGAGACGCCCGCATGCGCAGACGCCACACCTTCATGAGCCGCTGCAATCAAAGCAGCCCTGCGATCCGAGTTGGGAACTAGACGTTCACCAACATCAGGAATTTTCACATAAGGAACCTTATCGGGACTTAAGTGGTATGTGTATTTAGAAGGGAACCCCGCAGGATATTTACCCCCACGCGCTGATGGCCGAGAGTATGAATCACAAACACGAGTGGCAACTTTTCTTTAAGTTCCGACACTCGGACCCAGATCATTTTATGTTTTATTGTGCTACCTTTGGAATCACGAAATTCATTCTGAATCCAAAAGAACAAGTTTTCATTGTAAGACTGGACACAGTAGTAAGAGTCACTTACGATCAAAGTCGTCACACTAGGATCTGCGTACTCCAATGCAAGCATCAGAGCACGAAGCTCTGCTAATTGTGCGGTGCAGTCCCCAAGCGTCTGCGTGTGCACGACACTGGACTTGAACTCATCGTTCACCATGGCACCGACCACAATGGCGCAAGCGGAAACGTAGGCATGTTTAGAGCCATGCGCAACCTGCGCCGAACCATCAGTGTAAATGATGCAATGGAAATCCTCCAACGGCCGCATTGCTAATGGAGCAGGATGAACAAATTCATACTGTAAATACTCCTGCGACCGTAAAGTGGCGTCAAAAATAAACGTGACATCCTGGGACGTCAAGGATGCAGCCCATTGAATCCACCGAGGGTGCAAAGCTTTGGAATTAGGTACACTCGCTTTTGTAACCGCCTCTAAGGCAGGGCACGGGGTAACAACCAACATGCGTTTTCCTTGTGACAGGGCACGTTCCTTAAGAATTGCCATCTGCACAGCCGTTAAAACTTTTTCCACAGTGGAAAAGCGCAGTTCAGCCGAAATGTACAAGTGTGACTTGTAAGCAATAGGTACTGTATCTCCTTCATTAAAAGTCAGGTACGTGAAACCCACCGCCCCAGGGATAATTCTTATCACCAGGTTGGTCTGGTTATCACGAGTCTGTAAGTATTCCGAAGCGAGCAAATCAGCCTGCAAAGACTGTAAAATGGCTGAATGCTCAGGCAGCCAGCATGATTTGGAAAAAGATGGTTGTATCAAAGCATATAAAGGCTTGATACGCTGGGCATATTCCGGAATGTAAGTCCTCCCGAAATTCAAAAAGCCCAGTAGAGATTGTAATTTTTTCAGTGTTGTCGGAGAGCGCAACTGTGCGCATTTCTCCAGGAAGTGGGGTGCTAAACCCTTCCCTTCGTTGTTAAGCTCGTAACCTAGAAACAACACTGTGTACTCTGCAATGTGCGACTTTGCAAAGTTAAACTTGTAACCTATGTCAGCAAAGTTACAAATTATGCTATTTACTCGACACAGATGCTCCCAAAGATCGTCGTCTGTGAGATAAATGTCATCCACATGCGAACAAGCAACTGGGTCGATGCCCTCCAGAAGAGAGACAATGCGGGCGGAGAATACACCAGGACTGTTCTTATAGCCCATTGGGAGTCGCCGAAACATTTTTTGCACACCGCCGCATGTAAAACTGGTCCATTGGGAACTTAGACCGTCTAATCTATGGGCATAAAAACCATTGGAAATGTCCAGCGTGGTTTTGAACCGTTTACGCTCAAGACTATTCACTAACGCAGAGCCATGAGTATTCTGTACTGCACAGTTACGGCAATGCGAGCTCAAATGCCTATAATCCAAAACCAAACGATGTGAGCCGTCCGGCTTGTTTACAGTAAAAAGGGGGTTATTCATCGGTGACACACACGTTTCAATTACACCTTGATATTCCAATTGTTCAAGGATAGCCGCGACTGAAGCTTTGGCTTCACGCCGTATGGGATATTGAGGTTGAGGCTGCGGCTGAGACCGTAAAGGAATCTCGTGGCTTGGAGACAATTTATCCCAGCCACACTGATTGCGGTACACAGCCGGCGCAAGCACCAGAGCCCACTCCTCTGCAAAATGCAGCGCTTCAACTCTCGGTACAGTATGCGGGAAACTGGGTAGGATTACCTCCTCCCCTCGCGGAGCTGCGAGAACAAAAGGTGGGGGCCAGTCAGCCTCCGAAAGCAAAATGTCATACATAGACTAAAGATTTTCCCAAAATACCCCTTTTACAGTTCGCTGCATGTCACCTTCAATTAACAGGACAATTTCAAAAAGACGTTCAGGGGGAGCAACATGCGTATCAGCAGTTTCAATCACAACATAAGTGTCAGTCGCTGTCACCTTCAACAGTGGACGGAGGGCCTCTCTCACTATGGTAATCTCTGCCGCGCTGTCCAGCAAGGTCAGAGCCCACGTCAGATTCCGAAGCCGGGTTCTCACTATCTGGGGCATAACGATGCGCTGTCAGGGCGGCGACCTTCTTCGTGGCAAACTGTGGTCTCTTGGGCGTAACGCCTTCCTGCTGCTCTCCACCGTTACGCGGGCGGGGCTGACCACGTCCTTGCTGGCCACCCCGGCCCCTTCCGCCCCCTCCACCACCGGTTGACGGAGCCGATGATTCCTGAAAGGAACGAGGAGAGCGTTGGTCAGAAGCCTGAAACCTCTCAGGCAATTTAATCATCGCGCGGTCGCGCAAATCATAAACACGATCCGACTGCGCAGGCAACGGAGACGCAGGAGCAGGAACCTGTGTTTGTTGTTGTTGTTGCTTACCCTGATTCTGCTTTTTAGGCCAATTCTGTTTCTTGGACTTCTGTTGACCACTAGATTCCGAAAACTGACCCTGGGGCTGCTTTTTCTCTTTATCAGGAAAAGCCTTAAGCTCCTTTGCATTGCGGCCAACCGTTTTATAAGCAGCCACAATGATCCTTGCCAACCGACGGGGTCTCTCGGCCTCGGGAACCAACGCCAATGCGTTAGCAACCTGAAAGTTCACTGCATCCCCCTTGACATTCGCAAGGATCAGATCGCAAACTACATCAAAGGTGCCACACAGGCGCATGCCCAATTCAACCGCCGACTCCGGTCCGTGTTCGTCCTGAACACGTTTAAGGACCGCACCCACATTGGTCACAGACGGGGTGCCATAGCACCTCGAATAGACCGCTGCAAAAGTCTTACCCCAGGTCTCACAGTCAACAAGTTCAGGTGCCAAATCTTTCGGTAAACTTAGTGTAAGAATCCGGTGCTTATCACCCGGACTCGTGTTGGGAAACACAGCTTCCAACTGGCCGAATTTCTCAGCAAGCCAGAACGGAAAATCATCCTTGTCCTGGGGCTTTTTGCCCATCACGGAATTCACCATGACAGGATTGATTTTCAGACCAGCATGTTCTGCACTAAGCTGTGCACCCCTAGGGGCTACGTCCTGAACATTACAGCTAGTGTAATGAACAAGCGCTCTAATCACTTCCACCGCGACTTCATGAAGCCGGCGCAGATCACCCACGTTGCAAGTGGCGCGATTAGGGTGAGGAGTGAATCCAGCCAAAGCGGGCCAAGGTGTGCCCAGAATGGACAAAGGACCCAACCTCGGAGCGGTTAAAGCGTGTGGTAGGGCGCCACCAAACCAAACTCCATGCTGCCAAGCATCAATAGGAACCTCCAGTGCCCTGTACGGAGCATACGCAACCGGTACAGCCGAAGCAGTGTAGGAATGGAACACACCAGAATTAGCGTCCACCGGCGGAAATGTCACCCACGAATAAAACAGTTCGTACGGGTAAGCATGTTCCGCACTCACTACCAGAACAACAGCCAAGCCTTCTACTGGAACATCATAAGCCCGCAAATGGTCACGCACCGCAATGCGACTATGCTGCGGAATGTCCACGGCTTGTGCCATGTCAGCACAGGAAAGTGAAAAAACAAAGATTACTTTGTAGCACGACTGGGTAGTAATTCAAAGAAACCGTTTAAATTTAGAATCAAGCTTGAAAAAGACCTATTTCAAAAATAGGTACGTTTTTCCGACACTGCCGTTTTCCGGAAACGGGAATGAAGGCGTTAAGGTTTGAATGATATACTACTAGAGTGTCATGATAGAAGGCCAACAACGTATGGGCGCCATGTAGCAGGGTTTCCGTTCTCCCACAGAACTGTGCACAGAGATCTAGAACCTGGGTGAGTTAGGGTGACCCAAAACTCACCTTTGTTTCAGAAATCCCCTTACCAAGCTAGCTACAGTGTCTCATCGGTAGTAATAACTTACCAATGACTTAGACAATCCAGAACATGAACTTAGGGTACCTCAGGTATCGTGGAACACATGAACACTCTTTCGTTATATAATCATTACAAACCGAAACTGGGAGACAAAGAACACACGTGCAAGTTTGAAATGTTTATTTTTCAATGCAAAGTTCTCAAACGCAGTATCTTGTATAATATCAACATACATATTATACAAATCAGAGTTAGCAGCATAGTCACTAATCCATAATAAGCAAAAGGTGATAGCATGTTATGATGCAAAAATCTATAGAATTCTGTATCACCTATATTTCGCGCACCCTATTTAGCATATTATATTATATCTAAGAAGGTCTCATTTGGGTTCTAGCAGGGCGGGCCCATACCTCTAATGGTCAGTAGGAGCAGATCACATCAACAGCTACCAGCTCTCTGCATGCGAAGCATCAAGTGTGTTGATTCATTCCTTGTAACTCTATCTTAAACCCGAGTAAAGCCCAATGTTGGCAGCAACATTATTTGTGTTGTGTCTAATGTGGTGCGAGGATCAGGCCTTCAGCAACCTTGTGTTAGGTTATTCTTAGAGGGTGCAGTTCTCAGTGTGCAGACATTTGTACCAAGTGTACCAAGCACGACTGATATCAGAGCAATAACATATTATTCTCAAATAAATCACATCTTTCGTCTAGGTTGAAAGTTACAATAACAATTAGGTGTCGTGCGCAAACTGAAGCCGAAGGAAAATATGGTGTTTAAACATTTAATAAACTCATGCTAGCTTAACACAATATATAGAAACACAGTAACTATATGACACTAGCACTGATTTGCAAGTGAAAGAACACAGGACTGGAAATACGTTGTCCATGGTCACTATTCTTGACTTCAGTTGGGACATTCAGGAAGGCAGCATATCTTATGCCTGCCAGTCAGTTGAGCAGCTTTTCCTGGAAGCCTTCCGTGGACCTCAGGAAAACAAGACTCAAAGTTGAATTAGCAAGAGGATCCATGTCACTACCTCAGCTGCCTTTAACTCCTCATCAAAATTGCCAAGTAAAGCTCTACCTGGCACTGATATGTATTTAACATCTTCTTTGACAATATTACCTCGTTCATGTCTGTCTTTACCTTGTCCGGTTTGCATGATGCTAATCTTGAACTTAAGTCCTATCCCTTTTCCTACAACTGTTCTTCACCTTTAACATATAACTTACCCTTATTTTTTGTATTCATTAATAACGTTTTTTATAGTGCGAACATGACCGTGGAGAGTGTTGGGTAGTTTAACATTATAGGGTAGGTAGGATACAGTTGTAGGAAAAGAATATTAGTTAGCATGGTAAAGCTGGAGTTCACGGTTGCAGAACAATGTAGTGGTCAAACAGGGAATCCGAATAGAGGGCAGATAAGTAAAAAATAGAACCAATGTATTGTAGGCAGAAACTTGTTCATTAGTATTGTTTTCACTTCCTTTTTGAATGAAGCGGTAGATGAGATTCGACGGACATCCGGTGGCAGAGAGTTCCAAATCTTCGGTGCCATGCCCGAGAAGGCTCTGTAACTCATTCTCGTATTGTGGAAAATCTGTGGTTTCAGAAGCAGTGAACTTGCACTTTATGAAGGTCTGCCTCCCCCTGATAACTCTAGCTTTTGAGTCAGAAATATGAAGGCCTTGAAATGTAGAGCTTTGAGTCATGCAGGCTATCTTTAGCTGTATTCTTGCTTCGTACTGCAGCCAGTCTAGGGTTTTTAGGGCTGGGATAAGTGATTGTTTCTTTTTCTACTGGTTATCCATCTGGCAGCAGCATTAAGGCATGTCCTAGCAGGAATAAGTTATATTTGGGAAGACCGCAAAGAGTGGAGCTTTCGTAGTCTAACCTCAGTAATACAAGAGCTTGGACTGCCAGCTTAAAGTCATCCTGTGGTATGAAGGGTTTGAGTTTCCGGAGTATACTCATCTGGTATTTAACTCCCTTGGTGGCATTGCTGATATGATTCTGCATGTTCAAGTGTTTGTCTAGTGTGATTCCAAGGCAACTCAATGTGGGGAGAACAGTTAAAGGCTGTTAAATGCTTCATCCAGAGTTCCATCTTGGGAGTGTGATTACGTGGAGGGATGAGGACGAATTCCGTTTTGGAAGTGTTAAGCATGAGGTGATTATCATTCAGCCAGTTTTGAGTGTTCAGCAGGGTAGAGTTGAGTGAAATGAAGTCTTCTGGGAGGAGATTTTTAGATACAATTAAGTGTCATCTGCACACTTGTGATAAAGAATGTTCACAGAGTTCAATGCATTTGCAAGTGGTTCCAGGAATAAGTTGAAGAGTATGGGAGAAAAGGCAGATCCCCAGTATTGACGGCAGACGGCTGAGAGAGGGATTGATTCACCTTGACTCTTTGGGTTCTGTTGTGGAGGAATGAGGTAAACCATTGCAGTACCAACCCAGAAAGGCCCATCCTGTGTTCTAGAATGGACAGAAATCTGTTGTTTAACAGTGTTGAAGGCAGAGGATAAGTCCAGTAGAATCAGAAGACGTGATTAATTTTGGTCTAGCATTTTTTAAATGTCTTCATGATGTGATTGAGTACATATACAGTGCTGGACCTTGCCGAAAACCAGATTGATGTTGATCCAAGAGTTGGAATTTCTCAATGTGTATGCTGAGTTGAGTTTGCACGCACTGTTCTAGAAGTTTCGCTAGAGTGGGGATGTTGGAAATAGCGCGGCAGTTGTTAAGATCAGAACTGTCAGCATTAGGTTTTTTAGAATGGGGGTTACATGTGCTGCTTTTAGGGATAGTGCCTTGGAATAGTGAGGCGTTAACAATCTTTGACCATAAGGGGAGAATGGCAGCTTTTATTTCTTTGAAGACTGGAGGTGGCAGAGTGTTGCTGAAGTGGTGGTTAGGGTTGATCGCTAAAAGAATGCTGTAGATGTCACTTTTGCTGAGGTGAGTGAAAGTGTGCCAGGAGGTATTGTTCTTAGGGACATCTCCATGGGGACTGAACTGAGCCCCCAGAGGCAAGTGGAGGAGCGGTCCCTGTAATTGGAAGAAGCGCCCTCTTTGATTCTAGGTCGATTTCAATGCTTTTTGTTTTCTCCACTAAGAATGCGGCCAGCTCCTCACAGGTTGGAATTCTGTCACCATGGTCTGGACGGTTAGGTACGCTGACAGATTGTTGCTTACCAATTTAATTTCAAAACATTTTTTGGGCAGCTTTTGCATCTTTGATTTTTCTGTTGTAAGAGTTCCTAACTGATCTCAGGTATCTTAGGTGTTCTGTGGAGGGTATGGATCTCCAAGTTCTTTCTGCTGACCTCAGACAGCAACGTTCAGAGTTTAGGTTGTCATTACAAGGTTTGGAGATTTTGGTGGAAGCCTTTTTTTTGTTTTAGAGCGGAGATAGAATCGAAGATGCCAGAGATATGGGAATTATAGAAGTCTGAGGTCATGTACATCTTTCATGCCTGCTTGGGGCGTCAAGGCAGTGTTACATCGGGTTGCTAGGACTTCTGGATTAATGTTTCTGAGTTTCTTTTTCCACTGCTTTGTTTTCTTGGGTTGGTCCCTCTTCTGGGACACCTCCTGGTTGATAAAGAAGATGATGCTGTAGTGGTCAGACCAGTCACATGGGATAATGGAATCCAGTGTGATGAGATTTCTTTTAGATATGATATGGTCCAGTGTTTCACCCTTGTTGTGGGTTGGGCTGTCGCAGAATTGGGTCTGATTGTGATCCGATAGGAAGGTTTTTGGACAGTTCACTGTGAGATCATTTAGTTTAGATCAGTGGGGGTTGAAGTCTCCAAGCAAGAATTGAGTCACTAGAAGGGTCATCGTTGGATGAGCTGATTTCCATGAATTGTTCAGTGAAGAACAGATTGTCTCCAGGGAAGTGGTAAAATGTGTGTAGTTTCTAGACAGGGAAATTATTTCTTGAGAAGTTGATGCCGAGGTATTCACTGAAGGGCAGGGTGACTGCTTCTGATTGAGATACAGAGATAGTATTTCGGTTTATACAAGCTGTTCTTCCCCCCCCCCCCTTCGTTTCATAGATCTGTCCAGTTGAATTATGCCTTGACTGGGCGGGACTAGTAGGTCAAGCATAGGAGTGGAAGAGCAGTTTCGCCAGATTTACGTGAAGATAACTATATCATGGTTATTAGTTGGGATGAGATTGTAGATATCAGGGGCGTATACTTGCTGATCTGCAGTTGAGAAGTACGCATTTCCGTTGGCAAGTAGAATGGCAGGTAGGAGTCTGAGGGATGTTAACGCACTTGAGGTTATCGCTGTTTATACCTCTGAGATTGTGGGTGGGTTACCTGTAAAGGTTAGCTTGATTGGCTTGGATTTGACCCAGGAGGTTTCGTCCGGGTCTATAGGGTTGGTATATGAGAGGAGTAAGTCGCAGATGTCACGGATAGAGAGATGCGCCTTCTGGGACGGAGGAGGCATTTGGGAGGTATAAAGGTTTTGAAGTAAGGCGAGAGGTGTGTGGGCCTAGGGCATGAACCGAGCCTGTTTGGGGGTTGGGCCGGGGCTCTAAGGTACTTGCAGTTCTGAACAAGGGAAGATGTTCTGTAGTTATGGCTGTCAATTTCTGGAGTGCGACCGTGAGTTGGCGCAAGTGGACTCGAGCTCTCATCGAGGCACGCGACCCAGTCAGTGTGGTGGCTGTTGGTTGAGGGTTGTGATGAGAGTTCAGGTAAGGGGGGAGGCCTCGTGGGAGAACTGGTTGGGCAGAGGTGGCATTAAATGTTCAGTGGGGCGAGGGATTCAGGGAGGTCTTGTACAGGACCAGTTTGTGTGGAGAAGGTTGGGGTGAGGGTAGTGGGGCATATGGGTAGCGTGTAGGATGTGGGCGATAAGAGTTTGAATAAATTGTGTGTTATAGGTTCCAAGGATGGTGGTGTCCTGGTATCGGACTGGGCTGATGGCGTGCTAGGATTGATCTTGCAAGGTAGTTCCACAGAAGAGAGATAAAGCGGATGAGTGGGAGAGGTTACTCCGAAGGGGACCCATAGTGTATGAACGTCTTTGTATTATCATGATACCCTCATTATTTCACCGCTCCCACACATCTACTCTTCCCTTGAACCTACCCCTTAAAGCACCCTTAACTTATCCATAATCTATTAGTAAACCTATCCGCTGTAGGTCATTTATCTTCATGTATTTAACACGAGGTAATCCTGCATAGGTTAACGTGTTGAGGGACTTTAGTATTCATGTTCACTATTATATTTCTTGTCACTTAAAAAAAAAAAAAAAAAAACAAAGGAGTCTTGTTGTGTGTTCTACTCTTACATGTACTCTCTTGGTTTTTGCAGTAGCGTTTTCGTGGTGGGGAACCCAGATTGTATCGCGTTTTATGATCTCACCTCACCATCTTTCTTCCAGAATAAAATACTGTTCTATTAAATACACTGCCACTAACCAGGTAGCCACACAGTGGTGTAACATAGGCCCCTGCATTCCCCACAGTGTGGGTGTGGGCCCTCTGCGCAATACCCTGCCCTGTGAGTGCCCAAGTAAATCCGGAAGGGGGCCACTCCCAGCGATTTAAGATGGGGCCACCTCCAGTTGTGTTACGCCACAGTAGCCACCCCTGTAGGTGGCTTAGGGATGCGGCTCCTTGAGAACGGAAGGAAAATCCATTTTGATTCTGGTTAGTGAGAGGTTGCTACTCTGGTTGGTAGCACTTTAGAACGGGTACTTGGGTCTTCTCTGGTAACAAAGGTCACAAGAAAAAAAGACGACCGGCGAAACGTTTTGCAGAGAAATGGAAATAAATGTTGGCTGGGGATAGTTGCAACAAAGCTCTGGTGTTTCTGATAGTGGTGTTCCACAATGAGCCTGATTAACAGCATGAGCAGCAAGAGCCAATCCATATCGAACCTGAGCAGGCCAGCACCAATCGAAAGTTTCCAAGACAACTACATGCGGGATAGGCTCTTCATGGTTATAGGACCATCCTGTTGCTTTTGTTTTGCGTTTGATCAAAAAATATATAAAATCTTCCCAAATATTGTTGTACATTTCATTATTTTTCCAGTGTGTTTACTCATGATAGGAATACATAAATTTAAGAGTATTCAAATGATTAAAATGGTGGAGCGGCTGTTTTCCCCTCTTTACTCTTCCGATCAGGGCTCGCCTGCTTTGATGAGGATGTGGAAGGTAGCTGGCATCCTCAAACTCTCTACTGGTGATGCTTAAGGGCTCCTGAACACGTATGTGACTGCTTTGGCCTGATACTAGCTGCCACGAGGCAGGCAGGAGCATGGACCAGTTCACGGAGCGGAATGTACACATCTAGACTCGCTCAGTTGGTTTCCCATGGTTTTGCTGCAGTTTTACAGGGATCCAGGAGACTGCAGAAAAAGGCCCTGCCTCATAACTCTTCATTCCTCCCTTAAAACTGAATGGTGTATTTGGAGGGTGGAGATGAAATGCCTTGTCTGACACGAGTCAACCACTGGTGACTCGGTTTCTCTTCCAGCAGTGCATTGTAGGTATCTTCCATTATTCTCAGTCCAGACCTCCTCCTATGGTAAGTGTAGCTCCCTCACTAAAAAAGGCTAACTTGTATGAGGGAATATCCATCCCCTCATTAGAAATAGCTGAGCTGAGGGTCATAGGGTTGGGCATTAGTGAGAAAATGAAGAGTGGATGGGGCAAATGGGGAATTTAAGGATGATGCAAGTTGGGCATCATTAAGGGTGGGCAACTTTAGGTCTTAGATAGGTAAGAGGGATTGAGACTTAGAGAAGAGAATTCACTGAAGGCATTACTTCCAGGTCGTTGAAGGATTGCGAACACTGGGTGGAAAGGGATGCACAGCATCATAAAGATTAGAGAGAGGTGTTTAGGGGCTTTAAGCTGCCCGATATAACGTCTCCAAAATGTTATATAGATTTGCAATGTTGTCTGCCTGCACGTAACCTTGCCAACTGGAGACATGCAGGAAAATGGCAATGCTTGACAAGCTGGCATTGTGCAGAAATGTCCATGACTTTTATATAATGCATATGGATTGGGAGATTGCTGGAACGTTTAACCTAATGTGTGCTGTTATTTGGAGCTATTGCTAACAAATAGGCATACATGTAGAATTACTTAAACGGTCATGTATGTTTGTGTACCGTGACCTGTACCGGCATTCTCCTCTACAGACCCCCTGGACCCATTGGGTCCTTTTTTGAGGATCTTCAGTCGGCCTTATCAGTACCATGCATGCGTTCAGCGCATTGCCTGCTATTAGGCGACTTAAATTTGCACATGGACTGTCTAACAAACGCTGAAGCTGCCAAACTCCGTGATATCACGGCGATGTTAGGGTTAGCCCCTTTTATTCACAGCCCCACCCACGTGAAAGGCCACACATTAGATGTGATCTTTTCCTCCATGCCTATTGAGGTGTCCCCTCCACTCCCGGTCCTTTGGTCAGATCATTATCTGATAAACTTTGCCTTAGTGCTTGTTTCTAAGCTTAGCCAAAGGGCTCTGAAGGAAGGCTCCCGGCAGTCTAGAGCCTTCCATCTAGTGACAGCAGACATGCTCTCCGATGCTCTCTGCCAATACCCGTGTCAACTGACCGGGGTTTTGGAAGCCGACCTAATCCTGGTCCAGAATTGGATGCTGGCAAGATTCGAGGAGCTGGCCCCATTGAGGGCTGCTAGAACAGCCCCTCATCTTAACTCTGCTCCTTGGTTCTCCTCCACTCTACGCATAATGCGACAAGACTGCAAGAAGCTGGAAAGGCGCTGGCGGCGCAAGTATGATCTCGCGGAGAAAACGAAATACCGCGACGCGATAAAGTCATACTATAAACAGATTGCCGCAGCTAAAAAGAGCTATCTCGAGCAGAGAATTGATAAAGCCGACAATACCAGCCGGGAACTCTTTAGAATTGTGAAGGAGTTTGTCAATCCGGTTGTAGGTACCCCTGTCCATTCACACACGGAAGAATGGATTAAACAGCTTGCCGACTTTTTTGTGGCCAAAATCTTAAAGATTCAGGACACCTTTTCATCTGTGGATTCCCGAATCGCTGACCCCGCTTTGGGGGGTAAGTCGACCTATTCAGATCCTTCACAGGTTGAATCTGGGCCCCTACTATCTGTCTTTCCCCAGCTGTCCTGCGAGACTTCGCTTGAGCTGTTATCTCGGCTGCAGTCTGGCTCGCCTCTGGATGCCTGCCCGGCGAAATGCTTGGGCAGGGTGGCCTCCGCGTTGAACAGCTTGCTGAACCCCCTGCTTAATCTATCTTTGAGCTCAGGGGTGGTTCCACGACAGTGGAAACACACACTCATTCTGCCGTTGATTAAGAAGCCTCTGCTCGACCCCCTGCAATGGGCTAACTACAGACCGATCTCCCTCCTCCCTGCTCTGGCGAAGGTGTTGGAGAAACATGTTCAGCATACTCTGTCCACCTTTATTGAGAACAACAAACTGCTGCATGACTCCCAGTCCGGCTTCCGTGCGAACTACAGCACGGAGACCGCTCTGGTAGAGGTTTCCGACGCCATCAGGGAGACGCTCGATCATGGGGGAAAGGCGATGTTAGTCATGCTGGACCTATCGGCGGCGTTCGACACCGTCCCACACGCAGGTCTCCTCTCAAGACTCAGGGAGATTGGTCTGCGAGGGACGGTGTTGGACTGGTTTCAATCCTTTCTTGCCGACCGCCGACAGGTGATCTGGGCTCCGCCGTTCTCGGCCGAAATGCCTTCGCTGGAGGTGGGGGTGCCTCAAGGTTCTATCTTGAGCCCCACCATTTTCAATATATATATGGCCCCTCTAGCGGAGGTAGCGGAGGCGTTTGGGGCCCGGGTCATCTCATACGCTGATGACACCCAGCTTTTGTTCACCTGCAGGAAGGGAGAGGTCTTCAACGGCGGCAGAATTAAGGACTGTCTGAGTGCAGTCTTTGCGTGGTTTCAGCGGCACAGCCTGAAATGCAACTCAGACAAATCTGAGCTGCTTTTTTTCGGCTGTGCCCCAGACCCGGGTTGGAAGACATGGTGGCCCCAGGACATGTTCCCCCCAGAGAAACCATCTACTCAGGTAAAAAATCTCGGAGTGGTGTTTGACGATGATCTTTCCTTTCGTCCACACATCCTGGGATTAGCAGGGAAATGTTTCAGCATCCTTAAGATGCTTAGGAAATTTCTTCCTCTTCTTTCACTGCAGTACCGTAGGAATGTAGTCCAGGCGCTTGTGGGATCCCGCCTGGACTATGCAAATGCGCTCTTTGCAGGCCTACCTAAGTATCTGTTATCCAGATTGCAGATTGTTCAGAATTCGGCGGCCAGAGCCATCTATGGCCTGCCCAGGAGAGCCAGCGCCTCAGTGCTCCTGGCTAGGCTGCACTGGTTGCCAATCTCTGGGAGAATCAGATTTAAACTCCTCACTCTGGCGTTTAAAGCTCTCCATGCGATTGGTCCTAACTATCTGAGGAAGCGTACTGCTTTCTATGTGCCACGTAGGTCATTGCGGTCGGCGGACCTGGCCAAAATGGAGGTGCCTGTGGTCAAACGTGTCCGGATGGGAGGTCGCTCCTTCCAACACGTGACAGCCTGCTGGTGGAACGAGCTCCCACTCTCCCTTCGGAAAGCGAACAACCTCCTGGCTTTCAGGAAGGAGTTGAAGACTTTGCTCTTCACCAAGTAACTCGCGGTAACTGTAGTGTGTATGCCTTTGGTTTTCCTGTTTCTCTGGGCCTCTTTGCCAAAGCGCCGGGACACCTTTCGGGGTAGCCGTGCGCTCAAAAAGTTCGGCTTACATTACATTACATTACATTACATGTGTGTGCTGCCGAGTAAATGTCCTTGCAACAATTTGAACAGCCTTTTTGGTCTTGAATTTTTCCCTGCACTTGGATGGACGTTTTGCAAAAAAGCCAGGAATACAGAATCATTTTGGTTTGTGTGCTTTAGATTAGTCTTTAATTCCTGCTGTTTAGCAGGTCCTTTGAACTGACCTCCACTCTTTAGAATAGATAAGCTTCATATGTTTGCTTAAACTGATTTGCTGAACGCTCATAGTACTGTCACCCGCTTCAGAATTATATGACAGGAAGCATAACAGATTAGGTATGTTTGCTCAAACCTGGTTCCAGTCTGTATAAGGCTCACGATAACATGGTGTTGGGATTATGGCAGACGGGTTTACTCAGTTAGATGTATTGAGATTCTTGCACTCGCATCTGATTAAACGAGAGCCTGTCTGTTGGCTCTAGGGCATGCTGATTTAAGAAGTAGCTTAAAAAAACAGAAAACAAAGAAAAATCTAGGCACAGTATTGGACAAATCGATCATGACCTTGGTGGACCTTAATAAAGAAACCACATAAACCATTTGGGGGAAAAATTGCACCATAAATTTGCTCCGGACTTGTCTTGTACTAAAAGGTTGGGATTAGGCTGTAATACGTCTATGGAAGATGCAAGATAATAATAGACTGTCGGTCAAGATAAGAATAATAGTATTATATGTTCTAGAGAGATGTACATCTCAGTTGAGGAAGAAAGCGCTTACAAAATAAGTTGGTGGCGGATATTTGGCCTAGTCTCCAGCGTATTCAAACGAAATTCTTCAAAAATCAAAGTTCAACAAAATATTCTCTGAAGGAAAAAAAAACTTGGAAATTATGTGATAGAAAATTCCCACCTGTAAGGTTACATACCTTTTGCCTAAAATATTGATGCCGCATTGACTTATATAAGGGCCTGCTTGATCAACTGTAGATCCCTCCCTAAACACGCTGAGGACATTTGGCTTGCCCTGGAGTCCAACTTATGGGACCTAATGTTTCTTACTGAAACATGGCTTAAGGAGAGCTCCAATCCTGATTTGATGCTGGCGGTGGCCGCAGGTTTCCGGATGACTTGTGCCAATAGAGGAGGCAACAAGAATGGAGGTGGTGTGGCTATCATTCTCAGGGATAGTTGGGAAATCTCATGCAGAAGGGTAGAACATATAGGGATCATGGAGGCGCTGTCCTTATGTGTCAGAATCTCACCCTCGCTTTCGGTGACTGAGATTCTGACCTACAGACCCCCGACACTCCAGCCTGCCATCTGCTAAAGTTCTGCGACATTGTCGCTGACCTCTCGTTCAAGCACGCTAGCTTCGCTGTTCTAGGTGACTTCAATGTCCGTATGGATAGTGAAAAAAAGCACTAAAGCTGCTCAGCTGGCTGAAACCCTTGATGGCCTCAACCTGACGCAAAGAATCCCTGTCCTTACACAGGTAGCAGACCACAAGCTAGATCTTATTTTCTCCAATGACCCTTATCTTGCTGTAGAGGCCCCGACACCACTGACCTGAACCGATCACCTATTAATACCTTTCAGCTTCAAACTTGAACCGCTTGATGATAGCTCCAAGTCTATCCCTGAGAAAAGGAGAAACTGGAGGAAGGTCACCATTGATTGAGTTTGAGTTTGAGTTGAGTTTGAGTTTGAGTTTAAGGAATTTGTATAGCGCGCGTACACCAGGCGGTTTCTTGGCGCTGTGTGAAAACTGCTACTCATGGGGCATGAAGGCTGAGGGATAGGGACGGTTTAAGAGTGGAAGGCTTGAGTAAAGAGAAAGGTTTTGAGGCCTTTACGGAATAAGGGATACTGGGAACAGGATCTCAGTTGGAGTGGGAGAGAATTCCTGAAGGCGGGGGTGGAAAATTTGGAACCTCCCCACTTTTTCCGTTTGAAGCGAGGAACCACAAGAAGTTGATGGGTAGTAGAACGCAGTTCTCTAGGTGGGATATAGTCTTGAATGGCTGTGTTGATAAAAGACGGGGCAGCGCCGGACCGGGCTTGGAAGATGGTACAGCCAAGCTTGAATAGGGCGCGTTGCTGGACAGGGAGCCAGTGAAGGGATCTGAGAAGGGGTGTGACATGTTGTGATTTGGGTAAATTAAAAACCAGACGAGCCGCCTGGTTTTGAACTAGTTGGAGGCGTCTCACGAGGTACGCAGGCATGCCGTGGTAAAGGGCGTTGCCGTAGTCCAAGCGAGACGTCACCATGGCCAGGAGTATTAGTTTGAGAGCGGATGGAGAGAAAAATCGTGAAACTTTCTGGATTGTTCTGAGGGAGAGGAAGGCTGAAGAAACGACGGCACTGACTTGAGAGTGGAGGGAAAGTTGATTATTGATTTTGAACCAAAGTGTTTTGACAGAGGGGACAGGCGTGGGTGGGGGACCTAAAGAGGGGGACCAGAAGGAGGAGGACCAAGGACTGGAGCAACCACCCGTCAACACCAATTCCGTTTTGTCGGGATTGAGTTTCAGGTGGTTGAAGTTCATCCAGTCCTGGATAAAAGTCATGATGAACTAGAAATTGGATGTTGACTCGGGGGAGGAAGAAAGAGAAAAGATAAGCTGGAGGTCGTCTGCGTAGTTGTAAACAGAGACCTCCAGTTGCTGTAAAGCAAAGATAAGAGGGGCAATGTAAAGATTAAATAACAGAGGGGACAAAGAGGATCCTTGGGGGACCCCACACTGGACTGGACGAAAGTCAGCTGAGTACTCACCCAGGCGGACCGCTTGAGTGCGATCACTCAAGAAGGAGGATAGCCATAGCAGGGCAGTCCCTCCGATTCCCGCCGCCTCGACACGTGAAAGCAAGATGGCATGGTCCACCGTGTCGAATGCGGCGGAGAGATCAAGGAGGACCAGGGCCTGGGGCTGACTCGAATCCATGCCTTCTCGGAGATTGTCCAGGACAGATATAATTACTGACTCGGTTGAGTGCGCAGGGCGAAATCCAGCCTGCCTGGGAGCCAAAACATTATTTCTTTCCACAAATAGGCTCAAGGTTCTGACAACATGATGTTCCAGTACCTTTGCCAGGAAGGGCAGGAGGGAGATGGGGCGGTAGTTGGCTGGGTTCGAGGAGTCCGCACCAGGTTTTTTTAAAATAGGTACAATCACCGCCGATTTAAGTGATGGGGTAACAATACCCTGGGATAGCGAGCTGTTAAGAAACGTGAGAGGTGGTGAAGGGCAATAGGATTCTATGATACCTATGCTTCGAAATGCCCCTCTCCATCTGACGGGGAATCCAAGAGAAGATACATCTAGCTTCAATAGCTTGGTTGCTGACGCCTTAGATAGAGTGGCCCCTCTCAGATCTGTGACTTCCTCTAGGACAAAAACTTTGGACCCTTGGTTCTCTATGGAACTACGGATGGAGAAAAGTTTATGTAAGAAACTAGAGTGCTCCTGGAGACAATCATACGACCCCGTGGCCAAAAGATCCTATAGAGAGCCTCTCAAAAAAATCCATCCCAGCCCTGTTGCTTCTTTTCTCCGCCCGCCCGCCCCAGCCCTGTTGCTTCTTTTCCCCGCCCGCCCGAGCCCTGTTGCTTCTTTTCCCCGCCCGCCCCAGCCCTGTTGCTTCTTTTCCCCGCCCGCCCCAGCCCTGTTGCTTCTTTTCCCCGCCCGCCCGCCCCAGCCCTGTTGCTTCTTTTCCCCGCCCGCCCGCCCCAGCCCTGTTGCTTCTTTTCCCCGCCCGCCCGCCCCAGCCCTGTTGCTTCTTTTCCCCGCCCGCCCGCCCGCCCCAGCCCTGTTGCTTCTTTTCCCCGCCCGCCCGCCCCAGCCCTGTTGCTTCTTTTCCCCGCCCGCCCGCCCCAGCCCTGTTGCTTCTTTTCCCCGCCCGCCCGCCCCAGCCCTGTTGCTTTTTTTCCCCGCCCGCCCACCCCAGCCCTGTTGCTTTTTTTCCCCGCCCGCCCACCCCAGCCCTGTTGCTTTTTTTCCCCGCCCGCCCACCCCAGCCCTGTTGCTTTTTTTCCCCGCCCGCCCACCCCAGCCCTGTTGCTTTTTTTCCCCGCCCGCCCACCCCAGCCCTGTTGCTTTTTTTCCCCGCCCGCCCCCCCCAGCCCTGTTGCTTTTTTTCCCCGCCCGCCCACCCCAGCCCTGTTGCTTTTTTTCCCCGCCCGCCCACCCCAGCTGCTTTTTTTTCCCAGCCCGCCCACCCCAGCTGCTTTTTTTCCCAGCCCGCCCACCCCGGACCTGTTGCTTCTTTTCCCCGCCCGCCCGCCCCAGCCCTGTTGCTTCTTTTCCCCACCCGCCCGCCCCAGCCCTGTTGCTTCTTTTCCCCGCCCGCCCGCCCCAGCCCTGTTGCTTCTTTTCCCCGCCCGCCCGCCCCAGCCCTGTTGCTTCTTTTCCCCGCCCGCCCGCCCCAGCCCTGTTGCTTCTTTTCCCCGCCCGCCCGCCCCAGCCCTGTTGCTTCTTTTCCCCGCCCGCCCCAGCCCTGTTGCTTCTTTTCCCCGCCCGCCCGCCCCAGCCCTGTTGCTTCTTTTCCCCGCCCGCCCGCCCCAGCCCTGTTGCTTCTTTTCCCCGCCCGCCCCAGCCCTGTTGCTTCTTTTCCCCGCCCGCCTGAGCCCTGTTGCTTCTTTTCCCCGCCCGCCCGCCCCAGCCCTGTTGCTTCTTTTACCCGCCCGCTCGCCCCAGCCCTGTTGCTTCTTTTACCCGCCCGCCCGCCCCAGCCCTGTTGCTTCTTTTCCCCGCCCGCCCACCCCAGCCCTGTTGCTTCTTTTCCCCGCCCACCCCAGCCCTGTTGCTTCTTTTCCCCGCCCGCCCACCCCAGCCCTGTTGCTTCTTTTCCCCGCCCGCCCACCCCAGCCCTGTTGCTTCTTTTCCCCGCCCGCCCACCCCAGCCCTGTTGCTTCTTTTCCCCGCCCGCCCACCCCAGCCCTGTTGCTTCTTTTCCCCGCCCGCCCACCCCAGCCCTGTTGCTTCTTTTCCCCGCCCGCCCACCCCAGCCCTGTTGCTTCTTTTCCCCGCCCGCCCACCCCAGCCCTGTTGCTTCTTTTCCCCGCCCGCCCACCCCAGCCCTGTTGCTTCTTTTCCCCGCCCGCCCACCCCACCCCAGCTGCTTCTTTTCCCCGCCCGCCCACCCCAGCTGCTTCTTTTCCCCGCCCACCCCAGCTGCTTCTCTTCCCCGCCCGCCCACCCCAGCTGCTTCTTTTCCCCGCCCGCCCACCCCAGCCCTGTTGCTTCTTTTCCCCGCCCGCCCACCCCAGCCCTGTTGCTTCTTTTCCCCGCCCGCCCACCCCAGCCCTGTTGCTTCTTTTCCCCGCCCGCCCACCCCAGCCCTGTTGCTTCTTTTCCCCGCCCGCCCACCCCAGCCCTGTTGCTTCTTTTCCCCGCCCGCCCACCCCAGCCCTGTTGCTTCTTTTCCCCGCCCGCCCACCCCAGCCCTGTTGCTTCTTTTCCCCGCCCGCCCACCCCAGCCCTGTTGCTTCTTTTCCCCGCCCGCCCACCCCAGCCCTGTTGCTTCTTTTCCCCGCCCGCCCACCCCAGCCCTGTTGCTTCTTTTCCCCGCCCGCCCACCCCAGCCCTGTTGCTTCTTTTCCCCGCCCGCCCACCCCAGCCCTGTTGCTTCTTTTCCCCGCCCGCCCACCCCAGCTGCTTCTTTTCCCCGCCCGCCCACCCCAGCTGCTTCTTTTCCCCGCCACCCCATCCCTGCTGCTTCTTTTCTCCTCCCACCCGCCCCCATCCCTGTTGCATTTTTCCCCCTCCCACCCGTCCCCATCCCTGTTGCATCTTTCCCCCTCGCCCCCATCCCTGTTGCATCTTTCCCCTTCCCACCCGCCTCCATCTCTATTGCATCTTTCCCCTTCCCACCCGCCTCCATCTCTATTGCATCTTTCCCCTTCCCACCCGCCTCCATCTCTATTGCATCTTTCCCCTTCCCACCCGCCTCCATCTCTATTGCATCTTTCCCCTTCCCACCCGCCTCCATCTCTATTGCATCTTTCCCCCTCCAACCAGCCCCCATCTCTATTGCATCTTTCCCCCTCCAACCAGCCCCCATCTCTATTGCATCTTTCCCCCTCCAACCAGCCCCCATCTCTATTGCATCTTTCCCCCTCCAACCAGCCCCCATCCCTGTTGCATCTTTCCACCTCCCTCCCGCCTTTGACTTTGGAGTTGGGGAACCAGGTTCGAGTCTGGGCCCCCCTATTTTCCGTGACTTTTAGCCATGCTGAATAGCATATGTGCACCTATACGACATGGCTAAAAGACATTCACATTACTGCACCAATGTGGGTTTTGCTGCAACCTATTGGCTTTGCCAATGCTTGTTTAGAAGGCCAAGATGTGTTGCATTGTAATAGGTCAAGTCTCTTCCCATTTACAACGCTGGCAATGGTAGCGTCACTCGTAGAAGACCAAGTTTCACTCCAAGTTTCAAGGTTCTTCTCATTATATACAGATAATAGTTACTCTTTTTTTCACCAACATATTGACATGGTGTTTGGTGTTCCATTGATAATGTTGGATTTAATGTTATTTACAATGTTTGATTTTAAGGGGCGTAGGGATGGCACAATCCTCCATTTGGATGGCCTTATGTTGGGGAGAAAGTGATCAAGTACTCGTTTGAACCCACAATCAATTATTATAGTATTTCCATTTATGGCTAGCGGGTTCTCCTACGTCTTTATTCTGTGCTCATGTCCAATGGCTAGTGTTTTTGTTTCTTTTTTAGTGCTTCCCAAAAAGACAATTAACAGCTGAATGTAACCTCTGTCTAATCCTATCTCACGGGAAAGCTGGCGATAAGCTTTGGAACTATGAAGTAACAAGGGGAAGCCCACTTTTTAGCCATTCGTTTGATTTGATTACTTATATCCTCACTACGGGACTGCATGTGTTTTCTTGCTTTTTTCGTCTCTCGATTGTGTGCTGCTTTCTCTTTCATATAGCTGTGCCCCTCCCACGCACACTCCGTGTAGCTCTCCCTGCTCGGCCTTTGCATCCCTCACCTTTCTGAGCTCAACGTTTTTTTTCCTTTTGCTTAATCTCTCCCCTGTTTCCAGTGCTGTTCCGTTGCGCTCCATGCTCCTCCATGCTCAACGTTGGTGTTACAAATCCCTCGCATCACCATTGCTGCCCGACCCATCCACATACCTTTTTTTTTTATTTGTTTTTAAGAGAGGTCAGCATCAGCAATTTCCAACCGGGGCGCTCCTTTTGCTAAATGCACATTTGAGCATTTTTTTATTTCTTGTAATTTACCTCTTCACAATGGGCGGCTATTTTGCTTTTTGGAATGGTAAATGAAAAAACAGCCACCACATCATGACGTGCGTGCGCATATGGTATTACACTAATGCATTAGCATGCATATATAAGACTGCTAGGTCACACATGCATAAATCATACATGCATAAATCATTGTTTTGTGTGAGTGATTTTGTTAATGCTGTTCAGCATCAGCAATAGAAATTTGGCATAGGCAAAAGGCTAGAGCTGATGGCTTTGCCAGTGTTTTGCTATTGTGGGTGATGTGTGCAAGCAAATGATGCTGCCTTTGTTTGGTTGAACAGAAGGATCTTCCAAATACGTTGTACCCATGCCATGCCAGAGATGCTTTAAGGCATAGTCAAAGTGGGCAATTGCCCAGTGCCCCCTCACCTTACAAAGGACCCCTTTGGAAAGTGAACGTTCTCTATAATAAACCTCTTGTCTAGTAAAATTCTAAACATCGCTCCCTTCTTTGCCCACATCTATCGCTCTACCAACCCGTGGCGGCTGCCACAAACTAAAACTGGTTGGGGCAGGTAGAGAGAGCGCAGGTGAGCGCACGGGAGGGAGGGAGTTTAATAATAAAAAAAAAAAGACTGAAAACTTACCTTGAGCTGTTGGCCGCCTTCTGTGACGTGCCTCGTCGCTTACTTCTTCCTGATCCCAGCACTCAGGACAGAATCACAGACTCCCTGTACAAAAACCCTCGCGCGGGATTGGCCTGATTGGACTCAAAAGACGCTCACTCAGGCACAGGGAGTCTGTGCTGTTTCTCTAACCAGGCTGTTCAATACAGTCTGGTTAGAGAAACCTAAGTGCGCATGTATGATTGGCCGGCCTGAGACCAAACACATGCGCACTTAGAGAGTGCACTCCAGTCCTACTCTCCCCCTACCCCACCCTCCACCTCCCATGGCCCAGAGCCACCTATCCCCATCCCCACACACATTGGCTGAGCCAACTCCTGAAAAATAAAACGATAATGAAATATTGTTTTCTATTTTAGCTGCTGCTCTGAGCCAGTGGGGCAGCGCTCCCCTGCTACCCAGTGACATCGTAAGGATGTTTGGGGTCCTGGCACTACATATTTCACCTGTTTGTTTGTTATCCTGATAACGTTTAACATATATTTAAGTGTTGTTTGGCATCATGCAGGCTTGAATTAGCAAGAAATGGGCAATAACATTCAAATGTATTCCGTACAGGGTCCCCCAAAATGTCTTGCCCAGGGTCTCAGAACTCCTTAAGATGACCCCGCGCCATGGAAGGTAAGAAAACACGTTCCAGTGATCGATTTTCCACACGCGCGCCCTTCCGGAGCAGCCGAACCTCCAGGTTTGGGGAGATGTTAAATACAGAACTCCGACGGATATAAAAAGTGGACAGACCTATCAATTCGGTCTTAATCCAGAGCAGTGATGTTTTTTTGACGAATTCACGGCTGAGTGAGTCTCGCGTTTCGAGATGTTTCCTACCAGCGCTCCTTCGCTTCCAGTAAGCAGTTGCCTGGGGAGGCCGGTGTCTTTAGAAAACTTGGCGTCTGGATATTCCCCTATAAACGGTTGCCTCAGCGCCTGCTTTTTGTGCACGGCCCTTGGAATGTCTCTCCAAACAAGAGTGGGACGGTATATTTTTATAACCTTGGTGGAATTCATGCGGTGTATTCCCTGGTGTGTAGGATTCTCGGGGAGGGGGGCGGGGGAACATTGGGCTGCACTGTGAGTTGCAACACAGACTGTAAGCTGCCCTCTGCCGCCCCCCCCACGAATACTACGGGTGCCATACATTGAGACGGTTCCTTTGCACATGGACTGGTGCATGGCATTAATCTCTGACTTTTGTGGAGAACAGGAATAAAATCCCATTCCAGGGTTTGCTGCTAATGTGAATGTTGTAACAAGTTTAGTAATTTGGTTCGGTAAGAGGGTGGTTGTTCCAGTAAATAAAAAACACTGAATCAATTGTATGGTTGTAAAACTTAATGAAAATAGAGAACAGGGATAGTAAGTATGAGAGCCAGATCATCCAACTGTCAACTAAGAAAACCAAACTGGCGCTCCTGAGCATTCGAAGTGGACAGTACCAAAGAGAAGGGGAGGTGGAGAAAAACTGCAGGCAACGACCAATATAACACGTGTCTTATACTCTCAAACCCAAAGTCTTCTACGAATGCGTAATCTTGGAAAGACGCGGTGTGATTGCGGAGTTTGTTTTTAGGAAATAGGTTGAAGCGGTTGAGTCCCCTTTTTGGTCAAACAGTAGTCGTGCGCTATAGGATATGAATTTGCAGTAACATCCATGTGTAGAGTCTTCTATATTGATTGTACATGTTTAGAGTCTGTCATTTAAAAAAATAAGTATACCTTGTGTCCTCGGGATAGGGAGCATGTGGAGAGGCTAGATATGCTCCACATTGTAAGGCTTCATGCCATTTCAATATATTAATTGCTTTGTTGGATAAAAAAAGTCTCCAAGCTCAGAACCGGTCACCCTACTGTTTCCTGTATCTTAACCAGGGTCGTTTCAGTAAAAGTCCACAGGCACTATAAGGCAGACGCCTTAGGAAGTCTTTATTGAGAACAAGGGTTTTCATATGCTCTGCTCTGGTATTGGTGTGGTGAAAGTGTTTTGTTAATTCTCGCCTGAGACATTTTGTTTACTTACAGGGGCAATAGAGCCTGCCTGGTTATTACCGTTAGTTGGCTACATCGTCCCTCTCATTTCCTTGCTTCTGTTTGGTCAGCGCGTGCTGGCTTCTCTTCATTTTCATGTGCTTGACCCTCCCCTGTAGCATGGCCCATGTACTGCTTTCTTTCCCAGTGCCCTTTACTGCTCTTGCTTACAGAGCTACTGTTTTCTTTTAGTTGCAGCACTCTGTAAGAGTGCATGTGTTTACAGGGAGTCGCTCTGCTACTTGCCACCTCCCACCCCGCATTGTTTCTTGCCCCTCCCATCTTTCTGTCCAATGTTGGTGCTTGCCCCTTCCAACTTTCTATCCTGTGTTGCGCTTGCCCCCTCCCACCTCACATTGTTGATTGCTTGTGTTGTTGCGTCACCTTCCTGGTCTCGCTTTGTTGCTTCCACTTTCGCAAACTCCCGCCCTTCGTTGTTGCTTGTGCTTCTGCTGCTCAGCCAGGCTTAAAGTTTAAAACGAGCATTTACAATGCAATGGTCTCGGCAGTATTAAAGGTAGAGCTATTGGCATTGCTTATGACTTTTTTTTAAAAATCATAAATAAATAGCATTGTCATTTACATTGCCAATAGCTTAATCGTTAAATAAATGGCTTTGTCATTTACAATGCCAATAGCTTAATCGCTCGCATATGCATCAACTATTGCATTTACACCCACACAGAGCCACCCACACACACACACACACACACATACAGAGCCACCCACACAGTCATTCACATAGAGCCACCCACCTACACAGAGCCACCTACACAGAGCCACCCACACATAGAGCCACCTACAATAAAAGTTATCTACACAGAGCCACACACACACAGGAGAGAAAGCACAGCCAGGGGGCAGGTGAGCAAGCACAGCCAGGGGACAGACAGCCAGGGGACAGGAGGGCAAGCACAGCTAGGGGGCAGAGGGCAAGCACAGCCAGGGGGGGCAAGCGGGGGCCAGGGGGAGCAAGCGGGGGCCAGGGGGAGCAAGCACAGCCAGGGGGAGCAAGCACAGCCAGGGGGCAGGGGAGCAAGCCCAGCCAGGGGAGCAAGCCCAGACAGGGGAGCAAAAACAGGCAGGGGAGCAAGCACAGGCAGGGGAGCAAGCACAGGCAGGGGAGCAAGCACAGCCAGGGGGAGCAAGCAAGCACAGCCAGGGGGAGCAAGCAAGCACAGCCAGGGGGAGCAAGCAAGAACAGCCAGGGGAAGCAAGCAAGCACAGGCAGGGGGAGCAAGCACAGGCAGGGGGCGCAAGCACAGGCAGGGAGAGCAAGCACAGGCAGGGGAGCAAGCACAGCAGAGCCATTACTCGGCGCCTCCAATGCCTGCTCAGAGTGGAGGTTGATGAGGCGCCCTTAGCTCCAGTACCACAGCTGCAGGTCAGTCTCGTCCTCCAGGAATGGTCGAACCTGGACAGCACCCCCCCTCTCGGCTGCCAGTGAGTAGAGAACAGGGGAACGTGTCGACTTGTAGGAAGAAGGGGCAGAGCACCCTCTTCAGCTCCTCCTGGGTGCCCGGGTTGGGGATCAGCTGCCAGTGCTTCTGCTGCCATCGGCGGGCCGTTGTCTGGTTCTGGGGGTGTCGGGCAGAGCCTTGAGACCACGGAGCAGTGCCCACGTACCTGCAGGAAGTAGCAGCTCTGCCCCCGAGGCGGGACAGGTTGGCATGGGAGGGCAGGTGCCTGGCAGGGAAGTCCAGGGTCTCGCTCCTGGTGAGGGCCGAGGCCCCCCCCCCCGGACCCGAGGCCTGTGGGGCCCGTGTTTCGCCTCCTGCGGAGCAGCACCGGGCCCCAAGTGGGGCTGGCACTCCCCGCGGAGCTGTTGCGCTTTTTTTTTTTTAAAAACCTTTATTGTACCTTCACATAATTACACAGCCATTTGCCTACAACCCAAAGGGCCGGCCGCCAATAATTGAGCAGTGGATGTCATGCATAAGTAAGTCCATACTTGATCATGCTGCTGAAAGGAAAAAGGTGCATCACACGGCTAAGTGAAAGGTACAAAACTGACGTCATGTTGCAAATCAGTAATGGTTTTGGTTTTCTGTTTTTTATGAAAATAACAAAAATAACAATGAGGAAATCGCATTGCGGTCATCTAAAAGTAGTAATGCTGTAGTAAAAGTCTACCCGACAGTATGTGTGACTATTTATTTTCATGGATTCAAACCAAGGTAACGGGCAGTAATTCCCGTGTACCTATGTGTTACTGTGTAGGAGTCCCAACTCTGTCTATCCAGTCTGCCGTCCCCTCGGGACCCGGGACCCCTCCCACCCACAGTCTTCTCTCCCCTCTACAACCCTCTCTTGACCCCTCAGCCTACCTCCCCTTCATCATCTGACTCCAACTGGTCGTCCTCTGGCAGAGGATCACAAATTTCACCTCGGTACACATTCCATGGGGACCATATCTTGTTCCACTTCCCCGGGCATGCACGACTCAAGTATATCGCCCTCTCTGTCACCATTATCCTGTCCATATTCATGCACCACTGCGACTTCGTCGGTAGTTCTGCCGCCCCCCAACGCTGAGCGATATCTCTCTTGGCCACTATCATACCTAACGTAACCCAAAAATGGCCACATCTGGACAGGTCAGTCGGTCCCCACACATTTAAGAGACATTGCCTCGGTTCTGGAAGTAGCAAGGTCTCTAGAGTCTGTGACACAGTGCGCATTATTTGTCTCCAATAGTTTTGTATGCGTGGGCAGTCCCAGATTGTATGGAAAAAGGACCCCTCCTCCCCACAGCCACGGAGACAGTAAGGATGTTGTATTCTGTGGATGCGATGTAATAGTGTTCTTGTGTAATGCACTCTGTGCAGGACCTTAAGCTGTACGAGTCTCAGCCTGGCTGAGATGCCTACCTCTTTTGGGGACGCTAGTGCCTCATTCCATTCGTGTTCATCCAGGGCGTCTACTTCCCCTTCCCATCTTTCTTTCAGGGAGGTCAGCGGGTCAGGTAAGTTATTAAGGAGCTTGCGGTATGTCAACGATGTCGCTCGTTCAATCATGAAGTCAGTTAGAAGACGATCCTCCAGCGGGGAGGATTCAGGTATATCCGCCCCGGAGGGGATGGCCGCAAGTAAAGCATGGCGTATCTGGACATAGCGGTATGATTCGTGTGGCCCCAGTTCATACAATTCCCTCAGGCGGTCAAATGAAATAACCTCTCCCCATTCCCACATGTCGCCCACCGTGGATATCCCAATGCTGTCTCAGTGAGAGAAGCCCCTGCTGAGCTGTTGCGCTTTTGCCATCCAAAGTGCCCGGAGGTTGGCTTGGCATTGAGGGTCCCCTCTGTTTGCGGACCTGCAGCCATCTTCACTGCGCTCACTACGCCTGTGCATTTCACCCGGCGTGACGTCATGGTAACCACCTCCTCCTTCCCAGCGATCAGAGACAACCTACACATTAGGGGAGGAGCGTAAAATGTCAACAGCAAATCCGAAGGTGCAGAGGAGGTGGTAGAATCGAGGGTCATGCATAAGTCTCCCCCTTATAAAAAAAAAGCACCTATTAGTAAACAAAACACCGGGGAGGGTGATGGTGGGTGGGGACAGAAGGAAGCGGAGCGGCCTGGATGGTAAAGACTGCATGTCGGCCGAGAACCATTTTCAGTATTATTTTCCATGGCCACTATGTTCAAAAGGGTCAGCGTAACATTTATGGAACAGAAGTGCTTTACGGTGTAATGTTCCATACCGGAGTACAGCCTCTGTTGACTTCGGAGCCTGATAGAAATATACAACACTTCAGTCGGAAATTGGCCTTCTAAGTTGAAAACACGAGATGCAACAACTGCATTCATGAGACAAGCATGAAAACAAAATGACTGCATTCTCAAAGGCAAGACAGGAGCACTCCACACGACCATGTTTCTCCGAGGCAAGGCAGAAATGCCTCGGAGAAACCAGGGTAATTTTTTGGATTTGGTGGCGTGTTCGGTGTTCTCAGAATGGGCGTGGCCTAAAAGTGGAAAGAAGAACACCGAAGACACCTCCAAATCCGAAAAGGACGGAGCCTATTCGGAGGGGCAGCTCTCTTCCAGTGGCTGGCCTCCGTTTAGGAAGCCAGCCAATGGGAGAGAGGCAAAAACAGAGGCGGGACAAATAGTCCACTCTGAGAAACATAAAATCTCGGTACTTCCGGTTCTGCCTTCGGCAAACCGGATGTTACCTCGACCTAAAAAACAAGGAAGCGCTATGACGCTGCCAGTGCTGGCCCCCCCCTCCCGCCCCCCCCCCAACCCCCCAACTTTCAGCCATTCTACTTTGTAGCTGAGAAGATGTGCAACATGGCTAAAAACATTGACTAAAGCAATATCTTGCATAGGAGAGACCTACTGTCTTTGTCAATGCTTGTTTTTCACTGCTCTGATATTATGAAGTGAAAAACTAGACACTAAATCTGGTGCTCAAGAAGAGCTGGTTTTTTTCCCAAGTCTCCGGAGATCTGAAGGATCCCACAGACTTGCTTGTTGAAGGTCTGCAATTTTGCTCGCCTTCTCCAGCGAAAGGCAGTGGATGCCATAGCGTTCTTGTTCCAGCTGCCACAGTCTCTCCTGTCAGCCTTTAATAAGGCAAGGGGGGAGAGTGTGTACTCGGGTGGGGGGGGCGTTGGAATGCATAGTGGGAGAGGGTGGTAGGATGCCTGGTATTAAACTTTTAAAATACAAGGTTGGGTGAGGGTGTGGGATAAGTGGGCGATGGGGAGGACAGAAGAATGTCTGGTGTATTTTGGATACGTGTGGGTAAATATTTTCCGATTAGCAATCCCGATCTTAGAAGACCAGATCTTAGACCTTTTGAACACCTCATTAGCCACTGGATCATTACCAACTACCTTTAAAGAGGCACGCGTCAAACCATTGATAAAAAAACCTGGGGCAGATCCAACTAGCCTAAAGAATTACAGGCCAATCTCCCAGCTGCCATTTTTATCAAAAGTACTAGAACAACATGTACTAAAGTCCCTGTCACCCCTCCTGGAATCCCACCATCTCCTCCAGGAGCGGCAAGCTGGGTTTCGTGCCCACCATAGCACGGAACTGGTAATGCTGTCAGTACTGGATGAGCTCAGATGCATGGCCGACAGCAAAAAGCCAAGCGCCCTGATATTATTAGACCTATCAGCGGCGTTTGATACTGTCGACCATGCACTGCTCCTGGACAGACTAGCTAGGTCCGGGATAAGAGAACAAGCTCTCCAGTGGCTGACAGCCTTCCCATCAGGCAGGACACAGAGGATCCAGTTAGCAGATCAGGTCTCTGAAGTAGGTACCTTAGTTTGTGGAGTCCCGCAAGGGTCCGCGCTTTCTCCACTTTTATTCAACTTATACCTACAACCATTGATAGAATCCCTGTCAAACATGAGCTGTAAAGTTTTTAACTATGCCGATGATACTCAGCTATTGCCGAGTATCGATAATACCATATCGGCTCAGTCCCTAGCCCAAGACATATTACGGTTCACAGTGAACTGGATGTCGTCCAACTTACTGAAAATAAATCCAGACAAAACGGAGGTTCTTGTAGTTTCTACTTCTACCTCCCTCTGGAATGACCTGTTCTGGCCACAAGAACTTGGACCTACCCCAAAACCAAGCTCTAATGTAAAGAGCCTCGGGATGAAAATTGACCAGGAACTATCAATGACCAACCAAGTGTCCGCTGTGGTCGGCTCATGCACTAATCTGATCAGACAGCTACGTAAGCTCGCCCCTTTACTCTCAAGGAGCATGCTCCAAACCATCGTCTCAGCTACGATTGTGTCGAGAATTGACTACGGCAACGCACTATACCTAGGCCTCCCTAAAAATTCCATCAATCGCCTACAAGTCATCTTGAATGACGCAGCCCGCTTGATATTTGGAGTACCTAGGCGGACTCATGCCTCTCCCTTACTTTATATGCTGCACTGGCTCCCCTTGAAACAAAGAGTTGAATTCAAGAGCATGTGCATTTGCCATAAAGCAATCCATGGCCAGGCGCCAGCCTACATAAAAGATAGGCTCAGAATCTACGAACCTAAGCGCGCCCTCAGATCATCCGATTCCCTCCTGCTATCCTGCCCACGTTTCAAACTGGCAACAAAAGGAGGCAGAGCTTTTTCAGTTCTAGCACCCACCATCTGGAACAAGCTACCGGAGGTGCTCCATAGAGAGGCCAACCTTCTCCGGTTTAGGAAAACCCTGAAAACTTTACTCTTCAAGGACGCATTTACATCTCCGTAGTTAAGTTAACATCTTTTCTTCACTTCGTCTTCTTGTCGCTGTACTTTGGCAGAAGCACTTTGAGACCTGTAGGTGAGTTGGCGCGATACAAAACTCAGTTACAATTACAATTACAATTACAATAAAGTGAGTTTCGATATTAGGGTGGTGTAGAAGGAGGGCAATGATATTTAGTGGATTTGGTAGATGGGAGGGTACTCGTCAAGACAAGATACCTATGCGGAAGTGGAATAGTATCACCTGCCGCCCGCACCCTGGGCTGCAGCCATACCTATACAAAGTACACTGCGGCAAGGGGGTGGTATAGGGTAGGGGGCACCGGGGAGTAGGTCCTGTGAAGACAGATGACACTGTCACAACTGGTCCTCAGTTGAATTAAGATTACTGTTGGAAAACGAGGCAACATCTGTGAGGCCTGCACAAATAACATGACTACATTTTTCCTTCCCAGGGAACCAAACACCCAATTGTAGCGCCTGACTTTCAGAGGATCGCGTTGCAGAGCAGTCTGAGGCTTACTCAAGGGAGGTGGTGTGGGCTAGTAATCGCCATTTGCAGGTGCGCAAAAACAACTCAATAATTAATTGTCCAGTCTGTACTTTGCTTTATAAAAGTAAGAGTATATTTATTAAACACACACACTACTCTATACTATGCACCAATTTACAAATATACATAAGCTGTTGGAATTACTTTGTCACATTGCATAACCTCTCCACCCCTCCCGTGGGGGGTGGGGTCTAGTACCACCACTCCAATGTATGCACATCATCTTGCCCCTAATGCAGTAAATATGACTTAACCTGGAGCAAGGGCCCTGTGCACTGGCACCATCCCAGTGGCGACCCCCCCCTTATCTCAACGAGCATTAAATAGGGGTGCACCTGCCTTGGTGACACATGACCCTGACTGAGCATCTCCTACTGACCATACAGTATGAACCTCTACATCTTAAGGGCTAACAGTCTGGGGTCTTCACCTAAGCGCAGCAGCAAGAATACATGTTTACGCACACTTTAGAATGACAGTACTCAGCACATTTGGATATCATTAAAAATGCATTGCAATTACAGCTCCTAAAGGCATCACAGAGGATCACAGGATTAAGTTGTAAATACAGTCAGACACTATAGCAGGAGTGTCTAGCCACTTAATTCACGTTGCTTATGACATCACCTTACACCAGTACTTCACATTAAACAGGTGAAATAAATTCAGTCCCTCTAAACGAAATAACTATTAGAATGCATTTCAGTGCAATTACACCTCTTCACCTCCAGGGGATGCCCTTCTCCAGACATCCCCAACTTAGCCCTTCACTCCTTGATGCAATTAGCAAAACACCCTCAGCTGAAGAACAAAAGTTCCAGCTCAGAAAGTGTTCAATGCAGGTTGAGCCTTGGAGGGGTTGAGTCCTTTAAATCTCCAAGACATTTGGGGTGGGACTTTGCTCTTCTTGCAGGGGGGAGACAGCGCTTCTCTAGCAGCTCCCCCAGCACCCTTTTCACCATTGAGGGTGATCCCCCCCTCTTCCGGGGGGGCCATCACGCACTAGAACAGCCATCTTCCAAATGCCTGGCAAGGCATTATGGGGCGATTGTGCTCCTATTCCTGCATAACTGATGAGCGGCTCTCCCGCTGTGCCGGGGAGAGCCGCGCTGGCGCTTCGCCACTTTTGGGGCCTCGGTGGGGGGTCCGGTCCCACCCGGACCCCCAGGATACACTTCACAGCTCGGGGAGCCCACCCCCGGCTGCTCGTTTAACGATGAGCTTCCTCCTTTCCTTCGGGGGTTCCGGTCCCACCCGGAACCCCCCGCATGGCCGCTTCGTTGCAGGGCAGCCCAGGAGCCCACCCCCGGCTGCCCTTGCCGGCTCCCTGATGGGCCAGCACTCTCTCGTGCGGCCACGGGAGCCGGCGCTCTGACCGTGTCTGCCTGTTCCACGCCGGGTTCTGCTGTTCGGGCGGGGCCACGGGAGATCTTCCTCACGGGGCCTGGAGATGGGGTCCCGGGCCCCCAGGCACTCCGTCCTGGGGAGCGCGATATCGCTTCCTAACCTCGGCTCTACTCGGGGAGGGGGGGCGCGACGGTTCTCCCCCTCACTCTGACAGTTCGGGGCCCGGAGATGGGGTCCCGGGCCCCTCATCCTCCACATGGGGTTGCGCGACAGCGCACCCCCATCACCATTTTCGTCGGGGGCATTGTCACGGGGAGTGTAACGGCGCTCCCCGGCTTTTCTCCTCGTGCGGGGGGGGGGCGCGACGGCGCTCCCCTGCCTCCATCTTTGGTGGGGGCTAGTGTGGGCTCCTGGCCCCCATGCAGGGCACCTTCACGGGGAGCGCAACAGCACTCCCCGGCTTTACTTCTCCTTGGGGGCAGCCCCCTGGACCTGACCCACCCCGGGGGCATCTCTGAGACCGGTGGCGGAGCCCCACGTGCTTCGTCGTCTGTCTTCTCAGGGGTCAGAGGTCGCCTACCTTCCAGGGGCCATATCTCAGCCCCTGAGGGTCCGATCTGCCCCATTGTCACGTCTTCTTACTCCTGGTGGCGTCCCTCAGCCACTGGGAACACTCTACGTTGCCCTCCGGGTCTCCAAGCGGGTACATTCTGCAGGGAGCGGTCTTTACTGGCTCCTTGCACCTCTCTTCTCCCTGCGCAGAGGCCCCTGTTCTGCGCACCGGTCCTGGGCGCTCCTTCTGGTGCTGTTAGGGGCCTGGGGGGCAGTCAGGGGGTGTCCTCCTTCCAACTGCTCATTGTCAGGCTCCAGCATCTTCCGCCTCAGCAGACCACACCCCAGAGAGAGCTTCTCTTCCTGTGCAAGTACTTTTAAAAGTTGAGTAGGGGGCTGGCAGGAAGTCTCTGCGTGTCCTATCAAACAGCAACACATCACTTCCCTGTCCCCTGCTCCCTCCTTCTTGTCCAGCCTCTGGGTTTGTTCAAAATGGTGCTGTCCATTGTCACTGGCCACAAGGCCTCTGAAACCCAACTCCTTCCCCCCTCACTGCCTGCCCTCCTTGGTGCATTCTGGTGCCTGGCACCCAGCGACAGCAGTTGATGAATTGGCTTGTAGCTCCACCTATCTTTTCTCCTTGGAGGGAAGATCTTCGCTCTGGGAAGAAAGGTCATTAATCTAACCTGCCATGGCCTCACCCCAGCCAGGGACTCTGAGAAATGTGACATTTCTGGACGACCCAAAAGCAGTACAAATATGACTTTGGACTCTGCAGAATACTCATTTTCACATCCGCTACTCTGGACTTTAGTGCGTGTCTGAAATCTGTAGGCCTTGTGGAAGTTACTCTAGCCATGGGTTCCACCTTCCCATAAAGGAATAATGAAGTGAAAAACACAGAAAAACACACTGACTTTCCCTTGCATGTTCCCTTCCAGTGTTTAAAGACTATTCCATGTCACCACCCAATTCTGCATAAGTCCTCCCACACCATTCACTCTGTAGCTGCTCCTGGACTGCACACGCTAGGAATCTCCCCGCGCAGCCCCTACACGTGTGCACACGCATGTACACCCGTGTCTGCATGTAACCAGCATATGTGTTTTCTACTCCAGCTGATGCGCAGCGGCCTAGTCAAGCCAGGGGTACACCAGTAAAATCTGCATGCAGTCTCCTTCATTATGAGTTCACTGTGGGTGAGTCCCAGATTATGAGGCTCCCCCACAGTAAAAGCTCAAGAATTAGGTGCTCAAAAAGCGAAAAATCCGGGCAGCCCATAGTGTCAGAACCACCTTCTAACAATTACACATCTATGATTAATGTTAAAAGGTTCTTTCCTCCTAACTGAAAGATCCGCTGCTTTGACCTGCGGTTGAGGTCTTGGCTTCAGGGGAGACACAACACCTTTTGATGAGGTACTGGGTGAGGGGTATCATTGAAGACGGTTAGGCAAGGTTAGCATCACACTCCGATTACTCACAGGGAAAGCCTTTTTGTGATTGACTGAAACTTACTAATTTAGATAGACTTAAGCTTTCTTGAAGAAACTGTTTTAATCACAATTCCCGTTTTAATATCGGGTAACAAGTCTTGCTATTAGTCTCCCTAATCGATGTATCTCTGTTTACTTCCACCAAAGAGATGTACAATGGGGCAACAGTTTTAGGAGTCTGGCAAGAATCCTACCATAGTAACTCTCCCCTTTCCCCAGTTATCCATTCTTTCTTCCCTTTCGTGATCTGACAGAATTTCAAGTTCTCTTTACCATATCCTCGATCGTTCGAACTTTATCTGGTGCAGCATGCTTGATGGTTAACTTCTCCCTTTAGGTTTTTTTTGTAAACTCCTGTCATCTCATCCTCTCCTGCTTTGTAGCATTCCTACCTACAATGCTGTTCTGCGCATGTGGCCCAATATTACACTTCAGAAATAGCAGATTGGAGAAAGTAATCATTAACACAATGAATAAAAAAAATAAATAAATCTGCACAAAAACATGGCACAATTTGTAGTACTTTTATCACAATCTTTTGCTACAGCGAGAGAAGCACGGTCGCCCTAGAAGTTACGTGGCCTTCCAGCAAACCCATCTATGCACACCAAAGCCAAGCAGTGCCCACTGAAGAAGAAAGACCCCAGACCTTGTAGACTATAACCACCTTCTAACATATAATAAAATAAAGATTCAAGGCACACCTGTGCTAGTGGAAACATTGTGCAAAGTTCAGCATTACATTGTGTGTGTGTTTTTTTCTTCAAAGTACTAGACCTGCAGGACTAGTACTATTTTTCGAGCCCCGATCATTCATATATATATATATGAATGATTGGGGCTCAAAAAATGGTACTAGTCCTGCAGGTCTAGTACTTTGAAAAATCCCCCCCCCCCCGACCTAACTGCAACCTACTTGACCTCCGTCGCTGAAAACGGAGCAAAAGTGCCAAGATAACAAGAATTAAAGGCATCTTTATTGCTCATTCCTTTTGTGAGCAATTAAAAATGCCTTTAAATCTTGTTATCTTGTCACTTTTGCTCCGTTTTCAAAGACTGAGAACAAAAGTAAGTTTGTCTTCCTACTCGCCAGAAAGGCGAGTAGGACCTAAAAATAGCTCGTCCTCATCAGTTCTCCCTCGCAAATGCAAGCGGGCGAGGGAATTTGTCGAGATAGAGAGATATCTATCTCTATCTATCGCATAAGCTGTCAATTTGTTATAGTGGGGCAGCCGTTGCATTTCGCAGATCGTCCAGAACTGGGCCCCAAATAACGTTAGATCTTGCAGATGCACACTGAGGCGAGGCACAGTTTTCTGCTTGATCATTCTCTGTAGCAACATCTTTCATCCACATAGGCTGTTTAATCCATAGCACCGTTACTCGGCATCTGGCTAATAACATACAGGCAACAAGTTTCCTAATACACCTGGGTATTTTCAGTGCATGTCAAAACAGTGTCAGTGTTGGGTCTTTAAAGACAGTGGTGTTGACGGCAATAACTTCTGCATTTTGATTTGGAGCATTTATGGCCATCTTACTTCATGAAACACACAAAAGGTGATGGGAGGAATGCTTGCAATTTGTCTAACCACTGGCAAACGCTCGGGGTAGCATCACAAGCCATCATTCCTTTGCTCACCATGCCACCTTAGTTTGGACCCAGCTATATGCAAATCAGTCTTTTTTTTTTTTTCTTTTTTGTGTCCTCATTTTCGCCCTTGGTGATCAACTAGTAGCATGTGGAAATGACCTTACTGTCTCAGATAAACTGGGAGGAGCTCCGAGAAAGCAGCCCTGATTGCCCCACAGTAAGTAGTGTCGTAGTCCAACAAAGCCACCTTGAAGTAACCATATGGGACACATGCTGCGTTCATATACCCATCGTGTTTAAATATATTGGGTATAGTCAAATGGAAAAAAGAAGATGCCAAGCAGCATAATCATTGGACCTTGGGAAAAAAAACACAAAAAAAACCCCCAAGATCTAACCAAAACTCTTTACCAGTTTAGCAATCTCCAGAAGTTTCTCTTGCTTTGATTTCCTGATCTTAAGAAGTCCATCTTTGATGTTTGTAGTACTGACCTTTGCCAATCCAGCAAGATTAGAGGTGAAGGGTCTTTCCATTTCTTACATATTTCCCTCCTTGCCAGCAAAATACAAAAGAAAAGTAAATTTTTTGCTGGACAATGGAACTCTGGAGAAATACCAAAGATAACAAGAGCAGGAGATAAAGTTAGTGGGGATCCCAAGGAGGTGGATATTGAAATAGAAACAGAGTTCCAAAATGGTGTTAGAAGTGGGCAATCCAAGAACATGTGTAAGTCCGAGGCCTCTGCCAAACCGCATTTAGGGCATAGAACCTGCAAATTGTCTGTAAACTGCGACAGACTTTGAGGCGAATAGTAGGCCCTGTGTAGTGTGAACAAATGGTTTCGGCGTAACCAAGATGGTTTTACAATGTTCCACATGATTTTAAACGATTCGTACCACATATTCTCCACACTAATATCAGTCATGTGTGTAGACCACAGCTGATCTGGTAATAGGAACTCACCCTCTGCCTCATCTAGTAAAAGGTTATACCAGAATGAGACTTCTTTCTTAAATGGGAGTCTATCTGTTAGTAGTGACACCAATGTGCTATCCCCTCCTAACTGAAATCTGCCTTTAACAAAGGACCTTGCATTTGCCCAACATTGCATTTGAAGATATTTGAACCGAGAGAACCTAGACCCCACTTTTGAACTTAATACCTCCCACGGTAGTAGACTTCCCTCAACAAAGATATCCCCCATACTACCATACCTGCCTCACGTAGTGGTGTTGCAAGACTATCCAAAGGCCAGCTCGGAGAGCCAGGAGAGTTCCATAGTGGGGCCTTACCAGAATAGTAGTCAATTTTAATGGTACACCTAAGTTTAGCCCATGTTCTACATGCATCTCTAAGCACCTTTAGTTTTATTTTCTTAAAAAACTTAGGGTCCCCAAATTTAAGCAAAAATTCATGATCTGCCACTTTTTCTCCTCTAAGTAATGCAGCAAACATGTGTCCGCAAGCCAAGTTTATCGGGGATTTGAACAGCATATGCAAATCAGTCTTGACCCCTCTCCTCATAGGAACAGTCCAGCTGAAACTTCCAGACCAGGTCCTACCTGAACCAGAACACACACAACACAGGACCTGTTTTGCTCTAATTATGGGCTCATAACTTGTTTCCAGTGACACAGTGAGTACAGCGCATAGTGAACAAAAGATCAATGGGTTGGAGTGCTACCCCGAGCAATTGCCAGTGGTAAGACTTATTGCAAGCAGCCAATATCATTTTTTTGTGAGTTTCATTTTCATCTTAGTTCAGCCACTTCTCACAGTTTTTTACCTACAGAAATTGATCCTGCATACCTGCCCAGCCTTCTTCCGGAAAGTGTTTGTCTCCAAACGGCCCAATCTATCCCTCTTCCAACTTCCTTTACTCCCCCTTATCCAAGCCAGTAGTAGGAGCAACTGCATAGACTCCATCCTAGACATGTGGTTTTATATTACATCAACTGCATACACTCCATCCCAGGCATGTGGTTTCATATTCCATCAGTTGCGTAGACTCAATCCCAGGCATGTGGTTTCAAATTACATCAACTGCATAGACTCCATCTCAGAAATGTGGTTTCTTATTACATCAACTGCATAGACTCCATCTCAGGCATGTGGTTTCATATTACATTAACTGCATAGGCTCCATCTCAGGCATATGGTTTCTTATTACATCAACTATTCCCGATGGGAAAGAGTGGATGATTAGGTCTTTGTGGACTTTGCTGGAGCCAAGAAAGGAAAGACTGTGACCTAACAAGTTATATCAAATCGGGACATACTGAGGATCAAAATTTGCTTCACCTTGCTCAAAAATGACCCTCTCTGACTGCATACGTCCCTTTTGCTCTAAAGTCATGGTGAGTGGTGAGTGGGCGGTGGCAGAGCCCCTGTACTGCTGACGCTACCTGGTGATTACTTGTCTGGAGCTTGTTTTATTGTTTTAAAACTAATTGCGCTTTTATTTGATTTGTGAGCCTGTCATTTTAATAACTGTGGCGAGCTTGAGGGAATTTGAATAAAATTTACCTCTGGGGGACAGCGACAGCCTGTGCTCAATTCCTTCTCCTCCCCGCCCCGGTAACTAGTACCGTTGCGCGGAGGGCGAGGGAGGAAGAGCCAGGCACTTCCGGTGGACCGATCAGCGGTCCAGTTGCTGGGAGGCAGAAGGGAATAAAGCTGCATGCTGAAGCGGCCGCGCTGTGGTGAGCGGGCGGTGGCAGAGCCCCTGCACTGCAGACGCTACCTAGTGATTACTTGTCTGGGGCTTGTTTTACTGTTTTAAAATTAATTGCGCTTTTATTTGATTTGTGAGCCTGTCATTTTAATAACTGTAGCGAGCGTGAGGGAATTTGAATAAAATGTACCTCTGGGGGACAGCTGACAGCCTGTGCTCAATTCCTTCTCCTCCCGCCCGGTCCGACGCGGTAACTAATACCGTTGCGCGGAGGGAGAGGGAGGAAGAGCCAGGCACTTCCGGTGGACCGGTCAGAGGTCCAGTTGCTGGGAGGCGGAAGGGAATAAAGCCGCATGCTGAAGCGGCCGCGCAGCGGGCGTGCCGAAGGCGTGCCAAAGACAAGCCCGTCTGCGGCCGTTCGGGGCATGGGGCCATAACCCCTGGTTGTCCTGGGCGGGTCTTGCAGTTCAGTTCTCAAGAAGTGTGTGCCCTTTGTTCCCTATAGTGGAGGTATGCAGACACAGCATCTTAGGCGACAGCCAGGGTTGGGACTGCAAACACTGCTCATTTAAATCCTCTCCTGTGAGGGTGATGGAAGAGGTGAGCTCACGCCTGAACTGCTGCCTGCTGAATTGTAGATCTCTCAGGAAGCACAGATTAGAGGTCTTTGACTTACTCTCCGACGGTCAGCTTGATGTGCTGTTCCTTACCGAGACCTGGTTGGACTTGGACTCCGCGCTGGAGATTATAGAGGCATTACCTAACGGTTATGCAATCATTAGAATCGACAGGTCTACCGGCAGAGGAGGTGGGGTAGCACTTGTCTTTAAACACACCCTTCAATGCTCGCTTGAACCTATCACTATTGCAGATAGTGAAGTGCTTTTTTTTACGATCAAGGTGAATACTAACTATATCGTGAAAGGGGTCCTGGTCTACCGACCACCTGGACCTCCGACTTGGTTCTAACCTAGTTTGATTGAGGGTCTCACACAATGGGCATTACGCTATGACAAATTCCTAGTGCTTGGTGACCTTAATTTACATTTTGAGGAGCTGGTGCCTTACGCCAAGAATTGCTGACGCTGCAACCAAGGCTTATATCTGACTTACCCACCCATCAGCAAGGACACCTACTTGACCCCATTTTTGCGAATCGGGAGGACATAGTAGCAGAGGATCCTCTCCCTGTCCCTTGGACTGACCACTTCCTGATCCCTTTCGCACTATGGGTGCCAGTGCCGAGGGCTCAGGTAAAGCCTATGCCAGACTTTAGCTGCAGGAAATGGGATGGCTTTTACCAAGAGAAATTTAACAGCGCTCTGACCCAGGTAGGGCACCAGGAGGAACTGACATTGGAAGCGCATGCACTAATTTAGATAGGCGCATTAGTGAGGCACTGGACAGTACCGCCCCCTAGGCACTGAGAAAGAATCCGGGAAGGGCGCAAAAATCTGCTCCATGGGACAATTCCGGACTACGCACGGCTAAAAAGGAGTGCAAACGCCTGGAGAGGTGTTGGAGGAAAGGTTTCTTGGACCAGGGGAGGAGGGAGTATAATGCCATGCGGCAAAAATATCATGGGCTCATTAGGAGAGCTAAGGCTACATACTATCAGGAAATAATTGGGGTAGCAGAGAATTCAGCTAAAGAATTGTTTTAGATCCATAAGGAGATCTCCTTTCCAGCCACCAGAGCTCCTCCGGTTTCGGGATCTGTAGAGTCCTGTAACCCTGTAGCGGACGTTTTCGCTGACAAAGCTGATAAAATGTACTCCACCTTTTCTGTGTCTGCTACGGAAGCTGAAAAGACTGCAGAGGAGGCTAGGGAGGACGGGGATGGAGTAGAGATGAGTAACCTCACAATCCCCCCCCAGAGCTGCTAATCCAAACCTGTCTGAGTGTTAAGTAGGGTTCTCCTAGAGACCCGGCCGCCCCTAAGGTTCTTATGGAGAGCAGTATTACTATTGAGCTTTACATTAGACACCTCTTGGAGATGTCTTTTGTATTGTACCTGGCAGCTGGAAAGAAGCAGAGGTTCTCCCACTACCCAAGAAACCCCATATCAGCTCTGAACTACTTGACAACTTGCGCCCTATTTCTCTCCTCCCTTACTTTGCTAAGGTTACGGAGAAAATAGTTGATAAACAACTTATGGCGCATGTTGAGAAATACCTTCTTCTACATTTCTCCCAGTGAGGCTTTCGTGCTATGCACTCAACAGAACCGGCTCTACTCTTTCCCACGGAAACAATTTGGCAATGTGCGGATGCCGGGCAGACAGCAGCCTTAATCCTGTTGGATTTAAGTGCCGCCTTTGACACTGTGGCTCATCACACCTTGCTTCAGTGTCTGAATAAAGGCAGTGTCTCGGGCCATGCACTGAAGTGGATGAAATCCTTGTTGGCGGAGCGTAGTTTCCAGGTGAGGCAGGGTTCCCACTACTCTAAAGTCATCAAACTAAAACAAGGGGTGCCGCAAGGTTCGGCCCTGAGCCCGACCCTGTTTAATCTTTGTGATAGCCCTAGCTAAGATAGCGGATGGCTTCGGGATCAGGGTCGTGTACTCAACTGGCGGTGTCCCTGACACAGGAACAGGACTCGGCAGCCTCCAACTTCATGGCATGTTTGCAAGAACTGGAATCATGGATGGCTAATAACTGCCTGAAGTTGAATGGCAATAAGACCGAGGTGCTTGTTGTGGGGAGAGCCCCGTCAGTTCGGTCATCGGTTTGGTGCCCCAGAGCCTGGGACCTACTCCTACGCCTAGCATTCAGGTGAAGAACTTGGGTGTGTGGCTGGATTCCAAGCTCTCCTTTGAATATCAAACCAGGTGTGTTGTGGGTACCTGTTTTGGGATCCTTAAGGGCCTTCGTAAAACTCTGGATTTGCTTCCTATTCCTGCTAGGAAGACTATGGTGCATGCCCTTGTGACATCTCGCCTTGATTACGGAAATATACTGTACCTGGGTGCCACAGCTGTATGTTTGAATAGACTTCAGTGTATACAAAATGCAGCCGTGCGGCTGGTCCTCATGCAACCGAGGCAGGCCTCCTCTAGAAAGGCTCTGGCAACCCTTCATTGGCTTCCCATCAGGGAGAGGGTGCTGTTTAGGGCACTCTGCGTATGTCAACGCATCTCCCAGGGAACGGGTCCCGCATATTTGGTTGACTTGATCACACGCTATGCTCCCACAAGGCAACTTGGATCCTGTGGGACGGGCTTGCTACTTGTTCCCAAGGTCATGAGGGTTAGGATAGGTGGCCGGTCGTTTCGCTTTCGGCTCCTCAGAACTGGAACAAACTTCCCCTGAGCCTCCGGCTAGAGGTCTCAGAGGTTAGGTTCAGGAAAGACCTGAAAACACATCTTTTTCAGCGCCTGTAGGGTCTTTTGATTGGTCTAGGTGATAGAGCGCGCGGGTCACCCGGGTCACTTAGATTACCAATTTTCCCACGCACTGGGCCCTGGCGTGCATATGATGACAGTGTTTTGCAAATGAACCGGGTGAAACCTCTATCACGCTACTATCAGTAATCGGGTGAGTGACTCTTACACCACTCACTATTCATGTACCTGACTTACCCCAGGCACATTACTCCTGACAGATCAGGAGCTAGCAGTGGACAGGTGATAAGGGTTTTCCTAAAAGGGAGAAAATTCTACTTTACACATTTAATACCTTTAATATTTCTTTAATGTATAATGACCACAGACACCTTGTTGGTTTTAAGGGTTTTATATAGTATAAGTTAGGACGAAAATGCCATTACAAGGAGGCAAATGCAAAGCAATACATCGATGATTAAAATCAGAACCAGGATGTAACTATGAAGGAGAGTGAGTATCATAGAGTAAAAGGGAACACTATAGGGCATGAATCATAATGGACATTTATCTAATACAGTTTAATCTAGGGCAAGGACGTGAGGAAAACCTAATATGTGACCTAATAAGTTTATACTATTTCCTAAACCTTATGCTATCTTTCTAACTTCACGGCAACCATACTAAGGGAAAGGGAATAAGTGGAACAAGCTAGATAAACAGTCGGGTTTAACAATGTCCTATAGGAAGGGTAAAAGTGGAACATTTACTAATAATCAATTGCATAAAATTACATTCAAAGGAGATATGGAAAATATCACAGGCAAGATTGCTTTAATCAGAGGAGGAAAAGTTGAGGGTATAGTATAGACAGACACCTATGTCAATAGTTACCTAGGTGAGAATGAGGACTAACCCTGGCCACGGGTCAGTTGGGAAAGAACGGGACAAGGACCCTCAAGGATTCAGGGAATACCAGAAGGTGAGCAGGCACAGCTCATGGACAGTCAGGACAGGATACCCCTCAGGTCTGGGTCAGGACTGGGTTCACCAAGGCACGACCAACCCCTCACAGCATCGGATGCAACGCCAGCGTTACCCCCTCTTCTGCACGGAATCCGCCAATAACCCCGATTGGGTTTTCGAATCTCCCAGCAAAGTGCTTCGCTTAGCACTTAGGACTAATTTCCACCCCTTGGAGTTTGTGGAAAGTTTCAGGCAGAATGCTCCGCAGCACTCTGTATCAGGCACCTATAGAGTTCGTAGGGTCAGTGACAGGTCTGCTACTCGGACAAGTCGGACAATTTCTCTAAGCTAAGCTAGGCTATATATACAGTTTTAAGTCCTCAAGACCACCCATAAATGTTGCAAAATGACAACGTCCCATCTTCTGATTGGTCAAGGGAGGTGGTTTAAGACATTTGTCACCACCTATATTTCTATTACGTAAGTTCACGTGACATTACCCTCCCCCTAACATCTGGGTTCCCAGGCATACGTGTGGGAAAGTACAATAGTGAAGAAAAGGTTTGCAACATTGTTGCGCATTTCAGAATAAAAATAGCACATCTTCAAGGGCAAAGGTGCGCCTGGAAAGGACAGTCCCCTTTTCAATGGCCAACTGGCCAGGTTCCATTGCTGCACGTCCCAGATCTTTGATCACGTGATGAGGGATACGTCAGCTTCAAAATGGATCCCATCCCCGCTTCAAGGCCCTCATTTACGCGGTACATGAAAAGTAAGCGAAAACAAATTAATAACACAGAATAAAATGAATACACTGTACACCATGACCAACTACTCTTAATCCCTTATTTTATAATACTTATAGCATTAAGAGTTAGTGCAGAAAAGATGCATAGACAAAAGCGGCTTAAGATAGCATGAAGCATGATTAGTGACAAGCGGCCATTTTAACATCACTGCGCATGTGCGAACTTTTCCCTCCAGATTGCGAGTGCGTCACATCACATGGGTATGACCGACGCATGCGCAGACTGGATTTCTGCAAAGCGGCCATTTTATTAATGTGCAAGCTTGATTACGATGAAAAACACATAGGCAAGCCTCCTAGGGACACCCGTGTGTTGGGGAAATACAAATAAATGACAAACAATCGGAGTTAGTACAGTTATGATTTAAGGCGAGGTTCATGAAGAGAGCAAGTCGCGTTACGTGCGAATCCTTGCTCCATCAATCCCCTCTTTGATGATATTTACTATCATCACTACACATGAAAACAGATGCCAACTTCATTCTTCCAATTCATCCATCTCAATCTCAATGAACTTATTGTTGAGCTTTCTCTCCGCCTCTCTGTGTGTATGATTGTTCTTTATTTTCTTATATATCTGGTTTCTTAATTCTTCTAATTCTAATTCTTCAGCCTTTCGCTTTCCTCTTTTATTTACTATATATTTTCTGCATTTCTGGCATTTGCAACAGATAAAGATGATCAGAACAATCAAACCTATTCCAGCTATTGGCATCAGTATTTTCCAAAAAAGACTTTTACCTAAGTTAGAGAACCAACTACCTACAGAGGAGAGACCATCAGTCAGTCTCTTCCAGGCACTGTCAACCTCTAATGGTTTGAGTTCTTTTTCCAAATTAGTAATGTTTCTTATATACTTCTTAATTTCGACACTTTTATCAGGAATGTAAGTGCAACAATGTTGTGCCCTCAGCATCCTGCAGACTCCTCCCTCTTTTGCCAATAAGGTATCAAGAGCAAGGCGATTCTGTAAAACCATCGATCTGATCGCAACCATTTCGGTATTGATCATCAGAAATCCAGCAGCAGTGTCAGTTGATAACCGATCCACTACTGTAGATAATTTGCAGATTCTATGAGTATTCAGAGCTACCCCCATTCCAGGTATCAGTGCGCTAAAAATATCACCTATAATTTCTCCTACACTTTCACGTTTTCTACGCACTAAGCCATTAGTAATCTCATTGCTTCCAGCTGCATTGTTCACATGGTATATTTTCGGAAAGACAATGCCAAAGTAGCAGCTTCCATACCAGTGATCCGGCAATTTGAAATAAGCCTTGTTTCCACATATATAATAAATTCCTGGAAACACAGGTTCTGACCCATTTTTGAAACCCCAACCTCCAATTACCTTGTAATTATGTTCACACTCGCTGGAACCAATGAATACATTGTTATAATAACTAGTCTTTTCTCTATGAAGACAGAGTTTCCCTTTCCGTTCAAAATCCAGCAACAGAGCAGGAGTAACTTCGCTTTGTGAGGTGTTATCCATGTTTTCTGCCCATCTAGGGGTTCTGTTCTGTTCGTCATTTGCCTTTTTCTGAAACTTTTCCCTTCTCTTCTCTGCCATTTTCAAGAACATTTTCTCTTGAGCATGTAAGGAACACGTCAAGTTGTCTCTACGAGCTTCATTCAGATCTATGTCACCTATAGTCAGGAAATATTCCCCCATGTAGCGAGTCACTCCACCAAGGGTATGTACAAGGTTCAGATTCCCTCTAATAGGAAGTTCTGAAAAGATAACGTCAGTGTTTGAGTAATAATACTGTAAAGTGCTTCTATAAAATAAACTAGCTAAAATACTACAGGAAATTCCATAGGTCAGAGGTAAATGGTGGTATGTCACGCCTTCAGCTACTGAAGTAGGTAGCATCATGCAGACATAGCAATCTTCTATTTCCATAGCTTCTACATAGTGCACTAAAAGGTTTGCGAAAACATTTAAGTGTGTCCTGTTCTTCATTTGGGGATAATGTAGTTCTCCCTCATCTGATGCTTCTAAGTCGGGTCGTGTATGTCTCAGACTCATTGCATTGTCACGTCTTTCTACTCTTCGTGGTGTTTCTTCAGTATGTACAACTTCTGCGTCTTGTGTCGTCAAGTCTGTAGGATACATGTTAGGGTCTTTGCTTATCATAAAAGGTATAAACACTGTTAATCCTATCCATATCATTACTAGTACCACTACACTACAGATGCATATTTTACAGCATGTCTTGCAACAGCTAAATCTGGACCTTCCCGTGACATTTGAATCAGACATTTTATCTTACAGGTGGCGTTTTCCAACCCCTCTTCGTTTCTTCTCAGCAGAAGTTTTACTTCGTTTCACCTCAAGGAGGGTCTTCGTCAGAACTCCGACCAGCAATGGACCCTTCGTCGCTTTTGCCACAAGCTTCGGGCTCATCAATTTCTTCCAACACCAGATAGGTCCACTCAGGGCTCCGATACAGTTTGTTCTGTTTCTTTACTCTGCCGCCCTTTCGGATGGACTTTCCTCGGGCTTCTTTTCTTTCACTTTCAGCCCTTTTTCGGTCTTTCAGTTTTTCTTCGACTGTTTTTATTCTTATTCTCAGTCTTTTCACATATCGGGGTTCATCCTTCTTTTCGATCCTGTTTGTAGTCGAGGAAACTTGCTCTTCCTCGTGAACTCTTTTGCTTTTTCTTCTTTGTCGCACTATTGCTTCAGCAGTGTCTTTTTCCCTTCCTGTCTGACTAGTTCCAGGTCTTTCATCTATTTCTTCTGCCTGGTCCTTAAGCTGACCTAGTTCAGGTTTTGACTGTATTTGATCTTCGTTTGTGAGTGATTCACCGGACTCTTCTTCCTGAACACGTTCATCTATTACTAACTGGCCTGGTTCATGCTCTTCGATCTCTTGATTTTCTTCCGCATGAACTTCTGCTTTCACTACTATCTGTCCCTTTCCAGTCTCCTCTGTCTCAGATGGAGTGTTGATGACTTGATCTGTCCCTACTTGGCCTATTCCCTGATCAGATTTTATGATGGCTTTGATGATCTGACCTTCTCCTTCTTGTTCTGACTCACCTGCACTGTCCCACTCACTACCTAGGTAAGAGTATTTTCTGGTTCTTATTGGATCAAGAACCTGGTCATCAGCAGGAAACCATTCAATTTCTTGACTTGTGCCTGGTAGTTCGATGTCAGCGGGATCCGGACCCTCCTTTAGAGTCTCCTCAGCTGGACTACCTTCGGCTTCAGTCGCGTTTTCTCCAGTCACCTTCTTCGTGTGACTTGCATGGATCCACTTTGGTACACCAGCACACTTCACAGCAGTTGTGGTGACAAGGATCACTTGTCGAGGCTTGCCCCACTTCGGTTTAAGGCAACTCTTCCGGGTATGTTTCTTCAACACCACCCAATCACCTGGTTTCAGCTTGTGTGCTGGGGTTGTAGGCCATTCGACAGCAGTCTCTCCAATCTGGTGAGAGATAGAACGCACTTGGTCACCCAACTGCCTGCAGTACTCTAGCACCATATCATCAGAAATACTTAGCAGTTTGTGTCCAGGTACCCATGCTTGTCGCATCATTCTTCCCATCAGCACTTCATGGGGGCTCAAGCCTGTCTTTCTGTTTGGAATACTTCTCAAGCTCATCAGCACCATGGGCAAAGCTTCTATCCAGTTCATTTTTGTGGAGTCACACAGTTTTGCCAACCTGGACTTGAGAGTGCCGTTTATCTGCTCGACTATTCCAGAAGCCTCTGGATGATAGGCACAGTGCAGCCTTTGCTCCATTTTGAATGCTTTGCAGAGTTCTTTTAGGACTTCGTTTGAAAAATGTCCACCTTGGTCTGTTTCAATTGTCTCAGGAATTCCAAAGCGGGGGATCAGTTCCCTAAGTAACAATTTAGCTACCGTCAGGGCATCATTCTTCTTTGTTGGATAAGCCTCCACCCACCGGGAAAACAAGCAAACTATGACCAGGACATATTGATATCCTTTGCACAGGGGCAGTTTTATGAAGTCTGCCTGCATCCTTATGAAGGGACCTTCTGCTCTCCCAATGGTACTTTGTTCCACTACTGTCTTCTTTCCTGCATTGAACTGTTGACACACTAAACACCTCTGACAAAGTTTGTCTGCTGTGCTCCTGAATTTTGGACTGTAGAACACCTTTTCAAACATTCGGCACATGGCATCCCTCCCAATATGTGTTGGTTCATGTATTATCCGTGCCATTGCGGTAACCAGTCGTTCAGGTAGTACAGGCATACCAGTCACGTGGACCACAACACCATCCCCTTTCCTGGGTTGACATTCATCCTGCCTCCACATGTCCCTTTCTTTCTTGTCTGTTGTCTGTTGTAGTTCTCTCAATTCATCCCATGTTCCCAACCTTTCAAACAACATCAGTTGGCAGCTGCTTTCACCTCCCCATAATTTAATTAGGAGGGACATTTTGTGTCGGGCGCAGTACTGGGCAATTTGGTCAGCATATCTGTTTCCGGCTGTCACCTCGTCATTTCCAGATCGGTGAGCCGCACACTTGACCACAGCCAATTCTTTGGGCAATTGGATGGCTTCTAGTAAGTTTTGTACTGGTTTTCCATTTCGGATAGGAGAACCTGAGGAAGTCATGAATTCTCTTTGCAACCAGAGCTGGCCGAAGTCATGAACAACCCCATAACAGTACTGACTGTCAGTATAAACAGTTACTCTTTTGTTTTTCCCTATTTTACAGGCTCTTGTTAGAGCAATAAGCTCCGCTACTTGAGCAGATTTAACCTCGCAAAGATAGGAAGCTTCCAGGGTCTTTTCCAAAGTGACTACAGCATAGGCAGCACTCAAACCTCCATTCTCATGTCTCAAGCATGAACCATCCACAAACATTTTGAGGTCTTTATCAACCAAGGCCACTTCTCTGATATCAGGACGGGGTTTTGTGCTAAATTCAGTCAAGTCTATGCAGCTATGGTCAATTTCATCTCCTGCCTCTACATCAATGGGAAGGGGCAATAGAGTGGCAGGGTTCAGAATGTTACATCGGGAAATTATTACATTTTCTGCACCAATGAGAATTCTCTCATACTTAGTCAGCCGACTAGGGGTGAGATACTGTGTCTTGGTTCGGGTGAGCAAGATCACAACTGAATGTGGAACAAATACAGTGACAGGATGTCCCATCACAATGTTCTCACTCTGCTCTAGGCTTGTACAGGTAGCAGCTACTGCTTTCAGGCACCCAGGTAATCCAGCAGCCACTGGATCTAGGGCGGCCGAAAAGTAGGCCACGGGACGTCTAATCAGACCATGTTCCTGGGTTAAGACCGAGAGCGCACAATTGTCTCTCGTGTCACAGAACAGTTCAAAGTTCTTAGAATAGTCAGGCATTCCTAAGGCTGGAGCTGTGCACAGACAATTTCGCAATGTTACCCAAGCAGTCATGCATTCATCATTCCAACAAACTGGGTCTTCCGCTCCTTTCTTTGTCATGTTAATCAAGGGTTTAGCTATAGCCGCGAAACCCACGATCCATTGTCTGCAGTACCCAACAACTCCTAGGAACATTCTTACTTCTTTCTGGGTTACGGGTAGTGACATTTCTCGAATTATTTTAATTCTTTCTGTAGTGACTTTCCTGATCCCTTTCTCTATCTGGTGCCCCAGATATTTTACTGAGTTCTTGCAGAACTGTAATTTGTCTGGTGAGACCTTATGTCCTCCTTTTCCTAGGTGATTCAGCAAGGCAATGGTATCAGTGACACAGTCGTCTTGACTTCTAGATGCTACCAGCAGGTCATCTATGTACTGTACCAGGACAGACTCTTTAGGCAGTACTAAGGATTCAAGGCATTTCTTTAGAATCTGGTTGAAAATCGATGGACTTTCGGTGTACCCCTGGGGGACACGATTCCAGACATAGACCTGGCTGTTGAATTCAAAACTGATAAGGAATTTGCTTTCTGGATGCAATGGGATGGAAAAGAACGCATGGCACAAGTCTATGACAGTGAACCATTCCGCATCCCAAGGAATTTGATACAGTATTACTGCGGGGTTAGGCACTATGGGACAGCAAGGTACTACAATTTGGTTTACCTTGCGCAGGTCCTGCACTACCCTATACTTTCCGCTAGGCTTCTTAATTCCAAGTATGGGTGAATTACAGGGACTACTCATCACTTCCTGAATGATGTTTGCTTTGAGCAATCTGTTTAATTCTTTTGCGACTCCTTCTTTCACTTCTGCACTCATTTTATACTGTTTGGTATTAGGGTATACGGCATTTGCTTTTATAGTTATTTTAACTGGGTCTACATTTGCCATTAAGCCTACATCTTTTCCAGTAAAATCCCAAACTTCAGGTATTACGCTTGATTGCAGTTCTTCAGGTAGACTTTCAATGGATATGGGCTTAATGTCTGTGTCGGGCCTTAGCAACATCAATTTATACAGGCCATCTTCATCTGGGGTCTGAATTTCAACACCATTTGGTGAGCAAAAGATGGTGCAACGCATTTTGCACAACAAATCTCGTCCTAATAGGTTTACGGGACTGGAATCACAGACCACAAATCTGTGCATTTCCTTGAAATTTCCTATGGAAATTTCCATAGGTTCGGTTACCGGAGTACTGATTATCTGATTTGAAACTCCCACTACTTGGATAGCTTCTCCCGAGAGGGGTAGGTTAGGAACGTCCGCTGTTCTCACAGTGGAACGGGTAGCACCAGTGTCCAACAGAAAGGTGACATCTGTCCCTTCAACCTTTCCTTCAATGTATGGTCCAGTCTGGTCTACCGGTAAGGAGGCGCCAAGCACGCACTCCTTGTCCTCCCCTCTCAGGCCTCGTCAGTATTGATCATCACAGAGAAAAGTATCATTTAACAGGTACTGTGGAATGGGTGCATTTCTTTCATTCTCTCCTTCCCACACTTCGACCCTTTCATTCTGTTGACCCTGATTCCTATAATTCTGTCTAGGTGCGCGTGGCACCGGGGGTTGATTTACCTGCTGTTGGGTCTTTCGGATCCCCTCTTTCTGCACCTGTGGATTTAAACCATTTACGGGGGCATTACCAGCCTGCAAGTGCGGACATTTATCTCTCCAATGCCCCATATGACCACATCCGTGACAGGGGAATTTTTCCATAGCCTCTTCCCTACTCATTTTTACCCGGGGCCTGCCTCCACCGCCAGCATTCGGATTTGGAGCATTATTACTGTTGGTCATTTTACTTAACTGTTTTTCTTGTTGTTCAGCTAATTTCACCTGAGGCCACATAACTTTCTCCTTTAGGGCTTTCTTTTTGTTCTCGATCTCATCTTCGCAGTATTTGGCATATTTGAGAACATCATCAATGGGTTTCCCTTGCCAACTGATTTTGTTATCCCTAATCCACTGGGATATTTCAGGTCTCAATCCTAACACGAATCGATAACAGAAATGTGTCATATCCTTCAGGTCCACATTATCGATTCCACTGTAAGTTTTGAAGACCTGCAGTAACCTTTCATAATAAGAGTGGACTGATTCATCACGCTCTTGGGTAGTTCTATCTATGCGGGTCCAATCAGTTTCTTTTGCGGGCACCTTTTTCTTGAGGTACTGTATGACTTGCTCATACTTCCTCATTACTTCAGGTGCGGGAGCTCCTGTTATCTCGTCTCTCGCATATTCTTCGCTAGGCCAATCAATTTCAATTTTGCAGTCGGTCCACAAATCTACAGGGACCACAATGTCGAAAAAACCATCCAGGTCTTTCAGAAGACATTTCTGAACTTTTATGAAGCGTTCGACCTGTCGGTACCAATCGACTGGTTTCTCCCGTAATTTTGGAAAGTCATTGGTAAATGATACTATATCTTGTCTGGACCAAGGGACATGGACATATTTTCCCCCTGGGACTTCTCTCATGGGACATAATTTTTCTGGTTTGTCAGCTTCTTGTAGGACGTACTCAGCAGTCCGTGGTCTCTCCTTGCTATCCTCCTTTTTCTTTGCCCACCTGGCTTTCCATTTGTCTAGATCTCCCCATTTCTGTGCTAAGTTTATCAGTTCTTTAATCTGCGTCTTCTTCCCTGCGGTATTCAGGTTTTCTAGATCTTTGTCTGAAAATTCTACCCTGTAGGATTTCTGTAGTACCTTGGATCTGCTGATATCTATTCCCATACATACTGCCGTGTCCATTAATTTGTCATAGTATATTTTTGCGTTCCGAGTAAGGTGTTTGCACATGAACAACAACTCATCTTCCTCCCGGACATTCAATCGTTCTAAACCCACATTTCCTGCGCTTAGTTCCTCTAGCTCTATTCTTAGCTTATAAATATCTAGTGGTTTCGGATGAGGGGTTCCCTTTTCTAATTCTCGAGTCCATCTTTCTATTTCCTCGGGAGTTACCACTGTCGCACTTTGAGTTCCTGATGAAGACTCTATTAGTACATCTTTGTTCCCAGTCTGAGTTCTCATTCGAGACATACTAGGTCCCTGCTTCCTATTAGGCAGATCCATCAAGGAAGCCATGGACTCACATTCACTTGCTTGGTCATCAATAATGAGTGGTTCCCTTCTGGGCGGGGGCATCATCGGGGTTATGACTGGAGTTTTAGGAGTATTCATTCTGTCTCCATATAGAGGAAAAACTGGACCAATGGTTACTGGAATCGTCAGGGCTTCAGGATTTGGATTAATCTGAGCTATGGCATGTATGAGATCATTCCGCTGTCCTCTCAGGGCATCTCTTTCCTGCTCGTGTAATACTCGATTCATGGGGGGATCCTGTATCATTTGGGGTACTAGAGAAGGATATATATTCGGAGCAAATGGAGTGGATAAAACTGATCTTTCCTCACCAAAGGGGTTGTAATTCGGGACCACGGGGTCTGTTCTACCAAATCCCTCTCCTCCCGCTCTTTTCTGTTCTATCCCTGTGGAATCGGCTTCACTAGTGCTTCTTCTTCCTGAAGGTCTCAATGGAGTAGTTAAGCTTTGAGATCTGGTGTCTTCATTATAAGGCGGGGGACCTTTCATAAATAAGTCCTCTAAAAATTCATCTTCCGATTCACCCAGGGGCATCATGTGTCTGGTTTTCTCAGTACATTTCTTCCCTCCCACCATTTCATTAGCTCCGAACATGGGGAATAACCCTTCTACCATCATATTTTGTCTCCACTGTTTCAATTTCTGCTCCTTGGTTTCTTTTACCATTTTTGGATACCATCGGGTCACTCCTTTGTCCATCCGGGGTCTGTCTCGCTCTAGAGCCTCAATTTCCCATTCCTCTAAAGCTTCATACTGGGTTAATCTAGGTCTGGGATGTAATTCATTCATTCGGGTCCTTAGGTTAAATAGGACTCTCCCGTTAAAAGTACCATCAATGGGAAAGGCTAAAACTCCATCCTCCGCAGTGTACTTTACCCAGTTCTCTAACCATACACAGGTATGATACCCTTTCTCTAACATCATGAAAGAGGCTGGAGTATTTGGCGGAGGAATGATCACGCCCTCCCTAGTTCGTACGGGTTTGTCAGTTTTGAAGAAATTCTTTATTTTGCTGGCAAATTACATTTTTCTCTTTCCTCCGTACATGTTGTGAGGTCTGCCTTTGCTCATCAACTCTTTATGACACCCTAGATTTCGTGGATCAGGCAGAAAATCAGGGTACCACATACACCGCTCGTAACAATCTATAAGCTTGGTGCGGAAAATTTTTACTTCGTTTGTGCTTCCAATGCTAGCGCGACTCCAATTTCTTAACAACCAATCAGTGCAGAGGTTGCAAAAGTTCTTGACCAATGGGTGTGCGGCCTTTTCGCGAGACGCGTTCTCACGCTTCAGGCACTCACCCCTCCCTTACAATTTCGGCTTCACTACACACCCGCTGGTTTAACCAATACCAGCGCGGCACGAAGTGACGTCAGAGCAGCCCTTCGACTGTCTCCCTCCTTTACAAGGTAACGGAAACTTTGTATTTTCTCTAAGGTGCTATGGTTAATTTTAGTCAACAACGTATAACATTCGCCATTGTGTAGGAGTGTTCTAAAGAGATAGAAAGTTCTTCTTTTACTGCAAGTAAACCACTTCTGTCTACTTTTCATACACTTCGGATAGACTTCTCTTGCCTACCCTCACGCAAGCATTAGAAAACCTGCTATTACCCAGTCTCATCCACTTCTTTCCGGGATATATACTAAGCCTGGGGTTCGTCAGCGTTTCCCTTTGCTATCATACAAGCTCCGATGACTCTATTACTCCCTTAGTGTGACCCTTACTAGGTGATATCAGACCAAGGTTTCTATCAGCAGTCCCGTTACTGTCATTCATACAGTTTTCCGAAAAAGACCTAATTAGCGCTTCCAGTTCCACTTGAACCATGCACTAACTTTTCCTCCCTACAAATGACCTCAGAACGCGATGGATTCTACTCACCATCCGTTATACAATTCCCCGGGGATTTCAGACAACACTCAACAGTCACACACAATTGGTTAATAAAACATATAATATTTAGCAGCAATACATATATATAAAATTATCTCAAAACAATTAAATATTTTAAAACAGTTGCGCAATAAAATATTAAGTAACATAATCAATATTTAAAATTTTAGCAGCACATTTATTTTTCACGGTTTATTTTCTAACTATCTTATCTACCTATCTTACTAGTCCTAACCATCCCTCTGCTTACCAGAAATTACTGATAGAGCGCGCGGGTCACCCGGGTCACTTAGATTACCAATTTTCCCACGCACTGGGCCCTGGCGTGCATATGATGACAGTGTTTTGCAAATGAACCGGGTGAAACCTCTATCACGCTACTATCAGTAATCGGGTGAGTGACTCTTACACCACTCACTATTCATGTACCTGACTTACCCCAGGCACATTACTCCTGACAGATCAGGAGCTAGCAGTGGACAGGTGATAAGGGTTTTCCTAAAAGGGAGAAAATTCTACTTTACACATTTAATACCTTTAATATTTCTTTAATGTATAATGACCACAGACACCTTGTTGGTTTTAAGGGTTTTATATAGTATAAGTTAGGACGAAAATGCCATTACAAGGAGGCAAATGCAAAGCAATACATCGATGATTAAAATCAGAACCAGGATGTAACTATGAAGGAGAGTGAGTATCATAGAGTAAAAGGGAACACTATAGGGCATGAATCATAATGGACATTTATCTAATACAGTTTAATCTAGGGCAAGGACGTGAGGAAAACCTAATATGTGACCTAATAAGTTTATACTATTTCCTAAACCTTATGCTATCTTTCTAACTTCACGGCAACCATACTAAGGGAAAGGGAATAAGTGGAACAAGCTAGATAAACAGTCGGGTTTAACAATGTCCTATAGGAAGGGTAAAAGTGGAACATTTACTAATAATCAATTGCATAAAATTACATTCAAAGGAGATATGGAAAATATCACAGGCAAGATTGCTTTAATCAGAGGAGGAAAAGTTGAGGGTATAGTATAGACAGACACCTATGTCAATAGTTACCTAGGTGAGAATGAGGACTAACCCTGGCCACGGGTCAGTTGGGAAAGAACGGGACAAGGACCCTCAAGGATTCAGGGAATACCAGAAGGTGAGCAGGCACAGCTCATGGACAGTCAGGACAGGATACCCCTCAGGTCTGGGTCAGGACTGGGTTCACCAAGGCACGACCAACCCCTCACAGCATCGGATGCAACGCCAGCGTTACCCCCTCTTCTGCACGGAATCCGCCAATAACCCCGATTGGGTTTTCGAATCTCCCAGCAAAGTGCTTCGCTTAGCACTTAGGACTAATTTCCACCCCTTGGAGTTTGTGGAAAGTTTCAGGCAGAATGCTCCGCAGCACTCTGTATCAGGCACCTATAGAGTTCGTAGGGTTAGTGACAGGTCTGCTACTCGGACAAGTCGGACAATTTCTCTAAGCTAAGCTAGGCTATATATACAGTTTTAAGTCCTCAAGACCACCCATAAATGTTGCAAAATGACAAAGTCCCATCTTCTGATTGGTCAAGGGAGGTGGTTTAAGACATTTGTCACCACCTATATTTCTATTACGTAAGTTCACGTGACATTACCCTCCCCCTAACATCTGGGTTCCCAGGCATACGTGTGGGAAAGTACAATAGTGAAGAAAAGGTTTGCAACATTGTTGCGCATTTCAGAATAAAAATAGCACATCTTCAAGGGCAAAGGTGCGCCTGGAAAGGACAGTCCCCTTTTCAATGGCCAACTGGCCAGGTTCCATTGCTGCACGTCCCAGATCTCAGGTTCTTCTGCCGTCAGCTCCTCATCATAGCGCGGGGACACACCAGTGGGTGTAACCAGGTGCTTTATAAATGTTCATATTATTATTATTATTATTATTCCAGTGACTGATATCTGCTGGGTGACCCATTGATAATTTCTGCCTAGAGCCCAAGCTTGTGGTGATAAATCTAGCCAGGACTGTTTTGCAAGATTGATTCGCACTACTTATTCTAACCTCCTTATGGCCATTGCGTTGTAATTCATGCTTAATAGTAGACATCTGCAGGAAGCTGTAGCCTTCAAAAGTTAAACTTCATTTCCTTTGTTACCGATAGTTCTGGTGGATACATAATCTTTCCCAGATTCCTTACCACCCTCACACTTCCCTCGATCAGCCATAAGATCCCAGGGTATGCTAACGTGTTACATACTGTTATTGTCTGCGCCATTGATCATCTCCTAGTTTGTCTCCACACACCTCATTGGGCATCGAAAAAATGACCAAGAGGGGATGTCAGGCTACATTTTGGTTCCTTTTATACACTGGTTAAACACAAACGTTATCATGTCTGGTGGACGGTGTCAGGTTGGAGAAGCATGATGCTACCAGGTGGTGCTGGAAAGCTACAGCTGGAAGGCTCAAATTCAGCCTGGTTTCACCCTGGGAAACAGGCCGTTGGGAAACTGTCATCTAATTCTGCATGTAAATTTATGATGTACAAAATTACTGAATACTTCTGAATCTTGGATATGACGGTTCACCCCTAGCCGTGAATTTGGGTAGCCCTGTCCTAAATCGAAGTCCGAATCACCCACCAGTTCCGTGTTAGATTGTTTGTATACATGATGCTTGGGCGTGGCTGTCCAACATAATACCATGCTTACAGGTTGATCCTGTGGCCTAGTTATAGTGCTGTGGACTCCCCAGAAAGTCAACCACTGCCTAAATACATACATTTCTGCTGCCTCCACTCTGCTGCTGGAAGGCTGTAGCAGCCCTCTGGCCCCCAAACGCTTCACACACATTATCCTCTGTAACATACTCTCTACCATGCATGAATTGTCTGGCTTGGCCATGCGAACAAAGCCCATCCAGATCTTCATTTCCACATCAGAAGGTTTAGTGTAGTAACGTGTTACAAGGGAACAACAGACCAGGCTGCTATCCATCACGGGGAGCTCTTGTTTGCCAGTCTGCTACCGAGCGGGTGATGAGCACCGTCCAGTTTCAACCGGAAATTAAAACCACCTGAGAAAAGGTGGGTTCTTAACGCACATTGAAACGCTTTCATCTCCTGACAGTTGCAAGAAAAACCAGATGCGATAAATTAGACTATTTCAATTAATCGTTTATTGACTCTCCCAGAAAAGAAAGCAACCACTCACCGATGAGGCGGAGTACAATAGCTCAAGTGTTTGACGCTCAAAAACAGAAGCCTGCCCTTCCTTTCAGAGGCACCTGCGTTGCCTGCCCATTCCAAGATCCACTTTCAACTACTTTTCAGTTTTCATAAAAGCCTTTATGGCAAAACCCCAAAATAGCTTTCCAAGAGAATCCTAAACACATACCTGGCAGACATCTTCTCTCTGCCTCAGGCCAGTAAATGGGTGTTGTAAGTTTATAATTGTATAGATTTGTTGGAAAAATATAGTAGTTGAACAGTTTGACTGCTCAAATGAGCTAACCCTCGAATTCAAATCGGACCGAATCTACTTGAATTTAGCATAAAACGGGTTTTTATCTCACTGTCTTAGTTCACTTTATTATTTATTGTGGGTAGCTAGTCTCCTTCTGGTAATCTTTCATGAACTGTAATGAATACATTACGGTTGTTTACTGTATAAGAATCGAGCCCATAGCTTTCAAGTGGACCTTGTTGGAAGTGTTTTTGTTCAAACAAAATCGTATTCTTCTGGGCTCTCCACATTGTTCTTTTTTCCCAATTATTTTTTTTAATTTGGATCAGCACTTTATTCTCCTCAGACCTTAGCAACTAAACTTTCACCTCAAGCCTCGGCGCGGTGTGTGTAACCATCGTCCATTAAGGAGGGTAAAGCAAAGGCTTTGGTCAAGACCGTTTCATCTTTGATTTGTGCATGGAGTTTTAGGTTGCATAGACTTAAGCAAGAAAATGTCCCCCGAGGCAAGAAGTTTGAGGGCACTTCACGGGGCCTTACTAGGTAAAAAGAGCACCCACTGCTTTGTGTCCTGGCCATGTGCACCTTGATGGAAGTATTATGCAGAGATTCCTGTTTTCATGCAAACTGATACCTCTGTGTTGGGACTGGAGACTCTTTCACACTAATGAGAGCAGAAGCATTTCTTACATTTACTAAATTCTCTGTGCTTCCATGGCCTCAGGGCCAACAGCTTGATAGGACCTCAAGGGCTGGCTGCAATCCACAGGCAACAGGAGGGAACACCTCTCTCGAGCAGAAGGCAGCTATTGCTTTGGGACTCTATAGTACATTGTTAGTTGTGTTGTCCTTTGGTCTCTGACCTGGAAGCCTGTGCTACCCCATAGCCTTTGCCTCCCCATCCAAGCAGCCTTTGTTTCCCCACTCTAACCAACCTCTTGTTAGTGTGCATAACCCCTGTCCTCCGTCTTTCTCCCCCAGCTCAGCAGGCACCGCTTTTCACCACCTTAACCATCATCAAAACATAGCACATGGAGGGTGATCCAGCGCCACACCCAATAATTAATCAGGGATCAATACTCCATAACATCACAAAATAATGGCCCATACACATTCACCCAAATCCCTGATGCCCTGGGGTCAATTTATAATGACTTTCAGTTCCTTTATTGAATCATATTGACATCTCCAAACATATTTCTAACTTGTACATTAACTTTCCTTCTCCTTGGTCGATGGACCAATTAGTTAAAGAGTTGATGGTAATGATATTACTATCCAATTTACTAATCAGTCCGCTAAATAATCACAGACTCTCAGTGAGGTTAATAAAGTTTATCTCCATGGTCATTGCATACGGTCACAAATTCAAACAATGAAACTCACAAATGGAGAAGAAAACCTCAATAAATGCAATCAGAGTAAAACTTTGTCATTCAACATATGGTAGACACATAAGGAGTGGATAGATTAAGAGACAAAAGTTTCAGCAAAATATAATGCAGGAAACAATATTTATGACGGAGTGGATTGATGAAGAGACAAAAGTTTCAGAGACAAAATACATTTGCAAGTAATTTTGCAAGAATGAGTCTGAATAATACAAACCCAAAGGATCTGTGGGAAACCATCCCCCTGGCCTAGGGAATGGTGAGGGTCCCCTGAAATAGAATCGGGGAACAAAGGTATCAGGACCCAAGAGCAGGACAGGGACAGGAAACAGCTAGGCCTCTCTACGAACCGCAACACATTCACCCTTTTTCTCTTCCTCCCCGCAAGTCTAAACCACACCCCTAAAGTCACCCCAATTATACCCTAATACCTACATGTCCGTCCCACATTAGTTGAAACATTTCTCGAAACTCCACAGCTGATTAATTAAGGAGGTGTCTTTGACACACCACTGTGACTTCACTTAAATCTTGTTCATGTCATTGTTCTACATCCTTTCGCATAGCCCAACTCTTGACTCGTTCTCACGGTTTTAACATATGATACATTTAAACGTTTTAATTCATAAATTTCAGCAACGTCCACGGAAGGGGTTTTAGTCCCACGGTTGGTTACATCCTTTGGCAGGCAGACGATACATTCAGTACTAAGTGTCCTTGAACTTCTCTGCGACATCTTCTGTGCTCAGAACTTCTGTCTGTTGTGACAGGTCATTTTCACTCTTCTCTCCAACCCTTCCCACTATGGATAACTTAAGGGAAAATGGACGATCATCCAGCTCACTATGACAAATGGAACATAAACATTAATTATATGATAAAGTACAATTCAATGTTTACCACCCACCTTTGCACTATTCCCTATTAACGATTTTCCTAGCATAAGCTTGAGTAAAATGTGCATTATTTATTAATTTTAAAGCAACATGCAAGATGCGGCCTAGTCATGCATTATTTCTCGTCTCTTTCAAAATACAATGTAAGTACGGTTTTAGTTCTTTCATGCGTTTCTTCACATTAATGCATGCTTGTGCAAAGCAGTCTCCCTTGAGTTTATGTAAGGTGCACATTCGTTCTCTATTACTACTTACTGTTAGTGTTGTAAACGTATCTAGGACCCTAATTAAATACCCCCGATTTATGCCTTTATGTGGTTATAACAAATCATATCCTTATAAAGGCATAAGAATCATATCCATATTTATTAATAGCCAATGCAGTCCAAATACGGCAAGGCTACTTCCTTAGACTCCTAGAAAGTACAACGAGTCCTTTAAACAAACCAAACCTCCAGCAACCTGGGAATTCCCCCTGCTTTTGTTTTGATTTGTCCTAGAACTCCTGCGAGTCCTGAGAGAACTACCCGTTCCTAGTGACGGTTCTTATTGACATCTTATGTCCAACCTTACGTCAAACACGGCACCTTCCAGGTATAAATATACCAACATTTGCCTTAAGCAACACATAATGGTTTGGAGCAGAGCGGCTATCTACTGACCCAAAGCCCAGCTGATGTGAGTGCGGAAGGAAGCCGTCCCTCCCATTTGACACACTGAGAAAGACGCTGTCTTTTCTCCTGCCGAGAAAATCCAGCTCCAGTGTTTCCAGTCACCCTTGCGGGTTACTGGGAGATCGAGTCCTGAGAACGAGATACAAGGCCTCCTTCATTCTAAAACCAAGGTACGGAGCTGATTAGATCCTTAGAGAATTCTTGATTCAGATTCTTGGCAAAACTAACTTAACTTAAACTGCGACTCCCTTACTCCTTCCCACGTACTAGGCTTAGGTTAGGTACACTGGGGTAGGCGTATCTTAGAATATTTTTTGAGTACGTTTAGTCGACATATCATTGTATGTAATTGTATATATTTTATCCATTTTAAGTATCATATGGCTCAGAAACCATATCAATGCTTTTACAGTATTATTTCATAATACTCCTTTTACTGTACGCACTTTACTTTATGACAAGTATTGCAATTGTGGCAATTCATTTCTCTTGCATGAGAAAGAAGACTGCTCAATAAATAACACCTTTTATTGAAAACGCCCGTCTCTCTATTTCTCTGCACTCTGGTGAAACTAAGTATGCACGATTGACTGAGTGAAATAGCTATCTATTGTTTTCACACGACTCTGGAGATATACTCCTTATTCTGGGGGAGCAAAGTTTTCTTGTTTATGCGGTTGTCAGAAGCTAATCCCTTCTTGTCTAATCAGGGAAGTTAACTCCTCCCTGTTCATTCGAGAAAGTTTCTAGTGACCTCTGAGCTAGCTGGCATACCTAATTAAGTCTAACATATTCAGTAGAGACATATCATTGGGGTGTTGCATCCGAGCAGGTTTCATTTTGCAAAATCCTGCTTCATCAAGGTTCAGCCTTCAGCAGTGGCGGCTTGCACGAATGAGAGGCGGCTGGGGTGTGGGGGAGTTGGAGGAGGGAAGGGAATGTAAAAAATAAACAAAAAAAACACCTTGTCGCCACGTCCCTCCTCTTTACTCTGTCTCTCTTTCGCGTGACTCCGACTGAACAGCAGCCAGGAAGCACGCCCAGGCTCCCCTGACCAATCACAAAACTGCATGCTTTGTGATTGGTCTAAGTGCCGTTGTTCGGCGCTCAGCCAGGGAATGGTGGCCTTGGCATGTTCTCCACACAGGCTGTAATGCCAGCGTGGAGAAAATGCAAAGTGCACATGAATGTTTTGCCGGCCAAGCTTTCATAAGCTCTTGGAGTGGGCAAATCACTCTTCCTCTGAAAGCAGAGCAGCCCCACCCGTATCCCTTCTCTGATTCTAAATTCTGCTCTGCAGATAGATTCGGAATATTTCTGACTAAGCAGCTTATGGTGATACCATCTGTGACCTCTGACTTCCATCAGCTGCTGCATGACTGACCACTGTCCCTGTAGAAGTTTGTCATTGGCTCAAAGTTATCCCAACTGAACACAATTGTGAACTATCTTCTCCGCTGTGGATCTGACGACCGTGCACAGATGGCACCGGCTTGTAGAGTCGGGCGGAAGGAGCAGCAGACAACACAGTACTACCTGCAAGGCCAGCCACAAGGACACTTGCCTTCCTGCAGCTTTTCCTACGCTGCCTAGACACAGCAGATCTTTTCTATCATCCCTCCTGTGATCCAAGACCAGGTCTAAGCGTCGGTGCCACTGTGCTCATTCACCGTCGAGGCCCACTCAGCCTCATCATAAACAAGATTTCACCAACTGAATGTAGTGATTGTGAGCCACTTTGCTAATTTCCCAACATCACTAACGACGAAAAGCGATTTAAAAAGTCCAGCATCCATGCCTTTATTATGAAGACATTGAAATTGGGCAACTATGTTTGTTCATCTAAGGTTTCACCTGTCTCTGACTTTTTGTTCTGTACGTCAGACACACGAGAGTGGACCCACACCTTAATACATGTTTACCAAATCTGTCACCTGGACTGGTTACAAGAGGTCTCGACACGTCTGTAACGAGGATAGAGACCGCGATCACCCCCGCAATGTAAACCTCTATTCCATGAAAAGAAATGATTCATGCCAATCTAGTTGTTTCTGATACATTTGAGAAGCGTTAAAAGCAGTTACACAAGCTCTACCACCCTCCCTCTCTCCCACCCCCCAGGTAAAAATGCCCCCTACCACTGCAGGCCCTTCTCTCTTCAAATCAGTTTGTCCTCTGCATCAGAGGACAATGCCTCGCAGGGAATTCATGTATTCCCTCTGACCAGATCTGTGCCCTGACGCAGCTTCTATCTACGTCTAAGTAGAGAAATTGTGACATCCCATTAATTTTCAATCTGATGAGATATCAGAAAACCCTTTCCTCTACTCCTCTCACATGCCCCCTCCCTTTTGGGCCAATGAGAGCACCTCACCCCCATTTATGCCCTCTTTCGGTTTCTGTTAACTTATGTTAATGTGGAACCAGTGAAAGCCAACTCATGCTTCACACCTAAACGCCCCGAGCTCTACCCCTCCCACCGACCTTCAGTGTCCTCAGTACCCTAGGCTACAAGGTAGAACATCTCATACTCACAGGAGAGAAATCTCTTTCTAGCTAGACTTAAAAGATGTGGTGGCAAATTGCTTGCAGCCTGATTCATGAAGTAAAATTGCGCCCGCAATCGCTGCGAAAATGCAAATGCGGGCGCAATTTCCGTAATCGGCATTCAACATCAAAATAGCGAATTCGCAAACACATATTTGCGAATTCGCTAATATATTCGCAGAATTCCGGCAGGTGAGCATTAGCGAATCGGAAATAGCGACACACCACGGATTCTGCGAAAATAATAGCGAAATCGCAATATAATCGCAATCGGTATTCAAGAAAAATCGCTATTAGCGAAAAACCCAAAAATCGCTATTTGCACCGCGCAAAATAAGGACAACTCAAAGCAGGTGGTAACCATGAAAGCCATGGAAAAAAAACATTCAAAAAACCATTGTCCTATCACCAACAGGTACTGGCCTGACCAATCACACATAAGGACCATCATCATCAGCGGCATTAGGAGTCCCACAATGCCAGGAATGTACATGGTGGTGAGGCGTCGAAGGCTAGAGCGATTAGCACGGAGGAGACGCAGGATCCAGGACAGGATATTCCGCCAGCGCGTCACCTTGCTGGGCCAAACCAGAGAGCAGATATATGCTAAATACAGGCTGAATGGGGAAATGATAATGCAGCTAATACAGGACCTTGACCCCCTGATGCAGCACCCAACAAGCCGTACCAATGCGGTGCCTACACATGTGCAGGTATTGTGTAGCCTGCACCTCCTGGCCTCCGGGAGTTTCCAGGGGATAGTAGCGGCTGCTGGGGGGATATCCCAGCCCACCATGTCACGCTGCCTCCACACTTTTGTTGACGCCATGCTCACCCAGCTACACCGTCACATCAAATTCCCCGCCAGCCAACAGGAATTGGACATGACCAAGCTACAATTCTACAATGTAGCCCATTTTCCACATGTGCTCGGATGCATAGACTGTACCCACGTCGCCATCTGCCCACCAGCTGGCATGGAGTATATGTTCCGCAATAGAAAGTCCTACCACTCCCTCAACATCCAGATGGTCTGCAATGCTAAGACATACATCACTGACATTGTCACACAGTACCCAGGGAGTACCCATGACTCCTTCATTTTCCGGCACAGCGGCCTCCACACACGACTGGTCAGGGGAGAGTTTGGGGAAGGACACCTACTTGGTAAGTACACTTTGTTGGAAATGTCACATTGCTAAGATGTAACAGCGCAGCACAGGCAATCACCATCTGCTCCTCTCATTCAGGTGACAGTGGCTACGCCCTCCGTGAATACTTCCTGACCCCATACCTCAACTCTGCTACACCCCAGCAACGGCGCTACAATATTGCACACATACGGACAAGGAATTGCATAGAAAGGACATTTGGCATGCTCAAGAGCAGGTTCCGCATACTGCACAAGACAGGTGGGGCCATGTATTACAGTCCTGAAAAGTGCTGCCGCATTGTGGCTGTCTGCGCAATACTACATAACATTGCAACCAAGCGCCGGATACCTGTTGACATCTCCGGCAGTGAATCTGAGGGGGACAACCGGCCACCTGCACATGCGCGCCATGCACATGGGGAGAACCCAGCAGAAGGGCACAGACGTCGCAACCACATCACAGTGAACAGTTTCTAGTACAACCACTTCCATCACCCCACAAATCAACAATGCATGCAAAATGTAATGATGACACAACGCTAATGTGTGTAGCAAAATAAATGTATTTGTTCAATTCACAAAAATAAAAATAAGGTTCCAGTCCAAATAACTACAACAAACAGTATTACGCCATACTGCTGTGCATCACTACATGGCAGGCTTAACCTCAGCCTGTGCCATTGATATTCTGAAGTTCTCAGGAGCGCCTAGTGCGCGTTGCGCCATAGCGCCTCTGAGGGGCATCCGCCTCCGGGGCTTCAGGCAATGGCGTGGGCCTGGTGCTGCGGGTGTGTGGTGGGACCTGTGAGGCAGAGTGAGAGCTGACGCTGGACGCCCCCTCACTCGCATCATCACCCCCCACAACAGATGGAATAGCTGGAGGGTGAAGTGCAATGACGGCCGTGGTGAGGTGCTCCAGCACCCTAGTCATGTCCTCGCTGCACTGTATTATTTGGTGCTGCTGGGTCAGGGAGCGCCGCGCCAACAGAGAAGTAGCATTTGCTGCTACATAACTTGCCCTGCTGTAAGTGGCCAGCCGGGTCATAAGTTGGCGGTGGCGCCGGCGTGCTCCACTGCGCTGTCTCGACATGGCAGCGGTGTTGGCCTCCATGGCTGCAGCCATGCGGGCCATTCCCTCACCCACACCGGCCATGGCTGCAGTCATGTTGTCCAATCGTTCTCCCACACCTGCCATGGCTGCCCTCATGCCGTCCATGTGGCCTGCAACAGTGGCCACATTGCGCCCTATCATATGCAGCTGCAGCTGTATAGCTCCTTGCCGCTGTGCCTGGCGCTGGTGAATCCGAAGCATGCGTCTCTCGACGCTGAGCCGCGCCAGTCCCTGATCATTGGCCTGCCTGCTAGCTGGAGTGGAATGCTGGCGTGACCTGCCACGCCTGCCCTGCTGGCCTGAGTGTGTGGCTGGCCGCTGTGTGGAAACTGGCGCAGCCCCGGATGTAGAGGCGACAGCTGCTGGGGGTATGACCGCAGGTGTTGCAGGTGCGCCAGATGCAGGGGGTGTGACTGCTGGTGTGGCTGGTGTAGAAGATGCAGGGGGCACAGTGGTGACTGCCCTGGCTGCGGCTCTAGGAGGAGCAGCGGTATCAGGAGGCACAATGGTGGCTGGCCTGCCAGCGGCTGTGGGTGCTGCACCAGTCGCAGGGGGGACACTGCAGGTGGTTCTTGCTGCTGGTGTTGATGCAGCGGCAGGGGCTGGTGCCTGGGTTGGTGGTGGCACCTCCTCCTCCTGGACCCCCTCATCGATTTGCAGCCTTTCGCTGTCGCTGCTATCGCCACCTGTGGGGGTAAGTGGTGGATCATTAGTTGCATGTATCTGGCAGACGTGCAGTTGCTACATGCATGCTGGGTGACATTCCCTGAATGGCAGTGGCTTTGTGTGCTTTGGGACCTGTCTGGCTGCATTGTGGTACTACAACATTGTGGCCAGACTACATCTCCCACAATGCTTCTCCTCCTCCTCCAGTGCCCGAGGACTCCCCAAGGCGCGCCGCCACCTTCTCCTTGGCACGGCCTCGGAGGTCGTACCAGCGCTTCTTTAATTCCTCGAGGGACCTGTCCGCCACTCCCACGGAGTTCACAGTTGAGGCTATCCCCTGCCATATCCTGCGCTTCTCCTGTTCAGGGACCCTCCTAGAATCTGTGCCAAACAGTCTGTCATGGTTTGCCACCACCCCCTCTATGAGGTGTTCAAGCTCCTGCTCCGAGAATTTTAATTTTCTTTTGCGCCCAGACGAGCTGCTGGTGCCAGGTGCAGGTTCCTCAGCCATTGTACCAGGGTTGTGGTTCTGTGGTTTTCTCCTGAATAGCTGCAGCTCTCCAAATTGCTCCCTCTCTGTCAGCCTCACTGTGGAGAATGGTGGTGGGAACCGGCAGCTTCCTGGTTGTGATGTCATCAATGGGCTCGAAATGCGACTTGCCGTTTTCCCGATCTCGCGAGTTTGCGATCTCGCAAATAGCGATATCGCAAATAGCGATATCGCTATTTGCGAGCTCGCAGTCCAGGCGCGGGTAGCCGGAAATAGCGATTATTCTGCGATTATCGGTCATCGCTAACGGAATTTGCGATCGCGTGCGAATCGCTTTTTTTTATCGCAATTCTTCATGAATTCGGATTTGCGATTTCTGAATAGCGATTTGCTTTTTTTCGCTATTACAGAATCGCAAATGCCGATTTTCATGAATATGGCGGTTAGTTCTTAGTGGGTTTCACCCTGGCAAACTTTCCCATCTCATCTAAAATGGGTAGAAAACCTCTTCAAATTCTGAAAGCACCCGTCTTCAGGTAGCACATCAAACATAGTAAAGTGTCTATTGCCTTAGCACACAGGCACACCATTTTTCTTATTATCGATTTTTCCTGCTCCACTGGCAATTTCTCTCTTAATCAGTATACACTGTGTCACGAAATGTTTTTAGTTATTTTTATTAATTGCTGCCATGATCTCACTATTATAAAAACTTTATTTTGCTATAATGAATTAATTACAGCCTTGAAAAGCCTTCGGCTTGCAAGCCACTTAATAGGCAAAACACGTATTAGCTGATCCAGTAGAATTTGTTCAACTATGATCTTACTTTGAATTAAAACTACACAACCACCATCGCTCAAATCCAGAACGTTTTTTATTGGAACTTACGTATATACTATGGTGTATTAGGCATCTAGCACATAATTATATATTAGCTCGTGTAAATTGCATCCTTCAGGCCACTACTATTATTTTTCACTAGGTTTAAGGGCTCTTAGATCGGATGCATCACTGAACTATTTTCAAATGCACTACTATTGGGTACTATGTGAGTGTAGCTCTGCGGCAAGCAGCCCTTCCCTATTTCAACCATTTTTTAAAAGGCCGTGTCTAAATGAGCATGTGTTAATTCATTCATATTCATTCTGTAGCTAGGGTTCCTGTACAGTCTAGAAATGTCTGGGTGCAATTAGCTTTTCTGTTTGCTGAATTACCTTAGTTCGCAAATGGTGGTGAGTGATTTTTTTATGCCTCGCTAACAGCCAGAGACTTGAACTTTTGTCGATTTGTGTATCTCTTTTAAAATGATTTATTCTATGTTTTAATAATAGCATTATTGCTGTTTCTCATTACTGTGGTATACTGATGTACTGCGGTATTTGTAGTGTGGAGGAGTAGGCCAGGAGGAGGCAGAGCACTGTACAAATAAACTCAAACATCAGCTAGAAAGGGGTTACAGTAATACAAGAGCCAGGCAACAAAGGATAGACTGGTAGATCCGCATAAGGAAATGGTCTACAGCAGTGTGATGAGTTAAGCAAAGGTGGTCGCTGTATTTGTTGGGGACCATCTCATGCCTTCTTCCTAGGGATCTAATGAATAAATGCAGTCATCCTAGATATCAAATCAGTGTGAAACTTGGAGTTAAAGTTTGAATTTGTCTAGACGATCGTAGTCTTTGCATCTCCCATGGTCAATAAGAAAGTCAGTTTAAATAAAGTACTATTCATTAAATTCAAAGCGGTGCAAGTGACATTTTAATAGATTACATTCAGCATTGGTCTTCTCTGTTGTACTCCGCTGACAGATGTAACCAACTCCATCTACTCCCTCTGAGCATGCAGTTGAAACCCAGCTGTTGAGTTTTCTTTCAGTTCAATATCTCCTCTGTGTTTCCTTGCAGGATGGATCAGGAGCGATATCGCACGCATCGTGCGCACTCTTCTAAAGTCAAGGTTGCAGTGGTGCGTACGTCTTTGAGGAAGCAGCAGGGATCCCACTTGCGCAAAAGGAAAAAGGTTGATCATGCCAGGATCAAAGGGAGAGGTAGGGTTTGTGTTTAAAGTATGTAAACCCTGAAATCTAAAGCAATGCAGTGCTGCACTGTGAACCAGAGTGATCTCAAGGGAACTACCCATTTCTTGGGGCAAATGTATTCCACATTTCCAGTAATACGTTCCTTCAATAATTTTCTGGATCTGATTTTATTTTCTAGGTATTTGTTTTCATGTGTGCTTGTTTTTTAAGAAACTGGACGTCTTTGTTACTGACATTAATCACAGATCCTTTTATTAAAAAATCTCTTCAGATTTCTTTTATTTAGTTTGAAAAGTAATGGCTGCAAATGTATGCTAGTTTTGATTAACAAAACCTGAGTACATACAAACATGCAAGTCCCCACTCAATGAAGAATCTCATTTTTGTTTAAGAAAGATCAGGTGATTGAATTGTTTCTGCAGGGATATTGGGATGGAATTTCAGAAGACTGCTTTCTTGACTGTGAAGGCCTATTCATCAGTTATGATAAGAGACAAAGTATTTTAACAGTGAGCTTCACTGGCCTCCAAGGACAGATTTCCCAAAGGAAGTGGGACATTGTTATGTACATTGTTATGTTCTTGCAGAACGTGGCTGTCACTGTTGACCGGCACGCCCAAATTTAAATGTCTCGCAAGATATCATCAAACTACACTGGCTCCTGGTCAGGTTGCGTATCAGATTCAAAAACCTTTGTCTGGCCTATAAAACTCTTCATGCGGTAGACTATCTGAAACAAGCCTTTAAATGGTACTACCTAGAAAGAAATCTATGTTCCTCTGGTGCCCGTAAACTAGTGGTGCCCATATTCAAACGGACCAATTGGAGAGGAGTGCGTTTTGTTACTTCAACCACAAAAGAATGAAACCAACTACCCCTCCAACTCAGAAATAAACCCAACCTTTTGGTTTTAGGAAGGAATTGAAAACATGGTTATTTTGTAATTAAGGATGGTTGTGTTTTTCACTCTGTGCTAGTGCCTTGACACCTTCGGGTATTTGTTCGTGCGTAAAAAAAATTCAATAACATCTATACTTAGGTCGAGCTATTTTGAAAATGGCGGTTTGTGTGCTATACACATCACTCATCCTTTCTTACAAGTAATTGCTCTCAGTATCTTAGAAAAAAAGCAAGGCAGAAATTAGAATGTTATTCCTTTCTAGGTTTATTTATTAAATCGTTTTTCCTTTCAATTTTTTTAAATTATTTTTCTTAACTGTAAGGCAACTTATATAATGTTAAAAGTTAATCAATTCCAAAAACAGGAGTTAGTGTATATAGGTTTGTGTTCAACAACCTACATTTTTTACTGGCCTAACACCTAGCCTATTTATCTTGCTAAAACGATTCCACCTTAGGAATTGTGTGGAGCTTAAGGCAAGCTATCAAATCCAGCACAGGTTCTTCTTGGCACAGTAATTTCACTCAAGTGGCGCATCGTTATGAGGTGTGGCGTGTTGGCCTGCATGCTGTCAGCAGTGGGGTGGACAAAACCAGTCAAAAGTTATAAGGGTTTTATAGCAGGTTCCAGTTTGAGAAACATCCCAGGGTTAATTTCGCTGTCGCAGACTTTTCCATTGGATATCTGCGGAAAGCTGGACAGTAGCCAATTAATGTAGCACTAGACGTTAACATGCAGAAATGTCGTCTGACATCTGCCTTTGGTGAAAAGACTCTTTAAGGTGTTATTTTCACGCTTATCTTTTCCAGTTCCTGCTTCCTGGTTCTCCCTGTTTCTTCTTTGTTCCATACAAAGCGTAAACATGACTGTTCCACCTCCTGGCAGTTGATGACATTAGTGGCCTTGTAGGTGCCGAATCATAATAATACATTTGGTTTGCACACGTCTTCAGTATCCTGCCTAGTGAACACTGGCTCAGCTGCGGAGGTGACAGTGCAATGTGGATAGCGTTTATTTCTATGTTTGATACTTCTGCATCGCGCGACTAGAGCGTGACGCTTAAGATGTTCATTGTTGTAAATCCCATCCTCGTCGCCAATTGTAATGATGATGCGATTCAGGTTAATTGGAAAATGAGTTTAATGAAGAACAGGTGAGGGCCAGGCAGCACGGCTTCCAGTCCATGGAGCAGGAAGTAACTGACTCCTGGACCGGAACGGCGTGTGAGAATGCACAAGCATTCCATGATTCACTCTTAGAACAGGTACATCATATTACAACATAATAATTGTTGTATTCTTTTGAAAGTGACTCACACATGGAGAGGTTTGAATGGCATCGGTCAGTTGCCACTCGATCATCTGATTTGGGGGGACGCTCCGTGTGTGGGGTGGAGTATTAATTGGAATGAAATGCCTGTCTTCAAGATACACTGCCCCGCATCTTATTTTAGACCGCTTCAGCACCATCATCCCTCAGCTAAACATTTATGTAGGGGCCAGCCACTCTGTGTATGGCAGTCCTCTGTACTCCCCTACGCCCTTACTGTCCGAAGCCCAGTATATGCATTCCTTCAGACTGCTCTATTTGATAATCTGCTCCGAGGATGGGAGAGGGAAAAGATGAAGCCTCTCTTTTCCAGGGCATCGTCCTCTTGCAGGTATCCTTGTAGCCGGCATTGCTGTGCACATGTATGCCTCTTCACTGTGTGGAAGTGTGGTCTTGTGATGCCTTCCATGCAGGCATGGCCCTGTAAAGGCAAGCGTCGATGCCAGAGAATTTTGAGGCCCTTTTTCTGACAGAATTCTGCTGTGTGTCCTGTTAACAGATCTGTCCTGTACATACGCCATACATAAAGAAAAGTGAGAAAGAGAAGCGTGAGTAAAGACCCATTTGCCTTCCCAACCAATCATTACTATATCCAAAGAAGAACGAGATTTCTCCCTGTTTTACTACTGTTCCAAAGACAAGTAACGCATGATCTTTAAGGCTGAAGTGCCTTGGAATCCACAGGGTGTTTTAAAAGAACCCTCACTCTCCAACCTATTTGGTGATCTGCTTCATCATTGGGTTCACACCCTGGTCGCAGAATGCTGCCAGGGTGTGCTACAATGCCTGGAGAAATCCTATTCAGTGCAGAAAACAATGTGCGTAGTTGATAGATGTCTCAAGGAGAAGAGAAAGTCTAGTGGTGAGCAGTTTAGCTAGGATTTTATTGTCAAAATGTAATGGCGACAGCGGATGGTAGAATTAACAAGACTGAGGATCTCTATCGGGTTTCGCCAACAGAACTATGATCGCTTCATGCAAGGTAGGGGGAAGGAACCCCACCTCAAGTGGCTCCGCATACCGCTCCAGTATACTGGGTGCAAACAAATGTTTATACTTTTTGTAAAATGTTCCTGACAATTCATCATATCCCAGAGCCGTAGACCCATCCATGGAGTCAATGGCGGAGACAATCTGGTCAACTGTTATTGGTTCACTTCGAAACTGCTGCTTTGTGGAGGTCAGCCAAACCATAGCCACCTCAGAGAGATACTCAGTGGTCCTCTCCTACATACTGGGGGCAGTGTACAGTCCCTTATAGTAACACATCAATTCCGCCAGGACCTCACCATTTTCCGAAGTCCGAGTGCCATCTGCTCAAGTAAGTTCCGAAATTTAGTCCTACTCATTTGTGGACGAAGCAGCCTAGCCAACGTTCGGCCAGGGTGTTCACCCTCACCCTACCGCCTCACCCAAGCATACTTCCCCAGGGAGTAGACCTCTAGGTCCTCAAGTTCGCAAAATCCCTCCAGAATTTGGGCGCAGCTTTGCAACTGGGTGTTGTCACATCTCTGAACCACAGCAGCATCCATCCGCTGTAATGCTGCCTCTGCCCCCACCAAGGAAGGATGTATATCGAGGAGTATACCACACTGCTTGGCAATTGTCGCCCCACGGATATAAGCTTTGAAGGACTCCCAAACAGTGGCCTGTGTCGAGACAGTGCTCTCATTCAGAGCAAAGTAGTTGATTATAGCTGAGCGGAGTTCATCCCGAAATACTGCATCATGGAGGGCGCAAATGTCCAAATGTATTCCAATGGCCCCCCCCCCCTTGCCCACCAAAGTGTGGAAAGGATAGCGTTGTGGACACAGGAACATGATCCTACAACGTATGGGGAAAGCACTTCACTAAACCCGGCGATGGCAGCATTGATTTAGAAAGAAACCAATAGTCTATGCGGCACCAAGTACCCTACGGCGTCTAATAGAAAGTGTGCCCCGGGCCTAATGCATAGCGATGACGCCACGCATCCCTAAGGGCATATGTGATACAAATATCCTGAAAACCTTGGAGTGCGCAGGGTTTCCCAATCAGGCCGCTTGCAATGGAATCATGGGCAATATTAATGCTTAGGTTAAGGTCGCCCCCAATTATGATGTGATCGGTGTCCACCCTCTCCAATATAGTTAATAGCTTCCGAAAAAAGTGTGGTGAGTCTACTTTCGGTGCATAGACAAATAGTAGTAACACCCTCTGGCTTGCCCGTCACTACAACACATCGCCCATCCTTCTGACTGATGCAATCGGCTGGCACAAAGTGAACCCAACTGTCAATTAGAAGGCAAGCACCGCGGGAATAAGTACTGTAGATAGAAACGTATCTGTGTGGGCCCCAGGTGGTAGCATAGGACAAGGATGAGCTAGGGGAAAGGTGCTTCTCCCATAACAACGCCAACTTCACGCTGTGCCACTCTAGATAGTGCAGTACTAGTTTGCCATTACGGGGTTATTAATGCCCCTAATATTCCAAGTCATAAACGGAACCTCCCCTGGTCGACCGGTTATGTGACATAGGCTAGTTTCATGGCTGTGGCGTAAAACCTGTGTGCACGCAAATAAAAAACATCCTTCCTATGTAGTATACAATCAGATGTGTCATAAGCTACCCATACCCCGTTCCCACCCCCACCCCCACCCTTCCCTGACAAGAGAGAGCCCGGTAAAACCCCATACTATACCCAGACAACAAAAAACAGCAATGTAAACAAGTACCTATAGCGGTGTACACCATAGAGGGTGGGCAACGCCCAGTTATACATTTTAAACCACAACAATTGAACTGGTAAGGGAGTACGTGTAAAAGCAGTCCAGGAACCATCAAATTCACACCTAACAATAACCGTGAAGAATAACGTGGCATTTGAAACTCATCAAACTCCCCACCAAGGAAGAAAAAAGAGAAGCAATTGTCCTGGCGGTGGACCCCCCACAGGCCTGTTTACCAGGCTATTCTGTGGGGAGTAGATCTGAGCTGTTCGTAGCATGGAGGTCCGGGGGAGAGCGCGCTGGCGAGGCCCCAGCATTTAGACGGTGGTCCTTGGCATATTTTTTTACAGAAGGACAGGATATCTGCAGTCAATTAAAGAAACAAGGTTTACCCTGCCCATCTACCTGAAGGTGGGCTGTGTATAACATTCCCTAATGGAGTCTCAGACCAGTTGGCGCGGCCTCTGCAAATTTGCGACTGGCCTCTTGAACTAGTAATGTAAAGTCAGGGTAGAAGGATATATTGGATCCTTGGTATTGAATCTGCACCCTTTCCGTGCCATGCGAAGAGCGTTGTTCCTGTCCCAGAAATTAAGCCTGCGGGCAAATATGGACTACAGCGTCATGACTGAAGGTAGTCTGGGCTCAAGGATCAGTGGGCCAGCTCCACCTGGAATGCAGGGAAAAAATCTTCTCGCCCGAACAAGTCTGCCAGTAGCTTTTCCAGTCCATCTTACCGGTAGTGGTGGATTCATCAATGCCAGTAATGCGAAGGTTATTGCTGCGTGATCTGGCCTCTAGATCCTCGTCCTTCATCGCCACGGTCTTGACCTGTCTCTCCGGCTTCTCCAGCTGTTTCAACATTGACGTGGATCCGTCTTCTAATGTGGAGATCTGCTCCTTTGCCTCCTTGAGCCCTGCCTGATGCCAATTGAGGCCCTCGATGTATAAGCTGGACAGCCTCTCCTCCATTATCTGATGTCTCTGTGGTGCCGGAGAGTGTTATTCCTGTTTTCCGGGCTATACCCAGGTGTGCTTGTTGACAGCAGAGTACTCTGTGCATGTAGCAACTGTAGGATTCCTGCTTGAGTTAATCTTCAAACTATGCACCGTCAGGAGCGAAGATGATAAATTTGATTCTGCCCAGAGCGCTATCTCAGCGAAGGACGGTTTGACAACTAGGAGGTAGATTTGCACAAGGTTTTAGATTTAGGAGGTTTTGAAATGATTGAACGTTCTGAATGGCTTTTCCACACTGTGGCCACCAAGGCAGGAAGTGAATCATTAGGCATGTTTGCTAACTTGCAGGAGCTTGATGCTAGGATATGGGTTGGCTGGCATCCCGGTATCCCAGGTCACTAAAATCTTGAGCTCTATTTGGGAAAGCTCAAGCTTTTTTCTTGGAGATCTGTCCTTTGCATATTGCGGAGTAGGATTATGCAAAAAACTCAATGCATCTTTCAGCATTTTTAAAACTACTAGGAGCTTTTAAATTTTCAGGATGCTATTCGTGTTGGCACTAGGTTTAAAAAATTACGTTTAACCTTTGAAAGAGATGTAGAGCAACATGACTAATTTGAGAAAGTTACTGGAAAGATTTATAAAGGTTGATCTCACAAAGAAGAAAGACATGCAAAATGGATGTCGAGTCAGTAACTTATTTTGGTCACGCTTTTTCGCAGATGCTGCTAATATAAGACCCAAAGTTGATCTGGTTGAATCCATTGAAAAAGCGCCATATTCAACGAATAAAGAGGAACTCAAATCTTTCCTGGGATTATCCAAAAGTACTCCAAATTTGTTATTGTTTTGCCAGTATTGTGGAATTTTTGAGGGCTCTCCTAGAAGGATGTAAACTGTCATTTAGCTGGCTACAAGTATGTGTGAAGGGCAAGCTAGAGGTGGGAGAACCTGCAAATTCCTAGTGCGAAAAGAGCCAGTGCTGAACCAGTGGCCCGGCTTGTCTTTAAGAGCCATAACAGGAGCCAAGCCACCCCCGAGAGATTTGGCATATAAATGATAGACCAAAGGTCATGAAAAAATATAATATATATCCTTATTGATTAGTAAGAAAAAATATCTAAGTTGGACTCTTGTGTTTAATGCTAGTACATAAGAGTATTCCATGCATTGTAATCTATTATAAGTGCTAGTTGTTACATTTAAAGTTAGAAACAGTTAAGAACTACTAATCCCGAATCTCTTGTGAAGGCTGGGTTGCAAGTTTTCAGCAGATTTAAAAATATTGGAAATATATACAGATTTTCACTCTCTGCCTGATTTTCCAGGCAGAGATGAGAGGAAGGAATGAAGAATGACTTGGGCCATTGAGAATGCATTTGTTACATGTCTTGTAAGAACAAGTGCATTTTGTATGCTATTTTGCATATCCTTATTGTTTTTAAATCTCAATTCAGTTTTCGTTTTATTCTTGTGTTCCCTTCTCTGGCCTTTGGAATCTCCTCAGTGAGTTAAAAAAACGTATGATACAACACTTTTTTATATTAAACTGGTAGGATTTTGTGTCATTCTAGAAAGCGTTGTAAGATTTGCAATGTCATTCCTTAAAAAGTGAAAAAAATTGCATTTTCCTGCACTCTTATTGGTAGAACTGCTGCTTTGAGAAGTGTTTTCGTGTTCTAAGATGTCTTTGCAAGAATTATGGAACATTTTAATATAAAGAAGGAAACGTTATTCCACGCTGCTTTTTTCCCTTAAAAAAATGAGTGTGTTTTTCAAAGCTGCAGACAAAACAATTTCCTAAATCCATCAATTTGACATTTACGCTGTCCGTTAAAGACTTACACCTAATTACCACCTTTATAATAACCTCCTACAGCAACAGCTGAAAGGTGTAAATGTTTAATTTTACAAATTGTCTGTCACTCGGTAACACTACACGTGCAGTTTTTTTTCTTTTATTTTTGACTGGTTGTACTTAGTCGTAGAAACATTTTTTTAACGCTCCAAATTAAGCCGTAGATTGTGGAATACGTCTAACGTGTAGCAGCAGGTCCATTACTCTGCGTAAACACTGCACGTGTAATTATTGTGGTCCCGCCTGCCTGTAATTAAACTCACAAGCACGTGTGCAGGTACCCTCTCAAAGGGCTTTAAGTGGGTGAAAAAGGGGGGGGGGGGCGAGGGTCCTCCGAAAGGGGCGCGGAAAATATAATTAAGGGCGTGGCTTAACGCATAAACTAAATAGTCTGTGTTTAGCACGTTGTGCCGCCCGATTGGTATTTTGCTGTTTATGTAATTCTACATCCAGATATATAATATAATTAATATTACACCTACACAAAGCCAGGACTGTTGACTTTGTCAATAGTTGCTAGTTGCATAAGATGAATAAGAAAGAACGATGGCGATGGCTTTGTTGTATATAACATTGAAAACGTTTCAGTTCTGAAATGAGACTTTAAAAGAACTATCACGAGACGGTTGGAAGTTACATCAGAGGCAGTGAAGGGTGGCACTGCTGCAGAGTTACGATGTTTTTTTTTTCATTTGGAGGGTGAGGGCAAAAATGGAGAGCTCAGTAGGGAGCCGTCTCGGCAACTGCGTTTTAGAACTTCAAGGGCTGAGCACTAGCAGGACCCGGCCCAATTAAAGCCCTGCCCTTTCAACAGAATGCAGATTGGCTGCTGAGAAATAGTTGTTGGAGGGAGTTTTGAAATATGTGAGGGAGACTGACTTTCCACCAGGAGTAGCCGAAGACAGATGTTTGTAAAATATACACATTTTCTAGATTTTTATACAGATTGTTTTCTAAACATTCAGACATGTTGAAAAAGAATGGAGTAGTGCGGTGTAAAGTACTTTGACGTTTTTGGTATGTTCTAAGCCAGATCGTTGATTTTTGCAGATCTTACCTTGGTTGTTTTCTTGCATGAATATGGCAATTTTACAAATGTTCCCATTTTCCCGAGGATTTAGGCTGTCCCTCGTCATTAGAAAGAATGTGTAGGAAGCTCTTTGCCATTCAATTTGGCCACAGTGTAGGCATCGCTCCGAGGAGCCGACAACATTTCACCTAACCCTTTTTTTAAGGTCTCGACCTACAGCATTGCTTGTTTGTGTCGAGATTATAGTGAGGCTTTCAAAAGTCTACCCAAACTGCTGCAGATTGGGTACAGTTCATGTGAGCCAGGCGCGTGCACAAAACACCACAAGCCTCTGCATCAGACTTCAGAGGGATCCGCTCCCCTGCCACAGCAATGTCGAGAGCTTCATCACACTCTCTTAACGAGTCTTCCTTCTCCCGCATGTGACCTACTTGCACCCTCTCGGATCCATCTTCATTCTTTTCTGCTTTTCCCTGTTTCCGCCATACACTCCACTCCTTTGTATCTCCTTTCTGGCCTCTTTCCTACTTAACTTTTCATCCTTTCTCCTTTAATCCCATTTTCACCTTCTCACAACCCCTTTGAGCACTGTTATCTTAACATTTGTGTTTCTCTCTGTCTTATAATGTCTGCACTGCCACCATTTACTTCGGAACCTAAAACCTCTTCACTCTCACACACCCTCACACACCCTCAGCCTCACACCCCCTCACCCTCACACCCCCTCACCCTCAAACCCCCTCACCCTCACACCACCTCACACCCTCTCACCTTCACACACCCTCTCACCTTCACACACCCTCTCACCCTCACACACCCTCTCACCCTCACACACCCTCTCACCCTCACACACCCTCTCACCCTCACACGCCCTCACCCTCACACCACCTCACCCTCACGCACCCCCTCACCCTCACGCACCCCCTCACACACACACCCTCACCCTCACACCCTCACCCTCACACCCCCTCACCCTCACCCCCCCTCACCCTCCCAACCCCACACCCCCCAACCCCACACCCTCACCCACCCTCACCCTCACCCACCCTCACCCTCACCCACCCTCACCCCCTCACCCCCACAACCCCTCATACACACCCTCACCCCCACAACCCCTCACCTCACACACCCCTCACCCTGACACACCCCCTCACCCCTTCACCCTCACACCCGCTCACCCTCTCAACCTCACACTCCCCACACCCCCTCACCCTCACACCCCTTCACGCTCACACCCCCTCACCCACCCTCACACCCCTTCACCCTCACACCCTCACCCTCCCTCACCCCCACACACCCTCACCCTCACCCTCACACACCCTCTCACCCTCACACACCCTCTCACCCACCCTCACCCCCACTCACACACCCCCTCACACACACCCCCTCACTCACCCTCACCCCCCCACTCACCCTCACCCCCCCTCACCCTAACCCCCCCTCACCCCCCTCACAACCCCTCATCCTCACAACCCCACACCCTCATAACCCCACACCCTCACCCACCCTCAACCTCACACCCCCTCACACCCCCTCACACACCCCCTCACCCTCACACCCCTCACCCTCACTCCCCCTCACACACCCTCACCCCCACAACCCCTCACCTCACACCCCCCTCACCCTCACACCCCCCTCACCCTCACACCCTCTCACCCTCTCAACCTCACACCCCCCACACCCCCTCACTCTCACACCCCCTCACTCACCCTCACACCCCTCACCCTTACTCTCACCCTCACCCACCCTCACTCACCCTCACCAGCATAGCATAACATAACATCCCCTCACCCTCACATCCCCTCACCCTCCCTCACACGCTCACCCTCACACCCCCTTACACCCTCTCAACCTCACACCCCCAACCTCACACACCCTCAGTCACCCTCACCCCCTCACCCACCCTTACCCCCTCACAACCCTCACACACCCTCACCCACACTCACCCTCACACCCCCCATCCTCACACACCATCATACCCTCACATCCCCTCACCCTCACACCCCCTCACCCTCACATCCCCTCATCCTCACATCCCCTCATCCTCCCTCACCCTCACACCCCCTCACTCCCCCCAAACCCTCACACCCTCACCCTAACACCCTCACACACCCTCACCCTCACACCCTCACCCCCACACACTCACACACCTTCATCCTCACCCCCCACCCTCACACCTCCTCACCCTCACACCTCCTCACCCTCACACCCTCACACCCCTCACCCTCACACACCCTCACAACCTCACCCTCACCCCCCACCTCCCCTCACTCTCACACCCCCTCACACATACACACGCCCTCACCCCCCTCAATATCATCCCCCTCACCCCCCCTCAATATCATCACCCTCAATCTCACATACCCTCACACACCCTCAAACTCACTCACCCACCCTCACCAGCATAGCATAACAAAACATAGCATAGCATAGCATAACAAAACAAAGCATAGGATAGCAAAACAAAACATAGCATAGCAAAACACAACATAGCATAGCATAACAAAACACAACAAAACCTAGCATAACATAACAAAACATAGCATAACATAACAAAACATAGCATAACATAACAAAACATAGCATAACATAACAAAACAGCAAAACACAACGAATGAATGAATGTTGGATTTATAGAGCGCATGGTTACCCGGAGGCGTCCCAGCGCTGTACCCCTGGGGAACCCGTCCTGGCTTTCCCTGTGAGATGGTCCCTTTACTGGGCATCCCCAAGGTGCAGCCAGGCATCCCCGGCGGTGATGGGGCCAGAATGGAGATTAAACAACAAACAAGCTATTGCCCAGAGTTGCAGCGTGGGACCCCAGGGTTAGAGTGGCACCGAGGCGAGATTTATCAAGCCCGCTGACATTGGTCCTGCACCCGGCCGCATCGGGAATTGAACCCTGGTCTCGGGCCGACCTCTGCCTCCGGGTCTGCCGCCTCTAACCATTGAGCCACACTTCTCCACAACAAAACATAACATAGCATAGCAAAACAATGCATAGCATAACAAAACACAACATAGCATAGCATAACAAAACAAAGCTTAGCATAGCATAACAAAACATAGCATAAAAAAACAAAGCATAGCAAAACATAGCATAATAAAACACAACAAAACATAGCATAGCATAACAAAACATAGCATACCATAACAAAGCATAGCATAGCAAAACTCAACAAAACATAGCATAGCATAACAAAACACAACAAAGCATAGCATAGCATAGCAAAACAAAGCATAGGATAGCAAAACACAACAGCATAGCATAACAAAACATAGCAAAACACAAAACATAGCATAGCATAACAAAACATAGCATAGCATAACATAGCATAGCAAAATATAGCATAGCATAACAAAACACAACAAAACCTAGTATAGCATAGCATAACAAAACATAGCATAGCAAAACAAAGCATAGCATAATAAAACACAACAAAACAGCATATCATAACAAAACAGCATATCATAACAAAACAGCATATCATAACAAAACAGCATATAACAAAACATAGCATACCATAACAAAGCATAGCATAGCAAAACTCAACAAAGCATAGCATAGCATAACAAAACACAACAAAGCAAAACATAGCATAGCAAAACAAAGCATAGGATAGCAAAACACAACAGCATAGCATAACAAAACATAGCAAAACAAAACATAGCATAGCATAACAAAGCATAGCATAGCAAAATATAGCATAGCATAACAAAACACAACAAAACCTAGTATAGCATAGCATAACAAAACATAGCATAGCAATGGCACAAAATATCTGTCGAAAATTTGCGTGAATATTGGCAAGAACAACTATTTACAGATGCAGACTCAGCTGACTCAGCATTGGAAAAATTCAATAATTCTCTCAAATTATCCATTGACACCCTGGCCCCCCTAAAACTTCATAAGCAGTATCCTCCTACCAAACAAGAAAAATGGTATACCTTAGACCTTAGGAAAGAAAAACAGAAATGTAGGCGGCGAGAAAAAGCATGGAGGAAATCTAAAAATGAAAAGGAAATGAAAATCTTTCTAGAGGCCCAGTCAATTTATTACAAAAATATAAAGCTAGCAAGGAAAAATAATCTCTCCTTACAACTTGCAGAGGCAGGTAACTGCCCGAGGGAATTATTTAAAATCTTGCAAAGCTTTGTAAAACCCACAGCCAGTGAGAGCCCTGATGATGCCTCACAAACACTCTGTGATGAGATCTCTGTGTTCTTTGAGGACAAAATTAATCTTATTTACAACAAAATTATGGCCTCTCAGGACGCAGGAACCTTGTCTTCCCCCCCAAATGATCCATCTATGCAGAACAAAAACTGTTTTCTTACCATCCCACCAGTTAGTGATTTAGATCTCCCACTCCTCATCAACCACATGAAAACCGGTTCTCCCAATGATTACCTTCCTGCAAAAATGGTGGCCCCTCTGATTTCCATCCTGGGACCCTCTATTCAGTCAGTAATGAATATCTCACTGGCAAAGGGACAAGTCCCAAGGGAATGGAAGATAGCGGTGGTAAACCCTATAAGGAAAAAAGCGGCCTCCCCCTGGACAGATCTTTCTAACTTCCGGCCCATTTCCCTCCTACCTTACATCGGTAAGATGACAGAGAAGCACGTGAACACCCATTTATCAAATCATATCGAGGCAGCGGAAGGCCTGGACCCGTCACAATCTGGGTTTAGGCCAAATCACAGCACCAAATCAGCCCTACTAGCAGAGACCAATAACATCAGGATGACACTGGATGGTGGGGGGTCTATGATTCTGGTGTTGTTGGATTTATCCGCTGCCTTCGATACGGTGTCTCACGAAGTGCTTCTCGGCCGTCTGAGGGATGTAGGGCTGGGAGGTGCAGCCCTGTCTTGGATGGAAAGCTTTCTCTCCTGCCGCTCTCAAGAAGTCAGGCTGGGCTCCCATAAATCCATCTCTAGGGAGCTCACCAGGGGTGTGCCACAAGGCTCATGCCTAAGCCCCACATTATTTAATGTGTATGTGGCCCCCTGGCCGACTTACTGAGGTCCTTTGGGTTTACCCCGGTGTCTTACGCCGATGACACCCAACTTCTGTTCCCTTTTAAAACCTTTACACCTGCTCTGCAAAAATCTTTTGCAGAAGGCATGAGGGCAGTGTCAAAGTGGATGGCTGAGAACTGCCTACAATGTAATGTGGGCAAAACAGAAGTCTTACTGTTTGGGGAGGCGGTGACATTATGGTCTGGCGAGTGGTGGCCTTTAGAACTGGGACCAGTTCCCATCCCAAAGCAGACTGTGAAAAACTTAGGAGTGCTATTCGATCAAGCCCTGACATTTAAATATCATGTCAACCAAGTTGCTGGCACATGTTTTAGGGCCATTAGACTGTTGAAAAGGGTGTTCCCCTATCTACCTGACAACCACAGGAAGACTCTAGTCCAGGCACTAGTTATCAGTAGATTGGACTACTGCAATGGCCTTCTTTTGTCAACCAATGAAGGCCAATTGAACAAACTGCAAGTAGTCCAAAACACGGCGGCGAGGTTAGTCCTTAATGTTCCATCCAGGACTCCCTCCTGACCTCTACTGGCTAAACTTCACTGGCTGCCAGTGCGGCAACGCACTAAGTTTAAAATTCTGTGTACAATCCACAAATGTTTGATAGGAAAGGGCCCCAAATATCTTACTAAGGCCTTTCAACCCTACGTCCCAGGCCGCTCCTTACGATCCAGTAACCTCCATCTATTACAGGTCCCTAAAATAAAAAAGTCTCGTCAGGGATGCCGTGCTCTGGCACACACTGGACCCGCTCTCTGGAACTCCCTCCCCCCAACACTAAAACACATTACAAATCACCTATCCTCCCGTAAAACCCTCAAGACCCACCTTTTCACTAGTAGTTAACTTTCTTCATGCCCTAGTTACTTCTGAAATGACCTGAGATGGTACAGTATAGTCTCCTTCCACTGGCAAAAGCGCGGAGATACCCCTTCGGGGGTCTATTCAGGCGCTATACAAGCACATAAATAAATAAATAGCAAAACAAAGCTTAGCATAATAAAACGCAACAAAACAGCATATCATAACAAAACAGCATATCATAACAAAACATAGCATATCATAACAAAACATAGCATAGCATAACAAAGCATAGCATAGCATAACAAAACATAGTATAGCATAACAAAACACAGCATAGCAGATCATAACAAATCAAAACATAAGTTAGCTAAACATAGCATACAGCCTCACTCAGCACCACCACAGCATCACTCAGGGGCACCACAACAACACTATGCGCCATCACAGCATCACTGAACGCAACAGCATCACTTGTTCGCCATCACAACATCACTCAGCGCCACCATAGCATCAATCTGTGTAACCATTCAACAACTGGTTCAAATATGTTCTCTCAATGTTTCATGCTTTATTACAAATGTAATAAAAAGATGTTCATATGTCACTTCTGTTCTTGGATTTTCGTCACAATAAAATACACTGAACATTATCTTCACAAAAGTTATTTACAAAAGTTTAAGCTATTGCCATTATAAATTACAATAACTTTTATTTAAGTATTAATTATAAAAAAAATAAAAGCCATTGTTATTTGTAATATCAATACATGTAAGCCACGTAAATACAACACAAATTGCATTACAAATGCTATAGGTGTCACATTTGCGAAAGTTATATTGGCATTGTAAATGACAAAGCTATTTAATTTCGCTATTTTCAAAAACAAAACATAAATAAAAAATGTGTAATTTACAATACCAATAGCTCAAACTTTCCTAATGCGAGACCTATTGCATTGCAAATGCTTGTTTGGTCCTGTTTTGCAAATGTTATATAGCTGTCTGATGTGCTTTGAACAAATGGCAAAGAAGACTCCCGCCGTGTTAGGGTGTGCGTTTATCCAGTTTGGGATCTTTGACTACCCTCTGGTGGCAAAAGTAAGGCACTACTTCTACGAGAATCAAGGAATATTGAAGCCAGGCTATAAGACTCGACAACTGCTCACTAACAGGAAAATGTCTGGAATTCCTGAAAGACCGGAGCCTATGCAGGATCAATAGGGCTTCTTGGCATGGGGTCAGTTGCCCTACCCTTTTGTTCATCCGAGGCAATGGCTTTGGACACTAATCCGTTACGTGAGACCCTGACTACGTGGATGACTGGAGGACGGAGGTAACAATATACAATATAGCAGGTAGTATTCTCCATCACATAAGTATCATATCTTTTCTCTCAGTGATTTATCGTGAGGGCTGATGTGTGAATGCAGCTTCTATGCTTTCACGGGTGTAGGAGACTGCTGTTTAGGGACATAAAAGGGATTAATGGACAACTGAACTAAAGCCAGGGCCAGTGGAGTTACACGATTCTGCGGCCCCAGCTTTTCCCGCATGATTGTGGATTTGTCGCATAAACCACGTAATCCATCATCTGCTGCATACTCAGCTGATTGTAACAATTTTTTTAACTTCGAATGTTGCTATGTATCACGTGCAGTGGGAGTCCCTTCGTAAGGGTTAACTGGTTATCTTTCAGTTGCTTAAATTTTTTTTACTATTAATAATGAGGTATTACAGCAGACCTTAATTACCATGTATAAAAAGTTCAAATAAATGAAATAATGCTATCATAAAGTGTGGCCCATAAATTACCTTCTCTTGCTGTATAATTTAGTCAATCCTGCCACATAATTTGGTGCTCCCCCTACTGCATGATTCCAGTGGCCCGACTAAAGCATACCGGGACCGCCGTATTATGAATACGGCACACTTTCCCTGTTTGTGCAAAGGCACAGGGCCGGTTCTAGGATTTGTGGGGCCCCAGTCCGAGAGGAAATGTGCGAGGCCCCTCTGATTTACATAGTGGCACATTCAGGGCTCCCAAAGCTGCTTTGTGCAGAGTAGACTCCCCCTGGGCCGCAGTTCCTCCTCTCAGCCACCTACAAGCACCTCTTTTACAGCTCCTATCAGGCTGAAGTGTGAGAATTGCTTGGGGACTGAGAGTAAAGTGCTGACAATGGGAGTACCGCAGTGTCTCTGAATGGGCAGTCGGGCTTCTACTTGCAACTGGTACAATAGGAAGTGTCCCCCTCCCGTAGGCCTCCCCCTACCATCTCTGAGAGGGGATGGGAGCCTCTCCTGTAAACCCAATTTCAAAGAGACCGCTTTCTTTTAATTGGATCGGCAGGGGCAGGGCACAAGTCCTAAAATAAGAAGTGGGGGGACGCTGTCACTGGAAGTGACGTCACAACAGGAAGGGACGTCACGAAAGGTGGCTTGCACCATCGGGCTCACTGCCTCCCCTCGCTCACCTCTTAGATCAATGGCATCTGAGAAGCCAGTGCGTGTGCCGCGTGCTCTGAGCTTCGATCTCGTCCCAGAGAAGCCAAAGGGTGAAGTCCAGCTGTTTGGCAGGGGGGGACGGCGTCCACCCGGTAAAATAAGTGGGGCGACGCCGTCCACCCGCGTGGTACCCCGACTCGAGCCCTGGGCAGGGGCACCAGAGGATCGGTGGTGTGTTGCACTGGTGCAGGGCCCCATGCCGGTGGACTGAGTGCGAAGCCTTGGGATGCTACCCACACTGCCCATGCCTAGTGCCGGTCCTGTATTAGCACACCATTCAAAAGGTGCCCCGGGCACAAACTGGGACTGTGCACTGTATTACAAAGAATGTGCTGCCCCCAGTGCAGGTGAGAATGAGTGCTACCAGATAAGCTGTTTGAAAATGGCTCCATGTTTCACTTTGCAGGCGGCAACCTGCCTGCAGCGGCAACGGGAGAGGGATCCCCTTACAGCCCGGTTGCAATGAGTGACAACACCTAGCTGCAGAGGGATGTCTGTAGGGGGTGAAGGGAGCAATGGTTCTCCCATTCTGTCCACCAGAGGGCCGCGCTTTGGAGTCTCATTGAAAGTGTGCCACCTTTTTTGTGGCACATTTTCACTGCGCTTCAAAAAGGCATGTTTGCCTCTGCAGCCCCATCTATAATACAGCGTGGACGCATAAGCAAAGTGATAACCTCATTTGCATGGGGCCAGCCTCCCATGCAAATGAGGGAACTCCCTCTTGTGACAGCGCTGGTGCAAAATGGGCATCATTGCTACCAGTATTACAGAAGGGGATGGTGAAGCATCTGCTGTCTCCTCTATAAAACCATTGTGCCCCTGGTGCTCACAGAGAGGGCGCACACGCCTGTTTCACCTGATCAGTGAGAAAAGGAGAATGTTGATGAACGTTAACAGGGATAGTCAGGAGGACAATGCAAGAGAACAACGCAAAGTAATGACAATATGAATAAAACTGCAGTAAAGTGCACTAAGAGGGGAGGCAATAAAGACAAAAAGTTTGGGAGAAAAGAAAAGGGGAATTTCGAAAAAAGTTTAATTAGCTAAAGAAATCTGCAGAAAACAAGCTTGTGAAAGACAATAGGTTTGAATTTTAGTAGTTAAATTGATGTTTAAGTGACAGTAAATTTGATGCTGGTGTTGAGTAACGTGTAGTGGGAAGGTGGGTGATTGTGCCGATCAATGTGAGTAATTGGTTAAGTGCTGGGCCTCTGGAATTAAGGAGCAGTGGGTGTACTAAGTCTTGTTGCAGGGATGACAAAATGATGCAGCAAGAAAACCGCAAATTATATAACTTAACGCAGCATAATCTACCTGTATTATGTTGTCACTTTTACAATTGTGAATAGGGTGTGGGCAAAGTCACACCTGATGGATACATCTGCCAGTGGATTCCTCACCTTGTGAATATCCCCTTGCGTCAGCAACATTCGGAAATTCTTTTTGTAGCTTCGCACCGACGTGGACGACGTCACAGAAGCACGGCATCGCGCGCGGCTCCGCTGACGTCACCGACTCCATAATGGGACCACGTCCGCGTGATGACATCAGTTCCCTTTTTTCTGCGTCATCAACGCTAACTGTTTTCGAGGGATCCTCTGTAGCTGTTTCGTACTTTACCTTTTTTTTTTGCTGGTGTCTTCTTGCTTCTTTGTCACCTGTCGAGATGTCCTCGAAGAAGACCGGGTTCAAGCCGTGCGGAGAATGCGGAAGGATGATGTTGATCACAGATCCGCATGAGGACTGCATTTGGTGCCTGAGTTCGGACCATGATGTTCAAGGTTGCTCCTCATGTAAAAAGATTAACCCGAAGGCTCTTCGTGAAAGAGAGGCTAAGCTTCTGGTAGCCAGGTTAAAGGGTAAAAAGGAGAAGAAGTCGTCGAGTTCGAGGAGGTCGAGATCGAAGACAAGGTCGAGGTCGAGATCTCGCACGGCTTCGCCTGCGAAGTCATCGTCGGGGCATGCTTCTAGATCTTCGAAGAAGAAGCACAAGAAGAGAAGGCATGAGTCTCGACATCACTCAGGCAAGAATTCAAATTCGAGGCCGAAGTCGCCAGGTAGAAGACGTCGTAAAGAGCATTCTCCAATTGTGGATCCAGTTGGTGAGGTTTCGCCTGTGGAGTCGCCGGAGCATTCACCGGCTCCGGTGTCGAATCCCTCTCCGGCGCTGTCTTGATCTCCAGTTCGAGAGGAAGAAGTAACAGAGGGTTCGGCAACTCCGGCTCATCAGCCCGAGGAAGAGGAGAAGAATCCGGTACCTCCTCGAGGGCATCCTGTGAGCCCATAGCCACCCTTTCCGGGCCCAGGTCAAGACCCTACACAGTTTTTAAATGCGATGTATGGTGTCGTTTCGAGAGCTATGTACCCCTCTGGTGCAACTGCGGGTCGCATGGGTCCTTTGGTATACAACCTGGGAGTTCCCCAGTCTTATGCCCCAGCTCCATTTATGCCGGTGTCGACTACGCCATGGCATTTCTCGGTGCCACCGAGGTCTTCGACGCCGATACCTGTGTCTCCGGCGCCGGCCCGACCTCGAGAGCATCATCCTGTTCATCCGGATCCAATCTTGACGCCGGCTCCGGCTCCGTCTGAGTCGATCACGGATCCGCCGACGCCGTTCTTAAAGGAAAGATCGAGGCGTGATGCTCAGCGTCTTCTGGGGGAGCAGAGGTATAGAGAGGCTGAAGATGAGGAAGGTCAGCTGCAGAAGGATGATTATTTTGATGACCCGAGGGAGGCTAGTGGTCTGGAGTTTTCTCCAGACTAGGAGTTGTCCTCCATTTCGGATGCCCCTTCTAAGGATAATGCACCATACCATGTGGTCATGAAAAAGGCAGCAGAACTCTTAAATTTGACTCTGCCTACTGCTGGGTTCAAGTCTAATTTGCTGACTGAGGTCCTCCATTCTCCTTATTCTGTTGTGGAACCCATGCTTCCTTTCAATGATGCTTTGACGGAGCCTATTTTGGAAGTATGAAATAGACCCCTCTCGCCTCCTGCTGTTGCAAAGGGTGTTGCAAGAAGGTACAGGGTGGCGCCTGGTGACCCAGACTTTTTGACATCGCATCCTTTACCAGAGAGCTTGGTAATACAGGCGGCCTGTTCGAAAAAATCTGTTGGGGCCTTTCCTCAGGTGCCTGGAGACAAGGAGTCAAAAAAGCAGGACCAGACTGCTAAGAAAATAATTTCTTCGGCGAGTATGGCTCTTAAGTCTACGAATGCCACATGTCTAATGGGAAGGTATATTCATGCGAGTATCAAGAGGGAGAGAGAGGACCAGATAGCTAGTCCAGATCCCCGGTTTATATGTCAATAAATCAAAAAGAGACTAGCTAGGAATGGGGTTAGCATGACATTAATATTATAACCATCATGGTGACTCAGTATTGTTTTGTCAATTGGTGGTGGCACCTGCTGGGTGTCTTTAGAAAGCCCTCACCCACCAACCTAGTTGGTGGCATGCTTCATCATCGGGCCCACCCAGTGACACCTAGCGTGTCCCGGGTGTGCTACGACGCCTGATTACAGCGGAGCAGGTATGTCACTGTGTGTGCGGTGAAGGGTGATAAGTTCGTGAGTTTAAAACGGCTTGGCGGGGGTCCCAGAGGGTGAGGACACTTTATTAAATGGGCCTCCGTCAGCGGTTAAAAATAAGGCTGTGGGACGTTAGAGGCGGGTTACGACCTCCTACGTCCTTAGTGTGTCAACATGTTTCAGCCAGTGCCTTATCAATATTCTGGCTTTCTTCAGGACAATTAAAATGTGTGTGTAGTTAAAATTAGGGGGTGTGTAGTGTAGTCTATGTGTCTACACGCCCTAAAGTGTATCTAACTGTGAGAGGGGGATTCCCTTCTCAAGATCACCTGTACATATAACATAAAATGACAAAGACAAAACATACATGGGAGAAAAGAGTCACTAGGAGATATTTGTCATCAGTTATGACAGCCGGCTAAATAGCGATGGGGTGCAGGCTATAAGCGGCTCAAGTGTAATGGTACTGGTGGTACCATTATGGTGAAAGATCGCACTAGAACTTCGTAGGTGAAGTGGTTAAAAAAGCGGTACATTATACAACAATGGTGAAAAGAGTGAAAAGGTTTGAGGCGCAAGGTCCATGTCTTACGCTAGTTTTAGGTTGGTTAAGCTTCAAGGTTATTGAAGTGGCAAGTGGTTGGCCCTATGTGGGAGACAAAGGTAGGACCACTGGGGTTAGGAGACCTGTTGGAAAAAGCTGGAGAGGTAGCGCTTACCCATTGTAGAGGTGGTAGATCAGCATACTCACAGGATTTCTGGCCAGCATCGGCGTTGGACCTGTTGTGCCTCCTTCGCAGAACGGGTAGGGAATGACTGGTGTTGCCGGTTTTTATACTGATACTGATTGGATAAGTGAGGGCACCTGGAGAAGGAAGGAATGGTGGAAAGACTCGGAATCTCGAGTCATAATCGCGCTCAGGTGTGTGCCGGTTGCTTCGCGCTAGTGCGCGATGTAGTGGGCACTCTCTGCGCATGCGCGGTTCGTATGGGGAGTAGAGCGCATGCGCGGCCGGTCAGTGTTACCGCGCATGCGTCTAGCGAGAGCGTTGGTACTAACGCATAGCGCCGGTGACTGGCGCGTGCGTACTGACGCGTAGTGCCGGTGATGGGCGCGTGCGTTTAGGCATTGTTCCTTCGTTCTGGGCATGCGTGGCATAATTAAAGTGTTGAAAGTTAAGATGCCAGGCTATCAAATGGCTGGTAATGCCAAGGGGGTTCAAGGTAGAGGGGCGCAAAAATAACCACTATTCTGTGCTCATAGGTGGTAATGTCTAGGGGGTTCAAGGCAGAGGGGTGCAAATCTACCCACTATTCAGTGCTAATAGGTGGAGATGCCTGGCTGGTCTGAAAGGCTGATTGTCTCAAGGGGGTGCATTATACATGGCAAAAGGGGCGCAAAACTACCCAATATTCAGGAGTGTAAGGCTCGGGCAGTGCTCATAAGAGCAGGCAACCTTAAGTTCATAAGTAGGTCAAGGAATTCCAGGGTATGGCATCGTTCAGACCATCTGTAGCTGTGAACAGACGGTATATCCATCTTTGCTCTTTGTTTAGCAGTTTTTTGTCATTATTGATGGGGCTTTCAGGGATTTGCTCAATGACTGTCCAAGTAAAGTCATTGGGTGTGTGACAGTGGGTGATGAAATGGTTAGTCAATTTGCTAATGTTTTTCTTGCATCGCATCGTACTGCGATGTTCAGTTATCCTGGTTCTGACTTTGCCCGTGGTCATGCCCACATATCTGAGGCCACACGTGCATGTGAGTAAGTAAATCACGTTCCGTGAATTACAATTGGTGTGGCTCCTTTGGGACCAGATTTTATTGGGTTCCAGGGTCAGAGTTTTAGTGTGGGATGTAAGGTGGCAAACACTGCAGTCGTTGCAGGGGTAGTGTCCTGTTACTTTGGGCATTCCCCACGATAAGGCACTGGCTGAAACATGTTGATACACTAAGGACTTAGGAGGTCGTAACCCGCCTCTAACGTCCCACAGCCTTATTTTTAACCGCTGACGGAGGCCCATTTAATAAAGTGTCCGCACCCTCTGGGACCCCCGCCAAGCCGTTTTAAACTCACGAACTTATCACCCTTCACCGCACACACAGTGACATACCTGCTCCGCTGTAATCAGGCGTCGTAGCACACCCGGGACACGCTAGGTGTCACTGGGTGGGCCCGATGATGAAGCATGCCACCAACTAGGTTGGTGGGTGAGGGCTTTCTAAAGACACCCAGCAGGTGCCACCACCAATTGACAAAACAATACTGAGTCACCATGATGGTTATAATATTAATGTCATGCTAACCCCATTCCTAGCTAGTCTCTTTTTGATTTATTAAGGTATATTCATGCCTTGATGGACTCTGTAAGGCAATTGGCCCCGAAGATTCCGGAAGAGGACAGGAAACATTTTAATGAAGTGTTGGCTGACACTCAAGCTGCTGCAAGGCAGGTCATTCAGAGTGGTCTTGACACTGCTAACTCTGTGGCTAGAGTTATGGGGACTTCAATTGCTACGAGAAGGGCTGCCTTGTTGAAGAAATCAGAATTCTCTACGGATGTCCAAGCTGCATTATTAGATCTGCCCTTTGATGGCTCAGGCCTTTTTGGGAAAAAGGCTGATGTAGCATTGGAGAGGTTTAAGGACAGCAGGGCTACAACCAGATCATTGGGTCTACAGTCCAGAGGTTCTGTGAGCAAGAGATATAGGGGTTTTGGAAGGTCCTCCTTTCGTCCCTATAGACAATCCCAACAGCAGCAGCAGCAACAACAACAACAACATCCACTGTAGAAGTCATACAGGGGCAGGCAAAGAGCTCGTCCTCTGGGATGTCAGGCCTCCTCCTCGTTCTCTTCCTCTTCTCTACCCACCCCCTCCCACAACAGCAAAGCAGCCCTAGATCCGCCATTCCGGATCATGCCGGTCCTGTAGGGGGTTGGCTTACCTATTTTCTGCGGGATTGGGAATCGGTCACATCGGACCTTTGGGTTCTCAATCTCGTGGAGAATTGTGGAAAAAGGTAGGGCTATGACCTTTTTCAAGATTTGCCCGGCGCTAACCGCCTTTGTACCATTCAAATTACCAAGCAATGAGGCAGGCGCCGGAGACCAGAAGGCAGGAAACAGAAGTTTTATTCCGACGGAGCAGAACACATCAGATCAGACAACAAGGTATCGTCTTGAGGTGCTCTAACAGCCTCTCTGAGGCCTGGCCTCTTATACCCTGGTTTATGACATGTGAGCATTCTTTATTGCATAAAAGACTCTTTAAACTTATGAAATGACGTCCCCATAATCCTCGTGTCAAACCCACCCCCACATACATCCACAATAGAGGTCCTCACCCTGCTGATAACAGGAGGGGGCTATCACGCGGCTGAGTGTTCCGCCGATTCTTAGGATGTGTGCGCCTGATCGTATCCCATGGGGTGGGGAGGCCATGATCAATAGTGGATCCTTTGAAGAGGAGCGACTCCATACAATAAGGGGCAGTAAACGGTATCTCCCGGCTTAGGCGATGGCCTCGGACCTGTGTGGACAGTCGGACTCGGGGGAAGGGGTCATCAAAGGAGTGGTATTCATGCCGCGTGGACAATCAAGCGCGGAGGGATGGTTTATCAACAGAGGGGTATTCATGGAAGGAGAGGAGGTGCTGGTCAGGCGCGGGCGTGACTCCCAAGGACAGGGTCATTCAGGAGGAGAAGGGTTATGCTCATGTGAGGGAGGGAGGGGGAGCCAGGGTGCGCGGAGGATGCTTGCAGGGTCAGAGGAGCGCGCTGGCGATCGATCGTGGACAGGGAGACCATGATACCTAAAAATGGCTATCGTGCGCGTTGTACGTGGGTGACAAGCTGGCGCAGATGATGTTCAGCTCGTAAACTAAAATTCCACAGTCCTCCCTTTTAACATGTCTCGCCAACTTGTCAGTTCGGATTTATCCCCATAAGGCCACGTATTTCTACTTCATAGAGGGGACTCATGTGCTCATTTCGGAAGTCCAAAGTCTTTGGGCACATACAGTTAGAAACAAAACTGCACAAAGATGGCAGACATTGGATACCTAAACAACACCCACATAATATCACAACAGGTATCAGTACGAAGGAAAACAACCTCCAACCCCAGTCCTTCAAAGTGTCCCAAAACCAGCTCCCAAGCGACCATCCTTCTTGTTCTTGGTGAACCTCAGAGGAAAGTCTGTGGAGGTGCTCAATTGCTTTGTAGACAGAAGGCGAGTTATCGGGCACGTAGGTGCAGCAGCTAGATCCGATGATGCGGCATGCTCCTCCTCGATCGGCTAGGACCACATCTAGAACAAGGCGGTTTTGAAGGGCCACAAGGCGGACCGCCTGAAGCTCCGCCGTGTTGTTAGCGAGGATGCCAGCCGTGATGTTGATCGTTGTTTCTACTGCCTGGGTCAGGTGTCGGATACCGCGGCTGTTTGCCATTGGGCCCCACAGGGGAACGAGTCCCTTTGCTGCATCCAAGAACTGAGCTCCAGTGGAGTCGGCTTGTCCAATGTCATCTGCACGCCTCTGCCGGTGATGGTTAGCAGGGGCTACATACGTGGGGGGGAGAATGAAGGCAATGTAGCAGATACCCTTCCAACCTTTCGGGGGGCAGGTGTAAGCTTTGGTGCCACACACAAAGTACATATTTGGAGAAGCAACAAAGGAAGGGGGATCAACTGAGTCCAATGTTCTGGTGATTCAGCAGGAACTGTGACCCACCAGCTGTGTTCCCCGGCCTTCGAGACACACAAGACCTGTGACATTGATAACCGACAGAGCCACAGTCAGAGTGGCGGTAGTTTGTTTTCGCAGATGAGAGAAGGTGGTTCTAGCTGGATTGTGGAGTACCTGTACTTCGACTTGTTCTTTGGCTGGAATGTCTTTAAGGAAGGTGGCGCCTGTGAGCGCAGGACACAGGGGAGCAGAGGTCTTTCCGGTTTTGTTCAGCCAGAACCCAGAGTAGAAGTGCGACACTGTCTGACAGGAAGTGGCGTTGTCCTTGTGGCTCTCTTGCATGAGGATCAACCAGGCGAGGCAGGAGCCGTGAACTGAGAAAGGAGAAGGGATGAAGGGGATGGAGTGTCCAGTGGCATGCGGGAGCAACCCGCAGATCCAGCAGTTCGTAGCATTTGCAGCAAGGTTGTGTTGGTGCAACAGTTGCACGAAGGAATTGTTCCAAAATTCCCTGCGCCTTTCTCGGAGCTGAGGCGACAGGGAGATTAGGTGATGCTCTTTCATGGGGGTCGGTTGTGCAGTGGGCAGCAATGCCTCATGAGCCGGTGTGCTTTCCTCCAGAATCCAGAAGGAGGTCATGAGGAGGAGGCAGAAGAGGAAGACAATAAAGAGGGCGATTGTCCTTGATTTGTGCAAATTGTCAGTCTGTGGGTTTCTATAGTGGGTATTTCCTGTTGCTTCCATCATCTTCTTATCTGGCGCTTCCATCATCTTCTTATCTGGCGCTTCCATCATCTTCAAGGGGCTCGGTAGCGGGCAGAACCACAGACTTCGTTTAGCTTCTCTCCCGGTAACCCTTGGTTGTGTTTAGGTCACCGTTCTGAGATTCAACTTAGTCCGTGGCCTACTTAGCCGAAGCTCCCTCCTTTCGTCGCAGGAAATACCCTTCTCTGGTTGGTACAGTGGGGTCAGAGAATTTTGCAAGTTCAAGTGCCCCAGTATCGGGATAACAGTTCAATGTCGGTCGGTCCTTGTTCAGGAGCTCTTCTTGGGTGTTGACGTTTTCTGTCGTGGCCAGGTTCGCAGAGACCTTCCGGCAGTGATGTGCGTGCAGCCAGTGCCTTTTCCCCTCCACTCGAAGCGCCGTCCGTGTGGTAATCAGCACTTGCCAGGGGCCCGCCCACCGGGGTTCTAGGCTCTTGGTCCGTTGGAAGTTGCGGACTAGAACGAAGTCCCCCGGTTGGATGTCGTGGCCTGGGCCCCTGGAAACATCGGGGATGGCCTGCTGCACCTGTTGATGAATGACAGACAACGTTTTAGTTAACTTGCACAAATAATCAGACAGTAGGACGTCCGGGACGTCATGAATGGAGGTTGGTTTGGGAGCAGTCCAGAGGTTCATCGGTCGCCCGAATACAACCTCGTAGGGGGTCAAATGGCGTTTGGTGGGAGTAGAGCGCATCGATAGCAAGGCCAAAGGGAGAGCGTCTGGCCATTTAAGTCCGGTGGTTGCCACTATTTTTGACAATTTCAACTTCAGTGTGGCATTATGGCGTTCCACCAGGCCGGCGGATTGGGGGTGGAAGACTGCATGAAATTTCTGTTTCACCCCCAATCCCTTTAGGATTAGTTGGATAACCTCAGCTATGAAGTGGGGGCCATTGTCGCTCCATAAAATTCGACAAAGGCCATAGCGAGGAAAGAATTCCTTCAGTAGTACTTTGGCAGTAGTCATGGCAGTGTTGTCACGGGTTGGATAGGCCTCTACCCATTTGCTGAAGGCACATACGACGACTAGTACATACTTCAAGCTTTGGCATCTCTCTAGTTGGATGTAGTCCATCTGAAGGACCTCAAAGGGGTGATTGGGGGTACCACAGTTCCTTTCCCGGGGTTGTGCTGCAGACAGATCAGGCACTGCTGGACTAGGCGTCGGGCTGAGTCGGGGATTTTGTCGTTGTGCCAGACTTTGGAAATGAGTTCGATCATGGGTGCAGATCCTATGTGTGCGGGGGAATGAGCCATTGTCAGTATGGGGATCAGGTATGAGTCAGGTAGCAACCATTTGTTTGCATCTTTTGTTCGCCAGCAGCCCTCATCATCCTTCAAACCCACCCCGGCCCACTTAGTCAGTTCGTGAGGGGTGCTGGCCGACTGGATGTCTCTGATCATTTCCCTTGCGTCAGTCCATTTCTCTGCCTGTGACCTGGTCACATACATGCGTGTCACCGTCCTATTCTCAGCTGTGGTTCGTGCAGTGATGTCGGCCAGTGCATTCCCTTGTCCGACTAAGTCTGTCACCTTCTTGTGTGCCTGGCATTTGATCACTGCTAGTCGTTTGGGGAGGAGAACCGCTTCAATCAGGGCAGAAACCAGATCTCTGTGAAGGATAGGGGTGCCGTGGGACGTCAGGAATCCCCTCTCCCTCCACAGGAGCCCAAAATGGTGAACCACCCCGAAGGCATACTGGCTGTCTGTATATACGTTCGCGGTGGTCCCTGTGGCTATGATGCATGCTCGTGTGAGGGCTATCGGCTCTGCTGCCTGGGCAGATCGTTGTGTGATGCAGGCTGTCTCAACTACTGTTCGGGCTGTCGTTACTGCATAGGCAGCTGAAGTGGTGCCATCTGGGAGTTTGATGCATGAGCCGTCTACCCATAGCTCTCCATCGGGGTCAGTGAAAGCAGTGTCTCGGAGGTCAACTCTACTCCTAGTTTGTTCGTCCGTGAGGGTCACACAGTCGTGTATGGGAGGAACGTCGGGGTCATTTTCAGGCAGGGGCAACAATGTGGCAGGATTCAAAGTCGTGCATCTCTTTAGTGTGATGTGGGGTGCAAGTAGCGTCAGTTCGTACCCTGTCAGTCGTGCGCTAGTCAAATGTTGAGTCTTGGTTTGGTTCAGAAGGGTGTCGACAGCATGGGGTACTAACACGGTCAGAGAGTTTGAAAGTACGATTCCTTCGCTCTGGCGGATAGAGACAGCAGCGGCAGCTACCGCTCGAAGGCAGGCAGGCAAAGCTCTGGCTACAGGATCAAGAGTGGCGGAGAAGTAGGCACAAGGGCGCTGCTTTGGACCTATAGACTGAGTCAGGACAGACAATGCACACCCCTCCCTTTCGTGGGTGAAGAGGGAGAAGGGTTTGGAGTAATCCGGGGTTCCCAGGACAGGCGCTGAACAGAGGGCATCTCGCAGTTCCTTAAAGGATGCTTGACACTCAGGGGTCCAAGGGAGCGGGAAGGAGGCATCTTTGGCTAATAGGGCAAGTAGGGGTTTCACAATGAGGCTGAAATTAGGTAACCACTGTCTGCAAAAAGAGGTTAGGCCAACCAAAGAGCGGACTTGCTTTTGTGTTTTTGGGACGGGGGTGTCTAGGATGGTTTGGATTCGGTCGGGTGTGAGTTTCCTCCCTTCTTTGGACAGGAGATGGCCTAGGTATGTCACTTGTGGCTGGCAGAACTGTAATTTCTTTTTGGAAACTTTATGGCCATTTTCTGCAAGAAAGTGTAGGAGTTGGACAGAGGCTGTGATTGCAAGTGGGGTGGTGTCGGCCGCCAAAAGGATATCATCGACATATTGAATCAACACCACTCCATCCGGTAGCTGGACGGCGTCCAGCTGTCTTTTGAGGGCCTGGCTGTAAATACTGGGACTTTCAGTGTACCCCTGGGGAGCTCTACAAAATCGGTACGAGCGGGATTTTAAGGTGAAGCCGAAGAGATAACGGCTGTCTGGATGCATGGGGATAGAGAAAAACGCATTCTTAAGGTCGATAACAGTGAAGGTGGTGGCAGTGGACGGGATGAGGGTCAGAATGGTGGTGATATCTGAGACTACGGGGTATTGGGGTACAACCACTTTGTTAATTTCTCGCAGGTCGATGATGAAGCGGTACGCTTTCTCATCTCCTTCGCCTTGCTTCTTAACAATAGGTAGGATTGGGCTGTTGCAGACGTTGCTAACCACCTCTTCAACCACTCCTGCATCTACCAGAGACTGAATGATCGCTACCAGTGCCTTCTCGCCCTCGGGGGATATCCGATATTGTGGGAGTTTCGGGAGCATAGCGTCCTGTCTTACAGTTATATGAATGGGGTCAATCATCATTCGTCCCACATCAGAGTCATTTTTGGCCCATAGGTACGGAGGCAGGGTATCAAGCAAGGACAGGTCAGCATCAGTTATGGAGCACATGTGTCGTGCAGGGCAAGATTTGGGTATGTCTGGGTTGTCGTACAGGATGACTCGGATTCCATCTGGGGAACACCTAATGGTAGCTCGAAAATGTTTCAGTAAGTCAATGCCCATAATGGCGTCAGGGGAGTTGGAGGAGAGCAGAAATGTTGTGTCAGTGGTGTTGTTTTCTAGGTCAAAGGTGATAGGTACGGACAGGGGGTTAGTGGAGGGCGTCCCATCGAAACCTATCGATGTAATGTGTGAGCCAGACAAGGGTGCCCTTGGAATCAGTCGTTTTGATAACACACTACGTGTCGCCCCAGTGTCTACCAAAAATGGAGACTCTGTACCCAGGACCTGAGCGGTGACATAAGGACCTTGCTGGTCAACACAGAGCTCGACTGGATCCCTCCCTTGCCCCTGGCAGTCCTATGCAAAATCGGGGGCATTCTCACCGTCGGATAGTTGATATTGGTTCTGTCGGGGGCGGTCAAATGTGTTCAATCTCCCTGATCTGTCATTGTTGGTGTCGTTTGTGTGCCCTCGTCCTTGTCCTCTATTTCTCGGACCACCCACCACATCCCTGGGGTCCCTATTTCTGTTCATCTCTAGCAGAACCGGACACTGGGATTTCCAATGGCCGAATCCTTTGCAGGAGGCGCATTGGTCATCGCTAATGTCTCTACGTCCAGTGTGGGGTGTTGGGGTGTGATCTTTAGGAGGTGGATTTCTGGGGGTGGTCGATTGGTAGTTCCCCCTTTGGTGTTCCCGTCCTACCGCTATACCTTGTATCTGGGCTATCATCACCCTTTCTTTCAAATCTTTCTTCTTTTTCTCGGACGCCCTATCATTCTCATTCTTCTGGTGCTCGTAATACTGAGCCATCTGAAGGATAGCTGCGGGTTTGGAGGCCCCCCAACTACTCTCACTCGTCTGCAGTTTTTGGGAGACCTCTTGTGATAGGCCCTTTACATAATTTTGTACAAACAGGTGTTGTCCGGTTGCGGTGGTCATGTCTTGGCCACTGTAGTCGGAGAACACTGTCTCGAATCGGGAGAAGTATTCTGACACATCTTCCTGGGGTTTCTGACGACAGGCCGTGACTATCGACCAATCTACCTTTTTCTCTGGGATCAGTGTCTTTAACTTCTGAACTAATTTGTCTGGGAGTTCTAATATGTCCTTTACTGGTTTCCTTCCAGGCTCTCGCTGTCTATCTAGTTCACTGAGTTGGTCCCAGGTATGTCCAAACAGATCTGTGTGGTCAGCCTTCCGGATTTGCTTCCACACGTCAGCTGGCAGGCATAACCCGAAAAACAAGTCAATGTCCGCTAAAGTCATTATCGTCGAACCCAAGGCTGTGCCTAATTCGGTATAGAATGCTGTCGGGTTCTTTCTTAAATCGGGCAGAGTTTGTTTAAAGGTTAGGATATCTTGTCGGTCCCATGGTTGGTAAACCCAATTGTACACAACCCTTCCTTTTGCATCTGTGTGATTAATATCATCGCTTGTTCCCTGGCCACGTGGCAGGATCCAGTAAGGGGCCGCCTCTCTGATGGGCATCATAGTGTTGGCTACTTCTACTGAGGTCGTTTCGGGGACTGTAACCTTGGCTTCTGGGTTTTGTTCCGTGAGGTGGCGGAAGACCTCAAGCGTCTGCATGAAGAGCTCCGTCGCCTCACGTTCAGTCCCATCTCCAACATCAATCTTCCTATACAGCGTTGTCAGTTTAGCGGGGCCCTTACTTTGATACCTATCCTCATATGCGTTCAGGGTGTGGTAGCTGAATCGCAAAATGAAATGCCGCCTGTGGCTGTCGGCATGCGAATTATACATGTTCATTGTGTATTCTTCGCTCTCCCTTCGTTCTACTAATGCCTTTGCTATTTTGTCAATCCCATCCCGTTCATCTTTGCTCAATCTGTTTGGTCTGGCTGGTGGGTGCTCGCTAGCCTCGGGGGCATCTGTCGGTGCTGCTAAGGTGGCTGGTGCGGAGGCCGTGAGGGCTGGCGCGCTAGCGTTAAGGCCGTTCTCGCTCGTACTCTGGGCCTGCAGGTGTTGTTGGCAGGGAGCATATGGAGGGGGCATGTAGATGATTGGGGGACCTAGCAGTAACTCATCGTTCGTCCGTTGTTTGGAGGGCAATTCAGGGTAGAGCGCAGAGGGGGTCCTAACAGGGCATTGACCTGTCGACCCTGATTCTTGGTTTTGTGCAGCTTCTTTTCTTTCTTTTATTTCTTCTTCTAGTTGCTTAGCGGCTAGGTGGGCTGCCTTTCGTAATTCTTTCCCTATTTTTGCTTCTTTTCTTTTCTTTCGTTGTTCCGTTTCTTTGCGCCACATGCCAATACTATCGAGCATAGTGGGCGTGGTCTTATTTTTCTGGAGCGCTATTTCCAATGTTTTTATTTTATTTTCATCAAAGGAACCTATCAGTGGCCACTGACTTTCGGGGTTCTTCTTTGTATATTTATGCCATAGCTTAGTATAAGCTATAGCGACTAGTCCATGCTTGGTGAACATGTCCTTATTAGGGGTGCCTTCCAGTGGGGCTGGATGGTTCATCTCTAATAAGCGGTCCGGGCTGTACAGGCTACCAATCAGTGGGGAGAAGATAGGCATGACGGGTTACAACGGGGACAAAGGTCTGCACTACCTATCTTATCATGGCGGACAAAGACTAGACAGAATATTTCTATTCTACGTTGTTTGTAGGCCGTGAATACCTCAAAAGAACCAATACCGAACACTTAATGTACGGTCAATCAAACAATCAATGGGGAGAATAAGTGGGTACGACGTGTTAAAGTTTTGCGTTACCCACTCTTTCTCTACCTGCAAAGAGAGACCTTGTTCTTCCCTGTTTGCAGACAGAGAATCTCCAGACAACAATCCACGAACGACAGTTCGGGAAAACAGTGGGGGAGGAAGATAGGCACGACGGATTACAATGGGGACAAAAGTCTGCGTTACCTATCCTTCACTGCTTGCAAAGAGAGAGCCTGTTGTTTTCTCCGTTTGCAGACGGTGAATCTCCAGAGGGATCAACAAAGCGTAATACTAGTATTATCCAAATCAAACAATTTTCTCAATTTGTCGTGTTTACACGACCTTACCCGGACCGCATGGACGGTTTCCTGTCTTCCGAATCCAGCGCCCGATCGTCCTCTCTTCTTCGTGATGTTCGTGGCACTCCTGATGGTTCCCAGTCAGGACCGTAGATCACTCGAGAGAGGTCTGTTCGGAACTAGTGAAGGTCGGATGATCGGCTGTCAGACGAGGGTCTATCGGACACGAGCTCTCCCGATCGTTGCAGTCGTTCACTCTGTCGTCGGGACCTCTCCCACTGGATCCACGTGTCGCTGATGGGCCCCACGCTTTGGGACGCCAATTGTGGAAAAAGGTAGGGCTATGACCTTTTTCAAGATTTGCCCGGCGCTAACCGCCTTTGTACCATTCAAATTACCAAGCAATGAGGCAGGCGCCGGAGACCAGAAGGCAGGAAACAGAAGTGTTATTCCGACGGAGCAGAACACATCAGATCAGACAACAAGGTATCGTCTCGAGGTGCTCTAAAAGCCTCTCTGAGGCCTGGCCTCTTATACCCTGGTTTATGACATGTGAGCATTCTTTATTGCATAAAAGACTCTTTAAACTTATGAAATGACGTCCCCATAATCCTCGTGTCAAACCCACCCCCACATACATCCACAATAGAGGTCCTCACCCTGCTGATAACAGGAGGGGGCTATCACGCGGCTGAGTGTTCCGCCGATTCTTAGGATGTGTGCGCCTGATCGTATCCCATGGGGTGGGGAGGCCATGATCAATAGTGGATCCTTTGAAGAGGAGCGACTCCATACAATAAGGGGCAGTAAACGGTATCTCCCGGCTTAGGCGATGGCCTCGGACCTGTGTGGACAGTCGGACTCGGGGGAAGGGGTCAACAAAGGAGTGGTATTCATGCCGCGTGGACAATCAAGCGCGGAGGGATGGTTTATCAACAGAGGGGTATTCATGGAAGGAGAGGAGGTGCTGGTCAGGCGCGGGCGTGACTCCCAAGGACAGGGTCATTCAGGAGGAGAAGGGTTATGCTCATGTGAGGGAGGGAGGGGGAGCCAGGGTGCGCGGAGGATGCTTGCAGGGTCAGAGGAGCGCGCTGGCGATCGATCGTGGACAGGGAGACCATGATACCTAAAAATGGCTATCGTGCGCGTTGTACGTGGGTGACAAGCTGGCGCAGATGATGTTCAGCTCGTAAACTAAAATTCCACAGTATGGGTATGCACTTCCCTTTCGGGAATTCCCTCCCAATTACCCTCCTTGCCAAGGCTTTTGCTCAGAGGACCACCTGCTGCTCCTGCAGGAGGAAGTCCTGGCGTTGCTAAGGAAAGGCGCGATAGAGGTGATTCTGGGGCAGGAAAGGGGTCAGGGATGCTACTCCCGGTATTTCCTGATCCCCAAGAAGGATGGCAGACTTCGTCCAATCCTGGATCTCAGGATCTGGGACTTGTATCTGAAACAGGAAAAGTTCAAGATGCTCACCCTTGCACAGGTTCTTCAGGCGCTGCTGGAAGAAGACTGGATGGTGTCCATCGACTTGCAGGATGCGTATTTTCACATCCCAATCCTGAAGTCGCACATGAAGTATCTCCGTTTTACGGTGGGATCGCAACACTACCAGTTTGCAGTCCTTCCGTTTGGTCTTACTACTGCGCCTCGAGTCTTCACCAAGGTGATGGCTGTGGTGGCTGCACATCTCAGTCAGGGATTCCGGTATTCCCTTATCTGGACGATTGGCTGATCAAAGCGGAATCTCCAGAGAAAGTACTCCATCATCTGCAAGTCACAACTCATTTGTTGTACAGGTTGAGTTTTTCGATAAATGTACCCATGTCTCACCTGGTGCCCTCCCAGCGCAACCTGTTCATAGGTGTGGTACTGGATACAACTGTATGTCGGGCATTTCCTCCTCCACAACGAATTTGCGACATACAGGAAATTATTCCTTTATTTCACAATGGAGCGGTCGTTCCAGTCCTGAAGGTCCTTCGTCTGCTCGGTCTAATGGCTTCTTGCATTCTGTTGGTCAACCATGCACGCTGGCACATGAGGGCGCTCCAGTGGTGCCTCCGCAGGCAGTGGTATCAGCACAATGGAGATCTCAGGGAGTCAGTCAGGATCTCCAGAGAAGCTGCGGCGGATCTGTCTTGGTGGAGCGTGGAAGGCAATCTGTCTCAAGGAAGCCTTTTCAGCTACCTCCATCGGTGGCCACAGTGATAACGGATGCATCCACTCTAGGGTGGGGTGCTCATCTGGGGGATCGGGAGGTCAAGGGTCTTTGGTCTCCAGAGGAAAGTTTGCTTCACATCAACCTTCTAGAGTTACGGGCCATACAGTTGGCACTCAAGGCCTTCCTCCCTTCCCTTCGCGGTCAGTCGGTTCAAGTCCTGACGGACAACACGACCGCGATGTGGTATGTCAACAAGCACGGAGGAATGGGATCGCAGTGTCTCTACAGAGAGGCTCTGCGTCTCTGGTCCTGGGTCCAGGACCATCAGATTTGTCTGAAGGCAAATCATCTGGCCGGAGTTCTGAACGTGCGTGCAGACAGTCTCAGTCGGCAGTTCTCGGCCGACCACAAGTGGAGGCTTCACCCGGAGGTGGTTCGTTACGTCTTTTGGACGTCGGGAACTCCTCGGGTGGACCTGTTTGCCAATCACGAGAATGCTCACTGCCCGTCATTCTGCAGTCTCCAGTTTCCGATGCAAGGAGCACTGGGAGACGCGTTTCATTTGAGTTGGGACTCTCAACTCCTTTACGCGTTTCCACCCATACCCTTGATTCCTCTGGTTCTGAGGAAGATTGGCCAAGACCGGGCCCAAGTTATATTGATCGCCCCGGATTGGCCAAGAAGGGTGTGGTACACAGATCTTCTCCACCTCTCCTCGTGCCCGCCGCTCCGTCTCCCTCTCTGGGCAGATCTCCTCTCTCAGATGGGGGGGGCAGGTTCTACACCCCCACCTCCAGACCTTACACCTTCATACCTGGAGATTGAACGGGGCAACCTGAATTCCTTTTCTCTCCCACATGATGTGGTGGATGTCATCTTATCTGCCAGGCGTGACTCCACCAAGTCTATCTACTCTTATAGGTGGTCTAAATTTGTTGCTTGGTGTGGAGAGCAGTCCATCGATCCTTTGAGGGCTTGTTCATCAGACATACTTCAATTTGCACTCTCTTTGGCTCAGCAAGGATTTGCTGTGGCTGCGGTCAAAGGTTATCTTTCTGCTTTGTCGGCATTACTCTGTCTGCCGGATCAGCCATCCTTATTTAAAACTCTTGTAGTATTAAGATTTTTAAAGGGTCTTACAAATACATTTCCTCCTACTCCCTTTATTGTGCCTCAATTGGACTTGAATCTTGTGCTCACTTTCTTGATGGGTTCACCTTTTGAACCTTTGCACAAGTGTCCCTTGAGACTGTTTTCTTTTAGCGAAGACGTCCCTTTGCTGGGGCAGCTGTGCGCTTTACAAGTATACGACATTTAACATTTAAGACAGTTTTTCTTATCGCAATTACCTCGGCTAGGAGGGTAAGTGAGCTTTAAGTTCTTAGTTCAAAGCCCCCATTCTTGACTGTTCATGCTGAACGAATGGTACTCAGGACCAGGGCTGCTTTTCTGCCTAAGGTGGTAACTCCCTTCCATCTAGGGCAATCCATTACTATCCCTACCTTCTATCCTCCCTCTCACCCTTCCTAAGAGGAAGAGAGACTTCACCGCTTGGACCCTAAGAGGGCGGTGAGCTTCTACCTGGACAGAACCAGAGAGTTCAGAGTGGATGACCAGCTCTTCGTTGGCTTTGTTGGCAACAGAAGAGGCAAAGCAGTGCACAAGCGCACACTTTCACGATGGATTGTCTTGTGCATCAAGATATGTTACTCTTTGGCGGGTAAAGAACCTCCTGAAGGTTTAGGAGCTCATTCAACTAGAGCTAGATCTGCTACATCTGCTTTGTCTAGGGGTGTACCTGTAGAGGACATTTGTAGGGCGGCAACTTGGGCTTCCTTCCACACTTTCGCGAAGCATTACTGCTTGGATTCCGAAGTGAGGAGGGACGCCCATTTTGCGAGCTTTGTCCTCTAGGATTTTCTGGTATAGGAGAGTGGACACCCTCCTCCGGGAGTGGGGACTGCTGTGGGACTCTATTCATAAGGTTAGGAATCCACTGGCAGATGTATCCATCAGAAGAACAAGTTACTTACCTTCGGTAACCCTTTTTCTGGTGGATACAGTATCTGCCTGTGGATTCCTCACTGACCCACCCGCCTTCCAGTTGTCCACTCTTCTATACCTAAGTTATTGTCAATGTTTTAATGCATATGTGTTGCTTTCTAAGGTAGTGTGTTATCCTACTTGATTAGCTTTATTGTCTTCACACTGTGTGTGTTATCTTGACAATTGTGTACTGTGTATATATCTACTGTTATCGGTCCGTCCGTGTGTCTCGAAGGCATGGAAAAAAGGGCGGAACTGATGTCATCACACCGACGTGGTCCTATTATGGAGACTGTGACGTCAGCAGAGCTGCGCACGATGCCGTGCTTCTGTGACATTGTCCACGTTGGCGCGAAGCTACAAAAAGAATTTCCGAATGTTGCTGACGCAAGGGGATATTCACAAGGTGAGGAATCCACAGGCAGATACTGTATCCACCAGAAAAAGCATTACCGAAGGTAAGTAACTTGTTCGTTAGTACCAGTTCATCACCTGAATATAGCAATAAGCGCCGGAAAGTTGACCAGTCAACGTCACAAAGGGTCAGCCAATATGTGGAAAATAATGTAATGTATCTTTAATACACATTTAATATTTTATCAATCATTCACATACTCTAGGAAGCTGTGCAATCCTTTTTCTGTTTTTTGTATTGTGTATGAAGTTTTTGTAACACTTAATAAACAGTAATCTGATAAAGTGCCTACCAGGCTCTGTAGGTGCCCGTTGCTCTCCATAACACAGTCGCCATCAGGCTGATATAGCCATGAACATTGCATTTTTAAGGATCCACACCAAAATCGCATGCAAGGCATGCCAACTGATTGGCAGAGGCTGGTTGTTTGAGGAGGATTTAAATGTTTTGATTTGTGAATTGAGAAGAGCAAATCTACTTTTTATTTTAAGGTGTGCCCTTAAAAACAAATACATTGGCAGAGTCTCCTTCGTCAGCTGGGTGGTGAGTGCTAGCATAGCTATGGATGACTTCAGAAGCATTGCTGCTGGGCAGAAGATCTGTTCTGATTTCGGTGCCATCAGCAAGAGAAGCCCCTTTGCAGTGAAAACAGTCCTGTTTGCTGCCTTTTGCTGTGTTTCGCTCTATACAGACACCACATACATACATATAGTGAGGTCTTCTAGCTAAGCCGGAGTGCTGCTAATGCAGTAAGACGCAGAAGGGGTCAAATCTCACTAGACCAGCTGCAAAAGCCATAGTCTCACATGACCTCTTAGTGGTCACCTGTGTGTCTAATAATACCAGTGTTTACATTAAAACATGCGGAAAGCAGCAGGGAATGGACAGTCTGAGGGTGGCATGAAAAGGGATGTTGGAAAGACACATTTTTGACGAAAAGCAGCAAACTTCATAACATAAAGCACTTCCTTAAATTGTGATGTAATATCTAGACACGTCTAATATTTGTGTGACGTTTTTGAAACAAAATAATTTGATTTGTATTTTGGATGTAGCGGCTCTCAAAAAAAATTCTTGCAAAGAATAACATGACCAACGTTCATTTCCATCTTCAAGTAAGCATTTGTTTATCACACTGAATGTATTACACTCTGGGTTACACTGTAATGGTAGGAGGACTCTGCATTCCTCAGACTAGTAAAACAGACAAAGGTCTTTCTGAATGGTAGACAGTAAAGGAGGACTTAATCAGTACATTCAGCATAACCTTTGGTGGCCATCTTACAGTGGTTTTCATTCCTACTGTCTCCTATGAATCCCTTCCTGAGAGATGGTGCGTGTGTCCTGCTCCAGCACCTGAGCTCCATGAGTTACGAACTAAAAATAACAGACCATCCTCTTGCAGTCTACACTGTTAATTTTTTTTCTATTGAATCATAATGACAGACAGGAGTTGATAACCTGGTTCTTCACCTCATGAAGATGTCTACATCCTGATCTGCACTCTAGCAACCACGCTGTGCACTTCCCCACCATGGCACTAAGTAATGTTTATGCTAGGACTAACCTGTTATCGCAAGTAGGAAGGAACGCTTCCAAGTTCATCTACCCTCCAAACCTCTCTAAGAATGCTGCAAAAAGTTTCACACATAATCTACTCAAAAGGTTCCCTGAAACACTAGTATTGGACACCTATTTCTGAGAGTCTGAGGATAGTGATTAATGATCTCATCCTCTTCAGTAACAGAAAAGCACAATGGAGAAATGTCTTAACCTCTTATGTTTCATTCTTAATCCATGAAGAAAACTCCTCATGGTTTCCGGATTATTTTAATACCCTCACCGGACCTAAATGCTGACTTTACCATATCCCTTTAGAACAACGGAATCTTCCTCATTCAACCATCTGACAGAAACCTGACTCTGTTTGACAATGTCTTTAAGAAGATTATAAATACCCTGGATAATATTGAGAAGGTTAGTCCACCGAATCAAAGCCTTCCCACAGATATGAAGCAGCCGGTCACAACGACCAACTATACTGCAGTAATTGCCGCTCCCCCATCTCATCAGACCTCGATCACACAACCCGCTGAGAACTATGAACTTAACAATGATAAAGATCCTTCCATTAGTCTGAATCACATAGAGCCCCACACTGAAGTTGGTACATTGAATAATAGGGGAAACTGCAGCTCTAACAACCCCCAACATCTTCAACTACCTCTCACCACGTAGTTCGCATCCCACCCCAGTACCCCCAGTGTCCGCTTCCCCTCAATCCAGCTATCGGACAAATGCCAGCTAACAGCTTAACTCTTCCTACCCATCACTCTGGCACCTCCCCCAGTACACCTTCCTTAAGCCCTCAATGGCACAGTCACATTTCCGCATGCCTTCCCGCTCATGGAGTCTCCCAACTCCCCCGATGTCCTCTTACGAACACCTGAGTGTTGAAATCTGGAACAACAAGATTGTCTGTTTGCTTCACACGGTCTATCATCCTCCTGGAGACAATCTTACCTTCATCGAACAAATGATGGAAATCATAGCTACCAACTTGGACCTACCTGTTGACCATATCTTCCTTGGGAATTTCAATATTCACTGTAACGATACAACTATCCCTCACTGTGTACCTTCAAGTCTTTCATCACAGACCTTAACCTCACCCAAGCTTGCAATGAACCCACCCACAACAAGGGTTCCATCCTCGATTTAATCATAGCCAAAGATAACCTGATACAACTGGAAAGCGTCTCACTGTGTGACTGGTCGGATCATTACATAATTTTCTTTCGCATTCTCGAAAAGGTAATGTCTAGACAAGGACAACCGCACAAGAACCAACAGTGGTCTAGGAATCTAAATGACTTTCAAGCAATGGACCTAACTTCCATTAGCAACAACCTATTCCCTCCAACTCCTAACAAGGCCAACTTAGACGATCTCACTGAACACCATATACAGACCATGACTAATATACTCAACACGGTTACTCCGAAGCAACTCAAGAGGATTCTGGTCAAACAGTCCAAACCTTAGTTCAATGGCTCCCTCAATGAGGAGCATTTCAAACTAAGGCTTGCAGAAAGAATATGGAGCAACTCTCATCGTTACCAACCTCAAACAGCTGAGGAGAGCAAGACGTTCTTACAATAAACATATCTGCAGCACGAAAGTTGAACACTTTAGATACCAACTAGGCAATGTTACAAACAGACCTAAAAATCTGCTCCCAGATATCTCTCCCTAGTGAAGAGATCTTCTCCACACATTTTGTCTAGAAAGATCGAACTAGAACTCCATATGCATCAGATTACAGGCTTCACGGGCTCAGTCCATTACAGCGACCTGCCTAATCTCTGAGAGTGCTCTGTCCTACAATGGAATAGGCCTTACTCCAAAAAATAATGCATCATGGAACAATTTTAGACTGCCTGATGATGCAGAGCTTCAAAGATTCATAATGTCACTAAAACCCTCTAATTCTTTCCATGATCCTTTGCCGGCTAAACTCTTCAAAGACTCTAGATCCGCCATCCACACTCTCTGGCCCATGATTATCCATGAATCGCTTGTAAAGGGTAGGATTCCTGATTGCCTAAAGATAGGTCAAGTCACTCCTTTTCCAAAAAAGCCCAATGTGGACCTGTCTTCCTGTCTTATCCCAACTATTTCCGCCCAATTTTCAACATCATGACTCTAGCTAAACTTCTTGAGAAATGCGTACACCTACAACTTTGCAATCAAATTGAAGAGTTTCAGCTGCTTGACCCATATCAATCTGATTTTTAGAGCGGGACGTTGTACTGAAATAGCCCTAACCCACATGTTTGACTCCTTGAGTCTACTTGACCAAAATGTGCTATGTCTACTTATCCTAATTGATGTATCCTCAGCGTTTGACACGGTCAAATGTAAAACCCTGATTGATATTATGGACAAAAGATGGGGTTAGGGGGCCCGGTCTTAAATTGGTTTAACTCATTCCTACAGAACAGAACACAAAGAATAAAAGTGAATCATTCCCTCGCTAAGTGTACACCAGTTTCAATTGGAGTGCCCCAAGGTTCCACACTCTCTCCAACACTCTTCAACTTGTTCATGGAACCCCTCACTGAATTCCTGAAATGTTCAAACATACAATACCACATGTATGTTGATGATACGCAACTCTATATGAAAGTGGCCTCTCTGGCAGACATCAAAACGTTGAACTGTGTTCTTCTGAACACTCAACAATGGCTAACTCACAATCACCTTCTGCTTAATACTCTCAAGACTGGATTCCTCCTGATCGCCCCGCCCACCCACTCCATACCCATTCAAGGCAGGCTCAAACATCTCACGACCCTCAACTGCAATCCTCATGAGGTGGATCCCACTAGACCCTTAGGCATCACGCTTAATAAACACCTCAATATTCAAGATCATATCAGCGCAACAACTAGGGGAGCCAACTACCATCTCAACACGCTTAGAAAAATCAAGCCGTTCCTACCTCCGGTGGACCTGCAACTTGCAGTTCAGTCACTAGTGATCTCTCATGTGGAATATGGAATTGTGACCTCGGCTGGGCTGCCCAAAGCTAGTCCGACCCCCCTAAGGGCCACTCTGAACTCTGCTGCCAGACTGGTCACGGGCTCGCATAAACATGATCACATCACACACAGCTTAACTGGCTATCGCTCAATGATCAGATTAGGTTCAAGATTGCTTGCCTGACGCACAGAGCGCTTCCCTACAGACGCGGTCGCTCCCCACGCTGCTCCCCGCCCTGCCTGTCTGCAGCCTGGTATCGTAGCGCATCACCGCCAGACTGCTGTTATTGCCGGATTAATTTGCACATTTCCATAGTAGCGCTAGACTGCCTTGATTGTTTATTCATTGTATTCATTCTTACATCGTAGCGCTAGATTGCCTTGATTGTTTAAGCATTGAAATCATTTTTAGATCGTAGCGCTAGATTGCCAAAGTGGCCTGTTAGTACAGTTTCATTTGTGCTGCGCTGCGTGTAGATTTTGAGGTGTGCCTGATTGTACCGGTGCCACTGCCATTTGCATCGCATTTGCTTCCTGTTTCGCTTTAGGCTGCCTGCCATTTTGTTGTTGTTGTTGTGCCTCCCTGCCCGGGTCTCCACCCCGCTCCCGCCTCCCAGCTGCTCCTCCCTCGCCCCTCCCCTCTCCACTACCCTCTTATGACAGATGCTTTTGCGCACAGCGTTCACGCGCAGCGGTCGCTCTCCATGCGCGCCAAAGGTGCGCCAAAGGTAAGCCCGTCTACGCCCGGACCGCGCCTAGCGCCAGACCCCCTGGTCCCCTCGGAATCCAAGCCACCCGCATTACATACGACGACACAACCCTCTCAGCACTTAACCCCGGCCGCACACCACAATGCTACCAAGCTGCCCCAGGACACTCCCGTGGACCCTTCACCTGCCACTCCTGCAAGTTCGACTGCATCAGGACCCACACCAAATCCACTAACTCCAGACATAATTCTGACTCTAACCACCTCAAGTGCATCCTGTTGAACACCCACTCGGTCCACAGACACTCCATTGAACTCTGGAACCTACTCGACACCACTTTACCGGACGTCGCCTTCCTTACAGAAACCTGGATGAACGCCTCTTCAGCACCCGACATTGCCATAGCCATCCCGGACAGTTATAAGATCATCCGAAAGGACCGCATCAACGAAACAGGAGGAGGCATCGCCATCGTCCATAAGAACACCATCCGCATCACAACCAGCTCCGACGATAACCTCGCTACCGCCGAACACCTTCACTTCCAGATCCACATCAATCCCAAGACCACACTCCGAGGCACCCTCATCTACAGACCACCAGGACCCCGCACACAATTCAGTGAAGACATCACTGACTTCATCAGCCCACATGCCCTCACCTCCGAAAACTACATTCTACTGGGAGACCTCAACTTCCATTTGGAAAAGAAAAACGACAGCAACACCACCTCCCTTCTGGACAACCTGGACAATCTCGGTCTCAAACAACTTGTTGACACCCCCACCCACCTTGCCGGGCACACGCTCGACCCTATCTTCACCTCCAGCAAGCACATCTCCTTCGATCACACCACAACACTCCATTGGGCGGACCACAGCTGCGTCCACTTCAGCTACAAAAAAACTACGACCCACAACCCCCCACATCCTATTCCTCGAAGAAATCGGAACAAAATCACCATCGACCAGCTCTTCACTTCGCTCCACCAAAACCCCCCTGCCATATCATAGGACCCAAACCAAGCAGCCACCAACCTCACAAAATGGATCACCCACAGCGCCGACAAACTTGCACCCTTGAAGAACCATCTATTCAAGCAAAATAACAAAAAATCCCCCTGGTTGAACGATGACCTTAAGAAATCCAAGAAGCGCTGCCGCACTCTCGAAAAAGCCTGGAGAAAAAACCCTACCACTGACAACCTGGCCACCTTCAAGAACGCCACCTGCAAACACCACCAACTGATCCGATCCACCAAGAAATCAGCATTCAAGGATCGACTCGACAACAATGCCCAAAACAGCAAGGAACTATTCAACATCGTCAAAGAATTTACCAACCCCACCGCCGGCACCAACGACATCACTCTCTCCCAAGACCTCTGCCACTCTCTATCCTCATTCTTCCACAACAAAATCGCCGACATACATAACAGCTTTGAAAACCAGTCCGAAGACCAGCCCACTCCACCCACCTCCGAACCAATACCGCACTCTAACATCCTTTTCGCCTGGAACCCAATCACCACTGAAGACACCATCCGCCTGATGAACTTCACCCACTCAGGATCACCAACCGACCCATGTCCTCACCACATTTTCAACAAAGCAGACTCCATCATCGCACCCCATCTCCGCGATGTCATCAACTGTTCCTTCAACTCAGCTACCTTCCCGGAAAGCTGGAAACATGCCGAACTCAGCGCCCTTCTGAAGAAACCCACAGCAGACCCCACTGAACTTAAGAACTACCGCCCCATCTCGCTCCTCCCATTCCCTGCCAAAGTCATTGAGAAAGCCGTCAACAGTCAACTCGCCGCCTTCCTCGATTTCCAACAAATCCCTCGACCCCTCACAGTCCGGCTTCCGAGCCAAACACAGCACCGAAACCGCCCTCATCGCAGCAACAGACGACATTCGAACTCTACTGGACAATGGAGAAACAGCCGCCCTCATCCTACTCGACCTCTCCGTAGCCTTCGACACAGTCTGTCATAACACCCTCATTCAACGCCTCAGCAACATCGGAATACAAGGGAAAGCATTGGACTGGATCATCTCGTTCCTCGCTGGAAGAACCCAAAGAGTCCGCCTCCCCCCTTTTAAATCAGAGGCCACTGAAGTCATCTGAGGCGTACCACAAGGATAATCACTCAGTCCCACCCTCTTCAATGTATACATGAGTCCCCTCGCATCCATCGCTCGCCAACACAACCTCAACATCATCTCCTACGCTGACGACACCCAGCTGATCCTCTCCCTCACCAAAGACCCATACACCGCCAAAACCAACTTACACGAAGGAATGAAAGAAGTAGCCGAGTGGATGAAGAACAGCCGTCTTAAACTAAACTCCGACAAAACGGAAGTCCTCATCTTAGGCTCATCCCCCTCTGCCTGGGACGACTCCTGGTGGCCACCGGCCCTGGAAACCGCACCCAAACCTACTGATCGCGCATGTAACCTGGGCTTCATCTTGGACTCCTCCCTCTCGATGACCAGACAAGCCAACGCCGTCTCATCATCTTGCTTAAACATTCTCCGCATGCTCAAAAAAATAATCTTCCATTGGATCCCCACCGAAACAAGAAAGACGGTCACCCACGCACTGGTCACCAGCCGACTTGACTACCGAAACACCCTTTACGCCGGAACAACAGCCAAACTACAGAAGAAGCTCCAACGCATCCAAAACGCCTCAGCCAGACTCATATTGGACATCCCTCGGCAAGCTCTCATTTCCGGCCACCTGAAAGACCTTCATTGGCTCCCCGTCAACAAGAGAATAATGTTCCGCCTCCTCACCCACGCAAACAAAGCCCTCTACGACCAAGGACCCGAATGCCTCAACACGCGACTGTCCTTCTACACCCCCTCCCGCTAACTACGATCGTCCAATCAAGCCCTCGCCGCCATTCCGCGCATCCATAAATCCACCATGGGGGGAAGATCCTTCTCCTACCTAGCGGCCAAAACCTGGAATTCTCTCCCCACCCACCTCCGCCTCACACAAAACCACCTCGCCTTCAGAAAGCAACTAAAAACTTGGATATTCGATAAATAAAGCACACCCCTCCCTCAAGCGCCTTGAGACCCTCTGGGTGAGTAGTGCGCTATACAAATCTCTGAACTTGAACTTGAACCATAATACTCCTGCTTACTTGGCAAATAAGCTCAAACTCTCTGGTATGTCTAGGTCCCAAAGAAGTTCCAGCACTCTCCTGCTGAAACAGCACTCATTCAAAAAGAAAAGAACATACAAATGGGCCTTCTCAGGTCTGGCCCCAAGAATTTGGAACGCTCTTCCTCGAGATATCCGTTCTAACCCTTCGTCCTCCTCTTTCAAAATACAAGTCAAAGATCTTCTCTTGAATAACCAGCTGGAACAATCCTCCCTAAGTCAATATAACTAATCTTTTTATACCCTAGAGAAATCATGGCTATCTCCTTTGTTTGAGACGCTAACGGAATGCAACTTATGTTCTCGCTACATGTTTCCTCGTTTTTGTTTTCGCTCTTATTGAATTGGGTTGGTTTCTCTTCAAATGTTTAGGATATTTACTTGCTTAGTGACTAACCGTACCCTCTCTTTTCTGATGTACGGAGCTCTGATACCCGTTTTGGGTCATGTCCGCACTTTATAAAACTTTTCAAATAACATAAATTAATAATTGATTAGAGTTGAAGGCTTTTTTCCTGGATGACGTCCCAGCAGCTGCTGCTGCTTTTAAAATCATGACACCTCATGAATAGCAGTAGAAGCACTCCATTGGAGACAGAACAACACATTCCCTTTGGAGATAGAATAATGCATCCAATGGCATGATGGTGAAAGAGGAATACCAATCTAGGCTGACTCTAGAAGTGGTTGACAAAGTCTCAATGCAGTGGCTGACACAAACAAGCCAATGAATGAAGTCGACTATCCCAAAACCCACTCTTTACACTGTACAAGAAGTCTCGCAGATCTTGAAAGCTGTCATGCCAGACTTAAAAACCAAATGGAAAGTTAAACATAAGAGGAAGTAGATTAAAAGAGAAAATTAGCAAAAGTTGATTGTACCAGAAGGAGAGAAAGAAATGGAGAGTAAAAAGGAATTGGAGGACAGTACCTCTTGCGATTGGTCCGATCACTACATCATCTTCTCTAATAACAGGGAGGTGATCAGGAAAAGTGAGCAACCAATGACAACTAAACAGTTGAAAAGGGACCTCAGGAATATTAACATGAAGGGCTTAGCTATTGAATGCAAATATGCCTTTTTAGGTCTCGCCTGGAATAGCATCCGAAGGATGCGTCCAGCTGGAGACTTATAGCTGCCCGTCTCGGGGGAATGAGGGACAAGAGGGTGTTACGAGCTTTTCTGCCGGATTTGGGTGCGCCCAGCCCAGCCCGGCGCCGTGCACGTCCCCTGCCAAAGATTCCCTGAACACACACATACACACATGCACACGCAGGCAAGAAGGCACACACACACACACACACATGCGCGCACCCCCCCTACTTCCTTCCACACTCTCCGCCCCCCCGCCGCACACATACAGGAGCGCACCTACACACACACACACATACAGAGCCCCCCCACCGCCACTGCCGCATACAAGCGCCCCCCGCCCGCCGCCACCGCATACATACAAGCGCCCCCCCCCAGCCCCACTTACCGCCATTCTAAACTCTTGTGCTTTATTCCCCTCATTTTACAGTGTGCTGCTCTCAGTCGCAAAGTTGTCCATCATTTATTTCGACCGCCCTTTCTCCGCCGCTCGCCACGAACACCTCCCACTTTCGGTTCGAGTCGCACTCAGTTAGTTTTGTTTCACTGCAATGGTCGCTACCTCTGCTCCTCACCTCGCCTTCCCCTTCAGTCCCAAGCTTTCGTCATCTCGTGTCTTTGACACCCGCCCTGTTTCTGTCTGTGTCGCTTTTCCTCCCCCTAGCCCAGCCCTCCAACTGCCATGTCTCTCACCCGCCCCTTCAACTCTTTCCTCCCACTTCCGGTCCTGCCCTCCCTCCCCCGCCTTTCCTTGCACTGGACGCTGATCTTCTTCCCCATAAAGTTGCCTTATTGTGCGGGGCGCGTGGGGCTGGGAAGCCGTGACAGCACCCGGGCAACGGCAGGGAAGCCCAGGGGGCGAGCGTCGCAGTTCACGGAGGAGCTACCGGCCTAAGGGTAGATAGAGAGAGGCCTGGCGGCACGGGGAGAAGGTGTCCCGGGAAAGGCTGAGATAAACCCGGCCTGGTGCAAGGGAGACTATCACTACTGGAGGATGCGGGGTAGAGGATTAGAGGCAGGAACCTGGCCACGGCAGAGGGCGCAGGCAATATAGAGAGGAAGATGACCACGCTTCATAAGTGATAATGGAGAACTAAGTATGAGCCTTCCGGAGAGGACTCGTGACAGGGAGTGGGGAGTGTAAGTGGAGATCATGGGCGAGAAAGTCCATTGAGCGTGGGAGAAAAGCGTGATAGAAAAGGCGTGAGTATTTTATTTATTTATTTATTTATTTATGGAGCAAAGGTAATACCCGTAGGCTGCTTTACATAAAGATAGGAATGTTACATACGGAAATGAATTTTTACACGCATTTTATATGGAGTAGTAAAGAACAAACACATTTACACAGGTTTTATTTAATGTAAGAGGAGAAAGACAAGCGTAGCACCGTGAATCCAATTCGAATTATTACATGGACATTTTGTGAAAAAGTGAGAGTAGAAGATGGTGTTTCAGTTCAGTGTGAATTCAATACCTGGGGCTGCCACTCACATTCACCTTAAGTGACTGTACATACATGGCAACATTTTCAAGGTGGGAGAATCCTTTTGAAAAATGAGGGAATGTAGTTTCACCATTGGTTTATATTGACGGATTGGGGCATAAACAGTGACTCCTGGCAGTGGACACAATGTTTGTCTAAGCTGGCGATTCCTCCATGAGCCAACATCATGGGCTAATAATGAGGGGGAAATTGTGGATGGTGTTGGAGTAGACCAGGGGTAATGAAGAAAAACAAGCACTGGCGTTGCCAATAGGTCTCGCAGTAGGAAAGTTGGAGCTATTACAATTGCAAATAACAATGCCTTTTATTTTTGTTTTCATTTTAAAAACATAAAGGCTTTGTCATTTACAAAACCAATAGCTCCAACTTTCCTACTGCGAGACCTATTGTGCACTGCACAGTGTGGGTGAAAGTGGCACTGCGTGGGTGTGAGTGGCTTTGAGTGAGTGGCGTTGCGTGGGAAAGTGGCGTTGCATGTGTGAGTGTTGTTGCGTGGGTGAGTGGCGTTGCGTGGGTGAGTGGCGTTGCGTGGGTGAGTGGCGTTGCGTGTGTGAGTGGCATTGCATGGGTGAGTGTGGGCTTGCGTGGGTGTGAGTGGCGTTGCGTGGGTGTGAGTGGCGTTGCGTGTGTGAGTGGCATTCCATGGGTGAGTGTGGGCTTGCGTGGGTGTGAGTGGCGTGTGTTTGAAAGTGGCGCTGTATGGGTAAAAGTGGTGTGTGTGAGTGGCGTTGCGTGTGTGAGTGGCGTTGCGTGTGTGAGTGGCGTTGCGTGTGAGTGGCGTTGCGTGTGTGAGTGGCGTTGCGTGTGTGAGTGGCGTTGCGTGTGTGAGTGGCGTTGCATGTGTGAGTGGCGTTGCATGTGTGAGTGGCGTTGCATGTGTGAGTGGCATTGCATGTGTGAGTGGCGTTGCGTGGGTAGTTGCGTTGCATGTGTGAGTGGCGTTGCGTGGGTGAGTGGCGTTGCGTGGGTGAGTGGCGTTTGCATGGGTGAGTGGCGTTGCGTGGGTGAGTGGCGTTGCGTGGGTGAGTGGCGTTGCGTGGGTGAGTGGTGTTGCGTGGGTGAGTGGCATTGCATGGGTGAGTGTGGAGTTGCGTGTGTGAGAGTGGGCTTGCGTGGGTGTGAGTGGCATTGTGTGTCTGAAAGTGGTGCTGTGTGGGTAAAAGTGGCACTGCGTGGGTGTGAGTGGATTTGCGTGAGTAAGTGGATTTGCGTGAGTGAGTGGCCTTGCGTGGGTGAGTGGCGTTGCGTGGATGAGTGGGGTTGCGTGGGTGAGTGGGGTTGCGTGGGTGAGTGGGGTTGCGTGTGTGAGTGGGGTTGCGTGGGTGAGTGGGGTTGCGTGTGTGAGTGGGGTTGCGTGGGTGAGATGTGTTGTGTGGGTGAGATGTGTTGCGTGGGTGAGATGTGTTGCGTGGGTGAGTGGCGTTGCGTGGGTGAGTGGCGTTGCGTGTGTGAGTGGGGTTGCGTGTGTGAGTGGGGTTGCGTGTGTGAGTGGGGTTGCGTGTGTGAGTGGCGTTGCGTGGGTGAGTGGCGTTGCGTGGGTGAGTGTGGCGTTGCGTGGGTGAGTGTGGCGTTGCGTGGGTGAGTGTGGCGTTGCGTGGGTGATAGTGGGCTTGCGTGGGTGTGAGTGGCGTTGCGTGGGTGTGAGTGGCGTTGCGTGGGTGTGAGTGGCGTTGCATGTCTGAAAGTGGTGCTGTGTGGGTGAAAGTGGGTTTGCGTGAGTGAGTGGCGTTGCGTGTGTGAGTGGCGTTGCATGTGTGAGTGGCGTTGCATGTGTGAGTGGCGTTGCGTGGATGAGTGGGGTTGCGTGGGTGAGTGGCGTTGCGTGTGTGAGTGGCGTTGCGTGTGTGAGTGGCGTTGCGTGTGTGAGTTGTGTTGCTTTGAGTGAGTGGTGTTGCTTTGAGTGAGTGGCGTTGCGTGTGTGAGTGGTGTTGCGTGTGTGAGTGGCGTTGCATGTGTGAGTGGCGTTGCATGTGTGAGTGGCATTGCATGTGTGAGTGGCGTTGCGTGGGTAGTTGCGTTGCATGTGTGAGTGGCGTTGCGTGGGTGAGTGGCGTTGCGTGGGTGAGTGGCGTTGCGTGGGTGAGTGGCGTTTGCATGGGTGAGTGGCGTTGCGTGGGTGAGTGGCGTTGCGTGGGTGAGTGGCGTTGCGTGGGTGAGTGGCATTGCATGGGTGAGTGTGGAGTTGCGTGTCTGAGAGTGGGCTTGCGTGGGTGTGAGTGGCATTGTGTGTCTGAAAGTGGTGCTGTGTGGGTAAAAGTGGCACTGCGTGGGTGTGAGTGGATTTGCGTGAGTAAGTGGATTTGCGTGAGTAAGTGGATTTGCGTGAGTGAGTGGCCTTGCGTGGGTGAGTGGCGTTGCGTGGGTGAGTGGCGTTGCGTGGGTGAGTGGCGTTGCGTGGGTGAGTGGCGTTGCGTGGGCGAGTGGCGTTGCATGTGTGAGTGGCAGTGGCGTTGCGTGGGTGAGTGGCGTTGCGTGTGTGAGTGGTGTTGCTTGGGTGAGTTGCGTGTGAGTGGTGTTGCTTGGGTGAGTGGTGTTGCTTGGGTGAGTGGTGTTGCTTGGGTGAGTGGCGTTGCGTGGGTGAGTGTGGCATTGCGTGGGTGAGTGTGGCATTGCGTGGGTGAGTGTGGCATTGCGTGGGTGATGGTGGGCTTGCGTGGGTGTGATTGGCGTTGCGTGTCTGAAAGTGGTGCTGTGTGGGTGAAAGTGGCACTATGTGGGTGTGAGTGGCTTTGAGTGAGTGAGTGAGTGGCGTTGCGTGGGTGAGTGGCGTTGCGTGGGTGAGTGGCGTTGCGTGTGTGAGTGGCGTTGCGTGTGTGAGTGGCGTTGCGTGTGTGAGTGGTGTTGCGTGGATGAGTGGTGTTGCGTGGATGAGTGGTGTTGCGTGGATGAGTGGCGTTGCGTGGATGAGTGGCGTTGCGTGGATGAGTGGCGTTGCGTGGATGAGTGGCGTTGCGTGGATGAGTGGGGTTGCGTGGATGAGTGGGGTTGCGTGGATGAGTGGCGTTGCGTGTGTGAGTGGTGTTGCTTGGGTGAGTGGCGTTGCGTGGGTGAGTGTGGTGTTGCGTGGGTGATAGTGGGCTTGCGTGGGTGTGAGTGGCGTTGCGTGTCTGAAAGCGGTGCTGTATGGGTGAAAGTGGCACAGAGCCTTTGATGTGGCCTGGCGCAGGAGAAATGCTGCTGCTGCTAATTAAATATAAAAAGTGTTTAGGGAGTCACGGCTGCCGAGAGTAACAAGGCAGTGCTGGGAGGGGGGCTGCGCACCAACTGAAGTGCTCTGGTTGCACGGCCTGCGGCCGTGTGAAGTGATAAGCCTTTGAAGTACACAGGCATGCTGTGACGGAGGTGTGAGAGGTCTGGCAGGGAACAGATGGCCTGGCCGTGAAGCAGGGGGCCGGGCAGCGCTGGGGAAGCCTGTGGGAGGGTGATTGATGCATTTGATGTGGGGAGGGAGGAGAGCCTTTTGCAAGCCTTGTGCAGGAGAAATGCTGCCGATGCGCGTGCATGTTTAATCACATGATTCACGTGAACTTCATGAAAACAGCGGCTGAAAGCCCTTGGTTTTACGATGATTTTGGCCACTTGAATTCTCGTTCCCTCAATGCGCTTGCGCGCATTGTAGGTCACAAGACCTAAAAATGGCCCCAGTCGTGCACACAGGGGGCGCTGTGCACCAAGTCAATGTAAGTGATATAAATGGAAATATGGACTTGGTGGTACTTACTATTTAGAGTACCTGTGCAGGTACTAAATACCGGATAGTACATGCTGACGTAAAGCACTGGTCAAAACAGGGGAGGCAAACGAAGGGCCAGATAACAAGCTGCGACTAGAGGGAGCTGAGAACAGGGAGAATCGAAAACTGGAGTGAGGTATAACTGAGAATTAGGTGGCTGATAGTGGGAGAACAAACTCATGACCCCCCACCGGTTTAAGTCCTGCTAATACAGAACGCACATATATTTGAAAACTCTCTCTAGATCGTAATCCTAGAAATTATTCATTCTAGCTCAGCGCACAAGAATATCAAAATATAATGTGGACTTTGGAAAAGCGCCTCAAGTGGCAAAGCAGATTGGTCTCGAAAAGCACTGGGAGCCTCATGAATAGCGCTGTTAACAAACAATCAAAAAAGTAGTGCAGACATAATGTCCTAAATTGGCCTCTGGGTTGGTCGAGGAGTAATTAGGCGGGTGGCTTGGGGACGGCAAAACACAGAAGAGACATGACTTATGCATCATGGGCGTCCGCAGGGGGGGGGCAAGGAGGGGCGCTTGCCCCCCCCCTGGAGCAACCCTTCTTGCCCCCCCCGTGGACACCCATGAAAACCATGACTTCGAGACGGGGTTCTCACTCTCTTTCCTCTCCTTTCTTTTATTTGCTTCCCTGTGAAATGGATCCAAAAAAGAGACGCTTCTGCTGGAAATGTTGCATTTTAATTCCAAAGTGCAGCTTTGGGAATAAAATGCTAAAAATATGAAAAATAGATGAATAACTAAATAAAGTAAGGTAGAGTGGTAGCAAACTGGCAAAATTGATTTTATTCACACCGAAACACATTAGCGCCACTTTTACAGAGGTTGCCAGTGAAGCGCTATTTTTGTTTTCTTGCCTTTATTTTCCCTGGACTTGGAACTGGTGCACCAATCCTGGAGGTACTGCAATGTGTGGATTGGAAAACAAATTTGTGCTGCGGCTCTGCGTTCAGGGATGTGGTCTTTTTACCATACTGCTTACGTTTTGTAAGGATATAAGCAATGGTCACTGAAATGGGTCCATTCAGGGCCCTGTAGTAGTGTCCTTAACTTTTCAGGCAAAAGCACGTACTGATTTCTGAATAGTGAGTGTAAAAGCATTAAGGTAACCATGTTGTTCGTGCTTACATTTCCCATGGTTTGCTAAATTTTGCATTCCCTATAAGTGTTTGCTTTTTCCAGGATGTTGTTACTTTTTTTTTTGTAGGCCACATTTTGCTCTTGTCTAGTGCGTAATTTAAATTGAGCTGCATCCAGGTGTTTATAGCGGGTAACAATTGGGTTGTAGTTGAAGATAGTGGGAGTTTTTATCGGTGGGGCAGTACGGTGTTCAGTGGGGGAGAGGATGTGGCACTATGGTCAGAGCTGCTGAATTTGGAACTGGGAACCAGGTTCAGCCTCAATAACCAGTCCACCAGACCACTCTCCTGCGAGAGCACAATCACATGCTAGACCTTAGAAGGTTTTGCAACACCTTAGAAGTCCTGGTGTCTTTCGCACAAGCAGGTGGACCCTAGCATGACAACTGTAGGTTAACCTTCAAGGCTTGTCCACCATTATTCATACTCCAGTTCACCTCCAGTCTTGCGGGCAGGCCTATGAAGCTGCACACCATAGAACAACAGTCACTGAGGTCACAGGACCCTTGAGAAGAGCAAGCTCTAGGGCAGTGCAACCAGTGTGACCGCACCGGGTACTGACTTTAGGTGGAGGCATCATGTTTGCAAGTATATTATGGTTTTAAAAACGCTTGCTGCTTCCTTCCTGGTCTCCAGCACTTTTCGGCAACAATAAAAATGTCATGATGACTTTGGTGATTAATGTTCTTCCTAGAGAGAGATCAGAATTTTGTCTAGTGGAAGTTTTGACTCATGGAAAGGTAGCTCAGAGGGTTAATGTACTGGCTGCAAAGAACATGCGCCATGCAGATCACAAAGTGCACATCATGTAAATAGGTCAGTGGGCTACTGCTTTTGTCAGAGAGATCCTTTTGTTATTTGCAGTTTATAAGGTAAAATCCTAACTTAGAACAGTGAGCTATTAACTGTCATCTAAGAGCTACATACAAACTGCAAGGTATAAATTAGAGCATTATGCCCCCCCCCCCCAGTCTTTGATTATCCTAATGTCCCAAAAAGTGTTCTTTTGGACAGAAATCAATTCTGATTATTGAGGATAACCCCCAACCATGGTATTACGTTTTAAATTCCGGGTATTGAGTTTCTCCAGACCAATCACTATAAAACTATACCGGCTACTAGTATGATTGTCATGTGACTCCTACACCTTGTAGTCCTTAGTCTTATGTAATATTTTCTATACAGTGATTTACACACATATTGATTGTCTCTGTGTAATGTGAAGTGCTCTGACACCCTACAATGGTATAAGTGGCGCTGTAAATCAAATTAAATGCATCTGAGAAAGAGTGGTTATGGAGACTTGGAGGCACAATTAAAGGGTGGTAGTGAGGGAATCCATGGCGGAGGTGGTCATTGGGGGGCACTAACAAACATTAATGCACAGGACACCACCAGTGCTATGGCTGGCCCTGCCCTTGAGGCCAGTCTGCCTCACCGATAGGTACCTCCATTGGCCTTGTTTCAGCAGTAGTAGCTGCAACTCACCAGGGATTGGCAATGCAGGATTTGCACACACACCAAACTAAGTTTGCAAACTTTACAATCTCCCTGCTTCATTCACATGCACTTTTAACATGTGATGCCAGCTGTGGGGCCACTGGAATTAATTATGTAGCAAAGGATGACAACAATATGCCATAGTGTTGATTAAATTATGCATTAAAAAAAAGGCTGCAGCGTAATTCAGTATATTTTCAGATATTTTATTATTTTGACGTGTGTACACATGCTTACAGTCTCTGGAAAGATTTTGCCTTATTAGTACCAGTGTAACATACAAACGCAGCAGTGAGAAAGGTGACCAGCCAACCTTTACAATAGGCCATCCACTCCGCAGCAACACACGTCACATTTTATGTTAACTTTTGATATGTTTGACCTACAAACAATTTATTAGTTTAAATGGTCAGATCATGCAGCAGATTTTACATTATGAGGCAAATATGGCAGAGCCATAATTTTAGAGAAAACATTTGCAAACTAGGATATTTTGCCATTCATGTTTGAACTGCTGTTGCGGGAAAAGGGAGAAGTGCTGATGACAGAAACTCCATGGCTCGGAGACAAATGGCTTGCGTTTCCACATTTTATCGTATTTGGTACATTCTGTGATTATTAGAAGCATATCCCAATTTGTGAATATATTTTAATGTCAATAATTAATTATAACCTTAAATAATCATGTGTATACATTGGTTGATTAAACTGGGCAGTGAAATGCCAAACAAATAATAAAAATTGGGATGTCTGCGCATATTGGCCACACCTCTGGCTCCACCCACAGATCCAATCCTTGGGTTATTCCCACCCTCCGATTCTCTGCCCACAGTTCCCCTACTTTTTTCCCCACTTCGACCACTGTGTAAGACTCAGCATTCCTTGACCTTTGATGTGCCGCCGCTGCGGGCACCGCATGTGCCACACATTTACGGTGCTGGGCTTCTGCATAAGGGAGCTGGCCATTATTGTATCCCTAAATGTGCGCACGATGTCAGTTTGACATTGACTACACGTAGAGGGACTCTAAGTTTCTTTTCAAAAATATAGCTAACATTTGGACCTATACATTTTATTTTGTATAAATTAATTGAATGTGTGTAAAATTTAGAAATGCCCAGGGAATTCTAGTAAAGGGAGCACCCATTGGCGTATCACTAGCGTGTGTGATTGCTGCATTATTTATTACTAACTTTGACGTTGTACTTTAACTTTGGATAAAAGTTATCATGAATTCTAACACCAAGAAGCCAATATTGGTGAATATGTGTGCTACAAATAATCCCTAACATACACTGTGCATGCAGTATATTTAATCTGGTGCTTTAATCATAGGCTGTTTTAAAGTATTCTGATAAAAATTGAATCGTGCTGAAGACAGCCTTGATTAGTGTTGGATCGAGGACCCGGAAGTCTGCACACCTAGCAGACAGAGATAAAGCACCTTGTCAGAAAGTTTAGCGTTTTCCCTACAGGTGGTGTTTGTTGGCCTGTGGCTGGGTCAGTCACATGTCCTGGATTCCTGGCTTTTAATTAAGTCTATTCTAGTTCTGCGCCCCAGTGTTTCTTGTGCCCCACCTGGCACACATCACGTCGAAGGATGGTGATGACATTAACATTTTGCCCCCCCCCCTGGAAAAATTTCTGCGGACGCCCATGTTATGCATGCCCTTGATAAATGGAGAGAAGGAAAAAAAGAGCAACAAGGCTTTCAGCAAATGGGAAGCCTATAGGCGGGCTGTATGCCCAGAAGCAGATACAACATGTCTCTCTTTAAGACAACAAATGTGCGGCGTCTAGACCAGAGACAAAAATAGGGCTGTTTAAATGTATGTTCCTCTCTGAAAGTCAGTGGTTCAAGAAGCAGTGTTCTGGTTTGTGTGTGAACCTGAGCATGCCAAATATCTTACCTTCGATGCTAGGTGTTGTGGAGGAGAGATGTGTAGGACTTTGAGTGCTGAAGGTGTTTCATATATAGCTATAGCTGCAATGGGAAGCCATTTGAGAATTTGAAGTACTGTGGTGATGCTTTTTAACAGCAGGATCGAAGCACCCTGCAGCATGGAGCACAGCTTTCGAGGGAGAAAGTTACGTTTTGGGCAGTCCAGTCAGAAGATCGAAATGTATACAGTACTTTAGACCATGTCCACCAGTTCCCTCATCCCAAAGCCAAAAAGTTAGTTGTTAGGGAGTTTGAGGAGAAACGTGATAGAGAATTGTGAAAGGACAGATCTTGATTGAATTATTGGATATATGTGTGTCATTTTTAGGTCTCGCTGGCGTTGCAGCGCGAAGCTGACCGACTCACCCACTCACTGACCGACTCACCCACTCACTGACCGACTCACCCACTCACTGACCGACTCACCCACTCACTGACCGACTCACCCACTCACTGACAGACTCACCCACTCACTGACCGACTCACCCACTCACTGACAGACTCACCCACTCACTGACAGACTCACCCACTCACTGACAGACTCACCCACTCACTGACAGACTCACCCACTCACTGACAGACTCACCCACTCACTGACAGACTCACCCACTCACTGACAGACTCACTCACTCACTGACAGACTCACCCACTCACTGACAGACTCACCCACTCACTGACAGACTCACCCACTCACTGACAGACTCACCCACTCACTGACAGACTCACCCACTCACTGACAGACTCACCCACTCACTGACAGACTCACCCACTCACTGACAGACTCACCCACTCACTGACAGACTCACCCACTCACTGACAGACTCACCCACTCACTGACAGACTCACCCACTCACTGACAGACTCACCCACTCACTGACAGACTCACCCACTCACTGACAGACTCACCCACTCTCTCACACTCACTAACCGACTCTCACACTCACTAACTGACTCTCACACTCACACTCACTGACTCTCACACTCACTGACTCTCACACTCACTGACTCTCACACTCACTGACTCTCACACTCACTGACTCTCACACTCACTGACTCTCACACTCACTGACTCACACTCACTGACTCACACTCACTGACTCTCACACTCACTGACTGATTCCCACTCATTCTGATTCACTCACTCACTATCAACACATATTGCATTACAAATACAATAGGTGTCACATTTGCGAAAGTTTAAGCTATTGTCATTGTAAATGACAATTCTATTAATGTATCTATTTTCAAAAACACCTAAATAAAAAATGTGTCATTTACAATACCAATAGCTCAAACTTTCCTAATGCGAGACCTATTGCATTGCAAATGCTTTTTCATATACTTGCAGGAGAGGGACACAGCACTTTTGATCTGTCGAGCTGTTAAACTTACACCGAAAGACTCAAGGATACAATTACCCCTAGAGTGTACATTTAGTCAAAATGCCGTTGGACTGGGTTTTGAATTGTAAATTTGCTTTCGCAATGTCAGCTGTACAGATAGGGGCAATTTACCGAGTACGCTCTGGCGAGATCACTAGTAGCCAAACTGACTGCCCCACCTCAATTTCCTTTCACTGTTGTCCCGCTCGAACCAGCTCTCAATGTAATCATTTAACCCGCCAATAACGTTTATTTAGCCAGAAATACATTTAGAGCCATGATCCTTGAAAATGCATTCCTTTGGATTTATCCTCTGTAAAGTGCGACTAAACCTGAGTTTCCGAGTCGGGACTGCCAATAAAAGGGTAATAAAAATATCTCTGCTCAGAAGTGCAAATAAATCAGTTTTTTTAAAACACAACCTGCCTTTATTTCGACACTTGAACAATGAGCCAAAAAAGTCATAGATTAATAGCTGTTGTTTTCAGCGAAAAAACTTAATTTACTTTGCTTCTGAAATCTGCAACATTAGTTTTCCGACAACCCCCAATAGTTTTTCAAAGTAACACCCACGATGTAATCAACAAGCATTTGCAATGCAATAGGTCTCGCATTTGTGAGAGTTTGAGTAAGCTATTGGCTTTGTAAAGGGCAATGCCTTTTATTTATGTTTTAAAAATCAACACATAAAATAAAAGGCATTGCCATTTACAATGCCAATAGCTCAAACTCTCGTAAATGCGAGACCTATTGCATTGCAAATGCTTGTTTCCTTAGGTGACATGACTGATGTATATGATCTCACTAACCACTATAACCCCACTATCCCTGGTATCATGGTTACCTTTGCACCTCTACAACAACAAAAAACCTCCTCCAAAATCTCTAAATCTTGGTTCAATGACAACCTAAATTCTGAATGCCGCAAATTAAGGGCAGCTGAACGTTTATGGAGATCAAATCCTTCTGTGGATCATCTTAAAGTCCTTAGATCGGTAAGGAGCTCATGTAATAAAAAAAATCAAGACTGCTAAGGCTGACTACTTCAGATCTCAACTTACTCAAGCCTCAAATCGCCCTAAGAAACTTTTCAAAATAGTCAAGTAACAATCAGCGAAAGCACCCAACCACCTTGTCTCGGGAAATGACTCTCCTTCGTGCGACGACCTGGCTGCTTTCTTTATGGAGAAATCTAAACTCATCAGCATCGACCTATAATCTAAGAAGGCCCTTCTTCCATCTTATGAGTTTGTGGCTCATCCTGCCCTCTCTGAGAGGTTAAAGCTTCTTTGTACTAGAACCAAGAACAAGGCCAATTGGGGCTCTTTCACTCCCCTCTGTGAAAATGAAATCTACAAAACCCTTCTCAGTATCAATCCTTCTAATCACTACAGTGATCCGGTGCCACAGTCTGTTTTTCTTTTCAAAGAAATCAAGGATGCTTTCATTCCCTTTTGGACAAAGATTGTCAATGCCTCTCTATCACAAGGCAAAATCCTGGATTGTCTAAAAGCAGCACAGGGGGGGGCGTGGCCAAGATGGCGGTGTGAGCAGACGTGCCTCGTCGAGCTCCCGCCGTTGGCTGCCGTTTTCTAGCTACTACCGCGTCTTTTCTGGCACCGGGTGACTCCCCGGGGTGCCCGGACCTGACATCGGAGCAACGGTGTCCCTGAGGGGCAATATCCTGCCCAGATCCTGCCGACCCTGAACGGGCTAGACGCGGCCTGCGGAGGCCGGGACAGCGACAACGAGGCCGCGAGGGGCGGAGCCAGGTGGCCGCCGCTACAGCATCCCCGGCGGGCAGTGGCAGGTCCGACACACGCGGCTGTGCACGAGGCCTCCCGCGGCTCCTCAGCTGGGGCTTCTGCGGACCTGCCGTCTCCTCTTGGCAACATGGCCGGTCCTCCCAGGCTGCGGACAGAACGGCTGGTGAGCGGCGGCCGGGAGAAGAACGGCGGCACTGGCGCTCGGCGGGAGACCAGAGGTGAGGTGAGGGGGGTGCCCGGACAACCCCCCCTGTGTCACGCCGGCTGAAGACTGTGGCTCGGGGACAGCCCCGGGGAGCTAGTAAAGGCACCGGCAGACCCCACGCGGTGCACCACACCTGCAGCCCTCCCCGATCCCTGCCTGTCTCTACGAGCCGCCGTCTTGTGGATTTGGTGGCATGACTGTTGGGCACACTAGCTGGGCATACTCCCTATACCTCCCCCTAGCTGGGCAACGCATCGCATCACCCCTGCAGCCTCGCTCCTAACACGTAGCGCACAAGAGCTGGGTGCGGAGCCTTGTACCTTCGCACACCACGGGAGCTGGAGGCGTGTGGGAGGGCCCCCGTGTGCGCAGCGGGTGGAAGCGAGTCAGCAGAGGCAACGTGGGGACCCCGCGTCGGAGTGGTGGCTGTGGGGGCCCCCTGCACGCACTACACTGTCCCTGACCCGGATGATAACCGGCTGCCTCGTAGCTTCTCGGGTTTGGTGAGCCGTGTGCCACCATTTTTTATGAACTGGCCCGGTCCTGCGCCCTGCCATACTGCCTGAAGCTAGACTTTGAACGCCTTTCTGTGGAGGGGTGACCACCCGTGTGACCTTCCCCCGAGTGCTTGGGCTAGTTGGGGGACCCCTGGAAGCAGGAGCACGTGGTTCGGGGGGACCCTGCGGCAGTCCGCTGGGACTGGTCTATTCACCGCTACTGTACAGGGCCTAGATATTGGAGCTGCGGAGTACTGTCGGCCCGGTCTGCCCTGCTCCACTTTGCTCTCCTGGCGGACCCGGAGGGTATGGCTGCTGGTAGGGTGCGCAAAGATAGGACCATTAAGGACTTGCTCACTCCTGCCATCATGGGGAAGAAAACCGACCTTCAAAGTGCTGGAGCCCAGGCGGTGCCCACTAAACTCGTAGCCAGCCCGCCGAGCAAAAACTCTCAAAGCACAGATGAGCCTGTCACCAGGTCCTTCCTGGAGTCTCTGTTCAGCGGCCTAAGAGAGGACCTCCAACTTCTTAAGACGGAACTGAAGGGACAGATTCGGGAACTACGGCGGGACACAGATGCCATAGGGGAGCGGGTAGCAGACCTCGAGACGAAGAGCGACAGCCGGGATGTCGAGATGGAAGCACTCCAGCAAGAAATCATCCGCATTCACGACCAACAAGATGACTTACAAACGCATGTTGAAGACCTGGAGAATCGTTCCCGAAGGCATAACATCCGAATCAGAGGAGTGAAGCCTACCCCGGACACAGCGGATCTCTTCCAGTTCACAAAAGGCCTTTTCAACCACATTCTGGTCCGACCGGCGGACTCCGGTATAATCCTAGACAGAGCGCACCGGACGGGTCCGCCCAGAGCCTCTGGTGCCCTGCCAGCAGATATATTGGTGTGCGTCCAGGACTTTCGCACCAAAGAAGAGATCCTTACCAAGGCGCGACAGCTTGACCCCATCACGTATGGCGACCACTCACCAACGCTCTTTCAGGACCTCGCCGCCATCACCCTGGAAAAACGCAGGTCGTTCAGGCCGGTCACTGCTGAACTACGGCGCCTCGGTATCGCCTACAGCTGGGGACACCCGTTCCGACTTGTGTTTAAATGGGACAATAAAATACACCAGCTGCGGTCCCTCACTGATGCTTGTCGGTTATTGGGCATTGAAGAACCCGAGTCGGAGGGAGGCTCGCAGTCCGGAAGCGCCCCAGAGACTGGCTCCTCTAGCCGATGGCGGCAGCAGAAACGGCGACGCAGGCCACGTCGCCCACCCCAGGAAGAGATCCACAAAGGTCAGAGAGCGGCAGTCGAGACGGCGGCGGTGGAGCTGGCGGCAACGGATAACGGCTGATGGGCGGGAGTCGGGGGCCCGGGACCCCTCGGGCCAGATATGGATTGCTTCGGCGGTCAGCGGCGGGAGGAACCTCGATGGAGGCGGACACATTCCCCTGCTTTCTCCACTCATCTGTGAAAGATGAGGGACAGTATTGTACTTTTGTGGCTCTATGTTTTGCGGTTTTCAATTTGGGGGTGTTGGGGGGGGTCGGGAGGGGAAGAGGGGAAGGATGGGGGCAGGGTAAGGGTAGTTCTGGTTGTGGGTTGGCGAGGGAGGGGTTCCAGGTCCAGGGAGTTCCGCAATGACAGGCAAGTGGGCATTCCAGGTCGCAGGGGACAAGCCACTGCTGGGCGCGACTCGGCCCGGTCCCAGAACCCGGCCGGGGAGGATTGTATACATCGGAGGTCAGCATGGGTGATCAGGGGAGGGAGGTATGGATGATGATTTATGGCTTCTACTGAGGTACGTATCCTCTCGCTGAATGTGCGAGGGCTTAACAACCCCATCAAACGCAAGGCGGTACTGTCGAGCCTCGAGCACTCCCAAGCAGACATCTGCCTCCTCCAAGAGACACACCTATTACAGAAGGATGGCATTCGCATGAAAGCACACACCTTTCCTCACCAGTTTTTTTCGTCCGCACCACATAAGAAAGCTGGGGTTGCTATACTAGTGGCGAGAAGGTTTCGGGGGCGGGTCCTGAAACAGGGAGCAGAAATCAAGGGGAGACTCTTATTATACGACTTCTCACTGGGGGGATCAGATTTCACGGTCTGTTCGGCCTATGCCCCTAATGAGAGACAAGAAAAATTATTTCATGACGCGCTTAACATGCTGGCGGCATCGGCAGATAGACACATCCTACTGGGAGGGGATCTTAACCTTGCGTTCGACACCGCCCTAGATAGATCAGCGCAGCGCTCCACGCAGGCTGGGTCCTTGTCTGAGGGAGGGTTGGCACGACTGAGAGAGCTGGGCATGGTAGATCTTTGGCGCAGTTTCCACCCTGGCGCCAGGGCTTACTCATACTTTTCCAGTGCACACCGCACTTACGCCAGACTGGACTACTTCTTGGCCTCTATCTCCTTACATGCCCTGACCTCCACGGTTGAGATAGGAGTGGCATCCCTTTCTGACCATGCTCCCCTGTTGGCGACTTTCCTCTTCCCACCGGCGCAGCGACCACCTCTGTGCTGGCGTCTGTGGGACACACTGCTGCACCGCAAAGGAGTTCCGGAGAAAATAATAGGCGCAATCCACGATTACCTGCTGCACAACACCACGGCGGACACCTCCCCGACCACACATTGGGCGGCCTTAAAAGCAGTCCTCAGGGGGGAATTCATAGCCTTAGCTGCGGCAGAGAACAAAGCGCGAGCGGAGAAGAGGGAAGAACTAACGCAGAAAGTTAGGGAACTGGAGGGCAAGCACCAGAGGACTTGTGCACCAAGGATCTGGAGGCAGCTGACCTTGGCTAGGAAACAATTGAGTCCGATCGATGAAGACAGGGCGGAATTTGCGGCACTGAGGGTGCGCCACATGTACTACACCGGGGGGGATAGGTGCGGGCGCCTTTTGGGACGGGCACTCAGGGAGACGCGTCAGCATCAGGCAGTGCTGGAAATCAGAACGTCCGGAGGCAAGCTGGCCACAGAAGATAGGGAAATCGCAACCGCCTTCGGCGCTTTCTACACCTCATTGTATTCAGGGGAAACACTGGATCTAGCGGCGGGTGATACTTTTTTAGACTCTGCCCAACTACCGACGCTTACCACAGAGCAGGCGACGGCTCTGGACGGTGACAAACGGCCCGGGGAGTTAATATCGGCCATCTCCCAGCTCCGGCTGGGGAAGGCCCCGGGGCAGGATGGCTTCACGGCCCTCTTTTATAAGAAATTCTGCATGCAGGTGGTACCGCTGCTTACCACTCTATTCAATCACCTCTCGGAATCGGGAGCTATTACAGGGGACTTGCTAGATGCCACCATTTCCGTGATCCCTAAACCGGGGAAAGACAAGACGAGCTGTGCAGCACATCGGCCCATCTCGTTTCTCAATATAGACTTGAAGCTCTATACGGGTATCCTCGCCGCAAGACTCGGCCCACTGCTGCCGAGACTGATCGACCCAGACCAGACGGGGTTCATCTCAGAACGCCAACCAACACCTGCATTTCCAGATCCACACCAACCCGAACACCACCCTCAGAGGCACCCTGATCTACCGACCCCCGGGACCACGCACGCAATTCAGCGAGGACATCGCCGACTTCGTCAGCCCGCACGCCCTCCCCTCCGCTGACTACATCCTCCTGGGGGACCTCAACTTCCACCTGGAGAACAACAACGACCGCAACACCAGCACCCTGCTCGACAACCTCGCCAACCTGGGACTCAAGCAACTGGTGTCCACCCCCACCCACCTCGCCGGACACACACTCGACGCCGTCTTCTCATCCAGCACAGACATCGACTTCAGCCACGCCACAGAGCTTCAATGGACGGACCACAGCTGCGTCCACTTCACCTTCAAGAGAACGACGACCCACCAACACCAGCAACAGACCGCCCGCAGAAGCTGGAACAAGATCACAGCAGACCAGCTCGCCACCTCCCTGAGCCAACACCCTCCTGCCAGCTCAGCGAACCCCAGCCAGGCCGCCGACAACCTCACGAAGTGGATCAGCAACTGCGCGGACGAACTCGCCCCGCTGAGGACCCCGCCCAGCAGACCCGGCAGCAAGAAGGCCCCATGGTTCACCGACGAACTCAAAAGCTCCAAGAAGAACTGCCGAGCCCTCGAGAAAGTCTGGAAAAGGGAACCGACACCGGACAACAGAACCTCCTACAAACTTGCCACCCGGAAACACCACCAGCTGATCCGCGCCGCCAAGAAAACTGCATTCAAGGACCGGTTGGACAACAACGCACACAACTGCAAGGAACTCTTCAACATCGTGAAAGAGCTTTCCAACCCCAGCGCAGGAAACAACGACATCACCCCATCGCAAGACCTCTGCAACTCCCTCGCCTCATACTTCCACAACAAGATCACGGACATACACAGCAGTTTCAACAACCAACCAACGCACACCACGACCGACCAGCCACCCCCCCCCACCACCACCCTCCACGCCTGGACCCCGATCAGCACCGAAGAGACCATCCGCACGATGAACTCCATCCACTCCGGATCACCGACCGACCCCTGCCCTCACCACGTCTTCAACAAGGCCGACGCTGTCATCGCACCCCACCTGCGAGACATCATCAACACCTCCTTCGACACCGCCATCTTCCCTGAAAGCTGGAAACACGCCGAACTCAGCGCTCTACTCAAGAAACCAACAGCGGACCCCACCGACCTCAAGAATTACCGCCCCATCTCGCTTCTCCCGTTTCCAGCCAAAGTCATCGAGAAGACCGTCAACAAGCAGATGGCCGCCTTCCTCGAGACGAACGGATCCCTCGACCCCTCACAGTCCGGCTTCCGAGCCAAACACAGCACCGAGACCGCCCTCATCGCCGCCACCGATGACATCCGAGCCCTGATGGACAATGGAGAAACAGCGGCCCTCATCCTCCTAGACCTCTCCGCGGCATTCGACACGGTCTGCCACCGCACCCTAGTACGGCGCCTCAGCAACATCGGAATCCAGGACAAGGCGCTGGAATGGATCATCTCCTTCCTGGACGGAAGAACACAGAGAGTCCGCCTACCACCGTACAAGTCAGAGGCCTCCAAAGTCATCTGCGGCGTCCCCCAAGGATCATCCCTGAGCCCCACCCTCTTCAACGTCTACATGAGCCCCCTCGCGGCCATCGTACGCAAACACCACCTCAGCATAATCTCCTACGCCGACGACACCCAGCTGATCCTCTCCCTGACCAACAACCCCGCCGCCGCCAGAGCCAACCTGCACGAAGGGATGAAAGAGGTAGCCGAGTGGATGACGACCAGCCGCCTGAAACTGAACTCGGACAAGACGGAGGTCCTCATCCTGGGCTCCTCACCCTCCGCCTGGGACGACTCCTGGTGGCCTCCTGCCCTGGGCACCGCACCCAAACCGACAGACCATGCACGAAACCTGGGCTTCACCCTGGACTCCTCCCTCTCCATGACCAGGCAAGTCAACAGCGTCTCCTCGGCGTGCTTCAACATCCTACGCATGCTACGGAAGATCTTCTGGTGGATCCCCACAGAGACCAGGAAGACCGTCACCCAGGCCCTCGTCACCAGCCGACTGGACTACGGCAACGCCCTCTACGCCGGGACCACCGTCAAGCTCCAGAAGAGACTCCAGCGGATCCAAAACGCCTCAGCCAGACTCATCCTCGACATCCCACGTTCCAGCCACATCTCCGGACATCTGAGAGACCTTCACTGGCTCCCCGTCAACAAAAGAATCACCTTCCGCCTCCTCACCCACGCACACAAAGCCCTACACGACCAAGGCCCGAGCTACCTCAACAGCCGAGTCAACTTCTACGCTCCCAAACGCCACCTCCGATCAGCCAACCACGCCCTCGCCGCCGTCCCCCGCATCCGAAGAGCGACTACAGGAGGAAGGTCCTTCTCCTACCTGGCCGCCAAGACCTGGAACTCCCTCCCGTCCGACCTGCGCCTGACCCAAGACCACCTCTCCTTCAGGAAGAAGCTGAAAACCTGGCTGTTCGAGCAGTAGCGGCTCCCCCCCCCCCCCCCCCCCCCCCCCCCCCAGCGCCTTGAGACCCTACGGGTATGTAGCGCGCTTTATAAGTGTATCTGATTGATTGATTGAAACCATCGACAACACCAAAAGGGCTCTACATCTTATAGAAAAAGCCACGCGTAGAGGGGGAATATATGCTAATGTCCATCGACGCGGAGAAGGCCTTCGACCGCGTCCACTGGCCGTACTTGGAGCGGGTTCTGCTACGGGCCGGACTGGGCGACCGTTTCCGTGCCTGGGTGCTTAACTGTTACTCGAGACCCTCAGCGACGGTACGGGTTAATGGGTACTCGTCGCCCCGCTTCCCTATAGAACCCTCTCCCCCTTACTATTCGCCCTATATATGGAACCCCTGGCACAGGTAATACGACATACTCCGGAGATTCGCGGCATCAAGATGGGGGACTTTACGCACACCATCAGCCTATATGCGGACGATGTTCTGTTGTCCCTCTCCTCCCCTCGTGAGTCCCTCCCTGCCTGTGTGGCGGTACTTGACACATTCGCGGAGGTGGCTGGTTTTAAGGTTAATCTCAGCAAATCCGTGGCGCTTGACCTCTCCTTGGGGGCGTCCACGAAGACATTCTTACAGGGCCTCTTCCCCTTCCCATGGGCATCAGAGGCTGTCCCGTATTTAGGTATACAACTGGCACCTACTCTGCAGGGTACAGTCCGCCTGAACTATGCGAAACTAAGAAACACGATACGATCGGAGTTGGGCAGGTGGAAACCCCTTCCACTGTCAAGGCTTGGCAAGGTGGCAGCGATAAAGATGACGATACTGCCGCAAATATTGTATGTATTCAGAGCTGTCCCTATGCGGCCGCCGGAGGGGTGGATTCGTCAAACCTAAGCTGAACTGGCCAACTTCATATGGAATGGACGGTGCCCACTCATGAAACTACGCTTGGCAATGCTGCCTCCTGAACAAGGAGGATTGGGCCTTCCGGATCTGCTCCTATACTTCCAAGCAGCACAGTTACGAACGCTTGTGGAGTGGAGCAAATGGGAATCGGAGAAGCACTGGCTCTTCCAGGACCAGGCAGTGGCGGGTCGCACTTTGCAGGAGGTACCCTTCCTGCGGCGGCACCATCGACCCCCGAATCTCTATGCTTCCTTCATTACGAGGACGCCCCTGGAGGTTTGGGACCAGGTGAGCATACCACATGAACTAACGTCCTTCCCATCCCCACTGATACCTCTAGTGTCCAACCCGGACTTTGGTCCCGGCATGGACGCGGTGGCTTTTGCGAAATGGGGCCCTGCGGGTTGTAAAGTGTTGTCCCACATCTATGCCGAGAAGGGAGCTATCCCCTTTGATGCCCTCCGCCGGGAATTTGGTCTACCGGAGGAGGAACGTCTCCGCTACTTCCAGGTGCGACACTGGGCGCTTCATCCCGCCGTTAGAGCAGGGGCTGACCGAAGACTCAGCGACTACAAATACTGGCTGCTTTCTAGGAAAAATGACCGCGGTTAGATATCTGATCTTTACCGCATGCTCCTGGGCAGATACGCACATATTCATAATGCAGGAAGGGCGAGGTGGGAAAGAGATTTAGAGCGCACGCTGAGTAATAAAGAGTGGGAAGGCATATGTTATAGGGCCCGTCATTCTGCGCACCACATGGGATTAATGGACACTCTCACTAAACTGGCCACATACTGGTATTATACCCCTGAAAAACTCCACGAGATGGACCACACTAAGGACGCACTCTGCTGGCGGGGCTGCGGGTAGAGGGGTACACTGGTACACTTGTTGTGGGGCTGTTCTCACCTGCAGGCTTATTGGAATCAGGTGCTAGATGAAATAGATCTACACTTGGACACCACCATCCCGAGGTTCCCCGCATATGTGTTGCTAGGCTCTCCTAATCCCATCACTTACCCCTTGCGCTCCCACAGAGGAAGGTTGATAGCTATAGCCTTGGGATCGGCGACACAAAATATTCTCACTTATTGGCGCACCACACGTGTCCCCACTTTTCAGGGCTGGCTACACCGTCTCTGGTACGTCCTGGGGATGGAGAAACTGTCACTGATTGCTAAGGGGGAGGGCGACAAATATCCAGAATTATGGCAACCCTTCTTGACGCTCCTGGCTTCTGAGTTTAGAGAAGTGACATGCCCCAGATACCTACGCCTGCTGCGGCTGTCCCAGCCGGCGGCCACAAATACTGAGGCCTGAGAGACCACTGTTACAAGTGAGGAATATGGACCTGGAACTGGGGTGGGGGTGGGTAAGCTAGGGGGTGGCGGGGACGGGGACATTCAGTTGGGTTATGGTTCTTATTACCCTGTTTGGACACTACTAAGCTACTTCGATGCAGACCCGATTGCAAGAGCCGTTACCTTGCAGCGGTGGCCCACTATTCCGTGTCACCACTAACGGTGCCTCGAAGACACTCTACTGACACTTGGGCATCAGAACAGGGTCCGCAACACGCATGTGTCCAAGCTCTCCTCTCTCCCCTTTCCCTGTTTTGACCTATTCCTAAAAGCTGTATTGACGCTGGTTGGGCTGAATGTTGACGCCACGCCAGCCTGTGAAGCATATTGATCTGATGTATTGAATTTGCAGCGCAATAAACAAAGTTTATACATAAAAGCAACTCAGGTATCACCCATTCTTAAAAAGCCTAATGCTGATAGATCTGATCTCAACAACTTTCGTCCCATCTCCAACATCCGCACTCTGGCTCGGCTCCTTGAAAAATGTGTGCAATCGCAACTCTGCACGAACATTGAGAAGTTCAAACTCTTGGATCAACATCAATCTGGTTTTAAGAGCGTTCACAGCACGGAATCAGCGCTCACTCACATTATGGATGATATTTAAAAAATGTTAGACCATAAAGAATCTTGCCCGTTAAACCTCCTTGACCTCTCCTCAGCATTCGACACGGTTAGTCACGACAACCTCTTAGACATTTTGGAACACAGATAGGCTTTTCCGGGCTGGTATTGCAATTTATTTTAAAGATTTTATATAGCACTTTCTAGACCCGGAGGTATCAGAACGCTTTACACGAGGATCAGACCACAGTTGCAGATTACATCTTTATAACGGTTACACAGTTGTTAGAGCATGGCAAAATTGTTACATGTAAGGTCGAGACAGACAATAAGGACATATACATAAGGGAAAAAGTAGGCAAGGGGAGAGATTCAGGGGAGAGGGGGAAGGAGCAGGGAAAGTAGACAGAGAATGAAGGAGGGAAAGAGGCGAGGAGCGTGAGAGACACAGCATGGAAAGAGGAGGGGGAGGGTGACGGGGAAAGAAACCGTTCGACGAGTCAAAGCTGCGTTCAATGTCCAGTAAGCTGTGATCCCAGTGGAAGTGATATCAATTCCCTATCTATGTTGTGAGAGGTTCCCTTTACTCAGTGGACTCTCTCAGAGGGGTCTCTGAGACACCAAGGCCTACATACTGGATCCTTCCGCAAAAAGGGGAGAGGGAGTGCTTTGGCAAGGGGTGCCATACCATACCTCAACTGTGAGTGGCTCCCTTGGCACTGTGTACTCTCTCAGCTGGTTCGCTGAGACTCCAGAGTATAAATATTGGATCTTTCCCCAACAAGGGGAGAAGGAGTGCTTAGTCAAAGGGCACAAAGGACAGGGGGCTAGGCGGTGTAAAGGGAGAGATTCAGGGTAGATGGGATAGGAGCATAGGAAGTAGACAAAGAAAAGAGTACTAAATGGGAATAAACCGCATCAGTTTGGGGAACAGACTGTTTTCTCTCTGTGGCCATGAGTTTGCCCCATCTCTAATGTAAAAGCCTAGCACAGGCCATTCCAGAAGCTTTACCATCCAGGGCATGAAGAACACAGTTTGTAATTAAAATTATTTTTCTCAATTCACAGACGTTTATAGTACGCTGCACATCAGCAATCCAGATGTTTTCATATTAAGTTCTTGGGTGCACAGGATGATGCTCAGAACTAACAGTGTTTAACCCAGTCATCATCCAGGGGAGATAGTTCAGAATCATGAGGCTGAGGGAGAAGATTATGAACCCGATGAAGGCAAACTCGTGGACCGCAGCATTCTCTGTAGAGGACACGTATGTCAGAGGGAGCAGGCATGGTACGATAATGATTCCAGTAGGCCACAGCCACCAGGAAGCAGAGTGGAAGCCAATGCAGAAGCATCAAACATACCTTTGTGGGCTATTCTCCCCCCACCCCCTCCCCCCACCCCCACCCAATCGAAGCGCTAATGGAGGAGAGATAATTCCGAACCCCAGCCTCATCAGATACCAACTGTGCATCTCCGGTCCTGTACTCGCTGAAACTTAATGAGGTAAATAATCTTTTTTCCTCCTTTTATTTAATGAGAATCACTCAGAGTTGAAAGCCCAACTCACCGGGCTGGTCACTCATTAGATTTAATTTTTTCCAACTCAGACCAGCTGAGCTGTAGCCCTCCTGACCCCCTCATATGGACAGATCATTTCATGATCAAGTTTTCCATTCATTAGCCATGTCAGAGGAGCTCAGAAATATATGCAGGAGAAAAACAAGAACTGCGCAGGCCATGGCATAATCTCTCCTTAGAAGCTTTGAACAATGGTTTCTCCATGGAACCAGTAAAGAACGTGAGGGAAATATCCGAAATGTTGATGACCTTTAATTCTGCCTTAGGAGCAGCCTTAGACGACGTAATCCCACAAACAAAGTACAGTACTTCTCAATGGCAGACTTCAACCCCCTGGTTTACGGTAGGGCTAAAGATGGGAAAATCTAAATGCAGGCGATTGGAAAGAATCTGGCGAGCCAGTAAGGACTCTCACAACAGACTTCTTTACAGATGGTCCTTGTCCAGATATCATCTGAATCTAAAAACAGCTAGACGTTTGTTCATTATTAACCAAATAGAACACCCCAGTAATTCCCTGAAAGCCCTTTTTGGCATAGTAAGGGTTTTGTATCCCCAAAGGTTTGTAGTCAGTCGCTAATGGAATCCAAAGAGTTTTATAACTCCCTTACAATTTATTTCCAAGAAAAGATAGCTAAAATCAATGCGAACTTTCCATCCATTGCCCCCCTTGCTTCTGAACCTCTTACCAAACTGGAGGAGTTAGGAAAGATAGCAAGTAGTACTCTTGATAGTTTTGAACTGACCTCGATTAAGGAGGTCTCTAAAGGCCTCTCTACCGCCAAATCTGGTTCACCACTAGATCTCTGCCTGCCAAAGACCATGGCGCTCTTAGCCACGAGTTGTGCCCCTGCCATCCGAGACATCTTCAACCATTCAATACAATCTGGCACCATTCCTAGGACATGGAAGAACGCGTTGGTTCGCCCAATATTTAAAAAAAAACAACGGCTGACCCTTAAATTCTCAACAACTACCGCCCCATTTCTTTACTACCGCTTTTGGGTAAACAGCTGGAAAGCATTATGAACAGACAGCTAAACTCATATTTGGAATCCAATCAAATTCTGGATTCATCACAGTCTGGCTTCTGGCCAGATTTTAGCACCGAGACCGCCATTTTGGTAGTGACTGATTCCCTTAGGCAGACCATAGACGCAGGAGGATCATCAGTACTGATACTCTTAGATTTCTCTGCAGCGTTTGACACCATCGCGCATTCAAAGCTTGCGGAGAGACTCTTCTCCTGCGGTATCCAAGGGACAGCCTTGAAATGGCTGCAGCATTTCATGTCTGAAAGAACACAAACGATCATGTTAGGACCCTATGCTTCTGCAAAAATGTGCCTGGATAGGGGTGTTCCTCAGGGCTCTTGCCTGAGCCCGACTTTATTTAATATATACATGGCTCCACTAGCAAAAATAGTCGAACTAGGATTTGAGATCATCTCATATGCTGATGACACACAGCTTATGTTTACAATCGGCTCAAACCCAGTTACAGAGAAAACTCGTTTCGCAATTGGCATGCTCGCAATCTCCAGTTGGATGACGGAAAACTCTCTTCAACTGAACCCTGGCAAAACTGAGGTGATGCTTATGGGAAGAGCCTCAGATAACTGGTTGGACGACTGGTGTCCTTCTCAATTGGGAACAGCTCCTGTTCCCAAACAATCTGTTAAAAACCTAGGTCTAAAGTTGGACCAGGCAATGACCATGAAAGACCACAATGCTGCCACTACCAACTCCTGTTACTACAGTCTACGCTTGCTTCGATGAATTCTCCCCTATATGTCTACCACCCATCGTAGAACTTTAGTCCAGGCAATGGTAATCAGTCGTTTGGACAATGGAAATGTTCTGCTGGCCGAAGTGGGAGAGGCCTTGCTTGCTAAATTACAAGTAATACAGAACGCTGCAGCTAGAATGTTTCTAAATCCTCCTGCAGGCTCCCACTTGACTCCTTTGCTCAGGGAACTGCACTGGCTACCAGTAAAAAAAAATCATTTTTTAAAATCTGTTGGTTAACGTTTAATGCTCTGAAAGGGAGAGGCCCCCTCTACTTGCAAAGAAACTCATTAAATACTCACCTAGCAGAAATCTCAGATCCAGCACACTAGGCCTTCTCCAGGTTCCCCAAATTCGCCTGACTCGTACAGGGGGCAGAGCATTCTCATATCTTGCTCCAAGATACTGGAATAAGCTCCCTGTGGCCCTGCGCAAAATTTCCAGCTACTGTATCTTTAGTAAACAGTTGAAAGCTTTTTTGTTTTAAGTGTCTCCTTGATTCGCTCCGGTCCTTTCAATCCTCAGGTTACTATTTCTAGGCAGCGCCGAGATGCCCCAGTGTGAGTCGTGTGCTATAGAAATAATCATAACAACAACATAACATAACAAACTGCCACTCCAATTTGGTGACTGAGGTCGGCTTACAAGGTAGAGACATGATGAATCGCCCAAGGAGACAAATAAATCTTCCTTTGGGTGCGCTATGCCGCCATCTTAGAGCCAGGGGATGTAACTCATAGTGTGCCGACCCTCATTTCAGTGCAAATCTGAATATAAAAATGTTTTCCTCACCGGACCTCAGATGATGTGGACACGAGGATTCGACCATAAGCAGGATGCAGAGTGACCTCATCTGTCCGCCGTAGCTCCAGGAGAAAAAAAGAAACACTCTGTCCAATGGTTCTCGTCCTTCCTTCACAATAGATTCCAAAGAATCAAGGTGAATCAATCCCTATCCCAGCCTTCCGCGGTCCCCATGGGGGTCCCTTAAGGGTCTGCCCTCTCTCCCATACTCTTTAGCATTTTCCTTGAACCGCTAACAAATGCTCTAACCTCCATGAATATTCTTTTTCATATGTATGCGAACGACACACAACTTCATCTGAATCACCCCCTCTGAAGACTTCACCTCACTCAAGTCCATCTTGACGAATTCACAAAAATGGCTAACTGAGAACCACCTTCTACTCAAGACTGAATTCCTTCTCATATCTCCTCCTAATCATACCCCCAAGATAACCTCTGGAGGAAACTCCTCACTGCCTTCAACTGCTCCTCTCATATCATTGACTCAGCCACATCTCTCGCAATCACCCTGGATTCGCACTTGAATATGAAGAATAATATCAGCAAGATGTGCTAGGGTGCTAATCACCAAATGAGGATTCTTAGAAATCTAAAACAATTCCTCCCGCAAACAGACCTCAAGCAGATGGTTTAATCGCTTGTCCTGACGAGCCTAGACTATGGTAGCGCCCCGCTCTGCGGCCTCCCGAATTACACCTTGGCCCCACTCAGGGCCTCCTTGAATGCCTATGCTAGACTGATTACAGGGACAAAAAGGAATGAACACATATATCTCCAGCTCTAAGATCTGTAAATTGGTTATCTTACGAAGCAGGAGTACAACTAAATATTGCTTGTTTGATACACAAAGCCATCCGTTTCAAAACCCCGGCTACCTGACTCAAAAGATTGAACTATCAGGAGGTGGTAGATCATCAAGAAGTGCGAATTTTCTCCTATTGAAACCTCAGACTTTTCGCAAAAAGAGAATGAGGCTCAGAGCCTCCTCGGGCTCGGCACCGAAGATCTGGAACTCCCTCCCACTGGAAGTCCGCCGAATCCCCCACTTGGCTGTCTTCAAACATGAAGTAAAAATTATCCTAATGTACAAGTTCTTGCCTTAGATGAGCATAGATAGTGGGTGGGGGGCACAAAAAAGTATATTTCCCAGGTTTTAGACAGGACTACAGCTTAACCCCTGAACGGAATTACACTAAATGTGTCAGAAAGCTAGATCTTGTCAACAAAGCATGCTTTTTATGATTTGTTGTAAATCGGTTCAGTAGTTTTCGAGATTTTAAAGAAAACCCAAATTTGTAGATCTATGGTTGCAAAGACTTCACAAATATTTCGCAATGATTTGCGAATGCGTGCGCCAACAGGAATGCTGTGATTGGCTGGCCATAACCTGTGTAGAAAGTTGATACCACCATTTTATGTAACGGGACACGGTCCCGGGGGGGGGTGAAAATACATTTTGAAAATGATCTAAGGGGTCAGGGTCGAGGTACACTAAACCCACAAGTGTGATAAAGTGGTCTTTGAGGGACCCCCTTAAGTGAAAAAGACATAGAATAACAGTTTTTTCCCTATACGTGCGATATTCACAAATGTGTTGCTTCGCTCAGTGCACCCCCTCGTGCAATGTTGCAACATATTCGCGAATATTGCCGCAAAAAAAAGAAGTACATTAAGATACTCACACACACTAATGTACGCACCGAGAGACCCATTCACACTGTTGCACCCAGTCACACACACTCAGACCCCCCTCAGACTCATTCAGCCACTCACACACCCAATCAGAGACTTATGCACCCACTCATACACTCAAGCAGCCACTCACACTCACACACTCACAGACTCACACTCACTCACTTTCTCTCACACCCACTCACTCTCACACCCACTCACTCTCACACCCTCACACCCACTCACTCACTCACTCTCACACCCACTCACTCTCACACCCACTCACTCTCACACCCACTCACTCTCACACCCACTCACTCTCACACCCACTCACTCTCACACCCACTCAGAGCCTCACGCACCCACTCACAGACCCACACAGACTCATACACTCACTCCCAGATGCACTCAGACACTTATGCATCCAGTCGCACACACACACACTCTCATGCACCCACTCACAGACCCATTCTGAAACTGCTGCACCCACAAATAGACCCAGTCACAGACTCATGCACTGATTCCCAGGCCCACTCACACACCCAGTCACAGACTCATTCACTCATGCACCCACTCACAGACCCACACAGCCAGTCACACGCACTGACACACCCATCACACATTCACACACCCAGGTTACTGGGAAGCTATAGTTAGGAAATAACATTGAAAAAACATTGAAAATCACTGGAAAAAAACAAAGGTTACAGGGACGTTATAGTTAGAAATTAGAATTTAAACAAGCTTTTGCATTGCCATAGATCTCGCATTTTAGAAACTTTCACTTATTAGTATTGTAAATGACAATGCCTTTTATCATTGCAGGTTTTTTAAACACATAAATGAAAGGCATTGTCATTTACAATGCCCATGGCTCAAAATCTCGGAATGGCGACACCTATTGCATTGCAAATGTTTGTTTAAATGCAGGGATTCTGTTCACTGCTGTACAAACGTGCCGGATGGGCAAGGGCGGAAAGGGAGGATGAATCTCCGCTGGCAACATGAGTAGAAGCTACACAATCTTTAATAGGCCCACATTTCACCTACTCAAAACAGGGTCGAATGAGAATCACACTTTGTACAAGGGTTTTCACCCCAGGCCCCTCTCCAGCTCCCAAAGTTCAGTGAATGAACACTAGTCGGATGAGCCCCAGTCGCCTCAGACCCTAGCTGGAGTGGTGGTGCTGGAGGCCATAGGCAGGTGACAGAGCACAGTTAGTCTAACCTAAGGATTGGTCTGCCCCCACTTTGCCAGTTGACCTTGAAGTCAGCCGAGACTCACAGCCAAGGTATTTCGGCCCCTTCAGAGGCTAAATAAAATCTCACACGTGTGACTTATTTGGCCCCAGCCCTAGAATCATTTCAATGACACTGAGCAGTCAGGAAATCATACCAGCTCACTATTGTACACCCATCTGGTGATGCACACCCTACTCCTTGAGCTGGAAAGAAACCACGCAACCTCAGCTTTTTTTTTTACTTTATAGTAACCTGCACAAGGTAACTAATTATACTGCTGTGATGGAAACATTGCTTTCCTGTAGAATGGCTGCGTAAACCGGATGTAAAGCAGCCTCTCTCTGCACTTGCTTTTTGCAAATATGAATGGTGGGGAAACTGATTCCAGCACTGACATTTGCTGTGATCGTGTGCAGATCGCCTTTTTGAACCCGGTTTAGCTGTTGGCGAACATTGGAGTCATTAAGTGTCTGAGTTTATCAGCCTTGCCTTCTGCCATTGCCAAATGGGTTGTGTCTCTAGAATTCTGCGTCATACATTGAACCGGGGCAGAGGTCATTGCATTCTTCTCCATTCAAAACAGAGGAGCAGTGATGCCCCCACCTCCTCTGCCAGGCCAAGGGTGGAGAGCTGCTCATTGCTGCATGTCTTGATTGCACCTCCGTGATTAAAAGGGCAGGGGGTCATCGCGCTTTATCTTTTGGGCTGCTGACACATCCTACAAGGAAGATTCAATGGCGTGCATCTAAGACCGGAAGTGATGCTGCATCGGACAGAGTTTTCTTTTTTTTTTCTTAAAACGAGCACCAGGTATATTTAAAGCAATCTGTCACATGGATGGGTTCGATTTTTCTTACAGAAGCAGAGTTTTGCCAATTGCTCAGTTATTTACTTTCTCCTAGTATGAAGAAATTTACGAGTTTTTCCAACTGTGAACGTTTTACTCCCACACTTACCTATATGGTGACATATTTTCTGGCAACTCAGTAGAGTTGCTCTGAAACCGGATGTGTTGTTTTCTCATAGTTTTTTTGTTAAACCGTATATACGCTATGCTTCCTATATTTTTCTTGCCATTTTGAAACTGATTGTCGGTCATTCCGATGCACATGAGCGAAAGGTGTGACAAATTAGTGTAATCGTGCACAAAAAAACGCATGTTTGCTAGCACTCATGCCTTGTTGGGGAAAAAAACATACAATGTTGCCAAAATCGAGTTGGGCGAGCAACACACACCACAAGAAAAGTAGCGCGTCTGTCATTGTTTAACTCCGACTGTTAAACGCTGCAAAAAAAGACAAGACTTCTGTTGACAGGAACAGACACAGCGTTTACCTTGCGGGAGCGAGCAGGGGCACCATCTGTTTTCAAGATAATTACAAACAAATGGTGCTGTCGCTCCCTCCCGCAAGGGAAACACCAAATGTGCACGCGTTGCAATAGAAAGCAATGCAAAACGTAAACTCTTTTAGGCAAAGTGCTGATCGATTGCAAAAGGTCCCCTCCTATGCAGTAACAGTCAAATGCCTAAAATGGATTGCCACCTGAAAGAGAAAATATTCAGGGAACAGAACGACCTGAAAGAGAAAAATTCAAAAGACATGTAACGGAACATAAGGAATGTACTCGTTCACTATGCTGCCTCAGGGGATGGTCGGTGGGCAAAAAAGAAGATCTCCGTCGGTTAGATGGTTTCCGTTGGGGCTTTGTGGAGTGACAATGGAAAAGACCGTCCCGCCGCTCCACAACTTCTTTTATCTGGGCATCCCAGAAACCGGACAGATCCAGATTAGACCCGCCTACGTATGCCTATGAAGTACTTGAGTGCTTCCGGGGCAAGTTCCCTTCTGAACCTCAACAAATCAAGGGCTGGTACCAGCGGCGTTACCATGCGCCGGCACCAGTCCCCACCCCTTCACGGCGCCGGGAAGCAGCACAAACTGCCATAAGTGCGGCGTGCCAGAGTCCGGTTGACACCTTAGCAAACTTCATTTTCGGACTAGTTTTCATAGCGACCTTCTTTGAAGATGCATCTTAATTTCGCTAATGTCGTTTATTAAGAAAAGGTGCCCTACTCCCAGCTTCTCTATTGCTTTATCATGGGATTTACTTTGTAGCCGAGCGGGAGAGAAGGGCATCACGCACAGTCGCCCAGCTATTATTGAATACTCCTGTTAACAAAAAAGCCAGACCTTGTGGGTTTGCCAGTGCTTGATAGTTTCACTTCTTCCTCCCAGTGAAGTGTTGATTCAGGCTGTTTGAGATCCAGTGAGGCTTTGCAGAGAAGTCGATCTCAGGAATTCCCTCTTTGGCTTGTTGTTTGCTAGTAGCTAGTGGTCTCTGTCAGAAGGTCATCGGTGGGGTCATCACTGTATGTGTCACCTGTTCTGTCGCAGTCTGAATCAGATCCTTCGGATGCCCAAGAGCAATGAGTCTAAAGCAGGCCTGGGCATAGTTCGCGGAGTTTCGCTACACGGAACTCCTCAAAGTGACCAAAAAAACTATGCGGAGTTCCGCAAGTGGCGGAGTGCGGTGCGAACTGCCGTTCACGCTGGTCTTTCTGCCACTCTGGTAGAAATTTTACCCGAGTGACAACTTGCGCTCCTACACTTACCTGGTGCGAGAGGGGAAAAACAATGCTGCATATGCAGAGCGGAGTTATTCGCAGTTTACGAGCTGCGCAGAGAGCAGAAAACTCTGCAAACTCCGCAAATGGAGCAGAGTTCACCGCCTAAGCCTAGTCTAATGCAAGATAGACCAAGAATGTGGCTTCTCCAACAGCCCGCATGACTGTGTACCGGTGCTGGGCACCTCTGTTGGTCCCTTCCTCACATTCTAGATACACAAGCCAATCACGTAGATAACATGGTGATTGATGGCGGTTGTTACCAGCCAATGGGCCTGGCAGGTAGGGTTATTGGGAGGGTTCTCAAAATACCCGTCCTCATTCTATAGAGAGGCTGGTGAACTTCCGGTCAGTTGGAGGCTATGGTGTCCGGTGAAAGCTTTTTTTCTGTTCAGCTGTGATGTGAAGTGTTGATGCTTACATTAACCGTAGTGAACTGAGTCAAGGAGCACTAGGAACCTGCACCTGACTGTTGGGAGGGGACAGCAACCGGAAACCACTTCCGGTCAGGGAGTGGGGAGGGCATTTTACAGGGATGAAGGCAAGGAAGGGGACATACATGTGGGCACCACAACGAAGATACAATAAAGACTCAAAGGCTGACCTACCTGTCTACGTGTGTTCTTGTGTGGCGATATGACAACTGGCGATGAGGAGGTAGGATCTGGAATCAAAACCAGAAACGCGTGCCTCAGATGATCGACAAAACCAGGAGCCCACCCTGGTCTGCCTACTGCAAAAACAAAGGGGCGCCACATCAGCAGTCCACCATGGTCTCAAGAAACTGATCCAGGAGCCTATCCTGGTCTACTGAACCCCAGTCGAGAAAACACAAAATCGGGAGCCCAACCTGATCGTGAGTAAAGCGAAGCTGGGAGCACACCCTAGTCAGCGTGCGGAGAATAGAAGCAACTTCGGGAGCTCACCCCGGCCGTATAAAAAGAAGGTGAGGAGAAGGGGAGCGGACATCCGACCGTGACTGCAGCCGCCCGCTGACTAACAAGAGAGCCCCGAGCCTCCCACAAATATTTCAAGCTGAAATCTTCCAAGAACTCGGCCACCTTAGAGTCAGGCAGGAGAACCAATCACAGGCTGAGAAGCGCCCGGTGGCCATCTTGGAGTTAGGCAATAAAAGAGCTAAAGACTCACAGAAAAAAAAATCGGTGGCCATTTTGGAGTCAGGCAGGAGAGCAAGTAAGGAGCTGAAGAAGACAAGGTAGCCATTTTGAAGTCAGCCAACACAATAAAAGGCCCAAAAGAGAGAAAACAAAAGGAAATTACCACAACAAAAGATGAAATAAAAAAAATAAAGGAGAAAAGAAAAGACATTTTAAAAAAAATAAAGGGAAAAAAGGAGAAATAAAAAGAAATTACAACGACAAAAGGTGAAAGAAAGGAAACCAAGTACAGCAAAAGAAGGTCTGCAAAACAACAAAATGACAGAAGACGCAAGTGACAAGAATAGCACGAACACAATTTTCCGCAGACCTCTACAATTCAGCTTGTCAGAACCACAAACAGCCATTCAGTGGGAAAGATGGATAAGGCAATTCGAACTATACATGCGTGCCACATGCAAGGCATACACAGATGACCAGAACATAGACTTGTTCCTAAACTTCGTAGGTGATGAGATTGAGGACCTGCTAATAACATTTCCACAAGATCAAACAACAACATACAAGGGACTAATTAGGTGCCTCACAGACAAATTTGACCCGCAAAGAAAAGTAGATTTCGAGAGGTACACGTTCAACACCACGTGTCAACTAGCAGAGGACTCTCTCGACGATTTCGCAGCCAGACTGTGTAAACTAGTAACGAATTTGACCAGTTTGACAACGAACAGGCGATACGGCTTTGCATCATTGAAGGCTGTCAGTCAGTGGAGTTCCGCGCACGATTTCTGAAGGAACCGTCCTCGCTCAAGAAAATACTGACCATGGCCCGAGTGGAGACCAGAGCAACAACACTTGCTAGACAGATGGTGCTGGGCAGGGCAAGAAGAGTAGAACAAGCGAACCCCGTAACTGGAAATGTCAAGAAGAGAGACAACACACCGCCACCAAGTAAGAAGCAATCAAGAACATGCAATTGATGTGGATTTGAATTTCCACACATACCGACGCATGCCCGGCAATGGGCCACAGATGCAGAAAATGCAACTGAGAAAACCACTTCGCAAGCACCTGCATGAGTGGAAAATGTAAAAGTGAGCGAGGAAGACCAGCAAGGCCACGAACAGTGACTAGCAGAAACACAAGGCACCTGGAAACAGAAAATCGCAGTCCCTCAGTGGAATCGGATGGAGCAACCGCGCCAGAGGCTGTGGTACTACTGTATCTGATGTCAGATGCCCCAGCGGAAAACCGCACGCCAGAACACATTAATCTTGTGGAAAAACATCAGATAAAGAAAACAGCGACAGTGAACATTGAAGTAGGAACATCAGATAAAGAAAACAGCGACAGTGAACATTGAAGTAGGAAGACACAGCACAAGCTTCGTATTAGATAGTGGAGCTACATGTAACATCATTTGCATGTCCGAATACGAGAAGATGAGGGTGAAACCTCCATTATCACCGTTCACTGTTGATGTATTCACCTGGGACTCGAGAAAACCAGTAGTGAACATGGGAAAGTTCACAGAAACATTAACTTACAAAGAAAGGTCAAGCAGAGAGCAAAAACATGCCCTACGAGGAGACATTCCAACACACTGTCTTCTACGCAACATGACCGCACAGGTGAAAGGTCTCCTAGCAATGACCTACAACATGTCAGAAAGACCCAACATTCTGATAGAACCTCCGGCTATACTACAAGGGCTGGGCAAACTAAAATAAATCAAATAACACTACATCAATGAAGTGATAAAACCGGTGGCTCAACATCCCCAAAGAGTGCCCATACGTCTGCAACCACAGGTAGAAGAAGAAATCCAAAGCCTACTGGCACAAGATATCATAGAGCCAGCCGACGGACCGACGTCCTGGGTGTCTCCAATAGCTCCGCTACGAGTCACAAAAAACGGAGGCACATGTTTTATGTGTGAACAAAATGAGTTGTATGGTGTCACTTCCTGCCGTCTGCCCCACTTTTATATTAGCATAATGCATGCAAACATCCGAAACCTGCCAGGGAAGTGTAATTGGCAAATATTTGCTCTTTCCAAAAACAAAAGACATGCTTTATAAATATTACAACATTACCCCAACTTTTAAGCACCCATTGAATACTGAAAGAGGAAAGTGGTATTTTCATTTGGTAACATATTAAGTTGCACCTATCGAGCATATTGTGGATATAATAAGGCATTGTTTGGTTGTACGCCTGTACGAAGCACTCGGGCTTTTATTTATTTATGTAATTTGTAGAGCGCACTGTCACCTTGCAGGCATCCTGGCGCTAAGCAGCTCAAAAGTGGGCGTGAGTCATTAGCAGGAGTCAAACCAGCTAGTTCATAGGGAACCGCCAGGTTTTTACAGGTCTCCTAAAGGGGAGAAGTTCCCTGATTTGCCTGATCTCCCGGGGAAGTTGGTTCCACAGTCTTGCTGCTGCAACTCCAAAGGATCTGCTCCCTGACCTGACTTTCCTAAATCTTGGCACCTTCACTAGTCGGGCTGAAGAATAACGAAGCATTCTTCAGGGGGTGTACCAATCAAATTTGTTTCGCAAAAGAAAGTCGTGCTCTTTATGTCTCCCATAATTCCCTGGTGATGTGTAATATAATAATTTATTGCTGGTAGTACGTTATTCTAGTTGTATTACAAAGAGTTACATTATTTTATGGGATCGTTCTTTGTTTTGTTTCTTCAGCCCATAACAAGTGTTAACACTTCGCCTAGTGGTAGTGGTTTACCTCATGAGTATGACGGGCAGAGTGTGCCCTACAGGAATTCGAGTCTGTGACGTAGGCGCTGAGGCTTCTTAGTCACCTGTCTGTCTTGTTAGTAAATGCATTTAGGACTGTGCAAAGTTTCAAATAAGCCTCGGAATTGAACCACGTTAGAGAAACAAACGTATGATCCAAAGACCATCCTGCCTTCGCCAGACATGTAATAGAAAGCAATCACCCTGAAAGGGCTTAGTGAGGGGGTGGAAGTGTCGGTTAGAGCCGGTGACTCCTTGCATGGCTAGTGAGGGGGCGCGCGCATTGTGTCCGGGGCTCGAGCCGAGCTGCACCTTTTAATATGCAAATGCGCGCAGCTGTCAGAAGCAGCGGGATTCCTCCCACACTCTCCTGCGACTTCCCCCTCGGCGGCGAATGCCCCATGATAAACATTAACTGGGTTAGTAGTTTGTAAATAGCACAACTGAGTAAACGGTTCTACATTACAGACTTTCAAAGTTGTATTTCATCGCGTTTAAAAAAGCAAAACAACTCTTTACTTAGACATCATTTGTATCCACGAAATGTATTGTTTGGGTCAAGGTACACAAAGATCCTATTCAAACGTAATCCGTCCAATGGGAGCGCCGGCTGTCTCTTCTTATTCAAATAAATGGCGGCTATCCGGCTCCTGTCAGAGCAGCTGGGCCCTCCCCGCTGACAGGGCCTGCGGACCCAACGGCTGCTTAGGTTACTGAAGGGAAACACTGGCCTCGGGTTACAGCCACCAGGCAGAGCAAGCAACTTCCAGCACTGGATGGGGGAGAGCAGCCAGCCACCAGAGCACGGCGTCCCCGGGACCTGCCGCGGGGTCCGTGATAGCGCCTCCTCAGAAGTGCAAGGGAGCCCGTCCACTTCATAGCATCCCCCCATAGACCAGTGCCCATCCTCTTAATGGCGCCTCCTCAGAGGTGCAGAGGCTTCCTCTTTTCTGGATGAGCACAGACTAACCTCGGAATCCAGCCTGATGGAGCACAGACACTTTAATGCACGCAGCCTCCTGCGCCGCAGCACGCGCACCGAGGACAGCCAATACTTTGAGCACAGCCTGCTCGGGAGGAGCACAACCATGACGCAGCACAGCCTGCTAGAGAGGAGCACAGCCACGATGGAGCACAGCCGCCTCGAGAGGAGCACAGCCGTGGAGCACAGCCGCCTTGAGAGGAGCACAACTATAATGGAGCACAGCCGCCTTGAGAGGAATACAGCCGTGGAGCACAGCCGCCTCGAGAGGAGCACAACTATGGAGCACAGCCTCCTTGAGAGGAGCACAGTTATGGAACGCAACAACGTGCACCGCGTTTCACTGTATGCCAAATCCTCCGGCGCCACGGACCGCTCATTTTACCTCACGACCTCCGGTGAGTGCCAGGGCAGGGACCCGCGTGCTCATGTGATTGTTTCTACAGCTTGAAGTTCACGTGACAAGGGCAAGCAGACATGTTGCCACTTGCATAACAGGTGCTTTTCACACAGCAATGTTCATGTAAACGTTTTCAGAAGGTTCAAATGTGGGGCAATATTGTCCCTTTGGTGTCATACACGGTGCTGGTGTGTGGTCACACACTAATAATCATTGTTTAAGGTTTACACACATGCATTAATCATACCTTGTTTTAGACCTTGATTAGAAGGGTTGGATCATAGGTTGAGTCTGCTGGGTCAGAATGTTTAGCACCTGCAATACATCCACCTGAACATTAGGTGCTTCGCCTCCTGGGCTATCTCTCATATGATGCTTCTCAGCTGGATCTTAAAGCAAATTGTACTTGTATTTCATCTGTTTTATGTAGAGCGGTCACAGATTAGTGATGTCGGTGAGCTGTGCAGCAGAAAAGGGAACTGCGCTGCCAGCTTCTTGTGTAGGCTCTGCTGTGAAATCAGATGCCTTCTAGGCACTTTGCTTCAGTGCCACAGGTAGTTAGTGGATGGAGACGAGTGGGTGCTCAAGTCCTACAGCTACATGCCCCCCTAAACTCTTCACACTACCTGTTCTTTAGTGCCAGGTTTCACGAAAAGGAGCTCTTCCAGGACCCTTGTAAGGTGAGAGCAGTGGCAGTCGTTTTACTCCTCCCACATGCATACCCCAGGACTCCATTTGTCCTGGGTGTCTCCTTCAGACAGCCCTTGCACTTTAGCTAGCAACCCTTTGACGTGCTGGGACTTGTTTTTAGGAAGTTTTCAACTTCAAGTCCCAGAATGCAAAGTTCTCTTGGTTCAATAGCCAGGTGTACTTAAAGGTATCACACTTGACATTTGCTTCCTTGGCCACTGTGGCCTACCGATGAGAGCAGGGGTAAGCGCTTCACTCTATCCCCTCCCCTGAGACAGAAAAGCATCTGTCGAACCCTACCCCTTCTATTGGGCAGTGTAAGTCATCACATTACTCCCACTCACGAAGAAAGTGGGATTAATTCTCTGCTTCACCCCAAGAAGGGACAGTACTCCTACCCAAGCCTCCAAGGAGAGCACCACCCCTGTTTCTAGTTTGGATCACTGCACTGTTCATTCTTCTTCTTATAGTTTTACTTGCCCCATTACAATGATTGCCTGTGTCCCACCGCAAATGTTGGTGGATAAAATGCCAGGACTGAGGGTGCTGCACATGACCTGGACCGCTTGGTAGTTCTGAAAAAGAGCACTTTATGCCCTAATACACCTTTCCACCTATGAGAGGGCATTAGAAGCTTTTTATCCCTTCTTGCCCCAGGAGAGGGTGTTGAAGACCATTGTGGTTCCAGTTTTGTGTCTCTCTCTCCATCCAGATCCAGGAAGCTCTTCCCCCCCCTCCACTTCCACAAGTAAGCAAAGTCCCACCTCTTCAGGCAACATCTCATACCTTTGTAGCCCCTGCCACGCAGGCGGCGCCTCTTAAGTAACCCTCCTTCCTCCGGTTTGCTACCCAGGTCCTTCATCCCTGTCCCATAGCCTCTGCATGTGTCTGTTTTGTGCCCCCTTCTCGCACATCCTTCCATACATACCAAATATGTAGCAGTGGTTGGAGGCCAGAGTAAAGAGCACCACAAATTTAATGTCGCCCTTAGTTCGTCCTACTCAGAATGGCAACCGCGAAAACCAAACCGCCTAGCCCAAACCCCAACATTGTGAAAACAGCGCACAAGGGAACTTGCATGCACAGACACAAGAGGAAGGACATTACCAGCATTGGCAAAGTCAATACATCTCGCCTATGCAAGAACTCTTTTCTTTGGCAATTATTTTAGCCATTGAGTACGCCAGTGTGGCTGCTGTTCAGCATGGTCAAAAATTATTGGAGTGGGTGGGGTGGTGTAGATTGTGGTAGAGTGGAGTGGAGTGCAGTAGATTGTCGTGGAATGGGGTTGAATGGAGTGTGGTGGATTGAGGCAGATTGGATTGAGGGAGTTGGGTAGATTAGTGTGATAGATTAGAGTGGAGTAGATTGAATTGTGGTGGAGTGGGGTGGAGAGGGCTAGGTTGGAGTGGGATAGATTGGGGAAGAGTGGAATGGGTTAGATTGGGGAAGAGTGGAGTGGGGTAGATTGGGCAAAAGTGGGGCGGATTAGGGAAGATTGGAATAGAGTGGGGTGGATTAGGGTAGATTGGAGTAAAGTGGGGTAGAGTGGAGTAGACTGGAGTGGAGTCTGTAGATTGGGTGGATTATAGAGGGGGGAGTGGGGTACATTGGGGTGGGGTGGAGGAGGTTGAAGCAGAGTGGACTGGCGCAGATTGGGGCAGAGCAAATTGGGGGAGCGGGGTGGAGTAGATTGGGATATATTGGATTGGGGTGGAGTGGGTTCGACTGGAGTGGGGTAGATCAGGGTAGACGAGTGGGGTAAAATGGAGTGGGTTGGAGTGGGGTGGGATAGGGTGGTGTGGGGTAGATTGGAGTGAATAAATTGTGTGGATTAAAGTTGGTAGATTGGGTAGAGTGGAGTAGGACAGATTGGTGCGGAGTCAAGAGTGGAGTGAGATAGATTGGGGACGAGGAGTGGGGTAGATTGAAGTGGGTGGGGTAAAATGTGGTGAGGTAGATTGCAGTGGGGTGGTCTAGGTTAGATTGGAGTGATGTTGGGTAGATTGGGGTGATGGGTGGATTGGAGTGGATTAGGGTAATTGGGTTAGGTGGAGTGGAGCAGATTGGGAGTGAAGTGAGCTAGAGTGGAGTGGGGTGGATTGGAATGGGGTAGATGGAATTGGGGTGGTGGGGTATATTGTAGTGGGCTATATCAGGGTAGAGTGGAGTGGGGTCAATTGGGGTAGATTGGAGTGGACTGGGGTAGAGTGTGCTGGGGAAGAATGGGTTAGATCAGAGTGTGTAGTTGGGTGGATTGGAGGTGATGCATTGGGTGGATTGGAGGTGATGCATTGGGTGGATTGGAGGTGATGCATTGGGTGGATTGGAGGTGATGCATTGGGTGGATTGGAGGTGATGCATTGGGGGTGATGCATTGGGTGGATTGCAGTGGATGCAGTGGATGCATTGGGTGGATTGCAGTGGATGCATTGGGTGGATTGCAGTGGATGCATTGGGTGGATTGCAGTGGATGCATTGGGTGGATTGCAGTGGATGCATTGGGTGGATTGCAGTGGATGCATTGGGTGGATTGGAGTGGATACATTGGGTGGATTGGAGTGGATACATTGGGTGGATTGGAGTGTGTACATTGGGTGGATTGAAATGGGTAGATTGGGGTAAAGCGGAGTGGGTAAATTGGGGTAGAGTGGAGTGGGTTAGATTGGCGTGGAGTTAGATCTATTGGAAAAGAGTGGAGTGGTGTGGGGTAGATTGGGGTGGTATGGGGTAGATTGGGGTGGGGTAGGGTGGGGTGGATTGAGGTAGACTGGAGTGGAGTTGCAGATTGGGGTAGATTTGAGTGGAGTGCAGTAGACTGGGGTGGAGTGGGGTAGGGTTGATTGAGTTAGGTGGAGTGGAGTAGATTCTGGTAGATTGTAGTGGGGTAGATTATAGTGGAGTGGGGTAGATTGGATCGTAGTGGAGTGGATTGGGGTAGAGTGGAGTAGATTGGGTTAGAGTTGGGTATATTGGGGTGGATAAATTGGAGTGTAGTTGATTGTAGCAGGGTGGGGTAAGTGAAGTGGGGGGGGTGTAGAGTGGCATGGCTTGTGGTGTCATGGATGAGTGGCGTAGATTGCAGTGGTGTGGTGTGGAGTTGAGTGGTGTGTTGTAATGTTTTTTGAAGTGGAGGAACGTAATGTGGAGTGGCACGTTCTGGACTTCCGTATCGAATAATGGAGTGGCGTGGCGTTGTGTGGAGTTGCGTTATGTGGAGTATGCATGATGTGAAAGCACACTGACCCTACATACAACACATTTTCAATTAAATTGACATTATATTTGCACCAAAATACAGTTTTACTGCACACAAAGTAAGCCCCAAGCTCCCTCAAAAAGAGAGCTTGACATTTGACCTCTGTCTTTGCAAAACAAGATTTAAAGGCCTGTTTACAGAGTGTGTTTGTGGAAGAATACAGTAAATCAAGTTTGGGCACAAACTCAAACTGAACAGCCTAAAGCCAGCAAATAGAAACCCAGAGAATGTGAATTACAAACCACAAAGCCAATGGTAAGGAACAGGCGGAATGCATTCCTAGGTCAGCTTTCTGAATGTCCCCAAGATGTATTTAGCAAACTAGACGCTGTCTGGTAGGCTTCCACTTAAAAATGAATGAATGGGAATGAACACCACAGGGGTATAACACGACATTAACAAAGGCAATAACAGTAATCACAATGTCACCCTTGTGGTAGCAGATATGAATATTACACAACATAGCCCTCGTGTCGGTGATCTGTACAGAGGTCACTGTAAGACCCCTCCGGCTAGTGTACGTCTGTTCTTGTTATGATTCATGGAACCGAAAATATTTCCAGTGTTCGTGGAAATAGATCTGTAGGTGGGCGTTTGGTTGTGCACAGGTGTTCGGCTCCTGTGGCTGGTAAACGGGCAGATCCCTCCCGGCTTCTTTGTTTCTGCTTCGGTTGAATGAACGCTGGAATCTGTAATCATACCAACAGGTGGATTGTTAACGCCCCTATTTTTGAATCGGGCTCAAGTGAAACGAGGCGTTTCAGCGCTAGAACCACTGTAATGACGTGGCGAGTAAACGAATTAGAAGGAAAAACAGCGCTGACCAAGCCCAAACGCCTGGGTTTCATGAGCACATGTTAACACAGAAGGAGGCCCCAAGAGCGGACGAGCAAGGGCCACTGCTGCAAATGAGTGTCTCCTGCAATGGAGGTGGAAGGATACTCTCAAACAGCCAATAGCCTTAGGCCAGAGAAAAACATTGCACTGTGTTGAGCGAAGACGTGGAGAGTGTCAAGACAATAGCTGGGACAGGCTGAAAAAAGGAAGCCTGTGGCTGAAAGGGTTGGACCCAGAGCCCAGTTTAGTAGCCAGAGCCCGGTTTAGTATGTATGTGAGCCATAGAGGTCTGTTTAACTACTGCATTGTTATAACCCAGACTTAAAAACTCCTGTTATATGTAGTAGGAAAGAAATCTTGCTCGTGATTCGCACACAACTCAAATCTAAATGTGTGCTGATTTTGTAGGATACCACACTATTAGTCCTAAGTTTTCCTTTTGCAAAGTTTTGTTAGTTCCATTGAACATATCAGACCTCTCCTTGAATGCATTAGTCTGTAAAATAAAAACATGGCAGTGGAAACTTCATTCCTTGCCAGTGTGAGCGATCTGGCAACCTTACCTAACAAGCATTTACAATGCAATGGTTTTGCCTTTGTTAAAGTTAGAGCTATTGGCATTGCTCTTGACATTATTTTTATTTATGTTTTTTTTAACATAAATAAATGGAATTGTCATTTACAATGCCAATAGCTTAATCTCTCGCAAATGCCACACACAAACACCCACAGAGAGCCCCCCACACACACACACAGAGCCCTCCACAGACACACCCACACAGAGCCCCCCACACACACAGCCACACAGAGCCCCCCCGCCCCCAAACAGAGCCGCCCCACACACCCACACAGAGCCCCCCACACACTGCGAGCCCCACACACACAGAATGTGTCCTGGGATAGTGCACTCCTCTCGGGGCACGACGGCATCACAACAGCCCTTGTGCAATGTGTGCCCGCCCCATTGCACGCACATTTTTTCACACTCAGGCGGACACACACACACAATACACACTCACACACTGATACTCAACACGTAGACACATATGCAGAGACTGAGAGACATGCAGACGGACGAGCTGACACGCACAGGCACACTCACTCAGCCACACAATGCGTAGACAGACGTACACACATGAAGAAACCCGCACAGACACGCGCACAAACACACAGGCGCATACACATAGTACATACACACATAAGTATGTACACACATGTATTCGTACGCTCAAAAGTGTATACACAAACCCCATTATTCACAGTGCATTCGTAGGTGGCTGGAGGGGTGGTCGGCACGAACCTATCCTGACCTGCTTGCAATAAATAAATGAAAAAAAAAATGGAAATTCAACTATTGGATTCAAATTTGATTGAGGTGGACTAGCAAATCCTGTAATCTCTGAACACCTTAAAGACCACTCAATTGACAAATGCAGAATGTGACGTGGAAGTTATTGTAGAATTTTGGCAGTCTGATGTTTAGACTGGGCATGCAGGCGGGACAAGGTGATCAAAGAAGCGACAGAAGAGCATCTGGACATACAAATTAGTTGGATGAAAATTCACTGGACATATTTTGAATATACCACACAAGTAAGGAACGTTATATTTAAATACATAAATAGGGACTAGATTGGGTATCTGAAACTAGTCCCTCACAAGCTCTTAGTGGCATGAACACAGTATGAGGTGACATGGATCCCCACTTGCTTCATTTCCTTCATGCCATTCATTACTGCACGTGGCCTCGAGCGAGCCGAGTTCTCAGCCTGATTGTTTTTGTGACCTTGGGCACAGAAAGAGAAAGGATGTTTATCTCGCGGCTCTCTTCTGTAAATAGGACCACATCCCCCAACCACATTCACTTCCTATCTCTTTCTCCCAGCCTCGGGCTTTATCATCTTCCTTGTAATTTCCAGGCTTGTGCAACGCGCCTTCCCGCCCTCCTCCGCTCCGGACAGTGACGTGAGACGTCCCGCCACCGGCAGTCACGGGGCCGGTGAGTCACGCTTCGCCCTGAATGGAAGCACTGCTTAGTCTGGGCATAGCTTCGCCATGAGTCGACGGTGGGGGCGGAGACGGGGAAGGGCAGGCGGCTGGAGAACTGGCCAAGAAAGAGAGAGCGCCGCAAAGGAGAAAGGGAGGGGAGAAGTCAATAGCAGAAAAGGATATGGAAAGAGGGGGAGGGGTATAGGAAATGTATAGATAAAAGAAGACATATGAAGGATATAGGTGGAAGCAACCGAGGGGATGAAAAGAATTAAAGTATCAGGGAGGGAGGGGAAGAGAAGGGTTCAGAGACGGATCTGAGATGTAGCAAATGATAGATGGTAGAACGCAAGATGTCGTGGAGATAAAGGAGAGGTGGGCGAATGTAAAGGAAAGTGCAGGTAGGGAGGAGGAAAAAAAAAGAGAAGAATGGATTCTAGGTGGGACCCCGAGGACAGAGAAACGGGCAACGAACGGACTGCAGTGAATGTTGCGCCCAATATGCCCCTTTCCTTCTGAATGTGCCACCAGGTGAGCGCGACGTAAGACTGAACGGGCTTGGAATGGAAAGTAGTAACACCACAGCAGAGCTATACCCAGGAACATTGGAATTACGCCATTTTGTAGCTGCTACTTTTCCAGCACAGCCACTGATTTGCCACATAATTTTTCATCCTGCATAATCTGCAGATTTCATTTAAAAAAATACTAAATGTGTCTACTTAGATGCTCAAAAGTTAGTAAAAGCGTGGGGGCACGTTACAGCGCAGTGAAAGCTGCTTTGTAAAAGTTGTCTGGTCCCCTTTCTATTGGTTGAGTGGAAAACTAGTACTAATGAGGTGAAATATGGGCCCAGACAGTGTTACCCTGTGTAAAAATGACAAAATAAGGTCGTAAAACGATCACAAAATGTGCTGCATTGCGCCGCATAATGTAATTTATTTCTGTATAATTTAGTCAATTATGCCGCATAATTTGTTCATCCCCTGCCGCATAATTCAAGCGGCTCTGGCTATACCTCAAAGTGCAAGAATCTCACAGGCTGACTTAAAACAAATTTATCAGCGAGTTGCGTGATCTCACGCGCGCTTCCTCCAGACATCGGAGCTATCCCTCGGGTCACAGAGCTGTCACGGAGTTCCCTCGAACAACGGCTACTGAGGAACATCCCACAGCTTCCTACGCGCAACGAGGAGGTGCTGCGCATCACGAGGCTCCGTCTTGCCCCCCCTCACACAGTCTCCTTGATTTCGGCTTCCTCCTTTCAAAGCGTCTCGCATCCCTGACTCACAGCCTCTTTCTTTGCAGGTCCCAACACCTACGTGTCCCTTTATCCTTTCGTCTTTAACATTCACCTTGACGCCACCAGTTACGTCGTCTTTTCTCTCACGTTTCTTGTTCTCCTCCTCTCTGAACTTTCCTTCTGGCTTCTTCTGTAAAGGTGATCGCTGTTGGTCCTTCTTCGAGGCAGTAGCCAATGGATGCGCCGCTCTCAGGGCGAGCCTCCGATGGTGGGGAAGCTGCGGCCAATCGCAGCGCGGCTCCAGCGATGACGCGGCGGCTCGAGAACCACTCCTAGCGCGGCGGCACTGAGGGTGCTCGACCGCCTCAGCCAATGGGAGGGCAACTCCTTCGTTCTTGCTCTCCGCGGCCCCGGCGAGGTCCTCAAGTTATTCTCGGCCCCGGGCAGCGGCGGCAATCAGGGAGGCAGCGTTTGCACCGTAGTAGGAGGCGGCAGAGCGCTCGGGGTGCCACTAGCGCCTTACCAGATTCGGGGGCGTTCCCGAGAATCGGCTTTCGGCTGACGTAGCGTGACGTAGCCAAAAGCCAAAAATTCTCGGGAACGCCCCCGAATCTGGTCCGGCATTGACGGACAGGCCCGTCTTCCAATGGCTAGCCTTCATTTATGGAGCTAGCCAATGGAAGACGGGGGCCGTTCCTGTCTCCCCTACTATAGTCATTAGGTTTTCGCCTGTGCGAAAAAGCTGCGCAGAGCGCATCTTTCGCCAGGCAAAACCTAAAAATGTGGCTACCAATCGTCATTAAACTAAAACGCTGTGCTGCTTCACAGTGGTAGGCTTTAAATTATGTAATCTGACATTTATGACCGTGATAATAGTAATGCCAGGAAGAGAGCGGCTTATTTACCGTTATGAAACATTCAGGGATTGAAAACTGAGCAATTCCACCATCCAAGGTCCTGCATCCCTAGACAGTGTGGTACCAGCTGTCTCCTGACCAATAGCTGTGCATTTGTATCAGAGCAGCAGCATGGGTCTATTCAGAAAAATGGAGGTGCAAATGAAAAGATAGATCTCTCTTTGAATGCATTAGTCTTGTTCAAACAATCCTAATGTTAGGTATTTATTAGAATGCATTATATAATAAAATGGGAAAGTTTGCATGGCTTAAAGAAGTATAGGAAAAAAACCACTGCTGTTAAAGTTGTGTTATCCTTGCAGTTTGTTTGCTTTTTTTGTCTTGATCTGGTTAATTTCCTGTCTCATCATCCCTGAACCTGTCTCTCACTCCATTAAGGGACCACCACAATTTTAGGCTGTATTGGACATGGATTAAACCCACGGTCTGCTTCCAACCCATAGTGGAGGGTGACTGCTGTTTCCTCACCCGACTATGGGGAGACTGTTGGTGGGGGCTCAATCAGTAGTCTTGGGCACAGGCCTTTAGACCTGTGTCACTGGGATATGATCGGTGTGCTCCCTTGTGGCAAATCTCCTCAGATCCTTTGAGTGTAAATTGTGGGGTGTGGTGTGTTTGTATTCCTCTTCGTGGAGTCCATGAACTGTAAACGGTCATCTGTAAGGAAACGGTAAATGCTGCCCAGAAGGCAAGTTGCCTAAAAGCTGCTCCGAATGGAAGCTGCCCTTCAGGTTTTTTTTTTCTTCCAAGTGGTTGTGACAGCCCACCTGTGGCTTTCCCAGGGCAGGGACATAGGTAGTGTCCCGGGCGCTTTTCCCGGGATTTGGGGAATCCATATTCACGCCATATGCAAGTCCAGTAGAGCTGACCACAACCAGTTTGGCTGTCTTGTCAGCCCTGTCCCTAGACTTACATACCCACAGCCTATTCTCTCTTAGTAGGTCTGTCCCTGTACCTGGTCAATTGCACATTCGTGTTGGCTTTCTGGGAGTTTTCAGACAATTACAGAAAACCTCGACAGGATCTCTCCAATGTACATCCGGCTGTCTATTTGGGGCTGCACCGTCCCTTCGTAGTGGAGATGTTCGGAATCTGTCCCAGGCCTTGGTTGGTTGAAAATGATTTTTAAAGTGAGCTTTTCACAATAATACGGCCTGTACACCGCATTTCAGATCTTATTCTGGCCTTCTCAAAATAGCAGGATGCTCTTACCTGGGCATCTGAAGGCCTGCAGCACCAGCTGGCAGAGATCGCCCAAGACTAGTAACAAGTCTAGGACTTTAGAGAATCTCTCCTTCTGTGCTCTACCTGGATGAAAAACTGCAGAACTGCACCCGAAAAGTAGAGTTGCTTAGCTGTGGAGGAGAGGCAAACATTTCAGCTGGCTATCGCTTTCATGGAGACTGAAGGGAAAGAGCTGGCCCATGAGCCATGAAGATCTTCAGCTAAATAGGCACTGCCCAAACTGAACAACTGCTGTTTCGAAGGGATGATGGGGAATTGATGTTGCCACTATGTTGATGAACCTGCACTCCCCTTGACCTGCCTAAACTTATGGGTGCCCATGCAACCCTTCCTTCCTAGATTCAAGTGAATTCTTGTGGCTCTGGTGGTAGCCTTGATACCAGAACCATTTTACGTCTTGATGGTAGGTTCCAGAGATATCGAGCCTTGAATGTTTGATGAACCTTTACCGTCAATCAGTACTGGCTCCACAGTTCTAGGCAGGTCCAGTGGGAGAGCTTGTACTGTGGCACCCTCATTAACTTCCAACTGAGAAAAGCAGCTCAAGACCTATAGGTCTGACATATTTGGGTGCTACATTTAAGGCCCCTGCGGGTGCTCCGCCATCTCAAAGCACTAGTGAGCCCCCGGAAAATTGACTGCTGATTGGTTTGCTCAAACTGTATCCAGTTCCCCTTCTTTGTAATAGTAACCAAACCCTGAGTGACCCTGCTCACCAGACACAGAAAAAGCGAAGAGACACTGTCTAATTTAGTGTGCATCAAGCAGTAGCACCACTTAAAAAAAGAGAGGACTGTGATACATTTCACTTTTGTTTGGTAGGTTGTTGGGTTTGGGCACCTTGGTCATAGCACTGCCTCTGACGTTCCCAGCTTGAACCCAGAAGTGCAGGAAATTGTAGTAACCCATTACCGGAGCATTCGCTGATGCATCTCAAAGTGTCCACCAGAGGACAGAAATCCCAACAGTAGAAGTCCCTTACTGATTTTGGTCACTGCTAAAGTTAATATTACTTTCGTATGTTTGTCACTCTTATGGTTAATACCTCCATTTGCTGTAAGCCAATGCTTAATTTGAGCCTGTGGTTGCAGATGTGGCTCACCAATTATTTTTCTCCATTCGACTTAGTGACCCTGAACAGGAGAGGGAAAAGACACAAGGGATAAAGTAGGTGGAAGAGAAAAATGGAAAACGCTCACAAAGCGAGCAAACAGGAGATAAAGAGGCATGTGGGGGGAGAAATTCCTCAGCCCCCCAACATTTTTTCTCAATTATTCTATTAAACTGCCAATATTTAAATATGTCTAGTTGTTATTTAAACATTGCAGTTAAGTTCCGTTACCGCTTTAAAAATGCAATGAAATACATGATTACAAACATACTGTTCTGGTCAGGCTGGCCTCACTAACGTGTAAAGGTATCCACAGTGGGATTATTAGAAATGGGGGTGTTTTTTTTAAAAAAATAGTTGGAATCCCTTTACTTTGGACACCTTCTTCCAGCCAGGATGTAAATAACCAAAGATGTTGGTGATTTTTTTTCTACTGAAAACAAAGCACTGTTAGCATAATGCTTCTTTTGGTCAGAGCCTGGCACCCCCCTGGTATCACTTGAAGCCCCCTAGGGTGGCTCGCCCCTCCCCCAGTTCGAAGCCCCCTGGAGTAAATCCTTCTGTGGTCATATCTCCATTCCAAAATGTGTGTTGGGCTTTCTGCTTGTCTGTGGGTTGCCTGATACCACCCGGCGTACTTTACTCATAAGGAGTGTCATTCTCTTGCCTGTGTTTCACACCTACTTGTGTCGTCATTAGTCGTCCTTGACTATTTTCCAAAATTGCTCTTGGAAACACAAGCCCCTGGGGCCTTGTGAGGCCAGCGATAAAAGATGATGTACACCACGGATACTGTCCAGTGACCGCTCGCTGTCCATGACCCAGAGAAAAGTCATGGCAGTGCAGAAGAGTGGGGCAACCACAGCAATGTGCAGTAAGAAAGACAGATCCAGACTTGCGATAGATACAAGTGTTCAAGCTTTTGGGGGCACAGGGCTTGGTGCACATTTTAGTGAGATGCTCTCCTAGTTCACCTAAATCAAGAGGAGTTTCTAACCAGTAGCCCATAAACAAAGGTCTACAACGGGTCTCCAAACTGGTCCTGGAGGGCCGGATCCGTTCCAGATTTTTGGGATATCCCCATTGAGATACATGTAGTAATTAAAAAAATCTGGCATGGATCCGGCCCTCCAGGACCGGTTTGGAGACCCCTGATCTACAAGATGAGTAGCTCGATAGAGCATGTTAATAGCACACGTTATAGCATGACCTCTCTGGGTGCAGAAGGAGACTGTCGTAGCACGTGGAGCAAGGGAGAGTCGAGTGGATTATTTCAGTTTTCAGGAGGATGGCTACGTGGGGACTCATCATGTGAGAACTGCCAAAGAAAAGTGAAGGTTTTTTTACTCTGGCTTGAGGGTCTACTGTCTCAGAAAAAAGGTACAGAGGTGCCACTCTAATGTCCTAATTTTACAATCTTGCCTTCGTGCCAAAAATGCCACTTTAGTTTTCCTGCTGTTGAGCTGTAACCACCTAAGTTCCATGTAGGCAGCGATGTCTCTAAAGCAGGTTAACACATGTTATTGGTCCAAAGACCAACCTTCAACTCTTTATAGCTGATGTCAATTTCAAACCAGCAAATAATCCCTTGTAAAATGTAATGTTTAGAGTTTAGTTTCTCCTCAGCCCCCCTCCTTGGTAGCAATTACCTGGAAGTGCTGAAGCTCTACGGTGACGTCACCTTTGCCTTACCCCCACTCAATGTACGAGAGCTGTGGGTAGTTTTCGTGCAACTGACTTGGGCTTGTAATGGGGTCTGCTATTTGGACACTTATGCCTCCTTTTAAACCAAAATATGTTTTCTTCTTCTAATAAAAAACACAGTGGTAACACTAACCGAATAAAGGTATTTTCATAGAAAGGAAAAAAATAAGTTTATGATTTTGGCACAGGCATGTTACCCCAAGAATCTGTGATTCCTGTCCTGGAGCCATCGGCGACCTACAATCAGCACGCCACAGAGTGCCTTGATCTATGCATTGAATATATGACTTTACCACGAATACAAATACTCCGCATGGCATTACCACGCGAATTTTACTTCGCAAGTGGCTGTACCACGCAGCTTTTTAGAACGCAAGTTCTAAACTCGCATTTCAAAAACGTTACGTTCACCAGCTCTTACTTCCATCCTCCATCGAAATATGCGTTAAAACACGTCTACCAAAACTAAAAAAGGACTTCAATTATGACGTACTCGCCACGTCTTCCGTGCGGCTCTTTTCTTTTTTTTTTTTAATGACACTTTAGTACGTTTTTTTATTGTATGTAGCCTGCTCGTTTTTTTTTTTTTATGGGGGGGAGACCCCCCCAACCCCCCAAGGCCACGCAGAACTTACATGCTGGACGACCAAAAGGAATACCACTTGCGTGGTAAAGACGGTCGTTGAAGGCTCCCTCGTTGAAGAGACGTTTGCGGGGTAAGTGGATCGTTGAAAACGTCATGCGTGGAAAAGACTTCGTTGTAAATGATGTTTCCCGATCTATGCAACCACCCTGCCCAAAATCGGTCGCACACACGCCGTGTAGGAGGATACCATTGGTCACAGGTGCAACCCTTGCTTGTTCCTTGCGACCTCCAACACTGCCTTTGCAACCCCTGGCCTCGGTGTGACAAAAAGTAACACGAGCAGAAGGTAAAACTCAGCTTGATGAGCACCTTACCTTCTGCAGCTACGGCTGCAACATTACACTTTTTGATTGATTAAAAAACAATGCATTCAACAGTACAGCCCTCCACGCAGGGCATTGAGGTGGCTCACTAACCCAAGAGAACGTGGAGGTTGGGCTCTCCCCAACTTCAAGCTATAATACTGGGCCACAGTATTAAGATATAGCATCAGTCTTGTAACTGGTAACCCAGGAAGTGGCAATATACCGACACCACAAGAACTTATTCTGGGAGAAGGGGGCGCTGGATGTCTGCGGCGACATGTTAATGATGGTTATTTATAAAAAATCAAATTTAAGACTCTCAATAACGTTAGCAAAATCTGGGGGAATGTTAAAAAGCTATTAGGACTAGGTCGTTACTCCCACTATACTCCCTTGAGTCAGAACTCAGATCTTCCGGAGATATTTCACGATATCTGTATAAAGAACTGGAATGATCTAGGGATTACTAAGCTTGGATGTTTTTTCTCGACTACTGGATTTAAATCCTTTGACAAATTAAAGCTAGAATTCAACATTACCAATAGGGATTTTTTTAAATTCCTTCAAGTGAGAAATTATTTATTGAAGAAAGGGGGTGGCCGGATCAAATTTCAATCATGTGTAGTTATAGAAAACCTACATAGAGAAGTTCCCCTAAAAATTGGGGAGATTTATGGGGCTATGAATGCATTGCTACCAGATGACATGAATAAACATATAGAGGCCTGGCAGATTAAACTTGGTCTGTCTCCCCGAATCTTGGCATATTCATTTGAAATGTCACTTTCTTGATTTATGTCGATTAGGCGTCAAGCACAATATTATAAGACCTATTTTTCGCTATATTATACCCATTCTAAAATAGCTAAATGGGGAACTGGGAAAGGTACAACTTGCCCATGCTGTGCTCTCCCAGCGGCAGACAACATCCACATGTTTGCTTCCTGCGACTCCCTAATTAATTTGCTCGCCGAAATTTCAGGCTTTCTAACAGAGGTAGCGCACTATGATGTAAGCATTACAACAGCAGAAGTCATGTTAGGTGTTTCAAACATTGAAAGGCCAAAACAGATACAAGGGTTAATCTTTGTTGCGATGGGGGTGTTCCGGCTGTGTGTCGCATCAGCTTGGCTTGATCGATACCACCATCATTTATACAGTGGAGGGCCAGACTATTAGCGACATGTAGCCTGGAAGTCGCCATCTGTAGGAATAAATGGTATAACACGCGCAGAAGAGGAATGAAGATATGGGGTCCTCTGCTTGATTGGATTCAAGAGAATGATTAGGGGGGACAATTGGAGATACTTGACATGGGAATAAGTTGTCAGTTCTATGTGGTTTTTCCCTTTGTTGTTTTTTTTTATTTTTTTATTTTATTTTCTATTCTCAGGAAATGATTAAGGTGTAATGTGTATCTACTTATGTTTGATTTCATAAATTGGTACCTGGTCTCGTGGGGGGGAGGTGGGTGGGGGGTGTGGTCAGTTGTAAAAGTTATTAAAAATGTGCAATAAAGATTGTAAAAAAAAAAAACAACAGTACAGCCCTCTTGTGAATATACCATCAAATTAACCAGATGAAAAGTTTTTAAAAAATTCTAAAACTTCTTGCTATACATTGAATAACGAGCATCGGCAAAGTCAATAGGAATGATGGGAATTTTTTTTTATTACTGCAAAGATATGCCATAAAAATCAAAGAAAAAGTGACGCTTAAACCTGGTATCATATGTTTGGTTTTTAGTAGTTCTAATTTGATATATATAAAAAAAGAATTCCTTACAGTTTTAATAGACCAGTGTGGGTCCTTCCTAGCAGTCAAGAGAACTTCAAACAGGTATAAAATCCATCTTTCGCTGTAAACACATGCCACCGGAAAATCTGACTCTTATTGGCGCATAGAAAAGATGCTATTTTGTTTGAATTATTGGAACCTGAACATAGTCTAAACAGACAAGAATGAATAAAAATAAATAAAGCATAAAGAAAGGAAAGAAAAAAAGTATCGGAAATGTAAAGTAGTTTCTTACCATCTTTCGCACTGAAGTGCACTTCTTTTAATACTCTACGCATTTTATCAATGCTAACCAGTGCTAAAGTGCTCACTCCTTTAAACATGGTAGAATTGGCTTACACCCAATTGGCACATTTAATTTACTTGCAAGTACCTAGTAAAGTGGTACTACATGTACCCAGGGCCTGCAGCACAGATTGTGCCTTCCACTTAAGTAGCCCTTCAGACATTTCTCAGGCCTGTCATTGCAGCCTTTATGGCAGTTTTTAAACTGCCATTTCGATTTGTCAAAATAAATCTTTTGCCAGGCCTAAACCTTCCTTTTTAATATATATGTAATCCGTAAGGTAGGCCCTGGACAGCCTGGAAGACAGGGTGCTATGTATTTAAAATGTAAGAAAGGTACTTTAAAGTTTTACATGTCCTGGTGATGAAAAACTCATACATTCGTTTTTAACCACTGCAAGGCCTGCCTCTTCCATAAGATAACATTGAAGTGAGTAACCTATTGCATTTATTAAGCTGTAACTTCAAATTCGCAGCAGGTAGACATGTTGAGTTTGTGGATCTAAAGAATTGTAATTAAAAGCCCTTTTTAATGGTAAAGTTGGATTTTTGTATCACAATTCTGAAAATGCCACTGTTAGAAAATTAGTTACAAAAACAGTGGGAAACCCAATATACCCTTGAAGGCTTGGGCAAAGAAACTAATAATGAGTAATAGTGCCTATAAGGGGGTTCATTCATTAATCTTACTCAGATTTAAATTGCAACGGGTGATTTAGGTGTTGAGCTCAAATTGGTAGCTCAACTTAGAATAAATCCAACCATCAATAAAATTATTCAAATATTCAGATTTAGCTTTCAAATAACATGGGTTTATCTTTTTTTCAATACAAATTTAATGTAATCATAAGTCAATAGGCTACATTAAAAAAACAATAAAACACCGTGATGGAGGAAATATAAAAGAACCTACAAATCATTGGTGATCAAGAACATTTATTGTTCGAAACGCGTAGGTGAGGAAGTTTTACTGAGCTGGATTAAACTGCTTTAATCATCCGAGAAGAGTGCGGTGTATTCTTTGAATTGCTTGAAATAATTTACGAGTCTTGTCCTTGACTCGTCACCTGCACCAGCTGGCTGGCCGCTCCTTCTCCAACAAAGGACGTTTGCTTTTAAAAATCATGAGTGTATACATCTATTCCAAATAAGTCAATTAAGGGAAAATGAATCTAAAACAATAGATAACAATTCCTCAGGGATAATTAATGACAAGGAAATAAACTGTTAGAAAGTTGATATTTTTTTGTCCTAACTATTTGGTCCCCTAAGCCTGATCCTGGGTCACATGACTTTGTGCAGCTGGCAGTTGGTCTTTGTGTCTTCCTCTCAGTTAGACAAAGGGAAGATAAGTGTTGGCAGGAAGCGTCACTCTTAAGTTAACGAGGGAGAGGAGCTGTCACCTACGACACCTGCACATCACGAAGGCACTGCCACTCTTACACATGGCATGTCACTAGTCTAGTGTGGCTCCGTTAAAGGTGGGGCCAGGGCAGGGAGGATAGGGATGTCCAGCACCTTAGGGGTGGTGGGGTTGGATACCACTAGGATCTTCCTCCACTTCAAAGTGGGCAACAGGTATAGATATTGGACCTCAGGCCCCAACTCTTCGGTATACTTCTGGGCTTATGGACTCTGCCAGGAAGAAGGACTGCTGTGCTGCCAAAAAGCCTGACACTATGCTGGACTGCTTCTCAGAAGGGCTGCTGCCCTGCTGACCTGCCAGTGTGAGAAGGACTGGACCTGCATCTGTTGAACCCAGGGCCCCAGAGTGACTCCAAGGGCTACTTGGCTGGTCTCCTTCCTAGAGCCTCGGGGTCAGGAGGCTCCAACAACCTTGAACCCAGCACCCGGACTCTGCCATCCGTGAGTCCTGCCTTGCCAAGTGGTGCCATCCCAGGCCTAGACACTTGGAAGTGGACCTGAGCCCCTTTGTTGATATTGCAGAATCAACAAGTTTTCTTTGCTATGCGGGGCAACCCTAAGCAGAATGACGCATTGCCTCTGCTGCATGGACTTTACCAACGCTGGGACTTTGCATTGCAGACCTATCAGAACCCCCACTGCATGACGCATCCCCGAAGCAAACCCTTACATCGCAAGCCTCTCGTTGATGGCAGCCTCGACGAGGACGCAAGACTCTGCATTACAAGTCCTGCTGCTGCTTTGAGGTGCGCGAAACGTCCTCAACGCAGGACTGTGCATCACAGGCCCCTTTATAAATGGCCTCCTTGGTGAAGCAGGACCTCGAATCACAACCTCGCTGCCAGTGCTGTCTTAATGCCTGGGCACCCTGGGAAGTTGTCCGGGGGACCCACGAACATAGGGGCTCAATGTAGAATAAAATGTACCACTAATTTTCAGTTGAACATTGTTATTCTTGTGAGTGGTTCTTTAGGCAGGGCCTGGTGCACTGTTGCCTGTGGGTCTATGATGCTGTTAGGACTGCCCAGCTCGCAGCTCCTCGGAACAGACCATGCGTGGCACATCTGGCCAGGACCTTGTATCACCTCGGCTGCCTGGCGCATCCTTGATGCGGGACCCTGCAACTCTTTGCCACCAGGTTTTAAGGTACTCTTGTTCAGCTGCACCGCATACTCTCTGAAGTTGTGGCTTTGTTCTGGTCTAGCACAACCAGGTATCCTCAGCTGGCGCTTTGTGCTTTTTGGCACTATTATCATTGAAATCTTTAAAATTGCATTTGTCCAGCTCTGCTGATTAGAATTTCGTCGTTTTGATCTTGATTTATTTATTAAGATTCACTCTAAGTTTACAAATTAAAGTGAGATTTTTCTTGTATTGTGTTTTCCCTTTATTACTGTTTGAAATTCTGCATAAGTACTTTACACGTTGCCTCTAAGTTAAGCCTGATTGGGCTGTGCCAGGCTACTAGAGGGCTGAGTACAGGTTAATCAGGGTTTGCCTATGCCTCACCCAGAGAATGAATATGGTTGTTGCTTAGGGAGGGCTTAACCCCTCAACCAGTAACCCAATTTCTCACGCTCCTGATCTATAAAGATAGTGACTGTTTCCGAGAAGGAGAGGGGCTATAGTCAGTGAGTTTGGAATGGGGTGCTGTGTAACCCCTGAATCGTTTGCAGGACACAGGCATCTGAAGTTAAAGCCCTCCAGTATTGGGGTGAAAGTGATAACTCTCACCTGAAATAATTCAATGGCACTTCCCCTATGGGTTGCCTCTGGTACTGCAAGACTTCTGGATGCACCTGGAGGGGAAAAAACAGAACCTGGGTTGATCCTTGTACTGCAAAAACTTTGCAGTTGAAAATTCTCTTCATTAAAACCTGTGCCTTATCTAAATATGTGAAAGTGGAAACAAATTTGCCCTGTTATTTATTGAACCGGTCGCCAAACAATTCCAGATGTGCTACTGCACCCGCTTCAGAGACTGCTTAGTTTCCCAATTTGGGGTACATTTTTATGTGGAGGGAACAAGAAATTTGGGAAAACAAGTAGCAGACCTGTTATCGGAAGGTAGAGTATTCCAGATACGAGGAGCAAGTTCTGAGAAACTGGAGCTAACCAATGTCTTCTTCTTAAAGGAAGGAATAGACAGAAGATTCAAATGGGAAGATCTTAGATTCCGACCAGGTGCAAATTTGTGAAAATGGGCTGAAATAAATCTAGGCTGCAACCCTGTCAGGATTTAAAAACAATTCAGCAGGCCTTGAAGACTGGATGTTGCTCAGTTGGTAGCCAGTGCAGCTTCTGCAGCATGTGCATAATGTGACACCTATGGGGTAATTGCTACTAGAGCCTTGCAGCCTGTTTTTGAATTCATTGAAGCCTGTCAACTACGCCCTTAGGAAGGCCCAAGGAGAGTAAATTAGCATAGTCCACTCTAGAGATGACCAATGCAATGATGACTTGTTTTAAAGCTTCAAAAGAAAGAAGTTGACCAATTTTTCTAATTTTCTGGAGTTTGAAATAATAGGTATATACAATAGCCCCTAACTGCGGTTTCATTGTCAATTTGGACTCTATCACAAATGTGTGGGGCAGGAGAGCCATAGGAAGGCTTTACTAAGCCCGTCAAAGGTGTTCATATCGACGCTCGACTCGTTTTTCCATTTAGCCGGCCGTTTGGCCGGGTCATTATCTACCAGCGGTAGGGGGCCCGGTGGCAGGGTTGCTCTAAGCTCAAATTTAGGACTTCTGGAAAGACGTATGCTAAGTGTTTTAGCTTTCTCTCAAGAGACTCAATGGCTGACTCCACCGCTTGGTGGATAGAGGCCTCCTCACAGAACTCATCCTCTAAAGGGAGGATGGAAACCGATTCTCCTCCATGTAAGTGCCTTCTGCCTCTTGCAACAAAATGGGCTACACCAAAACTGGCTCTAAACCTACAGCTTCTTGCAGGCTTATTGTAGGCGGTGCTTGAGCGAAGGCAGCTAAATTTTAGGGTCCAGAGCGCATGTAGGCAAAGAAAGAGGGGGCTCAGAAGAAGGAAGACGTCTACCTATATGGTTCATTTTGCGTTCTGATTGGTTGAAGCTTTTCTCTGGGACATTTCCTGGTGGTTCATGGGAAAGGTAGGTTTTGTTAAATATTAAATGCTGCTGAAATAAAAAATAAAGTGGAGAAATAGAGTATAAATCTTACTGCTGTTCCTGACCTAGAATTAGTTCAAGATAAATTTTATCCAAGGGTTGAAATCTGTAAATTGTTTAACACCTAGGCACATGAGTTACTGCTTATGCATGTGCACACTTTTTAGGTAGAACCCCAGTGGGATTACAGTGCTCTATGTAGAATTAAAAACTCACAATTGTGGCAAATGGTTTTGAATATACAGACGTTCACAACGAGATTTCGGATGGTTTAAGAGACTGCGAGCAATGACTTCGTACCATCTGTGTCCATAATTTGGAAATATTCGGTTATTTATCTGATTCCGGGTTAATTATCTTACCTTGGGAGTTTTCTCATGTTTATGGACGGGTAATTTTAACCTCAGATAAGTCAAGTTTTTAATTGATGTAAAATACCGTATGTTTATAAACCTGTCCATTCACTTGGATGCTTTTACTCCCCGGTTCTGCCACTACTCTCAGAATGACACAACAGTGGTTCACAATTTATTTGCTTTGTTGTAGTTTCAAAATATGCGTTGACATGGAGTACGCACACATTGTCGTTCATAGAGGAGCTTTGTTCTTATTAAGCAAACATTATTTCTATAGCGTATACCACTGTGAGCAAATATTTTGACATTAATGTTGATGTATTTTCTTGTTTCAGGTCAGCTAAAGCTATCGGTACATGCCCGAGCTCAGGTTATTACACTCCACAGTAAGTAGAGTTTTAAATAATCATGAATTGGATTTTTTCTGCATAGAATTTATATTTTTTGTAAACAACCATTTGGAAAAGTGTGTATGTATCATCGTTCGCTTTAAAATTTGTCGCCAAATCTTTACATAGTCCCACCGAAACAACGCACCTGTCCCCCCAACTTCCTCAGATGTACTTCTTATTTAACTGCATTCCATGTTCTTTTTAGGTCTAGTGTTAACCAAGGCGTTTTGATTTTACCCAAAATTATATGTATATTTTACTTGTGTTTATGGGGCTTTCAGGTAGCCCTCTTATCACATTGGTCATTTGTAGTGTCATTAGCATTTTCTTCCGTCCTCCTGTTGCAATTGACTACTGAAGCTGGCCTGGTATGTAATGTACACTTATGTAAATGCAGTACCCTGCACCAGGCCAGAAAACCCTTATGGCGATTTAGGAGGTCCAGTCAAGTCAAAAGATCTTTATTCGGATTCAACATCCATAAAAGTACATAAAATCTCATCATCATGGAATATCATGCAGGAAACCAAATCCAATCAATCAATCAATCAAAGACATTTATAGAGCGCACTACTTACCCGTAGGGTCTCAAGGCGCTATGGGGGGATGGGGGGGGGGGGGCGTTACTGCTCGAACAGCCAGGTCTTGAGCTTCTTCCTGAAGGAGAGGTGGTCTTGGGTCAGGCGCAGGTCGGCCGGGAGGGAGTTCCAGGTCTTGGCGGCCAGGTAGGAGAAGGACCTTCCTCCAGTGGTCGCTCTACGGATGCGTGGGACGGCGGCGAGGGCGTGGCTGGCAGAACGGAGGTGGCGTTTGGGAGCGTAGAAGTTGATCCGGTTGTTGAGGTAGCTCGGGCCTTGATCGTGTAGGGCTTTGTGTGCGTGGGTGAGGAGACGGAAGGTGATTCTTTTGTTGACGGGGAGCCAGTGCAGGTCTCTCAGGTGTCCGGAGATGTGGCTGTTTCGTGGGATGTCGAGGATGAGTCTGGCTGAAGTGTTCTGGATCCGCTGGAGTCTCTTCTGGAGCTTGGCGGTGGTTCCGGCGTAGAGGGCGTTGCCGTAGTCCAGTCGGCTGGTGACGAGGGCCTGGGTGACGGTCTTCCTGGTCTTCGTGGGGATCCACCAGAAGATCTTCCGTAGCATGCGCAGGATGTTGAAGCACGACGAGGAGACGGCGTTGACTTGTCTGGTCATGGAGAGGGAGGAGTCCAGGATGAAGCCCAGGTTGCGTGCGTGGTTCGTCGGTTTGGGTGCGGTGCCCAGGGCGGGGGGCCACCAGGAGTCGTCCCAGGCGGAGGGCGAGGAGCCCAGAATGAGGACCTCCGTCTTGTCTGAGTTCAGTTTCAGGCGGCTGGTCGTCATCCACTCGGCTACCTCTTTCATCCCTTCGTGCAGGTTGGCTCTGGCGGTGGCGGGGTCGTTGGTCAGGGAGAGGATCAGCTGGGTGTCGTCGGCGTAGGAGATTATGTTGAGGTTGTGCTGGCGTGCGATGGCCGCGAGGGGGCTCATGTAGACGTTGAAGAGGGTAGGGCTCAGCGAGGATCCTTGAGGGACGCCGCAGATGACTTCGGTGGCCTCTGACTTGTACGGTGCCCTTACATTTAAAATCCTGTGATAAAAACAGCAAATTCATCATGGGCTGTATGTACAAATAGCTTCAAAATTAGAAGTATCGAGTTTTGAGTTCATAAAAAAGAGTTGCAGTCGGCGACTCTACAGAGAAAAATTCTATAATGTGTGCAGAACGCAGTTATTTGTGCAAAATAAAGCAGTGTTCAAAGACAGCAATTCACCTTACTAAACTTTTCAGGGCAGATTCAATAACACTCTTGAGCGGACTCATATTTCAAAGAACTACGACTGGCGACTCTACAGAAAATAATTCTATAATATGTGCAAAGAAGCAGTAATTTGTGCAAAAAGGCGATGTGCAAATCAGCAATTCACAGTACAAAACTTTTCAAGGCAATTTCAGTGATGCTCTAGAGCGGACTGCAGATTTAAGAAAGCAACTGTCTCTAAAAATTACTTCGTCACAGTTTAACCGTAATAACTCTACAAAAGCTAGTTCAAAGTCAAATTGGTCAGTATTACGAAAATATGGCATTAAAAAATGTTTGGTGTATTTAACATAAAAACCACAAAAGAGTGTAAAGTGCAAAAGGCTTTGTTTGACACCAAGGCGACAAGGACAGTTTAAGTGCTCCAAATTCCTATTAAATCCTATTGGGAAGCATAATAGATTTTTAATACTCCCATCCCTGAACCGGAACAACAAACTCCTATTCCATCTACTCATCTTTCTGCACAGATAACTTTCGGGTAGATTAGGAGGCCTGTCACTTGGTGTGAAAAATGAGATACCTTAGGACTGCCGGTTTTGTGAGGTCTTTCTTTCCTCTTTCGCAGTTATAGTGGCTATACAGGGCCCTTTTTACTAAGTTCTTATGTGAGCAGTCTATTATGTGGGGAGATGTAAATAAATGTCCCTGCTCCACACTCCGTAGGCTTTTTTCCACCGCCGCGAGCCATGGTATCTGGGTGGCCCGGTCGCATTTCAAGCAGTCCTCAATGATATCACGGGTCAGGGACGCCGCTTGGTCCCTCCATATTTTCAGCCAAAACAGAGCAGGTCTAGCTTTTATAAAGTCCTCCGTATATTTAATGCGCAGTTCTTGGTGGCAAAAGTAAGTTGGGGCAGAGATAACCCCCCCCAAGGAGGTCATTAGACAACCTTAGAAAGCTCTCTAGGTGGTAGCTGTGGAGAGCAGCTTCAGTCTTAAGTCTGGAGGGAGTGTAAAGCAGCTTGTTTTACCAGAATACAATCTTATATGTATAGATTAGGTGAAAAAAACACACAAGGTATTTATAAAAATATGTATTTATTATATAATACTCTCTAACACATACTAATGTCTCTTACCCAGAGATATGCACAATGCACACAATACTTTGGATAGAAATCGAGTAAATTGCACGAAATACACAGTGGACCCCAGGTGGGACCAAACAATATACTAAGAAAGTGGTATAAGAACCACGACTTGGGTCAAGACAATATTAAGTGGACATGGAAGTGCTGTGGACCCAAAGAACCCCCCATGGTGAGTGACTAGGAACCCTACGGAGAGCGTGTGTCAAGTGTTGGAAGACAGCTGCATGCTCAGTACAAATAAACGTGCAAGTTGTGGTTGGAGTTTTAAAGATTAAGGACCCTTCCCAGTGGACCCTGAAGAAACCTCGAGGAAGATAAAAGGTTGGAGAGCCACCCCACCCATGGATAGTACCCACGTTACCTACACCAGGGAAGCCAGGTGCATAGTTGCAAAGTGGTGTCAGTTACCGCAGTCGAACACAATGGAGGACTTAAGGCAAGTGCCCTGCTGAAGAGGGAGAAAGTGTCCAGTGGAATCCGAAGGTTGATTCTAATTGAGAGGTACCTGTCACTCAGGAGTGACCAGGAGATCTGAAAGACGAATGCCCACCAATGTCAGGAGTTGCAGGAGAGTTGAAGAGGACCATGAGACTGCAGCTGTGAGGAACAGGTGACACTGAGGAAGACCAGGAGCTGTGCACGAGCTGTCCTATGTGGAATGTCGAGCGCTGAGGGGCCGGGTCCAGCAGGAGCACCAACAAGACTTGGCAAATGCAACCTACTTAGAAGTCGAAGAAGGTGCAATTTCGGGACCGAGTCAGGGCAGGCCTGAGCAAGCAGGCGGGCCCAAAAGAAACAAAGGTAACCCTCAACAGGACCCACTGGCCGGAGGCACTGGAGTTGCAAGAGGACCTCGAGCAGCTCACCAAAAGATGCAAACCACGGTGCAAACGTTGTGATGTGGACAAAGACTGTGGTCACTGAAGGTGCTTTAGGTTGGGGCTACTTGGAGCCTGAAGATCTTGGGGGAAGGAAGTCAACAAGCCTTTGCAACTGCAATTAGACGCTGTGCACAGGGGTTCGGTTTCTGCACCTCGCAGGAGAGATGTTTATTTATTTTATTTATTTGCAAACTTATACCGCGCTGGGAATTGACTCCCGAAGGAGTATCTCCGCGCCTCTGGCATCATCTGTGAGCAAAGAGGACCTAATCATATAACATTCCTCCCTAGATAGATGGCCTAGTGCTGAAAGAGAAACGTTTTTAGTTTTTTCCTGAAAGGAAGATGTTCTCTGCATTGTCCGATTTCTATGGGGAGATTATTCCACAACTTTGGGCCAGCCACTGACAAGGCCCTTCCCCCTTGTCTTGTCTTCTTAATCCTGGGGACACATAGCAATTCTCGATCTCCTGATCTAAGAGATCGGGAGGGGACATATAAATTAAACTTTGCTAACCTCAAACGTGGTTAGAGGGCAAGGCAGGCCTCGAGAGCTGTGGAGAACCACCACCTGTGTTGCAGAACCTTTCGGAGACTATAGGAGCTCAGGATCAGCAGACCTGTCAGCTTAGTTGCGGTGCTTGTGAATGCAGGGAAGTGATTCCTTTACTTCAAGGGAGATTCATTCAGGTGTCTTTGATGCCCACAGGCCTTGGAAGATTCCTGTATGCTGCACAGACGGTGCAGCAGACTGGAAGGGAGACTAAGTCGGGCCCAAACGAAGTCCAGGCGGTAGGAAAAGTGGGGTCTGAATTGAATCTTTTCCCACGACGAATCTAGGGACCCACCCATAGGTAAGCCCTTAAGTGCCCTAAGGAAATGGTTTAACGATTTAGAGGACCCTCCCAGGGGAGGGTCTGGCCAGGGGGGAGGTTACTCCCATGTCCTTTGTCCAGTTTCGTGCCAGGGTGGGATTCAACGGCTCCCAGAGCTGGTTTGAACTGGACTATGTACAGAGGCACCAAATGTGCCCCTCATTCAGACCTAGTGGGGCTGACAAGCGCATCCACCCGGTCCCAATACACTAAATCCTGTCTGGGAGGTGGTCACACCTCCCTGTGACAGGATGCCTATTGTTCTGCCTTCCCCTGCTCGAGCGTGGCTCAGCAGCAGGATGGCAGAATCATGTCTCTGGTCGGCAGCACCCATGTTGTGCTGTCTGGGTCTAGAAGACTGGTACTGGGAACACTGAGAGCCTAACAGAGGGCTCTTCCAGTGCTTAGAATCATCCCCCCACTCTGTTTATGGTGTGGGGGGTATGATTCCAACATGTTTAATACCAAACATGATAGGAGTAGTTGCAGCCAATTTCGAGATGGTCGTCGCGTAATTACGTGGTGCCCCTCTATATGGTATATAGCTGCTTTACTTACAACCGGGGAGAATGGACTCTATAGGCTGTAGGGGTGTCCTGCTCATGCAGGGGCACCCTCACACTTAAAACCAAACACACTACCTTCAGGATTGCAAAGACCTGCAATAGGGGTGACTTATAGGTTTTAAGTGCAGTGACCCTAGATGTAGGACACCTATATCTTTAGTAAATGGTGCTAATAGCATCTTACACAGGCTGCAATGGCAGGCCTGTAGTTACATTTTGAATGGTCGCCCATGGGTGGTATAATGCATGCTTCACCCCATGGGGGACCTCTGGGGTACCTTGCCCTGGGTACCTTAGTACCATATACTAGGGACTGATAAGGGTACCCTAGTATCCAATCTGGGCTGTACCTAAGTACTGAACACAACAATTCAAGGGAGAAAGGAGAGAGACTGGGGTCCTGCCTAGCAGGATCCCAGTCAGACTAGTTAGTAACAGCTTAGCACCAGGCAAAAAGTGTGGGGTAACCATGGAGAAGGATCCTACCTTCCTACAACTACCTTCACTGTGAGTGACGACATACTGCTGTTTCACAAGGAGTACTTTTGCATGCACATAAAGTAGTCTCCTTTAGTGCCTTGAATTACTATGACAAGGTTTTCTTTTTTAAACAAAAAATGCTTTTAGCCACTTCTTTATTATATATATATATATTGCGGTAGCAAAATTGTCCATTACCCCCCAGGACGCTTGGTCTACAACGCGGTCAGTGGATAAGCCTATCTGCTGTTTGGGTGACCGGAATACCGCGCCAACCCCCGCAAAGGACATCAGGCAGAGCGGTGATGGCGGAAAAAGGAAGGGGGACCCGAGGGGGCACCGAAAAGCAAAGGTGTCTCACCTACCAACAGACTTCAAAGGCTGCGCCTATCACAGGAGCCGACTTGAACTTTCATCACGCCACAGCAGTTTGCAATTCCCTCGAGGCACACCACTGGGGCCTTGTGGGAAGTGTAGTTCCACCACATGGGATTACACAAGTCTGATTGCTGCACAACGTGTGGGCGGAGTATGGTTCCTGTTTAAAACAACGTGACAGGCGGAACATTCACAGCATAGGGAGCAGCTGGAGAGGGGCGCTGAGGAAGGCAAAATGTGCCGAAATGCATCCGCCTGAGACTTCTATGCATTAAAGTGCTCCCTCAAATCTCTCTTCTGGGTCACGTCTCTTTCGTTTGGAGGAGGTGGTAGTTATATATATATATATATATATATATATATATATATATATATATATATATATATTTATATTGGTAGGCACCTTGCAGTTCCTACAACAGTAAAGGTTTACAAAAAAACATTATAATCATAAGTATTTTTAGAGTGAAAAAGATTAACAACCAGTGGCAAATATATCGGTTTGCAAATCCTTATCTTGTATTTACTCTTCACCAGTTATAGGTTGACACATTGAGTGTAAAACTACAATAAAAGTGGAAAGATAAATGTAATCTCAGGAAATTGGAACAGTAGTATAACCCTCTTCAAGTTCTTAAAAACAATTAGGGCCAGATCTACAAAGCCATTAAGGGATCTACTCTAGTCTAACTTTTGATTGTCATTAAAAAGACTGTGACAGCACTTTATCAGCCATGTGTATGAATACGGTCAACTTTGGTATCTTAAGTATAACTCTATATATTCAATAAAAGGAAGTGGCTAGATCAAAAGTAATTAGAGCTACCCCTCAATCCAAGGGGACAGAGTTCTACAAAGCAAAATTTAAAATCTTCCTCACAAGGCAAAAACAAAATCAACAAACAATGTAATCCAACACGACCAAGTATCACGGAATTTTGAAAAAAATCTATAGAAATGTATTTTTATGTTGATGTTTTTGTGCATATGAAATTTTAAGTGTAGGAGCTTTAAAGGAGAATTATTAAAGCTGTATATATATTTGTTTTCAAAATTCCGTGGTATTTGGTTGTGTTGGATTAGATATGCTATTGTGAATTTTGAGTGAGTGATCATTTGTTAATTTAGTTTTTTGGGAAGGAAAATGTTTGATTTTTGGTTTCTAAGAGGCAACTGCCAGTACATTGCATGATGGGCCTGGAAACATCTAACCTTTATAAAGGTACAGGCAACCTTTGTTTGCACTTGATTACTGTTATGTAATAGCAGAGGAATCCTTTGGAATCTGGTATAACTACATCCAATTAACCAATAAGGCATTTGGCCTTTAGCATTGGCTTGATACCATAAATAACACAGACTTATTGAAGTGCGCATAGGCTGACAACAGTCATTCTTAGTTCTACAATTCCAAGAATGCTCAAAATTGCAGTTGATTAAACAATGCCTAAACCCTCTAAAAAGGGACTGACGAAAATGATCACAGTAAAAAGCTTCTACCGCCAGGTATGTCGGGGAGTGGGGCTGGAGGGGGGAGGGATGACCAACACCAAAACCATTGCCTACTATGGTAATCTCTGAGATTTCATGTAACAAAATACCTGTTTAGCAATCCTCCATTAATTTCCTGTTAAATTTAACAAATGTTTTTCACATTGACTTGTCCCAATAACAAGATCAGACCTACAGTTTTTAGTGTGAGCTTTTCCATAAGGCACCCATCAGGCATACATTCATAAAATTACAACTATAGTTGGAAAAACAAAGTAGTATCTCTCCAAAAAGGCTCTGAGTATTAGTGCAGTGCAAGTCTTCTATTCCCATGGGTAGTCTGAGATAAGTAACCTCAAAGCTCTTGCCTGCTATGGTAATCTGTGAACTTCCATGCAGCGATATCTATGAGAAGCCTCCTTGCAGATTTTATTTCAGAGTGATGGGAATCCACCTATACATGCCTATTGTCTTTAACATGAGCTTTTCACAATAAACATGTCCTTCCTATTACCTTTATCATAACTTTCCATAATAAACAGCATCAACATTGAAAGTTTAGTTATAGAACTCACTGAATAGGTACAGTAAGGGTAGTAGCAGTACAACCGTCTGTATACCCTCAGTATGTGTACACATTGCAGTGTACATTTTCCTTCCACATAGCATAGGTGAGCAACATTGATAGGTTCAGCTGTGTTCAGTGTACACACACATCAGTAGTGTTGGCTTCCCTCACAAGAACACATTTCTTAAACAAACCGATGCAGCGGCAGTAAAAACGTCCCTAAACCACTATTTGAAAGGATTTCATGTTCTTGTACCATAATCTACATTTCTAGTTTCACAATCTTTGAAATAAATATTGCAAAGTTGAGGCATTTACAATGTCTTTGACCTGTATTAAATTATAGAAGATTACGCATATTTTCTACCATGTGTAGCATTACATTTGTTGACTGTGGTTACTTTACCCTGCCAATTGCCCTAAAGGAATCCCAGCAATAAGGACATTGCGGGAATTACCTTATCTTGCATTGATTATAGAGTGAGAATAATTTCATTACATTACCCTTTGTTTGCAGAGGATTTCTCCAAATATACTTTTTATTGGATCACTGAAGAAAATTGCACTGATTATTTAACCATATATTAAACAATTCAAGATTATTCTATTTGATGTAACCTTTCCTGGATTATAGGAGAGTGTGGATCATTGGAGATTGCTTTTAATTGAATTACTCTGGATTGGATATTTGCTCTAATTGTGCACTGCCTGTTTGATAGATTAAAGAAAAAATATTCTAATTTATTTAATCTACTTTAGATTATAGTAGAGTTTTCGAAACACTATGATCTTCATTAAATTACAGAAAGTTAATCTGAAAGCTTTATACTTTGCTTGGATTTTATAATGTTTGTATTGATTTTTGTTGAAATTATAGGGGGTAGAAATGTATTTACGTTACTCCACATTAGATCACAGAAGCATATTTCACTAATAAATTCCCTCAGCATTATTGACATAAATATTACTAATTATTTTACTCTATCTTTTATTGATCACTTTTGCTTGGTCTAATAGCTCTAATTGCAGAAACCCTGAGTTCCAGATAGGAGGAAAAAATGTGTTCATAAACACAGTTTGATGATATACTTAAGCAAATACTTCGTACAGTGCCTCCCACAACAGCACTCTGGGTCAAGCTCCACATTAGAAGATTTCACCAGCCACGTCCTTTCTGTGATTGAGCATTCACTCAGCCTCTTCCTGGATATGATTCGAGAGCAGGACAGATTGGGAATTAAGGTCTTGCTAGAGAGAAAAGCCATAGTTTACTGTAACTACATTGAAATTAACCCATCGGAGTGAGATCGCAGTTGATTGGTAGATGTTCTTTGCTTAGTTCTTGAAACTTTTAGCACCTTTACTGATGCACGAGGCAAGACCTTTCCCCTAATGTGGTCTGCCTTCAAAATCACAGAAAAAAAGGTGGGAGATTCTCAGTGACCAGAGGCCACGAAGACCTCTATTAGTTTCGCATAAACTCTTGAAGGGTGTGTGGAGAGCTATATTTTAATGGGTACCTGTGTTTGAGTGAGGTCTTATGGCAGGAGCAAACGGTCTTGCGAGAGGCAGAGCTCTTTTGTCTTGACGGCTGGGTTCTTTTTAGTAGATTTGTAAGTCCTATGTCTCTTCATTGCTGGTATTGTCTGTGTTCGGTTCTTAGTAGTCTTTGGCCAACCCTAGCTTATTGCATGGAGGGGGTGTAGCAGATGGATTAGATCTGCACTTGAACTTCTAGAGCAAGTGTTCCGGGATAGTATTTTTTTCTGTGTGTAGCTCTCCAGAGCATGTAATTGTTTACGGTATCTGTAGTATTACTCTTTGTGCAACATGGACAACAGTATTTAATAAGAGCCAGTAAGATGTGTGAGGGTATGCCCTTGATTTATAATAGTCCAGCAATATGCTACTTGTCGTCTTCCTCTAGTTGGCAATCTGTCCATGTGCAAAAGTAGTTTCTATGTTGTTAGTACATCCTTTGACTCTAGAGTCATTATGGCCTTTTTCTAAGCAAACAAACTAGCACAGTCCTGTCTGCATTTCCTCCATATAAGCATATAGAAACATGTCTTTTACCCCGCTAATTCCCTTAATACTCCAAGAGATGGGTATTAGCTGACAAGACAATTGGTTGTGTAACCCAGTGGTAGATTTTGATATTTTTTCAAAACCAATGCCCTGTCATATACATACCTACTTAATGTGTGGATCATTGTTCTTGGGCTCTCGTCTCGCCAAATGTTTCTGTGTCTTCACTCTCTTTTTTCCCCATTTTTTCCATCTTTTAACCTCTGGGTCTTCACTGCAGGTCAATATAGTATCCACATGTAGTGAGACAATGCGCTGCATCCACATAACTCGCACTGCCCTCTTCCAAGCTCCTTATCTATGTTCCTTTCTAGTTGCTAATATGTCCACATTTTTTTAGTCCCCCTGTTCAGGAGGAATGTTAAATAGTATTCGGCAACTCATTGGTTTGTTTCCCATCCTTTGGAAATACTGTCATAATTGCTTTTCTTAAATCTAGTGGTAATATTGCAATTTCTCTTGTTTCTGTAAACATAACTAACATTTATTTGTCTGGGTCTTACGTTTTATAACCTTAAGAATTACACCAGGAGGGAGGAGCTTCGCGCGCAAACAAGATGGCCGCGTGAGCACAGGGCTCCCGAGACCCTCGTAACCTCCCAAATATATCCTGTCATTTATCCTGTTCGCCTTCAACATGTTCGTGCAGATGAATCCCGGGAGACGTGAAAGCTGAAATTTGTATCCCAATCGGACCCCAGAGGCCGGAGTTGTGGTGCTGGAAAGTTTGCGGCCTTCGTCTCTTGGATGCCCGGCGCTTGGGTTGGCATGGTGCCCGGGGCGTAATCGAACAACATCGGCCTGGGATCGCGGAGGCGGCCGGTCTGGCTTCACTTTCACTTTCGTTTTTGGCACTTGGTTCGGATCCCGGGCCTGGGGACGTCTCATTGCAGTGAAATCTCGTACCCCTGTTGGTGCTTGAGCGTACTGAACAATATACGAGGTGTCGGACTTTGGCCTAGAGTGTACTTTCGCTTTGTTGACTCTGAGCGGATAAGCCACATTGGTCGACTTCCATAGCAGTTGGGTCTTGTCTACTGCTTACTGGACTGGACGCTTGTTCCCCCCGGTCTTGATTTGGGCAGCAACTGGGCATTTTCCCGAAATGGTGAGCAAACCGGAGGGGGACAAACAGAAGTCGAAAACCACCAGACGGGGTGGATATACCCAAACCAATGTCATGGATCGATATGCTCAGGTTAAGGGGTCGCCCAGTGGACCAGGTAGGTCACTGGAGGAGGCGAAGGACTCATCGGCTCCGGTAACTGAACCAACTTTACAGAACGTGATGTCCGCCATCGATGGTATCCGGTCTTCCCTTGGGAAGCAAATGGAGACCCTTGCCCATAAATTGGATAGAGTGGCGATCGATGTGAATTTGATTCGCACAGACCTTACAAAAACTAATGAAAAGGTCAAATCATTGGACATAAAAATATCGAGTCTAACTGATGATGTCGTCGACCTGCAGACCGAGGTTGCCCGTAACCTGAAGGCCTCGAATGACATCGTTATCGGTCGCCTGGAGGATTTTGAAGGGAGGGCCCGGCGGAACAATGTCCGTATAATTGGGGTTCCGGAAAAGGCGGAAAATCAAGCGGCTGACCTCTTTGTTGAGGACCTTATTGTCAACCATCTAGCGCCCAAGGGACTGAGCAAGTTCTTCACTTTGGAGCGGGCCCACAGGGTCCCGGGCGGCAGGCCGAAAGTGGGTGCCCCGCCGAGGCCTATGATAGCGCAGTTTTTCAACTTTCGGGACAGAGACGCTATCCTCCAGGCCTCTCGAGCGGGTGGGCCCTTGAAATTCGAGAACTCATCCATCAGTTTCTACCTGGATTTCACGCAGACAGTCCAGAAACAGAGGCTCAGTTTTCTGGGGGTGAAGAGGAGTCTTTGTGATATGGGTCTCAAATACGCCATGCTTTTCCCGGCCAAGTTGAGGATCGAGTATGACGAACGGGTCTACTTATTTGACAAGCCCGAGGTGGTGGACGACTGGTTGGACACTCTGCCGATCCAACAAGAACCAGAGAGACAGTCTGGCGGAGCAGAGGGAGGAACTATGGAGCAGGAATGAGCACCATCTGTCTGGTTTCTGCGGACACTAGGGGGTTTATTACTGTGTTGGTTCGAATCTTGATGTACGATTAATTGCAGATGGAATGGGGGTGGCACGGCTATCGGTGGATCTCTCTCCTCCTCAGCTTTACTTCTTGTAGCTTAGTTTAGATGTGGGGGCAACAGGTACACTGCAAGTTGGGGTGGCTCTATAGTCGTAAGCAGGGGTGCAGGGTGGGGGTTATTGCAATGGGTTGTTTGGGAGGGTGGTGGTTTTCAGGTTACTGTTTTCGCAAGGCGCTGTATTGCAAGACATGTTCATTGACGTGCTGGACTCAGACGGGGTTGGATCTTCTTTCTCTTTCATGATGGGGTTAGGGGGTTGCGTTTGATGTGCTGGAATATTAACGGGTTGGGGGACAAGATTAAGCGTGGGGTGGTATTGCAACTTTTAAAACGACATTCCTCTGATGTTGTGCAACTTCAGGAGACCCACTTGATAGGAAATACATGTCATGCCATGAACAGGAAGGGATATCGTCTTGTGGCACACGCTGGGTTCTCTTCCGGGTCTTGGGGGGTTGGAATCCTTATTAAGAACTCTCTCCCGCTTGAGGTGGACTCTACGGTCCTTGATAAAAGGGGGCGATATGTGGCTGTTTCGGGACGGTGGGAGGGCCGCACGCTTTCCCTGGTCTCTATTTATGTTTCTCCTGGCCTGCAGTCTACAACCTTCGCTGACCTGGGACGGGTTCTACTTGTTCTCCCCGGGGGGGTGTTGATTCTAGGTGGCGATTTTAATGCAGTGGTTTCTGGTATGCTTGATAGACATCCACCTAGAGACCTTAGAGGGGTGCATGGCTGGCTGCCTGACTTCATTGACACAATAGGCCTGGTGGACTGCTGGAGACTGCTTCACTCTACTCAGCAGCAGTATACGTTTCACTCGGGCACCCATGGTAGTCTCTCTAGGATAGACTATGTGTTGGTGCCGGCTGCACACGCGTCCTATGTTGCGGAGGTCAGACATATGGCTCGGGGTATCTCCGATCACTCCCCGCTGTGGCTTCGGTTTGATTTGGCGCCGGGGGACGGGTAGCCCCTATCAACCCTTGGTATCTTCGAAATCCTAAGACTCGCAGTGAGCTTGTAAAGGCTTTGGATCATTATTTCCGGGAGAATGAAGGTTCGGTTTCATCCTCGATATCGCTGTGGGAGGCTTTCAAGACTGCCCTTAGGGGTCAAGCTCTATCGTTAATTGCTGGAGTTAAGAAGCAGAAGGAAGAGGATGTGGTAAGAGTAGAGACGGAGATAGCTGATTTGGAGCTAGAACTAGAACAGGAGGTGACCCACGCTAGACTGCATGTCCTGCAATTGAAGCAGCTGGAATATAGGACGTTGGTGACGGATGGTGCGAAGGCCCTTAGTCGGGAACAGCAGGGGCGTCTCTATAATGTTGGGGACAAGGCGGGCAAATTGATTGCATGGTTGGATAGGAAGGATAGAGCTAGTCGTGTGGTGCCTGAAATCGAGATGGAGAGTGGGGCGCTGATCACTGACCCACAAGGGATAGGGGCATGTTTTGCCAATCATTTTCACACTGTTTACTCTTCCGTGTCGGATAGGCCGGAGGTGGACTCTTGCTTGCTGCTGCGAGATATTGCACTCCTGAGTGTTTCTGAGGCGGACCGAGACCTCATGGACTGTAAAATCACTGCGGATGAGGTAGTGTTAGCTATGCGTTCCTTACACTCGGGTAAAGCAATGGGTCCCAACGGTCAAGCTTCGACCCGACAAGATTGGTCCGTATTTAAGAGACCTGTTCCTAGAGTCCCGGGATCGGAGTCTTCTCCCCTGCGATCAACGGTTGGCATCGATTGTGGTAATACATAAGGAAGGGAAACCGAGGAATAAGTGTGCTTCGTACCGACTGATTTCACTGTTAAATGGCGAACCTAAAATTCTGGCCAAGTTGCTGGCTAATAGACTTATCAAGGTCATTAGTGAGCTGGTCCATCCGGATCAGTCTGGTTTTATCCCGCACAGAAATACGGCGTTGAACCTTGGGCGTCTGCACGTGGCTCTCGCGAGGGCCGCAACGCTGCGTGAGCCGGCCATTTTGGCGTCATTAGATGCCACTATGGCGTTCGATACGGTGGAATGGCCGTATTTGTGGGCGGTGTTGACTAAATTTGGCTTCGGGTCGAATTTCATTGGCTGGGTGCGACTTCTCTATGCGTACCCCCTTGCTCAGATAGTTGTTAATTGACGCGGCTCTGCACCATTTTGTCTCGGGCGGGGTACTCGCCCGGGTTGCCCGCTGTCTCCTCTTTTGTTCGCGTTGGCCCTAGAGCCTCTCGCAGCTTGGATCCGTTGGGAGCCTTCAATGAGGGGTATTCATTGGTCTCCGCAGTTCGAAGACCGCATCTCCTTATTTGCGGATGACATCTTGCTTTACTTGACTTCTCCCAGGAAATCTCTGATAGTATTATGTGATGTTTTGGCTTCCTTCGGTAGAAACTCAGGCCTAATTATCAACTGGGTGAAATCCTATCTCTATGTTCTTTGTGGTGATGCTCCGATCCTACCGCATAACTGCACCATCCAGATAGCGCAAGAGGGGTTTAAATATCTTGGGATCTATGTTTCGATGGACCCCTTGGTTCAATATGAAAAGAACCTTCTCCCTCCTTTGAGTCGGTTGAAGCGAGATGTTGCGGGCTGGCGGAAGCTTCCACTGTCACTGCTCGGGCGAGCAGCTCTTTTTAAGATGATGTCTCTCCCTCGTTTTTTACATGCCCTTCAGAACACACTTGACATTGTTCCAGCCAGTTATTTTCAAGTAGTTAAGGGTCTGCAAAGGAAATTGTTGTGGGATGGCAGACCTCTTATTGCTCTTGCCAAATTAACGCTCCCATGGTACGATTCGGGTATTGCTCTCCCGAAATTAAAAGATATTATTGGGCATCGCAGTTAGGTGCCGTCAATCACGGTATGTATGGCCCTGAGTTAAATCCTGGTTTAGCCATGGATAGGTGGTTACTTCCCGGAGGCAATTATTACAGAGCATTATATTCTAAATCTGTGGTAAAGTCTCTGACGGGGCCGACGAGAACGGCCGTACGGATCTGGCAAGACGCTACTAGCTCGTTAGGGTGGAAGGATCGTTTGACCTTGGCGACCCCGCTTTTCGGCTCTGATAGGTTTGGTGAATTGTGGAACACTAAGGGATTCGACAAGTGGGATCTCATTGGCATCTCCAAGGTGGGAGACTTCTTGGTTAAGGGACAAGTGAAATAGTTTGCGGCCTTGCAGACTGAGTTTGAATTGGGAGGGACGGAGTACTTCCTCTATGCTCAGGTCCGTCATGCATAGATGTCAGTCTTCCCGGAAGGGGAGGAGATACCGGAATCTACCCCGTTTGAGGACCGTGTGTTAGATGGCCATATGCCAGATAGTACCATCTCCCTGGTATATAAAAAACTGATTAACCATAGGGCGGACCTTCTGTTGCAATTACGAGATCAGTGGACCCGTGACAGCCTTGAGCTTGATGATGAAGACTGGCAATCGGCGATCTCCTCACCGAAGGAGGTCGCGATTCCGGCACGACTCAGATTAGTTCACCTCAAGATATTGCATAGGGTCTATGTCACGGGTCCCCGTCTGGTCCGGATGGGTTTTTCCTAGGAGGGTCTGTGTCAACGGGGTTGTGGACAGTTGGGGACGTTCCTCCACATCATCTGGGAGTGTCGGGAAGTCACTGACTATTGGAGTAGGATCCACGAGGTGATGCAGGAGGTCACGGGCGTGGCTCTCTTGCCAGAGGCCAGGCGCTGCCTGTTTAATGTTTGGGAGCCCACGGATCATAATGTGGCACAGACCCAATGGGTGACTCTAGGGGCCATGATCGCCATACGGAATATTGCACAGTTGTGGGGGTCCCAGAGGCCTCCTACTCTTAAGGTGTGGATGGAAAACATGGATTGGTGCATGTTTAGGGAAAAAACTGTATATTTGGCTCGGGTCGCCCTCGGAAATGGCATAAAGTTTGGGGTCCCTGGAATCAATATAGAGGGGACATATGTGTACCACCAGCGACTGCAGTCCTTGACGTCCCGCTTTCCCCCTGACCCCTTATTAGTTCTTGATTGCTTTAATGTTATTGCTGCACCCTCTTCTCCTCCCACGTTCCCCCATCAGTGTGTTGCTCATTGTAATGTCTACTGAAATGTCGTTCCGCACTCGTACAGTCTATGCACTTTTGCATTTTGTTGTTGCCTTGCTTTGTTTTTCAATAAAAAGAAATATTAAAAAAAAAAAGAATTACACCAGGATTTTTTCGAGTTTTCATTTTTGCAAGTGCATTTTCATTGTTTTCTTCTGTGATGTCCTCTTCCAATGTTATATTGAGGTCTGACCCTGGTTAGGTAGTCTATTAATTCCTTGTCATTACCTGCTTGTTGGCTACCTAGTGTTGTCTAGTAATCTGCAGATATTTGAGTTATATCCCCAATATGTGACCCTTCGCTCCTTCCGCTGTCAAAATTAAATCTCACTCGTTTACCCTGCTTGCTTAGTTATGGTCTCTTTCCCCGCCATATCCATGAATTCAGGGGCGCAACTAGGTCTTAATTTCGGGGGGGGGGCTAACATGGCAGGTGAAGGGGCGTGGCTAATGTTAATCAATGGGGCGGAGCTAAAATGGCAGATAATCAGGATCGGTTAATGCTCAGGTCAAGCCGAGAAAAAAATGTGGTGAATTCTGCATTTGAAACTGGACAACAATTAAAGCACACATTTTTGTTAATTTGATGCATTTATATGCTATTGTCTTATGAAAAAGGAACAGAATGTACTGAATTAAAAGGCCAATTTAATATATTTTACTACAAAGCACTTTAGGAATACATTATAACCAATTTTCACAATGCCATTTCAAGGCGACGACCCTTTTTCGCCAGTTCATTAACAATTGCTTCTATAGGAGGACAATGTGCACGTGAAATGTTTATCATTGCAAGTCCAAAAAACCCATTACCACCCTGAACTCTGAAATTACCCCCTGACACCCCAAAACCCATACCCACCCTGAACCCTAAAATTACCCCTGGCACCCCAAAACCCATACCCACCTGAACCCTAAAATTACCCCTGGCACCCCAAAACCCATACCCGCAGTAATCCCTAAAATTACACCCTTGCCCCCCAAAACCCATACTCACCCTGAATCTTAAAATTACCCCTGGCACACCAAAACACATACCCACGCTGAACCCTAAAATTAACCCCCTCACACCCTAAAACCCATACCAGCCCTGAACCCTAAAATTACCCCTGGCACCCCAGAAACCATACCCATGCTGAACCATAAATTACCCTCTTGCCCCCCAAAACCCATACCCACTCTGAACCTTAAAATTACCCCAGGCACCCCAAAACCCATACCCATGCTGAACCATACATTCCCCTCTGGCACCCCATAACCCATATCCACCCTGAACCCTAAAATAGCCCCCTGACATTCCAAAACCCACACCTGCCCTAAACCCTAAAATTACCCCTGGCACTATAAAACACATACCCACGCTGAACCCTAAAATTAATCCCATGGCACCCCAAAACCCACACCCACCCTGAACCTTAAAATTACCCCTGGCACCCCAAAACCCATACCCATGCTGAACCATAAATTCCCCCCGGCATCCCATAACCCATACCAACCCTGAACCATAATTCCCCCCTGAAACCCCATAACCCATACCCACCCTAAACCCTAAAATTGCCCCCTGACACCCCAAAACCCACACCTGCCCTGAACCCTAAAATTACCCCTGGCACACCAAAACACATCCCCACGCTGAACCCTAAAATGTTCCCTGGCACCCCATAACCCATACCCACCCTGAACCCTAAAATAGCCCCCTGACATCCCAAAACCCACACCTGCCCTGAACCCTAAAATTACCCCTGGCACACCAAAACACATACCCACGCTGAACCCTAAAATGTCCCCTGGCACCCCAAAACCCATACTCCCCTTGAACCCTAAAATTGCCCCCTGGAACCCCAAAACCCATACCCGCTCAGAACCCTAAAATTACCCCCTGGCACCCCAATCCGTAACCCACCCTGAACCATAAAAGTACTCACTGGCACCCTAAAACCCACACCCACCCTGAACTCTAAAATTACCCACTACCACCACAAAAAAAAAATGAACACTACAAACTTACACTACATTTGCATATATGGAGGGGACTGTCCTCTTTGACGTTTCTATGTATGTAAGTCAAGAACAACATTCAAAGTAGCCTAGACATGCAGGCAGTAGGTAATGCTGTACTGAAAAATGCATTAAAGTTACTGGGACTTATAGAAAGATCCATGGCCCTGTTCACCATTTATCTGGTGAGCAGCGCCTTGGATGTGAATTCCATCCAAGTACACAGACAGCAGGGGCAAAGGGATGGCCAGTGCAGGTGATGCTTTTCCTTTGTAAATTAATTCCTGCTGGTGTCATAGCCCAGGGGTTGCTGTCTGCGCACTTGTATGAAATACACATCTATACAAGTGCACAGACAGCACCCCATGGGCTATGACGCCAGCAGAAATTCCTTTACAAAGGAAAAGCATCACCTTAACTGGCCAGCCCTTTCCCCCTGCTGTGCACTTCACACCCCATGCTCACAAGCGATCAAGTGCTTAGGTGAAATCCCTGCCTTCAGGCAAGGATTTCACCTCGCGGCGCCACCGTAAAGGAAAACAAGAGGTGGGGGCAGGAGGTCACTCACTGAAGCAGAGGCTGGCTGGCTCGGGCTGCTGGGCCTCTCAGAAAGCATTTAAAAAATCATTCTCCGATCGGATGCTATCTTGCACCATTTCAGTGCGTGTAATCTTAGCCCGGGCAGAGGAGGCGACGGGGGGGGGGCTGAAGCCCGGTGAGCCCAATGGGTGTTGCGCGCCTGCCTGAATTTATATGGTTTTCTCTATATTGCAAGGCATTACATTGGCTCAGTCTTTGGCCATGCCTCCCCCCTCACTTTCAGAAAAAATAATGGAAGCATATGACCGTTCAATACTTGTTTAAACGCTTCCAAATATTTCACCCTGGAATCCACCGAATCCCTGTTCAAGTAAAAAGTTTCTTTTTTGCATAAGCTCTATATGTGTAATTACAGCCAGGGCTGCAAAATAGATTGTGGCGTTGAGCCAAAAGCTCTCAGTGTTGCCTTTGTTCACCTCAACACAAATTGATATAATTCGTGCTTGTCTGAAATCCCACTTGAGAGAAATTAGACCTGATCCTAAGGTAATGTTCTTTAGTTATACCGAAATAATCAAACCATGAGAAGGAGATTTGGGCCACTAAAAAGGAATGCTCTTTCTTAAACGATAGTTCCTCCCTCAAGGCTTTTCTTAACCCTCATTGCTTTGATAAGACCTTCTGGACAAGTCCTCTCTCGTCTCTCTCATGTCTTTGCATTCTCTTCTGTCATGTCCATTATCTATTACAATCTGCTCTGACATCTAGGTACCTTCTGATAGAAATACACCAGATCTGTTTTTCCTTCTTTTAAATTTTTATTATCATTGTGAGAAACAGACAGAGAAAGAAAAGCAAAAGTCATTCATTTTGTCATACAATAAGAAAATCAAGTACAGATTAATAAAACCGAGGTATAATTCATATGTGAACAAAAAATTCTTATAATTCTTATAACATAAAAATATGTCCTAGGTGCATAAATGTTAGTCAAGTCAAATCTTAAACAAAAAGGAGTATATAATTAAAGTTTACATAAACTTTTCCCAGATTCTCTCCTGTCTCCTAATAGAACGTAAACCCCTTACTCTAGCTATTGCTAGTTCCATCGAGAAGATTTCATTAACGAGCGACCACCACTCGGTGACATGCGGGGATTTCGGAGAGATCCAGGCCCTATCAATAGTCAATCTTGCATATGCGATTAAAATAGTAATTAAATCATTATGTGGACTATTTAACTCCTGTACATCTAACAATACCATTTGAGCTGAGAGAGGAGAAAAGGTAATCTGCTTCTGACTAAGCATACCTTCTATTCCTCTCCAAAACTCGCATAATGCAGGACAAGTAAATAACATGTGTTCCAGATCGACTGCCGCGAGATCACACCTAGGGCATTTAGAACGATCATTAAGTGTATTATTTGATGACCAGCCGGAAATTCTGTGCGTAGTGTAATATAGTCGACAAATAGTTCTGTATGACTGAAGTCTTAAACTAGAAGACTGAACCACTCGGTTGATGCGACAGAGAGAAGTGGATATTTGATTTGGTTTTATATTGAGATCAATTCTGGTGGTCCATTTAGCCGCTAGTTTAATACAGCCATCAATTTTCATCTGGTTTAGGTGTTTATAGCCCTTGTGAATTAATGATTTAGTCTTATCCGAGTAAAGACAAGTCATGATATCTGAGTCGTCTACTTAATTGTTTTTCATTTTCCGGACTAAAAAGTCCCAAATTTGCATATATTTAAAGTACATTGAGTTATTCAGTTTATAAAGAAGTTTAAGTGATGCAAAATCAAGTAATCCATCAGTGCCATACAAGTCACCTAAAGTATTAATACCGCAGTTGGACCATAAGGTCCCAGCACCATCCGAAAAAATTTCAGGAAGTCCTGGGTTACCCCATAGCGGTAGTTCTGAATGAAAAGTCGAGATCAAGATTCTAACAATCTCCCTGGCGGTCTATTTTACACGTTTAAAGTAATTTGGGTTGTGGACTCTAGCTAAAAACTGATTACAGTCAGAACCCAACATGAATTGAAAAAAGAACAGAGTTTTCCGTTTTAAGCAAATTTCGGAGACGGACAAAAAAAGTTGCAAAAAAATAAAGTTTAAAATCCGGGAAATGTAACGCTCCCTTTTCAATTGAGAGTTTCAGTAACTGCAAAGATCTGCGAGCTTTTTTGTATCCCCAAATAGAACTACTGCTTATCCCGTCCAATTAAAAAAAAAAAAAAGAAGATTATTAGGGCGGAGGGAAATTGATCGAAATAAATAAATAAATGTTGGTAGTATTTTCATTTTAATTAAATTGATCCGTCCAACTAGGCTAAGTGGGATCTTGTGCCATTTTTTTAATGAAAGTGCTACCTCCTTTAACAGAGTCATAATTGAGCTTAATTTATTCATTAATATTAGCAGAGATTTTCACTCCCAGATATATAGCAGTTTTACATATACCTTGGATCGGTACCAATGGCTTATAGTTAACGACGATCTGGGTTTTGTTGACATTCAGTTTATATCCGGAGATATCCCCGAAACTGTCTGCTTCTTTGATTATCCCTGGCAAAGCTTTAACCGCATCCGTAGTAAAAATCGCGATATCATCCGCATACACGGTTATTTTTAAAGTATTTATGCCATGTTGAAAAGGAATAATGTCTGTTTGGGTCTGAAGAGCATTTAAAAAAGGTTCCATTGAAAGGGCAAACAGCAAAGGAGACAAGGGACACCCTTGCCGGGTGCCCCTAGCTATTGAAAAATTAGATGAGGTCATACCTGCGTAGCTTATTTTAGCAGTAGGGTGGTCATATAAGGAACGTATCCAGCCAAGAAATTGTCCCTGAAATCCAAATGCCGTCAACACAGCCCATAGATAATCCCACCCCACTTGGTCAAAAGCTTTAACAGCATCTAACATGACCATACCAAGTGGGGTGGAATTAACCGAAGCAACATCAAAAGCAATTATTGCCGTGTTTGCATGGGCAGTGGTATCTCTCCCCATAACAAATCCGTGCTGCTGTGTGTTCACTAATTCTGGCATGAGGAGCAAGTCGAGTAGCCAAAATTTTCGCGAAACACCTTGGCGTCCGCGTTGATTAGGGAGATAGGTCGATATGACCCACAATCATCTGCAGGTTTATGTTTCTTAAGAAAAAATACAATTTTAGCAGTATTCCAAGAGATAGGAGCTTTCCCTGTTTCCCCAATCGAGTCAATAACTGAACTAAAAAGTGGGAGCAGCTCGTCGATACATAGCTTATAAAGTTCCAGAGGAAGCCTTACCGGAGGGAAGGGAAGCAATTGCAGACCTTATATCTGTGTGAGTAATATTTCCATCAAGTTGACAAACACCTTCTCTATCTCTCTGATCACTCAGGTTAGCGTTGATGTATGATAATATGCAATGATTACTGGGAAATTTTTCTGGAGTATATAAACAACTCTAGTAATTAACGAATTGATCTAATATCTGTTCATGTTGTTTGTAAATTATAGTGTCCCTTCCTTTGATAGCCTTAACTAATGTGCTAGCTTTCTTATCAGCTACTTTATAAGCTAAAAAAAATTAGCCAATTCTGTCGCCGCTCTCATATTGTGATAAATAAAATTTATGTAATTTCAAACGGTATTTCTCCCTGAGCGTCTTTTTGGTGGCTGACTGAAGGTTCACTAATTCCATTCTTAAATCTATATTAGGCCTTCCTAATAAGAGAGCTTCTGCCAACAGATTTTCCAAAGACAAGATGTTAGAAGTCATAGCCTTGGTCTCTTTCTGGCGTTCCGAGTTCTTTCTGAAAACGTATTGCTGGGCGAAACCCCTTATACTGGCCTTGCATGCATCCCATACAGATATTACGGCAGTAGAGTTTAAGTTAATCTCGATAAATTTGACGATATGTCCTTTAAGATGAGTGAAAAAAGTTGCAGCAGAAAAAAGATATCTAGGAAAAGTAAGTTTCAGAGAGCATGGTTTCCTAGTAGCAATATTAAATTCTAAAAAAATGGGATTGTGATCAGATGTGACTCTTGGGCACAATTCCATGGTGCTATAATCTATAATTTTATCTGTTGCCCAAACCATATCAATTCGAGAACATGATTTATGTGGTGCAGAATAATAAGTAAATCCTGCAAGTTTAGGATATATTGTACGCCATACATCTTTTTTTCCTACGACCATCACAAACACCCTTTGCCAGATGTCAGCCCTCAAGGCATTCATATTTCTTGACATGTATTTTGTATTCAAATTGCCATTGGTATTTTTTCATCTTTTTTTCTACTCAACATGTGTATCTTCTACCTCGGTTTCTCACTGATTTTGATAGTATTGTAGCATCATCAAAAGTAAAACAGCCTCTGAAGCAAACCCTAACTATGTAATGAGTTCCATTTAAATTCATTATATGCAAATGTATTTTATGCGGCAAAGTAAACATTCTTACTCGAACCTGACCATAAAATGGATCCTTGTTGGCTATTCCTCTATAGACAACTGTTGTGGTTATGCAGTTACATGTTGAGAAACCCTGCATTTTTTCTTCTGAAAGCATTTCACATCTTCGTCACAGTTTAATGCAGAGAGTTTTAATGACCTATTCAGCCTTTGGTTTGCAAGGTAAATTCAACATTCAGGTGTATGCTTTTTGCTTTGTCATTTGTGGAATAGTCCGCAATTGTGTGCTATGAGAATTATGAAGAAATGTGATGTAGTAAAAACGGCAATATTGTGGAGAGAGTATAAACGCATCCTTATTAGTTTTGACTTTAATACTCCTATATAAGCCTGTGATTGCAAAATATAATTGTGTTAGACGTTCATATTTCTTTTTCTTAAGTGACTATTTTTCTTATCTCATTCCATCTATTATAACTGTGGTTTTTATTTTTAGTTATGGAAGCTAAAGGACTAATGGGGAAGGAATACCGAACCTGTGACTCCTATGTTAAGGTAAGGGTGCTTTAGTATGTATTTATTTTAAGTTCAATAATAATGACAAATGAATCAATTGCCCCTCTACAATGTGAATATATTGTTTAGGAGATCGTAAGGGTCCTTTCCACTAGCAGAGATCTCTTCAGGCACTGTGGATGGACTTAGCATAAATCATGGTTTGTTTGCTAAATGCATTCTAACTTCCAACATCTTAGTCTTTACTGTCATATTTCATTATGGACGAATGATATTTTTCTGAACCATTGAACAGATGTGATTTTGTTTACATGGCTTAAATAATGTCTTAGAAACATGATCAAGAATTTACTAGTGAAACAATGCAGAGCAATTTTATTTTTAAGTTATGGCTCCATTCCGTTTCCAGAGAACACATTAATATATTGGTTATAATATAAAAATAAAAAGTACAGTATATCTCTCGTATGCGGTTTCAAAACTTTTGTCCGGACGTAGTGAGTGGTGGCGCTTCCCTCCCCCCTTCCCTTTTTAATGGCGGCCGCTGCGAGAGAGTGTGTGCAAGACCTCTGACCTCCTGGTCAAGGACCTGCTCTCTCTCCCTAGCAGGCTCCGCTGTAGTGCTGTTGCCGCTGAACCCGTCCACCTCAGCTGGTAGGTGTTGGTGGTTTGTGCCTCTGTAATCCTCAGTTGGTCTTCTTTCTTATTGTTGCTATTTTTTCTACCAGTTCCCTCCCCGCCACTGCTGCACCTGCTGCCCCTACCTGTTTCCCGCTCCCGCCTCCAGGCTGCGCTTCCCTCCCCACTTCCTTTTTTAATGGCGGCTGTGCAGCGGGCGCGCCAAAGGTGCGCCACTGGCAAGCCTGTCTGCGCCCGTCTGCAACCTGATCAGCGACAGGGACCCTGGATCTCTGACCTCCTACCGATACGACTCAGCTACCCTCTTCCCACTCAACCCCGGAAGAATCAACAACTGCCAGCTATCTACGCCGAAAACCACCCACGGCCAGTTCTCCTTCCGACACTGCTGACAATCCTTCAGCATCCACAGCACCCCTACGACCGCTGCACCCATGCCCGACACCCCGCGCCACCGAAGCCCTGAAGTGCATCCTCCTCAATGTTCGCTCCCTGTACAGGCATGCCGTAGAGATCTGGGACCACCTCGACACCCTTTCGCCAGACGTCGCCTTCTTCACAGAAACCTAGACCAACTCCTCCGACCGTCATCGCCACTGCCATTCCTGATGGATACAAGATCCAGAGGAAGGACCGCCCCACCACCCAGGAGGAGGACTTGCCATCGCACACAAGAGCTCCCTCTGACTCTCCATCTCGAGTGACTCCCTCTCCAACACTGAACACCTCCACTTCCAGATCCAGGCCAGACCCAGAACCACACTTCACGGCACCCTCACCTACAAACCCCCAGGGCCTCAAGCATCTTTCACTGCTACCATTGCTGACCTCATCGCAACCCACACCATTGCCTCAATGGACTTCATACTCGTCGGAGAACTGAACTTCCACCTCGACACTTGACAGCCAAAGTGACCTTGACTACACCGCCCTCCTGGACAACCGTGAACTGAACAGCTCATCACCACTCCCATCCACAAGGCCAGACACATCATCCATCTCATCTTCGCAGGAGGGACCAACACCCGCTTCACCACACCTCACAGCCCCTCTGGACAGACCACCTCTGTGTACACTTTTCTTTTGACACCACCACCGCACACAAGCCCACCCCGCGCCCGCCACGAAGAAACTGGAGCAAGGTCACAGAAAAAGCACCTCCACTCCACCCTCATCCACCTGCTTCAACTCCCTCCGTATCCTCTGCAAGACCTTCAAGTGGACCTCCCCTGAAGCCAGAAAGACTGTGATTCATGCACTCAAACCTAGCAGACTAGAATACGGAAACACCCTCTATGCTGGAATCAACAAATCCCTGCTATACAAACTCCAGACCATCCAGAGCACTGCGGCCAGACTCGTATTTGGCACCCCATGACATGAGCACATGACCCCACACCTGCGAGACCTCCACTGGCTCCCCATCTACAATCCTACACGCCTACAAATCCCTCCACAACATCGAACTCAAACACCTCAACGAAAAAGTCTCTTTCTACATACCCAAAGGAAACCTCCGCTCCGCCGACCTTGCCCTGTACATTCGGCTGGCACTCAGACGTCAGTCGGCGGGGAGCCGGACGACGCTGGACCAGACTTCACTGTTTTGAAGGCCTGCAGCTATTGGAAGATAGTACCTCTATATCAAGGGAGTTTCTCTGGCAATCTGCGAAGTGCTAATGACTCTTCGGGGGTTGTTCAGGCCACACAGTGACAAGACGAGCTGAAGGTTGGTGATTGTTGAGTTCTGTGGTGGCAGGCAGGAGTTTGCGCCCAAAGTCCACCACGAGGTCTACAGTTCTCGTTCTAACAGCGGTTCTTCATTTATCGTGTTCTTGTGTCAGTGGATACTATTGTTGAGGGTCTGGGGATGCCTCCTAAATACTTAAATTAAGGGGCGTTTACAAGAGAGTTACAGGTAGTGACCAATGGACCCTTTACCTGGGGTGTCTACACCCCTTTATTCTGCCCACCTGTTGTGTGAGGGGACATAGCCCAATTCCTGATTAGAGGAGTCCCACCATCCTCAAGATGGTGGGCACTGAAAAATGTGCTTCACCTCACCTCCAGCCCCTGAGGGATGGAGTTGGTTGAGGGGGAACACCTCCTATTCTTTTGAAGTTTTCCAGCCTGTCTTTCTGCCAAAAGAGGGTGAGCACAGGAAGGGGGGTTGCTCCTTCTATCAGGAGAATCTGGGGTTGCGTTTCAAAGGTGGCAAGGCCACCTCTTACCATGCAGATATGTCCACATAGGAGATATAGTGTACTCTGCCTTAGGGCTATAAGACTTTCTATAGGGGTTTCTTGTCTATATTTCATGCAGTGTCTGTGGGGATGCCACTCAGGGATGGGAGCCATGTCAATTCTTCGGTTTTGTCTGCCCCAAGGCATCAATCTGCGATGGCAGTGTGCATGGTCTTGGTGAGGGGACCCTAGAGTAGCACAATTCGTGTTGCAACCATTGGAGTCCCTCTTCAGTGCCAATGCCCTAGGTACCAGGGGCACCATTTACTAGGGACTTTTAAGGGGTACTGAAGTTGTGCCAATTGGGAAACAAAAGGTACAATTTAGGGAAAGAGCTTCTCAGAAATTGGGCAAACAAATTGGGGAGATGGGGTGTTACTGCAACAGACACCCAATGTCTCACTGTGTGTGTGTGTGTATCCTGATCGGGGTACCAAATATTAACCTTCATGTTGTGGGTATAGCAGTAATCCTGAAGGCAATTGTGAGGAGGCTGTTTCCATCCTTTCCTCTTTAGAGTCATTCTCTTAACACTGTTACACCCAAATCTGAGTTTAAATTAATGCAGAGTGTATTTTTGCTCTTTTTCCCGACAAAATCTAAACTGTTTATTATTTTTGGCTTTTTGTTATTGCCTCCTTGCCCTTTTTACTGTACTTACTTTTCTTCAATCAATCAATCAATCAATCAGGAAATTTGTATAGCGTGCTACTCACCCGGAGGGTCTTACGGCACTTGGGGGAGAGGGGTTCGCTACTGCTCGAACAGCCAGGTCTTGAGTTGCTTCCTGAAGTAGAGGTGGTCCTGGGTGAGACGGAGGTGGATGGGGAGGGAGTTCCAAGTCTTGGCTGCCAGGTAGTAGAAGGATCTTCCTCCCATGGTGGCTCTTCGAATGCGTGGAACGGCGGTGAGGGCGTGGCTGGTCGATCGTAGCTGGCGGGTGGGAGTGTAGAAGGTTAGGCATTTGTTGAGGTACCTGGGGCCCGAGTCGTGGAGGGCCTTGTGTGTGTGGGTGAGAAGACGGAACGTGATTCTCTTGCTGACGGGGAGCCAGTGCAGGTCTCTCAGGTGTCCGGAGATGTGGCTGTGTCGGGGGATGTCCAGGATGTGTTGTGCGGAGGCGTTCTGGATGCGTTGGAGTCTTTTCTGCAGTTTGGCTGTGGTTCCGGTGTAGAGGGTGTTTCCGTAGTCCAGTCGGCTGGTGACGAGTGCCTGGGTGACCGTCTTCGTGGTTTCGGTGGGAATCCATCGGAAGATCTTTTGGAGCATGCATAGGATGTTGAAACACGATGATGAGACGGCGTTGACTTGTCTGTTCATCGAGAGGGAGGAGTCCAGGATGACGCCCAGGTTGCGTGCGTGGTCCGTTGGTTTGGGTGCGCTGCCCAGGGCAGGTGGCCACCAGGAGTCGTCCCAGGCAGAGGGTGATGATCCTAGGATGAGGACTTCTGTCTTGTCTGAGTTCAGTTTCAGGCGGCTGTTCCTCATCCACTCGGCTACGTTTTTCATCCCTTCGTGTAGGTTGGTTCTGGCCGTGGCGGGGTTGTTTATGAGGGAGAGGATCAGCTGGGCCTTGCCCTTAGGATTTAGCATTGCAGGGTGTTGGACTTGGCCCTTTTGGCAGGTTCACCCCTAAACTTTTTGCATGTTCCTAGTCTGTTTCTGTAACCTGGTGTTGGTGATTTTAGGCCTCTGCGCACTTTTTCACTGTGGCCCAGTGTAAAGTGCGGCGCTCTCTGTGTATGTGTGGTGATAGTGGCCTGCCCTCCTATAGGAATGCATGGAGATATGTGTGTCCATGGTAGTTCCTGATGTGTTGGGAGTGCAGGGTCGAGTTTGGTATGTGCGAACTCGTGAGATTAAATGCTGCGTGATGATGTGCGCGGATTTAATGTGTCTAGTGTGGAAGTGCCACTTCTAGAAGTTGGCATGTCTGTGCAGTAAATGTGAATTGAGTGTCTGGCTTGTGATTGGCTGGAGCTGGCTGGTGTGCCTGGCTCCAGGATTCAGGATGGGTTTGCCCGGTGGTGAATACGAAGATCTGCATGTTGATGGGAGGGAGGAGTGCACCTGGGACTTGAATAGGGCTGGGCCTTCCCTCCACAATGCTGGATCCACCCCCTGTGGTGCCTGATGTCCCTGACCCATCCTGTGAATAGGCAGAGGGGCTGAGCAAAACAAAGTGCTCAAGAACTAGTTGCATCTTGTTCGCCCCTTGCCTGCACCTTTGGAAACTAAGGAAATGGTGCATAAAAGAGGGGCTGTGACCCCATAAAAATGTTCTTGTTTTTGCAACTTGAAACTACCAGGGGCGTGCTGCTGCTGGGGCCCAGGGTAAGGCTTGTCTCCCTGGGCCCTGCCCAGCCCCTGGATGCCTTGGATCTCTTGTTTGGGGTCCCCTTTTTGCTTCCTCTGATGCCTCCAGGACTGCTGGGACCATTGGCTCTTCAGGATTGCTTTTACCAAGTCTTGTTAGAGCCTAAGTGCCTTGGGAGCGCAGTTTTTTAAGGCCTCAGGGAAGGAGGATTGTGTGGGCTTGGCGGCGTTGCCTGACGAGGCAAGGGAATCCCCGGCGAGGGATTCCCCCGAGATGGCCTTCGTGTCAGTTACGGGTGCCCACCCCGCTTTTATATGTTTAATCAGAGGAAGCCTCCCCTCATTTGCCGTGGGTGTTTTGCTGCCTGTAGCGGAAGCCCACCCCGCTGTGTATTTTTAGCCACGGAGGGAGCCTACCCCTCATTGAGTCTCAAAGAAGTCTGCTCCTGGCCGCTGCAGCGCGACCAGGAAGTCAGGCACCATTGTGAGGGACATGGGCGGGGCTTCCTGGACGGAAGGGAAGCCCCACGGGAGAGAGAGGATGCCGGCGCCATGTGAGGACGAGGCGGGGCTCCCAGGCTGTAGGGGGAACCCCGCAGTTGCTGTTGGTGGGAAGGTGCTGCGAGGGGAGGACGGGAGCCTACTCCGCCTCCCCGAGTGGCCACGAGGAGTCCCAGAAGCGCTGCTCTGAAGAAAGATGCTGGAGCCTGCCCGGGCGGGGCTCCCATTGCTGAGGGAGAGCCCCGCGGGCGCCAGCCAGCAGCGGTAAACAGCGGAGGGGCGTGAGGCACATTGCCGGGGCCTGCCCCCACCGCTAGCACAGAAGATGTCCTGCCGCCTGCCCGGAGGAGCCCCGCCGGAGGAGAGCAGCCTGGTAAGTGGAAACGGGCTGGGGGCTCCTGGTGTGTGTTGGTGCCTGAGTAAGGCACAGTGACAGGGGTGCATCTAGGGCGGCCCCGGATGGCAGTGGGCCGCCCCAACGTTGTACTAGTGATTCCCCGAGCCCGAAGGCTCCAACGATGGCCCCATTGATCTAACAGGCCCCAGTGGGGTTCCCGAGGGCCAAAGGGGCCGTGTTCTTCCCCTGAGGGCCCCCATTCTAGTGGGCATGTGGATTGTAAGAGCCTGGCCTAATTTATTTAAAGCGCCAGCGTGCTCCCATGTTAGTTAAGGTGTCTGAGGGCTCCAAGGCACATGTTTATTCTCAGAGCCTAGAGGGCTCCAGTATTTGGTGCAGTTTGTCCTGAGGGCCAGTGAGAGCCCATGCCGCAGTTTTGCTGATTCACAGCTGCCTAGCAAGTAGTGGGCAGCTGCACCGTTTAGGCGCCATTGGAGGCAGAGTCCCTGAGGGGTACAGAAGTGGCACAGAGGTGCCAGGCCTTCTACAGCTGGGCAGCACTTAGTGCCAGCTGCAGTGTTTAGGCCCTGTTCTTGTTCTCAGCTGCCTAGCAAGTAGTGGGCAGCTGCAACGTTTAAGTTTGCGCAGATGGCGCACCCCTGACTGGCGCTGCGTTTGCAGCGCGCCATTACATTCTGGGCACAGGGAATTTGAACCCCTTCTTGGGTGGCCAGTGGACCAAGGGGGCTGGTACGTGGGTAGGGTGCAAGGCCCTAGTGTAATTGATGTGCTCTAAATGAGGTGCTAGGAAAGGTATTGTGTATAGTATGTTTTGCGCACCCTGTATCTGATACCTCTAAAACTGTGGTTTATGATTATGAGGTTGTTTTGCCTATGTAGGTTTGTGTTAGTGAGATTATACGTCACTCTGTGCTTTACACCCCTAATGTGAGTTATACTTAGGAGGTAGGGTGTAATGTGTTTAGACTAGTGAGGAGATTGCATAATGTGTTTATGCTGGCGAGGTTGGCGCAGGATGTAATTCACGCCTGATGTGACTGTACATAATGTAGCTTATGTTACAGGTTGAGGTGGAGTACAGTGATTACCAGTGGCTACTGGTTGTAGGTTTATTCTATATTTTTACTTGTACCAATTTCTGCTAAGTGTTGATCCTGACAGTGGCCCACGTGGCCCTGTCCTGTGTAAATAATCCCTTGTGAATATTGCCCGTGCCAGTTGGCACAATTTATATTGTGTGATTACTATCTGATGTGTTTTGAGAATACAAAAGTTATGTTTATATAACCTTGTGTGGAGTTCCTTTTGTGGTGTACCTGGGATGTTGTTGCTGCGTGCATGCGCAAATGCTTTACACATTGCCTCCGTGATAAGCCTGACCGCTCGTTCCAAGCTACCAAGAGGGTGAGCAGGGGTTATCTTTGGCGTGAAACTCCCTTGCCCTGACTAGAGTGGTGGTTTCTGCCTGGCTTTGGCGCAAGCCTTAGCCAACCAGAAATCTCAGTTCTAACACAGGGGCTTTGCACGATTGGAAAAAGATTATTAGTTTTTTACTTGCTAGTGGAGGTGGGGGTAAGGCTAAACTGATACTTCCGTAGATTTTGCAGGAAATTGTGCTTGTTCTCCATCGAGCTCTGTAATTCATTACTACTTTCCCTACATTGTGAAGAGCTAGCTTGTGTTCTCGAATTCCTGAAGCGATAATCGGAAAGAAAAACCCCACTAGGTATAAGGTATATTTTATTGCTTGATTAATTAAAACCATTGCATTACAATGCAAAATAAAGCTCTTTATAACACATAAAACAATCTGTTGCGAAATTTCCATCTATAATTCCATTTAATTAGCACATTCAGTAAGCAAGGTAAGGCCTTTAAACCTCTTATGTATTGATTAGTTAAATAAAATGAGAGAGACTCTCCTACAACGCCACTGGGATTAATTTGATGAATGCTCGATTGAAGTGCAGCAGCGCCACTCCCACCTTCTCTAGTCCGGGTCAGGGAGTAGAAGACTTTTCCAATAGAGATCTTTTATCCAGGATCAGTGACTTTGATATGGTTATGAGCAAGTCTAAGATATTATCAGAATTATGAACTGATTTTTCCAACAGAGGCAATATAGAGGACAAAATTCTCTCAAGACACTAGATAATTCCCAGGGAGGGTAGAAGATGAATGTGAATTCAAATGCAGTCCTGAAGTAGCAGACATCCTGGAAGTAATGGACAAATTGTTGCTGGGGGAATTGCTAACCAGCATTTCCAATTCAACGGTCTCGCCTTTGCAGAAGTTAGAGCTATTGGCATTGTAAATGACAACATTTTTATTTATGTGTTTGTTTTGAAAACAGATAAATAAATGGAATTATCATTTACAATGCCAATAGCTTAATCTCTCGCAAATGCCACACACACAGCCACACACACAGGGGCACACACACAAAAACACAGAGCCACACACATACACAGAGCCACACACAGAGCCACACACACACACACACAGAGCCACACACACACACACACAGAGCCACACACACAGAGCCACACACACACACAGAGCCACACACACACACACACACACACACAGAGCCACACACACAGCCACACACAGACACACACACAGCCACACAGTCACACACACAGAGCCACACACACAGAGCCACACACACACACATAGAGCCACACACACACATAGAGCCACACACACACATAGAGCCACACACACACACAGAGCCACACACACACACAGAGCCACACACACACACAGAGCCACACACACACACACAGAGCCACACACACACACACACAGCCACACACACACACACACACACACACACACACACACACACACACACACACACACACACACACCCACACACACAGCCACACACACACACACACACACACACACAGAGCCACACACACACAGAGCCACACACACACAGAGCCACACACACACAGAGCCACACATACACAGAGCCACACACACAGCCACAGAGCCACACACAGAGCCACAGAGCCACACACACAGCCACACTGTGGACTTGAGCTTCAACAAATATTGTTAACCTAGCATAGAGACAGGTGGGTCGATACAGAACAGACTGTAAGGTTGTTGCACACTTAGAGAGGGGCAGAAAGAAACTAGCCAGATTGGCGTGGCTAGGCAGTAAGGCAGATCTACAGACAAATGATATATACAAAGGCACATGCCGAAATAGGCACAGACCTGTTTATATACAGAAACGCGTCTGTTGCACTGAAACGGGGATCACATGTCTGGCTTTGAGAAGGGTTTGCTTAATATATAAAAAGCATAGCGCCAAGACGCATTCTCCAAGCGCGTGTGAGCTTTATATAGTTAATATAGCTAGCACGGTATAAACAGCTAGCACGGTATAAACAATCAGCGAGACAAGTTCACAACAGATGGAGAGTGGTGGGTAGATTCCGTGTAGACGGGCTGGTAGGCAAGAAGGATGGATGGATAGATGAATGGATCGACGGCGGGATAGCCCTCACCATTAAACATGGCTCAGATGCAATCAACTTGGCTTTAACTTCCAAACTTTCTACCCAGCGATCTGTCAGGTGAGTGACCTGCACAGACAGCTATGCAACCCCGCGCAGAGGCGAAGCCAACGCGTGAATGGGCTACTTACATGCCAGCTCTCTGCAGCCTCTTTGTCTCAGCCCTTCAGTGAGCCCGGTGTGTTCATCCGGCAGAACTGCGAGGTGGGCGGGCACTGTGTGCTATTCCTGACGCTCGGGTGCTCGTACTTGCACAGGGAGGTGAGGCTTCAAGAAGCCTGGGCCCGCTCCTCCCCGCCCCGAGCGGTGAGTGGCGTCCGGGAGTCAGGCAGTGCCCCCCCCCAGGAGCAGAGGAGGGGCGGAGGAGGTACTGTAGCGCGGAGGACAGGAGGGGGGTTATGGGGAAAGAGACCTGATCCAAACAGTAGAAAGCAGGGCGCGAGGAGGCGTGTGTGACTAATTTGGAGGGAAGGGGGATAGAAGATATTCTTTTACATTTCGCCATCATCATCGTAAAGCGCACTGATACCCGCGAGGATCATGTTCGCGCTAGATAAAACTTTATAAATAAAAAATAAAGAAACAATACAGCGTGGCAGGAACTGAAAAGAAAAGGGGCAACACTGTTAGAAGGGGAAAACGGGAAAACTCCTCCTTCCAGACAAGACTAGAACTTTGGGCGGCTGAGCATCTGTGCCTTAGCATTTTTGCTCCGAGGGACGCGCCACCAGTTGTTCTTTTATATTGTATACATAATAACTATTTCATAACCGCTCTCTGCTGAGCTGGCACCGAGTGAGCTGGAGGCGGCCCAGGGCAGGCTGCTCTGTGTTTTGTAAACTCTGAAGGCTCTTTCCTGTTGATCAGGAGGTCATCTGTAGCCCAAACATGATTTAGAATTCTGAAATGTGAGCTTTTGTCTCGGTTTACCTTTTCTGTTTCCGAAAATGCTTAATATTTAATATAAGAAAACTGCAGCTTTTCCCACTAGCGCATGAGCATTTCCCTGGTCACTCTCAGAAGAAAAGCCCTTTAATAGCCGGCACTTGTTATGGTACTTGGCTGTTCGTGTCGCATTGCACACAGTTTGTCTGGCCTCTGTGCTTTTGTCGGTAATAGTCTTAGGAACCCCAGCTGTGTCACTCCTCCTATGCAGGGATCGGACTTTCTTACCTTCCACCAAACCGAGGCCTGTCGCTCCCTGCCCACCTGTTTACTGTTGTTCTTGGTCTTTTTGTTTCTATTCTGAAATGCACGCCTTTCCCATGTGGTGCGTGTTATTAGGGCCCTTGTCTTTTTAATCTCATCCCAGGCAGTGCTACTCGCTGCCATTTTGTCGGTATTTCTTTTGGAAGTCTCTGTTACTCAGCTGAGCAGATTGATCTTACAGACCTCAAAAGAATTAAAGGCTGAATCAAGCCCCACACCCGTCCACTGAATATCGAATTAGCCCCACCGGGTTATGCACATTATATAAACATCAGAAGAGGAACGGCTGAAGCAGCACCACATAGTTCACACCTTTGATGGACCTTAAAATAACAAAGATTGCACGCAGATTTTGTCAGTGAATGTGCTGAACCAGGTAAGTATTTTACCAGCTCAACACTTCCATTGCGCATTCAGTGAAAGACTTGGCTGTTTGCAAATTCTGATACGGGCATTCTCTTTCTACAGATATACATATCATCACCATTCTACATTGTTTCTTAAGTTTAGTTTAAACTGAAAAACTATCAATTTAAGAAACGTGTTTTAGGTGCCAACTTGAAAGGAAAGTGGGCTTGTATCAGTGCCAAAGACGCCATTCAATGCTGTTTTCAGGAGAAACGGTGTAAACAGGCGCTCGCCATGTCTGTAAGCTCCGTCCTTTTCAGACTGGGGGGGGCGTGTTTTTGACTGAGAACGTCACTAGGTAGAAAGTCCAAAACACTCCCCCAATCCGAAAAAGACGGTGCTTAGATCGAAAAGAGAACGTCACTGAGACCTCTTCTCCAATGGCTGGCTGCCGTTTAGGAGGTCAGCCAATGGAGAAGAGGGGCGGGGCTTAACCTCGCTACTCCGAGTCATTTAGTCTCGCCAGTGAGACTGCGCATGTGCGCAGCCTACTCTAGCCGAGACCTAAAAAACGGTAACCTAAGACTCTAGCTGCAACCCAAAGGGGTTTCCAAAATGCCTTTCTGTGGCCAGGAAGGCAGACAGGATTAAGAATGTACTCTTTGAATATTGCCTAGGGTCGATGTCCAGATCAGGGAGAGTGAAATCTTCCATGACAGGTACATTTTTTTCACAGTCTTTGGACGCATGAGATCCATACGCATATCAACGCCATCAGACACCAAAGGCTTAGCCACCTTGGTACACACAGATTCTAATGCAACCTTCGAGACTGGCTCTGTTAAAGCCAGTCCGTTAGTTCCAACATCCCATTTAGAAAAGAAAATTAATTGCATTAAATTATTCCAAGGCATTCACATGTAAGGATTTATTCTTCAGGGTTAATCCTAACTAGATTTATTTTTTGCATGCCAGTACATACACCAGTCTCCCAGAGCGAAGTTTCTTAGCAATCATGGCTTCCTTTTTTAAGGAGAAGTTATCTGCTGTCTAAGTCCTTAGATGAAAAATGCTTGATGCACTGACTTGTGAGCCAAGCTCAGTTATTTAGAGCACTGAAGAAATAACACATGTTTAAATTCAAATCTACTGCCGAAACGGGTTACACCTAGAGTATATTCGGTCAGGAATTACACTGTATCATGTTCAGAAATTACTAGAATGCCGGAGTTCCATTAACTGTCGACATTTACTACCCACTGCTAGCGTATCCACATGCTGCATCTAGGCCACCAGACAAGCCTGACCTAGCTCAGCAGGCGCACATACTCTTTCCCCACTCTGGGGATCGCGCTTTCCTCTGACAATATCCACAGCCAGTCTCCAACCCGTGGATTTACCAGTAATCTCAGCTTCTGAAATACAAGTCCGTTCAGTGAGTAAAGGGGTATCCTTTGTGCAGTTGTGCTCAGGTGTGCAGTGCTGCTCAGGAGACGGGGGATGCAGAGGACCAGTTGCAGCACTGGCACCCAAGCCGCTCCCGTGGAGTCTAGGTGCTACTGGTAGATGGAAGCTAAACGAAGAGCCTCCTGCCTTCCTGGCCTCCTGGTTTCCAATTATGTATAGATGTGCTGTGGAGCATAAGGCCAGGGTTGTGGACTGGAGGCACAAAAGGCTGAGAATCAAAAGTCTTTGCATCCTGGCCACCCTGCAATGTTACAGTCTTCCTCACACTGGTTCCTCAAGCCGCGACCGCTTACCCATCTTTTACAGCTGCAGGTGATTCAACGGTGCTCCTGCACCAATGCTCAGCGGAGTAGTGTTCATCTCCTGCTGTCTGCGCTCCAAGGTGTGGCTTCATTGCGCGCTCGATACACCCTCCCCGTTAACTCCTTGTGCATCTCATGTCAGAAAGCGCCCCTCAGTGGCTTGCAGCAGTCTCCTTACACCACATTGTCTCTTTCTGCCCATTAAATGTTAATTACTTCTAAAAATATAAGTGAAAGTGGTCTGGGAAGAAATTTTAGATGGTCGGGAAGAATTTTCCCTATGTAAACTAAAAAAAAGAGCAAAGGTCTCTAAAATCTAAGAAACGTTTGGGATCTAAAAGGGTGATGATGAGGGAAGGGTGACATTAAGGCCAATCCCATCAGCAGACCAAGCAAATTATCTCTCACCCTGAGTTGGGCATACGTACCTTTATAAGCCCAAGAAGGGTGTGGGGTATGAACCTTTCTTAAAAATCCTGGCCCCTTGGGGCTAGCAGTTTACCAACTTTGGTTCCTTTTCCACATCAGTCTTCATTCATTTAAAAAAAAAAAAAAAACATTTTATTGTTTTTGTATTTAGTCATGTGCATATAGGTGCATTCCAGGCAATATGTTTCTTACATATTATTCAATCTGCATTTTATAATGAAACATGTTAGATGTTTGAAAACTAATGATATTAAACGGTTATCACCACCCTCCCACGCCCACCCCTAAAAAGAAACCTGTTGCGGAGCCAGGGGGTCTATGGTATGCAGTATTTATATAATATACAACTTCCCAATATTGCATGCAGAAACATTTTTTGACATTTGGGGATGGGGAGTACATCCGCTAGTTATACATCATAGAGCACGTTTGATCTCTGACTCGATTACAAATTGGTCCTCACTAGTGGCGACTAATTGTTTTGCTTAAGCCAGTGGCATTAGTTGATGTGCTACTAATATGGGTCTGGTTGATTTCCCAATAAAGTAATAGTTCCTTTGGTTAATGACGGGTAAGAGATAAATATCTTGATGCCACCTTGCCCTGTTTAGATCTTGAGTACAATAGCAGCTTGAAAAGGATTGAAGACCTTCACGCACTGTTGTCTTGGCCATGGCACCCCTCAATTCCTCCTAGAAGTCACATATTTCAGGGCAATCTTGTATATGGTGGCTCCTAATGTAATCTTAGCTGCTGTGGTCACTATTACAACACTAATAATATTAGAAGCTCTGAATGATTTTAATTGAAGATAAGTAACACTTTTTACAGAAAAGGTTAGAGACTCCTGATCTAAACCCTGCATGTAGGTTTTTGAAGCATAGGCATTTTGAAGGGGTAAGGAAGTTCCAAAATGTGGTCACCAGAAAAGAGAAAGGTTGGCGCTCAATTGGAGAATACCTGTTATTGTGGATCTAGTTGTGTCTGGTATTAAACGAGCTAAGAAGTTTTAATGTAGAATAGAGTCTGAACAGAGTTTTTAAATAATCAGAACAGTGATTGAGTCGAACAGAACTGGTACATAGCTTTAAACAGACCTCTTTTCTAGACGGAAAGCCAGTGAAGGGTTTCCAGAGGATGTCCGTTTACACAGTGTCAGATTAACTACCAGACAGGCAGCCGCGTTTTGAAGCCTTAGCAGTTTTTGCATTCTGATTTTAGTGAGGCCAAGATACAGAGAGTTGCCATAGTCTAGCTTGAAGTTGTAAGACCGTGTACTATTTTCCTGCTGGATTCTGGGGGCAGCGGAAGAACTTTCCTTATGGTTCTGAGAGCCCTAAAAGAGGATGCTGTGACGTGAGAGATTTGTCAAAATGAAAATCCGTGTTGAGCCAGAAGTCGAGAAGTCAGAAGTCAAGTTGTCTGGCTGTGAGATAGTTCAGGAGCCCTTCCTAGCTCTGGCAGCCACCAAGAAGTGGACCAGGCAGCGGACAGTTTCCCGAAGAGCAGATTGTATATCTTTTTTAATATTAAAATGTAAATACCTTTTGCTCGCCCAGGATGCCACTTCACATAGACAGATACTAAAAGCAATTAAAGTAGGCACCTTGGTTACCGCTACAGAAATGATCCGCTGCTTATCTGCATACAAGATGATTTTAACATAAAACAATGCAGTAAGAGATGCTATGTAGGTTTTTTCTTGTTGTACGGTGCCCCTCTGATTGCACTTATGACCTTGCAAAGCAAACAAAAATGGCTGATTGTAGCTCATGTTATGTTATATGTTAGTGGTTTGTGAAGTGTCTGGTTACTCCAAAGGGAGTGTCCCTGCGTTAAGATTCCTCATAGAAAACTCAAGCACACTGACCCAGCCCTACCTAGATCTTACTCTTCTGCAAACTTTAGAAGATGTGTAAACCACAGTCACCGAAAAGGAATCGACTTGTGCGATGACCACTTCCTCGCAGTGTGCTAAGTCACCAGCAGGAAGGGCTCCCGTCTGGCAGAGAAGTCCCTTATGTCTCACTGTTTCGGTGTGAGGCTGGACTGCTCACGTATTATGCAGGCGACATTTCAAGCACCTTACAGTCGTACCCACTAGGCAAGGGAGACCTTTTGAGATTCGCGCACCCGGAAATATGATAGCAAATATGCATTTGTGCCAGAGTGTATCCATTTTCGTCTTTATGATGATGCCCAGCCAGACAGAATGCAACCCACTTCTAAATAATGGCTCTTAGTCGGGGGCACCCAAGATTTCTTTTATCAGTTGGCAGCTTCAGTTTGTTGGGTGCTATCCCTCTACTGCTCGGTCCTCAGTTTAAATTTCCTATCCTATCTAGTTCTCTAAAGATTTTCTTCTGAATTAAGAGGGGGAAAGTTAAAAAAATAACAGAAGTTGCGGTGACATAATCATCTTAGCCAATGCAACTCTGCTAGTTAATAATTGGGTAAGTGTGGACCAAAAGTAGATCTGAGCTCGCAATGAATGCATTGCAGAACCAAGACCTTCCTTCCTCGGCCATGGGATGTGTTTGTTGAGCTCTATCCTTGCTTTAAAAAATAAAAAAAATATTGGCTATTGAGCAGGGCATCTATATCAGTTCTTGCCCTTTTGGCTTCCTTTAGTCATTTAACCCTATCTCTGTTGGGTATGAGTTGGCATTTGGATTACTGCACCTTCTCCGATCAACCCTCTTTGTGGGTGTCTGTACACCCTGGGCATCCTGCTGCCGTCTGGCCAGGCTGGTGCTGAGTGGCTGCCTCTTTATTTTTGTCTTTACTACAATTTCCTCATGAATCTCTCCCACACTAGTACTAGTCACTTGCGCTGCAACCCACACCTCGGTGGTCATCAGACTCAACATGAAAACACTTCCCTGGTAGGCTCTAACCCAAAGGCCGCCCCTTCTACCCACACACTTTACTCTCTGGAGCTTTTTTCTTCATGGGTGAACACTTCAGGTTTTATTTCTTTTGAGTGTGAATGAAAATCGTGCTTGTGGTGAAAATCTTACTTGTTCTGGTTTAATAATTATTATTCACATGACTTTAAACAAAATGTATTTGTCCATTCGTGTGCCTGTGATGCGTCGTTGATTAAATTGAAGCATTTTAATAGAACTCAAGAGGGACTCCAGAAATGTCATAACAGGAGTGTTCTTTATAAAGGAATTAAACTGTCGGAGGGATCAGGCGCGGCGCGGCGTTTGCAGGGGATGATGGGTTTAATAAGCAGACTCCGCGTGCCCGCTGCTCGACAAATGTGATGGGAACAGTTCTACATTCTCTCTGCTTTCTCTCCCAAGATGTCCCTGGTTCCCGAGACAGACCGGCGCTGCAGGCAGAAGACCAAGACGGTTCACGACAGCAAAACCCCCGTTTTTCACGAGTGCTTCCTCTTGTGAGTACCGAGGCTTGTGCGCACGTGCTGGTCTTGTTAATTGGTGCAAATAAGACATTAGTTCTCAGCTGCGGAGACCTCCAGCATCGACCTGGCCTGTCCCACGCAAAGATCGCTGTCTCCTTCCATCGCTTCATTGTTCCGGCCGCCTTTGTCTATTTCTGTATTCAATATGTGACATTTGCTTTTTCTGGTGATTTTCATAGAGAGGTGCTCATAATTGAATTTAAATGTTTTGATTTATGTTGCGATTTATCTAAGACACCACAGTGTTTTAAGTTGAAAACTCTAGAAAATGTATTGCGCGCTGCCCAGAATTCACTTTTATTAAATCTGAGCAAGCAGCAGCAATATGAATCCTTTTAGAGAGGGGGCTATAGATGACGAATGATGCATGTTATGGTGGGTGCATTGGATGGTACCTCAGAGTCCACTTTGTAAAACACGGACCGGTAAACCGCACATAGACTCTTCAGTATATTTGCAGAGTCTGTTTCAAGCATAAGCAACCTTGCAGTGCCCGTTGGCTCATTCTGCTTCTGAAAGTTCTGCATTTTAGGGAAACTTTGATTCTTGGGGCCAGATGTACGACCGTTTTTAACAGTTGCAAAATATTTTTGGAGAGCAGGCTGTTGTCCCAAAGCAGTCAGTGGTTCAAAGTAGAGTGGATTGTTTCAGAGTAGAGTGAAGTGGCATGGGACGCTCCACCGTGGAATGCAGTAATGCACAGTAGAGTGCAGAGATGTAGATTCGAATGACTTAGAATGCAGTGGTATAGAGTGCGATGGAGTAGAGTGCGATGGAGTAGAGTGCGATGGAGTAGAGTGCGATGGAGTAGAGTAGAACAGAGTGGCGTAGAGTGCATTTGTTTTGATTAAAGTGGTGTTGAGCGCATTGGTGTAGAGCAGAGGTCTTCAAACTTTTTGACGCCGAGACCCCCTTGTCAAACCTTTTTAGGCCTAAGGACCCCCTTCTGACAAAAGTCTAGAAACTGGTACTCCTCATCATCAACTATCGACAACCATAAATGCGCCTGTTAGACCTGGCATCCTTTGGCATGTTTCCCCTATTTTTTTTCCTTTCTGACATCCTAGTTTTGATTTTTTTTTTCTGGTTTAGTGTCTCTGCGCACTTTCTCACTGCTATTCAGTGTTAAAGTGCAAGTGCTCCTATTGTAAATTGTATTATGGAATGGTGTTTCCATGATTGGCATGTTTGACTACTAGTAAGTCCCTAGTAAAGTGCACTGAGGGTGCCAGGTATTAAGATAGCCAATACCGCTTCCATCCATCCACCCTCTCATTCTTCCATCCATACATCCTTCCATCCTTACATCCATCCTTCACTCATCCACCCTTCCATCTATCCACCCCATCCTTCATCCACCCACCTTTTCACACATCCATCCATTATTCATCCATGCAACCTTTTATCCATCCATACATCCATCTTTCACCCATCCACCCTTCCATCCATCCACCCACCATTCATCCACCCACCATTTAACACATCATCCATCCACCCTTCATCCATGCAACATTTTATCCATCCATACAGCCATCCATCCATCCACCCTTTCATCCTTCATCCATCCATCCATCTACCCTTTCATCCTTTATCCATACATCTACCCTTCCATCCATCCATCTACCCTTTCATCCATCCATCCATCCATCCACCCTTTCATCCATCCACCCTTTCATCCATCCATCTACCCTTTCATCCTTCATCCATCCATCCTTTCATCCATACATCCATACATCCATCCTTCATCCATCCACCATTTCATCCTTCCATTCATTCCATCCATCCACCTTTTCATCCATCCACCCATCATTCATTCACCCACCTTTTTACACATCCATCATTCATTCATCCATCCATGCAACCATGTATCCATACATACATACACCCACCCACCCTTTCATCCATACATCCACCCTTCATTCATCCACCCACCTTTTCACACATCCATCCATCATTCGTCCATGCAACCTTTTATCATCGATACATCCAGGCTTTGATGTTTTTCACCCCTCGGTGTGACATGAGCACTCTCAAACTAGTCCGACGCCACCTGCTCTGACTGGCCCTTTTATGTGTGTACAATGAGCACAGCAACCTTTAAAAGATGCAGGCATGGCGCTTAGGGTTAAGGCAAACCACGCGTTTCAAGGAACTACACGCTCTGAAATAATCTGCGACCCCCTTTCCAGGACTCCATGACCCCCCTGGGGGTCGCGCGGCACAGATTGAAGACCTTTGGTATAGAGTGCAATGGTTTACAGTAGAGTGGTGCAGCATAGAGTGCAGTGGCATAGAGGGAGTAGTGTGGCGCAGTGTAGTAGCATAGAGTAGATTGTTTCAGAGCAGAGTGACATGGGGTGTTTCAGAGTAGAATGGAGTGGTGCGGGGTAGAGTACAGTGGTGTGGAGTGCAGTGGTGCAGAATAGATCAGAGGGGCATGGAGTGGCATAGAGTTGAGTGATGCAGAGTAGATTACAGTGGCATTGAATAGAGTGGGGGGAAGTAGAATGGTGTAGGATAGAGTGGTGCAAAGAGCAGTGACATAGAGTACAGTGGTGCAGACTAGAAAAGAGGACGTAAAGCGGAGGGACAGAGTGCAATGGTGTAGAGTGGAATAGAGTGTAGTGACATGGCAGAGTAGAGTGGGCGCAGAGTAGAGTGGGCGCAGAGTGCAGTGGGCCAGAGTGCATTGGCTTAGTGTAGGATGGTAGAGTGCAGTGGTGTAGAGTAGTTAGCGTAGGGTGCAGCAGTTTATTCTGCGCCACTGTACTCTAGAGGGCAGTGGAGCAGTGTGGTGTGGAGCGTGGTAGAGTAGATTGTTTCAGAGTAGAATGAAGTGGAGTGGGCAGGGTAGGGCGCAGTAGCATAGAGCTTAGTGGCATAGAGTGGAGCAGCATAAACTGGAGTGGCACAGACTGCAGAGGCGTAGACCACTCCACTTGTGGTAAAAAGGATCATGATTGTTGATCTTACTGGCGCGAAATAAGTGGTCCCTTAGGTTGCTAACATGCTGAAACCAGAGCTGGGTTTGTCCAGTGAAAGGTTGCATGTTCTACGCATCCACCAATGCTTGTGGATAATCTTTACCGCCCTATTAGAATGGAGACAAAATGTAGGCATGCAGTTACTCTGTGCAATTTCTTCTCACTCTGTGGGATTTCCTCTTTGCAGCAGGGACAGGGTCCGTTTTAGATAATCGGTTGCCTTATAAAACTTCACCCTACCAGGTGACTATGACTTTGATTTTTTTTTTTTAAGTCCTTTATTCAAAGGTTGTGTTCCGAGATTATCTTAATTAACTGGAAACCTGTTTCAGCGTTTTTTAGCGTGTGAGCTGGGTTCAAATGCGACTTTTTGTTCGTTCTGCAGCCCTTATGAAGATGGAGATGAACAAAAACGACTTCTGATTACAGTCTGGAACCGAGAGCGGAACACAAGGTAATGTCCACTCCCGTTAAAGGTTCTTGTTTCCTCTTTTATTGAACATGTTTCTGAATGTGAACGGTTTATTGGGTATTTGGTGAGATAGTTTTCTTGAACTTGATGGAATTGAAGAGCAGCGTCAACTTGTGATCTTTGGAGCAGGTGCGATGGAAATGCTGTGCTGGCTGTAACTTGCCATTACACCCCTCCCCTAAGCTTGCGCGTGCATGCACTTACCACCTAGACCTGGCCCTGCTTGGGTGCAAAGTGGTGGTCAAGTGGAGTGTGGTCACAGAGAGCAGCCACCCAAGGTCCATGCTGGGCCTTGGAGAAGTAAACCTGGAGGAAGTGTGCTGCTTTCCTCCTTGTGGGCCTACAAGTGCTGTCTGCAGCTCTAGTTTGTATGCCAGGGTTGGTGCTAGAATATGGCATAAGCTGCAGGAAAACGTGCTATCCAAGGATGAGTTGGGACAAACGGTATCCTCAGACAATGAATGTAGGATGTGGGGACTTGGATTGGGTGAAGAGTAGGGGCCCATCAGAGGCATGAGTGCTGTTTTAGTTCCTGCTGTCCCTGCCCAAGGGCTCTTGTGTCCATGTGGGCTGCAGCTTTATGCATTGTCACTCACTCAAGCGCCATCTACATACAAGACTTTGTATCAAAGATGATGGCTGATTTTGGGACCAGTTGCATTACTGGCAGAGTGACAGCTGACAACAGTGGTAGCATTTCATCCAGCATGCCTTAGTGGGCCACCTAGCGCTGTGTTACACGTCATTTGTGCGCTAGCAAACAGCACGAGACGAAATGCAGAGCACACAGCATGCAGCCTAAATGTTATTATACCACCACCAAGGACATTAAGATTGCTGCATTTAAATTGTTAGGGGAATATCCTTTCATGCTAGAACTTCATTATCAGGCTGTCAGCCTGAGCGAGACATACTGTGCCATTTGTGAATACTGTGCTGGAAGCTCTATAGTCTAAATGACCTTTCTGTTGAGAATTAACTTTGGAAAATGTGTTCATATAGGAGTCCAGTCTCCACAGTCAATTCATTTTGGAAAGCTTGTTCATATAGTCAGAGGTCAAGTGCTTTAGTAACTCTAAACCCACCAGGAGTTATTGGTGTTTTCAGCCCAGTCTTAGGTGCTTCTCTGACGCTCCCAGAAGACACTGGTGAAAAAATGGAAGGGGAGCATTCTACACACAGACACCATCCCATGTGCCACGACACAAGTAGGATACTACTCAGCATGTGTGAACTGTAAACTCGAACCCTGCTTGATTCCCCTGATTGCTAGTTTCCACGAGAATTAATGTAAGGTTCCCGATGATTGGCTTTGGTGTCCTCCGATTGGAGAAGGTGGTCTACAGCTTGAAACTTGGACAGATGGTGTAGAGTCTGTGCTAGCTCTTTACCACTCTAGTCGATTCCTGTTCTTGACTGTTACCATTATAGTCGATTTCCACTTCTCTTTTGGTCCGTTTTATGATGCCTCATTGACGGTGTTTTTTTAGCTGTACATGGAAGCCCCTCAGATTTATTGTTCTGAGGAGAGAGTGCTACCAGTAAACCACCTGTTTTGGCTGGAGTATGAGCAAAGTTCTTTGTCACCACTTAGAGCTCGCAGCAGCTCGCCACGGTCTGTATGTAAGGCAGGCTTCTCCAGCGAGTAGCTTGTGAGCTAATAGTAGCTCTCCAGCTACTTATATGTATACAGCCCAGCGAATTAACTCATAAGCTTTGCTTGGTTTTATTAAATTATGCATACAAAAAATGAAAAACATGTATCTGAGATGAAAAGGCTAATATTTAGAGAAAAAATTGTTGAATTTCCAAAATATAGTGAAAGATGAAATTTGCCATCTTAGTCATTCAGCACTGGGGGGACTTAGTGCTACATTTTTACCTTGGTCCCAAGGGCACTGCAGCTGTGGTGGTTATGCATTACCATGTAGGGGCATTCCACATAAAAAAAAAAAACTTTCTAAATATTATTGCTGGCAACCTGATCTCGTATATAGTAGGCACAAATATATTCTTGCACTGATGTCATCACTATCCCAAAACGAATAACACTGTAGCTCGGGGTGATTTTCATTGAACATAAGTAACTCTTGTAGCAGAAAAGGTTGCAGACCCCTGATGTAAGCTATCTGTTTATCCGAGTGTCCATTGTGAAAATGTCATAGACACTTGGATGAGCACTCACTGGATGCAAAGTAATCACTGGTAGGCACTTGAAGCTTCCTTTCTACCAGTCTGTCCTTCGCATCTATTAATATCAGTACCATTAGTGATGTCCCACTCACTGCCTTCGAGACTCACTCCACTTAGTTTTTCTGCATTTAGTTTACCACAGTGCCCTAATGTCCTACCTCGCACTCCTGTTTGGGCCATCACTGTCTGCATCCCAAGATTTCGACTCCATGCCGCCTCCCTTCAGATGTTCTAACATGGCCGTCTTGGATATGTGATGAAAATGACCCAGCATTAGACAGCTCTCATGCGCGGTTAGGCATCGAACACATACTAATAGATGCCGGACTGGTTGAAAGGAAGCTTCATAGGTGTTTACCAGGCATCTGGGAACTTGCATGCGCTGTTGGGCATCATACACATACTAATAGATGCCGGACTTGTTGAAAGGAAGATTCATCGGTGCCTACCAGGTATCTGGGAGCTCTAATGCGCTGTTGGGCATCGAGCACATACTAATAGCCGTTTCCACATAGGCAAGGTGGTTTTAGAGATTGAAACGGGGTCAAGATCTGCTGTCCTTTCCCTTGTACCGTGCTAGCGACGGCAGAGCATGGTGCTCTCGATTTCTCATGTATCCTGCCAGCTCACACACAGGGTGTATTTTTTTGTGATGTGCCGTTTTCGAAATTCTGCTGAGCAGGTGAACCTAAAAGTCAAATGTCTAAGGCCGAAAACACATTGGAACTCTATCAATAACCATCTACAGTCAAACGCTGCAATTCTTGGTTTTTGCTTTCCAATTTTTCTGATCACTTTATCTGGAATTTTGTGATGGTGTTTGAGACAATAGCTTCTGACTTTCTTATACTGGGGGCAGCAGGGATGTGCTCCTTTATTTAGATTTATCGAATATTTGGTGCTCTTATTCAGGCTTTTGCAGGCCACATGAAACAAACAGTGCATCGGTCATTTCCTTAACTAGCTGCACTAGGTGGAAGGTGACACAGTGAATGATACTAGTGTGGTTTATTGTAACACATCCCATTGCCAATTTTTGTTTTGTTTTATATAGCGGGAACTAGACCCGAAGATATTTGGTACCAGAGCGCTTTACATAGCACCAGTTTCGTTACACAAGGACAAGTTAATTTTTGTTAGGCAAGGGGAGATTAAGTGATTTGCCCAGAATCACAGGATGTTGAGCGTCATTGCCGAGACACAAACCCGGTTCCCCAGCTTCGAGGTCGACCACTCTAGCCGTAAGGCTACATCCTCTCCCCTACATTGGTATAATACTGACACCGCAGGATTTAGAATTCCCCATGTGCAGAATTATCTCACCTTTTAGAGCTTCGGACCTTGGATTGCTTGATAATGAGCTGACAGGGCACCACTTTCCACGGCTATTCCAAGGTGGGCAAGCATGGAGGTTTCGCAGTTTGCCCTCACATTTAGATCCTGCATGGTAATGCCAGCCGGGCGCGCAGTTACCATACCTGGTAGAATGCAGATCTCCTCGTCATAGGCAGCCACAGTCTCAGACTGCTCCAACGTAAAATAAGAATCACGTGATTTCAGGACAGTTCATGAGCAGAACATTGAAATTTGGATCATTGGCAGTCAGCGCTCTATCCGTACTAGAGTCCCTTCAATGCTTATTGATCATGATCAATAATGTTCGTTCAAGCTAATGTCTGAACTCTGAAGTACTCTTGCACCAGCCAGAACATTCAGAGCTTTCATTTGTAGGAGCAATATCGTTTAACGCATTCAACCCGTTGCCCTCTGTGCTATGACCATGAGATGTAATAGACACTTTTACTTGCTAAGAAAGGTTCTCATTGCTTTGTGTTGTAAACGCTTGTCACATGTTCTATAGTAAAACTAAACCTTCTCCACATTGCTTTTATAGACACAGTGAACTTATTGGCTGCATGAGTTTTGGTGTCGCATCCCTGCTAGCGCCCGATAAGGTATGGAAAACAAAACTACTGTTGAAATATTCCGTATTCTCATCTCGTTTTGTAACTCAGTGCTGACTATGGCAATAATGTACTCACGTTTTTGTCGCTAAAGGGTTTCCGGAAATAATGTATTTTGTTCATGTATTTGTTTCATTCCTGTATCTAATTGTCTCTTGACGCAACAGATACTTACATGGATACCAGATGGGCCTTCTGAAGTACATGACCAGTTAAACATGTTAAACATACATTAATATTTTAATGTTGCTAGTGCTATGTTACTGTGCATGAATGAGAACAGCTTTTCTGTTAGAAGATCAAGAAATTAAGGAATGAACTGGTAGTGCATACATATTGGCAAGTGATAACTTGATGCATGGAAATTGGGGAAAAATTGGTGTAATACCACAGAAAATGTATTAAAAGCTCCCTCTTTTTGATACCCTAATCTCTAGCTTTTTTGGCCCAGCACAAACGAAGCAGAAATAGGGCGGCTGGCTCTAGGCTAGACTGAAAGGATTTGCCCTGTGTAGATCATACAAAGTGTCATTAGTGTTATCGAGTGTGACCATGCCAATTCCAGGGGTAACTATGTGACAGAACAGAAAATTACTTTTAAACCCTCTTATGTTGTGTATTAGTAAATCATTTAGCTTCCCTCGCATATGGAGCAGGTATATGACTGGCACGGGTAGACTTTGTTGCCGTACATGCTAGTAATGGAAAAACGTAATTATTCTTTCAAATTACTTTGTACTTGAACAGTCCTTTAGAGGAATGGAGTAAAAAGTTAGACAACTTGAGTCACCATATATGGTGGAATTAGATGCAAAACCTAGCACTTGTTTCAATTGTAAAAACGGGTGTCTTCTTAGAATATTACATAGGAAAAGTTGCCTTGAAATTCAAGCAGTTTACATCATATCGAATTACCACACATAGAGTAAGGCTGAGTTTTTTTCTACCAAAACATGTTCCCAAAGTACATGTGGTGAGTTGTTTCCATTAAGTACAGAGGGATTCTGATAAATGTTTTGTTTCTGTATATCTTCTGTGGTGTCGATGTAAGCTTGCTACCCATCCCATGTTGCTAAAGAATCAATATTATTGCTACTTGGGAAATTCCTACCTTTTGTCTGCAATGAACTCCAGTTGGTGAATAATTAGTCAACGTTGAGTACCAAAGGATACTAACCGCATTTGTTCCTGTGGTCTGCTGTTTTGGTATTGAGAAATGTAACCCTAAGCTGCTTAACGGTACTTAGTTGCTCCTCCATCCTTCCTGGGATTGCAGTTCAGAGTTTTTGTATAGAAATGTAGCAATTCGTTTGATCAGTAATTATATTTATTTAGGTATTAACCAGTGTGTTAATAGGGATTTGAAAACCTCTTCACTAATAGTTATTGCCTGGATCTTATACTGCTGAACTAATGTTACATTGATGTGACGGCATTTTTACGTCTCGCCTAGGCCGTGCATGCGCTGCCTATTTGAGACACGCTGTATCTTTGAGACATGCTATATCTACTCTCTGGGCTAACAGCCTGCCCATCGCTTTCTATTTGTTACTTCGCATGCCCTTCTAAAAGGCTTGCTTCTATCTGGTTAATATGTGTTGTTTGCCCTTTTGGTATCTTGCTCCCTACCACGGAACACAGCCCTATTACTAGTAGGTTTTCACTTTCGTCCATTCCGGTTTGTTCCGGCGCACTGTTTTTTTTGTTGGTTTCTGCCCGTAACACAAGCACGCGTATTTTAAGTAGCTATATTCCTGTTTATCAAACCATTTGCTGGGACAGATGTCGCTCCGAGCTCCGTTCCTGTTTATCGTAACATTTGCCCATTTTTTTTACATTGTGTTTTTTACTTTCTTATAAGCAAAGGGTTTTATTTTTAAAATGTTGGCATGTGATGCAAAAATCCTTTGCTCATTTTGATTCTCATAATGTACAATCCATTAGCAGAACCAGAGCACCTAAGAGGATCGTTTATTAGGCGGGCGGGCTAACAACCAGCACACAACGCATGCGCATGCTCTCTGTGCGTGGCTCGTTACTTCAGCAGGCACCACTGCAGCAGCCAGTTCTTGGAATGGACAGCATAATGCTTGACACTTTAAGGCTGCCTTAGCTACAAGTACTTATAAAGCAGAGGAGCTGCACATACATCTGTTTATTCTGCTTAAAAACACAGCAGTAAGGCATAATGTGGTGCTTTATTTATCCTCACTCTATCCCTGTTTTTCAACTATGTGACGTTTTCTCTCTCCCACCCACCTCAGTTTTGTTTTCTTCACTACTCCCTTTAGCTACCCCCACCCCATGACAAAACCAATGGGTCTCCCAATGGCGAAACCTATTTGCTTTGCCAGTGCTTGTTTTGTCAGCTTTTCTGCTTGTTTCTCCAGTCTGAACTGACCAGCTACGGCTCTGTCATCATAAGCTGCTGGCTCTACGTGTTTCTTTAGGTCAGTCCGTCCCTTTCTTTGCTTATGGGTAAGGAAGTTCAAAATTTCAGTAGAAAAGGTAAACTAACTTCTCAATTTGTGGATTTTTTTCTTCCATTTTAACCCCTCCCCTGCACCGAATGTTCCGCCCCAGTGCGGAACGTTCTATTCAGCGAGCAGGGCCGCGACGTTCAGCGGACGTGCACAGCACTACCGAGGTAGTGCATGCGACGCCCGTTGAACGTTCGCAGCACTTAAGGGGTTAATGGTTGTTGTGGCGTACATTCCCCTTTAGTGAAGAAAGGGAGGGGACCAGAACAGCATATGTGCTACTGCGCCAGGACAGACAATTTGTTTGTCCTTTTGTAGAGACTGATTACGAGAAACTGGCTTTGGCAAAGCCAATAGGTCAAGCCATTGGTACCTACTACTGTTACTATGGTTTTAGCCATGCTGTACAGTATCCCCAATTTTGTGCAGCGTGGCTAAAAAAGAGAAAAAAGTCAGAAGCCTGCAAAATGACCAGAATGCTTAAAAAATGTGTTTCTCGGATCAGAGTTGGATCAGTAATCAAAAAGTTAATAAAGTAAAGTAATCTGGTGGGAGAAGCAATGCGGGTGAAAGAGACAATTTGAGAGGGGGGTCATGGAATCATGAAGGGCGTGTGGGGGGAAGCAACACAGGGACGCAAGCAAATGGAGAGAGAAATGTGGACCGGGAAAGCAAATGGACAGGAGGTCAAATGTGCAGCTGGTGGGACGAGCACAAAAGTGTAAACAACGTGTGAGAGAGGTATTCACGAGATTGAGCACATCACACCGGCATAGAGAAGCATACAAATGTAGAAAGAGCAGCATGAGTGCAGCAGAGTGAGTAAGTATAAGAGGGAGAGAGCTGGAAAACACATGCACTTTTGTAGAGGGCTTAAACAAAATTGAAGAAAGTAGCACCTGAAAAGAGAGCAGTGCAATGACACTAGTAATGTATCCATGGTCCAGGGGAAGGACAAATGCATGAAGGGGAAGTAAAGCCCACAAAAGGTAACTAATAAGAAGCAAGCAAATGAGCAACAATTGAAACCAACCAAAGGTAAGCAATGGAAGGGCTCCAAGTCAGCTTGTAAGTGTACAGTACGTCTCTCAACAGCTGTTTAGTAGGAGAGTTCTAAAAAGGCTGCTCAGTCAGCACAAGAAGCAGAACACACATATTTGACAAGATGCGTTTCAAAAAGGAAATCCTCATTTTTATTATGAACAGTGGCTTGTGCACAGTCAAGAAGGACAGACCCAACCCCTGGTTGACTGGCACCTTTTCCTATCCTGTCGACAGCAGGCAGTCATTGTGGACCAGAGGGTGAAAAGTCAGCATCAATAGTTATAAAGAGGCTGATTTGGTGACCTACGTGCTACTCTGCCTTAAGTAGGATGAGATATGTTTCTCCCATCAGGCAGATTATTCCATTATGTGGAGGAAGCACTTGATATGGACTAGAGAGACCAATCTTCACACACTGTTCTGAAAAGTGTTGTTGGGTGGGTTGCATTGTATTCATATATATTTATTTGTCACAGCCAGAAATGGACTAGTGAGAAGTTTGCTCTCTCTAGACCAAAAAAAGTTGATGTTGAGAAACTTTCCGATTGGCACAGCAGATATGCTATAGAAATGCCCTCTGGGGACTTAGCTTTGGGTAATACCTTTGGCGTGCCCTGTGTCAAGCTTTCCTGCTTGCTATATCTGCAAAGCACAGGCTACATGTGATTCAAATTAGTGCATGTACAAGCACCTTCATATAGAATGTCTCTGCTGTACCAAACCGCATTTGCTGCAAGAACCAGTCACCTGTAAGTCTATTTGATAGACTTCTAGCCAGAGTTTCCTTGCCTTAGAATTATCCCCAGGTGCCAAACTGTATTCAGAGATTTTTTTGTTCAACTCTGCATGGCAATGTTGACGACGTCCGTGCCGGAAATAATGCTTGCAGTGCCTATATAAGTGTCACCCAGGCGCGCTGAGGTCAGTTCCTTTCGTTTTGCACCAGTCAGTGCAGATCCGAGAAGAGCTACCACTTAGTCACTTTTTCACTGATCTTTTTTGGATGTTTTGTCAAAGTCTTTTTTGAGGTCTTGCCTCCTGGTGTGGCAGAAATGTCAACTAAGGAGACCGGCTTCAAGCCCTATGGCGCCTGACGCCGACCGATGTTGGAGACGGAACCGCACCTTGTTTGCCTTTGGTACCTTGAACAAGACCATGACCCAAAGGCCAGTTCCGACTGCCGTGCCATGGATCCGAAGCATTGAGGGAGCAATTCCTCAAGCTCCTGGCTGCTCGATGTGAAATGCTTGAGGTCCTGGTGTAGGGGGAAGGTCCTGGGAGCGGTCGCAGAGTCCAAGGTAAACGTTAAATTCCAAGTCCTCGATTACAGCCGTCCTCCTTGGTAGACCCTGTGTTCAAGGGTACAATTGGAAATGCGATCAGAAATTATTTTGTAGGGAATGAGAGAACAGTAGAAAGTGCGGGGACACTTTGCGAGGCCTTTAAAGTGACGATCCGTGGGGAGTACATACGTGCACAAGCGGGTGTATTGAAAGACCTTAGGTGCAGAATAAATAAGATGGCAGCACAGATAACCGCTTTGGAGCGCAAATATGATAGACACCCCGCCCCTGAAATACTAGCCAACATCCGAGACCTTGTGACTGAGCACAACCAAACAGTAGATTAGGAATTGACTCATAGATCTAGGCAGTGCAAAGCGGGATATTTTAGCGAGGGAGGGAGGCCCAGTCGCTCTCTAGCACAGAGAATAACACTTCCTTAGGGTCAGGAAAACATTACTGAATTGTTAGATAGGGATGATGTTGTGCGTCATTCTATGTCCGAGATTAGTGGGATCCTGCGGGATTTCTACTTGGAACTCTATGGGGATAGGCCACTAATGCCCGAAGCCGAAATCTGCTCATATTTAGATGATATTGCATTAGTGTGGCTCTCAGATGGCCATAGAGAATATCTAATGCAGCCCTTTGACATAGAGGACGTAAAGGCAGCTATATGTCCCTCCCCAAGTGTAAATCAGCTGGCCTTGACGGGCTCCCAAGTGATTTTTATAAGGCATACATAGAGGAGCTAGCACCTAGATTATTAGACGTATATGCGTAGGCGTATAAAAAAGGAATATTACCTCCCACACTAAAAGACGCACTTATTGTCCCACTGCTCAAACCCGAAAAAGAAGCGAATGAATGTGAGTCTTACAGACCGTTATCCCTGATTCTTATAGATGCAAAAATGTTAGAGAAAATAATTGCAAATAGGCTGCAACCGCTAGTGCCTTAACAAATTCTCCCAGACCAGTCGGGGTTTGTGCCCAAGAGATCTATGGCGCATAACTTGCTGGCCTTCATTACCTGGAGCCAGATTTTCAGGCTGTGGCAGTACTGCTGGTTGCAGCTAAGGCCTTTGACTCCTTGCAATGGAGATATATGTTTACAGTGCTGCTAAGAATGGGCATGCCGCCATTCTTTCTCAAATGGATTAAAATACTGTTGCAAAGTCATCCTGTGCCCTGGGCACCCCCCAACTTTTTGCTGACTGGAACTGGTGGTAACTGACTCCGACTGACCCTGGGCTCTGTTTAACCAGGGCCAGTGCCAAGCCAAAAGGAACACATTAGAACACAGTTAAGGCACCCAACCTACACTAGGGTACACTTTAGTATGGTGGGGTACCCCTGTAGTTGGCATGACCTACCACCTAAGCCCCTAGTATGTAATAGGGCAGGGGATTGAAACTCCCTAGAAGTCTCTAGTATACTGGGGCATGGCAGTTTAGAAGCCAGCAGATTCTCTGCACCAGCATGTGTGCAGTGCTGAAGCCGGAGGTCAGTTTAAAAGCCTCACTGGTGGCCAGGACAGTTTTTTAAACCTTACATTGTGCCCAAACTAGACTTTGGGGGTGGGGGCCCTTAAAATTGTTAAACCTACCATGTTTTTGCATATTAGGGACCCCCAGGGTCACCCCTAGGTATCCCAGGGGTGGGGGTCAGTTATCTATAAGGAGTGCCCTTATAAAATGAGTTTTTAGAAGCCTGGGTAAAGTGAAATTTTACATTTCACTCCCCACATTGTCTTAAAGAGGTGCTCAAATTCGACTTTGATGCTAGAAGAATTGGGTAAGGGTGATCTGCAATATTTCTGCAGATTCAGAACCCCTAAAGTCTCCCCTAGTTGCACAGGGGGTGGGGGTCCGGTAGAAATTAGGGAAATACTTATAAAATATGGATTTATAAGCCCTAGTGCTACAAAAGTGGTGCAAGTCATTTTCCCCACTGCAAACCCCATGGCCCATAGGTTAACATGGTAGTAAGTGATTGATTAATAAATATTGATAGGAGAGGACTAGCCGGACCATTCAAAGACTTCCCAGAATGGTCGTATTAAATCCAACAATATTATATTGTTGAATTTCTCCTAAAGTGTACATACAATAAGTTATGAGACTTTCTTGTTTGTAAGTCCAAATTCAGCCTTTCAGTGGTCTGCCCTGATTGGTCAGAGTTAAGTGGATTAGCCAGGCTGCTGGGAGGGCAGTGATCTGTTCTATAGGAATGCTAGGCCAGGAGGTGGCGTCGTAAACTACGCTCTTCAAAGGCAAGAGGGGAGGCCTGGGTTTTAGTCCACTATGACAGTCGTGACCCAGAGTCAGGACTAGGCTTAAGAAAGGTATTTGCAGATGTTACTGGGATGGTCCATGGAAATGAGATATCCCAGGGGGTGTGTTTAGCCAGCTCTTATCTCCTTGCTGGAAAACCAGCCATTATGGATTTGGAAGGATGATGCACTCTGGGACAAACTAATGCCACACTCCACCGGGTGTGGTCATAACTAGGAGGAGTTGCCCTGCTCTCATTGGTCAGCAGTGACCTGGTGCTTGACCCAGAGAATTTTGAATAAGTATCTGAGAGGGGCAGAGCCCTCCAGATCTGCTGCTTGAAACAGAATGAAGCAAGAAGTGCCCTGCTGAAGATTGTGTTGTGTGCAAGGAACTCTAAGGCATGACCTATGAAGACTGCACCCTCTGAAACTACAGCCCTGTGGATTACCTTGCTGCCAAAAGACTCAATAGTGGAAACTCCCTGCAAGCTACAGGTTAACAGAGCTCACCTGAACAGCCCCACAAAGAATTCAAAGCCTGGAGTACCAGTGGATTTTTAAGGGTTTTGTTTAAGTGGATTGCGGAATTGAAGTTTCACACTTTCAAGGACCCTCTTGGAGATTCCAGAACCTTGGATTGTGTGTTGGATACTTTGGGACCTGCAAGCAGAACGCCAGGAAGGTGTTCTAACTGGACCCCGCTTCCTGAAGAAGGCGGCCCACTACAGTGGTGAGAATTCTTCAGAACAATTTATAAAGGTGTGTCCCTGACAGAGAAGACAAAAATTACTTAAAGGGGCGCAGTTGGTTTCTAAGCACTAGAAAGTGACTAATCTTTAAAAATTCATATATCGGGTTCCCTACAGTGGATTATTTTCGTTTTGGTGTCATTTAAAAGATAAAAATATTACCTATTTTTATAAATTGGTGTTGGATTTTTATTTTGTGTGGTGTCTTAATTATTTACTGAAATGGTGTTTTAAATGCTTTACATACCTGTCTTTGAAATTAAGCCTGTCTGCTCGCAGCCACGTTACCAAGGGTTGAGCAAAGGAATACTTTTCTAAGACCTATGCTGAGTCCTATCATGTGTTAGTGGCCTTATTGCCAGTGGCAGACCTACATTTGCCCCTACCAATAACCCAGTTTCCAACAAATACTGTATCTGAAAGCGACACGTTAGTGATAGATTCCTTACCTTAGAATATCCCCAGGCGTCAGACTGGATCTGGAATGTTTTGCTTAGCAGTACCCCTGCACGTCAGTAGGTGGCGTCCTGCGGCTCCACGTCCGTCACTGGCGTCTTCAGCAGCGAGATGATGTCACGGAGGGTACTTAGGCGCTGCCCATGCGCTCTGACGTCAGTTCTTTCTTTTTTCCACGCCAGACAGCGCAGATCCGGATTGAGCACGTACCGCAGTCACTTTTGTCTCCCGTTTTTCTCCTGGTGCACGTAGGGAAGCCCGGCTTTAAGTCTTGTGGGTCGTGCTGCCGTAACATGTCGGTGGCAAACCCCCACGATGTGTGCCTCTACTGCCTGGAGACCGACCATGATTCCCAGGACTGTCGAGACTGCCGAGCCATGGCCCCGTAGCCTTGTGAGAGCGGCGCAGGAAGTTGCTGGAGGTTTGGCATTCCTCTCACCGCCGCCCTGGGTCTCTGAGCCGTTCCCAAGACTGCTCGCGAGACCGGAGCCGTCGCTCCTCTGGCTCCAAGTGTTCGCCTTCGGATTCCGGTAAGCAACATCATAAAAAGAAGTCGAAGAAGCGTGTTCGCTCTCCAACGTCCCCCCCCTCGCTCTCCGGAGGTGGACAAGGGGGACAGGGGCTCCACCCCTGCGGTTACTCTGGAGCCGGGGTGTCCCATGGCTTACCCGCTATACCCGGGTCTGTCAGTGACTCCGGAACAGAAGCAAGAGTTTCTTGCTGCTATGGACTGCCTTTTTAGGCCCCGGGTTCCTGACCCCAGCCGTTTCCGATTCTGACGCCGTTCGTCCCTTCTCCGGCTCTGCTGACGCGACCAGCCCCCTCTACTCCAGAGGAGGACGACGATTGGGACGGGTCCGAGGACCCTCTTGCCCGGCAATGTGACTCAGAGCAAGATTGGGTGGACGACCTGGAGGACGCGGGTGAACTCGGTTTCTTCTGACCCGGGGTTTGCCTCGCCTACGCCTACTATGGAGGAGAGTGCTTCCTACACCGTGGTGCTCCGTAGGGCTGCGGAGGCTCTGCAGTGGGACCTGAAGTTCCAGTGGGCGTAGCCTCAGGGCAACCTGTCCGACCATGTTCAGATCTCGGAGAGCGCTGCACAGCAGTTGCAGTGGTGGCTCACGAATCGCGAGCGGGTCAGTGGCAGATCCATCTCCCTTCCCCAACCGCAGCACACAGTGGTGACGGATGCCTCCCTCCTGGGATGGGGAGGCCACTTGGGAGAGGCGGAGATCAGAGGCCTCTGGTCTGCGGCAGAGTCCCGGCTCAATATCAACCTTCTGGAGCTACGGGCGATCCGACTTGCACTGAAGGCATTTCTTCCCTCTGTCTAGGGAAGTGTAGCGCAGGTGTTCACGGACAACACCACCGCCATGTGGTATTGCAACAAACAGGGCGGTGTGGGGTCCTGGACCCTGTGTCAATAGGCATTACCTTGGTGGTTCAACACCTGGCAGATTCCCTGAACGCCAGGGCAGACTATCTCAGCCGCCGGTGCATGATGGATAACGAATGGCGTCTGAACTTGGACGTGGCGCAAGGTCTCTTTCAGCAGTGGGGAAAGCCTTGGTTAGGTCTATTCGCCACCGAAGAGAACGTGCAATGTCAGTTCTGCACGTTGGAATTTCCAAGGCGGCACTCGTTCAGAGACTCTTCTCATCGCGAGTGGAGTTGCGGTCTGTTGTACGCCTTTCCGCATATACCACTTCTGCCCAGAGTGCTGAAGAAGATCAGGCGCGACCGGGCCCGAGTCATTCTTGTGGCGCCGGACTGGGCTCGGAGAGTATGGTATCCAGAGCTACTCAGTATGAGCATCAATCCCCGATCCGTCTGCCTCTTCGGGAGGATCCTCTGTCGCAGCAGCAGGGGACAGTCGTCCACCGGAACCTGTCCAACCTCCACCTCCATGCGTGGAGATTGAGCAGCGACAGTTAACACCTTTCGATCTTCTTCCCGAGGTCTGTGATGTCATTCTAGCAGCCAGGCGTGCCTCCACCAAAACGGTGTACGCCTGCAGGTGGAACAAATTTGTGGCATGGTGCACAGCAAAGGCTGTGGATCCCCTTTCTGTCCCTCTTTCGGAGGTCCTTTTGTTCCTTCTATCTTTGGCCTAGCAGGACTCTGCTCTGGCCACTATCAAAGGTTATCTTACGGCCATCTCCGCCTTTCTGTGGCTTCCAGATCAGCCTTCTCTTCTTAAGTCCAACCATTTCCTTAAGGGCATTACGCATATTTTTCCACCCGTGCCCTTCATAATGCCTCAGTGGGACCTAAATCTTGTCTTGACTTTTCTGCTGTGTGCTCCCTTTGAGCCCCTTCATAACTGTCCCTTACATCTTCTTACTCTAAAGACTGCTTTCCTGGTAGCTATCACCTCTGCCAGAAGAGTGAGTGAGCTCCAGGCTCTTTCTTCCAAACCTCCTTTCCTTTCTGTTCATCCGGACAAGGTGGTTTTAAGGACCCGTGCTTCTTTCTTGCCTAAGGTTGTCACGCCCTTCCACATTGGGCAAACCATCACTTTGCCCACCTACTTTCCGCCTCCGCATCCTTCGAGGGAAGAGGAGAGGCTCCACCGTCTTGACCCAAAATGCGTTTGCATTCTATCTGCAGGGTACACAGCACTTCTGGGTGGATGATCAGCTCTTTGTTGGCTACGTGGGCGCCAAAAAAACTTGGGCGGTGCACAAACTGACCATCTCCCGGTGGCTCTTTCTGTGCATCAAAGCATGTTACTCCTTGGCCAAGAAGGACCCCCTGTGGGACTGCGTGCCTATTCGACCAGGGCTACTGCAGCCACTACTGCCTTGGGATGCGGGGTTCCCTTGCAGGACATTTGTCAGGCAGTTACGTAGGCCTCGCTGCACAAGTTTACCAAGCACTACCACCTTGACAGTCAGGAGTCTGGTCCGGAGAGACTGCTTTTTTGGCCGTTTTGTGCTCCGGGACTTTCTGGTGTAACCTCGTTCGCCGTCCCACCACTGGGGTTGGTATTGCTGGGGTATCTACTCTAAGGTAAGGAATCTGTCACTAACTTGTCTCTTTCAGATGCACAAGTTACTACTTGTGTAACGATATATCTGTAAGAGACATTAGTTAGTGATAGATTCTTTACTGCCCCACCCATCCTCCCTGTTCTGCGAACTAATTACTAGGGTTAAGGTAATCCCATTTTAGGGCCCTAGTTTTATGCGCCAATGGTCAGTATCTTGCATGGCTCTGCGTTTCTGGCGCAGAAAGTTGTGTACAGAACTGACGTCAGCACGCATGGGTGGTGCCTAGGTACCCTCTGTGATGTCATGTCGGTGCTGACGACTCCAGTGACGGACGTGGAGCCGCAGGACGCCACCTACTGACGTGCAGGGGTACTGCTAAGCAAAACTTCCCGGATCCAGTCTGACGCCTGGGGATATTCTAAGGTAAGGAATCTATCACTAACTAATGTCTCTTACAGATATAGCGTTACACAAGTAGTAACTTGTGCATACTGAGCGAGCGGCTCGTGTGCGAGTCAACAGGTGGATATTGGATACCTTTCCAATTAAGAGAGGCACAAGACAGGGTTGCCCCCTATCCCCGATGCAATTCTCTATTGCGCTGAAGCCCTTAGCTTGTAAACTCCGCCAAAAGCACACAAATGCTGCGCTGCAATTCAGGCAGAGGCCACTAGTGGTCTCATTATACGCGGATGATATTATGCCATATGTGCGAGAGCCCGCTACGCATCTCCCGGGTCTGTTAAGAGAGTATGTGGTATTTGAGAGATACTCTGGCCTGGGGATTAACTGGGCAAAATCTACTGTCTTCCCGCTGACTGATGGGACACGAGAGGTGGTGATCAATTTTCCACTGTCATGGTCTACTGACCCAGTAACATTTTGAGGGGTATGGTTTCACAGAGAGCCGGAACTGATACGTTCCATGAACTATGGACGGGCTATCACACAAATCACGGAGCAAATTGCTAGATGGACTAGGCTACCCCTTTCACTGGCAGACCGAATTGCGGTGGTGAAAATGACAATATTTCCCAAACTCCTTTATTTGTAAATATCCCTCTGAGGCTTAACATGGCACTATTTAATCCCCTCCAGATGGATATATTGTCTCTGGTTTGGGCTGGTAAGCGGCCAAGATGTAGCTGGGGCATGCTAACGCAACCTTTTGACCATGGAGGTTTGACACGCCTGATCTGCGGTTATACTATTTATGTGCCCTAGCGCAGTTTGCGCATTACTGGTACTTCCCACACAGATACTTGCCGCATGTTGCGATCGAGGCGGACACTGTGCACCCGGCCCCACTTGTAGCAGAGGAACTGTCAGGAGGGGGGAGGCCTGAGTAGTGAAAAAAACTTGGTTAAATGCACTGCTTGGGCATGGAAGACTCTAGCCAAGCGGGCTCGCCTGGACTATCTTTACTCCCCGGCACTGTCGATCGCCGCACATCCAGGTATCTCTGCGACTAAGGAGCAGGCGGATGTGAAGGCTCTGCAGGCTGCTGCGGTCAAGCATTTGGGAGATCTGTATAAGGAAGGGATATTCAAATCGCTTGAAGAGATACTAGCAGGGAAGGACTATAACGCAATGCTTGGCTTCACATACATCAGGGTGCCGCAGACCATTAGGTCTATATTTCCCGACTATCCTGCAGAGCCAAAAGCATTGAAGGCACTGCATGTCGTGCTGGGGGGAGAGGAAAGTAGAGATCTGATTACAAGGTTATATAATGCTTCTTTGAAAGAGAAAGAACTGCTTGAACCTCCTTTGCTCAAAAAATGGAACGATGTGCTTGAGACCCAAATGTCATTAGAACAGTGGACGTTTTGCTGTGAATTGATGGGTAGATTACCGGCAAATTGCAATCTCCGCATTATTCATTTCAAATGCTTGCACCAACTATATTATACGCCAGTCAATTGCAGAAATTTGGATTAAGGGAACGTGGAAAGAGCAAGGTGTGTAAGATGTGGACATGATGATGTGGACTTTCTGCATTTGGCATAGGGATGTGCTAAAATATATGCGTTGTGGTGGAGAGTTGCAGAAGTGCTCACAGAGGTTGTTCTTGAGCGAGTTGCTTGTACTCCTGAATTGTGTTTGCTGGGCATGGTGAAGAAGCTCAAGACAAGTAATAGACTAATTGTCGCAATTTCAACCCTGTTCTCCAACCATGCAATTGCACAATGCTGAGGAGCGTGAGCCAGACCAACTATTCAGAAATGGGTCAGTGATTTAGTGTATTGTAAAGAGCAGAGGGGCGTTTATGCAGAGGAGCTGCCTGAGGCCTCTTGGCCTGAAGACCTCTGGGCGCCACTCTCCATGTATCTGCTTGGGAACCGAGGCCTTCAAAAAACGTAAGGAATAACTGTTTGTGGCAGAAAGACTGATTGTTTGTAGATACTGCCCATGACTATTGCCAAAGATGTGTTGTGTAAGATGTAAACATGTCCAACAGATAGTAATCGCTGAATGAGGAAGTGGTAAGGGAGGAAGGGGTGGGCAATGTTTGGTTTTTGTATTTTGAAAAATGCTTGCCTAGTATATTGACAATGTATGATAGCTGGGACATTTTTCTAGTACTCTGTAACCTGTGAATTGCAAGCTGAAAACAAAAATTCCAAGTCGTCAAGCCATCCGGGTAAGTTTTGGTCCCACAAAAAGAAGTTGAAGCTTGATTCGACTTTGCCTCATCTGTTGGCCGACGAGATGATTAAGCGTTTCCAGGACCCGGAACAATCCGCGCTCAACTTCGGGTCCCAGGGTTCTACAGATGGAACCGGATTTGCGCTGGTTGTGCAATGTCGACCTTTCTCAGCATAGGTCCCGAGGCAGTCTCTCCCGGTGCCATCCCCATTTACATCCCCAACTGCGACATGGAGCCGCAGGGGTGTCGTGCAACTCCGGCGCCGACTGAAGCCATGCCTTCCAGGCTGGATCCTGAACCCTATTCTTATGGGCTAGAACTTGGGAAGAAAAGGTGAGGTTGCTGGACCATCACGAATACCAGCCTTATGAATCCTTGGAGTGATGTGAGGATCTGGGTGAAGCCAGTAGACTGGACACTTCTCCAGATACTTTCAAGCTTTTTCCCCCCTACCGTGGCTATGGAGCAAGGAGCTTCATTTGCTATGGTGGTGCGAAGGACGACAGGTCCTAGACCTTAGTTTGCACTCGGTGGCAAGCAAATGCAAAAGCCCAGGCAAACCTGGAAGGTCCCCTTCCAAACTGCTTGTCACATTCAACGAAGCACTTACTGATGTCCTGCTTGAGACCTGGTCCAAGCCCAACACAGGGGCACCTGGGAACAGGACAAATGCCTGCTGCCACTGCTCTGCTCCAGAGGACCCCAAATTCCTCACAGAACAACCTACCCCGAAGATCTTGGTGGGCCAAGCCTCCACTTCACATGTAAATCCTGGCACTTTCCCAACTTCTCCGCCGGATCGGGAATCCAAGAGGCTGGACAATTTAGGCAAGAAAATGTCTTCTTCCACCAGCCTGGCATTACGGTCGGTGAACACTGCATGCCTTCTGGACCGCTATTCCCATTCCCTGTGGGATATAGTTGCGCATATACTGCCAACGGTCACGGAGGAGACCCAGGCCGGGTCTCCTAGTTTGTTGTTGATGGGAGGGATGCAGCTTAGTTTTCCATTAGATGTGGACTAGACATCACCAACTCACTAGGCAGAGCGGTCTTGTTTACAGTAGCTCTGCGATGCCATGTCTAATTAAGGACTACTGTTTTTTGGGGGGATGCCCAGACATCACTCATAAACATGTCCTTTGATGGTTCCTGTCTCTTCGGAGACAAGACTGAACCTCTGCTCAATTGTCCAATCAGGCTCTGTACCATCAAGACAGCTTTCCTGGTGGCAATAACATATGTCCAAAAGTTCCGTGAGCTTCAGACTTTGTCATCCAAGCCTCCTTATCTTAACATCTACCCAGACAAACTATTGGTTCGTATGAGTGCTTCCTTTTCTCCAAAAGTGGTCAATCCATTTCACGTAGGCCAATCCATCACTCTGCCAACTTTTTACGCTCCTTCTCATCCCACCAAAGAAGAGGAGCGACTTCACCATCTGGACCCAAAAAGGGGATTGTCGTTCTACCTTAACTGCACACAAGAGTTCTGGGTGGATGACCAACTTTTTGTGGGGTATATCTGATTGAAGAAGGACAGGATGTACAGAAGAGGACCATCTCGTGATGGACTGTACTCTGTATCAAGATCTGCTCCTCATTGGCTGAAAAGCAACCCTTTTAGAGTTTACGTTCTCCTTCCACTGGAGCTACAGCTGCAAGCACTACATTAGCTTGCGGAGTTCTAGTCCTGGACATCTGCCAGGCAGCAACGTGGACTTCACTACACGTTTATCAAACACTATTGTATTTACAGTCGGGTCTGTTCGGTTCTACAGGACTTACTTATGTGAAATTGGTCCTCAGAACCACCTCCGGGGAGATGTTGCTTGGGTACCTATTCTAAGGTAGGGAATCTGCAGCTTAAAGTCTCTTTCAGATGAACAAGTTACTTACCTTCTTGAACGCCTTATCTGGTCTAACTGCAGATACGTAACCGAACTACCCATCTTTCCGGCTCTGCGAACAAATTTCTAAGAACAGGGCTTTTCCCTTTCAAGGCCCTAGTTTTCCACACTAGTGGTCTGTATATTTAGTGACTCCACACTTCTGGTGTGGAACGTTTCAAAAAGTTACTGACAGTGTGTTTGGGTGGCACCTACACAGGCACTGCATACGTCATTTCCAGCACTGACAACGCCAACAATGCCACATGGAGCTGAGCGACTATGCCTACCAGGGGGCAGGGGTACTACTCATGAAAGAATTTCCAAATCCAGTTTGACACCTAGGGATAATTCTGACTCTGCGACTAGATAATTTACCTATTAAGGCGTTACCGAAGATAAGTAACTAGTTCTACATCACAACATGAATTGTCTATTGGTACTTAAATAATATGCATTTGTTCTCATTGCTCCGTATTTTATGGACTTGGGAGGTGTAGTTGACCCCAAGATCCGCGAGGAATTCTTAGATGAATATAAGCAATGGTAATCTATTTGAAAAAGCTTATAGTAAGGCCGGAGACTCCAGAGGTTATTTTTCAGAGAAAAGGGTTTAGCGTAGGAACCCCAGTGTCTTTATCTTCCATTTCCTTATACATTGTTGTGAACTGACATTTGACCCTTCCGGTTTTATTTTGAGATTGTTTTCGATTATATTCTCTGTTTTGAGAGCCTTATAAAACAAAATTATTTGTTTGTGTCTTCAATAATGAAAACAGTAAAATTATTTGATTTAAAGAATGTAATAGCTACATGATGAACATTGAACAGATAATCCTCTTAGTGCGGCAATTGTGTACTTCATTTCTTCAGTGGATTTATAGATGCTCATCCTTTGCGGTGTTTCTTTTTATGGGTCAAACTTTGTTTTAAATATCAGCTTCTTACAAATGTCTGTTATTTCTCATTCGCAAGAGGCAAACTCTTGTCTCCATAAACTAACATATTGTGCAGATACAATGCAGAATATTTTTTCATTAGCTTCCCGTTCACCTGTTATTTTGTGTTCTAATATTCACAAATCAGTAGTTTGAGAGAGAGTTCATAGCAGTAGTTTCGGAGAGTGCATAGCAGATGAAGATATCCCTTCATTTACCAGATACTAGTGTCAACGCCTCAATATCTGTATTATATATTTCTTTTTTTATTTATTGAAGGCTCTAATGGTTGTGCGTAATAGACACCCCCCCCCCCCCTCCCCCGCCTTCTGAGAGACGGAGCGCTTTAAGAAGTTTTGGTGGAACAGAAGAAGCCACAAAGAGAATAAGATGAAGAGAAATCACATGCTCCTTGGAGGTAGCCAAAAGTGGTTATTGTGGTATAAAAGACAGGTGCAGGAACGAGACAGTGACTTTTTTCTAACATTGAGACGACTGGTGTTTACGACTGGAACATAATACATTCTTTGGGGGTTCTGTGGCAAGTGTCTTCTTAGGGTTATATGGATCCTAGAAATGACAAAACGTAACTAGGAACCTGACCGAATTATCTTATGGTGTTCTTGTACCCTGGTGTTTGAAGGGGTTATTCCAGTTTTTTATTGAAAAGTGAGTTGTAGAAGTCCATTCATTTTGTGTTGGTAGATCATTGCAGATCTTGAGGGTGTTACCTAAGAAAGCTAGAGTTTCTCGCCTATGTACTGTGTTTGAAGATGAGACCCTTCGGCACTCCATCTTATGCTGTTTGCAATTCAGCCCCATCTTTTGCCCTAGTAGATTTTTATAACCTCCGTTGGCCTCCATTATGAATTTATTTGACATTTGTTCTGGCTTCTTTTCAGCCCATTACTCTCCAGACTCAAGGGGCGCATTGCCTTTTCAGACTCTAGGACGTGTGATTTTATCGTCCACATTAACTCGCAGGACCCAGGTCGGTGAAAACCTGCCCTTAGCCCCTGCACAATAAATCTTTTTAATATATTGAACCGCTTTTTGTTTTACCAAAGTTTTTTGAGACTCTTCAGGGTAGAAGAAAATCTGAAGTCTCTTGTATTTTAACTTCTCTTTTGTTGCCTTTGTGTCTCTATTATCAAGTACTTATGTTTGAGTTTATTTGCGCTGAAGACCAAGGTTACCACAATTCTTTTGGAAACTTTTTTCACCATTTCTTTGATAGTTTCAACATTGAGGGTTGTTTTTGACCTCTATTCTCTCTCCCTTCCTTGGTTTCTATCTTGTAATCCCGTAGTTTGTGACATCTGTTTGAGGTGTCTCAACCAGCCATCATGATATGTTTGTTGCGGGTTCTTACACTCTGCTCCAGAATGGAAGCCGTGGACTCTAATCTGTTTAGGGTGAACCATGTTCTGTAATCCCCCCCCCCCCCGTTTAATTAGGCTTCTATTGGAATTCATGAACGCTTTAAAACATTCACCCCGTGTTGCAGGTCAGACACCGAACCACTGAGCTTATGTAGTGTACTATTTTTGTGCTACAAAGATGTCCATTATTATTTACTTTATCTTTTTGCATTGTAGTGCCTTGAATACACGCTCCTTTTTCCCCGTAATGGGTCAAATTTTTTGTAACGAGTGCTCTTGTTTTCTGAAACAGATGTGTGGTTGTCTTGTGTCAAAGGTGACTTTGAGCTTTAATGCCTCCGCTATCTTTTTGTTCTTGGCCCTGCCAGATTCACTCTTCCTTTCAGCTACTTCTTTCCCCCATTCATGTATTTTTGAGACTCAGCTTTGAGAGTTTCTTTTTAGCGCGGCTGGGCCCCAGGACTGTTTCTTCCACAGTGGTTCTTGGCTTCCAGCTGCTGATAGTGTGACTTCCTCTTGCTACTCCTGGAAATGTGGGTATTTAAACTGAAAGAAACAATATGACTCTTCTACAGCTGCACTGTCTGTCATATGAGCAAAAAATCAATTGAAAAATGCTTAGTACTGCCAGCAGTACCTTTGGGTTAAAGAACCACGTTACCTGGGCTTTGTTTGTTATCCACTACAACTCCCTGCGCATGCTGCGATCGCGCAGTAATGCACTAAGGGCCCGATGTAGGTAGCCAAATACAGATCGGTAACGGCCGAAATTACCGAATTTCGGACGTTACCGACCGGTATTGGGCTTTCCAGATGTAGGTTGCATTTTTTAAGGATTTGATATTTTACTGAATCGGTAATTTAAGGAATCTGTAAAATACCGAATTCTTAAATACCGATTCTGTAAATTCCCGAATGCTGATATGTAGGGAGCCCTCAAATGAGTGATTTTCCCATCTTAGGATTCGTTATTTACCACCAACTACAAGTTGGTGGTAAATAATGAAAAGCTCTGAAAAAGCATTTTTTTTGCTTTTCCAACAGTGACATGTTGCAGACATACATGCCATGTTGCAGACATACATGCCCTTAGGGGCATCGGTAAATACCGAATCGGTAAATACAGACATGTTGCAGACATACATGCCCTTAGGGCATGTATGTCTGCAACATGTGCACCCATACACAATTGAGGGGTGCAACAGGGTGTCAAAGTGACACTCTGCCACCCTTCAATGTTTCCCAATTTTACCGAATCGGTATTTACCGATTCGGTAATTGACATTCATTCCTATGGGCCTCCAATGAATGGCAATTACCGAATCGGTAAATACCGATTCGGTAATTAATTTTTTACCTACATCCCAATTGCCTGTTCTTACATACCGAATTGGTATGATTCGGTATTTAAGAATCGGTAATCTGGGATTACCTACATCGGGCCCTAAGGGCCCGATGTAGGTAGCCAAATACCGGTCGGTAACGGCCGAAATTACCGAATTTCGGCCGTTACCGACCGGTATTGGGCTTTCCAGATGTAGGTGGCATTTTTTAAGGATTCTGTATTTTTACCGAATCGGTAATTTGAGGATTCGGTAAAATACCGAATTCCATACCGAATCGGTAAAATACTGAATCCAGGATGTAGTAAGCACTCAAGTTAGTGCATTCCTCAGTTAAGGATTCGTTATTTACCACCAACTAGAAGTTGGTGGTAAATAATGAAAACCCTTGAAAAAGCATTTTTTTTTTGCTTTTCCAACAGTGCCATGTTTCAGACATACATGCCCTTAGGGCATGTATGTCTGCAACATGTGCACCCATACACAATTGAGGGGTGCAACAGGGTGTCAAAGTGACACCTTGCCACCCTTCAATGTTTCCCCCAATTACCGAATCGGTATTTACCGATTCAGTAATTGACATTCATTCCTATGGGCCTCCAGGCCCATAGGAATGAATGGCAATTACCGAATCGGTAAATACCGATTCGGTAATTACCGAAACTTACCGATTCGGTAATTTAAAAATAGAAATTACCTACATCCCATTTACCTACTCTTAAATACCGAATCAGTATGATTCGGTATTTAAGAGTAGGTAAATCGAGATTACCTACATCGGGCCCTAAGTGTGCAAGCGGAATTCAATCTCGAGAGAAGAGACCCAGGGCAAGCCTATTGGGAAGGGAGGGTCCGCAACTCTGGACCTGGGACCGCACCCTTCAGAGGTCCGAGGCTCCTGCAGGAGCCTTTGAATATCTCCATCTAACCCGGCAAGCACCCCACAGCCCTGCTATGCACCTACAGCCCTTCAAGAAGGGTCTTGGCCTCACCAATTGCAACTCCTTATAAATCAATAACCTCGATAGTAGAGCTATATTAAAGGAGATTAATTCGAGTTTTGCAACCGAAGTCCAACAATTAATCTCCTAAGCACTGCAAGAGGGCCGTAAAGTGACCTGGGGTTCTTCCATCAACTATAAAATATGAGTAGAAAACGACTAGCTTTAAATTGTTAAATCAGTGGCGGATCTCCTGGTGCCACGTATACAACTAAGTGATTTATTCAAATTATGAGACAGACTACTTGACCTTATGACAGTCCGAGAATCCCTACCCTCTTCCGGAATGCACTAAACTTGGACCACATAATTGAAGAGCTCCAAGCTAAAAGTTCTTCATGGCCTAAAACAATTTATTAAAATTAATTCACTTTGCCATGTACATCATTTCCTGGATAGCTACACTTCAAGACACTGAAGAGTTCCAATTTGTAGAAGTACAACGAAGCACCAGCATACATCAACAAAACTTGCATGACCTTCCACCAACCGACCAGACACCTACGACCCTCCTCCCTCTTTCTTGCAGACACCCTCCGGATCAGAATCCGATGCGGACGCTCCCTGGCCTGGCGGCCAAAGCTTGGAACGACCTTCCTCTGCACCTCGGGACCGCCACACTGCTCCAGCAATTTAGGAAAGGACTTGAGACGTGACTGTTCGATTGAACAGATTATCATGAAGCAGCTAGCAACTCCAGCGCCTTGATGGGGTGATTCGCTGCGCTTTACAAATCCCTTGGTTGATTGACATACTCGGTCTTCAGTGAACGTCCCGCTGAGCGCAGATCTCCTCTCACGGATGCTCTTGGATATTTCATTGTTGCTGAGATTGCCTTATACGTTCCACCCCTTCACGTATGTTCCAGGACTACTTACACAATGTTAATCATACCATCTTCTCAGTTTACAGGAAGAGCTAAAACCGGAAATCAAATCACCTCGACGATTAGCTGCAACATAACCCCCGCCGCCCCCACAGGCAGTCTCTCGAGTACTTCCCACATCCATGTGAATCTTTACAGATGCCTTTTGTATGCTTACTCACACTCCTCAAATATTTATTATTCAATTACTCAGGAAATGCAGTCAGGGCAGCTTGTTGAAGTTTGAATTCCTGCAGGGCCAGCTCAATCTTTCATCCTTCGGAGCTCGATGGATTTAATGATTAATTTGGGCAATGATAACTAACGTCTGTTTTTTAAACCAAGTCGAAAAACGACAGAAGTATTGCATGCAGCGTGATTATAAAATTAAACCTTCTTGATTTATTTCATGCTCACGCTTCATTTGTATGTATTTTCTTGATGTTGAAATCTATCATCCCCTTATCATCTGTGGCGTGTTTTGTCTTTAGTCGGTTGCCTAAGCGTGAGGCTTGTATGGTTAAATAAAGGGGGCAGAGCGCCACGAAGAAGAGTTCCTACGGACTTTAGATTTTAGACCCTTCTTGCACTGTCTTCCGCCATGCCCACCAGGTGGCAGTCTTGTTCTCTATCTGGTAATCATAAAATGTATGTGGCCCGAGAATACTGAAATTCCCACGGTAGGTAATTGATTTTCTTTACAGTGGTTACTCGTTTTTTCCATTTAGAACATTTTAATTTTTAAATATATATAGCAATGTCACAAATATTAGTGTAAATCGAGAAATCGTGCCAATGAAATATGTTGCATTTCTAGGAATTCAGCGGATGGTACTATCTACTGGGTGAAGACTTGGGCCGAACGAAGCATCTGAAAGTAGCAACACGCCGCCTCAGGCATGCCCGAGGTAAGGGGGGGGGGGGAGGGGGGGGGGGCAGCTCTCAGACCTGCCTGTTCGTGATGAGTTTGAGTGGATTTTATCCAGACCGGAAAGCATGGGGCTGTGTGAGGAGGGGGCAGGGAGACATTAATACTTCTCACGACCGCACCCACACTCTGATTTGCCGTCACATGATCTCAAACTAGGCCCTAGACAGTGCTGTACTTAAACTGAAACGAGGAACACACCTCTGAAACGGCTGCACTGGCTGTCATATGAGCAAAGCATTCATTTAAAAATACCCTATCTGTAAGCAGTACCTTTGGGCTAAATAACCATAGTACATGTGCTCTGGGATCTCGTAACCCAGTCCTCCAATGGGGCATTATTGAAGGGCATTCGCTTGTAACTAAGTAATTTGCTCTTTTACGTGAGTGCCTACACAAATTATGATGACGCAGTTATTCTTTATTTCGATGGTTAAAAGCCATCATAAAAATACATAATACAAATCCACAATTGACATATTACATAGTATTTCTGAACTGTACAATATTAAGAAGTTAAAATTATTTCATATAAGTCACAGATAAAAACATTTGATTCATTTCATCCTACATCAACCCCTAGTGTTTCGTAATTTGACAGCAATTTTTAAAAAGCTCATAATAGAACACAGAGTACGCATGTCAGTTGCTTTTTGCAAGAATAATAAAGCAGATTTAGCATGAACGATTTTAGACTCTTAAAATATCCTCAAGGAACCATTGGCGCGGGGTTCTGTAAAAGGGACATAATAATACAAAATGAGGGGTGTCCTGCGGAGACCTATTGTCGCAGCCGCAGGCACCCTTCTGCTCAATTGTTAAAGTAAAACCAGACGGATAAGCTAAAATATTAGATAACAAATTGAGCCTAAAACGACACATTAAAAACCTCTGTTGGCTGTGCATTAAAAAAAGGTATGGCTCCATACCCATTTCATTACTCACAAGAGAATGCGCTACTACAGATGTTTTAATGGAATCAAGTTGTTTCCTACTACAATCAAATTTGTCAAGTAGCTGTTTGTGAATACGATGTTTACAAGAGATGTCGACAATTGCCGGGTCAGTAAATAAAATTTGCTGGTCTATACACTCTAAAGTTTCTTTGATGTATTTAAGCCATGGGATTTGTAAACACTTGTCTCTCAGGAGGCAATCTTTGATTATTTGTCTCGTAAGTTCGGCATTTGGATTTAGCCAGATTCGGAGCCAGGTCAGGATTGGTCTCACTTTAATAAGGTCAGAAATATACGGGGTGCCAAGCTCCTTATGTGTGATTGCTGCTGGGATGCTCTGTGGTAACTTCAGCAGTTTCTTTAGGAATTTATCTTCCTCCACTTGTATCTGGTGCGCTTCCCTAAAGCCCCACACCTCTGCCCCGTACATGGCCTTGGTGGTACTGACCGCTCTGTACAACGTCATTACCTGCTCAGGAGACCAACAACCCAACCTGCGTGTGAAATTTAAAATGGCACCATTTGCTTGAACAAGTTTCCTGCACCTTTCCTCCATCAGTGGGGCGAACCCAATATTTACATCAAACAAGAGACCCAAATATGAAAAAGTGTTTACAGTGTCTAGGGTGTGCATTCCTATTTTTAACACTAATCTCTTGGACGGTTTCTTCCCTGCCACCATGACAAATGACTTGGCCAGGTTTACCGAGAGATCTAAATCCTCCATGAACCTGACAAAGCCACTGATTAGCTGCTGCAGACTCACTGCTGTTCGTGCGAGCAGGACCGCGTCATCCGTGTACAAGAGTACCGGTATATGATGCGATCCAGCCCTCGGGCAATCAGTCCCCACTGATGTCAGTGAGCTCTCCAGGTCATTTATGTAAAGGGAGAATAGGAAGGGGGCCAGGATACACCCTTGCCTCACCCCGGCAGAGCACGGGAAGGGATCGGTACTCACCCCTCCCGCGCTATAGCGGACTTTGGCAGTGGTGTTCCAATGAAGTTCCTTTAACCCCTTCGAAGCTAATGACGAGCTGGGCTCGTCATGGCGCTTACCTGCCGTGCGCGGATGACAAGGCCAGCTCGTCATGATTAATGATCATTTTGGTTTTTCAGCGCAGGACGGGAAAACGCCTAGCAGCCATGTGGTTAAGATGTTAATTAAGTCCGGGTCAATTCCCAATCTAAACATAAGTGCCCAGAGTTTAGTTCTGTTCACATTATCGAATGCAGCTGCCAGGTCCATAAATCCCATGTATAATGTTCCTTTCTCCGATTTGGTGTATTTAGCAGCTAAAAGATATAGATTGAGGCATTGGTCACTAGTTGACTTGCCTACTCTAAACCCAAACTGGGTGTCTGCTATGGTGTTATGTACTTCCGTCCACTCCATGAGGCGATTTAAAATTGCTCTGCCTAATAATTTAGCTGAAACTTCAATCAGTGAGATTGGTCTGTAGCATTGAGGGTTATCCCTACTGCCTTTTTAGGTCTCGTAGCGATACAGTGCGTAAGCACTGTACTCGCTGAGATCTATTGTTACGGACACTGCTTCCCAGGAGACAGTACCGGCGGCGCGCTTCTCTCAAAATGCGATCGGCGCAGGCCACGCGCTCGCCGTGTCTGTCTCCTGGGAAGCGCATACATACACAGGCACACACACCCCCCCCTGCACGCATGCGCACACACATACACAAGCACACACACACGCACAGAGAGACATCCCCCCCCTCCCCTCCCCCTCCCACACACAGACACACGCACAGATACAGGCACCAACCCCTCCCTCCCTTCCCGCTCCCCGTCACTCCGGACTTGTGCAGCCCCATGCCTCCCCCCGAGCCCAGCTCCAGGACCTTGCCGATTGTCCCTACTGCCGTCCCGGCCCCCACACTCACCCCTGTGCCCTCGGCGGACCCTAGGCTGCTTCGCCCGGACACGGGTGAAAGGAACGAGTCAAGCTCCGACTCAGACTCACCACGCCTGCGCACACTGACGGCTCCCGCAGGATGGCATGAGCTAAAGAAGGGACTGCGGAAGTATAACAGGTCAGGCAGGGGACGTTCACTACGGGCAGAATTGCCAGATTCCACAGAAAAACCTCCAAATTTACAGTTCGTAATCTGGGCATGCTGATGGACTGAACGGAAGTAGCAACACTACCCGATCACAGCATCGTTCAGCTTCTCTCAATGGTTCTACATTCTAATTCGAATATTCACTGTTGGTGCTTTTTGAAAATCCAGCTGAACAGTCGCCGACAAGTTTTTACTAGCAGAGTAAGGGCGAAGTTGAAACGCTGCATTGGTAATCTGTTTTTGAAGCCAACCTTTTAAGATATTTCTTGGTTATTTGTGTGTCGGTGTTTAATGGAAACAGACTTTCTCATAGAGAAGGTATTATTTACTTCCTAAGGGCGCGTCTTTTTCCTCTCCTTTTAATTCCTGCTGGAAGCGGATTGTGTCCCAGTGGCACAGTCGCGCCATCGAGAAAACAAAGCCATCTACAACATGTAGAAAGGTGGGAGTGTGCTTTGGCTCTACCATAACTTAATATTTCTGTCTCATGAAGCATACTACTCGGTCTCCAGAAGAAAGTCCGAGCCGCTCCAGCATTGTTTATATTTTGATTTCCCTCTACGATGATGCAGGATTGTTCAGAGTTCTTTGTGCTTTAACATCTTTAAAATGTAAACCGTGTTGGCTGAGCTCTGGCTGCTCGGGCTCTCGCCCCTTTAAATTGCATTTTGCCAGCGTAGCCCACGTTAAATCAGATAACAAAAGCAGAACTTGTATTTTAATGTAGCTAATAGAAGTCACAAAAAATGGGCTGCAGGCCTGCCACCTTTTTTTTTCTCCAAGAACAGTCTGTGCCTCGCGCACATGTGGACTCTACCCCATCAGCAGCAGGGAATTTGGTGTGTTAGACATATTTTCCACAACACGTTTTGTAAAGTATGACCTTTCCTTACTGAGTGGAGCCGGATTCTGTCCATGAATGTTTACAGCCGAACTCTCCATATTTAAGCTCTTAAAATGTAGTCCCTGTGGATTCTGTTGCACTTCTTATAAGGCAGTTTGTGCATGTTGCAGAGGATCAAAGTTCGAGGGTGTGATAGTGTAGTGCTGCAGGTCATGAAATAGGTGTTCACTATGGCAAGCATTTATCTCTCTTGGGTACCAGCCTCGAGACCTCAATAGTATTTTAAAGTCTATCTAGAGTTACTGACAGTAAATGAATGTATATTATTTAAGATGAAACATGGTCTATTTGGATAGTGTGACATTCATTGCATATATACCATCTTTTAATGCGTTCAGGCTCTCGACCAGTTTTCTACTGAGCTTGTATTTTATTCATTTCCTTAACATTCAGTTGTTGCCATGTGCACTGATGTTTCCATTCCTCTGCCGGGCTTCTTTATTCGTCTTCGCAATTTTAATTTAGACATCTGCTTTTTATTTTGGGAACTATGAGCAATTGTAGAGTTTAGTGACTTACAAAATAACTTTTATGCTCTGACCTGTCGCAGTCCTGATGTCTAGAACAACCAGATTCCTAGAGCTGGCAGTAAATATCACCCATCGCTAAGCATTTTACTGTGCTTTCATCCTAACATTTATGCTGCTGTAGCATAAATCTTTGTGAATAGAAATCAATAGGAACTGCCTACCTATTACTGAGGTGAAATGTTTTCTTTGTCTGTTGATCAAACTGAGGCCGTAATGTATATTTATAAAGGTTAACTGTCTTATGCATCAGTTTGTGTTGCACTAACTCACTAAAGTCTTGTAATGTCAATTAAGCTGTTGGTTTTAGGGGGATTCTGTGAGTGCTCTATCTCCATGGTGCTACCTTTGGTGTTGCTGGGTTTGTACTTGAGCCATGTCACTATGTCATGCACTGTTGTAGTATGCTGTTGACATTTGTATAGCACATGGTAGGTGCGTAAACTGCCTCGTAGCTCACTTGGCTTTCGATGTGGTGGAGGCGACTGTAGTTTCTGTTTTTGGGAATTCCATTGACACCGAGTCTTACTCATCTCGGGATGAAAATGTTCCAGGATTTGTGTACTGTTACATGTCTGATTGTTGGTGTTGTGTAATGTGCTTTTAGTGTCTGAGTGGTATTTAGGGGGCATTATCAAGAGGCTTGTCCTTGTCTTGAACATGTAACATGCCCTTTGCCCGGCGAGCATAGTTAGTCTTGTCCTAGTATTTCTCGCCGTTTGGTAGTTTATGTGTACTTTGTCATGGTACAAGCGGTGTTTGTAGCAATGTTATAGACCACTACAGGCAATAGCTGTGCTGTGTAGAATGGATATTATCTTGAGCGAATACTGGAAGCTGTGGGTAAGTGTGATAGCCAATATTTGTGTTTCTTGTTTTGTGGTTACCTACGTAGCTGGAATCAAGCCAGAAGAGTGATTTAGACCTGTGCGCATTTGCACCAGAAAGTGTACCCACAGCATGTAGGTCCAATTAATTCAGTCTGACAATAGCAGTATCTGATGCAACCTTTTCAAGTTGAGGAGGCTGCTTTACACTCTGATAACATGAGTACTGTTGCAACAAGAATATCAGTCACATGAGTATAGGCTTTGCACACTTTTAAAGGTGCAAATTTTGACTCCTCTCCTTGAGTTAAAATTTTGAGCAGGTATTCTGCATAAGGTGCGCACTGCACTCATCTCAGACAGTTTGCAAACTACTGCCTAGCCCGGTCAGTCATGCCATCCTAATACCCTCCCGTCTATATTTTGGCTCACAGAGGCCGTTGAGTGCCATTTGTAAATAATGTGGAATTCTCCTTCCCACCTTAACTTCCAACATCTTTACCTTTATTTTCAGTAACAAGTGATATTTCACAGTGGAAAATACAATGCGTAAAAAAATGGGCAACGTATATTTTGTCAAACCCTACTTCACTAGGTAGCTTTGGTCACCAGCACATCATAGATTTGGAAGGAAGGAGCTTTTTTTCTAGTCTTAGCACAGGAGATCTAACAAGCATTGGCATATCCAATAGGTTTCAGCTTTGGGACCTTATAAGTGGACTACTGTCCACAAGTAGGCAGTACGCCTGTGAAAAGCACTGATGTAGTAAAGAAAATCATTCTGGTTACGGCGCAGTTCTGTCTATGACTTTTTGTTGCAGTTTTTCACATTTTAAAGTGGTGCCACCTGTTTTTTATTTCTACGTTAAATGTTGCACTAAAACGTGCAGGCTAGCGCTGCGAGATGTGATAGGGCGCCGACGGGTAGGCGCACCCTCCTCTTGTGGCGAAGGGTCGCACTGGCATTGCTCTCCATCTCTGCCGCCAGGCATCTCAGCTAGCGCCCTTTGACCCCGCCTTCTAAAGCTTGCATCGTGGGAGCAGGGTGCATGCATACATTGTGCGCCCTGATCGGAGTTCAAAACTAGTGGACGTGGAGGGGGTGGCGATAGCGAATGGGCCACAGACCCTTCAGCCAAACTTTTTGTTTGAAAGAGGGGTCTGTTGTCCTCTTTGTGCCCGTCCATCTGTTGCGGGTGGCTGCAGTCGGGTCGGTTGTCAGCACGTCTTCTGTACTGTAGTGTACCGAGGCCACCCCCACCTCCCCCAAGGTGATGGCGAGGAGTGCCTTCTACAGAAGACTAACATTCAAAGTCACCCCGCCCTCCCACACGCCAAGGACAGTCTATTTGAACTTGATGTTCACGCTGCAGTGTTTCTCTTAAGCAGCCGGACTCGCATGGGTCGCAAGCAGTTGTATTCACTTCTTCTCAGAGCCTGCTGTGCACCAAGACAAACCCAGGAGATTGTCTACTGTGCCCCCTTGCCACCAGCAAGAGGGCGTGGCACCACTGTCGTGCACGCAAATCTACATATGTTTTTTTGTGACCGAGAAATCAATGTATTGAGCCAAAGTGCTCCATTTTACAACTCTAAAAAGGAAATCGGAAGGGAAAAAATACTGGAGCAATGTAATAAATAAAAATAAAAAAATACGTAGGCGCGTTTGTAAAAAGGAGATGCACACTCCACTAAAACATAAATTGAAAACTCTATAAAGGAAATTGGAAGTGAAAAGTATTGGATCTAATTGCAGAGGTCTGTACGCTGCCGAAAAGCAAGCCGTTCGCAGTCGATGTGCTCATAGAAAGCAGTCCATACAAGCAAAAGCACGGTGTGTTGCGTATAACCTGACCCACCAGGAATGCAGCTGCCACCCTGCGCACTGCTGCTCGCTCCCGAGAGCAAAACGCAGTGGGAGTGAACCTTTGGAGAAGAGGTGGGACATGCACCCGCCTTTGGCCATTTGCGTGTGCTTTTATTATTGAAAGACACACGCGAAGGCCAATACAATATGTGGGAGGAGTCAGATCCACATGGAGAAAGCCGGAGAAACCACAAGAAGCCTCTCAGAGCAGCGCATGCACGCTGGCTCAGGCTCGACCTAAAAATTACGAAACTGTGAACCCTGTAGAAATTGATTTTATTGGTTGGGGAACATCTGGTCTCCCAGTCTACTACCAAAGACCAAATGTACAATCCAGTCTACTTCCTTTCATTACTCCTTTTTAGGTCTCGTGGCGTTAACTGCGCGAAAGTGCGGTCTCGCCAGAGACCTATTGTGAGCGACACAGCTTTCTAGGAGACAAGACCTGGCCGCGCGCATCTGCCAGGATCGTATCGGAGCAGGTGGCGCGCACAACCACGCGCTCCGATTCCGACAGGCTGGTCACAGACTCACCCACACAGAGACGTGCGCACACACACACAGGCACACACGCAGAGACATACACGTACGCACACACACCAGCGCACATACACGCACGCACGCATTCACACGAGCGCACCCATACAGAGACACATGCCATCACCCACCCCCCGCCGCGCACACACACACCAGCGCACAGAGACACCCCCCCCTCCTCCCCCCGCCGCCACCCCCCACTACAACTAAGCCCCACTCACCTCATCGGCGCAACTCTGGACTTCAGCCGCCACCGTGGGGCTCTCCCTCGGGCATGGGAGCCCCATGTCACCACTGCTCCTCTGGCCGGGCACTCCGTGGGCGCGGGCTTCCAGCAGAAAACGGAAGTCCCGCCTCACAGCATGTTTCGGCAGTGCACGCGGACGTCTATTCCTGCTTGCGATCATTCTGCTCTCTCGCCCTGGCTTCGCATATCTGGTATGTACGCTACAGTGAGGTGCGTTATTATACATTCAATAAAGATATTACAGTACAATATCCTATAAAATGTTATACTAGACTTTTTCTATTCATGTAAATACTTTGATGGCGTCTTCCGCCGTTCGGTATCGATACACATACACTCCCCGCGCGAGCACCAGCTGAGAACAGGTACCTCCAGAGCGGTTCTCACCACCTCCCGGTTTAAACATGCTGGGCATTGTTTGCCAGCCGCGCCTGGCACGAGGCGCTCACAGGCTGGCCGCGTTTTTATCTTCTTTCCGGCTGGGACTTTGTCCTCACATAACTAAAAGAAGGCGCCAGCGCATCACCTCGATTGGTTAAGTGGTTTTTCACTGCTGCTCTAACTGAGATGAAGTAGAGGACAGAGAGCTCAGGATGCTGAAAAGACGGGGATTGAAAACAGGAGGTAAATGGCAGGTGAAGTGAGTGAGAGAAATACTGAGGTAATTTTTTGCCACCTTCTGTAAAACGGAGAAAAGTGGAACATCTGCAGGTGGTAATTGCCTTTTAAGCAGTGCTTCAAAGTCCATACACCCCTGACGAGGCGCGACAGTGCATAAAGAAGGTATAGTATGCAATCTCGCGGGAAGTCGTTGGTTCGAACAGTGCCGAGTTGCGTTATAGCCAAAGAGGTGAGAGTTTTGGTGTAGTGGTAGGTGACGGCCAGAGTGGGACATCCGTCACTGCTCTTCAGCGACTAAAAGCACAAAGAATAATGCGGGGTAAAACGCATGATATTTATATTAACTTCTGCGCCTAGTTGCAAGAGTGGGGTCTAGGAGAGCAGTGTATGAATGCAGTGTTTTGATGTGTGTGATATGTAGTATAAAGTACATACGTGACATGCTAAGCGTATTGGATTTAGTTATTCGCTTCTTTTTTAACTATGTATACCATTCATGAATATTTATATACCAATTGACTAGACTTGGCAGCTTCGATATAAATACATTAAAATACAAATAATAGTGTAATGTACTTCTCATGCCGCTGGGATTGTGGAGCTCGTTTATGCCTGGAGAGGAAGAAGTAGGGTGGGAAGTAACTGTGCCTGTTATTAGGGCTACCATTCTCAAGCAGGAAAGGTTCGGTTTCTTATGTAAGAACGGTCCTCAGTAATATGTCCATGCTTTCCTAGTTAGCAAAATAATTAGCTTTTTTGGTAGGTGAGCTGACGCATCCTTTGTTAGGGCGGAGCCAGGTACTAACTTCCCTTCTGAAATCCTGGCCGTCTTGCACGTTTTTTGTTCTGTATTTTGACAGCACACGTCACAAACACAACCACACACACCACCATACATACAACCACACACACAACACCACACACAACACCACACACACACACAACACCACACCCACACAACACCACACACACACAACACCACACAACACCACACACACAACACCACACAACACCACACACACACAACCACACACACACACAACCACACACACACAACCACACACACACAACCACACACACACAACCACACACACACAACCATTCGCACAACCACACGCACACAACCACACACACACAACCACACGCACACAACCACACACACATAAACACACACACACACACAACCACACCCACACACAACCACACCCACACAACCACACCCACACACACACAACCACACCCACACACAACCACACCCACACACACAACCACACCCACACAACCACACACACACACACACCCCCACACACACACACACCCACACACACACACACCCACACACACACACACACACACACACCCACACACACCCACACACACACACCCACACACACACACCCACACACAAACACACACACAAACACACACACACACACACACCATCAGTGCACACTTTCACCAGACACAAACACCATCAGTCATCAGTGTACGCTTTCACCGGGCACAAACACCACCAGCCGTCAGTGCACGCTTTCACCAGGCACAAACACCACCAGCCATCAGTGCATGCTTCCACCAGGCACACACCACCAGACGTCAGTGCACACTTTCACCAGTCATCCACACACCACCAGCCGTCACTGCACGCTTTCACCAGGCACACATACACCACCAGCCATCAGTGCATGCTTTCACCAGGCGCACACACACACCACCAGCTGTCAGTGCACACTTTCACCAGTCACACACACCACCAGCTGTCAGTGCACGCTTGCACCAGGCAGACACACCACTAGCCAGCAGTGCACACTTCCACCAGGCACACACCACCAGCCATCAGTGCACAATTTCTACAGGCACACACACCACTAGCCATCAGTGCACACATCAATTTTTAACACATCCACAATTAACTATTGCAGCAATCGCAGTATGGCACACTTTACTTTTAAACATATTCATCTAAAGTGCAGCATGCCACCATTGCTACAAAAATAAATACACATTTTTTTGGCCTACTATTTATTGACTTTTGTTGCAATTAGTGTTGCAATATTTAGCAATGCCAAAAGCTCAAACTTAATTACTGCGAGACCTATTGCATTGCAAATGCTTGTTTATATATAGGGACAATCACATCAGGTGACCAAGATCGTGGGAGACCGGATTTAATTGCAGCGTTAAGTACTCTGGTCATAATTGGTGCCCATAAGTCAAGGTTGCTTAGAAAGAGGTCAGGGGGAGTGCCATCAGGACCAGGCGCTTTATTAGGCGTCAGCCCTTGCATTGCCTTTGAGACTTCCAGTAAAGACAATTCTAATTCAGTTGTTCTAGGGCCCTCCCACTCTCTATCCCTGACTTCTATCTCCTGTTGATTATAAAGACCTTTGAAGTGGTTAATCCATTGTTCGGGGAGTATATTCGTGCTGATTATCGGGGAGCTAGAGTCTTGATAGCAGGGTCTATTTATAATTCTCCAGAAATGGGTATAGTCCCTATTTTCTCCTGCTTCTCTTAAGTCTGCCCAAACTTCCTTTTGGAGTGTACACTTCCTTTGCTTAACCTGCATTTTGTAATTACGTCTACAGCGGGCAATTTCGTTCTTTTCTCTCGGGGACTTCTTAAGACTCTGTTTTAGTTCTCTCAGTGCCCTTGAGCAGTTGGAGTCAAACCATCTTAGGGTTGGTAATTCCTTTATAGGCCGCTTAGTTTTTAATAATCCCTCAATCATCCTAGTTAGGGACTCAAATGCCAGGACCACTTCTCTACCCTCTATTTCAAGGTCAAGGCAAATTTCTATGTGTTCTTTCCCTTTTTCCACTAAGGTGCTATGAAGTCTTGTGGATTAATCTTTGCCCATCTTATGCGCCTCCCCTGATCAGTTGGACAAATCACAATATCATCCCCATGGTGTTCCATTGGTAGATCATTGTATACTATTTCTAGGGTTAGGGGGTTGTGGTCGCTAAAAGGGCTCCACACCGTTCTTACCTCTTTAATCTGCTCTTTAGCAAATGCAGATATTACTATAAAATCTATAATGGAATAACAACCTCTTCCTTTGCATGTGGGTGTTAGGGTATCCCCTGTTTTCAAAGGCAGTAGATCCATTGTATGGGTAAGGGCGAAGCTCTCAAGTAGCTTCATAAGGAGTGTACCTTCTCTGTTATGTTCGAAGTGCGGTCCACCTTCTTCGGGGCAGGATGACCAATCATGGGACGTGAGAAGTAATTTTGGATACAAGTGACAATTAAAGTCACCCATCAGTAGAACAGTTGGTTCGGGCCCCCCCTGCCTGAGATCTGTTTCATCGTTCAGTATTCTCTCTAGCTCTTGTAATACAGGGAAGTTTCCCTCAGTTGGGCCCGAGTTGTAAAAATTAAAAATTAAAAATCGCTGTCCTTGACCCTGAAATACCACTGCTTGTGTAGTGTCTGACTCCCACATGGGTTGTGACCAGGTGCCTTTTAGATCTAAGTCCACATATTTCGCTAACCCTCCCTTCGCCCTCACCGATCTCACTACCTGGGCTGGCCTGAAAAAACATTTGTACCCCTCTAGCTGAAAGGAGTCGGGTTCTCTGGCCCATGTTTCTTGTAAGGCTATAATATGAAAGCCCCTTATATACTCCCTCCACTCCTTGTTTTCGAACTTACCCACCAGGCCTGCTATGTTCCATGACAAAAAGGCTAGCCCTGCCCTATTTGCTTTCCTTCCCGTTGGGCTGTGGGCATTTATTCTACACTCTCCTTTATTGTGGGTCTCTAAGACACTGTCAGTCTCATCCCTCCACTTTTGGCGGTCCTCTGTCCTCATCGCTAACCCATTTGTGTTATGAGCAATTCCATCTTCTGTTAAGGGAATAACTTGCTCACCTACTTCGGTGCTTGCTTGCTCGTGGTCTATAGGGAGTAGTCAATCATTTTCATCAAGCGACTGAGGGTGGGCAAATCTGTTCCTCCACTGGGGGTAGTCTCGGGGAGGTAAAAATTGATCGGGGTAATGCATGGCTCTATCCCTTTGGGTGCAATGCAACCTTCCAGAGTTCCGCATTGAGTAAATCAAAATTATTGCTGTTCCGTCTCCTTGGGTAAAAGTACCCCAACGGGAGTGCGCAAAGTGTACTAGTGTGATTTCTGTTAGTTTCTCAATATGTACTCCACTAGTCTAACATCTCTGAAATTTGCCACAATGCAATCCCCTCTTATGTCTTATTTCCTGACTCCTAGCCAGTTAACTCTTCTTACATGCAATATCTCTCCCCTTTCCCCATTGCTCAAAAGGTCTGTGGATGTCCAACCACTTTGAGATTTTTGAGTGTAGTTGAGGGAGCGATTCTTTTTCTGAGGCCCTAAGTTCCGGGACCCCTCCAAATACTATAACATAAGGGCTAGCTTCTGGTGGCAAGTTTATATGTGGGGGGCATTCTGGGTTGTTAATTGGATCAAAGTTCATATTAGATAGGCTAGAAGGGCCATTAATTGGTTGGTGGTCTGCCTGGCCCCTTTGTGTGGGTAGCTGCTGGGGGCCTTTCTCTGTATTCTTAATGCTCGTCTTTTGATGTACCCCCCTTCCGTGATCTTGGGGTACCTTCGGGATGTCATGTACCTGGGCAATCGTGTGCTGGATGTTACTCACACAATTATTATTAGTCACTATGTTCTCAGTTGCCACATCCATGGGTTGATTCGGGACTGAAGAGGGTTTCTTGCTTATCAGGTCCATTATCTTGCCTTGTTTGGTGAGTTCGTTGGCTATTTTGTCCACCTTACTAACAATTGGTTTCAATTGGGCGACAATAAAGGTTTCCAAATGTGTCTTTAGTTCTCCTATGACCTCTTCTATCCAGCCCGGGGGATTTACTTTTGTGTGCACTCTATTGTCTACCAGTGTGACCTCTTGGCTCTCTTTGGGTCGAGCCCCTCCTCTAAGTGATTTATTTTTTCTCTGTTGTCCCTTAGTCTTCCCCCGTTGTTTTGGCTTTCTGTGGGTATTGGGGTCACTATGACCTGAGTGTGCTGCCTCTGAGAGAGAAATGTGTTGTGCACAGGGAATGCCCTCTAATGGATTGCTTGCTGCTACTATATTTTCAAACATGATGGGGGTGTCAGCTAATGTTTGGTCCCTTGATTGCGTTGGAGTAACTACTATCGGGATAGGGGAGGCTGATAAACTCCTTTCCATGCGTTCGATCTCCCCAGAGACCTTTTTCAGCATCAGATCTATTGCGGTGGTTTTTTTAACTTTGTTAGGAGGTGCAATATTTTTTTCGGCCATAGTTTGTTTAGCGGTTTCAACTGGGCATGCTCTGTTCGTAGCCAAGCGTGTTTTTGGGGCATTGGGCATGTTAAATGTATTCTAAACTAACTCTTTCTCTCCCCTCTCAGTACAAACCGTGCTTCCTTCTTGTGACTGGCAGGATAGACCTATAACGCTCTATAACAATATTTGCTCTTTCCCAATATAAACAGCTTAAAGTCAATAAGTTCAATGGCCCCGTCAGGCACAAGAGGCCAGTCCAAGTAAAAAAATTATACCTGTCCCTGGAGCCAGAATCAAGGGGGGTGGCCCGTCCCGTCCCTGGTCGTCCCCGGACGGCCACAGACGGCCCGCCCTCTGCCCGGGCTCTGCCCGCGCGCGTCCCGCTACACGGGAGGAGCGTCCTGTTCTTATGCGCCTCCAGGCGCGGGAAAGTTACGCTACAGCCGGCGTTCCAAAGTGCAGCAGGGCAGGCTGGGAAATGTAGGCAAATGCAAGAGTGCTCCCCCCTCTCGGCAGCCGCAGGTTCAAGTGCGGCGGCGGGGGAGAGCAAAGCAGGGTGTCGCGATGTTCAATTGGCCACTCAGGTAAGTCTGTGACCGGCAATGCCCCCGCAGATTATGATGACGCGATTATCTATAATCGCATGGATAGGATAAAAAGTAAAATACACATTACCAATCAGAGCTCTGTCCATTTGGGAAACCTGCAGAGGTTTATGGAATTAGCTGTGTTAATCATAAAACCGAAATATAACAGCGCACACACTCGCTATCTCTGTGTCTTGTAATCCAAGTGTCCTTCATCACTGGCAGAGCCATTGTTGCTAGGTACCCCATTCTAAACTTTTACTAAATCTGCTCCGGTATCCTCTTGCAGCAAAGTGCGGATTAACTCTGCAACAACTTCCTCGTGGCCCTTCCGGGTCACTCCCCTGAAAAAAGCCCTAAAATTTGTCCCATGGTCTTTTCAGTGTTCCACGGCATGTTCCTACTTCTCACAGTAGTCACCGCGTGGACTGGCTTTGGCCTAGGAATATGGCCTTATAAAAGCTCCTCCTGACATTAGACTACATATTGTTATGTTTGCACCATCGACCCCAACCCGCGCCTCCTGACATTACCCTTATGGTCCTGTGCAGCACCCTGTTATTGATCCTTCCACTTATTTTGTCCTCATCACGAGAAATCTTTTCCTTTCACCATCAAGGCTAGGTAGGTGTTAGCAAAAACCCCACTGAAAACAATTTCCTATCTCTAGAAATCACTAATTTCTATTCTCGCAGCCCTTAATTAGGGCGATTAAGAATATGAACACCAGCCCTAACCTTGTATGTAACATATATTCTTAAAAACATGTTGATTGTTTACACTATTATGGATATATGACAATTTGTCTTTTGCTGTTCTCATGCGTAAACTTGCGTAATGTACCTAAGAGTACTCTCTTTCTCAAATCAATTAGGATTCCTGGCCCTTTAAAATGTTTAGGACCCATTCACTTGCCTTAGAAGTGTGATCTGTAGAACTGTCTTATACATAATAATCGTGAAAATGCTATAGCTTCTCCAGTATTGAATCTTTCCCACAGTAATTCTAATTAGCAGTTTAAATCTAAAACACTAAACAGTAAAGGCAAACCCCTTGGGGTTGTATACCAATCCACATCATTTTAGGTAGAACCAAACTTCAGTCTCTCCTTCACAGCCACCACACCTCAGATTTCTCACCACTGAAAAGGAGTCTCCCTGAACTCTGGTCAGCTTTGCTGGAAAATTGCTACTTTTACATCTGGTGACCTTCAATTGAACTCTTTTTTTTCCCATCAAGAGAATATTCGTACTTTGACTATATCTTATTCAGACAGAAATCAAACATGTCAGAGGGATCCTAAAGGGCTTATTGAGGCCCTGTACGTTTTATGGTAAAATGAGGCTGTTTTTTGAGGAGGAAAACAGTGTCTGTATTGCTTGTATCCTGACGATCATAAACCTAAGGACTGCAAATATTGCAGAACGTTTTCTTGTCATAAAGTGAAAGACAGATAAGCAAGTCTTTTCTTACGGCTTCAAATGAGGCAAAACGACCGACACTCTAGTCTCTGGAGTGGCAGGATCAGTAACTCCAGAGAGAAAGACCTTTAAGAGAGAAAGACATGGTTAAGAGTTGGGTGGAGATCCACCTAAGAAATTATTCAAAGGGATAGAAAAAAAGAATGGCTAACTGGAACCCATATCAGGAAAATTCGGGTCAAACAGCAATTCCAGTCTCATCTAAACAAAATAAATCAAGGATAGAATCGCCCACTCTTTCTGAAGCTGTCTTAGCATCTGCAGTGATCAATAAGTCTACCTCAGAAGATCATACATGTTGACAGCAAAAACCTGTCCACAAGACTGTTGACGACACCGTGCCACCTGCGATGTCTTCGTCGTTGACTTCTATTACCATGGTGTCAACTGCATCTTCAACATCAAGATTGATCACAACAATGTCTTCGTTGTCAACGAGACCGCCTGCAACCGCGTCGTCATTGAAACTGAAGACTGGTGCTCCATCATAGACACTGTCAATGGATGATCTATCAGCGCCCTCGTCCATGACTGCACCATTGACGGTTGCGCGATCGACGGCTACACTGGCGATGACCATGGTTCAAATCTCAAAGCCAGCTTTGTGGAGGTGCCAGTCCGCGCCATTACTGAACCCTTAATAAGGCAAGAGTAAACCTCACTAAGCAAGGTTTCCCCTTTCCCACCAGTACACTTCTAGAAATAGGAGGTTCAGATGAGGATGACGATGATTGACTGATGCTGCAAGTAGCCCATCACAGCTGCATGTAAAATGCCAGGAAGTGAATGAGTAATTTGAAAAGGATGAGTCCACTTAACTTGCAAGGGGATTTCTCCTTTAGGGAAAGGTACCATGACAAAAGAAAGTCATATGAGGAGTTTTATGAGGATTACCCATATGAGGAAACTTTTGAAGGATGGCCATTGTAGGAAACAATTAAGCAGGTTCCTATTTATTTATTTTTTATTTTAGGTATTATAGTGCTAACTCAACTCAAGGGGTATCAGAGTACTTTACAACAACGTACATGAATAGAAACATAAACAGTCACGGTACATTAATACACCTAGATTCTGGAAGTTTCTCAGTTCAGTGATTATGAGGTAAAAAGTACCTTTCACGGAGGGTGGAGCCCTAGTTACAGGCCTTCGCATGATGCTTAAGGATTATTATGAGAGATTTCCAGAAAAGGAAACTACACCCCAACTGCAGCAATAAACTTGGATGTTCACAGCTGGTATTTCGTCATATTCGCTTGGGTAATGACACAGGAAAAGAGCCCTGCTGCACAGCAAAGAGACGTTCCACAACAGAGACATATTGACTCAATTACTATTCACAATATTTGTCAATCAGGGCGACGACGATGGAGGACCTGAAGAAGGTGAAATACCTCATGATCAGGCTACAAGTACGAGCAGTGAATGCGACAACTATGTTGCACTAATATCAGCCTCTCCAAAAACTCAAGCGGGCAGTTTGCCACCAGATGATATTGGGGAGCTTCCATGCCTTCTTGTAAAGAGCTGCTAAAAGGGTTGATCTTCCAGTATCTGTTCAACGAACAGACTGTTTCCTATACAATTTCAAAGATTCAACAAAGAAATCTGTGAGATCTAGACCCATTGTTGCGCATATTTGGGGAGAAGGCCTTAAAGTCATAAAAAGCCCTGGCATGGTGGCAGCCCTATTACCTAGACTTGATAAGAAATACAATACCCCATACAACACCCCAGCTTGTCTAATAGGTCATCCAAAGCCAGATTTGATGGTTCTACAGGCGGCGCAATGTTGGTCAAAAACCCAACACCACCATGTTCAGCTCCTCCTGACAAGGAAGGTTGGATAACATCGGAAAACGTGTTCTACTATGACTATAAGGGCTTCCAATGCATTAGCCATACAAGGCAGGCATGACTGTCAGACGTGGTCAGATTTCATGCAATTTGAGTATCTCCTGGAGGACAAAAAACACAATGCAAAAATCTATCCTTCAGGAGGAAGAGATGGCATCGTCCGAGATATAAGGGCTGTTGCGTTGACTGGATTCAGTCAACTGCTGGAGCAGCAGTTTTAAGAAGGCAAGGGTGGTTGAAAGCGACATTGTTTAGACCTGAAGTACAATCAACAAATTTGGATATGCAGTGTAATGGAGAAGCTCTTTTTGGAAAGCATATTGATGATGTGCTTCAATCAATAAAGGCTGATACGGAAACAGGAAGATCACTAGGATTACTCCAGCAAAGCCGGTGTAAGTCCTTACTTAGTGCTAGGGACAGCAGCCAGTATTCCTTCAGAGAAAACATCAGTCTAACAGATGTTGGCTATATATTCACCTACACCAAGGATATCCCCAGAAATTCACTCCGCTATATTGACCATCAGCAATAGTGGCTTTCTCCAGACAACGCAATAAAAGGAAATCCGCTGGTACAGGGAGAGGACATGAGTTCTCTAGAAGACAGTGACAAAGTCATGACACTGGTTGCCTATCTTCAGGTAAATCACTTGAATGTAAGAGATACCCTCAACAACTTTTACGAAAACTGGAAATCCATCTCTTTGGACTGTTGAAGATCACACCCTAGATTTAACTCAAAAACCTCCTTGCAATCCACCTCACAGGTGTTCACATCAACACTTTTGTCTCTTAAAAGAATAAATAAGGATGTTTATGTTCAAGGTAGCAATCAAAGTGGTCCCTCATGGAAACAGTCCAGCCTATGTCCTCCTTGGACCAAAAAAAGGCATCCTAGGACCAATTTCGGTGTATCATCCCTCATCAGCCAGGATAGTCTAATCCTGTTACTCGAATGCTTGTTTCCGGAGGACCTCGCCTGGCAGTTCGGGCTAGACTGTTCCCATGGGAACAGCATCACAACGGATTTGCATATGGCTGGGTCCAAACTGGAATGACATGGTGAACAAAAAAGGAATGTAGGCCCAGATCTCTGTACTGAGGGTGAATGTTTGACTTTGTTCAGCATTCCGTCCATCAATTGTTTTTTTGCAATTAATGGAAAACAAGATGACAATGTTTTATTCAAACAAGCAAGGAGAATCGAGATCACATCTACTGTCCAAGGAAGCACAAGACATTTGGAATTGGTGCTTACACCATAGAGTTTCCACGAAAGGGGAGCATGTGCAAGGGGAGGAAAACCAATGGGCGGACTTTCTAAGCAGATCGTTAGAGAATGCCACAAATGGGAGATGTTACAAACACAACTTTAGAAAATATTCAACAAATTGGAAAAACGATTTAGACCTCTACCCCACTCAGTCAGTAATGCCAACACTGTGCAAGCAGGTTACTGCATAGGGGATCCTGGAGGAATGCATTCCTGATTGCATTGACAGGAATTTTCACATATGCCTTTTCACCTCTGCCTCTTATATCATGGGTACTGAACAAATTGAAGAGAGAACCGTGTCGAATAACTCCAATAACTCGGCATGGCAAAGACCATTCTGGTACACTGAACCTATCCTAATGTCCGAACAGCAACACATTCCACTCAAGGCTCCTGAACACTATGTGTTCCATCATTTAAATATCTCTCAACAATGCAGAGACTTTTCGTCAAGCCAGGCACCACATGCACAGTCCTCTCTTTGATATCCTAAGGATCAGCAGGTGCAGTCCTTGGTGCAGCCTCTCTTGACATGTCTGGGGAACAGCAGGGCAGTTCTCCTTCGGTTCTCTCTCCAGTCCAGACAGGATATAAGGTCTGGGTGCCATATTGTCTGCGCAGAAAGTGTCTTTGGGGGATGCTGCGGTTACTAGCTAATAGGCTATCTGGTCCCCTTCTTCCTGATGATAACTTCCTGCGATGTGCAACATTTAGCTATCCCAGAATGCCCACTTCTAAGATGGCATGACTAATCTCTTGGTGTGTGAATCTTGCTAGCCCACCCTAGAGGTATAGCTACCTGGGTGCAACACGTCCATAGGCAAACCAGTATTTCAACCGTTTTACCCTCTCTGTCCCTGATACCAACCTGTCTAACAGGACAAAAGAGCAGCCCCTCTCATGTGTGTCCACAATTGGCCTTTCAAAGTGGCTTCCGCTTTGAAGCTTGCCTTTTGGGCTCACACTGTGTGTGGCTTCCTGCCAGGGAGAGGTAACTCCTCTTCCAATGCCAGGCCTCTATTATGCTATTTCCTGGGAGTTGTTTACACCCCTTCCCAGGATGGTAGATGGCTGTCTTGTGGCCAGCATCTGCGAATGGCCACTGGAAGACTTTGGCAACAGAGTGGCAACTTCGTAAAAGTTGTGTTTATTAAAACGTTATATTAAAATTGACTTGGGCATCAAGTCGAGTTTAATTTAACAATTATTTTGATACCTTGAAGTACCAACTTTAGTATTCCCATTCAGAAGTTGGCGCAGCGGAGTTGTCGGTGTGTAACCCTGTAGCCTTCAATGGGGCTACTGCCCTTCCCTCAGTAAAAAGAATATTTTTTTTTTTTACTGTTTAGAGCATATAAAAATACACGTTCTACTTTAATATACAGCACCCTGCCCTAGGACTTGATATGCCTGCTGCAACAGTGACTTATCCATATCCATAATAATATATTAAAGAGAGAGCCCAAACCTTTGAGGCGGGTCATCTCAGGAACCACAGCACCAATCACAACACCCAATACAGCGTTGGAAAGGGCAGTTGCAGCAGAAGGACATAGGCTTTGCAGACGCCCACCATATACATTTAAAAGGTAAAAGAACCGTGCCAGCAAAGTAGCCCCTTGTGGGCGTGTCTGCGTTGTGCTGTGGGCGTGTGCTGGGGGCGTGACAAACGCTGGGGGCGTAGGGTACGTTTCGCCCTTCATGCAATTTCTCATATCGTGTGCTAATCCCACCCTGCTCCCTTTAAATACCCCTGCACCCCATAATCATAACCCACCCTTACTCCTTAAAATACCCCAACACCCTTAAACATTAACCCATTTTAACCCTATAAATATACCCTGTACCCCAAAACCCAAACCTATCCCTGAACCCTATAAATACCCCTGTACCCCAAAACCCAAACCTATCCCTGAACCCTATAAATACCCCTATACCTCAAAACCCAAACCTACCCCTGAACCCTAAAAATACCCCTGTACCCCAAAACCCAAACCTACCCCTGAAGCTTAAAAATACCCCTGTACCCCAAAACCCAAACCTAGCCCTGAACCCTAAAAATACCACTGTACCCCAAAACCCAAACCTACCCCTGAACCCTAAAATACCCCTGTACCCCAAAACCCAAACCTACCCCTGAACCCTAAAATATACCCCTGTACCCCAAAACCCAAACCTAGCCATGAACCCTTAAAATACCCCTGTACCCCAAAACCCAAACCTACTCCTGAACCCTAAAAATACCCCTGTACCCCAAAACCTAGCCATGAACCCTAAAAATAACCCTGTACCCCAAAACACAAACCTACCCCTGAACCCTAACATACCCCTGTACCCCAAAACACAAACCTAGCCCAGAACCCTAAAAATACCCCTGTACCCCAAAACCCAAACCTAGCACTGAACCCTAAAAATACCCCTGTACCCCAAAACCCAAACCTATCCCTGAACCCTATAAATACCCCTGTACCCCAAAACCCAAACCTATCCCTGAACCCTATAAATACCCCTGTAGCTCAAAACCCAAACCTACCCCTGAACCCTAAAAATACCCCTGTACCCCAAAACCCAAACCTACCCCTGAAGCCTAAAAATACCCCTGTACCCCAAAACCCAAACCTAGCCCTGAACCCTAAAAATACCCCTGTACCCCAAAACCCAAACCTAGCACTGAACCCTTGAAATACCCCTGTATCCCAAAAACCAAACCTACTCCTGAATCCCTAAAAATACCCCTATACCCCAAAACCCAAACCTAGCCCTGAACCCTAAAAATACCCCTGTACCCCAAAACCCATACCTATCCCTAAACCCTAAAACTACCCCTGTACCCCATAACCCAAAACTATATCTGAACCCTTAAAATACCCCAACACCCCAAAACATATACCCCTATACCCATACTTACCTTATCCAGACATTAAAAAAACATGCTTTTACCATTCATGCATTTACAACGAATTTCGTTGTAAAGGTATGCGTGGTAAAAGCATATAAAATGTAATGCCATGCATTATAATGGCATTGTGGAGTCATGGTACTTTCGTAATGAAAGTATGCGGAGTCATGGTATGCGGAAAGAAAATTGCGGAATAATTGGTGTAAGTACATTGGTGGCCCGGCGGCCCACATCTGCAGCAACATACTCATATTTTTTCACCACCCTTCTGAAAAATGCACAGGTCTCTCTCATTGATGGCCAGCACCGACATACACTTTTAGACACACCTCCCGCCACAAGTTCTAGAATTGCGAACTTTAGAGCTGGGGACCTACGTTCGAATCTCGGCATCAGCTCAACATCCTGTGATTCCAGGCAGATTGCTTTGTCTCCCCGTGCCTACCACAAATGAATGTGTTCTTCTGTAATGTAAATTGTGCTCATGCCATGTTGTTGAGTTCACGCTATATAATATTACAAGGAAAAATAAAGTAGGGAAACTCGAGTTCACACACTACTGAACACGCACTCTTAAGTGCATCAGCAGTGCACTGTGAATCGGAGCGTTTCACAGGCCTGTCACAGATAAGAAATGCTATCAAAACGAAATCCTACAAAACAATACACTACTGGCCGGCAGCAATTCATACCCGGAAAACGTCGGGACGGGCTGCTAGTATATATTAAAGAGGTATGTTTAGGCTTTGTCATTAGTTTAAATGGCAAAGTTGAGTTAGCAGTTTAAAACTGCTGCTACCAGTCTGGAGTGGCAGGCTGGGAGACCTTATTTACTTGGTTACTCTCAGGATGGCACAATAAGTTCTACAGTCATGCGCTACAACCTAATTTATAGCCCTTGGGTAACCCTGGTACCTTACTAGGAACTTATAAGTTAGTTAACATATGCTAATTGAGTATAAACCAATTAAATATTACACTTTAAAGGGTTAGAGCATTGGCGCTGGGGCCTGGTTGCCAGGCATCAGTGCACTCTTACTCGGAAAACCAGCTGCATTAGTCCAAAACTTTGGGGTGATTAGGCAAAAAGAAGCATTTCCATACAAACTCTCAGGTCAGTTCTTTGATCGATTTGCTTTATCTACAACTCTCCACGTTTCAGAAAGTTATTTTTTTGTTGCAAACTTCTCGCCACAGTGAATTGACCGGATGCTTTGCTACTGGTTCAGTAGGCTACTAAAGAAATCTCATAGACCGGTAACAAAGACTTCAAAATCAGCCCACAAGAGTTCCTGTTCCTGCAGAGACGTTACCTGGTCAAGCTAGGACTGAAAACACCCCACTGTCATTTTATACCTACTATTTTCTCATCACATAACCATCCAATCGGCATCTAGGCACCCAGTGAAGCAATGCTCTGCAGGGGACTAAAACTCTGCGGATGTCCCGTCCTAGTGCAAGGTTTTGCACTCAGAAACGTCCTGTGTCTTCTCCTTAGAGTGGCATCAAACACATAATTAATGTGGTACACGAACATCTCCAGAACGGACTTCTGTTTAGATGTGTAAAGGTGTATGCTTTAAATATCTTTTAACTGGGCCATCGTAGCTGGTCTAAATTGTAATCTTAATGTGTTTTAAGATGTTGCTAGTCTAGCCAATGGTGTCCTTTCCTTTGTTGTAACTCAACCTATCATAATCCAGATAGCCATGTGTTTTACCTGTAAATTGGACAATTCTTTGTTAGCATTTTCTACGCATGTACAAGTGAGACATCAGCAGTGTACAGGGTGTTACTATATTTTCTCTCAGTACCAAGAACAGGATTAGAATGCATTCTCAGTTTTAAGTGAGTTGTCTTTGCTGGCCGCATCCCAGGTAATCTTGAGTGCAAAATGTGATAGTAATATGTTTGTTGTGGTAGTTGCATTACTGTTTACTATTTTGTCCAGATTTAGATATTTGAAGAAAACATGAACAATAATGTACAATAACAGAGATTGTGCATTTAAGGTTAGTCGCCCTATCGGCCTCCAACTTGAACAGCATCAGCAAAAAGCTTTGCCAAAAGTCAGTAGGTGAGACCTATTAGGTTTTCCAGTGCCCTCTTTTACTTGTCTCCGTGTGGGAGTATTACTGCTACCCTTTAAATGCACTCTAATCACCAGTGGGTGGACATTTGCAGCAGTTTGGTCGATGTGCTTTTTCCGCTCTAAAACCAGGCTCCTGCATCTGAATATGTTTAAACATTTGACTGTTTGTGTATTTTGTTGCGACAGCACAAATGGCATTCCTCTGAGCGAAGTTAAAGTATTTGAACCTTGGTATTTTTTCTTTTGTTTGTAGGATCATCCGTGTTCCAGCCACTACCCCTTAGTGGCACACGAAGCACCGATAGCATGAAGCGCCTGTTGGTATGTATACGGCCTCTGTGGGTCGATAATTGAACACTTTTTTTATGGCTAATGCAATAAATTATCTGTGCACTAATTGTGTCTTTTGATTCACTGCAGAACTGTTTTGTGTGTTGAAAACGTTTATTGGGTTCTATAAAAAAAAGGATATAAGAAATGTTACAAAAAATAGGGGAAGGTAGTAAACCAAATAATACTACTGGTGCAGTCACCTAAATGGTACAGTTGTGATGGACTTTTCTCTTGGCAAACTGTCCTTTCGTCTCAAAACCTGTCGTCTTTGCACGCTCCTGTTAACATCAACTATTGTCTTATTTGGTACCTTTCTCGAGTGTTACTAGCCAGTAACTTCACTAAATGAAGTAAGGAAATTACACACGTTTTAGTACAAGAGGCGAGCATTGCTCCATTTTAAAGCTTTCTCGCCACCAAAAAAGTGAAATCTATCACTGGTTTAAAATAAAACTTATTTTAAGTAGATTTCTGAGGTGGATAAAATGAGTACCATTGAGTTGGGCAATAATAAACATTGGTTATACAGTGCCAAAATGCCGATGGGTGAATGTGTGCTTTACTCAAACACTTGTGTTATCCCACTTGACAAACCTTTCTAGTTGGGCATCCTGTTGAAGGCAAGTACATCGCCAAAGTGGCGTCAACTGGGTGGGTTTCTTGTCCCATCCGTCGATTCGCCCCTTGGGAAATTCACTGTAGTCTGGAATGGGAGATCCCGTTGAATTGGTCCGCCCTACAGCAAGCTTGGCTTCGAAGGCACGTTCATCCCACACCCCCATTTAGCCAGTCATTAATCACGAACAAGTGAGATGCCAAGTAATAGAATCATATATGTGCCATTCCTGGCTCTCCTTATGCAAATAGGCTCAGCGTCCCCCTCTCCGCCTTACTCTGCCACCATAGCTTGCCTCCTCCTGCCTCAGCACGCCCCACCGCCGTGGTTCCTCCTCTCAGCTGCTGCTGCAACCGTCCAAATGGGTGGAACCTTGGCGACTCTGCCCATTCCTAAGCAAATCAGATTTTAACAGGTTCATTGTGAATTCTAAGCCCTGCCATAAGTCAATTTCCATCTAAACAGTTCAAATCAGCAAGTCCAGCTTCTGGGCCATACAAATTAGGTTATTTAAATCGTTCTCACCTCTTCAGCCTTCGGAAGGGCCACTAATGGTTTCAGATGCTTTGGAAAAATCGAGGGGTGGACTACAGGCAGAATGCATGCTACTTTAAGTTTCAGATATTTCACTGCCAGTATGCCTGTAGGAACCTTTGAAACTTCGATTGGGGGGGTGGTCTTTGGGGAGCTTAAACTGTAATCCTGAGGTTAGTATATTACCATCCATTCTCCCTGCAACAAAATGTCTTTCAATAGGTGGATCCTGGTCCATCTAGAAATGCCTGTAAACTAGCCAAGTGTTAAACTCTTGCAGGTTTATGATGAGGCAAAGCCACCTTCTTGTGCTCCAAAAACCGATGGTAGAGAAATAGCCATTGAATGGCTCCTTGGTCCACTTGCATCAATCTGTTCTCTTCTAACCACTTTTGCTCCTGCTGGGGAAAAATCAAGATCTTGGCTTGGAGATTCTGTAGAACTCTGTCCTGAAACTTTGTATCGTCTGTATGAACCAAGCATCCCAGGTGATTCCTCACCATCTGTGGCATAAGCACAACCACTGTCTAGGTTGAAGTGTAAGCTTTATTTAGCCCTGTTAGAGTCTGGAAGAACTTCCCACGTTCATTCACAAATGGCTTACCAAAAGCACACAGGTGTGTTCGGAAGGCATTTGAGGAGGCAAATCCCTCTAGTGTGGAGTCCACCCTAACCAGAATGGAATTTCACATTTTGTTTCAAATGGTAAAATTTGATTTTTACATAAGGCACCATGCTTCTTCTGTCCACCTTGCAAAGATATCCAGTCCGATGGTGCCGCTTCCGACATTTCCGTTATTTTAGACAAAGAACGTAATAAGTTTTGGAAATTATCCTGACCACCCTTCAACGCCTGCCTATTCTCTTCTCTGGATCCTTATAAAACTTCCTGATAAATGTTACTGTCTTAATTGTAGTAAAATATATCTTGCCCTCCACTGAGGTCCTTATGTCTTCAGGCAGCTCCCGATCTTTTTCCTTGAGATTGCACTGCTGCACTTGGGCATAACTGGCGTGCTTTGTTGGCGGTGCCCATTCCAAAGGTCTACGGTGACTCTGGTCATCCTGGTTGATTATATAATCCTCAAAGCCTTTCACCAGTACATCGTTTCTCTCCTCTTTTCTGTCCGAGTCATGGTCATGCTTTACTCTCTTCTCTTCCGTGCTGGATGAACGCCACTCATAGGTCCTCTTTCATCATTATCCGAATTATCCTCCTCAGGCGAGGTGAATTCCTTTCACGTGGCTGTATTTCCGGAACAGGCATGTTTTTTGGAGTGGCCTGCTAGTCGTCACTAATTAGAGTGCCTGTGATATTAAGCTGCCTGGTGTCATGAAAGCCCATTCGAGCTTACAGCCGTATCGAACTCTACAGTTGGACATCTGTTTAACTGCATGTGCCTGTGCTGGGATTTGGATCCGCCTCACTGAGGATTAGCTCTTACGCTTTGTCTTGGGGTGGAAGACAAAGCCAAAGGCTTCTAACAACGAGCACCACCATTCAATGTGAGTGCTATCTGGAGAAATCATTCACCTCGGTTAAACCCAAATCAAAAATAAATGGGATCTCATCACCTCTAAAAACTGGCTGCATCCCCACTGAGGTGGGGTATGTCCTCTCCAATGAGGTATAGTTCGTTCAATCAAAATGTAAATTAAATCAAGAACAACTGTTTTGTGGAAGTGTAATTTCTTACTTTTATTTCTTCTCGATATCGGTTCATTTATGTAGGTAGTTTAAACACTACATGTCCCAACATGCATTTCATTGGTCCCTATGCATTTCGGCCAACATGGTCGTCGTCGGGGGACAATCTGAAAATTATAATCAGAGCCACTGCTCAATATACTGGGAGAAAACCACTGGTTGTAATTAACATAAATTCTTACTGCTTTGTCTTAACATAGTGTTCAAGAAATGATCTCAATTGCGTGTTGATATCATGCTCCGCCAACTACAATCTGAAGGTGTCTTACAGTGACTAAAAGAAAACTGTTTAATTGTGATGTGACATGCTCCATCGATTCCAAAACAGGGTAAAAAACTGCGTCCGTGTCTTAAAGTGAATTAAAAGAACGAGTGATCATGGTTACAAAAGAACCCGTAAATAATTATATGGATAGCGTGCGCTTGCCGTTAGCATAGCATTAGTGAAGCGCGTACTTGCTGTTAACATCGCCTTTAAACCAGCTCGTATGGACAAGCTGCTTGTGCACCGTAAAAAACTCGCACAGCCACTTACTCGTGATCAGGTGAAATCTAGTTTCAAAGTTCAGGACACGGGTGGCACCCATCCAACTGATGCATCCTGTGCGTTGTGCTCGAGTCAAAGTTAAACGTTTGAGAGGGCTAAAACAGATGACGGACTCAGTCCATGCTCTTCCCAATGTATACAGTGGAAAGACTTCTATACTCCGTGATATTATGTTATTAAGTGTTTATGTTAATTTGGACGTGTGCTATTAAGAACGGTGCTAAACAAAAAGAGGTGGATAATATTAATGAAAAATGTGTGATTAATAAAACCTGAGTGAATTGGCATGGTAAAGGAAATACAAAATCAGAGAATGCAAGTTCATGCCGATACAAGTTAATCAATAAATGTGTAACCGATGCCAATTTACAAATAGCATTGGAGGGTTTTAAAGAGTTCAAGAGTCGTATCCAATAGTTCTCGCGTTGCAAGAGGTAGATATGGTTGTCTCTACCCTCGCGCTTCTCAACGGTTTCCAAGACACGTTTTAATTGCCAAATGTTGTGTTTTACTTCAATGAAAGGGTTTGCTACCGTTGACTTCAATTGTTTTGTCCTTATGTTGCTTTTATGTTCATTCACTCGTGTCTTTAGTTTCCTTTCTGTTTGGCCAATGTATACTTTCCCGCAGGGGCATTTCAATAGATGGATGATGTTAGTTGAGTCGCATGTAGCGTTCACTTTCAATTGAATGTTTTGGCCTTTCATGGGGTGTGATATATTTGGTCCTGTGGTGACATTGTTACAGGTATTGCAGTTCCAGCATGGAACCGTTCTTTTGTATACTCTTGAAAGAGGCTGATCTATGGGTTGTTTGATGATTTCTCCCACATTTTTGCCCCGTGTGTACGCAAAAATGGGCTCCTGATCAAATACATGATTCAAGTCCGGTTCAAGTTACAATAGTGACCAATGTTTATTGATAATCTTTTTATACGTACTGCTCATTGTGGAAAATTTGGACACTACGGTTGTGCGGTGTGTAGGTTTTTCTTTGAAGGTCAGTGACTCTTCTCTCGATACTATAAAATTTCATCTGGATATGCCCTTGTTCTAAATCGCTGTAGCATCTCCCCTGTGCGTTCCATTCTAGTCGTGGAATCAGAGACGATCCTTTTTACTCTCAATAGTTGTGTGAAGGGTAAATGTTGTTTCAAAGAACGTTGACGGAAACTTCCATAGTACAAGATGTTTTTTCGTTTTCTTTTCTATACAGATCTGTTGCGAATTCCATGTCCTTTTTGGTGATCCTAACATCTAGATATGCAATCGAGTGTTCCTGAATCTCAGAGGTGAACTGTTTTTTACCATCTATTTCGTTTAGTTTGTTGAGTTCGTTTTCAAGCTCTGTGGCTGGACCATTCCAAAGGATGAAAATGTCATCTATAAACCTCAAGAACATTTTAGCATATTTTGACACCACCTTTGACATAGTCCCAGTTTAGGTTAGTGTAACAAAACTACCTAACTGATGGCGGAGACCGAAATCATCTGGGACATTGCATAAACACAGGTGCCCACCATCCAATAGATCCCACTGCACTTCACCAGCGGATGTCCCAGTCACCTGTGCAGCCACTTCAGTGCCTTCTGTGTGTTCTTAGTACTGCACTGTGAAGGGATCCATTGCTTTTCTTCAATATGCATGCTATGGGGTGAACTTAACATTCAGATAGCACCTGTAGCGAGCTCAACTCCTCTCAGATAGGGAGAGTGGACTGATATGAAGTGTACCCGCGCTGCAGGCATCATGATGCAGTTTGGTGAATTTCTCACCCATCCAACTGTTTGAACCCTTAACCACCTCCAGTCACAAATTGCAGGATTGGGGAATCTGTTGGGAAGGGCTGTCAAGAGTTGTGCAGGATTGCCTCACCTCACAGTAGATTCAGCCTTCCTAGCTGACTTCGGTGGGATAACTGACACCAAAACCAAGATGATTTAAAGTCTAGATAAAAACAATGAGATTTGACAAACCTGGTGTTACAAATTGCTGACTACTGTACTTTAAACCACTTTGCACAATAAGCAGCTCACGTTTACCAGTCAAGCAGAGTCAAGATGGGGAAAAGGCTACTTAACTGTCTGAAACAGCAGTAACGATAGAGATGAAAAGACCACCTACTCATAAAAGTCTAGAACTAAGTGTGGCTGCAAAGCTATCCAGGCATGCTTTTGATTGTCTCCCTGCCTGAAATACACATAACCATGGATGTGAGAGAACCCGGTCGCGACAGCTATAATTCTCCCACTGATAGCTAGATACATTTCGACCGATCTGGTAAAATTGAGTGCCCCCCTACTTCCTCTCTGTGGCAATCTCTCCTGAAGCTTTGCCCTCAGGTGAGAGGGTTTCAGTCAAACTACTGGAGGGCTGCTTATTGGCAATAGGCTGTACCTGCCACTCAACCATGTGTTGTACTAGACTGAGAGTAGTAATCTGAGGTCATGTCATATGGCTGTTTAAACTAATTATGAAGCATGTTGTCACCCACACTAGCACGCTGTGCTAGACAGAGTCAGTAAGTAAATAAATAATCCATTTATTTTCTGGTGGCAAAAATAAGGTAGATGTACTTGTAACACTGGGATTAATCGGAGCTCGGTAGGTCCTCCTTAAAAGAGCTGTGTGACATTCACATAATTAGCTTTTGTGTAATTTATGTGAAATTAAGTAAATAGTAAACGTAATTACACAAATCTGTCATTTCGTGCTATATTTAAGCTAGAAATGAAGTGTACACATTTAAGCAAACGCATTGCGAACAGCAGCTTCTTACAGTCTGTTCCTCTATTTGCCGGAATTTTTTATCGAAAACAAATACACGTAATTACACAGAGTGGGATTCAGGCGAAATTTTAGAAAGTTTGTATAGCAAGCTTAACGCAAAATCGCCGAAATTCTGCTAATTACATCAGCCTAATTAAAATGTTGTCAAGTTTTTTGCTTATATTTGTTTTCTGGTTTTCTTTTGGTGAGCTGATTATGAAAGGGGACAAATCCGCTGTGATGTGCAGTAGACAAGCCTAACCACCTAAGCCACCTCCTATCAGGATGAAGTCAGACCAAGATACTCGTAGTCATGTGTTGAAGGTGCAGCTCCTTAAAAAATCATAATTTCATGTACTGCAGATAACGCATCGAATTGTTTCTTGGTGTAGTGATGAAGCCACCTGGTCTGTGCAGGTACTACGCACACGCATCCACGCACCCCCTACGGCGGACTCACCCTAGTGGTTAAATAAAGGGGCGTGAGACCGCTCTGGGTCTTTGCCCAGTACTAGTATTAACGTGTGGTTGTCCCTTCATTACTGTGGCCGTGAGTCAGAGGCCTACTGCTGTGTCCTGTGTGCCCAGTCAGGCCTGGACACTACACAGCTGATGAGGTGGGTCCCACCCACGCCTCGTGTGCGCCTCACCTGCCGGTGCTGGAGGTCCTGGTGCGGAGGAGTGCGGTCCGCTTCACCGACCCTGCCGTGACTACTGCGGAAACCCACCCCGCGAAGTGTTGCCGTCCCTTGAGACGCGGTGCACCGTGCATGCTCTCCTAGGCAGGTGCCCACCCCGCTTTGCACCGCCGACAGTCAGCAGTCGTCGTGCCTGGAGCAGCGCCCACACTGTGAGGCTGAACTTGTCCTGCGCCGTTTGCGCTAATTGTGCCTGCACCATGCCGCGTGCGAGGCTTCCCCGGCGCTCCAGCAGCATCTGTGCCCGGCTGTGCTCCCACTGTCACTAGTTGAGCCGGCGAGAAGTGCGAGCGCCTCTCTATCAGAGTGTAGCTGCTCAAGCCCTGAAGCGCGTCCTTCACACGCGCACCTGCTCCTCACACCCGCCCCCTCGCCTATTGAGGAGCCAGAAGTGGAACAACACGTGGAGTGCAACGCTTCCTGCACACTTCCCAGCCGGCCAGGACACACGCCCCTGCACTCATTTAGGAGCCCTGATAGTGCACGCTTCACTGCAATACAAAGTTACCAAATCCTGGCTGGTTAGGTCCCACAGTTTGCCCCAGCTGGGCCCAGTGTCAGTGCACGCCTCACTGCACTACAAAGCTACTAGATCCTGGTCGGTTAGGCCCCACAGACTGCCCCAGCTGGGCCCAGTGTCTCTCCATCCTGGTGCATAATCAAGGTCTGGCCTGCGCCAGTGGGCGCCATCGTAGTGGACTGCAAGCGAAGCTTGCCTAACTGCTACCCTTGGGGGCCATCGGCGAACGCGCTGTCGACTGGAGATGAGTCAGCGACACAGCAGTGGAGGGGGTGGTGCCCCCGCGTTCCACCCGCCGCTTCCTCAGCAGGCGGACTCGCCTGCCCACGATCGGCCTGGTCAGGCAATGGCTGCCCCCCTGCCACCATTCAGTGAGCTCTCTGACCCCTCCACGGCCGCAGCGCGCTGGAAATACTGGATCGGCCGCTTGGACCACTACTTTGTGGGCGTGCGAGAGACTGATGGAAAGGAAGTTGGCGAGTTCCTGCACGCTGCCCGATTAGAGAGAGATTTAGGTGCAGATAATTCAGGGGTGGTGTTCCGTAACGCTGGGCAACCTGATGCTCTCTAAGCCGGTTATCAGTTTGGACGAGATCCTCGTCCTCGCCAGGTCCCACGAGCTGTCCAACGCTTGAGCGGACGAGATGGAGGCAGCACTCAACTGGCCTACTCCACAACCAGCGCTGACGCGATCACTCGTGATCAAAGAAGAGAGGGTGGATGTCATCCAGAGACAACAGGGACAGCCAAGAAGGGGTCGCGAGGCCGCCCCAGAGAAGTGAGCGTGGGTTGTGGCCTGGACCACCCTCCAGCGGGGAGGTGTTTCGCAAGAGGGAAGACATGTTTCCAGTGTGGTAAACTCAACCACTTTGTGAAGGTTTGCAAGAGTGGCCGGCCGGGGACGAATGCCCCAAACCCACGTGGAACGACGACCGCGGTGACACAAATCACCCTTAAAGACACGCTGGATCAGGTGGACACCACCCCGCCAAGGTTAGAACTCCACCCCGACAGCAGGAACATCACGACCTTCTCCACCCACGTAGGGCTACGTCGGTACAAACGGCTGAGCTTTGGGGTGTCCTCTGCCGCAGAGGTGTTTCAAAATGCGATAAGGGAGACGCTAACTGAACTGCAAGGGGTTAATAAATTTGACTGATGACATCCCTGTATACTCCAAGACACTTAAGGAGCACCATATGCATCTCAGGGCCATCCTCCAACAATTAGCCGAGAACGGACTCACCCTACACAAAGCCAAGTTCTCCTTTTACCAAGAGTTGGTGGATTTCTTTGTATATGTTTTCTCCAGGGAGGGCCTACTCGTTGATCCGAAGAAGGCAGCGGCCATTTGATCTGCCCCAAGGCCCACGTCGCCAACGGAGGTCCACAGCTTCCTCGGGATGGCCACGCATTGCGGCTCTTTTATTCCCAATCTGGCGTCCCTCTCCGAGCCACTCCGAAACCTGACGAAGTCTGGCCAGCGATGGGTCTAGTCCGCGGAAGAAGATCTGGCATTCCCCGGATCAAGAGATAGGCAGTCCAGCTGCAGGCCTATCACTTTGACGTTGTTTTTCATCCAGGGGTCAACAATCGTGCCGACTTCCTGTCGCGATACCCCGGCCCGCCTGTGCCGTCCATGCGGGTGTCCAATAAAGACTGTACCGAGGAGTACGTCAGGATGATTTCTCTGGAAGCGTGCCCGGTGGCCCTCACACTTGAAGACATTGGAAAAGCGACTGAATCTGACGAATGCCTAGTTAAGGTCAAGACCACACTTGCCAGCAGGAACTGGCAGCACTTCCTTGATGAAGTCAGCGCACTAACAGCAGAGGAAAGACTGTTCTGAAAGCAATTGTAGAACGCTCAGAGCGAGCTCAGTGTGGGCCTCCATGAAGTTGTGCTACGAGGAACACACCCTCGTGATTCCGAGGAGTCTTCAAGAGAAAGTGGTTCATTTGGCGCACGAAGGGCACCAAGGGATATCAAAGACCAAAGCCAGGTTAAGAAGCAGTCTTATTCCCAGGAATGGATACCATGGCGAAGAGGTTATCCACACCTGCCACTCGTGCAGCATCACGGGGTTGACCCAGCACCTCATCCGCTAATCACAGAGGATCCATGCCAAGAACCCTGTACCAAAGTAAGTGTCGACTTTGGGTCCTTTCCTATTGGCCAAAGCACCCTAGTCCTCGTGGACTCTCTTTCAAAATTCCCAGTGGTGGAAATTGTGGCATCAACAGCTTTTCCGCACGCCAAGACTGCACTTAAGCGCATCTTCGCCCTGATGGGATTGACGGAAGAGATCAAATCATACAATGGTCCTCCATTTCATGGTCGAGAGTTCCAGGAGTACTTGGCCTCTAGGGCCATTCGGCATCGCAAGATCATGCCACAGTGGCCTCAGGCAAATGGTGAGGTGGAGCGGTTCATGCGTTCAATGAACTGAGCTCTCCAGATTAGAGTGGAAAGAGGAGAGGAAGCTGAACGTGCCTTCAGCAATTCCTAAGTGCCTATCGTCAGACAGCACACTGCACCACCAACTGTGCACCGGCTCACCTAGTGTTCAAAAGATCTCCAAGATACAGTGTCCCTGCGGACGCATTGTGGAGTCCTCCAGCGCTGAACCCAGAAGCAATCCAAGCTCGGCAGAAAGTGATCAATGACAGTGCAAGTCAGGATCGAAGAGAGAAACCGATGAACATCCGAGTTGGGCACAGGGTAATCCTGAAAGAACGCTATCCTGGCTGGAAGTATTGCACCCCGTATGAGCCGGAAGTACGGGAAGTTGTCAATGTACAGGGTACCATGGTGTTGGCCATGCGTGGAACTCGTGTGGTCACCAGGAACACGTTGTGGTTCAAGTAGATGGACTGTGACCCTAGGCTGGAGAAAGGTGCCACTGGAGGGTCAGAAGATGAAGAAGCAACTGCCCTGATGAGCACTCCCATCAGCAGCCCGGCGCCCATGTCAGGTCAAGTAGTAGAAGAGTCAGGAGGATGCGGAGAACAGCGCAGCCGGGGGGCCAAGTTCCCCGAGGAAGGAGAATGAGCCAGAGAGACTGGAGCAGAGAAGAACTCCTGGAGCCAGAAGCATGGTCTTCGGCTGAACCCAGCCCCCAGCCAAAGATTGAAGGACTTTGAGTGGTGTGTACAGAAAGACTGAGGTTAAAGACTTTGAAGGACCTTAGTATCTGAAAGATTGGAAGGATGTAGTGACTGAGCCGCCCGTGCACGTACTACGCACACGCATCCCGAGGGGTTAAATAAAGGGGCGTGAACCACTCTGGGTCTTTGCCCAGTACTATTAACAGGTGGTTGTCTCTTCATTGCTGTGCTAAAAATAGGAGAGTGGTCCTCCTCACCAAAGGGATAGGACACAATAATGACACTAAGTCAAAGAAAATTCCCTCTGGGTCTCTTCAATAGCATACTAAGACACTTAAAGCTCACTCACACTTCACTCATATCCAAACTATTGCAATTGCCAAAGAATAGTATATACGTTTCATTCACCAGGTGAATGCGCAATTAAAAATTCAGGTTTTATATGTATCAAAAAAATGTCAATAAAATATTTGAGTGCATTTTATTGTATGATTGTGTACATTTTATTGTTTAATGAATTCTATTGACATATTTTTTTGATACATATAAAACATGGATTTTTAATTGAGCATTCACCTGGTGAATAAAACCTTTATATACTATCCTTTGGCAATTGCAATAGTTTGGATATGAGTGAAGTATGAGTGAGTTTTAAGTGTCCCTAGGGCCAGATGTAACGGTAAATATCGATTCGGTAAAATGGGGAACACATTCAAGGGTGGCAGGGTGTCACATTGACACCCTGTTGCACCCCTGAATAGTGCATGGGTGCACATGTGGCACACATACATGCCCTAAGGCATGTATGTCTGCCACATGGCACTGTTAAAAAAGCACAAAATTGCTTTTTTAAGTTTTCGTTATTTACCACCAACTTGTGGTTGGTGGTAAATAATGAATGCTTACAAGTGGAAAGCACTCACTTGAGTGCTTCCTACATTAATTTTTTTTTTTTTTTTTTTTTTGAAAGCCTTTATTTATCATAAACATGGTACACAGCGTCTGCCTACAACCACTGCGGGCCGGCCGCTATGACAATAAATAGCCTTCCAAGGTACCTTGCTGTGCAAATAGAGGACAAAAATAACAACACTACGGTAGACTGGCAAGGAGCCACAGGAAAAGGATAGAGAGGGTTTCATTTTGTAATTTTGACGAATCGTCCTAAAGTCAGATCGGGTAGCTGAAAGGGCGGACCAAGTAAAAGGATATACACGAGTTAAACATCATTATCAACATACTGGCGTAAATCAGCACAATAAGGATAAACAAGCACCGAAGTACATATCACCCCAGTTAGCGCCCGCGCAGTCAATTTATCACATCAGGAGTTGCAATCTAGCTTGTATACGGTATAGTAGGATATAAGAGGGATCATTCTATAACAACGATGAAAGGATCCTACGACATACAAAAAGGCACTTATTACATGGGAAAATTTGCAGCAGAAAATGCGCCCTCAAACAGTAGTATAAGAGGGAAAGAAAAGCAGGATATGTAATCATTCAGTAACTATACATTAAAATCGATAACCTGGTCGTAAATCAATAAACCTTGCGATAGTGACATAGACGCAAAGCGCGAAAATCCGTCCCGGAAAGAACTAAACCCAACCCCCATCTGACCCGAGATATATAGGAAAGAAGAAGGGAAACAAGAGAAAAAGCAAGAAGAAAAGGCCATAGAAACAAAAAAGAAAACTAAAATCAAGCCCCAACCCCCCCACCCTGCACGTCGAAGAGGCTACGGCCCCCCCCCCCCTACTAACGTGCCTGTCGCCCCAAGAGTACCCACATAAGGGAAAAGACGGGGGAAAGTCAACACAACCAGACTCCCGCCCCACCCCATTCGCACAAAGCAGCTCAGGCTCGATCACAAACAGACCAGCAGGTCGACAAGCAATGGCAGCGTCGTAGTATAGTTCAGCAAAGCGTCCACATCATAATGGGTGACCGGGGATCAGTCCTGCGATGCATAGAGGAAGAGTTCACCCCTGTCCCAACTTGACCCTTCCGTCAATACGTAGCCACTGAAAGTTTGCAATGGGGCACCGCCCCGGACGAACAAGGTGGCCAGGCGGGTAGAACAAGAGCAATTCCGTGAGAGACCCCAGAAGCAAGGGACTGAGAAGCGATCTCCTTAAGACATGTAGGCACAGGAACAGGGCTCCGAGCAAATCCCTCAGATTGCGACCCGGTAGGGGCAACACAAGATGGCCGGGTGGTGAAACAGGCCCATGAAGGCAATCCGCACTTTTTGCAGCACTAGGCCCCGATGTCACATTCACGCGGCCGGTTAAGTGGGATCTGTGACCAACATCATCCAGGGCCCTCCATGGCACCACCAGTAGACACGTAGCAGGCACATCTAATGGCGGCAAAGATCCGCTCACGACACTACTTCTCACGGGATCGCCGGAGCCTTCTTCCCACGGCTGGGTGATAATAGCGTCTAGGCGCCGTCCAAGGTCCCCGGCCCCATCCAACCAGGTAAGGCGCAGGGAGCTCAGAGCAGCAATGAGGTCGCGAGCCGTAGGTTCCATGGTGCTTAGCCGATATAAACTCACTCGCTCTCTGGGTATCTTCTACCCCGGCCAGTGTCAGTGGCCCCCACCGAACCGCCCAGCCAAAAAGTTAGTACGAAATCCACCAGAGCGGGGGCTGGCGCCACCTCCAGCTGCTACGATCGATCCGCCATTACACTTTGCCAATACACAGTTCACTCAGTCACAGGATGCCCCATAAGAAGCGCGGGCAGCATTAGCGTTATGTGGCACAGAGTCTCAGTAGCAGGGACAGACCCACCAACTGTGCGCAGGAGTGCCGACCTCCATACCTCCGAGGTCTGAAAACGATGCACCGGTCTGCCCCAGGTCAGCCAGCGCCAGCAACGTTGCTCCCGTTCCAAAATGGCGATCCCAGCCCGTCCAGTAGATCCACACGCAGCACAGAGAACAAAGGAAAAGTCTTACTAGGCGGTGGATCAGATCTCCAGCGTGTGCGTCCGTGTCTGTGGCGGCGCTAAATCCCCACGTCCGTCTGGGTTGGCGCAGTGTCTCTCCCGCAGCTCAAAGATATGGGCTTCGTGGCCCGCAAAGCCGCGACCTCGAGTGGCATCCGAGGCCGGCACCAACATCTGGTCCCTCGGCCAGCAGTCGGACGCCGCCACGGCATCTAGCAAAAAAGGGTGAATGGAAGGGTCGCCGGTCACGGCCGAGCGCCGGAGTTGCCGTCCGCTGATCCTCACAACTTCCGACGCCGTGTCAGCATTGCCCGAGCTTGTGCGACCCGGGGAAGAGCAGGATATTCAAAGGATGAATGCCGTGGCGAGCGGAGCTCGCGGACTAAGCGGCCATCTCGCTCCGCGCTCGGCCACGCCCCCGCTTCCTACATTAATGATTCGGTAATTTACCGAATCGGTATTTAAGAATTCAGTAATTTACTGATTCCTTAAATTACCAATTCGGTAAATTACTGAATCCTTTAATTAGGCCCCTACATCTCAAATGCCTAATACCGGTCGGTAACGGCCGAAATTCGGTAATTTCGGCCGTTACCGACTGGTATTAGGCTTCCTACATCTGGCCCTTAGTATGCTATTAAAGAGACCTAGAGGGAATTTTCTTTGACTTACCTTCATTACTGTGCCCATGAGTCAGAGGCCTACTGCTGAGTCCCGTGTGCCCAGTAACGCCTGGACACTACACTTGGCAAGCAATACCGAGCTTTATTATTATCCCAATCAGTAGTTCTTATTGTATCGACATTGGGAACATGAAAGGCTAAATAGGCCATGCACACATTTGAACGTGTAACTTTAATTTTATACAAACATATATATGCAACTTGCGTGATGCCGTCCGAGCTATTGTGCCAGGTATGTTTATTGGTGTGGGCAACCAGATAAACAAATCTGTCATGGCAGACTTTCCACCGCTGCCCCTCTGGTTCAATGCGAGCGCTTTAGTGATTATTTAGGAAGTTATGCTTATTTTAAAAGCATGTTGTTTTCAGCTACTTTGTAAGGTAACCAAACTTTCTTAGTTAGATCTCATCAGTTTTTCAAATAAGTAGTTTTTTCGAGATTAACATATGAAACAATTGTTTTGATGCAGAAAACCCCTTGCATTTGAATTCGTTAGCTCGAATGGATCCGCGCCCAATGTTCATCCAGTGTTGACTTTAAGAAGTCTTGTAAAGAGCGCATCAGATGTAAACGCCGTGCGTGGTGTGCTCGGGACGCACTTCTCTCAGCCTCTGAGACACGGCCTGAGGAGGCCCCATCACAAAAGTGCTTTGTGGGCCTGCAGGATTCAAAGGGGACAAACAGTGGCATCGGTCGCTCGAGGGCCGGGGAGGCGGGACTGAGAGAATACTAAACAGTGAGAGGAATTTTGATATAAAGCGCCGCTCTTCCCCGCCGCGGAGCTGGCAGGAAGCCGCGGCCTTATCGTGGCCAGGCACACGGCGCGGAGCAGGCCCGGAGGTGAGAGGCGGCTTCCTGCCATTCTTCCCTGGAGCCGGTTCCCAGGGCGCCCATGCCAGCGTGCACTCGGCCGCGCTCTGCTGTCCGGCGACCAGAGTTCACCGCCGCCGCGCTGGAGGATACCTTTTTATGGGCGAGCAGCGGGATTTACAGACGCTGAGCCATGAACCGCGTCCCGGGGCTGTGCAAGGTGTGCTCGGAGCGGCGCTACCGGCAGGCAAGTACCGCGAGAGTATGAGAGTACCGCGAGAGTACCGGTTGCCTCAGAGGCCCGCCGCCGCTGCATTGTCCGGAAGTTGGAGTTTTGTTGACGGCCGGGGTCTCTCGGTGGCCTGTACAGGTGTGCCAGAGAGACTGCGAGGTGTGCTGACAGACAGTGCCTATAGGGCAGGGGGAAGTCAGGCGGAAGTCAGATGACACCTCAGATATGTGTAGGGAAGTGACAGTTGCATGACTGTCGGGCTACACATCTAAGCGTCAGAGGTGGGATATTTACATTTTCGAATTAGCTTATACAGTATATCTCTGCAAGATGCTGGGGTTGGGTCAGAGTCAACCTCATGCCAGGTCACAATTTAGAGAGTTTCAGTAGTTGTTAGTCTCATGTGAAGGCCGCCCTACCTCTGAAAGGTGTACTACTTGGACAAAGTAGGGCTACAGCCCTGATGCTCTGCGGCTCAGACAGTCCAACTCATGCCGGATGACATCATCTAAAGGTCTAGTGCTAAGCCCCCCTCAGTCTGAAGTCATGATACACTACACTTTTGAAGAGATCAGGGCTAGGACAGTCAGGCGTTTGTCTGATGATACCCCTTAAGGCTGCACCTCGGGGGAGCCTTGTAGGTTTGGGGTGCATTCAGTCGAATGCCACACTACTCCCCTGAAAGAGCCAGGTGGTGCATATTACCGATTTTGCTCCACCCCTACATGACTTTTAGTACACTGGAATGCCTGAAACCCCCTAGATTTTTCCACAGGGCTTGACAAGGTCATCTTCGAGCTATGTTTTCATGCTGTCATTTATTTTTTATGAGGAAGTGCTTGTTTTGCTAATGTGTTTTCTCTTGCATGGATAAACGATGCGGTTCGCATAACCGAGCACATTATGAAATCAATGAAAATGTATATATAGTGTGCCAGGAAGTGAAACTTGTGTTCACAGGCCAACTATCAGGACGCAGTGCAGACAGGGTTGATAATTCCTGATTTTGGTTAGGATCAGTTCTGACGTTTAGGGCGTCATGATTAAGATTGTATAAATGTTCCAGTGCACAGAAGAACAAAAACAAAATATACAGAAGATGAACATCAAAGTGTGTCTAAAGCATATGAGAGGCAAGCTTGCTCAGAACTCTAACAGAAAAGTCCTGTGACTCTGCAGGCCAGTTTGCTTGTACAATACATGTTAAATAAAATAAAGGTCAATGAAGCTAGTTCATTCAAGATGACAAGCAAATCTGAAGCTCTTTTATAGGGCGTATTCCCCGGCCTTTCTGTTTTCTTCACAAGAATGGGATTTTTGTTAAACCTATATAAAATGCTGTTGCAGTCCTGTGTTTTTATAATACTTCATATAAACATGTAATATGTCCTTGAATTAAGTATAAAGGGTGAGTAGTTAACATGAATCCTTGTAACAAGTGTTATAATCTCACGGAGCTATGAGTCCAGACGTTGGTGAGAGTACGGCTATTATAATGTAGAATGTGGCTCAGTGGGTTGACTCCTTGGCCCACTCTCCGCCCTTGGTCGGAATCACTTCTCTGCACTTAGCCGGTCCAAAACTCTTTCTTTCGTTTTATAAAGCGCCAACATGCCCATCACGGTATCAGAACGCTGTACAAAGAGAGAGCTGCTGGGGGTTGCTGTGCCGCAAGAGCAATTTAGGATGTTCTGTGCATAGTATTCGTCCAGCAAGGTTTAACACAGTGGGATTCAGTATCAAATGGGGGGCAAGGGGGACGCTTCTATCATTCGATCTCATGTCGATCGTGTGGTGGTGCAGCAGCTTGTAACTAGCACATGGGGTATTTCGGGGTTATCCGCGTTTGGTGCAGGTGGTGCAGGGTCCTCACTTGTGCGCCTCCAAACACTCTTTAAGGGGGGCAGTGGTTATAGTGATGGGGAGTCGGATAACGCCAATCAAACTACGAAATGCAGTTCGATTTATAAACGAAACCCCGGTTGTTTGTATCATTCTAAAAACTTGAAATAGGTCAATAGCTATGTGTTGAAAAACCGTTTTCGATTTTATTAGGTAGGATTGCAGATTTATAACTCGTACAAAGTGTATGTTATTTGCAAATCAGCTTCAGTGATGAGGCGAGAACACATTCAAACGTGCACACTAATGCAAAATGTGCCTCCGTTTTCCTATCCAAACAGCGCACAGGCGCCACGGTTGCTGCACAGCACTCACTATACATCGCATTCCAGATCGGTTTCACTCTGCTGTTCTGGGCAGCTCTCACTGCACACATTGAAGATCAGCCCACGCTGGACACACTCTATCTAACTTGTGTGGAGGCATTTGTGGGCGTGAGTGGCCAGCAGCAACTACATTGTAAAGAAAGGAACGTACACCTTTAGAGTGGTTGTGGCTCCCCTGGCCCTCTGCAGTAGCAATCCCGATGGATGTGAAACGAAGATCTGGGATTGCTTTCATATGTATACAAGAGAAATGCCGCTGCTTTGCTAGACCCCTGCAGTGCTGATTTTTCACACGCCAGAGCTTCATCTGTGACTAATTGGAGTGAAAGGGGAGCTGGGGGGATGGTGGTGGTGGGGGGCGGGGACTGCATCAGAATACTCGTGTTGGGAGGTGCGAGGGTTTCATGTGTAAACATACAGAAGAGCAAGGAGAGATGTACGGGAGAGACCTTTAAATACCACAGAGATGTGGCCTCGTTAAAGCAGGAAAAGCCATGGTGGTTCAAGTACTTTGTCGATATAAACCGAACGGTGGCACAGGCCACCGACATGCAAATACATCCGGGTTATGCTATAGTCAAGAGGATGATCATACTGTGTTAGGTGTCGCTCTAGGACAAGGTGTTATGGCATAAAAAATATCGAAAGGACCAGGAGTGACCTGAGAATGCTCTTTCCATGAAAAAGTGTGGTACCATAGGAAACACACTTCAAATGGTCTGGTCGATTAGTGGACTAATGCATCCACGGCAGGGGCCTGTGTTTGACCTCATGGTCACAGGTTCATAACCCTCGCATGTGCCTATTCCGCGGAGACCCAAGCATACATACTTACCGGCCCCCGCATTCTGCTGTTGCCAATGGTGGGAAATAAGTTATACAGCTGGGAGGGTATTGGGGGGGGGTTTCCAGAACTGACAAGGCGCACACCTGAGTAACCGCAATGTGTCTACTATTATCAAGTACAACGGTCTAGGCAAAAGGGCGGGCGGTAATCCCTCACAACCGCTCAAGGTTGGACCAAGAAGATCCACACAAATTGCACAGTAACAGCGAAGCCCCTGCACTAGACACAACAGTAATGTCTGGGTGATTTTGAGTTTCAGTGAGATTGGTTGACTGTGCACATCAAGACTTTCAAGGTTAACAGATCATAAGTATAATTATGAGAGTTCAAGAGATGTAAAGTTCTTGGTGTTGTCCACCAGTTTAATGTTCCTCTGTACTTGCCAACACGTGTTTCATCGCAGGGAACAGACTGCGAATCTTCAGGGCTGGATGTAGATACAAAAAATACATTTGTGAGGGTGTTTAAACGACAATATATTAAGGTGGTATGTGAACCAGGGTGAAAGACGGCATGCCATTGAGTGACACTGTGTAATATTGTGACTTGAACAATACTGTACACGTGACTTTAGTGAAAGTGAAATGTGATATTGATTCTGTCATACAACATCAGATTTTATAGATGTGAATACGTACTAGGAGTATAGAACAATATTTCAATTCACTGACCAGAGCGAACTTCTTGAAAGTGGCGAAGTGAATCAAGTGTGTGTGTTTTTAACGAGTACGTAACCCCATGTGACTTGCTGTGACTGCCTAAAAGTACACATTAACTGTACTATTTAACACGTTTCACTTTACATCGCGCAGTACACTAAACTAAAGGCTTCACAACAAAAGATAAATTGTGGCTTTGGAATTTCATAAACACACCAAAGCCAATGGTTACTTGCGTTTCATGTCAAATAAAGCATTATTTCTTGATTAGATTGTAATTATTCTAGAGATTCATGTTATTCAGAAATCGTTTTTGGTTTAAAAGTGCTCGTGTTAGTGTCTTAGTTGAAAATAAAGCCCAACGGGGTTCCAATTGTCATAGTACAAAACAATGGGGGCCCCATCCAAAGGGGTATCTGCGGTGTGGTATAACGAAATATTAATTTACAAAAAACTAGTCGGTGAGAGTGCTCGATGATATATCACAAGGGCCAAAAGGGACAAAGGAGGATATCTGAAAGGTAAGTGAATGGCACTGAAGGTATGATGGTCTAAGGGAACACCAACTACAGTTATAACTAGTTAGTATTTTGACACGCGGTGTATTGAAAAAACGAACAAAAAATATAATTAGGGCAAAAGTGACACTGGCGGGTGGTGGGAAATAATGTCAGCCAACAATAACTGGTATTAGTAGTGGTCGTTGTTGGCCGCAGTTTATTAATAACCACAGACATATTAATAACACAAACTGGTTTCAAGCAATCTTCCATTTTACGAACATTAAACATCAATCATAATTGCCATATACAAATTATGACACCATCTTGTGATAACAGGTGTCAGTCTTTTTATGCCCTCCTTAGTTCGAAAATGGGGCTTGTACACAAACCAGTTTGTTGCCAGTCTATTGGTACTCCAGTGGTTGGTTGCCCACGCCTTCTGCGTGTTGCGGAGGGGAGCTTTCCTGTCGGGAGTTAGGTCCCCAGCTCGCTACCATTTGCGCCCTGCCGTCCGGCCGGGTCTGGGCCGCGAGTGCCGTCTCCTCCTGTTACTCCCCTCCTTTATGCCGCCACGTCACCCTGCCGTGCGGCATTCAAAAGTGAGTGGCCATCCTCTTACACACCGCCCGCTGGTGTGTTTTCTTAGCCAACCAGTGTAGGATTTCCGCTAACGCCCCTTCCCTTATCCAGCACTGCGACTTTGCTGTTCCTTAGGTGTGGGTGGGTGGGCTTCAGTCGTTGTTGTTGTCGCGCCGTTCTCCCAGCTCCTCGAAGGCGTTGTGCTTCTGCTGGGAGGCGGCGTCGCTTAAATCCTCCTCAGCCCTCCATGCAGGCCTCAGGTGAGTCCCCCTGATTGGGGGGTTCAAACAAAGCCAGGTTGACCATTGGGCGCCCTTTGGGGGCGCTCAGGTCAACAGGTCACTTCCGGTCGGGTGGCTGGTGCGCACCCCGCTTCCGCTGGTTCCTGGGTGCATCAAAGCGCCCAGAACCAGTTTACCCCCGCTAGTGGCACCACGAGGGTTATGGCGCCGGCCTTCAAGCCTCCCCCACCCTTACGGGAGGGTGCGGCGGCCTCTGCAAAATCCCGGCGAGTCCACTCAGCCTCTCATCCATTCTGAGGTCGATAAAATGAGTACCGCTGGGTAACAATAAACATCTGTTATTCAGCGCCAAGCTACCCCGTTGGGGTGAACTTGCGCTTTACAAATACACATGTTGTGTTATGTTATGGTGGTAGTAGAGGCAGAATGCATAAGAAAAAGGCTTACACATTCATTGATGAAGCCAGTAATTTTTTCTTTTTTTCTATAATGAAAAGAAAATGCAAAGCTTCACTCGGGCACACACAACTCAAGGTACATTATGGAGAGCAGCACCTTGGCTTTTCCACCGCAAATAATCGTCACATCACAGATGGCAGCAGCAGCAATGCAAGCTTTCCTTCATACATACAGAACACATGCTGCATATGAGGTAAATAAAATCAGCTGGACAGGGAGGCTGTGTTTCATCTGTACGATTTACCTACAGATCACAGGCAGGGGTACATTTTGAGTACAGTGTACAGTTCGAAAGGGCTTTTCTGAAATATTGTCTACATATCAGTGCCTTACTTTGAGTATTTTCACTAGCGTTGGAGGCCATCTTTTGGATATGGCGCCCCAAATTTGAATCCCCATCTGGAGGGACTGTCCTAGAGTATTACTCCTACCTCTAGAGCAAACACTGCAATATTCTGAGCCAATTTGGTGGCCACATGTTTAGGTATGGCTAAAGAGAACTACTGCTGTGTTCCAAATTTTGTCTTGCCTTTTCTAAAAAAATAAAATAAGAGTGGAGATGTGGGCCACCTACTTGAAGTATTTCAGTCTTGCATCATACTTTTGGTGGTTGGATGTGTTGTTCTGTCTTTCTGGAAGAGTCTTCGAACATCAGATTCCTTACCGTAGATTATCTCCCACGTGTCACGGTATCTGTAAAATCTTGAGCAGTACCTCTGTACGCCAGGAGGTGATGCTAACTGCCCTGCGTCAAGATCGTCCACACCAGATGTGATGTTTGCGTTGCCTATGTAGGTGCCAGCTCAGCACGCTGACATCAGTTACTTTCTTTCTGCGCCAACAGTCGTGGATCCAGAGAGCCACCTCAGTTACTTTTTCATCAGCCTTTTCTCAACTTTTGTCGAGTCATTATTCAAAATTGTTTCCTGAGTGCTAGGGATATGCTCTCTCAGGTAGGACCCTGTAGATACCCCTTCATTTCAAGACCGACTTTGGTCCCTCAACGCCGGTGCTGTTATCCCTGATGGCGAATGACATTGGTGAACATATCGTCCTTTCAACTGAAATGGCGTGACATTGACCTAATCTGAAGTAGAGTCTGGTGCCACTTGTGACAGGGCTGACTTAGGGCTCAGACATAGTCCCTGTCTTTTAGAGGGTTTTAGGAGATCAGCGAGTATGGAGCCTTTAGGCCTACTGAGGATCTTGCCCATTCTTACCAGAGGATAACTAGCACGAGTAGCTGAGTAACGGCAGCAGGATACACATCTCAGCAGACTCCTATTTAGTCTCCCCACCTGGCCCAGCTACTGAAGAGAATGCCTATGATGTGAACAGGTGACATTTTTCATATTGTTCACAATTGTTTTTTATTCACTATATAAGCAGTAGCAATTAAGTTTATGGGTCCTGAAGAACCGGCAGGTACCAATGTGGACCTTTAAATGTCCGCAGAAACATGTCGACCAGATAACCCAGTCAGTATTTATTTGTTAAAATCTGACTTTTTTGCACTCAATTTGTTTTTATTGTTGGAAGTGCACGGCTCCAGAATAAAGGTATATTGCGTTCACTATCCAATTTTACTACAGACACACCCCTTCTTTTATCACTATTCACTAATCACATTTGCACTGCTTTCAGTGCAAACAACATCTACCTATCACCCTATAAACTATCTCATCAATACCAACCATCTCCCAATAACACCCTGGAGTTGGTTAACTCGGACTACCTACTGTGAAGTAGACCACATGATGAATTGGGCGGTATAGGAACAGTAACTGATGGACACTTACTCACAATAGGTAAATGTCCTGTAGTTTGCTTACATCTGTAGCTTACACATAGCCATTTCCACACACATAGCTGTTTTACATGTTTAGACCCACTGTTATTCTTTGTGTTTTCTATAGTTTAAAGGGGTATTATAACTGTGCCTAGGTCGTTAAATATTCCCTCGGACCCTCTCTCCAATTATTTCATGTATTGTAGTTCATGGACAACACCACCTCCATGTGGTATTGCAACAAGTTTGGCTGGGTGTGGTTGTGGACTCCGTGCCAGAAGGCCCTGCACTGCTGGAAGTGGCTGGAATGTCGGGGCTTCTTCCTGGTCGTATAACACTTGGCTTTATCTATGAACACCAGAGCAGTCTAAGTTAGCCATTGACACCTTGCTGACCACAAAGGCCATCTTCATCTGAAGGTGGTGCAAGGTCTCTTACTCAAATTGGGAGAACCTTGACTCAATGTATTTGCCACTGGCAAGAACGTGCTTTGTCAGTGCTTTTCACGATGGCGTTTCCAAAGCATTTTCACTGTAACTCGTTTATTGAAAGGTTTGCAGCACGTTTGTCTTCCCCTTTCATTATTCCCCAGTCGGATTTGAATTTGGTTTTGACCTATCCGATGTGTTTTCCCTTTGAATCCATGCATAATTGTCCTTTCAGGCTTTTGACTCTTAAGTTGGTCTTCTTGGTGACCATTTCATCGGCTCGCAGAGTTAACAAGCTTGAGACCCTCCATATACCACCGTCTCCCAGACAAACTGTTTCTCAGAAATGTGCCTTCTTTCTACCTAAGATGGTGAACCACCTTTCATGTTGGTTAGCTAATCACCCTTCAGCAGTTAGAAGTCTCGTCTAGAAGAACAAGTTACTTACCTTTTGATAATGCCATTTCTGGTAGAGACTCTACCTAATCGCAGAATCTTTACCGACCTTCCCTTCCTACCCACTCTGGAAACCGCACTCATCCTTTGAAAGTCCTACTTAGCTTCAGCATACTGGTCACAAGCATCATTCTAATGTGGCTCCATGTCTGTGGGTGCGGAATGTGTCATGGAAAAACCTGATATCAGCGCGCTGGACTGGGGCCTATATCGGCACCACTCATGTCACATTTGGCACGGACGCCGTTGACGCCACTTAACAGCGTGCAGAGCTGCTGCTCAAGAACTTCCGAATCCAGTCTGATGCCTGGGGTATATTCTAAGGTAAATAATCTGCAGTTAGAACGAGTCTGTAGCCGAAAAGACATTACTTAAGTAACTTGTTCTTCAGGGTGTCCTTCTTTGCATTATATGGAATGCATTGTTTCAGGAACAGCAGATGCAGGCTGGGACTATTTGGCTAAAGTAGAAACCATCTTGTAAAAGGTATCTTCCCCAATAAAAGCAACACAAGTCTCCTGCACCTAATTAAAATATGTATGTAAAGGCACTATATGTGTCAGTGTTTTCCTTCATCATATTTTGTGAAAAATGTATGAACATGGAAAACACATGATTTTTATTAAAGTAACAATTGACAATACAATGTGTTTACATACTAACTTGAATGATAGTTTGTTGTTTTGCTTATTCATGAACCTGTTTTTCCTGAGTTATGGCTTGATTTGAAATACATGTGCTCATTTGAAGATGACAAGGGGTTCGATCATGTTGAAATGGCAAACAGCTCTCCGTGTTTCTGTACGGTGGGCCCACATTGTTTGAGTTATTTTTAATATTAAAAAGGGTTATTAGTATGTATAAACATTTGATTTCTTGTGAATCCATCAAGTATTAATTTCCAGTTGGAATCAATTATTAATTTCTGCTTACATTTCAGTCAAGCAGTTTCTAAATAGGGTTTTGTGCCATCCGGTGGTTATGCATGCATTTGGTGATCCTACTTTCCCACTCACTGCTTCATCAAAGTGGTCAGTATATATTCTCATGTTTTATTTTTCTCCCCTTCACCTTTGTTGAAGAGTAGCCCAGGCACACCTCAGAATGTTACTGCTGGCCACCTTGCGTTCACCCCTTCCCTAGGTATGTTTTATTGCTTAAACCATCATATTGAATGTAGCCTATCAGTAAACAAGCTCTTTTCCTAATATAAAGCCATACCTTTTGCCTTTGCAGTGCTTGTTTTTACTGATCTTGGTATTGGAGGCCTCTTCTAGGGTGATGCGTCCAGCTCTCTGGGATACATCTCTGCCTGTGTTGTGCCTTGCTCGAGGTGGGGTTGGAAGGAGGGTTATCTGCTATATTTTATCAATATGTAAGGATCGATAATGAATAGTGAACCATGATTGTATTATGAACAGTGGATGCATTGTCAGTTGATAGTGAATACATGGCAATAGATGGCAAGTGGATAGACAAAGGCAATATGATGGACTGGTTGATTGATAGAGCTTTAGTTTGGTGGGATTGGTGAAAACATGGAATGATGAAGTGTTTCTAGGTGGATGGCTGTAATAATAAATAGTAGCACCATTGGAAGCGTGGGTGGCCAGCTGCAGCCCAGAGTAGGGCAGTGGAGAGAACAATTGCACTGGTGCACGGATTTCTGCAATCAGTAGATCAGTGATGCTTAATGCCACAGAGCACACAGATAGTGGAACTTGAAATCATAAGGCAGTACAGTGCTGAGAGGCAGGGGAGAAGCAACAAGCTGGATTTGGAAGTAATGGTTTGACAAAAGTTACACAAGTTGCTGGATTGGCATTGGGGCAGGAGTTAACCATAAGTATATGTGTGTAGGTTGGGCACCATGTCAGCATGCAGGTGAAAAACTAAAGTGGAGCTGGTAATGTCACACATCTGCATTCTGATGGAGGACCAACTAAGTGGCCTCTCCCATGCAGCCTCCCACAGACTTAAGAGTAATATGGGGCCTACTTGAGTGAAGGCGAAAACGCCTTTCGTTACAGCATGCATCAAAGCAATCACTATACCATGTTTTTTTCTCACCAAGTAGTGCTGTAATAGGAGGCATGGCTATGAGCACTCTTTTTGCATTTGCATGGACAGAAAGGGGTTGCTCCAGTGGGATGCCCTACGTATCTCCTAGAGACCCCTAGCTGCAGATTCCTTATTTTAGAATATTCTCCAGGCAACAGACTGGATCCAGAAATGTTCGTCCAGCACCCCTGCACACCAGCAGGTGGCATTGTTTGGCACTTCGTTGGCGTTGTCTGCGTCTTAATAGACATGCGTGGTTCCAATATTACTTCTTTTCTTTCCGCACCAGTCAGAACAGACCTGGAGAGATCTACCACCGATCATGTTTGACTGACTTTTTTCTTGACTTATGTCGAGGCCCATTTTCAGATTTCATCTCTTGGTGTGTTAGGGATTTTCCCTAAAAAGGCAACAGCCTTCAAACCTTGTGGTGCCTCTCACAGGCGGATGTCTTGCATATGGTGGTTGGCGCTGGACCAAGACTCCAAAACCTACGAGATTTGCTGTGCTTTAATCCTAAGACACTCGGGGAATGTCCCTGAAGCTCCACGCCACCCGCTGTAGGGCGACTCAGCGACACAGAAGGTCCTTTGACCTCTCACAGAGCCACTCTCCCCGATTGTAGTCACAATCCTAGTCGTAGAGTAAGCCCCACAAAACAACGAATTCTAAGAAGGTGAAATGGTCCTAGACTTCTTTGCACTGGTCCAAGTCATCGGATCTGATGCAGGAGTGTTTGCACTCTGGGTCTCACCCTGCGGTGGAGCCTGTGCCACGATCCACTCTGCGCCTTACCAACTTTTCCAGAGCTGGAGCGACCCCCGCCTAACTCCAAGAGTTCTGTGAGGCAATTTACCTCACATTTGGATGGCCTAACGCCTCTGGAAAGGGCCTTTGGCCCCCATAGGTTTGGGAGAGTTCCCTACTAGTTCTCTGCCGGCGAGTTCGCCCTCTGCTTCTGTCAGGCCCCTTGGATCCTCGTCTGGATCGGGAGCGGCGCTGCATGTGAGGCTGTAACTTTCCCGAAGCCTGCTCCAGTGTCATCCTTCTTGGTGCCGCAGGCAGCATTGTCATACAAGACGCAGATCCGGATGGGCATCATCCGAAACGTACCATGCCCCCGAATCGGAGCAAATGCCTTTTTCCTCTGCTAGGCCTGGAGAGGGTGACAACTTGGAGGGGTCTGTGTGTGCTTCCCACAGTTTTGGAGTAGTCCCAAGCCATAATCTCCCAAGCTATTGGTGACTGGTTAGATGCAGCAAAGTTCACCATCACATGTGAACTTGACACGACTGACTCATTTGGCAGTGAAATTTCATCATAAGTGGCACTTAGACACCACACCTGACTGAGAGACACTGGCTTTTGAGAGGATGTCCAAGTTTTGCTCATGGACATGCCCTTTGATGGCTATCTCCTCTTTGGTGAGAAGGTGGATTCAGCGCTTGAGCATTTTAAGGACAACCGAGCTACAGTCAGGTCTTTGGGCCAATGCCAACCCCAGCCACCTTTCACCCCTTCCTTTGCTACGGTAGAGGCTACTAACCGCATCCCCTCCCAGCCACCAAGGTCAACAAATTTCCCAGCCATTTTGTGGTTGTGGGACGTGTGGTTCAACGTGGTTTCCACGGACCACGTGGGACCAGCAGCTAGAGGTCAGGTCTACTCCGGGGCCTGTATGATAGTGTTGTACTTGCCGGACGCATATATTCAAATTTCCGACCTGCTTGCCCACAGGCAATACCGGCGTTCACAGTGGGCAAAGAGTACCTTCAGTTTGTCATGCTCCTCTTTGGCCTCACCAGTGCCCCTCTGGTGTTCACCAAGGTGATGGTGGTGGTTGCAGCACGAGTGAGAAGGTCTGGAGTTCCAGTCTTCCCCAACCTCGATGATTGGCTTTTGGAGGTGGGCTCACCACAGGCAGTCACCTCCCACCTCCTGACAACAGCAGACTCCTCCATTAGCTGGGTTCACTTTCAACGTGCCAAAGTCACACCTAATTCCCTCTCAGACGCTCCCTTTCATCAGGGCTGTTCGGGACACTGCAGTTTCAGGCCTGTCCTCCTGAATGGTGAGTCTGGGATATTCAGGCTATCATACCGATGTTTCAGTCTCTATCCTGGATTTCGGTGAGACTGAATATGATGAGGCTTGTATACATGTTAAGTCCTAGTTTATGACGAATATTTTTTATCTTAAGCTATAGGTTAGAAAGGAAACTGCAATTTAAGCTTGACTAAGTTATAATTTTCTAGACACGTAATCATGTGTTCAATTTCTACGTGTCAATATATACTTTAAAATTTTAGCTTAGGGTATAGTTGTGGGGGTTCCCAGTGTAGGGCTAAAGGAGTTGCAATTAAAATCCTACTGTGTCTCTTCTTTGGAAAACTGCCTAAAAGACCCAGGTGTAAATACTGTCGGAAAATGAAATGTCCAAAAGTGCATCTGTGATCGCAGTATTTAGGGGGGAAGGAGAGTGGCCGGGGTGAGGGGATGGCTGAAGGAAGAAAATGTAATGAAAACATTTTTAAATTGGAGAACACATTTAAAATGGCAACATTTGTTTTCCTTCAAGTCCATATTTTAAGATAGGTTTTTGGTTATCAAGCATGTGCATTTTTCCATAAATACCGTACCTTTATGCCAGCCCTTCAGAAAGTCATATGTTGCATTTTTATGTTTAGGAAAGTGTAGCAAATGCCCCAACAGGTGTTATAAATGGTGAGAAGTATTCTCAAATTATTTATTGATACGATTTGCCATTGGTTTTGCAAATCTGGCCCATTGAGAGTAGGATAAGTCTTCTACTACCTTAGTTTTATGACTTTCTGGGAATTCACAACATTGAAGCAAGTTGAGCACAGACGACTGTAATAGCTTTCCAGGAATACATCTGTTTTGCATTTTGGTGCTAGATTTTTCATTGTCAAAAAAGGATAACGCGTAGAGTTAGTTTATAGTGGGATTTATTTTTTACCTTGTTTTTTCAGTACAGTGAAATGTCTTTTCTAGGTTAAATCCCTTCCTCTTTGCCCCGTATAGTTTGGGGTCATCCTTCCACCCTATAAATTAATTTAGCCCAAAATTTGTTGGGTTAAATGTACATGTTTGTGGGGTTGGGTGCTACCTGGAGCAGTGTTGTGAAGCCCGCAAAATAATTGGAGTTCCAAAAATGTGGCATAACCACCCCTCTGTTGCCTCTTTTTTAATTTATTTTTAGCTTTGCTGTCCTCTAACAGTAAACTTATTGGGACTATATTAAATGCAGTTTGTGTTTTTAAAATTGAACTATAAGGGGCCTTAAAAGCCAACTTTAATTTAAGAGAAGCAATCACCAAAATCAGGACCCACTTGATCATGACTATATGTAATACCGGTTTAGGAATTGAATTGAATTGAGTTAGGTTCTTGTATAGCGCAGCTGCCACCCTATGGGTATCCTGGCGCTCAGACTGAAAATAGACCAACCTAAACACAGACCGGGATAGTAGCGGGAACAGGACTAAGGATCAATACTAGGAAAGAGCCAAGTTTTCAGGCTCTTTCTGAACTCGGCCAGAGAGTTGGCTTGTCCGATATTCTGGTGCAGCTCGTTCCATAAGTGAGCGGCTGCCACACTGAAAGCCCCCCCTCCCCCCATCCTGGAGCGCCTAAATCTGGTGGCTGTCAGCAAGTATGCACTAGAGGAGCGGAGCTGCCTTTTGGGATTGTACCAGGTAAACTTCTTTTGCAGTGGGACAGGACCCAAGTCGTGTACTGCTCTGTAGGCAATGCAGAGTGATTTAAAATGAACCCTCTCCTTAATAGGCAACCAATAAAGGTCTCTCAAAGCCAACATTGTGGAGGACCTAAGTTGCCTGTTTAGCACCATCTTTGCCGCCATAGACTGGACTCTCTGCAATCCCTGGAAGATATATTGCGGTGCTCCCAAATACAGGGAGTTGCAGTAGTCCAGCCTACTCAGCACTATGTTCCTCACCACAAGGGAGCGCGAGTCTTTAGGGAGTAGCGGGAGGATCTGTCGTAGCATGCGCATTAAGGAGAGGCACACGTCAACAGTTTTGTTGGCCTGCGACTCCATTTGGACATCACCGTCCATCAAGTCTCCCAGATTGCGCACCGTTTTAACTGGGACCAGAGGCTCCTCCTCTGGAGTGAGCCTGAACTCCAGAGGTTGATGTTGGGACAATCTGGCCTTGGGGCAGTATACCACCTCTGTTTTCCCCTCGTTGAATTGTAGAGAGTTTCTCCTAAGCCATCTAGCAGTCTGACACATACACTCCTGGAACGTATCCATGGATACGGCTTGCTTCCCCTCCAGAGAAAACACCAGTTGAGTGTCGTCAGCGTAGTTGACCAGGTCAATACCAAAGGATTTAATAATGGGGAATTAGGGCTGTAAGTAGATATTAAAAAGAATGGGACTAATCGCAGAGCCCTGCGGTACCCCATGATGCACTGGAGACTTACTGGAGGTGAAAGGTGTCATAGTCACCATCTGTTGTCTTCCTGCTAGGTAGGACCATAGCCATTGTAAGGCCCGTCCTGAAACCCCTATCCTCTCCAGCCTTTCCACCAGTATTGCGTGGCTCACCGTATCGAATGCGGCTGACATATCGAGTAATACTAGAATGGTGTCATTCCCATTGTCAGCGCGCATCCGTAGGTTGTCTAATACGGTAGCCAGAGCAGTCTTGGTACCATGACCTGGGCGAAACCCAAATTGGTCCCTGTCCAGCAGATGGTTATCTTCCAGATAGCATGAGAGACTTTTGCTGACTGCTTTTTCAAAGATGTTAATTGGATAAGGCAAAAGGGAAATGGGTCTAAAATGTGCTGGTGTCTTAGGGTCTAGCGAGGGTTTTTTCAGCAGAGGTGTCACTACTGCCTGCTTCCACGTCTCTGGGACTATTTCTACTTCCAAGGATTGGCTGCAGATGTGTTACAGCCAAGGAAAGTTTTCTTGACCGATAGTTTTCCAGATTTTGTGTGGAAGAGGGTCAAGTGGGGAACCAGAGGACACACTATTAGCCAGAATGTTAAAGGAATGATCCGTGAGGACTAGAAATTTGTCCAGGGAGGTGTTCACCCAGACCACTTCATCCGGCCTCTGGTTCGAATTGTCCTGGTCGCTGGTATTATTAGGAAGTAGGTCTCGACAATTTTAGCAATTTTCTCTTTAAAATGAGCCGCAATCTCCAAGCATAGTTCTTGCGAAGCAGCTACCTTATTACTCAAACCCCCCTTGATGAGTGGGTTGCTGAACCAGTTGGTGTAGATTGATGTTCAGGCAGGTGTTCCTCAAATCTCTCAAATGACTGCCCAGACTTCCGTTGTCCCATAAATTGAAGTTTCCCATTATAACCATTCTAGAGTGGGTTAAGGTCAAATTAGTAATAATATCCGCGAGTACTCAGAAGTGGGTATCTTGCCCTGGGGGTTTTTAACAGATCATTCCAGTAAGTAACCTGCCTTTAGCCTCCTGCAATGAAAACCCAAGAATTCCAAAAAAGTTTATATGTAGAACTTGGGAACTTTTCTTTACCTGGAAACATTTTGCATTCTGTTCCCTGCTCAGGATGGTGCTACATGCTGCAGCCATACGTTTGCAACACATTATCTGGGCCTCATGCGCATCGCCAAAACATACTACTGGTTATACCTCAACTAACACCTATCTGACCTTGCTCAACAAATAGCTGTTTGCCCAACCAACAGGAAAGCAAAAGCAGTTTGAGGGCTTATCTTCGGATATGAAAGCAATAAGTATGTGAAAGTACAAGCCCTAGATTTGCAAAAATATTAGAATTGGAGTCACTAATCTTGTGTTTATGTACTGCATTCCACAAAGTGAATTGGTGCCTTGCAATTTGTATGCTTATTAGGCTTGTCTTACACTACATGTTAGCCTGCTTCCTCCCTGCCCTGTGACATAACCTATCGTACATTAGGGCCCCCACAACACCTTTTCAGAACACAGGCATTTAGCTGCATAATTCGGTCCTCGTCTTTTGGACACTATGGTGGTGGTGTAATCAGTACACCAGTGGTAGGCATGCAGTTCTGTGCATTACTTTATTCCCGTAAGTTTGTTACATAGATGTATGATTCTTTGAGTGAATCTTTCCACAACTGCTTTTATTCAAAAGTATGGTATTTTCTGGAAATACCTACTTAAGGTAGCGTATCCCTTCACTTACTGACATTTTCCCTGCAAGCTGTTGCCTTATTATTACTTGACACTTATACCATATTCAGGCACTGATCTCATTCTTAGTGATAAATTGTATTTAGAATTGTTCCCGATTATACTCTTAATCTATCCATTCTGATTGAGACTTCAAGTCTCAGATTCCTCACCTTTTGAATATTCCCCAGGTATTAGACTAGATCCTGAAACTTTTCAGCAGTACCTCAGTTCACCTATAGGTGGTGCCATGCAGCTCCGCACGGAAGTCGTTATCCTCCGGAAATGACTTGCATAACCTAGACAGGCGACACTGCAGCATGCAGATCTCAGTTCCTTTTTTCCGGCGCCGCCGGATGTGGATCTGAAACTCCTCTTTGACACACTTACCTTAATAATTTATGTCCGAATTTCACAGTGTGCAAGGGAATGTCGCCCCTAAAAACTACAGCTTTTAAGCCCTGTAGGAACTGTCACAAACAAATGTCTGTGAGCTCTAAGGCCTGAAGTGACTGCACAATGATTAACCCGAAGACCATCCGAGATCACGAGGTGAAGCTTTACATCGACAAACGCAAGAAAACTCTGCATCAAGACTGATCTGAGTAAATGTAAATGTATTTGAGCTTATATAGTGCACAGCTACCCACAAAGGGTTTCCCGGCGCTTGCTTAGGGAACCCGTCCTGGTATTCCCCTTTGAGATAACCCCGGCAGGGTATCCACAAGGTGAAAGCCAGGCATCCCGCCGCGAGGGGCCGTTGTGGAGATTAAGCAAGCTATTGCCCAGAGTCGCAGAGTGTGAACCCGTGAGTCGAGAAGGCACCGGAGCGAGAATTATCGAGTCTGTGGAATTTTTGAGCCCAAGACCAGCCGAGGCGGGGAATTGAACCCTGGTCCAGGGCCGATCTCAGCTTCCGGGTCTGCCGCCTCTAACCCCTGAGCCACACTTCTCCACAGTGAGTGGGGCTCTAAGTCAAAAGTTTGATCCCTGCTCCATTCTCTCTACAGGAGTCGCAGAGGCCAGTCTTTGCCGAGATCTAAATCTTTGGATAAGTTAAAGAAGAAACATAAAAAACCGAAGCCCCCTGCATTCACCTAAGCAGGTGTGGGGGCAGTGCCATGGCTCTCAATCTCGCTCTGAGTCACTCAACTTGCAGCCGATCCCGTAACTGGTTCCAGCACAGCCCATGTTTCAAGGGCCTGTCGGCCTCTCCAGAGCAGGTCAAAGAGTTACGCAAGGCCCTGCCATGAGTCTTTGGATGTTTTCCGTCTACCTCTGGTATGCCAGTGGACCCCAAGGAGTCAGAGAATATTTTATCTAGGAAAAAACCGCAGGTTCACCCTTGATGCCTATTGGACCCTTTTGAGCCCATCACAACTCCTCCGGCTCCGATCCTAACCTTGCCTCTGGTGCCACGGTCCACGTAAGTCCCTGGAACTTTGAAGTCTGTGCCATATCCATCACTGCCATATGTCTTACTCTCTGACTCAGTCATCGCTTTTCTGATTTTGACTGAAGCCACGCCTGACCACACCATACACATTTTGCACAGACTGACAATGATTGATGTGGGTCATGAGTTGGTGCAGCCCTATCGAGAAGGCAATTGGTATGAGGGATTGCAAGAGGCTAGTGTTCTTATTACCTCCCCTGAAATTGGTCTTCTCTCACCTCCGCCCTAGCCACCGAGGAATCTCTTCATATGACATGGTCATGCATAAGGCAGCCGTAGTCCTTGACCTCCAGATCCCCACCTTGGAGGTCTAGATTAATGTGTTGATGGAAGTCCACCAGCTGAGGATGAGGCCTTTTTCCCATTTAATGAGGCACTAATCGATACCTTGTTGGGTTGTTTGGGACAAACCTTGCTCTGGCTCCCCGTCAACAGACCGATAGTTAGGCTCCATATGAACCTGCCCCAGATGAACCTTCATTCCTGGCTCAGCACCCATCACCTAAAAGTTTTGCGATGCAGGTGTGCACAAGCAGATCTAACTCCAACACTTTTCCGACTACTCCCTCCGATACGTAGTTCCAGAAGGGTGGAGACATTTGGCAAGCAAGTTTTCTCTTCCACCAGGTTGGCCCTAAATTCAGTAAATAGCATTCTGGGAGGCTTTTCCCACGCCCTTTGAGATGAGGTGGCTCAAGTCCTCCCTGAAGTCTGTGAAGATCTGACCTGTCCCTGCCCTGGCCATTCAAAGTGGTGTGGTGCAAGCAACCTGAAATTCACTGTGACTTGGATTCTACCAATTTCATCAGGCAAGCCATTGGTACCAGTGTTGCCATTAACCATCATGCATGTCTGAGATCAACCTGTTCTTGGCCGATATCCAGTACTCCGGACATCCCCTTTGACGGGACTCAGCTGAATAGAGACAAGTCTAATTCTGCTTTTGAGCAATTCAAAGAGAGAAGGGCTACTAAACGCTCTCTGGGCTTATCTTCTTTGCATCCCCAGCCGCCATAAGCTAATTGCTCCTAGAGCGGCTTTGGTAGAGATGTCCCACACCGCCAGCCATTCAGGCTCGGCAAAGAGACCAACAGTTTTGCGGTGGAGGCCATGGTGCCCACCGCTCCCACGACCAAGGCCAACTGGCTACCCAGTCCACTGCCCCCTCCCCTCCCAGATCCATACCTGCAAAACCCCTTTTACATGCCCTTAGTGGAACACAGTCAACTAGTGAGAGGCAGTATTCTAAGATTCTTCCTGGGTTTGTCCTGCAGATGGGTCCTGCAGTTCATTTGAAGAGAATATGCCTTCACCTTCCTCTCTTCGCCTCTGCTCCTTTCATTGTCCCCCAGGTACGAATGGAGGACTATGTCCCCGTTTTGCAGCAAGATTAACTCCAGATTTTGTGTCAGGAAGTGCATGCCCCTTTGGCCAAAGGGACTGTTGAGAGGGTGCCAGCGCCAGAAGTAAGACATGGTTGTTAGTCCCGCTATTTTCTGGTGCCTAAGGACGATGGAGGCCTTTTGTCCTATTTTAGCCCTGCAACCTCTCAATGCCTCCCTCTGGAAGAAGAAATTCAAAATGCTACCCATGCCCAGGTCTTGTCTACCCTTTCCCCCTGGATACTGGAAGGTGGCATTGGAACTGCATGACGCCTATTTTCATATACCTGTCCTGCCGGCCTCGCAGCGCTACCCGAGTTTTATGATCAGACAAGGGAACTTTCAGTTCTCTGTGCTCCCCATTGGTCTCACCAGCACTCCTCGGATGTTAGTGGTGATGGCAGAACATGGAGGTCAGTGGTGCCAGTCTTCCCTTTCCTCGTCGACTGGCTGTTGAAGGTCGGCTTCGCCAAGGCAGTCTTCAACCACCTCCAGACTACAGAGAACCTCCTGTCATCTTTGGGGTTCAAAATGAACGTTTCAAGTTCACACCTGACTCCTCCTCGGACATTCCTTTTCATTGGAGCCATTCTGGACATGGTCCAGTTTCATGCCTTTTCTCCAGAAAGGAGAGTTCAGGACCCAATCTTTCAGCCTTACACATGGCTTTCAGTGAGGTAGACTGACTGCTGGGACTGATAGCCTCTTGCATCCTGCTAGTCGAGCATGCCAGATGGCATATTTGGGCTCTGTAGAGGGATCTAAAGTCTCAGTGACCAGTTCATATTTTAGAGGAGACTGCAAAAGATCTGCAGTGGTGGATACTGGACCGTGATTGGGCCTGCTGCATACCCCTCTCCCTTCCTCATTCAGAGCTGATAGTGATTACCAATACATCTGGGTTGTAGTGGCCCTCTGGGAGGGATGGAGATCAGAGATCTCTGGTCTCCAGCACAGTCCTGTCTCCATATCAACCGTCTGGAGCTGAGGTCATCTGTATGGTGCTGAAAGCCTTTCTTCAATCCATCAAGGGGAGGCTAGTTCAGGTGCTCATGGACATCGCCACCATGTAGCCCTGCAACAAAATGGGTGGGCTGGGGTTATGTACCCTGTGACAGGAGGTCTTGTGCCTCTGGAAATGACTGTACCACCACCAAAGGAGTTCCTGTGGTGAGCCACCTGGCAGGAGCTTTACATTCCAGGGCAGACAAACTCCGCCATCAACACTTGGTGGATCACAAATGGCAATTGCACCCAGAGGTGGCACAAAGTCTCTTCCACGAATGGGGAGTACCTTGGCTCGATCTGTTTGCCACTGCGGAGAACACCAATGTCAGCACTGCTGCGTGTTGGAGTTTCCAAATTGTCGCTCACTTGAAGACACGCTTCGCCTCAAGTGGGACTTGGAACTCCTGTATGCCTTTCCACTGATACCATTCCTGTTCTGAGTTCTTAAGAGATCAGGACCTACTGAGCCCAAATCATCCTAGTGGCTCCGGATTGGGCATGGAGTGTATGGTATCCAGAACTCCTGGGCTTGAGTGTCTGTCAGGTTGCCACTATCTGAGGATTTGCTGTCACAGGTTCAGGAACGTATTCTACACCCAGACTTTTGCAATCTCCTCCTTCAAACTTTGAGATTGACTGGTGACAGCTGAGTGTTTTCAATCTTCCTTCCGAAATCTGCGATATTATTCCGGCAGCAAGGCATCCCTCACCAAAAACCGTTTATGCCTGCCATTGGAACTTAATTGTGGCTCAGTGCTTCTTTCAGAAAGCTGATCCATTTTCTGCTTCTGTCTGAGGTTCTGTTTGTGGTGCCTTTAGCTCGGGAAGGCCTTGTCCTGGGCACTATTAAAAGTTATTTTATTGCCATTTCAGCCCTTTTCCAGTTCCTGGATTAGCCCACTCTGTTTAAGTCTTCATTTGTGACATGTTTTCTTAAAAGGACTTACAGCATCTGTTCCCACCTACCCCTTTTGTAATGCTCCGATGGGACCTTAATTCGGTCTTAACGTATCTTATGTGTTCTCCATATGAATTCACGTACAGCTGCCCGATGAGACTTCTTACGCTTAAAGTCTTTTAAGGGGTGATTACATTGGCCAGGAGCTTGAGCAAGCTTCAGGTTCTTCAGACTAGTGTCTTCTTTCTGCTGAAGGTGGTGACCCCTTTCCATGTCAGCAAAAACCTCACACTGCCGACGTTTTGTGCGCAACCTCATCCTTCCAAGGAAGATGAGAGAGTACATAAATTGGACCCAAAAAGAGCTCTCTTCTTTTACATCGATTGCATCAAAGAACACCAGGTGGTCGATCATCTGTTCATTGAGCTTACTTGAGCAAAAGAAGGCATGGCGGTGAAAAAATGGACCATCTCTCAATGGATTGTACTCTGCATCAAAATCTGCTATGCACTAGCTAAGAAGCAGCACGCTATAGGCTTGCGGGGGCATTCCACCAAGTCCAAGGCCACTACTACTGCATCAGCACACAGCGTTCCTGTCCTGGACATCCGTATGCTGCTCCATGGGCGTCACTCCACACGTTCACAAGATACTACTGCCTGGAGAGATAGGTCCATTAATACGAGAACTTTGTCAGTTCGATCCGCCAGGACTTTTTGATTCAAGACAGTTCACAGACTAACCTCTGTGAAGGATCTCTTCTAATGTGAGGAATCTATGGTTAGAAGTCTCTATCAAAAGAACAAGTTACATATCTTTAGTAGCACTTTTTCCGGTATAGACTCTAACTGCAGGTTCTCTACGGACTTTCCCATAATGCGAACTGGGCTCTTCACGTAGGAGATGCCGTTAGACTGCACACTGGCCAAAAATCATTATGATGTGGCTCTGTGTTTTTGATGTGGAACTAGGCAATAAATAAACTTGTGTTAATGTGCTGGGGTGGCCCCTATATAGGCACCCCGCACTCCACTTCCAACATGGACAACATTGACGCAGCGCCACCGACACCATCTACCGGCATGTAGAGGTACTGCTCAAATTTTTCCGGATTCAGCCTGGTGCCTGAGGAATATTCTGAGGTGACGAATCAGCAGTTAGATACTGTCTACCAGAAAAGTCGTTACGAGAGGTGACTTGTTCGTCTGTCCATGTAAATGTTAATACCTGTATGCACATGTGGGTATATATGTATATGTACACTCTGACTCAGCCCAAAACTTTCAGAGTACATTTGACTCCCATACATGTTTTCCAGACTCCTCTCTATCTACACACTCATCCAACTAACAGGTGCAAATGTTAGCCGCTCTCACACCTTGCATCTTTCCTTTACTAATCCATTTCAATTAATGTATCCTTATTCAAAACAATAGTTTATGCATGAGCTCTAGACACCACAAACACATCTAATCCTACAAGGCAAAGGAAGCTCACCTTACTAATCTGATTTCTATTTACCTTTAACCTTTGATTCAGAAGTAGAATGCTACTCACTGCGGAGCACTTCAATGCCTCGTCATAAGCTTTATATTAATAGGTTACAATTACAATTTAGCAAGAGTTTACTTCGTTCATCGTGATGACCAAAATAGATGACTAACATGTGCACTCCATCCAACGATGTAAACTTCTATGGGAAAGTTTCCTGTCTCTTCTCCTGTGGCCTCCTCCTAAGGAAGTATGTATTTATTCCTCGAAGTAGGGTTTTCATTTGACAATTTCCCTGCATTTTGCATTGCAGTCTTGGGCAGCAACATCCAGCCTTTCAGATGTTCGAGTGTGGATGAAGTTGCTGTGGTGAGAACAGCGGGTGGCTGGATTTCATGCCAGCAGCCCAAAAGTTTCCACAGTGAATAAAATAAATGTACCTTTAGTTTAGTTTACTGCAATTCATTTAAATATTCAGTCGTTATTCTACCTTACAACCTTGGTGTAAGCCATTCTTTGGTTCCCTCATTGATAAGCCTTTTTATAGAATAGTAAATATATAACATCAAGGTCACTCGTGAGAGCTTAACACTGTAATGGAAAACAAATCTGAGTGGCAATTGGAAAGCAGTGATCTTGGAACCCGTCTGTTGACAGAATCAATAGCCTCCTGGTAAGTGTTGTGATTGTACTTCTGGCATGCCTGATTCCAAAAAAGCAATGCTTGCTCAGACTGAGTGCAGTGCCTTCTGGAGGAAAGGGGTGTGGAGCACATCTAGCTTTCTGAATCTAGCATTCAAAGCATTGTCTGTACCGGGCAGTTTTTCAAGTCTTCCTTGGACAGACTGTGGTGGCATATGGTGACATTTTGGATCGCTCAACGACATACTGCAGTATTCTGCTTTTATGTCTCTTCTTTCTGTGCCTTGTATTGCGCAATCTCCTTTTCTGAGGATGCTAGGTTGTGTTCTATTGTGAACTCTTCCCAGGGCACAAGTCGTAAAAAAACAAGTGGGGGGACGCTGTCACCGGAAGTGACGTCACAACAGGAAGTGATGTCACGAAAGGTGCCAAGCTCCTTGTCCTAGAGAGGCCAAGGAGTGAATTCCAGCTGTTTGGCAGTGGGGACGGCGTCCCCCCGGTAGAATAAGTGGGGGGACGCCGTCCACCTGCGTGGTACCCCGACTCGAGCCCCGACTCTTCCCCTTGAGAGTGAGTGTCATTATTGGAAAGCTTTTGTCAGTTGGCTTGGACCGTTGGTGGCTGAGGTCCCTTGCATGAGATGTACAATAAACTTATGCTGTTTCATCAACTACTTTTGGTCCCCTGCCTGCTATTTATCCTAAGGAGAACACCTAATTTTGGCGATGAGGATGGGTAGAGTTCCACAATAGAACACAACCTAGCAACCTCAGAAAAGGAGATTGCGCAATACAAGGCACAGAAAGGAGAGACGTGAAAGCAGAATACCACACATACTGTGTGCATGTTTTTTTTAAAGCATGAAAACAGTTTATATCCTTGATGCATCTGTTTGCTCAGATAGTGAAGTACGGGAAATTTTCCTAAATAAGTAAAATAACTTTTGGATGGAAAGGATCGTTTTTGAGATTGAAGGACCGTATTTAGTGGTTTTCATGATAACTGGTTTCAGCCCTGAAGAAACAGAGGGGGTGTTTCCGGGAAACATATCGGCTGCTAATGCGAAGAGCCAATAAATAAGAATAACCAATCCGTTAAATAGATAAGACTTTTTTTCATGTTAACTGACACATAGATTACACAGCCAAAGCAATGGGAATAATACTGTAGGAAAGTAGGATCTGCTTCTTAGGGTTACCCCGACTTTTTGCTTGATGTTACACTGTTTCTGACTAGTTTGACTGGGATCTGATAATCAGGACCCCCAGCCTTTCTGCTTTCTTCTTAAAATGTTATGCATGTACTTAGGTACACTCCAGATTGGATACTGGGGTATTTATTTATTTATTTATTTTTAAATTTTCTAGAGCGCGCAAATACCTTCCGGTGTCTCGGCGCAAGTGTGTACAGATTACATGGTTGTGAGAAGATGTTACTGGTTAAAAAGCCACGTTTTAAGATGTTTTCGAAAGGAAAACAGCGAAGTATGTTCCTTGATTTGAGAAGGGATCTGGTTCCACAGTTTGGATGCAGCCACTACAAATCGTCTGTCTCCCCAAGTTACCTTTTTTGTTGGGGGAATTTGGAGCTGTTGAGCTGTGGATGAGCGCAGAGTTCGACTGGGTTTGTAAATTTTGAAGGCGTTTTTGAAGAAGTCAGGACCGTTATTGTTCAAGGCCTTGTAGGTTATACACATGGCCTTGAACTTTATCCTGCTTCTTATGGGTAGCCAGTGAAGCTCTCTAATTATAGGGGAGATAGAGGCGTACCCTTGTCAGTCCCTAGTATAAGGTACGCATGTTTTAGAAAAATGGAGATGCACTGAAACTAAGATAAATAAACCAAAGTGTTTCTTCTTCTGTTGACTTTTATTTCATAGATGATAAAGATACGACGACAGCCAACGTTTTTCATTCCTGTGTAAACAATTAACGGAACTTCTTCAGGGCTGTAACAAAACATAAAGATATAAACAAACAAATGTCTTTAGATGACGGACAAAACCCATATTACAAAACGTACATAATTTTTAAGACAAGATATACACACATTAATATACACATAAATATATTTACAAATATATGTACAAATAATATTTTTTAAAGAAAGGTATTTAGATATTAAAAAAAAAAGCAGTCCTATAAAAAAAGGAGATATACTTTTTATCTAAACATTTATATATATGAAAAACTTTCACAAAACCCACAATTAAGAGAGGCAGTAAAAGAAATACATTCTAAGCATCTTGTTTTAAAAGTTGACTGTTCTATTTTCAACTTGATGCCTAAACATTAAAGATCACAAAGGAGAGCAACTTATGAACAGTGGGAGAAAGATCTAACTATCTTGTGTTCGGAGTAGACTATTTTTAAACTATTTTTAAGCTGTTTTCAAAGCTGTTTTTTAAAATATGGTACAAATGTATCCAGGGCATAGGTACCCCAGAGGCCTCCCATGGACTGAAGCATGTATTACGCCACCCGTTAGAGGCAATGAAAAATGGAACTACAGGCCTGCCCATTGCAACCTGTGTAAGCAGGTGCTTTCACCACTTACTTTAGATATAGGTTTACTATATCTTTAGGTCACTACACTTAAAACTTTAAAGCACGTAGAGGTGCTTTATATGCACGCATAAAATGCTATCTTGATAACTGTTGCAACAAAACATGTCTTGTTTAGTATCAAACACCTTGGAATCATACCTCCACACCGGTAACCGGTGTGGGAGGTATGATTCCACTCTTCTGAAGCGACCTTCGTAGGGTCACTGGTCTTCCCGGTACCAGCCTTCTCGACTCAGGCAGCAGAAAAGGGTTGCTGCTGACCACAGACCCATTTCTACTCTCCTGCTGCTGAGCCAAGATCGAGCAGGGGAATGCAGGACAATAGGCATCCTGTCACAGGGAGGTGTGACCACCTCCCAGACCGGATTTAGTGTATTGGGGATGGCTGGGTGCACTTCCAAAGTGCCTGAAAGTCTGCATCTGGGGCACACTTGGAGTCCTGGTGCATAGTCCAGTTCAAACCAGTTCTGGGAGCTGTTGGCTCCTGCTCTGGCGCGAAACTGGACGAATGACATGGGAGTATCCTCCCCACTGTCCTGACCCTCCCCTGGGAGGGTTCCCTGGACCTGTCCAACCCATTCCCGTGGGTATGTAAGGGCTTACCTGGCTGTAGGACCCTAGATTTGATGTGGACAAGATTCTGATCAAGAAACCTTTGACCGTCTGGACACTATCGACTTCGACTAGGCCCGACTTCGTCTCCCTCTCCGTCCAAAGCATTGACTGTGCCCTTGAACCATACAGGCTCCGTGCAGGACTTGTGGAGCATCAAGGACAACTGAAGTGTCTCCCTTGGGGTGAAGGAGTCAGTCCCCTGCATTTGCAGGCACCGCAATGCATCTGACAGGCCTTCTGATCCTGAGCTCCTGCGGACTCCGAAGGCTCCAGCAACACAGGAGGTGGGTTCCTGCATTACTGCGTTTCTTGAGGTCGAGCTACCCTCTCACCGAGTTTGAAGCCAGTATCCCTCGTGGGGACTGCTTTACCCAAAGCCCTGTGCACCTCGTTCATTTGCAAGTGCATATGCTTGTTAGCATACCCCAACCAAGTGCATTTGGCGATCGATAGCCCCAACCTCTGGGCAAATTTCGTACAAAGGACCTCGGCCTCCTCGCACTCTGTGCCCTGCTAGCTGTTGTTTTGTGAAACTGCTAGAGGTCCCCTTGCGACTCCTGTGCCTTTGGCCTATGGGTCCATTTGAGGGACAACACTGATTTTCTTGGGCTCCCTTGGTTGTTCCAGGCCTGCCCTGACTCCCTTTGCTGTGGTGAGTCTCTTGGTCCTTGCTGGGCCAAATTTTGACCTTCCTCGAAGGTTACCCCTGCCAAGGCTTGTTAGGGATCCCGCCGGACACCGACCCCTCCGCACTCCGACCCCTCCGCACTAGACATCCTTCATGTGACAGCTCGTATCCGGCTCCTGGTCGTCCTCAATGTCTTCTGGTCCCCGTGGCTGCAGAGTCAAGGTCTCCCTCTTCACAGCTGAAGCACCCGGCATCGGTGGGCATTCGTCTACCAAGCCCCTGGTCACTACTGAGTGACCCAGACTGTCCCCTCTACTTTCAGGTTCCTTCTTTCAAGAATCCACCTGTGGGTTCCACCGGACACTTTTCTTCTTTGCAATAGTGGCATTTCTTTGAAGACTCCCATTGAGAACGACAGCAGTTCCCGATGCCATTTCGACCCTATGCACCTGGCTTCCCTGGGATAGGTAACTCTGGTACTTCGGTATCCATGAGTGGGGTGGCTGTCCAACCTTCTATGTCCTAAAGGGTTTCTTTGTAATCCGCTGATATAAATATAGAGAAACCTACTTGTTCATTTGGTTGATGAGTGATTACAAATATAAAATCTTGATGCGTGGTTAAGTTAAAACAATCCAATAAAGCAAATAAACGCCTTTGAGAATCACTTAATACCGGGCACATAGTAAGTACATGGAAACGGTTTTGCAGGCACATAGCACATAAATTACAATTAGAAAAAATAACTGGAGCTCCACTTCTTCTTGCCTCTAAAGAGTTAAGGGGAAGATACCCTAGCCGAAGAAACAAAATAAAGTGTTACGCATTATGTGATATTTGATAAAAGGTACATGTTTCTTTCCCCAAAACGAATGTGTGCTACCAGGCATGTATTGTCTTTTGATCATCTTTAAGCTTTGAAGAAAAGTCCCACTTTGCTCTGTCTTTGTCAGTCTCTTAAATATGTAAATGTTAGAGTTTAGTTTTTGTATAGCTCCAGCACAATGATTTGAATTGCATCGTAGCACGAAGAAGAAATGCATTTACAGTAATAGGGCACAGAACAGCCACACTTCGTACTTAACCCCTTCCATGCTCATGACGGAACTGTTACGTCATGAGCGTCGGTTGAGCTGTGCTCATGACGGAACCGTTCCGTCATGAGCTGATAGGCTCATTAGAACCTTCAGCACAGCGCGAAAATTCGCGCCGCGCTGAAGGGGTTTAACAGTTCACTTTACTATTTATAATGCTCACTGTGCTATACAGTGTAAATATCGATTCAAGGCTAAAACAAGTAGGACTCAAAGTCCTTGAACAAAGCTAAACGTAGTAAACCAGACATTTTCCATACCAATACTATTCCTAATTGAAAAATATTTTTTAAAGTAAATCTTATATAGTTAGTAACATGGTTGAATTTCTGCTTCTAACATCCAGATAAACTGTCATTGTGTGTTTTCCACTTGCAACTAATAGCTTTCACCTTAATTAATACTCAATGTTCAGCCAGCTATATATCAGACCTTCCAAAGATAAATGCGCAAACTTTCGAACGCCAATAATAGTTTGAATGGACCAATTCTGAGCAGGTTGCAATCTTATAAGACATTCTTTGGATGCATTTAAGAAAATGTGCATGCAAGATAGAATTAAAGCGGAGTGGTTTCGTCCTGTTTCCATATCCTTAGGATATTAAGGAAAATTAAATGCTTTCTTCCAGCTGCTGGATTCAGGACAGCAGTCTCTGCCCTCATTTTGTCGCGTTTAGACTACTGCAATAGCCTGTACCTAAATCTGAAAAAAAAACATGGGTATAGACTGCAGCTGATTCAAAACGCAGCAGCGAGACTGCTGATGGGGATCCCCAGATACGCCTCAGTACGAGAGGGTCTCGGGCAACTCCACTGGCTGCCTGTAATAGGACGTGCGCAGTTTAAAGCTCTGTGCACTGTCTTTAAGGCTTTGATGGGCTTTTGCCCAGAGTTTTTGAGCAGGTGTTTTAAGTGGTACATGCCCGGAAGAGCGCCTCCCTCGGCCGAATGCTGATTAGTTGCGGTTCCACGGATAAAAAACGCCAGGTGGGGAGGAAACAGCTTCTCCTTCTGTGCAGCAAAAGCCTGGAACAGCCTGCCGGTGCATCTTAGGAATGCCTTGGAGCTATTTTCCTTTAGAAAGGGGCTTAAGACCTGGTTATTTAAGGAGTAGATCCCGTTCTTTTTCTCAGGAGTCAGCAGGTAGCGCTAGGATGCCCTTGGGCATAAGCGCACTTTATAAGCTCCTAAATAAATAAATAAAGTAATCCTGTATTGCTGTATTGTTTTATAGGCTAAACAAAGAGCAAACGTTTGGCAGGACCTTGATTCAGCTAAGTGGTGACATATTTGTTGGCATAGACACAAGTTACCCACCAACCATAAATTCAAATTTCAGTAAACAAATGACAGTAACTCAGAGATTGGCCTTTAGAAACTCTATAATCACTTACAAATCATGAGGCCCTCTGATAGATCTTTTAAGAGCTAATAGGGGCTCAGATAATTAGAGACGAAAGTCATCCTTTCATGAGGACCTGTAATGAAGAAATGCCTATCTAACAATAATAATAACCATATCTTATCAATAATATCATCAATTAGGAAAGACAAACTCAGAATAGTTTTCAAGGTACTTTTATCTAATCTTCAAGATGAATGGTCCATACACAAAAACACATTAGAATCTTTAATACTTGGTTATTCAGTTGACTACAGGTAAAATCACAATAGAGTCACAGTTTAAGCAAAATACATCATAAATCAAATAACTGGCATGAGGGGAGAGAGAAAGAAAAAGGAAGAATACACATTACAATTTCAGTATGCAATTCAGGAATCATATGAACCAAAGTTCAGTTGTCGATTATCAGGACCGAGACGCAAAATGAACTGAAGCACAGTGTGCGATAGTCTGAATAGTTAACTCTTCAGCTGAAAGGTTTAGCTTGCTCAACTTCGCCAACTGATGAAGTGCAGGGGAAATCAGATGAGTTCAGTTCAGAATAATCAGAATTTGGACCAACAGCATATCACCCCCAAGATTTGCAAGGAAAAATAGCCGCACACCTGCTTTTGCCACAAAGTTATAATACCTCGAAATGTTAACTGTTCCAGCCCACAAAGTAACTTCTGCACAATTTTACATGTTTTCTATTGGTTGAGATCCATGGTGTGATCGTGGAATGATCATTCTTCAGCCCAAATCCGGAGCCCACACGTAATATCTTTGTTCTCTGTCTACATTTTTCTAAGAATGTACAGTATCATTTAACTTCTGGACTAGGAAGCACACTTGCAACTTAACATGTCTATGCACTTGTTTCCGAGTTAGCTTGCAACAAGATTGACACAGTTCTTTCATAGAGAAAGGATATTCAAATTGTAGGAAATAAACTTTAGTGATAATGCTCGTAGCTAGAGCAATCAAGTCAACATTTTAGTTTGTTTGAAAGAAATAATGAAGGACAAAATACATTTCTCTGAGACCTACAATATAGAGTCATAATACACTTTGAGGCCTACATGGGAAACCACAAAATCACCATTTTCTAAAAGAAACGTACTAACGTTAAAGCATTTGAAAAAATATAAACGCATACGAAAGTAATATAAAAACACTTTTCCATTACATTCATAATCACAGTCTAATAAATTTAGTTAAAAAACAAACAGCTTCTCTTTGCAGTTTCAGATTTACGTGTTGAGAAAACATAGCAGGAAACATTTCATAAGAGCAATCCTTTCAAATCATATTTTGCTAAAAAAAACAGTCTGCATTATTACTTTCTACATTATTTTGATAGCACATTAGACGTTTTTCTCTCTGTCGTAAATGTCTTTTTCACCAGTTTGCAACCCTTCTGCATGCTTTTATGATGCAATTTTAACCTCATGTATTTCACAAGACACAATATAAGTCATGCTTCTTAAGTACGTATTCGTAATTTTCACTCAATAAGCAAGATTTGACCAAGCAAAATCATTCTTAAATAACCATGCTCCATCAACTTTGAGCATAATGTTCCACCTTAACATTGACAGTGACTTGTTCAGATGTTAGATCATTTTGAAGCATCATTGCAAGATTTCGCCTGTTGAGGAATAGCATCATTAGCCAGGACAAGCACTCTTACTTGTGGCCCTGAAGGTTAGGCAGTTTGCTCGAATCCAGTACATGTATTATTCTTGTGCAAACTGCTATACCGACTATCATTGGAATCCCCATGGAGGACATGTAGAATTTGAGTATCATCTCTATACTTTTTTTTATAATTAAAGGCCCTCCCAAGAAACGAAAAATAAATCACACCAAAAAACAGTTAAACATGTCTGTAATTGTTAAATATCTTTAAGAGAATTCCATGTCTGACTGACAGTCACGTGTAATGTGCTGCTGCCTGTATAGCATGCCATAATTCTGATTTCATTCTCGTAGTGGTGCGCACAAACTAGAGGGTGTGTGTCATTGAAGTTGTGCATGCCCATACATTTTACTTGTAAGTTGATTGTGTGTGAAGCACATTTCATAAAGGGCTGAAGGGAATGAAGATTATCCAAGAGGAAGATTTGATTTAATTTAACATAGTAGCAATGCAGTGCACCACCCATTAATCCAACTTAAACTGTGACTGTGGGGAGCATGGAGATGTGACTCTTGCCTTATATGAGACAGCACACTGCTCACAGACCTCTGTGACTTAGAATGAATAACCTTCTCCATTTTACCCTTTCACTTATAGTGTCCCACTCCTTGTGTCCTTCGCAGTATCAACATCCCTCTTCCCACATACTCTTGCTAATGCATGCAGAAACGCACTGCTTCCCCAAACAAACTGCATCACTATGCAGTGGGCTATAGCTTTTCTTAGACTGAAAGCTAGATGATTCTTTCTTCTTTGCATTTGGTTGCCTTATCTCCAATGGAATCTGTTGCGTGGACACAGTGGCTAATAGGACGTATGTAACTCATGATGCACAGTTGACTGTATCTTAAGTTCCTGGTGGAGATCTGTCTTGCGCCAAATTTCTGAAGCTAGGTTTGGCTTTATTTTAGGGTAAATGCCACTGTCTCTTTGGACAGAAGAAATGGCTGCTACGGTGTTTTTTTTCTTTTTGCAGCATGTGAATTCTCCCAGATACTTGACCTCATTTCCAACGTTTGCTGAAAATTCTCATGTAGTAGACTCGAAGTTTGTGGCTCAAAGGTTGATAAGGTTTGATGTAGTCATTTGGATTTCTTGATTCTTGTACTGTTCAGTAAGAATTGTGATTACCCCCGTGTCATGGGAGTCTGTGATGATAGTTGAGTGCATCTTTCAGTTTGGATAGAAGACGTAAGTGGATCTTTTTTATGCTTGTCAGCAGACTTTGAAGGTGGGTATATTTTATATGATTTTTTCGCACTTCTACTCAAGTGCGTTGTAAAGAATTGATGGGACTGGGAGCAACATATTGGGTAGTCTCTACTTCATCTGTATGGGATCATTTTATTCGAAAAGCTACCTCTATGATAAAATAGTTTATCTTTTATATTTTAACATATTTATTATTAACATATTTATTACGTTTTCATTAAATACAGATGAATTGAATTGAAAATATTTTGGCTTATTAGCAGCAAGTTCTCTAGTCCCCTTTTCCAAGGTCTTAGCTTCTTGCGATGGATACATTGGTAAGAGTCTAGAGATGTATGGCTGTAATTTCAGGCTTTTTAGAGAGGTAAATCTATAAATTTTGCATAAGGAACTGTGGTTAGAAGGATTTAATTTAGGAAGAGATTTCAAGCTAGGTTTGGAAAAAAACAGAACATAGTTTTGGTAGGATTAAGTTTGAGTGAATGAGCTTGTCACTTCTCTCATTTTACATTGGATTAGACATTCACGTAGAGATGAAGTTATCTGGAAACACTCATTGTATTAATCAATAGCCACAGTGCACACTACAGGGTATAAGAGAACCCAGTGAGCTGCAAGAATCTAGTTTCCTACATTCTGACATAGATGAGAGAAGGAAGACAATTTCAGTACTTTCTCTGCGAAGCCCATCTGTGCTCTCAAGATCGCAAGTAGTGTATCATCAAAAATCATATCAAGTTTCTGATCTTGCAAGCATAACCAGAAGACAAAGTTTACATTATCCATAAAATAAAGTATGTCATCCAAAACACCAATGCCTGCAATCAGTGATATTTACTCAAGGAGCATTTTGTTTGATTATTGTTTAGGTTGTCTATGCCTTTTCAGAAAAGGACTCAAATCTCTGTCCTGCATTTCAGACTGAAACCAGATAAAAAGTGTGAAGTGAAATGTATTTGGGATGAAACTGCCTTTTCAGTCCGTTTTCTAAAGAAGGGAAATATTGAGACATGGTACTGATTTTCATCAGTGATTTGGTACTAGTTTTATAGGTGAACTTAACAGCCTTCTTATACTGAGGTCAGGTTCTGGTGACTGGAGAGACAGTTATGCCCTAGACTGTCGATCCAAAGAGTTGCCTCCCTAACCTCTTTTGGGACTACTGCTTATCAGTATATCAGACTGGACAGGGGGGGGGTCCTCCAGTGGTATGGCTACAGCAGTGACCCTGAGGCAGTGGAAATGGTACCATGTCTGTAGTCGGGGAAATGACCTTATAGTACAATGGGAATCCATGTGATCCAGAATGCACTGCTGTTGCTTATCTGTATTGCTAGGGGCAACTTCAGAGAAATGTTTCAGTCCCTTTGATGAATGTGGAGACAAGTATATGAGAGTGGATTCAGTCTGAGGAATCCTGCAGGCATAGTTTCACTGGCTGTGAAGTTCGATCACTCAAAATAGGAGTGGAGAACGGTACAAAGTGGGGAGGAAAAGACTTAAGGAAACTCTTAAAATGCAGGATTGGAACGAAGGCAGTGAAAATTCTAAATACGTAAGCCGACAAAGCAGCAACAGGTCTGGATTACAGGAACGGTTTTAATAGGCTATATCTTGCACTGAGTAGGTTGCTGAGGCCTTTTTAGGTCGGGCCTAGAGACAGTGCACATGCACTGCTCGCTCTGCGAGACTGCTGTAGTACAGTATGGGAGAGAAGCCGCGCCCCCTCTCCTCATATTTTTCATTGACTTGTGTTATTGTCTTTCGTAAATGCTGCCTTTGGATTCGTTAATAGGCTTGTTAGTCCCTCCTTAGTACAGCCTTGTCCTCATTTGTACCCTCCCTTAGCAACTGGTCCTTTCACTTCGTTGTTACACGGGACCTGCTATATAGTCTGTATGCACTACTTACTTTACTGAGTTTCTCTTACTGCAGGCCGGACATGCTCTGCTTCAGCTGAAACCGCTTGTGTTTTTTAACCAGCACGGCCGCCTGCTTTCAAACACTTTCACCCAGCATGATCACATGTCTGTTTCAACCCCCCAATTAAAATGGATTTAGAAATGATTAGCAAATGAAGTCCTGTGAATTCCAGGTAGCACAAAAATACTGTGTTAATGGGCTGAAGCGGACAACGGCTCATCTGTGTTACATGTCATCTTTACTAAAGCCACCTGACGGGTTGTTTTCAAAAGCCTGTTTTATTAACACCACCACCACTAGTACCACCACCACCACTAATACCAACACCACCACCGCCAATACCACCACCTCCACCAATATTACCACTGCCAATGCCACCACCACCAATACCACCACCACCACCAATAGCTCCACCACCAATAGCACTACCATCAATCCTACCACCACCAATACCAACACCACCACCAATAGCACCAATATCACCACCACCAATCCAATACCACCGATACCAATGCCACCATCAATACCACCACCATTACTACCACCACCATTCCAATACCACCACCCATACTACCACCACCAATCCAATACCCCCAATACCAATGCCACCATCAATACCACCACTACCAATACCCCCACTACCAATACTACCACCACCAATACCACCAGTACGAATACCACCACCACCAATACCACCACCATTACCAAATACCAATACCACCACCACCACCAGTACATCCCCAATACCGCCCACAACCAATACCGCCACCACCACCAATACCAATACCACCACCGCCACAGCGCCTCAGCGCCTCTAGCTTACTAGTAATAGCAGGGGCACTGTACGAGGCCAAAGCTGCAGCCGAGACCATCACTCCCTCCCTCCATGCCTGCAATAAAGCACAGCTTGCTCTGCACCAGGAGGTGAAGCCAGGGCCCTACTAAAGCTTGAATGTTTTTTATTAGGCCAAAGATAGCAATGACATTACGCAATGCCACACTGCGCACTCAAATTACGTACGGAGAGGGCAGGAAATAGCCCCCACCCCTCCCGCTCTCCCTCCTGAGCCACAACAGTGTTATCACAGAGCAAAAGGTGTTGAAGCGCTTTGTTAGTGTTTATAGCTTGAGTCATATGTAACTCTCACTTCACACTTTGTGTCTGTGTAATTTACAACACTTACACATCTTTTTTACTGCACTATTTATTACTACTTTGAAGACTTCGCAGGCCGGTCTCTTCCTCTGATATTTACAATCTAATAAGCGGTCGAGAAGGCCCTTTATTGCAATACGATAGGTCTATTTTTTGGGGGTGGGCTGACTTGGGTGTTAGTTCGAAGGGGTAGAGTCCTATTAAAGTGATACATTTTCCACTATACATCGTAAAGGGGTATTTAACCTCATTCCTAAGTTTCTTTAGAGTAACACCCTCTACTGCAAGCAACAAAACATTTGGCCCTTATAATTTAACTGTCTTCAGCTTATAGTATTCATCCATGTCGCATGTCTGTTTGTGCTCTTGTGTGACCATCACTTTGGTTTAAAAAATACTGCCACGACACCAAAGATGTTATTGGTTTTAAGGATCTAGTACCCTATCAATGACGTCAGTGAATGCTACTAGGCGAAGGATGATGCTTGAGGGTAGGTACCTTTTCATTTCTCATGTTGTGGTGTACTAGAGTCCGTGCCTTGCTCAGATTTGGTAAATATGTTTTACTAAAAGCCACACCATTTCCAAGTACTCACCATAGAAGTGAGTGTGGAGATAGTCATGTCTTCTCTCAATTTCGGCTCTCCATCATTTTGCATTGTTTAAGACTAGTGGGGCTCACATTTTTCAGAAGGTGGATGTCTCTCGAGATAATGATTTGTGGAGAGCGTTTATAAAATGGATTCAATGCCTGAAGCACTACAAACTGGAATTCAAACAGTGATGGTTTAACATTTTTCTTCAGATTGCAGTTCCTCGAGGACGGGATGGTTATGGCTTCACGATATGTTGTGATTCCCCAGTTCGTGTCCAAGCTGTTGATCCAGGTAATACAGTTACTTCTTTAGTATCTTTTTTTTCTTTCTTTTCAGCAGCCCTGTAAGTGGTATTTCCTACCTGGAAAATCGGCGGTAGTTGAACATTACACACTACTGCAATAGTTTTTTTCCCCTTTTCACATGGGGTTGTTTCGTATAGTGTATTTTTAATATAAAACAAACTGTTGTCCATTGTTTCTTACCAGTGTTTTATCAATATCTTATAAGTTCTTGGTATTAATCTAACTTCTTTTTTTTATTTCAAAGTATTTTATAAATTTTTATAAGCAGGTACATTAGCATTTCTGTTACAAGGTTAGCCAAACGTAGTTTATAGAGCAGTGTTTACAGGTACTTTGAAATATATGTTTAGCTAACCACCCTCTAACTTGACTTGCTGGAAAATTAGGCAAATGATGATAGAAAGAAAGAAACAGGAAACATGCCTATTAATTTAACTTCTAATTGATGTTTACGTTCCATTATGAACCCACAGAATCTACAGACCTTTTATCTGTCAGTTATTCTTTTTCAACTTATATGTGTTAAGATGCAGGGACGCTACCAACTATAGCTTGGTATATTGATGGCCCAGGCCAGCCCAGCCAAACATGCAAGGGAGCTGCTGAATCACAAATCCAGGGAAGCTCCACTTTCCTTGATCTTGTCCTGGACTGAGAGAGACCTTAAGCTCCTCTTGTTAACTCCACAGTGCTGAGTCCAACAGGCAGACCATCAGGTGCATGTTGAATGTGGTGTGCAACATACAGGGCTTTGACACGATGGTGTAATTAAAAGTTTTTCACCCATCTGAGTAATATTAGATGTGCACAGAACTCACTATTATTTTTTTTACTACTTTATATGCTGCCGGGGGACAATCCGGGTATACTCAAACGGATTATTCCTTTATGTCATTTATAGATTATTTGGTCATGTTGTGGGCTTTACAAATGAGTCTGGTGAGTCAAGGTCGACACTCCTGGATTGTAGTACCATGCTAGTGAAACTTTGGCATACTTTCTGAATGGAGAGGATGCGGCGCAGCAAAGTGGGCTTAGATGAATTTCACCCTTGTCTGTGCAGTTGCTGGGGTTACAAACCTTATGTTGCGCTAACTCAAAGTGAGAATCCATAGATGTGGTGTATGGGCTAAAGATATTTTGGCGCTATCACCGAGATTTCCTGTCATGGCTACTGTTGATTTACTGAGGCCCCAGCTAGTAAAGGTAGACATCGGTTCCCATAATGAAGATCAAAGAACAGATTAGTAGTACAAGCTAAGACGAAGGTGATAGCCCATTAGTAGGAAGGTGGAAATTGATTTTTTTTGTTGACCAGGAGTAATTTCCCATATACCAATGTATAAGGAAGATTCTCCACACGATCTTCAGGAATGCACTTTATTAATGTAATACTGGTACACCCACACCGAATACTTCCACCTCTGATCAGCTCTATTCTCCATCTTACTGCACTGCTAATTACGTAGCAGCCCATGACATCAGCCAGCCCCGTTACATAGATAACATTCCTTCCCTCAACTAACTTCACAACACATCTTCCATTTTTTTTTCAATAACGAAAACAACAAATGTCAAAAATATCCAGCACAATTCATATTGTATGTATAATTTCATTATTTTCCTATATAATCATTCACAGGCGAAGACGCCCCACTATTATTTGGTGTATGAACCTCTTCTCTGTACATGGAACTTCCCCCTCCTCAATTAACAAATCAAAATGTTTCTTTCCTTCCTCACCAACTGACACACTCCACTTGTTACTTATGGATAAGGAACTCCTGTCGTACATTTCTGTTGCTCAATAAAGTAGAATTACAAAGTATTTTTTCCACTTTATGAGGTCTTTAACATCTATTCTGCCACGTCTCAAAACTCCAATTATTTTTACACTCCCCATATCTCCCACCTGCAAATTGACAGGTGGACAGCCATGCTCGACATCATAATATTTCTTGTATATATACTTTGCCTCGTTAATTCTTCCTTTTACAACCTCCGGATCCCATGCCGCTCTTTTGGCTCAATTCCCAATACCCCTTTAGGTCGTTCCGTTCATTGTTTACCTGCCAGCCATCTAAATTTCTGGCCTTTACATCGGTTAAGAGGAAATCTTCTTTGTAAGCTTTACACCATTCCTCAGACATAATCCTATCCACCCCTTCCCCTTCACTAGCCACACTATACTGTTCAATGTCATCTCCTGGCGCATTTGTCACAGGAAGTGGTAATCTGCTTAAGGAATCTGCGATTTTGTTCCGTAAACCAGGCATAGACTGTATATACACTATACATGTTTTACAAACAATGTCACCAACCAGGGTGATGCAGCATACAACCCCTTGTGGACATTACTTTAGTAAGTGGCTTATGGTCGCTCCACAGCACCACATGACTTCTCCAAATAGCCTAATTATAAGCCGGAATAAGGCCAGCCTAAACCCGTGGGGTTTGTTTCATGAAATATAGCCGGTTTGGTCGACAAATGCATAACCAAGGCCTGGGAAACGTTTGCCATCAGGTTAAATATAGTTTGCCTTCAAAAGAACTGGTCCGCTAAGGATATTGCAACAGATGGCTTTGCAACAATTTGTACAGCGACCACTGCATCTAGCAGGGTAAGAGCTAAGGGGGGCTTGGTAGCTCTGATCTCCACAGTGACTTAATTGTAGCTCATTGAAATCTATCTGGCCTCACCTTTTTTTATCAATTCCTCTTGTTAAGTACCAACTGAAATGTAGACATTATGATCATAAGTTATTACAATAATATATTTGATGATGAGTCTAGGCTACAAGGTATAATTTATTTGGAACATGTCTTGGAGGATTATTTTGTTTATCGATAGAGATCAGGAACTGTTAATAATATGGGCAGGTGATTTTAATCTGCCCAGATGTTCTTTAACAGTAGATGAGGTGTGTAGTTTTGATTACTCGCACAATGATGGAAATGATCATTTTACTAAGTGCCTGTATGGCACTCATCTTAATAATCTAGAACTGAAATACGATTTGATCTTTCTGGCTCCAAATTTCAATGGTTAAGCTAGTAAGCAATATGCATTCATTGGACCCAGGGGTCAGAGTAATATCGACCACATACTAGTTTCTAGAAATCGAAGAGCGACTCCATCTAATATTGTGATAGGTAGAAACTGACTTAGGGAGCACAATCCTCTAATGTTGTCACATATGCTGCCCCCACCCATGAATAAGGAAGCTATTGATTTTAACTACCTATAAGGATAGAAATAGATACGGATCATTTGGGCAGGCATTGACTGTGATCAATTCATGGGTGAGCTTCTGAGGGCTGATATAGAGCTCTTGTACTCTTGTTTAGAGGATAATGTTGAACCTACTGTAGTTTTAAATGCACACACTGGAATCTCAAAATCTATAAATCAGCAATTGAGTAAAGAGGTTAGGGTCAATTTTAAAAGGTGTAAGGGGTGGTTTGATAACCTCTGTGCCAAAGCACGCAGGGAATTAATCAGACATTTACAAATGTTTTTACGGATCAGGTCGCCATTGCAAATAGTAGAAAGCAATATAAAAAGGCACCAAACTGAGAAAGAAAAATGTGCAGGATAGAGCCTGGACCAGTCTTGTCCAGGTTGCTGACAAAAAAGATAATCTGTTTTGGAGGACAGTAAATTACCCTTTTCTTAATGATGATGCCGGACTGAATATAGAGAATTCTATATGGGTAGATGTATTAGTGGACCATTTTACTTAAATCTTTGATCCAGTCCACAAGTTAAATGCTGAAGATAGCCCTTCTTATAATACAACCCAACTTGATATTACCTTTGAGATTGAGGAGGTCCAGAGAGCCCTAGCCAAGTTTGTACAGAGGAATGCTCAGGGCCCAGATGGAGTTCCCATTGGCGTATATAAGTACTCATTGGATCTGTGGGCACCCCTGCTTACATAGGTTTTGCAGCAGGTAAGGGGGGTTTTCCAACTTCCTGGTCTGAGTCTGTAATAATACTAATATACAAATAAGGCTCTAGACAGGATCCAGCATGTTGTAGAACAATCTCATTGTTTGATAACTCAGCTAAATTATTGGGTAGAGTATTACTGGAGAGATTACAGGATTGGGCCAAGGCCAAAAACATACTTTCCAATGCACAATATAGTTTCAGAAGTGATTTAGGAACTGTGGAGCCTTAACTTACATCATAATATTGGCAAATATTTAAAAGCTAGGCCAGGCACCTTACATATGTGCTTCATGGACCTAAGCAGTGCATTTGATGTTGTAATAAGCTATGGAGATGTATGCAATCTTGTGGGCCCCAAATTATATTGTTGCACTACTTGCTCACATGTACAGCAAGCTCACAGCAAAGGTTCAGTATGTTAAACATGGTGAAATGATTGATCCTTTTAACATCTGTAGGAGGGGGGGGTAAGACAGAGGTGTGTTGTGGCCTGTTTCTTTTTTCTGTCTATATTGATGCCATTGATGAACAGCTCCAACCACTTGGCACAGACTCCCGTAAAGTAGCAGCTCGATCGGTACCCATTCTGTTACATGCAGATGATACTGTAATTTTAGCACTATCCCCAGTGAGCCTACAAATTCTTAATAATTCTTTTCAAAATGTTATGGAAGGCATTGACCTTAAAATAAATCAAAGCAAGACTTTTGCAATGTCGCACAGAACCAAGAAGGGGAGAGCTTATCCTTTTTATCTAAGGGGAAAGAAAATCGCTAGTACAAATCGCTTAAGCTAGGTAGGCCTTGGATTCACAGCAAATGGAGAGTGGAAGAACGCAGAGAAACCTTTGTTGTGAATATGGCTAGTAATAATGAGGCCATTTTTAAATTTGCCACTAAGCTAGGATCTAAATGTATCCCAGAAATGTTAAATAGATGTAATGCTAAGACAGTTTTTGCCGCATCATATGGGGCAGGTATATGGACCTTAGAGCACAACAAAATACTTCAAAAACAAGATACATTTCTGAAAAGGCTGATGGCAGTGTCAAAATCAACATCTAGAACAATTTTATACCTTGAATTTGGTTTATGCCCCATAGCGAGGTCGTAGAATAGAAAGAAGCCCATGCTTCCTTGGTACTCTATATGGTCAAAAAACGAAGCCTCGCTGACCCATGACATACTAAGGGACTGAATGTCACTGGCTTGTATGTATAAGTTTCATGGCTTTCCACGATTAGGAAGACTTTTGAAACTATCAGAGACAATGACACGCATTTGTGTAAGTCCCCGGAAGGGATAGCACAGTTCCTCAAAAATATTCTGGAGCAAAGTGGGCTAATTCCTCACTTGGGGAGGAGACTCGACAGACGGTTGACATTTTACTTATCTTATTTAACACACCAGGGATTTCAGAGCGGTCTTAGTTGGGTTCATAACTCATATCACCGATTCCTTTGAACAAAATTCCATCGCTCCCTTTTTTCATCATTTGGGTTATTTTCTTAGGGGCTCTAAGTGGGTACTCAAAAACACTAAACACCCCTGTTAAAATGAGTTCTCAATCTACCTTAACCGTAACAATTTTTTGCAAATTCTACCTTGAAGGCTAAAAAAGTGTATAAGGCCCTGTTTCCTAATTGAAGGATTGTTTACTTTTAAAACAGCCTATCAATACCTGATGTAAATGAACGATATAAAAACCTGCCTTTTAACAGCTTCTTACCTAGCCTATGTAATTAAAACAAGGAAAGCACTTAGAAATACTTGATAACTAGGTACTGTATTGTTTAGGGTGGCGTTTCTTGCCCTATTTTGCGTCTTCTGCATTTCTTTTAGTGTGAGGTACTTCTTTTTTAATGCGTTTTGTCTGTTATATTCTTTTAATACGGATAAACTCTGATGAGTTTTTAATTATGTATTTGCCATAATGTTATATTGATTGCAGTATTATGTGCTTTTATTTCCATGCTGATGTGCTTTTATGGCCATGCTGACATGTGCCAAATACAATTATTGGATTGAATGGACTTGGGAGGATCCTCCTGTTAAAATGGTCTTTTGTTATTATATTTTGTCTAGAAGGTACTGCCCTTCCCGATGGAAAGAGCACACTAATAATTAGCGTTCTAGGAAGTGGGAGGGGGAATATTGTGTTCTAAGAGAGTGTGTGGGTTTATCGTTTTCCCAGATATCTGCTACTCCAAAATTATGAAGAAATACAGAAATGCAGGTCTCATTTCTTTGGCAAAATTGATAGATCAACCCGCAGGAATAAAAATTAGGAAAACGTGTTAGTTGAGGCGAGCCAAAGCCTTGGGCCTATCTACTTTGTGTATCATAAATCGAGAGTAAATCTGTCTCTAAGATGGCTGTGCTTTTGGATTTATTTTTCCTGACCCGGGGAAGCCTGATCTCAACATGGCCACTGCAAAATCGCAAAAGATCAAGCAAGAAGAGTATAGATTTTTTCAGAAAAACACCATTTTGTGAAGTATAACTGCTCCAAAAAGCCTTGCCCATTGCATTTGTGTACATTCATTATTGCACATAATCAATGGCATTCTGGCTTTTTGATTGATTAACAAGAAAGTGTATTTTTCCAAGATGACTGATGCATTTGCCCACTTTATTTGATTTGTATTTTACTTAGTTTTCCTGTAATAGAACTCTAGCACTCGTGGACATTTAGGTGCTTTACATTTAACCAGAAGTTTGTGAGCCGTTTTGTAGTTTAGCTGCCTGCAGGAAAATCGTCTCAGTTGTCTGGTAACCTGTTGCCTTTTTTTCTAGAGATAGTAGCCTCTGCACTAGATATGTCTGTTATAGACCTGTTATTGTTTGTATACTAAAACACATATGCTTATTTGTACTTAACTTGATCACACATGAGTAAAGTTGATGATTTAGCCTGACTTGGAATAGTGGTGTAAAGTGGTTATAGCCATGTCCGGTGACTATCACTGATGAATGAGAACCAGCACTTTTCTTTATCTTTTGGTTCCTTCGTTTTTAAAGGTTTTCATGCAAGAAACTCCCCTTGATTATTTGCTAATTTCATGACGTTGCAAATTTAATCGCAACATTTAGAAAATGACAATATTTATTAATTTTGCAATTGCGACCTTGGAAAGGCATCATCTCTCCTTGTTGTGCGCTCTCAAACGACATCGAAAAAGTTCTTCGTCAAAATTAGGGGATCCAGTACATTATTGGTCTAATTTTGCGCGGTTTTCCTTCATATTAAATACAGCTTTGTAGCACAGGTAAAAAAGAAGCAAACTATTTTGCTGTGTATACATGATAACAATGGGAGCACTTGATTTCCCCTATGTAAACAGCAACAGTACTGCAAATTAAACGGTTTCTCCATTTCCTATTTTCCAAGCATCAAATCCATTTGTTCCATTGTAGTTTTGTAGTTGAATTTATATAGCGCTTACTACCCCTGATGGCGTGCCGAGTAGCCTGCTACTCCGGCATTCAAGGTTAGTGGTTAGTCCAGTGGTTATTGTGATTAGTAATGTTCTGTCAAGAAAAATTGCATCCATTTACTTGTTACTTTGTTCTATATAAATACCAGGTAGATGTGATCATTAGTGGGGGCTATGTGGTTTCGAGTGAATGGCATCTGTCATTTCAGTTCTTCTAATAAACGGCACTCATCAAAACATGCCAGACTTATTGGTTTTGCTAGTGCTTGTATATAAGAATGGTTTGATGCTGTCAAGAGCAGCTTTAAGAACCTCTTTTAGTGAAAAACGGGTTAATGTTCACAGCTTGATTTTAACGAAGTTGTGAAAATTGCGGTCTTGGGTTTCAGTTCATAGATCGCCCCTTGATGTTTTTCTTCATCATGACTGCATAATGCTCCCTTGCACAATGAAATGTGGAGGGTATGCAAGGGCAGTTGGGAGCAGATTAGAGTGCTGTGCCATCTATACCAGAAATGGGTCAGGCTGGTGATGTCGTAGCTGAACATCTTGAACTTGTCACTGTGAAGCTCATTTTCCTGTTAAAGATAAAGGTCCTTCTGTGGTGTAGGAAATAGGTTGTCCTGGAGGTGCATTTAGATCCTTCTCCACTTTTGTAAAGTAAGTGTGTTAATTGGAATGATGATGGTGTATTGCCCTTAACAAATATCATCCATATTGATTAAAGGAATAAGGTTGAATGTGAAATGCTTAAGCTCTTCCCTCTATTATCATAGGACAAGGGAATTCCGATCGATACTCCAACTGCCGATTCCTCAGTTTGGTAATATTCCCCCAGGCATCAGACTGGATTTGGGAACTGAAAAGCAGGGCTCCTGTGTGCCAGCAGGTGGTATCATGCAGCTCTGCTCTGATGTTGTTCTGCTTCAGAAGTGGCCAACAGTGCCACATAAAAGCAATTTAAGCACCACCTAGGCAGGCTGACCACAGTTTGTTCCTTTCCGTTACTTCAGATACGGATCTGAAGCTCTACTCCTCTAGACTGGGTCTTTTACACACCTTTTTAAGAGGGTTGTAGCGAAATATATCCATCCCCCAAAAATATAGTTTAAAACTTGTAGGAACTGCTGCAAACAAATGTCTGTGGCAGACTCCCACAGGTGCAGCACAACTCCAGGGCATGCGATGACTGGGCCCAGGTGAAACTGAAGGCTATACTTGACCACAAGGCAAACCTCTATCACCAAACATCAGAAGATTGCATACTGTTACCGGTAGAAGTTGAAAGTAAAGTCCAGTTTTTGCTCCAGAAGTTTTTCCCGCTGCAGTTTCTCGTTACAGTAGCAGTCTTTGGGTAAGACGAAAAAGAAGCACAATTAAGTCAAAGTGGGAATCTTCCCTTTCCCGCCACTCTTTACAGAGAAGTCATCCACGTGGCTCTCGTTTTCCCTCCTGAAGCACAGATTCAGAATTTGATCCTAATGAAACTTGAATTTCTGGGTCCATCATCAACGTAACAGCAAATCAAGTTCTTAAGCAAGCTATGCTGCATATATGTGGCACGCTGTCAACTCCCTGGCACGCTTTTGGCTGCAAGGGTCATTATGCAGTATTTGGGTGTCTTTCATAGATTCACATGCCTGAATCATTCCCCGTCGTCGAGACGGGAGCCTCCGGTAAATAAAAAAGTAATGTCCTATAGACATACATAGAGAAAATAGGCCTAAGGGCCTCCCCTTAGTAGCCTTTCTTTGTCCTTATGTAAAAAGGACCAAACTCTCACAGTCAGCCAATCAGCTCCGACCTCCCTCTAGAACCTTCCTGGGAGGAGCCTCAGTCCCTCAGATTTTCTACCGCACGTTGTGCTAAGGAAGTCTCCTCTGAGCTCTGCTCAGATTCTATGTTTTTTCACTTCATTAAATGACTTTGTTGTCAAGGATTCTTTTCTACTATGGATTATCTTCAAATACATTCTTTAAAGAAGGTCTGGTAAGGAAGAGGTTGCTCTGCTCTGATCCTCACACCGACTGCATTTACTGTCTATACTGCAGGCCAAGGACTGAAAGTCTGTCGCACTTTCTCAAGTAAGTTTTTGAGACACTAAGACCAGAAAGGAGGTTTTTTATTTTCTCCAGTGACCGAGATGAGGCGTTGTCCTCAACGTCTAGGAGACCTCAAAAGAGAAGAGAATCTCCTCAGACTCATTCCTCAGGGGAACGTCCTGAGAAGGCCCTCAAAAAGACCACTCATGGGTCTTCTGGGCACAGTCCTTCAAAATCTCCTCACTCTGTGGAAAAGGAGAGTAAAGGACTGGCTTTTGGAGAAAAATCATGTAAAAAAGACGACTTCTGAGCCGTCAAAATCACCTCCTCTGGTCATAGGACCCTTCAGAAGGGCGTCTTCTATACCGTCTGAGGTAAAGACTAAGAAGCCAACCTCGTCTACGATGGTCTTGTCTACGACGGCTCATCTACAATGGCTCGTCTACGATGGCTCGTCTACGACTTCTCATCTACGATGGCTCGTCTACGACGGCCTTGTCTACGTCGTCTACGACGGCCTCGTCTACGGCGTCGACGATGGCCTCATCTATGATGGCCTCGTCTACGATGGCCTCGTCTACGATGGCCTCGTCTACGACGGCTCGTCTACGAAGGCTCGTCTACGAAGGCTCGTCTACGAAGGCTCGTCTACGACGGCTCGTCGACGACGGCCTCGTCTATGGCGTCGACGATGGCCTCATCTATGATGGCCTCGTCTATGATGGCCTCGTCTATGATGGCCTCGCCTCGTCTATGATGGCCTCGTCTATGATGGCCTCGTCTATGATGGCCTCGTCTATGATGGCCTCGTCTATGATGGCCTCGTCTACGATGGCCTCGTCTACGATGGCCTCGTCTACAATGGCTCGTCTACGATGGCTCGTCTACGATGGCTCGTCTACGATGGCTCGTCTACGATGGCTCGTCTACGATGGCTCGTCTACGATGGCTCGTCGACGATGAGAGCGTCGACGACGGCCTCGTCTATGACTGCTCGTCTATGAGGGCCTCATCTATGATGGCCTCATCTATGATGGCCTCATCTATGATGGCGTCATCTACGATGGCTTATCTACTATGGCCTCATCTACAATGGCTTGTCTACGATGGCCTCATCTACGATGGCTTGCCTACGATGGCTCGTCTATGACTGCTCGTCTACGACGGCCTGTCTATGGCGTTGACGTTGGCCTCGTCTACGTTGACCTCGTCTACGTTGACCTCGTCTACGATGGCCTCGTCTACGATGGATTCATCTACGAGGGCTCGTCTTCGATGGCTCGTCTACGAAGGCATTGCCATCGACGACCTCGTCTATGACTGCTCGGCTATGACGGCCTGTCTACGGCGTCGACAAGGCCCTCGTCTATGATGGCCTCGTCTATGATGGCCTCGTCTAGGATGACCTCGTCTATGATGACCTCGTCTATGATGGCCTCGTCTATGATGGCCTCGTCTATGATGGCCTCGTCTATGGTGGCCTCGTCTATGGTGGCCTCGTCTATGGTGGCCTCGTCTATGATGGCCTCGTCTATGATGGCCTCGTCTATGATGGCCTCGTCTATGATGGCCTCGTCTATGATGGCCTCGTCTATGATGGCCTCGTCTATGATGGCCTCGTCTATGAGGGCCTCGTCTATGAGGGCCTCGTCTATGAGGGCCTCGTCTATGAGGGCCTCGTCTATGATGGCCTCGTCTATGATGGCCTCGTCTATGATGGCCTCGTCTATGACGGCCTCGTCTATGACGGCCTCGTCTATGACGGCCTCGTCTATGACGGCCTCGTCTATGACGGCCTCGTCTATGACGGCCTCGTCTATGACGGCCTCGTCTATGACGGCCTCGTCTATGACGGCCTCGTCTATGACGGCCTCGTCTATGACGGCCTCGTCTATGATGGCCTCGTCTACGACGACCTCATCTAAGATGGCTCGTCTACGATGGATCGTCTATGGCGTCGTCTACGACGGCCTCGTCTATGACTGCTCGTCTACGACGGCATAGTCTATGACTGCGATCTCGTCGACGAGGGAAATTCCGACAATTCTGGAATCTCTTATAAGGTGGTAGAGAAGGCTGCTCAACGTTTTAAGATCTCAATTGCCTCTCAAGAACAGAACTGCTTCTTGTATGACTTCATAGAACCTCTCAAGAAAGCATTAAGGTCATTACCGATTATCGATTACCTATAGTCAGAAGGGGTATAGGGCGCCAGATACAGCACTGGCGTGTTTAACAGGATAGCCTAAGCCGGACTGCGTAGTGACATAGACGACCCAGAAGAACTCCAGGAATCCTTCGGCCCCTTTGTCGCTTCCTCCTGATAAGGGGGGCAAAATGAGTGGACAACATTGGGAACAGGTTTTCCTCAATGTCGGCAATGATGGTAAAGGCCGCGAATGCCCTAGCGCTCTTGGGACGCTATCATAGACAATTGTGGGTACACATAGCCACATACCTGTCGGAATTGCCAGATTCATCCAAAGAGGATTCTGCTAGATGGTGGAGAATCGGCGTCAGAAACTATAGATTGCGCGATGGATATCGCAATGACAAGGTTCCGCCAGTTGGCTGGAGCAACCCCTCCCCGCAGGCTTCCGCACAAACATCTACGCCTGCTGCTCCAGGAAATATCTGCGATGTTGAAGAAAGGAGCGATCGAGCAAGTTCATTCGTCTCAAAGAGGGAAAGGATTCTATTCCCGCTTCTTTCTTATACACAAGAAGGAGAAAGAGTGGAGGCCCATACTAGACCTCAAAGCACTAAACTCTTTTCTGAAGAGTCAGTCGTTCAGGATGGTGACGATCCAAGAAATACTAGGCATACTGGAAAAAGGAGATTTTATGACATCTTTGGATCTCCAGGATGCCTACTACCACATCCCGATTCTCAAGGGGCACAGAAAATTCCTGAGATTCGAGGTGGCAGGGCAGCACTACCAATTCAAAGTCCTACCGTTTGGCCTCAAATCGGCACCGCGGATTTTCACCAAGTGCCTTTCACCTGTGGCAGCTTTCCTGCGTCAAATGGGTCACCAAGTCTTCCCCTACCTCGACGACTGGCTGGTAACGGCACCTTCAGCTGCAGGCTCGACCAAATCCTCCAACGCCTGCACCAATCTCTTTCACCAGCTAGGATTGACTCTCAATCACGAGAAATCCTGCAATAACCCCAACAAGAAACATCACCTTCCTCGGGGCGACCTTGAACACGGAATGCGCAAGGGCATTTCCTTCAAGGGACAGGAAAAACAGGATAATATCTCTGGCCACGGCTGTGGCATCAAGGAAGTCCCTAAGAGTTCGAACCTACAAATCACTCCTAGGAATGATGTCTTCTTGTATACTCATCATCCCTCACTGCAGACTCAGGATGCGCCCATTGCAAGAAGCCCTCTCGAACCAATGGACACGGAGTACAGGTTCTTTCAAGGACATTGTGAAGATAACACCACAAATATCCAAGAGCCTGGAATGGTGGAGAAATCACAGGAATTTGTCTATAGGACTGCCATTCCTACTTCCAGCAGCACCTCTGGTGATCACCACGGATGCACCCCTGGAAGGCTGGGGAGCTGTCCTCCAGGATCTCCAAATAAGCGGCAAATGGACAATTCAGGAGAAGCAACTCCATATCAATCTTCGGGAACTAAGGTCTGTGTATCTAGCACTACATGCCTTTTTACCACGCATCCAGAACTCCCAGGGGCTTGTCAGAACGGACAACACCACGACGATGCACTATCTCAACAGACAGGGAGGAACGCGTTCGCTCACTCTATCACGCGAGTCGCAAAAGATCTGGAACTGGCTTGTACTCCATGGGATCACGCTCAGGGCGGACTATGTCCCGAGCGAGGACAACACCATTGCCGACGCCCTAAGCCGACAGAAATCCCTCTCCCACGAATGGGAGCTCGACAAGAGTACGCTGGATCACATATTCTCAGAATGGGAGGCACCAGGAATCGACCTGTTTGCCACCAAGGAGAACGCCAAATGCCCAAACTACGCAAGCTGGCGTCCCCAACCAAGGTCACTCGGAAATGCTTTTTCCATCGGTTGGTTCAGCTTATTTGCGTACGCTTTTCCACCATTTCTGATGATTCCCAGGGTTCTCAGGAAGATGAAGGCGGAGCCTTGTACCCTGATCCTAATTGCCCCGTTCTGGCCGAGGCAGGACTGGTTCTCGGATCTTCATTGCCTCTCCATCAGGACACCGATCCCTCTGAAGCGGCACCCGAACCTGCTGACAATGTCCAACGGGCAGGTGCAACACCCGAACCTGCAATCGCTCAGGTTACCGGCCTGGCTCCTGAGCACAGAGAGTTCTGTGACCTAAATATCCCACAGGACTGCAGGGATGTCCTGGCGAAAGCGAGAGCGGACAGTACGAGCAAAACCTACTCTCTCAAGTGGAAAAGGTTCTGCCTTTGGTGTTCAGACCAGGGCCTGCGACCACTCGCTGTCACCCCTGAACAGATATTGCCATACCTTCTACATTTAGCACAATCAGGACTGGCACATGCATCCATTAAGGTTCACCTGGCTGCTATCTCTAGGTTCACCAGAACTTTCACGGGACCTTCTCTGTGGTCAAATAGGCTAGTCAAGCAATTCCTGAAGGGGCTCTGCAGATCCTTTCCAAGGCCTCGGAAATTCCCTCCGACAGGGCAACTGAATCTAGTACTCAACCAACTCATGAGACGTCCATTTGAACCCATTCATCGAGCATCTATTAAATACATCTCCTGGAAAACGGCGCTCTTGCTCACTTTAACATCGGCCAGGAGAGTAAGCGAGCTGCAGGCTTTGTCCATTCAGGAACCATATATGCAGTTCAGACAGGACAGAGTGGTGCTGAGACCGAACACTAAATTCATACCAAAGGTGCCCTCGGACTTTCATCTCAATGAACCAATTGTCCTTAGGTCCTTCTTTGCGAACCCTTCCACAGCAGCAGAAAGGGCACTGCATTCTTTGGATCTCCAGCGATGCCTAAAGTTCTACCTGGATAAAACTAAGGCTATCAGGAAATCTTCACAACTGTTCGTGGCATACAGCAGTCCAAGAATGGGCCTGCCTCTCACGAAGCAAAGCATCTCGAGATGGATCTCCTCGGCGATTGCATTCTGCCACGACAAGGCCGGACGGCCTTTGACTGATCAGGTTACTGCTCACTCCACCAGGGCGATGTCCACGTCAGCAGCACTGTTCGCTGGGGTGCCAATCTTGGACATATGCAGAGCGGCGACCTGGAAGTCACCGCACACTTTCTCCAGACACTACTGCCTGGATATCGAACTTCAGAAGGATGCGGCAGTGGGCCAGGCGGTGCTTCACCATCTCTTTCAGTGAGGTGAGCCTTCCTACATCCCGCCATCCAGGTATGCACATTCTTTGTTCTTGTGGTATTTTACTTATGCTATCATTCCATGTTGTGATAATATATGCATTGTCTAACAAGACTGCAGAGCGACATTACTTCACAAATGTGCATATCTAACTGCTAGCTATTCTGATTCAGGCATGTGAATCTATGAAAGACACCCAAATACTGGATAAGAAATGCGTTACTTACCTGTAACAGCAGTTATCCAGTATTGGTGTCTTTCATAGATTCACATGCAACCCTCCCGCCTCCCCTGGAAGGACTCACATCCCTCTCGGACAATATTACGCCTACTTAGCTGGGTGCGTACGAAAATCTGAGGGACTGAGGCTCCTCCCAGGAAGGTTCTAGAGGGAGGTCGGAGCTGATTGGCTGACTGTGAGAGTTTGGTCCTTTTTACATAAGGACAAAGAAAGGCTACTAAGGGGAGGCCCTTAGGCCTATTTTCTCTATGTATGTCTATAGGACATTACTTTTTTATTTACCGGAGGCTCCCGTCTCGACGACAGGGAATGATTCAGGCGTGTGAATCTATGAAAGACACGAATACTGGATAACTGCTGTTACAGGTAAGTAGCGCATTTCTTAGAGGCCTCCAGTCGGGTTTCCACTGACAGGTTTGCCCTTTGTGCTGCCTGTGTCTCTTTACCTGCCTTTGGGTTCCGCACCGGCTCTGGTGCCGATTTCGGTTGCAGCGGCACTCCCCTTGCCTGCTCCTTTTACTTCGACATTGCCGGGTACTAGAAGAGAAGCTGCTATCTAAAGGTTTTTCAGACTCTGGGCCAGTTTCATCTCGACCAAGGCTGCCCACCGATCCCAGCCACAGTGTGCCCTGTGGGACTGTCTGCCTCAACCAGGCAATTTCCCTAATGTGTTTACCTCTGTCATGGTTACACCAGGAGTTTACAATACCACCAGTGCCTCACCCTGCCGCCAGCACAACAGCCTCACTCATTTTGTGGCCGTGGCTCAGAGACAGCCTGCAGGACATTAAGAACATTGTGCAGCTCAGTCCCCTGGCCCTCACCACAACTGCAAAAACCACATCAGTGTATACTTTTCGACTAACACACCCTGTACAAGGCAGGATCAAGCATTTCCTCCAAGAGAGGCATGCCATCACTTTGGACTCATGGGTCCTCCAACTTGTCCAAAGAGTCTTTCCCATGCCTTTCTCCTCTGTCACACCTTCCAACACCATCAGTGTGGCAGGTGGAGGAACAGGTGAGTTTTGCAGCAGGCTGGCTCTTTTGAGAAGGTTCTGACCTCAGATGTAGGAGCTTGGTGTTACTCCTGCTACTTCTTTGTGAGGACAGGGGCCTTTGTCCTATTGTAGCTCCCTGCCCTCCCAACTCCTTTCTGGAGAAGGACAAATTCAAGCTGCTCACAATGGCCTCGTTTTGTCTGCCCTGGATCATGGAAACCGGATGGAGGCATTGGACCTGCAGGACACGCATTTCCATATTCCCATTCCCACACACACAATGGAGTATTTTTAGTTTGTGGTGCTCCCGTTTAGCCTTACCAGTGCAGCCCAGGTGTTCATGAAAGTGATGGTGGTGGGGGGCAGCAAACCTTCGGAGTTAGGATGTACCAGTCTTTTCGAACCTTGATGACCTGCTATTGAAAGCAGGCTTGCCTCAGGCAGTCATAGAACATCTCCAGACGACGGCATACCTTCTAACATCGTTGCAGTTCACTATCAATATGCTGATGTCCCACCTTGCTCTTTGGCAGGCACTCCCATTCATCACAGCCATCCTGTATAGAGTGCAGCTTTGTGCCTTCCTCCCCAGAACAGAGAGACCAAGATATTTGGGCTATGATCCCGACGTTTCAGGTTCACTCCCGGAAGACAGCGAGAATAGCTTTGAGGCTGCTGGGTTACAATTGGCCTCCTGCAGTCTGCTGGTCACCATGCCATATGGCACATGTGGACTTTTCAGTGGGACCTGTAGTCTCAGTTGGCACACTAGTGAAACCTATTGGATTCTATCCATATTTCAGTGGAGACAGCAAAATATCTGCAGGGGTCACTGTTGGAGACAGGCTCCTCTCCTCCCCCAGAGCTCACGATGGTTACGGATGCATCACTACTATGCTGGGGAGGCAGTCTGGGAGGGATGGAGATCAGAGGATTCTGGCCTCCAGCGGAAACCTCCTCTACTTCAACTTGTTGGTGTTACAGATAATCCTTTTGGTTCGGAAGGACCTCTTACCATCTATCAAGGGGAGGCAAGTAAAAAGTATCAGTGACAACACTAACCCCATGTGGTACTGCAACAAGCAGGGTAAAGTTGGGTCTTGGGTAATGTGTTAGGAGGCTCTGCGCTCTGGAAGTAGCTGATTCACCAGGGCATTTCTCTAGTTATGAACCACCTGGCGTTTCTCTAAATGCCAGGGTGGATGAAAGCAGTTGTCAAAGTTTAGCGGATCACGAATGGCAATTAAACCTGCAGGTGGTCCAGGTTATCATCCAGCAATGAAGAGAAACCTGGTTTCATTATTTTTGTCTTTCTCCACCAGTAATAACGTGCAGTCAGCAATTTTGTGTGCAGGAATTCCTAAGAAGGCTCTCGCTCTCTGAGCCACACAGCACTCCAGTATGCCTTACTGCCTGTACCCCTCTTGGCTTGAGTCTTGGAGAAGATCAAGACCAACTGGGCCTAAGTCATTCAAGTGGCTCCTCACTGGACCAGGAGGTAGTGGCATTGAAAACAACTGGGTGTTAGCATCTATCCATCGATCATCATCTTAGTCGTTGATGCCCATTTATGAAATCTGTGTACAGCAGGCACTGGGACAAGTTTCTGGCTTGGTGCAGCAACCATCACTTTGACCTGCGACGAGCTTAGCTGTCGTAAATGTTGTTTGTTGGCTGTACAAGGGCTTGCGTTGCGCACTGTTAAAGGCTATTTGTTAGCTTTGGTAAGATTTCTGGATCAGCTTTTTTTGCTTTAATCTTTGCTGTGATAAGATTTCTTACAGGTTTACAACAAATGTTTTTTTCTGAAGCCCTTTCTGAAGGCACAGTGGGACGATAACTTAGTTCTGATTTTTCGAATGTGCGCCCTCTTTGAACCAATGTATAGTTGTCCACTGCGTCTCTTGACCCTAAATTCAATCTTCTTTCCACAATCACGCCAGCTCATTTCAAGAGTGAGCTGCAGGCACTTACGGTCCAGCCCCCTTGCACAACATTGTTTCCAGACAAGCTTGTGTTGAGATGTCGAGCTGCATTTCTGCCAAAGGTACTAACACCTTTCCATGTCGGGCAGGCCGTCACCCGTACAACTTTCTTTGCCCCGCTTCATCTTTTGAAAGAGGAGAGACTCGATCGTTTAGACCCCAAGAGAGCCCTCAACGTCTGCATTGATCGTACAAAGGACCATCAGTTGGACAATCAACTCTTTGTGAGTTTCTCTGAAGCAAAGAAAGGCAAGTCAGTGCATAAAAAACATCTCTAGTTGCAGAAGCAGCCACCTGAAGGATTAAGGGCTCAGTCAAACAAGGCTGCGACTGCTGTGATAATACTCAAAGTGCCTGAGCTGGATGTTTGTCATGCTGCTATGTGGCATCAGTTCACAAGTTCATGAAGCACTATTTCATTGACAGTCAGGCAGGGCCACTGGAATTATGCGATTGTGCTTACACTTCATTCTTTACATAATAGATTTACTGCTTTTGCCACATAATCTGGTGCATAATCTGCAGGTTTATACGAAAAAGTGTTTCCAACTCAAACGGTTCAAAAGTTACAAAAAACACATTTGCATGCAGTGGAATGCCCTGTACAAAGGATGAGTAGTCATCTTTCTTTTGTTAATTGCTATATTTGGGTGTTAAACTGGTACTAAGGAGGTGAAACCAATACCCAGTTAGAGATAATAAGTGTAAAAATGACAGAATATTATCTCAAAATTTGCCGCCTTATGCCGCATAATTTGGCTTTTCTTCCTGCATAATTTACTCAACCCTACCACATAACATGGCACTCCCCTCCTGCATAATTACAGTGGTCCTGCTGTCAGGTCCATCGAGTTGGGCATTTTGCTCGTTCAGTCGTGCAGGAATCTTTGGTGTGAGCCATCTCAGAGACTCACCACCTCTGAAAGTACTACTGTGATTCTATTCTCAAGGTCAGGAATCTTCTGGTAGAATTATCCATCAGCAGAACCAGTGACTTACCTTCCACAGCACTCTTTCTAGTGGATACTCTATCTACCTCAGATTCCTCAATTACCCTTCCTCCTCCCAGGAAGTGGGAATAAACCCTTTTTCCATCTAAAAATGCCCCAAGTTGAGATCTGCATACTGGTCAAGCCAATTTGCTGATTGGCTCTGCATCTGTGGGCACAGACAATCCTGTGAAAACTACTATCGGGTATTGGCACTTCAGGAGTGGAACGATGTTGGTGTGGAGTCGTGTGACACCACCTAGGAGTACTGCTTTTGATCTCCAAATCCAGTCTTATGCCTGGGGAATATTCACAAGGTGAGTAATCTGCTGTTAGAGCATTCGCCAGAAAGACCGCTACGAAGGTTAGGTAACTTGTTTGTCAGTCTGAAGATTAAAATATGTTTCATTTGTGGTGTTCTCCAAGTTTCTGCCCATCACCTTCTATTGTTAGTCTTAGTCTCAATCTTCACCTTCTTTTTCACATCTGTAAGTAATGGGCAGCTGCATTTTTAACTGATCGGCACGTAGGACTCAAGTAATACCTTTGAGCCATGGAATACTGATTGCCTCAAACTAGCAGCAGCTGAATCAAGACAAGACAAATGTGTTCTTCACCCTAGATCTGCATTGGCTAAAATGTGCAGAATATATAAAAAAAATATTTGATCGTTTTCCCTGTCCTAAAATCTGATAATGCAATCCAGGAGTACTAGTTGATAATATTTCACTAATTCATTTGCGGGGGCGCTCATTTCTTTAATCTCTGTAAAAATGTGATCTGTGAGCCACCAATCTGCCAGGTAACAGTTACGCCTGCTCCCTAAATATTATGACACCACAAGAGGTGGCCTCCTCTCTTTGAGTTGATGCCCTCAGCTCTGGGCCGTTCTTTTGGCAGTTGTTAGACAGTTTGATGTCCTTTCCACCTACAACGCAAAATCTCCAGGCTAAAAAATATGGCCCACATGCATCATTGTCAATTGCATTCGCAAACGGTGCGAATCGCAATTTTCAGCTGTTTGCGAATGCAATTGACAAAATTGGGATGCATCATGTTTTTCGCAATTTTAGGAATCTCAATCATGTTGCGATTTCTAAAATTGCGATTGCATTTAAGAAATCGCAATTTTAGATTTCTTAAATGCAATGCATGAACATTTTCAATTTGCAAATTCGCAAATAGGGAGAGGTAAATTACCATGAATTTGCGAAAAGTTACAAAAATGCACAAAAGTGCATTTTTGAAAATTTCATTTTACACACACACATGCCCTTGGGGCATGTGTGCGAAAAATGCACTTAAAGTTATATTTCAGGGTGCGGGGGGGGGGGGGGGGGGGGACCCCCCCCTACACTCTTGAAATTGCATTCTCAATTTGCGATTCGCAAATTGCTAATCGCAAATTGAGAATGACTTCCCATTGATTCCTATGGGCCTCTAGGCCCATAGGAATCAATGGGAAGGGATTCCTTAATTGCGATTCGCAAATTGTGAATCGCAATTAAGGAAATTTAAGAAATCGCTAAAAAAATTGCGATTTCTTAATGCATAGCCTTTTGCGATTTCTTAATTGCGATTCCTTAATTTTCGCAATTAAGAAATCGCAAACGGCAACAATAATGCATGTGGCCGTTAATTCTGGCCTCAAGTAACAGATCTTTCTTCGACCTTCAACATATAAAATTCTGCTCTCACTCTATAAGCCGGATCATGAGAAGGAGCTAAACATGACAGCCATTTGTTGTGGTGGCAGGTAGGAACGTATATTTAAATCTACTCAAACTCTTTTCTCTTTCAGGCGGCCCAGCAGACCGTGCAGGGTTACATCAGCTTGATACTGTATTACAGCTGAACGGACAGACTGTTGAACAGTGGAAGTGCGTTGAACTAGCCAATGAAATTCGGTAAATATTTCAGCTTTATTGGTAGTTAGTAAAAGTTAATAGAGTGCGAAAAATGGCAAAAATAAACTTCATACTTCTGTGTCTGGCCTCTTTGTCATTTAAACTTGTGGGGCACTTGTGCTACTTTGTGAAAGATACTTATTTAGGTAAATGATGAGCAGCAACACCAGCTCAGATTAATTTAAACGCTTTCATTGTGGGCTAACTATGCTTTTATGTTTTCGTAATCTTTGTGTTTTTCACTCTGTGGTGCGGCAGGCTACCTTCTCTCAGTGATTGTGTCTGGTTCCACTCTTTAATTCATACTGTGCCTTGGTGCCCGCTTTCATTTCTGTCTTAGCAGCAGTGTGCCTTGGATCCGCACGTCATCCATAATGCTTTGATCTCATCTCTCAGCTATTTTCTGCCTCACTCCAAACCCTCGCGCGTCTTGAACCTTATTGCATTCTTGCCCCAGTATTGGAACTTTCATAGATTCCCATGCTTTGTATCATTCCCCGTCGTCGGAATGGGAGTCTCGGTAATAAAAAATACCATAGTAGTAGGTACAAAAGAGAAAGCAAAGGCCTAGGCCTCATTCCCTTTTGTAGCATATCAGCCTCTTTTTGTAAAAGAGACCAAATTTTAGGCATCAGCCAATCAGAAGAGCCTCACCCCTGGAACCTTCCTGAAGGAACCTCAGAGCCTCAGATTTTCTACCGCACGTGGTGCTAGGGAGTCTCCATTGAGCTCTGCTCTATTTTCAACTCTCAAGTAGATTTCTACAGTTTTTTCTTCAGGATTTCTTCAGTTTACTTCAGAAATCTCTCCTTTTCATCAGGATGTCTGAAGTTGAGAAAAAGAAAGCCCTTTTCAAGCCCTGTTCCACCTGTGGAAAGAAAAGGCTGTTTGTGGAGGACAAACACAAAGATTGCATTTACTGCCTTTATCCGGATCACAAGGCAGAGGACTTCAAAATTTGCCGCACTCTCTCCACCAAGACCTTGAGAGATCGTGCTGGAAGACTGCTTACATGGCTACAGAGGCAGAAGGAGAGGAAACATGGAGTTTCCAGTGATGAGGAGGAATCGTCTTCATGTGCTTCCTCAAAAAGGTCAGTGAAAAAGGGGTAGAGGTTCCCCATCTTCCTCTGTTGGGCGCCCCTCAAAGGCTTCTAAAAAGACCCCCAGAGAGTCTGATAGCCGGGGTTCAGGAAGTCCCCCCTACCGCAGTGGGAAGGATAAGGCAGAACTGGTTTCGCCTCCTAAGGGTGAGAAGACAGACCCAGCCTTCAAAAAACCCTCCTCACATTCTTCAGAGAGGAGTTCTAAGTCCTCTACGACGAAGACATCGTCGACGGTGGGTCCGTCGACGAAGAAAATGAAGCCCAACATCCAATTGGTCTCGTCGGCGGGAGAATCGTCGGCGAAAGCTTCGTCGTCGAAGAAGGTATCGTCGACGGCAGTGTCGAGGGAGGGTGTGCCGACGACATCGTCGACGAAGACGTCGTCGACGGCTTCAATAACATCGTCGACGAGGAAACCATCATCGTCGACGGCAGTGACGACGACGGCGTCAACGACGGTATCGACGACGGTGGTGTCGTCGACGAGTGCATCGACGACGACAATATCTACAACGTCGGCGGGCTCGTCGACGGTGGTGTCGACGACGACATCTGTAATTCCAATATCGTCGACGAGGATATCTCCGGCGTCGACGGAACCATCGACGATAGTGGCTACGGAGAGACGAGTGACGGTTTCTTTAACGAGAATCACTCCTGAGATGACATCCCCGAGAAGGGTGACCCCTTTACCGCCAACTTTGTTGTTGGACCAGGGAGAATCTGAGGAAGACGGACAGGATGCTTATGACTATGCCAATAGCCCGTCTCAGCTACCAATCAAGAGTCAAGAGACAGATTCAGAAGGGGCATATGACCAAGGGGAAGGAGAATATCATCAAATGGCCCACTCTAAGGGCTATGAGCCACAAGACATGATTTCGGTTCCTACTACATTCCTGCATGACCTCCACAAGATGCTGCAGGACTATAAGTCAAAAGCAGAAAGACCAACACCACGTAGGTCTGCTCCTTCGACACCAGTGAGGAACCCCTCATCTGTAGTCCCTCCGGTACTTCCGATACAGACGCCACCTCAACCTCAGCGGCCGGTGCCTCAGGCTCCGTCCGAGCCAGCCGATGACCCGGATGGCGATGATGATGATGAATCATCCAATGGTAACCAAGAGTCGGATCATGATGGGGATGAATATGATGAATACATCATCCCAGACCAAGCTTCGCCTCATCAAGACTTGGTAGATTCACCTCCTGCTGACATCGGCAGTTTTCACCAGCTGATGGAACGTGCAGCTGGGAGATTTAAACTGGTAATGCCCGCTCAAACCACGGACTGTTTCTTATATGATTTCAAAGAAACACACCGCAAGACAACAAGGTAGATTCCTATTGTGGATCATTTGTGGGAGGAAGGTTTGAAAGCTATGAAAAACCCAGCGACGGTGGTCCCTGTGCTACCGCGTCTGGATAAAAAGTATAAAGCACCAGATGATGGACCTGCAGCGCTAACGGGCCATCCAAAACCTGACTCTGTCATCTCACAGGCAGCACAGAGGAAGTCGCGGAACCCCTCTACTCCCTTAACGGCCCCTCCTGACAAGGATGGACGACGACTTGATAACACGGGCAAGCGGTTTTCATCGATGGCTAGCCTGCTCATATGTGCCGCCAATGCTTTGGCGATATTAGGACGATATGATCGCCAATTATGGTGTGATATAGCTCCATATCTGGAACAGCTTCAACTGGAGTCAGTGACGGAAGCAAAGAAGACTTTACGAGAGGGTGAGGCGGTCTCTATGGAAATTATAGACTGTGCCATGGACATTGCCACAACGTCCTTTCGGGCGTTGGCAGGAGCGGCAGTGTTAAGACGCCAAGGGTGGCTGAAGGCGACTTGGTTTAGACCGGAAATTCAGAACAAGGTCCTTGATCTGCCCTTCGATGGCGAGGCCCTATTCGGGAAATTAATAGATGATACTCTTCAAGAGATCAAAAAGGACACAGAAACAGCCAGGTCGCTAGGTACCCTCCAGTATCGCAAATCTCCCTTCAGAGGTTCGAGAGGCAAAGGAGGAGGTTATAGAGGTTCGTACCAACAACAGCAGCAACGCTATTCTTCAAACAGCTCAGGATACCAGCAAAACCGCCAGTCATACCAGCAAAGACAGGGCCAATCTTCGGGTTACTCGAGGCCTTACAACAAGGGCAAGCAGGATGCCCGTGGACGGGACACGTCCAAGCGCCAATAGCGGCCTCCTGGCTCTGCCTACTGTTCCCTCCTCCAAGAAATCATCGGTTGGAGGTAGGGTGTCAAAATTCCTTCAAAATTGGTCCAAAATAACATCGGACCGTTGGGTGATCAACATCATAAAGCGAGGACATACTTTGGAATTTATGGAAGTCCCTCCACCCAGGCCCCCGGCAGCCATTCCATCGAAACATCTGCGTCTCCTAAGGCTCGAGGTACAACAAATGCTCCGCAAAGGGGCGATAGAGCCAGTCCCCTCCAAACAACAGGGCCAAGGTTTCTATTCCAGGTTCTTCCTGGTGAGAAAGACGCTGGAAAAATGGCGCCCCATCTTGGACCTCAGGGAGCTAAATACCTATCTCGTCTCCCTATCCTTCCGGATGGTATCCCTACAGAACATATTGAAGATGATCAGCCCGGGGGATTTCATGGCCACACTCGATCTGGAGGACGCGTACTTCCATGTCCCGATTCACCCAGCACACAGAAGGTTCCTACGCTTCACAGTAGCCAAGAGCCATTTTCAGTTCAGAGTTCTGCCGTTCGGTCTTCGCTCTGCCCCAAGGATTTTCACGAAGGTGCTGGCACCGGTGGCAGCATTTCTGCGAAAGAACCACTTCCAGGTCTTCCCTTATCTGGACGATTGGTTACTGAAGGCCCCGTCCAGAAGGTTAGCGCAGGACGCTGTGCAGGCTTGCACCAATCTGTTCCAGAATCTGGGGCTCACTTTGAACAGAGAAAAATCCACGCTGATGCCCTCAAGAAGAGCACGGTTCCTAGGAGCAGTGTTAGATTCAAGGCTCTCGAGGGCGTTTCCTACTCAAGAGAGGATAGAGAAACTACAACGGTTGGCACGAAAACTTCGGGGAAAAAGGTGTCTTTCGGTACGCAGCTACAAGTCGCTGCTAGGGGTGATGTCATCATGTATTCCCTTAATTCCACACTGCAGACTGCGGATGCGTCCCCTGCAGGAACAACTGGACCTCCAATGGAAACAAGTGCACGGATCATTCGAGGACAAGGTGGTTGTCACTCGGGAAATGAAAGACAGTGATTTGGTGGTCACATCAAGACAAATGCCAAGGTCTATCCTTCGCAAGCGTACCATCGCCTCAAATACTAACGACGGATGCGTCATTGGAGGGATGGGGAGCAGTGATGCAGGATCTGCAGGTCAGCGACCATTGGTCTCCTCGCGAGCAAAAACTGCATATCAATCTGTTGGAGCTGAGAGCGATCAGGCTAGCTCTTCAAGCCTTTCTTCCGCAACTCCAGGGTTCACAAGTGCTCATCAGGACGGACAACACCACAGCTATGCATTATGTGAACAAAGAAGGAGGAACGAGATCACTCCTCTTGTCGCGAGAAGCTCAACAGATATGGGAATGGTCAATTCTTCAGAGAATTTCACTAAAGGCGGAGCATTTACCAGGAGTGCTGAACGAAGGCGCCGACAGACTGAGCAGGGTATCCTCAGTCAGTCACGAGTGGGAACTAAAACAGCAGGTTCTGGATCTACTATTTCAGACATGGGGCACACCGGAGGTGGAGCTATTTGCAACGCCAACCAACAAGAAATGCCGGTCATACGCCAGCAGGTTCCACCATCAAGGCTCATTGGGCAATGCCCTGTCGATAGCCTGGACGGGGAGGTTTCTTTATGCGTTTCCACCAATTCCCCTGATTCCACGCCTCATCAGGAAGATGAAGACGGACCATGCAAAATAATCCTAATAACCCCAGCATGGCCGAGACAATTTTGGTACACGGAACTACATCTGCTGTCGCTGGTTCCTCCATTCCTGCTGGAGGAGGTTCCGGATCTTCTGACAATGTCCGGAGGACAGGTTTGGCATCCAGACCCAAAATCATTACACCTGACTGCATGGCTCCTGACCAGCGAGAATTCATGAATGTCCCTCTTTCCAAGGAGATCAAGGACATCCTTTCCCAGGCAAGATCACCTTCAACAAACAAGACATACAGATTAAAATGGAAAAGGTTTTGTATTTGGTGTAAAAAGGAAAAGGCTGATCCTTTTACTTCGAAACCTCATCAACTTCTGCCTTATCTGCTCTCGCTAGCAAAGTCTAATCTGACCCATTCTAAGATCAAGGTCCATTTGGCGGCAATTTCAAGATTCAGGAGATCTGACTCTAGTCCTTCATTATGGTCTTCAAGAATTGTCAAGCAATTCCTCAAAGGCCTGTTCAGGGTCTATCCACCAGTGAGACCTCCTCCTCCAACTTGGCATTTAAACTTGGTCCTGGCTCAACTGATGAAGGAACCATTTGAGCCGATTTACCGCTCAGACTTGAAATACTTGACATGGAAATTGGCTCTACTCTTAGCCCTGACCTCGGCTAGGCGAGTGGGGGAGTTGCAGGCCCTTACTATCCAAGAGCCGTTTTTACAGTTCAAAAGGAACACGGTCATCTTGCGGATGAACCCAAGATTCATTCCTAAAGTTCCTACAGACTTTCACTTAAATGAACCAGTAATTCTAAAGACATTTTTTCCAAACCCAGTCACTCCAGCGGAGAAGACATTGCACACTCTGGATTTACAACGATGTCTAAAATTCTACTTAGACCGTACCAAGGAATTTAGAAAGACTTCGTAATTGTTCATTGCCTTTGGTGGTCCAAGCAAAGGTCTCCCTCTGTCCAAACAGGGGATCTCAAGATGGATTTCGAGTGCTATTCTGCATTGCCACAACATAGCAGGAAAACCTCTAGTGGGCAGGATCCGTGCTCACTCAACGAGATCAGTGGCATCCTCAACAGCCCACTTTGCGGGGGTACATATAAAGGACATTTGCAGGGCTGCTACCTGGAGCAGCGTGCACACTTTCACTAAGCATTACTGCTTAGAGTCATTGCAGCAGGATGAGGCGGCGGTGGGCCAGGCTGTCTTGAGGAACCTCTTCAAGTGATTGGTGACCTTTCCTTTCTATCCCACCTTCCATTGGTAACACATTTTGTGATTTCATTTTTAATGTTATAAGGTACTTATTTACAAAATGTGTTTATGATGGTTTACTGCTTGCTATTCTGATACAAAGCACGGGAATCTATGAAAGTTCCAATACTGGGGCAAGAAAACAAGTTACTTACCTGTAACTTTGGTTCCCCAGTATTGGTAACTTTCATAGATTCCCATGCGCCCACCCACCTCCCCGAGGAAAGCTCAACCTTCAGCAAGTATGGTGTCTAGCACACAACGGCTACGAAAATCTGAGGCTCTGAGGTTCCTTCAGGAAGGTTCCAGGGTTGAGGCTCTTCTGATTGGCTGATGCCTAAAATTTGGTCTCTTTTACAAAAAGAGGCTGATATGCTACAAAAGGGAATGAGGCCTAGGCCTTTCCTTTCTCTTTTGTACCTACTACTATGGTATTTTTTATTACCGAGACTCCCATTCCGACGACGGGGAATGATACAAAGTATGGGAATCTATGAAAGTTACAAATACTGGGGAACCAAAGTTACAGGTAAGTAACTTGTTTTCTTTGTGTTTGTCCTGTATACTTTTGCCCTCTACGTGTGGATGAGGAGCTTGAAGGTTATTCTTCTTTCGACTGGAAGCCAGTGGAGATCGTGCAGGTGTTGGGTGATGTGACTGCAACAGAGGATGTCGAGGATCAGTCTGGCTGCGGCTTTCTGGACAGTCTGGAGTTCGCGAAGGAGTTTCTTATTGATTCCGGCATAGAGAGTGTTGCCGTAGTTCTCCATCTCGCACTGCTTTCTCTTTGCTGATCCATCTTATGACTCATCCTCTTCTCCTAAGTTTGTACCATGCTCCCCTCTCGTATATAGCTCATGTCTAGCTCCTCCTTTTCCTTCTTTACCTCAGTCATCCATCTCATGCCTCACACACTTATCATACATCTTGAGTCCTGATCCTTTCTCATTCATCATGTGACTAACCACGACCTCATAAAGGCAGCTGATGCGTAAATGTAGAAAAGTGCATTGTGATTCACTGTGATTATATGAGCTGCATATTCATATGCAAGCATATTGAAAAGTACATGGGTGATTCCTGAAAATGAAAACCAATAAAAAAATGTTGGGTAGGAGTATGAACTCTCACACTCCTGCTTCCAAAAAAGAATATTGGAAAATAAGGCTCAAGAAGCGATGTGATCACTCTATTAGATCTTGCTTCTCGTAGCAGGAAGTAATCCACTTTGCAGTGACTTTGCAATATTAGAAAGCGCTAATGCTTAGCCTATTCAGTAACTGTAAGACATTTCTGTTTTCGTTAATGGGAATGAAATTGATTACCTTTACACAAAAGCTTTTGGACTTTCTTTTAGGTCACATCGCATGAAGAAAGGTAGCTTCTCGGCACCATGGATGTATGTTGGGGAGTCAGAATTGTTGGGTGCAGAAAGGCATGTTTTTAGTTCTATGCCATGAGATTAATCATTGGTGCCAGTTGTTTGCAGAGATAGGCATCTGTGATATCCAGCTTTAACAACACAATATTGAAGATTGCTATGGGATTGTTAATAGCAAGATAGGCTAGGATGGTTTTTGACTCTGAATCCCTGCTCAGGGAAGTATGATGAAAAGATGCACAAAGACAGTATACAATATCATCACACCCATTGTCAAGACAAGAAATTACAGAGATAGCCTATCTGTTGGTGACTACTGGAAAGCCCCTTCAGTACTGATCACTGAAGGCTTTCTGGATCCACAGGCCTTAGTGTCAGATACACTAGACTGCAGCATTTCTAAAATGTTGTTTTTATTGAAACTAACATTTTTCTATCAAGACATTGCAATAGATAGATGATTAACATTTTCTACAATGGTGGAATTTGATGTTCATGCCTGCTTAGCCTATGGCTATAAACCGCTTCATAGACACACTAGTAGATACAGATTCCAGTCCAACTGTTCCCTTACGTGTGACACTCCTTTATTCAATCATATCAACCACATTTAAGGTTTTATATTGTGTGTGTGTGTGTCTGTATATGTATATGTGTATATATATGTGTATATATATATGTGTATGTGTGTGTATATATATATATATATATATATATATATATATATATATATATATATATATATATATATATATATATATATATATATATATATATATAGCCGTTCTTAGTTGGTGGAGCGATTTGTCTGGTTAATTCCGATAACGAAGGAGACTCCTCCATGCTAACTAGTTACGCGACCCCCAGCTCAGATTAAACAAACGATGCTCATTGAAGAAAAAGCTTAAATAAATACATTGAATACAAACCTCAGACAAGTGCGGCCCGGTTTCCTGGGAGACCGGGGAGTTTTGGTGATATATATATATATATATATATAATATTGGAATGCTGTTTAGTAAGTGCACCTCTTGATTTGTTTCACTGTCTGTGTTTTGTTCGTGGTTCATAAAGATTTTGTGCAAATTCAAGCCCAACAGTAGTCTTCCCTTTAAAAAACTAGGAAGCATCACTGTACAGAACCACCCTTACGCAATTACTTGCCACCATGAATTCATCAGTGAGAAAATCCAAACTGATGTACAGATTCTAGAAGGACATTATTTTATTTATTTTATCTGCACCTCTAATGTTTTTATCTCAATGAGCAAGCTGTAAAAAGCGTTTGAGAAGCCGTCCATGGGCATCTGATTGAGTAGAAGGTAGATTGTTGGGAGAAATAATATGCAACTTTGCAGTTGAAGGCCATTTTTACTAGCCAGACTGTTTTATATTCTTTCCTTTGTTTGATTCACAGTCATTGGTGCAATTTTAATGCTCAAGTGATGTGATCCAGTACTCTTCAAGGCAAGAGTCAGTTTTATGGCAAATTTCGGTGTGCTTTGCAGTTTGCTTTTGATTTTGTTGGGACAGACCAGTCAACTCTATCACTGTAGTTAATGCTAAGAGAGCCAACATTAGAGCAAGGGTGATTTTGTCATGCGTGTGCCATAGAGGTGTAAAAAATTATTTCTTGTTGACTTGTGTGATGAATGGGATATCTATACTGAAGATGACTGAGATTTCTGATTTGATTTGAAGAGATGGAAGTAGTGCACAGCGCTTGAGTCCAGATCATGGACCCAAATCCAATGAGTATGATTACTTTTCTTTGCCATTTAGCTGAAGCAAGTTGTCTCTTCTCTAGTCCTTTCTGGATCCTTAATTTTATTTTAGTGTTGTTGGCATGCATATAAACGTTGATATTGTAGCTATTAACAGCTACCATGGGGCAATCTAGGTTTTGAAAAGGGCTGGCAGAAGGGAGAGACCTTACGGCTCACCACAAATCACTTTAGAAGTTCTTGATAGGAAGAGAACAAATTTTGATTAATTGGGTAGGGTTTACATAAATTACTTGCAACACCGGCACAGAGGCCCCTTCAGTTTTAATGTAGTCTCCAACCAAATGCAAAGGTAAACCATGTTGAAGGCGGCAAGCCTTTATAGGAGAAACAAGCTCTAACTCTGTCCGTGGTTCATTTCGAAGAGCCGTTCTTTCCTAATTTTCATTCTCATTTATTTTCAAGTCACTTTCAGTACCTCTCCAGGTTCTCAACCCTGACTGAAAGATTCTGAGGATGCTGTTTGACTTCCAATCCCTCTGTACCAACATGACTAATACATCTTTATTATGGGTTTTGTGTTTGCCAAAAGGCATCCTCAGGCCAGTGCAGGGCTGTCTTTGTCTTGTGACAGAGCATTGGTGGATGTTTGATTGATGTTGCTGAATTCACGAAATTGCACTGGGAGGTATTCCTCTCAATAACCTTTTCTAGAGAAGATAAATTTGCATTCTGGTTAATAACTGGCATGCCTATAATTAAAGATGATTTCTTTAAAGGGATGTAGCTTAGGTGTTCTCTAGGACCTTAGGCACTGCACTTTCGGGGAAGGAAGCATCATTAGTGGTAAAATGGACAAGAATATCTACACATCCCTGGAGATCGAGAGGGAACATAAGACTTAGATCTGCCAGGGACACAGAGGATTTTATCTGGGTCAGAAATGCTGTCCCTCAAATATATAAAGGAGGCCTATAAATGAGGCATTGTTCTCTAAATGTACAAGATTCTGCTGAACAGGAGTGAAGAGCTTTCAAATTTTTAGGAATATTTAAAATGCAAACCGAGAAGATTGATTTAGTTTATGAACGCCATTCTGTTAAAACTGGATTCAAAATGTACATATTCTGACGGATGCTTCTAACCTCAGATTCCTCACCTTGTGAATATCCCTCAAGCGCCAGACTGGAATTGGAAATTTCTACGCAGTGCTCCTGTGTGCCAGCAGGTGGTGGTGTGTGACTCTACTTCAAAGTGGCAGGTGCTTCAGAAGTGACATGTGGTGGCTAATATAAATGTTAAATGTTAAATGTTGTATACTTGTAAAGCGCACAGCTGCCCCACCCCAACGCGCTGACCTTAATAGCTTTCTTTCTGTGCCTTCAGGCAAGTATCCAAAGCTCCGCTCCTCATTTCCTCACTTGTGAAGAGATTTTTCTTATTCAAAGTTTTTCCAGGGAGCAAAGGATATCAGTCCTTAAGACGATGGGGTTTAGACCTTTTAGGGACTGTTGCAAACAGATGTCTGTGACCAATCCCGTGAGATATATCTTTGGTATTTTGAATTGTCGCACAGCTCCAAAGATTGCAAGCAAATTATTCCAAAAGCCACCTGAAATCGAGATGCAAAACTTTGTGGCGATGCACCACAAGGCCCCAATAGGTCCCGTTCCAAGTTGAAGTCAAGAGTGTAGACCCGCTCCTAAAGTCTTTACTGGGGCTAATCTTCCTCATGATTGAAATTCTTGGGCAGGTCTAAGAAAAATATAAGAAATCAAAGCAGGACTTGGACCCCTTCTTGTCACTCTTTGGTGAAGGCAAAAAGGGTGTCACCGTGCTTACTCCAGTATTGGAACTTTCATAGATTCCCATTGCTTGTATCATTCCCCGTCGTCGGAATGGGAGCCTCGGTAATAATATATATATATATATCCCTAGGTAAATACACCCTAATAGGTGTAAAAAGGTAAAAAATTAGGCCTAGGCCTCGTTATCTTTTGTAGCCTATTGGTGTCCTTATGTAAAAAGACCCAAAGTCCCCTTAGCAACCAATCAGATCAGCCTCACCCTGTAGAACCTTCCTGAGAAAGCTCAGAGCCTCAGATTTTCTACCGCTTCGTTGGTGACGGAGAATGTCTGTTAAAACCCTCCGTGATCGTGAAGGACGGCTGCTTCTGTGGCTCAGGAAGTTGGAAAGGAGGGATGAAGTAGTTTCTGGTGATGAGGAAGATGCCAGATCAACATCTTCAAAGGCTTCATTGAAGAGGGGCGGATCGTCTGTGGACACTTCAACTGAACCCCCCTTAAAGGCTGTGCGTGGGACCTCTGATAGGTCTGGCAAGCCAGGGCCTATCGAATCTCCTCACGTGAGTGTAAAGGAGAGGGAAAGGCAGGCACTGCAGGTGCAAAAGGCTAAACTGGATGAGAGCTCGGCTGGGCCTTCCCACCAGGTTAAAGTAGCCAAGTCCGTCAAAAAACCGACTGTAGAGGCCTCTACAGGGGTCAAGAAGGACTCTAAAGCATCTGAGGTGATTTTGTCTCCTCAGTCGTCGACGAGCCATCCAGCGACGACGAGGACGACGACGAGAGCGTCGACGAGGACCTCGATGTCGATTCCGTCGACGAAGACTGGATCGACGACGGCGTCGTCGACGATGACCACGTCGACGGTTACCACCACATCGACGAAGACCATCCCGTCGACGATGACTATTCCGTCGACGGTGGCAATCTCGATGACGACGATCCCGTCGATGAGGACGACGAGCCAGTCGACGACGACCGCTCCGCCGACGAGCTCGTCGACGATGGACCCGTCGACGATGACAGCTCCGTCGACGATCCCGTCGACGATGGACCCGTCGACGATGATGGTTCCGTCGACGATGCCGTCGACGGTGAAGGGAAGAAAAAATATAAGGCTCCGGATGACAGTCCCGCCTGTTTGATTGGACAACCTAGACCTGACTCGGTCATATCGCAAGCGGCGCAGAAGAAATCGCGGAATCCTTCGGCCACCCTCACGACTCCGCCAGATAAGGAGGGTAGAAGGTTGGACAACGCTGGGAAGCGTTTTTCGTCGATGGCTAGCTTGTTGGTCAGAGCGGCGAATGCCTTGGCGATCCTAGCAAGGTACGACCGCCAGATGTGGAGTGATGTGGCACACTATGTGAATCTGCTAGCGGATGACCAGAAAGCGGAAGCACAGAAACTTCTGGAAGAGGGACAACGTTCCTCTTCGGAAATGATTGACTGCGCGATGGACATCGCCACCATCTCTTTCCGTGCCCTAGGCAGTGCAGCGGTTCTTCGGCAACAAGGGTGGCTGAGAGCTACATACTTCCGGCCAGAGGTCCAGAATAGGATTTTGGATTTGCCCTTTGACGGGGACATGTTGTTTGGGAAACATGTCGATGAGACCCTACAGGGTATAAAGAAGGACACAGAGACAGCAAGGGCTCTGGGGAACCTGCAATATAGGAAGACACCGTTCCGTGGAGCACGAGGAAGAGGTTTCTCTTCACCTAGAGGAGGTTATCAGCAACAGCGATATTCACAGCAGTCGCAGTCTTACGGGCCCCAGTACGGCAATCAATACTATCAGCGGCAGTCGCAATCCCAGTCTTTCTCTCGCCAAAACGCTCGTGGACGACAGGGGCGTCAGGGCAAGGACGCTGGCAAGCGTCAATAGCGGCCTCCTGACTCTGCCAACTGTTCCTCCGCTTCTGGGATCTCCAGTGGGCGGCAGGATATCACAACATCTGAGCAGCTGGGAAGAAATTACATCGGATCAGTGGGTATTAAACATCATCCGAAATGGGCATACTCTAGAATTCCAGGAATTTCCACCTACAAGAGCTCCCCACGCCACTACTTCGAAACATCTGAACCTTCTTCAAGAGGAAGCTCAACAAATGCTTCAAAAAGGGGCGATCCAGCGTGTTCCCCTATCACAAAGGGGAGAAGGTTTCTATTCAAGATTTTTTCTGATCAACAAAACAAAAGTGGCGTCCTATCCTGGACTTGAGGGAGCTCAACACCTATCTCACGAAACTGTCGTTTCGGATGATTTCACTCCAGGACATATTGCGCCTCTTGAACCCAGGCGACTACATGGCAACATTAGACCTGGAAGATGCCTATTTTCATATCCCGATCCATCCAGCTCACAGACGTTTCCTTCGCTTTACAGTAGGCAAGAGTCACTTCCAGTTCATGGTGCTCCCATTTGGATTAAAGTCCGCTCCTCGGATATTCACAAAGGTGCTGGCACCGGTAGCAGCATTTCTGAGGAGACAGTCGCTGGAAGTATTCCCGTACTTAGACGACTGGCTGTTGAAGGCCCCAAGCTTGCAAGAGGCATCGAAGGCAGTGGACACATGCTTGAACCTCTTTATTCATCTAGGTTTACAACTCAACAAGGAAAAATCAGTTCTTCAGCCTGCAAGTACGGTGAAGTTCTTGGGAGCGATACTCAATACTCAGGAGTGCAAAGCCTTCCCATCGGAAGAGAGACAGATGAAACTCATATCGTCAGCCACCCGTTGCCAAAAGAGAAGTTGGATGACAGTCAGGATGTACAAATCTCTTCTAGGGTCGATTTCATCCTGTATTCAATTGATTCCGCATTGCAGACTGCGAATGCGCCCCCTGCAGGAGGAGCTGGACCTTCAGTGGAGACAAGTGGAAGGTTCGTTCGACGACAGAGTGACGATAACCCAGCGGATGAAACGGTCGGTTTCATGGTGGATGAAAAGATCTCACCTCACTGTGGGACTCAGTTTCAAGGCTGCACGGGCTCCTCAGGTCATTACCACGGACGCTTCTCTTCAAGGTTGGGGAGCGGTCATGCAAGACCTCCAGGTCAGTGGTCACTGGACTCCGGAAGAACGTAGTCTACATATCAACGTTCTGGAGCTAAGAGCTATTCGGCTGGCAATGTTGGCTTTCCTCCCAAGGATTACAGATTCAGCAATCCTGGTGCGGACGGACAACACCACCGCAATGCATTACGTCAACAAGCAGGGAGGCACAAGATCGCCACTGCTTTCACAGGAAGCCCAAATACTGTGGGAATGGGCGATAGCGCAGAACATCACACTCGTAGCAGAACACCTTCCAGGAGTATGCAACACGAAGGCGGATACGCTAAGCCGCCTGAGAGCAGTCTCGCACGAGTGGGAATTGGAGGACACAGTGATCAAGGACATCTTCTTCCGTTGGGGGACCCCAGCGATCGACCTGTTTGCAACACCGGGGAACAAGAAATGCCGGTGTTACGCAAGCAGGGAACACCATCGAGGGTCACTGGGGAATGCCCTTTCGATGTCCTGGTCAGGCGCGTTTGTTTACGCCTTTCCACCATTTCCCCTAATTCCTCGAGTCCTCAAGAAACTCAAGATGGACAGGTGCAGGATGATACTAATAGCGCCTGCCTGGGCTCGCCAGTTTTGGTACACGGAGTTGCTTCTTCTGTCAGAGGCACCACCCATTCATCTGCAACCCAAACTGACGCTTCTGTCAATGTACAACAGCCAAGTTCTTCACCCGAACCCGAGCTCGCTTCAGTTGGCGGCTTGGCTCCTGAATACAGAGAGTTTAAGGATTTAAACATCCCAGAAGAATGCAGGACCATCTTGGCACAGGCACGAGCCCCTAGCACTAATAAGACATATAGAGCGAAATGGAAGAGGTTCCATTTGTGGTGTCAGAGGGAAAAAGTACATCCTTTCTCGTCAGCTCCGCATCAACTCTTACCATATATTCTTTCGTTGGCACAAGCAGGTCTGGCTCATGCTTCTATCAAGGTCCACTTGGCAGCTATTTCCAGGTATAGGAGAACGAGATCGGGCCCCTCTCTATTGTCAGCGAGAGTAATCAAACAATTCCTGAAAGGACTGTTTAGAGTTTTCCCGCCAGTTAGGCCCCCACCTCCGGTGTGGCACTTGAATGTGGTCCTGGCTCAGCTGATGAGACCGCCATTTGAACCAGTACATAAAGCGGACCTGAAGTTCCTGTCATGGAAGGTGGCGCTTCTTTTGGCACTCACCTCTGCAAGGAGAGTAGGAGAGCTTCAGGCTTTAACCATCAAAGAACCCTTCTTACAGTTCAAGAATGATACAGTGATCTTGCGGATGAACCCCAAGTTCATTCCGAAGGTACCGACAGACTTTCATCTTAACGAGCCAGTGGTTTTAAAATCTTTTTTTCCTCGACCTTCAACCCAGGCTGAGAGGACACTTCATTCTCTGGACGTTCAGAGATGTTTGAAATTCTATCTACAACGCACAGCTGGATTTCGAAAAACACCCCAACTGTTTGTGGCTTTCGGAGCCCCAAGGAAAGGATTTCCTTTGTCAAAACAAGGGATATCTAGATGGATAACTAGTGCGATCCGGTTCTGCCACCAGGCGGCAGGCAAACCTTTACAAGGACAGGTGAAGGCACATTCCACAAGGTCGATCTCAGCATCAACGGCGCTGTTTGCTGGAGTATCCATAAAGGACATTTGCAGAGCAGCCACCTGGAGCAGTACGCACTCCTTCACGAGACATTACTGCCTGGAGGCGGCTGCAAGGGAGGATTCGGCTGTAGGACAGGCAGTCCTGAGAAATCTCTTCCAATAAGAGGTGAGCTTTCCTCTCTTCCCTCCTCCTGTTTTTCAAACATTTCGTTTATTATGCTTTGTTACTGCTTTATGGTTGTTATAATCTGTGATGTCATTGGTTTATAATGATTCTGTAACTGTGTACGAAATGTTTGAGGTATGCTAACTGCTATCTACTCTGATACAAGCAATGGGAATCTATGAAAGTTCCAATACTGGAGTAAGAAACAAGTTACTTACCTGTAACTTTAGTTCTCCAGTATTGGTAACTTTCATAGATTCCCATGCGCCCACCCGCCTCCCCTGGGAAAGCTCACTTTAGGGCTAGGTGATTATGTGGCAAAGCAACGGCTACGAAAATCTGAGGCTCTGAGCTTTCTCAGGAAGGTTCTACAGGGTGAGGCTGATCTGATTGGTTGCTAAGGGGACTTTGGGTCTTTTTACATAAGGACACCAATAGGCTACAAAAGATAATGAGGCCTAGGCCTAATTTTTTACCTTTTTACACCTATTAGGGTGTATTTACCTAGGGATATATATATATATATTATTACCGAGGCTCCCATTCCGACGACGGGGAATGATACAAGCAATGGGAATCTATGAAAGTTACCAATACTGGAGAACTAAAGTTACAGGTAAGTAACTTGTTTCCTCTCGTGCCTGATCCGATTGAGAGGTTATGCTGCACATCTTTGGCATGCTCCCAGTTCTGTCTGAAGACCTGCAGAGCGCTCCTGTCTGCTTGCTGCCAATGAGTTCGCACTCAGCTCATCTACACCATGTGGCCCCCTTGAGCCTACCACAGGTTCCGTACTGGCGTCAAGCTTGGCGTCGCAACCCACACCATGTTTATCGATGCTGGCAGCAACACTGCTGGTGCTGGACTCGCAGACTTACACATCATATGGTTACCACAAAGCTGCGCATATAAATTTCACCACCTATTTTAGGTCAGACTGTGATCAGAGCCAGCTTTATAGATATGACAGTGGAGGGTTGAGGAAGGCTTGCTCCTCTTTATGATGGAGATCTCGGTCATTTGGACTTTCAATAGGCCAGTGGACTGGTCCTTCCCCAGGGCCATTAATAGAGTAAACAGCTTTCTCACTGGTAATGTGCAGGGCTGCTGGGATCTTGACCTGCACCTCCCCACTATGGAGGTTAAAACTACATTTTTCACAGAGGTGTTACAGCCAGGCCAGACACCAACAGTACCTCTTTAACCGTTTAATGAATCACTGACAGGCATATTATTGAGCACTTGGGCTAAGCCAAGTTCTGCTCTCCCCCGTCAGTCGACCAGGTCCCTCGTTGCCATAGATCTGCCCTTGGCGACCCAGAGTTTCTGACCCAACATCCGGTGCCTGAAAACTTGGTGGTACAGGCATCCACCAGCAAAATAAACTCAAATGCCTTTCCAACCACTCCCCCTGATAGGGAGTACAAAAGAGTGAATACTTTTGGCAAACAAAACTTTTCTTCGGCTAGCCTTGCCCACAGAATAGTAATTTCTATCTGACTACTTGGGTATTATACCCATATGCGCTGGAACATGGTGGGAGAAATTCTGTCTACTGTTCCATAAGACCTGCTATCTTCATTGGCACAAACTGTACAGGATGGTCAGATGTGACCAATGTTGTCATCTTCCCAGGCCTCGACACCACTGACTTTCTGGGCAAGGCCATGGGGACTAGTGTGGGGCTTCAGCGCCACAGATGAATGAGGTCTACAGTCTTCTCAAGTACTGTCCAGGTGTGCTAAATGGATATGCCTTTTGACAGATCATGCCTGTTTGGCGAGAAAGAGGACCCTGCCCTGGAGTGATTTAAAGAAGGCAGGGCCTTGGCATGCTCTTTAACTTTCTTTTGACCCCAAAACAATTTCACCCCTTTAGGGTCTATATCAGGGGTCGTGTGTATAAACCGCTTCAACGCCCACACAAGGCTTGCCGGCCCTTTCGAGGTAGAGGCCATAGATCTGACAGACAAAGTCCAGGTTATCAGGGACAGCGTTCTGGCCAATCCTCTGCTCCTCCAGCAACAACCGCTAAACCTCTTTAGGTCAACGTGGTGGGTGGCTGGGTCTGCCACTTCCTGCAGGAGTGGCAAAACATTACATCCGACAAATGCATCCTAAAGATTGTCCAGTGGGGTCATGCCATACCATTCCTTCTCAAACCACCACACCTGCCAGCTATGGTGGAACGCCTGACTGAGGCCCATATATCCCTCTCTCACCAGGAAATGCAAGCTCATGTGTCCCAAAGGAATACATTAGAAAAGTAATAACTGGTTGTTATTCACATTACTTCGTTATGACGAAGAAGGTTCTTTCTGCCGTGGATCCTGGAGACTGGTTGATGGCATTGGAACTGCAGGATACTTTTCGAATTCTCTGGACTGAAGGTCCTCTTGCTGTAACTGTGGTTTAATGTGGGCCAAGGGCACTTTCAGTTTGCTGTGCTCCCTTTTGGCCTCGCCATTGTCTATCAGGTGGGAACAAAGATGATGTGTGGTGGTGGTTGCTGGCCATCAGAGAAAGTCTGAGATGCCAGTCTTCCCCTACCTCGATGACTAACTACAGAAGGGGGGCTTGTCACAGTCCTTTGCGGACATTCTCCAGAAGACAGCAAACCTATTATCTTTGTGGTTCTCTATCACCCTACTAAAGTCACACCAGACTCCAAGAGGCTTCCTTTCATCAAAGTCATCCTGGATATGGGTCAGTTTTATGCCATTGCTCTGGACCAACAAATCCAGGGTTTTCGGCAATGATCCCAATGTTTTAACCTCTGGCTCAGTGAGGATGGCTCTGAGACTTTTGGGCATACTAACATCTTGTATTCTGTTTGCCGACCATGCCAGGTGGCACCGGCAAACGTTGCCATGGGATCTGAAGTCTCAGTGAGCCTGGCACCAGGGGACCATGTCCGATTCCATCCAGGTGTCATAGCGGACTACAAAGACCTGCCCTGGTGGCTGCTTGACCACAACTGACCAGCAGCAGACCCCGCCCTCCTCCACCCTGAGTTGACATGGGGACAAATGCGTCACTGCTGGGTTCAGGAAGTCATATTGGAGAGGTGGAGATCAGAGGACTCTGGTCTCCAAGGGTGACCCACCTTCACATTAACTTTGAGTTGCGGGTGGTCCACTTGGTGTTGAAAGCCTTCCTGCCCTCCATGAAGAGACTTCTGGTGTAGGTTCTCACAGACAGCGCCACCGCCATGTTGTACTGCAACAAGGAGGGTGGAGTGGGGTCCTGGGTCATGTGTCAAGAGGCCCTATGCCTCTAGAGCTGGCTTACGCATTAGGGGAATTCTTAAGAAACGTTCTGTAACACTGATTAATCTTTCAATTCTTGGCGATATCTCTGATTTATCCTATTTGGTAAGGCAGTGAAAATATTTTTGCCGACCAACTCAGCTTTCATCTAGAGTTAGACTGCAGCCTCAGCGCCTTTTGTTTAAGCTTGACATCCCATAGAAGCAGAGAATCAACACTACAAAACATTAGGGAAATAGGACTTAATACCTGGCAGCCAGGCTAAACTGTTCCCACATCCTGCTAGATATCTTGGTGCTGTTTAGCATCACCTAGTACTCCTCAGTAGCCTACAACTTTAAGGAGGCATCAGTGAAACTGTGATCACCTATTTTTCCTTTCTTACAAAATTGTACCAGTCATTTTAAATGCCTTCAATATTTTCTAGATCTACTAACGTCATGTCCACAGTTCCTCAAATATCTGCGTAATCACTGGCACTCTTAAACACAAAACTGACCCCTACCACGTGATTCATGTAAGATAGGATAACGTGTATGCAGATGCCATAGAGCAACATCTTTAGCTTGATGACAACATTGGCATCCCATTGAGACCTGCACAAGGCCTATTCCATGCCCTGCGCATCTGAAAGAAACAGGTTAGTGTTAGATTCCTTACCTTAGAATATCCCCAGACGTCAGACTGGATCCAGAAATTTTTCGTCAGCAGTACCCTTGCGCGTCGGTAGGCGTCGTCTGGGGCTCCGCGTCCGTCGTCTGCGGCTCCGCGTCCATCGTTGGCGTCGTGATTGCCAGGATGATGACGTCGGAGTACTTAGACGCCGCCCTCGCGCGCTGACGTCAGTTCTTCTTTTTTCTGCGCCAGCAAGAGCAGATCCGGGAAGAGCAGTACTCTAGTCATTTTTTGACTAACTTTTCTGATGATTTTTAAAATTGATTATCGACTCGCAGTGCCGATAGGGATGCCTGGGTTTAAACCTTGCAAGGCCTGTCACTGCCTCATGTCGGTGACCGACCCCCACCGTCGGTGCCTTTACAGCCTCGTGCCCAGACTGCAGGGCCTTGACGTCGAAAGCTAGGCGGGAGCGGTCCCGCAAGCTACTCGAGCTCCGGTCGAGTAAGGAGGAATTCGAGTGACCGGTCGCGGAGCCGCAGTCATCGCTCGACGAGTCAGCGTCATCACTCGCAGGCTTCAAGTCCTCCGGTAAATCGAAGCATTCTACAAAAGAATTAAAGAGACGTCATCGCTCTTCTGACTCCCCTAGTCGCTCGCACGACGCGGCCGAGGGATCGGGCGACACCGCCCACGCGGCTCCGTCGGAGCCACAAGCGCTGCCTCCAGGCCCATACCCTCCGGTTCCTGGCCTGCGAACGACGCCGGAGGAGATTCGTGATTTCCTCATTGCCATGAGGACTTACTTCCATCCGTTGAGGCCTGCTGGTGCGCCTTCGGGCCCCCGCAGACCCGACTGGGGGCCTCGGCGGGCCGGTGGCTCCAGTCCCGGCACCGTCGGGTGCTTGGGCCCCGGCGCCGTCGGCAAATTCGGTCCCGACGCCGTCGGCCCCCGTGGGATCCGTGCCCGGATCCCGGTCGACGCCAGTTGACCTTACGACTCCTCCGCTGGTGCCGACCCCTTTGGTGTCGCTCCCGGCGCCGTCCCCGGACGACGACAACCCTGGTTTCAGCCCTCGTCCGACGTCGGACCGGCGCCGCTTGCGCCGTCTCCGGCGTTGATGGGTGAGGCCTTCACCTACGACCCGGCTCCGCCATTCCAGCCTGTATTCCAGGACACGGATGAAGGGGAGGACTGTGAGGGGTCTGAGGACCCTCTGGCACAGCAGTGCCAGTTGAGCCAGGACTGGGCAGATGAGCTGGGGGAGGCCAGTGGTCTAGACACTTCGCCTGACACTGGATTCATCTCTACCCCCTCCGTGGCTTCAGAGGAGGGGGCTACTTATAGCGTGGTGTTGAATAGGGTGGCCAAGGCCTTGGCTTTTGAGCTCCCTGTCGCGGCCGTGAGGACTAACCTCCTCACTGAGGTGCTCAAACCGCAGGTAAGCTCCTCCGAGCCTCTACTGCCGTTTAACGAAGCCCTCACCGACGTTCTGATGGGCACCTGGTCCAAGCCCTCCACAGGCCTCCCTGTGGATCGGAACGTGGCCCGACGCCACCGCCCGGCTCCGGGCGACCCCGGCTTTCTGTCCGTTCACCCCACCCCAGAGAGCCTGGTGATTCCAGACCGCATTCCCGTCTGCTCCTCCGGATCGGGAATCCAAAAGGTATGATCAGTTTGGGAAGAAACTGTCAACACCGCCTGCCTTTTGGGCCGTTACACCCACTCTCTGTGGGATACGGTTGCGGAGGAGGCCTGGACACGACACGACACGACTCGCCCAAGCCCTGGCGGAAGGGCGGGATGCAGCACGATACTCGATCCGGTGTGAACTTAACACCACGGACTCGCTGGGTAGAGCGATTGCAACAACAGTGGCGGTTCGTCGCCACGCCTCGCTGAGATCCGCCAACTTTTCGGGGGATGTCCAGGCCACGCTCATAGACATGCCCTTCGATGGCCGACACATCTTTGGCGACAAAGCGGACAGTGCGCTCGAGCGTTTCAAGGACTCCAGGGCTACGGCCAAGTCCTTGGGCCTAGGCCAACGCCAGCAAACTTCTGCTTTTTGCCCCTTTCGTGGCCAAGGAAGGGGCACCCCCACACGTCCAGCCAGCCACAGGACCAGTCTCAACGCGATTGCGGACGTAGTTACCGCTGTGGCGGTTCTGGGGGACACCGACAGTGACATTTCAGGCCCTTTTGACACCAGTGAGGGGCAAGGTCCGCCATCACCTCCCCCACAGGCGTACTATCACGCCAGACAGGTGGGTGCTGCAAATCGTCCAAATGGGCTACTCCCTCCCCTTCGAGGCGACTCCTCCAGCCATGCCATCGCAGTGACACCGCATGTCGGGGGATCACTTGCAACTTCTGCAGGAGGAAGTTACGGCCCTCTTGGCCAAGGGGGCCATCAAGCGCGTTCCTGGGCCAGAAGTAGGACGTGGTTGCTATTCCCACTACTTTCTGGTACCCAAGAAGGGCAAAGGAGGCCTACGCCCTATCTTGGACCTAGGGAGCGTCAACTGCTTCCTCCGGAAGGAGAAGTTCAAGATGCTGACTTTGGCTCAGGTCCTAGCTGCCCTGAACCCAGGAGACTGGATGGTAGCGTTGGACTTGCAGGACGCGTATTTCCACAACCTGTCCTGCCGGCCCACCGGCGCTACCTGCGGTTCACGGTAGGCCACGAGCACTTTCAGTTTACCGTGCTCCCCTTCGGCCTTACCAGCGCCCCTCGGGTGTTCACGAAAGTGATGGCGGGGGTCACAACTCATCTGCGCAGATCAGGGGTTTCAGTCTTCCCCTATCTCGACGATTGGTTGTTGAAGGCGGGCTCGCCCCAAACAGTCGTCTCCCACCTCCAGACTACGGCCAACCTCCTGCACTGACTGGGGTTCTCCATCAACGTGCCAAAGTCACACCTGTCTCGCTCTCAGAAGCTCCTGTTCATCGGAGCGGTTCTGAACTTGGTGCAGTTTAGGGTTTATCCCCCCAAACAGCGGGTTTGGGATATTCAGGCTCTGATTCCGATATTTCAGCCGTTATCCCGAGTCTTGGTCAGGCTGACGCTGCGGCTCCTGGGGCTGATGGCCTCCTGCATCCTTCTGGTGCATCACGCCAGGTGGCGGATGCAGGAACTGCAGTGGGACCTTAAGTTTCAGTGGGCACAGCATCAGGACAACCTGTCTGACCACGTCCTGATCTCGGAGGGCACTGCGAGTCAGTTGCAGTGGTAGCTCACGAACTGTGATTGGGTCAGCGGCAGATCCCTCACCCTACCCCAACCGGAGCACGTAGTAGTGACAGATGCATCCTTCCTGGGAAGAGAAGGCCAAATGGGAGAGGCGCAGATCAGAGGCCTCTGGTCTCCGGCGGAGTCCCTACTCCATATCAACCTTCTGGAGCTGCGGGTGATCCGACTTGCACTGAAGGCATTTCTTCCCTCTGTCCGGGGAAGTGTAGTGCAGGTGTTCACGGACAACACCACCGACATGTTGTACTGCAACAAACAAGGCGCGGTGGGATGCTCTGCACCTCTGGACATGGCTAGAACACCAGGGCATCACCCTGGTGGTTCCATACCGGGCAGGTTCCCTGAACGCCAGGGCGAACGAACTCAGCCGCCGGTGCATGATGGATCATGAATGTCCTCTGAACATGGACGGAGCACAAGGTCTCTTTCAGCGGTGGGGAGAGCCTTGGTTAGATCTATTTGCCACCGAAGAGAACGCGCAATGTCATCAGTTCTGCGCGTTGGAATTTCCAAGGCGGCACCCGCTCTGCGACGCTTTTCGTCGCGAGTGGAGCTGCGGTCTGTTGCACGCCTTTCCGCCTATACCACTTCTTCCCAGAGTGCTGAAGAAGATAAGGCGAGACCGGGCCTAAGTCATCCTTGTGGCTCCGGACTGGGCACGAAGATACTGGTATCCCAAGCTACTCAGCATGTCAGTCGATCCCCCAATTTGTCTGCCTCTTCAGGAGGACCTTCTGTCTCAGCAGCAGGGGACAGTCCTCCACCCGAACCTGTCCAGTCTCCACCTACATGCGAGGAGATTGAGCGGCGGCAGTTGAGGCCATTTGACTTGCCTCCTGAAGTCTGTGATGTGATTCTGGCAGCCAGGCGTCCCTCCACAAAAACGGTATACACCTGCAGGTGAAACAAATTTGTGGCATGGTGCACAGCAAAGGCTGTGGATCCACTCTCTGCCCCCCTTTCAGAGGTTCTCCTCTTCCTTCTTTCTCTTGCCCAGTAGGGCTCTGCTCTGGACACTATCAAGGGCTACCTCTCAGCCATTTCAGCCTTCTTAAGGCTTCTTGATCAGCCGAATCTTTTAAAGTCCCCTGTTTTAAATAGATTCTTGAAAGGCATCACACACATGCTTCCTCCTGTTCCCTTTGTGATGCCTCAGTGGGACTTGAATCTTGTACTTACATATCTGATGTGCGCTCCCTTTGTGCCACTTCATAACTGTCCTCTTTGTCTCCTAACTCTTAAGACTGCATTCCTGGCTGCCATCACCTCTGCCAGGAGAGTGAGTGAGCTCCAGGCTCTATCTTCTAGACCTCCTTTCCTCTCTGTCCATCCGAACAAGGTTGTTTTAAGGACTCGTCCTTCTTTTCTGCCCAAGGTGGTCACAGCCTTTCATATCGGGCAGTCTATCACGTTGACCACCTTCTTTCTGCCTCCGCATCCCTCGAAAGAGGAAGAGAGGCTCCACCGTCTGTACCCAAAACGTGCACTCTCCTTCTATCTTGATCGCACACGCCAGTTCCGGGTGGACGACCAGCTCTGTGTTGGTTATGTGGGCGCTAAGAAGGGACGGGCGGTGCACAAGCGGACCATCGCTCAGTGGGTCGTCTTGTGCATCAATGTTTGCTAATCTTTGGCGAAAAAGGAGCCTCCTGTTGGGCTGCGCGCCCATTCCACTCAGGCCACGGTGGCTACTACTGCCCTGGGTCGGGGAGTCCCCTTGCAGGACATCTGTCAGGTAGCTACGTGGGCCTCGCTGCACACGTTTCCTAGGCATTACTGCGTGGACAGCCAAGTCCAGAGAGATGGCTTTTCATGCCGTTCCGTTCTCTAGGACTTTCTGGTGTGATCTTGGTTCGCAGACCCACCACCGGGGTTGGTATTGCTGGGTTATCTATTCTAGGTTATCTATTCTAAGGTAAGGAATCCAACACTAACCTGTTTCTTTCAGATGCACAAGCTACTTGCCTTCGGTAACGATATATCTGTAAGAAACAGTAGTTCGTGTTAGATTCCTTACCGCCCCACCCATCCTCCCCGTTCTGCGAACCGATATCTAGGGTTAAGGACATCCCTTTCAGGGCCTTAGCTTCGTGGCACCAGTGTCGATTTCTATCATGGCTCTGCGTTCCTGGCGCGGAAAGCTATTTACAGAACTGACGTCAGCGCGCGAGGGTGGTGTCTTAAGTACTCCGAGGTCATCCTGGCGATCATTATGCCGACGACGGACGCGGAGCCGCAGATGACGCCTACCGACGCGCAAGGGTACTACTGACGAAAACTTTCCGGCTCCAGTCTGACGCCTGGGGATATTCTAAGGTAAGGAATCTAACACTAACTACTGTTTCTTACAGATATATTGTTACCGAAGGTAAGTAACTTGTGCTTCATTCAAGAAAACTGGTTAAGCTAGCATGGAGAGAAATCAGTCATTCATCTCCCAGGGTGGGTCATTCCTCTAAACCTGCTTTTTGCCTTGCCCTTGTTTTTGGGCTCATCTGAAAAACAAAGTGCTGAAAGTGGTAATAAGCTTTCATTCACATCCCAAATAAACGCTGTCAGTAAATCTGCTTTCTACCACGTATATCTTCAAACATGTTTCATACTCTTTCTTCTCCCTCAGAAATGTGCTACAATCCATGCAGTCATTGTATCCCGTCTGGCTTATTGCAATAGACTCTACATTTGTATGTTTAACAGATGAAGTTCCCGAGTTCAGAATCTTGCTGCTCATGTTCTACTTGGGTTGAATTATGACCAGATCGCACTGGCTCTGAAGTTGCTCTACTGGTTGCAGCAAATGACAGAACAATCTATAAATCCCTTCGTTGCACCCAAAAAATTATATTGAATGCTCAGCAGTTTTCTTGGAAAAGTTGTCCATCCTTTACCATCCATCAGGCATCTTGCGATCTGTAGGTCAAAAATTGCTGTCTGGCTGTTCCACTAGAAGAAATCTGTAGGTAGTTTGATGGTCTTGAATCATCTCTATGAAACTCGTTCCGAGTGCATCGAAGACTGGAAACTGACAAGCTTAGATTCAGAAGGTTGTTAAAAGTCCACGTATTTAGGGAGATGAATGGGTAGCCCTTACCCATGCACTTGGTGCTGCTGTCATCTAATGTGACCCAGACCTGCTGGTTATGAGTTTAAATCAGTCTCTGTGCACCTTCAGTGTTCCGTTCTTAGAGTGAGACTTTACTAACTCTTTTCTAAGGTTTTATCATCGTGTTTCTAAGTACAAACAGTTATTGGTTTTTGATGTCTAAGGCAGTGATTCTTAACCTGTGGTCTGGGGACTCCTATGGGTCTTGCAGGGCTACTCAAGGGGTCCTCGTCTGCTTAGAAAAGTAATAATATTTTCAGATTCATAAAATGTATATAGATAAAAAAGAAACATGTAAAATTAGAGGCTAAAAATTAAGTAGGTATCCTCAGATGTATTTGTGGGAGGAGTGCAAGTGCATCAAACAAGATATAAATAATATGGATGATGAGCGGCCTCAATTGAATTTAGAAAAGCTCAAACCTTCACATTACAATAAAAATTTTGATTTAAAAAAAATGTATTAGAACTGTTTATGAATTAAATAAAATATATCATAATTTGTGTATTTGTTTGATGTATTCTTGCTTCTGTATTTTTTGTTATTGTTTAGCAACTCAAATCATTGAAAATGTTTCGGCTTGGGTTCCCGACTTCTAGTAATGACTTGAGGGGTCCCCGGATTCCATTAATGATTTTTGGAAGGGAAGAGGGTCCTTGGGTTCGAATAGTGATTAAGTGGGGGTCCACAGAAATGAAAAGGTTAAGAACCATTGGCTATGGTATACTTTAATTGACCGCCACAATACATTTGACCTACAGGCTCAAACTCATGCAAAGTGGTTCTGTGCACTTTTCAAAACCCCCTAAATAAAACTTCATCACCCCCTGAACAACATCTGACTTGAAATAAACAAGGATACAAATTAGAAGCCTCTCTACAGCTGCCGTGAACTACTATCATCATACCAAACCTCACTACCACTTGCAGGACATGGCTAAGTCTTGTATGTTAATGAATAAATGTGACTTAGCGAAGTTAGCGCCGCTCTCCACAGTGACGCTTCTCCACACTGTAAATCAAGGGACATCGCCCGACTTTAAAGCTTGTCTTCCACTAAGTGTTTGCAGACCCTTCTGTGCACTTACCTTACTTTGTTGTTTAGTTATTTCACAGTCCTGCTTAGCTGACTGTGAGTCTTTGGCGTTGTCCAGAGTACTGTTGGTGTTTCACGGTGTGCGTTGTTTTTCAGGAAGTGCCACGGGGAGATCACTCTGTTAGTGTGGAGAATTGTACCACGGGCCAAGCCCGGCATCGAGAACATGGTCCGAAGGTCGTCCTGCAAATCCACGTTCGAGCTGCAGCCACCTCATAAACGTGAGAAAAACAGCGCCATCCCAGCGCGCGCGGCCCAGCGTCAGAGCTGCCACATACTCTTCGACGGGACCGAAGGGGGGCTGCTGAACAGCTGGGAGAGACGCCGGGAGCCGGACAAGAAAAGCCTGCACTCTGTCCCTACTCTGTCGCACACGTCATCAGCGGGGGACAAAAACTACATCATCCTAGCGCCTCTCAATCCTGGTAGTCAGGTAGGCACCCTGTTTCTTAACTGGCTGTAAATTGTGTTTAATTGGCCAAATAGATAAATCAGTGGCTCCGTGCAACTGCTGCTGAATTTAATCTCTAATGTGCAGTTTGCATGTTTGAATTTCAGTTTGACTGACCCACTTGCATTTCTGTGGTCAGGATAACAAACACCTAAAACGTAGGTAATACTTGCACGTTATTTGGAGTACTGCCAAGCCACAAGGCGACTGCGGCAAGCATAGTTCATGTGTATCCTGTTCACGCCTTCATTTACCGAAATTATTAGTGTACGTATGTGTGTGCACTCTCCTCCGCTCTTTGACAGGGGTGACCAGCAATGTGTTTGTTTGGGCCCTACCCTCAGTTTTGTTTTGAACCCCATATAAACATTTGTATTTTTAAGGCCTTCTCCTTTTTCAAATTTATTTGACATTGCATTCACTTAATTAACTGTCGGCGGAAGAAGACTTGGCCTCGGTATTTCGAAGCAGTGGGTCGCCGTCATCAGGGCCGACTTTAGGCATGTGCAAGCTGTGCACCTGCACAGGGCCACCAAACCCCAGGGGCCACCACGCCAATATATATCCTTAATATATGAATCCTCTGAGGATGGATACATATTTGCGTGGTGGCCCCTGGCAGGGATTTGGCGGCCTCCGGCTCTGTTCCACTTCTAAACACCCTGACCCCCTCCCCTCTTTACTGGCCTGCGCGCTCCGCCCCGCCTGGGCCCCCTCTTCCGGGCCCCTTACCTACGCTCCTTGCCCAGGGCCACCATGAGTCTAGAGCCGGCCCTGCCGTCATTTCTTGTTCAACCTTATTGTTGTAATCTGCTGCTGAGGGATGGGTTTTGTGACACCTCTTTTAGCATTGAGTGACTAAATATAACTGCAGAACGCACGACGGAAGGAAATAGCAGCCCAGCCCCTCAGTGACCTCAGAGCTGCCCGAGTGCGCGTCGGACTCCGCACCCTCGGCATTGTAGGGTCGAAGCCTCAGGAAAGGGTGCTGCTGCGATGTAGGAAACATGGACGCAGATTTATTTCGCACCACAAAACTAAGGTGTACCCTTTCCATAAAGAAGGGGCTGAGTGAGTAACCAGTTAACAAAAACACTTTAAATTGCTCCTTTGGGAGTTTATAATAAGTATCGTGCACTGCTAGAACAATCGCTAACGGGACAACTCATGCTACTAGAAACACTAAATATCTTAAACACCAATTTGTGAGGTAAAAACAAACAGATTGTAAAACATCACATAAATTATTCGAGTGAACGATTTTTTAAAATGTACTTATGCAAAAAAATCCTACAGTTCAAAAGACTCAACCCATATGCAAAACCCACCCATCACCCTTTATAAACGAGCAAAATATATAGAATAGCGCAAAAAATGTCAACATGTTAAAACAAACTATGGAATGACTCACTTACAAGCTGTAGCACAGGTGACATTGTATATACATATTGCATTCATACCACTGGTGTGGCACCACAGCACCGCCTGATACCGGTTTCACTGTAGCAGCCCTGTCTAGGATGCAGGGTACGGAGGGTGTAAGTTTGTAAAGTGATGTGTATAGTAATGAGTATGAGGGCTGATCCAATCATGTTGCTTCAGACATGGCCTTATTCTTGACCAGTCAATGAGTCAGAAGAATATACTGTTGATAGGTTACACTTGTTAATACCTTATCTAGTTTAACCCTTCAGTTTTAAAGTGTGACTTACTAGGAAAGCTTTGTTTCTGGTGCAAGAAGGCTGCTCTGATGCTCCCAGTTGTCGATCCAGACTTGGCACTGTATGTTAGAATGATGGTGATGTAGAAGACTGTGAGGTTGACGAGGACTGTGCTTGTGGAAACGTGACATCTCTATTTTGGGTTCTATGTCAGTACATGGGTGTTTGGGTTGTTGGAGGAACATAGGATGAACGTTCCTTTAGGTTCGAAGTTGTGCACGTCAAGCAGTGGGGAGCAGGTCGGTCTTTAAAGCTCTTCTGGTTTCCAGGTGGATAGGGAGATTATTCCAGTACTGGAACTTTCATAGATTCACATGCTTGAATTATTCCCCGTCGTCGAGATGAGAGTCCCTGGTACATCAAAATAGCAATGCAAAGCTATTACAAACTAGAATCTAGGCCCATTTCAGTTTTGTAACATATCCATCTTTTTGTAAAAGAGACCAAATAAAACACACAACCAAATAAAACACAACCAATCAGATCAGCCTCACCCTTTAGAACCCTCCTGAGAGAACCTCAAACCTACAGATTTTCTACTGTACGTTGTGCAAGGGAGTCTCCACTGAGCTCTGATCAGTTATTCCTTATCCTATTACTCTTGCAAGATATTTTCAACTATTCTATCTACCAGATTACTCTACAACTTAGTTTTCTTAATTCTTATGGCAGACAAGGAGAACAAGCATTGGCATAGCCAATAGGTCTCGCTTTTGGGACCTTATAAGTATTTAGTTTTGCAGCACAATATCCTTGGTGCAACAACATCAACTGTTGCATGGCTAAACCTTGTACTTTATAAGTGTTTGTAGCCATGCAACAGTTGATGTTGTTGCACCAAGGATATTGTGCTGAATAACTAAATACTTATAAGGTCCCAAAAGCGAGATCTATTGGCTATGCCAGTGCTTGTTTGTTTAACTGCTTGTGCTTTTAAACTTCCATAGAAGACTTGGACTATGGTTCTTGACTTTAAGTAGGTTTTTGCTGATACTTGCTTTCAATTACCATTGACTATTTTTTTAATGTAATTGAATAAATGTTTTTTATATTTGCGTTGTTTCACGTTTTAGTAAAACGTCGTTGGTAACAGCCTTTAATGTGTTACAGCGTTGATATCCTGCTGAAATAGAAGTTTCATTTCTAGTTAAGACACTTGACAACATGGAAAAAGATCCTTAGGTCTTTACCACAGCGTGTCTGCGCCAAGTACATCAAAGCATAAAACAAAACAAGATGAAACATGTTACCTTTTGGTTTCGGCAGACAGGTCGCTACTCCGCATATCTACACAATTGTTATGCAATCTACTTGTCGTGTTTCTGCTGGGCGCTACAGTAATGTACCTTTAAAGGTTCTGCACAAAATGTGACCACAAGTAGAAAAGCAAAACTTTAGAATGTATTTTTCTGCTCGTGTTAGTTAGAGGCATTTGTTACTGGTCCTTTTCAGATGTGATACTGCGCATCATGGAGATTATGACCAAACACGGACCAGTAGTTGGTCTAATTAACATTTTAATGTTAAAAGTATAGCGCAGTTGCCTCTATTATAGCAAAAGTAAAGAAATAGAAAAAAATATAATTTCTGTTCTTTTGCTATAAACGCGGCACCCGCGCTTTACTTTTATATTAAAAGTGAAGCGCGGGTGCCGCGATTAGGCAAAAGTAAAGAAATAGATGTTTTTTCTATTTCTTTACTTTTGCTATAATCGCGGCACCCGCGCTTTACTTTTAATGTTAAAAGTAAAGCGCCGGTGCCGCGATTATAGCAAAAGTAAAGAAATAGAAAAAAAATCAATTTCTTTACTTTTGGTATAATCACGGAACCCACGCTTTACGGCGCAAAAGTGAAAGAAAACAAGTGATGCGCGCGCAGCATTTATTGGAGAGGCGGAGCGTGGCGCGCGCGCGCTTGTGACTGCAAGCTGGTGGACGCTTTGGTAGCACATCGAAATGCCGCTTGCTAAATGTCTCGTCAGCGCATGCTCAGATGTGCCCTAAAAAGGGCCTCTTCTAGAGCTTGTGCCACCTGCTCTAAGAAGAGGCTTTATGTGGATGACACTCATTAGACTACACCTCTGGACAACGCAGGCAAGAGATTCTCTTCTATGTCGGGTTTATTAGTCAGGGCAACTAACGCTATTTTAGGCCGCTATGACCAGCAGATGTGGTGTGATTTATCTTCTTACATCGACCAACTTCCAGAGGAAAGTAAGACTGAGGCCAAGAAGATCCTCCAGGAAGAGAGAGGGCTTCCTCAGAGGTCATAGATTGTGCTATGGACATCGCTGCAACAGCTTTTCGATCTCTGGCTGGAGCAGCTGTCCTATGTCGTTAGGGTTGGTTTATAGCAACCTGGTTCAGATCAGAAGTCTAGAATAAAATACTGATTCTTCCATTTGATGGGTAAGCTCTCTTTTGGAAGCATGTGGATGACGCTCTCCAAGATAAAACATGACACAAACACGGCAAAGTCGTTGGGGATGCTCCAGTACTGTTAGGTTCCTTTTCGAGGAGCCCAGGGGAGAGGGCTTCCTTCATACTGAGGAGGTTACCAACAATATAAGTACTCCTCCTATACACCTGCCGCACAGTCTTATCGCCCGCAGTACAATCGTCGACAAGGTCCATCTGCAGCCTATTCTAAATCGGTGCCCAGAGGGGAAGCAGGACATCAGGGGAAGGATCCTTCAAGACGTCAATAGCGGCTTGCTGGCTCTGGCTACTGTTCCTTCCCGATACCAGACACCTGAAGGGGGAAGGATTTCTTTGTGCTTACAAAATTGGCAAAAAATACCGACAGATCAATGGGTGCTCAACATAGTTCAATTTGGCCATGCATTGGAATTTGTTCAACCTCCTCCACCCACCCCTCTTCGCAGGCACATGACCAAACATCTATGTCTCCTGTGCCTAGAAGTCCAAGTAATATTACAGAAGGGGGCAATAGAAGCAGTCCCGTTAACCCGGAGAGGAAAGGGATTCTACTCCCAGTTCTTTCTGGTTCAAAAGACTGTCAAGAAGTGGTGTTCTATCCTAGATCTGAGGAAGCTCATTATCAAGCAGTCATTTTGAATGATCTCCTTACAGGAGATACTTCTAAATTCGGGAGATTTCATGGCCACTTTAGACCAAGAGGACGCCTATTTCCATATTCCCTTTCATCCATTACACAGGAAGTTCCTTGGCTTTATGGTAGCCAAGAGCCACTTTTAATTCAAAGTTATCCCTTTCGGCCTCAGATCGGCACCAAGGACTTTTTATCAAAATGTTGTCTCCGGAAGTGGCCTTCTTCAGAAGACAGCAACAGCAGGTATTGCCGTACCCAGACGACTGGCTGATAAAAGCTCCTTCCAAGGCAACAGCCAGGAATTCTGTGACAGCTGCACAAAGCTGTTCAAGGATCTAGGTCTTTCCCTGAACAGGGACAAACCAAGCTTGCGTCCTTCCAAGAACGCTGTTTTTCTGGGCGCCATATTGGGCACGTCCCTGAACAGAGCGTTTCCATCACTAGAAAGACAAGACACTTTCAGTTCGCCTCTACAAATCCCTTCTGGGATCCATGTCGTCCTGCATTCCTCTGATACTTCACTGCAGGCTACGAATGCGACTTCTTCAGGAGCAACTGGACTTACAGTGGCGTCCAGTAGAAGGATCTTTCAAGGAAATGATCATGGTAACTTCACCAATGAGGCTAGCCACTTCAAGGTGGACTCACAGGGTGAACATTTTATAAGGTCTTTCTTTTGTGGCCACCCCAGCTCCTCGGATAATTACAACAGATGCGCCTCTTTAGGGTTAGGGATCGACCTTACAGGACCATCACATAAGTGGCCGATGGCAACAGTATCATCGTCTTCTGCATATCAATCTGCTGGAGCTAAGAGTAATTCGCCTTGCCCTACAGGCATTTCTCCCGAGGATCAGAAACTCATTGGTTCTTAGCAGGACAGACAATACAACAACTGTGCATTACATAAACAAGGCGGCACAAAATCCCGTCTGTTGTGCTCAGAGGCTTAACTATCTGGGAATGGGCAATCCAAAATGAGGTTTTGCTGAAAGCTGAACATCTTCCGGGAAACCTCAGAGACAGCAGATACACCCAGCAGGCTAAAGTTGGCCTGCCACGAGTGGGAGATGGATCAGCAGACACTAGACAGCATCTTCAGGCCCTTCTCTATAGTCCGCGAGAATAATGAAACCGCTTATGAGAGGGCTTTCCTACGATCAAGCCTCCTCCACCATTATGGTACCTTAACGTGGTCTTAGCTCAGCTCATGAAGCATCCTTTCGAATCTATCCATAAAGCAGAGTTAAAATTCCTTTCGTGGAAGGTAGCTCTTCTTCTGATGCTAACATCTGCAAGAAGGGTTAGCGAATTGCAGGCACTCACTATCCAGTAGCCTTTTCTTCAGTTCAAAAATGATTGAGTTGTACTTCGTACTAACCCCAAATTCATCCCTAAGGTACCTTCAGACTTTCACCTGAATGAACCTCAGGTTCTTAAGTCTTTTTTCCCTCAGCCTATAGCTCATTTGCTAGACATTCTTCGTTGTTTGAAATTTTGTCTCCAAAGAACTAAACACTTTAGAAAGTCACCTCATCTCTTTGTGGCTTATAGTTCTCTTCGTAAGGGTTTCCCCCATCTAAACAAGGCATTGCACATTGGATTTCCAGCTCTATCCAGAACTGTCATCAATTGGCTGGAAAACCCCTCCAGGGAAATGTCCGTACTCACTCCACAAGGGCAGTCTCTTCATCTACGGCCCTCTTTGCTGGGGTACCTATCCAGGACATCTGCAGAGCAGCTACCTGGAAGAGTATCCATACTTTTACGAGCCATTACTGCTTGGATTCTTCGGCGTACAGTGCTACTGCAGTGGGCCAAGCAGTCCTGAGGAACCTATTTCAATAACGGTGAGCTTTCCGCCTCATCCCTCCTTCCTTCTCTTTCCTAAATGCTCTCACATTCTTTGATAAATGTATTTTTTCTGGCTATACTGTCTGTATATAAGCTTTGCGCATTCTGAGGATGCCTATTGCTTTGCTGCTAATTCTTTGAAATTACTGTAGGATTACGTTTAAGATTAAATGCTTGTCTTTATACTTTACAGTCTCTATGAGGAAACAATTTCATTTTTTTTAGGTCTCGCACCTGCGAACCGGATCGCGAAGTGATCCGTCGCAGCGAGACTCTATTGCAATCATTTCGGCTTTCAAGGACTCAAGGGGAACAGACAGCGGACAAGCGATGTGAACGCGCAGCTGTTCGACTTGGATTAGGTCGCGCGCGTCAACTGAACAGCATGTCAGTTTCAGTTTTACACGCGGCTGCGCACATCTCCTGTCTCGAGGCAAAAGCATTCAGTTTCACTTTAGCGTCGACACTGCACTCAGACCAGGTTTTTAGTGGACAAACGCATGCACCATGAGGCAAAAACATAAATAAATTGGAAGCAGACTGCCATGAGCATCCAACATTAACAACAGTAACGTTTACAGCTGTAATACATTGCCCACTCCTGCTAAAAGCACATATATCGCTTTCTGTTTCCAACAACTACTTTTATTTTTGCATATCTACATAGCACGAGCTCGACTTACAACTATCGGCGTGTTGTTGAACTTCCGGTGTGGTGATTTCAGAGGACTTCGGATTGGATCTGATGAGTGAATCAGTTGTATGGCATGTTGTTTTGTTTTTAACATATGAACGTATATGGTTGTCATGTACGCCGATGCACGAAAATGGCAGGGTTAGTGGAAGGAACACTGTACACCAATTGAACTCTGACATCACATCACGTCACTTCAAGGCAGTGATATCTTAAGAAGTTGACCTAGACAAGAGCACATAATTGAATATAGGTAGGAACCCAATAAAATGTGCATGATTCTGATAACGCCACAACAGTTAACCAAAAGAAACATTTCTCCTTTAGATACCACCTATAGTTTAAGTAGGGTGGCGGCGTGATATGCCAAGAGAGGCAACAATACTAATTCAGCTGTTTGTTAAATGAGAAATTATGCAATTTTTTTCAATAGGAGGATACATACAGTGTTACAAAATGCAGGTCATTGGGAACCAAATGTATTTATACCACAAACTGCTGGTAGTTGAAGCCATGACCCTACCTAACACAGGTGGGCCTCTGCACAGCATGACAGCCTGACCGTTGTGCCACATTCCTCCGCGGACCCCCACCACATTATTTATCGTGCAGCCTGAAATGGGAGCATCTCCTGAGCACCGTGATCACCACCGCACCCCCCCCGCCCCCCGATCACACCATCACTGCTGCATGATTTTTTTTCTTCAGGGGACCTCTCGGCCACCACCTTCCTGCCTATTGCACTGTTAACGGTCCGCATCCTCTGCGCCTCGTTGATATTAGGATTATTTCAAGTTTACAAATTCAGAACTTTTTTTCCCACATAAGGTATCCTTGCAGACTTTGTTTAGTTTAAAAAAAAATTCATGCAACGCATTGTCATATACAATGCCAATAACTCAAACTTTAATGCTGCGAGACCTATTGCATTGCATATGCTTGTCTGTGCTTATGTACTATTGTTAAAGAAGATCAGGACAAGAAATGTGCTCAGAACTGCGAGCTACTCTGATTCAAGCATGTGAATCTATGAAAGTTCCAATACTGGAGTAGGAAAATAAATTACTTACCTTTAACTTTAGTTCTCCAGTATTGCAAGCTTTTACAGAATCACATACGACCCACCCTAGGGTGACCAACCGTCCATAAATTTCACGGACAGTCTGTAATTTTGGCCGTTGTCCGTGAAGGATTCTTTAACGGACGCCATTTGTCCGTAATTTTAACTGGTTGCACAACTGGCACAGCTGGCCCCCACCACCCTTCTTGACTGCGATGCTGCTGAGGTCGGGTGTAACAGACTCCGAGGCAGTACAAAAGCTCAGATACCCATCAGCATTGGCGAGGCACAGCGGGATGGCAACCATCACACTTTCAGCCCTTGATGAGCTGTTAAGAGGTGCTTGAAGGTGACAGAGGGAGGGGCGGCAGCTTCAGGAGAAGGGGCATCTATTCAGATGCAAACAGCACTGAATGCGTCTTGCATCTGCAATTGGTGTGAGACATTCCCTTTCTGCCCAGGGTTCCAAACATCCTAGAACCGGCCCTGATTACACCGAGGCAGCACGTGGTTCACTTCATAGAGCTTAATTACTGTCACTAAATTGTAAACAAACCTCGATTCTTCAAACATGCAGTCTATATTGTAATAAAATAGAGAAATGGCACAATCTCACTCACACTGATTAACAAAGTATGGAGGACAATCAGTTAAATCAGTTCTCTTGGAGTATCTCCTTTCAGTACTGTACATCAGTGTGGGGAGAGGGGGGCAAAACTAACATTTTGGAAACGGAGCCTGTCTTCTCATTGTGTTGTCCAGGAGGGGGTGAGGAGCCCTCCCCCACCCTGGAAGAGACCAAGATGATACTAGAATACTGCATACCCATCCCTGTGTCCACCCTGGTGGATCCTGTTCCCCCTCCAGTGATGGCTCTTGTCCCCCCATGTGGTGGCTCCTATCCCCCCGCGTGTGATGGCTCCTGTCCCCTCCTGTAGTGGATCCTGTCTCCGCCCTGGGTGGCTTCTGTCCCAGTCCTGGAATGGCTCCTGCAGCGAGGGTGAAGTTCTTGATGGGCCTCTTCTCAAAAAGGTTCAGCTCAAAATTAATATGAAAAGGTGGGCGAGTGAGTAAGTGAAGGGATGGCTGGATGAATTAGTGAAAGGGTGCATGGATGAATGAAAGATTGAATAGATCGATAATGGGAGGGGATGGAAGGATTGATGAGTGAGTGGAAGGATGGAAGAGAGAAAACGGAAATAGCTGGATGTATGGGTGGAAGGGTAGCTGGATGGGTAAAAGGGTGGATGGATGAGTGAAAGGATGGATGAGTGAAATGATGGATGGATTGATGAATTGATAAGTGCAAGGGCGAATGGATGGACGGATGAGTGAAAGGGTGGATGTAAGGATGGATGAGTGAAAGGGAAGGTAGATGGACAAAATGATGAATAGACTTGTGAAAGAGTGAAAGGATAAATGGATGAGAGAAAGGATGGATGAGTGATGGGGTCAATGGATGGATTCATGAGCGGATGAGTAGATGGACGGATGGATGGATGGGAGGAAGGATTGCTAAGTGAAAGAGTCGATGGAGAGAGAAAGGGAGGATGATGGATGACTGAAAGGGTGGATGGGTGGAAGGATCAGTGACTGGGTGGATGGATGAGTAAGTGAAAGGATGGCTGGATGGGTGAAAGGGTAAATCGCTGGATGGATGAGTGAATGGATGGATGGGTAAATCGCTGGATGGATGAGTGTACAGATGGATAGGGTGAAAAGGCCGATGGATGGATAATGGATGAATGAGTGAAAGGATGGATGAAGGGATGGATGAGTGAAATGAAAGATGGAAGGAGACATGATGGATAGGTTTGCAAATGGCTGAATATGTCTAGATATGGCTGGGCTTACTTATATACCATTGCGTGACCTCTGATGTGTCTGTAAAACTTATCCAATTGTCCTGAAGTTTTGTCCTGAATTTTGACCTCCTGTCCTGAATTTGTCCTGAATTTTGAGCCTTTGTCCTGAATTTTTACACTCATCGTCCTGAATTTGCACCAATGCTAGTTGGTCACCCTAACCCACCCGCCTTCCCTGGGAAAGCTCAACCTTTTTTTACTTTTATGGTTATCCTATGGCACTACTGCTACGAAAATCTGAAAGTCTGAGGTTCTCTCAGGAGGGTTCTAGAGGGTGAGACTGATCTGATTCGTTGTGTATTTTATTTGGTCTCTTTTTAGAAAAAGAGGTGGATATGTTACAAAACTGAAATGGGCCTAGGCCTAGTTTCTAGTTTGTAATAGCTTTGCTTTGCTATTTTGATGTACCCGGGACTCCCATCTCGCTGACGGGGAATGATTCATGCATGTGAATCTATGAAAGCTTCCAACACTGGAGAACTAGAGTTACAGGTAAGTAACTTATTTTCTTTCAGGTATTGTGGGAGGGCTTTCCAGCTTTTGGTTGTCTATACCTCAAAGGTAGGTCCAACTGATGCAGTACTTTCTGAATCAGTGCTTGGAGAAACTTGCTATTGTAATAGAAGACCCCTAAGGTAATAGTGCTATAAGGATTTGGGATTTGAAGTGAGAAAAGGGAATCCATGACAGATTGTGGGCTTCCCAACCAGTGTTAAAACGACACAACAACACTCATGGGGTGAATGTACATCTTTTGTAGTTCTCACCACCTAATGGCACATTTCTTAGTAAAGTCATTTTGTTCATGCAGGAGTTTTATATTTGGATATGTGAAGCCCTGTGAACGATAATTCAAATGAGATCCTTGGCTGTTCCTGTAACCGATATCTTGTTAAGGTGCGGATTGTACCGCTTCCCGTACACATTCACCATGATATGATTTGGCACTGGTTGGGGAGGGGGATAAATGTACAGTGTAGTGTGCCTTGTTCGAATCCATATATAGTCAGATCACATTAGTCTTATGACTTTATGAGGACTTCCACAGCTAGAAAATCAGCAAAATAAATTTACAAGCAGAGAGGTGAGCAGTCGTTTCTGAAGCTGCGAGGGTGGGACTTGACATGAAGCAGGGGTAAATGGATCGCAACCGTTCGAGACTCTAAATTGACTTCGGCATGGGAGGGAACATGTCTGAGAGTTACCATGTGCAGAAAGTCTGGGGTTGTCCTTTGGACATCAGCATTAATTTAATATGGATGTTGAAAATTATATTTTGAGCACATTCTCAAATCTAAAATTTATATTAAAACTACATAGGATAATGTCACTTAACCTTCCTTTTGATGGCTTGCTTTATGTTGGTACATTCGTCCATGCATTATGCTTTCTGTTGGAGAACTGATCTTGTTGTTAGTTGATTAACTGTGGAGTAGAGGATTTACATTCCTCACATTGTGTGATCCCGACCACTTTACATCCATTTCCCTCAGTTACCTGGGCCTAGATTGTAAATGATATTGCAGTAAAGACAATCTAGGATTCTGTGCACTCATTCCCGCTCAGTACTTTTGGGATAGGGTTCGTTCATTAACCAGAAAAATAAACACTGGTCTGGCCTTGGAATGAAAGCCAGCCATGCCATGCCTGGCTCATCATGTGCACTTGGCGTCTTCTTTTCTTTGCTTCTCCATCATCCACACTGTCGTCTTTCATGCAGCACAGGCTGCTGGACAGTGATTTCAGAGTGGTCAGAAAAGCTGTATGGACTCTGGACTTTGAGCCTAAGCATTCTGAATTGTTCCACAGTAATACTTGCTTCTAATCATCGACATGCGCACACCAAGAATGCTTACACTAGTCTCTGAAGCGTGAACATGAACAGAATCTGCATATTCTACACATTTCTCCGCTTCCATAGCAACGGCGAGTAGCACTCCGATCACGGATCCTATTGGATCAGGAAATACTTTATGTTCATGAAAGTCAACCTCTGGGCACAAGTCAGAGGAAGGGTATCCTAAAGTTGTGAGAACACTTCCTTTGCAAAACCAAAAGGGAAGATTTTAGGAGTGGTATTTTATTTAAGTTTTTATGGCTTTAGATGGGCAATGTTGTAAGAGGTTGCTGACAGAGAGGGAGTTGAGATGCCACTTTTACATGCAGGAGCCTGTTGCATCTTTTAACAAGTATTTGTAGTCTCCTGTGTGACCAGAGTGCATTCTGGTTTATGTGTCATTTTCAAGATTTCATGAGTCCTCTCTTGATACCCATATTGCAAGGTTGTACCCCTTTCCCGAAGGTCTTACCTCATACCCTTAGTTATTCAAATGTAAATTACCTTAACAAACGTCTTTCTGGTCCTATTCAGGTGTTACTGACTCATAAGGGGGATTGTGGTAGCACTCATGTTCCCTGAACCTCTGAAATCATATTACAAGATTTGGTCATCTGTGTAACTCAACTGTTTCTGGTTAATTGAAGTCCATCTTTTGTATTTCTTTGCAGTTATTTTCAATATTCTTCCAGCAATGTCTTTTCACTGGCAGTTTAAGTTAAAGAAAACCAACTTCCAACTAAGCTTCTTCCGCAAAATTCTGCCACTCCTACACACATGACTGTTGGAAGGTGGTATATACAGGACGGCAGGAGAAATTCTATTGGCAGGGTCCAAAACATACAAACCATGCAGCTCATGATACCCATCAATACGAGGATATGCGACTGTGTCAAACGTATTTTGGTAGCACTCCTCTTCTGGTAAATGCCATGTCCACATTTGCTGGAATGTGCACAAATCCAAAATCAAATTAATGGATACATGCTTACACTGCATCCCAAACACGAGCCAACAGAAAGCCAGTGCTGTAACCTCATGTTAAGCATGGGTGAAGGTCCCTGTGGTTACAGGACCTGGAACTATTCTAGAGGGACGGGATCTTTCCTTTGGGAAATATTGCAAACTAGGCTGTTAGTCAGACATTTTGATAGAGAGTTACACAAGAAATGCTTGGTCATTGCTATGCCGCATACTACCCTTCTAAGAAAAAATCTTGCATTATTATTTGCCCCTGCGAACCTCTGAATCATTTACTGGGATGAGAGAATAGATTAATTTACTGGTATAAGCAATCAGTGGCAAATTTGGGGCAAGGAAGTTGATTGGTGCCTTGATAACGCAATAAAAGGCTGCATTCTCCTTGTGCTCAGTTACCCAAAATGGCATCAAGCATGACTGAATGTGCTGGAGGGTGGTGACAGCTGCCCAGAACAAGAGAGAGGCAACAGGCCATCTTTGGGTGACTGAGCCAAACCCCCACAAAGGGCTGGAGATCAGTGGTACAACACCTGATGAGTGGGCGTGTTAAGAGCCAACTGAAACAGAGATCCCAAAACGGATCTGTGTGAGGTTGACATCTTGTTGGAATATATGATTTTGTTAGGACAACAATATATTGTTTTGCATTGTGAATCATTTTTGGAGTCCCATGCTTTGCAGTATTTTACCATCACATGGTTAGGTCCTGAATTATGTCCTTGTCGTTTTGTTTTCTTCTTGTTTGGGCTTCGCCATTGACCATTTGGGGCTATGCCCCTCATCACGTCAGTTCAGATGCATTGTTTGGTCTAGGTTGCGTAGCCAGAAGTAATGAAGACAGTGAAGAATCTCAGATAGATGTTTTTATTGTAGCAATACGAACAAAGACCAGAAAATCAGAAGTGGACCACAGATTGCACAACTAACACAATAGGAACTGAGTTAACACCCAAAAAAACAAACAACATCTTGGAGGTGTTTAGTTTCAAAGGCATCTACCATGTGGGTTGGAGAATGAACGCTGGGTAAGGCATATACTTCCTTTAGGTTCTTCCCAAAGTGCCACCACAACTTCACTCAGAAGAACAGTCATGAAGTTTGCAGCCTTTGCCTGTCGAAAGAACACAGCTCAGAAGAGTCCATGCGTTAGTCAAGTTCCTGCCCAAGACCCTGGAGACAAAGAAAATGCAGAGGTGACCTCACTATGCCATGGCAGTATAAGCAAAAAACATTGCTCAGAAATCTCGGGCTGTCGAGCGATTAAGAGGACCCCGGAAAATGGAGGGGAAACCGAAGAAGTCATCAAAACAAAGAGGGAGAAAGCATCGAAGACCACATTGAAAGAGAGTGAGGTAAAGAAGCTCCAAGAAATATCAGAGGTGCTTAATGGACGGAGCTGAGACCCTTGGGTTGAACGTCCTCAATAGGCACCACAACAGCAAATCCATTAGTGATTGAGGGCGAGCATAAGCACAAAGAAGTTTACGGATAGTAGTCGAAAGTCGCCACTGGTAGTTAACCCTGGGAATCAGACTCCACTCTAAAAGGACATCTGGAGAAGGGCAAAAGAACTTTAACCCCTTCGGTGCTCATGACGAGCTCAGCTCGTCATGAGGCACGGTGCTCGTGTGCTCATGACGAGCTGAGCTAGTCATGACCACACCCATTATCATTATGGCCCAGCACAGCAGAGGAATATCCTGCGCAGCCAAGGTGTTAAAAGAAGGAAGCCTCAATGCCCAAGAGGAAGGATTTGATGGCAAGCATAAAGTAAAATTGACTGATGGCCCTGATGAGAAGAAAGTAAGTGGAGTCCTAGAAATATTCCATATTTATTTGCCACCTCAGAGGGATCCTTGCCATTGTTCAGAAAGAAAATAAATCCATATGCCTTTATGAAATAAACTGAATCTTCCCTCCTCCTGAAATTTAATTTAATAATTGTGAGTGGTTTAATAATTTCCTCTATAATGGACATTGTGAAACATTCCATGGGTTAACCATCCTCACCTGCTGCTTTGCCATTTCTGAGGCTACTAATGCCAGTCTCTACTTACTCTGTTATTGGGGCTATTAGCATTTGGGAATTTTCACTAGTAAGTATTTGGAAATCTAGTTTCTGCAGGTATATTTGGATATTTTTTTATATAGGAGCAATAGTGTATTTTTACAAAACGGGCCTGAAAAATCAGTCCTGTCTCTTTTTAATTCTCTATGATTACGCCATAGTTAGGGTCTTGGATCTTAATAATATTGTTTCTAATGGCTGTTTTTGTGCACCAAGCAAATATTTGCCTGCTATATCCACTTCCTTGTATAATTGTTGCAGCACTGTTGCTGAATTAACTATCTCTTTCCTTCAAAGTTACACTCTGAGCTAATTTGTAGCTTTTTCCTACTGGGGGAATTGTAATCTTGTAAAATGAGAGTTTAGCAATTTCCCTGTCTCATTTAATCTGGCATTGAGAGCCTGGTATATCTGAAAGAAACACGTAGTGGTAGATGCCTTACCTTAGAATTACCCCCAGGCATTGAACTGGATCCGTAAAGTTTTCGTTTGCAGTACCTCTGCGCGTCGGTAGGTGGCATCGTGCGGCTTCGCGTCCGCTGTTGGCCTCGTGGTCGCCGAGATGACGTTGCTGTTAAAGGCAGGGGAAACCCAATAAACCCTTGTAGGCTTGGGCACAAAGTAGTTAAGGTCAAGGGGTGCTACAAGGGACTGGTTTAAAACAGATTTCAAATCATTAGAGAGTTGTACATATGTAACACACTCTTATGTATCCACAGGATAACCGTCTTGTTTCAACTGTAACAAATATACTGGTGGAAGGCGAAAGGAACATATAGAGCAAGAATCGTATTCAGTGTTCAACAAATTTTTCTTTACTGTAACAGAAGTGGGGAGACAAATACAAATAAAATAAAGCAAATAAAGTCATGAACAGAGATCCATCAAATTCATACTACAGTTCATAACTGAAAACATCAACTCCAGGTATTTAAAGACACAACCAAAATTAATTAATAAAGAAGGGTTGTGAATTGGTGGCGGAGCAACAAAACAGGAGATGATGGAGTGTCGACGTTTCGGTCTAAGTAGCAGTCGTCAGATAGACCATCATCAGGACGGTGTTTTTTATGCAGGAAAAACTCCCTATACAGAATGATAAATATAACATAATCAACAAATGTCTTTAAAATTAGAAGTACATTAAAAAAGAAATACATTGATAGAGAAATGCATGCTCTATATGTCAGATAAAACTCATGTAACAATCTTTTATCCCAGAGGTCACTCCTTCCTAGTAACCCCTGTGAAACAGTTTCTAACATGAAAATAAGGCAGTATAGATAAAATCATAAATCTGCGTGTCTTAGTCTGATAGACTTGATATGTTAAATCAATTATGAAAACATATACAGTTATTCCTTCATCAAAAGAGGAAAAAAATTCATTAAAAACGGCAGCTCGTCAACGATTACATTAGAATTCAACATAAATTGTCTACAAGCATTTCTAAATTTCACATACTTAGAGTTGTCATTCACTTTGCTTTATAGAATCTAGTGCATATATACGAAAATTAAACAGAAAAACTTAATATGGTTTGTCACCTTGAATCCTCAAGTGGATTTTTAATGAGCACGGAGACGGCAGTGGCATATGGCAAAGATGTCGCATATGTGTGCAGGAACAGCAATGACGTGTTTTAATTTATCACACAAATTTAACTTATGGGTAATGACTTCGACCTCTCATAGGACTGCACTTATTTATTTTTAGTTGAAGCTTCGTGTTGGACATTCTTGCCACACGTCATTGCTGTTCCTGCACACATATGCGACATCTTTGCCATATGCCACTGCCGTCTCCGTGCTCATTAAAAATCCACTTGAGGATTCAAGGTGACAAACCATATTAAGTTTTTCTGTTTAATTTTCGTATATATACACTAGATTCTATAAAGCAAAGTGAATGACAACTCTAAGTATGTGAAATTTAGAAATGCTTGTAGACAATTTATGTTGAATTCTAATGTAATCGTTGACGAGCTGCCGTTTTTAATGAATTTTTTTCCTCTTTTGATGAAGGAATAACTGTATATGTTTTCATAATTGATTTAACATATCAAGTCTATCAGACTAAGACACGCAGATTTATGATTTTATCTATACTGCCTTATTTTCATGTTAGAAACTGTTTCACAGGGGTTACTAGGAAGGAGTGACCTCTGGGATAAAAGATTGTTACATGAGTTTTATCTGACATATAGAGCATGCATTTCTCTATCAATGTATTTCTTTTTTAATGTACTTCTAATTTTAAAGACATTTGTTGATTATGTTATATTTATCATTCTGTATAGGGAGTTTTTCCTGCATAAAAAACACCGTCCTGATGATGGTCTATTTGACGACTGCTACTTAGACCGAAACGTCGACACTCCATCATCTCCTGTTTTGTTGCTCCGCCACCAATTCACAACCCTTCTTTATTAATTAATTTTGGTTGTGTCTTTAAATACCTGGAGTTGATGTTTTCAGTTATGAACTGTAGTATGAATTTGATGGATCTCTGTTCATGACTTTATTTGCTTTATTTTATTTGTATTTGTCTCCCCACTTCTGTTACAGTAAAGAAAAATTTGTTGAACACTGAATACGATTCTTGCTCTATATGTTCCTTTCGCCTTCCACCAGTATATTTGTTACAGTTGAAACAAGACGGTTATCCTGTGGATACATAAGAGTGTGTTACATATGTACAACTCTCTAATGATTTGAAATCTGTTTTAAACGAGATGACGTTGCGGCAGCTACTTCGATGCCACCATCGTGCGCTGACGTCAGTTCTTTCTTTTTCCGCGCCGGCAAGCGCTGATCCGGAGAGAGCGGTACCCCCAGTCACTTTTTGACTGAGTTTTACGAGGCCTTTTTGTCTCTGTTTTTTGAGTCGATCCACTCCTGGTGCCGTAGGGATGCCCTGTTTCAATTCCTGTGGGGACTGTCATCGCAGGCTGTCGGTGACGGACCTGTACCCCGTGTGTGTCTCTACTGCCTGAGGCGCGACAACGACCCCAAGTCATACCCCAACTGCCGGGCCATGGCGCCGAAGACTTTACGTGAGCGGTCCCGAAAGTTGCTTGAAGTACAGGAGTCGACTCCGGGAAGTTGACGGTCCCGTGTGAGGTCGCAGGACCGGTCGCGGAGCCATCACCATCGTTCATCGGGATCGAAGTCTTCGCACTCTGGGTCAGGTAAGGCTAAGCATCACAAGAAGCTGAAGAAGTGCCATCGCTCTCTGGCTTCCCCTCGCCCATCGTGGCTAAGGGTGCGGGTGGTGCTACCCCGCGGCTCTGGCAGAGCTTACGCTGTCGCCACCGGTCTAGCCGCCCTTCTCAGGTACGTCGGCGACTCCGACCCAGCTGCAGGAATTTCTTTCAGCCATGGCCTTCCTCTTTGGGTTGTTGGGCCCCGCCGGCACGCCTTCGGGCCCTGTGGGTCTGACTGGGGCCCTCGCTCTTCCTTGTTGCTGGCGCCGGCATCGCTGTTGGCTCCGGCGCCGCAGGGCCCCCAAGGATCAAGGCCTGGATCCCGGTCGATGCCGGTTGACCTCGTGACACCTCCGGCACCACCTCTGACGCGCCCGTGCCCCCAGACGCCGCCGCCCCCGGTTTCAGCCCAGATGTGGGTACGGCGCTGGAATGGCGTCTCTCGACGCCGATTCTGACGCCGATGGGGTCTTTCTATGTCCAGCCTCCTTATTTTCGGCTTGTTCAGCAGCCTTCGGAGGAAGAGGAGGACTGGGAGGGGTCTGAGGACCCTCTCACAGCACAGTGAGTTTGACCTGGACTGGGTAGAGGAATTGGGGGATGCCAGCGGTCTTGACACCTCTCCTGACCATGGCATGATAACTCCTCCTACTGTGGCTTCGGAGGCAGGTGCGAGTTACGCAGTGGTGTTGCGTAGGGCGGCCGAGGCTCTCCACCTCCAGCTCCCTACAGTGGCCATCAGGACTAACCTCCTGACAGAAGTGCTTCAGCCAGCGGCTACCTCTGCGTAGCCTCTGCTGCCTTTTAATTATGCACTTTCAGACATTCTTTTGGGCACCTGGTCGAGGCCCAACACAGTGGCTCCTGTGGATAGGAACGTGGCACGACGCCATCGCCGAGCCCGGTTGCCCCCATTTTCCTTTCCCAACACCCCTCCCCTGATAGCTTAGTTGTCCAAGCCTCTGCGCCCTAAAGCGCATTCCGTTCCGCACCCCCGGACAGGGAATCCAAGAAACCGGAACAGTTCGGTAAGAATATTTTTTCTTCTGCCCGTTCTGGGCTGCGGTCTGTGAACATCGGAAGCCTCTTGGGTCGTTATCCCCACTCTGTGTTGAATACGGTGGCGCAGGTGCTGACTCAGTGTCCGGAGGATGCCCGGGGACAGTGCTCCCTCAAGCGATTGCTGAAGGGAGATATGCAGCCAAGTTCAGATTCGATGTGGCCTTGACACCCCTGACTCGCTGTACAGAGCAATTTCCACAACAGTGGCGCTGCGCCGCCACGCCTGGCTGAGGACCACTGTTTTTTCAGGGGATGTCCAGAACACTATGATGCCTGATGGGCATGCCCTTTGATGGCATTCGCCTTTTAGGCAATAAGGCAGATAGTGCGTTGGAGCGCTTTAAGGACTCGCCGGCTACAGCCAAGTCCTTGGGCCTTTCAGCCACGCGCCCTCCTCCGTCTTCTGCTTTTCTCTCATGTCGTGGCCCCAGAAGAGGCGCCCAATGCGTTCGCTTTAGAGCCACAGGCCCTCGCAGCAACAGTATCAGTGTGGCCGCGGACGTGGAACCCGCTGAGGCGGATCAGTGGGCCAGCGGGCGGGTCAGTCCACCTCCACCCTGGCCACCACTGCCTCCAAACCTTCCTAGTCTGGTCTTTCAGGCCCATCAAACGTCAGTGGGTGGCAGGATCTGCCATCACCTCCCCCACTGGCGCACCATCACTTAGGACAGGTGGGTTGTACAGATAGTCCAAAGGGGCTGCTCCCTCCCCTTCGAGACTAACCCTCCAGTCATGCCACCTCAGTTCCACCCCATGTTGGGGGCTCACTTGGCACTTCTTCGCCTGGAAGTCTTGGCCCTCTTGGCTAAGGGGGGCATCGAGCGCGTTCATGCGCGAGAAGTAGGACGTGGTTGTTATTCCCACTACTTTCTGGTGCCCAAGAAGGACAAGGGCCTGCGTCCTATCTTGGACCTTAGGAACTTCAATCACTTCCTCTGGAAGGAGAAGTTAAAGATGCTAATTCTGGCTCCGGTCTTGTCTGCTCTTGACCCTGGAGACTGGATTGTAGCGTTGGAATTGCAGGACGTGTATTTTCATATTCCAGTCTTGCCGGCCCATAGGCATTACCTGCGGTTCACGGTAGGCCAAGAGCACTTTCAGTTTACCGTACTCCCCTTTGGCCTTACCAGAGCCCCTCGGGTGGTATCCCGAGCTACTCAATATGACGATCGATCCCTCGATCCTACTGCCTCTTCGGGAGGATCTTCTGTTGCAGCAGCAGGGGACGGTCCTCCACCGAAACTGTCCAGTCTCCACCTCTTTGTGTGGAGATTGAGCAGCTGCAGTTGATTCCTTTTGACTTGCTTCCTGAAGTCTGTGATGTCATTCTGGCAGTCACGATTCAGAAAAGGGGGTGGTGATGAACAGAGTGTCTGAATTAAGCAGACCACTCTTACACAGTCCAAAGATCAGGGCTTGATCCATCACCGTTATTTAGCTCACTGCACCATCCCAGCTCAGAACCTGGGTATATGCAAATCAGTCTGTCCCTGGCCCAGTGCATCATGGGAACAGGGCAGACTAAACTACCAAGCCAATTAATCACCAGAAAGGAGACAAGCTTCCGGGGACCGGTTTCTGGCATTTCAGCCGTCGTCAGCCCGGCTGGCTTGAATCCTGATGGTGCAGTGAGCTGGGATGGTGCAGTGAGCTAAAAAACGGTGATGGATCAAGCCCTGATCTCTTGACTGGGTAGGAGTATTGTGCTTAATTCAGAAACTCTGTCCATCACCACCCCCTTTTCTGAATCGTTTTGTCCACCATAAGCGTGGAAGGGTATACTCAGATGTGAGTCCCTTGCTCATTGCACCATCAGGATTCAAGCAAGCCGGGCCGATGACGGCTGTAATGCCAGAAACCGGTCCCCGGAAGCTTGTTTCCTTCCCAGTGAAAGAATTGGCTTGGTAGTTTGGTTTGCCCTGTTCCCATGATGCACTGGGACAGGGACAGACTAATTTGCATGTAGCCAGGTTCTGAGCTGGGATGGTGCAGTGAGCTAAAAAACGGTGATGGATCAAGCCCTGATCTCTTGACTGGGTTGGAGTATTCTGCTTAATTCAGAAACTCTGTCCATCACCACCCCCTTTTCTGAATCGTTTTGTCCACCATAAGCGTGGAAGGGTATACTCAGATGTGAGTCCCTTGCTCATTGCACCATCGGGATTCAAGCAAGCCGGGCCGATGACGGCTGTAATGCCAGAAACCTGTCCCCAGAAGCTTGTTTCCTTCCCAGTGAAAGAATTTGCTTGGTAGTTTGGTTTGCCCTGTTCCCATGATGCACTGGGACAGGGACAGACTAATTTGTATGTAGCCAGGTTCTGAGCTGGGATGGTGCAGTGAGCTAAAAAACAGTGATGGATCAAGCCCTGATCTCTTGACTGGGTAGGAGTATTCTGCTTAATTCAGAAACTCTGTCCATCACCACCCCCTTTTCTGAATCGTTTTGTCCACCATAAGCGTGGAAGGGTATACTCAGATGTGAGTCCCTTGCTCATTGCACCATCAGGATTCAAGCAAGCCGGGCCGATGACGGCTGTAATGCCAGAAACCGGTCCCCGGAAGCTTGTTTCCTTCCCAGTGAAAGAATTGCCTTGGTAGTTTGGTTTGCCCTGTTCCCATGATGCACTGGGACAGGGACAGACTAATTTGCATGTAGCCAGGTTCTGAGCTGGGATGGTGCAGTGAGCTAAAAAACGGTGATGGATCAAGCCCTGATCTCTTGACTGGGTAGGAGTATTCTGCTTAATTTAGAAACTCTGTCCATCACCACCCCCTTTTCTGAATCGTTTTGTCCACCATAAGCGTGGAAGGGTATAATCAGATGTGAGTCCCTTGCTCATTGCACCATCAGGATTCAAGCAAGCTGGGCCGATGACGGCTGTAATGCCAGAAACCGGTCCCCGGAAGCTTGTTTCCTTCCCAGTGAAAGAATTGGCTTGGTAGTTTGGTTTGCCCTGTTCCCATGATCCACTGGGACAGGGACAGACTAATTTGCATGTAGCCAGGTTCTGAGCTGGGATGGTGCAGTGAGCTTTGGGAAACTCCCTTGGCCCTCTGATCCAAACTCTGGTGAATTGCTCTATTGCTGAGGGCCAGGTACCATGAGATTGGAAGAAGGCCATTGTAAACCCAATCCGGAAGAACGCAGCTCTCCCCTGGTCGAACCTATCCAACCTCCGCCCTATATCTCTCCTTCCCTACCTGAGAAAGATGACGGAAAAGCACATTAACACCCACCTGTCGAGTTTCATCGAGCGGTCTGGAGGCTTAAACCGCTCCCAGTCCGGATTTAGGCCCAACTATAGCATGGAATCAGCACTCCTATCTGTGACAGATACCATCAGAATGTTACAGGATAATAGGAGCTCTGCGATTCTAGTGCTGTTGGACCTTTCTGTGGCTTTCGACACGGTATTTCATGAAATCTTACTCAGCCGACTGCAGGAGATAGGGGTTGGGGGTCTGGCATGGTCCTGGTTGAAGAGTTAATTATCAGGCCGCTCGCACAGTGTCAACCTGGGCGCCTTCCGCTCGGCCCCGATGGAGCTCACTAAGGGGGTACCACAGGGCTCATGCCTAAGTCCCACACTTTTCAATGTGTATGTGGCCCCCTTAGCGGATCTCATGAGATCATATGGATTTATTCCTGTGTCATACGCGGATGACACCCAGCTGCTTTTCCCTTTTAAAACCCTAACAGCTGCAGTTAAACACTCATTCTCGGAAGGGATGAGGGCTGTGTCCCAATGGATGGCCGCAAACTTCCTGCAATGCAATGTAGGGAAGACTGAGGTCATGCTTTTTGGAGATGCACCTCTGCTGTGGTCACCGGACTGGTGGCCATCAGATCTGGGCCCCCTCCCTAGCCCCAAGCAGACCGTAAAGAACCTGGGGGTTCGACTAGATCAGGGATTATCACTGAAGGATCATGTCAATCAAACAAGCGGGGTCCTGCCTGCATGTAATTGGACTCCTTAGATGAGTATTTCCCTTGCTGCCGAATACATCCAGAAAGACTCTGGTCCCGGCCCTAGTGCTTAGTCGCCTGGACTATTGTAATGGATTACTGATATCAGCTACTGATAACTCGCTAATTAGGCTTCAGGTGCTCCAGAACACCGCTGCAAGGCTGGTTCTCAATGCCCCTCCGAGAACTCCCTTGCGCCCTCTTCTGGATAAATTGCACTGGCTACCGATCCGGGCACGGGTGCAATTTAAAACTTGCTGTATAAGAGTATTTTTGGCTTATGTCCTTCGTACTTGGCGGAGAAATTTGTCCCATATAACCCAGTACGCACCCTCCGCTCCAGCAACCTACCTACTTCAGGTTCCTTCAATAAGAAGGGCGAGACTGGGTGGAAGAGCTCTTTCATTTCTGGGTCCCACCCTTTGGAACAAACTGCCCCTTACCCTCAGACAGTGTACCAATCATTTAGTCTTTAGAAAAATGCTGAAGACCTTTCTGTTTTGATTTCATCCCTTGTCTTCGATTTGGTGAGCACTATACCTTTACCTGTAGGGCGAACAAAGAGCAGAGATACTCCTTCGGGAGTCGAGTCCAGCGCTATATAAGCCTATAAATAAATAAATAAGTCCCCTGTTGTAAATAGATTTCTAAAAGGCATTACTCATCTTTTCCCTCATATTCCTTTCGTAATGCCACAGTGGGATTTGAATCTGGTTCTTACATATTTAATGTGTGCTCCCTTTGAGCCTCTTCACAACTGTCCTCTTCGTCTGCTGACTTTGAAGACTGCTTTCCTGGTTTCCATCACCTCTGCCAGGAGAGAGAGTGAGCTCCAGGCTCTTTCTTGCAAATCTCCTTTTCTAGCTGTCCATCCGGACAAGGTGGTGCTCAGAAGACGTTCATCCTTTCTGCCAAAGGTTTTCAATACCTTTCATATCGGGCAGACCATCACTTTGCCCACCTTCTTTCCGCCTCCGCATCCTTCAAGAGAGGAAGAGAGGCTCCACCGTCTGGACCCAAAACGTGCGCTCTCATTTTACCTGAACCGCACACAACCGTTCTGGGTGGATGACCAGCTCTTTGTTGGCTAAGTTGGCGCCAAGAATGGTCGGCCTGTACACAAGCGGTCTATCTCCCGATGGGTCGTCTCGTGTATTAAAGCCTGTTATTATCTTCCTAAAAAGGAACCTCTGGTGGGGCTACGCGCCCAGTCCACCAGGGCGACGTCTGCCACTACGGCGTTGGAATGTGGTGTCCCCTTACAAGACATCTGTCAGGCAGCTACGTGGGCCTCGCTACAAGCTTTTACTAAGCACTATTGCCTGGACAGCTAAGTTACGGAGAGATGGCTTCTTTGGCCATTCTGTTCTCTGGGACATTCTGGTGTGATCTTGGTTCGCGGACCCACCACCACCAGGGGTGGTATTGCTGGGGTATCTATTCTAATGTAAGTAATCTATCACTACGTGTTTCTTTCATATAAAAGAGTTACTTAACTTAGGTAAGAAACATTAGTTAGTGAAAGATTCTTTACTGCCCCACCCATCCTCTTAACTGATTTCTAGGGTTAAGGTCATCCCTTTCAGGGCCCTAGGTTCAATGCACCAGTGATCAGTATCTTGCATGGCTCTGTGTTCCTGGCGCGGAAAGTAGTGCACGACGTCCTCTCGGCTACCACGACGCCAACGACTGACGCGGAGCCTCACAACGCCACCTACCGACGCGCTGGGGTACTGCTGACAAAAACTTTCTGGATCCAGTCTGACGCCTGGGGGTAATACGAAGTTAAGGAATCTATCACTAACTATTGTTTCTTACAGATATATTGTTACCAAAGGTAAGTAACTTGTTCTTTAATGTGTTTTATTTATTTTTCAGGTTTTACAATGTACAGAGTTAATCACTTAGGGTATCCATGAAAGCCCCTCTCATAACTTCTTGACATGCTGTATCCTTACTCTGTTCAAAATATTTCCTAATTATGTCTTTGATGCGGTTGACAATTTTGATATTTGTGGAAATAGTCTTGTCCATAAACCATCTGTTTGTTTAATAGTTGGTTTTGTAAGAAGTGTGGAGTGGCAGTTGGATATGCAGCTCACTTCCTGTAATTTTAAAGAAGATGAGTCCAAAAAGTAGTCTATTCTGGAGGCAAAATGAATTTGCTACAACAGGCGTATTGTCTAATGTTTTCATTTTTGGTTCCCCCATGGATTAACGAGTCCAAGTTCTTTTCTTTTCTCATTGCGTTCATTACTTTAGAAGTCTTAGTTTTCCGCTGAATTGATCCATGTTTGGTGGTGTCTAAATCAAGGAATTGAAGATAATTAAAGTCCCACCAGTTATGGGAGAAGGTGGCCAGTGCCACAGTGCAGAGATGAATGATCATCTTCAACAGGCCCTAAGTATGACATTAGTGTAAAAGATTCATGACAGATTTGAACCCCTGAACTAAATATCTCCCCACCTGGTCCTATGTATATGGCCCAAAACAATACTAGGAGCATACTGACCCATTTATGGGCTGCTGAAGCAGAAGAGTAAGTTTGTCTATAGCCAGGCCATTTAAATGTATTTTTCAGATATCTTTTGATATGTTTTTCTTCCAATAAGATGAATGTGGGACTGAACATGCTGAGCCAAGCTGTTAAAACCGTTTTTTTCAAGGTTTCCAAGGATAAGTCCATTTTCATTTAGGGAGATCATTTCTTTTAGTCTGTCAACCTTTGTTATTTTGGGGTTTGAACAGGTTATTTTTTTCATTTTCTGTTAAGTCTGTGAAAACAGTTTTTCTTTTTTCCTGATTTACCTTTCGTTCCCATCCTTTGACTGTCTCACACCACTTTTCTTTACGTCCCCTGCAGTTAGGCCTCACTTATCGCTGAAGAATTTGTGCCTACGCTCTGGGAGACACCACACCATATGCCAAATGGCCCTCTGGTATTGCACTAGTGGAGGTCTACCTGAGATTCTCCTCCACCTTCCATCCCCGAATCGCAATATACTTTCTACCCTTCCTCTTGTCCCTTTTTGCAGGAATTACGCCATAATTATCTTTATAATTCTGCAAAAGTATTTATTTTGGTTGGTTTTCGAATTATTGCAGGCCCTTTCAGTTGACATGTCACTTCAAGATATGTTTGTACTAATGTTGCTATAGTAAATATCTGAAAGTTTACTTGTGCCTATGCCTTCCGTTTAGCTGTCTCTATTATCATCACGTGTGCACCATTTGCTTTGACCTCTGGGATTAATTGCTTCAACTCCCACTTGTATTTGAGGTCTCAAAAGAAGTCACCAGTTTTAAAACATTTTTCTTGGAGTTCTTTATTTGTAATAATGTGATCATGCTGGGGTCCATGTGGTTATCATCTCCCCCATGGAGTCCACCTTGTATTGATAGCAATTAAGTAATGTTTCCCCAATATGTAGATGGATAGAACATCTGTTACTACAGAGAATGAAGAAAGGCAGTGGGCACTTTGCAGTTCAAAGGCCCATTTCGAGGAGGGGCAACACCAAGAAGAAGGCTGCTTGCTAGGGATTGTGGGTGGTCTCAGTACCCCATCCCCTAATCCAGCTTCACACCACATACCAATTCCCAGCCGGAGTGCACCAACACAGTGGCAGTACTCCACTACACCAGGGCAGATCTTTTGAAGAAGAGCCAGAGGGAGAGGTCCCACCTCTTGGGGGTCGGGACCGTTGGGCAAATGACTTGCTATAGAAACCACCCCCTATACAGAACTCCATTAAGTGTCAAGATCGAAGGATTCATTCAGGAATGGAGGACAATCTCCTTGACAAGTGGGCACAAACATAATGCAACCTGGTTATTGCATAAAACACGTATAAAGGCCTCCATACATCAGGCTGAAAGCAAGAACCTGTAGCAAGAAAGAGGTGCCTGGTTTACAACAAGAGGTCAAGGACCTTTTAAGCAAACAGGCAGTGGAAAGGGTACCAGAGGAAAAATGCATCAAGGGGGCTACTCTTTCCTATTGCCAAAACTAGACAGAGGGCTAATGGCCATACACTTGTTAAGGATACAGGATACAGATGCTGACAGGCTAAGCAGGCAAACAAGAGCCTTGCATGAGTATGAACTGAAACAACAGATAATGGAAAGAATTTTTCAAAAGTGTGCCAGGCCATAGATGGATATCTTTGCAACTCAGGAGAATGCCAAATGGCACAAAATGCCTGGTGTTAACCACACCAACCAGTAATATTGAATGCTATATTGATAGATTGTTCAGGAAAATGTACTTAAGCTTTTCCCTCAATATATACATAATATAATACAGGTGCAAATAAACATCATAACACAAATTTGATTCATGCCGCAGTGGGTCAGACAGACCTGATTTCTAATTTCTTTGAAATGGTTCAGGATAGAGGGATGAGACTGCCATTAGATCAGGACTAGTTGACAAAACAGGGGAGCCAGGTAGCGTCATTGCTTCTGAAGATCTATAGTTTAGTCATCTTGGGATATACCAGAGATCCATGGAAGTCCTACGAGAGGTTAGAAGGCCTATGATGTGAAAGTGCTGAACTGAAGAATGAAACAGGTTCACGTACTGTTGGAACAGGGAAGACTGTTTAATATCTTTGTTTGATTAATTACAGTCATTACAAACAATACAGTTGAATAATGCAGTAAGCAGCACTTCCAACTTATTAACATGTTAAAAAAATAAAATATTAACAAATCCTCCGTAGCGAATAGAAAAAGTACCATAAACTCTAAAATTAAAGATGATTCTTAAAACAACATAACTCCTCTAATTGAAGACTCAAATGTTATCAATTGGCAAAAGTTAAAAGTGCAGAAGAATAAGATGCACTTGCAATATTAATTAAATGCGTATGCCAAAATATTCACACTTCATGACTTAATTGCCAAATGTCTGATTGCCCGGCAAATATCTTTGCATCTGATTTCGGGCCAGCTGAAAATAAAGTGCAGGTACAGTAAATATTAACTAAACATTAATGCGTTTCTAAAAGGTGTGAATAACCAACAAATAAGACCTCATAAAATTAATTATTTATGTATAACATACTATTTTCCTAAAAGTGGAGTCTTGTACACCCCTAAGAATGTTTCTTGTTTTGACCCTTTTCAAAGATTTGCTTTCGTTTGTTCATCTCCTGCTTGTCAGCACCTACATCTACATTTTTTACAGCTTCCTCTTGATTTGACAATCTGATCTTGGCAGATAATCTTTACACCAGAAGCATTCCGAAACTGTAACTTTGATAGAAAGGACGCCTAATCTTAGAAAGCAGGGATGTAATAGGACTCTACGTAGCTGCAGCAGATATGGACATGCACATATTATGTGTTCTAGTGGCTCATTCGAGTTACCACCTTTATAACAATTGTAATTCTAGTTCTTTTTCTTGGCTTAACCATACTTCAGGGATGCAAGTGGAACCAGTAAAAACCTCAGTCTCATATACTTGGCTCTTATTATATAAATTAACCCCAACCCCATTTAACCCTAGACACATGGTGAAAAGTATGTCGGAAGTAGTATCCTGTGAGAGCTTATGGAACACGGTTATATTTTCAGAGTAAAAACTGAAAATACTGCTACTTGTTTGGCACTGACTTTGAATGCTCTATAACTTTATTTATTTTACCACACTGCCATCAAGTTCAATGTGGTTAATGTTTGTTGTACCTTTCAAAAACCATTGAGGATGTTTTTGGGAGTTAGTGATTATTTCCTTCCTGACGTGGTTCTTAGGGAAACCTGACTGAACCCTTCAGTTTATAGCAATACTTTAAGAACTGCAGAACTGCCATTGAGCTCAGATTCTTAAAACCTGGTTCAAAAAAAAGTTGAGAGGATGTATTACTACTGGGGAGGCCAAAAATTGTTCTGATAGCAGCATAAGTAATCTTATCAAGACCGGGGTTTAGTTTTGCCCTATAACTGGAGACTTCATAAGTTATTGATGGTATAAGTTTAACTCTGAAATCGAGGAGCTAAGTGGACTTTGAAGGTTGTAATACAATTTCTTCAAATGTATTTGCAAATTTCTCGCAACCCCTGATTGCCGCTAAATGAACTTTGTGAATCAGCTTTACGTCTTGCCAAGCTCCCACGTATCGGTAGGTATCCCACTGGTCCACCCTTTATTCACCTATTCTCCCAAAAATGTGCTCTTTTTTCCATGCATGTATGGAAATTGGCTGTGTGGGAGAACAGAACCGACAAAAATCCGCTTGGGGAGGCAATCTGCGTTTTCTTTTACAAATGGGCTATCCTTCTGGGAGTAGCAGATTTTCAGAACTACTTACCCTATGCACAGGATGAGAGAGGTGCTGAGAGACCAACCAGCATAAGCAAGAAGTTCTAAGATGTCAATTGCATCAGAGAACTCTCGTAGATATGTTTGGGATGGTAATCCACTGTCCCCCAAACATCTAACAGAAGTGGGTGTACACTGTAGTAGTAGGATGAGAAACACAAGAGGGTAATACATCCCAAAAATACAATTTTCCCACAAACCAGTGTTTTTAGGGCTCGCCTGCTGTGCGCATGCGCATAGCTGGCGAAGCTCTATAGGGGCTTAAATAAGCTTTACCTAGACTGGCGATTGACTGGCGATTTGATGCTGTGCCCGTGGGCTTTTAGGTCAATGCGCAAGCGCATTGACCTAAAATGCGCGTGCACATCATCAAATCGCCAGTCAATCGCCAGCAGCACTCCTCCCCTGCTGCTTCACACCCTCATGCCGCTCTCCCCGCTCCGCCCCTCCCTTGCCCGCCGTGTCGCATTTCTCATCCCCCCTCCCCACAGCAATGCCCTCAGCCGGCCGTACTTTCACTTTGCCGGCCCTTGGCTTGACTATAATATGGCTGTGTCACCATTACAGACTTTATAGAGGTAAATACATTGCAGATAGCCATTCCTAACCCTGTAGTCGTAGAAATAACTATTCAGTTTCAAAACCTTTATTAGTTGGAAAAACATTTAAAAGCGCTTTCACTAATAATTTTTAAGTTCTGTGAATTTGCATCTAAAGTTAGAAACAACTGCTGCAGCGTACATTTTAATATCCAACCGGACTACAAAAATAAAGGAATTTTAACAGTGCAAAAATTACAAACGCATCTTATTGGCTTAAAACTAGCAACGCCCTTCCTGCTCTGCAGCACCCGGCTCCTGTTTTCATGCGTTGCCGTGTGGCTGATTCGCAGATGTGTTTTACTCCTGGTTTGGCTCTTGGGCAATCCATTTCTTGGCTTCAGCATCGCAGTGGCTTTCTTCCTCTGAGAATATTAGATACCCCAGGATACGTGCTGACTCAGTATTTTTCACTATTGTTTATTTAACACACAATAGGTCTGGGCAAAAGTTACGTCATTAGTACCAGTTTAACCCCTCAACAACGTGCTGACGAGTGTGCTGGTTTACATTTTTTTTTTTTTTGCAACTCGTGATACGTTTAAGATTTTAACATCATTTTTGTGTTGATATTCGTAAATTATTCATCAGACTGTGTATTACGTGGCAAGTGCAGTAAATCCATAAATATTCGAAAAATGCATTAGCCGTGCAATTGTTCCGTACATTCTGCCTTTAATTCCGTTTCATGGACAGTCTTGCAAAGACTTTCCAAAAGTTTTAATTTGCAGGCCTGCATCTTATTTAGTTGTGTGAGGTACCGTTTCAGTGTGTCTACTTTCCCCCTGCTACTGGGACACAACAGGTTTTTCGTGTGAGAAATCAGTAAGTTCGGAAATATTAATTTTCAATTCTTTCTTTCCAATGATTGTACATATATATATATGTGTGTGCTACATTTATGTAGCATGCATTGTTACATTGGTTTGGCATCACAGTGCATCCAGTAGTCTACGAATCATGCACTAAATGGTTCGGAAGTTTCCACCCCAGGCCACATTCTGAATCTGCCTATGGAAATGTGATGTCTTGGTGGAAAGTGAACGTGTTAACAAGTTGTCCATGAAAGTTCTCGGTTTTTAATGGAAAGAGAAAGGCTGGAGTAAATCGATTAGTCTTGGTCAGTAAGTGTTTCCATTTCCCAGCAGATGCAGGTCTGGAGGTATCTGGTGGTAGCCTTCATTTTTGATGGATGCTATATTAACCGGCTAGTTGCATCTTTGGGCTGTGCTGGATGCAATTTCGGAGTCAAGTCTTCATGCGTTCTGTTGAATGATGGTTGTATTTTGTGTGTTTGTGTGTCTCAGTATACTGTGAGCATTCACACCCAAGTGTATAATGTGTCTTTGCTGTTGTTTTGTAACATTTATATACGGTTTGATACTTTGATACTCCTGTTTGGGGTGCTTTAGTGCATTTTTGGCTGGGTGGTGCTCTGCACTGTCGGGGAGTGTGCGATTAGCAGTGTTGTATTTGTTGTGGTCACTAGCATTGTGATGGAGGAGGTGGTATTAGAGAGATACTTGCAAATTATAATTATAGTTCTGACTAAAACATATAGGAAGCTATACACCACCACCCCATCCACCACCACTGCATCCACCATCACTACCGCATCCACCACCACCACATCCACCACATCCACCACCACATCCACCATCACCTGCACATCCACCATGACATCCACCGCCACATCCACCACCACATCCACCACCACCGCATCCTCCACCACCACATCCTCCACCACCACATCCACTGCATCCACCACCACATCCACCATCACCACCACCTCCACATCCACCATGACATCCACCTCCACATCCACCACCACATCCACATACACCGCATCCACCACCACCACATCCACATCCACCGCATCCACCACATCCACCACCACCACCACCACCACATCCACCACCACATCCAACACTTCCACCACCACCGCATCCACCACCGCATCCACCACCACCACATTCACCACCACATTCACCACCACATACACACCCACCACCACATCCACCACCACATCCACCACCACATCCAACACCACTTCCACCACCACCGCATCCACCACCACCGCATCCACCACCACCACATCCACCACCACCACATCCACCACCACCACATCCACCACCACCACCACATCCACCACCACCACCACATCCACCACCACCACCACATCCACCACCGCATCCACCACCACCACATACACCACCACCACATACACCACCACCACATACACCACCACCACATCCACCACCACTTTCACCACACCCACCACCACCACTTTCACCACACCCACCACCACCACATCCACCACCCCATCCACCACCACCAACACCCCATCCACCACCACCACTGCATCAACCACCACCACCGCATCCACCACCACCACATCCACTGCATCCACCACCACCACATCCACCACCACATCCTCCATCACCTCCACATCTACCATGACATCCACCGCCACATCCACCACCACATCCACCACATCCACCACCACCACATCCACCATCACTTTCACCACATCCACCACCACATCTAACACGTCCACCACCACATCTAACACGTCCACCACCACTTACACCACCACTTACACCACCACTACATCCACCACTGCATCCACCACCACCACATCCACCACCACATCCACCAACACTTTAACCACACCCACCACACACACCACCACTACATCCACCACCCCATCCGCCACCACCACTGCATCCACCACCACCACCGCATCCACCACCACCACATCCACCGCATCCACCATCCCCACCACATCCACCACCTCATCCACCACCACATCCACCATCACCACCACATCCACCACCACATCCACCACCACATCCAGCATCACCTCCACATCCACCAGGACATCCACCACCACATTCACCGCATCCACCACCACCAAATCCACCACCACCACCACATCCACCACCACCACATCCACCACCACATCCAACACATCCACCACCACTTCCACTACCACCACTTCCACCACCACCGCATCCACCACCAACACATCCACCACCACCACATCCACCAACACCACATCCACCACCACACCCACCACCACCACATCCACCACCACGCCCACCACCACCACATCCACCACCACATCCAACACATCCACCACCACTTCCACCACCACCACTTCCACCACCACCACATCCACCACCACCGCATTCACCACCACATCCACCACCACCGCATCCACCACCACCGCATCCATCACCTCCACATCCATCACCTCCACATCTACCATGACATCCACCGCCACATCCACCACCACATCCACCACATCCACCACCACATCCACCACCACTTTCACCACATCCACCACCACATCTAACACGTCCACCACCACTTACACCACCACTACATCCACCACCGCATCCACCACCACCACATCCACCACCACATCCACCAACACTTTAACCACACCCATCACACCGACCACCACTACATCCACCACCCCATCCTCCACCACCACTGCATCCACCACCACCACCGCATCCACCACCACCACATCCACCGCATCCACCATCCCCACCACATCCACCACCACATCCACCCCCACATCCACCATCACCACCACATCCACCACCACATCCACCACCACATCCACCACCACATCCAGCATCACCTCCACATCCACCATGACATCCACCACCACATTCACCGCATCCACCACCACCACATCCACCACCACCACATCCACCACCACCACATCCACCACATCCACCACCACACCCACCACCACCACCACCACATCCACCACCACGCCCACCACCACCACATCCACCACCACATCCAACACATCCACCACCACTTCCACCACCACCACTTCCACCACCACCACATCCACCACCACCGCATCCACCACCACATCCACCACCACCACCGCATCCACCACCACCGCATCCACCAACACCACATCCACCACCACCACATCCACCACCACCATATCCCCCAGATCCACCACCACCACATCTGTGTGTGTGTGTGTGTGTGTGTGTGTGTGTGTGTGTGTGTGTGTGTGTGTGTGTGTGTGTGTGTGTGTGTGGCTGTGTGTGTGTGTGTGTGTGTGTGTGTGTGGCTGTGTGTGTGTGTGTGTGTGTGTAGGTGCAAATGCAATGTTCTTGGATTTTCGTCACAATAAAATACACTGAACATAATCTTCACAAAAGTTATTTACAAACGTTTAAGGTATTGCCATTATAAATTACAATAACTTTTATTTAAGTATTAATTATTTACAAAATTAAAAGCCATTGTTATTTGTAATATCAATACATCTAAGTCACGTAAATACAACACACATTGCATTACAAATGCTATAGGTGTCACATTTGCGAAAGTTAAAACTATTGACATTGTAACTGACAAAGCTATTAATTTTGCTATTTTCAAAACCAACACATAAATAAAAAAAAGTGTCATTTACAATACCAATCGCTCAAACTTTCCTAATGCGAGACCTATTGCATTTCCAATGCTTGTTCAATATTATTATCAAAAGTATAAATCATTTTTATAATTTGGTTTCTTGATGTCACGGGTATACATCAACAATTAAAAAAAAATATAAATCAATATTGCACATCAATTGTTACAGACCCCCACTAACATGATGAGGAACAACAAATGTTATAAATACATCAAAAAGAAAAACATAACAGACAGTGTAAATTGATCAACTATGGACAAAAAAACAACCATAATAATACACAACTAAGTACATACATTATCCAGTATTATGGGTGTCTTTCGTAGATTCACATGCCTGAATCATTCCCTGTCGTCGAGACGGGAGTCTCCGGTACATAGAAAAGTAATGTCCTATAGACATACATAGAGAATAGTAGGCCTAAAGGCCTCACCTTAGTAACATATCCATGTCCTTTTGTAAAAAGGACTAAACTCTAGACAAGAGCCAATCAGCTGTCACCTCCCTCTAGAACCTTCCTGGCAGGATCCTCAGTCCCTCAGATTTTCTACCGCACGTTGTGTTAAGGGAGTCTCCACCTGAGTTCTGCTCAGGTTTGCTTCTAAAGCTTTATTTCTTTAAAAATTGTATTCTTTCTAGGTAAAAGCGAATTATTATGGCTGATACACATAAGAAGGGTCTTTTTAGAGCCTGTAGTTCTTGTGGTAAAAAAAGGCTCCACATCGATGACCAACACAAGAAATGCTTATATTGCCTATACCCGGATCATTCATCTAAATAGAAAATGTAGAACATTTTCCACAAAAACTGTCAAGGACCGAGAAGGACGCCTTCTGATATGGCTCCAAAGGCTCAAGGACAGAGACAATCTGGAATCCTCTGAAGAAGGTGAGAGCTCTTCAGTATCCTCTAAATTGTCTCTCAAAAGGCCAAGGGTAGCTTCCCCTAGCCCTCAAGACGCTCCTCCGAAGAAGACACCTAAAAAGTCTTCAGAGGTCCAGTCAGCATCAGCGTCTGACAAGGAGGTTCACACCTTCAGAAAACCTGCGTCGACGACGACCTCATCGACATCCTCATCGACGCTCAGTAAGGCTGTGTCTCCTGTCTACGTCTCGACGACTACGACATCCTCGAGGTTATCTTCTTCAACGACGATTACTCCATCGTCGACGGCGGGTAAGCCCTTGTCGTCGACCATTGTTATTAAAAGGTCATCGTCGACGCCGTCGATGACTGCAGTGCCGACGACAGTATCGATGACAAAGTCAACTCCGCCGACGAAAGCCACGCCGACGAAGACATCGTCGACGAAAACATCATCGTCGACGGGCGCACAGTGGACGAAGGCGTCGACGGCGATGAAGACGCTGTCGGTAGCGGCGCCGTCGACGAAGGCATCGTAGACGATGAAGATACCGTCCACAGCAACGCCGTCAACGAAAGCGTCGGCGACTATAAAGACGCCGTCGACCGTGACACCGTTGATGAAACCATCGTCGACGACCCTGTTGGAGCAGTCGACGACGATAATCCCGTCGACGGCAAAGGTCCAGAATGAACAGACTGTTGGCAATACATCGTCGACGGAGGTGTTGATGACTGATTCTGGGTTCCATTCCACTTCGCAGGTCAAAATCTCAAAGAGGGCAATCACACCGGACTTAACATCTCCAAGCCGGGTGCAAAGTCTACCGCCAGCTCATCTCCTACAAGATGAAGAATCTGATGAGGAGGATATGCTTCAGGCAAACAGCTCTTCGGAGCTAGTAGTGAAATGTCAAAGCTCGGACGAGGAAGTAGTCCAGCAGCATACAGTACAGACGCACATTACACCCATGATGTGTCTGCCAGCATCTCTAGTGACTGACTTAAGATTTCTGATTGAGGACTATAAACAAAAATTCCCGGAATCACCAGCTCCTCAACCAGCGGCGACAGTGCCATCGCCACGACCTCGGCCGCCACCCTTGGTTCTCCAGCAGGAGAGGGTGCACGTGTCTTGTCCTCCATCATCTGATGAAGAAGGAGAGGAGGAAGATCAACCAGAGGAGGGTGAAGTGCAGGATGACCAATCCGTTCATGACAACTATGACAAATATGTCATCGATTCTCCAGCGTCTCCTGTGCCGGCTACTTCAGACTCGCCACCGGTGGACATCAGTGGTTTCCATAATTTGGTTGAGAGAGCGGCAAAACGCTTCCACATGACAATGGAATCTCAGGAACATGACTTGTTTCCTATACAATTTTAAAGGACTGATTAAAAAAGCAGCGAGATCAATGGGAGGAAGCTAGACAATATAGGAAAACGTTTTTCTACAATGTCACTAATGACTGTGAAGGCAGCAAATACACTGGCGCTTCTAGGACGATACAATAGACAGCTATGGGCGGATATTGCACCGTATTTATCAGAGTTACCAGACGCCTGAAAAGAATAAGTACAATCTATCCTTTTGGAAGGTCAGACGTCAGCGTCTGAAATAATAGACTGCTCTATGGACGTAGCGATGACTGGGTTCCGGCAGCTGGACGAGGCAGCCGTTTTACGAAGGCAAGGATGGCTCAAGGCAACTTCATTTAGACAGGAGGTACAGTCTAAAGTCCTAGATATGCCTTATGATGGCCAACATCTGTTTGGAGCTAAGATCGATGAAGCTCTACAAACTATTAAAAAAGACACGGACACGGCAAGAGCGCTGGGTACGCTCCAATATAAGAACCAGTCCTGTCGAGGGAACAGAGGACGAGGACAACCCTCCTACAGAGGTGGTTTTCAGAGCAGATCATCATATCATTCCAACCAGGGTAGAACCCAATATCAGAATCGCCAAGAACAGGGCCGACAATCCTCATAGGGAAAGTCAACCTTTAGAGGCAAAAATCAAAGGAGGAACAATGGCGGACGACAATGACCTATTCATCCAGCTAGTCCAACCCCCATCTACTTCTTTAAAGATTGGAGGAAAATTGACACATTTTCTCAGGAATTGGAAAAGAATAACCACGGACCGGTGGGTCCTTCAATTGATTCAATTTGGCCATTCCATGGAATTTGAAAGTATCCCTCTAACAACTCCTCCCCGCCCAATGCAACACAAAAACCTACAATTGCTTCTGCAAGAACTCTCAATTATGCTCAGGAAAGGAGCGATAGAGAGAGTACCATCGTCTCAGAAGGGGAAGGGATTTTACTCCTGCTCTTTCTCATTCAGAAGAAGGAAAAGAAATGGAGGCCCATTCTAGACCTCAGAGCGTTGAACAAGTTCTTAAAGAAGCAGTCGTTCCGCATGGTCACCATACAGGAGATCTTGAACCTCCTAGATTAAGGGGATTTCATGATGTCACTGGACTTACAGGACGCATACTTTCATGTTCCAGTCCACAAAAATTACAAAAAATACCTGAGATTTGCAGTTGCGGGCAGGCACTTCCAGTTCCGTGTCCTACCTTTTGGCCTCAAATCTGCGCCCTCATCTTCACCAAGTGTCTCTCCCCGGTGGCAGCTTTCCTCAGGCAGCATGGTCACCAAGTCTTCCCATATTTGGACGACTGGCTGGTGAAGGCACCATCCTTTGCAGGCGCCTCCAAATCCTCCAACGCCTGTCTCAATCTCGTCAGTCACTTGGGTCTTACAATCAACCAAGAAAAGTCCACATTTCAACCTTCTCGCATCATCACCTTTCTTGGAGCAACTCTGAACACAGGTTCTACAAAGGCGTTTCCAACCCAGGAACGGAAACGCAGGCTCCTTTCTCTAGCCTCAACAGTAGCCTCGAAGAAAACCTTGACAGTTCGTATCTTCAAATCCCTTTTGGGGATGATGTCATCGTGCATCCTACTCATACCACATTGCAGTCTACGGATGAGTCCCCTACAAGAGGCTTTGTCCAGGCAATGGACACAATGCACAGGGTCGTTCGACGACCGCATAACTATCACAGTGCGAATCATCAAGGCATTGCAATGGTAGATGTCATCAAAAAACCTCTAGCAGGGACTAACATTCCTACTTCCCGCAGCTCCTCTTGTAATCACAACGGACCCTTCCTTGGAGGGTTGGGGAGCTGTCCTTCAAGAACTCTAGATAAGTGGCAAATGGTCAGAGCTGGAAAAACATCTCCACATCAACCTACTCGAGCTGAGGGCAGTGTTCCTGGCCCTACAGTCATTCTTGCCAAGGATCAAGAACTCCCTAGTGCTCGTCGGGACCGACAACACTACGACGATGCACTATCTAAACAAACGGGGAGGGACGCGTTCGTAGACACTCTCTCGCGAATCGCAAAAGATCTGGAATTGGCTCATTCTCCACAATTTAACACTAAGGGCGGAGTATGTCCCAGGCAAGGATAATGTAATTGCAGACGCGTTAAGCAGGCAGAGGACATTGTCGCACAAATGGGAATTGGACCAGGCAATCATCGACCAGATCTTTTCCAAGTGGGGATCACCGCAAATCGATCTATTTGCGACCAGAAAGAACGCAAAATGCCCAAGCTTCACAAGCTGGCATCCCCAGTCAGAGTCCCTAGGAAAAGCATTTTCCATCGCATGGCGCAACGTCTTTGCGTACGCATTTCCGCCATTCCCGCTGCTTTCCAGGGTCCTCAGAAAGATAAAGCGGAGCCTTGCACTCTAATTCTGATAGCCCCATTCTGGCCAAGACAACACTGGTTCACGGAGCTCCATCGTCTATCTCTAGAGACACCGATTCATCTGCGCCAGTATCCATCCCTGCTCACCATGAACAACAAGCAGGTTCAACATCCGGATCTGAAGTCTCTTAGGTTAGCCGCTTGGCTCCTGAGTACCGAGAATTCAGCAGTCTAAACATATCACAGGACTGTCTGTATATTCTAGCCAAGGCAAGAGCAGATAGCATTAACAAGACGTATTCCGGGCCTGGTCCACTCCTCCATTAAGGTACACTTGGCAGCAATATCACGTTTTAAAAGGACTTCAAAGGGTCCCTCTCTATGGTCTAGCAGACTAATTAAACAGTTCCTGAAAGGACTATACAGATCTTTCCCGCTAGTACGGATAGCTCCACCAACATGGCATCTAAATGTGGTTCTTAACCAACTTATGAAACATCCGTTCGAACCCATACACAAGGCTGACCTAAAGTACATCTCGTGGAAAACAGCTCTCCCCCTAGCGCTTACATCTGCAAGGAGGGTCAGTGAAATGCAGGCATTTTCCATCCAGGATCCGTTTCTACAGTTTAAAGACGACAGGGTGATTTTAAGGACCAATCCTAAATTTATCCCTAAAGTCCCGTCGGACTACACCCCCATTTCCCCCTCACACGCACACAACCATTGGCGGGAACAAAAGAACTCCGACAAAGAGCGCCTTTAAGGCGCCCGTCAGACATTGCAGCGCCAGTCTGACGAGGAGCAGGAGGCCAATGATGAAGCATGACATCTAGCTCGCAGGGTGTGTGAGGCCTCTCAGTTCTGACAAGGGAGCTTGCTGCACCCTGCCTCCACTCTCTTAGTACTTATTTACACACTCCTTCACTAATGTTCTCGGGGAACTTTGTACCGCTTGTATTTCATGACTATTTAAATTGCCTCAAGAGGGGCATACTATCAAGAGCCGCCTCACCGCCATGATATCACTGTCCCTGGGAAGGGGCACAATAGTCTATTAGTCCGGCTTCAAAATGTATTGATTACAGCCAGTTCAGAGCAGACTGTAAAGATCTGTGCTTGTTAAGAGCCCAACTGTGCACTCTGACCCCTTTCAAAAAGTAGTGGTTCCATGTCGGCACTGACTCAAGCTTTAACACAGTGGCTTTGTAAACATTTTGAGAGGCTACCTGCCAGCCTACATGCATCCAACTCCTGCCTCAAGTGGCTGCTATGCCGCCAAGTGCCCAGACTCAACCTTGGGGCCTATTATTTCTATTCTATTATTCTATTAAAAATATTTATACAGCGCACTATCACCGTCGGTTTCTTGGCGCTCTTGATAAAGATAGCGGAGATCCAGGGGGGGGGGATTAATCGTATGCAGCTTGAAAGAGCAGAGTTTTTAGAAGAGTACGGAAGCTATCGTACTTAGTACAAAGACGGAGAGTTAGGGGTAAGGCGTTCCAAGTAGAGGGAGCCAAAACAGAGAAGCTCAGGCCTCCGTGCCTTTTTCTTTTAAATCTGGGGACCTCGAGAAGGTTCAGAGAAGCAGAGCGCAGAGCTCTGGCAGGAATATGACGGGACAGGGCAGATGAAATGAACTTAGGGGCTGCGTCATCTAGGGCCTTAAAGGTGGTGCATGCCAGTTTAAAAATACACCGTTTTGAGACAGGGAGCCAATGTAAACTGCGGAGTAGGGGGGTAACGTGTTGGTATCTGGGCTGGCAGAAGATCAAGCGGGTAGCTTGGTTCTGCACCAACTGAAGTCGATGAAGGTGACATGCGGGAATTCCTGCGTACAAGATATTGGCGTAGTCGAGCCTGGAGGTGATGAGGGCAATGACTACTTGAGTTAGGGCTTCTTTGTTCAGAAACCTATTAATCTTGCGAATACGCCTGAGATGGAAGAAACAGGCAGAAGTTACCGCATTGATGTGGGGTCTCATAGAGAGATCTTGGGAGATGGTCACCCCCAGGCTTTTGACAGAGCTCACAGGAGTTGGTGCCGTCCCCAGAGATGTTGGCCAAAAGGAAGCGTTCCATGGATGATTGGGGCCACCCACCAAGACGAGCTCAGTTTTGGTGGGGTTTAGTTTTAAGTGACTATGGTACATCCACTCAGCTATGGTTAGCATAGTGGACTGAAAGTTGGTGCAAGAGGAGGGGAGGGAGTCAACAGGGAAAATTAACTGCAGATCATCAGCATAATTGTAAATTGTGACCGGGAAATTGCGGAGAGTGGCAAGCAGTGGTTGGAGATATAAATTAAAAAGAAGAGGGGATAGTGCCGAGCCTTGTGGGACACCACAGTGAAGGGGAGAATAGGACGCAGAGAAGGTGGAAAGGTGGACGGACTGTGAGCGCTGGTGTAAGAAGGATTTAAGCCAGTCAAGGGCCACTCCTCGGATACCGGCGTTTGCGACACGGTCGATCAAGATGGTGTGATCGACCGTGTCGAATGCCGCAGAGAGATCCAATAGGACAAGGGCTTGGGCGATGTTCTTGTCAGCACCTTTCCTGAGGGTGTCCATGACTGCCACTATGACCGCCTCGGTGGAATGGAGGGGTCTAAATCCAGCTTGTTGAGGGTCTAGAAACAGTGATTGTTCTATGAAGGAGCTCAAACAGCGGGTCACATAAGTTTCCAGAATCTTGCCTAGGTAGGGGAGGAGGGAAATGGGTCTATAATTGCTGAGTATGGTAGGGTCTGCATTAGGTTTCTTCAAAATAGGTAGAACGGCCGCTTGCTTGAAAGAAGATGGGACCACTCCGGTAGCAAGAGAGTTGTTAAGTAGTGCTAGCGGGGGGCCTGGGCAAGCAAGAAAGGCTCCTTTGAGGACCTGCGGGGGGCAGCAGTCATTAGGGGATCCCGAACTTACTTTGTGAAGGAGTGATGAGAATTCTTGTAGAGAGATCGGTGGGAATGTAGTCAATGTACTGGTGTTGGGGGGAGGCAGAGGGGGAGGCGTCGGAGATGCAGGGGTAGGGATGTTCTGTTTTATGGTAATTATTTTTCTGTGAAATAGGAATTGAGTGAGTCGCATAATGCTTGTGATGGCAAAGGTTGGGGAGTGACTCGATCTGGGAGGGAGAGCTCGTTTACAATTGAGAAAATGTCTTTTGTTTTATTATTTGAGTTCAGAATTTTTTGTGAAAAGTAAGCTGTCTTGGCTTCCAAAATAGATTTTTTGTAAGTTTTTAAGGACTCGGTATATATGAGTTTGAGTTGAGGATCGTAGTGGCGACGCCAGCGGCGCTCAGTTTGCCGCAGGGCGAGTTTGTCTGCTTTAAGTTGGTCAGTATACCAGCGTTGAGCATCATGGGGGCGCATTGTTTTGATTGTTTTCAGAGGGGCAGCTATATCGCTGGCCAGGCGCAGCCATTCATTGAGTTTCTCAGCCTGATTCTCTACTGAGGATAGCGGCAATGGTGCCGAGGATGCCAGTGAGGTGTGAAAGTCAAGAAGATTAGCCCTTTTCCAGTTGCGAGCCATCTTGTTCTTAGTGCGGGTGAGAGGACACGATGTATGGAGGTGAAGGTGAAAGGAGATGAAATGATGGTCTGACCAAGAGCATGGGAAAACTGAGGGGGGTGAGATGTCGAGATTGGATGTCCAGACTTGGTCTAGCGTGTGACCTTTCAGATGGGTGGGGGAGTGAATATGTTGTGAAAGGTTCAAGCAATTCAGTGAATTCCACTGATAAGTGGCTTTCATGGACGTCCGCAGGCCAATAGTTGAAATCACCGATTACGTTAATATTGGCATGGTTGATAGTCAGTTGAGCGATGGCGTCACTGAAAAGTTTGGGGAAAAGAGGCATCGGATCAGGGGGTCTATAGACAATGACACAAACAAAAGATGATTTAGGGGAGGTGAATTGTAGGGCCAGATGTTCTGTTTTAGGGATGGGAACCATCGTGATCTCCGAGAAGGTGTGGATAGAGCGAATGATAGCTGCCACTCCGCCACCGGTCTTTCCAGCAGGTCGATTGGCGTGCATGATATAATATCCTGTAGGGATAGCAGCTAGAATATCGGGGGCAGAATCTTCGGTGAGCCATGTCTCTGCTAAAAGGAGGATATCGATAGAACTTTGGTGCAGTAATTGAAATATTTCAAGCTGGTGTCGAATAAGGGAGCGGGTGTTGAGGTAAAAGATCGATAGAGAGGTGGTGGGCTGAGGGGCAGGGGGGGTGGGGTTGTGCGAACCAACCGTTAGTGAGAGGTCGGTGGGAACGAGGATACCGCATGTCAGGGCCGCCTTGGCGGCTCGGGCGGGAATGGGGCCATCGTGATTGAAGCTCCTTAGGACAGCAGGGGTATAAGAAATAAACTCTGCATTATGACGGGGCCCTGGGCCTGGTCGGCCGCGGACGGGCGCAGACGGGCTTGACTTATGCGCGACTTCGGCGCGAAGTCGGCGCTCCCGCTGCGCTCGTCCTCTCACCACTAGTCCCCCAAGGATTTACCACTAACTTCCGTTGCTGGAACGGTACCTCGGGGCAAAGGCAGGAAGAGTGAAACTGTCACAAATGCTGAATTGGAGACAATATGAAGGACGCGGAAGAGGAACGAACTGGCAGTACTAGCTCCGCGGTTAGGGCCTCCTCTTGCGGCACAAGCACTTCAAGCAGACCGCAGCCTCACTTCTCCCTTCGTCCGTTTAACTCTGACTCTGCCTTGCCGTCGTCCGGGCCGGATCAGCACTTAAGTCTACGCCAACAACTCTTGTCGGCAACAGCAGCTTAGCTTGACTCAGCAGCAGCTTTTGGCGGAGCTCCGAATTTTAATGTCTCAGTCTTGCGTACAACGGCTTGCATGAATGGCTGTCTTAAAGTGTTTACACTCAAAAGCAATGACCACTCACCAGCCTGTGACTAAAAAGACCTGTCTGGGAAGGACCTGGGGACGGGACAACTGGGAACAAAATACAACTATTGTTAGGTACCTCACTCACCTGCATGGTGAGAGGCTTTCTTACACCTCACTAAGAGTTTACCTAGGGAAGCGAGTGCATTCCAACCATAAACGCTCAGTTTACTATCAATGCATGTACTAGATAAAGAGGAGAGTGTCACCCTGGTGCTGTGTGGCAGGGGAGGAAAGGCATTCTACTGTCTCACTTAATGACATCTGCAGGCCAGCCACATGATCTTCCATGCAACTCGTTCACATTCACAAGACATTACTGTGTAGATATCCAAACTAATCATGCAGCACAAGTGGGATAAAAAGTATTGAAACACCTGCTAGCAAATAGTCATTTCAACCGCGCCTTCCTAAGAAGGAGAATACCACTACAAAATCTATACACAGCTTGCCGTTCCAGCAAATATTCATGCAGCAAAACAAAATGGTAACTTTATCTGTAGGGGAAGTTTTGCAGCGTAAAGAATTTTCTGGATTCACATGAGACTTTCCCACCTCCCCAGAAATTAGGTGGATTGTTTATGTTTATGTGTTTATGTTTATTGGTTTATATAGCGCTGAATCACCCATGAGGGTATCTCAGCGCTTGGACTGGACATTGTAACTGGACCTGAATATGATTAAAAGAGATACGTTTTTAGCATGTTTCTAAAATGGGTCAGATTTGGGCAGGCCCTTAAATGTATCGGCAGGTTATTCCAAAACATCGGGCCTGGAAAGAGAAGGCCTTCGCTCCACTGCGCGCTTTTTTGATCCTGGGAGTTGTTATCAGCAGATCAGAACTAGACCTGAGTAAGCGCGTGGGACAATAGGGGGTCAATTTGCGGGTCAGGTACATAGGCCCTAGCCCTCTAAGAGCTTTGTGAATGATGCACCCTATTTTGAACTTAATTCTTTTGATAATAGGGAGCCAATGTAGTTGATTTAAGATAGGAGCAGAAGGTGTTCTGGCCGGAGCGTCGACCGTGAGGCGGGCGGCGGTATTCTGGACAACCTGTAATTTCTTTCTGGCTGCCGTATTAGCTGAGAACAAAAGGGCATTACAATAGTCAATCCTGCTAAGTACCAAGGCCTGCATCAGTGTTTTCTTAGTAGAAATAGGCAAGAGGGGGAATATCCTGCGCAGGAGGCCTAGAATGTAATAGCAGGACCCCGCCGTGGTGTTGGCGCGTGTCTCCAAAGTCAGTTTACGATCTATTCTGACTCCCAGATTTTTGACCGCCTCCTTGGGAGTGGGAGCAGTGCCCAGTTCCTCTGGCCACCAGGAAGGAGTCCAGCAGATGTCAGCTCCTCCGAACAACATTATCTCCGACTTACCTGCATTAAGTTGCAGGAAGTTGGACTGCATCCAAGCGGCGATCGCTTTCATGCCTTCCGAGAATATCTGTTGGATATGCAGATTATTTTTGTCAAAGGTCAGGAGGAGCTGAGTATCATCTGCATACGAGATCGGGGTAAAACCGAGTTCTCTCATCAGTCTGGCTAGGGGGGAAACATAAATATTAAAAAGGGTCGGGCTGAGACAGGAGCCCTGGGGGACCCCCTTGCTAACCTTAGTCGTGGTTGACTTAAATGTGCCCATAGTGACAGTCTGTGTCCTGTCTGTCAAGAAGCTAGTAAGCCATTGTAAGGCCAGACCTCTGACACCTATACCGTCCAGTCTCTCCAATAAGATCTGATGGGAGACCGTATTGAACGCCGCGGAAAGATCAAGCAGCACCAAAAGTGCCGCTTGATCTTTGTCCAGGGCCATCCGAATGTTGTCTGTGACTTCAATGAGGGCGGATTCGGTACTATGTTTGACTCTGAAACCTGATTGGGAAACATCTAGCTGTTGTGAGTTTTCCAGATACTCTGAAAGGTGTCTGTTTATATGTTTTTCAATTAATTTGGTCTGTAAGAGAAGCAGGGATATGGGACGGTATTTGCTAAGATCAGTGATCGGAACTTTGAGATTCTTTCGTAGGGGTATAATCTGTGCATCTTTCCAGGCAGGTAGGAGATAGCCATTATTGAGAGAATTGTTAAGAATATCACAGATGGGAGAGGCAAGCTCAACAGCAAATTTAGATGCAATTTTGGCAGGTATTATATCCAATGGGGAGCCTCATTTGGTTTTCTCTAATAGGGATGTGATTTCCAGAGGGCTAAGCGAAGGGAAGACGTGAAGCGAATGAGAAGAGCTACGTGTGAATGCTATGTTAGGTATGGCTTGTAGGGGAATAGAATTGGCAGCGATGATTTTTAGGTAGATGGAGTCAATTTTCTGGGTGAGGTAGGTAGCAACATTATTGCACAGTGCTTGGAGGGGGATTCCCCTGTCTCACAGGCATTAGGATTCGCATAGGATTTGACTATATTAAATAAGATCCTAGAATTAGAGCCTGCTTCCTCCAATTGAAAGGAAATGTGAGTTTTTCGTGCTTTTTAGGTTGCGCCTATTATCATTCGCTTGCGAATGTAATAGGCGAAAATTCAAGGGCTTGATCGACTAGTGAAACCACTGCGGTTTCTTCACAGTACATGTGAGGTCACGTGACCACAAAAGCGGGTCACGTGACCACACAAGCACGAGCATCTCCCTAATCCGCCTGCCCCCACCAGGCTCTCCCACCCCCATCCGGCTTCCCTCCGCGCATCTGCCTGCCACACTTCTCCCCTTGCACGCATTCCGGCCCCCCCACCAGGCTCTCCCGCCCCCATCCGGCTTCCCTTGTCTCCCTACCCGCAGTTTAATCGTGGTAGGTTTGTTGGTGTCAGGAGCTTAGAATTCCATGTTTGACTCTCGGTATGATGCCATAGCTTGTTTCCCTAATTTCCACGCACTTCTCTCGTCCTGTTTCTGCTGCACACCTTTCCTTATCCTATCCTTATCGTAAACACAGAAACCCCCGCCCCCATCCGGCTTCCCTCCGCGCATCTGCCTGCCTGGTGCTTGCGCTCCGTCATATCAGCTAGGGTTTGTACTTTGTCGGACGGAGCGCAGCGGACAGCAGACTTGAAACTGGAAATGAGAAAATCTCTCTATCTCATCTTTCTTTTCCTCTTCATTCCTTCTGTCCCTTTCCATCTTTGTGTATCCATTTCCTCTCCTTATCTTTGTTTCCTTCCTCTTCCTCTCACAATACTTTTTTTCTAATGTAAAACTCGTTTGGTTCTTTCCATACTTCTCGCACCCCGTCTTTATTTCTCATCTTTAACCCCTCGCGAAATTCACATTCTCCAAACCCAGTGGGCCGCGGGGGTCAGTACATTCCACTGTAGGTGCTAATTAAGCATTAAGCATTAATGACTCCCTGCTGTTGTCATAAGAGGGGAGGGGGGAGGTGCCAAAGATAAAAGTACGAATGCCCAAGCCTGCCATTAGGCAGGGTGCTGGTTCCTAGGGCCCGGCGCAGGCCGCAGCATCACTCTGGGACCCCTTCCGACTCCCATACAGCACACACAAGTTGTAAAAACAAATATATATCACGTTGTGTCCAATACACAGTACAGGATGTCAGACACGCACCAATGGCTCATGCTGCAGGTTTCACAGGCATGGCATATAAATTAGAACAGAAGTTCGGTAGGCCTTGTTTAAGCATACGGGTATACCATGTGTTTCCACCTATGACCGGCATATTATTTAATGTTGTAAATCAAAACTAACACGTCCCTTTCTTACGCAAAATATTAAATTCTTATTAATTCTGAACGTGTTTGCGCTTTCCAAAAAAGTGCCTTCGGCACTGCGCTCAAAGGTGGATACATTGTCTGAACATTAAAATACGAAACACATATGTACATCTCTGGGATGTACCCCGCTTTCACACAGTTCAATCCAAATGTTAATCTTTTTGTATTACATGAACGTCAATCCCATAGTTGGTGACAACCTATAATCAAACTCAAATGGTTGTCCTCAGGACAGATCAACCGTTTGGTTTAATGCCTCCATACTGGATATATTCATTAGCCAGATTGTCCAACCAAGTGTCACTTCAGGGTTCACGGTTCGAGAAGGACCAATCCTTCGTCAATTCTCAAAGCTGCGTCCAAACCTCTCTGCCCACGGATCGCAACAGAAACCGGAACACTTCACCGGATTACCACCAGTCTTCCACGCAGACTGGGTAATGGATCCAATATTGAGGGGGAGGGGGTTGGGTTAAACCAAAGTTGATCTGCCTTGAGAGACAATTTGATTTATATTTTGGACTAAAAAATCGACACTAACTCTGGGATTGTCCTTCATATAATTAATTACAAGAAGGAACATGATTTGGATTGAACGTTTGAACGGTGTGAAAACAGAGGCCGTCCCAGAGTCAAATTTTATTGTTCACAATTTTTCCCCTATGAGCACTGCGTCATCCGCACTTTTTTGTAAAGCATGATGACAACCGTAGGGGTGAATAAGAATATAATCTTTCAGATATGAAATGGTCTTCTTCGTTTTGACTTACATCGTTAAAATGCAGATCAAGGGTGCCGACATATTGAATGCAGCAGTGCTATTCATTTCAATTTGTTATTGTTTTCAATACAAAACAGATGTCCAGAGAAGCAATAATAGAACGTATCAATGATCTGAGGACATAGTAATATAATTGGGGAGAAACGACTCGTATATATACTTTTGGTCACATGATATTCAGAAAGCTTCTCTGGTCACACAACTAAGGAAACGAGAGAACAGAAGATAAAGGAGGACAGGAAAAGAAAAGACGAGAGGCCTGGTGTGGGCGTAACTGCCTACATGTAAGAGTGCAAGAGGCTAAAATGTGAATGCACCTGTGTTTAAGAGACCCGTGGAACTTCCGTTCTAATTTATATCCTGATGCCGGTACGCAGATATGTCAGCAACAGATGTAGGCATTCTTTACATGCATTACACTTGTCGCTGTAAAACTCTACTTTCGCCTTGTTTATAGTGTTTCACCTTGAAAAAACAGTGGCACTGTTCGAGTTGGTGGCACCCAGCAGAACACAGGCGCAAGGACTTCACACTACCTAAAATACATGGGGTGGGCCGGCAATCGCCATTTACTACGTGCACACGAAACAAGCACTGGCAACACCAACAGGTCTGACGTTGTTTTGACTTTGCTAAATCTTACATTTTTATATATAGACAAATGACACACAAGCGGCCAGATAGCAGTGTTGGAGAAACTGCCAATCCCTCACCCAATCAATGCAAGCGTGGTCTAAAATACACAATTGATATTTTTTTGTAATGTAGAAGCACTGTAGCCTGCATGAAGACTCCTGGCCTGTATATTTTTTTTTGCGGGGGTGGTTAAGAAGGTGGCAACTGCACATGAATTATGCCCCGCTTCAGCTTTGATACCAAAATGAGCACGCCGGTTTCCTACCGTGCATTTTCTTTAACTTCCATTATTCTGTAAGGCTGCGGTAAGGTGCAGTTTCTTGGGTGGGTTCAAGGTTCTGTTTTGTGTTATCTGTCAGTGACCAAGCTTACTGTGGTAAAACAAACCCATGGTACTGCACACATTAGCTTGCTACTAGCCTCAATTCGTTAAGCCCGGTGTTCTATTTGTTTTAAGCACAGAGGAATGTACTGACGCAATCACACTTAAACAATGCACTCGCAGCCTGGGTTCTGTGGATCCGCCTAAACCGCTGCAGCGGAGACTGCTTTCCCGTGGGCCGTTTTTGAAGTGAGTGGAAAAGAAATCCCCACGCGTAAAATGGGGATTTCAGATGCCATCGCCAACTTTTATTAAGGGTGTCGGGCGGCTTTCATCGCGTATAAGCGCAGGTTCGCGTCCGGCTGGGGGCAGTGTTCTTGTTGGTCACGTGGAGCTCACACCGTCTATAGTCTAGCCTCGCTGTGACCCGAACTCTGCTCTATAAACTGCGTCAGGAAACACGGCACGAAGTTAACCAAAAAAAAGCACTTGCGTTGCCAATAGGTTTCGCATTTGGAAAGTTGGAGCTATTGGTTTTGTAAATGACATTTTATATTTATATATCGTTATTGGCATTGTCAATAACAATATATAAATATAAAATGTCATTTACAAAACCAATAGCTCCAACTTTCCAAATGCGAAACCTATTGGCAACGCCAGTGCTTGTTTGATATTGGTATGATATAATGCTAATGCTCTTTTATAAATATCTCTATCTGCGTCCTTGTGGTGTAGACGCTACATACGTTCTGGTTTCTTGCATCCCTTCTTTTCTGCCCGAAGAGTCGGGGAATACCAGTCGGAGGATGTCAAAGTATGAGCGTGTGTAATAGGTTTGAGTGGGGCATTTTCGTCTAGGATATTCAGGATGGTGTTGTTGAAATGTTGCAGTTGTTGGTCCACAGTAAAGTGACGTGTGTCTACGTCCCATGTCATAAAGGGAGATACTAAGAGGTTGGAGTTCATTTTATGCCATGGTCGGTACCATCTGTCTGAGGCCGGTGCAGGACATGATGGGGGTATAAGGACTGGATAAGCAAAAACCTAATAGAAAATTGTCTGACCAAGTCAGTGGAGAAGTATTCTCGTAGGTGATATACTGGGAGTTGGAGAGGATAAGGTCGAGTGTATGTCCAGCTATATGGGTAGGGGCATCATTCATTTTGACGAGGCCTGCAGAGGCCATATCTTCCAGCCACGTTACCGCATCAAGATTTTGGAGGTCCTCACTATGTATATTGAAGTCTCCTAATAGAAGGAAGTTTCGTGTAGCAATTATGTGAGGGGAAATAAATTCCAGTAAGCGACTGTTGAAATCTTTCATAGGGCCTGGCACTCTGTAGACCAGGGCCCCTTTCCAACTTTGCTGGGGATGGGGGTCACATTTAAAAATGAGACATTCAAATAGCTCTGTACTGGTTGGATCCAGGATGGTGACAGGTAGGTCTTCTTTATGTACTATCGCGATCCCTCCTCCCACTCTTTCAGTTCTATCAAGTCTTTGTATTCGAAAGCCATGGGGGAGAGCCAAAGTAATCGCTGGTGTGGCCGTGGGTTTAATCCAGATTTCGGTAAAAAAAAACGATGGCTGGGTTCTTTTCATTCAAAAGGTCCCAGATAGCTGTGGCATGTTTGGGGAGGGATCTAACATTGACCAGAAGGCAATGCCACTTCTTCTGGTTGTGCGAGCTATTGTAGGGTGTGTCAAAAGGGTCAAAGTCTTAGAAAGGATGTTCAGCAATCGTATTAAGGCTATGAATGTTATCGGTGACATATGGTACAGCGGTCTGGTATTTACAGGCAAGACATGAGAAGGGGCCTTCCGGTATATAACCTTTGTGTCGGCTTGCATCACAAGGGGTCTGCCTAAGTTTAAGAAGTGTATCCCTAGAGTAGCTGTAACGCTGTCTTACCTCAAAGTGAGACTCAGTGTGCGAGCAAACAGGGATCCTGGCGCCTGGCAACGTACTGGCGCAGACGGGCTTGCCTTTGGCGCGCCGCCGGCACGCCCGCTGCGCACGTCCGCTGCGCGTCTTGTCAGGCATGGGGTTATGGAGGGAATGAGGCTGCTAGAGCACCACCCTCCTTTCCGCTAAGATCTGGAAATGCCCTGCAGGAACCCGTGACTTACCGTAATCGTTCCCGTCAGCACAGCCTCTCTCCACGCAACGGGGGCGGACCCGTGTTGGACCGGAGAGGAGTGCTTGGGAGACGGAGTGGGGTAAGTGCGGGACAAGAGAGTGAAATCGTATTGAGTCACGATTAATTAAAAACCAAAGCACCATGAGCGGCAATATGCAGTGATGTAATTTAAAAGTTTAAAAGTCCGGAGGATTCCTGTGCAGAAGTCAAAAGAAAGCAAGTACCGGCCACACATACAGCGCGACCTCACCTGAAGCCAGTTAAAGCAATAATAATCGTATAGCTAAATGTCAGGAGCTCGAGGCTGGTACCTGTTAATCTGGAGAGGAGTGCTTGCTTAATGTCAGGAGCTCGAGGCTGGTACCTGTTAATCAGCGCGTCCATTGCAATGGAGAAATGGAGGAGCTATGTACAGGATATAAAAACAACCCAAGTGGGGAAAAAAACCTGACGTTGGTGATCATGCAGAGGGGCTTTCAGGGGTGTGCATCTGATTTCATGTGAGGTTGGACATGACATTAAATGGCCAACAGCGACGCCCAACAGAAGATAAAAAAGACTTCGAATAGACAAATCGAGACACAACCCCTATATGGTGGAATAATGCATAGCATGTGAATCCAGACAATTCTTTATGCCTCCAAACTATTCATACAGGTAAGTAATCATTTCTTAATAAGCCAGATCTATTTCCAGTCATTGTTGCTAAATAGAAACTGGAACTCTTTCTCTGTTTAACGCCTTCCCTTCCAACTGTACATAAACAAGAATACAATACGAATTTAGAAATATGTATTATGGTTGTATGCACTGCTTAAGATACCACTGGCACATTTTATCATTATGGAAATGACTCGTCATAGCTTTTTGAATGTTTTTTTGGTATAAATCTCTGTGCAATTTTGGGGACTTGAAAACAATTAGACAATATAATTGGTGAATAATATCACATTGTATTACAATGTAAGCATCCTTAAGATGGTTGTATTATTCTGGTAAAATCAGTGAAGATAGTAAGAAATAAACAAGTAAAGTTGCATGACCAAATTCATGCTGTGTGCGAGTGAAATGAACTGGTTACGCGCTGCTCAAAGTTGCTCTTTCCCTCGCTGCTAACGACTTTTACCCAAAACCCTGCATTACCTCGAATGACATGTCGTTTGATGGACGATTGTGGTCTTGTGACCACTTCACATCATACTAATTCGCATATCATCCAGATTCACTTTATGAAAGATGGTGATTTCATCTAAAGTACTGCATTAAATAAAAACTGTGCCCATCTGTAGATATTCATTTAAACTAATCTGGGGTTCTTGAATGAGATTAAATTCCATTGTAGTGGGGGGGTCCTGAAGCCAGGGTAGCACTTTTAGGGACAGTTTAATTGTGTGAATGTGAACAAAATGAGTAAACATTGCTCTAGGAACATGAACGCACCACTTTCCTATTTAAATCTGATTCTTGTGCTAGTGTAACTGAAGAGTTCTCGGTGCTGGTCGGATTAACAAGTTTCTGAGCAACTGAATGTCTCTCATAATAGACTATAAAATGCACTACAGCTTGGGTGTGGCTGTCTGGATGTTCCTCGAGTATGTCATGGCACACACAAGGGCTGCTTGTTTTATAGTGTGCAATGTATTGTGCTTGGTGGAGAGATTCAGTATGCAATATTTGTGTTCTTTTCTTTCAGCTATTGAGGCCAGTTTATGAAGAGAACAAGCCAACAGTTGGTAAGAGACTGACTTTGATGTTTTTTTAACACTGTTTTACATTTTATACTTAGTGTTGCCAATTCCTTTAAGCAAAAATTCCTAATCTTGCCTGTGCTGGCTGAAGTCTAAGTGGTTTGCGTACCACACATTTGGACCTTCAGACAGCGTGCATGGTGGTAAAAAATGCCCAAATGAGCTAATGCAGCTCTGTGGTGCCCTGGCTTTACTAAAGCATGGGTACTGATAAATTCTTCAATGGGGTTAGGGTTCCATAGAGGAACCCACAAGGTACTCGTGCAGCATAGTGTCCCTGTCTTTATGTATTGATCTGCGCTAAGGAGGATGTTGGTTTACTTTAGCAGTTCTCTTTCATTATGTCGTAAAGACATGGATAGAAACAGAAGATTCTGATTTAGCCCAGGACTTAAAAAATGTTGACTACTAGTAATCACTGGTACTTGTGAAGTCCATTTGTCACCTAATCTATGCATGTCAGAGACCTACTGGGACGCTCATCTTTCTTCTTTCTATGTGTCACTGGGCCCTTTATAATTACCATTAAATTAAATTTATAAAGGGTCCCTAATGGGAGAACTATATTTTTCACACATTTTAAGTAGGTTCACACAGAGCCTTAAACATATTAGGGCCATAATACATAATAAAAAAATGTCCTCAAAATGGGGAGCTTTTTAAAAAGCTTTGCTTGTATTATATACTGCGAGTACATGTTCCTTCGTCAAATGTTTGTAGGATACACTTGTCAAATCGTTGTAAAAAATAAAAAAGGGAAGAGAACCCTTCCTTGTTTAAGTTAATCTCACTGCTGAGTATGGTGGCAAACATATGTGCTTGTATTCTACTTACCCACTGGAGGCTTGGGCAATGGAGAAATCACTTATCACTTGAGAACAGGCGCTCTGTGCCTCCGGAATGGGCAGTGTGCACCACATACTTATCCTTTGATAGCCTGCATGAAATTCCAAATTCAGGCCTGGGGTTTCCACTAGGTTTGTTTTGTCGACATATATGTAGCCTTCTATACTGTTGATCTCTCTGTCTGTGGACCAAGTTGAAATCATGAGGATTGTAGCCTATTTGATGTACTTAATCCAAAAGTTCCATCTGGGCAGCTGTACCTAAACCAAGCTAGGCATTGCATGATAACATTGGAGATATTGGGTGTTCTGAAACAGGTGTTGTTTTAATCACAACTGTGTTTTCCTTCTTTCGGTCAGTCCTCCCCAATGCATTATGAACAACGAGCCAAGTCTTCTTTCATAAGTTAGCAGATTATTGTATCCAAAGCATGCTGAAGATTAATAACAGTTGGACACTGATAGTGTTTTGGAGTGAAAAGAAATATTGCATCTTGTGCTAGGGGATGAATGCAAACAGTATCCGAACAAACATTATTAGGAGTGTGCAATGAGTAATTGTTTAAACTAAGTTGATGACTATCAATGGAGCATTGGCTGTGATTAATCACCTCAAAGGCAGTTTGGCAATTGTACTTTTAATTTGTGTGTATTAAGGCATGATAATGCCATTCATTAATTCTTGTATGCATATCGAGAACTGTGTTAACACTGAGATATCAAACATGATGGGGAAGTGAATGAAGCATGTTTTATATCAACCAATGCCTTGAAGAACCAAAGCCATCAGAATAGAGCTTGCCCTGTTGACTTTCAAGTACATGGGCAATTTTCCTAGGGTTTCAACATAGTTAGGATTTTGTGCCAGTGAGCCACGTGTTGCAATTGTAGTTCTCTGTTTCCTAGAACTAAAAATTGGACTTTTCTCCTCCTGGCAATGCTTTAGATAGGCTACTTGAAAATTGCAAAATAGATCCTGCAATATTCTGTCCATTCCATCCAATTTATACAGCTGAAACAAAAATATAATGAGGTTGCAGTCAATGAGCAGCGATTTCTCTACCTTGAGGGTTAGAGCTACAATTCTTTGCTTAGATATCCGAGCAAAGCTTGCGTTTAGTGAATATGTATGGTTCGTACCTAATCCAGATCTTAGGAGCAATTTATCAAAACTGTGATAAAGCCTCCTCTGAGAATTTCCTAGAGGATGTGGGGAAATGACAAAAGTGGTGAGTGCATCTTCTACATGGCTAAAAAGATCCTCTTCCGTATATGTTGTTAATGTAACCACTTCCTTACCACCAGAGAACGTTTATTGTAACATATTGTGTGCCTTAGGGATTTGAACTGTAAAATGAGCATTTGAATTATTAATTTTGCTGAAACTCCCTACTGTTGAATTTGCTTTTGTCAAATATGTAGCAAACAGTACAGAAAATATGAAGCTGTTTAAGTAAATGTGAATTTGAAAGTAGTTTGTGATGTGTGCATTGTTTATATGAACTCAAGGTCTTTTACATTAATTTTATCAAGAATTATGTAGGGCATTCATACCACGTGAACGGCAAGTTTTGTAAAATCTACCAGCAAATAGCAGACACAGGTTTTTGTAAGGACACATTTCTGAATTTATAATGCTGTGTACGTTTTCATATGTGGGCGATCATGGATGTACCATAATACAAGTAGGCAAATGTAAAACTGTAGATTTTAAAGGTAAGAGCCCCATAACAATTAGCATGAAATAAATCAGTATTGGTACCTCATGAGTGATCTATAAATATGAAATATGATGGTAAAAACGTTAGTGGTGTGTGTTTGGTTTGATTCTCTGTTTTTATTCCCACATAGACTTAAATGTCTCATGTCATTAGGGCAGATCTTGCAGTCACACTGATTATTTAACCTGTATGTTAGGTGACTGTCTTTGAAAGACTACATCTGTTCATATTTTTCAGACCCCATCCTTCTGTTTGTCTTTGTTTGCTACGTGTCTCTCTGCCCCTGATTGACATGATGTTTTGCGGAAAAAAATGGTAGTGTATGAGATGGCAGTCATTTATTTAGTTGAAGATAGAGACTAAAACAAATTAGAGAAGACTGTGCAAGTGCCTGCTTGTGTCATGGATGCCTTTCGTCCTTTATAGTAGTGACAACAAGTTCTCTTAAAATAAGTGCAACACTCACACCCCAAGGAGTACCTTTATTAAAAGGGCATACTCAGCCATCTTTAAGAGAGATCAAATTTCAGTCACCAGTACAAACATCCCTTTCCAACGGCCATGGTCTTCCCTGCTATTGTATCACTCAGAAGTTGAACATAATTTACTTTCGAGGTGAAGTTTGGATGAAGTTTGTTCCCTACTGTTAACTTTCAAATTTGGTTCAGGAGTGTACAGATTTTATGGCAGTGCTCGGGGGTCTGTCTGTCTGTGGGTTATCCAGAGTATCATGGTTTCCCTGCGTCTTCCTCTTAAATAACACCTCCACTCTATGGTGGCATCGATGATTCTCTTGGATATTTTTCTGTAAAGAGTGATGTTGTGTCTTTGATCAGTGGTTGGTCTACTAGGAGGCTAGTGTGTTGTATTGTTCATGTTTAGTACTGTTTTTCTGCTCATGATGGTGATGCATGGAATGCATGGAATGTAAAGTGAAGTTTAGTATGTGAGTGGATGGCAAATAACCACTTTAATGTGGGAGACCGAGAGGCTAGCTTGTGGTCTAGTTTCTATACATGTAGCAACAAAATAATTATTTTGTACCTGGTTTTAAATTTTTAGAGCGGTTTAGTGGTGTAACACTATTGGAAATTGTCATGGGCATGATTGCATACTTACAACATATTGTTTCCCATAAGCCAATATTAGTTGTGTGTTTTATGTTTTGGATTGGCTACATACTGTGTTTTATGTATTTTGATTTGAAGGATTGCGACAATCCTTTTTCCTATAGTATATATTTTTAGTGGTCTTGAAGAGTGGCTAATCGGTTTTAAGTTGTTGTTGACTGACTGATCTGCGTTTGGGACAGCTGCTGCTTCAGGAGGCCCTCTTCCTTTTGAAAACTGCTGTATTTAAGTTCTCTTTAAATACCTGTGTATCATGCAAGGTGTATTTGTTAATTTCGAGTGGTTTATTTTATTTATATTATTATTTTATTTTTAGAGTTTTCTATAGCTTGAACCAAACCCAAGATAGGGTAACAGGGCGCTTCACAAAGTGAGCAGGTTAAACAAGAAGCATTTGTATCCAATATCATCGAACAATACAACATAACATAAGTAACAACAGAGACATAATATAGTTCGCGGTACAGATGTAGACAATGGAACAGCTCTGTTATAGGGAGTCAGATCGTGATTGAAAAGGACTACTCTTAGCATTAGAGTTTGCATCAGTCTTGGGATTTGTGAAAAAATTACGGTAGGAGTTTGCTCATCAGGAATGATTTTGCTTCCTTTTTGAAGAGGAACGTTAAAGTAATTTTTCATATGAAAGGTGGAAGTGAGTTCCAGATTCTTGGCGCCGCTCACGAAAATGCTCTGTTGGAGGTTTTAGTCTTGGTGAAACTTGCGGGTTTCCATAGGGTATTTTAATTGACGTTTGTTTTAAGAAATTCTATGAAATTGGAATGTGATGAAGTAATAGAGGGACATTGCCAATATCCGCACAAAATGTGTGCTTGAAGTTGTCTAAATAATGGTCTAATTAGTGTGATGATCAATGATGAATTTCCCAACTACTATGTGGGATTTTCTGCTTGTCGAATGTAAACATACCTTTTAGGCAACAATCACCCCACTTAGTCACGGGAGAAAGTAACTGGTCTCAACTGATGACAATCTTTTTTTGTCTGAAGAAAGGAGACTATGTTCACGTACTTGGAACAGAAGTGTTGATCTTTAACAAACAAAAAATGCTGATCACCAGTCGTGCAAACCTGTTTCAAGAGAGTGACTATATCAGCAGTGAACTGTTTGGGCTAATAGATGCATTTGATATTTAGAATGTAGACCCCAATATCGACTCCATTCTTAATCTGAACCTTATTTCTGTTTTCTGTGATTTGGTTATTTTTCAATGAAAGGATTTTCATGTAAATATTTTGCAGAAAGAATGGAATGAAATGACGGGACACTGTAAAATATATTTTGGGTTTTTAGAAGAAATAGGTACAGCCTTTATGAATTGCATTGTGGGAGTTCTTATTTCAAATTAATGAGCACATTGAAAACCTTATGATAAATGTTTACTGGTACTGGAATTCCAGGCTACCAGTGACCTGGAGTACTGAGCCACACTAACAACTCTTGACAACTAAATGATAGGTTGCTCTGTGCAAGATAGGAAGCATGTACCGAATATTGTAATGCTGTGATTGTTAGAGGCAACTGTGCAGTAAAAGAACTACAGGGTAGTTTGTTCAGTGGTTGGCTTGGGTGAGGGGGAACAGGTGTACCATTATCCCAGGAAAGGTAGACCATGGTTTCAGTTATAACTCTCTCTCTCTACACTCATGGAGGCAACCTGAAGCCTCTGTCCCAAGGATATGGCGACACCTTGTCTGTCGCGTTGGTGATCGATTGCTGCATTTCTGTCTGCCTAACCCTAGATAGCAGCATTTGTTCTAGTTTGCTTGTCAGTGGGTGGTTTCCAGAATTTGTTTGCTGAATTTAGGTTTTGTCAACTTCTCTGCCCTCAGAGTGCTGACACTTCCCCCTCTCCTGTCTTGCCTAAAAAGAGGGCATTTCCATCAGCTTTCGCCATCATCTTTGCCCCTTTTTGCCTAGTAGAAAGGCTTATAAATATCAGTTATGGACCCTTATTGCAACTGTGCTTTTACCCTTAGGCACACAGATATGATGTGCCCAACCACTTTGTGCTCTGCAGTATCTTTTCCAAAGTGGGGTTAGTGGACGAGTGGGGTTTTAGGGATGTGAGTGTCTACTTCTATGTCATACCTATTCATCTTGCCTTAGAAGACTGTTAACCAATATCTCATACAGGAACCCTGCGTAAATGGTACTGCTACATGACCTTGTAAAGGATATGGAACGTTATTTAAATTGTATTGTACAGTACACAACCTTTTATTGATGGTTAAGGAGCATGGTACTTCGATCTTTTATGAAGCATCCATACCAGTCCCTCAGTGCCCTTGTCCTAATTTGCTCTTTATGTTCCAAATGCTAGAAGGGACACATCATCCCGCTACCTGCTGATGCTTACTTCCTTGCCCATTGCTCTTAGAGCACTGAGGGCTTATGGCCACAAACCTTCTATCAGTGCACATTGAAAGGAGATCAAGGGGAGCAGAAGATTAAGGGATTATCAAGTGAGACTGCTACAGTCGTATGGGGTCCAGGTTACCATAGAGAACTTTTCGCTCCACGGCACAGCTCTCTGTTGAGATTGTATCCTTCTCTTCTTGTTGCTTCTTTCAGGGGAATGTCCCTGTGCGATCTTCAAAGAGAAGGCGTGCAGTGTCTGTTTTTGTTTGTTTTTTGATTGTAGGTGACAGCACATGCTGCCCATATAAACTGCTGACCTTGAACCTGGTTCCTCTCATATTATAGTTTCAGGGGCTGCTGACGTTTTCCTGTAGGTGGATGGTAATTGCTTTTCCTGCTTGATATTTTCATTAGGCATTTTTGATTGAACCAAACTTATTAGTATAATTCCAACCAATCCAGCTGAGGATCAAAACATAGTCCCACCCAAAACACTTTGATCATTAGTTGGGAACACATACAATGCACTGTGGATCCCGTGGTCCAAGGCAACAAGCACATGTTAAAATAAGAAAGCAAATGCATCACTACGCAAGGCTCTGCACTTTACCCTGAGTGTCTGATGTTAGAACAGGGTTCTCCAATGTCGGTCATGGAGGGCCAGATTCGTGCCAGATTTTTAGGATTTCCATATTTAGATAAATCTAGTTGTCTTAAAAAGTCTGCCATGGATCCGGTCCTTCGCGACCGCTATTGGAGAACTCTGTTCGAGCAACAGGGGTTCAAGATTTGAATTCCTTAGATGCAGCTTATGTTGTAGGGCAAAGAAGCTTTGTTTCTTTTAGAGTATTTATCAATTTTCCAATCTTAGAAAGCATAGTACTCTGCTTCTCTCCCTATGCCTACTTCTGTGCTCCCTGTGCCTCTTCTCCACATTACCCGGCACCCTTTGAAAAAACTTTAATGGTATCTTCAGCAGATGTGGCTTGCATATGAAAAAAATATTTTCCCAGATTTTAGGGGCTTACCAGATGGGCATAGGATGCAAAGGGGTGAGTGGGAGAAGGCTTTGATGAGGAGAGCAGACAAGTCACTTTCCTCAGATTCTGGTTCATCCCTCATATTGTATCCTTGTTCTCTGTAGACAGCTTTTAATGTATTCATGACCTTCAATTTGTGCCTCATTATAGTCCATTTATGTGCTAAGAGAGGTACAAATAATCAAAATATACTTTAAAAACAGTAAGATGCAATGTCTTTTGGGAATCGGTAGAATAGTTTACCAAGCTATGGAAACAGAGTGGCAGCGACGAACTCCCTGACACCCAGAATACAGTCTGGGAACAGAATGCATAGGTCTCCCGCCAATAGTAGAGAGAACAGGAAGACTTGGATTGTTTGAGGCTGGAGCGCTGGGATTCCTGATTAGCAGGATCGTGGAGTGGAGTGGAGTGGAGTGGAGTGGAGTGGAGTGGAGTGGAGTGGAGTGGAGTGGAGTGGAGTGGAGTGGAGTGGAGTGGAGTGGAGTGTCATTGAGTGCTGTGACATATAATATAATCGAGTGGAGTGTAATAGAGTGGAATGGCATAGGGTGATGTAGTGTGTTGTGATGTAGAGTGTAGTAGATTGTCGTAGTGTGGAGCAGAGTGTTGTGGTATAGTGTGGAGTAGATTGATGTAGAGATAAGTGGCATAGAGTGTCGGAGAGGGGAGGGGAGTGGAGTGGCGTAGAGTTATGTAAAATGGTGTGGCATAGAGTGGAGTGTTCTAGAGTAGCATGGGGTGTAAAGGGGGGAGCAGAGTAGAGTAGAGTGAAGGGGCAAAGAATGGAGGTTGGATGTTTCCAGTATGCAAGTGACATGTCTCTACCTAAAACGACAGGTTTTAAATCTTGCAAGGATTGCTGTGAACAGATGTCAGTGTTGGACCCTCACAAAGTCTGTTTCTGGTGCCTGAGCACCTCGCATGAAATTGTGTGGCGATCACGCTCAGATTAATCTGAAGACCATTTAGGGTTCGCAAGATCAAATCGTATGTTGCCAAGCACTGCAGGGACGCTTGAATGGCCAGATCTCAGTTAAAGTCTGGGCGCAAATAAGTTCTCTGCCTTCATGCTGTTCCCGAAAGAGGTTGTCATCCCACTCCAAATCCTTATTTAAGTCAAGGAAGAAAAAAACGCAAGAAGTACAAACATGGATCCCCTTCTTCCCTCCACTTTCGTCAAGAGAAGTTGTACAGACATAGGGTTCCTTCAGATCTCAGTCCCTGAGTAGAGCTCTGGTTGAGTTACCACTAGCTGATCTGTCCATGAAGCTGACTGGTCCTCTAGACCCTGTTCCGAGGTCTGCCTCAATTACAGGGCCGATGACTATACTGTCCCCTCACACAGTGCCGAAAAACACTTTCTTTCTCCTGATATTGACATTGATACCGGAGGAAGAGCCCATAATCCTTTTGGATTCTGAAATGAATCTGCCGCAACCTTGATCGAAGTCCCACCCACCTTGACCTCCTCTACAACCTCATTCTTAATCTGGCATGTCTCCTCTACCACAGAGATTTTCATGCCATGAGCCACACAATGACAATGACTGTGGTGCTGAATCATAAATGTGTGATGAGGAAAATCTTTTTGTGGAATTCCAAGAGGTAAGTGCTTCAACTTGTGTTCTGGTCCCTCGATGGAGGAATCTTCTTTATTCACAGTGGTTTTCAGAAGTGTGGCAGGATTCTTGATTTCCAGCTAGTCTTGGTACTGGTGAAAACAAACATACTTACGGAGGTTCTGCAGCCAGGGCAGGCCTCTTCTGAACCACTCCTATAATGTGAGGAGGCCCGAACAGACACACTTTTGAGCATCTGGGCAAAGCCAGGATCTTGCCCTCCTGTTAACACCTAACACCAGAGAGCCTAGCCGTTCAAGCCTCCACAAGTAGACTTGACCCAAATGTGTTTCTGATCACCCAGTCCGACAAAGTCAAAACACCTGGATGCATTCTGGAGGTTCATATTCTACTCTGCCAGCCTTGTCCTCAGGTTCATAAATATGAGTTGTCTCCTTGGGCGTTAGTTGTTGTGGGACATGTTGGGCAATATGCTGCCCGCAGTCCTTGTTGACCTTCACTCCAACCTCTGACAAATAATTCAGGATGACCAAAACCTTATACTATCGAGCCTGGAATGACTGAGCAGGGCAGTTGGCACTAGCATGGTGCATGCTTATGATCTTCTCAATGATATCATTGCACCGCTAATGGGCATGCAATTTGACGACATCCGCCTCTTCAGAGCCAAGACAGACTCAACAGTAGATTGCTTTAAAGAAAGCAAGGAAACAGTGCGATCTCTTTGCCTCGCACCGTCTGCAGGGAAATTTCTCAACAAGATCGCCCTTTCGAGGCTTCAGAGGAGGCAACACCAGAACCTGCCTCTGCAGCAACATACCTCCCACGCCTTTTCAGGTAGAGATCGGGTATCCCGCCCACATCTTTGAGGTCCCCAGGGTAACAATCTACCCAAAGCCACAGCACTTCGCCACAGCAAGAACCCTTTAGTTTACCCTGATCAGTGAACAGTCACCCAGTTTGAGGCCGGATGAGCGGTTACCTCCCTGTGTTGCAAAACATCACTACGGACAGATGGATGTTTCAAATTGTCAAGGATGGTTATGCCCTACCTTTCCTATCCTCCCCTTCAAACATAACACCTACACAGAACACCTTTTGGAGGACCACTGTCCATTCTTCTTAACCCCTTAAGCGCTGCCATCAGCCAACGGTCGTCGCGAGCACTACCTTGCCAGTGCTGCGCACGACCGTTGGCCGACGGGCCAGTGCTCGGTATTCGAACGTTCAGCACTGCGTGCTGAACGTTCGACGCAGCTAAGAGGTTAAGAAAGTCCAGGCTCTCTTGGACAAGATTTCCTCCAGGTATCGGAGGATACTGCAACAGACTGATATTGGATCAAGAGCAGACCCCTCTCCCTACCGTACCCAGAGCTAGCTGTTGGGACTGATGTATTGTTTTGGGTTTCATAGGCCATTTGGAAGAGATGGAGATCAGAGGACTCTGGTCACTGTCAGAAACTCATTTCCAAATTAACCTTTTGGAGTTGCGGGTGATTTGCCTGGTACTAAAACCTTCCTCCTGAACATTAAAGGGGAACAATTCTCACTGACAACACCACTGCCATGTGGTACTGCAACAAGAAAGGTTCAGTGTTGTCATGGGTCCTGTGCCAAGAGGCTCCACTTCCTGAACTAATTACATCGTCAGGACATTGCCCTCATTGTACATCTGGTAGGGTCTTCAAATTCCAGGGCAGACAAACTCAGCCATTGTTGCCTAGCGGGTCACGAATGGTGCCTACACACAGGTGGCATGTGGTGTCTTCCAATAATGGGGAGAACATTGGCTTAACCTTTATACCGCTGCTGAAAATGTGCTGTGTCCAAACGTTTGCACTTGGACTTCCCAAGACAGTCCTCGGTTGGAGATTCTTTCGGTTGGACTGGAGTACGCGACTCCTGTGTGGCTTCTACCTCTCCTGCACAAAGTTCTGAAGAAGATAAGAACAACCGGAACCGAGACACCTTTGTGGCTCCCGACTTGGTCAAGTGAGTGTGCTACCTAGAACTTCTAGCCATGAGTACCTGTCCTCTGATTTGGCGAATTATTTCCCAATGGATTGTCCTTTGTATAAGGGTTTGCCTATGGAAATGACAAGAAACAATCAAGCTACTTACTTTTGGTAACTCTTTCCGGTAGATACTCTAACTGCAGTTTCCTCACCAGCCCGTCCTCGCATTTATGTTCTTTGGAATGTATTCCCTGGGTCTACATTAACACACTGGCACGACTAATTATTGAAGGCTCTGCATCTGACGGCATAGAGCGATATCAGAAAGAAACTGACGTTAACGCATGCAGGTTATATTGTGTCCCCAACGCACGTCTGGGGCGGGACGGACCCGAAGCAGAGGGACATGGTGCACAAAAGAATTGATTTGAGAAAAAAATCTCCGGATCTGGCGTCTGGGGGTATTCACATGATGGGAAATCTGTAATTCAAAAGACTATCCACCTGAGAGAGTTACCAAAAGAAAGTAACTTGTTCATTTGAAATTCTGAACTTCAAAACAAGGTAATTACGAGTTTGAACTAAAATGCTTTTCAAACTTTTTCGTTTAATTTTAGAACTTTGACTTGATCTTAACTTAAAATTTAGCAATTCTTTTGTCATTTCTTCAACATGGTGGAGGGGGGGGACTTATTAATTCTGCCCCTAGACAATTTTGGCACGAGAGTTTCCGTCTAATTAAAAATTGTAATAAATGACGAAGTTTGAGTTTCATATTGTTCTCCCCAAACTTAAATGATATTTTTTTAACTAAAACACCCATCTTAAACCATTTTGAAGATAAATGTTTTCATCTGTATATCTCTATTATATCAATCGAGAATGTGATTTGAGACCCACAATGTCAGACCAGAGCCAGCATCTAATACTCCATTTTTGGTGAGGAGGTTAGTATTTCTTGAAGTTAGATGATGCGGTCAGGGACATCTTAGTGATTTGGGGGCCCCTGAGCCAAGCGTATCTTGGGGGCCCCGGTTTGGAACAGCTTTGCACTTATGATCCAGTTTCAGCTCAATCATGCCCGCTTTGGCCAGGTAACTGACTATGCACATGTACACTCGCTCCAAATTCTAAATGTATTTACATCTAATATTTAGGGATAGTGACATGCATTTTTAATATTGTAACCCAGCTGCAGCTCACTAATATTACTCAAATATCGCTGTGACATAGGAATATGCGAAGTTCTTTATTTAATCTAATAGAAACTTATCTATTGATGTTGCATGAAACAAACACGTCTGTAATAGTCACGCATCACCCACATTAGCAATAAATGAAAGGAAAACGGTATTTGAAACCATGTGTTTAAGAATTATTTAAGGTCATCGTGGACAGACTCTCTGCAGAACGGAACTGGCTCTATCAGGGGGCTCCCCTTAAAGTCGGAGGCCCCCTTAAAGGCTGGGGCCGTGGACCAGAACCCACTTTGCCCATCCCTTAAAACGTCTCTGGATGCAGTTCTGCTTTTGTGGCGACAAGTTTCTTACCTCACGTTTGCATAATTTATCTTCATCGTATGCATGTTGCCAAGTTCATGCAGGCAGCGCACAGCCCTAAATGAAACCGAGGGGCCTTTCTAGCTTGCCTTGAGTTATGTGGGAGCTTAAAGAAAAGAGTGCTGTCTGTGCGCGCGGATAACATTGTTCTGCGCATGCCGGGCTTGGTCCAATAATGTTAAATACAATAGAGCCACCCAATATTCCCACAGGGACTGGGTATTTATCAATAACAATTAAACGGTGTCCCTGAAGGAATTATTCTAATACTATTCCGTCAATTCAAAATCTTGCCACACACGTGGTCAACAACTGAAAGTAGAGCAAGGAAAAAAGAACAGATTTAAACTGTTTTTTATTACTCAAAATTCTCACTTTTTTTGTTCTTTCTCTTTTATACACAAAATCTAAAATATGGCAACAAAAATACTACTATGCAGATGACGGCCCCCTCACCACCGCCATTAAGTAAGTTTACCGCCAGCGTGGGAGGTTATTTTACTCAGCTTGCTTATACTTCTGCTGTTTTCCATGCTATGCGGGTCATAGTTATGACACTTTTGGGTTTCCTTTTGTAATTCGTAGGTGTTGCGAGTGACTCGGATAAAAGCCAAAATCCTTCACTGGTATATGAATTTTTGGAGACGGATTCTGCATTTTGGGAGTAAACATCCACATTGTTGGGTAGGTGTAGTGACATGTCGCTGTATGATGTTCTTTGTAAGGGAGATTAGCTCGTGATACTTATGTTGATTTTTCTGTTCAGACAGGAGGTTGATACAGTGTATAACCTTTCGATCATTTTTGACTTCCGGCTGGAGGTCTTGGGTAAGCCCCCCCGTTTTGTGTATGTAATGTTGTCTATTGAGTTAGCTTTTAGGTGTTGGCACATTTATATTGGTGTTGGGTGTCTTTTCATGTATCACACCTCAAGCATGTGTCACAGGTTCAGTCACATTTTTTGTTGGACTGGGTGGATGATGCTTTAAGGGCAAGGTTCTGATACTGCCTTGTACATTTGGTTTTTAGATTAATATGTGCAGCGCATAGTCCTGAAGATGGTCCGGTGGATTATTTCAACCAATTAAGGACCGAAACGTCGACGCCTGGCAACGTTTTGCTTACTGTTGTCACATTAATTTGAATATCAAATAATTGTATTTTGTAAAATACTGGTTTCGACATGATATGTGGTTTTTCGTGTGTATAGCAAAAGTTGCCTGATACTACTGAGAACTTCTGTCATCTGCATAGTAGTATTTTTGTTGCCATATTTTAGATTTTGTGTATAAAAGAGAAAGAACAAAAAAAGTGAGAATTTTGAGTAATAAAAAACAGTTTAAATCTGTTCTTTTTTCCTTGCTCTACTTTCAGTTGTTGACCACGTGTGTGGCAAGATTTTGAATTGACGGAATAGTATTAGAATAATTCCTTCAGGGACACCGTTTAATTGTTATTGGTCCAATAATAGCACGCGGCAGGGAAGGATGCGTCCTACCGCGCGCTCAGATCTGCAGGCTGGCGAACAATGGCGCATCCTTAAAGGCCTTCCTTCTTTCTCACGTTAGCTTTTGTTCAGTTTTGGGAATACGGTATTGGAATTTGAAGCTAACTCTGAAAAATGGCAACCGTAACATTCGTTGCCATTTTTTCCCAATTCTTGAGACGTCATTAGCTCATGCTGTTCCCTACTTTGTACAGAAATAAATTTGCTGACAGTAGTTTGTCTTGTGAGGTTTCTTGGTACAGTCTTTCAGTTACTATAGCAAGAATAGTGGCAGCTGCAAACATTTGTTAGGTTTGCAGTATTTAGAACGAATTTTACCGACATAATATGCTGAGAGAAAACTGGAAGCACATCAGCTAGTTCATTCAGTAGGGTTGTATTTATTGCATGTGTTGAGTGAGGCACTTCCTCCCAGAGGCGCAACTAGAGCCCAATTTCGGGGGGGGGGTGTAAGAAAATTTTTCGGGGGGGGGGGGGCAGAACCTTTAATCAGTTGGCAGAGTGGAGCTGCAGGGCCTCCAACAAGGGGTGAAACAACTGCAAGGCCTGATTAACACTCAAATGGTCTTTTAAAGACCTGTGAAACGTTCGGGTGCGGCTCTGTGTGTGCCCGGGATCTGTCTCATCCCGGGCTGCCACACACGACGGGGGGTGCGGGGGGGGGCCTGAAGCCCGGTGAGTCCAATGGGTGTTGCGTGCCTGCTTCCTCCCATTGGGCTTCTGGGGTGACGGCCGCTCCTACCCGGTCAGACGTCTGAGACCGGATTTGCTTCTTTATCTGGGCCCTCATGACTCTTGCTGTTTTCAAGGCTTTCTCGTCATTATGGGGCGTAGTCGTCAGGTTACCTCCATGCACTGCCCTTTTTAGCTGGATGAACGCCTCTTTATCCACCATTGGTTTCTTGCAAATATCGGTTTTATGCAAATACACTGCATCCTTATGTATGCACCCTGACCCAAAGCGCCTAGCTGTCACGGCAGGCCTGTACCTATTAAGGCGTGGCAACCCTTTTTTCATAAGGTTTCCCTGTTTTCAGTGACAGTGTGATCAAGAAGCGATGGACAGGAATGCCAGCCTGAGTATATATGGATGGGTTGTATTCATAAAGTTCATTGTTAATTTTCTTATTTTTCCACCTCAGAAGCAGGGTGCCCCTCAAAGTCACCTGAAACGGTGTAAGCAGTAGACACCTGCGATTGACTGTATTTGGCAGCACATCAACAGTGCACCCCAACCCTACATCGCTACAACAGTCCCACCCCTAATCATACTCACTTAGACCACCTAAATCCCTTCTCTATTGATGACCAGGTAACACTCTGCCAGTTTCTGAAGGGCACCTCTTAGTAAGACTGTCTGCCTTTTATAATAGGGGAACCTTTGGTGAAGTCCTGACAACTTTTACATAACATCTTCCAGATGCCCCGTGACCAGGTCTCCTTCTCTGACACCGTCACGACAAGACACATTTTCCACCTTCTAAAGAAGTCCAACCTGGGTCCTGTTGACCTTACAAATTACCTTATCTTTGGTAATATTACTTGAAAGGCTCTTGCAATCCATGGCACTATCATAAATAGCATACATACTCCCTCAAGATGATCAGCCTGGGTTCTTTTTTCCGTGCAGTAGGGATACTTCAGCCGTTCAGAAAGTCAGTGGCGTCTCTAGTCTAAAATAATGAGATCTGCTTCCTCGCAGTACGTGTCTCTCTGGAACCTTTGACACGATCTACTATTTAACCTTGTTAAATGCCATAGATCTGCAGTGATGCAGCATTCGTACCTGGAGAAAAAAAAGCTAGCTGGTCTTGATCATGTTCACAAGATTTATGACCATCTCGACTCCTGTGGTGTCCCCCAAATCTCTCTCCCCTCTCCATTAATCCTTACGTGATATATAGGGACTCTTGCAGAGTGACGATGCCGTCGGAATTCTCCATTACATGGCTGTTATGCTATTCATGCTAAAAGTTACAACTGCTTGCAACATTAAGGACTACTATTCTTTACTCTGGATGTCGAAGGCTGACCTTGGATTGAACCTCACAAATTTGTGGAAGTTGCCATTGATTGCATACATCATCAAGCATGCACAGATAGTTCTCTGAGATGAATCTCAACAGGTTCACTCCTTGACTTGCCGACAGTGCCAAGTCTGTGGCCTTCTACATTGCCACCGTACTCTGCTTCGGAAGATGTCTGGCATAAATGCTCCCTTCTTTTGAGGAGGAAAGTCCTCTGTGCCAGAGTCAAGGTTCTTTTTCACCTCCCAGGATATGGCCCTTTTCTTAGATTATTGGAGGCAATGACTGACAGGCCTGTGGCCCACCTCTGTGTATCAGGCTAATTCGAACACATGCGGCGTCTGCTTTGTGGAGTGGAGACTCATTTAAATGGGAGTGAGCAAAAGAGCCAACGTGATATACCAGACACACGAAGGAATTGCCTCATAAAGCATTGAGTAAGCCACATTATTAAAATAACGATTGTAAGGCAGTGAGGAAGAGCATAGATGATAAAAGAAGATGGTTAAACAAAAAGGGAAATTACTCACTCCGAAATGAAGGTTAGTTGGTGGTAAAAATAAAGAAAGGGAGTGCTCTGTACTGTTGTGAAAGAAGCTAGTAAGAAATCTGCAAGGCCCTAAAAAGAAATGCATTAAATCTGACCTCATGGAGGAGCAGTAGCAGAAACGTTGGTAAAAGGGGATATTGTTCTCCAGTAAGGGTTGAGAGATTACGGAGAGGCCAAGGGACGGAGTACACGGGTGAAATCAATGGGAACCTAGACCAGAGTTGAGAGACTAGAAGTGAGAGATATAGCTAAAAAGCGAGTAGGATAATGTTATAGGAATTGGACGATAGAGGAATCCCCAGAGCTATGGGTTAGCAAGAAAGGGCAAGCAAAAACACAGATGGGAGAAGGAAGTCAAGACATCCTGCACTACGTAGCTGATCATATTAAGGACATTGACTAAGTATATTCAGCTATTGTCGGTTGAATAGCCCTGAAAATAAATTGCTGTTTTCCAAAGAATGTTCCGAAGTCACCCTATGAGTAAACAAAGTTTTCCAAAACTCAGCTTTGATATTTTTTTAAGATAGAAGTGTGACTTATGGGGACTTGGATCGCAAGGAGCAAGCTGTGCGTTCCTGAACCATGACCAAAGCCACAGACACGTATCTTTAGTTTGAAAACATGTGAACTAAAGTGTTTATGAAAACATGTTAGTAGGATGTCTGGAAACGAACCTAGTTCAGTGCAGACTCGGACTGACATGACAGTTGATTTTTGGGAAAGTTTAATGAGGATTTCTTAAAAGGGGTCACTGGATTGCTGAAATAATCAAGAAGAGAATTTTCCTTACAGCACTAACGAGAAAGAGGCTATCCCTGACTGTCCAATGCATACTTATTGCACGAGTTTTCAGTGAGAATCGACAAGTCAAGATATTAGGCATTTGTCTTCCTGCAATTACGGGGTCTTCCTCTATTTCTGGGTCTCTGGCATGAGATGCTGGTCCTTGACACACTTAAGGCAGAGCTCTGTACAGTAGGAATACCTGGAAAGGCAAGTCTTATGAAACAGGCTTAAGGGAAATCCAGCGGGAAAAGCGTTTTTTGTTTTTTCGTTGAGAAACACGACTTTGTTTGGGACCTAAGAGCCGGGAGAGTATTCCACTCCAAACAGCTGCACACCGTCGCAACAGTCCCCAAAAGCAACAATGAAATTGTTACGTTAGACTTTATGGACGTGTCATGCCAGAGCTCTAAGGCAACAGTGTTTGACTTAACTGACGATGCTAGGTAGTGCAGAAAAAGACTAATTTGAACATGTGACAAGGTGAGTTATGCACAAGCACATGGAATGATGATCTTTTGGCTTTGCCAGTGCTTGATGGCAACGCTTCATGTGGATAGGGAAGCTCAGGGGTTATGAAGTCTGACACAGTATTTCTGATTCTACTGCAGAAGGAATCTAGGTTAGAGACCGAAGTTGGGAAATGATAGGGTGCTACTCTGTGTTTTTTGTGAACTGGTGCTACAAGATGGCATCTGTGCCCTAATACTGGTCCTTAGAAGCTTGCAAGCTGTAAGTTTGCCCAAAAGTCAAAAGATTGAATGTCAGATGCCCGCTTTCAGTTTGGAAAATGTGGCCCGAGGACAGAAACCCAGTGCCAAAGAGTATGAAGTACATACTAATAAAACTAGTGACTCATTCTCGATATATGCTTATTTGTATATTTCATACAATAAAAGCAATAAAATCTTATCACTTTCTCTGCTCCACCTTCATACTTTGTTTCTTTGAAATGATATATGACGTAATAGGGAACCATACTAACGGAGTAGCCAGAAAATTAAAATACCCCTCACTTTGAACCAAAGCCCTTATGGCAACCAAGCAAGTCACTGTGACCCTCCCTAGAAGAGCTCTCTTGTCTCTTCCATCCCAGCATCTATCCATTCACCCTTTCATTCTTCCATGCACCCACTGATATTCACCATTTCACATTTACGTTCTGTCATCCATTTATTTCTTATCCATATTTCAGTCTTCACCATTCCATCCATCCGTCTGCCCATCCATATACAAACGTATTCATCCATTTCAAAACCTATCTGTTAAACCCATCCATCCTTTTCCTCACCCATCCACACTTTCGCTCATTAATCCACCCTTTCACTGATCCATCCTTTCGCTCACCCATCCATTGACCCTTCACTCCATTCATCCATCCTCCCTTTCATTCATCATCCATCCCTTCACTCACTCATCCATCCACCCTTCCATTCATCCTTTTAATAATCCATCCTTTCACTCAACCGTTCGTCCATTCACCTTTGCATTCATCATACTTCCACCTTTTTATCCATTCTTCCACCCTCCCTTTCACTCATCCATTCATTCTTTCACTCTTCCCTGCCTCCTTTCACTCTTCCATCGCTCCTTTCACTCTTCCATCACTCCTTCCCTCACCCATTCTCCCTCTCAACCACTCACCCATCCTCCCTTTCAACCACTCACCCATCCTCCCTTTCACTCATCCATTCTCCATTTCACTCATGCACCCACCCTTCCACTTATCCATCCATTCCTGCATTCATCAAGTCATCCACCTTTCAGTGAAACATCCATCCATATATACTTTCATTCATCCATCTTTTCACTCACTCATCCACCCCTTCCCTAGTTCATCGGTCCATCCATTAGTCCACTCACACTTTCACTCATCCATCAATCCACCCACCCCTTCACTTACACATCAATCCTTACACTCACACATTCACTCATGTTAAATATGAGCCTTTATCTGCTGAGTTGCAGACAGGCGAGTCCCATCAATTACCCCAACCCTGTTGTACCTGCCAAAGCCGGAAGGGAGGGGGGGAGGGGGGGGGGAATAACAGAAGATGTATACGTCCCAGAAACTGGCATTGAGATCCTCTTTTGTGGTCAAGGTCACTGGATAACCTTGCCGCATTCAGCGTCCCCTCATGCATGTCCCTTCGATTTCACTTTGTTTCTACACTTGCTCACTTTGTCAACGTCAATATATACTCACCAAATCGTAGGCCAGACGGAATATTTAACCAGCAAAATTATTTTAAACATGTACATTTCTTGCGGTGTGTATCGTTTTTAAGCTTCCTCGCGAAAGCACACACACACGGTGTTAAAGTTGGGACGTTAAAGCACACACAACCACGGTGTTAAAGTTTGGATGTTACCATGACTCTAAAGTTTATTACTGAGAGTGAAGGAAGATAACACGACAGCTGCTACCATTATATCCAAGGTTACTATTGTGTAACCACACGCCATAATTGTGAAAACATTTACTATGTTCACAAAATATTAAACGCCCAAAACAAGGTAATAATTCTGCCACAAAGCAACTTCAACAAGCATTTACAATGCAATGGTTTTGCCTTTGTTAAAGTTAGAGCTATTGGCATTGCTCTTGACATTATTTTTATTTATGTTTTTTTTAACATAAATAAATGGCATTGTCATTTACAATGCCAATAGCTTAATCTCTCGCAAATGCCACACACAAACACCCACAGAGAGCCCCCCCACACACACACACAGCGCCCCCCCACACAACCACACAGCGCCCTCCACACATACACCCACACAGAGCCCCCCCCACACAGAGCAGAAGTATGCTACATTTAATGCGAGTCAAGAAAGATAATGCAAGTCAAAAATTGCCAACATGATGAATTACTTGATAAGTCACATTGGTTTGTCTTAAACTTGGATTCTACGGTCAGGAATGTTAAGACTTCCTGTTATGGGAGCTTTCCTCAATCACAGATACATTGAATCAGAATCCTCTATCTTTTACCACTGACTCACATGTGCAGATGATTCCCAAGAGGTTCTTTTGGATCAAGGTCCAAGTGATAGGAGAAGAACGCAAAATGACATGAACACCATAACCACAATTTCTCGCAATGTTTCCATGCTTGTAAGATGCAAATACTTTTCTTCTTCTCCAGGTATATTGTGCTTTGGTAGGGAGAAGAAAATGTAATAATATGATGTGTAGTTAGTCCTATAATTCTTTACTTGCCTAAATAGACATATTGTGAAAATGTTTACCTTTAACTTTTTGGCTAGTGGTCATCCACCCACTCTGTGGGTTCCAAACACTACTGCCAGGCAGTTGCGGCTGGAAGTCATAGAACGTGGATGCATCACTTTTGGGCTCCTGCTTTTGGACAATAAACTTATCAAAAAGTAACCGTTCTGGTTTGTACCTTTTTACTACTTCACAGTGTAGCATTATAAAGCCTGTTTTTGTCATCTCGACATCTGAACCTAAACAAAAAAAGGAGTGTTTCAAATGTCTACCGGTTGATGCACAAGAGCCACACAGAACACAAGCCAAGAATAGTTTGGAAATTAAATACTACATACATATTGGCTAGACAAGATAAACGGAAGCTTTATTGATGGCTGTCAAGTAGGTCTATTGGGCGTTGATGTACGGATGGAGGGGGGACAGGATCGTAGCTGACCTCTTGGGCTACGCAGCTGCGTGGATGCATCACTTTTGGGCTCCTGCTTTTGGACCATAAACTTATCAAAATGTAACCTTTCTGGTTTGTACCTTTCTACTACTTCACAGTGTAGCATTATAAAGCCTGTTTTTGTCATCTCGACATCTGAACCTAAACAAAAAAGGAGTGTTTCAAAGGTCTACCGGTTGATGCACAAGAGCCACACAGAACACAAGCCAAGAATAGTTTGGAACTTAAATACTACATACATATTGGCTAAACAAGATAAACGGAAGCTTTATTGATGGCTGTCAAGTAGGTCTATTGAGCGTTGATGTGCGGATGGAGGGGGAACAGGATCGAAGCTGACCGCTTGGGTTACGCAGCTTAAAGGATGAGAGACACATACATGGTAATGCTATGCACACATCCTTGAGTGAAAGTAAGACGTGTAACAAAGTTAGGGAAACTCCTCGGGTTGCGTGGAAGGGCCGTACACCGTTGGTAACTGACAGGGCCAGTGTGAAAGAAGGCCATGCTGTGTATGGGGCGGGCGCCTGGAGGTAAGTCAGATGACAGCTGGATATTTACATAGCAGGACAGCCTCCTAAAAGGAGGACTGGGGGCAGAGCCCTGCATCACAATGGAGGATACAATACCCCGCACCTACCTGGGAGTCGGGATCCTTTAGTCGGTGCTCGGCCGAGAGGTGGTGCCTCAACAGCAGCGGCCGCTTGTAGTTGCGGGTGCCCTTGCTAAGCTCGTCGCGCCCTCCGCCGTCCTCCTGTCGGCACCAGGCACAGCCCATAAGCCCCGTCTCTTGGCTGAAGCGCAACCACGGGAACTCCCGGAGCCACGAGTCCTGGAAGGAGCCGGCGTGCAGACTGTGCAGTAGCGATTGCGGCCGGGCAGGAGCCAGAGCACGGCGCCGCACCGGCTGCTCCACCGCTGCCTCCACGTCCTGCGCCTCGGCATCGTCGCCACCATCCCCGGAGGGCCGCCCGCTGAGGCCGCTCCCCGGGCTGCCGGTCGCGGATGGCAAATGAACAACGGACTATGCCCACAATGCAACGGGGCGGCTCGAGCTGGCCGGGTTGGGGTGGTGGTGGTTAGGGGGGGAGGAGGCTCGCGCTGGGAGAAGGGGGGCGGGGGGAGCACAGCTGGCGAGTGTCAGCCCAGACCTGTGCTTCCAGACCTGCGCAGGTAACTCGCTCTGGAGCCCGCACAACAACGGGCCGCCTGTGCTTCATGACAGCACCGCGCCTAGCAGCGCGCTTCACTGAAATTCTAAAGCGACTGTGACACCGAAGGGTTAACTTACTGCCTGACTTTACTGTCAGAATGTAGACATCCCAGCATGCACTTCTCGTTGTAAACAGCGCACGGGAGCAATGTGTGCACTATAACTAGTCTATGGAGTTCGCTCAAAAACAGAGGGCAGACTCATGTGATGCGACAATACCCCGCACCTACCTGGGAGTCGGGATCCTTTAGTCGGTGCTCGGCCGAGAGGTGGTGCCTCAACAGCAGCGGCCGCTTGTAGTTGCGGGTGCCCTTGCTAAGCTCGTCGCGCCCTCCGCCGTCCTCCTGTCGGCACCAGGCACAGCCCATAAGCCCCGTCTCTTGGCTGAAGCGCAACCACGGGAACTCCCGGAGCCACGAGTCCTGGAAGGAGCCGGCGTGCAGACTGTGCAGTAGCGATTGCGGCCGGGCAGGAGCCAGAGCACGGCGCCGCACCGGCTGCTCCACCGCTGCCTCCACGTCCTGCGCCTCGGCATCGCCGCCACCATCCCCGGAGGGCCGCCCGCTGAGGCCGCTCCCCGGGCTGCCGGTCGCGGATGGCAAATGAACAACGGACTATGCCCACAATGCAACGGGGCGGCTCGAGCTGGCCGGGTTGGGGTGGTGAGAGACGCAGAAGTGCCGGCAATGCCGGACCAGACACGGGGGCGTTCCCGGCGTCCCGTGACGTCGGCAAAAGCCAAAGAATGTCGGGAACGCCCCCGTGTCTGGTCCGGCATTGACGGACAGGCCCCTCGTCCAATGGCAAGGCTCCGTTTACGGAGCCAGCCAATCAACGACGAGGGCCGAACCAAAGCACCCTACAGTTCTCAACAGGATTTCGCCTGCGCGGAAAAGCTGCGCAGAGCGCAGCTTCCGCTAGGCAAAACCTAAAAACTGAAACCATTCAGCCTCAGAACACGCAAAGATGGCTCTTTAAATCATTAATTCTATAATGCAGTGTTGTGTGTTATTCTACCAGTTATGTGTGTACAGTACAGTAATTAATATAACAGTGTTATCTGCATTTTGCTCCAGGATTTGCTTAAACTTTAGTCTGGACTATCTATCTGATAAAAGGCAATTAGGAAACAAGCATTGGCAATCTACCGAAAGTGCCCGGGCAGTCCTTTTTGAGTTAGTGTAGGACGCTCGCTCCCTATACAGTGCAGTGCGCTAAAACGAAGTACACTGTGCAGAGAGTGGAGTGAGACCCAGATTGGTATACAGAGGTAAAAGAAGATAATACTAACGCTCTATTTGTGGTAGTGTGGGCGAGCTGTTCGGTTTATCAGAGGGTAGTGCTAAGCATTTATTGTACTCGCGGAGGTAAAAAATGACACCCACACTCAAGAATAAATCTGAGACCAATTTACAAAAAGAATACACATTTTATGCAGTTTTTTAGACCAAGAACTTCGTTCTACAGTAATTACTTTTAAAGTTATGATTTTTTCAAGTTTACAAAATTACTTTTACTTTTGTGCAAAATTATGCATCGTTAAAGTCATTGGGAGAAAAGAGAAAAAATGCATATAAAGCCACACAGTTTGATTTCAAGGTTCAGCTTCGGAATTTATGCAGGTAGCAAGGTCAGGCTAAATGTTGTACTAGCGGATTCTCCGGAGCATCCCAGATTCAGCCGGGAGCAGGGGTGCTGAGTCCGTTGGTAGCTGGTGTGCTTTGAAGAAGGGGAAGGGGGGGGGGCTTGAAAATACACTGAATAAAGGGATTTTAAAGGTAAGTCAGAGTCCCACTTGAGGGAGCAGGTTGCAAGGGAGCACAGCTGGAGCTTCGTTACCAAGGCCAGGTGCAGAGCAGATAGGTCAGCCAGGCGGTGCACATCAAGATGTCCTTGCTGTCGGGAGCCAACAGCTCGGTGAGGCAAGTCTGGTACAGCTGGACCACTAAGGTAGTGGGTCTTAATGGTCTCAATATCCCTTGATGGGTACTTGCTTCCTGGGCAGTTGGAGTCCAGATTGGACTCTGTGTCTTGGAGAATGCTTCAGAGTGTCCAGTACCTTGGGCATTAATGCAGCATGGCTTCAGTAGGTCCGGGTGTCTCCAAACTTGGTAGGGAGACAGATCTGACCCTGCGGAGGTGGTGTGCCAGTTTTGGTGTGAGTGCAGCATCTGAGTCGCCGGGGAACAGAAAGTCAGTGAAACCAGATTCTACGTTTCGGTGCCTGCAACTACAGGGGAGTGGTACCTCCACCCAAAGGGAGTTCTTTGTTGTTTTGTAGAAGGCTGGAGGAGCTCTGGGGTTCTTGGAGCCTCACAGTTGGCAGGATGAGACAGTGCACCACGATTGTAGAGTCCTTAAGTCAGCAGGCAGGGTTTGGCGTCAATTTTCCTCCGCAGGGCTTCAGTCCTCAGGTCAGCAGCTCTTCTTTGCCCTTTTCTTCTCTGTCTGTCGAATCTGAGTTCAGGGTCCAGGGATGTCACCTAAATACTAAATGTAGGATGTTAAAGAGGAGACTGGTCGTAGCCAATGGACTGTCTACCTTCAGGGTGTCTACGCCCTTTAAGTGACCACCTTATGTGGTAAGGGGCACCAGCCTGACTAATTCTCTCACAACCCAAGATGGAGGCAAATGAAAAGTGGGCTTCACATCACCTGCCTCACCTCAGGCGTGGTGCTGGCTAAATGGGGAAGCTCCTTCTAATGTTCCTACCTGTCCTCCCGCCAAATGTGGAGCAGGAAAGGGGGTTTGGCATCCTCCACTAACTGGAGCTGCCTGGGTCGCATTTGAAAGGCAGCATCGCCTTTGAGGCTTCCCGATTTGAAAGGCAATTCTGTTCTGGGACAGGTGTGAAGCACCTCTCCCCAGAGCAGGCGTTGTTCCTGGCCTCAGAGTGCTGGCCCTCACCCCAGGAGCTTAGAAACAGATCTGGTGTTGGCAGGCTGGCTCAGACTAGTCAGAGACCACACCAGTTTTTGGTAGATTTTCAGGGGACCCTCTATAGGGTCTCCTGTGTGCATTTTTTAAAATAAATCCAACACTGGCATCAGTGAGGATTTATTAAGACAAGATGTTTGGTACCAAACATTTTAGGGGACAGTGCACACTTAATGAAGCTAGGAAACTTGTAATGACAAATATCTAGCCCATGTACCCTCTACGGCTACCCTGTGCACTTACAATATCAGAGAATGGCTCAGATATTGCAGGGACATATCTGCTCGTGCAGATATGTCCACACATGGGATATAGTGCACCCTGGCTTAGGGCTGTAAGGCCTGCAGTAGGGGTGACTTACCTATACCTCGTGCAGTGTATGGGGGCATGACACACAGGGATTTGTGTCATATCTGTAAGCGTGCCATTTCTCATCAGATGTAATCGATCATAGCCACAATCATAGCATGTGTAGTTCTTGTAAATAATCACATACTATATTTTTAGAAGGTGTGGCAGCAGGTTGTGCTGTACTCTTGCCATGCAGATCGCTGATAATTTCTAGAGAAAGAGCAATGCATACACCCCAAGCAGCTACAAATAGTCAGCGGATGAGTATCAGCGAGCTAACCAATTCATAACTGAAGACATGCTTTACTTTTGACTACTTTTCACATGAGAGCGGTAGAGTACTCAGACACATAGCAGGTGTAGTAGGCGCATGTTTCTCACTGCGCTCACATGTGCAAATAAAGACTACATCTCTCGAAAGATACTCATCTACCAAACCATAGCTCCAGAAACTTGGGGTCCTGCACAAATCTGGACTCAAGGTATTTCAACAGCTCCCACTGATTCATTGTCTCTCTCCGTATCTGTCTGTCTACGTATCTTTCTATCTACTGGAAAAAACAAAGGTTAAGTATAAATGTCAGTTAAAACGTAACATTTCAACTAAAAAAAAACCACTGAAATTCACGTTATAGTTAACTTAATAAGTAAACTCGCCCCACCATGCACAATGTTATCCTCAATGTCATTTCATATGCCATCAGTGATGTTATCAATGATGTCATTGAACATTTCATGTGTTATGTAATATGTGAGGTCATACACAGTGCATGGCGAGGGTATAAGTTATAGTTTCGTAAGATAAACTAGAACTGTGAAATTTGAGTGGGATTTGAGGTTAAAAGATAAGTTTTAACTGACGTTTTCACCTAACTATAATGTCAGTTTAACCTCTGGGATTTCCAGTGAATTTCTAGGGTGTTTAATGTAAGGTAATATTTTCTTACCATAGCTTGCTATACCAACCCTGTTGCTGGCCAGCCCACATGATTGTTACAATGTCCCATGGTCCGCAATACTTTTTCTTTGCGGTACTATAGTGATTCCGCATATTTTCACGGGGACCGTGTTGGGAGTATCAGTAGTACTGTGATAAAATGAAAAAAAGAACATTTTTAATTAAACCCCAGGGGAGGTGGGGGCTCCCTCAGGACCCTCCCACAATGCAGAGGGTAAAGGTACACTTACCATGCCACCTTGTTCCTTTTTTTTTTTTTATGTCTTATGACACATGGACCAAGTTCCTGTGTCATAAAATTGAGGCCACAACACTTTTTTTTGTGGTACTGCACAATACACAGTGTTACGGCATTGCTGTATATACATACATTTTGAACCTTCACTTCTTAAAAATTAGTGAACTGATATATATTTCTTTTTAATAACATTGTATTGCTTTTAAGAAAAGTTGCATACGTAGAGCACATCCTTTGCAGTCCCATGAAGGGGACTCCCTGGAGCCAGTTACAATACTCCATTATATTAATTCCCTACCCGCCCACTTCATTTGTTCCACCTTTTTTTAGTCCATAGTACGCCCACCTTTTCCCACAGATTCTTGAGTGGTTTTTTGGGCATCCGTGTGGGTTATAAATTAGGGAGTGCGTCATCTGGCACCTTCCAGTATTTTGCTATATTCCTTTTCGCCAGCAGAGTTCCCAGGCCGGCCAGAGTTCTGTCGTCCCTAGGGCCTCCCATATCGTCTAGGATACCAATCAAGCCAATTTTTGGAGAGGCCTCCAATGTCTCACCTGACACTTCTGAGAGTAGCGTAAATATGTTCAGCCAATAACGTTGGATAACTGAACATCCCCACACCATATGGAAATGCCTCTCTTTTCTTTCTAGCATCTGGTGAAGGTGGGCTCTGGTATTTTCTGGGCTTTCCACAATCTATGGGGTGTGGAGTAAATGTAATGAAGGAATTTAAGTATAATGAGGCGCACACAGGTCAAAATGGCTAGATTGCGAGGCGTCATGCATGACTCGAGCATTCCACCTTCTTCATGGGCCCCATCCATCCCTCTCAGACGTCCTTGGGCCCGAAAGTAGACAGGTAGACGATAAGATCTCGAAGAGACTAAGAGGCTTTTGGCGGAAGAACTGTATTTGTGTGAAGATTAGGTTGTGGAAAAGAGCGAAATTGTGGTTTTGGACCCAGATTTTGAAAGACTGGAGGTGGCAAGTTGTCAGAATACCTCTCCAGAGTGGGAATTGCTATCCCCAAAGTGTGTTGCCCGACCTAGGGTCGTGGACCAGGGTCAGCGGACTCGATAATTCTCGCCTCAGTGCCTACTCTAACCAGGGATCACACTCGGCAACTCTGGGCATTAGCTTGCCTCATCTCTACAACAGCCCCCCACATTCGCCAGGGATGCCTGGTTTCACCTTGGAGATACCCAATGGAGACCATCTCACAGGGATAGCCAGGACGGGTTCCCCAGCGGTCTACAGCGCCACGACGCCTCAGGGCAGCAGTGCGCTTTACAAGACACATACATACATACATACATACCTCAGGTGACATGTCACTCTGTGATCAGAAAGGCGGCAGAAATGTTAGTTGCCAATACCTTCGGCGGAGTTAAAGTCAAATTTATTGACTGAGATGCTTCATTTGTCCTCATCCTCATCAGAGGCTCTTATTGAACCTATCCTTGAAATTTGGCAAAAGCGCATCTCTTTGGCAGCAGTATCAAGGACCGTTGCCAGGAGTTACAAGCCGGCTCCATGAGATCCAGTGCGTTTGGCCACACATCCCACACCTGAAACTTGGTAGTAAAGGCTTCTTGGATGGATGGAGCAGTCCACCAAGAAAGGCTTCTCCTTTAGTATGGCCCTTAAATCAACCAATGCTACATGTTTATTAGGGCGCTATATTCATGCTGTAATGGAATACACAATGGAGGTAGTTCTGAAGTTGCCTCTGGATCTCCAAGGACATTTTTCGGAGGTCCTGGTTGCTATACAAGCAGTTGCTCACCAGGTGATGCAGTCAGGTCTGGACGAAGCTGAATCGGTGGCAAGGGCTATGGGTTCCTCTGTTGCCACAAGGAGACATGCCTGGTTGAGGGGGTCAGGCTTCTCGCAGCATGTACAGGCAACATTAGTGGATTTTCCTTTCGATGGCTTACGACTATTTGGTGCCAAAGCAGATTCTGCTCCCAAAAGATTTAAAGACAGTAAAGCAACTGTGAGGTCTGTAGGTCTTCGATCGCAACCTAAGGATTACAGACCGTTCCGGGTCTTCGGGCACAACTTTTGCTTTAGAGAGAGAAACTTGCTCCCAAAAGATTTAAAGACAGTAAAGCAACTGTGAGGTCTGTAGGTTTTCGATCGCAACCTAAGGATTACAGACCGTTCCGGGTCTTCGGGCACAACTTTTGCTTTCGTGAGAGAAACTTGCAACAACAGCAGGCCTTGAATCCCTTTCATAGAAGCTACAGAGGAAGGGGTAGAGGTCGTCAGCATGGATCTGCCCATCAACCAGCCTCCTCCTCTTCTTTCTCGGCCAATGTTTCAGGAAAGCAGTTCTAGCTTCACCATCTTAGAGAATGCTTGCCCAGTGGGAGGACGGATGGCCTTTTTTCTGCCTCACTGGAGGTCTGTTATTATAGACCTCTGGGGTTTAGACATCCTAGAGAATTGGTATGTTTGCCCTTCCAGAAGTATCCCTTTCCTTCTCAACAAAGGCTTTGTTTGTTTTGTCCAGCAGGAGGTGCTGCAAAGGCTGCTTTAGAAGGGTGCAATAGAATTGGTTCCTGAACAGGAATGGGGTCAGGGATGTTATTCCCAATACTTTGATTCCCCAAAAGGACGGTCGTTTACGGACAATCTTCGAACTCTGGATTTTGAACTTGTTCCTCAAGCAGGGAAAGTTCACAGGTGCTTCTAGCACTGGAGAAGAAAGACTGGATGATTTTGATCGATTTGCAGGTTGCATACTTCCTATACCCATTCTGCAATTGCATCAGAAGTATTTCCGTTTTACAGTGGGGTCTCAGAATTATCGGTTTACATTCCTTCCATTTGGTCTTACTTCCGCACCTCGAGTTTTGCGCAGGTGATAGCGGTGGTCGCAGCACATCTCATAGGGTCGGGGATACCAGTATTCCCTTATTTGGATGACTGACTGATCAAAGCCAAGTCACCAGAGACTGGTTGTGCCATTTGCAGTTAACAACACAACTGTTCAGCTTGGGTTTTCCAATCAATGTGCCCAGGTCTCACCTGGAGCGCTCTCAGCACACCATGTTCCTATGGGGCAGTACTGGACTCGATTCAGAAAAGGGGTGGTGATGAACAGAGTGTCTGAATTAAGTAGACCACTCTTACCCAGTCCAAAGATCAGGGCTTGATCCATCACCGTTATTTATCTCACTGCACCATCCCAGCTCAGAACCTGGCTATATGCAAATCAGTCTGTCCCTGGCCCAGTGCATCATGGGAACAGGGCAGACTAAACTACCAAGCCAATTCTTCACCAGAAAGGAGACAAGCTACCGGGGACTGGTTTCTGGCATTTCAGCCGTCTTCGGCCCGGCTTGCTTGAATCCTGATGGTGCAGTGAGAAAGGGACTCATGTTTGAGTATACCCTGCCACACCTATAGTGGCCAAAAACGATTCAGAAAAGGTGGTGGTGATGAACAGAGTGTCTGAATTAAGCAGACCACTCTTACCCAGTCCAAAGATCAGGGCTTGATCCATCACCGTTATTTATCTCACTGCACCATCCCAGCTGAGTCCCTTGCTCATTGCACCATCAGGATTCAAGCAAGCCGGGCCGAAGATGGCTGAAAAGCCAGAAACTGGTCCCCGGTAGCTTTTTTCCTTCCCAGTATAAGAATTGGCTTGGTAGTTTGGTTTGCCCTGTTCCCATCATGCACTGGGACAGGAACAGACTAATTTGCATGTAGCCAGGTTCTGAGCTGGGATGGTGCAGTGAGCTAAAAAACGGTGATGGATCAAGCCCTGATCTTTGGACTGGGTAAGAGTGGTCTGCTTAATTTAGACACTCTGTTCATCACCACCCCCTTTTCTGAAGCAGTACTGGACTCAACAGTGAGCCATGCCTTCAGTCTCAGAGGATTCAGGACATTCAGGCTATGATTCTGCTGTTTCAGAAAGGAGCTTTGGTTCTAATCCTGAAGGTCTAGCGCCTGCTCGCTCTGCTGGACTCCCGCATTCTGTTGATCAGCCATGCATGCTGGAACATTTGAGCTCTTCAGTGGTGCCTCTGCAGGCAGTGGTTTCATCACACCGGAGATCTCAAGGAGTTGGTCAAGATCTCCAGAGAAACTGCAGTGGCTCTTCAATGGTAGGGTGTGTTCTATCTCAAGGGAAGCTGTTTCACCCTCCACCTCTGGTGGCCACAGTAGTAACAGATGTCTCCACTCTAGGGTGGGGAGCTCATCTGTAGGCTTTAAAGATCAAAGGTCTTTGGTCTACAGAAGAAAGATTGTTGCATATCAATCTTGGGAATTGCGGCTCTCGAGGCCTACCTCCCTTCGCTTCGGGGTTGGTCAATTCAAGTTTTGACAGGCAATACTATAGCAATGTGGTATATAAACTAACAGGGAGGAATAGGATTGTATCTTCTTGGCAGAAAAGTCTAAATCCTTGTAAATCACTTGGGCGGAGTTCTGAATGTATGTGCGGAGAGTCTGTCAGAGTTATTCACTCAATCACAAGTGGCATCTCCATCCTGAAGTGGTTTGGCTAATTTTTGGACTGTGGGGGACTCCTCAGTTAGACCTGTTTGCCACTCACGAGAATGTGCACTGGCCGTTGTTCTGCAGCCTCCAGTAACTGATTCAGGGAGCATTTGGTGATTTCCCAGCTGCTTTACCTGTTTCCCCCCATACCCTTGATTCCTCTGCTTCTGAGGAAGATTCGCCAAGAATAGCCCTGCATTGGCTGCTAAGGTTGTGGTACACAACCCTTCCTTTATCTCTGATTGTGCCCTCTGCTCCGTTTTCCTCTCAGGGCAAACCAGCTCTTGCAGTGGCAGGGGCAGGTTCCACACCCCACCTCCAGACCTTGCACCTTCATGTCTGAAGATTGAACGAGGCAACTGGAGTTCTTTCTCTCTCCCACTTGATGTGATGGATGTTATTCTTTCAGACAGAAGACCCTCTACCAAGACAGTCTATGCGGGCAGATGGGTGAAATCTGTGAAATGGTGTGGAAAGAGTTCAATTTACCCTTTGAAGGTTTATTTGTTGAATGTTTTGATTTTTGCGTTTTTCCCTGGTGTAGCTAGGTTGCGCGGTTGCAACAGTTAAGGGGTATTAACCTGCCCTATTGGCATTCATTTGTTTGCCAGATCAGCCTTCACTTTCAAGTCCCTGACCGTATTAGGGTTCATTATGGGCCTTACTAATCAGTTTCCTCCCACTCCGGTTATTGTGCCTCAGTGGGATCTTAATCTAGTGTTTACAAAACTCATGTCTTCTCCATTTGAACCCTTACACGGTTGCCCGTTGAGGCTTCTTACTTTTATTACTATATTTTTTGATGCAATAACCTATTCTAGAAGGTGAGTGAGGTGCAGGCCCTTAGTACTAAGCTTCCTTTCACGTCCTTTCATGTGGATATATTAGTGCTTAGAACCAGAGCTATTATTCTATCAAAGGTGGTCACTCAGTTCCATTTAGGACAGTCTGTTACCTTGCCTACCTTTCGCCCTCCCCTGCATCCATCAAAGGAGGAGTAGAGGCTACATCGTTTGTACCCTGAGAGGGCTGTTCGCTTCTATATAGACAGAACTTGTGAGTTCAGGATGGATGACCAGCTTTTTGTGGAGTATGTGGGCATAATGAGAGGGAAAGCAATGCGTAAGGGGACTTTGTCCAGATGCATAGTCCTGTGTATCAAGAGCCGCGATATCATGGCTAAGAAGGAACCACTCTAAAGTAGTCATGCTCATTGTATTGGAGCTAAGTCTTTAACTTCTGCTTTGGCTCGAGGTGTCTCTGTGATTGACATTTGCAAAGCGGGTACTTGGACCTCCCTCCACACTTTTGCAAAGCATTATTGCTTGGAATCAGAAGTGAGTAGGGACGGCCATTTTGCTTGTTCTGTTTTGCAGGAATTTTTGGTGTAGGCAGGCAGGTATCTACCTCGGAGTGTGGGACTGCTTGGGTATTCTATTCAAAGGTGAGGAATCCACCGGTAGATGTATCTATCAGAAGAACAAGTTACTTACCTTTGATAATGCTTTTTCTGGTGGATACAGTATCTACTTGTGCATTCCTCACTGACCCACCGCCTCCACGTTGTCTGTGTGCCTATACGGAAAATAAGCTTGTTTATAGTTCATGTATGAAGGTTCTAATCAGGAATACTGTGAAAATCAATTTGTGCTATTATTGTATATGCATTTTAAGTGCATTTCAGTTATTTTTATAGTTGTGTTAGATTGTGTTGGCATATACTACGTATGTTATGGCATATGTATTGTTGGTTCACCTATTCGCATCAGAGGCATGGAAAAAATGGTTAGAAACTGACATCAGCATGCCAACGTGGTCTTCTTATGGCTCCGATGATGTCACAAGGAGTTGCGTCCAAAACCGTGGTGGTGTTAAGTCCTCGTCGACATGGGAGAGCTAGAGAGAAAGGTATTTGTGGAATGTTGCGCATGGGGCTTATTCAGCAGGTGAGGAATAACGAGGACAAGTATTATCGAAGGCAAGTAACTTGTTCGTCTGGAATGTTGAAGTGAAGTGATTTCACATTTCCTTGTACCTTTGTAGTGTGCACTCCTGCATGGAGCCATACTCGGTGCTACCTGCTGTGAGAAGCATGTGTCACAAAAAGCCTGTGTCTGGAGGGGGTGCCTAAGAAAAACACTTACTAGAGAACAACTCTAAATTGGTTCTGCAGCAGGAGATTTTGGATTGAGCAAGTGCACAAAAATGGAAGGCAGAGAAGAAAGAAGAGTTCAGCAACACATTCACCAAGTCCCAGCAAGACAACAGTTAGCGGGGGGCCCCCCAAGACCTGTGGTGGCATGGTTAAGGAATTATAGGGAAAAGGAGGTTCTGCTGCTAGCGACACGTATGACTGCACCGCTCCAATACAAGAATGCCTGCATATTCATTTTTGCGGGCTATACTCTTATCAGTACAGCACCGTAGAGCCTCCTTCCTGGGAGTGCAATGCTGGCTGCGAAAGGTTGTACTGAGCTACTCGCTGTTCTTCCCTGCTAAGCTCCAAGTAATGGTCAGAAACAAGAGCTACTTATTTACTGAACTGGCGGACGCCTGGGGTTGGGTGGAACAATGTCATTATGAGTTCTCTGTTCCACCATCACTGACATGCCGGCCGCACACAGCCCAGTTTCAACACTGTAGCAAGCGCAAAGCTCGAAATGTGAGAAGCACCAAAGTCCAGGGGGCTCCGACCCCAGAACAGGGGAAAGAGGAACAGATCCAAGCACTGTCAATCGCGATCACGTTGTGGGTGTATTGAAGCTCTCTACCTCCTCAGATTCAGCAGGACTGTGCGCCCAACCATTCCACAAGCTGTATGTTGCCACAGACCGCGGATGGTTTGTTGTGAAGGGTCATGAGGAGCCATAGGTATGATTCGCTTCAGGGGCTCATGACACACGGTAGGAGCCTGGGGCAGGCGATGCAGAGACTGCCTACGAACACATTGCTCTTCTGATAATTACTGAGAAAAAATTAGCTCCCCAAAAAGACACCACTGCAGTCTGCCCAAATGGGGTGAGAATCTTTAACAGTCTGGTTGCTCCCTCGCCCTGCTCCTTGCTGATCACAGTGCTCACTTGCACGGTGTTGGGAGCACCCCATCTGTGGAAAAGCCTGTTTGATATTTGGGTGACCACAAATTCTGGGGCTGCCGTGGTAGGGGAGTTGAGTGTTGTAGTTCTACAGCTCACAGTCATGTAGTGGGCTATTGTCTTATTCCACACAATATGTACCCTCTTAGGCATGTGGGAGCCACTACGCAATCCACTTCTCTCTCTTGTGCCCGCCCTGTGATCGCAATAAAAAAATGGCATGGGTTAACATATTAACGTGGAACATCCGCGGTATGTGCATGGCGCACAAACATGCAGTGTTCCAATATATTAAAAGGAGGTGCACTCAGATTCGCTGTTGCAGATGACTCACATTGCAGGGGGGAAGATACCCTGTTGCAAAAGCGCTGGCGGGGTCGATGTTAATGAATCATGTACTCGGGACTTCACGAGGGGGTGGGGGTGGGGGGGGTACTGGTTTGAGTACGGCCACTGCCTGAAGTCCTTTTATGTTATACAACAGCAGAAATAGCCCCAGAGGGCCATTACGCTTTAGTTGAGGGACAACTAGATGGTAGACCTGTCCTATTGGGGGGCATGTACGCTCCAAATGTAGTGCATGCAACCTTCTTATCCCGCTTGTCGGATGTGTTTACCCGATGGGCTCATATAGCATGGCTAACTGGAGGGGGCTTGACCTGTGTAATAAACCCCCTGGAAGATCGTTCCCACCCACCATTGCCAACTTCCCCAGTAGTGACCGCTGCTGCCCACCTGTCTCAATGGCTCACCCACTGTTCCCGACTGGATTGCAGGCGATCGCTCTGCCCAAAATCCAGAGAGTACCCCTAATACTCGTCCTCGCAGGATTTGCATGTGAGGATAGAACCGAATACTCTGTCCCCCGGCCACGAGACTACTAGCTGTGGTGGCGTAATACCTAGGAAAAACCTTTTCTGACCATAATCCGTTGTAGTTAGAGTGGGTAGCACCAAGGCCACTGGTCCCCACCTGGCCATTGCGTTCCTCTATGCTAAATGACTAGGTATTCCGAGATGCAACCAGCGAGACGCTATAACATTATTATTTTTTTCAATTGGGGCATAGCCTCCTCCAAACTAGTAGCCCTGGAGGCACTAAAGGTAGTGCTCAGGGGTCATTGCATCTGTGCTGTGGTAGGGGTCAGGACAGATCTGCAGAAAGGCTTATTGAGATAGGGTGAACTGACTGAGACGCTGAGGCATCATGCACAGCTAATAGAGAAGCTACGCTGCCTAGACTTTACAGCGTATCAAGCAAAGGTACATGCAGAAGTGGACAAGCTAGGCTGTCTTTTGGTATGGCTCCTGCACAGTGCTAAACCAACCACTATGATTCAGGCAACCATGTTGCAAGCAGCAATGAACAAAGTGGATATACACCAAGCATTCACTACCCACTACCGATCCCTTCATGACCCTCCTTTCATAGTCTGCCAGCTATACAGCATTTTCTCGACACAGTTACACTAACTTCCATCGAACCCTTGGACAGAGAGGGGCTTAATGCACCCAAAACACTGCAAGAAATCCGGGGGGCTATATGATGTTCTGCCATGCATAAGACCCCAGGACTAGATGGGTTCCCAATTGAATTATACACGGCATATGAGCATCTGTTGGCTCCCAATCTACTGGAGCTGTACCAAACCGCTCGAACAGAAGGCTGGTTCCCACCATCACTGGGGGAATCTTTATTGGTATCTCTATTAAAGCCTGAGAAGGATCCTTTGGAGCTATCCTTATACCGCCCATTATCTATGCTTAGTTGGATTATAAGATTTTGAGCAAAGTTATAGAGCGCCGACTATACAAGCATATGCCAAGGCTGGTACACCTTGACCAGAATGGTTTTGTGCCAGGAAGATCGACCACTCTCAATATCCTGCACCTGCATTGAGTGATGGAGCTCGCTCCGGTGCAGTGGCCCTATGCTGCATGCATGGTACTGGATTTGGAGAAACTTTTGATACAGTGGACTGGAATTATCTGTTCCCAATTCTAACCACGTTCGGCATCATGGGTAGGCTGCACAGACTCAGAGTGAAGATTGGGCAGTGCATTTCCCCACCATTTGAAGTGAGCAGAGGAATGTGGCAGGGCTCTCCGCGGTCCCCACTGCTCATCTCCCTGGCGTTAGAGCTCCTCTTGCAAAGACTCTGACAGAGGGCCCTGGCCTGGGCATCCCACTGAATGGGAGAGACCCACGTGTCTTGCTGTATGTGGACGATGTGTTAATTTATATTTGTGACATCCAGGAGGGAGTAGCATACATTCAGGACATCTTACAAGATTTCCAAGCTGCCTCATTTTTGGTAGTGAATTGGGCCAAATCCTGCTTGTTCCCATTGCATTCAAATTGTCCTCAACAGCAGCTGGTAGTAGACCTGCAACCTTTATGGTGAGAGATCTGCTCATTTCGATATCTGGGTTTACATATTTACCATGAGATGCAGGACTTAATAGACTGCAGTCTCCCCAGTGCCATCCCATCTCTCCATTCCCACATGGCTGTCTGGAACAATTGCCACTCACAGTAGAAGGCAGAGTGTCCTTGTCAAAAATGGTGATGCTCTCCCACTTACTATGCTGTTTTCACAGCCTTCTGGTACATATCCCTAGATCAACATTTCACACACTGTACTCAGCCCTGGGGAGCTTCATGTGGAACAAGGGGAGGTGTTTGGTTGCACTTCATAAATTACAATTATCCATGGACAGTGGGGGCCTAGGAGCCCCAAACTTTGAGCACTATTACTTAGTGGCACAGCTTCAATGGCCTTCGCTCTTGCTAGCAGGGCGCCTTACAGAGAAACTGGGACTCCCCATTTCCACACGCATGCTACATGTCAGGCAGAAGTTTTCTCCCTCGTGCCTCGTGATTCTAACAGACTGCTATTGGTAGTCTGTGACAGCTTTCATCGTAGCATGCTACTCGTGCCACAAATCCCCCAACATTCTTCTGTTATGCCAATAGTCTCCACCACCTTGTTTGGCAACATGATAGAGACGAAAGGCATGTTGACATGGGAAGCCACAGGAGTAGATACATGTGTGGCCCTGTATCAGGATTGTGTACTTCAGCGCTTTGACAGACTGCAGGAGGAAAATGACCTCCGGGCGGGTCACGTCCTGGCCCATGGTTGTCTATTAGATGAATTACACCGACTATGGCACATCACTGACACAGACCCGGAACAGCACCCACTGATACATGCACTCCACATCATGGGCGGTGGTTGCTGACTTATCACTTGGTTTGGTTGTGCCTTGGCATACACCATGCATGACTCATTGTCAGCAACTCGCAGAGGCTTGGAGGGTGACATAGGCAGGGCGCTAATGGAGAACAAGCATTGGAAATGCAATAGGTCTCGCATTAGAAAAGTTGGAGCTATTGGTCTTGTAATGACAATTATTTTATTTATGTGTTGGTTTTTAAAATAGCTAAATTGATATCTTTGTCATTTACAATGCCAATAGTTATAACTTTCGCGAATGTGACACCTATAGCATTTGTAATGCAACATGTTTTGTATTTACGTGACTTAGATGTATTGATATTACAAATAACAATGGCTTTTAATTTTTTCAAATAATTAATACTTAAATAAAAGTGATTGTAATTTATAATGGCAATAGCTTAAACTTTTGAAAATAACGTGTGTATTTTATTGTGATGAAAATTCAAGAACAGAAGTGAAATATTAACATTTTTTTGTGACATTTGTAATAAAGCTTGAAACATTGAGAGAACATATTTGAATGAGTGATGCTGTGGTGGTGCTGAATGATGCTGTATGCTATGCTAGGTTTTGTTTTGCTACCCTATGCTTTGATTTGTTATGCTATGCTGTGTTTTGTTAGGCTATGCTGTGTTTTGCTAGGCGATGGTTTGTTATGCGATACTATGTTTTGTTACGCTGTGCTATATTTAGTTGTGTTTTATTATGCTATGCTGTGCTTTGCTATGCTATGTTTTGTTGTGGTTTGCTATGTTTTGTTATGTTTTGCTATACTAGGTTTAGTTTTGCCATCCTATGCTTTGTTTTGTTATGCTATGCTATGTTTTGTTATGCTATGCTGGTGAGGGTGGGTGAGGGTGTGAGGGGGTGCGAGGGTGAGGGGGTGTGAGGGTGAGGGGGTGAGGGGGTGCGAGTGAGGGGGTGCGAGTGAGGGGGTGTGAGGGTGACAGCACAAATCTGCAGTATTTTTGTGGCGGGCACATTTTTTTGCCCACCTCAAAAATACAGTGTATTTAGAGGTTTTCGGCTGCAAATGTTGCTTTTTTGGGTCGTGGGATTTGCCACCCAAAGTCGCAAAATCCTGGGGGGGTCTGATTACATTAAACAGATGACAAAAATGCAATTAATTTAGATAGATATATATACATACACATACACACACACACTGACATTCGTTTTTAGTCAGTAGCAAAATACACACAGCGCAAGTAACTTTGTATTTGAATATTCCACACGTTATATTTAGAAGATTATATTAGTATGGGAATGTATTTTATCAGCAATGTGCTAATTTACCTTAACTTTGCGCAACAATTATTTACTGATCAAGAACAGCCTTATCCAGTCACCTCTAGTTTAAGTCAGGGGTGTGAAGTAGTTCCCTTGGGGTTTATCTCTGCAGATTGCCCAGCTCTCGTCACTGGCCCTAAGTGAATAATTAACGGAGTGCAAAATACGTTCATGGCAAGGATCACAAAGCGAACAAGATTTGGCTGGGAGCAAGAGTTGTTTAAGAAGGGCTAGGGAGAGGACTTCAAAACAGAATAAGGATTATTCTGAAGTACGTAAGGTGCATTCATTGGACTTACCACCAGCAATATTCGGATTCGGTAGCCTGTTACAACTGAACAGGTGTTGCTTATTATCTCCCAGAAAATTCTTTTTTTTAAACTCTTGAGAGTGGGGATCGTCATAGGTTAGATAACTCGGGTGGGTGGAATTAACAGTTTTAAAATATCCCTTTATTTTGTAGCTGCTTGAATGGGTGGAGTAAGATACGTTGTGATCATTTTTTTTCTCGTTTACCCGTTGGGTAAAGTGACTGATTTATTCTCAGTACTGCAGTCCCTACCCTAGGATTTTTTGAGATTTTTGCTTTTGTTTTTTAAAGGCTCATCCGCTCTACCGACCTCACACTCAATCGATCGTCGAGGGTGAGTGAGGGCCGTGGGGTGTAGTTACATTCCTACGCTTAACATGGAGTTGGAGAATGGAAATGTAATTAGTTTCATTGGCATGTACAGGCGTGAAAGGGAACCCAACTGCCGAAAAAAATGCGGCTGCACATTTCTGAGAGTCAGCCCTTTGGCGATTGAAGTGCAGACTGACAATTACTGGAGGCAAAAATGCCGTTCTGTTACCAAAATTCCGTTTCCACGACACCCATCTGAAATGATGCACTACAAGCCTGGCAATGCAGGGACTGCACGGCCATGCGAGTCTTTCTTTCCTTTGTACAGGGCTGACGCCAGACATAAACACTTGACATGCTCTTCGGTCATAAACTAAGCACCTGCACTTTCAGGTCCAGACTTGCTAATATTCGGTGACCAAAAAACACAAAAGGTTGCATTATCAGAGATCAAACGCACAATTAGAGTCGTGAATGGTTTACAGGAAATACCACCACGTGACCTCAGGCCGGATGCTGCCGTCACAGTGAGTCACGTGGCACTGGATTCACCTTAGAGATGACGACTGCGTGGCTTGTGGCCAAGATGACATCATGGGAACTAAATGACAACATATACGAGTGACCTTTAATCTGTGGGACGGGCGTAACCGCACTAACAAACATATCAATTTAGTGTTGCAGGTCACTAAGTTTAGAAGCAGCTGTGAGTCATGCACTTCAAGGTACTGTGTAGCTTACACTGGGTTCTATGTAATTCCCTTCCATTTCAGAGAGCTGGATTTCACCGTGTAACAGGTTCGATCGGCAGCTTCACAAACTGTTCCAATAAAACTATAAAACGGTCGATTTGCCGGGAAAAAAATGCCCAGAACCCGTTTGTCCGGTACAACCATTATCACAAAAGAGCGGCATTAAGCAGCTCACGAGGAACAGTGCTTTAAGTGGGATGGAAAGGGTTGGGGGCCGGAGGGTGAGTTGGGAGACATTATGAAGAAATATGATGCCCAATAACTACCCTAAAGATTGTGTTTAATTCTGAACGTCTTGGCAGCTACGGGAAAGAGAGAAAACAGCAGTAGGACGTGTAGGGCTAAAAACAAATTCACGAGGGGGGACACGCAGCCACGACAGTGAGCCCCCAGGATGTACACAAAAGGCCCGAGAGGCTAGGAATGTTTATGGCTTCAGTAGAGCAGGGGCGGCAGAAGGGGGAGGAGAAATGCGACACGGCGGGCAGGGGAGGGGGCGGAGCGGGGAGAGGAGAGGGTGTGAAAGCAGCAGGGGCCTGGAGTGCGGCTGAGGGAACAGACGGCGATTTGGTGATGTGCACGCGCATTTTAGGTCAATGCGCTTGCGCATTGACCTAAAAGCCACGGGCACAGCACCAAATCGCCCAGTTAGTTTAACTCTGGTTAAAGCCCTATATCCTCGCAAGCTCGATGCGCATGCGCATCGAATAGCGAGACCTAAAAATGTGAGAGGGCGCTTATATACCCTAGTCAACGGACACATAACACTAAGTTTCAGTACATACAGCATAACGTCCTACACAGAGCTTATCTCACGCCATAAACTCTCAGCCAGATGTTTGGATTTCCTGCTGATTGTCCGGGGTGCCATCAAGTGGGGGCGGAAATGACATATGTTCTGCAGCTGTCCAGAGGCTGTAGCATTATAGGTGAAAGTCTCAAATGCATAGGCAGAGGTGACCGGCCGCACAAATGTCTGCACGATAGAGGGTTCATTATTGGGGCTATTTAAGGGGTCGTTAACTGTAAAATCCGCAAATTGTTTCATTGACTTGGCACTGCTCATGGTCCGTAGGCTCATTGCAATGCACTGGAAAGCCTAGACATTACCAGATGTGACCCGCTGGTGTGCAGTGACACTAAAGTGGGAAAGGACAGAAGTGGTGGCATTGAGGCGAGTGCTGAATAGCTAAGCCCACACTCAGACCTGGACCTGGTCTAGGCCTCAGGGTGCCCTTAACGAACCCCCACCCATCTTTTTTTCCCTATCCACCTCTTTTCCCTCTTCCCCTCCATCCCCACCCCTCCTTCTCTCTTTCTATTTCCTTCCACCATCCCCTAACTTCCACCCCATCCATGCACTACCCTGTGAGTATTTTGCACCCCCCCTCATATGTCTATGCACATGCTGTTTATCGTTTTGTATATCTTAATACTGAATTATTTCTCTCTCACGCATTGTACGTTTTAACACTATAGAGTGACATAGAAATATCAGGAGTTGATGGAAAGCATGCCAAACATTCTGAGAAGCTAAAACTGTGATATCACTGCATGACCTGTTTTTATCTACCTTTTAAAATGTTCAGAAAAAAATAAGACTCAGTAATATGGCACCACAGCGCAAGTATAAGATATGATAGAGTACCTCGCCTCCGTTAACTGAATAAAGATACTGATGTGATATCCCGTTTATATGACTTAATGTTGAAACTCAATAAAATTGGTTCAACCAAAAAAATGTAATCATTTCGCTATGCAGCAAGAATCCTTTTCTGGGTTCACATGCTGAACATTGATTCTGTAGCGGTGTCTGTTCTCTTGGGGAGGTTGGGTTGAAATAGGCTTCAGTTTGCAAATAGGTTTTTAGTACTCTCGGTTCCACCAGTGCTTCTTTGTTTTTCTGAATGACCATAGTGTCTTGTGAAGGTGTGTATGGTTGACCACATTGCTTCCAGGCAGATGTCACTGATGGGCATGTTTGCCAGGAAGGCTAGAGTTTTTGGCTCTTGAAAGAAGGCCATTAGCCGATTGCTTCAGTTGACATGAATCTTAAATGCTGCAGTGGGTAGGAATTTGGTATTTGTTCTCAACACCACCTTGTCCTTATGAATTTTATAGGTAGGGTTCTAAGGTGGTGAGTTCTTTGTAGTTGGCTGACTCTGTGCAGCGACACAATGGCTAATAGGCAGTCTGTCTCTAGAATTAGATTCTTAAGATCCACCTTCTACATGGGCTCAAAGGGTTCTGTTGTGTGCGTATAGTGTTCAAGTTGGACTTCGGTGTTTGTGCCACTCATGGTGAAGTTTACTGTCTTAGGCCCCTCCAGGAATCTCTTTACCACTGGTAAGGTGAAGTAACATACCTGTGATCCTCAGGTGAAATTCACGATTGCGGCCAGGTGAATCTTAAGTAAAGTGTAGGTTAATCCATTGTCTTTTAGGTGGATAAGGTACCTTAGTACAGTGTTGTCCTCCGTTCTAGTCTGTAACATGATGTGATTCGTGCACCGTGCGTGTATCTGTTCCATTTCACAGTGCAGCGCCTTCTTGTACCTGGTCTTCTTGCCTCTTAGGAGTTCAATTGTTCTAGAAGGTATCTGAAGATACCTGACATCTAGGTTTTCAAGCGCCAGGCTACTACGTTGAGTGTGACTGGTTGTGGGTGACATATTATACCCCCCTTCATTGTTAGCAGATCTTGTGTGCTTTTCAGGGGTGTGTTCCCACTCAATGAGATCTCCACTAATTATGAGTGCCATGTCTGCCTGGCCCTCAGTGGGGTGATGAGGATGAGTAACATGTTTGATTGTCTGAATTTGTCTAGCACCCTTGGGATCAGGAGACTCTGTGTAAGGGTGTCATCAAATGCCCCTGACCAGTCAATTGACAGGGCATCCCCCCTGGATAGGGGTACGGGTGGACGCATTCTTGGCATTTTACATTTTCTGGACTTGCAAAGAAGTCTATGCTAGGTGTGCCCCATCTTCTAAAAATACCATCCAGCACTTCCTATTGTAGCTCCCACTCGTGGGAAGTGTTTGCTTGCGTAGTTTCCCAGGTGTCATCTTTTTGTACACATGGCAAGTGTATTGCTACCAAGGTTGGCGCGCGCACACACACACACACGCACACGCACACGCAAACGCACACGCAAACGCACACGCACACACACGCGCACACACGCGCACACACACGTACACACACACACTTTTACCTTTTCATCTGGAAAAAAACCTGTTAATATGATGTTATGGTTAGGTTTGGTCATAAAACCTTCATGTATGTTCTCAAGAGTCGTTCAAATTGCATTTGATGTGTAGGATGTGGCTTTCATGACTGACGCTTCAGTTATGAATTGTAGGGCTAACCATTCCTGATGAATTTCAAGAGTTGTTCAGTTTTATGTTGTAGCCATAACTGTGCTGAATTTTTGAGGGTTTTTTTGTTAAGGTGTTAAGGTGTTCTAACCAAAGTTAACCATAACTTCATAAAGCTGTTAGTTTCTCCTAATATATCCACAATGCTTTTCCTCTGTACCGCGAAGCACAGTTAGTGGTGCCAAGCCTCTTAGGTGATCCACACCCGTAGTTTCATCACAGCAATAGAAGGCAGCACTCCAGGATCTAATCTGTTCCGATTCATTGTATTCACTGCAACTACAAACAAATGGTGCGTTTCGACTGATTTCATTCTAAACTAACCATTTGTTTGTTGCTAAGAATAAAATGAATTGGAGCGGATTACATCCCGGGGGTGTCGCATTCTATTGATGTAATATATATGTATGTACCCACACACACACACACACACACACACACACACACATCAAAGCAATAACCTTTCAGGCTTAGAGTGCTGCATAAACTAGTTCCCAATCGTTGGGTCACAAGCAGCTTCTTCATATGGAGCACTCTACAACACCACAACACTCTAAAACTGTTTACCTAAAATGTCTATTTCTAGCATAGGAATCGCACAGTGCCTTCCTTGCTGAGCTAGAAAAGTGAGAAAGCCTTTTGCGTTTTATGCAGGAAAGCCTTTAAGCATAGGATTAGCTAGTGCCATCCACATTAGCTGAAAATGATAAAAATCTTTTACCATTCCAGACGCAGTATTACAGCTTCGGATTGGTAAAATATAATCTAAGCCAACCTGGAATGAATAAAAGCCACCCCTGACACGTGTTTAGCTATTATTAGAGCTTGTCAGTGCAATAGAAGGCGGCAGGCACTCCAGGATGTAATCAGTTCCAATTCACTTTATTCAGAAAAACAACAAAGTAATGGCCTGTTTTGACCACCAAGCAAAACTTCAGTCAAATACATAATTTGTTTTGTTTTTGTTTAGAATATAATGAATTTGAACGGATTACATCCAGAACTGCTGCCTTCTATTGTACTGGCAGTCGCCAGTAAGCAGTTATAGTTAGGATCTAGTTTTCATATATAAAGTATTTTTTGACTTGCCTATAATTTTGGTGGTGTTTATAGGTTTTGTGTCATGGAAAGTTTGGGGGTGATCCATGCAGTGGGGACCAAGAAATAGGGGCACAAAATAAGGGTGCATGTATAATGCTAATTCCCATTTGGACTCCAGTAGGTGGTTATATTTAGGATGTAGTTTCTATAGGGAAAGCGTATTTTAACTTGCCTATAGTTTGACCGCGGTTGATGAATCTTCACAAACTTTCCCCAAAAAATTGCCACTTACTTCGGTTGCTGTCTGGAAAGTTTCAGGGTGATCCGTCAAGCGGGGGCCGAGAAAAAGGGGTGGTGGTTACCCGAAGCACATTTTCCAAATATTAAATCCCACAGAGATTTTGAAGATTGCAGCCTGAGCCGCTTAACAGAAATACACCAAATTTGTCAAAACGCTAGCTCTTGGTCCAGAAAGCGTACAAATCCATTCAGTAGTTGTAGAGATATTAAACAAAGAACACATTTGTATATCTAGGGCCGCAGATACAACCGTTCCCGTGCTGTAATCTGATTGGCTGCCACCACTTCAGCCAGGATGTTTTGGTTAATCTTGGGACTCTGGCCAGCCGAGTCCCACAAAAAATGTTAAAAATAAAGAAAAGGTGGCAGGATAGGAATGCCCCCTAGGTGTGATTGCGTGGGACACCGCTGGGGGTTAAAAACATTAATTTATTTTACAAATTTGCTGTAAAATCACTGGTGGATCTGTGAATATGCTGCAAAATTGAGAGGAAAAAAGGTTGGTGTGTAGCACTTCTTTGACACTAAAACCCCTGGGTGGGCCAGGTCCCAATGGCATATTTAACAACAAAAAAGGGGGAGGTGCCCCCTTACTAAGGCTAATTTGAGCCCCAGGGACCTTCCCCATTTAATTATGGCCTTGCCGAAAAACAACCAGAAAAGGCAAAATGTAGAGCAGAAAAAGAAGTAGGAAAGGCAACACGGTGGCCAGAAAAACAAGCCTGAAAGGCAAAACTGGGGGTATAAAATTTAGCAGAAAAGCCAAACCAGAGAGCAGAAGAACTAGCAGGAAAGGCAAAACACAGGGCAGAAAAACAAGCAGGAAATACAAAATGGGTGGCAGAAAAGGCAAAACAGAGCAGAAGAGGGCACTCAGGGCACTCAGACACTGACAAACCCACTCACAGACTCGTACTCCCTCACATACCCACTGAGACACTTGTGCACTCACTCACAGACCCACTCAGGCACTTATGTATCCTTTGACAGACTCACACTCACAGACCCACTCACAGAACCACTCGGCGACTCACGTACTTCCTCAAAGACCCACTGAGAGACTTGTGTACTCAATCACAGATCCACTCAGGCAATTATGTAGCCTTTGACAGACCCACTCACACACCCACAGACCCACTCAGCGACTCGTGTACTGCCTCACAGATCCACTGAGACACGCATGAACTCACTCACAGACCCACTCAGACTCATACACCCACTCACAGACCCACTCAGACTCATACACCCACTCATAGACCCATACTCACTCACATGCCCACACAGATACTTGCGTATCCACTGACAGACCCACTCAGACCCACGTACGTGCAGAGACCCACTCAGGGACTCACGTACTTACACAGACCCACTCAGAGAGACACACACTCAAATACTCACACAGTCATATACCCACTCACAGACCTACTCAGAGACTCACAAACCAAATCCTACACCCACTCCCAGATGCACTCACTCACTTGCAGACGGACTTACACACTCATGGAGGCATTTGCAAACCCGCTGACACACCCACACACACACTCAGTGAGACACTCACTCACACCCACTGAGACACTCATGCACTCACTCACAGACTTGCTTTCAAAGGTTACAGTTAGGAAATAAAATGTAAAAAAAAAACGTAGAAATTCATTTTAAAAACCAAAGGTTACAGAGATTTCTAGTTAGCAAATAATATTAAAAAAAATCTTGTACATTAACTGAAAAAAACAAAGGTTACAGGGACGTTATAGTTAGGCTCAGATTGCTTATAACCTCACATATTACATCACGGATGACATCTCAAATGACATCATCCACAGAAACACTCAAACACCCACTCACACCCCTATACAGCCTCTCATACTCACACATGCACACAACTACTCACATACCTATTCACAGACCCATACAAGTACTCACAACCATTCACTGAGCCATTGAACCACTCACACGACTACTCACCCAACCACTCATTCTCCCATACAGTTACTCATACACAGTCACTCGCCCATACAGCCGCTCTCACAGCCATACACTCACCTATACAACTACCGACACACACACTTATTCACCTATATAGCCACTCACACACTCACTCATTCACCTTATCCAGCCATTGACTCACCCATACAAGCACACACCCCCACAAAACCACTTACAACCCCATTCACACATCCATAAAGCACTCCCACATTCGCTCACTCACCAACACCAGCATACACACACCACCACTTACTCATATAGCCATTCAGACACCCACTCACTCACTCATACAGCCAATCACACTGTTACACAGCCACAGACACCCACTCGCCCACCAATACATCCACTCACACAGTTACTCACACAGTTACTCACACACGGATACAGTCACACAACCACTCAAGTCACATATGTTAGAAATAGTAGCACTTAATAGTAGCACATAAAGAATAGTAATTTAACTTATGCAGTAGCTTATTATATATCTTTAAGTCTCAGAAACATTTACAAAATTATTTCACTCACTGGATGATGTCATCAGTGATGTCACTGACCATGTCATGAGTGATATAATATGTGAGGTCATAAACAGTTCATTGTGGGGGCATAAGTTTTAGTTCGCTTGGGTAACTATAACGGCTGAATTTCAGTGGCTGTGTACGAGTGAAATCTGAACTATATCTTCCCTGTAACCTTTGTTTTTTCAGTGAGTGTGTGTGTATATATATATATATATATATGAACGGTAGACTCCCTCAAAAAGAAGGAGCAGGAACCCAGGGGTCTGTGTGAAGAGACTTTATTGTGCACAAAACAGCTTCGGTGGCGGCGAATGCATTTCGGGCATTCCCTTCCTCAGCGCCCAACACCGGACCCATGTGACGTCGTTACAATCCTTCCTGCTTCCATAAAGTTCTTTAGAAGGGTTCGCTCCTCCCCATTGTCAATTGCGCTCACCTGTTGCAGCCCGTCCATGTCCTTGGACTGCAACACCCAGAATGCCATGTAGCAGCAGAGCGGGCGGGTAAGAAAATACGGGGAAGGACAATGTCTTGCGGCACCCCAGTAGGCTAGCAGGCATGATGACACACTTCACTGCAATTCCGCACAAACAGTCTCTCCTCGAGTCCCCTATACTGCCACAGCCGCTGTCGTCAGGATTCAATGTGCAGGGGCGGAATGCAGTGTGCAATTAGCCCAGGAGAGGTAAGTACCTCAACTGCTCCCTTCCTCCTTTCAGCAGGGCGGATACCAGACTGTGTTCAAGCAGAACCGAAGGTAAGCCGTGAGGCGAGCCAGTTAAGGTCTGGACCCTTTTGCGTGGCAGGGATTTCCTTTGCTGCGTTGCTGGCCAACGTAGATTTGTATGAACGGTAGACTCCCTCAAAAAGAAGGAGCAGGAACCCAGGGGTCTGTTTGAAGAGACTTTATTGTGCACAAAACAGCTTCGGTGGCGGCAAATGCATTTTGGGCATTCCCTTCCTCAGCGCCCAACACCGGACCCATGTGACGTCGTTACAATCCTATATATATATATATAATCCGCTCCAAAGAACCACCAGCCAGTTGCACTCACGAGCGGGTGCTGTCAATGCGGGGTTGTACCCGCTTTACAAAGTAAGCTCCCAAAATCCTTTCGAAATACGGTAATCCCAACCGTCAAGAAAGAAGAAAGCACTCTAACGAGGGGGAGGTTTCCAGCATTTTATTGAAACCTTCAGGCACCAGCAAGACTCGTTTCGACACTTAGCATTTGTCTATTGCATATATATATATCACTAATAAAACCTAGACTAAAGTAGCATTGCAGGTGAAAATGTAAGTTAAAAGTTAACATTTCAACTTTACAAAACCTGAAATATACCAGGTATACTTAACTGAAGTAGCTATAACGCATGCCCTCCCCATGTACAATGTTGTCATCAGTGTTGTAATTTCAGATGTCATCAGTGATGTTATCAATTATGTCATAGAACGTGTCAAAAGTGATGTTATATGTGAGGTCACAAGCAGTGCATGGCGCGGGTACGAGATATAGTTACTTCACTTACTGTAACCAGTGAATTTCAGAGTGCTTTTCAAATGTTAAGTTTAAATCTCGTTTTTTTTTCTCCTTCAGCATTTAGATTTTTTCCTGTGAGTTTTTTTTTTTTTTTTTTTTAACACAAAGTAGTATTTTATTACCATACGCAACTATTCCAGTTCACCCCAGCCTACAGCTTTTGACCGTGCATGGCGCGGGATTGGCTGCTGGGCCCTCCATGTGACACTAGCCACCACTGCACATAGTCCCCGTGCCTTGTAATGGCATCAGCAACATTTCTCTTCATGTTGCAGCCAATCAATCAGAGCGTGAGCTCCCAACGGACGCTCAGCAGTTTCTCTCTCCTACTGTAGTGAGGTAGACAACAGGGGGGGGAACCTTGGCCAATCAGATTGCTTAATAATTTGAAGTTGCGTTTCTGGGGTACTCCTGCCAGAGTCCTCCTAAGCCAACCATCCAGATATCTATACCGTTTAAACCTTAGAAAATAAACAACTGAATAGATTTACAGCAAATAACAAACAAGCATTTGCAATGCAATAGGTCTCGCATTATTTAAGTTTGAGCTATTAGCATTGTAAATGGCAATTGTTTTTTGCTTTGTGCTATAGTTATTTTTTTACATAAAAAGCTACATATAAAATATGTTTTGTTAAAGTTTTTTATGCAGTATCTAAATTTTGTTTGCATAAAAGAGTACAATAATATCTTTATGAGCTTTAGAATTATTACTGCTAGTCAGTGTCTCAGAAAAGGTATTTTTTTATATAATACAGTCTAGATAGGTGGGCTATGTGTACCTCCGTCAGCCTCTTCTCCTGAGGCTTGTCGGAGCTATTGTGCCATCATTCTCCAAAGGACCCCCTTAATGACGATTTAGAAGGTGCCCTTTCATCTCCCTCCAGTTCTCACGCCCTCTTTATTGCTACATTACTAATAATGTTGGCAAGGCAAGCACACACGGCACGCGGAGCTGCTTTTTATTGCTCAGAGTTAGGTGCTCTGCCTGCATAGGTGCCAGTCGCACATACACATTTCACGCACACAACCCATGATGACAGCTTGACATCGTTGCAGATTCTAGAACAAGGCTCTTTCAAAAGCAATACAGCAAAAAGCCTTTCATTTTAGCACATTCGAATGGGAATAGAATATTAATTGTAGTCTAAAACGAACCTGATTTTGCACATGGCCTTGTCTCTTTCAGATTGTGTTTTGATGCGCCATGACCTGCCTTTTTAGACCTGCCTCATATAAGTGATTAAAAGCTACAGTGGTTTAATGTTTACAGTGGAGTAACCTCGCATTCAACATTTCTTTACAATTTACCGAGAGGACACAAACGCGAGACTTCGTTAAGCCGCGCTACAGGCTGCACTACTTCTGACCTGCGTTGGGTAACTGCTGCACAGTGCATACAAACGCGGGACTTAGTTTTGGGCAATATAATTGAAAGCACTGTTGTTGCAGGCGGCCGCGGTGCTTTCTATTATATTGCCAAAAACGAAGTACCCGCGTTTGTGTGCACTGTGCAGCAGTTACCCAACGTAGGTCAGAAGGAGTACAGGCTGCTCACAGGAACCTTTAAAAATTGCTGTAAACAACGCATTCCACAGAAAGTGTATTACCCTATTATACAAGGCGGCAAAACCCAACATGCATTTAGAGGTAACTCCGCAGCATCAGCGTAGGGGCACAAACAGTCAGTGGCGTCTAATCCACTACGGCCACACTCACTGAGGTCCGTTTTTTATTGCTGAGTTTTATATAGCGCAAACTTGACCCGAATCGGGTATCAGAGCGCTTTACAGAGCACCAGTTACGTTACATCAGGACACAACACTCACCTTTAAAGTTGCTGGGGACGGCCGCCGGTGCAATCTGCAGACTGCCGACTTCACAGGAGAGGAGGGGCTGGGGCCGGGAGGAGCAGCTAAGGGTGAGGGGCTGCTACGAGTCGAAGACCTCTCTCCCTCGCAGTCCGTAGTCGCAGGCTCCGGTCAGCTCGAAAGGAATTTGAAAAGGAGGAAGTGGGGGTGTTACTTGTGGGCAGGACAGAGCCGCAGGGCACAGAGAAAAGGGGTGTGATGACTGAGGACTGGAGGCAACCTTCGGCTGCAGCGTGGGCGGGGCGGCGCGGCGCCGCACAAAGCTTTGAATCCGCCGCACACGGCGGATTCTAGCCCAATTTTCGGCAGCTCGCCCAACACGGTTTTTTCTCGCACAATCGGGCAAAATATCGCCCAATTGTGCGAGAAATAGCCCAATCTGGCAACCCTGAGTTCAGCAGTAGAATTCTCCTGCGACCAGGAAGTCAGGCAGGCCGGGGGCGGTACTGCGGGACACCTCTGTGACGTCATTCCCGGGCCGCGCTCTGATTGGCTGCTGGCCCGGGACCTGGCGTGCAACCAGGAAGAGGAGCCGGCAGCAGGAAGTGGCGTGAGCATTGCGGCCCCGGGGCTCCCGTGACCAGGAAGGAGCCCTGGATACTGTTTCCCTTAAAGTCCCGGTCCCGAGATGGGGGACCGGGTGAAGACCCGCGGGGCGAAGCGGGCGCACTGAGGAGGCGGGGCTCCCATGTGGAGAGAGAGCCCCACCGAGCGCTACCACCGCCCGGCCACAGAGAATCCTTCTGTCCAGCAGCGGGCCCCCGTGATGTGGGGAGAGCCTGCAGCTGCGGAGGAAGGGAAGGAGCCTGGAGACCCGGGGAGCGCCCGCCAGACACCGGTGAGTGGAGCCGGGAGGAGAGGGGCTGGTGTGTGTGGAGGGGTGTCTGTGTATGCGTGTAGGTGCGGCGGCGGCGACGGGGGGTGTGCCTGTGTATGCGTGTGTATGTGCGCATGCGTGAGTGCTGTGTATGCGTGTGGCTGTAATGTGCGCATGCGTGAATGTGGGTGCGCGTGCAAGCAGCTGAATCCAGCCGGGGAGAAGCGCGTGACAGTTTCTTGTCCGTCATTCCCCCGTGGCAGCTCGCTATAGTTCTCCACCTGGACCGCATCCTTCGGATGCGTGTTCCCAGGCTCGACCTAAAAAAGCACACTTTCATGGTAACGATTTAGTTTTCTGCCAAAATTGGTGTAATTCCATTCAGCTGTTTTGGCTGTAGCAGTGTCTAAAATTCCCTTTGGATTGTGTAGGGGAAATGTGCATAGATTAAATAAACAGATACATATATCTGCTGATACCTCACCTGGTTACAATCCCCAGGCTCCATTCAGCAGGTGAGGTGAATCGAGTATGTACCAGAAAGATCTTTACAAGAGAGTTAGTTTGTGGGAAATGTCCTCTATATGTCTGTCTGTCTCCCTCCAGACACAATCAGTAACGTGCTTGCGTGCTGTACTGCAGGTTCATAAAATACGTTTTACTTCAAGCACTAGGCATTTTTCATCACTGTGTTTAGGGCTGGATTTGTGGTCTCCTGATTAGTTTTATAATTCCTATTCTCTGTTCTGCGGTCCATTAGTTCTGACATGACCACGCCTCGGGATGTTATCGGATGTCCCTTTGGCAGCCGGCGAGGAAGCTGTCTGTTTGTGTGCACGTTAGAATGAACTGCTTTTCCCAGGCTCAGGATCTCTCCATTGTCCTGGGTTTTTCTGCTGCCAGTGTAATCGCCTATGAGAGCGGGGCGGGCCGCTGTGTGGGAGCAAGGCGGAAAGAGGCATTTGTTTATGGAGCTTTACTCGCAGGGATCCGCCCACCTTTAACATTTGAGATGCTGTTATGGGTCGCGACTCGCGACCTCTCAAATCCATCATGCAAAGGCCTTTTGTTTGCTATTATTAAGATTTTTCCTTGAAGCGCACATAATCATTTTTTTACTGCAATATTTAGTTTGTTGTTAAAGGCAATCAAAGTACTAAAATATACCCTATACCGCCCCATACATTTGGTTATTGCGAAGTAATTTCTACAAAAATAAAAAAATTCACCCTTTTAAGAATGAACAATTTTATTGGGCAAAGTGACAGAAGGAGCAGCCATTGACGTGAGCAATCTGAAAACTGTATGAAAGATGGGGAGGTTAAAACTGAAGGCGTTTATTTCTTGTTCTTGCTCACAGAACCGGTCCTAGGACTTTTAGGGCCTCGGGCAGAAAGGGAATGCGTGAGGCCCCCTTAATTTGCATGCAACTTAAAATCACAGAAAATGACATCATAGGAAGTGCCATCAATTGACTACAGTAGAGTGACTTTGCAAGAAGCAGCTTTCTTGGTGCAGATATCAGTAAAACAAACACATTAATATTAACACTAAAAAAAAGCAGATACATTTTTAATTTCAATTAACTGGAAATGCATTATATTTGTCGCATTGATTGGAAGGAATTAGCCTACGTCTCTCCAAAACGTGTAAGTTCAATCAAATGTCAAAAATGTGTTTCCAGATTAGGTCCTTAGATACGTATATGTAGCATTTATATAGCGCAAACCAAGCATAAACGCTGCTAAGCACCGTACAGGGTCAGAAAACGTGGAAGGAGGAGTAGACTGTTTGTGGGTAGGGACTGCATCATAATTTCGTTGTTTTAAAAAGTGGAGTATTTGCTGTTTCCTAAATTGGAGCTGACTTAGATCAGTGCGAATGGATATGGCAATAAACTTCCAGATCCTTGGGCCATAGTTGGAAAGGACCCTATTCTAGTTTTATCTCTTTTTAGCACATCTTTTTTGTCCATCTGAAGGTGTCCTACTGCGGGTATGTGGAAAACTACTGGGTCAATGACCAGCATAAAGTCAAGGATGATGACATAGGCAGCTACTTTGTGGACTGTTAATGCATTGTGATCGCTTTGCAGATAATGCAGCTGAGCTTGAAGATAGTGTGGGCCGGCAAGGAGGACCTGTGGGGGCAAGTGTGGATTAAAATTCCAATATGATTTCCCAGATACCCAGTGCAAGATAGTGTATGTACACAAACGATATGAAAGCAAATAAAATAGTTGAAAAAAGCGTGACTTCTATTAAAGGCATCCCCCTAACCACTGAAAAAACACCAGAAACTACCAGAATACAATCATATGTAGGCTAAAAGGGTTTCATGTCATATGCCATGAGCCATGGCTACAACACCCTATCAACGTCTTCTGAAGCCTTTAACTGTTATGATACTAATAATTAGTGTACACTTACATGGTTCCAGAGTTTATTTCATTTTATAAATTAGCATGAAGCAGATTCAGTTAACAAATTTGAGATTTATCTCCTCTCATTTGATTTCCTCTAATTTTGAACTGAATGTGGAAAGCACACGTTTAAATGAAATTAAAGCTGGACTATGGCTTCAAGGCCTATGGGAGAGAGGCCAGGCCTCTAGGGTTGTCTGGTGAATATTTTACTGTCATGGATAGTATTCTCATGTCTATAACAGAGCAAAAAAGCAACAAATCTCAGTAGAACTTCTAGAGATATAGCAATATAGAACAAAATATCCGTGCCTCATCAGTTTAGTAAAATCTCTCAAAATGGAAGTGCACAAAATATAGAGACAAATGGTGTAGGCAAAGGTCTTCAAATTAGGGCTAGACTCCCCTGGTGGACCTCAATTTATCATACAGGGCATCAACCTTCGCAGTAGCTGAGATTAATTTAAGCCTTCCATCCTTCACGTTTTTGTATACTTTAGTGAGTCGCCCTATGTGGGACGGGTGTGCCCAGACATGGGTCTCATGCATACTGTCACTGGAACCAAGCTATACCTGGCTGATGAACCCCAACTAGGGCAACACCTGTCCTGGGTTGCTTGTCTTCTGGGTTGGGGATGCAGCTTGAGTTATTGCCAGTTGCTGTGAAAAAAACAAGCATTCCATCCATCACTTTTTGAATATTTTTTAGTGGACCGTGAAATACAACCGCCATTAGGGCGCATTGGACCCATAACCCCACTAAGCCATGGTCCCACTGCACTATTGATAGCTATGCTCTTCAGAGGGGCCTCTTGCCCTGGGCCTTGCAGGCATGGACCAGTGCTGCAAGGCCCAGAACAGCAGGCCTCCTCCCTTGGGCCTCTCAGCACTGGACCATGGCTAGTAGGGCTAGGGGAGGATGGACTTTTCCTGAACTTTGCAGCTCTGAATTATGGCCATAGTGTGCATGGGAGAAGGAACAGTGGCATAGGAATGTGTGATGCAAGAAAATGATGCCAGACAGAAAAACACAGCCATAATCTAGGTGCTCTGGTTCCAGATTATTTTAAAGAAACAAGAGCGACCCATACGTCCTTGTGAGCTGGGTTAGCACTGAAGCAAAACTATGTTCACAAGGAACTCATTTATACAAGTAATACAAGAAATGCAAACTTAGCTAGTTTGCTCTGATTTAATCTCAATCAAAAATATCCATTCATGACCTCCAATTTGGGTCACTGTACAATTTACCTCAGAGTATCTATACAAACTAGTATATTAGAATTCTTTAAAAAGCCCAAAATAACAATTAGTCAAGATAGTGCTTGCTTCAGCCGAAGTAAGTAAAAATGATTCTGCAGTTAGTGTGTACCACAGATGTATTTCCTTATACATAAAGCAATTGGAAAGTTTGCATTAATTCTACACTAGGAGTGGTTTGTGAGCCCCAATGAAGTGACCATAACCTATCTTAGTGAGTACTGCGTTAAAACATGTGAAAAAGCAGGGAAACAGGTTATTGGTAAACATTAAATAGGACAAGCTATACACAGTGGATCATTTATCATTCAGGCTCTCTCTTTTTTTTAGTGTCGACGACGTTTCGACCCTCTCTCGATACGGGGTCTCTTCAGGACAACATTTCTGGGGACAGTACAGCACAAGCCATCTAATTTGTGTTGTATCCTGGAAGTATGGAGGAATGCCGGTTGAATGGTGGCGAACAAGAAACAGGAACAGCAGATTTACAGAACTATTTATTTAGTTCCAACCATGTAGATGACAGGAATAATCCAGGGTTAACAGTAGAAACCTGAAGCTATTCACTCAATTCAATGCTGTTCACTCAATGCAGTTCCGGGACCTCTGAACAGCATTGCATTGAGTGAATAGCTTTGGATTTCTACCGTTAACCATTGTTCTAAAGCTGAGCAGGGCCGTTAACAAAGTGGCAATTCCCTGGGAGGGGCTGCCCCTTTGCCTTGACAATTAGAATCATTGACATTCCAGTTGTGGTTTAGTGGACTACTTGGGGATATGGTACCTGGAGACACTTTCTTTAATCTTGGCCTCCCATTTGGCCAAATTGTGTCCTCTTAGGCAATCACTATTCTAAATGTATTGCCAGGGCCAGTGGAATTATGTGACTATGTGGCTGCTGCATTTTTAGCTCAAATGGATCAAAAGTTCCTAATAACACAACAGCACATGTTGCAGCGCAGTCATAGATCCTTTGCAAAGCTAGACTGGTTACCTATCTGTATTATTGCTACATTTGTATGTTAAACTGGTACTAATTAAGTGCAACTAATGCTCAGGCAGCGTTAATAAGTGCAAAAATGACAATATAGTAAAGTAATACTATCAAACAATGTGCTCCATAATATGTCTTTTCTTGATGCATAATTTACTCACCCCGGCTACATAATTTGACCTTCCCCAGCCCCATAATTCCAGTGGCCCTGCTTACTTCTCTGCTGCTCCCTTTTTGGCAATATTGGGAGTATTTTGATTCGATGTAAAAGGTGCTAGTTAGTGAGATTTTAAAAATGTACTGAATATTTCCTGTGAGAACAGAGGTGTCAAGTCATGTGTAATAGTAACCTAAATGCAGGACAGTGGTAAATATATTGCCTTCGAACCAGTGGAGAAGTGTGGCTCAATGGTTAGAGCGGCAGACCCTGATGCAGAGGTCTAGCCCGGGACCAGGGTTCAATTCCCCGCCTCGGCGGGTCTTGGGCTCAAAATTCCACGGACCTGATAATTCTCGCCTCGGTGCCTATTCCAATCATGGAGTCCCACTCTGCAACTCTGGGCAATAGCTTGCTTAATCTCCACAACGGCCCCCACAACGCTAAGGATGCCTGGCCTCCACCTTGGGGGTGCCCAGGAGTGGACACCTCATAGGGAAAGCCAGGATGGGTTCCACAGCGGTATTCGTACAAGCGCCTTGAGACCCTTGCGGGTGAGTAGTGCGCTATACAAGTATCAATTTACATTTACAACCAAGTTGCAGTGTACTGCAGTCCTGGGTCTACTAATTTAACAAACTGTTTGTTCATGGGCAAATAGCACTCTCCCTGTGCCTCATCTACTGATCTGGCACTATGGCAGCCCTTCGAAACAGTCTTCATGTGAGAAATAGACACCAAAGGCATGCTCCCTTGCTCTGACTCAGCCTGAGGTCCAGTTTGAACCACAAGTCCATAAAGAGTTGATCTTTCATGTGACTTCTGCCTGCCACCCTCCGTCTAACCAGGATGTGGCATTACGGCTAGAGCTGCCGACTTTAACCGGGGAACCAAGTTCCAGTCTTGGCATCTGTGCAAGATCCTTTGATTCTGGGCAAATCACTTAGTCTTCCTGTGCGTAAATAAAGAATGTGTCCTTGTGTAATGTAACCAGTTCTCGTCTAAAGCGTCTAATACCTCTGGGTCGCGTGCAAAAAATGGGTTTAATGCCTCATTCAAGCCGATTTTCATCTAGGGTTGCCACGTGGCTGGTTTTCTGTCCTGTTTTATTTCATGTCCCGGCTGGTACAAAAATAAGCAAATTACCTAACGCAGTTATTTTTAGCCCTAATCTGTACATAATCAAAACAACAAATATAAACAGAAAGCCCATTTAAACGTGTTCTAGAGCTGTGTTTGATCCCTGAGTAATAGTTAAGGTAAACAAAAACAGAAACATCTTGTTACAGATGTATGCATACAGTTTTCTTCAAAGTGCTATTTAGTATTTTGTCCCGGCATTTTCAGATACCTAAAACAGGGTTATTGATATTTCTCTTGGAAAGGCGACAACCCTATTTGTATCTCAATACTTGAAGGTGATCCTGAACCCACCGTGCAGCAATGCCCCTTCCCAAACACCGACAAGCATCTCTTTTACAGCTGATCAAAGGCTTAAAGATTGGGAGTTGCTTGTCATTCCGAATGGCCCCGTCCCCTATTCCTGGCAGCGCTACACATGTCTGCGAGGCCCATGAGACAAGGGCCCCTCCCCTGGGGCCTCGCAGCGCTGGCACATAGGTGCGGGGCCCAGGTCAGGGCGGCACTGGTGTGAGACCTCATGTTGGTTGGCTGAGCGCGGGTCCTGGGCAGCTGCCATTCCTCGCGCAGGCCGTGCAAGCCCAGTGCCTTGAAATAGAGATGGGTGTCAGCTGAGCTCCATGTGGTCAGGTTATATATCGTGCATTGCAAGTAATGCCGCTACATGCAGCATAAAAAGGGCCTCTACCCTGCTTGTCGCTTTATTCGCCCTCTTTATGCGACTTCCCCAGGTCCCTGCCCCACTGCGGCGTAGCTTAGAGTGGCCAAGACTCCAGGGTATTCTTGAACAAAGCCAGTCGAATTGTGACTTTCTCTGCTTCAGGGGACTATTTGGCCTCCTGCTTTCCGTATTAGAAAAACGCTTTGCCCCTTGCTGAAAATGTGTACATTTAGGAATGGAACACATGGAGTCATCTCAGGGAAGTACCATTTGTGAAGGCATCTGCTATGAACAGCGGATTCTGAACATAAAGAGGACTTGCCTAGTAACATGGCTGGTTGTACATTAGCATTTGGTTGAACGATGGTTTCTTCTCCAGAAGATCTTTACTCCAAACGAGCAACGCAACAAAGCAGCATCAGCTAGGTGGATCATAAGCATCGGCTTCCAAAGTGATTACTGAAATACATACTTGGTCTGCCACAGACTGGAACTATTAAAATGGACGCAGGCGTACAAATCCAAAAGTCTCTTACAGTGCCCAGCTACTCGTAGGATGCAGCAGCTCACTCACGTGCTCATTGTCCCATCAAATATATATTACAGAACCGTCCTTTTCAGGCTGGACCCATTTCTTCTGCTGGGCCAGCTTAGATCTCAGTCAATGTGGTTTAAGAAGAGTCAGACTGACTGTGAGTGGATCTGCAAGATGACTTCCACATGCCCAGTGGATCATACAGACGAGGGATAAAAAGTCCAAAATTAGTGATCATTTTAGGGGGATGTCCTGAGAAGAAACCTTTACTCCTTTAGTGCAATGTTTTGGCTTCTGAAAGATTCTGGTCAAGACATGGCAATTGTCGTTGTTGATGCTACGTTGGCCGTACAGCTGAGGAATGTAACGAGGATTTATTTTCTGGAAAGAAGTTAAGCTTACCTTAAGCCATCTCTTGCGACAAAAAGACTCACCTGTTGTGGGTGCCTCGGCTGAATATTGGGATGTCTTTATGAAGGTCTCCCGCTTCTTCAAACTCAGCAGCCAGAGCCATCACTGGCTTTAGGAAATGTGAACATGTTTTGAATAACCCTCAGACACAACACTGTCATTTAGTGTGGGCCCCATCAGATTTGACATGGCTTGTTTAGCGTTCAAATGCCTGAATAATCTGGCCCTTAATATTTCATGAAAGAAACTCTGAAGTAAATACAATACTTGCATTTTGCAAATGTCGCTTGTCCTCACTGGATGGCCACTCTTTCTTGGTCTGGCCCCATTGTATAGAATGCTCTTCCAAGTGGATTTAAGACTGGCAACCTCACTCCGTAACTTAAGGAAAATGCTGGGTTCTAGTTGTTTCGGCTAGTCAGGCTGATTAAGATAGACTGCTCTTGTGTAGTCTGTCTCAGTTGATCAGCTCGCCAAACCTCATTTTTAGGGAGTAAGTGAGCAGTGGTAAATTGCATTTAATTGCATAGTAAAGGGTTGGGTCTCCAGATATATATTCCAGTTCTTTGTGTTCTAGTGTGTGCCTGGTTGCCTACCTTCAATTGGGCTCGTTTGCCGCAACTCAGAAAATGTAGAAGCAAAAATGAGCAGGCCCCTAGGGTAGCACAGGCAGTCGGTTTCCTGTACTCGTGGAAAACTGCATAGATGATTTGCTTCAACACCCTCCATGTGATTCACAAATGGTGTGAGAATCTTTTGTCTGGCATCATCACAACCGCGTCCTTGCCCTTCGCTGCTTTTGTTTTGATGCAACATTGAAGGTCAGGTTAATCAACTCTTTACGCACCTCCCAGCAATCTTTGCCATCATTACAGAAGGTCGTTTATGAGGGCATGACTAAGAAACAATGGGCAGAGCAGGAACAACATGATCATTCCATTGTGGAGACACAACAATGCATGTCTGTATCGGATATAAAGTTCATGTGGTCTGTCTCCCCCAAACAGAATATACCATTCCACGCCTCTACTCCATCTAACCAGCCTTACATTGTTCTCTCTGTCACTGTTGCTGCTCATCAGGACATTGCTGTGTGTTTCTTTAACAATATCAGAACTAATGGCCCAAACCGTATAGCTCTATATTATGTAAAGCTGTACCTTTGTATTGCCAGTAAAGGCTAAACACATTTTTATTGTACGGGGAGTTAAATGTCCATCTAGTGACTGACTAAATATGGCACTACCTTCCTCTATACCATTGGATATTCCCCTACTTTTGGTATAAATGTGTACAGTGGCACCTAAAATCTGGAGGATTTTGGACATCTAACAGAGTTAATGTAATGCAAAATGAACGGCATGTACTCTGCACGCTATACTAGGGGTATTTTACAGTACATGTACAATTTTGTAGGAGTATTTTAGATTAGTCACAATTTTATCTTATTCACTTATATCAACTTCTGACCTTATTCGACTCGCATCTGAAAGAGACACGTTAGTGATAGATTCCTTACCTTAGAATATCCCCAGGCGTCAGACTGGATCCGGAAACTTTTGCGTAGCAGTACCCTTGCACGTCGGTAGGTGTCATCTGCGGCTCCGCGTCCGTCGTCGGCGCCGTGATGACGTCGTCGGAGTACTTAGACGCCGCCTCCGCGTGCTGACGTCAGTTCTTCTTTTTTACGCGCCAGCCAGCGCAGATCTGGAAAAAGCAGTAACCCTAGTCAATTTTTGACTAACTTTTTGGGATCATTTTGATCATTTCTCGAAGTCTTGCGACTCCGATCGGTGCCGTAGGGATGCCTGGTTTCAAGCACTGCAAGGATTGCGACCGCACGATGTCGGTCACGGATCCTCACCACCTGTGCCTAACTTGTCTAGGCGTCGACCACGACGACAAGGCCTGCTCCGACTGCCAGGCCCTCTCTTCGAAAGCCAGGCAGGAGCGGTCCCGCTGGGGACTCGAACTCCGGCAGTCGGCCCCGCGCCGCGTGAGGTCCCGGTCCCACGGGAGGTCGAGGGACAGGTCGCGGGGACGGAGCCACCACAGCTCCGGGAGTCGGCACCACTCCTCCGGGTCGAAGTCGTCGACAGGTAAGAAGCACAAGAAGTCGAAGAGGCGCCATCGCTCTTCTGACTCCCCCCGACGCTCGCGCTATGGGGCTGGGGGTTCGGGAGACACCGCCCACGCGGCTCCTTCAGAGTCGCGGTCGTTGCACCCGCCCCACACCCACCGGTCCTGGGCCTAGAGCGCTTCCTCAAGGCCATGAGATCCCTTTCTTCTCCGACGGGCTCCGCGGCGCCTTCGGGCCTAGCGGACCCGTCTGGGGCCTCCAGCGGTGCAGGGGCTTCGGCCCGACGCCGTCGGGTGCTTCGGGCCCGGCGCCGCAGGGCCCCACGGTCCCGACACTGCCGGCGCCTTTGGGCCCGGCGCTGCAAGGTCAAGAGGTCCCGGCACCGCCGGCGCCTTCGGGCCCGGTGTCGCGGGACCCCACTGGACCTTCTTCAGGTTCTGGATCGTCACCGGTGGACCTTACGACCCCCCCACCCCCGGCGTCGGTCCGTCTGGTGTCACCTCCGGCGCCGTCCTCGGGCAGCGCCGCCCCTGATGCCTCCTTTGCTCCGGTTCCGGCATCGGAACGGCGCCCCTGGGCGCCGCTTTTGACCCCGTTTGGAGATTTTCACTTCTACGAACCGGCCCCATTGATTGACAACACTGAGTATCAGGAGAATGGTGATGACGAGGATTGGGAGGGGTCTGAGGACCCTCTGACCAAGGAGTGTCAGTCTCAAGAGGACTGGGCAGGAGACCTTGGGGAGGCCAGTGGCCTGGACACCTCTCCAGACACTGGTTTTGTCTCCCCTCCTACCATGACTTCGGAGGAGGGGGCAACCTATAGTGTGGTGTTGATGAGGGCTGCCAAGGCCTTGGGGCTTGAGCTCCCTGTCGTGGCCGTGAGGACTAACCTCCTCACTGAGGTCCTTAAACCGCAGTCAAGCTCGGCCGAGCGTCTGCTGCCTTTTAATGAGGCCTTGACCGACGTTCTTTTGGGCACTTGGTCCAGGCCCGCTACGGGTTCTCCCGTAGACAGGAGCATGGCCAGACGCCACCGCCCGGCCCCGGGCACCCCATGTTTCCTGTCCACCCACCCCACCCCCGAGAGTCTGGTCATCCAGGCCTCCAATTCCCAGACCGCATTCCCGTCGGCTCCGCCGGACAGGGAATCCAAGAGGTACGAGCAGTACGGGAAAAAGATCTTCTCCTCCCTTAGTCTGGGACTGCGGTCTTCCAACACTGCATGCCTCTTGGGCCGCTACACCCACTCTCTGTGGGAGACGGTTGCGGAAGTGCTGCCAGAGTGTCCGTTGGAGGTACGGGCCAAACTCGGCCAAGCCCTTGTGGAAGGTCGTGATGCAGCAAAATACTCCATCCGATGTGGGCTGGATACCACCGACTCACTAGGTAGAGCGATGGCAACGGTTAGACGCCACGCCTGGTTGAGGTCCGCCAACTTCTCTGCAGATGTCCAAAACACTCTTATGGACATGCCGTTTGATGGCCGTCGCCTTTTTGGTGACAAGGCAGACCACGCGCTTGAGCGCTCTAAGGACTCCAAGGCTACGGCCAAGTCCTTGGGCCTCTCGGCCCCGCGCCAGCAAACAGGTGCCTTTCGCTCCTTTCGTGGCCAAGGAAGGGGCGCCCCCACACGTGCCGCCAGCCACACGCTGCAGACTAACATCAAGCGCAGTGGCGCCCGTGGAAATCGCCGTGGAGGCGGTCGGGAAAAACGGCGAGGCCAGTCCACACCTTCTCCTGCAGCATCCGCCTCTAAACCCTCCTGGTCTGTGCTTCTCGGCCCATGTGACGCCAGTGGGGGGCAGGGTTCGCCATCACCACTCTCACTGGCGCACTGTCACTTCGGACAGGTGGGTGCTGCAGATCGTCCGGAGGGGTACTCCCTCCCCTTCGAGACGACCCCTCCAGCCATGCCACCGCAACACCACCACGTATCTGGGGATCACTTGCGGCTTCTGCAGGAGGAAGTTTCGGCCCTCTTGGCCAAGGGGGCCATCGAGCGCGTTCCTGGGCCAGAAGTAGGACGTGGTTGCTACTCCCACTACTTTCTGGTACCCAAGAAGGGCAAAGGGGGCCTACACCCTATCTTGGCCCTACGGAACGTCAACGGCTTCCTCCGGAAGGAGAAGTTCAAGATGCTGACTCTGGCTCAGGTCTTAGCTGCCCTAGACCCAGGAGACTGGATGGTAGCGTTAGACTTGCAGGATGCTTATTTCCACATCCCCGTCCTGCCGGCCCACCGGCGTTACCTGCGGTTCACGGTAGGCCACAAGCACTTTCAGTTTACCGTCCTCCCCTTCGGCCTTACAAGCGCCCCACGGGTGTTCACGAAGGTGATGGCGGTGGTCGCAGGTTATCTGTGCTGGTTAGGGGTCTCAGTCTTCCCCTACCTCGACGACTGGTTGTTGAAGGCGGGCTCACCCCAGACAGTCGTCAACCACCTCCAGACAACGGCAGACCTCTTGCACCAGCTGGGTTCTCCATCAATGTGCCGAAGTCACACCTGTGTCCCTCTCAGAAGCTCCTTTTCATCGGAGCGGTTCTCGACTCGGCGCAGTTTCGAGTTTACCCACCGAGCAGCGGGTTCGGGATATACAGGCTCTGATTCCAATCTTCCAGCCTTTATCCCGAGTTTCGGTCAGGTTGACGCTGCGGCTTTTGGGGCTGATGGCTTCCTGCATCCTTCTGGTGCATCACGCCCGGTGGCGGATGCGGGCTCTGCAGTGAGACCTGAAGTTTCAGTGGGCCCAGCATCAGGGCAACCTGTCCGACCATGTCCTGATCTCGGAGGGAACTGCGAGACAGCTGCAGTGGTGGCTCACGGACCGCGATTGGGTCAGCGGCAGAACCCTCTCCCTTCCCCAACCGGAGCACGTCGTTGTGATGGACGCGTCCCTCCAGGGATGGGGAGGCCACATGGGAGAGGCGGAGATCAGAGGCCTCTGGTCTCCGGCGGAGTCCCGGCTCCATATCAACCTTTTGGAGCTGCGGGTGATTCGTCTAGCACTGAAGGCATTCCTCTCCTCTGTCCGGGGGAGTGTAGTGCAGGTGTTCACGGACAACACCACCGCCATGTGGTACTGCAACAAACAGGGCGGGGTGGGGTCGTGGACCCTCTGCCAGGAGGCTCTGCGCCTCTGGCAATGGCTGGAACATCAGGGCGTGACTCTGGTGGTTCAACACCTGGCAGGTTCTCTGAATGCCAGGGCGGACGAACTCAGCCGCCGGTGCATGATGGATCACGAATGGCGTCTGAACTCGGATGTGGCGCAAGGCCTCTTTCTGCAGTGGGGCGAGCCTTGGTTAGATCTATTCGCCACAGAAGAGAACGTGCGATGTCATCAGTTCTGCCCGTTGGAATTCCCAAGGCGGCACTCGCTCTGAGACGCTTTTCGTCGCGAGTGGAGTTGCGGTCTCTTGTAAGCCTTTCCGCCTATACCACTTCTGCCCAGAGTGCTGAAGAAGATCAGGCACGACCAGGCACAAGTCATCCTTGTGGTTCCGGACTGGGCTCGAAGGTACTGGTATCCCGAGCTACTCAGTATGTCAGTCGATCCCCCGGTTCGTCTGCCTCTTCAGGAGGACCTTCTGTCGCAGCAGCAGGGGACGGTCCTCCACCCGAGCCTGTCCAGTCTCCACCTCCATGCTTGGAGATTTAGCGGCGACAGTTGAGGCCATTTGACTTGCCTCCTGAAGTCTGTAACATCATTCTGGCAGCCAGGCGTCCAGTATACGCCTGCAGGTGGAACAGATTTGTGGCATGGTGCACAGCAAAGGCTGTGGATCCCCTCAATGCCCCTCTTTCTGAGGTTCTTCTCTTCCTTCTTTCTCTTGCCCAGCAGGGCTCTGCTCTGGGCACTATCAAAGGCTACCTTTCTGCTCTTTCAGCCTTTTTGAGGCTGCCTGATCAACCTTCTTTTTTGAAGTCCCCTATCGTTAATCGATTCCTGACAGGCATGACACATACGTTCCCTCCTGTTCCCTTTGTGATGCCTCAGTGGGACTTGAACTTGGTTCTAACTTTTCTGATGTGCGCTCCTTTTGAGCCACTTCACAACTGTCCTCTTCGCCTTCTCACTTTGAAAACTGCCTTCCCGGTAGCCATCACCTCTGCCAGGAGAGGGAGTGAGCTCCAGGCTCTATCCTGTAAACCTCCTTTCCTTTCAGTCCATCCGGACAAGGTTGTGTTGCGGACAAGGCCCTCTTTCCTACCCAAGGTAGTCACGGCCTTCCACATTAGGCAATCAATCACCTTGCCCACCTTCTTTCTGCCTCCGCATCCCTCGAGAGAGGAAGAGAGGCTCCACCGTCTGGACCCAAAATGTGCACTTTCGTTCTATCTGGACCGCACACGCCAGTTCCAGGTGGATGACCAACTCTTTGTTGGTTACGTGGGTTCTAAGAAGGGGAAAGCGGTGCACAAGCGGACCATCTCGCGGTGGATCACTTTGTGTATTCAGGCGTGTTACTCCTTGGCTAAGAAGGAACCCCCTCTGGGGCTGAGGGCTCATTCCACTCGAGCCACAGCGACTACAACTGCCTTGGGCCGAGGTGTGCCCTTGCAGGACATTTGCCAGGTGGCTACGTGGGCCTCGCTGCACACGTTTGCAAGACATTATTGCCTGGACAGTCAAGTGCGGAGGGATGGCTTCTTTGGCCTTTCCGTCCTCCAGGACTTTCTGTTGTGATTATTGGTTCACAGACCCACCACCACGGGGTTGGTATTGCTGGGGTATCTATTCTAAGGTAAGGAATCTATCACCAACGTGTCTCTTTCAGATGCACAAGTTACTACTTGTGTAACGATAAATCTGTAAAGGACATTAGTTAGTGATAGATTCCTTACCGACCCACCCATCCTACCCGTTCTGCGAACCGATATCTAGGGTTAAGAGGCCCATAGGAATGAATAGGATTTGTGCCCGCAATTTGCGAGAAACCAAGAGACACTTGAAAATTTAGGGCGCAATTTCAAGGGTGCAAGGGTTCCAAAAGGACACCCTGTTGCACCCCTGAAATGTGCATGTGTGCACATGTGGCGCACATACATGGCACTCTATAACTAGTCAAAAAGTGCTTTTTGAAATGAAATCGCAATATACTACCAACTTGAAGTTAGTGGTATTTTGCGATTCCTTAAGGGAAAATCTCAGGCAAACTGCGATCGCAAACGCTGAAATTTTTGCGATCGCAATTTGGCTTTCTACATCTGGCCCTGGATGTCTTATTTAGGACACCTGTAGGGGGAAGTGACCCCAACTGCTTATATTTGCCTGGGCTTAATACTCCACATTAAGGCTTATTCTTGCATCCTTTTAGATATTCAATATTACACTTTAAATCTTAATTGTTTCCGTCTTGGTTTGATTTACACTGCGTTTTCTGTCTTCGTTTGATTTACACTGTGTTTTGACCTTTTGGTCTCAACTCGTTGAGTCTTGAAAGAGAGTGAAGTCATTAGTGTGTGGTGGGCCCACCTATTGGACTTGATGACGTTTATTGGGAAAAAGAGAATGGTTAGACGGCCGGGTGACCCGATTGTAGTCTGAGAGTGAAGAAATCAATTAACCTTCCTAGGGGTCCCACTGATACTTGGTCCTTTTAAACCAACAAAGAAGAAATTGGCAAAGAAGCTGAAATATAAAAGTTACATCTTTATTTACCTCAAATGAGTCCGACTACGTCACACAGAAGCCTTAGCAACTGAATGAGGCAGTCTAAGGAGTACAGAAAACTAGGGCCTTATATATGCTTAGGGTTACATAGTCCGTATAAGACCAACATCACACAGAAGCCTTAGCAACTGAATGAGGCAGTCTAAGGAGTACAGAAAACTAGGGCCTTGTATATGATTAGGGTTACATAGTCAGTATAAGACCAAGGTGCTGTCCTGGCTCATGTAAGCATGCAAAATGACTAATATTGACACACAAGCTCTGCTTGCTCAACAGAGTGGGAGGAGAGTTACTTCTCCATACAGCAGCAAAAATATCCTGACAGTTAAACAAGAGAAGCAGGTGCATTCTACTAGCTAGACCCTTCTGGGCATGTGCGAAGGTGGAAGATGCTAAATATATTTCGTTTCTAGGCAGATTGCAAGAGCAGTCAACACTGAGGGAGGACAGAGCACATGGCGAGCATGTGGCAGCACATGGCAAACAAAATGGCTGCCAGAAATACAAAATGGCTTTCAGCTCATGCTAACTAATCCGTCCAATATTTGACAAGAGGAATATGGCTTGTTGAAGTTCATAGAAGGGTGTCACCCTTCAAATGAGGTCGAGTTTATCGGGGTATGGTGCAATATACTAGATGTAAGGTTAAAACAGACATGAGAAAATCTTGCTTGGAAGTCAAATGTGATCGACTCTTGGAACTGCACTTGTAATGAACCTCACTCAGTCTCTTACCTGTCACTGCTTAGATTCTGAAACTCCCAGTGGGCTAAAAACGAGAGGTGCACTGATTGGGATTTGGATATCGAATAAAAGGGATGCAGTTGGAGAATCTACTTCCACTAATGGCTAAAAGATGGTATTGCCAAAAGCCACATGGGAACACCCTGGCCAGTACATTTTGATGATTGCTTTAGTCATGATTCGTTGTGAGGCTGCCCCTTCATTATGACCTCCGTTTGAGGTTTTGCTTGGAATTACACAAATTGATATTTAGAGATTTCGCTTTGAAAATTCACGTCGCCTGCGGTTCAGTGTGTGCCTTATCTCTGTAAGCACCGCCATTAAAGATTTAGAGCAGTGTGAAGATTACCGTGGTCTATGTATGGTTTTTTTCCACACTGGGCATTACTTTGATTGGTTGTGTATTATGTTTCTTTTTTTTCCCTTGGGAAGCACTTATTCTTTTGGTTACTGAGATAAACTGAGTACAGTAATGGCATTAATTTGTCCTTTTTCTTGATAAAATGCACTCTCTGATAACAGATCAATCGCTAAAAGCCACATTGGAAAACATTCAATTTCACTTCAGACTTTCTCTAATCTTAACAGGAAACGGAAGCAGAAGTAGAACGCACACAGGTGTTGGAAAGAAGGCTACTCTGATTAAAACTGTGCAGAGCATGAAGAGCCATGGAAACTACCAAAACTGTACCATTGTGAGGCCTCACAACCCACACTCCAGCTATGGCACCTATGTCACCCTCGCCCCCAAAGTGCTGGTGTTTCCCGTTTGTGTGCCGGTAAGTGATTTATTAAGTACCTGGTTTCGGTCTGGGATTAATATTGAATGCAATACCTTAGCATTTATCTAGGCTTTTAGCTAACTTAGATATTAGCGCAGCCTTATCTTTTTTTGTCTCGGAGTGATCAAGATGTGCCACAAGTTTTGTGTTGTCTTTGTGGAGAGTAAGTTTCATGTATTCTTTCTGGTATCCAAGTGCCATTCCGTGCGTACATAAAATTACTTCTGGAACAAATTCTGAGCTTAATCCTAGCCTCATTGTGTAGCCAGTCTATTTTTCTAAAAGTCTGAATGATGCATTTCATTTTTAGACTATCCATTGCTTCTTTCGAGGATGCATTTTGAATTGCCCTTTTTCGTCATATTTTCTTAAGCGGTGGCAAATAAAAGACCAATCGGTGTGTTTTTGAAAAAAAGAATTGAATGGACCTGACCCCCTGTTTCTTTACCCCCAGATGTGGGGTAATTTCAGTTTGTTTCTGTTTGAAGCTGCCTGGTGTTTCCTGGTGGTCCTAAACAGGAAAAAAGTCTGCCCTAAATTGGGCGGAAGGTTTGAGGAGTGTTGACAGATGGCCTGATGCCCATGAGACTATTGGTCTAAGGTTTCCACCGGCAGAGCCAGCAGGCACCAGTGGCAGAAACATGTCGGTTTACCTGAATCTAAAGAGGAAGGGACGAGCCAACAGTTTGGCAGTCGTGTACTTCACCCCGTGTTTGTGGCAAAGGGCCTTTTCCAACAAACACTAAATAGCCTCCTAGCTCTGAGGAATTTGATATGGTAATTAGTATAAAAGGTTCACATTAACATGACTGATAGTCATTCTAATGTCAAAATAAATGCCCAAGGTTTTGACTGTCATTAGGTGTAGTACGAATTGCGCCAACCAGTAAGTGGGAATCACACTTAACCTTATTCTCTGCATTGAGGTTATTGTCCATTCATTCTTACTTTGAAGTTTACAGTCGTTTATGTGTAGACCTCATAATGGTAAAAGGCAATACAGTACCAAGTATATACTCATCTAGGCTCACATAGTTCTGTTATAACCACAAAGGGCGCCTGAAGTCGGCCACCTGTTCAATGTGGGTTTCATCATCAATTTGCTTAGAGCTCTTTTTGCATTCTGTGGTAATTCTAATGGGCACCTTATATTTGTATATTCCCACTGATGTTTATCTGCGTTTTATTGTGCTGTAATTGCTCGACTGTTTGTAAAGGTATTGCACTTCTGCAGCTGTACCGGTATGGCGCTGGTACCTCGGAGAAAAACAGCAGAAAGGTTACTTTTTTCTGGACACCCACGAAATTTACGTAGATTGTCACTGCTCAGGCTCCTTTGAAGACAAGTGGGTAAGATTTGTGGTGATTTATTTATGCAAAACAGAAGCAGTCAATGTTACTGTGTGATCATGGGAGGCCTTTGCCATTTTAAAAGGGTTGGAAGTGATTCTTTCTATTTAGAAGAAACATTTCCAATACAGTTAAGCACAGTCCATCGGCTTGATTACGTTCAACATTTTTGGGGCATAATGATATACCTGGAACAGCTTCAACATGGTCTTTCTTCATAGTCCTTGAGCTTTGTTTGCTGACTAGTCTGACTTTATCTCAGAGGATCTGGCCAGTCTACGCAAGCTGTGGCTCTATTTCCAGGTTTGAGGTTGGGAAACACTTTGAGCATTGGGAGGCTCCTGGGAGATAATGTGTGGCAAATGTTTAGTGGTGCTCACCAACCTTCATTATATATGTAGTGTTGTTTAACCCCTGGTGGGGAATCTTTATTACATTATATGGTGGGCAATATTTACTCTTCCAAAATCACCTATAGTAAGGGAACCTTACCATCTTACTTCAGGGCTTTTTACTGTGGTTACATGACCAACACTAGTGGTGCTGGAAGTTGTGGCCTGTAGATCCTACACCGCCTAATGCTTCATTGGTTTCTGAGCAGCCATTCCAGAGCATTGATGGACTAAGGTAGTCCTCCATTTAAGCACTCCTTGTTTGGCTTTCTCCAGGTGTAGTTGGATGATTCAGATAAAACAGATAAGACTTTGTATCATTGTGCAGACACTCAGCACCTCGCAGTAAAATGTTTCTAGTACTGTTCAGAAGTGTTTCATATATGTAATTCTGTATTGCCAGTGCCAAAATAATGTCAAAAAGAGTTGCCGAAGTCCCACATACTGGCCACCCTGTCTGCACTGATATACCAGTATTCCTGTTTCCAATTCAAAAGACGGTAGGTTTTTAGGATTGCATGAACAGCACAGCAGAGGCTGCCAATTCTTACTCTTCCCACTGTGACCAGGACATGACTCCAGGAAGTTTGTAGGAGTTTCTGGCAAAGATGGTGCTAGGTTTCCAGGAAAGTTCATAAAGTCATTACAAATGAAGAACCAGGAAATTGTAAAAGGTTATGGACATTTTCTGTATGAAAATTTAGCACACAAAGCCATACAAAGGTATTTTCCAAATAACAGGAAGATGGTCAGTTTGCAGAGTTCGTTTAGACTTTTAATTTGAGATGGTATTTCTCCAGCTTTTAATAAGGTTTGGCTGTGATTAGTCAGAGTGCCTGATGCAGCTCTTTGCATCCAAAGCAAAGAGTGGACGGGTCTGATCATTGTAAGAGGATAATATAGCAAGCAAAGAAAGAGGATTTGTTTAGCATTCATTAAAAAAAAAAAACTGTTTATTGTAGCTCGGCGGTTGCAAATGAAGAATATTAAATTACTTTTTGGTGGTCCATGTCTCATGAGGCAGTGCTTACATGATCAGGCAAACACTCTTGTTGTGTTTTATTGTTCTGTATCAGGCTATGTTATTAGCAGATAAAGGAAGAACCATCTTATGGTGTCAGATTACCTTGTAATTTCCTGAGCTGTGCCCTGCACCTCTATTTTGTAAGGCATTTCTTGATTGTTGTGGATCAAGGGGTAAGGCGTGGTTCGATTGTGCCATTCTCCAGCAATTTGTGTTTGTATACCCCTTTTACCCATCTCTGGTTTTGGTAAATTGTTGTAGATCCTTTCTAGATTTCATGTTTTTCTTAATTTTGGTAACATTCTTTCTAGCATATAATCTTGACGGTCTGCAGATTTCCCATTTCCCTTCCACCTTTCTTCATTTTCTTGCTTTTGATTATGGCTTGCTAAATATTTGATAAAGTTGTTTCTGATGGCCAGTATCCTCCTTGCCCATGTGACATGGGCAATTAAATATGAACGGACATCATTGCCATTAGTGACTTCTGAGTGTACAGCCAGAGTCACTTACATTGATGATGCATGTGCACCTGGAGGGTTGAATGATGTTACCAGGCGTATAATAGGATGCATTGACCCTTACAATGTGTGGCGTTACCCCGTGGACCTCCCCCCCCCCCCCCCTTTAACTTAACCTTCCTTTTCCTCTTCTTCCCACTACAGCATAAAATCATTCTTAGCTCCATTTATCTACACCCACCCCATACCCTATAATTCCCTTTACCTACCTTTGTGTCTATTTATCCCATAACCCTAAAATTGCCTTTACCTTCCTTTACCTCTCCCACCCCAAACCCCTAAATTACCTTACACCCTTTACCTGTACCCATCTCTAAACCCCCAAAATACTTACCTCCTCTCACTCGCATCTTCACCCTTATATTTTTTTTTATAACATAAATTATTTAAAAAGAAAATACTTTTCTGCATGGTAAATACTGCGTAGTAAAGCTTCCAATGATTGTTTACCTGTGTGGTAAAGGATCCATGATAAAGGCTGTTTCCCTTCCTTCAGTCACTCAGACTGTGCCTAGCTCCTGGTTATCAGCGATCTTAAAAATAAATGGATCAACTGTGGTGCCTGGGTAATTTCTACGTGAGTAACCAATGGAAAATTATATAAAATGTAGGTGATTAAGCCACAATTTTGATCTGTCACATCACAGATTGGCAGATGTCCTCTTTTCCCACCAATTCCGCAGTTTAGTTGTTGCCACCATCATTGCTGACCTTTATGCATACAGCAAAGATTTGCCCTAACACTGATAAAAGACCTAACAGAAAATTAACAAACTGTCCCGTCAGAACATTTTCTTGTCCACAGTCTGATTCTGCTGTAGAATTTGCAACATTGATCTACCGTGTGTGCCTGTCCAAAGCCTCAGACGGTGGTTGTGTGACATAGGTTAATGTGGCAGCATACCTCTCGACAACCTCATCATGTTTATAAAAAATTGCTTTGTATTTCTAACAACAAAAACATTTTCTCTCAAGTGGGCCACTTCACCCCGACTTTCTGTTCCTTAAACAAGTATAGGTCTTAATAAGAAATTGTGAAGTTGTTTGACTAAAACCAGTGCCCATGAATTTGAATAAATTGATATGCATTGCTTTTGGAAAAAACACCCAGCGTTCCATTTATGTTATTGTAATCAGAGGCGCAACTAGAGCCAAATTTCGGGGGAAGTTAAAAAAAAATTCGGGGGGGGGGCGGGAGGGGGGGGGGGGGGCTGAACCTTTAATCAGTAGGCAGAGTGGAGCTGCAGGGCTCTTAGAAGGGGTGAAACAACTGCAAGGCCTAATTAACACTCAAATGGTCTTTTAAAGACCTGTGAAACGTTCGGGTGCGGCTCTGTGTGTGCCCGGGATCAGCCACACAGGACTTTGGGGGAGGGGGGGGCTGAAGCCCGGTGAGTCCAATGGGTGTTGCGCGCCTGATTGTAATCAAGAAGTGTTAACTGTTCTAAAGATGTGAAAGACAATAGGGCTGAAGTATGTCAGTGGATGATTTTTGAAAGAGTGGGGAAAAATGGGTAAAATAAAAGAAAGGCAAGGTACAGCCTCCAAAATGAAAAGAAGAAAATTATTTTGCAGCATGTATCTCTTCTGGAATCACATGCTGTACATTATTCCTCCTTCTAATGGTTGGGTCTGAAAACCGTCCCTATTTTTAGGTCTCACCTGGCGTAAGCAGCGCGCATGCGCTGCTTTCGCCATGCAAGAGCCTTTTGGAATCGATACGGATTCCCCAGCTAGATGTGCACATGTACGGACGGACGGAAGATGCGCACACGCTTATCAGCGTCCCCCTGCTGCTGGCATGGCAGCACCCCCTTCTGACTGGCACCATCGTCTCGTCTCATCTTCGCGCTTCAGATCATGTGCTCTTGAGGTTAAAAGCCAACTGTGTTGTGGCAGAGATTGTGTCTAAGGTGTACACATGCTGCTTTGCTGTAGGGAGAGGTAGGAATATAACCTGATATCAATGTGCTGTTGTGACAGTAAATGCCCTACACTGAGGTGTGTTACAGCTGGCCAGACCCACTGAAAATGGATGCAAATACTAAAAGTTCCCTGTAGTAAGCACACGTCCTCTCCCTCCACATACAAGAGGACACAACAAATCTCTCTGAAACCGATGCAGTGTCTCGCGGACCACGTGCACCTATCACTGAACACAGAAGCCCCAGGCCTCCTTCAGTCAGGGTGATGTTCCCAAGGTCTTTGCAGAGCACACACATTTCTCATGGCAAGCCGCTACAGATTGAATTCCCAACACCTAACCACAACTGCACCAGGAGCGGTCAGCACCGATCGGGGGTGGCAGGGCAGAGGGGAGAATAGAAGAGGGGGGGGTGCTAAGTTGGAGTAAAACAAGAATAAACAAGCATTGAAATTGTATAGCAAAGCAAATGGCTTTAACTTAATAAAAGGCGAGACCTATTGAATTTTTAATGCCTGTTTTCTTTTGGGTTTTGGTTTGAGGAGAGACCATTCCGCCCCACACATGATTAATGTAAGCCCACAATGCCCCAGTACGTGGTCACCAGCTTCAGGTGACGTTTTTACACTTTTGGGTTCAGAAACTGTGTCAAGATTTCAGGGTCTACTGTAGGTAAGAGAAGCAGTTGAAGTGGCGAATGAGACATGGAAGAGAGAGGCAAGAATGGAATATCTAAGATGAGCCCAGAAGAAATACGCGGCCAAACAAAAAAAGGATGTTTTTTTTAATTATGCTCTCACCAAAGGGGGTTAAACACTGCATGGGGTGGGGGGTGGGTATTCTGAAACCAGTAAGTCTAAGCGAGGGAAAATTAATTCTAGATTTTTTCCAAATTGCCCTAAATTGGCACAGAAGGACGCCTATCAGGTCTGGACTCCGTGCTTTTCAATGGACCACAAGTCCAAGGGCATTAAGGCATGCTAGGCCTTCCTTTGTAAAAACGTTGAAGGTCAAAAAACATTGAATACTCCTCACATTGTATAATTAAAGTGTTTCAGTATAAAAATTGGATGACTTCAATATGCAACACATTAAAATAGATGTGTTGCTTGAAAGCATTGAGAAGCAGAACTTACTTCAAATGGCATATGTTTTGCTTGCATCTCTGACATAGCCTCCGAGTGTAAATGTAAATTGATACTTGTATAGCCACTACTCACCCGCAAGGGTCTCAAGGCGCATGTACGAATACCGCTGTGGAACCCATCCTGGCTTTCCCTGTGAGGCGTCCACTCCTGGGCACCCCCAAGGTGGAGGCCAGGCATCCTTAGCGTTGTGGGGGCCGTTGTGGAGATTAAGCAAGCTATTGCCCAGAGTTGCAGAGTGGGACTCCATGATTGGAATAGGCACCGAGGCGAGAATTATCAGGTCCATGGAATTTTGAGCCCAAGACCCGCCGAGGAGGGGAATTGAACCCTGGTCCCGGGCTAGACCTCTGCATCAGGGTCTGCCGCTTTAATCATTGAGCCACACTTCTCCAGTGTAAAGGATTGGGATGAAGAAAAGTATGAGGGGCTCATGTTTGGATTACTTACCTGTAATTGTCATTAGATTCTTTCCTCCTCATTCCAGGAATAAGTATGAAAGAAAACATTATCTATCAACAACCAGAGGTGGATGCTTCAAAAAAACTATTAAAGTTATAGGACATGAAAGGGAGAACCAGACTAATGAATATCACGCCCTTCAATTTATACCTTCAAGCCGCTTCTGTTCAGTTCAGAGAGTGAATTACAGAGCTGATGTGACTCAGTAAGGATAATTTGAAGTATTTTGAAGAAGTGTAGATGGACCATGTGTCTGCTAAATGAGGTTCATTGTGACACAACATTTTGTTTTACAATCAAATACATAAATTAATTGTTATTGATGCAGATCACTCCGTTTAAGTCTGCTTAAGAAATATTCTGGGGAAATCCTTAGTTAACTGGATACTGGCAGCAAGCATTTTTATGCAAATCTTCATATTCTTGTAGCCTCAAATAGGAGTCCTACTCAAATAATTTTGATCTCCCAGGTGCTATAAAGGTTAAATATTGTAGGAACTGAGTGTACCTGTGGCTTTCCACAGGTAAACGGAAAAGAAAATATACACATTAATTTCCTCATGCCTCTCATCCCCTTTGGCCTTATTTTCATTCTTCACATTGTTGTAAAGATGTACCCAGTTTGCAGAGTCCAAGAAACATATTATTTTTCTTTGCATGTGTCATGGAGTCTGACTTGTTGAAATAAGTCTGCCTTTTTGCCTACGACTAAGAATTTGCTTAATCTAGTAGAGATCTCTACTCTTAGTAGTCTTCTGGGTTAAATTGAAATACAATTATACTCTTGTACCCAAGATCCCCTTTAGCTTTGGCTTCCTTCTGGATCCTCTCTATGTCCCTTAAATCATTAACCCTCTCCAGATGTGAATGTTTGTTTGACTTGATCCTGTGACGTGTATCTAGCTAAATATGTCCTTTCTGTCCACTTCTAGCGTATATGTGATCCAGTGGGCATTAGAGTTAGATTTTCAACTTCTGCTCCCACCAGGAACCCCGAATGCTAATCCAGTTGAGTTCTTCAGGATTTTCATCTCATATCCCCGGGCTGTGTTCTCCATGTTTAACACTGGTATTGTTTTATCAACACGGACATTCAAGTCCTCTCTTGCCTGTTGCTTTAGAACACTGTTAATTTGCCACCCTTGCCATCCTTTAGTTTTTCATTCTTGACTTCAAATCTACAGCTGCTAGTATAGGGTGTTGGGTTGGTGATTTTGAGTCAATAGGTGATTGATAGTGTGTATTTTGTTTGGGTTTACTCCCTCAAGTGTGAGAAGTTCTCCTCTTCCACATTCACTTTGCTTTTGCTCTTAGAGGTTGATATTTTTCTCAAGAGTACTGTGGCCCTTCGCTACTCACCTCTGTAGGTGGGATCAAATTGGCAGATGTAGAAAGCTTACCAGCATTAGCTGTTCAGCATAAGTCAATGGCTTTTGCTGCCAATATTTGCCTGACTCTAAGAGGGCAGTTTCCTTGGCAGTCCTACTTTTGTTACAGAAAGAGACAAATTCTGTCAACTTATGGTTGGCTGTCAGAGGCCCTAAGAGAAATCTCCTCCTGGATCAGCTGTCCTCTTTCTCTTTCAGTCTTGTTGGGTGATGCCTGGAAGCCAGTTATTTTCTTTCCCTAGTAAGCCTTTTTCTCGTAGCTCGGAGTCCTCTTTTTTCTCGTCTGTCCCAATGGTATTTGGGTGCGTGCCGGCATTTCCAGGGCACAACTCCCTGGCACCACTTACTATGCAGCAAGACACCACCAGTGCTATGGATGCTTGTTTCCGGTCCAGGGAGGACCTGACCTGGCAGTTCGGGCTGGACTGTTCCCATGGGGAATAGGGTTAAGACTGATATGCATATGGCTGGGTTTAAACTGGATTGACATGGATAGCAAAAAAACAATGGATTTAGGCCCAGATCTCTGTACTGTGGTGTATGTTTGACATTGATCAGCATTCTGTCCATCAATTGTTTTGTTTGCATTTGTCACCCCTAGTTGGAAGAGTATGCCCAGACTTTTGTCCCATGCTCTCCATTTGAGATTTGAATGTAAATTCACCCATTAATATGATCTGAACTCTCACTCAGAAAGGATCTGAAAGTGCCAAAGACTACCATCAATACCAAGGCCTTCGAGCCGGTCAATCAAAAGCTCATGATTGACCATATTGAAGGCTGCAGATAGATCAAGTAGAATGAGGGCAGCATTTCCATCACTATCAACTGTGGCCCTAATCATCTCAGTGGCTGAGCCTTTTTCTTTTGGATATCACTTCTTCCGCGTTCCTGGGTGGAAGTTTCCTGTATGCTGCACAAGTTCCCCCGCTACGGTCAGCTCTAGGAGTTCACTCTGATTTGCCTTGGATTTTCTCTCATGTGGGTAACTTGGTGCTCCTTTGTTTTTAAAATCTCAAGATCTCAGATCCTGTTTGAGTCCAGAGAGCTGTGCGTTTGTGATGAGATAACAGACCTAGGCAATGAGAAACAGGACCTTTCATTTTTTTTTTTTTTAACTGCTAGTCCCTGAAGCATTAGCATAGTTCCCTTCTTTTCATCCCTTATTTGACATTCGTTTTTCACTACCTTGTAAAGTCCTTTATCTGAGGGAGACGGTTAGTTGTAGAGAGTTTTTGTCAGCAGTAACCCTGCGTGTCGGTAGGTGGGGTTGGTCAGCTCTGTGTGCGTCGTCGGTGCCGGGATGATGTTTGCGGGACCTATATAGATGCCACTCATGCACGCTGACCTCCGTTCTTTCTTTTCCGCACCAGCCTAAGCGCAGATCCTCCTCTGATAAGAAGGGTTAATCTGTATTTTGTGGACTGCTGCCCTGGAATTCTAAGAGCCACTCCTCGTACCGTGGGGCAAGTCTGTTTTCTTCTCCCTCCCTTGCATTTGTTGGGCTAATCTTCAGAGCTTTTTTTATATCATTTGAGTAATTCCCCAGGTTTTTGCATCTGTATGTCAAAGTAGCTGCCTCAGCAGTGGTCATCAAGCACGTCTGTAAGTCTTATTTTCTTCCATATGCCAAGTCTTTGGACCACTACTGTTTCTGTAGGGCAGGCGTGCGAGCCCCTGTAGTGTTTACGTGGCCAGCGGGGCTGGACTCTGCTGTGTTTATATAGATATTCTGGCCATGTCCAACCTCATTGCATTCCAAATGGCCTGTCCGCAGGCCTCTGGTCAGCCCAGGGCATCCATACCTCTACCCCCACTTTGGTAATGGGATTTGTAGAGCGCAGGACAAAGCACCCCCAAAGGGGTCTCTCGGCACTGTGGCATACAAACAGGGAGATGGAGTTAGAGAGCGTTAGAAGAGCCAGGTTTTGAGCAGTAGTGTAAAGCTGACAAAATCAGGGGCAGGACCGAATGTGTAAAGGCAATCTGTTCCAGTGCTGAGGAACGAGATGGGAGAAAGATCCCCGTCCATATCTGACCGTAGGTATGCGGCGAGGGTGTAACAAAAATTGCCCTCTGTACCTGAGGTGTCTTCCGGGTGGGCAGGTAGAGCTGCAGTTTCTTTTCTTTTTTTAAGTTTGATTTTATTGAAGTAAGAAGAGGGGGGAGAGAAAACATACAGGAAATAAATATTACACTAAAATCTCATAAAAGCCAGGTGTGTAACGAGCATGAGATTAACGTTTTTAGGTGATCTGGTCTCTGTCCTCGCTGCCACACACGTGCTTTCTGTGCCTCATGCACAGTGACCTAGGTAGATAATTCAACAATTAAAGACTTCTTAAATATATTGTGGTTGCTTGTCTGTTTTGGATAGAATAACCCAGGATATATTCAAAAGCTAGTTTTCTCACCGTTCTCCTTTTAAAAAGTAAACTGTTTGTTCACATTGTAAAACACTTGCAATAAGACGTCGCCGATTATGAAAAGCTGAGTGGGAGCTGGAGCTGTGGTCAAGCATCCTGTTTGCATAGCTGTCAAAACGGAACTCACGTTTTCAACACGATTTCGCGTTTTAATCAGAAGCGTGGCTGTTTGCACACCATAGATATTCTTTTTATAGCTGGGCCTGATGACGTAGGTGTTAAGTCTGTAGTTTTTTTTTCTTCTTCTTTCATACTTTTTTTTTTTGTTGCACTTCACTCTTCTGCAGAACTTTGCCTTTGCTGTATTGTTCAATTAGCAGTCCTTGTGCTTGGTTGTAAGCTGTGTCTATTACTTTTTTAATTAATTACCTATTCGCCAATTTACTACCACAATTTGTGTGTTTTGCAGCCTCTGGACCTCTGTAACCCTGCTCGGAGCCTGATTTTGTCCGAGGAATTGATTCTTCACGAGGGCAGACATAAAACTAACAAGGTAAGTTTTTTTAATTGTTGCCGTTCTGCAGCAGAGAAAGGTTATGCAGTGTTGTAAGGGGTCAAAAATACTTATTTTCGATTTTATTTATTGTTCATTAGCTACGATAAAATTCACAGCCTATACCTCATTGTCACCTTAAACACTGTCACGAGTTTGAAGGTAAAAGAAGCATACAATAAATGTGCACACAGGTGCAAACATTGCACAGTATATGTATGTATGTGTGTATTTTATAGAGTTGACGATAGCAATCCTGTAGTTATAATTGTGATGCTTACTCCGTAGAAAAATCATTTCTTGATTCCAAATAACATTTTCGGTTTTAGCCCACCCACCTCTAATTCTTAATTTGAGAGTTTCTGCAGGTTAGTGAAAAGAGGCAGCACGTGACAGCATATGTTTCCCATTCGAACTTTTATAGGAATATTTGGTTTGGCAATACTAAAACTTCTAGGCAGATTTATTCCAAATGTAACATGAAATCGAGCTTGAACCAGAGTATATTTCTAGACTATTTTGATGTAAATTTGTTTTAGGTTTTGAAAATCCCACAATGGAAGAAATTACGTTATCTTGGCAGTTTGGTTCATATACTGGATTGTGATTGTAAAATGTAATTTGATCTGCTCAGAAGCTTTTGTTCACCTTTTATCTTCTCGCTGTTGATAAATAGGCCATGCTGCTTCATGAACTCGACAGATATCATTGGATAGGCATGTAGGGAAGGTTTGCCTTGGCAGCCAGTTCATTATTTTCGAGTACAAAACATTTCTGGAGCCATTGACAGATTGCTGGCGGTGCTAGAGTGGGCGAACACCCCACTCGCGGGAAGACTGGAGCAATTGCCAGGGGATGGAGAATGCTTTTTCACCTCTCCCTCCCCAAAGAAATGTCTATATTTAGCCATATGTTCACAACCAGTGCTTGAACAGTATTTATATTCTACCCCCCTTATGACACATTTGCACAAAACCTTTGAAAACAAATTATGCTCACCTAACTTTTATCCTCACAAATTGCATGCAGAATGATGAAGGCCAAATAAAGTTGTTGGAAGTCCCACAAGTTACATTTTCCACAGAATTTCCCTTGGTAAGCAAGGATGTAAAAAGCTCTTGAAACGGGGGTACTCGCCATAGTATGTGATCGAAAGCCACACCTTTTGCCCACTGCATTTAGGCATTGTCTCAGACGGTTCATGAGGTACTGAGGACATGCACAGTGTGCCACAGAAAGCCAACCTCTGTGCCGAGTGATTGTTGTCAACATCTGTTGGTCATGTCTAATTGAAATAGGGACATGGGACAGGGGCCTGTGGCTGCTAGGAATACCAGAACGTTTTACCGAGCAGGTAGTGGGGTAGAGAGATGTGATGTAAGGTGCCAGTGAGACAAACACAAAAGGACATTGACAAGGGGTGCTGAGCACAGAATGGTGCCTGTAACCCAACCTGTGCTCAGAGTGTGCTGGGCATAACTGAAAGTTGTGGTCACTAACATCTTGTATCAGGCGGACTGTGTGTGAGACTGGAGAACTAAGGAATGTAATGGCCAAAGACCATTCCAGGCAGACACTAGGGGTATGGAAGACGTAGGCGCAAGGTATAACCAAAGGCCAAGCTTTTTACCAAAAGTCTGTGGAGCATGGGCAAAGGATGCGGCCAGTGGTTGAGGCAAAATGCAGACACCAAAACAAGTATATCATTAAAATGAAGAAAAATGAAGAAAAAAAATCACTGAAAAGTTTGTTGAGTCTTTATTACTAAACTATTAGATCCGTGAGATAAGTAAAGGAAAATATTATGAAAGAGAACATATAAATTCCCTTAACCAATATTTCTTTCGGAAAAGCAGTGGGTAAAGTGAAAACCTAAATTGTTTTTAAAAAAAGACTGACGGTCATTGCCAGTTAAGACCATCTACATAAACTTAAGTATGCCCGTTCTCTATTCATGACTTTGCAGATTGATTATCAAATGTTATCATATAGTGTGAAAAAAATTCCCAGCAACCTATCTATTCAAAACAACAACTCAACATTCACTCGTAGAGGTACATGTGCGGCCCAGAAAGCAAAATGTGATTCATAGTCACATATGCTTTCTTGCTCCTCGTTCCTACACCATTAGGCGTTGGCCATGCTAGCGACATGTAACCAGCACTCGCAGAGATTAATGGAGGCACAGGAATGAACACATGGGCAGAGTTTTAAAAAACAGAAAGGATTGAACCGTGAACCCAGGGTTCCGGAGTCAGCCGCCCGGGCCGCTGCGCCACACCTCTTCCCTATCTGCCTCTATAAGTGAATGCTGAGTTGTTGAATTGAATAGAAAGGTTGCCCTGCTCTGTTTTCTAATTATAGTCATTGCCCTGCTCTAGGAACCATTACCCTTTTTTACCAGCAGGTTTATATATCACGAACTTGACCCGAAGGGTCAAACGCGTTTTACATGAGCACCAGTTTCGTTACAGATGGACACATTCATTTTGTTAGTTACAGGGTGATTAAGTGATTTGCCCAGAACCACAGGATGCTGAGAGTCCCTGCGAGACTTAACCCGGTTCCCCAGCATCGAGGTCGACCGTTCTAGTCGTAAGGCCACATCCTCTCCCCCAAGTGTGGGTGCACTTGTGCATAGTTCATGGTACTGCAGCCTTCTCTATTTTGTTTGTAAAACATCTGCTTTGGACTGCAATGTTTTAAGTTTGTGTAATGTCGTTGGTGATGATGACATTATTGTTCACAACAAATGTCATCATTAATGTAATTTTTGATGACTGTTGTGATGTCCAGGGAGAGGTAATGAGTAGTATATTGATGTGAGGGTAAAGGTTGTGTATATATCTCATCATAATTTAGTTTTACTGGGTTTCACATCGTTACCATAACTTTAACAGATTTTTTTGTAAGGGAATATATTTTATATGTGCAATAGTATATTTATGACCATTGGTAAGTGGGGACGTGGTATGACTTGTAAAAGGCGAAGTCTCAAGTTAGGGAGTGGGTCACGAGGACCCTATTGTAGTAAATGAAGATGATGAGTCCAACACTGTAAGCAGTTAAATCCTTTAATGTAGATTTCTTCTAGAACAGTTGATAGTAGAAGACAGGAAGTAAAGATATAACCCCACCAGGAACCAGCTCTAAGCAGCTCAGCCTGAGTAGATCAACTGACGTTATGAGCCAGAGAGTCACCCAGGCATTCTATGATGTCATGAATATTCTAATGAGTAGAGCACCAAAGAGAAGTAGTTTACTACACATCCTCTCTCCTTAGGGAATGACGGAAGAAAGGAGAAAAACATAGACAAAGATACCTCAAGTGTGACATTTGCATAAAAGTACAAAAATGAAGTACACAAATAAATAATGTACAACAAGTACTGCATGAGGTACGATTAGCATGAACAGAAATACTATAATCATAAGTATGAGCAGAAATACAATAACATGCTAAATTTTAGATGGAAAGAAACCACTAAATGCTACTATATGCCACATCCCCTTTCCTTAGGGTAAAAGCATGGTTTAGATTAATAAAGACCAAAGTAGCAAAGAAAGATGGTCACGCTCACAACTGGGTACACCAGAGAGTAAACATCCTGAAAAACAAAGGCGAGCATAGACACAGACCCTTTACAAGCTCCCCTAACAAAACAATCTGACAGAGAGAAATGAAAAAAACTCCTCACCCAAAGTCCCACCGACATGAAACCCTTGGCCACGAATCTCAGGTAGGTAGACTTTGACGGAAGCAGAGTGTCAAAAAGCAGCGATGTTAAACAATCTCCACCAAAAATGGGAACAACACAGGGTACTAATCCTTAAAAATCACAACCTCCCCTAAGTAGGGTACACCGCAGGAAAGTCAACCTGGGAACTAAAATGGGGCATTGACTACCCTCATATCCACAACCTCCCCTAAGTAGGGTACACCACAGGACAGTAAACCTGGGAACTGGAATGGGCATTGACTACCCTAAAATCCACAACCTCCCCTAAGTAGGGTACACCGCAGGGTAGAGAACCTGGGAACTGGAATGGGCATTGACTACCCTAAAATCCACAACCTCCCCTAAGTAGGGTACACCGCAGGGTAGTGAACCTGGGAACTGAAATAGGGCATTGACTACCCTCATATCCACAACCTCACCCAATAAGAGTACAATATACTCATCCTTGAAACTCAAAACAACAACATCCCCTAGATAGGGTACATAAGGTTCTACAATACCCTACGACACAGACCCTTAAAACAACACCTAGACAAAAAAAACAGTTTCACTGACCTCCCACACAAGTGCCAACAACAAAACAGAGTCCCCCACGCCAAACTCACAAACGAAATGAAAGTAGGCATTGTAACAACAGTAAAAGTGTAAAGCTCCCCACACCAAGCTCACGTACGAAATGAAAGCAGGCATTGTAATAACAGTGAAAATGTAAAGCTCCCCACACCAAGCTCACAAACGAAATGAAAGCAGGCATTGTAATAACAGTGAAAATGAAAAGCTCCTCACAAACTTGCTCTCAATCGGTCCCCCCACCCCTTACAGACAAAACGAAATAAGAGTAAGCATTGCAACCAGATATAAACCTTCCTCCCCAAACCCACACAAGACTTCACGACGTTGCCATCGGACAATAAAGAAATGAAGTTCCTTCAATGAGCAAATGGTGAGCAGCGCTTTTAGAAAGAAGAGATACAACATCCTCCCGGATCTCGGATCAGTTCACGAGTCGAAAGTTCATTACCTCTTCATCACGTGCTGTAGTTGACCTGCGGCACCAGCGATTAACTCTTGAAGAACCCCATATAGAGAAACAGCTCATCGAAACCAGGAGATAAATGTCCACAAAACTTTATTGACAACAACGTTGGAAAGGACTGTAAAATTCAACAGAAGATGCCGGCATGTAACCCTGACGTTGTGCGGGGTGGCTCTCCGCTGAAGCGTGCACCAATGCGTCCACTGCAGTAATGAACTGGCGGAGAGGACAGACGTCACAGAAGAACGAGTGCAAGCATCCATGAGTAGGTAAGGCTGCGCGTGTCGCGTGAAAGCGCGTGGTGAATAAACGTGCGCTGTTTGAAAGCCAGCGGTTAAACTGCCAAATAGCAGAGGCAACATCTTTAATGTCCAACAGAGAAAAATTAAAGTAACTCAAACACCACGAAAAACGCAGCAACAGTCCCAATATCCATAAATATGCGCATTAGCTTGCCAAAGATGCTACTCGCAATACCACAAGTCACTGTGACAGCGTGAAAAAGTACCGCAAGTCGCTGAACAGCACTTTACCAACATTACCGTTTCCGCTTTCCAACATTACCGTTTAACTCCTCTCCCATGAGTCCTTTTCAACGCTGCAAACACTCTTAGGAGGTGCCAAATTCGACCTACAGACCAATGGGCAGCGTCTGTCTTGGAGAGTGTGCAAAACGGGAAATTCAAAGAGTGCTGAAGCGTCGCTGACGAAGCTTGTTCTCTGTAGGAGACTTGCAGACAGTAGGAGAATGCCTCACAAGTAAATGCCGATTTCAACACACAGGGAGGATAGACGGAGTTTGTGGAAAAAGTCTCTTTAGGCACAGACGATTGGTCACTGTGATAGACACTTTCTTCAGAAGACTTGCTGGTGGGCTAAGACCATTCACACACAGGTTGAAGTATGTTGTTTTAAACCTCACAACATTCACCTGATGAAAGGAGAATCTTGGATAATTGAACCACAAACGCCCTAGATGCAGGCTGTCCAGGTAGAAAGGGACACTGGTGGGGTTAACCGGGGCGTTACCTTAAAGTTCCTTTAAGTTTCAAAACATGTTGCTTCTTTGGTTCTTATGGTTCTTTGGATCCTTAGGTAGCCTTTCTTCACAGTTCACACATAGGTTCATCCAGTTCAAAAAACGTCGCCAAGTTGTAGTAAATGAAGATGATGAGTCCAACACTGTAAGCAGTTAAATCCTTTAATGTAGATTCCTTCTAGAACAGTTGATAGTAGAAGACAGGAAGTAAAGATATAACCCCACCAGGAGCCAGCTCTAAGCAGCTCAGCCTGAGTAGATCAACTGACGTTATGAGCCAGAGAGTCACCCAGGCATTCTATGATGTCATGCACATTCTAATGAGTAGAGCACCACAGAGAAGTAGTTTACTACACCTATCATCCGTCAGTAATGGTAATAAGCCTTTTTAGGGCGAGCTGGACTAGCATCCGTAGGATGCTCCAGTCCAGTTCGAGAACTATAGTCATCGACTTCAGGGGGATTAGGACAAGAGGGTGCCACGCGCTTTAGCCTGTGGATTTGACCTCGTGCACGCGCACGTCGGCTCCGTCCACATTCACCGTGCACATCCCCACACATACACACATGCATGCGCATACACACAGACAGACACTCGCTCGCTCACACACACTCTCCCCCCCCCCCGCAGTCATCACACACGCATACACACACGCATACACACAGACTCCAAGACACATACACACACGCACGCACGCTCACACACATACAGAGCCCCCCGCCGCCCCACTCACACACACATGCCCCCCGCCCTCGCAGCTCAGCAAAGGCCCCCACTCACCGGTACTCGTCTCCAGGCGAGGGCTCGTTGCAGGCGGCGGCGGTCTCATCCTTCTGTGCGTGCGAGGCTCTCACCTCACGGGAGCCCGCCCGGGCTTCCGGTGTGTCTCCACGTCCCGCCCCCGGCCTGCCTGACTTCCGCCCGGGACATAATAATGTCCTCTCTTTTCCCCTCATTTCTATTTTGGGGATAGCAGACCAGCAGGGGCTATTGACCCAGCTCCCTCGATGATGTCTCAGACCAATGGCAATGCCAGAGGTATCAAGCAGAAAGCCAGGTGCAGCAGCTGCCACCCCGGATTGACGTCCATGCGCTTATGCCTTCGCTGTTTCAGGACTGCACCCCCTCAAGACGAACCGTTCTTTCAATACTCCTGAGGAGGAAATTACATTTCCCCAATAATTTAAGCCAGACATTCAAGTCGAAGGGAAAACTGATTCTCTCACACACGAGTCCGCCAACGAGCCCTGTCTGGAAGCTTTATTTAGGCTGCTGTTTGGCGTCAGGCAAAGTGTTGTTCATACACCACGTCTGCAAACGTGACAGACTTGAAGCTAAGCGAGGAGAGTTCTCTGGAGAGGTGACAAGAGGCAAACTTTCCTTGCAGGAAGCCAAGCCTCTTCCATACGTAACTAGCTGCAGCAGGCGAGTGCTTCACCTTCGTTGCTCGTCCGTCGTCAAATCCATAGGGCACGGATTAGGGCTTCTTACCGAAGGCCATTAAAAAAAAAATGTTTAACCGTCGACCAACAAGGGAAGATGTATGGTGAAGGTGGGGGTAGCAATAAATAGAAGAAAATAGCATTACAGATGACAGCACATTATGTTTGAGACCTAGCGAGTCTATTTCCGGTAAAAGGGTATTTATTATCGACTTGGCTACAGCGTCTCACTGAAGTCACGTCAGAGCGCTAGATTTGCAGGAGGCTACTCAAAACCTAAGAGTGGGGGTAACCTCCCTCCCATCATTCTTCAAGGTCAGTCGTTTGGCCAATGGTGAGTCTGGGCCGCTCGGTTTTCAGTAGGGCCCTGTTTCTCCCTACAGAAGTATGTTCCAGAACTTTCACGGACCTGCGTCTAGGTTTTCCTCACCTGAAACCTTACTGCCGTATCAAATGTAAAGCGGCCAATCAAATCGCTCTTGCTCTGGGAGGATAGCATATATGTAATAGTTTTGCCAGTCTTAGAAAAAAGATATCACTTTCCAGTATCACATTCTGATGCATATTCCAAACACGTCAATTTCCAGAGGGAAATATATGGTTTTATTTCCTTTTTTCCACCGGCTTTATTAGCAATCGCAATTGATACAGTTATCATATGAACTTTTGGCAAAGGACAATGTAATATGCATTGCTTTACTCTCCAGACTCATGTAGCTAGAGGTTCTGCGTAGTGCACTCAAGAGGAAAATTGGGGTGAAGCGAATGAGATCAGTATCCAAATTAAAACATAACCGATTCTGCCTTCAGCAGCATTTCATTCCATTCTCCACGAGTGATGGTCACTCATGGGAAGTTCTAGAACACTGTGGATTTACAGGCACAATCAGTACATGACATACAGCGCATGCATGCACAGAGTCTGACAGTAATGCTTTCCTGCGGCTGCTTCAGTAAAAATATATCTTTAACAAGTCAAAAACACGTCAGTCTTATTAAAACAGCCAAAAACATTTAATTCGATAAAATACTAGGAACTTGGGGAGAATAATGCCACAGTCCAATTCACTAAATTCACATAAAAAATAAAACTGTAAAAGCTATTCAATCAGTTCTAAAATTACATACAAAAGATGCTGCTTTCAACTAAACACTAAAAAAATAAACAGCGGAAGCGCCTTTGTACATTTTTTTAAAGGATTTTTGGTTACCTTTTTTTCGGTACAAGTCAGAGCACAATCAGCATTTTTAGGGCGAGCTGGACTAGCATCCGTAGGATGCTCCAGTCCAGTTCGAGAACTATAGTCATCGACTTCAGGGGGATTAGGACAAGAGGGTGCCACGCGCTTTAGCCTGTGGATTTGACCTCGTGCACGCGCACGTCGGCTCCGTCCACATTCACCGTGCACATCCCCACACATACACACATGCATGCGCATACACACAGACAGACACTCGCTCGCTCACACACACTCTCCCCCCCCCCCCCGCAGTCATCACACACGCATACACACACGCATACACACAGACTCCAAGACACATACACACACGCACGCACGCTCACACACATACAGAGCCCCCCGCCGCCCCACTCACACACACATGCCCCCCGCCCTCGCAGCTCAGCAAAGGCCCCCACTCACCGGTACTCGTCTCCAGGCGAGGGCTCGTTGCAGGCGGCGGCGGTCTCATCCTTCTGTGCGTGCGAGGCTCTCACCTCACGGGAGCCCGCCCGGGCTTCCGGTGTGTCTCCACGTCCCGCCCCCGGCCTGCCTGACTTCCGCCCGGGACATAATAACAACTACGTTTGAAGGAGCGCGCTTTAATGATTCATCCACTGCTCCGTAGGCGTAGATGTGTTTTATTTATTTTCAAGATGATGACTCGCAGGTACCTATATTGTCCCTCTTTTCTGCCCACTGTCCAGGTTCCTAGGATAGCCAGTCTCTTTCCCAGGATGGCTGTCTCACCGCCATTTGCCTCCATTCAGACCGCGTCCCTGCTCGGCTCCCATCCCTTTGAAGCAGCCATGTTAGGGGTGGCGAAATCAGATTTAAAAGGACAGCAAACTCACCATGCAACGTTTTTGACAGGAGTCGAGTGTAATTTTTTGCTTTTCATTTTCCTTATATACTTTGATGGAAGCCAAGGCTCCCTCCATTTTGCTAATGCCATATTATCCTCCCTCGCTGCTCTTCCGACATTACCCTAAGTAAAAATCACGGTTGGGTTTGAGGAAGCAAAACGCAGTGACATAATGTTTGCACAACATGCAAACCCGCATTAGGTTATTAACTATAAAATAAACTATACTTAAGGCCCTGAAAGATTCCTAGAGCTTTAACAACACTCCTTTTCTCTATAGTGGCGTTTTTACTGCTAGCCTTCCCTTTGGAAAGATCTCAATTTATTATTCACTGAAACTACGACCCTCCCCCCAGCCCCGTACTTGCAGGATTCTTAACGGTACCACCCCATCATCAGTGCTATTTAACCCTGTGCATGACATCTCTGTGAGCTTTCACCTCACTGTCACCTCTCACTGTGTTGTAGTTCACTATTTGTGTGGATTACACCCATCTGTTATTAATTGCCTCTTTGCAGGCCTGCCTCACAAGAATACACCAGTGGATTTCTTCTGCTTTTCAGAAACTAGAATTCCCTCACTTAAACCGTGGCTCATTGGTGCTTCTTCTAGTGCCCCAAGCCACTCTAAATCTCAGCCTCCGTGTCCAGAGCGGCATAGTAAAGGTGCATTAAATATGCTTTTTGGAAAAAACAAGAAAGATTAATGTTTTCATACCACAGAATAGGTTTTGTTTGCCATGTCATGCATGCATTAGTACTTTCAGACATTAGTGGGGACAGTACTAATATCTAGTTATTTCACCTCTTATTTTGCTTAAAGGCCATCGCACTTCATTATTATTAGGGTAAAGGAAATCTGGCAGCATTACCCTTTGGCTGGCCACATGCTTATCCCATGGCTACCAACAATGATCATATAATGTACTACCTATGCTGCACCACATTCAAACGGCTCATATGCATACAAGAACATCTTAAAATAGCCCCTGGGTCCGCATTTACCCAATTTACCTCGCCCTCCCTCTATCTATCTATCCATCTATCTATCTATCGTCCTCCCTCTATCTATCTATCGCCCTCCCTCTATCTATCTATCGCCCTCTATCTATCGCCCTCCCTCTACTTTTATTTAAGTATTAATTTTTTTTAAACATTAAAAGCCATTGTTATTTGTAATATCAATACATCTAAGTCACGTAAATACAACACATATTGCATTAGAAATGCTATAGGTGTCACATTTGCAAAAGTTAAAAGTATTGGCATTGTAAATGACAAAGTTATTAATTTCGCGACTTTCAAAACCAACACATAAATAAAAAATTTGTCATTTACTTCACAGAGTTTTTTATTGAGAGAGTTTGGTATTGATATGAGCAGAACAAATAATAGCAGATAAAGTCCATGGTACACGTACATAATAAACCGAGAGGCGGTGAAGTAACATAATATGGAGTAAACATAACATGCGGGGGGAAAAATATACCAGGTAAATAAAGAAAATGACAATGAAGCATCAAGTCCGTACAACACGAAGGCATATGTCAGCGGGCAGATCGGTCATATAGCACAGCAGGGTGAATCACAGCCATCAAATGACATATTGAGAAATTGCTTGCCACAACAATGTTTTAGGTGCCTCACGGAGGTTTGAAGAGATCAAAGTGAGCGTCAAGTGAGACCCATATTTTCCTGTGTTGTGGGCGCCAGGGGTGAGAGGCAAGTGCAATGGTATCGGCACCCCTGAGATTAGAAACCCAGTTGAGCCAATGGGGGAAGGAGGCTTTGGCTGTATTTTTCCAGTTGGACGTTATGACTTTAACCGCCGCCGTCAGTAAAAGATCAAGTAGGGCTTTGTCATTTTCATTTAAAGTGACAGCTTTGGAAGAACCCATAACTAGAGTAGCAAATTCTCTCGGGAGAGAAACGTGCAGGGCTTTGTTAACAAAGTCAAATATCCTGTCCCAGTATGTGGCAACCCGGGGGCATTTAAATATTAGATGTTCAAGGTCTCCTCCCGCTTCCAAACAGTTCCAGCAGGAGTCATTGTCTTTGATGTTGTGCAGAAAAAGTCTCCTGGGGGTCCAAAAGGCTTTGTGTAGGAGCCAGAATTTAGTTTGGGATAGAGTTGGGCTAATTTTGTGTCTTGTGGTCGATTCCCAAATTCTGGCCCACTCGTTATCAGATGTGGGAGTGGAGGAGTATGATTCCAAATAGGATTGTAATGCAGAGACCAGGTTAGATGTCTGTGGTTTGATCATTTTGTACATTCTGGAAACCTGGTGGCCAAGTCTATTAAGGGTGGATAAAAGGCCAGGGAGTGAGGGGGATGTGTTGCCCAAGTTTGCTTTGGTTAGGGCCACCTTAACTTGTAGAAAATAGTAGAAGTCAATGTTCTCGAGTTGAAATCTATCCTGTAATTCCTTGAATGTGAGTGGTGTTTGGCCCTCGTAGAGGTGGTGAGGGAAGTGTATTCCCTTCCTGATCCAAGAAGGATTATACAGCGGTTTACCTTTGTATGTTATAGTGTTATTTCGCCATAGGGATTCCCACTTTGAATTGCGAAATTGATGGGGTAGAGATTTACTTATATGGAGGAGGGAGTTCTTAGTGTTTTTAAATATGATGTTAGAGTCGATATCGGGACGCACTTTGATGGTAAGGAGGGAGGAGGGGTCAAGGCCTTGCACTAGGGATTTTTCGATGTGTAGCCACACAGGTGTGTAATCAGGCTGTGGAGTGAGCCAGATCGCACCTTGCCTGGCCAGGAAGGCGGTCTGGTAGAGTCTAAAGTCGGCCAGATTGACGCCACCCAAGGATTTATCTAGTCGTAGCTTTTTCATGCTGATCCTGGCTTTTTTCCCCTGCCAGAGGAAGGAGGTGATTACCTTATCCAGTTTTGAGTGGAAATCGTTAGAGAGCGTTAGGGGAAGCATCGAGCTCAGGTAATTGACCAATGGGGAGATCATCATTTTTATCGTCTCTATCCGACCCCACCATGTAATGAATCGCGGCGACCAACCATCCAAGATTCTTTTAATTTTCGCTAGTGTGGTTGATTCATTGTGCTTGAGTGTACTTAGTATGTTGTCAGTGAATTCTATTCCTAGGTACTTAATGACATCCGGTTGCCAGGCTAGACCTGAATTTCCAAGGACCTCTTTGGTAGTATGTACATTAAGGGGTTTAACTTCGGATTTGTCCTTGTTTAACTTATAGCCGGACAAAGCCGAGTACTTACTGATGGAGGACATAAGCCCCTTAATTGATAGGGTTGGGTGTTCTGTGGCTATTAAGATGTCGTCGGCATATGCCGCTAGTTTTATCTGAGTGTTTCCGAATGTGACACCTGCGATGTCCTCATTTTTCTTGATGTCGGTGAGTAGTGGCTCAAGAGCCAGCAGAAATAGAGCCGGTGAAAGTGGGCAACCCTGTCTAGTTCCTTGGAATAGGCGGAACGGGTCAGAGAGTGTTCCATTAATAGATATACGGGCAGAGGGGGCGGAGTATAAGGCCATCACCATTTTAATGAAAGAATTACCCAGATTGAATGCGCTCATACAATGCTGAAGAAATGGCCATGAGACTTTGTCGAATGCTTTCTCAGCATCTAGGGTTATTGCAACCATCGGCATTTTGCAGTTTTTCGCTTTTTCAAGTATGTGGCATAGGAGTCTGGTGTTGTCGTTCGACATCCTGTGTTTCAAAAATCCTACTTGTGATGGACTTATCAATTTGGGCAGTACGGCGTTTAGTCTAGTTGCTAAGATCTTGGCATAGATCTTACAGTCAATATTTATGAGTGAAATGGGGCGGTAATTTTTTGTCTGGAGGGGATCTTTCCCTTCCTTGGGTATAACAATTATTGTGGCTTCACTCATCGAGGCTTGGACGGCAGTGCGCATGGCCGCCTAACCTCGAGCTCCGCAACACAGGAGAACGACTCCATCGGTTTCCTGCTGACCCGCTGTCCTTTCCAGCAGCAAAAGCGGTGTTCCTGATGCCTCACACCCTGCTGAGCCCTCCGGTGCCTTGATCTCTCCTCTCGAGGCTTCTGACGAGGAGTTCTGCAATCTTTTGGGACGATCGCGCGCCAGCGCCGATTTCTCGAAAATGGCGCCGCTCCGTCACGTCGGAGATGCCTGACGACCTCTCTGGTCTCTGGTAACCAGCAACACCTGGACGAGTTCGATACAGCCGAGGATGTCAGCTGCTCCCCGGTTTTCCACCTATGCCGGTAAGAAGCGAGAGCTAACACGCTCTCACAGCGCTGTGCTGACACTCTCTGCCCTTCTCGCCTGACCTAAAGATGGCGGCCGCCATCGAAAAAATGCTCCGACTCCTACCTGCTCCGAAAACCAGCAATTCAACATGTGGGAGCCTGTAAAGTGAAGCGGTTCTCCTCTACCTTTCTACCTTCAGACAGAAGACCTCCTGTCTGCTTTCTGTGTGGTTTTCCTCGATCCTTGGGGGGTCGCATTTTCTAGGTCACTTTTCTAAAGCACTTTGGCATCGTGCCCCTAACCATCATCTCACTAACCGGCACCTAGCTCTGCTCTCCCTATAAGCTGACTCAGCTAATCTCCTAATATTACCAGCCTCACAAGGAAGCCTTGGATCAGGAGACAACACAGCGCAACTACACTAACAACGCCAATAAACTAGCCTGCACTAGGCTCGCCTGGCTCTGGGAGAATCACCGCGTGGAGCCAACCTTGAGAGTCTCAACAGCCCTAACCTGTTTGGCAACTCCCTGTCTGATCCCACCATCGTCGCTAGCTAGCTAACTGGTAATCACATCTCTTCTCGCACCCCACGTCCAGAATGGCAGGCAGAGAGGAAAAGACAAATTCTAAGAAGGTGAAACCAGAGCCACAAATTTCTGACTCTCCCATTAAGGGCAAACCAGACATGGCAGCCACGATGGAAATGATTTTGAAAAAATTAGGAGACCTCACTGTTATCTCCAAATCCACTAAGGCGAATACTGACGCTATGCAGCTTGAGCTAACGGCCATCAGAGCTGATATGAATGACCTAAAATCCGGGCTGAACACAGCGGAACAGCGCATCAGCGACGTGGAGGACCTCGCACGTCAATCAGCTGCTAGAATACAGCGCCTTGAAGACACCACTAACACCCTCAGACGCCAACATGCTGAGTTGGAAGACCGCAACAGGCGAGGGAACATTAGAATTTTTGGCATACCCGAAAACGCAGAAAAAGATGCAGACTCTTGCGTGACTTTCCTGGAAGCATGGATCCCCATGATTACCGGCATTGCTTTCCCGCATGGTCTGGAGCTAGACCGTGCGCATAGAATCCCCACATTCACTACTAACCGCGAGAAGGGCCCCAGACCAATGATATGCAAACCACTCCGATATCAGCATGTCGATCTGATCCTACAATACGCAAGGAAACAGCACTCCATCGTTTGGGAAGGTCAGAGGATCATCTTTACACAGGACTACTCCAAGGACACAGTGGAGGTTCGCAAGGGGTTTCTGGAAATCCGCGCCAAGCTTAGATCCAAGAACATACCCTACTCCTTTGCAGGGCCAGCCAAGTTCAAAATCACAATAAACGGCCGCACAAAATTCTTCACGGACCCGAAAGATCTGGAAAACTACCTGCAAAATGGCCCACCTCAGGAAATGGACCAATCGAATGGCCCTTCCAACAAAAGGAAGACCACGTGACTGTCATGACAAAGAACAGGTCTATCGGATCTCTATCCTTTCCAGGTCGCACTATTGTGTACTTGTAGTTTTGTAATAGTTTGGTAATAGTTGCCTTCTCTAGTTGTTTGCTAGTCCGCCCACTCGATAAGTGACGTTTTATGATCTCCTTTGGTTTGCAACAGGATTGGTGATTGCTTGCATAATGTCGGGCAAGTTCTACTCTCACACTTAGACTCTATTGCACGACGCAAATAGTCGCTACTAGTTTGTCATTATTGCTATTATATGTTTCTGTGCACATATATTGCCCTTACTACAGGGAGTTCAATCCAATTTAACGATTCAAGTTTTCTTAACGCAACGTTTAGCTGGTTCTAACCTTCTTACTGCTTTCGTCTGCACGTTGCAGACAGTCACTCCTGGTTTAACACAGCATATTATTGCGCACAAACACTACCATTACGCTCGTATTATTGCTGCAGTAAATGTTACCCGCTGCCACACAGTCTGGACATCTAAATCCTCTTATGTTTAACATTGGAACTAATGAATATCGATTGCTAATGTTTAATAACTCCTGTTTTGCCTAGCTAGGTACTGTCGTCGTACTCCCTACGTACGTATTGGGGGGGGAGGGGGGGAGGGGGGATTGGGAGGGCTTGCATGGGGATTGGGAAAAAGAGAGAGTTTTCAGCAGATAATAATTGTTGGTACCTTATAGCATTGTATATCTTTTTGTGTTATTTTTTGTCCCTTTTTCTGTCTGTTCCATTCAGCTACAACACATTCAGCTACAACACAAGGACGCTAGTTATACCCCTAGCCACTTCGCTAGCTCTGTCCACTTGGTATTGTATTAGCACACAGGCTCCCACGGGGATGTTTGTCTCATTCTTCTGCCCCCCACCAGATCACCACTTAGCGATAACCTTGCCCACTAATGTCTAACACTAAGTCATTAGCGGATGACCTCAACATAGTTTCGTTAAATGTTAAGGGTCTTAACCACCCTGTAAAAAGGAGGAAAGTGTTCGACTACATCGCCAAAACTAAGGGGGATATTATCCTCCTACAGGAAACTAAACTATCGGAAGAGGACACACGTTTCTTAAACATCCATTGGTCTTCCCATATACTGTCATCCCCTGCACCGCACAAGAAAGGAGGTCTAATTACCCTGATATCAAAGAAGTCGAACATAACACTAGTTTCACACACTCATGATACGGAGGGAAGGGTTCTGGTGGCCCATCTACGCAGGGAAGATGACCCAATTCACGTTGTGAACATTTACGGCCCTAACTCGGACGACCCCGGGTTTTGGGACTCCGTTTCCCGCTCGATGGAGCATATCCCTCAGGACGACCTTCTCATTGTGGGAGGCGATTTTAATCTTCCTCTAGACCCCCTACTAGACCGGCAGTCCAAATGCGCTTTCCACCCATCACGCTCACATGAGGCACTCCTGCGGCTATGCGAAAGGTACTGCCTTAAAGACTCATGGCGTCTCCAAAACCCTGATGGGAGAGACTTCACCTTTTACTCCACTCCCCACAACTCCTACTCGCGTATTGACTTTATCCTAATATCTTCTACATTTGCACACCTAATCGAGGAAACCGACATCGCCCCTAAACTGATCTCCGATCATGCATGTATCCACACCAAACTTGCAGGCTCCCGCTCAATCAGACCGCCCAGAAGATGGCGTTTCAACGATGAAACACTAACCAACCCGGACGACAAACTACAGATTACTAAAGCCATTGAAGAGTACTTACTCTTAAATAATGTCCCTGACACAGATCCAAACATCCTCTGGGACGCGCTCAAAGCCACGATCCGTGGAGTTATTATTAATATAAGAACCAGAGCCAACAAAGCGATAAACAAAGAACTAGAGCAACTGGAGCAGGAGATCAGATCACTAGAATCCTTACACAAAACCAATCCTCAAGACTCCAAACCCCTTGACCAACTCATAAAAAAGAAATACGAGTATAATTCCATTGTGAGCAAGAGAGCAGGCGTGTGGATCAACCGCTTCAAAGCCTTGAAGCTGTGTGAGGGAAACAGAGCCGGGAAGCTGTTGGCCTCCTACCTTAAACACAAGCAGAAATTAACAACCATATCCTCTATAAAGGATCCCGCTAATAACACGCACACCAGCCAGTCCAAGATTCTTGATACCTTTAAGCAATTTTACGAAGAATTATACAAGAATGATAAGCCCCTGGACCCACAGTCATGCATAGATTACCTAAAGACCCTAGACCTCCCCAGACTCTCAGAGATAGACGAATTAAATCTAGGGTCACCCATCAGCATCACAGAAATCTCGACGGCCATAAAAACACTCAAAAGCAACAAAGCCCCGGGCCCTGATGGCTTTTCTGCCTCTTTCTACAAAGCCTTTGACAACCAACTCTCCCCGACACTCCAAACCGTGTTCAACTCCACCGCCTCCAGTGGGAGTATCTCTCCCTCGATGAGTGAAGCCAAAAATTTGTCATTTACAATACCAATAGCTCAAACTTTCCTAATGCGAGACCTATTGCATTGCAAATGCTTGTTTTCTCTGGGTTTTATGACAAGCACAGTCCATAGAGTAAGTTAAATCTCGTAAAATAGGCTGTCAGTATGGCCCTTATACTTTTCTCTGCAAAGTGGTTGCAGCTTAATAAGGAAATACAATAATAAATGTGAAAATAATTTGAAATCTGACAGATACTTTTAGGACTACAAGGGACTTTAATGTCAGTAAAGTAGAGGGTCCATAAATATTGAGTCATTTATTATTAAATCTCTCCTGCAAAGATATGAAAATGGATTAAGACTAAACTTTTGATGTTCCCCAAATGCACTCAACAGGCTGCATAATGTGTGCATGCATTCTTGTCCAGCTCTGGATGAGTACTGGATGAATTTTTTCAAGGCTTAGAAGAATACTAGCTAAAGAACTGACTCTAGACCCCCATACCGTTTTGTTTGGGGACTAGTATGAAAAACATTTTCCATAGGTAATGGTGTTGGATAGAGTTATAATCAGGGATGGGTGGAACTTGCGGGATTTTACGCCACTGTTTCATAAATACTCACGAGATACCGCCGAGTTCCACGAGTGGTGGAATTTTGGCACATTGCACTGCTCATCCTTATATTTAGAGCTGGAAGCTTGTTCAGCTAGTAAAATCAGTGCAGACGGCACCAAGCGCTGTGCCAAAGGGTGCTGCTGCTTTCTGCCGCCTGTTTAGATTTTCTACTCAAGTGGCAGCTTTCTCAGTGTGAACGGTTGCTACTTGCCGTCTTGCACTCTCCAATTAACATTGGTGAGCGGTCTGTGAGAAAAACTCCATCATGCAGCTGTTATCCGAGTTTTTTCGGAACTGCTTGCACAAGGCAGAGTGGGCAAAACTTTGCAAACGGTATCGGTAGAGCAGAGTTTACCACCCACCCCGAATTATAATGACCAGAAATTAGAAACATGAGGTTCGAGGCATGTGGGCTGCTGAATTCATATCTGTGCATAGATCGCCGCCTAGTGTTGGGTCCGGATGATTGCACATTGTTGTCCTGGAAGAGTCTTCGAAGTATCACAAGATAGGTGGCTCCTCCCCTGGACTACAGTGCGCATGGGCATCAACTCCATCCCCAGATTGTTTTTTTCCGCCTTTGGGTTCGGATGTGTTCGGTTCCCTCTGTCAGAATCGATAGTTCTTAACTTTACTTTGATTGAGACCAAAAGGTCCTTAGGACTTGCGTCGGTATTGTCTTTCGTTCGGGTTCGTAACTTCCTCGGCTCCGAACCGACATTGTTCTTCCGCGTGCTTTCGGCGCGGGAGGGCCTACTCGACGCTCCAACCTCTTCAACCATCATGGAACGAAGTCCATTTAAACGATGCCCGGTATGTGCCTCGAAGTACACGCATATCGATGTACACCCGGTGTGCAACAAGTGCTTGTCGCCGGACCACGACGAGGCCAAATGTATGGCCTGTTCCAGGTTCCGGTCCAAAAAGACACTCAAGTTCCGCCGAGCTGCGCGCCTGGAGGCCCAGCAATCTGCACCACCGCCTACGGACATCTTTGATGCTGGGGATGTCAGGGACGACGATATCCAGGAGATCACGGAATCTAACCCCGCGTCGGAGGTCGAGGACGACTACGACGCAGAGACCGAGGATTTCGATGAAGTCGTCGAGGAGGTAGGGGACGACGACGGGGCCCTTGCCACAGTAGAGGATAGCTCGGACGGGGAGCTTCCTCAGACTGGCTCCGGGGCCATCCAACATCATGAGGCCCAGGTCGAGGGATCGCCTTCGGGCCTTACCCGAGACCTTGATGTACGTTCCACGGTTCCGGCCCGGCCACGGACATTGATACCGAATCACTCCCGGTACCTCAGAAACCGAAAGTGAAACCTACGGTATCGAAACCGAAAGTGCGGATCGCGATGGTCGGGTCGAAGACTTCAGAGGCCTCGGCGCCGAAGAAATCGAAGATGGCCGTCGAGCCGAAGAGCCACGCCAAAATGGCCGACCCGAAGGCTACTGCATCGAAGCCGAAGGTTAAGGGGACCGACGCAGCCGCATCGGCGCCGAAGACGGTCGACGCCAGCAGGGGTCGACTCGATCACAAAAAAACGGTCGACGACCCTAAGAAGTCCACTCTCGATCCGAAGAAGCGGTAGGACGACCCAAAGTCTCTCTCTGCCTCGCTTCCATTCGACAAAACCAAGGGGGCAACGCCAAGTGCGTCGACTCCGAAGGGTGCATCGTCGGTCGCCGCTCCAAAACCAGCCGCAAAAGACTCTCTCGAGCCGGCACGTCCCTCCGCCTCGTTCACAAAGAAAGTTACGGAGTCCCTACAACAAATTAGGGAGGGGGCCGCAGCAGTCGAGCCGAAGGACCCTGTGCCGCCCAAGCCTCTGGAGAAACCGGCGAAGGCGCCTACGCCGATACTTTTCACCTTGCCGCCTAAGACGGCGCCGAAGGCTTTCGCAGCTAAAGCGGGGGCCGGAGTGCCCGTGAAGGTGTCTTCGACGCCAAAGCCGTCATTGGTGGTCCCGGGCCCACGGCAACGACAACTGGCAGAGGAGGAGCGCCAGGAGCTTTTCATCGACGCCGACACGGGCAGACTCTCCCTCCTAAAGAGAAAGATCACCCCTGACCCACAATTACAGTCGTACAAGATTCTACTCAAAGGGAAGATGGACTCTGCTGGTGCCTCTGCCTTGATGGAGCCCATTTCGCCACAGGCTCACGAACTCTCACCCACTCATTCCAATGTAGAGGCAGGTGACGGCGGCGACGAGGATGAGTACAGCTATCCCGTCTACACAGACCCAGAGGATGTGACTGAACCATGGTCTGCAGGTGGCGATCCTGGGGACCCGCATTCAGGACAGGAGCCTCAGCTTTTCTCAGCCAAGACTTCCCCCACAGAGGACTCTGCGGCTTTCAACGCCCTCATCGAGAGGGCAGCAGCCAATCACAACGTCGAGCTCCATGCTGACCCAGTGGACGTAGACTTCCTCTTTGACACCTTTTCGGTCTCTGAAAAGACTGTAAAGACTCTGCCAATGCTGAAGGGTGCGTTGAAGCACGCAGCTGAGGTGTTCAAAGAGCCCACCCGGGCGAGGGTCATCAACCCAAGAATCGACAAGAAGTACAAGGCGGTGCCCACTGATCCTACTTGTATTAAGGGACAGTTGCCTCTGGATTCCCTGGTTGTCTCCAATGCCCGCAAAAGAGCCAACTCACAGACTACGGGTGATGCTCCTCCCCCAGACAAGGAATCAAAAGTCTTTGAGGCTTCAGGGAAGAGTGTGGCGGCGCAGGCAGCCAACATATGGAGCATATCCAACACGCAGGCGCTACTAGCGCGTTATGACAGGGCACACTATGATACTCTAGAGACCCTTTTACAGCACTTACCCGATCAATATAAGGAAGCGGCAGAAATGTTGATACAAGAGGGGAAGCTTATCTCCAATGCTTCCATTAAGTGCGCTCTGGACGTGGCTGACACTGCCGCGCGAGCAATTAACACTAGCGTTATGCTTCGTAGACATGCATGGCTGAGGATATCTGGGTTCAAGCCGGACATTCAAACTACCATCTTGAACTAGACGGTCAACCCAGATCACCTGTTTGGCCCTGAGGTTGATACCACCCTTGAAAGATGAAAAAGGACACCGACACTGCAAAGTCTATGGGTGCCTTGCAGTCCCAGCAGTTTCGGGGTGGGTCCTTTCGTCGCTTCAATACTAGAGGCACCTCAAGTGGTCACCTTTCACAGTCAACGCAATTCTACAAAAGCAACACCCAAACTTCTTATACCAACAAAGGTCGGGGTGGATACCGTGGCAACAACGCCAAGGGCAGAGACGTGGAAACAGCTCCAGGTCCTCCACCGCCAACAAACAGTGACGCCTTGTCACTGCCCCCCGACCACGCAACACAGGTCGGGGGGAGACTCCAGCAGTTCCTGCCCATGTGGAAGTCCATCACCACGGACAGGTGGGTCAGAACACTTATCCAATACGGTTATTGTCTGGAGCTCACATCCACTCCACCCAACATACCCCCAAAACACCGTCCTATGTCCGGCGAGCACTTGCACTTATTGCAGCAGGAAGTCACAGTCATGCTGCAAAACGAGGGCAATAGAGCTCGTGCCCTTGCATGAAAGAGGTGCGGGAGTTTACTCCCTGTACTTTCTTATTCCAAAGAAGGACGGATCCCTCAGGCCCATCCTAGATCTCAGGCCCCTCAACTTTTACATCCTATCAGAGCATTTCCACATGCTCACACTGCAGCAGGTTCTCCCACTGCTTCAACAGGGGGACTACCTGGCAACTCTGGACCTGAAGGATGCGTACTTCCACATTCCACTACATCCTTCACACAGAAAATATCTCAGGTTCACCATCCAAAACCAACACTACCAGTTCAAGGTTTTGCCTTTTGGGGTCACCACGGCACCCATGGTTTTCACAAAGTGCCTAGCGACGGTGGCGGCGCATCTGAGACGTCAAAACATCCACGTCTACCCCTATCTGGACGACTGGCTCATTCAGGCGAAGTCGGCCCAGCAGTGCGCCGACCACGTGTCCCAAACCATTCACCTTCTGCACGATCTGGGGTTCTCACTGAATTACCCAAAGTCCCATCTCCAGCCCGCCCACATACGGCAGTATCTGGGTGCAACCATAAACACTCTGGCGGCTACGGCACAGCCGAATTCAGTGAGAATCGACAGCATTCAATCGCTGATTCAAAAATTCAGACCTCAACACTCGCTTCCAGCAAGAGTGTTCATGCAGTTGATAGGCATGATGGCCTCCTGCATCTCCATTGTCCCGCACGCGAGACTACATATGCGTCCGCTTCAGGAGTGCTTGGCACGTCAGTGGACTCATGCTCACAGCCAGTTGAAAGACCTAGTGTTGGTGAGCGGTCGGACATACAACTCTCTGCATTGGTGGAATCCACGAAACCTTTGCAAGGGCCGACCTTTTCAGGAGCCTGTGCCACAGATTATCCTGACAACGGACGCTTCTCTCCAGGGATGGGGAGCGCATGTACTCCAATACACTGTGCAGGGACTATGGACGCAGCAACAGGGGAAGATGCACATCAATGTTCTGGAACTGATGGCGATCTTCATGGCACTAAAGGCCTTCAAAGTACATCCAATCAGATGGCGGACCTGCTCAGCAGGCACAGCCACCATATGCACGAGTGGGAGATGCATCCATCAGTACTCCAACCGTACTTCCAAAGGTGGGGTCATCCGGAGATAGACCTGTTCGCGACAAGGGAGAACGCAAAATGCCAAAGCTTCGCCGCCAGGTTCCCACACCCTCTGTCGCAGGGCAATGCGATATGGATGAACTGGTCAGGCAAATTTGCGTACGCTTTTCCCCCAGCACCTCTGATTCCGCTGGTGGCACGCAAACTCAGGCAGCACTCGATGACTCTCATCCTGGTTGCTCCAACGTGGGCTCGCCAACCATGGTACACCACGTTTCTGGAACTGTCCGTGGTACCGCATCAAAGGCTACATCTCACGCCCAGCCTTCTGACGCAGAGCCATGGCGACATTCAGCACCCAGATCCGCAACAGCTCAACCTGGCAATCTGGCTCCTGAAGTCCTAGAGTTTGGCTACCTCAACCTACCTCCCAATTGCATGGACATTATTCGGGAGGCTAGGAAGCCCACTACTAGAGCCTGCTACGCGGCAAAATGGAAGCGGTTTGTCATCTATTGTGCGAACCACAACATTGATCCGCTGGATGCTTCTATTCAGAACATCATCTGTTACCTGTTCCCTCTGTACAAGTGTAATCTGGCCTATACTTCCATTCGCATTCACCTGTCTGCAATGGCCGCGTATCTCCAAAATAGACAGCACCTTTCACTTTTCAAGGTACTTGCCATCAAAGCATTTCTGGAAGGCCTCAAAAGAGTCATTCCGCCACGGACTCCACCAGCTCCTGAGTAGAACCTCAATGTGGTTCTTACCAGACTGATGGGTCCTCCCTTTGAGCCACTGCATTCCTGCGAGATTCAGTTCTTGACATGGAAAGTGGCTTTCCTCGTAGCAATTACATCGCTACGGAGGGTAAGTGAACTGCAAGCCCTCACAATCCAAGAGCCATTTTTTCAAATTCATTCCAACAGGGTGGTGCTCCGCACTAACCCTAAGTTTCTCTCCAAGGTTGTGTCTCAGTTCCACATCAACCAAACAATCGAGTTGCCTGTTTTCTTTCAAAATCCCGAGTCACTGGCGGAGCGGATGCTCCACACCCTTGACGTTAAACGGGCCCTAATGTATTACATTGATAGGACCAAGGATTTTAGAAAAACTAAGCAACTTTTTGTCGCCTTTGCGCCACATCACAAAGGTAACCCTATTTCCAAGGCTGGTATTGCTAGGTGGATCATGAAATGTATCCAGATCTGCTATGCCAAGGCAAAACGCACTCTTCCCATTCCACCAAGAGCCCACTCCACCAGAAAGTTGGGGGCCTCTATGGCTTTCCTTGGAAACATTCCCTTAGAGGACATATGTAGAGCAGCCACATGGTCTACCACACACACATTTACTAAGCATTACTGTGTAGGTGTGCACTCCAAACAGCAGGCAGCTGTAGGGCAGGCTGTTCTCAAGACACTTTTCCAAACTGCTGCAGCTGGCACGGGCGGCCGCCGCTAATGGAGGGACTGCTATGTATTCTATGCACAGATATGAATTCAGCAGCCCACATGCCTCGAACTTAATATGCTACTTACTAGTATGCATCTGTTCTTGGCATGTAGGGCTGCTGACATTCATATCGCCCGCCCTCCTCCCCGGCGCCTGTAGCAGCTGCAGTATTCACATATATATTCATAGCATGGTCATCATTCACTGAGTTTTACTCCATCTTGGCCACAATGGCTAAAAACAATCTGGGGATGGAGTCGATGCCCATGCGCACTGTAGTCCAGGGGAGGAGCCCCCTATCTCGTGATACTTCGAAGACTCTTCCAGGACAACAATGTGCAATCATCCGGACCCAACACTAGGCGGCGATCTATGCACAGATATGAATGTCAGCAGCCCTACATGCCAAGAACAGATGCATACTAGTAAGTAGCATATTCAATCCATCTTCTTGCTAAGACAGGTGGGACGAAACGATAGCGGCTCACTTATTAGAGTTGCAAACTGCATGGGCTGGACAAGACCAGAAGAGGTTCTATAGCAGTTCGGAGTCAGGTGACCGAAAACTTGATTTGAGCTCTTAATTATATTGGCTACTGTCTGTTTTTTTGCGTAGAGTCTGCATCTCATCAAATTTTTTTATATTTTGTTTATTATGCTTTTTGTATTTTCATTTCTATTAATGTATTTTTGTTTAATATATAAACAATTATGCTATTAATCTGAACTCGTAAATAAAAATTTGAAATCTGTAAAGCAGTAATCCGTTTTCTCACATTAGTTAAGCGGCACTGCTTTAATAGTCTGGGCTTTCTAATTTAGTAATATATACATGAATGCAGGCTTTTTGTATTGTATTCAGCCATTTTTCTGTGTCACAGACCAAAGTTTCCTATGGAAATTACCATGTGAAATCGCAAATTGGGACTTCATTTATCTTCTTCGTCCCCGCTTGATGGATTGTTGTGGACCATTCCATGAAGAGGCTAAGGTGGACGAACTTTAGTTTTGGAAGATTTTGTGTAAATTTCTCTAACAGCAATAACAGTTATTAGTAAAACAAAAAAACACTCTTTCTATAGAAATTCTGATCTAATTAGACTGCCCTGGTGCGGTTGCTAGACCCTGCAGCTATCCCTTGCTTTGGGGCATTTGTCTGAATAAGATTAAAAAAGGAGCCCAGATATTCAATGATAAAAAACAAAGGTTAAAGTGATGTTATAGCGAGGAAAGCTAATAAGGTTTACGACAATATAGTTACTTTGCCAGAACATAGCCTATAACTTGATGAACGATTAACACAGTCATAAAACGTTAATCAAGTACATTTAAATGGCCTATAATACAAGACCGGTTTTAGAAGTCAAGTGGTTGAAACCACTTGGGTTGGTTTGATACAGTTTCTTTGTGGTTTGTGTTTGGTTCTTTGGATGTAAAAAATATAAATCTGTATTTTCTGTTTTAATTCACACTGATGTAAATCAAATCGACTGAATCCCCCAAATGAAGGACCCACAGGTCCAAAATGCACTGGGGCTATTTTGAATTGTGTTGAAATAAGAATCATGATGTACAATAATTATTTGCAACCTTTTGTTTAGAAATCCATTATTTTTTTTTTTTTTTTAAAACCTTTATTTAGCACTGTTCAGAAGACAAATACGGGCCTACAACCATCCGGCCGGCCTCGACACTTCGTAAGCTTGGTAGCAAAATATACGTCCACTCGGTAGCACGTCAGCACATAGAAGCATATAACATGTGTTACACTTAATTTCACGAGCACCAAGTGTCAGGAGATATTAAGGTTAATTTTCAAATAATTTTTATATAAGGAGATACGGAAGCTAGAACGGATCAGTGTACAGAACATCCATCTAAGTAATAAGCGGGCAACGTCTATCAGGAGATTCAACAAACAGTAAACATAGCTAAAATGGCGGCACAGAGCTAGAACCACAGGATGATGGAACATAACGAGTTGTGCCCCCCAGCCGCTACCCTCCTAACACCAGACCTACCCACTGACCCAGGAAAAAGCACATAAGAAAAGAAAACAGAAAAAGAGAAAAATAAGGCCCATAGAAACAAAAAAAACGAACCAAGGAAGACCCCCACCCTACACGCATGCAGAGGCTATGGCCTACCCCCCCCTAGCAGTGTGTCTGTCGCCCCAAAAAGAGAACCCGAAATATAGAGACAAGTAAAGAGAGAAAAGAAAAAGACCATAAAGTCACGTTTGAAACATAGGGAGAGAGAAAAGAATGCACTAATCTACTACTCCCAGGAAGAGGAAAAGCGGGAAGGAGCCCACCCAACAACAGAACTCCCGGTCTCCCTCGCCGCCAGTACCTCCTACGCCATGCACAACACAGTGTCGAAAAACTGTAAACCCGGTAGACCAGAATCAATGACACCCAAAACCCCAGTCCAGCACAAATCCGCCCCCCAGCAACAGAAGTAGACTTCGGGATACCTCGACAGTAACATGAAGTAGAAAAAAGCAGGACATTAAAGTCAACTCAGCCAATGTTGCAGAATGCGTTTCAGTCCGGGTCCCCGCCAGCCGATCCAGCAAAAGCAGCGAAAGGCAAATCATCAACCCTGTCCGGAACGGCGAAATTTCTCCAGGCCTGGCCACTGCTGCGAGCCACCTTCAGCCAAAACAAAGAAGCAAGATGGCCGCTTCCGAAGAAGGGGAAACAGAGGGGGGAAGATAAACGTTCCCAGGCACTAGCGAGTCCGATGTCCAGAACGACGGAGACTCCCTTTGCCGCAGGGTCACTCACACCACAGCAGTGTATCCCAGGGGCTCCAGTGGTAGAAGCAGCGAGGGGGATATGTGACAGGGAAATTGAACGGCAGGGCCACGATAGAAAGCGTGTAGACAAAGTCGTAGCTTCCGAAGCAGAGGGAGCCTCTGCAACTGTAGCAACGTCGATGAGCAAACACTCAACAATGTAGCCGGGAGAACACCTCTCCTCCGTCCCCTCATTCCGCAACATTGTATCCCCTCCAGGATGAAGCAGGGGCGGTGGGGGACCAGCCAGCCGGGATCGCCCTGTGTCAGACACTGCCTCCTCAATCTTCCGCCCCAGTGCCCGGGCAGAGCTCCGCCATGACGCTCTCAAATCAGCGAGGGCGACCAGGATATCGCCGTAGGTCAGGTCTCCCTGCAGTGGAAGCCGGTCCGCACTACCCCGCTGCTCCCTCGGTACGGCCCTCGGCGCAAGGGCAGACGGGCCCGCAGTCACAGGAGACATGGGAGCAGCCATCGTCTCGTCAGGAGGGACAGGCGCCATTTCCACCCCTCCGGCAAGCAATCAGTGGTGTGAGGGAGGCGACCGCGGTAGCAAAGTGAGCAACAGTGCAGCCACCGGGGAAACGCCGTTCGCAACTCGGGGGCGGCACAGGGTGAGAGCCCCCCCCCGTCTTCTGTGAGCACCAGCGGTCCGCAGCAGGGAAGGCGCACCAAAATGGAGTCCGCCCGCCTCTCGTCGGAGTGGCAGAGGAAAGCTACTCGTGAGGGGCTTCAGCGTCGTCCACGCCACCAACAGCACGAAAGGGAGTCTAACCCGGATGAAAGGGTCCAACTCCGGTCTTCCCGGCAATCGATTACTCCCCCGTAGTCGTCAGCTCTTCCCCAGCTCGTCTCTCCGTCCACACCCTACGACGTCCAGCGGCGGCCATCAGCACAGGGTCCAGGAGCAGCGCCGGAGGTCGGCGAACACACCGAGTCTACCGCCGAATCAGCCGGCAAAGGTACCCAAAGAACGCCAGTAACTGCAGCGCTATCATGTCCTGGTTGTAGGACGGCGTAGGTCAGGATAAGGGAGCAGGATTGTGAAAAGGAGCCGGACGGCTTGCGGAGCCGGGAGCTCAAGCGTCCGTCCCGTCCGCCATCTTGGCTCCTCCCCTCCCAATTTTTATAATAATACAACCAAAAGGAAGACAATGAATTGCTTTCTTGGCTGAATTAGTTAGCACAAATAAAGAATTTGAAAAAGGATTTAATTGATTGTCTATCAATTTCAGCATTAATAGTGACTCTACACCAAGGGCCTACTCCCTTCATTGGGTTTAGCATAATATGTGTAATTTCTGAAATGATGCTTTAGCACATAATCGTGCACTACACCCCAGTCCACCCCACTCCAATCTGTGTCATTCCACCTCACCTCATCCCACACTAATCCGCCTCACTCAATCCAATCCACCTCAGACCAATCCAATCCACCTCAGACCAATCCAATCCACCTCGGACCAATCCAATCCACCTCGGACCAATCCAATCCACCTCGGACCAATCCAATCCACCCAGTGCAATCCGAACCACCCGGTGCAATCCAATTCACCCCAGTCCAAACAACTCTTCCAATCCAGTCGAAACAACTCTGCCAATCCAGTCCACTTCGATCCACCCACCCCACTCCAATCTGCCCCTGATCCAATTTGTCCCATTCCAATCCAAAACAATCTTCCCCACTCCAATTAAAAACAATCTGCCCCACTCCAATCCAAAACAGGGTGCATCAATCCAGTCTGCCCCACTCCAATCCAAAACAATCTGTCCTACTCCAATCTACCCCAGTCCAAAACAATCTCCCCTGCTCAATCCAAAATAATTTGTCCCACTCAAATAAAAAACAATCTGCTCCGATCCAAAACAATTTGCCTCACTCCAATCGAAAACCATCTGTCCCACTCCAATCTGCTCCACTCCCAACACAAAACAATTTGCTCCACTCCAATCCACCCTACTCCGCCCCACTTGAATCCAAAACAATCTTCTCACTAACATTTAAAACAATCTTTCCTTCTCCAATCTGTCCCACCCCAATCCAAATCATCTGCCCCAATCCAGCCTGCCCCACCCCAATCCAAAATAATCTGCCCCACACCATTCCAAAACAATCTGCCCCACTCCAGTCTGCCCCATTCCAATCCAATCCACCTCACCTCAGCACATCCACCCCACATCAATCCACCTCAATCTGATCCACTCCAATCCACCCCACCACAATCCAGTTCACCCCACCTCCATCCAGTCCACCTCGATCAAATCCACCCAACTCAATCTAATCCACCCCAATCACTTCATTCCACCACACTCCATTCCACCACACCCCACTCCACCTCAACCATTGTCAATCTACCCCACTCCAATCCAGTCCAGCCCATTCAGTCCACCCACTCCAGTCTACCCCACTTCACTCAATTTAACCCACTCTACGCCAATCCACCTCACTCCATCTCAATCCACCCCACTCCATCTCAATCCACCCCACTCATTTCAATCCATTCCACCTCACCCCACTCCAGTCCACCCTACTCCAATTCACCATACTCTACTCCAATCCACCTCACCCCCATCCAGTACACCCCACTTAATCCAATCCATCCAGCCTACCACACTCCAATTGACCCCACTCCAATCAAGTCCAATCCACCCGCTCCTGTTCAATCCACCCCACTCCAGTCCAATCCACCCCATTCCAGTCCAATCCACCCCACTCCAGTCCAATCCACCACACTGCCAATCTAGTCCACCCCCTCCACTTCACTCTAATTCACCCCACTCCAATTCACACCACTCCAAACCACCGTACTCTAATTTAATCCACCCTACCCCAAACCAATCTAATCCACCCACTACACTGCAATCCACCATCACTACTTCAATCCACTCCCACTACTTCAATCATCTCCAAATCACTTCACCCTATTCAGCACCACTCTGTGCAACTGCACTCTGACACACTCTACCACTGGACTTTACTCCTCTCTATGGTATGATATGTTATGTTACAGACTTTTTTAAGCGTAGCGGTTACCCAGAGGTGACCTGGCGCTAGTTACCTATCCTTTTGGCAGAGCAGCAGATGCAAAGTTACTTATCAAAAAGCCAGGCCTTCAAACCCCTCCTAAAGGCTAGAAGATCAGTGGCATTTCTCAGGTGAAATGGGAGGTCATTCCAGGATTTGGCTGCCCCGAAGACAAAGCTTCAGCCTCCCCATGTTGCCTTTTTTATAACTGGGACTGTAACCAGCTTGGCTCCAAGGGAGCGAAGATTTGTTTTTGGTATGTACCAATTACAATGTTTTTATAGGTACTCGGATACTATTCCTTGGAGTGCCTTAAATACGGTACACAAAGATTTAAAACGGACCTGATTCCTTACTGGGAGCCAGTGTAATTTTTTGATTCCTTTAGAAATTGAATCAAACTTGGGCGTGCCCGTAAGTGGCCTGGCCGCTGCATTTTGCAGCCTTTGGAGCTTGTTCATGAGACGTTCCTGAAGATTCAAGTTTAGACCGTTAAAATAATACAGTCTGGATAAGACTAGAGCGGTAACCACTGTTGGCCGACTGTCAGATGGTAAAAATTGTATATTTTTTTCACAGTTTTGAGAACATACGCTGTAGAAGATGAGACTGCATTAACTTGATAGCCAAAGGTCAGTCTATCATCTAGAATTACTCCCAGGTTTTTCACTTTTTTCATAGGAGTAGGAAGAGAGCCCATGGAAGACGGCCACCAGTTGGTGTTCCAGAAATGGGCTTCATTTCCAAACAATATGACCTCCTTCTTGCCTGAATTAGGCTTTAGACAATTATCTGCCATCCAGCTACCAACCGATAACATACACTCCTGGAAACGTTTCTCTAGGCCCCCCCTCAGTGATGAGGGGTAGCCGAGTGTCAACAAGTGACACTTCATCATAGAGGGGGAAGGGGTCAGCAGTCTCACAGACCCCATCCCACTCTGATGACGTTGGGACTGCTGCCTTCCTTCATTTGCTGTCCCTAGGTCAGCCAATGAGGAAAGGCGACCGTCCCAAGCCTCCTGGAACCTCCAAGGCAGAACTGGTCACAGGCAAGTGGTGTTTTTTCTTTTAAACTGTTTGGTGCGTGCGTGCATGTATGTATGAATGTTTGTTGAAGAGTGTTGTGAATGGATGTATTTGTGCACAAGCGTGCATGTATGTATGAGTGTTTGGTGAAGAGTGTTATGAATGGCTAGGTTTGTTTGCATGCGCGCTTGTGTGTGAATACATTGCTTTGAGCGTTATGTGTATGTGGGCGTGAGTGCGTGTCCCGTCCACCCCCCTCCAAAACTTATCGGCCCCCTCCAAAACTTACCGCCCGCCACTGAAAGAAACCCTACTTAAAATGACACACTATTGGTATTACACACCGGCCAGGGCAGCCACATGGAAACGAGACGCCGACTATGGATGCTGGTGCAAATGTGGCCAGTTAGGCACACTGACTTGCTTATGAAGGAATTGCTCCAACTACACCGCTACAGGACTGATACATTAGCAGACATGATATGTATGACATTGACATACCTAAATTCCCCAGCTATATCTTGCTAGGACTACCCAACGCCTTGACTTAACCACTATCCTCAGCGAGGGGGAAGGCAATTACCCTAGTCCTGTGTGCAGTCAAGCAAGTCCTCCTGTCCAGATGGGGCACAGAGACGGTGCCAACCCTCGCAGATTGGCTATATAAACGATGGGAACTCCTTGGTATGGAAAAGCCGACCGCATTTGTCGAAAACACACTCCAACAATTTGACGAAACCAGAGGCCCATGCATACGATTTCTTGCTCAGAACTTCAGAGAGTTGACCTGTCCAGCATACTTGTTGGACAACGCTGATAACTTGCCACCCACCATGAGACACTCTCCTAATGACACTGATGGGAATGGCGGAGTTCGTTGAACAATTTTCATTCCCTTCCCACCCCCTGAATCCTTCGCCCCTACCTCCATTCCCCCATCCCCCCCATCCCTGGAAACTCTGACTCATCCCCTCCTCCCCTCCTCTGTCCAATCTGCCTCCCCATTCCGGCAAATGAATGTAGATGAGGTTATAATTCTGTACATGTCTTTCTTCTTTTGAGACTAAATAAAATAAATGTAAACCCAAAGTTCCGATTGTCCCTCTGTATAAAAATTTGGAGTAGGTTTGTATACGATCACTAGAGTGGCACTAGAATAAATGCTATGCGGTTTACTGTGTGTTGACCGCTATGAGATAGTAAAGAGTTAGGTGTAATGCTTATGATAAATCCAAAGGGCTACAACTCCACAGCTGTGACACGTTCCAGGACTTGGATGGAGGCAGTTGGTTTTTGTGCCACATATGTCTAGAACTCTCTGGGTGGCTGAGGAAACCCGTGTGCTACTTGTCCGCAAAATGTAAATTTATTTCATGATTTGTGCAAACAGTTTCAGCTGTGAAGTTTACTGTTATAACATGGTTGATTATTTGCAGAAATCTATGACACTCTGGGAGATTGAATTAGTCACATATTAAGTTTGGTATAGAGTGCACAATGCTTCAATGGTCCCTAAGGTGTGATTTATAGAATACTAGATTTCTTATGTTGGGCTATTTCTAAGAATTAGCATGTTTATACTGTGCAAACAAAGAGGTCTGAGTGTAGATCATATCTGGAACCTGATATTCCAACCACTTCTGGCCCAAAATCCGAGTGATTACTTTGTAAATTTTTTATTTTTTATAAGTGTATACAATCATTAATACTGTTACAGGGTAAGTCACAATTGGCTTATGTCATTAGTACATTGTTGTAGTGTGATTGCCCTTTTGCTGGTTGGATTTTACTAGAAACTGAAATGTAAGTAGTAAAGGACTGAAAGGTTAAAAAAAGAAGATAGCAAGAGGGGGGTGGGGGGTAGGCTAGGCCCCCTAGAGAGGTATACATACAAGGCTTAAGGCATTAGTGACTGATACATCGACTCATCATCCTCGGGGTCACAGAGGAGTGACCCGCTGGCAATCCGAGTGATTTCTAAATTATTATCGTAAAGCACGGGCAGTATTCTATTGGGGCAAAACTACTCATGTTTAATGAAGAAGATATCAAGTTGACGCACATTCAACTAACTAGCGCTCGATTAGAGCTTGAAGTGAACTCTGACCTAAACATATAGTGAGATCGTACCAAGGCAAAGTTAATCTAAACTGTCACATCAAGCGTGGTTTACAGCCACCTAGGTGACGTCACTTATGAAATACGATGACACGTTTATGATAAGCATACCGGGCAAGGAGGAGCTGCCTTTGGAATTTATTCAGGTTAACTTGTCCTTGTGTAAAAACTGTACTACAATACATATGCACAATTCAGCTTCCATGGTTAACGCTGGGGCATTACTGGAAACCTCGCTGGTTTTGATGGTCTGAACAGTAACACAGTTTCTTCAACCATTTTAAATGTAAAAATAAATTGGGGAGGGGGTGGGGGCATGCCCTCACTACATGTGAAGTCACCAGTTATGCTTCGCTGCGCAATCAGAACTTGCTACCCAATGCCCATGACGCACATATGTTGTGACAGATGCCATCCCTTTCAGCATCACAGATCAAGTCACTGGCGACTTCACACACATCACTTCACCGCTGAAATCACTGCTGGCCTGGACAGTCATCCCACAAAACAAAGCATGTCTAGGGATGGTCATTTACATTGCGCTACGTTCTATACTGCGGCTGAGAGGTTATGAAAACACAAATGTGTTGCTGTATGAAATGGACTAACAATACAAAGTCTGATTTTCAACCTACTAAGGAGACATTTACAGTTGAAATCGCCAGTTTGGTCACTGGAGTGGGATAAGGGCCCACGTGGGGGATGGATGCAAGGCCTAACCATAAAGTAGGGTCTGCACTCATCCACCACGGCGCAGAGGCTTATACACATACAGAGGCGCAGCACAGGGCATGGCTGCATAACCAGTCTTACTTTTAACCACGAAGGCGCACTGCCAAAGGCCAAGCATAGCAGGTAATGTCCACACAAAGGACGAAGTCCCAATCGTACTTATAACTTCATTTTACATTAAGTTTTTGGGAGAAATTGTTTTATAAACATACTTTAACGTCTTATGAGATAAGAAAACCATGGCCTACCCATAATGAGGTTGTTTCAGTGATTTACTGGTGTTTTTTTGATGCTACAGTACATCCAACAGCGATATGTTAACCTTCCAATATGCCCAACCTTCTGAGCGGCGAATCCCCCTCATCGGCTGCATGCAATATTCCTTGCTCTTAAGCAGATTCTAATTTTTTTCTGAACTGAAATACCGAATGCACACGCTTACTGAAAGTCACAAAATTCACTGTGCGCCGACCTCATGAATTTCTCACAACTTAAAATTTCAAAATAGAGCATCCAACGTGCAACCCATGCACGTAACTGCCATTTTAAAATACGTTACATCCTTATTTTTCCTTCTAAGAAAAGACAATCTACCCTACTGATTTCTATTTCCATGCCCCTTATAATAACTCGATCCATGTCTCATTCTGTGAACTTATGATAGCGATAAAATGTAATACTGCTTCTTCAACAACTAGTCACAAATCTCAAAATATGCAAGCTAGAGTAATGGAATTCACGAGTTTCATAAACTCGAATTCAAATAACAAGAAACACAGAAAACCTTTACCATCCCAACCCCTTCATGTAATGCAAATTTATTAAATGGCTAGTGAAATGGATGTACACCAAACCACACAAAGTACGATTTTTAGTAAAATCTACATTCACGTCAATTGTCCTAGGCCTGCGTGGATTTCGCGGAGTTCCGCTATGTGGCACACCGCAAAGTGACCAAAAACTCTGCGTAGCAGAGTTCTGCAAGCGGCATAGTGCGCTAGGTCACGCCGTTCACACTGATTTCTAGCATTGGTTGTTTGTCCCGGAATGGAAAAACAGCACCATGCACAGCGCAAGAGGGCGCAGCTTTTTTCTGCCTCTTGAGTAGATGTTCTACATGAGCGGCAGCTTCCTCAACGCGAACAGAAGGTTTCTCAACGCGAGCGGTAGCGGCCATTCGCAACCGCCCTCATTGAGAAATCTCACCGGGATGCGGTCTTGACTAAGATTTTACTTGCTCGTGCTCGTCCAACTTAACGCAGGTGAGCGCAAACGAGGGAAAAACCTTCGGAACTTTGCGTGCTAAGCAGAGCAGGAAAAACTCCGCGAGCGGAGCGGAATTTCAAGACCAGCCCACTATAATTTGGCTCAGCGTGTTTTTTAATAAAGTAGGAGGTCAAAAATGTTAAGAGGATATCACATAGAAATATTTTTTACACCATCCTTCAACTTTTCCCTGGAAGATCACCACAAAACTCGACATGAGGAAGCTTTGCTGAATAAACTAGCGAATGCCAAAATTCATACAGACAACAAGGTTAGTAACAAAACGCCTCTTCAATGATAAGTTCAACTGAACTAAAATTATGCAGTTCCTATCAATGTCCATGACACATATTGTAAGTGAAAAAACAATGGCAATAGGTATCACCTATACAAGAGCTATTTGCTTTGGCAATGGGTTTTTGCCATGTTGTACACCAGTGTGGCTGCTGTTCAGCATGGCTAAAAGTTATTGGTGTGGAGTGTCCTAGAGTAGAGGGGGGGGGGGGGGGGGAAAGTGTGGCAGACTGGATTTCTTGGAGTAGAGCGTCAGAGTAGGGGCAGTAGGGTGTGCAAAGTAGTGCAGAGTGACATTGCCCAACATTGTATACCAGACTATTAAGCAAAGGAAGGATGCAAGTGATTTGTCAGTGGGGCAGGAAACATTAGTCTTTAACTGCATCCTCCTGAATCCAAGATCCTTGGTCAAGCATAGCATCAAGTGTACAAGGCTAATTGAGGATCGGGACATGAAAATTGAATTTATTACGGAAGTCTGGACTGATGAAGCATCAGGGCCGGACCTGGTTAAAGCTATGCCTCCAGGGTTCTCAGTGTACACTTTGAATAGGCCCCATGGAAAGGGGGGAGGACTGGCGGTCATCTACCCTAGTTCAATAAAGGTGGTCTTCTCTGCTGCCTCTAATGAAGCCTGTGAAGCTTTGTCTTTTCACCTTACCCTCTCCTATCATCATACTTTTAAAAGTATTCTATTATACAGACCACCAGGAGCGAGAGGTGCATTTAATACAACCACAGGTAATCTGCTGGAAGACAGCATATGCAGAGATGTGTATACTATCTTGGAGGACTTCAATTATTATTTGGATGCCCCCTCTGATCCAGACACATCAATCCTTATCGATTTGATGAGGAGCGCAGATCTCCAGCAGCATGTCACTGGTCCAACTCATGTGGCAGGACATACTCTGTACGGTATATTTTCAAACCACCCAAGTCTCCGGTTTACTGGGGTTCTCCCTCTCGTCTGGACAGACCATAGTGCCGTTCAGTTTGAGATAGCCATTCAGGATCAACGGGCGGGTGGAACATATATTAAGAGGCCAATAGAACTTAGGGCCTGCAATAAAGTGGATGGAAATGACCTTCAGAAACTCCTCACTTTGACTGCAGACCAACTGACCAGGGGGGTAGAGGAAGAGACCACTGCATACTCTAAATGGTTGGAGCGAGCGTGTTATAAGATAGCTCCAGTTAAAACCATCTTTCTCAAGAATACTCCCCTCTGCTCCTTGGAAAAGAATATAATGAAACAGAGAAGAAGGCCTATAAGAAGAGCCTTCTAAGCTATAAACAACTCCTGTTTACTGCTAAACAAAAGTTCTACACTGGCAGAATTGATATGGCTAAAAATTCGGACAAAGAACTTTTCAGAACAAGTTCAGTCTAGTGAGGAACTTTGCGAAAATATTGCTAATTTCTTCCGAAATAAAGGTTATTTTCTCAGTGTTCAATGGTACAAGTGCAAAAAGGAGGAGGAGGAACATGAGCTTTCTATTTCCCCCCCCCCCATACCCTTGATAAGTTTGAGCCACTATCAATGGACAATACTCATAGTATGCTCATGGCAGCAAGATCAGGCTCCACGTTTGACCCTTGCCCGGCTGCAGTAGCTAAACTAGCCGTAGAACCAGTGACCCTCGCACTTATGCCTATCTTTAATGCCATGAATGAAACAGGACATTTCCCTAAACCGTGGAAGGTGGCTTCTATTTTACCTCTTCTAAAAAAAAAAAAAAGCCCAGCCTTGACCCAAAGGATCCAAACAGCTTCCGTCCAATCTCGCCGCTTCCTCTTCCTGCCAAAATGATAGAAAGAGCGATAAACTGACAACTTAGTGCCTTCCTTCGAGAGACCCAAGCCCTGGACCCTACCCAATATGGCTTTAGGGAGGGCCGTAGTACAGAGTCGGCTCCCATCAAGGCTACTGATGAGATTAGGAGAGCTGTGGATCAAGGTGGTAAGGCCGCCTTGATCCTACTGGATCTGTCCGCAGCCTTTGATGCCCTCAAACGGTCCATCACAATCTCTTGATGGACCGTTTGAAGACATGTGGGATCCAGGAGAAAGCATGGAAGCTCCTACAATCATTCCTAACAGATAGGGTATCATTGGCGGATCACCACTCAAAGCCATTCAAGTTGCCCTGTGGAGTTCCGCAGGGATCATCGTTGAGCCTGACGTTATTTAATGTATATGTTTCATCATTGGCTCCGATCATCAGTGCGTTTGGCTTTGGTCTCACCTCCTACGCGGATGACACCCAAATTGTGATCTGTCTGCTTCCAGGTCTCCTGAAGGGGATGAGTCAGAGTGTCCAGGGATGGGGGAATGGAGGTAAGGGTGAAGGATTCAGGGGGTGGGAAGGGAATGAGTAGTGTTCAACGAACTCCGCCATTCCCATCAGTGTCATTAGGAGAGTGTCTCATGGTGGGTGGCAAGTTATCAGCGTTGTCCAACAAGTATGCTGGACCGGTCAACTCTCTCAAGTTCTGCGCAAAAAATCGTATGCATGGGCCTCTGGTTTTGTCAAATTGTTGGAGTGTGTTTTCGACAAATGCTATCGGCTTTTCCATACCAAGGAGTTCCCAGAGTTTATATAGCCAATCTGCGTCTCTGTGCCCCATCTGGACAGGAGGACTTGCTTGACTGCACACAGGACTAGGGTAACTGCCTTCCCCCTCGCTGAGAATAGTGGTTAAGCCAAGGCGTTGGGTAGTCCTAGCAAGATGTAGCTGGGGAATTTAGGTATGTCAATGTCATACATATCATGTCTGCTAATATATCAGTCCTGTAGCGGTGTATTTGGAGCAATCCCATCGTAGGCAAGTCAGTGTGCCTAACTGGCCACATTTGCACCAGCATCCATAGTCGGCGTCTCGTTGGCTGCCCTGGCCGGTGTGTAATACCAATAGTGTGTTATTTTAAGTAGGGTTTTTTTCAGTGGCGGCTGGTAAGTTTTGGAGGGGGGGGTGGTCAGGATACACACTCACGCCTAAATACACATAACACTCAAAGCAATGTATTCACACACAAGTGCGCATGCAAACAAACCTATCCATTCATAACACTCTTCACCAAACATTCATACATACATGCACACACGCACCAAACAGTTTAAAAGAAAAACAAACCCTTGTCTGTAGCCAGTTCTGCCTTGGAGGTTCCTGGAGGCTTGGGACTGTTGCCTTCTGTCATTGGCTGACCTAGGCTGTCACTTCCTCAGCCCAGCAAAGTTCAGCTCAGGCAGCCAGGAGCCTGCGCTAAATGCGCATGTCTGGCTCCTGGCTGCTTGAATTGAAAGTGAACAGTGTCTGTCAGGCTCACCTTTGTGCAGCCTGACAGACTCTGTTCATGAGGGGCGAAAGGTGGAGGGACGTGGCCCCTCAGCCCTAACAGATCAGCCGCTCCTGGTTTCGTTCCCAGCTGTCCTATGCAGTAAGGTGTGGCATTGGCGCAAAACATCAACCATTCCTTCGGGGGGTGAAAGGCGTTCGCATGCTAGTTCCCACCTCCGTTGGGCTGGGGATTTGTTAGGGTTTGTGGCTGTGTTGAGGAAGGCGTACACATCAGAGAGGAGGCCCTTATCATTGTGGTGGGTAGAAGCCACTTATCAAATGGCATAATTTATTTTAAACGTTTTATGTAGTGCCAACATGACCTTCGCAGGTATTGTAGCACGTTACAGATAAGGAGCAGAGACGTCTAGAAAACCGAGTGTCATAAACAAGACAATAGCATGACAGGCGAGTACTAATAATAATTACAAAAACTACCACTGTACAGGTTAAGGCAAGCAATACCCCCGAAGACGGTGGTGACACGATAAAGTTAATACAGATAGCTCTAAAAAGGGAATAACATAACCAGCTAGCAATAATCATAATGTTATAATCTAGAAAAGAGCAAGATCACGCTACCCCTAGATAAGGGCTGCGTCACCACAATGTAGAGAGAGATTGCATTCACCAGATAGCAGTATTCATGAGTGTAGTCCATGAATTACAATATGCTAGGAGGATGGAGTTCTTAGGGTCTAGGGCAGAAATTTGTTCATAAATAGTAGTTTAATTTCTTTCTTGAAAGATGTAGTTGCAGGGTTCAGTCTTATTTTTTATGGTGATGTGAGATCCAAATTCTTGGGGTGATGACAGTGAAGGTTCTATTGTAGGTTTTCTTTTTGGAGAATCTCTGTGGTTTACGCAGTATAGTGCTGGAGCTTCTAGAGGATCTAGGACCTTCCGAGAGTTCAAGCTTCTGAGCGAGGTAGCTAGGGGTATTGAAGTGTAGAGCTTTTTGGGTCATGCATGCAACTTTCAGTTGAATTTTTGGTTCATAGGGGAGCCAATTGAGGGATTTCAAATCGAGGGTGATGTGACTATTTCTTTTTGATCCAGTGATAAGCCTTGCAGCAGCGTTAAGGGGTCTTAGGGGGCTGTGTAATGGGTCTGCTAGCATAAGGATGCACTTGAACGTGTGGCACCCAGTGTTTAATAGTGATATATTGCCAGTATTCTGTCTCCAGCACTCCATAGTCCAATTTGATTTGTGAAAATTCTAAAAGGCTGCGCTGGTCAAAAAACTCCTATCCTTTTACAATTGGAGTCTTGCCATGAAAAGAATGTTGTGCCGGGCAGCGCAGGAAGGAAATCTGGATTCCCTATAATAGGCGTTTGCGGTGAGATATGGGTGGAGAGATTCTTGGCCAATGTAACCCTTTCTCAAGTTACTGATCGTGGCCCTCATGACCGGTGATATGTACCCCCCACAGCCCCATCCCATAGCTGCCCAGCGGGCAATGTGTTCTGGGCAGCTGTGGGATTTTCAATATGTGTATGCTTGCTATCAATTGGTCTATAAAGCACCAGCGCTGTTCCGTGCTCGGCCTGCTCCACCCCATAATATACCTTAACTGTGCCGCTTTATAGTAACGCGTTAGATTAGAAATACCCAGGCTTCCCTCTGCCATGGACATGTAAGCACATTTTCTGGCTGTGCATGCCGTCTTCCCATCCCTTATATAGTTTTCAATCAGGTGTTGTGGTTGTATGTATGCGGGGGCTGCACAGAAAGGGTTTGCATTAAATAGAGAATCTTCTGACGAATGGCCATCTTGATTGCTGCTATCCTATCCAACCAATAGATGGAACCGCCCCTCCAGGATTGTATGTCAAAATGATCAGTTGCTAGCAAGGCTGCATCATTAGGATTGTATGTCAAAATGAGCAGTTGCTAGCAAGGCTGCATCATTATGTTCCACCGTTTTTTCTATTGTGGAATTAATTTGAAGGCCCAAGTATTGTATACCTTGAGCATGGAAGCGGAAAGAGGCTCTTCAGCTGGATTCTATTGATCTGGGTTATAGTGAAGGTGAGGGTCTGGGATTTCTGTGTATTTACTTTAAATCCAGAGACCCTGCCAAAAGCTTCCATCTCCAGCAGGAACTGAGGTAGACAGGAGCAGGGTTGTGTAATCGCAATCATGACGTCATACACGTATAGTGCGCTTTTATGTTTCTGGCAGCCCATAGTAATGCCTGTGATCGGGGTGTTCATGCAAATCTATTCCACCAGGAGCTCCATATATAAAGCGTATGAGAGGTGGAACAAAGGGCACCCAGTCTTGTTCCTCTCGCTATACTATAGGGTCTGAACGGCAGGCTATTGACTCGTACTGAGGTTGTGAGATTTGTGTAGCTACACCATAGCCATCTCTGAAAGTTGGCGCAGAATCTTGTCTTTGAAAGTAGAAGTTGGAGAAAGGGCAATGCACATAATCACACGACTTTTCAGCATAGATCAACAGGAAAATGGCTGAGACTCTAGAGTGGTTCGTCTTATCTATAAGGTGTAAAAGCCGTTTTGTATTGTCGCTGCAGCGTGTCTTGGGGGATGCATGATGGAACCATGCATTCCGTTGTAATGCTGTTGCAGTGCGAATACCGTTACCACGCATTACCATTACCACACGTTTTTACAGCGATTATGCCTTTACCATTCATGTCTTCACAACGAATTTCGTTGTAAAAGCATGAATGGTAAATGCTTATGCATGGTAAGGGTTTTACAAGTAAACTTTAAGTTTTTTATAGGTAAGTATAAACCCTTTTTATATTTATATAAAAGGTTTATATCTGAAAGAAACAGTTAGTTATAGATTTCTTACCTTAGAATTTTCCCTAGGCGTCAGACTGGATCCAGAAAGTTTTTAGTCTGCAGTACCCCTGCGCATCGAAAGGTGGCGTCGGTCAGCTCCGCGTTCATCGTGGTTGGTAACGTCAGGTAAGCTACTAGGCACCGCCCTCAAATCAGTTCTTAATTTTTCCGCCCCTGCCAGGGCAGATCCAGAGAGAACGGTACCTCCAGTCACTTTATGACTGACTTTTTGCTGACTTTTGTCGACACCGTTTTTGAGTCTTCGACTCCTGATGCACGTCAGGGATGCCCAGCTTCAAGGCTTGTGGTTCCTGTAGCCGACTGATGGCGGTGACTGATCCGCACCGCGTGTGCCTGTGTTGTCTGGAGTGCGACCATGACTCCAAGTCGTGCTCCTAAAGCTTCTCGAGGCCCGCGAGTTGGCTCCGTGTCGTTAGAGGTCCAGGTCGCATGGGAGGTCGAGGTACTGGTTGCCGAGTCATTATCACTCTTCTTCCAAGTCTTCGCACTCCGGGTCAGGTAAGTCGAAGCACAAGAAGAAGTTGAAGAAGCATTGTCGCACTTCGACTTCTCCCTGTCCGTCATTCGACGTGTCGAGGGATGCGGTTGATGCCCCTTCCCGGCTACGCGTAAGGAGCCCGAAGGGTCGACTCCGGTCTTCCCTCCTTTTCCAGGACCTGGAGCAACCCCTGTCCAGCTTCGCCAATTTTACAAAGCGATGCATGCCATCTTTGGGCATCCCGACTCCACTGGTTCGCCTTCGGACCCTGCAGACTCAGCTGGGGGCCCTGGGCCTTCGATGCCGTTGGCTCCGGCGCCGCATGGTCCCCTTGGATCCAGGCCTGGATCTGGATCGGCGCCTGTTGACCTAGTTACACCTCCCCGGGCGCCGATTCCTCCGGCAGCACGTCCGCAGCCGACGTCGGCTGTGTCTCCAGGTGACGTCGAGCCCGGGTGCCACCTCGATGTAGACACTGAGCCTGACCGACGCCGGATCCGGCGCCAATGGGTACTTTTGTGCCTGTGCTCTACCCTGGCTCTTTTAGACCAGATTGGCAGCCAGAAGAGAGTGAGGAGAAGTAGGAGGGGTCTGGAGACCCTCTAACTGATCAGTTGGGCTACGAACCAGACTGGATAGAGGAACTGGGGGAAGCCAGTGGTCTGGATACCTCATCAGATCTTGGCATGTTGTCGTCTCCTACTGTGGCTACGGAGGAGGGAGCGTCTTATGCCGTGGTGTTGCGTGGGGCAGCCGAGGCTCTCCACTTCGAGCTACCTACGGTGGGAGTCAGGACTAACCTCCTGACAGAAGTGTTTCAACCGGCAGCAATTTCTTCTGAGCCCCTGCTAACGTTTTAATTGAGCCCTCACTAACATCCTTTTGGGCACCTGGTCCAGGCCCAACACAGGAGTCCTGTGAATAGGATGATTGCCCGAAATCACCGCCCGGCCCGGGCGACCCATCTTTTCTCTTCCAACACCCCACCCCTGAGAGCTTGGTGGTCCAAGCCTCCACCTCCAAAGGTTCATTCTCTAATACACCACCTGATTGGGAATCCAAAAAGTTGGACTATCTTGGGAAGATGTTTTCTTCCTCCAGCTTGGGACTGCGGTCGGTAAACACTGCATGTCTGTTGGGCCGTTATACCCACTGTGTGGGATACGGTAGCGCAAGTGCTGCTGCAGTCCTCGGAGAAGACTCGGGCCCTACTCGCCCGTGCCGAAGGGAGAGACGCAGCAAAGGTTACCATCTGCTGTGGGCTGGGTACCGCCGACTCACTAGGCAGGATGATTTCCACGTTGGTAGCCCTTCAACGCTACGCCTGGTTGAGGTTTACTGGTTTTTCAGGGGATGTCCAATCCACTCTTATGGACATGCCCTTTCATGGCCTTCGCCTGTTCGGCGACAAGGCTGACAACGCACTGAAGTGCTTTAAGGACTTTCGGGCTATGGTGAGGTCCTTGGGCCTCTCCACCATCTGCCCTGCCCATTATGCTTTTCACCCATTTCGTGGCTACGGAAGGGGTGCCCCGCCACGTCCCGCCCTGGGCCACAGGCCAGCACAAGCTGTTCAGCCCCTGCGCTGCCGGGGACGTGGGAACCACCGCCATGGTTATGGGGGCCAGCGGGCAGGCCAGTCCACCACAGCCCCCTCTGCCGCAGCCTCCAAACCCTCCTAGTCCGACTTTTCAGGGCAACCAATGGCCAGTGGGCGGCAGGATTCGCCATCACCGCCCTCACTGGCGCACCATCACGTCTGACTGGTGGGTTTTGCAGATAGTCTGAAGGGGCTACTCCCTCCCCTTTGAGACTACCCCTCCATCCATGCCACCCCAGTACCATCTCATGTCGGAGGATCATCTGGCCCTTCTCCAACAGGAAGTTTCGGCACTCTTGGCCAAGGGTGCCATCTGGCGAGTTCCTGTCCCTGAAGTTGGTTGTGGTTGCTATTCTCACTACTTTCTGGTACCCAAGAAAGACAAAGGTCTGCGTCCTATCTTGGATCTCTGGAATGCCAACCGCTTCCTCCGGAAGGAGAAGTTCATACTGTTGATGCTAGCTAAGTTCCTTTCTGCCCTTGACCCTGGAGACTGGATGGTAGCATTGGACTTGAAGGATGCTTACTTTCACATCCCCGTCCTGCCGGTCCACCGGCGTTACCTACAGTTCCCGGTAGGCCACAAGCACTTTGTTTACTGTGCTCCCCTTTGGCCTTACCAGCGCCCCTCGGGTGTTCACGAAAGTGATGGCGGTGGTCGCAGCTCATCTGCACAAATCAGGGGTTCCAGTCTTCCCCCTATTTCGACGACTGGCTGTTGAAGGCGGGCTCTCCCCAGGCAGTTGTATCCCACCTCCAAACTACGGCCGACCTCCTGCATGCACTCGGGTTCTCCATCAACATGCTGAAGTCACACCTGACTCCCTCTCAGAAGCTCCTCTTCATCGGAGCGGTTCTGGGCACAACGCAGTTTCGGGTCTATCCTCCCGAGCAGCTAGTCCGGAATATTTGTGCTATGATTCCAATCTTTCAACCTATATCCCATGTTTCGGTCAAGATGACCCTCCGGCTCCTGGGCCTGATAAACTCCTGCATCCTGCTGGTGGACCATGCCAGATGGCATTTGCGGGCTCTGTAGTGGGACCTGAAGTTCCAGTGGGCACAACATCAGGGGAACCAGTCTGATTGCGTCCAGATCTCAAAGGGCACTGCACATCAATGGCAGTGGTGGCTAACTAACCGGGATTGGGTCGAGGGCAGATCCCTCTTCCTTCCCTTCCCCAACCAGAGTTCACAGTGGTGACCGATGCATCACTTCTGGGATGGGCCGGCCACATGGGGAAGGCAAAGATCAGAGGTCTCTGGTGTCCGGCGGAGTCCTGGCTCCACATCAACCTTCTGGAGATTCGGGCGATTCGTCTTGCACTCAAATCATTCCTTCCTTCTGTCCGAGGAAGAGTAGTGCAGGTGTTCACGGACAACACCACCGCCATGTGGTACTGCAACAAACAAGGCGGGGTGGGGTTGTGGACCCTTTGTCAAGAGGCCCTCCACCTCTAGACATGGCTGGAACATCAGGGCATATCCTTGGTGGTTCAACACCTGAAAGGTTCCCTGAACACCAGGGCGGACGAACTCAGTCGCAGGTGCATGATGGATCACAAATTGCGCCTTCACTCAGAGGTGGTGCAAGGACTCTTTCAACAGTGGGGAGAGACTTGGTTAGATCTATTCACCACCGAAGAGAACGTGCAATGTCAGCAATTCTGCGTGTTGGCATTTCCAAAGCGGTAGTCGCTACGCAAAGCTTTTTGTCGCTAGTGGAGTTACGGTCTTCTATACGCCTTTCCGCCTATACCACTTCTGCCCAGAGTACTGAAGAAGATCAGGCACGACCTGGCCCAAATCATTCTTGTGGCTCCGGATTGGGCACAAAGAGTCTGATATTCCGAGCTGCTACACATGGCCATTGATCCTCCGATCAAACTGCCTCTTCGGGAGGATCTTCTGTCACAGCAGCATTGGACGGTCCTCCACCAAACCTGTCCATCCTCCACCTCCTTGCGTGGAGGTTGAGTGGTGGCGGTTGACAGCCTTTTACCTGCCTCCTGAAGTCTGTGATGTTATTGTGGCAGCCAGGCATCCCTCCACTAAAACGGTATACGCCTGTAGATGGAACTAATTTGTGGCATGGTGCGCAGCAAAGGCTGTGGATCCCCTATCTGCCCCTCTTTCTGAGGTTCTCTTGTTCCCCCTTTCTTTGGCCCAGCAGGGCTATGCTCTGGGCATTCCAAAGGGCTACCACTTGGCCATTTCAGACTTTCTTAGGCTTCCTGATCAGCCTTCTCTTTTCAAGTCCCCTGTTGTATTTCGCTTCCTTAAGGGCATTACTCATCTTTTACAACAAGAAAGAATTTCTGTGGCCTTCTCCATGTTTGAATATCTTTACACAGTGTGCTTGAGTGCTTTAGTTGCATAGGCTACCACCACACAATGTTCATTGCTTTGTTGCTGTGGAGAAGTGTGGCTCAGGGGTTAGAGGCGGCAGACCCGGAAGCTGAGATCGGCCCTGGACCAGGGTTCAATTCCCCACCTCGGTGGGTCTTGGGCTCAAAAATTCCACGGACTCGATAATTCTCGCTCCGGTGCCTTCTCAACTCACGGGTTCACACTCTGCGACTCTGGGCAATAGCTTGCTTAATCTCCACAACGGCCCCTCGCGGTGGGATGCCTGGCTTTCACCTTGTGGATACCCTGCCGGGGTTATCTCACAGGGGAATACCAGGACGGGTTCCCTAAGCAAGCGCCGGGAAACCCTTTGTGGGTAGCTGTGCGCTATATAAGCTCAAATACATTTACATTTACATTTGCTGGAGCAGCACAGCATTGAAACCAGTAGGGTTGGCTTTGACAGACAACTCAGTTGGTTTCTGAGCAAACTTAGTGTTTGAGGCACGTGTGGCTATAGATACTCTTGCTGTGCATAATCCTGCCATCTAGTGTTGGGCCCCGATGTTTGCAAGTCGATGTTCTTCAAAGAAAGTCTTTCGAGTCCTGAGGTATTGTGACTCCTCCTCCTGCTTGTAATGTGCATGGTTATCAACTCCATTGTTAGATTGTTTTCTTTTCGATGTCTGGTTCAGATTTGTGCTCCTGTGCTGCACTTCCACACCGTTATGGTGCGTTGTGTAGGTTTACATGGTTCTTTCCCTCTGTCGGTATTGTTATTGATCGCGTTTCTGTTTCCCTTCCGTTCGGATCGATGACTCCTGAGTTGAACGTCTGCTTTTCGTCAACCTCGGACCCACATAAGCCTTCGCCCTTCTGGGCTTTTTTCACCTTCAGGTGCATATCGCCCACTATGTTTTCTTGGCGATGTAACAGATGCCTTCCTTGCTGCCACACAAAATATCCTCGGACCAATCTCCATCATGTCTAAAATTTCCCCCTAGCACAACGAGGCTGCTTGCAATGCCTGCCGCTCCTTCTGTTCGAAGCAAACACTACGCGACCAAGTTGTCTCAGAGGACCAGAGACGACACCCTGGACCTTTTCTGCAATGAGGATATCGATGGGGAACACCATCCACAAGTGTCTGCTGCGGACAAAGGAATTTTCTCCCTTGAGGACCGCTCTGGGCTGAAATTCAAATATCGTCCGCCTGCGCAGCCATCTGGGAGTACAGTACCTCCCAACTTGACACCGATCCCCCACTGGACTCTGGCGCACCAGACACAGACTGCCCGGCCACCACTGCCTTTGGGCCATGGTCGGCACTGACACACATCTTTGAACGTAACGTCCATCCAGGCATCAAAGAAACCAGAAAAACAGACTGCTTCAGCACTGACCGCACCTGCCTAGGAGCCAAGCTGGCCGTCGGTGCCTCCATCTTTGACGTCAAAGCCGAAATCTGGGTCAGAGCGGAGACCTTCAGCTCCAACCAGCAAGTCTGAGCAGGGATTGGGGCTGGCGAACCGATTCTCCATAAACTGGAAGAAGAGATGGACGCCCTCCAGAAGCATGTTATGATACATTACCACACGGGCGAATACTCACATGCCCTCCGGGATTTGTGTTCAACCATCGAAACGGCCAATGTCCTTCGAAGAAGCCTTGGACATGCCACTCCCACCGAAGCTGCGCAAGAAAGTCGACACCTGATTCAGGCGTTGGGAGACTGGGAAGGATGATTCCTGGGACACTTATGACACTGACCCTCCAGTAGACACAGATCCTGACCTGTTCCCTGCCCTCCCCTCCCCTCCTGATGATGCCACCTCCTACCACAACCTTATTGGTAGAGCTGGCTCTTGCAAGATGGATCGCCATACTGAGACTTTGGAGGAGGATTTCCTTTTAGAGACCCTTTCCTCCACACACTGCTTCGCTCAGTATCTGCCCATGCTTAAAGGCATACTCCATCACACCCCAGGCATTTTTCACGACCCAGTACGTGCCAGTCATAACACCAAGGGTGGATAACAATGATAAGGCTTCCCCAACTGACCCTCTCTACTTATGGGGCCAGCTTACACCCAAGTAGTCGCTTCCTCCTGTAAAAGGGCCAACTCTCAAAGCACTGGTGATGCTCCTTCACCAGATAAAGAGAGTAAGAAAATAGATGCTTCAGGTAAAAGGGTAGCTGCCAATCGGCCAACCATTACGGATTTCCAATTCAATTGAGCTGCTTTCTAGGTACGACTTTGCCCATTCGGATGAAATGAAGGAACTCCTCCAATACCTCCCAGAAGAGCAGAGGAAAAGTGGCTATCAGATTGTCTCTTAAGGGAAACAGATATCCATCACCCTCATTAGCTGTGCCTTAGATGCTGCTGGCACTGCTGCTAGGGGGTGTCAACTCTAGTGTCCTTTTGCGCAGGCATGCATGGCTTCATATCTCCGGTTCCAAACTGGAGGTCCAGCAAAATTTGCTCAACCTGCCCTTCTATGGGCATTATTTCTTTGGACCACAAGTTGACCAATTCTTAAATAAGATAAAGAAGGACACTGAGACAGCTAAAGCAATGGGTGCTTTTCAACCCCCTACCCCACATCGGCTCCTTTCACTATGCATTCTACCATGGAGGTTCCCAGACCAACTCCCCGGAAACATCCACTTCGTACTAAAGTTCACACGCCCAACACCCCTCTCACAGAGGCTATTTCGAGTATCCTACAGAGGGAACAACTCGAAGGAGATCGGTGGCTTCGATCTCTTGCCCTGACGAAGCCTTTGTAAGGTGAAAGGCGTTGGCTGCCCTCTTTTTTGGAAACATCAACAACCAAGACCCACGAGCATCTATTCCAGTGATTCAATGCCTATCATTAAATGTGATCTTCAAAACGTTTTCTTCTGTTGCCTCTCTATTCTCTGTACAAAAGCGTCCTCCAGTCTGGCTGCATGCAAATTTGTGTATCTTTGCAAATTGATGGTTGTTGGTTTGTCATCTGTGTGCATGAGGTACCTGTAAGTCAATATTTTTGTATGCATGGTTGCTTATAATTCTTTATGCCTGCTTGTATGATTGCATCTGTGGATTTTGGCCACTGGGCATGGATGCTTAGATGTTTCATTGGAGTGTGTGCATTGGTGGCGGATTAGGGGAGACTCAGTCTCTTGGTCTATATGCATGCATGCTTATATTTTATTTTCCTTTTCACATGGAGCTCAACACAACTTGAGGGTTGTTTCAGAGGCTTGGTTGCTGGTACCTGTCTAGTCTGCGCATAAAATGCATCCATTTGTTGAGTCAGAAGATGATCAATAAGTGAGCTCTTCCACTGGGATGAAAATAGAAAGCCTGTTTTAAAGTTAGGTGCCTCTATGCATGTATGGTATTGTCTCTGTGCACATTCATTATACAAACACCACCCCTAATAATTGTGTCACTGCTTATTGAATTGTCCTATTCGTTTTGCATCCAGCCACCTAGGCTTCAATTAACTCTGAGTGGACATCATTGTTAATATGGAATTATTCTTCCTGGTGGTTTCTTGGCTAATTAGCTTGATATTTGTTTTGTACTGCAGGTTACACTTTTTGTGTACTCTGATTTGTTGCTGTTCACGAAGGAAGATGACTATGGGCGTTGCAATGTGTTGCGGAATCCACTTTACCTGCATAGCACGAAACTCCGAGAGGGTGAGTAGGCCATGTTGGTCAGCACAGGAACTTGTGACATTTATTTCTTTTTCTACTTTGGTGGTGCGTATTGTATACAGATTTTGATGTATGTGCAATTTGGACTAAAAGGTACCAGTGACGGCTGGTCCATGATGCGTACTAATGCTAGAAATTCCGCGAAAAGGGAGATCAAACCAGTTCACTTCTAAGCATATCAATGAACATGCTTGAAATTCCTGATGTTACTAGTCAACATAGATGTTGAGTGATTGAAGCGCTTTGAGTGACAAGTGGTCCGAAGGTGGAAAGAGTGTTAGGAGGAAGATTGTGCTTTTTTAAAATGAAGGTGAATTGGCCTGTTTTGTCAAGGTCAGGAAAGAAATCTGGGCTACGTACTGAGTCATCAGGTAGAGACACACAGCCTCGGAGAGATCAAAGCAATATTTGATCAAATTCGCTGGAAGGATGCTGAGGTAGCAATTGGTAGGTCTGAAGTTCTTTATTGTAACAGCGAGCTCTTTACTGGTAGAGGAGAAAGTGGCCCTGGTATTATTACAGGTTTCAGTTGAATCATTTTGCAAGATGCGTAGCTGAAGGTTGTCTTTGCCCTGGTGTATCTGTTTTTTATTAATTAGCAGAGGAATTAATGTCATTTAGACAGTAAGTGCAGCAATATGATTTCAAAGGGAGCGATTGATGTTAGGATCAATGTACTGAAATGGGATCCTGAGGGTTTGGAAAAAAGTCTGGTCTTGGTTATAATAATAAAATGTTTTTTATACAAAAATCATTATAGTCGTAATGCAAGATATGCATAATTTATTTTTCCGTCTCAGAAACCCCATGTATAATGCTATGGCAATCAAGGAGCATATATTGCTATTGTGACAGCATCAGTACTGTTACCAGAATGCAAGCTTCCTAAGCACACGTAATGTGTACAGAATAGGCTGAAGTACGAGCTTCTCATACGCAAAGCACTAATGTGCACCATTGCTCCAGCTCAAAGAGCAGGCGATTCTTGTTTCAGCACACCTGCAGCTTTAATTTGAGGCAGGATGGAAACATTGGGGTATAGGAGGGCAAAGAATTGTGAGTGGCTGAGGTAGCAGGCAATGGTGATAGTGGAGCGCTGCTTGTTGATATTTGTTGTCTGATCTATAGCAGGAACACACAGAAATCCATTTTATTTCAAAAGAATCATACACTTGGACAATAGACAGATTATTGAAAATTTTGAAATACAAATTTCTGCTTAAGTCCATCTGATTTATTATTGACAAAATAAGTGTGTGTAAACTGCGGATTTAATGGCACACAAATTTACAAAACAAACTTGTTTCAGCGGTAGGCCTTCCTCAGTGAATACTGATTATTTCTTGGCGCGTGGATACTTGCGCAAGTCTGTCCTCGCGTACCAAGCACCTGCTAATGAGTGCAAGAGTGTCTGGCACAGAGTGGAGCGTAGATAAAAATAAATATCTATTAAAAAAATATATGTGTGTGTATGTGTATATGTGTGTGTGTATATATATATATGTGTGTGTATGTAATTGTGAGAAATCTAAGAGGAGTTGTCCTTTCTTAAAGCACATGTTTGATATACCATACTAAAGGTGTCCCGTGGTAGACCATTGTTAAAGTTAATGTTTCTCTTTTTGGTTTTGGCAGATCCTTCAGAAGATTTGAGGTTTTCCATTATCTGTTACGCAGAGGTGAGCACTTTGCACGTTTTTCAAGCAGCGCATTATTAATCTGAATGACCATTCCAAAGATAGCTACAAGCAAGACTTGGAACTTTTTTATGCCAAGAATATTCAGTCGAACATTATTCACTCTACAGTGGATCTGCCCACTTTACTGCCTCTGCTCACACAGTCAGCTTGTTTGGAGGAGTGTGAGTGTAAGCGTGAGAGGAATTATTGTACAACTTTGACAATGTGCATTCTAGACAGCTAGAACCCCGACCACCTATCAAGGCATAACAATTAAGTTCTTAGTTATTTCTTCTATTGTCAGAATGTAGTAATCAGCTTTCATTTTTTTCCCCACACTCTCCGTTTGCTGCTTCCTCTTCAAGAAAGAGGTATTTATTATTTTAGATGTACCTATAAACCTACAGAGGGCCAGCCGTTCTTCATCTAAGTGTGGTGTAAATAGAATGTCTCTCTTGTAATAGAGCAACATGTATGTTTTGTCTGTCTAGATACTCTAGTTTGTGCCTACGTTTGCACAGATCTCCCAATCCTCTAACGTTCCATGTGAGGCAGTAGATGCGGAGAGGAGTGTTGCTATCTCACATAGATTTGATGTCCGTCATTCCTGAAGAATGAGCCATTTGGGCAATCCAGACATGGCAGTACCGCGACTGTATGCTTAACCATTCTATCAGTAACAGCATAGGTAGACGTGCACAAGAAAACAAGCAAAATAATCTCTTTTCCACCCTCCTACACTGGCAGCCCAATCCTGCCAGGGATATAAATCTCACCCAAGCCCTAAGAACCAAAGATAAGTCAATAAAGGACGTATCGAACAGAATGTGGTTCAGGACTGCCATCTATGGCAATACACAATCCGGAGCAATCCGGAGGAAGAGAGAGAAGGGATAAGAAGATGAGAAAGGGGAAACGAGCGACAAGAAGTAGTCCGAGAAGGGGAAGAGCGTCTTCTCAAAGCAGGTAGTGTAGGGTGAGTAGACTATCAAGCAGGGACAGAGGGGAGTTACCCCAGAAGAGCGAAGGACAGATGGAACACGGAAGCAACCAAGTACCAGAATTAGGGGTATCCTACTTGGAGGTGGTCACCCAGAGAGCCACTCAGAACCACCTTGCATTGACAAGGGTGTCTGGCAAACATCCTCATATGCCCATATACCTCAGAAAGTAGTAGAGCAGGAATATCAATAACATTACTACTGCAAATATGGGGGACCCCCTCTGTAGGAAATACTTTAAGACTAGGGAGAAGAGGGGAAAGAGACAACACACAGCTAAATATCCTCCCTCATAGCCTATCAATACTTTACATCAAACCTGATTCTTCTCAATTAGTCTTATACATTTATTCACAACAGTGACTTTGAGCCGAGAGATTTTCCATTGTCTTTATTTTTTGCATAACTTCATGTATTTTATATCACTTCAATTTTTCATATTCTTATTTGTATATGTTTTTTCTTTTGTTCATTCAAAGTAGAAAATGTATCTGCAATAGAAAAACAGAAAACCCCTGGATTAACTTGGATAAATACACACATACCATACCCATTCACACACGAACCAACTCTCACAAAACCTCAACAGATGCAAGTTGCATGAGGTTTTGAGAGTTTGTTTGTGTGTGAATGGGTATGGTATGTGTGTATTTATTGAAGTTAATCCAGGGGTTTTCTGTTTTTCTATTGTATAGATCTGTTTACAGAATATTGATTGTAATGATTGTGTACATTTTAGTTCACGTTATGATCTTTTAAAAAAAATACCCATATGTCAGAAGCAGAGCCATACCCGAAAGGTCATTGCATATGGAATGTTGGCTAATCGCAGTTTGTTTGATGGGAATACATTTTCGACTGGCCTCCTGAACTGCGATCATAAAATCTGAAAGAAACAGGTTTGTATTAGATTCCTTACCTTAGAATATCCCGAGGCGTCAGTCTGGATCCGGAAACTTTTGCGTAGCACTACCCCTGCGCGTCGATAGGTGTCGTTTGCGGTCCTGACTGGGAGCCCAAGCGGGCCGGGTGCTTTGGCGCCGTTGGGGGCTTCGTCGCCGACTTCGGTCCCGACGCCGCAGGGCCCCGCCCGATCCGGGTCGCCGCTGATCGACCTAACGACCCCTCCGCCGGTGTCGATTCCCTAGGGTGTCGCCCCCGTTTGATGGCCGTCGCCATTTTGGTGACAAGACAGACAGTGCGCTTGAGCTCTTTAAGGACTCCAGGGCTACGGCCAAGTCCTTGGGCCTGTCGGCCCCGCACCAGCAAACTGCTGTCTTTCGCTCCTTTCGTGGCCAAGTCCAGATCCACCCCCGCAGCATCCGCCTCAAAGCCCTCCTAGTCCGAGCTTTCAGGCCCATTTGACGCCAGTGGTGGGCAGGGTTCGCCATCGCCTCCCCCACTGGCGCGACATCACGTCGGACAGGTGGGTGCTGCAAATCATCTGAAGGGGCTACTCCCTTCCCTTCGAGGCGACCCCTCCAGCCATGCCACAGCAGTACCACCACGTGTCGGGGGATCACTTGAAACTTCTGCAAGAGGAAGTTACGGCCCTCTTGGCCAAGGGGGCCATCGAGCACGTTCCTGGGCCAGAAGTAGGGTGTGGTTGTTACTCCCACTACTTTCTGGTAACCAAGAAGGGCAAAGGGGGCCTACGCCCTATCTTGGACCTGCGGAACGTCAACTGTATCCTCCGGAAGGAGAAGTTCAAGATGCGGACTCTGGCTCAGGTCTTAGCTGCCCTAGACCCGGGAGACTGGATGGTAACGTTGGACTTGCAGGACGCATATTTTCACATCCCTGTCCTGCCGGCCCACCGGCGCTACCTGCGGTTCACGGTAGGCCATGAGCACTTTCAGTTTACCGTGCTCCCCTTCAGCCTTACCAGTGCCCCTCGGGTTTTCACGAAAGTGATGGCGTTGGTCGCAGCTAATCTGCGCAGATTAGGGTTGTCAGTCTTCCCCTATCTCGACGACTGGTTGTTGAAGGCGGGCTTGCCCCAGACAGTCGTCAGCCACCTTCAGACTACGGCCGACCTCCTGCACCTGCTGCGGTTCTCCATCAATGTGCAGAAGTCACACCTGTGTCCCTCTCAGAAGCTCCTCTTCTTCGGAGCGGTTCTTGACTCGGTGCAGATTTGGGTTTATCCTCCGGAACAGCGGGTTCAGGATATTCAGGCTCTGATTCCGATCTTTCAGCCGTTATCCCGAGTCTCGGTCAGGTTGACACCAAGGCGTCTTGGGCTGATGGCCTCCTGCATCCTTCTGGTGCATCACGCCAGGTGGCGGATGCGGGCTCTGCAGTGGGACCTGAAATTTCAGTGGGCGCAGCATCAGGGGAACTTGTCCGACCATGTCTTGATCTAGAAGGGCACTGCAAAACCGTTGCAGTGATGGCTCACGGACCGAGATTGGGTCAGCGGCAGATCCCTCCCCTACCCCAACCAGAGCACATAGTTGTGACGTACGCGTCCCTCCTGGGATGGGGGGCCACATGGGAGAGGCGGAGATCAGAGGCCTCTAGCCTCCGGCTGAGTCTCAGCTCCACATCAACCTTCTGGAGCTGCGGGCAATTTGGTTTGCCCTGAAAGCATTCCTCCCCTCTGTCCGGGGAAGTGTAGTGCAGGTTTTCACAGATAACACCACTGCCATGTGGTACTCCAACAAACAGGGCAGGGTGGGGTCGTGGACCCTGTGCCAGGAGGCTCTGCGCCTCTGGCAATGGCTGGAACATCAGGGCGTGACCCTGGTGGTTCAACACCTGGCAGGTTCCCTGAACACCAGGGCGGATCTACTCAGCCATCGGTGCATTGTGGATCACGAATGGCGTTTGAACTCGGACGTGGCGCAAGGTCTCTTTCAGCAGTGGGGAGAGCCTTGGTTGGATCTATTCGGCACAGAAGAGAACGCGCAATGTCATCAGTTCTGCGTGTTGGAATTTCCAAGGCGGCACTCGTTCGGAGACGCTTTCCGTCCCGAGTGGAGCTGCGGTCTGTTGTACGCCTCTCCGCCTATACCACTTCTGCCCAGAGTGCTGAAGAAGATCAGGCGCGACCGGGCCCAAGTCATCCTTGTGGCCCCGGACTGGGCACGAAGATTCTGGTATCCCGAGCTACTCAGCATGTCAGTCGATCCCCCGATTTGTCTGCCTCTTCAGGACCTTCTGTCGCAGCAGCAGGGGACGCTCCTCCACCTGAACCTGTCCATTCTCAACCTCCATGCGCGGAGATTGAGCGGCGACAGTTGTGGCCATTTGACTTGCCTCCTGAAGTCTGCGATGTGATTCTGGCAGCCAGGCGTCCCTCCACAAAATTGGTATACGACTGCAGGTGGAACAAATTTCTGGCATGGTGCACAGGAAAGTCTGTGGATCCACTCTCTGCCCCCCTTTCTGAGGTTCTTCTCTTTCTTCTTTCTCTTGCCCAGCAGGGCTCTGCTCTGGGCACTCTTAGGGGCTACCTCTCTGCCATTTCCGCCTTCTTAAGGCTCCCTGATCAGCCCTCTCTTTTCAAGTCCCCAGTTGTAAATAGGTTCTTGAAGGGCATCACTCATATGTTTCCCCCTGTTCCTTTTGTGATGCCTATGTGATACTTTAATCTTGTTCTAACTTATCTGATCTGTGCTCCCTTTGAGCCACTTCATAACTGTCCTCTTCATCTCCTCACTCTTAAGACTGCATTCCTGGTTGCCATCACCTCTGCCAGGAGAGTGAGTGAGCTCCAGGATCTTTCTTCACAACCTCCTTTCCTTTCTGTCCATCCTGACAAAGTAGTGTTGCGGACGCGACCCTCTTTCCTGCCCAAGGTTGTCACAGCCTTCCACATCGGGCAGTCCATCACCTTGCCCACCTTCTTCCCGCATCCCTCGAAAAAGGAAGAGAGGCTCCACCGTCTGGACCCAATACGTGCGCTATCATACTATCTGGATCGCACATGCCATTTCCGGGTGGATGACCAACTCTTTGTTGGTTACGTGGGTGTTAAGAAGGGACGGGCGGTGCCCAAACGGACCATTTCTCGATGGGTCGTTCTGTGCATCCAGGCTTGTTATTCACTGGCTAAAAAGGAGCCTCCTGTGGGCTGCGTGCCATTCCACTCGGGCCACAGCGGCTACTACTGCCCTGGGTCGGGGAGTCTCCTTGCAGGACATCTGTCAGGCAGCTACGTGGGCCTCGTTGCACACGTTCGCAAGACACTACTGCCTGGACAGCCAAGTCAGGAGAGATGGCTTGTTCGGCCGTTCCGTTCACCATGACTTTCTGGTGTGATTATTCGTTCGCAGACCCACCACCGGGGTTGGTATTGCTGGGGTATCTATTCTCAGGTAAGGAATCTAATACTAACCTGTTTCTTTCAGATGCACAAGTTAATTACCTTCGGTAACGTTATATCTGTAAGAAACAGTAGTTAGTATTAGATTCCTTACCGCCCCACCCATCCTCCCTGTTCTGCGAGCCGATATCTAGGGTTAAGGTCATCCCTTTTCAGGGCCCTAGTTTCATGGCACCAGTGTTGGTTTTTATCATGGCTCTGCGTTTCTGGCACGGAAAAGCTGTGTATGAGAACTGACCTCAGCTCGCCAGGGCTGCGTCTAAGTACTCCGGCGACGTCATCCCGGCGCTAACAACGCTGACGATGGACGCGGAGTCGCAGACGACGCCTAGCGACGTGCAGGGATACTGCTACGCAAAAGTTTCCGGATCCAGACTGACGCCTGGGGATATTCTAAGGTAAGGAATCTAATACTAACTACTGTTTCTTACAGAGATATCGTTACCGAAGGTAAGTAACTTGTGCGATAGGCACTGTGCTACCCTCAAGCTGTAGAGTGCATTTGTCCCAAGCTAAACCAAAGGGCAGTATCTCTGTTGTGATAGTTCCGTATTATGGCAATTATCAGACTGGAGTAGCCCAGGGGATGTCCCAGTATTCTGCACTCGGGCTCTTTTCTCAGTCATCCGCTTGGAAAACGCTTCAGCGTCAAATATGGTGGTGAGGTGCTCCACAAAGTCTTCCCTTCGGCCAGTGTTGGTGAACTCTAGAATCACCTTGATTCATAGGTTATTTCTACAGGATCTTTTTCCAAATCTTCATTTTTGGCTGATTTTGTTTTGAGTATCTTCTCCATGTTAAGTAGCTGTTCCCTCTGGGTTGACACAGTGTCCTCATCCGCAGATATTCTGTGCTCTGCCTCTGCTATATGACCATCTTGTTTTTACAATTATATAGATAGTGTCCATTCTGGTGCACATGCTATCCATTTTGCTGTCAATGGATGTGAGACTTTGCTGCATAGCGACAAGTGGGGATTTCATATCTGGTGCCTCAGTGGTCCCCTCTATAGGGGAATCGTCTGATCCTATATGGTCCGCTCCACTTCCCACTGTTCGAACAGATTTGCGGGCATCAAACTGTAGTTTGGTTTGGCACCTGTCTGTTTTACCCATTGTTATTGGTGGTAGCATGCTCAGGCCTCAGGCACCTCAACGATTAGTGGAGGTATTGTGTGTCCCTGAGCAATTTCACTGTTGTATATTGAGCCCCATAGTCTCCCAATACCTCTTCAGTCCTTCCTTTAATCGAAGGCTATTGCTGGGTTTCCCCGCATGCACAAAGTCCAATCGCACCTCTGTTAGTCAGAGGATCATGAGCAGACCTGGGCAGTGTAGCAGGGTGACACACATACTGCAGTGTAGCTGGGCCGATACGTGGAAGAACTGCCGCTGCTGCATCAAAGTACTGTACAGCACATCAATAAGGGGCAACTGGATCTTTGCGCCTAGGAGTGTGTTGCTCGGGAGAGGCAGACAACCGCCAGAAGGGCACACCTAGCGGCCTGTAGCAGTCAAATGGTCTGGGGCAGGTAGAGTGTCAATTTGACATCCCATACATAGTAGGTCTTATCAATATGTCAAGTCAAGTCAAATTTACTTTATTCGGTATCCAACAATACAATAAAAGTACAAGACAAATATTTAAAACACAGAAAATAAAACCTTCTACAAGTTGCTTAAATAGTTGATGAGAGTGTGCCGAGGAATTCGGGCACGGGGCAGAAGAGTTCCAGTGGGCCGTGTGCAGTACGTTCCACTTGCCGATGATGGCCTTGATATCCAGGGCACCGGCCCCAGACTCCGCATATTCATGCATCACCCAGATCGCCTGCTCAATGTCCTTATAATGAGCAATAATGTGTAGAGCATTTCCTTATCTTCAAGTTGACATGGCATTCATAGAGTGCCCACCGGAAGGGGAACTCGTTGCAGCTGCATAGCCCTAGGCACCGAGTCCACCGCGTTCAGGCCTCTGGGCAGGTGGTTGCTGTAGTTGTCTCTCAGGCCCTGTGGTTAATTCAAGTGAGGCCTTCGCTGCCTAGACCAGGGGCCCGCCACAACGCGTCTTGCCTAGGGATGCCTCAGTAGAGGAGTGGGATGGAGGCACCACACAGCAGCACCCTCTCTTACCGGCAAGTAGTCACAGGTCCCATCCACCGCTGCACACGGGCCCCAGAGACTCAATTAGAGGGGTCTGCAATCCGCCGCAGACAAACGGCTTCACCCGCCTCGCACCTCAGCACATTCCCCTTTCTGGGCAAAAAGAGGACAGGCTGTGCCGCAAAGTTTCTCTGCCTTCAAGTTTCTCTTGGACGCCTCCGGGCAGCAATTCGCGCTGTACAAATTCACATCCTATCCTATCCTATCCTATCCTATCCTGCTGCAGCGTCCACCTTTGTCTTCTTTCGTAGGTCTGTGTTCGGGTCCACATTCTTTTAGAGCCGTGTTACAAGCTCGCAGGCCCATAGGACGACATGGCTGTCTTTGCAGGTAAACTGGAAGTACACCTTATTTCCCCCAGAAAGCAGGGTAATGTGCTGTCCAGCAGTGTTTGCTTACCGTAAAATGATATTCATAAGTGTGATTTGGGCATCTGGTGCAGGATATTGACGGATGAAGGCCTCGAACTACAGGAGCCTGATGTATGTGCGGCCATCTTGCACGACGGCTCTTTAGCGCCCTCTCAGTAGGTTTGGTTTTGCAGATTTCCTCCGTTTTTAGGGCTCGCCTTTCCTATTCCGTAGGAATAGGAAAAGAGCCCTAATGCAGCCAACCCATACTTCAGGCCAAGCAAGGGCTCTCCAGAGGATTTTGGGAAGTGCACGCCTCGTGCACGACCTTGCCTGAGCCTCCTGCCTATCAGCCTGCCAGTTCTCCTCCCCTAATTATTCACTTCACTTATTCACGGCAGGCCGTGACTCTGGCTTGTCAAAGGCTCTGCTCCCCGCCCCCCGCCTGCACTTCACGGCCGCTTGCCTTCTGTCCCTTAATCTCCCCGTGACTCCCCCCTCACCTCTCCCACTCCACTGCTTCAGGCCCCCACCATTTGCTGAGGACATTGCTTGTTTTGCAAACCTCGAAATAAACTATTTGCACAGTACATGCCTGCACTACCCAACACGTACCTTCACCCACGCCCTGCATAGCTGCATTGTCTATATCCCTTAGCTGACACAACAAATGGCAAGTGCAATGAGCCTGCCTCGGAAAAGCAGCTGCCTAACAGGCAGCTTGACTGGACTTCTTCAAACTGGGGTACTATAAATATTGTCACACCAACATTTCGTTTGGAAATTAATACCATTGTTCTGAGCTTAAAATTGGTTTTATGTAATTAGAGCAGCGTTTCCCAAAATGTGGGTAACAATAACTTTAAATTGTGCATGTATTTTTTTTCAAACAATAGCTTTCGCGATCAGGCTGGTAGCTGCGTTTCAATTGCTTGTTTTGGGTGGGTGAGGATGCTTGTAAACTACTGGTGACTAGAGGGGGAGGGGTGTTGTGAGACTCCCCAGATGCTGTAAAGCCAGCTCCCCTGCTACTAACAAAACACATTTGTCTGTGCGTCTGAGCTGCTATTCCACCAATAATTTACTGGCATTAGATGGGAACGTGGAGGGGGCCTTGCTTTTCAACTTTGAGGATCCCCTGTGATCCCAAGGACCCCCGAAACTCCCCTCTCACCCCCTCCCTCCGTACACTTCGTCGTTGCACTTTGCGAACGTTTATATTATATGTTTAGACACGACTTTTTGGTAAGACATTGTTTCGATATATACGTTGCATGTTCCGAAGGATATGGATATATATGAGATTGTTTTTGATGCCAGGTCGTGGTTCCCTGTTGTATATTTCGGTTGACCAGCTAAAGTGGCTCTCTGTTGGATGCAGTTAGTTCTGCATTAGCAAATCGCACCCTGTCATCTGGACAGGCGTGATGGTTTGGGAGTTTTAGTTGTCTGAAAGGAAGTGGTGATCACTGTACAGTACCTTTTTTGTGGTTTTTATCCACTAGCATAGGTCTGTTTCTGCGTGGCACTTGCAGCCTAAAAATCAGAATGCCACAATTCACATTTGCTTGTCATGAGGCTGAATCCCCTTCTGGGATATTCTTGCTAGAGTTAAGTAAATCACGTGAACCTACACCCACTGTAGGATTGTGCTTAGAAGTGACCAACGACAGACTCACTTGAACCCCTTCAACTCTCAGAGATAACCACAGGCACATTAAGGAGAGGTAGAGCGCGCTCTGTAGGAGTAAAGGAAGAGCTGATTAACTGAGATTTCTGCTGTAAAATACTTATGTATTTTTTGCAGTTTTATATTGCTGAAATTGACCCACAGGCATCAGAGCGCTTAACATGAGCATCAGATTACACAAAATCAGATATTTTTAGGCACATGCTGATGAAGGGGTTTGGCAAGAATCATGGGATGTTAAGCTAACCCGCCTGATTTTTCAGTTAAGGTATTACCGCTCGATTTGAGTAAACACCGACTAATGGATAACTGTCTAAGGAGTTTATTCCTGACTCTGCATGCATGCCCAGTATCAAACAATGTTTTGGCCATAGGCAGGAGCCTGGGTGAGACTCCAGTTTCCAAGGCACTACACTACATCTCCCTATAATGCTAATGTCCACTATAGAGAGCACACACACCACTGACTGGTCTTTTGGCACTAAAGCAACATGAACTATTAATTACCAACTACACCCACTTTCATCGGACACTTAAAATCACAAAGATTCCTTTTAGCTCTCAGTTGGACAAATAAATGATCATTTACAGATGTACTGCAATTTTCTGTTTTGCCCACTATTTCTACAACCACATTGAAGGTATCCCTGCATTTTAATGTTGCGGACTCTAGAAGTACGACCGAGCAGGATTGTTTCTACAGCAGCAGGACGATACTTATAGATTTTTCCACTGGCCTTCTTGGGAGTCCCATACAGTGAACTCGGCAAGTGTTTTACGCATGTAGTTTTTTCTTCCTATTGCATTTTGATAAATCTTTTTATTGACGTATTCAAAATACAGGAAAAAACATGGTTGCAGACCTTTACAATACCAATTAAACTCTTTTAAACTATAACTTTGAAAAGGAGTCTAAAAATGAACTACCATTTAAATGTCCACCCGAAGTGCAGGCAAAATGAATAGCAGATATTTTAATTTAATATAATAAAATATGAACTAACACAATTTGATAATGTGTCACTGAAAAGAAAGGAATTATTCTTAGGTTAATTTGAATATGTTTTGTGCAATTACTGATCAAAAGATTCCCTTTGTATGTATGTTACTCATGGTATTTTTGGGACAATACAAAACTGTCTCATAGAACATACCTTAAAAAAAAAAAGTAAAGGAGCAGCTTTCAGGGTGTTCCTTAGCGAGGTGAAGAGAGTGTGGAGCCGGAGCTGAACCCTTGTTCTCTCTTCATCCTTTGTGGCTTGCTCAGGAATGCTTGAACCTGGCTTCTCTGTCCTAGTGCTCATCCACCTAATCACACAGTACTCTGGCAGCTAGAAGGATGTGTATGGTTGCATACATTCCAGCTGGCCCCCTTTCCATAATGACCCAACTCCTATTCATCTAGTTCCACTTGATAACAAAACCAAAACAGATTACTCAAATCACTGACATCCCTTTTTGTAGCACTACTTATTGGGATTAGGCACATGCGCTCAATGAGTAGGACATCAAAGCGCTTTCTTCTCTTTGGCACCCTTTTGCCACGTTGCCCTTTTCTTCTGATTCAGTATTTCCGTTCAACCACACACACACAACCACACACGCACAACCACACACACACAACCACACACACAACCACAACCACACACAAAACCACAACCACACACACAAGCACACACACACAACCACACCATCCGTGCACACTTTCAACAGGCACAGACACCATCAGTCGTCAGTGCACGCTTTCACCGGGCACAAACAACACCAGCCGTCAGTGCACGCTTCCACCAGGCACGCACCATCAGACATCAGTGCACGCTTTCACCAGGCACACACACCACCAGCCATCAGTGCACGCTTTCACCAGGCACACACACACACCACCAGCTGTCGGTGCACGCTTTCACCAGGCACACACAACCACACCGTCAGTACACACTTTCACCAGGCACAGACACCATCAGTCGTCAGTGCACGCTTCCACCAGGCACACACCACCAGCCATCAGTGCACGCTTACACCAGGCACACACACCACCAGCCGGCAGTGCACACTTCTACCAGGCACACACACCACCAGCCATCAGTGCACAATTTCTACAGGCACACACACCACCAGCCATCAGTGCACACATCAATTGTTAACGCATCCACAATTAAGTATTGTAGCAATCGCAGTATGGCGCACTTTACTTTTAAACATATTCATCTAAAGCGCAGCATGACACCATTGCTACAAAAATAAATACACATTTTTTTGGCCTACGATTTATAGACTTTCGTTGCATTGGTTGTGCAATATTTAGCAATGCCAATAGCTCAAACTTAATTAATGCGAGACCTATTGCATTGCAAATGCTTGTTTCAAGACAGTCATGTCATTCTCATTTCTACCTGAGGAGATGACAAATGCCCTACAATCTAAGATCCAATCTCAGAATAAGGTATTCTCAAACTCTCCTCTACTATTTTAAACATCAAGAAAACAACGTCAAAGTATCCACTTTAACTCTAAATTTCAAGTGGAATTTGTTTACCTTGCTTAGTTAGGAGCAGAGTCTTCTTTATCATTGACACCGAAAACACTAACAAACTTCTGACGTGGTGAAGCCTGAATAAGGGCTCCTTGTCTTCCACCTTGTAGCACAACTGGATGTGAAATCTCATTTGTTCATACTCTGAGCCCATTTCATCTCATGAACGCTTTGTCCGTAATACTCCACTTATTTTTGCTAAGTCTATTGCCAGAAGAATATGTTAAACACAACAAACTTTCTGTTCTAAGGCACTTTAGCTCCGATTCTGCATAGGCATGTGAGTTTTTGTTTCCATCCTTCTTTGGTGTGTAATGTTCTGGATTTCCGTTTGAATTTGGTCAGTTGTTTTAATTTTTTTCCAAATTTGTTAAATAAATGCACTTGCTGTAGATACGTCTTTGATTTCGAAGTTCTCCTTAGTTTTTTCCCTCTCAAGGGAGGGGAAGTGGAAGCTTTTCAGTTTGTCATCTGTACCTTCCTCAGGCTGCAGAGCTGTGTACTTTACTGTTTGTTATACGTGGCTGTAAACCAGCACCTTCAGACAGGTTCATGGTTCTTTTCAAATGGTGACTTGACAAAGCAAATACTTTTCCCAGACATTTGCCAGTTTCACACATCTCCAGTCATTCAAAACAATACCCTTTCAGACATGCATTGCCGCTTAAATCATGCAAAAGAGAAGGCAGAGAGCTCTGGGTAGTTCCCAAGTTTAGGTGGACAGCAGCTCCTTTATGGCGCACACTACAACACCAGCGACACACTCACTTTGCTCACCTCAAATATCTGCTTTTCTATCCAAGTTTTTAAGCATGGGATTATGCATAAAAACTTGTACAGAAAAGTAGACATTTGAGGTGAGCTAAGTTAGTGTCGCTGGTGTTGTAGTGTGCTGCATACAGGAGCTGCTCTCCACCTACACTTGGGAACTACCCAGAGTTCTTTGCTTCTTTTTGCATCTCCAATAATATATAACTGACTAAATGTTCAATTAAACAATCTTTGCTGCAGAATATTTTCGTGTATTGTTCCAATGCCTGGATCCTCCTGATCTTGTGTTGATATTTCTTGGTGTTCTGTTGTTGGTGGAAGTTTGCAGAGGAACTTTAATGGTCCAGAATATAATAGTTCTATTGTCACTGTATGCCTCACCTGGAGAATCGTCTCCAGCTGTGATGCCCTCTTCTAAAAAAAATATCTGATCGACCATCCCAAAAGCTAAGACGCTATTGCAGAGATTTCATTCTGTTTTGTGGAAAAGATAAATGAGATTGTGAGCCTTTAGCATGGATTGTATGGAAGAGAGTTGAGATAGGCAAGGCTTCCATGTGTATATTTTTTAAGACTTTAAGGTGTTTAGTTGGGAATAGAGGTAAGATATGTTAATGTCAATGTATATAAGTTGGAAGATGAGTGATTGATTTAAGACTGTAGAGAGATAAGATGTGCAAGACTTACGCTTTTTCAACCTGCAAGGGATTTGAGCTATGCAAGACTTAAACCTTTGTAATTTGTAGGAGAGGTGAGATTTAGGAATCCAATCTACTCTTGGCCAGAAGGGAATTATGCAAGAATTGAAGTCGTATATTCTAAAAGGGAATTGGAATATGCAGACTCTAGAGAGCACAAATATTCAAGACTTTAATCTAGTGTGGATGAGACATGAGCCAATATATGTGAGACTTTAACCTATGTAATATGGAGAAGATGTAAGATGTGTGTGATTTCAGTGAAAATTAAGCTCGGAGTCTTCAGCATGTTTAGTCTGGACGAGAGGGGAGATATGTGAGACTTCAATGAGTACAGGTGGTCCGGTGGAATATGCAAGACTTAAGTGGTATAGTCATAGAGGTGAAATGTTCAGGTTATCTTGAAAGACTGGAGAGTTATGTAAAACTCCTATACGTACCTCAGTGCATAGACCTGTGTGATCTAGAAAAGAGGTGAGATATCTGAGACTTCAAACGTTCATCTAGAATCTGGAAGAGAGGTTGAATGTGAAAGTCTTAAGTCTGGAAGGAAGGAAAGGTGCAGTAATAAAATTGGTCTTATCTGGAAAAGGATGATATTTAAATTCCTTTGGTGTACTTCATTGGGAGAAGGAAGCGGCTTTTCTATTGAGGTTTGGCAATAGAACAAAGTACTGAGATGTGAGGCTTGTCACATGAGGCTGTGGAGTAACATAATGAGGTTCTGTTTTGTAGAAATAGTAGTAAGTGCGTAGAACTGCTATTGGTAAGAGTTTGGACGAGATCCAGAACGATTCAAATGTGTCTTTTGCATGCATGTGCACTGACCACAATGTTAGACCCTAGCTAGGGTATAGATCACAGCACCGCGCAGACATTAGCACCTTCAGGCTTGGCGAGCCCCGCTGTCCGTGCTTGCTGGTAACCAGGGCTGGACTGGACACCAACATCAGCCCTAGCACACATGTGACACCGCTGCATTGCAGGAGATTGAAACTAGAATGGGATCATGGTGGCGAGGCTGGCATTCAGCAGTCTATCTTTATCTGAAATCAGCCACCTAGCATGGAGCCTGCCAGGGTAATGCCAGAGTGGCAGAATGGCTGGCCCTGCTGTTAACGTGTATGTGGAGTTTGCCCGTGTAAGCGCTCAGAAAGGCACATATCTCGTTTTCTGATAAATCTCGAACATTCGGGGTTGGCAGTGGTTGGCAACCGTTGAGGTGTACCAGATGTACCTGTACTTCTAGCGGATGAGACTTTTTCTTGTGGTTCATATATTTGGGTGCAGTTTATCTTCTGGCTCTCTGAATACACCGTGATGATCCTATCCTGTTCTTACGAGATGTCCTGTCCTTAAGTCTGTACAGCCAAGCAGCCTAAACGCTGGGATCAATTTTTGCAGTGAAATAAAGTTAAGGGTCTAACGCATCTTTTCTTTTGTCATCGCTTTTTTTTGGTTTGTTTTATATATCACGAACTCGATCCTACGGTATCAGAGCGCCGAGTTGTGCTACAAACGGACACATTCATTTTGTTATGCGGGGGGAATAAGTAATTTGCCCAGAATTACAGGATTTTGAGCGTCCTTGCCGAGACTCCAAGCTGTTCCACAGCTTTCATAGCTACCGCTTTTTCCGTTACGCCACCTGATAACGCCCCCCCACCCCCCTTACTGATTGATAGTGAATGTTCTACCTCTGCGTAGCATTTTACTTTAAAAGCATGGCGAGTTTGCCTGCACATTTGGGATGGTGTGGCGCTGAGACGCCGGGGTCATATTGTGAAGGTCTGCACTCCCCCAGCGCACAGCCGCGCACCTGTCTCTGTGCGATTGCATTGTGTAAAGTGCTCGGAGTCCCAGGGAGGAAACACCTGCTCATTGCTTCCGAGCTGTCTTGTCTGAGGAGCGTTAGATCCCAGTTTGCAGGGCGCTATTTCATCTTCGTGGCACTCTGCTGAACTCCATGTCTGCAGAGTTCTCATGATAGATGTCTGCACCGCGCACCGTTTGTGCTCCTGGCATGGCAAGGACACAGAAAGTCAGTGGTCCTGCTTTCTTCTTAAGTGCCGCTCAATTAAGCTTCCGCGCCGTGCCTGCACGTTTCCACTCCACCGCCATTTTTCTAGCGAGAACCTTTTTTTTCTTGTATCTTTCCCGCTGGCATTTAAAGGTTACAGTTTCCTTATGACGGTGTTTTCCGCCGCTTGACATTTTTATTGGTTTCTCGGCCATCAAACGCGCAGTGTAGCAACGCGCAGTAAACCATAACATTTATAAATTCTCATTGATTTACTAGCCAGGAGAAAGGAGCTGGTGTTAATGTAGGAGAAAGCACTGGGATAATGACTGTTCCTTTACGTAAGAAAAGAGAAGATAAGATCATAAATATGCGGTGGAAGCGCGTACCCATATTGCATACAACTTCCTCATAATCTTCTCGCGTGCTTAAACCACGAGGCAAGGTGTCATGCATGGGCGTCCGCAGAAATGTTTCCAGGGGGGCAAAAATTTAACTTCATCACCATCCCCCGTCATGATTGAGCACAAGTATTAAATACATTAAAAAAAATCTAATACGACAAAGAGCTTAAAAAAAACAAAGAAACCCATAGGGGGAAGAGAAACATCTTGGGCCAGATGTAGGTAGGCAAATACCGGTCGGTAACGGCCGAAATTCGGTAATTTCGGCCGTTACAGACCGGTATTTGGAAAATTAGATGTAGGTGGGCATTTTACTGATTCGGTAATTTATCGAATCGGTATTTTAAGGAATCAGTAAATTACTGATTCCTTAAAATACCAAATCGCTAAATTACCTATTTTGCTATATAGGTAGCACTCAAATGAGTGCTTTTCCCCTTTTAGGATTCGTTATTTACCACCAACTACAAGTTGGTGGTAAATATTGAAAACCTTGGAAAAAGCATTCAGGGCATGTATGTCTGCAACATGTGCACCCATACACAATTGAGGGGTGCAACAGGGTGTCAAAGTGACACCCTGCCACCCTTCAATGTTTCCACCTTTTACCGAATCGGTAAATACCGATTCGGTAATTGGCATTCATTCCTATGGGCCTCCAGACCCATAGGAATGAAAGGCAATTACCGAATCGGTATTTACCGAAACTTACTGATTCTGTATTTTTTTCGGTAAAATTACCTACATCCCATTTGCCTATTCTTAAATACCGAATCGGTATGATTCGGTATTTAAGAATTGGTAATCTGGGATTATCTACATCGGGCCCCTTGTGAGGTGCCACAGCAGACGACCTGGCAACTACAATAAAACTGAGGGAAAAACTAAAAATGGCCGGGAAAAAATTCTAGATCAGGTTGATGTGGTTCTAGAGCATATGGGTACTCACAAGCTTTCTCTCGGGGGCAAAATTTACAGTGTGGTTTGTGGCTGAGTGCCACACCGGTGGGGGCGGGGTCAGCGTGGAAGGGGGGGTGGGGCTAGAGCAACACAAAAAACAATGACCATGAGGTTGAACACGTGCCCCTGCAGCGGACGCCTTCGTCCACTGAGCCACCAGACCCGGCATACACACATCTCTTGCTCTCTCTCTCTCTCTCTCTCTCTCCCTCCCTCTCTCTCTGTCTCATTCACTCTCTCCCTCTGTCTCCCTCCCTCTCTCTATCTCTCTCCCTCTCTCTCTGTCTCCTGTCTCATTCATTCTGTCTGTCTCTCTCTCTCATTCACTCTCTCCCTCCCACACCCTCTCCCTCCCTCTGTCTCCCTCCCTCTGTCTCTCTCCCTCTGTCTCCCGCCTCTCTCTCCCGCCCTATTTGTCTCCCTTTCTCTCTGTCTCCCTCCCTCTGTCTCTATCTCCCCCCTCCCTGTCGCCCTCCCTCTGTCTCCCTCTCCCTCCCTCTGTCTCCCTCTCTCTTTGTCTCCCTCACTCTGTCTCCCTCTGCCTCCCTCTCTCCCTCTCTCTCTCCCTCTCTCTCTGTCTCCCTCTCTCTCTGTCTCCCTCTATATGTCTCCCTGTCTGTCTGTCTCCCTCTGTCTGTCGCCCTCTGTCTCCCTCCCTCTCTCTCTCCCTCTGTCTCCCGCCCTATTTGTTTCCCTCTCTCTGTCTCCCCCCTCTGTCTCTATCTCCCTCCCTCCCTGTCTCCCTCCCTCTGTCTCCCTCTCCCTCCCTCTGTCTCCCTCTCCCTCTCCCTCCCTCTGTCTCCCTCTCCCTCTCTCTGTCTCCGGCCCTCTGTCTCCCGCCCTCTGTCTCCCTCCCTCTCCTTGTATCCCTCTGTCTCCCTCCCTCGGTTTCCCTCCCTCCCTCTGTCTCCCTCCCTCCCTCCCTCCCTCCCTCTGTCTCCCTCCCTCTGCCTTCCTCCCTCTGTCTTCCTCCCTCTGTCTTCCTCCGTCACCCTCTGTCTGTCACCCTCTGTCTATTTCACAGGTCTTTAAAAGACCATTTACTTGTTAATGAGGCTTTGTTGTGAATCACCAGGTCCCCATAGAGCAGAGTGCCTGGCCACGCTGCTTCGGCGGTGTTTGCTGACACTCTTAATTTTTTTTTAAAGAATACACAGGTAGGTTGTCTGCAAGGCATGCTAACGGCAGACAGCCCATTGTCATTCTTTAAGTGATCAGCAGCAGACAGAATGACAATGGGCATGTCCACAGTCTGCTCGAGGTTGGGGAGGGGCTGCTGCAGCCTCTAGAGTTCAAAGAAAAGTGCGAGAGGCCCCAAGTGAGAGAACTCTTGGGGCTTCTCGCAGGGGAACAGCACAGCCTGCTGTAATTGTGAAAATTAAGGGGATAAAAGGCATCCGTAAAATGTTGACATCCTCCCTGCTCAGAACACATGGGCGTCCACTACAGCAACGTGCGCTGCCTGAGTGATACTACCACATTGTCCCCCCCCAGCAGACGCCCATGGTGTCATGGGTAGGTTTCTGTGGTCCCCAACTAAAGCACAGCCTGGCACTGAAGAATGACCTTCAAGCTCCTCTTTCACGCATTCAAGGCCCTCCACAACATCGGACCAGTATACCTAAACAACCGCCTCTCCTTCCACGACCCAAGAGATGCCACCAGTGATCTGGCCTCTCTCTGGATACTGTCCCAGGCATCTACAAGACCTGAACGTGAGGAAAGTCTTTCTCCTACCTCGCAGCCAAGGCCTGGAACGGCCTCCCCTACACCTCCGACAAACACCTACACTGCTCGCCTTCAGGAAGGACCTCAATACCTGGCTCTTCGGGTGGTCTTATTTTTAAGTTTAAATGTCAGAGTTCCTTACCGTCTGTGGATCCAGGTAGCACCACCACCACACCAGCAAAGGAAGGTATTTCAACATCAGTGTCATCTTAAGTACTTTTTTGAGTCTCGGACCAGACGTATTTTGTGCTACCCTGTTTTGAGCAACTTTGAATTTGATTGCCTATTTTCTGCATATTCTAATCAAGCATGCGTCAATATTGAATTATATATTTATATTAATAATAAAAAAAAATCTCAAAACAATTGCCACAAACCCGCCAAACTCCTGCGTGACGGGTGCTCCTTCGTGCATGTGGCATGCATGTAATCAATAAACCAACAACAACGTCCCCCATCTAGGAACAAATACGGAGCACTCCTGTGTTTTGTATTAATACACACCCACATATATATACACACATCTGTATACATGCACACCTCTTAAAAGCTAGAGATGCAGTTGGGTTCTTGGTTCTGATAGAAAATTTGACAAAGGTAAACTTGAGCATCACAAAAATTACATTACTGGGGTGGCCTGGGCAATTTCCCACTTTGGTTATACCTTAAAACGTCTCTGTTCAACATTCCCACAACTGATTTTTCCATATGCAAACATTATTATTTTGAGTATATTTGTCTAGTGAGGAGCAGTTGGAAATGGAACAACTTCCATATACATATCAGGAAAGAGCCATACATTCTGAAATATCATACACTACTGAAGACTCTGCTTTTCATACCGTAAGCCTTTTATTTTGCATTCTAGCATCTGTACTGTTTTATTGGAGACACCAAGAGACCCATCCAAATAATATAGCTCAGAGATGGGGCTTCTATCAGAGGTGATTTCTGCTGCCATGATCGGACCGGGACCCACTTCCAGGTGGAAGCATGTGCATACTGGGGGCATATGCTGGACCTTCCAGGAACGACCACCTGAATTTACACCGAACTTTCATGGAATTGGTGGCACCAAAAACAGTCACTGGTTTGCCAGCCTAAGTTGGGTGTATGATCAGAGAGCCTGTTTTGCATTGCTAAAACTGCTTGAAAGCATCACCAGTTGAGAGGCCATTTTCAATCACGCTTAGTAAGCGTGCAAGGCCTACCGTACTAAATGAATGCTGGATACAGACAGAGAGCAGAGGGCAGCCTGAGAGGGATGATATACTTCACAATTTACAGTGACACTGCTTTTTGTCAGATTGTGAGAATCCACAGAAGGACGGTCCCACCTCTGGTATTCTACTTACTCGAGGTCCATGGTGGTATTTTATGACATATTGTGTACCTTCTTTGAATGACTTACGCACCCCTTTTTATAATGATGCATTTGTCACAGTGGAGATACTTATTAGTATATCTCTGCTACTGCACTTCTAATTAGTTGCTCTACACTTTGTCTTCACGTTCACCGCAAAGGAAGTAGTGACATTTGACTGACAGTTTAAAATAACTCACCGCCAATTCAGCCATTCTACTTCATCAACCCTCTGGCTAATCTCCCAGTTCACCTCTCTGTCGAACTGCAGGAGAAGAGGTACGGCTGCAGTTGGCTCATTGTGCCAGACATTTTAGGCTGTAGTGCATTGCTGCTTTGGCATGGGATAAGGGGCCATGGTTGGTCAATCCTCAATGTAGACGGCCAGCCACCAGATTTCTGATGGCTACGTCTAACCACAGATTCCTCACATTGAGAATACCCCTCGAGGCGCCAGACTCGAATCGGAACTTTTACTCACCAGTTCCCTTGCATGCTGGTAGGAGGTGTTGTGAGGCACTGGGTCAGATGCGTCCCACCCTAGAAGTGACATCGGGGCCACAATATGAACTCCGCGTGTCGATATCAGATCTCATTAAAGCTCATTCTACCAGGACCAAGGCTACTACATACTGGCACGTGGGGTGCTGAGTCTCGACATTTGTTAGGCTGCTACGTGGGTTTCACTATACACATTCCAGAGGCACTATTGCATAAACAATCCGGTCCACTGGGAAGGGCACTTGGTCCACTAGGTCCTTCAGGACTTTTGTAGTTTGAGCTAGTTCACGGGCCCACCACCTAAGATGTATTGTTTTGGTATCTATTCAAAAGGTGAGGAATTGTGCAGTTAGAAGTCTCCATCAAAAGAACAAGATACGTCGCCTCTGTAACTCTCTTTCTGGTAGAGACTCTTTCTAATTGTTGATTCCTCACCCACCCTCTCATGTCCCTGTTCCTTTAACTTGTCTTCACATAAAAAGATCCCAATTTCGGAATTTTCACTGTGATCACGACCAATCTGGTTGTTTCTGTGTTGCGGGCTTGGAAATATCAAGAAAACTGCTGATGTCAGCACACATGGGTCGTGCCTTTGTAGACCTGCGCATGTCACATCCGGCCTAGAACAACGTCAACGCAGAGCCAAAAGCACCATGTTCCCATGCGCAGAGGTATTGCAGAATATTTTCCTATTGAAGTCTGATGCCTGGGAGAGTATTCAAAAGGTGAGGAATACGCGGTTCGATAGAGTTTCTACAAGGAAGAGCATTCCTGACGTAAATAGCTTGATCATTAGAGATCTGCACACTGCCACATTCTGATTATTGAGGGCTCTGCTTTGGATGGCGCTGACAGATTTCAGAAATAAACTGATATTGATGCGCAGAGGTGTCCGTTATATTGTGTCCGTCGGCAGGACAGGTACGACATGAGCTGCACTATGTAGATGGCGTCATGCAGCTGGTGTCGGATCTGTTGGGGAGTGCAAGAATAATCTCCTGTTCCTGTCTGGCACCTGCTGGTATTCACAAGCTGAGGAAAATACAGTTAAATAGAGAATCTACCAGAAAGAGCCATACCAAAGGTACAAAACTTGTTCAGCTCAGTTGGCCACACAAGCCGTGTTGATTAAATAGGGTCACCTTTTTTATGCATTTGTCAGACCCCTGTCAGAGTGCCATGGGTCATACATGAGCGATTGGGCTCAACCATGGAGGTTGAGGCCTTTTACTCCTGATGTTCCAGGCTCGACTTACTATGGGCTCAGAGCTACTGGACCAAGTACCCCGTCAGCACTTGACTTTCAGTGGTAGCATTGGCCAAGCAGTTGAAGGATTCTCCCGGGGAGTGGGTGAGGAGGTGTAGATGCAGAGGTGTGAACACAACTTACAACTTAAAATATGTTTAGCAGCTGCAATACATGATTCTCTAGTCAAATACTTACTGTTATGAAAAACATGGTAGTTATACAAAAACACACAATGAAATACAGCATATAAAACAATACACACAGTCCCTAAGTCGCACTTCCCTGTCACTAGCGGTATCAGTTATTCCCTATTCACTATATTTCTATAGTGCTAACCCGTATTCTGGATAAGCCCCCCCTAGTAGTCTGAGTCTTAGAGGTCCCACTCTGACTCTTCCAAAAGTCAGTATTCCAAAGTGCTCTGTGGAGGAACAATATCCTCTGGGCCTTCCAACCCTACGATCATTGTTACATGCTCCTGCAGCGGTTGCACTACCAGAGTCTCTGGGAGTTGCACTCTTGGACGTCGCGTAGGGCTGCCTGCTAATGGTGAGTTGCAGCTTTGCAGGGGCAGCTGCTGCATGTCCACAGTGCTTTATCCAGTGAGACAGTATGTTCATCTGATCCTTCCCACAGGTGTGGGGGACGATTGCTCGGGTTCCAATCCTTAGTCAGAGCTTGGGCACTCCCAAGTAACCACTGAGTCCTTTCCACTTGATGGCAGGACTGGGCCACGCTCCATTTTCTTCACAGTGACCACCTCTGGCACACCGGGTTAGCAACCTTACTCTGCACACGGATGATTGCCTGATCTGGAGGCTGTAATTTCCTCTTCACGGCAGCCCTCTCTGGGATATACGAGGTGGCTGATTGTACTCTTCACACAGGCGACAGCCCGATCGACACAGCAGTCCTGCAATCTTCGCAGCGGCACTCTGTGGCATACGGAGTTGCTGACTTCCCTCTACGAGTGACCGCCTAATCGAAACAACCACATTTAACTTCATGGAAGTCCCATCTGGCGTATGGGGTCACCGACTTGAATGTGCACACGGGCTATGACCCAGTGGATCTAGTAGCGTCTCTTTGCACCTTGCTACTGAAATCTACTCACCAGGATCTCCCACTGGACTTCGTACTCTGCTGGGAGACCTTAGCCCTCAGTCGTGCAACAGGCAGATGTCTTGCTGCGCTCTTCCTCAACATACAGTCTGAATGGCTGCTTGGCACTGAACAATTGTGGGCCGTCAGTCTTCACTTCTTATCTACTTCTGTGCCACAGACATAACTGTTACGTCCTCAACTGTGGCACTGGTTTACGGATGACGTAACTGTTAAATCCGCAGCGCATGACCTGGAAATTCAGCAGAGGAATTTCCTTTTTCTTTCCTTCAATGTAAGGGCGATTGTGTGCATGGTGCGCTGACGTTATTACATCAGTAGTAAGCTGAGAAGATTGTTTATTTTCACTTTCACTTATTGGGTGCTTGTGGAGCTTTCCCTAGTAGATTGTTGCAGGAGGGCGATCCCGAAGGAGGAATCCACTACTAGACGCCAGGGTGGGGGGTGCAATCCTTTGGGCAAGTGTTATTGACCCCCAACCCTCCTAATCTGGGTAGAAAGCCCACTAGGAAGCCAGGGACTCTTTTCTTTAAGTAGTTCAGGGGTGGGGGCTGCCCAGAATGGGGATGCCAATGCCTCCTCTCAAAAACAAATAGGCACAGTCTTACTGCCCACTGGGGGACATAAGGGGGCAGTAGCCCCCAATCCCTACCCCAGGGAGGGCAGAAAGCCCACTAGGCACCAGAGACTTCTTTGTTTGTATGTCCAAAGAAATAGCCACTGTCTTAATGCCCTCCCTGGCGGGGGGTCAGAAAGCTCATTAGGCACCGGGGATATGCTTTCTGGGCTTGTCAGGGAACGGCCTCGTACGCAAGGGTCACTCCCCTTTTTTTGGGGCACACATTTTGGCTGTTTCTGGCCCCCCTCCCCTTGGGGACAGACCAGCAATATTTTTTTGCTCATTTACCCTCGAGGGGGGTAGAAAACCACTAGACACTAGGGAAAGTTTCTGTGTGTGTTCGAGAACTGGAGTTCAGCTGACTGTCTGCGTGTACTGGCGTTTGGCTGGTTGTCTACCTGCATTTTCCTGGCAGCGTGTGAACCTGCATTTTTGCTGACTGCGTGTGTGGACGTGTGCTTGGCTGGCAGTGTTTGTGGACTAACGCTTGGCTGGCAGTATATGTAGACTGTCTCTTGGCTAGTGGTCTGCTTGGATAGCACTTGGCTGGCAGTGTTTAGACTGTTGTTTGGCTGGCGTTGTGCATGGATGTCTCTTGGCTGGTGGTGTGGTGTCTGTCGCTTGGCTGGCGGTGTGCGTGGATGTCGCTTGGCTGGCGGTGTGCGTGGATGTCGCTTGGCTGGCGGTGTGCGTGGATGACGCTTGGCTGGCGGTGTGCGTGGATGACGCTTGGCTGGCGGTGTGCATGGATGACGCTTGGCTGGCGGTGTGCGTGGATGTCGCTTGGCTGGCGGTGTGCATAGATGCTGCTTGGGCGGTGTGCGTGGATGGCACTTGCCTGGCAGTGTGCTGGTGGTGTGCGTTGGCGCTTGGCTGGCAGTGTGGCTTGCATGGATTCTCTAGAATTTTATTACCCAGGGTCCCATTCAAACCTCAAATTTAGTTCAAAAGTCATACTTTCTTCACATTTCTGTGTGGAAAAGTTGCGGGATTATCGCGCCTGCACAAATTTCACCTGATAAAAATGATACCTCACTTGTGTGGGTGCCCAAAGCAGTCGGCCTTTAAAGTGTACTAAAGAGCCTTGCTATTTCTTTATCCAGTGTATGTCCCACCCAGATCTCAGTAATGGAACAATCCACACATCTTTCTGGGTGGGGATTCCCTATGTTCATGGCACACACCCATGATCCGTGTTCTCCCATGACAACAAAAATCAGCACCAAGGAATCCGGATTTCATTGCAGCTGGGGGACTCAGAGCAAAGCATCATTTGTGGGGCTTTTCCATCCTAGCTGCGCTCCTTTCAACCTCCCTCCCATTCTTTAAAATTCAGTCAGAAAAGCCAATGGTGTATGAAGTAGTTTACAATTCATTTCCACATTTCTATCACACATCAGTGCCAAGTCATACTCTTTTTAGGTTTCAATGTTATCTTGCATTTACAGATAGTTTTTGAAAACTCATTTGGTTAATCTGCAGGATTTTACAACTGTAGTGGGTTTTTTTGTTGGGCGGGAGCATTAGGAGCATTTAGTTCATCTTCTGACTCGTAACAGGTTTAGCCTCGAGTGCAAATATGACCGGTGAGAGGTAATATTAGTGTTTCAGACCCATGTGGGTTTACACCTCTATCAGTAAATCTATACTAATACTCCGCATAACAGCAGTGTTTCTGTAATATATTTATTACAAATGTATTGTTTGATGTGTATCGACAGAAAGTGCCCTTCATTATGTTCATTTCAGCCTCAACAATGGACAACTGAAGTCATATAGGCCTTAGCAGAGCATCGTTCTTCGAAGTTAAACCAATCAATGTGCAACAGATAGTTGCACATCCAGCTATTGAATATACATTAAATCTACATAATCCAAAGCCTGTTGCCAAAGAGCCGACCCCCACACACACTCTGTAAATTAGGGAACGTAATGGATTTTACCACATAATTCTGTTTTATAAGCACAGGTCAATGACATTAAGTGATGAATGGTTGAAAAGCTTGTATTTTTATTGATGACATCAGCGACACTAACCATAGAATGCCTCATTTTATCAACAGAAGTCAGAGTGTTTTTTAAATTTGGAAACGTTTTCGCAAGAACAGAAAGAGCGGATTTGTTGGTGTCTGAAAGAAAACATTACGAAGCAGAAGTTGAAGGAAACTGCTACCATTGAAAAGACGGTAAGCTCCTGAATCTGAAAGTTAAATCTTCTTACACAGACCTAAATGATCAATCTTACAGAAAACTTGTACTTTTGCATGCACCGGTTTTAATGTGTGAAGCTGTGGCTTTTCACAGTACAGTGCTTAATCAGTGAAGCAAATGTACTTGTTTGATTTGCCTACAATGAATACTTTATTTCCAGTTATTGTCATAGTACATTTTAGTTATCAGAGGGCCCTCAAGTAAGTAATACAGTTGTGGAGCAAATTTAAATTGGGAAAAAGTCCAGATAGTAAGGATCAGGCATTAAGACATACCTGTTTGAAGCGCAGATGTGCCTTTTGCTTTATAATCTATTGGTCGTGCTTGATGATATAAAAGGAATATTGACAAGAACATATTTGGCATTGGCATGCAGTCTGAGAAAGGGGACCACCTTTCTTGGTCAGAGGGATTAGAATAGATTAGATTACCTTTTATTCGTTTTTTGTAGAAAATGTGCTATCTAAAAACCCAAGCATGATAAAACATGTCACATCCTATATTAAATATAAAATCTATAAAAACAATTCATTGAAATGTAAATCTTTTCAGATGTGTCTTTAAAAGAAATTTCAAAATCCGACTAGAATCCTCACATCACATTGTTTGAATTCAATTCATGTTCTTGAAAGTCCACTGTTACTTTTGCTGTCAATTACGGTTTGCCAATATACAGGCAGATGCATCAAAGAAAATACCGGGAGCAAACGGGCAGATTCTCAGAATCTGCCCGTTTGCTCCCGGTATTTTTGCATTTGGGATGCATCATCCCAAATGCAGAAATCGCAATTTAAGGAATCTCTAAATAGAGATTCCTTAAATTGCTCTTGCATTTAAGGAATCCCAAAATGAGATTCCTTGAATGCAATGCATGAAACCCCAAAAAATAGCGATTTCGCTAATAGGGGGAGCAAATTACCATGAAGTTGAACTTCGTGGTAATTGGCTAAAACTTTGAAAAATGCACTTTTGTGCATTTTTCAAAGTTACATGTTGCGCGCACACATGCCCTGAGGGCATGTGTGTGTGTAACATTTGTGCACAGGTCCATTTCAGGGGTGCAACAGGGTGTCCTTTGGACACCCTGGCACCCTTGAAATAGCGGAACATTAGAGATTCGGTAATAGCTAATCGCTAATAAGGAATGGCTTCCCCATTCATTCCTATGGGCCTTTAGGCCCATAGGAATGAATGGGGAAGCCATTCCTTATTAGCGATTAGCTATTTCCGAATCGCTAATAAGGAATCTTAAGGAATCGCTAATAACATTGCGATTCCTACATGCATCCCGTTTTGCGAGTCTTTAATAGCGATTCCTTAAAATTCGCTATTAAGGACTCGCAAAACATTACTTTGATGCATCTGCCAGTTAGTGTCTTAATCGTATCCTCCAAGCTACTGCCAAGAATACGCCTACCATTCTTGTAACAGCTGGATCCTGATCATCAAGCAGGTGGAGCACTAATAAAGCTGTTTGTAAAACGGACCCTGCTTCTCCTTAACCAAGGAACAATTATTTTTATCTTGCACCTCCTTCTATTGAAGCAGATTAGAAGAAAATGCTACAGATTTTCTGATTCGGATCACGGTTACATTTTTTGATCTCAGCCATTTTCCATTTCATCAACTGTTTTCCGCTGTCAATTTAGTACATCTCGCCATTGCAGACTGACGTCTCCTCTAAGCACATCCAAATGTGTGGACTAAGGCTGTTGGTTGTTACCTAAAATAAAGATGTCTTTCAAGCCTAAATAAGTTTACTCAGTTGTATGTTCTGCTTTGAATTTTTTGGCAGAGGTCTGTGGTCCCATACATGTTTCTTAAAAAAATTCTCTGACAGGTAAGACTTGGCTGCATAAAGTTTTACATTTTCACATGTAATCTGGTTTCAGTACAACATATGATTAAAGCTTTGAATGATCGGCCTAGCCTTTATCAATCACTGCCATTTGTTTGACTGCATATAGAGCACGGCTGTTCTGAACACTCTCTAAGGTCGATTTAAACACAAATCCCCTTGGTCAGAGGGAGATAATCTGTATTGTGCAAGAAATGAATTTACTCTAAACTCCTTTATGTCCATAGGGAATTGTTTTGTATGAAAGTCTTGGCATTAAAGCGATGGCCATAATACCTTTTTCAAGAGGGTTACTTGATTTTGTTTTGCTCAGTAAAGGGCCATAAAGGTGAGTTCATATTCTTGGCCCTTTAATGGCTGCTTATTTCCTGTCTCTGGTAAATTGAAATATCATTATCTTGTGCAGGAACTGTCTTTGTACACTTGACAGTCATTGTGCATAATTCTGGATAATATATCTAGGACAATGTCTATGCACCATTTTGTACTTTACGCAGATGACTTTCAATATCCTGCAAGCCAGTCTAGAGAATTTTTGAAACCAAGAGGGATTTAAGGCCCTACTTATTTTTAGCCATAGAAGAAGCATGTGTCCTAACTGCAAAACAATTAGGTTTCTCTTGTGTGCAGCAACTGACTCATAGACGTTCTTGACAACTAGTGCAGCAATTTCCTGAGAGCTCAGAATCCTCAAGGCCATCTAACCGACTGGGCCTGCAGAGAATGAATGTGATGAAGGCATACTAATTAAAACCTATCCGGTGAATTTGATTCAGGGGTTATTTTAATGTCTAAATGTACTAATGCAAATGATCTCAAAAGACCTTGAGTGTAGAGCATTCTATTATTCATGAACATTGAACTTCAGGGCTGCCAGTTTTTATTAGCCACTCTATGTATTACTTTTTATGGCAGGTACTGGTGGTTTCTTGTGTAGCGGTCTATCTTGTACGTATTGGTCACCCATTAACCATGAACAAGAGAGCATCGAGTTGAAGCTGGCGGCTATGTCTCTACTACACACAACTGCCTCTTTACCTCCGGGCTGAGCACATGCAGTGTGCGGCTAAACTACGCATACTGGCTTACTCTGACCAAATGAATGGACCTCTACATCCACTCTAGTCAATGCTGGGGGACAAGCTGTAGCACGCAGAACCGTCCCATATTTATGCACATTCCGGGAGGACTAGGGCAGCTGGCTGCGCCCTTCTCTAGCTTCCCCAGGTCTTACCTGAGAGAGGCCTCCCATGGCATGCTGGCTGTAGTTGCATCTCATAACTTTCCCTCCCAACCTCGGAACATGGCACAGGCCACGGCCTGCCACATTTCACCCATTGAGAGGTTTACAATTCATGTATTGTTTTGTATTGTATAATTTATATAGTGGCTCGTACGTCTTTGTGGGGCACTGAAGCAATTACCTGCCAGTGGTCTCTCTAGAAATGATTTTCATTTGGGGCACACAAGTGGCCACAGATGATAGTGATGGAGCCAGCTACAATGGGCAATTATGAAGATTGTGTGTGTGTGTGTGTGTGTGTGTGTATTTATATTTCTCCAGTATTGTATCTTTACTTGATTTACTAGCTTGACTCATTCCCTGTCATTGAAGTGTGAGTCCCATGGTATAATAAGAAAGCAGTACAGTTTAATACATAGCCTATATTTGCTAGAAAGCATTCACATCGTTAACTTATCCACACAATTTATTAAGAACCAAACTTTAGCCAAGGTGACAGCACTCTCTAGAACACTCCCCATGGAGACTTCACTCTCTCAGGTTTTCTACTGCATGTTGTGTGATGGGAGTCTCTCTGAGCTCTGCTCAGTTTCTTACCAATTTTCTATTTTGTAAAGGCTTATTCATCACGAAAACCAGTTCCAACCTACATCTGCCAAGAGCTGACTATTCAGGATGTCAGAATCAACAAAGAAGGGATTTGTTGAGACCTGCTCGAACATCTGGGAAGAAAAGACTACCTTCAGAAGACCCACATAATGAGTATTTGTATTGTCTATATTCTTCATACAAGGTAACGAATTGAAATATATGCTACACATTTTCCTCTAAGACACTGAAGGATAGAGAGGGGATGCTTCTTCTAAGGCTCTAAAAACTGATATCTAAAGAGACCTCAATTTTGGAGGAGGAGGATAGTGAGAACGCCTCACAAACCGAAAAGAGGTCACGAAAAAAAGAAAGATCACATGAACAGATACCTTCCTAATCACCATCATAAGAGATTAATAAGGACCCATCAAGTGTCCTTAGAAGGGCATAGAACATCAGGGAAGTGCTCCCACAAGCAGCAACGGATAAAGTCTCAGAAAATATAAGACCTGAGCCTACTACTACTGCGTCTAGTTTGATATTATAATGGAAGAAGCCCTCCGTGTGATCACTGGAAAAATCCATGTCAACTGGCAATCAACCTTGAAATCGATGAAGGTGGCAATGACAACATTGCTGTCATCGACACTGACAACAGCGACTTTGACATCTACACTGAGGAATACAACTATGTTGGTCGATCATTATGACACTGTCAACAGCAACGATGCCAACAATGGCACAGTCGACGACGGGAGCACTGTTGATAAAGAAACCATTGACGACACCATCGGTGACGGGCTGGGGGACTTCCCTGACAACAAAGATTACAGATGGATAGTAAATAAAATAGTAGTTAATAAACTTTAAATTTCCTATACCTCTAGGGTCAAGGACAACCACTCAGAAAGAAATAGTAGTTATCCGTCCTTGGTATAAACTATCTCCTGAGGCATTTTCGTCTCACTTCATACCTCCCAGCAACAACCATGAGAATATCGAACTTATGGTAACCCAAATGGAAACATCTATAAAAAAACACTCTAGATGAAATCATCCCAGAAACCTCTGTTAAGGCTAAGAGCACTGCTTCACCTTGGTTTACTGAGGACCTGAAGTGTGAGAAAGCGACCTGTAGAACAGCTGAAAGACGCTGGCGGAAGAACCGAACGCAAGAAGACCGTGATAAATAAAAACTCATTCATTCTAAATATCTAAAAACATAAAGAAAGCAAAAACACACTACCTCTCTCAAAGAATAAATAAAGCGACCAAGTCAAACAAAGAACTGTATAAAATCTTGAAAGAGTTCACTTCCCCCCTAGTGGAGCGCTCCACCTTTAGTCCCACCTCAGAGTGGGTAAACTCACTATCTTGTTATTTTGACAACAAAATCAAGTCAATCTACTCCTCTTTCCCAGTAGATAATCAGGATAGGCCCATATTAGGCACAGTATCTCAAGAGAATATGGCTTTCACTGACATTACTCACTCTCCGTCCCTAACTGAACTTGAGCCTACCACTTCGGACGAAGTATTAGAAGCCCTAAAAAGAATTAAATCAGGTTCTCCTACCGAGTTATTGCCTCCTCTTAGATGTAGTGGGATATTCCCGGTTTTGGCCGGCACATTGTCTGACATCTATAACCGCTCCTTTGAAAGTGCCTCAATTCCTAGTAGCTGGAAGTAAGCCCAAGTCAAGCCTATTCTCAAGAAGCCCAACAGTGACCCTTCCACCCTATCCAATTATAGGCCTATATTCCTGTTACCTTTCTTTGGGAAAGTACTGGAACATCTGGTGAATAAACGACTTACCACCTATATTGAGACACATGCTCTGTTTGATCCTTCACAGTCAGGGTTTCGCGCCGCACATGGCACAGAGACCGCAGTCATTGAGATAGTGGACAACATTCGGCTCTCCCTGGATAGAGGTGAGTCAGCAATTCTGATCCTGTTGGATCTATCGGCAGCCTTTGACACCATCTCCCACAGCATTCTGAAACATCGTCTGTGGGAGATTGGTGTCAGGGGCAATGCCTTAGCCTGGTTCAAAGACTATCTCACCGGCCGCTATACCTATCTCAAAATGGACACCCATGTGTCTGGAAATAGGCCTCTCACTGTGGGGGTACCGCAGGGGTCGATTCTTAGCCCCCTTCTGTATAACCTATATGTGACCCCACTGGCCAATATCATAAAATCCTATGGCTTCTCCACAGTTTCCTATGCCGATGATACGCAGGTATTAATTACCTGCAATTCTCGGTGTCTGGACACATGTCTAAGGTTCAAGCAGTGCATGGTCCATATTAGCAGATGGATGAGTGATAACAAGCTCCAGCTTAATTATAGCAAAACCGAAATCCTGCTATTTGGCTCAGCCAAAACCATTTGGTCCCAGGAGTGGTGGCCTCACGAACTTGGTCCTTGCCCAGAGCCAAAAGAAGTGGTACGTGACTTGGGCATTATGCTAGACAGCACTCTTTCAATGAAAGCACATGTGAACCAAATATCAGGCATGTGTTATGGTATACTTAAACAACTGCGTAAAATCTTTAAATGGCTACCTCTAGAGGCAAGAAAACCTCTGGTTCAGGGGCTTATTATCAGCCGTCTAGATTACGGTAACGCCACTTTTAAGTCAATCAATGAAGGTGTGCTTACTAAACTCCAAATATTACGGAATGCGGCAGCCCGGTTGGTACTGGGGATTACCTCCAAGGTCTGCCTCTGTACCTAGCCTAAAAAAACTACACTGGCTCCCAGTGCGGCAAAGATGTCAGTTTAAAATCCTAAGTCTCACCCACAAACTCCTCTATGGTATAGGCCCCTCCTACCTGGCAAAGAAATTAGCGTGGTATAAACCGTCTAGAACTTTACGTTCAAGTATGAAATCCTTTCTTGTTCAACCTAAGGCGCGAACCTCCAGAAACGGGTGTAGGGCTTTCTCCTATCTGGCTCCGCAGCTATGGAACAAACTGCCTTCCCATTTGCTGTCTCTCTCTAACCATCTAGATTTTCGTAGGAGCCTGAAAACTTGGCTCTTTTCCAAGTAATCTCCCTCTCACCCACTTTGTGCCCCCTGCAATGGTTAATTGCCGTTCCCTGCCAAGCGCCCTGAGACCTTTTTGGTGAATTGATGCGCTATATAAAAGCTTTTGACATTTGACATAGTCGATGACACTGTTGACAAGAGAAAGAATATAATCTGACTCTTGGCTTGAACATACCTCCCCAAGTAAAATCTTTCCTACCTTTCATCCTACTCACTAGATGAGGAGGATTCAGATGACAAAGAACCATTTGGAACGCCCCATAGTTCTTCTCAACTGAATGTTAAATAGCATGAGGAAGAGAAACACTATGAAGATTATTATTCCTCAGGACCAAAACAATATAGCGACAATCCTACTCAGTATATGGACCAATTCCAACATTTTGGTCACCATCCGCTTCTAGAGGGCATGGTTCAGGTACCAAGATTTTTAGTAGACGACCTCCAAAGTATGCTGTAGGATTTTTACAGGAGGTTTCTGGAACATACAACATTGCAGCTTATGAGACTACCATAATCCCCCTCAAATCCAGATTCCCACTCCGCTCACACCGCATATTTTACCTGCGCCTCTGTTACCCAAATGAACACCAACTTTAAACATTGCAATGCTGCCTACAGATAATGGAGTGTCCTCAAATGAGGATGGAGAATGGGAAATCCCTAATGATCATTCAAAACCCAATGAATAGGATGATTACCTATTTCTAGCACCATTTCTGCCGGCACCACAGCCAGTGGAGTCTCCACCGGATGACATCCGAGGATTTCATACTTTGATGGAAAGAGCCACGACAAGGTTTCAATTACTAACAGTCAGAAGGTTTTTTATATGACTTACATAGATTTTATTTGGGAGGAAAGTTCTATTATAATGAAGAACCCAGCTACAGTCTCCACGGTTTTACCATGACTAGATAAGAAATATATAAAACACCAGAAAACTCACTGTCATGCTTGATTGATCATCTAAAACCAGATTCAGTAGTAACGCAAGCACCTGAACGTCGATCCAATAACTCGTCCACACCCATCACAACACCACCTGATAGAGAAGGCAACCGCGGTGGATAACACAGGAAAACTGTTCGAGCTGCCAGTTCATTAGCTATTCTTGGCTGCAATGACAGGTAAATGTGGTCAAACATTTGCCACATACATAGATCTCTTCCCGGAAGATGTAAGAGGAGAAGCAAAAAAAGATCCTACAGGAAGGAAATTTCTCAGAAATGATTGTTAGATGGAATTGCGTTGATAGGTTTTTGCCAGCTGGCGGGAGCTGCTGTTCTCAGAAGGCAAGGGTGGTTGAAAGCCACATCTTTCAGACCAGAAATCCAGAGTAAAATCTTGGACATTCCATATGATGGGGAAGCATTGTTTGGCAAGTACATGGACTACGCCGTATAGGCGATTAAGGAAGGAAAACAGGGGAACCCTACTCCCTATGGAACCAGGGTAATAGTTCTATAAGGAAAAACAACAGTTCCTGTGGATTCATAAGATACCTTTGTAATAAAGGAGGCAAAATTGCAATATTTTAAAGGGGTTCCTCAATGACAGAGGGCAAAAGAAACACTAACACAGGAGAGTTCATGTAACGTTTTTATACATTTTTGGACCAAAAGCAATATAAACATAATTTGAAAATCCAAAAACATTAGTGCATTGTGTCCCAAGTGAGAACGGGAACCCAAAGTTAAGTGACAGTGTGAATTTCTATATACAAGGTTGCCACATTTTTTTAAGTCGACCATTAACAAGAATAATCTCTCTGTAGACAGCAGCAATATGCAATGACAGCGCTGTGTAATGGTTCGCTTCTTATGTGTGTCAACGGTGTTTCGACCCTATAGTCAGTGTAGGGTCTCCTCAGGACCTACGATGAAGGGACATTTGAGGATGTAACTGGGCAGTCTTGTAAATTGTGTGCCACACGTGGAAAAATAGAAGAAAATAAGTTACTCACATGAGAACCCGTCTGGGTACTCAATATGAGGAAAAACTGCCAGTAAAATGATTGGAATGCGGCCAGATGTGCTCTGGGCGTACTTTGCTACAGCCGTAGCGGGGAAAATTCCTATGGTAAATGTTAACCAGTGACTATGCACTGTAACCAGAATGTATATAAATATCCTGCGGGACAGCGCTCCGCCTTTTCGAGTAGCAAGGCTGCTTCCGTCAGCCTTGTGAGGTACAGTGCTCAAGGCCATAGGATTAAGTTAGCAATTACTCCTACCCCAGATAAAAGGTTTGTCAGTATAAATTCATACAGACAACTCCATCAGAATGTATTATATAAATAAGCAAGGTGGCACAAGATCTCCAGGTTTATTGCCAAAAGCATAAGAAATCCTGGAGTGGACTCTACAGCAACAGATAAGGATCACAGCGGAACATGTTCCAGGGACAAGCAGCATTCTTGCTGATACATTGAGCAGAACCAGGAACAGCTGTCATAAATGGCAGCTCAACAAGGAAATTCTGGACAGAATTTTCTCTCTTTGGGATGGACCAAATCAGCTCTGTTTGAGACGCAGGAAAATGCCGGTTCTACCTAAGGTTGCACCCACAGCTGGGGTAATAGGTTTTCTTTGCTTATGCCTTTCACCTGCTTCTGTTACTTCCAAGACTTCTCAGCAAAATGAAGAGAAAACCGTGCGGAATAATTGTGACTGCCCCGAGATAGCCCAGACAGCATTGGGTCCCCAAACTACTACTCCTATCGTAGAAGACTCACATTTGTCAGAAACCTCTACCTATGTTACTGATAATGAAACACAACTTCATCCGGACCGGACATCCTCGCACTTGTCGGCTTGGGTCCTGAATACAATGAGTTTGCTAGCTTAAACATTCCACAGGATTGCAGAAAAATTCTTGCAAAAGCCAGAGCTGATACTACCAATAGGACGTATTCGCTAAAATTGAAGCGTTTCTGTTTATGGTGCCAAAAATCAAAAATTAACCCTGTATCAGCACCACTGGAACAGATTCTACCCTACATGTTACTTAAAGCAAAATCAGTTTTGGTCTATGCTTCAGTTAAAGCTCACTTAGCAGTAATTTGGAGTTTTAGAAGATCAACTGGTTCACCATCTCTATCGTATAGTAGGGGGATCAAAGAATTTCTTAGGGCCTTTTGAGAGTCTGTCCTCCAATAAAGAATCCTCCTCCATCTTAGCAGCTAAATACAGAACTTGCACAACTGATGAAAGCTTAATTCCAACCCATTCACAAAAACAATATGAAATGTGTAAAATAGAAATGCCACTTGTATTGGCTTGACATCTGCAAGAAGAGTTAGTGAAATACAGGCCTTTACAATTTAAGAGCCATTTATGCAGTTCAAGGATAATAGTGTGCTTCTCCGAACCAATTCCAAATATATCTCTAAAGTCCCACCGGACTTCCATTTAAATGAACCTATGGTCCTGAAGACATTCTTTATGAATCCTCAGGGTACAGCATAAAGATCATTACAGGCTTTGAATGTTAAAAGATGCCTGAAATTCTGCCTGCGCCGAACAACGCAATTCAGGATAGCAGACCAGTTGCTGGTTGCATATGGAAACCTTTGCAAGGGTTTTTCAATTTTCAAGCCGAGTGTAGGTCAATGGATTTAAGCGTCTCTCCGGGTTGTGACACTAAAGGATGGAAGAGGTTTAAAGGACAAAGTACAGGGGCATTCCTCTGTCTCTACGACTCCTACTCTCTTCGCTGGTGTCTCTTGACGAAATATGTTGAGCAGCAATTTGGAAGAGCAGGCACACATTCACACAAAATTGCCTGGTGTCATCTGAGCAGAATGATGCGGCTACGGGACACGCACTGTTGAATCATGTCTTCCAGTAAGGTGAGCCCATGCTTATTCTGTTATCCCACCATCCGCTATTGTGTCATTGTACTTATGATTGTGCATGTGTTCTAACTGCTAGCTGTTCTGATTGCAGCTTGTGAATCTATGGAAGATCCAATACTGGCAAAGAAAATACCTTACTTGTAGCCGTAGTTCTCCAGTATTGGCATCTTTCATTAACTAACATGCGACCCACCCTCGACCGTGTAGAGGCTCCCCTTATTCTTATGGGATTCATCTTTTTACCACTAGCCCTTGAAAATCTTAGGGAGGGAAGCCTACGTGGGGAATGTTTTAGAGGGTGTTATTGGGTGAAGTTTAGTTCTTAATAAATGATACGGTTAAGTTAATGAAGTGAATGTTTTCTAGCCAGTATAGGTTATGTATTACACTGTACTACTTTCTAATTATACCGTGGGACTCTTACTTTGACAACTGGGAATGATTGAAACAAGGGAATCTATGAAAGATGCGAATACTGGAGAGCTGCAGTTATTGGTAGATAACTTATTTTCATTTGTACAAACACACAAAAAACATACAAAGTCATTTAAACATTTTAGGCAGATTATAAATTAAACATTACTTGTGTTTCAACGTATGCATTCATTGCAAACTCGGACACTGGATAAAATTATTGAATTTTTTTATGTAGAAAACTATTTAGTACTTAATATTTGTAATGTATAATAATTAATAAATAATTTGATACAAATAACATAAGCAGTCATTCATGTTACTCGATATATTTGAATTTGTCTGTTGTATATATATTTTGCCTGCGCAAGTGTATAATGCTACTTGCCTAGGTTTTTTCTCAGTTGCAATCCTGGTTCACAAGCCAGTGAAACCAGGCCCCCTCGATTCTCCCCCCTCCCCCCCCCCCCCCCCAACCCCCCACAACAGTTTTTTTTCTACAGCAGAGGGTGCTTCTGTGAGCTGTTTAAACTGTGTTTTACTAGGGACCGTGCACTTCGTTTTTTGGCCAGCAAGGGGAGTAACGTTTTATTCAAACAGTATTGTTAGATTTCGAGTTAGTGAGGCCCTGTATCTGCTGAAGTCCAAAGTGTGGATTGAGCCTGTCTGTCTCCTAGGAGATTCTGAACAGGAGAAGCAGCTTCCAACTCCCTGGCCAGCAAACCTTGTCTGAGGTCACTGGGACCTTATATGGTCTGCTTGTGCTTGGTACATGTCTACACTGATTGGTGGTTGTATCTGGTGTTTCTATTGGATTAGGGTTAATGTCCTCATTGGTTGGGTATTTGAGGGTTCTGATTGGTTTCTGGGTCTGTGATTCAATCGTAGGGTTGGGACTAGGGCTTCCTATGTTATTGGTTGTTGGTAGTAGGGTGGGACTAGGGCTAGGGTTAGACCTTTAATTGGAAGTAACGATCTGAAAGAGACATGTTAGTGATAGATTCCTTACCTTAGAATATCCCCAGGCGTCAGACTGGATCCGGAAACTTTTGCGTAGCAGTACCCTTGCGCGTCGGTAGGCGTCGTCTGCGGCTCCACGTCCGTCGTGGGCGCCGTGATGACGTCGTCGGAGTACTTAGACGCCGCCTCCGCGTGCTGACGTCAGTTCTTCTTTTTTCCGCGCCAGCAAGCGCAGATCTGGGAAAAAGCAGTGACCCTTAGTCAATTTTTGACTAATTTTTTGGGATCTTTTCTTGACTCCAATCGGTGCCGTAGGGATGCCTGGTTTCAAGCACTGTGAGGATTGCGACTGCACGATGTCGGTCACGGATCCGCACCACCTGTGCCTAACTTGTCTGGGCGTCGACCAAGACTACAAGGCCTGCTCCGACTGCCGGTCCCTCTCTTCGAAAGCCAGGCGGGAGCTGTCCCGCAGGGGACTCGAACTCCGGCAGTAGGCCCCGCGCCGCGTGAGGTCCCGGACCCACAGGAGGTCGAGGGACAGGTCGCGGGGACAGGTCGCGGGGACGGAGCCGCCACAGCTCCAGGAGTCGGCACCACTCCTTCGGGTCCAAGTCGTCAGGTAAGAAGCACAAGAAGTCGAAGAGGCGTCATCGCTCTTCTGACTCCCCGCGATGCGGCCAGGGGTTCGGGTGACACCGCCCACGCAGCTCCTTCGGAGTCGCGGGCGTCGCGTCCTGCCCCACACCCTCCGGTCCCTGGGCAGAACGCGACGCCGGAGATCGAGCGCTTCCTCATGGCCATGAGGTCCCTTTTGCCTCCGACAGGCTCCGCGGCGCCTCCGGGCCAAGCGGACCCGTCTCTGGCCCCTAGCGGGTCGGGGGCTTTGGCCCCGACGCCTCCGGCACCTTTGGGCCAGGCGCCGCAGGGCCCCCCGGTCCCGACACCGCCGGCGCCTTCGGGCCCGGCGCCGCAAGGTCAAGCAGTCCCGACGCCGCCGGCGCCTTCGGGCCCGGTGTCGCGGGACCCCACTGGTCCTTCATCGGGCTCTGGATCGTCACCAGTGGACCTTACGACCCCCCCCCCCCCCCCCCCCCCTCCCCCCGGCGTCGATCCGTCTGGTGTCATCCCCGGCGCCGTCCTCGGGCGGCGCCGGCCCCGATGCCTCCCTCGCTCCTGTTCCGGCGCGGGAACGGTGCCGCTGGGCGCCGCTTTCGACGCCGCTTGGAGATTTCCACTTCTACAAACAGGCCCCATTGATTGACAACCCTGAGTATCAGGAGATGGGTGATGAGGAGGATTGGGAGGGGTCTGAGGACCCTCTGACCAAGGAGTGTCAGTCTTATGAGGACTGGGCAGGAGACCTTGGGGAGGCCAGTGGTCTGGACACCTCTCCAGACACTGGTTTTGTCTTCCCTCCTACCGTGGCTTCGGAGGAGGGGGCTACATATAGTGTGGTGTTGACGAGGGCTGCCAAGGCCTTGGGCCTTGAGCTCCCCGTCGCGGCCGTGAGGACTAACCTCCTCACTGAGGTCCTTAAACCGCAGTCAAGCTCGACCGAGCCTCTGCTGCCCTTTAATAAGGCCTTGATGGACGTTCTTTTGGGCACTTGGTCCAGGCCCGCTACGGGTTCGCCCGTAGATAGGAACGTGGCCAGACGCCACCGCCCGGCCCCGGGCGACCCATGTTTCCTATCCGCCCACCCCACCCCCGAGAGTCTGGTCAACCAGGCCTCAAATTCCCAGACCGCATTCCCGTCGGCTCCGCCGGACAGGGAATCCAAGAGGTGTGAGAATTATGGAAAGAAAATATTCTCCTCCCCTAGTTTGGGACTGCGGTCTTCCATCACCGCCTGCCTCTTGGGCCGCTACACCCACTCTCTGTGGGAGACGGTGGAGGAGGTGCTGCCAGAGTGCCCGTTGGAGGTACGGGCCAAACTCGGCCAAGCCCTTGTGGAGGGCCGAGACGCAGCCAAATATTCTATACGGTGTGGGCTGGATACCACCGACTCGCTAGGCAGAGTGATGGCTACGACGGTGGCGGTCAGATGCCACACCTGGCTGAGGTCCGACAACTTTTCGGCAGATGTCCAGAACACTAAAATGGACATGCTGTTCGATGGCCATCGCCTTTTTGGCGACAAGGCAAACATGTGCTTGAGCGCTTTAAGGACTCCAGGGCTACGGCCAAGTCCTTGGGCCTCTCGGCCCCGCTCCAGCAAATGGGTGCCTTTCGCTCCTTTCGTGGCCAAGGAAGGGGCTCCCCCACACGTGCTGCCAGCCACACGCCGCAGACTAACATCCAGCGCTGTGGCGGCCGTGGAAATCGCCGTGGAGGCGGTCGGGGACAACGGCGAGGTCAGTCCACACCTTCCCCCTCAGCATCCGCCTCTAATCCCTCCTAGTCTGTGCTTCTCGGCCCATGTGACGCCAGTGGGGGGCAGGGTTCGCCATCACCACTCTCACTGGCGCACTGTCACTTAGGACATTTGGGTGCTGCAGATCGTCCGGAGGGGCTACTCCCTCCCCTTCGAGACGACCCCTCAAGCCATGCCACCGCAATACCACCGCGTATCGGGGGATCACTTGCGGCTCCTGCAGGAGGAAGTTTAGGCCCTCTTGTCCAAGGGGGCCATCGAGCACGTTCCTGGACCAGAAGTAGGACGTGGTTGCTACTCCCACTACTTTCTGGTACCCAAGAAGGGCAAAGGGGGCCTACGCCCTATCTTGGACCTGAGGAACGTCAACGGCTTCCTCCGGAAGCAGAAGTTCAAAATGCTGACTCTGGCTCAGGTCTTAGCTGCCCTGGACCCAGGAGACTGGATGGTAGCGTTGGACTTGCAGGACGCCTATTTCTACATCCCCGTCCTGCCGGCATCCCGAGCTACTCAGTATGTCAGTCGATCCCCCGGTTCGTCTGCCTCTTCAGGAGGACCTTCTGTCGCAGCAGCAGGGGACGGTCCTCCACCCGAACCTGTCCAGTCTCCACTGCCATGCTTGGAGATTGAGCGCCGACAGTTGAGGCCATTTGACTTGCCTCCTGAACTTTGTAACATCATTCTGGCAGCCAGCCGTCCCTCCACAAAGTCGGTATACGCCTGTAGGTGGAACAGATTTGTGTCCTGGTGCACAGCAAAGGCTGTGGATCCCCTCAATGACCCTCTTTCTGAGGTTCTTGTCTTTCTTCTCTCTCTTGCCCAGCAGGGCTCTGCTCTGGGCACTATCAAGGGCTACCTTTCTGCTCTTTCAGCCTTTTTGAGGCTGCCTGATCAACCTTCTTTGTTCAAGTCCCCTATAGTTAATCGATTCCTGAAAGGCATCACGCATACGTACCCTCCTGTGCCCTTTGTGATGCCTCAGTGGGACTTGAACTTGGTTCTTACATTTCTGTAGTGCGCTCCCTTCGAGCCACTCCACAACTGTCCTCTTCGCCTTCTAACCTTGAAAACTGCCTTCCTGGTAGCCATCACCTCTGCCAGGAGAGTGAGTGAGCTCCAGGCTCTTTCTTGTAAACCTCCCTTCCTTTTAGTCCATCCGGACAAGGTTGTGTTACGGACAAGGCCCTCCTTCCTACCCAAGGTAGTCACGGCCTTCCACATTGGGCAATCTATCACCTTGCCCACCTTCTTTCTGCCTCCGCATCCCTCGAGAGAGAGGAAGAGAGGCTCCACCGTCTGGACCCAAAACGTGCGCTCTCTTACTATCTGGATCGCACACGTCCGTTCCGGGTGGATGACCAACTCTTTGTTGGTTACGTGGGCGCTAAGAAAGGGAAAGCGGTGCACAAGCGGACCATCTCGCGGTGGATCATCTTGTGTAGCCAGGCGTGTTACTCCTTGGCTAAGAAGGAAACCCCTATGGGGCTGAGGGCTCATTCTACTCGAGCCACAGCGACTACAACTGCTTTGGGCCGAGGTGTGCCCTTGTAGGACATTTGCCAGGCGGCTACGTGGGCCTCGCTGCACACGTTTGCAAGACAATAATGCCTGGACAGTCAAGTCCGGAGGGATGGCTTCTTTGGCCGTTCCGTCCTCCAGGACTTTCTGGTGTGATTATTGGTTCGCAGACCCACCACCACGGGGTTGGTGTTGCTGGGGTATTTATTCTAAGGTAAGGAATCTATCACCAACGTGTCTCTTTCAAATGCACAAGTTACTACTTGTGTAACGATATATCTGTAAGAGACATTAGTTAGTGATAGATTCCTTACCTACCCACCCATCCTCCCCGTTCTGCGAACCGATATCTAGGGTTAAGGTCATCCCCTTTCAGGGCCCTAGTTTCATGGCACCAGTGTTGTTTTTTGGCATAGCTCTGCGTTTCTGGCGTGGAAAAGCTGTGTCTAAGAACTGACGTCAGCACGCGGAGGCGGCAGCTAAGTACTCTGACGACGTCATCATGGCGCCCACGACGCCGATGATGGACGCGGACCTGCAGACGACGCCTAGTGACGCGCAAGGGTACTGCTACGCAAAAGTTTCCGGATCCAGTCTGACGCCTGGGGATATTCTAAGGTAAGGAATCTATCACTAACTAATGTCTCTTACAGATATATCGTTACACAAGTAGTAACTTGTGCATTAGGGCTTCTGGTGTGATTGGTTGCTGGACTAGGTGTGGGACTTAGAGTAGGGTTAGGCTTTCTTTTGGAAGTAGGGACTAGGGCTACATGTGCCATTGGTTACATGGACTTGTTTTGGGACTACTGGTAGGGCTGGGGCCTTTATTGGACGTAGATATCAGGGTTTTTTAACTGATTGGGTGCTTGGACTAGGGCTAAGATTGGCTGTAAGGTCCTGGTCTCCAATTGGTTCTTAGATTTTAGGGCTAGTGTTGTGATTGGATAGTGTTAGGGCTAGGGTTCCCATTGGCTGAAGGGGTCACCTGATTACTAGGGCTATAAAAAAGGCCAGGCTTAGGGCGTCTCAGCCCGGGCGTGTAGAGCCTAGAGGCATAGAGGACAAGGGCAGTTGCCTGTTTGAGCCTGTTAATGGCAGAGAGGACAAGGACAGTTGCCTGGTCGGGACTAGGGCCAGAAATGGTGCCGTATTTCTCATTTAGCAATACCCAGCCCACACCATCCACATCCACAAACAGAGCAACACACTCACACCAAATGTATACCACGCACAACACTATGCACAGATTAATGTACCAGCCTGCACTACAAACCCAACCACATCTACACACCCTACTATCCCAACTACCACACATATCCATCACCTACAAACAGCACACAACTCTATCCTATACCACTAACCAATACTCATCACTAACACAACACCAATCAACACCATACATAACTACATCCCATTCAGATACACTCTCCCTGCTGTAATTACACCTAACAGACCACATTTTATCACTAACAAACGTATAATCATCCTTCCATAAGTTGTCCAACAAACATCCTCCTCTCCCTTCTACCATAATAACACTAACGCACAACACACACACTGCACACCACCACACTTTGTAACTCTTGCAACACATATACTTTCAATGTAATTATGGTTCTACATATTTATCACTTTCTTCTAATTTAGCATTTCCAATGCACAACCCTATTTCTCAACCTATACTTTGCTCAATATATCTTGTAGTCCAACCTTCCGACTCATCTCAAACTTCTTTTACTACTCCTTTCCAATGCACTACCCTATCTCTCATCCTATACATCTATCAATATATCTTCTACTTCCACTCTTTCATGTATCCCAAACCCCATACCACTACTATGATTTTCAAAATAACCCTTTCTAGACTCTCTCCCACTCTACCCCTCCTTGTATCATGACACCTCTTTCACTATACTGATCCCCTAAAACAAAAAAACCTTTCTAAACTCTTTCCTCTGAGTCCTCCCCTCCAAAACTCCTTTTTACTCATCCAAAATCCTCCTCCTATTGCTAAGACCTATTAAAAAAAAAATTTCACTCTTTTATCCCTCCACTATCCTTTTCAATCGCAATTAACAGACTAACATGTTCACTTCTCAAATTCCATATTAAACTATACTAATATACTACCCAAATAACTGAATAACATATCCACTACTCAAATTACTTCATATTTTTTATTTTTTATTTACTATACTAATTTTCAACAGTAATCCTTTATGGGTTCCGGAGTGGTGTGCTACTCACCAGAAAAGTGATTCAATACCCATCAGGGGTAACAAGTGCTATATGAATGCACATCTTTGTTCCCCTTTTTATCCCTCCGCTTTCCTTCTCACTCCAAGTAACTGACTAATATCCACCACTTAAATAACTTCATATTTCACCATATTAATTCACCACTAATCCTTTGTAGGCTTCCTGAATAGCGTGCGTCAACAAGCGCTGTATAAATACAAACCTTTGTCCTCCCCTATCCTTCTGCTATCATTCCAAATCCAAATAACTGACTAACCTATCCACCACTTAAAATGTACTTGCGTGTTTCACTACACTAATTCACCACTAATCCTCTATGGGTCCCGAAGTAGCATACTACTCGCCAAAAAAGCGCTTTGACGCCTCGTATGGGGTAGTAAGCGCTATATAAATGCAATTACAATTCAATACAATACAATATATAATTGGCACACCTGACCATTGCGCTGTGCTGTCTGTAGAGAGGCCAGGTGTTGAATGCCCATATATTCTAAACTCCTTTATTACCTACTGATGGGGACTGTTAGAAATTCGCTCTGCCTTTGGCTTTAACTTTACAGCTCTTTCATGGCCTGATACAAACACCCACCCACAACCCGAACTCACACAGATGTATTGCGACAGCTCTTTTCACAATATGCTTCCAAGAATAAGTAAAATGGGAAATGTAAACGGGAGCATTATTGCTGTTCCCGTTGTCCCTTTTTAGGTCGAGCTCTCTCGACCTATTGTCATCGAGTTGCTCCTCAAGGGAGCTAGACTGGTGCACGAGCGCCGATTGCACATCGTGGACGCGCATGCCCAGCCAGCCAGCCCCTCCCCCCCCCCCCCCAGCCGTGCACATCACAATCACGCACGCACACAGCCACACGGAAGCACACACACGCACACACACCCTCTGCCCCCCACCCACTCACCTGGCTCTTTCTGCGTGTCCCTCTCCCTCTGCAGTGGGTCAGTGTAGGCAGCAAGCAGCCTCAGAGGTCGGCGTGTCTTCTCCGGCGCTTCTCCGGCGATCCGATGTGCACGCTCACGGCGACGTACGCCAGGGGCTGCAATTCCACAGCCGGCCACTGGGGACAGGTCCGAGACCGTCGGGGGGAAGCTGCGTCTGAGGTAGGAGCGAGGCATCGCTGCAGAGGAGGAACCATGCCGGCTGCTGGGCACTGAGCAGTGAAAAACCCCGGAGCAGCAAGGCCCCACCTCCCCCCACACCTCCGGAGTCCGCTTCGTTGCATTCTTGTTTGTATTCTCAGACAGCCGAGGTGGTAATGCTAAAAAAAAAAAAAAATGTAGCAGTGCGAACTTTGGCCTTCATGCCTTGCCATCATACGCAGTTGATGGGACCGGGTGTGCGTCAGGGACTGCGCGTTCGCAGCAGGGCCTGCAACCTGACGTGCTGTTTGCCTTCCGGACTCAATGTCTCTTGCCTGCAGAAGGGTCACAGGCTCGCCAGGGGTGCTGTGCATTATACATGACGGTGGCTGTTGGGAGCTGCTCTGGGCCTTCACGGAGATTGCCGTCCGTGCTGCCCCACCGCAGGCATGAGCTCAGTGCGCCTCAGATGCGGCTCAGCGCCGGAGCCTGCTGTCTCGTGAAGGTGAGTTAGCCGATACAACACCTGCCCTACCAGTCACTTTCCAAGACCTTTAGGCCGGCGGATCATGGAGGGAGCTGTGGCGTGTTCCTGCATGCTTGTCTCTCCACAGCAGGCCATAGGGAAGGAGGCAGCTGAACCCGATCTGCAGACAGTATTTGTTTCCCGAGCTACAGTACTTGGCTCCATTGCTGTATTGCATGGCCTCCTTGGTAAAGGGAAGCAGCGTCATTTGAGCGCTCACGGGTGTCTTCAGCTCTGCTCCCTCCATGACTCTCAGGTCCTCCTTTCTTTTACTTTTTAAGAGGACCCTCTGCTAATGCCGTGAATCCCACAGACTCGAGGTATGTATTGGGGGGATCTGGGTATAGTGGCTAATAAGGGAATGTGCTCTGATACAGAACTTCAAAGTGAGGTCAAACAAAGCACTAGGAAAACCTGAAAGATTGTCTCACAAACCGATAGGGGAAACATTCTCGTCAGAAACATCGGCCTCAAAATCAAATGTGATTAACAAACTGTTAGGTTAAAAGCTATCATTAGTTCAGTTCCTGCATCCTGCGGGTTTGATACGCTGTAATTTAGCAGCTCTTTATATGGCCTGCATCCCCCCACAGGGGCCTCTTTGTGCCGCCATCGCTACCGAATGCTCGTATTTGAAGTCTTTGTCACAGGAATGCGCAGCTTCGCTTGCAGACAACCACGGTCTCTGGAGGGGAACCATATGGTCTTATAAACCATTGTGCCTTAGAAGACTAATTGTGAAATGGTTTCAGACTTGAAAGTCTAACGCTGCTTTTTGTTTTCTCGAATATAACCAGCCTTACTCTGTAGCTGGATAAGACCTGGGTGCCCAACGTCGGTCTAGGAAGGCCGGGTCTGATTTTTAGTTTATCCAGGATCAATGTAAATCATTTAGACGGCTCTTAGTTGTCCTTAAAATCTGACAGCCGTCCACCCCATCCCTCCACCACCCGGTTTAAATTGGTTGCCAGCCTAGAATAGAACTGTATGTTACCCTCCGTCCGAACCTATTGCTCTTTAATATCATTACCCTGTCCCTGTACCTCTGATCGAGCTGTTGCTTTACGCCCCTTACCCTCTACTCAGCCTTCCATTTTGTTTCTGACATTTATTCTCTTTTCTTCTGGCTCTCCACCGCTGCCCCCTCACCTCTCCGTCTGATCTTCACTCTCTTTGACTGTGGATCCACTGGTCCTATTAGCATGTGCCCCGTTTGTGCTGCCTCTCGCCACAAGACCTCCTTCCCGGTGAAAGTTCCAATTGATGACTTGCAAAAAGTTGCTACTTGAATCCACCCTGACAGAAGAATGTCTAACAGCGGACCCCCTATGCTCAGCAGAGAAAACAAGGGGCATCTTTACTGTTAAAAACAAGATGACAACTGAGATCGACAGATGCAAGGAGGCAACAATAAGCACTTCCAGTCTTGGCAGGCGCTGTCACCATAGCAGCCGAGTTGATCTCCAGAAACACACGTGACAGTCAATGGATCCAGTATCAGGTATTTGTAGTTGGTCACTTGTGATTCCCATCGGAGCTGTTCCGTTCCCCGTGCAACCTCACACCCCTTCCACTCCTCTGCCTAGATTATGGGCCCAGGCCTCACTGCTGCCCCCTGTGCCTCCTCAACGCCCTTCATACTTCATCTCTGCCCTTGTTGGATCTCTGTACCATGTGCATACCTAGTGCCCCTGGCGGCCCCTGTTTCCTCTCTGAACTCCTGTGCCTCCCTGCTGCCCTTAATGCCTCCTACCTGAACCCCGTGCATCCCCCACTCCCCGCTGCCATTGATGCCTCCTACCTGAACCCCGTGCATCCCCCACTCCCCGCTGCCCTTCATGCCTCCTACCTGAACCCAGTGCTTACCTCACTCCACTGCCTCCCTGCTGCCCTTCACGCCTCCTACCTGAACCCTGTGCATCCCTCACTCCCCTGCCTCCCTCCTGCCCTTGATGCCTCCTACCTGAACCCCGTGCATCCCTCACTCCCCTGCCTCCCTGGTGCCCTTGATGCCTCCTACTTAAACCCCGTGCATCCCTCACCCCTGCCGCCATTGATTCCTCCTACCTGAACCCCGTGCATCCCTCACTCCCCTGCCTCCCTGCTGCCCTTAATACCTCCTACCTGAAACCGTGCATCCCTCACTCCCCTGCCTCCTTGCTGCCATTGATGCCTCCTACCTGAACCCTGTGCATCCCTCACTCCCCTGCCTCCCTGCTGCCCTTAATACCTCCTACCTGAAACCGTGCATCCCTCACTCCCCTGCCTCCCTGCTGCCCTTAATACCTCCTACCTGAAACCGTGCATCCCTCACTCCCCTGCCTCCCTGCTGCCCTTAATGCCTCCTACCTGAACCCGTGCATCCCCCACTCCCCGCTGCCATTGATGCCTCCTACCTGAACCCTGTGCATCCCTCACTCCCCTGCCTCCCTGCTGCCCTTGACGCCTCCTACCTGAACCCCGTGCATCCCTCACTCCCCTGCCTCCCTGCCGCCCTTCATGCCTCCTACCTGAACCCTGTGCATCCCTCACTCCCCTGCCTCCCTGCTGCCCTTGACGCCTCCTACCTGAACCCCGTGCATCCCTCACTCCCCTGCCTCCCTGCTGCCCTTCATGCCTCCTACCTGAACCCCGTGCATCCCTCACTCCCCTGCTTCCCTGCTGCCCTTAATACCTCCTACCTGAACCCGTGCATCCCTCACTCCCCTGCCTCCCTGCTGCCCTTAATACCTCCTACCTGAACCCCGTGCATCCCTCACCCCCTGCCTCCCTGCTGCCCTTGATGCCTCCTACCTGAACCCGTGCATCCCTCACTCCACTGCCTCCCTGCTGCTCTTCATGCCTCCTACCTGAACCTGTGCATCCCTAACTCCCCTGCCTCCCTGCTGCCCTTAATACCTCCTACCTGAACCCGTGCATCCCTCACTCCCCTGCCTCCCTGCTGCTCTTGATGCCTCCTACCTGAACCTGTGCATCCCTCACTCCCCTGCCTCCCTGCTGCCATTGATGCCTCCTACCTGAACCCCATGCATCCCTCACTCCCCTGCCTCCCTGCTGCCCTTGACGCCTCCTACCTGAACCCAGTGCATCCCTCACTCCCCTGCCTCCCTGTTGCTCTTCATGCCTCCTACCTGAACCCCGTGCATCCCTCACTCCCCTGCCTCCCTGTTGCTCTTCATGCCTCCTACCTGAACCCCGTGCATCCCTCACTGCCCTGCCTCCCTGCTGCCCTTGACGCCTCCTACCTGAACCCCGTGCATCCCTCACTCCCCTGCCTCCCTGCTGCCATTGATGCTTCGTACCTGAACCCTGTGCACCCCTCACTCCCCTGCCTCCCTGCTGCTCTTGACGCCTCCTACCTGAACCCTGTGCATCCCTCACTCCCCTGCCTCCCTGCTGCCCTTGATGCCTACTACTTAAACCCCGTGCATCCCTCACCCCTGCCTCCCTGCTGCCATTGATGCCTCCTACCTGAACCCCATGCATCCCTCACTCCCCTGCCTCCCTGCTGCCCTTGATGCCTACTACTTAAACCCCGTGCATCCCTCACCCCTGCCTCCCTGCTGCCATTGATGCTTCGTACCTGAACACCGTGCATCCCTCACTCCCCTGCCTCCCTGCTGCTCTTCATGCCTCCTACCTGAACCCTGTGCATCCCTCACTCCCCTGCCTCCCTGCTGCCCTTGATGCCTACTACTTAAACCCCGTGCATCCCTCACCCCTGCCTCCCTGCTGCCATTGATGCCTCCTATCTGAACCCCATGCATCCCTCACTCCCCTGCCTCCCTGCTGCCCTTGACGCCTCCTACCTGAACCCCGTGCATCCCTCACTCCCCTGCCTCCTTGCTGCCCTTGATGCCTCCTACCTGAACCCCGTGCATCCCTCACTCCCCTGCCTCCCTGCTGCCCTTAATACCTCCTACCTGAACCCTGTGCATCCCTCACTCCCCTGCCTCCCTGCTGCCATTGATGCTTCGTACCTGAACCCTGTGCATCCCTCACTCCCCTGCCTCCCTGCTGCCCTTCACGCCTCCTACCTGAACCCAGTGCATCCCTCACTCCCCTGCCTCCCTGCTGCCCTTCACGCCTCCTACCTGAACCCAGTGCATTCCTCACTCCCCTGCCTCCCTGTTGCTCTTCATGCCTCCTACCTGAACCCCGTGCATCCCTCACTGCCCTGCCTCCCTGCTGCCCTTGACGCCTCCTACCTGAACCCCGTGCATCCCTCACTCCCCTGCCTCCCTGCTGCCATTGATGCTTCGTACCTGAACCCTGTGCATCCCTCACTCCCCTGCCTCCCTGCTGCTCTTGACGCCTCCTACCTGAACCCTGTGCATCCCTCACTCCCCTGCCTCCCTGCTGCCCTTGATGCCTACTACTTAAACCCCGTGCATCCCTCACCCCTGCCTCCCTGCTGCCATTGATGCCTCCTACCTGAACCCCATGCATCCCTCACTCCCCTGCCTCCCTGCTGCCCTTGATGCCTACTACTTAAACCCCGTGCATCCCTCACCCCTGCCTCCCTGCTGCCATTGATGACTCTACCTGAACCCCATGCATCCCTCACTCCCCTGCCTCCCTGCTGCTCTTGATGCCTCCTACCTGAACCCCGTGCATCCCTCACTCCCCTGCCTCCCTGCTGCCCTTAATACCTCCTACCTGAACCCCATGCATCCCTCACTCCCCTGCCTCCCTGCTGCCATTGATGCTTCGTACCTGAACCCTGTGCATCCCTCACTCCCCTGCCTCCCTGCTGCCATTGATGCCTCCTACCTGAACCCCATGCATCCCTCACTCCCCTGCCTCCCTGCTGCCCTTGATGCCTACTACCTGAACCCCGTGCATCCCTCACTCCCCTGCCTCCTTGCTGCCATTGATGCCTCCTACCTAAACCCCATGCATCCCTCACTCCCCTGCCTCCCTGCTGCTCTTCATGCCTCGTACCTGAACCCCGTGCATCCCTCACTCCCCTGCCTTCCTGCTGCCATTGATGCCTCCTACCTGAACCCCATGCATCCCTCACTCCCCTGCCTCCCTGCTGCTCTTCATGCCTCCTACCTGAACCCAGTGCATCCCTCACTCCCCTGCCTCCCTGCTGCTCTTGATGCCTCCTACCTGAACCCCATGCATCCCTCACTCCCCTGCCTCCCTGCTGCTCTTGATGCCTCCTACCTAAACCCTGTGCATCCCTCACTCCCCTGCCTCCCTGCTGCCCTTGACGCCTCCTACCTAAACCCCGTGCATCCCTCACTCCCCTGCCTCCCTGCTGCCCTTGATGCCTCCTACCTGAACCCCGTGCATCCCTCACTCCCCTGCCTCCCTGCTGCCCTTGATGCCTCCTACCTGAACCCCGTGCATCCCTCACTCCCCTGCCTCCTTGATACCTCCTACCTGAACCCCGTGCATCCCTCACTCCCCTGCCTCCCTGCTGCCCTTGATGCCTCCTACCTGAACCCCGTACATCCCTCACTCCCCTGCCTCCCTGCTGCCCTTGATGCTGCATACCTGAAACCTGTGCATCCCTCACTCCCCTGCCTCCCTGCTGCTCTTGATGCCTCCTACCTGAACCCCGTGCATCCCTCACTCCCCTGCCTCCCTGCTGCTCTTGATGCCTCCTACCTAAACCCCATGCATCCCTCACTCACCTGCCTCCCTGCTGCCCTTGATTCCTCCTACCTGAACCCCATGCATCCCTCACTCCCCTGCCTCCCTGCTGCCCTTGATGCCTCCTACCTGAACCCCATGCATCCCTCACTCCCCTGCCTCCTTGCTCCCCTTGATGCCTCCTACCTAGTCAAGTCAAGTCGAGAGATTTATTAGCGCGCTACATACCCATAGGGTCTCAAGGCGCTAGAGGAAGGGTGGGGAATTACTTGTCGAATATCCAAGTTTTAAGTTGTTTTCTGAATGCTAGGTGGTTCTGAGTAAGGCGAAGGTGAGTGGGAAGTGAGTTCCATGTTTTAGCTGCCAGGTAGGAGAAGGATCTACCTCTCATGGTGGTTTTGTTGATGCGAGGTACAGTGGCAAGGGCTTGGTTGGAGGATCGTAGCTGACGGGATGGGGTGTAGAAGGACAGTCGTGTGTTGAGGCATTCGGGTCCAAGTTCGTAAAGTGCTTTGTGTGCGTGGGTTAGGAGGCGGAAGGTAATCCTCTTATTTACGGGGAGCCAGTGGAGGTTTTTCAGGTGACCAGAGATGTGTTCTTTACGCGGGATGTCTAGTATGAGCCTGGCTGAAGTGTTCTGGATGCGTTGGAGTTTTTTCTGGAGTTTTGCGGTGGTACCGGCGTATAGTGTGTTTCCGTAGTCCAGGCGGCTCGTAACCAGTGCGTGGGTGACCGTTTTTCTAGTTTCGGTGGGGATCCAGCGAAATGTTTTTTTGAGCATGCGAAGAATGTTGAAGCAAGATGATGAAACGGCGTTGATTTGTCTGGTCATCGAGAGTGAGGAGTCCAAGATGACGCCCAGGTTCCGTGCGTGGTCCGTCGGGATGGGTGCTTTTCCAAGGGCTTCTGGCCACCAAGAGTTATCCCAGGCGGAGGGGGAGGTGCCTAGGATGAGGACTTCTGTTTTGTCTGAGTTCAGTTTCAGACGGCTGTGCTTCATCCACTCGGCTACTTCTTTCATTCCTTCGTGTAAGTTGGTTTTGGCGGTGTTAGGGTCTTTGGTGAGTGATAGGATCAGTTGAGTGTCATCCGCGGAGGAGATGATGTTGAGATTGTGTTGGCGAGCGATGGCCGCAAGGGGGCTCATGTAAACGTTGAAGAGGGTGGGGCTGAGTGACGATCCTTGTGGCACGCCGCAGATGACTTCAGAGGCCTCTGACTTGAATGGTGGGAGGCGGACTCTCTGGGTTCTTCCAGTGAGGAACGAGGTGATCCATTCCAGTGCTTTTCCTTGGATTACTATGTTTCTGAGGCGCTGTAGAAGGGTGCTATGGCAGACTGCGTCGAAGGCAGCGGAGAGGTCGAGGAGGATGAGGGCGACTGTGTCTCCATTGTCCAGTAGAGTTCGAATGTCGTCTGTTGCTGCGATAAGTGCGGTCTCAGTGCTGTGTTTGGCTCGGAAACCGGACTGTGAGGGGTCGAGGGATTTGTTGGTTTCGAGGAAGGCGGCGAGCTGGTTGTTGACAGCTGGTTGTTGACAGCCCATGCATCCCTCACTCCCCTGCCTCCTTGCTGCCATTGATGCCTCCTACCTGAACCCCGTGCATCCCTCACTCCCCTGCCTCCCTGCTGCTCTTCATGCCTCCTACCTGAACACCGTGCATCCCTCACTCCCCTGCCTCCCTGCTGCCATTGATGCTTCATACCTGAAACCTGTGCATCCCTCACTCCCCTGCCTCCCTGCTGTCATTGATGCCTCCTACCTGAACCCCATGCATCCCTCTCACCTGCCTCCCTGCTGCCCTTAATACCTCCTACCTGAACCCGTGCATCCCTCACTCCCCTGCCTCCCTGCTGCCATTGATGCCTCCTACCTGAACCCCATGCATCCCTCTCACCTGCCTCCCTGCTGCCATTGATGCCTCATACCTAAACCCCATGCATCCCTCACTCCCCTGCCTCCCTGCTGTCATTGATGCCTCATACCTAAACCCCGTGCATCCCTCACTCCCCTGCCTCCCTGCTGTCATTGATGCCTCCTACCTGAACCCCGTGCATCCCTCACTCCCCTGCCTCCCTGCTGCCCTTGACGCCTCCTACCTGAACCCTGTGCATCCCTCACTCCCCTGCCTCCCTGCTGCCCTTGATGCCTCCTACCTGAACCCCGTGCATCCCTCACTCCCCTGCCTCCCTTCTGCCCTTGACGCCTCCTACTTGAACCCAGTGCTTACCTCACTCCCCTGCCTCCCTGCTGCCCTTGACGCCTCCTACCTGAACCCCGTGCATCCCTCACTCCCCTGCCTCCCTGCTGCCCTTGATGCCTCCTACCTGAACCCCGTGCATCCCTCACTCCCCTGCCTCCCTGCTGCCCTTGATGCCTACTACTTAAACCCCGTGCATCCCTCACCCCTGCCTCCCTGCTGCCCTTAATACCTCCTACCTGAACCCGTGCATCCCTCACTCCCCTGCCTCCCTGCTGCTCTTGATGCCTCCTACCTGAACCCGTGCATCCCTCACTCCCCTGCCTCCCTGCTGCCCTTGATGCCTCCTACCTGAACCCCGTGCATCCCTCACTCCCCTGCCTCCTTGATACCTCCTACCCGAACCCCGTGCATCCCTCACTCCCCTGCCTCCCTGCTGTCATTGATGCCTCCTACCTGAACCCCATGCATCCCTCACTCCCCTGCCTCCTTGCTGCCATTGATGCCTCCTACCTGAACCCCGTGCATCCCTCACTCCCCTACCTCCCTGCTGCCCTTGATGCCTCCTTCCTCTACCAAGTTCGTCCTTTCTGCCCTGTCCCTCCCTGCTGCCCTTGGTGCCTCCTTCCTGTCCCCCTTTCATCCTTTCACCCTGTCCGTGATGCGCTTGATGTTGCTTTCCTGTACCCCCTGCATCCTGACACCCATGTGCCTCCTTGCGGCCTTGGTGCCTCCTTCCGGAACCCCCTGCATCCTGAAAACCCTGTACCGACCCCCCCCCCCCCCTGCTGCCCTTGGTGCTCCCTTCCTGCACCCTGTGCATCCCTTCACCATGTGCCCCCCTATTGCCCTTGGAGCCTCCTTCCTGCACCCTCTGCATCTTTCACCCATGTGCCTCCCTGCTGTCCTTGGTGCCTTCTTCCTGTACCCCCTGCACACTGACACCCCTGTGCCTCTCTTCTGCCCTTGGTGCCTCCTTCCTGTACCCCATGCATCCTTCTCCCCTGTGCCTCCCTGCTGCCCTTTGTGCCTGTACCCTCTGCATCCTGACACCCCATGCCTCCCTTCTGCCCTTGGTGCACCATGCCTGTACACCCTGCATCCTGACACCCCTGTGCCTCTCTTCTACCCTTGGTGCCTTCTTCCAGCCAAGGACCCTCCATCAGGCCAGTGCCTGGCAAACATGAAAAGCCAGCAGCACATGGCATCCCCAGACGGTCCCATATCCAGGTAGAAACCAAGCCCGACGCTGCTTAACATTGGATATCAGACAAGACCAGGTGCCACTAGGGTGGAATGGCCGCAATGCAGGAAAGACCACACTGGTCAGCCAGGAACTCCAGGGGCACCACCAAGACCGTCCCGAGTCGCCTCACAGCATCAATAACACGTCCTCCTGATTAGCCCAGCCACAGGAAGATGGGCCGGGACGACCGGTGCCCCAGCCACAAGGGGTCATCCGCCAACAAACGCGGCTCCCAGCAGGCCAGGAGACTGCACAGCCGGACGTTGGACAGAGGACAGCCCAGTAGCCCGACTGCATCCAGAGAACACTGCAGCAAGCAGCAGCAGGTAAGTCAACCAGCACCCACGTCCCATTCTGTCAGCAGACAGAAACAAGCATTAAAAATGCAATAGGTCTCTGCTTTCATTAAGTTAAAGCTATTTGCTTTGCTATACAATACCATTAGCAAAGCAAATGGCTTTAACTTAATCAAAGGCGAGACCTATTGCATTTTCAATGCTTGTTGCTGGCTGTAGCTGTCATCAGTGGTGGGTCACAAGGGGGCCCAGGATAGTTTCAGATAGGGCACCAGTCCCTAAATGCGTTACCACTTTTGCCTGCATTGGGGTAGCAGGCCACACATTGTAGGGGGTGTAGCTGGAAGGATGTTGCCTTTGTTTTGATCCTGTGTGGGAAGTGTTTCCATGTTGTGTGTAATGACCACCAGGCAGGTGCGGTTATTGTGTTATGGGACATAGCGCTTAGCAGTGTGATGGATGAAGAAATGAGAGCGAGGCGCTAGTCCCTAGTGAGCTCGAGGCAGGCAAGACTAGGTCTCGCCTCTAAGTATGCGACAGGAGAGCTGTGGTGTTTACCAGCGAACGTCAGTCAGTGCTGCTGGGATGCAGACATTTGACCCGCATGTTCCGCATAGGTCTCTGCTGCAAACCGCAGCACTCCTAATGGCCGCATCTTCAAAAGTACTTTTAAAACCCTCCGCCAATAATACATTTTCAGCGGACATACGACACGATGTCAGTTCTTTTTTCTCGCAGTAAAATAATTTGGACTCTATTTGTAACATAAAAACGAATGCTTCCGGGGGCATCATCAAACATACAGCATGATCAAGGTGCGCTCCGAGTTAGCATGTACGACAGGCAAGTAGCAACGTAACAAAACAAAAAAAAAAGATTTTTCTTGCCTCGGCTGCTCGCGCTACGTTTAGACTTTTATACAGTGATTCATAGTCTTGTTTTCCTGAACACAGACTTTGAAACGCCAGCAGAAGCCGAACAGCAGCAATTACTTTGTCGAATTGACAGCATGTCTGACTTATGCGGATATACCGCCATGCCAAGCGACGCCGAATGCGGTGGACAGGAACCGGAAATAATGGCATCTATTTACAGAAGCCTTGCACCGTGGCAGTATCGTAGTCAATTACGTTTCTCTCGGGGGCAATTATTTGTCAATGAAACTTGATGACGAACTGCAGCTGCTATGTTTTGTTGTAAGCGGAGATCGCTCATCTGTCAGGTCTAGGTATTATCGACACTATGAAGATGAAACGCCGAGACAGTCCTCCAGCATTTGAATTTTTGCCCTGCAGATGGCACACAAAAGCCTGCAATAGACACATTAGGCAACGTATGTGCGTTACCAGCTATATAACGGAGGGTGAGGGGTGATCTGTTCATGTTGAAGGTGGTGAAATGGCGGTGTAAAGTCCCCGTTTTCAGAAATGCTGTACTTTGGAAGCTTTTCTGTGGCCGCCATTGGCCAGGCCTGAAGGCGCTTGCAGTAGTGTTTCCGGTGACTTCAGTTCTAGGTTCCATTGCGCTTGCTCGACTCATTCATAAGTTACTTCGTGCAGGGAACGATTTGAAGCAGCAGTGAGCGGTCATCTTTTCAACGGTGTCATCTCGGGGTTTCCTTGAATTCATTGCTCTCCGAGCCACCGAGCCCGTGACGTGCTCCGCGCTCCGAAATAAAAGCAGCATCTCACTTCTTAATAAGGCGAGCAAAATACAAAGATCCAAGTCATTTGGTTTGACAGACTTCCTGACCAATAATGACGGCCCTCTTCTCTCCGTACATCCCTCGTGCCAGTGCTTTACATAAGGTGCTACCCTTAACTTCACACAAGCTTTGGCAAGGCCAGTGGGTGGCGCCCATGACATCATTTGGCTTTGACAGCGATTTTTAGGCATGCTGAACAGCAGCGCAGTCTCTATGCAGCATCGCTGAAAGTAATGTAATAGCACTGATCCAGCCACCACGTCATTTTACAGGCACATGTCCAGCACGGCTGCAAAATGAGCTGCATATTTATTTTTCTGTGTATTTACCAATCTGAGATGGCTTAGTAAATAAAATGGTTGCGCAAAATGCACTTCTTTGATATAGGACTAATGCCCTTTTTATTGAACAAATAATGAAGTGTGTTGTAGGAGCGGGCGTGGGACGATGCAACACAAAAGGAGAAAGAGCGGGACAAGCAAGAGGCAGCAATGCGGAAGGACGGTAAGGTTTTTGTATTTTGTATTTGAGCTTATATAGCGCACAGCTACCCACAAAGGGTTTCCCGGTGCTTGCTTAGGGAACCCGTCCTGGTATTCCCCTATGAGATAACCCCTGGCAGGGTATCCACAAGGTGAAAGCCAGGCATCCCGCCGCGAGGGGCCGTTGTGGAGATTAAGCAAGCTATTGCCCAGAGTCGCAGAGTGTGAACCCGTGAGTCGAGAAGGCACCGGAGCGAGAATTATCGAGTCCGTGGAATTTTTGAGCCCAAGACCCGCCGAGGCGGGAATTGAACCCTGGTCCAGGGCCGATCTCAGCTTCTGGGTCTGCCGCCTCTAACCCCTGAGCCACACTTCTCTATAGGGAAGCATAGGTACAACGGGGTGGGCCGGCAGAGATGTGGAAGCACAAGGCATATTGGAGAGTGGGCGGGTGGATATGGAGAAGCACACTAGCAATGGAGAGTTTGTGGGCGTGGATGGAAAAACCACAGGGAAAATGGAGGGTTGCGGGTGTGGGGAAATACAGGGACAACAGAGTGGGATGGGGGAGTAAGAATGGCAGCTGAGGGAGGGCGAGAAAGAGGAACACAAAGTACACGTTGGTGACACCTGGAAACACATGCACTCTTGTAGAGTGATTAACCAAAAAGAAAACTAGCGCCTGAAAAGGAAGCGGGTTAGGACACATGTAATGTGTTCATTCTAATGGAAGGGACAAATACCAGAAGAGGAATAAAATCCCATGGAAACTGACTAATAAGCGGCAAGCAAATGAGAGTACTGATAAAGCCAACTAGTGGTAAGCAATGGGCGGGCTTTAACCCCACTGTAAGGCAACAACATGTCTAGCAACAGACAGCGCATGGACTGCCTTAGGCAAGACCTAAAAATACCACACTGGCGGTCACTCTTTTTCTGTTTATGAGAGACCTAGCTCTTCAGCGTCAGAATGCCCTCTTTTTTTAGGTACTTGTACGCATTACAAAAAATGTTTAATTAGTCCGTCACCAAATCCTACTGGCATTTTTTCCTGACTGTGTCCACCATGTAGTCCATGATAGTCCTAGAGAGGAAAATTTCACAACTGCTTGTCCCCGCTCCCCCCAAAGACAGAATCCTCTTTTGGAATTCTCGATTGCAACCAGAAGTGCAGCCTAATCTTGAATGCCACGGCAGAGCTGCTATGGCTGTGTTATTCCCCCAGAAACGGTTCCTGCCACTCGGAGTGGAGAAGGGGGCTGCTGCGGATGAAAAAGGCTGCTAAGGCTAGATTTGGCTTGCCAGCTTGGTTGGCGTGGATTATCGCTTTTGTTGCTCCGGTTGTTCGATGGTTGGCCTGTTAATTGCTAAATAATCTCCCTTACTTTAAAGCACCATTACAGTAAGATGTTCAACAACTGGATGGAGTACAGATCTAAGCTATTAAATAACAAGTATTTGCAATGCAGTAGGTCTCGCATTTACGTGAGTTTGAGCTATTAGCCTTGTAAATGACAATGCCTTTTATTTATGTTTTGTTTTTTAAAACCTAAATAAAAGGCCTTGTCATTTACAATGGCAATAGCTTCACCCCTTGGGTGCGGCCGCGATTCTGCGCCTGTGCGGCAGAATCGCGAGTGGGCGGGTTCATGACGGCCCCCAGGCGACATTAGCACACGAGCACCGTAATGCATGACGGCTGGGGGCCGTCATCCGCACCGAAGGGGTTAAACTCACGTAAATGTGAGACCTATCGCTTTACAAATGCTTGTTAAAGTAAGTGTGCACCTACATTCTGAATAGGGCATTCACAGTAACAGGGCACACTGTCCTAGCCTGCCCCGGTGCACCCAGGTGTCTGTTATCTAATACGGTCCCAGTGGCACTGTTAGCCTGACTGCTCCCTTCTCACAGCTAGTATAATTTCATGCTAACCGCTGGAGCTGCCCTTCTTTCAATGAAAAACACTTCAGGATCATTCTTCTCTCTAGAGCTCTGAAAGTAAAATAAAAAAAATAGGCAGAACTGTGAATCCACAGACTTCCCACAAACCCTTCACCAGGGCCCATGCAGTTTTGCTGTGCCCCATGGGCCCTACCTTAGACCTTCCAGACAGATGTGGACAGATGGCCTCATCCCATGTGCTGTGATACCATGCTCATCCCATGACGACATTACCAGGCCTACTGTCTTGCGTTCCAGTGGGAACATCAGGCTTGGCGCTGCCGCCCACTGCGTGAATATTAGCAAGATTTCCGCTTGACTAAGCCTGCTATAAAGTTTTTTCAACGTGATCTTCAAATACCCTTGCAAGCTCTTCCTGGAACAAAAGTGGAGCATCTACCGAGCCCGAGGGCCACATACAAAAGGCCAAACTTGTGCAGTGCAAACTCGTACTTCACTGCACAAGCAGTCTGCGTGTGCATCCAAAGTTATGCACAAATGCATGCCAAGATGTGCACCCAAATCTACTCCAATGCACTCTGCCAAAAAGGACTTACCAGGGGCATAGTCAGTCAAACACGATTCCGCGGTGTGAGTCGTGGCCAGACAACCACAATAACATTGTACTATGTTGTGTTAAAATGCGATTACCAATGCCACCTTGAGGCATGCAGTGTCTGCATAATAGGCAATAATGCAATGGCATGAAAATAGTATTTTTGCAGTGTATGGTGCTGTGATTTTAACACAGAACAGCTCAGACGAAGCAGAATGTATGTGTCCCTCCCATGCTGAAATACATAGATTACAATAATCCAACTGCACAGTACTCTCCCTTTACAAACGTGTTATATGTGTGCGCACAAAACATAAACGCTCTCCCACACAGTGGCATGCACAGAGCTGTATAATGTAGAGGAGACCAAAAAAAAACAAGTATTTGCAATGCAATAGGTCTCGCATTTACGCGAGACCTTTTGCATTGCAAACAGGAGGGCGGGTGGGGGGTCAGGAAGGCGAGAAGGCATGGACAGAGGGAGTGCGGGCGGGGGGGTGCGAGAAAATAGTGCTCTAAATAACACGTCCCGTACAGTGTAACACTCAAAGTAAAGGAGCCAATAACCATGGGTGGGTACAAATGACGACATAGCCATAATAAAGTGGGACTAACAAGCCTCATAATCAATCTATAGACCATATTTACGAGGAACAAAGACAGAAGCAAATTAAAATATGGGCGGAGAGTGAGGGCAGCTTGTCTCCCCATTACTACTGCATGCCTCGCAGAGGGAACAGCGCATTTGCACTGCCGCTAAAGCTCGACCTAAAAACAGGACTAGAGTGGTTTTGTTCCCTTTCCCTGAGCGCACTGGCTAACAATGTTTATTGTTTTTTAAATAAGAATTTTTTTTGTCTATGGTATGGCTAAGGAATAAATCGAATAGAAATTGTTGTACCGGTTCTCTCGAATGCTTCCAAAATCTTGTTTCATTGGCTGTTAAAATTGTTGTCTTTAAAAAGCTAGACGAAGCCGTTGAGGTTATTTTGACACAGATAAGCCAGTTATCTTGTTCGAATGCACTGTGCAGCGGTCTGCTCCTCGGGACCCATATTGGCCACTTTTTTCACTTCAGCCCAAACCACTGCATATGGATGAAATAGTCAGTGGGTGAAAGTACCTGGTGTCCTGCAGCTCAATAGCCGAGGAGGATAGTCCTGTAGATATTTATGTCTGCAGGTCCACAGAAAGAATTGACTGGGAAAGCACTTATTCGAAGATTATCTAAAGAAGTACTGCTCTTAAAGGGTAATGCCCAACTAAAAAAAATACACCCCCCACAGGCAGTGTTGGATTGGGATTTTAAATCGGCCCTGGCACGCAATAAAAAAGTGGTGCATATTGCCTGACCGCAAAACACTGTTTCTGAGAAATGTCATAAAGGGGGGGGGGGATCGGGGGGTTAAAAAAATGCACAGATTAATTTCCACTGGTGAAACACACCTGTAAACAAGTGAGGCCACTTTTGCTCAGGCCCCCTGAACCTCGCTCAATATGCATATATTAATGGGTTGGCCGTGCGAGAGAAAGGGAGTGACGCCTCTGCCATTGATAACAGGGAGGTAATGGACGCCCATCTGCCTCCAGAAAGGCCTCTCGGGCACCCACTGGGCCGCTGGCGGTATCGAACAACATAGAAGCCGCCCTAATCGGCCCCCAGGCTGCTAAAAAAAGCAGCCCACAGCTGGAACTCGGATACCAGCCCCTCGGGCATTGCCCGAGTGTCCGCATTACCAATCCGACGCTGCTCGCCGGCATCCTTCGCGGAAGAGATGGAGCAGGTGAAAGAATCACATGCCATGATCTGACTGACACTCCTTGCGTCATTCCAGGCATTGCAGAACCACCTGGAGAAGAGGAGGCCTTCCTTGTGCCTGTTCACTGACAGGTACACAAGTGTCTCCCCCAGCTGCTGTATGCAGCCAAACTGAGGACTTCTCAAAAGGTGTTTGACCAAAAGATGGGGACAGCCTTCTTGAACACGGGACGTGCTCGAGGGGATGTCCATGCAGAGTAAGGAAGTGGAAACCGGCCCGGGGTCAGCCAGCTTGGTTCATTAACAGAAGGTCACACGCCCAGGTCGCAGACGCCCCTGGATTCATGAAAGCGATGATGGATTCGTGTCATAGTTGTGCCTGCGCCCTTGGATACTTGAAGGGCCTCTTTTAGATTGGTCCCCATGTGGCTCTAGGGGAGAGCCTGCGCCAGGTGTGGTCCTTTCTGGGTCCATCTGCAGATGTGAAGGTGCTGATGAGTTCCTGCTGTCCTGCATTCCTAGTCGAGTGGGGAGTTAGTGCGTCTTAACATTCCTTGTCTGACTCTTTGGAACACATCTCGCCGTTTCTTTGGGTCGGTTAGTGTACTGTGTGTAGTTTTGCGAGGGCGGGATTCACTCGAGCTGCGCGCGTCTGTGCTGGCGTGTGGAGTCTGTGCTGTCATCTCCTTGGAGTCCCGGAAAGCCGCAGAGTCTGGCATTCAGAGGGCATCTCGGAGAAATCTGTAATTACGGATTCAGCACATACCCCGGAGCGCGCGCTGACAAGCGTGCCGTCATGCCTCGTGCGAAGGGCAGAGCGGACATGCTGGACCCGAGGACGAACACAGGCTACAAAGGCGTTACGAGTGTGCTGTGTTCACCTGCCTTTCTGGGTGTTTGAGTGATTGTTATCTACGCAAGTAGACACACATAAAGACCACATACCAAGTGCCTGTGTGGGGAGATGGGTGTTTTGAGTAACTGCATATCTACGCAAGTAGAGACACACATAAAGACCACATACCAAGTGCCTGTGTGGGGAGATGGGTGTTTTGAGTAACTGCATATCTACGCAAGTAGAGACACACGTAAAGACCACATACCAAGTGCCTGTGTGGGGAGATGGGTGTTTTGAGTAACTGCATATCTACGCAAGTAGAGACACACATAAAGACCACATACCAAGTGCCTGTGTGGGGAGATGGGTGTTTTGAGTAACTGCATATCTACGCAAGTAGAGACACACGTAAAGACCACATACCAAGTGCCTGTGTGGGGAGATGGGTGTTTTGAGTAACTGCATATCTACGCAAGTAGAGACACACGTAAAGACCTCATACCAAGTGCCTGTGTGGGGAGATGGGTGTTTTGAGTAACTGCATATCTACGCAAGTAGAGACACACGTAAAGACCACATACCAAGTGCCTGTGTGGGGAGATGGGTGTTTTGAGTAACTGCATATCTACGCAAGTAGAGACACACATAAAGACCACATACCAAGTGCCTGTGTGGGGAGATGGGTGTTTTGAGTAACTGCATATCTACGCAAGTAGAGACACACATAAAGACCACATACCAAGTGCCTGTGTGGGGAGATGGGGGTTTTGAGTAACTGCATATCTACGCAAGTAGAGACACACGTAAAGACCACATACCAAGTGCCTGTGTGGGGAGATGGGGGTTTTGAGTAACTGCATATCTACGCAAGTAGAGACACACGTAAAGACCTCATACCAAGTGCCTGTGTGGGGAGATGGGGGTTTTGAGTAACTGCATATCTACGCAAGTAGAGACACACGTAAAGACCACATACCAAGTGCCTGTGTGGGGAGATGGGTGTTTTGAGTAACTGCATATCTACGCAAGTAGAGACACACGTAAAGACCTCATACCAAGTGCCTGTGTGGGGAGATGGGTGTTTTGAGTAACTGCATATCTACGCAAGTAGAGACACACGTAAAGACCACATACCAAGTGCCTGTGTGGGGAGATGGGTGTTTTGAGTAACTGCATATCTACGCAAGTAGAGACACACATAAAGACCACATACCAAGTGCCTGTGTGGGGAGATGGGTGTTTTGAGTAACTGCATATCTACGCAAGTAGAGACACACCTAAAGACCACATACCAAGTGCCTGTGTGGGGAGATGGGTGTTTTGAGTAACTGCATATCTACGCAAGTAGAGACACCCGTAAAGACCACATACCAAGTGCCTGTGTGGGGAGATCGGTGTTTTGAGTAACTGCATATCTACGCAAGTAGACACACACATGTAAAGACCACATACCAAGTGCCTGTGTGGGGAGATGGGGGTTTTGAGTAACTGCATATCTACGCAAGTAGACACACACGTAAAGACCACATACCAAGTGCCTGTGTGGGGAGATGGGGGTTTTGAGTAACTGCATATCTACGCAAGTGGACACACACATAAAGACCACATACCAAGTGCCTGTGTGGGCAGATGGGTGTTTTGAGTAACTGCATATCTACGCAAGTAGAGACACATGTAAAGACCACATACCAAGTGCCTGTGTGGGGAGATGGGGGTTTTGAGTAACTGCATATCTACGCAAGTAGACACACACATAAAGACCACATACCAAGTGCCTGTGTGGGGAGATGGGTGTTTTGAGTAACTGCATATCTACGCAAGTAGACACACACGTAAAGACCACATACCAAGTGCCTGTGTGGGGAGATGGGTGTTTTGAGTAACTGCATATCTACGCAAGTAGAGACACATGTAAAGACCACATACCAAGTGCCTGTGTGGGGAGATGGGTGTTTTGAGTAACTGCATATCTACGCAAGTAGAGACACATGTAAAGACCACATACCAAGTGCCTGTGTGGGAGATGGGTGTTTTGAGTAACTGCATATCTACGCAAGTAGAGACACATGTAAAGACCACATACCAAGTGCCTGTGTGGGGAGATGGGTGTTTTGAGTAACTGCATATCTGCGCAAGTAGAGACACATGTAAAGACTACATACCAAGTGCCTGTGTGGGGAGATGGGTGTTTTGAGTAACTGCATATCTGCGCAAGTAGAGACACATGTAAAGACCACAAACCAAGTGCCTGTGTGGGGAGATGGGTGTTTTGAGTAACTGCATATCTGTGCAAGTAGACACACATGTAAAGACCACATACCAAGTGCCTGTGTGGGGAGATGGGTGTTTTGAGTAACTGCATATCTACACAAGTAGACACACATGTAAAGACCACATAGCAAGTGCCTGTGTGGGGAGATGGGTGTTTTGAGTAACTGCATATCTGCGCAAGTAGACACACATGTAAAGACCACATACCAAGTGCCTGTGTGGGGAGATGGGTGTTTTGAGTAACTGCATATCTGTGCAAGTAGAGACACATGTAAAGACTACATACCAAGTGCCTGTGTGGGGAGATTGGTGTTTTGAGTAACTGCATATCTGTGCAAGTAGACACACATGTAAAGACCACATACCAAGTGCCTGTGTGGGGAGATGGGTGTTTTGAGTAACTGCATATCTACGCAAGTAGACACACATGTAAAGACCACATACCAAGTGCCTGTGTGGGGAGATGGGTGTTTTGAGTAACTGCATATCTGTGCAAGTAGAGACACATGTAAAGACTACATACCAAGTGCCTGTTTGGGGAGATGGGTGTTTTGAGTAACTGCATATGTGTGCAAGTAGACACACATGTAAAGACCACGTACCAAGTGCCTGTGTGGGGAGATGGGTGTTTTGAGTAACTGCATATCTACGCAAGTAGAGACACATGTAAAGACTACATACCAAGTGCCTGTGTGGGGAGATGAGTGTTTTGAGTAACTGCATATCTGTGCAAGTAGACACACATGTAAAGACTACATACCAAGTGCCTGTGTGGGAAGATGGGTGTTTATGAGTAACTGTAAAACTGAATATCTATTCAAGAAAAAACACGCATGTAAACACTACATAGCAAGTGGCTGGAGAGATGGGTAGAACTGATTACCTATTCAGGTAGTTCCTATTCAGGTAGCCCCGAGTGCCTTGTCAGACATATTAGATATTTGTATAAAGAGTACATTTAAAAAAAAAATGTTTTACATTTGTAGAGCGCCCAAATACCCAGGGGTGTCTCGGCGCTATAACATAACAAGTGTTTGTGTGTGGAAATATGGGTGTTAGTGGGTAGAACGTATTATCTATACAGATAGACACATGTGATACGTATATAAAGCATATATAACATAAATTTACAGACTGGAGCAAGACGTGATTTGGTCATGAACGCGCTTTGACACCTTTGGGTATTTGTTCGCGCTTTACAAATCACTGTAGCATTAACATAACATGATTTTGCAATCAGCTATGCAACATAAATCCTCATTTTGACACTCACTGGTGTTTCCTTCGTTTATTCCTCACCCATCACTAATTCATGCTAGGCTCGCAGAAGGAGCAGGTTCGTCCATGTGTGTTTTATCCTCATGACTAGAAGGGCAGAGAGAACCCTATGGGACGGTATTTGCTTCCTCCCTCGGCCTGGATGTTGCTGCCTCTCCCTGTATGACAGCGGGCGGGCACTGGTGTAGCAATCACTCGAATGCAAGCTTGGAAAATGAGCCCATGTCCCTCCTTGAGTAATAAGACCGTCGTAATTGTGCTGAAGACCTCTCTCACCCCTAGCCCCTGTGCAACTGCACCTGCTGCACTAACTGCAGGTAGAGGTGAGGCTGTTCTAACGTGACTTGTCCATCTTTTTAAGTAATGACTTGCAGGATGTGGCATAAGAACCAGAGCTGCCGACTTTGGAATTGGGGAACCAGGTTAGAGTCTCCGCGTCAGATCCACATCCTGCGATTCTGGGCAAATCCCTTAATCTCCTTGTGCCTACACACAAAAAAAGCATTTGCAATGCAGTAGGGCACTCATTTGCGAGAGCTTACACTATTGCAATTGTAAATGAAAATGACTTTTATTTATATGTTTTGATAATTAACTCCTAAATAAAAGGCATGGTTATGTACAATGCCAATAGCTCAAACTCTTGTAAATGAGACCTATTCAAAGAAGAAGCCGCCATTGTCCAGGGCTGCTTAGAAAGTGAATGCGCGCATGGTGCTCTAAATGTTGCAGGAAAGCATGTCGTGCCTGCAGTAGGAGAAACTAATTAAAGAAAATAGTGCTTACAGACTTAATAAGACTACTGTGTAACAACCGAAGTAAAAGGGCCAGTTCTCATGGAAGGCTACAAATGAAGACAAGGCGGTACCAAGGAGGGACTAACAAGCCTATTAATGAATCAGAAGTCAGCATTTACGAGAGACTATGACAACTATAGGTGGAGAGTGGGCGGGACTACTATTCCATACTCCATTCCGGCATGGCTGGCAGAGCAGCGCATGCGTTGCCCAGGCTCGACCTAAGAATGAACGTGTTCTTGTGTGATGTAACTGGTGCTCATGTTAAGCACTCCAATACTGCACAAAAAAACCCCTTGTAGTTCTACTTGCATTATTTCAATTTACGGCATGATGTGGAGATCCATCTTTTTTCTTGTTATAGCCTTTTATTCCTTTCAGAACATTAGGAAGGGAGAGCGGGGGGCGGGGAGGTTGATGCCTCGTTGTTGGCTTGTGCTAACCGCTTGGTTTCTCTACTTAACCCCCAGAAGCGCCTTGTCCAGTCTTTGCAGTGTTTTCCATTTGAGTTTCAGCACCATTGAAAGATCTGGAGCCGGCCAGAGTCAAGGAGGTTCATTTGAAGCAGTCAGTTCTGTATCTGAAACCTGTGCTCTGGCAGCTTTCATGGGCTCAGCTTGGCATATCTGCAGGGCCCTGCGGCGGGGCTCTACAAGGTGCCATGTTTGAGAAATACCAACAGTACAGGAATGTTCCCTTCTTGCTCATTTTCTGAAAGACATGCCTCATTTGTCTTTCCTTGTTGTTCTTCCTCTGTGCAAGAGAAGCAAGAACATTTTCAGGCTGGTCATGGCTTTTTCCTCTAGAATTTCAGAAGCATCACTGTTGCATGTCCTGTTATGTCTGCGAGAACTGCAACCTAGACAATTCATGTATTTTTTTTTCTTATTGGGTGCATTTGATCCCTTCCCTTCCTCTCTAGGAGATTAAAAGGTTTACTTACTCCTGGCATTTAATTTTTGTTATAATGAATTTATAAAACGCTTTCATCGTAACGATCTGCATAAAAAAAATTGATGGAAACTCTTAAACATTGCAAGAGTGTACAGTTGAAAAGAAAGAGAGAAGATCTTTTGAAAGCAAAGAGAGAAGCAAGATAGAATTCCCATGATTAGGGTAATAGCAGACAGAAGGAATACAATCCAGTAAGAAGACTAAACTGGGCGGCAGAATGTACATTCTGACCAGTGGTGAACATGGCCGCAGTGGAAGACGGGAAAGATGAAGCCAACCCTTGGATGCCTTGGAATGAGCTATAGAGAAACCGAAAACAAGGTCAGAGTGAGGGAAAGGCCAGAATCCAGCCAGAGCAGTGGGGAGCTGGGAATCTGAGCTGCCCGAATAGTCATAACATGACCACAGACTGATGTTCTAAAGCTGCAATCTTCAGGAGAGAGCAACACTGATATTGGCACCACTGCACACTTCCGTGTTTGATCTACGTGATGGGAAAGCTGTGCCGCAGCAGCAGGTGCAGCTATTTGAAGCAAGGGTTCTACTTTTACTTACTCAAGTAATACTTTTTAGCAGAAAACATCTTAAAAAAGTATTATGCCATTTTTAAAACAGTTTTGCAAACATATGCAATATACAAAACAATATTTAAAAAGTATAGTAAAAAAAAATGAAAATAGATGAATGGCTGAGCAGCCAAGGCAGACCAGCCCTGGCCCCAAACTGAGCAGCTGCTCAGGCGGCTGTGCACTATTTCTGTATTCTATTGTGTTTTTGATGTTTACCACTGGGTTTAACCCACCTTCACTCTTGGCGGGGCTCTTCTAAGGAAGCCTGGCCATTAAAAGCAGAGACTCCATCTACCTTGACAATTTCACCAGTAAGCCAGCACAGTTGGAAATCTAAAATCCTTTTCCTTTTATAGTTTTGCTTTAATGTTGGTCTAAAAAATACATCTTTGCAGCCTTCATGTCTGTGAAAAGTAGGACAGATATATTGTCTTGAAATAAACTGGGACACTGGCAGTGGATGCTGCGCTTGCACTGGGTGTCCACACAGCAGCTGCTTTGCGTGGAGGGGTAATGTAGTGCCTGCTTGAGAGGCTGTCGGCCCAGATGCACGACCAGGACCAGCGGCACCTGCTTGCTAGCTGGCTCTGCTCCCCGTTCAGGGAATCTGGGACAAGAGATGGAGGGGAAGGTCCCAAAACAGACACGCCTTTGCCCCGCAAGGAAAGAAATCATTTAATTAGTTTGGTTTTAAAGACAGTCTTTTAATGATTCATCTTTTGACCAGGTAAGGTATCGCCTTGGTTGCGTTTGTTGCACCTATGCATAAGTAACATCATTTCAGGTCCTGGCAGACTGGACTCCATCTTTCATCCTTTTCAGGTCAGACAATGAATATACAACATTGAGATGGGAAATAAAATAAAGTATTTTTCCTGATTCCTTACCTCTTCAATCTCCTCCAGGCACTATACTGCATCCAAAAGAGTTAAAATGACTCTCCAGTACTGATATAGGGCGCCATGGCTCTGACTTGACTCTGGCACCTCCCTGGGCATGAAGTCAATGTCAGATATGGTACCGATCGGTGCACTGACGTCAGTTCAATTCCGTAGGAATTTTTCACTTAAGAGTTGTATTTTAGTGCTTCAGGGATCATGTCACCTCCAAAATGTCGGGTTTTAAGAGATGTCACACCTGGCACAATCAGATGTCATTTTCAGATTCCTATGACGCCCGTCTCTTTTTCCTGGGGCCTAAGCATGCACTTCAAGGTCTGTGGGAGATGCCGCTGCTTGCATGCCGAAGCCATCAAGTGAAGGAAAGCAAACCCTTTGACTCGAGCCCAAGAACAATGCCAAAAAAATCACAGATTCAATTCATGTTCCATGTCCCGATCCAGTTTCTACCCGCAGGTAAGTCTTCCAACTGGGCTAGTGTAAAAAAAAAAAGAACTCTACACAGAAAAATAGCAAAAAAAAAGCACTGCTAGAGAATTTGTTCCTCTTCTCACGTTTGTTCCCATTTGCGGGACGGCTCATATAGTTGGCAGCACCATTCCCCGAATTTGGCCTTGATGTAGTCTTCGGATTCTATACCCATTTTGGAAGACACAAACCTGGTTCATGGAGGTGCAGAAACACAGACAGATGTTTTTATGGGGTTTCTGTTCCCTGGTGCTTATCTTGCTTATTGCTCTTATTCTTGGTCAACAGCAACTTCATGCCAAGCCAACACGTGTTTTGTCCGTTGAATTACAACTGGACGTCATCAGGGCTGAAATGCACAGAATAGTAAGATAAGGAATGAAGGGGATCAATGAGTTACAGTGGACCCTTCATCAAATCACCAAGTGTTACAGCAATGGTGGTAAAGAGTGCTGTGGTTCATCCATATAGGTCCGTGAATTCGTGGTTGAAACAAAAAAATGGGGGAGGGAGAGCGATTAATGTCGAAAACAGTCCGTTTCAAGCCACATATGTGCCAGAATGCTCCCAAGGTTCAAATTAACCAAAAAAAGGCCACGTCGTGCTCAATATTAATGTGCCATTAACAAGCCACATTATCCAGCAACTTGCTCACCTCATCGCACGTATCCGATGCGATGTTCATTTTGAGGAATTGCACTGTGAATTTAATGTTATTTGGAAACTACAAGATAGCCGCCAGTATTTTAGGCTCCTACAAGCCCTTTGTCTGTTTTGGGAACGATTTGTTTGTATGTAATCATTTACAGATACACGGGATCTGCTACGCGTACCCCATGTTTTAAATATATGGGTAATCTTGACATGTATCTGCATGAAAATGGGACCCCCTCTAAAAATACTTTCAGGGTCAGGGACAGAGAGGAAAAATGTAGTACACCAGAAGAAAAATCCCTTACGACCCAACTACTTTCACATCTGACACAGTCACTATTTTAAGTCAGCAGCTACAACATTGACAGCATATACTTTTTTATTTTAGTATATAAATTTTATTTCTTATTTCTTACTTTTTCTCATAAAAAACATTTTTTCTCTTTTCTTTGTTTTTTGTACATTACTTTCTTAGATCACCTTTTACAAAAAGAGACATACATACTACATAAAAATACACATACCATACAGAGAAAAGAACCTAATACATTCACACAATTACCTCATACACATCCACACATACTAAACACAATCATAATTTATTCTGAGTCTGAGGGATCACAAGTTGTAATGTGATCTAATACGCAAGGTCGACGCGTTTCGGTGGGATCAAAACCACCTTCCTCAGGACCTTTTTGCAGAACAGATGTTGTTTCCAAATTAAGTGATAAGCTCTGTATGGATATCCTTCTCCAATATCAAATTTGAGAGGAGTCCTATTACTCCTCAGTAGATTCAAGTCTGCATTTCCGTTTTAGTACCAGGGGAGATTCCCCGTTAATTTGTGGTGCCGATCTTAGATTCTAATGGGATAACTTGCGTGCTGATATTCTCACGGCTTGTCTTGGGATATATAAATTACGAAATCCTTACGTTGAGTCAGTGCAAATACTCCATATTCTAGATTTTAGATTGGTTCTCTCCCCAAGTTGTCTTATATGGCCACTTTGTTTAACAGGGAGATCACATATACGACGTCCTCAGCACGCTATCCCGAATGCTCGAGCATAAGGATTTCGTAACTCAATTCACCACCATCAAAACAAGATATTTATATATCCCAAGACAAGCCGTGAGAATATCAGCACGCAAGTTATCCCATTAGAATCTAAGATCGGCACCACAAATTAACGGGGAATCTCCCCTGGTACTAAAACGGAAATGCAGACTTGAATCTACTGAGGAGTAATAGGACTCCTCTCAAATTTGATATTGGAGAAGGATATCCATACAGAGCTTATCACTTAATTTGGAAACAACATCTGTTCTGCAAAAAGGTCCTGAGGAAGGTGGTTTTGATCCCACCGAAACGCGTCGACCTTGCGTATTAGATCACGTTACAACTTGTGATCCCTCAGACTCAGAATAAATTATGATTGTGTTTAGTATGTGTGGATGTGTATGAGGTAATTGTGTGAATGTATTAGGTTCTTTTCTCTGTATGGTATGTGTATTTTTATGTAGTATGTATGTCTCTTTTTGTAAAAGGTGATCTAAGAAAGTAATGTACAAAAAACAAAGAAAAGAGAAAAAATGTTTTTTATGAGAAAAAGTAAGAAATAAGAAATAAAATTTATATACTAAAATGAAAAAGTATATGCTGTCAATGTTGTAGCTGCTGACTTAAAATAGTGACTGTGTCAGATGTGAAAGTAGTTGGGTCATAAGGGATTTTTCTTCTAGTCTTGACATGTAACCGGTACAATTCACATTGTATTCAATCCTTATCTTACTATTCTGTTCATTTCAACGCTGATGAAGTCCAGCTGTAATTCAACGGACGAAACACGTGTTGGCTTGGCTTGAAGTTGCTGTCGACCAAAAATTTGTACTGATGAAATAATTGAGCAACAAGAGTGCATGTGTTGTATTGCCATACAACCCTTGTGAGATATGGCACAAATGGTGTTGCTTCATGTACCGGAGGACATGAGGACTCATTTTCAGGAAGTTATTGAAGATGGTCAGAATGCCTCCGTCCCATTAAAGAATGGTTTCTGAACATGGCAGATTCTCTGGCCTTACCGATGGGCACTTCACCCTAACCAGAGGTATACCTTGCTGAGAGCTTTTCTCTGGATGTTCATGCTAACTTGATGGATCTGCCCTTTGATGGGGCGCAGTTGTTTGGCAATAAAGCAGATTCAGCACGCACTGGAGTGGTTCAGAACTAGTAAAGTTACAGTCCTTTCTTTAGGACTACAGCTCCCTCCACCATCGATAGAGATGTCCAGCTTTGGCTTTTTCATGGCTTCCCGAGGGTAGTCTCATTTAGCCAGCAACAGTAATATCAATCTCTGCAACAACAAAAGCCAAACCCGCTGGCTAGACATTACTGTGGCAGAGCCAGAAAGAAGGGCTGTGGATCCATTCAACAACCCTTGTCCTCCTTCTCCTGCACTATGCAGGAAAGCAATCCTGGCTTGCTCCCCAGTACAACTCGGGCCCTGTAGGCGGGCGGGAGCACTGCTTTTTTTCCCGGCCTGGAATGACATCAGTTTGGACTTGTGTGTCCTCCAAGTTCTAGCAAGGAGTTGCACCCTTTCCTTCCCTCTTTAATCCCTTCATCCTTCTCTTCTTTCTGGTCCAAGCCACACAACAGAAGGTGTTGATGTCAATTCTAACGAAAGGAGCAGTGAAATTAATGAAGGAACAGGGCCAGGGATGTTGCACGTGTTACTTCCAGGTGCCCAAGAAGGATGGCTGTCTGCGCCTGATCCAGTACCTAAAGGACTTGAATTTCTTCCTCAAAAAGGAAAAGCTCAAGGTGCTTCCACGTCCCTATCCTGCTGTCGCATCACTAAGTCCTTGCTATTTGTGGTAGGCTCTACACACTACCAATTTGCAGTACTTCTCTTTGACTCTGCATCAGCACCTCGAGTAATAACAAAGGTTATTGCGGAAGTGCGGCCCATCTCAGAAGTTTGGGCATTCCCCTCTTCCCATACCTGGACCACCGGCTAATCAAAGCCGGAGCGGCAGAGATGGTTTCGCGCCACCAACAATCAAGTGTCCCTGCTGTTTCATTGGGCTTTTCTTTCAACGAGCCCAGATTCCACCTATGGCCCACCTAACCACTCCAGTTTATAGGATGAGAGCTGAATACCATGCTCCTCCACAACTTCCCTCCGACCCAGAGGATTTCTGACATATGGGAATTGGCCCCTTCTTTCCAGCAAACTGCTTTCCAGTCCTGAAGGTCCTCAGTTTACTTAGCCTGCTGGCTTCCTGCATTCTCCCATTCACACACACACTTTAGCACATGAGGGCGCTGCAGTGGTACCTTGCAGGCAGTGGATACAGTATGAAGGGTGCCTGGTGGACTCCGCCGTAATCTCCAGGAGTCCTGAAGTGTGAGTGTTTTGGTGGTGGAACGAGGCACACCTGACCTGCCAAATGGCTTCACTCCCCATCCAGCTGTGACAATGGTAGAGACAAATGCTTCTATCTTAGGGTGGGGAGTCCAATTTGGGGTAGCTAGAGATCAGAGGCCTCTGGTCTCCTGAAGAACAGGCTCTTCACATCAGCCCGTTGGAACTACAGTGATTTGGCTGATGATCAAGGTCTTCCTACCCTCCATCCAGGGTCAGCGCATCCATATCTTGATTGACACAATACGACTGTGATATGATTTATCAACAAGCAAGGAAGAGTCTGGTCTGGCCTCCTTTGCCTGGATACATTGAGATTATGGTCTTTGGGTACACCGTCAAGGGATCAGGCTCACTGCCAATCCCCTAGCAGGGTCTCTAAATGTCCCAGAGCTGACAGCCTGAGCCAGCGTTACCTTGCTGACCATGAGTGGCGTCTTCTATCAGAATAGTCCAGGGTATCTTCACCCACTGTGGTACTCAGGTGGAGATATTCATCTTCTCGGAAAATGCCTTGTGCCAGCAGTACTGATCACTTGAGTTTTTTTTTTGTAGAGAAATTTGAGGGGTGTGTTTCAGTTGAGGTGGAAATGCCAGCTGCATTACGCATTTCTCCCCCATACCCTTGATTCCTCTGGTTCTGATGAAGATTTGTCAAGATCGGGCCCAATTGCCTGAGAAGCATGTGGTATGAAGACCTTCTGTCCTTCTCCACATATTCACCGCTGAGATTTCCATTCATGCCCAATGTTCTCTTCCAGGCGGGGCCAGATGGTCGTCCACCCAAATCGGAGGCCCCCAACTATATGCTTTGGAATTGAGTGGGGACATCAGAGTTCTTTTCCACTACCATGGGAAGTGAAGGACGTCCTCTTCACAGTGTGTTGCCTCTCCACCAAATCTGTTTACTCTGCCAAATGGAGCCCATTTTTGTATAATGTGTGGACAATAATGTGGACCCCTTGCTGGCCAAGCTGTCACAGATCATACAATATGCACTTTCCCTTGCCTAGAGGGGTTGTGCGATAGGCACTGTCAAAGGGTATTTGGCTATGTTTTCAGCTTTCTTCCGTACTCTTGGTTGGTATAACTTCAGCCTGTCAAGTGAGTTGCAAGCATTTTGTTTGCATCCCTTTTACTTCCTTTTGCCATGACAAATTGGTGTTGCATACCAGGGCTGCTTTCATGCCCAAAGTGGTGACCCCTTTCCATCTGGGTCAGTCCATCACCCTTCCAAAATTGTACCCCCTGCCTCATCCTACTAAAGAGGAGGCGCGAGGTTGCATCGGTTGAATCCTAGGTGGACCTTCAACATTAACTGGACCGCCCCAAGGACATACGACTGGATGAACAGGTCTTCGATGGTTACTGTGGTGCCAAAACAGATAAGCAGTGCAGAAAAGAACCCTTTCAAGATCGATTATTCTCTGCATCAGGACCTACTACACTTTGCCCAAGAAAGACCCTCCAGAAAGGATCAGAGCCCATTCCACTAGGACCAAATCCAATACTTCCATCCTCTCCAGAAACTTTCCAATTACAGAGATCTGCAAGGTTGTGATGTGGGCATCCCTACACACCTTCGCTAAACATTACTGCCTGGATTCCGAGGAGCGTTTAGACAGCCATTTTGCCAGATCTGTTATGCAGAATTGCTTGTCTAATCATCCACCAGCCCTCCTCCAGGGGCAGGGTATTGCTCTGAAATATGTTCCACAGGTGAAGAACTGCATGTAGAAGTTTCCATAAGAAGAAAAAATGTACTTGCCTGTGGTAACAATCTTCTGGTGGATACTCCATTTACCTGCAGATTCCTTACCAAACTGCTGCTCTCTCCGTTAGATGGGTGTGTTCTAGGTGAAGTTAATAAGATCCAAATGTATATTTTGACGCTACATTGTCGAAGTTAGTCCATCCACTCGCCTCGAAGGCTGGCCAAAAAATGGGGGGCAACTGAAGTAGTTACTCTTGGATGGGCTCTATATAGCTTTAGTGATGTCCCTTTATGCCACTCCTGGTGTCATTATCAAGCCAGCAACTAAACACACAGTACTCAACTCCCAAGGAGGGAGAGAGGGGGGGTCCTAGGGAGAAAGTTTAAAGACCCAACAGTTTTAATCCCCAGACCTACTAATACAAAACACAAGAAAACTGATGGTCTAAGTGCAAAACAACAGAAGGTATATGTAACCATAGACACAGAACAGAAGTAAGCCAAACAACCCACATTGAATGTTTCATCAAACTAGCTGCGAGTGAAAATGAAAGGTTAATAGAGTCTTTACGACTTCATGTCAGGAGAAACCCTGAGGAGGGCAGAAGAAAAAGGATTTCCATCAACTACCCTTGGTGGCCAGTGTCATCATTTGGAAAACCAAAGGCGCCCTATGTCACCTCAGCTCTTCTGGCAATGAGCCAAATGTTGGTAGACTGGGCTTATAGTAACCAAGGAGACAAGTGCAGTGCAAAGAATATAAATGTGAGTGAATTAAAAAAGTCTCAACAGTGGCCCAAAACCCTTTATTGATGACTACTGGTGGACTTATTAAAAAATACAGTGTCGGTTTTGAACAAATCTACCGAAAGTGGTCTACTAGTTTCAGCCGCTGTGGATCTAAGAACCCCGGCTTTCTTCAGGACCTAATCAATTTTGCTACTGCATTAAGTATGGTGATAATAAAAAAACGAACAAATATCACAGTGTTAAATGTATGTGACCAATCACAATACCTCCATACAGGATGGTTGAAACTTCATACCTGTAAGAATAAAGCAAGCATCAAAAGCAAAATCACAATGTGAGTGCTGTCTCATTTGTTGCCTACTGGACTGTTCTAGGTTGTCACATAACGTTACAAAAAAATACAATAATACACTCACCTATCCTGTATGAGATAGAAAGCCTCACCTCACCTGGCTCTGACTCAGGTCGAGAAGGAGGCACCGCCCTGCAAAAATGGAAATAACAAATGCAGGACATAGCAATAAGCCTCACATACCATCAATTATATGTAAGGACAAACTATACTAATAAGGCTAGTTTCTAAAAATAAAATACAAAAGAAAAGAAAAGAATTCCATATGTCCTCAGAGTCAGAAGTGTATTAAGTATAAAATACACATATCAGGTTCCATCTACCCCAAAATGAAGTACTACGTAAGACTGCTATGTCAGACCCTCTAATGTTCGGGATAGTCAAGATATTATTCAGGGTCCCAAAAGCACTTGTCTCTATCCAGAGATCGCATTAGTAAGAGCACATATATACAAAAGGGACACAGACTAGATCGGCAGCAGCGCGAATCATGTTAGTGCCCCGGCGTGCTGTATAAACCAAGGTGTCATTATTCAAACGGACCGCACCGAGTAAGTTTAAAACACTCGAGTGAAGTTAGAAAAGCGGAGCGCCACGCGACATTGCATTTATAAAAGGGCTACAATTCTGTCGTATGTTATCACGCTTACCTCACCGTCGGTACCCCGGGTATGTCCTGAGGCAGGGGGAGGTAGCGTTACTACGAGCGGACGCCATTAAATGAGATACGTGAAAAGACACATGATTCATGACGTCAATGCGCCTTCAGCCAATGGGGAACTAGTACTACAAAATGACGTCAGCGGGATGTTAAAAGTAGTCGTTCTTTTTGGGAATTACTAAATTCGGTAATTAACTCATTTTCAATCCCAGATTGCTTGGATATAGCAGGTCTTCATTGATCTCTATTTTTTAATTTTGAATGCATTTTGGCAGAGCTGCAGAGCGGACTACTTTTAACATCCCGCTGACGGTGAGGTAAGCGCGATAACATACGCGATTCGCGCTGCTGCCGATCTAGTCTGTGTCCCTTTTGTATATATGTGCTCTTACTAATGCGATCTCTGGATAGAGACAAGTGCTTTTGGGACCCTGAATAATGTCTTGACTATCCCGAACATTAGAGGGTCTGACATAGCAGTCTTACGTAGTACTTCATTTTGGGGTAGATGGAACCTGATATGTGTATTTTATACTTAATACACTTCTGACTCTGAGGACATATGGAATTCTTTTCTTTTCTTTTGTATTTTATTTTTAGAAACTAGCCTTATTAGTATAGTTTGTCCTTACATATAATTGATGGTATGTGAGGCTTATTGCTATGTCCTGCATTTGTTATTTCCATTTTTGCAGGGCGGTGCCTCCTTCTCGACCTGAGTCAGAGCCAGGTGAGGTGAGGCTTTCTATCTCATACAGGATAGGTGAGTGTATTATTGTATTTTTTTGTAACGTTATGTGACAACCTAGAACAGTCCAGTAGGCAACAAATGAGACAGCACTCACATTGTGATTTTGCTTTTGATGCTTGCTTTATTCTTACAGGTATGAAGTTTCAACCATCCTGTATGGAGGTATTGTGATTGGTCACATACATTTAACACTGTGATATTTGGTCGTTTTTTTATTATCACCATACTTAATGCAGTAGCAAAATTGATTAGGTCCTGAAGAAAGCCGGGGTTCTTAGATCCACAGCGGCTGAAACTAGTAGACCACTTTCGGTAGATTTGTTCAAAACCGACACTGTATTTTTTAATAAGTCCACCAGTAGTCATCAATAAAGGGTTTTGGGCCACTGTTGAGACTTTTTTAATTCACTCACATTTATATTCTTTGCACTGCACTTGTCTCCTTGGTTACTATAAGCCCAGTCTACCAACATTTGGCTCATTGCCAGAAGAGCTGAGGTGACATAGGGCGCCTTTGGTTTTCCAAATGATGACACTGGCCACCAAGGGCAGTTGATGGAAATCCTTTTTCTTCTGCCCTCCTCCGGGTTTCTCCTGACATGAAGTCGTAAAGACTCTATTAACCTTTCATTTTCACTCGCAGCTAGTTTGATGAAACATTCAATGTGGGTTGTTTGGCTTACTTCTGTTCTGTGTCTATGGTTACATATACCTTCTGTTGTTTTGCACTTAGACCATCAGTTTTCTTGTGTTTTGTATTATCAAGCCAGCGCCAGGGCTGGACTGACAACCGGGCGTTTTGGGATTCTGCTGAGCTGGGGGCTGTTTTCAGTGAGGACTGATTTCGTTCATGGAGACCTGCATGTACTTCAAAATAATTAAAGCAAAACGAATTTCGTTCAGTACACGCAGGCCCCCATCAACAAAATCAGGCCCCAGCTCAGCAGCATTCCATAACGCCCGGTAGTCTGTCCGGCCCTGGCCAGCGCCCCCTATCTGCAATGTGAGAGCTTTGGAGTTTCCATTTCCAGTCTGATACCTGGGATTTGTTCTACAAGTGAGGAATCTGTGGGTAGATAGAGCATCCACCAGAATGATTGTTACTTTAGGTAAGTAACTTTTTCATTTGGTTGATGTGTCTCGTGCACAAGTGTGACTACCGTCCACGTGTGAAGCCTCTAACATTTCAACTGCATCAGTGCCTTTATGAACAAGGTCTCCTGGTGAAAGGATTTTTGTTCAATTGTTTCTAACTCCATTAAAATCATGCCATTTTTTCAAAACCTTGTTTTCTGGAAACTTGCTGGTCATTAACCCTTTCGATGCTGATGACGAGCTGGGCTCGTCATAAAATAAGGAAAATAGCAATTTCCAGCACAGGAGGGGAATTGCCTTAGCAGCGAAGGTGTTAACATTGCTTCGGAGGCCGATCAATCATGCAATGACCTCTCTTGTAAGAAATGCTTCCTAAAGCCTAATCTTCTACTGTTTAACAGTTTTCTCTCAGGATGTTCAACGCCTTTTCAGCATTAAATGTGCAGAAGCAACGGAGTGGTCGATGTCTTCCATTTACGTTGTTTGCTAATGTACTATGCGTTATAAATGACTGCACCACTCTAACTGGTAACATGGCTCTGTGGGTTATTGCATTCTTTCAAAGTGCTACATTACTTACAAATTAGATGTAGGAACGCTGGCAGACACAATTCTATGTCAGGACCGGAGGCTTCAGATTATGCTTTTCCTTCTTCGCTCTTTAATCAATGAACAAAACACAGCAGCCAGAAAAGCACCAACATAAGCTCTAAATCCCAGAACAAGGATAAAGCTTAAAATACATCAAAGAAAAACACACTCAGATTTGCATAAGAAAACTACAAATCCCATCAGTCCATCCAGAATAGTGCACCGAGTAGTCCTTCGCCAGTATGCATGACAGGTATGTAGGACGTCCCTCCTGTGACCACTTACTCTTTCTTCGCTGCTTCTCAGCCAGGTAAGTAGTTTTTCCCTTCTCTTAGCAGTATTTATGGGTTTTGTTCATGTAATTATGATTCAAGTGTTTTTTACTTGTATTGGGGCTCTGTGACTGTGTTTGCACCTTGTTGCTTGCATTTTCTTGCCTTTCAGAGCCCTCTCGATCACGTGGACGCTTGCCGTTCCTCACGCGACTTTCCCCAGTGTTGCGGCGCCTATTTCGGCCGCTAGAGGGAGACAGAGCATCTCGTTGGTCCCCAGCGCGGTTTCTCCTCACACGGAGAACCGCGCTGAGGAAACCGACACGCCGGAGCCTCCCTTGCCGCCTACCTGAACACCCAGGTCCCTGGGTCTGTAACTTTTGCCCCACATATTGTTGTTACGCCCAGAGGGGTCAGTATTGCGGCTCAAGACCGCGCTTGACGCCTGAGGGTGAAATTCAGCACAGTGAGTGGTGTGCTGGCAGCGGGGGTGATTCCATTTAAGTCTTCCTGTTTTGCCTGCATTACACAGCGCGCAGGGAGGCGGCAACGACCCGGTCCTGTGGAGGGTCAGTGTGCTGAGGGGTGGGTGCTGCCCTCTATTTTCCGGTTTTTCAAAACTTTTCAGGCTGCGGTCTGCTTAAATTGTGCTGTGGTTCTCCATCAGCTCTTCTCCAGTGCCCTTGCAGAGTCCCAGTCCTACTGGTGCCAGTGTTGTGATTGGTGTTACTGCCCACAATGGACCAAGAGGAGTATTTCGAGGAGGAGGAAACTCATTTATATTTAAATGATCATGAATTTTACAACGCAGTTGACAGCTCTATATATTGATGCGTCACGGAAATAGTAGGCCCCGTGGAGGAGCGCTTGTCCGCACGCATTGTTCAGGAATTCGAGAAATTGGCGCAGGCCCATTTAGGGTCTTCTGGGAACCCTTCTACCTCCGCATGGGACAGCCTTTCAGCCCCTAAGAAAGTGTGTAAGGAAGGGGTTTCTGGTGGGAAGCAGGGTGTGGACAGGGACGCCTTTGAGCACTTACGTGATGCTTTTTTGGCTAAGGCTACCGCACCCAACCCTGCGCCCGCGCCCGCGCCGGCCCCGGATCCCTCTGGGTCAGGGGGCATGGGACCCTCGTCCCCTGGTGGGATGTCCCCAGTAGACTCGGATGATGATGATGGGCCAGTGCGTTCTTGGCGCCCGTCGGGCTCTGCCGCAGAGTTGCCCCATGATAGTTCGGGCATGCTAGATCCGGATGAGATCATGCATCCGCGGTCACCGGCTAGGGCCCCTGGGGACAAAGTGGCAAAGTTTGTCGCGGGACGCCTCTGCAAACCCCTGGATGAAGAAGCAAGAAGTTGTCTACGCGGGAAGTGCCCTAGGCCCACCTTGGAGGGGAAAGTGGCCCTAACCCCAGAACTGGACCAGAAGATGTCCTCCTTCCTTGCGAAGTTTTTAAAGATCCTCGCAGGGTCATTGATCGCTCCTGGCGCACATGCCTTTAAATTGTTGGATGCAATAGGGCCTATAACAAAGATCCTGGACATGGCGGAGGAGGCGATGGTGACAGGTGCCGCCATTTCCCCGGACGTCCTGTCGAACTGGCCGCAAAGGGTGGTAGTCTTTCTGGGGAATGCCAATTGCGGCCTCTCGACTGAGCGTCAGCGATCGCTTCTGATCAAATTAGACCCAAAGCAAGGGGATTTGGCCTCCTCAGTGGTGGGGGCAGTGGCCCAAGGAGGTCGCTTTGGAGAACCTTTTATAAAGGAGCTGGGGAAATTTGTTTCGACCTTTACTTCCCTAGACAGAGCCCAGTCGAGCATTAGGAAAGTTTTCCAACAACGTTTCTCTCAAGGGGCCGGTCGCAGTGGGGGCCGTGTGACCGGCTGTGGCGGTCAGCAGTTTGCCAATAAGGGTCAAGGCTCCGGGCGAGGTCAATACAAGACCTCAGCGAATTACAACAACTTCTACCCCACCAGAGGCCATCGTTTCAGAGGTCGCGGTGGATTTAAGAACGCCTCTGGCAACAACAATTCAAACGGTGAGTGTTGTTGCAGCGGATCAAATCCGCATTGGGGGGCGACTAGCTTTATTTCCGGAGGCTTGGGCCACGATTACGGCAGACGCATGGGTTTTACAGACAATCTGCGGTTTTCGCATAGAGTTTTACGAACGGCCCCTCCAGGTGGCGCCTCCACGTCCTATTGTTTTCTCTCTGACCGACGTGCAGCTGGTCAATGAAGAGGTCTCGGACTTGCTTCGCAAGGGGGCCATTTGCCGATCAGCTCACCATCCCGCTGGCTTTTTGAGCAACGTTTTTCTAGTGGACAAGGCAGATGGGGGCAAACAACCGGTAATCAACCTCAAATAATTCAACGGTTGGTTGGTTTACCGTCATTTCAAGATGGAGGTTATCCATCTACTTCGGGACGTGCTGCTCCCGAACGACTGGTTGGTCCATCAGACTGATTTGCATATAGCCATGTCTGAACTGGGGTGGCAGAGTGGGCTAAATAACGGTGATGGATTAAACCCAGATCTTTTGACTGGGTATGAGTGTTCGATTGGTTCAGATGCTCCGTCCATTACCACCCCATTCTGTACCGCTTTTGGCCGCCATAAGTGTGGCAGGGTATGCTCAGACGCGAGTCCCTTGCTCACTTTGCCACTGGATTCAAGCAAGCCGGGCTGAAGATGGCTGGAATGCCAGAAACTGGTCCTCAGAAGCTTGTTTCCGGTCCAGGGAAGGCATGGCTTGGCAGTTCGGGCTGGACTGTTCCCATGAGGCACAGGGTCAGACTGATTTGCATATAGCCATGTTTGAACTGGGGTGGCAGAGTGGGCTAAAGAACGGTGATGGATTAAACCCAGATCGTTTGACTGGGTGGGAGTGTTTGATTGGTTCAGATGCTCCATCCATTACCACCCCCTTTTGTACCGCTTTTGGTCCATTTGGACCTCAAGAATGCGTACTTGGTGGTTCCCATCCACCCCCCGCATCGCCATTTTCTCCAGTTTCTCTGGAGGGGCCAGGTGTTAAAGTTCACCGCCCTTCCATTCGGACTTTCCTCCGTGCCTTTGTGCTTCACCAAGCTACTGAAAACACACACAAGGGGTGCTAAAGGTCTGTAGTGGCTGAGAAGTGTCTGTAATGAACTCAATGGATAGAGGTATAGACCGAGTGTGGGAGAGTAGAGAAAAAGTGAACCCATCAGCCCACCCATTGGCAGAACTTCATCATCTGGGGTTTTTTGAGAATCCAAACTGGTATCCTTTAGGTGTCTCACCTTGAAGGAAATGTGAGGACAACTACTAGTGTATAATGCACCAGTAATGGAAAGCCAGATAGCAGTGTGTAAAGGGCTGTGGGAAGTGAAAAAAGTTGCAGTGTTCAAAGAATATGTGCTAGTTAGAAAATAATAGGATAAAATTGACTAACATGGTGCATAATAGTAAACTTTATTCAGACGGTCACCATGGTGACAAGATTAAAAACAGAGTATGAATGGATGAAAGCAAATATTACCATCCTTAGATGAATCAATTGGTCGACATGTATCAGCCTAAAAAAGGCTTACTTCAGGACCTATTACAACACTACTGCAACTGTGAAGGTTTAGTGGAAAAGTATAAAGATATACGTACCATGCCAGATCAATAACCTACCAGACACGTGTGTATATATTGGTAGGTGATGAAGTCATGGTATATAGAAACAATCCGCTCCCAAATTTTGCTTGGGGGTGGCCTCACCTCACCTGGCACTCGCTCAGGTCAAAGAGGCCCCGCTCTGTCCGTCGGTACCTCTAGTCCCTACTGTGTCGAGCTACTCCATCTGGCAGTGGAATTCTTGAGAGGCCAGGGTATTTGGATGATAGTCTTAGACGACATTTTGTTGTTGGCTCAATGTCCCAGGAAATTGGGGCTTCAACTTCAGCAGACTATTTCCCTACTTCAGGGGTTGGGGTTTGTTATCAACATGGACAAGTCCATCCTCACTCCATCCCAGAACATAGTGGGGTTTGCTGTGGACTCAGTTCGTTCCACATTAAGCCTGCCGTCCCGGAAGGTGGGAAAGATTTGCCACATGTTGCCTCAAACGATTTCGAAGTCCCACACCTCCCTCCGACAGATTGCCCGAGTGGTGGAGCTGCTTTCGTCTTCCATCCAGGCAATCTTCCCTGTTTCCCTCCATTATCTGGCCCCCCAACGTCTCAAGGCGAATCACCTCAGGAGAGGCCTGACTTACAATCAGTTGGTTCCCCTTTCGGACGAGGTGAAGGAAGAGATGGCCTGGTGGCTCGCCAACATGGAGGCCTGGAACGGCCAAGCGATTTTCAGACCGGTCCCAGACCTAGTGATCAAGTCTGATGCCAGCAGAGCGGGTTGGGGCGCCCGTTGTGGCAATTTCTCCACAGGCAGCGCCTGGTCGTCCGCGGAGCAGGAATTGCACATCCACTGCTTGGAACTGCTGGCAGGGTCCTTCGCAGTGCGCTGCTGGACCAAAGATGCAGTTTGGTCATGTGTTCTACTTCGAATGGACAATGTCTCGGCGGTTCGATACGTCAACCACCTGGGCGGTCCTCGGTCCAAAGCCCTAGCAGACTTGGCAAGGGATTTTTGGGACTATTGTCTAGCTCACCATGTTTCCGTGACAGCAGAGTACTTGCCGAGCCAAGCCAACCAGGTGGCGGATTGGCACTCCCGGCACCTGCGGACTCCAGCCAATGGAAACTGGACATTCAGGTTTTCCGGTGGCTGGGCGGTCTATGGGGTCCGTTCTCTGTGGACCTCTTTGCGTCACGGTTAGACCATCAGCTCCCGCGGTTCTTCAGCTGCAGACCGGATCCTCTCGCGGAGGCCTTTCTCCAGGATTGGTGTCAGGAGAGGGCCTACGCGTTCCCTCCTTTTTCAATGGTGTTGAGGGCGGCGGCCCAACTTCGCCGTCAGGAGGCAGAGGCGGTGATATAGACTCCCTTCTGGAGGTCTTAAGTATGGTTTCCGGTTCTTCTGGAACTTTCTTGGGATTCTCCAATCCTACTCCCCCGGTTTCCGCGTCTTCTCAACGCGGACGGGGATCCCCAACATCTAGTAACGCAGAGTTCTCTCCGCCTCATGGCATGGCAGCTTTCAGGCGACGTTGGTCGCTCCCAGGCCTTTCGAGATCAGCTGAGGATTTCATGTCAAAGGCCTGGGCAGTTAGTAGTGCAAAGCGGTACCGCTCCGCTTGGAATAAATGGACATGTTGGTGTCTTCGACGGAACTTGGATCCCCTGGTCGCAGGCGTCGTTCAGTGCTGAATTTTTTGGCAGAATCGGCTTCTACCAGCCTAGCCTATCTCACTATTAACGCAATGCGTTCAGCGATTTCGGCAGCTCACCATCCAGTGGAGGGGGCGCCAATCGGAGAACATCTTTCGTTTGTAGATTACTGAGGGGCATCCGTCTTTTCTTGCCCCCGGTACCGCGTTACTCGGTTCTCTGGGATGTTAATCTTGTCTTGAAATTCTTCTTGTCATGGCAACTTAATAGGTATCTTTCTTTGAAGGAATTGTTGGCAAAGCTTCTGTGCCTAGTGTCCTGTCGGCAGGTTTCTGACGTACGGGCTCTGGATATCTTGGCAAGTGTTTTTTCTCCGGAAGGAGTGACCTTGACAATGGGGCGTCGAACACAATGCGCATCAAGGACTATTTCGTACCCGGCTTTTGTGGACGCTCCCAAGTTATGTGTGGTTCAGTGCCTGAAGGCATATGAGGATTGACTCTTGAACTTTGCCCTCTGGGCGAACGGCAATTGCTTATTGCTTTGCGAAAGCCACACAAAGCTGTTTCATCGCCCACCATTGCGAGGTGGATCATGCAAGAAGCAGGTATCGATACAAAAACATTTGACGCCCACTCGGCTAGAGGGTCTATGGCTTCTAAGGCTTTCTCGTTGGGAGTCCGTTTGGAGGACTTGATGCGGGCTGCGGATTGGTCCTCGGATTCCACTTTCAAAAGGTTTTATTTTAAGCCTGTGGTGGACATTGCAAATTTGGTGATGAGTAAGCTTTAAACTAGCATAATCTGAAGCCTCCGGTCCTGACATAGAATCGAAATTTGCCTAGCATTGTAACCGTAAGTTTCAATTCTATTAAGGACATGGAGGCAAGGATTATCCCTCCCAGGCCACCTCCAGAAGCGATCCCACCCGTACTACAGTAGGTAGTTAGGTTTTCCTGCTATTCGGTTCTGTAGTTTTGAAGTGGTAATGTCAGATTTACTTAAAGCGTGTGGTCGTATTTTGTACACTGCTTACGCTGTTGTATTTTTTCTACTAGGAAACTATGGTTCGAAACAAGACCAGTAGGATCATGGCGTGAATCTCGCGAAGAAAGAGGAAGTGGTCACAGGACGGACGTCCTACATACCTGTCATGGATACTGGTGAAGGACTACTCTGTGCACTATTCTGGGTGGACTGATGGGATTTGTAGTTTTCTTATGCAAATCCGAGTGTGTTTTTCTTTGATGTATTTTAAGCTTTATCCTTGTTCTGGGATTTAGAGCTTATGTTGGTGCTTTTCTGGCTGCTGTGTTTTGTTCATTTATTAAAGAGCGAAGAAGGAAAAGCATAATCCTCGCCTCCGTGTCCTTAATAGAATTGAAATTTACTGTTACAATGCTAGGCAAATTTCGATTCAGCCAAGATAAATACCACAGATTCTGGTTGCCTGGGTAAGGTGCACGGCTCAGTCGGGGCTTTGTAGCCTGCTGGGAGGGGCCGCATTTGAGCCTCTAAAGGTTTCAAATTACCTTCTCCCGTTGACCCTTTCCCAACGGCTGTCTGTTCACATCAGGTTCAATTCCGTTTTATCCCCTTATTTTACCTTATGTTTTTGTTTAAATATTTTTTTTAGAAATGTTATCAACATTATACATGAGGAGATTCAACCATAAAAGTACTGTTAAGTAAAAAGGAATCCAGGAGCTAACTAGTGCTAAATACCATAAATGGTATTTTGTCATAAATTCATATGCAATCATTAGAAGCAACTCATAATTCATCTTAACCCATCTTTGTATCCTTTGCGATTTGGTGTACGTCCGTTCAGTAGTTTTTTGTGAAATTAAAGTTAAAAAATGTACAGATATCTGGATGTAATGTAAATGTAATGTAAATGCCATTTGTAAAGCGCACAGCTACCTCCAACGGAGGTGTCCCGGCGCTGTCCGTATACCGCTTAGGAACCCTTCCTGGTTTTTCCCTGTGGAATGTCCACTCCTGGGCACCCCCAAGGTGAAGCCAGGCATCCCAGCGCTGTTGGGGCCGTTGTGGAGATTAAGCAAGCTATTGCCCAGAGTTGCAGAGTGGGACCCATGATTAGAATAGGCACTGAGGTGAGAATTATCAGGTCAGAGGAAATTGAGCCAAAGACCCGCCGAGGCGGGTATTGAACCCTGGTCCCGGACCAGACCTCTGCATCGGGGTCTGCCGCTCTAACCATTTGAGCCACACTTCTCCACGAGGGGCTCAAGAGACTCTTGCGGTAGTGCCAATTTAAATATGGAGCGTTCTGATTGGGCCAGAGAGCCTTTTTTTTTTCTCTGGAGCCATTTTGTTTCGCAGGAGTCAGATGCCTGTAGGAGCAATCGCTCTGATTGGCTGCCAGCAGCATCAGAAAAATGTTGCTCGCAACCATTACCGGACTTGGAGACTTAGTTGTTTCCTGAACATGCGGGGGAAATAAAAATATAAGGGGACAGAGGGACCCCTCCTGGGGCCCAAAACAACGGGAAAAAAGACAGCAAAAATTCCTGGGATCCTTCAGGTCCAAATTATACTGTAGGACCGATTAAATTATGAGCCAAGAAATGGCATATTATGCAGCATAATGTGGCACATTTTATGATTGTACTACCTCATTATTGTAGCATTTTTACAAGTTAACACTATCTTCGCAAAGGATTCACCTCATTAGTACCAGTTTGACACACAGGTGCAGCAATAAGCATTGTAAAGGTGACCAGTCAACCTTTGTGAAGTGTGTTACACTGCGCGGCAACTCGTATAGTGCTTTTTAGTAACTTTTTGTCCGTTTGATCTAGAAACAAATTGTGGCAAATCCATATGTATGCTGAAAACACCACAGCTGCAAAATCATATAATTCCAGTTGCCCTGATGTTTATATAATGTAGCATGTGTCACGTTGCAGGTTTTTAGGCTGATGATCTTCCGTCGCACCTATACAGATAAAAATATGTGTATTAAAATACCTCAGGTTTGTGGTAAATAATTCACATTACCAGTTCAAAGTGCTTCTTTGTGGAACATAATTGATATCAAGGATATGTCCAAAATGTCTTACAGCCATGACAGCTCACTTGAGAAGGCAATGGGATTCATGTGTATCCATGTGAATCCAGAAAAGCCATCAAGCTGCAAAACTTGTAATTGGTAAGAAACTCTTTCCTAACATTGTGTTAAAGAAATAGACAACTTTTAAGGCAGTTTGAACTACGCATTGAATTTATTCTTGCCATCTCCCATCTCCTTTGATTAGTACACTTTCTAAATTAGTTTCCCAGTGTGCCACAAAGGTTTTCCAGTCTCCCAAACCTCAATGTTACGAAAATGTAACTCTTTCCAGTTATCAGATTTTTTGTGTTTGTGGCGCCCAGTGCAGATGCTCACTCAGATTACATATTTTTAAGGAATTGGCAAATCTGAGTATCCAAAAGAACATGAAGACCTGTCTGTCTGTACAGTTATTCCCCAGCTCTCTGGCTAGAATATCTCTAGGTCCAAGAAACCCCGGAAGGATGTATGTTGAACTTTATTAGTCATTTAAATAAAATATATGAAGAGAAGTGGAATGAAGAAATGAAGAAAGATGCTGATAAGTTTTAGAAAATAATAGTATATGTAAAATAGCATAACCAATTTATGTGGATATTCTGCAGTTTATGTAGTACTTTAGGCAATTTCTAAAGAAATAGTGCTGAAAACAACTGTTTATTGGCTTCTTTTTCAAAGTTTTCTTGTGGAAGGAGAAGTTCTTTGGCCCTAGGTGGATGCTAATGTTCTCATGGTGCACAGAGCAAATGAATTGTATTCTTCCTAGTGCTTTTCAGAAACTCTGTATTTTTCGACAATATATGTGAAAAGTTGTGATGCACCACGTGGCCCTCAGTGGTTCAAACCCTCCAATTTTCCCAGAAGCAGTTACGACGTGTGGTTGGTATGGTAACTACACCACTGTAAAAGTTTGCCAATTCGGTGTGGCCTGAATTTTGGTTAAAGTAATGAATCTGCAGATTACTCCAAAGGTGGAAAACGTATCTTCCAAAAAACACTTCTGCGCCACATAGTGATTTATTTTTGTTTTTTTAGAGTTTTATATAACGCGAACTTGATCAGGTATCGGGTATCAGAGTGCTTTACATAGCACCAGTTGTGTTACATAAGGACACATTCATTTTTATTAGGCCCAGGGAGATTAAGTGATTTGCCCAGAATCACAAGATGTTCAGCGTCATTGCCGAGACTCGAACCCGGTTCCCCAGATTCGAGGCCAACTCCTCTCCCTAAGGGTTAAGAGGGTAGGAGAAGCCACTCGCACTGGGCGACCATACAGGGGTGTAACAAAGGCCCCTGCAGTTCAGTGGGCCCACCACTCTAAACGGCTCCTAAACCCTCAAGTCGGGCCCCATTAAGCCCAAGGTTAATGAATATCTATGAGCTATGGGAGACTCTGGGTCCCCTCATCCCATTCTGCAGGGTGCTCCATCATTTCCTGTTACGCCACTGCGACCATGCTTTTTGGTTCGGTCACACGCTGTCTTCGCATACATGCTCAGTCCTGACGGCCACTTGCACATGCCGGCACAAAGGTCATCTTGGTTCAGGTCTGTAGGTCATGGCAACCAATTTGTATGTATTGTCACCAGGTGGCACCATGTAATCTGAACACCATATTTCACTGTTTGTCTGTCCTTTTACAAATCATTAATTTCCTTTATTAGTCTTTGCAATGAATCAAGACTTAGTCATAGAATAAAGCCATAGATTGCATTCTATATTCTGCATCAAACTCAGTGCTGGTGTCTTTGATGATGTGAAGCTATGAATTAATGAGGGGTTTGTAGAGTACAACAGCTGCCCTAACTAGGGTGTCCTAGTACTGTGTGCCATGCATAGCTGGATATATCAGAAACTAGTCTTGATTGAAGAGCCAGGTTTTCAAATGTGTTTTTTATATACAAAAAAGCACCATTGAGGGAGCTGAATGCCAGGTGATAGGAAATTGATTCTAATATTTGGCATCCTGGAATCCCCGCCAGTTCGAGGGCGATGAACTCTGGGCATAGTCAAGAGCCTTGCCCTTACAGACCTTAGGACTCTACCTGGAGAATACATCTGCAGTAATTGCTGCAGGTAGACGAGGCCTTCTTTCCTTTAGGGTCTGTAAGTGAAGATCATTGCCTTAAAAGGGACCCTTTGGTTGATAGGGAGCCAGTGTGGATCCGAAAGCTGTGAAGAGATGCAATGATTCCTTGGTAAATTTAGGATGGGTGCCCATGTTTTGGACTATCTGAAGCCTATGATGGGAATATTTCAGTAAACCTAGATAGAGAGCATTGCCCTAATCCCATCTCGAAGTGATCACAGCATGAATGGCAGGTTCACGGCTAGAGCCAGGTAGAAGGTCCAAGATCTTTCTAGGAGATTTAAGCAAAGAAAAGCAGCAAACTGAAACAGCTGAGATCTGGAATTTAAAAGACAGAGTGTGGTCAAACTTGAGTTCAAGACTCAAAGATCAAATGGAATGAGTAGGGATCTGGACAAATCCGGGTGGCCATCAAGCCAAGAACTAAATGGTATTAGGAAGGCCACAGACCAAGAGCTCAGGTTTTATTTTTCCGAATTAAGCTGGAGACAGCCATGATGCATCTATTTTGATATGGCTGACAGGCACTCTTTGAAATGTTTTGCGGTGTAGGATTCTTCCCAGAATTGGACTCACTAACTGTGTTGTCAGCGTAAGATATCATTAAAAAGCTGAAAGTCTGTATGATTTATGCCAGAGGAGCTAAGTAGACATTAAAGAGTGTGGTACTGCGAGATGACCCCTGTGGCACGCCTTGTAGGACCCTAGAGCGAGGCAATGTAAACGGGCCCCGCCTACGTTTAAGACCAGCTTGATAAAAACGAGTTCAGCCATTTAAGTGCGTCTCCACGTATTCCCATAGAAGATGAGCACTCGAGCATGATGGCCTGGGAAATGGTGTTGAGCGTTGCAGAGAGGTCCAATAGGACAAAGGCGGCTCGACCACCATTATCAACATAGCGCACATCTTCAGAGACGGCTTACAGCACCGTTTTGGTGCTATGTGGTCATCTAAAATCAAATTGAGAGTTGTCAAGAAGATGGTGCTCCTCAAAACCTAATCTTCTGGCGATTATTTGCTTTTTTTGTTAGGAGCCTGGTGGGGAACGGGAGGAGAAATACAGGCCTGTAATTGATCACTACAATGGTAATCAAAAAAAGAAGAGAAATCCTGATAAGACTCAAAGTAGAGGAAAGCTAGACCACACCAGGCAGAGAAGCAAAGTTTTCATGGATGAAGGCGTTTTTCAGAGAAGAAAGCGGAGTGGTTGCCACACAGATCTTGGAGTGTAGAGTAGTCTTCTGGCAGAAAGAGAGGTGTCGAAAAGAGTTTGCAATAAAGAACATCTCTTTAGCTGAATTAGGGAATTATTCCAGTTTTTCTGCATGAAAAGTGGCACAAGTTTTGGGGGGTTTTTTGGGCACGGAAACGATCGAAGTTGAGAGCCGATCGGTAAGTCATGTAACAGGTGGTCGTGTAAAGCGCTCGATACCTTCGAGTCGATTTCGTTCTATATAAAACTGCAAACCAAAAAAAAAAAGTAAGGCGATGGTCGAACCAGCTCTGACCATTTTTCTGAAAACCCTACTACTGTGTTATTCACCCGATGTTCTGCGGCGGTTGTGGAATTCATTTAAGGAAACCGGCATTTCCCTTTATGCTGGTCTGTAGTTGGGTAATTGAAAGTAACTGATTACTTTTGTTTAGTTTTTGTCTTTTTAAAGGAGTATTTAAAAACCCATATGTTTCTTAAATAGCGCAACGAAATATCCCAAACATGTTATGGGCGCTTTTCGTGACAAACATTTAATGCATCAGAAGTGTGGAAATTATAGAAGCAAGGGGAATGAATGCACGCTGATGTCAGCCGCGGAGGTCATTTTCAGTGCTCCGAGATAGCTCAGTTGGCTCGAGAGCATGCCTGCAGGTCACAAACTCCGTTCCCGGCAGGACTGTCTGGGCCTCTGTCCCTCCATTTGATCATATCAGCGCCACAGCGTTGGTCTATTAATCACCAAAGGAAGGCTGAGCGGTGGCGTCCGCTGGGGAGTTTTCTATCCTCGAGCCGGCGCATTGAGGCCCATTCCCGCGCTCTCCGGGCGCCCGGCATTAAGTGAGGAGCAGCAATAAATCTTTAATGGCTGGGAGGGAGCCTGGAATTGGCTGCTCCAGTTCTGCGGAGTATGAATGGAAGAAGGAGGCTCGGCTGCGAGTGATCTATGGCGCGGGCGGCGAGCAGCCTTTGTAAGTGCGAGCGCCGGTACCTCGGGGAACTTGGCGGGCCTATAAATAGCTCGGCGGCACAAAGGCAAGGTGTCTGAAGAGCACCCCTCGCATGTGCATCTCCGCTCACGCCTGGAGTGAGCATTAATCGAAGGAGCGGCTCCTGCAGGACCCGGGACTCGCAGAGGCGCGACCCCGGGGCTCCCGCGCCTCACCGGAGCAGCCGTGCAGCGCCTAGAAGCGGCCCGCTCAAAGCGCTGGAGCTCTCGCGGCCACCGCCGGGGCAGAGGGGCGTGGTAAGTTTGGCTGAAGATGTTGAAAAGAGGGCATTGGCTTTTGCGGGGTGTGTTACTTAACTTTTAACGGGGGTTAAATAAATTGAAGGTAACCCGAAAAGTAATGTTCGCAATTAAGCAGCATCGTTGTTTACATGCGTGCGAAATAATTAAGGGTACTGTTGTAAATGTTTATTACTATTTATTCCTATCTGGTTGCAGCCCTTCCTTCGTGTCCTTCCCCATTACTATTCGAGAACTTAGGATTGTTCTGAGCGTGTTCCTTTAACCAGCTTGAGTCCAGATCTGGCAGGCACCAGTCTGGTCAGCTGGGAAGTTGTATGCTGTTTACCATTGCTCAAGAATAAACCCACTGTTACCTTTGGGAGACCTCGGTGTCCATCTCAAATTGAAGTACAACAAATTGAGATGGACACCGACCGATGTCTCCCAAAGGTAAGAGTGGGTTTATTCTTGAGTAATGGCAAGCAGCATACAACTTCCCAGCTGACCAGACTGGTGACTGCCAGATCTGGACTCAAGCTGGTTAAAGGGGCACGCTCAGAACAATCCGAAATTCTAGAATAGTAATGGGGAAGGACACAAAGGAAGGGCTGCAACCAGAAAGGAATAAATTGTAATAAACATTTACAAGAGGTACACATGTATTTAGCCATTGTTTAAATGAAAGCTCCCCCCTTTTTACTTTGGCTTGTGTACTCCCCATACTAGCAGTCGTCACACATCTGTACATCACAAAGCCCTTGAAGACGTGCACATCGTGCAGCCTCCTCTGGCCGGCCATTTGTCACATCTGTACACCACACAACACGTTCAGTAGTTTTATGCACTTACTGCAGCTATGGCATCGTCTGCACAATCACCTTCGGCCTGGGGACTCCTCTGAACATCACACAGCCCTTTGACCCTTCTGCACACCGCTCAGCCACTGGTGGACTCCATACACCACACACATCCCTTTGATCCAACGGCACACCCTGCTGCCTCGTGCACCATTTACATCATGTGCACACTACAACACCCTCGTAAAGTCTTTGGATTCCTCTACACACATCCTTCATTCATCTGCCCACCTCACTTCTCTGTTGAGATTAAATCCAAAGGCAAGACAAAGTATTGTAGGAAGAATAAAGGCTTTATTCTCATAAGTTGTCCTGAGTAAGAAAAGCGTGGCTCTCCCCTGGCCAGTCAGACAGCAACTGCCAAGGTAGAGAACATCCACACATAACTAGAACACAGAATGCAACAACGCAGAGCTCCATGCTCCATAATGGACATAGAAGATCATAACATTCTCCTACAGCCATTTGGATATTCTGCACACTACACAACCATCTTAAGGTTTTGGACTCCTACACACTGCACTTTGACCCATCTGCACACCTCGTGGTGTCCCTAACTATCTCTTATGTTCTGTACACCACACCTTACTTAAAGAAAACGGTTCTGAAGAAACAGTCGGAACAAACCTGTTTCCTTGGAATTTATCAAATGAATCTGATAACCACGATGTCTAGTGCCTCCTGGTGCATGCCCTTCATGTTGACCTTTTGTTTTATTTGGATCTATTGTTCTTTTATGGGGGGGATCCCTCATGTTCCCTTCTGCCTCCTCTTTTTCTACTCTGTCTTTGTGAATGCCATTCAACATACCCCTGTTTTCTCTCATTATCCCTTCTCCTGCGGTTGCCTGGCCAGACATAGCCTGGCTGTCTTCTTTGTTTTTTGTGCCTTTCGTCCTATTTCTGCTCTAGTGGCCTTCCTTTCGTCACACCTATTGCTGCCTCATCCATAATGTTGCGTTTTGCAGTACAGTAGCTGCAGGAAAGAGTTGTGTTTTCCTACAGAAATTAAAAAAGAAAGAGGCCCAACACACACTTTCTCTCCGTTTAAATGTTTAGTCCTGACCCCTTTTTGTCAAGCTTTCAGTGGTGGGACGGTTCCCTCCAGTTTTACTAGCACCACCGCCTTGAGACTTAACAAGGCTCACCAGTACTTCGCTCCTGGGATTATGCAGCAACATATGTTCTAATCCTGGACATAGTCTCCTGTCAACGCCAGATACTTAATCACATGAATGTGGCATTTGTTCATGTGAAGACTGGAAGTTCAGGACCTCTTGCATTAAGGGGGGAGGGCGGGGGTAATCCCATATAAATGTGGCTCCAGCAGTCAGTGGCGATGGGCCTCAACCTACATGGATGGGAGTGTCCCTTAAGGTGGTGCGTGCTTACTCAACCTGAACTATTGCAACATAAGCGAAGCTTCAGGGAGATGCTCCTTTTAAGAAGATATGTATAGCAGCCTCAAGGTCTACGGGAGTCCCTTCCTGTAGGCACCACGCTCTTAATGCCGCTTCTAGAGTGGTTACGATGTTCTTTGATGATAGTCCTGGGCCTACAATGCCTACACCACCAATGCCGTTCATACTTGACAATCTGTTCAGAAACGCCTCAAAGTCATCAACGCAGATGCCAGAGGAGGGAATTAGTTAGTTATTGTAATTTCACATTAGCAGTTCTTAGGACCGGACCAAGACGAGTTGGGTCCGGGGCTCTATAGTTTGTTAGCAGGGATTGGTCCAGTGCACGAGGGCGCGACCAGCGCTTCCTTGGCTGGACACTTCCGCCCTTCTGAAGCCGAGATGGGAATGAAGGGTAATCAGGGCATCGCTCTACGAGCCCCGGCGTGACAAAGGTGAGGAACATTCATTCCCCTTCTTTACGACTTTACCTGACTGTAAATGTGAGACCATGTATACAGTGCCGCCGTAGTAGCTATAATTACACGTGAATTTACATTTCCAGCTAATTATTTTTTAAATAGTCTTAATGTTAGTTCCTACTCCTTTTTTAAAAATAAAGTTTCTGTAAAATGTTTAAAACAAGAAGTGAAACAGCTCTTCAGCTAGCTGTATTTTGTTAAATTATCTGCCTTTTTGGTGCCAAAATTATACGTGCAGCTTTTAAGGTGGAATGGTGCCGCGTGGGAAGGATACAGCGACAGCATTAAGAGTTCTGGTTTCGAGGGTTGTCTCAAAAGCGCACAGAACATTTGCCTCCACGCCCTAGTTGGCAAGCAGCGAGCCTCCTACAAGCGGGTTTGCCCTCTGTTTTGTCCACATTCTGATGTTGCTGTACATTGCCCCATATGGTGTCACCTTTGGCATTTGCTGCTCAGCCCATCTCTGCCGCCCTCCTCCTTGACATGACTTGTTATAAATCATGATTGCTCTCCGAGATAATCTCGCGCACAGTGATTAGAGGGCCATTAAGCCTGTTACAGCCTCGGTGGTTTCTAATGGGAGACATGCGGTCTCGAGGGACGTGTGTCATCGGGACTAATGAACCACGAGATGGACGCGCTTTTGATGCTCGAGCACATGCCTGCTGCAGGGAGCAGCACAGATGACCCCCGCCCCACGCCCTCTTACGGACAGGGCTTTCAGGGGCCTGCGTGCCTCCTGGAAGCGGATGCCAGGAAAGCGCGCTGTCTGACGGTCGATAATGCACGACTCGCGCTGACTAATTGTTCGCGTGCGCAGCTGAACCGCACGCTTGTTTGTTTTGGGGCGGATAATGAACACACATTTATCATATCTAGCAAACTGCCCATAGGTCATTTTACAGAGGTCTTCCTGTGCACAGGGTTTGCCTCCTACACTCCTGCCCATGTCTAGATTTACCACTGCAGTACATCCGCGCGTTACAGTGCTTCGAAACTGGCCTTGTATCAATAAACCTTAAACATAACTGTCACCCCCCCCCCCCCCCCCTCCCTCCCTTTGTCACGGTCCGCCTGCATAATCTGATTCATCCCTGCCTGTTCTAGCTTCCCCACCTCACCCCTGCTTCCCAGGCTCACTTCATTCATACTCTTTTTAAAACCCTCCACATCCTTCCTACATGTACTCTGTCTCAAAGGCCAATCCAGCCTGCCACTCCCCCCTTCCTTATCCAAGCTTTATCCTACCATTGAAGGCGAGACACGCCTACCTTTCCCCCCCCCATTTGACTCCTAGCTTTTGTTTCCACCACCATCGTTCATCCCCCTCTGCCTCACCCTGCCTACTAGCTGCCTTCCACCACCGCTGTCATCCACTCTTTCTAACCATGTTAGATCACGATTTCACTTCTAGGAGCCTGATGACAGTCTTATAATCTCGGTCTACTCTTCTACATCCCATTGTCCAGCTAATCAATCACTTTACTAAACCGCATTTATCTGATAGAGACTACTAGCCCCAGATTCCTTAACTTAGAATAATCCCCAGGCGTGAGACTGGACCCGGAAACCGTTTTGCTACAGCATCCCTGTGCGCCGGGGGGACGGCACCAAGTGAATCCACCCTGACTTCTTGTCTGCTGTGCAATTTTTCACATGTTTCCTGCCTCCTGGGGAGGTTGTTGTATTTGTTTACAGGCTTGCTTTGCAGTAGCTGCGCTCTGTTCTTTCATTCCATGTCTTTTGGTGCCATAGTGCCTGGCACTGTTCTGGATGGTGCTGTTCCTCACCATTCATTCTTCCCTTTCTGTTAAGCTGTTTTTTTCGCACACTGTATTGTTTGCGATTGCTCCGCGTTGTGGCGCGGAAAAGTTCTCCGAAGAAAACTGACGTAGGCGCTCCGGGATGGGACTTATTTATCTTTGTTGACGTCACGTACGCGGACGACGTCAGGGCGGAGTCACGTGGTGCCGCCCCCTCGGCGCGCAGGGAGGCTGTGGCAAAAAGTTTTCCGGATCCAGTCTCACGCCTGGAGATAATTCTACGTTAAGGAATCTGCGGCTAGAATAGTCTCTACCAGATACATTGTTACTGAAGGTAAGTAACTTGTACATCATGCATCATCTACTCAAAAGCAGCTGAACTTCCACAGTTTGATCTCAGACAAAGCCCTGGACCTTCTCGTCATTACTGAAACTTGGTTCCTGCCCCATTTCACAAAGATGTGCCACCTGACTACCAACACCTGCTAAGAAACCTACCCGCAGTAGAATCGTGGTCAACTTCAGGAATGTCTTCACAGCAACCAGTGTCCAGGATTTGGTGCTGCTGAAGGCAAATCATTATCCTTCCACTACTCACTTTTTTCAGCCTATCTGGGTACATTTCTACAGATTGCCACCAAACAACCCAGCATTGTCAGAAAGCTTCATCAAAGACATGGCTGACACCACCGTAAACCAAAAAACTGTATTTTGTGCATTCTAAACACTTGGTTTGATGAGTCAGACCTGCCTAAAAACAGACACCTCCATGCGCACAATGTGTTTTGTAAGACCAGCTTTTGCTACCAAGTCCTACCGCTCCTAATGACAGAAGGTGTGGGTAGGGAGGTGGATGCAACAAGGGGGCTGAGGAGGGATGCAACACAGAAGATGTGGGGGCAGAAGCAAGACCAATACACCGGTGGGAATAAAGCAAACCGGTAAGAGAGAGCAACTTTGAGCTGGCGGGGAGAATCATAGGGCTGAGAGAAGAACACAACGCGTGGAGGGGAGAGAAGAACACAAGGAAGACAGCTCAAAGACTCATGCACTCTTGAGGCGTGCTTAAACAAAAATAAAAAACAGTGCTTGGAAAACTAGTAAAGGAAAGGCACAAGTTTTGCGTTCTTGCACCGGGGGGGGTTGGGGGGGAGGGGGCAGTGGGGGGGGGGATAAAAACAAGAAGGAAAGCCAACACACACAGATGAAATAGAAGCAAGGAAATGAGAGCAACAATAAAGGCAACCATTGCTAAGCAGTGTGCGGGCTCGAACTCCACTGTAAGCTAACAATACATCCCGCAACAGACAACTCATGCTCTGTCTAGTACAGAGGTCTTCAAACTTTTTGATGCCAGGACCCCCTTGTAGAACCTTTTTAGGCGTAAGGACCCCCTTCCGACAAAAGATTTTAGAAACTGGTACTCCTCATCATCAACAACTATCTACAACCATAAATGCGCCTGTTAGACCTCATCACATCCATCCATCCATCATTCATCCATCCATCATTCATCCACCCACACTTCCACACATCCATCCATCCTTCACCCGTCCACCCTTTCATCCTTCCTTCCATCCATACATCCATCCATCCTTTCATCCTTCCATCCATGCATCCATCCTTTACCTATCCACCCGTCCATCCATCCACCCATTATTCATCCACCCGCCTTTTCACACATCCATCCATCATTCATCCATGCAACCTTTTATCCATCCATACATCCATCCACCCTTTCATCCTTCCATCCATACATCCCTCCTTTACCTATCCACCCGTCCATACATCCACCCACCTTTTCACACATCCATCCATCATTCATCCATGCAACCTTTTATCCATCATTCATCCATGCAACCTTTTATCCATCCTTCATCCATCCACCCTTTTATCCATCCTTCATCCATCCACCCTTTTATCCATCCTTCATCCATCCACCCTTTCATCCATCCTTCATCCATCCACCCTTTCATCCATACATCATTCATCCATCCTTTCATTATTCCATCCATACATCCATCCACCCTTTCATCCATACATCCATCCTTCATCCATCCATCCACCCTTTCATCCATCCATCCATCCATCCCCCATCCACCTTTTCACACATCCATCCATCCATCCTTCATCCATCCACCCTTTCATCTTTACATCCATCCACCCTTTCATCTTTACATCCATCCACTCATCTTTACATCCATCCACTCATCTTTACATCCATCCACTCATCTTTACATCCATCCACTCATCATTCATCCATCCACTCATCATTCATCCATCCACTCATCATTCATCCATCCACTCGTCATTCATCCACCCACCTTTTCACACATCCATCCTTTCATCCTTACATCCATCCTTTCATCCTTACATCCATCCTTTCATCCTTTCATCCTTACATCCATCCTTCCTTCATCCTTCCTTGCTTCCATCCATACATCCATCTACCCTTTCATCCTTCCCTCCATCCTTCATCCATCCACCCTTTCATCCATCCACCCTTTCATCCATCCATCCTCAATCCACCTTTTCACACATCCATCCATCCTTCATCCATCCACCCTTTCATCTTTACATCCATCCACTCATCATTCATCCACCCACCTTTTCACACATCCATCCATCCTTTCATCCTTCCATCCATCCTTCATCCATCCACCCTTTTATCCATCCTTCATCCATCCACCCTTTTATCCATCCTTCATCCATCCACCCTTTCATCCTTCCATCCATACATCATTCATCCATCCTTTCATTATTCCATCCATCCATACATCCATCCACCCTTTCATCCATACATCCATCCTTCATCCATCCATCCATCCATCCATCCACCTTTTCACACATCCATCCATCCTTCATCCATCCATCCACCCTTTCATCTTTACATCCATCCACTCATCTTTACATCCATCCACTCATCTTTACATCCATCCACTCATCATTCATCCATCCACTCATCATTCATCCATCCACTCATCATTCATCCATCCACTCATCATTCATCCATCCACTCATCATTCATCCATCCACTCATCATTCATCCATCCACTCATCATTCATCCATCCACTCATCATTCATCCATCCACTCATCATTCATCCACCCACCTTTTCACACATCCATCCTTTCATCCTTACATCCATCCTTCCTTCATCCTTCCTTGCTTCCATCCATACATCCATCTACCCTTTCATCCTTCCATCCATCCTTCATCCATCCACCCTTTCATCCATCCACCCTTTCATCCATCCATCCATCCTCAATCCACCTTTTCACACATCCATCCATCCTTCATCCATCCACCCTTTCATCTTTACATCCATCCACTCATCATTCATCCACCCACCTTTTCACACATCCATCCATCCTTTCATCCTTCCATCCATCCTTCATTCCATCCATACATCCATCCACCCAACCTTTCATCCTTCAATCCTTACATACATTCATCCTTCATCCATCCACCCTTTCATCCATCCATCCATCCACCCACCATTCATCCCCCACCTTTTCACACATCCATCCATGCAACCTTTTATCCATCCATCCTTCATCCATCCACCCTTTCATCCATCCATTCATCCTCCACCCACCCACCTTTTCACACATCTATTCATATATATATATATATACATACATACATACACACACACGTACACACACACACACGTATGCATGTGAACAACCCGAATGACAGAGTGCGGGCAGCTAATGTGCGTGTTTATTTAACACTTTTTTATGCACAAAATGCATCTTCCTGTCTAAAGCGACAAACATCATCAAATGCCAGTTTTGAATTCCGAACACAATTGCTGAATTTTCGCATAATTGTGCAAAGGAAGTTAAGCCGACTTTGAACACCCCCAGTTATAATGCGGAGAGGCTTGCAAAAGGACCACACATGTTTCACTCACCCCTTTTGCAGGTAATGTCATGCAACAGACAATCCAAAGGATGATTGAAAGGTTTTCTCTATGTCTGTTTGTTTCAAACGAGTGTTGTCATTCTCACACAGAAATCCCAATTATCATGCGGGCGGGGGAGGGCAAAAAATCACGGACAGCGGAGTGCTGGCAGGGGGAGGGTGGTGCGAAATCCATCCAAGGACAGCAGAATGCGGGCAGGGGTGTGCGAAAATGCACAGACAACGGAGTGCGAGGGGGGGTGGGACCCAGGAGAGGTGGCAGAAAGCAGGCGAGACCAGCAGCCACCATTCCACTGGCACACTAAGATACCTACAGGTTAAACTAGCGCTATATAAAACGTTACAAATTAAAATAAACTCCACAGCGAAGTCAATTGAACTCAAAGGGCTACAGCCTCCTCCCCCAGCCCCCCCAGCTAGTGTATGTGAGCCCTGCTGAAACAGCCTCAGGGACATATACAAAGGCACACCAGAGTACTTCACAGGTCTTCAAAAGACCTTTACTTGTTAATGAGGCTTTAATGTTTTTCACACCTTGGTGTGAATAAGGCCTCTGCCGTGAGCGCCCTCAATCAGCCCGACGCCAGGAACTGCACTCTGACAGAATCGGCGACCCCCTTCCCTGGACTCCACGACCCCCCTGGGGGTCGCGCCCCACAGATTGAAGACCGTTGGTCTAGTAGATGAGACCTAAAATGATTGTTTTTTCCCCCCACAACTTGAACTTCACACGAGTGAACCCCCATTCTATCCTGGAGCCCAAGCTCCTCCACAGCGCAACATGTTTATTCCATCTAACAACTGCTATACGGGGTACGTTCCTAGACCCATGCCCATTGGGAATGACCTGGGGTGGAATACGGTTCACGCTAGGAACTATGGCACGCTTCCGGGGAGGCAGGATCATTCACAGGGGAATAGGAGAATGGACCACCTGATTCCATTCACCCCGTTAGAAATTTCCAATAGATTTAACGTTTTCTCCTACCTCGATGAGTGCGATTGACAGCTGGATAGATCTACCCCCAGGGGACTCACCCTCCTGCCAAGGGAAAATAGAGCTGTCCCTCAGGCCCAGGCACTCTGCCAAGATTTCAATCAGTTGATGGCAGAGACTACCGTCGAAGCCTTAAGCGAGGGAACAAGTGACGAGGATATACTAGGACCCCCAACAATACATCTGGCTGGAATTGAGTCCCAAGAAACAACACGACCCCTGTCACTGGACCTGATCTCGTGGAATGTGGCGGGCTTGGGCAGCAAGTTGGAATGCGAGGAATGGGCCTCTTTTACCAATTCAAGAAGCGTATGTCTATTCCAAGAAACCTGGGCAAGAGAGGAGCACACTCGCCAGGGCTTTGCAGTCTTCACAAAACCTGCAAAGTGGGGGGGTCGGGGTAGACCATCAGGAGGGCTGGCAACCTGGGTGGCTACCCACCTGGGTTGTAACGCCAAAAGCCTAAACGTAGACTCAGATGATATCTTAGCGGTCCAGATAGAATGGCCTAATTCCCATAAACTTGTAATAATTAACGTTTATTCAAGACCTGTGCCCGCATCAAGAGAGTTGAATAAGATTGAAGAACTCTCTGTGTTTTTGAGTCAAATACCCAGGGAGCTTCCTTACTTGGTGGGAGGTGACCTAAATGTACACTTCGAGCCATTACCAGCCCTTCTTGATGGACCCTCCCTAGAGGAGGATTCAAGGTGGCTGGTGCCGGCTACCATGCCCCCCCCCTCCCCCACCCCGCAGGGGCGTGGACCCCTCTTGCCCTGCAGGTAACAGCTCTCACACTCAACCTTGTCCTCAGGGCATGCAATGGCCGCACGAAATCAGACGTCCCAAGCAAATTCACTTACAATAAAATTGGAATTGAATCTAGACTGGACTATGTGTTAGTCCAAATGTCATCTTGGTCACATATTATCGATTTCAAGATAATTGACAGATGGACAGCGACCACAATGCCCTAGAACTTAATTACGCCATGCCAGGTATTGCGGATGAGGGATTGACAAATTTAGGGCCAAAGCCAGGACTGGTCCTTGAGAGCAACAGAAGGGAGAGTGAGGTGGGAGAAACTGGCTTCATGTGATGATAAGTTGCCCAAACTCTATGACAAAATTATCCCAGCTCTGGAAAAGGCAGCTGCTATTGGGGACAAACCCTCTAATGAAGTTACTAGGGCTCTCCTGTGGCAAACGCATGAAGATCTCATTAATGTAATGGAGGCAGACCTTTTTACTAAGGGGAACGATAGACGTGGCAGGACATGTAAAAAGACCTGGTATAACTCCACGTGCCGCAAGTCCAAACGTGACCTCCTGCTAGCTGTCAAAGCAGGCCGCAGCAGGGAGGAAATACGACTGAGAAGAAGGACACACAAAAATCTCCTGTCAAATGCAAGGGTGGAGTGGGATGAAGCCCACTGGGAGAAACTCACGAGAGCTCTAGGGAATAGGGACTCCCGTAAATTCTGGAGAATTGTGAACCATGGTTCGGAAGATCTTCCCACAGCTATTGAGCCCAACATTGCCCCGAGCTTGTGGGAGACTCATTTTCAGTCCCTTTATGCTCTAGAGGAAGACGCCTCGACGCACACCCCATATACCCTTGAGACTCCACCAGAAGGCGAACCATTCACGGTAAAAGAGGTCCGGGCAGCCATTGCAAGGCTTTCGGTGGCCAAAGCCCCTGGCCTTGACGGGGTACCCGGAGACCTCTACAAACAGGAGCCGGGGATATGGGCCCCATACCTGACGCTAATATTCAATGCGGTCCTTGGAGGAATGGGGGTTCCGGATACTTGTCTGGGAGCAGAGGTGGTCCTATATTTAAAAAGGGATCCCCTCTGCTGCCGGCCAATTACCGCCCAATCAGTCGGATTGATGTTTCTCAGAAGCTCTTTGGGAGGCTGATGCTAGATAGACTACAGAATTGGCTAGAGGAAACCAACACGCTGAGCCCATACCAGGCGGGATTCAGGAGGGGGGTCTCAACGGTTGACCAAATACTTAGGCTGAATCTCATTTATTGGAGGACAGCGCTGATAGAGGGCGGCACCCTGTACACGGTATTCGTGGACCTGCGTGCCGCCTTCGATCTGGTGCCTAGATCCAAGTTATGGAGGGTCATGGACGACATGGGTGTCCCAAAAGACATACTAGCAATCCTTATTAAATTGCATCAAAACAACTTCGCACAAGTCAGGTGCGGAAAAAGTGGCATATTAACTAAAAGATTCCCCGTTCGCAGAGGTGTGAGGCAGGGCTGTGTGCTTGCTTGCACCGACCCCGTTTTGCCTCTTTGTGAACGGGGTAAGGGAGCACCTGGCTAGGATTGATAACATTGATGCCCCGAAAGTGTGCGGCAGCAGGGTCCCCGCAATAATGTTTGCGGATGATACCCTGCTGCTGTCCAAATCCCCTATGGGCATTCAGCGGGTGTTAGATGGGTTCCTGGAATTCTGCGGGGAGAGGGGACTCGAAGTCAACCCGCAGAAAACAAAATTTATGATCTTAAACCCAATGCCGACCAATAGACCTAACCCGAGGCTAGGAGATGTAAGCAGACGTTCGAGTACCTGGGGATAACCCTGAATCAAAACCTGACGTGGGGGGCACATCAAGTTAAATCCACCATGAAACTAACCCAGAGGGCGGGTGGTATCCTAAGAATTGCTAGTAAATCATCTTACCGCCCGCTTGGCCCTGCAATACAAATCTATAAAGCGCAGGCCCTTGGGGCAGTTGTCTACGGAGGAGAGCTCTGGGGCCATATATTTTCTCAAAGCCTCTTAACTGCCGAAAACAAGTTCCTTAGGCAGTTAGCAATCCTTCCTGGAAGCACACCACTGCTCCCTTTAAGACTGGACTTGGGCGTGAGGCCAATTACTGAGGAACTTGGCCTCAAACCATTGACTTTTTGGCGCCACTTGTGGAATAGTCAAGATCTGACAATCTACAGAGCAGAGCTCCAGGACTTTCTACTAACCCCAAAAGCCAGTAACATAACTTGGCTAAGCTATATAAAGACCATGTGTGAGTCCCTTGAAATATCAGGACTATGGACAGACCCGGAAAGAGCCAGCATTAGCATTTCAAGGAAATCGCTCTCAAAAACCTACTATGATTTTATGCTGGCTCGAGCACTTGTGAACGTCCATGCGGGATCACTAACATCTCATTTCATCCAAAGTAAAGACACTTTTAACATGGAATGTGTCCTGAACGACATCATGCCCCCTTTAACAAGAAAACTGTTCTTGCAGTGGAGGTATGGGACTTTACCTTGGAGGTCCTTTACAAAAGGATGGACGAGACAACCTAGCACATCGGCATGCCTCGCATGCGATAACTTACAGGAGAATGATGTGCATGTTGTGTTTTTGTGTAGAGCATTACGGAACAGTAGGAAGCATTGGATCGTTCCTCTGCTTAAAAATCTGGGCTTCAGACAGCTTCAACCGGCATATAGAGTCTTAAAAACTGACCTATCTCCGACAATTGTCTTTGCAATGTCAAAATTTCTAACTGCAATGTATTTCACACGCACAAGGCTGTTAAAGGCGGCCAGGGAATAATGGCAATAGAGTCCCTTCCCAGTAATTATTACTGTTTTTTAAACTCTCTCGAAATTTGAATTGATTTTAAAACATGATTGTAATATGGTTTTATTGATGTAATATTATGTGTATATCTTTTATGGTCTTGTGACCGAAATAAAGATTTGAAATTTGAAATTTGATAGTTTTTTTCCCCCCACAACTTGAACTTCACACGAGTTTCCCTATTTCCCACTGAAACATGGCAGTGTGCCCCAGACATGAAACTTCTGTAATTATTAATTTAGATTTTACAGGTCATGAGGGAAGGAGAATTCTAGGTTGAAATCTCACTATTCTAAACTGTCAGTTTACCTTCGGTCTATTTCCTGGTCTGTTTCCATAACTTGTTATTTGACCTTTGCATTTAGCATGGAAGGCCATTCTATGGCGTTGCCTGCTAGTCCCTATTAAACAGCGCTTGCACCTTTTCCCTGGGAGCACTTGTTGGTGGCTATGGTGCTCCAGGGAGAGGCTGATGCCCGCAATATCCTGTCATGCCCCGAACTGTAAGTAGCAGAGGGGTGTGGTGCCTGGAGCCGCGGCCAAGACAGATGTAGAACAGCTGAATTTGCCTGCAATGGAGTAAGCAGGGAACATTTGCTACCACCCTCTGGGCTGCCAGTCGGCTGATTGGTGGATCCCCACCACACCTTGATTTTCTACCCACTGGTTACTTGAAAATCGTCTCATTTTTACTGCACCTTGGCACTTAGTTAACAATATGGGTCAGGGGGACCCCAAACAACAACAGCTTACCTTTGAGGCCGCTAAGACCCCCAGGAGGGAGGGCGTAGACGAGGCCCTGCATGACGATCCTCCAGAGCGTGCGGATCCCCCGGATTCTGGCTGCCCAGCACTGGAAGGTACTGATCACTGGAAGGCACTGCTGCCATAATGGCGGAGCTGCGGGCTGGCTTCAAGGCCATAGATAACCGCTTTGACGAGCTGGGCGCACAGATGGAATTTATGAATTGCCTGCTAGAACAGCACAGAACCCGCATAGATGCTGCTGGAAAATGAATCTCTGACACCGAGTATACACTGGCTGCCATGATTAAGCACCTAGATCGTACGAAGCGCATTCTGAAGATGACAGTGGCCAAGGCGGAGGACTTTGAGGCGCGGTCACGCAGCAATAACCTTCGGATCACTGGGATCGCCAAGACCACCAACACAGGCCCCATGGAGGCATACGTGGAACGGCTACTGTCCAATACTTTTGCGGTGGAGCAGGCTCATAGATTCCTGGCCCTAAGATCGGCTCCCGGCGCACCTCCCTGTCTTATTATTTTGCGTTTACTTAACTATTATGACTGGGATGTTGCCCTGCGTAAAGCCAGAGAGGTGAAAAATTTGCAGTATCAGGGGATGGCACTGTCACTCTACCCAGACTTCACGCCAATGATACAGGAGGTCCGGTGCAAATTCCAAGACATCAAGCGAACCCTGAGAAATAAGAATATATGCTACCCATGCTTTTCCCGGTGCGCCTACGTGCTCAGATCAATGGTAAAACTATTATTTTTATATGCCGGTGGAGGCAGCAGACTATTGGAAATGCCACAGACCGGGCAGGGGCGCCTCCCCAGGGAATTAACACTTCATGGTCTAAAAATGCGTGGCTGTTAAGGAGGCATCTCTCTGACATAAAGAGAGACGATCATCTGGGCATGTTATCACAAACACTTGAGGGACGATGTGATGTAATGTGATGCTTTTCTCTTCCTTGTATTTGGTGATACAGTCATTGTCCTGGCTCTTGTTGAGTGTAGCCGTATGCACATTATGGTCTATCGATATCATGCTTCGTGGTCCACTCGGGGCAATGCTGCTCCCCTAGGAGATCTCCTACTTCTAATTTGGGTGGGATTGTTTTCTTAAGTTTGAAATGTGCTGGGATTCACTAGATATAGGTTTATAGGTTGGGTGGATATCCGATATGGGAGAGGGGATGGGAACCACTGTTGAGGGAGTTTGATTTTGTTTTGTTTGCAGGCTACTAATGTTCTTACCGGTTGGTTACTCAAGCATGACCATAGAGGCAAGCTGGACAACATACTGCTGCACCAATCGTAGGGGGGTCGGGAGGGCTTAAGCTGACATGTGTTACGTGGTATGTTAGAGGCCTGTCGAACCCCCATAAGGGACGGCAGGTGCTTTCCCATCTCACATGACACAAGATACAGGTTTCATTACTGCAGGCGACTCATTATGCTCCGAAGGTAGACAACCGTTTTGCTGCTGCATGGTGCAGTAGCCGATTTTTAGCTATCTATAGCACCTATTTCCGCGGGGTTTGTATCTTGATTCGTAAGTTACTTCCCTTTACGACTCAGACTGTGATTAAGGACCCTGAGGGCTACTACTTAATAGTGATGGGAAACTTAGGTGCACAGCGCATACTTTTTTTATTAATGTGAACACTCCTAAAGTGGACACCCGTTTTTTTTTTCTAACATCTCAAAACACATCACTGGCATACCAATCAATTCTATCGTATTTGGGGGAGACTTCAACCTCACACTACAACCCAGGTCAGACACCAGAGGCACTGGGTACAACACCAAGCCTTGCTCCACGAGGGAACTTGAGGCACTCATACCCATACACCTTCTGACGGATGCCTGGCGACAGCGACTCTCAACTACTCAGGGATATTAATTTCATTTGGCGCCGCATGATACTTAGTTCTGCATAGACCGATGGTATGTTACCCCGGACCTCCTGCTTAATGTGCAGGAAGTGGGTCATTTACCACGCACCCTATCGGATCACTCCTCAGTGCTACTGGCACTGATTTTGCATACTGTTGGACGCCGCTGTTGGGCCTGGCACTTCCCAATTGACGCATTATTAGATACCGTTGTCAAGTGTGAAGTGCAGGACACGATCGTAGAGTACTTTCAGATAAACACTGGCTCAGTGCCTCGCTATGCTAGACTGTGGGATGCCTTTAAGGTGTATTTCAGGGGCATCTGCAATGCTAAGCAGGCTTGGGTGCTTCATATAATTCGCTGGGATCTTGACACCACTGAGCGAGAGCTGCAAGATCTAGATACTCAGACATTGACTGGCGTGATCCCCTCGCCGTTGCATCAACACTCTAAGCTATTGTGAGAATTTCAGGAAATGGCACATCAGGAGATTGCTTATTTGGGGAAATATGCATGCGCTCATATGTATGGGGAGGGAGAAAGGCCGGGACGGACTTTGGCCCGTTCGCTTACCCCCTAGACACCACGCCACATATATTACCCAGCTCCAGGACACAGACGGCACCTTAGCCACGGATGGTGCTGCTATCCAGTCGATCTTTTCGTCCTATTAAACTGGTCTCTACACTACGTGTTCCCCACCGCCATGCGAAGCCCTTTCGAATTATTTAAATGAAATAGCTATGATGTGGATGGAAAAGGGACAGCAGCAGTTTCTTGCTTCGCCCTTTGAGGTGGATAAGATTATTGAGGCTATTGACAGTCTGGATGGTTCTCGAGCTCCCAGCACAGACCGCCTCACTGGCGTGTTCTACAAAACGTATAAAGTGCAATTCGTCCCTCATCGCCTGGAGGTTTATGCAGAGGCATTGGAGTCAGGAGATCTGCCCCCCACCATGCGCAAAGCGATATTAACGTTGCTCCTTAACGGGCAAGCTGCCTGACAGATGCACCTCATATAGGCCGCTGTCACTTTTAATCCAGGATTACAAAATATTGGCGAAGGGATTGGCTACGCGTATATCACTTTTAATCAGTCAGATCATTTCCTTCTTCTAGTCGGGCTTTATGCCGAATTGATCGACTTTGGTAAACTTATGTACACTGTTCACGGTCATCAACCAAGTCAACCGTGCGCTCCATGCTGCAGCAATATTATTAAATGTGGTAAAAGCATTTGATTTCCTAGAGTGGGATTTTTTACCGTCGGCGCTCAGTAAACTTTGGTTTCCCCAAGATTTCCGCTCCTTAGTCTCCCTTCTGTATATCAACCTGCTTGTGCAGCTTCATATAAAATGGGGTGTTGTCTAATAAATTTGCATTGCCGCGAGGCACCAGGTAGGGCTGTCCGTTGTCGCCTCTGCTGTTATAGCGATGGGCCCACTGGTGCAGCATCTTCAAGAACGGCACCTTCAGCGAGGCATAGGGTTTCATCAGGGTCCCCTTCTGGCTCCTTACATGCGGACGATGTTCTTTTATTTGTTCGAGAACCAGCTTTCAATCTCCCTCCGATTATGCGAGAGGTGGTGCATTTTGGCGTTTTTTCTGGCCTGGTCATCAATTGGAACAAATCTGAAATATTCCCTCTAACAGATGCTACCAAACCATTTATGCTGGATTTCCTGCTGCGTTGGTGCAATGACCCCCAAGATACCTTGGGGTAATTATACACTGCACAGCCTCAGAAGTTATAAGGCTTAATTATGGACCGGCCATTGACCGTCTCTGTGGGTAGATGGATCGCTGGGGTACGCTCCCATTGTCGGTGGCTGGCCGCATCGCGATCATTAAGATGGTTGTATTACCCAGGCTTTTATATTCGTTTTTAAACATCCCAATCCCAATCAGTCTCCTTTTTTAACAGTTTCCAGGGGATGTTAACACAGCTGATCTGGGCAGGGGGACAAGCGCGGGTGGGCTGGCAAACACTCACTCGGCCCTTTGAAAGAGGAGAGTTTGGAATACTAGACTTCCATCTGTACTATCTAGTGGCACAGGCGCACTACGCCTACTTAGGTACCACCTAGATACGCGCTTACAGTTCCTGAAATCTGAGCACACTCAGGCCCGTCCCTACCCCTTCTCTACTATCTGCCCACTTGGGCTGAGGAGAACACCAGCTGAGATCCATACGCTGCAAACCACAAGCTGGGCTTGGGGACGCCTGTGCAGGTACCTAAAGGCAGACCATCTGTATTCCCCACATTTGCCGGTGCTGAATAATCCCTGGATATCACCCACAATTGAAGAATTAACGCAATATGCACTCACTCGTCAGATGAAAACCATAGGAGGTATGTTTAGAGACAGCCACTTGCGTACAGTGACTGACTTAACAGTTAGACTGCTTTCTGGTGCACAGAACGCAAATGTCACTAGTCACCGAGACCTGAGACAGAGGAGCCCCCTGAGTTCCTCCCACTCAACAATCCTTACCACACCGGTTAGCGCACACCTGGTCTCCAGCATGTACCGCCAAGCGCAAGCACTTTGACCAATGATGGGTGGTAGGGCATGTGCGGCCTGGGAGGGAGACCTGGGCATCCCATATCAGACAAGATGTGGGCCTACATTTTAAGTATCTGCATAGAATCTGTTACTGCTGTGTTACTAGCAAAAATGGACCACACAAGGCCAGATAATGGTCAGAGATGTACGATGGCGCATGCTGGTTTCATTCACTTGGAATGGAACTGCTCTGCTGGTCTTGCGTTCTGGGAGGCGGTATTTGGACATTTGGAACAAATGGTCGAGACTACACTCTCTCATACTCCCTTACTGGCATTGCTGGGGTATGTACTCCCTTTGAGCCCAGGGATTAAGCGCTTACCGCAATTACATTAATGCCAGCCAAGAGGCAAGTTTCCCTACACTGTGGGGTGGGGGGTACTGCGCTGCCTCTGGTGAAGTCCTGGTTGAGGGATTTAATATATCGTGACACCACTAGTGATGTGTAAGCTTCTTTGTTGCCTCTCGCTTCCCGCCCCAAAAATATCTGGCAACCACTCCATTCTTATTTGTTGCTCCATCCTGAACTCACTGACTGAACTCTTCTTCCTGGTAACACGATTGTTGGGTTAGCCGGCTGGTCCTGGGGATCAGACTTATCAAACTGTCTTTATTGTATGAGCCTGTATTGCTGTTCTGATGTTGATTATTAGGGAACTATTGCTGCTACACATGATATTTTCTTTTCCCGTTCAATGATTAGTCCATATGCTTCGTATTGTATGTGCAGTGTATTGATGTACGCACTTTTGGAAAATTGCAATAAAAATAAGTTTAATTATAAGCTATACCACGTAACCCAGTGGTTCTCAGCCTTTGGTCCTAGGATCCCCGGGGGTCTGCAAGTCCTACTTAAGGGGTCCGCAACAGTTTTACAAAATGAAATATTAAAATGAATAGAGAGAGAACGTACAAATACAGCAGCAAAATTGAAAATTGGACAACTTTTTCTATGTTTAATTGTGAATGACACAAACTATTTCAATATTTGAACATTTGTTTGATGCATACTTGTTTTTGTATTTTTGTGTCTTTTTGGAAGTCGAGATTATAGAAATGTGACTCAGTGGGGGTCCCTGGATTCTAATAAAGAAACAGTAGGGGTCCACATGAATCAAAAGGTTGAGAACCGCTGATGTAGCCCATCTGATCTACATTTGTTTTGCTGATCACTGTTCACTAAGCAGAATCTTTGTAACAATGCCCCAATTGTGTACTTTGGTTTGTGTTATTTACCATAAAGCCACGTCATGCCATGTACTGAGAACTAATTAGGTTCCGAGGCATACTCCGTATCCATCATGCTAAGGTAGAGGTCCATTTTGTGGAATCTTACTTTAACTGCACCTACAATCTGCTCAGACTGTAAAACATTTAAAGTTCATGCTGACCACAAAAAGGAATGTAAAGTAAAATAAATGTTATGGCTATAAACACTAAATGTTTTAATTAACGTTCTGTAAAATCAGTGGTGCTTTTAAGCTGCAGTACAATTTCTGAAGCTAATAAAAACTTTTGAAGGATAAACCAAACCAAAGGGCACTGTTACCTTTTAACATAAACACAAACATATGACAATTGCATCTCTCTGTGTGTAACAGTATGTCATTACTAGTGCTTGTACATGTTACCAAGAGTGTGACGAGTGACAACTGAAGTGTATCGCAGCTGAGGGATAGAATTCAGTGCTAAGCAAGCAGGGCCAAGTTCGGCAAATGGACATACCAAAGTTAGTGGGATTCCCTAGTAAAGTGCCCTGGGGGTGGAGCAGCCTTCCAAGGGTGGTCTACCGGATCAATGTTCTGTATGTACTTGGTGGTCAGGCCGCAGTGCAAGGTAGGTCTCAAAGTGAGCCCAAATATCCTTCAGACTGCTGAAACTCACCTGCAAAGGTTAATCTACAATACGATCCGACAGTTCGCATGATGCATGTGGTCTGCTGAAGCAACTAGTTATCCGTTCTACAGAGCTGAACAGAAAAAACTACAGCAGGATTGCGGTGTAAAATGTATATGCCAACTGTAAATTTGTGCCCCTGATAAAATGACCCCCTTACGGGAGCCTGTACTTTAGTGCCTCAGACTTGGGTTAAAACTCTGAGAGTTCCCTGTGTAGTCTTAAGTCTGTCGTAAAATACTGAAACGGGCCAACTCGCAGCACATCTTAAGTGCGTAGCTTGTGACGTGGTGATGTCTCTTGGAGCAATTTCACATATAAATGGTGCTTATGTTCATGACTTCAGATGTTCCAAAAGGGAAATAAATTGCCTCGGATCATTAGCAGCTGCCCTTCCATTCACATCCTGTGCATGCCTTAAAAGCACCAGATCTCCTGATTGAGTTTGAAGGAAGATTAAATGTAATCTTATCACACAGCTCATTTTCAGAGGAGCATGTTCATTTCCTTCCGTCTCGTATTTGGCGTAGACGAGTTTTTCACATGCATTGGCCATTTGTGCTATTGTGGTGCCTGGTATTAGATAGAAGGCTGATCTCAGAGAGTCATTCTGAAGTACAACTCAATGATGACGCATTCGTTTTGCCTATCATGCAATATGAACAGATATTCATGGCATTGACTCAAACTCTCTCTGGGTGGATAATGTGGTCTTGTGGCTCATAGCTGTGGGACTAGGTGGCAGAGTTTCAATCCTTTTTCTTCAGTGGACCAGATCTGGTGACTTTTGGGCAATCTCTATAGCATTATTTCTTTTAGCTGCCTACATTTTAGTGCTTTGGAATACACTAAACCCACTAGCATCAAGTGTTGCTCAAAAGGTGTTTATAGTTACTCACTTTGGCCTAAAAGATTGTAGAGCTATTTTTTTCTGGAAAAGAAGATATAATAGAATGAGGACCCAATATACAAATCGATACATGTGATATAGCTTCAGAGTATATCTTACACTACACCTATGGACCCACATAAGACTTAATTTATTCCAGTCGCTAAAAGTCAAATTCCTTAAAATCTGCATTCTTCCATGCACTCTGCCACAGATTCTGACAACCTACTATGCACCTACAATTAGAGTCACTCCCTCCACTAGCCTCCCCCCCTTGTAAACAATCCCTTTATCCCCGTTGCTCCCCATACTGCTGTATACATAACCCCTCTGTCTTTGTCCCATCCGGTTTCCTAAGCTATTTCTCCACATTTTAAATGTTCTCCATAAAATATATAAACGATCTGTAATGTTTCCTTCTCACAACATTTGCTACATATACTGATTTAGCTTGGCTGGTAGATTCCTTTGAGCACTGAGCTCAGTGGGATGTGGACTCATGAAGATAGCGGAATAAATACTATTTCCAAACTCAAACACTCACCAGTGGTGTAGCTACCCTAGGTGCAGTGCACCTGTGCCCAGAAAACTCTGGTAATTGCTTCCGTCTATTACCCTAGTAACAGTGAAAATTGCCATTTTTCTTCCTTGCACCCAGCCCGTGGATTCTTACTACACTACTGATGCTGGCCCAATATATTAATTTGAAATTTTGAAAAGAGAGCCTAACAGCAGCCTAATGCCACCCCCTATTAACATCCTTCATCCTAGTTGAGGAGTGGGACAAGAAACAACATAAGAGAGACCCAGGATCCAACTTTGCTTCTTGCACACTTAATTTAATACTGTTTCGTTAATTAACTGCAACCCGGGTAGGGAGAGGATGCAAAAATAAGTTTCCATAAGGTATGGAACCCAAATAATCTCAGAGTTTGAAGTGAAGACAGTTTGTCAATATTCTATTTTCAAATGATCCTCATGTGAAAAGTGCTACAATCCTTTTTCGGATCAAAAAGTATTGGGAGAAACCCTTTTTTTAGGAAAAGGGAATGGGTTTGTATTCAACAAAAACAAGAGTCCCTTTTCCTTGTTTTATAAGGAAACAATCTCAAACGGTCATCTATTCTAAAGCTGCTATATTGATAACCGGTATGTTAGGTATTGCATAGAGTCAAAACAAATTAACAAATTTACATGTACACAATATAACCCTTATATATCAAAATGTTGTATATTTCTAAATGAATAAGATCAGCAGAGTACAATGAGGGCAACAGTTGGAGGTGCATTGAAGACCCACTAATCTCCTTTTTTTGAATTAAAAATGTCATGTGAAATACGTAATAAATTGAAGACTTAAGATTGAGCAGACATATAGGGTACAGTTATATGTACAGGGGCAGATGGCTTTTTTAATTAAAAACAAGTAGGAAAAGGATGTTGTGAACTAAATGGTTCAGTTTAGTCTTTTCTATAATGAATGTTTTATATTTTTTGATTTAGATTGTTTTTAACAGGAAACTATTGTCCTGAAGAAGGTGACTATCTTTTTTACCGAAACGCCGCGTCAACAGTTTTTCTTCTTATAACACAAATTGTTTTATGTATTGAATTTTAATAAATATGACGTTTTTACTAAAATAATTCAAAAGATAACAGATTGTTTGGTAAATAAAATAAGATATACAATCCATTCCTTTGCCAACTGTTGCCCTCATTGTACTCTGCTGATCTTATTCATTTATAAATATACAACATTTTGATATATAAGGGTTATATTGTGTACATGTAAATTTGTTTTGACTCTATGCTATACCTACAATCCTTTTTCAACTTTTAGACAAAAAAGTACACTTTTGTGTCATAGTAGATCTTCAAAAAATATATCTGGTTAAATGCATTCCAAAGGAATGTTTAATCTGTAATGGTATTTAAGCATGAAGCAATCCTGACGCTCCCATGTGGAATTCTACTTTCTTCAGTATTTATTATTTATTTATATGCCAATATTAAGCAACGGACATTGAAATAGCATTAATCTCTTTAACAAGATGAAAACTTACAAATGCTTCCCAAAAAGGTTTTGTCAGACAACCCAAAGCACTGCCCTATTGAAAAACATACATTGGCATGTCACAGCTTTCTCTCAATCTACAGACCAATCGCCAACAAAGCTCTTGAGAAAGGCCTGGCACAGCAGCTGACATCACATTCCACCAAGAACTATCTCCCTGCCAAAACCAATCCTGCTATAAGGCAGTCAGCACTGGAATTTCAACCTTTAAAAAGCCCAGTCACGTTCATGGCATAATGGGCAACAGTGTCACGTGTCTCCTCATCATCTTCGGCGCATCACTAGTCTTTTCAACTTTTGACCGCCATGGTCTAGAAGAGTCTAGACACTTGAGACCTGCAAGTGCTTCATTGGAAAAGTACTGACATGGTTCTCCTGTTCCTGGTCAGAATCGGTATAGCCACCTTTAACACAACCCCATCACGTGTAGCCCCGCAGGGTTCATTATGCTCGTTCAATTTGTTTATGGAGCTGTTAAAAACTCTCAAGTATGAGGTGGGTTTTTATAGCTAGCAGTGTGCTGATTCCCAGAACCACCTTGAAACAGCCTCCCCAGGTCAGTTTCCCTGCTAATCTGAATCAATTACTATATGTGGTGGATTTGAATTTCCTCAGCCTCAATGCGGGGAAACAGAATTCATTCTACTAAGAAGACACCAGGAACAGAAATTCAGCTAGGAATGGCTGAATGCGCCGCAGTTTGACCATCCAATTTCTGTGAAATGATGAAATGTCCTTACCTGTCAGTGCCATTACAGACTAACCACTCTCTAAAGGAGGCCTGAGCTACAATAATCTCTTAAATAGATGTTCTCTATTCTTGACAATTTTTGCTTCACTCTGACCCGAGCCATCCGTCTCCAGTTTGTTTTTGTGTAAACCCTACACCTTCGTTGCCGACTGGCGCCATAAAATAAAGTGATGCTGTGGAACGCTAACGCTGATCTGCTCTTGGTTGCAAACATAAATTAAGAATGTATTGCGCAAAGACTGTCCTTTTATCATCCTCTTCAAATGTTCCCCTTTAATTGAGACGTAGCTGCTGCCACCAGAACTATAATTCGTCTGGCATTTTAACTTGACCCCGTCTGAACCCCGGTGATTAAGTACACAGTATGCTGCGTTTCTTTGCCTCACAGAAGAGGCCGCGCGCGCCACGCACCTGCTGCTTCAGGCGTACAAAGGGACGACTGCCTCAAAAGTCAATATTGTCTGTCGCATTTCAAAGCGATTCCGAGGTCCCGCGCCTGCAGAACTCGAGTTTCTGGTTTCTGTAATGTTTGTTTCCAACTTTAAGCAAGGGGAGGCTTTGGTGTGATCCAGTGATAGCGCAAGTAGCCCTGACGGTCTAGACTCTAGTACCTAGAAGTCGCGGTGGGGAAGCGCACGTGGCTGTTTCGTTGGAGTATCCGGCGGTGCCAGTTGCACCAGAGGGTAAGAACAGAGTCTGTTTTCATACGAAGCTTTTTCAGTCTGCAGCCTGCTCCTTGTGCATTGCATCCTAATATTTGTAACTTTATGCTGTGTAAACGGTTTGGTAAAACATAGTAAGCATTGGTCGGTAGTCCAGCATGTGCTGATAATCAATTACGTGGGTGTAAAGAAAGCTTTACATTTTGGGAAGAGTGTATTGCACATTGTTCTGTTATGGGACCACCTCTTGTCTTTTATAGAACAGCCTAACATATGTTACTTGAAATAAATCACACCTTCCCCAGACCTCTAGAGGACGTACTGTTCGAAGCAGTCCTGACCGGTGTAGAGCAGACCCTGCGACTATCCTTAAGGTGCAAGACCTTTAACCGTAGCATAGAGGGCCAGTAGGAACTTTATTTTCCAAGCGGGTCATTGAACTGTCCTGCCAAAAGGGGAAATCTGATCACTGTTGGGTTAAAAACAGCATTATGTGACTACCACCCCCACATTGTGTCAGGGAAGTCATCCAGTTCAATTGCATATGTTCATACCTTGTTGAAGGTATGCCAGGAAGGTAAAATATAATAAGTAACCTAAGCGAGTAACCCACTGTAAATAGTTTGCTTATTTGTTTTTAACACTACATTTGAATCACAATCTTAAAAAAAGTCTCCGAAAAATATTAAAGTTAACATAGTGAAAAAATACTAGTTTCAGAAGCAAGAAAAAGAACACAAATCCCAAACGCATATGAGTGGCAATAGGGTGTACAGATTGAAAAAAACCATAATGAAATTGTATAAGAACAATGGTCTTAGCGAATTCTCATAGCAAACCCATAGAAAATTGTATATGTCTTTGTTTAACAGTAATCTCAAGACATCTCATGTATAAATTCTTCACCAGCTTTTCAGTTCTCATGCTTAATTTTGTGTCAAATCCTCATATGGCCTGGAGGAAGGCACGGTTTGTATACAGATAAAAATGTTCGTTCCTGATGTGCGGGGCATGGGAGGAGGATCTTCTGCACCTCTTGACCATCTGTAGGGAACTTCAATGGGAATGCCAGACCACTCAGACCACTCTTCAGTAAGAAAAAACATACGGACCTGCAGCAAGCTTCTCCGGCGAGGACGTCCAATTGACCTGCAGCTTGGTGTAATTTCTAACCGCTGTGGACACAAGAAATAAAAGATAAACTAGTCAACAAATGGTTGCTTAAATGACCTAATCAGACAATCCTTTAAGTGATCTTGCACGGAAGAGGCAATCATAAAAAATGCAACAGCTGAGTTTTAATGGCAACTGTCGATCTCTAGTGGCACTAGAAGACCCCTGGAAGCCCTAATGCGGCGCGCACAAAAGAACTATGCCCTCTTCGGATTCTCCGAATTGAATGACCTCAAAAGCGATCTTGGGCGGACAAGGTCTCTAATAACTTATCAGTCGATGTCTACAGGTTTAAATCACACTGAAAATTCCTCTATCTGCGATTTTTGCACACAGAGCTTGCACTTTATTCTATTTGGCACATAGAATCTGCACTTTATCAACCCCCCCCCCCCCCCAGCCAGGGACTTGGACCCAACCAAGCCATAAACCAAAAAAAACTGTTTCAATCTCTGGGTCTCAATTGCACTGGAAACCCCTCAATTTGCGATCCCCGGAACACAGAACTTGCACTTTATTTCTATCCGTATCTGCGACTTTGCACACAGAACTGGCATCTGATCTCCCTCCAGTCAGGGACTTGGAACCAGTATACACTAATGATGTTACTCTGAAAATTTTATCAACCTCATTTTGAATTTATATTTGAACTAAAGTGCACGTAAAATCAGATAATCCAATTCCCTATCTGTTTAACTAGGTTTTTAAAAAAAATTAAATAGTTGCAATGATTTTAACTAATCATGCAAATAAAGGATTATCTTATGTTTCCTGATGTGTCATACTAAGAACACCCCTTTATTCTGTCGGTCCTGTCTTGGACTTAATTGAAGAGGTTGACCTGCTCAGGGACTCTTGCTCTCACAAGGGATCTGCCAGAGCCTCCCACAGCACAGCTCCCTGCCACCCATCAAAACATTTTTGGAGACAGAAGGCAATAGGAATGGAGAGGAAATTCCTGCAGTTAAAGTCTAAATCGAACACTACAGAGAAGTAACCAAACACAATTAGAGTAGGGTATGTTTAACCCAGCTTCTTTTTAGATACATAATGTATTTAGGCCCTATTTCCTTTATATTTCTAAATTTGAATGCATCGTCCAGTTCTAAAATGTCTTGTCTCTTGAAGATGCTCTCTCATAGTTGTTGAATAAAGTGACCCACTAATCACTTCACTCGGGCTGTAACGCCTGACCTGCTCATGGAGACACTTCTAGTTTCCCCACAATGTTTAGAAGCCAAGAAGTCGATCTCCTACCGTGGCAGTCTCTAAACTGACAAACCTCCAGGAGCTCTTTCTCAACAGTAAAGTTCGTTTTGGCGAGATGTCAGTGTTTCAAATTGAACTGTACAATTATTCAATTGTCAGTAGATTTAGCAAGCAGATTCTAAGCAGTGGTCACCTGGGAGCAGAGGACAAATCCTTGCAGACGAAAGACATAATAATAAAAGGTCACAGCTACATACTTTGCAGTTTCTTAATAGGCAACAACCGATTAATGCTAAATTGTAAAGACTATTGTACAAATAATGATGTTCTACTCAGTCTCACTTTAAGGTTTGAATAGCCAGGAATAATCATGTTCAAGTTGGTCTCTCTGCCTGTGGTTGCACAGGTGCTCGGGTTCTCAGGGGTAAAGAGTGGGTATTGAGCTTATTGTACTATATGATACTGCTTTGATTTATTTATGTATGTAGAACCACGTACGACTACTTCTATTCTGGCATTGCCTCTACCTAGTCATGTACCCCTTAGACAACTGAGACACCGGGCAGCAGGCTGCGAGTTGACTTCACTGCTTATGGCTGTTATTTTGCTTCAACCATCATCATAGCTTACAACAATGAGATGATTCCAGTTTTATAGTATGGGTCACCTGTTTGGTTACAAGAGATGTCTAACCCGTAGAAGCTTAGATACTATGCACTGAAGGAAAGTATTTAGTTGAGGTAGAAAAAACAGTTAAAATTCTGCACCTGAAATAAGAATTGACTTGTTGGGCCAGTGCTCCGACTCTTCTTGTATTTGGTGTGGTTTTATGCCCTCAGAAGTGTTGCCTCTTTTCTTTCCAGCCATTTATTTTAAAGAAAATATTGAAGCGATCTGCTGTAAGTTAACTGGTCTGTGGTACTGTCTATGTTTTGGCTTGCTTTTGTACATTTTACAAATCTGTTTCATGACCACACCAACAAGTACGTCTGCTATCCCAAACCACTCCTGAATTGTGGGTAATGTAAGCTAGTCTGTGGTACCTTCAGAATAGACTGTTTAATATATTTGGACTCTGATCCTGACAGAACAACTTTTAGGGGTTTTAGAATTGATGCCACCAATGCCCTTTGGGTCATGAGTGTGTGCCCTTTCGACATATGTATCTATTATACTCTGTGCAAATAGGAGTGTGAAGCTAACTCCACATTTTTGCGCACATTTGGTCCAGCAAGTCAGACTGCATAAACCGTTTAATACATTTTAACAAGCAGGTAATGGTACCAAATGTACACTTTTGAACCTAAGTCAACATAAATATGGAAGGAATATTTTCTTGGTACTGTGTAAGTCATGTTCTATTGTAATCTGTACGTAGTTAATGTATAAACCAATAAATGAAATGTTTTCTCAGTTTTCATTACCCTTTGAAATAGAATTTCATTTGATTATTGAGCGTGGCATTTAGTAATCTTATGATAGTAAACATGTCTATCTTTTATCCCTAGATGTTTGAGGCAGAGTTTCAAGGTCAGAGTGAGATTCCCTCAGATGCATTAAATGACATGGCCAATTGCCGTGGAGTAATAACTGATGGCTTGCCAGAAGTGGACTTGCAGGATGTCCGAAATAGTCTCCCTGAAGTGAAGGTGGTATCTGAAAAGGCCTGCGAGGAACCAAGGATCTGCTCTCTGGACAGAGGTCGGGCGGCGTTTGTCATTCCTGAGCTGCGCTTGGATACAAGCTTCACCCAGAGCACTGAAGTGCTATGGGATGAGAAAGCTGGTGTCACTGATGAAGACAACGATGAGGAAGACGACCCAGAGGATGAAGATGATGAAGACGAGGAAGAAGAGGGTGAGGAAGAAGATGACGACGATGAGGATAGTGAGAATTACTTGGAAAGAAACGGCCCAAAGCGTTCCAGCATGTTTGAAACATCTGGGTGTTTGAAGTCCAACACACTGACTGTCCAAAGCTCTCTCCGACGCAGAACACACAGTGAAGGCAGCCTCATGCAGGAGGCAAAAACCCACTGCTTTACCTCTGACACTACTCTGAACTGCACGGAAAATGAGAACTCCAAGAACGGCTGGGCCCTTCCTTCCCCGAGGACACTTAAGAAACTTACCAAAAATGGTGGTTCCGTTCATCAGTTCTGCTTGATCTTCGCCGGCAACAAAAAGGTTAGTAATTTATTTAACACTTGTTTTTCAAAGATGAAGATTCTGGTTAAAGAGTAAGCTTTCCCTTGTTGAACTTCAATTCTCATTTATATGCTGACTATTTGCATGCAAAAAAATATATTGTTGCGGTTTGACTCTTGATCTTCAATTTTGCTTATTGAGTTGTGTTTTATTGTCACCCACTACCCCTCACGTTGACTGCCCTCTTAAACCTTATATAACTCTAGAAACGACAACAATTGTTACTTGTCTTTGAAAACCAGCTTTGGAGGCGTTAGTCCAAGATTGAGATTTGGGTTGACAAAGCTTTAAAGATTGATGACGAAAATGGAGCCATTAGCATCACCACGTCGCATTAGATTCCACTCTCTCAAACCTTCGAAATGTGTCCCAAACTCTGATTAAAAAAAAAAGAAACACAAAAAAACAATTCTGGTAGTTCTTTCTTTCCAACACTGTTTTGGACATGGAGTTGATTTATGAAGGAAATTAATGCCTCTGTGTGTGAAAGGGAATACACTTCATGAATTTATTAACTCAATGATAATTTACATCGACTACTCTGTCTAAAAGACACAATAACAAGGAAACATATTTTTAGAAAGATCTGTAAACTCCCTAAATTTCTTCTGTTCGTACATGAAATGAGTGACATTTCGAACGGAAGGTAGTGTAGCAGATGCACCCACCACTAATGGAGTCTAACTGGGGTCCACTGATACATCTCAGAGAGCATAACAACAACAGGTCAATAGGTGGGTCCCAGGGGAAATAATTTAACGACCAAACACAGATACGTCCCCCAAAGAAAGACAGTATGAACAACAAAGAGTAACTGTGGGTCTAGACAACATAATCCATGAGACAGTGTCTGTGGTGTAGCTCTATCTAAATTAAATTGTACAATTTAACAAAACGTGACTTAAGTACAATCGGATACTCCCATGTTTTGAAAAGTACCCATCAGTTAACGTCCGGTACCGCCCTTGTCATCATCTGGGCCTCCTCACACCAAGGAGAGTATTCTTGCAGCCACTTATGATGTATAAAGTGGGTGCCCCAGTGTTTAGATTGTTTTCAGGAAGGTAACCATGGACTGATAACTGCAAAGCAGTGCGTAAACAAGTGTGAGTGAAAATAATAGTGTGTGACTTAAGTGCAAATTCTAAAATTGGAGAACCGGGAGGGAAGGTCATTTATTAGGTACCTCACGTGTTTCCAATGCTTAAAAAACAGTGCGGAAGAAAATAGTAGCTTTAACAAATAACAAAATAGATAGCATGTCTTCATAGTTTTCTGCTGAAGCCATAAAAGGACATTAAAAGTAATTGGTATTCACATTAACAGTTTAACAACATGAGGAAAGGCTGAAAATAGGAACATACATTATGAATTTTTTGACAAATTGATATTACTTGTTTTAAGTGTTTTTAGAGGTTAGGGTACAGGGCAAGAGTAGCTTGAAATTAGATCACACTTGCTTTTCTGCACACAGAATTATCTGCTGTTCCGGAAGTCCATAAACACATCACGCACCCCTCCAAATCTGAGCCTAGATACCATTAGGGTAGACATTCACTGAAAAGCACCCATACCACAATGCACAGATATTTCTCAGAATACAGTTCAACCACTGTCTCGGCCGCTTCCGATTTTTCAGTGCCCTGAATTCGTTGTTGTTTATCCCTCCTGTACTGCAGTTACCTACATTGAGTCTGGCTATAAGAAGCCCCTGTCAGATGCAATAATTATTGCACCTGATAACAATCAGACAGGGTGTTCAGAATGTGTCATATACAATAATTTTCACTTATACTGAAGTTTTTTGAGGAAAATCTGCTGATTTTAGTGCTTTCTGCCTCCAAATTCACATGTGCCTATCAATACCGGGTCTTTGACCTGCCAGAATTTAACAAAGGTTGTCAACTTTATCATGCCTGTTAATTTTGGAAACCGTCAGTTTGCCCACCCCACATCTTCCACAGAGCCGTCATGGCCATCGCACCAGAACTACGCCAGACAATCAACTGCTCCCTCGAAAACCGCTACATTCCTTGACATCTGGAAACACGCTGAAGTCAACCCCCTAGATAGTGGATGATGCTTCCCATCGGATCCTTCCGTTCGGCCTAGACACTATAGATTCTGTGACTAGGTTCATGGGCTCCTCCATTGCACTAAGAAGGCATTCTTGGCTGCATTCCACTGACTTTTCAGGTGATGCCCCAGCCAAATGTATATGCCTTTTTAATGTTTCATATACTAACTTACTGATCTTTGGGCCTGGTATCTTCTGCCTATGACTTTCACTGGTAGTACCCGGGTGTTTCAAGGCTACTAGAAGGGACTTCCCTTTTAGGGTGACAAAAGCAAAAGGAACAAATGATGGACGGAATGCTTAACAATGCAAACATTCTCCCCCAGTCACTAAGATCAAACAGTCAATCAATCAGGGACTTGTTAAGCACAACTACTCACCCGTGAGGGTCTCAATGCGCAATAGTGGGTGGGGCGGCTCCTTTGAGTGCCTGGGTCATCCGAACAGCCAGGTTTTGAGGTCCTTCCTGAACTGGAGCAGTGTAGGCACTTGCTGGAGGGGGAGATCGTTTCAGGCCTTGGCTGCGAGGTAGGAGAAGGACTTTCCTCCCATTCTGGTCTTGTAGATGCGTGGGATGGTGGCCAGAGAGGTCAGCTGATTAGAGGTGTCTCTTGGTTGCGTGGAAGGAGAGGCGGTTGTTCAGGTATGCTGGTCCGATGTTGTGGAGGGGGTTGTATGCGTGAGTGAGGGTCTTGAAGGTTATTCTTCTTTCGATGGAGAGCCAGTGGAGATCACGGAGGTGTTGGGCGATTTGATTGTGATGGGGCACCTGTAGGATCAGTCTGGCTGCAGCGTTCCTGACAGTCTGGAGTAGTTTCTTGTTGATTCTGGCGTAGAGGACATTGCTGCAGTCCAGCCTGCTACTGATGAGGGCATGTATGGCTATTTTTCTGGATTCGGGTGGGATCTATCTGAATGTTTTTGTGAGCATGTGGAGGGTTTTGAAGCAGGCTGAGGATACGGCGTTGATCTGGTGGTTCATCGTGAGCGATGAATCAAGTATGATGCCGAAGTTTAATGCGTTGTCCATTGGTGAGTGGGGTGCCACCAGGTGTTGTCCCATGTGGAGGGGGTGGAGCAAAGGATGAGGACTTTTGTTTTCTCTGAGTTGTTTCAGGCATCTCTTCTTCAACCAGGTGGTGACTTCTTTCATCCCTTCTCGAAAGTTGTGCCTGGTGATGTTGGGTTATTTGGTGAGGGAGAGGATGAGCTGGTTGTCGGTGTATGAGACGATGTTGAGCCCCTGGTTTCTAATAATGGTTACGAGTGGGGCCATGTAGATGTTGAAGAGGGTGGGGCTGAGGGAGGATCTTGGAGTCACTCCACATCTGGTCTCTGTTGGTTCCGAGAGGTAGGGTGGGGAGTCTGACTTCTTGAGTTTTGGCTGTGAGAAATGAGCATACCCTGTCCAGGGCCTTTCCGTGGATACAGGCGTTATGGAGTCTGTTGGCTAGTGTGCAGTGGGAGACCGCGTAAAATGCCCAGGAGGATGAGGGCTGCTGTTTGGCCCTGGTCGAGGAGGCAGCGGATGTCGTAGTCTGTGGCGGCGAGTAGGGCGATTTCAGTGCTGTGGTTTCTGCAAATCCAGATTGGGTGATGTCCAGGATTTAGTTGGCTTCAGTGAAGTTTGCTAGTTGGGTTTTAATGGCCCATTCGATGACCTTGGCTCCGAACGGAAGCAGGGAGATTGGCCTGGAATTCCTGAGGTCCATCGGGTCTACAGAAGGTTCTTCAGGAGGGGGTTGACTTCAGCGTGTTTCCAGTTGTCGGGGAATGTGGCGGTTTCGAGGCAGCAGTTGATTGTCTGCTGTAGTTCATGTGCAATGGCCATGGTGGCTCTGTGGAAGATGTGGGGTAGGCAGGGGTTTGAGGGTGCTCCGGAGTGGATGCTCTTCATGGTCTTTAAGGTGTCTTATGTCATGAATGGGCTCCAGGTGAGCAGGGTCTTTTGGTGGCGTTGCTGGGGATGGAATTTGGAGCGGTGCAGAGGTCTTGTTTCTCAAAGTTGAAAAAAGGTGCTGAGTCTGTTGCAGAGATCTTGGGAGGGTGGGATGTCTGTTGTTTCATTGTTGGGTTTAGTGAATTCCTTGATGATGGAGAAGAGTTCTTTGGTGTTGTGGGCATTGGGGAGGATTCTGTTGTGGAAGTTTGTGGATTTGATCAGTTGGTGGTGTGCTGTGGTGGCTGCTCTTTAGGCAGTGTGTGTTTCTGGGGTTCTGTTGTTCATCCATGCCTTTTCGAGTCTTCGGCAGGAGCGCTTGGGTTCTTGGAGTGCAGGGGTGAACCAGCTTGCCTTCTTGATGTGTCGTCCTGTGGCCTTTTTGAAGGGGGCCAGTGTGTTGGAGCAGTTTGCGATTGAGCAGTGGAGGATGCGTGCCGCATTGTTAGTGTCTGGCGTAGTGGGTGTTGCGGTGTTGATGAGGGCTGAGGTGAGCTGGTCTTCGGTGACTTTGTTGCAGCTTCTGTGGGGGGGGCGTGCTTGTGTACGGTGGGTTGTCTGAAGGAGAAGTGGATGCAGTGGTGGTCTGTCCAGGGGAGGTCCGTAGTGTAGCTGTAGGAGATGCCGCGAAGATGGGGTCTAGTGTGTGTCCTGCAATCTGCGTGGGGCTGGTAACCAGTTGCTTCAGTCCTATGTCGGTGAGGTTCTCAAGAAGGTTGGTGGTGTTTGGGTCATCGTGTTTGTCCAGGTGGAAGTTTAGGTCTCCGAGTAGGATGTAGTCAGTGGAGGTGAGGGTGTGGAGTGAGATGAGTTCAGCGATGGCGTCGGTGAAAGGAACACAGGGTCCGTCCGGCCTGTAGCAGAGGATTCCGCGGAGAGTCGTTTTAGGGTTGGTCTTGATCTGGAAGTGGAGGTGCTCCATGAGGGTCGTAGTGTCGTCCGGGCCAGTGGTTGTCATGCGGAGGGTGTTTTTGTTGACAATGGTGATGCCTCCTCCTGAGCAAATGCAAATACAACAGTTGATGGACAGAATGCAGAACACTGTCATACATTCACCCTCGACCCTGTGCCTCATAGGAACAGTCAAGCCCGAACTGCCAAGCCATGTCTTTCCTGGACCCGAATCAAGCATCCTTGGAACGGTTACTGGCTATCAGCCGTCTTCAGCCAGGATAGCTTGACTCCAGTGGTGTGGAGAGCATGGGACTCACGTCTGAGCATACATATCCCACTCAGGGTGTCAAATGTCTTTTCCTGGACCGGAATTGTTGTTTTTGTATTTGTCACCCCGAGTGGGATGGGTATGCTCAGACGTGAGTCCCATGCTCTCCACACCACTGGAGTCCAGCTATCCTGGCTGAAGACGGCTGATAGCCAGAAACCGGTCCTAGGATGCTTGATTCCGGTCCAGGAAAGACATGGCTTGGCAGTTCGGGCTGGACTGTTCCCATGAGGCACAGGGTCAAGGCTGATTTGCATATGGCCATGTCTGAACTGGGGTGGTGTGGAGTGCAAAAAAACGATGTATTTAGGCCCAGATCTCTGTACTGGGATGAATGTATGACATTGTTCTGCATTCTGTCCAACTGTTTTTGCCTCCTCCTGGGCAGGCGGGGCCGTCTTTGAGCAGGATCTTGTATTAGTCTGGAATGGCGGTGGCGATGCTGGGCGCAGAGTTGGCGTTTGTCCAGGTTTCTGTGAGAAAGGTGAGATCATGCGCGTGGGTGTTGAGGAGGTCCCAGTTTCTATTGTAGGGAGCGCACACTGCAGAGGTTTCAGTTGAGTGGTTTGTGAGTGGCGATGTCTGGTAGGCTGGGGGCTGCTGCTGGGGTCCGACTGTGAGTGTAGGTGCAGCAGCAGTGTCGACAGGAGAACGGGCCTTAGGTGTTGCATGGTGTCGAAAGCTGGCAGAAGTTGCAGCGTCTGGGGTTGAGAGCGTGAGGGTGCTGGAGCCGTAGTGGAGGTGGGTCAGAAGATCAGGGTCCCTGGCGCTTGTCACGGTCAGACCGCAGACGAGCTTGCCTTCGGCGCGCCATGGCCGCCCATCGGCTGCCATTAATTAGGGGTCAGGGGAGGCGGTAACACAGACTAGGTCAGTGTTCTAGCTCTTCTTGCCTCGCAGTGGCCGCCATTAAGTAGGGGTCGGGGGGAGGGCGGTCGGCTGGGAGGTGGTAGCAAGAAGGACACACTGGAGGAGGAAGGAGCCGAGGGGGCAGCTGTGCCATCAAGCGAGCAGAGAGAGGAGATAGAAAAGAGGAAATAAAAAGACAAAAGACCCAGAGTGAGCAAAGAGAGAAAAAAGGGCACTAAAAATCGTAGAGAGGCAGAAGAGCAGAGTGCTCACCCACTGATCAGGGATGAGGTGCAGGCAGGAACCTTCGACTGGAGGAGGGCCGCAAACACCCAGCAGTGGTCAGCAAAACAGCGCTCAGGGAGCAGCAATTGGTTGTGGAGCTGCGCAGGTGGAGAGCAGTCACAGTGACCAGGTCAGTGGCCTAACTGTTATTGCCACACAGCGGCTGCCATTAAGTAGGGGTCATGGGAGGGCAGTCAGCTGGGAGGTGATAGCAGGAAGGACACACTAGAGGAAGGAGGGGCCACAGGGGCAGCAGCGACGTGGAGCGAGAAGAGATAGAAAAGAGGGGGAAAAAAGAGAGAAAAGAGTGCCGAGTGAGCAGAGCGAGAAGAGGGCACAGAAACACCAAGAGAGGGAGAAGAGCTGAGTGCTTTCCCACTGGACCACCAGGGATGAGGCACAGGCAGGAGCATGCGGGTGTAGGAGTGCCTCGAACACCCAGCAGTATTCAGTAAAATGGACAGGCCTTTGTGGTGGAGCTGCGTGGGGGGAGAGTAGTCACACTGACCAGGCTTTAATCCATCGTTCTTTTGCCCACCACATCACTCCAGTTCTGACACAGCCATATGCAAACCAGTCTTGACCCTGTTCCTCATGGGAACAATCCAGCCCAAACTGCCAAGCCCGGTCCTCCATGGACCGGAAACAAGCATCCTGGGACCGGTTTGGGGGCATCAACCTTCATCAGCCAGGCTATCTTGAATCCAGTGGTGCAGTGAGCACGGGACCCACGTCTGGGCATGTCCTTCCCACTTAGGGCAACAAAAGCAGAAGGAACAAATGATGGACGGAATGCAACTTTCACCCCCAGTAACAAAGATGGGGTTTAATCCATTGTTCTTTTGCTCACCACACCACACCACCCCAGTTCAGACCCAGTGTTATACCTGGCACCTTGGTGTAGGTCTCCCTCCTATATTTTGCTGTTGCCTCGTGTGTTTTTCCTGGTTATAGATGCTTTGGGCACTGTGCCACTGCTGTCCAGTGCCACAGTGCAAGTGCTCCCTATAGTAAATTGATGTATGGATCAGTGACTCCATGACTGGCTGGTTTGATTTACTTTTCAGACGCTAGTACAGTGCACTGAGTGTGCTCAGGGCTTGTAAACCAAATGCAGCTGGTGGGCTTGCAGCACTGTTGTGCCACCCACAAAAGCAGCCTGTAAAAGAGTGTGTCTCATGTCTTCCATTGCAGAGCCTGTGTGCAGTCTGGTACTGCCATGCTGACTGGGCAAGTGCACCCACTTGCCAGTCCCTAAATCTTCTCTTTTCTGCATATTAGTCACATTTATGGTAGGCCGAAGGGCAGGGTGCATTGTAGGTAAAAGGTAGGACATTCCCTGATGTGTGTGGCATGTCCTAATAGTGAATTACAGCCATTTTAGTTTTTCACTATTGCAAGGCTACGTGTTCCTCATAGGCCAGAATGGGCAGCTTGATTATTACACCTTATAATACTAACTGACTCGGGAACTAGGTAGAAATTCGAGTTTAGTATGGCTGAATTCAGAATGATAAAATATATCTTTTAGTGAAGTTGGTTTTAACATTCTGTGTTTGAAATAAGCTATTTCTACCATTTTTGAAGTACAGTATTGTGGATTTTTGTCGTTTGTGGTCTTGTGTTAAGTCTATATAAAAGTACTTATTTTTATACTACAACTTGTGTGGTGGCCATCTGTAGTGTTGTCACTGGGTTACTGTATGTGTTTACAAATGCTTTACACACTGCCTCTGAGATAAGCCTGTCGGCTCATGCCAAGCTACCAAGGGTGTAAGCTGGGGTTATTTTAGGAGTGTACCCCCTTACCCTGACTGGACGCAAGGGTCCCTATTTGGTCAAAGGTACCTACCTCTGCCAACTAGAGACCCCCAAATCTAACACCCAGCCAAATCAGTCCTGACCCTGTTTCTCATGGGAACGGTCCAGCCTGTATCTAATCAAAGAGAACTAGTCTAGCTAGACATGACTGAAGGCTAAGAAATTTATGGTTGGGCATGTATGGTAAAGAAAAGTAATTTCTTTTTATAAAGCTCTCATCCACCAACCTAGTTGGTGGCATGCTTCGTCATCAGGCCCATCCGATGACACCGAATGTGTCCCGGGTGTGCTTCAACGCCTTTATCACAGCGTAGCAGGTATGTTAATGAGTGTGCAGTGATGGTGACGTGAAAGGGATAGTTTAAAAACTGTCAAGTGGTCCCATTACCGAACGGCGTTTTCTTTAATGTTTGGGCCTCTGGCAGTGGTAAAAACAAGGCGGTAGATGTAGGTGGAGTGGTATTAGGGTACTCCTGCATCCAGTGGGTGGTCTACATGTTTCAGCCAGGCCTTATCATATAAACTGGCTTTCCTCAGGACCTTAGTGATATGTGAAAAAGTGTGATCTATACTAACTTTAGTGTTAGACTAGAAAAATGTGTTGCACTGGCTAAGGTGCACTATGTATTAGAGGGGGCTTCCCTCTCAAGCATTCCTGAACACTTGAACACATACAAGACAAACGAACATACAAATTGGGTTTTAGCATGATATGCATAATCACGTCAAGTAGTCCTAACCATGGTGTCTGTGTGGATGACTGGATTAACAGTGAGGTGAGACATTTATAGTGATTACCGATATATGCGCTACTGTGTGTGGTAGTAATATCGGTAATGACATACAATGGTGAGAAGAGATAAAATAACGTTCTCACACTAGCAGTCTGCTGTGAGTGCCCCATGAGATTCCGGCAGGGGTGCTGGCTCTTAAGAGAAAGAAAAAATGGCGAGGTGGCCATTGGTAAATGCTGAAAAGGAAAGGTCTTACCAGGTCAGTAGCGGAGGAGTAGTGTCTCATGATCGACTTACTACATGGACGCTCAGGACCCTCGTGTAAACCTGTAGTTGTTGCCTCGGATCTCAGTAGATAATGGGTCTAGGTTTGCGAGGCTATTAAGTACCACTCGCGGTCACAGGTTCCAATTAGTGGAGAATGCGAGTAGCGTCTGTTGGAAAAAGACCTAGAGAACAGACCTGTCGTGTGCGCGGGGCCTGTGCTGATGACGTAGGGCCAGTGTGGCCGATTGTCATTGTGATTTAAAACAAAGGGTAGTGAAGGGTAAATTAGCTTTATACTTTGAGCTTCCTGCCACTTCACGAAATTGGTGTACGGCGGTCGGTAGAGCCACTTAGATGGCATGCATTTAGATGTCCTACTTTTTTCCTCTCTATTTCACCCAGAGAGGTTCTGTGGTGAGCATAGTTAAAGGTTGCATTGCTCCCTTTCAGTGTTTATTTGCCTATCTGATCAGACATCCTTGTTTAAGTTGCCGCCTGTGTTAAGATGGGTGAAGAGGCTTACAAACAGGATTTCCACTACACCTTTTGTATAGGAACTTGTTGAAAACTCCTATACAGCTGTCAGCTGTGACTGTTTACGTTCAAGACTGAGTTTTTGATAGTGTCAGTGAGCAGTAAGCTTAACCCACCATTCACCCTTTTCTATCCAAATGAACTAGTTCTAAGGACTAAAAGGGCTTTCTTGTTGAAATGAGTGAACCATTTTCCTATGGGGCAGTCCATTGCCCTACTCACCTTTTTTCCCTCCACCACATCTCAAGCAGGAGGAGAGGTTACATCTGCTAGATTTCCATAGGGCAGTCAGTTCATCAACAGCAAAAGATTAGGTCTGACAACCAGCTCTTAGTAGAACATGTAAGCAGCAAGAATGGCAGTGCAGTTCAGAAAATGACCTTGTTGTGATGGATTGTACTTGGTTTTAAAAAACGTTATGCCCTTGCTAAAAATTAGCTACCAGAGAAATCTGTGCTCATCCCTTCATAGTGAAGGCTGCAGCATTGGCACTGGCCAGGGTGTTCCAGTGGCAGAAATTTGTTGTGCAGTGACATAAGCTTCCCCTTACAATTTTGCCAATCGCTATTGCTTGGACTCCGAAGCGAGGATGGATAGTCGTATCGCTCGTTCCCTGTTGAAGGACTTCTAGTGTAACCACTCCTTCAGTCCCACCACCTAGTAAACGGTACCTTTGTGGTATCTATTCAAAAGGTGAAGGATCATTCTAGTGGATATTGTACCTGCAAATTTCTCACCAATCCCATCAACCTCCCTGTGCTGAAGGATGGTTATAGACTTATTTCGTTTCTGCACTTTGGAGCTGATGCTATTCTCGTCTCCATCTTTAAGGGCACAGAAAAATACTCAAACTGACAAAAGGTTGCCAGAGTGGCACTGCATAGCCTCAGTGACATCACACCTGTGATGCATCCAGATGGAGCCAGCACCACCTACAGGTTCAGGATAGCTATTGCAGATGTTCCAGATCCTGTCAGGCCCATGAAAATATTTATGCAGGGAGGAATCGGCTGGTAGATAGGGTGTCTGCCATAAAGATAGTTACATAGGTTAGCAGCATTTTCTTCCTTCAGCCTTGGGGCGCTTTAAAACCTGTTGTCATGGGGAGTTCTCTGGCACACTGTCGATAGTTGAAATTTGGCATTAGTCAACCAATGAACACCAGAGCAAAGTTAAGGAGTCTCGTCGAAGAGCTTGCAAAGAGAGGAACTAACCTCTCCAGTTGGACTGCATCCTTTTCAAGACAGCATGAGGCCGCTGTGGAGTCCTACACCGATGCCTACCGCATTTGGGAGCAATTACGGTTGAAAACCTAAACGCAGCTGATGCCTGAGATTACACTAAATGTGAGAAATATGCCATTATTATTATCCTTCAGAGTGGTTAGGTCTGCATCCATAGAATACATATTTTTTGTGTGGAAGAACGAGAAGTAGATTTTGTCATCATTGCATTGATGTGAGGAGTGATCACCCAGGGGTCAGCAAAGATTGAGAATGCAGAATGGAAGGGTTGTGTGGGTAGTTCACTTGAGATCTGCGAAAAGGGCATTTCCACAGTAGCTTGTGAAATACATTGCTGAACTAAAGACTATCGAGTATGTGTATGTATTTAGTGAGATGTTATGTTATAGCTCCTTCAGAAGTAGGAGGATGAAATATGCTAGTGATATCATTTGAACTGTGATGTAGGTTTTGGGTCAACGGGGAAATCGGGAACAATAATCAAAATTTGGTCAGTTACGAGCTACACTATACAACTGTTAATGTCTTATGGGGACATTTAGAATTTCGCAAGTGACACTCCAGAAGGTTTGAGTGCTTCACCCCATCCTGTCCCCACCTGATGTGTTGAGAGTTCACCACTTGTTCAGCATGGACATCTTTGCCAAATATGCATCTCCTGGTGAGACAGATGCACTTTTGGCAAAGGTGAAGACCGAGTGGGGCATCATGTTTTTTGCCCTTTTGCTTCAGACAAAAAAAACTGTGGTGCTGACTTGGAGCCCATTGTTTATTTTCCCTGCAAAATAGACATGATAGAAACTTCTTACCGCAGATTCCTTACCTTAGAATATTCCCTAGGCGTCAGACTGGATCTGGAAATTCTTGAACCGTACCCTGGCTCACCAGTAGGTGGTGTCGTTCGGCTCCACACTGACCACCCCAGTACACAGACGGTGGTTGTTTTATTCCCTTGCCAGTCACCGCAGATTTGAAGAGAGCTACCCAGTCATATTTTGACTGACCTTTTTCTCCACTTTTGTGAGATATTACATCTCCTGATATGTTAGAGATGTCACCTAAAAACGAACTGGCTTTAAGCCATGTGGTTCCTGTCGGACACAGATGTCTGCTACAGACCCTCATTTGGTTTGCCTATTGGAGCAGGACTAAGAAACCAAGACTTGCGAGGACTGCTGCATCATGAATCCCAAGGCGCTGAGGTAGTGGTCCCTGAAGCTTTTTGTCGCTTGGCGTTGGACGACCCAGCCACACTCTTGATCCTGATAGTGCAGAAGGTCCTGTGACCGTTCGTGGAATCATTCCAGACAATAGTTGTCACATTCCAAGTCATTGGGTAAGTCTCACAAATGGAAGAAGTCGTCGAAGTAGTCTTCAGCTTCCCTGCACTGGTCCAAGCTAGAGCACTGGCACTCTAGGCCTCGATCCCTTGTGGAGACTGGCAGGGTCCTCTGCTCATCCAAGAGTTTTCCGGATCCCTCTGGAGTGCCTTCAGACCCCCACAGGTTCAGTTGGGGTCCATAGGGTAACTCTGCCAGCGAGTACGCAGTCGGGCACCAGTCCGATCCCTTTGGACACGGTACTGGAACCAAAGTGCGTCCACAGCAAACTTCCTCTGCACCTGCTCCAGTGCTGTAACTCCCTGAGCAGCTGATGCCCCTCAGCTGTGCAAGCCCCATTGTCATACCTGACATGGAACTGGATGGGCATCGCTGCCACAGACACCGGATCCGACTGGTACCATGTCCTCCAACCTGGAGCCAGTGCCTTTTTCTTTGACAGGCTTGCAAGGGTGACGTTTGAGAGGGGTCTGAGGACCCTTATGGTTATCACCCTCCCATTGATAAGCAAGAGGACAACTGGTTGCAAGTGGTTTGGACACCTCCCCAGAAAGTGGACTAATCTCTCCGCCCTGCTGTGTCTAGGGAGGAAGGTGCCTCATTTGCATTAGTGGTGCGGAGGTCAGCTGAGGTCTTGGACCTTCAGCCGCCCACAGTGGCAGTCAAGACGAACCTCTTGACAGAGGTACTTGAACAAAGAGTAGCCCCCTCAGAACACTTACTCCTCAGCAACAAAGCCTTTACAGATGTCCTCGTAGGGATTTGGCCTAAGCCCTGCACAGGGTCTCCTGTGCACAGGTCTATTGCCTGCCTCCATCGTCCTGCTCCTGGGGACCCCAGTTTCCTCTCCCAGAACGCCACCCCAAAGAATTTGGTATTGCAAACTTTCCCTTCCAGGATCAATCCTAACGTGTTCTCTACCATCCTACCCGACAAAGAATTGAAAAGGCTGGACACTTTTGGTATGATGGATGTTCTCTTCCGCCGGCCTGCGGTGAACACCTGTGCCTTTAGGGCCAAATTAGCTCGCACCGTGTGAGATTTGGTTGAACAGGTGCAGGCCATGGTCTCCGAGGATGCCCAAGCCATACTCTCCTAAGCCATTGCTGACGGGCGAGACGCAACGCAGTGACAGACAGACTCGCTGGGCAGAGTCATTCCATTGTCTGTAGCACTTAGATGCCACAGCTGGCTGAGAACCACTTGCTTTTTGGGGAATGTCTAACTTCGCTCATGGACATGCCCTTTGATCGCTCTCGCCTCTTTGGTGAGAAGGAGGACTTGGTGCTGGAGCACTTCAAGGACAGCAGAGCTATGCCAGGTGCTTGGGTCTATCCGTGGCCCTAAGCGATCCCGAGTATGCCTTTCGCTCCTTCTATGCTTATGGTAAGAGCTACCAACAACATCCCATCCCACTTGGCCATCAAGGCAAATAGACTTCCCAGCTTCGCATGGCTACAGATGTGGTTCCCATAATTCATGTGAGACCAGTAGCCAGAGGTAATTTTAGGCCACCACTGGCATCCACAGCCTCCAAACCTCATTAGTTTGCTCTTATACTTTCACGGGTACCCATTGAGAGGCAAGATTCACCATCACCTGCCCCACTGGCAGTTCGTAACAGTGGGACAAGTGGTTTTTACAAAAATCCAGAGGGGGTAGCCCATCCCCTTTCTGGAGACTCCCACCCCCTCCCCCTCATGCCATCCTCTTATGTCCAGCCGGCAGAGGACCATCGTTCCTTGCTCTGTCAGGAAGTCTTGTCCCTTTTAGCCAAAGGGGCCATCAAGAGGGTATCAGCATAAGAAGGCCATGGTTGCTATTCAAACTACTTTCAGGTGCCCACAAAGGATGAGGTCTCTGCCTTATTATCGACCTGCACTTTCAGAACTTCTTCCTGAAGATGTAGAAATTTAGGATGTTCACCTTAGCTCAGGTCTTGTCTGCCTTAGATGCTGGAGACTGGATAGTTGACTTGGAATTTCAGGATGCATTTATCCAAAACCCTGTCCTGCCTGCCCACAAGCTTTACCTGTGGTTCACGGTGGTCCAATAGCAAGTTCAGTTTGTCATGCAGCCCTTCGATGTTCACCAAGGTGGTGGTGGTGGTTGCAGCACATCTTCGTAGGTGAGGGGTTAGTCTTCTCCTACATCAATGTTTGGCTGTTGAAGGAGTGCTCGCCCCTGGCAGTCTCCCACTTCCAGTCTACGGTGGACGTCCATAAATCATATGGGTTCGCTATCAATATGCTGAAGTCACAACCGACTCCCTCTCAGATGCTCCCGTTCATTAGAGCTGTTCTGGACACAATGCATTTTGGGCCTTTCCTCCTGAGCTGCAAGTCCTGGATATTCAGGCTATGAAACCGATGTTTCATCCTCTACCCTGGATTTTCATGAGACTTACTCTGAGAATGTTGGGCCTCATGGCCTCCTGCATCCTTCTAGTGACACATGGCTGTTGGTGTATGAGGGCTCTGCAGTTGGTTCTGAAGTTTCAGTGGGTATAGCATCAGGGGAATCTCTCTAAACTGGTCCAGATCTGAGAGGGAAGTTCAAAATACTTACAGTGGGGCTGACGAACCACAGTTGTGTCAGTGACAGGCCTCTATTTCTTCCCCAACCAGAGTGGACTATGGACACAGATGCGTCCCTTCTAGACTGGGGAGGCCATCTGGGAGAGATGGAGATCAGAGGACTCTGGTCTTCCTCCGCAGTCCGGGCTTCACATCAGCCTGTTGGAGCTCCAGTAAATATGGTTGGAATTGAAAGCCTTTCTTCCTTTGAATAAGGGAAAGCTGGTACAGGTGTTCAAACAACACCACTGCCATGTGGTCCTGCAATAAACAGGGCGGGGTGGGATTGTGAGCCCTATGTCAAAAGGCCCTGCAACTCTAGACATGGCTGAAACGTCCAGGTATTTCCCTGGTAGTTCAACATCTTACTGGTTCTCTGAACACCAGACTTGACAAACTCAGCCGTCGATTCCTAGCGGACCACGAATGGCTTCTCCAGCCAGAGGTGGTGCAAGGTCTGTTTCAAGAGTGCAAGAGCCTTGGCTAGATCTGTTCACCTCTGCAGAAAATGACCAATCTCAGCAGGTCTGCCTTATTGAGTTTACAAGGCTTCTCTTGGTCTGCAATGCTTTTCATCTTGAGTGGACATCCAGCCTTCTGTACGCCTTTCCACGGATATCATTGCTGCCCAACATTCTCAAGGACTTCAGTGACGACCGGGCTCAAGACATTCTTGTGGCTTCAGACTGGTCAAGGAGAGTATGGTATCTCAAGCTCCTGGGCATGACCATCCAATCGAGATGCCCCTACAGAGGATCTTCTATTGCAGCAATTGAGCAGGGTCCTCCGCCCAAACCTGCTCATACTCTGCCTTCGTGCTTGGAGATTAGTCGGCAACAGTTGGCTGCCTTCCACCTTCCTACTGAAGTCTGTGATGTTTTTCTGACAGCCAGGCTTCCCTCCAGCAATATGGTGTAAGCCTGCTGTTTGGGCACTTTTTAACATGATTTGCATCCAGGGATATTGAGCCTCTTTCTCTACCCGTATCACAAGTTCTATTGTTTGTTCTTTCTTTGGCTTAGCAGGGCTCTGTGCTAGGAGCGATTAAAGGCTATTTGTCCTCCATTTCAGCTTTCAGACCAGCCATCCAGTCATGTGTGCACATTTTGAGCCTCTACACAGCTGCCCACTTTGGTTGCTTACTATCAAGACAGGGGCCATAACACTGGCAAGGAAAGTCAGTGAACTGCAGGCACCCATCTTTTGCCCAGGCAAGCTGATTCTGTGGACCTGTGCTTCCTTCCCCTCAAAGGTATGACTCTTTCCATGTAGGCAAAACATCACCTTACCTGTGCCGCACCCTTCCAAAGAAGAGGAGACACTCCATCGCCTTCACCCACAAAGAACATTGTTGTTCTATATAAAGCACACTAAATAGTTCCTTGTGGATGATCAACACTTTGTAGGGTGTTTCGGGGCTAAGAAAGGGAGGGCATTCAGAAGCCGGTCATCTCTCAAAAGATAGTACTATGCATAAAGATCTGTAATGCATTGGCCAATAAGCAATCCCCTGTGGGCTTGCATGCTCAGTCTACCAGAGTCAAGGCTGCGAGCACTGCAAAAGCTCATCCTGGACATCTGTCGGGCAGCAATGTTGACGACCTTGCACACGTTCACCAAACATTACTGTCTGTATTGTCAGGTCCGTCATGATGGGCACTTTGCTCATTTGGTGCTGCAGGACTTTTTGGTTTAATCCGAATAGCAGAATCCCCACCGGGGAGATATTGCACGAGTTATGTTATGTTATGTTATGTTAATTGGGCTCTTCTATAGCGCAACAGCTACTCCAGTCGGAGTGTCTGTTTTACGGTAAGGAGCCTTCAGCTAGAAGTCTATCAGATGAACAAGTTTCTTACCTTCAGTAATGCCTTATCCGGTAGAAACTCTATCTAGCCGCAGATCCCTTACTGAACCTTCCATCATCACCTCTATGCAAAATGATTTCAGAATAGGGTCACCATTCTCAGGGCCCTGGCAATACACACCAGCTTGTCTGAATTCTTCGTGGCTCTCTGCTTCTGGTGTGGAAAGTCACGAAAAGAAACTGTCAGTACGCTGGGGTAGGACCTATGTAGGCACTGCACTCGTCACTTCAGACGCTGAGTTGAAACCAGTGCGTAGGGGTGCGGTACAAGAATTTCCAGATCCACACTGACACTTAGGGAATATTCAAAGGTAAAGAATCTGCGACTAGATAGTCTCCATCAGGCGTTACCGATGAGATAGTATATATATATATACTGGTGCTAAAGCTGGCCCTGGATTGAGTGCTGGTGCCAGATCTCCTAGGCGTACCTGATTTGTTTAAGTTGCTGGCTGTGAAGATTGGGTCCAGAGTTTGCCAGCTATGTGTGTGGGGCCCTAAATAAGGTGGACCTCCAAAGAATGAAAATCAACAGCCTTGTGGTGAGTGGCTATTGCCTTTGATTCACTGCTGGCAATCTCAGCCTCCTAAGCGAGAGGAGCAGTATATAGGTTGGGGTGGAAGAACATCTAATTTCCCACAAAACTGAAAATTATTTTACTGCTCCGTAGTTCAGGTTAATGTAATTAGAGCTTTGGTCATGGTTTTCAGATGCTGCCTATTCGTTCCTACGAAAATTACCAGCAATGACGATGTGGCAAGCTGTATTTCCAAAGGGTTATATCTTCCTGTGGCTTGGTGCCTTCCTCTGGCCTGCTTTTTGAGCAGCCTAAGCATTTGTGTTGGTAATTGCAGGCCTCCTGTTGGTTTGGGCTGAGTCATTTAAGCTGTCGGACCAAGGATATTTTAGTGTTAAACCTGTCTATATGTGGCCTCAAGAACCACTGTAGCTTGGATGTCTCCCAGAAAAAAACATTTCTATGTGGTGCTTTTGTTAATCATGATGATAATTTGCTGTGTAATGTCTTGGTTGTCAGATTAATTTCAAACTCATGCATTTGTGGATGGATCAAACCACCTTTGTACTGCGGTACACATGAACCCTGCTCAACGGTCGGCTGCAGAAGGCTATGTAGACGGAGAGCGTCTTCAAAAGCAGAGGCTCATTTCTTGATTAGAAGTAGCCAAAGTAATAACCCACTGGAAACAAGTCTGTTTTTAATGCTTTTTAGCAAGCGAATCTATTACAGTAGCCTGCTCCTTAGCTTTCATTGCTTTCCCTTCCATCATACTTTGAACAAATGAATCCCTTCTGCATCTTGTTTAACCTTTCTGGAGTCACCTCTGTTAGATGACCACACACGAACAACACTTGAGGGCAGCTGCTGGTGTTTTATATAATAGGACATAAACCTTGACTCCAAATGCCAGCCAGCAACCATAATTTGTACTAGGAGGGCTTTCGGGGCCACCTTGGTATCCAGTATCCTATGCAATACCTCCAATATGGCACTGCCAATATTTTGCCCTGGGTGTCCCTTAAGCCATCAGTTACATCCAGTATTCTAGTGCCAGCAAACTGCAGTGTATGTGTGTGCCAAAAAATACTTGTAATATGTCAGCACAAGCATTTTGCCATGGGTACTACATATGACAAGAATTACCTCCATTGTCCCTTATTTCAAGAATTGCCTCCAGTATTCCAACGCCTTCATTTTGCCAAGGATAACCCATATGACAAGAATTACGTACAGTATGCCTGGGTCAGCAGCAGACAGGTGTAACACTCGCACACACATGCTCTCACTCACACTTATTTAAATTGAATCACTTGCATTCGTTCTCACGCTTACACACATTCACTCTCACACTCACTTTCAGTCTCACTACACCCAGCCCCACTTATTCCTTCTAACTCCGACTCATACATTCTTACTCTCTTTCACTCATTCTGATGGATACTTTTAACCACAGATTCCTCACCTTTAGAATATCCCTAGGTGCCAGACTGGATCCGGAAGATTTAACAGCATTGCTCCTGCATGCTGGCAGTGACAAATGGGGCCACATATAAGCACCGCCTCTGCTCTCCTCCCAATTACGAGAAGTAAGAGAAGAGAGATGTGACCGTCTAATTGATAGTAATGAGCACTACTATTCTTAAGCCCAAAGCACCTGGGAATTTCTGGATGGATGACACTGCAGCATGTCACTGATTGCATAGGCATGTCAGACCACTGAGGTCAGGGCTGGGGCTTCAACTGCAATGGCCAGTCTGTTTGATAACTGGCACAGGCATATGAAAGCAACTATGGCATCCCTCAGACAGACTCACTGCATGAGGCTCCTGCTGATCCTGGCTCCTATTGGTCATTATTTGTTTTTGATTATACTAATAGTGAGTAATAGGGTATCATTCACTTATTGGTGTAATATAAATTGTGAAGAAACAGGGAGGGCAGAGCCCCATCCCTGTTCTGTGGCTAGGATCCTGTATATAGTCTGAGCGTTGGTTGTTATTTCTTCAGATAGAGCCTTGTGGTGTTCTGCAGGGTTGTAGCCTCATTTACATCATAACTACTGTGTAGCCTCACATCATAGTGCTTGGGTATTGTCCTGCCACATCTTGTGTACATCATGATGGCAGGTTTGCATCAGATGACGCCTCGTTTACTTCATAATGTTTGGTACACTTAGATCATGCCTCATTTACATCATGACGATTGGTTGTTGTTGCAGGAGTCAAACAGTCAACGATTTGTCGAGCACGGCTGCTTATCACCAGTGAGGGTATCCGGGCGCGGGGGCTGCTGCTGCTGGGAGTTGTCAGTCAAACATCCAGGTTTTCAGGCCCTCTCTGAACTTCTGTAGAGTGGATGCAGTCCGGAGGTGGAGTGGGAGGCCATTCCAGGTCTTGGTGGCCAGGTAGTAGAAGGTGCGCCTGCCGCTTCTGCTTTTGTGTAAGCAGGGCATGTGGGTGACGGAGAGGGAGCTTAGCTGTCTGCGGGGTTGATGGAAGTTCACTCTGTGGTTGAGGTAGGCTGGTCCTTTGTTGTGCAGGGCCTTGTAGGCGTTGGTCAGCAGTTTGAAATGGCACCTTTTTTGACAGGGAGCCAGTGGAGCGGTCTGAGGTGGGGGGTGGGTGATGTGGGCTCTTCGTGGCAGGTTGAGGTTTAGCATGACTGCAGAATTTTGGATTGTTTGGGGTCTGCTCAATAGTTTTGTGGTGATGCCCATGTAGAGGGAGTTTCCAAAGTCCAGGCGGCTGGTGATGAGGGCGTGGGTGACCGTGCATCTGGTGTTGATGAGGAGCCATTTGAATATTTTCCCAAGCATGTGGAGGGTGAGGAAGCAGACTGAGTATACCATGTTTATCGGCTTCTTCATGGTGAGCTTATTGTTGAGTATGATGCAGAGGTTTCTGGCGTGGTCTGTGGGAGTGGTGAGGGGCCCAGTTCCTCGACACCAGGAGTCCTCCCATGTGGAGGTGTTGCTCCCAAAGATGAGTACCTCTGTTTTGCTGGTGTTGAGTTAGGCATTTGTTTTGCATTCAGCTGGCTTTGCTGTGGAAATTGGTTTTTGTGTTAGTGGAGTTTGAGGATAGGGAGAGGATAAGCTGAGTGTTGTCAGCATATGATGTGATGTTCATACCATAGCATTTGACCAGGGGATGGGCCATTTATGTTTTATACAGGGTGTGACTCCGTGAGGACCCTGGGGAATGCCATAGATGTTCTTTGGGTCTGAGGTTTAAGGCAGGAGATGGACGTTCTGGGTTCTTCTTGGCATGAAGGGAGCAATCCATTTAAGGGCATTTCCTTGGATCTCCGTCTGATGGAGTTTGTGTAAGAGGGTGTATGTGACATGGTGTCAGAGGCTACCGAGAGGTTGAGGAGGATCAGGGCTGTGGTCTAGGAGTGATTGGATGTCATCTGTGTCTGCAATTAGGGAGGTTTCTGTGCTGTAATTATTGTGAAATCCTGTTTAGGATGGATCCAGGTGGTTGATCATCTCTAGGTGGTTGGAGAGTTGCCTGTTTACTGCTTTCTTCAGGACTTTATCTGTGAACGGGAGCAGGGAGATGGGCCAGTAGTTCTTGAGTTCTTCATCAGCTGTAGGTTTGATTTTGAAACATTTTACTTCTACGTATTTCCATCCTTCTGAGAAGGAAGCACGGGTGATGGATGAGTTGAGGATGGTGGTGAGTTTCTTACGCCTGGAGTTGCTCCCCATCTTGACCATGTGGTGGGGGCAGGATCTTTAGTTGTTCATGAGTGGATGGAGCTCTTGATGGTAGCGGTGGTTTGTGTGGTTAGTTGATCCCACATAGTGATTGTAGTGCGTGAGGTGGAGTTGCACTGCTGTTGAGAAATTCATTGAAGTTGTCGCTGGTTGTTTGCGGGTCGAAGTGTTCGTAGATGGTGGCGATTTTAGATGTAGAGTAAGTCACTTGCAATTGCATTTGGAGGCTTTTGGTTCAGGAGTAAACCAGCTAGTGTGTTTGGAGGGTCTGCCTTGTTTTGTGGGTGTCAAGGGTGCTGCTGTGTTGGGTTGGCAGAGGTGTCCTGGGGAGGATGGTGGGGGGGGGGGGGGGGGGGGGGTTTGAAGGGTGTTGGTCCATTGATTTCGGGTTACCTTTCTCCAGCTCCTATGGGCCGTGCTGGTCTGGTCGGTGGTGGAGTTGGAGAAGTGAACGCTTGAGTCAGGGCCGGCTCTAGGGCGGTGCGACCGGGGCCACCGTACCAGGTGCTGACTGTGGGTTGGGGCGCCGTATATTATTGTTTGAAAGCACCTGCTGCCACATTCCTTTCCTCCGGCAATTTTCAGTCAACAATAAAAATGTGAAAAAATTCAGATGATTCATGTTTTTCCGGGAGAGAGAGAGGTCGGAGTTTTGTCTAGTGAACGTTTTTACTCATCCTAAGGTAAGGCAGAGGGTTAATATGCCTGCTGCAAAGAACGTGCACCATACAGATAACAAAGTGCTCATAATATAAATAGGTCAGTGCGTTACCTGCTTTTGTCAGAGAGATCCTATTGCTACATGCACTTTCTAAATTAAAATCCTAATCTAGAACAGTGAGCAATTGGCTGTTATCAAAGAGCTGCATGAAAACTGCAAGGTATAGGCTGGAGCGTTATGGTTTTTCCCCAGTCTTTCATTATCCTAATGTTGCAAAATCGATTAATTTGTGTAGAAATCAGTTCTTATTATTAAAGAGAACCCCCCCCAACCATAAATTCTAAGTTTGTGCTTTTCCAAACCAAGCACTATTAAACCATACTGACTACCAGTATGGATGACCTATGACCCTTATCAGCTTGTAATCCTCTGTCTAACATAACATTTTATGTACACTGATTTACACACGTATGATTGATTGTCTCAGTGTAATCTGTGTGATGTAAAGGGCTCTGAAATGCTACAGTGGTATGAGTGGCGCTATAAAACGAATTAAATGCATCTGAGAGAGAGTGGTAAAGGAAACTTGAGAGGTACTGTGAAAGGATGGTAGTGAGGGAATCCATAGCAGGGATGGCCACTGGAGGGGGAGGTGGGGCGCCAACAAACATTGTCGCACCGGTGCTAAAGCTGGCACTGGTTTGAGTAATGGTGCCAGATGATCTCCTAGGCGTACCTGATTTGTTTATGTTGCTGGCTGTGAAGATTGGGTCCAGAGTTTGCCCAGCTATGTGTGTGGGGCCAGTGACGATTTGGGTGAGGATGATGTTGTTCATGCTCTCTATTCAGTTTGCTGTATTGGCGTAGCCTGGGTAGTCTATGTGGATATTGAGGTCTCCAAGGAAGTCGAAGTTCTTGGAGCGGTTGGCCAGGATGGCTAGGAAGTAGGAGATGTCCTTGCAGAAGTTGGCATGTGGTCCTAGTGGTCTGTATGCTACGGTGCACCTGTTGGTGGACTTGCTGTCTGTTTTGAGTTTGAAATTGAGGTGTTCCATAATGGGGGGGGGGTGCTGTGCAGTGGAGGGACTCTTTGTGGTTGATGGCTATACCACCTTTACGTCTGTTAACTTGGTCTTGGTGTATGATCTTGTAGCCGCTGGGAGTGGCATTGGCGATGTCTGGTGCAGAAGAGGTGTTGAGCCATGTCTATGTAAGGAATATGACATCAGAGTTGAGGGAGGTGATGGTGTTCCAGATTTTTGTGGAGTGATGGGGGGTTGATCAGTAGACATTGGATTTCTCTTTTGTCAGTGGGTATGGGCTGGGTTCCGATGGAGGGAGGAGGGGTGGGGGTGGGTTGACGTTGCAGGAGAATCTGCGATGTCGGCAGGAGAAGGGTCCTGCAGTTGATAGAGGGCAAGTGAGGCTGCAGAGGCCGCTGCAAAGGCCTGGGATCAGGGCATCTAACTCCGCTCTGGAGTAACTGTGGGTGGTTAGAGATCCAGGGGTCCTGGCGCTGGGCACGGTCCAGATGAGGACGGGCACAGACAAGCGTGTGTCTGGCTCGCCGGCAGCACGACCGGCTGCAGCCTCCATTAAGTAGGTTCCTGGTAGGGGACGGGAAGCTGGGCGGGGTTTAAGAGAAGGCAAAAAGCGATAGAGGGAAAGAGGGTTTCTGGCATTCCAGCCGTCTTCAGCCCGGCTTGCTTGAATCCTGTGGTGTGGAGAGCATGGGACTCACGTCTGAGCAGTTCGGGCTGGACTGTTCCCATGAGGCACAGGATCAGACTGATCTGCATGTGGCCATGTCTGAACTGGGGTGGTGTGGAGTGCAAAAAAACGATGGATTTAGGCCCAGATCTCTGTACTGGGGTCAATGTATGACATTGTTCTGCATTCTGTCCATCAACTGTGGTTTTTGCAATTGTCACCCCGAGTGGGATGGGTATGCTCAGACGTGAGTCCCATGGTCTCCACACCACTGGATTCAAGCAAGCCGGGCCAAAGACGGCTGGAATGCCAGAAACCGGTCCTCGGAAGCTTGTTTCCGGTCCAGGGAAGGCATGGCTTGGCAGTTCGGGCTGGACTGTTCCCATGAGGCACAGGGTCAGACTGATTTGCATGTGGCCATGTCAGAACTGGGGCTAGTGTGGAGTGCAAAAAAACGATGGATTTAGGCCCAGATCTCTGTACTGGGGTGAATGTATGACACTGTTCTGCATTCTGTCCATCAACTGTAGTTTTTGCAAACTTTTATTAGACAGGAGGAAAACAAGGTTTATGAAGGCAAAAGGTTACGTTTAGGCGGGGGGGGGGGGGAAAGACTGTTTATGGAGGAAAAAAGGAGACAAAAGGTTTATTTTAGGCAGGAAAAAGATAGTTTATGGAGGCAAAAGGTTAAGTTAAGACGGGGGGAGACTGTTTATGGAGGCAGAAAAGAGGCAAAAAGATGAGTTAGGCGGAAGGAAACAAGGTTATGGGGAGAGGTTAAGAGCAGCAGCGAGTTGTCTGGCTGACTGCAGGTACAGACTTGAGCGGGAGCTCAGCCTGCAGCAGCGGAAGGAGCTGGCCCAGGGACCTGCTCATTGAGGTCTCGCCTCGGCCTCCATTAGGTAGGTTCCTGGGAAGGGGTGGGGTGCTGGGCAAGGTTAGTAGGAGGCAGGAAGCGGGTGGGAGAAAGAGGTTAATTTTGGCATGAATCAGATAAACCCGATTAGGAAAAGATGCAATGTTACAAAACAGGGGGGAAAGTCACAATTGGTAGTAGAGAAGGTCACAAATAGGCACTAGAAAAACAAGGTTATGGAGGTAGAAAAAAAAGCAAACATTTTATTAGGCGGGAGGAAAAAGGTTTATAGAGGCAAAAAGGTTACATTTAAGTGGGGAAAAACACTGTTTATGGAGGCAAAACTTAGGCAAAAAGTTAAATTTAGCTGGGAAAAAGACTATTTATGGAGGCAAAAAAGGAGACAAACGGTTAAGTTTAGGCAGGAAAAAAAACTATTAAAAGCAAGAAGCTGGATGGATGTTGTGTCTCAAATGGAGTCTCTGGGTGCCATTTAGAAGATACTTGTACTGACTATGCAAGCTACATTCAAGGTTAGTCTGGGACAGGAAATAGGCCCACGCACCAAAATTAAAGTGGCCTCCATTTGCTAATTGGGTATCTAAAAAAGTGTCCCACACTTGCAAATCGGGAAATAGGTGTTTGGCAAAGTATGGCATACTGCATGCTTTTCTGCTTGCTACAGGCAATGTTTGTTGTAATATCGGAGAGGCCCAGTAGACCATAAAACAGGCTCAATTGCTGGTCTTTATGACCAGCCCTTCAGGCACTGCCTGATTGCCCTGTTGGGCAGTCCGACCATGACTGCTTAACTGCGCAGTAGCTGTAATCGTGGGTTGTGTGAAACTGAGAAATGCTGCTTCCTCACACTTCTTGAAATTATGCAATGTTTTTTTTTTTTTTAATGTAAGGAAGAATCTGCAATAATGGATATTTTGTGAGGGAATAAGTGACATACCAAAAGACTTTTTAATACATTTTCTTGAAAAAGAAACAAATATGTTTTTTAAATTTCAAATTATGGATTGAATTACAAGCCGTTTTTTCACAGGGGGCTTCTGAGTGACATCAAATAGAGAATGAGAGCAAAGCTCAGGTTGCCTATGATGTCAATCAGAACTAGGCCTGGGCAGTGTACTCTACTCCGTTTGCAGAGTTTTGCACGCTCTGCGGAGTTCGTGGAGTTCTGAAAAACTCCGCTCCGCGTAGCTGAGTTTTTTCCTTACTCGCGCTTGCCAGCGTTAAGTTGGCAAGCACGAGCGAGGAAAATCCAATGCTAGACCAAACCCCAGCGAGATGGTCACTGCTACTCACGTTGAGAAACCTTCCTTTCGCATTGAGGAAGCTGCCGACCGAGTAGAACTTCTACTCGAGTGCCAAAACAAGCAACACCTTCGTTTGCTGCATGTGATGCCGTTCACGCCAATTTTTACAGAGTGGGACAAACATCTGGCACTCAAAATCAGTGCAAACGGTGTGAGGTAACGCACTCCACTGCTCGCGGAACCCCTCGTAGCTTGGCAGACTTTTTTTGTCACTTTGCGGAGTTTTGCATAGCTGAACTCTGCCCAGGCCTACTCAGAACCCCGAGGTGAAAAACATCCCAGCGATTCACTATTTACCATTTAATATTTTATAAATGGCCACCAAAATAGTCTGCTTCTGCTTTAGACTGAAATGCTGGGGCAGAGGAGTAATGAGGGAGCCAAGCATAATATGGCTTTTCCTCCTTCTCCAAAATAATTAATAAGAAAAAAAGTACCTGCCATCCTTAACCAACCCCCTTCGCCTCCCCCGCTTTCCTTCCCCCTCCAGCAGCTGTGCTTTCTGCTTCAGTCAAATCCGACAAGCAGCACTGCGCTGACAGGCTGTCAGAGGCCTTGACAACCTGACTTGGAAAGCTTTTATGATGTAACAACAGTGGGTAATAAGTTTTGTTATCAAATGTTGCTATGTCATAGAAGTGAGTTATCCTTTTTAGAAACTAAAATCCATGATAGGGGCTCTGGGAAAGGCATGCAAAACATCTCAGTAGATTATTTATCTATCACGGAGATTGTGCATATCCTCGAGGTTGGACGTTTACGTGCCCGCTAAATGGAAAAAGCTTTTATTGTTCCAAGGTGTATGCAGTGACTCAGAGTAGTTGCACCGTTTATTATGCACAAAGAGATCCTTCAGTTTGTGGTATTCTGTATATGGTCACTGTTATCGGCATGTCTCATTGGATTTGCTGAATGTTTCTCTGAATGGTGACTTCTGACATAATAAGAGATTTGCTGAGAAAGTCCTGTGCTATATAGAATTGTAGATGGGTAACAGTGAATTACAGGGGGAATTTTTCACCCTTGAGGGTCGGCGTGACATCAAATAGACAATGAGAGGGAAGCTTCGATTGTTTATGATGTAACTCAGAACCTGAGGATAAAAACATCCCTGTAATTTACAAAAGTCGAAGTCATCAGTCTTTGCTGTCAGCAGCTATGCAAAGTGAGAGGAGTTGTGGGGAAGCCATACAGTACATGACCTCCTGCCACCCGCCCCCACCACTCTCAGTGCCTTCCTTTACTCCGGAAGCTGTGCTCCCTGCTTTGCAGCGCTGCTCTGACAGGCTCCCAGAGAGCCCGTCCGGACCAGCCTGGAATTCCTTTGTGACATAACAGTGATTAGCAAGTTAGGTTACCCCACCCGAGCTGCCTCATAACAGTGAATTATTTCAACAAGAGGCTTCTTCGAAAGGCCTTGTGTACCCGCCAACTGGCCCCAAACCAAGCGCAGTCATTCACCAAAACATTCAGATGGGTTTCCCTGTTTTATAAATATTGCTGCTTGAAAGGTGTATAAATATTTGATCGAATGACCCGAGTAAGTGAAAGCTTTAGGGCTGTGGTTGGGATATCTGCTGCAGCTAGTTCGTCAGTGTCAGCCAGAGTGGTTATCTGATTACAGGATGCTTCAGTGGTCAATTATTCATTCCCAGAGACCCCTGTGTGGAGAAAGCTGCAAGTGAGCGCAGTCCCTGTGGATTCGGTGTAGAAATGGTACGATCTTCCCACTTTAGTTTATTGCTGCTTCCAAGAAGCTGGTAAGTGCTTTGTTTTCTTGGAAAAGAGAAGGGAGTTGAGTCCTAATTATGGTATTAATGAGTTTTATGAGAACAGCTCGTACTGTGTTCCATGAGAGAGGGGGAGGTGTTGCTGTTATAATCCTCTTTGGTGGAACTCCTGCATCTCGATCATAGGGTCACCTGTTTGGCCCAGAAGGGTTGGTTCAGTATCAAGGCGGCGTCTTGGCTTGCATATCGTGTGTGCGCCTATATATATTCACTGAAAAAAACCATAGGTTTTGGACATTTTCTAGTTAGTGATGTCACTGACCACGTCATGAATGATGTAATATGTGACATCATCAGCCGTGGATTGCAGAACTAACTATAACGGAGTAAGTTCAATGGTTTTGTACTAGTGAAATGTCCAGCTAACTATAACCGCCCTGAAACCTATGTTTTTTTCAGTGAATTTCTTAGGTTTTTTTAAATGCTAATTCCTAACTATAACATGTCTGAAACCTATGGTTTTTTAAATTACAATATATAATATAAATAGAAATAAAAAAAAATTTAAATATTGAAACTGAAATATTGTTTTTTTGTTGAATGTATAAGTGCAGAACTATAAGTGTGTTGGTTAGTTAGGAGACTGCATGCATAGTGGATAGGGGTTTGAAGCAGTCCATTAGAGTACTGCAAGGAGAGTGCCTGGGTGAATTTATAAGTGGTTGGGTTTTGGCGCAGTGAATGGATTAGTACATGGTGCTGAATGGGTCACCAGAGGAGTGCAAGGGGAGTGACAGGGAGTTTGCTGGAAGTTTATGGATACTGACTGGGGAATTGAAGGTGTGAAAGACAAGTGTGTAGGTGGTTAGAGGACTGCATGCATAGTGGATAGGCGTTTGAAGCAGTCCAGGTGCTAAGGCCTGGCTCAGTGAATGAGTACTTGGGTACTGACTGAATGATTAGAGTACTGCAAGGAGAGTACCTGGGTAAATGTATAAGTGGTTGGGTTTTGGTGCAGTTTGTAAAAAAATTTCAGATGGGTCCTGGTGGTAACTGACTCTGACTATCCGTCCTAGAGCCAGTGCTTTGCTAAAAGACACTTAGAATACAGTTTAAACACCTACATACACTAGGGAACACTATGCGTTGGGGTACCCCTGTGATTAGAATGACCTCCTCTGTAAGCCCCTAGTGCATAATGGGGCAGGGGGGGGATTAAAACTACCCCTTAAAACACGCCACAGGGCGCGTTTGCACACTGGTGAAGGGGTTGGTGGGGCTGAGCTGACCTGTGCAAACACGCCCTGTGGTCGTTTTAACTTGGGGGATAAAGTCCCCTTGAATCCTGAGGGTCCCTAGGGTCCAAGTAGCCCACTAGGTACCTCCAGTAAGCGCCACAGAGCTGCATTGCAGAGAGGTGTAAAAAAGGCCACGGCCTGGACCACCTCTGTGCAACGCAGCGCAGTGGCGCTTACTGGAAGCACCTGGTGGGCCAGTTAGCGCCCATGGGCCCTCAGGATTGAAGGGGAATTATTTCCTCAACTTAAAATGTGCCACAGGGCATTTTTTCACTCACCTCGGGTCCCATCCCCTCCCTTCACCACTGTGTAAACGCGCCCTGTGGCCGTTTTAAGTTGGGAGATTAAGTCCCCTTGAATCCTAAGGGTCCCTAAGGTCAAACTAGCCCACTAGGTACCTCCAGTAAGCGCTGTTTGCAGAGAGGTGTAAATAGGGGCACGGCCTGCACCGCCTCTCTGCAACGCAGCGCTGTGTCACTTACTGGAAGCACCTGGTGGGCTAGTTGGCCCTCAGGATTGAAGGGGAATTAATTCCCCAACTTAAAACACACCACAGGGCGTGTTTGCACATGTCACCTCAGGCCTCGTCCCCTCCCTTCACCACTGTGTAAACGCGCCCTGTGTCCATTCTAAGTTGGGAAATCTGAAAGAAACAGGTTAGTGTTAGATTCCTTACCTTAGAATATCCCCAGGCGTCAGACTGGATCTGGAAAGTTTTGCGTAGCAGTACCCCTGCGCGTCGGTAGGCGTCGTCTGCAGCTCCGTGTCCGTCGTCGGCATCGCCGGGATGATGTCGTCGGATTACTTAGTCACCGCCCTCACACGCTGACGTCAGTTATTCTTTTTTCCGCGCCAGCAAGCGCAGATCCAGGAAGAGCAGTACTTCTAGTCACATTTGACTAAACTTTTTCGATCTCTTTTGGATCTTCTCGAGTCGACTCTACTCCAGTGCCGATAGGGATGCCCGGGTTCAAACCCTGCGACGACTGTAACCGCTTGATGTCGGTTACCGACCGCCACCGTCGGTGCCTTTATTGCCTCGGGCCGACCAGGATGACAAGTCGTGCCCCGACTGCCGGGCCTTGACGTCGAAAGCTAGGCGGAAGCGGTCCCGTAAGCGCCTCGAGATCTGGCAGTCGGCCCGCGCCGCTCCAGGTCCCGGTCCAGGAGGAGGTTCAGGGACCGGTCGCGGGGACACAGTAATCACAGCTCGGCGAGTCGACACCACTCGTTGGGCTCAAAGTCCTCAGGTAAGTCGAGGCACAAGAAGTCGAAGAAGCAACATCGCTCTTCTGACTCACCCCGATGCTCGCGCAAAGCGGCCGTGGGTTCGGGCGACTCTGCCGGAGCCGTAAGCGCCGCGTCCAGCTCCACACCCGCCAGTCCCTGGGCTGAACGCGATGCCGAAGGAGATCAGCACCTTCCTCATGGCCATGAGGTCGCGCTTCCCTCCGGCGGGTCCGCTGAGGTGCCATTATGCCCCGCTGTCCCGTCTGGGAGCCCAGGCGGGCCGGCAGTTCCGGCACTGGTGCCGTCTGGTGCTTCGGCCCCGGCGCCGTCGACGACTCCGGTCCGACGCCGCAGGGTTCCTCAGGATCCAGGCCTGGATCCGTGACGACACCAGTCGACCTTACGACCCCTCAGCCGGCACCGTCACCAAGGGTGTCACCCCCGGCACCGTCCCCGATCCGGATCGGCTCCATCTTTTATTCCTGACCTTCAGGAGATGGATGACTAGGGGGATTGGGAGGGGTCTGAGGACCCTCTGGCACTGCAGTGCCAGTTGAGCCAGGACTGGGCAGACGAACTGGGGGAGGTCAGTGGTCTTGGCACTTCGCCTGACACTGGTTTTGTCTCCCCTCCTACTGTGGCTAAGGAGGAGGGGGCTGCTTACAGCCTGGTGTTGACTAGGGCAGCCAAGGCCTTGGCTCTTGCTCCCAGTTGCGGTCGTGAGGACTAACCTCCTCACTGAGGTGCTCAAACCGCAGGCAAGCTCCTCGGAGCCTCTCCTGCCGTTTAATGAAGCCCTCACGGACGTTCTGTTAGGCACCTGGTACAAGCCCTCTACAGGCCTTCCTGTAGATCAGAACGTGGCCCGACCCCGGCTCCGTGCGACCCAAGTTTCCTGTCCGTTCACCCCACCCCTGAGAGCCTGTTGATCCAGGCTTCAACCTCCCAGACCGCATTCCCGACCGCCCCTCCGGATCGGGAATCCAAAAGGTACGACCAGTTAGGCAAGAAACTGTTCTCCTCCCTGAGTTTGGGGTTGCGGTCTGTCAACACCGCCTGCCTTTTGGGCAGTTACTCCAACTCTCTGGGATACGGTTGCGGAGGTGCTGCCACAATGCCCGGCGGAGGTCCAGGCGAAGCCTATCCAGGCCCTTGCAGAGGGAAGGGATGCAGCAAGATATTCCATTCGGTGTGGACTGGATACCACGGACTCGCTAGGCAGGGCGATTGCAACGAAGGGGGTGGTTCGCCGCCACGCCTGACTGAGGTCCGTCAACTTTTCGGGCGATGTTCAAGCCTCCCTTATGGACATGCCCTTTGATGGCCGTCGCCTCTTTGGCGACAAGGCGGACAGTGAGCTGGAGCGTTTCAAGGACTCCATGGCTAGGGCTAAGTCCTTGGGCCTCTGCCAACGCCAGCAAACTTCTACCTTTCGTCTTTTTTGTGGCCAAGGAAGGGGCACCCCCTCACGTCCTGCTAGCCAAAGGCCTCAGAACCAACCTCAACGCGGTCACGAACCTGGTAACCGCTGTAGCGGTGCCGGGGGGTCACCGGCAAGGTCAGTCCACACCCTCCCCCGCAGCATCTGCCTCGAAATCCTTCGAGTTTTCAGGCCCATTCAACGCCAGTGGGGGCAGGGTTCGCCATCATCTCCTCCACTGGTGCTCCATCACATCGGATAGGTGGGTGCTGCAAATAGTCCGAAGGGGCTACTTCCTCCCCTTCGAGGCGACCCCTCCAGCCATGCCACCGCAGTACCACCGCATGTCGGGGGATCACTTGCGAATTCTCCAAGAGGAAGTTACGGCCCTCTTGGCCAAGGGGGCTGTTGAGCGCGTTCCTGGGCCAGAAGTAGGACGTGGTTGCTATTCCCACTGCTTTCTGGTACCCAAGAAGGGGAAAGGAGGCCTACTCCCTATCTTGGACCTACGGAGCGTCAACGGCTTCCTCCGGAAGGAGAAGTTCAAGATGCTGACTTTGGCTCAGGTCCCAGCTGCCCTGGACCCAGAAGACTGGATGGTAGCATTGGACTTGCAGGACGCAAATTTCCACATCCCCGTCCTGCCGGCCCACCGGCGTTACCTGCGGTTCACGGTAGGCCACGTGCACTTTCAGTTTACCGTGCTCCCCTTCGGCCTTACCAGCGCCCCACGGGTGTACACAAATGTGATGACGGTGGTCGCAGCTCATCTGCGCAGATTAGGGGTTTTAGTCTTCCCCAATCTCGACGATTGGTTGTTGAAGTCGGGCTCACCCCAGACAGGCGTCTCCCACCTCCAGACTACGCCGACCTCCTGCACTCGCTGGGGTTCTCCATCAACGTGCCGAAGTCACACCTGTGCCCCTCTCAAAAGCTCCTTTTCATCGGAGCGGTTCTGGACTCAGCGCAGTTTGGGGTTTATCCCCCCGAACAGCAGGTTTGGGATATTCAGGCTCTGATTCCGATCTTTCAGCCTTTATCCCAAGTCTCGGTCAGATTGACGCTGCAGCTCCTGGGGCTGATGGCCTCCTGCATCCTTCTGGTGCATCACGCCAGGTGGCAGATGCAGGCTCTGCAGTGTGACCTGAAGTTTCAGTGGGAACAGCATCAAGGCAATCTGTCCGACCACATCCGGATCTCGGAGGGCACTGCAAAATAGTTACAGTGGTGGCTCACGAACCGCGCTTGGGTCAGCGGCAGATCTCTCTCCCTTCCCCACCCGGACCATGTAGTGGTGACGGATGCGTCCCTCCTGGGATGGGGGACCACATGGGGGAGAGGGAGATCAGAGGTCTCTGGTCTCCGGCGGAGTCCCGGCTCACCATCAAGCTTCTGGAGCTGCGGGCGATCCGGCTTGCACTGAAGGCATTCCTTCCCTCTGTCGTGGGAAGTGTAGTGCAGGTGTTCACGGACCACACCACCGCCATGTGGTACTGCAACAAATAAGGCGGGTGGGGTTGTGGACCCTTTGTCAGGAGGCTCTGCGCCTCTGGACATGGCTGGTACACCAGGGCATCACCCTGGTGGTTCAACACCTGGCAGGTTCCCTGAAAGCCATTGCATGATGGATCACAAATGGCGTCTGAACTCGGACGTGGCGCAAGGCCTCTTTCAGCAGTGGGAAGAGCCTTGGTTATATCTATTAGCCACCGAAGAGAACACGCAATGTCATCAGTTCTGCACATTGGAATTTCCAAGGCGGCACTCGCTCGGAGACTCTTTTCGTCGCGAGTGGACCTGTGGTCTGTTGTACGCCTTTCCGCCTATACCACTTCTACCCAGAGTGCTGAAGAAGATCAGGCGCGACCGGGCACAGGTCATCCTTGTGGCTCCGGACTGGGCACAAATGTTTTGGTATCCCGAGCTACTCAGCCTTAGAGTCGATCCCCCGATTCGTCTGCCTCTTCAGGAGAACCTTCTGTCGCAGCAGCAGGGGATGGTCCTCCACCCGAACCTGTCCAGCCTCCACCTCCATGCGTGGTGATTGAGCGGCGGCAGATGAGGCCATTTGACTTGCCTCCTTAAGTCTGTGATGTGATTCTGACAGCCAGGCGTCCCTCCAAAAAATCGGTATACGCCTGCAGGTGGAACAAATTTGTGGCATGGTGCACAGCAAAGGCTGTGGATCTTCTCTCTGCCCCCCTTTCAGAGGTTCTCCTCTTCCTTCTTTCTCTTGCCCAGCAGGGCTCTGCTCTGTGCACTCTTAAGGGCTACCTCTCTGCCATTTCTGCCTTCTAGAGGCTTCCTGATCAGCCTTCTCTTTTTAGTCCCCTGTTGTAAATAGATTCTTGAAGGGCATCATGCACATGTTTCCCCCTGTTCTTTTCGTGATGCCTCAGTGGGACTTGAACCTGGTTCTAACCTATCTGATGTGCGCTCCTTTTGAGCCACTTCACAATTACCCTCTTCGTCTTCTGACTCTTGAGTCTGCATTCCTGGTTGCCATCACCTCTGCCAGGAGAGTGAGTGAGCTCCAGGCTCTATTTTCTAAGCCTCCTTTCCTTTCTGTCCATCCAGACAAAGTTGTTCTAAGAACGGGTCCTTCTTTCCTGCCCAAGATGGTTTCAGCCTTTCACATCGGGCTGTCCATCACCTTGCCCACCTTCTTTCCGCCTCCGCATTCCTCGAAAGAGGAAGAGAGGCTCCACCGTCTGGACCCAAAACGTGCGCTCTCCTTCTACCTTGATCGCACACGTCCGTTCCAGGTGGACGACCAGCTCTTTGTTGGTTACGTGGGCGCAAAGAAGAGACGGGCGGTGCACAAACGGACCATCTCTCGGTGGGTCTTGTTGTGCATCAAGGTCTGTTACTCCTTAGCTAGGAAGGAGCCCCCTGTTGGGCTGAGGGCCCATTCCACTCTGGCCATGGCGGCTACTACTGCCCTGGGCCGGGGAGTCCCCTTGCCGAAAATCTGTCGGGCAGCTACGTGGGCCTTGCTGCACACGTTTGCTAGACACTACTGCCTGGACAGCCAAGTCCGGAGAGATGGCTTTTTCGGCCGTTCCGTTCTCCAGGACTTTCTGGTGTGATCTTGGTTCGCAGACTCATCACCAAGGTTGGTATTGCTGGGGTATCTATTCTAAGGTAAAGAATCTAACACTAACCTGTTTCTTTCAGATGCACAAGTTACTTACCTTCGGTAACGATATATCTGTAAGAAACAGTAGTTAGTGTTAGATTCCTTACCGCCCCACCCATCCTCCCCGTTCTGCGAACCGATATCTAGGGTTAAGGACATCCCTGGCATGGCTCTGCGTTCCTGGCACGGAAAGCTATGTACAAGAACTGACAGCGCGCGAGGGCGGCGTCCAAGTACTCAGACTACGGCATCCCGGTACTCCGACTACGTCATCCCGGTGACCACGACGTCGACGATGGACGCAGAGCCGCAGTCGACGCTTACCGGTGCGCAGGGGTACTGCTACACAACTTTCCGGATCCAGTCTGACGCCTGGGATATTCTAAGGTACGGAATCTAACACTAACTACTGTTTCTTACAGATATATTGTTACCAAAGGTGAGTAACTCATGCATTAAGTCCCCTTGAATCCTAAGGGTCCCTAGGGTCAAACTAGCCCACTAGGTACCTTGAGTAAGCGCCACAGAACTGCGTTGCAGAGAGGTGTAAAAAGGAGCATGCTCTCTGCACACCTGTCTGCAACGCAGCTCCATGACGAATGCTGGAGGTACCTGGTGGGCTAATTGGCCGTCAGGGACCCTCAGTATTGAAAGAGAATTAATTCCCCAACTTACAACTCGTCCCGGGGCGCGTTTGCACAATGGTGAAGGAAGGGAGTGTGGCCTGAAGTGACATGTCTGCAAACAAGCCCTGTGGCGCGTTTTAAGTTGGAGAATTAATTCCTTCTCAATCCTGAGGGTCCCTGGGGGCCAACTAGCCCACCAGGTACCTCCAGTATGCACCAGAGAGCTGTGTTGCAGAGATGTGTTCAGAGGCCAAGCCCCTTTTTACAATACTCTGCAGCGCAGCTCCGTGACCTCCATTAACCCTTTCGATGCTGATGACGAGCTCAGCTCGTCATCACCCACGGGTGTCGTGTGCTGATGACGAGCTGAGCTCGTCATGGTGCCAGCAAAATGGTAATTTGCAGCACAGCGCAAAAATCCCCGCAGCAGCCATGTGGTTAAGTGCCACAGAGCTGCGATGCAGAGGTGTAAAAAGGGGCGTGGCCTCAGAATACCTCTCTGCAACACAGCCCCCTGGCGCATACTGGAGGTTCCTGGTGGGCTAGTTGGCCACCAGGGACCCCCAGTATTCAAGGGGAATTTGTTCCTCATCTGCAAACGCGCCAAGGGGCTGTTGCAGAGTGCTACAAGGATGGGGCTTAGCCTCTGGCACGATGCCGGTCTTTTAATTTATTTATTTTTTAAGAAGGTGGACTGTGTGCCCCCCCCCCCCCCCCCCCCCCCTCTATTTCTAATTTATTGGCCCTGGGGACCCCATCCCTAGGGACTGCCCCCAGTTTTTTTTTAAAACGAAAGAAATTTGGAAGGGGGCCCGTGGCCCCCCTCCCGAGGCCTTAATCGGCCTCGGGAACCCCATCCCCCAGGGCATGGCCTTTTTTTCTTTTCATAATTGTTTTACAGGGGGCTGCTTTGCCCCCCTCCTCTGGCCACTTATGGCCCTGGGGACCCCATCCCCCGAAGCCGGACATTTTTTTTTTTTGGGTAGGGGGGCGCGGCCCCCCTCCCAGGCCACTTGTAGCCCCGGGGACACCCCATCCCCCAGGGCTGGCCCTCTCCGTTGGGGACTGTGGGGGGGTCCCCAATCCCTCAATGGTCCCGCTGGCTCCCTACTTCCCTCGGGTGCTGGCATTGCTTTTCCACATGGGGAGCTACCAAGATGCAGCTCCCCGCGTGGAAAAGCAATTTGGTTTGAATTTTAAGAGAGCGCAGGTTTCCCTGCTCTCTCTTTCAAAATTCAAACCAAGTTTGCTATAGCAGGGCGGGAGCTGTGAGGCTCCCGTACTGCCATAGCAAACTACAGAAGCTTGTTTCCGGTCCAGGGAAGACATGGCTTGGCAGTTCGGGCTGGACTGTTCCCATGAGGCACAGGGTCAGACTGATTTGCATATAGCCATGTCTGAACTGGGGTGGCAGAGTGGGCTAAAGAACGGTGATGGATTAAACCCAGATCTTTTGACTGGGTGTGAGTGTTTGATTGATTCAGATGCTCCGTCCATCACCACCCCCTTTTGTATAGCAAACTACAGTGTCCCCGGGGGTGGGCACCTCAGGACACTGCAGGAGCTGGCCCTGGGAGGAGGAGGCCCCCCCCCCCAATTTGAATATTTAAAGCCCTGGGGAGGTGGCGGTCCCCGAGGCGTGTGACATCACTATGGACAAGCATGTCCTTAATGTTTCTGCCACGACGATATGTGATACTAGGTCTTTCTGGGATTACATCACCAATAACAGTGTCAGTTTTAAGTACTCCCCAGTTCTTCGTGATTATTTTCTTGATAGCCTGTGCTTCAGAACTGTAAGTGAGTATCAATCTGGTGGTCTCATTTTTCCTATCACTGTTGGAGGTGTTCGCTGCAATAGTTTCAGCCCTTTCCACCTTATCAGCTCTTTCTTTGGCTGTTTTAAGGACCCAGTGTGGATAGCCCCTTTCTCTGAACCTGTCAAGGATGATTTTGCTTTCCGTGAAGAAAGCATCGGCAGTGTTACAGTTCTGTTTGGCCCTCAGCAGTTCCCCATACGGAATACTCCATTTGAGATTCTCGGGGTGACTGCTGAGGGCATGCAGGATACTGTTGCCCGCAGTGGCTTTGCGATGAAGGGAAGTATGTACTTTATTATTCTTTATTTCCAATGTTACATCAAGGTGCTATATTATCTATAGAGGTTATAGTTGGGATTACTTTTCCATAGACAGCGTTTTTTTGGTTTTGCATTTTTCATAATCTTCTTTAAACAGTTCTACTGCAAAAACTGCTGGTTGGAATTACGCCAAATTTGATAGGAAGCTTGGTGCACAGATTGTGTTATTTGTGATTTGTTGTAAATCCATTCAGTGGCTTTTGAGAAATTAAGATACACAAATATTTGTATATCTGGATAGTTGGTTCAGAGGGATTCCTGCAAGAGTCTTGTGAGCGACAATTCAAAAATAGAACTTTGTGATTGGCCCAGGGAGCTTTTTTTACTCTTGGGCCATCTCACTGTGATCAGCTGCCAGCCATAACAGACTCTGGGACTTAGTCCCCTGTCCTGAAGTTGAAGAAGACAATGATATAGGGGGGCAGGGTAGGGATGCCCTTGTTCCCTAGGCCCCATAGTGGGTGGGGGACCCAGATGGACCAACCCTAACCCTCTCCGCCCTGGGCCAAAATGAAAAAAAAACATCTGCATATTTTGCCACGGTTCAGCGGGATTTCAGCAAATAAAAGAAATTACAGTCATTTTGTATTATGAATGGGAAGGGGGTGTCTGTAGGGCCCCTCTCCCCAACCTATTTAGGGTCCTGGGGACTTGGGAAGGGAGCGCCTGACCACCCGCCCCGGGGACCCCATAATTTGGCACCGATTTTGTTAAAAAGGTTAGAGGGGTCGTGCGGGCCATTGAAGGCCCCTGGTACCCCAGCCTCCAGGACGATTAGTAAAGGGAAGGGGGCTCTCCTCCTCAAACTGCTAACAGCCCGTAGCATGAAACTTTTTATAAGGTGGGGGGGAGGTCTAAGCTGCCTCCTCCTTGACCCTTTCATGGCACCGGGGAACCCATTGCCTGGGGCTGGCTCATTGAGTGTATCCTAAGAAGCCCCCTCCTGGAACACAGTAGTTTTCCTGCCGGCACTGCCGCGAGCAGACAAACCTGTGATTTCTCCTGTCTTACATACCCCACCAAACTAAAGCAAACACTAAGTCTGCTCCCAGCCAGTGGGAGATTTAGAGATTTAAAAATGCTCCTGCAGGCTGGGAGCAGGTTTGTGTTCTGTTTACCTGCCCTCACATCAGCAGGCCAGGAAACAAAGGTGATATTACTCCTGCCCGGAGGGAGCATGCAGAAAGCAGCTGCTCCCTCCAGGCAGGGGCTTTGGGTCTTCTCCTGCGGCCCTTAATATGGTGGTTCGTGGGTGCCCTTAGTGGGCACTGTGGCACCCATGTATAATTAGTGGCGACCCTGGGGCTAACCCCACCCATTTTAAACCATGCAGCATGAGCCTGGCCATAGATCACGCCCTGTGGCCAAGCCCCTGCTGCACATGGCCAAAGGCCATGCGTGGCTACTGGTTGGCTTTGTTTGGTAACAAAATATTACTTTACGTTAAAAAAAAGCCTAGAAGTTCATTAAAAACCCAAAGTTTAAAGTAACTTTATAGTTAGGTGTGATAAAAAGATCTGTTCTCTCGGTTTTTTTTGGTTGTTTTTTTAAATCTTAGAAATTCACTGTAAAAAAACACAGGTTAAAGACGTTACAGCTAGGTGAATGCCAGTGACAACATTAATGTTTTGAACTCAAAACAGACATAAACTTCACCAGCTATTGTTAGCAGAGCTAACTATATCTTGTGATCCCTCCGTGCAGTGCTTGTGACCTCACATATTGCATCACTCATGGCATGTTCTAGGACATCATTTATCAAGAATTCATTCAATGAGTGTTTGTTTTATAATTTACACAGTGGCGAGTAACTACCAAATTACATTTCTCCCTAATTTTGTACAGTCTGTGTCCAGCGAATGGGTGTGAGTGTTTTCAAAATGCGTGTGCTCCTAATGCATCATAGGTGTGTAGAGATATTGAACACATAATAAATCTTTGTATTGAAAAGTAACTCTGTGTGCAGGTGACAGTTGACAGCTTGTGCTCAGCATTTTCCACACAAGCTTTTTGGCTTGGCAGAAAAAGTTTCCAACAGGGTAAAGGTTTTATATCTTACATACTGATTATTGGAAGCAGCCTTGAGTTATTAAACAGAATTGTCTCAGTGTGACCATTTCTACCTAACATAGAAGACTGTGTGCACCAGGTACTAACCTATTAACATGTGCTTGTTTTGCTTCAGACAAAGGGTTATTTGTAAAGATTTCTGCCCAGTATGAAATCTGCAGGTATATGATCTTTGGCACCTTCACACCTTGGTTATTTTTAGTAAATATTCTCTTTGGACAAGTTTTGCATAGAGTGTACACTGTTCTTAGTAGATATTTGTTAATACTCTTTGGTGAATTTGTCATGAGAGTTTCACTGTCTGCAAACAGTGTGGTACAGAGTAAACTCTCTCCATAGAATAAACACTGTTTACAGTACCCACTTATCTACTCGTATCCGCTTTATTTCTCAGTGTAGGTTCAGTGACTGTGGGGGGTTTAATGCAGGTAAAGACTGCCTGTAGAAGAGCATTAGTTATGTAACAGGGCTTTAGTATCTGAACAGTTGAATACAGATTGAACATCATATGCAATGAAGATTATCTTTTCATCTATTGTTGCTATTCAACATGAACTCGGCTACTCTTGAAGTGTATGGTATAGTGGGGGCTTTCACAAGGCAGTCGTCTGTTATGACACTGGTGCATATTCTAACTGGGGACTGACTTACTCTCTCAAAACATTTTTCAGCTCAACCAGTGTGCTGAGGCAAACTCTTCCTGCCCTAGTTAGTTTCCTCCTTACCAGCCTCTGGTTCCCTCCCAGTCAGTAGGTGAGTAAGTCTGAGTTCTTCCTCTTGGTGTTCTTTTTTTCCAAATTTCTTTATGAGCAATCTACAGTACGCAAATCCTACAAAAAAACTCAGACCCAAAACAGCAACCCCGAAACTTTTCTGCAGCATAGTATCCACACCGCTCACAAGGCACCCCAAAATGATCAACTACACTCAATCCTAGGTCTGGAGTGGGAGGAGGTGTCAGGGTGCTTATGTGTGCTTTAAAATCTTGAAGGCATTCAATGGAACAAATCTTTAAGGGAAAGAGGGGGCAGCAGTCAACTTCCATTTGTTCTCCTTGCAATAGATATTGCAGCCCTGCTGCAAGCCCCAACAGCACTCAAGCCCTCAACACAAAGATATGGCATCCCTACCATTCTCAAGTGCAACCAGGTATCCCTCACCAGCCCGGGCCCACAGGCGAGATCGGTGCTGAGCATTGCTTCTCCGTCTCCTCTCAGCAAGTCCGTCATCACACCCCACATCTCCAAATCTTTCTCAGCTGGGGTCTCATCGCAATGCGCACAACTTGCCGACTGCGCTGGGTAAACACTCTGCAGCCGGTGCAGCATAAGGTAGGCCGTATGGAGTTTGTAGAATTGTTCCAACTGAAACATGGCGCTGCTGGCTGTTTCTTGCACCTGTGCTCCATCCCACTTACACTCTCCATCCCTATACCAATTATCGCTTTATGTCGGTCTGCTTGTCCTCCTTCAGGGTATCGTACAACCGATAAACAAGACCCCTGCTCGTGCCCAGGTTCATTATCACCGTCAAGACCTGGGATTCCCTGGGTTCCTAGGGGAAGCTTGCCCAGATCTCGGGGACCGTACTGGACATACATGCATACTGTAAAATTTGCCTGGTCCTACTACAAACAGTGTCTGCTAGTGTCACGAAAGAGTAATTCAGAAACCGGTCTCTCGCCCTCTGATAGCCTCCATCTAACCAAATCCATGGAGGAGTGGATGAGCAAAAAAGATCGCAACCACCCTATGGGGAGCAGTCGGGCATACATGGCACACTTCAGAACATTGTTACCTTTCCCATGCCTGTGCTACCAGGACCACTATGAAGGGTACCAACAGGCATCCCACGACTCTCCCACCCCCGCCCATAAGCAGTTTTAGGAGGTCTTCCCCCATTACCAGTCCATCCAGGACTTTCTTCTCCCAATTGGGGCCACCATTGCACCACAGCGCTGCGTACTGTCCTGACAGATAAGATAATTGGAGTTTCAGTAGCCCTGGTCTGCCCTCAGCTAGGTCCAGGTGGCAAGGGGGGGGTGGGGGGGGGGGGTGTCAGGGTGCATATGCATGCTTGATAATCTAGAAGGCATTCCATGGAATAAATCTTCGGGGAAGGGAGGATGGGGGGCAGCAATCGTCTTCCAATCGTTCTCTCTGCCATAGCGCTTGCAGTCCTGCTGCAGGCCCCAACAGCACTCAACAAAAAGACAGGTAGGGGCCACCCTACCATTCTCAAATGAACCCGGGTATCCCTCACCAGCCCGGGGACTCATCACTGTGGCCACAGGCGAGATCTGTGCTGACCCATCCTCTATTGCTCCTCCGTCTCTTCTCAGGCAGTCCACCATCACATCCCTCATCTTCAAATCTTTCTCCACAATTTCATCCGTGCATATCTTTCTACTTTCTTCAGCCACTGCTCACTCCAGAAGGTCAGCTCTCCATTTCCCATGTGTCTGCAGCACCTGACTTGCCCAGTGAATGACAATACGACGCCTGGCAAGCACCAGTCCCAGTTTGGTACATTTATATCCCATCTTCCTGCCCACCCTAGGGAGCGGCGAGAGGCCTAGTATACAGTGACCTATTGTAAGCTCTGCCCTGACTCTTGTTATAATTTACACCTCTTGCCAAAAGGGTCGCAGATCCCGGCATGCCCATGTAACATGAATAAAATCAACTGGGATATCATTGCAGGGGGCATCACACTCCAACTGCGCCGGGTAAAGCCAATGCAGCCGGTGCAACGTCAGGGAGGCCCTATGGAGGTTGTAGAATTGTGCCAACTTAAACATGGCCCTGATGTCTGTTTCTTGCACCTGTGCTCTAGCACGCTTCCATTCTCCATCCGTGAGAGGAATCTCAAGCTCCCTATCCCAATTATCACGGGTGGGCGGACTTTACGTCCGTATGCCCTCCTTCAGAGCATTGTACAACCGGGAAACAAGATCCCTGCTCGAGCTCGGGTCCATTATCACTGTCAAGATATGGGATTCCCTGGGCTTCTTGGGGAAATTTGCCCAGATCTCGCAGACCATGCTGGACACACATGCATACCATGAAAAACTGCCCGGTCCTACTCCAAACAGTGTCTGCTAGTGTCACGAAAGAGTCATTCAGAAACAGGTCTCCCTCCCTCTGACAGCCTCCATCCAACCAAATCCATGGAGGTGGGGATGAGCACAAAAGTCCCAACCACCATATAGGGAGCAGTTGGGCATACAGTGCACGCTTCAGACCATGGGTAACTGCTCTTTCCCATACCTGCTCTGCCGGGGCCACTATGAAAGGGGTACCTACCAGCACCCCACAACCCCCCATAAGCAGTCTCTGGAGGTCTTCTTCCATTACTAGTCCACCCAGGAGTTTCTTCTCACAATTTGGGCCATCATTGCACACCAGCACTATGTACTGTAGGAGGTCAGTCAGATAATATAACTGGAGATTTGGGAGCCCCAGTCTGCCCTCTGCTAGGTCCAGCTTTAAGATTTCAAGCCTGACCCTGCTCCGTTTCCCTGCCCATGCTAGAGACACCAACAGGCCATAGAGCTGTCAGAATAAGGAGTTCGGTAGGACACAGAATGAGTTATGCATAGTGTAGCCCGGTACCTGAGAAGTAGTACTATCTTACTGAGCACCACACTGCCCATGATGGACAGCAGCAGAGTGTTCCCAAATTTTGCTGATGCACTTAGGTTGTCTACCATCTGACCCATGTTAAACTCACATTACTGCAGCGGGTCAGGAGCGATCTGTAACCCCAGGAAAATGTACCGTCTCCAAGTGAAGTTCCACCTCCGGAGATCAGCCGCCCCACGGTGTGCCATGGATGCCTGGGGGGAGGATCGCCGTTATGTGTCTGACATGTAGCCCTAACACACTTCTGTAATCAGCCATGAGTTGCATGAGGCGTGGCACCGACCTTTCCCGGCTGTTCAGGTATGCAAGGGTATCATCCGCGTACATCGACACACCATCCGTCATCCCACCAATACGTGTTCCCCAGTCTTGGAGTTCGCTCCTCCAGTACACCGCCAAAGACTCCATAGCCAGCGCGAAGAGGAGTGGGGATATTGAGCATCCCAGCCTCATTCCTCTCTATACAGTCAGGACAACAGATACCACATGTCCGGTACGCCCTCTCGCTCAGGGTTCTGCATGTAAGAGGCGCATGCACGACAAGTAACCCGGGCCCATGCCTATTCTCCGCAACACCTCCTATAGATACTCCGAGGACCGTGTCAAATGCGTTCTCGATGTCCAGGGCAACCAATGCTGCTTCCTCGGCTGTTCTCTGAGTGGCGAGCATCCCATGAGAACACAGCCACAGGTGCACGAGTCCACACTGGTCATTGTTCACTAAGTGGGTGACTATGCAGGCCCATATGCCTCGCAGGTACATTCGCAAGTGATTTGAAATCAACATTGAGCATGGACAGCGGTTGGTAGGACCCGAGGTGCCTCAGGTCTTTGCCTGTCTTTAGGAGCATTATTATGAAGGCCTACCGCATGTCTATCAATGAGATGCCACTTGCTTTAGCTTCCTGGAGAGTTTCCAGTACCCTAAGGAGCAGGTTCCTCCCACGAGCCATGTCCCACAGGGCCTCCTGCAATTCCTCCAGTCTTAACTCCTCCTGTAGGCTTTACCTCTGGGCCTTTAAAAAAAATATGAAGGCTGGCAAACATGGGACCTAAAAGAGAATTGAACCCAAACACATGCCTGGATTATACAGAATAGAAATGTGTGTAAAAGTAGAGGCCAAAAAGAATAGCCATGTATCAAGAAGAAAGGCCCTCGCAACCAGTGAGACAGCCAGTAACAGTACTGGACCAAGAGGCGGGGAGATCATACTTACTAGCTGGATTAAAATAAGATGCGGTAGAGAGAGGTAGATAGCTGGAGTCTCTCAGCAAGAATAAATAAATGGAAGAACCTTCCTTACACAACAGAGAAGGAAGTCGAACCTATGTGAACATAAACCGCTAGCTGCGATTATCCAGGCACGTGCGTGGGTGATATTTTTTACTCTTTTTTTATGAGGAATGAATGTGGTAGAAGTGTGATGTGTGTTTTGGCCAGAGTAGAAGACTTATATATGTGCTAGAGCCATAAATGTTTGAGTATTCTTTTCTGATATTCATTACTCAAACATTATTCTTTGATGTCTTTATTTCTGTTTTTTTAAGATATTATCTATCTGCAAAAAAATACATTAATAACAATACTAAAAATGTACTATCTATGGCAGATGTAGATTATTTAAAGTATTTTATATGATTCTTTGTTTGCTGTTTTGCATTAATGTATACATTTAATGTGGCTCCATGATGACTGTTTAGCAGATTCAGGTATGGTGAGATATTCGGCCCAATAAATGAGTTAGGCCGGACCGTTCTTTGCCTGGTTGTGAATGTTCACCTCTGGTCCGCTGGCAGTCTGGAGACCGTGACCTTATTTAGGAATTCCTCCAACCCGTGTCTCCTAATTGGACTGTATACATCCTCGCTAAATGACCTCACAGCGCCAAATGTATCGCTGTCTGTCCCACCACTGTCACACAGTCCGCCCGAGTCAGAGGGACTCTTCTGTGGGAGCGCTCACAATTTCGTAGTCCGGCTTATAGTGGTCTAGAACTGCCCCCTCCCCCCCCCCTTTCCCCCCTCTATGTAATTTCTGTAGGTAGTCCCTTCATACAGGGCAGACAGTCTGTCCCAGACGCTTGCGACCCGCCTATGTCCCTCTGCCAGCGACTCTTCTCTCCCCCTCCCCCACCCTCCTCCCCCCTCTCCCTGCCTGTCCACCCACTTACCTCTGCAGTCGAGTCAGGCGGTTTCCTCTCGGTTTTCTAGTGTTTCAAAAGTCCAATATAAAGATCTTACCTGCAGGGTGTTTCCTAACCTATCCTCCTGTGGTCGCCTGTGAGAAAGGCCTATCGTTCCCAGCCTTCAAGCTCCCTTAGTCCTCTTTTTGGGCTGTAGCACCACCTACAGTCTGTGTTTGGAAGAGCAGGTAGCAGGCTAGTCGAGCAATCACATTCGCAGTAAGGACAGGGCACATACACGCTGTCAATATAAAGGCCTGATAAACACAAAAAAAATCTGATGTGGACCCATCACTTTACAGAGTAGTGGTGTGCTCTGTTTATTTGAAACGTCATAGGATTCCTGATTAGTAATATTCAGAAATGTTACGATTTAACTGGTAATGCACTTTTAGATGCACTGCTGTCTAAGAAATTGCCTACTGATTTCCTTAAAGAAGCAAAGTTGAACCTTAATGTTGACAAGGCAAACCTAATCTTTAATATAATATAAGCAAACATAATCTTTAGTATAATATAAGCTGATGGGGTTTCTTTTAACAGAATTTCTAGAGACTTGGTAATATTCCTGCCTTTGCATAAAGAGCGCATGTAAACTAACGCGATCTGCTGGACTCTAAATGTTGCTTATCTTTCCATAGCCGACCTGCTCCCTGGACAATGTATATTTACATTGCCAAGTAACTACTGACATGCACAATGCCTTTAGGTTTGATCTGGTGATAATGGCATTGTTTCCAAGAGGCCCCATGTATTGTGCGACGCCTTTTTCCAGTCCTTTCTTTTTAATCACAGACTGTTGATTTCTGGCACAAGGCCTAATTGTTGTGCCACCATTGAAATGGGACTAATTGGCAGCCGTGTGTTCAGTGTTATTAAAAACAGGGTTTGCATGGACTGAGTTTTAGCTCCTCCTGTGCACCTAATCGCTTATGACCAGCATGGGTCACAGAGGGCACACATGTTCCCCTTCTTCTTCCTGGCCCCACTTTCTTTGCTGTTGTCCTTGGGATAGAACGGGAAGAGTAGAAAGATATAACGGCTGTTGGTGGCTGCACCACAACTTAACCCTACCCTCATCAACCCTGCTGGCTGCCACTGACCCCCTTCCCCCAATTACAAGAGAGAACATTGCCACCTGAGATTGGGCTTACCCCCAACATCAATCTCCCACACTCCACTTGGAGAAGTAAAAAAAAAAAAACCTGAGCATAGTCGAGGAGCAAAAACTAGTTTTGGGTGCAGGTGAGTTCTGCCAAGGCTCTGCTCTACCATATCATCCATAGTTAAGTTCCAGAGCAGATGGATTCCTGACCCAGTCATTTCTCCATCACACCAAACACCTATAATCAGGTTTGGAAGCAAGTGGTTCCTCACAAAATCTTTAGACAAAAAAAACAGCCATATGGAACCACGAGGCGAATCTCTGTCACCAAGCACTGAAAAACTCCCCGTCGAGATCATTCCGAGTCCAAAGGTCGGTCTCAGTCTCATTCCGGTCCAGAAGTCACAAGATTCAATCCCAACGTCGATCATTGTCGCGCTTTAAGTCTTCGGGCAAGGCGAAGAAAGAAATTGAAAATCCACGCAGGACTGTGCTCCTTCCCGTCAATGTCGTGCTCCTGAGGATATTTACAACAAGGGGTGGTGAGGGACAGAGTCTCTGAATTAAGCAGAAAGCTCTCACCCAGTCAAGAGATCAGGGCTAGATCCAACACCGTTTTTTTAGCTCACTGCACCATCCCAGTTTCAGAACCTGGCTGTATGCAAATTAGTCTGTTCCTGTCCCAGTGCATGATGGGAACAGGGCAAACCAAACTACAAAAGCCAATTCTTACACTGGGAAGGAAACAAGCTCCCGGGGACCGGTTTCTGGCATTACAGCCGTCTTCGGCCCGGTTTGCTTGAATCCTGATGGTGCAATGAGCAAGGGTCTCACATCTGAGAATACCCTTCCACGCTTAGGGTGGAAAAAAATATTTACAACAAGGGGTGGTGAGGGACAGAGTCTCTGAATTAAGCAGAAAGCTCTCACTCAGTCAAGAGATCAGGGCTAGATCCAACACCGTTTTTTAGCTCACTGCACCATCCCAGTTTCAGAACCTGGCTGTAGGCAAATTAGTCTGTTCCTGTCCCAGTGCATGATGGGAACAGGGCAAACCAAACTACAAAAGCCAATTCTTACACTGGGAAGGAAACAAGCTCCCGGGGACCGGTTTCTGGCATTACAGCCGTCTTCGGCCCGGTTTGCTTGAATCCTGATGGTGCAATGAGCAAGGGTCTCACATCTGAGAATACCCTTCCACGCTTAGGGTGGACAACAATATTTACAACAAGGGGTGGTGAGGGACAGAGTCTCTGAATTAAGCAGAAAGCTCTCACCCAGTCAAGAGATCAGGGCTAGATCCAACACCGTTTTTTAGCTCACTGCACCATCCCAGTTTCAGAACCTGGTTGTATGCAAATTAGTCTGTTCCTGTCTATAGGTGTGGCAGGGTATACTCAGACATGAGTCCCTTTCTCACTGCACCATCTGGATTCAAGCAAGCCGGGCCGAAGACGGCTGAAATGCCAGAAACCGGTCCCCGGTAGCTTGTCTCCTTTCTTGTGAAGAATTGGCTTGGTAGTTTAGTCTGCCCTGTTCCCATGATGCACTGGGCCAGGGACAGACTGATTTGCATATAGCCAGGTTCTGAGCTGGGATGGTGCAGTGAGATAAATAACGGTGATGGATCAAGCCCTGATCTTTGGACTGGGTAAGAGTGGTCTGCTTAATTCAGACACTCTGTTCATCAGCACCCCCTTTTCTGAATCGTTTCTGGCCACTATAGGTGTGGCAGGGTATACTCAGACATGAGTCCCTTTCTCACTGCACCATCAGGATTCAAGCAAGCCGGGCCGAAGACGGCTGAAATGCCAGAAACCGGTCCCCGGTAGCTTGTCTCCTTTCTTGTGAAGAATTGGCTTGGTAGTTTAGCCTGCCCTGTTCCCATGATGCACTGGGCCAGGGACAGACTGATTTGCATATAGCCAGGTTCTGAGCTGGGATGGTGCAGTGAGATAAATAACGGTGATGGATCAAGCCCTGATCTTTGGACTGGGTAAGAGTGGTCTGCTTAATTCAGACACTCTGTTCATCAGCACCCCCTTTTCTGAATCGTTTCTGGCCACTATAGGTGTGGCAGGGTATACTCAGACATGAGTCCCTTTCTCACTGCACCATCAGGATTCAAGCAAGCCGGGCCGAAGACGGCTGAAATGCCAGAAACCGGTCCCCGGTAGCTTGTCTCCTTTCTTGTGAAGAATTGGCTTGGTAGTTTAGCCTGCCCTGTTCCCATGATGCACTGGGCCAGGGACAGACTGATTTGCATATAGCCAGGTTCTGAGCTGGGATGGTGCAGTGAGATAAATAACGGTGATGGATCAAGCCCTGATCTTTGGACTGGGTAAGAGTGGTCTGCTTAATTCAGACACTCTGTTCATCACCACCCCCTTTTCTGAATCGTTTCTGGCCACTATAGGTGTGGCAGGGTATACTCAGACATGAGTCCCTTTCTCACTGCACCATCAGGATTCAAGCAAGCCGGGCCGAAGACGGCTGAAATGCCAGAAACCGGTCCCCGGTAGCTTGTCTCCTTTCTTGTGAAGAATTGGCTTGGTAGTTTAGTCTGCCCTGTTCCCATGATGCACTGGGCCAGGGACAGACTGATTTGCATATAGCCAGGTTCTGAGCTGGGATGGTGCAGTGAGATAAATAACGGTGATGGATCAAACCCTGATCTTTGGACTGGGTAAGAGTGGTCTGCTTAATTCAGACACTCTGTTGATCACCACCCCCTTTTCTGAATCGTGCTCCTGAGGAGGCGCAAAGGACAAAGAAGTAAACAAAACAATGCTCAATAGCTACAAAAAAAAAATCAAAGTCGCCCACAAAAACCATATAGCTAATGGAATTGAGTAAGCAGGAAACACAGCTAACGGACTGTTTAAAGGAATCAATTCACTAAACCAAACCAGGAGCTTGCTCGCGAGCCATCTTGGCATCATAAGACCTATGTGATTCCCTGGCAGACTGTTTCGAGGAGAAAATTAACGCAATCTTAAAGAACTTTCCTATTATTCATGGACACCTAGAGGAGCTACCCAGTTACAACTTGTGGCCTCGAACACCACCTCCTACTTAGGGGCCGATTACGATGCATTCACAGCACAGAGACGGCGCTGCTTGCAGCTTCTAATACCATCAGATTGTCCCTTGACGCTGGCTGTGCTGGTGCTGTTGAATCTGTCAGCAACTATTGACACCATTTCTCATGGGATTCTAATTAGTAGGCTGTATGATGTGGGCATCTGTGGCAAAGCGCTGCAAAGGTTTATGGATTTTCTGGAAAATCTGACACGTGATCTCGTTGGACTCCATTAAGTCGTGTACAATGATTGTCAACAAGGGAGTCCCTCTGGGCTCCTCTTTGAGTCATTCTTTATTCAACACCTATGTTGCCCCCTTGCGCAGAATGTCAAACTATACAGCTTTGAGATAATATCCTGCGCTGATGACACAATTAGTCATCTCCTTTGGACATAACCTGGATGGGATAAATCTCAATTTTCAGACTGTATGAAACTGGACTTCAGGTCTATCAATGCCAGTTGCATACTGACCGCTACTGCCACACTTTTTGGATTTCGTTGGCTCAAGTACTCCCAGATGTCCCACAAGACCTCTGACCAATCCTAGCCGAAGCTATACAGGAAGGTTGTGGTGTGGCCAATTAACACCAGTGTTGCTATTCATTGCCACGTCTTGCTGCAATTGACATGTTTTTCAAGCTAAGTCCAGTCATCCCTTATTGACATGCCCTTTGATGGGACCTGCCACTTTGGGGACAAGGGAGATTCCTGTCTGTAGCAGTTCAAAGAGGACAGGGCCACAGTACCCTTCCTGAGCTTATCTGTCTGCCTCACCAGCCGCATCAGCCTATCATTCCTTTCACGGTTTCAGCCTAGAAACCCCTTACCGACTGTTACTTAAACCTCAACAATGTGCCCAGCAGTTTCTTGGCCGAGGCCTTGGCAACCTCTGACCCCGAGATTAGCGTCAGTGTACCAGCAGCCTACTGCTTCTGCATCCTCACCTGTCAAACCCCCTTAGCATGCCCTTGGTAGAGCATACCCACCCTGTTGGAGGCAGAATCCCACGATTCTTGCCAGGTTGGCAGGCCATTACACCAGATTAGTGGTTCCTGCAAATTGTCCATAAGGAGTACACTTTAACCTTCATAGCCGCTCCGCCTAGCCACTATCGAAGTCCCTGGACTGACTGATGGATGACCATTTGTCCTTCTTACTTAAGGAAGTGCAAGCCCTTTGGTCAAAGGTAGCTATCAAGAGTGTGCATGCACCAGAAGTTATACCCGCTACTTTCAAAGAAGGACAGAGGTCTTAGACTTATATTAGACCTGCGTCTTCTCAATGCCTTCCTCCAGACTGGAAAATTCAGAATGCACACCGTGGTTCAGGTCTTGTCTGACCTCGATCCTGGAGACTGGATGGTGGCATTGAATCGGGAAGATGGCTTTTTTTCATATCCACACCCTGCAGGCCCATCAACACTACCTGCAGTTCATGGTGGTACAGGATCATTTTCAGTTTATGGTGCCCCCCTTTTATCTCACCAGTTCCCCATGGGTGTTCATGAAAGGATGGCAGTGGTGGCAGTACACCTTCTGAAGTCAGGGGTTCCAGTCTTCTTCTACCTCATTGACTGGCTATTGAAGGCGGACTTGTCCCCTGCAGTCATTGAGTACCTCCAGACTATGGTGAAACTCCTGTCACTCTTGGAGCTCACTATCAACATGCCAAAGAAACACTGAATCTTTCACAGACACTCATGCTCATTGGAGCCATTCTAGAAATCCCCCCAACCCGGAAAGAAAGGTCCAGGGCATTCAGGCTTTGATCCTGAATTGTCAGCCACCGTCCTGAATTTTAGTGTGGTAGACTTTGAGGCTGCTGGGGTTGATGACCGCCTACATCCTGCTTGTCAAACATGCTTGGTGGCATATGTAAGCTCGGCAGTGGGATCTGAATTCCTTGTGGGCCCAAACACCCTTAGGACCTCTCCGACCATGGCCAGATTTCGGAGGAGACTGCAAAAGATCTGCATTGAAGGCTACCTGACCTCGATTGGATCAGCAGCAAACCCCTCACATTGCCCCCTTCCAGAGCTGACCGTGGTGACCGATGTGTCATTCCTGGGTAGGAGCAGTCACCTGGGAGAAGTGAAGATCAGAGGCCTCTGTTTTCTGGCAGAGTCTGAGGTCCATATCAACCTTCTGGAGCAGGAGGTCCTGGTGGACTTATACATCATGGTTGTATTTTTGTGCGTGTGTTAATTATTACTTTGTATGTTCCACCACATTCTTTCTGTGGCCTACTCTCTTCTGCTTCGTCATATGCTTCTTATACTGTCCTCACTTATAACTGCTCACACTCCTCTATTCAGTATCTGCTCACACTCCTCTATTCAGTATCTGCTCACACTCCTCTATTCAGTAACTGCTCACACTCCTCTATTCAGTATCTCATACTCTGGCTCCTGTTTTTTTCTGGACCTAAATGTGGTGAAGAGAATACCTGGTCTTTGAGGTTGGTCCCTTTCTCTGCCAACTGTTTGCTCAAATTAACCTGCTTTTCACCTCATTTATTTTCATTTAAAAAAATCACAATTGCACATTTTTTTGCAATTGCAATGTGTACATTTTTACACAGATTACGGGAAAGTTGGGTTTTGGGTGGTCACTATATTTTAGTCCACTGCGGAACATTCCAGATTCTGTTCTCTTCTGTACTTTATTTTACCTCATGAGGTATTGTTTCAACGCCTCCCAAAGTCATTGGAGTTGGTAACTATCATAGAACCTCTTCATCCCACCTCTTCTCCTCACCTCTTCTCCCATCCCTGATTCCAGATAGGCCATAGGGGACTCTGGACAGTCTTGCTGTCCGTCTTATTCATGTAGGATTCCCTCAAGGGGTGCCAGTGGGAGTATAGAAGGCCGTGGAGTAGGCGTTACCGTAATGCAGGTGCAAGAGTACAAGAGCTTGAAGAACAGTCTGAAGTCACACTGAAAAAAAGCGTTTCACTTTCGTTAGAAGAGAGAGCTAGTACCAGACTGTCTTTGTTTTTTTTCGGCCAATGTGTTCTCTGCAGGTGAGGTCAGTGGTGTAACGAATCTTGAGGGGGGCCCCTGCAAATTACATGGAGTGGTGCCCCGCCGGACTCAACCAGGAGCTCTCAAGCCAGTATACTGTGCTGAGGGGGCCCTGTGGAGCTCGGGGGCCTTTGCTCCGCCACTGGGTGAGGTGGGTGTCCAGGATAAATCTAATTGACTTGGCATTTTGTTTAAAGTTGGGGTTTGAATCGATCAATGTTAATGTAATGAGACCCCTGCAGGCAAATTAGGCCTATTGTGCAGTCCAGGATTGCGAGGCCAGGCTTGAATTAGGCACGTTGAGTTGAGGATTTTGGTCAGCATAAGATTTAGAAAACGTCGAGAAAACCAATTAGTCTTCGAAGGTGAAAGTTGAGTTTCATTATTATAGATTAAAAAAAAATTTTTTAAAGGGCAACACGTCACTTTTGGATTACTTTAGAGCTCTAGACAGAAGTTTGGAGAGTGCTTGAATAATGCCGTCTTAGAGACAATACAGACTGGTAATAAAGTGTCTGAAATTATTTGATCACGACCCCTGTGTTGAGTCAAAGGTGACTTTCTATAGTTAGGATTTTAGAAGATTCCTGAACCGCTTGTAGTTCGGTTTAGATTTCGGGCAATGAATTAGAACAACAGAAAGAAAGGCAAGACAATGCAAGCAACGTAGGGCTTTTCTGGGACCGACTGTCCGAACTGAATGCATTCTTATGCGCTCTTGGGTGATCTCGGGTTTTTGAATAGTATGTGTATGAGTTGGGGTTCATGATCAGCCTGTGAGGCAAAAAGGACTTGCAGGTGTACAATATGAATACAGACGTATCGCATTTTACAAATGAAAGAAGTGTTTGTCGTGGCCGCTCTGTCCTGTTGAGTGTTGCTTACTGTGGCATCATTGACTGACTCCTCGGGTCCAGCTTTGCATTTATTGCCCATATCAACATTCTTTGTGCGACCTCTAGAGAAATGCACTGGTCAATTCAATTTTCTATTACACAAATACTACCTTCCTTATCACACTAATGGGGAAAACAACAATGCTGGAAAAAAAATCTCAAAGAAAATTTGACAGGCAATAACATTAATAGTCTAGACAGATCATACACCAAAGGCTGTAACTGTGAAAAACAAGTCTGCAGGAAAATTTGGTCTGTGAGAACGACAAGCCTTTTCTTCCTGGTAGGCCCGGATGTAGCACAGGAATGCTTTGACACCACTTATAAAAATATATTGCTTAAGCCTGTGATTTAGCGTGATGCCCATACTCTTTCCAATCTGCTTCCTCTTGAGGCCTTGCAGTGCCAGTGGAGCAGGGCATCTTGGGTAGAAGGCTTTGTAACACTGACCCTGTGGGACCGGCGCAGTGCAGATTAGGATGTTGTCCACCTTTTGTTCCAAAGCGGAAGTCTAGTGGCTTGTACAATGGGAGGGGGGTTTGTTACCGTTTAGCTTGTCTCGTTTCCACGTGGAGTTTCAGCATTATGTGAGGAGATGGCTGCCTACACGAACTGCATTGTTTTGTGCCAGCAAACTCCGGAAACCCGCACACTCAATGAAAGGATGTCAAAAATAAACCAAGCCAACCAAGAGGCCTGTTTACATGGGCCATGCGTGCTGGGCAGACCGTTAAGCACATACTAGTCGCAAGATCACTATGTTACTGTGATAGTTGAGAGCTATGCAACAAATTGTGCTTCACACGACCTGATAGTTTGCAACGACACAGCTCTCATTTTCTTTTACTTAATGTTTCCAGAATTGGCAATATAAAGTCTGATCCTGTGGTCCACTGCTACCGCACCACAAGTAGTCCTTGGGGTGACCATAAGTAGTCTTCATGGTGCTCAATACAATAGCTCAGATGACACAAAGACGTAAGCTGTTTGGCGGACTGAGGCCATAGACTTTGGGTTAATGGTGAACCTTATGACATTAATGAAACTGAAATATCAACATGGCCGTTCACGCCATTACCGGACCTTCGGCATGGCTGTAGCCTCAAACAACCAGGCCTGAAGTTAGAATAGTAAATCTACCCGGTCCAAGCCACAGCAGATCTAAGTAAAGGCCAAGGCGAGTCTGAGGCTGGTTAGGTGGTAACATACAACTTGGAGTATGATGGCTGACCAGGACTGAAAAACCTGCTTTGAGCCTTCTTCTTTTAACCAGACAAAAGACGCATGTGATACCCAGCATTCCTCATGTCTTCCGTCCAGGTTTTTTTTCTCCATTTCCTGTCTTGCTGTCTGTGGATATTGCATGGATTCAGCTGTGTACATGTGCTACCCTTTCCATGAATGTTTACCGTTCTCATTCTTTAGTCTCGTATTGTGAGAGCAATTCTAAAGAATCTTTCTCACGTGCACACTATCATACAGGATCTATGTAAAGGTTCAGCCTCCCCTTGTTGGGATGATAGCCTTTCACTTCTTGGCTCACAAATCTCCAGATTGCCACCTCTTTGTTTTAATCCTTCTGGAGATGTGGTCTCCAGAACTGGACACATTCTTTCAGATTTGACCCACAGACATCACACCTGATGCGTCCTTAGTAACTGTACACAACACTCTGACTGACTTTCAGAAATAGACATAACATGTCAATTAAAGTGTTTAGAACTGAACAAAGCAATCAGGATATATATATTTAACCATTAGAGCTGAACTAATACTCCCGACTAAGCCTCACCCTTAATCTATGGAGCGGACGCAATCTTGTTTTTCTGTGAATTACTCTCAGCATGCCCACTTCCTGTTGCATTATTTAGCCACTGTGTGGTCAATGCACATTCCTTCCTAGATGATTCTAATATGCAGTGCCTTTCTGATAGAGACTACTAACCTCAGATTCCTCACTCTAGAACATTTCCCTAGGCGCCAGAATCAGTCCAGAAAATCTTGAGCAGTACTTCTGCGCCTTGATAGGTCACATCAAGCAGCTCTGCGGTCGACCACTTCAGAAGTGATGTGTACAGTGCCTACATACGTAGGCACCACCTCGGTGCGTTGACTTCAGTTCCTTCTTTCTGCAGCAACAGTGCAGATCCGGAGCACTATCTTGTTCATTTTATGACCACTTTTTTATTGAAAGGTTTACAAAAAAAAATCCCTCTTACTGCTTTTGTGACGCCCCATCAGATTCGTGCACCGTTACTCCTGAATGTGGTCACTTCCTTTCAGATTGACCAGAGCATAACTCTTCCGGCATTCCACCTCATCCGTTCAAGGAGGAGGAGAGGCTCCATTGTTCGGACCCTAACAGAGCTTTGTCGTTCTATCTTGGTAACACCAAGGATCATCAGGTGGGCAATCAGCTCATTGTTTGGTTTGCCGGAGCGAAGAAGGGCAAGGCTCTGCACAAACGAGCCATCTCTGGATGGATAGTATTCCACATAGAAATCTGCTATGCACTAAGGGCTTGCGGGCTCACTCCACCATGGCCAAAGCCACTACTACTGTGGGGTATCTGTCCAGAACATATGCCAAGCTGCCACATGGGGTTCTCTCCATACGTTCATGAAGCACTTATTCTTGCACAGTCAGGTCCATTGTGATGAACAATCCACCGGTTTGGTTCTCCAGGGCCTTTAGGTATAAGCCAGTTTGCAGACCCACCTCCAGGGAGGTATTGCTTAGTTATCTATTCGTAGGTGAGGAATCTGCAGTTAGAAGTCTGTAGCAGAAGACCAAGTTACTTATGTTCAGTAATGCTTTTTCTGGTACAGACTCTATCTAACCTCAGATTCCACAGCGATATTCCTTGCTATGCGAACTTGGCTCTTTACCGAAACAAAACCTTTAGACCAGATTCAAACTGTGGGACATGCCCCTGGGGGTCTGTGGTGGCATTCCCTGTGGGGCGCAAATGCCAAATACTTGTGAATGAAGATGGCCTGGAGCGTGAGTTTATTTGCTGCTTCTCCAGGCTGTTTTCAGTTTTATATAGCGCAAACTTGACCCAAGTCGTATATCAGAGCACTTTACATAGCACCAGTTGCATTACACTAGGACACATTCATTTTTGTTAGACACGGGAGATTAAGTGATTTGCCCAGAATCACAGGATATTCAGCAGCTTTGCTGAGACTCGAACCTGGTTCCCCAGTTTCGAGGTCGACTGTCCTAGCTGTTAGTCCAACTCCTCTCCCCATTAGGGTCTCAAGGCGCTGGAGGGTGAGTTCTGCAGTTGAGTCGAAGAGCCAGTTCAGTCAAAGAGCCTGGTATTGAGGTCCTTCCTGAATTGAAGCAGTGAGGGTGATTGTCTGAGATGTAGAGGAAGAGAGTTCTACGTCTTTGTGACAAGGTAGGAGAAGCATCTTATTCTTGCCATGGCCTTGCGGATTTGTGGGATAGTGGCTAGGGCTAGGTTGGCGGAGCAGAGGTGTCTGGTGGGAGTGTAGAAGGAGAGGCGGCGGTTGAGGTATGCAGGTCCAATGTTCTGGAAGGGCTTGCAAGCGTGCGTGAGGAGCTTGAAGGTGATTCTTTTGTGGATCAGGAGCCACTGGAATTTTCTCAGGTGATCAGCAATGTGGCTGCGGTGGGGGATGTCCAGGATAAGTCTTGCAGCGGCGTTCTGAATTCATTGCAATTTTTGGGGGGAGCTTCTGGGTAGTGCTGGCTTAGAATGCTTTGCCGTAGTCTAGTTTGCTGCTACCGAGTTCCTGGATGACCATTCTTCTGGACTCGGTGGTGATCCACTTAAAAATCTTTTCGAAGCAGGCAGAGCGTGTGGAAGCAGGAGGATGATACAGCATTGATTTGGCGGTTCATTGAGAGTGAGGAGTCAAGGATGATGCAGATGTTGCATGCATAGTCCGAGGGTGTGGGGGGAGGCATGGGGGGGTTCCAAGCGCTTAGTGGTGGGTGTGAGAAATTGCGTTGTTGGTAGAGGGAGGTCTGAGCCCTTCTCAAGCAACAGCCACAATCCCTGTCTAGCAGTGCTTAACCCTCTTGTGGTTTTGCATCAAAGCAGTCAGGCTTAACTTAGAGGCAATATATAAAGTATGTATGCAGCGTGCAAACAGTAATAAAGTGAAAACACAACACAAGAAAGTGCCACCCACAGAAAAATTGAGTACTGTTTAATACATTATTTGACACCAAAACAACAAAAATCCCGTCATAGAACCGGAAATGTGCAATTTAATGATTTATGGTAAGTAGAACACCTAAAAACACAAAGCGCCGCTCGGGCTGTCAGGTCGTTCGAGACTGGGTGAAAGTCACAAGTTCAGACCGACTGTGATGGAGCGCAGGTCTGATAAAGGGACCATGTTTTTTTTTGTTTTGTTTTTTGGGAAAACCTTTATTGTTACTTCAAACGATTACAAGTATGGGCCCACAACCACCAGGGCCGGCCGCTAATCAGTTTCATCACAGAAAGTCAGTTATGACACGACTCGGCAGCCCGTGAATCGGAGGTACCATAGATTCAGTTAAAACTTGTTATTGAGGATACCATCTAAATTACAGGATTCAAAAGGCTCCATTTTATAATGTAAAAAATGAAAGGATCAGGTGCCATACAATAACACAGAGTCGCATAAAGGGCGGGCAAAATAGTAAGACATACACAGTTAGAACGATCGCAGTTAGAACAGTGGCGCTAAAGCATATGATTCAGGATAAACAAGCATACAGTCACAGTGCGCACCAGTTAAGCGCCCGCCCATTGATACTGATAATACTATAGAAAGTATAGGCACAGATAAAGAAAGATCGATAATAATCACAAGAGTGGACCCACTATGCTGACCCAAAAAATGAAGAAACGAAAGAAAAGGCAAAAGAAAGGAAGCGAAAGAGAAAAAAAGGCCATAGAAACAAATAAAGGCAAAACAAAAAATCCCCACCCTGCACCCCTGCAGATGAGTATGGCCTACCCCCCTAGCAGCGTGCCTGTCGCCCCAAATAACTGAAACCCGAAATATAGAGAGAACAAAGAGATATAAAAGAGTAACTAAACCCGGACACTAAAAGTAGAAATGGAGGAGGGCATTGTCGTACACATTCCCGGTCTCCCACCGCCCTAACAAAGAATCCCCCACAAAGCTTACGCAATCGAGCAAAACACAGTAGAAGTTTACACCGGAGGAAACTATAAACCCCGCCCGGTCCCCGTGAACCTAATAAAGCAAATCCCGTTACCGATTAAACCACAATAGTAAACCCAAAACAACAGTCTCAGCCTTGACCCCGTCGATCAAACTTGTTGACTCCCTCTGGTAAGCAGAACTCCATCCACAAAGTGTCAAAATATACATAGAAGTTGCCGAAATATAGTCTGCTAGATGGAGAAAAGATGGCAAACCCCAAAGTACATGGCCGGTTCCAACGGTGCCCTTCCCCGACTCCAAGGCCGACACTGTTTCCTCCACCATCTTGATGAACCAGCTGGGAAGGGGGTGCAACACAATCCAACGCAGTTCACAGTCTCGACCAAAAGTTTCCAGAGTGGGAACAGCAGTTAAAAATTCCATTGGCAGCGAAACCAAGGATTCCGACCATACAGTCGATACACAGATCGCAGCATGTTCGATCAGTTCCACTGCCGTAGGGGCAGGCACAGCTCCATGCACAGGGTCTGAATGCACCGCTGGGGTGTCTATCGGGAGTAGAGCTGACCGTCGAGTCCCGTGCGATGAATCAGGGTCCGGTCCCGATTGCCTAATTCCGTCTGCTGCCGACATCAGTTTACAGACCTGGGCCTCCATAGTCACCTGAAGTGCCTCGAGGGCTGCCAGCATAGACCACAATGACGGGCCGCACTCAGCCAGGTCTCGCATGACATCAGGCATAGTAATCCCCTCGGAGAGCCGCTCTCCCCGGGGGAAGGTTAGGCGGAGCAGGTATGAACCGTGAGGGACAGATCGTCAACATGCGTTTGTGCGCGCCAAGTCCCCCACCCAAAGGCACCGGCAAGGCGAACACTAGGTCTCCGGGTCAGGGACCTCCGCCACACCGCCTCGGGCGTCACACTTCTCCTCACCTTCGATACGAGACCAGGCGGCAGATCGGCAGCAAAGCAGTCCAAAAGATGTCGAAAAGTTCCATGGACCGGACCCTGCCGCCCTCACCAGTCCGCTGTTGTTCAACTGGGACCCGGCAGGACCAGCACTCGAGACCCCGGCTTCCAGACTGGGTTAGGCCTCGAGTCAAACCTCGACATTACTCCACTCCACAATGTCGGAAAAGTCTCGGGATTGCTCCATCGGACTGCAGATTAGTTCATAGACACGGATATGTGGCGGAAAATCAGGATAGATGAGAGGATCTGCAAGCGAAAGACGGAGGTCGGCGGAGCCGGGAGACTAAGCGGCCATCTTGTTTGGTGTCGTAGCTCCTCCCCATAAGGGACCATGTTGGTCCAGTTGAAAATGTTACTTTCTGAATTCTAGCATGAAGAGTCTGTTTCGCAGTGGAGAAGGCAACGAGGAATAGGGAGAGCGTTGTGGATGGTCGTCGCTGTAGCACGAAGAGCAGGCCGGGCGTTGCAGACAGTTGCACTGTAGTGCGAAAAGTCGGTTTCGTAGAGAAAACCCATTATTTACCAAGCATACAGGATGTTTATTTTAGGCACTGGTGTGGAGGAAACCTAACCTAATGCTCGACATGTCAACGTATCGGTAGGCAGTAAAGTTCTTGTATGTGATCTAGAGAATGATGGTGTCTTTGAAGGTCACACACTAATTTTGTACCACTGTTCTGCTCCAGCGTATCTTGTTTTACCTTCTTGGGTATAAGGATATGCATCACAGGATTCCCTATTCCCCCCTGATGCAAGTTCTTAGTTTGTATGTTGTCATCTATTACCCAATTTGCTGGAGTTTGACAGATCAAGAATTGAGTCTTTTCTCATCCTCTCAATTAAAAGGACTCGCCACTAGGAGTTCTTTGTGAAACCTTCCATTGCTCTGGAATTGGAAGAGTTACTTTTTGAATATTTCCAACTGCATCATTTTAAGCTGGACAGGTGTTTCACTAGACAATACAAAGTGGGTGGCTAGATATGCTTAGATCACTTTGAAGCATTGGTACCTACTCAACTGCATCCCACTTTGCAGTTTTTCTAAGCTCATTGAAGACAGGGACCAACCAAAAGTAAATCAGTCTTGGCACTGCCTCAAAAAGTGCAGTTCTGCACAAACTGCTATAGAGACTTGCTATAGAGTATACATTTAATGAATTCCCAAGTCATCCCCAGCCTATTTTAATTGGTTCACTTAAGAAGTACATGACTCATTTGGCACAATGTAACACTTCAGGAAAGGAATTGTGTGAAAGTCAACATGAGATTGGCATTCCACCGTTACTGAATTCACTCCTTTTTTCATTGTGTGCTTCTGTACTCACATATTTTCTTAGCTTCGGAGTTCTACTCATAAGTTTATTACTTTATTCAATAAGATCTAAGTCGGTACCAACTTGAATTATTAAGCTCCACCATTGAACATGTGGCTCCCTTTGATGACCTCAAAGGTCGACCAGACCTACCCATTTCATTTATTGATATTTATTGACATAAGATTTGGAATATTTCCCTTCTGAAAATACAGTAAGATGGCAACTGGTTTTCACTGCTTAGTATATATTGTGGACATTTGTTTGATGTGTCGTCGGCCAGGATTTCATTCTTACCACCATTGATATTCTCAACACAAGTATGTTTTAAGTAATGAAAATAAAGAAAAAGAACAGGGTTGCATATAATTGCACTGTCCCCTGGGTAGAGTGAGCAAATTCATACGATAAATTATAGGCTTCTTAGAAATTCAGTACACAAGTAGAAACTCAAGTTTCCGGTATGAGTAAAATTATCAGCGGGTAGATGTATAAGAAAAAAGGGGGAGGGAGTGGAGAGAGAAAGACAACAACAGATAAGGGAGACAGATACCGAAAAACAATATTTGTATAGAACTGAATTAGGGTACATGTACTTACATAAAATGATTCCATGTTCTTTCAAATAATTAAATGGTTCGGTTTCCTTCATAACAATGTTTCTTATGAGCTGTTTAGGAGCACATCTCCAAAAATCCATCATCTGCATAAGGGAATTTACTACATTACTGAACCTTATATTACCTGTCTAAAATTCCAATATTTACTTTCCAGAGAAAGGAAGTGCTTTTGAATATATCTATTTGTACATTGTAGATCAAAACAGCTAGTTCATGGATATTTTGATTTGTGTTCCCAACTCCAAAGAAACAATCTATAATCTCTCTTACACTTTCACTTAAAGAGTACTATGCACCAAGTCACTGATAGTTTTTTTACAGGAAACTCATTCATCCATGTCTGTCAGGCCAACTTGCGAAGCTTAAATGGAGTCCAATGTTTTGTGGAAGTAAATGTTAGATGAAAGTTAATCCCTGGTCATCTGATTCCATTTCATGATCAGCCTTTTGGTCTAGAATTCTTCCATCCTTTGTTCCTTCAGATCTGTATTTTAACAGTCGCAAACACTCCAGTTTGGCGTTTTTGGCCATTAACATGCTTTTTCTTATATACTACTACCTTTTCAGGAGTCAAAAATGGTTTCCAGCGCCTTAAAGAGGATTGGGAATGCCTACCAATTCAATATATGGAAGAGGTGCATTGTATGCATCTCTTCCAAATACGGAATCGGTATCTAATATATTAGCGTTTTGCAACCAAAACCCAGTAGCAGAGTCTTATTGTTTTAGCAACACCTTTACGGATGTGTTAATGCATTCGCAAAAGGGAAGGGGCCCCTTTGTCCACAGGACTAATGCCAATTATCAAACCAACTTAAAAGAAAAATGTTAACTTAAGGGAAAATGGCTGCATTTAAAACAAAAAGTTTACTTTATCTCCTGTAGGTAGACCATAAGCAGTGCAACATGTGCTTTCTGATAAATAATTCCATTTGCAGATTCCTCACCTGTTGAATCCCAGGGCGTCAAACTGGGTGTGGAGAACATAAAAGCTCTAGGACACATTGGGGCGGGTGTGGCCAGATGTAGGTTCCATGCACACTGTCACTGGAACCAAGCTATACCTGGCTGATGAGCTCTAAATATGGTGAAACCAGTCCTGGGTTGCTGGGGTTCCGGTTCAGGAACTTCCTGGCCAGGGAGTTCGGGCTGGACTGTTCCCATTGGGGCAGGTTCAAGAATGATTGGCATTTGGCTGGGTCCAAACTGAGGTGGGCATGGTGTGAAAAGAAAGATAGATTGGGATGCGGCCTGAATAATTACCAGTAGCTGAGATAATTGAAGTGTTCCCCTCATTGTTAGGTTTACCCCAGGTCCATGCATACGCTTTCTATTATGAGACATTTTGTTACCTTTAGGCGGACTTAGAGATCCTCCATTGGTTGGCTTAATTGTTACTCCTATTTGGTCGCTTCTTCTTAGTCGGCTTCCATAGACTTTCTTCCTCTGAGTTTGTGTCCCTTGACGCATGGATGCATTATTGGAGTCCTTCCACTTCTCATTTTTCTGCTGCTAGTTTTTAGTTTTTGTTTCAACACTGGTATCTGTTTTTCATCTATCTCTCTCATGCACATCTCTCCTCTCCGCGTTTCTCCCCCAGTCCTGCCAACCCACCCTCACTCTGTTGTTAGTGTGCTTCCTACAGATCCCCCGCCAAACACTCCATTGTCCATGTGCGTGCCCCATCCCATCCCGCCCACTCTCTGTTGTTTGTACTTGTCCCAGACCCTCCTTCCCACCTTCCATAGTCCATGTGCTTTCCCCAAGCCCCTCTTGCCAACCCTCCCTGGTCCATGTGCTTGCCTTCTGCCCACCTTCCGTTGTCCATCTACTTACCCCAGCCCCTCCTGCCCACCCTCTTTTGTCTGTGGTCTGTCCTGCCCACCACAAGGAGTTTGTGTGCTTTCTCCTCCTGTCCACCCTCTTATGCCCATCTCCTTGCCCTGTGGCCTTCCTGCCCCCCCTCCCCAATAGTCCATGTGCTTGGCCCCCTCCCCCACCTTGTTTTTGTGTTGGCTTTTTTCAAGCGTTAACTGTGATTGATATTGTTGTTCCAACTTTGCTGGACATTGATTATTGTGATTGTTTTCCCTGCTGTGGTGACAGCTGTTGCTATTGATGTGGTTCTGGCAATTGTGTTAGCAGTTGTTGCCTCTGTGGTGATTTCCAGTTGTGGTCACTAGTGTCCCTGTCTTTCTGGTAGTAATTGTTGCTGTTGGTGTGTCTTTCATGGTGGTGCTGTGTCTGCAGTTATGGCAGCTGTGCTCGCTTCTATTGACACTGTTGTTACTGCCACTGTTCATGCTCTGGTAGCAGGTGGGATTGCTGCTCTAGTCTATATTTTTGTGGTAGCTGTTCTCACCCTTGTAGTTAATACTGTTCTGCCAACTGATCTCTAATCTAGTCACTCCTATTACAGCTGCTGTGGTGGCAGGTACTGTTAGTGCTGTGGTACTTGCTGAGGTTGTAGATGTGGTTGCGTCTGTGGTTCCCTACTGTGAATGTGTGCAGATGTCAACGTGAGCGCCAGGAGTAGCATGTTGCAGTTAAGGAATTACTTTTATAACCCTCTCAAAAATGCAAAACTGCAATGCCATCTGTTTAACGAGTCAAACACTGAACGCCTCTTGCTATTCCATATTTTGCTATCAAGTTAGTTCAGAGTACCTGCTAAATGATTTTCTAGCCAGGCCTAATGAGGTTCTCGTGGATGTCCTGCCAATTCCTCTTCTCTGAGGAATAGAGCAAAGGTCTTTCTATCGCTTTATCTTTCGAGGAAGTACACAGCGTCCCAAGCTGCTGCAGAGGTGAGGTACTGTGGCCTGCTCATCTTTTTCAAAGAAGCTGCTGCCAGGATCTTGGGTGCGGTTGTAACGGAATTCTTAAACATATTTTCCTGTTTTTCTATAAAAAGGACTTCTCTTTATGTCCCTTATCTCGAGCCGTATCCTTCCTCTTCAAATGTAGCATAAAAAAATTCAGGGCTGGGTATAAGGTTTATTCTCAGATTCTCAGCTAACAGGAAGTAATGTAGAGACAAGTGTTCTAATCCGTTAGATGTGAAACATGAACCACCATGCCCAGTCATAATCAAGACCCTAATGTATTCTGTTTTGTGTACCTCCATCTACCTCCCAGAATTACAATCTTCCCCACCACAGCAAATTCTTTTTAATATTTGAATTTTGATTTAATTAAGGATAAACTATTGTAACAAGTGTTAAATCTGCCTTGGTTGTGTAAAGCCTGAAATACAGCTAGATAACCATATATATGGAAATGTTTTCTAACTTTCTATTTACATACTCGATTTAGTAAGCCTTTAGAGGCCAGAATATGAAACTCAGTGCTGAAGTAAAGATTTGTAATACCCCTAGCTACAACAAAAAGATTTCTGAAAGTGGCTAAAACTACCAGCATCCCTGTTTGACTTGGCCCATTCTAAAGGGTCATCTCCAAAGTTTTTGACTTCCCCTCCTTTTTTTCCCCCCATTTCGGTTGGTTTTTGGGACTCGGCACGCTTTACCACTGCTAATAAGTGTCAAAGTGCTTGTGCTCTCTCCTTAAAACATATTTGAATTGGCTTATAATCAATTAGCATATTTAATTTACTTGCAAGTCCCTACTAAAGTGGCACTACCTGTGCCCAGGGCCTTTAAATAGAATACTACTAGTGGGCCTGCAGCACAGGTTGTGCCACCCACTTAAGTAACACTTTAACCATGTCTCAGGTGTGCCATTGCTGCCTGTGTATGAAGTTTTAACCTGCCATTTCACCCTGACAGAAAAAAAACTTTTTGCTAGGCTCACATCTTCATTTTAAATACATATAGGTCACCCCTAAGGTAGACCATGAACAGCCCAGAGGGCAGGGTGCAGTGTATTCAAAACGTAGGGCATGTACTTGTAAGTTTTACACTTACTGGTAGTAAAACTCTTGCATTCTTTTTTCACTACTTATGGCCAACCTCTCCTATAGGGTAACATTTGAGTTACTTTTTAACATTTAATAAGCTGTAACTTATAATTGGGTCTAGATAGGCAGGTTGAGTTTGGTGTCTAAGGAATTGTAGTTAAAATCCCTCTTTAATGGTAAAGCTGGATTTTTTTTATCACAATTCTGAAAATGCCACTAGTAGAAAGTTAGAAAGTTGACATTTTCTTGTCCTAACCATTTGGTGTCTGCAATTGGACTCGGGTTCACATGACTAGGTGTAGCTGGCAGTTGGTCTTTGTCTTGCTCCCAGACAGTGATATAAAGGCAAGATAGGTGTTGGCGGGATAAGGCCACTCTGAGTTAATGAGGGGGGAAGGGCTGTCCCCGACCACACTTGCACATCACAAAAGCTGTGCCTGAGCACTCTCACAAAAGGGCCTGTCACTAGTCCTTTGTGACCCCATATAAGCTGGGACCAGGACATGGAGGGAGGAGAAGCCTGCCACCTCAGGGGGGCGGGGGGGGGGGGGTGGAAACCTCCAGAAGCTTCTCCAACTTCAAAGTAGGCACTGGGTATAAATATTGGACCTGAGACCCCAACTCTTCAGTACACTTCTGGACCTGTGGCTACTCAGCCAGGAAGAAGGACTGATGTGCTGTTGAACGCACTGCTACTCTGTTGCCCTGAAGGACTGCTGCCTGCTGTGCTGACCTGGGTGAGAAGGACTGAACCTGAACCTTTTGAGCCCAGGACCAGCCAGGAAGAAGGACTGATGTGCTGTTGAACGCACTGCTACTCTGTTGCCCTGAAGGACTGCTGCCTGCTGTGCTGACCTGGGTGAGAAGGACTGAACCTGAACCTTTTGAGCCCAGGACCACTAGTGATTCCAAGGACTAATTGGCTGGCCACCTGATTTGAGCCTCCAGAACAGAGGGCTCCAACAACCCCGACCCCAGCACCTGGACTCTGCCATCTGTGAGTTTACCCTGCCAGGTGGTGCCATCCGAGTCCTGGACCCTTGGAAGTGGGCTTATGGTGCTCTGCCAGCCTCTTTGGACCCAGCAGAACCTATGCATCTCCTTTGCTGTACAACCCCGAACAGAACCTTTGCCGCCACTGCGTGAATCTCCACTGCCGTAAACAGCTAGCTGTATTGCAGCCAGTCGCCTCATCGGAACGCCCACCGAGCAACTCAACCTCAGCCAAGCATTCTTCCTCAACTGTAGCCTCGATAACTACACCAAGACTCTGCATCGCCGTCTTGCAGCTCCCCCGAACCAACGCATAGGCCCGACTGTGCAATGCATTCTTGATGTCGGACTCACATTGGAAACCCTTGTCATCCGGATCCTCGACCACAACGCAGGAACTCGCATCACAACCTTGCAGTATCTCGAAACCAACGCATCACTTCGGCTGCACGGCGCATATTCAACATGGAGCCTTGCAATGCTCCACCAACCAAGATTTAAGGTACTTTGTTCTGCAGGCCTTACTGGGTCCCTGGAGCCGGCCTGCGCTCTATTGCAACCAGCCTGAACTTGTGACTTTTTCCCATTCTGGCACAACCCGATATCCACAGTTGGCGATTTGTGCTTTTGTGCGCTATTGTCACTAACTTCTTTAAAATTAAACTCCGGTTCTACTGTTTGGATTTATGTCAGTTTGGTCTTGTTTTATTTATTAAAATCACTCTATTTTTAGGTCGAGGTAGAGTGCGCATGCGAAGCATGCGTCTAGCTCGACAACTATTGTTGTCAGTCTCCTGGGAATCTGAGACCGGGTTCGGGTGTGCGCCGAGGCCGGCACCGTGCCCATCCCCTGCCTCAGATTCCCCGCAAACACACACACACACGCAGGCAGGCACACAGACACACACACACGCACGCACACACACACAGGCAGGCAGGCACACACACACAAACACAGAGGCAGGCAGGAAGGCACACACACACACACACACACACACACACGCGCGGAGGGAGGGTGGAGTCTGCGTATATAAAACTGGGAAGCACTGCAGGGAAAGCGCTGTACGTGATAACATCACCGCTCCTGGCCCGAGGTTCTTATGGTGTGTGAACTTACCCCCCAACTTCACCGCCGTGTCAGAGTCCATCAACGTTGCCATTAGAAGCACCGCCAGCAGCCCGGGAACCTCGGGACGCCGTTGCCTGCTCCACCTACGTCACCTCAGTGCCGCGCTGTGGTTGGCTCAAAAGTTTCAGCCATTCCCGCTGCGCCGGGATTGGCTGCAGCTCTCCAGGACTTAAGTGCCATCAGCCTCTCCTCCAGAGATTGATGCAGTGCAGGCGTTCTGCTTGTGTGCTCACTTAAATGCGCTTAATGCTCAGTATCTGCTTGTTTTAAATCCTGTCGGGGTTGCAGATGTGTATGAAAGACTGTGTACTCCTGTCGGTATGCATATGTGTCACCGAGCATCCGTAGCGCATGTGTGTGTGTGGCGCTTTGCGGCTGCCTTTGCCCTGTCCCTTGAACTAGTGTCCTGGCTGCGCACCTCACTTCCCGTTGCTGCTCTCTTATGCCTCACTTCCGCTCTAGACTATCCATCCTCCTCTCTTGCTCCCGAGAGCCGCCACCTTCCCCAATTATCCACCGACCACTACTAGTCCTTTTCCTTTTCTCCCAGCTTCCTGTCTTATTTTCTATTTCTCTCCTTTACTTGCATCTTCAGTACGCTCCTTTCTTCTTTTAACCTCTTCTGTGTTTCCCATTTCTCCCTTTCCACCTTCCACCTTCCCTCGCACTCAGCCTGCCTCATACGTTCTACGTGCTCTCTTTTCTTCTCTTGCTTCCCTGTCTCTTCCCCTCTTTTAGTTTTCTTTGCCTCCCCCCTTTTTTATGTCATTCATTTCATGAAGCTTTATTCTGTGCATTAAAAGAACAATGACCATAAAAGCACATAAGCAAAATGATTACATAATTATACAGATAAAACAGGTTTAAAAAATCATGCTTTTCCTAAGCTGCATTGACTTACATAAAAACGTGGCAATATAAAAACATTTGTCCGGAGAATTCAATTCATAAATCATAGCATCATCAACATTAAAAATACCATATTTTTTAAAAATTGGTTTTAGATAAACAATCCTCAAATTCATATAGAGAGTACAAATTAGCATAAAGTGCAGGGTGCTCTGTTTCGAGTGACCATCTTATGGGCATGGTCCAACTGGATGCTTTTTTAATTGTGGGAAAGCCACCAATCCATGGGCCAATCCAAGTCTAAGTCTAGTCAGAACAATCCTATGTGCTGGTCTGGTTACCTGGCTCAAGTACAATTGGGGGCCCTCGCTTTTCATATATTTATTGTACAAAATAACTGAAGTGAGGTGTCCACTGGATGCTACACTTTTTTGGGCTCTATGCATCATGAAAATGTGTTTCATGTCTGACTTTGAATAGTTACTAGCAGAGCCTGGATCAGCCACTATATTGAGTCCATATATAATTTGAAAACTGTCCACAATATATTTGAGCCATGGTATCTTCAAAAAAATTGTCCAATTTGAGACAATCCCCAATGACAGACTGGTTAAAGGCTCTCTCTTCCTTAATCCAGATGGCACGCCATACCATTAGTGGCCTAAACAAAATTAGGTCACTTAAGTGGGCAACCCCAGCTTCCCTATGGATCAAATCAGTGGAGGCTGATGTGGGAACACATAGCAATTTTTTAACAAAACAATTTTCCTCCCTTTGCAATGAGTCTGTGTTAGTATAGCCCCACAGCCCCGCCCCATATAATGCGATGGCAACACTCCTCGCATTATATATTTGGATCATGTCTCTTATTCTTCTGTCGCCGATCTTAGTGGCAAATTTAACAAGCACTGGCGTTGCCAATAGGTCTCGCAGTAGGAAAGTTGGAGCTATTGGTTTTGTAAATGACATTTTATATTTATATATCGTTATTGGCATTGTCAATAACAATATATAAATATAAAATGTCATTTACAAAACCAATAGCTCCAACTTTCCAAATGCGAAACCTATTGGCAACGCCAGTGCTTGTTTTATTTCTGAATAAGAATGCCTATGAAAAATTCTGAATCAAAAATGCAAAACGAGTTTTATATAATTGTATGCAAGCCAGGCCAATTACCCTCCCGAAAATGTGTCCCATGCAAAGTTACTTTTAAATACAGGAACACAACAGGCTGTGGCACGCATTCATTCTAATTTCTTCTTTAAAAAGATCAGTTGGTGAGGTTGAGTGCCACGGGTTCAATGCCACGGGTTGAAGTCAAATAACGAAAACGAAAGCCGTGCAAAAGTAGATGGGCCGGCCAGCAGTGAAAAAAGTAAAGTTTCGGGAGAGCCTGGGGCGGGAATGCGAGCGAGGGGAGGCAGGCAGATTACGAGGGAAGCCGGATGGGGGCGGGAAAGCCTGGTGGGAGGCGTGAATGCGCGAGGGGAGGCAGGCGGATTGGGAGGGAAGCCTGATGGGGGCGGGAGAGCCTGGTGGGTGGGCGTGAATGAGGGGAGGACTGGGCTGGGCTTGCATGAAAGTGAATTGGCTGCGCGTCCAAAGGAAACAAGAAAAAAAAAAACTCCACCCTCTCCATTACTGTTCAACTGGTGGCCATGTGTTCGGGAGGGAGTGGTCCGAAGAGTGTTTCAACATGCGCCTTGCGCCCCTGACATGCCATTGAAGGTTGGTGCAACCCTTCTTATGAATTACCAATTCCATGTTGGTGCAGAGTTGGAAGGACGGGGGGTTCATACTATGGGGGGCCTTTATCCTGGAGGGCAAGTTTATTACAAGAGATGAGGCCATAGAATCCTTTCAATTGGGTACGGGGAAATAACTCCAATATGTCAAAATATCAACCGCAACTCGTGAGCTGTAGCCGACGCGCCACCCCACTCCAACACCCTGGCAACACGACTAGATATGGCTCATGGCTGTAGACTGATCTCCCGCAATGATAGGGCGCTCCGTGATGATTCATTGTCGACAACACTCCACGTGCAGGCCAAATGGTAGGAAATCATGGGGGGCTCTCTAACAGCTGGGGAATGGATAAGGGTGCATGAGGGAGTACGGACAGTCAGCTCCAATGCCCGTTTCAAATTGTTGCAATATAATTTCATGCACCAAACCTATCTTACTCCACATGCTTTGAATGTTAGTTATGCTCCTTGACCAGCCAGCTGCACACGCTGCAGGCCCCGAAAGCGGATTTATACATATGGTATGGTCTTGTACTTCTCTGTTCTCTTACGGGTGGGAGGTATTGCAAAGCCTGAATAGAGCTAGGGAATTGGCGATACCATTTGAAATTTGTCAGGGAGGGGGGAGGAGGGAGTGCGATGCGAGCAGCAGCAGGGAAGGGGGCGGAGAGGAGGCTCTGATGGAGAGCGATGTAAAGCCATGCTTTGCAGCAAACCCTAACAAGCGGAAAACGAAAGCCGTGCAAAAGTAGATGGGCCGGCCAGCAGTGAAAAAAGTAAAGTTTCGGGAGAGCCTGGGGCGGGAATGCGAGCGAAGGGAGGCAGGCATATTACGAGGAAAGCCGGATGGGGGCGGGAAAGCCTGGTGGGAGGCGTGAATGCGCGAGGGGAGGCAGGCGGATTGGGAGAGAAGCCTGATGGGGGCGGGAAAGCCTGGTGGGAGGCGTGAATGCGCGAGGGGAGGCAGGCGGATTGGGAGAGAAGCCTGATGGGGGCGGGAAAGCCTGGTGGGAGGCGTGAATGCGCGAGGGGAGGCAGGCGGATTGGGAGAGAAGCCTGATGGGGGCGGGAGAGCCTGGTGGGTGGGCGTGAATGAGGAGAGGACTGGGCTGGGCTTGCATGCGATGCGCGTGCATGTACACGGGCACTGCATGAAAACCGCGGGGCTGAAAGCCCTTTGGTTTGAAGATGTTTTCGCCACATGAATTCTTGCTACGCTCGATGCGCTTGCGCGCATTGATAGGTTGCGAGACCTAAAAATACCATAGGCGCTTTTCTTCATTTTGGACCTAACATTCATTAAATCATACAACCAACTACCATCATGAGAAAAGAGGATGCCCAGATAACAGAATTTATCCACAACCTGAACTTTCACCCCATCAATAAAAAAGGCATGATTTTTTCTTAACCTTAGCACCACAGATCATGGTATGAGTTTTACTCTTATTGATAACTAGCTTCCGTTTACTGATAAAATCTGAAAACTGGTCCATCAGTCGCTGCAGACCTATCGGTGTTCGGGACAGGAGCACAGCATCATCTGCATAAAGCAGAACTGCGACACCTGTCCCGCCAATCTGGGGAGCATCTGCTTTGACTGTTTTCAGGACCATATTGACCGCATTAATAAAAAGAGTAAACAAAAAAGGGGCTAGGACCCAGCCCTGTCTAATCCCGCGTTTTACATCAAAATTTGGGGTACACTCCCCTCCTACCCCAAAACGCACACAAGTTTGCATTCTATCATATAATTTAGCTAGGAAGAAAATGATAGCCTCCGGTGCGCCGAGTTCCAACAGGACTGGCCAAAGAATGGAATGGTCCACAAGATCAAATGTCATCTCCTCCACTCTGTATTACCCATTCCTCTCCTTTCTTACAATCCCTCCTCCTTAGGTACCTGTACATCCCGTAACCCCTCCTCTTCGCCCCACCCCTTCTCCTGTTTATGATCGCTACAATCCCTTCGTTCTTGCTCATTACCCCCTCCACGATTTTCTTTTCTTGTTGGCATTCCTTTCGCCCCTCCGCCCCCGGGTGCAGCCAGGGCAGAGTGCCTGGGGCAGGCAGACTTCTACCTAAAGCAGGAGAGGCCCTTCCTAGCCCCCCATCCCCCCTTGCTCGGAGCCCCTTTGGAGCGCTCGAGCCAGGGGTGTCCAACGCAGTTCCAAGATGGCAAGATCCATGGCAGAATTTCAGAATAAACACGGATACTTCACTCGACCTTTGGATTCGTTCAAAGTAAATGTAAGACTCGGGCCGAGTCAGCACCCCAGTATAGCGCCATGAGGCCCATGCATCTGCCTCAGCTAGTTCTGGGACTTCAGTCACGTCTTTGCTGTCGGTCTGTTCAAGTTGACAAGAAGGAGGTAGGTGGTGCACTGCACAGGTTAATTGAGCTTCTGAAAGTTTTTCGCAAAGTTCTGGGTGCTCTCAAGGGTGGTGTTTTCCATCCTAACACCAAAGGGTCATAGAGTAGGTAGTGTACGCAGAGACTGCAGATACATCCCCTAATGAGGCACTCCACGGGTGATCAATGACATGATTCACAAAGTCGATAAGGTTTTGTTGATTTATTCAATATTATTCATCAAATGTTTTTAAACTGATATTAACAGCCTATCAATTGAAGTAACATTGTTACGTTAGACTGGTATATGAACTTTCTCCAATGCATTTCGGGCGGGAATGCCCTTTGTCACGGAGTGCTGTGGAGGAAGACAGAAAAGAGTGGGTGAGGGATGAGTGAAGGGCCGGCATTGTAATTGGGAGTTACTTGTGTCTATCGCTGAGGAAGTGCAAGTTAAAAAACCGGAGTGATCTAGATAGTGCACGAAAAATATCGTGGAGGGAAGGAACGTGAAGGAAATTTACAGCGTGAGGCTAAAAGGCAAAGAACATAAACGCCAGGGCGTGTCAAGTGATTAAAGCAGTTAAAGCAGCTAGGACTTACTTCATATCAAAGCGTAGCGGATTCCGCTATTCAACGGCTGTATAGTCGGTGTCGGGTGTGGGTGTGAGAGGAAGCTATAAATGACTTGGAGTGAACAGCGATGAGGGACAGGGGGAGCTGTAGAAATTAATAGGGGACTAAGGGTCAGAAAGTAAGGCGGCCATTTTGGAACGGTGTGGGAAGACAAGGGGTAGATAGGTGAAAGCAATAAGCAGCAATGCAAACAGATAAACAAGTAAATATGTACATTACAGGTAGCAACTATATTCAATGCGATCATTAAGACCGTATGGTTTTAAGGTCTGTAATCTGTAAATCCATTCTAGTTCTCTTTTTAACAATAGTTTGTGGTTGTCGATTCCTTCTCTTTTGGTGAGAGTTTCCAAAACAATGTATTTAAGTTGTGCGATGGTGTGGCGTGCTTCAGCAAAGTGCATAGCAATGTTCGATTTCTCAAGTTTCAGGCGTATGTTGGATTTATGTTCGTTTAAACGTGTTTTTATTTTACGTTCTGTTTTGCCAACATATAACTTCCAGCAGGGACATTTTAAAGCATAGATCAAGTTCATTGAATCGCATGTGGCATCAACTTGTAATTTAATGGCATGACCTTTCATTGGATGTTGGATGATATTGCCCTTGATGACACTGTTGCAGTGGTTACAGTTTAGACAAGGTTGAATTCCTCGATGGTGTTGAGTTACAGGGGTAGGTTTAGAAAGAATCTCTTTAATGTTTTTAGCTTCTAGTATGAGCAAATAAAGGAGGTTTTTCGAAAATGCCCCGAAAGTCGGGTTCCATCTGTAAGATGGGCCAGTGCTTAAGTATAATTGCTTTCACCTATCTACCCCTTGTCTTCCCACACCGTTCCAAAATGGCCGCCTTACTTTCTGACCCTTAGTCCCCTGTTAATTTCTACAGCTCCCCCTGTCCCTCATCACTGTTCACTCCAAGTCATTTATAGCTTCCTCTCACACCCACGCCCGACACCGACTATACAGTCGTTGAATAGTGGAACCCGCTACGCTTTGATATGAAGTAAGTCCTAGCTGCTTTAACTGCTTTAACCACTTGACACGCCCTGGAGTTTATGTTCTTTGCCTTTTAGCCTCTCGCGGTAAATTTCCTTCACATTCCTTCCCTCCACGATATTTTTCGTGCACTATTTAGATCACTCCGGTTTTTTAACTTGCACTTCCTCACCGATAGACACAAGTAACTCCCAATTACAATGCCGGCCCTTCACTCATCCCTCACCCACTCTTTTCTGTCTTCCTCCACAGCACTCCGTGACAAAGGGCATTCCCGCCCGAAATGCATTGGAGAAAGTTCATATACCAGTCTAACGTAACAATGTTACTTCAATTGATATGCTGTTAATATCAGTTTAAAAACATTTGATGAATAATATTGAATAAATCAACAAAACCTTATCGACTTTGTGAATCATGTCATTGATCATCCATGGAGTGCCTCATTAGGGTCTGTTCGAGTTGCCCATCTCTTGTTAGAGGTGTGGGTCTCCGAGTCTCAGCAGACTGAGGGTTTGTGACTACAACAACAACAATGCTGTGTGTGGAGGGCCCATGAAACCTGCAGGCACCGCGTGACATGTGCTGACTTTAAAACAATTCTTGTCTTTTGAGTGGCTCGATGCGGATGTTTCCCAAATCGATACACTAATGATGCTCTCCACATGTACTTTTCAAGAAGAAAACGCCCCCTGATCTCCTTCACTTGTTGCTCATATGTGGAGAGCGCAGTCTATTTACAACGCTTCCCTATTCACATTAACCAGAGTCTAACCCCTTACTGAAGAGAGAACGCGCTATGCTTTTCCTAATACTCTAATTTTGAAAGTTCAGAGCAGGTCACGAGTATAGCACGATGTTCTTCTTTCGATCCATATAAGAGGAGGAGTCATAATGTGTTTTTTTCTTTTTTAAAAAGCATAGTGCCAAGTCTAATATTCAAAACCTGGGATCGCGTAAGTGCACGCCGAGGATCCTTCTTGCCATATAATTAGCAGCGTGGAGCCATTTCTAATCAAAGGAGCATCATAAAAGCACTTAATGATGACAAAAGCGCATTGGCGCAGGTCCTTTCCACACGGCCTCACCATTTCTCTGGAGATTTGTCATTCATCTAATCGTTCAAAGCACAGATGCGTTTATTTGTTTTTATTCACGGGTTTAGTATTGTGGAGGATGGATAATCCAGACTAAATGCTGGGGCTCCCTTAATGTTTTCTGACGAAAGGGACTAGTGTAGGGACACATGTGAGGAATTTAAGGTGTGTCTGGTAAGACTTTCGGCCGAACTATGATGTAAGAGGGGATCTCTTTACCGCTTTGATTTTAAATACATTTGGTTGCGTCTACCAAAAAATCTCAAGCTTACGGAAATGTGGCAAACATGACACAAGTGTCACAATAAAAACAACCACGTGCAATGCAACAGGTCTCGCATTTACGCGTTTGAGCTATTGACATTGCAAATAATAATGCCTTTCTTGTGTTTCGTTTTTAAAACATAAATAAAAGGCACTGTCCTTTACAATGCCAATAGCTTACACTCGTTTGTGTTGTTATAGTTTTTATGTCTTCTTCTGTCTCTGCACCTCTCCCATTTACTTGCTATTTATTTTACCATTTAAAGCATTCGGTTTTGTTTGTTGTCTTTTTTTAGCACAATGGTTCAGTAGTTAAGGCAGTGAGGGCTGACACCTGCTTGTGAACTATAGGTCACAAGTTTGAATCTCGATAGGGCCACTTCAGTATTTTATGCTTCCCAGGTCGACACTTTAAGGACCATTGCATTGGGTTATAATCATAGCAGTTTTTCTACCACATTGAAACCACAAAACCCGTGTTCTGCCCAATGTCTGTAGATGTTTGGTATTGTCATCTGATCTCTTGTCTTGTAACATCCATTGCTCTCTGGTAGTGCAAGTTTATTTTTTCATCTGGCACACATATCCCCCCCCCCCACACACACACACACAACTCCCCACACACAACACCCCCACAAACACCCCCCCCCCCCCACACACACATAACCCCCCCACACTCAACCATCTATCTATATTATTTATCTATCTGTGGCCCTCACTCTATCCATCTATCGCCCTCACTCTACCTGTCTATCTTATCTGTCTTGTCTGTCTTGCCTCTCTGTCTGTATATCTATCTATCTATATATCTATGTATCTATCTATTGCCCTCCCTCTGACTATCTATCGCATCAACACAGCAACACTCAGCACCACCACAGCACCACCACAGCATCCATATCTGCAACCTTTCAACAACAACTGGTTCAAATATGTTCTCTCAATGTTTTAAGCTTTATTACAAATGTCACAAAAAGATGTTAATATTTCACTTGTTCTTGGATTTTGGTCACAATAAAATACACTGAACATAATCTTCACAAAAGTCATTTACAAAAGTTTAAGCTATTGCCATTATACATTACAATAACCTTTATTTAATTATTAATTATTTAAAACAATTTAAAGCCATTGTTGTTTGTAATATCAATACATCTACGTCACGTAAATACAACACATATTGCAGTACAAATGCTATAGGTGTCACATTTGCAAAAGTTAAAACTATTGGCATAGTAAATGACAAAGCTATTAATTTCACAATTTTCAAAACCAACACCTAAATAAAACAATTGTCATTTACAATACCAATAGCTCAAACTTTCCTAATGCGAGACCTATTGCATTGCAAATGCTTGTTTAACTTGGTGCGGGATCCTTTTATGTGGTGTTTTTCACTTCATCACTGTTTGAAGTGTTACTCAAATACTTTACACGTTGCCTCCAGATTAAGCCAGACTGCTATGTGCCAAGCTCCTAGAGGGTTGAGCGCATGTTACTTTAAGGTTGGCATGCGCCTCACCCTGACCTGAATTGTGGTTGCTGCTTGGCCAGGTCTCACACCCCAGTCAACCAACCAACCAATTTCTTACAATCCTATAGTAGGGCGTGCCAGGTGCAAAAAAAGGCTGTTTGTTGCCAGAAACATTTTAAGTACAGTTAAAAATAAAATATGGGAAATCTGGAAGCCAGGATAAAACTTCAGCAATCTTCAAATGTAATTATACTTTTTTATGAGGATTGTGCCATGTTTCAAAGTTTGCAAGAGTTTTTGCTTTGTTAAATTAACCCCTGTGAAATGGGGATTATCACAGAAATCAGCATTACAGAGATTTCTACGGCAATTTCCTATTATCTGCTAATTTCCCATTAGGTTTCACCAAAATGTATTTTTCCCAGTTGTAGAATGGAAAAAAAAACTGTTCTTCGAACTGTGCTCTTTGGTTCCCGTCCGCAATCAGAAGTGTTAAAGTGGTTTTGCAAAAAAGAGGGAAAGTCAAATTTCTCAACATCCCAAATGATAACTGACATAAAAATTAATCTCGTCAAGTAGCATTTGGTGCAGAAAATAATTTATGATGCAGATCTGTGATGGTTTCTCAATCCTAACAGACAAAGGCAACAGGAAGCTCCCAGCTACATACAAGTCTTGATTTGAAGCTGGGCTAACAAAGTAGTTATGAAGCTTATCACTGGTTGGCTGGAGTCCAGGGTTTAGCTTTCTTTAATCTTAAAGAAGCAAGATTTCACACCTCTCAGAAGAAATGTTGCTAAGAGGACCTCTGTGACCTCATGATACCTAAAGGGGACATGAGCTCTCAGTACTTGGACATACCACACTGTTGTTCATGGTGTTCAGCTCTTTCATGTTGATGTGACCTCCTAGAAACTCTGGGGCATGCTGCTGTCTGACGGTCAACCAGCAAAATGTTCTTAATTTCAATCAAAGCCTACAGATAGGCTAGTTCAAGAACCTCTTGGTAATCAATCAATCAGTAGATTTGCAGAGTGCTTCTAGTCACTCGTTAGGGTATCCAGGCACTGGCAGGGTCAATTTGATTTGTTGAATAGCCCGGTCTTCAGGAACTTTTGAAACTCTGAAAGAGATGCAGTAGTAAGTAGATGAGCGGGTTGTTCGTTCCATGTCTTCACTGCTGGGTAGGAGAGGGAGCAATCTCCCCATCTGCTACGTCGAATGCAGAGGGTGAGGGTTAGAGAAAGTGGCGTGGAGCGAAGGTTTCTGGTTGGCTAATGGAAGTTCAGGTGGTGGTTCAAGTAGATGGGTCCACAGTTGTGTAGAGCTTAAATGCATTGGTCAGGAGCTTGAACTGGCATCTTTTCTGCTCTGGGAGCTACTAGAGTTCCCTGAGGTATGGGATGATATAGTCCATCTTGTGAGATCCAGGACAAATCTGGCTGCGGTGTCCTGTATCGTCTGTAGTCTACCTCGTCTGAGGTGACCTGCCATCCCTGCGTAGAGAGCGTTGCTGTAGTCCAGTTGGCTGGAGATGATGGGTAGAGTGCTGATGCATGTTGAGCTTTGAGGTAGCCAGTTGAATATCTTACAAAGCACGTGGATGATAAAGAAGCAGGAGGAGGAGACAGAGTTGAGCTGTGTCGTCCTGGTTAGCTTGTTGTCCAGAATGATGCCTAGGTTCCTAATGTTGTCAGTGGGTGTAGTAGTAGGTCCAAGTTCTGAGGGCCACCAGGATGCCTCCCATGGGAAGCTTTTGTTTCCAAAAATCAGACCGTTGAGCTTAAGCAGTTATACTTCATCCAGTTAGCGAAGTCTGTTATGCAGTTGTAGAAGTTGGTCTTGGTGGTGCTTCGGAGAGGGAGAGGATGAGTTGTGTGTCCCCGATGTAGTATATGATGTTGAGGCTGTGGGTTTTGGCAATGCTGGCCAGAGGTGTCATATAAGTGTTGAAGAGGGTGGTGCTGAGCAAGGATCCTTGGAGTACTCTACAAATTATTTGCTTGTGCTTGTAGAAGAAGAGGAAGAGAGGGGAGGGGAGGCGGACTATCTGCCTTCTCCTGGTGAGGAAAGAGCCATCCAAGGTGCAACTCTCGGATATATTGCCTATGTTCTACAGCCTTGTGATGTGTGTGTGGTGGGAGACTGTATCGAAGGCTGCCAGAGGTCTAGGAGGATCAGAGCTGCAGTCTCTCCTCGGTCAAGAAGGGCTTGGATGTCGTCGGGACCCCGATGAGGGCTGCTTTTGTGCTGTGGCTGCTGCGGAATCCAGATTGGGAGGAGTCAAGTAGGATATTCCGTTTCAGGTGTGTAGAGAGTTGGTGGCCCTACCGGGAGCAGGTAGATCGGTCTGTAGTTAGTTGAGTTTGATGGCGTCTGCAGATGGTTTCTTTAGTATGGCGTTGGCTTCTATGTGTTTTCAGTCTTCGGGTAGGTGGCCGTGGCAATTGAGATGTTGAACAAGGCAGTAAGAACGTGGCTGATTCTGGCTTCACCTAGGTGTATGATGTGGTTAGGGCCTAGATCGGTAGGGGCCCCTGAGTGGACCAAGTTTATGATAGAGTGATGGAGACCATGTCATGTGGGGCGAGCTGGCTCCATTTGATTATTCGGATGTCTGAGGTGGTAGTGGGGTCATTGTGTTGCTTGAAGTCAGTGGCATTGGGCTGGGAATTGAAGTTTCTGTAGAGGCTGGCGCTCCTTGTCGTGGACAAAGTTTGCAAGGTTGTTGCAGAGTTCCTGTAAGAGGTTAATGTTGTTTGTTGCAGATGAGGGGGTTGCAGAATTCTTTGATGATTTTAAAGAGTTCTTTGCTGTTATTGGACCTTGATTTGGTGCTTGAGGCTTAGGTCTTTTTCTTTGATTCTCTCACCTGTCTGTGGTAGAGGTTGTAGGATATCTTGAAGGTGGTCTTGTTGGTCTTGTCCTTGCTGGTATGTCCTCTCACTTCTACTTGTGGTTTACAGTGTCGTTTAGCGGTTCTAAGGTCTTTAGTGTATCAGCTAGCCTTCTGAGCAGATCTTCTGTGACTGTTGTTGCCGATGGGAGGGACGCAGTTGGGGATCAAATTGTTAAAGTTACTGACGTTCTGTTCTAGGTTGTTGGAGGAGATGGGATGGGTGATGTTTAGGACATTGATCCATGTGTCCTTTGAGACTTTGCTCCAGCTGCAGTGGGGTGCTTTGGGCAGACTGGGGGCGGAGTAGCTGTTGAAATGGACGATGGAGTGGTTGGTCCACGGGAGTGCCGTGGTATAGCTGTACCTGATTTGGTCGCTGCAGGTGAAGATGGGGTCTAGCGTGTGGCCAGTGTTGTACGTGGGATCGTGGACAAGTGGGGTGAGTCTGATGTTGTTCATGTTGTCGACGAATTTGTTAATGTTAGTCATTGCCTTCCTCAAGATGGAAGTTGAGGGCGCTGAGGAAAATTTTGCTGTTGGATCTATGGCAAGGGAGACAAGGAATCTGCATTCACATTGCAGAAGGCTGAATGTTGTCCTGGAGGACAGTAGGCGAGAGTGCCCCTGATGGTGATTTTGCTGTCGGAAGTTGAGGTATTCCATGGCTGGGGTGATGTTGTCATTTGTGGTGGTGCATTGAATGGATTCCTTGTGTATGATGGAGATCCCTTCTACTGGCTTATTGATGCGGTCGCGGTGGGTGATCTTATATCGTTTGAGTATTGCGGTGGCGAAATTGTGCGCCGAAGTGAGTTTGAGTCAAGTCTCGGTGAGGAAGAGGACTTTGGGTGTGATGGTGGAGATGAGATCCCAAATCTCAGTGGTGTGTTTGCATAGTGAGCATGTATTGAGAAGAGCACATGTGATTTGTTGTTTGTGTTCAAGTTGTGTCAGTGGAGTGCTCAGGGTGGGGTCTGTGAAGTAGCAGTTGGGGCAGGTAAAAGGTCCTACAGTGCAGTGTGGGTCAGCGTGGTGGCAGTGTTTGTTGCAGATTTGAGTGTGTAGAGCTCGGTGATGATGTATCTGCTGGGGCGGGAGGTCCGGGGGGGTCATGGCGGTGTGCGCAGACGGACTTGCCTTTGGCGTGCCAGCCGTGCGATCGCTCTGCGGCCTGCATTAAGTAGGTCTTGGAGTGAGCGGGGCTTGTGTTGGCAGGTAGAATTGTGAGCTGGACAACTCAGACAGCGGCAGTGTCACTGGATCAGGCTGGAACAAGCAGGAATTGGAGACCATAGGCAAGTGGCAGGCTGGGTGCTCAGTTGCCTTCTCTTGGTAGAAGACAGTTTGCATAGTACCAGCTATTATAGCCCAAGTGCTTGCCAAGTCATGGACCTTGTAGAATGATGCTGCTGGTATAGTACCAGGTTTGAGTGGTGCTCTACCATAACACAATTCATCCTGTAATTAGTAACTTGATGCGGGCAGTGACCACATTTCCAGCATCTGTAATCTGAGGGATGGGCCTCCTTGCACGAGTCTGGCCTTACAGTACCACCTTCCGTAACCTGAAAGATCCCGTACCTGAGGAGCTTGGTGGAGCAAGACCTTTCTTATACAGTGTCGGCTCCTCCGTTGGAGCGAAGGAGTGTTGCCTCACTTAAAATCCCCCCCAAACCCCTGAAAAATAAAAAGGTTAACTATTACCAGTTTATTTTTCTTCCCCGTCTTGAACAGAGCGTCAGGACTGGGGCGTGGCCTTTGCTGACTGACAGCAGCATGTCACTCAGCAGGGAGATGGGTTGGCTGGCTGTGCACCGTTTAAAGTGCGCATGTCTTTTTGGTTGGTCGTCTTGCGAAGGCTAGCCACATATGCGCACTTTAAAAAGCTCTAACCCAGTAGTCTTAAGACAGCTGGGGTAGTGAAAGTGCCGGCCTCCAGAGCGCTGCCGAGAGCAGCACCCTGATTGGTTAAAGGGGTTGCTGCTTCCAGTTCCAGTGGTAAAGAGGGCCGGGAGGACGTTGCTTTGCCTTCTAAGATTTTATTTTTAAAATTTTTATTTTGTGTCCCTCCCAGATGCCAGCCGCCACTGTTCTTAGTGTCCGTTGCCGTACCCTAAAGGATCCACCAACTCCGCAACCTCATGCTATGAGGTGGAGTGTAAAGTGCCAGCATCAGCAGGTATTCTACTGAATGAGGACCTGCGTGCAGAGGTCAGTCTGTATACTATCAGCTGCCACTGTACTGAATGAGGACCCGTTTGCAGAACCAATTATGTACACAACCAGCTTCCATTGTCCATGGTATGGTACTGAATGAGGACCCGCGGGCAGAAGTCAGTCTGTACACTGACGGCTTCCAAGGGCCAAGGCAATTGATTGAAGGAGGTCCCACATGTAGAGGCAAATCTGTACACTGACAGCTTCCATGGTCCAAGATATGGTGCTGGGTGAGGCCCCTCGTACACAGGTCCGTCCATCCGGAGTCTGCCTTTATGGTTTGAGGGATCCACTAATGCCCCTCATTGCATGGGTCCATCTGACAGTGCCAGCTTGCTTAGTGTGGGAAAGATCTCCTGCCGCACGTGCATTTAATGAAGAAGACTCCGTGACAGGTAAAGCTGCTCCACGTTTATTCACCGAGGAACCCGCGGTATTTTCAACCCGAAGACCTCTTTGTAGGAACCAACTTCCAAAACACGAATCCTAAATCGCCGGACGCGGCGGCCAGGCCTGGCCTGTATTTCCCCGAAACAAGACTTTTCAGTGAATGTGACGCAGATCGAAGCTTCGCGTGTAAAACAAAGAGCATTCTCGGCCACCGTTAATTAAAACAAATGTTATTTTTCAGTTGGAAAGCAGCTGTGTCCATCTGCGAGTACTTGGTTTCCCCCCGAACAGCTTGGAGCCCCGTCTGTAATGTAAACGCTTTCTGTAAAGTGCTAACTTTCAGCGACGACACTGCGCAGTGATTGGCCTTCCAGTAATGCGTTAGAGGCGCCCGTCGGCAATGGCGGCTGGCACCGGGCCCTCCGGCGGGTTCCCAGGAGAGGCGGCCCGCTTGTGTACAGACCGCACAGCTGCGGCACAGCAGGCCGCTCTCCCTCCCGTCATCACATAAACACAGCGTGTGTTGGCGCGCAGCCCGCCATTACTTGTGTCTCCAGTGTGTGTCGGGTGCTTCTCCTATGTAACTAATCTCAGGAAAGCTGCAAGTGCCCAGTACCTCCATTGTGTAGGGGGGTTGGGGTGAGTTTTGTTTGTGTGTGGGGAGCTTGTTATTCTAACACGCCTGCACCCGCTAAGGAACTACTTAGTGTGTGAAAGAGAAGAATATAATCTCAAGTTAGATGTCGCTGAAGTGGGTTGACTCATTCCGTCATTCTGTATGGTGTACTGGACAAAAGACAAATGTAAATAACACCAAAACCGACGACTAGAAGAGGACTGACTAAAAGCTCCTCTCGTGGTTTAAAGTTTTAGCACCATCCCTCCCACCAAGAAACTTTAGGCTCGTTCTTTTGGGCAGGTTATCATCTTCTCTTTGGGATTGTGAAATGATACTTATGCACTGAGAAAGTGTATGTTTCTGTGTATTGCACTGATGTGGTTGTCACAGGAGAAGGCAAATGTGCACAAGTAAAACGTGTGAAAAAACATATTTTCTACGGAATGAGGTGGACTTCCGAGCTGAGTGTAGCCAATAGCTAGGCCACCCTTTTATTTTGGAGATGCGGGATCCTGTTGGCTGTATCTATAGCCCTTGTACTCAGTTGATGTCACCCTTTTGAAATTGCCCCTAATATTTTTCTCACTCCTTGGATTTCTTGCAGGCAAATCAGACCACATTCTCCTATTTTTGTAACCCGTATTGAAGCTTGAATGGGGCTATTGCACCGCTGTGGCCTTCTAGGGAAAGCCTCGGCTGGCTTCTGGACATTCGACGGTACCCAGTATGATGCTGCCTGCCTCTCTGCATCTTCTCTAACAGATGAAACTAGAGCTCATTAACTAAAGAACCCCGACACCCACTGACTGCCTGGGGATGGGTTTGTGAACAGTTGTGTATTTCTGCAGTTGTGTAGTAATCCTGGGTTCACACAGCGTAGGGCGGGGTTTTCCCATGAAATGTTGTGAAAAACAACACTTGGGAATGAGGGTAAACACAGACTCCCCTAGTCCCCTCCCCCATCCTGGCTCCACTCCCAAGACTGTTTCTCACGATCTGGATGAAGTCCCTGTCATTTTTAGCGCTGAGCATCCGAGTACTGTTCCTTGTTTAAATGAAACCTGTATCTGCTGTCATTCAAGAAGAGGTTGCCAAAAGATCTTATATTGTAAATGCTTTTTGACATAAACATATGTGGTGTGAGCTGCATTTTATGTTGATGATTGGCCTACCACCCATAATGATTACTCACCGTGGGACTGTGAGGGAACGGAATGGTTAACATTGTCACAAAGGAGAAGCAAAAAAGTTTCAGTTTTGGACATTGTGCTTTTTGATTGTGTACGTTGCCCAACCATGCATGAATTGTTATGTTGGGCCAGAATGCCTTTCTTTTTCAGGTGCGTCTCCTGTCTTTGGCGCCAGAGGTCTGAGGTCAGAGGGCAATTAATTGCTAATTATTTGCCAATTGACTATACTTTATTATCGGGCTTTGACAAATTCTAGGCAACTGCATTCAGTGGGTACATTACCCACCCAGCAAAATCACTGATTGGGGCACTGTGTGGTGTTCAGGCGAAGTATTCCTAAGTCCATGAATGTGCCTCCCAGAGGCATGTATGTATCTGGCACCAGAGCATGACTAGAGTGGTGGTGGTGGTCCTGATATGTTCCTGGGTCAAGCTCAGCTGTGTGTGGTTTAGAAACGCTTTCTCATTCCCACCCATCTCTGGCTCTTTCCACAGCCACCTGGCTCTGCGGATCCTGACTTCTGCTTCGAAGAGGGGGACGACGACGCAAAGAAGAAGAAGCGGAAGAGCCTGTAAGTTGACACCTCTGATTACCTTGCATATTGTTTGTTTAGCCTGTCTGAACGGTAACTGGTTCAGTATCTCACTGCAAGCACCAAACCACCACAGTGCACCTTTCCAACATGGCGAGGAAGGCCGGTCCAGCTAACCTTAATTTATCTGTCCAGCATGTGTGCATGGTAATGTACTAAAGGTGTTTCAGTACCGTCCTAAAAACACGTTTGGGCTTTTTATTAAGTAATGTTCCACATTCCGTTTATTATTAGTCGATTTAATTTAATTGACCAACTTTACTCCGTCTTAAAGATATGTATGAATGAGGAAATCAAATTTCAGGTCTTAAAAACGTAACTTGTGTTATCTAAAAAGGGTCCAATTCAGCAATTGGAATTGCAACCCACTCTTCACATTTCTGTATGTCCTGTACCAGAATTTACATTTTGCTCTATCACTTGAGAATTGAGGACGTCTTAGGTCTGGTAACCTGCTCATTTTGGCCTCTATGTCCACTATTGACTGCTCAAAGATAGAAGGGATCCCAACGTATCGTTCCATTGCCCTGCTCAGGCCCATTCCCACTCCTCTGTGGGCCGATTCAGGTGTTGGTGCTGACCCGTTTTATTCCCTGCCGTTGTGATTGAGGATCTTGATCACTTGTTTTCAGCTTTTCTCTCAAAATATCCTTAAGAATACATTTTTGTAAATGAGTATATGGTTTTTCAAAAACCACTTGCTGGAACTATATTTTCTCTGCTATGCCTTGTTCTACTTTCAAGTTTGGTTTATTTTTTAAATTTTTGCCTGAAAGATTCCGTTCAGAGTGTCTGCTTTCAGGGGTGTTTTCTAGGTTTTAGAAGCAGAAACCTACATGAGACCATTAAGGGCGCTCTTCTCATGGTGCCCATGAACGGTTTACTCTGTTTGAGATCTTTAGAGATTCTGCAACTTGCTCCACTGCTAAAGGGACCTTAAATAGACCGTTGTGCTGGAGCAATGCAGTTTGATTGGTAGTTAGGCATTTCTCCCGATGAGGAGCTTTGGCTTGAGCTGAGAATGGCAAAGGTTGGAGCAGTCCGTTCTCATGAGTCCTCGCATGGGGCCTTCCAAGTTGATGATTTGAGAGATGTCTCCTTCGCAGCCGTGATAGCAAGAGGATCTCATAGCACCGCACAAGGAGAGCTCTGAGCCTCAGAGTGACACTGCTCCAAGGGGCTCACTCTGAGAAGGCATTTTTGACTTGGAGTGCGTGTATCACTTCGAGATTTCCAGAAAAATCATTCGAGTTTCCAGGTTGCAAGCTAATGTAACTAATACTTGCCAGACATCAAGTGGCAGAAGGAGACTGGGAAGGATTTCGCCCCACTGCCTGTTCCAGAAGAGCTCTGCTGCACAGAGGTCAGCTGCAGTCCTCTTGTAGAACCCATCCTGCAGCCCATAGATCTCGAGTGGCCAGGCTGGGTCAGCCACGTGCACTCCCGGGGCCGTATTATGGAAAGTGCCCAAGGGACGCAACGGGCATGTGCACCCACTTTATTCACCCCCCAGGGCACCTTCATATGGCTCCAGCGTCATCACTAGAAGGTGTTCCCTCTTTTGCATGGGGGCGTGGACCATGCGCATGAGGGAATCTCGATGCCTCTGCGCCCACGCCATATCATTGATGCGGGCGCAGAGGCAAAGAAGCTGTCTGTGCGCCCCCTGATGGCAGCCCTCTGGAGGGGGAATGGGGGCCCTATGGACCCCCAGACATCCTTTTGCAGGGTGGTGAAGTTCCACACTTTACCTACCTGCAAGGGGATCTCTTCCACCTCTTAAATGTGTAGATGGGTTGGCACCTGCACAGTGAAACATAGAGCAGCTGCTTTAAAACTGCTCTGTTTTTCACTTGAATGTGCGGACCCCAGTGCAGCACAAGTTTGCACCTGTCCTGGGAACAGCACATTCAATGTAATACGGTGCACTTTCCCTGTTTGCGGCCGGCGCACCTGTTTTAAGGTGCGCCAGATCGTAAACATGGAAAGTGCTCCCTATGTGTAATAATGTCCCAGAAGTGCTGCATCCCTCTCCTCCTCGTTGTGACATTTGAAACAGCAATCGGGACTGTTACCTTAAGCAGGCTTTCTTTGGTGTTTAGTTTACTGGAAAAATCTAAAGTAAAAGAAGAAATAATTAGAAACTGGCCAATATAAACAAGCGCTTGCAGAACCTATAGGTCACTCCTATTTTTGGGTTACTTTCAACCATGCTGCACAGAAACTGCACTGCTCTACACTATGGTTAAAGACACATTAATGAAGGCAAATAGCTGTTGCATATGAAAAAGCTTGTAAACTTATTTTTGTATTTCTTTTTGGGTGTCGGGAGAGTTGTGGGTGGGACGGATCAAGCAACAACCGGTGGGAGGGTGGCAGCTGGAGCGGGATAAGCAAAAAGGGGTGGTGGTGGGTGTCACGGGGCAAACCAATTATTAGTGTAATAGTCTTATATGTTACAGTTAACAGTAACGTCGCCTGTAACACAGGAACATAAGAGTTCGAGGCATGTGGGCTGCTGAATTCATATCTGTGCATAGATCGCCGCCTAGTGTTGGGTCCGGATGATTGCACATTGTTGTCCTGGAAGAGTCTTCGAAGTATCACGAGATAGGTGGCTCCTCCCCTGGACTACAGTGCGCATGGGCATCGACTCCATCCCCAGATTGTATTCTTCCGCCATTGGGTTCGGATGTGTTCGGTTCCCTCTGTCGGAGTCGATAGTTGTTAACTTTACTTTGCTTGAGACCAAAAGGTCTTTAGGACTTGCGTCGGTATTGTCTCTCGTTCGGGTTTGTAATTTCCTCGGCTCCGAACCAACCTTGTCCTTCCGCGTGCTTTCGGCGCGGACGGGCCTACTCGACGCTCCAAACTCTTCCATCATGGAACGAAGTCCATTTAAACGGTGCCCGGTGTGTGCCTCGAAGTACCCGCATATCGATGTACACCCGGTGTGCAACAAGTGCTTGTTGCCGGACCACGACGAGGCCAAATGTATGGCCTGTTCCAAGTTCTGGTCCAAAAAGACACTCAAGCTCCGCCGAGCTGCGCGCCTGGAGGCCCAGCGATCGGCACCACCTCCTACGGACATCTTCCAAGCTGAGGATGTCGGGGGCAACGCTATCCAGGAGATCACGGAATCTAACCCAGTGTCGGAGGTCGAGGACGACTACAACGCGGAGGACGAGGATTTCGATGAAGTCGTCGAGGAGGTAGGGGACGACGACAGGGCCCTTGCCACCGTGGAGGATAGCTCGGACGAGGAGCTTCCTCAGACTGACTCCGGGGCCATCCGCCATTATGAGGCCCAAGTCGAGGGATCTCCTTCGGGCCTTACCCAAAACCCTGATGACCGTCCCACGGCTCCGCCTTCCGGCCCAGCCACGGACATTGATACAGCGTCACTCCCGGTACATCCTAAACCAAAAGTGAAACCCACGGTCTCGACGCCAGACGTATCGAAACCGAAAGTGCGGATCGCGCTGGTCGGGTCGAAGGCTTCGGAGGCCTCGGCGCCGAAGAAATCTAAGATGGCCGTCGAGCCGAAGAGCCACGCCAAAATGGCCGACCCGAAGGCTACTGCATCGAAGCCAAAGGTTAAGGGGACCGACGCAACTGCATCGGCGCCGAAGACGGTCGACACCACTAAGGGTTGACTCGATCACAAGAAGCAGGTCGACGACCATAAGAAGTCCACTCTCGATCCAAAGAAGCGGCAGGACGACCCCAAGTCCCTCTCTGCCTCGCTTCCACTCGACAAAGCCAAGGGGGCCACGCCAAGTGCGTCGACTCCGAAGAGCGCATCGTCGGTCGCCTCCCCGAAACCAGCTGGAAAAGACTCTCTCGAGTCGGTGCGTCCCTCCGCCTCGTTCACAAAAAAGGTTACGAAGTCCCTACAACGAATTAGGGAGGGGGCCGCTGCAGTCGAGCCGAAGGACCCTGTGCCGCCCAAGCCTCTCAAAAAACCGGCGAAGGCGCCGACGCCAATTCTTTTTACCTTGCCGCCCAAGACGGCGCCAAAGGCTTTCACAGCGAAATCAGGGGCCGGAGTGCCTGTGAAGGTGTCTTCGACGCCAAAGCCGTCGTTGGTGGTCCCAGGCCCACAGCAACGTCAACTAACAGAAGAGGAGCGTCAGGAGGTTTTCATCGACGCCGACACGGGCAGGCTCTCCCTCCTAAAGAGAAATATCACCCCTGAACCACAATTGGAGTCTTACAAAATTCCACTCAAAAGAAAGATGGACTCTGCTGGTGCCTCTGCCTTAATAGAGCCCGTTTCGCCACAGGCTCCCGAGCTCTCACCCACTCATTCCAATGTCGAGGCAGGTGACGGCGACGACGAGGATGAGTATAGCTATCCCGTCTACACAGACCCAGAGGATGTGACTGAACCATGGTCTGCTGGTGGCGATCCTGGGGACACGCACTCAGGGCAGGAGCCTCAGCTTTTCTCAGCCAAGACTTCCCCCACAGAGGACTCCGCGGCTTTCAATGCCCTCATCGAGAGGGCAGCAGCCAATCACGATGTCGAGCTCCATGCTGACCCAGTGGATGTCGACTTTCTCTTTGACACATTTTCGGTCTCTGAAAAGACTGTAAAGACTCTGCCAATGCTAAAAGGGGTGTTGAAACATGCGGCTGAGGTGTTCAAAGAGCCCACCCGGGCGAGGGTCATCAACCCAAGAATCGACAAGAAGTACAAGGCAGCGCCCACTGATCCTACTTATATTAAGGGACAATTGCCTCTGGATTCCCTGGTTGTCTCCAATGCACGCAAACGAGCCAACTCACAGACTACGGGTGATGCTCCTCCCCCAGACAAGGAATCAAAAGTCTTTGAAGCTTCTGGGAAGAGGGTGGCGGCGCAGGCAGCCAACATATGGCGCATATCCAACACGCAAGCGCTACTAGCGCGTTATGACAGGGCACACTATGATACTCTAGAGACCCTTTTACAGCACTTACCCGATCAATATAAAGAAGCGGCAGAAATGTTGATACAAGAGGGGAAGCTTATCTCCAATGCTTCCATTAAGTGCGCCCTGGACGTGGCTGACACCGCCGCGCGCGCAATTAACACTAGCGTTATGCTTCGTAGACATGCATGGCTGAGGATATCTGGGTTCAAGCCGGACATTCAAACTACCATCTTGAACCAAACGGTCAACCCAGATCACCTGTTTGGCCCCGAGGTTGATACCACCCTTGAGAAGATGAAGGAGGACACCGACACTGCAAAGTCTATGGGGGCCTTGCAATCCCAGCAGTTTCGGGGTGGGTCCTTTCGTCGCTCCAATACTAGAGGCACCTCAAGGGGTCAACTTTCACAGTCAACGCAATTCTACAAAAGCAACACCCAGACTTCTTATACCAACAAGGGTCGGGGTGGATACCGTGGCAACAACGTCAAGGGCAGAGGACGTGGAAATAACAGCTCCAGGTCCTCCACCGCCAACAAACAGGGACGCCTTGTCACTGCCCCCCGACCACTCAACACCGGTCGGGGGGAGACTCCAGCAGTTCCTGCCCATGTGGAAGTCCATCACCACGGACAGGTGGGTTAGAACACTTATCCAATACGGTTATTGTCTGGAGCTCACATCCACTCCACCCAACATACCCCCAAAACACCGTCCTATGTCCGGCGAGCACTTGCACTTGTTGCAGCAAGAAGTCAGCGTCATGCTGCAAAAGGGGCAATAGAGCTCGTGCCCTTGCAGGAAAGAGGTACGGATCCCTCAGGCCCATCCTAGACCTCAGGCCACTCAATCTTTACATCCTATCAGAGCATTTCCATATGGTCACACTGCAGCAGGTTCTTCCACTGCTTCAACAGGGGGACTACCTGGCAACTCTGGACCTGAAGGATGCGTATTTCCACATTCCACTACATCCTTCACACAGAAAATACCTCAGGTTCACCATCCAAAACCAACACTACCAGTTCAAGGTTTTGCCTTTTGGGGTCACCACGGCACCCAGGGTTTTCACAAAGTGCCTAGCGACGGTGGCGGCGCATCTAAGACGTCAAAACATCCACGTCTACCCCTATCTGGACGACTGGCTCATTCAAGCAAAGTCGGCCCAGCAGTGCACCGCCCACGTGTCCCAAACCATTCATCTTCTTCACGATCTGGGGTTCTCACTGAATTACCCAAAGTCCCATCTCCAGCCCGCTCACATACGGCAGTATCTGGGTGCGACCATAAACACTCTGGCGGCTACAGCACAGCCGAATTCAGTGAGAATCGACAGCATTCAATCGCTGATCCAAAAATTCAGACCTCAACACTCGCTTCCGGCGAGAGTGTTCATGCAGTTGATAGGCATGATGGCCTGCTGCATCTCCATTGTCCCGCACGCAAGACTACATATGCGTCCGCTTCAGGAGTGCTTGGCACGTCAGTGGACGCAGGCTCACAACCAGTTGAAAGACCTAGTGTTGGTGAGCGGTCGGGCATACAACTCTCTGCATTGGTGGAATCCACGAAACCTTTGCAAGGGCCGACCGTTTCAAGAGCCTGTGCCACAGATTATCCTGACAACGGACGCTTCTCTCCAAGGTTGGGGAGCGCATGTACTCCAAAACACTGTGCAGGGACTATGGACGCAGCAACAGGGGAAGATGCACATCAATGTTCTGGAACTGATGGCGATCTTCATGGCACTCAAAGCCTTCAAAGTACACCTGTGCAACAAGGTCGTGTTGATTCGGACGGACAACATGACGGCGATGTACTACATTCAGAAACAGGGAGGCACACACTCTCCGCAGCTGTCTCATCTGGCCCAGAGCATGTGGAAGTGGGCCATTCAGAGGAACATCTTCCTCATGGCAAAGCATCTCCCAGGCAAGGACAATCAAATGGCGGACCTGCTCAGCAGGCACAGCCACCAGATGCACGAGTGGGAGATACATCCATCTGTACTCCAACCGTACTTCCGAAGGTGGGGTCATCCAGAGATAGACCTGTTCGCCACAAGGGAGAACGCAAAATGCCAAAGCTTCGCCGCCAGGTTCCCACACCCACAGTCGCAGGGCAATGCGATATGGATGAACTGGTCAGGCAAATTTGCATACGCTTTTCCCCCAGCACCTCTGATTCCGCTGGTGGCACGCAAACTCAGGCAGCACTCGATGACTCTCATCCTAGTTGCTCCAACGTGGGCTCGCCAACCATGGTACACCACATTTCTGGAACTGTCCGTGGTACCGCATCAAAGGCTACATCTCACACCCAGCCTTCTGACGCAGAGCCATGGCGACATTCAGCACCCAGATCTGCAACAGCTCAACCTGGCAATCTCGCTCCTGAAGTCCTAGAGTTTGGCTACCTAAACTTACCTCCCAATTGCATGGACATCATTCGGGAGGCTAGGAAGCCCACTACTAGAGCCTGCTACGCGGCAACATGGAAGCGGTTTGTCATCTATTGTGCAAACCACAACATTGATCCGCTGGATGCTTCTATTCAGAACATCATCTGTTACCTGTTTCATCTATACAAGTGTAATCTGGCCTATACGTCCATTCACATTCACCTGTCTGCGATGGCCGCGTATCTCCAAAATAGACAGCACCTTTCACTTTTCAAGGTGCCTGCCATCAAAGCATTTCTGGAAGGCCTCAAAAGAGTCATTCCGCCACGGACTCCACCAGCTCCTGTTTGGAACTGTAGTGTAGTTCCTAGTTTCCCACTAGGCCCTGCGCATTGGAATAACATAAACATTAGTATCGACGTGGAACTGCGGATATTCCAGGCCTCCACTGACTATGCTAAACTTAATTGGGTTGTGTTACCAACTAGCTCAGAGGTCACTGGAAACTTTCTTCTCTGCATAGGAAGTGATCAGCTTCCTTGGCACAGACAAGAAGGGATTCAGTCTTCCAACAACCGTGCAACATGACAACTTTGCTCCTCAGATCAAGAGTCAATCTCTAGGGTCGTGTGAAACAATAGACATAGATTTCACTCAGTCAGTCTAGTGCAGTTTACTTTCACGAGATGTAGAGAATAGAGAGACGGGCGTTTGTCAATAACGGGTTAACATTTATTGAACAGTCTTTCTTCTCGTACAGGAGAAATGTATTGCCACAATTGCAATAATTGTTATTATAAAAAGTACGTACAGTAAGATAAGTATTGCGAAATAGAACTGTAAAAGCATTGATATGGTTTCTTAGCCATACAATGGTTTAAAAGTAATAAAACATATATACAGTCATATATACATTAGGCTAACATACTCAACTGGTGCTTCTAACTAAGCCTACCCCAGTGTGCTTGACCTAAGCCTAACACGTGAAAGGGGAGTAAGTAAGTAGCTTTAGGTTAAGTTGGTTTTGCCAAGGTTTGTTTCAAGAATTCCCGTCTAAGGGTTTAGTCAACACCATACCTCTGAATAGAATGATGGAGGATTGGTATCTCCTTCAGGGGTCTCTCTCGATATCCCAGTCACCCGCGAGGGTAAACCGGAAGCGCCGGGACTGGATTTCTCTGCACGAGAAAGGCAGCGGCTTCTCTCAGCGCGTCGAGGAAGGAGGGGTGACAGCGTCCGCGGGCAGCTGGAATCTGCTGGATGTCTTCGCAGAGGACGGTTGTTCAGCTCCTTAAGCGTACTGCACCATAGTTCGCGCTGTAGCGGCGATAATGGTAATCAGCAGCTTCACCACCACAGGATAGCAGGCTGCAGCGACAGAGTGCTAGATTTTACCAACACAGGGTCATGCAGGCAGCTGGCATCAGCAACAGGCAACGAACTCGCATTGCTTAAGGCAACGTTGGTAATATTTATACCTGACAGGTGCCGGGTTTGACGCAAGTTTGCTGGACATAAGACGTCAATTAAAGATGTCACTAGGAAGTGACAGTTATCAGTTGCTCATTAGAGTTCCATTACTAATCAAAACATAGCAAGCGGGGATTTCCAGGTTTGCTAAGTTTTTATCTTGTTGAAGAACTCGGAGTGTTATCTAGGAATATCAGATAGTGACTGCTGCTCTGTCATTGCACTAATTGGTCGCAAAGGAAGTAGCAGAGAGTCATGCTGGAATGTGGCTCTGTTCGTGTGAGGCCAGAGATGACTTTTCAGAAAATCGCACTTGAACGGTTATGCCAATATAGGGAATAAATGGATTTATAGCCGAATAGGGGCATAAGGTCACAGTATCGATCAGGAACCTAGATAAGCACGCAACACCCACTCCACGTTTTCATGTCCATCAAAATTACTAAAACTAAGCAATAAGATGCATGTGTAACATTGCCCACCCCAAAATACATAAATGCATTCGAAATAGGCGTACTTGTAATACATGGAATTTAGGTACTGTACGTTTTTTTAAAACATAGTAATCATTCAGAAAATTATTGCATATGAAATCAATGAACGATTATGCAAAAGAATTACACATGAAGTATCACTGACAGAAGAAAAGCGAGATAAATCATCACATAAAAATGCATTGTAATAACATGTGTGCTAGAGGCTGGTGTTATGTTGTTATGTCTCTAGATGTGTTTAGAAATAGAAGTGTGAAGCTTCTGTTCTCTAAGAATAGTTTTTACGTTAAGCAAAGAATTGTTCGTGCCAAAAAGGTCAATATTAGAAAAATTGTCCAATTCAAAGAAAAATAGATTTCCAAAGCTCTTGGCAGTTTTTGTTGATCAAAACTGAAGGCCGAATTCAGAGTTCATGGGAACGCTGTGTGTCGGAAAGCTTCTCAAAAAGTTATTGTTTCTCTATGGGTGAGAACATCGTATCAGACAGGCTCTCAAAGAATTGGTCTACAAATTCAGGTGATAGTTCAACCAAATTAGATAGCGCTGTAACTTGGCAGGTGTGAGAATGATTGCTGTCATCGAAGGCAGGACCAGCAATGCTCACAGAACGTTGTACCTGGATGATGTTGCTTTTGTCACTCGCTCCACTGTTACCACTTGGTTGTAGTACAGGAGTCTCCACGAATGCCGTCATCAGGATTGGTAGCCGCTGGGGACAACACAATGCGTGAGCCGTTATTGGACTGAGCAAAGTATCGACGTCCATTGGTACTGCTGATGGAAGTGAAAGACAGATGTCCAACACGCATTCATCGCCGCAAAGCATACACCGTAGCACAGGTAAAATGCAATTTTGCCATATCGGTCTGAATGAAAGGAACCAGGTCATGTTTAGATCTCTCAGCCTGGCCAATCCGAGGACGTTAGTTATCCTGTCCCGGTAGCGCATTGCTAGGATTGTCTCTTCCATTCCCATTGGAGCTATGTCTGAGCCGAGGCTTGCCATAACGTAGCAGGAGGGTCAAAAATAGAATCCCTGCGACGAGTCCCAAAAATAGTGGTATGCCGCCAAAAATGGAGTGCACAAAATTAGGAAAGATTCCCAAAATTGCCTGGAAGGGTGTTAGCAGTCCTGTAAAGACTGTCTTAAATATGCCTGGGATGCTTGTTGCACTAGACATGTTAAGGAGTTGGCTGAACATTTCTACGAAATGCACGGGGCAATTTGTTGATAAAAGGTCATGAACCTCAGTAGCCGTCCTTGCGACTAGAAGATCATACGTCTCTTTAGATGACGTTATAGGCACTGTTGTCTGTAAAAGTACAGATTTCATTTTGCTTAATGTATCAATTCGTATAGAATAGAGTTTCAGACGAGGCCAGAGGGGAGTCACTATGTCTGGAGGCCCGCTCGGGAACAATGCTTGCATACAACATTTGACCATGGACGTAACTTGTATTAGATAACTTTTCCCTGGCGTCAGGCCACAACATCTGTGATCCGTTCTAAGAATGTAACTCCCGTTCGCGAGTTGCATAAAGAAGGGCCCTATCTGAGTTGCAGGTGTGACTAGCTGGTGGCATGAAAGGTTGTTTGAATTTCCATCACATGCTCCGTGTAAATTAATACCCTGACACAAAAGTATACCGCTTAGTGAGTGTTTACAGTTGTCACCACTAAGAAATACATTTTTGTCGCTGTCACTATAGCAAGAATGAGTGTATGGTAATTTCCACTCGGATTTTACATATCCCTTACCCAATTGTTCATATTGGCCAGCAGGTATGTACTCAAGGCACTTTTAAAATCGGAAAGTTGTAATCGGAATTGTGATAATTCCGTGTATTATCCATTCAATGACAGGACTCTCTGACATTGTCAATGGTAATCTCTCGAGTTTTTCGATGCTCAGGATTGTATAGTCTGCTCCTTTCTGTGCCAAACTGATCTGTTTATCAGTAAGGTTAAAACTGGAAAATAATGACGTTGTGTTGATTAAACGCCAAGGCACATAGCCTGAACGAAGATTTTGCAGCGTCCAGCCTAGTTCTATAATAGAGCGTAATTGAGACTGGCCATGTTGTAACATTAGCAAATCTCTGTCTATCACATCAAAGGCAGAGGATACAATATTGTCCAAAGAATATATTCTGGAAGACAGAGTTGTTAACCCATTGTCTACCACAGAAAGTGATTTCTCCAAATTAATACGATCAATTTCTCGTATTTTTTCAGCAGTTTCAATTTGCTTTACTTTCCAAGCCTCGTTGTAAGCAGCATAGATACTGGTCGCTATGAAACGCTTTTGACGCTGTTTGCGTGGTCCAAGAATGAAATCGCGCAAATCAGCACCATCTTTTAATAAAGACAAGTGTTGCTTAATTTCAGCCAGTGTGGATGTAGTTAGCCATTCTAGGCAGAGTTTCCCTACACTGTATGTTGTTATAATCCCTGGATGTTGTCTCTGGGAGTATCTAGGGTCTAATCTGGTCATTTTTAACCCCTGTGTTTTATTCAGGAACCTATCTTGACAGCTATTTGTGTCTGTAGGCCAGATTAACCACTTTTTCCAATCAGGATGTGTTCTGTTGAAATGTAAAATTTGTGACACGTCTAACTCAATATCAGCGGTTGCATTTTCTGGTATTGGCTTTGGTATAGACGGTGTTTTAAGGTCTTTGATCTTAGCTAGGCCAAGACAAGATGTTTGGTGTATTGTGTCATTTAAAAACAACATTTGTTCTGGTATCATGCAGGTTCTAAATAGTGCTTCAATGCCTTGCACCTGCCATTCTTTTGTACCCCAAATTGTTTTCGTTTCAATAATATTTTTCCAATAATCAAAACCAAATGTCATCATTTTATCATAAAATGCTTCTGAATATATCAATTTAGAATTTGTCAGCATTGTTTTCATTCCTGTTTTATCTAACAGTTTATAATAAAACGTTTCTGCATCACTGGTGTTAAACCCTGAGAAGTATTTGAATTTCTCAAAAAATGCTTTAGAACTGCTTTTAGGTGGTGTAGAACAATGTTCCCATTGATTATACATAAAAACATTTCTAGGCTGTGCAGATTTATGCAAGTAATGATCCCCATAGTGGGTGTAACAGAATAACTGCTCATAGCTAGATGAACCTTGTAAATAATCATGATCTGTGAATCTAGCTGACATTACTAAATCAGACATCATGTCATTAATACTGTTAAAGTCCCAATCATCAGAGAATGTACTTGGTGTCACAAAGTCACTTAAGGAAACCTTTAGTTGATGAGGATACTTCAGGATTTCGACCGGACCATAGATCTCATAGTCTGTTTTCTCCCATACTACCCCACCAGGTATTGGAATTGCTGTGACATTTACTGTTGACAGTTCTCTTTTCTTCACGTGGGATGATCTTTGTGGTTTCAGGACTAGGTTGATGTTCTGACTTGCTGTGTCCATTGTAATATATTTTCCTTCAATGAATTTTCCCAAACATAGTACCATGATGAGCCAAAGCAGGAGGAAAAATACACCTAGACCGAACCAGAACTCTAGCCAAGGGGAAATAAGGTAGATTTCCTTCAGTTGATGAAAGAGTTCCGTTGCTTTTTCTTTAAAAGACTTTTTTGTTTCTGGCATCACTTCGGGGTCATTTAAATCTTCAGAGAAGTTGTCGAAGTTGATGAAATAACCAGAGGCAGTTCTGTCAATTGATGGGATTGTTCTTTCAATCTGTCTATCGGTAGCACTTTCTGATGCCACATCATTGTAGACTGGTGTTGTTTCTTGACGAACTGTTTCAATCTGTGTTTCAAGAGGCACGAGTTCCATGGCATTATTGCATAGTCCTTCATTGTGCACTGCAGGCTGATCGAATGTGATTAGTCTTTCAGTTTGAACCTCTTGGATTGTTGCAAGTTTGGGTATTCTGTTGTTTCTTGGGAGTCCACTGGGCCTACTGTTGATTATAGGCCACATGCTTGTGGTTTTACCAGATCGATAGACACGACTCTGTTCTCCTTTTTACCAGCAAGGGGCGGTAGCACGACTGATCTTGTTCCGGTGACTGCCAAGACAGGTACTGCTTTTCTGTAAGAAGGCCCAAATTCCTTCTTAACCGCTATCTATTCTCTGACTAGATCCCCAATCTTTGGAATCCAGACAGGCCTTGCTGGGGCTGTTGCGGGTGGTGCCTCGTCAGTGGTACTTGGCTGTTGCTTTAACTTTATGTTGCTTAATAATTTTCTTGTTTCCTTCAGTTCCTGTAAAACAGCCAAACGGTCTTTTACATCAAAGTGCGTTGTTTCTTCTTGTACCACTGACATCTGACTATCGAGGTCCTGAACTCTCATTCCGAACAATAGTTCGTATGGGCTGAAACCTTTTAGAGAATTTCTTGGCATGTTGTTAAGACTAGTCTGGACACTTATTAAATGTTTGACCCACCCAGCGCCTGAACCTAATACCTTCGCTGTTATAGATTGCTTTATGTCACGGTTTTTTCTTTCTACCACACTATTCCCTTCGGGGTGCGACGGACAAGAATACCGCAACCCAATTCCCATGCTAGCCATGGCCTCCTTATAGGCTCAAGAGCTGAAAGCAGGACCCTGGTCAGAATGGAACGTGGTAATTGCGTATGTGCCGATAAAGACTCGCAAATCTTTTATAACCGTTCTAGCGTCAGCCGAGCGCTGGAGGCCTCATTTTTTAAGTGCTTTTCGTCTTAACTGTGTACACTGGGGCGCGCTTCTCATCTTTGAGTGCGCAGATAGATCGCGTTATGCAGTCTATCAGGATTTCTGAAACTATACTTGCCGGTTCTTCACTGCGATCTCTGTTGCAGTCCGGACAGTTCTTTGCGAAGTCATGAATTCCTTCACTCATGTCCGGCCACCAGTACTCTGATTGCAATTCTTTCAGAGAGGCTTTGATTGTTTGGTGTCTCAGACCCAACCCCATGTGTGCTTCCAGTAAGAGGAAGCCCCTCCTGCTCCTGTTTGGAATTACTCTATCCCCCACTCCAGGGATTCGAGCAAAAGGAACGGAGTTTGCATCGATTATGTATGCATAATTGAGTGGATAGTTTACGGGTAGTGCTGCACAGTCGCCCTTTACGGTCGTTTTTACTGCCAGCATGGTTTCCCCGTCTATGTACTTATCTGTACGCTTTTTTGTGGCTACGGAAGCCGGTTTAGTTGCTTCCGCTTTGGCTGTATTAGCCAATGAATTCCCTGCAACGTGAACGCCATCACGTTGAAGACTCTGTGCGTGAATCACGTGAGTCTTTTGTAGTTCTTTACTTAAAAGAGCTACCTCGTTCCAGAGCAATTTATGCTTTATTGTGGCACCTGTGTCATCTTTGTAGTCGTTTTCGATCCAACTCTGCAGTTTGTTATTGTAAGAGTTGACGCAAAAATGAGAATCGCTTACTATAAGTGTCGGGAATTCACGTTCTGCATTTTCGAGCGCCATCTTTAAAGATCTGATTTCAGTTCTCTGAACCGAACAGTTTCTTACATATTCAGTTTTTGTTACTTTCGGTCTGAATTTACCGCACAGCCAACGACCTTTAATGATCGCACATGCTGCATAGTAGGATTTTCTCTCTACGTTGAAATGCTGTACAAAGCTATCTGTATAGATTATACAGGCGTATTGTGGGAGAGGCAGGATTTCGATTGGCAGAGGATATTCTTCTTCATATTCTAAATCATTCAGTTCATCAAATTGCGGGGCGAAATAGTATTTCACGTCTTCCGCTCCTAGAGAATCTATACACTGTATCCAGTTTGGATCCAGAGACACTGTAGGCAGGTTTACTGGGCTGAATAGCGCCTCGAAGGCGGATTCCGCTGTAAGGATATTAATCCGTTTGCCGTGTGCTAGTTCTCGTTCATTTGCTAATGCGATTTGCACTGCGTTCACAGTTCTTTCTGTGCGACTGAATGCTTTTTCTGCTTGTGTGTACAAGTGAGATTTAATTGAAATTGATACCTTTTCTCCCTCATTAGAGGTTAGGTACGTGAATCCGCATCTTCCTGGGATGACTCGGATTACAAGATCACGTGTGTTGTCACGTGTATCTAATTTTGTTTTTACTAACATGTCTGTTTGCAGTGATCTCAAAATTTCTGTGTGTTTTTGAGTCCAATTGATTTGTTTTAAATCAGGTTTTATTAGTTCGTAGAGAGGTTTAACCCTCTCTGCGTAATTTAGAATGTAAGTTCTTCCGAAATTCAGAAAACCTAGTATGGATTGTAAATTCTTCAGCGTTTTTGGAGCTTGGAGTACAGCGCACTTCTCTAAGAAGTTGTCCGCTAGGCTTTTCCCTTCACTTGATAATTCGTACCCTAAGAATAGTACTGTCAGATGGGCAATTCGGGACTTTATAAAGTTGAATTTGTAACCCTCTGCTGCGAACTCAAGTATAATGGTGTTCACCCTTTTCAAGTGAGTATCCAAGTCGTTGTCTGTGAGATAAATATCATCTACGTAAGATAATGCTTCATCATCATAGATTTGTAGTAACTCTGTTACCCTAGCTGAGAATAGTCCTGGGCTGTTCTTGAACCCCTGTGGGAGTCGACAGAATTTTTTCTGTGACCCAAATGCGGAGAAAGCGGTCAAATATCTGCTTTCTGGTGCAATGTTATGACAAAAGAAACCATTAGATATGTCTAATGTCGTTTTGTATTTTTTCCTAACTATGTTATTCATTAGGGCTGCACTATGCGAGTTTTGTACTGCAAAAGTTTTGCAACATGTATTAAGGTGTCTGTAGTCCAAAACTAGACGATATGAATTGTCTGGCTTGGAGACAGGAAACAAAGGATTGTTCATTTGAGAGGTGCATGTTTCAATCACCCCCTGGTACTCAAGTTGATCTAAGATCTCCCTGACCTGTTTTTTAGCTTCTTGCTTTATGGGATACTGCCGTTGGGCAGTTGGTTCACTTTTTAGTTGGATTTTGTGAGGCGGTGAATCCTCATCCCATCCTACATGATTTTTATACAATGCAGGTGCCTGGGCTACTGCCCATTTCCTTGCATATGTGTATTTTTTATTAATCGGAATGTGATTCGAGAAGGCAGGCATAATCACTTCTTCGCCACGAGGGCACTCCCTGACAAACTCCGGGGGCCAATCTTTTTCAGCTAACAGAATATCATAGCCTTTTGAGAGCTTATCCCAAAATAGACCCTTAATTTTCCTAGTCTTATCACCCTCTATACGCAATGTTATTTCGTATATTTTATGGGGCTAGCTAAGTCTGGCGTCGGCAGTTTCAACCTGAATGTATTCATTCGTGTCCACTGTCTCCAGATGACTCATCAAGATCTTGCGCGCTATACTGATTTCTGCTGCACTGTCCAACATTGTCAATGCCCACTCCCCGTTTTTCAACTGTGTCCTCAGTATTCTCGGCATGGTTGATTACTCTAATACTGGATACCTTCTTTTTCTGAAATTGAGATTTCTTATTTTGAGCAGGTTCCTTGTCTTTGGACTTGGTGTGCTCTCCTGGGTCTGACCGTCCTCTTCTTTCCGAATTCTGTGGGAGAGATCGAGAGGGACGTGTATCAATACTTTGATATCTATCAGGTTTTTTCAGATTATCCCTATTTCTAAGGTTATATCTTTTCTCAGAGGGCTCCCTCTGGGGAGACTGGCGTTCTCGAGTCGGAGTTCTTTCCCTCCGTCGAGGAGACCTTCCTCTGGACTGGAAAACTTTTTCCTTGGGAGTGGATTGTTTATTTCCATCCCAGCTCTTTTTAGGAGTGTTTGAATTATTTTTAATAAATATTTTTTCAGGATTTTCGAGCAGTTGGGGCTTAACTGGTTTTCCACCCAAGCTGTCTCTACCTAATTCTTCATAGCACTTTTCTATGATTTTTGCATGCTCAACAGGATCTTTTATATCTGTTTCCCTCAACTTCTGGCGGATCGCCACAGATGCTGCTTCTCCTTTTATATTGGCTAATAATATAGCCGTGACCTGCTTGAAATCTTTCAGTAATTTCATACCTAGATTTAAAGCGGGCTCTGGACCGAATTCATTTTGAATCTGTTTTAGCACTTCTGGTATTACCGCCATAGACGGAACACCGTGTGTTTTTGTGTAAATGGAAGCAAAGACTGTACCCCAAGTGTCGCAGTCCTCCACGTGTGGTGCGATTCCCATAGGAAGGCAGATGGTCAAGATTCTGTGTTTCTCAATAGGGGTAGTATCAGGAAATACTGCCTCTATTTGAGTGATTTTCTGGGCTAACCAGAAAGGAATTTGTTCCCGTTTTACGGGTGTTTTACCAAGACATGACTGTATGTTCTGTGGTGTAATTTTATTTGTGTTCCCCTGATGAGGGGTCAGCTGTGGTACATTAACAGCTGGCTGGACTGTTGCAGTCCGCATTACATATTGGACTAATTGCCTATGTATTTTTATTTGTGTTTTGAGCTGTGCTAACAGCTCTTCCTTAGACATTTTTGCAATGTCAGGATGTGGTGTGTAGCTGGCTAGAACCGGCCACGTTGTTCCTGGTCTACCTAGTGGACCGAGCCTAGTTATTTGATCAGTGTGTTTTAGGGCGCCATTAAACCAGAGCAGGTGCTCTTGAAATTTAAGTGGGATTTCAATCTCCTCGAAAGGAGCGTACTCTCCCGGAGGTTCCTCTATTTTGTAATAGTGAAACTCTTTTGTTATAGCGTTTACCGCTGGAAAGTTTATCCATGAATAGAATACCTCTGTCTGCCGATACTCGTGAGCCTCTATCACGAAAATTACTGTACCACCTAGAGGTGTCAGTCCGTTTTCTATAAGTTTTAACGTTATAGATCTTCTTAAGTGGACCGGGATGATAATAGCATCCGGGTCTGTGTCTTCGGGACCTTGCTGAGTCGCATCTGCTGCGCCCCCAGTGGTTCCGTTATTTTCTACTGACATTGTATAAATGCAGGTTTTGCAGAGTAGGTGTAATAATCCAGTAAGAAGGGTTTAAATGAAGAAGCTTTATTCAGCAGCACAGCATCAAGTATACAGCTTCAAGGTCCAAGTACAACTGACAGAGAGAGGCAGAATGCATCACCAGGAAAGTTCTGAGAACCAGAACTTCATGAATACAGTCTCATGCAATTAAAGGAGAAGTAAGGTATAATGCAGGATGTAACACATCTCCCCCATAAACAAAAGAAACAAGAAGAATAACATATGTACAAAATCATAATAGAACAAGGAAAAACTTTGCAGGGCAAAATATTATACATAGTCTCGTAAAGAAAAAGGTTTCCTACGAGCGCGGGAATCCAACTTGATCCTGGAAGCAATGGTGTCAGTAGAGGGCCTAGAACACAGACCTGGTGCAGAATTGTGACAGGCAAAATGGGAATTCACACCATACTGGACAGGGCACTTCGCAATCTTGCTTACATTCCAGACCTTACCATCTTGCGTGATAACAGAATTTTGGAAAACATTTTTAACCTGAATGGGTCTACTATATCTGCTCACTCCCTTGCTAACAAAAGAAGGTTTCAGAATTTTGACCCAATCACCCACAGCCAAACCATGTTCCTTAGCTCTCCACCTTTTGTTGTACCACAGGGCAGATTTATTTTGTTTAGAAGCCACTCTGTCCGCAACGAGTTTGACATCAACCACCTCCTCACAAAAGGCTTTACATTTTTCTTTGAACCACCAAGGACAAATAACAGAAGCAGGGTCTCTTCCCTTAAGTAACTTGAAAGGACTGACCTCAGTGGTGGTGTGTGGAGTTATGCGGTAATGCCAAAGCTTCTCTCTGAGGATATTCAACCAGTTACCTTTTTCCTTAATGGCATCAACGACAAAGTTCTTTAACACACGGTTGAAACGCTCAACCTGACCATTCTCATGTGGCTCGTAAAGTGACGTCCTAATATGTTTTATGTTGCAAGATTGTAAAAATGACTGCATTTCTGATGAGACCAATTGTACTCCATTATCTGATACTAAGGTGGAAGGACAACCCTCTCTAGAAAATACTTCTTGGAAAAACAAAATTATGACCTCAGAAGTGATCTTTGACACAAACTTTACCTCTGGCCACTTAGAATGGTAATCAATAATCACAAGTGCAAAGCGAGAAGATTCAGGCAAAATATTGAATGGACCAGAAATGTCAAAGGCAATTTTACTCCATGGAACTTCAGGCCAAACCACCGGCTTAAGAGGTGGAATGACAACTTTTAACATTTTGTCTTTGTCACAACACTCACTGCAATCTCTAACCACCCGATCTACAAACCTGTCTAAACCAGGCCACCAGAAATTCAATCTAATCAAACGCTTCATGGCAGAAATACCGGGATGGGTTTTGTGCGCCAACTTGAGTATCCACTCTTGAACACCAACAGGTGGAACACACTTGTCACCTTTGAACACAAGATCGCCATCACAGAATAATTCATCAGCAACATTGAAGAATGGAACTATATCTTCTCTAACATTGATTTTGTTGGGCCACCCTTCCAACAAATATTTCTTCAACGTAAGAAACTTTTCATCCTCTTCTTGACACTTAAACCAAAACTGTTCAGTGATCTCTTGATACTGAGAATCAACAAAATCCTGCAAACCACAAACGAAATCCAAATCTTCACTCCCTTTAACACTATCAATTAAAGCAAGACAAGGCAGACGTGACAAGCAATCTGCCGTCACATTTTTTTTTCCAGGAATGTATTCCACTGTAAAGCTGTATTCTTGTAACCTGGATGTCAAACGTGCGATCCTTGCTGTGGAATTCCAACCTCCTCCCACTGATAGAATATTTACAAGGGGCTTATGATCAGTCCTCAGAATGAACTTACTGCCCCAAATATATATTCTATAGTGCTCTATAGCCCATACACACGACAGCAACTCCCGCTCAATAACTGCATATCTGCGCTCTGTCTCACTCAGTGTCCTGGATGAGAATGCCACATTCCATTCTGACATACCATCAGTTTGGGAAAGTACACAACCCAAACCGTATAAACTTGCATCTGTAGTGATTATACACTTTTTTCCCATTCTAAAGGGTCTCAAAGTAGGGGAACCTACAATATCCTTTTTAATCTCTGAAAAGGCGTTTTCTTGCTCTGTGTTCTAAACAAATTCATTCTTTTGTCTCAAGAGTTTTCTCAAGGGCTCCATTTTTGTAGCAAAGTTAGCAACAAACTTGCTGTAATATTCACACATGCCTGAAAAAGACAAAAGCTGTTCCTTATTAATGGGAGCAGGAGCATTAAGAATGGCCTCTACATTTGATTTTTTTGGAATTAAACCTTCCCCTGAAAGAGTGTGCCCCAAATACTCCACAGATTTCTTAAACAAATTGCACTTGTGTGCTTTGAGGGTAAGACCATAGTTTTGTAGTCTGGAACATACTTCATTGAGATGAACAGAATGTTCCGCATCATTTTTGGAAAAAATCAAGATGTCATCCTGAAAGCATTTAACGTAAGAATCTAGAGCTCTAAAAATTAGGAACATTACCCTCTGGAATACAGAAGCGGCAGAAGCTAACCCAAACGGCATTCTTCTGCACTGGAAGAGACCCATGGGTGTGATAAAAGCAGTGAATTTCCTAGATTCCTCCGTTAACTCTATTTGATGGTACGCTGACCTAAGATCAAGGGTGGAAAAGATCTGCGCACCATCAAAAAGTGAAACTAATTCATTGATATTGGGAAGTGGATGGCAATCTATCACTATGTTAGAATTAAGAGCTCTCAAATCAATACAGACTCTTAACTTTTGATCAGGTTTTCGTACGAGAACAATGGGTGAAACCCACTCAGATGACTCAATAGGTTCAATTATATTATCTTTCAACAGATCATCTAACATGTCCTTTAGTTCAGATCTGACATTGAGGGGTACACCTCTCAATTTTTGTTTCACAGGAATAGCATTGTCTTTTAAAACGATTTTGTGTGCAAAACCTTTCAATTTTCCTAATTGATCACAAAATACTTTGTCAAATTTTTTACTCCAAAAGGAGGTAACATCTTCTTCCCGTTCAGAAATACTATTAACCATCTCTTGGTCACTACACAGTTCAATGGGATCTTTGGCTCGTGGATTCAGTTTGATACCGAGTTCCCATTGATCTTGCCACCCAAGAACATTCACACCTTTGGACGCTATGTACAATTTAATATAGGCAAATCTACCTCTAAAAGTCAAATGCACATTTAAAAATCCTTCAATTGAAAATATTGCCTCCATTAAAGTTTTCAGCTAAAATGTCAGAAGGTTGTAGTTTGGTAAAATCACACACCTCCTGTAATTTTTCATCAAAGTATTGTTTAGTAATGATGGTCCATGGGGACCCAGAGTCTACCATCAATTCCAGATCAACCCCAAGTATGTTAAAATTGCATTTAGGAGATTTCCTACGAGTAAAAACAACGGTACCCCTTTGTAATATGGACACAACATATCCTCTGGCAATCTCCTGTGGGGTAGGTTCAGAATCATTAACAGGAGAAACTTTGATAGGAGTGGGATAACTGGGAACAACCCGTGACTGTCCTGTTCTTCCTTGTGAGTTAAAACGTCTCTCTCTACAGACATTACTAAAGTGTCCCAGCTTACCACAAATGTTGCAAGTTCTATTAAGGGCAGGACATCCTGGAAAAGAAGCAACATGTGACTTATTACCACACCTATAACAGGAAACTGAATTGCTACTAACATCAGGTTTCCTGTAATTACTATTTGACCAATTCTTGACAGTGGATTGTGAGGTAGTACTATTCTTTGCTTCATTCTTGGACTTGACTAAGCACACTTCTTCCTCAACATTAGTCTTACTAGCATTTGCACTTTGTTTATCTACAATGTCCATCCACTTTTCGGACATCTCTGTAGATTTAGCAATGGCAATACTCTCTTCCAAACTGGGATCACCCAGGCACCATAACTTATCTTGGACTTTCTTATTCTTAACGTGAACAATAATTTGGTCACGTATCATCTCATCAGCCATTGTACCAAAATTACAACGTAAGGTTAGGGCTCTTAGAGACGTGAGAAAGTCATCGAAAGATTCATCCTGTTTCTGTGCCCTGGTGTAAAATTTAAATCTATTAAGAGCAATATTAGCAGTGGGTTTAAATCTTTTCTCTAATCTGGCAATAGCTTCAGAATAAACATTGAGATTATCCCCACTGCCTGAAGGAGTAGAAATAGGGGGCAAAGTTCTGAAAATCTCTTGTCCTTCTGATCCTAAACAGTGTAATAAAATGCTCTTTTTCCTTTCAGAACCCATTCGCTCTCCGTCAATGGCCTTCATATAGTTGAAGAATTCCTCCTTCCATCTTGCCCAAGGCAAAGGAGGATCACCCTTAATTTGTAAGAATTTAGCAGGAGGATCAAACTGCATTTCCAAAGACAGAGTTAAAATTAAAGTAAATGCCACGAAACTTGTAAACTTGTGTAGTAGATCAATATGCACAAATATAGTAAAACATGGAAAATATAGTAAATAGGATAAATTAAGCAAAGTCAATCTAATAATGCCCAAATATAAAGTCACTTGTAGGAATTAGTAAAGTTTCCTAAAGTAAGTAACACGGATAAAGTACCTTCATGACACAGAGGCAGAACGTTGAAAGAAAGAAATGTCACAAAATAAAAATTAAAATGTAGTAAACGCTGTAAAAAGCGATGAGTAAGTAGACTTTCCGTGTGAAATTGAGTTAATGGCGCGTCCGTATAATATTAATAGAGAAATCCACAACCTTCGCGTAGAAAACGAAGTTTCCGTGTGGGATCGGCAAAGGGTTGCTAGGTAACTAGAAATGAAAACAAAATGGAGTCACGTTGCACGCAGCGTGTGACGTGAGACGTTACGCTGCGTGTAGAGTGCGTTCCAATGCGCACAAGTAGCTGGAGAAATGATGCGCCGACGTGTAGATGCTCCGTAGGGTGCGTTACCATGCGCACCAGTTGCTAAGTGGATGACGCGTTGAGAAGATGACGCTCCGTAGTGTGTTGCGTCTCGGTGTCCAAGCAACAGATCGGTACCTGGTAACAGGAGACGCGTTGGGTGACGTCTATGAAGGCTCAGCGTCTTCGTATCCTGGCAACCAGAAACGGGCTTCGGTGAGGCTCGAGCAGCGATTAAATGATGCAAAACCTTAAAATTGATGAAATAGAGTCGCAAAAATCTCGCAATTCTCGTGGTAGGCTCAGGAAACCCAGGAATAAAGGTTGAAAAGGAGCAATTCCAAGTAGGATGATTTTGAAGAGGTGGAAAAAGTATGTAATCCACAGAAATCCAGCAGAAAGTCCAGAAACAATAAAAGGGGGTTCACTCCGCTCCTGTGCTGTAGATGGCTGGAGTCCTCGTCGCCAAAATATGTAATAATCCAGTAAGAAGGGTTTAAATGAAGAAGCTTTATTCAGCAGCACAGCATCAAGTATACAGCTTCAAGGTCCAAGTACAACTGACAGAGAGAGGCAGAATGCATCACCAGGAAAGTTCTGAGAACCAGAACTTCATGAATACAGTCTCATGCAATTAAAGGAGAAGTAAGGTATAATGCAGGATGTAACAGTAGGTCTCCAAGGAGACAAAGATTAGATGCACAATATTTTGGAACACTGTATCCTTCAACGTTGAATAAACCAGAGCTTTACATAGGAATCTCTTCCTACTAAGGTCGGGCGGATTTTAACCTTTCACCCACTCCAGACGTCTTTTGGAGTATTTACGGGAGAAAGGGGTGTGAAATATGCACGACTGAGTTACTCTATAAGTCTTGCGTTAGTTTATCGCCTTACCAAACGTTTGGGCGCCATGTAGTGTAGTTCCTAGTTTCCCACTAGGCCCTGCGCATTGGAATAACATAAACAGTAGTATCGACGTGGAACTGCGGATATTCCAGGCCTCCACTGACTATGCTAAACTTAATTGGGTTGTGTTACCAACTAGCTCAGAGGTCACTGGAAACTTTCTTCTCTGCATAGGAAGTGATCAGCTTCCTTGGCACAGACAAGAAGGGATTCAGTCTTCCAACAACCGTGCAACATGACAACTTTGCTCCTCAGATCAAGAGTCAATCTCTAGGGTCGTGTGAAACAATAGACATAGATTTCACTCAGTCAGTCTAGTGCAGTTTACTTTCACGAGATGTAGAGAATAGAGAGACGGGCGTTTGTCAATAACGGGTTAACATTTATTGAACAGTCTTTCTTCTCGTACAAGAGAAATGTATTGCCACAATTGCAATAATTGTTATTATAAAAAGTACGTACAGTAAGATAAGTATTGCGAAATAGAACTGTAAAAGCATTGATATGGTTTCTTAGCCATACAATGGTTTAAAAGTAATAAAACATATATACAGTCATATATACATTAGGCTAACATACTCAACTGGTGCTTCTAACTAAGCCTACCCCAGTGTGCCTGACCTAAGCCTAACACGTGAAAGGGGAGTAAGTAAGTAGCTTTAGGTTAAGTTGGTTTTGCCAAGGTTTGTTTCAAGAATTCTCGTCTAAGGGTTTAGTCAACACCATACCTCTGAATAGAATGATGGAGGATTGGTATCTCCTTCAGGGGTCTCTCTCGATATCCCAGTCACCCGCGAGGGTAAACCGGAAGCGCCGGGACTGGATTTCTCTGCACGAGAAAGACAGCGGCTTCTCTCAGCGCGTCGAGGAAGGAGGGGTGACAGCGTCCGCGGGCAGCTGGAATCTGCTGGATGTCTTCGCAGAGGACGGTTGTTCAGCTCCTTAAGCGTACTGCACCATAGTTCGCGCTGTAGCGGCGATAATGGTAATCAGCAGCTTCACCACCACAGGATAGCAGGCTGCAGCGACAGAGTGCTAGATTTTACCAACACAGGGTCATGCTGGCATCAGCAACAGGCAACGAACTCGCATTGCTTAAGGCAACGTTGGTAATATTTATACCTGACAGGTGCCGGGTTTGACGCAAGTTTGCTGGACATAAGACGTCAATTAAAGATGTCACTAGGAAGTGACAGTTATCAATTGCTCATTAGAGTTCCATTACTAATCAAAACATAGCAAGCGGGGATTTCCAGGTTTGCTAAGTTTTTATCTTGTTGAAGAACTCGGAGTGTTATCTAGGAATATCAGATAGTGACTGCTGCTCTGTCATTGCACTAATTGGTCGCAAAGGAAGTAGCAGAGAGTCATGCTGGAATGTGGCTCTGTTCGTGTGAGGCCAGAGATGACTTTTCAGAAAATCGCACTTGAACGGTTATGCCAATATAGGGAATAAATGGATTTATAGCCGAATAGGGGCATAAGGTCACAGTATCGATCAGGAACCTAGATAAGCACGCAACAGAACCTCAATGTGGTTCTTCCCTTTGAGTCACTGCATTTCTGCGAGATTCAGTTCTTGACATGGAAAGTGGCTTTCCTTGTAGCAATTACATCGCTACAGAGGGTTAGTGAACTGCAAGCCCTCACCATCCAAGAGCCTTTTTTCCAAATTCATTCCAACAGGGTAGTGCTCCGCACTAACCCTAAGTTTCTGCCCAAAGTTGTGTCTCAGTTCCACATCAACCAAACTATTGAGTTGCCGGTTTTCTTTCAAAATCCTGAGTCACTGGCGGAGCGGATGCTCCACACCCTTGACGTTAAACAGGCCCTAATGTATTACATCATAGGACCAAGGATTTTAGAAAGACTAAGCAGCTTTTTGTCGCCTTTGCGCCACATCACAAAGGTAACCCTATTTCCAAGGCTGGTATTGCTAGGTGGATCGTGAAATGTATTCAAATCTGCTATGCAAAAGCAAAACGCACTCTTCCCATTCCACCAAGAGCCCACTCCACCAGAAAGTTGGGGGCCTCTATGGCTTTCCTTGGAAACATTCCCTTAGAGGACATATGTAGAGCAGCCACATGGTCTACCACACACACATTTACTAAGCATTACTGTGTAGACGTGCACTCCAGACAGCAGGCAGCTGTAGGGCAGGCTGTTCTCAAAACACTTTTCCAAACTGCTGCAGCTGGCACGGGCGGCCACCGCTAATGGAGGGACTGCTATGTATTCTATGCACAGATATGAATTCAGCAGCCCACATGCCTCGAACTGAAAATGCTACTTACCAGTATGCATCTGTTCTTGGCATGTAGGGCTGCTGACATTCATATCGCCCGCCCTCCTCCCCGGCGCCTGTAGCAGCTGCAGTATTCACATATATACTCATAGCATGGTCATCATTCACTGAGTTTCACTCCATCTTGGCCACAATGGCTACAAACAATCTGGGGATGGAGTTGATGCCCATGCGCACTGTAGTCCAGGGGAGGAGCCACCTATCTCGTGATACTTCGAAGACTCTTCCAGGACAACAATGTGCAATCATCCGGACCCAACACTAGGCGGCGATCTATGCACAGATATGAATGTCAGCAGCCCTACATGCCAAGAACAGATGCATACTGGTAAGTAGCATTTTCAATAGCATTTTCATTCTGCCCTAACCACATCCAGGTGAACCTCCTGTGTGTCTGCAGTTTGAGGACAATTCTAGCAGTCCATCAAACCTTGCACACCAAGGCTCGGTGATGACCATTTTCTACCAGATGTGTCAAAAGCATGCCCCATACCCAATCCATATGAACTGCATAGACAACCCTTCTCTCCCCTGCCCACCGGTCCAGACCACTACCCATGAGTGCTTGATCACCATACTATTCTAGGACTAAAGAGAAGAGGAAAGCAATGTCAGGCACAGCTAGGCAACACGTTTATTACAACAGTTCTAGATAAACATAGCGTTATTAACAGCCGGAGGACCACCTGCCTAACACCTTGACCTGTTTTGGGCTTAAACCATGTATTAACACATAACACCATGGAATTCTTCAAGGGAGGGAACTAGAGGCTAAGAGGTGTTCAGGGTGAGCTGGCCCCCAAACCTATCATGCACACACAAAAGAAGCTACCCTGAATTATTAGTCAATAACAAAACACAATCAAGTCCATACAAAGCACTAAGTCAGTAAAGTGCTAGGCATCTCAAAAAATGCCCCTAAAATCTGGAACTCCATACCAGTGCATATCAGGACAACCCCCTCCTTCCTGTGCTTCAGGAGACCGCTAAAGGATCTCTTCCTCATCCTACATCTCAGCTTGTGGATCATCCGTCGCCCATTATTACAGATTCTCCACCCCGCTCTCCCTACACCACCTCCTTGTCATTTGTCTTCCCTCGTGCTCAACCACCAACCTGATCAGATTCTACTGGGCCATCCTTATTATTCTTGCTATTGTGTTATGAACTGATGTAAAGCGCTCTGATACCACCAGGTCTTGCCAGCACTTTATAAAACTCTTGAATACATTAATTAAATAAATTAAATACGTTTGTCCCTAAAAATTCAAAAAAGTAATAATGATAATAAAATTAAATAAATACCTGCTAATCTTTAATGCGGATGGAACCCTTTCCTATTCTTTGAAGTATACAGAAAATCTCCTGTGTGCTAGCTGGCTAAACCTCCGTTCTTTAGCACCCTCGCTGTATGTGATTGTCACTAAAGCCATGAAATATAGAATGAAAGTAAAATAGGAACTCCATTCTAAGCTATTTAGTGATATCCAAAGACACCTTTAACATTAAATGGAGAGGGATTTTTTCATGCTGCCAACTTGGCTTCCAGTGTGTGAAATCATTAGTATTTACATTTGATAGACAGCACAAAAATAATGATTAAGAGTAATATCCAAGTCTCAATATAATGTTAAACTAATTTCTCCTGACTTCACATTTCAAGATTGGAAGACAAAATAATTCAAAAAATAAAGTGCAATGGATTGGTATAATCTTGTGCCTTACATCAAACGTTTTTAAAAACAAAAAATAAGTATATACTAATCTTTTGTTGGGAATGAACCCCTATCAAGGTTCCCTACGATCTGTAGATTTTCCTTTGTACTGTCTAGTTTGAGGACAATTTGTTTCCTCTAAGGAGTTGTTAGAGAAGCGCAGCAACATAGAACACAAAAAATATATGTTATAATCCCTCAGATTCATATTAAAATTAAGGAAGGGGAACTAATATAGAGACCAATAAAACCTTTTAAATGTGTTCATAGCTTGTCGCATGGGAAGTTTCAAGCAAGATTTAAAAAGCATTTGCAATGCAACAGGTCTCGAATTAGTTAGTTAGAGAATTTGGCATTGTTTATATTGAGCTGGATATGTTTGCTGGTTTGTGTACTGTGTGTGTTAGGGAATGGCAGGTTTGTATGTATCTGTGGAGTAAGTATGTGTATTATAGCGATCCCATGCCATGTTTACATTGGCAGTGAGGCTAACAGTAGACATATACACAGGCATAAACATACAGAGCGACACATGGTCCGATACACACATGGAGACAAACACACAGAGACAGACACGCACATAGAAACATACACACCGAGACGCACAGACAGTCACGCACACATAGACTGACGCGTATAGAGATGCACACGCAGAGACCCACATAGAAACAAAGATGCACACACAGAGAAGAGACGTACTTGCAGAGACAAATGCACATATTGAGACGCACACACAGAAAAATACACGCAGATAGAGACATGCACACCGAAACAGAGATGTGCACCGAGAGACAGAAACACGCACATAGAGATGCACACACAGACACGCGCACACAGCAAAAAACACTCGCAGACAGAGATATGCACACAAGAGGGGATGTCACTGTTAGGGGATGCCATGACAGAGGCATGGGAGGTGGGCTGGCATGTACAGAGAAGGAAACATACATTACAATTTTTATTTTTAATTATAAGAGAACAATGGGAAACCACAGAGGGGGTGAACAAATACAAACAAGCCACACTCGTGACAGTTGCAGAATTTGCAGACCACATTGGACTCTATTTTTTCCATTTTCAGAGACTAACCCTAAACCGACTGCTGCTAGGTATGTCCTCAGCCTTTCATGAGGATTTGTCAAAAACACTTAGGAGGAACTTTCGAGCAAGAACAGCAGAGACTGGAGAACAAGTAGCCAGATGATAGAGACTGGGAAAGTAAAGCAAGTATATGAGATTCCGCTTTAGAGCGCTGCCTGCCTCATTTCGTGTATATTTTGAAGAAAAGCCAATTTTGAAGAAAAGCCAATATGGTTGAGCTTCCCAGCCTTTTAACTGCTGCTGCACACAGAGGAGGCATCCAATGTTAGTAAACTCTGTAAAAGGACAGAGCATTCAAGAGGGAAGCCCCTTACACTGGACGGAAGCCCCTTACACTGGGGGAAAACGTTGCGTTGTGCAGATGAGTGAGCAGATTACACTTTGAGTGCTTAACAGATGCATACAAATTTGGCTGATATTGCGAAAATATTTTCTTCACGAATTACCTGTAATTTTTGTGCAAATGAGGTGTACTGTGACAAATACACTTGGGTGAAATATGTAAGCTGGGTATGCCTCCGAGCACCGAAGTCGCATGAGAACCGCTTTCAAAATATGACCCTTAACAGTTTCCTCAGCAACTCGGGAACGGTGTTTGTGCCACATGTAGCAGTTGCAAGCACACAGTTCCACAGTGCCTCAGACATTATCTGCTCAAACCAGTCCTAATGGGCGAAAAATAAACACTTTTACGCAAAATCCATTATGGGAACTTATGCCAGAATACATTCGCATAATTCAAATGTGTCCAGGTCTACAGACATGTATGTACAGCACCCGCAGAGTAAACGTTTTGTTTTCAGTTTAGGGTGAAGTTTCAAGTCTCGCCACAAAGTGGCAGCAATTCCCATAAGTGTGGGATGGCGGAGAGCATTATGTAAGACTACATCAAACTACAAGAAATGTAACTCCATCGTATATCGTGCAGTCGGGGTTAGCGACTGTAAAACGAGTTCCGCCCTAAATTCAGCTCTCACATCAATCTGAAGAAAACATTTTTCCTTCGAAACTTAAACATCTGCACATTGGATAGTTCAATGAGGCCTTCCAGAAGAAACCCAAACACTGGTAAGACAAAAACAATTTAGCATCATGTCACAAAGACAGGAAAACTAACAGGAAATTTGGAAGAAGGAAGAGTAGAATTTACCCAAGGAATGAGGGTGGCGCGTGTACTGTTCTTATAAACATTTCCATTTTTGATACAGACATCTTGCATGATTTACTGCCCCCAAAATAAGCGTTGAATATTCATGTGTATATAACGGTGACCGGTGCTATCGTCCCACAACGCACACTAGGGCCCTTGTGACAATATTTATATATCTATATATATAGATAGATAGATAGATAGATAGATAGATAGATAGATAGATAGATAGATAGATAGATAGATAGATAGATAGATATATTGTCACAGGGGCCCTAGTGTGCTTTCAGGGACGATAGCACCGGTCACCGTTATATACACATGAATATTCAACGCTTATTTTGGGAATATGTATGTATGTATATATGTATGTCACTTTATACATCCTGATATAAACATAGCCATTGTTCAAATAACATAAATTCACACATATGGTCAGAGTTACATTATACGATATCTGCACAAATTTGCATCGAAGCACACGCTCACACAAGTCTAGCTCCAAATCAATATGAACATTCGCATACAGGTCCTACTCACAATTTTGTAAACTAATAGACTTCAAAGATGAAGTTGTAACAACATTAAATGATTTAAACTACAATAAAAGGGGTCTTTTTGAGGAGGTGTGGATTTAAAAAAAACACTTCACGCAGGCCCTAATGTAGGTGCTCGGTCTGTTTGTGAGTGTCTCGAAGACGGCAGATCACGGTATGCTCAGGATCACACGAGCTTGCTCACGTGTGAAACTGAGATTCTAGGTTCAGAGTCAACAATTCATTCCTACACGGCATCCCCTTACTATCACGTATTGGGAACACTCCACAAACATCTACTCTGGTCCTTAAAGAGGGGCGAGTGGACGCAAATTGGGTAATTTGATTTATTTCTGTGCCGAGCATTGTGTAGGTTTGTTGCATGTGTTGTTATTATTTTGTGTTGTGTGTAAACCTAGCAGTGCAGAATTTTTGTAAAGCGCCTTGAAGTAGCAAAAAGGCACATGCGACGCTTTACACAGTAGCAATAATCAAGCAATGCCACTCACACCCTAAACCCTCGCTAGACCCCGAAGAACGTGTAACCCAAAATGCCTCTCTGCAGAGCAGGCAATGCCGCGAGCTTCACTAAACAGGTCACAGAACTCGGGGACCGGGGCAGTAACTGGGTCAAACCGGGAGAAATAGGTCGCTTCTAATTTATCAAGCTCTGCACAGGAAACATTTTCAATAAGCAATGCACAGGAGGCCCTTGTATGAGGGTACACCTGCAAACACACACACACACAACGGTTTCCATCCAAAGGAGGCCTAAAACCAGGCCCAGAAATAGTGAAGGGGGAAAGTATTCTAGTGCCACTTTTAGTAAACGTCAAAGAATGACGGGGACATTTCTGGATATGATCTGGGATGGTCCTAAAATACAAACGTGATGGTCACAGGTCCATGCTGCACTGGAGGACGTGATGGACTTCCCGATACCACAGGACCTCAATTGTTATCCTGGATATAACAAATGATTAGGCTGGGTCAAATGGAAATAAACTGTTGCTGCATACTGGATACCTTGTGGCCAAAACCAGTGTTGCCAGGCGCTGGCGGACAAACATTAGCCCCCGAGGTGTCAGTGGCTTTGGGGCACGGACTATGGTGCTCCAGCTAAAAGTCCATATATTTTCATGGGCAACCCTGGCTCCTATATAAGTATTGAGGTAAGAACCCTGGCTCCTATATAAGTATTGAGATAAGAGGTTAGACCACTTCCAAAACTCCTTGCTCACAGAAAGTGCGCTGTGGTTTGCTGTGTGGTTAACGTATGCTAAGAAATAGTTCCTATGATGTCGTCTCTAACATTGCAGATTACCCACGTGACAACGACTTCTGTCAATTACTTTATTCACTGCCTGTTTTGTGTTCAGGAAACAATACCAAGTGTACAAAAAAAACTATCAGCTCATGCTTTCGGTAGAGCACCACCTGCTACAAGAGCACACTACAGCCTTCCCAACTGTAAAATTCTTAATAGGTTTAAAGAAAAAAGTTATAAATACTGCACCGAGACACTCAAAGGTATACAGCCATTACATAGCATTAAAACGCAAAGTATAGGTTTGGGTCATGACATCTGGTAGGTCGAGTGCTGCACACGTGCTTAAGGCCTCAGGCCAGTCCCCACATGCAGCAGGTCGAGGGCACGGGCTGCACTCTAACCTGCAAAGCCATCTACTTATACCACAGACTTTCTGCAAACCCCCAACCACAGATCCACCTCCAAACGGGAACGCATACTGGGCTGTGGAGGAGCGGCAGCAGATGGCAACCTATGGTCCTTCTGAGTCTCCCTTTTAGGCTGCGGGGGCTTCTGAGGCTGCCGGGCTCCGGTGAGCCCAGTCTTCTTTGTCTCCTCCTTACACTTCCGACTGGCATGCTCTTCTTCGGCTTGTCGCAGGATGTCCAGCGGGTCCGACTCATTGTCATACTTCATGGCAGCGGCCGGAGTGAGGAGCATGTGAGACTTTTTTTAATTAAATGCGTTCGTATAAAATGAAGAGTTTACCCTTGATAGCTGTTCTCGAGTTCTGGTGGACAAATGTCTCTTTCTCACCAAACCCTGTTCTAATTGGTAGCCCAGAAGGCAGTTGCATTTTAAGAAAGGAATTTCTCTAGATGTCTGTGTTGGAGCATGGGAGTGTAAACATGTTCGTACCCGTGCAAAAAAATCCCGGTGCTGACCGAGTGCTTAGTAAAGGCTCGTAGATAGACAGTAAGAACGCAGGCGTTGTGCATTTGCGCTGCTTTACATTTCTGCAAATGCATTTCCTATGTATGGCACTGATAAAAAAACAAGCTAAACAAGCGCCGCCAGCCCGAGCTTCGCCGTAAAATGGATCAAGAAAAAAAAAAGAAGTTCTGCAGTGGTGCGCGTGCCACTGCAAGCATTTGTCTTCAATTATTGTCTGGCCGCGATAATAGAAGACACATAGGCCATAGGCGGAGCTATGCGACCACCTATGGCCTATTGCGTGTTCTGTTAAAAACAGCACGCAAAGCCCAATCAAAATGGACCTTGGAAATGCACACGCACGAGCTGTGGAATTTCAAGGTCCATTTTTAAACCCCATACAACAGGGCTTTTCGGTTCGCGAGCTCTAAAAACCAGTTAGTTAAAATTATATCAATGGAGTCTCACATTTGTATGACTTCTATAACCATAACAGTTAGCATACAAATGTATTCCTAGCCAGTCAGTGTTTCAGAATTGAGAATAATCCTCTAATTTCTCCTGTTCTCTCTTTATCAGGATCTAAAAATGCTTTATCTAATTATCTATATGCTGTTTTCCCTCATGATCGTGCAATCAAAAGATGTTATGGCAAGAATGTCACGTGAAATTAAGTCTTGTATTCTCAATCTACATGATAGTTGATCGAACCTACACATCCAAGTCAGTAATAAAAAATTCAAACTAATGCCCCTCATTACCAACAAATATTTTATAAAACCTGCTTTTCCCCCAATGTAATATGCTCATTGTTATGATTTTCATATCCTACTGCATCTTTCAATATATACAAAATGATCTCAGTATAACATGCTCATCTATTTTCTACCATTATTCAATACGGATTAATGCCACATCTAAAGTAAAGTGTAGATTTCCCTGTCCTTGTTGAGACCTTTTCGTCATTTCACACTGTTTCGAACGTATTGGTCCAGAATGTCTCTATTGGTTTTCGTTTTGAGTCACTTCCCCTCCGATCTTGTTTCATCTGTTATATGCCCACTAATCTAATTCTGACTTTCATTAACTGTATGCTTCTCTTTCATGTGTCACAAGTGGATAAAATTGTATCATTTTTCAGTGTCGCCACATGTTCTCGCCATCTTTCCTTCAATTTATATTTTGTAGAACCTACATACTGTAATCCACTGAATACAATTTTTAGTATTGAACTTGAAGAATTCCCACCTTTTTTTAAGTCTCAATTTTCGTAAAATTGTGAAATTCTCGCATTTCGTTAACCCTTTCGATGCTGATGACGAGCTCAGCTCGTCATCACCCACGGGTGTCGTGTGCTAATGACGAGCTGAGCTCGTCATAGTGCCACTAAAATGGCATTTTCCAGCACAGGGGGGGGAAAACGCCCAGCAGCAATGTGGTTAAGAAATGTGTGCTACAAGTACTACATCTCTGGCATCCCCTAGGAGATGCTGGTAGCCAATGGGACGCAGGATTATTCTAATCATATAATTAATTATATTTTATGTGACTGGGACTCAGTAGATTCTTTGAAGTTGGTGCCTTTTATGTCATCAAAGGGTTGGTTGTGATCTACTTATCCAAATCAAGTTTCAAAATATCCAAAAGTTGGACAAAACTTCTATTCAACTTCATTATCAGTCCTGTGATAGGGTATAAATCTAATGTGCTTATTTCTATTGCCTCTTTTTATTGGTTTGTCCTTAATTCTATCTGTGACAATTTCCTGTCCTCGACTTCAGCCACTTGGCGTGCTTTCACTCTATAACCTCTATCAGAAAGAACTCTCCCCCACAAAATCAGAGAAAACATGGCGGCACCCTCACAAGGGTGCCATGCAGCACCAATTTCCTAGACCCCAAGGAGGGCCAGCGTTCTCGCCCAGTGCCTGCCACCCTGTGCCCCTGCACTCTTTACCTCATCCTGCGCTGTTTGTTTGAAACTACTAGAGTAAGTTTGCCACACATTCTAAGAGAGGTAAATGAGAAAATGCAACACAAGCAACTACAAGGCTCACACCATCCCTCCTGCTCGGCAACAAGAGATCTGGGACATTATTGTATGTCCCCAATAGGTGGTCAACCGCAGACACTCTTACTGTATGGCAGCAGCTAGACTCAGCAGCCATGCTGTTCACAGTAGTCTGTTTTGGAAAACCTATTATACGTTTGAGTGCAAGAGCACCGTGTTTAAAAATCCATCCACAGGATTTCGAGTTTGTATCGGAGATTGCTCAGCGGGTGAGCCACCTGCTGTGGAGTTTTCTGTTTAGCTTGCCTCTCATTGGTTTGTCTCTCCGGCCAAAACGATTAGACGAATAGCAATGCATTTTCATTTGTAAAGGAACCGTGTCTTGGTGATGCCTTTGGGAAGGATGTTTGAAGTAGCCCCATTTACAGATGAGTGGCCCTTCAGAAGGCTGTTTGCAGGCGCGCCGATTACAGGTGACTGACTGCCTTTGTGGAGGCTGGGTGTCGGGGCCTGTGTACAGATCACTGACTGTGTGAGAAACCATTAGGCAGGCTGGATGTAGGGGCCCTGTTTTCCAGATGCCACTGTGAGAGGTGCCACTTGGACTGCTGTACATAGGACCCCATGTGCACGTGACTGCGTGTGGAGATTCCATTCGGAAGGCTGTTTGAAACGGCCCCATTCATTACGGGTACCCGGTACCCGAAAAGCCCCGCACTGCAAGCATTCCGGAAGAATCTCAAGACCTGGCCTTTCGGAGGACTGTAGCTGCCCGAATCCCGCCACCACTCCCAGCGCCGAGAGACCTTCAGGGGTGAGTACTGCGCTCTAGAAATCCCCTGTCTGATTGATGGATGGATGGATGGATGTCTTATCTATATGCTCTGCAATGGCAAAGAGCATGTCCTTCGTGTTACGATCACCTCTACCCCGAGTTTAGGGGTCCATTGAACCCGTGGAGCACCAGACCGCCCTGCCATGTTTAGGTCTCGTTACAGACCCCGTTTAGCTGTCTGTCGCCGGGAAAGGATATGACGGTCTGTTGTCGGAGGAGGCGATGACAGGTGCGATGTGTTTTATGTCACATGGACAGAAAAAGAAATAATGGCCGGATTGTTACTTACCTTGTATTTTTGCATGAAGCAGGTTTCTTATGCCAAGCAGATGCTTTTAGCACACGAACAGGTCAGTGGGGTCCGTGCGAGACCTCAGCTGTTTCTGCATGAATGGGGCATTCATGGCTGCGACCTTTGGGGGGACAGTTTGGAGCAGGCCTCGCTGTCCGCGTCCAGCCTCTCACTCTCACTACTTGAAAATGGAGTGCTGAGGTGTGAGTATATTTAGAGCGTCGAGAAAGAGCCGAACACTTATGTTGTGTTTTTGCGCATCTGAAGGGCCTAGCCGCCTGTCCCCGAGATATCTGTAGTCATTTTTGCAGCTGCGCGCGTGCATGCACCCTCAGAGTGACTTGGCGCCCTTGTCACTCTTTTTTTTTTTTTTTTTTTTTTTTTTTTTTGTTAATAGACATGACGCACAGCACAGAGAGCACCCGTGATGCTGTACAACCTGGCTATAAAACGATTGGCCCAGCAAATAGGCCTAATAGGCGATGCTTGTTAGTCCAGTTAATCTGGCTTAATTCTCAAATAAACTTCAAGCTCTTCACACAAAATAAAATTTGCAGTCGAGAGTGGATAACTGAGCATGCAAAATTGTGAGTGAATGACGACACATCTGTTTTTCCCAGTATGCACAGTCGGTCCGACGAGATGTTTTTCCTCGAGTTACTTTCGTGTGCCCGGCTCGTTGCTCGGTATCAGGTGATGATTTTGGGCTGGTCTGCTGAGGGTCACATGATGTTATCATGCTGGAATGGGAACTCGAACATGTAAACTGGGGGTGTACAAAGCTGCTTGGTCATTGCCCAAGGTCCTAATGTTTGTAAAGTATCGAGGATCAGCGTCCAAAAGGGTTAACAGGGAAGCTCTGTTGACGCTTTTCTTTTTTTTTTATTTTTTTTTTTTATTTCAAATCGTTTTTATTGAAGTAAGAAAACAAAGCAAAAGACATTACATTAAATCTTCCATCAAAAGTGAATTATTACAGATGTTGTCAGACTAATACAGAAACTATAAATGATAAAAAAACAAAGAGAAGAATCACTCTTGCTTGTCACGTGGTTATTGATCAAGTTGTTAAACACTTGACGTGCGGATGAATGGGAATAGCTCTGACATATTAACTAGGATCACACCCATATAACCATGATACTATTACAAGGTCGTATTGCTTCAAGGTGGCTCAAAATGGAGGGATGAATCGTCTAGCGACTTCCATAATTTCTTATTGGATGGACACCACGTAGAGGACTGTAACGCCTGATTCGTGGCACCTCTCAGGAAAGACAGCCATTCCTGCCAAATTTTAAAATTTACTTCCTTAAAACATTTCCACTTGCATAAAACAACCTTACATGCCAATGTCAACATTAAATCCAAGAGCTGGCGATCATGCTCATTTGCCAATCGCGGTTCCAACCCCCCTAAAATGACATATACAAATTCCTTCATTGGCTTTATCTTAAACACGTGATGAATGCATACAAATACTTTTTCCCAATATTCTCTCAGCAGGGGACAGTTGAATAACATGTGAGGAAGATCACCAGTCCCTGATTGGCAATTCCAGCACTCCGGGGAGTCACGTAGTTTACATTTAAATAGCTTTTCCGGAGTCCAGAACGACTTATTTATGAGCATATACTTCGTCTGGAATAGGATGGGTGATACTTTGTGGGCAAGTGCTGATTTATGAATCCATTCCCAATCCCACTCTATCCCTGTGGAGTTAGGTTCCGCATCCCATTTCACTTCCACTGCTTTGTGAGATTTGCTGGGCAGCGGTAACAACAATTTATACACCTTGGAAACGAAGTGACCTGAGTGCATAATGCGTGGGAGATGTGTTATCAGCCACGGAGTGTAGGGTGTGAAGTTACGGCTGGTTAATGTCGCCTTGACTTTTAGAAAATGATAGAAGTCTATCGGGGCTAGGCCAAACTTCGTCTGTAGGCTTGAGAACGGGATTGGTTCGCTGTTGTCATACAAGTCTCCGGCCAGGTTAATACCTTTTTCGGACCATGACTCCCAGAAGAGTTCCACACCCGTGTGTTTAAGGTAGGGGTTTTTCCATAATGACATGCATGATGATTTAGAGAATGTCAATTTGGTTTTATGCGTTTGGTCAAGTCTAAGTAGGGCCCTTCTGGTATTTAACAATATGTATCTGGAGTGAGGTAGGTGCGACAGATCCATGGTGATTAAAGACTCAAGCGGAGCCTTGCCTACTATTGATCTCTCAATGTTAATCCACACAGGAGTGTAAGTTGGTGATTTTATTAACCATTGAGCACCTTGCTTACAAAGAAAGGCTGTCTGGTAGTTCCTGAACGATGGCAGACCCAGGCCACCTTTATCTTTTGCCAGTTGCAGTTTCTTTAGAGATATCCTGGCTTTCTTGCCCCGCCACAGGAAGTTACCAAACAGCTGGTCTATTTTTAAGACAAAATTATTAGAGAACGTCATAGGGAGCATACTGGCCAGGTAGTTAACTAAGGGTGTTGACATCATTTTGAGAGTTTCAGCCCTGCCCCACCAAGAGAGAAATTTCGGAGACCAACTTTCTAGAAGAGTAGATATTTTTTTCAAAGTCGATTCTTCATTTATTTTTAGAGTGGAGACCAAATCCTTATCGAAGTCCAACCCCAGGTACTTAAAGCATTTGGGCTGCCATGTAAGACCAGAATCCCCCAAGATCCCCTTGTCCCCTATATTGTTGAGCAGCTTGACCTCCGTCTTGTCTTTATTGAGCTTGTAGCCCGAAACCCTCGAAAATTCTTCAATGTCCGACATGAGTGCAGACACTGCCTCATCCGCCCTTTCAGATAAGACAAGCACATCATCTGCATATGCTGTCAATTTAACCGTGCAGTCTCCAAAGGGTATACCTGCAATTTTAGGATCTTCCCTTATATGATATAAGAACGGTTCAATTGCCAACAAAAATAACGAGGGTGATAACGGGCACCCCTGCCTCGTACCTTGCTTTAAGCAAAAGGAGGATGAGAACGAACCACCCGCCCTTACTCGCGCCGAGGGGCAGCAATAAAGTGACATCACTAGCCGTGTGAATGTTTCCCCCAAATTAAATTTATTGAGGACTGCTTTGAGAAAGACCCAATCAACCTTATCGAAGGCTTTTTCGGCATCTAACGTTATTGCCACTGTAGGGGTGTCTAGAAGTTTAGATTTCTCTAGCACATGCGCCAAAATCCGTGTGTTATCACTGGACAACCTATGCTTTAGGAAGCCCGCCTGAGATGGATGGACTAGTTGTGGGAGCACCTTTTGAAGACGTGCGGAGAGTATCATTGCTAGAATCTTACAGTCAATATTAATTAGTGAAATTGGCCTGTAGTTTTTTGGGAGCGATGGATCTTTCCCTTCCTTCGGGAGCACTGCAATTGTTGCCTCCGCCAGAGTGCCTTTTACTTCACCAGAGCTATTTATTTCTTGGAATAGGTTTAGCAACGGCCCAGTTAACATAGTTGGAAATGTTTTATAGAATTTTGCTGTAAAGCCATCTGGGCCTGGTGCCTTCCCTGATTTCAGTTTTTTAATCGCACTTTCTACTTCTTCAGCACTAATTGGGCCATTTAGACTAACCTGGTCTTCAGCGGTCAACCTTGGAAGGTCACACTCGTCCAAATAATTCTTAATTTTATCTTCCTCCACCTTTGTATTTTTTGCGTACAGGTCCTCATAGAACACCCTAAATACCTCAGCTATCTTATCTGGATCAGAATGTGAGTTCCCTGAGGCGTCCTTAAGGATGTTAATACAGTTTTTTTGTACTTTAAATTTCAAATATGAAGCTAGACTCTTTCCTGCTTTATTGGATTCACAAATCTTAAACCTCTTCCCTTTGTCCAGCCAAACTCCAGCCCTTTCACTTATTAACTTATTGTGTTCATATTTCTTATTTGCCAGAGCATAAAGAGTCATATTGTCTCTTAACCTTAGATGTTTACTTTCAAGATCTCCAATTTCACTTTCAAGGGATTCTAGTTTCGCGTTATAATTTTTATTCATGGCAGACCTAATCTTGATACATACACCCCGTATTGTACTTTTCATAGCATCCCATCTAGTAAGATCAGATGTGTCCCCCTCTTTATTAATTTGCAGGTAAGAGACAATGGCAGCTTGTATTGTAGATCTGTGTTGAGCATCGCTTAATATCTCATCATTCGGGCGCCAAGACGTCTGCCGGGGAGATGATTTGGCATTTGTAATGGACAGGGAAATACAAGAATGATCCGACATCACACGAGGCTCTATGTTGGTAGATTCGATTCTGGGTACCCCGTTCTGTGTTATGAGGATGTAGTCAATCCTGGAATATGAATCATGCGGTGTAGAATAAAAGGTATAATCCCTCCCTGTGGGATTCTGGAGCCTCCACGCATCCACTAAATGAAAGCGTTCACACAGATTATTGAAGGCTCTATGGGATTTGTTTGGTTTGAAAGGGCAGTGGGAGTCCCTATCTAGCGTTGCGTCTTTTGGAAGATTAAAGTCACCACCCACTATATGAACAGCGCTATCTGGGATATTTTCCATATGTTTATTTAAGTCCTCCCAAAACTTGAGGTCACTTGTGTTAGGAGCATATATGTTCGTAACATAAAACTCCGTATTTTCTTTGCTTAGTTTTGCCGTAACCCACCTCCCGTCTGAGCTAGCCTCATGAGATAAAACCTCCACCTTTGATCTCTTCGCGACAAGAATCAACACCCCATTCTTTTTGTGTACAGATTCTGCACCCACAACCTCGTTGTAAAACTTGTTCCTCAAGTGGTAAAACAGCTTAGCTTCCAGTTTCGTCTCTTGTAACAATACAATATCGCCTTTCAATCTGCGCACATAATCTAAGATTTTTTGTCTTTTGATAGGCTGGTTCAGACCTTTAACATTGAGTGACAATATCTTCATCTTGTCCATATTACATACTCCCATCGGAGTATTCACAGCGTTATGTGTGAACAGTTAAAGAATGCTTCATTTGGAGAAAGACGTACATCACACTTGACCAATTACAAAATGTTGGTCTTCCATCTCCCTGAGACTTCGAGAGGACATATGAGTGAACACAGAGGCTATAACCCACATCACCATCAAGTGTCAGTGCAGTAGTGAAAATGCAAGCAAGAAGAAGAAAAAGAAAGAGAAAAAGAAAAAGAATCGAATATAAAAGACAAGTAACACATACCCGAACCCCCAATCCCCTCGACCCCCCACCCTTCCCACCCCACCTGTATTTTGTAGGCATGGCGATTGGAGAGAGAGTGCAGTGCAGCCTCCCCGTGCCTAAACATATCCATATTCTTTGGAGCATTCAAGACTATTAACATTTACTCAAAACTTGTGAGTTGTTCTAACTATCACAACTATCACGACTATCACAACTATAATAAATCAAGTACCAAGTAACCTTGCACGTATGAGGAAATGCAAAGACTGCAAGATAAAAGATAAACGAAACAAGGCATTACCTTCATTAGACTGAGTGTCAGGACCCACATTAATACCAGCTGGTAACATTATAAAACTAAGTTGTGAGGTATGCGAAAACGCATTACACGTATAAGCGAAATAGCTCATGGTCGAAGAGTACAAATGTTTAAACATGGATACCACAGTCAGCACCTTAAACGAAATAGCTCATGGTCGAAGAATACAAATGTTTAAACATGGATATCACATTCAGCACCTTAAACCTGGGCCCTAACCTGGGCCCTCAAAGTATCCTGAAAAATGTATATAAATGTATAGAATGTGTATAATACGGATACATATACGGAAATACAAACTCCGAATCAGAAAGTCTTCAACTTTGGCCATAATCCTTATTTCCAAAGTACCAAATTCGTGTGACATAATAGCTGAACATATTCAATTGCTCTGCTTAACAACTAGGAAATGAAAACCATTGGAGAATGCGTGTAGCAGGATACCCTTCATTTATAACCTGAGGCTGAAGCCTGGTCAGCGGGGCTTTCATGATTATTCGTCTCCATGTCCAAGTCCTCAGGGCCATCCAGCATACGTTTCAATTTCAGTGGATCTGAAAAAATGTGTGGAGAGCCCTGAATAATCACTCGATACCTTGCCGGACCAATGAATCCATATTGGAAGCCCCTTTTCTTCAGTTGCGGTCGAAGCGCCAAGAATGCCTTCCTGACTTCCACCGTCTCTTTACTGTAGTCTTGAGATATATAGACCTTAGCAGACTTCCACAGAATGTGATTGTTTTTACGCATGAAGGTAAGAATCTGTTCTACATGCTGGTACCGGAGTGGTTTGCAAACAATAGCTCTGGGACCCTTTTCATCCTTTGAGATCCTTGCCGGGACTCTGTGGGCTCTATCAAATTCTAGTGGGTGTACAAACGTCATGTTTGTAGCTTGGGTAAACCAGGACTCAAGAAAAGCCACGCAGCTCCCCAGTTGATCCTCTGAACCTTCCGGAATTCCAAAAATGCGTAGGTTCCCCCTTCGATTACGGTCCTCCAATTCAGCGAGTTTCCGTGTTGTTTGATCCGCTGCTATACACAAGCGTTTAACTGCGTTGCAGGTCTTCACTTCCATATCCTCGAGTTTGCTAATCCTCGTTTCCGCCTCTAAAAGTTTTGCATTGGTATCGCGGTTATCTTGTCTGATTGCTGCCACTTCTTCTTTTGTCGCCTTCGCCAGATCCCTGACTTCATCAAGTCTGCTAAGTATTAAATCTATTGGATCCGGGTTATCCTTCCTCCCTTTGCCAGGTGAGGGTAGATCAGACTTAAGTCTCTTTAGACTTTTTGCTAGCTCTTTGTCTGACATGTTTATTCGTGATGTAGACTGACTGATGTAGACTGACTGATCGTGGACAGTGATTCACCTGATTTGTGCCTGACCGCCGTGACGCACTTACTTGTCCAGGCTCCGGAGAATTTTCTATTTGTTCCTATCTGTTCCCCAGATGACCATTGAGAGAGCTGAGATAGCCAGGAACCGGCAATCAATGAAGCTGACCGTTAGTTCTATCAAGTCAAACACTGTGCTGAAGGCGCCATTCTTAACTCAGGATGAAAGTTTGCGTCACCATTTGGAGTATACCATAGCTTAAAATACTCAATATGTGTGGAGTGGAACTCACACTCAATCGCATTACAGTGACACAGCGTGTGGTAGGCGCACTCTCCGATCATACATTCAGAATCTTCACTTTTTTTTCAGTCTTTACCAGTCTTTACCAGCTTCTGCCCATTATAAAACAACAACTAATCATACCTTCATGTTGAGCCTGCACCCAACCATCATAGCATATGAGATTGTGGCAGCCCTGGTGACTTAGCAGTGTCAAGGTAATTGGGATGATTTGGGAACATGGTCAGACCTCGCATATAAGATCAATATCAATCCTCAGGGGCCAAAATCATCCCAGAAAGCACATTTCCATTTATCATCAAGTTACCGATTTTAATGTTATTAGTGAAGCCAATGATCAGACGTTTTTCAGGCACAATCGTTTTTAATTCCTTAATCCCAGTGGAAACGCTCATATCATGTGGGTAAAGTCAATCTGTGGACCTGCAGTTCTTAAAATATGCGTTACTCCGCCATTTTGTATGATGCGAGTGGTGGCTGCTTTCTGTGCTCGTTTTCTGTGCCTGCCAAGCGTTTCATTTACTCACGGTTCTGCACCCGCTACCCTTTCCATGCCACTCACAGACCGATTCACCGGCGGAATCCTTGAAGTCTGTTCTCATGCCATGGAACCTCGATCTCCGTCTGCCGGCGTCTTCGTCTTCAGCGGCTTGCTGGGCGGACACGTCGCCTTCCTCCCGCCGTCCTTCACCAGCGCCCGGCAGCGTCCGGAGCGGAGCTGCCAAGCATTCAAAACCGGACTTCTCCTTCACACAGCTCGTCGACTGAGCGCTCTATGTGACCCGCTCACATTCCGCCGTCCGACTCTTTTATTTTTGTCGGCGCTGGAGAGGGTTATTACGCTCCAGATCAAGGCGATTCCTTCGGCACGGGCAGAGGGATTTAGAGCGCCGCCATCTCCCTCGGCGTCCAAACCACGCCCCTCTGTTGACGCTTTTCTAACCTTTTCGAAGTCACCAGAATTTATAGCGCGCTGATTCCATTTGTATGGGCTCGCGACACTCTGAACTAAATCGAGATATAGAAGACGGCCGTCAATTCTGACTTATTAAAATGCATATGCTCAAAGATTCGCGCCTCGGGAAGTGGGTGTTCGAGCTCAGCAGAGGCCGGAGGTTCTTACGGATCATGGCCCGCCTTCGCATTCCCGACACTAACCACCACACTTTCCACTAACTACGGCTACCCTGCCGACATCCACCCCCACTCACCCCCGCCCTCGGGGAGAAAGAAAACTGAGTAGCAAGATCCGCTCGTGCTGCCGGGGGGGTGCAAGGACCGTGTAAGTGCCACTTAGCGCTTTCATTGTAAGGCTAAGTGCAGCTATCTAAACGTTTATCTGGGAGGCCCGCCGCCAGTTGCCGGAAATACCTTACACCAAGGCAGCCTCGTTTTGATTCCACCCGGACCACCCTTCTTCCACCATGATACACTTTCTCTATCTTGCTGGTTCTTATTCTTCCTGCTTTCTCCCTTTATCACTGTTTAGTTATCCTTACCACCCTCTTCTCTTCTGACTCCCCCGTTCTATCTCTTGCTTTGAGTCTGTGATGACGAAAAATAAGTCCTGGACCCTCCCGCCACCGTATCCGCCTGTACAACTTAAGCATGTGTGCCCCGCCCAGTGTCACCCACTCAGACCCTGCAGAGCAGGGTGAGTGCAGTCGCTCAGGGGCTGCAGGGTGAGGGTCTCACCAGTGCAAACCCCTGCTCATGGACATGGGGAGTGCCTGACGCACCTATTCAGGCACGCCCCTTGAGAGGGTTAATCACTCTCCCACACTGTGGCGCACTCAGAAGTGGTAGCAGGTGAGTGCCTCTCCCATGCACTCACGAGCAGCAGGCCAGGAGTCTTTCCCATACTGACACTTATTCACGAGTAACAGGAGCAGGACTGAGTGTCTCTCCCACACTGCCACGCACTCACGAGCAGTTGGGCCAGGGTGAGTGCCTTTTCCACACTCACGAGTACCAGGAGCTGGCTGAATGCCCCTCCCACGCTGTCACACGCTCACCAGCAGCTGGACCAGAGTGAGTGCCCCTCCCACGCTGTTACACTCTCACTAGCAGCTGGACCAGGGTGCGTGTCTTTCCCATACTATCACACACTCACCAGTACAGTAGCTGGGCGAGTGCCCCTCCCTCGCTATCACAGACTCACTAGCAGCTGGACCAGGGTGAAAGAGACGTACTCAGATTCTGCTGCGAGGGAGGGAGTGAGTGTCGGCGAGGGAGAGGCACTCCGCTGCTCCGGAGTTGAATTTGCCGCTCGAAATTCCACATCCCGATGAGCAGGGTTTTTCTGACTGCACACTCCACATATGACTGAATTTTCACATCCGATGTTCACGGGGTAGATGTGGGGGGTGGATGTTTAGAAGTGAGTAATGGGGTGTGGCAAAGGCAAATGTTTAACTGGAGTGTAGAGAAATGGGTTTCTCCTCATGGAAAAATGTGAAACGTGGTTACTTGTGCTGTCCAACACACTCAGTCGGATTTTCTGCCCTGCGTAAAATCTTTGTAAATTGGTCTTGGGTAATAAGTGTGGCCATTGGAATCTGCAGAGTGTGCACGGATAACACTTTTTGTGCACAAGTTTGCGTACAGAGACTTTCGATTATTTAAAAACTCTAAACCTGTGAAGCAGGCCCTGGGTGGCATTCCGTGGTCTTTTCTGGCTTTACCTTTATTCCCCTGGACATTAAGCACTTGTGGCCAGGACAGTAGATTTGAAAGAATATAGAATAGCGCTCGGCTGCAGCAAGAAACACAGCGGACTGATTTTATAGTATCTGCCACTTGGTGGGGTGGCATCGGAGTCCCGTCTCTTTTAAATTCTCGCTATTTTGTAATGGACCTTTAAAAGAACATCTTGAGCGTGGAATGCAACATTTCTGACCTTACAGTGACAGCGTTTTTGAAAATAGATGTATTCCAGAGGGAGCAACATTCTCCTGTAGTTCTGGTTGGTTAGCTTAGTTCCTCTTTACCGCAAAAAATGTGGCTTCGTTTGTCGAATGTGCACAAAACTTTTTAAAAGCTGTGTTTTCCATTTTTATATTTTTTCGCAAACTTTCAATGGTGTTGATCATGATTGCGTACAAAGTGGTAGGGAGCAGCAACGATCGTATTTACCATTTAAAAATCTCATTACATTATTTGCTGAAGTACTCAAAACAACACATTGAGAAAAAAACGTGTATAAGTGAGTGTATAGCTAAGTTATAAAAGCTCAGATTTCTCAGCTTGGCCCGTTCTGGTTACACCTAGATGTATAATGGCTCTAATGAAAGGAAGAGTTTGAGGGGCGGCGGGGGCCTTACTGCAGAGTAGGCGATCAGAACCGCCTACCTTCAGAGGAATTTAGATATATACGGTTCCCCAGTGCACCTGCCTTCTTTGGAATTATTTGTTTGTTGTTTTCATTCTCGAATCTGCAGGCAATGAAAATGCTTGTTTCCGTGTTACGTGAATAGTACAGGTAGTGCAGTGTGGTGCGGTAGTAGAAAGCAGTGTGCAGTGTCGGCTGCAGGAGATATCACATTCCTGGGCTAAGGGGGGCAGAGATGAGCGAGCCAACATATGAGCCGAGGCGTCAAAGCATCAAAAGATGTGATTCGATAGACAAACATTTATAAAAATAAGGCAAAGGCACTTCAATATATAAAGACATTTATTTTTTGATATGTCTGTGCCTCAATTAAGTACATACGATCATATCACTGAATTGAGTGATATTAATTGAAAGTTGTATAAACAAAAAAAACAGGCCTTGTATCAACGAGTTACAAAAAGTGTTCTTTATGTATATGGCCTATATTGTGATTCATAAACATGACGGGAGATGATTGTATACTAACCATACACAGATGGTGCCCTGTAGAGCGCAGATCCTGGACTAAATTACTTGGATGCACCCACTAGTCGGTTAATAAAAATAATAGTGAAGCAAATGAGCAAGGATCACACAGTTTGTTAAAGTGGAAAAGCTCAGAATTGAGTCCAGGTGTCTGAGGGTTACATCTTACCCCCTTTTACAAGTCTGTCTGAAGCCATGCTGCACTTCACTTGTCTCCCCTCGAAGAGATGTAATAAGGTCAGGGCTTTAAGTGGGGGAAAAAAACTGGTGGTGCTCTAGAAGGGGCGTGGCCAATTTCTCAACGGGTTGTGGCCTATCCGAGTAGGGGCGTGGTCTAAATCAAGATAACTAGCATTGTGTGTTTAAGAAAATTATGAAGTCGCATCCAGCAAAGGATAATAAAATAGGCAAAAAAGTATATTTATTAAGTATAAGCCATAAAATACCAAACACTTTAAAAAAACATGTCAACATTATTTACATTACTCAGAAATCTATTGCAGGATTTCCCAAAACCCTTGAAGATATTAACTGTGTCTATTTTGCTGGGGTTTCTCAAAACAGTTTTCTTCAGCAGACCTTCTACCTTTTCTCTCCAGACACAGCGTATCTCCGCCTGACGAACCTCCGTGTTGCTGGGGGAAACGCTCGTTGCTGTGACCAATCCGAGCGCGGCTCGGAAATTACGATTCACACCTGTGATGGTGAATACTGGCAGGGTGTTTTTAAGGCTCCTTCCCAGAGCGGAGAACCCGGCTCGGGCACCCAACACAGCTCGAGGGGCGGGGGTAGAGTCAATGCGCACACAGCGCTCCGGGGTAAAGCAGGCGCTCCAAAGTTCCCCAGCGGTGCGTTAATCCGTACGGAGCATGAGCGACTCGATCCAGGGGCAGATCACGCTTGAGGCAGAGCAGGCATCACGACCTTACGCCCCAGCTGTGTGCCGATGAGCACACCAAGACAGATTTCACAGGGGGCAGCATCACGAAGGCACAGCGCAGAGACCCACACAGCAGCTGGAAGGGTGGGTGCTGGAGAACTTTTGTATCCCTGAGTTCCCAGCTCTTCTCAGGCCCTTGGAGATAGGCAGGCTTCAGAGGGGCAAAGCACCCAGCACAGCTCCTCTTCAAGTCAGGGGGACACAGCACAGTCCCTTGGTCCTCTTGCTCAGCTATCTCAGCAACTGTAGGTCAGCTCCCAGACACTCAGCACGGATTCCTTCTTGATCACAAAGTTTCCTAATCTATTTTTACTGGGGCTCCAGTCCTTCTTTTATACCCCAATAGTCTTTGTTCTTCTTGTGTGAGGGGTCCTTGACCCAATCTAAACCAGTTCTGAGTGCACTCTGTCAGTGCACCTCTTCTTCCTTTGTGAGTGTGGGCCAGGGCCATCAGACGCACCGCAGGAGGTGGAGCCAGCTTTGTGGCAGGCATGCACAGCCCTTCTGAGACCCAGGTGCTGCTCCTTCCACCACTCTACATGCAAATGGGTCTATTCAGCCTTGTGTTGACTCAGCCAGTCTCCCGGAGCCGTCCCCAGCCCCTGTCACTCACAAACCAGACAGTCAATACACAACCAGGCAGAGGCACACAGAAAGGTTGAACAGGAAAATAGCCACTTTCTAAAAGTGCTATTTCCAAACTTAGAATTTAAAAACCATCTTCACTAAAGGATGGATGTTATTAAATTCTGAGTTCAAGGATACCAGATTCCATATGTCTATCTTGCCGTTATGGGAAGATATGCAGGCAGCATTCCCCATGTTATCCTATGGGCAAGGTGGCCTTTCAATAGTGAAAAACGAAATTGGCAGTATTTCACTATCAAGACATGTTACCCACACTAGTAACACCAAACAAAAACCAGGACGTCTGGTCACCCTACCTTTGAGGCCTGAAAATAGAGCCCCCTTTCGAGGCCCCCCAAAAAAACTTGGGGGTGGCTCAGACCCCAACAGACCCCCCCACCTACTTAAAGCCCTGAATAAGGTGCAAAATCTAGGGGGCTTCAAACTGTTTGGATTTTTTCTAATGCTTTACTTGTGGTCCTAGACGTGCTTGAACCTCTCCTAAATTTGGTGTGTGTGAAGCCTGGTGAGCCAACAGTAACAATAACTTAAAATAACATCAGCTGCCTTCCCAGGAGGCACCGCGTCACACGGCTGCAGTGACTTCAGAAAGCAGTGCTCTCTGTCCCCCTTTTAATTCATCTTCAGTTTCCGCTTCAAAATGTGGGCGTTAGACGACGACGGTGTCCCCTGCGTCACCAACTCCAAAATCTCAAGAGAGGCTGCGGAGGGGGGTAAATCACCCCATGCCCCCTACACAAGTTCCTGTGTCCATGGTGCAATATATTTCAGTAGTGTGCTGTGCTAGTCTGTGCCCTGAAGCCATGTGCTTTATTGAGAAACGCAGAGTAGACCATGGACCATGGTGCACTGTTACCCGCATTGTTTTGCAGGCTACCTGCGAGTGAAGTTATTCCCAGCCGGTGTTTGCAGCTAGTGCTGTTCCGCGCTGTGCAGAGTGGAGGTGCTGTGTAACAGCATCTTCTATTTGCTTTGATGCCTGCAGCTGGTGCTATGCTAGGAGGCGCTGTGCAGTGATTCGTACTGTGGTGCCTTGCATTCTAGCGGATGTGTGTGGTGTGGGCTGGGCCGGAAAGGGTGCTGGTGCTCTGCTAAGCCCCCCCCCCCTGTTTATTTTGCCTGTGGCCGATTCTGCGCAGTGTATTACTCTTTGGTGGCAGTGCTCTGGTTATTGCCCTGGGAGATAGTTCATAGTCAGCCTCATCGCTCTGCTGTGCCTGCAGCTGGTGCTGTGAAGCGCGGGCAGTGTTATGCTGTACTCAGTATTGCTGTTATGCTGTGCATCCCTGAGACACAGGGCATAACACGCGACCGTTTGATGCGGGTGAAGTTCCCATCCAGGCACTTCTTTCTACTGACTGTCTCTGCCTGCAGCTGTGAAGTGCTGTGCCGTGGTATGCTGTATTCAGTGGGAGGAGTATGCACATTGGTTCCCGGTGTTACGTTGATTTGTATCACCCGAGAGGGTTTCCAGGCGCTTGAGCAAGGTGTATAGGTGTGTGGCAAACACAAGAGGATGGACCGAGTGCTGAAACCTTTCAACCACTCACCCCCAGTCAACAGATCTGGTTTAATCCATAATTCTTATGTTCGCTATGCCACTCCAGTTTGGACCCAGCCATATGCAAATCAGTCTTGACCCTGTGCCTCATGGGAACAGTCCAGCCCGAACTGCCAGGCCAGGTCTTCCCTGGACCGGAGACCAGCATTCTGGGACTGGTTTTGGGCATCAGCCAGGCTAGCTTGAATCCAGTGGCACAACGAGCAAGGGATCCACGTCTGGGCATACCCTGCCAACTTAGGGCGAACAAAGCAAACACAAGGTGATGATGGACAGAGCGCTGAAACTTTTCAACCACTCATCCCCAGTCAACAGTTCTGGGTTTAATCCATTGTTCTTCTGCTCACTATGCCACCCCAATTTGGACCCAGCAAATGCAAATCAGTCTTGACCCTGCTCCTTAGGTTTGTGGCCCCAAAGGTGCTTATATGTGTATATTTTTTTGATTTTGTATAGCGCAAACTCGACTAACGGGTTTTAGAGCGCTTTCTATGAGCACCAGTTGCATTACAGACTAAATTTCTCAGCACAGGAAGATTAATTGATTTGCCCCGAATCACAGAATACTTGAGCCTCTTACCATACTCCAACCTGGTTCCCCTGCTTCAGGGTTGGCCGCTCTAGCTGTTAAGCAGCATCCTCTCCTATGGAGAGCCAGGTCTTTGGCTTCTTGCGCAACTCAAAAAGTGAGGCTCTGATGTGTTGAGGGGGTGGTTCCATGTCTTGGATGCGATGTAGGAGAACGAGCGACCTTCGGTTTTGCTTTTGTGGATATGGGGAACATGTGCGAGTGAGGCAGAGCATAGATGCTGCCCGCTCGTGATTGCCGCTTCTGCCCCCGCTCCTCACCGGCCCCGCTGCCCCGGTCACCTCCGTGCTTCCCGCCGCCGCTGACCCGTAGCTCCGCCTCCCCTCCTCTCCCATTGGTCCTCCCGCCTCCCGGCTGACCCTCCCTCCCGGGTCCTACTTATGACGCCCCCTCAGCGACCGCGCAGCGGACGCGCGCAGCGGGAGCGCCGACTGAGCGCCAAAGGTAAGCCCGTCTGCGCCCGTCCGCGCCTGGACCGCGCCCAATGCCAGGACCCCTGGCCCCTGCCGTCACCAGCCCACCCGCCGGACCTACGACGCCACTGAACTCAACGCCCTCAACGCCGGCCGACTCCTGGGCTGCTACCGAGCCAACCCGAGACGCACCCACGGACCCTTCTGCTGCAACGCCTGCAAGTTCACCTGCATCTGGACCTGCACCACTCCAGCAGTGCTCAAGACCTCGACGAGCAACAGCAGCAACCACCTGAAGTGCATCCTGCTCAACACCCGCTCCATCCACAGACACGCCGTCGAGCTCTGGAACCTGCTCGACACAACGTCACCAGACGTCGCCTTCCTCACGGAAACCTGGATGAACGCCTCTTCAGCGCCCGACATAGCCATCGCCATCCCAGACAGCTACAAGATCATCCGAAGGGACCGCATCAACCACACCGGAGGAGGCATCGCCATCGTCCACAGGAACACCATCCGCATCACGACCAACACCGACGACACCCTCGCAACCGCCGAGCACCTGCACTTTCAGGTCCACATCAACCCCAAGACCACCCTCGGAGGCACCCTCATCTACAGACCCCCGGGACAACGCACACAATTCAGCGAAGACATCGCCGACTTCATCAGCCCGCACGCCCTCTGCTCCACTGACTACATCCTCCTCGGGGACTTCAACTTCCACGTGGAGAACAACAACGACCGCAACACCACCACCCTGCTGGACAACCTCGCCAACCTGGGACTCAAGCAGCTGGTGACCACCCCCACCCACTACGCCGGACACACACTCGACCCCGTCTTCTCATCCAGCAAGGACATCGCCTTCAGCCACGCCACCGGACTCCACTGGACGGACCACAGCTGCGTCCACTTCAGCTTCGCAAGGACCACGATCCACCACCACCAGCAACAGGCTGCACGCAGGAGCTGGAACAAGATCACAGCCGACCAGCTCGCGTCCTCCCTGAGCATGAACCCTCCCACCAGCACAACGAACCCTAGCCAGGCGGCCACTAACCTCACGAAGTGGATCAGCGACTGCGCAGACGAGCTCGCCCTCCTGAGGACCCCGCCCAGCAGACCCGGTAGCAAGAAAGCCCCATGGTTCACCGACGAACTCAAGAGCTCCAAGAAGAACTGCCGAGCCCTCGAGAGAACCTGGCGCAGAGACCCAACACCGGACAACATGACTGCCCTCAAGCTCGCCACCCGAAAACACCACCAACTCATCCGGGCCACCAAGAAAACTGCATTCAAGGAACGACTGGACAACAACGCACACAACGGCAAAGAACTCTTCAACATCGTCAAAGAGCTCTCCAACCCCAACGCCGGAAACGACATCACCCCTTCGCAAGACCTCTGCAACTCCCTCGCCTCCTACTTCCACAACAAGATCGCGGACATACACTACAGCTTCAGCACTCAACCGACGAACACCACGACCGAACCACCGCCCCCCACCACCACCCTCCGCGCCTGGACTCCGATCAGCACCGAAGACACCGTCCGCACGATGAACTCCATCCACTCCGGATCTCCGACCGACCCCTGCCCTCACCACGTCTTCAACAAGGCCGACGCTGTCATCGCACCCCACCTGCGGGACATCAACACCTCCTTCGACACCGCTACCTTCCCGGAGAGCTGGAAGCACGCCGAACTCAGCGCTCTAATCAAGAAGCCATCGGCTGACCCCACCAACCTCAAAAACTACCGCCCCATCTCGCTGCTCCCGTTTCCTGCAAAAGTCATCGAGAAGACCGTCAACAAGCAGCTGGCCGCCTCCTCGAGCCGAACGGATCCCTCGACCCCTCGCAGTCTGGCTTCCGGGCCAACCACAGCACCGAGACCGCCCTGATCGCAGTCACCGATGACATCCGAGCGCTGGTCGACAACGGAGAAACAGCGGCCCTCATCCTCCTCGACCTCTCCGCGGCCTTCGACACTGTCTGCCATCGTACCCTAGTACAACGCCTCAGCAACGTCGGAGTCCAGGAGAAGGCACTGGAGTGGATCATCTCCTTCCTCGCCGGAAGGACACAGAGAGTCCGCCTCCCTCCGTTCAGATCTGAAGCCACCAAAGTCATCTGCGGCGTCCCTCAAGGCTCCTCGCTCAGTCCAACCCTCTTCAACATCTACATAAGCCCCCTCGCAGACATCGCACGCCAGCACAACCTCAACATCATCTCCTACGCCGGCGACACCCAGCTGATCCTCTCCCTTACCAACGACCCCGCCACCGCCAGAGCCAACCTTCACGAAGGGATGAAAGAGGTAGCCGAATGAATGAAGAACAGCCGCCTGAAACTGAACTCAGATAAGACGGAAGTCCTCATCCTGGGATCCTCACCCGCCGCTTGGGATGACTCCTGGTGCCCGCCCGCCCTAGGCAACGCACCCAAACCAACAGACCACGCACGCAACCTGGGCTTCATCCTGGACTCCTCCCTCTCCATGACCAGACAAGTCAACGCCGTCTCCTCGTCGTGCTTCAACATCCTGCGCATGCTACGTAAGATCTTCCGGTGGATCCCCACCGAGACCAGGAAGACGGTCACCCAGGCCCTCGTCACCAGCCGTCTGGACTACGGCAACACCCTCTACGCCGGAACCACCGCCAAACTCCAGAAGAGACTCCAGCGGATCCAGAACGCCTCAGCACGACTCATCCTGGACATCCCCCGTCGCAGCCACATCTCCGGACACCTGAGACCTGCACTGGCTCCCGGTCAACAAGAGAATCACCTTCCGTCTCCTCACCCACGCACACAAAGCCCTACACAGCCATGGCCCAGGCTACCTCAACAGCCGCCTCAACTTCTACGCTCCCAAACGCCAGCTTCGATCGACCAGCCACGCCCTCGCCGCCGTCCCCCGCATCCGAAGAGCCACCACAGGGGGGCGGTCCTTCTCCTACCTCGCCGCCAAGACCTGGAACTCCCTCCCCACTCACCTCCGCCTGACCCAGGACCACCTCGCCTTCAGGAAGCAACTCAAGACCTGGTTGTTCGAGCAGTAGCAGATCCCCCTCCCCCAGCGCCTTGAGACCCTCTGGGTAAGTAGTGCGCTATATAAATGCGATGATTGATTGATTGGTCGGAGTGCCTGCAGCTTCAGCTGTTTTATGCTCTGCAGCGCTGCATAGTTGTGCTGTATAAAGTAGTGCTAAACAGTGATGCGCATCACCCATGCTGCTGCCCGTGATTGGCGAGCCGCTGTTTCACAGCCATCCTCTTGTTAATTCAATTTGCCTATACCCAGTGCCGTGCTGTGCTGTGCAGTGCAGCGCTGCATAGTGCTGTAGAATAGTGATGTGCAGTTATGCCTTGCAGTGCTGCACTAGTGCTGTGCTGTATAGTAGTGATGTGCAGTTATGCCTCGCAGCGCCGCGCTGTATAGTGCTGTATAGTAGTGATGTGCAGTTATGCCTCGCAGTGCCGCGCTGTATAGTGCTGTATAATAGTGATGTGCCGTTTTGCCTTGCTGCGCTGTATAGTGTTGTGCTGTATATTAGTGATGTGCAGTTATGCCTTGCAGCGCATAATAGTGCTGTATTATAGTGATGTGCAGTTAGGCCTCGCAGCGCTGCGCTGTATAGTGCTGTGCTGTATAGTGCTGTATAGTAGTGATGTGCAGTTATGCCTTGCAGCGCTGCATAGTGCTGTGTAATAGTGATGTGCAGTTATGCCTCGCTGCGCTGTATAGTGCTGTATAGTAGTGATGTGCAGTTATGCCTTGCAGCGCTGCATAGTGCTGTATAGCAGTAATGTGCAGTTATGCCTCGCAGCGCCGCGCAATAGTGCTGTATAGCAGTGATGTGCAGTTATGCCTCGCGGGTGCTGCCCGGGGTTGGTGGGGCGCAGGTTCCGCGCCGTCCTCTAATCTCTATTTCTTTCCCCGCGGTGGCGTAGTGAAGCGTTGCGCAACGTCACGCTGTCCTCTGATGCTGGACGCGATGCCCAGTGCCTCGCAGCGCAGTCCCAGGGCCCTCTGCTGATTGGTCGGGCGCTGGTTCCCACCCAGCCTCTTCCTCTATTTACTACTCGCGCAGCTGGGCCTGTCACTTCCACACTTGCCTGGCTCGCACCGCGCACTGCAGCCTCCTCATGCGCCCGTCCATGGGGGAGATCTCGGAGCGCTATCTGGAGAGGTAGGAGTCGAGTCTGCACGTGAACGCGTGCATCGTGGCGGACCACAGCCCGGATCTGCGCGTGCATCATACTGGGGATCTAGTGGATATGTTTACAGCGCTGGTGGGCGCAGACGTTATTTAGTGTTTAAGATCCTTAAGATTATAAGCGGTTTGCTCAGACTCCTGCTGTCCCCTGTGTACGTTGGGGCTAAGATGCAGCACGAGTATTTATATAGTGCTTGCACTGTAGCTTAGTCGCTTCTGTGCGCTTGTTTTTTTTGGGCACTGCCTGTCTGTGTGCCCCAGTTCCTCATCCTGTATATGTTTTAACAGTCACGTGTCTCACCCTATGTATATGCTTAGAACTCCTCACCCGTCTGTAAACATGCCTCGTGCTCGCTTCTCTTTTGCAGTATACCCGAAGCGCCTCACCCTGCCCGTCTGTGCCTCAGCGCCTCACCCCCTCTGACTGTGCCTCAGCGCCTCACCCCCTCTGTCTGTGCCTCGGCGCCTCACCCCCTCTGTGTGCCTCAGCGCCTCACCCCCTCTGTGTGCCTCAGCGCCTCACCCCCTCTGTATACACCTCAAGCTTCTAACCCACCGGTCTATATGCCTCAGGCTCCATCTCACCCGGTGTATATACCTCAAGCTCCATCTCACCCTGTGTATATACCTCCAGCTCCATCTCACCCTGTGTATATACCTCCAGCTCCATCTCACCCTGTGTATATACCTCCAGCTCCATCTCACCCTGTGTATATACCTCCAGCTCCATCTCACCCTGTGTATATACCTCCAGCTCCATCTCACCCTGTGTATATACCTCCAGCTCCATCTCACCCTGTGTATATACCTCCATCTCACCCTGTAAATATATATTCCCCAAACTACTGATCCTTATTGTATAAACCGGCTGCAGCTGCCTCAAGCTCCTCACCCTGTGTACATGTCTCGAGCTCCTACCTTTTGTGTGTATACACCCTCGAGCTCCCCTTAAGTATATGCCGTATAACTCAAGCTCCTCCTCACCCTGCGTATATGCCACGTACCTCAAACTCCTCACCCTGCGTATATGCCACTTACCTCAAGCTCCTCGCCCTGTGTATATGCCACTTACCTAAAGTTCCTCATCTTTCGTAGATGCCACTTACCTCAAGCTCCTCACCCTGCATATATGCCACTTACCTCAAGCTCCTCGCCCTGTGTATATGCCACTTACCTCAAGCTCCTCGCCCTGTGTATATGCCACTTACCTCAAGCTCCTCGCCCTGTGTATATGCCACTTATCTCAAGCTCCTCTCCCTGTGTATGTGCCACTTATCTCAAGCTCCTCTCCCTGTTTATGTGCCACTTACCTCAAGCTCCTCGCCCTGTGTATATGCCACTTGCCTCATTCTCCTCGCCCTATGTATATGCCACTTACCTCAAGCTCCTCACCCTGTGTATGTGCCACTTACCTCAAGCTCCTCGCTCAGTGTATATGCCACTTACATCAAGCCCCTCACCCTGAGTAGATGCCACTTACCTCACGCTCTTTGCCCTGTGTATATGCCACTTACCTCAAGTTCCTCATCCTGCGTAGATGCCGCTTACCTCAAGCTCCTCACCCTGAGTAGATGCCACTTACCTCATCTCACCCTGTGTAGATGCCACTTACCTCAAGCTCCTCGTCCAGTGTATATGCCACTTACCTCAAGCTCCTCACCCTTTGTATATGCCACTTACCTCAAGTTCCTCAAGCTCCTCGCCCTGTGTATATGCCACTTACCTCAAGCTCCTCGCCCTGTGTATGTCACTTACTTCAAGCTCCTCACCCTGAGTAGATGCCACTTACCTAAAGCTCCTCGCCCTGTGTATATGCCACTTACCTCAAGCTCCTCACCCTGAGTAGATGCCACTTACCTCAAGCTCCTCGCCCTGTGTATATGCCACTTACCTCAAGCTCCTCGCCCTGTGTATGTCACTTACTTCAAGCTCCTCACCCTGAGTAGATGCCACTTACCTAAAGCTCCTCGCCCTGTGTATATGCCACTTACCTCAAGCTCCTTACCCTGAGTAGATGCCACTTACCTCACCCTCCTCGCCCTGTGTATATGCCACTTGCCTCAAGCTCCTCGCCCTGTGCATATGCTTCTTGCCTCAAGCTCCTCGCCCTGTGTATATGCCTCGAGGACCTCGCTTGTCTTTATATATACCTCAGGCTCCTCACCTTTTTCTGTGCATATGCCTCAGGATCTACACACGTCTTATCAGCGCCAGGATAGCCGTGGGGTGATAGAGCGCTTTATAAATACTGGATACATTACATCTTCGTTGGCTATCCGTGCCCCCTGACCCCACCGCACTGTGTCCACGTACACAAGGTCCACTGGTCTGGATGACCGCTTGCCCCAGACTCCTCCAGTCCGCGTGCCGGACACTCCTCGCGCTCTGTCTGTCTCCGTCGTCTCCGGGCGAGTTTCACCGGATTGTGCAGGGACAGCGGACCGTTGACACAGTGCACATCACACACTGGACTGTCTCGTATCACTTTTAGTCACGCGTTTAGGGGTGTTTAAAAATGTTATCTGTATCAAGAAGTTAAGTCCTCTGAATTTGTGTGAGGCCGCTTGCTTTTCTTGTGAGCCGCCAGCAGTGGGCGCTGTGATGATGTTGCTGTGGGTTGCGTTCGCTTGCTCGCCACTGCACAAGTAAAATGAAAAAAGTCCAAGTGAAATAAAGGTCATTTCTTTTTCATGCAAGCTGTTCGATGCCTTTGAGGCCGGCGGCGTTTTTAAACCGCGCCACGCATTCCCACTGGTTCGATAAAACTACGCCGATGTACGTCCCTCCCACCCTGGATTTCAAAGAGCCAGCCAGTCAAAATGGAAAAATCTGTTACTTGTGCCCAGTCTTGCATCAGCCACAGCCAGAATCCCAGGACGTTCCTTTGGTTGATGACGTCTGGTTGGGCTGTAAAAGCTATTGTGATATTTCTCAGTAGATGACCAGTTTACCTTTATCCCCGTCCTCCGTGTATGTCTTGCCTTCCTTAATAGTAACCCTAAACCTTACCATAAACTAAGTTTAAACCTTTCTGTAAGCCCCACCCTAAGTATTAATCTTAGCCTACCTGCCTAACATCAGACCTAACCCTGCGTCTAATCCTAGCCGTACATCCTATCCCTATCCAGAGGCGTGACTCCTACCCATAACCTTTGTCTAACCCTAGACCACTCCATAACCCTCATTCTAACATCAAGCCTAACCCTAAATCTCATTCTAGCCATAAAGCTTAGCCTTACCCATGTCCTAAGTCTAACCCTAAACCATACCTTATTCAGTGAAGTTAACCCAAACCTACCGTTTATCATAATCCTAAACGCAACACTTCTACTTGCCTTCGACATCTCTTTATCCCTAATACTTACTCTAATCTATTCAGGGTCAATGTAGAGCAGGAAGTGCATTGTTTTGTAGACACAAGTGTTTTGTTTGGTCGCATATAGGGGTATTCATTATAGTGGTGCGTTGGTGTAAAGGCTTCTATGTAAGTGTTCCTCAATGTTGGGCTTTTCCAGACAGAGGATTATTGGAGGCATTCTTGGGTTCGACCTCGCTATCCAGCGGCTATCAGAGGACAAGGCGCCACACCTCGCCGCACCCGCTCCGCGGGTGCCGCATCGCCTACCTGCCCATCGGGACTTTGTTGAGGGGCTACAGGCTTCTGGGTGAGTGCGGTCAGCGGGGCTGCGAGCGTGCAGGGGACTCCATTGCCCAGGAGCCCCTGCGAGACCTTTCTACAGCTTCCGGTCCGCTCTCCCTGCTGCCGCCCCCCGTCCCCTGCACTTTAAAAACTCTTCTCACCCTTACCTTTGGTGGGACGCTTTTCCAGACAGAGGATTATTGGAGGCATTCTTGGGTTCGACCTCGCTATCCAGCGGCTATCAGAGGACAAGGCGCCACACCTCGCCGCACCCGCTCCGCGGGTGCCGCATCGCCTACCTGCCCATCGGGACTTTGTTGAGGGGCTACAGGCTTCTGGGTGAGTGCGGTCAGCGGGGCTGCGAGCGTGCAGGGGACTCCATTGCCCAGGAGCCCCTGCGAGACCTTTCTACAGCTTCCGGTCCGCTCTCCCTGCTGCCGCCCCCCGTCCCCTGCACTTTAAAAACTCTTCTCACCCTTACCTTTGGTGGGACGCTTTTCCAGACAGAGGATTATTGGAGGCATTCTTGGGTTCGACCTCGCTATCCAGCGGCTATCAGAGGACAAGGCGCCACACCTCGCCGCACCCGCTCCGCGGGTGCCGCATCGCCTACCTGCCCATCGGGACTTTGTTGAGGGGCTACAGGCTTCTGGGTGAGTGCGGTCAGCGGGGCTGCGAGCGTGCAGGGGACTCCATTGCCCAGGAGCCCCTGCGAGACCTTTCTACAGCTTCCGGTCCGCTCTCCCTGCTGCCGCCCCCCGTCCCCTGCACTTTAAAAACTCTTCTCACCCTTACCTTTGGTGGGACGCTTTTCCAGACAGAGGATTATTGGAGGCATTCTTGGGTTCGACCTCGCTATCCAGCGGCTATCAGAGGACAAGGCGCCACACCTCGCCGCACCCGCTCCGCGGGTGCCGCATCGCCTACCTGCCCATCGGGACTTTGTTGAGGGGCTACAGGCTTCTGGGTGAGTGCGGTCAGCGGGGCTGCGAGCGTGCAGGGGACTCCATTGCCCAGGAGCCCCTGCGAGACCTTTCTACAGCTTCCGGTCCGCTCTCCCTGCTGCCGCCCCCCGTCCCCTGCACTTTAAAAACTCTTCTCACCCTTACCTTTGGTGGGACGCTTTTCCAGACAGAGGATTATTGGAGGCATTCTTGGGTTCGACCTCGCTATCCAGCGGCTATCAGAGGACAAGGCGCCACACCTCGCCGCACCCGCTCCGCGGGTGCCGCATCGCCTACCTGCCCATCGGGACTTTGTTGAGGGGCTACAGGCTTCTGGGTGAGTGCGGTCAGCGGGGCTGCGAGCGTGCAGGGGACTCCATTGCCCAGGAGCCCCTGCGAGACCTTTCTACAGCTTCCGGTCCGCTCTCCCTGCTGCCACGCCCCCCCTACTTATAGCTTTGGCACTCCCGCAGCGCGGGACGCAGCCCGGACGAAGACAGGACAAAGACTGGGCCGTTAGAGGCCGTTCGAGGTCTAAGAGGGCTGGGCTGGGCCACCCTCCCTTAATCTTAATTTGTTTCTGGGTTTACTCCTGTGTGGCACATCTTATAGTTTAATTGTGGTGTGTATTTTAATTAATTTATTGACCTGTATCCTGTAATATGTGTTCACGGGGTAGTCGGAGCAAGACCCTCATGGCAGCTAGCAATCCCAACAGGTCCATAGAAGATTTCCTAGTCAAAACCAATTTGGCTATTGACGAGGAAATCAGTAAAATGCAGCACAAGGTCTCGTTAGAACTTGATGCTGCACGTAGGTTGTCAGCACACATTGCTAGCTCCAAAAAATCATCTCTGGGAAATATTGCATCTGCCCGTACCCCTGACCGTTCAATCGCTCCACGGGCGTTATTAGCAACGGCAGTGATGCATCCTGTTCCTCCCATCATTCCCTTACATTCCCCTCCAATCTCCCAACCCAACATAGTTCATTTAAATACTGGCCATGCTCCCCTTTTTAGCATCGCAACTTCCCGCCCTCTTCCTAAAGCATCCCAAGTAGCAAGTCTTTGTAGAGATAAGAAAGCGGCAGCATACAAAAAGAAATGCCTTGCGAGAACTTTGCACGCAAAGAAAAAAGCCAGAATAGCAAGATTAAAATTCTTTAATAACAGGCGGGCCATGGGATCTCTTGGGGTGAAGGATGTTATCCCCCAACCGTCTCCAAGTGCTCTTAATGGGGAAGCTACTATGGAAACTCATAGTTCGGTGGTAGATGATGTTCTTATCATCTCTCCCAGTCAAGACAGTACAAATATTTTGGAGGGTCGGGTGACTGGCCCGGTGTCTGACAGGGAGGGTGATAGTGAATTCCTGCACCTAGTATGGGACACGCTTAAGCAGTTACTCTCCCCCCTAGAACTAAGGCTTTCTCGTATAGAGAATAACCTCCTTGAAATGGATAGGACCATTGTCACCCTGGCTAGCCTGAGTCTCAAGGAAATGGATGCTAAGCTTTTATGTGCAACTGAACCCATTCCTCAGCCTTTAGCTACAGAACCCGCCCAAACTCCTTTACAACCAGTATCAATCGTTCCCGAGATTTTGCCAATATCCAAACCCATCCCAAAACCTCGTACCATCATTGCTAAAACTATTGTACCTACCCCTAGCCTTGTAGCACCTAAACCCCCTCTTTTGTACAAACCAGCCCACAGGCCGAACACTGACACCAGGGTGCCCCCCAACCATCCCCTCAGGCCGCCCCCTAAGCGTAACCCACCACGCCAGGCCAGTCGTAACAACTTTAGAGGAGGATTCATTGACCTCCCGCCTGAAGCAGGGCCGTACGTTGTTATATTAGCCGGTGTCCCAGAGTTGGATCAACAATCCCAGGAAAATGATCTTTCATTAAAAAATAAAGTCATTTACTGGCTGAATTCCAACAAACCGCTCCCCGACCAGCAAAGAAGCAGTGTACTTATGGTCCAGAGAGTTCCTTGGATCGGCCGCACCCATAAGTCTATTGCCGGAGACTGTGTGGTGGTTTCTTTTTCGGATCCCCACACAGCTCAGCAATTATGTGCTCGACCATCTTTTGAGGCCAACTCCGCAATAGTAGTGAGGCCCCTCACTTTTTTCTACCCCCCCAGACATCAACCAGTGAATGAGGGTTTATGGACCACCGCTAGGAATGCTAGTCGTCCAACTTATAGTTTTGTTGGTCAGAACCAACCAAACTGGTGGCAAGGGTTTTCAACCTCTAATAGGTTCGGCTGCTTGGAGGAGGTGGATTGACTTGAGCGGTCTGGAGACATATCTCCCTCTAAGATCTCATCTCCCCGACGGAGTCCTCCATCCCCAAGTCCTTCTCTTGTCGGCCGTTCGTCGCCTAACAATCTGGGCACAGTTTTAGATTCAGCACACACTCCTGTTTTGGCAATGGATGAAGTACAGAGCGTGGTACAGTTACCATGTGTACTAACTGCAGATTGCCCTTTAAGAGTCATCTCTTGGAATATTGCTGGGCTTAGGGGACGTCTGGAGAATGACGATTGGGTCAATTTCATTGATTCATATGATATCGTCATCTTCCAGGAAACCTGGTCAACCGTCCCATTGTATAAATTGGGTTATCTAAATTTTTCAAAACCCGCAATTAAGAGCCCCAAGGGTAGGGCCTCTGGTGGTCTTACTATCTGGTTAAAAAATAACTTGGGTTTCCATGGTAGGGAAATACCGGTGGCGAGTGCAGATCTCTTATGTATTAGCCTGTGTAAACCCAATACCCCAGATATTATTTTAGTTGATGTCTATGCCCGTGGCTGTCAGGGTGGGAAAAAACAAGACGTCTTGGACGATCTTGACCATTTATTTAAGAACTTCGGGTCCGACCAGATTGTAATTGTGGCGGGAGACTTAAATACCTCCATTGAGCCCATCTCCTCCCTGGCAGAGGATGTGGGGTCTGAGGAGGACACTGCTTGGGCAATCCCCCCGCTTACTATTGCAAAGGGCGTTAAGGGTACTGAGGCAGCTATTCATTGGCTGGGCTTTTGTTTAGAATGGGGCCTACGGGCGGCCAATGGTCGTACACGATCCGATCGCCTTGGGTCCAACACCTTTGACAACGGTTTGTGCTCAAGCCGTATCGACTATATTTTGATTAAAATCGAGTGCTGGTCCATTGTACAAGACATGGCGATAGAGCCCCGCCCAGAGAGCGACCATAATCCCCTTTCTCTTGGGATCTTGGTCCCAGGCATGGGGGCACCAGCTAGGAGGACTAATATCTTAACATCTGATGTTATTCTGTGCCACAACAGGCGCCGTGTACAATGGTCTAGAGTTTTGGAGGACCCCGTACTTACCTCAAAGATAGAGGAAGAGGTAAGGGACGCGTGGAGTAGGATGGCTTTGTTATCTTTAGCTGATGTAGCGGACCCCATAATTACCAACCTTCACGAGGAGTGTTTTTCGACCCTTAAAAACCTTCTCACGAAACCATTTAGGCCTGCTAAAACTAGAGTGCACAAAAAATGGTACAATAAGAAGTGTAGAGACGCGCACAGCAGCTTATTAGCTGCTGTGAAGGCCCGGAACTCCGATGCCATAAGAACGACAAGGCAATGTTACAAGCGTACCATTCAGGCTGCTAAGCGTGAATGGGATGACTCATACTGGCTCGATCTCCTAGGTGCATGCGACTCCCCTAATCTTATGGATTTTTGGTTTATTATAAGGCGGAGAAAGGACCCTGCAGCTCAGGTTCCAGTAAATCATGTCTCCGCCCAACTGTGGGTGGAATTCTACTCCGCACAGTTTAATGACCCAAACATAGCGCCAGCTCCTTCGATGGAAACTACACTGTTGTGCCAACCCTTTATACTGGAGACAGACTTATGTTTTTGGAATCTGATACTGCACTCGCTCTCGAGTCAGTTCAGTCGGGCAAAGCTCCTGGCATTGATGCTATTCCTGCTGATGTTTTTAAACTCAAACCTGACCTTTGGATCCCATATATAACCTTACTGGCAAATAACATAGCTGCAGGGGCCGAGATTCCTCCCTCATGGAAGGGTGCAGAAATTCTGCCAGTCTACAAGAAGGGTGACCGTTCCCTCCCCAACAATTATCGGCCCATTAGTTTGATCGATTCAATCCAGAAAATTGTGTCAAGAATGATTCTAACAAGAATTCTGGATTGGATCGATTCAAATAATATTCTTTCCCCTATGCAGGCGGGTTTCAGGTTTGGGACGAGCACAGTTGATCAAGTCTTCCGGTTTACATTACTTTTTTGGAAGGTGGTTTTGTTGGGTGGTGGTATGTTATATGCTGCTTTCGTTGACCTCAAGTCGGCTTTCGACTTGGTGCCAAGGAAGAAGTTGTGGGAGGCCCTTAACCACATGGGATTTCCGCCCGAGCTCTTGATCCTAGTCCAGCGACTCCATGAGGACAATTATGCCCAGGTTAGGTGGGGCAGTCAGGGGCAGGTGACCAAGCAATTCCCTGTACAACGTGGGGTGCGTCAAGGCTGTGTCCTGGCCCCCACGTTGTTTCTCCTATTCATTAATCAGGTCACACAATACTTTATCAACACACAGTCGGATGCTCCCATGCTGGGTGGTCGAAAGTACCCCATGTTGATCTTTGCAGACGACACCCTCCTGCTTTCTAAAACTAGAGCCGGGCTTCAGGTAGCCTTGAACAGATTTTCCGAGTTTTGTAGCAAGAACGACTTGCAAATAAACTTGGAAAAAACAAAATTTATGGTCTTTTGCAAGAAATCTCCCCCTAAGTGTACCGTTTCTTTAAACGGAGTTCATATCGAGCAAGTTAGGGTCATGACATACCTTGGTGTTACCCTAGACCACCAACTCAGCTGGAACCCCCAAGTGGAAACGTCCAAACTTAAGTTTAATAGGTTGGCTGGCTGTTTGCTTCATGAACAGAAGAACTCCTTTACTAGGTGTGTTAGCCCTGTGTTAAAAATTCTTGAGGTGAAAGTCATCCCCGCAACCCTTTATGGAGCAGAAGTTTGGGGTCATAAGAATCTCTCCAGTCTGTCCACTGCGCAGAACAGGTTCCTACGGAATCTGGTTAGTCTCCCCCAGTCCACCCCAACTAAACCTCTATTATTGGATCTTGGCTGCAGACCAATCGACGAGATGGCCCTGTATCGGGTGGTGGCCTTTTGGCGCCGCATCTGGACCTCTCCTGAGCTTGGCCTGTTTATCCAAGAGTTGGAGGAGGTAAAACTCTTGTGGGGGGCAAACAAAATACAATGGTTTTGTGTAGTTAAAAATGTATTGAAATTGATGGGTCTCCCGGAGCTTTGGTCCAACCCGGGGGGGGCAACTTTTCCCTCTAAACTTGAGTTTAAGGCACTCTTTTGGGCTTGGAGGAAATCTATTCTTGTAAACCAATCCCTGGATGCTAACATAACTGGCTCCTTTTTAGTGTTTAAGGCTGTTCCCTCATTAGAACAGTATTGGGACCTTATCACAAGAGTACCAGACCGCAAACTATACCACCAGTTCCGAATTGGCACCCTGCCCATCAATTCCTTTACAGCAAAATGGGATATGTCCACAGGAAACAAATGCTATTGGTGTGCAGACCAGGAGGAAAGTGTTGGTCACTTCTTCTTTGGTTGCCCTGCCTACCGTGCACCAAGAATTAAGTGGTTAAAGCCGATCTGCTTGTCTCTGAACTGTGCTGGCTTTCGAGACGCACTCCACAAACTTCGTGTTATCAGATCAGAAACTGTAGTGGTAGGTGTTGCAAAATTTTTACGATGGGCCTGGCTGATTCGTTCTAAGAAACTGGGTATCCCTGTATGCTGAATGTCCTTTTATTAATTTGTACATAGCACCCTGTATTGTTCTTAGTGGTATTAACTTTTGTGCAAATTATCATTGTCCCATTTGTTTTTATATACATATGTCTAAATAATTTTTTCATTTTTAGGAATGTTGTGTGTTTAATATTATATTGCTGGAGTGTCTTTTTATATATTGTGTATGACTGTATTCCTGTCTTTTATGAATTTTTAATTCGAAATAAAGACATATCGAATCGAATCGAGTGGGTATCCTTACAGAGGTTGCCTCAAGTCTGCTGCCTCTGCTATTCTACTGGACGAGATGTACCTTGTGGAACAAGTGCATGACTGTGCTGGGGCCGTGTGAAGTTGGTAATTCAAGACCAGATGTAAATGGGCAGACCTTCTCTTCTGTCACTGGTTCTATATTGGGTGACATTAGTTTGACATCTTGTAAGGACAGGAATATGCATCATAGTTCTACTTCTGATGGGTGCTTCTAATCGCAGACTCCTCTCCTTTACTGGATCCAGATTGTTTACCAGCAGTGCTCTCACGTGCTAGATGATGCTGTGCGGCTTCACATTGACTTCATTCCACCTTGGAAATGATGGAGCTGGGCGGCGTATAAGCACGCCTGTTGCTTGCCGATGTCACTTTCTTTCCACGCCATCATACGTGGATCCAGAGCTCTGCTCCCTTTCGCCGCTTGACTCATTAACAATGCCCCCACCAAAGACTACAGGATTGAAACTGTGTCATGATTGTCTGCAGCAGATGTTGGTGACTGACCCCTCACGAGAGCGGTCACTGGTGCTCAGGCTCGGGGCTTAACTCCAAGGTGTGCGAAGTGTGTGCTCTCAAGCTGTATGCTGCTGAACACCGAAAGAAGCCGGGATCTCATGTAAGTCCCGCTCCACCTCCAATTTGAGGGCGCAGACTCATTCTGCTTTCAAAGTTGCTCCTGGACCAGGTGCTTTTTGCGATTGAGGTCTTCTGGTAAGTCAAAATCGAAGAAGAATGGCAAGTCGTTGAAGGCGGACTCTGGACGCCATCCTGCCACTCTCTGTTCACAGTGAAATCGGGAGGATGTCTAGGTGCGACCAATCTTGTTCCTGGTCATGAAGGACCAGGAACAAGATTGATTCCTCAACTGGTCCCGCTGCATCCCAGATTTCCTGGGCCATCCGTGACGCTGCAGCCGGGAAAGGCCTATAAGAAGGCCATACTTTGTATTTTTCTCAGTCTTTCGGCTCCCTCTGGCATGACGGTGGATCGATCAAGATCAGACATTTTCTACCAGTATTGGACCATCACAGCCTACAGACAGGCCCTCCAAAATGCCCAACATAGCTATGCCATGCCATTACTTTCCAAACCACCTCAACTTCCTCCCACTTCAAAGCAGCTTTTGGGCGAGCACCTTTCCATCTTGCCCCAAGAGGTGCAGACTCTATTGGCCAAAGGGGCCAGCAAGAAGGTGCCAACCTCTGAAGTAGGAACGGGTTGCTACTCCCCTTACTTCTTCCTATAGAAGGATGGAAGCCTTTCTTCTGTATTAGGCCTGTGGTCTCTGAATGCCTTCCTCTAGAAGGCGAAATTCAAAATGCTCACTTTTGCCCAGGTTCTCTCTGCCCAGGATCCAACCAACAGAATGGTTGCCCGAAACCTGCAGGATGCATATTTCCATGTCCCATCCTGCTGCCCCACAGGGGCGAGCTGCAGTTCCGCCTGCCATTGAGGCCTTCCTGTCACCCAGAAAGGGAAGGGTAATGCAGGTTCTAACAAACAATACCATTGCCACTGGTATTGCAACAAGCAGGAGGGGTGGGGTCTTGAGCCCTGCTCCAGGAGGTACTGCCTTTCTGAAGTTGTCTCGCGCTTAAGGGAAATTACCTGATTTTGAACCACCTGGCAGGACTTTTAAACACCAGATCGGATGAACACAGCCTCTAGCGGATCACAAATCGCAGCTACACCCCAAGGTGGCGCAGGGAATCTTCCAGCAGTGAGATGGACCCTGGCTAGATCAGTTCACCACCGTCAAATGTGGTGTGTCAAAATTGCTGCGCATTGGAGTTCCCAAGAATGCACTTTCTAGACGAGTCATTCAAGCTAGAGTTTCCGCCACTGCGTCTCCTCCCCGAGTTATGAAGATAATCAGGAATGAACAGGCTCACGTCATCCTAGTGGCTCCAGATTGGCAATGCGAGTATGGTACGGGTACTTCTGTGCATGAGCATTTGTCCTCCCATCAGACTACCACTGCAGGACGATCTTCTGTCCCAGGACGAACTTCTGTCCCAGAAGCAGGGTAGAGTTCTGCACCCAAACCATGGCAATCTACACCTCCATTCCTGGAGATTGAACAGCGGCAATTTGCTGTGCTTGATTTACCACCAGCGGTTGTGGATGTCATCCTTGCATTCAGGAGTCCCCCTACAAAGTCCATCATTGACTGGCTCTGGGACAAGTTTGTGGCCTGGTGTGGAGTCCGCAACACTACCCCTTAAAGGCCAAACTGTTGGATCTGTCTATAGCCCAGCAGGACCTTGCAGATGGTACTACCAGAAGTTATTTGCTGGCCCTTGCTACTTTTTTGCCTTTATCAGGCCAACCATCCTTGTTTAAATCACCGATTGTGACTTGTTTTATTAAAGAATTGACACACATGTTCCCTTTCAAATCTTTCAGGATGCCACAGTGCGACCCTATTTTAGTCTTTACATTCTCATGTGCGCTCTATTTGAGCCCTTGCACTGCTGAAGGTTGTGCTGTCTGACTCTCAAAACTGCCTTTCTTATGGCAATCACTTCAGCTTGTTGCATAAGTGAGCTCCAGGCTCCGCGCCATACACCACTTTTTTCCCAGACAAGATGGAGCTGAGAACCAGCGCGTCCTTTTTGACGAAACTTGGGATGGCGCTTCACGTTGTCCACTCCAATTACTCTTCCAACAATTTGGGCAAAGAACGGTAAGGCAGTGCAGAAAAGCATTCTGTCATGGTCTTTAGTCCTCTGCATTAGGATCTGCTATCCACTGACCAAAAGGCATCCTCCTGGAGGTCTGAGGGCCATGTCCACCAGGGCCAAGGGTGCTATCAGGCCATAGATATCAACAGGCATGTACTGCTTGACAGCCAGGTCCGATGTGGAGAGCATTTGACCTGTTTGGTCCTGCAGGGCCTTCTGGTCGGAGTCCTCTCCAGAGACCCTCTGCCTCAGAGATACTGCTTTGCTATCTTTTCCAGAGGGGAGGAATCTGTGGTTAGAAGCAAACCTCGAAAGATTAAGTTAGTTCCCTTTAGTAACACTTTTTCTTGAGGGCTGTGTATCTAACCAGAGATTCTTCGAGCCCCCCCCCCCCCCCCTATACACACACACACACACACACACACACTTCCCAATGTTTAGATCTTCATATTGGTACCTCTGATTCTTTTGTGCTCGGCGTCCGAGGGCACAGAAAGAGCCTAGCAAGAAACAGACGTCGACGTGTTGCGGTGGCGCTAATATGCAGCTCCGCTCCGTCACTTCCTGTGCAGATTAAAGTCAACATGGAGTCGCATGGTGCCCCCCAGTGGCACGCGGGAGCACAGCTATGAAATGCCTGTGCCCAGTCTGGAGCGTGGGGAATATTCTAAAGGTGTGGAATCTGCGGTTATATCGAGTATCCTCCAGAAAGAGTGTTATCCAAGATGAGCAGAGCCACTGAAATTATGTGGTGATGCTTCTTTTTTCGTCTAGTTATGGATATCACACATTTAACACACACACCTGCCGCATAATCTGCAGATTTTAACAAAAAAAAATAGTTTCTAGCTCAAACGGATCAAAAGTTACTGAAAAACATGGGGACGTGGGTTTATGTGCAGAGGAAGGCTCGTTGCAGAGGTTAACTGGTCATCTTTCAGTTGCTTTTGTCTGTATTTGGTTGTTAAGCTGGCACTAAGGAGGTGAAATCCTAACCCAGAAAGTAAAAATTACAAAATAATGAATAGTGTGAAAAAAGTGCCACATTATCCCGTATTTTCTTGCTGCATATTTTTCTGAACCCTTCCGCATAATTTCGTGCTCCCATGCCGCATAATTCCAGCGGCCTTAAAGATAAGTAACTTGTACATGACCGGGTTGCTGTGATAAGAGATCAAATGAACAGATGAATGGTTTGCCCCAGACAGAGCTGGGGATTAGGTAGGCGGGACACTACTGAATCAGGACTGTGTGCCCGTCGCAGCGCAGTCTTACATGCCATGGGGATCCTTGTATGTCTTATTACATAGGGCATTATACCAATGGGTTCCATTGAGAGAAAGCCTCCGTCCATTAACCCTGGAAAGCTTCCATGATGGGACCATTGTAATATTTTCTTGTATGAGATCCTTGAACGACTTGCATCAGAGGACTTTGTGTTCTAGTTTGGATCATCTAATACAGGGGTCTCCAACCCGGTCCTGGAGGGCCGGATCCATGCCAGATTTTTAAAATAACTACTTGTATCTCAATGGGGATATCCAAAAAATCTGGCATGGATCCGGCCCTCCAGGACTGGTTTGGAGACCCCTGATCTAATACCTTGTACCACGGAACAATGGAATACCGGAGTCTGTTTCTATGAGCCTCAAACTCGTTTTGGGTTTAAAACGTTTTAGCCTTTTACAGAAAACAGTGGCTGCTTCCCTGCAAGGAGTTGAAAAGCATCTCGCTGGCTCCATAGGATAATGTCCGGTATAGACCACTGAACTCTCTCCAGCAGGAACCGTGGAACACTTTGGCAAGGTGACATTTCGTGCACTTTCAGCATTAGTGGCCGTTGAATACTTTGCAGAGTAACAATGGCCGATTCATTACTGGGCTCCGGCCGTGAGCAAAGCCAGGGCTCTAACCATGTTAAACGCCTTCCTGGGAAGAGATGATGCTAAAGGCCGCTTATAGCCGGATATCCTCGCTCCCACCCCCTCCTCCAATAATGTATGTTTGAAGGCTATTGATCCATCCACGCATTCCTAGGGTGTTCACCGTGGAATGCTAGCGCCACCCAATGGGATGCTCTGGGCATCAACAATTTGTTTGACAGCATGTGACACTCTCCCGGAAGTGCTGCAGGCTGTGCTGAAAATAGTTAGCAAATTAGCAAGGATATAAGGTGCCAGTGGGTCATCCGGCCACTTTGTCTGTCAGGAGTTAGCGGGCGGAGCTGAGGCCGAGGGCACAGACCGGACACCCCGAGCCAGCAGCCTCGGACTGACATGGAGCACTGAGTGCGAGTACTCGCTGCACGCTCCCTTCCAAAGTGCTGCTTCTGTGCCTCTTAGAGGTGTTAAATTGCTTGTTATCATACCGTTTGGCTAAATTACTATGCCGGTGCAGGTGAACTGTACAACCAAGTGATTCGCGTGTACAATTCATAAAGGGTAGTCTACAAATATAGGTGCAGGAAATCCACGGCTCAATATGGCAATCTAGACAGCGCCGTGAAACGCCTCCTCCAGACACTGATCACCAAGAACGAACCAGCTGACTTGAGTGAGTGGGGTGGTGTAGAGGTGAACTTTACATGATTTCAGAAGCTTGGATCGTTACATCGGCCTGACCTGCATATATAGCGAGCCACCGATAGAAGACACTGCACTGGTGAGAGGGTGCTCCTGGGTGACGAGTGCTGCCCTGCCGAAGAATAGTGCCAGCACTGCCCTTTCCTAGTGTGGCCGCTCTGCTGAGGTGTGACTCGCTGGTTCCTTGAAAGTACAGCAGCGCAGCTGAAAGGTGTCAGTACTGTTCCATTTAAGTACGGCAGTGCTTCTCATTCACATTATGTTCAGCTGCAGAGAAGTGTCAGTCCTGCTTAACTTAGGATCCTCATTTTGTGTGCTGTCGACAAATATCCGTAGTTGGTATGTGGGGTGAAAAGCGCTGGTATTGTCCCTCTGAGTGTTTTCAGCTCTGTCCAGAGTAGGATATTGATGCTGAGAGCTGCTTGCACTTTGCCATTCGGAGTATTGCAGTGCCCCTGGAGATTGCCAGTGCTGGTACCTTTAGTATATTGTAGTGTACAGATGTAGGTAGGTAGATTGTGGTAAGTGCAACAACCACCAGTGTTGCTGGAAAAGGGCAGACACTTCCCGTAAAGTAGATTGCGGTAGCTCTGACACTTGCACTGTCCCATTCAAAGTGTGATTGTGTTAGGGATGATTGACATCAAGGTTCCAGGTTGTGCCCGACTCATGGGAAGAGCAGGCTAGGGCCTGGTCTGCCCTCAAGGGCCCGTCTCAGGTATTGCGGTGCTGCTGTGAAGTGCCTGTTGACACCTGGCCTGCCCTCCAGTGAGGTAACGTAAAATCATGGACCCCCCCCCCCCCCTGCAGAATGTGAGGAGCCCCCCCAACCCCAGTCTCTCATATATCACAGATATAGTTGACCTTGTATAGCCCCCCCCCCCCTCAGCGGGGCTCTGCGTCACGCCCCTACTGCCTTCAAATAGGTCAAAAATTCAAATAGGCCCCTGCTGCCTCAAGGCCCTGTTTAAGGTATTGCTATGCTGCTGAGAAGTGCCGGCCTTCACCTGGCTTGTCGGCAGGGCCCTGTTTCAAGTTTGCCGTGCTGCTGTGAAGTGCGGTCAGTGTCAGACCAGTAACCGCATTAAGAACCGTAAAGTTGTGTCCACAGTATAAACGGTGGTCCTAAATTGTGCCTCAACGTGGCTTTTGTTATTAATTGTATCTCGGTGCTCTTGGCCGGGTTTTGCCGCGGTCTGCCTGTCTGAGGGGCGTACCTCGTTGTACCTTCCTGTCTCAGGTGTTCTCCGTTGCTTCAGAGTTGAAGCACATAGCGCCGCGCGGGTTGTCGGTGACGTCAGCGACGTCTGTCATTAGTGCGCGTGGCTTCAGGGGATCTGAGGGTCGCCTCACCTCACCACTGAAGAGACCCACATACCCTCTGCAGCTTCCAGTCTCAGATGCGATGTTCACCTGTCACTGAGGTGGACAGCGCGTGGGTTGGGTAGCAGAGACTCCTGGCCTTTCCCAGTCAGACCAGGAGTTCTGAAGGAACTTGTCAGATCTGCAGGTAAACAAAGCACCCCCGCAGGTCACGTCCGTATTGATCTGAACTCTGACACCATTGCTGCACTTTCAGCGCTGCAGAGCCTGACTAAAGTTTCTTAACTTGTAATAAATGCAGTGTGCACTTGGTTTCTGCAGCTCGCCCCCTGATTGACTGCGCGCCGCCCGCCCCTGCTCCTTCCCTTTGGTACGGATTCCTCAGGCCATGTGCTGTTGGAGTTTTGCCCTCCTCCCCTCTGAAAATGTTTCGCATTCAAAAATAGCCTGGCGTCATTTTTTGGCACTTTTTTCTCCCTCTCGCTCTCCTGAAAGGCTCCTCTATTCCTATGATTTGCTGCTTTTCCGGTCTGTGCGGGGCTGCCATGGCAACCGCTGGAGCAGGCATGATAAGTAGCCGTGCCAGCAGTCTTACTTCATAGCGGGCTCGGGTCCGGTGCATGCAGGCTGTGCTCCAGTCATCGGCCGCCGACAGGGATTCTAAGCGCCGCTCTCACCGCATTGTGTCATCCTGGACAAATCACTTCATCTCACTGGCACCCAGCGGCCTTGTTTGCAGGATTTGAAAGAGTTTGGAAACAGCTGTTCAGTACTTTATACAACTTGTATCGTTCTCACAGAGAGCCTCACATTGTAGCGGACCCCAAAGCCTGTCGCATCCCGGCTCCTGCACCACATGTGTTCGAGGGGCCGGACTGGCACGCCTGGATCTTCGCCTGGGACTCCGCTGGGCAGCGCCGAGTCCTTGCACAGCCCGGCCTTGGAGGCAGAGGGCTCCTGAGGCGGACTCGTGATTCAGACAAGCTTATAAGTTACTGACTTAAGGAGGCATCGGAGCTCCGGAGGCAGGAGGTCTCGAGGGCGGCGATGCCCTTATTCCGCGACAGCCCCAAGCCGACGAGCCTGGACATCCACGCGGAGATGCTGCTGGCCGTGCACCGCAGCAAGAACGCGCCGGCCAGCGTGCAGCGGCGCCACACCATGAAAGAGTACGTCCTGCAGCGCCCAGAGGCGGCGCGCAGCGCTGTGCGCAAGAAAGCGCTCCCATCATACACCTATATTCTGTTCGCTCGCCGTTCCTGTTCTTTCTTGCACCCTGCAGTACAGCACTCTTACCCACACTCTTCCCGTAGGACCCCTAGTCTACACCCCCTCTCCGCCCCCCACGGAGTAGTTGTACTCATTTAATGCGGTGTTGCTTGCCAAGGGTGGGAGGTGTCTGCTCTGTGGTGAGGTTTTAGGGGGGCGCTAGCTTGGTGGAGTAGACTGAAGCTGGGCAGGAAACCTCACACTGAACTCTTGTAAACAAGTGAAGCTTCGTGGTTCTAACCGCGCTCTCTGTCCCCCCCAGGGCCAAGGACATGAAGAACCGCCTGGGCCTGTTCCGGAGGAGGAACGAGTCCCCGGGAGCCAACCCCGGGAGCAAGCTGGACAAAGCCGCCAAGACCGTCCGGTAAGTGCCCTCCCGCCTATGCTGCCTTCTGCTCCAGATGTCGGCACTGTAGGGTGTGAATGAAGCTTGTGTCCGTCTGCTGACGCCCTGTTATCGATTATCCTTGTATCTCACTTCTGCTGGTGTGTGCATGTAGCGGTTAGACGTCTGTACGCGGCGCATCTCGGCGCCCTGTGCCTCTGTCTCCACGCTGGATTCCCTCTGAGTGGTGGGTTCTTTCGACTTCGCATAAGCCCTCTGGTTATACTTGTTCTGCTATGCTACCTCTTGTTGCAGCATTATACCGCTTCTCCTCAGCAAAGCCGATATATCGATTCTTGTAAGGACCCTTCGCTGAAGCTCTAGAGCTAATCTTTTAAGTGTCATTGCTTCTGCAGAAATCGTGATCGGTTCTTTTAGGACTTATTTCGATGACTTACTCTTTGTTGTGCACCGTGTAAGGCAAGTGAGAGGGTTAATGCACTGGTGTGAACACATACCTGTGTCCTGTAAGCCTCAGGTCCAAGTTAAAGCAGGGTAGGCTCAGCCTTTCATCTTCGTAAGGATTGTAAAAATGAGTACCGATGCCTTGAATAATCGTTTTTAGACTGCCTAGTATATCATATGGTCCTTACTGTTTCTGATGAGGATGCTTTCGGCTGTATCTGCTCCAGAAGGCTGCTGGTTGTCCAGGTTGGCCAGTGTTGCACAGTGCCCAGAAGGTTGATAAAGTGCTTGCAGATACTTTATTCATATTCTTACTCTTCTCTCCTTACCTTGCAGGCCGCTGCCCGAAGATGCTGTCAAGTGGGGCGAATCCTTCGACAAGCTATTACTACACAAATGTAAGTTTTGGGCTTTTCTTACTCCTGCCACCCTAATGTAGTGAACATTGGCCAATGTAGCCTTCAATCCAAAGGGCTCTTAAATAAACAGAAGTTTATGGTGAATGTTTTAATGTATTAAACAAGACAGTCATTCTATCGTGCAGGCCCTGTCGTTCTTGAGTACCTGCTCCTAGTTCTCTCCCTACAAATGCAGAAATATCTCGAGACTCGTGATCAGGATGTTTAGTTGGATCACAGAACTGGTCCAGTTAGGACTCTGAGCGCCAAGGCCATGACCCAGTCCCTGATTCATCCAGCACCCTGCAGCTGCACATCCCACCTCCCACACTGGTGGCGGGGAGACTCCGGCTCTCCTCGGAGGGCCTGCCCCAGTGGGACTGCGCTGGGACTCCTCAGCAGGGACAGTACTGATGCTTTCAGGAGGGCTGATATACACATGATGGGTTCACACTGACGTTTGCAGGGTGGACCCCAATTACTTCGATCCCCATAGCTTTGTTTGCCGTCACATCGGCGCTACCATTGCCTAGACTGGCGCATTACCGAAAGTTGACCATTAACTCAACCTGACCAGTACGCTTGCTTGGCCATTCATTTGACTTGACAATGAACTAATCTGCCCAATAAAGGTAACTGACCATTAATTTGACTTGACCTTTAGCTCAACCTGGTCAATACACTTAACTAAACATTCATTTGAGTTGATTGTTACTTTGACTTGATCATTACCTTGGGCTTGATCATTACCTTGGGCAGGGCCTTACTGTGATTGACGATCACTTGACTTGCCGCTTGCTCCCAGATTGATTAGGACAACAGTTTGAATAATAAGTCTACTCCGTCGAAGTGACGGTCGCTAAGTGAAGGTCCGGTCATATTACTGGTTTTCAAGGAGTTGGCACCTAAAGTGATGATCCGATGAAGTCATGCTTGGTTCAAAGTAAAGTTGATCTGGAATTACCAGTCAATGGAAATAATTATCAGTCAGAAGTAATAGTCCTAAGTCATGGGCACATGGAGGTAAGGGTGGGGTCAAAATAAAACCCAGATAAAAGCAGTGGTGCGTCAAAAAAGTCCAGTCACTACATCGACTATATCCCGTCAGGAGGAGGCTGATGCTGTATTTTGGGTCCATCCTTCATATCATGCACCACCTCTTGAGTTGCCCTACAGTTCTCCTGCAGGAAAGTGCCCATCGACAGCAGGAGCGAATGCAGTGCAACAGCTTTGGGGTTTTGAGCTCCCGTCACCCTGCCTTTTTGGCCCTTTCCCCCCACTAGAATCAGGCCTCATTTGGTCCCTTGTGGATCCGTAAGGCGGCTGTCTAGTATTGCTGTAATGTAGCACGCACCTTACCCATCATATCAGAAAGAAAGAAGATGTACATTCCATCCTATCCCAATATACCATTGTCTGAGTCCTCGTTTATTAGCCCTTGCCAGTTCAAGCAAAAAGTCAGTTCCCATCAATGCCACGCCTTCTTGGCATTTACACGAAGTGTTGTGGAATGCAAGGCCCTGTGTAGGGAGAGTATGTTGTGTAGTTTAAAGTCTTCCCTATGAGACATCTGTTCTGATTGATTGAGTGCACTTCCTTCCAGCAGCAGTAAGTTGTCACACAGTCTATTGTTGTTGGTGTTCTGTGATTTCTTCTGTCCTTGGCTGGCTGCTGTTGGGTCCAGCTCATATACTGTATATACCGGTCTCTGAACATTGACTGTGTACTCCAGATCCTAGCTCTAAGTGTCCTGACGCTCTTCTTTGCAGATGGCCTGGCTTCCTTCCGAGCTTTCCTGCGCACTGAGTTCAGCGAAGAGAACCTGGAGTTCTGGCTTGCTTGTGAAGACTACAAGAAAATTAAATCGCAGTCCAAGATGATATCGAAGGCCAAAAAAATCTTTGCCGAATATATTGCAATCCAGTCGTGCAAAGAGGTAAGATTGGTGGCTGTACGTCAAAGTCCTCTTAAGTTACATTAGTGGTGATTGCAGAGTGCTGTATAGTTGCAGAGGGCTGCCTCGCGACAGATTGTGACTAACAGAGGTGGGCGACACTATGTGACTAACAGAGGTGGGGAGGGGATTGAAGGAAGGCTCTACCACTGGAGGTTCAGGTCTGCAGACCATCCTGCATCACCACCAATACTGCTGCTCCATGTAACATCCAAACTGTTAATGTTCTTGCGTATCTCTTGATGCTTTGTGTATCACTTGATGTCATGTACATCACGTATGTTAGAAAGGTTACTGGTTCGTATTAGGCACACATGCAAGGTTTGGCCTAAACTGAAATGCTAAGCGCGTTCTTGAAATTCAAGATGGCTCTGCTGCCTTCGTACTATACCACAAGTCACCGATAAAGCATCTCCAGGTCCTTAGTACCTTGGAAGACTGAAAGCCTCACTCTGCCCCAGTGGCCTTCTGAACTGTGACTGGCAGATTTCACAGGGATCTCTACAGCTGGTGCTCAATCCGCTGAGCTATCTCATGTGTAGTTCCTCGAATGCCGACCTCCAGAGGAAGGGTCATTTAACACTTAATTGTGGCCTCTGAGTCTTTCGAGGCGCGTTGGAAGGTACGCGTGTTGGAAGGTACGCGTATTGGAAGGTACGCGTACTGTGGTTCTTAGGTGTACTGTAGTGTAAAAGTGGATACATTGGTTTGATCTCAAGTTATCTTATACTGTGGTAAAAGGCTCTGATGGATCTTGGGATCTAAAGGTACACGGCTGCACTGTGGTGTAAGGCCTTCTGGACTTGTGGAGAAGTACAGCGGAGTAAAACTGACTGGAGTGATTTGAGAGATTTTGATCAGATCAAATCAAATCTAATGATGGATGAGGTCTTGAGATCTCGAGTCTGTAGAACGTTTCTGGGTCATACAACTGAATGTGGTCTTCAGGTCTGAGGGGGTCTGGGTGGGTTTGGGATGTAAAACTGAGTGCAGTGTTTAGATGTTAGTGTCTAGAGGTGAAAGTTTGACTGATGCACGCATATGTAGTGCTTTTTTCACATACAATTCAAGTTAGACTTAATGCAAGCCTCTGTCTAACTGGAAACCGTGTAAAGTACTGAACTCGGGTGAATGATGTGAAGAAATCTTTGAAATTAAACATAAGATAGCAGCGTTTGCCACGATGCCATTAACGTTACATCCCATAAGCCCTCGTTTCTTTTGCTTGTCTGGGTGAGCCTCACAGAAAGGCTGTGTGGGGGGACGGTGTCTGATAGGAGACATTTTCCGGTACCTTGGACTCCTGCTCGGGTCACAGCAAAGGCCCCAGTTGCAATCGGACGATTTCAGGGTCAGCCTTCTGCTAGCCAGCAAACGGGATGACACGTTGGAGGACGTTGCATCAGCCACGTGTATTTCCTCTCCTGGTTTGTGACCGATGATATCTGACAGGAACAGGGTGAGCACACGGTTAGGTGAGCGTCGGGGACTGGAGTTTATGTGTCTTTCACAGTTTGCATCCACGAAAACAAGGCCCCTGACTGCACATGGCCGGATGCGTTATGCAAGTGGTTTGATGCAGTCTTTGTGGACTGAGAACCAGGGCAATGATTGTAATTTGGCTGTTAACTGATCTGATCACAATTCCTTAGTCTCCTTAGTCCAAGTAAGTCCCCAACTATAGGATTCTGAGTATGCCCTAGCTGGCAGGACAGAACACCAGTGCCAAAGTCAAGTCTGGTGGTGTGACAGCAGTGCCCACCAAAGTTCACTCAGCACATGGCGGGAATGGCAAGATACTTCTCAGCAGTCTAAATTGGTAAAAAAAGCAGCTTGTAAATACCGAATCACTTAGCTGTTTGACAAAATTCAAAGTCGAGTCTTCCAGATAAGTGGAGAACATTACTTGTGTGTGTGGGTGTGCGGGTGTGATGTTGATCTGTGTAACTTTCAGAAATACTCCCTTCCTTGCTGTAGTGACTAAACCGATCTATTGTTCATGTCCTGCAGGTGAACTTGGATTCATACACCAGGGAACACACCAAAGACAACCTTCTGAGCATCAGCCGGACCTGCTTTGACCTGGCCCAGAAAAGGATATATGGACTGATGGAGAAAGACTCTTATCCCAGATTTCTCCGCTCGGACTTGTACTTGGATTTAATCAACCAGAAGAAGCCGATCTCGCCCTTGTAGACCCGGGCATGGCCGTCCTGGGGCGATCAGGAGGTGTATGTTTACAAGAAGCCAAGGGCAGCCTCACGCCTCTCCGTCAGTGGATGCGTTGGTGTTTCTGCTGGTGCCAAGGTTTGGCAGCCATAAGTCTAGGCTGGCTGGGTCCTGTGGAAAGCCAGCTGCAGCTCAAGAGGCCAGTGGGACAGGAGTAAGTGCCCGTCTGGTGCTGCCCCCAGAATCTTCCCTTCTCTCTGGTACGATGGATTTCTGGGAGTCCATCTTGACGTCTGCTGCATGAGCCGCAAGGGCTCCTTTGAAGCGGGGCGCAGAAGGCACGCAAAAGTGGGCACGTGTACATGCTTTGGGCCCACGTTGCGTCATTGGGAGCCACAGAACGTATTCTGGAGCCACAACGGTTCTCGTTTGGGGGTTTTCAGCACGAGGAAGGAAAAATCTGGAAAAGGGCAAATCTGCTGCACTTGTCCAAAGATGGAAATGACGACCCCCGCCCCCTCTTCTAAGGGGCAGTCTGTCGCGAGACGTTGCATCTCATTGGCAATGAATGGGAGGGACAAACGCAGGATGCAATGACTCTTTCTGAGGAAGCTCGGGCTTGTTTTTTCCGAATTCCTTCCTGCCATTGAGGGCTGATAGAGCTGCCCCAGGTGGGGTGGGCTGCAGCTGCTCTTTCTGACCTTTGACTCCAGAATTATTTATTTCGAAGCCAAGCTGTAACTGGATGCTTAAATGCCTTTATTGTTTTTTATAGAAAAGTCTTTGAAATTCTTTATTTTCTTATTTTATAAGTGCAATATTTTTTAATGAGTTCCTTTATAAGTTACAACCATGACTGAACCTTATTCTATTTTAGGGTCTGTACACATTTTCTAAACATGAGGCTTACTTAATGTACAATATAAAGTTAACTTGTAACGTTGTGCTCCCTGGCAGCAGGCCGCTGGGGTACTAGGTCCTTGTGTGTACATTTTTATTATGTTTGACAAAGGTCACAGGAGCTTGTAAATACATCTGTTTAAAAGGACATCTCATTGCTGCAAATAAAAATGAAATATGACGGGGAAAATGCTTTCCCTTTTAGACACAAACTGTTTATTAAGAGTTTGACAGAATGACACATTATATTGTACATTGTTTACAACTCAGAGCATCTCAAAATCTGCAAAACAACGAATGATGTCATCGCGTTGGAAAAATAAAACGAAAACCACAAAAATGAGTGTTTCTTGGTTTCTTGACTCCCCTGCAGTTTTTTCATGTTCTGCTATTAGCAGGAAAGGATAACACAATTGTGTTGTCTGTGTATCTGTTTCGTGTAAGGCTGGAACAGGACGCCCTGACATTGATCTTGATAGTTGTGCCCTCCCCGACTCTCGAGTGTGCCTTGAAAGAGGTATTCTTCTTCTATTTGAAAGCAAATGCACTTATTTGACGTGTCAACCAGACTTTAACTCAGTATATTTTAGGGACCGGTGTTCCCTCACCTTTTGTATGTGTCGACTCGTTGTGCTGCATTCACAAGCCGTTTGTGCATGCAAGTCACGCTTACCGATTCAGGCATATGCAAGTGCAAACCCACTTTTAAAATGCACCAAATGCGTTTTTACAGTTGTGTAGAGATTTTACATGTTAGTAAATGTACTCCCAGAGCGCCAATGGGATACTTTAGGGCACAAATGACCTCAGATTGTGTACACGCACACAAACGTACACATTTGTGGATATTTACAAACGTCTCGTGCACCGGGAAAATGTGGAGATGTACTCCTGTAATGGGCCGGATTAACCTCCAGATTCATCAAAGTGCCGTTTTGCGAGTCCTTAATAGCGATTTTTAAGGAATCGCTATTAAAGACTCGCAAAACGGGATGCATGTAGAAATCTCAATATTTTTTGCGATTTCTACTGCTTCCTTATTTGCGATTCGGTAATTGCTAATCGCAAATAAGGAATGGCTTTCCCATTCATTCCTATGGGCCTAAAGGCCCATAGGAATGATTGGGGAGTCATTCCTTATTTGCGATTAGCAATTACTGAATCGCAAATAAGGAAGCAATTTCAAGGGTGCCAGGGTGTCCAAAGGACACCCTGTAGCACCCCTGAAATGCAAATGTACACTGGTGTTGCGCACACACATGTCCAAGGACATGTGTGTGTGTGTAACATACAACTTAGAAAAATGCACAAAAGTGCATTTTTCTAAGTTTTTGCTATTTACCACGAAGTTACATTTCGCGGTAAATAGCGGCCCCATATTGCGAATTCGCAATTTTAAAAAGGTTCATGAATAGCATTTAAGGAATCTCTAATTGAGATTCCTTAAATGCGATTTTTCGCAATTTTGCGATTTCTCTAATTGAGATTTTTGCATTTGGGATGATGAATCCCAAATGCAAAAATAGCGCTCGCAAAGGGCCAGATTCTCAGAATCGGGCCCTTTGCGAGTCTATTTCAGCTTGATGAATCTGGCTGTAAGTCCCTTTCCTGAGTGGAAAGAGGATGGTAACGCTTGCAGACCTGGTGGGTGGGGATGTAGTGTAAGTGTAAATGCATTTCTTTTTTCTAGAAAAAGAAAACACTTTTCTAAACATTGGAAGGCAATCCCCCATATACGCGTGCCTGCAGAAATTTCTGCATCATAGCAAAACAAAAGTTTCCCAGAAGTAAGTGTAGAAACCTGCAAGAGTCGCAGGTGTCCAGGTGCATCTCTGTAAACTTTTGTGAGTTGCTAAAAGTACACCTGACACTTACAAGGTTGGAACCCTCCGGGTGCAGATTTCAATTTTTGTCCCGTGAGTTGTGGCCACAGTGTCCCATGTCCTACCTCTGCTATAGTTACTTTTTCTTTTAATGTATACTTTTTGGTACAAGTAACATGCAGTTTTCTATTGGGCCCTGGCCAGGCCAGATTAAAACAGGCTCAACATATCCAGGTCGGTTCTGTGGTAAGTAACACCTGCTTTCTTGGAGATGCCTCCTGGTCTTCGATTGAAGCCTCCCAGCTCCTCCTGGCCAACCGAGAACATCAATCCTGCATCTCATGCCTAAAAATGTACACCATCTCAAATAAATTCTCACTCCGCTACTACGTGAAGCACTTCCTGTAGCCTGTATCCCTGGTCCCAATGTATGCATACTGTTATCTACAGTATGTCATGCCAAGGAGTCATAAAGGATCAATGCATTCAAAATTTCTGAACTAGTCGAGGTAAGTGTCCTTTTCTAAAAAGGAATCTGATGTATAGTTTAGTGGTTTTCGGTTGGAAACATCTGTGTCTCTGAAAGTAGTTACAACAGCAATGCTGAGTTTTCTAACATTTATGGCACAGGCCATAAAATCGGCCACTAAAACGAACTCTGCACTTCTTCCACCTGGCAGGTCATAAGAATAGAAGGTCTTTAAGTCAAAATCATCATTGTTCAGCAGAAACAGGGGAGAGAAAGTGTGTACAAAGTTGAGTAGCACCACAGTAACTATTAATTAGGCCTGGGCGTCAAATTCCGTTCTGCTAGCGTAAATTGCGATAATTTTACATTTTCGCATTCTGCGGAGAGCGCGAAAATGCCAAAATTTCTGCGATCCGCCGCAAACCGGAAATTTTTTTCATGCTCGCACTATAAAACTACTTTCTTGCGCGCGTGATTGCCTTACCTGGATGCCCGCCTTCGCCGACAAGTTTTCCCGATCCGGTGGCATGCTCCACAAGATGCTGGATTGTTGGTAGCCATATCTCGCGAGAGATTGCGCCCGTGATCACGTCATTAGTCTCGCGATCATGAACCGCGAGAGTATGAGATCTCGAACACGTCATTCTCCAGCGAGAGCGTGAGGACTCGAACACGTCATTTCCATCGCGATCACGCAGAAAAATACCGCGAACGGGCGGGAAAAAACGTCTGCGTCTTCGCAATATTTCTGCATGTTTGTGGAGATTTTCTACATTTTCGCGATAATTTGCGAAAGTCAATTTTGCAAATTCCGCCCACCCCTACTATTAATATTAAACTAAGCCTATAACCGCTTGTAAGTGCTCCATGTTTTGAAAAATTAAAATACATCTTCACCCTGAAGCAAATAATTCCCAATGCCTTGGGGTGAGCTCAATGAGGAATAAGGGGAGAGCAGAGGAAAAAAAGCACTGTAGAAAATCTCTAACAAAAAAATGTCCACCACCTTCACCTCACAACCACCTACCCCAGCGTAGGGGATCCCAATGCGGAGTAGAGGTTCTCAGACCAATAGGTGCCCAAGCTTGGCAAAAAAGGTCTACAAGCAGGTAGTTATCAGGTGGTCCAATGTAACATCCCCATTGTGGGGGCAGAGAAACCTCCCCTCTCCTGGGTCTGTCTTTTGACTGATGCCTTTCTTTGTAGAATCGCATAGTAGCTACGTGCCAGCTAGAGCTTCTTCCAAAGATCCGCTCACAATAGGGGTCTTCCACTTTCTTTGTTATCACAATGGATTTGCTTTTTTCTGGTAGTATGTTATGTAAGAACAAAGTTCAGGTGTTAAACTGACATAAGGACGAGTCACGCAGGCAACGTAAAGGCACCCATTGGTAGTTATGAGTAAGAGTCTTAGTTTGTCTTGTGGGATTCTTCAGACATCTTGCCAGTCATTATTATGTTTATATGCAGTCCCTAAGTAATCTTCTCTTGCATGGAAGTGAAACGGCACACCTATGAAGACTGCAGGAACTGGGTTTGAAATGTTCCGACAATGAAGACCAGACTTCAAATTCAAGGTTGGTGGTCGAAGAGAACATATCTCAGCAAACATTTAAACACAAACCAATTAATAGTAAAGGGAAGAGCTTAATAATACAAAAATGTAAGTTATTCTAGTGACCTCAAAAAAGAAAATTGATACACCTCCCCTACAATTACCATCCTAGACATGCAAATTCAAGTGCTAAGCAAAGTCAAGACCTTGGAGGTCTGGTTAGACTCAACGTTGTCTATGGAAAAGAAAGTTAATGAGGCCTGAAGAACTAGAAGGGTATCCATTTTCTTTTTCAAAGTCATAAATTGCTGCAGCTTGTTCTTCACCTGTTTTTAAATAAGGTGAATGAGGCTTTCAGAATATTAAAAAATGGCAACAAGATTATTATCCAGTTTTAGATCTTACACAAATTCCCATGCTTAAATTATTTGTATAATCGAGCTGGGAGTTTACATAAAATTACAGTAGCAGTATAATGGTAAAAGAAATCCAGGAAGCTATAAATATTGTCACTTGAGCAACCAATTCAGCTTGTTCAAAAAGATCCAGTTAGGCAAGAGCAGACTGAAGGCCATACCACCTTGGAGACCACCATTCCTCAGATTTCTGATGTATGTCCTGGGTGGAGGGAGTTCTTGTGAGCTCTGCTCAAATCTTAGATGAGTTCATTTTGGCTTTGAATTCCTTATTAGCAGCAAATATTCAATGCTAGCAGCAGACGTCCGCCCCGTGTGAATCTACCCCAAAAAAAGATCCATTTCAGACCTTGTGACTCTTGTGGGTGAAAAATATATATTTTCAAGATGATCCTCACAAGGGATGCACTTAATTGCCCCCATCTGGCCCAAACCAAAGATTGGAACATTTGCAAGAAATTATCCTCTGTGACCCTTAACAGGGATAAAAGATTTCTTCTGTGGCTACAAATGTCCAAGGCTAAAGACAACACTGACTCCGCTGAAGAGTTTGACACCACTGCCAAGATTCTCAAAAAGGCCCAAACAAGGTCTCTAGCAGAAGAAAAGGCTGTTTCTGAGTAGGATGACATTACCTAAAAAATACTCCCAGAAAACAGCAAAGAGGCCCATCAGACAGTCCAAACCATCTCTAAGGCGCCTCTAGGTGAAAAAGGTACATCATCATTCGATGCCATCAACTCCAAGGCGGTCAGCCTCACTGTCTTGACTCATTATCCTCATTCGGAGAGACACTAATTGCCCCTCTCTCATTCGGCTTTCTTGTTACCAGCAATAAAAATAACATTGAAGATACAGTTGGCGACAATGAGGAAGATGCCTCAAGACACTGCACAGCTGATTAAGATATCCTCAACTACAACTTTGACAACATCTAAACGGTCAACGACTACATTAACATAGAAGCCCAGGACAGTCGACAAAGCTATTAGCAGTAAAGTCTCCATCAATAACCCTTATTGCTAAATCATTACTGATGGCAAAGTCACTGTTAACAAGGTTATAGTTGACAAATAAAGACTGTTGACGACACCCAAAACTGTAACTACTTAAAACAGGAATTCCATCAACATTACTGTGATTAGCATACTTCACCAAGCAAGATACCAACGTTTCCTCCAAAAAAGACTGCTGGAGACTGAGGGCTCAGAGGACATGGGGTCAGAACTTGTTAAGTGGCAACAGAACAGGTTACAACCCATATTTTGAGCATGATCAGTACTGTGACCCTTTAGTAATACAGATTCCATCATCACAAATCAGGGATTTGAGACTGATGTCTTGTTATTTTGAAAGATTCCAGAGGGGAGCTCAGAATGGCAACCTCAGTAGAGCAGCAGACACAGTAGCAAATAACACAAGGTACGTCATCAACAGTGTTACTTTCATACTCTCCATCGGCCCTTATAATGACAGTGCTACGCAAACAAATGGACGGAATGCTGAATAAATCATACATTCCCCCCAGTCAAGATATCTGGGTTAAATCCGTCGTTCTTTTGCTCACCATGCCGCCCAAGTTTAGACCCAGCCATATGCAAATCAGTCTTGACCCTGTGCCTCATGGGAACAGTCCAGACCGAACTGCCACGCCAGGTCCTCCCTGGACCCGAAAGGAGCATCCTGGGAGCGGTTTCTGGGTATTACCCTTCATCAGCCAGGCTAGCTTGAATCCGTGGCACAGTGAGCAATTATAATGACAGTAGCACTGAATCCACATCTAGTACTTCTGTGACCTATTTAAACAGGAAACACTTCCAATGAAGACCATGAACATGGAAAAATTTGAGTTTCACATCAATCGCAGAAGCTGTGAATAGGTTGTGTTCATAGCTCCAAGGGCTGCTTCTCCATCCTCGCCTCCAACTGACTCTCCCTCAGATGACGTAGAGGAGTTTCAGGTGCTCATGGAAAACGCATATAGGCATTTTGAGTTTCCTATGCCCACAAAAAATGTGTCTGCTTCCTACAATACTTCAAAGACCCACCAAGCGTCATTTAAGGTCCTACCTATCATTGACCACATTTGAAAAGATAGCCTGAGAGGCATGCAAACACAAGCAACAGTGGTGGAACTTCCCTTAGATAAGAAATATAAAGCGAAAGAGAACATACCTGCAAGTCTAGTGGGATATTGTGAGCTGACTGTTGTGAGGCAGGTTGCACAGAAAAGGTCACGGTACCTGTCCACACCTTACACAACACCACCTGACAGAGAATGCAGGAGCTTTGATAATATGGGCCAGAGGGTATCAACAGCGACTGCAGAATCCATTAGTGCTGCTAATTCCTTGACAATACTAAGCTATCAACAATAGGGACATTAATTGATCTAAGGCACAATTAGTCATACAGACAACCGAATCAGACTCAGCTATACAGGATACACAGTCAGCTTATACAAGGCACCCTGAAGAAGGAAGGGTGGCAACCAAACCAGAATGCAAGATACAAACGGAAATACTGATGTCACACATGCATTGGTCACAGCAACCCTCAGGGGTGAAGTTCTTGTCTGCAGGAGTGGGAATCAGTTACAACAGACAGCTGGGTCATTGACTTAGTAGGATATGGCCATAGAGGGGAATATGCCGAGAAGCCTCCTACAACACCACTGAGAATAATGCAACACCAGTATTTACATTTGCTGTAAGACAAAAGTCCCACCATAATACAGAAAGGAGCAATAGGATGGGTGCTCAAATTACAATGAAATTCAAGATACTGTTCTCATTTCTTTTTTTTTGTATCAATAAGTCAGGAGAAAGGAAATACATTTTGGATCTACACCACCTAAATATATACCTCCTAAAAACAAAATTCTGCATGGTGTCTTTGCAGGGTATCCTCCAACTTCTATGAGATGAAGAATTTATTGCAACCCTAGACAAAGAACATATTCACCCAAAGCATTGAAGTGATCTGACTTTCAAACTTTGGCCACTATTGATTCAAAGTGCCACTCTTCAGCCTGAAATCTGCCCCAAGAATCTTCACAAAAGTCATGGCGGTAGTAGCAGCTTAAAGAAATCAAGGCCATGAGTATTCCCATACTTGAACGACAGGGAACTTCCGACCCCTCTACTACACCTACTAAAGTGCTTTAAAAAGCTAGTGCTTACAGGGAAAAGTTGCAGGTTCCCCACAAGCGATTGTGATTACAGATAACAGTACTAGATAGTTTTACAAAAAAGCATTTACTTAAAGAGAATGACTGCACCGCCTGCACAATCTGGTCAATTGTGTACAAAAACAAAAAAAAAACTAGTGACGGTCCGTCATTTCAAATATCTTATCTGATAGAGACTACTAGCTGCAGATTCCTTCAAGTAGAATTATCCCCAGGCGTGAGACTGGATCCGGAAACTTTTTTTCCTCAGCAACCCTGCATGCCCGGGGCGGGGCGTCATCACGCGACTCCGCCCAGGTGTCGTCCACGCTCCTGACGTCAGCGAGGTCACATAAGACCCGCCCCGGCGCGCCTATGTCAATTTTTTCCTTTTCCGCGTTCAACGCGGATCTGGTCATTCGGGCCTGTTTGGGGCCCCTTTTTTCCCATAATTTCTCTTGGTGGAACAGTGTGGGGAATGCCTTCGGGCTTCAAAACTTGCTCTTTTTGTGGGCGTCTTATATCGGCGACGGACCCTCGCCTCATTTGTATTTGGTGTTTGGGAGAGGATCACTTCGCCACGGATTGTCCAGAATGTCGACAGTTGAAGCCGAAGTCGCAGCGGGAGTGCCGGATGAAACTTCTCTCGGCGCGTCTCTCCAGGTCGGCGTCCTCCCCTCGGTCTGCTTTGGCAGACGGCTTCAGATATGGCCGCTCCCCAATGGGTAAGTGTCGCAGTTTGCCCCCGGGGGCTGGTTTCCGGCCTGTCGGGGGTGTGGACTCTCCGCGGGCGATGCGGCCCCACGTGCCGTCCTATCCACCGTTTCTCGGTGTTGGGGCGTCGAGAGTCCAAATGTAGTCTTAAGTGGCGGCTATGCAGGCCTTGCTGGCATCTCCTCCTCCTCCTTCCCCTCCTTGGGCGTTGACGGATCCCTCGCCTTGCGCGGGGCCCTCCGCGGTGCCGCCGGTGACTCCGGTCCCCGCACCGACTGGTTCGGATCCAGACTTGGAGGATGTGGTGCTGTTGGGGTGCGTCTCCTCTGGGGCACCTCCTTCACGCCACGGCATCTCTGCCTCACCGCAAACTCCTGCGGGAGTCCCTGTGGCGTCGCGGGAGGTCGCCGGGGCTCGGGTCGCATCGCGAGTCCCTCTCGGTCCTTCGACAAGGTGGTCCTGTCTAAGGCCGAGGTGACGCTGCTACGGCGCCAGCAGCAGCTGGTCCGGGCGGAGCCACAGGGGTCGGCGGTGCCTTCTAGTCCCGCTCCGGGTCGAGGCCGGATGAGAACCCCTCGTCCCTCTCCGGGCCCCTCTCGTTCCTTCCCACAGGCGGCTGCCTCGGAAGGCGAGTCGGTGGATGAATCGTCTCTGGTGCTGCCATATAGGTTGCCAAGCGATCTCCGCCTCATTTTGGGCCGCGGCTGCCAGAGGGCTTCGTGTCACTCCCCGGGGCCATCTTGTTCCCCCACTCAGGTGTCTACCTCTGCGGGGGTCGGGTCGGCTTTGTTCCGGCACCCCCCCCCAGGGTCGGTTCGGCTCCAGCCCACCTCCGGTCTCCGGTGCGCGATGACTTGGTGGGCTCTTGTCCGGTGACGCAAGATGGTGACGCCAGATCGTGGCGCCCTGCCTTATGCGGCGGACTCTACGGATCCGCACTGGGGTTGTACAGCGAATTCGTCTTCGGATGCTCCCTCTTCCCAGGAGGCAGGCTGTATTTTGGTGTCGTCCTCTCCGGAGACTTGCCGACATGTGGTGTCTTTTTCACCGGCGTCAAAGGGTGGCTCCCCGCTCTTCATCTGGCAGAGATGTTCGTCGGAAGAGCTGCAGGTCCCTCATTCTTAGGTACCCCCTTGCTTCCAGGTCTGGCCCCTACCTGTCCCGCTTGGCCTTGGGGACCGCCGCCTTAGTTTGCAGCCGACGCCCACGGAGGAGCTGCTTTCTCCTCCGTGGGGCCCTACGGAGGCAGGTACACCCTTCGCTCATGCGGTGTCCACAACTGTGGGCAACCTGCGCATGGGTGACCCGGTGGTTCACCTTCCGTCAGACCACCTCTTGGAGGTCCTCCACCAGGGCTCTGGTGGGCGGGAGATCTTACTCCCCTTTGAAGGTTCCCTTCTTTCTTCTTTGACGAGGGCTTGGAGGCGTCCTGCCTCAGGAGACCCGATGCCTCAGCACCTTCTGCACCTGCACCTCCTGGCGCCGCGTGACCCGGAGTGTCTGTCCCTTCACCCCTCGGCTGCCAGCCCTCTTTTACCGACCGCTTTTACCTCCCTGCCGCCGCTGTTGACTCAGTCGTCCTGGGAGGCCCGCTGACTGGACACTTGGGGGCGCAATATGTTTGCCTCGGCCAGTGCTGCCTTGCGGGCCCTTAACACCTTGTGTGTTCTGGCTAGGGCCTCCTCCTGTTTGTGGGACTCGGCTGAGTCTCTGGGATCTGCAGTGTCCCAGGAAACTGGTCAGGTGGACTTGCGGCATCATGCGTCGGATGGCCGGAAGCTTGCGGCGTTTATTCTCCGCTCTTCACTGGACATCTTGTAGGTGCCGGGCCATGGCTTCCTCAGTCGCTCTCTGTCGCCCTGCTTGGCTTCGGGATGGAGTATTCCCTGAGAATATCCGGGAGCGTCTTATTGACCTGCCATTTGACGTACCATGTTGTTCCATACCCCGGCCGATTCCGCCATCCAGAGACTCTTGGTGGGGCTCCACCCTCCTCCGCCTTATTGTCCTCCATCCCCTCCTCAGTGACTCGTGAGTTGCTCTGCTTCTGGGCCTTCTTAGGCCGGTTGTTCTGGCTGTGGAGTGTATTTTCCTGGCCATTGCGACCTCTCGGGACTCTGGCATTGTTGACTGCTGGACGGCCCTTTTTTTTGTTCTGTGTGTGTTATTGCGCAGACTAAGATTTGGCCTTCTGCTTGGTTGGGCTGCTTGTCAAGCCCTTTGTGGGTGGGGGATGGAGGAGGGTTCCCCGTGCTCTTTTGTTTTTTTCTCTGCTGTTGAAGTTCTTCCACAGAGGATTCCCATAATTTGAGACTTACCGTACCCTTGGGGGGGATTGGCAACTGTTACATAGCTTGCGCCTTGCTAGGGGTTCTGGTCGCTTTCGGGTGCCTGTTCTCCATGGCACTGTGTGGTTGCCCTGGCTACTTGAGGTTGTCTGAGCGGCCGCTCGTAGTGGTGTGGCCGGGCTCCTACTCCTCCTCCTCCTCCTCTCCCGACTCCTGTCCTGAGGTCTGGGATGCTCAGGTGTTCTCCCTTGCCAGGCACTGCCTACTCTGCCTTCTGGGGACCTCGGGCTGCTCCTCTTGCTTCTGGCGGCTTTGGCTGCCGGCTCGGTCCTAGTTGGCGTTGCTCGCTGTCTGGAGTGAGTTTGCCTTCTTTTCCCGTGCTACCTTGGGTCTTCTAGGCTTCTTCTTCTTCCGCTCTTCCTGTCCTGCAATTGGGCGGCAGCTAGGTTGCCTTGTGGAGATGGGGGGTGCTTCGGCCCCTCCGGACTTGCCCTTGGTTCGTCTGTGGTGAGTGTGCGGGGCTCTTCCACCTCCTCCGTCTTCTTCTTCTCTCCCTTCTACCTCCCTTGGGTCAGTGGGGTTCTGCTTGTGGGGGTTCTTATTGCCTGGCAGGGGCGAGTTTCTCCCTAGTCTACGGTTCTGGTCCCCTGTGGGGCCTCTGGTCTGTATTGGCTGGTGTGGTCCTTTCGCAGACCCTCCTTCCCAGGGGGTATTGCTAAGGTATCTATTGTATGTGAAGGAATCTGCGGCTAGTTGTCTATCAGATGTACGAGTTACTTACCTTCGGTAACGATGTCTCTAGTAGAGACTATTCTAGCCGCAGAGTCCTTCACGGCCCACCCTTCCTCCCCTGTTCTGCGAGGACCCTTGGGTTGGTTTTGGGTGCTCGCCTCCCGTGGGGGGAGTGTGTCTCATGTGAGTGCCTTCCTTGTTCTGGACGGGTTGCTCCGTCTGGGAGCGGTTCATTCCTCCTTGGTTCTTGGGAGGATGGTGTTCCGGTGCTCCGGTGCCTTGGTGCCCTGCTGCTCTGGCTCCTCCAGGTTTAGGGGGGATTGCTTCTATCCCTATCCTCCCTCCCCTATCCTCCCTCCCCTCCCTCCCTTCCATTGCTATCCTCTGATGTGGGTCACCTGGCCATGTGTTGCCCTTGTCCCTTGGGCGTGTTGTCCTCTATATTGGGGTGACTTGGAGGTTCCTGTCCCTGTCTGTCTTGAAACTGATCCCCTTCCTTGTTCAGGATGGGGGTGGTGGTTTCTTATGTGTGCCATGGTTTTTACGCATGTTTCATGTCTCTGGGGGCACAGGGATGGGAGGCTGTCTTTATGCTGGTAGGCTGCCACCGCTCTGGTGGTGGTGTTAGTCACTGTTTCTTTCCAATTGTTCGGCTCTTCGCACACTGTTCCCATGCTCCCATAGTTTTTTATCTGGTGGTTCCGCGTTGTGGTGCAGAAAAGTTCTCCGAAGAAGGCGATGTGACCTCGCTGACGTCACATACGCGGATGACGCCTGGGCGGAGTCACGTGATGTCGGCCTGCCCCCGGCGCGCAGGGTTGCTGTGGCAAAAAAGTTTCCGGATCCAGTCTCACCCCTGGGGATAATTCTACATGAAGGAATCTGCAGCTAGAATTGTGTCTACCAGATATATCGTTACCGAAGGTAAGTAACTCGTACTTTAGGAATGTTGCAGTCATGCATTCCCTGGATTCTGTTTTGTTGCATGCTCAAGAGACCAGCGCAAGAAGAATTGGACGACCAATGGGCACAAGCAATTGGATCATTCGCCAACATACTCAAAATACCACCCAAAATGAAGACAGCTGTGCCTTGGTGGATACAATGGAAAAACACAAGCATCGGTCTCCGATTCCTACTGGACCCCTTTCCACTTCATAATGACCACTGACTTATCGATGGAAGGCTGGGAAACTAATCTATGAGAGTGGCAAGTTGGCTCAAGTCAAATAGTACCTACATATTCATTTTTTGAATTTCGAGTGGTGAGATTGCGTCTACAGTAATTTCTCCATAGACTCAAGGCATCTTCAGTTCAACTCCGCACCGACAACACAACAATGATGTTCTATGTAAATACATTTGTAAACAAGATTAAGCATTCTCTCAATAAAGGCACAGAAACTGTGGTATTGGGCAATGTCTCACCAAATTATGGTAACACAGAACACTTTCCATGGGAAGACAATGACTGGGTTGATGCTCTCATCTGCTATGTAGAAGGGTGTCACAAATGGGAGATAAACCAAAGCAAGCAGAACAAGATTTTTTAACTATATTGTAAACCAAGCGTAGACTTCTTTGCCACCAACATCACGTGCAAATGCCAGTACTATATAGGCCATGCCTGACATGTACTGCTAAACTCATTGGGTAATGATTTTTTGACCTTCACTTACGCATTTCCTCTGCTTCTCCTAATCCACAAAGAACTGAGCAAAATGAGATCAGAGCCTTGCTGTCTAACCTTAATTGCCCCAATATGACAGAGGCTGTGTTTGTAGTGCCTACAACTGTCGGAAGCCCTGCATATCTGACTAATAGTCAGATTATCTACTGTCCCGCTCCTACAGCAAGGTTCTTCATCCAGATCCAAGATCAATGAAAATGGGTGCTCGCCTTCAGAGAACAATGGGTTTCGAAACCTAGAAATTCCTGATGCATTCAGGGTAATTGCACACATTAGGGTTTTGTCCACAGACCGGACATACAGTGTAGAATAAAAATATTCTGTCTCTGGTCTAAAGATCTCAACCTTCACCCATTGTCAGCATTATCCTTCCATATTTGTTTCATCTAGTGCAGTCAGGACTTTCACATGCCTGAATCAAAGTTCTTCTGGCAGCAATTTTCAGTTTCTGAAGAGAGTGAAATAAACCATCACTCTGAGGAATTCATGAAGGGTATCTTCTGAGCCTTCCCACCAGTGAGATGCCCACTAGTGCTATGGCAGCTAAACACTATTTTTACAACTGATCAGACGCAAGTTTGAAGCAATCCGTAGGGTAGGAATTACATTGTTGTCCTGGAAAGTCCCACTTCTATTAGCTTTGACATCCACAAGAATGGTTAGTGAGATTCTGCTTTTGCAGTAATCAGTTCAGCAAAGACAGTCACATAAAGAACAATTCTTCGTTTTATACCGGTGTTATCCCTCTTACTGTCATCTTAACAAACCAGTGGTACTAAAGGCACTCTTCCAACATCTCTCAAGTGCAGCAGATGAAGCACTGTATGTATACCCTTAATGTCAGAAGGTATCTTATGTTATACATTGACAGAAGCAAAACTTTTGAAAATCTGGCCAGTTATTGGTGGCATTCGGAACCCCTCTATAAGGGCATCCCATTCCCAGGCAGGATTTAGCACGTTGGGTGGCCCCAGCAATAAACTTGTTATGAGAAAGTAGGAAGACTGCTTCATGGCCCAGCGACTGGGCATTCCAAGAGAATCAACAGGGCTGTTGTTAAACCTGTCAGCCTTAGGGTGGACTTCCCCAAGACCTTTTACCTATTTACCTCCATTTTTCAGCTGAAATTCATTTTGTTGAGGTTAGGACTCTGTACACTTTACCACTGCTGACCAGTGCTAAAGTGCTTGTGCTCACTCCCTTAAATATGCTTTAATTGGCTTACACTTTTTTGGAATATTTAATTTTCTGATATACAAGTCCTTTGTAGAGTTTTATACCATATACCCAGGGCCAGTAAATTAAATGCTCCTAGTGGTCCTGCAGCACTTTATTGTGCTACCCACTTAAGTAGCACATGAAAACATGTCCCAGGCCTGCCATTGCAGCATGAATGCAGTTTTGAGCTGCCAATTCAACTTGGCAATATAACTCCCTTGCCAAGCCTGCAACTCCCCTTGTATTACATATGTCTCCCCTAAGGTAGGCTACAGGTAGCCCTTAGGGCAGGTTGCATTGTAATGTAAAGGCTGGACATAAATGTTTAAGTTGTACATGACCTGGTAGTGAAAAACCCTTACATTCATTTTTCACTACTGTGAGGCCAATCTGTTCCATACGATAACAATAGGTTGCCTTGTTCGATTAAATAAATCCCAACTTTTGATTGAGGACAGATAAGCATTTAATGATTGACATCTATGACATTATAATTAAAAATCCTATTTAATTTTTAAGGTCTTATTTTAAATTAGAATGTTGAGAATGGCACTTTTAGAAAGTAAACACAAGGCCTGGCTTGGCAGTTCGGACAGGACTGTTCCCATAAGGAACAGGGTCAAGACTGATTTGCATATAGCTGGGTCTTAACTCTGGTAGCGAAGTGAGCTCAACCCAGATATGTGAGTGGGGGTGTGTCTGAAACGTTTCAGTGCCCTGTACATCATCTCCTTGTGTTTACTTTTAGAAAGTTGGCATTTTCCTTCCCATAGTCATTTTGAGCCTGCAGCCTCCCCTGGGTTATATGACTGGGTGTAGCTTACAGACTTCGTGAATTCCCCCCAGACAGTCACATAATAAAGGGATTAGGTGGGCCTGAATGGGCCATCTGCTGGGAGGATGGGGGAGGATAGGCTGCGCTCTGCCTTTAGACAAAGGGCTTGTCACCACCTCATTGTCTCTGCAGCCTTGGAGCCAGGGCAGGGGAGTCAGGAAATTTCAAGCACCTCAAAGCGAAATTTCGAGAAACTTCTTCCAACTTCAAAGGAGGCTCCAGGTATAAAAACTAGGCCCCCTCATTTACTCCTCGGCTCACTTTCTGGACCTGCGAAAGGGCTCTCATAAAACTGCCTGCTGTGAACTCAACAAGACTGGTTTGCCGCACCTGAAAGGACTGCTTTGCTGCCTGAAGCCTGCCTTGATCCCTCAAAGACCTGCCCTGCTTCAACACCTGAACCCAGGACTACCAGTGTGACTCTAAGGGCGAGTTCTGTGGCCTCCAGTTCAAAGCCACAGGGACATAAAAGGCTTCTAACATCTTGAACCCGCACTTGGACCCAGCCAGAGTGAGTCCTGAACCCCCAAGTGGTGTCTCATCGGTCCTGGACCCTTGGTTGTGGTGCTTAAAGTGTGCAGATAGCCAAAATCTAAAATTTGGGATGTTCGAGATTTTGTTTTCCAAAAACTGCTCTGACGGAAGACTTGGACCAACCTTCATGTTGATCTGCCCAAGGTGCATCTCCAGTCGGTCTGACTTTGCGGCTGTTCCTGCTACATTTTTTTCCACAGCAGCAAATCCTGTTCAGCGGTCCTACGCCAATAAAGCTCCTGGAACTGTCTTCAGCTACAGCCTCCTGCCTTGTCAGGCTGGAAATGTTTGGTTTCCAAAAAAGTGACTATGTCTGGGCATAGAAATCTTCACAGCTAATTCCTCCAGTGGCTTCTGACGACGCTTCCTCCTCAGACACCGCCTGTACCCTTGCCCTCCTAAACGTTACCTTCTCAGATTATTTTTATTGAAAATTCTTCTTAGTCCGAAGGTAAGCGCTGACTGGGCTCAATCCGTTTCTTGTATTGGACCCTCACTTCATCGTGGTCGGCCATATTTTTCGACTTTGTCCCAGTCTCGCATCACTAGATATCTGCGGTTGGCACGGTCATCTTTTAGGTACTAGCTTTTACTAAACAGTTTAAAAATTAAAAACTCCAGTTTTACTGATTGGATGTTTGTTGTTTTAGTGTCAAATAATTTGTTAAAATAAAATATTTTTCTAAATTGGTGTGGGATTTTTTTGAGTTGTATTTTCACGTTATTGTTTGTGTGCTGCATAAATACTTCACACATTTACTTTAAGTTAAGCCTGACTGCTTTTTGTTCCAAGCTACCCAGGGTTAAGCATACGTTAAATTAGAGACTTTTTGTGGCTGCTGCTTGACCAGGGCTCACATCCCAGTCAACCAACAGCCCAATTTCTCACAGCTGTTCACCAGAGTACAACTTAGAAATGACAGTAGAGGAAAGTGCAGTGGTGGGGCAGGTTGTACTTTGATATCTGTTTCATTATGGTGAGCCATATCATTTTTTACAGGGCATCCACATTCTAAAGGTAGATTGATTAATTGTACTGCTTATTATTCTTATTCAAGCATGTGAATCATTAAAAGGAGTTACCTCTAGTTGTAGTTCTCCAGTCCTGGTATCTGTCAGATATTGGGTTATTAATGTGAGAGGAAGATACCCTTACCAACTCACTAAATCCACTCTGGTTAGGTCCAAACACAGTTCTGAGAGAATTTCTGCTCAAACCCTGGTAGCTATGGCACAAACAACTAGCAGTCTCCAGAGAAGCGAATGCGAAGTTTAAACATTAGCAACAATTGTAAAGTAAAGATCTCAACCCCATAAAACGTCCAAGCCAATTTGGAAGCATAGAGAAAAGAAATATGAATAAAAAGACACTAAGATCATCACAATAGGTCTAAGGGAACCGGAGATATGCAGTTGTGCATGTTGGAAGTTCACTGTGCAAAAACAACTGGAACCTTGGTGCAATATCAGGCCTATCGTATTGGAGCAGAGGTTGGATACACCAAGCAGGTTGTCCCAGTCAAAGATGTGTGCAAGATAACTGCATTTTTGACTTCCTATTTAGTAGTCAAATATAGCAATATTATGTGTTTAGGGGAGTTCTGACCACGTTTGGGACTGGTGCTACTGCACCTGCTGCACCATTCAAATCATGACCCTGTTGTCTGCAAGGTAACTGCACTTGTGGCCGCCTTTTAGTAGTAAAATACAGCATAGCTCTTTTTATATAAACTTGATTTTTAACGTGCAATGTTTATTACAACATTTAGAATTTGATCATATGACCAAATAGATTAAGTTGAAAAAATCAATCAGATAATGCCTACAAAGTGCAAAGAAAGGTACTGAGGCATGAGTAGGAAAAGCCACAAAGGTTCTAAGGCTATAACCTCTGCTTTATACAACTAAGTAAGAAAAAACAAGCATTTCAGCATACTGTTAGAAGCTGTCTGCCTTTTCCGTGGGAAGAGATCTTATCTTAACAGTGAATGGGGCTTAAACAGTGTGAACAGCTTTAGTAGAATTATCGTAACTATGTGAGCCAGGTGAAGTTAACAAAAACAAAGTTCCACACAAAAGCGAATCGGCAATGGGAACTGATAAGAGCCCCTTTTTATGACCTATTCCATACAAGAGATTTCACTAGTGCAGCGCAAGCAAACCTAAAAATTTAATAATTTCAGACCGTATCGTTCAAAAAATCAGTCAGCTCACCACTCTCCCACCCAGAAGAGACTCACCTAACTTGAGGCCTGATTTAGATTTCGGCGGACGTGCTAATGCATTGCAATGGTGACGGATACCCCATCTGCCGAAATATAAATCTCATAATATCCTATGGGGTATCCGTCACCGTTGTGAGGGACAGAGGCCGCCTGTCCCTCGTCGCCGGGTCCCACGTCCGCGGACACGCACTGGCTGGGCAGCTTGCGTGAACTGGTGGCTAGACTGGGATGAAAGGGCCGAAAAGCAGACTGCGAAGGATGAGAGGTCCCCGCAAGGCCGAAGGATCTGCCCGTAGCCCTAGAATCCTTGAAGCACTCGAGTGCCGAGTCTGCTTTGTCACCGAAAATGTGACAGCATTCAAAGGGCATGTCCAGTAAGGTGGATTGGACATCCTCAACCAGGTGTAGCGCCTCAGGGCTACTGACGTGGAAACCGTTCTGCCCAGTGAGTCGGCGGTATCCATCCCACATCTGATGGTGTATTTTGCTGCATCTCTACCCTCCACCACTGCGCAGGTGAGAACGGCCCAGGACTCCTTCGGGCACTGTGGCAGCACTTGCTCAACCGTATCCCACACTGTATGGGTATAATGGCCCAGGATGTATGCGGTATTCACCGATCACAGTGCTAAGGGGGAAGATAACATCTTCCCAAGGTGGTCCAGTTTCTTCGATTCTTTATCTGGGGAAGCAGTAGAGAATGCGCCCTTAGAGGAAGAGGCTTGGACCATCAAGCTCTCGGGTCGGGTTTTGGGAGAGGAAAAGTGGGTCGCCCGGGGGCAGGCGGTGGCGTCGGGCAATAATCCTGTCCACAGGAGCCCCTGTGCTGAGCTTGGACCAAGTGCCCAGAAAGACATACATGAGGGCTTCATTGAACGGCAGAAGGGGCTCAGAAGAGGCCGCTGACGGTTTAAGCACCTCCATGAGGAGGTTAGTCCTGACTGCCACCATAGGAAGCTCCAGGCCTGAGGCCTCAGCTGCCCTAAGCAACACCACTGCATACGACGCTCCACGCTCCCTCCTCCGTAGCCACAGTAGGAGGAGAAAGCATGCCAATGTCTGGGGAGGTATCCAGACCACTGGCGTACCACAAGTCCTCTCACCAGTCTGCCTCCTCAAGTTGGTCAGCTAAAGGGTCCACAGTCCCCTCCAAGCCCTCCTCACCCACCTCTGGTTGCCAAGCAGGCCTTAAAGGAACACCAGGGATGAACAGAGGCACAAACGTGCCTTGCGGCACCGGTTCTGACGTAGACTAAAGTCGGTCCGGCACCATATCCAAGTGTGGATGTGTCTGGGGTCAGCACCAGGTGTCGTCGTTGGGATCGGTACCGGCGAAGGTACTGAGAGGTCGACCAGCGTCGATCCAGATCCAGGCCTGGATCTATGGGGGCCCACCTGCGCCGGGGCCGCCGGTATTGAAGGCCCAGTGCCCCCAGCCGACTCCACGTGGCACGAAGGCACGCCGGCAGGGTAGGGCTACCCAAAGATGCTATGAAGTGCCTCATAGAAAGTTCGAAGCTGGGCAGGGCACACTCCGGCACTGGGAAAGGGGGGAAACTGGGAGCTCTCCGTGGAGCTGGCTCCGAAGACTGAGCTGGAGAGTGACAACACTCTGGGTCCTGAGTCGTGTCGACCGACGAATGGGGAGAAGGCGAAGAGCGACACTGCTTCTTCACCTTCTTCCAAGGCTTCAACTTACCCGAAGACTTGGATGACGAGTGTTGGTGGTGGCTCCGCGACCAGGACCTAGAGCGACGCGGAGCTAACTGCTGGGCTTCCACCAACTTTTGGGAACTCTCCTGCAAAGACTTCGGGTTCATGGCCCAGCAAGCGGAGCACGACTTCGGGTTGTGGTCGCGCTCCAGGCATCAAAGGCACACAAGGTAGGGTCCGCAACTGACATCAGGCGGTTACAGGCCGCGCACGGTTTGAACCTGGTCCGAAGATGGGACATCCTTCGTACGCCAGGAGTCGATAGACTCAAAGAAGATGTTGACAAAAGTTGAGGGGCAAGCTCTCTCCGGATCTGCGCTAGGCTGCCGTGGAAAAAGTAAGAACTCTTGTCAACGCGCAAGGGGAGTTTACAAGTAGACACCGCAACGACATCCCGCCGACAACGACACTGATGACGGACGCAGAGTCGACCAATGCCACCTACCAACGCGGAGGGGTACTGCTAAGAGAAAAATCTCCGGATCCAGTCTGACGCCTGGGGGTAATTCTAAGGTAAGGAATCTATAACTAATATATGTCTCTTACAGATACATTGTTACTGAAGGTAAGTAACTTGTTCTTCGAGACCTCCACTGGTGATGTCGGTCAACTCCCACGCGACATTGGTTGCCCTGCTGGGCCTCATGGCCTCCTGCATCCTGCTGGTAGATTGTATTATATTGTAATTGCATTTGTATAGCACTTACTACCCCTGACGAGGCGCCAAAGCGCTTTTTCAGCAAGTAGCACGCTACTCCGGGACCCATAGAGGATTAGTCTTGAATTAGTATAGTGAAACATGCAAGTAAATGTTAAGTGGTGGATATGTTAGTCAGTTATTTGGATTCAAAAGGATAGCAGAAGGATAGAAGAGGAAAGAAGGTTTGTATTTATATAGCGCTTCTAACCCCTGATGCGGTGTTGAAGCGCTTTTTTAGCTAGTAGTACGCTACTCCGGAAAAACCATAAAGGATTAGTGGTGAATTAGTATGGTGAAATATGAAAGTAATTTGAGTGGTGGATATTAGTCAGTTATTTGGAGTGAGAAGGATGGCGGAGGGATAGAAGGGAAAGAAAGGTTTGCATTCATATAGCGCCCGTTACCCCTCATGGGGTGTTAAAACACTTTTCTGGCGAGTATCAGGCTACTCCGGAACACATGAAGGATTAGTGTTAAAAAATTAGTATAGTGAAATATGAAGTCATTTGAGTGGTGGATATGTTAGTCAGTTATTTGGATTGAGAAGGGTTGTGAAGGGGTAGAAAAGGAAATAAAGATTTGCATTTATATAGTGCTTGTAACCCTGATGAGGTTTTGAAACGCTTTGTTGGCGAGTAGCACGCTTCTCCGGAATCCATAAAGGATTAGTGGTGTATTAGTATAGTGGAATATGTATGTAATTAGAGAAGTGAACATGCTAGTCTGTTATTTTGATTGCAAATTATAGTGGAGGGATAAAAGAGTGAAGGATTTCTTTTTTTTTTTTTAGGTCATAGCAGTAGGAGGAGGCTTTTGGATGAGTAAAATGGGTTTTTCGAGGGGAATATTCAGAGGAAAGAGTTTAGAAAGGTTTGTTTTGGGGGATCTATAGTAAGAGGTGTCAGATGATGCAAGGAGGGGTAGAGTAGGAGAGAGTCAAGAAAGGGTTATTTTGGAGAACATAGTAGTGGTATGGAGTTTGGGATAAATGAGAGAGTGGGTTTAGAAGATATAATGATAGATGTATAGGGGGAGAGATAGGGTAGTGAATTGGAAAGAGTAGTAGAAAGAAGTTTGAGATGAGTCAGAAAGTTGGGCTCGACGATATATTGAGAGAAGTATAGGCTGAGAAATAGAGTAGTGCATTGGAAATGCTAAATTAGAAGAGATAAATATATAGATAAGTACATAGAAAGTATATAGATGCATAAAGGAGGTAAGTATATGCAGATTAAAGATATTGATGGAGGTTGCGGATGAGAAATAGGGTAGTGCATTGGACACAGATCCAAGTACATAGATGCACAATGGAAGCAAGTACATGTAGACCAAAGATGATTATTTATACTTTTGTTTTTATAACAACATAAATATTGTACATGTTTATACAAAACAATACACAAAGATAGGCACATCTCTATAGTGAAAATAAATGCTTATATACAGAGGGACAAATACATTGGGTGGGTATTAAAGAATGGGAAAATGGGCAGCATTCCTGGCCCTGGTCCCGACCAGTCTCAAACAGGCACTCACTCCTCTCCACCCTTAACAGGCTGAAACAGGCACTCACCCTTGTCCTCTCCACCCTTAACAGACTCAAACAGACACTCACCCTTGTCCTCGCCACCCTTAACAGGCTCAAACAGGTACTCACCCTCACCAGGTGGCAGATGCAGGCTCTGCAGTTGGACCTGAAGTTCCAGTGGGCGCAGCATATGGGGAATCTTTCCGACATCGTCCAGATCTGCATGTCAATTGCAGTAGTGGCTCATGAACCAAGAGTGGGTCAGTGGCAGATCACTTTCCCTTCTCCAACCAGAGCTGACAGAGGTGACATACGCCTTATTCCTGAGATGTAGTGCCCACCTGGGAGAGGCGGAGGTCTGAAGTCTCTGGTCTCCGGCTGAGTCCTGTCTCCACATCAACTTTTTGGAGCTCCGGGTGATTCGTCTTGCACTGAAAGCGTTGCTTCCTTCTACCAAAGGAAGAGTAGTGCAGGTGTTGGTATGTGGTTGGTTGCAGTGCCATGTGGTACTGCAACAAACAGGGCGGGGTGGGGTTGTGGACCCTATGTCAAGAGGCTCTTCACCTTTGGACATGGCTTGGACATCAGGGCATATCCCTGGTGGTTCAACACGTGGCAGGTTCTCTGAACTCCAGGGCGGACGAATTTAGCCATCGGTGCATGATGGATCACGAATGCTTTCTTCACTCAGAGGTGGTGCAAGGTCTCTTTCGGCAGTGGGGGGAGCCTTGGTTAGATCTTTTCGCCACTGAAGAGAACGCGCAGTGTCAGCAGTTCTGCGCGTTAGAATTTCCAAGGCGGCAATAGCTCGGCAACTCTTTTCGTTGCAAGTGGACCTGCGGCCTCCAGTATACCTTTCGACCTGTACCAATTCTTCCCAGAGTGCTAAAGCAGTTCGAGCGCGACTAGGCCCAAGTCATCCCTGTGGCTCCGGGCTGGGCACGAATACTCTGGTACCCTGAGCTCTTGGACATGGCCATCGAACCTCCGATCAGACTGCCTCTTTGGGAGGATCTTCTGTCGTATCAGCTGGGGACTGTCCTCCACCCAAGCTTGTCCAGCCTCCACCTCCTTGCGTGGAGTTTGAACGAGACAGTTGACCGCTTTTGACCTTCTTCCCGAAGTCTGTAAAGGTATCTTGGTAGCCAGGCATCCCTCCACTAAAACGGTATACGCCTGTAGATGGAACAAGTTTGTGGCATGGTGCACAGCAAAGGCTGTCCACCCCTTTCTGCCCCTCTTTCAGAGGTTCTTTTGTATATACTTTCTTTAGCCCAGCAGGGCTCTGCCCCGGCACTCTTAAGAGCTACATTTCGGCCGTATCTGCCTTTTTTCGGCTTCCTGGTCAGCCTTCTCTTTTCAAGTCCCCTATTGTAAATAGATTTCTGAAGGGCATTATTCATCTCTTTCCTTCTTCTCCGTTCATAATGCCCCAGTGGGACTTTAATCTAGTCTTAACCTATCTTATGTGTGCTCCCTTTGAACCTCTTCACAACTGTTCATCCGGACAAAGTGGTCCATTGCACAAGGCCCTCTTTGCTTCCCAAAGTGGTTACCTCTTTCCATATAGGACAGACCATCACTGTACCCACTAGCACCCTTCCACTGTCTGGACCCGTGCGCTGTCTTTCTGTCTCGACCGCACAAAGGATTTTCAGGTGGTCGATCAACTCTTTGTTGGCTAAGTCTCTTTCAGGTGAACAAGTTACTTACCTTCGGTAATTAGATTCCTTACCTTAGAATATCCCCAGGCATAAGACTGGATCTGAAAACCTTTGCATAGCTGTACCCTTGTGCGTCGGTAGGCGTCGTCTGCAGCTCCACATCTGTCGTCAGCGTCGTTGGCGCCAGGATGACGTCACCAGAGTACTTAGACGCCGCCCTTGCGCGCTGACGTCAGTTCTTTTTTCCGCGCCAGCAAGCGCCGATCCGGAAAAAGTTGTACCCTTAGTCAATTTTTGACTAACTTTTTCGATCCTTTTGGATCATCTTTCGAAGTCTCTCGACTCCGACGGTGCCGGTAGGGATGCCCGGGTTGAAACCCTGCGTCGATTCTAGCTGAATGATGTCGGTTACTGACCCCCATCGCCGGTGCCTTCACTGTCTGGGCCCCTACCACGACGACAAGTCCTGCTCCGACTGCCGGGCCCTGACGTCTAAAGCTAGACGAGAGCGGTCCCGCAAGCAACTCGAGCTCTGGCAGTCAGCCCCGCGCCGCTCGAGCTCCCGGTCCGGAATGAGGTCGAAGGACCGGTCACGGGGCCAGAGTCACCCCAGTTCCGGGAGTCGTCATCAGTCTTCGGGCTCGAAGTCCTCCGGTAAGAGGCACAAGAAGTCAAAGAGGCGACATCGCTCTTCTGGCTCCCTCCGACGCTCGCGTGACGCGGCCGGGGGTTCGGGCGACACCGCCCCCGCGGCTCCACCGGAGACGCAGGCGTCAAGGCCTGCTCCATACCCGCCGGTCCCTGGGCCGAACGCAACACCGGATGAGATCGAGGCCATGAGGTGGCTAGTTTACAGCACAGAAAAGGTGGCAGGCACTGTTGCTGCACTAACTGACCGTTGTAACAACCGTTCTTTGGTTCACGCTATAATTTCCACTCTTGCCCACCTCCTAAGACCAGCCACCAGAAATGGCCTTAACATATAAACTTATTTAGCACAACAATGGAGAGGCAAAGCGTATCAGTACTTATTTGTAGTTTTAAATGCCGTACATATAAATCAACATAGATGACAGGAGTAATAGTTTTCCAAACGGTGACGTGATTTTCAAGTGCTTTTATTGTGTGTCATAAAATCCACAGCCAAAATCCACAGCCTACGCGTTTCGCCCAACACGGGCTTCTTCAGAGCTTGATAGCGTGTCTTGGAGGTCGCTCACTCCTCCGTCTGGTTCCGCAGCGCCTTCGGGCCAATCGGCCCGACTGGGTCCCCAAGCGGGCCGGGTGCTTCGGCCCGGGCGCCGGCGCCGACTTTGGTACCGACGCCGCGGGACCGGATCCGGGTAGTCGCCGGTCGACCTCGCCGGCACCGACCTCCAGGGTGTCGCCCCCGGCGCCTTCCCAGGACAGCGACGCCCCAGTCCTACCCTCGATTTGGGTCCGGCGTCGGAGCAGTATTCGACGCCGCTAGGAGATTTCTACTTCTATGGCCCGGCCCCATCCTTTGAACCGGAGTACCAGGAGATGGGTGGCGAGGAGGATTGGGAGGGGTGCGAGGACCCTCTATCACGTGAATGCCAGTCTTCTCAGGATTGGGCAGGTGAGCTAGGGGAGGCCAGTGGTCTGAACACTTCGCCCGACACTGGTTTTGTCTTCCCTCCAACCGGAGCTACGGAGGAGGGGGCTGCCTATAGTGTGGTGCTGACGTGGACTGCCAAGGCCTTGGGCCTTGTGCTCCCCGTCGCGGCTGTGAGGAGTAACCTCCTCACTGAGGTCCTTAAACCGCAGGCAAGCTCGGCTGAGCCTCTGCTGCTGTTTAATGAGGCCTTGTCAGACGTTCTTCTGGGCACTTGGCCCAGGCCCTCTACAGGTCCGCATGTAGATAGGAAGGTGGCCAGGCGCCACCGCCCGGCTCCGGGCGACCCTTGCTTCCTGTCCACCCACCCCACCCTGAGAGCCTGGTCATCCAGACCTCTAACTCCCAGACCGCATTCCCGACGGCTCCCCCCGATCGGGAATCCAAGAGGTACGAACAGTATGGTAAAAAGATGTTCTCCTCACTTAGTTTGGGGTTGCGGTCAGTCAACACCGTGTGCCTCTTGGGCCGTTACACCCACACTCTGTGGGGCACGGTCACGGACGTGCTGCCACAATGTCCGGAGGGGGTTCTGACTAAACTCACCCAAGCCCAAGTGGAGGGTCGAGATGCGGCACAGTATTCCATCCGGTGTGGCCTGGATACCACGGACTCGCTGGGCAGGGCGATGGTGATTCGTCGCCACGCCTGGCTGAGGTCCGCCAACTTTTTGGCTGATGTCCAAAACACCCGTATGGACATGCCGTTTGATGGCCGTCGCCTCTTTGGCGACAAGGCAGACAGTGTGCGTGAGCGCTTTAAGGACTCCAGGGCTACAGCCAAGTCCTTGGGCCTCTCGGCCCGCGCCAGCAAACTGTTGCCTTACGCTTCTTTCCTGGCCAAGGAAGGGGCGCCCCCACACGTCCTGCCAGACACGGCCAGGCTCAGTGAGGAATTACTGAAAGAGATCCTGGAATTGGAGGAATCCATACAGAGAGACACCACCTTAGTGGATACTAAGGAACAACTCCAAAGAATCAAGGACGACCTCGCTGAGTATAGGAATTATATGGTCACCCAAAAACTTAAGGGCCTTACTCGTAACCTTGAGAGATACTCACACGAATGGGCTTTTCCCTACGTTAAGGACAAGTATTATACAACGCCACAAGAACCACAACCATTTGGAGGTAGACAGAGGGGCCGAGGGGGCAGACAACAACCTAGACGAACCCCCAACCAGTGGACCTTTGATAATACCTCTAGTGAGGAAGACGAGGAGACTCCTCAAGGTAACCGTGTCAGATTTCAGCAACAGAACCAAAACAGTGAGGATCTGGGCGCCCTCCTCAGGTCTTTTTTAGCCCAAGGCCAACGAACAACCAATCGCGGGGGAGGTCAAGGTGGTGGAAAAGGCAGAGGAAACCAGACCCACCAACAGAACCAGCAACGCCAGCAGTGGCAGACATTCTCACCCCGGATAACGCGCAGCAGAGGCAGGACCCAGAAATGAGTAGAGACATTGTAGTCAATCTCTCTGACCATATTCTAACTGAAAACGAGAGGAGAGTACTCAACAAAGGTTTGGGATTCATACCAACCCCGACACACAATGCTTTTAAGTGTAGACTTGAATTCCATGAGACAATGAGGAAGATCAAGTTAAAGAAGTTCTTTAAGGACAATCAACAACCAGAGAACATCACCTACACCTCCAACCTAAGGAAACCCTCTACATTCTGTCCCCCCACGTCTTTGGTCGGGCCTGAAGTAGTGGTCTTCGAATCCCTTGTCTTACAAGACATGGAAAAAATAGAACGGACCCAGAATCAATCCCATTACAAGAATATGACTAAGGAAGACTGGGAAGCAGTCAGAAGCCTCCAAAATAATCACATGTTGACCATAAAATCGGCCGACAAGGGAGGGGCAGTTGTCCTTCTCAATACAACAGACTATGAAACAGAAGTACTTCGCCTTTTGAGTGTCAGAACTAACTATATACCACTTAACAAAGATCCTGTGGAAGATCTGACCAATATTATTTGCGGAATGGTCTGTGAAGCTAAGGAAAAGAAATGGATTTCAGTAAAAGAGGCGGAGTTCCTTATAAACACCAGCCCCAGGACTCCGTCCTTTTATATTTTACCAAAAATCCATAAACCAACCCGTACTCCACCTGGACGTCCGATTGTGGCAGGCATTGGATCCATATTGGAACCGCTATCTCAATATGCGGACTATTTTCTGAGGGAATCTGTGGTCAATCAAAAGTCATTTGTCAAGGACACGACTGACATCTTGAATGTACTTGAGGACATCCGATATGACCCTGCAAATGAATTCTTTTTCACTATTGACATTGAATCCCTGTACACCTGTATACCCCAGGACGCGGCGCTGGTGGCAGCAGCCCGTGCCCTGGGGATGCAGGAATGGTTCTACGATACCACCCAGACATTTGTATTGCAATGTATTGAGCTGGCGTTAACAAAGAACTACTTCAGCTACAAGGATCAGCTCTACCTCCAGGTGTCTGGGACATCTATGGGGGCTACAATGGCACCTAGCATAACTTGTATCTATGTGGGTCAGTTTGAGGAGCACGTCATCTATCATAACAGCAATCCCTTCCAGAGCCATCTCCGGCTCTGGAAGAGGTATATAGATGACGTGCTGTGCATCTGGACAGGACCTGAAGAACTCCTTCGAGAATTCCTGAATTGGCTTAATGTACAAGATGACAACCTCAACTTCACCTGGTCTTATGATAGACACAAGGCAGTGTATCTTGACCTCGACATTCAGTACAATATGGGCACGATTAACACCTGTGTACATCAAAAGCCCACAGATAGGAATTCCCTACTGTCTTATGATTCCTTCCATCCCAGGGCATTGAGGGACAATCTGCCAGTGGGGCAATTTCTGAGGTACAGACGCAATTGCTCCAATACCAACACCTTTGTGGAGCAATCTGAACATCTAGCGTCAAAGTTGACCAACAGGAACTACCCGAAGAAGATAGTGAAACAGGCAAAAAAGAGAGCTCTCAATACTCCAAGGAGCGCTCTGTTGGAGAAAGTGGTCAAACAAAAGGAGGACTGTGTCCCAGTGGTCATGACATATGACCCTTTGGCCACAAAAATTTGTCAATCAATACGTAAGCATTGGTCTATTCTTTCTAACAGCGAGTTCCGTATGCCACCACCTAGATTTGCTTTTAAGAGGGCGACCAATTTGAAAGATAGACTTGTACACTCGAAGAGCCACGGAACACGTATGGATTGTAATTCCACCATACCTAATGGCCACTTTCCATGTGGAACATGCTCTGTGTGTCCACTTACCAAGAAGAGCAAAAGTGTGACACTCATCTCTGGCAGGGAGTGGTTTCAAAATCAATTTAGCAATTGTAACTCTACACAGGTGATCTACAGGCTAACATGTTAGTGCGGTCTCCACTACATAGGGCTCACGTCCCGGAAGATCAAGGTACGCATACAGGAAAATTTGAGTACTGTCAGAGCGGGCAGACTTACTACTAAACTTGTTCAACACTGTTTCACTGAGAAACATACATTTAATTGGACAGTGCTTGAGAAGATCAAGGGTTCCCCGCAGAACATTGAAGGCATCCTTTTAGCGAAGGAAGCATGCTGGATTTACAGCGAGAAAACAGACAGGATAGGGCTCAACGAAATTATAGAGTGGAACAGGATAAAACTATGAGGGACACTCTGTACTGATATATTCCTTTCTCTGCATCACCTTTACTAGCGCACCTTAGGAGTAGCAGTGGGTATATGTAACTTCTGTGCCCATGTACTAGAGGTGCTCCTTTACATTCCCAATCTAATAGGGATATATTTGTTACGCCTTAGCACAGGGTACATGTAGGGGCCCTGACTGTTTGATTTCTTGTGGAACAACAGGAAATGCATTACACGTACCGTGCCCTGTTAGAAGTAAGTGTTTAGTTGCCCTTTGTAATGTGTTGCAGCACTTTAGGAACTATTGAATTTGGGTCGGGAACTGGGTTTATCTATGGCTCTTCCCAGCTCCTCTTTTCATAGTAACACCGGAACAACTTCCATGCCCTCCTGATTTTTGGGGTTCCATTCGCCCAAATGATCTAGTCAAATAGTTTACAATGTTTAGGTAAACCGACTATATCACCAAGCTTGATAGTGCGGCACCTTGAGGGTTTTTCTACAACATTGTGGCAGTAATGCCTCCCTGTATACCCTTAGCGTGACTAGGCTAAGATGGCCGCCACACTTTTGGTCGCGCTCACGTGGTGTGCTGAAGGGCGTGTCCTCGCGCACCTCGCGTTTGTAGGCTGCCGGCAGAAGCAACCGGCACGGCTGAGGAAAGGAGCCTTCCGAGCCTGTTGACGGTGAGGAGCAGTCGCTCTGATGGAAAACTTGGCAGGGAAGTACTAGAAACCTGTAGCATAATTGGCTTGAGTGTGTTGTTACTTTGGGCATTAACCAGAAAGCGATGAGGCTATTCCCGGCAGAGTGTGTTGTTGTTATTTTGGGCAATATCCATAAAGCCAGGAGGCGAGTCCCGGCAGACTAATTCGTCATTACAACACCACGAGGCCAGTTGGGTTCACGGGCAGTATGGATTTATGTGCCAATCGCGTACTGAATGAGTTTGAAAGGCTGTGAGTCTGCCATGTCACATGCGCTTTGGTCAAGTTTGGGAGACGCTGTGTTGCTGGATATGGGAGACAATGGCAACAGCATTTCGAGTTGGATTCGGAGTGTGTACCGTGTTAGGTAGCAGTACATTGTCCATCTTAGAACAACTTAGAAGTCTGTTTACATCGTGCTTTTTTCTCTTGGCAGATTGCTAAGTTGTCCAAGGATCGAGGGATACTTCCAGGTTAGCAGTACCCAGGGACCTTGTTGATACCTGAGCAGCCGGTATGAGTAGCTTGGCTGACTCTTGGTAATACCCCACACATTATATTATCATATTGTGCTTCTTGCCACCCCAGGGTTTACGTGTTTTTAAACATGCCTTTTACCTGTTCTCCCTTGGCAGCATTTTTTAGAACTAGTGTCCATAAGAGTGAAAAGGCAGCAATTGAGTGCAGGCACTGGCAGTAGGTAATGGTATGCATGATTAGCTACCAGCCTTTTTAGCATTTAAGAGCACACTATCACCGCCCTATGAATAAAATTGGTTAAGGGACTGGTGTGCAGTGTGTGTTTTTAAGCACTCTGTTATTTTTGTTTGTTTGTCACCAGCAGAATTTTCTGCACTTCACCATTTGTCACTTTATATGTTGTTTGTTTTGGACACTTGTTTTCTTTCCTCTCACGTTTCTTTGAGAAGCAAGTGATCACCGATGATGAGACAGGGGCCTGTCTGGAAATTTCATACCAGTTACCCCGATGGTGGTGTTTCCGTGAGGGGTCATTTGCTTCTCGCACATATTTTCTCACGGTTATGAGGAACGTCTAATTTTTATAGTGGACGTGTGTGACCAACCTTCTGTTGGCTTATTGTGAGTGGATGTTCTGAGGTGTTGCCCGGGAGAACAGGTGTTTTAATTTGAGCGTAGCAATAGTGCAATACCTCCTTATAAACTTTATGAGAGTGTAGTGGGGAGCAGGTTTCCATTATAAACCCCCCTTGTTGTCACTATCATATTAGCACGCGATTGGACTGGGTCTTTATTTTGAAATATAGTTTATGAGTGGAGGGCGACCCTTTCCATTTTTCCCTCTTAGCTCCTTTGTGTTTTGAACGGCCTGCAGACTAACATCCAGCGAGGTGGCGGACATGGTAACCGCTGTGGCGGCGGTCGGGGGCAACGGCGAGGTCAGTCCAGAACTACCCCTGCAGCATCCACCTCAAAATCCTCCTAGTCCGAGCTTTCAAGCCCATGTGACGCCAGTGGGGGGCAGGGTTCGCCATCACCTCCTTCACTGGCGCACCGTCACATCGGACAGGTGGTGCTGCAAATCGTCCGAAGGGGCTACTCCCTCCCCTTCAAGGCGACCCCTCCAGCCATGCCACCGCAGTACCACCGCGTGTCGGGGGATCACTTGAGTCTTCTGCGAGAGGAAGTTACGGCCCTCTTGGCAAAGGGGGCCATTGAGCGCATTCCTGGGCCAGAAGTAGGGTGTGGTTGTTACTCCCACTACTTTCTGGTTCCCAAGAAGGGCAAAGGGAGTCTACGCCCATCTTAGACCTGCGAAACGTCAACGGATTCCTCCGGAAGGAGGAGTTCAAGATACTGACTTTGGCTCAAGTCTTAGCTGCCCTGGACCCGGGAGACTGGATATTAGCGTTGGACTTGCAGGACGCTTATTTTCACATCCCCGTCCTGCCGGCCCACCGGCGTTACCTGCTGTCTACGGAAAGCCGCGAGCACTTTCAGTTTACCATGCTCCCCTTCGGCCTTACCAGTGCCCCACGGGTGTTCACGAAAGTGATGGCGGTGGTCGCAGCTCATCTGCGCAGGTTAGGGGTTTCAGTCTTCCCCTACCTCGACGACTGGTTGTTGAAGGCGGGCTCGCCCCAGACAGTCGTCAGCCACCTCCAGACTACGGCCGACCTCCTGCACCTGCTGGGGTTCTCCCTCAATGTGCAGAAGTCTCACCTGTGTCCCTCTCAGAAGCTCCTCTTCATCGGAGCGGTTCTAGACTCGGCGAAGTTTCGGGTTTATCCTCCCGAATAGCAGGTTTGGGATATTCAGGCTCTGATTCCGATCTTTCAGCCGTTATCCCGAGTGTCGGTCAGTTTGATGCTGCTGCTTCTTGGGCGGATGGCCTCCTGCATCCTTCTGGTGCATCACGCACGGTGGCGGATGCGGGCTCTGCAGTGGGACCTGAAATTTCAGTGGGCCCAGCATCAGGGCACCTTGTCCGACCAGGTCTTGATCTCGAAGGGCACTGCAAGACAGTTGCAGTGGTGGCTCACGGACTGCGATTGGGTCAGCGGCAGATCCCTCTCCCTACCCCAACCGGAGCACGTAGTTGTGACGGACGCGTCCCTACAGGGCTGGGGGGCCACCTGGGAGATGCAGAGATCAGAGGCCTCTGGTCTCCGGCGGAGTCCCGGCTCCACATCAACCTTCTGGAGCTGCGAGCGATCCGGCTTGCACTGAAGGCATTCCTCCCCTCTGTCCGGGGGAGTGTATTGCAGGTGTTCACGGACAACACCACCGCCATGTGGTACTGCAACAAACAGGGCTGGGTGGGGTCGTGGACCCTATGCCAGGAGGCTCTGCGCCTCTGGCGGTGGCTGGAACATCAGGGCGTGACCATGGTGGTTCAACACCTGGCAGGTTCCCTGAACGCCAGGGTGGACGAACTCAGCCGTCGGTGCAGGATGGATCACGAATGGCGTCTGAACTCGGACGTGGTGCAAGGCCTCTTTCAGCAGTGGGGAGAGCCTTGGTTAGATCTATTCGCCACAGAAGAGAACGCGCAATGTCATCAGTTCTGCGTGTTGGAATTTCCAAGGCGGAACTCGCTCGGAGACGCTTTTCGTCGTGAGTGAAACTGCGGTCTGTTGTACGCCTTCCCGCCTATACCACTTCTGCCCAGAGTGCTGAAGAAGCTCAGACTCGACCGGGCCCAAGTTATCCTTGTGGCTCCGGACTGGGCACGAATATACTGGTGTCCCGAGCTACTCAGCATGTCTGTCGATCCCCCGATTCATCTGCCTCTTCAGGAGGACCTTCTGTCACAGCAGCAGGGGCCGGTCCTCCACCCGAACCTGTCCACTCTCCACTTACATGCGTGGAGATTGAGCAGCGGCAGTTGAGGCCATTTGACTTGCCTTCTGAAGTTTGTAATGTGATTCTGGCAGCCAAGCGTCCCTCCACAAAATCGGTATACGCCTGCAGGTGGAACACGTTTTTGGCATGGTGCACAGCAAAGGCTGTGGATCCATTTTCTGCCCCTCTTTACGAGGTTCTCCCCTTTCTTCTCTCTCTTGCCCAGCAGGGCTCTGCCCAGCAGGGCTCTGCTCAATATCAAGGGCTACCTCTCTGCTATTTCCGCCTTCTTAAGGCTCCCTGATCAGCCCTCTTTGTTCAAGTCCCCAGTTTTAAATAGGTTTTTGTAGGGCATCACTCATATGTTTCCTCCTGTTCCTTTTGTGATGCTTCAGTGGGACTTGAACCTTGTTCTGACCTATCTGGTGTGTGCTCCTTTTGAGCCACTTCATAACTGTCCTCTTCGTCTCCTTACTCTGAAGACTGCATTCCTGGTTGCCATTACCTCTGCCAGGAGGGTGAGTGAGCTCCAGGCTCTTTCCTCTAAACCTCCCTTCCTTTCTGTCCATCCAGACAAAGTTGTGTTGCGGACGCGACCCTCTTTTCTGCCCAAGGTAGTCACAGCCCTCCACATCGGGCAGTCCATCACACACGTCAGTTCCGGGTGGGTTTCCAACTCTTTGTTGGTTACGTGGGCGCTAAGAAAGGTCGGCGGTGCACAAGCGGACCATCTCTCGGTGGGTCGTGTTGTGCATCAAGGTATGCTACTCCTTGGCTAAAAAGGAGCCTCCTGTTGGGATGAGGGCCCATTCCACTCGGGCCACGCGGCTACTACTGCCCTGGGTCTGGGAGTCCCCTTGCAGGACATCTGTCAGGCAGCAACGTGGGCCTCACTGCACACGTTTGCAAGACACTACTGCCTAGACAGCCATGTCCGGAGAGATGGCTTCTTTGGCCGTTCCGTTCTCCAGGACTTTCTGGTGTGATCATTGGTTCGCAGACCCACCACCGGGGTTAGTATTGCTGGGGTATCTATTCTAAGGTAAGGAATCTAATAGTAACCTGCTTCTTTCAGATGCACAAGTTACTTACCTTCGGTAACAATATATCTGTAAGAAACAGTAGTTAGTATTAGATTCCTTACCGCCCCACCCATCCTCCCCAATCTGCGAACCCATATCTAGGGTTAAGGTCATCCCCTTTCAGGGCCCTAGTTTCATGGCACCAGTGTTGGTTTTTATCATGGCTCTGCATTTCTGGTGTGGAAAAGCTATGTATAAGAACTGGCGTCAGCACGCGAGGGCAGCGTCTAAGTACTCCGGCGACGTCATCCCAGTGCCAACGATGCCGACGTTGGACGCTGAGCCGCAGACGATGGCCACCGACGCGCAAGGGTACTGCTGCGCAAAAGTTTCCCGATCCAGTCTGACGCCTGGGGATATTCTAAGGTGAGGAATCTAATACTAACTACTGTTTTTTACAGATATATCATTACCGAAGGTAAGCAACTTGCGCATTAGTTATAGATTCCTTATTGCCCCACCCATCCTCCCCGTTCTGCGAACTGACTTCTAGGGAAAGGGACTTCCTTTCAGGGCCCTAGTTATGTTCACCAGTGGTCAGTGTCATGCAAGGTTCTGTGCTTCTGGCCTGGAAAATTGTGGCAGAACTGACTTCAGCAGGCAGGGGCGGCATCTAAGTAGACTCTGTGCCATCATCCCGGCGACCACGACAACGGGCACAGAGTCGACCAGTGCCACGTACCGACACGCAGGGGTACTGCTAAGAGAAAATGGAGCCCGCCTGAAGCCTGGGGCTAATTCTAAGGTACAGAATCTATAACTAATATATGTCTCTTACAGATACATCATTACCGAAGGTAAGTAACTTGTTCTTCGGGACCTCCACTAGTGACGTGGTTCAACTCTGATGCAACGTTGATTGCCCTTCTTGTGCCTTTTTCCACCTAGCCGGAAGGATCCGAGTCGGAGTCGGTGCACAACACGGCTGTGCACTTCATAGGGTCGGCTTCACCTTGTCTCTTTGCATCTGCGCCAACCAATGTCTTTCCCTCTTCCCAGGCAGACGTTGGTACGGGGCCGTCTGATGCCGGTTATAGAGGCGTTTTTGACACAGACGGTTCCTGTGAAGATTTCCCAGGACCAGTTCAGGGAAGGATGTGAGGGGATAGCATTGTGCTGGCATGCCTGGCTTTGGGTGTCTGGATTTTCAGAAGCTGTCCAGTCAGCCTTGCTTGACACGCCATTTGATGAGTTTAATCTTTTTTCCCTTTTTTCTGTTCCTAGACTGTGGCTCAGGACTTGCTATCCTGCCCTGTTGTGTTGGATACCTTGTTTCTTGGTTGCAGTTCTTTTGGCAGCCTCTTATCTACCCTTGGGGTTCTATTACATATCAATGGTACACTGTTTTTGCTCTACACTCCTTTGGAGTGGTTTCCTTCTGCTCTTCGATTGTTACAATGGCCACATGTTTTCTTAAGGAGTTTTTTTCCATATTACCTCAGGCTCAACGTTGCCCTTCAATTGATTGTTTTTTCCCTGTTGACTGTTTCCAGCTTGTGGCTTTGGTCACGCACATCAGTATTGCACTATGCCACCTCTCCTGCCTGGAGGTAGGATTGGCAATCTTCGTGGAGACTTTGTGTCCCTAAGCTTTGGGATTCAATGGTGCTGCCTTGTACCTCATTTGGTACAGGCCCCCCAAGCCGGGGTATCAAATTCCCCTGATGTTTCGAAATATAGGTTTTCTTATTTTCCTTCTGCCCTATCTCAAGGCCATTGCATGACCTGTTATCCTTTCCTCCCAGTGATCTGTTATGATGGCCTCCCGGCTGTTGAGCAGGCCGTGCATGAATCTGTTTTCTAAATATCATGTTCCATGTTTACCTTTCTGAAGGGGATTGCTTCCCTCAGCTGTCTTGTGTGGTTCTTGCTCCTGGATATCCTGTTGGGTGATTTTGGAATACTCAGTCATACCTTCTTGTTGACCTCGTAGGTCTAGGTAATGGTAAGCACTTTTTGACAACTGTATTCTTTCATGTTTTTCCCTTGGGGAGTACGTGCCACGCGGGCCTTTCAGCATCATGATGTTTATCCCTGTCGGTCTCATGATAAAAATAAATAAATAATAATAATAAACGTTTGCTAAAAAAAGATAGAGGAAAGGGAGAAAAGGACACAAGGACCCAGGATGGAGCGTTCTCCATGATAGAACTACTACTTCTTTGTTTTTGGTGTGTATCTCGTTTTCTAGGGCCTTCCCCTGCTTGGGTTAAGGGGCTGTGTCTGGTGGCCCCTTCTTGTGTTGCGCTTATCAGGGCAGGAGCCTCATGTGTTCTCTCGTACTCATTTTTAGTGTACCTTCGGGGTTCACATAATGCATTCTGACAGTTGTCTGGTGATTTTGTGTAGGATTTCGCCTCTTTTCCCTCGGACTCTGTTTTACTTACCTGGGTTATCTGTTCCTCTTTTTTTGGCCCTTGATCTTCCTTTCCCACCTGGTGGTGGGGCGGTGGGACACTTAATTCATTGTGTTGTGCTTGGACAGGTCCTTTTGCACTGTTCTTAATATCTCCGTTTTTCTTTCCACTTAGTGGGTTGCTTTGGCTCCTCTGGTGGCCACGTTCTTTCATCTAAGATAGATGCCATCCTCTGCTTAGTCGATCTGGTGGCTCATTTCTGTATTGTATACATTGCAGAGTCCTCTGCACTGTCTAGTGGTCATGCGCCCACATTCCAGTGGGGCCAATTAGACTTTTGTTCTATTGGTTCCATGCTTATCTTCCTGGTCTGGTCTCATTGACCTTGTATGGAGTTCTCTTCCACCCTTTCCTCCTGGTATAGGGTTAAGGGAGTAGGTGGTGTTTTCCTTGGGTACTGTTTCATGCGCCTCTGCACACAGTTCTATATGAATTTTTTCTTTCATTGACTTTTTGGCATATTCCTAGTGTCTTCTCTGGTATTATCATGCCCTTTCCCCCCTTTTTCATTTGTTGTTGAAGAGATTTCTTTTCTTTCTTTTTTTAGGACACTGTTTCCACAGCCAGTTTCTATGTGTGTCTGCGTTCCGTCCGGAAAGTTTCACAGAAGACGTGGACGTCAGCACTCCCGAGGGGACTTATATGGCTCCACTGACATCATATCCGGAGCAGACATTGTGCAGCGCCGCACCCCGGCGCGCAGAGGTAAAGCTGATGCCTGAGGAGAATTCACCAGTTAAGGAATCTGCAGCTAGACTGTATCTCTACCAGATACATTGTTACCGAAGGTAAGTAACTTGTTCTTCAAGTTCATGGTATTTGATGGACTCTCCGTTGTAATGCGCCATCCTATATCCTAGCCGGGGCTTGAGTTGAGGTATAGCGGTGAGGGAAGGAGAGTAGATGGAAGGATAGAAATAGAGAGGCTGGAAAGAGATGGAATGAGTTTCGACCTGAGATTTTGAATCTGAATAATCTATTTGCATTCAGCAATATCACGAAAACCTGGTTATTTTTACCATCTCATCTTGTAGCAGGATCGATTGTACTTGTGAGGAATTTATCAGTTGACAAACGTGCAGCTCTTAGATGTCCTAACCTTTTCCCAAATGAGTCATCCCAAATGAACCCTAATAGCGAACATTCCTAATGATGTGCATTAACTTTTAATTATTGTTTCCAAACAAATGGCTCTCATTAGACCCCATTTCCAGATGAAAATCATGACACTCTTCCTGTGTCTGGGTATTGTTTCCATCTTGGGAGCTGTTAGATAATGCCTGCATCTCAAAGCCGATTGGTCTTGGATACATTCTGAAATGTTTGACATTTATTAGACTAGGACAATGTGTACTGGCCACTAAAGCAAATTAATTTCAAACTTTGATAAGCAATAGCACACCTGTTTGATGAGCAAAAACCTCTTCATTTTCCTTTTAATGTTGTGCTTTGTGAATTGTGTGTGTCTATATACTTGTATTTTGTTGGTCAGTGTTGGGACCCACTTAAGAACATTATGCTTTAGCTATCTTTCCCTTTGGAAGGGCAGAACAAGCATGAAGTAACCCACACTACGAGGTTTTTGAACCATTCATCAAAATCAGTGATCTATAAACCTTTTAATGCTGCACCCCTCCACCAGTGGAAAATAAATTGTCGCCCCCCCCCTCCCGCGCCTCAGAATTTTTCACAATTATTCTATTAAATTGTATCTATTATAAGTATCCACCGTGTGTGGCTGGGGATTTGAATATTTGGAGTCCCGTCCCTTTTGACACATATTCCCACTTAGGATATAAATGACAAAAGATGTTAGTGATGGCCCATTACAGAACATAATATTACTTACGGCCAGAGCCTGGATTACCCCCCCCCCTGGATCACCTGAGCCCCCTATTATGAAGACCTCTGATCTAAAGCAAGGGGCAGGCCGGGTAAATGGATCTCACAAGCAGAGGTGCAGCTATCAATAGTGAGGTCCGTGAAGTGGTACCAGAAGCAAGGAGGTTGACATACACACTGAGACCCAATCATAAAATCCTTTCACTGACCAACCACGGGATATGGAACTATTTTTCTTGTTTGCATGCGGTGCCATGGGACTCCTGCCACACAACTCCACAAGAAGGCAGTTATGAATTCACCTTTGTCCTCAAAAATCTCTGTTATCCTCACAGCAGGAAACAAGCCCCGACTGCCAGGTTCATCTATTGATGAAAGGCTTGTATGTGTCAATTATAGCTTTTGCACAACTGCGATCTAAAATAAGGATCTTTTATTATGTCAGTAGGCCATTGTTGTGTGGGAAATCCAAAAACATAGCTGTGCAGTCTTACCGAGCAATCCTTTTCTTTTCATCTTCACTGGCCACACCCATGTGTGAAAGTCTGAGTGATTACAGACTGAGCTTGATTGCTCTCAGTACAAGAGGCCCTTTTTTTGTTCTTCACCCTAACCTCCTCCACCCTCTCACCACCTTGACTATCCCCACCACTCTACCATAAAGACCACCACCCTACCATAACCACCCTACCGTAACCACTACCACCCTAACCACCGTCACTCTACCCTAACCACAACCACCTAACCCTAACCTCCACCACCCTAACTGCCACTTTTCAAACCACCACCACTACCGTTTCCCCACCACCATACTAAACACCACCACCCTTCCTGAACTACGAATATCCTAAACACCACCACCTTCAACCTAAATACCTCACCCTAGCCACCACCACTATACCATAGCCAACATCCTAACCACCATCAGCACCCTTACCACCTCTCACACCCACTACCCTACAATCACCATAGTGCTACCACCACCATCCTATGTCCACCATGCTACTGTACTACCACCACTCCCTACCACCAGTCTACCCATCACCCTACCCTAACCCCCACCACCCAAACTACCACTGTTACCACTACCCCCAAAACTCTACCACCACCACCCTACCACTCAAACCACCACAACCCTAAACACCACCCCATCCCTCTACCCTAAACACCACCACACTACCATAACACTACCCTAATCACCATCAACACCCTAACAACATCACTCAAATCCAAAGTTTTAGAGCACTGATGAGCACACCCTTAAGTGCTACCAATCCAATTGTGTACTGGATAACAGAATAGTTCTTCTATGTCCAATGTCATATGTAGAGAATTCTTCAACAATTTGTGTCACCGAAGCAATCAGACAGACAACAAAATCCAAACACAATCAAAGTTTCTTCACTTAGATGATATTTTATTCTTATATTCTAAAATCCAGCATGAAATCTGCCAATGTGCCTGTGCCAACACGTGTTTCGTCTGCCCGAAGACTTTTTCTAGGCTGTTAGCACAAAAGTTTGACCATATACGAGGTATATTCCCGGTCGCAGTGAAGCTCCTATCAGAAGATGTATGCGCATCCACAAACTATTAGAAGTAGATGGGCTCATATAATAAAAATGTTGGTCTGTTTACTGTGTATGTTCTCCTCTCATAGATAGTCTGGTTCCTTTTAAGAGCTACGAGAAACCCAAAACTATGATGATCCAAAGGTCACTCCCTATGTTCGGAATCAGTCCTGATATAATATAAGTGGTGGCCCTTCGGTTGGCCACTCTCCCAAAAGACAAATAATCCAAAGCGAACTCCCTGTGTTTGAAATCCGTATTGTTTAGAAGCAAAAAATGTGGAGACCTTGATAAGTTCCACCATCAAGCGGGACCGCAGAAGCGCGTTTTCTCACTCCACTTCGCTAAGACGCGTCTTAAGGGTGTGCTCATCAGTTCTCTAAAACCTTGGATTTATATACACATGTGTTTTTCTCGTGTGTGATTAGCATCTTCTGGTAGTAGGTGCATTTGAGCCAGGCCAGCACCCCGGAAATAATTGTCTGATCATATTAACAAATGTTCATTCATACTTCATTACAATATATGTGATACATTGGTTCTTGCTTTGATTGTGCGGTTCTTTCTCACCCTGTGGGAACCATTACTACCACTGTAATAAGAATAAACATCACTCAAATGACTGCCACCCTCACCATCACCGGCCCAACCACACTTAACCACCACCCAACCCTAACCACCACCACCCTACAATAACTACCTTACTACCACTTTAAGCGACGCTCTCATCACACTCCCCTCACCACCATCCCACCTTCACCACCCTACCTACCACCCCCACCTTCCCAACCACCACTCTACTAGTAGCACCCTAGCTATCACCCTACCAACATCATCGTATCCACAACAACCTAAGAGCCACCACTACCCTAAACCACTACATGACCCTTACCACTCCATCAACCACCACAATAAGCACCACCCCTTCATCTTGATCAGCCTCACTCTAACCACCACCCTAAATACCACTGCCACCAACACCCAAACACCCTCCTGCCATCCTAATCACCACTACCACCCTACCCCCTCAACCCTACCCACCACCAATGTACTCTAAACAACACCACCACTCTACCATAACCACCAACTCCTAAACCCCCACCACCAACATCCTAACCACCGACTACAGCCACCTGAATTACCATCCTGACACCGTACCCCCCCCCACTTCCCTTCCCAGCACCACCCTAAAAACCACCAGCCAACCATAACTCCATAACTACCACCAGCAGCCTAACCACACACCAACACTCATCCACCACCATCCTGCCACCACCATCCTAACCACCACAAGCTTAACACTACCACCCTAACTACGACTAGCCTACCACCACTCTACCTTTACTGTCACCCCGCTACAATCATCCTACCCATCAGCACCCTCCTACTGTAATCACAATCACCCTACACTAAGGACCATTACACAACCCTAGCCTCCACCACCCTACCCTGACCGCCATCATCCAAACCACCCTCGCCCCTACCACCACTATCCTACCACCTCACCCCTCACCTCCACCACCGCCATCCTCTCCACTACCCTTCCCACCCTAATCTCCCTACTCTTATCGCTACCACCCTTTCACTCAACATGGCTTTCAGTTCCTGTAAAAGTTGTGGCCTACGTTTGTGTTTGTTTACTCGCGAATACCTTGTTCTCACCTGTAATTATACATCTAGGTACTAGTAAAGCTAAGCCTATCAAATTTTAGCAAACATTAACATGACTTCTATAGCGGTCTATTGACTGGTTGGACTTATCTATGGAAATCAATATGCCGACGTTAAGAAGGAACTCTAGGGTAGGATGTTGCTGTGAACTCTGGCAAGGTGCTCACTGAGCAGATTCACATTTGCATCAACTTCATATTTGTTTGCCATGTACATTTTCCTAACCCAGTGACTCCTTCTTCAAAGACTGGTTGTGTGGGCTGTCATTTCTTCTTTTGTGTTAGTGCCTTTCCTGTAGCATAGCCTCATTACTTGTGTCCTTCCACTGCTTACTTCTCTGATACTCCTATTTTTTTCGGTTAACCTCTCCATGAGAGTGTATGTGTTTTCCAGCTGTCTCTCTCGAGTACTTCTCTTCGTTTCTCCACTGCGCTCTATGTTGCTCTCATCTGTGTGCTTCTCCCCCACACCCATCTATGTTGTGCTTACGCATGTATGCTTCTCCACTTGCACTACTTTAAAGCCTTCTTCCCAATTCTGTGTTGCGCGATGTCTAGCACATGTACTTTTGTTCCTCTGCGCTCCGTGTGGGTCTTTCTCACCCATGTTGTGTACTTCGACCCAGGCACTATGTGTTGCTTCCAGCCTCATCTTCTGTGATCCTTCACCCACAACCACACCCTCCATGTCGCTTCCACCTCCACTCTCCTAGTTGCTTCCTCCCCACTCACTTTCTTAAAAAAAACTCTTTGGCACTACCTTTTTTTATTGGCCAATCCAACTTGCATCAGCACTAAAATAATAAAAAACTCCAGCACTTTTTCTAGGCGTGAAAACACGTAGTGCACATGTCTACAAAATAACACTCTATATATATGAAGTAAACAAGGACCCCCTGGGTAGTAATCCAAACTCCTAGGGCAGGGTGAAAACAAATGTGAGTAAAACCTAGGCCGTGAACAAATGAGGTGAACAATAAACCTGTACCAGTCGTATAGGGAACAATCAAGGGAATACAAAGTTACATAAAAAACATGTTTTTAATAGTCATATTTAAAAAATCATATAGAGACTGAACAAAAATCAAACTATATGATAACACATTAATACATAAAATCAGACCTATACATAACTAAATAGCAGCAGGTATACACAGGTTCTATAATCTAATTAAAAATACATAAAATCAATGCCAAAATTACTGAGAAACATTAGAAAAACTCGACGCGCGTTTCGGCAGAAAACGCCTTCTTCAGGAGTAATCGATGGTATATCTGGAAATATATTTACAGAAAGAAAGAAACCAATATCAGTTATACAGGTTCTAGTATTCTAAATTCACCAGATACAATACAGATTCAATAACAGGCATATTACAGTTCATAAATAACCATACATAAAATGTACTTTACCTCCCCTCATACGAACCGGTTAAGTCTATACATTTATTCACTCTGTGTCAAAGGATTGACAGATTATGTTAAGCGATTGTACAGTATTTGTCTAAAAAGTACATAATGTTATACATGCCTACTCAGAGTACATCCAACTTATTATGTAGAATAACATATGAAAACAGCATAATACATTTAAACAGGATAAAAATGTACCTTATTGTAACTCAAAAAGAGAGAAATGCAAGTAATGATACAAACTTACAAGTGAGACAATATAACACTGTGCACACATCTACAAAATGAAATGGCTGCCGCTGCTGCATCATTACACTATTTTTATTTCGGTTTCTTCTTTAGCCCTGCTGCACAGTTAAAAAAAAATATTAGCAAAGCCATTAGTTCCCAAAGGCAAGATCTATTTGCTTTGCCAGTTCTTGTTAATTCCAATGGGGTCAGCAACGAGACGCAGAGTCACATGTAAATCTCATGCCATAAGCGTGGAAGCTAAAAAACGGTGTTGGATTAAGCCCTGATCTCTTGACTGGGTGAGAGTATTCTGCTTAATTCAAAAACTCTGTCCATCACCACCCCCTGTTGTTTATTTATTTTGTCCACCATAAGCGTGGAAGGGTATACTCAGACGTGAGTCCCTTGCTCATTGCACCATCAGGATTCAAGCAAGCCGGGCTGAAGACGGCTGAAATGCCAGAAGCTGGTCCCCGGAAGTTTGTTTCCTTCCCAGTGAAAGAATTGGCTTGGTAGTTTGGTTTGCCCTGTTCCCATGATGCTCTGGGCCAGGGACAGACTAATTTGCATATAGCCAGGTTCTGAGCTGGGATGGTGCAGTGAGCTAAAAAACGGTGTTGGATTAAGCCCTGATCTCTTGACTGGGTGAGAGTATTCTGCTTAATTCAGAAACTCTGTCCATCACCACCCCCTGTTGTTTAATTATTTTGTCCACCATAAGCGTGGAAGGGTATACTCCGACGTGAGTCCCTTGCTCATTGCACCATCAGGATTCAAGCAAGCCGGGCCCGAAGACGGCTGAAATGCCAGAAACTGGTCCCCAGAAATTTGTTTCCTTCCCAGTGAAAGAATTGGCTTGGTAGTTTGGTTTGCCCTGTTCCCATGATGCTCTGGGCCAGGGACAGACTAATTTGCATATAGCCAGGTTCTGAGCTGGGATGGTGCAGTGAGCTAAAAAATTGTGTTGGATTAAGCCCTGATCTCTTGACTGGGTGAGAGTATTCTGCTTAATTCAGAAACTCTGTCCATCACCACCCCCTGTTGTTTATTTATTTTGTCCACCATAAGCGTGGAAGGGTATACTCAGACGTGAGTCCCTTGCTCATTGCACCATCAGGATTCAAGCAAGCCGGGCCGAAGACGGCTGAAATGCCAGAAACTGGTCCCCGGAAGCTTGTTTCCTTCCCAGTGAAAGAATTGGCTTGGTAGTTTGGTTTGCCCTGTTCCCATGATGCTCTGGGCCAGGGACAGACTAATTTGCATATAGCCAGGTTCTGAGCTGGGATGGTGCAGTGAGCTAAAAAACGGTGTTGGATTAAGCCCTGATCTCTTGACTGGGTGAGAGTATTCTGCTTAATTCAGAAACTCTGTCCATCACCACCCCCTGTTGTTTAATTATTTTGTCCACCATAAGCGTGGAAGGGTATACTCAGACGTGAGTCCCTTGCTCATTGCACCATCAGGATTCAAGCAAGCCGGGCCGAAGACGGCTGAAATGCCAGAAACTGGTCCCCGGAAGCTTGTTTCCTTCCCAGTGAAAGAATTGGCTTGGTAGTTTGGTTTGCCCTGTTCCCATGATGCTCTGGGCCAGGGACAGACTAATTTGCATATAGCCAGGTTCTGAGCTGGGATGGTGCAGTGAGCTAAAAAACGGTGTTGGATTAAGCCCTGATCTCTTGACTGGGTGAGAGTATTCTGCTTAATTCAGAAACTCTGTCCATCACCACCCCCTGTTGTTTAATTACATGTAAAAAGAGCAGGTGAAATATGGAAGTTAACACCTGGGGTAAACAGAGGTAAAATCTTGGATATTAGAGCACCTATGACTGATTCCCCGTTAATTCTTCAAGTCTAAGGGGACCCGCTGGTCCTTCATTTAATCCTGATATTTCTGCCCCTCCCCACTGCCATCGGTCATTTGGAGGGGGGTGGGAGGACTGGTTATAACTCTGAACCGTTTAATGAGGCCCTCGGTCAGCTCAGTGAATTTTGGGAAGGGCCTCACGAAATGGATGAAAAAAGACCTTGTGGAATTTATATGGCTAGCCTACTCGTGATAATTCGTTCAGGAAGTGACCATATTAACCTTGGACTGAAACCTAGCGCCCTATTACGTATAGGGTGCACTTTCCCAGTTTGCGCATTGGCGCATATTCAAACTGGTGCTCCGGGCGCAATCAGGAAAACTGCACCCTATTAGGTTGAATGTGTAACCCTCATGGCAGCCGCAAACTCACACTGCCCTGGGGGCAGCCCATTCAAGTGAAATACGGAGCAGCTGCTTCAAAGCCGCCATTCACTGTGCAGGGGGTAGCCTCCTGCACTTTAAAGAAGGGAGAGAGATCCCCGTGCTGGCGGGAGCAGCGAGTGACTGCAACACCTGCAAAGGGATATTTGCATCTCCACCAGTGGGTTGTCATCAGGGGGCTCAGTGACAATGCGCCACCTTTTTGTGGCACACTGTCAGTGCGCCTCCTAACAACTTCTTTACCTCTGGGCGCAGAGGTAAAAAGGTTACCTCATTTGCATGGGCCCACGCCCCCATGCAAATGAGGGAACGTCCTCTTAAATGTCGCTGGCGCAACATATGCACCACCACTATCAGTATTAGAGAAGGGGTCGCTCAAGCATCTGCGGCCCCTCCTGTAATACCAAAGTGCCCTGGGGTGCGTAACCGCTTCGCTGCGGTGCACATTTCCCCGCTGTGCGGACGAATTCTACACGTGCACATATCGGACGGTCTCCAGCCGTGTGACACACACGCCCACCGTGACGTCAGACGGCCGGGGCCGTCCGACGCACGGAAGAGGGTAAAGTAGGTACAAACGTCCATTTCGCTCCTGGGGCACTTCTGTAATATGACCCCTGGTGTCTTCGAAGAGTGTGTTCAGTGACGGGCACAGCCTACTTCCTCTGCCCTCTAGTTGGGGAGCAGGCTTCCAAAACGTAGTTCCAGGGGCGTGGAATCTACAAGCAAGGTTTAATTCAAATGCTACTATTTGTTCGTGCAGGCCAGTGACATAAAAATGAATACCCTATATTTACTTTTCTTTTTATTAGTCTGAAGGCGTCATTGAAATGATTTCAGCACTGTAGACGCAAATGGCAATTCACAGCTAAAATTAACTCGTAGGAAATTGCTGTCAAATTCTCTTTAGCTTTCGGTTGAGTGTCTTATTTGCTTATTCACAGGCTCACCTCCCTGCTGTCTCTATAAAAGATCTGCTGTGTGTGCCTGTGGTTTTCCACTGTGACAGGTGACGTTTAGACTAGGCAGACATGTTAATGGGTTTCCTCTGTGTGGGGCTTTCTGTGCCTTCATGCTAGTGCCAAGTCTTTCCAAGATCAATTAGGACAGCTTGCAAAACACATGAAATCAACTACTAATTTCAGCTGACTTGCTAATGATATAATGGTGGACTGAATAAGGAAAACATCGGTAATTATTGTTTTCAGATTTCTACTTCTGATTACTGTTGTGGACGTCTCCAATGTGGGTTACGTTTTTGCATGCATGGAATGACGAACATGGACCCCCTCCTGAGCGGGGGCATGTTAGGATGGTACTCTGAGCTGAAACCTAGATAGTTTCACTGTAGGTTTCAGAACATCATGTGACTCTGGTGCTGGAAACCAGGGTTCGAGCCTCGAGGTCGTGTCCACATCCTGTGGTTCTGGGCAAATCACTTAATCTCCCCGTGCCTGAATGTGTAATGTAAATACGGTGTTCATTTAAAGCGCTCCAATACCCTCGGGTCGAGTTTGCGCTATATAAAATATGCACACAAAAAAAAGACGTGACTTACTGTCTCCATTTTGCTGGTCCAACCTACCCCGTGGACTCATGTGTCAAGACCGCTATGAAATGCTCCATTCATATTCAGTGGAGTTCTGAACTCAACTGGGCTTTGACCCACCCGTAATGCAGAGGTTGGAGTCATTTGAACGTATGGGATGCATTGCATGACAAAATTTTGCGGTAGGCAACCTTTACAACGCAGTCGTTACCATTTAATACCTTTGCCACACATCCATTTCCACACATTTGCCTTTATTACACACATTTTTACCACTCCTATTCCTTTGCCACGCACGCCTTTACAACGAAAATGTAAGTATTCCACAGCTGTGTATATGCATATATATATATATGTATATATATATATATATATATATATATATATATATATATATAACCTACTGGCGATCGTTAGTAGATGGTAATAGTTAGGAGGAATGTTTCCTTAGGAAAAGTGTTTTTTGTTTTGCCATTAACTTTGGTACCGCTTGCCAAATCTTCACGAAATTTTCAAAAGCGTGCCCCTTTTGGTTCAACTGCAGTGTTGAAAGTTTCGGGGTGATCTGTCAAGCGAGGCCCGAGTAAAAAGGGGGGGTTAAAAATGCGCTTTTCCTTGGCACGCTCTTGGCCACGACTCCTACGCATCCTACAAATCTTCGGTGAAACTTCGGGCCTGTACGTTGTGGCCGCTGGGCGGCTATCGAGTGGTGGGCGACTGGGCGTCGGGACTGCAGCTGGCAATGGGCGGGATGAGGTACTTAGGGGTATACTTGACGGAGGACGCAGCGGTTTCCCGAGACCGCAACCTCCCTCCGGTGTGGGACTGCACACGGGAGGATATTAAGGTGTGGGCGAAGATGCCGCTGTCCATCCAGGGCAGATCTGCCATTTTCAAGATGGTGGCGCTGCCTCGACTGGTGTACCAATTGCAGAATCACCCGCACGTGATACCGCCTCACTGGTTCCGTCGGCTCAATTCGGCTCAGAGTAGCTTCCTGTGGGAAGGGGGCGTCGCAAGGGTGGTCCTTAAGACCTGCTTTTTATCCACCTACACGGGGGTTTAGCCACCTCTGATGTGCTCTCTTACTATCAAGCGGCACACCTCTTAGTATTGAATGACCGGTGGTATGGAGATAGGGGGGATCCGGCCTATGCGGTTGAACGGATACTGATGAGCTCGGCCTCGCTGCACACCTTGCTCTAATCGGCGCCGAGGCGGCGGTCCCTTCCCGTGGCCACGCAGGTGGTCTTCCACGTGTGGAGGCAGACGCTGCGGAGAATGGGATGGTGGAACGTTCTTACCAGAGAGACCCCCCTGTGGCACAATGGACGACTGCCCCAACTGATGTCCCTGGAGGGCTTCCGAGACTGGGATGCGATTGGCATCTCCACTCTGGGTGACGTGTTATCGGGTTGTACCCTTAAATCATTTGCGTAACAACGGGAGGAATTCGGTATGCCCAACGCCCAGTTTTACAGGTACCTCCAGCTCCGTCATGCTATATCGCACTACCTAACAAACCTGGAACAGCTCCCGGAGTTCAGCCCCCTTGAGGCCAAGATATTCATGGGGGAGTTGCCCGATAAGAAACTGTCGCGCATCTATCAGACGCTAGTGCGCCACTGCTCGTCGGACCTGGCCAGCTTGAGGGCTGCCTGGGAGCGGGACATTGGTGAGTTGGACGAGGAGGACTGGGTCGAGGCCCTGGAGAGCCCTAGAGGTGCGGCGATTTCCACCGGCCTTCGCTTGATAAGGTTCCGATACCTGCACCGCACCTACTATACTCAACAGTGCTTGTGAAGGGCGGGCTTGATTGGATCGCCCGAATGCCTTAGTTGTGGCACAGGGGAGGGTATGCTGTTGCATACGGTATGGGATTGCCCCGCGCTGCAAAGGTTCGGGGGGGGTGCACCGCTGTTTGGTGGAGGTCCTTGCATGGGAGGTACAGATGGACCCTAAGCTAGCACTGTTACATGTCATGGCTGGGGTGGGGGTCAACCGGCATAATTTATTTTCGAAATTTTTATAGCGCAACAAATACCCTGGGGTGTCTCAGCGCTTGCTGCTCCTAGGCCTCACATTGGCTAAGCGCGACATTGCCAGAGCGTGGAAGCCCCCCTGGGCCCCGTCACTTGCCGCCTGGAAGAATAGCATTGATTTTAGTATAGGTCTGGAGCAGCCTATCTTTGTTGCAAAGGGGTGCCCCCGTAAACACTACAAGATATGAAAGAGGTGGGCGGATTATCGGGGCCTTGACCTGGACCTGCCGGCGGAGGCGGCCGTTCCTCTGATCCCCTGATTGTCGGACTAAGCAAAGACACTATCTGTGTACTGTGTATATTGTTCAGGCCTGATTTTGCTCCAATGAACATCGTGGGGGGGGGGCAACTGCGCAAGAGGGTGGGGAGAGGGGGAGTTGGGGGGGGGGAGGGATTTGCTTCTCTTTTCGATCCTCCTTGTTGGTGGATTTGTTTTTGGGGGGGTTATGCTGTCGCCATAACATTGTTGATAATGATCAAGATACGTTGATTGTGGCAGTGAACTCTGGCTATCAGGGCACTGCATGAGTCATGTCTGATACAATAAAATTTGTTTTAAAAAAAAAAGTGCTTTCCCTATGTAATGTCTATGGGGATTTTTCATTATTGAACACAACTACAGCCCAAACCGCTGAACGGAATTACACCAAATTTGGCAGATAGCTAGATGTTGGTCCAGAAAGCGTGTGATTTGTAATTTGGTGTTAATCTGTCCAGTTTCAGAGCTATTTAAGGTTAAAAACTCAAATATCTGGTGACACAAGTCTTTTTAGTGGACTCGCAGATCCTTCTAAAATTTGATTGGCTGCCAACACTTCAAACCGGAAGTATTGGCAGCCTTCTTGGGACTCAGTTAAAGGTGAGTGCCACAGTTTAAAAAAAAAAAAGTAAAGGGGCCAGGGTAGGGACACTCTGAGCCCCTTGCTGATGTGCAGGGCTCTCTCAGAGACCCCGCCATGGCTAATAAGCATTTTTAAATAAATAAATGACAGAAAATCCACAAATTGTTCTGAGAGTTAAAAAAAAAGAGTGGCCCGGGACCAAACTCAGTCCAGAAGGGGAGTGCGCAGCCCCCCTTATTGCCCTATTTTAAAAGCTCGCTATTCACTCCTGCTTAATGCTTACAAAAAGGCAATTCTTTCAGCCAAGACAGACTACTTTTCCGATAAAATACTTTCATCGGGAAACCAGTCCGGAGAAATCTTCTCCACTGTACATGAGTTAGCCCTGTCAGACAGAACCTCCCTAAACCTTCCCCCTCCCAAGCCCTCTGCGACTCCCTAAATAATTATTTCGTGGAGAAAATCGCTGCTATTAAAGCTAACATACCCCCACCCCCTCCACTCCCTCCGGCCCCTGAACCCCCTCCCAATAGGTTCCATCCAGACTACATTCCCCAACTGACTGGAGAGACAATCCTCTCTAGCTATGAAAGGTAAATCAGGTTCCCCTATAGATGTCTGTCCAGCACCCATCTTGAGAGAAATCTTTCGGGCTTGCCCCGCTCCTCCTTTAACTTTTCTGAACGATTCTCTAGAGATTGGAATAGTCCCTAAGCCTCATAAAGCAGCAATAATCATTCCCCTGTTAAAAAACCTGGATCTGACCTGGCATCCTTGACCAATTATCGTCCCATTTCCCTTCTCCCTTACCTGGGAAAGATCTTAGAGCGTCATGTCGCCGCTGCCCTCGGCTCATTTGTTGAAGAGAGCGGCTACTTGGCCTCCTGTCAGGCTGGATTTCGACCTCGCCACTCTACCGAGAAGGTCGTGGTCTCGGTCCTGGACAGCCTTAGGGAGGGAATGGACGGGGGCCATCCTCAGGCTTTGGTCCTGCTTGACTTGTCCGCTGCCTTTGACATGGTTGACCACTCCATCCTTCTCACCCGTGTCAGGGCAGCGGGCATCAGGGGGTCTCCCCTAGCCTGGCTCACCTCCTTCCTGAGTGACCGTACCCAGGCCGTCCATCTCGAAGGGTTCTCTTCTCCCCCACGTTAGGTGCAGTGTGGTGTTCCCCAAGGTTCTTCCCTTTCCCCTCTCTTATTCAATCTTTATATTCTTCCTCTTATCTTTGCACTACAACGTCTGGAGGTCACAGTCTTTAACTATGCGGATGACCTCCAACTGATCTTCAACCTTTCACACTCTCCTGAATCCATCTCTAATTTCCAATCAATTATGATCTTTATCAGGGACTGGATGAACTTTAACCACCTTAAACTTAACCCAGACAAAACCGAGCTGGTTCTGACTGGGGGTGCATCCAGTCCCTGGACCTCTTTGTTCTGGCCCCCTTCACTTGGTCCCTCACCTTCACCTTCCTTTTCTGTTAAAACACTTGGGATCACACTAAATCAGAATCTTACTTTGCACACTCAGATCAGTACAGTGGTGTCCTCTTGCTTCTTTACCCTTCGCACTAGCCGGAAAATCTCTAGATTCTTTTCTTTTCCCGCTCTCAAACTCATCGTGATGGCAATGGTCTTATCACGGCTGGACTACGGGAACATCTTGTACAATGGCGTCCCAACCTACACTCTTCGACGCTTACCGCTTGTACAGAACCAGGCAGCACGCCTTATTTATGGCCTCCCTAAATTCCATCATGTCACCTCTGTATTAAAGAACTTGCATTGGTTGCCTATTAGGGAGAGGGCTCTCTTCAAGCTGGGCTGCACTGCCTACCAGGCCCGAGCCGGAACTGCCCCAGCCTTCCTAAACTCGGCAATCTCCAGCTATACTCCTGCTAGAGAGCTCCGCTCATCTTCCCAATCCCTCCTTTCCGTCCCTCGTTACAGGAAGATGAGGATGGGGGGGGGGGGGGTGAAGTTTGCAGTTCTTGGTCCCATCTTTTGGAACTCCCTCCCTCCCAATGTTCGATCTATTCCACTCTATGCTGACTTCCGTAAGGCCTTAAAAACCTTTCTCTTCCTGCAAGCATTTCCAGCCTAGTCCTCCCACAGCTGTTATCTGGGTTCAATAAATCCTCAGCGTCAAGAAACCGCTAAGTAAAAGTGCGCTCTACAAATGTTTTTAAATTCAAATTCACATTACTTAAAAAAAAAAAAGGCCAGACCCAGGGAGTGGCGTTCCCGGGCCAAAATCGGTCCTGGGAAAGTCCTGGGAAAAAAAAGCCCAAATGCAGACCAGCAAGTTTCCGGAGTCCCGACCCCCTTTCTCCACTGCTCTGCAAATGCATCTTCTGGCCCAGTGATGATCGGGGCATGAAGTCCCCTTGGATGCAGAGTGTCTTTGGGGTCCAGGGACCCCTTCTGTTACCTCCAGTAAGTTCCAGACAGCGCGATAGCTGAGAGGACTTGGAGGCCATGCCCCCTTTCTCCACCACTCTGCCTGGCGTGCTGCTGATTGGGAAATGAATTCCACTTTACTCCTGAGGGCCTCGGGACTAAAATGGACTTCTTCCCCCAACGAGTAGTGTTCCAGGAGGTGCGTTTGCCAAGTAGTAGAGAAAGGGGGCGTGGCCTCTGACAACCTTTAGCAATCCAGCTGTGTGAGACTTACTGGAGGTAACTGGTGGAGTAGTTGGCCCCTAAGGACCATCAAGAGCCAAGGGGACTGAGTCCCCCAACTAGCAGTGTGCCAGAAGGTGTGTTTGCAGAGTGGTGGAGAAAGAGAACGTGGCCACTGAAAACATCTCAGCAATCCTGCTGTGTTGGACTTACTGGAGGTAACAGTAGGGGATGTTAGCCCTATAAGGATGTCCTTCGGGGCCAATAATCCCTCCTGTTACCTCCAGTAAGTCCCACACAGCAGTATTGGTAAGAGGTTTAGGAGGCCATTAAAAAAAACATAGAAATTCACTGGAAAAAACAAAGGTTTTAGGGACATTATAGTTAGTAATTAGCCTTTTAAAAAACCTAAAAAAATTAACAGAAAAAACCAAAGGTTACAGAGACATATAGTTAGGCTCAATTTTCACTCATACAAAACCAGTGAAATTCAGCCGTTATAGATAGTGAGCTAACTATAACTTGCGCCCCCGCAATGCACTGCTTATGACCTCACATATTACATCACTCATGACATGGTCAGCGATATCACTGAAGACATCTCAAATGACTTATGGCATCACTGATATCATCCACAGAATCTGATGCACCCACTCACACCCCCATATAACCTTTTATACACCCACTCCAACGTCCATACTACCATTCTCAAACCCCATCACACACCCATACCAGTACTTACACAGCCACTCACTGATTCACAGATCAACACACACATCCACTCACTCACCCATACAGTCATACACCCACTCACTCACTAATACAACCACTATCTGAAAGAAAAACCTTTGTGATAGATTCCTTACATTATACGTTAGTGATAGATGTCTTACCTTAGAATTACCCCCATGCATCAGACTTGATCCGTAAAGCTTTCGTCAGCAGTACCCCTGCTCGTCGGAAAGTGGAGTAGTGCGGCTCTGCGTCCGTGGTCGCCGAGATGACGTTGCGGCAGCTTCTCAGATGCATCCCTCGCGCACTGACGTCAGTATTTTCTTTTTCCATGCCAGCAAGCGCAGATCTGGAGAGAGCGGTACTTTTTGACTGAGATTTTATAGGCCTTTTTGTCTCTGTTTTTTCGAGCAGAATCGACTCCTGGTGCCGTAGGGCTGCCCGGTTTCAAGTCCTGCGGGGACTGTCACTTATGATATCGGTAACGGACCCACACCGCGTGTGCCTCTGCTGCCTGGGGTGAGACCATGACCCCTAGTCATGCCCCGACTGCTGGGCCATGGCACCGAAGACTTTGCAGGAGCAGTCCCGAAAGTTGCTGGAAGTCTGGCAGTCGGCTCCACACCGTTCAAGGTCCCAGTTCCATGGGAGGTTGAGGGACCGGTCGTGGAGCCACCACCATCGTTCGTCGGGATTCAAGTCTTCGCACTCAGGGTCAGGTAAGGCGAAGCATCACAAGAAGTCTCAGAAGCACCATCGCTCTCCAACTTCCACTCGCCCGTCGTGCGACACAGCACAGGGTGCTTGTGGTGCCACCCCTGCTGTTGGCCTACCCGGCCATCCTGGGTCCGTCTGTGACTCCGGCCCAGCTGCAGGAATTTCTGTCAGCCATGGCCCGCCTCTTTGGGCAGTCTGGCCCTGCTGGTGCGCCTTCGGGCCCCAAGGGCCCGACTGGGGCCCTCGCTCTGCATTGTCAGCGGCTCCGGCATTGCTGTCGGCTCCGGCGTCGCAGGGCCCCCAAGGATCTAGACCTAGATCCTGGTTGACGCCAGTTGACCTTGTGACACCTCCACTGACGTCTACCCCAGCGGCACCACCTCCGACCTCGACCGTGCCCCCGGACGACCTCGCCCCCGGTTTCAACCCCAATGTGGACTCGGCGCCGGAACGGCGTCGCTCGATACCAATTCAGATGCCGATGGGGCCTTTCTACCCCTATGTCCAGCCTCCTTATTTTTGGCCTGTATATCAGCCTTCGGAGGAAGGGGAGGACTGGGAGGGGTCTGATGACCCTCTCACAGCACAGTGTGAGTTTGACCCGTACTCGGCAGAGGAATTGGGGGATGCCAGTGGTCTTAATACCTCTCCTGACCTTGGCATGCTATTTCCTCCTACCATGGCTAAGGAGGAGGTTGCAAGTTACACTGTGGTGTTGTGTAGGGCGTCAGAGGCTCTCCACCTCCAACTCCCTACAGTGGCTGTCAGGACTAACCTCTTGACAGAAGTGCTTCAGCCTGCAGCTACCTCTGCAGAGCCACTGCTGCCTTTTAATGATGCACTTTCTGATGTTCTTTTGGGCCCCTGATCCAGGCCCAACACAGGGGCTCCTGTGGATAGGAACGTGGCCCAACGCCATCGCTCGGCTCCGGACAACCCCATTTTCCTTTCCCAAAACCCCACCCCAGAGAGCTTGGCTGTCCAAGCCTCTGCGTCCCCAAGTTCATTCCCTTCTGCACCCCCGTACAGGTAATCCAAGAAACTGAAACAGTTCGGTAAGGAAAGGTTTTCTTACGCCAGTTCAGGACTGTACTCTGTAAACACTGCATGCCTCTTGGGCCGTTATTCCCACTCTTTGTGGGATGCTGTGGCACAAGTACTGCCTCAGTGTCCGGAGGAGGCCAGGACAGTGCTTTCTCAAGCTATTGCTGAAGGGACAGACGCAGCTGAGTTCCCAATTCGTTGTGGCCTTGACACCGCCGACCCACTGGGCAGGGTGATTTCCATGACAGTGGCGCTCTGTCCCCATGCCTGGCTGAGGACTACTGGTTTCTCTGGGGATGTCCATGCCCTTTGATGGAGCTCGCCATTTTGGCAACAAAGCAACAGTGCGTTGGAGCGCTTTAAGGACTCGTGGGCCTTTCCACCATTCGCCCTCCTCTGCCTTCTGCTTTTCGCTCTTTTCTTGGCAAAGAAGGGGCGCCTGACACATTTGCTTCAGAGCCACAGGCCTGTGCAGCAACAATCTCAGTGCGGCCGCAGACGTGGAACCCGCCGAGGTGGGTCAGGGGGCCAGCGGGGGGTCAGTCCACCTCCACCCCGTCCACCACTGCCTCCAAACCTTCCAAGTCTGGTCTTTCAGGCCCATCAAACGCCAGTGGGCGGCAGATTTCACCATCACCTCCCCCACTGGCGCACCATCACTTTGTTCAGGTGGGTTTTATAAATATAAGCATCTTGACTTTAGGACTTAAATCATTAAAATTATAATAGGGGTATTAATTATTTACAATTAAACCCAGATGTCCTAAGTAGTCAATCTTTTGATGCTAGTGGACGTAGTAGGGCTTTTTTTGTGAAAGGGGTTTTATAAATAGTCAGAAGGGTTTACTCCCTCCCCTTCGAGACTACCCCTGCAGCCATGCCACCTAAGTTCCACTGCATGTCCGGGATCATTTGCCACTTCTTCAACAGGAAGTTGCGGCCCTCTTTGCCAAGGGGTCATCGAGCGTGTTCCTGCGCCCGAAGTAGGACGTGGTTGGTACTCCCTCTACTTTCTGGTGCCCAAGAAGGGTTTGCGTCCTATCTTGGACCTCAGGGATGTTAACCGCTTCCTCCGTAAGGAGAATTTCAAGATGTTAACTCTGGCTCAGATCTTTTCTGCCCTTGACCCTGGAGACTGGATGGTAGCGTTGGACTTGCAGGACGCATATTTCCACATTCCTGTCCTGCCGGCCCACCTACTAACCAAGGCTCTTCAACAGTGGGGAGAGCCTTGGTTAGATCTGTTCGCCACCGAAGAGAACGCGCAATGTCAGCAGTTTTGCACGTTGGAAAATCCAAGGCGGCTTTCGCTAGGCAACACTTTTTGTCGCAAGTGGAGTTGCGGTCTGTTGTCCGCCTTTTCGCCTATACCACTACTGCCAAGTGCTGAAGAAGATCAGGCACGCCCGGGCCCAAGTCATTCTTGTGGCTCTGGACTGGGCTCGAAGAGTTTGGTATCCCGAGCTACTCAGTATGACCATTGATCCCCGATCCGACTGCCTCTTCCTGAAGGATCTCCTGTCGCAGCAGCAGGGGACGGTACTCCACCCGAAACTGTCCAGCCTCCACCTTTTGCGTTGAGATTGAGCGGCAGCAGTTGATTCCTTTCGACTTGCCTCCTGAAGTCTGTGATGTCATTCTGGCAGGCAGGCGTCCTTCCACAAAGTCGGTATACACCTACAGGTGGAACAAATTTGTGGCATGGTGCACAGGAAAGGCTGTGGATCCCCTTTCTGCCCCTCTTTCACAAGTCCTACTGTTCCTTCTTTCTTTGGCCCAGCAGGGCTCTGCTCTGGGCACTATCAAGGGCTACCTTTCTGCTATTTGGGCCTTTCTCGGGCTCCCTGATCAGCCCTCTCTTTTCCAGTTCCCTGTTTTAAATAGATTCCTCAAAGGCATTACTCATCTTTCCCCTACTATTCCCTTCGTAATGCCACAGTGGGACTTGAACTTGGTTCATACATATTAAATGTGCGCTCCTTTTGAGTCTCTGCACAACTGTCCTCTTCGTCTCTTAACTATGAAGACTGCCTACCTGGTTGCCATCACTTCTGCTAGGAGAGTGAGTGAGCTCCAGGCTCTTTCTTGTAAACCTTCTTTTGCATCTGTCCATCCTGACAAGGTTGTGCTCAGAACGCATCCATCCTTTCTGCCAAAGGTTGTCACTGCCTTTCACATCGGACAGACCATCACTTTGCCCACCTTCTTTCCGCATCCTTCCACCGTCTGGACCAAACATCTGCTCTCTACTTTTTACCTGAGTCGCACACAACCCCCTCCCCTGATATCGGCCCCAGGGACTCCTTCCCCCGTGGCTCAGTCTATTTTCAAAGGGGGTGTGGGCACCCGGGCACCCTCTCAGTACTGATTTCGGCTCCATGGGACCCCTTTCCCTGGGACCAGGCCAACAAAGGGTGGCACCCTGGTACCCAGTCATGCCCTCACCAGACTATGGTTGGGAAGACCCCCAAGCTCCAGCCAGTTCCCCACCTCCATGGGGAGCCGGCATTGCTCCCCCCCGCAGGTAGCAATTAAAATTGCTGCTCCCTGCGGGCGGAAGCATTGTTTTAATCTGTTCACCTTCCTGCTTCAATGTGGACAGGGAAACAGATGAAAATTCCGATCCCATCAGGTGGGAGCATTTTTCATGCTTCCACCTACTAGGAGCGGACTTGGTGTTTTGAATTTTTTAAGTTTTGAAATTGCTCCCACCAAGCAAGAGCAAACACAGGTTTCCCTGCCCACGCACTGGTTTCTGTGGGTACCCTGGGACATAGCATGAGCCAGCTCTGGAGAATGGGGGTCCCAAGAGCCATTAATAGCTCAGGGAGAGGGGCTGCGTGGCCCCCCTCCCCTTTGTAGTTGCAGCCGGGCCTGTGGATGGGATCCCCAGAGTTGAAATAGACCCGGGAGGGGGCTGCATGCCCTCCAATCCCTTCTCAAAATCTTCTGATTCCTTGGCGATGCAGTGCACTGGGCCAAAATTAGCCTGGGGAGGAGGGCCACACGCGCCCTCTCTCCCCAAAAATATATGATTGTTCCATCAGGACCTCGCAGTTTCGGGATGCTTAAAAAAAACAAGCATGGGAGACCGCACTTGTTTTAAAAAAAAATATCTTGTCATGGATGCTCAAAGAATTCACAGCAATTGTTTTTAAAAAAAAAATCTTTGGCACGAGGTGGGGCCCCCACAACCAGGCCTAGGTGGTCAGAGCATCCCTACCCTGCCAGCATGTCTTTTTTTGTGTGCTTTTCTTGGGGACTTAGACGGCTGCGGCCACTTCCTGGTTGAGGTGGTGGCAGCCAATCATATCTCATTTTGAGATATGTAGGATCGGCAGAGGATTTACTTCTCTAGATTTACGTAAACTTTTTTCTTTAATAACTCCAGAACTACTGAACAGATTTACACCAAATTACAAAAAGCACTTTTTCTGTACCAAGATCTAGCTTTCTGTCAAATTTGGTGTAATTCAGTTCAGCGATTCGGGCTATGGCAGTGTCTAAAATCACTGTGCAAAACTGCTTGGGGAAAATGCTTTTTGGGACCACCCCCCTTTATTCTCAGCCCTCATTTGACAAATCACTCTGAAACTTTCAGACAGCATCTGAAGCCACTTGCAAACTAGTTTTCAAAATTTTGTAAAGAGTCATCAAACTGTGCTAAAGTTATTAGCAAAACAAAAAATGCCTTTCCTATGAAAACTGGGTCCTAACTATAACTACTTACTGGCTATATTCACTGATATATTTATATATATTCACTGAAAGAAAGGTTGGACTAACGTTATAGTTAGGGGATTTTTTAAAGATAACATTAATGTTTCTAACTAAAAAAAACATATATTCATCAGTTATAGCGCTAACTATAATTTACGCCCACCATGCACTGCTTATGACCTTACATATGACATCACTCATGACATGTTCTATGACATAATTTATAACATCTCAAATGACATCATCCAAGGAGTGTGCTCATTTGTTTTATAGTTTAGATTGTGTCGGATGACTACCGAATTACTTTTCCACTTAATTTTGTACAGTGTGGGTCCAGCTAATGGGTGTAACTTTTTGAAAATGCATGTCCTCCTAATGCATCATAGCTGTGTAGAGATATTGAATATGTTATAAATCTTTGTATTCAAGAGTAACTCTGTGTGCAGGTGACAGTAGAGTTATGTTCTCTATGTTCCACATAAGTATTTTGTTACTGCTGAAAATGTTTCCAGCAGGGCAAATATTCTACGCACTACATGCTAAGTATGGTAAACGGCCTTGAGATATTAAAGAGAACTGTCTCAGCATGAACATTTCTACTTAACAAAGAAGACTATGTACACCAGGTAGGTGTGCTTCTTTTACTCCAGAAGATGGGCTGTAAAGTTTGAACTATGTAGGTAGTAGAATGTTTAGCACCTTCAGATCTAGGTTATTTTTTAGAGGATAGTGTTTTTTTTGTTTGCAGCTGTTGCATAGAGTGTGCACTGTTAGTAGTTTTTTGTAATAGTCTGTGGTGTATTTCTTATGAATTCATTTAGTGTTTGCAAACAGTGTGGTATGAAGTGTACTCTCTCTATAGAGTTAGCACTGCTTCCAGTACTCAGTTCTCTATTGATATCAATGTCATTTCTTAATGTTGGTTCTGTGTGTCCATAGTTGGGCATTTGTTTTATAATGGGCATTCACTACTTTGGCTTTCTCTGAACAGCTTTATACATATTTAATACCATACTCAGTGAGGTTTCCCATAGATCTGTGGTTGAATGCTAATGTGAGCTATGCTGCCTGCCTCTCTCTCAGATGACAGATGGGCATAGTATGGTGTGTGGAGGGTCTGGCCTCTCTACTCAGACCTCTCTCTGTAATGATGGGTGTGCATAGTAGGGTGTGAGGCGGGACTGTGCTCTCCTTTTTTGAACTCTCTCTCAGATGACAGGTGTGCGTAGTAGGGTGTGTGGTGGGACTGGCCTCTCCTTTCAGACCCCTCTCTCAGAATTCAGGTGTGCATAGTAGAGTGTGGGGAGAGGCTGGCCTCTCCTTTTAGACCTTTCTCTCAGATGATGAATGCGCATAGAATGTGTTGAGGGGCTGGCCTTACTGCTGAGACCTCTCTCTGTAATAATGGGTGTGCGTAGTAGGGTGTGGAGAGATACTGGCCTCTCCTTTCAGATCTCTCTCTCAGAGGACCGGTGTGTGGTTGGGTTGGGGAGGGACTCAGCTCTCCTTTCAGACGTCTATCTCAGGTGATGGATATGCATAGTAGGGTTTTCGGATGGGCCTTAACGCTACTGACAACTCTTCACAAACCAATGAGAGTAAATAGTAGAGTCTGATAAACACCATCTCCGGTAAGACTCTTGATTCAGTAACAAGTGTGCATAGCACAGTGTATTCAAAGATCACCTATTCCTTTTTACTGTTCACAATCCCGCAAGAGTCTCCCACATCTCCCAGTCTTTTTCTCCCACATTGCAGCTGCCTGGCCTGCATCAGCAGCTTTAGTTGCTGACTCGAAAAAAGAGATGAACAGATTTGAGGCTGACGTATGAAGAGGCTTTTCTCTATCACTTACCTCTGCACGGGGTCCATCTCCTTTTTCCCCAATCAAAGTGTGTGAAGCGGATCTAGTGAAGGAGAAGCCTGTATGACTGAAGTTATGGCCCCTTGAGTGCTGCGCTGCTTACGGGTTATCTTTGTGGGTACTTTAGCATAGCGAGGCATACTTGTTGAATCTCGAGAAATCTGTTTCATTATCCACTGTTTGAAAGTAACTGCCGGACTCAGATTTCTCTTTGAGACCTCAAGCCCCACCCATAGCTACATGGGCCATCTCTGCCACCCACAAGAATCCTCCCCACCCTGGTGAAGCTTAGTGCCTCCCCCCAGGGTTCTTCCACTGTGCGCTGAGTTGTTTTTCCTTTCCTTCTTTCCTCCTTTATTAACTTCAGCTTTTATCTCCTTTCCCCCACCTCTGCCCCATGAGACGCAATTAAGAGCACTCCCCTATGCTCAGTTTTATGAAAATGTAGTCTACTCACCCAAACCAATAAGTAATGGGGAGGGGTTCCAGCGGGCCAAGTCGAAGTAAGCTGCCTGCAATAAATAGAAAACAAAAAATTCAATTCAAATTAAGCACAACGCCAGCTGGTAATGCAGCAGTATGCCAGAAACACAGAGGAGAGCCAGGTACAAAGAACTCATTACAGTTCTAAGTGAAGTCTGGCTTAGATTTGCCTCTAAGGGTGGGAAAAGGGAGTGGGGGGGGGGGTCTCCTCTCATAGAAATCTACATGTCTTTTTATAGGAATGTTAACATAGACACCCATGCATTGTCAATGAGTACATCATTTTCAGGAAATGCAGCAATAGGGAACAAGCAATAAGAAACATTTCACTGTACAATACATTCAAAGATTGCGGAGGCATCCATTTGGGTTACCACTGTGGGTGCACTGTCAGTGCCCTATGTGCCTCCTAAACCCACTCTAGGTTCAGCTCCGACTCCTAAACTGATTCCATGCCTGGCACCATGATCCATACTGATTTCTTCTGCGTCAACGTTTGCTGCTGATGCTGGAAAAAGGACACCAATCCCATTGCTCTGTCTGACTCCAAACTGAATGCATCTCGACCTTGGTCATAGTCACGTCTCGGAACAGTTCCAATGCTCCTGGCCCAAATACACTCTGACTCTGGTAAGACAATGTCCCTGCCTGGGAGTCACCCTCCAGTGCTCCCAAACAACTGTAGGGATTCAGACTTCGTCCAGAGCCAACCAGCCTTTTATGATGATGGGGATGATTTTTCTCATCAAACTGATGATGGCAACTTTTACTTGCACGTACAAGAGGCCAGTGGATTGGGCATTTCCCCCGACACAGGGCTGGCTCCTCTCCCTTACCCTTCAAGGGTAGAAACAGCTTCATTCACTGTTTCATTAGACAAGTACCTGAAGTCTTAGATTTGAAATAGCACTCTGCTTAACCCCTTCGAAGCTAATGACGAGCTGGGCTCGTCATGGCGCTTACCTGCCGTGCGCGGATGACAAGGCCAGCTCGTCATGATTTATGGTGTTTTATATTTTTCAGCGCAGGACGGGAAAACGCCTAGCAGCCATGTGGTTAAGTAAAAACTAACATTTTCACACAGATTTTACAACCCATACAGACCTTTCTACCATTCAGCGAAACTCAGACAGACTAATTGGATTTTGGCCTAAACCCCACTCCAGACCACCTAAAAACAGATAGATGGCATGTCATCACAGGCCTGATCTGTGTGACCCTGCCTTCCTGACACAGCACCCTATTACTAGGAGCCTGGTAGTACAGTCCTCCACTAACAGGGAACCCCCAATTTCTTTCCCAAAAACCCTTCAGAGTCAAAAACATCTGAGGCATTTAGAAGATATTTTCTTCCACTAGTCTCTTCCTTCTGCTTGTCAACTACACCAGATGGCACATTTGAGGTCTGAGTGGGACCTCAAGTCTTAGTGGGCTCAGCACTAACATAACCTCTGTCAGTTTCCATCCAGGTTTCGGAGGAGACTGAAAAAGACCTGCAATAGTGGCTGCTGGATCGCAGTTGGAACAGCAGCAGACCCCTCTCCTATCCAGAGCTCATGGTGGTGATGCATCACTGCTAGGTTGAGGAGGTCAACTGGGAAGAGGGGAGATCAGAGGACAATGGTCTTCTACGGTGACCCAACTCCACATCAACCTGTGGGCCATTTGCTTGGTGTTGAAAACCTTCCTGCCGTCCATCAAGAGAAAAACAAACACAAGGAGATGATGGACACAGCACTGAAATTTGGCTATTCAGGTTGGACTGTTCCCATGAGGCACATGATCAAGACTGATTTGGATATAGCTGGGTCTGAGCTGGGGTGTTGAAGTGAGCTAAAGAACGATGATGGATTCAACCCAGATCTGTGACTGGGGTGAGTGTCTGAAAAGTTTCAGCACTCTGACCATCATCTCCTTGCGTTTGCTTTGTTCTCCCTAAGTTGGCAGGGTATGCCCAGACGTGGGTCCCTTGCTCACTATGCCACTGGATTCAAGCTAGCTTGGCTGATGAGGGTTATTACCCCAAAACTGGTCCCAGGATGCTTCTTTCTGGTCCAGGGAAGACCTGGCTTGGCAGTTCGGGCTGGACTGTTCCCATGAGGCACAGGGTGAAGACTGATTTGCATATAGCTGGGTCTGAACTGGGGTGGCGAAGTGAGCTAAACAACGATGTTGGATTCAACCCAGATCTGTGACTGGGGGTGAGTGTCTAAAAAGTTTCAGTGCTCCATCCATCATCTACTTGTGTTTGTTTTGTCCATCAAGAGAAGGCTGGTTCAGATCCTCACGGACAACAACACAGCCATGTAGGACTGCAACAAACAAAGCGAGTGGGGTCCAGGCGCCTTTAGAATTAGCTTTATCTTCAGGGAATTTTCCTAATCGCAAACCACCTAGAGGGATCTCTGAACACCAGAGTAGACAAACTGACACCTAGAAGATCATGAATGGCAGGTACATTTTTGGGATGCACAGGGCATCTTCCTTCAATGTAGATAAATGTTCCTTGCTCTATTCGCCACCTCAGAGAATGCGCAATGCATACTCTTTTGCACGATGGAGTTTCTAAGAAGTCAGTATTGTGTCCAATTTATCCTAGTGGCCCCATATTGAACCAGAGAGAGTGTTGCGCAGAATGTTTGGGCATGATTCTCTGTTCTCTGATGAGGCTGACAGTTTGAGAGGTTCTTCTATCACAGAAGCAGGGTCTTGCACCTGGGCCTGCGCAATCTACACACCATGCTTGGAGATGGAGCGGCGGCAGATGACTGCAATTGATGTTCCTCCCAAAGTCATGGATGTCATTTTGGCAGCCAGGTGTTCAGCTACAAAATCGGGCTTTGCCAGGTGCTGGAATTGGTGTGTGGCCTTTGTGGTTCCTGCAATACGACCCCATTACAGGCAAATCTGTTCGATGTCTTGATGTTTGTGTTGTCTTTATCCCTGCAGGTACTTGCAGCAGACACTGTTAAAGGTTATTTGTCAGCCCTTTTTGACTTTTTGCATTTACCAGACCAACTGTCCTTGTATAAGTCACCTGTAATGGTGCATTTTCTTAAAGGTGTAGTATGTTTGTTTCCATCTAGACTGTTTGTGATACCTGAGTGGAACCTTATTGTGGTTCTCACAGTGGCAGTGGTGGTACAACAGCCTCTGCAGAGATGCAGACAAAAGCTCATGAACACATGCTGGGCATTGCGAGGCTAAGAGGTTCGACTCAAGTGCTATTATGTGAGCAAAGTTCAGTGAAAGAGAAAGAAATGATGCAAACAAAGAATAACAGGCAGCGAGAGCAGCAAGTGAGGCATGTTTGAAAATGTATGTGATAAACGAAATAATTGTGGTAGTTATAACTGGAAAGAAGAAAGGGGCTAGTAAGGAAAGAAGGAAGGAAATATGAAAGCAGTAAGGAAAGGTGGAAGGAAGGGTGCTTGAAGAGTAAAAGTGAAAGGTGAGTGTAAGGATGGGTGGTTGAAAGGATGAGAGGGCTAGATGAAAAGGTCAAAGATCAGTTGGTAAAAAGATGTTAGGAAGCTGTTAAGAATTGAATAAATTATGGATAGGTGAATGGAAGGATGGACAGAGGAGTGAAGGAATGAATGTTTGTAAGAGTGAAAGGATGGATAGATATATGTGTGTAGGGAATGGTAATTAGATGAACTAATGAAAAATGGAAAGGTGAAAAAGTGGATAAATGGGTCAAATGATTGATGAATGTGTGAACAGATGGATAGATGGAATTTTAATAGATGGTTACAATATTGAAGGATGGATAGAAGAATGGAAATGTGAAAGGTTGATTGATGGTTGGAAGGATGTCAGGATGGACCAGTAGAGGAGTGGATGTAATGTTATGTATGTTAAGTGAATTTGTAAGGTACGCTTATCACCTGAGTGGTATCCAGGCAGTGGAGTAGATGACTTGACCGATCGGGCTCCTAGTTGAATAGCCAGTTCTTTAGTTTCTTGTGTAACTTAAGTAGGGATAGGTAGATCCTGATGTGATGTTGGAGGTCATTCCAGGATTTGGCGGCGATGTAGGGATAACCAGTCGCCTCCAAATTTGCTTCTGTGGATGTGGAGTGTCTGTGCGAGGTACAATGTGACTAACTGCAGTTGCCTGGTAGGTTAAAGGACGTTAAGGTGGTTCTTGGGATAGGGAGGTCCAGCGTTGTGGAGGGCTTTGCATGCATGAGTGAGCAGTTTAAATTGGCAGCGTTCCTTAATTGGTAGTCAGTGTAACTCTCTGAGGTAGGGCATGATGCATGCGCTGTGGAGGATGTTGAGGATTAATCTGGTGGCAGACTTCTGGGTGAACTGGAGTCCTTGCATGAGTTGATTTGTGATGAAGGCGTAGAGTGCGTTGCCGTAGTCTTGTCTCCTAGTGATGAGGGCCTGGGCGACTGTGCATCTGGTTTCAGTGGGGAGCCATTTGATTTTCTTGCTGAGCATAGGTAGGATGAAGAAACAGGATGAGGTAAACGACGTTCCCCTGTTTGCCTATCATGAGTCTGTTGTCTAAGATAATGCAGAGGTTTTTAGCATGTTCATTGGGAGACGTGCGTGGGTCCCAGGTTGTTTGGTCAAAAGGAGGAGTCCCATGGAGATCGCTTTTTCCTGCAGATCATCAACTTCTGTTTTTGCAGTGTTGCGTTTTAAGCAGTTCTGTTTCATCCAGTTTGTTATGTTTGATATGCAGGAGGTCAAGTTGGTCCTGGTGGTGTGGTTGTTGTTTGTGAGGGAGAGGATGAGCTGAGTGTAATTTGCATATGAGTCAATGTTGATTCCATGGGATCTTATGAAGTGAGCGAGACGTGCCTTCTGGACGTTGAAGAGGGTGGGAAGCAGTGATGATCCTTAGGGGACTCCGCAGATGAGGTTCTTGAGTTCAGAAAGGTAGGGCGGGAGCCTGATTTGCTGGGTCCTGTCGGACAGAAAAGAGGCCAGACATCTCAGGGCAGGCCCTTCTACTTTGATGTTGTGGAGTCATGTGATGCGGGCAGCGTGAGAGACGGTATTCACAAGTACTGAGAGGTCAAGTTGTATGAGCGCTGCAGTTTCCCCTTCATCCATTATGGTCTGGAGGGATGTCATCGGTCGCCGTGATGTGGCAGTTTCTGTGCTGTGGTTGCAATAGAATGCAGACTTTGAGATGTCTAGAAGGTGGTGGTGTTCAATATTAAGGGAGAGTTGTTTATTGATGGCTTTCTCCACAACTTTTTATGTGAAGGAAAGGAGTGAGAAGGGCCTGTATTTGCTGAGCCCTTCTGATTCTCCTGTAGGTTTTGTCAGGGGAGCTCTGATTTTTTCATGTTTCCAGTTGTCCAGAAGGGATTATTGATATTGTACATTGCTTATTGCAGGTAAGATAGTGCACTGAGCCCAACTACATATACTTGAGCACCATCCTGGCCTATATGAGGAGCAGCCCTGAAGTATGTTATCCAAACCTTAGCCTATTTGGATATTTGGATAGCACGTCATTCAGATTGGTACATTGACTATATTGTTATTGGCATCATCTAGGAATATTTCACTAGAACCCGATTATCCTCATCGCCCCTCAGATATGTTGCTAAAATGTATGTACTTAAGAAGCCCTGCCACATTGGTGCCCTCTACCAATACATTTGTCTTGGAATTGTTTGGCTCGCTGATTGTGCTACTGATGGAGCGCGATGGTGCTCTAAAATTGTAGCTGGTGCATCATAATCATGAATAGTCCGCATCCACATATATTCTTGTGTTGTATTCATTTTGATCAGTAGAGTAATAACAAAGATGTGCAAGTGAATGAACAGAAAATTATTTTGCGCTATGCAGAAGGGAAATGAAATGGCATTTTAGCCACAGAAGGAGTTTGGGACAAGGTGGTAAAAGGAGTTGGTAAGGTAGGGCGTTGGTTTGCTTCCCTTGGAAAGGGAATTCTTGGTTACATCTTGAAACCTATTATAGTGGTGGTTTGTGTGAATATATTGTGGGGATTAGTTAGGGTTTGCAAGTGGCATAAAGCAAACCGTGTTGAGAGGTCACTTAGAGAGAAGTATGGAAAGACTGCAGGACAGTCATTATGATAATATTAAAAGCCTGGAGAGGTTCAGACAAGGAAGAGTGGCTACAAGTTCTGTTTAGGTCGGTTCTGTCTCCAGGGAGTGTGATTTGTTGTGATGACACTTGTCATCAGAGGGGGAACTGATGGAGCACGAAGGTGCTCTAAAATTGAAGGGGTGCATCATAATTTGGGCTCCCGGTTTTCCGTTTAAACGGATTTTTACATATAAATACAGACGGAAAACAATTTGTCCTTTGGCTGTATATATATATGTAAAAACGGGTAAATACTAGAGAATTGCTTCGCTGCCCTGCTCGAATCCAGAGCTATCTCGACCCCCCTTCCCTCCCCCACCCCCGCCCCCGCGTGTGGCAGCCCAGGATGAGACAGCTTCCAAGGGCACACACACAGTTAACCCACTCCGTGAAACAGCACACGTTTGAATGTCGTGTGTTGGATCTGCAGGGCTTCTGGCTTTTTTTTCATGTTCTAACATTTACTGTTCAGAGGTTTTCATGTGCTACATTTGCAATCTATGATGGGTCATCTGATGGTGACTGTATTTCACGTCAGACTGAGCACAGCAAGTCTTGACAAGTGCTGGCATACTGTGTTGTGCTAATCGTTTGTATGCGTCTGTGTGGGCCAGCTTGTAGGTTTCACTAACACCCGGCGGAGAAGTTGCTGCATAATTTAATCAAAGCTGCCACATAATTGGTTCCCCTGTCCTCCAGCCCCACCCACACTATCCAAGTGGCCGTGGCCATGGAACGTTCCCAGAGCTTCCCGTGCCCTCCCAGCAGTTTAGTGTCTCCTACCCCCTTGCCTTAGACTAGGCATGCATTCCCTGACAGGCAGGGTTCGTTTCGTCCTGTCCACTTGCGCACTTAGCATCACTTGCTCACGTCTCCAGGAACGGTACGGAGTAAATATACAAATGAAGGAGACACGTCCCCAGACGACTCTGTGATCACAGTGTTCGATAACAATCACTAAGATGCTCGTCAGATGGATTTGGGTAATTATTCTGGCTGGACGGCGGGGGCCTGTGATAGATGTCAGTACTAGAGAATTGCTTCTGCCCTCCTCGCCTCCAGAGCTATCTCGCCCTCCCCCCCCCCCCCCCCCCCCCCCCGCCCACTTCTTGTCATGTGTGGCAGCCCAGAATGAAATAGCTTCCCGGGGCACACACACAGCCGCACCAGAACACTTCACAGCTCTTTAAAAGAACATTTGCATGCTAATGGGCCTTGCTGTTGTTCACCCCTTCTAAGAGCCCCTGCAGCTCCACTCTGACTATTGCTTAACGATTCAGCCACCCCCTTCCCACCCCCTGAAATTTGACTCTTGTTGCGCCTCAAGGCTAAACATTTTATAACAAGGATTTGTAACCTGTTCTTCATTCAAACTCCTTATCAACAGAAGGTCCCGGATAAAATCATTTTATTTAATAAAAAAAGGAAACGTGTTACTATGACCGGGTTTTTACTCAGCTTTCAATTCTTGGATTTAGAGTGTGAAAGGCAACAGAAATCACCAGCTTTTCAGAATAAGCACAGACTGGTTGTTTTTATTTATTTATTTATGCGTTTTTCTATAGCGCTGACTTTACCGGAAGGTGTCAGAGGCTTCACAAAAGGAACAGAACTGATACATGAGGAGAAAATTACAAGTGAACAAATTACAAAAGCAAACGTTAAGTGACATGAATCAAAAGTGACAATAGTGAGCAACCAAAATACATGAGGTAGCAATCAGTACATTACAGGAGGAAAAAGTGATGTGTGCAGACGCACACATACTCACACACCTCTGCTGAAGATCTGATTAAGGTCAACAGTGGTGCAAATAATAAATAATTACATAGTGCATGGATTCCACTCACATACCCTATAGCGCTACTCGGGAACTAACCTGATTTTCAGCTAACTCCTTCGACCTGGACATTGGAACAATAAAAGTAAGTTAAAACCACAAACTACAGTTTTTTGTGTAGTGCTTGCTGCCAGATTCTTACGGATTCATAGCACTGCAAAGGCGATAATGTGCCGAGCTTTGGAAGGGTTAAAAACCGAGACCCGCACAGAGATTGAACGTGGGACCTGTATGTTGCACAATGGTTAATACCATGCGCGCAAAGCCCATTGGGCTCAAAGGGCTGCAGCTGCTCAGAAACCAGTACTGTTGTTCTATTCTCTATATGAAGAGAACAATATTTGGGCTTTGGAACGCATAGAAAAAAATACAGCGATTCTTCACAACTTTTAAATGTACACTCCCATATTTCAAAACACACTCCAGAATCTTTACATACACACCGCATGGCTAATTCCAGTCTTTGCCAACTGCTAGCACAAGGCTGGTGGCAGAGGAGAATGCTAAAATGAGGAATAAAACAAATGAGCAGAAACATGGTTACTGTAAATAACTCCCCATGTTAACTGCCGCAAAGTCATGTTCATACCTTTGGCACACCTGCATGAAGTACCCGTATCATACTCTACATATGTACACATAGGGCCTTCTCATACAATCTTGGCTAACGCTCCTGTTTTTAAACCTGAAGAATTGCCTAACGTGTACACATTGATTGGAAAATAAAGGCATCCCATTACATTTAGGAGAACCATATTTCCAGTGAGTACGACGTTATTGAACAAAGACAGCTTCAGTTCTACACATATTCTGAAACACATTTGGAATCTGTGTACAGGTAGGAGCATTTGTTGCTGCCCCTGCCTTTCAGAGAATTCACCATCTCCAAGGCTCTGCCTCTCAAGTGACCTCTACGCAGCCCTCCGCCATTTCAACTCGAAAGGTACGTGTATTTCCCCTATGTAAAAAGTAAATATCTAAGACTCCAAAAGAACCAGCGCACACAACCACCCATTCATCGGGGCCCAGTAGATCGGTACTTCCTCTCCAGTACTACCCTATTACGGTAACAAGACCCCAAAATTCGCACTCCCACATCGGTTCTGTCCGGGCTCTCACCTGCCCCTTCTCCACCTAGGGGCACCAACATCATGTTGTAGCCTCCCCCAAAGCCCCTGACTCCTCCTGTCCCAGGCCCCATACAGTTGCCCAGCTCTGCCCACTGATGCCTTTAGCCCACCCACCCTCCAGACAGATGTGTTGTCTCTGTCTCGAGTGTCCATCACTATCGCCCACTCCCACCTGGCGCCCTTGGTTGCTCACCCCCCTTTCTATGATACCAGTCCATATTCATGACATAATGACGTGTAATTCCACAGCCTGCAGATCCCAGCAACTCGAGCTCATGGCATGCACCCGGGATTCCACGGATCTTAACCAACCTCCACCCCTGGGCTTTAGATGGAAATACAGAAGCGCTGGCACATGTTTGCTCCTGATAAGTGCTTGTACTCTATCCTAATGGGTCTTATAACAGAACTGAGAAGCACAGGTACTCTCTTCAAATTACTCAGTACCGGACCATTTAGAGCACTGCTAAAGCCACAACAAATCGTTAGTTTAGGTGAGCGGATGTGTGCAATGTCAATTTAAATAAATGTGGAAAAATACTAGCTGTAGCTCAGTCTTTTGCTTGTGGAACAATAAATGTGGATAAATACAGAAAAAATGCTCAAAAAATAAATATGGATAAATACAGACGGAAATGGCAAAAAAATAAATACCATAAAACCGGGAGCCCTAATCATAATCATGAATAGTACGCATCCACATATATTCTTGTGTTGTATTAATTTTGATCAGTAGAACTGTGTTGTGATAACAAACATGTGCAAGGGAATGAATATAAAAGTATTTCATGCCATGCAGAAGGGAAATGAAATGGCATTTACAATTGAAACTGTAACCTTTAGTATATTGCAATTGCCTAACGAAAAGCTTATGTGTAATGTAATGCATTTTGGTTATAACGTGCACCATGATGAAGATTGCCTGAGGAAATAATGAGTTGTGCTTAATGTGTATTAATTGTAGATGTTTCCAAAGTAAAGCATTATTAACAGGAGTGTATACTTTGATGTGTAAAGGCCTAAATGAAATATTCACGATGTGTATATGAAAGGCCTCTTCGTTTATTCTTATGTTGGCCAAATTATGTAGGCATGAAAGTGTAATTTCCCTGGTAGGCTCTCGCATTTGGAGATGGTCAGCGAATTTCATGTGTATGCAAGGATGTTCTGTTCTCACGTTTCAGTTGCAGGTGGAAGAAGCTGCTTTTGTTAGATAGAATTAACGCCTTTTGTTTAGGAGTTAGGAATGGAGGAGAAGTGTTACTTTGTAAACAGAAGGTCGATAATTGGGAGCCGGTGTTCTTTCTCGTTGAGGAGGCCTGGGAAGCAAAGTCCTTAGACTACACTTGGGAAACGTGAGGAAGACTGTGGAAAACTACCTAGGAGAGGTGTCCGTTAGCATGAGGTGATCTGTGGGCTTGTTTCACATCTTTGCATTTTGTTTTAGGGAAAGTGCCCCGAGGGAGGAGAGGCAGGAGGAGACAGGATGAATGAGGAGAAGGGGTTAGGAGATCGATCTGGAAAAGAGCATATTACAACGAGCTCTGTAGATTTGGCTACCTGATTTACTCCGTAAATGTACGTCTTAGGATGTATTCACAAGCTGACACCTTTAACTGACTTTGCCTGGGGGACGCTAAGCGGGGATGTCACAGAGTAGGGACAGCTTAATGCTTTTAAATTTTCAGCCACAGATGAAGTCTGACTTGAATATTGGAGCAGTTCTTGTGTCCTATTTTTTGAATTTTTTATTCTCTTCATGATTCATCGGATTAGGTTCATTCGTAGATACATATTTGTATCAGTAATAAACCCCTAAACGGGAGTTTGGAGTTTGTGATCTTTTGAGTCACAGTTATTCTTGACTGTTCGATTGACTAAAATGAGTTGTCTCTCCCTTCTACACTTCTCAGCAGGTAACAAAGACTCATCAGTCCAGGGTTCTTAGTTAAGTTTTGGTAGCGGAACCCGACCTTATAACTGCCAAATTCACTTAGTAGAATATGTGAACAGTAATGCAAATGTTTTCAAGGGCTTTATTTTATTCCCAAAAATGGCTTGAATCTTCCTTCTGGTCTCTTTAATCTTCGTCCACATCCCTTCTAGGCCTTTACCTCTGATCAATTGTGAAGGACCCGTTACCATGTTTTTCTGAATTCAGTTCATGTAGAATTTGGCTTTTGTCTGCCTCCTTGGGCCATCAGCTTGTGAGGTGCCCTTTGTCTACTCCCTCACGATAAGCCATCACCTACCCTACCCTACTCTGCTCTCTAAGTTCATTGGGCATCCCTGACCTGGCACATAACTGGCCCATCACATACCTGTCCGATCACTCATTCTCTCCTTTATAGCTTCAACACCTACCCCTCTACCTGTTGGTGTTGCCCAAGGCCTGGTCCTTCTACCCTTCCTTTTCTCAGTTTGCACCTCTTCCTTCAGAGATATTTTCTCATTTGGCTTCCCCTATAAACCATATGCTGGTGATACCTACCTCTTTTACTGCTTTCCTCTCACTGTATTCCAATTTCAGTCTTGCATCTCCCATCTGTCACTGACCCCATCCAACTCCCACCCCCTCTCCCCAAAAACCTCAAGTTTCTTTTCTGCTCTGCCATGAAAATAAGAGTCATTGCCACCAACACAGCTACTGCAGCACGTTTGAAATTACTGAACATGTAGAAAATACGCACACAGACACCACTCAATGCAGCCGGAATACTAAAAACCCTGTTCATTTTGAGAAGTGCGGAAATGCAACAGTCTTTAAGTTTAAATTCCTGATGTGCTCCTTTATTGTACTAGACAATGTTTTCGATTTTGCAACCCAAACACTACTTAATTAGGAGTCCTGTTTATGATATTTATTTTTCCATCTGTATTCATCTATATTTATTTATGTGCAAATCTTATCTGTGTTTATCCATATTTATTTTATGATTTGTTAAAACACAAAGCCATGATTTAACCGATATGCACACTCATAGTTGAATGCATGGCAGGTCTCAATGCTTCAAATGACCCCAGATGATAAATCAGCACAGATGAATTAAACCATCCACATTTTAGTATACACGCTGTCCATATCTACAGCTGTTTAAGCCTCATTTGGAAACTCTCTCTCTTTTTGTAACCCCTTTACTTGTCAATCTAGACAGCCAGCAAATGACCTGTCAGCCATGACTGCCAGCATTTAGAATCACTCAAATTGCAACCTCATTTTCATTTTTATCTATATTTAAAAATAATTAGACAGGGAAATAGGTCTTTTTCTGACCGTATTTATCAGTAGAAGAGGAAAAGTGGGAGCCTTATTTATCATCTTTCCAAACATATGCCCAGAGCAGCTCACCCTCACCAAGCCAATTTGTTCACTGCAAAAAGTGGGCCTTACAGTTGTTCTAGACATATTTTCAAAGCAATAAATGGTGTGGCTCCATCCGACCTCTCTAACATCGTATCGCAATAGACACCTTCTCGATACTTATGAACCATCATTCCAGCCAAAAGCTACTGAAGCTACTGACTGATGTAACTTAAGTTTTGATCTTTTTGCTTTTACGTCTTCTACTTTGGATTTCCTACCATCAGCCTGCCAGGGAAATTCCTCTATAAATGAATTCATAATGAGCCCAAAAATTGATGTATACCTCCAACCTTCTGAAAAGTAAATGTATGTCTGTAGTATCGTCTAGTAAATAATATGCCATAAATGTAATGGTTTTTTCACTGCTAAGCTCACCCACAAATTAAAAAAATACAATATAAAATTCTGGATTGATTGTCTTACCCAAAAAGAAGTTTTCTTCCCTACGGTATCATGTTTGTGTTTTCTTTCACGAGGTTAGAAAAGGGGTAGAGTGATTCCCTTTAAAACCCAGTTGTGTTTGTTTTTTGCAATGGTTAATAATAGCGGCGGCACTGGCCTGTTTCCTAACACTTCCCGTTGTTTTCAAATGATTCAACCAACATGCTAGGAAATAAAGTGAGTGACCCAAGACGACCCAAGGGGGCACAATTTGGCCAAGGGAAGAGCTGGAAAGAAAGTTCATGTTTCCATGTTCTACTGCAGAACCCTGCAAGAACCCCTATGTGTGGCTTGAAGTAGGTTTTCACTAATTCGTCTGTAATGTGTACACATTTTTCTCTCTGTGTAAAGTTTAGGGCCAACATGTGCAGCTTGTCTGGATCTTGTCCCCTATGATCTGTTGTATTTCATATTGCTGGCAAAGACATGCAAAGCTCGGAAGGTCTGGAATTTCTAGAAAGTTTTTCTTTTTTCTTTATTGGTTTTGTAATGTTTCTTGGAAGCTGTTCAAGATGATGTTTAATGTTTCATGAAAGATATTTCTCAAGCTGCATAAAGTATGTTTATTTTTTTGACTGAATGCAATGTTTGGTTTAAAATTGTTTTTTATAAAGGATGGAGTATAAATAAATAAAAAACTTTGTGAGATTCAGCTTTCCTCAAGGCATAATGCAGCTGGCAGATTCAAGCAATGAATTCTTCTTGAGCTGCCTCTTGCCTTCCAGAAAGCTCTTATCTGTCTGTAGGCAAAGCCCCTTTTGGACCATACCAAAAACTCATGGGGTATGAGAGCCTGCCCATTGCGTACATAGGTTGACTTTCTTTATTGTCACTGTCATTTGCTTGCTTCTTATTCGATTATTTCTTCTTCTTGTGCTTGTACCTCCCATGGAGAATTGCCTCTCGACCACCCTTTTTTTGGATGACTTGTATTCTTCCACTGCTTAAATTTCGTTAACTACTATTTTCCTTTTGGATCAGATACACTTCAACTCCATGCTGAACTTTGCATTGAACACAAATTAATTGTAAAAGGGGTCTGCTTTATTATGACAGCAGAATTATAATTTCATACAGCCCTAATATGCATGTACAACTATCACACTTTCTCTTTGTTTTTCTTTCCACATTCATTGACAAGGGCCTCCATCAGGTAGTAAGCATGAGCATTACAAATATATATAATTTTTTTTAGCATTTATCATTGCAGTTACAATAGAGCACTAAAACCAGTGAAGAAAAATGTGATAAGTATCAGCAGGCATAAATATAACTTTCCCATGACCATTCCAACGTCATTGTGATGTTCATGCTCCGCCCCAACATAAGTTCCTCAGCTACCCCCATACATCAACATATAAGACATTTCAATCATATATGTAACCATAGAGAAAGAAAAAACATACATAAGGCCTGCTTACATCCTAGCTGTAGTTACTAAGCCGTCAACCTCCAAGGGGGCAGGGACATGCTACCCCCTGCGCGTCCATCTAGCCCACTCCGACTGGAACAATTCCATGATCTGCTGGTGCAGAGGGGGTCAGTTGCTGGGCTTGTAAATATGCCCTGAAGGGCCCCCATACATCTTTGGGCCTGGAGGAGGGGGGAGCATTGCTGCATAAAGGTCGCTGTTCATAGAGCAAGAAGCCATACTCTTCAGCCAACCCTTCACTGAGGGAGATGTCCTGCCACCCCAGTGGATCGCCACCTCCCGCTTGGCCAGGAGAAAACTAATAGCTACAAACCTGTGCACGGCCAAAGGTAACTGTATAACGTATCCCAGCAATGCTATCTCGGGCAACAGGGACATTGGCACCTGAAGCATTTCACTAATTTTCCCATGTATGTCCACCCAATATGTTCGCACGGATGGACAAGCCCAAGCCAAGTGGGAGGAGTCAGCATTTGGGGAGTGGCACCTGGTGCAGTGATGTGTCCTAGCTGGGTCAATTCTATGTAGCCTGGCCGGGGTTATGTACATCCTACACAAAAAGTTAAAGTGCAGCAGTTTGGGTCTACTGTTGAGGGAGATCCTATCAGTGACCATACAGCAGGCATCCCATTGCTCGTCTGAAATGGGACCGCCAAGATCCTCCTCCCAGGCTTTACGTGCCCTATCCTAATTGAGTGGCATAATTGCTGCGCATGACTTGTAGAGTTGAGACACGATGTGGACCCCTTTTTCACTGCCAATGACTGTAGTGAGTGGGGGGAAGGAAGGTGGTTCTAAAGGGTAGCTTGGAAAGGTAGCCCGCAGGGCTGAGTGAATTCGTATAAGGACGAACCTATCCATGAAGGTAGCGTCGGGGAAGAGGGCCTCATCGTTTGGGTCAAAGATATGTCCACTCGGGAATCGGTCTCCCAGCCTTGTAATGTCAAATTTGAGGCATGTCGTTTGTATCAACGTTTCGTTAGTTATGGGAATCAATTTAGGGTTTGGGAGGGGGAAATCCGAGGAATAGAGTAATGAAGTGTGTGTGATACATCACAGTTGGCCCCAGGCCCAACTGGTGGACGACACTGGCTAGACATATTTGGGGTCTCTGAGGAAACTCCAAGGTCCGATTCCTGTCTAAGGTACGGGATTCTGGCATCAGGGTGATACCATGCTTGGGCAAAGCTGCATTGCGCAGCTAAATAGTACAGCCTAAGAACAGTCACCCTGAGCCCGCCTCTGTCGCAAGGGAGAGTCAACATTCTCCAACTAACTCTATGATATTTCCCCCCCCCACAACAGTCTTATCAAATGAGACTGTAGAGTCAAAAGTACGTTTTTCATGAGCGGGATAGGGATGTTTTGATATCAATATAAAAATGTAGGCAACACGATCATTTTGATTAGTGATGCACGGCCTGCCATGGACAGGGGAAGTTGAAGCCATTTCTCGATCTGGGCCTCTAACTTATCAACAGCCATTCCGTAGTTGCTGCGAATGATCTGCTCGGTATTAATGTGGATATGTATGCCTAAATACTTGACTGAGTCAGTATTCCACTCCAACGGAAACTCCAGGTCCCATCTGGATGTGCCAGAGGTGAGAGGGAAAATTACAGATTTGTGCCAATTGATTCCCAATCCAGAATACACCCCAAACCGCAGTATCTCACGAATGAGGGGGTCTAAATTTATCTCTGGGTCTCGGACATATAAAACCGTGTCATCCGCGTATAATGAAACTAACAGCGGACCCGTACGAAACTGCAATCCTCTGTGTAAGTGTTTTTCCTGAAAGTGCTTGATGAGGGGGTCCACGGCTAGAATGAATAACAATGGAGATAGTGGACAGCTCTGTTTGGTGCCACGGGAGAGTGGGAATGAGGGGGACAGCGCACCATTCAATTGGAGCCGAGCTGTTGGCTTACTGTACAGCAGAGCGGTGGTGGCAATGAAGCCAAATGGCATCCCCATACGCTGCATGATGGCAAAATGAAATGCCATTCAAGGGAATCAAATGCCTTCTCCAAGTCCAGTAGGACGGCCGCAGCTGGGAGGTCAGGGTCTATTCTATGCAATGTATTGAACAAAGTGCGTAGATTGAACGCCGTTGACCGGTGTGGTATGAATCCAGATTGGGCAGGATAGATTATGGACTTCATTAATAGGGACAGCCGGCAGGCCAATGCTTTCGCCAGGATTTTGTAGTCTAAGTTGAGTAGTGATAATGGACGGTAAGAGCCACACAATAGTAGGTCCTTACCAGGCTTGGGGAGCAAAATAATAACAGCCTCGCACAGAATAGGAGGTAACACCTGCCGTTCCAGCGCCTCCGCATACATGGCAAGGAGTTGGGGAATATGCAAGTGTCTATAGGCCTTATGAAAATCCGCCATGAAGCCATCAAGCCCCGGCGCTGAGGAACTCTTCAACGCAGATATCGCCTCATCTATGCTGTCCTCAGTTATGGGGATTGCCAGAAAGTCCTGCATGTACTTTTCGAGGAACACCAGCGCAACCTCGGACAGGTAAGTCTCTTGTTCTGTGGTGTCAGTGCCCAGCTTAGTGGTGTATAAAGCCTTGAAATAGGAAAGAAATTACCCTTGGATGTCCAATGGGTCAGTTAGACATTGCCCCAGAGGAGACCGCAGTTCAGAGATGCAAGCCCTACTGTAAGGGGGCCTGACCATTTGAGCCAGTAAGCGGCCAGGCCTCTCACCTTCGCCATATATCCTAGCATTGTGGTATTTCCCCATGTGGAGTACCTCCCTCTCAGCGTTATCCCTGAAATCTGCCAGAAGGGAGAGCCTACGCTCGTCCAAGCCCAGCCCGGGTGCAAGGAGCAGTGCAGCATCTATCGAACTCAACTCCCGCTCAATCCTGGCTAATGTGGTGCGTAGATCTCGTAGGGCACCGCTTTTTTGAAAATGTACACACCTCTCATGTAGGGCTTGAATCCCTCCCACAGCATTGCCGCAGTGTCCACTGAGCCAGTGTTAAGGGAGAAGTAATCCTCCATCGCCTCCTGCAGTTCCTCCCGAAAGACATCATCCTCAAGGGCGCGGCTGGGAAACCTCCACTGTCGCTCATAGCCCTCAGGTCGTGGCATCCTCAATGTTAATATTACTGGGGAGTGATCTGAGAGCGTACGCGGAAGAGACTTCACCGCCCGGCACCAGCTGATTAAGTCTGGGGAAACCAGCCAATAGTCTAATCTGGTCCATGTATTGTGGCAACTGGTGTAATGTATAAAGTCAGTTTGGAGAGGGCTGAGCTTCCTACCAATGTCAACTAGGGAGAAGTGTTCACCAATTGAGCTCAGCACCCTCCGTGCCCGCGACATGGGGTCCGGGGCTCTCGATGTGGAATCACACAGTGGGTCCTGCACAATGTTAAAATCACCCCCTATCACCATGGGGACCGAGCCTAGCTGTGCCAGCCTGGAGAGTAGTGAATAATAAAAATCCGGGGAGTCTACATTGGGGCCATATATACAAACAAAGGCAATTTTACGGCCTTGGAGCGCGCCCAGCACAATAACGTATCTCCCAGCACTATCACGGAAGACAGTATCCAAATGATATGGAAGTCGCTTATGAATGAGGATCGCCACGCCCCTTGCATAGTTGCTGTAGTTAGCAAAGTACCTATGTGCACCCCAGCTGGCGGCAAATTGGGGCTGATCTGTGGGAGATAGGTGAGTTTCCTGTAGGAACGCCACATCCACTCTATGGTGCAGCAGATACTGTGTTACTTGCCTCTTTTTCCTAGTGTTATTCAGGCCGCGCACATTCCAGGAGGCCAGTACGACTTCCGAGGGGCCAGCATTATATCCTATCTGAGTCATGGGGAAATTGCGGGTATACATGGAAAGAAAGTTGCCCTTGCAAGCTCATCACAATCAAAAAACTGCACATTGAAGAAGGTTCCAGCGTAACTAAACATCTCCCCTCCCAGACCCCCCAACCCCCACCCAGCCTCCCCCCCCCCACCAGAGAGGCAAAACCATTGTTAACGAATGTGAGAGAAAAAACAACAATTCTTCTGTGATGCAGAAAAATTACCATGGGTAATACTTGCGGAAGTCACATAACAATCTTAAGGTGTACACCATGAGGGTTGGTGGCAATGCCCCCAAGAACGACGTGTCAGTGTACATATAGTAGCAAAATATTGAATTCACAAAGTCCCTGCAAAGCAAATGTCATCATATTGTACAACGCCAATAAGGCAAGTCAGTCGTGCCTAACTCCCGAAAAAAGTTCCCTGCTGGCATACGAACCAGCCTGCGAGGGGGGCAATCGGTCATCTCCAGGAGGGCGCTGGTTGCTAAGCTTGTGCTTATGACAGAATTCCTGTACATCGTTGGGGTTATCAAATACTCGAGAGCGTCCATTTACCTCAACACGCAATCGGGCAGGATACAGCATACCGTATTTTAGTCCCAGGTTCCAAGGGTCGCCTTGACTCTCGTGAATTTACGCCGTGCTTCTTGCACCATGATGGTAAAGTCTGGGTAGAAGGATAGCCTAGAGCCTTGCCACAATGTCTTGCCCCGCTCCCTCGTCAACCGGAGAGCCGTGTCGCGGTATCTAAAGTTCTTGACCCTTGCTATTATGGGTCTGGGTGGACACCCAGGGTTAGGCCGAGGCCCCAATGTTCTATGCACACGTTCAATCACAAAGCCAGCAGTAAAGGCCTCCCTCCCAAACAGGTCTATAAGGATGTTTTCCATCAACGTGTCCATGCGCCCAGCAGCCGTAGACTCCGGGACTCTTAGGATGCGCATGTTATTGCGGCGGCTGCTTGCCTCCAAATCCTCATTCTTGACTGCCACTTCCTTGAGTATGCGCTCCATTCTATCAAGTCTCTTTAATTCCTGTGCCACTTTGTCTTCCAGGTCAGAAGTGCGGGATTCCACCACATCCAACCTCCGATCATGGACCTGTATCTTTGTCCCCAGCTCCGCCATATGCTTGTCCAGAGCGTTGAACCGCACATCCAAACCTCAAAAGCCAGCTCTCATTTCCTGCAGCCGGGAACCCAGTTGAGTGAAGTTCCCCTCCGGAGTGGCATCTTTCTGGCCACCCTTGCAATGGTGTCAGTCGGGGCTTGGGCCGAGTCAGTGACCTTTTCAAAGGGGATCAGCCGTTGTTTAGGATCCCTGCGGCCCATACCGCAAGCCCCTCCACTGGGTGCGAGAAGGGCCCAATATCAGCCTCGACCGCGGAGTCTTGGCTGCCAGATTGCGTCATACCTACGGGGCCCTGCGGGGTGCTCTCCAGGAGGCTGCCCTATTCATGATGAGTTACATGCCCGGTCCCTGCCCGGGAGATTGATCTTCGCTGGATCAGCTCACTAGTTGCCCATCTACGTTCACTGTCGACACTGTGCACTCCATAATTCCAACTCGCCATCTTCTCCCCTCCGTGGCCTCGGCCGAGTGCCATTACAATAGCCACGTGAGTCTCAGTGACCCTGTCCATAGGCAAGGAAACCCTTGGCGTGTGCAAAGGGATCCTCCTCGTGCAGGAGGAAGATCCACCACTTCAGTAGCTAAGTAGTGGCCTGGGACACAATGCTGCACACCACCAGAGGAGGAGAGGGGGGGAAGTTGCGTGGGCCGCAGAGAAGCAAGGGCACGACCAGAAAGCGGGGGGGGGGGGGCCCTGTTGGGCACCGCGATGGGATCGCGCCCCGCAAAGTCTCTGCGGGAGCGGAGGGCCTGTCCCCATGCTACTACACAGCCCCCCTCCGTGTAGTGTTAGCGCGCAGGAGGCTGAGAGGCAAATCGGACCTCCCGGGCACTCGAGCGCTGCACCGTGGATTGTCGGGTCGAACCCCGCCCCCATCAGCCGCACACAGACTCACTGCATCCTCAGTAGTGACTCCAGGACTTCGCCAGGTCTCCCGATGCCACCTACTCCAACGGGGCTGCCATCTTGGGTTCTGCCCGCTCCGTGCCGCAGCTCCTCATCCAGCCACACAGTGCCTGATTTTCATGGCAGCATGTCCCGCCAGATTCCCGGACTGTTCCGCTGCAGTTTAATGCCGGTCCCGTGGCAAGGGACGCTGCAGGAGGCACAGACTTTGTAAGTGGGCCACGTCGTTGCACGGAGCCTCAAAGCCGTGCGACCATCTCGGTCTCCGGCTTGGCCACGCCCCCGCATTACAAATATAGTTAATGAGTCGCTCACAAAGTTTATAACTGCAAATATTATGTTCATTTCATTTTTTGTTTATTTTATTCACATCGCTCAGACACTTGCTGAACAAGTTGAGCATCAAAGCGCTCATATTACAATATTATCCAGAATCACCTAAAACAATTTACAATATTAGGATCATAATTAACATTGCAAAAAATTATTCACAGGAACATAACACATTCCTTTTTATTTATAAATTAAAATATTGAAAACATAAAGGTGGCAAAGCAATGCAAGTAACTAATGCCTGAGTTTGACCGTGGCAATACCTAGATGTACTTTCAACAGTATTGAAATCTGCCATTTAGAAGCAACCACTTTAGGATCCATAGCAGAAATCAAACCTTTAGCCTACTTTTAAAATCCCTTAACCAGGTAACCTGGGGAATGTCCTTTGTCAAAGGAAACTCATTCTCACGTTTGGGTTGAGTCTGTAGAGTGCTAATTGCAAAAACAAACATTGAATACCTTAATAATACAATTCCCAAGAGGTGACCTTCTCACCCCATGAGAATTGTCTGTCTGTTGATTACTATACAAAATAATTAAACTTCATATTGTCATGGTCTTCTCCATTTAACCTTGAGCTGCAGGTGGATGTGGATACTAGATGGTTTAAATTTCAAAGATGGGGTGGCTTGGACAAGGGACATGCAATAATATGTGATGTAAAATTGAGATGGTCACAACCCAAAGAAAGGTATATGAGAATAAAGAGAAACTATCTGAGAGATGAAATGTTTTTCAGTTTTATTAATAGGCCAGTTCTGTTTTATTGTTGTGAATATAAGCGAGGATAGATTTGATACCTTTTATCAGAATTGTACAAGTGAATGTCAGTTGAATATGACATGGTTCTGAAATATAAATTGTGATATGTAAAAAAAAGTGTTTATTGCAAAAATTTGCTCTTCGAGTCACAGGATCCTCCTATGCCAATACATGAAGTTCCACAAGGCAAAAGGCGGATTTATCCTGTACAGCAGATGCTTTCTAATATTATTCATATGACTAAATTTTCCTCAAGAATATACAAGTAGGTGCATAGCTGAGTTCATAAGAGCTGGTATTTGGCTTTCATCAGTAACAATAATGTGCACACATTTGGGTGTGCAAACTGGTCTGCATATTCTCAGGGCCGGACTGGGAACCAATAGCAACACTGGCAATTTTCTCAGTGCAGCCCCTGGCGAAGCACTGGAAATGCTTGCTTGCTGCTTTTGTTACTGGAGGCCAATATTGTAGCAACGCTACAAAACACCCTCAGTAGCAAATTTGGCCCCCGCCACTTCAACACCAAACCCCACCTTTCCAGACTCCCAGGGAAACGCCTGATGCCCGATACGGCCAGTCGGACCCTGCATATTCTACATCTCAAGTGCAACAGTGCTTATCGCCTCACCTCGCGGATGGGTAATTTTAGTGAGCACAGTTAGCATGAGCACAAACAAACATGGCAGTTACAGGTTATTTAAGTCAAGCATTAGAATGTTAAATTTTATATTTCCTCCTTCTTGTGCCATTTTACTGTACAACTTTGTTAATCATCAAAGAACTCTGTGTTCATTAAATCAAGCACTTCCTGCTCCGTCCATTCCATCATCTACTCTCTTTTTCTATTCAAATAATCTTTATTGATTTTGCAAAAGGACAAACAAACATAAGGGCAGTTTGGAAAAGCAAATAAATAAGAGATAGAATGTGCTCTTCAGTACAGTCCATATTACAGTTGCACAACTGAACTCATCTAGCAGAAACAGATCAGGAATAGGAACATAAGAAAAAGGAAGGTGGCAATAAGTACATTTGTACATTTGTACTGTCTTTGAACGCACATTAGAAAGTACAGTCAACACTTGAAGTGACACAGTGAACGAATGAGTACGATAGAGCTGATTTTTAATTAAATAAAGGTTACATTACTGGAAGTTGTGATTAAAAAAGAAACCAGGATCGAGTGTACACTTAATCCTGGCCTTCAGATCCTAGTGGGAGGCTCATAAGCCAATGGTGGCTTGAATTGTAAGGTAGCAGGGTCAAGTGAACCCCACATAGGTCTGTTGGTCGGACGCCAAAGGGTAAATTGCAGCGAGATATTATCCACTCCTCTAAGAAACGTGAGCCATTCAGGCCACATATGAAATGAAACAATGCTAAGGTTCTTCTAGTTAAGGAAAACCAATTTGCAGGCTAGAGTCAACATTAAGTCTAGAAGAAATTAATCTACTCCATTTTTTGTGGGGATCATGTTGTCCCAGCAGAATATAGGAGAATTCATGAGTAGGATTAATACCCAGGGTACTTATAATCAACTTTAAAATGTTATCCCAGTGATTTTACAGTATAGGGCACTAAAAGACCATGTGTGCCAGGTCACCTGTGTGATCGCCACAGTTTCAGCAGGTAGGTACTTGTCTGAGGTTAAGTTTCTGTAATTTTTTGGGGGCCATTAGGATCTGTGAATGAGCATGTATTTAGTTTGGGAAGCATTGATGATTTCTTATTAGTGAAAGGGGATTTGTAGATAAGTTTTCAATCAAATAGTATATTTAATTTGGATGGGTCTAGATTTTTAGATAGCTGAACCTTGAGTCTTCGGAATTTGTAGAAGTCAAGGTTATCTAACTTGAAGTGTGATTGCAGATTTGAGAAGGTGAGCAAGAGAGTGTAGCAGGGTTTCCGTTCTCCCACAGAACTGTGCACAGAGATCTAGAACCTGGGTGAATTAGGGTGACCCAAAACTCACCTTAGTATCAGAAATCCCCTTACCGAGCTAGCTACAGTGTCTCATTGGTCATAACAAACTCCCAATGACTTAGACAATCCAGAACATGAACTTAGGGTACCTCAGGTATCGTGGAACACATGAACACTCTTTCGCTCTATAATCATTTCAAACCACAACGGGGAGTAAAAGAACACACGTGCAAGTTTGAAATATTTATTTTTCAATGCAAGGTTCTCAAACGCAGTATCTTATATAATACCAACATACATATTATAAAAATCAGAGTTATCAGCATAGTCACTAGTCCATAGTAAGCGAACGGTGATAGCATATTATAATGCAAAAATCTATAGAAATCTGTATCACCTATATTTCGCGCACCCTATTTAGCATACTATATTATATCTAAGAAGGTCTCATTTGGGTTTTAGCAGGGCGGGCCCATACCTCTAAATGTCAGCAGAAGAAGATCACATCATCAGCTACCAACTCTCTTCATGCGAAGCATCATCAAGTGTGTTTTTGCATTCTCAGTAACTCTATCTTAAACCCGCGTAGAGCCCAATGTTGGCAGCAACATTATTTGTGTTATGTCTAATGTGGTACGAGGATCAGGCCTCCCAGCAACCTTGTGTTAGGTTATTCTTAGAGGCTATAGCTCTCAGTGTGCAGACAGTGTACCAAGTGTCCCAGGCACGACTGATATCAGAGCAATAACATATTATTCTCAATAAATCACATCTTTCGTCTAGGTTGAAAGCTACAATAATAATTATGTGCCGTGTGCAAACTGAAGCCGAAGGAAAATATGTTGTTTAAACATTTAATAAACTCATGCTAACTTAACACAATATATAGAAAAGCATTAACTATATGACACCCCCCCCAATGATCCGAGGGCGGTCAAGAAACAAGCCAATAATATAATAAAGGCGTAATATGAAAGCAGAGTTCAACAATATTGAGTCAAGCTAAATGTATGTATATGTATATAAAAAATTAACAATACAAAATATGTATGAATGCCTATAGTGGCCAAACAAAAAATTTAAAAAATCTCGAACTTGAGGCCTAATATAAAACCACAGGCCTAGAACATATGAAGTAAATTGTTCGTAAGAAAAATGGCACCATTCAGAATTACTAAAAAGTCACGTGCCAGCATAGTGAAAGTCTCCAAAGCCACTCATGGGTGGATAGAATATGCAAAATAGGTAGCCACAGCTTCCAACATGAAATCACTGTCATCATCCGAAAACAGTTCAGCCATCCAATTAAGCAATGCGAAAGAACATACATGCTCCTCCAACACCGGACCCTCTAGCAACATCAGAGGACAACTCGGTGGGTTCTCAAGAACGCTATGTGCCAGAAACTCATGCGCCGCTGCGGGGATGTCCCACTGACCCATTAGTCCATGCATCGCTGCCAAGGCCATAATCCTTTCGCCAGAACAAATCAACTCGTGAGCAACTACGGGGCCCATCAGGTGATTAAAATCGACTTCAGGAGATAACGGCAAGCAGAGACACAAATCAATGGCCCAGTCAAATTCGCAGCTCAGGCAATGAAACACAGGCTGGACACATGTGAAATAGGAAAATCGAAACAATAATCCAAATGCCGTGCTTAAGGTCGCAAGCGGCAAGGTGCCATAGTAATCAAGCATCCGGTTGCGAAACAGTGTCAGAAGGGGCTGAGCGGCTTCTTGCGCAGGATGGCAATCCATGTTTTAGGAAGCAGAATAACACCAAAACGCCTGCAGCTAAAGCCAGCAAAACAGGAAATCCGCCAAACAAGCTCAAAAATATTGAATGGAAGAAAGCTGGGATAACACCAAAAATCTTTTCAAACGTAGTCACAAGACCACAGCTAACCAATTAAAAGAAATTAGCTAAGCCAGACGTGGAGGAGGCATTAAAGATCTGATGTACTAATTCGCAGCAATAAAACGGCAAGTCAGTATTTAAAAGTGCCTGCACCTCTGTGCGTGTGTTAGCTATGTGAAGGACATAAGTTTCATGGTCCGAGCTCAGGGCCACTTCTTTTTGAGACAAAAGAGCCCTTATTCGGCTCAAACCATTGAACTCCGCTCTCAAGGTTGGGATGCGCGGCCAGATGGAAACATCTGAATTCCCATGCGTGGGTGGATATAACACATTTTTGCAACACAACACACGTTCTGATACAGTAACCACATAGGCGATACCGACCATTAACCCACAACACTCCTCGTTATTCAAAAGTAAATAACTACCGTTCGTCAATAAAGTAAATGTGGGAACTATTGCAGGAACCGGTGTGCCTTTTAAAACACAGGCTAAATTAGGCTGGTCCTGATTACAAGAACCATGCAACTGGATGTGCCTGCATACCAGCGAGCGGTCAGGCGACTGTGTGCATTCTTCACCATTCAGATTCACTTCCTTTCCATCCTTCAGGCATCTGTACGTGTATGGTAAAGACCATGCCTCATGTAGGAAAGCACTGCCTAATGGTTCATTTCTCCCTATTGCAATATAACGCATACAATTAGTAAATTTATATAAAGCAAAAGGTAAAGTAATAACACCATGGATAAGCCATGTAGCAGCAGCTGCCTCAGCTACAGAAAAGGGCAAAGATTCTAACTTTTCAATGTGCAACATAGAAAACGATGCATCTCGCATAGAAAGCATGCGCTGCTTGTCAATCAAATTAAACGGGGCAAATAAGGATGATACGTTCATGTAACTCCAAGGAACGCGACCAGCTTTCAGAGTCTGTAGTGTCCATGCAAACTGCATTACAGAACGCAATTGATTTTGTCCATGGTACACTACAGATACTTCATCATTTACAATGTCAACCACAGAAGAGACAATATTGTTCAACGTGTAAATTCGGGAAGAAAGCATGTTAATACTGTTATCGACAACTGCAAGCACTTTTTCCAAATTTGCTTGGTCAATCGCCCTTAGGCGTTTAGCAGCCTCAATTTGTGAATATTTCCAAATTTCATTGTAAACCGCATAAATCCACCGTTTAGACCTACCCTTAGCTGGGCCTTCTATAAAATCATGCAAATCCACGTTTTCAGTTAACTGAGACAGATGTAGTTTAACTGCAGCTAAAGTGGAATGTTGTAACCAAGTCTGACACAGTTTCCCCACAGAATAAGTGGTGACAGTATAATCAGTTTCAAAACGGGGATCAGGTCTGACTTGTGTGAACCCTTCAGCCAAACCCAGAAAACGACGTTGGCAAGAATCAGCACTTCTTTGCCACATCAGCCAACCCTTTGGATCCAAACTGGATATATTAAAGGACGAATTGTGCAATAGAGCTTGTAACTCACAAATGGACAATTCAGTATAATTACCCCATCCTGAATATTCTTCCAATTCGGGGATAATTGGTGTATTTAATTTTTTAGAAGTAGGCAATCCAAAGCATGTTGTTTGGAAAATGGATGAATTTAGAAACAACATGTGATTCGGGATGAGACATGCACGATGCAAAGCCTCAGTGCCTTGTACCTGCCAATCTTTGGTACCCCAAACCGATTTAAGGTCAATTGTTCCTTTCCAAAACTCGTAGCCATCTACAGCTAATCTGTCCAGAAAGGACTTCGAATACAGCATTTTTGTATCGGTAAGTCTAACTTTGGACATGGACTTTTGTGTCATTTTGAAATAAAATGACTCAGGATTTGATTGATTAAAATCTGTAAAATAAGAATATTTTTTCAGAAATGTACTGGAGCTGCCTCCCAATGGAGCAGGGCAATGTTCCCACTGTGTGTAATTTACAGCAACCCTCCTGGAATTTGTTTTATGTAAAAAATGATTACCATAATGTTGAAAACAAAACAAATCACCATAATTAATAGAATCTAAATATAAATCCTCAGCATCAAAGGCAGCATAGTATTTCAAATCAGAGAATAATGCTTCTACGGCCTGAATATCCCAATCATCAGAACGTATATTTTGTTTAATCACATCCCCCATGTTTACTCTAAGCACATTCGGAACATTAATCACTTCAGAGGGCCCATGTATTTGAAATCTAACAGCATCCCACACAATCCCATCAAGGACAGGCCAAGCAGTAATGTTGACTGTATTTAAGTTTCGTTTCAGTCGTGTGCTGAATGTGAAGAGGAAAGAGGGGCCAATGTTCCATTAAGGTACCGAATCCCTGTTCTTTCTTTAACATAGTGACCATCGATCAGGCAGAAAAAATAAAACACAAAACCAATTGACGTAAAAAGGTAAAATGAAAATAGTATCAACCAAACGTATGTCCAAGGGGGAATTAAAAAAATGTTTTTTAAATAGAGTGACATATTTTGCAATAGTTGAGGGTTTCTTTGAAAGTTCCGAAACAGAGTCAAAAGAGAATCTGGACTGGTCGGCCAAACGAGTCTGCAAATCTGGCATAGATAAGTCAGCAGGATAGGTGTAGTTCAGCTCATCAATGTTAGTAACAGGAATAGTATTTAATAAAGGACTGGATATGGCAGGCATCTCGAGGGACACCTCCTGTTCTGTACCAGAAGTTATTGCCAGCACAGAATGCCTCACCATGGAAGGACAGGATATAGCCGGTGTCATGCTATGAAGAATCGGCCACCCTGTGTGTCTTGACATTGTCAATAGAAATAAATCTGTTTTCTTTACGACCTGGAAGTGGTGGTAATATGACTGTTCTTGTGCCCTTCACTCCAAGAACTCGAACTGGTGCACGATATGAGGGACCAAACTCTTTCTTGTTATCGATCTTCTCTCGAACCAGTTCTCCAACTTGGGGTAGCCAGCCAACTACCGGGATCTGCAACGCATCATCCGATGTGGAGGGCAAATGTTCCTTTGCTAGACTGTCTCTGGTCTTTTGTAGATCCTGTAAAACATTGCAATGTTCATCTACGTCAAAGGCCGTGGCCTGGGCCTTGCAGTCTAGACAGTCGAGGTCAGGGACGTTCATCTTGATACCAAAGAGCATTTTGTATGGGGTCCGCCCACCCAGAGACCTTCTAGGGAGATTATTAAGCGCACGCTGCACGCCATTGAGGTGGGCTAACCAGTTTCTGCCAGTGCCTATAACTCGAACTGTCAAAGATTGCTTGGGGTCACGGTTCATTCGTTCAACTACACTATTTCCCTCGGGTCTGTACGGAGACAAAAACTTGACTTGGACCCCCAACAAAACCATAGCATCCTTATATGCCTTAGAGGCGAAAGCCGGACCCTGGTCCGAATGGAAGGTACCACAGGCAAAAATCCCTACAAAGACTCGCAAATCCTTAATGACAGTCTGTGAATCAGCGCTCCGATGGGGCCAAACCCACACAAAGCGTGTGCATGAATCAACTGCTACTAAGATATACTTATATGCAGTATCAGAAGAAAAAGGACCGCAGTGATCTAAATAAACGCACCCCAGTGGTTTATTAGAAATGTACAACTGTGTCTGAGGCGGACGCGCAGCAGTTGAAGGTTTAATCTGCTTGCAAATGTCACATTGAAGGACATAATCACGCGTCTTTTTGTACAGTCCCCGCCACCAGAACCTCTGTTGTAGCTGAGTTACAGTGGCCGAGACGCCCGCATGCGCAGACGCCACACCTTCATGAGCCGCTGTAATCAAAGAAGCCCTGCGATCCGAGTTGGGAATTAAACGTTCGCCAACTTCAGGAATTTTCACATAAGGAACCTTATTGGGACTTAAGTGGTATGTGTATTTAGAAGGGAACCCCGCAGGATATTTACTTCCCTTCTCAGTAGCAGCAACCGCTGCCAAGATGTCATCATCTATCTTACTTTTGGACCTCGTGACTGCTGCAACTAAGTATTTCGATACTGCTGATTTCGCTGCTTCATCAGCAAGCGAATTTCCGACAGCGTGGACCCCCACGCGCTGATGGCCAAGAGTATGAATTACAAACACGAGCGGCAACTTCTCTTTGAGTTCTGCCACTCGGACCCAGATCATTTTATGTTTTATAGTACTACCTTTGGAATCACGAAATTCATTCTGAATCCAAAAGAACAAGTTCTCATTGTAAGACTGGACACAGTAGTAAGAGTCACTTACGACCAAAGTCGTCACACTCGGATCTGCGTACTCCAATGCAAGCATCAGAGCACAAAGCTCAGCCAACTGTGAGGTGCAGTCCCCAAGCGTCTGCGTGTGCACGACACTGGACTTGAACTCATCGTTCACCATGGCACCGACCACAATGGCGCAAGTGGAAACGTAGGCATGTTTAGAGCCATGCGCAACCTGTGCCGAACCATCAGTGTAAATGATGCAATGGAAATCCTCCAACGGCCGCATTGCTAAAGGAGCAGGATGAACAACTTCATACTGTAAGAACTCCTGCGACCGTAAAGTGGCGTCAAAAATAAACGTGACATCCTGGGATGACAAGGATGCAGCCCATTGAATCCACCGAGGGTGCAAAGCTTTAGAATTAGGCACACTGGCTTTCGTAACTGCCTCCAAGGCAGGACACGGGGTAACAACCAACATGCGTTTCCCTGTGACAGGGCACGTTCCTTAAGAATGGCCATCTGCACAGCCGTCAAAACTTTCTCCACAGTGGAAAAACGCAATTCAGCCGAAGTGTACAAGTGTGACTTGTAAGCCATAGGTACTGTATCTCCTTCATTAAAAGTTAGGTACGTGAAACCTACCGTCCCCAGGACAATTCTTATCACCAGGTTGGTCTGGTTATCACGAGTCTGTAAGTATTCAGAAGCGAGCAAATCAGCTTGCAAAGATTACAGAAATAGCTGAATGCTCAGGCAGCCAGCATGATTTGGAAAAAGATGGTTGTATCAAAGCATACAAAGGCTTGATACGCTGGGCATATTCCGGAATGTATGTCCTCCCGAAATTCAAAAAGCCCAGTAAAAATTGTAATTTTTTCAGTGTTGTCGGAGAGCGCAACTGAGCGCACTTCTCCAGGAAGTGAGGAGCCAAGCCTTTTCCTTCATTAGTTAGTTCATAGCCTAGAAACAACACTGTGTATTCTGCAATGTGCGATTTTGCAAAATTAAACTTGTAACCCATGTCTGCAAAGTTACAAATAACACTGTTCACTCGACACAGATGCTCCCAAAGTTCGTCGTCCGTGAGATGCATATCATCCACATAGGAACAAGCATCTGGGTCGATCCTCTCCAACAGAGAGACAATGCGTGCGGAAAATACGCCAGGACTATTCTTATAGCCCATTGGAAGACGCCGAAACATTTTTTGGACCCCGCCACATGTGAAAGAAGTCCATTGGGAACTTAGACTGTCCAATGAATGGGCATAAAAACCATTGGAAATGTCAAGCGTGGTTTTGAACCGCTTACGCACAAGACTATTTACAAGGGCAGAGCCGTGAGTATTCCCTACTGCACAGTTACGGCAATGCGAGTTTAAATGCTGGTAATCCAAAACTAAACGGTAAGAGCCGTCCGGTTTGTTTACAGTAAAAAGGGGGTTATTCATCGGTGACACACACGTTTCAATAACACCTTGATATTCCAATTGTTCAAGGATCGCTGCGACGAAGCTTTGGCTTCACGTCGTATGGGATATTGAGGTTGAGGCTGCGGCTGAGACCGTAAAGGAATCTCGTGGTTTGGGGACAATTTATCCCAGCCACACTGATTACGGTACACAGCCGGTGCAAGCGCCAGAGCCCACTCTTCTGCAAAGTGCAGCGCTTCCACTCTCAAAACTGTGTTCGCGAAACTGGGGAGGATCACCTCCTCCCCTCTTGGAGCTACGAGCACAAAAGGTGGGGGCCAGTCAGCCTCCGAAAGCAAAATGTCATATGTAGACGAAAGATTTTCCCAAAACACCCCTTTAACGGTACGTTGTATGTCACCTTCAATTAACAGGACAATTTCAAAAAGTCTATCAGGGGGAGCAACTCTTGTATCTGCTGTTTCAATCACAACACAAGTGTCAGTCGCTGTCACCTTCAGTAGTGGACGCAGGGCCTCTCTCACTATGGTAATCTCCGCCGCGCTGTCCAGCAAGGTCAGAGCCCAAGTCAGATTCCAAAGCCTCGTTCTCACAATCTGGGGCATATCGATGCGCTGTCAAGGCTGCGACTTTCTTCTTGGCAAACTGCGGTCTCTGAGGCGTAGAGCCCTCCTGCTTGTCTGCACCGTTGCGCGGGCGGGGCTGACCACGTCCTTGCTGGCCATCCCGGCCCCTGCTGCCCCCTCCACCACCGGTTGACGGAGCCGATGAGTCCTGAAAGGAACGAGGAGAGCGTTGGTCAGAAGCCTGAAAACGTTCAGGTGACTTAATCATCACGCGGTCGGGCAAATCATAAACACGTTCCGACTGCGCAGGCAACGGAGACGCAGGGTGTGAAACCTGTGTCTGTTGTTGTTGTTGTCGCTTACCCTGATTCTGTTTTTAGGCCAATTTTGTTTTTTGGACTTGGGCTGAGCGTTCGCCTCCGAAGACTGTCCCTGGGGCTGCTTTTTCTCCTTATCAGAAAAAGTCTTAAGACCCTTGGCATTGCGGTCAACCATTTTATAAGCCGCCACAATTATCCTTGCCAACTGACGGGGTTTGCCCGCGTCGGGAATTAGCGCCAAGGCGTTAGCCACCTGGAAGTTCACTGCATCTCCCTTGACATTCGCAAGGATCAGATCGCAAACCACCTCAAAGGAGCCACACAGGCGCATACCCAACTCAACCGCTGACTCCGGTCCGTGATCATCTTGAACACGTTTAAGGACCGCAGACAGGTTGGACATAGACGGGGAGCCAAAGCACCTCGAATAGACCGCTGCAAAAGTCTTACCCCATGTTTCACAGTCAACAAGCTCAGGGGCCAAATCTTTCGGCAAACTAAGCGTAAGAATCCAGTGTTTTTCACCAGGATTCGTATTAGGAAACACAGCTTCCAACTGGTCGAATTTCTCGGCAAGCCAGAAAGGAAAATCATCCTTATCCTGGGGCTTCTTGCCCATTACGGAATTCACCATGACAGGACTGATTTTCAAACCAGCCTGACCTGCTTGAAGCTGTGCACCCCTAGGGGCTGCACCTTGAACATTACGACTTGTGTAATGAACAAGTGCCCTAATCACTTAAACCGCAACCTCGTGAAGACGTCGCAGGTCACCCACATTACAAGTGGCGCGATTAGGGTGAGGAGTAAATCCAGCCAAAGCGGGCCAAGGTGTGCTCGGAATGGACAAAGGACCTAACCTCGGAGCGGTTAAAGCGTGTGGTAGGGCGCCACCAAACCAAACTCCATGCTGCCAAACATCAATAGGTACTTCCTGTGCTCTGTACGGAGCATATGCAGCAGGTACAGCTGACGGAGTGTACGAGTGGAACACACCAGAATTTGCGTCCACTGCCGGAAATGTCACCCACGAATAAAACAGTTCGTACGGGTAAGCATGTTCCGCACTCACCACCAGTACCACAGACAAGCCTTCCAAAGGTACATCATAAGTCCGCAAATGATCACGCACCGCAATGCGACTATGCAGCGGGATGTCTACGGCTTGTGCCATGACTGCACAGGAACGTGAAAAAACAAAGATTACTTTGTAGCACAACTGGGTAGTAATTCAAGGAAACCGTTTTAGATAGATTCAAGCTTGAAAAGACCTATTTAAAAAATAGGTAGGTTTTTCCGACACCGCCGTTTTCCGGAAACGGGAATGAAGGGGTTAAGGTTTGAATGATATACTACTCGAGTGTCATGATATAAGGCCAACAACCGTTGGGCGCCATGTAGCAGGGTTTCCATTCTCCCACAGAACTGTGCACAGAGATCTAGAACCTGAGTGAATTAGGGTGACCCAAAACTCACCTTAGTATCAGAAATCCCCTTACCGAGCTAGCTACAGTGTCTCATTGGTCATAACAAACTCCCAATGACTTAGACAATCCAGAACATGAACTTAGGGTACCTCAGGTATCGTGGAACACATGAACACTCTTTCGCTCTATAATCATTTCAAACCACAACGGGGAGTAAAAGAACACACGTGCAAGTTTTAAATATTTATTTTTCAATGCAAGGTTCTCAAACGCAGTATCTTATATAATACCAAGTAGTGAAGTAGTGTGGCTCACTGGTTAGAGGCGGCAGACCCGAGAGCAGAGGTCGGCCCGGGACCAGGGTTCGATTCCCGACGCGGCAGGTTTCTGGACCAGGGTCAGCGGACTCGATAATTCTCTCGCCTCGGTGCCCACTCTGATCAGCGATCACACTCGGCAACTCTGGGCATTAGCTTGCCTCATCTTCACTAACGGCCCCACCAGACCGCCGGGGATGCCTGGTCTCACCCTGGAGATACCCATTAAGGGACCATCTCTCAGGGAAGCCAGGAAGGGTTTCGCAGCGGTCGAAGCGCGGAGATACTCCTCCGGGAGTCGATCCTAGCGCTATATAAACCTGCAATTAATTAATTAATTAATACATATTATAAAAATCAGAGTTATCAGCATAGTCACTAGTCCATAGTAAGCGAACGGTGATAGCATATTATAATGCAAAAATCTATAGAAATCTGTATCACCTATATTTCGCGCACCCTATTTAGCATACTATATTATATCTAAGAAGGTCTCATTTGGGTTTTAGCAGGGCGGGCCCATACCTCTAAATATCAGCAGAAGAAGATCACATCATCAGCTACCAACTCTCTTCATGTGAAGCACCAAGTGTGTTTTTGCATCCTCAGTAACTCTATCTTAAACCCACGTAGAGCCCAATGTTGGCAGCAACATTATTTGTGTTATGTCTAATGTGGTGCGAGGATCAGGCCTCCCAGCAACCTTGTGTTAGGTTATTCTTAGAGGCTATAGCTCTCAGTGTGCAGACAGTGTACCAAGTGTCCCAGGCACGACTGATATCAGAGCAATAACATATTATTCTCAATAAATCACATCTTTCGTCTTGGTTGAAAGCTACAATAATAATTATGTGCCGGGTGCAAACAGAAGCCGAAGGAAAATATGTTGTTTAAACATTTAATAAACTCATGCTAACTTAACACAATATATAGAAAAGCATTAACTATATGACAAGAGTAGCATGAAATAAGTGTTTGACCAGGTTAATTCCTTTCTCAGACCAGTCGGGGCACATTACAGAATGTCCATCAATTTTAATTTTGGAGTTGAGCCAAATGAAGGACAGGTTAGAGTTGTAGATCTTTATTTTAGAGTGGCAGTCCATTCCTAAAATAGCCTTCACAGTATTATTCATGGTCTATTTAGAATTGGGGAGGTAGGAGTTGCCCATCGTTCGGTATGTGCAAACTGGTTTGCCATTAGTGCTTTTTCTAAATTCAACCAGACTGGAAGGTAGTCTGACTCATCAAAAAACCAGTTAGTGCCTTGTTTGAACAGAAATGCTGTTTTGGTAGTTCTTAAAGTTGGAGAGGCCTGTAACACCTTTAATTTGAGAGAGCCTGAGTTTTAGAGTGAGATTCTTGTTTTTTTTCTTGCGATAAAAATGTGTTGAAGGTATTGTCAATTTTGGCTCAGAATTAGTCTGAGATTGTCATAGGAAGCATACTGATTAAATAATTAACTAGAGGGGTTATCATCATTTTGAGGGATTTGCCTTCTCCACCACAAAAGAAATTTGGGTTACCACACACAGAGAAGTTTGCACATTTTTTCTGAGTGTGGACTTTTCATTATGTTTTAAAGTGGTGATGAGATCATGTGAGAATTCTATCCCTAAGTATTTAATGCAACCTGGATGCCAATTGATGCCTGCCTTATCTAAAATGTGTTTATTTACAATGTTTTTGAGTAGTTGACCCTCAGACTTGTTTTTATTTAACATATAGACTGATAACCCTGTAAGTACCCGGATCAAGGTCATTAGAGTGGGGAGTGGAAGTGGGGGGCATCTTCGGGATAATTAAAGTATTATCTGCATAGACAGCTACTTTTATAGTGGTGTTAGGGAATGATACACCGGATATCCCTGAGTTTTTCCTTACGTGATCGAGAAATGGCGTTAGTGCTAGGAGGAAGAGGGGAGGTGAGAGGGGCAGCCTTGTCTAGTTCCTTGCTTCAAGGAAAATGTAAATAGTACCCCCGGCTCTAACTCTAGTGACCAGGTTGTGATTCAGTGCTATTATCATTCGTATCAAAGGTTCACCCAAGTTACATTTCTCAAGGACCGAATTTAAATAGTACCAATCGACTTTAGCAAACGCTTCTTCCACGTCAAGTGTGATCGCTACTGTAGGGGTGTTTGATAGTTTGGCTTTCTCAATAACGTGGCAAAGTATTATTGTATTGTCGCTGAATAATCTGTTCGTTAGAAATCCCACTTGTGAGTGGATGAGTTTAGATGTGCATTTTTGAAGCCTGATGGAAAGCATCATGGCATTGATTTTGCAGTCTAGGTTAAGTGATGAGATTGGTCTGTAGGTTTTTGGAAGTGTAGTGTCTTTCCTTTCTTTGGGGATCACAGTTATGATGGGCTCCATGGGGGTGCCTGTGACTTGTCCAATATTGGCAAAGTGGGTATAGAGTTTTAATACAGGTGGGATAATTCCTGTGGAGAAAGATTTAAAGAGGTGTGCTGTACACACGTCCAGGCCAGGTGTTTTTTGATAGTGGTGGCTTTTTCCGCTTTTGCTATTGGCAGTTAACCATTTGCATTTCTTCTTCTGTTAGTTTGGGAAAGTTTTCCTTATGTAGGTATATGCCACACTTCTTGTGATCTAACATAGTGCTAATAGAACAAACAGTGTGATAATATGCGTATTTAGGTTAAAAATAGTATAGAAATAACCAATAAACCATAAGAATGCGTGGCATACTGTTTAACTGTATAAACATTTTGAGTTAGCAATGTCTTTCACATTTCGTTTTAAGAGAAATCATCATATCTTGTTTATGCAGACAGCTAAGATATTCTAGTAGCTAATTTTGAATCTATCATATAGAAGTGATTACTTACAGGAGTGTGTGGGCTAGAATACTTGCAATTTTTAAGTACTTAGACACCGAAATAAGTCTGACAGATCATCGCCATTTCTTCTTGGTTATCATAGGTCTGGAAAATGGTGACAGTAAGAAGGAGAAAGTGAAGACCTTTGGTTGAGACATTTCAGCATGTGGCAGAAAGAGGTAATAGGGGATGGAGCCTTGTATGATGAAGTGCCCATCTCCAGTTCAGCTTTGTCATCCAGGAACTTTGTGGGGACATTATGGTTGGTGAAGATGTGAGAGATACCCTGGATTGTTACCCAGTACTTGGCTAGACCTGCAAAGGAAAACTAACAGTTCATTACCTTCATTCTTGGGCACAAGGCAAGGAAGCCTTTCCTCGTCTCTACTGTGGACTTAGAGCAGTCTTGTGAAATGAAAACCTTGTTACCCTTCTTTTGTATTTCAATGTGTATCTTTATGAATGCTAGTATTTTTTGCCACATGTTGATAGCGCAGTGGTTTGCATACAGTTAGATGTGGGTGAGTTTGGTTAGGGAGCTTAGTTGTTAGTACGCTATGCCGTCTCTCAAATTCTAGTTCTTTATCGAACACAATATCTGTGTTTTAAAGGAACCACTTTTGTAAGAACAAGATGCACAACCCCTCCAGGTCTTCTGCTCCTTCTGGGATGCTGAAGATACAAATGTTCCCCCGCCTGTTCCTGTCCTCCAGAGAAGCTGGTTCTTTTAATAGAGACTGAGTTGTGGAATTAAGGGTTGAGATAGCTTTACTGGATTTTACTTTGTAGCCCTCCAGAGTACTAATTCTATTTTGTTGGTTTCCGTTATCCTATTATTGATTTGTTTGATGTCAGTTTGGATGGCACAGATTTCATTCTGCATTGCACCTATGTTATCTTTTGTGGATTTGGCCAGATCATGAACTTCTGCTAATTTCTTGAGGATCGTCTCCTTTGTAGAGTTATTGTCATTTTTGTTTTTGACTGATGAGTCAGGATTGGGTGGGTTCACTCTGAGCCGTATTAGGATTACTTTGGTTTCTAAATCTCACATGTTGTGTCAACGAATATCCGTCTGAGCGATCTTGTGAATCCTGTCAGAGGGGATTGGGATGGTATGCTCTCCCCCTATATTTGACTCTATGCTCCTGCATATGTAATGGAAAATGGCTGCGAACAGAGCTGCCGAGGATCAATCGAGTAGTCTTGAGTCAAAGGCTGACTATTTTCAAAGCAAGTGAGAGCACTGTTAGCACAATCAATTTGGAGAGAGAATGCTGTGCACTTAAGTGAAGATAGGTGTTAATGTCTTAGCTGGCGTAGTGGTAGCATGGGATTGACATCTGGTTATGCATAGTATTAAAATATTACAGTATTAGGTAGTAAATTGCTCAGCAATGGGAAGCACTGCCAGCTCTGGTAGCCAAGAGAAAGAGTGTTGTGCAATTATCAGAAAGTAACATTTAGCTCTAGTAAGTTTTAACCTTGGGCCAAACACTCCTTGTCTCCAACATGGCAAACGATTTTCAAACCACTTTCATTTCAGTTTTAAGTGGTGCTAGTTGGCTCCAGATGGTCTTAATTTTGGACAAGACATTCCTTGCTACTACACGATTTTTTAACTACTTTCTGTTTTTTGAACCACTCTTTGTGCATTGAGTAAACAATGTGCTTGCCTCCTTGTTTCTTTATCAGCATGTTCGATATGCTAGATATGCATGTTGATCAGGCTATTTTACTCAGCGTGGTGGTTATTTTCTGCCATTTTAGATTGCTTCAAGAGCACTTTCCTACTGCGTGAGGAGGAATGATGAGTGCTAACGTTCAGGCATAAAATGAAAACAGTGCCGCATAGCAAGATTAGTCTGGAATCAGATTAGGTAGATTGAATGTAGGAAGCACAAGCCATCTGTAGCAATTTAATTCCTTACTGCCAAAAGCTGCAGACTATTTTGAGCAACTTGCAGCACTTTTTCATATAGTGCGATTGGCCCATTTCAGTGCAATTCTCTGAATGCTCGGTATGTTTTGCCATGTTTGCAATGTTCGAGGATGATGCCTCTGAGTTCACTGGTCACTGATCTGTAATCTCAGGTTTATTCAGTGCAGTGGTTGCAGTGATGGAGGGCTGCCATTTTAGATTGATTCAAGAGCACTTTAAAAAATCAGGCGCATCGCATGTATGAAGCATTAAGAAGTACAAGTCCACGGTGCCAATTACGGTTTATGCTACTATGCATTAGACAAATACAACACAACCACCATGGGTGTAATACGTTCCACTGATGTGTCTTAAAGATCTATAACCATAGATGTTGCCATAGTTGTCGCTGTAGTTCGGGTCGTGAGATTTCTTAAGAATAGCCACTCAGATGCAAAGATTTAGTATTCCAAATTGTGTATAGTTATTTCACTCAGTTATTCGTAAATTGTAGTGAAATTTCAGTTCAGACATTCACATACTATAAGCCCCCGTAAGGTGCGTCAAGCTCCACTGCTGTTGCCGCTCACACTTATTTGTGGGGCCCGGTTGGAGAGCCTTAGTGTGGTTTATGCTTCTACGTTTTGGCTTTTAAAGGGTCTCAGGACCACAGTCTAGATTAGAGCTTCTAAACCCATCTGAGGAACCATCGCCATTCAGTTATTCGTATGGAGAAACTGCCTGTATATAATATTCTCCACGCATTGCGCATGGGCCCGCCATTTTAGTTTATTCCGATAGTCGGTCTGTGTCACCTGTAGGCTTGTAGGCTACTGCTTTCGTTCAGTTGACGGTATACAGTCAAACAGACATTAACAACTCTAGTGGTCAGTCGTGGGCTACAAGCGCTTACTTGAAAGCTGCTATTGTGGTCGTACAGAAGGCTATCCATTCTTAGAGTAAGCCGCGTGGTCGTGCGGCACCATTATGGTCTGATTCGGGGCCACGTGCGCTGTCTCGGTACTTGGTCCCCGGGGTCGTAATTGACGTCGTCTACTGCACACAATCAAAATGCACCTGTTTTGAAAGTTTCTGGAATGTTGTGGGCTGTGTATCCAGAGGAATTATTGTTAAAATGTTTCCCTGGAGGGGAGCTGCAGGCACGAGCCGCCATCTTCCTCCTCGTCCAAGCCACGCCCAATCATCTATCTTCTACTTTCTAAAGTACCATCATAAAGTTAAACGTTATCATCATTAACGGTTAGGGATAACATGGAACATTTCTCCTACCTCTTGTCCAACTTTCTAAGAGCATTTATGGATGCAATACAAAAGTGAGAAGTAAATCATCAGAAGAGATAGAGCAGCGATAAAGGCAAACCTCAATATTATCATCCTCAAATCACCAATTACACTTTACAGTCTGGAACTAAGGTCCCACTGACCACTCAGCTCCAATGTCTACAGTATGCAAGTCTTTGACCTTTTTACACATGCTCGTAACCTGTTTTTTAATTACCTACAGGGGTGTTGGCAATTCAACACTAATAAAGGCACAAACCCTGTTATTCTGCACTAGAATGAAGTCGAGAGCATTCCTACTCTGAAACATTACAGTCCTTTGAGCCACTAATTGGGTTGTTATTCACTCGAGCATTCACAGTCGAACTGGCCCCTTCATCCAGCACCCCAGCAACTTGTTGAATCGCTTTAGAAATGTTTGTTGCATTTCATAACTTGGAATTAATATGGCCAAGAATTGTGCAATATCTGACATGCCTCTTTTCTTCCTCCTGCGCTAGGCAGAAAACAGTGGGATAGAAAAAGTAATGCTGGGAACCATATAACCAGAATACCATGTAACAGTCCTGTCTTTGCATAGCCACACTTAGGGGCAGATTTACTACTTCTGGTGCATCTCTGTTAATCAGCAGGGATGCGCCAGAAGAGTTGTGATGCATCTGCCCACATTTACGCACCGTCACGCACGGATGGGCAGATGCGTGTCGCATCCCCCGTCGGAAAGGAGGTGCACTGCTGGAGTTGAGTCACAAGTGCGAAGCAGCTCCAGCAAGGCTCCGGGTGCCCTATCCGTAACATGCTGCGTCAATCCTTAAGCCTGCTTCCAGCAGGCGCAGGGTTTTGACGCAGCATGGCCTTAAATGTGACTGAGTGAAATCTTGTAGATTTCACTCAGCCACTTTTAGGAGGCGTTCCTGCACAAAAACGCCCCCCCCCCCACCCCGGCGCCAGAACGCCTATATGTGGTGCAGGGGTTTACAACGTGATGCATCTCCCAGATGCATCACGTTGTAAATACCCCGCAGCATGGCGATGGCTTTGCGCCGCCGCTGCGTCACAAAAGTGACGCAACAGTGGCGTAAAAGAGGCTCAAGGGGCTTGTAAATCTGCCCCATAGACTTACTAGCCATAAACTCGGTGAGTCACAGTTCAGGAAGAAATCCTATTCAGGGTGAACACCATAGCAGAAGAAAAACTGTTTTCAGAATGTGCACTTGAGTTAAGATCAGGATGGGAATGGGGTCTATATGAATAGGTATGGTCACATGTGTTTGCCGCATCCCTTAAAAGTGATGCTGTGTGCTTCATTACAAACCAGTTCATGTGCAACAGAATGGCAGGGGGCAAAATCTTTTGACTGGGCAAGGGCACAGTCATATTCTCAACAGTGACAAGAGTAGTGCAGTTATCACATTCAGGAATAATATTCCCATAGGAATGCAAGTCAGCGCATCCTTTTTTACATTCAAAAGACATTGGGATCATAGATAAGCCCAGGCGAAACTTGTGTGACGCTGGCTTAATCTTGCATAATTTCAGTTGCTTTGCATTACTGTTGTTAGGCTAAATTCCTGAATTAATACTTTTAGGCCATTTTACTTAATTACGTGTCATTTGCAGTAAAAATGTAGAGCATGGATACGGGAGCAACATGAACGACAGATAGAACTAGCAGCGGCTCCTACTCTATGGCGGAGGAGCGTCGCCCCCGCCAGCAATTAATTTCTTTTTTAATTAAACGGGTTTGAAACTTGTTTTACTATCGTTTTATTTAGCTGGTGCCGGCTGGAGGGGGAGTGGTGGGCTCTACCTACAATGTGCTTTTGTTTTTTGGTCGGCCATCTCAGGCCGGCCAAAAACCACATGCGCAGTGAAGCTCTCTTTAACCCCACCTGTACATGGGGCCATAGGGTGGTACAGGGGAGCTGCAGTCCCGTCTGTATTACGAGTTGCCTATTCCACGAGCAAACCGCAGCCATCCAACCGCTTGCTTCAAGGTAGCAGTGATGAGGGAATTGGGGTGCGTACTCCATTCTCCATTCCCCAGATCCCCTTCACTTCAGGCTCTTCATGCCGAGGATTACAACCCTGTTTGCGGCGATTTACAGGTAAGTCCTTTCCGTACCATATACCCATTGCTAGGACTGCCCACATATTGGCAGTATCCTCCTCTTCAGTTATGCCGAGCAGCTCAGAGCTAGGAGTATGCTTCTGACATTCTTGGGAGTCTTTGTTAGACAGACCCATAGGACCAGGGTCAAATGCCCGTACCCTCACTGGTAGTCCTCTGTTCCTACATGCTTGGCTCAGTCCTTTCCTCTTCTTCTTCCACATAGGGTACCTTCCAAGTGCTCCTGGACAGGGAGACAGCTCTTCCTCCTGATCAGACTCCAGGTGATGGCCCCTCTCTTCTGGCAAACTGGCTGTCAGCCAGAACAGCAGCTCTAGTTGTGCTGTAGTGCTCTGGGAACTCCGAGGAGCACTCTCTCCTTCATAAGAGAGATTTTGGAACTGGAACAACAGCCCCTTTTATTATACAGGAACAGCAAACCGTGAATGTGTATTCCAGACTCAGCCTTTGTCTGGAGTGATGCTCTTCCCAGCAGATTGTTTCTAGGTTGGAACACCCACAACAGAGGCATAGAGGGGAGTAGGTAGTCAGCAACTTAAATAGCCATCCCTGGCAGGGATCAGGAAGAGACGCAAAAGGCTGCCTCTTTTCAAAAATCCCTTCACACCCTGATAAAAACAACTTCTGCCCACCCTTAACTCGTAACATCCACCGATTAGCAGTCTCCAGGAAGGCTAAAAAGCAGCTCTCTACATCAAAGTATGTATTCGAATTTCTAAGGAGGATCTTGTCTCCTCTTTCCCCACGTCAAGGTGTAGGTTCCCTTCCTCCAGTCTCAGGAATGTAGCCATATATACTACCACTGTCTAAGAAAGGAATCCTCACCTACATTGTGGGCATGGACACAACCCTAGGCTTCCAAAAAGAGGCCCTTGACACTCTAGTTCACCCATACCATCATAGAGTGCGTAACTGACTCTTCACACCCTAGATGCATAGAATGTCTGCACTAGGACCCGGGATCGTTGCTACCAGCAGAAATGTACATTTGTGGACTAGTAGGCTTCCACTCTCGGGACACAGATGAAAAGTTCTGGTCATGATCTGGTCACTACAAAACATGGCATGGTGCCACCACACTGTTACAGGCATGAACTTGTGACTGCAACCGCCGTACTCTGTCACTATTGAGGGCTCTCTTGGTGTGCCCCTCCCGGTACAGGACAAATCCATGACCTGACTTTTGCCAGAGGCAGGCCTAGGCCCTCACATACTTTCTAGATTAGCGTGAGGATGGGGTCACACCCCAAAAACTGGTAGACCATTTGCTGTCAATTGGTCACACAAGACAGGGGACACAAATGTATACCTTGCAGGGAACGTTCCCATCCCAAACCCCGGCCTCTCCCCTTTCCTACCAACCAATTTCTTCCCATCATCACCCAACCAGGCAATTTATATTTTACATCAAAGTAATGAAAAAAATTACGAATGCTTAATCAACACATACAAAACAGAGTTACATTTCAAAATGTAAACCATGTAAGAATGACTGCCCTAATAGGGGAGCCAAGCTCTCTGAGGTCCTCAACTCTTATCCCTCACAGAGAGAGATTGGCATGTAGGTTTGTTGACACAGATCATGACCTTCAAAGATTAGGGTCGGTCTTGTGGTGTTCTTATTCTGGAACTCAGTGTCAGCCGCTCTTTTCTTGGCTTTATCTTTATTGGCCTGCTATGGGAATGTAACTGATTTTCTTTCCAATCACTATTTGGAAAGGATTCTCCAACAACTCTATAAGGAGGTTCTTTATGTGACAGTGATGCATTGATTTTTCAAGCTCATATTCTTTTAGCACCGATTCTATTTTGTTTATTATGTCTTTTTTCTGTATCATATCAGTATTCGAATCTTACCTAAATATACTACATTATGTTCCACCAAACAAAGCAACACACATTACTACACTACAACACCACACAATACCACATCACCATTCAACACCGCCCCACTTTACTGTATAACACAGCAGTGCATCATCACTGCACAACACCATAGAACATTACGCTGTATAACACAACACACCATGGCACAACACATCATACCATCACCACATCACACATTACCCACCACCATATCACACAGCAGCACAGTGTACCCTAGTTAGCAACACTGAATGAAATGAAATGAAATGAAAATGAGATTTATAAAGCGCTACAGTTGCCCTGAGGCGTCCAGGCGCTGAAAAACAGATGGGGCCCTCTTGAGGTTACTTTGCTATGCATTAAACAGCAAGGTTTTTAGCTGTTTACGGAAAGTGGTCAGGTTGGGGTTGTTCCTTAGCTGCAAAGGGAGTGAGTTCCAGAGTTTGGAAACGTTATACGAGAAGGAGCGACCTCCTGCTCTGACTCTGCGAGTTCTGGGGATCTCGGCCAGGAATGCTGTAGAAGAGCGGAGGGATTTATTCGGCCTGTAGGGAGAGATCAGGGGTCGATTAATATCTGGGCCCGTTTCCCAGAAAGTCTGGTGGGCAATGCAGAGCGATTTGAATCTTACTCTGTCCCTAATAGGTAACCAGTGCAAGGTCCTCAAGCTGGTTCTCACTGAGGTCCTCCGGGGGATGCCCAGCAATGCTCTAGCAGCACAGTTTTGGGTGCGTTGAAGTTTCTGTAGGGTGTAGTCCGGGGCTCCCAGGTATAGGGCGTTATTAAAATCCAAGCGGGATTGGATAAGGCCCTGTATAATTATCTGTTTGGCCTCGAAGCAGAGGAGGGGAAGGACTTTCTTAATCACTCTGAGGAGGCCAAAACAGGTAGCTGAGATCTTAGTGGCCTGTGTGTTAAAGCTCAGAGACTTGTCGAGCCAGACCCCTAAGCTTTTGATGTTGTCTCTGGGGGGTGGAGCCGCTCCCATGCTTGGTGGCCAACTCGCCTCTATGGAGACGGGGGAGGCTGTGCCCAGGATCATCAGCTCAGTTTTATCGTCATTCAACTTTAGGCAGGAGCTCATCATCCACTTCTTTACATCCTCCAGACAAGCCGCTAGGTCTGGTGGCGCCTGGAGGCCGCTCTTCTCTGCCAGGGAGACCACCAGCTGGGTGTCGTCCGCATAGGAGATGATCTTTACACCATGCGGACAACCTCAGCCAGTGGCCTCATGTAAGCGTTGAAGAGCGTAGGGCTTAAGGAAGAGCCCTGGGGAACTCCACATCCCAAGGGACGAATGGATGAGCGTGATGTGCCATCGAAGACCTGAAAGGTTCTGTTGGACAAAAAAGAATTGAACCATGTCAGGGCATCTCCGGTCACTCCTAAGTTGGCAAGACGGGTTAGCAAGATTTTGTGATGCACCGTATCAAATGCGGCACTTAGATCGAGGAGGATCACTGCCACTGATCCTCCTCGATCCAGGAGCCGTCTTGCCTCCTCAGTCACAGCCAGTAAGGCCGTCTCGGTCCCATGTTTGGTACGGAAACCTGTTTGGGAGGAGTCGAGGAGATGGTTTTCCTCAAAAAACATTGTCAGAGTGGTATTGACATGTTTCTCCAGAATTTTCGATGCCCAGGGGAGTAGCGAGATCGGACGATAATTACTAGAGTTAGTCGGGTCTAGAGAAGGCTTTTTCAACAGGGCCCGCACCATAGCATGCTTCCATGTTGGGGGGACTGTCCCACTGATTATGGAGGAGTTCATGAGCTCCAAGAGCGTGGGGAGAATAGCAGTGCTGGCAAGGTTCAGCGAACCTGGGGGGGCAGGGTCGCACGGGGAGCCGGATTTTATTTTTTGTGCCAGTATCTGTGCGGTTTCCAAAGTTATCAGGGGGAAAGACTCTAGGCATTTGGTTGAGTTTGAAATCAAGTGCGGGTTCTGGCCAGGGGAATCAGAGGGGGGATTGGGAAAGGAGAGATAGATTTTATTAATTTTTTGGAAGAAGAATTCCGCCAGATCATTGCATTTGGTTGGTGAGTTATTGTTATCTGTGACTGGGGGCGGATAACAATAACTCACCAATAACTGCATCACTCCATCCAGCTCCACACCTCAGTACACTATATACAACTGGGCCCTCCAGTATACCTCTCCTTATCACATCACAACATATACAATACAGGAAAGTTACATGTGCCAATCAAGTGTATACCAATTTCATCATGTTTAAAGGGGGAGCAAGCACCCTTTATCTCTGGTCAGCAGGGGTAAAGTGTACATTTCTATGGTCAACAGTCAAGGCAAAAACCTGGGGGAATACCATACAAAAGATTGTCATTTCCAACCGTCTCTCACTCCCATTCTGTGAGCGAGCAATAGGACCAGCATTACTTCACCCATAGATTGGTTCTCTGCCCCCATAACGCATGCCATCACTACCATGAAGTGGTATAACTCTTAGGCACGACATACCATCCTAAATTTATTGTAACATTTGTATAACACTTACTACCCCTCTGTGCGGTGGCAAAACACTTGCCTGCCCAGGTAGAACACTACATCGGTTAGGCTGCGTGGATCAAAGGTGTTTTGTGAGGACCATCGAGGTGCAGATATCATGTTATTTAATGCAGGGTTCAGTGGTGTGGTGGATGGGAACGTGTGAGAGAGATACACCACCCAGTATCTAGAGACGCAGGCTCTGGGCGGAAGAAAGGAAAGTAAGACAAAATGATGTTACAATGCAAAAGGCACAAACATGCGCCTCTCAGCAGAGTCGGCCCTTGCTTCAATAGCACCCTGGCGGAAATACATTTCCAGCTCACGCTATTGCTGGGGAATAAAGTGAGGCAGCTGTCCTTGCTGACTATATTAAAGAAACGGCTTGCCCCGGAACAGACACCTCCGCACCTCCCCCAGCTCACCTGGGCCACCTTAGCTCTCTCGGGCTGGATCCAGGTTCTCTGGAGGGGAGGGGGTCTTGATCTGTGTTGGCAGGGGTTTGAGACAGCTGGGAGGGCAATGTAGGGGGGGCTGATAGGGTGCTAAAAACAGCGACCGCAGCAAATTTAAAATGCTTGGAGTTGGAGCACTTTAAATCAATGAAACCAAGAGAGAGGGGTGTTGCTGTTTGCAGGACCTTTATGTAGATTGGCGCCCTGGGCCTTGGCCCAGCTCACCTATGCCAAAAGACAGCCCTGCCTCGAACATATGCACACTCCAATAGCATTGGCACAAAGCTCGAAGAAGACGCCCAACACAGAGGCATCTGTGGTGGTAACACATAGCAAAACTACAGACACTCGGGAATACGTAAACTAGGATGCGACCAAATGCATCTCTCACCATAGGGGGAGTAAGGTTCTTCCAAGATCAGACAGGACTAATAAACTAAGGGCACAAACAAAGGCCTGATCGCCCGCGTGGGCACCCTGCAACCTGACAAGATTTGACTAGGCCCAGCAAGGAGTCATTAGAAACCGTGGCTTGAAGTGGCAGAATAACACAATAAAACAACCAGGGCGACCCCTTACCACGACCCCCACTTAAACCCCAACTCCCATGGTAGCATAGAGAAGCTTTTCACTCCACAAAGGGCTGCATGCAGCTGCTTCCGGCAGCTGCTAGGACTCACTGCAGACTCCGCTCACGCGGGACTGCGCATGTCTGGTGATGTCATGGTTTAAGGGAAATTGGCCTGTCTTATCTACTGTATAGTCAGTGCTCTGGTAGATCGTGTGGGGGCACAGCGTGTCCTTAATTAGTACAGAAGAATATCAGGAAGCGATTTAGAGGCCGGGATGCGGGGAGGGGCGAGAGAGGAATGCTCCTCAGAGCCTAACACAGAGTGGAGTCGAAAAGACAGAGGAGAGAGTGAGGGAAGGATAAAGGGAGAAAGAGATGGAACGCGATAAGGAAAGAACACGGACTAATAGGGGTGAGAAACCAGAGTCAAACAGAAAACAAGAGTATGCGCCTGCTAATCATAGGCTCATGTAGAGCAGCGGGAGACAGAGAAAGACAAGAACGAGAGAGAAAAAAAAGAGGTGGAGAGATACAAAAAAACAGAAGTAGGTGCCGAGGGAAAGAAACATGCAAAAGGCGAGAGAGAGAGTAAGACAAACGGAAAGAGAGTCTTGGAGATACAGATAGAGAGAAATAGGGACTTTATACTAAGAGAAATCTAGGAACTGATTTAGAGATTTTCGGGGGTTACTCGGTCACAAACGGGACGGATATCCTGTCGCCGTATTACAAGCGCCATGGGATCTAATGCACTTGTAATATGGCGGACAGGATATCCGTCAACATGCAACTGGCCCGCCACCTCGAAGACAACAACATCTTGGACCCGTCCCAGTCCGGATTCAGACGAAACCACAGCACCGAGACAGCCCTCATCGCCGTCACAGATGACATCAGGCGCCAACTAGACAACGGCAAAACATCAGCCCTCATCCTCCTGGACCTGTCAGCCGCCTTCGACACGGTCTGCCATCGCACTCTAAAGACACGCCTCCTAGAAGCCGGAATCCAAGAGAAGGCTCTTGACTGGACCACGTCCTTCCTCTTTGGCAGAACCCAGAGTGTTCGCCTCCCACCCTTCCGATCCGAAGCCACCGACATCATCTGCGGCGTCCCCCAGGGCTCATCCCTCAGCCCAACGCTGTTCAACGTCTACATGGCTCCCCTCGCACAAGTGGCCCGCCATCACGACCTCAACATCATATCCTATGCTGACAACACCCAGCTCATCCTCTCCCTCACCAAGGACCCACACACCGCCAAAACCAACCTCCACGAGGGAATGAAGGCCGTCACCGATTGTATGAACTCGGACAAGACGAAGGTCCTCATCCTCGGACCCACCCACTCAGCCTGGGGCGACTCCTGGTGGCTGACCACACTGGGAACAGCACCAACACCAACCGACCATGCACGCAATCTAGGATTCATCCTCGACTCCTCCCTCTCCATGTCTAAGCAGGTCAACGCCGTCTCCTCCTCCTGCTACAACACCCTCCGCATGATCTACAAGTGGATCCCGACCGAAACAAGAAGAACGGTGAAACAGGCCCTCGTCAGCAGCAGACTGGACAACGGCAACGCACTCTATGCAGGAATCCCAGCCAAACACCTACAATGACTACAGCGCATCCAAAACACCTCCGCCCGACTGATCGTCAATGTCCCCCGCCGCAGCCATATCACCCCCCACCTGAGAGACCTACACTGGCTCCCCGTCGACAAGAGGATCACCTTCAAGCTCCTCACCCACGCACACAAAGCACTCCACAACACCGGACCAGCCTACCTGAACAGCAGACTCAGCTTCCACACCACCTACCCGCCAGCTCCGCTCCGCCAGCCTCACCCTTGCCTCTGTCCCCCACATCCAACGAACGACCTCCGGCAGCAGATCCTTCTCCTACCTCGCCGCCAAGACCTGGAACACCCTCCCTACCCACATACGGCAGACCCAAGACCTACTCGCCTTCAGAAGACTCCTCAAGACCTGGCTCTTCAAGCAGTAGCGTCTTGGGACCCTCATGGGTAAGTAGCATGCTTTACAAGTACTCTGATTGATTGATTGATTGTGGCAGAGTAACACTTCTTTCCACCAAACTCTAAATTTGGCCCCAAGACCTATCAGAGGCAGTTGCGGCCGGCATGGCTCCTGGTTGGGGGGGGGCAGGCGGGGGCGGGATCGCGCTGTGAGGGAATAACAATAATAAAATGTTTTAAAAATAAAACCTGCCTTTCCACTGGGTCCCATGTCTTCACTGCTCCTGCTCTCCTGCCTTCCTGCCTCTGACAGGAACCGGAAGCAGGCACCCAGGCTCCCTCCTCTAAGCCAATCACAATGCTGCAAGCAGCGTTGTGATTGGTCGGGACGGCGCCCAGCCAGGGCCTAATGGGGTGGCCATGTTCTCCATGCAGGCTGCAATGCAGCCCGCATGCAGAAGGACAGAGTGCGCATGACTTGTTTGGGCAGTCCGAAAGGGACGACCAGTCTTTGTGCACTCTGGAGTGGGCAAACCACTCCTCCGCTGCCCTGCTCAAAGAGCAGACCAGCCCCACCCGCCCGCAATGCAAAGCAAATATAAAGTGGTAATAACTACAAGTTATTACCATTTTATATTTTTGATTTCTCGCACTGAGAGAAAGCAGTGGGGCAACGCTCCTCCGCCCTAGTGGAGGAGCCACCTCTTGACAGAGGGGTAAAAACAGAAGAGCCGGTGACTGACAGGGGAATAAAAACTTGAGAGAGGGACAGAGAAGGGAAGAAGAGAGGTACAAGTAGGAGAGATAGAGAATATGAGACAGAGACAGACAGAAATCAGGGCTTAATTTGTAAAAAAAAAATAATATATAAGTGCCAAGGCCCCTGTCATGAGCCCACTGCAGCTTCCACCATTACCCCTGCCGTTGCTGCCAGTGACAATACCAGCACAACTACTAACCATCACACTCCCTACAAGTGTGCTAATTCAGACTATTCCGGATCACCCAAAGCTAAAAGAATGGCTTGAGGGTCCGGTTTTAGGCATTTTAATTGCATATTAAATTACAAAACAACTGTTGTGCTCATTTCAAAGTTAGACTGTCAGCACAACGATGTGGCAAACTATTAAACGTGCCTGAGCTGACAATTAAGTGCCGGTGCAGAGCACTGGAAACCACCGGCTAAAATGAAGTACTGGAAATAATCAATGTCTTCAAGTTGATGTAGAGGAAGGAGCAAGGGTCTGACAACGAAAGTGAGAGCTCAGAGTCTGAGACAAAGTAACTAGAATCTGATAGAAAGTGGAGCCAGTTTCTACCAGGGAGAGAGGAAGGATACCCATGGCTTGAGAGAACGATAGAGAGAAAAAGAAACTTCAAGAGGTAGGTAGAAAAGAACCAGCACCCGTTGGTGAGACTGAAGAACCGGGCCGTGGCAGAGGAGGGAATCAGTGATGAAAGAAACAGGGTCTGACAGGGACAAAGAAACCAGAGTCAGACAGAAACAGGGACTTCAGTACCTGAGAGAGAAATGACCAAGGCCTGGCAGTGAGAGAGAAGTTATGGTTTAAAAGAGAGAACAAACTACAAACAGGGAGTGACAGAGCGGAGAGCCACCAGGGTCTGGAAGACAGTGAGATAGAGGACCTAGAGCTTGATAGTGAGAAGGAGAACTGTGACCTGGCATTGACAGAAGAAGCAGAGTCTGTTTCATAGGACTCAAGACCTGGTAATGAGAGTTAAAAGAATGATGGCCTGGTGAGCAGAGAGAAGAACCAGGGCCCGGCATTAAGAGATGAACCAGGCCTGGAAGTGAGAGAATATCCAGGGACTGACCAGAAGAGAAGAACCAGGGTCTGGTATTAATAGAAGGACAAGGCCTGGCAGTGAGAGGAGAACCAGGATCTGACCGTAAGAGAAGAACCAGGGTCTGGTATTAGGAGAAGAGAACAAGGCCTGGCAGTGAGAGAAGAACCAGGCAATGAGAGAAGCACCAGGATCTGACTGTAAGAGAAGAACCATGCCCTGACATCAAGAGGAGAACTACTGGCCTCACAGGTCCCGATAGTGGGGCAGAAGAAACAAGAACCAAGGTCTCAAAATGTGGGATAAAAGCCAGAGCTTCGTGGCGAGAGAGGATTTAGGGACTTCCAGAGAGAGTGAGAAAGAGGCAGGTTGTGGGTCCCATGTTAAATGGCAGTGACAGACTGACTCTGTGAAGGCTTGCCTCCCTGGGCCCTGCCCAGCCCCTGGATTGCTGCTGGACTTTGTTTTGGGACCCCTCTGCCTTGCCTGGGTGCTGGAGGACTTCCTTTGGACCCTCCTGCCCTCTGCTCCTAGGAGGACCTTGTTGCTGGGGCCCTGGTTGCTTAAGGGGGTCATTCCTGAGGGGCTTGGTGCTGTCTGTGCCCCAGCGCCTTGAGAGCGCTTTATCTTTTTATCCCTGGGCAGAGCGCTGTCATTTTCCCTCGGAGGGAAGCGCCCCTGCCCTTTGTGTGCCCCGAGTGCGCAGGTGCCCATCCTGCGTCTTTATTTGCATTTTTATTACGGGTGCCCACCCCGTGTTTGTGTGCCTAGCGAGTGCCCACCTCGCTTCTACATTTTACTTGCCTACCAAGGGTGCCCACCCCTCATTTACCGCCCTGATTGCCGCCGCCGTCCGCGGCCCGCCTGGTTGTGGGTGGGGCCGCCGGACGGATGTGACGCTAGCACCAGGAAGTGCGGCCGGAAGTTTTTGCCTCAATAGAGGAGGTCGGGAGCCCACCCCGCCTCCACGAGCCCAGAGCGAGCAGAAGAAAAGTCCTCTCGCGGCCCGGGACTCCTGTGAGCTGTGGAGAGCCCCGGGCCGCCAGCGCTGAGGAGAAGCCTTTGCCCCGCCTGTCTGGTCTCCCGTGTGGAGAGGGAGACTGGAGATGCTGCATTCCCGCGCGGCCGGAAATGGAAGCGGGCGGGCGCCTTGTGAAAGCGCTACCGCCGCAGAGAAAGCCACGCCGAGAGGAGACGCCGCAGAAAGGAGACGCCGCCTCCCGACCAGCCGGTGAGTGCAGGCGCCCCAGCGGGTCGCTCCGCTGTGCTTCCTCTGTCCCTGGGTCCCTGAGAGGCTCCTAGGGGGCTTTTGTTTGAGAGCCCTGAGGCTCCTAGGGGGCATTTGTTTGAGAGCCCCGAGGCTCCACCAACGTCCCAGGTGCTTTTTGTTTAGAGCCCGAGAGGCTCCTACATACCCATGGGGCATTTCACAGGGTAGGGCGGCCCCGGTTGGCAGCGGGCCGCTCCCCCACGTTGGCAGCATTTCTTTAGAGCCCACGAGGCTCCTGGGGGCATTGTTGTGTTTAGAGCCCGTGGCTCTGAGGCCCCAGTTTAGTCCTAGAGCTAGGGGGCTCCAATATGCGCAGTATGATGTGTTCTGAGCCTGGAGGGCTCCCAAAATGCGCATTCTTTGTCCCAGAGCCAGAGGGCTCCAGCAGTTGGCGCAGTCTCTGTCCTGAGGGCCCCTGTCGCAGTTTTGTTCTCCAGCTGCCCAGCAAGTATTGGGCAGCTGCACCGTTTAGGTTTTGCTTCTTAGGGGACTTGTACTTTGGACTTAGGAGTGAGTCACACTCCTTCATCCCTACTTGGCCTTCCCCAGCTGCGCAGCACTTAGTGCCAGCTGCAGGGTTTAGGCCCAGTTACTGTCCTCAGCTGCCCAGTAAGTAGTGGGCGGCTGCTACGTTTAGGTATTGGCGCAGTGGCGCAACCCGGACTTTGATGTGTCTTTCCTACACTGCTGAATGTGTTTTTATGCGTCATGTGTCTTTCCTACACCGCTGAATGTGTCTTCATACATCATGTGTAAAGCTTCTGAACTATGCCCCCTAAATTTATTTTTAGGCTTAGGTGGTTGTTTTTCCTAGTATAGTGATACTAGTGAGTTCATGGTTCCCTGTGTGATATTTTCCTAAGGTGCTTAGGGTTGCGTAGGTGGTACTTACATTTCACCAGTGGTTACAGGTTGTGTGCTACATTTGTTATTTGGTGCTACAGTTTATATGTGGGCTAAGTGCTAGTTCTACCAAGTGCTTATTCCTGACAGTGGTCCATGTGGCCCTGTCCTGTGTATATAATCCATTGTAAATATGCCTGTGCCAGTTGGCACAATGTACATCCTGTGAGTCTGATTCTGATGTGTTCTGATAACACAAAGGCTATTTTTATATAACCTTGTGTGGAGTTCCTTTTGTGGGGGGCCTGGGATGTTGTTGCTGGTGGGTGCGTGCGCAAATGCTTTACACATCGCCTCTGAGATAGGCCTGACTGCTCGTGCCAACCTAGCAAGAGGGTGAGCAGGAGTTGTCTTTGCGGGTGACTTCCTTGCCCTAACTTAGAATGGTGGTTTCTGCCTGGCTTTGGCGTTAGCCTTAGCCAACCAGAAATTCCCATTTCTAACATTGTTGGTCAGCGGTGGGAAATGGACTTATGTTTGCGCCGTACCACAGCTACAACTGGCTTCACTACAAAGCTCTGCAGTCACATGGAAAGGGATTATTGTTTCTAAGTTTGTTCTAAATATCATTTCTTTGGAAATGTGTTTCTTGTGCACTGTGAGTTAGGTGTCCCTAGATTGGGAGGGTAGATCATCCCCTAAGTGTAGTATGAGTTTTCTGGATTCACCAGTAAGGGTAGGATCCAGTGGTGGCAGCAGAACTGTGTCCAGTGCATGTGTTCCCCGTCCCGTTCCCGGAGTAATGGTACCTGTGTCACGTGTGGTCAGGTTGAGAAAACAGGGGTGGTAGAAACTGCCTTACCGGTCTGGAGGGGGGGGGGGTGGATGAATGGTGTGTTGCACTGGACAAGTGGTGTGAGTTCTCGGGGAAAGGGAGCTTGCTGAATGAATGAGTGTGAGTTCTCTGGGATGGGGAGCTTGCTGAATACTTGTTGTGTACTCTTGTTTTTGCTCAGACACCTAGGTTCCTTGTGTTAAAATTTTCCCAAGAATGTCTGCGGGAGTGGAGCCTGCTTTTGATTTCTGTGGTCTGTTTAGATACAGTATGTTGGAGTTGGTAAGGTTCTGGGAAAAGAGAGGCATAGGGGATGGAGTGATTCCAAAAGTAGTGGCTGAAGTGTCTTCCAGCCCAGCGTGGTGGAAGAGGTTCAGTGTAGCCCAGCTAGGTCTCGGTGTAGGGGCTCACGTCCTGTCTCAGAGGAGAAGGAGTGGGTGGGACTGCGTGTCTCCAGGTGGACGAAACCCAGTCTCAGGGCCTGGATTGTTTCTGAAGGGAACATCAGGGCGGGGGCCTAGGCTGTACCAATAGGTCATTTGAGGAGGATCTCCCAGAGTGTCTAGAGAACGTGGAACATCTGTAAACAGGGGTCCAGCAGTTCTGGTGTCTGGCAGTACCGCTCCAGTTGGGAGGGTGCAGAAGTCCAGATGGAGGAGAGCCAGTAGCCGGTGTTTCCGGATCTGGATGTAAGGGCAACTGTAAGTAGTGTCCTGAAGTTACAAGAAGAAACTTCTGCCTGAAGAGAAGGTACCGGGTAAGCTGTATGGAGGAGTACTGTCCCTGACCTGGGGGATTGGCCTGCAGTGGTTGCCTTGCTGCTGAAGGAGAAGAGATAGTCTTAGACTGTATTTTCAACTTGTAGAAGTCCTGGTGCGCCAGGCATCTAACCAAAGGGTAGCGTCCCTAGGTTGGGCAGCCAGGTTCAGGTGTTTGCCTGTCCTGGACGGCAGGGCAACTGTAGCCAGTGTCCTGGCCGGTTTGTCTTCTAGGGGTACCACTCCAGTTGGGAGGGTGCAGAACTCTGGAAGGGGGTCAGAGGGAGTCTGACCCCTGTGCATCCGGTGAATTTGAATCCCAGGTGGTAGACCAGTTGAGGGAGAGGTCCTGAACTGGTGGGAGAGTTGTGTTCTGGAGGTTGCTTCTCCTGGGAGAGTGTGCAACCCCAGAAGTAGAGGTAGGGTGGGTCATTCTTGCCCGTGACCTCTGGTCAGCTTGAGGGTGCGGACCCTAGGTTGAAGGATCAGTGGTAGTTTGGAACTACACTGAGAAGGAGGGTGGAGAATGGCTATTGTATGCCAGGGGTTACTACACCCCACTCTGTGGATTGGCAAGGACCAGTGGTATCTGGGTGGCCTAGGGCCTGGTCATAGCCATGGACAACTAAGGAGTACCAGTGGGGTAGCCTAGTTGGGCCTGAATTTTTTTTTAAAGTGTGCTTGTTTATGGATCAATGTGGCGTAGAACCGGAGGGTGTCCCTGCAGTGCGGGCCCGCGTCCGTGTTCTATCGCCCAAAGCAGGGAAGTCCATCACAGTGGTGATTGGTCTGCCCTGCGTTTTGGCTGCAAGGGTTTGTGTTGGACTTGGCCCTTCTGGCAGGTTCACCCCTGAACTTTTTGCCTTTTAGTGTTACATAATTATAATGATTTCTGGTCTTTGTGCACTTTAGCACTGTGGCGCAGTGTAAAGTGCGTGCGCTCTCTGAGTGCGTGTGTGAGATTGGCCTGCCCTCCCATAGGAATGCATGGGGAATGTGTGTGTCCATGGTAATTCCTGATGTGTGGGAAGTGGAAGTGCAAGTGCGAATTTGGTATGTGCAGACTCGTGTGATTAAATGCTGCACGATGATGTGTGCAGTGTTATTGTGTCTAGTGTGGAAGTGCCACTTCTAGAAGTTGGCCTGTCTGTGGAGTGAATGTGCTGGCTTGTGATTGGCTGGGGCTGGCTGGTGTGCCAGGCTCCTGGAGTCAGGATGGGTCTGCCCCGGTGGTGAATGGGAGATCTGCATGTTGATGGCTGGAGAGGAGTGCACCTGGGACCTGAATAGGGCTGGGCTTTCCCCCATGCAATGCTTGCTCCGCCCCCTGTGGTGCGACTGACGACCCTAGCCCATCCTGTGAATAGGCAGAGGGGCTGAGCAAAACAAAGTGCTCAGGAACCAGTTGCATCTGGTTCGCCCCTTGCCTGCACCTTTGACAACAAAGGATTTCCCTGTATAAAAAGAGGCTGTGACCTCTTGTAAACTGTTCTTGTTTTCTGACTAGAATCTACCAGGGGCGTGCTGCTGCTGGGGCCCAGGGGAAGGCTTGCCTCCCTGGGCCCTGCCCAGCCCCTGGATTGCTGATGGACTTTGTATTGGGACCCTTCTGCCTTGCCTGGGTGCTGGAGGACTTCCTTTGGACCCTCCTGCCCTCTGCTCCTAGGAGGACCTTGTTGCTGGGGCTCTGGTTGCTTAAGGGGTCATTCCTGAGGGGCCTGGTGCTGTCTGTGCCCCAGCGCCTTAAGAGCGCTTTATCTTTTTATCCCTGGGCAGAGCGCTGTTGTTTTCCCTCGGAGGAAGCGCTCCTGCCCTTTGTGTACCCCGAGTGCGCAGGTGCCCACCCTGCATCTTTATTTGCATTTTTATTACGGGTGCCCGCCCCGTGTTTGTGTGCCTTAGCGAGTGCCCACCTCGCTTCTACATTTATCTTGCCTACCGAGGGTGCCCACCCCTCATTTACCGCCCCGATTGCCACCGCCGTCCGCGGCCTGCCTGGTTGTGGGCGGGGCCGCCGGACAGAAGTGACGGCGGCACCAGGAAGTGCGGCCGGAAGTTGTTGCCTCAATAAAGGAGGTCGGGAGTCCACCACACCTCCTCGAGCCCATAGCGAGAAGAAGAAAAGTCCTCCCGCGGCCCGGGGCTCCCGCGAGCTGTGGAGAGCCCCGGAGCCCCCAGCTTTGAGGAGAAGCCTTTGCCCCACCTGTCTGGTCTCCCGTGTGGAGAGAGAGACCGGAGATGCTGCCCGCCCGCGCGGCCGGAAATGGAAGCGGGCGGGCACCTTGTGAAAGCGCTACCGCCGCAGGGAAAGCCACGCCGAGAGGAGACGCCGCAGAAAGGAGACGCCGACTGCAGACCAACCGGTGAGTGCAGGCGCCCCCGCGGGTTGCTCCTCTGCGCTTCCTCTGTCCCTGGGTCCCTGAGAGGCTCCTAGGGGGCATTTGTTTGAGAGCCCCGAGGCTCCTAGGGGGCATTTGTTTGAGAGCTCCGAGGCTCCACCGACGTCCCGGGGGCATTTTGTTTAGAGCCCGAGAGGCTCCTACATACCCAGGGGGCATTTCTCGGGGTAGAGCGGCCCTGGTTGGCAGCGGGCCGCTCCCCCATGTTGGCAGCATTTCTTTAGAGCCCACGAGGCTCCAGGGGGCATTGTTGTGTTTAGAGCCCGTGGCTCTGAGGCCCCAGTTTATTTCTAGAGCTAGAGGGCTCCAATGTGCGCAGTATGATGTGTTCTGAGCCTGGAGGGCTCCTAAAATGCGCATTCTTTGTCCCAGAGCCAGAGGACTCCAGCAGTTGGTGCAGTCTACGTCCTGAGGGCACCTGTCGCAGTTTTGTTCTCCAGCTGCCCAGCAAGTAGTGGGCAGCTGCACCGTTTAGGTTTTGCTTCTTAGGGGACTTGTACTTTGGACTTAGGAGTGAGTCGCACTCCTTCATCCCTACTTGGCCTTCCCCAGCTGCGCAGCACATAGTGCCAGCTGCAGCGTTTAGGCCCAGTCCCTGTCCTCAGCTTCCCAGCAAGTAGTGGGCAGCTGCTACGTTTAGGTTCTAGCGCAGTGGCGCAACCTGGACTTTGATGTGTCTTTCCTACACCGCTGAATGTGTGCTTATGCATCGTGGTTTTACCTACACCGCTGAATGTGTTTTTATGCTCCATGTGTCTTTCCCACACCGCTGAATGTGTTCTTATGCATCATGTGTTTTACCTACACCGCTGAATGTGTTTTTATGCGTCATGTGTCTTTCCTACACCGCTGAATGTGTTCTTATGCATCATGTGTTTTACCTACACCGCTGAATGTGTTTTTATGCATCATGTGTCTTCCCTACACCGCTGAATGTGTCTTCATGCATCATGTGTAAAGCTTCTGGCCTATGCCCCCTAAATGTATTTTTAGGCTTAAGTGGTTGTTTTTCCTAGTATAGTGATACTTGTGAGTTCATGGTTCCCTGCATGATATTTTCCTAAGGTGGTTAGGGTTGCGTAGGTGGTACTTACCTTTCACCAGTGGTAACAGGTTGTGTGCTACATTTGTTACTTGGTGCTACAGTTATTATATGGGCTAAGTGCTAGTTCTACCAAGTGCTTATTCCTGGCAGTGGTCCATGTGGCCCTGACCTGTGTATATAATCCCTTGTAAATATGCCTGTGTCAGTTGGCCCAATGTACATCCTGTGAATCTGATTCTGATGTGTTCTGATAATACAAAGGCTATTTTTGTATAACCTTGTGTGGAGTTCCTTTTGTGGGGGGCCTGGGATGTTGTTGCTGGTGGGTGCGTGCGCAAATGCTTTACACATCGCCCCTGAGAGAGGCCTGACTGCTCGTGCCAAGCTACAAAGAGGGTGAGCAGGGGTTGTCTTGGCGGGTGACTTCCTTGCCCTGACTTAGAATGGTGGTTTCTGCCTGGCTTTGGCGCAAGCCTTAGCCAACCAGAAATCCCCATTTCTAACACTAGCCCACAGTGCCCATCTCTTCCTAAATCCAACATGACAGAAACGTTTTCCCCTGGTCAGAGCGCACTATGCCCACCCACAGATATGGCAATATAAATGAGCACTCCCCCCGTAGTCACTTTATTCCTGGCCTGGGGCATCAGCCCCTCCTACTGGGATTGGTGCTGGCCTGGCCAAAAGGACAATATAGAGGGCATCCCCATGTGTGCGCTACCTCAGCCTGTGACAGAGTAGGCTTCCTTTGAAATTAATCCAGTGCCTGGGCACAATCCTTAGGTTATCCTGTCAAGAGAAGTACTACATCTCCCCAAACCCAAGGCTCTTTGACTCTGTCCTGGGAGCAAGTCATGCCTCACTACAAGTTAAGCTTGTGCAGGCAGGTGATAGTTGGAATACTTACAAGGTGACTTTCCGAAAATACCTTTTCCTTAATAGTTTACTATTAAATTGAATTGTGTCTAACTATTAAAGAATCATTTAAATATTGGTATAGCTGGTGCCAATGCAGAACTAGCATTGTAAGGTGGAATAATACGATCTATGGTTGTGCTACAGAGGCAGTCCGCTTACTTTTAGGCTGTTTCACTGTAAGGACATGTGGGACACTGTGGGCCTTTTTATGATCTTTTTTGCCTTACTCTTTCACCACGCAATGTGGTGCAAGAGTGACGCAAACCTTAAGTCAGATTTATGAAGCCATGCAAGGCCACTTTGTGTGGCTCTGAGTGACTCTATAAATCTGGAGTAAGGCTTTACTCTGCCATGGGAAGACACTCCATGGGCATTGCATGGCTGTTGCTACTCAACTCCCATGGTTTTTGATGCGTTTCCAAATTTGCCAGAGCTGGTAAACCTGGGACTGTGGCACCAAGATTGCCTTCCCAGGAGAGGCATAACGAGGAGAAATATCTTTATTTCTTATTTTATTTTATTTATTTACAGAGTTTTATATAGAGCGAACTTGACCTGGAATCGGGTATCAGAGAGCCTTACATAGCACCAGTTGCATAACATGAGGACACATTCATTTTTGTTAAGCACTGGGAGATTAAGTGATTTGCCCAGAATCACAGGATGTTGAGTGTTATTGCCGAGACTCGAACCCGGTTCCCCAGATTCGAGGTTGACCTCCCTAGCTGTCAGTCGTTACATTCTCCTTTTATGTGTGCTGCATTTTGCAGCACACGCAAAAAGAGGAAAATACCTTGCAGGATTGTTTTTGTGCAGGAAGGTGTTTCTTCCTGTACAAAAACAATCCTGCATGCAGCCAGGCCTCTTACACAATGGTGCATTGGCGCTAGGCTGCCAAAAGGGTGCCAGTGTCGAGGAAAAGGCAGGAATGCACCATATTGCCTTAAATACAGTGTATTCCTGTCCTTTCCCTGCCACGCAGTGCAGCACAGCAAGATGACTTGCTGCACTGTACTGCATGACTTTTTCATAAATAGGCCTTTACATGTCAAACTTTTACACACCATGCAACCTGCCTAAATGGGCACTAAGGCCTAACTTAGGAGTGACAGCAATATTTAAAAGGAAGGTTTAGGCCTGTCAAAAGGTTTTATTTTGACAGGTCGAATTGGCAGCTTAAAACTGCTCAGTCAGGTTGCAAGGTCGGCGTGTGTTGGGTTTGTTGTGTCACGGCAGTGAATGGCACAATGTGTGCTGCAAGCACTGGTAACTTTTAACTTAGAGGCAGATGTCATGTTATGCTTTGCACTATATACAAAAGACTTATAGGAAAGTTACATGTGCCAATCAAGTGTATACCAATTTCATCATGTTCAAAGGGGGAGCAAGCACCCTTTATCTCTGGTCAGCAGGGGAAAAGTGTACAGAGTTCTATGGCCAATATTCAAGGCAAAAACCTGGGGGAATACCCCACAAAAGATTGTCATTTCCAACAGCATCTCACTCCCATTCTGTGAGCGAGCAATCGGACCAACATTATGCCAGCCATTGATTGGTTCTCTGCCCCCATAAAGCATGCCATCACTACCATGAAGTGGTATAACTCTTAGCCACGACATACCATCCTTATTTTATTGTTAAATTTGTATAGCACTCACTACCCCTCTGTGCGGTGGCAAAACACTTGCCACTGCACAGGAGGTACATTACATTTGTTAGGCTGTGTGGTTGAAAGGTGTTTTGTGAGGACCATCGAGGTGCAGATGTTATTGAACACAGGGGTTAGTGGTGTGATGGATGGGAAGTGTGGGAGAAATACATATTATTAATGGCTGACAGTAAGCTGGTGCTTGGATCAGCCCTGCAGATCATTTCATGGTATTCTTGCGTCACAGCCTAATATGCCAGCTGCTGCACGAGATCATATGGTGGCCACATCTGGCTCTCCATTATTGCGAGTATTTTAAACATCCAAGGGAGAGACTCCACCGCAAGAAGGGTTGTTACTTATTTAGTTGACGTTTTTTGCAGCACAGCCCACATCAATTCGAGGTCAGAGCGTTAGAAATAACTTGGTGAAAAACGTGTCGTATCAAGACACATATGCTACACAGACTAACTGCAATGAGCGTTTTGGAAGTTCGATCTTGGTGATTATGAGATCAATGTTTGTACATCGCCTTCTATTATTAGTATGGCTATGACTGATACACACAAGACTGGCAGCACATTCTGAGGTACTGTATTAAAAAAATACTGATTTTAATATCTTTTTGCAAAAATTACTTACTACTTTTTGGTGTGTTTGATTTCGCACTACAGAATCTATTTAAATCTTTTTGTTTGGAAAGAACACCAAAGCAAGCCATGAAGTATTTAACGGGTTTGAGGGAAGGGCGGTGGTGTGACCATGTATTATAAAGAATTCAAAACCCTGTGCCATATGCTAAAAGGATCTGACAAGTCACGTTACATTTCCATTACCTTGTAAAATAACTCCCTGGTGACTTGAAATACCCTTACAATGTACAGCAAGAGGTTTAAATGGATGGGCTCTCAAGGTGCTTTAATCATTTACGGCGAAGATTTATTTGCCCACCAGAGAGCGCACAAATTTAGGTATGTTCTTCATCAGTATTTTGTAGGTAAAGAATGATGAAGTATGCAAATAAGGTATACATGCTGCTGAATTTTTTCGAGGTATGCATTTTGAAATAAGCATTTGAGGTAATGAAACGTTGGCTTTCACAGCAGGTTCGTGGTTTCAATTGCATGAAATCTGCCTTTATGTGGACAGTTTCATATACATATAATTCTTAATATCCTCATTTTGATATGAGTAATGTCTTGCACGGTGTACCCAAAGCAATCTTAAGAAGATGTTGAGTACAGCAATGGTGCAAAACGAGTAAAAGAAAATAAATAATCCCTCAATCAACTTTTTTTTGCTTCAGAGAGCTCAAGTAACATCAAAGAAAAATGCAGTGCTCTGAAGCAGGGTCAATTTAGATATAACTTTGTAGAAGAAAGAGGCTTCTCAAAGATGATCAACAATCGCAGCTGTGGGTCGCTTTCCTTCGATCTTTTCAGTGTCATGCACTTGATATACTTATATCAAAATTGTGCTCAAGATACAGACAAGAGAGATAACACAAATTATTTTTGTATGTATTGTTGAGAACAAATTAGGAAATAACACGTTCACTATAATGGGTAATAAAAACGTGCATTTTCTCCTGTCAATAATGAACAACATCGTTTTTAAAAAGTGTGTATACATTAGACCCAATTCACAAAACGTATTTCCTGTTGAGTATTTGTTTCTTTCTTAGGAGTTGAGTGAACTTACTGCTGAATGTGTTGGAGTAAGAAGCACTTAAAGAGAGAAGCTTTGTGAATAGGCCCACGATCTGCAAATAGTAAGCCCTACTATTTTTGTAGTGAATGAGTGGAAATAAAGGCTTACATCAGTCTTGTTCTCCAAAAAATGCATCTTTTACCTAATTTTTCCTTCGCATTTTGAATTTGCTGTTGCATTCGCAAGTCATAGCTCTGGCATTTATTGGCCAGCTGCAGAGATGTTGGCTTTGTCAATACTTGTGTGTGTACGAACGGCCATGTTAAAATAGGGTTTCCTATTCTTCATGGTGAATAAAGTATGTCAAAAGAATTTAAAGATAGCCACCTGTGCGTAAGCACACACGAGCGGCCATCTTTGAATGGTTTTGGAATACTTATAATTGTTTAGCATTTCAGCACGGCTGACATGTCGAAATCGGTTCAGACATCTAGGAATATAAACAATGAAAAAGTATTGCAAAAATGTATAGATGACCACCCATGCAGCTGCCTCACAAGGGTGGCTATCTTCAAATTGCTTTTGAATATTTTACCCCTAATAAAAATGGGACACCCCATTCTAAAGATGTCAAATTATTGCATGACCCAAGCAAAGTGCAGTAGTCTGAAGCCTCAGGGAGGGCTCCAATAGTAGTGTCGCTGGAACTGCTGGGCTTTCGAAAAAAACAAAAAAAGTTTTGCATAAAATCATTTAAATGAAAAATGAAAGGACACTTTGGCCTACCACCCCTGATTCAAAAGGGGACTAATATTTTGGAGCATGTAAACAACATCAGCAAGTAAAATGCCCTCACTCATGGAGAGGGAAACAAATGGCTGAAATGGGCTGACCCATTCCTCTATGCTGTGGCACATAGTATAGTAGTAAAATATGAGTGAAAGACTAATGAATCAAGACTGCCTTTCTTTGTCTCTCTCTCGCCTCTCTCTCTCTCTCTCTCTCTCTCTCTCTCTCTCTCTCTCTCTCTCTCTCTCTCTCTCTCTCAATATATATATATATATATATATATATATGTATTATATATAAACATTTAAAAATATATATATATATATATTCCCCCAATAATAGCTAGTGACTGCCGCCAGGCACCCAATTTTCAGCAGTGCCCATGAACTGGTACTGCCGCCTTGCCACTTCAATTTCTTCAATTTTCCCTTCGCTCAAGGGATCTCCAAATAAAAGGGCACGGCACTCAAGAAGCTTGTTGTTTTTTTGTTATACAAAGCAGAGTTGGAGCCGAGTATAAATGTCCATGCGTTGCAGCTATCACTAGCCTTGTTCAGGACTTTGATAGCCGAAACGCTTGGACATTTATACATATATATGTATGTATACGTGTGTGTGTCTATATATATATATATATATATATATATATATATATATATATATATATATATATATATCAAATTACCACTCAAAGGTGCATTGTGGCACCGCAAAGAGAGAGAGACTCCTTTTTATTTTGCTGATACTGCCGGGCGCAGTAATGTTTATTGTTCAGCCATATACAGAGTGCAAAAATTCTGACCTATAACGCGTTTCGGCCAACAGGGTGGCCTTGTTCACATACATGCGTCGCAAGGTGGTGACGTTAAAATAAGGCAATTTATGAACATGTGAAATAGAGAATACCAGTAGAATAGATAGTGAAAAAATACTGTGTGCATAAATACTTAGTGAGAAAATACTTTACAACACGGACATTATTCAGCATGATTACCGCTCCACAAACTTTAGATCAGCGGAAATACATTATTACAGGCAAATGTAAGAAATTTACAAATACAGAGATGCAATCATCTTGTAAAGATAAAAAATACTTTTTACAAAACAAAATGTAATTTGTGGTTACTCAAACGATCTTAAAAAGTGTTTATCGACTGTATGAAGAGAAAGTCTAGGATAACCTTTACCTCTCCGCATCATTCAATACTCTTAGACCCAATCAGGTAAATAGCAGGTTTATCTGTTATCACAAGGGTAATCAAGCCATGCGTACTTTATATATTAACTGTCCAAATGCTGAAATATCCTGCCAGCTGGTTACCAACTTTAGTGAATTACGATAACTGCACAAATGCATTGAAATCCTGCATACCAATAGACATATTGGGCAAAATAAAGTAAAAGCGAGGAATCATGATGTAAAGAAATTGCAGTTCTTATCAGTGGAATTACTCTCACCATACATTGCCTTTGCCATAAAAATAATGCATGTTTGATCGACCAATATTGAATTCATGATCATATGAGGTTCTAAGGAGCTTAAACATAAAAATACGTATCATCTCAATATACTGCCTTCAAGATTTCATCAACTATATACATGTGCCAAAAAATTGCTATAAAAGTGCCTAAATAAGTGCAATGAATAAAGTAAAAAAACTAACCTCTGAGAGAAGGCAGAATGCTAGTTTGTTGTAACCTATAGTAATGCAACATTTATATACAAATTATTGTGTATATGAAGGAAAAATTATGGTCCTTTCGGGTCAAAGCTACAGCACGTCGATGACTAACTATTACTTGTTGCCGTAATGCATATACCAAGTTGTATCAACATCCCCTTATGTGATGAAACTAATTTAAATCATTCAAATGATTCAAAAGATTACTGTGATTCACTATCTGTGTAGGGGATATACGGAATCTATGGCATAGTAGGTAAGTGGCTATTGCAGACAGTGGTGTTAATCTTCACAAATGTGTCCAGTTCTACTATGCATTTAGTCTCTAACTGCCTCAACAGTTTCTTACGGTTCCCCCCTCGTTTGTTTAACGGAACACTGTCTATGACATAATATTGGAGCACTTTGAGGGTATTCCCGTGTTCCACCTTGATATGTCGGGCGACCAGATATGAGGGGTCGGAATTAAGAGTTGCACGCAAATGCTGCAGGATACGTACATACGCTTGGAGCTTTGTGCTCCCTACGTCGCTGAGCCCACAGATACACTGCAGAATGTAAACGGTGCAATCTGTGCTACACGTGTAGTGTCCCTTCAGATTAACAGGAACACCTGAAAATGCGGTGGTGTACAATTTCATATTCACCCCAAATGTACACGCACGGCATGTGCTGCACTTAAAGAAACCCTTTTTGGGGGAAAGCCACCAGCTTTTTGTGTCCAATTCAGGGCTAGTCTTGACTAAATCACTGCGTATAGAATGTGCTTTCCTGCATGTGAAATTAGGTTTAATAGGCAGTATCTGTGACAGAGTAGCATCAGTGAGTACTATGGGCCACTGCGCATTAATGATGCCTTTGATCACATTGGCTTGCCTGCTGTATGTGGAAATAAATCTGCAAGCTACATTATCAGAATCACCCTGGATCTCGCTGTCTTTCGCGTTGTCACAAGGCGAGGTAGCATTCAATGGTGTGGTGGAGTTGGTTTGCAATAATGACTGTCTATCTTTGTCATTAGCTTTCTTAAGGGCCATGTCAAGTTTTTTTTTTGCTTTATATCCTCTTTGCAGGAACCTAGTTCTTGTTGCATCTTGTGCTGCTGCCAAAGACTCCCTAGTGCTACAGGCTCTGTGTATTCGTAAGACTCCCCATAAGGCAAACTGGAAATAGTGTGGAGGGGATGGAAGCTGGTGGCGTGCAATAAGGTATTACCTGCCGTTGGTTTTCTGAATAGACGTGTCTCTATGGCTCCATCCTGTATGTACCCTGTGATGTCTAAAAAGTTTAATGTAACATGATCAGAGTGTGCCGTGAAGTGTAAATTTAAATTGTTACTATTGATTGCTTTAACGAAGTCATCAACCAGTTGAGATGTTCCCTTCCAAATAATAAATACATTGTCGATATATCTCCACATATGGACCACATGTTTTTCATACATGACTTTGTGCTCAACCCTGAGGACATGCTCCTCCCATCAGCCTACGTGCAAGCACGCATAGCTAGAGGAGAAGCATGCCCCCGTGGCCACGCCCTATTTTTGCCGATAGATCTTCCCATCGAACATAACCATATTGTTATGTAGGCACCAGTGTATCATTTTCAGTAGCAGGATATTATGTCTGTACATAGAAATACATCTTTTCTTTAGAAAATGATTAACAGAATTTAAACCATCATTGTGCCTTATGCTCGTATAAAGGACGGCTATGTCAAGTGTCAAAAGCATATAGTCACTGGACCATTGTAACACATTCAGATTCCTCAAAAAGTCTTTCGCATCTCTTAGATATGTGGGCAAATTAATATATATATATATATATATAAGTCTCAAAGACGAGGCCTGCAAACTGCTACTCTACAGTACAAAGGCATTACTTTTTTATGTTTTTTTTATCAGACAGATCGTAAATGAGAAATTTCACCTCAAATTTGAGGAGTCGACAAAAGAAGTGGGTAAGCCAATTTCCAATGCAAAAGCCCGTTTTGTTCTGCAATTGTTCATATTTTCTGCTAAAAACAGAACATATTTAATTGACCCACACTCTTATATCTTTCCCAGAGATTTTCCGACATCCATGTATGTCATGGGGTTGTTAGCAGAACGTTTTCAGCCAATAAATATATTGTGGGCCAAATGTGTTACTTCTTTGTATCATCCTGTGATTGTTAACGTTTTCCCGAGCTGAAGGCCACCCATAGCAAACCATCCAGCCTGTCTGTCACAGGGGCACAATGCGCTCTCACAGCCTGTGCACAGATGGAGCAGTGCAGCTGGCCGCCTTTAATTATCAGGAAGCCAGGAATGAATGGATTCTTCCTGGTACTGGAGAACGCCTGGAATGTCCCATAAATAGAAATACATTTCTGCTCACTTGCAGTCACACTGTGGCCCTCTTCTTCTCAAGGAGGCGCTTTGTTGTTGCTTTTCTCAAAGTTATTTTTCTGTGACTGCAGTGTCAGAAAGTTAATAATTACCCTGCGATCCCAGCAACCGGCTATCTGCTGTTTAGAGGACATCTTTTTTGTAATAAGGGGTGTTTGATAGGGAGATTGGCCTGATTTGCTGTTGCTGAAGATACATGGTTTATTCTGTTCTTTCATTCTGGCTGTGCAGTACTTCTCAGGGTTGATTTGAACCTTGGAATCCAGGTTTCTCAGAGTTAGGGGCTCATTCTGAGTCCTGTGCGTATCCACACTCGGGGTTAAACTGTAGTTTGCACCCGCATCAGGTTGCAAGTAGTGTGGAAATATCACTCTCCACCACCCACCTCCATGCACAGGGGCAGATGTTTTGCAGTAAAACACCTCTAATATTTCGAGTTTGCAACTCAGAACGAAGACAGCAAGCATGCAGGATTAGCATCCAATCCTCTATTCCAAGGTGTGGGGGTCAGAATGTGGAGTGTAGGAAGGAAGGATCTGCTTTCATGGTTACCCCCACTTTTTGCTAGTGTCATTTTGTTTTTCTGACTAGTCTGACTGGGATCCTCCTAATCAGGAGCCCAGTCTCTGTGCTTCCGCCCTAAATTGGACCATGAGGAGTACTTAGGTACCCCCAGGTTGGCTTCTGGTGTACCCTTGTAAGTCCCTGGTATATGGTACTAAGGTACTCAGGGCATAGGTACACTAGGAGTACCCCATGGGCTGAAGCATGTATTATGCCACCCATGGGAGACCACTCAAATTGTGACTACCGGCCTGCCATTGCAGCCTGTGTAAGCTGGTGTTAGCACCACTTACCAGAGATATATGTTTTCCTATATCTAAGGTCACAACACTTAAACCTGTAAGTCACCCCTAAGGCAGGCCTTTCAATTCTGAAGGCAGAGGCATGAGCAGGACACCCCTACAATTCCCGTAGTCGATTCTCCAGGCAACTTAAGTGCATCAGCCATTACAATACATAGGGTTGCCAGGCGTCATTATGCAATGGCTAACTCTAAACTGGCTGTAACTTTCCCTTGCATGTTTGGTATCAAACATGTTAGAATCATACCCTAACACCGTAAAAGGTGTTGGCGGTATGATTCCATGCCCGCCTCTGGGAGGCCTGGGAGGCCCGCCATGCTCCCGGTACCAGTCTTTCAGATCCGGACAGTATAGACTATGGCTGCTGCCGAACAGAGACAAAATTCCGCCTTCCTGCTGCTGAGCCAAGCTCAAGCAGGGGAAGGTAGGACAATAGGGTTCCTGTCACAGGGAGGTGTGACCACCTCCCAGACAGGACTTAGTGTATTGGGCCAGCGTGGGTGCGCTTGGCAGTGCCACTAGACTGCTTTGAAGGGCACATTTGGAGCCCTCCTGGCATGCTCCAGTTGGAACCAGTTCAAGGAGCCCTTGGTTCCCGCTCTGGCGCGAAACTGGACAAAGGACATGGGAGAATCCTTCCCACTGTCCAGCCCCTCCTCTGGAAGGAACCCCTGAATTGTCCCAACCTTTTCATTAAGGTATGTAAGGTCTTACCTGTGGGTGGTTCCTTAGATTCTTCGTGGAACAAGATTCAGTTCCGAAACCACTTCATCTTCAACCGTCTAGGCACTTTGGACTGCTTTGGACTTCGCTTTGGGAACAGATACTGCATCTGGAAGACTCCTGCTGCTCATGGTCTTGTTGTCGTGCCAGTCTTCTGCATCGTCTGTGCCTGTGCTCCATACAGGTTCTTCTCCAGGCCTGGGGGCATCCAGGACACCAGAAGGAATCTCCCTTGGAGTGAAAGAGTCACTCCCCTGCATCTGCAGGCACGGCTATGAAGCTGACTGGTCTGCTGTTCCGGAGCTCCCATGGACTCCGAAAGGTTCAGTAACACAGGTGGTGGTTCTGCCACACCCTCGAGGCCTCCACTGCCTTCACAGCAAGTTTGAAGCTAGTATCCACTCGTCGGAACCGCTGGAGCAGTACCCCTGTGCACTGTGTTATTTTGCCATTGCCAAGGCTTGTTGACTCTCTTCACCAGAGATCTTCGGGCTCCAAGGAGCTTCAGCTGCCAGCATCTCTTGCTAGCAAGACCTTTGTCCTCACCACATCCTCTGCACCGTGGGCTTTCATCATTGGTGAGCTGCTCGAGGTCCTCTTGCGACTCCTGTGCCTCCTGCCTGTGGGTCCTCTTGAGGGTCTTCTTTGGCTCCAGTGGGCTCTCCTGTTTGCTCAGGGTCTACTCTGACTTACCTGCTCATGGGGAGTCCCTTGGACCTTGCTGGTCCCGACACTGCACCTTTTTTGTCTGCCACGTTCATTGCCACTGCCAAGACTTGTTGGTGCTCCCACCGGACACTGAACCCATGGCTCTTGACATCCAATGTGGGCCTGCTCGTGAATAGCTGCTGATCTTTCACAGCTACAGCGCCATGGTCATAGTCAACTATCCTGCATATTCAGACATTGGTGAGCATTCGCCTCCCGTGCCTCCTGGTCACACCTGAGTGGCATAGACTCTGCCCTCTCTGCTTGCAGGTACCTCTCTTCCTGACTCCACCCTTGGGTTCCACCAGACTCTTTCACCTTAACCAGCATCATCCTTACTGAAGTCCTCCATTGTGGTCTACAGCTGTTTCTGATGTAACTTTGCACCTATGCACCCGGCTTCACTGGTGTAGGTATCATGGTTCCTGGGGTATCCACAGGTGGGGTGACTCTCCAACCTTCCATTTTCCACAGGGTTTCTTCTGAGTCCCTCTGGGAAGGGTCCTTCTTCTTAAAAAAAACTGCAACCGTGACTTCCCCATAGACTTGTATTGAGCACATGGTTATGCTTCCACTCTGCACACGGCCTCCATGGGGTTCTTGGGTACTTACCTTGGAAGGTTCCTTAGCTCCTACATCTTATGGGTCCAGTCTCGACTTCTTGTTCTACTTTCTTCTCTGCCTCCCTCTCCTGGTATCCTTTGAATTCAGGGACCCTCTTTTGTTTTTGGAGTTCCAGTCTCGACTTAGGTCATGGTGCGCATTCCACTTTATTAGTATATGATTTGGTCTCCCCCTGGGGACCACTGTGTATTTCTGCTACTTACCTGTTCTATTGTTGAAGTACTGTGTGTATTGTGATTCTATCACTGAGCAGGAGATATTATAATGTGTTAGTGAGCGTTTACAATAAATACATCTTTTTATAACTACACTGTGTGGTTCTTTTTCACTTAACCAACACTATTATTAGTACTGGTAAAACAAGCTGCTTTACTCTCCTTCGGGACTAAGCCTGAAGGCTGCTCTCCACAGGTACCGCTTAGAGAGCTTTCTGTGGTTGCCTAAGAAAACCATTAAAATCACCACAAGGATTGTCTAGATTAGTGCAGGATGCATCTCTTGAATAAGTGTGCACCATAAAGTAAGCAAGCCTCCAACAGGGAAGTAACACCAATTGTAGTACTTACCACAACGAGGATATCAGTATTTACAGGTTGCCAGATTATCCCCCTGTGTAGCATAGCACTCCTGCTAAAGCTCCATTGTGACTGGAAGACACAAGAGAACCAGTTAATCAAACCATGTCCCCCCTTGTAAAGACTGAAGAAGGGGAGAAAAGGCAAACTGTAATTTATTAGATTGTCATTGCGAATCACAAATGTCTTTGAAGCTCAAAAAGACAGATGTACAAAATTTTAACACAGCGCATCAAGCAAAGATTCGCCTCAAAAACCAGGGGTGGGGTGCCTGCAAATGCCCAAGTACCACCCATGGTGTGTCCAATGGTTGTATGATGGAAGAAGGACTCCCCTATCCATGCATGCCTTAACAAAGTGGTTTTAACAACACCCGTGTCTTTACCTCACATGCCTTTTAGAACAAATTTTGTTGTAAAGGCATGATTGGTAAAGGCATATGCTTGGTAAAGTTCAGACTCCAGCCCCTTCCCGCCCTGAGCCCTAAAACAATCTACCGGCCTCAGCCGTAAAAACTACCCTGAGCCCTAAAATGCAGCTCTTAGCCCTAATATCTACCCCGATCTCAGCCTGCCGGCCCTGAGCCCTAAAACTGGACAATAGCCCTTAGAACTGACTCTGTCCCCACCTTGACCCCTAAACCCCGTCCCTCAATCCCTAAAAACTACCCCAACAACACCACACACCCTGAGTCCTGAAACCCTGCCACAGCCCTAAAACCTACCCCGACGCCCTGGGCTTGGCAACAGCCCTACCTAACAAGCCACGTCCTGGCCCATCCCCGTTCCAATCCTTCCTGTTTCTCTCCCTGCCCATCCGTTCTGCATCTTGAGTACTGACCAAGTTAACCACGTTTAAACGTGGTTAAGGCATATGATTGGTAAAAGCAAGCATTGTTCCGCTTGCGTGGAATTGGCACACGTGGTTTAGACCGCTTTGTTAATGCCATTTGCCATGCCCCATTGACATATTTACAACAAGGGGTGGTGAGGGACAGAGTCTCTGAATCAAGCAGAAAGCTCTCACCCAGTCAAGAGATCAGGGCTAGATCCAACACCGTTTTTTAGCTCACTGCACCATCCCAGTTTCAGAACCTGGCTGTATGCAAATTAGTCTGTTCCTGTCCCAGTGCATGATGGGAACAGGGCAAACCAAACTACAAAAGCCAATTCTTACACTGGGAAGGAAACAAGCTCCCGGGGACCGGTTTCTGGCATTACAGCCGTCTTCGGCCCGGTTTGCTTGAATCCTGATGGTGCAATGAGCAAGGGTCTCACATCTGAGAATACCCTTCCACGCTTAGGGTGGACAAAAATATTTACAACAAGGGGTGGTGAGGGACAGAGTCTCTGAATCAAGCAGAAAGCTCTCACCCAGTCAAGAGATCAGGGCTAGATCCAACACCGTTTTTTAGCTCACTGCACCATCCCAGTTTCAGAACCTGGCTGTATGCAAATTAGTCTGTTCCTGTCCCAGTGCATGATGGGAACAGGGCAAACCAAACTACAAAAGCCAACTCTTACACTGGGAAGGAAACAAGCTCCCGGGGACCGGTTTCTGGCATTACAGCCGTCTTCGGCCCGGTTTGCTTGAATCCTGATGGTGCAATGAGCAAGGGTCTCACATCTGAGAATACCCTTCCACGCTTAGGGTGGACAAAAATATTTACAACAAGGGGTGGTGAGGGACAGAGTCTCTGAATCAAGCAGAAAGCTCTCACCCAGTCAAGAGATCAGGGCTAGATCCAACACCGTTTTTTAGCTCACTGCACCATCCCAGTTTCAGAACCTGGCTGTATGCAAATTAGTCTGTTCCTGTCCCAGTGCATGATGGGAACAGGGCAAACCAAACTACAAAAGCCAATTCTTACACTGGGAAGGAAACAAGCTCCCGGGGACCGGTTTCTGGCATTACAGCCGTCTTCGGCCCGGTTTGCTTGAATCCTGATGGTGCAATGAGCAAGGGTCTCACATCTGAGAATACCCTTCCACGCTTAGGGTGGACAAAAATATTTACAACAAGGGGTGGTGAGGGACAGAGTCTCTGAATCAAGCAGAAAGCTTCATCACCACCCCCCTTTTTGTAAATCGTTTTTGGCCACTATAGGTGTGGCAGGGTATACTCAGACATGAGTCCCTTTCTCACTGCTCCATCAGGATTCAAGCAAGCCGGGCCGAAGAAGGCTGAAATGCCAGAAACCGGTCCCCGGTAGCTTGTCTCCTTTCTGGTGAAGAATTGGCTTGGTAGTTTAGTCTGCCCTGTTCCCATGATGCACTGGGCCAGGGACAGACTGATTTGCATATAGCCAGGTTCTGAGCTGGGATGGGGCAGTGAGATAAATAACGGTGATGGATCAAGCCCTGATCTTTGGACTGGGTAAGAGTGGTCTGTTTAACTCAGACACTCTGTTCATCACCACCCCCCTTTTTGTAAATCGTTTTTGGCCACTATAGGTGTGGCAGGGTATACTCAGACATGAGTCCCTTTCTCACTGCTCCATCAGGATTCAAGCAAGCCGGGCCGAAGAAGGCTGAAATGCCAGAAACCGGTCCCCGGTAGCTTGTCTCCTTTCTGGTGAAGAATTGGCTTGGTAGTTTAGTCTGCCCTGTTCCCATGATGCACTGGGCCAGGGACAGACTGATTTGCATATAGCCAGGTTCTGAGCTGGGATGGGGCAGTGAGATAAATAACGGTGATGGATAAAGCCCTGATCTTTGGACTGGGTAAGAGTGGTCTGTTTAACTCAGGCACTCTGTTCATCACCACCCCCCTTTTTGTAAATCGTTTTTGGCCACTATAGGTGTGGCAGGGTATACTCAGACATGAGTCCCTTTCTCACTGCTCCATCAGGATTCAAGCAAGCCGGGCCGAAGAAGGCTGAAATGCCAGAAACCGGTCCCCGGTAGCTTGTCTCCTTCCTGGTGAAGAATTGGCTTGGTAGTTTAGTCTGCCCTGTTCCCATGATGCACTGGGCCAGGGACAGACTGATTTGCATATAGCCAGGTTCTGAGCTGGGATGGGGCAGTGAGATAAATAACGGTGATGGATCAAGCCCTGATCTTTGGACTGGGTAAGAGTGGTCTGTTTAACTCAGACACTCTGTTCATCACCACCCCCCCTTTTTGTAAATCGTTTTTGGCCACTATAGGTGTGGCAGGGTATACTCAGACATGAGTCCCTTTCTCACTGCTCCATCAGGATTCAAGCAAGCCGGGCCGAAGAAGGCTGAAATGCCAGAAACCGGTCCCCGGTAGCTTGTCTCCTTTCTGGTGAAGAATTGGCTTGGTAGTTTAGTCTGCCCTGCTCTCATGATGCACTGGGCCAGGGACTGACTGATTTGCATATAGCCAGGTTCTGAGCTGGGATGGGGCAGTGAGATAAATAACGGTGATGGATCAAGCCCTGATCTTTGGACTGGGTAAGAGTGGTCTGTTTAACTCAGACACTCTGTTCATCACCACCCCCCTTTTTGTAAATCGTTTTTGGCCACTATAGGTGTGGCAGGGTATACTCAGACATGAGTCCCTTTCTCACTGCTCCATCAGGATTCAAGCAAGCCGGGCCGAAGAAGGCTGAAATGCCAGAAACCGGTCCCCGGTAGCTTGTCTCCTTTCTGGTGAAGAATTGGCTTGGTAGTTTAGTCTGCCCTGTTCCCATGATGCACTGGGCCAGGGACAGACTGATTTGCATATAGCGAGGTTCTGAGCTGGGATGGGGCAGTGAGATAAATAACGGTGATGGATCAAGCCCTGATCTTTGGACTGGGTAAGAGTGGTCTGTTTAACTCAGACACTCTGTTCATCACCACCCCCCCTTTTTGTAAATCGTTTTTGGCCACTATAGGTGTGGCAGGGTATACTCAGACATGAGTCCCTTTCTCACTGCTCCATCAGGATTCAAGCAAGCCGGGCCGAAGAAGGCTGAAATGCCAGAAACCGGTCCCCGGTAGCTTGTCTCCTTTCTGGTGAAGAATTGGCTTGGTAGTTTAGTCTGCCCTGTTCCCATGATGCACTGGGCCAGGGACAGACTGATTTGCATATAGCCAGGTTCTGAGCTGGGATGGGGCAGTGAGATAAATAACGGTGATGGATCAAGCCCTGATCTTTGGACTGGGTAAGAGTGGTCTGTTTAACTCAGACACTCTGTTCATCACCACCCCCCCCTTTTTGTAAATCGTTTTTGGCCACTATAGGTGTGGCAGGGTATACTCAGACATGAGTCCCTTTCTCACTGCTCCATCAGGATTCAAGCAAACCGGGCCGAAGAAGGCTGAAATGCCAGAAACCGGTCCCCGGTAGCTTGTCTCCTTTCTGGTGAAGAATTGGCTTGGTAGTTTAGTCTGCCCTGTTCCCATGATGCACTGGGCCAGGGACAGACTGATTTGCATATAGCCAGGTTCTGAGCTGGGATGGGGCAGTGAGATAAATAACGGTGATGGATCAAGCCCTGATCTTTGGACTGGGTAAGAGTGGTCTGTTTAACTCAGACACTCTGTTCATCACCACCCCCCTTTTTGTAAATGCCCCATTGACGGAAAACAATGCAAAGCAGTACATAGTGCCACTTTGTGTTACTTTAGGGCTACTTTCCAGTGCAAAACAAGGAACACCTTCCTGCACAAAAAAAATCCTCAGAGGTATATTCCTCTTTCTAAGTGTACTGCACAATGCAGCGCACTTAAAAAGAGGATAGAACGAGATGAAATAAAGATGTTCTGCCTTGCTGTTCCTCTGATGAGAAGGTGTACAATTCTGACACATTCCCAGGTCTACCAATGTTGGTATATCTAGGAATATGTCAGAATCCATGTGTGGATGGGTGGAAACACCCATACTCCACTCATGGCATGCCTCCCTGCCACTGTGTAACGCAAAGTAGGGATTTACGCTGCCTTGCCTTAGTCTATATTATTAAGCCACTCAGGACAACGTGGCCTCGTGTGGCTCGATAAATCTCATTTAGGTTTTGTGTCAACCTTGCAAGGCACTAGATCAATGCAAAACCTTGATAAATATGCCCCTAAATCCCAATTCTGCACTTTGCACTGGCGTGCATCACTGTTGTGATTCAAACCTGGCGAAAAGCATCAGAAGGTCTGCTCCATGATGTCAATATGATGATGGTTACCAATCATAATCAGCATTACCATTTCTTTGCTGTTTGGAAGGAAGCCTATCAGTGCTTTGTGATCTCTCATGTGGTTTCAAAGCATTGAAAGGTTACCAACTTCCTTCTCAGTCGTTAGCTGGTCACACAGTGGAAGGAAACTGTCTATGAGCAACAGTTCCCATTGTGTGAATAATAACAGCGGTCACAGGAAGGGAGAAGGCCAGTCGCGGTCGGTGCAGGTAAAAGTGGTGAGGCGGGGCAGGGGCGGCAAGTCGACAGATGACGGAGTAGGGAATAGAAAAGAAAAGGAAACCATTTACCTTGCAATTGCCGCATGACCAAGCGAGTGCAAGGTAAGTGGTGTTATTTTTTTTTCCTTATTCTGTCTTTTGGCTCCAAATCAATCATGGCCAATAATGCATCTGGCCCAACATGCTACCTATAACTTTGCATCAGCTGAAAAAATACACAAAATCAACATGCTGTTATTCCCAAATGGCAATTTCATGTGTGGGCCTTTGCATACAGGGCATGCACATACATGTAGTTGTGAGTGAGCTCACGGATTGGCTATACCACGGGGACCACGCCCCTTATTCACAAAGGATGCCCTCCCAAATGCACATGCCCATGTTCTGTCTTTTTCCTGGAAATGATTGGTCCAGATCTAGGTAATGTGCAGCTCAAAAAAGAGTTTTTCTTGAGTCATTCCTGCTATGCTATGTTATGTTATGTTATTTTATGTTAAGCCATACTTTTAGAGCGCACGGCTACCCCAGGGGGTGTCCCGGCGCTTTGACAAAGAGGCCTGAAAACCAAAAGAAGCAACTTGTGCAAATGCTCGCCCAGTGCACAAGTGTAGTATATTTAGCATTTTTATATTCTGGTCACAAATGAATCTGAAACGTTGCAGAGCTCGGGGTGCTTATGGGCAGTGTACTGGACCGCCCCATCCAGACCAATGTGGTTGGATGACATCAGCATGTTCTACCCCTCCACTAACATGGGCGCAGGGAACTTATGGTTATGTAAGTGTCCATCATGAACACTGTACTAACGCAAGCAGATGGAAAAGGCATGCCCGGGCATGCGCAGTAAAGAGCTTCTAGGCTGGCCCTCCTCATGCGGGCACCACATGTACATCTAAGGTCTGTAAATATGAGACATCCACTTTGTGTCACAGCATGGTGCGCAACTTAGAAATAACTTCTTTCTTTAGGGCTGCTTGAGAATCAGCCCCATTCAGCTGAATGTTATTCCATCTGCAGGATTTTGACACTGATATATTGCCACCCCATTCTGCAACAGCATAAAGCAGTCTATTTTCAACCTTTGACAATTATCATCCAAATCAACAAGACTACGATGACTTCCTGTCCTCTAATATATTCTAGCAGAATCCTTGTATCCAGCAATGTCCTGGCAACTCCTGATTTCTACACCAAATCTACAATGACCTACTCCTCCACAGCACCCTATAATCTTTGACAATTCCAACAAAACATTCAACCGACTTTTGATACACAGTGTGCTCTATGCACATTATCTGCAAGAAAGCCAAATCTACAACCATGGAACAGGGTTGACAGACTGCTATTGAAAATGAAGACCAATGGCGCAAACATAAGAACCCAGAAAATCTTGACACTTATTGACTTGCCTTGGACAAGCTCACTTTTACTCTTGACAATGCCACGTCAACATACTTTCAGAACAGCATCTGATTACTACACCCTCATCTCTTATGTACTATCAGTAATTCAAACCACCTACAAGGTCCAGACGTTACATCTTTTCCTCCATGACCGCCTTGACAAGACCATCCTAACTTTACTCCTCTTCCTCAACCCTTTGATATATAGGAAGCGTTCATTACTACTACCTCCATGGGAGCACTATACAAAGTAATAAACATTAAAAAAAGTCCATTCCTCCCTTTCCCCAACATTTCATTCTTTCCAGCTCATGGGTCCTCTCTATGTGAAAAGGAGTTTAACTTCACCACTAATAGAACCTTATACCACTTGCAAACTTCACCTGGGCCCTGCACAAACTATTGACAATTGTTTTTAAATTTGTCCATGGAAGTTTGAATTGATATGATTTGATGCCTTGCTAATGTGGTGCAAAGATGGAACTTGGCTCTGAATAAAAATTTAAGAAAAATACAACATGACTCTAACACCAACACTCAAAAACAATAGCAGCGTAATGACATGGTTTTGTAGGTTTTAGTTTAAGAAAAGAAGAGTGTAGGCATTATGAACATTAAGAGGAAATTCATTCAAGGCCATTGATCCTAGAAAAGTAAGCGCCCTGCCCTGAATTTGGGGCCTTGCAACAAAAGAAGTAAAGCTGATCATAGAGTCAGATGAAATTGTCAGAGAAAGAATTGATCGCATAGGCAGAAGCAATCTATTCTACAGGTAGTCAGTGAAGCTATCTATTTGCAGTGCCCCACAGCCATACGAACGGAGAATTATTTGCAATTTCATCAGTGTGTTCCTCAGGATCCTAAAGTAAAATATTGCCAAAGTCCAATCTTGAAGAGCATGCAGACAGCAGCCACTTGCACCTTAAAGTTGGTTGGCAAGAAGAGCAGAACTTTGTTTATTGTTTTCAGGACACAAACAGCAAGGTGAGATGACTCAGTTGATCTGGGTCCCATAGTAGAGGTTGTCACCAGTATTGATCCTCAAAGATTTCACCTTCTGCTTACCTTTGTGGGGAACCTAAGGCTGCTGATGAAAGAGTCATTCCACCTATGTTTGTGGTTTCGTTCTTAGAAGCTGGGTCTTCTCATAGTGGGCAGAAGAAGCTTCCTCATGCTTCTCTTGTCCTCTATCTGAAGCATATTGGAGCTCATCCAACCCTGATTGCCTCCCAGGAGGTTTCTCAGGGCAGGCACTGAAGAATTACGATTGTCTAAGTGAACAATGAAATGTCCCTGGACTACTTTGCTGATCTAGTAATACACTACACACTCAGATGAGATTTTCTGGTTACACCATGGGTACTCACAAACATTTTTTCAGGGGCCACAAAGTACAGTCTGTGGTGTGACCGAGGACCGCATTGATGCCAGCAGGGTGGCGTTAGGTGGTCTTGGTTGGTTCAGGGAGTGTGTGAGGAGGTCTAAAAAATGGTAAATAAACGGCAAGCATTTATTTGCAGTTTATTAAATTCTTACCTGTTTATTTAAAGAAAAAATCTAAATGTTAGTGTTCAGCAACTAAACAGCAGCTCATGCTGATGTTTATCAGGGAGGCCACATGTAAAGTTCAAGAGGGCCGCAAGCGGCCCCCGGGCCGTACTTTGAGCATCACTGGATTACATCAACTCACCTTGCGCAACACCCAGAAGTTGATCTCTTCTTTTTCTAAGTCTGATTCACTACTTCCCGAGATCTGAGCCTGCTCATACTCGCAGAGTTTAAGACCAGCCCGAAGAGCCATCTCATGGCATTGGAGAGAAAGAATAACCAAGAGATACTCTGATAAAGAGTCGATTCAAGCGCGTTATAAACCCGCAAATAAATAAATAAATAAAGGACTTACATCGTATTGAAATGTTGAGAGGTCTGGCACGAAAATAAACCATGTAACCTGTACACATGCTCACACAACAGAAGGATGCTAGGACCTGGCTTGGTTCTTTTGTGTGTCATTCTATTAGAAATGCCATGACACTCTATTCACATGAAGAAATAAATGAATACACAATGAGCTCACTCTTCTTCTGTAACATGCAACATTTTTCATCCTATGCAAATGCGTTAAGACTTTTAATTTAAGGATCTCTGCTGATTACAAAAGCCAGCCAGAAGAGAGATGTCAGTAGGGTAGGAGGCAGTGAAGCAGGAGTCTGACCCGGATTATTCCTTTGCACTCTTCCCCACGGAGCCATTGTTTTAAGGCAAGAACCTGTCTCTCCTGAATAGATCTTTGAAATAAAAATCATCATCATCACAGAAACTTTATTTCGGTTAACATAACCTCGAAAAGTACAATTATAAAACATATCAATGCATTTAAAATGTGACAATAAAAACAGGAGCGAATATACATCATGTGGGTTCGTCATAGAAAAGTGCAAATGGCTGGAGTTGGTTCATGGCAGTCTGTAGAACTCCATACACGGGAAGTGCAAATATGCTAAATAAATAAACTAAAACTTTTACATTTCAGAAATGCTAGTAAAAAGGATGACCTATACTCTAAAATTTCCAGCATCGGGGTCAAGGGCAAGCAACTCTAATACCCAAAGGCATCCTGGGCTCAGGGTAATTCTTTTCACTATTACTACCTCCAATGATTTTCAAATTTGGGAATATTGCTGTGTCACAGGGAAAGTTTTTTCCATAGAGTGGTGGGTGCTTTGAACTTTATTCCTACAAGACAAATGTAGTCCTAAGCAGTCACAACATTCAAACCGATGTGGGGGAATGCCTGGCGAGGCTGGGAATGGCCGCCCCAACATGTCACCAATTGTTATGTACATAGGGTTTTGTAAGGTTAACGGGAAGAGGGGATAAATCAGTGATGTCTAAAGGGTTTTATTGGCACCTGTTTGCAACAAACAAACCTTCGTAACTGAGTTTCTAACAAAAACAGTTGAAATATGACTTTCTAAGGACCACAAAAATCGTTAAGATGCCATCGGGCAAAGAGAAAGACTGAGGCAGATGTAGGCAGAGGGAAGAAGAGAGGTTCAGGTCTAGAAATAGACAGAAGTGAGTAAGAGAGAGAAATACCATTTACTTTTCCATGTGGCCCCTTTAAAGGTGGGGGCTCTTGGCCTATGCCGATGCCTTAAAACGTCTCTGAGATGAATCGCATGTTTAACCTACCATTAAGCGGAATTTAGGGGCATATGTAGGTAATTTCCATTTTGCGATTCCCAAATAGCGATTTTTAAGCAATCGCTATTTGAGAATAGCAAAATGGAATGTAGGTAAAAATTCGCAAGTTTTTTGCGAATCTCTAACATTCCTTAATTGCGATTAGCAAATTGCGAATCGCAATTAAGGAATGAGTGTCCAATTCATTCCTATGGGCTAAGAGGCCCATAGGAATGAAGGGGATACATTCTCAAATTGCGATTTTCTATGAGAAAATCGCAATTTGAGAATCGCAATTCCAAGGGTGCCAGGGTGTCCAAAGGACACCTGTTGCACCCCTGGAATGTGCATGTAAGTACATGTGGCGCACATACATGCCCTAAGGGCATGTCTGTACGCCACATGGCACTTTGCATTTAAAAAAAAAATGCATTTTAGAAGGAATTCGCAAAATACCGTCTACTTGAAGTAGGTGGTATTTTGCGATTCCTTATGTAAAAATCACAATTTTTAAAGCACCCCTACATAGCATTTAAGGAATCGCAAATTTGCGATTCCTTAAATGCTATAAGCAAAATAAGGAATCACAATTCTTGCGATTCCTTATTTTGCTAAGTGGCACCTACATATCAAAACGCCGTTTGCGATTCACAAACGCCGAAATTCGCCGAATTTCGGCGTTTGCAAATCGCAAACGGCTACCTACATATGCCCCTTAGGGACAATGATGTTTGCGAATGCAGTACATGCTAAAGGCTCACTGATAGATTGAATGTGAACACCACTCCTTTATAAGATTGAAACTACAATAAGACTGCCAGCATATTTTGTAAAGGAATGGGACAAATTGATAAATTAACAGGATCACCAGTGGGTCAAAGTTGGGACCCTGTAGTTTTATCAGCTTTCAGATATGATATGTTCTGCATGTCTGCCACGCACAGGAGCAGGGCTAAAAGAGCATTTGGACACCACCTTAATCCCACGTTAACCAGCAGCTAAAAGTTAATGTGTCACCACTCACTACAATTGAAAATCCTTTGCCCCCTTTTCTATTCTTGCACCTGCTTTTTATCTGCATAATTTACATTTTTGAATTTTATGACTAGCTTTACACTTTATGTAGCATTTTTCTTAGCCCCTTTCTGTGACCATCAGTGCCAACTGGTATCAGCTCCTGTGATGTCACTAGAGGTCAAATAGTCTGTGATGTCACTTCTTGAGCTATCCTTAACGGCAAAGCTTATGAGACTTCTCTTCCTGTGAGGTTATTGAACGGTCTGTAGCGAGTGTGATGTCACTTCCGCTAGCTCTTATGTTTTGGTCATAAGGCTCCAGAGATGTGAGCTCCTGGAAACCTAGTTCCATGCGAAAATTACAAGGTATGGGTGTAAAAAGCTTTTTTGGGGCATTAAAGAGAGTTTGAAAATCGACACGTGGATGGAAAATTGATTGTCACAAACACAAGCAAGCTTGGTAAATCCTTTTGTATGCGGGCTTCCCCTGGAGGCTCCATCAACATAGACTGTCTTGGCAAGCCCTGAGTAGAAGGATTACAGTTCGTGAGTTCCCATGTTTTGAAAATAAATCTTGAGAGTGTGTTTGCCACGTAATGCTTTTTTTAATTAGAGAAAATGGTAACAGTCTCAGGCCACACAAACGGCGAGACAGTCTGATCGGAGACCGGAGTGTTTACGTCTCCGTGAGCAAGTAAACTAGAGAGAGCTCTCAGACAACCATCCTTGAGTTGACGCTGCCTGGTTTAAAAGGGAATTATTTGGAATTGACACTTAATCTACTTCTAGTTTAAAAACAAATACACACTCTCTCAGATGTACTTTTTTTATTCAGCTGAGGGGCAGATCTATGGTAAAAGCAAGGGATTCCTATGGCACACAATATCCGGATGTAAAATAAATAAAGTATTTTGTTTTGATCTGAGTTTTGCCTGAAATGGATATGCCAGGTCTATCATCATGTATTTGAATGTCTTTCTTTGGGCTTTTTAATTATTTATTTGTTAAGATCTCGAAACCGTGAAACTAAGTGATCTGAGAATGCTTTTCTATATCGATTATAGATGAATGTATCTTCCTGGTGATCGTCGCTCCAGTGTTCCTTTAGTAACGTTTTTTTGAGTTAACACCAGTCTCTGCGAGCTTAACTGAGACCCTTTGCCAGCGATGCGCGACCATTGGGACTGAAGGAAAATCGAGGATGTGCCTAGGAACCATGGACCAGATGTACAAAAATTAGAAATTGCGATTTCCAAATTACGATTCTTACAGAATCTGCCCCCCATTGCTTTTTGTTTTCTCTGATTCTATAATATTTTTCACACTATATCTTGCCTTCATCCACTCTCTCTTACTCGTTTTTTTGCTCTTCTGTAAAAGGTAGGGCCGATTTCAACCGATAACCTTTAAGTATTGCCCGGCGTTAGCCGCCTCTCATACCACTCGAAATTATCAAACAAAGAGGCAGGCGCTGGAGACTGGAAGGCAGGAAACAGAAGTTTATTCCGACGGAGCAGAACACGTCAAATCAGACAACAGGGTATCTTCTCGAGGTGCTCTAACCGCATCTGGCCTCTTATACACAGGTTTATGGCTTTATTACATGAAACATATCTTTATCAACACTTTGAAGTGCGGAAAGACATCCTCGGAATCCCCGCTCCAAGCCCGTTCCCACATACATTTACAGTAGAAGTCCCCACCCCGATCTCGGTAGGTGATGACTGTCACGCAGCTGGACACTCCGCTGGTTCCCGGAATGTGTGCGGCTGATCGGATCTCATGGGGTGGGGGCTTTGATCAGTTGCAGATCCTTTGAAGAGGGCAGCTTCCTACTGTAGGGGACAATAAACTGCATCCGCAGGGCCAGGTGGTGGCCTGGGATCGAGCCGGACAATCGGACACAGAGGAAGGGGGTTCATCAAAAGGATGCGTGATCATGAAAGGGGTGGAGGGAGGTGTTAGCCGGGTACGGGATGTGGCTCCGAGGCAGGGTCGCGCTGATGGAGACGGTTTATGGCCAAAGCATGTGAGAGCGGGGGCTGTCAGTGCGCGGGGGATGCTTGCGAGTTCAGAGGGAGAGAGAGAAAGACGCGCTGGCTATCGGCGGTGGGCAGAGAGGCCATGGCATGCAAAATGGCTGCTACTTACGCGCACATATGAGCCTGAAAAGGGACAAGATGGCACCGATAATGTTGATGTCGCAAACTAGATTTTAACACTTCCCCCTTTTTATAAGATTACCTGTACTCCCCTTTCTTGCTCATCCTTTTAACCCGCCTTTCCATCCCATTCTCCTTTCATACTCTGCTTTCTTCTTGTCCTCTTGTTTCATCCCTCCTGTTTTCACACTTTCCCACCCTCTCCTGTTTTTCTTCTTTCTTTTCTTTCCGTTATCTCTCCTGCTTCTCCCTCTCCCCCAGCACAATCCTTTTCTGGCACTGAAAATGACCCCCTGTTGTTTTTACTTCTCTTGTTTTCCCTTCCTTACCAAGAAACTAATAATGCCTTCAATATTTAATACATCATTTGGAAACCTATAAATCGGATGTTATTTTAAATTTTTAAATGAAGGTGCTTTCCTCTTAATAATCAGGGGGCATAATAGCAGGAACCTCGTTAAAATTATCGCCGTTTTAGCGGCAGGAAACTGCAGCTAAAACGGCGATAATGGGCTTGCTAATATACGTTATAGAATTCCAATAGAAGCCCAGGTTAGATGTGCAGGAGATCTAACCTGGGCTTCTATCGGAATTCTATAACGCATATTAGCAAGCCCATTATCGCCGTGTTTGCGGCAGTTTCCTGCCGTTAAAATGGCGACAATTTTAACGAGGTAAAATAAGAGATTCGCAAATGCTGGAGTAGATATCTTCTCATGCTCATTTTTAAAGTTTAGCTCATAGTATCAACGACAAAAAGTGAAGTGGGATACATTTTGGATGCCCCTGGTTGTGGCCTGGCACAAGATAAAGATGGGTACAACCTTCCCAGATAGTGTAAGTGTAGTGACCCAGACAATGAATTTAGAGGTCTGCTTTAAGCGCAAGGGCTGCTGATTAGAACTTTTTAAACTCTGCTGTTTGGTAGATGGTAGGGTTGAAAGATGGGACTGCAGTTTCTATTGTTCAAGGTAAGGCGGTTTCGAAGCCAGGCCTGCCCTTTGCCAGACCCTGCTTGCTGCCTTAGAACGGTTCATGACAGCCAGGTGCAGGGATCTCACACTTCATTGTGCCCATATCATGGCTACTCCTGCTTTGGAGCCAGCCTCAGTGCTACCTTCTGTGGGAAGCTTCACTCTACACAAAAGCAGAAGCCTGAGAGGGACACCAAACATGTTCTGCAAGATGAAACAGTGGATGTACTCTCTTTGAAGCCATTTGCAATACTATGCAACAAGCCTCTGGCACCATGTCTGCGCATCTCCTTCCAGGAACAGCTCACAGCCTGTCCCAGCACTTTCAGAATTTCTGCTTCCTTGCTGCATAAGGCAAGTCAAAGAACAGATTTCCACACTCATGTTTGCTTTCAACTTTCTAAAGTCACATTTAACGTAACGCATGCTCAAAACCGTTCCCAGCCTAAATTACCTGAGCAAATCAATCTCTGGAAATTCTTCCTGAGTGGTGTTAGGCCTTTCTCACAGCCCCTAATCCAGGAATATATTCCTACTGCCCCTGGAATTACAAACAATGACAATTCTCAAACATTTCCACTCCAAAAGTCTGTGCCCAATGCTTTGTGGGTAAGGGTGGGCACTTATACCCAGAGCTCAAACTGTACTCCTGTTTCCGTATGGCCAGGGAGTTGCTGGTGTCCCATGGATACTTACCATTCCACACAAAAATCCATGTCAATGACATATCATGGGACCATCTCTTTGGGTTACAGGTTGTAAGACCCCTAGCCGTATTTATTATTTACACACACAGAACATTTTTGTCATCAAAAATGTGCACAGTAACCACTTTATTCACATCTTGTTTACCAGTGGGACTTTGCCTTAACAGACACTCTAATGCATGGGAATCACCTAACCATAACTAGTCGACTCCTGTCCAGCCAACAAAAAACATAACTGTTCTGAGTGATGTCATAATTGTCTCTGTGACCCTTCCTCTTAAACCTCCCCTTCCAAAGGATAGGCCCCTCCTTATGAGAGGGCCCAACCTTCCCACTCCTGTACCGGGAGCTCCCCTGCCTAGGGAGTTCTTGTGCAAGTGGCCCGTCTGCCCTTAGGACACCTACCGCATGCACCCCTTACACCCAAGTTCCTTATCCCACAAGGGCTAGTGCTAGCTCCCGCCATTTGCGCCTGCACAGGTGGTTAATAGGTAAAGAAAGCGTGTTAGCGACTGCCCCTAACCCCTGTGCCCCTGCAACCTCCTTTCAACTTGCTGCCAGCATCCCTTGGAGGGTCCAGTGACACAGATATTATTTTGGTGTAAAAGGATGCCACAAAGGGACCCAGAGTGTCCCCACCAGTCATGATCTCACCAGCCACAGGCCAGCATAGTTCACCTACTATCTGCACCCACACACAGTGCAAGTTGTCCGAGCCAGGCCAGCACATTTTCAAGAAACGTTGCGTTACTCTCTTTCAACAAGTGCGCTCCATCCTGTAAGAAAATTCACTCACCTTTGAAGCACCCATGAGGTATGGCTGACAAACAAACAGTCCTAAACAACTTACCCACATTCCAGTTCAACTGTTTCACCGACTTATTGAGAACCCTAACTGACTTACCACCTCTCCAACTCAACCTAGGGACAAATAAGTCCCTTCATTGCCTCCTACATGCATGACTATAATCTCTAGGAGTGGAAGCCTCCGGGGCAACATTCTGTCCAATGCAGTTCTCCAGTGGGCCAAGCGTAGACCCGCTTGTCAGCCGAGAGTCCGCTGACATCCGGCTTTCTTTGCTCGTGACGTGTTGTCACCTGCAGAATAAGGTTCCTTAGCGCACCTCACGTAGGAGTGGCCCAGCAGTTCAGTTTAACCATAGACCTGAACTGAGTGGCCCAACACCAGCACATCAGTAACGCTCCTTGCATACATTATGTATGAATGAGATTCCTAAAAGGTTAAAGACTTTGCCAAGTGTCTGTATAAAATGTAGCAATGGCATTCTTCTGAAAATGGGACATGGCCAAATATGCTTGAAGGATTCTCTGCAACGAAGGATTAAAAGATAGAAATGTTCCCACGCTAAAGTCCTTGATGTCTGACTTTTTAATACAATTACTACTTCTGCTTCATGAATGATGTCACTATTGATGTAATTGTGAGAATGTACTCATTATTTTATTAGTGATGAATCATGCAGTGTCATTACAGCTACAATGAGGAAAAGGATTTATTAAAGTGCAGTGTTTTTAAAATTACTTTATATATTATTTATATAGCGCTTCCTTTCCACTCCCATGTACTATGTTGTGGGGTGTTATATTTTAACAGTAAATGGTCACCTCACAGGAGTACTTTGAAAGGAAGAGTTTCCTTTTTAGATAAAAATGTAGTGTGTTTGATTTTCACACATGGGCTTTGGGGAACTTTCATACACCAAATAAAGGAGGCATGGCGAAGTCTTTGAATTCAATCTTTAAATAAACATAGATAATGTAGGAGAAAGATTCACACTCCTTTTGAACTGTGTTAAACATCAGGGTTTCAGGTTTTACCTGAATATTAAGCACCATACAGGCGCAAGACATCCTTAGCGTTTAAGCTTTGCCCAGCAATGGCTACATACCCACCAGACCTCTCTCTTTACCAGGCAGTGACGCAACATTAACATTTTGCAAGAGGTCCCTTATAGATAGCCATCGCTGTGACGATGTTTGGTCTTTTTTATGCCATGGCTGTGATGATGTAGGGTCTTTTTAAGCCATCGCTATGAAGATGCTTGGTCTTTCAAAGCTATCGCTGTAACAATGCTTAGTGTTTTTTAACGCATCGCTGTAACGATGCTTGATCTTTTTTAGCAATCTCTGTGACAATGCTTGGTCTTTTTTAAGCATCGCTATGATGCTGCTTGGTCTTTTTAACCATCGCTGTGACGATGCTTGGTCTTTTGTAGCCATTACTATGACGATGCTTGTTCTTTTTTAGCCATCGCTGTGACGATGCTTGATCTTTTGTAGCCATCGCTATTGTGACGCTTGGTCTTTTTTAGCCATCGCTGTGACGATGCTTGGTGTTTTTTAGCCATCGCTTTGATGATGCTTGGTCTATTTTAGCCATCGCTGTGACGATACTTGGTCTTTTTTAGCCATCGCTGTGACGATGCTTGATCTTTTTTAAGCCATTGCTGTGACAATGCTTGGCCTTTTTAGCCATCACTGTAATGATGCTTGGCCTTTTTTAGCCATCGCTGTAACGATGCTTGGTCTTTTTTAGCCATCGCTGTGACGTTGCTTGGGCTTTTTTAGCCATCGCTGTGACGATGCTTGGCCTTTTTTAGCCATTGCTGTGACGATGCTTGTCCTTTTTTTTGCCATTGCTGTGACGATGCTTGCCATTTTTTATCCATCGCTGTGACGATGCTTGGTCTTTTTTAGCCATCGCTGTAACGATGCTTGGTCTTTTTTAGCCATCGCTGTGACGATGCTTGGCCTTTTTTAGCCATTGCTGTGATGATGCTTGGTCTTTTTTAGCCATCACTGTGACGATGCTTGGCCTTTTTTAGCCATCGCTGTGACAATGCTTGTCCTTTTTTAGCCATTGCTGTGACGATGCTTGGCCTATTTTAGCCATCGCTGTGACGATGCTTGGTCTTTTTTAGCCATCACTTTAACGATGCTTGGTCTTTTTTAGCCATCGCTGTGAAGATGCTTGGTCTTTTTTAGCCATCGCTGTAACGATGCTTGGTCTTTTTTAGCCATTGCTGTGACGATGCTTGGCTTTTTTAGCCATCGCTGTAACAACGCTTGGTCTTTTTTAGCCATCGCTGTGACGATGCTTGGCCTTTTTAGCCATCGCTGTAACGATGCTTGGCCTTTTTTAGCCATCGCTGTGACGATGCTTGGTCTTTTTTAGCCATCGCTGTAACGATTCTTGGTCTTTTTAAGCCATCGCTGTAAGGATCCTTGGCCTTTTTAGCCATCGCTGTAACAATGCTTGGTCTTTTTTAGCCATCGCTGTGACGATGCTTGGCCTTTTTATCCATCGCTGTAACAATGCTTGGCCTTTTTAGCCATCGCTGTAACAATGCTTGGTCTTTTTTAGCCATTGATGTGAAGATGCTTGGTCTTTTTTAAGCCATAGCTTCGATGATGCTTGGTCTTTTTTAGCCATCGCTGTGACGATGCTTGGTGTTTTTTAGCCATCGCTGTAACGATTCTTGGTCTTTTGACGCCATCGCTGTAAGGATGCTTGGCCTTTTTAGCCATCGCTGTAACGATGCTTGGTCTTTTTTAGCCATCGCTGTGACGATGCTTGGCCTTTTTAGCCAATGCTGTAACGATGCTTGGCCTTTTTTAGCCATTGCTGTGACGATGCTTGGTCTTTTTTAGCCATCGCTGTAATGAAGCTTGGTCTTTTTAAGCCATCGCTGTGACAATGCTTGGCCTTTTTAAGCCATCGCTGTAACGATGCTTGGCCTTTTTAGCCATCGCTGTAACAATGCTTGGTCTTTTTTAGCCATTGATGTGAAGATGCTTGGTCTTTTTTAAGCCATAGCTCTGATGATGCTTGGTCTTTTTTAGCCATCGCTGTGACGATGCTTGGTGTTTTTTAGCCATCGCTGTAACGATTCTTGGTCTTTTTAGCCATCGCTGTAACAATGCTTGGTCTTTTTTAGCCATCGCTGTGACGATGCTTGGCCTTTTTAGCCATCGCTGTAACAATGCTTGGTCTTTTTTAGCCATTGATGTGAAGATGCTTGGTCTTTTTTAAGCCATAGCTCTGATGATGCTTGGTCTTTTTTAAGCCATAGCTCTGATGATGCTTGGTCTTTTTTAGCCATCGCTGTAATGAAGCTTGGTCTTTTTAAGCCATCGCTGTAACGATGCTTGGCCTTTTTAGCCATCGCTGTAACAATGCTTGGTCTTTTTTAGCCATTGATGTGAAGATGCTTGGTCTTTTTTAAGCCATAGCTCTGATGATGCTTGGTCTTTTTTAGCCATCGCTGTGACGATGCTTGGTGTTTTTTAGCCATCGCTGTAAGGATTCTTGGTCTTTTTAACCATCGCTGTAACGATGCTTGGTCTTTTTTAGCCATCGCTGTGACGATGCTTGGCCTTTTTAGCCATCGCTGTAACAACGCTTGGCCTTTTTTTTTTTTTTTGAAAAACTTTATTGACAAATTGGCGCAGAAGTTATTTTCAACATTTTCATTGCTTGTACCCGGTACATAATGTTTCATTATGGCTGTGTAGATGGTTAAGCGACAGGACAGAACGGTGTATAAGGTTAATGTTCACAAAGTACAAAAATGAAAGAGGTACATAGAATTCCTTATAGAAGCATATAGGTCAACATTCCACAGTCTGTTCCAGTTCGTATTTTGACCACTTATTATAAACTGCAGTTAGTTTCTAGTGACTTCTGGGTATGGAAGGAAAATGATTTCTACAAAAAAACGTAACTAATGTCATCACCACTGCATACAATTGTGTTCTGTCATAAAATGGTGTCCTCCACTGCATAAAGCTCATACATTGGTTCATGGTTTACAGTCGCTGCTCCCTCCACCCCCACACAAATCAGAGATCCTCACATCATTCCGCCCCTCTAATCATCCTCCTCCTCTGACTCCAGCTCTTCATCCTCCGGCAACGGGTCACATGGTTCCCCCCTATATTTATTCCAAGGTGTCCATACTTTATTCCATTTACGCGGACAGGCCCGCAACATATAAACTGCCCGTTCCTTCACCATGAGGAGGTCCATATTTCTAACCCAGCCCGACACTGTCGGCAAGTCCGGAGCACCCCATTTTTGTGCTATGTCCCTTTTTGCCACTGTCATAGCTAATGTGGCCCATAACTGTTCATACTTGTTCAAATCAGTAGGATCCCAAATGTTTAACAGACATTTGCGGGGCTCAGGCAGGAGCGATATTTCAAGGGCCTGGGAGACTGTTCGCATAATTTGTTTCCATACCTCTTGAAGCAATGGGCAGTCCCATAGTGTGTGAAGCAGGGACCCCTCCTCCCCGCAGCCCCTGAGACAGAAAGGGTGTGGTGTCTTCTGTATCCTGTGCAAAAGTGTTCTGGTATAGTAGGTGCGGTGTAGGATCTTGAGTTGTACCAGCCTAAACCTAGCTGAGATGCCCACCTCCCTCGGCGAGGCCAACGCCTCGTTCCATTCCGTGTCATCCATATCCCCGAGTTCCCCGGCCCATCGCTCTCGGAGCTTCTGTGTGGGGTCCGGCAAGTTATTAATTAGTTTTTTGTATGTAAGGGAGGTTGCCTTCTGTTCCATGAAGTCAGTTAGCAACCTGTCCTCCAGTGGAGAGGATTCCGGGAGTACTGTGTCGGGAGGGATTGCGTGCAGTAGGGCGTGCCGGATTTGCACATACCTGTAGGTTTCAGTGGGCCCCATATCATACTGTTGCCGCAATTGTGAGAATGCGACCACTGAGCCCTTATCCCAAAGGTCTCCTACAACCGAAATTCCTATTTGGTCCCATTGTGCGAAACCCTTACTGGTTCTTAAGTTCCCTAGCGATTTCGTGTCCCACAATGGCGTCATATTCGTAATTTTCCCCTGCCATCCGAGTCGGGACTGCGCTGCATGCCACAGGGACACCGTGTGCAGTGTCGGACCGATCAGTTTACGGGCCCTTGCGCGATTGTATAGCACCGCGAGCATGCCGTCCGTTCCCAACTGCGACCAGTCCGCTTGGTATGCGGGGTCCCCCCGCGGGACGTGGAGCCACTGATTTATTATCTTAAGCTGGGAGGCCCAGTAATACAATTGAAGGTTGGGTAGTGCAATCCCTCCCTCGTACCAGCTTTTAACTAATTTATCGTGAGCTATACGAGCTGGGCCATTGTTCCATAGCAGTGCAGATACAAGTGCAGCGACCTGTCGGAAGTAGCGTGGGGCCACCACATAGGGAGTATTCTCCAACACGTAAAGAAATCTAGGGAGAGCCATCATTTTGTATAGGGCTGCTCTTCCAAGGAGGGTTAATGGCAGGGTGGCCCAGTATTTAACGTCTGCACGGAGACGTGCCAGAGGCGGCACCAGATTTGCGTCATAAAAGTCTGTCGCATTAGTGGTGATAATAATGCCCAGGTACTTAAAGGAGCCTGATGCCAATTGTAGGGGGCAGTCATCTCGCAGTGTTGGTTCCGGGCCCTTGAGTACGAAGATGATAGATTTGGACCAGTTAAGGGTGTAGCCAGATGCCTTCCCATGCTCGTTGCATAGGGTCAGCAGGGCAGGGATACCTTCGTTGGGGTCGGTCATATAGATCAGCATGTCATCTGCATACAGTGACACTTTGTCTTCCCACCCGTCCTCCCACGTGAGTCCCCGAAACAGTGGTGTTGCCCTAAGTAGGATGGCCAGCGGCTCAAGCACCAGCGCAAAAAGTAGGGGCGATAGCGGGCACCCTTGTCGCGTTCCGCGACCTAATGGAAAGGGCTGTGAGATGTGGCCATTCGCGACCACCTGTGCCATTGGCGACTTGTACAGCAACCAGACCCATGCCATGTATTTCGGTCCGAAGCCCATACGGGCCAGGACTGCAAATAAGTACTCCCACTCCACAAGATCAAACGCCATTTTGGCGTCCAGGGATAGGATGACTGCCTGTTTGGATAGGAGATGTGCTCTCGCCAGGACCCCATGCACCCTCCGCAAATTCAGTGCTGTGCTCCTATGCGCCATGAAGCCCGATTGGTCTGGGTGTATCAGGGTGTGCAAGTGCGCCGTCAGGCGGCTAGCCAGGAGCTTCGCAAGTATCTTTGCTTCAACATTGAGCAGGGAGATAGGTCGGTACGAGGAGCATAATGTCTGTGGTTTGTCAGGTTTGGGGATAGCCACTATGGTGGCCGTGCGCTGATCCAGAGGGAGTGCAGCCTTAACAAGACTTTCTTTATACATATCCAGTAAGGGTTTGCTCAATAGGGGGGCTGCCACTTTGTACCACTCTATGGGTATCCCATTCGGACCAAGTGCCTTGCCAGATTGCAAAGACTGTATTGCTAATTGGATTTCAGTTTCGGTTAGGTCAGCGTCCAGTTCCAGTTGTGCTTCCTGGGAAAGTGTGGGGACAGTGATTTGATCGAGTGATGCTAATGCCTCCTGCTCTGTGACCGCCCTAGTCGGTGTGTAGATTTCCTGAAAGTGGTGTGCTAAAGTGTGTACGATTTGTTCAGGGTGCGTCAGCAGCTGGCCCTCTTGATTGTATAGCCTCTGAATGCCTCTGTTGCTACCACCCCGTCTGTCCAACCACGCCAGCATTTTTCCGGCTTTGTCCCCCACATCGTATATCCTGCTGGCAGTGCTCGCCAGGTGTCCCTTGGTCACCGTTGTGAGGTGGGCCAAGTGCTGTTGCTGTTTGAGATGGAGCGCATGCGCGGTGTCAGGGGTGGGATCGGACATGTGGGCGACATTCGCGTTGTGGAGAGCCAGTTCTAATTGAGCGAGTTCTTTTCTGGAGTCTCGCTTGTGCCCTGTGATAGTCGCTATTGCTGCGCCGCGCAGGACCGCTTTGTACGCCTCCCAAAGTATTGATGGTGAGGAGACCGTCCCTGTATTTTCTGTAAAGTAGTGCGATGAGGCCATTTTAAGCTTCTTCCGGACACCTGGGATCTGTAAGTAGTTGGGGTATATTGGGTATAGCCTGGCACGTTTTTGCTCCTTGGATGTGATGTGGAGGGACACTGGGGAGTGGTCAGATATACCCCTAGGTAGGATCTCCAGTTTGTCCACGGAACCCAGCCCTACCCCTAAGAAGAAAAGATAGTCAATGCGCGAAAGACTGTTATGTGCAGATGAATAGTGCGTGTATTGTTTAGTCGTTGGGTTCATGTGACGCCAAACATCCGTGAGGCCCAATGCGGACAGGAAACCAGGAAGCACGGCGGCCCCTCGCTGCCGGTCTCGTAAGGGAAAGGTGTCTAGTAGCGGGTCCGTTATGGCGTTAAAGTCCCCGCCAATAATCATGTCACCCTCTGGGAGGTCTATGAGAAATTGACCCAGTGCAGGCAGTGCCGTGGAGTGTAGCGCCGGGGGAATGTATACTGACACCACGTTGAGGGATTTCCCTTCCCATTGGCCGTGCAGCGCCGCAAATCTGCCCTGGTCATCTGTTTTGTGGCTATCAATCATAAAGGAGGAGTTTTTCTTGAGAAGTATCCCAGTGCCCCTGGACCCCGTGGTGAACTCTGCATGCGCTGCCATGGTATATCCGCGCCTGTCAAGAGCTTTGCAGGTGGACCCGGCCAGGTGCGTCTCTTGCAACATCACCAAGTCTGGCCCGTGACGCTTAATAGTTTGGAGAACCAACCCCCTCTTAATTTTGTCCCCCAGGCCCCTAACATTCCAGGTGAGCAATTTTAAAGGGGATACCGCTGTTAGGTGCGTGTCGCCTACAGCGGGTGCGTCGCTATGTCGTCGGGCCATGTGGAGGTATGACTAGTGTGACCGAAGCGTGAAGGCGGAGCATAGCGCTTGTGTGAAGATCTGTGATATAGAACCAGGAGTGTATGGCTTGCAGTGGGACCTTGATCCGTATGGAAGCGGCGATGACTGAGAACATTATCAACCAAAACAATACAACTTCCCCCCCCCCTCCCACTCCCCCTCCCTGCTCCCCTGCACCACGGACGAGAACCCGCCCGCATCCCCAACTTGGCAGAGTGCTTAATCCCATCCCCGTCCATCTTACTTGCTCGTGGGGTTGGTGATACCCCTACAGGCACCGGCCGATGCCCGCCCTACTCGGCTCCAGCAGCATCAAGGTCCCAAGTGTTCACAAACATGTTGCCCCCAATGCAGAACACTCTGATTCGCCCCTGACCGGTTGTCCAGAGTCGAGTGGGTCTCTTTCAAGATCCGAATCCATTGCCGTCGCTCCCCCTTCGTTCGCGGGTGTACCTGATGAGTGTGTCGACTGTCCCCCGTTGCGATGGTGCTGTCGGTCTCTGTGCTGGCGCTGTGGCTGTCCCACCTGCCTCCATCCATCAAGCCACTCTTGAGCCACCTCCGGCGTATCGAAGAACCACGTCTTTCCTTCGGCTACTATGCGTAATTTGGCGGGGAAAAGCATGGAGTATGGCAGGCCTCTGTCCCGCAGTGCTTTTTTAACGTCCATGAAAGATTTTCTGCGCCTGGCTACCTCCGCCGTGTAGTCTGGAAAGAAGGCCAGCGTTGAGTTTTGAATTTTCACTGGCGGGGAGTTCCGCGCCGCTTGTAGGATTGCGTCTCTGTCCCTAAAATTGAAGAGCCTGGCCAGCACTGGCCGTGGGGTGGCACCCGGTTTGGCTGCACCACCAGGGACTCGGTGCGCCCTTTCAACAGAAAAAAAGTGAGATAGGCCTTTAGGTTTCAGCTGGGTTTTGATCAGATCTTCAACGTATAAGTCCATCGCAGCTTTACCCTCTGACTCCGGCAGGCCTAGGATGCGGACGTTGTTCCGTCTGGAGCGCCCTTCCTGATCGTCGAGTTTTTCCTGCAGCTGTTTAGTGACTCTTTCCATGCGCTCCGTGGCCACCTGCAGGTCCGAGGTGTCTTCGACAAGAGACTTCGCGACTACTTCCACTTGCGAGACCCTTTCCGCCATTTTGTGAAAGTCAGCTCGAAGTAGCGTGACTTCGGAGGAGATGGAGCCCACCGTTGTCCGGACTTCGTTGAGGGTCTTCATTACGTCTTCAAGGGTCACTTTCGGATTGCCTCCCGTTTCCGGAGGAGTACCAGTGGAGTGACGGCCGCCACTCTGGGAATGTCCATTTTGGCCGTATGCGAATTTGTCGAGCTTCGCCTGTGTCGTCGTGCTCCGTGTACCCTTTCCGGCCATGATGTCGCGTTGCTGGCGGAGGTATGTGTGCTTCGCGTCTGGGTACACTGTCGTCCTTTGGGTCTCGCAAGGCCTGCGGTTGTCCGGCTGACAAAGCTATGTCCCGTTGAGTTTAAGGGGTTCCTGAGTTCCACTCAGGGCCCGAGGTGATAGGCAGGTCGCCGCTCTTCGGAGGGCGTTTGTGAGGTTTACAGCGGGGCTGTGTGTGGAGGGTTCGTGCAGTGCGGCGCCACCCAGCGCGACGACGTTCCTGAGGATTTCCCCCTTTATAGTGCTTCCAACCTCCTTCGTTCACTGGTATAGCGGCCACCGTGTGGGACCGGCTGCACCTGGTAGGCGCCCACGCCGGGCCGGTCGTGCTGCAAATAGCCCCGCTCCACGCCGTCTCTGCGTCAGGTCACCGGTGTCCCTATGAGTCCGCCCGTGGAGCCAGGGTGTATCCCGGACCGGTGGCCGTGTAAGGAGGCGGTCAGGTCTCAGTGTAGTCCCCCTCACCTTGGCGCGCAATCGGCGTCACTGGTACCTGGGTTCATAAAGTATGGCGCAGTCTCTGGCGCTGGGTGGCCTCCGGCGTGCTTTCCCACCTCACCTTGGGGTGCTCGTCTCTATCTCCGGCACCTCCGGACCCCTCGGTACATTCAGGAGTGAGCGCTGGTGGGGCAGTGCGACTGCGTGACCTTAGGTTTGATGCGGAGCAGCCGCCGGCTGGTGTCAGGGTGCCCGGGCCGGGGAGGGCGAACTTCCGCCCGGGTCCGTCGTCTACTCGAGGTCGGTGTTGTCAGGCTGGTGCAGGCCCCGTTACGGCGTTTCCGACAGTTGCAGCAATCAATGCCGCTCGGGTTCCTGAGCCGATGCAGCCCCTTCGGGCGGGCGATGAATCGGATGGAAGTGCGGATATTCAGCGAGGCCGGTTTGCCTGACGGAGCTCCCGCTTCAAGCTGCCGCCATGCTCAGCAGTTGGCCACGCCCCCTACGCTTGGCCTTTTTTAGCAATCGCTGTGACGATGCTTGGTGTTTTTTAGCCATCGCTGTGACGATGCTTGATCTTTTTTAAGCCATTGCTGTGACAATGCTTGGCCTTTTTAGCCATCACTGTAACAATGCTTGGCCGTTTTAGCCATCGCTGTAACGATGCTTGGTCTTTTTTAGCCATCGCTGTGATGTTGCTTGGGCTTTTTTAGCCATCGCTGTGACGATGCTTGGCCTTTTTTAGCCATTGCTGTGACGATGCTTGTCCTTTTTTTTGCCATTGCTGTGACGATGCTTGCCATTTTTTAGCCATTGCTGTGACGATGCTTGGTCTTTTTTAGCCATCGCTGTAACGATGCTTGGTCTTTTTTAGCCATCGCTGTGACGATGCTTGGCCTTTTTTAGCCATCGCTGTGACGATGCTTGGTCTTTTTTAGCCATCACTGTGACGATGCTTGGCCTTTTTTAGCCATCGCTGTGACAATGCTTGTCCTTTTTTAGCCATTGCTGTGACGATGCTTGGCCTTTTTTAGCCATCGCTGTGACGATGCTTGGTCTTTTTTAGCCATCACTTTAACGATGCTTGGTCTTTTTTAGCCATCGCTGTGAAGATGCTTGGTCTTTTTTAGCCATCGCTGTAACGACGCTTGGTCTTTTTAAGCCATCGCTGTAAGGATCCTTGGCCTTTTTAGCCATCGCTGTAACGATGCTTGGTCTCTTTATCCATCGCTGTAACAATGCTTGGCCTTTTTAGCCATCGCTGTAACAATGCTTGGTCTTTTTTAGCCATTGATGTGAAGATGCTTGGTCTTTTTTAAGCCATAGCTCTGATGATGCTTGGTCTTTTTTAGCCATCGCTGTGACGATGCTTGGTGTTTTTTAGCCATCGCTGTAACGATTCTTGGTCTTTTTAAGCCATCGCTGTAACAATTCTTGGTCTTTTTAACCATCGCTGTAACGATGCTTGGTCTTTTTTAGCCATCGCTGTGACGATGCTTGGCCTTTTTAGCCATCGCTGTAACGATGCTTGGCCTTTTTTAGCCATCGCTGTGACGATGCTTGGTCTTTTTTAGCCATCGCTGTAATGAAGCTTGGTCTTTTTAAGCCATCGCTGTGACAATGCTTGGCCTTTTTAAGCCATCGCTGTAACGATGCTTGGCCTTTTTAGCCATCGCTGTAACAATGCTTGGTCTTTTTTAGCCATTGATGTGAAGATGCTTGGTCTTTTTTAAGCCATAGCTCTGATGATGCTTGGTCTTTTTTAGCCATCGCTGTGACGATGCTTGGTGTTTTTTAGCCATCGCTGTAACGATTCTTGGTCTTTTTAAGCCATCGCTGTAACAATTCTTGGTCTTTTTAACCATCGCTGTAACGATGCTTGGTCTTTTTTAGCCATCGCTGTGACGATGCTTGGCCTTTTTAGCCATCGCTGTAACGATGCTTGGCCTTTTTTAGCCATCGCTGTGACGATGCTTGGTCTTTTTTAGCCATCGCTGTAATGAAGCTTGGTCTTTTTAGCCATCGCTGTAACAATGCTTGGTCTTTTTTAGCCATTGATGTGAAGATGCTTGGTCTTTTTTAAGCCATAGCTCTGATGATGCTTGGTCTTTTTTAGCCATCGCTGTGACGATGCTTGGTGTTTTTTAGCCATCGCTGTAACGATTCTTGGTCTTTTGACGCCATCGCTGTAAGGATGCTTGGCCTTTTTAGCCATCGCTGTAACGATGCTTGGTCTTTTTTAGCCATCGCTGTGACGATGCTTGGCCTTTTTAGCCATCGCTGTAACGATGCTTGGTGTTTTTTAGCCATCGCTGTAACGATTCTTGGTCTTTTTAGCCATCGCTGTAACGATGCTTGGTTTTTTTTAGCCATCGCTGTGACGATGCTTGGCCTTTTTAGCCATCGCTGTAACGATGCTTGGCCTTTTTTAGCCATCGCTGTGACGATGCATGGTCTTTTTTAGCCATCGCTGTAATGAAGCTTGGTCTTTTTAAGCCATCGCAGTAACGATGCTTGGCCTTTTTAGCCATCGCTGTAACAATGCTTGGTCTTTTTTAGCCATTGATGTGAAGATGCTTGGTCTTTTTTAAGCCATAGCTCTGATGATGCTTGGTCTTTTTTAGCCATCGCTGTGACGATGCTTGGTGTTTTTTAGCCATCGCTGTAACGATTCTTGGTCTTTTTAACCATCGCTGTAACGATGCTTGGTCTTTTTTAGCCATCGCTATGACGATGCTTGGCCTTTTTAGCCATCGCTGTAACGACGCTTGGCCTTTTTTAGCAATCTCTGTGACGATGCTTGGTGTTTTTTAGCCATCGCTTTGATGATGCTTGGTCTATTTTAGCCATCGCTGTGACGATACTTGGTCTTTTTTAGCCATCGCTGTGACGATGCTTGATCTTTTTTAAGCCATTGCTGTGACAATGCTTGGCCTTTTTAGCCATCACTGTAACAATGCTTGGCCTTTTTAGCCATCGCTGTAACGATGCTTGGTCTTTTTTAGCCATCGCTGTGACGTTGCTTGGGCTTTTTTAGCCATCGCTGTGACGATGCTTGGCCTTTTTTAGCCATTGCTGTGACGATGCTTGTCCTTTTTTTTGCCATTGCTGTGACGATGCTTGCCATTTTTTAGCCATCGCTGTGACGATGCTTGGTCTTTTTTAGCCATCGCTGTAACGATGCTTGGTCTTTTTTAGCCATCGCTGTGACGATGCTTGGTCTTTTTTAGCCATCGCTGTGACGATGCTTGGTCTTTTTTAGCCATCGCTGTGACGATGCTTGGCCTTTTTTAGCCATCGCTGTGACAATGCTTGTCCTTTTTTAGCCATTGCTGTGACGATGCTTGGCCTTTTTTAGCCATCTCTGTGCCGATGCTTGGTCTTTTTTAGCCATCACTTTCACGATGCTTGGTCTTTTTTAGCCATCGCTGTGAAGATGCTTGGTCTTTTTTAGCCATCGCTGTAACGATGCTTGGTCTTTTTTAGCCATTGCTGTGACGATGCTTGGCTTTTTTAGCCATCGCTGTAACGACGCTTGGTCTTTTTTAGCCATCGCTGTGACGATGCTTGGCCTTTTTAGCCATCGCTGTAACAATGCTTGGCCTTTTTTAGCCATCGCTGTGACGATGCTTGTTCTTTTTTAGCCATCGCTGTAACGATTCTTGGTCTTTTTAAGCCATCGCTGTAAGGATCCTTGGCCTTTTTAGCCATCGCTGTAACGATGCTTGGTCTTTTTTAGCCATCGCTGTGACAATGCTTGGCCTTTTTATCCATCGCTGTAACAATGCTTTGCCTTTTTTAGCCATCGCTGTGACGATGTTGGTCTTTTTTAGCCATCGCTGTAACGATGCTTGTTCTTTTTAAGCCATCGCTGTAACAATGCTTGGCCTTTTTAGCCATCGCTGTAACAATGCTTGGTCTTTTTTAGCCATTGATGTGAAGATGCTTGGTCTTTTTCAAGCCATAGCTCTGATGATGCTTGGTCTTTTTTAGCCATCGCTGTGACGATGCTTGGTGTTTTTTAGCCATCGCTGTAACGATTCTTGGTCTTTTTAAGCCATCGCTGTAAGGATGCTTGGCCTTTTTAGCCATCGCTGTAACGATGCCTGGTCTTTTTTAGCCATCGCTGTGACAATTCTTGGTCTTTTTAACCATCGCTGTAACGATGCTTGGCCTTTTTTAGCCATCGCTGTGACGATGCTTGGCCTTTTTAGCCATCGCTGTAACGATGCCTGGTCTTTTTTAGCCATCGCTGTGACGATGCTTGGCCTTTTTATCCATCGCTGTAACGATGCTTGGCCTTTTTTAGCCATCGCTGTGACAATGCTTGGCCTTTTTAAGCCATCGCTGTAACGATGCTTGGCCTTTTTAGCCATCGCTGTAACAATGCTTGGTCTTTTTTAGCCATTGATGTGAAGATGCTTGGTCTTTTTTAAGCCATAGCTCTGATGATGCTTGGTCTTTTTTAGCCATCGCTGTGACGATGCTTGGTGTTTTTTAGCCATCGCTGTAACGATTCTTGGTCTTTTGACGCCATCGCTGTAAGGATGCTTGGCCTTTTTAGCCATCGCTGTAACGATGCTTGGTCTTTTTTAGCCATCGCTGTGACGATGCTTGGCCTTTTTAGCCATCGCTGTAACGATGCTTGGTGTTTTTTAGCCATCGCTGTAACGATTCTTGGTCTTTTTAGCCATCGCTGTAACGATGCTTGGTTTTTTTTAGCCATCGCTGTGACGATGCTTGGCCTTTTTAGCCATCGCTGTAACGATGCTTGGCCTTTTTTAGCCATCGCTGTGACGATGCATGGTCTTTTTTAGCCATCGCTGTAATGAAGCTTGGTCTTTTTAAGCCATCGCAGTAACGATGCTTGGCCTTTTTAGCCATCGCTGTAACAATGCTTGGTCTTTTTTAGCCATTGATGTGAAGATGCTTGGTCTTTTTTAAGCCATAGCTCTGATGATGCTTGGTCTTTTTTAGCCATCGCTGTGACGATGCTTGGTGTTTTTTAGCCATCGCTGTAACGATGCTTGGTCTTTTTAACCATCGCTGTAACGATGCTTGGTCTTTTTTAGCCATCGCTATGACGATGCTTGGCCTTTTTAGCCATCGCTGTAACGACGCTTGGCCTTTTTTAGCAATCTCTGTGACGATGCTTGGTGTTTTTTAGCCATCGCTTTGATGATGCTTGGTCTATTTTAGCCATCGCTGTGACGATACTTGGTCTTTTTTAGCCATCGCTGTGACGATGCTTGATCTTTTTTAAGCCATTGCTGTGACAATGCTTGGCCTTTTTAGCCATCACTGTAACAATGCTTGGCCTTTTTAGCCATCGCTGTAACGATGCTTGGTCTTTTTTAGCCATCGCTGTGACGTTGCTTGGGCTTTTTTAGCCATCGCTGTGACGATGCTTGGCCTTTTTTAGCCATTGCTGTGACGATGCTTGTCCTTTTTTTTGCCATTGCTGTGACGATGCTTGCCATTTTTTAGCCATCGCTGTGACGATGCTTGGTCTTTTTTAGCCATCGCTGTAACGATGCTTGGTCTTTTTTAGCCATCGCTGTGACGATGCTTGGTCTTTTTTAGCCATCGCTGTGACGATGCTTGGTCTTTTTTAGCCATCGCTGTGACGATGCTTGGCCTTTTTTAGCCATCGCTGTGACAATGCTTGTCCTTTTTTAGCCATTGCTGTGACGATGCTTGGCCTTTTTTAGCCATCGCTGTGCCGATGCTTGGTCTTTTTTAGCCATCACTTTCACGATGCTTTGTCTTTTTCAGCCATCGCTGTGAAGATGCTTGGTCTTTTTTAGCCATCGCTGTAACGATGCTTGGTCTTTTTTAGCCATTGCTGTTATGTTATGTTATGTTATGTTATGTTAAGGGAATTTTGTATAGCGCACTGTCACCGGAGGTATCATGGCGCTGAAAGGGTGCTGAGGAAACAGAGGGATTTTAGCGGGATTGTGGGAAAAGCCAGGTTTTTAATGATTTGCGAAATTGAATCAGAGTACCGGAAGTCCTAACTGAGAGGGGGAGAGAGTTCCAAAGTTTGGGGCCGAGAAAGGCAAATCTTCGACCCCCAGATCTACAGAGTTTGAAGGGAGGGACCACCAGGAGATGTAAGTGAAGTGATCTAAGGTTACGTGAGGGACAGTAGGGGCAGATCAGGGATTTCAGAAAGGCGGGACAGGAACCAGAGAGAGATTTGAAAATAAGACAGCCAACCTTGAAGGCAGCCCTTAGGCTAACCGGGAGCCAGTGTAGCTTGATAAGGAGGGGTTTGGCGGACTGCCACTTCGGAATCCCGAGGGCCAGTCTCGCCGCCTGGTTTTGGATGACTTGCAACCTATTGATGGAGCATTTGGGCAAGCTGTAATAGATGGAATTTGAAAAATCCAGGCGGGAGAGAACAAGGGCCATGATGACTTGAAGCAAGGCATCGGGAGTAAGAAGGTAGGCCACCTTCCTGATCCTGCGCAGTTGGAACATGCAGGAGGAAACCACTGTCCCCACCTGCGGCCCCAGAGAGAGCCCAGCGTCAATAGTGACCCCGAGGCTTTTCACCGAGGTTACCGGGGTGGGAGGAGAGCCAAGCTCTGTCGGCCAGAAATATGGACCCCAGTGGACGGCGCTCCTACCCGGCAGGAGGAGCTCCGTCTTACCGGGGTTCAATTTCAGCTGGTTCTGACACATCCACTGAAAGATATGGGACATGACTGCCTGAAAAGTAGGAATAGAAGAAGGAGAGTTTAGAGAGAAAATGAGTTGTAGGTCGTCCGCGTAATTGAAGACGCGGACGTCCCACTGCCTCAGAGAAGAGAGAAGAGGGCGAAGATAGAGATTGAAAAGAAGAGGGGATAGAGAGGAGCCCTGAGGGACCCCACAAGACAGATGTTCCCTAGGGGCTCTAAATGTACCTAGGCTGAGGGACTGGGATCTCCCCATAAGGAAAGATTTCACCCAGGCCAGCGCCAGGCCCTGGATGTCGGCCTGTTCGACACGGTGGAGGAGGATGTTATGGTCCACCGTGTCGAAAGCGGCCGACAGATCTAGTAAAACCAGGGCCTGGGAGGTACCCTTGTCAGCTCCGTCTCTCAAGGTATCTAGGACAGCCAGGATCACAGCCTCCGTAGAATGACCAGGGCGGAAGCCGGCCTGGTTGGCCTCGAGAAAGATGGAACTCTCGATGAACCCCGAGAGACAGGCAGTGACATGGGCCTCCAAGATTTTTGAGAAAAAAGGTAAGAGAGAGATAGGACGATAGTTTACCGGGACGGCAGGGTCGGCTCCAGGCTTCTTCAACAGAGGCACTAGAACGGCCTCCTTGAAGGAGCTGGGTACCGTCCCGGAAAGAAGAGAAGAATTGAGCAGAGGAAGGATACAGTCGGGTAGAGAATGGCAGATGTCGCAAAGTATGGAAGGTGGACAGTGGTCGTCAGGGGAGCCAGACTTGATCCGGGCCGCCAGGTTGGCTAAAGATATAGCGTCTAGTGGGGGAAGCTGGGTGATAGAGAAAGCATTATGAGGGGGTGTGATGGGAACAGCATCCAATGAGGTGACCGGGATAGTGCCCTTAATCAAAACAATCTTCTGTAAAAAAAAGGTGCTAAGTGCATTGCAAGATTCCTGGGTAGGGGCCTGGGACAAAAGCGTTCTGGCGTCAGACGTGAACTCGTCCAGAACTCTAAAAATCTCCTTCGACTTACAGGGAGCTGACAGGATACGCTCTGAGACATAGGTTTTCTTGGCTGCAGAGATAGCAGATTTGTACCTATTACGAGCTGCCACATAGATATCTCTACTTGACGGGCAGTAGTCTCTTCTCCATCTGCGTTCGAATTGACGAAGTTCTAACTGTACAGTTTTGAGGAGTGGAGTAAACCATTTATGAGAATGGTTATGACGAGAGCGAGGGAACTTGATTAGTGGGGCAAAGAAATCGCTGGCTGATATGAGCCAGTTAGAGACTTGCCCATCTAGCTCATTAATGTCAGAGTCATTGGGGGGAGGCGGACGTGTGTGAGACAGATGAGTTAGCAGTTTGGAAGAGTCGACGGCCTTCCACTTACGAGCCATGCCACCCTCCCGCGAAGGGATCCTGACCTGACCAGCCATCGAGATGGTGGTATCGATAAGGCGGTGGTCCGACCACACGCAAGGTGTAATAAGCGGGTGGGAGGGCTTCACCCCATAGACCCAGATATGATCAAGTATATGGCCACCACTATGGGTGGGGGAGGTGACTAACTGGCTGAAGTTCAGGCTCGAGAGACCTTCAAACAATTCGAGGGCGTGGGGGCCAGCGTCCCTGTGCTGAAACCAATAATTAAAGTCCCCAGCAATAACTATGCGAGGAGAAGAGGTAGCAATGCTAGCAAGCTGCTCAATAAACAGTGCGGGGAAAGAGGGCATGGATTGTGGGGGACGGTAAAGTACCATAAAGGTAACAGCGCCCACCTCAGTTCCAAGACTGAAGACAAGGTTATCTACATCGGGAAAAATCATGGAAGTGGGGGTGATAACCTGAATATCCTTACGTATTACCGCCGCGACCCCTCCTCCAGGGCGACCCCCATGGCGGTTGGTGTTAAGCAGGCAGTAGTCAGGAGGTAATGCTGCCAGTATGTTCGGGAGGGAGTCGTCCGTAAGCCAGGTCTCAGAAAGTAGAAGAACGTCAGGTCTTTCAGTCGTAAGTAGATGGAAAATATCAGTTTGGTGCCTGACTAAAGAACGGGTGTTCAAATATAGTAGGCGGATCTGCGACTCAGGAATAATGAGGGAAGTGGGAGGACTGAGTGGGCCAAGGTGGGGGGGTAGATTACCAGTGATTCCTAAAGTAGTGATCCGCGTCCAGGTGTCAAACGATAGGGGGCAGTCAGCAGCTCGAAGGTGCGTCAGGGCGGAGGATGAATAGGAGATGGTAGTATCCACATCCCTAGGCCCTAGGCCCGTCCTGGCGCGGACGGGCGCAGACGGGCTTGACTCTGGTGCGACTCCGGCGCGCCTACGTCGCTCCCGCTGCGCTCGTCCGCTGCGCTGACGCATGGGGCCCGTCTAAATAGGCGATGACGCCGAGGGGGAGGAGTCAGGAGGGCGGGGTGGGGGAGGAAATTTAAAACACAAGGTGTGCCACTCACCGCTAGTAGTCAGCGGGGGAAATGAAGTTTTAAAGCTGCTAGCGCTCAGCAGCAGAGAGGCAAGCAGAACAAAGTTAAAAATACAAGGCTACACAGCGCTCAGCGCGCTAAACCTCTGCCCTCTGCCACAGGGCTTTGGTAAATCGCGAGGAAAAAGTGCTGTGACGATGCTTGGCTTTTTTAGCCATCGCTGTAACGACGCTTGGTCTTTTTTAGCCATCGCTGTGACGATGCTTGGCCTTTTTAGCCATCGCTGTAACGATGCTTGGCCTTTTTTAGCCATCGCTGTGACGATGCTTGTTCTTTTTTAGCCATCGCTGTAACGATTCTTGGTCTTTTTAAGCCATCGCTGTAAGGATCCTTGGCCTTTTTAGCCATCGCTGTAACGATGCTTGGTCTTTTTTAGCCATCGCTGTGACAATGCTTGGCCTTTTTATCCATCGCTGTAACAATGCTTTGCCTTTTTTAGCCATCGCTGTGACGATGCTTGGTCTTTTTTAGCCATCGCTGTAACGATGCTTGTTCTTTTTAAGCCATCGCTGTAACAATGCTTGGCCTTTTTAGCCATCGCTGTAACAATGCTTGGTCTTTTTTAGCCATTGATGTGAAGATGCTTGGTCTTTTTTAAGCCATAGCTCTGATGATGCTTGGTCTTTTTTAGCCATCGCTGTGACGATGCTTGGTGTTTTTTAGCCATCGCTGTAACGATTCTTGGTCTTTTTAAGCCATCGCTGTAAGGATGCTTGGCCTTTTTAGCCATCGCTGTAACGATGCCTGGTCTTTTTTAGCCATCGCTGTGACGATGCTTGGCCTTTTTATCCATCGCTGTAACGATGCTTGGCCTTTTTTAGCCATCGCTGTGACGATGCTTGGTCTTTTTTAGCCATCGCTGTAATGAAGCTTGGTCTTTTTAAGCCATCGCTGTGACAATGCTTGGCCTTTTTAAGCCATCGCTGTAACGATGCTTGGCCTTTTTAGCCATCGCTGTAACAATGCTTGGTCTTTTTTAGCCATTGATGTGAAGATGCTTGGTCTTTTTTAAGCCATAGCTCTGATGATGCTTGGTCTTTTTTAGCCATCGCTGTGACGATGCTTGGTGTTTTTTAGCCATCGCTGTAACGATTCTTGGTCTTTTTAGCCATCGCTGTAACGATGCTTGGTCTTTTTTAGCCATCGCTGTGACGATGCTTGGCCTTTTGAGCCATCGCTCTAACGATGCTTGGCCTTTTTTAGCCATCGCTGTGACGATGCATGGTCTTTTTTAGCCATCGCTGTAATGACGCTTGGTCTTTTTAAGCCATCGCTGTAACGATGCTTGGCCTTTTTAGCCATCGCTGTAACAATGCTTGGTCTTTTTTAGCCATTGATGTGAAGATGCTTGGTCTTTTTTAAGCCATAGCTCTGATGATGCTTGGTCTTTTTTAGCCATCGCTGTGACGATGCTTGGTGTTTTTTAGCCATCGCTGTAACGATTCTTGGTCTTTTTAACCATCGCTGTAACGATGCTTGGTCTTTTTTAGCCATCGCTGTGACGATGCTTGGCCTTTTGAGCCATCGCTGTAACGACGCTTGGCCTTTTTTAGCCATCGCTGTGACGATGCTTGGTCTTTTTTAGCCTTTGCTGTAATGAAGCTTGGTCTTTTTAAGCCATCGCTGTAACGATGCTTGGCCTTTTTAGCCATCGCTGTAACAATGCTTGGTCTTTTTAGGTTTTGCCTGGCGAAAAGATGCGCTTCTGTGCATCTTTTTCGCGCAGGCGAAAACCTCTTGAGTTGTATACGGGAGACAGGAACGGCCTCCGTCTTTCATTGGCTAGCTCCATAAATGGAGGCTAGCCATTGGAAGACGGGCCTGTCCGTCAATGCCGGACCAGATTCTGGGGCGTTCCCAAGAATTTTTGGCTTTTGGCTACGTCACGCGACGTCAGCCAAAAGCCGGGAACGCCCCCGAATCTGTTCCGGCATTGCCGGCACCCGCCTTCCTGCTCCGGTGTCTCCCGCCGTCCGTGTCCTCTCCCGCCCCCCTCCCCCCGACCCTCTCGTGTTTCCGAGCTCCGACGGCCCTGAAAATCTTGCTGGAAAAGAGCCACAGTATGTGTAAACACAACAGCACCGATCTCTTTGGCAAACGGAGCAACTCTGCTACATTACCTTCTTATTACGTCATCTCACGCCTGCTGAAAATATTGTGCAAGCCTTTATAAGGTGATTATAGTCTCCCACATAGAATAAAGCAGAAATTAAGAGTGGGTGTTTATTTACTCCACAGCTGGGGTTCAGTACAGGAAAGCAGGATTCCACCTGCGTATTACCGCACATTCAACACTTTAAAGCTGGCCTCGAATCTGATTTATAATGAACTACTGGCGACGTGTTGGCACAGTTTACAAGCTGCGTAATGGTGTGTTTAATTCCACAGTATAGATTTCAGACACCCCGTCAGGCTATCACATGTAATCACATGGATTTTTATGAAATCATGGGGAGCTCGAAGATGTATTCTGGATGGAAAAACACAGTTCCCTAAAACATGGATTTAGTAGGTTCTTACAGTCACTTCCTATGACTGCCCGTCAACCTTAATGTGGTCCCCACCCTATCCCAGGGGCCAGTCCATCCAGCCAGGGCAGACTGCAAATTGTTGCTGGCTCTTCAGAGCTGTTGCTGCAGCAGAAGACACCAAATATTCCAGCTATGCTGAACTCCGGCACGAAGAGGAGCACGAGGCACATCTGGGGACACTTAATTCCCACCCAATTCTGCGGTGTGACCTCTGTGGACAGTGCGTAAGCTCTTCCCTCGCACAGAAATAATTTCATTCATTTTCGGGGCTTGTTTTCGTAACCGGAGACATGTCAGGGCCTTCCACCTCCAGAGTGATTTAACAGCTTGTGCGTCAAAAAACCCAACCCGAGAGGACAGCCACGCTAAAATATTATTAATCACGCAGCCTGCACCTCCTCTGGGAGCCCCTGGAAGAGCGGCGGGGATGGGGGTTTCATCTGCCCTCACTTCCAGGTTACTGTTGGTGCCACACATATATACTCCCTTTCCTGAGCGCAAGCACGTCTGCGGGAAAATATCTGCCTCTCTGAACCTGAATGGCAGACGTTTGACATCCGCACACGGTGACCTTCACTGAGCATGGGGCGTTGCGCAAGTGGTACCCAGACTACAGGCACTCATACGCATCTTTAAATCAAGGGAGGCGAGTGGAAGCCATGCTCTGTAAGTGACGTCCTGGCTCTTGGCATAGTGATAGTCAAATTATCGCCGCCCTAAGCAGCAGTGCCTCCTACTAAGACATCTATACCTTGATCTTCATCCAGGAGTGCGTACCATAAATATCACAACTGGTCAATTGCCACCGAGGTGCCCAGAAACGGGGCCTGGTATGGTGTATAATCAGGGTGAGCAGGCGTCCCGTGTTTGCCGGGGCCGTCCCGTTCAGAGTGCAGATTCAGAGTGCAGATTCAGAGTGCAGAGTGCAGTTTGAGAGTGCAGATTGAGAGTGCAGAGTGCAGATTGAGAGTGCAGAGTGCAGATTCAGAGTGCAGATTCAGAGTGCAGATTCAGAGTGCAGATTCAGAGTGTAGAGTGCAGATTCAGAGTGCAGATTCAGAGTGCAGAGTGCAGATTCAGAGTGCAGAGTGCAGATTCAGAGTGCAGATTCAGAGTGCAGAGTCAGAGTGCAGAGTCAGAGTGCAGAGTGCAGATTCAGAGTGCAGATTCAGAGTGCAGATTCAGAGTGCAGAGTGCAGATTCAGAGTGCAGATTCAGAGTGCAGATTCAGAGTGCAGATTCAGAGTGCAGATTCAGAGTGCAGATTCAGAGTGCAGATTCAGAGTGCAGAGTGCAGATTCAGAGTGCAGAGTGCAGATTCAGAGTGCAGATTCAGAGTGCAGATTCAGAGTGCAGATTCAGAGTGCAGAGTCAGAGTGCAGAGTGCAGATTCAGAGTGCAGATTCAGAGTGCAGATTCAGAGTGCAGAGTGCAGATTCAGAGTGCAGATTCAGAGTGCAGAGTGCAGATTCAGAGTGCAGAGTGCAGATTCAGAGTGCAGATTCAGAGTGCAGATTCAGAGTGCAGATTCAGAGTGCAGATTGTGTGGGTGACTCTATGTGTGTGTGGGTGGCTTTGCGTGTGTGGCTCTGTGTGGGTGTAAAATGCAAGAGGTCATGCATTTGCGAGCGATTAAGCTATTGGCATTGTAAATGACAATGCCATTTATTTATGTTTAAAAAAAAACACATAAATAAAAATAATGTCAAGGGCAATGCCAATAGCTCTAACTTTAACAAAGGCAAAACCATTGCATTGTAAATGCTTGTTTAGCCATTGATGTGAAGATGCTTGGTCTTTTTTAAGCCATTGCTCTGATGATGCTTGGTCTTTTTAGCCATCGCTGTAACGACGCACGGTCTTTTAACTCCGCTGGAAAAACTTTCCATCAGTTTCCTTCACGGCGGCTAATCAGATCCCTCAGCAGGGAGCGTGTTTTATCAAGTCTTTAACAGAACCCCTGTTTACGTAACCTTCTGTTTCCCGCCTTTGCTGTGAGGTATTTGCCTTCTCGTTGAGAGAAGTTGTCACACAACATACGTTTCAAGGGAGCTGATTTTTCCTACATAGTCACAGTCACCTCTAGCTCTTCCTTCCTGATGTCACTGCGCGAGGCACACGGTTCCTCATCACTGAAGGGTGCGTGCGTCAGCATCATCTCCGAGGTTGTTTTTTGCCAGCGGCGTTCGAGTGACAGAATAAATATGACATACGACCCTTGAGTTGATATGTCGCTCAGAACCCCGTGGCGAAAAACATCCCAATTGAATCACACAGAGTTGTGCAATTTTAAGTTGTATTGGGTGCCCCGTGGGTCCTTTCCACGTCTCCTCCTGCATCTCCTTCACACACCGCCATCGCGAGCTGTCCTCGTGGCCATGCAACATATGGAATTTAAGCTCTGAATAGCATTCAAAGCCCTGGGATCGTCTGCCACCCTCCCTCACTCTGATAATGACTCTCCCCAAATATACCTTGCTCCCGCCCCACCCCCACCGCCCCCTCCCCTCCCGGCCAGCCCCCTGTGTACTACTCTGAAGAGGATTGCTGTAACTTGTAAATGTAAAGAATCCACCTTGCTTTGTGCCATCCATACTCCCTACCCCAGGTACTTCGAGCAGTCAAAGGGCGGAGATAAACCCAATCCTTGTGGCTTTTGATATAGTGAAAATGTTTGATCAGGCTTAAGCAAGACACACAGAAAAGGGTCGTGCAGACAGCAGTACTATCCAGCCTCACAGACAGCACACGCCCTGGCGACGAGGCGCTCTTTTATTCAGTCATGGGACAGTAATCCTGTGCTGCGGGGCACAAACCTTGAGATGCTCGCTTTCCCCCGTGCCAATGCATTGGGGTGCACAGCAGAAGCACCCCGCACAGGAATAAAGCTGGAGGAGGAGAGGAAGCTTTTTCTTTTTGCAGTTTTATACAGTGTACTCGGTCTGAAGGTATTGGAGAGCTTTACATGAGCATCAATTACATCAAACAAGGTGACATTCATATTTCTACTTTTAGGGATGGGGAGATTAAATGGTTTGCCTAAGAATCCCAGGAAGATGAGCCCTGTTCTGGGCCTAACTCAAGTCAAGTCAAGTCAAGTCATAAAATTTGTATAGCGCACTACATACCCAGAGGGTTTCAAGGCGCTTAGGAAGGGGAGGAGGATTATTTGTCAAATATCCACGTTTTAAGCTGCTTTCTGAACGCTAGGTGGTTCTGGGTGAGGCGAAGGTAAGCGGGGAGTGAGTTCCATGTTTTAGCAGCCAGGTATGAAAAGGATCTGCCTCCCATGGTGGTCTTGTTGATGCGAGGTACAGTGGCTTGGCTTGGCTGGAAGAACGTAGTTGGCGGGAGGGGGTGTAGAAGGACAGTCGAGAGTTGAGGCAATCTGGTCCGATGTCGTAGAGTGATTTGTGTGCGTGGGTAAGCAGTCGGAAAGTGATCCTCTTATTGACGGGTAGCCAGTGGAGGTCTTTAAGGTGACCAGAGATGTGTTCGTTGCGTGGGATGTCTAATATGAGCCTGGCTGAGGCGTTTTGGATTCGTTGGAGTTTCTTCTGGAGTTTAGCGGTGGTACCTGCGTAGAGGGTGTTTCCGTAGTCCAGTCGGCTCGTGACCAGAGCGTGGGTGACTGTTTTCCTTGTTTCGGAGGGGATCCAGCGAAATGTTTTTCTGAGCATGCGAAGAATGTTGAAGCAGGAAGAGGATACGGCGCTGACTTGTCTGTTCATTGAGAGTGAAGAATCCAGGATGACGCCAAGGTTCCGTGCGTGGTCTGTCGGGATGGGTGCTTTTCCGAGGACTTCCGGCCACCAGGAGTCGTCCCAAGCAGAGGGGGATGTACCTAAGATGAGGACTTCTGTTTTGTCTGAGTTCAGTTTCAGACGGCTTTGTTTCATCCATTCGGCGACTTCTTTCATTCCTTCGTGTAGGTTAGTTTTGGCGGTGCTGGGGTCCTTGGTGAGAGAAAGGATCAGTTGAGTGTCATCCGCGTAAGAGATGATGTTGAGGTTGTGTTGGCGGGCGATGGCCGCGAGGGGGCTCATGTATACGTTGAAGAGGGTGGGACTGAGTGAGGATCCTTGAGGTACGCCGCAGATGACTTCAGAGGCCTCGGACTTGAATGGAGGAAGGCGGACTCTCTGGGTTCTTCCGGTGAGGAACGAGGTGATCCATTCAAGTGCTTTTCCTTGGATTCCGATGTTTTTGAGGCGTTGTAGAAGGGTGCTGTGGCAGACTGTGTCGAATGCTGCAGAGAGGTCGAGGAGGATGAGGGCGACTGTGTCTCCATTGTCCAGTAGAGTTCGAATGTCGTCTGTTGCTGCGATGAGGGCGGTCTCAGTGCTGTGTTTTGCTCGGAAGCCAGATTGTGAGGGGTCGAGGGATTTGTTGGCTTCGAGGAAGGCGGCGAGCTGGTTGTTGACGGCTTTCTCGATGACTTTGGCCGGGAATGGAAGAAGCGAGATGGGGCGGTAATTTTTGAGTTCGGTGGGGTCCGCTGTTGGTTTTTTCAGAAGGGTGGTGAGTTCAGCGTGTTTCCAGTCTTCTGGGAAGGTAGCGGAGTTGAAGGAGCAGTTGATGACGTCTCGGAGGTGCGGTGCTATGACGGAGTCTGCTTTGTTGAAGATGTGGTGAGGGCATGGGTCTGTGGGGGATCCAGAGTGGATGGAATTCATCAGGCGGATGGTGTCCTCAGTGGAGATTGGGTTCCAGGCGTTAAGGGTGTTTACGGGGGGAAGATGGTCAGCAGATGGTAGGGTGGGTTGGTTTCCGGGTTGGTTGTCAAAGCTGTTGTGGATGTCTGCAATCTTGTTGTGGAAAAAAGAGGCTAGGGAGTCGCAGAGGGTTTGAGAGGGGGTGATGTCGTTGGAGTTGGCCGAGGGGTTGGAAAATTCCTTGACGATGTTGAAAAGTTCCTTGCTGTTGTGGGCGTTGTTGTCAAGTCGATCCTTGAATGCTGTTTTCTTGGCTTTTCGGATCAGTTGGTGGTGAGTGCGGGTGGCGCTTTTGAAGGCGTCCTTGGTGCTGGTGGTTGGGTCTACAACCACTCACACTTCCTTTCTCCCAGAGAGCAGTAGGGCTTGGGTAACACGTTCCTTAGAAATACAGGACAGGTACATCACTGGCAACAGAGTTGCAAACCATACACACCCAACCACTGGAATTTCCTCCAACTAAAAACCCAGAAAGAACAATCAGGCCACATTTGATCCCAAGATGAGATATGCTAGATGTGTGGATGTGTGTGGGTCAATGCACATGCTGGATATGTATGTCCACCAGCTAACTGGTTCAATTGTCAGTGTGATCAACTGAGCCTTCTTCTTCACTAAAATAGGCATCAAGTCACACAATCGTGGTTTCATCAGCTATGTATCTAATTGTATTTGAAATATGTCATATATTTCAAAGAGATGTGAGTTTTCTCCACTCGGGCACAAAGCATATGCTAGGCAAATTCCTTAGTGCTAAACCTTTTCAAGAATGCAGTCTTATTTCTAGAAACAAACTTTACAGGTTCCATACAATTGAGTACTTTGCTCAGGAAACTGTAGGTAGAAGCGCCTGCCTTCGAGGCACATTCCTCTAGAGTTGACCCTATGTCGGAACCCTAGAATAAGGTTGAGATTGGTAGACAAAATGGGCCTGATTCACAAAGAAGGTAGTAAATCTCTACTTGTAGATTTACGCCTACACCTGAGTGTATTACTTTCTGGGGTTCGCAAACATTCCCATGAAAACTCATGGAAACCTTCCTCAGGTACAATTTTTTGTTCACATTCCAAAAAGGTCATGTGATATTACCATAGGGAGCCTTTTCCACTATGCAGAGTTCTCCATAGCAGAAAACTCTGCACAGTGGGAACTGGATCCGTGGGCAAACGAGAATTTTTATTCTCCATGGAGAAAATATATTTCTCTTTGGAGAATGCCCTTCCCCTTCACCCCCATTAAATCTGAGAGTGATCCATTTTCCTTGGCAGGAGTAAAAATGCAACTTTTTTCCCTAGATGGAAAGGGGAATTAGAGGGGTTTATGAATGCCCACAAACATACTTGGCTGTGGGCGTTTACAAACTTCAAAGGCTAACCATGCCTTGGAATTCCCATTTTCCCACACCTTCAGTTGGATTTATGAGTACCGGGAACTCCGCACATTTGGAGAAATCTCCACCCACGTAAATCGCTTACACTTACCAAGAAACCCCTTTGTGAATTCGTGACAGAAGTAAAACGGGTAACTTTGGTGATATATTTAGGTTTATGGACAAAGTTACCTTAGTGAATAGTGCCAACATTTGTTCCTTTGTATCAAGCCATTCAGTTTGGGGATTTCTAAAAATCCTTTCATAATTTTTGGGTCTCATAGCTAAATACACTTTTAAAAATGAACTCAGACCCTGAATAGTCCTTTTATAATGCATCATTATTCACAGGATCCAAAATGAGATCTCCCCAGAAGCTTTCCTAAATCTTCAAAGTCCTTTCTCTCTCCATTGGGAAGGTGCCACCGGTCAACATCTTCAAGGGTGAACACAAAACACTGTAATTTAAGAGACCTCACAGACAAGGAATCAGCTTGGTCAGGAAGACTGGGAGGGTGTGAACTTCAGATTTTCCAACAATCACACTGGCATATAATGTTTAAATACATTATAGGACAAGCATGCATGAGTGGGGCCTAAGGAGGAAAGGGAAAGGAAGGAATGAGGGTTGGTAGGAGTACTTAGAGAGACAACACTATTTTTTGTGAAATAACCAAGTTCTTGAGAACTTTCAAAACAGAGGGAGAGAGAGCGGGTTTGTCTGTATGTGTAAAAATTCCTGGTCAAATCTGACAGTCAGCTTACCATACCTGACTAAAAGCACCTATACCCAAGTACTTATTGGAAAATACATTAATTAAGGGAGTGTAACACCCCAAACACCCCTGAAGCGACGCCCCTGCCCACAAAAGATAAGTCAGACTTCCTGTATTCATTTCAATCTGTTTTCTCTTGAAGGTCCCACCTTACTGCACTTATTATCTTTTCAAGCCATGTAAAATGGGTACCTCAAAGTTCCTTGATAACATTTATTAATTAAGACGTGTTATTGCTATGTTTCTTGCGATCCTCTAATTGTCAACCTATAATACAGAAGCTCTAAAACGTAATCTGGATTCCATACCTATTGCCCTGGGTGACAATTCAAAGTATTTAACAAGTTGGCACAAAATGTTCTTTTCCCAATGTATATACTACCGATTCCTAAAATGCTGTTAAATTGGTGCTTTGCGTTGACTATGTGTACGTGTATTATGTGGCTGTTCCATGATCATGATATTAATTGCACCCAGTGTCCATAATCTTCCTCAGTTACAGCATGATGGAAATCAATGCCTCGATATATAAAATCTATTCTTGCATTGAACCACTGCGGTGTTGAAATCCAATACCAAAGAGGCTAGCTATACTTTACAGCACTGACCACACTAAATACCATAAGTAATTCACTAATGTTGAGTCCTTTTTCTGTGTAAGTATCTCTAGTACCCAAGACGTTTACTAAAGACATATCAACCTAAATGCTCTCTCTGTGATCCTGTGCTGCCCACTAACATGGCCCATCATTGGTTGCAAATGCTGCTGTCCTGTGCCTGCACTCCATTGGCTTGGAGGGACAAAGCTCTGACAGCTTCATGCGGCTCAAGTGAACACATTTTAAAAATGGCCAAAAAACGCAATGAGCAACTTTACAAAATGCTGTTCAACACTGGCCAGAGGAAGCCTAATGATGGATATTTTTAAACAATTTAGGCAATTACTGGTCCTCTGAGGATAATAGAAGCAGTGTGGAAAGTTAGCTGGCTGAAGTAACGCTTGGTGCGGATAGAAGGGATTCACCCTACACCCTCATTAAGGTGTGTCCCCTGAATATCGAATCAATATCGATGGGACAAAAAAATTGAGGGTTGAATATCAAAAATAAAATATCACCAGGTAAGTCTAGATTTTCTATACGTAACTCCACATATATGTACCTACACGGTACATATATCATCAAGATACATAGATGTTGCGTGAGCAATATTACATCTATACTTGCCTATATGCACTAACCTTTCAATACGTTGTCCCTTGATATTCTGTCCTCAATAGTTGTATGACGCAATATTGTTGGTGTTGATATTCAGCTGTACAATCCCTCATTGAGTGCACAATTTTACTTCACCACTCAGCCCCCTTTGAGAGACTTTGGGTAACCCAAGAAGTATAAAATACCCAGTCTAGTCTCTGCTTAAGGCTTTTTATCAAGGTCCAAGCTACCAGCTGTGTGATTTAGATCCCTAGAACTGTTACAAGACCTAAGGATTGTGAAAACTTCAATATCTCAAATTCTGCGACAAACATTTACAGCAACTAAAACCTTAAAGGCACAGATTAAATATAAAAAATGAAGTATGAAAACAACTTGGTTTCTCTCAGTACAAAGTTATAGGATAAAAGCATTCAAACAAGATCAAGAGAGTTTCACTCTTCAAGCAAATGCCATTGAAAGTGCTAATAACATTGACTGTTTAATTGATCAATAAGATCAGTTCTCTAATAATGCTGAACAGGTTAATCTGTTCCTTGAGGTTTTTACAGAATATTGTGACTGGAAAATAGGTTTTGGGCAGAAATGTCCCTGCATGACTCTGGAGAGCGTGTATCCCTGCTCTGTGTGAGACTTCTAGGAAAGACATAGCACTTCTCTGGTGGCTTTTGATTTTTAACTCAGTGAACACAACAATCACCTGTGGTCCCTGTGCTTGAGACAGCAGAGTGTGGTTGAGAGGTCAGGAGGGGCATACAAAGCGACTCCTACTTTTGGGAGTAATTATTGTCCTCTCACCAGGCTGGCAATGGTGGCACCTTTAGACATCATTGAAGGGATAAAACCTACGACACCACAGCTGACTAGATGTCAAGCACCTCAATAATTCAGTCCCAACAAAGTATCAAGTCCTATGCCAACAGCCTCCGATACCTGCTGTGGTTGGGTCTCACTGGAAATCCAGAAATAAAACTTCAAAAACATTCATGGAGGCAGCACCAGGAAGGAAGTAAAAAAGCAGCCGGTATATTGTGTTTCAGTCTCTTTTATTCTTCATTAAATATTCATAATTGGACAACAGCCAACGCGTTTCGTTCCAAACATGGGAACTTCATCAGGGCGAGTAGAGTCATTAATTAGAACCAACGCATCCAATGTTGCAGGGATCTTGATTGGTGTAGACAAATGCAATTTCAAGGATGGCAAATCAAGGTATGATCTCGTACCAGACTCAGTGACAAAATACAGATGATTAGTGCGGATGGCCCATCTTCAATTATTGATGAGACTATAATAGGCCATTAGTATCAGGGTATAAAAAATCAGAGCCGATGACCCATCTTCAAAATAGTGATGAGGCTATGATAGGCCACTAGTATCAAGGTCTCCAATGGACGACAGCCCACAGTAACGACAGTGTCCCACTTCACAGTGAGAGAATGGTGATCACATTTAGATTGCATTATGAGCTACACAAAAGTACCCCTGAAATGATCTCAAATGCCTCACCCCTTGTGCTCAGTCTAGCCCCTCCCACACCCCTAATCCTTGGATAAATATAGCAGTGGGGGCCTGACTTCAAAACATTTTGCTTAGGGGGACTCAGAGCAAATCATTTTTAAGACCTCTGGCTGACACTTTTTTAATTGAGACATAGACCTCTATGTATCTAACATTAAACTAAGAATGTAATTAATTCTCAGCGCTTGCATGGAAAGGCCTCTTTTTTCAAGTTCACCGCCACTTTTCTGGACTGATGCTGCTGGTTTTTCAACTCTGAGAGTGCACTGAGCCCTGCTAACCAGACCTCAGTGCCGCCAGTGTTCTTTCCCTTATAAAGTGTATATTGAATTGACAATACCCAATTGGCAAGTGCTGACTTACTGATAAGTCTTGTATATGCTACCCAGGGTACTTAGGCTAATGCAGCCCTATGGCAGGGAGCTATATATTGTTGAGCAGGACATCATTTTTATATGTCCTGCCAGCAAAACCCCTCAAGATGTTGTTTTGCTGGGGAAGAGTTAGTAGCCCCATTTGCTAACACAGGGATAGCGGTTGGCATCCCAGCCTGGCTAACTTCTGAATGGGACTACCTGACTGGGCACTGCAAGGTATCAAAATAATTGTGGCATTAGATCCGACTGGATACCCAGGTCAAAATTAATGTCACTATTAATGTTAAGTAACTTTTAGAAGGTTGTCACTCTGTGCCGCAGCTAGTCCAGTGGCCTCACAAAGGTTTTAGTACAGACAGATTTCTGTCCATCTGGGGATACATGTGAATGACTCCCATTCTTGGAAACAAAGCCAGTTGCCGCTGAGTGAGCTATGACCTCTTCTTCCCGGAAGGCCATTCGGGTGTTAGCCCAAAGTAAAGCTTCAAAGAGGAAGCAGCTTTTGAAGAGCCACCTGTGACAACACTACGGAGCAGAATGCTGTTTGTCCCTGCAGACAAGTTGGAGACAGGGACAGAAAGAGAAAAACTATCCCCAGACTGGTTTTCCTGTGAGCGTGTAGCCACACAGGTATCCAACCTCTAGGGTGGGCTATCAAGTTTCTGATGACAAAGGAAGGGCCTGAACATTTTGAGAGTGGCTAGAATAGTGCTCTCTGGGATCGCCAGGTGCACCACAATGCAGGAAACATTTTACTGGAAGGGAGGGGACCCAGTTACCCATTGGCTAGTGAGCGCGTGGCCCCCTCAGGGCTCTTTCCTGCGATAATTATGTCACACGTCACCCTGCTCAGCAGATCACGCTGGATTTGAAGAAAGGACCGAAGAAGGACTGTTGCTATCAAGTTTACAAACATTGTTGACTGATGATTTTTTGCGGTTGCATTTAAAAGTATTTATATCTTCAAAAATATGTATCTCCAGAACCATCTGGTGGAGTTTGATCATCAAAGCCTTGAAAGATTCATAAAAATACGTTCTATTTTTGTAAATAGTGGCTCTTTCTTGTTGTGTGATTTTCTTATTTTGCTGTTTGGTGCTGTTAAATGCTTTACACTAATTTCCTTTGTCAAGCCTTGCTGCTCGAAGCTACAGCTACCAAGGGTTAAGCAAAAGTGCTATAAATCAGCCTGACTGGATCCATGACAGTTTTTGTGAGTGTATTCCACAATAAGGACCCACAGCCATATCATATAATACACCCAAATCATCAAAGAGCTTGTGTACAGTCAGCCAAAATGATTACATAACTTAATTTGAAACACTTTCTAATCAGAATTCGATCAGTGAACACAACATTCCAGTTCAGTTCTACAAACAAATATTTGAGGCTTTGGCACCTTTTTCTGTACAAACAAGGCAAGCATTACATTTGGTGGGCCGACCCTGACGACGCAGCAAGCAAATGCACTTGTACTTCTCCAAAACAAAAACAAAAATAAACACAACTGGAAATTTTACCAGGAAATCTCACCTTTAAGTTATAGTACTAAAATATTTGTTACGACTTGCTATTGCATAACAAGGATAATAAATATTACTATAAACCCAGAACAATGAGACATAGGCCGTGCACCACAATCTGCTCAGATCTTGATATCTCCCTAGTTGGAACAGGTATCTTGGGGCACATTGATGTAGGCTTAGCGTCGCCCTTTTGCCACGCATGGGGGCTCAAGGGTGACGCAAAACTTAAGTAGGATTTATAAAGCCATGCAAGCCCATCTTGCGTGGCCCTGAGTGGCTCGATAAATCCAGAGTAGCTCAACGCATCGCAAATTAATGTGTGCATTACTCTGCCCTGGGAAGGCCTTCCATGGCTGGATCATGGGTGTTCCCATGAAACACCCAGGAATTCTCAAGCATCCCCAGATTTACCAATACTGGTCGACCTGGGAATGCGTCTGTATGCTACGCCTTCCCAGGTGAGGCATAACGAGGAGAACTATTTGTATTTCTCCTCATTACTTCCTCTTTCTATGTGCGCTGCATTTTGCAGCAAACATAGAAAGGGGAAAATGCCTCAGGGTTTTTTTGTGCACAATGCAGGCACCCTTGCCCCATGGATCAAGGGTGCCTGCCTTGGTGCAAGGCAGCACATTGTGCACCAGTGCAGGGAAATGACAGGAATGAGCCATATATTATTAAGTACGGCGCATTTCTTGCCTATTACACAGCGCAGCAATATCACTTGCTGCACAGCGCTGCGTGATATTGTAGTGAATATACCCCCTTGCATATGTATGGCAAAAAAGCATTTAATTTTGTTCGGACAAATTTGCTACGGGCTGTTGTGAGGATGTTTAGATTTCCTTTAGAATGTATGAAATGGATTGAACTTTTATGCTAAATTCACTTTGCAAAAATGTATATTATTTCATAACTTGAACGATGTACATGACAGGGCTTTCTGTTTTCACCAAGACGGCTACATATATTCTGGAACCATTTGTTTGTAAAAGTAAGAATGCTCCCAACCTTATTGAAGATATAGGGAAAGACCCAGAGTCAAATATGTGTATGATGTTGCATTATCGCATAATGCCCTGGGATCTGAATTACAGAAATTTGGAGAAAGGCCAGTTTGTTTCCTGGATATACTCAGCACAATTCAGACTCAGTTAAAAACTAGGGGTGGGCGGAATTTGCAGAGTTTCACTCACCGGAATTCCCTGGAGTTGCCTGAAAACTCCACAAGATTCTGCAGAATTATGCTAACGGATAGAAATTGGCACTTTGTGCTGCTCGTGCTGATTTATAGCGCTGGGAGCTTGTTCCGCACTGCAAAATCAGTGCAAACGAAACCATGTGGCGCACTAGAGGGTGCTGCTTCTTTGCTGCCGCTCGAGTAGATTTTCTATCCGAGTGGCATATTTCTCACAGCGCCACTGAGAAAATCTCGGCAGGTGCCCTCCTAGGGCCAGAAAATAGCGCTAGGAGATGCCAATTCTCATTCGCCACCTTTCCATTGGCAAGCAGCGTTCCGAGAAAAAACTCTGCCACGCAGCAGTTGGAAAAGTTTGGCCGGAACTCCTTGTTACAAGCGCAGAGGCGAATGGCCAAAATTCTGCAAACTGCACCGGCGAAGCAGAATATATCGCCCACCCCTATTAAAACCCTACCGGAACAAGACATTTGATGCTGTGAGTGAGTTTTGAATGGTTACCAAATTTACTTTGAAAAGTTAGAGAAACTTTGGCTAACCAAACAACCGATGGCCCAGATGAGATTTGAGATTGCCACTGGAGAAGTTAGGTTGGGCACGGTTGGATGTCAAATGGTGAAAGCCTGTATATGACTATTGTGGGGAGTGGGAGGAGAGGTCATTTTGGGGGCTTGGCCTGCTCATTTATCATCATAATACAAATGGTTTATGAGGTTCAGTACACATTTTGATTTGGCCATCCCAGGTATCTTAGAGTTTGTGTATGTATCTGCAGACCTTATATCATTTCTCTACTACACTTTGGCTATTGCTGGCACTTCTTTTCTGGACCTGTTTTTAAAGGTACTGTATTATCGATAGAGTTGGAGTGGCATACTGACCCCTTCCCAATTGCTAAGTTGATAGTGGAGTCAGGTGGTCCTGTTGCAGATACCACAGGCTGTCACAGTGTGTGTTTGTGTGTAAATATGTTGCCCTGTCATCAGTTTGGCTGGCCACCACTCCAAGGATACAGAAATGTGCAGCACTTGCTTCTCCAAAATGGATTGACCATCTGAATTATGTCCCATGCGTGACTACACTTCAGGGAGCTATTTCCAGAATACCTGCAAGCTACCAGTAACTCCTGAGCAATATCTTTTGGAGACCCCTGTTCTGAACACTATGAAAGCAAATCAACTCCTTCAAAGACAACTGATTGCTTCCTATAGTTTTCTCTCATCCTTTGTTTTCCCTGGATAAGAAATAAAACTCCAGTATTTAGGACAGATCTTTGGTAATGGCCTGCTGGTGTGAGAATGGGGGAAGTATTCAATTTTCCACCATCTATTCTTTACGCATCAATAGATTTGTACCTATTTTAATTTAAATGCTGCTGTGAATACGTCTAATGACATTTAAGACGTTTTGAACCAAAAAAAGGGCGCTGATGTTACGATTAAGATATAAGGACCATATTAAGAAGACCAGCGATAAAATTATCGCCTTTTTAGCGGCAGAAAACTTCTGCTAAAACGGCAATAATGGGCTTGATAATATGCTCTATGGAATTCCTGTTGAAGCCCATGTTAGATGTCCACTAAATGGAGTAACACCTCACAAGGCCACATTTCCACCACTTTCTTTTACGCTAGATTAAAGTGGACCGAGGCTTCTAAATATAAACTGTAGTTCCACAAGACTATGTATAAACTCTGTTACATTCTTGCGAAATTGTATGAGTTTACACTTAGCAGTTAAGATAAATGTCTGCAGTGTGGGCCAGACAATGCGGACCTTGTTGGAGTCTGTCACGCATTCAAGACCAATTTAGCATCATCACAAGAATACATTTCATTTGAACCAAAACTAATGTTGTTGCTAGGCCTTTTTCATGACGGTCAGCACATGATTCGATTTCCCTTAGGATCGTCATAGCTTCTTCCTGCGTTTGAGAAATCAGGAAATGGATGGAGCCCTCTTTCCATCAATTCATGTTTGCTTTCAGAATTTTCCACATATATTTTACTGGAGGAGGGTTTATAAAGCATGCAAGGAACAACTGAATTCTTACATACAATCTGTGGCCCACACATCAGGATCAGCATTTTCTCCTCTTTGCGTTGACTATAGTTTTCATTTTTGAATTATCTTTTTTCCTCTCCTATTCTTGTGTAAGTACTTCAGCCGCATTGCTGACACCATTTTGTGAAATGTACATCATATATTTGAGAATGCTTTACACGTGTATAAATAAGGTTGATAAAATGACACACAAAACAAAGTTGTTGTTGTAAGCTAGTGCAGTGGCTTAAAAAGTGTGCAATGGTCCTCATAGCAAGAAATGATAAATGGGCACTCTACACCCAGATATCAGTATTAAAACACAGCCATAATTAGAGTGCAGGGGTCTCCTTGCAACTCTGGACTCTCTTTCTTATAACCGTCTCTCCTCACTCTCCATTCCTCTGTTTCTCTACCTATCTTGCCTCTCACTCATCCTTATCTACTTCCTAACTTTCCCACTATTTTCTCTCTTAACTCCGCTTAAACCCTCTCCTCACTTTCTCTTCCCCTTTCCTCTTTCCCCTCACTCTCATATAGACTCTCTCTTCTTCCTACAGCAGACCCTTTTCTCCCTAAACCACCCTCTGTTTCTTGTCATCATTTCTCTATCTCCCCCCTCCTTTCGCCTGTTCTTTCCCTGACATCCAAATTTCTGGCCAATTTATCTTCCTCTTCCCTATCATCCTTTATTCATCCTTATCTCCTTCTCCCTTTGAGCCACATTTTTGTCTCCTTTCTATCTTTCATTCTTTCCCTTTCATTCGTTTCCTCTCTCTTTATTTCATCACTACCGTCTCCTTCCCTCTATAATACCTTTACCCTGGTGCCCATCACTCAAAGTTCACACAGGTCCACTCCACGGCCAGGCAGGCTCTCTGTTTAAATCATCTCTATCTATTAGAGATTGGTAAAGCGTGACAGCGAGTGTCCTGGCACTGGCTGTGAGACTGATCCCTTACTGACTTGTCCTCATCCACCTGATTTTCTACTGCACCAAAGTAAGGAATTTTTGGGGCAAAGTCAGAGACTTCATCACTAAGGTAGCAGGGAGAGAAATACAACCAGGCTTTGCGGGGCTAGCCACTGCATTTATGGTTACAGATTTAGACTCCAAGGGGGACAGGGACCTGATAGACCTTCTCCTTACCACAGCAGTCAAGACAATACTGGCGAAATGGAAAGATACAGGGAAGGCGACCTTCAAAAGTTGGGACAACTGGGTCACCTTCCTCAGAGGGGCAGACAATATCACGCACCCAACCACACAGCAAGGGGCGAAATGTGGGCCTCGCTGGATAGACACCTGGGGACAATTAAACCCACAAACAAACCCCCATAGAAGCCCCCATACTCGGCCCACCAAAGCTAAAAAGAACTAGTAAACAGTACTGGACCATCACCGCAGAGAATCATCAAACATCTTAACACTCTGTCTCCCCCGCGCCTCCTCTCTTTCTTCTTTCCTTTTAGTGGGGGTATAACATGGTAACCGAGAACTATTTACGCCAGCCAGCAGCTCGAGGAATGTCGATTTAATTAACCCATACAAGCCACTATTTCTAATGTAACCCCGAAGGCGACTGAACGCACCCTCACGCACCACTACTACTGTACTCTACTGTATATATCTATATAATCTTCAATAAAATACTTTGAAATCAAAAAAAAAAAAGAGCCGACCCAAAGAGCCACGGTTTTGAGGAGTTGCTTAAAGGCTTGGATGTCCTCAGTGGCGTGGAACTGTTGCTGGAGGCATGCCACTCCCTTGCGGCGAGGTATAAGTAAGAGCTGCCGCCCCACATTTTCATTCTGAATTTAGGAATCAACACTAACATGTTTACTGGGGGACTCTAGAGACCTGGAAGGCTTGTGGGGGATGAGTCTGTTTGATAGGTACTGAGGGCTTTGTGTGTCAGGAGCAACCCTCTAAATCCCACACATTCCTTGATAGGAAGCCATTGTAATTCTTCCAAGTAAGGTTGGATGTGGGCTTTCCTAGAGAGTCAACCAAGAAGCTGTGTAGCTGCATTCTGAACTAGCTGTAGTCTCTGAAGAGGATAGACCGGTAGACCTCAATTGAAATGTCATACTCAAGCCTTGAAGTGATCGGGCCTGAATCACTGTTTTCTGCTGCAGCAGAGGGAGAGGTAAAAGGAACTTTTTTAGCATCTTTAGTTGTCCACAACAGGAACCTACTACACTGGCCACCTGCAGTCAAAGGATGCAGAGTTATCAAATTTTACCCCCAGATTAAGAGCCGCTGTGGCTGGGGATGGTGGGGGTGGGACACCATTTGGCCAGATGTCATTGTCCCAACTGGGAGGGAAACCCCAAACAACAGGATTTCCGTTTTGCTGGCATTTCAGGCAGCTATTTAGCATCCATTGAAACTCTGCCGTCATGCATGCCTTAAAATCGCTCAACGCATATGGGGCATTTTTATCCAGCGTGAGGAGTAATTGCGAATCATCAGCGTAAGAAACCATTTGTTCACCGTAAGATTCTACCAGGGTCGTTAATGGGGCCATATAGACGTTGAATAATGTAGGGCTCATTATTGAGTGCCCTGCAAGATATTTTCAGCGAGTACAGAGCAGGCTGGGCGCACCTACCACCTATGGACTCCAATGCCACTGAAGCGCAACACCACTGATAGCTGTGCCCATGGTCATGAGTGATTTGTACCAGCACTCCAGCCTCCTGTACACATCACTGAACAGAATCTGTTCTCATGACACCTCAGACCTGGGGCCGTCACAGCTGAAGAAGCCCCAAGCATTCTCACAGCATCAGAATCCCTGCCTGGATGGGGTAGGGGGTATGGCTCTCTAAGTGGTTGGATCACCTCTCATGGAGGACACATGAAAACACCAACTTTTCCTGCTGGCCACCCGCAGCCTTTTCCCTGTGAGAGCTCATTCAGGGAGGGCCCATGATCATGATGAAGAGCGTCATCAGTCAATGTCCTCGCGAGTCACGTAGTGTCACCTTGTGCACCGGTGCGCAAACTGTACTCGCAGAGTCTACTAGCAACTGTTGGAGGCCCTCACTCTGTGCTGCACTGTGGGCACCAATGGCGCGGAAAACTGCCCTTGTCATAAGCAGGTGCACTCATGTGTCAGAAGTAGCACATTCCACCCCAGGCCAAACAATAAACAGCACCATTCCAGTCATGGGCAGTCCAAGGAAAGAGCAGCACAGAACCAGAGGCAGGCTAAAGGGCAGTGGGGGAACTCTTATGCTGCTCTAAGGCGAGCTTTGCAGTGATTGGAAGAGAAAGGAAGCCATGTGGAACTTGCTTATGCCCTGGGTGCGAGAGCTTTGTTCCTCCTAACACCAGTACAGTGGTGACTATAAACTGTCTAAACAACCTCCTTGCACTGAAGTACCCAGCACAACAAATGACATTCATGTGATGTGTAGAGTGGAAGCAACCACACCCAGGACATCCTCCAGTGGGGATCAGAACGGCCTACAGTCCTCAGTAGAGCCCACGTGGACCAGGGAAGGGAAAGAACTAGACAAATGGACTCTAGCAACCTTCACTAGAAGACCGAGGCCTCGGCTCGGCGAGGGATCTTCCCATCCTTCAACCAGAAGCTGCACTGCTGGTGGAATAGTGACGTGAGCATCACCTCAATAAGGATTCTGGGGTAGTTTAGACCCAGGCAAGTGGTCTGCAGAGGCTGTCCGGGTGGAGGACTCCACCTTCATCCACCTGAAGACAGAGTGCCTGGCCTACATTGAGCGACGTGCCTGCTCGGTGGGTCATTTCTGACAAAAGCCCTCCCGCCAACATGACAGGAGCATTTTAATCAGAAGTTGATGCTGAGCAAGTCAACATATCATAGCCACACACTCTGCATTCTTTTTCCTATTTTTAAGAAAGAAAAACCAACACAGGAGAACCTTCTGATGGATTGCAGCCAAGGATCGTGCTGTGACTGAGCCGGCATACGCGATTGAAGCCCTTGGTCCAGCGCCTAATTTGTAAAATAAGAAGTGCCGGAGCCCAACCTTTTTCTCAGAAGTTCGTGGCCAGTCTGCTGAAAGTTTGATCTGCTGCACGCCAGGGCTGTCTAGTCTTGATTTCACCTCTTGCCTCACTCACCCACCACCCTACACTCGCTGCTCTCTTACTTCACTCTTGCTGAGGTTCTTTTTCATCCCTGCTTTCTCCCTTTTTCACTGCTTTTCTACTAGTCGTTTCTCATTCTCTCGTACCTTTCTGCCTTTCTCGCTCTTGTTCTGGGTCAAAGTTTAATAAGGATCAAATAAGTTCCGGTCCCGAAAAAAGAGTTCCTGTGGGGCCCGCTGCAAACACTGGTTCAAATTAAGCCCAACATGAATGCCCATTCACCTTTTGCTACTGCCACATTTAATCCCCAGAAGATGCCATGGAACATTAGGAACGGCCCCCCCCACCCCCCACCCCCATGGGACAGATTGCATTGCCCGCATGGTTCTCCAGGCCTGGCAGGCCTCGCTCTCTAAGTAAAGAATGGGCTCCTCCATCTGGGCAGTGATTCACATTTCGGTTTCATTATTTCCCATAGTTCTGTAATGGAGCAGGGCTGTGGTTTTTGCTCAGCGAGGGATTTGCTTAAAATGGCGCTGCTTACACAAGAGTAGTAAATGTAAAAATTCCTCAAAAACAAAGATGTAGCAATGAACCTTTAGTGGAGTTTCGTTGTGTAAAAAACATAAAACACCGGAGGTAGTTCAGTCGGTATCACATTTACCACATGTCACCCCTTTGTAGTAATGAGTTCTAACTTAATTACATTGTTCAGAGTTTATTGACATTAAATAACGTACCTAAGAGAATACGGCCTCTGTTCTCTAGATATTTACACAGCAGCTGGCATGGGGGGAAGCGCCAGGTAATGAACCGCGGCCATTGTTTTCAAAGTATAATAGAGGTGTATAATTCACATGATACACACAACTTATTTTAATCACCCTTTATTACTCGTCTTTTTAATGTGAGGTCCAAGTAATTACACTGTGGGTTCGTTAATAACAGGACTCTACCAACAATGACTTCCTATTGATCACTCTCTCTGACTTGGCACGTGTCCTCCACAAGGGAAGGCGCCAGCTCACACGTGGCGTTAGTGTTTCCTTTGGTCCCTGCATTTCTTGTCCGATTCCACCAGGACCGGCATCGGGTTCGATTTTCAAACCGGTGGTTTCTGCCCTTCCATGGATGCAATGTTGTGACTGTTTGCCATTCACAAAACGTCACAGCTTTATAGGTAAAATCTTTAACATGGTTTGTAAACTTTTTTTTAAATCGTACACCTCCGCCAATTTTGGGATCCGTCAATTTTGTGGGGCGGAAAACGGCTTGTGAATACAGTTTATAGGAGTTCACAAAATCCCACCTCCATCCGCGTATGAGTGTGTATCAACACTGGAACATCTGTGTGAGTAAATCCTCAATTTAAGAATGCATAATTGGCTTGTGTGTATTACAGAGGTGCTTATGCAGCAATAACAAAGGTTGTGTGCACTTGTAATCAGACTTACACAAGAGCAAAGCTTTGAGATCGAGGTCAAGCTGTTTGGACCACAAGTAATGTTTAAAAACTGTTACACCAATACCTTTTATCAAGCTCGTTAATTTGTCACGGTGCTTGCTCCACATATGGTTTGTACTGCTGGGTACGTCTTGCCTTCCTTAAAAGCTGTGCAACAGTATCCAGTGTCCAATGTAGAATATTAACCTTTAATATATGGATCAAAATGTGTATGTTCCCCCATTCCTATGTATGTATATAGACATGCAAATACACGGTTCTATGTTTATCTATTGGAGGGGGGACGAAAACATCTTTGTAGTCATAATTAAAATAGACAATTCCAAGAAAAGTTGTTCTTTTAGAGCTAATAATCTCGTTTGATAAACATGCACACAAATGTATTCATTTCTGCATGTTTGGAATTTTCCTGCTTCGCCACAGTAGAGACTGCTGGAAACAAACACATATATACACGAATATGGCGCTTGGTCCAACTTTACCCCTTTGCTTTATTTGTTGCAAATTTAGTCAATATGTTGTGGAAACATCTGCTTTATCCTTCTTAATGTGAGGTTCAAGGGATATTTATAGCCACCTGGCCTTCGATTCCGGTGGAAGTTTTTAAATAATAAATATCACAAGAACTCCTCAATGGCAATAGATATGTACACAGCACAGTGAACTGACCCTGACCCTCGGGCCCATGTGAGCACGGCCAAAATGTACTACCATGAAAATGAAAAATAGAAAAAAATGAGCTCTAAATAGGTCGGACGTCAGATGGCTTACTTCCGATGGCCCCTACTCCGTCTGGCCCTCAGAGGAATTTCACACCGACAGAGTAAATTTTACACCGCTGTCGTGAAAGGTTTGGTCTGCCCGATTCAAAATCCGGAGGGCTGACCTTGAGTTTGGGGAACAGTGTACTCTGGTGCGATAGAGTACCCTGCCTGCCAAACTCTACATCTGCTCCAGAGGCCCATTTAATGCTAATCAGTACTGACCCTCCTCCTCGTCAAACAGTCCATCGCGAACCTTGGCCTCTCACCCATTCACACTTCGGCCCACTACCTTTTTAGTTAGGAAATTTGAGATTGACACTCCCTTCCACTCCCCTCCCCCGAATCTCACTGACTAAGCTGCGCCCCTGGTGACTGACCAGTATACAAACCGATGATGGCTTTTATTTAGTTTTGCTAAATATTCTGTATCACACGCTGGAAGTAAACAGGGACACGTCTAATGCACGTACTGGAAATGTGCACCCACTTTGGTGCAATATTTCCGGTACCCACCTGCGGCTGTGCAAAGCCTGGGGGTGCTGGCAGAAGGAGGCAGAGTGCTGCGGATGCATGGTATTATTAGTGGTTTAGGAATGCAGAGGGGTAGGTCCTGAAGCTGCTTCTGCTGGTTCAGTTGGAGCTGCCACAAGGCAAAATGTTTGGCCTGGAGTGAGGGGAAATTGTTTCTTCTGCTGCAATGGCGAAATGACAGCGCTAACTAATGGCCACAGAATGCGGAGTTGCTGTTTTTGTTAAATAGATTTGAAAAAATAGAAAGAGGAAAGAAGTGGAGAAGTTGATAGAAAGGAAGCATGGAACCAGGTAAGGTTTATAGAAAATATAAAATAATGGTGTGCAAGAGATGGCTCCAAAGTGGAAGACTATTTTTTTTAAATGTTTATAAAAACATAAGTTATGCCTACTGTGTGGTTGCTATACAAATGGCCTAGTCCACAGCAAAAGATAAGGCTTAACAACTTTGAAATGATATTATGAAATGTGCGGGTGCTGAGGAGCCCACCTTTGCACTGCGAGTGAAGTTAGTCTTTGTTAGAAAGTGGTCATGACACTATGGGCCGCCCGGATTTTTCGCTTTTTGAGCACCTAATTGTTGAGCTTTTACTGTGGGGAGCCTCATAATTTGGGACTCACTCACAGTGAACTCATAATGAAAGAGACTGCATCAGGATTTTACTGGTGTCCGCCTGGCTTGACTAGGCCACTGTGCACCAGCTGGAGTAAGGGACACCGGGCTGGTTACATGCAGACACATGTGTACATGCGTGTACACATGTGTAGGGGCTGCACAGGGGATATTCCTATCGTGCACAGCCAAGGAGCAGGTGCAGATAGGTTGGTGTTGAAGGACTTATACAGAATGGGGTGGTGACATGGAATAGGCTTTATACAGTGGGAAGAAACATGCCAGGGAAAGTCAGTGTGCTTTACAGTGTGTATTGCATTATTCTCTTATGGGGATAGGGAGCACATGTGCTAGTTTTACTTTCCTAAGGCCTACAGATTCTAGACACGCACTAAAGTCCGCTGTAACGGATGTGAGAAGAAGGATTCTGCAGAGTGCAAAGTCATATTTGTACTGCTTTTGGGTCATCCAGAAATGTCAAATTTCTCTGAGTCAGCCATAACCAGGGCCTGGCCGAGGGCTGACCTCAGCAGGATGGATTAATAACCTTTCTTCCACAAGCTAAGGCCTCCTCTCCACGAAGAGAAGATGGGTGGGGCTACAGGCTCATCCTTCAGCAGCTATCACTGGGTGTCTGGCACCAGGCTGCACCAAGAAGGGAAGGCACCGAGGGGGGAAGGGGCTTTTTCAGAGACCATGTGGGCAGAGACCCTGGAAAATGAAAAATGCCACGGGGGGCCAGGAGCCCACCCTGGCCCCTGCTGAAACTGGAAGGAGGGGAGCGCTATCGTGCCCCCCTGAGAGGAGGTCTTTAGGGGCCCAGGACCCCATTCCCAGGCCCCAAAGCAAAGCCGGGGTGCGCCGCTGCGCTCCTCGTGAAGAATTCCCTACAGGGGGCCAGGAACCTACCCTGGCCCCCAGCGAAGACGGGGAGCACCGGCCCGCTCCCCGTAAAGGAGGAAGAGGGGCCCGGGCCATCTCTGAGCCCGAAGCAGTGAGGGGGCCCAGGATCCCATCCCTAGGCCCCGAAGTGTGAAGGAGGTGAGTGAAGTGCCTTCGCACTCCCCGAAGACCCGCTGAAGCGGGGAAGCAGTCTTGCGTCTGCCTGCGGGCAGACCAGAAAACGAATGCCGGCTCCCGTGACAGCACGCAAATGTGCTAGCCAGTCGAGGAGCCGACGGGAGCCGCAGGGGTGGGGTTCCCGAGCGACTCCATCGATGAGGCCAGACGGGGTCATGGGTGGGACCAAGGCCCCAGAGAAGAGGCATGGTGCTCGGGCCGGGGTAGGACTGGGCCCCAGAAAATCAGCAAGAGCGGCCAGGGGTGGGCTCCTGGATGTGTAAGACATTACCTGGGGGTCCGGGTGGGACCGGGCCCCTCAACGAGGCTGGACGCGGCAGAAGACTGCCAGCACCACCAGCACGGCTCTCCTTGGCACAGCGGGAGAGCCGCTCATCTAATATCACGACAAGGAACACGGAGCACCCCATAATTCCTTGCAAGGCATGGGGAAGACTACGTTTTGGGCGTTTAGGTGGCCACCAGAGGAGAGGGGCCAACAACCTTTGTTGAACCAGTGTAGGGGGAGCTGTAGGAGCGGCTCAGTCTCCCCCAGCACAATGAAGAAAAGTCCTTCCCTAAGTCTCCTGGGTACCTAAAAGTAACAAGCCCTCAAGGGCTCAGCCAGCATTCCAACAGATCCTGGGCTGGAACGTTTGTTCTACAGCTGGGGGTGTATGGTGAAGGGCCTCAAGGAGTGAAGGGATGAGTTGGGGATGTCTGGAGAAGGGCGTCCCCTGGAGGTGAAGAGGTGTAATTGCACCAGAAATGCATTTACTAATGTTCTTTCTCTTAGAGGGACTGAAAGTAAAATGTAATGTATTGATACTTGTTAAGCGCGGCTGTCACCCAAAGGGTATCCTGGCGCTGAGACCATATCATTCCATCAGGTGAAGCACACTACATTGCTCTTGGAAACAGGTAGGTCTTAAGATCCCTCTTGAAGGCAGTCAGATCTTGTCTACTCCTCAGCGCCAGAGGTAGGGTATGCCATAACGTGGCGGCCGTGAAACTAAAGGCACGGCCGCCCATCCTCACTCTGTTGATCCTGGGAACCGTCACCAGGAACGCTGAGGAAGATCTCAAAAGTCTGGCAGCTTGATACCAAGAGAAAAGATTTTGAAGCGGTATCGGTCCCAGTCCATGCAGAGCCCTGAAGACAAGGCATAAGGCCTTAAAGGCAATCCTCTGCTGGACAGGTAGCCAATGAATATCAGCCAGTGCTGCAGAAGAAGAAGCAGAACGTGAACGAGATAGAGCCAATTTGGCAGCCATATTTTGAATCCTCTGCAACTTTAGAATCAAGGTCTTAGGGGCTCCCAGAAGTAGTGCGTTGCAGTAGTCTAACCTACTGAGAATAGAACTACGCACTACCTCTGCTCTGGCTCCCAGGGGAAGTAACGGCAAGATCTTACGTAGGGCACGAAGCAAGCCCATACAAGTCGCCGTGGTCCTATTAACAGAGGCGTCAAGCTGCAGATTAGGCTCAAACAGAACTCCCAAATTGCGGGCCGATTCTGCGGCCTCCACCGTGCCCGGGATTGAAGTTGGCCAGAAGTCGTCCGGTAGCGGGCGGGGGAGTCGATCTAGGGAGCAATGGAGAACCTCAGGTTTTGACCCATTAAATTGAAGCGAGTTAACTCGCAGCCATTCTGCTGTTGCCGACATACAACGGTGAAAGGTGTCCCTCGACACTGTCTCTGTACCCTCAAATGAAAAGATCAGTTGAGTGTCATCTGCATAACTGATGACTGATATGCCAAATGACTTTATCAGGTCTACCATGGGTCGAAGATATAGGTTGAAAAGGATCAGACTGATCGCTGACCCCTGGGGGACACCCTGATTCACCTGTCGTGTGGCTGATCGAAATGGTGATAACGCCACAGCTTGCTGTCTGTTGCAAAGATAAGATGTTAACCATCTTAAAGCCAGGCCAGTTACTCCCACGCTCCGAAGGCGGCCCAGTAGAACCGCATGGTCAACCGTGTCGAACGCGGCCGACATGTCAAGCAGCACTAAAAATGCTGACTTACCCCTGTCGACACGCATTCGTAGATCATCCAACACGGTAACCAATGCGGTCTCGGTGCCATGGGCCGGCATGAAGCCAAATTGGGCTGCATCGAGGCAGGAGTTGGTTTCCAGGAAGTTTGAAAAGGCTCTCGTGACCAACTTCTCGATGATTTTTATCGCGAATGGTAAAAGCGAAATGGGCCTATAATTGGCCGGGCATAAAGGGTCCAGAGAGGCCTTCTTTAGCAATGGTGTTACTATTGCTACTTTCAACTCCCTGGAACTGATGCTGTGGTCAACGACTGACAGCAGATGGAATAAAGCGAGGGAAACAGCTCGTCTTGTAATGACTTCCAGATCTTATGTGGCATTGGGTCAAGCGGTGATCCTGAGGACACGCCATTGGCCAGGGCGCAAAATTCCTCCAACGAGGAGATAGGAAAACAGGACAGCTGGGGGAGCTCTTCCTTGTTGTCATCCCACTCAGAACCCGAATGGTGGGGGAGTTCTGAGGAGGAAGATAAAGACAACGCGGACTGCCCAGAAACCACAAGTCCATTCAAGATTGTCCTGATTTTCTCCTCAAACGTGAGGGCCAAGGAATCACATAATTCCTGAGAGGCCGGGATAGCTGGTACTGTACAGGACGGATTGGCTAGATTATTGACCAATTTAAACAGGGTCTGAGACTTATTAGGGGCCTTAGCCAAGGTGTCTTCCAGGAACTGTGCTTTGGCCCTCCTTAGCTGGGCCTTGTGTTCCTGCAAGGCCGCTTTATATGCTGCCTTATCCGACTCCCTATATCCTCTCCTCCAGGCACGCTCCGCCTGTTTTCAGCGGAGCTTGTGCTGTCCAAGATCGCCGGTAAACCAGGCATTAGCTCTTCTAGGTCTGTCCCTCACCCTCCGCAAAGGGGCTAGCTCATCCAGTGATGTCGAGATTTGCTGGCAGAGGACGGCATAGCTCTTATCCACACTATCCTCCACAGTAAAGGTTCTGGGCAGTAATGTGGGTAGGTTCGGTTCCCTTAAAAGGCGAGACCATTGCCTATTGAACTTGGTACCGCCCGGGTCACTTATAATTAACGGACCAGGCAAAGAAATAGACATAAGAATCAGTGCATGGTCGGTCCAACATTGATCCACGACCTCTTCAACTACAACCAGCTCCTTATCAGCAAATACTAGATCTAGAGTCACATGTGTAATGGGAAGTACCTGGGTAAGGTGATGTCATAAGCAAAGTGGGGTTATGTTGTCAGACATTCCTGCTAGAGTGTCTGGCTGTATATGCGTAATCCTGTGATTTCTTGTGTGATGCCTTTAGGGGCTGTAATTGCAATGCATTCTAATGATCCACAAATGTGCTGAATACTGTCATTCTAAAGTGATGTTTAAACATGTATACTTGCTACTGCGTTTAGGTAAAGAACCCAGACTGCTAGCCCTTAAGATGTAGAGGTGTACACTTCATGGTCAGTAGGAAATGCGCAGTCAGGGTAGTGTGTCACCAAGGCACGGTTACCTGTTTTAAATGCTTGTTGAGATAATGGGGGAGGGGGGGGTGCCACTGGGATGGTGCCAGTGCGCAGGGCCCTCGCTACAGTTTATGTTCAACTAACTGCATTAGGGGCAAGATGATTGCATACATGGGAGGGGCGGTACTAGACTCCACCCCCCCCCCCCTGCAGGAGGGGTGGAGATGTTATGCAATGTCAAAAAGTAATGGCAAGACCTTATGTGTACTTGTAAATTGGTGCATAGTATTGAACATTGTTTGTGTTTAATAAATGTACTCTTCTAAAGCAAAGTACAGACTAGACAATCAATTATTGAGTGTTATTTTGGCGCACCTGCGAATGGCGATTACTAGCCCACACCACCTCCCTTGAGTAAACCTCAGACTGCTCTGCAACGCTACTCTCTGAGAGTCAGGTGCTACAATTGGGTGTTTGGTTCCCAGTGAAGGAGAAATGGAGTCATGTTATTTGTGCAGGCCTCACAGATGCTGCCTCGTTTTCCAACAATCTTCCACTGCCGACTACTGTGATTTTTGTAAACAGAGCAAAGAAATTATATCTTGTGTGTTTACCATACTTCCTATCTTTCAAACAAAATTTAAAAAATATTTTGTATAAATGTGAAGCCTGGCCATGTCTCTGAATCTCCTTGAATGGTTGGCACCATAGAAGACTCTCAAAATGACTTGAGGTGTGCTCGCCCTAACACAAACTAGGTGTCAAGAGAATAAATCTTGTGTGTGATTGGGAAAAGAGGTCTAGACGATGCTGGATTTTGATGACAGAGAGTATTCAATTAGCAAGAGGCAGATATAACTGCCATATTTTGACTCTCTGAACCTTACTTTTAGGATGGAATATATGCTCCGAGTACCATTTTAAGGGAGGTCACTTGCTCCGCCACAAACTTCTCTATTCCTGGTGCAGACATGCAGAAGCATACCTCACATGGCTGTTAAGCACAGATGGTGGCCTCCTATTTTTTTAGACTTTGGGGTGCAAAGGTTTTGGGGAAGCTACAAGAGTGAGGTAGTATCTAGAAGTCCCTTCGACAGAATTGCACTCAATGTTAATCTACAAATGTCTAGCAAGCATCAGGGTATACATCTGGAAAATTCTGTTATATTATTATTGCACCTGCAGTGACGATCTGTGTGCAACCTGCTCCCCACAGGCTTTTATCAACATGGAATAGCTTAAGCAATTAACATGCTTGCTGCATGACATGAGATCCTATGCTTGTAAGATATTTAAGGCCTCTGTTACGCAAACGAGGTGGAATGACGAGTTGATCAGAGGTTTCCGACCCCTCATAAGTTTCTCTAGGTCATGGGTAGTCTCAAACATTTTCCCTGTTGCCAAAAAGTTTGGTCTGTGATGTGACCGAGCACTGCATTACTTCCAGCAAGGTGGCGGTAAGGTGGGTGTAGGGGAAGCTAAGCAAATAGATCTAATGGATTAATTGAACAATGTGAAACTAGAAAACCTGGGATTCATTTTGGTTTCCCGACATTACTAAATTGTGTTATCATAGACAATTTGTTTATTTCACTTTCTCTCCCTCTTCTTCATTATCACATACAAGAAGACCTTGAAATACATGACTTCAAGATGTGCATTGTACAAAACATTATTCTGCTTTTCATTTGCTAAACTATAATATTGTTCAAAGAGTGCACAAAACAACTGACTTGTCTCTAAGTGTACTATTGGCTTTATTGTCAGGGTGGGAGGGGAAGAATTAATGTTTCTAAATTTATGTTTGAAAACTATCACTTTTAATTAAGACTTCTAAATTCACTGATATAATCTGATGTACTAAGGTGAAAAGGTTCTGCGTGCTAATTAAATACACTTTTTGAATTTCGAAGAGACTTTGTCATATTTTAACACTTTTGCTGCAAAATGTCTATATAAATGAACGTTCCTAAAGTTAAGGTTGGAGGACTCCCTAGTTACATCCTTTCTTTAACACCAATTAACCTTTGAATAAATGCTTGCTGTTTATTTAACATCTTTTTATTGTTAGTGCTGAGTAGAGTAAACAGCTGCCCAGTGCTGCTGTTGACCAAGAGCCCTGCATGTAAAGGTCAGGAGGGCAGCCCTTTGAATATCAATGCTCTCTGTCAATATTGGTAGGGCAAACCTGTTGGTGCTTAACTTACTGAGTTATAAGGCCAGGCAAATACTGGCAAATGTGGTTGTTGCAGGGAACCTTGTGTTCCTTGCCGGTCACAAGTTCCAATCTGAGTCAAATCGTTCAGTGAGTTATGGGTCCGAAGTAAACACGTGCATGTAGTTTGTAAGCTAAGTTTGATTCCTAGCAGAGTTTAACTCAATCTTTTATTATTCTGTGCTGGATAAAATGTTCCCGGGAAATGGGTATCAAATAACAGTCATAACCCTGTGACAACAAATACATTTGTATTGTGGGTTGTATAGCCATTACTAGGATTATTTCTTTAGTACAACATATTAAATCCAATGTACACTTCTTAGGGATTTTATTTTCCTCTGTTATCTTAAACACAGCAGACAAAGTTATCTTATTGGCCCTCAGTGCTGTATTAGTATGATTATACACATTTTTTTCACTTTTCATTGGGAAGGTTATTATCTTTTTTTCAAGCTTGAGATAGAAAAACACTATTTTATCTCTTGGCCAATTAATAAACTGACACACTGGTCTCAACTTTCTTTCCCTCATGGGCTGCCCAGGAAGGAGAGGATGTGTGTCTAAATTCAGCTTACTCTTTGACGCCTGACTCCTGCTCTCTGTCAGAAAACTGTGAAAACAGAATTTTTCATTATCCTTTACCAAGGAATTTGAAGGCAGATGTGTTAAAAAGTGGCAACAAGCATTGGCAAAGTCCTTCAGTCGCGCTTTGCTAATGTTGCGACGCATTCAGCTTTACCAGTACTTTACCGGCCCCATTTAAAGTTTAGAAGCAATGAAAACATTTCTTTCTATACTTTCAGGATTGCCACAGCGTTCTGTTATGTAAAGTTTGTTGTGTCGTTATGTGCGTCATGTACATTGACGCAATTTGATTTTCCCATTATCTTAAACGCAAAAAATAAAGTTATCTTACTGTCCGTCATTGTTGTACTGGTATGATTACACACATTTTTTTACTTTTCTTTTGGAAGGTTTTTATCTTTTATTGGAGCTTGAGAAAGTAAAACACTTTCTTATCTAGGTTTATCTCTTGGCCAACTATCAAAATGACGGGTCGAGCGTATCCTTGTTTCTCCAATGCGCTGCTGCCTATTCGGCTGGGAGTTCAATGACTTTCGACAACTAATTTATTAGCCTTTAGTGAAGAATCTTTCTAGCAGGTGGACACAAACATTGGTAAAAGCAATTGGATTCAAATTTTCAGGGCTGAGCAAGTGGCAAATCTTGTTACACCAATGCCCGACTGGCTACATTAAATTATGTTTTCCTCCTTTTCTATACTTTTAATATGGCCTGTTGCCACATTTTTCCCTTTGCCAATGCTGGCAGGGATTAAAAGCCTCTGGAACTGGCTGCAGCCATGGATAGTGGCAGCATTGGGGCAACATCTAGGTTATTGCCAAACCTACCATCTGGCACCTGACATGCACTGGTGGAGCATCAGGAGAGAGGGTGGGCCAGGAGAGACAGGGTAAGAAGAGCATCCAAGGTATTTTCAAGGCTGCCATCTGGTGACTGGTGGGCCTCTGAAGAGCAGGGTGGGAGTAAGAGTGGGAGGGCAGAGATGAGGTGATTTAGGCAGGGGCGAAGTGAAGAGCGTAAGCAACTCTGAAGTCCGAGAGATGCCATCCTATGGCGTGCTAAACAAGTAATGACATTAAAAACAAGTAATTCCATGATGTAGCAAAGGCTACAGCACGACCAATCAAATGCAGAGGTTAACAAGCTCTGCTCCGGAGGGAAGTACAAACACAGTTGTGAAGGACCCCAATAAAAAGCAGGAAACAGAAGTTGACAAGAAAGCCATCTAACCATGAGTAAGAACTTGTCTGTGTACTATTGTTTACAATGCTTTTTGTGTTGCACTGCTAGAGCCTTTTGCAGCAAGACCTCAAAGAGAGCATCCATCACTCCGGCTCTCTGTAGATCAGCACATGATGTATGTTTGGGGGTGTGATGTGGCATCTTTGCATTATATCTGCCTATAATGAATTAAATACTTGGCATGGGGAAAAACTGTTGACTCGGATTTACTGCAAGGAATTCCCAAATTTGTGGAGTTTAACACACTCAATTACCATCTCCTCTGAGCAGATGGTAAATATTGTTGGGGGCCAGTGCAAAGCAGGGAGTTTGGGAGGCTGAAGGAGGCTGAAGGAAAGTGAGAATATGGCCAGGAGGATGGAAGCATTAAATGCTCTCGCTTACCTTAGAAGTGGCTGGATGGGGGCAGAAGAACGTGCCATGGATTCACAGAAACTCATTCTAAAGGAAATTTAACCCAGTGGATTTTACGGCTGGTAATTTTGGGTCTGTTGTTCCGGCCCCCAGAAAATCCAGGTGCAGGCACACCAGATCACTTAAATTTGGATGGGTTGGTATCCTATCATGCATTGGTGTTAGCAATGATCTTGTCAATACCTGTGTGCAAGGTTTTTTTTTCACAAGGTAGCAGGAAGCCCTTTGCATTAGGCAAGCAGTGCAACACAATATACTAAAACTTTAGTGGCTGCATCTGTACACTTTTTGCAACATTTTAGATTACATGTGCATCCCCCATATTGTGACTGCTGTGTGTTGACCAGTGTTAAGACCGTGTTCTTTTTCTTGGCCACAAACATGGTGATCCCCAAAATATTCACCCTGTGAAAACTGTGTAAATAAATATATTTGTTTGAATAGATATTCTATTTGTGACTTGCAGTATAAATCCATTGGGCTTCAAGCTGATTTGCAAGCTGTGAAAACAATAAGTTCCCAGTCAAATTTTCACAGCATCAGTAACTCCAGTTAGTCCCAGCGGGGAGGTAACGGCCGCCATATTGCCTTGGTTTATGTCGCATCTATTAAGGTACTTTATTGGCACAGCTATTAATCTAAGGACCAATTACTGCTCTTCCATCCAGACCCACCAGTGACTCGTGCTGAATTGTGTAACTGGCTGTTGATGACGATACTCAGAGCATCAGACCACTGTACAGAATTCACCGCCCAAGATGAATGAGATGATGCTACGTCAGCAGATAGCGACGAGAACGTACAGTGCCCAGCAACACACACAGTGCAATCTTTACCTCAAGAGAAACGTAAACAAACACGGATTCTATTACAGGACCGGAGGCTTCAGATTATGCTTCTCATTCTTTTACTGAGACTCACAGCAGCCAATGAAAATACGTATTTTTCATTCAAAACAGTAAACAAACTACATATCCCATCATGACATGTACTTAGGCACGCCCCCTTAGTCCATAAGAGCTCCTTGCGTGCAGCCATCTTCCTCTTTCTTTGCTGCTCACAGCAAGAGATAAGTGCACTTTGTTTCCTCCCTATGCTGTTGGCATGGATGGTTGTGTAATATCTGTCATTTAAATGTTTAAAGTATATTTAATGTTTATATGGCGATTATTTAGCGTTGCTACCCTTTAGACTTACCCTCTTATTGAGTATTGGGCAGTGTGACAGGCTTTGGTGCACTGGTGGGGGTGAGCGTGCTTACATCGCCTTTTCACCCCGTTTTAAGCATTCCTCTGTGGCTGGTGAAGGCTCGTCTGAGCGTATAAATTATTCCGGTCGTTGACCGGGAGCAGACCAGCACCGTTTCTCCTCACGGAGCCTTTTATTTACCCGGGAGCATACTTTCCCTTGGTTCTGAGTGGGCGCGGCTATTGCGCAAGCGCAGGGCTTCCCTAATCGCCCGATGACGCTTTAAAGACCGGGTGGCCCTCGGCCGCGGCGCGCTCCCCAACGCGCTGAAATTTGGGCTGCATTCGAGTAGGTTTTCAGTCGCGTTTGGGCAGCGCGCTGCGGCGCGAATTTCTTACTGACAGTTGCACAAGTGCTGGGCATAGTTTGACAGCTGTGGTCGCTCTGCTCCCAAAAATCGCCCTAAAAGGTTGTAAAATCGAGGCCTTTCAGATAGAGTGAGCACACACTCTTGGTACCTTACATTGGCCTGGGTCTCTGGCCCTACTGACTACAGCTTTGCTGAGGGGGTTCAAAGTTGATCATTAGTGTGCAGAGTGGGCTGACCCCCCCCCCCCCCACCCCCCTACCCGTGGCTTGTGAAGGTCTCCTGTCACCACAGTGTGCTACAGTTCCCTAGAGTGGAAATAAGTAAGCCACCTCTATAAAATGTCAGAAGGAGAGCAATACTATGAGGAGTATGCTGAGGAGGAGACATATGAGGGACAGCAGGAGGCTGTCTTAGAGGACAATCTGGTAAATGCATTGGACGCCTCCGTCCAGTCCTCGGTGAATAGGGCTATGGAGACTACGGTCCCACAAACTGTCCAGCAAGCCCTAGCTGCAGCCCTACGCCCTATCAGGAAGCAACTGGAGGGCTTCGCTAAGAGGCACGGCTACGACAAGCCGCAAAAGAAGAAGGCAGAGGCATCTACATCAAGTCAACCAGCAGCTGACTCTGCTAAGTGGCCACATGCGCAAGCCTTATCCACGTTGCCCGCCGGAGGGGCAGTGGATCACTCTTACTCCGAGGGCAAGGCTAAATCCAAGCGCAAATCCTATCCGGACACGGATGCTGACACAAACACCACTAATACGGACACGGACACAGACACCTCGGAGGAGCCTCCTCCAAAGAAAGCGAATACGTCTCAACCAGCTGGGGTAACACCTGTAAACACCCCATTCACGTTCGACCCGTCAGATATAATGCACCCCAGGTCCTCGGACTGGGTGCCCCCAGCCGCGGTCACGGCTTACCTGCATGAGAATCTGCGTAAAAGTTTCCCTAGAGAGGTGCGTAATCGCCTCAGGTCTGAGTGCTCTCGTCCAGATCTCCCGGACAAGGTGGTGGAAACGCCGGAGATCGACGCTAGTCTTTTGATCTTTCTAAAAAAGTTTTCAAAGGATCCCAAGAGTGGTCTTGATTGCGTTTAGACGGGTTGTCAAGCGAAAATGTTAGACGCGGTAGGCCCTTTGGCAAAAATCCTGGAAATGGCCCTAGCGGCCAAGGAGTCGTCAGCACCAGTGGACCCAGATGTGCTGGCAGGATGGACCCAGCGGGCCATATGCTTTACTGGCAGTGCGAATTGCACCATATCATCAGAGCGGCGCAAATTCCTCTTGATTAAAATGGACGGCAATCTGACAGAGTTGGCAGACGCAGAACCGGGACCTCTGGCAGCAGGTCAGCTATTCGGGGATAAATTCGTCAAGGACGTATCAAAATACATCGGGACTTTCACGGCGCTGGACAAGGCGCAGTCAGGCATCAAAAGAGCACTAAGCCAAGGTGTTTTTAACAGGGCCAGACGAGGCGGGTCGCTCATTAGGCCGTGGAGGTCCACAAGGCCCCCAGAGAGGTGATTATGGTCAAGGAAGGAACAATTACGATTCGGCCAGAGGGGGGACCTTCTATCCCTCGCGCAGGAGGTTCAACAGGAATCGTTTCCAGTCAAACAACAATAGAGGAAGCTTCAGGAATCAGCAGACCACAGGTGAGGGTTGCAGATCTTTCTCTCTTTCCTTTGGGGGGTCGGACGCAGCACTGCCTCCGACAATGGCAAGAGCTTACACAGGACGCCTGGGTGTTGCAGACAGGGCAGGGCTTTCACTTGGAGTTTTATTCTCGTCCTGTTCAATCAGGAATGCCGGCAAGTCTCCATTTTTTCCAACTAGATCTCAGTTTTATAGAAGAGGAGATCGAGGGGTTGCTGCAAAAGCATGCGTTAGCACCGGCCGACCCGGGGCCTTACGGCTTTTGCAGCAATATATTCATTGTTCAGAAGAAAGGAGGTGAACACAGGTTGGTTCTGAATCTCAGGGAGTTCAACCAGTTTATCACTTACAATTATTTCAAGATGGAGGGCATCCACCTCTTGACAGACTTGCTGCAGGAAGGGGACTGGATGGTCCGATTGGACCTCAAAGACGCCTATCTCTCCATCCCAATCTTCCCTCCACATCGCAGGAACCTCCAGTTCAGGTGGAAGGGCCAATGGTACGAATATTTGGCTCTGCCTTTCGGGCTCTCCTCAGCTCCTTGGTGTTTCACCAAGATAATGAAGCCGGTCGTGACTTATCTCAGAGAGAGGAGGATTCGTCTCATAATATACCTGGACGACATCTTGATCATGGCACAGGATCAAAGGATCCTTCAGCAGCACCTCGAGCAGACGACGACGCTGCTTCAAAACTTGGGGTTTGTCATCAATTCGAAGAAATCTGTGATGGTCCCCACCCAGGTAATAGATTTCCTGGGGTTCACGATAGATTCAATGGCGGCACAGCTGTGCCTTCCAAAGGAGAAACTGAAGGATCTAAAGAAGGAGACCCGGAAGTTGCTGAGCAATCAGACGGTCACTCTCAGAGCAATTGCCAGAGTAGTGGGAATTTGGCCTCATCGGTCCAAGCGATATTCCCGGGCCCTCTGCACTACAGGGCCCTGCAACAGCTAAAGATCAGACACCTGCAGAAGGGACTGTTATATTCGGACGTCGTCCCTCTCTCGCAGGAGGTAAGGATCGAACTACAATGGTGGCTAGGCCATGTAGACGCCTGGAACGGCTGGGCAAAATTCGGCTCACAGCCGGAGGTCATAATCGAGTCCGACGCCAGCCACTGGGGCTAGGGGGCGCGCTGCGGAGACATTTCTACAGGCGGCAGATGGTCTCCACAAGAGCTTGCACTACATATAAATTGCTTGGAGCTACTCGCAGGGTCGTTCGCCGTGCGGACATTGTCCCCGAGGCAGACCTCTTGTTGTATCCTCCTTCGCATGGACAACCTGTCAGCGGTGAGGTACATCAACAAGTTGGGCGGCACGAGGTCGTCACTGCTTGTACAGATAGCCAAAGATTTTTGGCATTATTGCCTGGCGAATCAAATATCCATAATAGCGGAATATCTGCCGGGCCAGTCCAATCAAGTGTCAGATTGGAATTCGAGATACCTCAGTGACTACAGCGACTGGAATTTGCTCCCGGAGGTCTTTCAATGGCTACAGAATATTTGGGGTCCATTCCAGAATGATCTCTTTGCCTCCAGACTGACGTATCAAATACCTCAGTTCTTCAGTTGGAGGCCGGACCCTTTGGCAAAGGCGACCGATGCCTGTCTCAAGGACTGGTCGAAGGAAATTCAATATGCCTTTCCCCCCTTCATGTTGATCCCCCAGAGTAATGTCACAGGTGATCAGACAACGGGCGGAGATAGTCATGGTGATGCCGTGGTGGACGTCCCAGTCGTGGTTCCCCAAGCTATTGCAATGGAGTTGCGATCTCCCCAGACTTCTTCCGAAGTCGGACCTGCTATTGCAGGGTCCTCATCAGGAGCGGCATCATTGATAATGGAAGGCAGACTTCAGCTGATGGCTTAGAGGCTTTCAGGGAGCAGTGGCAGTTGCCAGGCGTTTCGAGCAGGACTTCCGAATTTATCAGGCAGGCTTGGGCACCATCCACAAGGAAACTGTACTCCTCAGCCTGGAAGAACTGGGTGGATTGGAGCGTGGAACGACACCTGGATCCCGTGGGGGCAGAACTTCCCCATGTGTTAAACTTCTTATCGGATAAGGCAGCGGACGGTTTGGCTTATAGATCGGTGAATAACTTCCGGTCCGCCATATCAGCGGGGCATGTACAAGTAGACGGGAAACCGGTAGGCATGCACCCGGTAGTTTGCAAGTTGCTCAAAGGCATTAGAGTGTCCAATCCCCCAAAACCCAAATACACAGGTTTGTGGGACGTGTCTTTAGTTCTAGCACTACTCGAAAAATGGCCAGTCAATTCATTGTGAACCAGGAAGCAACTATCGGCCAAGTTAGCCATGTTACTTTGCCTCTCAGCATGTAGGCGTTCATCGGACGTACGAGCTCTCAACATAACAGGTAGAGTATTTACTCCGGAAGGAGTTTCCTTTAGAATTACAGGACTCACAAAGACAATGTCACGTCATATTGATTAAAATGCATTTCATGATAATGAGAAGTTGTGTGTAGTTCAATGTTTAAAGACGTATGAGGAATGCACAAAGGCCATTAGGCCTCAGGGCTGTAAACAATTGTTAATTGCTTTGCAAAAACCTTTTAAAGCTGTGGCGGCTGCCACCATTGCCAGATGGCTTCTTTATATCATGAAAGAAGCTGGCATTGACATTACCATATTTGGTGCTCATTCTGTTAGAGGCGCAATTGCCTCAAAGTCATTCAAGTTGGGTTCCAGCATCCAGGACATTATGCATAATGCAGATTGGTCCTCAGAGTCCACTTTTAGGACATACTACTATAAGCTGGTGGGGGATATTACCTCTGTTGTTTTCAAGAGGTGTTAAACTAGCATAATCTGAAGCCTCGGGTCCTGTAATAGAATCAAAAATTTGCTGACATTCGTGCCAAGAATTTTCAATTATATTAAGGACACGGAGGCGAGGATTATCCCACCCGGCAAGGTTATTTGTATACCTGCTTGCCCACCCAGTTGTTTTCGGTGGTTACGGTTTAATTTCCTTTATTTCAGGTTCAGACAAAAAAGCAGACTGAAAGTAGAAGATTGCCAGGAAATGCATCCTGAGATGTTTTGTTATTTCTTCCACATTGGAGGAGTTAGGAAGTATTCAAGTTGTTTTGGACTTGTTAGCCTCAAAGAATGAGGAAGATGGCTGCAAGCAAGGAGCTCTTATGGACTGAGGGGGCGTGCCTAAGTACATGTCATGATGGGATATGTAGTTTGTTTACTGTTTTGAATGAAAAATACGTATTTTCATTGGCTGCTGTGAGTCTCTGTAAAAGAATGAGAAGCATAATCCTCGCCTCCGTGTCCTTAATAGAATTGAAAATTCTTGGCATGAATGTTAGCAAATTTTTGATTCACACACACTAAATACACACTTCGCTCCATCAGAAGTGCAATAGAAGCTCGGGAAAATTCACACGACCCGCTACATTTATTGTTTAGATTTCTTAAAATCATTTACAATAATTTAAACGATTAAAAACAATGCATGACAAAATAACTAGACTGCGCCCGAAAGAACCAAAACACTGATAACTTATCATAGCTAGATGAAAAACTAGACCGACAGATCAACCCTACAAATGATAAATAAATGAGTCTCATTTTCTAAAATAAATGATGGGGGTGGGTTTAAACTCCCTCAGCCCTCCCCTCCTCAATTCTGCCTGGGGATGGAGGGACCCTCAACACCAGGTCATTGCAGAAACACCACTTGGAAATCTTCACCCTCTTACAGGACGAGACTATCGATATCCTAACACTCACCGAAACATGGTTGAGTGATGCCTCTTCTCCGGATATCATCGCCGCCCTTCCCAGCGGGTATGATATGATCTGGCATAATCGACCAGAGGGGGCCCGAGGTGGGGGTGTAGCAATGATCTTTAAAAGGCAACTTATGGTAACCAAAATCTTAGCAGAGACCATAAACACCGTTGACCTACTGGGGATAAAAATTACCTCGAACAACTCCTGTCTTATTATTTTAACAGTATACTGCCCACCTCAAAGTACCCCCATGTTCAATGATCTCTTCATTCCCATCATATCAGATCAATGCACACGTTATAAAAACATTCTGGTAACGGGTGACTTTAATGTCCATTGGGATAAAAGTGATCAAAACTTATCCGTCCAGACTTTACAGACCACCATGACCGCCCTTGGACTGACACAACTCGTGGAAGCTCCAACTCATATAAAAGGCCATATCTTAGATCTCATTTGGTCCTCGAAACCAAAAGCGGTCATCACAAGTATTTCACCTTGTATCTGGTCGGATCACCACCTTATCTTATACGAACTACCGCAAAATATCTATCAGGCCAAATTACCGCTAAAAACAAAAAAAGTGCGCCAATGGAAGAAAGTGAATTCAGAAACCCTAACCAAAGTCTTGCCCAAATACAAACAGGATCTTACTACCTTCTCTGATAGCACAGACCTAGACTCAAAGTATGATGCGATAATAACCACCCTTAGGCAATCAATCGATGAGCTAGCTCCTGAAAAAACACAAAAAGTAAAAGGTGTAGAGAAAGGAGCCCCCTGGTTCACCGAGGGTTTACGTGAACAAAAAAGAAAACTTCGCTACCTCGAAAGATGCTGGAGGAAATCTAAAAAGGATACTGACAGGGAATCATATAGATCATTGTTTCAATCATATAAAAAGCTTATTACATCAGCTAAAAAGGATTACTATGAGACACGCATCTACTAACATCCAGAGAGAGACCTTTCAAATCCTGAAAGAGCTGAGCAAGAAGGTGGAAAAGGCAGATATCCAGATCGACTGCGATACCTTTCAAGGTTACTTCCTCGAAAAAGTAGCGACCATCTTGTCCGATATCAAGAAGGACAACCCAGTCTCTTATATCGATCAACCGCCTCCTCCATGTTCTTCGATCCCTGTTTTCACCAGCTTTCCTGAAATTGACTCCACCATGCTGAGACAACTTGTATCATCCACTAAATCAGGCTCCCCCGCTGATCCCTGCCCGCCTGACATCCTTCGGCTAGCAATGCCGATTCTAGAAGACCAAATCTTAGATCTTCTAAACACTTCATTAGCCACTGGAACACTACCATCTACCTTCAAAGAGGCACGCGTCAGACCCCTGATAAAAAAGCCTGGAGCAGATCCAACTAGCCTGAAGAACTACAGGCCAATCTCCCAGCTTCCATTTCTGTCAATGGTACTAGAACAGCATGTATTAAAATCTCTGTCATCCCCCCAGGAATCTCACCACCTCCTCCAGGAGCGGCAAGCTGGTTTCCGTGCCCACCATAGCACGGAACTAGTAATGCTGTCAGTACTAGATGAGCTAAGATGCATGGCTGACGGTAAAAAGCCAAGCGCCCTGATTTTATTAGATCTTTCAGCGGCGTTTGATACCGTCAGCCATGCACTGCTCCTGGACAGACTGGCTAGGTTTGGGATAGGAGAGCAAGCCCTCAAATGGTTAACAGCTTTCCTGACAGGAAGGACGCAGAAGATTCAGTTGGCAGACCAGGTCTCAGACGTGGGCATTTTAGCCTGTGGAGTCCCGCAGGGATCAGCACTCTCTCCGCTCTTATTCAACCTGTACTTACAACCATTGATAGAGTCCCTGGCAAACATGAATTGTAAAGTCTTTAACTATGCCGACGATACGCAGCTGTTGCTGAGTATCGATAATACTCCATCGGCTCAGTCTTTGGCCCAAGACATACTACGATTTACTGTGAATTGGATGTCGTCCAATTTGCTGAAAATCAATCCAGATAAGACGGAAGTGCTCGTAGTCTCAACCTCTACTTCCCCCTGGAATGATTTATTTTGGCCACAAGAACTAGGACCCACCCCAAAACCGTGCCGTAGTGTCAAGAGTCTTGGGATGAAAATTGACCAGGAACTCTCGATGGTCAACCAAGTATCTGCTGTTGTTGGTTCCTGTACCAACCTGATCAGGCAACTACGCAAACTCGCCCCCATGCTCTCGAGAAACATGCTGCGAACTATTGTCTCCGCCACTATAGTGTCTCGAATAGACTACGGGAACGCGCTGTACCTCGGCCTTCCAAAAAACTCCATCAACCGTCTTCAGGTTATCCTGAACGACGCAGCACGTTTGATCTTTGGACTGCCGAGGAGGACTCATGCCTCCCCTCTGCTCTACAGGCTACATTGGTTGCCTATGACGCAGAGAGTAGAATTTAAGAGCATGTGTATCTGCCACAAAGCAATCCACGGACAGGCGCCAGCCTACATAAAAGAAAGGCTTGAGATATACGAACCTAAGCGCGCCTTGCGATCATCCGGATCTTTTCTGCTATCCTGTCCACGTTTCAAGTTAACAACAAAAGGAGGCAGATCTTTTTCAGTTCAGGCTCCGACCATCTGGAATAAGCTACCGGAGGCGCTTCGCAGAGAACCTAATCTCCTCCTTTTTAGGAAGTCCCTGAAAACCTTACTTTTCAAAGACGCATTCCCATCTCAATAGTCGGCTACCAGATCAGACACCTCTATATTCTTTTCCTTCTTTGTTGCTGTACTTGTTCAGTAGCGCTTTGAGACCTGTCGGTGAGTTGGCGCGATACAAAACACAGTTACAAATTACAAATTACAAATTACTTGCGATGCTTGTTCGTTCAGTGCTTTCTTGAAAGTCAGGTACATGGATCTGTGGGGTGGACAGTGCTGAATCTACCCTAACCCCTGGCACACCTGGGCTGGTAATTCTCTTTGCCTCCACCTGTGGCTCAGAGAACCAGGGGCAGATTGCCCCATTCCCTGCTCTATCTTACCTGGCTCGCTACGCCTATTCAGGGGGTCCGCAACTGCTTAGAAAATTAAATAGTATTAATAAAGTGTATATGAAAAAGAAACTAAATGTAAAATTGAATATTTTAAAACATTCTGTAAATGTAAGGAATTTGAAATTAGAGGTTAAAAATGTATCAGAATATTGTGTGGACAATGGGTGGCCTCAATTGCATTTAGAAAAGCTTCAAATGTCCCATAAAAAATGTGATTTATTTATAATTGTTTGTGAATTAAATAGAATTATTCATCATATGCGTATTTTCTTCATGAATGTTTGTTTCCGTATTTTTTGTGTATTGTATTGTGACTCAATTAATCAACATTGCTTAAGTCAGGTCCCGGATTCCAATAATGACTCAGTGAGGGTCCCCAGATTCCAATAATGATTATATGAGGGTCCTCAGATTCCAATAATGATTAAGTGGGGGTCTACAGAAATCAAAAGTTTAGGAACCGCAGGATTTAGGTAAGTCTCAGAACCATAATTTGTCCCTCTGTTAAATGTAATAAGAACACAGATCCTGCCTCCATTGGTATTCAACACAAAGCCTTTGCCCCTAAGCACACAGCGGGAGACACACAAGAACCCGTCTTTGCCGAAGGAAACAACGTCTCCTACAGCCACACCATGGAACTCCTCTGGACAGATCACCACTGCATCCACTTCACCTTCAACAAACCCACCGTACACAAGCACGCCCATTGCCTCCTCCTTAGATGCTGGAACAAACTCACTGAAGACTAGCTCACCTCCGTCCTCATCAGCACCCCACCTCCAACTATGCCAGACGCTAACACTGCAGCATGCAACGTCCACCGCTGGATCATGAACTGCGGCGACACACTCACCCCCTCAAAAAAGCCACAAGAAGACAAATCAAGAAAGCAAGTTGATACACCCCAGCGCTCCAATAATCCAAACCCTCCTTCTGGCGGCTCAGAAAGACATGGAGAAACATCAAAACCCCAGAATCATGTGCTGCCTACAGACCAATAATCAGAGAAGAGGGTATGCAGGGATAAGGGGACAAGAAGGGAGAGATACATACGAATGCCTCGTAGAGACAGAAATGCCCCACAGAAAAAGGAGGGAGGGGGATTCCTCCCTTTGGAACTAGACCCTCACACACCCAGCAAACTAGGTGTCATGCTTCATCATTGGGTCTGCTCCTCGTCGGGTCGGCACTGCAATACACGATGAGGGGCTCTTTAGGGGATATCTTTTGTTCCTGCCGTTTAGTGCAGTGGGGGTGAAGGGCCTGGAAAGTGTAGATGTGGTGTAGTGGTGAAAGGAAGTGAATAAAACAGGTCAGTTAGTCCTAAAAATACCTTTATTCTGTTAGGCTGACTGCCTGATTAAAACTGTGGGGTGGCGGCTACCTAAAAACAATGGGTAACTGCGCTCTACTCTCAAGAGGTGAACATGTTTCTTGCCTGTGGTGTCTGGAGGATCAGAGGCAATTCTTCAGGACCATGTGAAATTACTATCTACTCAGAGTGGTGAGGTGGATGACCTACCTCCCACATCGTAAACCTGTAGGACAGTACCCACAGATGTTGAGGAACCTATACGTTCTAGTAGTCTAGCCTCAACAGTATCCGGCGGATGAATGACGCTAAGAGTTAGTGTCCAGCACTCCAATGGATGGGCACCAGGAGACCTACCCCTCGCCGCCGGATACTGTTGAGGCAAGGCTACTAGAGCATATAGGTTCCTCAACATCTGTGGGTACTGTCCTACAGGTCCACCTCACCACCCTGTGTAGATAGTAATTTGATAGTAATTTGACATGTTGACCTCTTGAGAGTATAGCCCAGTTACTGAGACACATTGTTCTTGGATAGCCGCCACTCCACAGTTTTAATCAGGCAGTCAGCCTACCAGGTTTTTTTAGGACTAACTGACCTGGTTTAGTCACTTCCTTCCACCACTACACCACATCTACACTTTCCAGGCACTTCACCCCCACTGCACCAAACGGCAGGAACAAAAGATCTCCACTAAAGAGCCCCTCATTGGGTACCCGACCCAATGAGGGGCAGACCCAAAAATGAAGCATGACACCTAGCTGGCTGGGTATGTGAGGGTCCTAGTTCCAAAGGGAGGAATCCCCCTCCCACCCTTTACTGTGGGACATTTCTGTCTCCATGAGGAATTAGTCTGTATCTCCCCCTCCTTGTCCCCTTGCCCCTATAGGAACTGCATACCCTCTTCTCTGATTATTGTACCGGGCATGTATGCTGGACCTAGTAAAAGCCCTTCTGTCCCCTTCTTTGATATACTGCCTACAGAACAGCTATCACTGCACATCACCAGCTCATCAAATTCACAAGGAGGAAATCCATCCAAGACAGAATCCTCACCAACGCTCATAAATCCAAAGAACTCTTCTCCATCATTAAGGAATTTGCCAAATCCTACAGCGAAAAACACAGACGTTCCACCCTCCCAAGACCTCTGCAACAGACTCAGCACCCTCTTCCACCTCAAGATCAAGATGATCAATGACAACTTTGAAAACCATGACCTCCACACCGCTCCTGCTCCCTATCCTAGTGACGCCACCTGATGGACCCTGCTCAGCTAGACCCCGCTCACGACAGAAGACACCCTTAAGACCATGAGAAGCATCTACTCCGGGGAACCCTCAGACCCTTGCCCATCCCACACCTTTTACATCTTTCACAGCCAAACTACACCAGACGATCAACTGCTCCCTCGAGATCGCTACCTTCCCAGATGAGTGGAAACACACCAAGGTCATCCCACTCCTGAAGAAACCCTCCGCCGACCTGAAGGATCTTGAAAACTTAAGGCCAGTCTCCCTGCTTCCCTTCACAGCCAAAATCACAGAAAAGGCAGTCAACACCCATCTAGAAAATTTCATTGAAACGAACAACGTCCTGGAAATCTACCAATCCGGATTCTGCAGCAACCACAGCATCGAGACCACCCTACGTACCCCCACCGATTACATCCGTTCTCTCTTCGACCGGAGTGAAATGGCAGCCCTCATACTCCTGGATGTCTCAGCTGCTTTCAACACCGCATCACACCGCACCCAAGCCACCAGACTCCAATACGCTAGCATTCACGACAAGGCCTTCGATTGGATGTGCTCGTTCCTCACTGGCAGAACCCAGGGAATCAGGCTCCCACCCTACCTCTCGGAACAGACATAGACCAACTGTGGAATCCCCCAGGGCTCCTCCCTCAGCCCCAACCTCTTCAATATCTACATGGCACCCCTCACAACCATCATCAGAAACCACGGGCTCAACATCGTCACCTACACCAACGACCCCCAGCTCATCCTCTCTCTCACCAACGAACCCAACATCACCAAACACAACTTCCAAGAAGGGATGAAAGCCGTTGCAACCTGGATGAAGAACAGTTGCCTGAAACTGAACTCTGAGAAAACAGAAGTCCTCATCTTAGGCTCCACCCCTCCACATGTGACAACTCCTGGTGGCGCCCACCCTAGGAATTCCCCCCACCCCTATTGATCACGCACGAAACCTTGGCATAATACTGGGCTCATCTCTCACAATGAACCGCCAGATCAATGCTGTATCCTCAACCTGCTTCAACCCCCTCCGCATGCTTAGAAAGACTTTCAGATGGATCCCACCTGAATCCAGGAAAAACGTCATGCAAGCGCTCATCAGTAGTAAGTACTGTGGTGAGGAACACTGGGACTCAGAGTAATGAAGAGTACCGGTAAGTAACCCGGGCATTACATGGCAATTGGCAGTGATTTTAGTATATTCTGAACCAATTGAACTAGAAACTGTTTTGTTAAATCTGAAGATGAAGAATTATGTGGTAAGTGCAGAAAATTCATTATGATGCAGAAACGCCACAGCCGAGGTTTCATGACTCAAGTGACCCTGATTATATGCGCATAAAATGAGGTTTGTTTTCTCAAGTAGGGGAAATAATCGTTAAAATGTCAAAGATCATCTGTTAGTTTCATATTTTGCCCTCTACCAAAGAGTCACTTACTCATGTCCTTTGCTGATGCCTGAGCTTGTATACTCAAGAAGATTGTTTTTGAAACGTTAATTAAACTGGGCCTCTTCCTATGTTATGCTGCCAAATGTATGCGTTTTAACTGACCTGAAGCAACACTGCTAATTTTAATCCTAAACGTGTGTCTGTACAAGTAGGTTACATTTGCACAGCAGTTCACATCTATCTTTGTTAAGAAACAGACTTGAACAGCTGCCCAGTCAGTATTACCTACCCTCAATTCAAGGAAGTCAGTATTTGTCATTTTCAACAGCTGGTGCTAAAGTTGCTTGGAAACTGATGAAGAAGCTGCATTTTAACAAGGCCTCAGAAAAGAGAGAAAGTCGCCCCTCTCAGTCATGTTTAATAGGCCAGCCATATCCACTGTGTTAACAGATCTAGACTTACTGATTGATGCACAACAAAATCAGTCGCACAAGAAATGAAGATAATTTCTTAGACAAAACCTTATCTGAGGAAAGAGGAATCAGTCAAGGAAAAACAAAGTTCCTCAGAAGTAGTTGATAAATATCAGGGCATTGTTAAGCCCAGAAAACAAGAATCAGAGCAGAAGGACTGGATTGTGTGTTATTGTTTCTTAACACTTATTCCAAAGAAGCAAATAGATCTACGTGGGAACAGAAGAATTTGATCTCACAAGATTAAAGCAGATTTAAGTTTTGTAGTGGAGGAAATGTATTGAGTCTATACAGTCCCCATGATTAAGTCAACTCTATAATTCACGTTTTTAATGATTCAATATTTTTCATTTGTTATTTTATTTTATTTAGTGTCCAGCAGTTCTTGGTCCTGTAGAGAACCATGTGACTTGGTTTGGGTTCGAAAAGCGTCGACCGCTCATATATACCTGTTTTTATTGAAATATAAACACAGCATAAGCTTCCACCCCCTGATCTTGGATGATTGGCTATGAGCCTTAAGCAGTGGCGGTTTCTCTATGAGGGCGTTGTGGCTCTGTCCGTTACATTGCTGGATATTCTCAGCAGTCATCATTTATAAATAATACCCATGATGATCAATGATTTACGAGCTGCCAAAATGGAAAATGGCTTGACCGTGGCGCACTGAATGCCCCACACTCACCTATACACATAACACCACTAATTGTGTTGACTTCACGTCACGTGACTCACCCTCAAGCCTAACCTAAGGCTAAGTGTTTTTACCGGCTGAGAACCTCCCAGCCCTGAAGGCTGTGATGTCATCAGCTCGGCAAAGACCTTGCTTCTTGGCCGAGTATCCACCCCCTGATGGCGTGGAGGCTAAGTTAGCCGCAGGTTTTGTTTAATACAAGCTGGGGATCGCTAAACCTCCATGTCAATCAGAGAGTGTGGAGCTTGTCACCACACCCTTTCCCAACTCGTTGAAGGGCGTGGGTGGGAAAGAGTGTGGCAGGTGAGAAGCAGGAATCGAGCCTGCGCAGACTCGACCACCTCAGGCGTCCCGCGCACGACTCTGCAGTGACTGCGGCTGTTGCTGGTCGGAGTGCATTTTTGACTGCGTCATAGACGGAGTCCGGACTCTGAATTTCCAACTCATCAGTGCCAGGTTAGCACTGATTACTACACCGTGTTGCTTGCTTGCCTCACTCACTTCCTGCTGAGTGCTGACGTCGTCTAACAAACTCGGATCAGTTAGTTCAAGTTCACAACCCCAGGTATGGCCTAGCCGGTCATTTTTATTAACTTCCAGTAAATTAGTAATACGGTTGTAGATGTGGCTCGACATTTCACTCTCCTGAGCTTGATAGAGAGGCAGTGAGACAAACGGACTCATTTCTTGGCGATGCAGTGATGTCTGATGATGGAGTTCGGAGCTGTGCTGATTGTGTTGCATTTTGTGTGCTAAAATCCAGTGAGGGCAGTTAATAGGGATTCAGGAGTGCGTGCTGCACGCTCACACGATGTGGTTTTTTGACTTGTGGGTTTATTTTCATAGTGTGTGCTGTACGTGGAGTTGAACCAAGTTATTGCGTTTATCTGGCCCCTTCCGTATACCAGCATTCGTAATGTATATTCCTTCATATAATTAAACGCTGAAAATGGGCTGATAGTGTAGATAACACACAGCACCAGTTGTCATGCAATCTGTGATTTTTGTTGTAATTATGAACTGTGTTGTGGCAAAATGTGTGTATAAATGCTTAACTCAAGGCTGTTTAATCTATTGGAACACTGGGAGACGTTACCAGATAGCGGGGTTGCCAAAAGTTAAAGGTACAACAAAGTATGGCGGCATAGCGAGATCTCTCGGCACTTTACTTTTTTGCGCTCTGGGGACTGTGGCACAAACATGGAGGGTTCCTTCTGGCCATCTCCATCTTCCTTGCACAGGGCCTAAAGTGGATTTCTTCAAGGGACGTGGTCTGAAAGTCTCTTGGGCGCCTGCTGTCCTGTATTCGGCACCGGGAGGAGGGTACCTATGAGCGCTTGACAGGTTCTATTGAGATTGAGATGCTTTGTCAATGCTGCCTGATGCCTATGTGGTTGAGAGTGAGTGATCGGCGTTGGCAGTGAGGTGCACTGAGCTCTGTGTTGTGCAACTAACACAATGCCATGTTTTTTTCAGTGGATTTAGAATTGTTGCGGGTATTCCCTGACATGTATTGCTACCTAACTTAAGAGCATTCATTTAACGAGGTCGGAAGGATGCAAATAATGAGTGATCTGGCCTCATTGGGATTCGAACCTGAGCATTAGGTTACACTCTGACCTCTTGTATTAACCAAGCGAGCCCCTACACAAGAGTTGCCATCATAATAATTACATTTTATTTTTGAGAGTTGCTATATAGCGCTTTAAGGAGCTTTCGTTCAATGCTGTTCTTTGGTGCACACTGCATAGTGAAGTATGTGGGACGTGCAGAGTGCCTGCCCACTATGTAAAGTCTGAAGAAACACTGCATGCTTGTTTCACACAAGGGAGATGGTTTTCATACATAATATATATTTTTCCTTTAATTAATAAAGCAAACACACAGTCACACATTGTTGAACAGCGTGCTCAGACCAATGCACAGTATGTATTACCGAAAAATACCTAATTCGCTTTAACTCCTGTTAAAAAAGGAGAGCCGGATCATATGACTCACGCACACTTGCACACAATATCACACTTACCCACACACCCTAAAAAACTCCTCAAACTAACACACTCACCGACTAGTCACTCAGGCGCACTTCTTTCCACTCCCACATATATTGGCTCACACACTCCATCTGACTTAATTGGTGAGGAAGCGCATTCGGGAGTCTGGAAAAGAAGCTATGGGAGATAAGATATGCATATGGACGAGATAGGGGTGCAAATGTCTAATGTGGTAGGAGCATAACAGGAATGACTGAAGCACTTTGAAGACCACTACCCCTTCCACATGCCTCAGTAATGTTTAATTCACAGTCTCACAATTTCAGAACTGAACCATATTTGCGATATTAATTACAACAAAATCATTGTTACTCTCCATTGACAAAGCCAAAAGTCATGTCTGGTTTAAAATGTATGTCAGTTGCTGGGATTTATATCTGCAGGCAAACACTTTAACAACTGCTTTATTAACCTTTTGCTTTCTCAATTATGCTTGAAAATGCACCATTTGCCAACTAATTTTTAGAAAATTTGCTCGGGGGAAGAACCCCGCCCTTTTGTTGCCAGATACTTACCCGAACTTTTACGCCCCACCACTTTCAAATGTCACCGGCCCCCACTGGTCTTAAATGTAATTTAAATCCATTAAAGGCTCTAGGAACTAGGACATCAATGTTTTATGTGTCTCAACAATTTGATGTTTTGTGAATTTGTATGATTCAATGTCTCTAAAACAGTTTATTTTATGTTGTACTGGGATGAGGGCATCTTAAAACTTGATTTGCCACAGCTTGTTTGTTGTTCTGATGTTGATTACATATACTGTACAAATAACACGCAGAGGAAAGTGTTCTTGTCATAAAAAATGATTAAAAGAGAACACAATAATTAAGTTTTGTGTTCCTAGACGTAAAATAGTAGTTTGGAAAGTAATGTCAGTACTGGCTTTTCTATGTTTACAAACACTTTTAGAAAGTTAACATTTTCTTGTCTAAACTAACGGTACCTTCTGCCAGTGTCCTGGGTCACTTAACTCTGAATGGCTCAGCTGTTGGTATTTGCGTATTTCTTCCCGACAGTAACGCAAAGGGGACATAGGTGAGGACTGGATGGGCCATCCTTGCTGGATGACTGTGGAGGGGATGTACCCTGGCACGCTTACACTAGAAAAGGAATTTGCCTCCTGCACACCCAAAATAACCTGACACGAGATCTGCGCTGATTTTTGTGACCCCCATTCAGTTTGGAGCCTTGAAAGAAGAAGAACTTTCCAGACCCAGATGTTGGGGTAGAACATGGAGTTCTATCACACAAAGGCCAGTTATAAATATTGGCCCTCCAGAGCCACTCATGAGAAAACTCCTGGACCTGCGGAGGTTAAGAAGAAGGACTGCCCTAATGGCTGAGGACTGCACTGCTGCTTGAAGGACTGGCTTGCTGTCTGAGAAGGCAAACTGAACCTGCTTACCTTCATCCCAGGCTACCCAGAGTGAGTCCAAGGTTGAATTGGCTTAAGCGTAAAAATGCTGGGGAACATTAGTGATTTCCGGCAAATTAAAGGTTTACAGGGAATAGTGGGTAAGAAATTCTCATGGGATTCACATAAGGCACACCACCCTGTCTACTTTTTAAAAATATCTGCATTTGGTAGGTTTCCATGGGTCATGGCCGAGCATGGCCCCAAATCCCACAGCTGCCCCTATTGCTGGTCTCTCCACATAGCACTTTAGGGCCTTTTGTGTCAAGACATTGTGGGTGGAAGGAAGTTTGTAGCTCCCTGTAGATTCCAGAACTTTCCATCACAGAAATGTGTGGAAAATATGTTTTTTTAGTCAAAGTTTGAGGTTTGCAAGGGGTTCTGAGTAAAACAATCTGGTGAGATCCATGCAAGTCACTCCACCCTGGAATTCCCTAGGTATCTAGTGTTCAAAAATATACAGGTTTGCTAGGTTTCCCTAGGTGACAGCTGAGCTACGGCCCGAAATCCACACTTACCTACTTTGCATAAAACAGGTCAGTTTTGAGAGGACAAATGTGATGTATCTGTGTTGCACTTTGGGCCGTTTCCTGTCGCAAGCACTAGGCCTATCCACACATGTGAGGTACCACTTTTATTGGAAAACATAGGGGAATCCTGGGTGGAAGTAAATGTGTATCTCCCTGTAGATTCCAGAGCTTTCCATCACAGAAATATAAGGAAAATGTGTTTTTAGTCAAAGTTTGAGGTTTGCAAGGGATTCTGGGCGAAACAACCTGGAGAGAGTCCCCCCTCCTGGATTACTATAGGTGTCTAGTTTTTAAAAATGTATGTTTGCTAGGTTTCCCTCGGTACCGTCTGAGCTAAGACCCAAAATCCAGAGCTACATTCTTTGCAAAGAACAGGTCCATTTTGAGTGGAAATATGTGATGTATCCATGTTGCGTTTTAGGCCGATTCCTGTCGCAGGCACTAGACCTACCCACACACGTGAGGCACAACTTTATCAGAAGACAAGAGGAAGCGTAGAATAGTAGGATATGTGTTATTACCAATTGGATTTCGCTGCATTTGTGCCTTCCAAATGTAAGCTACCGTGTAAGAAAAAACATGTTTAAAAAAAATACCCTCAAAATCATATGCTCCGACGGGCAACCACAAATTTAGAGATGTATAAATACACACTGCAAAAAACACAATTTTACAAAAAGAGGGTCTTAGAGACAATTTTCACCGACCTTGTAATATCCACACTTCGAATTATACATATAAAAAAACACAAAAGGAGACTACAGGTCAACACTACGTAAACTATTCTGGAAAGAAGAGAACACCAAACAAGTTAAGCCCTTTAATAGTAATTAACCAATCAAGAGGGGTATATAAGCAGAGTTCTCCTGCCGTTCGGTACCGCCCCTTCGGCTTGGTCTACGGCTGGGGGTACCGGCGGACAGGTGAGTGAGGCTGCCATTATTATCTCCTCTTTCATAAGGGAGAATTCCCTTTTTGGCACGATTTCTAGGTGTTATGAAAGCTTATATTGAGAAGGCTCATTTTAAGATATCAGGGAAGGAAGTTACACCTTGTATTCCATCCAAGTTGTTTAGCAACATAGTGAGAGCCATCTTTTCCTTCTATTTTTAGGCCTTTTTATCTTGAGAAACTGGTCTTGATTAAAATTGAGGAACATATCATACAATGGGAATGCTGGTTTTTGCATCCTAGAGCCCTCCAGTCTGTTGGTAGAACTAGAGTAACAACTAAGGTTAACATTACTGCAATAATTATTGCATATTAAAGAACACATTGGATTTTTGTGTCATCTGTGTTTTTTTTAACTTTATTATTCTTTGACATCGCGGGGCCTCATTCACCGAGCAGTTGCAGGGGAATGTCTGACTAAATATCGAAACCAAAAATATCGACATACAAAAATATCGGGACAAAAATATCGAAGTCAAAAATATCGGAATCCTATCCCTAACAAGGTAAGTACAAAAATATCGAAAAAATAATATCGTAGTACAAAAATATCGAAATTGAAAATATCGTTTTTTTAAATGTATTAATAATAATGTTAAAATAATTATAAAATACATATAATGTTACAAATATTAAATACAAATATTAAAACATAATTAAAAAATTAAAACTAATACATATACATTTAAAATAAATTAAAAACTTAATAATTTAATGTAATTTTATATTTTGTAATTTCATTTAATTGATTTAATTTAATTTTTTTTAATTTTTACCCTGTACGACTGTACCCCAAAAACCCAAAACTGACCCAGAACCCTAAAAATACCCCTTTACCCAAAAACTGAAAACTGACCCTAAACCCTAAAAATACCCCTTTACCCAAAAACTGAAAACTGACCCTGAACCCTAAAAATACCCCTTTACCCAAAAACTGAAAACTGACCCTGAACCCTAAAAATACCCCTTTACCCATGAACTGAAAACTGACCCTGAACCCTAAAAATACCCCTTTACCCAAAAACTGAAAACTGACCCTGAACCCTAAAAATACCCCTTTACCCAAAAACTGAAAACTGACCCTGAACCCTAAAAATACCCCTTTACCCAAAAACTGAAAACTGACCCTGAACCCTAAAAATACCCCTTTACCCATGAACTGAAAACTGACCCTGAACCCTAAAAATACCCCTTTACCCATGAACTGAAAACTGACCCTGAACCCTAAAAATACCCCTGTACCCATGAACTGAAAACTGACCCTGAACCCTAAAAATACCCCTTTACCCATGAACTGAAAACTGACCCTGAACCCTAAAAATACCCCTGTACCCATGAACTGAAAACTGACCCTGAACCCTAAAAATACCCCTGTACCCAAAATTAATTAATATTATTTAATTACCAATTAATTATTAATTAACAATAACAAAAAAAGTAAATATATTAGCACATTTGCTGTAATTAATTTAATTTAAAAATTAATATTATTTTGCACAATTAATTAATTAAGAATAACAATAAATTATATATAAAAATTACTATAATTAATTTAATTAAATAATTAATAATAATTAATTACCAACTAATTAATCATTATAAATATGAAATAAATTATAATAATTAATTAAGTAATTAATAGAAATTAATTACCAATTAATTATTAATTAAAATATGTACAAACATATATCAATTAATTAATTATTATTAAATTACTTCCCACCCTATTCCCCTATAAACCCATAACCCGCTACAGAACATATTTATCAATTAATAAATTAATTAAAAATAATTTAAAATTAATTCTCAATTAATTAATTAATAATTCCTAATAATTAATAATTAATTTAACATAATTAAATTACTTCCCACCCTATTCCCCTATAAACCCACAACCCGCTACAGTAGTAAAAGACAATATTTAATAAAATAACATTAAAAATAAATAATAAAACATAATAAATACAATATAATATACACTAAATTTATTTAAAAATTGATATTAGTAACATCAAAGTTATTAATTTCGATATTATTAACATCGATATTTACAACTTCGATATTACTGATATCATACCAATATCGATATTTAGACTGTCGATATTACTTACCTTCGATATTTTTGTATATCGATATTTAAACTTCGATATTTTTGCATATCGATATTTAAAAATCGATATTTTGTCTGTGTACCGTTGCAGGGTAAGTACATTTGTATTGAATCAAAATAGATAATTCAGCTTTCAAAATGCTCAGCCACTTATCGGGTATTTTTTATAAAGAGATAATTACTCTTTATGTTAGGAAGTAAACTATATGGTGTAATAGAAGATTCAGGTTCACCATCGAGCAACACATAATAATTGATCTTATCATTTCAGGCAAGAAGATTATACTTGCACCTACTTGGTATTGATCTCACGTTGGTGTAGACCAGGTTCTGGTAGGGTGGTTTATAACCACTACTTTACAAATTTCTTATTTCTTGAATTTGGTTGAAGAATTTTTTCACATTTATTGTATTACTATTGCAGTAGCATATCACACATTTTGTCCTGACGAAGGCCGGGTACTATTACCAACACGGCTGAAGCATATTGACCTTTCTATTGCCATAAATATAGTTATATTTTCTAACTAGTAGGTATTGTTTTTAATCTTGATACCAGAACAATCCTAATTAAACATAATTTTTGTCCTTGTAGTCAGTTTTAACTTTCACATCCACTTTGCACTGCACACTGTCAGCACCTCTTGTTTGAGATTACACTCGGCTGAGTTAAACATTGGTTACAAATTCAGCGCAGAATAAACTCCCGACTCTTGGGTCGACTGCGCATATTTGTTACCACCAACTCCCAGATGAAGAAGCCCCGCCAGTGGGGGGGCTAATGGGATTTTCTTCTCAGCAAAGTGCGACCTAATTCGTAATTGTTTGGTGTTCTCTTCTTTCCAGAATAGTTTACGTATGGTTGACCGGTAGTCTCCTTTTGTGTTTTTTTATAAATACACACTGCTCCTAAATTCCATATCTCATGCTCATTTCAGAAATGCATATTCACCATATGAACTTGGGGAAATATCCTTTACAACTAGGTTTGTACCACTTTGTACCTTTACCATGCATGATTTTAGAACGCATATGCTTTTACAACCTATGCCTTTACCATGCATTTAAGGTAAGTTCTGGGGCGTGGGGGATCTTCCCCTCACAAACATTGTTTATATATATATATATATATATATAAATATATAAATAAACAATGCGGGATAAAGGCATACGTTATAAATATATATGCATTCTAAAAAAAAGGAGTAAAAAACTGTGTGGTAAAGGCATGCAGAGTAACCCCTGCGTTGTTCAGTCATACAACCGTGAATTGGTCTATACGCAGTACACAATGAAAAAACATTGTACTTTGCAGCTCAGTTGTTGTTGGCTCTGGGTCTCTCGGTTTCTTGGAGAACCTACCATCCCAACATATATCCCTATAGCCAATAAGCGCTAGCAAACGTAATGGTATACTGCTTTTGTAAACTGGTCATCGTGGCAAAAAGTTACAGATAAAAATGTTGTCACAAATGGCAGTTTTTTCCTACATTTTAAAAATATTTTTTGTTTCAACACTTAGGGGCCCATTAGGATGGCGGGCGGATGGCCCCCGCCAGGCTGGCGGTAGCCACCGTAGGCCTGGCGGGGGCGATCCGCCTCCCATCCTTTCTGCAATGACTCCCCACCACATCAACATGGATGGGGGGTCCGTGGCGGATGGAAAGACCGTCTGCCGCTTTTCCGCCCCGGTCGCAAGGCGACTGGGGCGGAAAAGGGTTTATATGGTGGGGGTGTCTATCAGGCACCGCCAGCCATATCAGGATGGGCTTTGTCAGATGCCTTCATGCGGTCTTCACTTTCGGGGCCGGTTGCAGGCCCCCATGGTGAAGGCGAGGTGGGGGTGCACATGGGGGGTACCTGTGGTACCCTCCTGCATTTGCATACACAATGCTGCAGGCACCGCGTGGTGTCTGCTGCTTTGTGTATGCAAATGCATGACAAGCATTTCTAACATTGCGGCAGGTGCTGGTGTAAACACCGCCCGCCGCAATGTTAAACATGCATAATGCACCCGCCACTGTGGCGGGCGCATCTTAATACCGCCCACGGGACCACCGCCCTTATGGCGGGCGGTCCCTTCCCCCGATGGGATGGCGGGCAGACTAAGTCCGCCCGTCATCCTAATGACCCCCTTAGTTTCTTTGAGACAACCTTGAGGAATATACACATATGATCCCTTGCTGAATTTGGAAGTTTGTCCAGAGTTCAGAAACACATAGCTTTCCTGGATCACTCATGAGTTTTACACTGGTTTCCACCACAAACTAGAAGTAGGTTGAATGCACAAAAATAGAAAAAATGGGCTACCTCTTTGAAAAATGCCAGAACTGTTGTAAAAATAGGTTTGTTTTGATGCCGCACTGCGTGTTCCTGAAAGCTGGGAAGATTGTGACTTTAAAACAATAAACTGTTAGTTGATGCCATTTGTATGAAAAACAAAACAGACACTTTTATCCACAGCACTTTTTTTTCTAGTTTTCCAGAAAAACTCAAAATGTAGCAACATGTAAGCTATTTTCTCAGTCTCCTCCAATGGAATCCACAAGGTCTAGGTACCTTTAGAATCCCCAGGATATTGGAAAATAAGGACACAAATTTGGTGTGGATACCTTTTGTGAACAAAATGTTATGGAGGCCTAAGTACAAACTACCCCAAAGGGCTCAGCTCTGGTGGGGGGAGGGCCAGCCGCTAAAAGATTACAAGTTACTCTATTTTCCTAAATTGGTTTGGGAGTTTTCTTGTGTTGTGTTTTCAATATATCTGTGTTTGTGTTGCATAAATACTTAACACATTGCCTCCAAGTTAAGCCTGAATGTTTTTATTTGAAGCTACTAGAGGGTTAAGCAGAGGTTACTTTAATGACTTGTATGGTTCACCCTGACAACGATTGTCGTGGTTGCCTGAGTGGGGCTTCCATCCCCCTAAACCAATAACCAAATTACTTACAGTATCGCACTTTTCACTTTATATTTAAGCTGAGATCCTACAGAGGAAACCAGTGGGGTTACTGCAGCATTTAGGAATTGACAATATCATAGAAGTGACATTTCAGAGCACAGATATTCTCTCTGTGCTTCTTTTAATATGTGACATTAAAGTCTACCTACCTTACCACAACACTGATCATCTGATTCAGAAGTAGCAAACCACATGCCATGTAAAGCGCAACAGTGTGCCAGGGTTACTTTAAAACACAAGAGTGCATTATGGTCCGCAACTTCAAGAGTGGTCCTATTGCTATGCCAAAGTTGAAATGGCTCCTGAGGGCTCCTGCTACCTGTGCAACACACCACCGTCCTCCGGTATGACCAATTCATGGAAAAATACAGAAATATATCCCAAGGCATCATTGGCAACAGACATCCTTTCTTTCATGTCAGCAGTCTTTGTAGAATTAAATCCTACCAAAATGGAGTTTATTCTTGCCAATGGGGCAAACAACAAATCTCATAATGGCTAAAAAAAAATATACCTGGACATCGTTTCCCCCACCTTCATCTCAAGTATCATCAGCTCCATGGGCTTTCATATCATTCCATACCTCATCCTCAAGGAATACATGAAAAAGTCCCAGCTGATGGTGTAAAATCAAACTTCTATGCTTAGGATATCCTTCAATACACATTTTCAAATTCACTGTATATTGCTTGACCTATCACACTAATCAGTTTGGGCACCACCCCACTCATCAGTCTCCCTGATGTCGTACCAGCCTATAAGCTGCCTTCGGTGAACTCTTTCATCTGGTCTGTGGCCTGAAAAGGATTGACCATATCACCCATATACTCAGGGATTTCAACTGTGATCCTGTCAAGATTTGCGTGTCTGGTGTGGCAGAGTCTGAGGTCAATTCGCCCCACTCATCAGAATGTAGTTCCTCCCATGCATGAGCAAGTGTGAGCGGCAGAACTAAACCCTGTAGGGTAAGAGGAATGGGAGTGAGATAGAGGAGATGCAGCTGGGATAGTGCACCTCATCAGCCATTTGTCTCTTGTACTTCAGGGATTTCACAATAGCATTTACAAAGGTGAATGCCAATTGTATACTAAAACTAAATGAAACTAATACAGTTTTACTATGTTGCATGCACATTCGATTCCTCAGGGATAGACACTGGTAAATTTGTTTATCAGTTGACAGGCCTCAGGAAACATAAGCCACAAATCAACGAAGCTGATAACCACAACAGTGGAACCCCGGAAGAGGGGACACAGGGAAAGGAAGCACATCTACTAATACCAATACATCCAGAGGTAAGACAGAGTTCAGGCAACCAATCACCAAATAGTGCCAAACCATAATCCTCAATGCAGGTCAGAATTCAGACAAGAAGGTCATGGAACTGAGAAGGGAGCAAAACAACAAAGATGAGGGATGCAACAATGGTGAATGAAGTGAGTGAAAGCGAAGAGCCAATACAACACAAAAAAGTTGCCAGGCACCTGTCCCTGTCGAAGAGGAGTGCACAGTGTATAACGCCCTGCTACCACTCATTTTCTGAAACTCGATTTGCTTGACCTTCACCAGTGATGATAATGATACCACAGCTGCCACAGAGGGGTCCTCCACAGCCCCCCTGGTTTCTCCACCATAATCAATGGCTATCAATAATCCTAGAAGTGAATCCCCGAGTCCATGTACCTCCCTTTTTTGTGCCTGATCCCCTGTGTGCACACATAAAATGTACAACTTTGCATACCATCCACATGGTCATCCAAACCAACAAGCATTCAGTGGTGCAGATAACAGAGATCCTCAAACTAAGAAAGGGAGCACCAGAAAAAGCTTTTGTACTAAACCAGGCAATGCAATGAACGGAACTTAAAAATGCCTTGTGTCAGAAAAATAGGTAGCTGGTAATCACCAAAACAGGTATTTAAACAAATTACAGTGAATTAAATCAATCAATCAATCAATCAATCAATCACAGACATTTATATAGCGCACTACTTACCCGGAGGGTCTCACGGCGCTTAAACGTTTTGCAATTTATACATTACAGAAAGATCTGGCAGAGATGCACATAATAATCATGGAATTGAAAAATAATCATGGAATTGAAAAATATATAAACAAGTAAACATTTTCTCTCACCCCAAAACATGTTTCACAACACACCTGACCATCCCACACCCTCCCTGTAAAAATACTTTAGTTGCTATTCCTTCACAAAGTTATTCAAGAAACTCACGCTTTTAATTTAGGATTGGATAACGTGATCACATATGTGTTGCAGAGCGTAAATGACTTTCCTTAAAGTTAAGGGCTTGGGGGTGTGGGCCAGTATTCAAACTCCGCCACCCATCCTGTCCAATCACATAACCATAATAATCCAACCCGGCACCACGGCACGAGTTTCGCTGTGACAGACCGTTCCCAATGTTATGCTTCATTTGTACCCGACAAAGCAGTTTCAATAAGGTTTTCCTTCTTATCTTACACATGCATGATTCGGCACGCACAGGCATCTTTTACATAAGCATTTGTACCATATGCACAATTGCATTTTTGAAAAGAGTGACAGATGGCTCATGGAGTCTCATATGCTTATTTTTAAGGTACGGAATGATTTTTTTAAATGTTGTCTGAAAAATGTACATTAGGACATTATTTTTGTAGGCTAGATGTTCATGCATGGCTGCTATTGTCCACGTTGGCACATATGTATCCTTAGATCTGATAAACAGCATTTTTGGTGAGTTCATGTAGTAACTGTATGAGTTTAATTTAGACCCTGGTGGGTTTCTGGTGCACGACCCCATGACGTGTGATATTGAATATTTTTTGCCGTTTCCTGTGTATTTTCTAATTTATTATTTTTTGTTGTGTGTATTTACGGTGCGTAACTTACGCAAAGATGGGTAAGATACACATTTTCATAAGATCATTTTTGAGATGTTTCAAACAATGGTACGACAATTTCTGAATTGCAGAAAATATAACGGTAAAAAGTTAAGGGCTTTTTCAGATTTAAGGGATTCGTAAATATGGATTTTTCCTTGGTATATCGGCCCTATATTGTTGGTATTGGTCATTTGAAGAATATTTCTTGCATAGAATATCCATATGTGGTTGTACCACATGCATTAATTCTATAAGTATCATAATACAAAGACACCGTACAATTGTGCACTAAATCTCATTCCACTGGTTTTCTGAGGTACAGTTCTACTCCAAATAAGAGAATAAATGATTTACCAACACAACTGAGCTTTGTTTGGCTGTTCTTGTATTGTAATTGCATTTATATAGCGCTTACTACCCCTGACGAGGCGTCAAAGTGCTTTTTCGGCGAGTAGCACGCTACTGCTGCACCCATATAGGATTAGCGTTGCATTAGTATAGTGGAACATGCAAATACATTTTAAGTGGTGGATAGGTTAGTCAGTTATTTGGATTTGGAATGATAGCAGTAGGATAGAGGAGGTAAAAGGTTTTTATTTATATAGCGCTTGTTGACGCACGCTATTCAGGAAGCCCATAAAGGATTAGTGGGGAATTAATATGGTGAAATATGAAGTAATTTCAGTGGTGGATATTTAGTCAGATTATTTGGAGTGAGAAGGATAGCGGAGGGATAAAAGGGTAAGAAAGGTTTGCATTCATATAGCACTTGTTACCCCTGATGGGTGTTGAAGCGCTTTTCTGGCGAGTAGCACGCCATTCTAGAACCCATAAAGGATTATTGTTGAAAATTAGTATAGTAAAATATGAAGTAATTTGAGTAGTGGATATGTTATTCAGTTATTTGGGTAGAGAAGGGTAGGTGGCTGGATAGAAGAGGGAACGAGGTTTGTATTTATATAGGGCTTGCTACCCCTGATGGGGTTTTGAAGCGCAAGTAGCACGCTCCTCTGTAATCCATCATGATTGGTGTAGAATTAGTATGGTGAAACTTGAGAGTAATTTTAGTGGTGGATATGTTAGTCAGTTATTTGCATTGAGAACGTTTGGGGAGGGGTAGGAAAGGAAAAACGTTTGCATTTATATAACACTTGTAACCCTGATGGGGTGGTGAGACTCTTTATTGGCGAGTAGCCAATAAAGGATTAGTGGTGAATTAGTATAGTTGAATATGGAATTTGAGAAGTGAACATGTTAGTCTGTTAATCTTGATTGAAAAGGATAGTGGAGGGATAAAAGAGTGAAGGATTTTTTTTAGGCCTTAGCTGTAGGAGGAGGTTTTGGATGAGTAAAAAGGAGTTTTGGAGGGGAGGAGTCAAATGGGAGAGTTTAGTAATGTTTGTTTTAGGGGATCGGTATAATCCGGGCACGAGTCCTAAAAAGGGAAGTGGAGGGACGCTGTCACCGGAAGTGACATCACGACCGGAAGTGACGTCACGAAAGGTGCGCTCTGATCTCGTCCCAGAGAGGCCAAAGAGTGAAGTCCAGCTGTTTGGCAGGGGGGACGGCGTCCACCCGATAAAATAAGTGGGGGGACGGCGTCCACCCGATAAAATAAGTGGGGGGACGCCGTCCACCTGCGTGGTACCCCGACTCGAGCCCTGGGTATCGTAAAAAGATGTGTTCATGGCCGCGCTCTATATTCGTATATCGAGGTTAGATTCGACAATCAGGAGACATGTTACACATTTGGTACTTTGTTTTCTGTTTTCTTCAACCTCTTCAAGCACGATTGTTATTTTGTAGAGTACTGTGACAAAGGACAACCAATTACTTCTCTATTAGTCGATATTCCTTTTTCCTCACGTTTGTCCAGTGTGTGCTCAATTGTGGTTTTCAGTTTCTAAATGTAGACTTTTACAAGGGGGAGGTGTAAATGTTTAATTCTGCAGGCGTCTCTGGCATTTAAACATTTCCTCCGCCGAGGCCATTCTGCAGGTGTTTGCAATGACTTCATGCAGTAGATATTCATGGCTGGTGCAGGGCCAGGGCCAGGTTTCCTGAAACACATAATCCGGAAATACCATCGTACGAGCACGAAAGAAGAGAGCTGTATAGGAAGGTCCAGTCTTCAGTCTCCTGATGCTTCCCATATAGGGGCACCTGGGAGGCAGGAGATTTCCCAGTGACCCCCTACATATGGACCCGTTTTGCTGCTCCATATGCAGAATGCTCCTTTTTACTGCGATAATCCCTTATGTAAAAAGTCGGCATTTGCACACATTTTCTAGATATTTGCTCATGGAAGGCGGTCTTGTCTCACACGCCTTTGCATAGACTCTGATGTCCGTCCTTGTGATGATTGTTTGCCGCAACCTAGGGATAGTACTAAAAGCTTTCCATGTCTGCTTTTAAATCACAGTTTTGGCCTGTTTAATCTACTGCAACCTCACAAATCACCGTACTCTCTAATACAGCAGTTCTTAGCCTTTTGACTGCTGAGGAATCCCACAGAATCATTTCTAGAATCCGGGGACCACCACTGAGTAATTGCATATTTGTCTTTAAATACAGGTGACTATTACTTACAGGAATGTGATGTTTTCTATACTATTCTTGATTCTAAGATGTTTTAATTGCAATCATTTTTGTTATCAAGCAATAAAGAATTCATTCATTCATTCACTGAGTCATTATTGGAAGCTGGGAACCCCAAGCCTAAGCAGTTTCTAGGATTTTAAACCCAGAACAATGCAAAAAAAGACATAAACAGATATACACCAAACTAAATATTAGAATAGTAAGGGCCAGATTTTCAAAAACGTCACACAACGAGCGCAGCGCAGTTCCCAAAGAGGCTGCGTTGCGTTGTAAGACGGGGAGTGAGCCGAAGTGCCCCATATCTTCAGAGATATGGCTCTTTCCTCCCCTTTTCCTGGCAGAGGTGCTGATTTCACCTGCCGTGCACCAAGCACACACCTTAGTGCCATAGCGCTAAAATGCGTGTCTGAATCTAGCATAGGTTTTATACAGGAAGGGTACCCTTCCTGTACAAAATACTCTGCCTAGACAAGTTTCAAAGCTGTTCCCACGTTGAATGTGTGCAGCACGCATGCAAAGGCGGGAAAGCATGGAGAAATGCAAACATTTCTCCTGTTAGTACCTCCTTTTAAGTGGCCTTAAGTTTTGGCGCAAAATCCTGTCTACAGTTCTTTGTAGATACAGTTTTGCTTCAAATGGCATGGGTGGTTGCATGGGAATGCCCATGTACTACCTATGTAATGCCCCCTCAATGCTAAGTAACTCAAAGCAGGGCTTTGCGCTACTTTTAGAGTAGTTCACAATGCAAAACCAGATATAAGTACATTCAAATAAAAACATTTTACACAGGTTAGCGTCACTTTTGTGAGGTTTACCAAGTGCAAATAGTTTGAAAATGTACCCCTAAGTTTAATTCACAATCAAATTCTGAAAGTTTTTCAATTTTGCTTCTTTATTTGTATATACTTCCTTAATTTTAAATTATTCATTTTAATATTATTTGATTTTATAAAACAGTCACAGACACCGTGGAACATGGAGTCCCAGGAATCCACGGACCACAGATTAAGAACTACTGGACCAACACACTTCTGTGGATGGCCCGACTCTGCATTGTCTGTGACCCCTCATTATAATGCTTGAGCCCCTACTGGATTAATCCATCAGGCTCCTCGGAACATTATCTTTACAGTCAATGAACATTAATAGACTATATTCAATATTAACAATTTATGAGTAAAGTGATGGTTTCTGCATCATGAGGTGGGTTTAAGTACCATTATTAAGGGAGTCCTTGTAGGTTATTATGTTTTGGTTGCTGCACTGTGACACAGGTTCGCATAGTATTATTCACTGCATTTTCCTTTTTTTTTTAAATTCCCTTTATTGTGTTTGAAACAAAACATTAAAGTCAAGTCAATATAAACTTTATTTAGGCATTTACTGCCATAAAAGCACAATTTAATTAACGACATCACATCATAGAATAACCTGCTAAAGTTAGAAGGGGTGGGAATTGGGAACAAAGTGCTAATACATTTTTCATATAGATAATACGGTACATTAAGCAAAGACGCAAAAGTTGATTAAGGGCAACATATTGCAGGAAAACATCAAGTGGGTCATATCATTTAGAAATATAAATAAATAAATAAATAGGCTAAAAAACATGATTAAAAAATAAGCATGAGTTAATAACATTTAAAATCTAGGAGAACGATATTAGATAGGCAGCATCATTTCGTTTCACAGCCTTAACTTTTCACTAAACATCTACGCTTACACCACATTGCAAAAAGGAACTTTGTTATGGCAGCAACAAAGACTGGATGTGTATCATATTTAAATAGCCTAAGATCCACACTAAAGTTTCTAATTCCTAAATTCCTGCAAAGTTGGAGAACCCATTTTGATCTTGCTGCCTTATAGGCAGAGCAAAAAAAGATCACATGGGTCTCTGTTTCTTCATCTCGTTACACCCGGGACATAGTAGTTTGTTAGCTCCAGACCAATTATTAGAAAATGCATATAAAGGGAGCGTCCCGTGTCAGAGTTGGAGAAACAATTTATTTGCTAAAAATGGTTGAATGAGGTCTAGGGCCGGCTCCAGTTTGTAGAGTGATTTGACATCCAGAAATCTTGTGGTTAAGCTTGATGTCTGTGTCGCCCTATAAATACACATAAGCTGGTGTTCTTTAAATTCCCTTTATTGTGTTTTAGACAAAACAATAACACCCCACGCCACCCCAATACATGGCCATTTCAATGAGTCAAAAGCCTTTTCAGCATCATGGGCCAGAAAGATCCCCGCTTCCTCAAGACCAGCACAGTGTGCCAAGCAACCCATCAGACGTCATATATTGTGTCCCGTAGCCCTGTATGGCATGAACCTAGACTGGACCAAGGCAACCAGGGAGTTCTTCACCTGAGCGAGGTGGTTTTCCATTATTTTCACCTAACCCTTTGTCTCAACATTGATTTGGGAGATTGGCCTGTAAGTGGCACTGTCATCCACTAGTTTACCCTCCTTGTGAATTAGGACAATCATTGCCTCTCTAAGATCTAGTGGCAGTGTTCCCTAATTGCTCTACTTGACAAACATTTTGAGCATTGGCCTCACCACCTTGGACTTTACGCATTTAAAAAAAGGCTGAAAGCTGTTGGGGCCAGGGGTCATACCACTTCGAAGCGGAGATATAGCTTCTGTTACCTTACCCTCCGTGATCTCCGATTCAAGTAGTTTTACCTGGTCGTGGCTCGGAAGGGGGGTCGGTAGGTCAGCGATGAAGGTCCTCAGCTCCTTCCCATCAGCCCTGGTGTGCACCCTGCATAGTCCCTCCGGGTAATCAGCAAAGGCCTGTGCAATTCCTTGGGGGCCTTCTCGCAGTCCCCCACTTCCCGATCTTACTATCCGTACCCACCTCTGTCCCTCCTCTTTCTTAGCCAGCCACATCAGGAGTTTCCCTGCTTTGTTGCCTACATCACAGTCTGCCCTGGTAGCCCAGACCTGAGCCCTACCTTCTTGGCTGGCTTGGCTATTCTGATGTAGTCACCTGCCAGTTGTACTAGCGTCTCCTCAAGCAATTTACACTCTTCCTCCCTCTTCCGTCTCTTGACCACTACATGCTCGATTATTTGTCCCTTCAGTAAAGTTTTGTAAACCTCACAAATGTCTACCACAGATTGTACAAAGCCCTCATTTTCCGTGAAGTACCGTTCCAGGGCCGTGACCAGCAGACATCTAGTATTATCATCCGTGAGCTCCCAGGGATCTAGCTGCTACGTCCCAGTCAATTCCAAAAGACCCATTTGAACTACTGTACTCAGGGGCGAATGGTCCAAGATTCCCCACGGAAGAAAGGTTGTGTGAGTGAACCTGCCTGCCTGGTGGCTAGGCTCCTGGATGTAATCTAACTTGACATGAATCCCATAGAGTTGGCTGCATAGGAGTATTGCTGTCGTCTTGGGTGCGTATGTCTTCAAAGATCTGCAAAACCCAATGCCTCCCTGAAGGTGGCCAACTGTGTAGCTGTCCTTGGTTGCTCCCCTGTTCTTGTAACTCTAACCTAGTCCCCCTCCAACATTAAAGTAAGATCACTGCTATTGATTGTCAGCGCATCGGGGGTTTGCACCACTGTTGTACCCAGGTGATTTCTGGCTATCAGTCTGTTGACCTGGGGAAATACCAAGAGCTGAGTATCAGATCCTCACCTAATATCGCCCGTTTTGTAGTATAGTTCCTATATTCCCAATAGGCTCTGAGCATTGGAATAATATATCCTTTAGATTTGACGTAGGACTTTACTCAGTAGGTCTCTATTGAATATACTAAACTTAATAGTGAGTGCCAGCTAGCTCAGAGGTCAATAGAAACTTTCTTGAATACACAAGAAGGGATTAGTTTCTGACAACTGCATAAACATGATAACTTTGTTTACCTCGGACTGGAATAACTATCTTCAGAGTCATGGAAACAATAGATACCTATTTTACTCAGGCAATTGTGCAAGCTTCGTTTCAACAGAGAGTGCACAGAAATAGTGAGAGGGGCGTTTCAATAAAATAATTTATTGAACAGTCTTCTTTCTCATGCAAAAGAGGTGAACTGCTACAATTGTTAGACAGAATGCAAAGTATAAAGTGTACAGCGCAAACAGTAGTATAAAATAATACTGTAATAGCTTGGTATGATTTCTAAGCCATTTAAAAATACATACATAAATAATACGGGCTAAAATACTCATCTGGTGCTTCTAAAATACGCCTACCTCAATGTACCTAACCTAAGTCTAGTACGAGGGAGGAAGTAAGTATGGTCTTTAGCATTGGTTTAGTTTTGCCAAGAATTTGCCAAAGGTTTCTCTAGGTCCTAATCAGCTCCATACCTTAGAATGAAGGAGATCTGGTATCTCTGTCTCAGACTCGATTTCCCAACACCCCGCAAGGAGAGTCAGAAACACTGGAGCTTGATTCTCGGCAGAGGAGGACAGCTTCTTGTCAGTGCGTCAGCTGGAGAGTCAGCTTCCTTCGGCAATTGCTGTAGCGAGCTGCGTCGGGCAAGTAGGTCACCGAACTGCACCGAACCACACCGTGCTTTGCCATAGCAAGTGAAGGTATATTTATACCTTGAAGGTGTTTTGGATAGCTTTGACCTAAAGTCGAGCATATGAACGTCATGGATGAACCCCTAAGGAATAGATTAGATGTTCATGCATAATAAATGAGTTCTTGGAGAAATCAATATTCAAGCAAAGGTAAGTCTTTAACAGCTTAAGAGTCTGGTTTTCCAAGAAATCGTTGTGACGTAGATGAACAGATGGAAGTAGCCATGCCTGTATTTGGGCAGCATGGGCTATGCCTAAATAAGGGCTTGATTTCTATGCCTATATAATGTCAACGTGAATTGTACCTATATAAGGGCATGAATCAGGAAAATTCATTCAGAATCTAAAACACCATACAACACCCACTCCACTTTCTTATGTACGACTTCTATTAAATACTAAGGGGCAGATTTATGATGGACTTGCGCCACGTTTACGCCACCGTTGCGTGACGCAACGGTGCGGAAACGTGGCGCATCCCTGCGCCCTATTTACAACGTGACGCATCTAGGCAGATGCGTCACGTTGTAAAGCCCTGCGCCACATGAAACCTGCGTCAGGTTTCATGTGGGCATTCTGTCGCAGGGTGGGCGTTCCCTCGTAGGAAAGCCCCGTTAAACTGATGCAGTGAAATCTACAAGATTTCACTGAGTCAGTTTTACGAGGCTGCTGCATCAAATCCTTACGCCTGCTTGAAGCAGGCGTAAGGAGTGACGCACCACGTTATGTATGGGTGGCCTCTGTACATTGCAGGAGTTGCGTCGCACTTGCGACGCTACTCCAGCAATGCGTCACCCGCACACCACAAGATGCGTCACGCATCTGCCCTTCCTTGCACCATGGTGCGCCGCATTGTAAATGCGGCGCATCTGTGGTGCCGCAAGGAGGGAATTGCGTGACGCATCAGTTCTGGCGCATCCCTGCTGATTTGCAGAGATGCGCCAGAACTCATAAATCTGCCCCTAAGTTCTAAACATGTATGAACATATCTTAAAACTATCTATACAAGTGTTTAAAACCCACCCCAAATACATAAAAATGCATCGGTACTGATTTATTTATTTATTGCATTTATAAAGTGCCTGAATCGCCCCAAATGGGGCATCTCCGCGCTGAGGATAAACGATACAGCATACAGGGGGAGAGGAAGTTAGGAGAGATGAACCTTAAGCTTCTTTCTAAATATCAAGTAGTTGTCGTTCAGGCGAAGATCCAAAGGTAATTGGTTCCATAGAGAAGGGGCTATGTAAGAAAAGGATTTTCCTCCTGATATAGCTAGTTTAACTCGAGGCACTACAAGTAGGACTTTACCCTCAGAACGAAGTGTCAGAGTAGGAGTATATTTGGTGAGTTTTTGAGTCAAATAAATAGGTGCCAACTGATTAAGGCCTTTAAACACAAGGCAACATACTTTAAACTGAATTCTCTTCCGGATCGGAAGCCAATGTAGATTCTGCAGTAGAGGAAGAGAAGGAGTAAGCCTAGGGGCACTGGTCATCAGGCGTGCCGCAGTATTTTGCACTACCTGTAAACTTTGCAAGTCAGAGACCCTAGCCGAAACAAAAGAGTGTACAAAAGAGGATTGGTGCTGTATGCAATGTTTCATTCTAAGCATATAGTTGACATTTGAAAATGGAATCTGAATGAATCATGAAAATATACATTTATGAATATGGCTCGTAAATACAGAAGAAAAAAGGCGCCAAAACCATTTCATCACAGATTTCATAAAACTGTTTGTTTGTGGAAAAGGTCAAATATTATCTCTGGAAGTATTCAAAGAATTCTTGTTCTCTATAAATAGTTCTACATTTAAGCAGATTACTTTGTGCCAAAAAACGAAAAATACAATTTTGGAAAACAAAAATTAATCATAGGAGAAAAGAGTTCCAAAGTTAGAACCTTGTTTTGAAAAAAAATGAAGGTCGAATTCAGAGTCTCTCAGAACACTGTGTGCCAAATCAAAAGTCAGTGTTAGTGTTTGGAGAAAACATCAAATCTTCTAAGTCTGTAAAAAATGTGTCTACCATCATAGGTGAAAGTTGGGTTACCTCGTTAAGAAGATTAACCGCACATAGATGTGAAGCATTGCCGTCAGCATTGGTCGCATTAGCAATGTTCAAATCGGATAGCACCTCTGCGCCTGTTGTTTCCTCTCGAACCTCACCGTCAGCATTGTGGGTCTGTGAGATCTCAATGAATGCCGTCATCAGAATTGGTAGCCGCTGGGGACAACACAGTGCATGGGCCGTTACTTGTTCAAGCAAAGTATTAACATCCGTTGGCATGACTGATGGGAGTGTGCGACATGTGTCTAACTTGAATTCTTCTGTAAGCAATTTCACTTTCCTGAGGCGGAAAGCCGGGAAAGTTAGGCGGAGTACCATTCTTGTTCTTAATTGTGTTTTAAACTGTTTTTACTTTGTTTCTGCTTACCTGCTCATTTGCACATAACCAATCTGTTGCAATAACATCGGACCGCACAGCTGATTGAACGCTGTTGCGGGTTGAGCAGGGGGTGGGCCGCCATCTTTAGGGAGGTGCAGGGATCGCGGTCTAGTGTTTTCGACCCTCCCGCCCTCTCTGGTATTTAAATCTCGCTGGCCATGACGCTCATTGATTGAATGTAAGCAATTTCACTTTCCTGAGGCGGAAAGTCAGGAAAGTTAGGCGGAATACCATTCTTGTTCTTAATTGTGTTTTAAACTGTTTTTACTTTGTTTCTGCTTACCTGCTCATTTGCACATAACCAATCTGTTGCAATAACATCGGACCGCACAGCCGATTGAACGCTGTTGCGGGTTGAGCCGGGGGTGAACCGCCATCTTTAGGGAGGTGCAGGGATCGTGGTCTAGTCTTTTCGACCCTCCCACCCTCTTCCTGTATAAATGTGCGTCATTTCCCGTCCGCGCAGCGGGCAGGCGCAGCGGGCGCGACGATGGCGCGCCTCGTGCCCGTCTGCGCCCGTCCGCGCCCGTACGGGACCCGGGGCCATATCCCCTGGTTATTTTACTGGGACTCCCCTTTCTTATGACGCCAAACAACTACTTGATCTAAGACCTTCAAGGACGCATACAGTAACCTCTTTTAATTTGCTTGATCAATTCCTTCAACACTGCCCTCATTGTTCCTTTTACTTAGACACCCCTCATCTTTGTAACAGCTTAAAATCATGGTCAACCACTTCCTCTCTTCCTAGCTAAGTGTTCTTGAGTCATAATTGTCGTTCACTGCCCAAGCACAAACGGGAAATTTTCGATCTGTTAATTGATGAAGCCCGACGCACTCTTTATTACTGAATCTTGGCTTCACGACAGTTCCGGCCCGGATATTGCCGAAGCTTTGCCTGTCGAGTATGCCATTGTTAGGAGTGACCGTCCTAAAAGGGCAGGGGGTGGTGTGGCAATTGTATTTAAGAAAAAGTATCAATACCAGTCCGATCCTGTTATTTTAGGTAGTTGCGAAGCATTGCATTTTAAGCTCGCTCTCAATCCTAAAAATACCCTCACGGGACTTTTAGTGTATCGTCCTCCGGGCATTGTAAATTCCTGGCATGTTCAATTTTTAGAATACATAGCATCTGTTCTTACTTCATCCAGTAATTTTTTAATTGTAGGCGATTTGAATCTGCATCTTGAAGACCCTACTGATAGTATGGCTGGTAACTTCATTGCAGATCTAGCCACTATGAATCTAACCTTACATAATAAAGGTGGACATCTTTTAGATCCTATTTTTTAAAATATCACTCAACTAGTCTGTCTTACGGCACTGCCAGTTTCTTGGTCTGACCATTACCTCATTAAATTTACCGTAATGAAGCACAGTCTTATTACAACTCTTCTGTGAACATCAGGAAGCGAGACTGGAAGAATCTCGATATTGGTGCTTTTAATAAAGCCTTGTTTGACCTTGCGCCTAACTATCCACCAGGCTTGGATGACATGGAAGTGGCTGCCAGCTCGGTGAATTCCTGGCTTTTCGAAGCTATTAACATCTGTCTCCCCTTGCTCAAAAGAAAAAAACTGTTCATAAATCACCTGCCCTTTGGTACAATGAGACACTTCGTCTTCAAAAATCCAGATGCAAAAAATTGGAACGGGCCTGGAGAAAGGATTACTCCATCCCAGCCGGTCTTATTTATAAAACGGAACTAAAACAATATCACAAGGCTTGTGCTCACACTAGAGCCACTTATGCTAACAAAATGATCACTGAAGCAATAAACAAATCCAAAGTACTGTTTAATGTGGTCAGAGACCTTCCCGGCTCACAGACTACTGCTATACCCCCCCTCTCTCTAGCAGAAAATGTGACGAACTTGCCCAGTATTTTATTTTTAAAATCTAGAATATTTACCAGGATATTGCTGCCCGTGATGACAACAATGCCTTGATGTATTCACCTTCCATTGTGAGAAATGGTGCAGACCCCTTGTCGCTTCCCACTGAATTATGTTCACCTTCGGCCTCACTTTTGACCTGGCCTGATCTTTCTCCTTCTACTTTACTGGAGATCTTGAACAACATTAAGTCAGGCTCTCCAATTGATCCTTTACCTATTCCGATTTTACATAAGTTAGAGCTTCCTCAACTTACTATGATTTGCACTTTACTCAATTTCTTACTTAGCTCGGCCACTGTCCCTAGCTGTTGGAAGCACGCAATGGTCACCCTGCTATTAAAAAAAACGACCGCGGATCCTAATGTTGCCGCTAATTTTCGTCCCATTTCATTACTGCCTGCATTCTCTAAAATCCTTGAAAGGCATATTCATTTGCATTTATCGCATTTTGTGGCAACTAACAATCTTCTTCACCCCTCCCAGTCTGGTTTTTGTCAGGGTTTCTCTACAGAAACCACCCTCCTAGGAGTGACCGCGAATCTTCGCCTGCTACTGGATCGAGGCGAAACAGCTGCACTGATATTACTTGATCTCAGTGCAGCCTTCGATATTGTATCTCACAGAATCCTTCTTAATAACCTTGCTTCCTTCGGCATTGGCGAAAAAGCCTTAAATTGGCTTACGTCTTTTCTCACTGACCGGACTTTCCAAATTTTCTCTCACACATCCACTTCCAATACCTATGTATCCCCACATGGTGTGCCCCAGGGTTCTATTCTTAGTCCCCTTCTTTTCAATCTTTACGTTATTCCTTTGGCCGATATTGCACATCGTTTTGGTTTGAATCTTTTTACTTTCGCTGATGACTCACAAATTGTGTTTTCCCTATCCCAAGCCTACCCCACCCCTTCCTCATCTCTGCAAACGGGTCTCAGCGAAATATCCCGTTGGATGAATCGCAACTTTCTTAATATAAATAGCGGAAAGACTGAGGTACTAGTCTTTGGAAACAAACCTGATCTTTGGAGCCCGAAACACTGGCCATCGACCATGGGTTCCTTACCCACTCCATCTGAACGAGTACGTAATCTCGGGGTCATTATTGACAAGGGTCTATCTATGAAAGATCAGGCCAACAAAGTTGCAGCCACCTGCTTTACCATCTTAAGGTGGTTGAGAAAAATCTTCTGGATTTTACCTTCCAACACCCAGAGATCCGTAATGACGGCCTTGGTGACCTCCAGACTAGACTACGGTAATGTGCTCTACCTGGGGTCTACCAGGGCGGTCATACGCCGTCTCCAATTGGTTCAAAATGCTGCTGCACAGCTTCTCTGTGGTTGTCGAAAACGGGATCACATCACTGAGCGTCTAAAGGAGCTTCACTGGCTCAATCTTGACAACCGTGTAAAATTCAAGGCACTGTGCTTTATGCACAAGATCAAGACTGGAGTCGCCCCCTCCTATCTTCAGTCCCTCGTTACACCTTATGTTCCTGCTCGTTCACTTTGTTCTTCATTCCAACATCTATTCTGTATTCCTAATTTCAGACTCTAGAGAATGGCGGCTGCTCCTTCGCAACCTTAGGACCCAAACTCTGGAACTCTCTTCCCTTGGACTTGCGGATGGAGAACTGCCACATTCTCTTCCATAAAGCAGTGAAGACCTGGCTTATTGTTCAATAAATTTTCCCCTTGGATTGTATTTTTGCTGCAAGTCTTTCAGCGCCGGGAAACCCTTAAGGGTAGCTGTCGCGCCATATAAACTTAATAAATAAATAAAATAAATACATTCTCCACATAGCAGGCAGCTCAGAGCAGAGCAGGTAAGATGCAATCTTACCAAATTGGTCTGAATGACAGAGAAAGTCCCAAAATGTGGAGGATGCGCTCATGACACTTCATCACCTGTAGAGATGTCTCCATGGAGAACTGGGTGTCGCTGGTGAATTGACTTGCCATATCGCAGCAGTAGGAGCAAAAATTGTATCCCTGCAGCGAGTGCAAAAATGAGAGGTAATGCGTCAAACACAGAGTACACAAAGTTTGGAAATATTCCTAGGACTGCTTCAAAAGATGCTAACAATCCAGAAAATACAGTCTTAAATACATGTACAATACCACTCGTATCAGACATGTTTAAGATACGACTTAACATTTCTGAGAAATGTATAGGGCAATTTGTAGTTAAGGGGCATGTATCTCTGCTGATATCCTTGCGACTTGCAGATCATATGTGTATTTGGCTGAGGTCAGTGGCACAGTTGTTTGCAAAAGAACAACCACGGCCGTGGAGGGAGTTCCGGTGGGGCAGAAAGGCGGGGCAGGGGAGGGGCAGGGTGGGGGGTGCTAAAAACCAGAATATGGATAATTGGAGGTAAGTAAACAATTTAATAAATAAAATGAATTTTGTAGCGCACCCTGCATCGCAAAATGCGATGCAGCGCGCGCTATGAAATTCGTTTTTATTAATTAAATTGTTTACTTACCTCCAATTATCCATTAGGAATGCCTGCTTTCGTTACTGCCTCTAAGGCAGGTACAGGTGTAACAACCATTATGCGCTTACCCTGTGAGAGGGCTCTCTCTTTTGCTTCCGCAGTCTGAACAGCTGTCAGAATTTTTTCTGTAGAAGTGAATTTCATTTCTGCTTGTGTGTACAAGTGTGATTTGCAAGCTATTTGTACTTTTTCACCTTCGTTAAAAGTTAAGTACGTGAATCTGCATTGTCCTGGAATGGTTTGGATCACTAAGTTGCGTACTTTTAAGCATGTTTGCAAATGTTTTTTGCTAACATGTCTGTTTGCAGTGAACGCAAAATTTCAGTGGGGTTTTGTGTCCAACTAACTGTTTTAAAATCAGGTTTTATTAATTCATAGAGAGGTTTAACCCTTTCTGCGTAATTTAGAATATATGTTCTTCCGAAATTCAGGAAACCTAGAATAGACTGTGAGTTTTTCATCTTTTTTGGTGGTTGGAGCTGAAGGACTGGGTTCTGTAGGACCCAGCGGTGCCAGGGCACAACACCTGAAACCTTCGTGGGTAACCTGCTCCGGCGTACGAATCACAGAGACACGGGACACTTCCTTCGACGTCAAAGATTCAAGGTTTATTTGCTGCAGGGAACACAGTAGTCACGACAAGCAACACACATGCAACTTGGGGAGACTGCTTCAAATTGGTTCTGTAGATCGCTCCTTTTATACACAATTTCCCCATTGAGTTACATTGAACACAAAAGTTTATGGCCCGGTTCCCACAATCATCCCCCAGAGGGGTCGTTTTGGTCACTTTGAAACACACAAGGTCCGGAACATAAGTGCGGAAACATTTGGCGGTTCCCAACTGTAAAAACCCATCTTCCCAACATTAGTGCATTCCAATCGGTAATAAACGGATCGAAATAGGAACAGGAACAGGTGTAGAGGAAGACGGAGACAGTGGGGAGATCGGAAAGGGTGTAAAAGGGGAGGTATCAGGAAACACGAGATACAGGCATCAAAGGGACGTGCCTAATGAGATGCACGGCTGAGACAATAAGTCCGTGCAGCAAGATGAGCCTCGAGCGGCGCCATCTGCTTTACAGTAGCAACCCCCTCATCATAAAGACACTTACAAAGGACATGTGTCTTCCGCAAATATCTTGGGAGTCCCAGGGTCGCGAAGCGGACAACGTCCGTTCGCTGGCTACTTGAGGGCAAGAGACAAAATGGATGCCGTATCTAAGATGGAACCCGTGGGTACAGATAAAAATACCCACGTAACAGACGAACGGTTTAGGTTAGCACAGCGAAACTGCGCACACTCACTAAACTCGTCATTTGCGGTTCATAGATACCAGACTCGACCATATTCGTACGAGTCGAAAACACCACTTACAATTGTCACGGAACCTCAGACGCTCCTTTTGCCCTCATGTAGGCAAGCACTAGTCGGAATCATACTCGATATTCATCAGACCATCTAGATGTTGTTGTAGCATAGCTCTGTCCAATCGAGTCCCATTGGTAACAGGCGGCTGTCTCATACACGTTGTAGCACAGAGGCCACATAAGGCAGGACCGCACTGCACACAAAGGCAACACGTGAACAGGAACACCACAACAACTCCGATAATCATCAGAATCTTCCAACCCCAAGTCGACAATAGGCCCCAAAACCACCCAAGTAGCGTCAAATCCCCTACATCCACGTGTATGGATTCAGAGATCTTATGCAACTTAGAGATGGCTTGATAGACAGTTGGAGCATTATCTGGAATGAAAATGCAGCAGCTCGAATGGATCACCTTACATACCCCACCTCGATCTGCTAAGATGACATCTAAAACCATACGGTTTTGTAACGTCATAAGTCTATCCGCCTGAAGTTCTGTAGTGATATTACCAAGGGCACTGGCAGTAATATTAGCTGTCGATTCTACCACTCGAGTCAACTGTCTCAGGTTCCTACTATTAACCATAGGTCCCCAAAACGGGAGGAAACCCTTGAAAAAGTCTCCTGCCTCTTGACCGGCAGTGTCCTCTTCGCTAATTACGCCTCCCACAACTCTAGTCTTGTGATAATCGGCATCTACAGTGAACGTCGGAGGCAACAGATTTGCAATGAAGCATGAGCCCATGAAGTCAGCGGGCAACCATGCATATGCACGATCATGACAGATGAAGTATGTACCCTTGGCAGCCAGAAACACAGGGGACGAGAACATCGGCAGAATGTAATTTTCAATGCAAGCACTCGCTCCAAGTCGGGCTTGCGATCTTCGACCACGACCCATTAGACAATAATTACCAATGTGGGGTACGACCCATATCGGAGGTGAGCTTTTAAGCTGCTTTTCACTCGTGAACACACTATACTCGCCTCTACTCAGGACCCTGTAAGCTTGTACCTCTTCCTCGGGAATAAGCGAGGGATCATAGATATCGCTGTCTAAGTCCTCTATTGCTATTGACAAAGATTTCTGATACGAGGTAGGACCAGAGTAGGGGGAACGTGGTTCTCGAATGGGGTGGAAACCCAGTGCGCTTCGAAACATTGTTTGAAATGCTCGAGCTGACCCTTGGGAACTATATGGTAACACCAGATATGGAATTCCCTTATCCGTAGTATGTGGCATCAACCCACACACCCAACAGTTAGTAGTGTTAACCACTAACTGATGCTGATGAAGGAGCTGAATAAAGGAATTATTACGGAATTCTGCACGTCTAGCCTGCTCGTGTTCAGGTAGGATGTGAAAAGAATGGGGGGATGCAGTGGAGGTAGGTTTAGGGTCAGGTGTAGGAGTAGGTAACACAGGAGACAGAAAACCAGATATCATATAATACACCCCACCCGCCAAGAATGCAGAAACAGTCAAGAATAACATAAACACTTGAAATATAAAACATTTCGTACAGCTAAGTTGCTGCAACTTGAATCTTCGAGCTTGAGCTTCTTCTAAGTCCATCAGCTTCGAAAATGCCATTCCCTACGACCGTCCGCAACGTTTCTTGACGCACTTCGTTCTGTGTAGCAATAGTCAATCCCTGGGAATTCCCAGGAACCGACGGCCTTTAACCTAGCGTCAAGACCTACTATCCAGAAGGAAGTACGCGCGCGGCCCTACGGCCTTTAAATGCACACTATATATATATATATGCAAAAACAACGTCTCTCGGCTGTGGAAGCAAAAAGTATAAGGAAGGAAGCTCAGTGTATATATACAAGAATAATCACAGTAATATGAATGTTCAAACTGGTCGTGGAAAACGGGATAATGCAATTATAACAGGATCTTTTATTAGTCTTTAGTGCGGGATCGTAGAAAGTATCGCGTTTTCCCAGGACGTGTCTGCTCGTCGAACAAAGGATCCGTTGAAGAGACAGCGTCCTGCTGATCAGTTGAGTGTTCTGGTCTCGAGTCCTTTGATGACAATTGTTCAACAGAGTCTTTCTGCTGTGCTGAGGGTTCTCCAACAGGCTGTGCGTCGCTGAAGGGTACAAACGCCGGCAATCCTTCTGTTTCAGTTGATGCAATGCCTCTCCTCACCCACAGGTCTGCTGGCAAAGGGATAGGGACCTTTTTGGTATGGGTGGCATGCACCCAATTCTTACGCCCCTCGAGACGAACAGCAGTCCTCGTGGCAAGGAGAACCTGATAGGGTCCGGTGAACCTCGGGTCCAAGTTATTCTTGCGCGAAAAGTTTCGCGTCACCACCCAGTCTCCGGGCTGGAGCTGGTGGCCTGGACCCTCCGTCTGCGTCGGCAATGTTTCGTGAACCTGTTGGTGAATTAACCTCAGTTTAGCAGTCAAGTCATGAAGGTAATCGATCAACATTGGGTACTCAAGATCACAGAACATACCTGGCCTAGGAACCCCCCACACATTCGCAGGACGGCCGAACACTATTTCATAGGGACTAAGCCCTACTCGGGAGTGTACAGTCGTCCTAGTTGACAGTAATGCTAAAGGTAAAGCGTCAGGCCACGAAAGACCAGTCGTAGCCTGAATCTTCGCTAGCTTTAATTTAAGGGTGCCGTTATACCCTTCAACCAAACCAGCTGACTGGGGATGATTGGCGCTATGGAATTTCTGATTAATTCCAAGGCCCTTACACACACTCTTCATCACACTACCCACAAACTCACTTCCGTTATCTGACCACACGACTCTAGGCATTCCGTACCGAGGAAAATATTCCTTCAGTAGGATTTTCGCAGTAGACAAAGCAGTATTGTCTTTGAGAGGATAGGCCTCGATCCATCGGGAGAATGCGCAAACCACAACTAAAACATATTTCAGGTTATTGCATCTCTCCATATGGATGAAGTCCAATTGAATCACCTCAAAGGGACATGAAGGGGGAGCAAAACTGCCAGGAGGAGTTGGGGTTCCTTTGCCAGGATTGTACATCATACACACCATACAATTCTTCACCAGACGTTCAGCACATTTCGTGATACCATCATTCTTCCACACAGGAGACAACAATTTACAGATACCTTTCGCACTAATATGTGCTAACCCATGCGCCATTGTTACAACGGCCAGCACATACGCATCGGGCAACAACCATCTTTTCTGATCTGACAAATCAATCCAACAACCATTCGCATCCAATTTTCCCGTGCTTTCTTTCCACTTCATCTTTTCAGTCTCGGTGGCCTCATTCTGAATTTCTTTCACACTTTCGATAGTGTCCTCACACATGCTCGATTCTGTAGGCCACCTAACCGAACTCGTCACATACATCCGAGTGCTAAGGTTCCGGGCAGTCTCCTTAGCGATCTCGTCTGCAAACGCATTACCACGACCAACATCATCCGTCACCTTACGATGCGCACTACATTTAACAATCGCTACTTGCTTAGGCAACGTCAGTGCATCCAAAAGATCATTCACAAGCTGGCCATGCTGAATCTTCGTACCGTGCGACGTCAAGAAACCTCTCTCTCTCCACAATCGTCCAAAACTATGTGCGACACCAAATGCATATTGGCTGTCGGTAAACACATTCACACGTTTCCCTTTTGCTAACACGCACGCTCTAGTGAGAGCGATCAACTCTGCAGCTTGGGCAGAATTCTGATTCAACCTTGCAGTCTCAACAACAGTATTCAACGTTACAACAGCGTAAGCAGTAGTCACATCGCCATTCGGCAACTTAAAACATGACCCATCCACATACAATGTACCGTCCGAGTCTTCCAATGGGGTGTTTTTAAGGTCCACTCAACCTTTTGTTTCTTCCTCTGTCCTCAAGTAGCAATCATGTTCTGCTACTTCATCTGACTCTGCGCTAATTGGTAACAAAGTTGCCGGGTTCAGAACATTACAACGTTTTATCTGAATATGACTTGCCAGCAACGTCAGCTCGTACCCAGACAACCTCGCACTCGTTAAGTGCTGCGTTTTCGTACGATTCAAAAGAGTATCGACTGCATGTGGAACCATCACCGTAAGCATATTATCCATGACCAGTCCTGCTGATTGTCGGATGGAGACCGCAGCTGCCGCAGTTGCTCTCAAACAACTCGGCAACGCTCTAGCTACTGGGTCCAAGGTCGAGGAAAAATATGCACATGGACGCTATTTACCACCAAAAGGTTGCGTTAAGACACTCAAAGCACAACCTTCCCTCTCGTGAACATATAATGTAAACGGCTTACTGTAGTCGGGAGTACCCAACACAGGAGCCGAACACAATGAATCACGCAGTTCAGAAAAACTTTTCTGACATTCTTCCGTCCATGGTAAAGGAGTTGAAACATCCTTGCACGTAAGAGCCACCAATGGTTTCGCTAGCAAGGAAAAATTAGGTATCCATTGTCTGCAGTACGACGTGATACCTAGAAAGGCACGCACATCTCTTTGGGTTTCTGGCACAGCCATTCGCGCAATCGCTGCAATCCTCTCTGGGGTCAACCTCCTTCCCTCCTTTGACAATAAGTGACCTAGGTAGGTTACTTCTTGACAACAATATTGGAGTTTAGAAGGGGACACCTTATGATTCAACTCACAGAGATGTTGCAGCAATGACACCGTAGCAATTTTGCAAATGTCCTGAGTATCAGCAGCCACCAATAAGTCGTCGACATATTGGATTAAAGCCGCGCCAACCGGCAACCTAAACGCATCCAGTTGACCCTTCAAGGCTTGACTGTAAATCGATGGACTTTCACAGTAGCCCTGAGGAGCGCGTTTGAACCGGAAGCTGCGTCCACCGAGAGAGAAACCGAAAAGGTCTCTGCTCTCCTCGGCAATCGGGATGCTAAAGAACGCATTCTTTAAGTCAATCACCGAAAACCACGATGCAGAAGCTGGAATCAGAGTCAGTAGCGCCGTGATGTCAGGCACAACAGGAAATTGAGGAACCACAATTTTATTCACCTCCCGTAAATCAATAACAAAACGATAAACGGGCGGTTTTGAAGGATCAGTACGTTTAAGAATAGGCAGTACAGGGCTGTTGCACACGTTTCCCCGTGTCTCTTCAATAACGTCCTTCTCGATCAGGTCGTAAATGATCGCTAACAATGCTCGTTCACCATCAAGAGAGATACGGTACTGGGGAATACGTGGCAATCGCACATTACATTTCAACTGAACAACATAAGGGGAGATGTCAAGCAGGCCCACATCATTGGGACCTGTTGCCCACAAAGACGCAGGAAGAGAACTCAATTCCGGTGGAAGCTTATCGAGAGACAAATACATAGGAGAGACAACCCTTTCTCCTAACGTAAGCTTTACACCCGCAGGAGAACAATACAAAGTTGCATACAAACGTTTAAGCAAATCCAGGCCCAAAAGGTTTTCACCACAGCCAGTAGTCAAAATTAGTGGAGCTTGAAGCTCACGTGGCCCAATTGTAAGGGGCAAAGGGCACGAAACTGGATTGCTAACGGGGGCGCCAGAGAATCCAACGGAAACATTTGTTAAGCCAGACAAAGGTGCGCCAGGGAGTTTCGAATGCTTGATGGAACTTTTCGCTGCACCAGTGTCCAACAGAAAAGGCTCAACAACGCCTGATGTAGCAACTGCGACGTAAGGCCCTCTCTGATCAACCGGAACTGATACCACTCCCTCTCCTTGTCTTTGGCTGTCCTAGTAATTACTGTCGTCAGTACCCTGATCGACGTAATAATCGTCTACATTGTACTGCGCAGATCGTCCTTGCGATGATCCACGTTGATCGAAACAATTAGTAGAATTAGAGGGGTTATCGGAACGATCATTCTGAGCACCACGACCCCTACCACGTGATACCTGATGAGAACCACCACGACCTCCTTTGGACGAATTACCACTATTTCGATCGTTCAAAACAGGGCAATTGAATTTAATGTGTCCCTCCTGTCTACAATAAGCACATTGGTTGTACCCTAACGACGATCTTTGGGAGGAGGAATCATTACGTGGCTGCGATCGATTCGATTGCGACTGCGTTCTATTCTGTTGGGATGCAGTCTGGTTTAAACGCGGAGGATACGCTTGTTGCAGCAATACTTTAGTTTTTAGTTCTTTCGTCTTTTTATCAGCACGGTCGTTCTCCTCTTTCTCTCTATTCTCATAATATTGTGCTGTAGCCAATATCTGAGCTGAGGTAGAAACGGCCCATGCACTTTCCGAATTCTTCAATTTATTGCTCAAATCGGGCAATAAGTTTGAAACAAATTTATCCACAAACAATCGCTGACCACCCTCGGTACCCATATCCTGTCCACTGTGGTCAATGAATGCTTCCTCGAACCTCGTAAAGAAGTCGGAAACACTCTCGTCCTTCTTTTGCTTACAAGCTGATAATTTGTCCCAATTTACCCTCATAGCTGGCATAAGAGTTTTCATTAACGTTATTATTCGCTGAGGAAGAGCAGCAATCAACTGGTCGGGTTTAGCACCACCAGTTTGTAACCCATCAGCCGCTATAATGGCCGCCCAATCACCACCTAATTCATTCGGATGATTTGCCTGCCGGATCTTAGCCCATACAGGTTGCGGTACGACATTGCCGAACAACATATCAATATCGGCAAGATTCATTACCGGAGCATCTACGAGCTGCGATAATTCTTTGTAATACCCTGTAGGATTTTTGCGAGGGTCAGGCAAAGATTGCTTCACCTGTAACACTTCTGAGCGTTTCCATGGGAGATGTATCCATACTCTCTGGAAATGCGCCAATGTCGGAGGGTGAGCATTAGGGTCAGCTGGCATCCATACCGGCGGAACTTCGCGCATAGGAAATTGACCAGATTCATCTGGCAATCTTTCAACATCCTCAACAAACAAGGCTTGAGGTATAGGAGCGGGACGGAAAGATAGCAACCGCTCAACAGCACGCCGAACGTTGGTATCCACTATCAGTCCGTTCGAGAACTGAAGCTGAAGATCAGACAAAGCGGTCAGCACCTCGTCAGGTGCATCGGCCGATATCTGATCGCGAAGGAACTTACACATTTCATCGAACACGTATCTCTGGGTTGGTATATTGAATTGACAAAACGTTTCGAGCACAACACGGGGCGGACTTCTAAGAGGGTTCACCATCCAACCCATCGCCATATTATATAGCGCAACGCGTTCTCTGTTTCCAGGAAGCTGACTACGTCTCTGAGGACCATCAGAACCAACGGACCCATGAACACGTCCGAGCGAATGAAAGAAACTAGCCGCAAGAGGAGTAGTACGAGAACGAGTCGAGGGAGAAGTATAGGACACAGGACTAACAAGTGAAGGGGTAGAAACAGTAGCGACAGCAGGAGTTAACAGAACAGGAGCAGCAGCGGGAGCAGGAGTATGTGGAAGAGGTGGAGCAGTAGGGATAGCAACAGGCAAAGGAGCAGGAACAGTCGGAAGAGCGGGTGCAGGTTGAGGAACAGGCGGGGGAATAATAGGCGGGAGAATAGGTACGGCAGGAACCACAGGAGTTGCGGTACCCTGCACGTACGGAGGTGGCGACTTCAGAAGATAAGACATTAAAGGATCCTCAACTGGCTCTTCCTTCTTTTCCGACTCCGTAGGCAAAGCGGGATAACATTTATCAACGGTCATACGCTGTAATCTATCGAACACTTCCTTATCCTTAACCTCCTTGTCGCGCTGAAATTGCTCTGCTTTCTTCACTATGGTAGCAACATTATCTCTCTGATTTCGTTTAGTCTGTCTGATTTCTTTCTGTCGGGCTTCTTTACGCCACAACCGAAAGGCATCAAACATGGCCGGCCTTGACTTTCTTTCGAACAATTTAATTTCTAAATTATCTAAGATCGGGGCCTCGAAGCTACCATGAGGTGGCCAACGAAGGTCACCGTCCTTCTTCGTATATTTAATCCAATAATCATTAAAAGTAATCGGGCCTAGCCCATGTTTACTATATAGTTCATAAGTGGGAGTTCCAACCGGAGGTATCGGACACGAGTCCTCCAGTCGGGAATCCGTACCACAAGGTCTGAAACAACTAAACAAAGTACTACGACCAGGCATCTTGCACACTAGCCGAGTTTCACAAACTTCAAGGGTTACGGGATTTACCAAGTCCCAGCAAAGAACAAAACCCTCGGTTTTTGGCGGCTGCAGTCGTCAAACAACACAACAACAACAAAAACGCTAGAAAAAATGTCATCGACAAAAACACTCTCACAGCGTCAACAACGAAAACACTCGCTAAAGTGTCAACAACCAAGGACTCTGGGAGCGACCCACAAATACTTAACTCAAAGATCGATGGCGTCACCAGGAAGGCCCGTCAATCGTCTCGCTCTACCAAGGACTACGCCAGGCGCCAAAACAGGTCTACAGTCAGGGCAGCAGTCCGTCGCAGCCGTCAGGAGGCGGGAATCTTCGCGGGAAAAAGTCTTCGGGCCACTTATCTCGACAACAGGATCGATGAAGCGGGGTGCACCTTCCCTCGGAGATTTCACACGAAGTTCCTCACGATCGTCGGGCTTGGACCGGTACCACTGATGCAGCCCCACGTTGGGCGCCAACTGAAGGACTGGGTTCTGTAGGACCCAGCGGTGCCAGGGCACAACACCTGAAACCTTCGTGGGTAACCTGCTCCGGCGTACGAATCACAGAGACACGGGACACTTCCTTCGACGTCAAAGATTCAAGGTTTATTTGCTGCAGGGAACACAGTAGTCATGACAAGCAACACACATGCAACTTGGGGAGACTGCTTCAAATTGGTTCTGTAGATCGCTCCTTTTATACACAATTTCCCCATTGAGTTACATTGAACACAAAAGTTTATGGCCCGGTTCCCACAATCATCCCCCAGAGGGGTCGTTTTGGTCACTTTGAAACACACAAGGTCCGGAACATAAGTGCGGAAACATTTGGCGGTTCCCAACTGTAAAAACCCATCTTCCCAACATTAGTGCATTCCAATCGGTAATAAACGGATCGAAATAGGAACAGGAACAGGTGTAGAGGAAGACGGAGACAGTGGGGAGATCGGAAAGGGTGTAAAAGGGGAGGTATCAGGAAACACGAGATACAGGCATCAAAGGGACGTGCCTAATGAGATGCACGGCTGAGACAATAAGTCCGTGCAGCAAGATGAGCCTCGAGCGGCGCCATCTGCTTTACAGTAGCAACCCCCTCATCATAAAGACACTTACAAAGGACATGTGTCTTCCGCAAATATCTTGGGAGTCCCAGGGTCGCGAAGCGGACAACGTCCGTTCGCTGGCTACTTGAGGGCAAGAGACAAAATGGATGCCGTATCTAAGATGGAACCCGTGGGTACAGATAAAAATACCCACGTAACAGACGAACGGTTTAGGTTAGCACAGCGAAACTGCGCACACTCACTAAACTCGTCATTTGCGGTTCATAGATACCAGACTCGACCATATTCGTACGAGTCGAAAACACCACTTACAATTGTCACGGAACCTCAGAGCAGCGCACATTTCTCTAGAAAGTTTGCTGCCAGGCTTTTGCCTTCATTTGATAGTTCATATCCTAGAAAAAGGACGTTGAGATGGACAATTCTCGATTTCTTAAAAGTGAATTTCAACCCTTCAGAGGTGAAGTCCAATATAATGGTGTTCATCCTGTTCAAGTGCCTATCTAAGTCATCGTCTGTCAGATAGATATCATCGACCTATGACAATGCCTCGTCATCATAAGTTTATGTTAACTCTGTTACCCGTGCTGAAAATAACCCAGGACTATTCTTGAATCCCTGAGGGAGACAACAGAAGTGACGCTGTGTCCCCATAATTGAGAAAGCGGTCAAATACCTACTTTCTGGTGCAATGTTTTGACAGAAAAAAACAGTTAGAAATATCTAATGTGGTTTTATATTTCTTATGCACAATGTTATTCATTAATGCTGCACTGTGTGCATTTTGTACTGCAAACGTTTTGCAACAAGAGTTTAAATGTCTGTAATCCAATACTAGAAGATATATATTGTCTAGTTTGGAGACAGGAAACGGATTGTTCATTGACGAGGTGAATGTTTCAATCACCCCCTGGTATTCAAGTTGATCTTAGATCTCCCGGACCTGTTTTTTAGCTTCTTGCTTAACTGGGTACTTTTGTGCAGTTGGTTGATTTTTTAACTCTATTTTATGGTGAAGAGAATCCTCATCCCATTCTACATGCCCGCCCGCCACCCTATTGGAAAACGGGACCGCCCGCCTTCAGGGGGGGGGGCGTTCCCGGGGGTGCCATTAGGATGTACCCGACACAGTGGCGGCCACATCCTATATTCTCAGCATTGTGGCGGGCAGTGCTCTCTGCACTGCCCGCCACAATGCTGACAATACATCACAGCATTTTCATTTGCAAAGCAGCAGGCACCGCACGGTGACTGCCGCTTTGCAAACGAAAATGAAGGGGGGTATGGTACCCCCAGTGTGCACCACCCCACTCACCTTCACTCTGGGGTCCCGCAGGGGGCCCCCAGAGTGAAGACCGCCGACACGGAAAGGCATTGCACTCTTGCCATCGTAATATGGCTGGCGGTGTCTAATAGACACGCCACCATATTAAACATTTTCCGCCCCGGCCATAAGGCGACCGGGCGGAAAAGTGGCCGGCGGTGTTTTCTCCCGCGTGGTCTCCCCGCCATACTAATATGGCTGGGGGGATACAGGGAAGGATGGCAGGCGGATTGCACCCGCAAGGCTGGCGGTGGCTACCGCCAGACTGGCGGGGGCAATCTGCCCACCATCCTAATGGACCCCCATGTGTTTTAGTGTAGATTGCAGCAAAGACTGTACCCCAAGTGTTGCAGTCCTCCAGGTGTTGTGCGATCCCCATTGGCAAACAGATTGTTAGAATTCTGTGTTTCTCATGAGGGATAGTATTAGAAAATACTGCTTCGATTTGAGTATTATTTTGAGCTTTTCAGAATGGAATTTGTTTCTGTTTCGTGGGTAATTTACCAATGACTAAGTGTAGAGTCTGTGGTGTAATTTTTAGTGTGTTCCCCTGGTGAGGGGGATGTTGTGGAATCATTATTACAGGCTGAACTGTAAGAGTCCGCATGACATATTGAACCAATTGTCTATAGATTTTGATTAGCTCTTTGAGTTGAGCTAGTAGTGCCACATCTGTCATTTCATTAATTTTAGGATGTGGTGTATTGCTGGCTAAGACCGGCCATGTTGCTCCTGGTCTACCTAGTGGACCGAGCCTTTATATGTTTTAGCCCGCCTTTAAACCAGAGCGTATGCTCTTGGTATGTTAGTGGAATTTGAATATCCTCGAAAGGAATGTATTCCTAAGGTGGTTCATCTTCTTTGTAGAACTGAAATTTTTGTGTTACTGGATTTGCTTCGGGGAAGACTATCCATGAATAGAATACCTCTGTCTGGTGATATTCATGCGCCTCATCACAGAAACGATCCTTCCACCTCTTGATGTTAGGCCATTTTTTATAAGCTTTATAGTGATGGCCTTCCTTAAATTTGGAGGAATGCTTATAGTATCATTGTCGGTTTCATTAAAAGCTGTTATGTCAAAATTTGCTGGATCAGCCGCAGCCCCACCATTCTCGATGTTGTTGCCATTATTCGACATTGCAGAGCAAGTTTCAAGGAAATAAAGATAAGGTGCACAATACTTTGGAACACTGTATCCTTCAACGTTGAACAAACCACAAAGCTAATACATAGTATTTTAGTCTACTCAGCTAAGGCGGATATTATCCCTTTACCCACTCCAGACGTCTATTGGAGTATTACGGAAAAAAGAGGTCTCTGAGAAAAGCACAACTGAGTTACTTTAGTATCTAGCGTTAAATTAGTGCCTTACCAAACGTTGGTCGCCATGTGGTGTAGTTCCTATATTCCCAATAGGCTCTGCGCATTGGAATATTATATCCTATAGATTTGACGTAGGACTTAGGTCAGTAGGTCTCTATCGAATATACTAAACTTAAAAGTGAGTGCCAGCTAGCTCATAGGTCACTAGAAACTTTCTCGAATACACAAGAAGGGATTAGTTTCTGACAACCACATAAACATGACAACTTTGTTTCCCTAGGACTGGAATAACTATCTTCAGAGTCGTGGAAACAATAGATAACTATTTTACTCAGTCAATCGTGCATGCTTCGTTTCTACAGAGAGTGCACAGAAATAGAGAGACGGGTGTTTCAATAAAAGGATTTATTGAACAGTCTTCTTTCTCATGCAAGAGAGATGAACTGCTACAATTGTTAGAAAAAATGCAAAGTATAATGCGTACAGCGCAAACAGTAGTATAAAATAATACTGTAATGGCATGGTATGGTTTTTAAGCCATATAAAAATACATACATAAATAACACAGGCTAAAATACTCAACTGGTGCTTCTAAAAATAGCCTACCCCAATGCACCAAACCCAAGTCTAGTACGAGGGAGGAAGTAAGTATGGTCTTTAGCATAGGTTTAGTTTTGCCAAGAATTTGCCAAAGGTTTCTCTAGGTTCTGATTAGCTCCATAACTTAGAATGAAGGAGGTCTGGTATCTCTGTCTCTGACTCGATTTCCCAACACCCCGCAAGGGGAGTCAGGAACACTCGAGCTGGATTCTCGGCAGAGGAGGACAGCTTCTTGTCAGTGCGTCAGCTGGCGAGTCGGCTTCCTTCGTCACTTGCTGTAGCTAGCTGCGTTGGGCAAGTAGGTCGTTGAACTGCACCGAACCACACAGTGCTTTGCCATAGCAAGTGAAGGTATATTTATACCTTGAAGGTGTTTAGGAATGCCAGCTTTGACGTAAAGTCTGGCATATGAACGTCATGGATGAACCCATAAGGAATAGATGTTCATGCATAATAAATGAGTTTTTGGAGAAATCAACATTCAAGCAAGGGGAAGTCCCTAACGGCTTAAGAGTCTGGTTTTCCAAGAAATTGTTGTGACGTAGATGAATGGATGGAAGTAGCCATGCCTGTATTTGGAAAGCATGGGCTATGCCTAAATAAGGGCTTGATTTATATGCCTATATAAGGGCAACATGAATTGTACCTATATAAGGGTATGAATCAGGAAAACTCATTCGGAATCTAAAACACCATACAACAGTTTATGGCCACGTGGCATACATCCTCATTAACCCATGCCTTTTGAGTTTTCAGGGGAAGAGATCTACAGGCCAGGATTCCCACTTTCTGAGAGCTCCTGTGGAAACCTGAATGTGCCAGTAGGGTGTATCTACTTCAATTGTAACCCACAAGATGTGTCTCTTGTAACAGAACCATGTCAGGGTCATGTCTCAAAAGGGACTTTTTGACTATCCCTCTCTTGAGTTTATCCCCCAGACCATTTACATTCCAGGAGAGGATCTTCAGGTTTAGGCCTTGGCTCAGGCTCCCTTGTGCTGTGCTTCCCATAATGTGCCTAGATCACTGCCCATGGTACCAGTCCTTAGCTGACAGGACCTACTTCCTAACACACATGCCCTGAAACAAATTTCAACCTGTGTAGTCCCCTAACCCAATCACCTCATGCTGTAAGCTCAGAACTACCCATCTTCCCAATTCCCGAGATGCCTGTCGCCCCAGTATCAGAACCACTTCAAAGATGAAAACCAAATAGAGGTCTCTCTATGCCAGTTGTAACCTGTTATTAACACTAGGAGGTGGTCTCCCCCTGGATCGTCAACTGACCAGGGTGCGCCCCATACATATGGCTAATGAGGCATGACTACCATCTTACTGGACCCCAGAGTCAAATCGAGATCACCATCTTCAGATTAATAAGTATGCTATCATTGGCGTCCCTTCAGGAAAGTACTCTTCATCTCCTCTATGTTGGCAGCCTGTTGTGCTGGCTCCTGAACCTTCTGCAGTCAGTGCAAATTATGCCCACCTATTGATTTTGGCAAGGGAGTGATTCTTCTATAATGCAGCCACCACTTAAGCCCTCTCAGATTCAACCTGATCTTTTGTTGGGGTTGTTTTTGATCTTCAGTGGGGTGCTCGCCATGACTTAGATACTTGCCAGCTGCCATATTCAGGGGAATCTAGTGTGTCCAGCCTTGTAGCGCTCCTGATCTCCAACCACATCCACGCTTCCCCTGCTGAATTGAAAAAGTGGGAGCAGTCTTGGTCTGTAATCCACAGCCTGGCTGGGAAAAGGAGTGCATACTTTAAGTTCAAAATGAATAGTTTTTCTTTCACTGCTATGAAGACTCGTGTTGAGATTAGACTGCTTGGGTATAATCTGAGTATATGTTCACTGTTCTCCCCTTCACTTGCCAAGGGCCATGTGTGCAGGTATGTTACAGGATGTCATGTTGCAGGATATCACCCCAGTTATGGAGCCTTACTACTACCGCTCTTGGGGGCCAACAGTGGCTGCGAACCTAAGGCACCATACAGGCTCTTTCCACCGTGAACAGCCTGGACACCTTGCCCTCCATTACCACCTTCAGCAGCCAGTCCTCCATTTATAATTCCTCCCTGGGGCCTTCTGCCCTCTCCGGTAGGCCCACCACTCGCACATTGGTGCGTTGGGACGGTCACTAGCATCTTTACCCTCTCCTATAGGCGTGCCACCGATTGCTGAAGGGGTTGTGTCTGTTTTTCATGGTCTCTGGCATTAGGCTGTAGTTGCGCCACAGAGGATTCTGTCTCGCCCACTCTATCAGGCAGCATTTTGTGATCTGTTTGGAGGAGTCCTAATTCCAGAGCAACCGAGTAAATTTTATTTTCTAGTGCAGCCATGGTATCCCTAATTGCCGCCAATATTGCCACCTTGTGAGCATTCAGACCCGAGCCCATTGGGCACTAATCAACCAACTGGGACAGCCTCCTGGTCACCATCTTCAATTATTGTCTTAGGCGGTCCCCATCTTCATACAAGCCATCCCATGCTACACAGGCCAACTCCTCTCACTGTAGTCCCCCGGGAGCAGGGTCACTGCTCTCTGCGGTCTAACGCTTTAGTCCCCCATCGCGGGCTCCCTAGGGCCAGAGCAGAGTCTCGTCCGCATCTCTCTGGCCTCAAAGGTCTGATCTGATTCAACTCACCATTTGGGCTGCTCGGAGATAAGAAGGGATGCCTCAATTATCCGGCACACGGTCTGTTTCAAGGCTGCCGTTCTCTTGATAGCGCCACTGGGCCACAGCCATCTCAAGCCCGATAGCTGGTTCACTGACAGAATATCAACACCTAAAATATCCCCATACCACAATATCAAGTTTTAAATATCTATGTCAAAAGTATTGCCATCCTATATTTATAATGGTAAGTACAAAAATATCGAAATAAATATCGTTGTTAAAATATTTTTGTACAAAATATCATATATATATATATATATATATATATATATATATATATATATATATATATATATATATATATATATATATATATATATATATATATAAATAATAAATATATTAAATAATATACTTAATTAAAAAAATAGATTAAATACACATTTTAACAAATATAACAATTAAAAAAAGTTAAACACATATATAATAATTAATATGTATATATATATATATTTACTTTAAAACAAAAAAAGTTAATTTTAAATTATTTTATAATTTTAAAATTAGATAAAAATTTAACAAATAAATATATATATATATATATATATATATATATATATATATATATATATAATCCAAAACGATCCTTCCAAGCCTGAGAGCGCTCGACAGCGTGTGCTCAACCCAAGAGCTGGATCGAAGCCCCAAAATTAATTTTTGAACAAAGGGGGCGGCACAACTGGATACTGTATTCAGCTTTTATTCACACAAACACTCCACCAACGCGTTTCAGCCTCACGGCTTTTCTCACGGTTAGTGAGTCCTTTTTTGCTTTTGGTTTAAATACTGCCCCATATTAGCCTTTAAGTGGCATTATGGGATATGTAGTTTTACAAGCAATATGTTGCACACATTTAAAAAAATTTAACAAAGGACTGGTGTGCTGAAATTATCAGAGTATAGTACTCTAAGCATCATAAGTTGTTTACACTTAGGGCTTTTTATTTTGGACTGCAAACGCGTTGGTGGAGTGTTTGTGTGAATAAAAGCTGAATACAGTATCCAGTTGTGCCGCCCCCTTTGTTCAAAAAATATATATATATATATATATACATATACCAATAATGTAAAATATATTAAAAAACACTATATTATAAATCAAAACATTAAAATATTTAAAAATCTTTTGACTTAAATTTCCCACTCCAGTCAGTGCTACAGTAGGGAAAGTGTTGGATAGCGGAGGGGTAAAAGTTACTATTCCTACTCCAGTGAGTGCAACAGTAGGGAAAGTGTTGGATAGCGGAGGGATACAATGTACTATTCCCACTCCAGTGAGTGCTACAGTAGGGAAAGTGTTGGATAGCAGAGGGGTAAAAAATAACTATTTCCACTACAATGAGTGTAATAGTAGGAAAAAGTCTTGGTTAGCTGACTGGTAAAAATTACTATTCCTACTCCAGTGAGTGCAACAATAGGGTAGGTTTTGGATAGCGGAGAGATACCTGTTACAATTCCCACTGCAGTCATTGCAACAGTAGGTAAAGTGTTGGATTCAATCCAGTCAGTTCAAAATATCAACAACACATTTGAAAAAAAATACATAAAAACATATTTAAATATGTTAACAGTAAAAATAAAAATATATTTAATATAAAAAAATTAAACATATAAACATATTATATTGTTAAATACAATTGACAAATACCTACAAATGTGAAAAAAAAATTCAAACAAATAAACATTTTTAATTTGAAATTATTTAGAAAAAAAACAAACATTTTGTTTTTTTTTATTCCCTACCCTATAACATCACACAATTCACAACCCACATCTAAATACAAGAAAATATACTTCCAAAATTAACATAAATAATTATCAATTAAAGAGATATTAATTATAAAACAAATTATAACACATACAAAATTAATTAACTTCCCACCCTTACCCCATAATCCCCACAAATCACAGCTAAAATTAAATTGTAACAATATTATTTACACAACTAAAACGTATTTTTCAATTAAAAAACTAATAGTATTTAACAACTAATTATAAAGTAAGTAAACTTAATTTACTCCCCACCCTTTACCCCTATAAAACCAAAACTCCCACAAAAATTAAACAAGTACCCTAATTAATTATCAATTCATTAATTATTATTAATGATCAACTAATTATCAATTAATGAAACATAAATTACTTCCCAACCTTTATCCCTATAAACCTCCCAAGTCACACCTAAAATGAATTACACAATTTCCATATATAAATTTTAAGTAATTAATTAATATTAATTAATAACTAATTATTAATTAAAAATAAATTACTTCCCACCCTTTACCTCTATAAACCCCATAACCTACACCTAAATTAATTACACAATTTCCATATTTAATTTTCAATTAATTGATTAATATCAATTAATGACAAATTAGTAAATTAATTACAAATAAATGACTTCCTACCCTTTACCTCATAAACCCCACACCTAAACATTAAACAATTACCATAATCAATCACCAAATAATTAATATTAATTAACACTATAAAATCTCAAATAAATATTAATACATAAAACAACATTATTGTATTCATTATAATTAATTTACTTCCCACCCTATTCCCCTATGAACCCAAAACCCGCTATGGAACTAAAAAACACAACATTTTATTGAAATAAAATTTATAACTACTAAACATTTAACACATATATTAAAAAACATAAACAATACTTATACAAAAAAATCATCTCATACATTTCAATAATATATAATAAAATACATAGCCCTAATTAAAAAATCGATATTTTAAACAACTATATTTTTGCAAACTGTATTAATGACTTCTATATTTTTAAAAACAATATTTCTTGACCACAATATTCTTGCTGCCGATATTTCTGTGTCACGATATTTACAACTCGATTTTTGTGTAAGTCGACATTTCAACTCAATATTTTGTCTAAATACCCTGATAACTCCAGGGCTTCCCGCAAGGTCTGTCTTGGCCCCTTCAAGTGGTGGTCTTCGCCTAGGGGCCCGCGGTCACCGGGTCGCCCACCCAGTGCTCTCCGATTTAAAGGATGAAGGCTACTCAGAGGTCCGTCAATGATTTTGAAGCTCGTGTTTGGTTCTATGAGTTGCTAGCCAACCCCCCCTAATCACTGCATTCTCATACAATGTTAAAGTGATGTTTCCTGAACCATTGTAGGTTTGAAGATAACTATGATGTTAAAATGGGAGCTGGCCACTGAATCATTTCCAGGTGCATTGGTATTGCTTCAGCTTGTGGATCACAGATGGTGGTTGAAATCAATCATTCCTTAGAACTGCCATAGTTCGGTCTCCACAGCAGAAGCTTGGAAATCATGTGGGATTCCAGTGCACCACAAAACAGTATTTTCAGAAACACAACTAAGCCGGGCGGTGAACTCTGCTCCGCTGGTAGACTTTTCCACACTCCGCGTTACGTGGAGCTTGCAGAGTTCAGAAAAACTCCACTTTGCAGAGCAGAGTTTTTTTTCTCGCTTACGATCGTCAACATCAAGTTGGTGAGTGCGAGCATGGAAAATAAACCTCCCAGCGAGATTTCTCAACGCAGGGGGGTCAGATTTCTCATTTCAGTAGTCGCATATGCTCACGACCGCTCGCGTTGAGAAACTGCCTGTTCGTGTTGAGAAAGCTGCTGCTCGAGTAAAAATCTACTCGAGCGGCAGAAAAGGAAAGAAGGGACTGCTTGCACTGTGCAAGGTGCCATTCGCAATGATTGCACAGTGCAGACAAGCATCCGGCACTGTGCAATTACCGCAAACTGCATTTTTCTATGAACTCCGCCGCTTGCGGAGCTCCGCGTAGAGCGACAGAGGTTTTTTGCCACTTTGTGGAGTTCGGCGTAGTGCAACTCTGCGAACTCCGCCCAGGGTTAAACACAACCGCTGAGTGGAAACGCTGCAAGTCCTTCGTCATTACTAAAGTGGTGGTCTATGCAACACATCAGTAGTTGAAGATGATGAGGATCTAAATTATGCCCTGTCCTGCAATGCATATTCTTGACTCTAGCTTCATATTTGTGAATCCACAGTGCTGGATGGTGCCATTACCCAACACAGTGCATTGAGCACCTTGTTGTGGAAAAATAAAGAGAAAAAAGATGTAAGGTGGTAGGGTGAACTTATCCAGACCCATAGGCCCATTTAGGTTATCCCAAAGGGACTTTCCCCCGGAAATATAGTAATTGTTGGATTTGGAATCCTCTGAAGGATCATCCTCAAATCCTTTGCTTTCATCCTCCTGTATTCTGAACCTGTCTGTGTTGGCTTTTAGGGCTTTGAATATTTTACCACTGCTAACCAGCGCTTAAGTGCTTGTGCTCTCTTCCTAGAACATGGTGGAATTTGGTTTACACCCAATTGGTACATTTAATTTACTTGTAAGTCCCTAGTAAAGTGGTACTGCCTGTACCCAGATCCTGCTTATTGTACCACCCACTTAAGTACCCTTTTGAAACCTGTTGTAAGCCTGCCATTGCAGCCTGCATGTGCAGCTACAAACTGCTATCCCAACCTTGCAAAAAGAAACCTTTTGCAGGCCTAGATCTTCTTTTTTAATACATATAAGTCACCCCCTAGGGCACAGTTCTTCAAACTGTGGGGCGTCCTGGGGGCGCGTGGATGGTCTCCCGGGGGGGGGGGGGGGGGGGGCGCAAAAGGCTTCTGCCAGCACATGTAAATGAAGACGCCTGGAAGTGCAGCGATGTTTATTTGCTGCATTTCCAGGCTGTCTTCATTTACTCTGAAGGCCTCAGAGTGCCCCGGGGCCAGAGGTCAGTGGGTGTGCTGCTGGGGGCTCGGCTGGGCAGTGTCTGGAGTCTTATTAAGACTCCAGCACGAGTTTTTCACAGGTCTTTAAAGACCATTTGCGTACATTTGGAAATTGGTTACCGTAGCTTAGTTTTTTTTTCTTTTTCCAGTACACCCTGGGCCCCCTGCCTATTCCTTACATTTGCATTTTAAACTTACTGCTGTAGTGTGAAGATGCATTTCATGAAAAGGAATACAAAAAAGGGTTGTCAATAGAAAAAAAATGCCAGACATGTATGTTTAAAGAGCCTGCAAAAACCTTGCTTTGCCACTAAATAGGGTCTTAAATAAAAAAGTATATATTCATTTGTAATGAGACTTTCTGTCTGTTCCTTTTATTTTCAGTCATGAATCATTCAGGCAGCCCTAGAACACATTTAAAAGTACTTTATATTTGCTTTTCGAAGTACGCACAGATAAGTGCTGAAAATAGGGCTTTAGGTGACTGTTTATTTTTGTGCCGTCTGCAACATCAAAATAATGAGCTGGCAACCCTAATCATAAGACTGGAAGTTTGTTGCAGGATCAGCACATAATCTATTTCCTTCACCCTCGATTCCCTGATTAATTTAATAATAGCAATAGTTTAACTTATATCTGAAAGCCTGCGCCCCGCCAATAACATGCTGATTAACTTCAAATGTCTGGGAATTCACCCTGCATTCAGACAACTCAGTCCTCATCCTCACCCTTCACTTTCACGCTCACCCTCTAACCAAAAGAAACATACAATTTGATATCTGTTCCAAATTCCCTGCTAATGTGAACAGTTATACCAGCACTATATAGCACTCGTGATCACGGATACATCAGCATCCTCACTGCTCGATCTGGATTGCAAAACTCTGTAGAACTCCAATCCGGTGTCCCACCAAACAAGCCTACACTTCAATTCCCACAACCCAACATTAACGATTGCAAAATCTAATTGAGTCTCCTGAGATTGCGCCATAAAAAGGAGCAATAAAATCTGAAAGCTCTCGTTGGAAGGACTGGAAACACGGTTTCCAACCTAATCCACAATTATTATCTTCGACTTTTGTGCAAACTTATTTTTCCTGGCTCGTCTCACGACATGATATTTAAAGCGAGAAAAACAACACAGAAACTACTTTCCCCAGGATCCTTTGCGGACCCGGAAGCATTGCAGAGCGAGGACGCCTAACAGAAGCCACGGATAACTGTTCCGGACTAACGCGCATCTTTGGAGGTAAGAACCGCGACTCGATAAATTAGATTTCTCATGAAAAAATCCCCCATGGAGGCACCCGCGATCTACAACTAACAGACACTTTCCATCGATTTTTAGAATAACCAGCGCTGGCTGTAATCCCGGATGAATAGATCTACTCACCGGTTCCAAGGTGAGCATACACCTGGATAGTTTTAACCCATGATCACGCTCTACAAGTCACCACGAGGACTCACTCGCCCCTTTGTTCCCACAGATACACAGCACTTAACAGGCGGACCTCGTACACCCACGTGGGATCCGGCCACCCTGATCAAGTAAGCTTAATCGAGAGGTGCATGTCTGCATGGTGTATGAAAAATAGACACATTGTAGTAGCTAATGGTGTTTCATATGTTTCCTAGGATAGATGGTTGATCTTTTGGACACATCCACACGTCTTCTGGTCTCTAACTAATTGAGAGGTAAGAGGCACTTGCTTGCAGTAGAAAAAGGCAGTGCAGCATAGAGTTCAACAGCAAATCAATAAGTTTCTCCCCTTTGTTTTCTTTCACAGACCTTGGTCCTGATGAGAACTCATTATTTCAGTTGAGTTCGAAACGCGTAGACTCTATAAGCCCTAAAGATTTATAAACTGTGAAAAATACCAAACGGTCTTTATAAAATACAAATGTTGTTGGCTTTATTGTAATCTACTTGATTACATTTTGGAAATAATTCACATTGTTTCTTGTTTATTCGTCTGTATATATTGTATACATAGTGTGGTGTGAAAGCTGTATGACTGATGGTATGAATGGAATTATGCTTATTTGTTCGTTCTAATTTTCTACTTGTAAATATATATTTGAATATATGCTATTTGTTGTTATGTTGTACACAAGGTCTTAAAAAATGAACTTGGTTAAACATTTTCCTGAGTTAAAAATGAAATGAGTTAAATCAAAATTAAATAAATAAATGACACTTTGTGATTGAAATAAACATTTGTTTCAGTTCTGATGTTTAGTCAAAAATAGGGCAGGTAATTCATTAGCAGCACGTGCATCTTCTGTTGTTTATTATCACCCTGAAATTACAGCACATAGTTATGGTTTTCCCGCATTTGCCACATAATCCATTGTCTGCTGCATAATTTGCAGATTAAAAAATGCAGCAACACATGTTACCTCACAGTGGAAGGCCCTTTCTAAAGGTTTACTGGTCACCTTTCTGTTGCTTATTGCTACATGTGGGTGCTAATGTGGTACTTATGAGGGGTAATAAAGGCCAGGACAATGTTAACAAGTGTAAAAATTGCAAAATAGTGCAGTAATGCTATCACAAAATATGCAGCATAATTCGCCTTTGCTTGCTGTAGAATTTAGTCAACCATGCTGCATAATTTGGCCTTCTCCTGCCGCATAATTCCAATGGCCCAGTTTATAATTCTAAGAAGTCCCAGCCTGTTTCAGAAAGCACTGTGAATATGTAAGTCATTATTTTAAAACAGTATTTACATACTCTAATCTAGACTGCTGCAAAATGATGCAGTGATTGAGATAAAACAAGTTCTTAGAAAATATACTTTTTAGTAGTAAGTAATCAAACTGTATCTAATGTAGACATTTTTGTAAGTGTCTCCACTATTCCAGATCCCAGCTGATAACTCTGTTACATCACATCTCAAAAAGAATAGATCTTTGCCACCATAAAGCTTTAAGCAGATCCACTGGAATTATTCAGCAGAAGAGAACACAATTATGTGGCAGGTTTGACTAAATTATCCAGCAAGAAAAGGTAAATTATGCGGCACAATGCGCCACATTTTGTAGTTAGCATTACTTCAATATTTTGTCATTTTAACTCATGGTAACGCTGTCACGGGAAATATTTCACCTCATTAGTACCAGTTTAACACCCAAATGCAGCAGTAGGCAACTACAAGATTACCAGTCTTTGCAAAGGGCCTTCCACTGCTCCAGAACACTTTGTCACAATTTAAGTAACTTTTGTTCCGTTTGAGCTAGGATCAAGTTTTTTGTCATTGAAATCTGGAGATTATGTAGCAAATGCAATAAACTGATAATTATAAGCGCTGCTGCTGCAGAAACTCTTAATTCCAGTAGCCCTGGCTTTAAGTGACTCAATCAATTAATAGCAGGTAAGAAGGCCGGTTTCTTTTTTAACTTTCTGCACTACCACCACCCACTTCAATTTCAGGCACAGGCATGTCAAAGTCAGTATTACCATTCAGGGGAAGTTTTTTGTGTGAAAGCTGAGTCCATGGGTTGGCTGGTAGAAGGCCAGTAGGGTTGCATTCAGATGCAGAGCCCTAATCCTCTCGATCCTTGGGGCCTCACAGAAATGGTCTAGGAGACAGAGGAAAGGATCGAGATTCATGGATATTGTCAAAGAGAATGCCCAGAATAGTGAGCACTCAATGCAAATGTTTACAAATGGCCAGAGACCGCTTCTTTAGAGAGATACCCCAAAGAAGGGGACAATTAACGTTTCTTTTTTTAAAGGGACATTAGTGAAGCTGGTACTGCTGCCAAGTGTGTAAGTGGTCACTGCTGGTTATCATAAAGGAGTAGATGCAGATGCAGAAGGACTTGGGACCAGGAATTTGGGGGGCCCACTGCATCACAATTATGACTGTCTACCTTTAAAAAAAGGGGCATCCGAGCGTATTGTCCTTTCAAGCATAGGACAGAGGTGATGATCCATCATGGTGGGGAAGAGGTAAAAGAGGCAGAGGAGGTAGCCTGCTACTCAGGACTGCAGTTATCATTAGTGCAGCAAGTATAGTTGCATCGGGGTCAAAGAGTGTGAGGGGCTCACAACACCCCAATTATGGGGAGCAGTTTGTTTGGGATATCTGTTTTTGTTTGATGCATTTGCTGTTTTATAAGTTTCATATTTGGTGTGGTTCATAAGCTGTAGAAAAAGTATTCCTGAAATCATCTCATAAGCCCCGCTCCCTGCACGCAGCCATGTCCATCCCGCTCCCCCAATCCTTGCCATAAAGTTTTGGAGGGGGGCCCGACCTCAAAACATTTTGCTTAGGGGGGGCTTAGAGTAAAAAAGTTTGAAGACCTCTGCCCAAGGGTAAGCCCTAAATAGCCCAAAGGGCAGGGTGCAGTGTATTTGAAAAGTGGGACAGGCAAGTTCAACTTTTACATGTCCTGGTAGTGAAAAACTCTCAAATTATTTTTTTCCTACTGTAAGGCCTACCTCTGCCATTGGATAACATTGGCTTTCTTTATTACATTTAATACGTGATAACTTTGTAGCAGTGTTGAATTTGGCGTCTAAAGAATTGCAATTTAAAACCTGCTTTAATGGTAAAATCAAATTGTAAGTCACAATTATGAAAATGCCACTTTTAGAAGGTTTCCATTTTCTTGTCCTAACTATTTGGTGTATGCAGCCTCTATCCTGGGTCACATGTCTAGGTGTTGCTGGCAGTTGGGCTCTGTCTGGGTCTTGCTCATAGATAGTGAGACAAAGGAGGAATAGGTGTTGGCAGGATGGGCCATTTCTGACTTGATAGGGGGGCAGAGCTTTCACTTACCACACTTACACCTCACAAAGGCTCAGTCTCAGCACACTCAGAAAGGTTTTCACACCTGTCATTTGTACCCAGAGATAAGCCGGGGCAGGGAGGCAGGGAATTCCAATCACCTCTGGGGTGGAAACCTTCAGAACCTTCTCCTACTTCAAAGCTGACACCAAGTATAAATATAGGACTCTCAAAGCCAATTCATTAAATTCTAATCATTCATTCATTCATTCATAAAATCTTTATTTCGGTAAATATATCACCATAAAAGATATACATAATTCATTTAAAATTTTTTAAAACAGTAGAATAATAAAACGTCACAGTCCATCCGGGTACATAAAATTTCCTATGTGCAGAATTTCTGGTTTTGTTCTACAGTCAATCAATAATCAGTGACCAGCCTTGAGGTATTTGCTTCTCAAGTACCACATTGTTCCTAGGTATTTGGCGACAGCAAAGACAATGTGATCAGTCAGATCTGATTTAAGAACTCTAAATGCGGCCAGACACACCACGAACCCCATGCTCCTACATATGGGAATGATCCATTTCTTACGGGAGGCGTGGTAAGCTGGACAAAAAAAGACTATGTGGAGTTCTGTTTCATTGTCCGCCCCGCAAGCCGGGCATTGGCTAGTTGATGATTTACTCCACTTGCTGGTTAGAGCTCTGATAGGGAGAGTCCCATGCCTCCATTGTAAGTATAATTTCCTGAGAAGTGGAGGATATATTTTGTCCAAGGCTGGCTCAAGTCTATAGCTGTCCTTAATGGATAAAAAGGACTCCGTATGTGTACCCAGAGTTTCCTGTTGACAAAGTGCCGCTAGTTTACTGTCATAGTATGCCTTTGCCAGACTCTTTTTGGAAATTAGTGGACATGCAGATAGAGGATCAGACCAGAGAGTCGGTAGGCCCAGTCCCTCCAACTCAGTTCTAATGTATTTAAGCCACTTAATTTTCCCAGCGTTGCGCGTGGCTAGAACTTCCTGCAGACCCTGCCTGTAACTGCTCAATTCTGGAACTACCCACAGCCTGTCCCAGTAAACGAGGGGACGCAGTGCCAGTTCTTCGCTTAGGGGTTGGAGCCCTAGGTCTAACCTCAGTGGCACAAGAGGCGTGCTAGGCGGGAGTTGTACCACCTGTCTTATGAACTTATTCTCCTCTTTTAACAAATCTGAGGAAGATACGTGCCCCCAGAGCTCACAACAATACATGGCGGCCCCCCCTTGCCTGTGCCTTATAAATCTGGAGTGGTGGGCCTACAGGTTTAATAGATGACCTATTATTTCCCATGAGCCTCAAAACCCCTCCCTAATACTGGGCCAATTTCAGTAGTGCTTTCTGTTGGTGTGTGCACCAGGTCATGTTCTCATTTAACAGGAGCCCAAGATACTCAAAAGTACGCACCCTTTCTAGTTTGGTCTGGCCGTTGGTAGGGGCAGTTCGTAGCCTTTGTGGGACATTAAAGACCATAAATTTAGTCTTTGAGGTGTTAACCTCTAGGCCATGTTCCCCACAAAATTCCACAAAGCCATCTAGGATGCGTTGTATCCCCATTGGGGATTTTGAGAGGAGCAGGGTGTCGTCGGCGAACATTATCGCCGGTACCCTGCTACCTGCCAGCTTTGGGGCGTCCGAGTTGGCAACCCCACCAAGGTGGGCGATTACCCCGTTGACATAGAGGCAAAACAGGGTTGGCGCAAGCACACAACCCTGCCTGACCCCCCTGTCAACGGGGAATCGGTTAGACAGTGCCCCCACCTTGCCACACCTCACCTGGGCAAAGTTGGCGGTATGGAGACGAATAATCATCTCCAGCAGACCCCCGGGGACCCCCAGTTTGGTCAGCACCTCCCAGAGTTTTCTGCGGGGGACCAGGTCGAAGGCCGCCCCCAGGTCCACGAATACAGTGTAGAGGCTGCCACCCTCCAGCTGTACCGTTTTCCAGTGTATGAGGGCAAGCCGGAAGACCTGGTCTGTGGTGGAAATCTTCTTTCTAAATCCCACTTGGAATGGACTCAGAATGTCGTGATCCGACATCCATTCCAATAGACGATCCAGTAATAGCCTAATAAAGAGTTTCTGGGAAACATCTATCAGGCTTATTGTGCCTATAGTTGGCTGGAAGCAGAGGCGAACCCTTCTTAAATATAGGGACTATCTCTGCCCCCAGCCAAATCTGGGGGATCGCCATGCCATTCAAGATTGCATTGAACAGCTCCCTCAAATAGGGGGCCCAGATCTTGACCTCCTGTTTATAGAGGTCACCTGGAAGTTTATCCAGACCAGGCGCTTTTTCGGGTGCGAGATCAAGGATTACCCTATTAAGTTCTCCTAAGGTAAACCCGTCCATCTTGTCTGCACTTTCTAAGGATTGAGGCGTTGGTGAGTCAAGTGGGTTCCTTAGTTGGCCAGAATCAGGCACTCCATACAAAGATTTAAAGTGGTCTTCCCATACTGTGGCAGCAATATTAGCATCTACTGCGGCTATAGGTTCGGCTGAGCCATGCTTGACGATCTGCCAAAATTTGCGGGTATCATGAAATGCCAAGGCAGCCGTCATTTCCATCCAATTGTGCTGGTCCCATTAATTCTAATCATTTTTCTAAATTGGTATGGGATTTTTCTTGTGTTGTGTTATAATTTTATTGTGGTTTGAAGTGGCATAAATACTTTACAGATTGCCTCTAAGTTAAGGCTGACTTTTTTGTGCCAAGCTACCAGAGGGTTGGGCACAGGTTAATTTGAGGGTTGCTTGTGTTTCACCCTGACATTGATTGTGGTGCTGCATGAGTAGGGTTTCACCCCCCCCCCTCAACCAGTAACCCAGCGTCTTACAGTAATTGCCATACAAATCACATTATTGCAGCATTTGTGAATCATATACTGGATTTGTGAATCTGGAACCCTCACTGGGTCCCTCAGACCCACCTGGGCCTTGTGATTCACTAATTCAGAAAAGGATTCCTGTAATAAATTGAAAAAATTATTAAGAGAACAGCAGCAGGTACAGTTGGCCACATGAGGCACGATGGGCGTAGGGCCTGGCCTCCGTGTGGCCATGTGACCAACGATGCTGTGAAGAACAAAAGGCTGCATGTAGTGGGCGTTGGTTGCCAGAGGAGGGCTGGGCACAAGGTCTAGAAGCTAGGTTCTGCTGTCTACCCTGTTGCACATAGTGATCAGCCATATGCAGCGGAAACTGTCTGCCAGCAAAGTGTTGGGTGAAGGCCTGACTGGAGGCAAGCCCCTGATGTAAACTCTATGCTGTGCAAGTTTGAAGGCCACATAAAGTGGGGATGACTGCCTTCCAGACCCTCAGGCTACCCACCGGTGGAGATTAAAGTGTACTCTGCAAAAAAGAGTCTGTAAGCTAGTATATGTACCTAATACTTAGTGGTTTTCAGTTAATCAATACAAAGATGCACCTGGTAAAACAATGCAGGGTTGAATACCAACCACTGCACACCAATGTGAGAACTGGCCTGGTATATGCTGGCCACTAATTAAAGTGGGTACCTTGCACCAGTCCAAACAACCCTTATGATGCATGAGGTCAAAGATAACCTTTTAGAAAGCTATCCTAGTGGTAGCTGTGGAGAGCATTCTTCAGTCGTAATCTTGAAGGAATGTAAAGTAGTTTGTCTTACCAGAATATCACCTTTAGTATTAACTAAATGAAAAGAGAACCACACAGTAGTTATAAAAATATGTATTTATTTATATAGCTCTCTCTGTCCTCTATATGAGGATACAACACAACGCACACAATACTTTAGCAAAGAAACAGTTGTAAGTAGCACAATACACAGTGGGCTCCAGGGGGAGACCAAACCGTATACTAAAATAGTGGTATAGAAACCACAACTTGAGTCTAGGCAGTGTCTAGAACACATAGAATCGCTGGGACCCCAAGGAACCACCAAGGTGAGTAAACCGGGATCCCACAGGAGGACGGGTGCAGTGTGCTAACACGACCGCAGGCTGGGTACAATTGTTTATGTTTATGTTTAAGTATAGGATTTATAGATGGCTGGAATCACCCCCGTAGGGGTATCTCAGCGCTATAAGACAGAGACGGTGCGAGAAACGCATAAGTCTGTCTCGGAATAGTTCAGTCTTCAGGAGTTTCCTAAAACGTAGCAGGCTGGGGCATTTGCGCAGGGCCTCCGGCAAGGAGTTCCAATATTTCGGGGCAAGGTAAGCAACAGTTCTGCCACCTCTGCGTACTTTCCTGTAATGATAAAATTGGGCAATAAAATGTTACCTTGTCTGCCAAATAGAGGGGACCTTTACCATAGAGTGCTTCATGGGCGAGACAGCAAAGTTTGAATTTGATTCTTTTGCAGATCGGAAGCCAGTGGAGCTGTTTCAGCAATGGCCTGGAGACAGTATGTGGTGGCTTTTTAAGAGCCAAGCGTGCAGCAACATTCTGGACTATCTGCAGTCTGCTCAAAAGACATTCATTTGCTGATACTAACCGAGCGTTGCAGTAGTCAAGACAACCAATGACCAGTGCCTGGATCAGAGTTTAACGGACAGATAGAGGCAGCCACGGGAATACTCTACGCAGAAGCCTCAGGGTGTGGTAGCAGATCCCTGAGGTTGCCATGATATGATCCCTCATGGATAACGAGACATCCAAGCAGACCCCAAGAATTTTTGCAACAGGGGTCGGGGACCAAGACAGCCGGCCACCAATTAGGGAACCAGGTTGTTTGAGCCGGGCAAAACAGCAGGATTTCGGTCCTGGCCGCATTTAACTGGAGACAGTTCTCAGTCATCTAGGAAGATATGGCTAACATGCCCTTAACGAAACAATGGTCAACGTGCTCAGTATCCTTATCAAAGGACAAGAACAGTTGGATATCATCAGCATAGGAATAGGGAGTAAAACCATACTGTCTAATAATCTTGGCATGGGGGCCACATAAACATTAAACAAGGTCGGGCTCAAACAAGAGCTCTGGGGCACCCCCTTAGTAAGCTTCAAAGTTTGGGAGCGAAAGGGGCCAAGATTGATTGTCTCTGTACTTTGATCTAAGAAGCTTGTGATCCATTTAAGTGCCTGTCCCTGCACTCCAGTCTCTCACAATTGATAAACCAATTTCTGATGAGAGACAGTGTTGAAGGCTGCTGTCAGATCCAATCAAATCAGCAGCATAGCCTTGTTGTTGTCCAACTCCATTTTTATACAATCTATAACACCAATAAGTGTAGTGTCCATAGAGTGATTGGGTCTAAACCCAGACTGGGAAGGGTTGAGGGTACCTTGAGATTCAAGATAACCCATCAACAGAGTGTTAACATACCCATCTACCATTTTGCTCAAGAGTGGCAGAAGCGCAATGGGGCGATAGTTGGCAATCTCTTCAGTGGGTAGATGAGCTTTCTCCTTGATTGTTAGCACTTGAGCGGCCTTCCAATCAAGAAGGAGTACCCCTTCATGCAAAGACGTATTGAGGATGTCACAGATGAGAGGCACCAGGAAAGGAGCTAATTGGGCAAATACATGAGCTGGCATAACGTCTAGAGGAGATCAGATTTCGTTGTTCTTAGCATGGCTTCAACCTGAGGTATCAGTATCGCATTGAAGCGCCGAAGGCCTTCAACCTCACTTCTTAAGATAGGGGGGTATGAGTTAGAAAGATCCCCGAGATGGGGGCCCTGAGGAAATTGATCATAGATTAGATTTATTTTCTCATCAAAATGTTTCGCTATTTGGGGCGTGGCTTGAGCGCCGATGGGAGAGGCGGCGTGAACTCGGAGCTTCGCGCCAGATCCCTGATTTATCCTGATCAACTAGCTTTGGACTCGCAACTTCGGCCCGAAAAGTTATTGGAAGGGTGCGGGAAGAGAAGCAGCAGATTTATGCGACACTAGTAACCCTCCGTGACTCCTGGGAGGTCCACTACGCCGTGCCAAACACTGGAGGAGTAGGCCCTAAGATGGCGGCTGTCCCGGGCTTCCGATGACTGCGGCTGTGAGGAGGCTGGTGCCTTTACCAGGGTAGCGCAATAGAGGTGACCCAGCAACTGGGAGGTGTGCGGAGACGCCGCGAGTTGTGGCAGAGGTAAATGACTTGGCACTGTGGCGGCAAAATGGCGGCCCAGAGCTGATAGAGGCCAGACAGCGGAGTAAACACTGAGCAGCTGATCTAGGGCGTGGGCTGCTGGCGTGTGTAGCGCCTACGGCTGGCCACGCACGGCCACTACTTGAAAGGACAAGAGCGGAGGGAGATCAGCCTTACCGATTTGAGGCCTGCGGCTCGTGGCGCCAGGAGCAGGGGGCACTGAGATCGGAGCTGCAGCCCGGCTGTGCCCCGCCATTGAGGGCCGGGACGAGTGGAGGAGCCGCGACCGAGGTGTGGAGGAGGACCGTGCGGAGCTGGCCTGCAGACAGTCACCCGGGTAAGTGGGGCGCAGTAGACCGAGGACCCCGATCTGCGGAGGTGGACGCGGGGCGCAAGCTGTTTCCTGCGAGCCTGGGGTGGAGCGGGATGTGCGAAAAGCGGTGGCAGTGAGCAGCGCAAATCTCAGCAGCGACCAGACGAGATCTGACTTTCAGTGGCAGCATTGGAGGTGGCAGGCCGGCGCGGGGGGATAGCAGGACCAACGGAGACGGACATGGGCCCTACAGGACCAGTGGGAACACTTGCAACCACCAAGGACAAGGGCAACCATAACGGGGAGATAGTGCGATACATCTTAGCTGCTGCGGAGACCGCCTGATATGGAGCTCTGAAGAGACCGAGTACAGAGAGAATAGTGCATAAAGCTGCCAGGCACATAATAGAGGTGGTAGAGGCCATTGAGGTTGCCCTGGCCCTGAATCTGACCTGCCGAAGGGCGAGTAGGTGGACCATGAGTAGACCGGAGGAGTTGGTGTAAGGGCAGGCGGGGCCTATAGACTGCTAAAACCAACGCTGATTTTGTGTGTCTGATAGCCGGTGCCAGGACCACACAAGTAGGAGAACTTTGATCTGCGCAAGGGCTCGCCCAGTTGGAAGGTGTGGGGGCAATATTGGTCCAGCTGCATACTTAGCACTTCATCAACGAGGCAACACACAGTCAGCTGCGAATTAACTACGGACCCATAGCTCTGTCTAAACCTAGGATAAAGCTTGCGTGACTATGGGTAAACCCAAAGGGAAAACTGAGGGGGGCGCAGACACTGAAACTTCGGACCAGATGAAACAGGGGACAGCTGATCTGCAGCAACAGCTGGACCGCATTTTGGAGGCCATAGCGGCGTCACGAGAAGTCCTACAACAAGACATTGCTCAGGTAGCGACAGGGTTGGGCCTACTGCGAGCGGATCATTCTAAGTTAGCGGATAGAGTGAAAATAGCCGAAGATACGCTCCAGGAGCTAACACCGGCCCAGGCGACCCTCGAGGGCAAAATGGCGGACGCCCTGGAACGTATAAAAACCCTGGAAAAGAGAGCTGAGAATTCGGAGAGCAGAAATAGGCGAAATAATATACGCGTGGTGGGCCTTCCGGTAAAAGAAGAAGGGGAAGACATGATCGGCTATCTGGAAGCCTGGTTGCCGTCTGTGGTGGCCCCAGAGGGCCTGTCCAGGTTCTTTACGCTCGAGCGAGCATACAGAGTCCCAGGGCGTCCTCCACTACTGGGTCGCCCGCCAAGACCAGTAGTGGCAAAGCTGCTTCATTACAAGGACAGGGATTTGCTACTCCACAGGGCATGCACATTGGGTCCTTATTCGGTGGGTAACAGCAAAGTGAACATCTTCCCGGACTACACTCTTGAGACTCAGAGGCTCCGAGCGTCATTCCTGTCGATTAAGAGGGAACTCAGGACCGAGGGGATCCGGTACTCCTTGCTCTTTCCAGCAAAACTGAAGGTCATATTGGACGATACCACACAGTTCTTCCATACCCCTGATGAAGCATGGACATGGCTAGAAACCTATAGAGCGGGCAAGGACCGCAGGTGGAACTGGGAGTCCGCTCCACCGAGGTCTCTGCAAGTGCGTAAATCTCAGCGACTCCGGCGGAAACGACAGGGGTCGAAGAAACCATCGCCGTCGCAAACAGATGAGGAACGGCAGGCGGCCCTGCAAGCGGTGCTGGTGCTCTCAGGAGCGCAGTTGACACAGTCAATACCTGGAACTGAATCGGAGGGGCATAAAACCTGCTCAGAAACTGAGATGTCGGAAATGGACAGCGTGCGAGGCCTGAAGGTTACACCAGGGACTGCTGATGGTGTATTGGATGCTTAGGGCGGGGAAGGACTATACTTGATGTTGAAACGTTGAAGTTAACTGGAGCCAGTAAAATGGTGGTCTTATGCCTTTACACAAATGGATCCAGATGCTGAGACCTTTTGATAAGGGATCATGGTGCACGGGGGCTGCGGGTTGGTGTAGCTGCCTGTCGGACCAGGATCACCCCCCACTTGCCCTAAAGGCGGAACCGCAGTGACTACTGCGGGACATAGTTGAGTGTTTTGGTTTCTATGGTTTGGATGGGGGCTGATAGTTCATTATTAGGTCCTGTTCTGGGGGGGTGGAGGGAGATGCTAGTTGGGGAAGTTGTTGAGATAAGAGGGCAAGTTGGTGCGGGCAGTTGCTTGGAAACAGTCAGGATGGGTTATCTCGAGGACAATGGGGACGTTACCTGAATTGGTCTGCATTTCCTGGAATGTGCGCGGCTTACATTCAATGACAAGGCGACACAATGTCCACGCTTATTTGGTCAGGAGGGGAGTTCAAATAGCCTTTTTGCAGGAAACCCACCTTACCAAGGCAGAGGGCATGGCGCTGCAGCGTAGGTGGGAGGGCCAGGTCTTTTGCACAACGTACTCAGTGTATGCTAGGGGGGCGCTGATCTGGGTGAGGGCAGGAGTGCCTTTCCAAGCTATACAGCATGTTGTGAACCCTGAGGGCAGATATGTGGCAGTGGAGGGACGATTAAATGGGAAGGAGATCACACTTTGTAGCGTATACTCACCCAATACTGACCAAACACACTTTTTTGAGCACTTGTCGGGTGCGCTGGCACATTATTTAACCAACCCGACTCTAGTGGGGGGAATTTTAACTCGCTCACGGATACTGTGCTTGATAGATCACACCCTCCGCTGGCCGATTCACCAGTACGTAGGTTGGCACAGTGCAGACTGAACTGGCAGGAAAGATGGGACTAAATAGAAATCTGGCGTAGACAGCACCCTAGAGATAGAGATGACTCCTTTTTCTCGGCTCTACATGAGCTCCACATACGCATAGATGCGATCTTATGTTCACAGTCGATAGCCACACTAGTAATGCGATCAGAATACCTGGCCAGAACCATTTCAGATCACAATCCACTGCTGCTGTCCATTAATTGGTGGAGGGCTAGAACAGTCATACCTACATGGCAATTACGCCCTGAAACGTTAGAGGATCAGGTCTACCTAGTAGTTATGTGAGAGGGCATAGAACAATATTTTAAGGCACAGCGTCTTCTAGAGCGGTGGAGTGGGATGCCTTCAAGGTGGTGATACGGGGGCTCTGTATCAGCAAACATACGGGAATGAGGAAGGTGTTGCTAACTGATATAGATAAGGCTGAGGAAAAACAGAGGGCACTGGAGCGACAGCAACCAGAGCATCCAGCTTTGCAAACGCGACTACTGGAGGCAAAAGAACTAACAGCAGCGGAGGTAGAGAGATTGCGCTGGGGGACAAGGCTGGGGCATTGCAGGCGTGGCTGGCGAACCCGTCGCCGAGAGGTGCCCCGGTCCTGGCCATAGAGTCAGTTTCCAGTACTATTGTATGCACCCAGCACGAGATCATAACGCGGTTCTTGGGCTATTATGAGTTGTTGTTACGGAGTAGCTTGAGGGTAGAGGACAAAGAAATTGATGAATATTTAGCAGAAATCCAATTGCCTCAGCTAGAAGAGAAACAGACTGACGCACTAGGACAAGATATCACTATCACCTAGATCCGAATAGCTATCAAGCAAATGGCCTGGAAGAAAACCCCGGGAGTAGACGGATTGCCGGTAGAATTTTATGCGCAATACGTTGATTTATTGGTGCCCTGTCTACTCGAGATCTATAAAGAAGCTAGAGAACTGGGTCGGTTGCCGTCTTCTATGAGAGAGGCACTGATTATCCCTCTGCTGAAGCCAGGTAGGGATGGCGAGGATGTAACGTCCTATAGACCGTTGTCCATGCTGACGGCGGACTACAAAATCCTGAGTAGAATTTTAGCGACTCGATTGTTGCCTCATATGACCGCCCTAGTCCATCAAGATCAGGCTGGTTTTATACCAACTAGAAACACTTTTTCCAATATAAGATGGCTCATCAGGATCATGGAGACCGCGCAATATGGCCTAGTCATGCCAGCGATCCTATCGGTCGACGTAGAAAAGGCTTTTGATAGCTTGGAATGGACATATCTTGGCAGAGTGCTGGACCGGTTCCGTTTAGGTGAGCGGTTTGGGGGTTGGGTTAGAGTGTTATATTCTTCGGCAGTAGCAAGAGTGAGGTTGGTGACACCGATTTCCACCCAATACCCAGTACTACGGGGAACGAGGCAGGGATGTTCCCTTTCCCCCCTGCTGTTTACGCTGGCATCAGAACCGCTGGCGGTGCAGGCGAGGTCGGGACTACACTACGATGGACTGAGATATAATGCACTGCCGCAACGCATATCGTTGTATGCAGATGATTTAATCTTGTATCTGGAAAATACAGAGGGGGGCACTGCAGGGAGCAATTATGCTGCTAACAAGATTTGGAAACCTATCTGGACTCAAGGTGAATTGGCGTAAGACATGTGTATATCCGGTACGACCATGCAACACGGTTCCAGCTCTCCCCAGGGGATAAAATGGGAGCCGGCGTGCCTCACGTATCTGGGGGTTCGGATCTACCATGCTGCTACCGACATCCTAGATGGTAACATAGGACGCTGTGTGAGGGCCTTGAAAGGGTGCATGGCATTTTGGTCCACGCTTCCGCTGTCAGTAATGGGGAGGATAGCCTTACTTAAAATGGTGGCGTTACCGAGGCTACTTTATAACTTCAGGACACTACCGATTTGGATCCCACCATTGTTGTTTAAAGAATTGAGATCAATGGTCGTTGGTTTTCTGTGGGGCACTGGCAGGAAGCGAATAGCCTTGGGAACACTTATGCGGCCGAGACTGGAAGGGGGGCTAGCGGTTCCAGATTTTGAACTTTACTATCTGGCAGCACAACTGCAGGTCCTTACACAGGCGGTGGCCGCAGAGTTTCGGGGCCCTGAACAAGAGAGAGGCACGGGGATTCAAAGACAAGTCCTACAACGAGCACTTCTCCTCAGAGACCTATCGCTGGAAGATAGCACCTTGAGATCATCCTGGAACCGTAGCCAACGTAAAGCGGGAGTCTTGCACCCATATGGTCCTGAGATCCCACTGGGAATGCTGATGGCACTTCCACATGGGGGGGACTGGGCTGTTCTAGAAGAGTGGGAGCGCATGGGAGTCCTGGTTGGGAGGGGACTTGTATGATGAGGGCGAACTGTTGTCTTTTCAGGCCCTACAGGAAAGACATGACCTCCCGAATGGGGACTTCTTGCTCCATGCGGCGATAACAAGCGCAATTAGGAAACACTGGAAGAAGGGGAAATCAGAACCTCAGACTACAATGGCATGCCAATATGTGGTGATGCGGCGGGGACCTTTAAAGTGGTCACGTGCCTCCAGTCGGGGATGCTGCACGAGGAGTTACCACCTTTAAGCGCTCTAAAATTGAAGTGGGAAACAAGCAAAGGCTGTCCACTACCAGATACTACATGGGGACAGATCCTCAAGAGGGCCTGGAAGGGCACTCAAAACGCACGGCTTCAATTGATACAGCTTTACATAGTGCACTGAGCCTATTTAACACCGGGAAGAGTTCAGAGGCACTTCCAGGTGCAAAATGCTGCATGCCCCAGATGCTTGACAGAGGGGGTGGAACTGAAGCATATGCTGTGGGACTGCCAGAGCCTGGGGAGTTATTGGACAGAAGTGGGTACACTTTTGAATGATGTTACGGGCAGGGACTTGTCTTACGATATGGCCACATGTGTGCTGCTTTGGTTCCCTCACACACCCAAGACGAAGATAACAAGCAAATTTATAGACCTAGGGCTTATTTTAGCAAACAGAGAGATCACCTTGCTCTGGAAGTCGAGGGAGGGACCATCACACAGGCGCAGGTGGGCGGAACTTTTGAAATGGGCAAGGAGTGAGAGTATGATCCGGATGCAACAAGCCCAACGATCGCATCAAGCGAGGGCCTTAGATCAAGCGAGGGCGTGGGAGGCCTTAGTTCAGGCCTTGATAGATCTCCAACAAGAAGATGAGAGCCAAGGTGCATAGGATTTCAGTGTAATGCTTAGACCTTACAACAAGTAGAGACTGTACAACTGCTAACTGAGTAACATGTGTTATTGAGATTTGGAAGTTACATGCCCGCACCAGCCAACGGGGGGTGGGGTAGTGGGTCCGGGTGGCGTGAAGGAATGTTGTGGTATAAAAGAAGACATATTTTGTAAATGATGATGAGAGGTTGCATGTAACGTTGTATGATGATAAATATTCAATAAAATATGTTTTCAAAAAAATATCAAAATGTTTTGCTATGCTGTCAGAGATCGTGAGAAGGGAGCATCTGCTGGATACCAGCTATGGGATTGGTGAAAGTGTTAAAAGTTAAAAAAAGTTCTTTTGTTGAATTACCTGCCTGATGACCCTGGCCTTTCGTGCCTTTTAAAAAAAAATTATGATAGGAGGTTAGAGATATTTTATAGGTAAGTTTCTCTGCTTTTGAGTTGCTGTTACGCCAAGTTTTCTCCAAGTGTTTGCATATAGATTTTACCTTGCTAAATCAGAGGTATACCAATCTGCCCATTTTTTATGAGTATTACTTTGTTGCTGTTTTAGGGGGGCAAGAGTATCTATCACTAGAGTAATGGCCTCATTGAAGACCATGAGATTCTTGTTGGCATTCATGTGTTCATTGAAGATAGGGGGCACAAACTGTAGTGAGGGCTGAGCCTCGTTTGCGCACATTGCTATGTTAGCATAGGCTTATTAGAATCCCTAGACTTACATCGCGACCCTAGTCTGCACAGGTAAAATTGTGTTTAAACTTTTAATAAGCCTATGCTAACATAGCAATGTGCGCAAGCGAGGCTCAGCCCTCACTACAAAACCTTTTGCTGAAGAAGTCTGACATGACTCTCTGCCATTGCCTTCGGAGATTACTAAGGGAGTGTGAAGGAGTATGATTTCTAAAACCGCTATTAATCTGGAACGGAATTAAAGAGTGATTTGACCAAGTCACGGGACAGGGGAGATCAGAAGATATGAGAGGTGGGTTCGTGAAAATGATATCCAGGGTATGCCCTGCCGAGTGGGTAGAGCCAGTATTGATCTTTACAAAGCCCAGAGAGGCAATATCTGCCAGAAAATTAGCCACCTCTCTGCTCACGATTTCTTCACTGTGAATATTAAAGTCCCCTAGTAATAGAAAGTGTTTGGAGGTGATGGTATGTGGGGCGATTTTCTCCATCAATTTTAAATTAAAATCTTTAAGTGGCCCCGGCGAACGATATATGAGAGCTCTTGTCAGGCTGTCCTGGGGGGTCAACTCAATTTTAAATATACAAATCTCGAAGTTGTTATCAGAGGAGGAGACTATAACTGCAATTTTCAACCCCTGTTTGTAAATTATAGCAATGCCCCCACCCCTCTTTCTTTCTCTATCTAGTCTGAGAATCTGGTATTTGTCCGGAAGAGCAAGGGCAATATCTGGGAGCGAAGAGTACTTAAGTCAGGTTTCCGTAAGGAAGCCTAAATCTGGCGAGTTGGAGTTCAGCACATCCCATAGTTCCACAGTATGTTTAGGTAGCGATCGTACGTTTGCTAAAACAAACACTCCAGGAAGGGGTCAGGTTAACGGTGTTAGGTCTCATTTGCATGTGAGGGGGCACACCCACCCTTGCCCGTAAGTCAGAGCAAGTGTTGCCGCACCTTATTTCGGGAGAGTCACTTGTATCATCGCAGCTATGAAAAGCAGGCAAAAGGTCCTTCAAGAATGGCAAATGTGGAGGTTAAAAGGTACGGTGTAGTAACTTGTGAGACCTAAGAAGTTGGGATGCAGTATACCAGTGCCAGAAATCATTGTCTGGGGCCGAACGGGCGGGGGTCCTGTATGGCCTGTATGGGGAAGTCACTGTTACAATTTTAAAGATTAAGGACCCTTCTCGTGGACTTATAGGAAACCCTTTGGAACTTAGGAGGTTGGAGAGCCACCCCACCCGTGAATACAGGAGTACCCGAGTTACCTATCCCAGGGGAGCCGGGTGCATAGATCTTAAGTGGTGTCCGAAACCACCGTAATTTTCAATGTAGGACTTCAAAAAAGAGCCGCTGCCGGGAAAGAAGAAAGTGTCTGTTGGAACCCAAAGGTGGATTTGTGATGGAAGAAACTTGAAAGCAGAGGGGACTGAGTCTGGTTCACTTCAGGGTGACCAGTGGCTCAGTAGACGAATGCCAACCAGTGTCGGGGGCTTCAGGTGCGAAGAAGGGATGCTTGACTCTGCAGCCATGAGGACCAGGAGATGTTGAGGACAACCAGGAGTCAGATACGAACTGTCCCAAGAAGGATGGAAAGTGCTGAGGGGTCAGTGTCCGGCTGGAGCACCAACAAGCCTTGGCAACAACAACCCAAGCAGGAAGGTCAAGCAGGTTATGGTGTGGACCAGCAAGGTCCAGGGAACTCCCCAAACAATGGGGAGTCAGACCACATCTGGAGCAACCAAGGAAGCCCAACAGAATTCAAGAGGACCCCTAGGCTGAATGACCAGGACTTGAGAGGGAATCTCAAGCAAGATCACAAAGTACCAGCCAACAGAGCACTCGGTACAAGGAGGCTAGAGTTCTTTGGTGGAAATACTGCTCAGGGTCAAGACTCCAGGGAGTCCAATGCACAACCTCGGGAATCCCCAACAAGCATATGCACTTACAAAAGTACGCAGTGCACAGGATTCGGGTTATGCAGTCTCCATGAGGGATACTGGCCTCAAACTTGGTGGGAGGACAGCTCAACCTCTAGGAACATCAGAACCCACCTCCTGTATTGCTGGAACCTTTGGAGTCCGCAGGAGCTCAGGATCAGCAGACCGGTCAGTTGCGTTATGGTGCCTGCAAATGTAGGGGAGTGACTCCTTCACCCCAAGGGAGATTTTTCAGATGTCCTTGATGCTCTACATGTCCTGTATGGAGCCTGTATGGTGCACGGGCACAGACAATGCTTTGGACAGAGAGGAGGACAAAGTCGAAGTCCAGAGTGTCCAAACGGTCGAAGGTCAGTGGTTTTTTGTTCCGAATCTTGTCCACGTCACATCTAAGGTCCTACAGCCAGGTAAACCCTTATGTACCCATGGGAGAGGGTTGAAAAGATTCAGGAGACCCTCTTAGGGGAGGGTCAGGACACAGGGAAGGTTATTCCCATGTCCTTTGTCCAGTTTCGCGCCAGAGCAGGGACCAACGGCTCCCAGAACTGGTTTGAACTGGACTATGCACAGGGACACCAAATGTGCCCCAGATGCAGACTTTCAGGCACTTTGGAAGGGCACCCACCCAGCCCCATTATACTAAATCCTGTCTGGGAGGTGGTCACACCTCCCTGTGACAGGATGCCTATTGTCCTGCCTTCCCCCTGCTCAAGCTTGGCTCAGCAGCAGGAGAGCAGAAATGTGTCTCTAGTCGACAGCAACCATTCTGTGTTGCCCGGGTCGAGAAGGCTGGTACCAGAAAGACCGGTGACCCCACGAAGCTCGCTTCTGAAGGGTGGAATTATACAGAGGTATAATTCCAAGGTGTTTGATACCAAACACGACATGTTTTGTTTCAGCTGTTTTCGAGAAAGCATTTATTGTGAGATTATAATGCACCTCTACCTATATGTCTGGCAGGAGAATGGTCTCCGACAGCTGCAGAAGGGCTCTGCTCATGCAGGGGCACCCTCTCATGTAAAACACAGCACCCTGCCTTCAGGATTGTCAAGACCTGCTATAGGGGTGACTTATAAGTTTTAAGTGTAGTGACCTATAGATATAGTGAACCTATATATAACGTAAGTGGTGCAAGCACCAGCTTACACAGGCTGCAATGGCAGACCTGTAGTTCCATTTTGCATGGCCTCTCATGAGTGGCATAATACATGCTTCAGCCCATGGGAGGCCTTTGGGGTACCTACGTCCTGGGTACATGTGTACCATATACTAGGGACTTATAAGGGTACCCCAGTATCCAATCTGGAGTGTACCTAGGTACATGTGATTAAAGTTTAAGGAGAAAGCAGATAGACTCAGGTCCTGATTAGCAGGATCCCAGTCAGACTAGTCAAAAACAGTGTAACATCCAGCAAAAAGTGGGGGTAACCATAAGAAGCAAATCCTACTTTCCTACACAAAGGGTTTGCTGTGCTTAATTCACCATATTCCCAGTGTTTTGGAGTATGCAAAGCTGAATCAAAAACACATTTTATACTACAGTTTTGGCATTTTTGCTAAGAGGTAGCCCATGTTTCCTATCGATCGCTGAAAAGTAGACAAAATTCTGAATTCAGCAGCAAGGGGTCTTTTGTGTAGCTCCTTCGAGGTTTCCCCAAAGAACCTAACTGTTGAAATAAATAAATACTAAAAATGAGTAGGAAAAAACTGCCATTTGTGACATTATGGCTGATTTAGAAAAGCTATATACTGTTACATCCATTAGACCCTTCTCCAAGAACACGAAATACCCAGAGCCAACAACTGAGCTTCACCGAACAAAGGTTTCTCATTGTATACTGCCAACACAACTATTCATATGATAAAATATAAAGAATGAAAAATGGGTCTGAAGGAAAACTATGTATTTCTGAAATGTACACCAGATATTGAGTTTAGGGGCAGTGGTTATTTGTACATCTTTGAATTTATGGGTACCAATACTGGTATGTGATTCAGAAGGCATTTTGCAAAATATCTTCTTTCTTATATATTGGCTTACATTTGGAAGGAACAAATGCAGAGAAATCCACATGGTAATATATTTTATTTTTAGTATACTGTATTCCCACATGTCCCGCTTCTGTGGCTGGGCCTAGCGCCAGCAATGCAATACATCCCAAAATGCAACTTGGAGACATCATATTTTCCTAGCAGAGTCCATGCTGTCTATTTACTAAATAGCTGCGGTTTTTGTGCCCTAGTTCAGTTGTCACTCAGGAAAACCTTCCATACACTGACATTTTTTAAATCTGGGGCGTCCAGGATGGTGTGATTTGTTTGGCTCTAGGGAGGTTTTTCTTTACCCGGAAGGCCCAGAAAACCTCAATCTGTGCCTAACAACACAAATTATCTTCTAATTGCTGTGGGGGAAAGTCCAGGAATCTATGGTGGTCTACAAATGTCCTGCCACTCAGCATTCCCTTATGTCTCCAGATAAAAATAGTAGTTTACTTTTATGAAAGGGAATTGTGCCCACGACAGGGAAAGGTCTCAAAACACAACATGGACTGTTACATTTTTCCACTCCAAAAATATATTTCTTCTGTAATGTTGGTAGCTGTAGAATTTAGGCCCAGCTCAGCCAGCACACAGGGAACCTACCAAACCTGCACATTTCTGAAAACTGGACACAGGGTGGCATTACTTGCGTGGCTCTGACCACATGCTTTTTTTTTTTTAACTCAGAAGCCCTTGCAAACCTCAAACTTTAGCTCAAAACAAACGTTTCCTCTCATTTCTGAGAGGAAAGCGTCTGTAATCTGTGGGGAGCCACAGGTTTTCCACCATCCAATGTCCCCCCAGGACTGCAGATAAAAATGGTCCTTATTTTTGTGGGTGGGCCTAGCGCCTGTGACAGGAAAGGGCCCAAAATGTAATTTGGATGCATCAGCATTTCCCATTAAAAAAACATGATCTGATTTGGCAATGGGCCACCCAGGGAAATCTTCTAAACCCAGAAATATCTGGAAATTGGACACCTGGGGGAGTCCAGTTTGGTGTGCCTTGTGTAGATCCTATACATTTTTCAAACCCACAATGCCCAGCAAACCTCAAACCTTTCTTAAAAGCGTTCATTTTCCATGCATTTCTGTGACGTAACCTTCCAGAAACTTCCAGAAACCGAAGGGAACCACAAACCTCATACCACCCAGCCTTCCCCCACATCATAAAAATGCTACCCACTTGTGTGACTGGACTTAGTGCCCGTGACAGGCACAGATCAAACCAGAGCCAATGGGAGTCCCCATTGATTTGAACTGAAATTCACATGGTATGGTTAAGAGCACAATCCATAACTCAAGCAACAAGCCATGCAAACTATCACATGCATACCAGATGCAATGCGTTTGACCTCACAACATTTTACCCCAAAATATCAACATATACCAAAATGTAATTAAGCAACAACACGTAATCAACCAATGAATGATACTCCATACATAAACGTCACTGTCAAAATATGTTAAGGCTAATGTGATACGTAATAATATCTGTAAAAATGATTTGAAACATTTCAATTGCATCTGTTTCATTAAGGGAGTGGTTATGCACATTGCATTTATTGTTTGAGCTGTGGTTTGCATGGTGGCTGTTCGACTTGTGGATTATGCGGCTAACCATAACTTGCAAATTTCAGTGGTTTTTCGGTCCTTAATTCTTAACCATAAATGTATAAAAATTGAATAAGATCCATTTTTTAATTCATAGTTTCTAGTTTCATTATCCACGTTGTAGCAAAGTTGATGGAGAGTACGCAGGGAAACTGTGGGGCAGATTTACAAACCCCCTACACCACCAGTTAGTCACTTTTTGTGACGTACTGGTGGCGCACGTTACTTCTACATATTTTCAAGGACAGGAAAAGTTACCCTTCGTGGCTTTTCCTGTCCTTGTAAATATGGCCCATTTACACGCAGCACTTTGCATGAAAGCTGCGTTCCATGGGTGTTGCTGTGGGTATTCCTACACAACACCCATGGAACAAGACACATTTCCAGATTTACGAGGAATCGTAAATCTGGAAATGTGTCAGTTTGCTGCGCCACCCTAGGGGTGGCGTAGCGACGTGCAACGAGGAGAAATGTTTTAATTTCTCCTCGTTTTTTCCTCTTTCAATGCGTGCTGCATTCTACAGCACGCATTGAAAGAGGAAAAGGCCTTTAATGATTGTTTGTGTGCAAGAATGTGCCCCTTCCTGCACAAAAACAATTTCCCTATGACGCAGGCATCCTTGCACCATGGTGCAAGGGTGCCTTCGCCGGCGCATGGCAGCAGTTAGTGCGCCAGCCCAGGGGAGAACACAGGAATGCAACATGTTATTGTAAATATGTTGCATGCCTGTGCTCTGGAAGTGCCGCAGCGTGGCGCAGCCAAAGGGCTTGCGTTGCCGCGCTGCAGCACTTCGTTGTAAATCTGCCTCTGGGATTTTAGTGTTCAGAGCCCTCAAATGTAACAAAAGCTTCAGTTTCATATGTTTCTGGGGAAATGTGATGGGAATTGAAATGAAGTAAATACTGCATCGCGTGCATTTAATTGAATATGTGGTCATTTACCTTAAAACTCTGGAAACCTACTCACGAGGCATAGGCTCACAGCCTCTCATTGTTGCAGGGTGCAATAGGGAGCTATCCGCCCAAATCACCATGCAGATCTTTCCCTCTTCAGACATTAATTCAAAATAGGCGGAAAGAAAAGGTCCTACAATTCATAAGTGCAATATTTGTGCAGCATGCTTGAGCTCGAGGCAGTAAAGTAGGAAGAGAAACCTCAGTGGAATTAGCATCCTCTCCGATTCTACAGCTCATGTGAGATTTTCCAGTGCAGGAAGGATCCAGGCGGAACAATTGCCCATGACTCAACACACTCTGCTTTCTTAACTCAACCAAGGGAAGGAAGTGCTTTGTTTTTATAATTCTACTGTAGGGGAAACAGAAATTCATGCATCCGCTTCTTTTATGTAGTGCCTAACGTATTCCAATGCACTCCTGGTTTAATGCCTGTTTGTTCTGACTTCAGATACACTTGCCGGAAGTTAGGACAACCATATAAGGATAAGTTTGATTCAACACTAATTCAGTGGAACTCTGTGTAGTGGAGTGTTTTTCATTAATTAATACATTTTGAGTAGTTTTTTAAACAAATGAAAAACTTACAAAATACATGGAATCAACTGTTCTGGTATACCTACCATGAGATATATTACTAAATTATTCCTACCCATATCTGTAATAACAAAAAAATACAGATTGATCTAATTACTTATTTCTCATCAGTGCCCCACAACCCTTTAACATTTAATAATCTAATCTAATTGTTCATTGCATTTTATTAGGATTGATTTTTGCTGTTCGTGGAATCCTTGACCTTCGTCCGTGGTATCAAAGGTCTTACCATGCCAGAATGTGATCCTTTTATTTAGGGCCAATGGAGTCATCCACAGGCCACAATTTTTTTCAATGCAGTTTAACATTGTGTACTCGGCATAAACGTTTTCATATCAATTACACAGCGATAATTTTTTATGGCAGATGTGGATACTTTAATTTAATTTGTATTTGTTTTAGTCACTTTTCTAACTGTGGTGCAGTTCAACAGCACTAACCAGCCAGGATAAAATGCTAGGGATCTCATTTTCAATGAGGCTGCGCCACCGGAGCGTCACTTTTTGCGACGCTCCGGAGATGCAGGGGCCTGCTCCATATTTACCAGGCAGCACTAAGCAACTTTGCGTGGCTCAATGAGGCCTTGTAAATATCGTTTCCTGTAACGCAGTTTTCTGAGTAAAAGGGACGTGCAATAGGTGTTGTTGGGGGTGTTCCCAGCAACACCCATGGTTTTTTGACAATGTCCCAGATTTACAAGGCATCGTAACTCTGAGCCAGTGCCAAAACCTTAGGCTTTAACAGGGGGAGACGTAAGGGTGGCGCAACAAGGAGAAATACCTTTATTTCTCCTTGTTCTTTCCTTTTCTATGTGTGTTGCATTCTGCAGCACACATAAAAATAGACTATTGTGATTGTTTTTTATGCAGGAAGGTTTCCGTTCTTGCACAAAACCAATGATCCCTGCAACGCCGGCACCCTTGCACCAGTGCACGGAAAAAGGACAGGAATGCGTTGTAGCTGATAGATACGGTGCATTCATGCTGTTTTCCCGTAGGGCAGCGTAGCAGAAAGGTCTGCTGCCCTGCATATGGCAAAATCTTGTAAAAAAAGGCCCTAGATATGTATCCCATACAAGTAGGCATTATTGACCACATCCTGTAAAAATTAGACCCAGTATACATATTCATCTTGACACTCAAGGGTATATTCACAAGGAAATGGCACAGTGCGGAGCTTTGGGAAATTTTGCAGCACCGCACTGCGTCACTTAAAAAATGCAGGGGTGCACCATATTCAGAAGAATACGGCGCACCCCTATGTTTTCCCTTATTCTGGCACTAAAAACTAGCTACCTTGCACCAACACAGACACTCTTGCATCATAGTACAAGGGTGCCTGCATTGCAGGGATGTTTTCCTGCAAAACAGGCACCCTTGCACCATGGTGCAACAGTGTCTGTGTTGGCAGAAAAGATTGTTTATGTGCAGGAAGGGGCACCTTCCTGCACATAAACAAGCTTTAAAGATCTTTAACCCCTTCACTGCGGTGGCTATTCCGCCGCCGTGCTAAGGGGGCAGGGGGGCCGCGCGGCGCGCCCATGCTGGTGACGGAACCGCTCCGTCACCAGCCGCGGTTGCACTGTGCTCATGACAGAGCGGTTCCGTCACAGCCCTGCCCGCTCAATAGAATGCTCAGCGCAGGCGCGGAATCCACGCCGCGCAGGCGTGCCGAGCGGGCCGTGACGGAACCGCTCCGTCATCAGCACAGCGCGACCGCGGCTGATGACGGAGTGGTTCCGTCACCAGCAGGGGAGGGGTTAAACAAGCTATGTGTGCTGCGTATGTCCAGACGTGGGTCCCGGGCTCACTGTGCCACTGGATTCATGCTATCCCAGCTAATGATGGATGATACCGGATATCAGTGCTATGATGCTTGTTTCCAGTACAATTCAGAAAAGGGGGTGGTGATGGACAGAGTATCTGAATTAAGCAGAACACTCCTACCCAGTCAACAGATCAGGGCTTGATCCATCACCGTTTTTTAGCTCACTGTTTCCAGTACAGGGAGGACCTGACTTCATAGTTGGGGCTGGACTGTTCCCATAGGGAACAGGGTCAAGACTGATTTTCATATGGCTGGGTCCAAACTGGGATGGCATTGTGAGCAAAAAAACAATGGATTGAAACCAAATCTGTGACTGAAGGTGAATGGTTGACAACTGTCAGCATTCCGTCCATCATCTCTTTGTGTTGTTATAGTCACCTTAAGTGGGAAGGGTAGGCCCAGATGTGGGTCCCGTGCTCACCATGGGACTTGATTCAACAAGCCTAGCTTTTGAGGTCTGATAATCTGAAATCAGTCTCAGGAGACTTGTTTTCTAGTCCAGGGAGGACCAGGCCTGGCAGTTTGGGCTTGACTGTTCCCATGGGGAGCAGACTCAAGACTGATATGCATATGGTTGGGTCTAAAGTGGGGTTGCATGGTGAGCACAAAAATAATGGATTTAATCCTGATCTGTGACTGGGGGTGAATGTTTGACAATATTCAGCATTCACTATATCAACTTTTAGTCATTCTTTAGGTGCGCTATGTGGGAAGTGTATGCCCAGGCATGGGTCCTGTGCTCTCTATTCCACTGCTTTCAAGCTAGCCTGGATAATGAGGGGCAATACCCCGAGCCCGGTCCCAGGATGCTTGTTTTCTGGTCTAGGGAAGACCTGGTCAAGCAGTTCAGGATGGACTATACACATGGGGAACATGGTCAAGACTAGGGGTGGGCGGTGAACTCTGCTCCGCCAGCTGCGTCCACTGAGCTTTTGCCACAATGCACTCTGATCAGAGTGCGGAGTTTGGAAAATACTCTACCATCCGCCCAGAGTGGAGTTTATCAGAGCGGGCCCTTTAAATGATGTTGTCCTGCCAAAGGTAGTCATCTGCCTGAAGCCCCATGTCGTTGGTGTGTTCTTGTTCGCGGTCTAGTGTTTCAGATGACTAGAGCCACCAAGAGAACCACGTGTGTTTTTGATAGTGTCATTTTTTTGTGTGAGTTATGTGACTTCATAGTACAAAGCTGGGTGAGAAGAGAAATCATCTGGCATTCCTGAGTGACTCCAAGATCCAACACTTTCTTGTTTGCATTGCAGCACCAGCCCCAAACTGAAGACAGCGACTAAGCAGCTCCTGTAAAAGGAGCATAGTGACGGACGTTTATGGTGGAACTGGTGATAACCTGGTGATAAAGGAAGGAAGAGCTATGGTGCACATGCATCAAAATAGGCAATTGCGATTCTATAATTGCGATTTCTAAGAAATCCCAATTATAGAATTGCAATTGCTATGCATGTAAGAATCGCAAAAAAAATTGTCAAAGGCCATGAAGTAGTTTAGGGATATGTAATAACTGTTTCTGCTCCTAGGGGAAAGTTCCATCTCGTCAAGTTAGTCACTGCCATAACACCATGGCCTGCGGGCAAACTCTTAATCACAAATGACATGACATCTGTTCTCACATATTGTGGCCTAGTATTATAATTGGAGATCCTTAAATGGCTGAGATCTTCTGGCTCAGTTGTGGCAGATACTCACTAGAAAGGGGGATCTTGCTGACACTGAAACTACAGTCACGGACCTACAACAATGTCTGGCATGGAAAGTATGGTGATTCTTCATCTAAAGGCAAGTATAATGTTACTATCATTTTGGGTTTCTCCATCACTTTAGTGAGACTAGGTGTGTGGGCACTGATAATGTAGAAAGCATTACAACTTTGAGAGTATATTCCAAGTTCCCACAGGTGAATGATTTGAAGAGATGTATTTTATGTTGTGTTATGTTATCAGAAGCTTATATAGTGCACTGTCACCAAGGGTTTCATGGCGCTGATACTGTGTAATTGCGTTGCGTGTGGGTTGTTAGTAAGCTTGTTTAAACAACCAAGTTTTCAAGGCCCTTCTGAAGTCCAGTAGATTGTCACAACTCCTAATTGACAACGGGAGAGAATTCCAAAATCTGGGGGCTAGATAGGAGAACCTGCGGCCGCCTTGTCACTTGAGTTTGACAGCTAGGGTGGACAGTAGGTGAAGGTGGTAAGTTACGCGTGGGGACATACTTGGTTACCTTGTCGTTAATGAACTTAGGGCTCTTGCAATGCAGCGCCTTGAAGGCAAGGCAGCCTGATTTAAATGCAGCCTGTTACGCCACCTGCAACCAATGGAGTTTTTGCAGACAAGGCCTAGCCGATTGCCATTTTGGCTGTTTGTAGATTAGTCTTGCCGCCTGGTTCTGGACTATTTGAAGACTATTAAGCAGGCACAATAGCAGGCCCATGTAAAGAGCAATTGAGAAATCAAGGCGTGAGAGGACGAGTGCTAACACCGCTTGAACAAGGGCTGGGTGGGTCAGCAGGTGAGCAATGGTTCTGATTTTTCGCAATGGGAAGAGGCTGGCGGATACCACTGACCCCACTTGACCTCTAAGTGAGAGATCTGTGTTTATGACAACCCCTAAACTTTTCACAGAAGGGGAAGGGGTAGGGGGATGTCATATTCACTTGGCCAGAAGTGCGGGCCCCAGCTGATATCGCTTTTACCGGGCAACACAAGTTCCGTCTTGCCCGGGTTAAGCTTCAGATGGTTAAGATCCATCCAACGTTGGATATGGAGCATAGTGGTTTTAAATTCCGGAACCAAGTTAGGGGTGTCTAGAGGAAAGACTAGCTGGAGGTCGTCAGCATAGTTAAAGACGGTTACCACTACAGTGGCTTCTCTTATAGCAAAGATAACAAACCTTCACCCCACTATGCCAGAAAGATTCCATAGTCAGCTTCCCACACACTGGTGGCTCGTCACCTTGTCTGTGCCTAAGATTTGGCATGAGTGACCTTAATCTACAAGGCTGGGCACTCGGCAATCTGTTCCTTTATCATCTTTTGCTAGCAGGTGATGTTCTACAATTTACGCGATACCTGATGGCATTTTGAGATTTTGTGCATTCAAAGGAACCATCACATCTGTGGCTCTGTTGAAGCTGTAGAGACCCTGCCAGGAAGGCAAAATTGTTACAAAAAATTGCTATAAGACTTTAGATACAATTTTTAGACTTTTAAATGTATATTTCCTATTTTGAAGCTACGGTTGCACTATGTACTTGTTGAAGCAGCTAGCTGACTTTGGCTCTGGAATGACTCTCGATAGCACACTGCCCTAAGAAGATCTTTGCTAGATACTTGCATCAAAGTTTGACTGAATAAATATTGCCTGGAGACCTTGGGTGTGAACAAATTAAGTTGGAACTTTTTTGATGGAGCCATTCTGTCAAATCACACCATCATAAGAGAGTTAATAGTTTGTTCCTCTGAGCTCACTTTAGGGGCAAGGCTAAACTTCTCAACCAAGACCAGTTCTCAGGGTGACTTTGATACATGGCTCCTTTAGCTGCACTTTGAGAACCTGAATGATAAGAATTTCCCAAAAATGTTTACTATAAAAGTACGTTCTCTGGATGGATTTCTTCTGGTGGTTCCTGTAAAGACCTTAGCACCACCCGGCGGTGCTAACACGATCCTGAAGTTGCACCTTGTACATTCTTTAGCCAGGCATGGACAAAGGCTATATAATAAAGGGTGCAGACACAGAATATCAAGTACAAAATATCGAGTCATTAATATCATGTGTCAGAAATATCGAAAGCAAGAATATTGTTGTCAAGGCTATCGGTTCAAGGTAAGTAATATCGATGTTAAAAATATTGAAGTGTTTAATATCGTTTGCAAAGATATAGGGGCCCATTAGGATGTAGGGCGGATCGCCTCCGCCCCCATGGCTATCCGCCCTACATCCTACCCCACCCACCACCCATTTCTCCCCGCCATATTAGTATAGCAGGGGGACCCGGGAGGACGGAAAGACCGTCCGCAGGTATTCCGTTGGTCGACCAGTCGACTGGGCGGAAAAGGGGCTATATATGGTCTCGGTGTCTGCTAGACACCGCCATCCATATTAGCATGACAGCAGGAATAAGCCTTTCCTGTGCGGCGTTGCGCCACGGAAAGGCATGCGGATTTTGCTTTCAGGCCCGTTGCGGGCCCCCAGGGTTTTGGGGGGGTGCACATGCGGGGTACCTATGGTACCCCCCTGCATTTTCATGGAAATGGTGGCAGGCACCTCGCGGTGCCTGTCACCTTTTGCATGGCAATGCACACAGTGCATTCCCAGCATTGTGGCGGGCAGTGCTGTGAGCACCGCCCTCCACAATGCTGGGAATAGAGGATGCCACCACCACGGTGGCATCCTAATCGCCGGTGTGGGACCGCCTCACCACTGGTGGCCGGTCCCAGCACTGCTAGGGTTTCGTCATCCTAATGGGCCCCATAGTTGTTAAAAATATTGCTTTTTATTATTGTTATGTATGTAAGTATATGTTGTATATGTTTGTGATGTATTTTTTTGTATACGAATTGTTTGTATTTTTAATATATGTGTTATATTTTTAGGGACCGATTTCGATTCGGGTCGGAAGGGCTCCGAACCATGGTCGGAGCCCTTCCAACTGAATTGGTCAATGCCGGCCGGATTCCATTCCGACCCAGCCATTCCGATGGGCTCGGTCGGAATGGAATCCGACTCGGATTTCCGGATGGCCTACGACGGGCTCGGAGTGCCTGTCTGCTATCCGGAAATCCTCCAGTACTCCCCCGGTCGCCTCTTTATGAACGACGGAGTACGATGGCTGCTTTTCCCTGCCTTTTCGTGTCCGTCTGTACGGCACGAAAAGGCAGTCAGAAGCTGTCTATGGGGGCCCCCAGCAGGGCCCCCCAAGGGTATGAGGCCACCGGATGGCGGCCTGGGGGGCACCTATGGTGCCCCTCCGTTGATCCCCGCACCCGATGGCAGGCACCTTGGGGTGCCGGCCACAGGGTGCAGGGATGAACTGCACCCCTACCTTCAGCAATGCAAGCATGCTTTCCGACCGGAAAGCATGCTTGCATTGTCAGGTATACGAGTGTGAAGGAACCCTGTTCGGTCGCATCGTACTTGCAGGGCTGTAACCGACGACAGCAGGTCGGTCGGTCACAGCTCCTACCCGATGTCGGACGGACTCAGGTCCGTCTGACATTGGAATAGACCCCTTAGTAGTCATTATTTTTTTTATTTGAGTTTTGTGTTTTTAGTTCCATAGCGGGTTGCGGCGGGGGGAAGTAATTTAATTGTATTAAATGTATTAAATTTTTATTTGAATTTTGATTATTAATTATGGTAAATTTGTAATCAATGTTAGGTATGTGTTGTGGTGTTTATAGGTGTAAAGGGTGGGAAGTAATTTATTTTTAATTGATGAATTAATAATTTTTTGTTAATTAATTTTAATAAATTAATTGGTAATTTCTTTATATAATTCTTTTTATTAAACACATTGAATTGGTAAATCAACTTACAGCAAAGAGGAGGTAAGTCACGATTACATTGATAATCACAAGTGTCACAGATATAAAATGATCATACATCATGAAATACATAATTTATGGTGTTGGTGGATCGTCAAAAAGTGGGGCGCTTGGGGGGGTTACAGACAGCGACGGCTCGTGGAGGGAGTTACGGTGGGGCAGGAGGGTGGGGAGGGGGAGGGGCAGGGTGGAGGTTGCTAAAAACCGGCATATGGATAATTGCAGGTAAGTAAACAATTCAATTAATAAAACGAATTTCGTAGTGCGCCTTGCATCGCAAAATGCAATGCAGTGCGAGCTACGAAATTCGTTTTATTAATTAAATTGTTTACTTACCTGCAATTATCCATATGCCGGTTTTTAGCAACCTCCACCCTGCCCCTCCCCCTCCCCACCCTCCTGCCCCACCGTAACTCCCTCCACGAGCCGTCGCTGGTTACAGATATTACCTCAGTAATCATTCCGGTTGTTCCAAAATGGAGGACCACCTTTTGGGGCATCCCAGTGCCACGTATACCGTTTTTTCCCTGAACATGCACCAGTCCATGTCCACCTTCCAGGCTTCTGCTTTGGGTGGATGTGTGGTCCCCCACAATTGTTCAATGTTTCTCTTTGCTATCAATAGACCTAAGGTGACCCAGAGCTTACTTTACTATTTAGGTCCGTCGGCACCCATACATTTAGGAGGCATCTTTTTCATTCAGGGCGAATCGGTATTTCACTTAGGATATCGTGTATTTTGCACCAATACTGCTGAATGTGGTCACATTACCATAGTATGTGCATGAAAGTGCCCTCCCGCCCCACCGCCTTCTACAATCTCCAGTTTCTGTTTTCCCCATGCGGACCAAACTGGGCCCACTGATCGAAACTCTATGTAATATTTTGAGTTGGACAAGTCTCACCCTGGCAGAAATGGCTACTTCCCGTGGGGAGGCGACTGCCTCCCGCCATTCCTCATCATCTAATTCTAGGCCCTCTCGCTCCCACTTCCCTCATAACTGCGGGAGGGGATCTATAGTATTGTTAAGCAATTTCTTATAAGTCAGTGATATGGCTTTTGTTGGTAAGTAGCCGTCGAGCAGCCTGTCTTCAAGTGGGGAGGACTCTGGAGGGGAGGACCCTTTTGATAGGTGTGTCTGTAGAGCGTGACGTACTTGCAAATATCCAAAGTATTATGAGTTGGCTAGGTTGTGTTTTTGTTGTAGGGAGGCGAACGTTATCACGTCGCCTTTTGACCATAAGTCCCCTATTCTTGAGATCCCGAATAGATCCCATTTGTTGAACCCTTTCGATGTCCACAAATTACCTAGTGCCCCATTAGGATGGCGGGCGGATTGCCCACGTCAGGCCGGCGGTAGTCACCTCCGGCCTTCCGGGGGCAATCCGCCCGCCATCCCTGTAGAAAAGACCCCCGCTATGTTATTATGCCTGGGGGGTCCGCGGCGGACGGAAAGACCGTCCGCTGCATTTCCGCCCCGGTTGACTTGCAACCGGGCGGAAAAGGCTGCAATATGGTGGCGGTGTCTGTTTGACACCACCAGCCATATTACAATGTGCTTTTGGAAATGCCTTTTCATGGTGGCATTACCCTCACGGAAAGGCAGGCGGAGTCTGCTTGGGGGGCCCGTTGCAGGCCCCCAGGGACTCCGGGAGGGTGGGGGATGCACATGGGGGTACCTATGGTACCCCTGAGCAGTTCCATACACAACTTGGCAGGCACCACGCGGTGCCTGCCATGTTGTGCATGGAAGTGCACAACATGACTTCCTGGCATTGTGTTGGGCGGTGCTGTGTGCACCGCCAGCCACAATGTCAGGAGAGCTTGATGCGCTTGCCACTGTGACGGGCGCATCCTAATAGCAGGCACGGGACCCCTGCCCTTATGACGGGCGGTCCCTCTGTACGACGGGATGGTGGGCGGACAAAGTCTGCCCGCCATCCTAATGTGCCCATAGGGGAGATGCCAGCGTAAGTTTCTGCTCCCACCCCAGGCTTCGGTTCGCTGCGTGCCAGATTTGAACCGAAGGTAATTAATTTGGTAATTGTGTAGGTAATTTTAGGTGTGTTGTGATTTTTATAGCAGTAAAGGGGGGGAGGTGATTTGTATTTTATTAATGATATTTAGGTGTTAATTAATCTTAATTATTTGATATTTATTTTGGGTAATTGTTTATTTGTGTGTGTGTGTTGTTTTTTACTTTAAAAATGGGGCAAAAGGTGGGTATTAAATGATTTTTAATTGTTTAATTATTAGTTATTAATAGTAATAGTTTTTCCTTTAAAAATATTATTTAATTGTATTTTATTATTTTGAAGTTTAATTTAGGTGTGTGTTGTGGATATTATAGTGTTAAAGCATGTGTACTCAAGGAATGTTTATAATTTGAAATACGATTTCTTAATTGATTATTAATTATGTTAATTATGGAAATAAATGCAATTAAAAATATTGAAGTATTCTGTTATTGGTGTGGTGTTATAGGGTAAGAGATAAAATAAATACATTTATGGTTTAAATTATTTTTTGTTTGTTAATAATTGCTAATTTTAAATACGTATTGTTGATTAATGTATTATTAATTTATTTTATATATTATTTGTAGGTTTTTGTTATAAGTAATGATGATATGTGTTCTTTTTACATTTTTAACATATTTAATTTTATATTTCTAAAATATTGTTTGTTTATTTGTATGATTTTAAATTGTTTTAATATTTTTAGTTTTTTTCCAATTGTTTAAGTGTTATTAGTAATTTTTGTATCTCTGCTATCCAGCACTTTCCCGACTGTTGCCCTCACTGGAGTGGGAATAGTATTTTTACCCCTCCGCTATCCAACACTATCCCTACTGTACCACTCACCGGAGTGGAAATAGTAATTTTGCCCCTCCGCTATCCACCATTTCTCTATTGTTGCACTCACTGGAGTGGAAATAGTAATTTTTACCCCTCCGCTATCCATCATTTTCCCTACTGTTGTATTCACTCGAGTTGGAATAGTAAATTTAATTCCTCCATTATCCAACACTTACCCAACTTTTGCACTCACATCAGTGGGAATTGTAATGTTTACCCCTCCGCTATCCAACTCTTTCCCTACTGTTGCACTCTTTGGAGTGGGAATAGTAATTTTTACCCATCCGCTATCCAACTCTTTCCCTACTGTTGCACTCACTGGAATGGAAATAGTAATTTTGCCCTTCTGCTATCCACCATTTCCCTATTGCTGCACTCACTGGAGTGGAAATAGTAATTTTTACCACTCCGCTATCCAACATTTTCCCTACTGTTGTATTCACTCGAGTTGGAATAGTACATTTAATTCCTCCATTATCCAACACTTACCCAACTTTTGCACTCACATCAGTGGGAATTGTAATGTTTACCCCTCCGCTATCCAACTCTTTCCCTACTGTTGCACTCTTTTGAGTGGGAATAGTAATTTTTGCCCATCTGCTATCCAACACTTTCCCTACTGTTGCACTCGCTGGAGTGGGAATAGTAATTTTTACCCCTCAGCTATCCAACATTTTCCCTACTATTGCACTCACAGGAGTTGGAATAGTAAATGTAATTCCTCCGCTATCCACACTTACCCTACTTTTGTACTCATTGGAGTGGGAATAGTCATTTTTACCCCTCTGCTATCCAAACTTTCCCCACTGTTGCACTCTTTAGAGTGGGTATAGTAATTTTTACCCCTCCACTATCCAACACTTTCTTACTGTTGCTATTACTGGAGTGGGAAGAGTAATTTTTACCCCTCAGCTATCCAACACTCTCCCTACTGTTGCACTCACTGAAGTTGGAATAGTAAATTTAATTATTCCGCTATCCAACACTTTCCCTACTGTTGCACTTATTGTATTGTGAAATGTAAGTTAAATTTTTTTAAATAGATTGTTTTAATTTATTATAGAATGTTTATTTATTTTAAATTATTATATATATATATATATATATATATATATATTTGATATCATTTTATAGTTAAAAATGAAATAAAGATAATAGTTAATAAATGATTATTAAATACATAAATGTATATGTATAAATGATGATGTTTGTGTGCTTACATTTTTAAATTAAGTTTATTTGGTATCATTTGTTAAAATGTATATTATATTTAATTAATGTTGTTAAAAATAAAATTAATATTTAATATATTTACTATATATTATTTTATTTTATAAATATTTTTAAATCAAAATTTTTTAAATCTATATTTTTTACCTCAATATTTTTGATTCGATTTTTTTGTACTTACCTATTAAGGGATAGGAGTCGATATTTGTTTTTGATATTTAGAACATTGATGTTTGTTACATCAATATTCTATTAGTGAACCACAATAAAGGGGCAAAGATCGGAAGAGGTCTTTAGCCCATAAGCCATGCCTATGTCTCCCCCTCACTTATTTACACGTGGAACGAGATGGACCTGACACGCGCACACACACACACACACACACACACACACACAAGGGCCCGCTACACCAGTGACGAGGGTAGGCCTCCTTGGCCCCCCAGCTGGCCCTGCTGATCGGCTGTGGACCATCGCAATCTGATCTGCGATGCGACTGCCTCTCCTGCCCCTGACTGCCACCCTTTCATCCCTTCAGCTGAGCCATCCATCCCTGAGGCATCAATGCAGTCCTTGCTGCGCGGGACAGCCCCTGGCTCATTGGCGCCCAGTTAAACTCAGCCTGACTCAGGTGAGTCACCTGCCACCACGGAAATGGGCAAAGCCATTATGCAGCAGCCAGAAAAGAACCCCCCAGTAAAGACAGAATGCGCCGGTGCGGTACCGCCAAGGGGCAAGACGAACAGACCCAGAACATCAGCCCCTCCTCTGCCCGGGTCTCACTGCAGATACTGCAGGCGAGAAGACGAGCACCCCCTCGAAGAATGATCAGCGAAAGGACCGGCATGCTTGAAGTGTGTCAAATTAAACCACTTTGCCACTACATGCAGTGGTGGGCCTAGAGGAGGAGGCACACTAGGAAGGAGAGTGCCTTTGAAAGCAGCAAGGCAACTGTCACTGGATGACCCAGAATCCCAGAGTACCTCCAAGATGTCACCTTGTCACTGACACCGATTGGAAGACTCATCTGCAGACGATGAGGAGGATGTATTCCTCACCTCGTTCACAAATTATCTCAAAAGGAATAGACAACCATAGCCCACATGCATAGATGAGATTGCCGGGTCCAGCATCAAATCCCTCATTGACACCCGGGCCTCAGTAAACGTGATGGGGCTCCAAAAATATCGGTGTCACCAGCCACGGCCGCCTCTATCTCCAACAAACACCAAAGTCTTTACATCTGTGAGCCAGATGGCTCTACCCCTAAAAGGACGGATGACCGTGCAAATAAAGGGCCAAGAGATTACAACCACCTTCCATGTTAAGGAAGCCGACACACTTATAGGAAGCCGTACAGCTGATGACCTAGGTCTAGTAGTTCAGTAGTCAGAGGAGGAGATCCCAAAGCAATTCCCCGATTAATTCACAGGACTTGGGTTCCTGAAAGCTCCTCCAACTTGTCGAACAAGAACTCAACAAACTCAAGAAGCAAGGGGTGATCGAAAAAGTATCTGGTCTGACGCCGTGGGTGTCCCCCATGGTGATCACCGAGAAGTCAGAGCAACCAAGCAAGATATGACTATGCATAGACATGCGCCTCCCTAATCAAGCAATCAAATGCGAGAGAAACATAACTCCATCATAGTATGGATGACTCATACAGACCTAAATGGCTGAAAGTGGTGCTCCAACCTAGACCTCAACACGGGACCACCAGCTGATGTTCGTGGAAGAGAGTCGCTATATCACCACGTTTTTAACACACCTAGGACTATGGCAATACACGAGGCTGAACTTTGGAACCTCTTCATCAGTGGAGGTCTTCCAAGATGCGATTGAGAAGACCCTGTTCGGCTTCTCGGGTGTCATAAACATAGGAGATGACACCCTGATCCACTCAACGACCGTTGAAGAACATCACCAGCACCTCTGAGCGGCATGGAAGCGACTGTCCGAACATGGAGTCACCTGCCAGAGAGATAAGTGCTCCTTCTTTCAGAACTCAATTGAGTTCTTTTGTTACGTCTTTAATGAAGAGGGAGTCAAGGTGGATTCCCGCAAGTCCCATACCATCAAACAATGCATCGGCTCCAATGTCAGAGGTACGTAGCATCCTGGGAATTGCCACGTATTGTGGCCTGTTCATCCCGAACCTGGCGACCACTACTGAGCATCTACGATCCCTCCCCAAGGCAGATGCTCCATGGAGGTGGAGCCGCAGCGATGAACATGCCTTCCAGAAAGTAAAGGAAGCTCTGCTTATCAAGACAACAATGGCCTACTTTGACTCCAAGAGGCACGCAGAACTGTTGGTTGATACCAGCCCTGTAGGCTTTGGAGTTGTACTCACCTAAGAAGTGTAACCTGGCAAGTGGGCACCACTTGCATTCGTCATCAAAGCTCCCGCACTAATCTAAGCTTGATACTCACAAGTAGAAAGAGAAACACTGGCCATCAAATGGGTGTGTGGTCACTTCCATCTCAACCTCAGCGGAAAGCCATTCCGCTTGGTCCATGTTCACCAACCACTTTCTTCCATGGCTCAGCGCCACATCCTCCACCACGGATTTTACGGTGGGCCATCCAGCTACAACATTACCAGATGGAAGTAGTCTATTGACAAGGATCCAAAAACCCTGCCAATTTCCTCGCCCATCGCCCACCATCCCCTGTGGATAACAGCAGTGACAGTACAGACACCATGGAACAATATGTGAGCATGGTGTCCTAAAGAGCATGCCCCTAAGCGCCAAACATCCCAGAGATCAGCGAAGCAATCAAAGCTGACTTGGTCATGATGAAGGTTATGGACGCACTCCAACAAGGCTCATGGCAGATCTTCTGACTAGATGCCAACAACTGGCACTGCCCTGAGAAGGAACACTTAGGGAAGATGTAGAGAGTACTTGATGAATTGAGTGCCACAGCTGAAGGCCCCATATTACGGGGAGCACGCATCATATCTCCCGAAAGCCTCCAACTCTGAGGGACAACTCTAGCTCACAGAGGCTACCAAGGGACTGTTCGGATTAAATCCCAGATGAGAGAGAAAGTCTGGTTCTCAGGCCTGGAGGCAACAATAGGAAATGTCGTGAGACAGTGTCTATCATGCCAGCTCACAAGTCTCCAAAAAGCACTGGCACCAATCATCATGCAAGATTCGTGCACAATTCCACGGTCCCAAATAAGCTGAGACTTTGGAAGTTTTCCAGATGGCCAAATATTGACATTAATAGTCAGTAGCTACTCAAACTATCCTAAAGTCAAAGTGGTGGATTCAACGGCCTTTGCAAATGTGGCTCCAGTGCTGGAGAGAATCTTTACCCTGTTTGGCCTCCCACAGATAATAAAAACAGACAATGGACCGCCATTCCAGGGGGCAAAGTTCAAGGACTTGCTTACAACTTTAGCCATAAAGCACCACAGCATCACTCCGCAGTGATGACAAGCCAATGGAGAAGCGGAGCGCTTTATAAATAAAGCCCTCAGGATCCCAGAAGGCTCCAACCCTGAACTCAGCCTGCACTAATTCCCACGGGATTACCCAGGGACACCCCACTGCACCAGGCAGTGGTCCCCCTGGTCCTTGATGCTAAATGGACACTGTCCCCATCTCCCAACAATTGGGTGCTGACCCGTATGAACCAGCAAGTGCTCATGCCATACACACCAGAACCAATGAGCGTGTCATTCTTTTAGGTAAAACTGAGCAATTATAGCTCCTGGTGAAGGGCCCATCAAGTAGCAGCTGGTGAACTTCCACATAGAGAAACGTCATAAACATCCAACTTACATTCACCCAGTGGTCTCAACCCCCACAGCAGGTAAGTTAAGGTGGATATCCATCCAAGAAAGAGGACACCGAAATGAGCATGTCCAAGCTCGGTTGCGCAAAGGAATCGAACAAAAGCTTTTATTTTGTAGGCACCTCGAAAAGGGAACTTGTAATGACTTCAATATCTCAATCATGAAATAACCCCTATACTAGGAAGTACTCTCTTTCACATATCACACCATGACATCATCAATCAGCATACTTCACTCAAGTGTCAGATTAAAATATTTTAAAAATGAACTAAAATTGTTCCCGAAAATTAACTTCAATTAAGTATTCTAATTTCGTCCACAAACAAAGCAATTTCGTTTTAGTAAATGAGATTTCTTTGTATTCTAACGTTATGTTCTCGTTTTCTTCTCATGAAGTACTCTTGCCCCACTGCAATCTTTTATTCACAGAAACAATTTGATTTTCACCTCAAACTCAGCTGGCCATCGTTTGAAAATAAATTGCTGTCCCTGTACACCATTACATGCTTATCAGCTCCCTTTTTTAATCAAAAATCAATTGATGTCCTAGAAAATCGAGTTTGTGTTAGTGGCCGTTCTACTGTTTGCAGTTCCAATCTTGCTGTCTATTGAAGTTGTTCTGTGTATTTTGCACGCTGCGGAAAGAAAGAGTCTCTTAGGCTGTCATTTTCAGCGCCCAGTCAATCACAATTACCGGGTATATCTCAATTATGAGTTTTGTGATAAGTATTGGCAGGTCAAACTTGCGATAGTTATCGAGGGAAAAATAGCCGGTAATTACCGGAACATGTATGGCTTTTGTGCAGCAGGCACCAATTCATCGTTATTTCCCCAAAACGTTTAACTGAGTAGTATTCATCATATCTCATAAATTCTGACCCAGAGAAGTCGGATTTTATCAGGTGAGATAAATATACCTATTAACAGGCCACTTTCAATGAGGGTGTTAGTGTGGGACAAAAATCACTTAATTTTGCATGTTACTGTGACTTTACATGATTCTAAGCTGTGTCTTTCAAGGCTGCGTTTTTTCCAACCAATTTTTCTTCAAAGAAGAAGTTGTGTGTGTTTTGGAAATATAAGTTGGTTAGAAATTGCAGTCTTGTAAAAATACAACAGTGCACAGAGAATTATTTATGCATGGTAATAATATAACATACACACATTTTTTTTCAAGTGTTAATTTAATACCACAATGGCAGTTTTTCAATCTTAGTAAGGTAATTTTCCTAAAACATCAACTTCTCATTTTCTAAACGTACACTTCTTTCTTTACTAATTTCAGAGACTCCCTGCAAGACTGGTCTGCATTGCCCCTTTCAGAGGTTCTTTGTCGGGTAGAGACTCGTAGTCAGTGTTGGACTGGCCTGTGAGGCACTTTGGTAGTTTGGCAGTGCCAGATGGGCCAGCTGGACAGGGTCGGAGCATTTTTATTTTCTTGGCCACGGGGGCCATGAAGGGACCAAGAAAAACAGCTCACACACTGTCCTTTCAAGCTGGCCCATCTAGCAGTGCCAGACTGCCCGACAGGCCAGTCCAACACTGAACACAGGGGCATATTTACAATAACTGGCGCATCCCCAGGGATGCGCAAGTTATTGTGCGCCGCAGCTCCGCCACCCATGGTGCGCCGCATTTACAATGCGACGCACCATGGGGCAAAAACGGCACAGATGCATCTGTGCTGTAAAGGCGGCGCATTGCTGGAGTTGCGTCGCAAGCACGACGCAGCTCCAGCAAGGCTCGGGGGTGCCCTATCTGTCCAATGCTGCGTCAAGCCTTACACCTACTTCAAGCAGGGGCAGGGTTTAGATGCAGCATTGGCCTTAAAGTGACTGAGTGAAATCTTGTAGATTTCACTCAGCCACTGTTAGGAGGCGTTCCTGCGCAGGAACAACCCCCCCTGCGCCGGAACGCCTCCTTATGTTGCAGGGCTTTACAACGTGACACATCTCCCAGATGCGTCACGTTATAAATACCCCCGCACCATGGAGCAGGATTTGCGCCGCCGCTGCGTCACAAAAGTGACGCAACGGCGGCGTAAATGAGGCGCAAGGGGTTTGTAAATCTGCCCCACAGTGAACAGTAGGGAATCCTTCCTGTTACACATGCATCAGAACCAGACACTGTGGGCCTGATTCACAAAGGTGAACTCAAACATTTGTGTAAGTTTATGCTTTTTCAGTATTAAAAGACTGAATTTTAATAGTAAGTTTACGAGTGCAGAGAACTCCGTACACAAAAAGATAGGATTATGCAGTGGTGGCTCGCATAGGGCATGCTGCGGGGCGGTGAGGCGGGGGAGGGGCACGCGGGGGGTAGTAACCTAGGACACACGACGGAACGGAGGAAAGTAATTATTACTTTTCTCCTTTCCGTCATATGTCCGAGCTTAGTACCCATCCACCCTGCCCCTCCCCGCCTCACCGCCCACAGCATGCCCTATGCGAGCCGCCACTGGGATTCTGTGCAGAGTTCTCCACCCCGACTGCAGAGTCTCCATACTCGAGAACTTACTATTAAAATGCCTTTTTTGTGAATACTGAAAAAGCGTAAACTTACACAAACATGTACGTTTACTGTTATAAAGCGAAGAAACCGTAAGTTGAGGAGAAATATTTATTAGACTTCTTACATCATCACAGGGTTCCAGTCAGGGGGCGTGGCTTGAGCGCCGAGGGAGATGGCGGCGTGAGCTCGAAGCTCCGTGCCTCTTCCCCGCGAAAATCCTGACACAGGGGCCGGAGAGCCCGTGGGTGCCCCGGCGCCAGCAGAGAGATCATCGGAGGCCAGCTGGGCGAGGTTTGGGCGGCCGGCGGACCCGCAGCGCCGAGGCAGACCGCCGATCGCTGATGCGGAGAGGCGAACTGCGCCACGCAAGATGGCTGCCGCGACGGCGCCCCGGAGCACCGAGGGCTGCACAGCAGGTCGCAATGCCGGCGGGCACTGAGGAGACGCGATAGCCGGCAGCGTCGATTCCCTGCACAGCGGGAGGCGATCCTAGGTCCGCGGCCGCGGAGTGCAGCGAGGACGTGTGGGGACGAGGAGAGCCACCCGGACGCGCCGCTGCAGGCGCGACTTCCAGACAGACTCCTTGGCAGGGAGAGCGGGACCTGGAGCATCGGCCCGGCCCTGATTGCCAGCCAACCCTTCAGGTGAGCGGAGTGCCGCCTTGAGAGGGGATCCCGGGGAGACGGGGCACGGCGCTGCACACCTTGGCGCCCCCCCTACCCCCCGCAGCGGGAGCCCGGTGAGCGAGCGAGTGGGGACACAACGGAGGTGCCCATGGGCCACTGAGGGATCTCTGACAACGCCAGACGACCGATGGCGCGACCAGCCTAACGCGCCGCTCCAGGGTAGTGATAGCGATCCCCCACTGCACCCGGGGTTAGGACACCACGGTGGACGCTCCCACTGGGGAAGTGACTGAGCAGCAAGACCCCACAGCGCGCAGGAGCTGCCGCACGGATCACAGGCGGACGTGGCAGGCGGGAGCGAGGAGGCCGGCGGCTATGGGGAAACCGAAAACCAAGGCGGAGGAGGCGGCGTCATCGAGTATGGCAGAGAGGGGCCCCGCTGAGCAGACGGACCTGCAGAGACTGCAGGATCGGATCTTGGACGCCATTTCGGCCACCAGGGACGCGCTTCATAATGACATTGCGCAGGTGGCGTCGGGGCTGGGCCTGCTTCGAGCGGACCACGACAAACTAAAAGACAGGGTCAAGGATGCCGAAGTGGCGCTGGGTGACCTGGCACCGGCTCATAAGGCGATGGAAAATAGATTAACGGACGCCCTGGACCGCATACGCACCCTGGAAAGGCGAGCCGAGGACGCGGAAAATCGAAGCCGGCGCAGCAATGTCCGGATCGTAGGCGTGCCAGAGACGGAGGGGTCGGGGAACTTGGTTGCCTACATGGAGGAATGGCTGAAGTCAGTGGTGGCGCCGGAGGGGCTCTCGCTGTTCTTCACTCTGGAGCGAGCGCACAGGGTCCCCTCGGGACCGCCCAAGCCAGGGCTCCCACCTAGACCGATTATAGCCAAGTTGCTGCACCACAAGGACAGAGATCTGCTCCTACGGAAAGCTCGAGAGGATGGCCCTTTCCAGATAGCGAACAGCGCAGTCACGCTTTTCCCGGATTTCACCTTTGAGACGCAGAAGCAACGGGCCTCCTTCCTCACAATCAAGAAGGAGCTGCGGACTGAAGGGATTGCCTACTCCTTGCTTTTCCCAGCTAGGCTCAGAATAGTAGTGGACGACAAGGCGATCTTCTTCGCGACGTCAGCGGAAGCCTGGGAGTGGTGGGAGACGTACAAGGCCGGGACTGATGGCGCCAAGGCACGAGAAGAGCGGGAAAAGGAACATGAGCGCTCGCCCAAGCGGCTGCGGAAATCGAGGAGACTATGGAAACGAGGGCGGGGGAAGCTGGGACCCACGGCCTCCCAGACTGAGGCGGAACGGCAGGCCGCGCTACTGGAAGTCGAGAAGATTGGTCGAGCGGAGGGCCCTGAATCCAGGGGGGCCATGGACTCGGACACTCACGTATCGGCCTCTGGATCGGAGTCGGACCTTTCGGGGATTCACCGCACAGAGGGGCCGCGGGTGACACCGCAAACGGCGGATGAGATCCTGAACATATGAACTTCCGTTGATGCAGCATGGGTAATGTTTGAAATGACTGGGGGGGAACCATTGCCTGAGCACACAGTGGGGGCCGGGGCACACCGCAGGGCTCGGGGCAGGGCGACCATGTGGAACGGGGGAGGAGACGGGGAGCGAGGCGGCGCAGCCCCCCTCTGGACGAGGCCGCGTTCCGAAAGCCCTTAAGGCACCCACGGCTACGGCTGTGTAGTTGAGACCTGGGTCATCAGGTTTGGGAGTTTGGATGGGGACTGATATATCAATATTGGGGCCTGTTCTGGGGGAGGGGGGGGGGGTACCACAGTTGGGGACTGTTTACTTTTCTTGAGGTTGTTGACCCTGGGTGCACCATGGGGAGGGCAGTTGCAATGTTTTGTTTTGTTCAGGGGGGGCACCACCACCGCCGAAGGGCAGGATCTGGGGAGAGGGTTACGACCAGACCACCGGGACAATGGCTAATGTGAATGGATTGAACTGTATTACCTGGAATGTCCGGGGCCTACACACCATGCAGCGTAGACATAAAGTGCATGCCTATTTAGTGCGGAGGGGAGTACACATTGCAATGCTGCAGGAGACGCATCTCACACGACAAGAGGGGGTGGCGTTACAGAGGAGATGGCGGGGACAGGTTTTCCACACCAGCTACTCGGCCTATGCGCGGGGAGTGCTTATATGGGTTAGAGCGGGCACCCCTTTCCAACTAACGCGCCAATGGGTGGACCAGGACGGGAGGTACGTGGTGGTGGAGGGGAAGCTAGAAGGTAAGGATATTGTGCTGGCTAGTATATACGCCCCGAACACGGACCAATTGGCTTTCCTAGCGACACTGTCAGGGACGCTGGCCCACTCCTTGGCGGGCCCGGTCCTGCTGGGAGGCGACTTTAATTCCATTGCCGACCCCTTGCTGGATAGGTCCCACCCCCCCCTACGTGACTCCCCAGTTCATAGGCTATCTAGAGGGAGGAGGGAATGGCAGGAGAGCTGGGAGCTAATAGATATTTGGAGAGGGCAACACCCGACTGACCGGGATTATTCGTTTTTCTCCGGGCTCCATGACTTGCATGTCCGTCTGGACACGATGCTCTGCTCCCGGGGGGTGCTGCCGAGCGTCACCGGTTCAGAGTATCTCTCGAGAACAATTTCGGACCATAACCCGCTCCTAATCCGGCTAGCATGGATAGCGGAGAAGCCCAGGATTCCGCTCTGGAAACTGAGGCCGGAGACCCTAGAGGACCCCCTCTTTGGGGAGGCCCTGGCGGAGGGAGTGGACCTATATTTCGCAGAAAATGCAGGGACGGCGACCTCTAGAGCGACGGAATGGGACGCCTTGAAGGTAGTGGTGAGGGGCATTTGTATTAAGGATTATGTAGGCGTGCGGAAAGTACTGCTGGGCGACTTGACTAAGGCGGACACTACGCTTAGAGAGGTAGAGAGGAGGCGGCCCGGACACCCAGACCTCCAGGAGGCTCTATGTGCGGCCAAGGAGGCAGTGGCCGTTGAAGTGGAGAGACTTCGAGCCTTCGACTACAAGCGATATGTACTGCGCTCCCATGTTGAAGGCGATAAGGCGGGCACGCTCCTGGCATGGCTCTCGAACCCCACAAGACGGTGCGCTCCCATACTCCAACTGAGGGACACAGCGGGCGTGGTGCAACACACACAGCTGGGCATAGTCAACGGCTTTCAGCAATATTACGAGGGTCTATACCGGAGTACCCCGGGAGACAGGACGGGGCTGGTGGAACCCTTCCTGGCTGACCTGCCCCTGCACCGGCTGGAGGCGGACCAGGCGAAAGATTTAGGGTCTGATATAGACGTGGGGGAGATACGGTCGGCGGTGCGGCGCATGGCAAGGAACAAATCGCCGGGAATTGATGGACTCCCTATAGAGTTCTATAGCAAGTACCTGGACGCGCTGGCACCACGGCTCCTGACTGTCTATAGAGAGGCCAAGACGACGGGCCGGCTGCCGCAGTCGATGCGGGAGGCGTTAGTGGTCCCACTATTGAAACCCGGCAGGGAGGGCGGTGACCCTGCGTCCTACCGACCACTCTCCATGCTCACAGCGGATTATAAAATCCTGAGCTCCATACTAGCGGCGAGGCTCCTGCCTCATATGACGGGGCTTGTACACGGCGACCAGAACGGGTTTATACCACAGCGCAACACCTCACTGAATATCAGAAGGCTTGTCCGTATCATGGACGGGCTCGACGGCGGGGCAGGGACGGAGCTGGTCCTCTCAGTCGACATCGAAAAGGCCTTCGACAGCCTCGAGTGGGACTACCTCTATGCTGTTCTGGAGCGCCTCGGGCTGGGTGCCGGTTACATTCACTGGACGAAGGTCCTTTATGCGGGGGCGATGGCAAGAGTGAAGGTGGGTTCGACTGTATCCCTCCGCTACCCAGTGGAGCGGGGCACACGTCAGGGCTGTTCCCTCTCGCCGCTGTTATTTGCGCTGGCTATTGAGCCGTTGGCGGCTGCGGCCCGGACAGGGCAGCATACTCGCGGAGTGCGGGCCCGAGACGGACACCATTTCATCTCGCTATATGCCGATGACCTACTGTTGTTCCTCAGCGACGGTGTGGAGGACCTGCAGAGGGCGGAAGCCCTGCTGGAGAGCTTCGGAGAGATGTCGGGCCTAAGGGTTAACTGGCCCAAAACGAGCTTGTTCCCGCTCCTGGAGGGCACTGCCCAGCCACAGCACCGATCCGAGGCGGTCTGGAGCCCTACCTGTATAAAATATCTGGGGGTCCACGTTTACCACAAACCAGGAGACTTGCTTGAGGGCAACCTGGGGCGCTGCATACGTGGACTGAAGGGCTGTATGGCCTTTTGGGCCACGTTACCACTGTCGGTAGCGGGCCGGATATCACTACTTAAGATGGTCGCCCTGCCGAGATTACTGTATTATTTCCGGACGCTCCCAATCTGGCTACCCGGCTCTTTCTTTAGGCAACTTAAGTCTCAGATTACGGCGTTCATCTGGGGAACGGGTCGATGCAGAGTAGCGCTGGCCACGCTTTCTCGCCCGAAGGATGAGGGGGGCTTGCGGTACCGGACTTTGAGCTATATTACCTAGCAGCCCAACTGCAAGTCTTCACGCAGGAAGTAGCGAGGGTGTTCCGGGGCCCAGAGGATGAAAGCTTACGGGGGACGCCCAGACATGTCCTAGCATATGTAACCCTCCAACAGCGGCTGGACAGTCGGGATTTGTCACTGGAGCAGCGCACGTACCGACAATGCTGGAACCGGGCCCAAAAGAGAGCGGGTATCCAGCGCCCATATGCGCCCGAGATCCCCCTGGGCATGCTTACGGCCCTACCGCACGGCGGCGACTGGTCGCACCTACAGGACTGGGAGGAAGCGGGAATACAGGTGGTTGGGGACCTGTTTGAAAATGGCGCACTGCTCCCATTCCAGGAGCTGATAGATCGCTTTGGCATCCCGAGAGGGGGATTTCTGCTGCACGCAGCCGTAACCAGGGCGATGCAGGCCCACTGGGGCACGGGATTGGAGGAACCTGGGACGGCAGCGGCGTGCCAATACACCATGATGGCGGCAGGCACGATCAAGGCGGTAACGTGCCTCTATAATCGGATGCTCAGAGAGAATACCCCTCCACTCGCATCCCTCAAAGCCAAATGGGAAGCGGACCTAGGAAGGGAAATACCTGACACAACGTGGGAGCAACTTGTCCGCAGGGCTCGCAACAGCACAAGGAACGCTAGGTTCCAGCTAATCCACTACTATGTGCTGCACAGGGCGTATATGACCCCGGGCAGAATCAGGCGGTATTTTGGAGATGAGACAGCGGCCTGCCCTAGGTGCCCGGAAGAGGGGGCCGAACTGGTGCACATGCTGTGGGCATGCCCGGCCCTGCGGGAATATTGGCAGGACATAGGAGAGGTGTTGAATGAGGTGACTGACAGATCCATAGAATACGGTCCAGCGGAATGTCTCTTGCACTGGTTCCCCCACACCCCCAAGAATAAACTTACCAGTAAGTTTATAGACATGGGACTGATGGTGGCCAAGAGGGAGATCACGAAGAACTGGAAGGCGAGAGTGGGGCCAACTCCGCGGAGGTGGCGGCAGGAATTTCTGAAATGGGCCGCGGCAGACAGCACACATAGGTACCAGCTTGCGCGTAGGACCCCTAGCCCAACAGCAGCTGACACTGCTACCTCATGGGAAGTAATGGTGCAGGCACTTAGGGACAGCGAGGCTGATGATGAGGGGGAGGCCCCCGGGGCGGATGGGACGGAGGAGGTGAACTGAGGCCCTAGGCGCAGCAGGTATGCAGGGGGGATGACACTAGCAATCCAGGAATGGTCGCAATGGAACCTCAGGCAGGTGGTGGTGGGTGGGATTGGTTGGGGGGGGAGTTCGGGGCTTTGCGCAGGGAAGGGGAGTTGGGGATTAGCGCGTAGTTAGGTAGGACTATAAAAGTAGGCATACACAGTAATCCGGACATTGATTACTCCTCCATATGGAACGTCAGGTGTGGACGAGCAGAGACATCATCGCCGCCCAACCCCAGGGTTGTGGGCATGTAGGCTGTGTACAGGTTGACGAAGCAAGTTGAAAGTCTGCTGCATTTATGATGATACTGCTATGTGCAATGACCTGTACAGGTATGTCTACAATAAAAATTATTTAAAAAAAAAAAAAAAAAAAAAAAATCACAGGGTTCCAGTCAGCTGGAGTCAGCTGTACAATCTTTATATGACAGCTGGGAAAGGAACGATCCAAGAGAGGAATAGGAAAGGGGAACATGGACCAAACCAAAGGAGAGTAATTAGGTATTTACAACATATACGTTTGTGAATCAGGCCCATGGAGGTCTCTCACTTTTTACATTTTCAGGTGTATGAAACGTGAATCTTTTGTATTCCTCCGAGTATTTCTTGCAGACAGTGGATTCTGCATCAGAAGCCCCAAACATCTTCAAAGTGTGACATTTCTGCCGGGGGGGGGGGAGGGGGTGGGCTTCAGCTCCAATTCTGGGCGCTCCATGACTAACAATAAAATCCCCAGGGAGCGTAAAGAAACAAGGATTTGTTTTGTGAACCGTTCAGGGGCGGCTCTGGGCAGGGAGCGGAGGTAGGGGGCCCCGGAAGAGGGTGTCCGGGCGGGGCGGAGTGCGAAGGCCAGCGAAGAGGGGGGATTCAGGGTGTTTGGAAGTGGAACGGAGCCGGAGGCTGCCAAATCACTGCCAGGGGCCGCCACGCAAATATGTATCCATCCTCAGAGGATTATTATATTAAGGATATATATTGGCGTGGTGGCCCCTGGGGTTTGGTGGCCCTGTGCAGGTGAACAGCTTGCACATGCCTAAGACCGCCCCTGAGTGAACCATCATGGACACAAAGACATTGTCATACCATCTAAATACCATTGAGGAAAGGACCTGTAAAGGAGAAAGGATTGTTGGAGGTGAGAGGGCGAAGGGGTTACAGCATTTTAAGCTATGGCAGTCAGTCATGGCAAACTTCCAATGCCTACTTTGTGTACATGATATTTCACGACTCACAAAAATTCCTCCCTCCTTCATTGCAGAACATCCTTGGAGCTACAGTCCAAACTTTTCTTCTGGTAGTTTAGAGTGAGAACTAGAGAAAGGGACATAATAATCAGCTAAAATGCACAAACATAATACTCAATAAAATTGTGCAGGGAACTTGTGGTGGGCAGTGGGAGAGTGAGGTGTATTAAGGGGTAGAGCATGGGGGTGTGAGAGAAGCCAGTGGGAGGGAATATGCAAAAACAAGCTTTCCAAACATTTCCAAACATTTTAGATGTGTGATTGTTTACAGTCACTGTGAAAGGCTGACAGGTCCTGGAAACAGTCACCTGCGTGGTACAAGTTTCATTCCCAACGACCTACATTAGGTGGTGCAGTGCCTGCAGTTTTTATGTTTCTTTTTTTATATTTGGAAAATGATACAAAAGTTTATACATCGTTTCTAATTTAATTAATAGCAGCAGGCTTGATCCAAATTTTAATAAATGACCTAATCTATAATTCATGATAAACAAAAGGAATGCCCTTATTTAGTAAAAACAAAGACTTCGAATTATAGGATTTTTTTTCCTAAAAGAGATGTTAATGAATCTAAACTTCAAAAGGCAAGCAAGTGAGGTAAAACTCAATTAGGTAATGAGATAATTAATCAGTCATTCAAACTACTTTCCGGAATAAGGGGCCTATTATGATGGCGGGTGGATCGCCACTGCCCGGCTGGCGGTGGCGATCCGTCCGCCATCACAAGTACATTTACCCCCGCCATATTACCATGGCAGGGGGTACAGTGGCGGATGGAAAGCCTGTCCGCCGCTTTTCCGCCGGTCTGCAAACCCCACGATTGCCGGCTGGGCAGAAAAGACCCACAATAAGCAAGGCACCACCATCCATATTATGATTATAGTTCCTCCGTTTGTAGTGACAGAAAAATATTTTTCTTTCTTCTCCACAGCTGTGAGGTCCTGATGAGAACTCCACACTAAATAGGGGTTCGAAACGCGTAGACCGCTTGTTCTACACCTTAAGATCGTCTAAATACATTTAATTGTATTGAAATGCTCTAAAATGAACAAATTGTTGTCTATGGTATAATAAGTTGCATTATTGTATATCGATTTGTAAATAAAGTATGGTTGTTGGATGTGTGCGAGAGTGTAAGAATGGAATGTGTACTGTTGATCAACGAAGTGTGAAATTGAAGAAAGAAGTATTTTCATTGTTTTTACTGTGGAATAGTTTTTGTATGATGACTGTAAAAATTTGGTGAAAATTAACCAACAAATGTTCAAAAAATATGAATAAAAAGTGATTCATTCAGACTGATTTTCAAGTCGTATACTCACATAAAGTTTGTTTCTTATAGTGAAGAACTCAAGAAGGTTAATTAACTATATCAGTATTGGCTCTTGTATAGTTCACTTTAAAATTGCGGCAGGTCTGGTTTACAGCACCACCCGCCGCAATGTTAAAGATGCTGGATGCGACCGCCAGGGTGGTGGTCGCATCTTAATTGGCCTTGCGGGACCACCGCACCTCTGCCGGTCAGTCCCGTTTTCTGTTACGTGGCGGGCGGACAAAGGGCCCTAAGTGTATAGAGCTAAATAATAATCTGAGGCAGTTTGTAGAGTTTAGTGTCAATAAGACAGCCTGGTGGTTTATGCACCAGTTGCACAAATACGTGCGTGTAAGACTAAGGCTATTTTTTGTGTTCGAAATTTATTATGACAGTCGTCAGAGTCCTGGGGGCGGGTCCAATAGGATTTTAAAAAAACAATAATAAAACGGGTTAGAAACCTTATTGTTTTATTTGTTGTGGCTGGCGGGGGGGGGGGGGGGGGGGGGCGGCGCTTCTTCACCCTAATGGAGGGGCTGTCCCCCATGTTTATGTCAGCATGAACAAGTGAACTTGAGGTGTTTTACATACAACATTTTTTGTGCATGTGATCTTTCTTGATCCATGTATAATCAGACTACAAATATCGTTTAGTTACGAGGAATGAGCCACTGCACTGGAATATATTATTGGGGCATTTCTGGAAAATAATTCGAACATCCAATTAACAAGCAGACCTGTATTTCAAGAAATTTAAAAATATAGCTCAATGTTCATGTGTTTTGTTCATTTAAATTCACATTTTTTTTGCCCTTAATTCTTTCAATGCCTGCAGATTCGAATAAGAGCCACTCAATACGTCACCCTCTCTGGGAATTATCAGTGGTATTCAAACAGATCTGAAATCTAGAACAAATGAAACAAACAGGATTAGTTTGCTATTTCATGGGACCAACTTAAAAATTACACTTCGGAAAAAAAATGAATGAAACTGCACGTGGATATTTATCAAATAGTTATAAAACGTGATGGTCAGTCAATATGTATTCCTCCAACCTCAAAGATGTGATTCCCTGATCCTCCACCTAAGCCTGCTCTTCCTCTTCACCCCCTTGCCTTACCATCACTGTCAAAGTATTTTGACTGTGTGCCTCATTATGTACATATAATTGCAGTGCCAGTCAATTTAGTAAGCAAAATCGTTGCATGTCAATGATATCATATGTATCTCAATACATTTTTTTTTATAAAAACAAACAAAACAGTGAGGTTGCAAGTCAGACATGCGCCGTTAGGACTACAACACATATGCATTATCACAACTATGAGACTCTAACTCTGTCTTCGACCCCTTCCAGCTCCCCCCAGCCATCCTCGTCCTGCTCCCCCTTTGTGGACTCTACATTCCTGCTCCACTGCCGAACTGAACACTGCAGGTATTATCACCTCTATATCTCTGGGGCACTGACACCCTCGTCAGCCCCTGCCCCTCTGTCGCGCCCCCCCCCCCCCCTCCACCCCTCAAGTATGTAGAGTCCCCAAAAGTTCTTCGGCCTGCACCTCGGAGGTAGTAGTTCACTAAAGCTCTCCGATTGTGTGCAGCAATAAAGGACGTCACGGGACCATTGTGGTATAGTGGGTAAGGGTCCTCTCAGCCAACTCATCGCTACTCTGCGTTTTGCCATCAGCAGCAACATATCCACCAGTCTGCGAGCAGCTTTCGGCAGCTTCCTATAGTAGCCCAGGAGCGCTACCACCGGGTCAGGGGGGATGTCCAGCTCCACTATCGTGCTTATCTCCCAAAATATGTTTTCCCAGAATTTAAAAACTCCAGGACATCCCCACGCTAAATGGATAAAGTACGCCGTTGGGAAGCAACATCTTTCACAAGCTGCGTCCTCTTGAAGGCCATACCGGTGCAGTCTCTCTGGTGTGTGGTACATTCTATTATTAGGAGACAAAATTAGGTGATTTTGCACAATCATAAAATGTGTATCTTTATAAAGCTATTTTCATATTTGGGTGGTAACTTAGCAAATGCAACATGGGTTGTAATTTTCGAGGGTTGGTGCTTTACCATGTGAAAAACTACGCTTGCAATAAACTACAGATGAACTGCATTAATGCAGGCTTTGTGTCATTTAAACACAGCAATAGGCTTATTGTGCAATGCACAAAAGCAATTGATGAACTGTTACATTGCATGTTCTGCCAGGCTCCCATGCCATGGTTCTACCAGGCTCTGATGCCATGGTTCTACCAGGCTCCCATGCCATGGTTCTACCAGGCTCCCATGCCATGGTTCTACCAGGCTACCATGCCATGGTTCTACCAGGCTATGATGCCATGGTTCTACCAGGCTCCCATGCCATGGTTCTACCAGGCTCTCATACCATGGTTCTACCAGGCTCCCATGCCATGGTTCTGCCAGGCTCCCATGCCATGGTTCTACCAGGCTCCCATGCCATGGTTCTGCCAGGCTCTGATGCCATGGTTCTGCCAGGCTCCCATGCCATGGTTCTGCCAGGCTCCCATGCCATGGTTCTACCAGGCTCCCATGCCATGGTTCTACCAGGCTCTCATACCATGGTTCTACCAGGCTCCCATGCCATGGTTCTACCAGGCTCTGATGCCATGGTTCTACCAGGCTCCGATTCCATGGTTCTACCAGGCTCTGATGCCATGGTTCTACCAGGCTCCCATGCCATGGTTCTGCCAGGCTCCCATACCATGGTTCTACCAGGCTCCCATTCCATGGTTCTGCCAGGCTCCCATACCATGGTTCTACCAGGCTCCGATTCCATTGTTCTACCAGGCTCATAGCCATGGTTCTACCAGGCTCCCATGCCATGGTTCTACCAGGGTATGATGCCATGGTTCTACCAGGCTCCCATGCCATGGTTCTACCAGGCTCTCATACCATGGTTCTACCAGGCTCCCATGCCATGGTTCTGCCAGGCTCCCATGCCATGGTTCTACCAGGCTCTGATGCCATGGTTCTGCCAGGCTCCCATGCCATGGTTCTACCAGGCTCCCATGCCATGGTTCTGCCAGGCTCTGATGCCATGGTTCTGCCAGGCTCCCATGCCATGGTTCTGCCAGGCTCCCATGCCATGGTTCTACCAGGCTCCCATGCCATCCATGGTTCTACCAGGCTCTCATACCATGGTTCTACCAGGCTCCCATGCCATGGTTCTACCAGGCTCTGATGCCATGGTTCTACCAGGCTTCGATTCCATGGTTCTACCAGGCTCTGATGCCATGGTTCTACCAGGCTCCCATGCCATGGTTCTGCCAGGCTCCCATACCATGGTTCTACCAGGCTCCCATGCCATGGTTCTGCCAGGCTCCCATACCATGGTTCTACCAGGCTCCGATTCCATTGTTCTACCAGGCTCATAGCCATGGTTCTACCAGGCTCTCATGCCATGGTTCTACCAGGCTCTGATGCCATGGTTCTACCAGGCTCCCATGCCATGGTTCTACCAGGCTCCCATGCCATGGTTCTGCCAGGCTCCCATGCCATGGTTCTACCAGGCTCCCATGCCATGGTTCTACCAGGCTCCCATGCCATGGTTCTACCAGGCTCCCATGCCATGGTTCTACCAGGCTCTCATACCATGGTTCTGCCAGGCTCCCATACCATGGTTCTACCAGGCTCTGATGCCATGGTTCTGCCAGGCTCTCATGCCATGGTTCTACCAGGCTCCGATTCCATTGTTCTACCAGGCTCATAGCCATGGTTCTACCAGGCTCTCATGCCATGGTTCTACCAGGCTCCCATGCCATGGTTCTACCAGGCTCCCATGCCATGGTTCTACCAGGCTCCGATTCCATGGTTCTACCAGGCTCATACCATGGTTCTACCAGGCTCCCATGCCATGGTTCTACCAGGCTCTGATGCCATGGTTCCACTAGGCTCCCATGCCATGGTTCTACCAGGCTCCCATGCCATGGTTCTACCAGGCTCCCATGCCATGGTTCTACCAGGCTCTGATTCCATGGTTCTACCAGGATCGTTCTATGTTCTAATGGTGTCTGTTTCATTGGTCCGGGTGTCCCTTGCGCACACCCACAAACGGGCCTTCTTAAGAGTTTCCCAGAGTGATTTCTCTCCTCCTTCAGACACAAAGATTTTAGTAATGAATCCATCACCCAAATATTGGGACACAGGCATCCCTGACTGGATAAACTGAAACCCTTTTAAAGTGTAAAAGCTGAACCTTTTCCTAAGAATCCACAATGTTATGTCTCTGTCGCAGAGCCATCTCCTTATGGCACTGTTGGGTGACTTTGACTTTGTCCCTAACCTGCTTTTATTTCAGCCTCTTGCAAGTCATAGACTCCAGATTGGGGAAAGCCAGCTTCTGCGCCGGATCCTACGCTGGATCTCCGTACCTGTTCTCGACACCAGCAATTAAGAACAGTCTTAGACAGGCAAAGAAAATGCTCCATGATACAGAAGGATCTACAACATCTCTTCTGAGTCTCTGTTGGTGGCTCAACTTACCTTACCTGTTCGAATCCAGAGACAACTTACAGTCACTGTGGAAATATGTAGAAAGACTGAGGCTTTGTAACTAGCGTCATCACTGGCCATCAAGGAGTAGCTGGCTCCTCTTTTTTCACTTTGGATTCTTCTGCACTTTTTGGCCCCAGAGCAGTGCAAAGCCTGGAGATTCAGGAAAGTATGTAGGATGTACACATGTGTCTATGTGCTTAGTCACAACTTAGCCTAGAGAAAGACTGATCTAGAGAGAATTCACTGGTGAAGCACTAAGGGGCATATTATCAAGAGCGGCGTTAAAATTATCTCCGCTTTAGTGGAAGGAAACTGCAGCTAAACTGGCGATAATGGGCTTGATAATATGTCCTTGAGAATTCCAATAGAAGCCCATGCTCACACCAGAACATGGGCTTCTATTGGAATTCACAAGGGCATAACATCAACCCCATTATCACCGCTTTAGCAGCAGTTTCCTGATGCTCAAGCGGCAATACTTATTATTATTATTTTTTTTTATTTCAAATCATTTTTATTGAGGAAATAAGGAAAATAAGAAAAAAGCATACAGTACAATAAGGCTTCAATTACATAGATTGATTCGAATGTGTTGTTAGGCGACACTACACAGAACTGAAATGAAAATGAAAAATGTACAGTTACATGACAATCCAAGCTATTAGTAAACCAGGTTATTCATAATGAGGTCAGGTGCAAAGCTCCGCAGCTGGAGGGCCAGTCACGGGAATATACAGCATTAAGTGTTCCCTCACGGAGGGTCAAAGTGAAAAGACGATATATTCAGTGATTTCCAGAGTCTCTTATTGGAAGGTCGCCCTGCAGCAGATTGCAACGCCGGATTATCTGCTCCTCTCAGGAAGGAGAGCCATTCTTGCCAGATTTTAAAGTTGACCTCTGATGTGTTTTTCCATTTGCATAGAATCACCTTACACGCCAGCGTTAGCATTAAGTCCAAAAGTTGGCGATCATGAGCGTTTGGTAATTGTGGTTCTAGTGCTCCTAATATGATGTAGACAAAATCCCTCACGGGATTAATGTTGAAAACATGGTGTATACACTCAAAGATCTTCCCTCAGAAGGTCTGTAATATAGGGCAATGAAAGAACATATGGGCAAGATCACCAATCCCTGTCTGGCAATTCCAACAAGTGGGTGTATCCCTCAAGTGGCACCTAAAAAGTCTATTTGGGGTCCAGAACGTCCTGTTCAGTAACATGTATTTAGTCTGGCAGAGGATTGGGGACACTTTATTGGATAAGGCAGGTCTATGGATCATATCTCAGTGAAACACCACCCCCGTTGAGTTAGGTTCTGATTCCCATTTGCCTTCAACCTGTCTGTGGGATTTCTTGGGCAGAGGGAGTAGTAGCTTATAGACTTTAGAGACGAAATGGCCAGCATGAATGAGGCGTGGTAAGTGGGTCACAAGCCAAGGTGTACTAGTGGCAAGGCTGCGGTTTGATACAATGGCTTTCAGTTTCAAAAACTGATAAAAGTCCATGGGAGTCAGGTTATATGTCGCTTGTAGAGTCGAAAAAGGGAGGGGCTGTGTTCCCTCATAAAGGTCAGTAACCATGTTAATGCCTTTCTTAGACCATGAGTCCCAAAAGAGAGTTTTGCCTTCTAATTTAAACAGGTGGTTTCTCCAAAGGGCCATAAACATGGATTTTTTGATTGTTAAGTTAGTTTTATGGGCCTGGTCGAGCCTTAACCAAGCTCGCCTGGTATTCAGCATGATGTACTTGGAGTGAGGCAAGTGAGCTAGATCCATGGTAAGGAGGGTCGGTAGAGGCGCATGGGCGATGATCGATTTTTCAATGGTTTACCACATTGGGACATAAGATGGGGAGTCTACCAACCAATGCGCTCCTTGCTTGCAGAAGAATGCTGTCTGGTAATTTCTGAACGAGGGAAGACCCAGGCCGCCCTTTTCTTTTACCAGTTGCAGCTTTTTCATTGATACCCTGGCTTTCTTCCCCGCCACAGGAATCCGCCAAACAGTTTATCCACCTTTTTGATGAAGTCATCCGTAAATGTCATGGGGAGCATGCTGGCCAGATAGTTCACCAGTGGTGTGGACATAATTTTAAGGGTTTCTGCCCTGCCCCACCATGAAAGGAACTTGGGTGACCACCCTTCTAATAATGAGGAGATCTTTTTCAGGGTTAGTTCCTCATTAATTCTTAAAGTTGAGATTAGGTCCTTTCCAAACTCAAGTCCTAAGTACTTAAAACAGTGTGGTTGCCAAGTAAGGCCGGAAGTTCCAAGGATGTCTCTATTACCAATGTTATTCAGGAGTTTGACCTCCGTTTTATCCTTGTTCAGCTTGTAGCCCGAGACCCTAGAAAACTCATTGATGGTATCCATGAGTGCGGGGATAGCTTCATCCGCTTTCTCCGACATAATAAGCACATCATCCGCATAGGCGGTTAGTTTTATAGTACAATCTTGAAATGGAATACCGGCAATAGCATCGTTATGTCTTATGTGGTAAAGGAATGGCTCGATTGCTAACAAAGACGGAGAGAGGGGGCACCCTTGTCTCGTTCCCTGTTGCAATCGCAAAGAAGAGGAGAAAGAGCCACCTGCCCTAACCCTTGCAGTGGGACAGGAATAGGGGGACATTACTAGTTTCGTAAATGTTACGCCTAGGTTGAATTTATGTAAGACTGCTTCCAGGAAGGACCAATCAACTTTGTCGAAAGCCTTTTCGGCATCTAATGTTATTGCCGCAGTGGGTGTATCCAAAAGTTTCGCTTTCTCCAGAACGTGCGCTAATACCCTAGTATTATCACTAGATAGTCTGTTTTTTAGAAACCCTGCTTGAGAAGGGTGGATTAGACTAGGTAGTACTCGCTGTAGGCGAGCCGAGAGGATCCTAGCTAGGAGCTTGCAGTCAAGATTGATTAGGGAAATGGGTCTATAGTTTTTCGGGAGGGAGGGATCTTTACCATCTTTTGAGAGTACTGCGATAAAAGCCTCAGCCAGGGTACCTTTAACCTCACCTGTGTCATTTATTTCCCGGAAGAGGTGGAGAAGAGGTTCCACCAGCAGAGAGGGAAAAGTTTTATAAAATTTAGCTGTGAACCCATCTGGGCCAGACGCTTTTCCACATTTTAAGGCTTTGATCGCTTGCTCTATTTCAGTCGTCGTGATCGGTTCATTAAGGCACAGTTGCTCTTCAGAGGAGAGCTTTGGTAAGTCACATTCGTTCAGGTAATCCTGAATCCTGCTCTCCTCCACAGATGTATTTTTGGCATATAAGGTTTCATAAAAGTCTTTAAATACTTCGGCTATTTCGTCTGGCTCTGAGTGACCAACCCCTGATGTGTCCTCAATGATATTGATTGTGTTCTTCTGAACTTTGAATTTTAGGCATGCGGCCAGGCTTTTGCCCGCTTTATTTGACTCACAGAGTTTAAACCTACGTCTCCTGTCTAACCATACTCCTGCCCTTTCACTCACAAGTTTATTATATTCATACTTCTTGTTAGCCATGGCATTGAGTGTCATGTTCTCCCTGTCTATCTGGTGTTTATTTTCTAGTTCCAATATTTCACGTTCTAGTGCTTCCAATTTCATGTTATGGTCTTTGTTCATTGCTGATCGAATTTTAATGCATACCCCCCTAATCGTGCTTTTTAGGGCCTCCCATCGAACGAGATCGGAGGTATCCCCCCTCTCATTCAGCTCCAAATATGAATTATCGGCAGACTTGATAGCAATCCGGTGCTGCTCTTCATTCAATATTTCATCATTTAAGCGCCATGACGTTTGTCATGAAGAGGGCTTTATGTTGGTGATGGAAAGGGAAATACATGAGTGATCTGACATAACTCTTGGTTCTATTGATGTATCTTCTATCCTCTGGACCCCGTTCTGTGTAATAAAAATGTAATCGATACAAGAGTAAGAGTCATGTGGGGAGGAGTAGAACGTGTAGTCCCTATATGTGGGATTTTGTAGTCTCCACGCATCAACCAGGTGGAAACGGTTGCATAAGTTAAGAAATGCTTTATGTGATTTGTTTGGTTTGAAGGTGCACAGTGAGCCTCTATCTAGGGTAGGGTCCATGGGAAGGTTGAAATCCCCAGCCAATAGGCGTACAGCCGAATCTGGAATGTTCTCAACCTGCTTCCCCAGGTCCTCCCAGAATTTTAGATCGCTAGTGTTAGGAGCATAAATGTTGGTAACATAGAATTTTGTGCTGTCTCTACTCAGTTTGGCTGTAACCGATCTGCCTTTTTCATCTGCCGTTGATGAAGGAAGTTCAACTTTGGATTTTTTCGCTATCAACACCAGTACCCCGTTCTTCTTACCCACCGCCTTAGATTCCACCACCTCAGAGTAGTATTTATTCCTTAACGTGTAGAATTGTTTAGCATCAAGTTTGGTCTCCTGCAACAGAACAATATCCCCTTTCTGTCTGCGTAAATAGTCTAGTATCTTTTGCCTCTTTATGGGTTGGTTCAACCCTTTTACATTCAAGGACAGTATTTTCAATTTGCTTACAATGGCCACGCCAAGCGGCGTGTCAATTGTGGGGTGTACCATCTTAAAACGTTACGAACATTATATGATCCATATGATTCTTAGGTAAGCTTGTTATATGCAATCCGACATGTGCATAGATTATGACGTACCCCAGAGACATGTTAAGTACAGCACCCGACCAATCAAGATAGCAAATAGTCATGTGAGCTTGTGAGAATGACATGCAAACGTCAAATGTTATCAGTACAAAAAATAAGCAAGGAAAAGAAAACATACAACACATACCCTCCCCTAGCCCCCTACTCCCCCGTCCCCACCCGCCCCAACAGCAAACAGTAAGCATGGTGACTTGAGAAAAATCGCAGTGCTTTCCTCCCGTCAGTACTTAATATCATAGGAACATTGGAACTGTTTCCTTAAACAATAAACCTTTTGCTAGTCCTACTAGTCCTACAAGAGATGTATCCCAAGCTTGGTATCCCAGTTACATTCATGCAGAAGCAAGGACCCATCTATGTAACAGTAAGCAAATCAACTTTGTGCTTGAATAAGCTAGTGGACGGATTTATGAACATTTCCACCACCAGAAGTCCCTCTGAAGCAGCATATACCTAGGTCTAAGAAATGGAATGCGAAAAGAGGTGTCTTGTTATAGCCTGTTATATATTTCCTACTATATCCTACCAAACTGCAACAAGATCAGCATTTCAAGTATGAATTGTAACATGTCACCTAACGTCAGTCAACCCATCGTCTCCATTTGGAACAGTAATTAGCAAATACAACGGCATATAGTGCGTAGCACAGTCGTAGGCCAGAACAGTAGGATGCCTTTAAGTCTATCATTTTGTGTGACGAAATAGACAATATACGGTACAAAAGGGGGTGGTGATGGACGGAGCATCTGAATCAATCAAACACTCACACCCAGTCAAAAGATCTGGGTTGAATCCATCACCGTTCTTTAGCCCACTCTGCCACCCCAGTTCAGACATGGCTATATGCAAATCAGTCTGACCCTGTGCCTCATGGGAACAGTCCAGCCCGAACTGCCAAGCCATGTCTTCCCTGGACCGGAAACAAGCTTCCGAGGACCGGTTTCTGGCATTCCAGCCGTCTTCAGCCCAGCTTGCTTGAATCCAAATGCAAAGTGAGCAAGGGACTCACGTCTGAGCATACCCTGCCACACTTATGGCGGCCAAAAGCAGTACAAGAGGGGCTGGTGATGGACGGAGCATCTGAATCAATCAAACACTCACACCCAGTCAAAAGATCTGGGTTAAATCCATACCCACCCCCTGTTGTTTAATTATTTTGTCCACCATAAGCGTGGAAGGGTATACTCAGACGTGAGTCCCTTGCTCATTGCACCATCAGGATTCAAGCAAGCCGGGCCGAAGACGGCTGAAATGCCAGAAACCGGTCCCCGGAAACTTGTTTCCTTCCCAGTGAAAGAATTGGCTTGGTAGTATGGTTTGCCCTGTTCCCATGATGCACTGGGCCAGGGACAGACTAATTTGCATATAGCCAGGTTCTGAGCTGGGATGGTGCAGTGAGCTAAAAAAGGATGTTGGATTAAGCCCTGATCTCTTGACTGGGTGAGAGTATTCTGCTTAATTCAGAAACTCTGTCCATCACCACCCCCTGTTGTTTAATTATTTTGTCCACCATAAGCGTGGAAGGGTATACTCAGACGTGAGTCCCTTGCTCATTGCACCATCAGGATTCAAGCAAGCCGGGCCGAAGACGGCTGAAATGCCAGAAATCGGTCCCCGGAAGCTTGTTTCCTTCCCAGTGAAAGAATTGGCTTGGTAGTTTGGTTTGCCCTGTTCCCATGATGCACTGGGCCAGGGACAGACTAATTTGCATATAGCCAGGTTCTGAGCTGGGATGGTGCAGTGAGCTAAAAAACGGTGTTGGATTAAGCCCTGATCTCTTGACTGGGTGAGAGTATTCTGCTTAATTCAGAAACTCTGTCCATCACCACCCCCTGTTGTTTAATTATTTTGTCCACCATAAGCGTGGAAGGGTATACTCAGACGTGAGTCCCTTGCTCATTGCACCATCAGGATTCAAGCAAGCCGGACCGAAGACGGCTGAAATGCCAGAAACAGGTCCCCGGAAGCTTGTTTCCTTCCCAGTAAAAGAATTGGCTTGGTAGTTTGGTTTGCCCTGTTCCCATGATGCACTGGGCCAGGGACAGACTAATTTGCATATAGCCAGGTTCTGAGCTGGGATGGTGCAGTGAGCTAAAAAACGGTGTTTGATTAAGCCCTGATCTCTTGACTGGGTGAGAGTATTCTGCTTAATTCAGAAACTCTGTCCATCACCACCCCCTGTTGTTTAATTATTTTGTCCACCATAAGCGTGGAAGGGTATACTCAGAAGTGAGTCCCTTGCTCATTGCACCATCAGGATTCAAGCAAGCCGGGCCGAAGACGGCTGAAATGCCAGAAACCGGTCCCCGGAAGCTTGATTCCTTCCCAGTGAAAGAATTGGCTTGGTAGTTTGGTTTGCCCTGTTCCCATGATGCACTGGGCCAGGGACAGACTAATTTGCATATAGCCAGGTTCTGAGCTGGGATGGTGCAGTGAGCTAAAAAACGGTGTTGGATTAAGCCCTGATCTCTTGACTGGGTGAGAGTATTCTGCTTAATTCAGAAACTCTGTCCATCACCACCCCCTGTTGTTTAATTATTTTGTCCACCATAAGCGTGGAAGGGTATACTCAGACGTGAGTCCCTTGCTCATTGCACCATCAGGATTCAAGCAAGCCGGGCCGAAGACGGCTGAAATGCCAGAAACCGGTCCCCGGAAGCTTGTTTCCTTCCCAGTGAAAGAATTAGCTTGGTAGTTTGGTTTGCCCTGTTCCCATGATGCACTGGGCCAGGGACAGACTAATTTGCATATAGCCAGGTTCTGAGCTGGGATGGTGCAGTGAGCTAAAAAACGGTGTTGGATTAAGCCCTGATCTCTTGACTGGGTGAGAGTATTCTGCTTAATTCAGAAACTCTGTCCATCACCACCCCCTGTTGTTTAATTGAAATAGACAATATAGTCAATAACATAGTCAATAACATGAACTGAACCCGGAGATTAATACATTGTGTCGGATTGCAGGGAAAGCTCGGCAAGGCACCAATAGGTATCTATCCAAATGGCAGTAGCACCCTTGTGCCACTTAGAGAACAACAAACCTTCCACCGCCATGATCATAAAAAGTCTTACCATTGGCCATAGCATATCAAAATATCAGACAGAGTGTCTTACATAGTTAGCTTTAAGCAAAAGATACTCATTTGTAGCCAGAGGCTGAGGCTGCCATGTTGCCTGAATTGTTGGTGTCCATATCTTGTTCTTCCAGGTCATCCAGCATTCGCTTGAGTTTCATAGGATCCGAAAAGATGTGAGGGGTTCCTCGAACGATCACTCTGTATTTCGCTGGACCTACGAAGCCGAACTGATAACCCTTTGATTTCAGCTGTGGGCGGAGCGCCAGGAACGCTTTCCGCACATCCACTGTATCCTTGCTGTAATCCTGCGAGATATAAATCTTGGCGTTTTTCCATAAGATGTGGTTTGCTTCCGAACAAAGGCAAGGATCTGTTCCACATGCTGGTATCGTAACAGCTTACATACGATAGGTCTGGGACCTTTTTGGGTCTTAGTGATCCTCCCCGGTACTCTATGCGCCCTGTCGAATTCTAGGGGATGAACGAAGGTCAAGTTGGTGGCCTGTGTGAACCATGATTCCAGGAATGGTACACAGGATCCCTGTGAATCCTCGTATCTCTCAGGTATGCCGAAAATGCGAAGGTTCCCCCTCCGGTTCCTGTCTTCCAACTCGGCCAGCTTCCTTGTTGTTTGGTCTGAGGCTATGTTCAGACGTTTTAGAGCCGCACATGTTTTGACTTCAATATCCTCTAGTCGGCTAATCCTTGACTCCGTCTCTGCAAGTCGTGCATTGGTATCTCTTATGTCCTGTCGTATTGCTACTACTTCTTCTTTAGTCGACTTTGCTAGGTCTTTCACTTCGTCCAATCTGCTTAAGGTCATCTCTGTTGCATCACTAGTGACTTTCTTGCTTTTAATGGGTGAGCCTGGGTTTGAGTGGTCAGATTTGACCCTTTTCAGGGTATTTTGCTCCTTGGTCTCCATTACGCCGATTCTGGATTATAGCTGCTGGCTTGTGAATACCGTAGCTGTAAGATCGTGGGACTTATGTGTACCCTCCTCGTTAGCTTGTGGGAGTATCGCGGTGTGACCAACAGCAGCTGAGAGGTAATAGCACAAGGTGTGGCTGGATAATAGAGTGCGAGCAGCTAGATTGACGCACACACAGGGGACGTTAACAGGACAGAATGTCCTATATGTGACTCGAAGGGTATTGCCCCCTGATAAGTGTGCACAGTGACCAGTAGTCGTGGGTTGGACACAGTAGCAACGCACTTCCTTCATTTAGATCAGCTCTGGATACATTGAACACCCTTCCACATCGACGTTAAGTGCAGCGTCATATATTTAGCAACAGAACACTCAGTAGAGATGTACACCCATTGATGTTGTCGATAGAAGCGTTCCTGCCCTCGGATTGGTTAGGCCACCAACATCATTCCTCTAGGTAAAAGCAGATCAGACCTGCTTTCCCTGGGCCGCTATGTAGTACTCAACACCTGAATTGTTGTGAGGTGCCACGTCCTCCATTTTGTAAGCGCTCTTTTCAATTATGACAAACAGACGAACAGTCAGTAATGGCAGCGCAGCACATATTGAGGTCGCATTTTAGTTTGGCTCAACCTACAGATCATACGACTTTAGGACAGCATGTAATTGCTTGCGAATTTGCAAGGAAGTGTTCCCAAGGCCGCTGCACACGATCGTTTGGGGGCCGCCAGACACACGTATCCTTATAGTAACATACACTGCATACTTCAGAATCATGCTCGCAACCAGATGTCGGGATTCCTCTTGGAAGGACAATCCGCTGAGCCAAACTAGTACGGAGCCAGATTCAATGGAGATTTTGCTCGATTCCATGCATTTGGGCGCAGAAGCAGAGCTGGATCATTATGTACGGCTGTAAATATGGGCATCCGCCATCTTGAAAAAGCTCAGTGTGATAGATACAACGGACCACGGTGACTGGGGTAATTTTCAAAGTGTACTCACACGTTCATTGCTGAGGCCAGAGATCCGTCATATACCTTGTCGGACTCGGACGCACCGAGCTCCCTGTGCATGGGTAGATAGAGCGGCCCCGTCCGATGGTTGTAGAGGGTGCCGTACGCTCGCACTCCCGCCGGCACCAGAGGCAGGAGCATTCCCTTCGAAGTATGGAGTCCCTCGAGCACCTTCACGCCTGGAAGTCAGCTCATTTCACGCTCCTTACACTCCGATTCACAGTTCTGGGAGTGAATCCGAGATTGGGCTAGTGAAAGAGGTTCCAATCCCATCAACGATGCCGCATTACGGGAGGAGAAAAGCTCTAGACCGCCATTTTCCTCGGCGTCCAAACCACGCCCCAAAGCGGCAATAATTTTAAAGCCGTTTCTTGATAATATGCCCCCAACTTTTTTTTGAGTTCTGAAAATGGCTGATGATCTGAAGGGGTCAGTCTACTGAGCGCTTTGACAAACTTCTGAAGTGGGCAGCGGGGTCCAAGAAAAAGCTGGCATGTGTCTATGGGTTACACCTCCAATCGGAAATAGCCACTTTTTGGCCAGGAAAAGCTCATCTATCCTTCACGTACTCAGTGGCAAGCTTGGCCATTGACATTCCTTTCACAGTATGGTACTGGCCATTTCGAACTGTGGGAGGGGATAGGGACAGGTGGGGATTTTACACGAACTTTCCACATATGTCATGAAAATTTGAGGAGAGAGGAGGTTTACACCCGTACATATCTGTATATTTTGACCAGAATTTCCAAAGTTACTGATTTTCAGCCTCATCACACAGAAATGAAAAACTTACTCACCATAGTAGCTTTGGCTACCTAACTCCATAGGAAACTTCAATCATCAAACTTCTCCCACGTTCATGACTCAGTTCTGCTGTTTAGTTTTCAATCCTTCTGACTCATTTTTCTAAAAACTTAAAACGTTAGCAACAACACGACGCAGCATAATCAAAGATCTAAAAATCTGAAACAGAACATTTTTGGCTTCACATTTTAAGATATATTTGTATCTATTGAATAGGCATAAAACATTAAATCAAGATATATTTAAACCATGAACATTGCTATTTTTCAATATCAAGAACCATACTACGATAGTCTGAATTATTGTATTGAGTATAATGTTTTACATTTTTTTTTATTGCCAACAGTACTTGAAAGGCTTCAAACATTAAGGAGAAGGGTTTAGATGCTAAAGCCTGCATGGTCGGCTAAACCACTAATGTTTTTATAGCTTCCACATTTAGTGATTTTTAAGTTTCTTTGGAGGGTGCAAATGGCCTGCTTGGCTGTCTGTGTTCATTTACAAAAAGGAACAGAAAATAGGTAAAAACCTTCATTTAGCTCCCCAAGCTTACAAACTGGATGGTGTAAAACACACAAATAACCTGACAGCGTGATTCTGCAGCTATGTTTTTTTCATAACTGAGGGTTGATTGACAGTTATTTGTTTCACCAAAAATATATTCCTTTTGATTGCATCTGCTTGGGATTCTTTCCACGACTGAATTGATCAACAGTTTTGCACAGGATTAATCTAACTGCCTTCTCACTCCCTAAGAGCAGACTTTCTGCATCATGTCGGGTATTGTCTAAAGCTGTACAGTATGCGTTGTGGTGGACTCCTTCAATTTCCAGTGGTTTTAACTGGCAGCTTTCACACAAGTGCTATGGAAAATAAATGATGATCACAATTTATGGGTCTTTAACCCCTTCGCTGCGGCGGCAATTCCGCCGCAGCGCTGGGGGGGGGCTGAGCGGCACTCGCATGCTCGTGACGGAGCCGCTCCGTCACGAGCCGCGGTTGAGCTGTGCTCGTGACGGAGCGGTTCCGTCATGGCCCCGCCCGCTCAATAGAACGCGCCGTGCAGGCGCGGCGCCAGAGCCATGACGGTACCGCTCCGTCATGAGCACAGCTCAGCCGATGCTCATGACGGAGCGGCTCCGTCATGAGCATGGGAGGGGTTAATAAAACAATCTTGTTTATTGTATATATTGTATATAGCTATTTATTTTTTTAATAAAGCTCAAAAATCTTGCATGGGATGAAAGATCAAGTGCATTTTTTTTTATCAATAAACATGAATAAGTTGTAGCTGTTACTATGTTTTTTCTGGAAAAAAATAAATGTTGATAAATATGGGAAAAAAATTAGAAAATAATAAACGTGGATTAATACAAACCAAAATGCTAAATAACACATGCATAAAAATGGGAATAATTAATTATTTTTATTTACATAGGTCTTTATGGTGCGGACCAGACACCATGAGCATCAAAGCACTGCGCAAAAGATTTATTATGTGATCTCTTTAGGAGTAGAGCTCTCATTTGGTGACATTTTGTAAGACAGAGGACATGGTTGTTGTGCCAAATTGTAGTGATCCAGGTGAACACAGGTCACAACTGTGAAAAGAATTATTAGTAAATCACCAATAAGCCCCTATGGGGTACGTAGTACTTGAATCTTTGGGTACATGTGGTCCACCATCCGGAGGAGGAATGATGGCAATGCATGTTAGAAACGGGATTCCTGGTTGGCTGAGGTATGTGAACCCAGGCAAGGCAGGAACCACCCATCTAGTCATGGTAAGCTAGATACACAATAAGATAACCTGTGCTCACCGTCTGGTAGCTTGGCACAGAGCAGTCACGCTTATCTACAAAGGCAATGTGTAAAGTATTTGTGCAACACACACACATTCAGTAACACAATGAATACACTTATAAAAGACTCCACACAGGTTTAGAAATGTAGGGAATATTTATCTGAACACAATAAGACCAAAATTACCCAAATTCAATAAGTAGAAGTCGCAAAATCTTAATTTTTAAAGAATAAATCAAAAATAGTGTTTAGAAATCACTAGCTGTCAAAAGGTTACTTGAGGTCGCGAGGGAGTGGTGTAAATCCAAAGTTCAGGCTGACCGCGATGGAGGGCAGGCTGGCTACAGGACCCACACAAGGACCGATGGAGCAAACCGTAGTCGCTGGGGGCTCGATGCGTCGATCTTTTCCACACAGTCGGGTTGCTGCATCATCATTGAGCTTTGCTGAAGTAAAGGCAATGCATCATGATTTAGCTGCACAGAGCATCATTGTCGAGCCGTACAGGCTGTAGAACCGCTGTCAATCGGCAGCCGCTTCGTCATCGTTGAAGGGAGATGCAGTGGAATTTCTCAAGAAGTCGATGCAATACGTCGGTTTATGATGAAAACAGCTGCAGAACTCACCTGTGAGGCCCAGAGTTTGTACCCCAGAGACTTCAGACATCAGGAGACAAGCCAGCAAGCCCTTGGAGATCACTTGGAGCAAAGGTAAGTCCTTTCAGCAGAGTCAGGGAGCAGTGGGCAGAAGGGCAACAAGCAGGAAAGCAGCCCTTCCAGAAATGCTGTTCAGTTCAGTCCTTTAATCAGAACAGCAGTCCTTTAGACAGAGGTCCAGTTTAAGATCCAGAAATGTGCGATTTCTGGGGATCAGAGACCCAGTACATATACCCAAAAGTGTCTTAGATGTGGGGGTGACTTCAAAAGAACTCTCTGAAGAGCACAAGGATCCTTTTCAACCCAGTTCTGTATGTCAGGCTAACCCGGGGGTGGGGGGGGAGATCTGGGCTTTTTGTTAGGACTGGGCACTACATATTGAAGTGTAAGCGCCAGTCCCTCCGATTCCACCCTTAACAGGAAGACCCATCAAAATGCAGATGAATGTAGATGAGTGCTCTGGATTGAGATGAGCCTCACCTTCCAGTGTTTGTGGCTGTCTAGAGGAAATGCACAAAAGTGTAGCTTTCACTAAACCGAGACGTGTGTCGGAGACCGGCTGTCTGTCATAAAGGGCAGTACGTTCAGAGAAATGTCCACTTTCAAAGAGTGGCATTTCTAAAACAGTAAGGTTAAATCTAAGGGTGGGTGTAGTGGGCGTAGTGGGGCTACGCAAAGCATCGGGAAGTGGGGGGAATCAACGCACACCCACACACTTCACGTAGCACCACTACGCACCGCCCGCCTCCCTCCCGCCCTCTTCTAAATGCCCTTAAAATCATTTAAACCATTCTAAAACTAATCAAAACAACTTACCTGAGATGCAGCGTCCCGGGGCTCCCTCTTCCTGTTTCTCGCCGACTTCTTCCTCACAAATACACATGCGCGGGAGCCCGCACATGCGCATTTGTGTGCATAGTGTTGCCTACTACGCCTACTTTGCGAATCACGAAGTAGGCAACACTACAAACACTCCGTGGACAAAGCGGAGCACTACGCCCACCCCTAGTTAAGTCCAATGTCACCAGTAAGGAGGATTATCTGTACCATTCCAAACATATCAAAAATGAATAAGCTTCTCCTCTATGATCAGGAATTACAGCTTAAAAGTATATTAAGGTGTTCCCAATGCTGGCCTATGAGAGGGGTAGGCTTCACAGTAGTGAAAAACAAAATAGACTGTGGCTGTTTTCCCATTAGGGATTTGGGGCCACAACCCTCATCAAATTTGCAATCTAATTATCATTTTCATATGTGTTACTCAGCAATACATAAGCAGTGCAATGATGAATGCCGGGCTCCCTGAGCCCAGGGGCGTAGGGAGGGGGGGCGGTGGGTGCAGGCCCCCCAGGTGTCATCACTGAAGGGGGTGACAAAATGGCAAACATTTGTGTTGTAAACACATATTTTTGCAATTTTGTCAAGCCAGGGGTGACAAGAAATGTTTCTGCACCGGGTACCACCTGACCTTGCTATGCCACTGCCTGAGCCTCACTCGTATCAAAAGTCAGGCAGCCAGGCACTTCTGGAATTTACAGTACGCAGGTGCCAGTCGGCAATGATGTGATGATGTCTGGCTTAGCATAGTACAGCCCTTCACTTTCACTATATTGGTTGGTGCAGCAAGCAGTAGCACAGCTGGCAATTGTAGGTTTGTGTGGTATAGAAAGAAACCCACTCAGATCCCAAAAAGGTATCTGTACACACTCTCAGGTTTATTCTATTGTGGAAAATGAGCCCGCTTTGCTATCGATGCCCAGGCTGCTGGCGCAAGACGCCTCTTAGTTCCCATTCTGAATAGTTATCAAATAAAGAGACGGGCGCTGGATGCAGGAATCAAGAACAGAGTTTAATTCTCATGAGGAGAGCCAGTCATTTCGGACACGAAACACAGTGTCTTTCGGGAGGTGCTCTAACAAGTGAGCTGAGACTCTTGCTTTTATATCTTACAAAACACTCGATAACACAATCAGGACAGTATGACGCAAAAGAAAGACATCCCTATAATCCTCGTGGTGATCCTACTCCACATACGTTCACAATGGGGACCCTTGACCTGCTGATAAGAGGGGAGGGCAATCACGCAGCTGAGTGTTTCGTAGGATGTGTACGCCTGATCATAGCCCAGGGGGTGGGGTGGCTAGGCATACAATAAGGGCAGTAAATGGTATCTCCTGGCTTAGGCGATGGCCTCGGACATGTGTGGTCAGCCGGACTCGGGGGAAGGGGTCATCAAAGGAGTGGTATTCATGCCTGCGTGGACAATCGAGCGCGGAGGGAAGGCTTGTCAACAGAGGGGCATTCATGGAAGGGGAGGAGGTGTTGGTCAGGCGCGGCCGTGACTCTCAAGGACAGGGCCTTGCGGAAGAAGAGGGTTTATGACTTGCTCATGTGAGGAGAAGGAGGAGGTCAGGGTGCGCGCAGGGTCAGAGTCGCACAGAGAGAGAGAGAGAGAGAGAGATCCTATGACCTGTACATGAGAGAACAGGGGCAGTCAGATACAGCTGGGGGGCTATGTCAGCTGAGGCGAAGGATGCTTCTTCGAGAGGGAAATGGGGAATGCCTGGGTCAAGCAGGAGGGTTGCCTTTCACATCAGGATCGCGCAAAGGGAAAGGGTTTCATGGTCTATACATGAGAGAGGGGGTGCAAGATACGCGCAGGAGGGAAGCCGGGGATTCCAATGGGCAAAAAGGCCATGGTGCCTAGAATGGCTGTACATATGCATAGGGGTACGGGCTCTTACTGGCAGGGTGATACGGTCAATAATTTACAGTATCCATGGTGCCCACGGGGAGAGGAGTGGGAGAAGAAGGGGAATGAATGCTGTCTATGTACATCAATTTCGTCAACTTTCACAGTCGCCCCTTTTTACATAACAGCAGTCATTTTTGCAACTGATGTGTTTACAGGTAGACAAGCATCGTTGATGAATTAGCATTTTGTCGATACTAACATGTGGCGTACAATCATAGACAGTTAAGGTGATGGGAAGAATGCAGTACATAGGAAATTACATTTTCGTTGTGTTCCTGACAATTAAACGCACTACATAGCATAAATCTTTCTGACTTAAAAATGTGACCAATGAACAGTTTTGACCAGGTAGTTGAGAGCGGAATTCAGTTCAATACACAAGATCTCTTCGTCACAGTGTCTTTTTATCAGCGAGCCATCACTGGTAGGCTCTAATCCGGGTACTTTCGTTGGCGCTGTTGAGCACCGGCGGTGGAGCTATAGGTCCAGCTCGGTTCTATCCTTACGCGTTGCAGGGTGCGGTCAGTCCTCTGCTGTTAGACCACAGTCCTGTTCCCTAAACAATCCGTTTGGCGGCGCCTTATGCTCGGCACCTATAGTTCTGTGGCAACACCCTATTCCCATATGAATGCAGTTCTTTCCTTTGGCAAAAAAGTCACGTGGGAAAGAGGGTGAAGGTCGTTCAAATAGTCGATAGGAGAGAGAGAGAGCGCGGAGTTGGGTCAGAGTTCCTGGGACACACAAAAGGGACCAAGGGAGCAAAGGATAACAAGCAGGCAGGCCCATCAATCGGGCCCAAAGAAGGCGGACGGAGACTCCAGGCACACGTGGGTTAGCAGTCGGAGGGCTTCAAGGCGGCCCGTCATTTTTCATTTTCCACGTTGAAATTGCGGTCTCGTCCCGTATCTTGTTGCTCTGCAGCTCCACCTCTGGTCGATGTCATACGTGTCCCAAGATCTGCAGTCAGGCTGTACGTCACATCTGACCCATCTCCTTCGGTGATCGGGAATCTTTGAATAGGTACAAGACAACGTTTTAGAGAAATGGCAGAAGAAGACATCTACGCATATGAATTCCTCCCTCAATTCTACGCATTTGAGAGTTTATGCTCATCGGTCACAGTCAGAGGTCTATTACCAAGCAGTGCATGTGTCAGCATTCCTACTGAGTTTATGGCAGGTTTATTCATCGTCCCATTTAGAATTCAAGTGAGGACAAAATAATATTTCCATCAACTGTGCATTACATCATATTCAACATTTGCGGAGCATTTCCCTTCAGGACTGGCTAACCTTTTCACACAGGGCGGGGGGGGTGCCATCATCGACAGTCGGGTAAAACAAGATTTCCTCAAGGGTCAACAGCTACTCATGGTCATTATGTTTATATCCGGGACAGCAACTGGGGTCTATCAAATGGGGAGGGTATACTTCGGGCGCTCGCGCTTGGGTGCAAAAAGGGGGGTGGGGCAATCTGGGCATTGGGGGTCAATCTAGACGTTGGCGTTCGCTTCTGAAGAACAGACATAAGGTGCCATTGACATACAGTTCCCCTATAAGTGGCCAGATTTGGGGGACTTTAGTCGTCTTACCTATCCTTTCTTTCTCAGCCAATTCAAGTTCATTCATTTTGCAGAAAGGAGAGGCAGTAATATGGCGAGAGACAGTCATTTTAGTTTCGGTCAATTTCGCTGAACACCTTCGCGTTCAATATGTATCAAATCAGACTGGTACCGGTGGGGTACAGTTTTACCAAAAGAGGGAGAGAAAATAGGGAGACTCCCGTAGAGAGTGAGAGTCGTCCGCAATCTAAACGAGCCATTCGGTACACGTATGACATGTAAAGAGAGAGAGAGAGAGAGGGAGAGAGAGAGATAAGGGGGTGGTGAGAGAGAGAGACGTGTACAAAAATAGGTCATTTAGTGCGCTCACAACACAGAACAGCAAAGGTCAGGTAACATGCAAATACAGACAGAGGGAAGACATAAATCCGTACATTACACACACACAAACTCAGACAGGGAAGACAGCACATGCATTACACATATATAAGACATTCACGACAGGACAGGAAACAACAGGTGGCCAACAAAAGTCATATTATATCCTACGTATCTTTACTATCTTATTTATCTATGTGCTTAGCTCTTTCTACCCTTCCCTCCTTTTCCTTCTCGCCAGTTATGTCGGCCAGCGTTCCCAATTGCCAATACTTACACCTCAGTCGTTGGTCGGCCAGAAATTAGCCTGGTCGTGCTATTTACCCATGGTTGGATTTTAAACCATTTTTCAGTTCCTTCCTTTGGTGGGAAGTTCTCCGGGCTGAGGCAACGGCAAGTATTGATCGGGAGAACAGTCGGACAGCTTGGCTACATCTATAAGAGTGCGAAAAAGGGGGGCAGTGCATTTTGAACACCAGCAACATTTCTAACTTCCCAGACGGGTGGTGCCGTGATAACCCTTACCCGTATATTTTTCTTTGTCCTTTCCCTACCTAGTCAAAACGTCCAGTTACATTATTTAACGCGTCGTTTCTAGTCAATTTTTCGTCATTCAGTACCTGTCCAGTTTCTATGTCAGTCCATCCTCCCAGTTGCTATGTTCTAAGGAGGAACAGTCATGTTTAAGTCTACGTCTTTTAAAAACTTTTATTTGTCATAAGGACCATGCTCATATTCCCTTCTTCCCCTTCTCATTGGCGGTTCGGTCATCGTCCTTCCATACATCAGCCAAGGTTCCGACGTGACCTGCAGAAGGGAGGAGAAAGAAGGGGTGGGGGGGGGCAATATTCAAACCTCATCAGCATGCAGTAATCCGGAAATGTTTTTACCTACCACATACTCGACCTATCTCCACGTAGTGCATTTCTCTACCATCACGGCGTTTAAGCCCAGAGGGACCAGAAATGTCAGACAGATAATCATTGACGATCTGCGTATCTACATGAGTTACTTGGTCGTAACCCCTTTTGATCGGGTACAAGGGTGGCGGTCAGGTGGCATTTCTGTGGTGTCGTTTTAGGGCTTCTAAAGCACTTTTCTGGCTGCCTGTGACACATAGTGTGGTTGCTAAATATCGGGTCCTTTTTAACCTTTAGCCTTCATCATACTTTCTCGTTGCTCACAGTAGTAATACATTCAAAACTCATTAATGCAACCGCTACAACTATGCTTTCGTTTTCAAAATACTTTTAATAAAAAGTGTTGACGTATAAATACAGACCTACAACCCAGTGGACTAGCCACGGAGCAGATTGGAACTGTACATAGGAAGAACAAAGCTGGTGGCAGTTCATTGCATAAAGTGCGGCAGTGCAATAAAATCGTATTAAACTCCCCTACAGAGCAAACATGATGCATGTCAGTAATTCATCTTTAATAAATTCATAAATACATTATCCAATGTTCATTCATTACCTAAATTACACCAATTCATTTTCCAACTCATAATCAGTACCCACCCTAAGTCAATTCATTGTCCAAGCACATACTCAACATCCTTCATATCTACTTTCATTATCCAAAACGTTATATATATCTCGGGGCAAAAAGCTTGCGCAATCAGGGTGCAACAAAGTTTATTCAAAACGTCTCATTTTGTGTCGGCGCCATTTTGGGTGGGGTCAGGCGAGTTCCAGTACAGTCAGAGTGTCTCTAGTCTCGCATGGTTGGCCCAGAACTTTCCGTTGGCAGTTCAAAAAGTCTTGTGCTATGTGGTTAACAGTCTAACAATATGGACCATGAGTCAAAGAGTGGGAAGGGCGGCAACAATTTTCCTACCGGGTCATTCTGGTGTTCCTCCGGAACTGAACAAGTCTGTGCCGTGGCTGCATTTTAGCCATTTCCAATCCGAGGCTGGTGCCCGCAGGAGTTGCTCCGATGTCGTGGTTCCCAGCGAAGGGGGCGGGGGCGCCCATGAGGAGGGATCGGGGTGCCCCCCGGCTCTTATAGAATCTTCAAGGTCGAGGAGAGACGATATGGAGCGTGTCCCCGTCCTGGGCAGAAGACCGCTTTTTGATGTTGACCCTCTTTAAGTAAGAGCATTGGGGTGTCGCTGGAAGCCTCCACCTGGAGGGAGGTGGGGGAGGTTCGTTCGCGTCACCTCCCCCTTCCAGCGACCCCGCGCCGTTCCTCGGCTCCGTCGCTTCGATATTGGCCGTGCCAGCCATTGAAGATGGGGGGGGTGGTCGGCGGCTGAGGCAAGACAGCCCCCCCTTTTCTCTTGACATGTGGCGGGACTACCTGGAACTGTCCAGGCGTCGACATGTGGCGGCACTACCTGTAACTATCCAGGAATTTGACATGTGGCGGGACTACTTGATTTGCCGCCGTTCTCGCCCCCGGCTTCGGCCTTCTTCGTGGGTCGGACCAGGCGAGAGACAGAAGGGGGGGGGGTAGTCGGTGGCTGAGGCAAGACAGCCCCCCCCCCGTGGCCTGCAGGGCAGCAGGAGAGGAGAGAAGGAGAGGTCTCTGCCATTCTTTGGACCGCCTGCCCAACATCATCTCCTCCTGACCGTGGCCAGGCGAGCCCCTCGTGCCTCGAGGCCTCGCCTTCCGGATGGGCGTAACCGCGGACCCGTTGCACTTCGGGAGCTTCCGGAATGGGGGTAGGTACCTATTGATTTGCTTTCTATTTCATGTGACCGTTATTTGGGCGTGGTGGGAAATGAGGCAGACATGTTGGGAGCAGGAATAGGCAGTGAAGCCTAGCTACCTCGTGGCTATTTTCTGCTATCAAACCTTTTCGCCATTTTATATTTCTTACTACGAACTATTTCTAATGTTTCTTATTTTTAGTGAAGTCAAAAGCTCATCAGGGGGTTACTGACTTAGCCTGATTTCTTTTTATTTTTCTTTCTCTTCCTTAGCGTGTTTCGAGCTAAAGCTTTCTGTTAGTAGGGAATGGTGATCACTTCATATATTTTTTTTTTTTATGCGTCCTTTTTTACTAGGGGGTACTTCTGGACGGACCAGACGAGTTCCCTCCAATAAATGGTCCGGGGTGGAACGAGATTATCGATCAAAAGGGGAACATATATTCCTTCATTAGGGTATCATCCTGGACGGACCGAGCGATGTACTTCCATTTACTAGGGTAGCCTCCTGGACGGACCAGTCGGTCTATTTCTACTAAATGGCCCATGAGCGGGGAGCATATGTCTTCCATAAGGGTAGTCTCCTGGGCGGACCATGCGAGCTACCCCCCAATAACCAACCAGTGGGGAGTGGGTAGGACTGACAAATTCACAAAGGGGCATAACCTACCCTTTTCTACTTGCAAAGACTAGACAGAATATTTCTATTTCACGTTGTTTGCAAATAGAAAATACCTCAAACGAAACAATTCCTGGGACAACAATGTCCAGGCAACCAACCAATCAATGGGGAGAAAAACAGGCATGACGGATTACAACGGGGACAAATGTCTGCATTACCTGCCCTTCGCTATCCATAAAGGGAACAGAATATTCCTATTCGTCTCTGTTTGTGGACAGGGAAGATCTCAAAGAGCAACAATCGATTATTAATCGACTTCAAACAACAATCAATTATTAATCGACTTCAAGCAACAATCGATTATTAATCGACTTCAAACAATCAGTGGGGAGAAAAGTAGGCATGACGAATTACACCGGGGACAAAAGTCTGCATTACCTACCCTTCTCTATCTGCAAAGAGGGACGACGTTCCTATTCGCCGCTGTTTGCAAACAGAGAATGTCTCGTTCTCAAAAGAGAACCAATATGTCAAGTAGCCTTCAAAGCTAAATGAACCAATACCAACAATATCAGTATACAAAGACCGACTTTCAATACAAACAATCAATCAATCAGGTGGATAGAGCCACCCTACCAATCAGGCGTAAAAACACCCTACTTAATCTTACCCGGACCGGACCATACGGACAGTTCTTCGACTCCCTCCTCCAGCGCCCGATCGTTCTCTTACTCCATGTAGCATTCCTGTGGGATTCCAGTCAGGACAATAGGTCACTCAAGAGAGGTCCGTTCAGAATTGGTGAAGTTCTGTCGATCGGCAGCCGGGCGAGGGCCCTCTCAAGGCAGGCATACCCCGATTATTTAGATGTTCACTTCTTCGTCTGGATCTCTCTTACCGAACCTTATGTCACTGATGGACCCCGCGTTGGGACGCCAATTGTGGAAAATGAGCCCGCTTTGCTATCGATGCCCAGGCTGCTGGCGCAAGACGCCTCTTAGTTCCCATTCTGAATAGTTATCAAATAAAGAGACGGGCGCTGGATGCAGGAATCAAGAACAGAGTTTAATTCTCATGAGGAGAGCCAGTCATTTCGGACACGAAACACAGTGTCTTTCGGGAGGTGCTCTAACAAGTGAGCTGAGACTCTTGCTTTTATATCTTACAAAACACTCGATAACACAATCAGGACAGTATGACGCAAAAGAAAGACATCCCTATAATCCTCGTGGTGATCCTACTCCACATACGTTCACAATGGGGACCCTTGACCTGCTGATAAGAGGGGAGGGCAATCACGCAGCTGAGTGTTTCGTAGGATGTGTACGCCTGATCATAGCCCAGGGGGTGGGGTGGCTAGGCATACAATAAGGGCAGTAAATGGTATCTCCTGGCTTAGGCGATGGCCTCGGACATGTGTGGTCAGCCGGACTCGGGGGAAGGGGTCATCAAAGGAGTGGTATTCATGCCTGCGTGGACAATCGAGCGCGGAGGGAAGGCTTGTCAACAGAGGGGCATTCATGGAAGGGGAGGAGGTGTTGGTCAGGCGCGGCCGTGACTCTCAAGGACAGGGCCTTGCGGAAGAAGAGGGTTTATGACTTGCTCATGTGAGGAGAAGGAGGAGGTCAGGGTGCGCGCAGGGTCAGAGTCGCACAGAGAGAGAGAGAGAGAGAGAGAGATCCTATGACCTGTACATGAGAGAACAGGGGCAGTCAGATACAGCTGGGGGGCTATGTCAGCTGAGGCGAAGGATGCTTCTTCGAGAGGGAAATGGGGAATGCCTGGGTCAAGCAGGAGGGTTGCCTTTCACATCAGGATCGCGCAAAGGGAAAGGGTTTCATGGTCTATACATGAGAGAGGGGGTGCAAGATACGCGCAGGAGGGAAGCCGGGGATTCCAATGGGTAAAAAGGCCATGGTGCCTAGAATGGCTGTACATATGCATAGGGGTACGGGCTCTTACTGGCAGGGTGATACGGTCAATAATTTACAGTATCCATGGTGCCCACAGGGAGAGGAGTGGGAGAAGAAGGGGAATGAATGCTGTCTATGTACATCAATTTCGTCAACTTTCACACTATCATAGGGGTAACTATATGGCTATTGCTGTCCCAATAAGTTGTTTTAAAATAAATTGCTTGCTAACCCTATTTTTATTAGTTGTTTGCCTTTGATTTGGTTTTTCTGGTTCACACCTATGATAGAATAAACCTGAGAGTGTGTACAGATACCTTTTTGGGATCTGAGTGTGATTGGTAGAGTGGTGTAGCATATTGGTGTGTTATATTGGTTTCCTAGGGGAATCTTTTTTAGACAACTGTCTTTTTGGTACCCTGCCCCTGTGGAATTTTGGGTCCCTCTCTCCTTTTTTTAGGTCGAGCGACCTATCTCAATGCGCATGCGCATTGAGCGGGAGCTCGATATATAGGCGCTTAAACAGAGCTTACCGATATCAGGCGATTCCCAGGCGATTTCTTCCAGTGCATGTGAAAGCGCGTGCACAATGCCACCAGCCGCTTGCCTCGCATTACCACATCAAAGGCGGCCGCGTCTCAGGCCCCTGCTGCTTCACACCCTCATGCCGCTCTCCCCGCTCCGCCCCCTCCCCTGCCCGCCGTGTCGCATTTCTCCTCGTACTTTCACTTTGACGGCCACAGGTCGTCTCTCGTGTTTCTCCTTCTTTTTTTTACTTTACTTTTACATGCATTAAAAATCATAGTTAAAGCGTAGGCTTACGTCATCATCAATTAACAAGAGAAACCGTACACTTTCAACGTTGCAATTACTTGTTTACTTTACTTTTACATGCATTAAAAATCATAGTTAAAGCGTAGGCTTACGTCGTCATCAATTAACAAGAGAAACCGTACACTTTCAACGTTGCAATTACTTGTAGCTGCATTAAAGCACCTGTAACTTCAACGTAACAAAATAATTCCTCTGTAAAGCGCTCTAGTACCTTTGACTAATATCCGCGCTATATAAATACAAATAAATAAATACATACACGGGAAATACGAGTGCTGTGCTGCCATCTACAGGGCGTGCTTGTGTGTAACAAGAAGAAGTAGTAGAAACTTAAAGAAGATGATTGAAGCGAGAAATGTATTTCTTTTCTTGCAAAGCGTGGTGATGCAGCAGCAGTAACCAATCAGTACTCCATTTAAGCCGGTTGTTGCAGGTGGGGCCCACCGACGCTCATTTTTTGGGGATTGGTACTTACTTTTCCTCATCAGATTTTGACCAAGAGAGTACAATTTTTTTTTTTAATGGGGGGAAGAATGACGGAAAAACAGCGATGAAGAAAGCAGGGATGTAACAAGTTAGTAATAATTGTTAGTGTGGTAGCGGTTGGCTTCTTGCATTAAATTAGGCATACACGTTTCATTGTCGGTCTTTTAAATTCAGTGTTTTACTGTATGCACAGCCACTGAAAATGAATTTGCATTATTTCTGCAAGTGTTTTTTTTTATGCCGTTAGGAAATATTTATTTATATTTACGTTTCCAGGCCGTAGTTGGGTATAGGTTCCAGGAACCGAGCAGATACTAACTTTTAGTATTAACTTTCGATAAAGTACATCTGCTGCTTTGAAGTTTATTTTAATTTTTTTTTACCTGAGTCCAATTTATTTTTTTTAAGCTTTCTGGTCGTGTCTCATATCCTGAAGAATACCACATTTTTCCAGTTGCTAATTTTTATTTAATGCGGTGTGATGGGAAGAATCATTTTTCTCTTTAATGAGAAAAGAGTGCAAGACCCATTTAAAGCAGTTATTGCCGAGTAGATATATTCATCAATTGGTTGTGAGCCTACAAAAACATGACATCCACCGCATCCACCACCACCGGATCCACCACCACCACCACACCCACCACCACTACATCCACCACCACATCCACTACAACCACAACCACTACCACCACTACCACCACCACCGCATCCACCACCGCATCCACCGCATCCACCATCACATCCACCACCACCACCACATCCACCACCACATCCACCACCACATCCACCATGACATCCACCGCCACATCCACCACCACATCCACCACCGCCACATCCACCACCACCACCACATCCACCACCACTTCCACTGCATCCACCACCACCACATCCACCACCACTTCCACCACCACCGCATCCACCACCACCACCCCCACCACCACCACATCCACCACCACATCCACCAAAACCACCACCCCATCCACCACCACCGCATCCACCACCACCACCACATCCACCACCACCACCACCGCATCCACCATCACATCCACCACTACCACCACATCCACCATCACCTCCACCACCACATCCACCATCACCTCCACATCCACCATGACATCCACCACCACCACATCCACCACCACCGCATCCACCACCACCGCATCCACCACCACCGCATCCACCAGCACCACCACACCCACCACCACTACATCCACCAACACATCCACCACAACCACCACCCCATCCACCACCACCACCACATCCACCACCGCATCCACCATCACCACATCCACCGCATCCACCACCACCGCATCCACCATCACATCCACCACCACCACATCCACCATCACATCCACCACAACCACCACCCCATCCACCACCACCACATCCACCAACACCACATCCACCATCACCACCACCACCACCACCACCACATCCACCATCACATCCACAACTACCACCACCACATCCACCACTACCACCACATCCACCATCACCTCCACCACCACCACCACCACCACATCCACCATCACCTCCACATCCACCATGACATCCACCACCACCACATCCACCACATCCACCACCACCGCATCCACCACCACCGCATCCACCAACACCACCACACCCACCACACTACATCCACCACCACATCCACCACAACCACCACCCCATCCACCACCACCACCACCACCACATCCACCACCGCATCCACCATCACCACATCCACCGCATCCACCACCACCGCATCCACCATCACATCCACCACCACCACATCCACCATCACCTCCACATCCACCATGACATCCACCACCACCACATCCACCACATCCACCACCACCGCATCCACCACATCCACCACCACCACCACCCCCACCACCACTACATCCACCACCACTACATCCACCACCACCACATCCACCACATCACCACCACATCCACCACCTCCACCACCACCACATCCACCACCACATCCACCCCCACATCCACCACCATCACCACCACATCCACCATCACCACCACCACCACATCCACCACCACCATACCCCCCAGATCCACCACCACCACATCTATATGTGTGTGGCTCTGTGTGTGTGTAGGTGCAAATGCAATGTTCTTGGATTTTCGTCACAATAAAATACACTGAACATAATCTTCACAAATGTTATTTACAAACGTTTAAGCTATTGCCATTATAAATTACAATAACTTTTATTTAAGTATTAATTATTTACAAAATTAAAAGCCATTGTTATTTGTAATATCAATACATCTAAGTCACGTAAATACAACACACATTGCATTACAAATGCTATAGGTGTCACATTTGAAAAAGTTAAAACTATTGACATTGTAACTGACAAAGCTATTAATTTTGCTACTTTCAAAACCAACACATAAATAAAAAAAAGTGTCATTTACAATACCAATAGCTCAAACTTTCCTAATGCGAGACCTATTGCATTTCCAATGCTTGTTATATATTTATATATATGGTATAGAAAGAAGCCAGGTGTGAAGCTTCATGTCACTCACCTGAGATTCACCACACTTTAGTCCTTCTCGTCAAAAGGTGGGATGTGATCAACACACGTCACTGACCGCACCCCACTCTTTTATAAGATAAGAAAGCGAGGAGTTTTAAAAGGAGTCCTATCTCGGTCTTGTCGTGTTTTGCGTGACTCCTCGACGAGGAGAAGAAGAAAAAGGTACTAATGCATGTGACGTCTTTAATTAAAGTAAAATAAAACCTGTGTTGCGAAGCTGTAGTGAAACGTACTGCATGTGTACAATTTGATGCACTGCCTCCTGAGCACATCGAGTCAGACTTGTATTCAGACATCTGCCTGCCCAACAGACATCAACGCACGTAAGCGAAGGGACATAATTGCTGCCTATCTGTGCTATGCAGTGACTTGCATACTCGGGCTGCTCTGTGACCTTCATTCAGGACTTTTTATCACCATGTTTTCCTGTATGCTGACCTTCTGCAAAATACTAAATTGGTGTTTTTCTATCAGGCCCGTGCACATGGCATCCTGAAAATGCAAAGCACCGATCCATAAAGTGTGACATTCAAAGACCACAGAAATGGGAAAGAACTGTCCACTTGGTGCCTCTTCATGGAGATAAAATAAAATACAGGCTTATGCTACACCTGACTGCATTTGACCTCCGTCAAGCCTGTGAAAATTCAAAGGTGCGGATACTGTTTGCCACATTTTGGGACCAGTCAAATCCGTCCCACGCATGTCCCTGGGGCCTACAAGTCTGCGGCGTGGGCTCCGTTTACAATTAGACTGTGTGAGCGAGTATGAGCATTTTAATCATCTTGGAGCCAGTGTAGGCTAACATGGCAGGTTTGAAATGGTCTCCAAGTTTCATCCCTGCAATCTCACACTACTGATAACACTCACGCCACTCACAGACTAGCAGTTTCAACTTCCAACACTACTTACATACTCAAAACAGTGGCAGTCACGCTCCAAAGAGTACGTTTGAAACGACCAAAGACTGCCACTTACTCACCCTCTAATCTGTCGTACACTCTCAACAACACTTTCACACCTTTCACAGAGAAGCAGTCTCACTCTGCCAACAGTACCCTCACACCCATCACAGACAGGAGGTCACACGCTAATGGAAGCTCTTACACCCCTCACACACTAGCTTTCACACACCATTGGAAAAGCTCTAATACTCTTCACAGACTTTCCATCCAACACTGCTCACTTCGCTGTGATAATGTGGCTGCGACCAGGGACTTAATGCTGTTAAAAGTGAGGTTTGAAAGGCTGTGTACCTGCCTTCTTTGGGCTGTGTCACCCCACATGCAGAACCACATGCAGAATTGCAGGAGAATATGGCTTCTACCAGCTCAGGTTTTTCTAAATATTATTTTGCAATTAGTGCCACCGGTTGACCTGAAAGGTACCTTTCTCAGGCCTTAGACATGTTATGTAAAGTACAGGTGCGTTTGCTGGGTAATCTATTGGAGTGAATATAGAGCAGTCTCCAGTTCTATTTTAATGATAATTGAACCCTTAATGAAAACTTTAATTGTGTGTCCTCATTTGAGCATCACTAGCTGCTGTTAAATATCACTGCTCTTAATATTTTGTCATGTGTTGTGACCCCCAACATTTATCAGCCTCGTGTCATGTCAACCGAACGACCCAGAATAAGAGTCAACACACCCTGCGTTACCTGAGGGGTCTCAGTGCAAAACGTTATTGGCATAGTACTGTACAACAGGGGCTGCTTCTTCCCTAATCACACATGCACCATGCCGATTTAGACCCTTTCCGTCCTCCTGCGCCACGGAAATCAACAATCAGGCAGCTTGTGGCTGCAACAAACCTTGCACGCAATTCACCAAGATTTTACTGCCATTTGTTTGTTTTTTTAGTTTTATATAGCACAATCTCAACCTACATGAGCACCAGGTGCACTACACAAGGTCACGTTAATTTGTAATTTGTTTATTAGGCACAGGGAGATTAAGTGTATTCCCTAGAATCACAGGATATTGAATTGATGCCAAGACTACTATTGGCTGACTTTAGGAGTAAAGTAGTACTAGAAAATCAACTCACACCTTATAGCAATATCTCTGTATGTCAGTTCTATGTTTTTCTGGACCTTGTGTTGTTGAGGCAAAAAGCACAATGTTGTGGGAAAGACCGCCCTAAGGATGACAGGTCTAACAATGCATTCCAACCAGAGTATAAAGATGCAAAAAGAAGACTCTAAAAATACAGAGTAAGAAACCATAGGTAAACATAGTGCTAAGCACAGTACAACGTCCCGCTTTTATGACAGCAAGAAGACAATTGTAAAACAGAAGTGAAAATGCAAATGAAATAAATGAAACATGTTGCAGAGAAATAAAAAAATTGTCAATTGAAAAAATAAATCTTTTTTTTTTTACTTTTACATTTTGACTGACCTTTTACATTTTTTAACTGAAGCAGGTTCACCCTTTAGAGCAGAATTAGCATCATGGTCAGTGAGAAAAAGGGCACCAGCCTGAGTGGCTGATTTAACAACACGTTTCACGATAATCATTCAACACATATGTAGAAGTTGAATTGTCAACACTTAATGAAAACTATCAAAATCCAACCACAAAGATGCCTTATCACTTGACTTATTTTTTAATTTTTTTTTACAAAGAATATCAGCCTTCCCGCGTTTCAGTACCACAAGAGAACCCTTGTTCCCCCAACCTTTTTCTTTGAGCAATACTGTGGTAGTGGAAACCTTCTTAATTTGAACTGGGTCTAAAATTGTGGACTCAATTTAGGAACCTTCGCAGGTTTTTTGATGAGGACCCACTCACCTACCTTGATTTGGTACTTCTGGTTTCATCCACCATGTCACAGTAAGCCTTACTTTGAACTTGCTGACTTGACAACCTCTCTTTCACAACAGCATTGTAATCCACAAACGGACCACAACTCACTGCCCACTTGGTTGGCAGGCGGTTCTAGCCATCTCTACCTCTAGCAGATGAAAAGTTGAATACCCTATAACAGAGATCAGCATATTGTGATAAATCCACTCCTTTTCATGGAGGTAGTGGGCTATATTCAAATTTCAAACTGAGTTGGTGTGTATGCCTTCTTCTAGAAATCTGTTAGTAAACTCAGCTTGGCCATCAGCAGAAGGGCAATATAAGAGTAACTTAGCCCATTCAATACTGTTTTGTCTCAAAATTGAAGACACTGTGTAAAAACCACAGCATTTGTAGTAGGATTAGTAAGAAACAAATAATTAGGGTTTCTGTTTTTCAGTTAACGCTGATTTTATGCCTGATAAAACACCACTGAAGAGAATATTAACCTGTCAGTAGACCCTGAAAAAACGCCAGTTTTTACGTCACTTTTACTATTTTGGCACCTTCCAGGATCAAATAGTTTAAATGCAGCCTCTACCTTTAGGTAAGTGTTCCTACAAGGGATTCTTTTCTTTACTCAGTCTAATGTTTTCAAGCAAGCATCGGTCATAAGCTCTTAACAGAAACAATTTCTGGCAGATTTGTTCATTTTGAAATAAGTAAAATCAGCTTCTTAAATAACTTGATGCAAGCTACTGTTAAGAGCTTATGACTGATGTTTGCTTGAAAACATTAGACTAAGTAAACAAAAGAATCTCTTGTAGGCACGCCTACCCGCTGATATACTAAATACCCAAGCCTCCAAGGGTTTTTTGGGTCTCCCACTCCTCTTCTTCCTGCCTCCGCCTTTAAGCACTTTTCCGAGATGGATTATCCCACTATGACCTACTCAGGCCAGGGTAAGCAACCTAATATGACCATATGGCCTTCCACAAGGTCCATGGTCCCCAGGACCAACTTCCACTCTGGATTTGTGAGTATGGCTCAACACAGATGGTTATGGCTTACTGTTCACTGAATGCTGTTTTTATAGTCGCTAGCAGACTTGCAACTGAACTTTGAACAATGTCTCAGGACCAGCAGCACCTCAGCGATGCCATCCTCCTTTATTGAGAGTAGGGCGCACCCTGCTTCTGCCAAGGACTGTGTCAACAAAGATCAACACCCCCTCATAAAACACTGCACCCAACACTCTTGTTCTTAGGTTTACATTATGATGGTCTGAAAAGCATGCCTATAGGAGCCTATATCCCTTCATAAGGAAGAATCAGTTGCCATCTAACCAACATCTTCAGAGACAATGCACACCGTGAAGGGGTCCTTCCGCTGGTTTAGGGAAAACTGTGCTGCTTTTAATGCATACATCAGCGGTGAAATGTTTACGTTAGTGTAAGAGCTGTAGACAGTAGAGCCCAAAAGCATGAAGCAGCAACAACATTTCCTAGTATGTCCTGCAGATGATGCAATTTTAGCAAAAATAGGTACATGAACTAGTTCTAAGCCAGCGCTATGACGTAGATAAAGCCTGAGAATCACTAGGTTCAACATGTATTCCTGCTACCTGCAGGTCAAAATGAAGCTTGGCACTTATGGTGCTGAAACAAGGTTTGACATTTGGCATCATTACATGTACAATACACTGTGACTGCATGTAATAGAAACATGTAGAGCTGCACTCGTTCACTTCTCAATGATGAAAAATGCACTATAACTGTACACTGGACTACAGTACCCACAGTGCTTTATAAAAACATAGACTGACCCACAACCTTTGTAAAATAAAGGCTTAGAGTTCTTTGGACACAAAATTCCACAGACATGGCCCAACAATGACAATTAAACGTCATTGTCATTGTGAACTGCAAATGCAAAAGACCCAGGGCATCCTGCAGGTTTTGAAGTCAATCCTACCTTAGCTGCTTCATCCTACAGCATCATAGTTTGCTGCCAACTAAGTCCCCGAGCCAGCAGTATGAATATTAATTAATTAGTAGGCTTCTTCCACAGGACAATTCAAAGAAGGAAGAGGCCCAGATCAGATAATAAAAATACTTTCGTTCACCCAGTTCTTTCCTGTATCTCAAGGCAAAGAACGGGACAGAGCCTTGAGGTCCCTGCAATATATATCTCTCATGTCCTAAATAGAAAGGGGCAGATTTACAAGGTCTGGCGCATCTCTGCAAATCAGCAGGGATGCGCCAGAAAACTTGCGACATGCAAAACTACCCGTGCGCCACCACTGATGCGCCGCATTTACAATGCGGTGCGACATGGCGCATGGATGGGCAGATGCGTGTCGCATCCCGTGGTGTAAGGGTGGTGCATTGCTGGAGTTGTGTTGCAAGCGTGACGTGGCTCCAACAATGCTCAGGGGCGCCCTATGCCTAACATGCTGCGTCACTCCTTACGCCTGCTTCAAGCAGGCGCAGGGTTTTGACACAGCATGGACGTAAAAGTGACTCAGTGAAATCTTGTAGATTTCACTGTGTCACTTTTAGGAGCCGTTCCTGTGACGGGACGCCCACATGAAACCTAATGCAGGTTTCATGTGGCGCAGGGCTTTACAACGTGACGCATCTCCCTAGATGCGTCACGTTGTAAATAAGACGCAAAGTGGCGCATGGTTTACGCTGAAGCTGCATCACAGAAGTGATGCAACGGCGGCGTAAATGTGTCACATGGGGCTTGTAAATCTGCCCCATAATGTTTATTCAGCAAAGTTTACCATTGGAAGAACAGATGAGCAGGAAGATGGGTCAAATGCCCACCAATTACTTGATTCAAATCTTAATGAGGTGCAAACATATCTCCGTTCATGCACATCCTTGGAATGGGTAAGGACTGGACTTCTGGAAAGAGGGATCTGTGCACTGAAAAACGAGACAGGCACAGAGGTGTGAGAAATAACAAATAAATACTTGAAAGAGCAAATTCAATAAAAGGATTCAAAGAAGGGAGGGACACATGACAATGGGAACGAATGAGAAAAGGAATGAAATAAAAGCAAATGTTATTATCAGCACTGGAAAAACACCTAGCCCTCGATTTGGAAAACACTGAAAAACCCCACTGGAATCCACAATAAATAAAAACTGAAAACAGGGACTCCTACGAATAATGCATCAATTTAGAAAAATAGTCTGTCAGGACAACAAAGTATCTCATATCACCCCCTTTGATAAAGGATATAATAGCCACAGCCAGCAAAGTGCACTGGCTTACATGCACCATAAGAGGTAAGAGGTGCAGATTATCAATTTCAATGACACAATTTGTATTTGTATTTGTATTTGTATGTGGATTTATTAAGCGCGATTGATGCCCGGGGGCGTCCAAGCGCTGAGGGACCGATAGATGTATAGGAAGAGACGGGGGTAGTTACCAGAATTATTGTGGAGAGTTGAAAAGGAGAGCCTTGAGCTGTTTCCGGAATGAGGTAAGATTGGAATTGGCTCTCAGCTGAAGGGGAAGGGCGTTCCATAGCTTGGAAGCGTTATGGGTGAAGGTCCTACCACCTGCTCTGGCTCTTTTTATTCTGGGTTCGGTGGCCAAAAAAGTCTGGTTTGACCGTAGGTTTCTGCTTGGATGGTAGTGAGAGATTAGGTCGCGGGTGATGATTGGGCCTTTGTCCCAGAAAGCCAAGTGGGCAATACACAAGGCTTTGAAGTGGATTCTTTGGCGGACTGGCAGCCAGTGTAGACTGGTCAGACTAGCTCTGACGGATTGTCGGCGTGGGAGCGGGAGCAGTGTCCGAGCTGCACAGTTCTGCACTGTTTGAAGTCTCCGCAATGTGTAGTCTGATGCAGCGAGGTATAGGACGTTATTGAAGTCCAGGCGGGACTGGATCAGACCCTGGATGGCCACTTGTTTTGCCTCCATAGGTAAAAGATGAAGAATTTTTTTGAGCATTTTAAGAAGGCCAAAACAGGTGGCAGACAGTTTGGTGGCTTGTGTGTCGTATGACAGGGATTTATCGAGCCACACCCCAAGACTCTTGATGTTGTCCTTGGGTGTTGGGGGGGTGCCCAGACAGGGTGGCCACAGGGAATTGAAGGAGCTAGGATTCGCGGGACCTAGAAGCATCCGCTCCGTCTTGTCCCCGTTTAGCTTGAGTGATGAGGAAGACATCCAGCTTTTTACTTCCTCAAGGCATTTACAGAGTCCCCCGCTCATGGGGATGTTGGCCTCATGCGCCAGTGAGACCACCAGCTGGGTGTCGTCTGCATAGGAGATGATCTTAACTCCATACGGACGAACAACCTCAGCCAGAGGCCTCATATAAATGTTAAATAGCGCCGGGCTTAAAGCGGAGCCTTGTGGGACTCCGCACCTTAAAGGTCTGCTGGTAGATACTGATTCACAGTCGAAAACCTGAAAGGATCTGTCTTTCAGGAAGGACTCGAACCACAGCCAAGCCTGGTGCTTGACGCTTACATTAGACAGACGGTTAAGCAGGATGTCGTGGGGGGCGTGGCTTGGCGCCGTGGGTGATGGCGGCGCCTGAGTGAGGCTCCGACGCGGCACCGGGGGACTCACCTCCTAACACCTTCTGTTCCTGCTTCGGAGGTCCGGTCCTGCCGTCTGAAGCCCTACGCCATGTTTTGTGACAGCCGAGACGTTCTTGCCTGAACGAAAGACGGAGTTTGCCGCTACTGCATCTCTGAGGGCGCTCCGGTGACCGCGACCGCCATCTTGCGGGTCCCGACACGGAGCGTTCTTCTCACACAGGCGAGTGCGCATTTGTTCTCTTTCTCCGCCAGAGGTCCGCGGCAATCATGGATTCACTTCTGTGATCCCCACGAGGGCGCAGCTTGCCTTGTCATTTCAGCAGTGCTGCGCACTTCTGACTGATTGTCTTTCTAGCAGCGCGACCGCCATTTTCAGCGTCTCGGTGTACTTCTGGCTCGAGACTGATGTACTGACTCTGTTTTCTTTACGCACCTTAAATGCTTTTGGCAACATGCAGTGCTTTTTCACCACTTCTTGGAGAGTTACCATTACTCCACACCACCGAATTTATTGAATATTGGAGGCGGTAGATTACTTATTGCCTCACCCAGTAGAAAATATTTAATTTGACATTTTTCAATGTTGGTGAGACCTCCTTCCTGGCTACTCTCCTTTTATTGGTAATTTTGTCACAACTCATTGCAGGTTTTGTTTTCTTTTTGGATACTCTCCCTGCTCCAGCTGGTTGTTCTTCTTCTATAGCAGAATTGAATATGCAGCTTTACCTCACAAATATGCATTTTCTACAGTGGCAACATTGTCTTCATTGATTTATCCTCCTAATGTTCATGTTGGTTATTCCAGTTTCAACTCCTCCTTCATATTACATGTGCCTGACGCATCATAAATGAACTGAACTAAGAGCACCTATATTTGCTTCACAAAGTCTCTTTTTATTTCTGCTGTTACATTGCATCTGTGGTGCGTTTCTCAACTTCTTTGTATGGGACGACAAAAACCTATGTCTCGCTTCTCCTCCAAACCGATTGCAAAGGTGGCTTTTGTAAAGAACTCTAAAGTGTTTTCAGCTCTTTCCCAATTAGAGGATTCCCTTGCATCCGCAGGTTCTGAGACAGCCATGGAATCGTCCTCTACGCCCTCCGCAGGGAAGACAACTGCTAAACGGCTGAAGAAACATCCACCTTCGCCGCCCAAGTCATCATCTCCAGTTTCTATGGAGCTCTTACTGGAGGAAATCCGATCATTCCGTCCTTTTCTCGAGGAGATTGGGTCACTGCGCCCTTTCATGGAGGAGACCAATGCCAAGCTTCAGGTTCTAACAGACAATTGGACCCAAATTGAAACAAGAGTTTCCTCGGTGGAGCAATCCGTCGCATCCTTTCAAGAATCTCAAACCACAGTCACACATCTGTCCTCACAGGTGGGTGCTCTTCAGAAGCAGGTGGAGGAGTTGGAAAACAGAGGAAGGCGCAATAATCTTCGCATTTACGGCCTGGCGGAAGGTCTTGAAGGGTCTGATCCGCCTGCTTTCTTTAAATCCTTCCTCCCCAAACTACTTCACTTGCCAGAGGATACATCCCTCAACATCCAACGCGCACATCGCCTAGGCCGCTGACCTACGTCACTCTCCATGTCACAAAGACCAAGAGGAGTCATTCTTTACTTTTTGGAATACACTGATCTTCTGAAAGTTCTAGCAGCTGCTAAGGCTCTTCCTAAATTGACTTGGTCTGATTCTCCGTTGTTCTTCGCTCAGGACTATGCTAAAGCAACTGCCAATCGTAGGAAAGCCTTTTTAGGCATGAGAGCGGTTCTTCGCTCTATGGGTGCTCGTTATGGCCTATATCATCCTTGCCTGTTCAAAGTCACTTATAACAACAAAACTACCACGTATGAAGATCCAGTGAGACTGCAGAGCTTTATTAATGCGCACCACACCTCTACCATGGATGCCTCTGGCCCTTCGTCCTCTTCCCCTGGCTGAATTTTAATACTATTTTGATGCTTTTCTCGCTTGTTTGAATGTTCTACTGTTTCTCATTGTTCTGTTGCTGTATGCTCCATGCATCTGCTGATAATTGTTTCCGTTAGCTAGCCTAAATGCTAGTTTTATGTTCTATTATAATGGTTACTTCCTCTTTGAATTTTCCTGCATGTTTTTGAATGTTTTATTCGTGTGAAGTTTTCCCACAAGATGTGTTCCATGGTCCTTGTATGGTTGTGGTCCTCGGTAACACTTTATTCTATTCCCTTGTCTATGTTTCTACAGGAACCCTTCGTTGTTTGATGACGTCCTCCCGGTTCCCTGCCCAGCCGACCTCAGTTGTGTTGCCTTGCCTACCTGGCCCCTTCCTCCCCTCAACTCCTTCTCGTGTTTCTCTTCTGTAGGTATGTCCTTCCCATGTTTCTTGTTCCTCCTTTGTTTTTTGATCCTGTCCCCTTCCCCTTCCCCGACTAACCATTTTCTTTTCATGCACGATGATGATGATTTTCTTTTTTCAGGTTGTATTTCTTCTATCCTCAGAACCGAGCATATATACTCTTCACTCTTCTTTCCATCTATCTACATTGCTTTTCCTTTTTTCACTTCTTGCGCTTTAATCTTGGGTTTCCTCCTTGTTCTTGTATTTCTTTTTCTTACACAATGCTTTCTTTTTCAATTCGTTCTTCTTCCTCTCCCTGCACTTTGGATTTTTCCTTTCTCCTTCTTTGCTTTCTTCTTTTTTACGTTTTATATTTTGGATTTCTTAATGCAACAAGTTATTGCTTTATCATGTAAATTATGTCTTTGAATATTGTTTCCTGGAATGTTAAGGGTATTAACTCCCCGGTTAAAAGACAACGCATTTTATCTCACCTAGCCAAATTAAATATCGACATTGCATTTCTTCAAGAAACTCACCTCATAGACACGGAGTCTGAGAAACTTAAGAAAGGCTGGGTGGGTGATGTCTTTTACTCACAGGGTGATGGTAAACGCAATGGTGTTGCTATTTTATGTCGCAAGTCACTTCCTCTTGCACTCATTTCTCAAGCCTCTGATACTAATGGCAGATGGAATCACGTCAAACTATCACTTAGAGGTGTTCCAATCTCCCTTCTTAATGTCTATGGTCCCACAAATGGTGAACCCCTTTTTTGGGCCGAATTTTCTCCCCATATTACCCAATTCATGGATGATAACTTTATTCTTGCAGGAGACTGTAATCACCCTCTCGATCCCTTTCTGGACAGAAAGTCTGATGCCTCCTATATTCCCACAAAACCACACAAACTATTTACTCAAGCCATTTCGCAACATAAGCTTGTTGACTCATGGCGCTTATGTAACCCGACCCTACGAGAGTTCACTTTTTATTCACCTAATCATCGATCCCAATCACGTCTTGATTATATTTTTGTTTCCCATGCACTCTCTCAAACGCTTCAGGCGGCGGAAATTGGTCCGATTTTGCTTTCCGATTATGCTCCTGTGGTGGTCAGTCTAGAGGTTTTACCCAAAATTGATGGTCCTAAAAGGTGGCGTTTTAATAATGCCCTCCTTCTAGACCCCAAATTTTCTGCTTCTTTTTCTAACTTTTTTGATGAATTTTTTCTTTTCAATGATATCCCACCCGTTTCACGACATACTCTCTGGGACACCTTTAAAGCGGCTGCACGTGATTTCATCATCAGTTATGTTGCTAACAAACGTAAAGCTGCTCGCCTTTTTACCAAGAACCTTCTCCATGACATTAAAAGATTGGAACACGCCTACTTTACCTCACATTCCTCAGATAGTTTGACATCCCTGGTTGCTGCCAAAATCAAATTTAATGAAAAATCTACCGAAGATGCTTCTTTATATTTGCTTAAATCCAGTGCTAAATTCTATGGTGGTAGGAATAAAGCTGGAAAGATTCTTGCTAATTACCTGAAGGTCAAACATAACAAAGTGAACATTGAGTCGATTGATGATGATGATGCACATTTACAACACAAGGATGCTGACATTCTTAACACTTTTTCCCATTTCTATGAGACCCTATACACCTCCGACACCTCCTCCTCTCCTCATACTCTTGCTCACTTTTTCTCTACCATTCAATCTCCCCCCTCTTTCCCTCTTGACCTATCTTCCTTAGAATCTGATGTTTCACAAAAAGAACTGCTTGCTGCTCTCCAACCCCTAAAACTTAATAAGGCCCCCGGCCCAGATGGTTTTACTGTTGAGTTTTACCTTCATTTTTCAAAGTTACTCATTCCAAAACTCCACTCCCTCCTCCATTCCTTTGCTGAATTTGGTTCTTCCTCTGGTACTTTCTCAGATGCACATATTTGTTTAATTCCTAAACCTGGGAAAGATGCCCAATATTGTAAAAATTACAGACCTATTTCCCTCGTCAATATAGACTACAAAATTTTTGCTAAATCACTGGCGATTAGATTAGATCACATGCTTCCTGACCTATTAGGAGATGAACAATCAGGCTTTGTTAAGGGGCGTTACATTACTGATAATACAAGACTCTTATTTAATATTTTAACAAAATCCTCGCGTCTCCAATACCCCCTCGCAGCAATTGCCTTAGACGCTGAGAAGGCGTTTGATAGGGTCGAATGGCCTTACCTTTTCCATACTCTTAATTGGTTCGGGTTTGGCCCTAAATTTGTCTCCTTAGTTTCCTTATTGTACTCCCGTCCGCGAGCTGCAGTTTTTGCTAATGGCCAAACATCTCCTTATTTTAATCTTGGCAGAGGTGTCCGTCAAGGATGCCCTCTTTCACCTTTTTTATTTAACTTGGCCCTAGAACCCTTTTTGTCCAAACTTCGCCAAAACCCTAATATTCACGGATTTCAGACCAAGGATCTTTCCATCAAGCTTGCTGCATATGCAGATGACATTTTACTTTTTATCTCCAACCCCACTGTTTCTATTCCCGCTTTTTTAGCAGAAGTACAGCATTATTCCTCCGTATCTGGTTATAAAATCAACCATGATAAGTGTGAGATTTTGCCATTGACAAAGTTCACTTTTAAGAATGACTTTAGTGCCTCCAATTTTACCTGGAGTTCTTCCCATATCAAATATTTGGGATTGCACATTACCCCCTCTATCCCTGACACTGTTTCCTTATGCCTAACCAAATGTATTCAGAAATTATCTGACCTCACGGCTAAGTGGCACCCTCTTTATCTGTCCTGGTGGGGTCGCTTAGACACTATTAAAATGATGCTATCCCCTGTTGTTCTCTATACCCTCTCCAACATCCCCATCGCCATTCCGGCTAAGTTCATCAAAAAAATTAATTCAGTTTTATCTTCCTTTTTGTGGCACAACCCAGAATGTCTCTTGCTAGACTTACCCGTCCGGCTTCTGAAGGTGGCGTTAATTTTCCGAATTTCCTAGCATATCACAAAGCCTTTCTGCTACGTCAATCCTCCTTTTGGTTACAAGATCCTGAATCCTCTTGCCCATTGTGGACTAAGGTGGAGCGCCTTTTTCTATCACCTTTCTCTTTTGCTGAATGTATTTCCTTTTCACGTAAACCCTCCTCACTTTTTACTCCTATACATAAATTTACTCTCAAACTTCTCTTATCCTCTCACCCTCCTCCTCCTGTCTGCGCTACTGATTTCCTTTCCTCCACCATCTGGCATAATAAATATCTCTTAATTCGAGGCAAACCAATTTTCTGGAAATCCTGGAGAGCCAAGTGGTTACTTTGGATTTCACAATTGTTTGCACAATCCACTTTCTTACCTTTTCATGCCCTCCGCTCCACTTTTGGCCTATCCCTCTCTTCTGTTCCCCAATATCTCCTCCTCAAAGAATCGGTCATGGAGATCTACAATAAACTCCCCAAATCACACCCCTCTCCATCTTCCCCTGACCCTACTACTCAACTCCATTCTACTTTACTCACTCTCCCTAAAGCTTCTGCCCTATACAAACGCCTTCACACACACACTCATCCCAGACCTAAAAGTACAGTGGAGGAACATTGGGAAAATGATCTTTCCTTATCTTGGCCAACCTCATTATGGGATAAGATCTGGATGAAGGTCCGTAAAACCTCCAGATCTGCTTCTCTGACGCAAACTATATTCTTTATTTATAATCGCTTACTGCATACTCCTTCCACCCTTCACAAACGTTTCCCTATTACACCAGACACTTGTTGGTCATGCTCTTCCCCCAATGCTACTTTGTTTCACATGCTGTTTCTTTGCAAAAAGGTACATGCCTTCTGGTTGCAAGTTTGGGCTCAAATTAATGTTATCTTCTCCACTAGCATTCCATTTTCATATGCACGAATCTTTTTGGGAAGCCTCGCCCCTTGTTGGGATCAGATAGACCTAAATGTTCGTATTGTTGACTTATTATTAGCAGTTGCTTTTCAACAAATTACTGTTAACTGGAAGTCTTCGTCCAGCATCACTTTCAAAGCTTGGTGGTATAATGTTTGCCATAACCACAGACTTGATAATGCTTTTGTTTTTTCTGCACAGTTGGCAGCTAAACGTACTGAGTTATGGCTTCCTATTACGTTATATTTGGATAATTGTAAAACTCATTCCTTCCGTCCACGACCTGATCAGCAGGAGGTTTCTAAACCTCCTTGATTCCCTTTCCATTCCTTCATGTTCAGCTAAACTGTTTTAATGCACAACTCTAATTGCATTTGTTTTCATTATTCATATATTATAATATTTACTTTTCTCCTATTGATACCCATGATTAATCCATGATGTTCTATATTGTTAATACTGTATTGCATTGTTTCCTTCCTTCTTCTCAACTAATCATCATCTGGTTCCCTTTTCCTTCTTTTGTTCTTTTTCCCCGTATTATTATGTTCCTATTTTGAACTATTATCTTGTATTTTCTTCAATAAACTTATTATGAACTTTAAAAAAGCAGGATGTCGTGGCTGACCGTGTCAAAGGCCGCGCTGAGGTCAAGGAGGATCACTGCCACTGATCCTCCTTGGTCCAATAATGATTTTAAGCATACAGTACAATGACAATAAGGTAAATAAAGAGTCGATTTATTTAAAGCATCATTTTGCTATTAAAAGTTTTAAAGCCTTGGAGAATATAGACATTTCTGACGTTTATAAATATGGCTGGTGCACAAGCTTTTACAAATTAATGCATTTTTACAAAATCCTGGCTAGTCGAGCCTAAAACGGAAGCAAAGGTGCAGAGCCTTTGAAAATTATGTTGCAGCCGTTGATTGGACATGACAAGATGATAGGAGAAAACAGACCACACCATCACGCCGGATGGAAAAGGCAAATATGAAGTGCTAGAAGTTAAAATGATGAAAATAATGTTTGAGGAATCATCATAGTGAGAAAACAATGACCCCATAGTAATGACAGCATTTAATGATTGGTGTAGAGGAAGTCATCAAAAATCATTAGCGAATATCATACTCCTGCCTTTACCACGTTGGGAGTTATTGGAGTGTGTGAGGTTGAATGTACAGTGATTCTTCCTAGTCTTACTTGGACACGACACTACTGAATTTGAAACTTTTAAAAATAACTTCAGCATTATAGAAAGGAGGTTTTAGAATCTAAAGTGGCCGTCCGGCGTAGAGGAAGAAACAGTTCTCTTCATCCAGCCCTGCAGTGCTAACAATCACCCACAATAGGCATTCATGAATGTTGCTTTGTTTCTTGATGATATCAGTGGTTTTTAAGGTCCATTGTGACATCAATCACTGGATGACCCACTTTAATTCTGGAAACCACAATATTAGAATTTAGGAAACTCCTTCCCTGGATGAAATCTAGATTAGATGGAGGCTATCTTAGTAAGACAGTCTTTCAGCAAATTACATTGAAAAATACATTCTTCGCGCTCATCTGCACATCATGAAGTTCATTTGTGGAAAGAGTGAGTGGCAGGTGAATCGAACTAGGAAATGCATATTTCAAACTGACTGAGTTGCTTTAGGATGGAATTGCATTTGTTGTAGTGCTTCATAAGCCTGATGATATGTCAAAACTAATTGGCGCACAAGTACTATGCTACACCACGGATGAGTGCTTGGTTGGAAGTGTTCAGTTGCATGTTGTCCTATGCGGGAAGCATTTTGGTCTTGTGCGTGAGTGACCAGAGTGGGCTCTTAATCCGTCTAAAGTTGCTGGGTTTAGGCATGTAATGACAGGAAGAGGATTGCGACAACCTAATAATAATTTGGGCCATATTTACATGTTCTGGCGCATCTCTGCAAATCAGCAGGGATGCGCCAGAACAGATGCGTCATGCAATCCCCTCCTTCCACCACCAAAGATGCGCCACATTATAAATGCGGCGCACCATGGTGCAAGGAAGAGAAGATGCGTGACGCATCTTGTGGCGTACGGGCGGCGCATTGTGACGCAACTCCTGCAATGCACAGGGGCTACCCATACTCAACGTGGTGCGTCGGTCCTTACGCCTGCTTCAAGCAGGAGTAAGGATTTGACGCAGCAGCGTCGTCAAACTGACAGTGAAATCTTGTAGATTTCACTGCGAAGATTTCACTGCGTCATTTTTACGGGGCTTTCCTGCGAGGGAACGCCCACCTTGCGACAGAACGCCCACATGAAACCTGACGCAGGTTTCATGTGGCGCAGGGCTTTACAACGTGACGCATCTGCCTAGATGCGTCACGTTGTAAATAAGTCACAATGTGGCGCATTGTTTACGCCGCCGCTGCGTCACAAAAGTGACGCAACGGCGGCGTAAAAGTGTCTCAAGGGGCTTGTAAATCTGCCCCTTTGTTTTTATATAGTGTTTAATACCACACTTCCAAAATTTCTAAGCAATGTAAATAAGAGATGTTACTGATATCCAGCCTATTTTACTCAATGTACTGAAGTTCGAGGGAGGGGGTGGAAGCCTTAGTTGGCCTAAACTGCAGATCAGGGCTTTGCTTCTGCACATCGCTTATATTCATGTAAACAGGTCCCTGTAGAGTCTACCCATGAGCAGCTTGACAGAGGAGCAGCCCATTGTATACACTGAAAACAGGTAACTATGACCGATGCTCTATATAATCCCCTGATAATGATAGGTGGGTTACCTACAGGTATGCAGTACATAAACACAGCCTTGGGAAATGATCTAAGGTCCATCTAGAAGCAATGAGGTGACATCCAAAGGCATGTACTGGGGAAACATATTGAAAGTAAATTCTCTTTCGGGACTATCGAATAGCAGGGCCGGACTAGGGAACCCAAAGCAGCCCTGGCAATTTTTTCAGACCGGCCCCCATCCTTCGGGGGAGGGGGTAAATGTAAAGCACTGCTGCTTAACAAAACCGGCCCCCAGCACTGCTGCTTTTGTTACTGGGGGGTGATTTTGCAGCAACGCTGCAAAATCACCACACAATTACAAAACCAGCCTCCACCCTTCCCGCCTCGCGGGCAAACGCCCTATTGGCCACTACAGCCAGTCCGACCCTGTCCAAGAGTGAGAGATAAAAGAGTGCACTGAGTAAACCTCAATATGGTCCAGTTAGGGGCAAGGGAAACTGAGCTATGGACATCCTCTTAGTACATGCTGCTTAGATATGTGCACTTGAAGGTTTATTCAAGAGCAACAGAGGAGCAGTCTACAGCATGCACTGGTTATAAGCATCTCGCACAAATACTGTATACGTTTCACTCATGGGTGACTTATTCCTTTTTTAGGTCGAGCTTACCCTATAGTACATGCTATCTGGTTGAAAAAACGATGGTGTGTTTACGAAGTACTTACTTCACATAAAGCCATCCCATGCTGACCATAGATCCACTTTATTGTCGCTCATTTTGATGCTTTTCATTCAATGGTTCGAATTGTCAGTCTTGCTCAACCTTGTGTTTGTCCCTCCACTGGAGAATGGCCTCTTTACCATCCTCTTAATTTGGCTGACTTGTGTTCTTCGACTGTTCGCTTTTAGGGAACTAGGGCCTTATTTACAAGATTTTGCCGTAGGTATTTCTCCTTGTTGTGCCTCCTTTACTCATCTCCTGGGAAGCCGTACGTTTTTTGGCGCTGCATCAGAGTTACGATTCCTCGTAAATCTGGGGCAGTGTCAAAAAGCTATGTGTGTGGCTTATAAACTCCCACAGCAACACCCATTACACTCCTCTTTAATGCAGAAACCTGTGGTGAAGGGATCAATATTTACAAGGGAAGAGGTATGGCGCTGCGGCCAGGGCGACTGACGCTCAACGCTAGGGATCACGGTCCGATCCCTGGCTCCGGCGGCAGGGGTCTGCCCAGCTCCATGCGACTCTGGGCAATAGCTCGCTTAATCTTCTCAACGGCCTCCAGCGCCGAGTTACCCCTTCGGGGGTGATTCGTGTGCTATACAAGTACTGGATTTACATTTTTTTATTTCAAGGCTGCATTAAGCCATGCATAGTGGCTTAGTGCTGCATGGCAAATATGGAACAGACCTCTGCGCCACCAGACTGTCACAAAAATTGACGCTCCGGTGGTGCAGCCTCATTGTAATATAACTTAATTTGTTTTTACTTTTTGATTAAGCACTCCATGAAACTGAATGTGTTTTTCCAGCTCTCTCCCTCTGCTTCGTGTGGCCTCTATAAAATGCCTGCCTGCTCTCTGTGTTTTTCTCTTGTGCACTTCTCCCCCACTCACTTGGGATCTCTGTTGTGCTCTCCCTCCTGTGCTTCCCCCCCCCCCACTTAGTGTGTTCCTATTACCAATATGTACTGCTTGCTCTCTTGAGTGCTTTCCCTACCCCCCCCCCCCCCCCCCCACACGGCAGAGCTCTGTGTTCTTCTCTCATTACAATCTTCCTTTTTTATTTAACGATCCAAGTGGGGTCCGCCTTTTTGTATCAGTAAATAAAAATCAAATAAATGTGTCCCACTCGCTCTGCTAGTGTACGCATGCATTGTAATGCGTGCGTGCAGCAGCTGAGTTGTTGCTTCATTGCACCTTTTTTCTATCTTTTTTTTTTAACTCTTGTTGTACATCGTTGGGAAGAAGCATTTTGCTTCCAACCACCCCATCCCCTGATTCAGTACAGCTTCGTGAAAAGCCAAGGAAAGGTGAGTCCTATTGACTTTGCCAATGCTTGTTAATCGTCTTTTCTTGCTACACCACTAAGAAAATTTTACAAAACAATAAATCAATATGTTTAAAAAACACCATATATTCTACAATTTGCTCTTATGAAGGCCTTTTCGAGCCCCCCTGTGCTTCTGAATATAAAAGCAGTAAAACCCTGAACCTGCTGTGTATAAGTCAGCCATTACTTTGTAGAGCTAACTCTCCGGGAAGCTCGAACGTACACATCACACTACAAACAGATGGCGGGGATGTTTTGTGTTCTGAGCATCTTGCCAATTGGGCGGTCATTTGCAGGAGCCAACGCTTTAATCCTGGATTATTTGCATGAATCAGATAGTGTACATACAAGCTGAGCCGTTGCCAATAGAAGCACATAAGAGAGTGCTGTATGAGCTCGGGTCATGGTGACCACCAGCAAGCAATACCCAGAATTCCTCCCACTTGTTCTGCCCACCCTCAGCCACGCAGACACCCGCCTAGCTGCTGATAGTATTTTAGCACAGACTGCTGCTTCTCCGCTCTCTATCTGTCTAGTGCTATGACGAGGCGTGAGAAGAGGTTGACATTCCAGCCTGCCCTGTACTATCCACAGACATTTTTTGCTTGCCCAACAAGAGGTGGTCAGGATGACCAGGACCAGGGTGAAATAGCTTATCTGTTAAGACCACTGAGCATGATAAACATTGTATAGACGCGCAATACTATGGTCTAGAAAAGTTCATCCTTCGTCAAGGGGAGCCGTGACTTCTCTGGATTAGGCATTTGGAGTTGTGAACAAAACCAGGCCTCTGGCTAGGAGTCTAGGGGGTGTCAGCGATTTGGAGGTACAGTGTGTTCTTTGCAGCTGTGAGGTTTATTCATTGCCGTTGGGCAGATTGCTCTTCAAAGCTCAACAAAGTGTAATTGACGTGTCCGCTGAAGAGGTTTGTGCTTGACCCACATGTTCAGAATCCTGGTGTCCAGAATTGTTCCTCCGCTTTTTCTTTCAAAGAGATTTTATTGGATTTTCAGCGTACAAAAGCACAGTCAACATCAATAGCACAGAGCATATCACTTGCTGCATCCCAATGCTTGTCTGGCTGCGAGAACCTCCCTTTCCCACCTCCACCCCTCTCTCCATCCCCAGGAGTCCACTAATAGAGCCGACAATCAGTGGCAGCTGGTAGGGAACAAGTTTGGCGGGGGTGAAAACAACAACATTCTTTTTTTAAAGAACCACTTACCTTTTCCGGCATCTCACTACCATCGTCTCTCCGCTTCTGTTTATGACGTGGTTTAGTTCTCAGACGGGGAATATGAGCCTGTGCATGTTCCCCACCAGGCTGTGCATTACAGGCTTGTGGGGAACCTTCAAAGTGCGCATGACTGTTTGGCCGGCCCAATGCTCACTTACAGTGTGCCCACCACGGCTCTCCCTGTGACCCATCCTAACCTAGACTTGTAGCTACAAAAAAGAAAATAACGTTGTTATTATCATTTTATTTTTCCTTTTTCCGCTGCTCTGAGAACAGTGGGGTGACGCTCCTCCACCTTAGCGGAGGAACCGCCGCTGCCGACAATACCATACAGTCCAGAAAGTGCTCCATAGGAGCTCAATGAGGTACTTCCCGACTGCATCATCCCTTCCACACTCCTGACATCACTCAGTGGGCGGAGTGAGCGTAGCAAGTTTAAACATGTATAAACAAAATCATTTTCAGTCAAGTAATACAGTAAAGGCCTGACAACTCCTCAAACTTATACTCCATTTCTAGTAGCCCCGAAGAACGTTTTTCCCTCACCAATAAGATCCACAGCCTCCCTCCCCACTCCCACCTCGAGGGGATCCATTGGTTTTACAATTCATGGCAAGCAATTGGTTGGCGGCAAGAGATATATTCATTATTAGACGCCAATCTCATAGGGATGAAGTTTTAACCTCAGGCGGTCCTACATTGAGGATCAGCGTTGCTGGGTCTGGCCGTAATGGATAGGCAACCACCCCTTTGATATGGCCAAGAATTTCCTTCCAAAAAGACTGAAGCCTGGACACTCCCAACACATATGTAGCATATTTCACCTTTGGCCTCACCCTCTCCAGCATAGGCCATCTGCATTATCATACGTGTTGCATTTTCACAGGTGAGAGAGCGCAATTTGAATAAAATGTATATCTGAGTCATATTTAGATGTATATCGTATAACGTAGGAATGAAATGTATATCATGACGTAAAGTTGACGTCTATAGCATAAAGGTCAACAGAAGTGACAATGTGGTATAGGAAATGTAAATGTATTTACTGTTAAACATGTATTAGATTTAGAAGGCCCGTTTACGTAGTGGGCTAATGTAGAAATGTGTAGGAATGTTTATGAAACGTAGAACGTGCAAGGTAAAATTCATGTACGTGTGTAACTTTAAACGAGAAACGGCGACAAATGTAACATGGAGAAATGTGCAAGGAGCATACACATAACGATGTAACCAATGAGAATATAACATTATATTCTATGTATGAGATTTATATTCTGTGTATTAAGGTTTATATTCTACGTAATTTGTATTCTATGCAAAATGTATTCACACATGAGCTAGGAATTTGCTAAATACGTTCATATATAAATGTATGCTAAAGGTTATGCTGTGTAGAAGAAGTTTGTAGAAATGTTAGAAGAGTTTAGGTCATTTGTGATTATAACCTGACTGACCAAGAGTTCGCAGGAGCGTAGTCCAATGTATGTAATTTAGTGGGCTCACAGGAGTCGTGAATAGCTTGATGTGGACATGAGAGCCAAGGAGTCTAGCTCTTGTTAGATTTAAGGTGACAATGCCGGATGGAGTTTATTGCCTAAACATGAGAGGAGACGATTGGAATTTGAGCTTTGTTTTTGAATGACCATTCGCAGGACCTAGTAAGATCAAGAATCATAGTTGTAAGTTAAAGTCTTGTTTAAGTTCATTTGACTTTTGATCTGAAAGTGTCAGTTGAAGTCGCCAACAAGAAGACGAAGATGACATCTAAGGAGAAGGGTCAACTTAACGGACGACGCGAAGAGATGAAGCCATGGAAAAAGCTAGAAGATGACCTCACGGGGAAAGTCCGTGGTGGGCGTCGGAGGGGCGTTCCACCCACACTGTGATTGTGTATTTTAGGGACAGCACCCCGGGGAGAAGATAGCGATTAGCGGGAACAGCGAAGAGCGAGAGGCAAGTTAGAAAGAACAGATGACTTGAGCAGATGCGCTGAGAAAGATCAGAGAGCAAGGGAGCAGTAGGCCGAGGACCCTTAGAAGAACGAATGGGTAGGCAGAGAGGGTACTGCTTCTTAAACTTAAGTTACCTTTAGAGGCTAAGAGAGTTTGAACTTCTTAGGGAGTCAAACTGCTGACACCTTTTTAGGGTTCTGGAAACTTGCGAAGTAGGGATGTCACCTAGTATAGAGTAGGGACAGATTTAACTTGATTATTTTTCTCTTTCTGCAGATGACGCAGAAGAACCACTTCATATCGATTCTTCTTAATCTGCTGATTTTGGAACTGACTTTAATTGTATTCGTTTGTAGACTGAGGTTCTTTAGGGAATATATGTTCCTTTTGATTCCGATATATTTGATGAATTTGATCCTGAGAGGATTGTATATGCAACTTTTATTAATTTTATATTAAACCTTTTAAACTTTAACAGTTGTAAGTGGTTCTTTAGAGTGGTGTCCGTATATGGGGCTTATTTTACCTGAATGAGAGTTGTCTTTTACTCAATGACAGATACCAACGGTCCAAAATTGTTGAATGAGATATGTCATCAGATTAATCATAAAAGAGATCAAAATCTCATTCCCCGCAGTTGGTAGCAGAGTAATGATGGTTATCTTCTTGAGGAAGACGACCTAGGCCAGGTTTAGTTTACCCCAAGGTCCCTAGTCATCGTCGACCAGAAGAAGAATCGCAGCCGAAGACGGTGCTGACGGTGCGTCGAGAGAAAAGCAGCAGAGTCGGTCGAGAGTGAGTATAAGGGTCATGCGTTGTAAGATTGCGGTGTTTTATGTTGTTCCTGTGTTGTAATGTCAAGCGGAGTTGAATGCCTGTAGTGTGATTGAGGGAAGGTTGTGAGCGCGCGCAACCGGATAAAAATCTTATGTCCAGAGAGGGCTTAAGTGGTTCGGGTGTATCGAACACTCAGAGTAATTTGTCTACCATTTAAAGGGGGTCATGAGGTACCATTGATCGCCCGCAGACCGATGATAGGGGGAGTGTCTGAGTGAGTGTATGAGTAAACGCATGCTGGTCGTACGTTTACTGTGTGTAAGTAACCTATCAGTTAAGGCAAGTGTCTGACCGTCAGAGGAAAGACGTTTTGCCAGTTGAGGTGACAATTACAGTTAGACTGTGGCCGTACAGTCAGAGAAAAGTGATCGCTTGGACGGAAGTAGTCATTTTTCGGCGTATGAATGAAACGCATGTGAGATCGCGAGACGAGCTGAGAAACGAAGGAAACTGCTGCAGAGAGGACAAGTGACGTCAGCGTAGAGTCGCGCTGAGATTGGTCGGTTGACGTAGAACCGCACTGGGATAGGCTGATTAGCGAGAGTCGCATAGGGATTGGTAGGTGTCATCGGGACGTAAATAAGGAGAGAATTAATAAGAGAAAATCGTAGATTATCAAAAATGAAGTGCTTTAAAGGTTTAAGAAAAATCTTTAAGAGGAATAGAAGAAACTTATATGCTGGAGAAGAAGCTCCACCAGAAGGCACACCAGCTTATCACATGGCAGTAAATGTAGGCTTACACTCGATAATGTGGATCTCCGAGTGGAATAGGCTAACTGAAGGGGAAAAGGAACTGGCGTTTCCGAGATTCGGAACATTTAAGCTAGACGTGTTGAACCAACTGAAAGCGGTAATGCTTGCAACAAGACCTCTACCGAGGCCAACACAATTCGAAGCTCTTAGTGCATGGTTTAGAGCAGCACACGAGAAGAGTTTAAAAAGACGCCAGGAACGAGTGAGACGATCAGTAAAGGCAGTACAGGATGCCAAATGGGATGAAGAAGCTAAGAAGTGGAGAGTGCAAAAGATAGAAGCAGACAAACTGTTCACCATGATAGAAGCCACGGGAGAAAAGAACCCTCTAGGGGAAGAGGATAAGGAAAGCGAGACGGAGGAGGATCTAATAGATAGGCTGTTAACAGATAGACCACCTCCATATAGCGGCGAAACCGCAAGTCCCATATTACAGCAAGGGGACGGAGCTAGATGGGGGGAATATAAATCGATCCCAGTAACGGAGTGGGACTCCAACAAGAGTGAGGAAGTACCCCAAGCTAGTTCCGAACAGAGAGTAGTGGGAAGATTCGTGGTCCAGAAGGTGCCAGAGACGCAATGTGCAAGGTCGTACCAAATGCCAGACACTTTACAAGTACCTGTCACCATAGGCCCTATAGTGTCAATCTACAACCCAGAGGGGGTCCAGCAGGAGGAACAGGCACGATGGGACAGGGAAAGAGCAGAAATGGAGAACAGGAATGCCGTAATGAATACTCAGAGGCAGACTTTAGCACCGATGAGTCGGAGTACCCCATTAGATTCCGCAACGGGTCCCTGGATAGAACAAGGGGGTCAAAGAGGATCAATGGATTTGAGGGGACCGAAACCAAAATCCTATAAGGAATTAAGGGAATATCTAAGAGAATGGGATACGGCCGAAGAAGCTCGGAATAAAAGTTTAGAAACAGGAGCTGAATGGAGAGACCAAGATAATAGGATTCTCTCTCATTGTGGAGCTGGCGAGAGCAGCCCCGAGTGGGAGAGAGGGAGTCAAGAAAGCAGAAGAGATACGTGCCCTACCATTAGCGGCAATAGGCAAATGTGCGACGACAGGAGTGCAGGGTGTGGCGAAGTGCCTCGCGTCACTTTTAGTGAGGGAGAACGAAGGACGCAGGAATACCGAAACACTTTCAGATGCACACACCATGCTCCGGATGAAAATGTGCAACATTGGAATCACGGGAACATGGAGAGTCGTGAAACCTCTCGACATGCCTCCGGTGATTACGGACGGAATCACGGGAACATGGAGAGTCGCGAAGGGTCTCGCCATGTGTCCGGTGAACAAGAACGAAGTCACGAGAATATAGGGAGTCGCGAAACGTCTCGCCATACATCCGGTGATCACGAACGAGATCGCGGGAGCATGGGGAGCCATGAAGGAACTTATCGGTTGTTGAGTGATACCAGTCAGCAAGCGAGTTACAGTGGTTTAGAACAGCACGGAGGATCCTATCTCGTATCTGGAGAAACCGAGTCAAAAAGACGGAATGTAGGGTTGAAGGATGGAGCATTGTTCCACCACACCCCAAGGGAAGATGGAAAGGCTTGGGATCTAGAGAGGTGGGAACAAAGAGACGGAAGAAAAATTCCTCATAACTTACCTGTGCTTAGGCGTAGGGCGCATAGTGGAGGTGAGAGGGATATGAGAGAACAACCTAGGACTGACGTACTGAGAGCTGAAATAAAAGCAAGACGCATAGATGTAATGAGTTTAAAATCAGACTTAGATGAAATAATTGACGGCACAGTGGCAATTGAGAGGTTAGAGCTGTACGCACCAGATGAGATTCTGTTTTTGTCTAAAGACGTTACTCGGAAAGCGAGAGCAGCTCATGAAAAGTTATCTGAATTGGCAGAAAAGTACATGATAGACATATCGCGAACTAAGGCTTTACAGGCCAACCATAGGCTGAATTGCACGGATCTAGATTTAGATGAGCGCAGAACGATTGGGCTAAGAGTACACATAAGGGAATTGGTCATGTGTATTAGAATATGGAGAGATCTGGATAGATGGGAGGAAAGATGGTCCAAGAAGGGATCTGTCAGACGAAGTACACTTGTGAAGTCTCAGGATACAGAACTAATGCGAATGGAAGCTTTCCCTTTGCGAGAAATCGCGAACGGAAACTACGTGCATGTACCATGGAGTAGGGGGGATTTAGCGGCATTCACTAATTCCTTCCCGAAGCTTAGAGAAAATCCCGTAGAGTGGTACAAGCAGGTAGAGAGATTCGTGAAGATCTCTAAGGTACTGTGGATCGATTTGAACACTTTGTTCGATATCGTAGTACCCGGAGATTTGTGGACGGCATGCAAACTTAGTATTGAATGGCCCACTTGTGAGCCTCCAAGGAATGCACAGACCGGCGGTCCGTCAGACAGGGTCATGGAAAAATACGAGAGAGTAATAACATGGCTGAAAGAGAAAGTGCCGGTGCAAGACATAGACTGGGTTAAGATAGATCGAACAACTCAGGAGCCTAAAGAGACAGTTCACGAGTTCTATGAAAGATTGCTAAAAGCATTTAAGCAGTACAGTGGGTTAGACGTAATGGATCCTAAAGTCATAGGACAGTTTGTGTCGAAATTTGTTCTCGGATTGAGACCAGACATAAGCCTGATGATTCAACAGCATTTAATTTGCTGGCAGAACAAACCTTTAGATGAGATTCTGAGGTATGCAAGGTACTGTAGCGATGAGATAGATTCAAAGGCAAAGAAGCTTAAGGAAAAGCTGATGTTAGTACAGATGCAAGCAGCCGGAAAGGGTGGACAGCGACAGCAGGGAACAGGAATGCAAGCAAAGAAACAGAATAATCAGAGCAGAGATGAGGAAGAAAGACCGAGACCGAGAATGGATATCGCAACACTGAAAAGGACAACCAGGTGTCATCAGTGTAACGAGGTGGGACATTGGAGACGCGAGTGTCCTTACAACATTGAGACAGGGGAATTAGAACAGGAGGAGGAAGAGGTACAGAATAACGTGGTTAAGGGAGCGACAGTCCCGAAGGGAAAGTTTATCAAAGGGGGGACTCAGACTCCTCGAGCCCCGTTTCCTCAACCGCCTCGAATCGCAGATGGAGGGAAAACCTATAGACAAATGCCATTGTTCGTAGGAGGCGAAGAATGCTACCACGTTGATCCTCTTACAGGGCAGCGAGTGAATAGGGAAGAAGACTGTACTTTAGGAGCAGCCCTGGAGGTAGATCAGAGAGGACCATACGTAGAGGCTGAAGTAGCTGGATGTCCTACGACCTTTTTGGTGGATACGGGAGCCACTAGATCCACGTTAAGATCAGCGGTAGTCCCAGGTCTACCGATATCAGGAGAAATGATTCAGGTGGTAGGAGTCGCGAACAAGAGGATGACGAATCCTCTGACAGAACCAGTGTCAGTAAAGATAGGGAATTACAGTGACGAACATCAGTTTGTGATCTGTGATTCTAGTCCTGTGTGTTTGCTCGGGAGAGATTTGTTGTGTAAACTGAATTGCACAATACATTGCACACCTGAAGGAGTAGAAGTGCAGACCAATGATGAGGATGCTGATTTTAAAGTTGTGAACTCGCAGGAATGTGTGGAACTATATCCTACCTTGACAGTGGAGGAGCTTCCACAGGACTTGAGGGAGAAAGTGTCAGCTGAGGTGTGGGATTTTACTGGAGAAGAAATAGGACTGATCAAAGGGGTAGAACCAGTAAAGATCATGGTAAGACCCAATGCCGAGTACCCAAGAACACCACAATATAAGTTGACACCGGAGACGATTGCAGGAATAAAGCCTGTGATCGAATCCATGATCAAACAGGGAATACTGAAGGAGATCGTGGGTAGTCCATGTAACTCACTGATTATGGGTTTGCAGAAGCCTAGCGGAAAATACAGAATAGTGCAGGATCTTCGAAAGATTAATAATATTGTTGTCTCATGTTGTCCAGTGGTACCGAATCCATCAGTGATATTATTTCAGATACCGTTCCAAGCTGAATGGTTCACCGTGATAGATTTGTGCCAGGCTTTCTTTTCGATTCCTTTAGATGAAGAGAGCCAGTACCTTTTCGCTTTTAAGCTGGAAGATCGCGTTTTAACATGGTGTCGTATCCCTCAGGGGTATACAGAAAGCCCATCGATTTTTAACCAGCTTTTAAAGAGAAATCTTGAAAGTCTAGTACTGCCCAAGAACTCAGTTCTAGTCCAGTACATAGACGACCTCCTAGTTGCGTCAGAAACAGAGGAAGCTTGCAGAGTAGACACCATAACCTTGTTAAATCACTTGGCCGAGAACGGGCATAAGGTGTCTCCAAGTAAATTGCAATATTGTCTTACTGAAGTGCAATACTTGGGCCATAGAATTGAAAAGGGAAAGCGGAAGGTGTCTCCAGACAGAATAGAGGCGATTATGAAGATGAACGCGCCTACAACACAAAGAGAGGTCAGGATGTTTCTAGGCATGGTTGGTTATTGTCGGCAGTGGATAGCTATCTTTTCACTGAAGGCAAAACCTTTATTACAACTGACGCACAAAGGAGTGAGTGATCCGGTACCATGGGACAAAGATTGTTTGATGGCGTTTTTGCAGCTGAGGGAGGACTTATGTCGCGCCCCGGCTTTAGGAATGCCGGATTACACAAAACCATTTTTGCTTTACTGCTGCGAAAGAGAGGGATGCCCCTTAGCGGTTTTAGCTCAGATTCATGGAGATGCGCGTAGGCCAGTAGCGTATTTCTCGGCTACATTAGATCCAGTAGCCGCAGCGTTGCCCGGATGTCTCAAATCCGTAGCTGCAACGGGTGTCAGCATTGAACGTTCTGAAAGTGTGGTAATGGGACATCAGTTAGTGGTGTATGTACCGCATTCTGTGGAATTGTTAATGACCAGGACTAAGACTCAGCATCTGACGAATAGCAGGCTCACACGCTACGAGCAAGTCATATTGGCTGCCGAGAATGTGACCCTAAAAAGATGCTCCGTCTTGAATCCTGCTACGTTGATGCCACTTCCAAATGAGGTGGATGATGAAAATTGTACAGATCATGACTGCCTTGATGTGACTGAACTATGCACCAAACCGAGACCAGATATCGTAGATGAGCCATTGACTGACCCTGATGAAATTTTCTTTGTTGATGGTTCATGTGTAAGAGACGATGTCGGTCAGCTGAGAGCAGCTTATGCAGTTTGTACAATTACCAGAGTTGTAGAAGCCGCTTGCCTGGAAGGAGTACACTCCGCTCAGGTAGCTGAAATTGTTGCTTTGACGCGTGCCTGTTTAGCAGGTAACAAAATTCGAGTCACCATATACACCGATAGCCAGTACGGTTTCGGGGTAGTTCATGATTACGGGCAGTTATGGTCTCAGAGAGGTTACATGACCTCCTCGGGTTCTCCTATTAGGAATGGAGAATTCGTGAGATTATTGTTAGAGGCATTGCAAGGCCCGACAGCTATCGCAGTAGTCAAATGTGCTGCGCATACAAAAGACGTGGATTTTGTGTCACAAGGTAACAGCTATGCGGATGAAGTAGCGCGTTACTGCGCAGAGCAGGGATATTCTCACACTGATGCAAAAGTGGGGGGAGTCCAAGAAAGGACTGAATTGACAATGTTGTTAGATACTGTAGATACGTGGGATGAATTGAGATGTGTACAGGAAAATGCTCCAGATGATGAGAAAAAGAGTTGGGAAACAGCGGGTTGTACGAAAAGCGAGATGAATTTTTGGGTCTCCGCCGATGGGAGAGCTGTTTTACCAAATGAACTTGTTAGTCCAATGGCAAGGAAATTGCATGGATCAGCACACATAGGAAGAGATGCTATGGTGAGAGTATTCAGACAAACGTGGTTTAATCCTAAGTTTAGAGTAGCGGCAGAAGCAGTATGTCAGCGATGTGCGGTCTGTCAGCAACTAAACGTAGGAAAGAGAACACCAGTTACATTGAGTCACATTGGGAGGTCTGGGGGGCCTTTCAATAGAATGCAGCTTGATTTTATAGAAATGCCTCCAAGTAACAGACTTAGATACGTTTTAGTGATTGTCTGCATATTCTCTAGATGGGTTGAGGCTTACCCTACACGTAGGTGCGATACACTTACAGTAGCAAAATTGTTACTTAGAGAGTTAATACCGAGGTTTGGGGTGCCATCCTCTTTGGAATCGGACAGAGGAACTCATTTCAACAGCGAAATAGTGAAGATGTTGTGCTCAGCTTTGAGTATCGATCAGAAGCTCCATTGCAGCTATCGACCAGAAGCTTCAGGGATTGTAGAGCAAATCAACAGTACAATCAAGTCCAGACTGGCTAAAGTTTGTTCATCAACATCCCTGAGTTGGCCAGACGCACTTCCAGTGGTTCTTATGAGCATACGTAGCACACCTGATAGAAAAACAGGTCTCTCTCCACATGAAGTGCTAATGGGGAGAGCTATGAGATTGCCATCGGTTCCGACTGCAGCGCTAGTGAACATCATAGACGACTTGATCTTGGATTACTGCAAGGGACTATCTGATGCCATAAATTCTGTGTCCCTCCAGGTCCAGGCTGCAGAGGTTCCATCAGCACAAGACTTGTGCCATGACCTGAGTCCGGGGGACTGGGTCCTGGTGAAAAAGCATGTCAGGAAGAACTGCTTAGACGTGCGTTTGCGAGGACCATTTCAAGTCATACTTGTTACGAACACTGCAGTGAAGTGTGGAGGCCTGCCAAATTGGATACACGCTTCACACACCCGAAGAGTGCCAACACCTCTAGAAGAAACAGCTCCTCTCTCGGATGAGAATCCGGCGGAAAGCGGAGAAGCCACAGAGGGGGAAAGCCAAGCTGTGGAGGTGAACGAAGAGGCTGAGACTGTGTTGGAACAGGACGACGAAGGTCAGGACGCTAGTGAGACCGAAGTCGCCTCAGGAGAAGAAAGTAACTGGGAGACTGAATCGGATACTGAACAAGCTGAGAGTAACAAGGAGACAAGTCCCAGAACAAGGAGCAGGAGGACAAGGAGTGACGAAGCCAGTTGGCCGGAGAGAAGGAAAAGGCCAAGTTCGGAAGGAAAGCAAGAAAGAACTCTTGTCCCGATTGCTGAAGAATCGGATCAGGAGGAAGAAACGACAGACTCAGGAACTGAGAGTCCAAGAAGATCGAGAAGGGTACGTGTGCCCTGCAGAAGGTACGCCACCCCGGAATGGACTTATCTAGCAGATGTCTTGGGGACAGAAATCTGGGAGAGTGAAGAGCGTGAAAGTAATCGATCTCGATCCATTTGTGGCAGTGGAGATATGGATGTTGACTCCTGGACTCGAGACTGAGGGATTACTGACTTTCACACTTCCCATACCCCCATACTTGAGTCAGATTAAAGATTTAGTGTTAAACAGACTACAATTTCCAACATTTGGTCATCAAATTCCGGAAGAAGAAGAGAAAGTCATTCGTTTTGAATTATTGGAACTTGTTGCAAGAGCTGCAGGTACGAGAATAATTGTTGATGTATAAAGACTTTTGTATATAAGTTATAAAGAAGAAGATAACCTAGCGCTGAGTGGAAAGAAGAATAAAATTAGGGACTACAATTAGAGGACGGAGAAGGGCTAGGGTTGTCTGCTGCTAAAAAGAGGAAAAGACATTGTTGTGAAAAAAGAGACTTTGTTGATAAAAGAGCACTTTACAAACTGAGAAAGCAAACAAAGCAACCAAAGACTGGAAAAGAAAACTTTTCGCAGAGGAAAAGAGCTACGCTGTTTTCGATAACATGGAGAACGGCAACCCAAACAGAAAAGCCAGATGTATAGTAGGTACACCTATAGCAGTAGTAATATTTCTCATAATTACAGTAGTGACAATATCATACATAGTAGGACATGAAACCGATAAAGAAATAGCAGATGTAAAGCCTGTAACGACTTTGAAACCTGCTCTTGATGGGAAGAAGGAGGAGAGCAATGTTATACGTGAAAAAGCGTTATTGGCAGATGAAGCTCGTAGATTACATGTAGACGAGTCACAGGGAAACTTTAGGTCAAACGCATATGCTAAACTGTTATACGAATATATCGATGCCATGGAGGCCAAGGATTGCTATGTTTGTATGCAATTGCCGGCTTCTGTAGATGAAGGCATCCGATATCATCATCTCCCATTAACTTATGGGATAACATGTAGTTTACTGCTTAGTATATTTTATGGTAGAGAAGGATTTGAGTACTACTTTTCAAATTATGATTCGGTACTGCCTGAAGTTCCGAATTATAAGCAAATGAATAAGTGGGACTATTATAAAAAGGAGGATAGACTAGCTAAATTCTTTCTTCCTTGGGATACATTAGATACATCATACGCACGTAGAAATAATTTGACTTGCAAAGTGTCAGAGATTGAGAAAAAGTTCATAGGACAAGTAGATGACCGATACAGAAGGCAGAAGATTCTAAAAATGTCAGGACAGTGGAAAACTGATTGGACCGAAGAAGAGAAAGCACATAAAAAGAAAGGTAGCAATGGTCCAATAGCATTGGATAGAACGCAGAAAGGAAAGTTATGTTTGACTCGAAGCAAGACATATTATGAGAATGTATTTGTAGGTGAAGTAAATTGCGTGAGAAAAGAGAGTACTCCCAAATATTTTGAGGCCCAGAGGGGGGAGACAAACCAAGCAAAAAGGAGACAGAACCTCTAGGAGGGCCTATATTTCTTTCAACATTGAATATATCCTAAATGATTAGTCAAAAGATGCCAAAGAGAGATCTTTGAAATATTATTCAAACATGGAAAATTTTTATTAGACTATTTTGTCATTTTTGTAAAAAAAATTTAAAGACTCATATATAAAAAATACATTGCATTATCATTTCACAAATCAACATTTTACATACATTTGGTGATAGTCCTATCATTCAAAAATGCCCTCTAGTAGCAATTGATCCTATTGATCAGAGACACAGAGACACACATTCATCACACAATATCAAAATACAATAATGGACATACCTAACATAAACAGCTAAGCAAAATTATACAAGACATTAACTGACATAAGTGGTAGCTCTAAGGTGTATTTGAGAGGGTACGTATAGGAACCTAGATGGAGTGGTTCTGTTGGTTATGATGTACTTGACCAAAACGTATCCAAGACAGGGGTGTTGGGCCGACGTACGTTTCGGTGGAAAGCCACCTTCCTCAGGGCCAGAAACAAAAAGACTAACAGGCAAGTGACACAAAATCTTTAAAATATGAGGGCAACATTCAAAATTCTGAAAAAACAGAAAATGGGAAAAATATAAGTATCATGAACTCTTTTACTTTTTACATTTTTACATCTTAGTTTTTGGCATCATGTAAATACACACATTTGCTTTACATATTTTAGGAGTTTGCTGAAAGCTCATAGCTAGCTAGCACTCTTGCTAAGTATGGTTAGGTAGACCTAAGAACATGGTTAGTCCACATAGTAAGAAGATAGAAGGAGAAGAAGAAATCAGAACCGATGAGCCCACTAGGTCTAGAGCACCTAGAGTGATTGGCAAAATGCCTAAAGCATGCAGTGCTTTTAGGGTCTGTGGTAGTGCGCTGTTAACCTTATTTGAGAAATATATATATACACATAAGTATAGGGGTTACCTATGATTTGAAGAGGCTGCATATATAAATGTTTACGATTCTGGCTGGACTTTTTTGGAGTGTGTGCTGAAAATTAGAGTACAGAGAATTTCTGTAGTTTTGTGGGCCAAAGGGTGTTATATTAATAATGCTGGTTTAATTTGTTGTCAATTACCTCAGAATGAGAGGCCCATGCCTCGAGGTTTCCTTAATTTTTTAGAGCCACCCGGGGCGTTTTCTCAGGGCAGTGAGGTAGTTTCTGTATAGATGCAAAAAATGAAGGTGAACAGTGGGCTGGAACCGAGCTAAACGTAAAATTATACTAAATTGTGGTTGCTTTACCTGTTAGGAAGTACACGATGTATTGTCAGTAAAACGTGTTCATGCCCCTCCAGGCAAAGACCCATCGATTTTTCGCAAAAAACGTGAAACCTTCTGGATACATCATCTGGATACAGTTCGCTTTGGGCACAACGAAGAAATCTCGTGGATAGTCACACTATAAAAAATATGGCCACATCTGTAACTAACACTCCTGCCATCCATAAATGTTCTCTCAGCTATTTCCATCTAGCTCCGGCACATGAGATGCTTGCAAAGTCTTACAAATGATACCCTGTGTCAAACATCATGTAAATCGTGTTATAATCCGCCACAATCCAGTACCTTACTGTATAATTCTCCCAACTTCAGTCGTTTTACATATTCTCTCTCCACTATAAGATGGCTGCCAGTGAGCATACTATCTGACCTTTAGTCCTACCACTATGTTTCTCCAAACAACACAGCATTAGTCTTATTTTAGTGTTTATGATTCTCCACCTGGCTCTAGTTGTCATATTATATTTAAATCGCTACACATGCCTGTTCCAGCCTCACAGCGGAACTTTTTCCACAGAACCCCCGGTCGTGGCAGTAGCTCGTTTAGAAGAAGGTAAGAACTGCTCCCCCAACGCGCCCAGCTCTAGGCTGTTACTGCTGTTGCAAGCATCCCGTCATTCTGAACTGCACCACCGGCGAATTTTAAATCACCCTTTCTGACGGCACATCAAGCCTTGCTTAAACAGCCCGTGCATATTTCTGACCGACATGTCTTTTTAACTTCAGACACGGTCATTCACCTAACGAAGAACTGAACCCTTGGAAGCGCTGCATGGACGAAATACAACGTTACTAATCAGGTACGACAATCTGCCTGTAAGCCCCATTTAGCATGTCACAAAAGTGTTCCTCTTATTTAACTAGCTATAGCTTAAAACGATGAGACAACGCTTGAATGTGAAGCTGTTATTTCATTAACGAGCGCTCAGCTTCTGTCTTTTTCTGAAAGTGTCCTTTTTCACCAAACGCCACACTTACTCGAAAAGCTATAGCCATATCTCTATGCTAATGCTACAATGTTTCACTGCGTAGCGGAGTCAGCTATAAATAACATCTAGCCTCCGATGTAGAAAGTCAGCTACAATGTTTCACTGTGTAGCGGAGCCAGCTATAAACCATGCTCAGCTTCCGATGTAGAAAACTAGCTGAATATCACAAGCATTCTTTATCGTTTAGTCTCTCTGCACTAGAGTAGTTTTAATGAATTAAAATTTAACATGGTGTGCTTCAAAATCTTTTTTTATATATTTGACTACCTTATTATACAGATTATGGCGCCCTAAACGAAACTTAGGTTTTACTGACAATACATCGTGTACTTCCTAACAGGTAAAGCAACCACAATTTAGTATAATTTTACGTTTAGCTCGGTTCCAGCCCACTGTTCACCTTCATTTTTTGCATCTATACAGAAACTACCTCACTGCCCTGAGAAAACGCCCCGGGTGGCTCTAAAAAATTAAGGAAACCTCGAGGCATGGGCCTCTCATTCTGAGGTAATTGACAACAAATTAAACCAGCATTATTAATATAACACCCTTTGGCCCACAAAACTACAGAAATTCTCTGTACTCTAATTTTCAGCACACACTCCAAAAAAGTCCAGCCAGAATCGTAAACATTTATATATGCAGCCTCTTCAAATCATAGGTAACCCCTATACTTATGTGTATATATATATTTCTCAAATAAGGTTAACAGCGCACTACCACAGACCCTAAAAGCACTGCATGCTTTAGGCATTTTGCCAATCACTCTAGGTGCTCTAGACCTAGTGGGCTCATCGGTCCTGATTTCTTCTTCTCCTTCTATCTTCTTACTATGTGGACTAACCATGTTCTTAGGTCTACCTAACCATACTTAGCAAGAGTGCTAGCTAGCTATGAGTTTTCAGCAAACTCCTAAAATATGTAAAGCAAATGTGTGTATTTACATGATGCCAAAAACTAAGATGTAAAAATGTAAAAAGTAAAAGAGTTCATGATACTTATATTTTTCCCATTTTCTGTTTTTTCAGAATTTTGAATGTTGCCCTCATATTTTAAAGATTTTGTGTCACTTGCCTGTTAGTCTTTTTGTTTCTGGCCCTGAGGAAGGTGGCTTCCCACCGAAACGTACGTCGGCCCAACACCCCTGTCTTGGATACGTTTTGGTCAAGTACATCATAACCAACAGAACCACTCCATCTAGGTTCCTATACGTACCCTCTCAAATACACCTTAGAGCTACCACTTATGTCAGTTAATGTCTTGTATAATTTTGCTTAGCTGTTTATGTTAGGTATGTCCATTATTGTATTTTGATATTGTGTGATGAATGTGTGTCTCTGTGTCTCTGATCAATAGGATCAATTGCTACTAGAGGGCATTTTTGAATGATAGGACTATCACCAAATGTATGTAAAATGTTGATTTGTGAAATGATAATGCAATGTATTTTTTATATATGAGTCTTTAAATTTTTTTTACAAAAATGACAAAATAGTCTAATAAAAATTTTCCATGTTTGAATAATATTTCAAAGATCTCTCTTTGGCATCTTTTGACTAATCATTTAGGATATATTCAATGTTGAAAGAAATATAGGCCCTCCTAGAGGTTCTGTCTCCTTTTTGCTTGGTGAAGTAAATTGCGAACATGCTTTTCGATTAGAGTACTACACGAAGGATTTCATGAAGGAGATGCAGGTGATTCCTAATGTATATTTTGTATGTGGGAGAAATGCCTATGTAAAACTGCCTGACAATTGGTATGGTTCGTGTTACTTGGCAATTGTCTTCCCCAAAATATATCATGCAAAGGATTTAGCGATCATAGAAGGAAAGGCTTCGACGAGAACGAAAAGGGAAGTAGGAGATGCAGAGGTAGTAGGAGATGTATTTGGAGCGATGTTTCCATTGTTAGGTTTAATCCTTAACGATGTTAAGATTAGGAGACTAGCTACAGTCGTAGATAGATTATCTGCAAGTACTGCAAGGTCATTAATGCTAATAGAAGGTGAGATGCAATCGATTAGAGCAATGGTTCTTCAGAATCGACTTGCTCTTGATGTGCTATTAGCAAAAGAAGGCGGAGTTTGCAAGGCTTTGAAGGTTCAGGAATGTTGTACTTATATTCCTGATAATTCAAAACCACTTGAGAAGGTCATAAGAAACATTACACAGATTCATCAGGAAATCGAAGATTTGTCGAAAATAAATGTTTGGGAAAAAGTAGGTAATGGAGTAGGAAAGGTTGGAAGTTGGTTTGCTAACCTTGGCAAAAGTATAGTGTGGTATATATTAAAACCTGTATTAATAGTATTAATTTGCATAATTACATTATTAGGATTAGTAAAACTATATAAATGGTATAGGACGAACCGGTTACAAAGATCTATGAGAGAACAAGAAAGGAGATTAGCTGCTTTACAAGATCAACAGTATAAAAGCTTGAGAGCACTCGAAATGATGAAAAGAGGAAATCATGTAACTAGTTCTGTGTAAAAAGTGCTATTCAAATTGCATTTAGTGATGACTCCTAAAAGTCATCAAAGGGGGGAACTGAGAGAGCGCAATTTGAATAAAATGTATATCTGAGTCATATTTAGACGTATATCGTATAACGTAGGAATGAAATGTATATCATGACGTAAAGTTGACGTCTATAGCATAAAGGTCAACAGAAGTGACAATGTGGTATAGGAAATGTAAATGTATTTACTGTTAAACATGTATTAGATTTAGAAGGCCCGTTTACGTAGTGGGCTAATGTAGAAATGTGTAGGAATGTTTATGAAACGTAGAACGTGCAAGGTAAAATTCATGTACGTGTGTAACTTTAAACGAGAAACGGCGACAAATGTAACATGGAGAAATGTGCAAGGAGCATACACATAACGATGTAACCAATGAGAATATAACATTATATTCTATGTATGAGATTTATATTCTGTGTATTAAGGTTTATATTCTACGTAATTTGTATTCTATGCAAAATGTATTCACACATGAGCTAGGAATTTGCTAAATACGTTCATATATAAATGTATGCTAAAGGTTATGCTGTGTAGAAGAAGTTTGTAGAAATGTTAGAAGAGTTTAGGTCATTTGTGATTATAACCTGACTGACCAAGAGTTCGCAGGAGCGTAGTCCAATGTATGTAATTTAGTGGGCTCACAGGAGTCGTGAATAGCTTGATGTGGACATGAGAGCCAAGGAGTCTAGCTCTTGTTAGATTTAAGGTGACAATGCCGGATGGAGTTTATTGCCTAAACATGAGAGGAGACGATTGGAATTTGAGCTTTGTTTTTGAATGACCATTCGTAGGACCTAGTAAGATCAAGAATCATAGTTGTAAGTTAAAGTCTTGTTTAAGTTCATTTGACTTTTGATCTGAAAGTGTCAGTTGAAGTCGCCAACAAGAAGACGAAGATGACATCTAAGGAGAAGGGTCAACTTAACGGACGACGCGAAGAGATGAAGCCATGGAAAAAGCTAGAAGATGACCTCACGGGGAAAGTCCGTGGTGGGCGTCGGAGGGGCGTTCCACCCACACTGTGATTGTGTATTTTAGGGACAGCACCCCGGGGAGAAGATAGCGATTAGCGGGAACAGCAAAGAGCGAGAGGCAAGTTAGAAAGAACAGATGACTTGAGCAGATGCGCTGAGAAAGATCAGAGAGCAAGGGAGCAGTAGGCCGAGGACCCTTAGAAGAACGAATGGGTAGGCAGAGAGGGTACTGCTTCTTAAACTTAAGTTACCTTTAGAGGCTAAGAGAGTTTGAACTTCTTAGGGAGTCAAACTGCTGACACCTTTTTAGGGTTCTGGAAACTTGCGAAGTAGGGATGTCACCTAGTATAGAGTAGGGACAGATTTAACTTGATTATTTTTCTCTTTCTGCAGATGACGCAGAAGCACCACTTCATATCGATTCTTCTTAATCTGCTGATTTTGGAACTGACTTTAATTGTATTCGTTTGTAGACTGAGGTTCTTTAGGGAATATATGTTCCTTTTGATTCCGATATATTTGATGAATTTGATCCTGAGAGGATTGTATATGCAACTTTTATTAATTTTATATTAAACCTTTTAAACTTTAACAGTTGTAAGTGGTTCTTTAGAGTGGTGTCCGTATATGGGGCTTATTTTACCTGAATGAGGGTTGTCTTTTACTCAATGACAGATACCAACGGTCCAAAATTGTTGAATGAGATATGTCATCAGATTAATCATAAAAGAGATCAAAATCTCATTCCCCGCACAGGCATCACATACCAGCCCATCATTATTTTGTACATAGTTTTGAGGTTCTGGACAGTTTTACACAGTGAGGTAATATCTCCCCATAACTTTTCCCGATGGTGTATTTAGATCTGCCTCCCCAGAGCAGAGTGCCACTGTGTCATATACAGCCTAGCTATGACAGAACCCCTCCACGACAACAAAGCGCACCTATGAGGGGTATATAGGGGAGAGGAAAGTCGCAAGAGACACTGTGTCATGAAAGAGTCCCACACCTGCATGACCAGCTTCAGGAGATCCGAATAGTAATACACTGGCAGCCCGCCCTGCTTAGGTATCCAAGGTACAGCCCATGGTGTTCGGTTCATCGCTGCGGCATACATGTGGATCCAGTGATGGTCCATCTCAAAGAGGGACCATTCAAAAACATAAGCACAGCTGGGCCACCTGGAAATATTTAGTAATATCCAGCAATCCCAGTCCCCGGAGTGCCTGTTGGCTTGCAATACCCTTCTAGAAATCTGCACCCATTTCCCACCCCATATGAAGGCATCAATATCTTATTGAAGGGCCCTTATAGGGACCCTCTGGATCACCACTTGTATGGGCTGAAAGAAATAGAGCAAGTATGGCAGGTTTTTTTTGACGGCTGCTACTCGACCCAACTAGGACAGGAAAAGACCTTCTATTTGCGCAGAACACTGATAATCACATGAATGAGTCTAGGGTAGCTTTGCCATATATAGCAGGCGATGCGTGGGTGTGATATAGATCAATTGATACTTAACCTTCTTCACGCATCACAGAGGGGTGGTCTCTAGAATTGCCATTTTAGGGGTGGCAGGGATTCTGATATTGAGCATTTCTGACTTACCAACGTTCACCCTGAAGCCCAACACCTTGCCATAGGCATTCAAGGCCGCCATCGCATGGGGAATAGAATGCTCAGGGCCAGTCAAAGTCAGCAGGACATCATCTGTAAAAAGATCAATCTGATGATGAGGATCCCCAAAGGGCATGTCCCTAATATCCCAGTGACAGCGTATCATGGCCGTCAGAGGTTCAATGGAGAGGAGAAAAAAGTGTAGGCGATTGGGGTAGCCTTTTTCATCCCCTCTTCAAGGAGAGTGTGGCAGAGCACAGACCGTTCATCCGTACAGATGCAGTAGGCCCTTGTAATAGGCTGTTATCCAAGCTTGCATATTTTTCCTCAGGCCGATGGCTGAAAGCACCTGAAAAAGGTATACCCAAGATGACCCTGTCAAATGCCTTTTCAGCATCCAATGACAGGATCGCCATGGGGTTTTCCAGATTTTCGATTTTTCAATAAGATGCAACGCCCATCGTATATTCTCTGCAGCCTGAAGCTGGGGTACAAATCCTGACTGATCAGGATCAACCAGGAAAGGGAGGTGCGGCAGGAGCATATTTGCTATGACTCGCAGGAAAATCTTTAGATCAGAGTTCCGGAGTGCTATAGGCCTATAGGATTCACATCAGTGTGGGTGCTTACCCTCCTTGCACATTAAGGTAATATGTGACTGCTGCATAGAAGGCGTAACAATCCCCATTTGCATAAAAGGAATTAAACAGTGTAGGCAGTCTGGGGACAACCTCTGATGGAAAAAAATTAAAGAAACAATTTGTGAGCCACCTCTCTGCTTTTCAACCTCCTGAGGTCATTAAAATGAGTGCCATTGAGTTGGGTAGCTAGAAACATCTCTATTATTGTGCTAAGAAATACTTTGAATGTACACACACTTTATAAATACACTTGTTCCAATTTACCTGGTTGAGTTCTGGAAATACCCACAACTCCTTTTGAATTGAGGGAAGTCATAAGGCATCTGAGGTTGGGGTGATCAGAACTCATCCCCCCAAAGGGAGCATTTTTATGTTTTTCAATATTTATTTAGAAAAGCATTTGGACCCGCAATTTTCACTTGGCCAATTCTACAATGTCAGAAAGGGAACGGTTAGGTCCTAAACTTGGGATGATTGTGTGGTACTATATTAAATAGGTGAGATTGTGTAGTTTTTGCTCAGCTTGCCAACCTACATTGCTCTTCCACCTCTTTCGTCACTCACACTGTGTATTGGTCCTACAGAATGACGTATCCATGCCTTTGAAAATGTGTATAGCTTCTGCTAATGAATCGTTTTCCGCCCTTACCCATCTCTGACTTGCACATGTTGGCAAATAGTTTACAGCAGTGTCGGCCAGCATAGTTCATGGGTGGCGAGGCAGGTGTGGGTGAGTGGGGTTTGAGGCGGTCACAAGGAGGGATGGGGAAACCGGTAAAAAACATAATAAAAGAATATTTACCTTGCCGTGCCGGTCCTGCGTCTCTGCTCCTGCCCTCCTTGTCAGGTCGAGGCACAGGAAGCACAGAAAAGGCTCCCCTGACCAACCACAATGGTGCAACACAGCGTTGTGATTGGTAAGCACCCAGGCTCGCCTGACCAATCACAATGCTGCAATGCAGTGCAGCATTGTGATTGGTTTTGAGCATCCGGGTTCGAAGCTCAACCAGGGACAGGGGGCCTGGGCTTGCTTTCCATGCAGGGTGTAATGCAGCATGCATGGAGAAAGGGGAAAGTGTGCATGACTGGTTTGGGAAGGTCTGAGAGGGCCAACCAAACAGTCATTGTGCACTTAGGGGTGGGCAAATCACTCTTCCCCTGCTCTGCTCTGACAGCAGAGCAGCCCCTGTCGTCCACAAAGAAGCAGGAAACATAAAATGATAATAACTCAAACTTATTATCATTTTATGTTTCCTGCTGCTTTGCAGTGCACTGCTTCAAACCAGTGGGGCCACGCTCCTCCGCCATATCGGAGGCGGCGCCCCATGGATATAGGCCTTCTGGTTACCCTCCTATTGGTGTACACACACGCACAAACAGAGCACCTCGTTGCCCCTCTGGCAACGGTTGTGCTGTGTATCCACCTGTATATCTTATTGTCTCCCTGACACCTCCCAAATCACCTCTAGCATACACCCTCCCTGCCTCTTTCCACTGCCGATTATAAGAAAAACCATAAAACATAACACAAGATTTAAAAATAAATTGTATCCTACTGCTATTTACAATTATATCGGCCATCTTTTAAACCTTCATCACACTCCTAGACTGCACCCCAAGATGTCTGAGAACACCTCTCTGTCAATTCACGAGACACCAAAACAATTCCCACAAAGGGTCAGAACATATGTCACAGTCTGGCAACCATGCTATACCCCACAATGCAGCATGCTACCTATCCAAACTTGCACTCCGACACCCCACAATGGGATATGTAGCACTTTGACGGCCGGCCAAACATTCATGCGCATTTACAGAGTGTGCCCACAACTCCACCCGCTGCTCTGAGAGCAGAGTCACCCCACCAAGTTGCAGCAGCAGGAAAAAATTAAATGATAATAACATCGAGTTATTATCATTTTATTTTTCCTTTTTTACACTGAGAAAAGTAGTGGGGTGACGCTCCTCCTCCCCAGCGAAGGAGCCGCCACTGTTTCCAAGAATGTAAATGTAAATGTATGAAACTTATATAGCGCAGGACTTACCCTGGGGCATCTCCGCGCTTGCTTAGGGAACCCGTCCTGGTATTCCCCTGTGAGATAACCCAGGCAGGGTATCCACAAGGTGAAAGCCAGGCATCCCGCCGCGAGGGGCCGATGTGGAGATTAAGCAAGCTATTGCCCAGAGTCGCAGAGTGTGAACCCGTGAGTTGAGAAGGCACTGGAGCGAGAATTATCGAGTCCGTGGGATTATTGAGCCCAAGACCCGCCGAGGCGGGGAATTGAACCCTGGTCCAGGGCCGAAACTCAAGCTCCAGGTCTGCCGCCTCTAACCCCTGAGCCACACTTCTCCACAAGCCACACTTCTCCAGAAGCCAGGAAGGGCCTGTGCGACATAGAGGTGGCTGGTGAGTAGGGAGAGTGGGAGAGTTTGGTGGAATGTATAAAGGAACTTGAGCAGTGTCATCTCCGATGGGGGGAGGGAAGAGGGGAGTACGGTGGTCTGAGGAGACCCGAACGTGCAAGGAAGCCCAACCCCAGTGTTCCTCTGAGAATGGGGGTGTGCTCGGTAGGGGAGCGGCCTGGGATTCTGCTGGACCTCACTCCTAAAATCAAATGAACAATCTACTGAGGCATGGGGCTGTTCCACGATGCAGCTCGGGAAAGGGAAGGGGGATTTTTAGGTTATTGTTGTTACTGTTATGCAATTGGATGGCCTGATTTGGAGTGCTGTCTGTAATGTACAAGTACACATGACTTTATGATAAAAGCCAATAAAAGTCTGTTTGCTAAAAATAAAAACACTATCAGAACAGCAGCAGTAAAGACATGAATATAAAGCCAGATCTGAGAGTGCCTAGCATTTCAGTAACATCTCTAAAATTATAAATATACTTACATTGTAAGTGAGAAGTCAACAAATAGAAAACGCACAAAGCACAGCGAAAATAGCAACGGAACACAACACAGTTCCTCTGGGTTTACCATTATTTACTGTTCGCAATCACTTTACACAATAGCAAGGCAGGGACACACACATTGAAATGGCTCAACGATGTTCTCAAACATACACTGATCGTGATTGTTAACTAATGACAAACATCATAGCTAAAAATGGAGGATCTCAATTCAACCCTAAAATTGCTTTCTTTTTTAACAAAGTTGGACAACTGTACTTTTCACAGCCTTAGTGCTTGTGAATGCCTGAATGCAAGCAGGAACAAAGCACCACGATGGCATTCAACACTAAAGTGTACCACATACCTGCAATGTAAAGGGACATTGATTTTAGAGCCCAGTAACGTCTATTACTCGGTTGAGGCTGTTTAGCCCACCACCCTGGCTATTGGTTTCATAATATTGCTAGCTGGGCCCCTTAGGGAAGGGGGTACCAGCCTTCAAGATGAATAATGGGCAGAAAAGGGGGAGCTGGGAGAAGTCAGAGTCACCATTTGTCTCATCTGCATCTGAGCAGTAGTTGTGGGGCGGCTCTCGTCTGCTGAGCCCTTGTGATGCTAGCAAGGACTTCCAAATGCTGTGCAGGCATCTCTAGTCTCCTTGGGCTGACTGGGGGCTTTCACGTATGTGATGTTGGCAGAAGAAGCATGGTAGACTCATAGTGCTTCAGCTGGGCCCTCAGGTTTGGTTCTAGGGAAGGGGAAAGAGTCAACACTCAACTCCACACTCTGGAAGCATCAACAGCAGCCAGGTCTGCACAGGCCTGCCTGCAAGAGGTGATCAATAAAATGGAGGGACCACCAGCTGACAGGTCAGGGGTCAGACAGTTATCCCATCCCTAATCAGAGTCATTGCAAAAGGTCCAACCAATCAGGCTAGTCTAGAGTTTCCCTCGTCAGAGGGGTTTCTTGGGAGAGTCTCTTCCGAGCCCATATTTAAGGCGCTTCCTCTGGCATCAAACCTTCTACATTCTTTCCATCCAGCCCTGAAACAAAGGAAGGGGGGGCAGATGAAACATGGGGTGATGGGGCTGTCCTTGTGGTTCTCCTCAGTGGGCAGCGTCTATCCTTTCTCTTGCATTCACCAGTTCTACAAATACATGCTTTTAAGAACATCATTTATAACTCTAGTTTTTACAAAGCATTTATATACACAAACATTCCAATGCTCGTGGCCAGCATTGCCAAATGTATGCACGTAGTGTTCATGAGCATCTCAAACTCTAAAACACACAAACAAATAACAAACACAAAGCCCGCCAAGACTGCCACTAGCCTCTTGTTTTAATTTACATGGCAAGGTCAGTAGACATCTCCCTGGCTTGCAACTATTTATTGGGGCACCAATAAAAAAAATATATAATCGTATACTTATTGGCATTTCGAGGTAATAGTACACATACATATTTATATCATAAAGAAAAAAAGAAGAAACGTTTAGACGGTCTTGGCTATACAAAAGTGTACAGTGGGAAACACAAGTATTGTGTGTTTTTCCTCCAACATACATAATTCCAATGCAGATAGGGATTTGGTGCAACAGCAAGGAAGAATAAACGATAATACTCCGGGTTCCACTCAAGCACGGAAGCATCTGGGCTCTGGATGTTGTCAGAAAGTCATCCAAGGCACTTCGCTGCACATAACTCCCCCTCGACTGTTTCCACAAGTTTTGGCCAACCTCACCATGCGTTTGGCTGCAGGGGTGCTTGGACCGTTTTTGCCAAACCAAATATTTGCACAAGTTGACAATTCAACAATAACATTAAGGGTGTTTGTAGAAGCCAATATGCTCAAATACAAAGAACAAGAAAAAAGAATCTAACCAGACAGACTCAGAAGACCATCCACCCCATCCGGGTATCACGAAGGAAGGATATATCAGGCCGTAGAGTCGCCAGGAGGGAGGAGGACCGGGAAGTAGATGGGAAAACGCTTCACCAATGTAGATGCAAGTGAATGATTGATGTGTGGGAGGGGAGAAAAGGAAGGGAGGGTGAGGAAGGAGAGGTGAAGTAAAGGTAGAGGGAGGGTACAATGCCGCACATTCCTGCTAGTGTCTGTTTTTCTCATCATCAGTATTGCCATGAGGGTCAACTCCAGATCTTTCAGCTGGCACACCCTGTCCCTCTCCATCATCCCCTGCAGCCTCCTCTGGGTGTTTCTCTAGCACCTCCACCCACAATCCTGCTATTGCGCGTCTATGTATACCACAGGCGTCTTCCCTGATTAGAGCCCTCTTCAGCTTGAGCCCAGACTGTGACATCCTTTACCCAGTTCTCGATTGCTGGGCCTGTCCCAGATTTCCACATCATTGCTATACATCTTTTGGCCAGGGACATATCTAGGAATTTAGGGGTATATGTACAAGACTTGCCGCTAACTAGCGTTAGCTGGCGGCATTTTTCTTAACGTGGCCTATCACCAAAAACGATCTCGCTGTTAGCGATGTATTTACAAACATCGCTACATGATGATAGTAACAGTTAGCCATGGTGTAAGCTTCCATTAACACTAGCGTCAAGGTGATAAAAATGTTGAGGTTATCGAGAGAAAAGTGACGAAAGGCCCAATAGCGGCAACAAAATCACGTTAGTCAGCAGCCACAGCCCGTGGAGGGAGTTACGGTGGGGCAGGAAGGCGGGGCAGGGGAGGGGCAGGGTGGGGGGTGCTAAAAACCGGAGCATGGATAATTGGAGGTAAGTAAACAATTTAATTATTAAAACAAATTTCGTAGCACACACTGCCTCCCATTTTGCATCAACATATGTGGGAGTTTAATATGAATAAAGGGCGAAATGTAGACTCACGGACATCCAGCGCCTTGGACTTGGAAAGTGGAATCAACATGGCTTCTCTGGTGGACGCAGGCAAAGAACCCAGTGGCAGCCGCAAGGCATACAAGGGCTTCAGCCTGGGGTCAAGGTCCCAGCAAATGCTGCCTAGAACTCTGCTGATAGGCCATCGGGACCTTTCGTTTACCTAATACCATTTCTTTAACTGAAAATTTGGTCTTCTGGACCAAGACCCGGCCCCCCAGGGCTTCCTGGGCACCGGGGTCTAATACACACAATGGAGTGCAGGTCAGAAAAGCGGTCAGGTGAGGGGTTCCGGTATAAGCTCAAATATAATAAGCATAATATGCTGCCGGCAACCAGGGGATGTACAGATGTTGGTAAGGAGGTCCACCCACTTGAGATTACAAGACAAGGAGGTCGATGTAGTGTTTATATTCTTAGCATTTAAAACAATTTCACTTTAAGTTAAAGCTTTATTTACTTCCATTATTTGTTGTATTTTTTAATATTACTATTTTTGAATGTTGCTTATGTTTTAATTTTTAATTCTTGTTTTGTGATCATTTGGCGTTTTTAATCCATTTTCTCTGCATTTTACTTTACAATATATTTTATTGTAATGTAATATTATCATTTTACTTAGTAAGTTTGGTTTAGAAAGATTAATATTAATAATGTTTGTAAAAATATTTTTTTATTTATTTAACTTTTATGTTGTTTGATTAAAATGTTTTATCAGTTGTTCACTCTAAATGTATGCCAAGAATGTGTGGTTTAATTTGTTTGATGCATATTAGTATTTATTTTAATTTGTGTAATAAATAATTTCATTTAGATATGTATCATTTATTATATTTATTTCTAATTTTAAATATTATATATTTGAAATAATGCATTGTTTATTTTTTTTGTTTTTACTATGTTATTTTTTGAAGGTATTATATTACTAAAAACTTTTAAATATGTATACTTACCTCTATAATGTCTTTATTAAGTTCTAGAATATATTTTGTAGCCAATATCTTTGTAGCTTACTTTATAGGTATGTAAAATTCATATCTAGTATCACAATATTTTTGACGTTGGTATTTTGTCATAGAAACATGTTGATGTTTGAAAAGCACTGAAATGTTACTGACCATCATTGGCAGTTGGCAGTTGGTAATCATTTGCCCAGAGGAAGTGTTCCTTACTCATTCGATTTCACAGTTAGCTGGACATTACAGAGGATGATTTACTTATATTAACTGTGTATCAGACCTTTCCGTTTATCCATATCACTGCTAAAATGTGATCATCAATAGAGGAGGGGTCTTACTCGTTCAGCAATATGGCTGGGGAAAAGTTTACTTGAATTGTTTGGAAACTTCAAGAGAGAATACATTTTCTCCTAAGGTGATGAACTATGTTTGTTTACTAAATAAATATTTCAAGCGTCTCCATTTTGCGACGTTCTAGCTCATTTTTTAGATTATGCGGTCCTTCAATGCTATGGGAAAATACATAATTTATACATCATTGCATGAATAAATGCTTAAGAACTACTTTTGGGTTTTGAATTGACTCCTTTCACACTCCTTTGCAATAAATTACATTTCACTCAGAAGGTTATAATAACCAGCCCATCGCCATATTGAATAAATATTACTTCCCTCCGGTTGTGGTGGGCTTACGGGTAAATGTGCTAAGCAGGTAGTCTCTGATGAGTTCCTTGTTCTTTGCTTTCACAGGCTCAGCCTGCACCATAAATGAAGTCACACCTGAGAAGTCATCTGATCTTCTGCTGAAAAACAGAGGAATTAAGCGGTTTCTTCAGTGCTATGCAAATGCAATGCTGGCTGTTACCTGAAATACTCTTCTGCTCAGGGTCTCCCTCACATTACCCCCTCATAGGATCTCCTCATCCCTGTTATTACAATAGTGAGTTGGTCTCACATCTCGACAAGCTCCTAACACACCAGTCGGGTTTTTATTTTTTGTATAAGCCCTTCCCACCCACCTCTATGCGGGCTTTTTTTCCTATCCTCCGTCAGGCAGGTGAAATTCACCATGGGGCAGATTAACAAGCCCCTTGCGCCACATTCACGCCGCCGTTGCGTCACTTCTGTGATGCGGCGGCATAAAGCATGCGCCACGTTGCACCGTATTTACAACTTGATGCATTTAGGTAGATGCGACCTGCTGTAAAGCGCTGCGCCACATGAAACCTGCATCAGGTTTCATTTGGGTGTTCTGGAGTGGGGGGCGTTCCATTGCAGGAACGACTCGTAAAAGTGACACACTGAAATCTACAAGATTTCACTGAGTCACTTTTACGGCAATGCTGCATCAAAAACCTGTGCCTGCTTGAAGCTGGCTTAAGAAGTGACGTAGCATGTTAGGCATAGGGCGCCCCTGAGCCTTCCTGGAGCCGCGTCGTGCTTGCGACACGACTCCAGCAAAGCACCACCCTTACGCCAGTGGATGCGACATGCATCTGTCCATCCGTGTGCCACGGAGCACCGCATTGTAAATGCGGCGCATCAGTGGTGGCCCACAGGTGGTTTTGTATGTCACAAGTTTTCTGGCAAATCCATGCTGATTTGCAGAGATGCCCCAGACCTTGTAAATCTGCCCCTATGTATATACAAGTAAGGTACATGTAGTGTATGCAGTCAGTCAGTCAAAAAGTCTTTATTTCGATATAAAATCATGAAAGACAATAGTAAATGCAATAACAGTGAACTGTATAAAAAGATTTTGCAATTTTTAACATTAAAATATCTTGTAGTGTATGCATCTTTGTTAGTTCTGTATATTTTGTGGTATGAGGCATGCGCTGCCTTACTGCATTGTTTCACCGGGTGGTAGGTCGTGTTGGCACACTTGCTCTGCTCGCGGCTGCCCTCCCCGCACATGTGCTTGGCTGGGACAGGACGGTCTGCGGGTGGGCCAGTTAAATGCTGGGACGGCCCTTAGCCTTCGGACCCTGCGGCCATGTCTATGATATACAGGGCTGCGGGGTGGTGCAAGCCTGTCTCTTGTGCTCCCAAGGTCTTGTGGTTCATGAGACTTGGTTGCTGGGAGACAGGTATAAATAGGAAGTTGTTGCTGGGCAGTACTCACTTCCTACTTGCCTGTTCAGCTATTTCTTTTGGTATTATGAAGCCTGCGGCTACAGCTGAGAAATCTGCTTCCAGACGGAAGCATGTTCAGGAATTGGAGCTGGATGATTTGCTACAAATTTCCAGGACTGACTTGCAGGACTTAAATAATAATGCAGGGCAGGCTGCCTTGGCTGAGCCTCAAGCTAAAAGCAGAAGGAGAATGGTGATGATGAGTTGGACAATTCCCCTAAGGGCAAATATATACACGGAAATGTTATTTTATATTATGTTGCTCCATATTCGGAATGTGCTTGGATTTGATCCTAAAAGCGTGGTGGATGATTGGTTTCATTCACCATACAGTGCCTCAGTTGTGGATGATTTGCCCTTGCACAACATTAGCAGAGAGATCCTTGCTCAAGAGTGGAAGGATTTGGATAAGCAGAGTGTTCCACGTTTCTTGAGCAGTTTGATGACCAGTTCCTGCAGATCCCAAAGGGTAATTCCATCTTGTCCTAGATGGTCTCTTCATCTTCTTTGTTCTCCAAGGAGGCAACCCTTTTGGATCTAGTGGAGAAAAAGGTAGAGGCTGCTTTGAATTGTGCTTGTGCAGCTTCTAACTTTGGGATATGGGCCAGAACTTACTCTGCCAATGCCTCACAAGTCCTCATTAAGGACTTTGAGAGACTACTTGACTGCCTTCAGGATCAAAGGTATTCAGCGCCTGTGCTAGCTCATATAGAGGTGTTTTGTGGCCCAGTTCCTCTATGACATCACATTTGATATCCTGTGGGCTTTTTCCTCTTCGGCAGACGTGGCAGTGACTGGTTGCAGGTCTCTGTGTACAGAACCTTGGCGGCTGGAGTCAGAGCACTCTGTGGAGTAGAAGTTGTTGAAGCTTTTCCAGATTGTGCAGAAGAAGCAGTCGATCTATCATAAGCAGAATCTTCAGGCAGTATTGTCCCGTATTCAGGTCTATCGTGGACAGACTCAAGTTCGGGGAGCCACGTTGATCAACCAGTTCCGATCCCAGAGTCAACAATCCCAGGAAGCCGGTCAGAAATGACTATGCCTAAGTCGGGGCCAGGCTCCACATGTTCCAGGATCAGTGGTTCCGGTTGAATCTTGCCATCTGCGGTTTCGGAAACTCTTGAAAACCCACCTCTTTCCCTAATCATTTCTAACTACTTCTCTGGTATTCGCACTGGTCTCTCTGTTCTGGTTTAGCGCTGGGATGCTTCCGGGTAACTATGCGCTCTATAAATCCTCATTCATTCATTCATTCATTCATTTCCGACCAGTGGGTTTTATCGATCTTCAGGCAGGGATATCACATTCTATTTGTGGGTTTTTCTCCAGTGGGTCGATTTTGGGATACCCTGTTTGGACAATACATTCTGAAACAGACTGCTATGTTGTCAGGAGTGCAGAAGCTGCTTGCAAAGGGCACACACAACAGGGTGCCAGCAGCAGAGGAGAGGGCTAAGCTTCTACTTCATTCTGTTCTTGGTTCGCAAACCAGATGGTTCTTTCAGGCTGAAATTAGATCTGGATGCTCTGAACAGGTCGGTGAACGTGGGACCATTTTGAATGAACACTCTGCAATCCATCATTCCTCTGATTCAGCAGAACAATTTTTTGGCAGCTCTGGATTTAGAGGATGCCTACTTTGACACCATGTCCATCAGGACAGCCAGAAATTTCTGAGATTTGATGTGAACAGAGCCCATTTCCAAATCCAGGTGCTGCCCTTTGGGCTGTCGGCTACTCTTCAGACTTTTACCAGTGTTTTGGCTCCTTCTGTGGGTGCTTTGCAGCTTCAGGGGTTCTTGTTTGATCTGTGCTTCCTCTCTCCCTAAGGCTCCGCTAGCGGTTAAGGCAACAATTGCTCTGTTCCAGCAATTGGGCTTCAAACTGAACCTGGTAAAATAACAGCTAGTGCCTGTTCAGCAGTTGCAGTTTATCGGCGCTGTGTTTGACACCAAGATGGGGTGGTTTCCTTCCTGCTTCTTGAGGGGAGTCTCTGCAATGACTTATGTTGACTCTTTTGTCCCAGCAGTCGACTCTTCCTCAGACTTGGTTTAGGGTCCAGGGGTTGATGGCCTCTATCACCGCAGTGGTTCCCTGGACTCGTCTTCGCCTAAAGCCTCTCATCAATTATTTGTTGGCTCACTGGGATCATTCCTTTGTGGATTACGACTCACAGGTGCCTCTCAACCCTGTTCTGTTTCAGGAATTGGGGTGGTGGCTGCACACTTCCAACTTGGAGAAGAGGATCAGTTTCCAGCTCCCTCCTCCTCTGTTGTAGACGATGGATGCCAATCTGTGGGGTTGGGATGCTACACTGGGGTCCTTGGAGGCAAAAAGGCAGTTGTCTCTAAGGGATAGGGCTTATTCTTTCAATTGGTGGGAGTTGGCTGGAATTTGGGAGGCGGTTCAGGTGTTTCAGGACCCCCTGCTGGGAGCGAACCTGCTGATTCCTATTGACAACTAGGGGGCTCATTGTTATTTGAATCATTAGGAAGGTACACAGAGCGTACCTCTGAATCATTTGGGCTTGTTCATATGCTTATTGGAGGAGGTTCATCTTATGGTGTTGAGGTCGGTCTATATACAAGCAGACAGCTTGAGCCGCAAACTGTCTTCCTTGGTCCTGTACTGTCTGTCTATGTCCCTTTTCAGGGGCATTTGTCTCCAGTTTGGGGAACCATGGATCTACCTTGCCTCTCCCCACAATGCCCTCCTTCCGAGGTTTTGTTCGGTTGTGGTTTGTCCTCAGGCTTGGACGGTGGATGCCCTTTCGATTCCTTGGCCCGTACGTCTTCTGTATGGATCCCCTCCGATTCCGCTCCTCCTGAGGGTGCTTCAGAAGATTTGAGTGGAGAGGTGTTGGTGATCTTGATTGCCCCTTTTTGGCCTTGTCGCCTTTGGTTCCCTCTGTTGCTTTGATTGTCCCGGGGCAGGTTTGTTTGGCTGCCAGTGATCTCATCCCTTCTTCAGTCCGTAGTCCTGCCCTTACCTTGTCTCCATCTGCTGAAACCTATGGCTTGGCTCTTGAATGCTTATCATTAGAGTCTTTGAGATTTTCTATTCTGGTGGTACAGGATATTCAGAAATCCCGCAGGGGTTCTTCACTTAAGTCTTACAATAAGATATGGGGCTCCTTTATTAAATGGTGTTCTGCTCAAGAAATGGATCTGGTTGTTGGGAGCTGGTGAAGATTCTTGAGTTCCTGAGGAAGGACTCTTTAAAAAATCTTACCCCTCGACTCTTGCTGCTTAGTTGATGGCTATCCTTGCCTGCAATCGGTCAGGAGGTGCTCTTGAATGTATTGCTCCTTTGTTGCTTCAGTTGTTGAAGAGGTTTTGGCTCTGTCGGCCCGCGTCTCCTGTGATTGCTCCTTCCTGGGGATTTGTTGACTGTCCTTCAGAGTCTCCAGTTGTCCACTTTTGAGACTTTGATAGAGGCCAGTTTAGTGTTGTTACCTGCTAAGTTGGCTTTTTTGGTGGTCATCACTTTCGCCTGCCGGTTGGGGGAATTGGGGGCTTTGCTGATTTCCTATCGCTATTTATCATTTCTGCTGGCTAAGGTGATTCTGAGGTTGGATCCAGCCTTTGTCCCTAAGTTTTTTTTTTTTTATTCCATTTGTAGTAGGAGTATGTTCTTCATGATTTTCCTCGGGAAGTTGATGGCCAGGTTCCATTTGTTTTGAATGTTTGAAGGGCTCTTTAAGTATATGTGCAACACACTCAGGAACTTTGGTTATCCCCAGCTCGGTTTGTGTCTTTTGGCAGAGTGGCTAAATGGAAAAGGTGTCTCCTTCAACTATTAATAGGTGGGTGCGTTTGGTAGTTTGTAAATATTATGAATATTAGGAGCTAGTCTCTCTGGCTTAGGGTCAGGGCTGTTCTATGAGATCTGTGTCTGCTTTTTGGGCTGAGTTTCTATCCAAGATATTTGAAAGGCTGCTACTTGGCAGTCCCATCACACTTTTATCAAGCATTAACGGCTGGATGTGTTGCATGCTTCTATGAATCATTTTGCAGTTCGTGTAATGAAGGCAGATGTATCTTGAGCTTGAATTACTAAAACTTGAGTTGTTCGTACATTTTGGTTTCAAGCTTACTTCTTGTGTTAAGGCTTGTGAAGTCCTCACTATTGTAATTACAGGGCCGAGGAAGTCCCATAAGGAGATAATCTGTTATTACTTACCAGTAATCTTCATTACCCAGATTAATATCCTCCTCATCCCAGTCGTGTCCCCCTCCCTCCCCCTCTCTCTCTCTCTCTATGGTTTTGCCTGGCCTTGTTACTAGCACGCTTGGAGGCGGGTGGGAGGGGCTTATATAAAAAATTAAAAAACAGAGTAGCGGTTAGGATCCTGTCGGGAGGCGGGACTGCCTCACTATTGTAATGCTTGGGACGAGGAGGACTTTAAAAGTGGTAATGAAGATTACCAGTTTGTGACAACACATTGGCAGCCATATTCCACAGGAGGGAGTGCGGTTCACTGAAACACAGCTGAGCTTCAAGGAACTTGGGACAAGCCACCTCGATACAGCTTAACATTTTGCTGAACCTTCACAACGGCTGTTTGCTGCACCAGTCAACAAACCATTGCATGGTTTGAAAAAGGGGAAGCCACAGAGCAGATTCATTGCTCAAGTCACCGAGAAAGCACAAGGACTTCTACTGAGGCTCACTACTATAGGTCAGAGCAACTGATCACCGGAAATGGAGCATCTGGGTTAAAAAGAGGACGGGACCAAAACATTTACAAACCTTTCCACTTTTGTAATGGTGGATAGAGATGGGGTATTCTGTTTTCTACACAAACACTAGGTTTAGGGTAGGATTATTGTTTTGAGCAAAAACATACAGCCAGAAATAAACTTTGCTATGGGTACCTGAAGAGTTTTCACGCTAGATTTACATATGAAGGCAAACAATAGGACAGATATGCACAAACTGTTTTAGAACTCACTTTCTGCAAGTTATATGCAATGTATTCCTATATTGTGCACGCATGTGCCATCTCCATGAAGGTGGTTGTAACTGTGCAAGTAAAGGGCAAACATTGGCAGTTTTTATTTAATGACTGAGCCATCCAGCTAAAACAAGCGCAAATGTCGTGTGCTCTTTAGCATGGATCTAAATGGCCCATCACAAACGGAATAAGGGGGGGCTCTTCTAGAGCTCAACCTGGGCTCATTTTAGTTATTTGTATCGAGAATTTGTACGGTAACCTGGCAACAAAATTCCATCGTCCTATGCAAACACCTTGGTATGATTTCTGGGCCAGAATATATTCTGTGAGCTATTAGGAAACCAGATGTGCCTCAGAGAGTAGTGTTCCTTTTGGACGGAAGCCCAAGCCAGGACAAAGTTCTATAGTTGCGGACCTGGTAGGAATTTTAATAGACTGACTTTTCATGAGTGCTGCTTTGGTTGAAACACAAAAAAATCTATCTATTTTGGTTAGGAGGTGGTGATGCACAACACCTTTTAGAGTGTTTATTTCTCAAGCCACGTTTCATGTGCTAGGTAGTTACAAGCCTTTTAAGAAGAGACTGTAAGAAAAAGAACACAGGGCCTCGTTTATGAAACTCCTTGCGCCTCCGGTACGTCACTTTTTGTGACATTCCGTGACACAGAAGCCTGCGTGATATTTATCAGGCAGCACTAAGCCACTTTTTTTGGTGTAATGCTGCCTGATAAATATCAGTCCCTTTAACGTAGTGTTCTGCGGTAAAGGGGCGTGCAATGGGTGTTGCTGGGGGCGTTCACAGCAATATCCATGGCCTTTTGACACTGCCCCAGATTTACGAGAAATCTTAAATCTGAGGTAGTGCCAAAAGCTTACCCCTCCCCAGTGGAGGCGTAAGGGAGGCACAACGAGGTGAAATATCTTTATTTCTCCTTGTTTTTCCTTTTTCTATGTGTGATGCATTCCACATCACACATAGAAAGAGGGAAAGCCTTGTGATTATTTTTGTACAGAAAAGTTTCCCTTCCTGTACAAACATAATCATCCCCTCAACGCAGGCCCCCTTGCATCATGGTGCAAAGGTGCCTGTATTGGCGCACGCCTAAGTATGAGCTTAAAATCCGTTCCGCTCGCGGATTTTGCGAATTTTCGGTAAATTCGCGATCCGCAAACTCCCTCGAATTTACCGAGAATTCGCAAATCCGCGAGCGGCGGATCCGGGGGCAAAAGTTGAAGCCTGGCCTGTTGTAACTATTTTACGATGGCGCCGCCAAGCTGCCAGCGCCATCCTAAAATAGTTACTAAGTTAGCTTCAACAGGAAGCTCTAATAGATAAAATAAAGCAGGTGCTCGATTTTATCCATTAGAGCTTCCTGTTGAAGCTAATTTAGTAACTATTTTAGGATGGCGCTGGCAGCTTGCCGGCGCCATCGTAAAATAGTTACAACAGGCAAGGCTGGTGTGCTTTTTTTCCCAAATGTACCGTGGAAAATCAGATGTGATGCTGGATAGAGGCTTTTGCATCCTTGACTTTCACGAGCGCAATACCCGTGCTGTTCCTGTGACCAGGAGCTTTTTCTCTTCATCTGCTGAACTGATCTTTCTCTGACCTTTTATGCACACAAGAGGCATGTGAACTCGCATGGAAGCCCCGCACGTTTGGCCCCGGGCACACACTCGCGGTTTGCACCGTCTTCCCGCCATTCACCCACTATGATGGACAGCTCACTCAAGGGACCCCTGCGCCCTTAGGGGCGATTGCATAGTAACACACACATGGTCGCTCGAACTAGTTGATGCTCAAATTCAGTGACTCATTCATTGGCCCAAAAACAATTGTGAGCGTCGTCGAGGCTGGACAGGTGTGCCTTTTTTCCCAACTCTACCGTAGAAAATCAGCTGTGATGCTGTATAGAGGCCTTTGCATCCTTGACTTTCACGAGCACAATACCCGTGCTGTTCTTGTGACCAGGGGCATCTTTCTCTTCATCTGCTGAACTGATCTTTCTCTGACCTTTTATGCACACAAGAGGCATGTGAACTCGCATGGAAGCCCCGCACCGTTGGCCCCGCCCACACACTCGCGGTTTGCACCGTCTTCCCGCCATTCACCCACTATGATGGACAGCTCACTCAAGGGACCCCTGCGCCCTTCGGGGCGATTGCATAGTAACACACACATGGTCGCTCGAACTAGTTGATGCTCAAATTCAGTGACTCATTCATTAGCCCAAAAACAATCGTGAGCGTCGTCGAGGTTGGACAGGTGTGCCTTTTTTCCCAACTCTACCGTGGAAAATCAGCTGTGATGCTGTATAGAGGCCTTTGCATCCTTGACTTTCACGAGCACAATACCCGTGCTGTTCTTGTGACCAGGGGCGTCTTTCTCTTCATCTGCTGAACTGATCTTTCTCTGACCTTTTATGCACACAAGAGGCATGTGCACTCGCATGGAAGCCCCGCCCCAAATCCGCGGATCCACAAATCCGCAAAATCCGCGGATCGTGGATCCGCAAAATCCACCCATGCTTACGCACGGCAGCCCATTGTGCACCGTCGCAGGGGAAAAGGATAGGAATGCACCGTATCTTATAGATACGGTGCATTCCTGCCCTTTTCTTTTGCCTAGGGAAGTGCAACAGGAAGGCCTGCTGGCTGCCTTATGGCAAAACCTCATAAATGAGGCCCATAGTGTGTATTTGAAGCTTTCCATGTCCCAGTACTAAGGGAATGTAGCACCGTGTATCCTTATTTTTTCATTATTTAAGTCGATATCTGTTCACACTTTTTTGTTTTAAAATATTTTTTGTGGCCTAGCTCATTTTTGTACAGTAAATACTCGCCCCGTGTGAAAGAGCACAGAAAGAACACTGTCACAGTGTACCTAACTTAATAATGACGATTTTGTAGATAAAAAGAAATATACATTGACAAAACAGCACATCAAATGACATTTAAACAAATGAAAAGGGAAGAATACATAATAAAACGATGAGTTACTAAGAAGTGATTGTTAGTGGAGCAGTGTAATTTTGACCAAATCCTGAGATACTATAGGAGTGCACCATAATGATGCGTGGTCAGTATTCAAATATATATATGCGTCTCATTGTGAAGTAAATAAACATGATGTGTATATGTGTATTTTAATGTTTAAACATTTATACGTGTAACAAGCAACTATATCCATGTTGGTGCTTATGAAATGATATTTTTGTAATTCTTTGCAATTTATTCATGCATTAAGAAGCTGCATGTGCTCTTTGTGTAGAAATGCGCACATATCTATAACCCTGTGCCCTGCTAAATTCACAAGAGTTGGGCCTCGAGATCCGTTCAGTTCAAGCTTAGGTTTAACCTCTTCAGCGCGGCGCGGATTTTCGCGCTGTGCTGAAGATTCGAAAAACGGGTGTGGTCATGACAGAACGGTTCCGCCATCAGCACAGCCCAACCGACGCTGATGACGGAACCGTTCCGTCATAAGCATCGAAGGGGTTAAAGCCTAACATGTAATTCGTATTTACCTTCAATTTAGAATGTATTTGCTTGTTTTTTTGTTTCCAGAGCATGTGTGGACAAAGCTTCATTGGTTAGCATAGGATGGTTTTGTTTTCATTAGATAGCAAGATATGAGAAGATGAGGTTTGGCAAGGAAAAACGTGGTAATGAGCAAGGAAGTGAGTTCTCATGCAGGAAGAGAATAATGACCAAGGACGAATGAAATTGCAACTTATCCATGTGAGAAAGATGGTGCAAGTATCCAATTTGTGCTGGAATAATGGAAAAGTACTAAAGAATGTAATGTGGGATTGTCTACCTTGAGATGTCATGGGAGCATATCTATGCTTCTGCTTATGTGGCTTTATGCTACGTGACCCATGGTTGGAATGCCTTCTACACCTTTCTAATTTCACCTTTATTCAATGCTTCTTAGTTTAGAGTTGTCCCTTTGAGGTAGTTTAGGGCGAGATAGTGTGCTCATGCTTGCCTTTGAGAATCATTTGATGCAGTTTAATAGTCAATTCTTTTTCCTGATTATTTTCATTGTCATTATAGAATTCGTTATCTGCTTTGTGATATATAGGGTAAATCTCTTTAGGAGATTTGGACTCATTTCATTTGCTCTGTATTTCTATATTATAATATTGAGACTTTTCTATATCAGTTTGCTTCTAAATTTATAATTAAATCTTACTAATCTCAGATTCAGTTGTTAAATGGATTATTGTGTGACCAAATTGGTTACACTGTATGAAGATTCAATTGTTATTGTTTCTCCCTCTTACCTCTCAAGCTGCTACTAAGATCATCTGGTTGAAGAAAAATTTTAAGTGGGTTCAAGCTCTCTCATTAGGCAGAATAATCAATTAATGTAATGAATTCCATGTGCCAACAATATAATACCAAAACAGTCTGCAAAGCTTTTTGAAGGGTGTTTTGTTATACTTCATTTTGAAAACTAGATTCCGTAGACTATTAAAAAGAGTTCATTAGCTTGTAGTGGGGCAAAAGTATAAAATTATCACTTTTTATAAATTAACTACTTTTTCGGTCTTCAACATCACACTTCTTAAATACCCATAGCCAGTGTTCTTGCTTGGCTTGATTGTATGTTTTACGTTTTTAAACAGTTTTTGGGCCCTTGTACTGCTCAGAATATGTGCACATTGTGATCTCTGTTGGACATATTTGTTTTTTGTGTCTCTAAAGTTGGTGTGGCAAGTATTTATATTCCTAGGACTTGTAACAACGCAATTTCTAATCAAATTATATGAGTTTCCATACAGATGTCTTATAGTATAAATTAATAACTGAGGGGCAGCAGTAGCTGTAATCACTGCCACAAGAGGCTGCTCAAGGCAACTGGGGCTTGGCACCAACGGTTGCCACCTTGAGTAAAGTTTCATGACTGGCCTGGCCCTGCCTTCCGCCACCACGGTCATAAGAATCGGTTAAGATGCCTTTCCCACCCACAGACTGCGTGGGTTGCACCATCCTCGGCACATCTCCTTCCTGGCACTGCTCATGGGTGATCACAAGAGAATGTAGTCTGCTAGTGCATGGTTTTTTGCTTCAGAATGATTTTTTATAAATTTCTTTCCAATTCTAGTAAGCATTACAACAAGCAAGGTGCCTGAGAATATAAACAAGGTCTATCCCTACCTTCAGAAACTAAAACATAATTCAGTCTGGTCTCAGTTTCATGCCATTTACTCCAATATGGAACACCCACGTTCCCTTGCTGTCAGTTTCTTTCAGTCCTAACAGCTATATTGACAATATCACTGTAGCTTTTGTTGAATTCACCTCAGGCAGTAAAGTTTCAGGGATATGAGCTTCCTGGAGCATTATGATCTAGCCATGTGACTTGTTCATGTATGCAAACATTACCCCACATGTTCTCTTACAGACTACCCCATTATTTCCCAAACTATTAATCCTATGGACAATTTAAACACCGTGCATTCAGTGACTTTTACTCCCTGAACATCGACCCTACTATTCTCCTCATCCTGCAAGGGGGAGGAATGTAGCTGGGATTGCAATGCCCACCTGCTCTCAGCCACCACAAAACCCCAGACTGCTATGAGCAGCATTCTATCTGCTAGGGTCCAGAAGCAGCATCCAGGACCCACGTGCCAACTGCCGGTTCTATGTACTCTTAGAGAAGGACCCCCTATTTGCAGCTCAGAGAGAAAAGTGAGAAGCAAATTTTAAAAAAAACCTCTTCTGTTAATTATTTGCCCAAACACACCTTGCAGATTTTTTGTCTCTTCCAAGAGGCATGTTCTTTCTCATTTGCTTTTTTCTCCAGTGTGCTTGGATCTGACCAATAACTTTCTGTCCTCTTCCACACCACAAAACCCTGAACTGCCATTTTTCAGGTTATCTTTAAATTACAATTTGAGGTCTTAGTAACAAGGATGCCAAACTGTTTAAATTCTGGTAAGGCTAAACCTTTCAATTTTTTATTATTTTGCATGTCAAAGGCTAAGGGTCTTGCTTAGAGTTTGGAGAATGCGATACTCTATCACTGACGTTGCACGTGTTCCATTTTCCATATTACAAGTGCATTAAAGTCTATGGCACTTGTAAAATGGTGGATGGGCTATCCTTCGTTTTTTGACAGCGTATGCCATATGCCAAACTCTAATAATGCCCGAATGATGGGTATTTATCACCCAATGGAGGTCAGGACAGCCTGTGTCCTTTATAGGCACACGCTAGTATAGTGAGAAATATAGACAGCAATCATGTTTTCCAAGAGTGGTTAGATCATTAAAGTGCCCAAAAACCTTTTTGGGTGTTATTAGTGATCTCATCACTCTTGGGACATAATTAGACTAAGAACTCTGCAGGAAGTATGAAGCACTTGTAAATATTACCAACACAGAGTGCCGTGTGATTTGCTGTGCCGTGCTCACTCAACCCATGCCTGAGTTTGCAGGGGCTTAAAAAATTCTATACATAGCTGTTTGCCAATCTTTTTTCACGTTCTATCACATAGAATGCAGACTCCTAAGAGCAAGATGGACTCCAACAGGTTTTTTTCATATTTTATATTTTTCTGTCTTATTTCTATTTCAGGACTCCAGCGAGAAGCAAAGTCTTTACTATGGCATGGAGCATTATTTGCTATAGGCACGAATATATAGTATGTATGAGTGCCCCAGTGCAGGATAGTTGAGTGCACAACCAGGATCATGATCCTAAAGAAAGCCTTGGAACCTGGCTGGGCCCTAGACAGGCTGAAACATGTTGATCAAAGGGACAGAGGCAAAATAATTAACCCCAACCTCTTGCTTTCAGCATGCCTCAATGAACTAGGAAACTACGGTCAGTGGTATCCCTAACGAGGGATTTTTACAGTGATCCCATGCCCCTTTTTCTGGAGTTAACAGTGCTTCCTGTCTCCGCAGATGGATAGCCCGTTCACACTCTTACAAAACTGTTGGGTGAATGTGACAAAAAGGAAGTAGTACTGGTCACTGTACCAATAGACCTAGAAGAAGATGGGCAGGAATAAATTCCCTCACCCTAGGACAGCACCATCTCTAGGTCTTATTTAAATTTACCATTTGGATTTTTCCATTGAACATTTCATATTTTGTTTCAGATCATGTTTTTTGGACATTTCTGTTGACATCACTAGAATTAAATTTCCGACCTTTACCTTAGAAGGTTACCTCCGGGACATCTATTCATTGAAGTGTTCTTTTTACTTACCGTCCCGTTTCAAAATAGGCATTCTTTGCTGGAGTCAGGAAGTACTTTTGTTAGATTGTTTACCTTTAAATTCTGTACAGAATGTAGACCCCGACACCTCACATTCATTACCTCCCCACCTCGAAGACACATTCTTTTAATGGATAATTCTGCACCTTTGATGTATGTTGCATTGGTGTCATGCTTGTGTGTTCTGCTTGAGCATGCCATTTAATAGTGGTCTGATAGTGTTGGTTGGAATTTAGATTCATTTCTATAAAGCATGTATACAGTGCTAGTACACTGATCATGTTATTGTTGATATTTTTTGTATCTGGATCTTTTAAACTTTATAACTATCACTGATCTATTTATCTTCTATAATAGAATTTGCGTTGGGATCTGACTCATTTTCTCTTCATGCAACCAGAATACCTGGGTAACATTCCTGTATTATATTAGGACTTATTGTGAACATCAGACTTTATTTATTAAGGTGAAAATGTACCGATATTCACAGGGATCCTGTCTCTTTCATTCACACTTTGGGTACTTACTTTCACTCTCAATCTTTACAAGTTATTTCCTTATGTAGTTGATCACGCATTCCAATTTCTTTGCCACCTGAGCACTTTTTTCCTTTCTTTTATTGTTAGAATTCCATGGTTACTCGTAGGTTCTACATACATTTTTATATACTTTGTGCAATCTTATTGTGCAATCTTTATATGCTTTGTGCTTGTGCGATCTTATTGCTATATTGACTTTATGTGCTTATATGTTATGTGGGCTGGCTGTTTAAAGTGACCTAATTATGTCAAGTATGATTTCTTTATTATAACTTATGTGTCATCTCCATGTTGTTTCACAGTAATTTATATGTAAACATTATGATGTGCTCTTGTGTATTTTCAATGTATATCACAGTTTTTGTATGTTTGTTTGCATTTTTGAGTTTGTGTTTATTAACTTTGTGTCCTAATGTGATTGCTTCAGCCCTGATGAAGTTCCTTCTCTATAAGGAAGGAAACGCGTTGGCTGGGTGCCGGTTTTAACACAAGTTTTTGAATAAATTTACGGATTTACGGACTTAATCTGGTCTCCTGAATATTTTCTGGTGTTCCTTCTATCCCCAAGTATCTTTTCATTACACTGGCACCCAAAGACGGCGGGTGCCGGGAGTAGAAGCACAGCACACTTACACAATTAGCAATAGGGATTGATGTGCTGCTGAGCCTTTGAGCCTTGGTCAGCCGTTGTGTGTTGTTTTTGGAAACAATTTTAAAGGAAATTAATGGTATTAAGAAACTGCAAGGTGAGGAAGCCCCCAAAATTGAGATACTCTTTGATAAAATTACAACTGCTGTTGATTGTCTTTCAGCATTAGTCGACTCCTGCAAGGATTTCGACTTATGTATGATGACCCTATAATCAACTCTGTGTGAAAATCAACAAGAAAATGACCATGAAAGTAAGATACTCATCCGTAAAAGCAAGGATCTAGAGAACATACTGCATCATTCCGACCTGAGGATCATAGGGATTCCAAAGGAGGCAGAAGGAGAGTACAACACTAACCTTGTTTCACAATTAAGTTGCCTGCTGCAGGACAACAATTGCATGTGCACATTGAATTCCTTCAGTTTCTCTAAAAGTGAGTGCTAGGCTGAGTACCATCATAGCCTTCGTTCAAGATGACCTCATCAAGAAAAAAGTCTTAAAACTGACCTTGTAGAAGCTAAGCACCTCTACTACAAAAGGTTATTCCTTTTCAATCTATTCGGATGTCGCATGAGATACTGCCACACCACAGATGGAGATGAAAATTTTGAGTTCAGAATTAAAAGTTCTTTCACTCCCAGCCATGTTGGTGGTTGGATCATCCGTTCAAATAAATTGGCAAGTATTCTTCTAAACCTATTCAGAACTTTTACAAGTCCCAGTTTTCATAGTTTACCTAAAAATGTAATAATGCTATTATGTTCCGTGGTTATTTTCCCTGTTTTTTTTAGAGTGGAGGCAGGGCCATAGTTATTTGGCTATTTCCCATCTCCTAGATGCTGTTTTTGCATCACACACCAAGGGAGAGCAACTATTCAATTTTTTGGGGCAAAGCAGGAAGAAGGAGATGTCAGGAGGGTGGAATGTAGGGGAAGGGGAGGATGGATTGAGAAAAGAGGATGCAAAAGGGGATGGTATATGTTTACTGTAGAAGATTGATACCGTTTATGAATAGCTACACTCAATTTTAAAGGACTAAAGACACAAATTAAACATTATAAAATTAAATAAGTTGTTGAATATTTGAAACTTAGCATTGCCTGGCTCCAAGAAACGAGTGTAGTTTACCAACATTGTCCCATCTTCTCACATTTAGGAGAAAAATCTTTTTATACCACCCATCAGACGGTATACCACCTGACATACAGCCTCTGTAAAAGGCACTGCAATACTTTTGACACTTCTCCTAAAGTCTTCTATAGAATTGCCAATTCTAGCAGTCACTGGGTAACTATAAGTTTAAAAATTGACACCCACTTTGGAATTATACATCTGCTCTGTATATGGCCTCAATGAAGATTCCCACTTACTCTTCTCATGGGAGAGATTTCAGTTGTTCATTTGTGTCATTTAGTCTCATATAGGTATACCAACAATGCCTGGTGGCGCATATGTATGTCACAAATTGGGCACACAATCCTAACACTATATGATTCATAAGATATCACAGATCCTTGGAAATGGACACATCCTAAAAAAGGTTTACATGTTAAGTCTTTGGTCCGCCAACAATATTCTCAGATTGAAATATTTTTAGTTGGCCATTCGTCATTAGCATTCTCACAGGTTATGCATTACCCAGTTTGGGTCCATGACCATGTTGTCATGACCCTAGAACTAAGGGTTTGAAGATAATCATCATAGAGGACACAAATGACTTTCCAGCACATCATTTTGTGGGTAGATGCATATGCCAATCAGAACAAAAATGTTGTTAAAGAGTTTTGGTTGAAAAATATTCACTCCTTATCTGATAGCATACGTTCTGAACATGATGAAAGTTGCTGTTCTAGGCTTCATCATAAAATACTCAACTCATTAGCAAAAGGCTGAAACTGAAAAGTTAGACATTAGCCTTTGAAGCCAAATCGCCATTTTGGAAACAGAGCACATCTTATTAATCTAAACCAGAACACTCAGCATTATATTACATGGGGTAAAATAGCTTTTATCTGACCTCAAATTAAAAGATGATAAAAACTAAAGTCAAGTTTCAAGTTTCAAAAGCGCTTTATTCGGTATATGCAACAACCATAAAAGCGGAGACAAGTTTAAAACACAATTATTAAAACAATCTGATACATACAACAATCCATTGAATTATCAAGCACAATGCTTTTCCTTGCATCAATTGTTTTTTGGATATGGGACGCAACATAAAAACACATCCCAGATCATTAAGGGTAACCAGTAATTTCATAGCAGCATGGGTTGTTCTCGCATTGTGTTTTATAAAAAGTGGTTTCAAGTTAAAGCATCGAAAAAAGGAATAAATCTTACAAAAAAAGAATAAAGTGCATGGAGCTTTGTTTGGATTGCCCGTCACAAGGACACAGGGTTGAGGAGCACATTTTCATTGTAGGGTTAACCAACTATGAGGTGTGCTATTCCTAATCTCAAACGGATCAGAACAAAGCGGTGTGAAGGCCTGGTCGCTACAGACAAATTATCTTGAAATCCCACTCTATGCACCATTATTTGATAAAATACAAGGGTAGGTTGTTTCCCTACCACTCTCATATGGGTCACTATTTTGTAGGCCAAAAAGGTATCCTTTATCTCCTGTTTAGGTAAAGCTGTCACGCATCCTGGATTTGCCTGAATCTGGAGATTGAATAAATTACTAAATGAATCATTAATATAGTTAAGCAGGGGTATCCAAGAGTAAACACAAACTTTAATGATAGTTTGAGTAAATTTAGTCTCATCTTTGGCCTCGATGGATCTCCATAGCAATAAAGGCTGCATAGCAATCTGATCAGCTAAGTAATTTATTCCTACTTCTTGATGTATAATTTCGGTAGACACTGATGGGAGTAGACTTAAAAAGCATTTTAAAAAACAATTTTTTTTGCGTTTTAAAATCTGATTATTATTGTGGCCCCACACCCCTGCACCATGAAGGGCTGTGGGAACACATCTACCCTTGTATATGTCCACCATATCCTTAATACGGCGATTGCCTAGCTTTGATGTGAATCTATAGATCCCGTTCGCACTCTTGACCATCTTTGAACGGACATTAGTTAATTCATGCTTCCAGTTCCCATTACCTGAGTAGGTTATTCCTAGGTAACAGAAGGTATTGACAGGTTCTACTGGGGAGCTCTCAATATAGAAAGTTTTACATTTCTTGGTATTTCTGGCCATAGACCATCACAAAAGTTTTAGCCTTGCTAATTAATAATTTTCTATTGGTAATAAAACTACAAAAATTGTCTATTACTCGTTGTAGGCCGACTGGGGTTCTAGAGAACAACACCGCATCAGCTGAGTAAAGCAGAACAGGGATGGGACTTCTAGCGATTTGAAGTGCATCTGCCTGTACCAAACAAAGGACTTTAACAACTTCGCTTATAAATAAAAGAAGAGTAGTGGTGCTATGACGCAGCCCTGGTGGATACCTAATTTAACCTCAAAGTGTGGTGTGCACTCACCACACTGTCCATATCCCACCTTACATGACAGTTTCTCATACAACCTTGCTAAGAAAAAACATTTTTTGTTTGGGAGGCCCAAGATTAAGCAAGGTTGGCCACAACATGATATAATCAACAAGGTCAAATGCACTACTGAGATCTGCAAAACCCAGATATAATCTCCCCTGCTTTAAGCATGTATATTTGCCTATTAAAAGCTCTAAATTGACACATTGCTCTAACGTTCCCAGCCCTTTTCTAAAACCATATTGCACCGGTGAGAGTATCTCATTTCCGTTGAACCACTCTTCTAGTCTCACCAATAGTATTCTACTCATCACTTTAACTGATGAGTCCAGAAGTGAAATGGGGGCGATAGTTTTTAGCCTCCGATTTGTTACCTTTTTTAAAAATGGGGATTATCACAGATTGACCCCATGAGGGTGGTATATACTCTGTCACAGCTAAATTAAAAACTCTGGAGAGAATAGAACCAATATATGTATTGCGGCTTTATAGACAGATTGGGGCCCCGTCTGAGCCAGGTGCTTTACCACCCCTACTTCCAGGCAATCCTACCTGTACTTCATTGAATGTGATATCTAAAGGTATCACCGGCCACTTTCTCTCTGTTAGGCTTTGCGTCCTAGATACTTCAGGATCTGGTGGATTAAAAATACTAGAAAGAAAGAAAGAAATCCTCACTACCAACTCAGGTAGCCCAACGGACCCCCGCCCACCCCGAATTATGCAGGCTTGCTCCATTGAACTAAGCCTGGTCTTGGAAAAACTATTTTCCAAAATCATCACTACCAACACCTTCCCAGATGAATGGAAAATGATATCCATTAGGCCACTGTTAAAAAAAACCAATCTGGACGGCGAAAATCCCAACAACTATAGACCAATAGCCAGGATCCCTTTTCCTGCTAAAATTTTGGAGAAACTGCTAAATAAACAACTATCTCAACATCTGATGGACGGAGAATGGCTGGACCATTCTCAATTTGGTTTCAGGGCAGAACATGGGACGGAGACAGCCTTGATCACAGCAGTGGAGGAACTCAGGACAATAATGGATAACGGATCGAAGGCCGCACTGATATTACTTGACCTATCAGCGGCCTTCGATACGGTTAGCCACGAAATCCTCATAACACGGCTAAAAACAGCAAACATACATGAGTCAACCTGTGCTCTTATAGCCTCATACCTGGAAAATAGAACCTTCTCAGTTGAATCAGGAGAAGCAAAGTCTAATCTGTTCAGCCTACCATGTGGAGTTCCGCAGGGATCATCGATGAGCCCCACGCTTTTTAATTTATATGTAGCCCCACTCGCGCAAATAATAAGGAGTGAGGGCTTCACCCCTATATCCTACGCCGACAACACTCAAATTGTGGTGTCAATAAATAAAGAGGTACAAGACACAGCAGCAAAATTCCAATGCTGCATGACAAAAATCAGCCAATGGATGCAAACGAACTGCTTGAAATTAAACGGCGATAAGAGTGAAGTACTGATACTAGGTGGTGACACAAACATATGGTCACCTCTATGGTGGCCCGCAGATATGGGAAGATGCCCAGAGTCGTCGGAAAAAGTGAAAAAACTTGGAATAATGCTAGATACAAACCTCTCATTTGACGCTCAAGCAAGCAAAAAAGGTTCGTCATTCTGGTACATCCTGAAAATGATAAAAAAATGTTTACCCTATATACCGCATGATTCTCGCAAAACAGTGGTGACGGCATTGGCCTTGTCCAGATTAGATTATGGAAATGGCCTATATGTCGGAGCAAGGAAGAAAATTCTTCTTAAATTACAACGCCTGCAGAACGCAGCAGCGAGGCTGATATTGGAAATTCCAAAGTTCGAAAGAGTAAATGGAACTGGATCAAAATTTCTAAAAACACACCTGCAACTGTATGAGCCAAATAGACTTCTGAGATCCGGACAAAGGAAACTCATAAAAGTACCCAGATACAGAAGAACAAACTGGGGAGGCAGAAGCTTCCTAGTACAGACGGCAAAAACATGGAACCAACTACCGCTAGAATTAAAAAACAGTCCATCCCTGAAATCCTTCAGAAAGGGAGTCAAAACATGGCTTTTCGCTAAACAGCCCTAACTACACACCTTAGGAGTCAGTGGGAATCTCAGCGCCAAGACGCCTTTGGGCATTCGCGCGCTATACAAATCGAAAAATCAAATCAAATCAAATCATGAAAAATGTCTCACCCATGCCTCACAATTAACATGGGAAAGTAATTCAGTGAATGAATCACTCTTTACAAAATGGTGAGTTCACAGTTTCCCAAAATAACTTATTATTCGCAGTATCAACTGCCATGGATAACTGGTCCAAAGTAAATGCAAATGTGGGATTCTTGTAAAGCGCACTGTTACTCTACCCGAGTGTCCTGGCACTGTAGACCGCTGGGGAACCCATCCTGGTTTTCCCTGTGAGATGGTCCCTTTCTGGGTATCTCCAGGGTGGAACCAGGCATCCCCGGCGTCCGTGGGGGGCCGTTGTAGAGATGAGGCAAGCTTAATGCCCAGAGTTACCGAGTGTGTTCCCTGGTTAGAGTAGGCACTGAGGCGAGAATTATCGAGACCGTTGACCCCTGGTCCACAACCCTGCCGCATCGGGAATTGAACCCTGGTCCCGGGCTGTTCTCTGCTTACAGGTCTGCCGCCTCTAACCAGTGAGCCACACCTCTCCACCCCGCCTCTAACCAGTGAGCCACACCTCTCCACCCAAAGCTAACTCCTGGAGCTTACTTTTTCTCACCTTAAGGGACAATTTATAATTAAAACGTAGATTTTTAATTAATTCATTATTTCTAGGTTTGTTGCCTAAAGCTTGTTTAAGTTGACGTAATGCCTGGGTGCAAGTGTGATCAAACCAACCTCTGCATTGTCTACTTTTTTCCCTAAGAGGGGCAGTCAAAATCCTCTCAAATGCAATATTAATTTCTGAGAAATAAACTAACAGCAAGGAGGGACTAACATCCTCACTAAGGCAGATAACAAGAAACACACGGTGGATTTGCATTGTTCGATCCGCACATCTACAGACATGTATGGAAAGGGGCGACCACTCGGTCCCCCCGAACGTATGGTCGGGTGCCTCGATCCCCCCGGGAAGCCATTTTGGGCGGGAGGCGTGTCACGGCTGGTATGCCCGAAGCGGCGTAGCCGGGGCGCGCCTTTTCCCGCCCAAGAGGAGGCTGTCCTAGACACCTACACCGTTGGCCACGCCCTGTAGGCGGTCGGAGGAGGGTCCACGCCCTCCCGGAGAAGAATAAATGAGTAGGTTGTTTCGTACAGGTAAATTGCATTGTATTCCACACGGATGTATCCGGGGTGACCATATGTATTTGGAGGATGGGGTCCATTTGTCCCGGGAGGGTAATGTCTTACTCATAGGAGACTTCATAGCTTGGTTAAAGAGTTTACGTAGCCATGACCTTTCGTAGGAGCTTTTGTGGGGGGTCCGGATAGCCGGTCAACTATCCCGCCTGTGGCGGTAAGGTCATGATCGGTGAGCAGTAATTGGAAGATCCCTAGAGGTGGGGCGCCACCCATTATGGATGGGAGCGCCCGGGGGGAGGCGGCCATTGGCCCCTCACACGGGGAGGCGGTACCCTTCTAAGGATGGGACCGCCGAAAGGGAAGTCGGTCAAGACCACTCCCTGGGGAGGAGGGGCTACGGGTCCCCTCCTTGGAATTTCCCGGGGCCAGGACATCCGCGACGGCGGATGTGGTAAGCAGTGTGAGGTGGGAGGGGGGTCTACGCTACCTTCTAGACACCTCACACGAGTCCTCGGACGACCACCAAGATGGCGTCGAGTAAGTATGGGCCCCCGTTAAGACAAGGGAAATTGGAATTTGGCACAGAGGTACAGTCCTCTGTGCACCCGCCCCTCACAAGTAAGGGGGGGAGTCTGGTTTAGGGATCTGACACCGGTTACGACCTTGTCGTTGGCCCGTAATGTTAGGATGTACAATTTGAATTTTGAGAAATGCATTTACAGGATGTTTTTAGAATCGGCTAGGAGAACCTTTGTATTAGAGATATGTTAAGGTTAGCCAATAAACATCGTAATGTATAAATGAAATTGTACATGATATGAAACTGTTATTTTAATGTTTTAATTTTGTTTCATATTTTAATAAATACGGCCGGGAGGGTAACTCCCTCCCGCCTTCCAAAAGCTCAAGAACTGTATCCGTCTTCCCATTCTTGGGGATTGTGTTGGGAGGGGGTGACGGGTATCCAGGCCATATGGAAAGGGGCGACCACTCGGTCCCCCCGAACGTATGGTCGGGTGCCTCGATCCCCCCGGGAAGCCATTTTGGGCGGGAGGCGTGTCATGGCTGGTATGCCCGAAGCGGCGTAGCCGGGGCGCGCCTTTTCCCGCCCAAGAGGAGGCTGTCCTAGACACCTACACCGTTGGCCACGCCCTGTAGGCGGTCGGAGGAGGGTCCACGCCCTCCCGGAGAAGAATAAATGGAGCAGCAATCCAAGGAAGCATCCTCTTGTTCCTGTGCTTGGAAGCTGCACCTCCTCGTTGCACGTGAGCCCTTGACGGAACAAGAGCCAATTTTGACCCACCCACCAGCCCCTGATGACAGCGTTTTGTATTGCAATAAAGTCGATTGATGATGATATGATCTCTTTTTCAGGTTGTTTTCTAATAAAGTGCAATGTCTCTTTTTCAGGTTGTTTCTAATAAAGTTTGATGTTTTGATATACAATAAAGTGTTGCTCTTTTAGCACGAACTCAGGCGAGTATCGCAGCTATGATGAAAAAAGTGTATTGTAGAGATAAAGTTTATACTTGGAAAGCTAGTATAACTGTATATGTCGTTCTTAGTAGATTAAACAATGTCGTATTTATTTTGGTCGGGCGGTAAGGTCATGATCGGTGAGCAGTAATTGGAAGATCCCTAGAGGTGGGGCGCCACCCATTATGGATGGGAGCGCCCGGGGGGAGGCGGCCATTGGCCCCTCACACGGGGAGGCGGTACCCTTCTAAGGATGGGACCGCCGAAAGGGAAGGCGGTCAAGACCCCTCCCTGGGGAGGAGGGGCTACGGGTCCCCTCCTTGGAATTTCACGGGGCCAGGACATCCGCGACGGCGGATGTGGTAAGCAGTGTGGGGTGGGAGGGGGGTCTACGCTACCTTCTAGACACCTCACACGAGTCCTCGGACGACCACCAAGATGGCGTCGAGTAAATATGGGCCCCCGTTAAGACAAGGGAAATTGGAATTTGGCACAGAGGTACAGTCCTCTGTGCACCCGCCCCTCACAAGTAAGGGGGGGAGTCTGGTTTAGGGATCTGACACCGGTTACGACCTTGCCATTGGCCCGTAATGTTAGGATGTACAATTTGAATTTTGAGAAATGCATTTACAGGATGTTTTTAGAATCGGCTAGGAGAACCTTTGTATTAGAGATATGTTAAGGTTAGCCAATAAACATCGTAATGTATAAATGAAATTGTACATGATATGAAACTGTTATTTTAATGTTTTAATTTTGTTTCATATTTTAATAAATACGGCCGGGAGGGTAACTCCCTCCCGCCTTCCAAAAGCTCAAGAACTGTATCCGTCTTCCCATTCTTGGGGATTGTGTTGGGAGGGGGTGACGGGTATCCAGGCCATATTCCCCTTAGTAATAGTTACAGTATAAGACATTGGACATACTCTATTGGAGTGCTACTCTGGTATCGTGCTCATCCACCTGAAAGCAACAACCCACGATATCCTGCTCACTCAATGTAAGACAGAATGTCGTACACAAATTGTAATAAAAGTACCAGCGCACATCCCTTCTAGTTACTGTTCTCCAATTGGCATTTAGCCACCGCAATCCAAAACAAATTGTTCCACAAACTCCTTGTAGTCCTTAAAAAGACATGTACAATGTTCCTTATTATTCAAAGTCCATTTATTTATAATTTTTTTCTTTTGCCACACCGTCACAGCCGACACGCGTTTCGCCCTCCACTGGCTTTTTCAAGGCAAATGAGTTGTATAGTGAGCAGAAAAAAATTTGCAATCGACAGGATGTCATGTAGCCCAATGGGAATTAAACCTTTAGGACTTTTATTTTATACACCAGGAGTAAGGCGTGTAGAATATGAGGTAAAGTCTTCCGTTCTTTGGTAAGTACCACAGTTATTACACACTACATGGAGCCATGATAAGTCCCATCGCCGTGGCGTGTTCTCGCAGCGTTCGTGTGTAATCCCTTCCGTGTCCTTGCGTTCAGGAGATGGTGATCTATCAGATATATGCATGCGTGGAGGGTTTGTTTGTGTGTGAGGTTCTAGTTCGGGTTCTATTATGCTTTCTGGGGTCCTGGGGGTTCCTTGGGACACAATGTTGGCAGCTTCCATTAATTGCTTACTCCCTCCCGGTAATAATCTGCTGTTGTCACCTATCTGCCCGCCTGTCACCATACCACAACCTAAGGATAGATGGCATTCTGTCCCATCTATTTCATCGGCGATTGCACTTACTGCTCGCACTAGGAAAGAATCAATCATGGTGCGTGGGTTATCGGTTACATATTTTTGCATCTTGTGTTTAACCATGGTGTCTTACCAGGGGACATCTGAAGATGGAATACAGGCAGGTATGATCTATAGTACAAACATTCTAAAATATGATGTACAATGAAGGGTAGTGCTAAATGCAAAAAGTGCAAAATACTGTTTTAAGTGCAAAGTACTGAGTTTCAAGTGCAAAGTGCTTGGAAAAAGGGAAATGTTGTAAAATCGCACAAAGGTTCACACAGAACCGAGCCCTTTAAATTGTTCTTTTTAAAAAATGTGTTAAAAAAAGAGTGCAATGATTAGGACAAGTCTGTTCAAAGTCAGATACGAGTTGGGTATGGGTTAAAAGCCCTCACCACTTTTCAGCTGCTCACTTAAGGTCCACACCTTGTTGTCGGCACAGTCGTCCCTGTGTTTTGTCATTACCCACAACAAAACTGAAACTAAAACAGAGGGGGGGGGGGGAGTGAAATGGCCCTGAAATCAAGGGACCAAGGGGGGTGGCCCAGCCCAGCCTCCACCGGGCTCTGACGGGCGCAGATGCGGGAGCCTCGAGGGCTTTTAAGCGCCTCTGGGTGCGAAAAGTGCAGCGTCGGCGCCTCCTGGCACTATGGAATTATGGGGCTTGTAGTCCCCTTGCAGGTGGTATCAGAGGCGCTTGACATTGGCGGCTCTCGCGCTGCATCCCGCTGCAGGTGCTATCACGAGCGTTTGGAATTGGCGGCTCCCGCGCTGCGGGAGCCGTGAGTGCTTTTAGGCACCTCCGGGCACGAAAAGTGCTGCGTCGGCACCTCCTGGCGCTAAGGAATTATGGGGCTTGGAGTCCCCTTGCTGGTGGCATCATAGGCATTTGGCGTTGGCGGCTCCCGCGCTGCGTCCCCTTGCAGATGGTATCATGGGGGTTTAGCTCCTCATTAGCATTCTCACCGGTTATGCATTACCCAGTTTGGGTCCATGACTTGTGACCCTAGACCTGAGAGGTTTCAGATGATCATCATTGGAGAGAGGATGTAGCCTTCCGGCTAGAGCAGTCGACCTCAAACCTGGGGAACTTGGTTTGAGTCTCAGCAACGACGCTCAACATCCTGTGCAAATCACTTAATCTCCCCGTGCATAACAAAATAATGAATGTGTTCATCTGTAACGAATTTGTTACTCATGTGAAGTGCACTGACACCCGATGTCTAGGGTCTAGTTCGCGCTATATAAAACTTTTAAAATAAATTAGAGGACATTAATGACTTCCCAGCACATCATTGTGTGGGTAGATGCATATGCCAATCAGAACAACAATGTTGTTAAAGAGTTTTGTTTGAAAAATGATCACTCCTTATCTCAGAGCAAATGTGTTGAACATGATGAAGGGTGCTATCCTAGGCTTCATCGTAAAATACTCAACACAACAGCAAAAGGCTGAAGACTGAAAAGTTAGACATCATCTTTTGAAGCCAACTCGCCATTTTGGAATCAGAGCACATCCTATTAATCTAAACCAGAACACTCAGCATTATATTACATGGGGTAAAATAGCTTTTATCTGATCTCAAATTAAAAGATGATAAAAAAAACTGAAGTCAATTGACAACTACAATCTTCTAGATATTACTGATATGAGTTGGGGGACAAAGTCAAACCACTGTTAGCCACGAAATAACCTCGCTTGTTATATAATGTTAGAAATTTCTGACATTCACCAGTCATGATAATTACTGACTTCTCACACTACTATGCCCCTTCACTGTCTAACCATAATTAATTGCTATTTTTGAAACACTTGTTGGATCAAATTACACTCCCTACCCTTAGACCAGCTCAAGCAAATATTCTTATTGCACTTGTCACTTTACAAGAACTCTAGGATGTTACCAAAACTGCCCTACAAAGTAGGGCTGCTGGACTCTACATACTATTTAGCGAGTTTTATAAATTATAGTTAGGTAGTTAATCAATGCAGGTCATTAATACAGTTTTCAATGGTGCAGCACCTTCCATCTCCAGGAATAGCACTCGAATAACGATTTTCCTTAAAAAAGACAACCCCCTCTATATTTAAATTTAGAGGGGGCTATCTCATTGCTATATGCCAATTAAACAATATACACGCATCTTTTGTCTCTGAGAATTAATAAAGCTATCACGCAGCTGCTGGTGACCACTTGGCAACATTGATATATCCCAGACTGAGATACTGAAAAGGCATTTTACTGACATTCCATGGATTAAATGTATATTGTTCATGCAGTATTCACAGACTGTATACATATGTTTGTTAGCTATCTGGAAATTGGGATACATTGGAATTTTGTTGCGTACAGATTCATGGTGGCAGCTGTTCGAGGTCAAGTTAATTTTGTTGGGAATTACATTGGGTCAAAAGTTTAAAAAAAATGTTTGCTGTGTTGTTTGCACGTTTACATACATTGGACAGATTCCACTTATACAGATGTACAATAATAGATGTAAGAAGTTTTGATATCTATACATTTTGGGAAAATGATGAATGAGATTAAAAGCATCAAGATGTTCGGGCAGATATTGGCACGGTTCAAACCAATTGCTTAGAATCGTATCATGCATAATGTCGTAATGTTTAATAATAGAATAGTGGTAGCTGCAGTGAACTAATGCCTGATATATTTTAGAATTTTATGTTTTCTTTTGTTTTTGATTTGGTTCATTTATAGCTTCTATGTCAAAAATATATATGTTGTAGTCGTCTTAATAAATGAAAAAAGTATAATGGAGCAGATACCATCTGGGTAGGGTCGTGAAGGAACAGTCTCTGCTGACCCAGCGGGGTATCCCTCATCATATTTAAAGTTTCCCATCGACACAACTTTTTTCACACATAACCTGCTCCCAATAATATAGTGAAAGCCATGTTGGTGAACATAAACAAGCTGGCAGCTTTGCCACACCATGGCCCAGTCTGTATTTTCTGTTTGTCCAAAGACAAACTACCAAAGCATGGGCTTGTTTTTGGCAAATAAACATACAAAGTCCTCGGAACTTTTGGGATATTTGTCACATAGGTTTGAGGAAAGGTTGCGTGGCGGTCAGGCTTCTTCCAAAAAGGCAGAGTCAGTAGTGGCTTAGCTAACTGAACAACTGTCACTCTAACTGAGGAGTGGGAATCAAGTTCTGGACAAATGGGGCACCCACCAACCTTTGACTTGTGCCTTTTTTTAGAGGACCCAAAAGGAGGCCTTAAATCTATACACAATACTCACACAGTTGGCTGACAAGTCACTTGACGCTAATGATTTTTATCACAAATGGAGAAGGTGTTTTTGTTTTACCTTTTTAGTTTCTGCTTATATGGCCATCGCAGATGCTATTATACTTAACTTATTAGAGGAATGGCAGTAAGGACAAATGGGTTGTAAAAGATTTAGGGGCATATTAGCAAGAACCTTGTTAAAATTTTCGCCGTTTTAGCGGCAGGAAACTGCTGCTAAAATGGCGATAATGGGCTTGCTAATATGCATTATAGAATTCTAATAGAAGCCCAGGTTAAATGTCCTGCAAATCGAACCTGCGCTTCCATAGCAATTCTATAACGCATATTAGCAAGCCCATTATCGCCGTTTTAGCTGCAGTTTCCTGACACTAAAACGGCGATAATTGTAACTCGGTTCTTGCTAATATGCCCCCTGGTTCTTATCTGTATGACATACTTCTCCTTTGCAAGTCGCTAAACTGTATAGCGACCTACCCTTCATTGTGAAGAAAGTCTTTGCGCAGGTTACCAAATTTACGAAACTCTTTGTAACAATTATTCAACAGGGGCACATTATCACACATGAGCTTAAAATTTCAATTGTTTATTAAAGGTCTTGTTAAAATATCAGTGGAGTACTGGAATCATATTATGCATCATTTAAAAACAAATAGTCACAATTATAAAAACATCTTTAGTGAAAAAAACATTCAAATTCACAATTTATTGCTAAAATAAACAATTTTTTTTTCTTGGTCATACTACAGTTAATAGTAAATAAACAAATTGTTTATTTACTATTAACTGTAGTGTGACCAAGAAATTTGTTTTTTTGCATTTTTTTAGCAATAAATTGTGAATTTGAAAGTTTTTTTCACTAAAGATGTTTTTATAATTGTGACTAATTGAAATTTTAAGCACATGTGTGATAATGTGCCCCTGTTGAATAATTGTTACAAAGAGTTTTGTAAATTTGGTAACCAGCGCAAAGACTTTCTTCACCCTGAAGGGTAGGTCGCTATACAGTTTAGCGACTTGCCAGGATTTTCCATCCTCGAAAAAAACTTTGGAAAAGGAAATTTGTTGTTTTAATATTGTGACCCATTCCTTTTCCAGCAAAAGGGTACCTCCCTCCATACTTGGATACTTCTCCTTTGTACTTCCATAAAAAATGATTTCTGAACTGTTAGACAGTGTTGTGTCCTGCTTGGCAACTAAATAGAAAACACAAATGATATAGGAGACTTGTGATAGTTGTTGTCAAAGGAAATCTAGAGAAAACCCAAACCTGTTCCCAACCAAACACGATAATGAACAATCACTAGTTGTGCTAATCATATTCCCTGGGCCTGGAGAACCAGAGCAAACCTCCCTGGCCTTCTGTACTGACATCCTATCAGAGGTTGGGGTGGCCATGTCATCGTTACAGTGATGATGGTGTTGTCCCATTGCATTCAAGTGATTTCAGATAAAAAAAAGAACTATTAGGTACTTATGGTTTAACATAGTATTTATTGAATTGGCATATCCATTCTAAAAATAAATGAGGCACAATTCATTTTCTAACCTGGCTTTTTCCTTTAAGATGTTGGACTGGCAGCCATCTTGGAACTCAACACTATGTAAGGCTGTCCTCCCCGGTCTTAGTGATTGTCACCAAGTGAACCTCTGTGGAGGGGAAGTGGAGATTCTTGGATCCTGGGAGTAGTTGTGATTCTTTTTAAAATGATTGCGATAACGAGAATAACATATTGAGATGATATGTGCAGGGGTTTAACAGTAATAAGCAAGAGAGATTCAAGTGGCCACCTTCATGACTGATTAATTTAAAAAGTATTGCAGTTTTGTAAGAGATTACCATAACTTTTGGTTTTATTAAGGACATTCAGAATTGACGATTGATAGAATATCTACAATACACTATATGGTGACCAGAGTTGACATTGTTCTACATAATATTTGGAAAAAAGATTTAATGGATTTTAAATATAGTGAATCAATATTATTTAAAGACTTTAGTTATTTCTGAGAGTCTGTCCCACATGTTTAATTTGGGATTTTGTTAGGTAGTTAGGCCGATTGATGTGCTTTAGAATATTAGGTATTATATGTTTTTGCAATAGGCACAGCCAGTATAACCCTGCAAGCGCATGTTACATGAAAGAACCTTTTCACTTACAAGATGGGTTGCAGAAGATTAATTAGTGAAGATAAATGTTGGATTTATTGTTAACTTGGTTTTATTGCTTAATTTCTAAAAAATAAATTATTAGCAAGTTCTGGATGCAATGTTTTTCTAGGAGTCTGCCGTCTAAGCTGCTGAGTACTGTGATTTCTTAAAATCACAGCTGCCTAGATTTGATCCCACTTTATGCCTCTTTCTTTCACCACTCTAGACTTCTGGCAGGCTCTTTTACACCCTAGCCTTCTCGTTTTGTCACAGTTTTCCAATCTTTTTCTCTCTTCTTCATGATCTGTTTTCTGTCTCCCTCTGTCTTGCTCTGGGTGAAAGTATGATTATGAAAAATAAGTTCTAGTCTCCAAAAATGTGTACTGGTACCCACCACCTTCAAAAACCAGTACTAATTGAGCACTGTTGGCAGTAAAGCATTCTTATTACTAGACCCAGGACCTATTTTGATAAAAAACAATATTTAGATGCCAAATCATTTAAGTTTGGCGCATATCAAAATTCATACCATGTAACTACCAAAGCTCTAAATGAATAAATAACTATTACCAGATTATACTTTTGTTGTATCAATCAATCAATTTATTTAAATATGATTTGGAACTCCTTAGAGATCCACATATAACAAAGCAACAGACAAGTAATATAAGAATGAGACCACGTGTGATCTAGCTTATTCTGACAAAGTATACAGATTATCATGCAACTCATTTAATACAATTCTAAAAAGCATTTAAAAAAATTAAAAATTCTATTACAGAAAATTTCATTAGGGGGGCAGAAGATAGCATCAATAAGAGATCTTGCCGATAAAATACCAAATTGTATACATACAGGTTTCACCCACAAACGGCGGTGGACCATTAGTGCTGGACAAACTAACAGAACATGTATAGAGTCTTGGACTGAATTATTACAGAAATTGCATATATTGGATATACCATACCATTTGGCCAACAACTTATTCAATGGAAGCAGATCCTGCCTAAGAAGCAGCCAAAAGCGGCGCAGACCGTGAGGTATATTCCAGGAGGCGTAAGGTTGTATTTGTCTAAACAGAAGAGAATTAACAGCTTGAGTAACCCCCTTCTTCTGTACAATGGAGTTGCGATCCCTTTCGTAGCTTAACTTCCATGTAGCCTGTTTTAATGTAAATTTTAGCTGTTGCATAGAGAGGTCTAAAAGAGTGGCTTCCTCCAGATCCAAGAGAGTAATGGCCTTCCTATAGTTCTTTATGAGTAACGAGTGCTCTTTTAGGGGGCCCATCAACTCTTTTGTAATGAGGGATCTTAATGTGGCTGGCTTTCCTTTGATCAAACAGGTGACCCAGCGAATGACTCCTGCCAAACCATGTGCCCAGCTACTTCTTAAGCCAAATTCTAATCGAAGGGCTGCTGCACTGCAACTATTATTAACAGAAGTTAGGTTTCTCAAGAGGGAACCCTCAATAGTGTCCAAAAAGCCCCATTCACCTAAATCGATGAGTTTTATACCGTAAAGCAAAGTTGGAGGGATTTTTGCCCGGAATGCCTCCAGCAGATACCCGAAGTGTCTTTTACCGGTTGATTTATATAAAGCTCTCAACTCATTTCCCTGCGACTTTGCCTTACGAGAACTATTATCTATATGGGATTTGTTGCTCAAGTTGCTACTAACAACCTTACCCAGAAATACATATGATTTTACTCTTTCTAATTTTTGACCTCCCAGCTCCCAGCTCCCAGCTAATGTGTTCCAACTTCAGTTTTTTCCGCCCCTCCATGCACATTACCTTACTTTTAGAGATATTTATTTTCAGGAAAAGATCTCCGGAGAATACATATAATGAATGCAGACGGTTGTTAAGACCTTTCGGGGTAAGGTCTAGGATTAGTATGTCGTCCGCATACATTAAACAAGAAATGTATGTATCTCCCAAGCGTGGGGCAATTCCTTCACATGTGGATATAATGTGGGGGAGATCACTAACATAGAGGGAAAACAAAAGGGGAGCTAATAGACAACCCTGTTTGAGGCCATTCGCAGATGGAATAAGCTGAGATAAGCCCCTTTCTCCCCCCAATAGCACTCTACACCACGTGTTGTCATGCAAGTCTTGTACCAAAAGTAAAAGTCTAGGAGGCATTCCAAGAGCAGATAGTTTTTTCCACAGTAATTGTCGATCGACCTTATCAAAGGCCGTAGAAAAATCTATGAATGCCACATAGACTCTCCCCTTTCTGGCTCCGATATATTTATCGGTTATTACCTGGAGGGCTGTTAAATTGTCCATGGTGCCATGGTTTTTCCTGAAACCGGTCTGCTCGAGTGGAAGTATGTTTGAATAATCCACCCAGTCATTTATTCGTTTCAGCAAATATCTTGTAAAAACCTTGCCGATTGCATCCAACAATGCAATCTGGCGATAGTTCTGAGGGGACAGGCGATCTCCTTTTTTGAACAATGGCACCAGGATACTTCCCTTCCAGGAGGGTAGAACCTTACCTCTCAATAGACAAATATTAAATACTGGACAAAGTAATTTGCTCCATTTAGCCCTGTTTTGTTTTAGTACGGTGATGGGCAATTCGTCGGGGCCCATTGCACCGGAGTGCCGCATTTCACCAATAGCTATATCTATGTCTTTTTCTGAAAATGGCTCTAGGGGCAGACTCATGTCCTTTGACCATACTTGTGGGGCCACAGGGTTATTGCTTGCATAGAGGTTAGAAACAAAGTCCCTCCATATTTGTTCCTCAATGGGGATGGGTAAGGTCTTGTTCTCAGTCCGCACCCCTCACCTATAAGGGGCCAAAACTGCCTCATTTCCCGTTAATAGAGGCTTCTCTTATTTTTATCCAGATGGCATCCTCTTTTTCTTTACGTATTGTGGATGATAGCTTCTCCTTTTCCTTTTTAGCAATGTTATTTTTCGTGCTATAACAACGGATCTATTTAAATATTGGGCCCTTACTAATTTATTAATTTCTATGTTAAGCAGTCTCAAAGGGCTTGGGAGTATTCTAATGGACTTTTTCTTATTGGACTTTTTTGCCCCTGCTATTACTGCCTTCATGAACAGAGAGAAATTTTCAATTTCCGCGCCGTGCCAGGAAGGGAGCTCAGATATTGCTACGTCGAGCATTCCTTCCAAATTTCGTTGCGCTCTTGCATTCCAATAACACCTTCCTGATTTAGTGCCGAAATTTATTTGATCACTATTCAAAGACCACTGATCACATTTAGAGGGTTTTACATTCACCAAAATAGAAAGTATTCTGTGATCACTTAGCGGGGGAATCCGAGGGGAGTCTCCCATTTGCAATAATCCCATCCATTTCTGCCAACTCATTTAAGAGTAGTTTTCCACGTTTATTTGTTTTAGTATTTTCGGGAAATACTGCCCGAGGAATGTGAAGAGTTTCTTCTCTAAATTTATCGCAAAATAAATTTATGCTTAAGTTGGAAATCTTGCAATTTAAGTCCCCGACTAAAATTATAGCCGTCATTGGATCTTTCTTCCTGATACTCTGGATATGCGAAAAAACCTTTTTCAAGATTACATTGAAGCCAGCTTCCGGTGGTATATAAGCATTAATCAAAACCAAGTGTTTACCAGCTTTAGTGTTGCTAGACCTAAATAAAGTTACTACTTGAAAGAAATTACTGGGGTCCATATAATGTGCATAATTCCAGTTTATTCGATTCGATAAAAGGCAAGCTATCCCCCCACTGGCATGTCCTTTCTTATTAAAAGTAGCACTACCTTCAAATACAAAATAATCTTTCCCTGCTTGAACTTTATCAGGGCACCATGTCTCCTGGAGGCATATTATATTTGCTTCCAGGGACAAAAGGAATGCCATTTTTTCCGGACTGTTTTTTAGACCAGCTGCGTTCCAGGATATTATAGATAACTTTTTGCTAAAGATGCGAATTAGACGGTTGTTTATTTAGGGATTTTTCTGCAAGAACTCTAGGAAGCCAATTCCATTGATCGTTATCATCTCCAGTATCGAGTTGGCGAGATAACAGAGGCGGATTAGCATAGGACACTAAACGAAAGTCCTTAGACTTGCATATTTTTAACTCCGTAAGTTCACCTACCTTATTTATGCTACCTGTTGCTGCTTGCAACAGAGAAAAAGGAGACTTCTGGCAAATTTGAGATTTAAGGACATTATTTTGTCTAGTGTGCCCTAATACCGGGATTACATCTATCCCTCTGCTCTGTACATCTTCTGAGCGTTGTAGGATTAGATTGGCTACTAACTTAGAGTGGAACTTCACCCTAGTTATCATCCCCCACATCTGATTTTAATATTTGTACCCTGTCTAAATCAGCTGATTGTATTAGTTTCAAGTTAGCCGATTCTTGAAACTATTTAAGCAAGAGAGATCTATTCAAAATGCATTCAACATCAAAAAGGGGAGAGAATTCTACCCACACGGTGTCAATGCTTTTCTCCTTAGTCTCTATTAACGAGACACCTCGTGAAACTACTCCCGCGAAGGATGTTGCTAGGGGATTGAGGATTGGAACTACATGACCGGGGGAGTTATGCTCCTGTCCCAAAGGTATAGAATTTTTTGTCCCAATTATATCCCTATTAATGGTAACTTGTTGGAAGAGGGTATTTGTGTCAGTTGTTATAGATGGGGAGGGGGAGGAAATAACTAGTACTGGAGTAGCCGGAGGCGGGGGAGCGATATTTTCCTTAATGTTCTTATTTTCGGGGTTATTATCATTTTCAGCTACCACCTGAGTTTGATGTACCTCATTATATATAGGGGAGTTAAGATGTTTTCTAAAAAGGATTTTCCTCCGCCTATTTTATTCTATCCGTCTTATTAATTTCCTCTTATTCTTTCCATTCTTTTTTAGTTTCTCTAACTTCCCTTTATTACTATTCTCTTCCAGAACGGCATCCATCTCTCTATCTCCTTCTCCCTGTTGCCTCTTAAAAATTGGGAAAAGATAATTCCCGGTTTTTGGGGGGAATTCCCCACAGGTCTTTATTTCTAAGTCATTAACTGTTGAGCAATTTAAAATAGGGGGTGGATGAATAGCACTTGTATTTGCTCCCTCTTTTTCTATTTTTGGATCATCATTGACTATAGGTAACTGATCTTTTGTTACTGCCTCATCTTGTACTAAAGAGGACTGCTCCTTTAGGACTGCATCCTTCTCGCTTCGAGTGCCCAATAAAACTTTCAAAATTTGGGTCACTGTATCTAGTACACAGTCGGAGCCCCCCACAAATTTTTCCAATAATTGTAAAATGGACGACAATAAGTGTTCTAATATGTGGAGAGAATCAGAAATAGGTTTATCTATCCCCTGGTGTTGTAGTGCATTTATCCCAGTCAAATTTAAGTTGGGGCTTATAGAAAAATTTGTGTGTGAGGACTTGGAAGGGGTACTACTATAGAGCTGTAGGCAAGCATGGGTTGATGTTACCGGTGTTTTTAAATCTATCTCGACTTTGTCCAGGTCAGTTTCTATGTATCTTTGACATAGATCCTTATCTAGGACCATAGGAGACAGGCCGTTGTTAAAAGAATCTCTTACTGGTGATGTATTTACTATGTGATGAACATCATCATTTGGAATTTTCCCATTGTGCAAAATATCTTGTTCTATGTCTTTCCTTGTTTTTATGATTACTTCTGGGGCTAATTCAATATTGTTTTTCATTGTGGAAAATAAAGGGGGTGAAAAACCGCACTCAGAGAGTATAGGTACTACTCTTGTTGCGACTGAACTGTTGTCCACAATTACCTTTCTATTTACAGACGTCTCTCCCGATATATTGGGTAACATATCTGAATGAATAGCTCCAGAATCCTTAATATCCTCCGACTTGTTATCCACCATTGTAGCTTTATTCTTACCCCTTTCCCAAAGATTAAAAAGCTGACAAGTGCTTTTCAAATGAGTAGCCTGGCTAATCTTATTTCGAAGGGGGTTCGATCTGGTTTTTGAGCATGATCTTCCTACCAGTATTCTCCCAGACCTTCATTTTTTTGTCATCATCTCAATCAGTGGGAGCGATAAAATATATGATAGAAAGTACTATTCAGCGTACATAAACTGAAATACTTTACAATTTTTCTCGAGAGTATATATTGGAAAAACGAAACCAGAACAATCAAACTATATCTGCACAACCTATATAGTAATCTTGAACATTCTAATACTTTTCTCAATAAGAGCATGGGAGTCACATAACAGGTGGGGGAAATCTGGCCAAACAGTATGTGATTATCAAAATGTTAGAGGACTGGCCTAGCCTGGCCTTCTCGTGCCTCTGAGGGCCTCAGAGGGCCCGCCCTTGTCCCGGGCTTCTCCCGGGCGCTTCCCGCGCGCTCCCGCGCTGCGGTTATGTGATCGGTATAATATAGTTGAGGGGTTGAGGGGGGCGTGTCCAACAGGGAGAGCGTCACCAGGTGGTTGCGGTGAAGGGAGCAGCAGGGACTCTTGGGAACTGGAGTCCTGCTGCAAACCCGCTCGCAGCCCTGTGTTCAAGGTGCCCTCAATCCGTTGTGTCCAATGTCTTTAGAAAGCCCTGCACCGCGCTCCGGGACCCGCGAAGCGGGTCCGGCGAGAGGTGGCGACTTACAGTGCACGGAAACTTTCAGGGTTCAGGAGACGCTTCCAGGGACCTCCAGCGTCAAAGGTAAAACTCCAGCAGTACAGACAGCACGGAAAAGATAATCCACATTGTACATTATTCTTAGATGGTACCATGCAATAAATGTTAAACTAAAAAATATGTTTTGCATTATATTTGGTAGCATTGAACACAATTACTGGAGGACTGGTAAATAACCTGGGAATTCTATGCTTTGTTGGGCAATATAACAAAAGTCTAGTATAGAAAAAAATATGGTGTGGGTAGGGAATATATCGAGGACAGAATATCAAATGGTCTCAATAGTGTGACCAGAAAATTGTGGACCAAAATATCGACATGTAAGTTTGTATAGATCCTCTATACCCAACTCCCCATATTTGGATATTTATTTAGTATATATGGACGATTACCTGCTCTTCTTGGCAGACCCGGCCCTCCAAAGATCCAAATCAAATGTAATTGTACTTTGAAATACTTATCACAATGTTAGACAACTTGTCATTGCAATATGAACATAGGAGTTGGTGAATAACAATATGGTGGAAGGATAACTCCTTCAATGTTTTTGAAAAGTGTTGCACAAGTTGTTTGTGGGTCAATGGAATAGAGAAAGGTCAAAGAATGAAGTCATTCACACCGCACAACCTGGTGACACCCAGTAGAAGGCGGCAGCCGAAACGCATCGATCTGAGAGAAACAATGTAGCAGAATATTGTGTGTTACTCTTTGCACATGGATTAATGGGAGAATAAAAATTGAATAGAAAACTCACGTTGTCCTTCCTGAATTGTGCCGCTACGTGAGGTGTTGGCGAGACAGAATGCTGAAAGAAGACATATATATATATATATATATATATATATATATATATATATATATATATATGTACTAGCAGCCCGCACCGACGTTGCCCGATGCAGAAGGGGGCTGGGGGCAGCATTTTTGGCTTTTGTGCAGTCCCGGCCCGGCCCCCGCCAGCCCCGACATTGCCTAGACCGCCTCCCGCCCCCCTGCCTCCCGCCTCCTGCCCGCCTGCCTCCCGCCTCTGCCTTACCTAAGCCACGCTCCGGACTTCACCGCCACTCCCGGGCCCCCGCCCGCCCCGACATTGCCCAGACCGCCTCCGCTTCGCCTTACCTGAGCCGCCATTCCTCCCCGAGCTTCCGACTTCACCGCCACTCCTCGCCGCTCGTCACCGCTCCTCCCCGCCTGTCATCATCACGCACGTCTAGGTCACGGTCAGCGCTACGTCGCGGCCGGCGATAGTTTTAGGGGACTGTTTGTAAATTTAATTTTCTAATTTACGTTTTTTAAAATTTTTTATGTCACCTATGTCCATCTACACACCCTGAGGATTCCAACAATGTATTGGGTGTGTGGATTGGCGCTGTGGTTCCCGAGTTTACCTTGCCAAAAGGTTTCTGTTCTCTCTTTATACTAGTAGTATAGAGTATATATATATATATATATATATATATATATCTTCCAGATACATAGATGTGTAGCTAAGAATAATAACTCCATCGCACCCTCTTTCTAAATACTTTCTAGATACTCTGGTTTTCGATGTTTTGGTCTTGATATTGTGATCATTCGATATTCTGTCCTTGATAGCACAATGCGTAAGTATGTGTATGTGCGGTCTCTCATGAATCTGTACAAAAGCAAGCAGATTCTAGTTTGAAAAATATAATATGCAGAATTTATTTGCCTTGCTCCGATGTTTTCAAGTGCTTCAAATTAAGATATTTCTCTTGCTAAGGTTAGGGGTTGTCTTTTCCCCTGGCACATTGCCCTGTAAAGTCTAGTGAACTGGCTGCATGTAAAGATGAGCGTTACCATTCCTGGAATATCAGGTTCCATCAGTGTAATATACCCAAGCTGTTCATTCGACAGTCTAATCCCCAGTGGCTGCATCTTGTATGTACACTGTCATCTTATCAAAGTCAGGAAAACCTAATTTGCAATACATCTGTGCTAAATTGGTGGTACCTGTTTACACAGGTCTTCCATACGACTTCTTATTCATCTTTTAATATTCTCATACATCTGTCTCCCGAACTGCACACCCTGGCTCAGGAGCAGAGAAACATCAATCTTGGTGATGGCTTGCTTCCAACAACTTAAAAGGCCCTCCATATGGCCACTTCACATTACATCACAGGTCCCCCAACACAAAACTTTAAGTAAAAAAAGGCTAGACTGTATTTATGTACTTCCTTATGATCACTAAAAGCGGCAGTTTGAGGAGACTGGGGCGGTGTATCGGGGTGCTTGCTGCAGCTCTGCACACTTAGAACTTGATCTGTTCCCGGGTGCCTGAATGGGGTCAGTGAGAAGGGAGGAGCTTCAAAGCAGGAGTACAGCAGTAGCTTCAGAATTACGTTTGTATCTTTATTTTTTATTATTATTTGTTTAAGTTTACATAGCACGAACTTCGCCAAAGAGAATTAGAGCGTTTTAAATTGGCACCAGTATATTTATGTTGTGCATCCTTTTAGGTATGGAGAGATTAACTGATTTGCCCAGATGTTGAGCAAAGGTCAGCATTCCATCTGGTTCCTCAGTTCCAAAGTCGGCAGCGTAAAACCAAAGGCCACTAGTTCTAGTCCTCCACCTTGTATCAAGACCCAATGACAGGAAGAGTGCATTACAAAGGAAATCTTTCATAGAAAATTTCACAATGTAGTATCATGTATAATATATAAAAATAGTTTTACTCTTTTATATAACACTATACATAACACTATATATAATAGAAAAGCATAATACTCGGAAACATATGATATAGTGATTAGCATTTCATAGAAGAATAGGGTAACAGTTTGTAAAATCTGGAAAATTCCCTACTACAACTCCCTGGCACCAATCTGGGACTCCCCCGGAACACCGGAATGTCTATTAGGTCGTCTTTCTTCCCCCTTGAGAGAGGCAGGCTTTGTACGACGGGGAGATTTATAGATTAATCTAGAACTCCTAGACTGGGCATCCATATCTAACATGACAGGAAGATCCCTCACAGGGTTTAAATATTATCAATTATCATCTTGGTGGGGAAGTCAAAATTGGGTGTCAGAAATAGAGGGATGTGAATTCCTAGAATTAGCCAATAGACAAGAAGGATGGGAGGGTGAGATTTCTTCATGGTATAATTTGTTAATAGGGGCAAAAGACAGACAGGAGGAAGAAATCTCAAAACTTTGGGGGGATATATTGGGAGATGGCACGGAAAAGCAACTGGAGGTTTGGTTAGATTCATTCATAATATCTCAAAAACAATAAAACCTGCTAATCTCAGAAGAAATCATCTTTACACGGCACACAGGGTTTACTGGACTCCCTCAAAATTGACAAAAATATCTGGAGAATCACACTTTTGTCCTAGATGTAAGCTTTTAGCGGCAGATGACCTACACATTTTTGCAGGTTGTCCAGAAATTAAAAACTATTGGTTATTGGTCTGCACTTTTTTAGAGGAGGTACTGCCTAGACCAGTCACTTGCAGTCCTAGACTGATTCTTTTGGGTTTAATAGAGGAATATGACATCAGAGACAGTATCACTCAGTTTATATTTTATGTGATTGTCATCGCTAGGAGGGAGGTCTGCAGAGAATGGAAATCTCCAACCCCCCCAAGGTTTGCAGACTGCCTAAAAAACATCATGGCTATAAGTAAAATAGATCTGCTGTGTGGGGGAGAGGGTGCAGCAAAGATTTGGGCTCCGTTGATAAAATGGTCGGACAGTTAGAGAATGAAAGTCCAATGATTATGCCAGGGGTTTGTGGTCTGGTCCTCCCCGGGACAAGGTACATTGACATCGAACAGGGGAGTTGGACTAGTAGAAAGCCTACCTCTGGGAGACCTTTTAACTGCTGAGCATAAAAAAACTCCAGGGCGCACAGTTAGGTTTTGTGTTGGCAGATTTGAGAGTTTCCATCTAGAGTCATACCATCTGGTGGCATATATGAGGACAAAAAAAAAAGAATAGGGTAACAGAATAAACGATCTATGTTCTACTGTATTTTTTGTTATCAAACTCTTTTTTTATTAACTTGGCCTACCCTATAGCGTGTACAAGTAGTGATCTTATATTATCATACATCATGCAATCCAGTGAAAACATCAATATCAGCTCTCTAATTGAAACCCTTCACAGTAACACCCTTTTTCGGCCCATCGTCATACAGGGGATTCTGCGCCCTTGGAAGTTCGGTTCATGTGCTCTGTACAACCCCCCCCCCCCCAACTCCCCCCCACCTTTCCCCTCTAGCTTTCCCCTTCTCAAGATCCCCTAAATGTGTACTCCTATCCTACTGTATTTAATCAGTATTTTCAACTACAGTATCTGTTTCAAAACCTAACAAAGGAAGGAAAAGGTCTTTCATAGTTGGAAGTGACAGTGAAATAGTAGGCATTTTTGTTCTTTTTAAATGCCTCATTGTACTGAATTTTCCTAAAGTCCTGTAGCTGAGGTCCCACACCTTTCAAGAAGGATCAATTTATTGTTGTTACTTTCTTAAAGCCTGGTGTCCCTTCTCCAGGGAAGATGCTATCAACCCGAGATAGTCAATTTCTGGGCAAGGTAGTTGGAGGTTCCCAAAGTCATGGCATATTTCTGGCTATTGCAAGAAACCTCTTGTCTCAATGGGGAGCGCTAATTTAGACTATTAACAAGGAGGTATGTATCATCTGTAAAGAAGCAGCTCTGAGCCAGCAGAGGTCCTGCCGTGAAGCCATTAATGTGGCCAACAGATTTAGCATTAGTACGATTGTTCTCTTCAGTCAGTCAAACTACTTCTGGAGTTCATTTCTGCCTTTGATTTAATCCAGAAATATACTTACTGCATGCACAATTCCCATTTGTGAGGGTAACATGTAAACATCCCTGAATGGGCTTTTGCCCTTGCACAATTTGTTCTTAATCATCATTGTTGATTTTAGGTGCACAAAGCGTTGAAGAATTTTAAGAAATGCAAAGATTAGATGCACCTAGGGGACTCGCAGGGAAATGTTCAGTTTTCTCATGAAATACAGGCTCCGGCTAGTCCACATTCCGTGCTTGGACTGCTCATTAGGTCTCGCCTGCCAATGCGCTTGCGTATTGCTGGCGAGAGATATAGAGGGCCACCAGTAAATCCTACCAAGAGGGCTTTGGAATGCGTATTATGGCCAGTGCATGTGCGACTGGCGCGCGCTCGCTGCTCCCCCGCCCCCCTCCATCAGACTTGAAAGGAAGCCGCTCGCACACCACCATTTGTCTGTGCCTCGCATCAGACTTCAAAGGATGCCGCTCCCCCATCGCACTTCAAAGGCTGCCACTCCCCCCCCCCTGCGTGCACATCACACACCACCACTCTCCTACTTCCCCTCCCACCTCCCACGGCCACTCTTCCCATTCACACGCTCTGCAGGTCACCATTTGCCAGGATGCGGACGCTAGCGCTTTCATCCCGATCACTCCCCCCTCTCATACTTCCCCTCCCACCTCCCAAACATCCTCGGACCGAGAAGCCTTGTTGCTACTGTTCCCCAGCACAGGCAAATCCTATAGGTCTGACTTTTAAGCAATATTCATGTGTGACTGTTTTTGCTTTATGGTGACCAGTTCCCTCTAAGTCATCATAGACACTGTTACCTGCCCTGGAGTTTTGAGTGAAAGCCTAATGCATTTAGTTATTGTAACCTGGTTTTGCTTCCATTCAGCTAGACTTACTTGAAGTCAGAGATTTGTAGGTGAACAGTTCAGGACTGGAGGCAAAGTACTAATGGCCTGGAGTGAGGTGGTCACACTAATCTCTTTGCAAGGATCATTCATTATCACCCGGCCAGAACCCCCTGCTCTACCACTAAAGGAAAATTGCTTCAGGTGCATTTTCAAGACTGTTGTGCAAGAATTGTGTACATGTTCCTAGCTCTGTGGCACTCAAGTAGCTGTGCGCTTATAAATCTAAAAATGTTTTTTTTTAAATTGCACGTGCTGTACATACAGACTTTGACAATGCTTCGTTGAGGAACATTTGCAAGGAAGAGAGTCCTTTAACTTGTTCGTTAGTGTATTCTGATTTTCTGCATGGCACAAGCGTCTCTGTTTGATGCTTGCAAGGGTCCAGAGAATGGCAGAGGGGTTTAAACATGCCGGCCGGCTGGAGAAGTGTGGCTCAATGATTAGAGCGGCAGACCCTGATGTAGAGGTCTAGCCCGGGACCAGGGTTCAATTCCCCACCTCGGCGGGTCTTGGGCTAAAAAATTCCATGGACCTGATAATTCTCGCCTAGGTGCCTATTCCAAACATGGAGTCCCACTCTCCAACTCTGGGCAATAGCTTGCTTGATCTCCACAACGGCCCCCACAACGCTAAGGATGCCTGGCCTCCACCTTGGGGGTGCCCAGGAGTGGACGCCTCACAGGGAAAGCCAGGATGGGCTCCACAGCGGTATTCGTACAAGCGCCTTGAGACCCTTGCGGGTGAGTAGTGCGCTATACAAGTATCAATTTTTTACTGCATCCTGTACCAGCAGAGGTGTGAGCACAGGGCACGGAGCCCGGTGTCAGGTGTAATCCTGCTTTAACAAGATTGATAGAAAGTGATGGCAGAAAGAGTACTCCAGGCCCACATAATCTGATCATTGACCCACTCGCAGCAGCACAGCCGGCTTTACCCGAGTCTTCCTCACATTCTTGCCACCTTCCAGTTGCAGGCTTTTGTTTTGATATTTTGCCCCTTCGCTGTCGCTCACATTAGTTTACGTATTCCGCCCATTAGCACAAAATTTCGTAAGTCCCGAGCAGGCATTCACGGCCAGCCACCTTCACGCCCATTCACCCTCTTCCCCTTTCACCCTCACACCCTAGCAGCGTTCCACGTGCGGCCAGCTCCCCATCGCGTGCCAGACCCGTGGCAGAAGAGGCGCGAGTCCCGCTATGTTCTACCACACGGCGCACGCAGAGGGTTCTCCAGCAGGAGCTGCTCTGCAGCGTGGACCCCAGCCGAGCTGAGGCGGCGGGAATCAGTCCAGGTAATTCATCAGTTACTCTTCCAGAGCAGGACTTCCGGTGTCAATGCAGAAGGAACGGAATAGAACGTGACTGCAGAGACATCTCACATACACTGCACCAATGCTGGGTGTGTTTACCCTGTAGCGGGTTTTTTTTTTACACCACTTGCAGAGCACAGAGTGTGTTCGTGCACTCTCCTGGAAGTGCAAATAATTTGTACTGATTGACGGTGCAACCTTCAATTGCCTATTGCCCTGCTCTATATGTGCGTTTTTTTCCAGGTCTGTATGCGTGTTAATTGTCAGTACATATATGTAGCATGTTCGGCACATAGCTAGGTCTGTATTCAATACCTAGGTACTTTCTTCGATTCAAATGTATTGCCACTTATTGGAACATAACACCATACCTGTGTTTCACTTACCTTCCTTTACAGCCTCCCAGAAGCTTTCTATCCACTGCCTCTCGCCAGTCACTTTATTCTGGAAGGGTCTTAATTTCAGGTGAGTGTCTCGGCTGTATTATTTTTTGGCTTACCTGTCACACCCCCTTACACCCAGGGTTGGAATGGGATTAAAAATCGGCCCGGGTACGCAAAAAAATAAATCGGCCCACATTTGCATAATGCCTTCCCTCAAATCACTGCTTCAGTGTAATTTGACATAAAAGGGGGCGGTGGGGTTTAAAAAAAAAACATGCACACATCAGTTTACACTAGTGAAATACACCTGAAAACAAGTGAGGCCACTTCTGCTCAGGCCCCCTGCCCCGCTCAGTATGCCTACAACATTAATGGGCGGTCCAGCGAGAGAAAAGGGGTGACACCTGCTATACGGGAGGTAATGAGCGCCCATCTCACTCCAGAAAGGCCACTCAGACACCCACTGGGCCGCTGGCGGTATAGTCGAACAACAGAGACACCGCCCAAATCGGCCCCCAGGCTGCTCAAAAGCAGCCCTCAGGTGGAACTCGGACCCCGGCTCCTCGGGCATTGTCCGAATGCTACCCTTTACCAATCCGACGCTGCTTACACCCAAAAAACACAGTTCTAATCGTTAGGCTTTCTTCGCTTTTGGACTAGCTAGGACCGTTTGTGACTATTGCATGACGTACTTGGAAATAAATGTGTGTTTCTGTTCATCATCTATTTAGGATAATTTTTCTTACCATGATTCCCATTCTTATTTTATTTTTTTCATCTTGATTTCTTTCCTTGCCTTCCCTGCTGAGTCCTTATAATAATCCCTTATCTAGAAGGGATCAAATCGCCGTCAACTGTGTTATTACGAACCCTCTAATGTGATGTCCGAGTTATACGCTACAAAGTTTGTGTTATGCACTGACATTATTAAATCACAGTGGCATATCACATGTGAGCACTGAGCACTTTGTTTTCACTAACACAGAAAAATGTATACAAACAAATCCCTCTAGATCTATGCAATATACCATTAAACTGTTGAATAGTTTTTGACATTGAATGTTTAGATGAACATTGTTTTCTGCATTTCGTGAACTAGGGACCCATGTTTCTTTGAAATAATGAATTATCCCCGGTTGCTATATAGACTTATTGAAAGTGGCTCTTTAGGCCCGGAGAGTGGTCCTTCTCTTCCTCCTATCTTCCTTTGCTCATGGTTTAACCCCTCCCCTGCTGGTGACGGCACCACTCCGTCATCAGCCGCGGTCGCGCTGTGCTGATGACGGAGCGGTTCCATCACGGCCCGCTCGGCACGCCTGCGAGGCGCGGATTCCGTGCCTGCGCTGAGCGTTCCAATGAGTGGGCAGGGCCGTGACGGAGCCGCTCCGTCATGAGCATATGGCAACCGCGGCTGGTGACGAAGCGGTTCCGTCACCAGCATGCGCCCGCCGCGCGACCGCCCCGCCCCCTTAGCACTGCGGCGGAATAGCCGCCGCAGTGAAGGGGTTAAGATTCACTATGTAATTCTTAGTGTATTTTCATTGTTCCAGCATCACTATTGTACTCTAGAAATGTTCTCTTCTTGGACGGTACGTACTGTCTGTTTTTCTCAGAGGGCTTTAGTAAATTCTGCTTTTTGCCTAGTAAAGAAAACTAGAATAAAGGACCACAGCAAGAGAAGCTGGCCCGGAGGCACCCCAAAAAGGCCTTTCTCTGTACCTATATGCGTGGCCACATAAAGGGTTGTGACTTCTAATGCTGCTGTCCAAACAACTTTTTATTGTAATGAAAACGCACTGTGACCTGTCTCAAGCAGTGCTAGCCGTGCCATTATGCCATATATCAGACACATGTCCGGAGAGCCGCATAATCAGCTCTTATCAGAAATGTATAGCACTCCTCATGAGTTAAAGATACTTTGATCTGTAATCTGGGTAGAATATGAATTTAGGGGGCAGAGGCTTAGCAAGGTTCCCATGGACTGCAAGGCAAGCAAGACAAGCATTTTCAGTGCAATAGGTTTCGCATTAGTGAAACTTTGAGCTATTGGCGTTGGAAATACTAATGTTTGTAATGTTTGTTATTTGATATATGCCAACAGTAACATGAGAACTGAAAGATATTCCACGAAGCAAGGAAAGGGTGCAGTACCAAAGGCTGTTACTAGGTGTGCCTGTGGAGTTGCAAAGGGACCTCTATTAGCTACATAAGATGCTGCACCCTTAAAAAATCACCATTGTTGTTTATTTAAATGGTGCATTTCTTAAATGCAAGGTAGCAAAAATCTCACTTTTCAATACAAAACAAATGGAAACATAAGCTCAGCAGCACTTTTTAGGTCGAGCCTAGCTATTGCGTAAGCAATGGCTATGCGAGAGATATAGAGGGGCACCAGAAAATCCTACCAAGAGGGCTTTGGAATGCGGATTCTCTCTTCCACCCGCCTCCTTCTTTATCTCCCTGTTCTCTTCTTCCGTGCTGATCTGCTGCTCTCTTCCACCCACCCCTTCTCTAACTCCCTGTTCTCTTCTCCTGTGCTGATCTGCTCTTAGCTTTCACCGCGTTTCATTCTCTAACTCCTTGTTGCCTTCTCCTGTGATGATCTTTTTGCTCCCTTCCATCCGCCTCCTTCTCAAACTCTCTTTTCTCTTCTCCAGTGCTGATCTGCCGTTCTCTTTCACCCCATCTCCTTCTCTAACTCCCTGTTCTCTTCTCCTGTACTGATTTGCTGTTCTTTTCCACCGCCTCCTTCTGTGACTCCATGTTCTCTTCTCATGTGCTGATCTGCTACTCTAATCCATTCACCTCCTTCTTTAACTCCCTGTTCTCCTCTCTTGTGCTGATCTGCTGTTCTCTTCCACCCCACCTCATTCTCTACCTCCCTGTCAGAGCCGTTTCTAGGTGTTTTGCCGCCCTAGTCGAGAATTGAAAAATGCCGGCCCCTCCCTTTTAATACGATCATTCTCGTCCCTGTCATCCAGGCTAGAAGAATGAATGCATTTTGCTTTGGGAATGTGACACTTTTTCAGCACAACCCTAAAGCAACATTTGTTGAATCAAATAATGTCCTTAATGCACTCATAAAATACCTAATAAAAACCAATGATTGGGATCTTAACTTATCTGATGTTACTTCTTGTGATGTCACCTACTGTAATGCCACACATTGTGACATCATGGGCTATGTGGCCCAATAAGCACCAATTGTGGCTAGAGTTTAGTACTAAACTGTAGGGGCAACAGGGCATTTTTTCTTTCAAGCAATAGGACCCAAGCCACCCTTGCTATGCCACATCTAGGTAGAACGAAGGCGAAACTTTTAGTCAAACAAATGTTGCACTTCGCTATACAGGGGACTGACAACACTGTCACCAAAACATTAAGCCACTCTATGGTTGCCTGTGCTATGGATTGTGGTCACATCTCCAGACCAGCCACCAGACCTGCCTCTGTATACTTATCTGTTCTATGGCCTGTGGTCACAACACCAGGACGGCAACTGTTATGCTCGTTTGTGCCGTGGTCACAACAGTAGGCTGGGTAAAAGCAAGAAAACCCCTCATACCAAGAGTGCACAGTTATATATACAAACATCTACAAATTCCCCCGGCTCAAATTAAAACTACAATCATTCAAAATACTTACACCCATTCAAAAACAACCACTGCTAAATACCACAGCAATTAGAAAAATATCACAGAATGTAGAATGCATGATTTTCAATATCGTTAATTAAAAATTATAATTTAGAATCACATATATATATACAAGGCGGCAACGCCGAAACGCGTCTAAGCAGATACTGATCGAATAAATCGAGTTTGGATTCAGATTCATGGTGTCAGCGCTTTCTTCAAAATTTACAAGTTTGGTATGACTGGATATATATATATATATATATATATTTTCCAGCTCCGAAGTACCCAACGTACAAAGGAGCACCCGGACCTCAGCTGCACACAAGGAGCCTTGAATGGTAAGCACGCCTCCAGCACAACGATATCCTTTGACTGTTCAAACTGCCCTGGATGCCTGACGCGTATCGAAGTGTCCCCACTTCTCTTCAGAGGCTTTGGCACCACCCTGAAAGAATCGGGGGCCATGCGGTCTTGACTACCGGCCGAGAACATGGGACAGCAGCGTATGGATTCTGCACGCATTCCACACAGCGAGGCCCATCTGTGGGCTTGAAAAGTTACCAACTGAACATTAGCACGACGTGAGGCACTACAAGTCCCATTTGTCCCATTTAAGGTTTGCATCTAAGCAAGAAGGGGTGTGGTGCCTCAAGCGCTCCTTCATAACTGCCAAAGCCTCTGAAGAGAAGTGGGGACACTTCGAAACGCTTCAGGCATCCAGGGCAGTTTGAACAGTCAAAGGATATCATTGTGCTGGAGGCGTGCTTACCGTTCAAGGCTCCTTGTGTGCAGCTGAGGTCCGGGTGCTCCTTTGTACGTTGGGTACTACGGAGCTGGAATATGTTTATATATATATATATATATATATATATATATATACACACACACACACACACCTGGGGCAGTGCAGACTTATACTTTCCCTGCCTGGGGGAAGGGAAGAGCCCAGGGGGGACGGGGACCTCTTATTCTACATTTTGTAATTTGGTGAAGCAAATGATAGCCTAAGACTTTTGAATAACCTGCTTTTGCCGTTCACATATAATAAGTATACAAAATTACATTATTTTGATATTACACAAATACTAATTTGGTAGATCAGAAAACACATTTTTAAAGAATGATTCCCCCGGATAAAATATCTTAATGTGCATGATCTCTATGGCTTGCTGCCTCTGCATATAGCTTTTAATGTTGTAGCACGTAAGGGCCTCTGCACTCTTGACACCAGGCCCAGACAGTTCCACACATTGCTGGAATGCGTGCAGCTTAAGGGGAGGGGGGCCTCAGACTTTAAGGTAGTGGAAGGCACACACTCTCCGCGGCCCCATCTCCCGTGTCCTGACCTCCACCCAGAGACCCCTTTCCTTTTTCAAAAAGCTCAATGCTTGTTTTATTTGGAAAGGACACTTACAACACACGTCTTCCAATAACAATTACAAAGGAAGTTCCTACGCCGGTTTAGAAGCTGGTAGTAATTGACTACTAAAATAGGGTTTGTACCTATTAAAACTGTTCAGTCCCAATCGCAGTTTGCCACTGTAAAATGTTATGTATATCTGACCTCACTTACTTTCATTAGATTGTGATTTATTTGAGTTGGGCTGTCAGCTTGAGCCTCTGGTGAGCTGACATTTACCAGTCACCACCCTGTCCACACACCAGAAGCCCCCGGGTACCTCCGTTTACCACACGTGCAAGCACAGGAGCTTTTGCCAGCTCCCTAAAACTCTCATTCAAAAATCAACTTAATATTCCACAGGAAGCCTGTTGGCTATTATTCATTGAAGAGACCTAGCCTCGCCCACATGCACAGTGGTTGTGGGAAAATATCACCTCACAGACTGGAGCCAAGGCCTGCCGCCTGGACATGGGGCTGCTGCCACCAATCCCAATGCCTGCCATTTTATGATTTTTGGGTCTGGGCCTGCTGCTGCAACAAATAATTTATAAACGAAACCCACGCCAACATCTATATCCCTCACAGTTGTGCGTCCGTCTCTGGGCCCGTGAGGACCAAGACAAGCTTAGAGACTCACTCACAGGCCTCATTTAAAATGACAGTACTCATTACAAACATTTTGCACGTTTGCACGCAGCAGGCCTGCATGATGATGTTCTTACTTGACTCACCTGTGCTCGGGTGAAACAGTCACATCCACGCGCAGAACAGACCCCGGATTAGGATGTGCAGTTAGCAGGCTCCGAGGCTCGTGCACTGCTGGCCTCAGTACGAAGCTCTGGGCCACCTCTGTTTTACCTGGGTGAAACTCTGGGGACAGCGGGAGCAGAGGACTCGGAGTAGACGGCCGCCGACCAGGACAGGTGACAGGTCTGTGTTGTTGTGGGGCAGTGGTAGCAGTCAACAGGTCAGGAGGCCTGCCTGGCAGTCAATTCTCCATTAGCCTGCAGCGTCACACACACAGTCCGGCCATCCCTCGCGCACCAACAGCGAAAGGGGGGTGCGCGTCATGCCGTCACCATCAGTAGCTGCTGTAGCACCGCTCGGGGATTGGACGAAGTTATGATGCCCAGGGCCGTCATTGGTAGCGCTATCCCGCGCTACTAGATTGATGGCCCTGGGGAGGTACCTGCACGTACAACACAGTTAGTGTGTACTGCCCGCCCGCACCTCTCCACACACCCTGATATCCACCAATATGCTAGGGTGCGCTCAGTGCTGCGCAGCAATGTATACAAGCATAAAGCAGGTGCGCTTGCACTCCACTTATAGGTGTTGCTGCTGCCTGCATGATTTTTGCCGCCCTCCACATTTTGCCGCCCTAGGCGGCCGCCTAGTCTGGCCTAATGGCAGAAACGGCCCTGCTCCCTGTTCTCTTCTCCCATGCTGTTCTGCAGCTCTCTAACACCCCACCTCCTTCTTTAACTCCCTGTTCTCTTCTGCTGTGCTAATCTGCTGCTCTCTTCCACCTCACCTCCTTCTCCAACTCCCTGTTCTCTTCTCTTCTCCTGTGCTGATCTGTTGCTCTCTTCCACCCCGCCTCCTTCTTTAACTCCCTGTTAACTTCTGCTGATCTGCTGCTCTCGTCCACCCCAACTCCTTCTTTAACTCCCTGTTCTCTTCTGCTGTGCTGATCTGTTCCTCTCTTCCACCCATCTCCTTCTCTAACTCCCTGTTCTCTTCTCTTCTCTCGTGCTGATCTGCTGCTCTCTTCCACCCTGCCTCCTTCAATAACTCCCTGTTCTCTTCTCCTGTGCCGATCTGCTGTTCTCTTCTACCCGCCTCCTTCTTTAACTCCCTGTTCTCTTCTCTTTTCCCATACTGATCTGCTGCTCTCTTCCACCCTGCCTCCTTCTCTAACTCCCTGTTCTCTTCTCCTGTGCCGATCTGCTATTCTCTTCCACCCGCCTCCTTCTTTAACTCCCTGTTCTCTTCTCCTGTGCTGATCTGCTGCTCTCTTCCACCCACCTCCATCTTTAACTCCCTGTTCTCTTCTCCTGTGCTGATCTGCTGCTCTCATCCACCCTGCCTCCTTTTTTAACTCCCTGTTCTTTTCTCCCTTTCTGATCTGCTGCTCTCTTCCACCCCGCATCCTTCTCCAACTCCCTGTTCTCTTCTCCCGTGCTGATCTGCTGTTCCCTTACACCGCCTCCTTCTCTAACTCCCTGTTTTGTTCTCCTGTGTTGATCTGCTGCTCTCTTCCACCTGTCTCCTTCTTTAACTCCCTCTTCTCTTTAGCTGTGCTGATCTGCTGCTCTCTTCCACATGCATCCTTCTCTAACCGCACACACACATACAATCACGCACACACACAAATACAACCACACACAACCACACGAACACACACAACCACACACACACAATCACACCCAACCACACACATAACCACACACACAACCACACATACAACCACACACACAACCACACATACAACCACACACATACAACCACACACAACCACACACACACAACCACACACACACACAACCACACACACACACAACCACACACACAACCACACACACACTACCACACACGTCTATAGCCCTCACTCTATCTATCAATCGCCCTCACTCTATCTATATGTCGCCCTCACTCTGTCTATCTGTCGCCCTCACTCTATCAATCTGTCGCCCTCACTCTATCTATCTGTCGCCCTCACTCTATCTATCTATCTATCTATCTATCTATCTATCTATCTATCTATCTATCTATCTATCTATCTATCTATCTATCTATCTATCTATCTATCTATCTATCTATCTATCTATCTATCTATCTATCCCACTCTATCTATCTATCTGTCTATCTATCGCCCTCACTCTATCTATCACCCTCACTCTATCTATCTATCTATCTATCTATCTATCTATCTATCTATCTATCTATCTATCTATCTATCTATCTATCTATCTATCTATCTATCTATCTATCTATCTATCAATCTATCACACTCACTCACTCTATCTATCTATCTATCTATCTATCTATCTATCTATCTATCTATCTATCTATCTATCTATCTATCAATCTATGACACTCTATCTGTCTGTCTGTCTGTCTATCTGTCTATCTGTCTATCTATCTATCTATCTATCTATCTATCTATCTATCTATCTATCTATCTATCTATCTATCTATCTATCTATCTATCTATCTATGACACTCTATCTATCTATCTATCTGTCTGTCTGTCTGTCTGTCTGTCTGTCTGTCTGTCTGTCTGTCTATCTATCTATCTATCTATCTATCTATCTATCTATCTATCTATCTATCTATCTATCAATCTATGACACTCTATCTATCTATCTATCTATCTATCTATCTATCTATCTATCTATCTATCTATCTATCTATCTATCTATCTATCTATCTATCTATCTATCTATCTATCTATCTATCTATCTATCTATCTACCTACCTACCTACGCACCACCACATCATCACTCAGTGGCACCACAGCATCCCTCAGGGGCACCACAACATCACTCAGGGGTACCACAACATCACTCAGGGGCACCACAACATCACTATGCGCTACCACAGTATCACTGAACGGCACAGCATCACTCAGCGCCACCACAGTATAAATCTGTGCAATTATTCAACAACAACTGGTTCAAATATGTTCTCACAATATTTCAAGCTTTATTACAAATGTCACAAAAAGATGTTAATATTTCACTTCCGTTCATGGATTTTCGCTACAATAAAATACACTGAACATAATCTTCACAAAATGTATTTACTAAAGTTTAAGCTATTGCCATTATAAATTACAATAACTTTTATTTAAGTATTAATTATAAAAAAAAAGCTATTGTTATTTGTAATATCGAAACATCTAAGTCACGTAAATACAAAACATGTTGCATTACAAATGCTATAGGTGTCACATTTTGAAAAGTTAAAAATATTGGCATTGTAAATGACAAAGCTATTCATTTCTCTATTTTCAAAACCAACACATAAATAAAAGATTTGTCATTTACAAGACCAATAGCTCAAACTTTCCTAATGTGAGAACTATTGCATGGCAAATGCTTGTTTTTATCTTACCAGGCTACAATGGCATGCCTCTTGGTAGCAGTTCTTTAAAATATACATTGAACTGGCTTTGTTGCAATCCAGACTATCACTAGAACAACTGCGACGACCAGAAACACCACTACAACCACCAACAATTCCACCAACACCACACCATGAAAACATGCATCATTAATACCAAACCCACCACTAACATCACCACCACTAATATCACCGCTTCTAATAGCACTGCCATGACTGTCAGACCATAACTAAACCCCACAATGCCATACTTCTTACTCCATTATTAACAGCAATACCAATGCAAAACAAATACCACCACCTACAGTACCTCAGCCATTACCACAAAAATTTCCACCAAGACACCACAATACCATTATTATCACCAATACCAGAGCCACCAATGCCACCACCAATAACACACAACAAATGCCACACATTGCCAACATCTCATATCCCAATCAACAATGAACTCCACGCCAACACCGATAGCACCAATACCACACCACCAATAAGACACCATTATCAAAATCACCACACCATCACTAGTACTAATACCACCAATACAAATGCATTCACTGTAGGAGTAGAGAATTTCACATATTGTTTGCCATAACCGTATTAAATAATATATTCTTTGAAGACTTCGATGAATAGAACCATCCTCACTTATTTAGAAAATGATTTATATAATGTGAGCGCAAATGTTTCATATACTGCACTTAAAAGTAGTTCTTAGACATACACATATATATTCATAATTTTACTGTATGCCTCGTGTAATATGAATCTAATGTACTGACATTTTACATTTATTTGTGTTCAAAAGTGCACACGCTTATTAAATGTGCACCATTAATTTAATACTTTCAATTGACATTTCTAGGCCTACATTTACATTCTTCATAAAATAAGGTTTTCCATTTTCTGTTTAAATGACTTTTCACACAGATGCAATCAACATGGTATTCTTAGTTGAGAACAGATACAATACTCTAGTAGCCATAGAGAGAGAGAGAGAGCCTGAGAAGAAGTCCTTGACGAAAGAACATGGAGAGCCAGAGTGTTATCTGAAAGGTCTGTTCAGCATTTTCGCAACATGACTTGAGTGAGCAAGGACGATGTCTTGCGGGACATTTCGTAAATGCTTCCGTTTTCAAAGTGAGAATAGAAAAGGACAATGGACCCCTGATGATGAGTGCAGGAGGCTGTTATCTGAGACAATCTGGTGCAAATAACTGGAGTATGCACTGTTTGATGGATGTTACAGCTACTTTCCCTTGGACTTAGAAAGGTTTAGACCTCTATGCTTCCCATGATTCTTCCCTAAGTGTGGCTATCACTTACTCCTCTTACCCAAGAAGACTCTTGATTGAGCTTCTGAAATGCTGACACCTTCCCATTCTTCTAGTTTTTTAGATTTTTCCTGTGCTGCCTTATTTTTTCTCTTTTTTGAATTTCCCTAGCTTTTTGAGATTCTGTAGATTTCAAAACCATCCTCTTTAGTTTAGAATTAAACTTAGATTTACTCCTGCATAGACGGGAGAACCTGAAACTTTTCTCTGAGCATCAGATCTTATTGCTGATATTTTGCAAGGATAGGCAGAGTCTACGAATTTGCACTATGCAGAATTCCGCGGAGTTGCATAAAAACTCTGTGGAATTCCACAGAGTGCCTCGAGCAGGCGGAGTTGCTCCACTTGCCCACCCCTACCTAAATTATGACAGTCCCTATCTAAAATAGTACTCACAGCATTTAATATGTCATGTTCAGTGGGCTGCAGGTGAATGTATATGGGAGATGCAAGCCAATCACCATGTGATGTCAAAGGAGAGGTAGTGTGAAGAGTAACAAACAACAGTGTTAGGCAACACAGTCAAAAATAAATATTCCCACCTCCCTTGCCTACTACACGCATCACTGTGCGCCGTCCAATGGAGATAGAATCAGCAGCCACATTTCAATTTTCATTTGCACATTTGCTGCTAGCCTCCCGCCACTCCGTCTCTCAGGCATGACTTGATTTTTCTCCTGGATGGGTTCAATCTTGCAGCCGAGTCCGTGATCGTTCTTGCAGAATGTCTGCCACTCTGTTGCTGTGCAGAGGGGCTGTGCCGAGGACGTCCATGTCATTTATCGCCCACCTGGCAGCGGCCCTTCGTTTATGGAGGAACTCACGGACTTCATCAGCGACCAATACTCGCAAAGTGACAATCAGACCTTCACAGGTGACTTCAATCTCCACTGGGGATCTCTGCAAGAATCTTCCGCGAACTTGCTGGCCACCTTCCTCTCTACAAACAATCTTATCCAACACTGCACAGAATCAACACACTCTAAGGGCTCAATCCTGGACCTTGTTATTTCCAAAGCAGGCATGCTTTCCATCGCTACCCCTATAGACGTAGACTGGTCTGACCACCTCGTCATCCCATTCTTTCTTCACCTAGCACACTCTATAACTCTTGGCCAACCTAAGAGGGCTACCTCCTGGTTCCGTGACACTAAAAATATTGACACAGTTTCCCTCTGTGAATCAGCTTTGCTGTCACTTCCAAGGCTAGACCCGAACCTAGATGTTGACGTTCTCACCTCCCAATGCCTCTCACTTAGTCCTTGCCTGTCGAAATCAATAACGCCGCTCCTCTCCAAAGCAAAAAGAAAAGGCCCATTCCCTTAGCACCTTGGTTCAACAAATCCCTCTATGAAGAAAGGAAACACCTAAGAATTCTGGAGAAACAATGGAGGCAAGCGCCCTCCACCGATAATTTGGCCACACTTCGTTCAGCAAGATCCAAGTACCACAAGCACATCTTCCTTGGGAAGGCATCACACTTCAGAACCCTTCTTGACTCAGCCAAAAATAGATTCAAAAAACTATTTGATCTCATCAAGAATACTAACTGCTCTCCCCCAACCTCCAAGTTGGAGGATTCTACAAACAAAGCTGCGGATTTCGCTGTATTCTTTGACGAAAAAGTGAAATCACTTGTGGATCAGGTCGCTCATCCTACCCCTCCAGAGGAGCGCAAATCACTAGCCATTTGGCAGAACTTCGACCTCATCTCTGAAGATGTCCTCCTCAAGTGCATCCTCGAAACAAAGCCCTCCAACCATTCACTTGACCCCATCCCAAGTGTCATTGACATTGACTTATATACCCATTCTCTTCCCTATTGGATCACTCTGGTCAACCTCTCCCGCTGTCAAGGCTCCCTTCCTGTTCCCTTCAAAACTGGGCAGGTCACCCCTCTGCCTAAAAAACCCACTGCTGATGCGAATGACCTCAACAACTTCCACCCCATCACCAATCTACCCTTTCTTGCGAAGATCACAGAAAGATGTGTTACGAAACAGCTCTCTCGTCATATCAAGGACAACGATCTTCTTGACAATTTTCAGTCCGGCTTCATCCAAAACTGCAGCACCGAAACAGCCCTGCTGCAAGTGATTGATGACGCGCTGCGAATACTCGATTTGGGTGGGCCTTGTCTTCTAATTCTCTTTGACCTTTCTGCAGCCTTTGACACTGTCAATCACAACACCCTCCTCAACACTCTTCAAAAGAGAATGGGCATGGAGGGCACTGTGCCTAAATGGTTTGCTTCCTTCCTCTCTGATAGATCCCAAATTATCAAAATAGCGGACAGTCTTTCACCTCCTTTGGCTGTGGGTTAAGGTGTTCCTCAAGGCTCTATACTTGCACCCACATTGTCCAATCTCTATTTGGAACCTCTGGGAAATCTCCTAAGTAAATCCGGGGTCCACTATCATCTCTAAGCAGACGACACTCAAATCTACCTCAAGGTTGCCTCCACTCACGATCTCTCCGTCCTAAGCTCTACTCTAGACTCCATTCAAAACTGGATGTCAACACATCAGCTGATTCTGAATCCCTCCCAATCTGAATTCCTCCTCCTCTCCTCCTCACTTTCTCCTCCCCCGGTTCAATATGGATGGACCGGATGAATCAGCTGAACAATAAACCCATCATTGTCGACAGCGCAAAATCCCATGGTGTCATACTCGACACAAAACTCAATCTACTCTGCCACATTAATTCAATTGCAAAGTCTGCTCGATACCAACTGCGCCTTCTTTGGGGGATTCGTTGCTTCTTTCTGGAGCATGACCTTAAAACCCTGGTGCAATCGCTGGTCCTCTCCAGACTGGACTACTGCAATTCTCTTCTTACTGGCCTCCCCAAATCCCACCTGTCCCCCCTTAAGTCTGTTCTCCATTCAGCAGCTCGTTTCATTTAAGGGGCCAAAAGAAGCGACCACATCACACCCATGTTATCCACCCTCCGCTGGCTTCCGATCGAGGCAAGATCTATCTACAAGACTGCCTGCATCACCCACAAAGCCTTGCACTCCTCCTCTCCTCGCTTCCTGGCGAATAAACTGAAACTCTCTGGAGGCTCAAGACCTTCACGAAATGCGGAAAATCTACTGCTTGAACCTCCCACTTTCAAGAAGGAAAGATCGATGGCCCAATCCTTTTCAGGCAACGCAGTGAGAATCTGGAACTCACATCCGCCTCAGCTCCGGACCACCACCTCCTCCCCGGCGTTCAAAACTGACCTCAAAGTTCTCCTCCTTCAAAGACACTTCCAAAGTTAAATCATGCCCTCTCTATTATCTTAAGGAATACCTTTAAGTATAGAAAATTTCTATTCTCCATGACTATGGAAGTGCCTTCCCAGTGTGTTCTTGTGGTTTGAGAGTCTGCTATTTATTGCAGTATTACCCTTTTACCTGTGTTTGGTACTCCTTTGTAACATGCACACGTGCACACGTCACTTTTCTCTTGTAACACACTGTTTGCTACCTCTTACATATTGTTTGCTTTCAATACTTGCGCAAGTGCCACCATTGCCTACGTAACGTTTGTTCTTGTGTTTGAGTGTCCTCCATTTATTGTAGTATTATACCTCTACTTGTACTTTGTACGCTTTTGTAACCTGCACACATTTCACTTTTTCCTCCTGTAATGCACCGTTTGCTACCTCTTGTATTTTATTTGCTCACGATTGTCACTTTTGCCTCATGTAATGTAATGTTTGCTTTTGTAATTTATTCAATTGTAATGTTCTTATGTATCAGTTCTGGTCCTATTGTGAAGCGCTCTGACACCTTCGGGTAAAGCGGCGCTATATAAAATCGCATAAATAAATAAATAAATAAGACATGCTGCTACTAAGGAGCTCTTCAGGGTGCGAGGGCTGTTACTAGGAATAGGTCATGCTACGTATGATTAGCAGGGACAGCAAATGTAGAGCTGGCGAATAGCACCCTGGCTGCTAAACCCATGCTGTTTTGTCCACTGAAACTCCACCCACCCTCCAGCAAGGAAAATTACAGTCTCACCTGTGTCTTTATTCCACGTCCACCAGGTGCCCCGGTAATCCTATTGCCCTGCCTCAAGGCATGTTGGAGGAAATGCTGCAGCGCTATAGCTGGTCTGATGGGAAACAGGAACTGCTTCTGCTAAGGTTCCTTTCGCCTCTCTGACGTCATGCGGGGACGAACACAGAATACCGTAAAACCAAACATATGGAAGTGAGGGAGTATTGACTAATGTAATCCTGAACACTGGGATGTGTGAGGGGGTACTCGAGTCATCAGCCATGTTAGGTGTAGGAAATGAATAGAGTGAGGTACATGCACCCAACGGGTCAAGCATCGGCCATGGAAGACAGGTTTGTACAGCATGGCCTGCAGCGGCACTATCTTTCCGCGTACAGAGAGCATGTACAGGAGTGCACAATTAGTGGTCGGTGCCGGTAAACGAAGCTACATGACGTAGGTGGAGTTTTTGTCAAACTTTGCCCTACAAGCAAATTGCGAAGTGACAAAAACTCTGTGAACACTGCAGGTGAGTGGAGTTTACCTCCCACCGCTAATATTTTGTATTGCTGTGACTGAAAGTCTCATTTGCTTAATATTGGTCTGCAAAAACGTATTTATGAGGTTGGGTTCCCCAGTTGTTCTGTATCTTTATAGCATGGTGCTGGGATTTGTGTACCTTAACTTGACTACCAACTTGTAATAAACTTTTTTAACTGTAGTCACTGATTCTTGGTCCTTATTGTATAGCCAAATGGGTTACAACGATAATTGAAAATTGATTAATCTAATGTTAACTCCCATCCCCTCTCAGTCTTAAAGAAAAGGTTCATCAGAGTATAAATGGTAAGAGGTTTGGCCAAGAGAGCTGTATCAATACAAATGCCTTAACCAGGATTTTACAGTACTCATGAGCAAAAACACAACTGGTTCCAGCGTCAAGTAACACCTGGAAGAGAAAAGCTAGCAAGAGACACCAAGAATTATGTCAAGATAAGTAATTGTAATTGTATTTCTATAGCACTTACTGTAGCGTCCTCCCCAGCCCGGTAGCATACAAATTACCATGCTACACATTGAGCTTTGTAGTGCTTATCTTTATTCCTCAGAGTGCAACCTTTAACTGATTTACAAAATGCCACCAACTTTATTTAACCTCAGTTAGACACCCCAACACTTACATCATTCCGAAGGGCACGAAGGGCTGAACAAAGAGCAGATTTAAGGTCACTTTCTTCCAGCGCAGAGCGCCGAACCACACTCTTTACAGTGCCCATGAAATGTTCGACAGCTCCGTTTGCCTGAGGCCAGAGAGGTGGGCTTTTCTGATACTTGACACTGATGCTTGTGAGAAAATCTCTGAATTCTCGACTGCTGAAAGGTGGGCCATTATAAGAACTTAAGAATGGTTGGAATTCCCCATGTTGCAAAAACATTGTTCAATGCCCCAATGACTTTATCATGTGTAGTTGACGACATCTTCCATGAGGGGGAATCTTAAATATTCATCAATTATTACCATGAGATGAAGACTATTATTGAGAGGTCTGAAGACATCAACAGCAATCTGCTCCCAAGCCCTGATTGTAAGATCAGACATAGGTAATGGGTGCTGTGTTGATTTGGGAGACAGACGGTTAGACAGGTGACAAGCCTTTAGTTATTTTTTGACTCTTTCATCAAGGCAAGGAAACCACACTCGGTCTTGGAGAACTCTCTGAGTTGCGACAATGACCCTTGTATACCAGATCAATAATTTGTTGTCTCAGGAATGACAATCCTCGTACATCGTAGTATAATGCCTTCTTGAGTAACAGAAAGTTCTTCTGTGACATTTTTAAACTTTTGATATTCGAATTCATTCATTAAGGATCGATTATTTTTGCTCCAGTATTGTTGTGAGAATAATCATATCTCAATCTGTGATTGTCACTGTCAGAACGTGTTCTACTGATAGAGTGGCAGGTGTGCTGGATTTGACTTTGAGGTTCATATAGACCTCAGCTGCTTTAGACACTGTATCATGACACTGCAAAGAAACTTGTGAGAAGTAGTCAGTGGGATTTTTATCTTTCCCGGGCCAGTGCACAATAATGTAATCATACTCTTGTAGTCTCAATCCCCACCTCTCAATTTGAGGGGGCATCTTGGTTTTTAGATTCCCAAAAATGGTAAGCAACACCTGGTGGTCAGTGAAAGGGTAAAATGTTTTCCATATAGAAACAAGTGGAAGTGTTCACTAGCCTGCACCGCAGATAGGCTTTCTTTTTCAAGTTGGGAATAAGCATGTTCAGTTTGTGACAGACTCCTGCTTGCATGAGCTACAATGTGTGTCTGTGCGTTTTCATGATGTTGTGCTGAGCCAGGATTGTACTCAACCCTACCGGGCTTGCATCAACAACAATCTCATTACACAGTGTGCACTCCCCTCGGTGTCTACACTACAGTCAACACTAAGGTGAGCGCAAATTGTGGACTACATGTACAATGATGCAAAGGAGCAAACTTTTCTATGATTTGATTTAGTGTCCAGCCACACTCTTTTCCCTGCCAAAACTGATTTTCAAGACCACCTCTACCATTTATCCCACGTTCCCAATGTTCCTTTTTGTAAAAACTGCATTCTTGCCCAATGATCACATTTCATCCGGCCCGAGCCAGAGAGTATGGCCCAAGGCGGAGAGTGCGGCCAAAGCCAGAGATTCAGGCCTGGCTGCAGACAGAAAGATACGACTTGTAAATGACCTCTGTGAATACCAAAAGTCGTAAAGTTAAGCTTTTGTCTCAGATTGCCTATGTGAATCGGGCCCTTTGACACTATTCAGCTGTATAATTATATCTGCAATGTATGGACCTGGATGCTGTTCTCGCTCGATTGCCTTGTTGGCCTGTTGCATATCAACACAGATGCGCACAGCACCTCCACTGTCCTTCTTTGGCACTACCACTATGGGTGAGACCCATGGCGTCAGACCAGTAGAGTGTTCAATGATGTCATGTTTTGATAGCTTTCCAATTCTTTTTCAACTGCTTCCTGCAAGTGAAAAGCAATTGAACTGTGTTGTTGAGCAACAGGACGAATGTCCTCATTAATGTGAAGCTTATTCTTTATGGTTTTAAGCTTTCCTAGCTCATGAAATAAGGACAGGAACTAAATTACTAGGTTTGCATTTGTATGTATATTGTAGTTGATAGAAATCAGACCTATGTCACCAGCAGAGTTGAAACTGAGTAAATATGCACTCGACAAAGTGCCTTGAAGAACATGTATCAGCACTTGTACTTTCGTCTTTTGTGCTGCACGTTTGCTACAAACGATCCTTCACTATTTAATGGAATGGAAGCAGCTCATGTGTATACTGTTGTCTTTGAAGGCGTAAGACATGGCACCAGAGACAGTTCATGATATTTTTCTGCCGGCATGAAGTTTATTGATGCACCACTGTCAGTGATAAAAGGTATCGGACAACGTACATAATGAGTGTGATCTTAGGACACTGTTGAAAGACATGTGGTTGTTCCACATGATGACCTCTCTTGGATTTGGGCTCTTTTCTGCATGAGGCCAAACCTACTTGTGCACGTACTTTACTAGTAGACACCATTGTTGCACAGCCATTTTCTTCATCATCGTTTGACACTGACGTCAAATAGTCTGTGGACGATGACTTGGATGACAATCTCCTTTGCCTCACTTGATGTCACAGTTTGGCTTTGTGGGAGTGGCTAGAGTGTTTCTGAAACTTTCTGGCATACTTTTTCTCTTCTCAATGTGATGTAGTTGGATTCGCTTTTTCTCTACAAACAGTTATGAAAAGCTTTTCTTTCCCGGTGCCCTTTTGTCCAATGGCGGGACATTTACCTTCATGCGGAAAGGAGAATCCACCTCAGGAACACAATTTCTTTTTCTTCGGAGATATCACTATATGGTCCTCAACCTTATGTCTCTGCTTACTTTTTATGTTTAATTGATTAGTTCTGGGCTACTCTGGCTTCCATATCTGCTGCCTGTTGATCAACACATTCTTCTGCTCTCGCAGCCATGAGCACTATCTCCATACTGAGTGTACCGTAGAGCATACGTCATCTTAATGAGTCAGACAGGCACCCATGGATTACACGGTGATGTACGGCTTTTTCATCAGTGAATTAATTGAACTTGCAATGCTTGATGACAGTCAAGTCTTTCATCAAATTCATTCATTGTTTCTTAGCGTGCTGTTTAGCTTGATTGAAGATGTACCTTTCATGGTTGATGCTCGGCATTGGCTTGAACTTGACCTGTAGAGCCGCTTGAAACTGTCAGTAAGGGATTTCACCAGCTTGTGGTATTTTCTGTATCACTTCTTTCACTTCAACACCTGCAAAGTTCTTTAAGTATTTGATGATCTTCTTGTCATCTGTTTCTTCTAATGCGCCAATGATATCATTGTACTTCTCAATCCAGGCAGTCCATCTGGCACCAATACTCAACTCTTTGACGTCTACGAATGGAAGCGGTTGTTTCAAGAAGGTGGCAGCATCATAATGACCTGTGGAATTTCCTGCTGTTGAGAGTGGGGCTTGCTCCAGCACCTTCTGCTGCTCACTAGGACCTGCTCCATTGATACCATCTCTAAGGCCCAGCTTTGTGCTTGCATCAGTGTCGTCGTGACCACCATGATATCGCATGGCCCTTTTTTCATCTTTGTCAGTAAGTGTCGGGTTTATATCTTGTATATGTTTATTGCCGCTCTCAAGCTTGTGCAATGCACCTGTTCATCACTGCCTTTAGCATTTCTTGGTGGCTGTGTGCATCTACTTTTGGCGTGCTTTCACATCTGGCTCGCACCTCCTTTTGCGCGCCCTATTATGTATGCTTGAAAGTTCGATGTTGTGTAATGGCGCAATACCTCTTCTTTTGGCCTTACCAGCAGGTTCAAAGCTGACTGTGACTGAATATTCCGTACAGCCTTCACCTTCTTCGGCAAACTTGCACTACCTGGAGTTGCTCTTTGACTCTACATTTGCCAAGTATCGATCGTCACTTCAAAATAGGCACACGTGGCACGTTCGAGCAGTTTTCTGGACCACGGCAAACTTTGTGGGATAGCACTCTTGGATCTTCTGGTTACAGATCCCATCCTCGTCACTAGTTGCAGCGTCCTCCCCAACCCGCTAGCATGGAATGACCATGCCACACACTGAGCTCTGTAGTACATGTCTTTATTCTTCAGAGTGCAACCGTTAACTGATTCGCAATATGTCACCAACTTTATTTAACCACACCTAGACATACCCCAATGCTTACTTCATCCCTACGGAATCCTTTGGCGACCAGAAGGGTCCCGCTATACAAATATATACAAGACACTACGCTTACTACCCCTGACAAGGCACTGAAGCACTTTTCAGGAAGATTAGTGTCAGATTAGTAGAGGGAAATGTAAATTGTTATTGGGAGTGATGGGAGTGATGAACATGAAGTTCCTTTAGTTTAATGAATAAGATAAAGGATGGTTAGAGGAGAAAAGAGTTTATAAAGGATTATTTGGGAGTTCATATTATTGAAAGAGGTTTGGGATGAGTCTGCGAGCCTGTTAGTTGGATGAATAGGATAAAGAATGGATGGAAGAGGCCAGAGTTTGGAAAGGGTTATTTGGGAGTTCATAGTAGTAAAGAGGTTTTGGGATGAATCAGAAAGTTGAGATAGGGGATATTTTGGAAGAGGAATAGGATGACTCATAAAGTGGAAGTTCAGGAGACATAAAATTGTACTAGATAAAGTCCCATATGTGCATGCATGGATAAATATTTAGAAACTCAGGCTTTCCATTTTTGTCTTAAAATGAGGTATTTTGTAAAAATTATTTTGCATATATTTTTTATGTACATTTGTCACCCAATATTTCAGAAGTGAAGGGCTGATAGATACAATTGCTATAATCATATTTACACAATATGACAGAAATGCGTTATTAAAGGATAATCAACCCATAAGCAGATTCTCATCACCTATATGCTACTGATGTAACGATCTACTCATATTTGGGTATAATGATACAGTTATACATGTATGTAGGAATATAATATTTTTTATTTCTTTGCATTTTTATATATTTATTTTTTATTACTCTAGTAAGTATTTGTATGTATGTGTATATATATATATATACATATATTTATATATAATCACTGAAAAAAACGAAGATTTCAGGGACATTATAGTTAGGAATAAACGTTTTAAAAATGTTTAGAAATTCATTGAAAACGTTATAGACTGACATTTCACTCGAACAAAACCAGAGAAATTCAGCTGTTATAGTTACCTAACTATAACTCGCGCCCCCGCAATGCACTGCTTATGACCTCACATACTACATTACATGGTCAGTGGCATCACTGATGACATCATGATATCACTGATGAAATCATCCACAGAACCTCTGATGCACCCACTCACACCCCATAAAGCCTTTCATACACTCACTCTACCATTCTTGAAACCATTGACCCACCCGTACCAGTACTCACATACCCACTCACTGATTCATATGTCTACACACACCACTCACTCTCTCTTGCAGCCACTCACACACCCACTCACTCACTAATGCAGCCACTGCTATATACACTCATACAATCACTCATACACAGTCAGTCACTGACTGAGCTTCTCACACACCTACTAAGTCACCTATAGAGTTAATCAAACAGCAATTTACTCACCTATACATTTATACACACACACACACACACACACTCATTTATTCATACAGATACTTTCATACTCACTTACCTATACAGTCACTGACACAAGCACATATTCACCCATACAGCCACTCTTACAATCACTCAGTCATGCCTACAGTCACTTATACTCCAACACTCACCTATACTGCCTTTCGCATTTGCAGTTACGCATCCATATATCACTTACACATCCATTCACTCACCGACATAGTTATACACACGCTCACTCACACATACAGACCCACACAGACACTCAGATACCCATAGAGGTACTCCGACAACCAATCACTCACCCCTACAGAAACTCACATACCCCCTAACACACTCATACGGCTGCTTAGACACCAATTGACAGATACAGACACTCACACAACAAGTCACTCACCCATACATTCACTGAGACACTTAATTATTCACTTATGCAGTTACTCACCCACCCACTGAATAATCCAATTAGGCCCTCAAACACTAACTGATTCACCAATACACCTTGGTATGTATATTTAACACTCATAAACGTTTTAGAAACACTCATAGTTATCAGATGATGTCATCAGTGATGTAATTTGAGTTGTCATCGGTGATGTCACAGACCATGTCATGAGTGATGTAATATGTGAGGTCATAAGCAGAGGGGTGCGAGTTATAGTTAACTCAGGTAACTATAGCGGCAGAATTTCTCTGGTTTTGTACAAGTGAAATGTCAGCTATAACATTCCTGAAACCATTGGCTTTTTCAGTGAATTTCAAAGCTTTTCTAAAATGTTAATTCCTAACTCTAACGTCCCCGAAACCTTTGTTTTTTTTTCAGTGAATTTCTAAGGTTTTTTAAATGCTAATTCCTAACTATAACGTCCCTGTAACCTTCGTTTTTTTGTGTGAATTTCTAAGGTTTTTTAACTAGCAGTCGCGTAGGTAGAGTGGTGGAGAAAGGGGCTGGGCCTCCACCCAGCTCTCAGGAATTCAGCTGCATAGGGCTTACAGGAGGTATCAGGAGGGCTTCTTGGCCCCCAAGATCCCTCTGGAGCCAAGGTAAATTTATCCCCCAACTAGTAGTGCGCAAGGAGGCACATTTACAGAATGGTGGAGAAAGGGGGCAAGGCCTCTGACAACTTCTCAGCAATCATGGTGTGGGAGACCTACTGGAGGTAACAGGAGGGGTAGTTGGTCCCCAAGGATGGGGGCCAACTACCCCTCCTATTACCTCCTGTAAGTCCCATACAGCACCCATACTGAGTTATGATTGGTGGCCACCCCCCTTTCACCACCACTCTGGAAACGCTCCTTCTGGCGGACTCTTGGTTTGGGGATGAAGTCCCCTTCGCTGGTGAGGGTCCTTAGGGGTCAACTAGCCCACCTGTTACCTCCAGTAAGCCCCACACCGTGGGATTCCTGAGAGGTGGTCGCAGGCCAAGGCCCTTTCTCCACCACTCTGCAAATGCGCCTCCTGGTGCACTACTGGTTGGGGGATGAAATCCTCTTGCATCTTGAAGGTCCCTGGAGGCCAACTAGCCCTCCTGTTACCTCCATTAAGCCCACACAGCTGTATTTGCTGAGATGTGGTCAGAGGCCACACCCCCTTTCTCCATCACTCTGCAAACGCACCTCCTGGCGCACTGCTGCTTGGGGGATGAAGTCCACTTTATTCCTGAGGCCCTCAGGACGCAAGGGGACTTCATCCCCCAAACCAGGGTGCCCCAGAAGGCGCATTTCCAGAGTAGTGGAGAAAGGAGCCGAGCTACGGGTGAGTTGCCCGTTTCATTTTTTCTTTTATTTTAGGAAGGGGGGCTGTGTGTTCCCCCTTCCCTTGACCCTTTTGGGTTCCCGGGGACCCCATGCCCTGGGGCCTGACCCATCTTTTATTTTTTTATTACAGTAAGCTGGGAGTGGTGCCACGTGGCTCCCCTCCCAAGGCTTATTTGTGACCCGGGGACCCCATCCCCCAGGGCCCAGCCATTTTTTTCCCCTTTCATTTTTAATAAGGGAGGGGGGTGCATGACCCCCCTTCCCTGGGACAGTTTTGGCCCAGGGGATCCCATCCCCCGGGGTCTGGCCTGTATTTAATATTTTAATTAATTTTGGAGGGGAGGCACGCAGTACCCCTCCTAAGGCCAATTTCTGCCCTGGGGACCCCATCCCTTGGGGTCAGGCCTTAACCTTTTTTCTTTTTAAAACAAAATGGGTATGGGGTCCTGCAAGGCCCCCCTACCAGGGACAATATTGCCCAGGTGACCCCATCCTCTGGGGCATGACCAGGTCATTGAGGACCACGGGGGAGCCTCAAGGCCCAAGCGGGTTCTACCGGCTACCCGCCCCTTGCCGGAGCCGACATTGCTTTTGGGCAGAGGGAGCTGCAAGCATGCAGCTCCCTCTACCCAAAAGCAATTTTGCTTGACTTCATGGAAACAAGAGCATTTTTCAAAGCTCTTGCTTCCATTAAGCAAAGCAGCGTTTGCTATGGCTTGGCAGGAGCACTGCTCCTGCCAAGCCATAGCAAACTGCTGTGTTGGGGGTGGGCACCCTGGACATTGCTGGAGCTGGCCCTGGGGGGTGCCTGTCCTCATGGCCATTTACGGCTTTTGGAGGGAGAGCTCGGCCTCCCTCGTATTTTTAAAATAGCCGGGGATGGTGTGGTCCTTAGAGCAATGGGGGACACAGGTCCTCCCCCCGCATGTTTGAATACTAGCCCTGGGGAGGTGGCTGTCCCCTGGTCTGTCCCTGCATTTCAGATAATTAGCCCTGGGGAGATGGTGGTTCCCACGGCTGTGTGGGGGGACTGTAGCCCCTCCTACTCATCTTTGTAAATATAGCCCTGGGGAGGTGGCGGTCCCCGGGGCTATATTTACAAAGATGTGTGGGGTGGGCTTTTATTAGTTATTGCCCTTGGGACCTGGCCCACCCAGGGACCTAAAGCAAACAAAACGCGGGAGCCCGTGCTTCATTTTTTTTCCTGCCAGATTTGCTGAACCACTGTGAATCACACACAAATTAAAAATAAAATGCTTTTTTTGGCCCAGGATGACTCGCTGAACAGGCCTAGGGGGTCGGGTTGTTTCTACCCTTCCCCCTTTTCTTGTATTTTCACCTTTTAGCTTGTGCCTCGATTCAACCGAGTCACAAGATGGCTGTCAACACTTCCTGACCTGAATTTAGGAGAAGAAACACCCCTCTTCATCGAACCGCTACACCTTGGCAGAAACTGTGCAAACATCCCTCCTCGAGAGGACAGGAACAGCTAGGGTAGAATCAGCATAAGCAGGTACAAATCGGCAACAGCTTCAATGAATAGAGGCACAATGGCAATAGCAAAGCAAGTCCCACCCCACTCACAGAAGGCAATAAGAGAAATCTTTCATTCTTTAGAAAAAATCCACCATCGGAGAGTTGTACAAACTTTCTTCGCTGACAGAACACGAATGGTTAAGGCATGAGTGACATCTAGATTACAGATAGATGTCTGGAACTGGTGCTTAAATCACTGAAAGGAATCTATAGGTGGATGAGTAAGTGAACATGCAATTTCTGACACCATTCTCACTTAGGTGATATTTCACATCAGTAACCTGCAAAATCCTGCTGCTGTCACTCTGAGACCTGTTCCTATTGATTCTTTGTATTTCAATGTTTAGAGGGATTGCAGTAGCCTAGTAGGTCATTGCTTTTTGGAACATCCTCAGTGCTTATGTTAAAGATAGACACACAGATGTAAACCTCTCGAAAAGATTTTGAATTCATTTGAATCAAGTTGTGTGCACTCACAGCCTCAATGCTGCACCTGTTCAAACTGTTGAGAGCCGCCAGTGACACACCTTTTTCAGTTCTGAGGTTTGAAATAATATATCAGTACATTCAAGGAGTTGTAATCTTGATTCATTGAAGTGATCCTGCCGGACCAACACACCTGTCAACAATGGTTTATAAAAGAGAAGGCCAGGAATGGAAAAGCGGTGTTCTGCTGATACTTAGCCATCTGGCCATGCTAGTTTGTAGCTACCATGAATGTAGCTTTTGAAAAACGTTTATTAAAATAAAATGTGCAAAGCTTACGTTTTAAATAATATGTGCTAAATGTAAAACTGTAGTATTCAACCATAGGCCTGTAACATATAAATGAGGCATGGATTCTTAACTTGACATAACTGACAATTCTATGTATTAGTGCATTATTATTGACATGATTGTATTTTGCATGTAACAACTGTGATGCAAGATGTTTTTCTTCTCTTTGCTGCAGACGTTGCAATCTTGGAAATTACTGCTTATTGGTTAATGAATAGACTCTTGTTATATTAGACGACTGATAGTGAGGTTCTCACTGCAAAAGATGCAGACTATAAGGATGATGATTCATTGGAAGGAATTTTAGAAAACAAGAAAAATGGCCTTGTAACATTCAAGGACACATGTCTGAAAGATGATTGTAATCTGGTGAGAAGATGGGGAGTAAACCTGTTCCCAGGAGCATACTGAAATCCTATTGGTCAACGGGAACAAGAAAGAACATTAATGTTGCTACATAAAAAATGTGTATTTCTATTAGTGCGTGTTCCTTGACTAGTCTCAGAACCCAATTTAGCATTCCTTGGACTGGGAACAGCATCTCATTCTGTGTCCCTTTCCCGACTCTCTGAAAGGAAAATCTTTACTGAGTTTTCTTAGACATCTCTTAATGAGAAGTCATAGCTTATTTCTTGGCCAGCTGGTATTTGAGTTGAGAATACCTTCCATCTTATGCTAAAGCATCATGTTTATGCTTGATTCTCTCATCAGAACTCTACATGGGCATCTGAACTGACACCTTTTCTTATTTTTCACATTTACATCTTGGTTTATTTAGAATAGGGAGTTTCTTTATCGATTACACTTGTTATATCATCATTATACTGACTGCATTTATTAACTGAATATTGACTCACTTTGTAACAATTATTGATTGACTGGTTATATTAAGCATTGATTATGAGATTTGGAAATAAATACTTTAATAAAGATGACAACTTAAAGGAGATAAAAATAAAACCTTTTAACTCACTCTAAATCTCTTTATTGACTGAACTAAAAGAAATGAGATCCCCAAGGACCTCAAGAACTTCCGGCCCATCTCCCTGCTCCCGTTCCCGGCGAAAGTCATAGAGAAAATTGTCAACAGACAACTGACCCGATGCCTCGAAGACAACAACATCCTGGACCCATCCCAGTCAGGCTTCCCCAGCAACCACAGCACCGGAACCGCCCTCATCGCCGCCACCGACACATCAGGACCCTAATGGACAAAGGAGAAACAGCCGCCCTCATCCTCCTGGACCTCTCAGCCGCCTTCGACACGCTCTGCCACCGCACCCTAACAGCGCGCCTCCACGACGCCGGAAACCAAAAGGAGGACCACATCCTTCCTCTCTGGCAGAACACAGAACGTCTGCCTCCCACCCTTCCGCTCCAAGACTGCCGAGATCATCTGCGGTATACCACAAGGATCCTCCCTCAGCCCAACGCTGTTCAATATCTACATGTCTCCACTCACCCACATCGCCCGCCAGCACAGCCTCAACATCATCTCCTATGCCGACGACACCCAACTGATCATCTCCCTCACCGAAGACCCTCTCACCACCAAAGCCAATCTCCACAGGGGAATGAAGGCCGTTGCCGAATGGGTGAAGGACAGCAGGCTGAAGCTGAATTCTGACAAGACAGAGGTCCTCATCCTCGGATCCACCCCCTCAGCCTGGGACGACTTCTGGTGGCCCACCTCGCTGGTAACAGCCCCAGCACCCACCAACCACGTACGCAACCTCGGGGTCAACCTCGACTCCACCCTCTCCATGACCAAGCAGGTCTTCAAGTGGATCCCCTCCGAAACAATAAAACCGTCACACAGGCCCTCCTCACCAGCAGGCTGGACTACGGCAACGCCTTCTACGCAGGAACAACAACCAAGCTCCTGAGACGGCTGCAATGCATGCAGAACGCCTCGGCACGACTGGTCCTCGACATCCCCCGACCCAGCCACATCACCCCCAACCTGAGCAACCTACACTGGCTTCCCATCAACAAGAGGATAACCTTCAAGATCCTCATCCATGCACACAAAGCCCTTCACAATGCCGGACCAGCATACCTCAATGAATGACTCAGCTTCTACACCCCCACCCACATCCTCCGCTCAGCCAGCCATGCCCTCGCCACGGTCCCACGCATTCAGAAAACGACCGCCGGCAGCAAATCCTTCTCCCACCTCGCTGCCAAGACCTGGAACACTCTTCCCACCAACCTTCGACAAACCCAAGACCTGCTGACCTTTAGAAGGCTTCCCAAGACCTGGCTCTTCGATCATTAGCGACGTCCCCCCTTCCCCAGCGCCTTGAGACCCTCACGGGTATGTAGTGCACTCTACAAATTCCTTGATTGATTGATTGAACATGTACATTGATTGCAGCTCCTTATACTTTTGTCGACATCAAAGGTTCATCGACCTGTAAGGGCAGGATCCTTGACATCCCAGTAAATAGGAGAGAACTCCATCACTGTCCTGCCACACTAATCAACCACAATACAGCCAGCGTTGCGGCCAGGCCATCAATTGGCATAATGAGTGTCAGAGTGTTTACGTGCTCTAAGGACTTGAGGAAAGTAAAAAATGTGAAGGTTGAGTATTGTGACATCAGACTCAAGGGTCAACAAGCAAGAATGATGTCATGAAATATACAACAAGGTCATTCGAGCTCTAAAGTATTTTAAACCGATTTTTTAAGATACCGTATCTAAAAGGGTAAAGAAGAAAGATCACTCACCTGTGGCTGAACCATGGCGCAAAGGAAAACATTTCAGTAACAGGTTACTTAACACGCCAAGAAACCTTAAAAACAGTCTAAATATCCAAATCCTTGAGCTTCGCTGTCCCCCTCTCCATCATAGTGCTCAGAGTAGCAGTTAGTCTTGCAAAATAGCTTCATGAAAATGTACTTATGTAATGAAATCTTCACATCCCAAATTTGAATGGGCAAAACTGCCTGTGTTGGGCTGAAAAGAAAACTAGATGAATGTGATGCTTCTGGTCTTATGGGCCGAAAACCCCCCTAATATGACGTTCGTTGTACCTACAGAAAATTTCACCAACCTCTATTGAAGATATCTTAGATTGGCATAACTTTCTTTTGCATGCTTCCATGACAACTCCGGCAACCAAATATATTAGAAAATATATCCACCTCTTTTGGTGACAAGCTTTGTCTTGATTACCCTGGGATTACATTTCTTAATGTGGTCCTGGTGAAGCACTATTAGCCTAAAAATAAGGATCAGGAAAGTACAGAAATCTTGCAGAAAACAAGTAACGCGATAGATGAAAGCAATTCAACCCCATCAAAGGAAGAGGAGGCAGTCCGCCAAAATATAGTTGTGTTTGATATGCCTTTCAAAGGAAATCCATTTTAAAATGATGCTAAGGTGGCTGATTTTGCCCTGGTACCCTGCCTTTTAGTGCTGATAGAGTGTCATTTTACTCTTTCAATTGTAGGGGTGCATTATAATCACAGATAGTTCACATATAATCCATTGTTGTATTAACATTAGGTTATTAGGTCGTATATTGTAATAACGTGTAAGTGGAGTGTTAGGTATTTTCTTCATGTAAGACAAAGAATTAACATTGTAATTGTATGTGTTTAGATGAAATCTTAAACGTGGAAAAGTATATTCATGGCTAATGAACTTTTTCAATATTAATGCTTATATAACATGTTGATATTAATCATTCATATATGTGTGTATTTTAAATCTTGTGTACTGTTTTTATGTTGACCGAACTCGGTAGGCCTAATTTTTGTTTCGCCATTTTCACTCTCATGTTAAAGGTTGCTATTAAAATTCATATGCTTGTGGAATTTTCCTCTTTTCACGTTTCTGTTGAGGTGCAAGAGTTCGTCGTTGTTAGTTAGAATAATGCCTTTGTTTCAGGAGCTAGACATAGAGAGGAGAGGATGCCTTTGAACAGCGGCGCTGTCAATGTAGGAGGTGTTCTTTCTCGTCTGTAAAGGCCTGGGAACCAAGGTTATCGAGCAAGAGATTGGAAGCACTGTTGCTTCATGGAAAGTTACATATAAGGAGACGTGATGAAGAGATGAGGTGGTCTCCTGATGTGTTTGGGGGTGTGATTTTTCACTTTTGTATTGGGGTTAGGGACAGAGTCTGGGGAATTCAACTTCTGCCATACCTTGAGAGAAGAGAGCATCTTAGAATGAGTTCTGTAGCTTTATGCTACTTGACCATGAGTGTGCTTCTTAGGAAGACTTCACATGCAGACACCTTTCCAGGAACTTGACTGGGTAAATGTTAAGTAGGGATGTCGCACTAGCAGAAGTGTAGGGACAGATTAATTTTCTACGAACCGCCAATGACGAGGGCTTTATAGATTGATGTAGGCTCTATTATTATTTGTGTGCTGATTCTTGAATTGGTTATTCTGTGCATGTTGCACCATTTCAATTTCACTCATAGGTTTGGTTCTATATTAGTGGCCATTTACCTTTGCACTCTCATCTTGAGGTGTTTTTATGTCCAACTTTCTTGGCTTCATAATAAACTAGCAGCCGTCCCGACGTTGTCCGGGTATGAATTGCTGCCGGCCAGTAGTATATTGTTTTGTAGGATTTCGTTTTGATAGCATTTCTTAACTGTGACAGGCCTGTGAAACGCTCCTATTCACAGTGCACTGCTGATGCACTTAAGAGTGCGCGTTCAGTAGTGTGTGAACTCGATTTTCCCTACTTTATTTTTCCTTGCAATATTATATAGAGCGAACTTGACAATATGGCATGAGCACAATTTACATTACAGAAGAACACATTCATTTGTGGTAGGCACTGGGAGACAAAGTGATTTGCATGGAATCACAGGATGCTGAGCTGATGCTGAGATTCGAACGTAGCTCCCCAGCTCTAAAGTTCGCAATTCTAGAACTTGTGGCGGGAGGTGTGTCTAAAAGTGTATGTCGGTGCTGGCCATCAATGAGAGAGACCGTGTATTTTTCAAATGGGTTCCAGAGTAAGACTAGAACATGGAACCCAGCTCCCTCTGTGCCCAGGAGGATCATTTTTAAAGGGGTAGCACAGTGTGTACATTGTAGGGTGCATTCCTAATCTGCCTACTGTTTCCAATACTTTCTGGCCTTCCCTTCACGAGTCGGCCAGGCTCCTCTTTGTTAACTGTTGTGTGAATGAGTTATACTCTGAGCTGAGAACTGAGAAACCCCAGCAGAAGTGGAGTGAAGTCGTCTAAGCGCTCCAGGTTGTTTAACTTGTTTAGGAATCACTTTTCAATTCACAAAACAAACGGATTTCCATTAAACAAAATACAACTTTCTAAGAAAATGATGTAATTGTATTGGCTCAGAATTGGCAACTTGTTTTGCAAACTATGCACGTTTTACAGAGAGGTTAATGTGCAGGAGTAGTCACTTAAGTGTTACAATTTCAGTTACTTTCATTTTTTTTTAAATCTCTTTTTTAAACTGAAGTTTCTGCTGCCTCAGAGCGCAAAGAGGAATAGTGGGATGGAAGGTAGACACAAGTAGAGAGGAAAATAGAAAACGAGAGAGGAAAAAAGGAAGAAACCCTGTGAATAGAATACGGTTCTTTGAAACACTTGTATCTTGCCAGACAAAGGGATTGATGGTTAAACAAGAGAGAGCATGGAGTCAAAAAGGAAGCTTGAAAGTGAAAAATATAGAGAAGAGGAAGAGACAGGGGAGGAGAGTAGGTAGAAGTCGGAAGTCACCTGTAGCACCATTGGGGGTGGAGGGGTGGACTGGTTGTGCTATGACACTTTCTCAGTTTAATCAGGGAAAAGATCCCTCAGCTTTTCCGACCTCGCCAAACAACTTATTGTTTCAATGCGTTATTCTTAAAGTCTAACATTTTCATCCGGGTGGGCTCATGTAGCATAGAAGAGTAAAAATATATCTCGCAGATATCTGAAAATCTGCTTTTAGCATCCAGATCTGTGCTCATCCTTGATCAATCTTAAACTTTGCATTTTCTTACAATGGCTTATATGAAAATCTTATAAAGAAACCCCTTAGCCTGAAACATGAGTACAGTAACTCTGTTTAAACTGATTTGTGTATGGCTGGGTCAAAACTGAGGTGACATGGTGTACAAAATAACAATGGACTGCAATGGGACCTGAGTAATTTACCAGTGGCTGAGATTAATTCAAGCATTCCATCCATTACTTTTTTTGTATACGCTCAAAAGATCCGTAGTATCCTTCAGGTATGTTGGTGTAAACTGTACCATGTGGCGTAGAAAGTGATCACAAAACATTGACAGTGGTTCTAATTTTGACCTTATCCCTGAAACTATTGTGCTGCTCAGCAGTAGACTTTTGTTCTTATGTATTTTGGTCAAGATATAGAAATATGAGATTGTTGGATCTGTATTCGCTAGAAACTGAGCTTCGTTTTTAGAAATCCACTTTCCTGTTTCAGCCTCCTCTACCATGCTCTTTGTTTCTCCCAGAATTGAAGGAGTTGGATCTGATTGAAGAACTACATAAATCTTCCTGTCCTCTAGGAGGTGAAGACATTCTGGTCTGTAGCGTTCAATGTTCTGGATCATAACCCCTACTTCCATGTCTGCAGGTTAGATTGTGATCTACAGGTCAGATCTCAAATCGGACAGTGCTGTGTGTTCTTCTTTTGACATGTGGAAGGTTCTGAATTTCATTGGATCTATCATTTCCGCGTCCTTTCTAACTGTGAGTTCAAGGGCAAGAATTTCTACTGATATGCTTGAAATAGGAGGGCAAACATTGATTTCTTATGAAGACCTGTGTCACATCTTTCAATATCTGTTTCTCTTTGTCCAATGTTTCTTTTTGGTAATAATTCTCTCACCGTTTGATTAATCACCATGAAACTTTACAGACCTATTTGTTTTTCTACATTGGCTGATAATGCAAAGTTTTGTGGTGATTAGTTAAAGGGGTGTAAAGGAAAAAGTGAGGTCCCAAAAAACGGTTTTACACCAATGCATTTTCCATAGACTTTTTACACCGATGTAGTGACAAAATAGCTGAATGAATTTTCATGAAATTTGGCAGGAATATTGATTATGGTGTGGGAAGGATCCTTTTTGTTATTTGATCAGAATTTACTCTGTAGTTTTTAAGTAATAGGAGATAAAAACTAAGTGATATATTGGACCGCTGCAGACTACGGTACCTTTGCGGTATACCGCAGTAAATGACAATGACAAAACACTATATTATAGGCTAATGAAAGCCCTTACAAAGGCAGCCATATTGTTTAGACCACATTTTCTCTTTGATCTGTGTTTGAATGTGAAATCTAGATTAATAGTCTTTGTTATGTATAGGAAGACATGAAGCAGTTTAGCATTCTTCGTACAGGTAGGGATTTTGTTTTTGGATTTATATATATTTTTTTTAAAGTTTACAAAGAACTGCAGTACTTTCTAGAAATTATTGAGAAAGTACTACTGTACTATTGAAGTGTAAAAAAACTAATTTGGAGAGGTGAGTAGAAGGATGGGTTAGAGTTAATAGCTAGTGGTTGACAACACCCTACAACACTCTGCTCTACGCCACTGCAATCTATGCCACTGCACTCTATGCCACTCTGCTCTTCTCTACACCACTCTACTCTATGCAACGGAACTCTACATCAACCTACTTTACTATGCACCATTGCACTCTATGCCACTGCACTCTATGCCAGTCTGCTCTTCTCTGCACTATTCTTCTCTATGCTACTGCACTCTATGCCACTCTACTCTACTGCGCAACATTGCACTCTATGCCACTCTACTCTACTGTGCACCACTGTCCTCTATGCCGCTGCACTCTATTCCACACTTATCTACTCTGCATCACACTACTCTATGCCACTGAACTCTACACCAATGCACTCTGCACCACTCTTCTCTTTGCCAATTAACTCTACACCACTGCACTCTATGCTAATGCACTCAGCTCTGCACCACTCTACCATACACCACTGTACTCTAAGCCATTGCACTTCAAGTCATTACCCTCTACTCTGCACCTCTGCACTCTATGCCACTCCACTCTACACTACTCTGCACCGCTCAAATCCACTACAAGCTACGGCCCTCCACATACTCTACGCCATGACACTCGCTGCTCCAAGAGAAATTATCATGAAAGTACTGTGGAACTGTTGAAATGTAAACAACAAAGGTATATATGAAAGTATTAATACCAAAATAAAGAACATTATATGATTAAAAACTAGTTTTTAAAAACCCATAGAAATTCAACTTTATCTTTAGAATTTCTAAGGATTATGTAGTTTAATCTGAATTATCTGTAACTATGTGCTCCGCCATAGAGTTTCATTCGCCCTATTTAGAATTTCGTTGGGTTGATGGACAAAACTCTGTAAAACCTCTGCTGACTTCAAAGATTTTTAGATATTAGCTTTAGATGGTGGGCATGCACTGTCTCAAAACGAGACATGCTGTAGTTGTTTTGTGGGCTTCTACCCCCCATAGGCTTGCCAGTTGCTGGCTCCCATATCACTTCGTTATTCTTTCTCCTCATTTGTCCATGGCATGCATGCGTCATTCCTCTTCCTGTCTTTACCCCTCTCCAAGGGCAGGGACCAAGTACACTATCCATCATTTTATGACCTATTTAGGGGCCTTTTTTCCCTTTGTTTATGAGACCTCCTCAGGAGCGCTGTTATTTTCATTCTCACTGAGCACTGTTTTTTTGTTTTTTCTTATCTTGTCCCACGGCTGTTTGCCCTGTGCTTCTTCACAATCATGGCCAACTTTCAGGCACCATTGACATTGGCTCAGCAGGCTGCTGCTCAAGGGTAAAAGAACTACAACACAGATATTGTTGGGAGGCCATCACTTGGCAACATCCCAGCATCATCTCCAATAAAACTGCATAGGAGAGGGAGTGGCAAAATACTCGGCCTTCCGTAGCCAAGCTAGGTCAAATACTAAACTGCAAATTTTAATTTAAAGTTGAGGAGGCGGCCGTGTTGGATGTGGATAAAATATCCCATATAGGGCATGCAAACCACACCCCATGCGTGCCCTAAACGTTCATTATACACTTCCATTGGTCAAGGGCGAGCAGCGCGAACCCTACCTATACCAATATGTCATGCGCACTTGTAGTACTAGCTTTGTGGTAGGGGTTAAACGTACTGTTTTTGTTCACCTTCTCTCTGTCCACCTTCCCTCTGTCCACCAGCTATTGCGTGCTCTCTCGGGTTCTGAAGAACTTGCAAGTGACATACAGGACAGCTACTTTCAAATTCTGCTGATATGACAACATGAAAACCTAATAGATCAAGAGGGGGAGAGAAGACCCATTAACAAATCAAATACAATTGTTAATACTGGCAGGAGCTTTTATTATAATTAATATTCGCTGCTCATTGCTGTAGTGCTGATTTTTAGTTATACTTATATTGGAAATATAATTTGTGAAACCCAGATAGAGAATGGAACAGCAGCGGTTGTGCAGGGCACAGGGCATTTGACATAATTGCAATTCCATTGCATGTGTAGTTATAATTTAATTTAATTTCCCCAGAATAACCCGAATTCACTCGCAAGTGTTAAATTAGAATGACGCAGTCATCTCCCATTTCCAAAATAAAGATCTATTAACAGGTGCATCTCTTACCTCTTCTAGTGGAAAGAGGAGTTTCTCATTACCAAAACTCTGTGATATGAGCTAGTGGCGATAATTGCCATGCTGCATCATATCCGGGGTCCCTTCCAGAGCACTGATCACCCTAGAATCAGCTCTAACGCAGATTGCAATTTCATCTGCGATTTGACATCAGTTGCTTGAATTAAAATAATTAAATAACCAGAAAGGAAATCTGGGTAGCAACAACCATTAAACCAGGTTACCAGATGACTTTGTGCCATCAGAGACACCATTGTCCAGTCCAGGACAACCGGAGATTTGCTACAATTTTGCCTTCTTTCATACAGGTGATTATAATTATATCATATACAAGATTTAGAATGTGTGGAAACTTTAAGAAACTGTTTTTCCGACTAGTGTTTCTCCAGAAATAGCCTCTGCATTGGGGGCTCGAGGGTTGCTCCTTGGATGCCTGTCCTTCTCTGTCTCTGTGCAGTTCATGATAGCTTTGATGTGTTGCAGACAATGCGGCTTATATCATTGACGGTTATCTTGCACATACAGTAGCCCTGGTGTTAAGTACCTCAGCAGGTGCACACATACAGGAAACAGCTCTTTTCGGGTGACCACATCGCTAACCTATTATTTTTATGGATTTACATGTTAAACCATTTAGAAGTGAAGGATCCACCGCATGTTCTGCCTTCAAACAATGTTCATTGAAAATGTTGCACGTTGACAAACTTGGCTCCAGTGGGCTCTCCAAACTTGAACTTTGATTTCCAAATTTTGGTAGTTGATTGATCTTTTTAAAGTGGTGCATAGATGTCTATTGGTTTAATGCTTATTTTTTCCCCTGTAGGTGTCAATGTTTATGTGTTGCCTGATAACATGTAAATAAACATTTACAAACCCAATAGATTTTTTACATGGGCAAAACCTATTGGCTTTGCCAATGCTTGCCCTGCATTTAGAAAACACATCAAATTGAGGTGACTGTGGAGAGACACCTGCACCTGAGGTGAAGGAAATGAAGCACAAATTGCCAAAACAGCCACAAATTATCCCCCATGACTCTACAAGCATATCACTGATTTTGCAAGGTATGTGCTGGTAACTTGTTATGTTGGAGGAGGAGGAAGCCCATCAGAAAATTGTGTGCTTGACATTGGCACCTAAAGTATGCCAAACGTGATGAACGGGATGCTTGAATTAATCTCAGTCACTGGTAATTACTTGAGGCTCCATCCCAGTCCATTGCTATTTTGCACACAATGCCATCTCAGCTTGAACCGAGTTATATTCAAATCATTCTTGACCCTGTTGCAATGGGAACAGTCCAGTCCGAACTGCCAAACCAGGTCCTCCCTGAAACGGAACACAAGCAACTCAGGATCGATTTCGACCTAGTTTGTACACTTTGATGATATTGGCACGTAGGCATACATTCATGCTAACCACGATGGATGGCAAGTTGAATGCACCAACCAGGTTAATCCCCATCCTCCAGAGCTCATAAAACCTGTTTCATAGTTAAGGGAAATGTTTATGTATTTTCTTTTTTAGTTTTTCACTCACAAGACCACAGTTCCATACTTTTGTACAGTGTTGATTCATGAACCACTGTAATATTTCCAAACACAATGGGGATCTGCAAGACTATTATTCATATTCCTCAAATACTTTTTAACTGTCCATGTATCTATTTGTTAAAATATTCTTTTATTGTTTTAAAATCTTTAGGATATTCTGCTGATTGTTCTGCAATCCTAATTGTATTACTTCTCAAACATCAAGAGCCTATTTCTTGATAATATGATGGTGTTTTTTCTTAGTAAAGAGAATTTCATATGTTAAAGTTATATGCTTTTTTATATACATTACTTTATGTTCTAACACTGCACAATGTAATTTTAATATATTAATATTTGTCATGGTTATTTCTTTTTATTAATGAAGCCTCATATGTTCCATTGTATTTGATTCTTTACTTTTGTTATATTTCTTCTCAACAAATAAGTTCTTAACAAATGTCAAACACACAGATGATATGTGTTTTCAATTTAAAAAATGTCTTGGGTTTACATTTTTTAATTCTTTAACATAAATAATCAGGACTGTGCTACAAAAACATAAAAATAAATGTATTGGTGATCTTTGTTATATGTAACACATTTATTGAAAGTAGTTTTTTCAGTTTTTTGTATATTTCATATGTAAAGATGATTCTCTTTAAATATTTTCACACTTTAAAATGTTTTTGTGCTCATTATCATTTTTGGAAAACATGTAATCATATTTTATTTTGTTTTGTAATACAAACATTTAATAGCATATTTCTTTCCAAAATGTTAAACATAACTATAGTATTCATAAAATTAATTAGAATTTAAATGAGTTATTTTTTAAGACTACTTTTAAAAGCTTGATTACATTAAAAAATGCATGCTAATATATTTCTATATCAATTTTCAAAGTTAAAATATGAAATTAATTTGGAAATATATATTTTGAAGTATTAATTCCAAAATATGACTACATGTTGATCTATGTGGAGAACTCATGTAATGCATATACGTTTTTGACTACGCATCAGTATTGGGGATTAATGTTCACCTTTTAATGTACTACATACCTTTTGTAGTTTAATTTTTATTAGTCATGTAAAATAATTGTTTGCTTATTAGCTATTTCTACTTCCTTTTACTAAATGTACACTGGTAATTAGGCTCACGGTTACAATTGTCTTGCAACCTCTTGAGGCATATTTTACATCAGAACATTATTATTTTTTAAATTTCAAGCACTCTGAATGCCATTATAAAATGTGACATTAAGAGCCTGCTTTTTGGTTTGTGTATTTCATCACTATGTGTTGGAAATCTTGTATGCCTTATTACAAGTGTAGTATATCCTATGTCACTTATAATAAGGTGGGCAAGATATACATCACGCCTTGATGGACTAACATTTCCAGCAAGCTGTGAAACAGCCCTTAAGTAGGTAATATTATATCGCAATTCTAAAAGTTCTAAATAATTATGCTTGCATTTTTTTTAAATCTTGAGTCTTTACTATCTGTAATGTATGGTAAATATAATTTCAACGAAAAAAATATTTTATTGAGTATTTTAACCAAATACATGATGGCTGCATTCACATTGATAAGCAAAGAGTACCAAATCCCCTGCTTACATGACCAGCAAATGAAATTACAGTTTCTAGCAGTGAGGGACAAGAGGGACTATATTCGAAGTTTTTATATTCATTCCTAAAAATATCTGCCATCCTTTCCATGATCAGAATTTTACAGAGGCGGTAATGCCACTGTGAAAGCGCCAGCGCTGCCCTTTTTTTCCAGGCCGCTGCGATCGCTATCTTAGCTGCACCTAAGCAAGCCCCGATAATGGCTCTTTCAGCTTTGGTTTGTTGCTCTAGTTCTGATCCTCTCAAGGCAATCAGGGCACCCTCAATGGTTGTTGGAATAGGGTATCTCAGGATATCCATCATATGCGATAAGATTTCCTCCCAAAAAGGACGTATCGTAGGGCAATCCAACCATATATGACAAAAATCTCCTAAGAGGCCGCATCCCCTCCAGCACAAATCTAACTTTTCTGGGAAGATCTTTTTGAGTTTGGTCAGATACAAGTACCAATCAAAGAGGATCTCATAGTGTTCTTCCCTTAGTTCTAATGAGTGGTTATCTTTGGCCATGTCCCTCCACAGTTGCTTCCACTCTGCTTCTGAGATGCCCACTGGTCCAATGCCTGCATGTATCCGGGTCTCAGTGCATGTGTAGTAGTGAGAAGAAGATTGTAGGGAAAGGAAATCACTCCCCTCATTGAGTCCACTCTCTGAACGAATTTCTCTATCGGTGTCTTCTCTCCCGTGGCAGCCTGCCGGACCTGTGGTTGTAATGCCCAATGTTTGAGTCAAAGGTAATTGCAGTGTTCACTTGGTGGAACATTACAATCCCTCTGACAGCCATCAAACATTAGAATATCATAGTTATGAAATAGGTCGGAGAGCAGCAGGCAACCACCCTTCTTCCATGTGTCAAATGGACTCTTGTGGAGCGCTGGGGGGAATGCCGGGTTAAAATGGATCGGGTGTATCGTGAGGGGAAAGAGGACCAATTTCGACCCCTGGAAATCTCATCCCAAACCTTGAGTATAGTATGTGTGGGGGTGCTAAGATGTGCGTTTGGCTGTCTGTCTTTCTTAGGCTTCCATATCACATCCCAGATCGTCCTACCCACTATTGCCCTATCCATGTGTAACCAATGTTTTTCAAATTCTTAACTGAGCGACATTAAAATAGAGCTCAAAATCTGGGTGTGCCACTCCTCCCTTGCTTCTCGAAAGACACAGAGTGTTGTAGGGAAGTTGAGCTCTGTCGTTTTGCCAGATAAAACAAATAGTGAGAGTGCACAATCTGGCCAAGAATCCCCTCTCTAGGTCTATTGGTAGGGTCTGGAACAGATATAACAGTTTCGGTAGTACAGCCAATTTTATAGCGTTGATGTGCCCCAACCATGATATAAAGAGCGGCTTCCAACGTTTGAGGTCCTGTTGGATTTGAGGCAGTAGTGGGGGATAATTGGCTTCAAACGAGCCTTCCAATCTTGGAGTTAAATTAACGACCAGGTAGTTCAATGAATGCTGGGCCAATTGCAGCGAGGTGAGCTCCCTAAGCCTGGTAGTTTCGCCCTCTGAGATAGTGAAATTCAGAATAAATTACTTCAACAAATTTATTTTAAAACCTGATACCGCCTAGAATTCCAGCAGTTCCCTTTGTAATGCTTGTAGTGATTGTGCAGGGTAAGTGAGGGATAAGAACACATTGTCAATGAATAGCGATATCTTATGCTCCTCACCTCCAAAAGGCATACCCCGTATATATCTGCCGCTGCCTTGACTCGGAGCGCCAAAGGTTCTATGCTCAGAGCAAAAAGTAAAGATGAGAGCGGGCAGCCTGTCTTGTCCCCCTCTCTAGGGAGAAGAGAGACGAGATAATCCCATTGACCTGAACTCTGGCGGGGAAGTGCGTAGTTAGCCCTAACTATATCTATGTATGGCTTGTTGAACCCAAAGTGTTCTAGCGTGAGAAAGAGAAACGCCCAGTCCACCCTGTCAAATGCCTTCTCCGCATCCAGGCTCACCACAACCGCCGGTATCCGGAATTTGGATGCTTTCTCGATCAAGTGCTCGTTCCTACAAACGTTGTTATGAGACTGTCTGCCCTTTATAAAGCCAGATATGTCAGGGTGGACTAAACTTGGCTACAGGTCTTCCAGCCTCGACGCTAAAAATCGAAGAGTATAATTTGGCATACAGATTTAGGAGCACTATGGGCCTATATGAGGTGCAGTTTTGCAGATTTTTTCCAGGTATGTGGATGACCGAAATGACGGCTTCTGCCATTGCATTGAATACTTTTGTAAGCTGTGAGGTGATGTCTGGTGCAAATGTTTTGTAAAAGTTGGCCGTTAGGCTGTCTGGGCCCATTGATTTCTTAGGTTTAAGTGCCGCAATCACCTCTCCCACATCCTCCTCTGTGATGGAGGCATTAAGATTTGCATTGCAAGCCTGGCGAACCTGTGGAAGCTTAAGCGATTGTAAGTAGCGGTGCTGTGCAGCTTCATCGAGATACTCTCTAGAGTACAGCTCTTTGTAGAAGTCCCCAAAAACGATAGCCTTGTTCGTGTCAACATTCATTAGGGTTCCCCTGGGATCCAATATTCCCCCTATGTATTCTTTTTCCCTCTTTTCCCGTAATTGTCGTGCTAGATGGGATCTTATTGCCCTGTTTGTTGCACACATGGCGCATTCGCAAAAGGGTAAACTCCGCTATATTAGCATAAATGGCTTTTACCTTCCCACTCAAGGCACTCAGTTTGCGGTGCAATGGGCGGGAAGGGTTCTATTTGTGTTCCTTCTCAGTGGCCTCCAGGTCTGCCTCCAGAAGTTCTCTCTCCTTAGCTCTCTGTTTGTTAAGAGCTGAGTTAAGCTTCATACATTTCCTTTCCCCCTTATGAGTGCCTTAAAGGCATCCCAATTATTCAGGGGAGAAGTATCCTGTGATTGGTTTATACGAAAGAATTCTGAGATAGCCCCTCGCAGTTCCTCCTGCATCAGTTTGTCTCTCATCAGGGAACCTGGAAAGTACCGTCTTGGCATCTTGGAAGCTCCCTGTTCCCAATTTAAACTAATCGCGACTAAGCTGTGATTAGAGATAGAGAACATCAAGATTTTTGCATCCTGAAGGGACCCCAGTAACCCCTGGCTTATAAAAATATAATATAATTTTGAGTATGTTTGATGGACAGGAGAAAAACATTTGTAATCTTTGGTATCCGGATGAACGTGCCGCCATGCATCTGATAAGCCCATAGCGTGTATGATTTTGGCGAACTGCCCGTGGGCGCTCTGTGCGGGTGGGTGCTATCCAATCTGCATGGGACGTGAGGTTGAAGTCCTCCATCAATATTTTTGCACCCTCAGCAAACCCCCCAGCATATTGAGCAGGGAAGACAAGAATGCCTGATGACCTGTATTAGGTGTGTATGCTGATATGAACGTATACAGCCTTCCACTCAAAAAATGCTTTACCATGATAATCCTCCCCTCCTTGTCTGACTTTATGGCTCAGGTTGAAATTTGGAAGAGTTGTGAAAAAGTAAAGCTTCCCCCCTGTGTTTTGTAGCCGCTGAGGATCTGCAGGTTAAAGCATAATTTTTGTGGCGCAATCGTAGTTCCTTCTCCCACTTTAGGTGTGTTTCCTGTAGGGCCACCACCTCAAAGGAGTGATTCGAGAGATATTTTCAAACTTTTTGGCATTTTGAGGGGTGAATTTAAGCTGTTTACATTCCAGGAAGCCATTGCAATCGGCACAGTCCCAACTTAACCAGTACCCGTGTAGATTGGATCTGAAGCCACAAAATCACCATCACTTCAAATGTTACTACTAAGGGAATAAACATAGCTTCTTAAAACAGGTCTCAGATCTTCCTCATGCTCAGTGACATGCTTAATTTTATTATTGAACTCGAAGGCCAATCCAAAAGGGTAAGACCATTTAATTTTGCTTGCTTTTAATTTCGTGGTTAGAGGTCGAAATTGCTGCCACCGAAGAAGAGTTGAGGGTGCCAAGCCCTAATAGAGGGTATAGCAAAAGCCCTGGAATGAGATCTCATCCTTTTTCTGGGCCACCTGTAGGATGGCCTCCTTCACTTTGAATGAGGGAGTTTCACCAGAACGTTGCACGTGCAACGTCACTCTCCCCCAGGCTGGGGTCCCACTCGATACGCCTGCTTGATTCTTATCTTCATTTGGTTCACCAACGGTATTTCTGCAATGATACCCACAAGCAATGCTTCCAGGTCAGGTCCCTCCGCCCCCTTCTCCAGGTCCTTAAATTCATGTTGTCTCTTCGTGCTCTGTTTTTGAGGTCCTCGGTCTTTAGTAGCGCAGACTGTAATTAGGTGTGAAGCTCCTGTATTTTATCCCGGGCGGCCGACATTTTTGTAGGACTTGAGCTTCCGCCTCGATGTCCAGCACTCGTGTGCCCACCAAATCCAGGTCCTGCTGGAGCTTTGCCATCTGTTCCGAGAGGTCAGCTTTCAGTTGATCAATTGAGGATTTGATATCCACCTTAATCTCTGCGCGGAGCTCTGCCTTGAAATCCTTGAGGGAAGCAATTAGATCTTCCTTAGTGAGAGCCATGGCTGTGGAGTCGTCAGCTTGATCCTGCAACATTTTCTTCTCTGAAGAAGTGTAATAGCTAGACACCTTAGAAGGAGCTTTTTGCTGTGGCATAGGTGCAGCCCCTTCACTTCTTCCCTCCACGGATGGAGGAGCCTGCGCTTCTTATTCGTGTGGCCTCAGCAGCGCTGCTCCCTCCTGCGTGCTGCTCCACCACTTCCTGGGGGTGCTCCTACTCCTTCCAAAGGAATAATCTTGTGCCCCTCCCCAATACTGAGGACTTGGTTCAGCACTTGCAAAATTTAAAGCTGGTACCCATTCTTTCCGTTAGAGGTTGAGATATCAAAGCTCCCGCTCGCCGCTGGCCAACAACTCTGAGCAGTCCTGTGTGAAAATTCCCAGTGAGGCAGTTAGTCTTAATCCTGCATGCTGCTTTTCTATGCGGCGGGCACCTTGTTAGGGTCAGGAAAGTCTTGCCTGGGTGCCATATTAAAGTCCAGGCAAGTCCTATTTGGTCTCCACCGGTACAAATCTCAGCCGCCAGTCCCCCACACTTCATTTAGGCATGTTCTGCCCCCAAGGCTGACCTCTTCATTGTAAGGGGCTGTTCACGCTGGCAGACCAAGACTACTGATGGCCGCGGTCATGAGGCTTCAGGTGAGCGCCCGCAGTCACGCAGTCACTCCGCCTCTTGCTCTCTCCGCATGACCGATTCCTCACGCTGCTCCCCTCAGCTTTTTCTGCTCATCAGGGGAGGATCGCTTCAATAATTAGAAGAAAGGGAGGCTGCTACAGGATACAACAGCCCGGGCGTGGCCGCCATTTTGTGGGATGCTCGCTCCGAGGATGCCATAATTCAGGCACGGCTTGCCTTCCTCCACTGTTACCGTCCTCACAGCATGAGACTTATCGACTTACGCTCCTGTTTGGTGATGACATTGCTTAAGGTAACCCCTATATACAGCTTGCGGGCCCGGAGCTGAGGTGAATTACATCCACCTGGCCACGCCCCTGCTTTACATTTTTTAAATCTAATGTACTTACTGTCACCATTTTCTATAAAAATGTCATAATGTTATTTCTAGTGACTGATCATTATTTTAATGGCTGTACAATTGTGAATTTAAAATGTTAAAGCTTGTACTTTTGAATTTTAGGAAAACTAATCTATAACTTCAAATAATAACACCTGAAATGTTACTATAAATATTTAAAACATTTCACATATACTTAAATAGAGTAGAGACCCAATTTCTATTTGGATACTTTTAATGTTATATGTTTAGCTCCTTTGATGCAGATGATGACTCGCTGACGTCCGCCGCACTACCTCCACATTGCGGAGGACTTCAAAGGATCATCCTCTTGGGGTGTTGCGGGGAACGCTCCAGTTCTCTGACCCAGCCACCCATCAGTGATGTCAGCGCACCATACGATGCGGTGATGTCACACATCCCACTAGACAGTACAAATAGGAGCAGGTAAGTAAGCTCCATGTGCATCTAGTGGGTTTTTGCCCTTCCAGGCTGCCTCTTCAAATTTTAGAGAGGCATCGCTCTGACGGGGAGAGTCTCCTCTTTCCAGCGATGCCTTTCTCAAACTGACGCCTTCTCATTGATCATGGACGCAAAGCGATTCATGCGCAGGAACCACTAGACACCATGGATAATATTTTAGAAGTGGGTAGTCAACATCCCCCGCAAGGGCCATATATTTGAATAGTTTTATTTTTATTTGGGTGGGGGTGACCAGCTCTGAGTGGAGGCACCTCAGGGAAGGGAAAATCTAGCAGCCATTTTGGGTTTTTTTTTGTGCTGCCCGGTGCCTTTTTAGTTTTCTTGGGGAGCACAAAACGTGTTAAGCCATCGTTGGGAAGAAGATTGTTTCCCCCTTCTAGTGATGCCATGGTGAAACAAATCCCTGCACTCCAATCGATGAGCAGGGATTCCAATAGATACCACCAGGGATGTCATACTTTGTGTAGGTGGCCTGCCCTGCAGGCATAGTCAACCCTTCCTTATATATTTATGTTTTCCCTTCTCTTTTTCAGAAAAAATGTTCCAGGTGGGGTTTCTGGTTCCTCCTCACTCACAGGTGGATCCCTGCATGGATTAATATTTTACATTTGGTTGTTTTCCATTAAATGTGGGGCTGATTGGGCCCTCACAGTTGTTCAGCCACTGATTAGTGTGGCATTTACATTTCATTTACACCAAGCAAAGCTTAGATCATGAGGCAGTGGTGAGCCCACTTCAGCCAGTGATCATTTATTCAGTCATTCATTTTAGTATGGCCACAGTATTTTAGGAGGCCAAGTCGGTGGGCTGCGTCAGTACCCTATGCTATATGAGAGGAAGCAAAATGTGTATTGGCTGAATTACTGAGCAGCGGCTGAAGTGGGTAGACTTACAATGTGATTGGCACCATAATAAATGACTGATATGTGCTCACCCATTTTCCCAATGATACATAAAATGTGAATTACACAAGAACTGAACAGTGCCTGACGTGCTCTGTTGTGGGTGGAAGGGGCACATAGGGAAAATGGCTAACTTAATTCCTAGTAATCTGCATTCTGTTCTTTCACAAGGAGCGCGTCTTGCAAAAAATTTTCTCCAGGCATCAGCCACAAACGTAGCATAATGTGCTTTTTTCTATTGTGTTTGTTGTAGTATGAACTAATATTTTTTTCATCTAACTAAGGTCAAAGGGAGTTCCATTGTGGGACTTCCATTGATCCTGGTTTGATCCGTTTCTGTTGCAAGCACTAGGCCCAGCACATAAGTGGGTCCTAGTGCTTTCAACTTTGATCAGGACAAGGGGGTAATGCTGAGTGGTATGAATTTTGTGAATTCCTGCAGATTCCAGATGTCTCATGACAGAAATGGAAGGAAAATGCGTACTTTTAGGCAAAGTTTGAGGATTGCAGGGAATTGTGGGTATGAAAACCTTGTAGGACCCAGACAAGGCATGCCAACCTGGAATCCACGGGTTGTCTACTTTTCAAAAATGTTTGTGGTTTGTAGGTTTTCATAGGCGGTGCTATGGCATGGCCCCTAATACCGTAGCTACCCCTATTGCTTAGATCTCAACATAGTGCTTTAGGACCTTTTATGTTTTGGTCTCTTTTCCCATCCACACATGTTGGGTACCATTCTTGTCAGGAAACATGATGTTGGAACTCAGGGTTGTAGGGAATTTGTGCGTCTCCACAGATTTCAGAACTTTCAATCACAGAAAAGTAAGGAAAATGTGTGTTTCATACCAAAGTTTGATGTTGCATGGGCTTCTGGGTAACTACTAGGAGCCATGAGTGTCATGCCGCTCTAGACTCCCCTGGTTGTATAGTTTTCAAAAATATGCCTCTTTGCAAGTTTTCCTTAGGTGCTGAGTAACCTAAGGCCCAAAATCTACAGCTACCCACTCTGCAAAAAAGGGACAGGTTTGAGTGGAAAAGTGTGATGTATCCATGTTGTGTTTTAGGCTGTTTACTGTCGCAGGCACTAGGCCTACCATTTTCCTGGAAGACTTTGAGGAATGCAAGGTGATTGGAAGTTTGTGACTCCTGGCAGATTACAGAACTTTCCAACACAGAAATGTGAGGTAAATATGTGCTTTTAGGCAAAGTTTGAGGTGTGCAAGAGATTCTGGGTGAGAAAACCTAGTGGGAGACACAAAAGCCACCCACACTCGCTTCCCTTAAGTGTCTAGTTTTTAAAAATGAGCAGGTTTGCTAGGTTGCCCTAGGTGCCGGCTGAGCAAGGTCTTAAAATTTACAGCTACCTACTTTGCAAAAAAGGGCCAGTTTTCTTTGGAAAAATGAGATGTGTTCATGTTAAATTTTGGGTCACTTCCTGTCACAGGCACTAGGCATACCCACATGAGTGAGGTACCATTTTTATTGGAAGACTAGTAGGATTTCTAGGTGGTAGGACGTTTGCGGTTCCGCACAGATTCCAGAAAATGCCAGCACAGAAATAGCTATTCCCACTCCAAAAGCACCCACATTTACTAAAAATGTTGGCTTTGGTGTAGTTGTTGCTATAATTTCCTCTCCGAACATCACTACCTTTTGAAAATACTAGTTTTGGGGGAGTTATATTAACCAATTATTATATTCTAATTTTTTTTAATTAAAACGTAGGAAATTATTAATTAAATAAATGTAAGATTTTATTTGACATTGAACAAAATAATTATATGTTTATTTTTTATTTTACACAAAACAAAATTCTAAAACATTTCAATTGGTATAGTGCTATATGTATGAAAATGTCCATTTGCGAGTCTCAAATAGCGATTTTTTGCGAATCGCTATTTGAGAATCGCAAAACGCTATGTATGTAGGATTTGCAATACATTTTGCGAATCCTACATATTCCTTAATTGCAAATCACAAATTGCGATTCGCAATTAAGAAATACCTCCTCATTCATTCCTACGCTCCTAGATGCCCATAGGAATGAATGGGAAGACCATCTCAATTTGCGATTCCCAATTAGAGAATCGCAAATTGCGAATGCAATTTCAAGGGTGCCAGGGTGTCAAAAGGACACCCTGTTTCATCCCTGAAATGAGCATGGGTGCAGATGTAGCGCACATACATGCCCTATGGGCATGTATCATGGCAGTTTGAAAAATGCAAATCAGTGCATTTTTCAAAGTTATCGCAAATTACCACCTACTTGAAGTTGGTGGTAATTTGCGATTCCTTAGGTCCAAATTGCACTTTTTCTGTGCTTCTTACATTGCATTTAAGGAATCGCAATTTGCGATTCCTTAAATGCAATCGCAAAATATGGAATTGCAAAATTTGCGATTCCTTATTTTGCGAGGAGTGTTTTGTATCATACATTGGACACTGTTGATTTGTGATTGCAAAATTGCCTTCATATATATGGCCTATACATTTAAAAAGTTTTAATGAAACAAACTTTAAAAAAAAAAATCAAAACATATTTGAAATATAGCATATTTCGCTACAAACCATATAACCTGCTCTTAATTGATGAACATACATAATGTATATTAATATTTAAAAAATGCAAGAAATTATTCAAATAACAATAATGATGAGCTTAGCAAAAACGATATTATTTACAATGATATATAAAACTGCAATACTGATTTCATCGATATTAAAGAATAAAGAAAAATACAATATTCTTACCTGCAACAATATTTCAACATTTGAGTTCATTTGAATCAATTCTGGCATCTGCGAGTGGGCGCGGAATTCCTTCGAAGGAAACAATGTAACAAGTAGAAACGGCCTTTCCCTGTCGGACCGCTAAGCGCACCACCGGAGACCGCCCAAGGTATCGGAAAAGTGGGATTAAGCTGTGCGGAATATATATATATATATATATATATATATATATATATATATATATATATATATATATATATATATATATATATATATATATATATATATATATATATATATATATATCTATCTATATCCAAGAATGGCTCCTCACTCCTCACTCCTCCAAAGAACCCAAGGGACACAACTGGGGACCAGGCAAAAGATTCTTTTATTTCCGCACAGAAGGCATGACGCGTTTCGACGTTGTGTCTTTATCAAATGCCTGCAAACTGCGCACTGTCACCGCCGCCTTTCAAGTGAACCATCTCGCTCCCATTGGTGGAAGCCCAGCGAAGGTGATTGGTTATCTGAGCCTGTAACAGCTTACTTGAGAACATGAGCAGATATATTGACTATTTCCTACAGGATTTTGTGAGGGGCCTTCCTTCATTTATATTAGACACCAGTGACTTGTTGAGAAAGATTCAGGATTTTCAATGGTGCCCTAATTATGTCCTGGTATCCATGGACGTTACATCGCTGTACACCAGCATATTCCATATAGATGGTTTAAGGGCTGTGCAACACTTTTTAGAGAAAAGAAATTTGTGCTTCCATGAGCATTCGAAAATGTTGTTGGACATGATTAATATTTGCCTAGAAAATAACATCTTTCTCTTTGCTAATCAGTTATTCATACAGACCAGGGGGGTGGCAATGGGGGCCTGCTTCTCTCCCAGTTACGCCTGCCTACACATGGGGTACTGGGAGGAGCAGGTCCTGAGGAAACAATTTGCTATTGTCATGGATACCAAAGTCAAACTTTGGCTAAGGTATATTGACGACCTGGTGTTTGTGTGGGATGGATCGGAGTCAGAGGTAACTCTTTTCATTGAGGAATTGAACTGTAACAACTTGAACATACAATTCACCAGTACCCTGAGCAGAGAATCTATAGTATTCCTAGACGTGGAATTGTTCGTTTGTGACAACAACTTACATACCAGACTTTATCGTAAACCCACTGCTGGGAACACACTGTTGCATGCTGGAAGCCATCACCCAGCACATCTGATACGTAGCATCCCTTATGGGGAGATGCTGCGGATCAGAAGGATTTGCAGCAGTGAGGAGGAATGCCGGCTGGCACAAGCAGCATGTAGGGCCAGATTTGTTGAGCGTGGCTACAAAACAAACACGATAGATAATGCTGTTAACAAAGCCAATAGGATTGATAGAACTGCACTCCTGGGCTCAGGTAGTGTACCAACCAGCTCTATCACTGTTAAAACTGATGGTGAGACTAGACTCATTATGGCGTACAATATACAACACAAAAGTATCCATAAGATAATTAAAGACAACTGGTCTTTAGTCTCATATGATCCTGTAATTGGATCTACCATCAGCAAAAATCCTAGCATTACCTACCGCAAAGCACACTCAATGAAAGATAGTCTGGTATCGAGTAGCCCAGAGGTAGTTTCAGGAACATGGCTGAATGATAGCAAAGGTTTTTTAAGATGCTCAAGCTGCAAAGCATGTAAACATGGCATCAGTAAGACTGAGATTTTTACTCCTCTTTCACCCTTTCCAGTTAAAATCCAACAAAAACTTAATTGTAAATCTGAATACGTTGTATACGTTTTGGAGTGCCCATGTGGTCTAAGATATGTTGGAAGCACCAGGCCGCAGGTGCATAAGCGCATACTGCAGCATCTGCGTGCGATCAACAATGCAGATGCAACATATCCAGTGGCCAGGCATTTCAACAGTAAACATGGAAAGGATGCATCCTTACTCAGATACTTCGCGATAGATTGTGTTCCTCCCCAAAGGAGAGGCGGTGATAGGGAGTCACTTCTAAGAAAACTAGAGACTCGCTATATAATCTTGCTAGATACTAAGACACCGTTTGGCCTTAACACAGGGGAGGACTGCCACACCTATCTCTGAGTATATCTGCTTTAGCCTTGGTGAGTCAGTCATTCATGCCGTTCTGTTTCTGTCTGCTATACTTGAGTTTTGCATTGAAGTAATCAGTAACTGTTAACTGTGAACTGTGGACTATACATTCTGTTTAAATACACTACATCCCTTTCACCCTCCATGACCAACAGTTATCTTATATAATTTTATTTAATTCACATATTTAAGTTAATATCACGCACTTGGTAGCACTTTTGCCATCAGCTAGAGTTGCACAATTAGCATATTTTGCACATACGCATTGTTTACATGTTAGGCTTTGGGATTTGCCCACTTGGGCATTATTGTAATACAGTGATCAAGGGTTTTAACATTCCACACCTGGATTCACAGTGTGTATATATATTAAATGATGTTTTAGTTATATTTTAATATTTATATAACTATTTATATGTCCCTTTTAACTTTTATAAGAATTTTTTAAAAGTTTATTACTGCCTAAGCCTTGCGAAGTTTCATGTATTGTATATTTATTCTACATGTGTATACTCAATACATACTGTATATAGTGTACAGTTTTATTGTTCATCAATTGCAACATGAATTTACGATGTTTATTGTGCAACTACGTTAACAGGATACGGGCATTTATGCCGTAATCGTTGTAATTAGAAACATTGACAGTATTTTTTCTGTTTCTAATACCATGTGATGGCACATTGCACTTTAAAAGGGTGTTCAGCCCTCGTGACGGTGTCATGTGATCAAGGCTATCTCTAGCCGAAACGCGTCATGGCGGACTGGTGCTGGGCCACTATCTAAAATAAAAAAGATTTGCACCAAACTACGGGTCTTGCTGGTTCCTGTGTCCACTGATCGGCTGATTGGCTGTGTGTTGTTCAAGGAGCGCCACGTACCTCATATATATATATATATATATATATATATATATATATATATATATATATATATATATATATATATATATATATATATATATATATATCTATCTATATCCAAGAATGGCTCCTCACTCCTCACTCCTCCAAAGAACCCAAGGGACACAACTGGGGACCAGGCAAAAGATTCTTTTATTTCCGCACAGAAGGCATGACGCGTTTCGACGTTGTGTCTTTATCAAATGCCTGCAAACTGCGCACTGTCACCGCCGCCTTTCAAGTGAACCATCTCGCTCCCATTGGTGGAAGCCCAGCGAAGGTGATTGGTTATCTGAGCGCCATCTCGCAGTCCCCATCGGCGGACCACAGCTCCCAGAAGGCACCATTACGGCCCTCTGGTAAGCGTCTCTTGAGCCTTCTTTTAACTCGTAGTGAGTGCTGGCGTTTTCTGAACAGGCATGTGTGGTGCAGCTAAAATGAATTTGAACAGTGTCTCTGCAGTCAAAAGTACTCCTCCCTGGCCCCCATCGACGTCTCACCGCACACATCCAGGATGTTGTAGCATCAGGGGCTGACTACAGTGAGCTCTATATATATATATATTAGTTTTTTAAAGTTAACTTTATTCAAAAGCAATCAGACATGGTGGCCTGCTGACCTCAGCTGGCCACCATGACTGTGATTGAAGCCAATGGTAGTGCATCACAATTTGCGCCCCACCCCATTAATATTTATGAGGTAAGTCGAATTGAGACCCTCTATGATTCTGTATTTTATGTACTTCACCTTGGAAGCAAGCATGGGTTTCACCCATCATCAAGAAGCCCACTCTAGACCCATCTAAACCGGAGAACTATCGACCTATCTCCTTGCTCCCATGGCTTTCCAAACTCGCTGAAGCACATGTGAACACTACTCTATCCCAGCACATGGTCAATAATAACATCCTGGACCCATCTCAAAACGGGTTCAGACCAGGCCATAGTACTGAGTCTGCTCTTTTGGCCACCACAGAGCATCTCCGAACGATTTTAGATGCCGGTCAAAGTGCTGCGCTGATTCTTCTTGACCTCAGCGCGGCCTTTGACACGGTATCCCACGACATCCTTCTCAATCGTTTAGAGACATTTGGAGTATCCGGCCATGCTTTGGACTGGTTCCGATCCTTTCTCAAAGAAAGATCCTTTCGGGTCTCTGCCCCCCCCTTTCTATCCAAATCCCACCCCATTGCACAGGGAGTTCCGCAGGGCTCTGCGTTGAGCCCATCCCTTTTTAATCTTTACGTTCGGCCCCTGGCGGCGTTGGCCAAGGAGTGGGGCCTTACATTAGTATCGTACGCCGACGATACACAGCTGGCCATCGCCCTTACAGAAGGTCCTTCCATTTCATCCTCCAGTTTTAAAAACGGTCTATCTGCGGTTGCCCAATGGATGACAACAAACTGTCTACAGCTCAATGCTGGTAAAACAGAGGTGCTACTTCTTGGCAAAAACACCTGCCTATGGAATGAGCATTGGTGGCCGTCCTCCCTAGGCACCATCCCATCTCCCAAACCCCTGGTGAAAAATCTAGGAGTTTGGATGGATGCCTCACTTGACTTTCAGGCCCACACTAAAAAAGTTGCTGGCACTTGCGTCGGCCTGCTGAGGAGTCTTAGCCACATACTAGGCTTCTTCAATGCCAAAACTCGCCAACTTATTATTCAAGCCACCATTCTCTCGCGTCTTGACTACGCCAATGTTATCCTTCTTGGCGCTAACAAAAGTGAGGTATCACGACTCCAACGCGTGCAAAATTCCGCGGCTAGAACTCTAGTCGGCCTCCCCCGCAGATGTTCAGCTAGAGCGACCATCCAAAAACTACACTGGCTACCCGTCGACTCCAGAATCAAATTTAAGACCCTCATTATGACCTTCAAAATCATTAAACTCGATACCCCTCCACTGCTTCGACCTCTTCTTACCCCCTATGCGCCGTCACGTAACCTGCGCTCTTCCAACCAAAACCTACTATGCGTCCCACGCATAAAACTTTGCCGCATGGGCGGCCGCTCCTTTAGGTTTCTTGGAGCCAAACTTTGGAACGATCTGCCGCAACATATTCGCTCCATAGAAAGCCTACCGGCATTCCGGAAGGCAATAAAAACGTACCTATTCCCGTAATTCCCTTCCCCTTCCGCCCAGGCCGAGGTCTTGGTTCTTAGCGCCGGGACGCCTCATTGCTGGGGCAGCTGTTTGCGCTCTACCAAAACTATAGAATAGAATAGAATAATACTTACGTATTTTTGCAAAATAAGAATACAGTCAATAAAAATTATGACCCCGGCTGCCTATTTTTTTTCCTAAGCCCCCAATGCCCCTGGTTTTTTTTGTGCACCTATATAACTACACACCGATCCAATACGTTCAGGAGACGCTCCCCAGAGTGGAGGGCGCCATAGGTGACCATCTGTGTGGCTTATATATAGGCAAGGCCATGCCAACATGGTTTCCCTGAATCCTTCTATAATATTTTTGATAACTATTTTAGTTGGCAATTAAGGCTTGGTTTTCTTAAATCTGTTCCTTTTGTAGTTTGTGTTGTGTGCGGTTTTTCATCTCCTTTTCACATTGCAAACCTTCTTTGCAGACCTCTTCTGAATTCATCTCTCCTCTCCCCGTCATCTGTATCTTGGGAGCTCCTTTGTCCCATCCGATCACCGGTTCGCTCTATTTCTATGCAGCCCCTTGAACTTGCCCTTGACATAAGTGCTCCGAACAAAAAAGGATGCTCTCATTCAGGCTGCAGACTTCTCAGCCCTGCTCCCAAAATAGACCCGGCGCCCAGGGGCAACTTGCCTGAGTGCATCTAATTTGGGCGCTTGGGAAACATGACAACATAGAAGAGATTTCTGTGCTCACCGCTTGCTTCTTGTTATATTTGTATGCCCGCCAAATAGTTTGTGCAGCGCACACAGCGTTCAAATATGCCCACTTGCAGACACTCATTGCTTTGGCTTTGTGGAAGTAATGGCGCATAATGGAAGGGAAAAGTGAGTAAGAGCTCGAAGACGGGAAGAGTGACCGCGGGTAAGGAGTTTTATGTCTATTTTGAGAGCACAGTAAATGAGTATTTTTGAACTTAGCATCCTTTCCTTGAATCTTAATTTTTTTAAGACATAGGAAATTAAATGTTGTGCATACTTTGTTTATAACTGGGGCATCCTGTTTTATGGTATTTATTTTTTGAACATTTCCGTCTGTATGAATCCATATTTATTTTTTGGCCATTCCAGTGATATTTCTGCATATTTATTTTGTGTTTGGAGAATAAATGGAGTCGTAAAATTATGTATTTCCACATTTACATAATTGATAAACATGCACTCATACACCAATGGCTGTCTCGTATTAGCAAGTAAAGTAGCCAAATATAACAAAACACTACACCCACAGCATGATATTAACATTGTATACATTTATATATATTAAGATATGTCTGTATTTACGGAAATGTCATCTTGTTTTTGAACTCCCCATGCTGTCTAGCTGCTCAGCTTGGAATTCATGAAGGACGCCATGGAGACTCATTCAAAAGAAGCACTATTTTCGGTATTATTTCACTTTTAAAAAATAAATACAGACAGGAAACACATTGTTTTCTGTCTATATTTATCTGTAAAAATGGAAAACTGGGAGCCTTATTTATAACTTCACCTATGGCATGATTTTTCCTATTTTTATTTCCAATGTACTTTAGCCCACACCGCTCTACACAGATTCCCCATTTAAATAGAAAATGACATGATTACACTCATATTTGTAAGGCACCCTGAATGTGCATGCTGTTTATTACAGAGTTCATGGCTGCACATAACTTTAGTAGCAAGAGACTGGGCATGCAAAAAGGTAGCATACGAGCTCAAGTTAATCAAGTGACAAGTTCAGCTCTACAAGAATAAGCATAGACCCTTCATCAAGAGGGTACGTACTGCACTTACAAATGGTAAAATCTGAAGACAACATCTTCCCACTCCACCAAATTCATGGTTCACCTGTCCCATTATGAAGGGGGTGGGGGGGGGGGGGGGGTACACCATGTTAATGACAGTCGCTGCATCAACCTCACCTCGCTGCACCTTGGGGAGTCTATAACACCCGGCCTGCCTGCCACATGGATTCTGGGTCACAGTGTGGTTAGGGGCTACTGCCACTGATTGTTTGTGGCCCAGGACCGCATCTGAATAAGGCTTGTTAGTACCAGGCGGAAAAACCGAAAATAATGTCCCTTACACAGTTCCTAGGCATCAAGTACATGTTATTTTTGTTCTCCACAATTAAACCTAAATTGTAGGAGGTTTATTGTGCAGGGGAAAAAAGAATGCAAAGTGAACCACTTAAATATGGTGGACTGCTCGACATTCAGCTATTCTGCAATTGCATCCATCACACTGGTAAATGTACTTAAGGCTGTGAGATATCTTCCAGGCAGGCAGAGTTATCGTTACATGGGGAGCGGGAGTTAGGCCAGGGCTGGTAGGCTGCCTGCCGAAGTCAAACTGAGATCTTAAGTACCAGGCAATATCTATGCTCGGAGGTTTAAGTTTTGGTAATTTTGATAGGCCGTCCAAAGAACCACTCAACTTATTTCTGGAACTGGCCCCCTGAACCATATCAAGCCAACATCCTGTTCTTGGACCTAGGCCCTGCTGTACTGAGGTGGAGTTGCAAAGCAGTTCCTGGAAAGGACAGAAGCTCTTTCAGAAGTTAAGGTTAACATTTCAAGAATGGCCTTGAGGAGAGGTTGCAGTGGTCCCCTGAAGTTCTGCTCCCTATGCTGGAAGTCGCTAAGCACCACGTAGCGGCTGCCCCTTAAGGACAGCATCCATTTGTAAATGCCTTGCTCCCGTCTTTTGGGTGTCGGTAAAAGATCAATTTTTTATCACCTGAATGTGGCTGGAAAGTGGAAAGCACTGAATCGTGCTGAGCAAATCTCGAAGGAGAGGGGTAGGGTTGCCCATTACAGGGCTCTTTTTTTAGATTTGTTAATGGTTGCATAGATTACTATGCAAGTTGGATAAACATTTTTGACTTGCTATGTGGCTTTTGTCCATTGCGACCTGCATTTCTGCTGTCGCTAAAGGCTGCAATCTTGCTGATCGCAGTCTTTCTAAGACAAATATGCTTCTCTCAAAAAGCACCCTTTCAGATAAGTACTTTTACAGAGAAATCACTGCAGAGAACCTCTGCATTTCATTGTTTCTTTATTAAGTAATCCAGAAATAAATGTTTTATTTTTTTAATGAATGACATTTTTTTGCTACACAAATCTAACATTATTTATTTTTCTTTGCAGTGATTGCTCGCTTTTAGTGGTTTGTCTATTAAGGCATTTCTGGCTAAAAGCCTCTCTATAGTGGGTTCTCTCCGAAAGCATTTCCTTGCTCAGCTTGCTCTATGACGCCAAACGGCCTTTTTTAATGTTAGGAGGAAAGCCTAAACAAGGTTTATATTTACTAAACATAAATTCCAAAATGCAGCCAAGGGATACGAGGTCACACTGCCTGTTACGTCATAAAAGTCTACAAGAAAATTGGTAAAGAACAATGTTTCTCACCTCAATGGCCTGCTGCACATAGACCATACATTATAAACAATACACTCATGATAGAGAGGCAACAAACATGTGAGAGTAATAGAAAACGATGATTCTGAGTCTTCAATGTAGAAGCAGAAATGTTTCTTTAATATATGTTTTAAAATTTACTTCGAGAACATCGTGTGATTTGGACACATGTTTTAAATTTACTGCACTTACTCCCATTCTCCACACGCTCCTCACGAGGGTCCACGCGCTCTCAGGTTGCCGATTTGGGTCTCCTGGACCGCGGGATAAGGCAACCGAGCACTTCGTGCTCAGGCGCCATCTTGGGGGAGGAAGGTCGGCGCTCTAGTGGTGCGGGTGATTAGGCCCTCCCACTACATATAGGGCAGACGAAAGCACTCATTCAGCGATAGAACTTCGACTCTTGAGGCGGAAGCCGGGAGTCAGGGGCTGATTCTTTTTTATCCTGTGTAACTGTGTAACAATTTGCCTCTGTGTTACTTCGTTGTTTTAAAATTTACTTCAAGAACATCGTGTGATTTGGACACATGTTTTAAATTTAGTGCACTTACTCCCATTCTCCACGCGCTCCTCACGAGGGTCCACGCACTCTCAGGTTGCCGATTTGGGGCTCCTGGACCGCGGGATCAGGCAACCAAGCACTTCCTGCTCAGGCGCCATCTTGGGGGAGGAAGGTCGGCGCTCTAGTGGTGCGGGCAATTCGGCCCTCCTACTACAAAATGCCATCTACACCTCGTACGCGCAGCGGACGAGCGCAGCGGGCGCGACGATGGAGCGCCGGAGGTGTGCCACACCGGGTCCAGGGCCAAGTACCTTGGTCCCACCCCTGCGTAAGAGAATAACATACTCCATGGAATTTCTGGGACAACTTAACTAGCCCCCTATGTCCCTTTGTGCCCACTCCATTAGAGTCGATGGCTCTTGTAACCACTGTCTCCACTGTACATATAAACTATCCACCCCCAAGACTGGTCTTTCTGCCCAGACGGTCATCAAAATGGCTATGGTAAATTGCTGATCGCTGCCTAAACACGCGCAGGAAATCTATATGCTCTTAGAGGAGAAACAATTGGAGATTCTGTTTTTAACTGCGACATGGCTCTCATCAGATTCTGATCCGAAGATCGTTCAGGCTCTGCCCCAGGACTACCTCATACAACACTTGGATCGAGTGAAGGGAAGGGGAGGAGGGATAGCCATAATATATAGAGACCACCTCCTGTGTCGGTTTCATGGTAATCCCCTCTCTGACTGTGAAAACGTTCAATTCACCATCCAAGTGTCCCCATGTAAATCCCTCTCGGGAGTTCTTATTTACCGTCCCCCGGGACCCTTGGGCCAGTTCTGCAGCTCTCTCTTAGAAACCTCCATGGCCATGGCCAGCACTCTGCCCAACTTTATGATCCTATGGGACCTAAATATTCACTTTGATAACAACAATGATAGTATAGCTTCGGATTTATTACTAGATCTAGCAATGCACCAGCTTCATCTGGGGAACGACCAACCTACGCACACCCTGGGGCACCTATTGGACCCCATTTTCTCAAACATCCTGGACCTTAAAGTCAGAGCACCTATTCCGTTACCGTGGACCGACCATCTGCTTATCCCTTTCAGATGGTGGATCCCGACTACCCCGCCCCCCACGCAAGCGCCCTGCAGACCCGCACGCCCTTGGTCTAAACTAGACACTGTTAAATGGAAGTACACTCTGGAGCTCTCCCCGCCAAATCATGAGGCTGACCCCGTAGTCAGGGATGTCAAGCTTTCCTCGTGGATTGGAAATTCCCTTAATATTGTCCTCCCTAAATAAAAACATCTTAAACCACGGAAAAAAACCTCTCTGCCCTGGTTTACCCAGGAGGTCCGCCTCCTGAAAAAACTTTGTATAAGATCTGAAAGACTATGGAGGAAGGACTACGACCCCCAACAAGAAGATAGACTATAAACTTACTATTCATAACTACAAAAAGGTCTTAAAGCGGCGTAAATAGCCTTTTTCAAAGAAAAAATTAGAACAGCCTCTAGCTGGTCTAGAGAAACCTTTCAAATTGTGGAAAAACTTTTAATTACCCCGGAGCCCTCATGCCCGGGTGACCTCTTGGATAATCACTGTAACGAGCTAGCAACCTTCTTTGACCAAAAGATCCAAAACATTCTTAAACAGCTCCCCCCTCCATTCTGTGGACCCACCTGATCCATGTCCGAGACAGTCGCAGAACCTTAACATAGGTCTGGACACGTTCATCCCTATCAGTGAGGACACTCTGTCCCCTATTCTTCAGTCTATTAAGAGTGGCTCCCCCCTTGATCCAGCCCCTGTTAAGATCTTAAAACTTGTGGCACCCACCATCCTTGCCCCTATGGTAAACGTAAGCAACTCCTCTCTGTCGCAGGGCCTGTTTCCCCCCAGCTGGAAGAAGGCGGTGGTCAAGGCCCTATTAAAAAAGCCTAATCTCGACCCCCTAAATCTGACCAACTTCAGGCCAATTTCTCTCCTGCCAAGCACCAGCAAGATGGCAGAAAAATTCATAAACAACCAACTGTCCAACTATCTTGAGTCCAGGGAACTGCTTAAACCCTCACAGACAGGCTTTCGTCTGGGCCAGGGTACCGAGACTGCGATGGTGGCGGTGGTCAAAGAGGCCAGGAAGATCATCGATGCAGGAGGATCAGTGGCAGTGATCCTCCTCGATCTCAGTGCGGCCTTCGACACCATCAACTATAGTCTATTGGTCCAACGGATCAGGGACCTGGGCATCTCAGGGCTCGTCCTGTCCTGGCTGGCATCCTTCCTTCATGGCCGCTCCTTCCAGGTGGCTGAGGGTAACCATCTCTCTAAAGAGACTAATATACACTGCGGAATGCCGCAGGGCTCTTCTTTGAGCCCTACGCTCTTCAACGTGTATATGTCTCCCCTCGAAAAAATAGTCACCCCTCATAGCATCAAACTACTGACATATGCCGACGATACCCAACTTGTAGTATCACTAAGCCACCAGGAAAATCCTACCATCGATCTCCATTCCTGCCTTGGAGATATAGTCAGGTGGATGGACAGGTCTCACCTTAAACTGAATGGTAACAAAACGGAGATTATTTTAATGGGCAACCAGTCTCATTTTCGTCCAGAGACCTTGTGGCCCCCTTACATGGGTCCTCCTCCTATTCCTAAACCTGATATCAAAAGCCTTGGGATCTGGCTGGACCAGGAACTCACACTGAATACCCAAGCAAGGAAAACAGCCGGAGCCTGTTATGGTCTCCTCGGTACTTCCCGTAAAATCCTCCCGTTGCTCCCCTTTCAGTCCAGGAAGCTCTTAGTCCAGGGCCTTATACTGTCCAGATTGGACTACGGAAATGCCCTATACCTCGGTGCCCCTAAGAAAGTGACAGCCAAACTCCAAGTAGTGCAAAACACTGCTGCCCGGATCCTTACGAATACCAACAATCGGTGCTCGGCCAAACCGGCCCTTAGAGCACTGCATTGGCTGCCAATATTGGAAAGAGTTCAGTTCAAGGCCCTCTGTCTCACACACAAAATACTTCACGGTAATTCCCCCCCCCCCTGTCCTCAAAGATCTCATTTTCCCATACACCACCAACAGAACCCTTCGATCCACGAACCTCCACCTGACCCTGACACCCAGGATCAAGAGGGCCCGATCTGGAGGCCGACGTTTCTCCTACATTGCCTCCAAACTGTGGAACTCACTCCCTCTGGATTTGCGCGCTCAACCCAATCTCCTTCCTTTCCGCAAACTTCTGAAGACCTGGCTGTACCCGTAAATTCTCCCTTTAGCTGACACTGTTTCTATCATCAGCGCTGGGACGCTCACGGGCAGCCATGCGCTCTAGAAATCTCCAAACAGACATAAACATACAAACACAGCCAACACATTTCACCTTCAAAAAGGCATTTTCACAATTAGAAAAGTGTAAATACTGGTAAAATACAAACGTTTAGTTCAAAACTTACTATTTTTAACATTTCACCATTATTATTTTTTTTAAATCCCATCCAAAACCACTTGTCCTAAATTTGCATCAAACACTATCATTTACGTGATAGAACCAACATCCACAGTTACAGTTCATACACAAGCAAAGATTGACAAAACACATAAAAAATGGTGAGAAATTTAGATTATTCCAAACCAGATATATTTATAATGTTCTTAAACACAAACCAAATTGACAGTACAGATACTTCTATAGAAACTCCATCCAAACACACCAAGATTTTCAGACTAAGATCGGTACAAAATGGTTTAAACTCTGACAATGAAATGCATTATTTCCTGTAATAATATACATTGTACCAATATTTTTTGTATTAACTTTGGGTTTATATACAATGAATATTGATTACACTAGAGATTGTATTATTTTGTTCGAGGGGACTTGTTACACGGTTTGACATGTAATTTTGTCATTTATTATGTTCAAGCATATAATCTATTTCATGTCATGGAGTGGGAATTATCCAGCCCCTTTAAGTATATGAATTATTTGAAATATAGATTTTTAGACAATCAAATGAGTGTGGAAAAACAACTTCAAATATAGGTTTAAGAATAAGTCATTGAGTCTCAGAATAACAATATGTCTTAATTTTGGGCTTTGATTTGTTGTAATGTTAGTGTTGCTTTATTACATTTTTTCTATAAAAATCTTCTTTTAATAACTCACAAATCTCCTTAGGTGCTGTCTTTGTCCATTTTATGGTTATTCCTTTTGGGCCCTCCCTTGTTGAAGCCAGGTGACTTATCCAGTGAATTGCAATTCACCTTTTTGCTATAAGATGGCCTAAAATAGCATATTGCAGACTGAGCTTTTTGGGGGGATTCTCTGGGAGAAAGCCCAACAGACATCTCTTTACTGCCTGTGGGATCCTCCAACCTGTAGTCTCCTGCAACTGATCAAAAAGCTGTCCAGAAATGATGTAATATGGGGCAGTACCAGGTCGTAAGCAAAAAGTCTACCGGTATCGAGTGACATCTCGGGGATTGTGGGTCTCTAGTGGAGTAAATGTCATGCAGACCTTGGGGAAATAAATAGGTCAGATGTATATACAAACAAACCTTTCTTAGCAACATCAGAATAGAAAGACGAAAAAAACATCACTTTCTAACCTGTATCATGCAGCTTGCATGCAGCTCTTAGATTGCAGTTCATAGCTCACTGTGCTAGATTACAAATGTAAATTATGAACTACAGAGTAACAACAGAATCTCTTTGACAAAAGCTTTAACCCACTGAGCTATCCACGTAACATATGGATCTTTGATATGCATGGCAAATGCTCTTTGCAGCAGACATATTAACCTTCTGTGCTACCTTAGATAAGTGAAAACTGTCACTAGACAAAACTCCCATCTCTCTTCAGCAGGTACATTAATAAATCACCAGAGTTAACTTGACACTTTTGTTGTTGTCCAAAAACTACTGAATATACAAGGAACTTTGCAGTGCTTTTAAAACTGCTGCACTGCTACAAAACTGGCCCCGCTAACAAAACCTGCCCCCCAACCTTCCAGCCTGCCGGGGAAATGCCCACCAATTGCCCGGTGGGGCCATCCTGGTCTTGATAGTGTTCTAAACAGACAATGTCTTGCTAGCCAGTCCACCAACACTGACCGATGTGAGCATGCTGTGGCTACACGAATGCAGTGTTCTACATAAAATAACAACAAATAATGTGCTATCACATTACCTAAACAAGGACTAGACCGCTAGAAAGGATGAACCTGAAATGTATGCTCTTTAACAATCATTTCTGATGTTTTGCAGCAGGCCATTTGGAAATCTTGTGTAAACTCCAAAAACAGACAATCTTATCTTACTTTACTTGTTGCTTCTTTTAGAGGTTTGCTCAGGGCCTGCATCTCACAGGAGTCGCAATGATTGGCATCACCACAAAGGGATTCGGAGTGTCGAGATTCTAGTCGAGTCGATGTGAAAACTCAGTTAGTTTCACTCTAACATGACCTGACCTGCCCTGCGGCCCACCAGAGATCCGACCATGCGACTCAGTCAGAGAGTGACAATAAAGTGAAGCAAGTCACTCATGGCCCAGTCCCAAACTTGTTTTGATCCTAGTTAGTCACTCTAGAGCGGGGTTCTCCAATGTTGGTCCTGAAGGGCTGGGTGCATGCCAGATTTTTAGCATATCCAAATATAGATAAATGTAGTAATCATGAAATTCCTTCATTGGTCCGGCCCTCCAGAACAGGCATTGGAGAACCCTTCTTTATATTCCTGACACTCAGCACCCAGGCAACAGGTACACGTCCAATTAGAGTCCAACTCAGAGGCCCTGCCTCGCCAACATGGTTTTTACTGCAGTGTGAGGGCTGACCACTAACTTTTGCAAGGGCCGTCATCATTAGTAGAGCTGACCCGCTACCAGATTGACGGCCCTGGGACTCAGTCGGCAGTCCCAAACATGGTGGTACACATACGCACCAGTCACTGTGTCCTCAACTAGGGTAGGGTGCAGAAGTTGTGTGCTTGCACTTACTTGTGCTGCTGGATGCAGAACGTGCAGTTAGTCACTGTCAACAATGCCCAGCCATGCTGTGTGAAGTGAAGAGTCGTGGTCCAGGAGCATGAATAAGGTAAGTTTATTCAAATTGCACAGCAGTACAAGTATCAACTATCCTGCCTCAGCAACCGCCAGGATCAGAATGCAGAACATGGAATCATACAGGTAAGAGAATACAGAATACATGCTGGCAAAACACTCTAAGCTTAGAAGGCAATGTGGTAACATTAAGATGAGAGGCACAACACTGTGCATGATTCCTGGTCATTTGCTCAGCTTCCTGGCCCAGGCCCCCAGCAGATACATACAATATTTTAAAACAAGGACTGCGCTGCCCAGCCGGCCGGGGTCACTACAGCTAGGAGTGAGATGAGTTCTATCCCCCACTCAGGACCAGCTTGCAAGCCATTGAGATGTCTCTACTGGCAGAGCCTCAGCACAGCAGTGCAATCAAGCGCTGCTCACACTGTGGCTGATTGTACGCCACCTGAGCACTGGCCAAGGCTGACAAACAACCAGGGGTCGCAAGCAAGGTGGCAGGGGTTGCAGCAGATGGCTTAGGGGTTGCAGTTGAGAATCCAGTCGACCCCTAATTGATGTCTACGCTTTCTCCCTCCAGACAAGTGCTAGGCCTCTTCCTTTCTATTCTTTTACATAAACTTAAAATGCCTTTAAACTTAAAATGCCTTCTCTTTCAAAAGCAACTCACTTGGATGATATAAACCATATTGTTAGCAACATTAGGCCTAATTCTGCACAAGCTGTAGTGGCTAGCTAAATACACTGTATTAAATACACTGTAATATGTTGTATTCCTTTGAATATGTATAGAATGTTAACTTTGTTTTTGCTGGTGCTACTAATCTGTGGCTGCATTCGTGTTCTGATCTTGGGAGTTGGCAAGTTGAACTCACGAAGGCAGAACGCAGATCAGTGGACTACTGTTATTTACTGGTTTTCAATAAATGAACACTTACCTTCAACATCTTGTCGAGGAGCATTCTTTAAGATAACCGAAGACGCTAATGCATATTTAACCTACAGCTGGATAATTTACATTGCTACTAACATGTGTCTTTGAGGCACATCTGTCACAACATATGCTCCTGGAAAGACCTTTACCATTTTTAGCAGTACTGTCTTTGCTAATTACATGGACACTAATATGATTTGGCTCACTTGCATCTCCAGAAATGACATGCACAGAATTAACAGAATGTCCAATCCCCTTAGCAATCTTAATAGTCTCAATTAAAGCAGGGTTGGTGCCACACAATAAATGTTCTTGTACCTTCTTTAAGCTTAATAAAAAAAAATGGTCTTTTATGCACTGGTCAACACCATCTTCTAAGTTACAAGTGCTCACAAAAGTTCTTAATGCTGCTACATATTGGTCAATAGTCTCCCAGCTTTGACTGTTTGTGGGAATTAAAATGTAAATGTTTATTAATGATGAAATGCTTTGTCAGCTTTTTCTGACTTTCCACGAACACGTTCCATCCCTCTCCTTCATCTTCCATTTTTTGAATTTCAGGTAAGCGATCAAAACTCTTTTGCCCTTAAGCTCCTTAACACGTAAATAAAAGTGCCAGTTTTCTAGCTGGAGATCATATTGCCTTACAGCTGTGCCAAATAAGTGTCGAAATCTAGTAAAGCAGCTCAGGCTCATTTATTTTCTCATTCACCATGGCCTCACATGATTGCAACATCAAACATCTAGACTGTATAAAACCAATGCATGTAGCAAAATTACAGCAGAATGTAGAGGTGATGCGATCAATGTACTTGGTGACAAACAACTGCGGGGCAGATTTACCCTTCTGGTGCATCTCTGCTAATCAGCAAAGATGTGCCAGAAGAGTTGCGACGCATCTGCCCACCCGTGAGCCACCACTGATGCATTGCATTTACAATGCGGTGCACCGTTGCGCTTGGATGGGCAGATGCGCGAAGGATCCCCGGCGGAATTTCGGGCGCATTGCTGGAGTTGCGGCGCAAGCGCGACGCAGCTCCAGCAAGGCTCGGGGGTGCCCTATCTGTAACATGCTGCTTCAACCCTTACGCCTGCTCCAAGCAGGCGCAGGGTTTTAACGCAGCATGGCCCTAAAAGTAACTGAGTGAAATCTTGTAGATTTCACTCAGCCACTTTTAGGAGGCGTTCCTGCACCGAAACGGCCCCCCCGTGCCAGAACGCCTACATGTGGCGCAGGGCTTTACAACGTGACGCATCTCGTCACATTGTAAATAACCCGAAGCATGGCGCTGGATTTGCGCCACCGCTACGTCACAAAAGTGATGCAACAGCGGCGTAAAAGAGGCGCAAGGAGCTTGAAAATATGCCCCTCCATTTCTTGGTGTATACACATCAATGCATTCAGTGCCACACAATGGGGATTTGGGGGCATCCGACTAGGGGGAGGTGTGCCTCCTTGGGACTATTAGGGGAGTGGTGCAGTCCAGGAGACTGTAAACATTTTTGGGCTACTTTCTGTCATGGAGGTAGCCCAAGGGTTATATAGCCAGCCATTTTTTACTGTGCGCCACCATTTCGGGAAAGGTGACATGGTGGCTGGATTGGTGAAGCCAGGAAGATTTTTGGGAATGTCAGCGGACAAAGTTTCCCAGGCGCTACGCTTGCTCAAAGAAGTGGGGCATCTGGACCTGTTGGTAGAAGGTGAGGATTCTGGTTTCAGCCGCACGGCATGCCGGACATCGGAAGAGGTGATCACTGCGGTACAGTCATGTTCGCCACCATGGTGGTCATCGGTACCAAAGAGGGAATCAAAGGTAGGTGTCAGGGGCCTCTCGAGAGTGCAGCGAGCTGCCCTGAAAATAGTGCAAAGAGTTAGCCTGGTGGATCAGAAGCCCGTGTTGACAGTATGTGAGGAGTGGGCAGGTCTAACTGAGCAGCAGGAGGCCTTGTCACAAGAGACGGCAGTGTGGTGTGGAGGGGATGATATTGAAGACAAGTTGGTCTTAGGACAGGACAGCGAGATGGCCCACGAAGGTGTACTCTTGGGCGGGGCAAAGCAAGGGCACTACACATGCATGGAATGGAGGGCATTCCAACACAGCGGTGGCAGGTGGAAGAGGCGGAGACCAAAGGACTGGAGGTCCATTAGCTGGAAGAGGTACAGGATGATGAGATGGGGGTCACTGGTTGAGGGTGGAGGGTGAGGTAGATGGATGTGGGTGCCCAAGTTAGAGGTGAGGCAGGATTTAAGGGCACTGCATACTGCACCTATCTTCTTTTTGCAGGTCAAGCAAAGCAGCAGAGCTACAGACGTAGGAAAAAAGTAGGTGTGGTTCATTCACCACAAGGGGAAATGAAGGCAGGGCATGGTGCAGCCAGACGGATGCGTCATGGGACAGGGCGTTCACTGCCCGAAGAAGATCTGGTGAGGCCTCGTCAGTGCATCAAGCGGGCAGGGCTCCCGGTGAGGAGAGTTACAGGATACGACAATCTGGCTCTTCACTCAATACCACTAACCTCCCTTAGCTTCAGTATCAGATTGCTCCACTAGCGCTGGGAATCCCCTGGGCAGCCATACGCTCTATAAATCCCCTAAACATAAACATGAATATGCATCAATAGAGCAGCTGGGCGGGTCATTGGTGGCCCCTCAGAACAAACTGGAACACTCTTCAGCAGTATGGCACAATGTACGAAAAGAATGGTGGGGCCCACAGCCGCCAAGTGGGCTGTAGAGGATGTGATTGCAGATGAAATACAGATAGATTATGGGAATGAAAGCTTAGAAGAGGGAGACATTTTGGATAATGACGCTCCTTCATAAGCAGAACGTATGTGTTGGGAACAAGGAATCGGAAACATGTAGGGCGTGTGGATAACCATTTGTTGCCTACAGTCTTGCAGATTGTAGTCGCTGGCTGAGAGAAACATGGCAAAAAATAGTGTACCGGCTCTGGAGCGGGTAACAACCTTCATGCCAGGTAAGGAAACGGGGGGCCATGGCTACAGCTCCTATGATGGTGTTGACTGGGGTCGATGCATGGGGGGGAAAGTAGAGCGGAGGAGATAGGTTGTAGAAAGCCTATATGTCAAGGACACTGGGGTGGCCACGGAGGAGCATAGATTGGTCAGTAAGGGCGAAGGATCCCCACCTAAGAAAGAATGCAAACAGGGAGATGGTTTGTCAAACAATGGTACAGAGACCTCAGAAATAGCACAGCAGCAACACAAGGATAGGATCAGGGACAAAGAAAGAGGGGGAGGAAAGGGGGGAGAAGACAAAAGGTCCTGAGAGTAAGGTGTCCACAAAGGAGAAGAAATAGAGAGAGGAATACGTGGAGAGGTATAAGCTATTACACGGGGAGCTCAGGGCTAAGGAAGGGTCAAAGGAAGAGGAATACGCTTTGCCTAAGCAGCCAAAGGTGCTGATGACTATCAAAAATTGGACAGCAGCCTTTTTAATGTATGCAATTGTGTACATTGAAAAGTTCCTTGAGTGGTACTATTCAAATATATGGATGTGATCCGGAAGGCACAGATCACTTATGGGGGATACACATGGGTACAGTATGATGACGAGTTTCAAGGGCGCATGCCACATGACACAGAGGCTAAATTTGGGGTGATTGAATCTGATTTGTGACAACATACGATGGGGCCCTCCAAGCTTTGAAAAAAACACATTCATAGCCAGTGGTTTACCTATAGTACACCAGCCCTTTCAGAGGTGCTCCACCCAGGTGGGGTGTGACAAAGAAAAGACAGGGTGGACTGTTTTTTAGCCTGCTGGGACTTCAACAGATGTTTAGGCACATGGGATATTGTAAGTTTAGACATGACTGCTCAAAATGTGCAGAGAAACAGGCATTTATTCATTACTTCGAGGCTACAAGAGGATACCAGGGATCATACCCTGGACAGTGATTGGGAGGGTGTAAACAAGCACACACATGGAGTAGGCAGGATGGTAAAAGTTACGCTATAGTATGTGAACTTAGATGTAGATACAGTGAAAAGCTTTAGGGGTAGTTAAAGATTACAATTGTAGAAGTGCAGTGCGAGTATGTAAATATAGGTGACAGATTTTGCACAGTGAGGTTTTAGTTTTGAGGCAGCACGCCTAGGCATTATGTGATGTGCACCTGTTTCAATAAAAGAGGTCTTTTTCACACAAAGATGCATCAGTGGTCTGTGTTGCATCTACTCCCCCAAGTACTGCCTGGTGTGACGTCATCAGCACTCACTTCCAGCATATCCACGAGAGCTACTGTACTGTAGGTGTTACTGTTTTCACACAGATGTTCAGCGGGAATAGCGCCGTCTGATTCACAAGATCGATTTACAAAAGGGGGTGGTGATGGACAGAGTGTCTGAATTGAGCAGACCACTCTTACCCAGTCCAAAGATCAGGGCTTGATCCATCACCGTTATTTATCTCACTGCCCCATCCCAGCTCAGAACCTGGCTATATGCAAATCAGTCTGTCCCTGGCCCAGTGCATCATGGGAACAGGGCAGACTAAACTACCAAGCCAATTCTTTACCAGAAAGGAGACAAGCTACCGGGGACCGGTTTCTGGCATTTCAGCCGTCTTCGGCCCGGCTTGCTTGAATCCTGATGGAGCAGTGAGAAAGGGACTCATGTCTGAGTATACCCTGCCACACCTATAGTGGCCAAAATCGATTTACAAAAGGGGGTGGTGATGGACAGAGTGTCTGAATTGAGCAGACCACTCTTACCCAGTCCAAAGATCAGGGCTTGATCCATCACCGTTATTTATCTCACTGCCCCATCCCAGCTCAGAACCTGGCTATATGCAAATCAGTCTGTCCCTGGCCCAGTGCATCATGGGAACAGGGCAGACTAAACTACCAAGCCAATTCTTTACCAGAAAGGAGACAAGCTACCGGGGACCGGTTTCTGGCATTTCAGCCGTCTTCGGCCCGGCTTGCTTGAATCCTGATGGAGCAGTGAGAAAGGGACTCATGTCTGAGTATACCCTGCCACACCTATAGTGGCCAAAATCGATTTACAAAAGGGGGTGGTGATGGACAGAGTGTCTGAATTGAGCAGACCACTCTTACCCAGTCCAAAGATCAGGGCTTGATCCATCACCGTTATTTATCTCACTGCCCCATCCCAGCTCAGAACCTGGCTATATGCAAATCAGTCTGTCCCTGGCCCAGTGCATCATGGGAACAGGGCAGACTAAACTACCAAGCCAATTCTTTACCAGAAAGGAGACAAGCTACCGGGGACCGGTTTCTGGCATTTCAGCCGTCTTCGGCCCGGCTTGCTTGAATCCTGATGGAGCAGTGAGAAAGGGACTCATGTCTGAGTATACCCTGCCACACCTATAGTGGCCAAAATCGATTTACAAAAGGGGGTGGTGATGGACAGAGTGTCTGAATTGAGCAGACCACTCTTACCCAGTCCAAAGATCAGGGCTTGATCCATCACCGTTATTTATCTCACTGCCCCATCCCAGCTCAGAACCTGGCTATATGCAAATCAGTCTGTCCCTGGCCCAGTGCATCATGGGAACAGGGCAGACTAAACTACCAAGCCAATTCTTTACCAGAAAGGAGACAAGCTACCGGGGACCGGTTTCTGGCATTTCAGCCGTCTTCGGCCCGGCTTGCTTGAATCCTGATGGAGCAGTGAGAAAGGGACTCATGTCTGAGTATACCCTGCCACACCTATAGTGGCCAAAATCGATTTACAAAAGGGGGTGGTGATGGACAGAGTGTCTGAATTGAGCAGACCACTCTTACCCAGTCCAAAGATCAGGGCTTGATCCATCACCGTTATTTATCTCACTGCCCCATCCCAGCTCAGAACCTGGCTATATGCAAATCAGTCTGTCCCTGGCCCAGTGCATCATGGGAACAGGGCAGACTAAACTACCAAGCCAATTCTTTACCAGAAAGGAGACAAGCTACCGGGGACCGGTTTCTGGCATTTCAGCCGTCTTCGGCCCGGCTTGCTTGAATCCTGATGGAGCAGTGAGAAAGGGACTCATGTCTGAGTATACCCTGCCACACCTATAGTGGCCAAAATCGATTTACAAAAGGGGGTGGTGATGGACAGAGTGTCTGAATTGAGCAGACCACTCTTACCCAGTCCAAAGATCAGGGCTTGATCCATCACCGTTATTTATCTCACTGCCCCATCCCAGCTCAGAACCTGGCTATATGCAAATCAGTCTGTCCCTGGCCCAGTGCATCATGGGAACAGGGCAGACTAAACTACCAAGCCAATTCTTTACCAGAAAGGAGACAAGCTACCGGGGACCGGTTTCTGGCATTTCAGCCGTCTTCGGCCCGGCTTGCTTGAATCCTGATGGAGCAGTGAGAAAGGGACTCATGTCTGAGTATACCCTGCCACACCTATAGTGGCCAAAATCGATTTACAAAAGGGGGTGGTGATGGACAGAGTGTCTGAATTGAGCAGACCACTCTTACCCAGTCCAAAGATCAGGGCTTGATCCATCACCGTTATTTATCTCACTGCCCCATCCCAGCTCAGAACCTGGCTATATGCAAATCAGTCTGTCCCTGGCCCAGTGCATCATGGGAACCGGGCAGACTAAACTACCAAGCCAATTCTTTACCAGAAAGGAGACAAGCTACCGGGGACCGGTTTCTGGCATTTCAGCCGTCTTCGGCCCGGCTTGCTTGAATCCTGATGGAGCAGTGAGAAAGGGACTCATGTCTGAGTATACCCTGCCACACCTATAGTGGCCAAAATCGATTTACAAAAGGGGGTGGTGATGGACAGAGTGTCTGAATTGAGCAGACCACTCTTACCCAGTCCAAAGATCAGGGCTTGATCCATCACCGTTATTTATCTCACTGCCCCATCCCAGCTCAGAACCTGGCTATATGCAAATCAGTCTGTCCCTGGCCCAGTGCATCATGGGAACCGGGCAGACTAAACTACCAAGCCAATTCTTTACCAGAAAGGAGACAAGCTACCGGGGACCGGTTTCTGGCATTTCAGCCGTCTTCGGCCCGGCTTGCTTGATTCCTGATGGAGCAGTGAGAAAGGGACTCATGTCTGAGTATACCCTGCCACACCTATAGTGGCCAAAATCGATTTACAAAAGGGGGTGGTGATGGACAGAGTGTCTGAATTGAGCAGACCACTCTTACCCAGTCCAAAGATCAGGGCTTGATCCATCACCGTTATTTATCTCACTGCCCCATCCCAGCTCAGAACCTGGCTATATGCAAATCAGTCTGTCCCTGGCCCAGTGCATCATGGGAACAGGGCAGACTAAACTACCAAGCCAATTCTTTACCAGAAAGGAGACAAGCTACCGGGGACCGGTTTCTGGCATTTCAGCCGTCTTCGGCCCGGCTTGCTTGAATCCTGATGGAGCAGTGAGAAAGGGACTCATGTCTGAGTATACCCTGCCACACCTATAGTGGCCAAAATCGATTTACAAAAGGGGGTGGTGATGGACAGAGTGTCTGAATTGAGCAGACCACTCTTACCCAGTCCAAAGATCAGGGCTTGATCCATCACCGTTATTTATCTCACTGCCCCATCCCAGCTCAGAACCTGGCTATATGCAAATCAGTCTGTCCCTGGCCCAGTGCATCATGGGAACAGGGCAGACTAAACTACCAAGCCAATTCTTTACCAGAAAGGAGACAAGCTACCGGGGACCGGTTTCAGGCATTTCAGCCGTCTTCGGCCCGGCTTGCTTGAATCCTGATGGAGCAGTGAGAAAGGGACTCATGTCTGAGTATACCCTGCCACACCTATAGTGGCCAAAATCGATTTACAAAAGGGGGTGGTGATGGACAGAGTGTCTGAATTGAGCAGACCACTCTTACCCAGTCCAAAGATCAGGGCTTGATCCATCACCGTTATTTATCTCACTGCCCCATCCCAGCTCAGAACCTGGCTATATGCAAATCAGTCTGTCCCTGGCCCAGTGCATCATGGGAACAGGGCAGACTAAACTACCAAGCCAATTCTTTACCAGAAAGGAGACAAGCTACCGGGGACCGGTTTCTGGCATTTCAGCCGTCTTCGGCCCGGCTTGCTTGAATCCTGATGGAGCAGTGAGAAAGGGACTCATGTCTGAGTATACCCTGCCACACCTATAGTGGCCAAAATCGATTTACAAAAGGGGGTGGTGATGGACAGAGTGTCTGAATTGAGCAGACCACTCTTACCCAGTCCAAAGATCAGGGCTTGATCCATCACCGTTATTTATCTCACTGCCCCATCCCAGCTCAGAACCTGGCTATATGCAAATCAGTCTGTCCCTGGCCCAGTGCATCATGGGAACAGGGCAGACTAAACTACCAAGCCAATTCTTTACCAGAAAGGAGACAAGCTACCGGGGACCGGTTTCTGGCATTTCAGCCGTCTTCGGCCCGGCTTGCTTGAATCCTGATGGAGCAGTGAGAAAGGGACTCATGTCTGAGTATACCCTGCCACACCTATAGTGGCCAAAATCGATTTACAAAAGGGGGTGGTGATGGACAGAGTGTCTGAATTGAGCAGACCACTCTTACCCAGTCCAAAGATCAGGGCTTGATCCATCACCGTTATTTATCTCACTGCCCCATCCCAGCTCAGAACCTGGCTATATGCAAATCAGTCTGTCCCTGGCCCAGTGCATCATGGGAACAGGGCAGACTAAACTACCAAGCCAATTCTTTACCAGAAAGGAGACAAGCTACCGGGGACCGGTTTCTGGCATTTCAGCCGTCTTCGGCCCGGCTTGCTTGAATCCTGATGGAGCAGTGAGAAAGGGACTCATGTCTGAGTATACCCTGCCACACCTATAGTGGCCAAAATCGATTTACAAAAGGGGGTGGTGATGGACAGAGTGTCTGAATTGAGCAGACCACTCTTACCCAGTCCAAAGATCAGGGCTTGATCCATCACCGTTATTTATCTCACTGCCCCATCCCAGCTCAGAACCTGGCTATATGCAAATCAGTCTGTCCCTGGCCCAGTGCATCATGGGAACAGGGCAGACTAAACTACCAAGCCAATTCTTTACCAGAAAGGAGACAAGCTACCGGGGACCGGTTTCTGGCATTTCAGCCGTCTTCGGCCCGGCTTGCTTGAATCCTGATGGAGCAGTGAGAAAGGGACTCATGTCTGAGTATACCCTGCCACACCTATAGTGGCCAAAATCGATTTACAAAAGGGGGTGGTGATGGACAGAGTGTCTGAATTGAGCAGACCACTCTTACCCAGTCCAAAGATCAGGGCTTGATCCATCACCGTTATTTATCTCACTGCCCCATCCCAGCTCAGAACCTGGCTATATGCAAATCAGTCTGTCCCTGGCCCAGTGCATCATGGGAACAGGGCAGACTAAACTACCAAGCCAATTCTTTACCAGAAAGGATTCACAAGGGCATCTCACAATGACTGCAACAACAGCCACAACAGGAATGTGGTGAGCTCCTCAGACACGTCTGCACCAACTCATTGCCGGTATGTAATAATGGCTCAAGGTGTGTCAAAAAACACTCTCCAACAAAAAGTTTATTTGTTTAATATTATTATTATGCTCTTTGCCTTTTATGACTTTTACTTTCTTTTTGTTTGTTTGTTTATAATGAAGGGAGATGTTGTATTCTGTGAACATGTATTAGAATGTTAGCTTTGTTTCTGCTCCTACTACCGTCTGTGGCTGCGTTCATGTTCTGATATTGGCAGTTGGGGAGTTGGCAGATCAAACTCACAAACGCAGAATGCAAATAGGTGAGCTCCTGGTATTTACTGGAGTTCTTGAAATGAAAAAGACTTACCTTCAACTTCTTGTCGAAGTTCCAATTACAATAAATAAAAAAATAAACCTACAAAAAAATTACACTCTCTCTATCACAAGCTTTCCGCTTGCCCCTCTCTCTAGTCCAGGTCTAGCCCAAACATGGCTTGGTACCTCCTTTTTTTCCAATAATATTGGTCATGACTCAATAGCCACCCTCCTTTAGCATGTCAGTGTGATGAATGTGTAATCGTCCTGCTGGACAAGAGTAAAAGTCCAATAACATGTATGTAGCCAAGGATGCCAGGAAAATATGTGAAGGCCCATGATAGTTCTGCTTCTTCAGGTGATTGACCTCTCAGGCCTAGGCTCACTTCTAATTCCTAGACCTCACCAACCATTGTATCTACTGAGAAGATAGATTACCCTTGTTATAATTTCTTAGGTCCACTGGTAGAAGGCAGAATCCATAGGCATGAAAATTCACAAGACAATGCACCATTTCAGGACTTACCATCTAACTTCTCCATCCTTGAAATTAAAACTAGTCTTGGTATTACTACATTTCATCTCATACACACTCTTGAAGGAGATCGGAATACAAGGATGGAGATGTCAAAGCCTTTATGTGTACTGTGACTGAGCTCCCAGTTATGCCCAAATAACCTGACCCTCATCGGTAAACTGGTTTCTGTGATGACTACCTGAGTCACACTTGCCACACATCAACATATGAAGCAAGTATCTTTAAAGAAAATGCATTTGGTAGATGGGGTGCAGGTGCGACAATACAGTTAGGAAATATTTAATTTTAAAAAGGTGCAAACTAAATTAGTTAAAAAGTTACAAATTTAATAATAGGAACACTCATTTAATAAATCAGATCTACTTATTAAGGCTTATTGTTAAACAATTGGTTTTATTTATTAGCAAAGTAAGATTTATGAAGCAAAGTAACATAGCTCCTCTTTCAAAACTGCTGCATTCATTTTTGAAACTGAAATTAAGGGCAAGATGTATCAAGACTTTTGCGACTCACAAAGGCCGAAATTCACAGAATTTCGGCCTTTGCGACTCGCAAACGGCCTTTTTGCATTTTTTGATATGTATGAAAAAATCGCAATTTAAGGAATAGCAATAATTTGCGATTCCTTATTTTGCCATAGCATTTAAAGAATCGCAATTTTTGCGATTCCTTAAATGATATGTATGAACCATTTTGAAATTGCGATTTTGTGTTAAGAAATCGCAAATTACCACCAACTTGTAGTTGGTGGTAATTTGCGATTTCTTTTAAAAATGCCCTATTTGGCATTTGTGAGGGTGGCATGTGACACACATACATGCATGTATGTGTGCCACATGCACACACATGTAAATTTCAGGGGTGCAGCAGGGTGTCTTTGAGACACCCCTGCACCCTTGAAATAATTCTCAAATTGCGATTAGCAAATTGCAAATTCGCAATTTGAGAATTATTGCACTATCATTCCTATGGGCCTACTGGAGAGCGGAGGAGATAGCTTGTGGAAAGTTCTATATGTGAAGGACACTGGGGTGGCCACGGAGGAGCATAGATTAGTCAGTAAGGGCGAAGGATCCCCACCTAAGAAAGAATGCAAACAGGGAGATGGTTTGTCAAAACAATGGTACAGAGACCTCAGAAATAGCACAGCAGCAACACAAGGACAGGATCAGGTACATAGAAAGAGGGGAGGAAGGGGGGGAGAAGACAGAAGGTCCTGAGAGTAAGGTGAGGTAGTGCCGGCTGCGGCAGACATCTTGGTTAGCAGGCTAGCTGCTGCCTGACGCGATAGGCTCACAGGAGGCCATATAAGACAGACTGCCTGGGCGCTCTCCCTGAAAGGTAAGCGCTGCAGTTCTGAAGGATACTTGTTTATTTTAAATGCTGCTTAACGTTTCATCTGCGCAATTTGGTCGCGCTTTTTATTTTATAATTATACCCATTTTAAATCTTCGTGGCTTTCAGCCGTTTTATTTCGCCATAATTCCGCCGCGCTCTTTGTGAGGGTAACGGGGTTTCTTAGGACATTGCCTGCACTCTAATAGGGGATACTCACCGCTGTTACAGTGGCCCTTTAGCTGCTTCTACCTGCGAGGGGGACATCTTGGGTGGGGTAGTGCCGGCTGCGGCAGACATCTTGGTTAGCAGGCTAGCTGCTGCCTGACGCGATAGGCTCACAGGAAGCCATTTAAACCTGCCATATGCTAGCGCGCAGCGTACGCGCACAGCGGGCGCGCCGTGGGCACGCCGGAGGCTTGCCAGAGGCGAGCCCATCTATCCCCATCCAGGACTAGACGGGACCCGGGGCCAGAACCCCTGGTTCGCGCATTACCTATGACAGAGGTGAGCTTTTGGAAATCAACTTGATTAGCACACCCCTTGAGGAGGGGAGCCTTGCTTCGACAGGTAGGACTATGGAAGGCTCAGGAGAAAGGTTCTGGTTGGCCTCATGCTCATAAAGCGGGGGTTGTGCATTATGGGCTGTTAAACACCCGTTCCCTCCAAAAACATAATGGAGAGGTGTTCTCATTGCTGGAGGACGGGGAATTTGATGTGTTGGGGATCACGGAGACGTGGCTGGAGGATTCCTCGCTACCGGATCTGGTGGCTGCCTTACCGGCAAATTTCTCGGTCCTACATTGTAATAGAGCGGGCGAGAAAAGAGGCGGAGGGGTGGCACTTTTCTTTGCTGATCGTATGCGTGGAGAAACAATCTTGGCAGAAGACTTGGGTGGGGCGGAGGTTCTCGGTGTTAAACTTAGACTGGGGACAGATTGCCTGACTGTCCTGGTAGAGTATCGTCCTCCATGGGCCATGCCGGAGTTCCCGGACATATTTCTGAAATTAGTGCAGGATCTGCGCTCGAGGTATGATAATTTGGTCATCTTGGGAGACTTTAATTATCATTGAGAAAATACCCCAACAGAAGGGCAGGCTAGCCATATTGATGAGGCATTATCATCGTTAGGTTTAACCCAACAAGTAAAGGGGCCGACACATGTGAAAGGTCACACGCTTGATCTGGTGTGGACGTCACTTCCGGTACAGGGAGCGACGATCACGCGACCGTGTGTCTGGTCAGATCACCACCTACTGAAGGGAGATCTCCTGATGAACCTACATAAAACGAAACCTGTAGAAGGCCAGAGGTTGGTGAGGAGATGGAAGAACATCAATGGAGACAAAATGGTGGCACATCTCTTAGCGAATCCATCTCAGAACCGTCAAGATGAGAATCCAGATGCTCTTTGCAGTAATCTAGATGATAGACTTCGAAGGGCGGCCGACTATGTGGTGCCAGCACGCAGGGTCAATTTAGTAAATAGAGGCCCAGGGTCCCCTTGGTACAATGACTCTTTAAGGGAGAAGAAGAGAGCTTTACGCAAGACGGAGAGAGCTTGGCGCAGAGCCTACGATACTAAGGCGAGAAGTCTCTACATGCTAGAATTAGCGAACTATAAACGGGCAATAATAGCTAGGAAGGCGGATTTCTATGAGGAAAGGATCATCACAGCCAAAGATCCTCAAAAAGAAATCTTTCGAGTCCTAAATGAACTCAGGAAAGTAAAAGAACAAAGGCCGGAGTTCACTTTAGAGGACTGTCTGAGGTTTCAGAACTTCTTCACTAGCAAAATTAAAGACCTTATTTCGGAAATTGCCTGCACTCCCATGCATGCAGACCACGTTGGCTAAGAAGCTGGTGGACAGACCTCTGGACATTCTTCCTCCCATCACGAAAGAGGAACTGTCCCTGCTTATGGGGCGAGTTAAGTCCGGCTCCCAGGCTGATCCCTGTCCCCCTGAAGTATTCAAACTGGCTATGCCAGGAATAGAAGAGGAGGTTTTGACTCTCTTGAACTCATCCTTAGCATTAGGCAAGGTTCCCACAGCCTTTAAGGAGGCAAGGTTGATCCCTCTGCTAAAAAAAACTGGGGCAGATGTGAAATGCCTAAAAAACTTCAGGCCTATTTCCCAGATCCCTTTCCTTGCCAAAGTGCTGGAAAAGCATGTTCTGTCCGATCTTTCTGAACATCTAGAAAGGAACGGTCTGTTGGAACCAAATCAATCTGGGTTCCGTGCGAATCATAGCACGGAACTGGTCATGCTGTCTATCGTGGATGAGCTCAGGAATAGGGCAGATAAGAAGATACCTGGTGCCCTGGTGTTGTTAGACCTCTCCGTGTGTCATAAACAACTTCTGTCGCGGTTGAGGGATTTCGACATCCAGGGCACAGCCCACGCCTGGTTTGTTTCTTTCCTACAAGGGAGGACACAAAGAGTTCAGCTGGGAGAATTGCTCTCTACTACAACACCAATTTCCTGTGGAGTGCCACAGGGGTCGGCCTTGTCGCCCCTGTTATTTAATATATATCTCCAACCATTGATTTCACTCCTTAATCAAATGGATTGTCAGGTATATAACTACGCTGACGACACCCAAATCATCATCCAAATGGATAATGCCCCTGGGGCGTCTGCAAATCTGCAAACTATTCTTAAGCATACAGCTAATTGGATGGCGCTGAACTCCTTAAAAATCAACCCAGACAAGACGGAGGTTTTACCTATTACCATCGCTGGCAATCCATGGCACGACGGGTTCTGGCCTAGGGACCTTGGGCCGCCCCCGGAGCCGGCAGTAGCAGTAAAAAGCCTAGGCATCCATGTGGATAATAAACTATCCATGCGGAAGCAAGTCACCACGGTGGTAGGAACCTGTGTTGGCCTCCTCCGTCAACTTAGAAAAATTGCGCCACTATTGTCCTATTTCACCTTGAGACGGGCGGTGTCCGCAATGATATTAGCAAGGTTGGACTACAGCAATTCGCTTTATTTAGAATTGCCCCAAAAACTTTTGGACAAACTCCAAGTGGTGATGAACGATGCCGCTAGGCTTATTCATAAGAAACCCAGGAGCGCGCATGTGTCCCCACTTATGCGCGAGTTACACTGGCTCCCAGTAAGGCAGAGGGTGCTCTTCAAAGGGTTATGTATTGCACATAAATCGCTCTATGGCAAGGCGCCAAGATACATTAAGACCCGCCTGATTCCATACAAACCGGGTAGGGTGCTAAGATCTGCTGAAGCAACCCTTCTTACCCAATCACGTTTCAGATTGGCGACAGTGGGTGGTCGTGCCATCTCTAATACCCTTCCAGCAGTCTGGAATAATCTATCGGCGGATCTGCGTAAAGAACCTAATTTGTTGTCCTTCCGGAAGAAGCTGAAAACTGTTCTTTTCCAGAAGGCCTGGGGTGGGCTATAACTCCTGGGAAGGGCCCTTCAGGAATGCTGCTGTGCTTACCGGACAAGCGCTTAGAGACCCCTGGGTTATAACGCGCTATATAAATCGAATACAATAAATAAATAAATAAATAAGGTGTCCACAAAGGAGAAGAAATAGAGAGAGGAATACGTGGAGAGGTATAAGCTATTACACAGGGAGCTCAGGGCTAAGGAAGGGTCAAAGGAAGAGGAATACGATTTGTCTAAGCAGCCAAAGGTGCTGATGACTATCAAAAATTGGACAGCAGCCTTTTTATTATATGCAATTGTGTACATTGAAAAGTTCCTTGAGTGGTACTATTCAAATATATGGATGTGATCCGGAAGGCAGAGATCACTTATGGGGGATACACATGGGTACAGTATGATGATGAGTTTCAAGGGCGCATGCCACATGACACGGAAGATACATTTGGGGTGATTGAATCTGATTTGTGACAACATACGATGGGGCCCTCCAAGCTTTGAAAAAACACATTCACAGCCAGTGGTTTTCCTATAGTATACCAGCCCTTTCAGGGGTGCTCCACCCAGGTGGGGTGTGACAAAGAAGAGACAATAATGTTAGGAAATATTTAATTTTAAAAAGGTGCAAACTAAATTAGCTAAAAAGTTACAAATTTAATAATAGGAACACTGATTTAATCAATCAGATCTACTTATTAAAGCTTATTGTTAAACAATTGGTTTTATTTATTAGCAAAGTAATATTTATGAAGCAAAGTAACATAGCTACTGTTTCAAAACTGCTGCATTCATTTTTGAAACTGAAATTAAGGGCCAGATGTATCAAGGCTTTTGCGACTCGCAAAGGCCGAAATTAGCAGAATTTCTGCCTTTGTTACTCGCAAACAGCCTTTTTGCATTTTTTCATATGTATGAAAAAATCGCTATTTAAGGAATCGCAATAATTTCCGATTCCTTATTTTGCCATAGCATTTAAAGAATCGCAAATTGTGCGATTCCTTAAATGATATGTATGAACCAGTTTGAAATTGCGATTTTGTGTTAAGAAATCGCAAATTACCACCAACTTGTAGTTGGTGGTAATTTGTGATTTCTTTTAAAAATGCCCTATTTGGCATTTGTGAGGGTGGCATGTGACACACATACATGTGTGCCACATGCACACACATGTAAATTTCAGGGGTGCAGCAGGGTGTCTTTGAGACACCCCTGCACCCTTGAAATAATTCTCAAATTGCGATTAGCAAATTGCGAATTCGCAATTTGAGAATTATTGCACTATCATTCCTATGGGCCTCCTGGAGAGCGGAGGAGATAGCTTGTGGAAAGTTCTATATGTGAAGGACACTGGGGTGGCCACGGAGGAGCATAGATTAGTCAGTAAGGGCGAAGGATCCCCACCTAAGAAAGAATGCCAACAGGGAGATGGTTTGTCAAAACAATGGTACAGAGACCTCAGAAATAGCACAGCAGCAACACAAGGACAGGATCAGGTACAGAGAAAGAGGGGAGGAAGGGGGGGAGAAGACAGAAGGTCCTGAGAGTAAGGTGTCCACAAAGGAGAAGAAATAGAGAGAGGAATACGTGGAGAGGTATAAGCTATTACACAGGGAGCTCAGGGCTAAGGAAGGGTCAAAGGAAGAGGAATACAATTTGTCTAAGCAGCCAAAGGTGCTGATGACTATCAAAAATTGGACAGCAGCCTTTTTATTATATGCAATTGTGTACATTGAAAAGTTCCTTGAGTGGTACTATTCAAATATATAGATGTGATCCGGAAGGTAGAGATCACTTATGGGGGATACACATGGGTACAGTATGATGACGAGTTTCAAGGGCGCATGCCACATGACACGGAAGCTAAATTTGGGGTGATTGAATCTGATTTGTGACAACATACGATGGGGCCTCCAAGCTTTGAAAAAACACATTCACAGCCAGTGGTTTACCTATAGCATACCAGCCCTTTCAGAGGTGCTCCACGCAGGTGGGGTGTGACAAAGAAGAGACAATAATGTTAGGAAATATTTAATTTTAAAAAGGTGCAAACTAAATTAGCTTAAATTACAAATTTAATAATAGGAACAATGATTTAATAAATAAGATCTACCTATTAAAGCTTATTGTTAAACAATTGGTTTTATTTATTAGCAGAGTAAGATTTATGAAGCAAAGTAACATAGCTCCTGTTTCAAAACTGCTGCATTCATTTGTGAAACTGAAATTAAGGGCCAGATGTATCAAGGCTTTTGCGACTCGCAAAGGCCGAAATTAGCAGAATTTCTGCCTTTGCTACTCGCAAACAGCCTTTTTGCATTTTTTCATATGTATGAAAAAATCGCTATTTTATGGAATCGCAATAATTTGCGATTCCTTATTTTGCCATAGCATTCAAAGAATCGCAAATTGTGCGATTCCTTAAATGATATGTATGAACCATTTTGAAATTGCGATTTTGTGTTAAGAAATCGCAAATTACCACCAATTTGTAGTTGGTGGTAATTTGTGATTTCTTTTAAAAATGCCCTATTTGGCATTTGTGAGGGTGGCATGTGACACACATACATGTGTGCCACATGCACACACATGTAAATTTCAGGGGTGCAGCAGGGTGTTTTTGAGACACCCCTGCACCCTTGAAATAATTCTCAAATTGCGATTAGCAAATTGCGAATTCGCAATTTGAGAATTATTGCACTATCATTCCTATGGGCCTCCTGGAGAGCGGAGGAGATAGCTTGTGGAAAGTTCTATATGTGAAGGACACTGGGGTGGCCACGGAGGAGCATAGATTAGTCAGTAAGGGCGAAAGATCCCCACCTAAGAAAGAATGCCAACAGGGAGATGGTTTGTCAAAACAATGGTAGAGACCTCAGAAATAGCACAGCAGCAACACAAGGACAGGATCAGGTACAGAGAAAGAGGGGAGGAAGGGGGGGAGAAGACAGAAGGTCCTGAGAGTAAGGTGTCCACAAAGGAGAAGAAATAGAGAGAGGAATACATGGAGAGGTATAAGCTATTACACAGGGAGCTCAGGGCTAAGGAAGGGTCAAAGGAAGAGGAATACAATTTGTCTAAGCAGCCAAAGGTGCTGATGACTATCAAAAATTGGACAGCAGCCTTTTTATTATATGCAATTGTGTACATTGAAAAGTTCCTTGAGTGGTACTATTCAAATATATAGATGTGATCCGGAAGGCAGAGATCACTTATGGGGGATACACATGGGTACAGTATGATGACGAGTTTCAAGGGCGCATGCCACATGACACGAAAGCTAAATTTGGGGTGATTGAATCTGATTTGTGACAACATAGGATGGGGCCTCCAAGCTTTGAAAAAACACATTCACAGCCAGTGGTTTACCTATAGCATACCAGCCCTTTCAGAGGTGCTCCACGCAGGTGGGGTGTGACAAAGAAGAGACAATAATGTTAGGAAATATTTAATTTTAAAAAGGTACAAACTAAATTAGCTAAAATTAAAAATTTAATAATAGGAACAATGATTTAATAAATAAGATCTACCTATTAAAGCTTATTGTTAAACAATTGGTTTTATTTATTAGCAGAGTAAGATTTATGAAGCAAAGTAACATAGCTCCTGTTTCAAAACTGCTGCATTCATTTGTGAAACTGAAATTAAGGGCCAGATGTATCAAGGCTTTTGCGACTCGCAAAGGCCGAAATTAGCAGAATTTCTGCCTTTGCAACTCGCAAACAGCCTTTTTGCATTTTTTCATATGTATGATAAAATCGCAATTTAAGGAATCGCAATAATTTGTGATTCCTTATTTTGCCATAGCATTTAAGGAATCGCAAATTGTGCGATTCCTTAAATGATATGTATGAACCATTTTGAAATTGCGATTTTGTGTTAAGAAATTGCAAATTACCACCAACTTGTAGTTGGTGGTAATTTGCGATTTCTTTTAAAAATGCCATATTTGGCATTTGTGAGGTTGGCATGTGGCACACATACATGCCCACAGGGCATGTATGTGTGCCACATGCACACACATGTACATTTCAGGGGTGCAGCAGGGTGTCTTTGAGACACCCCTGCACCCTTGAAATAATTCTCAAATTGCGAATTCGCAATTTGAGAATTATTGCACTATCATTCCTATTAGCCTCCTGGCCCATAGGAATGCATTGGAAATTATTTGCGAATTCGCAAATAAAGAATAACAAGGAATCGCTAAAAAACGGCGATTTTGTACATACATTCCATTTTGCGAATTCAAAATAGCGATTCGCAAAAAATCGCTATTTAGGATTCGCAAAACGGAATCTTAATACATCTGCCCCTAAGCATCTAGGAGTACAGAAAGGGGGTCAACCCGGTAGTCATAGGGACCTGGGTAATCATGTGCTATAAAGAGAGTGGTCCCTGACCAATTGTGAGTGATTCAAAATGATAAGATAAATATTCATTAACAGTTCTCTTGGTAGAACACTATTGTTTATTCAGATAGTGTTGATATGTTAAACATTGTATTTTTTCATTTTTAGTTATAATTACAAACATATATTATACATCTTAACAGTGCCCACTGTACAGGGAAGGGGGGAGGGAGTGTTGTGCTCAGGACTTGTGTGGGTAGGTGAAGTGACAATTCAATTGTACATCACTTTAAACAGTTGATGATGGCTTCTCAAGGGAGCCTTGCCAGAGTTAATCTTCAAATTAAGTATAGGATTTAGTATGACATCATAAATAACAGGTGTACAAAATCACACACTGATTATGTGCAACAATTGATAGTCGACGTTTCGACCCTCGTGGTAGGGATGATTTCCCTTACTCAATGGGTCTTCCACAGGACAGTGACAGGGGAGGTGTGGGCAGTTCCTAAAGGGGAAAGGGCATTTAAACAGTCACTAAGTTCTCACTAAATGAGATTATTTACACAGGGGTACATACACTAGCGTCATACCTTGTTAGAACCTATATTTGATCCAAACGGACCAGGGTCAAGGTGCCAGGCTAGTTTCTGTCTAAGGGTGTTCCTAAAGTTGAAGTTAAGTAGTTTACTGGGGGTGAAACAAAAGATAACAATGGGGGGGAGGTAGAGTATAGAGATAGGATTCTCACTCCATGGGCACTGGTAATTAAACAAGAAGAATCCTACTCAGAGTGCACACCTCAGGGATGGGGGACACTCAGTGTTGTGAAAAATACCCCTCACACACCAACAGGCCCCTTGGTGTCATGCTTCATCATTGGGGTCTTCGCATCCCGCTAGAGGGATGTGACGTGCTACGACCAGCGACTACGCAAGAGCACTGTAGAGGTTGACTATGTGTGGTGTGTGTTAAGTGCAAGTGATGGGGTATTGGAAAATGTGAGTGAAGGGTGTGGTGAGGATTAAAAAGTACCTGGCTAGTGGGTTCTATGAAAAAACTTTATTTGAGACCCCTAGCTGGTGCTATTAAAAAGAAGTGCAAAGTGAGGTCAGTTGTCTTGATTATGGACACTACCTCTGGTGTGCGTCGACATGTTTCGGAACTTGGTGTTCCTTCTTCAGGACGGGGGCACAACTTCCCAACCCTACTCACGTGTTTTTAAGAAAAAATGTTTTTCTCTTAAATTAGAAAAAAGTGAATTTATTTACAGTGATAAAAAGGCTACAATGTGCCTACAGCGGTTTCTTTGGGGTCATGCAGTTGCATGTCTCATAGTGACTGTTGTGTCCTGCCTCATGAGCATATCCAGAACGCCAGGGTAGGTAGGTGGATTCTTAATAAAATCCGCCTAAGTCGGCCTCCTTCTACCACCCTACGCTGCTCCGCGTAGGGTGGTAGAAGGAGGTGGTAGGTGGTACAATGTGCCTACATTGCTCCGCTGGACCAATGTAGGCACATTGTAGCCTCACACACCAACAGGCACCAAGGGGCCTGTTGGGGTGTGAGGGGTATTTTTCACAACACTGACTGAGTGTCCCCCATCCCTGAAGTGTGCACTCTGAGTAGGATTCTTCTTGTTTAATTACTAGTTTACTGGGGGTGACCATGTGTCTCCAGTATGTCAGGTGATTGAAAAACATTGGACGGGTCATATAGTTTTTGTCTCAACACCATTACTTCATAAACAGTACATCACTGAGAGCCTTACCAAAAAGGTTAATTATTAGTACGTATTGGGCGATATTGTCAGATGCGGGACGCTCCATCGACCTGATCTATATTTACATTAAACAGGCCAAACAATCTCAGAGAGGTGCATTATTACCTTGTGTATAGATTCCAATAGGACTCTTAGTTGGACATATGTATTTCATGTGTGCACGCGATCCTAGGAAGATGGATAGCTAGTTGTATTAAATGTCACAGTGGTATGTGGTGTAACACTCGAAATCGCCAATACATCAAAAATACCTTGTCATGTCACATCAATGCCCTCAAAGCGATCGTGATCATTTCATATAGTAGTGTCTCGCATTAGGGACATTTTTCTGCATATGCAAACGCATTCCTAAGGGGATGGATAACGGAAGATTTAATAGTCTGATGGCATGTGGGTGCGCTCAAAGAAGGATCACATTACACGCTCGCGATTTACCTGGGTACTGTTTATGCGTGTACTTAAAGAAGTAATCAGATTTTCATTGTTGTTTGGATCCCGTTAGGTTAATTCGGCTCTTTAGAAGTAGCCTGTCAGTTGGCAACCGGTCTAGGGAAAGATAATGTATAATAACGGCAGAGTAACATATTTACTTCTATTAAGATAAAATCCTGTTACTTAATACTGTTAGCGCCAGCTCGTACCTGTGTAATTGTGATGTACCGGTCAAGGCACAGGTCCTACTAGATTGCCGACACGTTCGCTGAAACAATTGAAAAATATCTCTATCAGGCTCGATACATAAGGTTGCTTAATCGGCTGGGTAGTGAAGTTAAGTGACGACGAGTCCTCTTACCTACGTTGACGAGTCAAGCATCCCCGTCCCCGGCATCCTACACATCCACCATGAAAGTCAGAAGTGTGTGTGGAGTTCGCGTTACTGGCAACCTAAAATCACTTCCCCATCACGTGATCAAATAAGAAATAAAGGAAGGCCTCCAAGAGTAAACGCGGTTGCAAGCCTCCACAGTTGAATGTGGTTGCTAGGACGCGTGTCGTTCTGGTAACTGTAGACCCGAAAAATATTAAAACAATTACCAGTAATCAAACTAAAATTACGATCTTGTTCTAAGGAAAAAGTACTTATAAGAATGATCATGTGGGGTCCGGAAATAACCTTAGTAATCTAAATGAATTTGCACGTAATTGAGGCTGGTATAAGTGGTATGCTAACCATAATTATTACGGAACCAACCTTAGTGATCTAAATAAGCGTAATTCTCGCTGGTATGAGTGGTCCTAAAGGGGGGCTTTTATTCAGGATGGAGGGCCACATGGTATTACACACCTAGTCCCTTGGATATTTTTATATGTGCACCCAATTCAAGATTATGAATGGTGATAGACAGATAGTACCTTGCATTTGAACTGTATTTGTATTTACTTGATGCAAACTGTTCAACATTATGGATGGATATAAATGGATAATTCCCTGCATTTCATCATAAGATTGGACTAGTTTTCACTAGTATTGGTCTATACTTGATCCAAACTATTCCCCTTATATATATATAATAAAAAGACGTTAATGTCATGGACATGCGGTAACAATGTATATACAATATACTTACATGCCAAGGGCATCGTTAAGTCTTATGCAAGACCACGTAATTGCCAACACAGGGTATTAAAATGGTCTAAATTACCATATATAGTATACCAAAGACTTCTGTGTACATTACTTACATGTCAAGTGCATCGTCGTATTTTATGCGGGACCACGTAATTGCCAACACAGGGTATTAAAAGTGGTCCGGAATACCATATACAGTATATCTTTTGCCATATATATTTGTACATTTTTACTACAATCAAGACATTGACATCATTGGACAATATGTTCTTCCTCATACTAACCTGGAGGATGATCTTATAAGTGTGCCAACCCTTTTATACCCAACTACGTGACTACCTAACAAGGTGTTGTAGTGTTGCACATAGAGGTTGGAGGTTAACTTATTATATGAAGAATGAAGGTGTATATGGTGGAGTTACATGATTAGGCCTCCCAGCAAGCACCCTGTGTATTAGATGGTTGCCATCTGCACGAAGCTGCTGTCTACTTCATTTAGTCCTTCATTGATAGAGTTGAAATGTGTTATCCATTTCATTTCATTTCATTTCTCGCAAGTTCAGTAGGGAGCAAATATTGCCCCCTCTTGGTCCAAGTTTGACTTTCTCTAGGACAGTCCATTTTAGATCTTCAGGTGTATGTGCGAAAGACTTGAAATGCTCAACCAGGGGGGCTCCCACTGTTTCACATCGGATTCGACTGCAGTGCTGCAGAATTCTCGATTTGACTTTTTGTTGGGTTTGCCCTACGTATATCATCTGGCAGGGACACAGAATGCAGTAAATTACATCAGTCGTGTTGCAGTTTGTATAATGCTTGAGGGCAATCTTGTGGTGTTTATATACAAACTCTTTAATTTGTAAAGTATAATCACAGGCTTTACAACTGCCACATCGGTGATGTCCCACAATTGGTTGTAAGTTCCACATAGATGTGAGGGACGGTGGTGTCTGTGTCTCTAGAAAAGAACAAACCACATGCTCCCGAATATTTTTCGCCTTTTTGAACAAATGCATGGGGGGATCTTTTATACCCACATCTTCACTTATCAGGTTCCAATATTTGTTTACAACTTTTTTTATCTCGTTGCTTTTTGTTGAGAAAGTCGTTACGCAGATAAGGCGGTTCAGTTCAGGGCTAGATGTGCAAAGGGGTTTAGCGTTCGCAAACCCACTGAATCAATAAATCAGAGAGTTTGTGAATGCGAAAAGCCTTTTCCATATGAACTAAACACATTTAGTGATAATGAGAATGAATTCCAAATCTCTAAATGTGTTCAGAAATGGATACCGATTCGGTATTTGGAGGGGTGTTTTGCCCCTTCCAAATACTGGAATGGCGTGCTATGAATCAATGTTTAGGGACCGAAATCTGGATGCAAAACATTGATATTTTAAAGACACCTCAAAGGAGATGCTAACACATTCACAAAAGGGAAGAAGTCTTCTTGGGACCCCTTCCCCTTTGTAAATGTAAAAAAAGGTAGTTTGACATGGGGTAAGTGGTCCACAGGACCACTGCCTCCTTTAAAAACATATATACTTTTTGAAAATAACCCATTTTTCGTTGACGAAATCGGGCAGCATTTAAAAATGAGTATTGCTTTATTTAAAAGCAGTTACAGACATGGTGGTATGCTGACTTCAATTATAATAACGAAATAGGTCGAACTGCAACCCACTCCGATTTTGTATTTTATGAACCAATCTATTAGTACATAGGTCGGTTTGCCAAATGCCACAATGTTTGCATAAATACTGCCCGCAAATTGCGACCAAACGTTTGTGATCAGTGTTTAGTACATCTGGTGCTAAGTGTCCTATACCCCCATCAACTTCTTGAAGCAACAAATGTCTTTAGAAAAGAGATGTATCTAAATAATAATGTACAAAAGGCCATATGTAGGAAATTTCGTTTTCCTGATTTCCAAATTGTAAATCTATAGACATCACCATTTGGGAATCGCAAAACAGTATGTATGTAACCACCTATTCCACAAATATCAATTCCTACATATTCACAATTAGGAAATCGCAAAATAGAAAATCACAAATTAGGAAACTGAGCTTTCTGGATGCAGAATGATGATGTCAAATCAGGAAGTTTACAAATATAAGGTGTGGCCACAACCCAGAGGCCTAGAAAGGTGCCGGAAGTGAGGAGTTCTCCTGCATCACTACTGCCAGTGTATCACACCATTCCTGGAGAAGACCATGGCTACAGAAGGAGGGAACAAGCACTCAAGGAGCAGGAAGAGGAAGGTAAAATTCTCCGAGAAGGAGCTGGAGCTCCTGACAGAAGAATGTGCCTCCCATATGGACCAACTGTTAGGGAAGGCCTCCGTCACAGCACCAGAGAGCCAAAAAACAAGGATCTGGACCAGCATCCTGGAGAAGGTTAACTCAATAGGAGTCATCCAGAGGACCACCCCAGAGATCCGCTAAATGTGGCACGACCTGAGGTTTCGCACAAAGGAGAAGATGGCCAGCAGGATGGCTGAGGGAAGTGGAACGGGTGGAGGACCCTCAAACCCCCCCCCCTCCAACTACCATGGATACATTGGAACTAGAGAGTGTGGCGGGAGTAGCTGACATTGACACCTCCAATTCAGCAGGCACCGTCAAGGGTAAGTCACCATCCCTTTACTTACCTAACTAAACATAATGTTAGCAAATCCATATATCAAAGGTCGCAGCGCGAATAACTCCATTGAAATTCTTACCCCACCCTGGCAAAGCATCATGGGAGTTATAGTACACATCAGTTGATTGCTGCCTTGTGTGCTGATGACTACACCAAACATATCTGTTCAACATAAACATGTCACAAACACATCAAGCAGAGTCACAACAATATTGTGGTCAAGCATTAACCATTTACTTACACTTACTATTTATAAGCATTTCTACAGATCACAGCCCGGATGTGTCCAGACAATTTTATACAAAGGGCCTACTGACACTGATTTGGTCTTTGAGGACACAACACCACCACCCCTCAGCAAATCACCCAAACTCCAACTGGCAGGAGAGCAACAATTTCACAACCGACAGAGTTTGCAGACAGTGATGAAGGACAACTGCAGTGCAGGGACCTCACAACATCAGCAGGCCGGACACACAATCTATACTAATATCATGTGAGATGACATGTCGAAGAGTTCTCCTGTGCAGGGTGGCTTGGAGAGGTCCATCATCTCAGTCCAGCGCCTGCAGACAAAACAAATGTGGGCTGTCAGTTCAGGAGGCATCTGCTATGGATGTCTAGGTCAATGCAGAAATTTGAGAAAGGGCAGGACAGGTAGCTAGCAGCATTAGAGAAGGAGCGCCGTGTGCAGGGACAGAGGCACAGGCAGTACCTGGCAAGGTTTGATGAATTCACCCAGTCCATAAACCACTTGGCTGTAGCCACAATACTAGTAAGGAGGACTGTGAACATTCAGAATGACATGGGGCACTGCTGTCAGGACTTTGCACGGGGATAGTGCAAATGACCACATCGCTTGAGAATATCCAGACCCATGGCCTCTGTATTCTTAGCATCGTGCCTCCACCTGAGAGCGAAGAGGGCTCTAGCCTCAAGTGGCACACCCATTTGGGAGGCATGCAGTTACAGACGTTTATTCTGACACACTTCTGAGACTGACAAGTCAACAGTCCCACAGTTCAGTGTTGCTGACAAGTCACCCAAACCAAGAGGCTGAAAGAAGTGAACAACTGTACACTCAGAAGAATGAATCACCTTTGTTTTGTTTGAGATTACTTACTTTGTTGTTTCTTTTTAACAATATTACATCCACAAGGATACAGTTGATCATTGAGTGAAACAATGTTGTTGCTCCCTGAATAAAGGATGATCTCTCAGTTATGCAGCAAGCATTACCATCATGTTTGATGTCTCATTATTAGATGTTTTAAGTACTACCTCTGAGATAGTTGTTTTAAAAAATATTTATATTTCTTTTGGTATTTTAGACAAAAATACAAACAGTAGCATTCCTTAGTCAATAATGCGTTACATACAAATCTGTCGGATAGCTTTTGGGAAGTTACAACGTACGTGACATATCAAAGATACACCTCTTCCAGCATTGTTGAGCATGGTACAGTTCTAAAATGTATTTCGTTATTGGCTCATTTATACATCTAGTCTTGACAAAACAAAGAATAATAGTCTGCAGGCGTGGCTGTCTCATGTACATCATGATCAGAGTTTGCCCAGCGTTGTCCAGTTCAGTTCAGAGCATTCAGCGCTATTATGTGTGTGTGCTAGGTTTCGTCTATGTCTACAGAGCTCAGCCAGCTCACAAATGGGTCCCATATGTCTCTAGGGCACGAGCGCGCCGGCATGAGTTCTTAGTATGCCGCCAGCTGGGTTCTACAATAGGTCACGTACTGAACCCAGTCCATTGCCCCCGGGCGTGAACCGGTACCCAATGAAGGGCCACCTGTCTCTTAGCCATCAGTAGTACCGGCAATTTCCTCAGCTTCGGTGGTATGTTAGGGAGGATTCCCAGCAGCGCCACCAGAGGCGTTCAGGGCAAGGTTTGTCTCGTTATGTTTCCAACATAATATAGGACTTTGGACCAAAAATTGGCTATTGGCCTGCACTGCCATGCTAAGTGTATGAATGATACTGGGGATGCCCCACACCTCCAACAGCAATCGTCCAAGCACAGTCCCATCTGCCAGAGTTGCATGGGAGTTCTATAGAGTCGGTGGACGTACTTAAAGTGTATTAGTCTGTGCCGATAGTTTGGGGTCAACTGTTCCAATTGTCTGCAGCTAAAGTCTCATTGCTCATTAGTTATGTTCTCACCCAGATCTGCCTCCCAAGTCGCGTGGGCTGTTGGCACGTTAATCTGGTGGTCTTTTTGTTTGGTGGTGTAAAGTCGAGTGATTCATTTGCATCCAGATTCTACGGTGAATATATTTTCAAGGGCAGACAGCTGTGGGGGGGGGGGGGCTTCAGGAATGTTCCAAAGTTACCTTTACAAGCCGCTCGCAGCTGACAATAGAGAAGCATAACTAGCGCTGATGGGGGGTGTAGGCCCGCACATCTGTTGCAGTGTGAGAAAGTGATCCCTAGGGTATAAGTCTGTCCCAATCAGTATCTGGTGTACCTGAGCTCCTTCCTTCGCCTTATTGTCCATTAACGGTAGAACTAGCGGGTTATCTGCCAAGGGCATTGAGGGAGCATAGGCCATGTCTATTTTGGTGCATTTGCAGAGGCCTCCCCAGGCCCATCGCAGCACCTCCACAGTGTCCACTTCATTGTGTGGGCGCTTGAATGGCTTATAAAGGGCGGTGTTGAGCGGGAGAGGGGCAGCTCTGTCCAGGTCGATAGTTACATGACATTGAAATGGGGTGGGGTGCACCCAATAGTGCAAGAATTGGCCATGTGCGCAGTATGCATAAAAGGCAAAGTCTGGGGCCGCCGGCCCACCCTGTGCCTGAGGCAGCGTGAGTACCTCCCATGAAATTAATGGTTGTCTCCCCGCCCAGACCAGTTCAACCATTAAGGAGTGGAGTTTTTTTGAAAAATTGCATTATGAGGGGGCTAGGGACATTTACAAACAGATATAGCAATTTTGGCAGGATAATAATTTTTGACACCGCTATGCGACCTATTATCGAAAGAGGGAGAGTTGTCCAACTCCGCACAGTCGCCCATACTATGGGGTAATCCGTGTCGAAAAGCTGTGTCTCAGTTGTCAGAGGGATTATGACGGACTTGCTCCAGTTCACCTCTACCCGACAGCCCACCGTATCGCACCACCTCACGGTCATGGGCGAGAAGTTGTCTTTTCGATTCACCATATATAGGGTGATATCATCTGCATACATTGACACAGTGAGTGCCCATGTAGGCGAACCAGATTCCTCTATCAGTGTGGTGGTGACTAATTCTGGCCACCAATGGTTCAGTGGCTATTCTGAATATTAATGGAGACAAGGGGCAGCCCTGTCTGGTGCCTCTTGTAATAGATATCGGACTTGAGACCAAGCCATTCACCCGCAAGTGCACCGAAGGCATGGTATAGAGCGGATGTATCTGTTTAATAAACAACTGACTCATGCCCAGTCTGTGCAGAAGCAGGAAGAGAAACCCCTTTCCAAAGAGTCAAACGCCTAAGTGGCGTCTAAAAGCGCTGCAATCGCAGGCATGTAAGGGTGAGGTAGTTGAGGAGTGCGAACAGTGTTCTCAAGTTGTGAGATGTAGATCGCCCCAATATGAAACCGGACTGATCCGGTCACACTATCAGGGCAGCAGCTGCTGGAGACGGACGGCCAGTAGTTTAGCAAAAATCTTTGCATCCAGATTGATCAATAAAAGTGGTTGATAAGAGTCGCACTGTGGGGTTTTTTTGTTGGGTTTTAATATGGTGATAATAATAGCCTCTCGCATGGAGCTAGGCAGAATGCCCGACTCCGCAGCTTCCTGGTATACAGCCAAGAGCGGTGGCACCAGGAGCTCGGAGTACTCTTTGCAGAATTTTGCCGTTAGGCCGTCCGCCCCGGGTGCCTTGTCGGCTGGCATTCTACCAATAACTCGACGCACGTCTTCTACAGTGAAGGGGACGCCCATATATTCTCGGTGTATTCTACTGAACCAAAGCAATTCCACCGAGTTGAAGTAGTCCTTTAAAACCTCGTCCACTGGACTGGATCGAGAGGTATACAGCTGCCCATAAAAGTCTTTCATGGTGGCAAAGAATGTCAGGCGGGAGTGCACTGTGGTGTTTTCCAGGGTTATCAGTTCAGTGATGAATGTGGACCCATGAAACCTCTGAAATAGTTGCTCGTGATCTATGTGCATTGTGCTCATCACGTGTACCCTCTTGCTGCACCTGTAGTGGAAGTAATTCATCATCAGATTCGGAATCAGGTTCTATGGGGATGTCGTGCAGACCCTTCAACTTTGCAATATTGTGCATTATGGCACATGTGTCAATGATCTTGCCGCATGTGCCCAGTCTGTACAGTAGTGCCCCAACAGTCTTGTGGAGGCAGCAAAACCAGGACTTCAGGACCCCAAAGGTCCTCTCTAATATTGAACGTGTTGACCTGTGTGCACTGTTGTACTTACTTTCATTTCTTGTCCTTGTAGTCAGGCATGGTGTGAGTATCCAGGGACTTAAGGCACATGCACTGTTACCTTAAGAGCATGAGAAGGAACATCATTAGGTCACATTACACATACTGTCCTGGCCACTGTATTCCTTGAGTCTGTGATTCTCTTACCTACTAGGAAACCATTGCCAAATTCACCCTGTGACAGTCAGTTTTGTATTCCACTGCTGTGGAATATTAATGAGTCACAGGTGCTGCCTGGGAATCTGGCCACAAAGTCTGTTATGATACAGGGAACATCACACACTACCTGAATATTGAATTGGCTTCTCCTGTTCCTGTAGATGTATTCATTTGCTGAGGGGGGACATATTTTCAATATGTCTGACATCAACACAGCCATTGACTTTGGGGAACTGTGCTTCCCTGTAGAACATCAATCTGGTTTGTTGCAATAACTAGGGGATATTGGAAAATGATACATATTGGTTAACTTTGCTCACCATAATGTCCAGAAATCGGCAAAAGAACATGGAAAAGGCCCTTTGTGACTCCCTCGCCACTGCTATGACCCCTGGTAACTGCCAGAAGCTAAGAGGTGTAGGCAACACAATGCTTGCATATGTGCTGGGATCGTGTTGCTTCTGAGTGTTGGGGCCTGTATCTGAGGTTGTACCTCTGCAATTAAATCAAGTATTACCTGACTACTGAATCTGTACCTCTCATAAATCTCAACCACTGTCTGTTCACACAGGGTTACCATCACCGTGAATATCCTCTCCTGTCTCCTCCTCCTTCTCTGCCTCCCAACCAAAATCCTCATCCTCATTGCCAAAACGCACCAAGCTGCCTTCGTGAAAGAGCCTGATACATTTTGGGTACCTTTTTATAGTTTGCACATGGTTACCACCTGGTCTGAATCAATGATAATTGCATTTCCTGAATGACAATTTTGTGACTAGTCGCAATTAGGAAATCCATTGTACATGCGATTAGTGGTTCCCAATTTGGAAATCCCTATTTGCGATTTCCTATTTTCTAGATTACCAAAATGCGATTTCAGCTAAGTAGGATTCGCATTTCACACCACTTCAGATGCCTTTTCGTATATTCCGAAATAGCATTTTACATTTCCTAATGGCCCAAAATGGCGTTTTGTACCAGTTGGAAATGCAAAATACCTTCTGTTCTGTACACTTGCAGCAGTAGTACTCAACTTCACAGAAAAAGCTTCTTTAAAAATGGTTCCATCATACACAGTCGCCAAATCTTTAAGACAGATTCTTTATATCCCTGTTAAATGTATGCAGTTCTAGGAGACTTCCCACAACACCAGTTAAGGTCCGAACTGACCTTTTTAATTTCTCTGCAGCAGCAACTGTTTTCTTTGTCCAAAAACGTTCTACCCCCTTTCAGCTACAAGAGGGAATTCCCACAGAGGGACGCTGATTTAACTAGCAAAGATATGGACCAGTGCAGTCTTGGCATCAGCAGGAGAATGGTGTGCCTCTGTTCCTGGAGGAAATTGCAAGGAAGCAAAAATTCAAGAAATTCAGATCAGTTCTGGAAATAATTCCCTCCAGATGTCTCAGGCAGATGTTCCTCTGTGCAGCAGCATGGAAATCTTTTCTCTTCTTCAGAGTTGGACAGATTCTCTCATTTTGGGTCAAATATGTGGATGTTTATCAAGGACTTCTGCACACAACCCTGTCGGAAGGAACACTTTTCTGAAAATTTACTAAAGCCATTTAACTAACCAGAAAAGGTTTTGAGAAACAATAAATGGGTTTAGGAAACATTAAATAATTGCTTTATGGAATACCAATTAGGTATGTATAAATGTGTTGTGACTGAAATCCAGTTGCAAAACAATAATATTTTACCAACACAAAGTTGCTGGTAACCATTTCTCAAATGGGAAGGGGTTCTAAGGGATGCCTTTGCCTTTGTGAATGGTGACAACAAGATTTTTACGAGTAGGCAGTTCTTACAAGGACCACTGCCTTATCCAAAAAAAAGTTTGTAAACATTTAAATTTTCTTTTCAAACGCATCTTGTTTTCCTTTTTATGAAATGGGCTGCATTAAAAAAAAGATATTTTTCCCCGCTCACCCCTATCCATTTCAACCCGGCCTTCCCTCCGGCGTTGACGGATGGACCCTTTGGTGTCTGGAGGGAGGGTGGCTGTAGGGCCCTCACCCACCTGTTCCACGGTGCCACGCCCCTTACTTTCCATAATTGTATGAGGGACTATGGTGTTCTGCCCACTGAGCGCTTTCGTCATCTTCAGCTCCTCCATTGGGCGACGTCCCCTGGAGTGGTAGATGCAGCTACTAGACCATTGACGAAGTTTAAAACCTTTATTCTTCGCACATCCACCATGAAGGGGGCGATTTCTTTTCTGTATGGGTTGCTACTAGACACCGCGGTGTCCCCTCGACCTCGATATATGGATCACTGGGAGAGTACACTTGGGAGGGACATTTCCGACAGCGAATAGAGGAGCTTATGGCGGGATGTGACGGCACATAATCATTCTACTGATCTCAGAGAGGCTCATATGAAGCTTATATTCGATTGGTATCTGTATCCGTCCAAGTTGCACCGAATATTCCCGACTACCTCAGATAAGTGTTGGCGAGGCTGCGGGATGTTGGGTGACTTCAGCCACATCTGGTGGGACTGCCCCACTATCCGGCCATTCTGGTCAGAAATCCTCTCCCACATCAAAGATGTGCTGGGATACCCACTCCCGGACTCAATGGACTTTGTCCTGTTGGGCCTCAGGGATCCGCAGCTTGAACATCAAACTAGAGCTGATAAGCGCATTATGTGGCTGTGTCTGGGGGCGGCCAAGCTGACTTTGGCAGCCGCTTGGAAAAGCCCGACTGCTCCTGCCATTTCTTTATGGCATGCACGGCTATGGCGACTACTGAGTGTGGAGCGACTTTCAGATATCTTTATGGGGAAATTTAAAAACTTCATGTTCAATTGGGGTCCCTTGGTTAGGTTTTTGTCACGTGGTTTGCCTTCGGCAGTTTGCCCTTCGGCGCTACGTGCGCTACACCTCTTTCAAATTTAATCACCTGTATGTATGATGATGTTTTGAGTGCGTGATGGTCGCCACCACTGGGGGGGGCGGGGGGTAGGGGGAGAAGGGGGGCGGGGTGTTGAGTTGGGGTTGTTGTTCTTCTCTTAGTTGCGACCCGAAGCACCTCTGCAGGCGAACGGCCTGGCCTTTTTTTTTTCTATGTTTGTGATCATGACTGGCACCCTTCTTCTTCTGAGAACTTTGCACTAGCCGCTGGGACATGGGTGCGCCTTTCGGACAATGTAGACTGAAGTTCCATATCACTAGCACTCCTGTTGACTTTGCTGGCTGCCGTCCCTTTTGATGTACTTTTGGGCTTTTTTATTTGCAATAATGTTCTTCAGCACCCCCTGTGTGGGGTTATGTGGCGGAATGTCGCCTGTTCCTTTTTCCTCCTTCTCCTTATTTTCTTGTCTTTTTTTTTTCTTTTCTTTTTCCTCTCTTTTTCTACTTACAACCTTGCAAAATACAAACAAAAAATTTTACAAAAAAAAAGATATCTTTATTTAAAAGCAATCACAGGCGTGGTGGTTTGCTGACACCAGCAGGCCACCGTGCCTGTGACTGTAGTCAATTGTTGTAGATTGAATTTTACAGCCGACTGCATTCATATGTATGAGGTAAGTTGACTTGCGACCCACTACTATTCTGTATTTTATAAACTGATTTATTAATACATAGGTTGGTTCATAAAATTCGAATGTGTTTGATAAAAGAGCGTGTGCAAATTGTGACACTTTTTACCTAATGCATTCTCTGTACATGAGAACAAAAATGTTTTAAGTTTAACAAAACCTAATAACAAATAATAATTATTAACATGCTCAAGTAATTAATATTTTACATAAATTGAAGTTAAGTGTCAGTTAGACCAAACTTGGTTGGTGCTCAGAAAAACGTGACACATAAACAAAGTAACATATAGGTGAATCACACTAAATTGGTACACTCACAGCCCAAAATGCAATAATAGAATGATTGAACATGTTCATGACGATGTTTCGATCCCGTATGGGTATGGGATTATTATCAGGACTCTTATTGGGGAATGACTGATAGCAAACTATGAAAAATAAAGGAATAATTAAAAATTAAACATTTTAGAGAAAATATATAGACACATTAAATAACTTGTGAATAGAAAAGCACACATCATGCTCTTCTTAAATGAATGCCCATGGTAATCACTACAGGGAAGTAAGAGTAACTGACTAAAAACAAGCATGGGGCAAAAAAGAAAGGAACGAGCAAGAACTGGAATAGATGGAAGAGCATCTGTGCCCATCAGCCCCCTTTGTCCTCTCCCACGCTACATCCGGGGCCCATAACACCTGGTCTTGGTGAGTACCAACCCTCCCAGGAGAACTATTCCAATTCTTGCTGTTTCCATTCCTTTTCATCTCTCGTTTGTTCCTTATCAGTTTCTTTACTTTCCTGTAGAGTTTACCTCAGACATTCATGGGAGCAGAGCATGATGGCCAGACCCTGTACCCAACCGCTGCGAGTGCCCAACCTACCACTGCACTCAGCCTTTCCCCATGCTCAGCGTGGTGTTGGCCACAAAGTCTACTACCACCTGTCCGCAGGCAGCCAGCCACCTGTGGACCCCAACTCCACTTTCTTTCTTGAAAAATGTTGGCATCACTCTCCAGTGTTATTTAGGTTATAGTTTTAATAGTAATAAAGCTTTTTGTTTACCTAATAACCTATGCGCCGTGTATCGAATCTTCATGAAACTTTCTAATGAAATGTTTATCCACCTCAGCTCTTTGCTGGAAAATTTAGGGGTGATCTGACAAGCGAGTAACAATAAAAAACCAAGGCTCCTAAAATGTAAATTTCCCAGGATAATTTCCTGTAGGAAATTTTGGGAAGGGATACAGAAAAAATGGTCAAATGGAGTTACACCGAATTTGGAAGAAATTAGCATAAAAATATATTGATTTTTGATTGGATGATCCCTCTGAAGTAACTCACATGTTACATCACTCATAACATGTTAAAATACATCATTGATAACATCATTGTTGACCTCTCCGGGAATGACTGTCCACATGGTGAAGACCATGTGCATCAGAGACTTGCTGATTCGTTTTTCATTAATTGCCCAAAAGAGTTTGGCTATCTGCAAAAGCTTTTATATAGGGTAACGTTTGTATTTAGTGGGTACTTACTCTCCTAAGGGGGGTTGAGTGTCTAAAGGGAGTGGGCTCTGCATGACAAGTTGTGCATAGATGTGAAGATTGTATGCAGCATGTACTTCTCCACCCATGTGTGCTTGATTGGCAACAAGAGGTTTACTATCTGCAAAGTGTTTGGTTCAGCGAGAAGGCTGTGTGTAGTTAGCGCTTCACCACCTAAGAAGCAATGGGAGTCTAGCTGTAGTAGGTTCTCCGTGAAGGGGTTCTTCTCAGTAGGTGCTTTCCTACCTGCGTCTGGCTCATTGCACACAAGATGTTGTCTATCTGAGAAGTGTTTGGTACAGGGCACAGGCTGTGCGTAATTGGGGCTTTGCCACCTAATAGGGTTTGTGTGTTTAGAGGAAGTGGGTTCTACCTGAAGAATTATTCACAGGGCAAAGACCAAGGGGTTTGCCCACTCATATCTGGTTGATTGTTCACATGATAACAGCTATCCCCAAAAGTGTTCGGGGCAAAGGCCAAGTGTCATACCCTGGTCTGCCTGTACTGATCTTCTCTATTTTTGTCCCTGTTTTCTGGGTTACTGTCTGTACTGGAATTTCTGTTTGAACAAACATGTGAAGCTGAGTTTTCTTCTGACCACAAGGTTGCCTGATATGCTTGTTTGTTGTTTATTGCCCTAACAGGATAGGCTGATTGGTCGAAATCCTCTGTTTCCTGCTGACTACAAGGTTGCCTGGTAGGCTTGCCTATATGTTCAGCTGTCTTGCCATCTAATTGAATGCCTCCATTTCCTTCCTTAGTTTCCTGCCATAGTTAACCTTCTAATTGACAGGAAACACTTAATAATCTTCAAGAGGACACCAGTGCCTAATGCATTTGTTTACTCAACCTTCAACTTCATGTCGACAGGAAACACTTCTTCTTCTAGAAGGCTACAGATTAACACTTATATGACAGGCTATAAATACAGCTTTCAAAACAGCCCCCTTCTTTACTTTGTCATCCATCTTGAGAGAAAGGTGCGTCTCCCATCAGCGCCACCCTTGGGTTCTGAGTCCAAACGCCAGCGGCAAAGAAAATCTGGACATCTTCACCTTAAAGCTGAGGGCCGGCAACCCCTCATGGAACTCGATACCTTTGAGGCAGCTTCCTACAATCTTGAAACCTGCAACCTGGTTGATAAGCTGGCACCACTATGCCCCTATCGCCTTGACTAAGACCATCTTTACCCTTTTTAACACTCCAGCAATTTCGGCACACTACTTGGACCTCAGGTTAAGGCACTAACAGGGCCCTTCAAGTTTTCTGTATCCTCTTTTTTTTTTTTAAATCAAAGACACCCTAGCAATCTGAGTTTGAGTAAGAAAGCCTTGGCCAAAGGAAAATGACTTGTTCTATGTAATAACACAATGTTAAAGACAGATGAAGATTTCAGAATCATGTAAGCAGGGACTAAAGGATTCACGTTCAGGATTTAGAGCAGGGGTCAATGCTCAAGGACCCTTCAGATTCACTCAAAATTCTTACATTTGTCTGATTTGGTATGTTTCATTAAAGGCTCACACCTCAGGCTGATTGTAAGGGATTATTGTATGGTTGTCTGAAATGTGTGAATTCTTGTTGCAGAGTACCTCTCCTGACTGAAAGAGTGCACAGTGGCACTAGAACTTGAGGGGTCTGTTCAGAAGGATTAACATCCATCCGCCATCCTTTTCACAGGAGCTCCAGATGCACCTGAACCATGTCTTTCTCTCTCTCCCACCTCCTTCCCTCTGTGTTAGTCACCGGTAGCAGTCGTCTCCTCTGATACTAAAAATTAACCTCATGAGGAAGTGGTGGAATATCTTCTCTTCTGTAGAAGTTCTGAGAATTCAGGTGTGTAGCCCTTGGTGTGGCAGGAGAGACTCAGAATTGTTTAGGATCATTGTTGTTCAAGAAAAGAATTAACTGGGACACTGCCGAGTAATAAAGGTCTCCCCAGTATCACTCTCTACATCCAGGCACCTGAACAAGCTGTCCCCTAGCATCATTGGAGAAGGTGGTGACTGAGAGGAGCCACTCACCCTCGGACAATAGCAGTTTGTCAAGCATAAAGGGCCAATCTTCGTTTGGCGACAATTCCTGTTTTCAAGGCAGTCGCAGGTGGAAGGTAACTCTGGACAGCAAAAAAAGCGGGGGACGGTGGAGGACATAAAAATACCACTCAAAATTCAGTGATTTGGTGCCCTTTATTATGCATCTACACAGCTATTCAGATTTCTGCCAAATATGCAAGATGATCAGGTGCATTCAGTGAAGATGAAATGGGCCTCTGTTTTTTATTGTGCTTGGGCAATCCCTGCATGAAGCGGCTCTTCAGTTTACCAGGGCTTGCTCAAGTTGGCTTAGGTTTTTGTCTCCTCAGATTAGTGGTCTTACAGCATCAGTTCCCTCACAGTAGAAATATCCATCTGCATTCAGACTCATTATGCCATTGTCCACATCACATCATTGTCATGTCCAGTGTACCAGTATGTATAGCACTATAATATGCCAGTCATCATCCTCATATATATAAAGCCCCATAATATCACCTGAATTTACATTGTTCAAATATTTTTAGCAATACCACAATCAGGTGAATTTCCACAGTGCCAAAGGATGTACAATAACTCAACTAGGCAAGTACTGCCCACCCCCATGGAAAGGACCATGACCTTGCCCGGACTTGCCCATTGTACACAGCACCACAGCTAAGCCAGTTTCCACTAAGTACAAGTATGTCACACCACAGAGTGGAGCTAGTGATTGCTCAGTTTGTAACGCCCACAATTGCAAGGTTCATAGGCTGCGGTGATTGATCCAATTTTTGGACATCTTTCTAATGTAAGTTACCTCATGTTGAACGATCACAGCTGCTGTGGCTTGTTGCCAGGTTTACCCTATCTGGTAACTGTGTCAGTCACTTGCTTTATGCAAGTATTGTTTCCAAAAACCAAGACAGTCGCAGTTATGGCCTTCACTGAACATCTCTTCTATACCAATTGATACTTTAAGCAGAATGAAAGCCATTCTTTTGCAAAAACTGTGCCACTGACCTCGGCCAAAGAAACCTAAAATCTGCAAGTCGCAAGGACTTCTGCAGAGATACATGCCCTCTTAACTACAAATTTCGTATACATTTCTCAGAAATGTTAAGTCATATCTTAAACATGTCTTATACGAGAAGTATTGTACATGTATTTAAGACAGTATTTTTGGGACTGTTAGCACCTTTTGAAGCAGTCCTAGGAATATTTCCAAACTTCGTGCACTCTGTGTTTGGCGGATTGCCTGTCATTTTGGGACTTGCTGCAGGGATACAATTTTTCTCCTACCGCTGCGATATGGCAAGTCAATCCACAAGTGGCACCCAGTTCACCATGAAGACAACTCTACTGGCGATGAAGTGTCATGAGCGCATCATCCAAATTTTGGGACTACCTCGTCTAAGGGAATTAAATACCACATGGTTTCTACCATTCTGACCAATTTGACAAGATTGCATCTTACCTGTTCTGCGCTGCCTACTATGTGGAGACGAATGCGTGCCATACACATGTCTGACACTCTCATCAGTCATGCCAATGGATGTTGATACTTTGCCTGAACCAGTAACGGCCCATGCACTGTGTTGTCCCCAGCGGCCACCAATTCCGATGACGGCATTCATTGAGATCTCACAGATGCAAAATGCTGACGGTGAGGTACGAGAGGAAACAGGAACACAGGTATCATCCACTACGAACATTGCTAATGCGACCAATGCTGATGGCGATGCTTCACATCTATGTGCGATTGATCTTCTTAACAAGGTAATCCAACTCTCACCTACAATGGTAGACAAATTCTTTACAGACTTAGAAGATTTGATGTTTTCTCCAAACAATAACATTGACTTTTGATTTGACACACAGTGTTCTGAGAGACTCTGAATTGGACCTTCATGTTTTCAAAACAAAGTTCTAACTTTGGAACTCTTTTTTTCTATGATCATTAATTTTTCCAAATTTGTATTTTTCATTTTTTGGCACAAGGTAATCTGCTTAAAGTAGAACTATTCATAGAGAACTAGAATTCTTTGGAAAACTTCCATAGACAATATTCAACCTTGTCCACATAACAAATAGTTTTATGTAATACTAGCAGCCCGTCCCAACCTTGTCCGGGAGCAATCAGGCTTTCCCGACCCCCGCCCACCCTGACATTGTCCAGCAGCCCGGGACCCCGCCCACCCCGCCCCCCGCCCGCCCCGACATTGTCCAGCAGCCTGGGCCCCCGTCTGCCCCGTCCCCCGCCTGCCCCGTCCCCTGCCTGCCCCGACCCCTGCCTGCCCCGACCCCCGCCTGCCCTGACATTGTCCGTGGGTCCCCCGGAGCCTTACCTCAGCCACCGCTCCTCCCCCACGCTCCTCAGTTCACCACTCCGTGGGTCCCACGGAGCCTTACCTCAGCAGCCGCTCCTCCCCTGCGCTCCTCAGTTCACCGCTCCGTGGGTCCTCCGGAGCCTTACTTCAGCCGCCACTCCTCCCCTGCGGTCCTCAGTTCACCGCTCCGCCGCTCCTTGCCGCTCGTCACCGCTCCTCCCGCCTGTCCGCCGGTCCTCACCGCCTGTCTGCTGCTGGTCACCGCTCCTCCCCCGCGCCATGTCCGCCGCTCCTCCTCGCGCTCCTGTACGCCGCTCCTCCCCGCGCTCCTGACGTCAGCACGCAGGTCGCGGCCGGCGGTACTTTGAAGGAACTACTTTTTTTTTAAAGTAAATTTTTTAAATAACGCATATTTTTATGGTTTATATAGCCTATGTCCATCTGCACACCCTGATGATTACAATGATGTATCGGGTGTGTGGATTGGCGCTGTGGTTCCAGAGTTTACCCGCCGCAAAGGTTCAAAGTTCTTGCTTTATAATAGTAGTATAGATATAGATGACATAAAATGGTATCTGCACCTTTTTCTTCTGGATTAAAGAGCCATTTCATAAATGTATTTTCGTGATTCATTCAGACAGCATTTACAAATGTCAACTTTATGCTTCGAATAAAACATTGCTTTGAATGCCTAATGCGCTTTTGTGTACAACCAGTACCATTGCATTTTATTGTGTTTTGGGTGGGTTTTAACACATCATGTTTAGATATGTTTAACATGTTTAGAACTTAGTAATGTCGTACATAAGAAAGTGGAGTGGATGTTGTATGGCATTTTAGATTCTGAATGGATTTTCCCGATTCATGCCTTATATAGGTACAATTCACGTTGCCCTTATATAGGCTTAGAAATCAAGTCCATATTTAGGCATAGTCCAGGCAGCCCAAATACAGGTATGGCTACAGGTATGGCTACTTCCATCCGTTCACCAACCGTCACAACGATTTCTTGGAAAACCAGCTTAAGCCGTTAGGGATTTCCCCTTGCTTGAAAATTGATTTCTCCAAGAACCCAGTTAGTTTTCCAATGAACACCTATTCCTTAGGGGTTCATTCATGACGTTCATATGCCCGACTTTACGTCAAACATGGCATTCCTAAACACCTTTAAGGTATAAATATACCTTCACTTGCTATGGCAAAGCACGGTGGTTCGGAGCAGTTCGACGACCTACTTGCCCGACGCAGCTCGCTACATCAAGTGCTGAAGGAACCGACTCTCCAGCTGACGCACTGATCAGGAAGCTGCCCTCCTATGGTAAGAATCCAGCTCCAGTGTTTCTGACTCCCCTTGTGGGGTGTTGGGAAATCGATTCCCGAGACAGAGATACCTGACCTCCCAAATTCCAAGGTATGGAGCTGATTAGAACCTAGAGAAACCTTTGGAAGATTCTTGGAAAAACTAAACCTTTGCAAAGACCATACTTACTTCTTCCCTCATACTAGACCTAGGTTAGGTACATTGGGTTAGGCATATTTTAGAAGCACCAGTTGAGTATTTTAGCCTATGTTATTTATGTATGTATTTTTATATGGCTTGGAAACCATGCAATGCTATAACAGTATTATTTCATAATACTATTCTCGCTGTACGCATTATACTTTGCATTCTGTCTAAAGATTGTAGCAGTTCACTTCTCTTGCATGAGAAAGAAGACTGTTCAATAAACCTTTTATTGAAAACGCCTGTCTCTCTATTTCTCTGCAACTCTGTAGAAATGTAGCATGCACAATTGACTGAGTGAAATACTTATCTATTGTTTCTATGACTCTTAAGATATTTTCCAGTCCTAGAGAAACAAACTTGTCATGTTTATGCGGTTTCCAGAAACAAATCCCTTTTAATGAATTTGAGAAAGTTTCAGGTGACCTCTGAGCTAGCTGACACTCACAATTAAGTTTAGTATATTCTATAGAGACCTACTGACCTACGTCCTACGTCATATCTATAGGATATAATATTCCAATGCGCAGAGCCTATTGGGAATATAGGAACTACACTACAGAATGACTGGGCCAGTATTTGAAGCCCCCTAGACAGGCAAGTCTATGCAGTGCCTGCATACAGAGAGCACCAGAATCGAGCCAGCACACCTTTAGAATGTAATCAAAGCACTTCAGCCAGGCCGGCATTCACACAACCACCTCATGCACTTAAAAAAATAATTCTTAAACTGCTGAATAGATTTACACCAATCTAAGGTACTCCTCTCAGTAAACTTCTAATTTTATGCAAAAATAAATATAATTCTCTTCAGTGTTTTTTCCTATGGGAAACACTGCTTTTTGTTCTATGACAATCTATGACTGGTTAGACTTTAGTTTTGCAATGCCTTCTGCAGATTTATCAAATGTTCGAAAATATATGTGAATACATATATCTGCTGAAAAAAGAAATTGAAAAGGTACCACTCTGGCTGAAACTCGTAGAGCCACCAAAATTCACCAGTGATTGTTAGCAGTGCATACTACTCACATCACATCTTTCATTACCCACTGTGTTAGTCTCACAATACTTATTTTTTTGTTTAATGTACCTTTTCCAAATTGGTGTTTGTGCATGGCTGTGAGTGGAACTTATAGCATGTGTTGTGTGTCATAGTTACCTAACCAGCCAATGTCAGTGGTTTTTCAACTTGATCAACAAACATACACTCACTTTTAAATGTTATTTTTATTCCATTTTATCGTTTTTTTATGATGCACCAAATTTCCAACCCCTCTGAGCATGGCCTGCATGTCACACTATGCTGGACTGGCTCCCTTGCTTCACTGTGTAGTTCATATATCGCATGCTCCCAAGGCTGCCACTGATGCTATTCAATGGACTGGCCACCTTGGCTTCTCTTCTCACCGTACTGAAAGTATTTCTCATTTACCCAAAGTCGCGACTGGCAAGGTTTGCTGACATTTGCTGGACTGGCCCCTTAGATTCCCACTATATATGACATATATCTCATCCACCCAAAGTGAACAATCAGACTGTTTACTGGACTGGCTCCCTTTAGTACATATTTCTCATATGCCCAAAGCTCAAGTTCAAGTTCGGGCATTTGTATAGCGCACTACTCACCCAGAGGGTCTCAAGGCGCTTGGGGAGGGGGTTCATTATTTGTCGAATAGCCAGGTTTTAAGTTCTTTTCTGAAGGAGATGGGGTTCTGAGTAAGGCGGAGGTGGGTGGGGAGTGAGTTCCAGCTCCTGCTGAAACTGTTCATTGGACTAGCCCCTTTGGCTTCTCATTGTGTAATATGTATATCTTGTGAATCCAAAGCTGCTGTTATTTGCTGGACTGGCTCCTGTGGCTTCTCACTGTGTGGTACATGTATCTCATGCACCACTGGACAGGCCATCTTGGCTTCTCACTGTGTAGTACAAACTGCCACTGACACTCTTCACTGGTCCAGCCCCCTTGTCTTCTCACCCTGTAGTACATATATCATGTACCCCTGTACTGGGCCCCTTGGTGTCTCACCCTGTAATATAGAATTGTTATGCACCCAGAGCTTAGAGTAAAGGCCCACTACACTGGGAAGAAACTAACAAAACCAGTGCTTTAGATATTATGGATTAACTCTGTGGTATGTCAAGGTTGCCATGGGGCCTACTGTATATAAAGAAAAGTGACTCCTCATTCCTGGTTAGGAACCAAAAAATACACAATTGGGTGTAGTAGGACCATTACACCTCTGAAATCCGGTGTCACTGCACCTACTGCATCATTAATAGGTACACCGCTGACTGAACTACCGATGCCTTCCCTTCCATGCTGACTCCTGGGCTTGCTTCAGCTGTTGTGCAGTTCCTAGTAAGGTACACTTGCCTCTGGAGTGATGTTCTTATCACACAAAGTCAGTAGAAAGAGTATCACATTCATGTTGTGCCATAGGGAACAGCACTGACCACTGACGCATATGTGTGGAAAAGGCCGCTTTAATGAAGCAGGTGTACATCACAACATCCATTTATATAACCCTAGGCAAAATGCGTTACAAAACTATGACCTCACTAACTATGCATAATCACTGCCTACCAAATTGGCCTAAACCGCCTTTCCTAATAGTCCCCCCCACAATAGCCCAAATTGAACTGCCTGACACTTTAACTATACTCTACCCCTTAACTAAACTGTAAAACTTTTACTTTGTGCCTTCTGCAGGTATCAGCTTACCCCCCCCCCTTCCCTCTCAAATTGCCTGACCTATCTCAACAACAAACCATCACCCAGAAAAACTCTCCAATTCGAGTTTTTCTGCCCCACCCCACGCCTAACAAAAGCAATCAATCATAACTGATAGGATGCACTGTTGATATCTCGGGGAACATTGTCTACCATAAATAAATGCCTAAAGCTACCAACAACTCCTCTCATAGTGCCACGCAGTAACCTGTGTATTTCTGCAGGAGTGAGCTGGAATCTGAGTAGCCTTGTCCCAACACCTCCACCAGGCTCAGGGCTCCAGAAACCGAAGTATCTAAGAACACCTGAGCCCAGTAAGGGAAAGGGGGATGGGATATGAGAGAGAGATAATACTTTGTTTGCCTCCGCATTTTGTATTGCATCGTGACTCACATTTGGAGCCCGAAGCTATCTATTTTCCACTGTGGCCCAACAGCCGGTCGCCGCATGCATGCACTGTGCCTGCTCTGAAATAATACCCGGACACAGTGTTGCTGGTAACTCAGCCCCGGCCTCGATCTCGTCTCCTGATGCCACCACAGGCTGGGGCTCCTTTTATTGTTCTATGCCCACATGATCACGGACCGTCCATTAATCTTACTAGTATGGGAGTTAGCACATCAACACCGCTCCGGTCAGGTGCTACCTAAACTTTCCCGTGCCACGCCTGTTACGTCACAGGAGTGACACTACATTCCTCCCCAAAACAGATCCTTGAAACCTGCATACATAGAAAATGAAAACTTCACTGGCACCATGCACAATTCTGAACACCTTCATATCAACGGTTCAACAACATCACCATTACAGGATCAACCAAATGACAAAATGGAAATGTCTTACATGCAATGATCCCTCAGCCTGGTAGACGCCACAGGGCTGCTCTTCAGACCTTATCTGGTGCATGTGTCATGCTCTGACGCCCTGCTGGACAACATCGCTCAGGGAGTCCCTGCTAAAACAGAGGGGAGTTCCAGTTCAGGCTTCAGTGTCCGGGTTACGTGTCGCCTGTAGGTCACTTTCAGAACAGTCCAAATCATGGGGCCCAGAAAGCAATACAATTCTAGTGAGATTCTCTCCACTTCTCTGTGCAGTGACACGAGTGCCTTTCCAATGGGTAACAGCCCAGGGTTCTGATTCAAAAGGCAGATGGAACTTTCTGCTAATATTATGATTCTGCATTAACACCACAACACCCACCTGGAGGTCAAATGTTTGTACTCTCCGTCAACGACTGGCTTGATCATTTCTGTTTTGATGGTGAGCTTGCATGTGATGATCATCAATCACATTTGGCTGCCACAGAGGAAGTTGTGGAATGGAATCCACTACTACTCACCCAATGGATAGCTGCCCCGGGCCCTCCCTGTGGTGGAGTGTGGGGTTTGGTGATACTCACGAAGGACGGAATAGATCGCAAGTTCAAGAGAATGATGGCTCACATGGGCGATCCGAATGATCTTATTCAACATGCGCATAGCCCGCTCTGCTTCGCCATTTGACTGGGGCCACAATGGCATAATCTCCTTGTGAGTTATGCCAAGAGAGAAGAGATAAGTTGCTACCTCCTGTCCATGGAAGGGAGGAGCATTGTCTGTTTGCAACTCCTTTATCAGTCCATGAGTGGCCATCACCTTCTCCAGTTTAGGGATCATGTCGCCAGCACTCAACTATGGTATGATCTCCCCTTCCGGACGCTTAGAGTGATCATCGATCAATACAAATGTGTGCCTTCCACTCGGTAGGCTCCCAAAGTCGAGACGGACACAGGTCCATGGACGGCGTGGTCCGGGCTCAGTATTACAGGGTATGGCAGACTGGCCTCACCAGTGGCCTGGCACCAAGGGCAGGATCTCACCACTTCCTCCACCTTCTAATCCATCAACAGGATCCTTACCTTAGTCCTTAATCAACTTTTTGTTTTCGCCATGCCCTGGTGTCCAGCATGGGCTAGTTGAATGACTCGTTCCGCAAGTGCGGTAGGTATAACCAGGCAATGTGCTCTCAGCAAGCACCCCATTGAGTCTCCATTCAGTTTCTGGCCTACATGATACAGGCTTTCCATTATCCGTCGTGCTTCCGGTGTGAATGCGCCCCAGTCCATCTTAACTTTCTGCCATTGGTTACTCAGGCAGGCACTTATCTCTGTGGGTTTCTTCACACAGGACTTCCATGGATAGTGGAATGGGACATGATCGTGCGGCCACATAGAGAACATATTCCTCCGTCTCATCGGCATCAGTTTCCTCACCGGGCATGGCTGCTCGATGATGGCGAGACAGGTAATCTACAGAGTTGTGGGATCATAGACGATATTCTACCTGACAGTTGTACTCCTGCTGCTGGAGCATCCATTTTTCAATTTGTGAAGGTGGCTTGGCAGCCGTTCCATCACATAACGGAAGGAGCGGCTTGTGGTCAGTTGCCATGATGAATGGGTGTCCATATACGTACAGGTGGAAATGTCGACAACCCCAATGAATGGCAATGGGTTCCTTCTCGATTTGAGATTATCTCCGTATTGGTTAAGAAGCGATTGGTAAAAGCTACTCTAGCTAGTCCTCTTCCTCTGAGCATTTCTGCAGCAAGACGGCGCCCAGTACTTTCAGGCCGGCATCCACAGCAATCATGGTGTTCTTCTGCAGACAAAATAGGCCAGCAATTATGGTGTTGGAGGAGAGACCATCTTTGATGGCCTGAAAGGCAGCTTCCTGCTCAGGGCTTCAGGACCATGGGACTGACCCCTTGGTGAGCTCGCGTAAAGGTTGTGTTAGCGTGGTGAGATCTCTGATGAACCGACCACAATAGTTGACCATCTCTAAAAAGCTTTATACCTCTGTTAGGTGGCCGGAGAAGATGCTTCTTTAATGTCTCTAACTTTCTCTGGATCGGGCGTCCCTCTGACCGACGAGAAGACATATCCGAAGAATTGTAGCTTCTGTGGAATGAACTCGCACCTGTTGCGGTGAAGGGTCAGTCTAGCTTCTTGAATCCTCCTGAGCACCCTTGTCAGCCTAGCATCGTGTTTGGCAATGGTTTTCGCTTGAATAAGGATCTCATCACTGATGTTTACAACCCCAGGAAGGTCCGCCAGTAGTTGCTGAAAAGAATTCTGAAATACTTCGGCCTTGCTGGAGACATCGAATCTCAGCCGAGTGTATCGCCGAAGGCCCACATGGGCTGAGAAAGTTGTGATGTATCTTGACTCTTCATCTAGCACCAGCTTGTGATATCCTGACAGTAGATCGAGTTTCAAAAACCAACACGCTCCGCTCAATTCTCGGATCAATTAGTCTATTGTGGGGGTAAGGTGTTGTTCTCTTTTTATTGTCACGTTGGGTAACCGCATGTCTACACATATTCTTACTACCCCCTGGTGCTTTGGTTTTCTGGTGACAACAATAGGAGAGACCTACAGGGTGGGTCCTGTCACTTTCTCGATGATGCCCGCAGACTCAAGTTTGGCCAACTCTTTTTCAACCAGGTGTCGTAAATGAAAGGTTATGCATCGGTGATGCGGGGCTACAGCCTGCACAGTGGGGTCTTTGTGCAGGTGTATTTCCTTCCCTTTGAGTCGTCCAATACCTTCAAAGATTGCCAGAAATTCTGCCAATATGAATGGCCTCCTGATGAAGTCCAAAAGCGAAGGAAACAATGCCTAAGTCTTCCGCCTCCCTGCACCCCAAGAGCATGCAATGGCCTTCCTCTGCAATGTATATTTGCGATATTATGGATTTGGAGCCATACGAGATAGTGGTCTTGAACTTTCCTCACATCACTAGCGGCTGGTCTTGACCACACACAAATACCTTAATGTTCTCCCCGTTCAGAGGTGGGGCTGGCTTCCTAGTCTCATATGTTTCTGCCAACATTATGTTGATGGTTGCTCCAGTGTCGAGGAGCGTGGTGTTTTTTTCTCCAACCCATACTTGGCATTGCGGTAACCGACACAATGTCTGAGCAGAGGTGCCTATGGTGAAAATGGAATGGACAGTCTGTTCCTCCATGCCATCATCATCCATGTCACTGTTCCCGCTCTTGATTTCTGGGATCATGTTTACTGCGGACGATGTCCTCTAAGCTTTTCCAGATCAACACACTTGTATGAAATGGTTGAATTTACCATAGCCCGTACATTACTTTCTATGAGCTGGGCATTCCGCTAGGCCATGGGGACTTCCTCCACAGTAGCTAGAGGCCTGTGTTCTCCGATTGTACCTCCGACTTAGTTTGCTCACATGGTGTATTGTGATGGCGTTGACAGGTCCAGTCTTTACCGGAGCTTGTAGGGCAACTTCCATGTGGGCAGCCCAAGCCTGGGACAGCTCTTTGGTCCAGCCCAGTGTCAGAATGTTCACCAAGGGTTTTCCAGACTCTTCGAGTATCCCTTCCCTGAATTTGGCTGAGGCACACCCCTGTATGATTTGTCCAGTTATTTCTTTACTTTCAATATGGAATCCACATGTGCTTGTAAGTTCTTTGAGGGATGCGTGGAATGCATCGGTGAACTCCTCTGCTTGTTGGTGTGCCTGACGAAAAACAAACCTTTTGTAGTCCTGATTCGCCATGGGCTTAAAATGCGCTGTGAGAGCAGCTATGAGGGTAAGATGTGTCCTGGGGGCTGTTTCAGTGATGGACTTCGATATCTTATAAATGTCCTTTCCCCCCAAGTGCAGGATCATGGCTTTCTTCTGACCATTGTCTACGTTGGTGGCCTTGAAGAATAACATGACCCTCTCCACCCATTCTTTACATCTTGGGGCTTGTGCTGACGCAGCCCCTTCTACCAGAAATGCATAATGGGTGGTATGGTAGCCATGAGTGGTTTTACACAGTGCGCTGTTCACATGTGTTTCCCAGGTTAAACCACCATCCAGGATGTATCTGATTTTTTCCTGTGCTCTGGGTGCAACCAGCGTGCCCGCTCTTGTGTGGGGTATGGACTAGTTTGTTTCAGGGTGAGGATAGATTCTGTGCTGTGTCTTCCCTTGTAGTGCCACGTGGGCTGACTTGCCTCTTTCTGTCTTGGATGCCGGCTCAGATATACATGTGAATGGACCTCCCCATCAGCCTGCCGGTAGAGGATGTTGCGTGTCTTGATTCCTTATTGCACTTACTATTGTTCACTTTGTTTTTTTGAGGGCAGCTTTGCTCCCTACTTCCTGCATTGCACTGTGTCTCGCCAGCATGATGTCTTCCGCAATAACTTGCTGCGGCTCAGGATTCATGTACTCCAATTCAGGGGCAGTGGCACGAGCACCCTGTGCGTCCATCTGCACTTACGGTGGCCACAGACTCTTCAGGGTGACACACAGTGACGACCCTTGTTGCCAATAATGCCATGTGGCTCGCGAGTGGAGCCCAACGCTATCTATGCTCCACTGCGGCCCAAACTTCCAGTCACTGCATGCGTGCTCTGTGCTTGCTCTGAAATAATACCCGGACACAGTGTTGCTGGTTACTCAGCCCCGGCCTCGATCTCGTCTCCTGATGTCACCTGGGGCCGGGGCTCCTTTTATTGTTCTATGCCCACATGATCACGGACCATCCATTAATCATACTATTACGGGGGTTAGGACATCAACACCCATGAGGTCAGGTGCTACACAAGTTGTGGACTGCTATAGCTTAGTATAGTCTCCGGATTCTGGATATAAAAAATGTCAATTATATTAACTGATTTAGATTCAGTTCCCTACATTACTTCTCTACTCTCCAGGATTAACGCTGGTACCTTGCTATTACCTCTTTCCAGGTTGCTTCACTAGGGGAGTTCACTGGCTAGAATTAAAAGTTGTGCCATAAATTAAGACATATAGTTACTACAGTGATTATTCTTTCTTTCTTTTGTTTTTTTTAAAAAAAACACCTTTATTGTACAGTTCAATAAAATTAAAAGCACGGGCCAACAACCGCAGGGTCAGGCCGCAACACAAGAATAAGACCCACTATACTATCAAATGACACAGCTCTTCAGCCGACAACCCTGAGGTCCGGCAGCGAATCAGGATAAACATTGTATTGAACTCACAACATGTTACAGGATAAGACGAAGGTTTCATTTTATGTTTACCCCCCCCCAACCTAAAAAGAAAGGAAAAAGAAACAGACATATCTGGTGCCATACATTCAAACACTATGATAAAGTGAGCAGGTACAAAAATAGAATAATCACAGATCAATTTAAAGGGGACGACCGAGACGCCTGCGCTAGCAAGCACAAAACAGGATGGACGACAAAGCAATCTATAACCCAACGCAATTGCCCGCACACAGACCCCGTCCACCCATTAACGCCAGGATAGAAAAAGAAGTACGGTTATAAGATACTGGAATACATACGAAATCAGGATAATACCCCAACGTTATGAAAGGAGAGCGAAAGGAAAGAGTAAGATAAAGAAACCATAAAAACTAAACTAACTAACAAAACTGTAGACCCATCCCCCCACCCTGCACCCCTGCATGTGGCTTTCGCCTAACCCCAACTAGCAGCGTGCCTGTCGCCCGACTAACTAAACTACAAAAAGTAAAAGAAGAATGGAGGAGGAGAATGTCATACAAACTCCCGGTCACCTTTCCCCCCGCCAGAAACGAACAACCCCTGTCCTAAGACCACAGAGTACTCAAAAATATTATAGACAGAGCCAGACAGGGGAGACGTTGAACACCGCCCAACCTCCCGCAAGCATTACGTTAGCGAATCCCTTGTCCTTTAAAGCCCCGAAATCAGACCAAGACCAACAGTCTCATCCTTGACCCCACCGATCTTTCATGCGGACTCCGTCCGGTAACACCATCACCGCCCCAGGAGAGACAAAGTTCGTAGGAAGTTCAATTAAGATTAATATGAGACCAGTCGAACACATTGAGTCTCTGCAAGCATCCACCACCGGTAGGATCTCCCTCACCGACATGCAGTCCAGATATCCTTTCCTCCGTAGATGTAAAAGAACCACAAGGGCGGGAAGGGACGGTAGTGACTTTCGGTTTTTGCTAGTCGTAGTCTCAAGGAGTGAAGAACCAGGTAGCTCCACAATAATCGGCTGCAATGGTGAATGCAGCAATACCCCCAGAGAAACAATTCCGCAAGTATTCTGCAAACAGGTCAATGGCGTCAAAACTTTATCACGCACGGGATCTCCATCCTCCTTTACTACGGGCATCATGGAGAATCAGTTCATTGAAAGTCATGCAATAGAACAGAGCCAAGACTCGGTCGCCCAGTTTCGATGTCACCAGCGATCATTTTATGGACAATGGTCTCCAGATGCAATTGAAGTGCCCCGATGGCGGCCATTACGGTCTTCAAGGACGGCTCACAGTTCGTCCGATCCACCTCCACTCGCTCGGTTCCAAGCATGGGCGGGTTCCTCAGAGCTGGGTCTCTCCGGGAGAAGAGGCAGGAGCGGAGCGGACGGCAACGGAGGGTGCATTATCGGTCAGCGGTACGCCACCGCGAGCGAGGGCCCCGGCCCAGCAGACCGGGTAGGTGGCGACCGGGTCGCCGGGGACTCCCCCCCCACAGCCACAGACGAAGCCTATCACCATTCCTTCAGTATAAAACAGACCAGACGCTCGCCACCAAAGACAGGCCAGGAGAACCTCCACTGCAAGAGATCGGACCCTGTCTGAGTCCCACGGCCGATGTTATTCAACTGCAACCCAGCTGGGCAAGTACTCAAGGCCCCGGCTCAGAAGCTGGGTTAGGCCGAGATCTTAAACACGACACAACTCCGTCAGTCTGGGCGATAAAATTCTCGGGACCACATCGTCAGATTCAGCAACAGTTCATCCACATGGGGGTCGGGCGTAAAATCAGGATATCTGGCAGGATCATCAAGCAGCAGACGGAGGTCGGCGGAGCCGGGAGCCTATGCGGCCATCTTGGTTGCTGTGTAGCTCCTCCCTCATACAGTGATTATTCTTGATTGCATTAAACCTTAATTTCTCATGAATCGTGAAATGTTCTACATACCACAGTTACTGCACAGTATCTACTGGAATCCTTGGTGAACATCTTATTACTCTGATGTACCTTATGTGTAAGCGCCTTCGGTTGTAATCAAATGAATTACTGACATCAAATAAACATATGCTACAGTCAAATCTTTAGCAACGTGTAGGGTCTTACTTGTCAAAGAAAAAACACAATGTATGCAAATCAAATAAACAAGTAAAAATCACTCGAGGTTAATTTTGCACTCAATGTTTTTGTTAAACGCACTCAAGGTTAATCTTGCACTCAACGTCTCTGTTAAGCTCACAAGATTGCTTAGGCAACTCTTCTCAAAGTCTCTGATTGTCATATTGCATTTTGTGATTAGTATGCAAAGTCAATAGCATTCATAAATGTTGGACAATTTTTTTTTTCCTTACAGATACCAGAAGCTTTGGGGGTAACGCATGCTGAGGCTCGGGGAAGGTTGTGTGTTGTTATCAAGGTTAGTTTTGTATTTTAGCAAGTGCACTAGCCGGCATGTTACTGCCTTTGATTTCTATCATTTGCCAGAGCAGCACAGAGATCCTTTTGGGTGAGTATTCAGGACTACAAGCAGCTTCTGAAGCTTGGGTACAGTTTAAATAACCGTCCGTACCCAAGATGGCCACCAGATTTGGTAATCTCATTGGATTTCTGAATTTAACGTCTAGACTTAGTTGGACATTGAGCATGTGGTTGAGAAGGCATTGGGCATGTGTTGGACAATGTATTGCACATCAGGAAGTGGATAGTCTTCCTCATCCTCCTCATTCTGATTCTCCTCGTGAGTTCCATTTAGGGGAGGTCAAAGGCTTCGTCATTGTGTGACCTAAAGCAACAGACATGCCTTACTCGTCTGCATGCCACAAACTGTGCAGGGCCGACACATAGCTGGATCAAATACAAATCCATCCCTTAGATTGACAGATGTAATTCATCTCTCCTAAAGAATGGAGATGCTTCAAACCATAACTCTGGATGCACTATGTGACCCCTGTCCCTCATCTGTACAACATGTTCACAATTCTCTGATCAGCTTCCGTCTTGCCCTGTCATTGACTGCCAGCCTGTCTGCTTCCTTCCACACTCTCCCGGGAATCAACTTCATCCACAACACATACATCCCTGCCCATCGCACTTATTCTCCTTCAAGTTTGCCTTCATGACTTTAATCAGTACCAACCCTTCTCCAGCACTAAGGGGCATATGTAGGTAGCCATTTGTGAATCGCAAATGCTTAAATTCTGCAAATTTAAGCGTTTGCGAACGCAAATCCTTGAAATGCTATGTAGGAAAGAAAAGTCGCATGCAAAATAGCTAATCGCAAAATTTGCGATTAGCAAAAATGCGAAAAATTATTTTGCAAATAAATGTGCGAATTCGCAAATATGCGTATCGGTAATTGCGGAAATCGCAAATACCGTAACGCAAAATGCGAATTCGCAAAATAATATGTAGGAAAAATTCGCTAATTGCGATTTTACGAAAATCGCAATTTTGCACTTCACAATTACCACCAACCCTGGTCAGGTGGTAACCAGGTACTACCTATATTAAGTGGCCCATGATGCATCTGTGGTTTCTCACAATGGCTGGGCTCTATGTTATAGCCAGGAGGCTGCGTATTCGTGAGGATGAAGAGAGAGGGAGACGCCAGGAGAGGATTTACAGAGCACGCATCACACTCTTCCAACGCACTGTGGAGGGCATCCATGTGCACTACAGGCTGCATCCAGACAGTATTCTGGAGTTGAAAGAGGAGCTCACACCCATGCTTCAGCACCCCACACACAGGGCCCACACCATTCCCCCACACATTCAGTACGTCGGTGGTTCTATGGGTGACACCAATGGCATTTACTTTGTCCTGGATTTCTCCCCATATCTTCCTCTTCCTTGCTTCAGGCACACGGAGTGCGGCTTTACCAAATAGTAGATCATGGTTCCTCACCACCTCCTCTTTTAGGACCTCTAATTCCCTTTCAGAAAATATCAGGGCCCTTTTCCTGGGAAGTTCTTCAGCCTGCTTCTCTCCCCCTTCATTTTCTGCAGCATTTGGATCCATTTTGTCAGTTTGTGCTCTGAGCAAGTAACACACACCCTCCGCTCTGTCTCTCAGCCAGCAACTGACTCAGGGACAGGTGTAGGCAATTAGGTGCAGCATGGAGACTCACACTTCCTGGTTGTGATGTCATCATCCTGCACCTGAATTGTACTTTCCCGTTTTTTGCGATTCCTTAATAGCAAATTCGCTAATAAGGAATCGTAAAATCAGTTATCGCAAAAAATTCTGCGACTTTGGGGAATCGCTAAATATTCGCAGAATTTTATCTACATACGATTTTGCGATTCGCAAACTGCAATTTGCGAAAAATCGCATTTTCCAATTTGCAAATTCTGGATTACCTACATATGCCCCTTAGTTATTCTCTCCTAAATTAATAGCCAGAATGTCCGGGCAACTACCCCCTCGACATCCTATTTAGCTGCAGTAATACGGCCATAACATACCCCTTCTTCCTTGTCAACGCACCTGTGCCTCCTGCACTCTCAGGCCTCGGTTAATCCCATGACTTTTCCCTCTCACTTGTCTTTCTGCTCATCTCACGAATGAATGTCCCAGAATCTAGATGAGATGATCATATCCTCTTATATCGGGCCCTGAACGGAACCTATGGTGAAACAATACAACAATTATGTATCATTCGCCCTGTGCATCCTCTTGCGGCACATACCTCCTATACCAGTCCGACGACCACCTGCCCAGTTGCAATAACCAGCTCTTGTCCAAGTCCAGCATACCTGCTTCCATTGCTGCCCCAATCGTAACCAGTGTATCCATTTATCCCTTGAAGTTAATTTCAAAACATGCAACTCCTTGTGCAACATAGCAAGTAACTGAAAAGCTGTCACTTTTAACCCATTCTGATGCCTAATGACCTTCCCTGCTCCAAACCGCACCGCTCATGCAGCCACGAATTTCATACAACACTGACGTTTAGCACACGCCTCCAAAGTTACCACACTCCTCTTTCCTGTTTGATCTATTTTCATCTTGCAACTTCAAAGTGCAACTTAAAATTGTTGGTGTATAACTCCACCTCAGATCATTGCATACCTCCTTTCATCCACTGTCCCAGCAATTCTGACACCTGAAATGCCCCAAAAAACATACAACTCATTAGAAAGGAAATAAAACACTCTCCTCTTCCTTGACGCATACTGCAGTCAATATACTCATCGCTTGACAAAACACCGACCACCACTACAGTTCCCTCATCTGCCCCCATTCCCTTTCTGTATTGCCCAACCTTCCAACAGTCATGTGCTCAACTCGCCTGCCAGAGGAGCATTACCCCACAGTAACTTACCCACTAATGTGATAACTGATAGTTTCCCTGTTATTGTCACCTTTGATACCCATACCCATGATGAAATTACCTACTTCCTCCCATCTCATCCACTTTTCATCTTCACAGTTCTCCTCCTCACTCCTTACTCCAGGAACTCCTTCCATGCCTGACCATAGGCCCTCCTCGTAGACTGTTCCAGGGAACCTGTTACCAACTGCACCATCCTCTCACACCGCTGTAGCTCTTTCGGCATGAGAGTTTTGTCTCAGTCCCCTCCTGAAGCAGACCACGGAACCTTCACCACTGTAAACGAGACAAAACGTCCTATATTCCTGGGGTGTGGTGTGCTTTAAATATTATGTTACTCCTCAGAATTTTATGCACCTGCATATCCTTCGCAGATTGCCTATACACACTGCCATAGTGTCTACATTGAACAAAGCCTTTCTGTTAGCAAACTTATCACCCCACAAAAAACTACCACAACCAGTGGAAAAAAAATCCAAAAATGCAATGCTTCTCCCCCGCATTGCCACTACTGTGGCCTCTGTTCTGCACACCAGTGCCCTTGCCAGTATAAGCCAAAACCCATTCCTCCAGTCACATCTATATCTTCCATTCCAATACCTTACACAGCCCAGTCAGTGGAATGGCATTCAAATGCTCTAAAAAGGAGTGCCACATTCTCAAATCTTTTTCTCTCCTGCCTTAAGTCTCACTCTGCGGTGTGGTAGGGCTCTTCCTTTCAGCACTAATTCCATCCTCCTGCAAAAATTCCTTGTCACCTGCACCACTCTACACGTAAAATTCATGTGTCCCAGTAGTACTTGCACTTCCCACATATGCATCCTTTTCTTTGTCAACATCATATCAATGAGTGCCACCATAGCCTTTTTTTTGTCCTCCGGCAACCGGGCCTCCATTGACATTGCACTAATCTCAATCCTCAAAAAAGGTCAGAACTGAGCTTGGCCCCAGTGTTTTCTCATCTGCCAAGAGAAGCTACACATCCTCCATGAGCTCCTTAAAGCTTGCCAATGTCAGTTGAAGTCCATGGAGCCCGGTTGCCGCACAAAATAATATTCATCCTCGTAGTGCGTCACCGTTGTACAGCCCATCATGAATGTGAAAGCTATTGCAAAAACAAACAGAATTTTTCAAATCAGGTGCATGAAATGAAGCATCACCATGGTCAGGGATTTGCCCACAAACCATTACCCCCCCGGTAGACTTATTCTCTGTCATGTTGTGGCACCCACCAAGGTAATATGTGTGCTATCAATTGTTCCAACCATATGTGGTAGGCAGCCCCGGACTGGCTATAGCGGACACCAGGCATTTCCCTGGTGAGCCGCCAGGGTGGAGGCAGGTTTTTGCCCCCTGGGGGACTGTTTTTGTTACCGGGGGCCATCAATATCAGCCCCCTGTAACAAAATCGGCAGAAACCGGCCCTTGCAAAAAGCTTGGCCATACCCCCTCCTACCCCCCATGGGGACGGCCAAGCAGTTTGCCAGGGCCGATTTCAGTTCCCAGTCCAGCCCTGGTGGTAGGCGACCCAAAGCATTAAAATCTCCCTTCGCATTGGTGAAATCCTCCTTTCATGGAAACTATATGAAGCTGTTGATACGTTTCATTATTGAAGAAAGAACTTCTTATAGCACACCACTGAAAGTTTTTGTGACATTCCACCAGATACTGCAACAGTGTATTGGAATGATCCTGGGGCCACAAAATTGAGTACTGTCATTAGTTTCACTATAGGTGTTATTGATGTGGGCTTCCTATTGTGAGTCAGAAGATCTGGCTCCAGCTGATGAGAGTTTGCCTAGTTAATCAGAATGTTTTGATTATATCCCGGTCTTCAATGTTGGCAAGGTCTGGAAACGGTCTCATAACTTGAGCCCGTCTTCTTCTCACTCTGCCTGGGATCATATGTCTGCATTTAAAATTTTAAAAATGGTTACACATTTTTAAACATATAATTGAAATAAAACACAAATTTCATTTACTTTTCGATTTTTTATTATTTTTTTACATTATTTTATATAGCATTTTTTTAATTACATTTTTTAAAAGTCTATTTCAAACAAAAGTGTAAATAATACATTTTAAATGTATTATTTACACATTCTTTTTTTTATTGATCTCAAATTCCATCTACGGAAGTATAAACAAAGCTGTGCAACTACCACCTTTAACCGCATTAATGCATTACATAATACATTTTTGACAAAACAAATATATAACATTAACATTTTGTATATTTAAACAAAGTAGCCACCATTTTGAGCGGTGGTGGCGTACTTAACATTCACAAACAATCTAAAATGGAGGAAGCCAGACCTCGCTGTCAGGACATTTGCAATTAGACGGAAGTCGGTAGAAGTTGACTGTATGGTGGCTGTGAAACTCCACCACGGACACAGCCATAGGCTAACATGTTTGAAAGCAACGTACAAATTCCCATGGATATGTCTGTTTCCACTGACAATCTTGCACACCGTGTAGATGCATGCGGCGTTAAACAATAAAGCTCACTTGCCTCCTAACAATGCCACCTAGAACACCTCCTCAACTGTTACTGCTGTTTCCTACTTCTGGGAGCTACAATGCCTTGCAAAGCTGGAGACAGGGCCCCAAACTTCTGACCAAATGAGCTGGAGATGCTGGCTAATTAGGTCCTGTACAGCAAGTTGTATGAGTTACCAGAGGAACTGGTACATGATTTAAATGAAAATGTCATTATGACTAACTTTTTTATTTTATATGAACACAGGCTAGAATGTCCCTTTTAGTTCCCCTGAGTGAAGTTTAAATTATACAACACTACTACATTAGTATGTGTTGAGTGTTAGGCGCTCCCTTTTTTGGTGTGTATTTCGATGTATATATATATATATATATATATATATATATATATATGTGTTGGACTGTGACTTCACTGTGAGGCGCATTGCATTGTCGTGCTGCTTCCTGGATGCGCCCGCAACAGAGGCTGCAGAAGGTATAGGACACTGAAGGAAGGTCTGTTTAGTCCCAAGGGGTAAGATCCTGGACGCTGGCAGCCTTTTCCAATTATCATCAAGAGGGATGCTGGATCTTGCAGTTCTTTGTCCTCCGTCAATCAGGAATATGCATGAGGCATAAAGGAAGGACTGTAACTGGCACCAGTATACTTGGCATCTGAAGAAGGAAATAATCATAAACGCGTTATACCAACACTGAATAAACCTACCTGATGGTGAGCTGCTGTGTCCCATGTTGTTCTTTAGGGAGGCGACGTTCGTTGGACATATGTGTGTGTATTTTTTTAAATGTCATTTAAATTTTAAGTTAATATATATATATATATATATATATATATATATATATATATATATATATATATCCATCTCTGAGTTGCCTGACAGTAAAGAGGACCCGCACAGGCAAGTTCCGTAGTGTTGCTTCAATTTATTAAAAGAAGGCGTTCTCAGCGTCATATTGCCATCGCTCTCATCAAATTCCATAGTCCCGACGCGTTTCGTGTCTCACCACTTCATCTGGGGGCTTGTGGATCGGCGGTTAGTGAAACAGGCAGTGTCCCAGCATACATATGGTATCCATACTCCGCCCACTGGGCGTGGCGATCACTTTGGCCTTCTGGAACCTGTAGTGCTTGAGTGTTTCCTCATGTGAGTCGCCTGAAATTCACCTCGGTATTTCTTCAAACATGAAACCCCAGTGGGTTAGCGCAAGCAGTTCTGAGCGCCTGGAGCGCCGTAGTAACTTCTTTTAATTGCACTTGCCTGCCCCTGTGCTGGAACGTCTTGTGGCATCCCAGCGGGACCGTGCAAAGCACAATGTGGGTCTCTCTTGCGGCACAGGCTTGCCGCTAAAATCCATCTCTGAGTTGCCTGACAGTAAAGAGGACCCGCACAGGCAAGTTCCGTAGTGTTGCTTCAATTTATTAAAAGAAGGCGTTCTCAGCGTCATATTGCCATCGCTCTCATCAAATTCCATAGTCCCGACGCGTTTCGTGTCTCACCACTTCATCTGGGGGCTTGTGGATCGGCGGTTAGTGAAACAGGCAGTGTCCCAGCATACATATGGTATCCATACTCCGCCCACTGGGCGTGGTGATCACTTTGGCCTTCTGGAACCTGTAGTGCTTGAGTGTTTCCTCATGTGAGTCGCCTGAAATTCACCTCGGTATTTCTTCAAACATGAAACCCCAGTGGGTTAGCGCAAGCAGTTCTGAGCACCTGGAGCGCTGTAGTAACTACTACGGAACTTGCCTGTGCGGGTCCTCTTTACTGTCAGGCAACTCAGAGATGGATTTTAGCGGCAAGCCTGTGCCGCAAGAGAGACCCACTTTGTGCTTTGCACGGTCCCGCTAGGATGCCACAAGACGTTCCAGCACAGGGGCAGGCAAGTGCAATTAAAAGAAGTTACTACGGCGCTCCAGGCGCTCAGAACTGCTTGCGCTAACCCACTGGGGTTTCATGTTTGAAGAAATACCGAGGTGAATTTCAGGCGACTCACATGAGGAAACACTCAAGCACTACAGGTTCCAGAAGGCCAAAGTGATCGCCACGCCCAGTGGGCGGAGTATGGATACCATATGTATGCTGGGACACTGCCTGTTTCACTAACCGCCGATCCACAAGCCCCCAGATGAAGTGGTGAGACACGAAACGCGTCGGGACTATGGAATTTGATGAGAGCGATGGCAATATGACGCTGAGAACGCCTTCTTTTAATAAATTGAAGCAACACTACGGAACTTGCCTGTGCGGGTCCACTTTACTGTCAGGCAACTCAGAGATGGATTTTAGCGGCAAGCCTGTGCCTCAAGAGAGACCCACATTGTGCTTTGCACGGTCCCGCTGGGATGCCACAAGACGTTCCAGCACAGGGGCAGGCAAGTGCAATTAAAAGAAGTTACTACGGCGCTCCAGGCGCTCAGAACTGCTTGCGCTAACCCACTGGGGTTTCATGTTTGAAGAAATACCGAGGTGAATTTCAGGCGACTCACATGAGGAAACACTCAAGCACTACAGGTTCCAGAAGGCCAAAGTGATCGCCACGCCCAGTGGGCGGAGTATGGATACCATATGTATGCTGGGACACTGCCTGTTTCACTAACCGCCGATCCACAAGCCCCCAGATGAAGTGGTGAGACACGAAACGCGTCGGGACTATGGAATTTTATGAGAGCGATGGCAATATGACGCTGAGAACGCCTTCTTTTAATAAATTGAAGCAACACTACGGAACTTGCCTGTGCGGGTCCTCTTTACTGTCAGGCAACTCAGAGATGGATTTTAGCGGCAAGCCTGTGCCGCAAGAGAGACCCACATTGTGCTTTGCACGGTCCCGCTGGGATGCCACAAGACGTTCCAGCACAGGGGCAGGCAAGTACAATTAAAAGAAGTTACTACGGCGCTCCAGGCGCTCAGAACTGCTTGTTTGTATATATATATATACACACACAGACATCTGTATATACATATATATACACATCTTTATATACCTCTATATATACAAAGAAAATGTTATAATCCGACAAATAACTCCCCTTAGATGATGTCACTGACCTGGATTAGTAAAACAAGGGCATAACAAGAGAAATGGCTGCTCAACAGGTTACTACAATTTTTATTTTAAAAAACAATAAAAAAAGCTATGCTGTTTTAAATTTTAAAATTGCTTGTGATTGATTTCTCAAAATTGTGTTGCATCAAAACAAAAACTCACATTTTTTTTCCATCACACGAAGGTGATTTGGAAGGCCATTGGCATGAAGGTGAAGACCTAGGGAGTCTACAAGTGGGGCAGCATCCACTGCCGCAGGTGATGGAAGGAACTATGACGATGGACCAATAAGTAAGCAGAAGTCCAGCTGAGAAAATCCTTCCAACATTTGAAGCGTGTGTGCCGCACACTAACCACACTAATGGCCTGCAACTTGCAGTGGCTTATCCCCAGCTTGATGGATAGCTGAAAGCAAGACAGCAGAATGAAGTGTGTATGATTTTTTTGTGTTTTCCTTTTAAATAACTATTTTTTGTTACAGCAACAAAATTTGGCATCAGCATAGAGGTTGACATGAACAACTTGTAAGAAAAGCTCTTAAAAGTGTATGTTTTGCACAAGATGTATTACGCTTTTTTTCAATATATTTTTGATCACTTACAAAGGACTGTTTTGAGCAAACACATGCCTGCCTAAAATAAATTAAACATGATTTTGTTAGATTTTATAAGGGACAATTGTACCAAACAGGCTAAAAGTTTTATTTGTTAAGGTAAAGGAGAATGGTCCAGAGATCCCGCCAAATGCGATGTAGCGTGCGCTACGAAATTCGTTTTATTTTTTAAATTGTTTACTTACCTGCAATTATCCATATTCCGTTGTTTACCACTGTCCACCCTGCCCCTCCCCCGCACCACCTCCCTGCCCCACCGAACTCCCTCCACGGGCCGCGGCTGCTGGGCAAGCTTTTTCTTCATTATAGGTCCTCATTAGGGAAATAGCATCTGTCTCTTATTATCAAGTCCCAAATAGGACCTGATATATGTAAGTGGTTATTGAGTTTATATTGGCCCAAAACCTCTTGGTTATAATAAAGTTACTGATAATAATGAATTAGGGATAAAGTGAATGATTATAAAAATGTATACAGCTTCCGCTGGATCAACTTGAACATATCATATATGAAAATACTTATAAAGTTGTCTGTGATTATTACACAAAAATGTTCAACTTCAATTAAGGCCTACTACCACAATCTCAAAAAGCATCTACATATAAATTATTTATAAAAATCATTAAAATAAAATTGTTTCTATAGATATAAGAGTTTTATAATGTTAAGCATTTAAACTGAAAGTTTCCGTCATATAACACATTTCACGAACCTATTGTATCATTTTCTAACGTTCTAATGCTAAATTTCTAAATTTCATAATTTTTCATAACGATTTTTTAAAGAAACTTATTAAAATCATTATTTAATTAATCTTTTTTTTCTGCCTATCCAGGCACACTTGTATGGTGCTGGTACATCAACTTTTCTCAGTTTCAGTGTCGTTTTTTTTCTAGACGTGTGCACATTAGAGTTTTCATAGTAGAAGTTCAGGTTGTATGACGTGTACGGGCTGAACAGCTTTTATGCTGCATCGATAGTGAATATACTCAAAAGACATTCTGCCACAAGCCTGAAATGAGACAGATATGCCTCTCCCATTTAATATTCCCTTCCTGAGCTAAATAGTCATAGAATCTCCCTGTGAAAAATATATGCCAGAACAACTTAGACCAAATTCCCACTCCCCATTAAACACACCCTCCTATTCCCTTTAGCTGTCATTTTGTCTATCTGAAACTCACTGGTTGTCTTGATCTGTGTTCTGTGTTCTTCAAGGCCTCCCCTATCAATAAAACCCCCAGGATCCACTCTGGGAGCAGTCAAGATTGCCTCATAACGTGTGCTGATCAAATATATTCTTGTTCGCTAGGCGGAATGCCTTGCTCTGGATCTAACCTCTGTAGCTTCCCCACTTGTAACAGGGGAGCTTTTGTGGTCTTTTCAATCTCGTTGTTGTGCCTAGACCAGTTCTCAAGGCTCTCCTGCTTCAGCAAGATGTTTGTGTATTCGTTTTCCAAGCGTACCATGCCATTTTCAAGCGTACCATGCCATTTTCAATCTGATGTAGTGCCTCCGAACTCTCATCTAAGTTCTATTTCATGTTGTTAACTCACATCCATTTCAAGCAAGTAGTCCTTCAGGTCACCTTTAATCTTGCCAATTCCTCTTTAATTTCCTTTAGGAAATTCTGAAGATAATATTGAGACATGGTAATTAGTGAATCCTCATCCCCTCTCAAGCTGGTGATGACAGGGTAGCTTACTGGGCACTCTTACTTTTATTTCTTTGGCCCCACCGGGTGCTTAGCATGCTCTTGATGTTTTGGTAGCAGTAGCCCCTGCCAGAGGCCATAGTATTGGTGGGAAGCATCCGTCATTTTCAGGAGACGGCTTGCCACTATTTCTTATGGGTCAACAGGGGCCAGCACCCTCCTTCTGGAATATTGCCCAGCTCCTCAGGCACTCCATATTGACTAGCATGCCAAAGTTTCTAGTCACTTGCTGGGCCCAGCTGGGGCATAGAAGCTAGGCTCCCAATGGAAGAGCGACATAAAGTTTGTAAAGTTTGAGAATTCCACTATTCTTAGAATCCCTATTAGTGTTACCCGTGTCCCCAAGCAACCACAACCTAACTGCATTGTGTCCAAGACCCAGTAGTGGTTGTTCTATGAGTGAGTTCCACCTAGCCCATATACTCCATGTTCATAGTTCTCAAATTAGGATTGCATGCTTATTCCATAGTGAGGCGACTGCCCCTTGGCTGTGCTTGTAGAAGACCCACATGTGTGTCGTAGGCACCTGTGATGTGTTGCTAAGCCAGACAAGGCTTGTGTGCAGAAGCAGGAGTGAATTCTCATCTTACGTCTCTCACAAAGGATCCTGGCTACTCCCCTCACCCGAATAAACCAGTATTGTTTGGTCCAGGCCAGCAAGGAGACTGCGCTGGACTTTAATTCAAAATGGTGGCCAGCCACACTGCCTATACAGTAGGTCCCTCGGTTTCCTGCTCCACCTTTTAGCTGTGCTTTCGGCAGTGCCGGGACTCCTGCTCAGAACCTCAAGCCCTTGATAAATTCTGGTAGGAAGTAACAGGCCACTCATAATGAAGACCCCTGTGCACTCAAGGGGTCCTGTAGGGATTTTCAAGAACGAGTAAGTAAATGAGCTGATAACTATGCAAACACATGAATGCAATAAGAGACCGATGAAGATCTATTAATGCTACGCAGTGCAGCTGCTAAATCCAACAAGTTGCATTGAATGCACTGAAGTCTAGAAGGCAAAAGATGCAGTTTCCCCTTCCCCAAATGAACATGTAATAAAATGATAGGTTATCGGTTAACGGCCTACTCTATAGGGCTGATACCTACATAAAAGACAGTTTGTGCTGGACTCTTATCATCTTGTTACAAAGTAAGAATTGTGTAAAGCACCATTTTAGGGAATTATGTATACAGAAAAGATAATCTAGAGTAGCTAGCAAGGATTGCATAAGAACCTAACTGTAGCATGCTAGAGTAGAGATATTTACATAAGTATAGCTAATCCTTAAACACTTAAAACCAGAAAGGTGTCCAAAGAGGCCGGTTTGGTTTATGTGAATCAACACTTTGTCTGCACCAGACATCTTTCTGGGCTTCAGGTCATTTCGGAACTACTATGCTAATACTACTTTTTGATTCCTTACTCACATAACACGATCACATTCCTGCATCTGCCCACATTGTCTACCACATATTGGATACAGGGTGTGGCAAATTTCTTTGCAACTGAGCCTTATGGTGTGTTTAATCATGGAAAATAATTATCACGAAGAACCAAACTCCTCTGCGTTCAATCTGTGCATACTGATTTCATTCTGTATATCCTTGATTTTGTGACACAAGTGACTCGACCTCTAAAAATATCTGTCAGGCACAAGGCAACCTCAGTAGCCAAACATTATCAAGAGAACCATTTGGTCATCTGAATTGCTCTGGAAAAAACACACTATCTCCAACCTAACATCACGAATGCAACTGTGCATATAACCTCAAGAAAACCCTTTCAAAGGCCAACCTGACCACTAGATCCTGACCATCTCTTGGGGTAGCAACAGGAGATGGTTCTGTTCAAAGAAGATGTGCATTAATAACTTCTCCTATTCACACTCTATTGAGAAATCAACAGGAATCAATGATAATTTAATTAGACAAAGATCACTGATGAACAGTCCATTCTATCCATCCTTGATCTACCTCCATGATCCACTCCTTCCACAAATTTTGCTCTGTCATCATGCAAACATAATCCCCTACCTGGACTTGTTATCCTACGAAAATGGCATCCTCACCTCTTCCAAAATCAAAACATCCTACAATCAGCGGTGGAGAAGTGTGGCTCAAAGGTTGGAGTGGCAGACCCTGATTCAAAATTCCACGGACCTGATAATTCTCTCCTCGGTGCCTATTCCAATCATGGAGTCCCACTCTGCAACTCTGGGCAATAGCTTGCTTAATCTCCACAACGACCCCCACAATGCTAAGGATGCTTGGCCTCCACCTTGGGGGTGCCCAGGAGTGGACGCCTCACAGGGAAAGCCAGGATGGGTTCCACAGCGGTATTCGTACAAGCGCCTTGAGACCCTTGCGGTGAGTATGCGCTATACAAGTATCAATTTACCTTTACATTACATGACGGTTTCGCCAGCCGTCTCGGGCAGTCTAAACCGTCATGCCCACTTGCATGTTCTCCACAGGCTGTATTGTACAGCCTGGGTGGAGAACATACACAGCCTCCCATTCTCTCTATGAGCGCCGAACCACTGCACTCAGACCAATCACAATGCTGCTGTAAGGCATCGTCGTGATTGGCTAGGAGATTCTGGGAGGCTGTGTGCTTTCTGCTGCGGTGAAGAGGATGGAGGAGAGGTGGCGGCCGGCAGTATTCAGGTAAGTGCTTTTATTTATGTTTTATTCCCCCCCTCCGCTTACACCCCCTGCCTAACCAACCCTGTTCAGTAGAAGCCACTACTGGCTCCAGCAGCATGTCTCACATAATTCCACATTGCGAATCCATCACCCAAGATAATTTGCCTCTTCTCTTTCAACAAATAATTTACCTCAACTCTGAAAAAAGCCTATTTCTACCTATTTATAGCAGTAGTAGTTTATTGTACAGTTAGTTAAAACCTTTACAAAGATGTATCTCATTAGCACAAATTTTAAACAAACAATGTAAAACAGGGATTAAGAATACATCATAGAGAAGTTGAAATGTGCTGCCGAGAACCCAAAGGAGTTAATTAGGGCCTAAAAGGAATAAAGAGAGTATCATTGGTACAAGTCAAGGCAAATAGTTTAAGAGTTGGCATGAGAAACGGTTGTAAACGCATTAAAATGAGCTGCTAGTCTCCTACAGGTTTAGTTGAAGGCTGTTAGTGGTACATGTGCGACAGTTTTTAGCAGTTGCAAATGGAGATTTTGGAGATTTACGACTGCTACAATTACTTTTTTCATGTACAAACCCTATTTTGCACGTCGGTAACCTATTTCCGACAGGCGAAATAGGGTTTGCAAGTCACTATTAGGAAGGGGCGTTCCAAGGGCGTCCTTCCCTAATAGCGAATCACAGTGGGATGTATGATTGTTTTGCAACCTGAATGCGGTTCCAAAGCAATTGCAGTTTACTGCCTACTTCAAGTAGGTGGGAAGCCAGTCACAAAGGGGAAGGTGTCCCCAAGGGACCCTTTCCCCTTTGTGAATGGCAGCGAAAACGTTCAGACCACTGCCAACTCCTCAAAAATTAAAAGGGAACTTTTCATTTTTCTTTTTTAAATGTATCCCATTTTCCTTTAAAGGAAAACAGACTGCATTTACGAAAACAAAAATGCTTTATTTAAAAAGGAATCACAGACATGGTGGTCTGCTAACCCCAACAGGCCACCATGCCTGTGAATACAGGCAATTTCCAATGGGTTGCAAATTGCGACCTACCTCATGAATATTAATGATGTAGGTAATTTGCGACCCCATTGAGAATCACTAAATGTGTCTGAGACACATTAGTACATATCATTTTGTGACTTGCAAATTGTGAGTCGCTAAAAATAGCAATTTGCTAATCGCAAAATGAAATGGTCGTATATGTGGCACTAAGGAACTATGGGCTAGATGTAGGTAATTGCAAATTACCGATTCTAAAATACCGAATTTTACCGATTCTGTATTTTAGAATCTGTAATTGCAATGTAGATAAAAATTCGGTAAACAATACCAAATCGGTAAGATTCGGTGTTTACCGAATCGGTATTTACAGATTCAGTATTTGCCATTGATTCCTATGGGCCTGGAGGCCCATAGGAATGAATGTCAATTACCGAATCGGTAATTACCGTTTCGGTAAATTTAGAAAAAGTCAAGGGTGGCAGGGTGGCACTTTGACACCCTGTTGCACCCCTGTTTAGTGCTTGTGTGCCACATGGCACAGGTGTAAATGCACATATTTGCATTTACATAGGAATTTGTTATTTGGTAAATAACGAATCCTTAAAGCCCTGTAGCACTGTTTACAGTGCTACCTACATTACAAAATACAGATTCAGTAAATTTACTGAATCTGTAAATTTACCTAATCGGTAAAATTACCAATTCTGTACAATTTCCGATTTGGGTAAAATTACCGAATCTGTATTTTTTCATTCCCTACATCTCAGTATCCAAATACCGGTCGGTAACAGCCGAAAATCGGTATTTTTGGCCGTAACCGACCGGTATTTGGATACCTACATCTGGCCCTAAAATGGAAGGCAGATACTCAATATTGTGAGAACTCAACGACAGGACCCTGTGTACACGCAGGTGAAGGGAGATTCTAACTCGACTCACAGAGCTTGCCGGACGGAGCAGCAGTTGTAATACCATTTACACTATCCACAAGAAACAAACAGGACCTATCACAATAAGTGATGACATCTATGAGAATTTTTCTAATATACAAAGACCCCTTTCGGGTTGGAAATATCACCAAAATCAAGAAATCTCAAGATACAGATCATAGCCCTGAAGAAGTCGTTGGGTAATCCCATGTAACACGTGGTGGCTAAGAAACAGAATTAAGTGCAGAACGGACTTCACTCACAGAAGGAGGTAAATAAATCACCTTGAGATACACATGAGAGACAAACTGTGATTTGTTCATGAACTTGTATTTGTATTGTTTAGCGTGTGCAGAGGACCTGTAAGTATAGCTGGGTGGCCTCGACCACAAACTTGGGGATCTGGTGGTTTTTCCCTACCTCACTGCACCGTACCAGATTTCAGATTGTGACCTAGTTTATAAGTGATAAAACCCTAGAGTGTTATTTTCCTATTATCTAAAACCAATCCTGTACCAGATACTCGATATTGGTCAAGAACTTAGCAGCTAAGGAGGGGGAATGATCAATGTTAATAAAGTGCTTAATTACAAGGTGCAAGACTAGCAGTTACTCAATCAAGCTTTGTATCAAAGAGGTGGCAGCGAACAATCTTAGTCAGATGCTGAGCAGTAGAGCAAGGAAAAGAAGCAAATGACGTCAGCAACTACTTTCCTAATACAGGGCAATCACAAGAAGGAGCAGAGGGGACATGATGCCACACTTCCTGCTCCCACTGTTCTGCAACCAAATGCATTTACTGAATTTTTATTGAAAGCAAGATTGTTGTCTTTCTTATTAAAGAGGAAGCTCTGCAGACATTGTTGATTTTTTATACTTCCTGCACCGGGCAAATACACGAGAAGCATTTAGATGATACTGCATTAAGGGCCACAAGTACGACACTTTTGAGTGGTTGCAAACAGAGAATAAGGCCATTTGCAGCCGCGGCCGGTGGAGGGAATTCCATGGGACAGAGAGGCGGGGTGGGGGAGGGGCAGGTTAGGGGTTGCTAAAAAACGGAATATGGATAATTGGAGGTAAGTAAACAATTTAATAAATAAAACGAATTTCGCAGCTCGCCCTGCATCGCATTTTTCTATGCTGGGTGCGCTACGAAATTTGTTTCATTTATTAAATTGTTTACTTACCACCAATTATCCATATTCCGGTTTTTAGCAACCCCCCAACCTGCCCCTCCCCCGCCCGCCTCTCTGCCCCATGGAACTCCCTCCACGGGCCGCGGCTGACCATTTGGGAACGCTAAAGATTCGTTTTGTATACACTAACCCTATTTTGCAAGTCAGTAACATATTTCTGAATCGCAAAATAGGGTTTGCAAGTCGTTATTAGAAAGGGGCGTTTCAAGTGCATCCCTTTCTAATAGCAAGTCCCAGGGGCATGTAGGAATGTTTTACCACCGTATTCCGGTGGCAAAACATTAATATTTTACTGACTCAGTGAAGGAGGTGGTAACCCATTCGCAAATGGACCCTTTCTCCTTGAATGTGGGCACCAACATTTTCTAAGAGCAGACAGTGGTCCCACGCACCACTGCCTACTCTTAAAACATGAAAAGGTAGCTTTTCAATTTTATTTTTGAAATACATCCAGTTTTCCTTCAAGGATAACAGACACCATTAAAAAAAATGCTTAATTTGAAAAGCAATCACTGACATGGTGGTCTGCTGACTCCAGCAGGCCACCATCCCTGTAATTACAGGCCATTGTCAATAAGTTGCAAATTGCAAACTCCCTAATGAATATTGATGAAGCAGGCCAATTGTAAACCCATTGGGAATTGCAAACAGCGTCTGAGACACTGTTGTACATTGCATTTTGTGAGTTCCTAATTGCAAGTCGCAAAATGTCACAATTGAGAACTCACAAAGGGCCAGATGTGCATAGACTTCCATTTACGATTTCCTAATAGCGAATTTTTGCGATTTGCTATTTGGAAATCGCAAACATCTATGTACAACAGTGTGTTTTACACTGTTTGCGATTCCCAGTGAGTCGCAAGGGATCTGCCTCATTATTATTCATGAGGAACTGGCTGGCACTCACAGGTATGGTGGCCTGCTGGGGTCAGCAGACCACCATGTCTGTGACTGCTGTTTAAATAAAGCAGCGTTTTATTTTGAAATGCAGGCCGTTTTCCTTAAAGGAAAATGGGATGCACTTAAAAAAGAAAAATGTAAAGTTTCCTTTTCTTTTTTTAAGAGTAGGGCCTGCTCTTAAAAAATGTTGGTGCCCACATTCACAAAGGGGAAGAAGTACCTTGGGGACCCCTTTCCGTTTGCGAATGATTACCGGTAACTGCAAATGTTTTGTGACCGCACTCTCCATCGCAAAAACACTATACTTATAGTGCGACCTTGCTGTTAGGAAGGGACGCAGCGAAGGGACGCAGCGAAGCGATGGGGCACGCGGGGAGGGGCTGGGGGGAGCAAGGGGAGGAAGACTCGCCCGCCGTTGTTGTTTGTGGATGGGGCTGAGGGAGGGGAGGGGCGTATGGGGGGGGCCCAGTGGGACAGGACTTGGATATTGGGGCTGCTGAAGGGGGCATAGTGGGTGACCTGGGGGCAGGGGAGAGGGCATGGCTGCGGGGGTAAGTGGTGGCCTGGGGAGGGATACAGGGGTGCCACAGGGCCAGGGGGATAAGGGGGAGGGGCGGCCGGAGGGGGTGGGGCGTGAGGCTGGTGGGGGCAGGGGCCCCACTTTTGGTGAAGGGGGACTGGTGGGTCCACAGTGGTTGGAATGGGGGGAGGGGTGGGGGTGGAGGGAGTGGGCAGGGGCCCGGGCACCCGGCATTGCGAGGAGGACACTCTGCGGGGTTGGGTCGGGCGCACAGCAGGGTTGGGGCAGGGGCAGCGCGGGGGAGGGGATGAGGGGCCTTTTTACCCCGGCATGCTGGACTCCACCTTCTTTATTGTATTTATTTATTTATTTTGAAAGTTTTATATAGCGCGAACAAGATCTTCGCAGATATCAGAGCGCTTTACAGAGGAGGGGAGCATATATACACAGATACATCAATAGTGTTAAAAGTACAGTGTAGTGATATCATAAACAATCAAGTAAGTCAATTTCAAAGTCATACAAAAATGCAAAGGGTTCGAACAAGTAGTACAGATCAGTATCGAGTCTTTGAAGTTGATCCCCAGTAGTGGTTCAAGTGTATTTAGCCATGAGGATCGCTTTTACTTCTTTCTTGAAAAGTATGGTAGAGGGGATGAGCCTGGTTTCAGGGGGGAGTGAGTTCCAAATCCTGGGGGCCATTCCTGAGAAAGAGCGTTTATAGGTTTTTTCCTTGCGGAATCTTTTAGGCTTTAGCAAAAGATTGTTTGTGCCTCTAGTGTTTCTGGAGCCTCCAGAAATCGTCAGCTTCTGAGCGAGGTATCTAGGTGAGCTCAGGTGGACAACCTTGTGCGTCAAACAAGCGATTTTCAGGTGTATTCTGGCTTCAAAAGGCAGCCAGTTCAGGGATTTGAAGTCAGGGGAAATGTGTGAGTGTTTTTTTGATCCAGTGATAAGTCTCGCTGCGGCGTTTAAAGAGGCTCTTATGGGTGCCGTAGTAGCTAGGGGGAGACCGCAGAGGGCGGTGCTGCCGTATTCTATTCGAGGTATGACTAGTGATTGTACCGCAGTTTGGAAGTCTTTGGCTGGAAGGAAGGGTTTAAGTTTCCTAAGGGTGTTGATTTGGTAGTTCGCTCCCTTAGTTGCTTTGTTGATGTGTTCCTGCATGCTGAGATTGGTGTCAAGTGTTATGCCCAAAGATTTTGCTGAGTCCACGATGGTGGGTTGAACATTGAGTGCCGTTAGGTGTTTAAGCCACATTTGTGCGGTAGTGATCTTCGCAGGAGGTGAGATCAGAAGGAACTCTGTTTTAAGGGCATTGAGTTTGAGATGATTAGCGGCCAGCCAGGATTGGGTGCTTCTGATCGTTGAGTTCAAGAGCGTGATGTCTTTGGGTGATTGTAGTTTGAGATAAAGTTGGGTGTCATCAGCATACATGTGGAAGTGCACATTGGATTCTTGTAGCAAGGTGGTGAGAGGTTCCATAACTAGGTTGAACAAAGTTGGGGATAGGGAGGATCCTTGTGGTACGCCTAGCGATACAGGTCTTGGCGCGGACATCAAGTTGTTGCTCTTGAATTTCTGCGACCTGTTATGCAGAAAGGACGTGAACCATTTGAGCACAGTTCCAGATAGGCCCATTCTTGTGTTTAATAGTTTGAGTAAATTCTCATGTTTGACGGTGTCAAATGCGGAGGAGAGATCAAGGAGGATGAGAAGGCAGGTATCGTTATGATCTAGGATTTGAAGGGCATCGTCAATTATGTGAGTCATAGCAGTTTCAGTACTGTGATTTGCTCGGAAGCCTGATTGATGAGAGTTGAGGAGATCAAACTGAGTAATGTGTTTAGTCAATTGTATTTGTGCGCATTTTTCCAGTTCCTTGGCAGAAACTGTTGGCGAGGCGCTCGGGTGAGTAGCATGCGGATCCGCTCTACCGAGGGGATGGGCCGGCTCTGCCTTGTACGGGCGGTCGCGCTCCAACGCGGGACATGCCAGGGGACACCAGCCGATGGAGGCGGGATACATCCCCGCCAGCCCCCCCCAAAGGGTCGCGACGGCCGCCGGGGGTAGGGGGGTGCTTGTGGACAAAACTACTCCAGCGTTTGGTGCGAGTGCAGCGGAGGGGCGGAGAGAGAGTGTGGATTTGGTGGATTTGATGCGGGCGTGCAGGGAGAAGGCGGGGTTGAGCCAGCTGGAGCCCCTAGGGGGCAGCCGGGAGTTCCGGGATGTTGGTGCGGGGGAGTCTGGGGAGGAGGGGGAGATACGGGAGGGGGAGGGGGGACTGAGTAACCTTGTTGACAGTGTGTTGCAGGTACGGTCACGGCAGGACGCGCCCAGAGTGACGGCCCCCTCAGCTCCACTGGTTAGGCGGCAGGATCCAGCGTGGACGCCGACCTTGATGCCAGGCGAGGTTGGAAACGGAGTGGGGAGAGGTGCGGGCAAGCGGCGCTGTGCGCAGGTGTCGGTGGGGACGGACACTGGGGTGACGATTGGGGGCGGCTGGTGAAAGGCCGCTACGTAAAAGACACGGGAGTGGGCACGGAAGGCGGGGCAACAGCGGGTGGCGTCGGGTCAGGCATTGGAGGAGAGACGGCGGCACCGGCGCGAAGGCAGGGGAGTCCGCGAGTGGTGGGAAGCAGAGTTGTGTGGTACCGGTGCGCAAGCTCCCATACATGGGGGTGACAAAGCCGCTGGGGGCGCACCTGTCGCTGGCTACAAAGGAGAAGAAATTGAAGGGGGAGTACATAGACATTTTGAAGCTGTTGCACAAGGAGCTGACTTCCAAGGAGGGGTCTAAGGAGGAGGAACAGGAGTTGGTGAGGCGTCCGAAAATTCCCCTGACGACTGACAATTGGTCGGCGGCCTTCCTAATATACGCTAGCGTATATTGCGAAAAGTTTCCGGATCGGTCCATGGCGCTGTTTAAGTACATGGACGTGGTGCAGAGGGCGCAGGTGACATACGGTGGGTACGCCTCGTCCCACTATGATGAGGAGTTCTGGGCGCGCATGGCGGCCGACCCGGACGCAAAATGGGGGAGCTTGATTCTGACCTATACCAGCAGACGATGGGCGGGACCAAGTTTGGGCGCAACATCTATACGGCCATCGGTTTGCCGCTTGTGCCGACCCCCTTTTTGGCCCGCCCCACCCGTCGGTGGGTGGGGCAGAGTGAGTCAGCCAGCCAGAACACGGTCGGGGCTTGCTGGGATTTCAATAAAGGGGTGTGCGGTTGGCAAGTGTGCCGTTTTAGGAGCGAGTGCTCAAAATGTGGGCGGCGTCTCCCCGTGGTGCGCTGCTGGGGGGTCAGAACCCACCGGGGCAGCAGCCTGCGCCGGGAGGAGCGCAGAGCGGGGGGACACAGAGTGGGGGGCAGGTCGGAGGTCGGGGGGCCGGAGCCCTGGGAAAAGGCTCATACTCTGGTTAGACTGGAGCAGATGGAACCATGGCTGGCGGTGTATCCACGGGCGGATGATGCAGCAGTTTTGCGTCAAGGTTTTCGGGAGGCATTTCGGTTGGGCTATGAGGGCCCGTGGATTGCGCGCTGGGCGGACAATCAGAAGTCAGTGAATGCACATAAAGGAATTGTGCAGGAGAAGCTGTGTAAGGAGGTCAGGGAGGGCCGGATGGTGGGCCCCTTTGAGGAGCCTCCGCTGCAAGGTTTGATCATCTCCCCGATCGCGGTGGTGCCCAAAAAGGAGCCGGGGCAATTCCGGCTGATACAGCACCTGTCATGGCCGGAAGGGGAGTCGGTGAACGATTTCATCTTGGCTGACTAGCGTCAGTGTCTTACTCGTCGGTTGATGTGGTGCGGAGGCTCGTGGCGGAGGCTGGGCAGGGCGCTCTGATGGCGAAGTGTGACATTAGGTCGGCATTCTGCTTACTCCTGGTGCACCCGGAGGATCACCAGTTGCTGGGGATTCAGTTTGACTGTGGCATTTTTGTGGACAAGGCGCTGCCTATGGGGTGCTCTATCTCATGCGGGATGTTCGAGCGTTTCAGTTCCTTTCTGCAGTGGGATTTTTCCAGGCGCACAAGCTCTGAGACAGTGACGCACTACCTGGATGACTTCTTCCTGGTGGGGTGGCCCGGTTCGACGGACTGCCAGCAGCAGCTGGACAGTTTGACTGAGATGATGGGGGAATTTGGGGTTCCCCTGGCATCAGAGAAGACGCATGGTCCCAGTACGGTTTTGTCTTTTCTCGGTATAGAGCTCGACTCAGTGGCAATGGAAGCACGCCTGCCGAAGGACAAGAGGTCGGCAATGTTGGCCTTGGTGGGCGGCATGCTGGCGAAACGGAAAGTGACGGTGCGGGAGGTTTAGGTCCTGTTGGGGCATCTTAACTTTGCGTGTCGCGTAGTGCGAGCGGGCCGGACTTTCTGCCGGAGGTTGGGTTTAGCATTGTCAGGTTTGACCCTTCCTCATCACCATGTGTGTATATCGGCAGGGATGAAGGAGGACTTACGCATGTGGTGGCCGTTTCTGGGACGTCTCAATGGCGTGCCCATGGCGCAGTCGGAAGACTAGGAGTGGGACGTCACGCTGTAATCTGATGCGGTGGGTGTTGGAGGTTTCGGGCTGTACTGGGCCAGTAGATGGTGCGCCGAGCAGTGGCTGTCGAAGTGGCAGGCGGGGGGGTCGTAGCATCACTTTCTTGGAATTGTTCTCGTTGGTGGCGGCGGTCATGGTGTGGGCGGCCGAGCTGGTGCACAAGAGGGTCTTGTTCCGAGTGGACAACATGTCCGTCGTGCAGGTGGTGAACAGGCAGTCGGATCGGGATCCGCAGGTGTTGAAGTTGATGAGAGTGTTTGTGCTGCACTGCCTGGAGAATGACATTTTGTTTCATGCTCGCCACGTCCCGGGGGTGGACAATGACATTGCGGATGCTTTGTCTCGTTCACAGTGGCGGAGGTTCCATGGGCTAGCCTCGGTGGCGAAGAAAGGCCAAGACGCCGGTCCCGAGGGGGCTCTGGTCAGTGGGAGATGCCGGGTCGTACAGCTGGTAAGGGTGTCGGTAGCCGCGTCCACTTGGAAGGCGTACGTGCAGGCCTGGGAGGAATTTTGATGGTCTGGTGAGATAAGGCATGGGGACCGGGGGCAGCGGGAGGAGCAGGTGGTACGGTTCATGTTGACGTTGATAGAGAAAGGTCTGTTGCGGGTGACGATTGCGGGCAAGTTGTCGGCAGTGGCGTTCATGGGGAAGCTGTGGTGGGGGTACTCTCCGTCGGCGGGGAGTTGGGGGCTCGATTGCTGGAAGGGTGGGCGAGGGAGAGAGGTGCGAGGGTGAGTTAGCATCGGCCGATCAGGATGGCATTACTTGGGGGGCTGCTTAGTGCGTTGCCCTCGGTGTGCAGGGATGGGAGTGAGACAGTTTTGTTTTCCACCCTAATGTCCTGGCTGTTCTTTGGAGCGTTCCGGGTGTCGGAATTGGTGGTTCCAAAAGCGGGGCGGGGATCCTGTGGGAGGATGTGGAGATCCGGGCCCGGGAGGTGGCGGTGCGCTTGCGAGGCTCCAAGACGGATCAACGGGGAGTGGAGACATGGGTGGTGCTGGGCCTGGAGGGACAGGAGGGGGTGTGTCCCGCGGCGTGGGGCCGGCAGTTGGCGGCGGGTCGGTGTTCGTTGGATGAGGAGGTCTTTGGTCGACGAGAAGGCGGCAGGGTGACAGCGGCTCAGGCTTTGTGGGTTCTGCGGCACGCTCTGCGGTATATGGGTGAGGACCCGAAGGCTTTTGGGACACATTCCTTTTGGATCGGGCGGCGACGGAAGCGGCTCGGCAGGGGTGGGGCAAGGAAGAGATCAAACGGTTGGGGAGGTGGAAGTCGGATTGCTACCGGACATACGTCAGGATGCGGGGGGTAGAAGGGGTGCTTTGAGTTTTCTGTTCGCCCTCTTACATGTGTATCTTTGCAGGTGCTGTGGTGGGGCCGGAGGCGGCAGTTTTGGAAATTTACATTGTGGGACACACCTTTGTCAAGCGGGCAGAGACGGCTGAGTGGGACAGACATCGGAAACTCAACTTGGAATTGGATGACAGATTGTTTCGATGTCATTGGCAGGGAAAGGGGGGCATGTGTTGGCATGAGTTGATGCCTTTGCTGAATAATGTAGTTGGGGGGGTGTGTGCCCGGATGTGGTGGTGATCCATTTGGGCGAAAATGACCTGGTGCAGTGTAAGGGCTTAGCGCTGGTAAAACAGATGAAGAGGGACCTGTTGGAGATAAGGAGGCAATGGGCAGGCTGTCACGTGATCTGGTCAGAGTTTATCCCCAAGCGGTTTTGGAGGGGAGCAGAGCGCCCAGGGGCCATTGATAGGATGAGGCGGAAGATCAACAGGGAGATGAGGGATTTCTGTGCTAGGGAAGGGATAGGTAGGATGGAGCATCCTGAGCGTAGGTACGGGGCAGTGCACTTTTTTAGGGAGGATGGGGTTCACCTCTCTAGGTATGGGATGGAGTTGTACATCAATTAGTTGAAGGAGGCGCTGGATGTGGCTTTAGGGGTGCGCAGGTATCCAAGGGGGCTGGAGTCCTATGGTGGGGTCGAAAGTCGCTAAGCGGCTTTCGACTGGCGCTTCTCCTATTTAAAAAGGGGGGTATTTGCAGGAGGCCTGGGCTGTTCCGGTGGGTGGTGGGGGACACTGAGGTCATTAACAGTTCATAGATAGGGGAGTATGTTACAGATGGGATGTTGTATGATGTTGCAATGTTGGGGATCCAGTTTAGGGGTGGGGGTGGGGGGCTGTCAGGCATTTGTTTATTAAGTGAGGTATAGTTTTGTTCGGCACAGGCCAAGGTGGGGAATTGCAGGGTGCACCTGATTCCAATAAAGCAGCCTTTATCACACCATTCTGTGGTCAGTGCTCCCCCCCCCCCCTATTGGTGGGCCCTAAATCGCATTGTTTGCAAGCTAGAAAAACCTTCATACATCTGGCCCAAAACGTTTCTATCGTACACGTGACCAAAGGTTTTTCCTCAGGCCTTGCAAAAACACCTGGTAAGCCTTCTCTCATTCCAATGCCTTGATATCCTGGTTGGTATTACTGACCTTCAATACATGTTGGGTCTGAGCTTTCAGAACTACACATCCATTCGAAGGCAGCAGCACCTCAGGAGAGCTGTTTCGAATTTCTACAGGTGAGCTGCGTTCACAAATCTTCCCCAAAGGGCATTTCTGCAGAAGAGGGTGGTTAACCCTCACTCCTACCCCCACGTCGTCCATAGAGCCAACACAGACCTCTTTGAGCTCTCAAAGAAAAGTCTTCTGAACAAAAGAAAACATTAATGTTTGCCCATGTGACAAAATATGATTAATAAAAATCGATCCAAGTGTTTTAAGCCAAAGCCAAACTGAATAAGGTGAAAATTGGCTAAACAAATATTCATTACCCAGGCTGCAAAAAGCAATGTTCTGTGTCTATTTTCGGAGATAAATAGGATGGAAAGCCACCGTCCTTTGAGTGCCAGCCTGTGCTTGAACACGTGAAACAAAAACCCAGTTCTCCCTGGCGAGCACAGGTAATTATTTCAGCAGGAATCCTAATTGTCCACAATACTTGCACTGCATTGTGGGAACAGCGGCTCGGATGTGGGGACTATTCAGAGGCGTTCATGAACATAATACATACAAGTGGCTGCAAAGGGTTCTTCATCCTCGCATTCTGAAAAAAATGTACCTTTCCCAACAAAGCACTTTGCAAAAACATGCTTCTGAGAAAACTTTTAATGAGCTTTGTAGCTGGCAATCGATTTCCGTGGGAGAATGTTACTTGTGTAGAAAACAGGTTAAAAATATAACGCTGCAATTGCCAAGAACTAATTAAAATTGAGAAGTGAGAGGGCAAGAGAAATACAGTGGGTGTGCACGGGGAAATGCATGATGGGAGCGAAAAAGAGTCAGGAGAGGAATGGTAGTGGGACCTTTAATATTCAGAGCCAAGTGGCATGGTTCCTGGTTCCTAAAAACAGCACCCAAGAAGTGGCTTCGGTTGTGGGTGGTCTGCACCGGAAGTAATTTTTGGGATCCGGTAAAGATTTGCATTATCAGACTTTGACCCAGAGCAAGAGACAGAATGGAAGAAAAGTGAGAAAAAAGGAGGATGAAAAAGATAAAATGTCAGAGATAAAGGGAAAAAGAATGGTTAAAAAAGGCATATATGAGATAAATTTAAAATAAAGATTACAACATTAGGGGCCATATGTATCAAGCCTTTTGGGAATCGCAAAGGCCGTAATTCGCTGAATTTCAGCCTTTGCGAATCGCAAAAGGCTATTTTGCATGATTTGAAATGTATGAAACATTTGCATCTTAAGGAATCGCAAATACTTGTGATTCCTTAATTTGCCATAGCATTTAAGGAATCGCAATTTTGCGATTCCTTAAATGCTATGTATGAAGCTTTTAAGAATTGCGATTTGAGGTTTAGAAATCGCAAATTACCACCAACTTGTAGTTGGTGGTAATTTGCGATTTATTGTAAATATTCTCAATTGTGCATTTGTGAGGGTGGCATATGACGCACAGACATGCCCATTGGGTATGTATGTGCGCCATATGCACACACATGTAATTTACAGGGGTGCAGCAGGGTGTCCTTGAGACACCCCTGCACCCTTGCAATAATTCTCAAATTGCGATTAGCAAATTGCGAATTCGCATTTTGAGAATTAATTGGAAATCATTCCTATGGGCCTCCTGGCCCATAGGAATGCATTGGAAATCATTCCTTAATTGCAAATTTGCAAAATGCGAATTCGCAATTAAAGAAGCTTAAGGAATCGCCAATATTTTAATAAAAAATTTCAACACAAAAAAAAAGCAATTTTCTTCATACATACCATTTTGCGATTCCTAAATAGCGATTCCTTAAAAATCGCTATTTAGGAATCGCAAAACTGAACTATGATACATATGGCCCTAGCACTCTAAAAAAAATCGTATTAAAAAGTATTCACCAATTAAAATTATATTTTTTTAAACACCTCCCTCTTACTAACTTAAAAACCCAATACTCTCAAAAACAAATAAAAATAATAGTACACAATAATAAAAAAAAAATGCTATTAAGTTATTATATGTTATGCTATGTTATGCAGTTTTGTAGTGCACATTTTCACCCTGGAGGGTATTCAGGTGCTAAGCAGATGTGTGTCTAGGCACACTTAGGGTCTTGAGGGACTACTCGAAAAGTCAGGTCTTCAGCTTCTTGCGCAATTCAAGAAGTGAGGAGGGGACTTGTGCGTAATGGCAGGCCGTACCATACATTATTAGCAATGTAGGAGAAGACTCGACAGCTAGATCTGGTTTTCCATATGCGTGTGATTTGTGCAGGTAGGAGTTTGGACGATTGGAGGTATTTGTAAGGTTTGTGAAAGCAGATGCGATTGTCGAGTTATGCTTGCCCATTGTTATGTAGTGTCTTGAAAGTGTAGATGAGTTTGAATTGTGCTAGTTTGTGAATGGAGAACCGGTGGAGCTCCTTCAGTTGTGGTGTGAGGTGGGTGCGGCATGGAAGGTTGAGAGTGATTTTGGCTGCCGAGTTCTGAATGGTATGCAGTCTTATGGTGAGTTTGTTGATCCCAGCATAAATGGCGTTTCCATAGTCCAGCTTGCTTGTGACCGGGGCGTGTATGGCGATTTTCGGGTGCTGATTGGGACCCATTTGAAAATCTTTCTCAGCATCTTCAAGGTGTGGAAGCATGAGGTGGTGAAGGCATTGATTTGGGCAGTCATGTCACGTTTGCTGATGGTGATCCTGAGGTTCTTGGTGTGGGTGGTAGAAGTGGGTGTCTGTCCTAGCTCTGTTAGCTACCAGGTGGAGTCCAACGATGATGTGTTCTTCCTGAAGATCACCATTTTCGTCTTGTTGGTGTTTAGCTTTAGACAGTTGCAGGCAGATTTACTAATAAGTAGTGCAACAAAATGCAGCAAGACAAGTTGCTACACTGCGTCAAATGGAAAGGGCAGGAAACTGCAATATTTACTCAAATATGGTGCATTACTGCTCTCCGCTTGTGCTTGAGCACTTGTGGCCACGTTCCAATGCAGGTAGCCTTGAACCATGATGCAGGGTTCCTGTGTGACAGTCAGGATTGTTTTTGTGAAGGAAGGGGCACTTTTCTCTACAGAAACGATCCTCTTAGGCTTTTCATCTTTTTATGTGAGCTGCAGCACACATAGAAAGAGGAGAAAACAAGGAAAAATAAAGACATTTCTTCTTGTTACGCTTCCCCCCGGAAAGGAGTACAATTTTGATGCATTTTGAGGTTTACAACTATTAGTAAATACGGGAATGTGCAAAAAACATGAGTGGATTTGTGGGAATACCCACACTCCAACACCTTCTCTGAGTGACATATTAGATGTCACTTAAGGACTTGTATTGCTCTTGAATCACCTTGCGTGACGCAAGGGCAACGCAAGCCCTTGAAAAATCTGGTTCTAAGTCTTCATCCAGTGGGCAATGTCAGTCATGCAGACATTGAACTTGATCCGGGTATAGGGCATCTTGTTTGTGAAGGAGAGAATCAGTTGTGTGTCATCAGCAAAGGAGAGGATGTTGATATCTTGAGTGTTAAAGCAAACAAATGATGGAAGGAATGCTGACAATGCAAACATTCTCCCCAGTCAAAAGATCTGGGTTAAATGCATTGTTCTTTTGCTCACTACGCCACCCCAGTTTGGACCCAGCCATATTCATATCAGTCTTGACCCTGTGGCCCATGGGAACAGTCCAGACCGATCTGCCAGGCCAGGTCCTCTCTGGACTGGAAATAAGTATCCTGGGACCAGTTTCAGGGTATGTCACCCTTCTTCAGCCAGGCTAGCTTTAATCCAGTGGCACAGTGAGCAAGGGACCCATGTCTGGGCATGCCCATCCCACTTAGGGTGAAAAGTGTTACAGCAAACAAATGATGGTGGGAATGCTGACAATGCAAAACATTTTTCCCCAGTCAAAAGATCTGGGTTAAATCCATCGTTCTTTTGCCCACTACACCACCCTTTGAACGGTCAAAGCTTCACACACTCACATGTAGATTAAAACAACTACTTTCTGTTCTAAACATATTTTAAATGGACATAAGATGACATACTTTTCAAAGGTGGCAATCAGGAAACTCTCTCTCCTTTGTTCTACCTGCAGTACCTTGGTGCATGTCTACTAACTTTTCCAAGTTATGTGAAATCCCTTTTGATTTCAGCAGTTTGCCTTTGTGGGATGCCAAACTCTGCCCGCATCTTTGGAAACCTATCCTACATCTGGACTTTCGGATTCTTTGTTGATTCTCGTCCCTCCGCTCTCCCGTTTGCATTGGCTTCTGTCCTTTTTTTGTTTTTCCTCAAGGTGGACCTGAAGTTAATGACTAAGTTGGTTCGAAGGTTTCAGGACCTTTAAGCATGTGAGCCAACCCTCCCTGGAAGAGCTCCTTTGTCTCTTTCAACCAAGCATCTATACATTCATCCTTTCACCCTTCTCTCCACCCGCTGATATCCACCATTTCACCTTTAGATTGTCATTCATACATTCTTTCATCCACTATTCCATCTTTCACCATTTCATTCTTCCTGTCATTCTATTCATTCATCCATCCGCTAAAATCCACCGTTTTGCTATTACATTCTATCATCCATTCAGTCTTTCAATGCTCATTCAATATTTCAACGTTCCATCAGTCCATTGGCAATTCAATTCATCCACTCACACACCCATGTATGCTATTCACCAGCCATGCATCCACTCACTCATCTATTCACATGTATCTTCCTTCTCCTCCATTCATGCTTCTTATCACCCGTTGTTTAACTGTCCTTAATTTCAAACTTCAATCTTTCTTTCATTTTTCTATCAATCCGTCTTTCCTCCTTACCTCAATTATGAGCTTTTGTCTGTCTTCCCTATTGTAGCTGCTAAAGCAAAAGGGGCCAAGGAGGGTTCACCATGCCCACACTCACCACCACTTCCGTAATAGGAGTCTATAAAATTACAGTAGCTGCACTGCATGCAGTGGCGGCTCCTCCGATAAGACGGAGGAGTGTTGCCTCACTGCACAAAAAGGAAAAACTAAAATGACAATAACAAAGGTTATTGTCACTCTATTTTTAGGTCGCTGCGCTAGGAGAAGGCCTCTTGGAAGCACTTGAGACTTTCTGCAAACTAGTGCGTATGGTGTTCGATTTTCCACTCATGCTATTGGCCTTTGCGTGTGGCTTTCAAAAATGAAAGCACGCAATTGGCCACAGGTGGTGCATGTTCCACCTTTTCTGAAAATGTTTACTCCCACAGCGTTTAGCTGTTGGGAGCGAGCAGCGGCATGCAGCGTGTGATCTGTTGTGGATCATGTTTCATTTCAGCACATTGCAGCTTTCCTTACAAGGTGCGTGCCCTCCACCCCAGCCAAGGGACAGACCTCACCGCCACAAGAGTGCGTGCTTCTTTTCCAGCACTCGCATTCATGACAATAAGACACCAACAAGGCGCATCCCCTCCATCCCGGCCAAGGGATAGACCCCACCACCACAAGAGTGCACGCTTCTTTTTCCAGCACTCCCATTTCATCTATGTCAGCAATCTCTTTGAGCACCGTTATCTTTGTATTAGTATGTTATTGTCAAGACATTTGCTGTACTCTGTAGTTGGCCTCTATAGTCACCTCTTTTTCTGTACCATCTTAAAAATTGACCACATCTTTTTACGTTAGCGTTTTTTCATCACTGTGGTACGCGCTTCCTTTCACACCTCTGCGCAGCTGTGGTGTGTGCTACCTTTGACATCTCTGCATAGTGCACAGCTGTGGTGCGTGTTTCCTTTCCCCACATTGTGTTTGGTGCTTGCTCGTTCCAGGGGCCTAACGCAGGCCCTTGCTGGGGGCTTACTTTGACCCTGTGTCTTTCGTTGATCACATGGGCACTTAATTATTAGCACTTGCTTTTTGTTTGTGCTTGCTGGCACTGGCTGCTAAATAATGCCTGTGCTTAGCTGTGGTGCGTGCTACCTTTCACATCTCTGCACGGTGTACAGCTGTGGTTTATGCTTCCTTCCCCCATTGCACATTACACAGCTTAGAAATTGACCATACCGTTTAACATTCACGTTTTTCAGCACTGTGGTGCGCGCTTCCTTTCACACCTGCGCAACTGTGGTGCATGCTACCTTTCACATCTCTGCACAGTGCACAGCTGTGGTGCGTGCTTCCTTTCCCCATTTCACAGTACACAGCTTAAAAATTGACAGCACCTTTTAACATTCACGTTTTTTCGGCACCTTGGTGCACGCTTCCTTTCACACCTCTGCACAGCTGTGGTGCGTGCTTCCTTTCCCCCATTGCACGGTACACCGCTTAAGAATGGACCACATGTAAGAAGTTGGCCTGGCATATGCTGCCCACTATTCTAGTGGGCACCTTGCACCAGTATAAACGACCCTTATTGATGGTAGGTTTAAAGACAACCTAAATAGAAAGCTATCCTAGTGGTAGCTGTGGAGAGCAGCCTTCAGGCTAAGTTTTGAAGGAATGTAAAGCAGCTTGTTTTACCAGTCTATAATGTCATGAATGACCAAATGAAAGGAGAACCACACCAGGTATATATATATAAAATATATGTATTTATTCTAAACACATCCCTCTAGTCTCTTTATGAGGCTATAGGCAAAAGTACATTCAGTAAACTTATTTAACACACAGTAAATTAGCACAATATATGATTAGCCCTAGGGGCGTACCAAACCATATACTAAGAAAGTGGTATAAGAACGGCAACTGACATAGATACAAGGTATGGAGCCTTTAGAACCACTGGGGCCACCAGGAACCACCCAAGGTAGTGACACAGGGGACCCACAGGGGATGCGTGCAGTGCCTAAACACAGCCACGAATCACCATTAACTTCTATGAGGAAAGTCGCGGTTGGAAAATTACAGATTAAGGGCACTTAGAAGAGGACTTGGGCAAACCCCTTTAGAACTAGGCAGTTATTGAGTCAATACCCATGGGAGCACCGGAGTTCTCGAGTTACCTCACCCAGGGAAGACAGGTGCATAGGTGTCTTTTGGTGTCGGGTTTCGTTGTCGTTTTCAATGGCGAACTGCTGCAAAGTGCTGCTGGCCACAAAGTCGAAAGTGTCTGGGTGGATCTAAGGGTTGATTGAAGATCTGAAGAACCTGAAAGCAGAGTGGACAGAACAAGGCGATGAGAAGATGCCAACCAATTTAGGGTGATTTCAGGTGAAGAAGGTGAAGCTTGACTCTTCAGCCACGGGGACCAGGAGGTGTCGACCACATCCTGGAGCTGGATTCGAGCTGTCCGACAAAGGATGTCGAGTGCTGCGTTGTTGGTTTCCGGATTGGACCCAACAAGCTTTGGCAACAGCAACCCACGTAGAAAGCAAAGATTGGCTTCGGTGCAGACCAGCAAAGTCTGAGGGACTCACCCTTTGGAAGGGAGTCAGGGCACATCTGGAACAACCAGGAAAGCCCAAGGAACAGAAGAGTTACCTTTGTGGGGACCCACCAGTCGACAGACAAGGGATCGCGAAGGAGCCTCAAGCTGAAATGCTAGAAGGGAGCCCACGGAACACTTGTGGAGTGTAGGCCCACAATCTTCAGTGCAAATGGTGCTTGGGGCTTGGACTACAAGTAGCCCAATGCACAACTTCGGGAAAGCTCGGAAATTTGATGCACTTTGCAAACGTGCACGGTGTCCAGGAGTTCCGGTTCTACATCTCTTGTGAGGGCTGCAGCTCTCAGCTTTGCTGGGATCTCGTGTCGGTCTTTGAGAAGACTGAAAGTCTGTGTCCTGAGTCGCAAATCCATTGGGATCTGGTGGGAGCCTTGGAAATGCAGACCGGCAAGATTCTTCTTTGGTGCATGTTTGAACAGGGGAGTCACTCCTTGACCCCAAGGGAGATTATTCCATCTTCTAGTGGAAATAGAATGTCGAAGTTCCAGGATATATGTTGCAGAGTTTCATCCAGGTGTAATCTAAAGTCCTAAGGACTGGGTTCCTATACTTATATTAAGTTTAGGGGTTGGACTTACTCTAGGGTCGCACCTATGGGAGGACCCAGTGAGGGGGTGCCAGAGCAGGGGCTGAGTGCCCCTGCAACCGGTTTGAACTGGGGTATGCACAGGGACACCAAATGAGCCCCCAGCCCCAATACACTAAAGCCTGTCTGTGAGGTGGTTACACCTCCCTGTGACAGGAAACCTATTGTCTAGGCCTCCCCTGCCGGAGTTTCGTCCAGCAGCAAGAGGTCAGATCTGTGGCTGTGGCATTCATTTTGTGCTGCCAGGGCTCTTTTAAACTATTACCAGTTAAGTAAGTGTGTACATGCCTTCTCCCTCTAGAAGGGTGGAATTCTACCCCTGCTGCTAGGATTGGTGGGGGTGGGGGTAGGATTCCTAAGTATTTGACACCAAACACGACATGTTTCCATGCAGCCATTCCAAAGTTAGCATTTACCGCGAGGTTATAATGTACGTAAGAGTATATGGTCTGGCTGCATCCCAGAACAGCCTCAGAGAATAGATTCCGAAAGCTGCACAGGGGCTCAGCTCATGCTTGGTCACCCTCTCACACAAAACCAAGCACTCTGCCTTCAGGAGTGATAAGGCCTGCCATAGTAGTGACTTATAGGTTTATATGTGTCAGTGATTTAAAGGTAGATATAGGTAACCTATATCTTAGTAAGGGGTGCATGCACCACCTTACCCAGGCTGCAGTAGCAGACCTGTGTTGCCATTTTGGAAGGCTTCCCAGGGGTGGCATAATACATGCTGCAGCCCCTGGTAGGCCTCTGGGGTATCTATGCCCTTAGTACCTATGGTACCATATACTAGGGACTCACAAGAGTAACCCAGTAACCAATCTGGAGTGTATCTAAAGTACATGCAATCAATTTAGAGAGGAAGCAGCTAGGCTGGGGTTCTGAATAGCAGGGCCCCAGCCAGATTAAAGTTTCAAAACAGTAAAACACCAGCAAAAAGTGGGGGATAACCATAGTAAGCAGATCCTACTCTCCTACACCGCACATTTTAACATTCGTGTTTTTTGATCACGGTGGTGCGTGCTTCCTTTGACATCTCTGCGCAGCTGTGGTGCGTGCTACCTTTGACATATCTGCGCAGTGCACATCTGTGATACGTGCTTCCTTTCCCCATTGCACAGTACACAGCTGTGGCGAGTGCTTCCTTTCACCCCACTGCAGAGTAGTGGCGCAAGCTTCCTTTCACAACACTGCACAGTGCAGATATGTGGTGTGTGCCTCCTTTCACCCCAGTGCACAGCTGTGGTGCGTGCTTCCTTTCACCTTATTGCACACTGCACAACTATGGTGCGTGCTTCCTTTCACTCCACTGCACAGTGCACAGCTGTGGTGCGTGTTTCCTTCACCCCACTGCACGTGCCCCCTCCATCACACCCACGTGGTTCTCTCGTTTTCTGTTTAATAAACAAATTTCACACACAGATGCTCAGGTTAGCATTTTTGAACTCACTGGACCTTGCAGATTTTCTTACAAGGCACATCCCCTCCACCCCGGCCGAGGGACAGACCCCACCGCCATAAGCTGGATTATAAACCGCCCTGACAGAAGCACCAAGGCGCTGGACACCTAAAAATAAAAACTGTAACAAAAATTAATTACAACAAGCAAAGAAAAATGTACAGCATTGCATAAACAAATAAACTAGAACACATGTTTTGTATAAATTTTGGGCTTTTAGTACAATACTTCAGTTGCATATAATATTTTTTCGGTTAGATGTAAGGTGACAGAAATAGTTACAACACTTTTTTATCACAACTTATACATTTTCAACATGATGCACAACATTCACAATGCTCTACAACACATATTAAAAACTTTAACAAAGCCAATAGCTCTGTCTAAAGACTTATAACGCCCCAAAGGTGAGGTCTATTGTCTATGCCAATGCTTGCTCCTATTGCATGCAGCCTTTGTGCATTGTGGGGCAGGACTGGCCAGAGCAGGGGAGGAGTGGTTTGCACTCCCACAGTGCGCATGAACTAGGGCTGACCAAACAGTTCATGCACACTTTGCATGTTCCTACCAGGCTGCATTACACAGCCTGGTGAGGAACATGCACAGGCTTCCTGTTCGAGTCTGAGCGCCGATCCACAGTGCTCAGACCAATCACAACGCTGCATTGCAGCGTTGTGATTGCCTCAGGGGAGCCTGTGTGCCAGGTGCTTCCTGCTGTTGGCCGGACTGCAGGAAGGAAGAGTACGCAGGGGAGACGGTGCCCACCAGCCAGCCGCTCTAAGGTATGTTTTTGTTGTTTGTTAAAACAAAGGAGGAGAAGGGGTTGCCGCCTTCCAGCAGCAGGTGAGTGCACATTTTTTCAGGAGGATGGCCAAGCTGTTGTAACGAGACGTGACCGTATCAGTTTTGGAGCACTTATAGATGCTTACTGCAACAACTTAGGATCAGTACAATGTTTGGGTGGAACTTGACCAAACCATAGAAGTTACCTGAAGCAGTAAAATAATGAGGGCAGGCATCATTAGCTAGGGAAAACATTGGTGATCACCGGTAGAGAGAGTTATGCTCTTTGAAGAATATAATATTGGATCAGGTTAAATTTGGCATTACTGAATGCAACTTGGAGGAAAGCCAACACCTGGGACCACTCTGTGTTGTGGACGGCCCAGCCCCCGTCCTCTCCCACCTCTCTTTCAGGGAATTTAGGGAGTGGGTTGTATGAGGTTGAAGTCCTTTGTAAATCCAAGAGACATGACTGCACCAAGACTCCATGTTATAAATAGCCTGGACAAAAGTGTCCCAGGTTCTGTGTCTGTAATGGACCAGTTGCATCAGAGAATGAATTGTATATGGCAGCAGGTTAAGTATTGCCCCCTATGTAATGCAATTGGTCCAAGAGGTCCTCAAACAAAAGGAGGCAGCTGTCTTCAAATAGACTACCTGGGGTGTCAAGGTTGGAATGGGGGCAATGTGTCCAATACCTGTGGGAGACCTCAAAGAGGCATGAATGGAGTGTACGGAAGGGTGCCTCTGGTGTGACGCAGAGCCTGAGCATAGCATAACATGGCAATGCGAAGCAGGCAGGGGAGGGCAGCAAGGCACCAGGAGCTGGATATGAGAAGCTCATTAGGAATTCTGGTTCAGAGTGGGGGTCTCTACACACATATCTCCCCCAAGGAGAGCCCTTCCAGCCAACGGCTCAGCCACTGAAGTTGAGTGGAGAGGAAATAGAGCTCGAAGTCTGGTGTACCCATGTCAACCTTATCCATAGGGAGCTGCAATTTAGAAAGCGCCACCCTATGACGACCTGTGTGCAAGAGAAGCTCTGCGAGTGCTGCATCTAGGGCTGTGCAGAACTTACGGGGAAGAGTGATAGGTAAGATGGTAATTAATATAAGAGGAAAGGCAGGATAATCATTTTAGGGTTGGTGATTTGCCCAGTTGTGCCAGAGTTTTCCAAAACGTTACCTTAGAAGTCGGGGCAATAACGGCCCTCGTCAAGTTACCATCCAACAAGTCCTGATCTGAGTGGTGGATTTTGAACCCAAATAGAAAAAGGAGCTACCCTCACAACAGAGAGTATTTTCTCCCAATGAGAGGTCACCTACTGGAGCAATGAGAGCAAGTGTGAAAGTACAGGGTTTGCTTTCTTCACACACAGATCGAATACACTTGAAGAGTACAAGGATCTGACCTATTTCAGTGGTATCACAGTGGAGGTACCTGAAGTATATCAGGAGGAGGTCTGTATAGAAAGTCACAGAGAGAGCCCTGACTTGCAGCAGGATTCCCCAAACCGCTCCTGCCGCCCTGAGGAGCACCACTAGAGGCTCGATGTTGAGGGTGAATAGCAGGGGTATGGGGAAACCCTGCCTCATTCCCCTGCTGATCCAGAAAGAGGAGGCAATGAGCCCTCCAAACCTGGTACGCACCATTGGGAAGGAATAGAATTAGCTAACATATCGTATGACAAGGGGCCAAAACATTGAAGAATAGTTAAGGGGGCGCCAGCCTACCGTAGCTGAAGCCTTTGCTGCCGAGGTGCCGGAGATCACAGACGAAAGGGAAAGGTGAAAGCGGTGCTGTCCTCAAGGACGCTGGAATACTGGTTGCCAAGCAACGCCGGGATACAGTGGTGCAAGCTCGACCCGGTGGTGATCAGAGGAGCGGGAAGGCAGGCACTGAGTTCTGTGTCCTGGGACAGGACGGAGGAAGCCAGAAGGAGCACCTCAACAATAATGGAGATCCTGCCATATCTCTTGCGGTCAGTAAGGCTGAACTAATAGCTCAAACCTTGGTGGGAGCCGAACTGGGTACACCAAACAAAACTATGAGTACGTGGGGAAGTGACCCCCTTTTTGGTATTCCAGGATGATGTAAATGCTCTACAACAGCAAGGAGCTCAGGAGAGAGGGGGGGCTAGCTCACCTGAGGGGGACTGATTTTTTTCTTTAAATGAGGACTCGGAGTCTGTGATATCTAGCGAAGAGAGCTCAGTTGAAGACACAGACTCAGTGAGCAGTTCTTCTACTAGAAAGAGCACACAGAAGAAACACAGATCTGAAATAAGAGCTAACTCACCTGGGAGCCCCTCGGATATTGCTAAGAAACTGATTTGGGACTACTCAGCTACCTCGCAAATGTATCAGGATGGTGTCAATCCATTTAGCCAAGGAGGGGAGCATGCATCTAATACCCCCCCCCCCCCCCCCCCCCCAGCATCAGCCCGCCTCACTGGAGCTACTGTTTAGTACATTAAAGCAGATTCAGGGTGAAGCAAATATGGAGTGCCGCAAGGCTAGACAGGCAATGAAAAAGATACAAAGTTCATTGAGGAAAATGATCAAATTTTATGAAGAGGTGTCAGATAGAGTGGCACATGTGGAAGAAAGGACAGGAAGGTTGGAGGACGACGTTAGCAGCGGGCAGACTTTTAAACAAGCACAAGAAAAGATGGCCGAGGATGTTCAGTGGAAGCTGGGGGATTTTGAGAATCGGCAGCGGCGGAACAACATAAGACTACTGGGGTGGCTGAGGGGATGGAAGGGCAGGATGTCAGGTTATTTGTTGTCAATTTACTGAAGGGCGCTTTGCCCGAGTCACCATCCTGGCAGTGAGAGAATGAAGTACAGAGAGCGCATCGGTTTCCCCTGCGACTGAGGAAAGGTCACGGGGGGCTCAGGAGGGCAGGCCCAGGGCAATCTTGGTCTATGTGGGTAATTACCTGCTTAGGCAAGAAATTATTGACAAAGCGAAGCCGGAGTCTAAGGACTCATTTAAAGATGTCACATTTTTTGCCAGACCTGACTTCTGTCACGCTACTGTCGAGAGAAGATGGAGGCTAAGGCAGATAGTAGCTCCCTTCCAGGCCCTAGACTCAGAGGCATAACTACTATATCCCGCCAGGCTCAAGGTGATTACAAAGGGACAGGTTAAAATGATTTTTTCAGAGGTTAAAGCACAACAATATATGGAGGAATTAAAGGGGCAGAAGGGCAGATTAAATGTTTAAGATAAGGCATAGGATACATGTGAAGGGGCCTTGGTTCGCACAGGTGCTTTTATGACTGGGGCAAACCAGCTTTTTTTCTCAGTTGTCCCCCTTTCTTTTTTCACACAGGCAGGCAAGTCGGGGCAAAAAATACGTGAATGTAAAGAGTAATATGAGATCTAATCAATGGGGGTCCTCACAATGAGATTTTGATTGGCATTGGGGAGGGAGGAGGATGCAATGGCTGCAATGTAAGAGGCCACTCATTGGTCATGACTGACCTATTTGCCTGTAAAGGGGGGGCAGCTCTGGGGGGAGGTTTGCTGGGTGGGGTGGGGGGTGGGGGGAGGCGGCATAAGGAGACACACACAGCACAGCTTAGCACACTTTTCAAGTTCTTTTAATGTACTGGCAGGAAAGGTAGGACAGCTCTATGATGTATTCTAATGAGTATGCGGATTGCGTCAATTAATGTTTGCGGGTTCAATGATTGTACAAAGAGGCAGCGGGTGGCTGCATTCCTTAGGTCAATGCGATTAGATCTTGTTTGTCTACAGGAGACACATATAGAAGGGACAAAGGGATATCTCCTGGAGCAGCTGGGTTTCTCACTGCTTGAGCATACTAAGCAAGGCTCAAAGACTCGGGCGTGGCTGTACTAGCTAAAGGAAGGGAAACAATAGTTAAAAGAAAGAGGGAGGATCAATGGGGGAGATGGGTCCTCCTCGAATGTACAGTTAAAGGCGAGACATTCACTATAGTTTCAATATATAGGTCAATGGAAGATGACCCAGATATTTTCGAGTTCTTGGTTTCAGAATTAGCCCTATGGCCAGAACCTATCATTTGCTGCGGGGACTTCAATATCAATGGGTTGACTGGTTTGGGAACGGAGGTGGGGCAGGTATAAACTGCCCGTAAAAAAAAGACATGCCGCACACTAGTCGACTTGGCACATCATAATGCACTAACGGACCTTTGGGCTCGGTTAAATCCTGTAGGCACCGGCAAAACATTCTATTCAGCTCCACACAAGATCTCCGTGAGACTGGATTACTTTTTAGTGTCTAAATATTTAACTGCATGAACTCAGATTGAAAAACACCCACGGATAATCTCTAATCATAACCCTCTAATAATCACTCTTAAGCTCGGGAGGGTTGCTAACTGGGAAAACAACTGGACTTTTGAGAGGGCATTACTAAAGGATGAGGAATATATTAAACATATGAGTGGATCAGAGTGTACTGGGAGATCAACAGAGGAAGCACCACCTCCGGTATTGCATGGGATGCATTCGAAGCAGGGGCACGAGGGGAGACTTCGAGCTACACATTATATAAGCAAAAACAGGAATAGGGAAGAGTGGAAAAACGTATTAAAACTCTGGCAGAGGCAGAGGAGGAGCTGAATGTAGCAATACAGCAAAAGGCGCCGCTGGAGCAAATCCTTCCTAAAATTATAGTTGGTAAAGCCGAGGCAATGGAGAGAATTGCGAGTAAAGCGGCAGCCAGTTTCCTGGTTAAGATAGAAAGGTGTTATGAATTATGCTAGAGGGTAGGGCATATTCTAGCAATATGCACGAGGCAGAAAATGTCGGCAGGGGAAATAAAGGATATTTTAGATGATAGAGGAGATGTAGTAACAGACTCCGGGGCAATACGGGAGCTCTTTAGACTCTTTTACGCGGGATTATATAACCAAGATCAGATAAGCGACGAAGCAGCCATTCAGGAGTACCTAAAGGATATCTTAGCCGTGGTTCTTCCTGAGGAGGAGAAAGTGGCTCTTGATCTCCCTCTAACTCTTGATGAGATGGTTGCAGCACTAAATAATCTCCCCTCAGGTAAGGCGGCAGATCCGGATCAGATTTCGGCCGAGTTTTATCAAGTTTTTCAATGGGTTTTAAGCAGGGATATGCAGGATACAATGGTACAGGCCCAACAGGGAGATTCCATACTAAGCTCCTGGGGGGGCTGATATAATAGTAATCCTGAAAAAGGGCAAGCCACCATTAGAACCAGGATCTTATAGGCCCATAACTCTTATGAACGCTGATGCAAAGATTTTTTCCAAAACCCTTCGCTATGAGATTATGTAGGGTGATTGAGGACATGGTTAGCCCCACGCAGCATGGCTTCATACCAGGAAAGGGCACTACACAACATATAAGGCAAGTTCTCACCCTCTTCGATGCAGCGGAGGTCTCAGGGGATCCTATGGCCGTTTTTTACTTGATTCAGAAAAGGCATTCAATAGGGTCTCCTGGGACTACCTCTGGATGGTCATGAGGTGGAGTGGTATAGGGGAGGGGTACATAAAAGCTATTCAGGCTCTTTATAGAGATACTACAACCCGATTGAGAATTAACAATGGATACACCGCCCCGTTGCAGATTAAGTGAGGGACTAGACAAGGGTGCCCATGCTCACTGCTCCTTTTCGCTTTGTACATAGACCCACTGTTACGCAGATTGGAATATAACAATAGGATCTTCCCTTTAGTAATGCACGGGCAGAAGTTTAAGATGTTTGCCTATGTAGACAATGTCACAATTGTTACCTCAGCCCCAGTTCCCGCTATCGAAGAGGTGGAGGCAGAAGCCCAGGTATGCGCTTAATAGGGCTAAAACTCAGATAATTAAAAACGCTAGTGCGGTCTGCGAGGATAATCGGGTGGTTAGTTTAGCCATTTACTTAGGGATTAGCATCTCGGCAGACCTGGACAGCTCAATAGACTAGAACATCATGCCATTGATTACTAAAGTGAAACAAGATCTTGAAAGAATACATAACCTTCAGTTGTCATTGGTGGGCTGTACAAACGTGATAAAGATGATTATCTTGCCTAAATTTCTTTATTTGTTTAGGGCGATTACACTTTTCTTTGAGATTCATATGGGACACGGCAAAACAAGGAGGGCACCTCGATACATTACTCTTCCCAGGGACAGAGCGAATGGGGGGCCCCGGATTTTAGAATGTATTACTGGGCGGCGGCACTTCAGAATATGCAGGGGCTGCCAGGCGGAGCGGGATCCTAAAGTTAGATCTAGCTCCACCAATGTATATGCGACGGTGCTGGGGGCAGAAGCAGGAAATTGCTTTCCTAATTGCACAGATTTCAGTTATTATAAAAAAAACGAGGTTCAAGACGCTGCAAGTGGCTTATAAAATATGTGCAGCCTTCTCGAAAGAATTTGGCCTTGGAAGATGTAATAGATATACACGTATGTTTAAGAATGCATCCCTTCCAGGGGAGATATTTGCGGACTCAGTCATGGCCCATTGGGGGAAATGGGGAATCCTGAAATTAGGCGACATGAAGGGTCCCAGCAGGGTACTTCAGTTCACTGAACTACATGTCATTTATGGCATTGATAGGAGGAGCTTTTTTAAATACTTGCAGGTATGGAGCTTTATCTCCAGTAAACACTGTCGGCCATCAGGGTTTAGTAATAATAAAATCTTGGATCTTATTGAAAAGGGGGGAGATTGTACTATTCGTAGATTTTATTCAGAGCTCGTCGCAACCAAGCCCGATGATTTAGGTAAATGTGGCACAAACTGGGCAGAGAAATTAAGTATCAAGCAAGAATATTTTCAGGATTCACTGGACCTGGGACAGACAATACTATGCTCAGCCGCGCTGCAGGCCCAACACTACAACACAATATACTCCCTATACTATACACCTGCAAGGATAGCTCAGTGGGGAGGCACCTCAGGTATTACTTGCCCTCGCTGCGACTATTCGGAGGCAGACATAATCCATATATTTGCTACTTGCCCGCAGATGCATACACTTCACAGAGCAATTGAATCATTTCTTGATAGATCTCTGGGGATAAAAATTACCCTCTCACCAGTTTGGATCATGCTCGGGGTCAATGCAAACTCTGAGGGGCGCCACGGGCAATTCTTATTTATGGCCATGTCTGTCCTACAAATGTGTATTGCTAAGGCATGGTTAGACAAGGCGCCCCCTATACTACATCAGTGGCTAGCCAGGCTGCTTGCTGTCTTTAATCTGGAGAAGGGAATCTACGCAAGAAAAGGAAAAAAAGGTAGATTACTTGGGAGGCGAATTTGGGAACCCATTCAGCGGTGGAAAGAGGGTCTTAAAAATACACAGTATTGTATTTTTATTTGTCTATAAGTCGCCCTTCCTATTAGGGTAATTTTTTCTTTAAGGAATTTAACAGTGTACGTTGTGATGGCTAAATGTGGAAAAAAATGTTTACAATGTATAGAAGTCAGATTTTTGCTGTGCTGCACACAAAGGGGTCGATTCCGATTTGGGAAAAACTGCTCCGAATAGCCAAGCCCGGATCGTACTCGTCGGGTCGTACGGCATGTGTACGAGTCGTACGGCTCACTGTTTCAGCCTTGCAATACGTATGGATTGCGACGGATTGACGGAATAGGGATCGTACTACGTGACTCGGATGGACGGGTACGAATCGTACGGCGATGGCTCCAGATGAAAATCGTACGGACATTTTTTTATCCAGGATCGGAATCGGCCCCAAAATCTTAATAAAATATTTTTTTTTTAAAAGAAGAATAGTTAAGAGGTGAGCCAAACGAAGGATGTCAAACATCATTCTGAGGTCTCAGATGTGGTCTACTGTTTGAGGCCAAACACAGGGAGCCGCTTCCATGAATATGTTTAACTAACAGAGGTTTGAAGACATGTTTCTGTGGGAAATTAATCTGCTATGATTGGGATGAATACGATTGGGACGTAGGGGCAATATCTGAGTAGACAGGATTTCTGAGAGAATCTTATAGTCTGAGTTAAGTATGGCAATCAATCTATAAGACACGGGGTTGTCTGGGGGAACTCTGTTTAAGAATTAGGAAAAGTAGCGCCTACCTAAGGGACGGGGGGCAAAAATCCTGCTGTCAGATCCGTATCAAACAGCTCTGGGATCTTAGAGGCCAAGACCGCAGAGTATGCATGATAAAAGTCGAGCAGGAGTCTGTCTCTACCAGGCATCTTACCAGCCCCAAGATCCTTGATGGCAGCCCAGACTACTGATCATGTGATTGGAGCATCTACTTCATCTCGAAAGTCTACTGGTAGTTGCGGGAGTGGGAGATCAGCAAGGAATTTGTTGAGTGTTTATGCGTTCTTAGTAAAAAAAAATCAAGAAAATATGTGCAATTCACAAAACATATCCCTCTGCAAGTGTAGTTGCATTCCAGTTGCCTCTTGCAGTATTGAGGTTGGGGTTTGGGCCATGTCCCAGGAGGCTAACCAAGATAGGAACTTGACAGTACAGTCACCTTCTGAATGTATGTGGACAGTTTATGGAGAGTAATGTAGGCAATTAAGCCTCTCCAAGTGGGCAGCCTCATAGGTAGAGGCAGAGAAAAGTAAAGAACAGTGGGGGGACCAGAAAAGCTTGACCATGAGCCTAGAATGAAAGCGTCAGGTCAGCATATAAACCCTTTCCCACATTAGACTGGGGCCTAAAACCTATGCGCATGAAGGCATACATCATTTTGGTATGAGGCATAAACTTAGACCATCATATCTTGACATTCGGCATAGAACGGAACATCACGGCCTGCTATCAGACATCAACACATTTGCCTCAAGCCTGAAATGGAAACATCATGGCATGAATACATTACGCATACATTGCAATCAGCATAAAAGTATTAGGCATATCAGTCTGAGTTACATTATACCAGCAGAATGGCACTTCTCAGAATATCGGCAGAGCACCAATAGTCTGGGGCATAACCCATAGGCCCCAAATTAGCATGGGCCACCTTGGGCATGAAGTAGGAGGCAGCAACATGAGCATAAATGACATTAGGTCAAACATAGCAATGCATTAGGCATAGACATAAACCTTAGGTATAAGGGCCACATTATCAGCCTAGGCCTTAATCACATACGCTATGCACCCATCAGCAGGGAAACATTAGGGCGCTGCTGTGCATATTATAAATGTCACCAGAACCCTGGCCCGATGGAGTCCCCTCCAGGACTCTGAACTTGAAGCAATTCCCCAAGGCGTTGCAGCGGCCCGGTTCTGCGTGCAGCTGGGTTCAGCAAAGTTAGGCCGGGAAATTGGAGCTCCCCTCTGGGGCTCGGAAAGTACAAAACTGCCCAGGACGTTGCAGTGGCCACTGTCAGGCGGCCCGCTGTGGGAAACAACCAAGTCCAGACCACAAGTTGGAGACCCACTCCCGGCTGTACCGTCAGAAAAAATGCCAATGTTGCAGCAGCCCGCACTTGCGGCACCGCTGAGGACAAATGATCCACTGGCACCAGGGGCGGGCACCGGCAATGTGCCCTGACACTTCCCCCCACCACCACCAGAAGACCAAGCCCCACTCACCAGCAGCCCGGGGCTTCTCTCACCTTCACTGGAGGGCTCTGGCAGATTCTCCACACATGCAGGGCTCCCCTCCGTGCACAGGGAGCCCGACCGACGACAGTACCTCCCTCTGCTTCACCCGGGCCCCCTCCTGGGATCCAGAACTACGGTGCAGAGCCCACGAGGCTCCAGACGTCTTCTTCTCCTCGCGGCTTCCTGGGGGCGTGGCCGATGAAGCGGCTGGCACCTCAATTGCCTAGCAATGTCCTGTAACGGCGGTGATCTTGGACGCAGCACTCTTCCTCCCAGTGCCGCCAGGAGAATCCCCGGCCAGCAGCTGTGAATTTGTTTCTATTAGTGCCAGTGTGGGGTGGGCACCCGCTTGTTTTTAAATATGCTGAAACACGGGGTGGGATCCCGCCGTTTCCAATAAGCAGAAAGCCGCAATAATGCGGGGCAGGCACCTGTCAGCAAAAATAGGCAAACAAACACAGGCAGTTGTGGGGGAACTCAAATATAGCGCCTAGATAGCACAGCGCTACAGGAATCAGCTCCTCTTTTCCTGGGCCGGGGCTGGAGGCAGCGCTCACGAGGGCACAGGAATAAAAAAACAGCGCTCCTCTCTCCTGGCATTACAAATATAGCGCTCCTCTCGCCTGGCATTACAAATATAGCGCTCTTCTCACCTGGTATCAAAGCAATTGGTGCCCACGAGACGCTTGGGGAGCAGGCAGGAAACAGCCCATTAAAGTATTGCACCCACCAAATATAGCGCTCACCTACCCCAGGCAACTTGACTATAGAACTCTCCTTACGCAGGTAATGCAGTCAGGGTCCCACGAGGCGATAGGGTGCAGGCCGGGAGTACAGTCCAAGTGTAGCGACCATGCTCTTCACCTCCTGGCCAGTCAGGCGGACAAAGTAGAGCGCTCACGAGGCGCTAGGGCGGGAGAGCAGGCAGGCAATGCTGGGTCAGATCAGCAGTCAGGGGGCACTCATCAGTATAGGACAGCTGTTCCTGGAAACAAGCAACCCTCATAGCGTGGCACTCCTCCTGGCATACAGTTTGCACTCCAGTACAGTCTCTCACTGGCCCTGTGGACAGCAGAGGGGTACAGTTGGGCACAGGGGCCAGCACGCAGGCCCTTGCGGCGGCATCACCTGGCAGAGGGTTCCCCTCACTTCAAAGTCCACACTCAGTCTGAGCACATGGCATCCCAGCTCCGCTATTTATACACCCCTCACCCCACCTACCAGAAAAGGCTGGAATCTTCTAGAAGGCTCCTGGCAGTTCCAGTCCCAACTGTCACTGTGAGGGAGGTGTAGGGCACTCTGTCACTTCAAACCTTTCTTACACTAGACCTCCAACCCAGCTCAGGCAGGCGGCACAAGCAGACAGAAATGGCATCCATTTGAAAAGGGACATTTACACAATGGTAAAAATAACTCGTGTACACCAATGGGCAGCATGTATTATTTTCCATCTTACACATCAAACGTAAATCTTTATTGTGTTTCCTTTCAAACCACCAATTCCAAGTTAGCAGAAAACTAGGGGGGAAAGGCAAAATGTTTCGGGACGACCCTGCAAGCAGGGCCAAGTCCAACACACATGTACAAGTCGTGAGGGGCAGGATAAAAGGAATATAGCCTGTGTACTGGTTTGTGATATCACTAGACATCCAGGAGCAACCAGTGAGTGAGTCAGGTGGTCAGAGATTTGATGTTGCCAACCGATTAGCCCAAAGAAAGGAGGGGGGAGAAACCTGTCAAGGGTGAAATCAAGGACCGCAATAAAGTTAACACCAATGACCCAGGAGCGATGTGCCAATTGGGATAAAGCAAGTGAAAGGTTAGCTAAGAAGGCAGGCTGCTCCACGTTACCGGTGTAAATGCAACCGAGAACCAGGGAGCCTTTCACAAGGATGAATCTACCACTAGGGTTTACAATGGTAGTCTTAGGCGTGAAAGAGACTCCTGAGAATACCCGACTCAGAGTCCATCAAGCGAACGTAAAACAAGTCATGGAAGAGATTTGCCCATGCCATCTCTTTTGGAATCAGATCAACTCAGGGGCATAGTATGAGTCTCCTGAAGAAATGCAACATGAGTATTCTTGTTCTTTAAAACTGAATACATCTTTTTGTGAAGGTTAGCAGTGTGCGTAGCCTGAATGTTCCAAGATAAGAGGGTATAATGCAGTTGCGGCTGGCATGGCTTCCGGGTGGAGAGGCGGGTGCGGTGGAATCGTGGGGGTTGTTCACGGGGGGTCACGGGGAGGAGTGTCGTGTGGAGGGGGTCGCTGAGAGGTCATAATACAATAAAAACGTACATTGAGGCTTGGTCCTTGGTCTTCTCTGCTCCTGCTCTCCTGCCTCTGACTCAAAGAGAAACAGGAAGCAGGCAGCCAGGCTCCCTCCCCTAAGCCAGTCACAACACTGCAATGCAGTGTTGTGATTGATCTGAGCGCCGTGACACAGCGCTCATTGAGGGGCTGGAAGAGTGGGCATGTTCTCCATGCAGGTTGCAATGCAGCTTGAATGGAGAAGGGGAAAGTGCCCATGACTGGTTTGGGTGGCCCGAGAGGGCTGACCAAACAGTCACTGCATACTCATGAGTGGGCAAACCACTCATCCTCTGCCCTGCTCCATAAGCAGAGCAGCCCCACCCACCCGACCGCCCGCCAATGAAACATAAAATTGTAATTAAAAGTTATTTCCATTTTATGTTTTTGCTTCTTTCACTGTGAGAAAGCAATGGGTTGACGATCCTTCGCCATAGAGGAGAAGCCGCCATTGGTATAATGTGTTACATGTACCACAGACATGATTGTGGAAAGGGTAGACCCACAACCCCTGGCTGAGGGAGCAGGAAGATCTATAGCTGAATGGTTGCATAAAGGAAATAGTAAGAGCAGTGGAATATGGCAGATGATCTGCCCACGGATAGGAGCCACAAATGGGGGGGAGGAGAACCAAACCAGGTTGCTCGCAAATGGCAGGCCACCCAAACCAGTATTTGAACAAAAAGATCATCATAATAAAAATGGTGGGGGGGCTCGGCAGCAATGATCAAGAAGTGGGACTCAGGGGCACCAGTTCAGTTAAGGAAGTATGGGTGGGTCAGAGCCCTGCACAAGCTAGACGAGCCAGGGATAGTGAGGGCATTTGGGGTTTATGAAGACAATGAGAAATATATTGGGCTGGAAGAGAAACCAAATAATGACACAGCCCACCTACTTGCAACAAGGTCATCTGAGCGAACAGAAAACATAATTGCATATTGGTATACATAACACAACCGGAGACTATAGAAAATTGTCCGCTGTCTTGAAAATCACCAAGGGAGGGGGAACAGAGATGTGTAGTGAGCCCAGTACTGAAGAGGCATCATCACTATCTGAAGAGACAGACATAGCTGATGGCAACTCTGGAATAGAGTTGCGGAGAGCCACAGCCTTGTATAGGGCTGCTTGTCTCCCATCATGGGCTTGCTCTGGTGAAGGAGTAGTGAGAACTGGGCGTGGGAGGGCGAGACTGAGACGAGGGTGCTAGTGGTGAGTCATGTAGTTGGAGGATCTTTGGCCAGAGTCACCCATCTGGTAGGAAGTTCCTTCATCGTCAGCCCGATCCAGGCTGATTCTGAGTCAGTGAGGAACAAGGTGTCTCAATTGGTCATCTTTTTAAGTTTAACTGGGAAGAGAAGGCTGTATTTAACCCCCATTTGTCCAAGCTTCCTCTTCACCACCAAGAAGGAAGTGCTCCAGGGTGTAGCTGGGAAAGACCAGGATTTGTTTATACTCATATTCATTACATGCTGCCAGGCGAGCAGCCCGAATGGTCTCGTCTCTGTTCTTATAGTGCGACAGCCTGGCCACTAAGGGCCACTGGGGCACACCTTGAGGAGGGTGTTTGGATGGGAAATGGTGCACTCTTTCAATCATAAAAAAGGGTGAGAGATTCATAGCTGGCATGAGGAATTTGATCCATCATTCCAGAAAGTCTGCTTCATTTCAACTCTCGCAAAAAATAACAGTTGATGGACAGAATGTAGAACAATGTCATATATTCACCCCAGTACAGAGATCTGGGCCTAAATCCATCGTTTTTTGCACTCCACGCCACCCCAGTTCAGACATGGCCATATGCAAATCAGTCTGACCCTGTGCCTCATGGGAACACCCCATCCCGAACTGCCAAGCCATGACTTCCCTGGACCGGAAACAAGCTTCCGAGGACCGGTTTCTGGCATTCCAGCCGTCTTCAGCCCGGCTTGCTTGAATCCAGTGGTGTGGAGAGCATGGGACTCACGTCTGAGCATACCCATCCCACTCGGGGTGACAAATGCAAAAACCACAGTTGATGGACAGAATGCAGAACAATGTCATACACTCACCCCAGTACAGAGATCTGGGCCTAAATCCATCGTTTTTTGCACTCCACACCACCCCAGTTCAGACATGGCCATATGCAAATCAATCACATCGATGCAGGGAAAGCCGGTACTCAAGGAGCCCCTAGCTCTACCAGAACATGGCCCAGGCAAAATGCCACCCTGGACCTCTGAGCTTATGACCAGAAGAAAAAACTCAGACAGCGGTACAGGCGCACCAGTGGTGGATCGGGTCCCTAAGAGGAGCGGGCTTTGATAGGCTACCAACAGGGACAAAGAAGACCAAAGTGAGGTTGCTTGTGGAGAGTGCCCAATCGGATGTTCCAAGAGAGTCCACAGCTTCGTCCACAAGAGTTAGCCCAAAAGCTCAACAGTTCACAAAGAAATAAGACAATGACTATGGAGCACTAGGATGAACCTCCATCATCTGATAAGTTAGGATTTTCTTGGGTAGAAGAGGAGGAAGAAGTGGGATGAGCGGACATGGTACTGGACCTCTTCTATGTTGCACCCACCAAATTAGATGCGCTATTTTTCATCTTCATGGGTTACCTCACACATTTATTTCTGTGTATTTATGTGTGCAGATTTTTCACCCAAAGACTCTACAGTCGGAGAAGGGGAACTCCGCACACATAAGTATAGGGAGTGCAGAGCCATAAAACTCCACATGTAGTTTGTGAATACCAAGATGTTGTAAACTTACTCAACGGTTTAAGTTTAGCTTTGGGAATCAGGATCTATGTATTTGGAAAGTGCAATGATTCCGAAGGAAAATGGGGGGTGAAGTCTATGAACTACCCTTCCCAAGATTATGTATTGTCCAGAGAACTCTACTGGAGGTTCTCATTCTAAGATGATGTATATATATATATTTCCTGTGACATCAATTCATGTTTTAATCACATAAAAAGGAGGTTGAGGGGGGGCGAGCCTTGGCAGATGACCATGGCAGTCGCGTAAGCCTGTAGCTCCGCACCGGCTCGTAATCATCCTGTCAGCCTGGCGGCAGACGGGATCCCGAAACTCACCCAGAGACTGATTTGGGGATCGGAGACGCCCAGGAGGGCACTTCTGCAGCCGACCTGCTGATATCAAAATCGGGGCATTGCTTTTGCAGACAGAATGGAGACAAGGCCTTGGAACATCATAGGGCTACTTCCGAGTGGAGAAGTGGAGCGAATGCTCACTGCAGGCTCCGGTGAGCTTTTGTGGGCCCTGACAAGAGATCCGGAACTTCGGCTACGACAAGGCACCGTGTCGGAGGGCCTGGGCTGGCTCCAGCAGAGAAGCGGTGAGGCCCAGTGGCTGCAGGGACTGCGGGGCAGCGAGATCTTGCGCCGGGGGCTGGAAGCTGTCCCTGGAATCTTGAGGGCTTGCTAGAGTGGCCTAGGGGCTGCTGCGTGCCCAGGTGGACTAAAGTGGAGCCCCTGAGCAATGTGAGGCCCGAGCTGTGAAGCCTTAGCCTAGTGGTCCCGTTTATGACTCACCTGATGGCCAAGGGAGCTTGAGAGGAATTCTTGCTGTGGAGAGGCAGCCGTGACTGTGCACCGGCGAACTCTGGTCTCCTGGGCTGTGGGTAACAGCCTGGGTGCACTGCTGCAGCATCTGATGGCTGGACTGAAGAATCCGGGCCCCTGCATATCCTGGTAAACTGGTGAAGAGCCCTGAGAGGTGCGAGGCCTGCGCACTGCATCCCTGGATTGGTGGTTCAGCCCCCGGCCCGCTTTGCAACTCATACGACCCGAGGCGGATCCCTACGACAGATAGGTGGTGCCTACGGACTTGGGCCACCAGAAGTGCGGACTCATCCCTGAGCGCCTTGCAGTGCTGTCTGGTGGCCATGCAGATAGCTGCGTCATACCAACAGCGCTGCCACAGTGGGTCCCCGGAGGAGGTGGAGCATTGCGACCCAGGCACTAGGGTACTACCGGACCACTTGTGAGTACCTTAACATGACCATGTGGCAGACTAAGGTGAGAGGACCCTGCATAGGGAAGATCCACTGTCTGCAGGGAATGCCTGGAGGGAGGGTCTGACCACTGGACATAATTGAGGAACCTGGTACGGCCCGGGAGCTGTGGTCCAGGGTGGTTACGACAAGGGTGTGTCTTGCATATACACCCACGAGGAGCGCGAATTGTGTGACTGTGCTTACTAGTGAAAAACGTTAGAGGGCAATTATCCCTGAATCGAGGTGGAAGAGATTTCTTGGGGTGCTGACCAGTGGCAGTGTGCAGCTGTGGATGGAGTTGCATTCCACGTGAAAAGCATGAGACCATATGGGAACACTTAAGGAAGCCACAATTAGTGCCTGGGTGAATTCCCGCTAGAGTCTGTTGGCAGTGAGAGAGAGAAGGCAGCTGCAACACCCCTCGGTGCTGGGATAAGCCCCAGAGGAAACCCCTGAGGGCATACCATCATAGGGGTGAAGAAACTAAGACGGTCCCGCTGCGATGAGGAAACCGCGAGTGAAGCCACCTGGGACTGCCCAGGAAACCGAAAAAACTCCTCAAGAAAAGGCGCAAAATGATCTGGGTGACCCAGTACAGTAGAAACTGATGAGAATTTTAGACGCGATCGCTGACACTAAGGCCACTCACCATCAGGTCATTAGGACGGTGTCGGTGGGCCTAAGCCTGCTCAGGGAGGAGCATAAGAAGTTAGCCGAAAGAGTGAAATACACAGAATCTAGAACCACAGTCCTTGAACCAGCACATCACTCGGTGGTGGAGCAGATGGGAGATTTCGCAGAATCCAGAATCACAGTCCTTGAACCGGTGCATCACTCGCTGGTGGAACGGATGGGAAACCTCACAGACAGGGTCCACACCATAGAGTGCAGAGCAGAACATGCTGAGGGGCGTAATAAGAGGAACAATATACAGGTTCTGGGCCTGCCTGAAGGTACTGAGGGTAACAATATGGTATCCTTCCTAGAACAATTGGTCCGAACTGCGGAGACCCCCGTGGAGGGGGCCTATCGACATTCTATACCTTGGAGAGAGTGCATCATGTCCCAGCCAGTCAGTCGGACCGGGGTCGACCTCTGTGACCAGTGGTGACTAGACTCCTCCACTTTAGAGATCGGGATGCCCTCCTACATAAAGCCTGGATGAAAGGCCCATATACCATAGGTAATAGCAGAGTCTCCATCTTCCCTTCTACACCTTGGATGTCCAGAGGAAGCGAACCTCCTTTCTGGAGGTCAAGAAATCATTGAGAGAGGAAGGGCTCCAGTACTCTTTGATCTGCCCGAAGGAGGCCAGCCATTGGAGGCGAGAGCTGTCCCTCCGAATAGGCTCCGTCCTTTTCGGATTTGGAGGTGTGTTCAGTGTTCTTCTTTCCACTTTTAGGCCACGCCATTCTGAGAACACCGAACACGCCCCCAATCCGAAAAATTTGGAACGTTGTTTCCGCCATTATTTGTTTTGTCTTCCCATGAGGATCGTCTTGCTTTCTCCGTGATGCAAGGACCGGCAGGTAAGCCATATTGTTTTTTTTGCTTACATTCTCTCGTTTTTTGTGTTTTCTTTCTGTGTTTCCCTGTGTCCTGTGAGCTGTTTGTCCCGTCCGATGTGTCCTGTGTGCTGTTTCTCCCGTCCGATTTGACAGCGTCACCATCCCGTCGTGTATGGTCCCCTTTTCCCGGTGTGCCCGTGAGCTCCGTTTGCAGTAGTGGCCGTCCCGCTTTCTCCGTGATGCAAGGACCGGCAGGTAAGCCATTTTGTATTTTTTGCTTACATTTTCTCTTTTTGTGTTTGCTTTCTATGTTTCCCTGTGTCCTGTGAGCTGTTTGTCCCGTCCGATGTGTCCTGTGTGCTGTTTGTCCCGTCCGATTTGACAGCGTCACCATCCCGTCGTGTATGGACCCCTTTTTCCGGTGTGTCCGTGTCCTGTGCCCTCCGTTTGCAGTAGTGGCCGTCCCGCTTTCTCTGTGATGCAAGGACCGGCAGGTAAGCCATTTTGTATTTTTTGCTTACATTTTCTCTTTTTGTGTTTGCTTTCTATGTTTCCCTGTGTCCTGTGAGCTGTTCGTCCCGTCCGATGTGTCCTGTGTGCTGTTTGTCCCGTCTGATTTGTCAGCGTCACCATCCCGTCGTGTATGGACCCCTTTTCCTGGTGTGCCCGTGTCCTGTGAGCTCTGTTTGGAGTTGTGGCCGTCCGGCTTTCTCCGTGGTGCAAGGACCGGCAGGTAAGCCATTTTGTATTTTTTGGCTTAGATTCTCTCTTTTTGTGTTTGCTTTCTGTGTTTCCCTGTGTCCTGTGTGCTGTCCCGTAGTGTATGGACCCCTTTTCCCGGTGTGTCCGTGTCCTGTGCGCCCTGTTTGCAGTAGTGCCTTTCCCGCTTTCTCCGTGATGCAAGGACCGGCAGGTAAGCCATTTTGTCATTTTTGCTTATATTCTCTCTTTTTGTGTTTGCTTTCTATGTTTCCCTGTGAGCTGTTTATCCCATTGTGTATGGAACCCTTTTCCCGGTGTGCCCGTGTCCTCTGAGCTCTGTTTGCAGTTGTGGCTGTCCGGCTTTCTCCGTGGTGCAAGGACCAGCAGGTAAGCCATTTTGCATTTTTTTTTCTTAAATTCTCTCTTTTTGTGGTTGCTTTCTATGTTGCTTTCTCTCTTCCCCACACCACTCTCTTCCACACACCACTCTCTTCCCCCACACCACTCTCTTCCCCCACACCACTCTCCTCCCCCACACCACTCTCTTCCCCCACACCACTCTCTTTCCCCACACCACTCTCTTCCCCCACACAACTCTCTTCCCCCACATCACTCTCTTCCCCCAACCACTCTCTTCCCCCAAACTACTCTCTTCCCCCAAACTACTCTCTTCCTCCACACCACTCTCTTTCCCCACACCACTCTCTTCCCCCACACCACTCTCTTCCCCACACCACTCTCTTCCCCCACACCACTCTCTTCCCCCACACCAATCTTCCCCCACACCACTCTCTTCACCCACACCTCTCACTACGTCACTCTCTCTCTCCCTAACTCTCTCACTACATCTCTACCTCTCACTACCTCACTATCTCTCACTACCTCACTATCTCTCACTACCTCACTATCACTCACTATACTACACTCTCTCACTAACTCTCTAACTCACTACTCAACTCTCTCTTTCTCACAGCAACACAATATCACTACAACAGTAACTATCTCTCACTCTAACACACTACTCAAAATTCACTCTCTCTCTATATCACAACCTCTCTATCACTACATCACTCTATCTATTTCTATCTTACTCTCACTACCTCACTATATCACCACACACTCTCAAAAAATAACTACATCACTCTCTCACTACCTCACAACTTCACTCTCTCTTTCTAAATTACTAATTCACTCTATCTCACTACCTCACTCTCAAATACACTAAGTCACTTACACTCTCTCGTTCACTACCTCACTATCTCACTACATCACTCTGTTTCTATCTTAATACCTCACAACATCACTAACACTCACTACTTCACTCTCTCAATACATCAATCTTTCTCTATCTCACTACCTCACAACATCACTCTCCATCACTACCTCACTCTCTATCTACCTCACTCTCTCACTACATCACTCACTCTCTATTTCAATACCTCTCTATCTCGCTACCTCACTCCCTCTCTGCTAATGCAATATGTCTAATGCAATATGTAACACATATGCAAACACTTAAGCTATTGACAATAGAAATGACAATAACATTTACTTAGGGATAAAAAAAATATAAAAAATAATAAGCGATGCCGATAGCTCTACCTATAATATTGCCGAGACCATTGCATTGTAAATGCTTGTTTTGGTTGTTTGCAGATTCAAGTGGTTTCACATGATTATAGGAATGGGGCGGGGGGAGCTTACCGGTTGGTTGGTGAAGGATCCACTGTCATCATGGTACACGCACATCATACCATAAGGTTTTTGACCTGGAATATAAGAGGAATGGGGACCTTGGCTAAGCGGCACATCATATACTCTTATCTAAAGCGCTGGGATATACACATTGCCCATCTTCAGGAGACTAACTTGGCCAAAGATGAAGCGTGGAATCTTTGCAAATGGTGGAGAGGTCAGGGCTTTGCAATAACCTTCCCGGCCTTCTCGAGAGGGGTGTTGATCTGGGTAAAACCTGGAGTCCCCTTCGACCTTACCCACTCTGTGATCGACACAGAGGGTAGGTATATATTCCTAGTGGGTAGATTGGTGGGACGAGAGATAGTTATGGGTAATGTTTACGCACCCAACCAAGATCAGGTTGCATACTAGGCTTCACTATCCACTAAAACTGAAGTGCATATGAATTGGCAGGTACTACTAGGAGGAGATTTTAATTGCGTAGCGGATGTTGCGACTGACAGTTCTCATCCGCCACTCCCGGGGGTGCAATCTCACCGCACAGCAGCTGGGTTCTGGGATGGGATCCAACACCGGGGATTAGTTGATATCTGGAGATGACAAAATGACAGAGACAGGGAATACTCTTTCTTTTAACCGATTCACCAGGTGCACACCAGACTAGATACCTTTCTCTGTGTGCCAACGCTTACTAGCTCCGTTACACATACGGAATATTTGGGGCGCACCCTGTCTGATCCTAGCCCACTATTGTTGTTTTAGCAACCTACAGAGACAACACTCCCGATCCCTACCTGGAGACTTAAAACGTTGGCATTGGAGGATGTCCCATATCGGACCTCCTTGACAAAGCTTATTGATTCCTTCTTCCTCACGAATGCACATACGACGTCCTTGACCTTGGTGGAATGGGAGGCCTTCAAGGTGGTGGTGAGGTGGCATTGCATGGGAGAGACATTCGGAGCGCAACGGGGAATACCCAGTGAGATCCTAAAACTAGAAGGGAAACTATGCCGATTGAACAATGCTCAGGCTGCTGATCCTACCTCTCTGCTTGAGGTTCAGAAGACGAGGGAGACCTACCTGGAGGTACTAAATCAACTTTGGTGCCATAGTTTCAGGGTCTACCTGGATAGGATGCAGAGGGAAGAGGGGAGGGCGAGAAGGCTTCTGACATGGCTGACCCAACCAGTGACCCGTGGTTAACCTGTCACCCAGCTACGGCAGGAAACGGGCGAGCTCCTTTATAGTCTGGACGATATTAACAGTGCTTTCCACAGTTATTATGAGAAGTTGTATGCTCCTGCTACAATAACTGACCAGTCCCTTATTAAGTACTTTCTAGACCCCTTGCCATTTCATGCTCTGGATCGCCAGACACAGGAAGAGTTGGGAGGCCCGGTGACAGTGCACAAAATTCGGACGGCCATTGGAGACATGGCAACGGGTAAAACACCGGTACCTGATGGTCTCCTGGTGGAATTCTACAAGCGTTATGCCACTAGTCTGGCGCCCCCGGCTGGACGTTCTTCATGCTGATTCTCTTGATAGGGTTGAATTACCCGGTAGAACATGGGATGCACTGAAACAAAAGAGACGACTTCCAGAGTGATGGATTTTAGACCCCTTATTAATGTTAAACCTGGCAAATAGGTCACTCCCCCACATGAAAGCTGTTGTAAGTGAACTCTCCAACGCCTGTAGTAGATATAGTGGGTTTATTTGCAGAATAAAGCAGAGCACAGCAGTAGAAGAACCCAACGCTTGCTGACCAGTAACCAACTGACTCAACAGAAGCATAGCCCCCCCCACAATAATATAGCGTTCTAGAATAGAAACAAGACCATAGAGAAAAGAGATGATCATAGAGAAACAGTACAATGATAATAGCATAAATCTATAACACATCTCCCTTCTTTACAAAACAAAGAAATAAACATTAATTGCAAATAAAATCATTTGAATAAGCAGGAGGTTTACGATACCTTAGAGGCTTAGAGTTGAGATCAGTAAGAGGTCCTTGAGAAGAAGAAGAAGAATCAGTGATGGTGCTGCGAATATTAGTAAAACCAGAATCAGAAACATCACCACCACCATCACCAATCCTGTCAGAAGGAAAAGAGAATGAAGCAGGTTCATCAACTGAATTAGTTAACATGTAACCACTACCCCTCTCTTCATGAAAATCAACATTTGAATCATTGACCACATTGCCAGAAGATGATCCAACATTTCTCTCATACAATGCGACTCTTCTCAAGTTCCACTTTTCTCCATTTTCTTTTTAAAAAAAATATTTTTATTTATCATTGAAAGAGAAACATACATAAGGAAAGAAAAAAAAGACATAAGACATTCATAAAGCATTAGTACCTTATATAGTAATTATTAGTACGGAGGGACACTTAAAAAGCAATCCATTTTACCAATATTCAAAAATAACTAAATAATGAATGTAGCCAGCATAACACAAACGATAATTTTTTACATGAAAGGTCTCCAGATTTTCTCTCTTTTCATCAAAGATTGAGGTCCCCTTAATTTTGCTAATGAAAGCTCGATCAGTTGTATCTCCTTGCTTAAAGCCCACCATTCCGAGATGTGCGGGGGATTAGGTGATATCCATGTCCTAGCTATGACCAATCGTGCACAAGCCATTAAGATGGTAATGAGGTCTTTAAATGTATTACTTATGTCCTGCAAGTCTAGTAAAATCAGCGGTGCAGTACATTTTGGGCAAGTTATTTGTTTATGGGAAAAAATGTCTTCTATTTTTTTCCAAAATTTGGCCAGTGAGGGGCATGAGAAAAACATGTGCACTAGATCAGCGACATGTAGATCACATTTAGGGCATTTCATACGACAGCTTACGTCGTTGTTACCTGCCTAGCTAGATATTCTTTGTGGAGTATAGAACCCAACGCTTGCTGACCAGTAACCAACTGACTCAACAGAAGCATAGCCCCCCCCCCACAATAATATAGCGTTCTAGAATAGAAACAAGACCATAGAGAAAAGAGATGATCATAGAGAAACAGTACAATGATAATAGCATAAATCTATAACACATCTCCCTTCTTTACAAAACAAAGAAATAAACATTAATTGCAAATAAAATCATTTAAATAAGCAGGAGGTTTACGATACCTTAGAGGCTTAGAGTTGAGATCAGTAAGAGGTCCTTGAGAAGAAGAAGAAGAATCAGTGATGGTGCTGCGAATATTAGTAAAACCAGAATCAGAAACATCACCACCACCATCACCAATCCTGTCAGAAGGAAAAGAGAATGAAGCAGGTTCATCAACTGAATTAGTTAACATGTAACCACTACCCCTCTCTTCATGAAAATCAACATTTGAATCATTGACCACATTGCCAGAAGATGATCCAACATTTCTCTCATACAATGCGACTCTTCTCAAGTTCCACTTTTCTCCATTTTCTTTTAAAAAAAAATATTTTTATTTATCATTGAAAGAGAAACATACATAAGGAAAGAAAAAAAAGACATAAGACATTCATAAAGCATTAGTACCTTATATAGTAATTATTAGTACGGAGGGACACTTAAAAAGCAATCCATTTTACCAATATTCAAAAATAACTAAATAATGAATGTAGCCAGCATAACACAAACGATAATTTTTTACATGAAAGGTCTCCAGATTTTCTCTCTTTTCATCAAAGATTGAGGTCCCCTTAATTTTGCTAATGAAAGCTCGATCAGTTGTATCTCCTTGCTTAAAGCCCACCATTCCGAGATGTGCGGGGGATTAGGTGATATCCATGTCCTAGCTATGACCAATCGTGCACAAGCCATTAAGATGGTAATGAGGTCTTTAAATGTATTACTTATGTCCTGCAAGTCTAGTAAAATCAGCGGTGCAGTACATTTTGGGCAAGTTATTTGTTTATGGGAAAAAATGTCTTCTATTTTTTTCCAAAATTTGGCCAGTGAGGGGCATGAGGAAAACATGTGCACTAGATCAGCGACATGTAGATCACATTTAGGGCATTTCATACGACAGCTTACGTCGTTGTTACCTGCCTAGCTAGATATTCTTTGTGGAGTATAGAACCCAACGCTTGCTGACCAGTAACCAACTGACTCAACAGAAGCATAGCCCCCCCCCCCACAATAATATAGCGTTCTAGAATAGAAACAAGACCATAGAGAAAAGAGATGATCATAGAGAAACAGTACAATGATAATAGCATAAATCTATAACACATCTCCCTTCTTTACAAAACAAAGAAATAAACATTAATTGCAAATAAAATCATTTAAATAAGCAGGAGGTTTACGATACCTTAGAGGCTTAGAGTTGAGATCAGTAAGAGGTCCTTGAGAAGAAGAAGAAGAATCAGTGATGGTGCTGCGAATATTAGTAAAACCAGAATCAGAAACATCACCACCACCATCACCAATCCTGTCAGAAGGAAAAGAGAATGAAGCAGGTTCATCAACTGAATTAGTTAACATGTAACCACTACCCCTCTCTTCATGAAAATCAACATTTGAATCATTGACCACATTGCCAGAAGATGATCCAACATTTCTCTCATACAATGCGACTCTTCTCAAGTTCCACTTTTCTCCATTTTCTTTTTAAAAAAAATATTTTTATTTATCATTGAAAGAGAAACATACATAAGGAAAGAAAAAAAAGACATAAGACATTCATAAAGCATTAGTACCTTATATAGTAATTATTAGTACGGAGGGGCACTTAAAAAGCAATCCATTTTACCAATATTCAAAAATAACTAAATAATGAATGTAGCCAGCATAACACAAACGATAATTTTTTACATGAAAGGTCTCCAGATTTTCTCTCTTTTCATCAAAGATTGAGGTCCCCTTAATTTTGCTAATGAAAGCTCGATCAGTTGTATCTCCTTGCTTAAAGCCCACCATTCCGAGATGTGCGGGGGATTAGGTGATATCCATGTCCTAGCTATGACCAATCGTGCACAAGCCATTAAGATGGTAATGAGGTCTTTAAATGTATTACTTATGTCCTGCAAGTCTAGTAAAATCAGCGGTGCAGTACATTTTGGGCAAGTTATTTGTTTATGGGAAAAAATGTCTTCTATTTTTTTCCAAAATTTGGCCAGTGAGGGGCATGAGAAAAACATGTGCACTAGATCAGCGACATGTAGATCACATTTAGGGCATTTCATACGACAGCTTACGTCGTTGTTACCTGCCCAGCTAGATATTCTTTGTGGAGTATAGTAAAGCTGACAGATAGTTCTATAGTGCTGTAATCGTAGGTTTGAGGACTGGACCACATGATTGATTTGTTGTATAGAGCTTGAGATTTGGTTTGATGTCATATTTATACCCATCCTATTAGTCCATTTAATAGCAAGTTTGTCACAATCGTCCATTTTTATATTTATTAGACATGTGTATCCCTCACTAATAATCGATTTTGTTTTATCGTGGTATAAACAATTTAAAATCTCTGATTGGCTAACTTCTTTAATTTTCATTTTTTGGACTAGATAGTCTCTAATTTGTATGTATTTAAAGTACATGCCATCATTCAGTTTATATATAGTTTTTAATAAAGTAAAATTTAAGAGGCCCTCGTGCCTGAAAAAGTCTTCTAATTTATGAACCCCACATCTAGCCCAGGAAGACCCTGCCCCGTCTGAAAAAATTGCAGGAACACCTGGATTATCCCATAGAGGTAAATCTGCGTGAAAGAAAGAGAATTTCCCATAATTCATAATGTTGTTCCAAATGGCTATAGTTTCTTTAGCAGTCTTAAATTTGACCCGTTTGAAATTATTGGGATCATGGACCCTTAATAAGAAGTAGTTGCTATCAGAGCCTAACATGAATTAATAGAAAAAAAATTGAGGCAGTTCAGTGGTGAGCAAGCTTCGGAGACGGGAAAAAAAAAGTAGCAAAAAAATATTATTTAAAATCGGGGAACTTCAATCCACCTTTCTCAGTGGAGAGTTTCAGTGATTGGATTGATCTACAAGCTTTTTTATAGCCCCATAAGTAGCTACTACATAACCCATCAAGTTTTTTTAAAAAAAACACTGCTAAGTCGAAGGGGGATACATCTAAATAAGTTGAGAAATTTGGGGACAATTTTCATTTTGATTAGGTTAATCCGGCCAATTAGACTCAGTGGAATCTTGTGCCATTTTTTAAAAGATAGAGCCACTTCTTTCAGAAGTGGATTGTAATTAAGAGCGGTTAGATCCTCAAGATGCGCTGACATTTTAATTCCAAGGTACGTGGCATTGTTACAAATACCAAGCACTGGGGACAGTGTTTTATAACTAACTATAATTTGCGTCTTGTTTAAATTCAATTTATACCCTGAGACGTTCCCAAATTCTTCAGATTCACTCGTAATCAGGGGTAATGATTTAGCAACATCAGTTGTGAAGATGGCTATGTCGTCCGCATATGCGGTTATTTTTAAAGCATGTCTACCAAATTGAAAAGGAGTAATATTTGTTTGAATCAAGAGTGCATTTAAAAATGGTTCTAGAGAGAGAGCAAACAGCATGGGTGAAAGAGGACACCCCTGCCGAGTTCCTCTTGCTATTGGAAATTTAGTAGAGTCCAAACCTGCATAGTTTATCTTAGCAGTGGGTTGATCATACAAGGATCTGATCCAGCCAATATAGTTACTTTGAAAACCGAATGCCCTAAGAACAGCCCACAGGTAGTCCAAACCCACTTGGTCGAACGCTTTTTCTGCGTCGAGCATTATCATACCGAGTGAGGAGAGATCAGTAGAGGCTACATCGAAGGCTGTAATAGCCATGTTGACATGGGCCGTTGTGTCCCTCCCTGTGACAATCCCATGTTGTTGGATGTTGACTAACTCTGACATATGAGGGGCTAACCGAGTGGCCAGTATCTTTGCAAAAGCCTTGGCATCGGCGTTTATCAAAGAGATGGGCCTGTAAGACCCACAATCGTCGGCTGGTTTCTGTTTCTATAGAAAAAATAAAATTTTAGCCATATTCCATGAAGCTGGTGCTTTCCCTGTTTCCTTAATGTAATTGATAACTAAGCTAAAAAGGGGAGCAAGTTCCAGTATGCATATTTTATAGAGTTCGATTGGGATTGAGTCTTCCCCGGCAGCTTTACCGGACGGAAGAGATGCAATTGCTGATCTTATCTTCTTAATGGAAATATCGTCCTCAAATTGATTGAACATTTCATTGTCATTTTAATTAACCAGGTTTTTATTAATATAAGATAAGATGTGATCACTAGAGGGGGAGTTCTCATGTGTGTATAGCCTAGTGTAATAGTTAACAAATTGATTTAATATATCTTCCGATTGAGTGTAACAAACCGCATTGCCATCTTTGATGACTTTGATCATAGTCTTAGCTTTTTTGTCAGCAACTTTGTATGATAATAATTTGCCTATTTTGTCCCCACTTTCGTACTGCGAAAGATGATACTGATGCAGTTTCTGGCTATGTCTCTCAATCAAGTTTTTTTTAATGACAAGCTTCCGATTCATCAAATTTGTCTTTATCTGATTCGCATTCGATGTTTCTTGCAGCAGTGCTTGTATTAACTGGTTTTCCAAAAATATGAGTTTTGAATTCAATGTTTTCATCTCTTCCCGTCTTTCTGAATTTATCCGTAAGACAAATTGTTGTACAAAGCCCCTAATGCTAGCTTTGCAAGCAGTGTATTACTGCCACAGAGTTTAAATTAGTCTGCACAAATTCAGTAATGTGTAGCTTAAGCTGGTCAGTGAAAGCTGTGTCTGTAAAAAGATATCTGGGGAAAGCGAATTGTCTGAGCTCTTGTTTTTTAGTCAGTATATTGATTTCCATCAGTATAGGATTATGGTCAGACGTCACTCTGGGACATAATGCTATTGTGCAGTTATTCGTGATTCTATCTGTGGCCCAAACCAAATCAATTCGGGAACATAGTTTGTGAGGTGCTGAATAATATGTAAACCCAGCAACGTTGGGATGTATAGTTCGCCAAACATCTTTCAAATTATGTATACTACTTAATTCTAGTATCGCTGCTCTGACTTTACACATCCGTTTTAGAGCATGACGTCGAGTAGAGTCTAAATGATAATTTAACACACAATTAAAATCGCCCATAATGAGTAGTTCACCTTCCCAATCTAATAGTTCAATAGTTAATCTGTCATATATAGTTGGTTCATCAATTTTAGGGCTGTAACCCACACAAAATACATATTTATAATGTTCAAGTTTTGCCTGAATACTGGCCCATCTACCCTTTGAGTCGGCCTTTGTCCGTGTAATCTCCAAATTCAAATGTTTATATTTCATTATTGCGACCCCCCGTATAGAAGCGCCCAAAGTTGAACAGATAATAAGATCATACCCCAATTGGCCGAGCAATTTTTTGTCTTTTACACCAATATGAGTTTCTGTAAGCAACGCAAGATGTGGCTTGTACATATTAAGCTCTTCCTGAACTAATATGCGTTTATTTTTACTGTTGAGGCCGGCTACATTCCAACTTAAACATCTAGGGAGAAGCATTTTTCAAAAAGAAAACGATAACACAATAATATATATATCCCTCTGTTTTAAAACATTATATGAAGTAATGCTTATATTTTGTCCTTGCTTCCGAACTAGGTCTCGAGCAATGATTATTTTCTCCCTTTTTTTTAACACCACCCAAACCACCCCCCCACCCACCCTCCCTAGTACAATTGGGGAGAACACCCCACTAACCTTGCTGCCGTTGAAGAGGCAGCGCTTGGGAGCAGCGACAGTGAGGCTACTACTGAAACCCTTGCCAAGAGTGAAAAATCAGAGAAAATAAAGGGGAGAGGAGAGAACTTAAATCAACGATAAGAGAAAAAGGGGAAGAATAATGACAAAAAGATCAAGATACCGCTAATAAGAGAAAGTGGTATACTAGAGACCTATCATATGTCAGAGTTCAGATAGTATTCAATGTATCTAGTAGGATCCCCTTCTGTGCCCTCTTCTCTACTCAATATACCTAGATATTATTCCTCGCTTTTTCTTCCTCTCTCTCTCTCTTTTTTTTTTAACATATTGCTAAATCATAAGCTTAATCATTGGCTAAACTTCGAAAGTGCAATTTCAGCTTCTTTTAAATCCGTAAAGAAGTAAGATTGGCCAGTCTTAATAACCTTGAGACGAGCAGGCTCTTGCAAATATACCTCACAACCAATAGCTTTTAAAGAGTCAATCAACTGACGAAACTTCCACCTTCTATCCATCGTACTTTTGCTCAAGTCAGATCTAACAAAGAATGTGATACTCTCAACTGTAACAGGAGTATTTGGTCTAGCTTTTAATGGGACAGCCTGTCTCAATAAATAGTTCCCAAAGTAAATCAAAAAGGGACGAGGAAACTTGCTGGTCTTATCTTAATCCTAGTCCGAAAGGTCTATAAAGGCTTTTTGAAGTAATTTGACACTTTTCTCCATTTTCAAGTACAATATAGTGTGGAAACACATTTTTGACACGGAAAGGCCCCCTAAATTTAGTCAAACCCCTCGAAACTCCCCCTGGTTTGACTTTTACAAGAACTCCTTTTTATAATATTGCTTCTCACATTGGTCATTTCAAGTACCTGACTTCCACCCATTAAGTTCTTAATCCACGAAGGGAGCAATTTTGTTCCAGGAACCCCTCCCCGCATGATCTCCAAGGGAGCCTTAGACATACCAGAATGAACTGTGGTGCGATAAGCACACAACATCTCCTGTACCAATTCCAACACATTCCCCTGACCAGAGAGTGCGAGTTGAATAGTTCCCTTAACTAACCTGTTCACTCTCTCGCAGAGACCATTGCCCTGTGGATTGTAAAGAGCAGTCCTATGGTGTGAAACCCTACAAAGTGACATAAAGGTACGCATATTATGAGAAGTTAACTGCGTCCCATTGTCTGTCGCCAAAACACTTGGATAGCCCTCAACTTGAAAAAGTAACTTCAAGAACTCAATTGTGTTGTTAGTCGTGATATCCTTAACAAACTTGACCACAACCCATTTTGTATAGACATCCACACAAACAATAGCAAAACACAAATTCTCACTAAGTTCAACCATTGGTCCAATGAAGTCTAAGCACACAGTATGCCAACTTTCACTCAATGAAGAAATACGTCCTAAACTAGCCCCAACAGCAACCTTTAACCTCTTTTCACCTTTACAAGTGACACAATTCTCTACCCACATTGAAACCTGAGCATCCAACCCAGGCCACCAAAAATTTGCCTCAACTCTTTGCTGAGTCATAGTTTGTCCAAGATCCCCCTGGTGGGCAATAGCAATCAACTTCCTCCTAACGTCAAAAGGTGGAATAAATTTGTCATTTCGCATCAGAACACTGCTGCCACATACTGAAAGCTCATCCAGTATCTTAACAAAAGGACGTGCTTGAACCTGTAGACAACTCTCCCTTTTAGCACCATTTTTAACCATGAAAATAACATCTTTTAAGACAGAATCCTTTTCCATGGCTGTGGTCCATTCCTCTCTAGAGAATGCCCCCTCACAAATGCAGACTACATCTAAAAAATCTTCACTCAAATCTTTTTGCAAAATTTTGCTTGGCAACCTTGAAAAACAATCAGCCTGGATGTTCCTCCAGCCTTGAACATGTTGTACCTCAAAATGAAAATCCTGCAGTTTCGCTGCCAATCTCGCCAACCTAGGTGAGCCACGAGCTGCACCTCCCGGAGACGAAAATCCTAATCAAAGGTTTGTGGTCTGTCTCGAGGATAAAACCAATGCCACAACAAGTATGTCCGAAAATAGTGCGCCCCCCATGCAGCCGCCAAGCTTCCTTCTCAATTACACTGTAATTGACCTCAGATTCTGACAAAGTGCTAGAAGCAAAAGCAATAGGATGCTCACACCCCTCATGCTTCTGAAGTAGAACAGCGCCTAAGCCTAATGCACTCGTATCAACCATTAGTATAGGAACCCGCCTTGTGTCAAACGGTGCCAAAAGGCCAGCAGAACATATCTCACTTTTAATTTGACCAAAAGCCAAGTCTTGTACAGGTCCCCACAAAAAAGTGCACCCTTTTTTAAGAAGAGATCTAAGGCAAATAGTTTTTTCCAAAAAACTCTTTACTAACTTAGAGTAATACTCTATGAGTCCCATGAAAGACCTAAGTTGATCTTTATCAACAGGATGTGGAGCAGATTTAATCGCCAACAACAAATCTTTCTTTGGCCTAATCCCTGAAACTGAGATCTCATGTCCTAAGTATTCAATTTGTTCCACCAGAAAAACACACTTTTCCTTACGCAACGTAAGACCTGCCTCTGAAATTCTCTTTCAAACACCTCTGAGTATCTGATTATGTTCCAAAACAGAGCTCCCGAACACCAGAATGTCATCTTGGAAATAAACTACTTTATCCAGCCCTTGAATATCTCATTCACCATTCATTGAAACACACTAGCGGCGGAGATAAGGCCGAATGGAAGCCTGGTGAACTGAAAGATACGCTCAGTTGCAATAAAGGCTGTGAGGTGTTTACAACTCTCATGCAATTTTCTTTGATGGTACGCACTCTTGAGGTCGAGTTTTGAAAAATACATCGCACCATCAAGAGTGGAAACCAACTCTCCAATATTGGGAAGAGGGAAAGTGTCAGCTATGACACACTTATTTAAAGACCTAAGGTCTACACAAAACCTAAGTTTGCCATCCGATTTTTTAGAAATGACCACCGGAGAAACCCACTGCGACCCTTCAACTGGCTCAATAACCCCACTTTGTAACATTTCCTCTATTAGGGACTTGACCTCACTCCTAATAGCTAGGGGAATCCTCCTCAACTTATGCTGGATGGGAATGGAATGATCTTTTAATTTAATCAAGTGAGAGTACCCCTTGAGCTCCCCCAATTCTCCATTAAACACAGAATTAAACTCCTTCAAGATGAGCTCAATAGAGTCATCCTCCAACACCATAACTTGTTCTGGTGCTCTCGGATTGATGATGATGTAAAGATCAAACTGGTGTACCCAGCCTAAAATAGGGGATCGAAACCACAGACACGTAAACCTTACCATTTGTGGATCTTTTTTTAAATACTATATCTGACTCAAAATAACCCACAATTTCCATAGTCTCTCCCTGAAACCTCTTAGGAGAAATGTCACTACAACATTTTGAAAGTTGAATTTGGAATAATTGTATAACGTGAACCAGTGTCTACCATCAATGAAACTTCACGCCCATCAATCATGAAATCAGCCTTAGGCCTGTTTTGTCTTTTGTCTTCTATATTCGCTACAACAGTATCATTCGCAACAAGTAATCTGTCCCTAACCAGGTGGTACATTGCTGTTGTAATCTTCTACTACAGCAATTTTTTGTTTCCCTTTTGCCCTACACATCTTTGAAGAATGGCCAATACGGCCACATTTCAGGCATTCCTTGTTAGCCACAAAGCAGAATCTGGCCTCTGCAGTATGAGAGGTGCTGCCACATCTTGAACACAGTTTACCTGAAGACGAGTACTTCTTAAAGTTACTTTTAGGTTTGTTTTTTACCACAGCAACTGACTCATCAGATACACAGTTCACCTCACAGTCAGTACTTTTCTCTGACACTTCTGAAACTTCCTGTTCCATGGACTTCTTCTTCGAATTCTCAATAACCTTAATACATTTTTCTGATTCCTCAACCACTTGAGCAAGATCTATTGCCACTTTGAGTGTGGGATTCTTAGCCGCCCAAAGTCTTTCCTGTATCTTGCGATTGTTACACTGAACAATCAACTGGTCTCGTATAAGCTCGTCACGCATGGCTCCAAACTTGCATTTTATGGAGAGTTCCCTTAACCGTGTGACAAAGTCATCTATGGACTCCTCTGGTCTCTGTTTTTGGGTGTAAAATTTGTAGCGGTTCATCACAAGATTCTCTTCCTTGGCAAACCTGACTTCCAATCTTGACACAGCTTCTTTAAACTGGTCAGGGATTGCCTGGCCATTAGCTTGTAGAGCAATAGGCAAGAATCTAAAAAGTCTCTGACCTTCTTTACCCAGAGTGCTGAGTAAAATGGCCTTCTTTCTTTTAGCAGAAAAATCCTGCCCATCGAGTGCCTCCAGGTAGTTATCAAACATTATGTACAAGTCCTCCCACTGTATGCTAGGATTGCCTGGTTCTGACAAAAAGGGAGGTGGAAGTGTTACCACAACTTGCTGAGCCATACCTTTAATAATCCACCAAAATTTACACAGTCAAAAGTTATGAGCCTTTTAGACTATGAGTCTTTGGCTTCCTTCCAACACAATGAGCTGTTAAGAATACGACTCACAAGTTCAAAGAAAATCTTACAAAAAAATATTATTATAATGATTTTCCTTTCCAAAGTCACTTCCCTGGTTATAATTTGTAAAAATAGACACTCGATACCTTTTTTCCGCCAACCGCTACTCAAAACACCTTCATTTAGGAGCACTTCACTCGAAAACGGCAAGTTTTACTTGGTGTCATCTTCCGATTCTCAAAATGGCCGCCGGCTTCCAAACGGAGGCTTGGAACACAACACTAACCTCTTGCACGTCGCGTCGGACTTCCGGATCCAAAATGGCCTCTGTAATTGAAAACGTGGCTTGAGACGCAGTGCAGAGCTCTTCTTTGTTGCGTCATTTCCGCCCTTCGACAAGGCTGCGCGATGCTTGTAGAACAAAAGGAGATCACCAAGGGTTTGCCAGGCAACTCACGTTTCTGCCGTTTCCTAACGCTCCAAATCGTCGTAGAAAGTCCCAAAAACTCAGTTTTTCCTCCAGAATTCGAGTCGGGTGAAACCGAGTCAACACTCCATCCTTTTCACAGTTCAAAGAGGGGTTATTCGTATTCAGAATAGAATGGCGCACAACATGTAGTGGTTGAGTGGTCACAAGAAAGTAGTTATGGTTGGTGCTGCTTGTGCAGAGAGAACCCTAAAACTCTGCAACCAAAGGGTGTGGAACTACCCTTATGTAAAGTACAACATCCAGTCAAGCGCACACAACAGTTGTAAGGGTATAGTTGATTATAGTAAAGCGGTCAAGGATAAGATCAAAGACACAATGTTCTTTCCGTCTTAGTTTTTTAATTGGTGAGTGGTTGGGCCTCCTGTCCAGGAGAGACCAACGAACATAAAAGAACCAGCCAACACGTGTTTCGTCAGTAAGGGCAGTTAACCCAATGACTCTTCAGGGCTGTCGGGGAGTAAATGATCGTAGTATTGGGGGACCGGTGATACTTCCAACCCGGTCCTGGTCGGGTTTTAGGTGGGAGATAAGTATGTCCACACCAGAGGTAGAAGAATCGGTAATGTAAGAACTGTATTGGTCCAAAAGGCGGGTAATGCCTCAAGTAAGGATCACGAGCGGCTCGTTGTGCCGGGTGATCAGGAGACGCGGTATTGCCGGATGCGGCTGGTTCTTTTATGTTCGTTGGTCTCTCCTGGACAGGAGGCCCAACCACTCACCAATTAAAAAACTAAGATGGAAAGAACATTGTGTCTTAGATCTTATCCTTGACCGCTTTACTATAATCAACTATACCCTTACAACTGTTGTGGCTGCTGTAACACTCCATCCTTTGTTACACCCACGGGTCCGTTTTTTTGTCGAGCTCCACTGCTGCTTCAACACTGCCCACCACGATGTGTCCAAATTTGAAGAAACACACCACCTGACATCCCGGACAGCAGGATCAATTCGCCAAAATGTTGTAAGTAAACTCTCCAACGCCAGTAGTAGATATAGTGGGTTTATTTGTAGAATAAAGTAGAGCACAGCAGTTGAAGAACCCAACGCCTGCTGACCAGTAACCAACTGACTCAACAGAACCATAGCTCCCAACACAATAATATAGCGTTCTAGAATAGAAACAAGACCATAGAGAAAAGAGATGATCATAGAGAAACAATCTATAACAAAAGCCCTGGTTAATCCGGGCCAGAATGGCTTTGTTCCTTCCCTCTGTACCTCCTACAATCTTTGGAGACTCTACTCTGTGTTGTACCAGGCGGAACTTTCCTGGGACCAGCGGGCAGCAGTGTTGTCAATGGACCTGGAAAAGGCATTTGACACGATTAGCTGGGAATACCAATTTGAGGTCATGCTGCGAATGGGCCTTGGGAACAACTGTGTGAAATGGGTGCGGCTAGTTTATGCTCTCCAAATACAAGCGTCAAAATGGTAAAGACGATCTCTGCTCAATACACGATCTTCAAAGGCACGCAACAGGGGTGCCTTCTTTATCACCTCCTGTTCACTTTGGCAATATAACCACTTGCGGTAAAGGTCCAGTGAGGGGGCCTTGAACTGGGCCTTGGAGTAGGCACTCGGATATATACTATTTCACATTATGTGGATGAGATGTTGATCTATCTTGGGGACGCAGTGAATGGCACCACGTCAGCAATGCAGATTTTAGAAAGCTTTGGACAAATATCAGGCCTTCAGGTTAATATGGCTAAGACGTATTTGTTTCCTTTAACGGGACCACTGCCCCGGCCGGAGGCTATACAGTTGGAAATACATTGGGCCTCCCACTCTTTTAAGTACTTGGGCATCCAGGTATTTCACTACCTGAGGGAGGGAAACTTGGGTAGGGCAGTGAGGTCACTCAAATCCTGTGTTCAGCTCTGGCGCACACTGCAACTGCCTATTATGGCTAGGATTTCTCTATCCAAAATGGTCATGTTACCCTGGCTTTCATATTATTTTGTCAACCTCCCAGTCTTGATGACGCCGGGATGCAAAATTCGCTACTGAGGGAATTAGTCTGGGATGGCGGGCACCCAAGGGTCTCCTTGAGGAAGCTGCAGCACCCCATGATGGAAGGTGGGTTAGGACTTCTAATCTTTGAGTTTTATATGCTGGCTGCCCAACTGCAGTGGTTGGCGCAGTGGCTGGGGGAGGAGAATAAGTTGGGCACCAGTTTGTTGGAGTCCGATGGTTGTCCCCGCTTGCTGCTGGCTAAATTGTTAGTTCTGACTACCTCCACCACGTACCACTCAGTGTTACGGCGCACCGCTTTACAGGCCTGGAAGAGATTCCTGGATAAAGTTAAAAGAACCCCGAGATATAGCGCTATGCTTCCCTTTGTGGGCTTACTGCACTGTACTCCCATGCCATTATTTACTGAAGATTAACGGGCGATGTGGACACAGGTGAGGGTGGAAAATGTAGGAGACTGTTATTTGGAAAAAAGCCTTCTGCCCTTTGAGGAACTGGTGGAGGGTATTTGTCTTCCTCTGGAACAGTTCTTACACTACTAAGCCTTAGTATTTTCCAGTTTTGGACAAATGTTGGGGGAGGGACGGGAGGAACCTGAGACACACCCAATCTTGCATGCACTGATAACCCTGGGTATGGCTGGGTACCAGGTGAAGTGGTTCTATGCCACCTTGCTTACTGCATCCCAAAATCCACTAGGTGGCTTGCGAGGGAGATGGTAAAGGATATTAGATGATTTTACCGCATTCACCGATGTTGAATGGGGTAAAATCCTGCAGTTTCTGAAGAAGATTTCCTGTAACACGCGCCTTAAATATATACAATTTAATGTCATTCATATGACCTATATGACCCCTCACTGACTTAACATCACTTATGGGGGGATATGCGCAAATGCCCAAGATGTGCCCACCCTGATGCTGATTTCATGCATATGCTCTGGGGTTGCCAAACTATACGACCTTTTTGGGACGCAATTGTTCTCAAACTCAAAGAAGTTTTGGGGAGGGAGTTGGCATCTACGGCCCAGGTGTGTTTGTTGGGACTCTTTCCTTGTTCACTGAAACGCAAGGTTGGGAACAGATTGATCGACTTAGCCCTGAGTCTTGCTAAGCGCAGAATAGCATTAGTTTGGAAATCTGCACAGGGACCTACGGTTGAACACCGGAATCGAGATTTGATTAATTGGGCAGGTGCTGACGGTAGAGCATTGAGTTGGGAGGAAGCTAAAGGAGGACAGAAACGCCCCATAGCTGATCTATGGAAAGAATTGATGATGTCTTGGGAGCAACCGGTGCACACTAGTGAAGAGGAAGGAGAGGCGAGGCGAGATACTCCGAATGCTGTGAAGGTTTGTTCTTATCCCGACAAAGATGGTGGTGTTGCTTCCCTCTAACTATTTGCTGTGGTGACAAGTGACTAGGAATTTGCTGGACAATGCTGGGGAGGAAACTTTTTTCCTCTCTCTTGCTACACCCCGGTGGGCTAGCTCCCCCTAAGCTCAGATCCCCTATATAAGAATAGTTGATTTCTAACATATACCACTCCACAGATTTTAGTTTGCGATAAATGTTTTTGGGTTTTCTTCTTTAAAAATGTAAACTTTTTATATTCTGTTATTCTGTCATACCCTAATGCAAAGCTACCGGCTGCTAATGTGAAAGACTCAAACGAAATGCATATTTAGTAATGGAAGATGCCATTGTGCACTCAGATCCTAAGGATATTACTTACCTGATTATTGGACTGCAGTACAGCGATAAACATGCAAACCACTGACCGGAGCCCTCTTGTGGTGACATATCCTGTAGGACCATGTTGACCTAGAGGAGGGTGCTGTCTGTAGATTTATTTACTGTTTGTGTGCTGAACTGTGATATAAGAAATGCCAATAAAAATAAGTAGAAAAAAAGGAGGCTGAGTTGCAACACATTGGTTCCTATTTTTCTTCACTTGTATTGCCTACTTTTTATTCTAGTTGTAAAATTGATTATAGTTTCTTGTAGCACAATTCCATTTGGATTATTCTTATGAAGTATTTGCCCTAGCTCTTCTTACCTTCTTTTTCCATCAAAATCATGATGAAGATATCTTGTACCCAGAGTTCCTTATAAATATGTCAAAACATTAGCTTAGGAGTAGTTGTACTATTGGTCATTGTCTGTTGGTGGGACCAGAGGAAAGTGGATTAAAAAAACTGTAAAAAAGCTAAAAGTCCCTTAACCTTAGGGAAAGAATATGATGTTAGTATAACAAAGTGATATTTACATTTGAACAAGGAGAAATGATATAAAAGGTTTTCAAATTTGTATGTAAAATGGACTGTAATGTTCAATTTACTTTGCATTATATAAATATAGATGTTAAAAGAAAGCATGGGACTTCACTCAACTACATAACCCTTTACACAAAAACAAAGCAAAACTTATAAAAAATATATATGCTTTTAATCCAATTATATATATAAAAAAGTCACATATCTCTTGCTCTCTCGCTGTGTATGTATGCATATATGTTTATATGTATGTATGTATTTATATATTCTAACACAAATACAAAATGTCAAAATAAAATGGAGAATATTATTTGTGTTTTTATAATTTTTCAAAATACTAAGCATCTTTCAGTTGGACAAATTGTACAACCCCAGAATACATACATACATTTACATGTTTTCAGTCAATTCTTATTCCAATCCAACAATTCTTCCATAATTTCATCTTTTTCACAATACAGCCCATGTGGGCATACTTAAATTCATTAATATATGTACAATTACAAAACACATTGTAAAATTAATATGATGATTCAACAACATTTGATTTGTTTGCAGAATAAGTTAGTCAATGAAACTATGCGTTATGCTAAATATTGTTGTGATGATATTGAGATGAAGCATAAGATGTTGAAGGAAAGGTTGATGGTAGTGCAGATGAGGCTGCTCACAGAAGAGGTCAAATTCATCCTAATGTAGGAAATACTGTTCCTATACTGGGAGTCTACCAATCAGGGGCTCCAGTGCAACACGGTGGAGGATTTCAGGGGCAGATCCAAAGACTATAATTGATGTTGCCACATTATAGAGATCTAATCCATGCCACTATTGTAATAAGTTGGGACATTGGAAGCGAGAATGGCATTTTAATCCTGCAAATCAGGAGCAGAAAAGAGGGTTTAATCTATTGCAGAATAATGTTAGGCAAACTCAGAATGAACCCAGAACAAGATCTCAAAATGTAGTTGGTCCCCAAGGGTCTTGTATTGCAAGTACCACAACCCTGATGCCACAGCAGGCTGAAAATAACATTTGATTTATCAAGAATACAGACATGATTGGGAACCAGAATATGGTTACATTTCAGATCAATCCTTATGACAGTGCCTGAGGGAGGAGGAGGATTGTACACTTGGTGCAGTCTTAGAGGCAGACCAGAGTGCATCATATGTTGATGCTGACGTAGATGGCCTCAATGTCACTTTCTTGATCGACACTGATGCTACCTGCTGTACTGTGAGAAGAGCAGAGATTCCAAATCTATCCCTCTTGGGAAAAACAATTCAAGCTGAAAGAGTTGTAAAAAAAAGATTGTCAAACCCCCTTACTGAATAAGTGCCTGTGAAGGTAGGGCCATTTGAAAATAACCATACATTTGTGGTGTGTGATTCTAATCCTGTGTGCCCGTTAGGACGTGATTTGCTGTGAAAGTTAAATTGCACTTGCACACCCTAGAGTATTGAGCGTCAGATGAATGATAAGGACATTGCCTTCAAATTGGCAAACCAGAACTTGTGCATTTCATTGCTCGCCATGTTGGCAGCAGAAGACTTACCGTTGGAGACACAGTGAGAGACTTAGTTTGGGACTTCTTGGGAAAGGACATTGGACTCATCCGAGGAGTTGATCTAGTCCATATCCAAGTAAGGCCAAATGCTGATTACCCAAGAACACCACAGTATAATCTGACGCCCCAGACAGTTACTAGAATTAAACTTGGAATCGACTATGATTGAGCAAAGTATCCTAGAAGAGAACCTGGGGAGTCCATGTAAATCACCCATGGGCTTTCCCAAAGCCGACCGGTAAGTATTGGATAGTACAGTATCTCCGTTAAATTAACAACATAGTGGTTCATTGTTGTCCCTTGGTACCGAATCCATCTGTGATATTGTTTCAGATTCCATGTGAGGCTGAATGGTTTACTGTTATTCACATTTGCCAGGTTTTCTTATCCATTCTCCTGCACAAAGATAGCCAATCCTTGTTTTAACATAGTGCTGTGACCCACAAGGGCCTTGGGATCATCCTTCCATCTTCAACCAGATCTTTAAGAAGAATCTTGAGTCTTTGGTAGTGCCATGTAATTTTGCTCTAGTACAATATATCTATGACCTCTTCATTGCATTGAACCCTTGAGAAGCATGTAAAACTGATCCCATTACCTTGTTGAACCTGAGAATGGACATAAAGTGTCCCCAAGTGAACTACAGTACTGTATGACGATAGTGCTCTACTTAGGACAACACATTGTGAAAGGTAGGAAAAAGGTGTCACAAGAAAGAATTTTGATGCTCATACTAATGAATCCGCCTCGCACGCAGAAGGAAGTCAGAATGTTTCTGGGAATGGTGGGCTACTGTTGCCAGTGGATAACCAACATTTACCTAGAGGCCAAATCCCTGCCGAGGTTAACACGCAAGGATGTGTCTGATCCGGTGCCTTGGGACAATAATTGCTTGAATGTATTCCTGGAGTTAAGAGAGAGTCTCTGTTGTGCGCTGGCACTGGGAATGCCTGATTACAATAAAGCGTTTTTGCTTGTTTTGCATTGAAAGAGAAGATTTGACCCTCTCAGTGTTGACTTTGAATCATGCAGGTGCCTGTAGGCCAGTTGCCTACTTCTCAGCTACTCTGGATCCAGCAGCATCAGCGTTGCCTGGATGTCTCAAATCCATTGCTGCAACAGGTGTCAGCATAGAGAGATGTGAGAGCATCCTAATGAGTCTCCCTTTGAATGTTTATGTGCCACACTCTGTTGAAAAATGTTTGATCAGGACACATACTCAGCACTTGACACATAGTAGGCTCACTATGTATGAGCAGACTATCCTTGCTTTTGAGAACATAACCCTGAAGAGATGTTCAGTTCTGAACCCTGCTACTTTGCTTCCATTCCATTATTGTGATGCAGATGAGGCCGAAGTAGAGCATGACTGTCTCGATGTAACTGAACTGTGCTCCAAGCTATGTCCAGACATAGTGGACAAGCCATTGCCAGAGTCTGATTATACCCTGTCTGTGATGGTTCTTGTCTAAGAGACAATGAGGCATATCTGAGGGCTACCTATGCAGTCCAAGGGTGGTGGAAGATGCCTGGCTTCAAGGAGTATTCTCCATGCTGGTGGGTGAGTTGATCACTCTTACATGGGCATGCTGTGTTTCAGACCAGTTGAGGGTGACAATATTCACTGATAGCCAGTATGGCTTTGGTGCTGTTGACAACTTTGGACAGTTATGGTCTCAACTGGGATTTATGACCTCATCAGGGTCCCTCCTCTGCAATAGAGAAAATGTGGCGAAACTGTTAGAGGCTTTACAAATGACCAACCAGATTACAGTTGTCAAAAGTTCTGCCCATTGTAAGGGAAATCATTTTGTTACAGTTGGAAATCGTTATGCAGATGAGGTCACATGTTACTATGCTCTAAATGTTTGCACATTCAATGGTGAATACACAAATGAGGGAGCAGTTCAAGCCAATTTCCACCTTTTGATGACTATTGCCGATACATGGGATGAAGTGAAGAGATTGCAAGAGGAGACTACTCAGGAAGAATAACAGAGTTGGATTAGAGCAGGATATGTGAAACGAGATGATGACATTTGGATTTCAGGAGATAGAAGACCAGTACTGCCTGATAGTTTGTTGTCACCCAAGGCTAGGCATTATCATGGGTCAAATCATGCAGGAAGAGACGCCATGGTGAGATTGTTTTGACAAACCCAGATTAACCTAAAGTTTCGAGTAATGACTGAGTTGTGCCAGAGATGTGTAACCTGTCATTCAATGAATGTGGGGAAAAGGACTGTAGTTACACTGAGTCACATAGGGAGATCTGGAGGTCCTTTCAATGTGATGCATTTGGATTTTGTTGAAATGCTAGTATGCATTGGATTGAGGTACATTCTACTAGTGGTATGCATTTTCTCATGATGGGTGGAAGCTTATCTGGCTAGGAGATGTGATAGCCTCACAGTAGCCAAGCTGTTATTAAGGGAACTCATTCCGAGATTCAGATTTCCAACCTCTTTAGTATCAGACCAAGGAACTCATTTAAATAATGAGAATGCTATGTGCAGCATTGCAGGTGGAGCAGAGATTGCACTGCAGTTATTGTCCAGAAGCTTTAGGCATCGTGGAGCCGGTCAATGGCACTCTGAAATCTAGGTTGGCTAAAGTGTGTGCTTCAATGTCTCCGAAACGGCCTGATACTTTGCCTCTAATACTAATGTGTCTTCGTAGTGTACTTGATTGAAGAACAGGATTGTCACCCCATGAGATCATTATGGGAAGGGCTGTGCAATTGCCTGCTGTATCTGCAAATATGCTTGTAAACATCACACATGATTTGTTGCTTGACTACTGTAAAGAATTCTGTATCCCACCGGGTTGAAGCAGCTATAGCCTCGCCACATCAGGAGCAAAGTCATGATCTTAATCCCAGAGAGTGGGTCGTCATGAAAAAGCATGTGAGAAAGAACTGCCTAGAGCCCAGTTGGAGTTATCCGTACCAGGTGATTCTGGTTACTACGACTGCTGTGATGTGTGGTAGCCTTCCTGTCGTAATTTGACGATGGCCGAGTTAGCGCTTAGCTGTAGCTACACGTTTTCTGTTTAAATTGGCCGTACTCGGAAACGCCATTTTGTGTGTTACGGCGGCCATCTTAGATCATGAGCGGCCTCGTGGCCAGCATGGCCTTTAGTCCGTTGTCCGTGCCATTGACCATTTGAGTTTGCCCAGCAACAGGCTATTTTTAGTACTGGTCAAGCCTGTACATGCGCAGTCCCCATTGACCAGTCCCCCCTCTGGAATGTGCCGCCTAAACTGACCAGTGGGTTAGAAACCCTCCAATGAGCTGGCAGTGTTCCAAAACATGACCATATATGTACATAATGTTCTGTAACCTTGTGCCGTCTGTCCTTTTTATTACCTGTAAAACGTATAAAAGAGGGGGTCACACCGATGTTCGGTGTGATACTTCTTGCATTACCGAAGGGTGCTGTAGGAATGTACCACCACCCCATGGGGTTTTAATAAACTTGTTCTTTGCATTTCTCAGTTTCCGTGCCAACAGTTCTTTCGGTGTAAGTGGGTTATCTTCGGAGCATGTAGGCCTTGGGAACCCAATACCACAAATTGGCGACTCTGGTGGGACTCATCGGCGACTCGGATGCCCGAAGGAGAGGTCGTGACGAAGGTCTGGACACTCGCCATGGACGCGCGCTGCCACTGAGTGACCCGAGTCTTGGCACCCACGGTGTTTTTTTCCTTTCCTTCCGATCTGACCTTCCAGGTGGCGCCGGTCTCCGACTGAGTCCTCGATTGTCCGTGTTGCTGGATAAAGGGCCGTTTGGCTGATTTGATTACAAGACCTTGGCAGTTGGAAACTGGACCTTTGAGGCTTTGGGTAAGATTTGTGATCGGTAAGGTAGTCTGCGGACGCTTACTGAAGTTCTATGATTTGTGATCGGTAAGGTAGTCCACGGACGCTTGCCGAAGTTCTATGATCTATGATTTTGATTTGAGTTAGCTAACATTTGTGAATTTGTGAATTTGTGATCTTTGAAAAAGTATATGTGTAGTGCACTTCACATAGGCAGGCATGTAGAGATGTTTCTCTAATTTAGTTTTTTTTCCTTCGAGCGGCACATTTGTGTGAAGTACTGTAAGTGCCATTTTATACGGTATCACGCTTTCGTGATACTTTTTGAACATGCCTGTTTTAAGCACACTCCGAGGGATGTGCTGTTTTGGAAATGGTACCACAATTAGGTTAGCGGAATCACAGCCGGCTCCCCCAGAAGGAACACCGAATCGAGAAATGTACATTAAATTTGGCCTTCCCCCTATAATGTACAGTAAATTATGGAATAAGTATACAAAATCGGATCCTGAATTGCAATGGCCACTACATGGGTCGTTCGATTTGCGTAAAGTACAGTTTGTGGAGCAATGTTTGTTTCAACGAAGGTCTAGACAAAATATGTTTGATTGTGTGCGAATGTGGGAGAAAGCGGTGCGTGAGCGAATGAAACGTGAAGTTGCCTTGGCGGACAAAGAGCAGCGCAAGGCTGCTCGTGATAAGGCTTTACAGCTTGAGGAAAAGGAGGCTCAGGAAAAGAAGGAGAGTGAGGAACGGGAACGTAAATTGCAATCGACTGGTCAATTCCCTATCCGTCGACCGCTTTATCCTGTCCTTAATAACGAAATTGATGATTTTTCATTACTAGATCGATCTCCGCCTCCGTACGTTTCGCCTACGGCTCCAACTTCAGATTCGGAAGACGGAGGACAGGATAAGCCAGACAAGAAGGGTACATCTGGTGCCAGGTTTACTGCGGAGAGATCTGCACATTTACGTAGTTGGGCTCGTAAAGTGAATACGAATTTTGTTTCTCAGTCTGAAATTGTTACTGAAAGGGGTAATTGGACAGACCAGGAATTATTGTATTTTTTGGTTACTTTGGCAGAAGAAGTTGTTGTTGCATATCGTCAATTTTCAGATACGTTAGAACCTAAGGTTGTGTCAGTTCATCGTGAGAATTTGGATAAAGGTTTATTTGATCTTGCAGATGTCGATGCCTTTTACAAGCAACTGATCCAGCTGCGAGATGAGACTACGAGATTGCGGGACGAGCGAAAAAAGAATAAGGATTCCAGGCTGGAGTCTGAAGGGCGGTCTAAGGAGTGTTCTCTCCGGGGTTCAGATAAGAGTTCTGCAATGCATGTTATGCCTATGCGTGAAGCCGCACCCTTGTATGTTCCACCAAAAGGGGAAGGTACAGATGACGATAAAATGTCAAAGGATGCGAAGGGGTATTTTATATATAACTGGGTGTATACGCCTTGGAATAGAGCGGATGTTATGGCATTGAAAAATTCTTTACCTGATCTTCGTAAAAATCCGGCAGCGTTCTATGAAGGGGTGGAAGGGGCTATTTCGTCTTGTGTGATGACTCTTGTCGATATAGATCTGTTTTTTGGGTTAATCCTTCCGCCTGACATGTGGAGACAAATTCGAAAAAATAATGATGAAACAATACTTGGGGGAACTTGGAAAGAGATAAATGCAGCTGATTTAGATAGGGAACCAGCATGTAAGCCATGTCAGTTGATCTTAGATCTTCCGGCAGCCATTTTGGTTAAATTAAAAACGCTCGTACCTTCTAAAAAGATAGATTGGACCATGTTAGCTTCGTGTAAACAAAAGCCGGATGAAACGGTTTCAGACTTCTTTAGACGCTTTGAAGAGGCGTTTCATGATTACAGTGGTCAATCTTTAACAGATGATACAGGTCGGCATTTGTTTGTAGATAAGTACGTGGCTAATCTCCTGCCGGAGATTGCAAAACGATTGAAATCGAGTGAAAGTTCCTGGGCCACGGCGACCCCTGCGTCTTTGTTGACTATGGCTCAGTATTATGAGCGGCAGGAGTTGGAGGCTAAAGAAAGTGTTGATAAAAAAGCGAAAGAATTGAAAACGAAGGTGATGTTTGCACAGGTTCGTGGAACACAGGGTAGAGGGAACGACAGGGGTAGACGAGGTGGAGGAAATACGTCGTATGGTCGTACGGATATTGCGGAGGATCAATGTGCTTATTGTAAAGAGTTTGGTCATTGGGCTGAGGATTGTCCGGTACTACGGGAACAACGTAGCCAGCGTGGTCGAGGAGGTGGTAGGTCGCGGGGCGGTTATGCGGGGGCGAGAGGTGGCGGAGGTGATCGTGGAAGGGCTGAGCAAGGGGGCCGTGGCCAGGATGAACGAAATACTTTTGATAGACGGAACCAATATCAGATTTCAGAGGGTGAGAATGTGGAGCACCAGGATTATGTGCATGCATAGGACTGCGAGGATGGGGTGCGGAACCAATTGAAGTGCCGGTAGATCAGGAAGGTCCATATGTAACAGCGGGCATTTTGGGTTCTACTGATCAATTCCTAGTCGACACCGGAGCTACTCGTAGCGCCTTGTCAAAGAAATTGGTTCTGAGGGCTCCCCTGTCTGGCGAAATGATAACATGTGTAGGGTTCGATGGCACACCCTCCCCTAGCCCTTTGTCTAAACCCCTTGCACTCTGTCTTGATAAATTTTTTAGTTTTGGCCAATTTTTGTTATCTCCCTATACCCCAGATAATATTTTGGGCCTTGATTTGCTTAAATATTTTCGAGCAACGATACGGTGCATTCCTGAAGGAGTGCGGGTTATCCTGAATGACAATGACCCTGATCCGAATAGGTTCTATACCATATCAGACACTCCCGCTTTGGCCTCTCTCCCGCATACGTTATGGGCAACCTCAGACACGGATGTGGGGGAGATGCGTATTCCACCTATTCATATTACTGTTAAGGAGGGGGCCTCTTTGCCACGGGTGCCACAGTATAAGATTTCGAAGGAAGGTGAAATTGCCCTGACTCACATTGTCCAAGACTTGATTGCTGCTGGGGTGGTGGAAGAGGTTTCTTATAATGTTTGTAACAGCCCTATTCTCCCGATTCTTAAAAGAGATACTGACGACAAGGTCTATCGCTTTATTATTGACTTGAGAGAGATCAACAAAATTGTCATTCCCCAATATCCGGTGGTGTCCGATATTACGACCTTGCTCACACTGGTACCACCAACAGCCACGACCTTTAGTGTAATTGACTTGAAAAATGCGTTCTTTTCCATCCCTGTCCATCCTGATAGCAGATATTTGTTTGGCTTCACGTTAAATAATAAATCGTATAGATTTTGTCGTGTTCCTCAAGGTTACACTGAGAGCCCGAGTATCTATAGCCAGGCTTTGAAAAGACAGCTTGATTCCTTTGAGTTGCAATCGGGGGTCGTTTTGATCCAATATGTGGACGACCTTCTGCTTGCCGCAGATTCTTACGCACAATGTGAGGAGAGTACGATTGCGCTGCTTTTCTTTTTGGCACAGAATAATCACAAGGTTTCTAAGAAAAAGCTACAATACTGTAGACCTAAGGTGACCTACCTCGGTCATCTTTTGTCTAAGGAGGGGCGTGCATTGACATCAGATCGAATTCAGGCGATTTTAGATACACCAGTCCCCCGCACACAGAGAGATGTACGCGCCTTCATAGGGTTGACATCCTTTTGTAGACAGTGGATCATGGGGTTTTCGCACATTATCAAGCCTTTGTTAGCGTTACTGTCCAAAACTACACCAATGCCCCTTGAATGGAGAGATGAATGTCAAAATGCTTTTGATCAATTGAGACAAGCCCTTTGCTCTGCACCCGTATTAGGTACACCAGATTATACGAAGATTTTTACATTGTACGTGCATGAGAAAGATGGGTGCGCGTTATCAGTGTTAGTGCAGACACACAGGGATAAGCAGAGGCCATGTGCATACTTTTCTGCCATTCTTGACCCTGTAGCGCGAGGGTTACCTGGGTGTTTCCGAGCAGTCGCAGCAACAGCAGTAGCGATACGGCAGAGTGAGGGAATAGTGCTATCGCACAAATTGTTGGTGTTAGTTCCTCATGCATTAGATGCCCTGCTAAACCAAACAAAGACCCAATATCTTACGAGTGCACGGTTAACAGGATATGAGCTTACACTGTTGGCGCCACATATCACACTAAAAAGATGTGCTACTCTGAATCCTGCCACTTTATTGCCCTATCCGGTCGAGGAGGGTCAGGAAGAAAAACACCATGACTGTGTTTTCCTGACCGAGGAACAGACAAAGGGTCGTGTTGACCTACAGGATATGCCACTTCCAGATGTGGATGGGGAACTGTGGGTTGATGGATCATGTTTGAGGCTGCCAGATGGCACAACTTCCGCAGCCTATGCAATAACGTCACTTAAGACAGTGGTGGAAACAGCTAGAATACCACAGAAATCGGCTCAAGCAGCGGAGCTGATAGCCCTGACAAGAGCCTGCGAATTGAGTGCTGGCCTATGTGTGAACATATACACAGACAGCCGGTACGCCTTCGGAGTAGCACATGACTTCGGTCTACTCTGGAGAGAGCGTGGGTTTTTAACTTCTCATGGAGTACACATTATGCACGGAGAGTTGGTGCGTGATCTCCTCAACGCGTTGCTTTGTCCAAAGAAAGTAGCGATAATCAAATGTAGCGCCCATAAAAAGATCACTGATGAAGTAGGTCAGGGAAATGCCTTTGCGGACAGCATAGCGAGACAAACGGCTATGTCCCGAGCTGACTCCCCCATGTACGTGACAAAATCCCAAGCAGAGCGATGGAATGATGCTAGAACGGAAATATTAGACATTCAGAAATCAGCTACTGAATCAGAACTTGCGGCATGGGCAACTGATGGGGTACTAGACGATGAAGGGTGTTGGAGAAGCAAGGACATGGAGAAATGGAAATTGCCTGCAGCTTACTTGCAAGCGATGGTCCAAATGACACATGGGTTAGCGCACGTGGGGGCTCTTGCAATTACTCGATTGTTAACGCGAGTTTGGGAGCATCCCGAGATTGCTAATACAGCCAAGAGAGTAGTGCAGACCTGTCTGATATGTTTGCAGCACAATCCTGCTAAGGGGACCCATACTCCGAAAGGAGGGTTCGTTCCACCTTCTGCACCATTCGAGGTACTCCAAATGGATTACATCCAGCTTGAGCGCTGCAATAACCTGAAGTATGTCTTAGTGGTGGTATGTGCTTTTAGCAAATGGGTTGAGGCCTTCCCCACGAAAGATAATACAGCACTGACAACAGCTAAGGTGTTGCTCAAGGAGTACTTCCCTCGATTCGGAATTTGCAAATTTTTGTGGAGCGACAATGGGCCTCATTTTGTCGGGAAAATTGTGGAATACGTGCTGAAGGGGTTAGGGATCCAACAGAAGTTTCATGCTGTGTTCCACCCTCAGTCGGCAGGTCTTGTCGAGCGGTATAATGCCACGTTGAAACTAAAATTGGCTAAGATCGTGGCGTCCACGTCATTGAAATGGCTGGATGCCTTACCGCTAGCATTACTCTCTCTTAGATCAGTGCCCCACTCTCAAACAGGCCTCACACCATATGAAGTGGTGTTTGGAAGGCCTATGAATATCCGGGGGGTGCCCAAGCCGCGATTGATACATGATGTGCCTTGTATAATGATGAACGATTATTTGGCACGATTAACAAATGATTTGCTTTCTATTCATCAACAGGTTCGAGAAGCGCTCCCTGACAACTCTACTGGAGAGGGCCATGATCTTCACCCTGGTGATCATGTAATGATCAGGTCGTTTGAGAGGACGAATAGCTTGGAACCGAGGTGGCGTGGCCCCGAGCAGGTCCTCCTGGCTACTCGAACGGCTGTACGAGTGACCAACAGGAAGCGGTGGATACACTCAACCCACTGCCGTCGTGTCTCTCCTGACCTGGTGAATCCTGCTGTGTTGACAGACTACAAAGAGATTCTGGATAAAGAAAAGAGCCCAGCTGTGACGTCGGCCGAAGCTGAGGGAGCCTTCCCGGACCACACTGTTTCTGGACGAGAGCACTACAATCTACGGCCACGATAAGAAGATTTTTGGGTTGTTTTTGAAACTGGTTGGTTACCGCTCCAGGTTTGTGAAACGGAAACCGGGAATTCCAAGGGGGGGGGGATCAGTTCTGTCAAGTGTAGCGACACCCGTCTTGGCCCGGAGAAGAAAACAACGGCTACCTCGGAGCTCAGCACCGTATTTTTCTTTTTTAGGTATAATACACACATATGTACATTTGTGTGTATTACCTACGTGAGCTGCACTGGCTAAGGGTTGAAAATCGTATCAGGTTCAAGGCGTTGAACTATATGTTCAAAATCAAAACTGGTACCGCACCCAAATACCTCCAAACACTGGCCTCCCCCTATATCCCAGAGAGAAATCTACGTTCAAAATCAGCTGAAAAATTTGGCGTACCTAGATTTAAACTGGCCAGGATGGGAGGAAGATCATTTGCTTACCTAGGCCCATCTATCTGGAACACCCTCCCTATCCATATTCGAAAGGAGCAAAGTCTCACCAGGTTCCGGAAAGAGATAAAGACCTGGTTGTTTGACCAGTGTCTTTAAAATATCCACTGCTGTTTATCATCATTTTGTCTGTGTTCTTAGGCGCCGGGAAACCCTTTTTGGGTAGCTGTTTGCGCCATATAAGTTCAAAAAATAAATAAAAAAATAAATAAAAAATTGAGAACTTGTGAACTTTCTGAACTTTTTGAACATCTAAGACTTTTGAACTACAATTGAACTATGGCGTCGTCTGCATCACGGGATAAACGAATACTTGGTGCCATCCTTTTTGTCTTAACGATTGTGGTGATAGCAGTAATAGCCTGGGTAGTTGAACTTGTGGTACCAGCACGTAAACATTTGCTGCCGACTACCCCGGCTCCATCTGAACATTTTCACTTCACCTTGCCTTACCATGAAGAACGGCACCGACAAACTTATCTGAACAATAGCTTCATTCAGATCTTGCATCATACACATAATATGACAAATACCTCAAATTGTTGGGTGTGTGGGATGCTACCTGGGCACCAGAAGAAAGGGGGCACTCCACTCATTCCACTCCCGTTCTCACATAATGGATCCTGCAATGCCTGGTACACTCTGCTCTTCACTTTGAGATGGCCAACAAAAGGGGGGGTGCTTTTCCGTTTAAATAAAGTATGTTACCACGACCGAGATGGGTATCCGCGAGCTGAGGGTACTCGATTTGAATGGGAGGAGTACCGCCCCGACAATATCTCTGCCCCACGTGTTTACAGCAATCAACGTAACATTAATGTCTCCAGCTCACATGTTATAAATGTCATTGCCACGAAAGCTGATTTGTGTATACGTAATAAAGGCACGATTTCGGTTGGGAAAAGCGAATGTAATACCACAATAACGTTTGACAGTCCGAATGGTATATCGTTTGTAGCATCACGAAATACGTATTTTATTTGCGGAACGAAAGGGTATCATCAGCTCCCTTTGGGATGGTTAGGTACTTGCTATGTATCTTTTGTATTGCCTCCTGTATTCATTGCCCCACCAATGTACCATAATGATTATATTTTGTACCATGATTTCATATTGAACCGTGTTAAACGTGCCGTTGTTTTAGATGATATCGACCAGACAGATACTGCTTTGCAACAGTACGTGGATTTCAATTTTGGACTGTTTTCCTTTGTTGGGGCTGCTCTGAATAGTCGGAAGATACAAAGACTGACTCGTGTAGTTGAGGCTGTAGCAAATGACACTGCTATTGCACTGGGGAACATTACTGAGGAACTTCAGATTTCTAGAATTGTTACGTTACAGAATAGGATGGTTTTAGACGTAGTTCTAGCCGATCGTGGGGGGGCATGTAGAATTATCGGAAGTCGCTGCTGTGTTTACGTACCTGACAATTCACCATCCGTTTATGATGCAATTTCAAAACTGCATAAGATAGCTGCGGAAATACATCCGGATAATGGAACTTGGACTCTTTCAGGGTGGTTCTGGTCAATGCTTACCACTTGGGGTTGGAAACTACTAACGATTCTATGTATTATTGTGGGGATACTGTTTGGCATATGTCTATGTATTCAATGTGGTCCAGCTTTGTGTTCTATGTGCCTATCGGCTTGTATACCATCAAGACGAACTCTTGCTCATGACAAGATGATGCTTCATAAAGAAGTAACACAACTAATATTGATCGATATCGAAGATGAACACCCAGATTATGTTCACTATGAGGTAGCTTCAGCTGAACGCTAAAAGGGTCGTCTGTCGTAATTTGACGATGGCCGAGTTAGCGCTTAGCTGTAGCTACACGTTTTCTGTTTAAATTGGCCGTACTCGGAAACGCCATTTTGTGTGTTACGGCGGCCATCTTAGATCATGAGCGGCCTCGTGGCCAGCATGGCCTTTAGTCCGTTGTCCGTGCCATTGACCATTTGAGTTTGCCCAGCAACAGGCTATTTTTAGTACTGGTCAAGCCTGTACATGCGCAGTCCCCATTGACCAGTCACCCCTCTGGAATGTGCCGCCTAAACTGACCAGTGGGTTAGAAACCCTCCAATGAGCTGGCAGTGTTCCAAAACATGACCATATATGTACATAATGTTCTGTAACCTTGTGCCGTCTGTCCTTTTTATTACCTGTAAAACGTATAAAAGAGGGGGTCACACCGATATTCGGTGTGATACTTCTTGCATTACCGAAGGGTGCTGTAGGAATGTACCACCACCCCATGGGGTTTTAATAAACTTGTTCTTTGCATTTTTCAGTTTCCGTGCCAACAGTTCTTTCGGTGTAAGTGGGTTATCTTCGGAGCATGTAGGCCTTGGGAACCCAATACCACATTCCGAATTGGGTGCAAGCATTCCACAGCTTCAGGGTCCTGTGTCCCCTTGATGAAATAACAGCACCTCTCCCAGAAGAGACACAGGAGGTTAGCCAAGCTGTAGGGGACCAGACGGAGCCTAAGACAGCACTAAAACAATCTGAGGGGGTTTCCAATGAGTCAGATGCTGAAGGTGACTAGGAGGGAACTGTTACGGTGGTGATACAGGAGTCTGCTTCTGACCCCAACAAAGGAACTAATGCTGTGGGACCAGTTGAAACTGCTGGAGAATCTTGGGTAAGTGAAGGCGAAACTGAAGAGCCTGATCTGAAAAGGTCAAAGAGATCAAGGATGGATTGTTGAATATTTTCCTCTCCTGAGTGGACTTATCTTGCTACAGATGACAGCGAGGGCGAATTTTGGAGATCCTGGAGTTATAGTGGAGATTAATTTTAAACGTTCGGAACTTGATCTGAACTTTCTTCTTACCTTTGAACTGCTTTATCCGACGAGACTAAGGGCCATATGTATCATCATCACCATTTGCGATTTCTAAATAGCGATTTTTAAGGAATCGCTATTTAGAAATCGCAAAATGGTATGTATGTAGAAAATCGCTATTGTTTAGCGATTTCCAATTATTCCTTATTTGCGAATTCGCAATTTGCGAATTTGCAAATAAGGAATAATTTCCCATTCATTTCTGTTGGCCAGGAGACCCATAGAAATTACTGTGAAATGATTCTCAATTTACGAATTCGCAATTTGGTAATCGCAATTTGAGAATTATTTCTAGGGTGCAGGGGTGTCTCAAGGACCCCTGCTGCACCCCTGAAAATTACATGTGTGTGCATATGGCACACATACATGCCTAATGGGCATGTATGTGCGTCATATGCCACCCTCACAAATGCACATTTGTGCATATTTACAAGAAATCGCAAATTACCACCAACTACAAGTTGGTGGTAACTTGCGATTTCTAAACCTGAATTATCAATTTTGAAAAGCTTCATACATAGCATTTAAGGAATCGCAAAATTGCGATTCCTTAAATGCTTAAGCAAAATAAGGATTCGCAATTTTTTGCGATTCCTTATTTTGCTAATTTTTCATACATTTCAAAATCGGAAAAAAGGCTGTTTGCGATTCGCTAAGGCCGAAATTCTGCTAATTTCTGCCATAACGAATCGCAAAAGACTTGATACATATGGCCCTTAGTGCCTAGAGACACCTAGTACTGAATGAAACTGAACTTTGTTGAGTTGCTTAAGAAGATTACCTAGGCCAGAGGGGAAGAAGAATAAAAATTAGGATTGCCATCTAGAAGAACATGGAGTAGGGCTAGAGAAGCCTCACAAAGATTGTACATACATTTGTAAATAAAGTTGAAACAGGTAAAGACTGGTTTTGGTGTCTTACAGAGGTGGAGACCGACAGAAAAGATTCTCTTACTGCTTTCTCTACCTACTTGGCCTGAGTCTAAATAGTATGGAGACTAATAAAGTTAATAGTAGATGTAGGTACATAATAGGTGCAATAATAATAACTATAGTGTTGGGCCCAAAAATCTTAATTGTAGGATTATATTCAGATTCCGCTAGTGCTGTAGAAGAGAAGCATACATCGGAACAGAAATCGTCACCTGAAGTAGATGGATGTTTATAGTCATTAAGAGAGATGAACTTGTGTGTATATTTGTCTAGAGTACATTACACAATAAACACTTAGACTAGGTTGTTTTATGAGTATGTCAATACAATGGAAGCTGGAGATTGCTATGTTTGAATGCAGTTTCCTGCTTCAGTAGCTGAAGGCATTACTTATCATCACATAGCCCTGACATGTGATATCACCTGTAGTTTACTGTTGAGTCTTTTCTATGGAAAGGATAATTTCCAGTACTAATATTCTAATCATGATTTAGTCCTTTCAGAAGTTCCTTTATTCAAACATTTGAATAGACATTCATATGCTCAGATTACTGAAACTGCCAGTGGATATTTTGCCCCAATTAAAATGTTAGATACTGCCTATGCACATTGACACAATTTAACCTGCATTCGTACTGACATTGAAAAGAAGTTTTTAAACCAAGTAGAAGATAGGTATGGAGAAGTGAAAATGAATGCAACTAAAGAGACACATTTCCTCATTTGGTCACATGAAGAAAAGGATCATCAGGCAGCAGGGAACTTTGGAGCATTGGTATTAGTTTGGCAACACCGAGGGATATTCTGAAGTTTCTGTTGATCATTGCTCTTTGTGGAGTGGTTGTGATGTTGACAGTGAAAGTGTGCAGGAAATATAAGGCAAAGAAGGGAATATTCTGGAAAAGAGAAGATATAGAGATAGAGAAGAAGCAGAGTGACTATTACAATGAAATTAAACATTTGAAAAGATTCAGATGAAAGGTAAGTGCCACAACAAGGGTTTAGAATGGTTCATCTGATAAGATCAAAGATAAGATTACAATATTTTGTGATGGCTTGATATGCCATCAGAGGGGGGATTGGAGCAGCGTAATTTGGATCCCTTCCTAAAATACCGTAGGACTGCATCGTGATCATGTGTAGTCAGCACCCGAATATATTCTGTGTGATTGATGTTGCTGAGAAAAGTTGGGGTATTGCATATTTAAAGTACTCCATGTGAAAATTAATGAGGCTAATAATTGTGTGCATAAAAATGTAACTACTAATGTTTTTGTAACATATACATATTAATATTTCTAGGGAAGTAAATATGATAAATCTGTAAATCTGATGTTGATGGAAAAAAAAAAAAAAAAAAAAAAAAAGGGAAGTAAATGTTTAGCCGTGTCTCATTGTGAAGTTAGTGTAACAGGATGTGTATGTGTAGACTAATGTTTAAATATTTTTTTGTGTAACAAGTAATTATATTAATGGTGCATTTGAAACCACATTTTTGAATTCTTTGCAATTTATTTATGCATTAAGAAGCTACATTTGTTAAATGTGTAGAAATGTGCACATATTTGTAACCCTGTGCACTGTTGACATAAGTTTGGGCCTCGTGAACCGTTTCAGTTCAAGCTCATGTTTAAAGTCTAACATGTAATTCATATTTAACCTTCAATGTAGAATGTATTTGCTTGTATTTTTGTTTCCACTGCAGATGTAAACAAAGCTTTATTCACTAGAAAAGATGGGTTTTTTGTTTTAGTTAGATACCAAGGTATGAGAAGATGGATTTTGGCAAGGAGAAACGTGGTAACGATCAAGGGGGTGAGTTTTCATGGACGAGGAGAAGAATGGCCAAGGACGTATTAAGTAGCAGTTTATCGATGAGGGAAAGGTGGTGCCAATAGCCAGTTTGTGTTGGAATTGTGGAAAGTTACTGGAGGAGCATGTAACCTACCTTGGATGCAACTAATGTATTGTGCTGTAATCTAGTGAGGTAATAAATAAATTGAGTTTGTAAGGAGCACTCCATTGTTAGCTGGATCTTAGAGTTTTACTCAAATGGTGCTGCGATTGTTAAGGATTGTCGGTCCTGGATTAATGATTCGTTATGATGGATATGAATACCCACCCAATCGTGCACTGTTCACTTGGTCGATTACAGAGAAGTCTGAATTTTGTTTTAACAGAAGCATTGTGTCCAAGGCGGAGCATTGAATTCATACGTCACATACCAGCAACATCAAGGTACGACAGTTAATACATTTCAAACTAAGTGAACCCCCTAGAATCAAGAAAGTGAACAGTTCACGATTGGGTGGGTAATCTAGTGAGGGACAGACAGACATCTTAGGACTTCATGAGGTACAGACCTCTGCTTCTGTTTCTCCTTTGAGTGGCTTCATACTATTTGACCCTTGGTTGGAGTTTCTTCTACTGAAGACTCTGGCAGCTGACATCTTATTAATTTCACCTTTATTTAATACTTCTTAGTTTAGGGTTGTCTCTTTTAGGGCAGTGTAGGGAAAGATAGCATGCTCATGCTTACCTTTGGGAATCAATTGATGCAATTTATTTATCAATTCTTTTTCATGATTACTTGCATTGTCATTATAGAACTAGTTGTCTGCTTTTTTCTTATACAAGGTAAATCTCTAGGATTTGGACAACATTTTTCTCATTCTGTATTTCTGCATGATAATGTTGAGGTTGATTTATATTGATCTGTTTCTAAATTTATAATTACATTTTACTATTCTCAGAGTTAGTTGTCAAGTGGATTATTGTGTAATCCAATCAGTTACACTGTATTAAACTTAAGTTGTTGATTGTTTTCTCCCTCTTATCTCTCAAGCTGCTAGAAAGACTATCCGATTGAGTAGGGATGTTTGAGTGGGCCCAGCTCTCTCAACAGTTAGTAAAAATCTTGCTTCATGCGTCACTCCCTGTTATGAGACCCCGAGGGCTCTCATGCTGTGGTGACAGATATTGCAACCCTCACATTTATAGTTTTCAACTACCCTCTCCATATTTACATTTGCATTTATTTGTGTTTTTGTTCTTCCTGTACACATGGAGCAGCATTTGCCTAAAAATGTGTGTGTTTCTGTGAAAAGCAAAAATATTTTTTTCACAATTCACCAGACTGCTCTCTAATCAGAAAATTTGGATTGTAATACACTATTGTGGTACAATGCCTGCACAATTGAAGAAACAGGATATTCTTCTTTTGACTTCTGGGGTGGTAACGCGAAAAATATAATTATGTGTTTTTTTTTTTGGCTTACTATATAATTCCACTTAGAAGTGGCTAAAAGCATCTTTTTAAGTTATATCTAATAAAAATAACACTTGTAGTTCCTTTTGATAGCAGTACATTTTTAAATGCTGTCATCTAAATTAAGCAAGGCAATTCACTCACGGGGCTGCTTTTAGAACCTCTCCAAACAAAAAAAACACAAATCATCAATAAAACGGAACCAGTATTTTACATTCCCAAAAACTGGTGCCACCTCATTACCTCTACATCCCTTGTCCTCGACCCAGTCATAACACATGAGGTATTCCACCCGACAGGAAACAAAACAGGAAACGCTTTTTAGACTCCACCCACCCTCCTGTCAGGTGCTATAATACACCTCACCACCAGAAGCAAATCCTGTTTTGTTTCCTGTCGGTCGGAATGCTGATGGGTTACGCTGGGGTGAGTGCTGAGCACTTACCTGCATCTGGAGTCCTGTGGTGTCTTCCTTGGCGGGGCCTTGGGGGTGCTCATGGACCGACGTGGGACCTTTACAATGCCGGACTGCTGGGCTTCCTGTGCTTTCCTCCATACGGGGACCCTGGGTTGCGGGGCTTCTCGGGTCCCCGTGGATTTCCGTTTCTTCATCTGCTGTCCCGGAGGGGCGGCCCGCTGCTGGGAGGGGCAGGCGGCTGCCCGCGCGTCCCGCACTTGCCGGTGTTTGTGGGCGGGACGCGCTCTCTTCGGTTTCCCTCCTGTCGGCCCCTGATTGGCGGGCGCCGGGTAGGCGGTGTTACCTACGGCCTGAGGGTCGGGAGTCCTCGGACGGGAGAAGAGTCCGAGTGGGGGAGCGGGACGCTTCCGGATGTCGCACCTTTTGCGTTTGTCTCCATCTGGCATGGTCAGGCGCCCGGGTGGGCTCCGGGTTCCCTGACGATCTCCTGAGTGCCGGGATGGCGCTTCCTGATGACGTCATCGGCTCGTTTCGGCGGGTGTGTCGTGACTGGATATCCTCATTGGTCACTGCTAGGAGGCTGCTTTCTGCCCCTCCTTTTTGGATTCGAAGTGGCTACAGCTGCGGGGGTGAGTGTTTTCATGCCTATATATTTGCCTGGAGTTCAGTTGGTACTGTGACGCTTTGGTGTTGCTGTGTTTTCACGTGTAGCTGTTTCCTGTGTTTGAAGACGTTGCCTGTAATGCAGAAACACCATAGGAAGAGAAAGCATGTCTCTCCTGTTTGGTCCTCTTCCTCCTCCTCTTCCTCCTCCGACAGTCGGGATTCTACACCTGCTGGTTGGTGTGCTGGTCCGAGGGGCTCTAGGCGCCTGAAGCGCCTGCTGTTGGAGACTCTGTCCAGTCTCAAGGCTTCCAAGAAGGGTGCAGGAGGTCGCTCTGGGGAGGCTGCTCCCCTGTATTCGGATATTTCTTCCTCCGCTTCCTCTGATGAGGCTACTTTGGGTGCGTTGGATCTGCAGGGCAAGTACATTTCGAGGGAGTTGATGCCTGATCTGCTTTGCCATGTGCGGGAGAATATGGGGTTCCCTGTGGAGCCTGTCCCCAGTACCTCCCAGGATACTGTTTTGCCGCAGTTTCGGAAGCCTGCGTCTTCTTCTATGCCCGTACACCCGTTTGTCATGGATGTCCTCCTTAAGGAATGGAAGGACCCGGACCATATTTCGGTGCCCAGATTCATGTCTAAACTGTATCCTTTGCAGGATTTGGAGGTTGCCCTGCCTGATTCGGTGCAGGTGGATTCTGTGGTTGCTTCCCTGGTTGGTCGACCCTCCATGGCTGATGATAATATCCTGCAAGATGGCGTGGATAAGAAGATTGACTCTGCTCTTAAGAAATCCTATGCTGGCTGTCACCTGGCCCTGCGGTCGGGGGTCTATGGGGCTTATGTGGCGCAGTCTTTGCTGGCTGACTTCAAGACTTTGTTCTCTGCTATGCAGGAGGGGATCAGTTGTCCAGAGTTGCTGGAGTCGATGGAACGTCAATCTGAGTTCCTTTCGGACATCGCTTTTGACTCTGTCAGGGCTTCTGCATTGTCTTGTGGTTCCTCGGTGGCTGCCCGTCGGAACTTGCTTCTGAGAGGCTGGAAGACGGATGCTGCGCAGCGTTCTATGGCTTTGAGGTTGCCATTCTCGGGTACCCATCTTTTTGGGGACGCCCTGGAGACCAAGCTGCATAAAGTCTTCAAGGAGAGGAAGCATTCATTGTCATTCCGTCATACTACTTCTCAGAAGGGGTCGTCCTTCTCGAATGCCAGGTCCTTTCGCCAGCCTTCCAGGTTCCAGCAGTCCTCGTTTAGGGGCCAGCGTGGGGCTCGCAGGTCCTTTCCTCGGCGGTTCCAGAAGAAGCCCCAGCCGGATGGTGGGTCGGGGGCTCCTCACTCCTGACTATTCCGTTCCAGCGCCCGTTCTCGCTGGGGGTCAGCCCGCGGTTGGTGGGAGACTGCGGCTGTTCCTCCAGGCTTGGCTGGTGACGACATCGGACCAGTGGGTGCTGGGTGTTCTTTCACGGGGCTACCGGATAGAGTTCCTGTCCCCTCCTCCTCCCTCGGGGAGGGTGGTGACCCCTTTGCCTGCAGACCCTGCTCGCCGTCGGGCGTTGCTGGAGGGGGTTGGGTCTCTGTTCGACAAGCGGGCGATTGTCCCGGTTCCCTACCTGGAACGGGGACTGGGGAATTATTCGATTGTCTTTGTGGTTCCGAAGATCACGGGGGGGTTCCGTGTTGTCATCAATCTTCGGGCCTTGAACTTGTTTGTTCAGAAGATACCTTTCAAAATGGAGACGCTGCAGAAGGTGATTCCCCTGATCCAGGAAGGTTGGGTGTTCACGTCGCTGGATCTCCAGGATGCCTACCTGCATGTCCCGATGGCGTTGGAGGATCAGAAGTTCCTGCGCTTCTGCCTGGATGGTCGTCATTGGCAGTTCTGCGTCCTTCCTTTCGGTCTCCGGTCCACCCCCAGGGTGTTCACCAAAGTGGCTGCTCCTTTGGTGGCCCATCTCCATCTCCTGGGGGTGTCCGTGTTTCCTTACTTGGACGATTGGCTGCTTCAGGCTCCGTCTTCGGAGGTCATGTCCATCCACCTTTCATTGACCATGCGTACGCTTGAGGACCATGGCTTCCTTGTCAATCTGCCGAAATGTCACCTGGTCCCGTCTACTCGGAGGACCTTCATTGGGGCTGTGTTCGACTCTGTGCTGGGCAAGGTTTTTCTCCCGGAGTCCCGGCTTCTACGTCTACAGTCTTTGCTGAGGACATTGCTTTCCAGGAAGTCGGCTCCTCTCCTGCAGTGGTTGGTAGTCCAGGGACACATGTCTGCCACTGTGTTCACGGTGCCCTGGGCCAGGGTTCATCTTCGGCCTCTGCTGTGGCATGTTCAGTGTTGGGTGCCCTTTCCTGTCCTGGACTTCTCGATTTCTGTTCCGGTGTCCCCAGGGCAGGGCCGGACTGGGAACTGAAAGCAGCCCTGGCAAATTTTGCCAGACCAGCCCCCATCTGGCGCAAAGCGAACCAGCCCCCATCCAGCGCGTAGCGAGCGAGCGAGCCCGTCTGCCACTAGGGGGGTTTGGGAATTTTGAAAAAACGATAGACCAAAATGGTGAATTTTACAGCACATTTTCATTACATATTCAAATTGTATCAACTTTCAAAGCACAGTAAACAGTAGATGATGACCTTAAAGAACATCAGGTTACCCACCCAGTCATATGTATTTATAGGCATTCTTTCAGAGAGCACCAAAAATAGACACAAGTAGTGAATCAGAAAGAACAAAGGCTCCCCCAGCTTCAATGTTTAGAGCCTGTGCGTGGCTCCAATGACGTTGGCATGATTGTTTTCTTAGAGCCTAGATGGCTCCTACGATGGGCATAAGTATTTCCTAGAGGGCCAAGAGGGGCCCATGTCTGCCCCCATGGTGCCCACGTTCTTGCCATTCCGTAGAGTGTCCCTGGGAGGGACAGAAGCGGCACAATGGTGCCAGGCCTTATGTGTAGATCCCCAGCTGCCCAGCAAATAGTGGGCAACTGCACCGTTTAGGCCATTAGGTACTTTGGGGACATGTTCTTTTGGCTAAAGGAGTAAGTGAGACGCACTCCTTTACCCCTACTTTGGCATCCACAGCTGCGCAGCACTTAGTGCCAGCTGCAGCGTTTAGGCCCTGTTCTTGTTCTCAGCTGCCCAGCAGGTAGTGGGCTGCTGCAACGTTTAGGTCTGCGCAGATGGCGCACCTCTGACTGGCGCTGCCCTGGCAGCGCGCCCTGACATTCTGGGCACAGGGCATTTGAGCCCCTTTGGAGATGGCCAGTTGGCCAGGGGGACTGGTAGATGTATAGGGCGCAAGGCCCTAATGTGATTGTTGTACTCTAAATGTAGTGCTAGGAAATGTAATGCATTTAGCATGTGTTACGCACCCTGTGTTTTATACCTCTAAACTGTGGTTTATGATTATGAGGTTGTGTATCATATTATGGTTTATGCTAGGGAGATTATGTTTCACTCTGTGATTTACGCCCCTAATGTGAGTTTTACTTAGGAGGTAGGGTCTAATGTGTTTAGACTAGTGAGAAATTGCATAATGTGTTTATGATGGTGAGGTTGGCGCAGGAGGTAATACGCACCTGAGGTGACTGTGCATAATGTAGTTTGTTACTGGTTGTGGTGGAGTACAGTGATTACCATTGGTTACTGGTTGTATGTTTATGACCTATTTTTACTTGTACCAATTTCTGCTAAGTGTTGATCCCGACAGTGGCGTGGCCCTGTCCTGTGTAAATAATCCCTTGTGAATATTGCCTGTGCCAGTTGGCACAATGTATGTTGTGTAATTACTATCTGATGTGTTGAGAATACAAAGGCTATTTTTATATAACCTTGTGTGGAGTTCCTTTTGTAGTGTGCCTGGGGTGTTGTTGCTGTGTGCGTGCGCAAATGCTTTACACATTGCCTCCGGGATAAGCCTGACTGCTCGTGCCAAGCTACCAAGGGGGTGAGCAGGGGTTATCTAGGCGTGTAACTCCCTTGCCCTGACTAGAGTGGTGGTTTGTGCCTGGCTTTGGCGCAAGCCTTAGCCAACCAGAAATCCCTTTTCTAACAACTTGCATCCTAGAAGTACAATTTGGCATAACAGCCATCTGTGGAAGAATACGGAGGATGGCTTACTGAAGAATATTCTTGGCATATGGGGCACCCGGACTAAAATACTGGCACATTGAATATAACCGTTGGCATGATAAAGGACAACTGTGGAATATCTAAGGTGGTGCAACCATGACGAAATGCTAATCCTGATACTAGAGTTGATCTTTGGCTTCAAGGTCACCCAGAGTATTTGGATAGCATCAGTGGTGAACTTCTGGCACATTAGTGGTAATTGTTTAAATGTGGGTTGTCCATTACACGAAAAAAAATGTGTTTCATTTCTGCGCTGCATTTGGTTTCATTGGCTCAGTACATCATGAAAACACTTGAATATTGAATTTCCTTACATTGCAATGGATTTAAGGCAAATTTATGTGGAATCAATGCTTTAAAATACATTATTCTAAGTCATTTTTGACAACTTTTCTCAGTGGGGAGAACAAGCCCAAATTCTTCTAGAGGGTTCGGGAGGTGATTTGTTTTGCACACCTGCCACAATTGTGTACAGATGACACCCCACCACATTCATAGATCAGTAACATCAGTAACTGCCGCCTCCTAAACTGACATCCTCTTTCTTGCATGCTAGTGCTTAAAGTAAAACTAGGTTAAAACATCTACAAATATAATGGTTATGCAAAATTGAGGAAATTTCTTTGCCTGTGCGCCTGTAACTCATTAGGGATACGGGCGCAGAGGCAAACATGCCCTGAGAAGGTGCACTGTACCACTAAAAGGTGGCGCACTTTCAGTGTGATTCCTAATGGCAGCCTTCTAGAGGGGAAAATTAGAGTCCCATGAACCCCCCCAGACATCCCCCTTGCTGCCTGCATTCTGAAACACGGAGCAGCTTTGAACCAGCCCCTCCATATTTCACTCTTAGTCCTCTGCCATGGGGCAGTACATTTTTTGTCATCCATGCACAATATCCCTGTTTGCGCCTGGCACTCCTTTTGAAAGGTACGCCGTTGCGTAACAGGGAAAAGTGCACGGTATGCATAATATGTCCTCTGGAATTTACTGTATAGGAGATCACACTGTGTTGCTATTAGGTTACATAGTGAATACATGCTATGCATAGCTGCCAAGGTTTCAGATTGCTGTGAGTGACATTTTCATAATTTCAGTGTAATTATGAGTGACATTTCAACAACTATGAGTGACACTTTCTTGCAAGCAAAATCAAGCAATGAAGACGAGGGAAGCACATGAATACCAGAAATTGCATCCATTTGAGCAACAAGAAACTCTAAGAAGAACTTAAAACCTCTGAAAAGCACCAGAAATGGAAGAGCACTGCCTGGAGACAGCCTGCTGTTATAAGTTATAGAGGGCAGGCTGGCACTGCAACTGTTCTGAATATGATCTAATTCATCTGATCATTCATGACGGTGCATCAGACCATCCTTCCTTTAAGCCAGACTGGGCCTCCAGACTCCTACTCTGCCATTGGCAGTCAATATTAATGGCATGAAAATACATTACAGCACTTTGAACTCCAGGCCGCTCTCTGACAATCGAGTCACCACTCCAAGATGATGTTAAGGGCCCCAACTACACTGAAATTATTAGAATGTCATACAGCAATCTGAGACCTTGGCAACTATCAACACGGTCTGATCTCACCATCAGCTGCTGTCTAATTAGAGTCAGACTAAGTCAGCAGACTTACTCGAGCCCCCCAGCGCTGCATAAGGCACCGGGCATTAAGCATCAGAGCGTCAGTGTCGACGATGTTAAGACACACTGATCCACACCTTCAGTAAGTTACATTATAGGTCACAGCCAGGCAACCTCAGGCTGGCTGTTTTCAAAAACTGCGAAGTTGTTTCCTGTATTATAGCTCATGGCTCAGGCAGTCGGTCATACATCAGAGGACCGGCGTAACTGCACCAGATCACACAAGCTGCAGGCACTGTGCCACCAGCAGTAACTTGCTCACCTCTGCTAAACTTTAGTGACGGCGCAAATGCATTCATTAACAAGCAGCAACTGATACTAAAAGTCGTGGACACTTGCAAGACACTTCTTAGCAGCGAGGCAAGACGAGGGGAGCAATTTGGTGAGGCCGGCGCGAATTTACTCAACCTTACAATAAAATCTATAAAGAAGTTAACTTGAAATGTGACTTTAAATGGGGAAATCACATTTAAACTAATTTTAGTAGCACGTCTTCTTACTACGAATTAGGCACATAACCATAATTTTAAAAAGAACTATTCGTTGTGCTTTGTTTATTTTATGTACATATCGTTATCGGCAGTGAAATAACCCAAAACTTTGTAAAGAGAATAGTAAATCTCATGGTAGTCAGATTTCTGGCTTACCTGACTGGAAAGTGGCGTTCAAGCGGCTAATGACACTGTCTGTGCGTCCTCCTAGGCACATGGTTTAGGCCAGTGTAGTGTACCTGGCAGGCCGTGTGCTCTCTAGACTTCTCCCCAGGGTCCGACCCTGTCCATGCGGGCCCGGCAGGTGCAACGTTTCACTACCTCCCGCACCCTCCAGGGCCTTCCAGAACTGACTGGGTCTCTGCCGCCTCGGGGTTTCTTGAGTCTGGCTGCTGACCACAGCTAAGTTACAAGGCTCTGGTTTCCTTCAAATGAGCGAAGAGGCCGAGGGCGATGACTAGCACGATCCAAAGCTCCCTGCGACCGGGATGCATAGCGAGGATTGAAATTTAATTTCACTCTGGGTTTCGTCCACCCGATCTTGTATATAGCCGAAGGCCTTTCTCTTTTTGCCACGCTTGGTTTCTCTCGTCTACATGCATGCAGAGCGCGGGGCCTGTGTGAGATCAATCAATAGGCCAGCTGGGCCCGGCCCCTGCTGAGAACACACTAGAGTTCTTACAAATACCCTCCTCTGAGGCCTGCCGCAGCACACTCCTTAGGACAAGATTAGATGCCTGAACACATTACACATCCACCCGAAATGATGTTTACGCAAATACTCACTCACGGTCGGGCCGTCACTCTGACCATGGCCGGGTCGGGCGCCGAGCTGTGTTGGTGGCAGACAGACACAGGACAGGAGGAGGGCTGCCTACTTCCAGGGGCGCGGGCAGCGTGCCAGCGGCCCCAGGCCTAGCCACCACAGTACAATAAATTAAATGATGGTGGACTGGCCGCTCGGCGCTCCGGTCCTCGTCTCCTGGCTGGCTCTCGTGATCAGGGCCTGCAACCTGCTGTAGTAGGGCACATGCGCAGTTTTAATTGCCCCTATTCAATGCACATGAGTGAAAGACAGCAGTTATGCACTGCCTCCTCCTCCGGCGCAGACGCGCACGAGGAGGAGGCAGTGCATAACTGCGCGCTGCGCACAGTCAAGCACCTCCCTCTCCCCCAACGTTACGCTTCTGCTTTTTTTTTAAAGTTTTTTTTTAGGTTGCACCGCACGTCAGTGGAGTCCAAAGGTCGACAATCAGGCTTGTGTTGCTGCCTGCTGCTGCAGTGTATGGGTGGCGCGGTGACTGAGTGAGTACAGTACAGTACTGTCTGGGTGGGGGGCCGGTTTTGGATCAGGGTCAGGGGGCTGGTTTTGTGAGTGGGGGCCGATTTTCGGCCCGACCCGACCGGTACAGCCTGTCAGTGTCAGACTGTCTGACTGACACGCTGTACCGATCGGGTCGGACCGAAAATCGGCCCCCACTCACAAAACCGGCCCCCTGATCCAAAACCGGCCCCCCACCCCCTCCAGCCTACCGGGGGATTGCCCGGTGCCCAAAAGCACCAGTCCGGGCCTGCCCCAGGGTTGGTGTCTGCTCTCCAATGGTGGCTGGATTCTTCCAATATGTCGAGGGTCATGTGGTTCCATCCTCCGCCCCCATTGGTGTTGACGACGGATGCCAGCGCTTCCGGTTGGGGGGCGACTCTGGGTCCTTGGGCAATCCAGGCACGTTGGCTTCCTTCGGAGTCGCACCGGTCTTCGAATTGGAGGGAACTGTCGGTGGTGGAGAGGGCTCTTCGCCTTTTCAAGGATCGTCTTCTGGGGTGCAACGTGTTGGTGAGGTCGGACAACACTGTGACGGTGGCCTACATCAACCACCAGGGCAGTACCCGCTGCCTTTCCCTGAACTTGGTGGCCTGTGCCATTGCGAGTTGGGCCGAGTGTCATCTGGTGGCCCTGTCTGCTCAACACATCAAGGGTGTGGACAACGTGGTTGCGGATTCCTTGAGTCAGAGGTTCCCGTCCTCTATCACCCTGTGTCTGTCACCTCGGATTTTCCGGTTGCTGTGCCTGAGGTTCGGGACTCCGGTGCTGGATCTCTTTGCCTCGCTGAAGGACGCCCTGCTTCCCCTGTTCTGCTCCAGGACTCCGGAGGCGGGGGCTTGGGGAGTGGATGCTTTGACTGTCCTGTGGCTTCCTTGGTTACTCTATGCATTCCCCCCCTTTCCTCTGATCCCTGCCTTCTTGCTGAAGGTTCAGCGGGTGGGGGCTCAGGTAGTGGCTGTTCTACCTTATTGGCCTCGCCGCTCTTGGTTTCCCCTTCTGCTGCGGCTGGCGGTGGGCCCTCCCTGGATCCTGCCCCGCTACCCGTCTCCTCTGAGTTGCCAGTCGTCCTCGCTGTTGGTGCCTCTCACCTTGGCGGTCTGGAGGTTGAACGGCTGTCTCTTGGGGTCCGGGGTTTGCCCGATCACCTCATCACTGTGATGCAGGCTTACCGTCGGAAGTCCACGCTTTCCTCCTATTCTAGGCACTGAGTTTCCTTTTCTTCTTGGTGTGCTTCCGTGGGCTGTCCCCTGCCTCTTGTGATGTCTCTTCTATTCTTCAGTTTTTTCTGGATGGGTTTCAAAAACACTTTGCTTTGTCCACTTTGAAAGGTCAGTGGGCTGCTATCCGGGCCTTTCGGGATCCTGCTTCTCTTCTGCCTTCGGATGGGTTGTTGGTTTCCCGTTTGTTTCGGAGTTTTTCTCTTTCTGCACCTACGGTCCGATCCCCGGTTCCCCCCTGGGATCTTTCTTTGGTTTTGGGTGCCTTACAGTCGCCTCCATTTGAGCCTCTGGAGTCCGTGGACTTGAAGTTCCTGTCCTTCAAGGTGGCCTTTTTGGTCGCTGTTACATCTGCTCGGAGGTTGGGCGAGCTTACAGCATTGCGCTGTTCTCCCCCCTTCTTGAGGTTTCTGGACGACGCGGTGGTCCTTGCTTTGGACCCCGGCTTTATACCTAAGATTCGTTCCAAGTTTCATTCCTCCCAGGAATTGATTCTTCCTTCTCTCTGTCCTTCTCCTTCATCGCCCTCTGACGTCTTGCTCCATTCTTTGGATGTCAGACGGGCTTTGTCTATTTATGTTGATCGTTCTGCTGAGTTTCGGTCCTCTGACTCCCTCTTTGTTACCTTTGGTCTGGCAGGTAGGGGTAAAGCTGCCTCTCGACTTACTTTGAGTCGTTGGATCAAGGCGGTGATTTCCTTGGCTTACCAGGGCTCTGGTTTGCCTTGCCCTTCTGGTGTTCAGGCGAGATCTACCAGGGGTGTGTCTGCTTCATGGGCGGCTTTCCATGGGGTCCCCCTTGATGAAATTTGTAGGGCGGGGACCTGGGCGTCCGAGTCCACTTTTGTGCGACATTATCGCCTGAATTGTGCTCTTTCGGGCCGCCAGAATTTTGGCTCTGGGGTGCTGCGTGTGGTGGGGGTTCCCCCACTTGTTTGATTTGGTTTCTTAATAAACTCTGTCTTGCTGCACGCCTTTGTGTCTGTTCTATTTTCTGGTTGTGGTGTGCCAAAGGCCTTTTGGGGTTGCTTTGGTATGCCTCATGTGTTATGACTGGGTCGAGGACGAGGGACGTAGAGGTAATACCTTGATTACTTGAGGTAATCCCCATTACTCTTAGTCCTGTCCTCGACCCAGTCATACAACCCGCCCGCCCTCCCTTGCTGGGCCTTTGGTGCTTGGTACATCAGGATTTGCTTCTGGTGGAGAGGTGTATTATAGCACCTGACAGGAGGGTGGGTGGAGTCTAAAAAGCGTTTCCTGTTTTGTTTCCTGTCGGGTGGAATACCTCATGTGTTATGACTGGGTCGAGGACGAGTAGGACTCAGAGTAATGGGGATTACCTCAAGTAATCAAGGCATTGTACGCATCCTTCCTCTTAAAGAGATTACATTTGTGTATATATTTTTGGATTAAAATCATATATGTTTTTTATTGGAACATTGGTATCCAAAGTTGCTACAGTTTGAGTGGTGTGAGATTAGGTGGGTGTAAATGGTATGGTAGCTTCCATTATCAGTAAACATGTCATTTCCGGTTTGCGTCACCAGCCTATTTTCTTCATATTGTTTTCCATTCTGAAAAGTATTCAGCGACACATCTCCATTGGAAGCTGCCGTTCTGCTTCGCCAGATAATGCAGCTTGAACTGAGCCTGACGTCATATTGAGAAACCGAAGTGCCTACTTGACTGCCTCTTACATCATCTGTTACAGAGACAGTGTGTGTAGGTGAAAACTTCACGGCAGCTGAACAGGCACCCAAGTCCACGTGCTCAGATGCGTACCTCCAGGGGCAGAGGCAGCGAACCGGGGTGCTGGTGCGCTGCAGAGACCACGGGGGGGTGGGTAATGGTGCTGAACAGCTCCCGGCGTCAGCTCTGTCAAAACACGTTAATGTTAAATCCACAGTAACCATTAGGCACGGAGAATATGGCATATTCAAAAAAACGAACCTTCACTGACAAGTCTCTTTAAAGGTCAAGCGTTGCAAACCGTGACAAGGGATACACTACATCTCACGCATCTTTAAGGATGCACACACGACTGCAAAATACGCAAGCCTGCGCCGGAAGGCGCTTTTCCGTGTGAATGACTCATTTGCAGCCTAGCGCTCTAACGATACACATCTCACAGTGCCGGCTCTCCACAGGTACTGTTGCTGAGAATAGGAATGGATTGACGTCACACCTTGGGCTGTGGAGTGGAGTCGTGGTTTCAGAGGTCAACCCGGGGTCAAGTCGTGGCATGACTAAGACCTCCAGTGCCTGTAGGATCATAGCAAGTTGCACAGGAAGGTGTTTTGTTATTTTACATTCTCTTGAACAGATATATCCTGCAAAATACATCTGCATGGGCTTTCTCTTTCTGACTCTGTCATTAAGAAAGAAAAAAACATTGGAGTTTTTTAATTGGGGTGTGGCCAAGTGTGTGTGGGGTGCTTATGTTTTATTTTATTCATTTTCATAGAGTGGAGCAGCAAATGGGAGACAGAGGAGCCTATTCATAAAGGTATTTTAGACTACTATAAGTAGTACTCCACGACTGTGTCATGATGGGTTTTTCTGACGCAGCCAAGAGAAGAGCGCCTGTTTTATGCTCCTGTAGGTGAATAGTGAAGTAATTGTATTTCTTTGAGTTCAAGCTTTATTTTCAGATAGTAAAACTCGGAAACAGTGCGCAGGGGTTTCCTGTTTCTGTTTCTGAGATGTGCTGTATGAAAACCAAGCTCTAAATCTAAGAAATATCTTGTTAAATAAATTAATTTAATGCACTGAGGGCACATTAAATAGGCCTGTGCTTTGCGCCAGCAAAGCCCATCATGATGCTTCCCCTGTAGTTCTCTTTTTTAACATACTCATTCATACTTCGGTGAATTGGCCATAAAACAGCCAAAATGGGATTAAAATTGGAATATTCAGAGAACACTCAATTCAAATAGTAGAAATAGAAAGGACTGTGCCTTCTTTGCGCCTTTAACGGGCGTTAGACACTACAGGGGTGATTCACAATCACGCGAGGAGTAAGTAAAAGAGTGCTCCTGTAGTACCAGCTCCCAGAGCCATAAATGCATTTGTGAATCAGATCCATAATGTAGCAAAAGCCCATACTGCAATGCCTCACCCATTATCAGTGCGGTCTGCTTTTCTCTTCGCTGTGGACGGCACTGCTCACTTTAGTCTCTCTTTGCCATTGACCACACTGCTAGCTGGTGCCTTCCTTACTCTCTGTGCATTTGTGGATTGATGCACTTTTTTACTGAGAAGACTTGCATTCATTAAGGGTCTGTACTACATTTCTGGGGGCAGATTCTCTTTTTATTGTGCCCGTGACCTTTGGAGGTCTTTATCTAGGTATTGAAGCCTGTTGGGGCCCTTTCATTCATAGAATGCCAGAAGGTAAAATCAATGGGAATATTCCACAGGAGTGTTATGATTCCATCCAACATGATCACTTCTGTATTTATGACAGGAGAGGCAATCCCTGTAGGGTCTATCTCAAAGGGCACCTCAACCCAATCACGAGCGGGAGGGGTAGCCGCAGCACCGCAACACACCGCGCCACCCTCCGGTGCCCCACCCACTGCAAAACTGGTGTGGAAGAAGGGATTAAGATAAGGCACAAGTGAAGCAGACAAACCGAAACCGAAGGGGCAGCCATTTTGAACCGGAAACCACACAGGCAGCACGACCGTAAGAGGCACACAGAGCAGAAAGGGAGGCGCGCTGCGCACCAACAACGCACTGTGGGGTGGAGAGCCACTATCTACGCCAGCAAGCAGACAAAGCGAGACAGGGTACAGCACAAACGGCAGCCTAAGGAGGAAACCTAAGGAGAAACTAAGGCTAAACATCGGGCAGCCTCCTGGGCCACTTAACAAACATGCGCAGTGGCGGCAAGCCTCAGCTAAGGAAGGCCAAGAAAGCAACGCAGGGGGCAAACACCCTGGGCACGCCACACCCAGCACAGGAGCGGTAACCCAGTATCGCAGTGAGCGGCCAGGAGCCCATAACGGAGCTCCACAGCGATCCTGCACCGCATTCTGGCACATAGCCCGAAACAAGGAAAAGGTGTGGTGTTTAACACATTAAAATAAGTAAACAGGAAACTTGAGGAACAGGTATGTGGGTATTTATTAACCTCATCCACGAAGTCAAACGATCAACTGACTTCCAGAGAAGACTACATTCTAGGAAAGAATCTCTTAACAGGATTCCATGAATTAAAGGTACAAAACATATTATGATACATTTTCATGTTATCACACATCTCCCATTCTAATAAAACAAAAAAACAAAACAAGAAAGAAGGAAATATTAAACGTAATCTTTTAAGTACAAAGGAGGTCTACGTACTCTTTGACCCAACCTAGAAGAAGAAGACAAACTTGGAGACCAAGGAGAAGAGTAACGGGAATTGCCTGAATTACCCCCAACAGGATGGGCACTTTCAACAGCAGGCAACCTTGAATCAACCAAAACCACACAACTGTTATTCCATATCCTTCCATCATCCGTTTTGACAGCATTTCTGAAGATTTTCACTACAGAGCGAACTTCAGTGAACTTTGACCAAGGCCTACACCCAACAGGAGCTCTGATGCGAACAAGATCACCAAGTTTGAACTTTTGAAATAATACAGACTTACTGCTATCAAAATATTCTTTCCTAGCAACTTGTTTGTCTAATTCCTTACATCTCCATTCACCGACACTATTATTAACCAAACCTTTGTTCAGCTTCATCCAACCAGGACACCACAAAGTATTAGGAACTCTTCCCTTAAACAACTCAAAAGGAGATCTTCCAGTGGTTGAATGGGGAGCCATGCGATAACTGTTAATTCTATCCTTAAGAGAGACCGTCCAATCCAAGCCAGATGACCTTGCCAACTGAATAGTTTCTTTAAGAGTCTTGTTAACCCTCTCAACAGCACCATTCGACTCAGGATGATACAAAGAACATCTCTTATGAGTCACACCACACCTCTTTAAATAATCTTCAAACAACTTCGAGCAAAACTGAGGTCCATTATCTGAAAGTAAACTATTGGGAAAACTCTCTTTTAAAAAAATACCATCCAATAATTTGATGACAGCATCTGAAGTTATGTCTCTTACAGCAGAAACCTCAATCCATCTTGAATATAAGTCTATTAAAACAACTAAATATGGAGTATCAGAAACTCCAGACAAAGGACCAAAAATGTCGATTGCAACCTCATCCCAAGGATGATTAGGTAAAATCCTTTTTACCATGGGCATGTGTCTAGTCTTCAACATTGTGTCACTTGCACAACACTCAGGACAATCTCTCACCATTCTCTCTATTTCCAGATCCATGCCAGGCCACCAAAACTGCAAACTAAGAATTTCCTTAGTCTTGACAATGCCTAGATGACCGCAATGAGCATGGGATAACTATTTTTTCCTAATACCAACCGGTGGAATTAACTTCGTCCCACGAGTGAGAAGACCATCATCAGTAATAGAAAGTTCATCTGAAACCAACAACCATGGTTTTTCTAATCGACTATGTTTTTTTAAAGAAGAAATAAGCTTGGAAATCTCTTCATCTTTTCCTAACTCAGTCCTCCATTCACACTCCTCAACTGCTCCTTCAGTAACTTCACAAACTCTGATACTGTCATCTGTATCAAAAGTATCTTCTTCTTGAACATTCTCAAAAGTAACTAGTCTTGATAAGCAATCCGCTGACTTATTGGCTACACCAGGAATGTAATCCACCTCAAAATCAAACTCTTGTAAAGAGATTATCCATTTCCTAATTCTTGAGGAAATGGCATCTAAACCCTTCTTAGAAAATACCTCTCTTAAGGGTTTATGATCTGATAAAACACACACCTTTGAGCCCCAGATCAAATTTCTGAATTTCCTCAAAGCCCAAAAAATGGCAAGAGACTCCTTCTCTATTACGGAGTAGTTTATTTCCGCACTCTTAAGGCACCTTGATGAACAACAAATCAAGAAATCTCGCCCATCTTTTCTTTGCGTTAAAATAGCCCCAAGACCTTTATCACTGGCATCGCTGAACATAAAAGTCGGAAGACCAGGAACAAAAGCATGCAAAGATGGAGCCTTATTTAATTCCATTTTTATACCTTCAAATTCTTTTCTGCAGTCATCCGACCAATCAAAAACAGCACTTTTAGCAGTCAACTTCCTCAAGCTATGTGTTTTTTCTGCAAAATTAGTGATAAACTTTCCATAGAACTCAACCATTCCTAAAAAAGAAAGTAACTCATCCTTATTAACAGGTTCATTTATCTTTGAAATAGTCTCCATTAGCTCTTTTTTTGGGAAAACACCCTCACCAGTAATTCTATGTCCAAGATAATTTACTTCTCGTACACCGAATTTGCACTTACTTTTCTTCAGGGACATACCAGCTTCACCCAAACGTCTAAGAACCAGACACACACGTCCATTGTGTTCACTCAAATTATTCCCAAATATCAACAAATCATCCTGATAACACTTCACCCCAGACAAACCTCTCAAAATCTTAGCCATGATTCTTTGAAATACAGAAGCTGCCGAAACAAGTCCAAATGGCATTCTTTTGTATTTAAAAGTTCCCATAGGAGTGATGAAAGCCGTTAGCTCCTGTGAAGACTCATCCAGTTCCACCTGGTGGTAGGCAGATGCTAGATCAAGAGTGGTAAAGTATTTTGCTCCACCCAAAGTGCCAACCAACTCATCAATGTTATGTAACGGAAACCTATCTACTACTACTTCCTTATTTAGGGATCTCAAATCAATGCAAAGACGAATTTCGCCAGTTGGTTTCTTCACAATAACAATAGGAGCCAACCACTCTGTTGCCTCAACTGGCTCAATTATCCCATTATTAATCAGCTTGTCAATTTCTTCTTGAACTTTTGTTTGTTCTAACAAAGGAATTCTCCTCACTTTTGCAACAATAGGAATGGCATTCTATTTCAGTTTGATATGGTGTTTATAACCACGTAAACATCCCAATTTTTCTTTAAAAACATCTGGAAATTTTTCTGAAAAAACTTTACATAAATCATCACTCACACAGCTTTCAACACTCTCATGCACTTCCTGAATTTGAACTTGGGGAGTGGAATTTGGATCAAGTGTCACACCAAGTTCTCTTTGATGTAACCACCCCAATAAGGCATCACCTTTCTTTGCTACATATATTTTTCCAACAGTTATTCAACTGCCCAATTCTATCTCACCCAAGAAATACCCTAGGATTGTTATTGGTTTGTCACTATAACCTAGAGGTAATATATCCGATCTCATTAATTTTGGATTGTCTGGAAAAGTATCCTTAAATAATTTCTCATCAATTAAGGTAATACGAGAACAAGAATCAAATTTAAAATGTATCATCCTATTCTCTACCTTCACAAAATGTGTAGGATGATCAATCTCATTACATTTTATCTCAAAACTCACAGTTCTAACTTGAGGTTGAGACCATTTTTTTTCATAACTTCCCCTTTTAACATTCTTGTTCTACAGAACTTTGCATAATGCCCTCTCTTTCCACATAAGTTACACACAACCTTTAATGCAGGGCAAGTTGGAGAATTTGCTAAATGTGAATTTTGACCACATCTGAAACACGAAAACCTACTAGATTGAGAAGAATACAAAGTATTAGGCATGTTAGGGTTCATTACATTTGCCATAGCACCCTGTTTTTCCTGTCCACAAGCACCCTCCTGCTTTTTTATTTGACATACAACATCATCCACCTTAGTTTCTTCTTTAGTATCAGGTTTCTACTTTTCTTTTTTTAATTCACCTACACATTTTGTCATATGTTCGACTTGTTTTGCGATAACTAAAACTTCTTCAAGTGGAGGTTCATCTTTCAACCATAACTCTTTCCTGATGTCATCATGTGCACATCTTAGAACACGTTGATCACGTATCCTTTCGTCAAGCGTTTGTCCAAAGTTGCACGAAGAAGCTAATTTTCTTAGAGAAGATACATATTCCTCGACTGTCTCATCTTTCTTTTGTTCCCTCAAACCGAAATGGTAACGTTCCATTATAGTGCTTAATCTTGGTAAGTAATGACGGTCTAATTGTAATATAGCGATCTCGTATTCATTCAAATTTCTTTGCTCTGCTGCAGGTAAATCTGGTAGGTGTTCCAAAACGTCTTGTCCTTCAACACAGAGGCAATGTAGAAGAAGAGCCAGTTTCCTTTCTGCACTCAAATTTGTACCACATACCCTGGCATAATTCGCAAAAATTTTCTTCCACTTTTTCCATTTTACATTAGGTTCTCCAGGACTTACTAGAAAAAATGCTGGATGAGTAACGTTCTGCATTTTTTTTTTAATGCACTTTCCTTTTTTTTTAATGATCAAATGTTCACTTGTTTAATATAATAGAGTCAATTCAAAGTCCTTTTTTTTTATATGTAACCAATTGTCTTTAACCCCTTCCATGCTCATGACGAGCTCAGCTCGTCATGAGGTACAGTTGAGCTGTGCTGATGACGAGCTGAGCTCGTCATGACACCAGCAAAATGGCAATTTCCAGCACAGGGGAAAAATAACCACAGCAGCGATGTGGTTAAGTTTAAGCTGGAGAAAGAGCAATTGTCTCAACTTGCTGGGAAATAACAATTAACAATGCCTTGGAACAGTGGGATTGTGACGAGACAAAATGCCCTCACCCCACTGAGGCAGCGGACTACAGAGAGAGCCAGGCTGAAGCAACCTCATAAAGGCACATACGCACGGCGCCTCACTACACAGCACACTGAGAAGGTGCGAGGAGCTAGGTCTGTGACAGAACCAACCAGTGCCCAGGCTACCCGTGAGCGGAGTAGGAGAGGACAGTGGAACTCCAGTGAGGCCAGGGGCACAAGCAAGGGAGGGAGAGCTGGCGGGGGCCAAGACCAGGACAAGATTCATTCGCGAACCCTGCAGATACCGGCTAGATAAACAAAACATAGACAAAGCTAACCCTGCTACAAGAGGCGACAGAACAAGGCAACAAAAAGACGGAAGACTGCATACCTACCTCACCAGACGTGGTTTCAAAGCGATGGCAGGACAAGACGGGAAGATAGCCAGCGAGAGCAAAAAATACAAAAAGGACCCGCCTGACTCACCCTCGAAGCCCAAAAACAAACTCAAAAACGAGATAACTCTAGACACAATCCTAAAACAGATAAATGAAGGAAATGAGCTGGCCAAATCAACAAAAAAAAACATAGACAACATGCAACTAGAGCTGGCAGCCATAAGAGCAGACCAGAACAAAACAAACATCAGGATTGACGCAGCAGAAAAAAGAATTAGCGAAATAGAAGATGCCAACGCCCAGGCGAGCAAAGTCCTGGTCTCCATAACCAAAGCCTACAGAAGCAGCTTGCCGAGCAAGAAGACTGAAACAGAAGGAGGATCATAAGGCCTTTGGTCGTACCCGAGGGGGAAGAAGATAAGCCAGGGTCGTGCGCCGCACTAATAGAGGATCTACTACCACAACTGACAGGCATCAAGTTCGACAGGCAGTTTGAAGTGGACAAGGCGTACAGGGTACCTGCAGTCAAACCGCAACTTGGTCGGGGCCCACGCCCCATAATTGTCAAACCCCTGAGATCAAACCAAACTGAAGCAATCTTCGCAGTAGCAAGGAAGAACCAGAACCTGTCATGGAATGGAAACAAGAAAATAATCACGCACGACTACTCAAGACAAACAGTGGAGACCAGGAAAGGATTCCTCGCACTAAGGGACAGACTACGAAGAGACAACATCACCTTCAGCTTCGTGGGGCCATGAAAAATGAGGATAACTGACAAATGGCGATCTGTGGTCTTTGATGATCCTAATGATCTAAGAAGATACCTACAAGGCCCTGCTCCAGAAGACATGGAAGCCCAAAGCCCAGGAACAGGGATAAGGAGAGCACCACCAGACAACACAGAAGCGAGCAACGGTGCGGGGCACTAGCAAGCGCCCAGAAAAACACTCAGTAATAACTCTAGGGTACGCTCTCACAAATAAACGGTTCTACATCAAGTGAACAATCTCTACCTCAACTGACTGGAAGGGTCAGGGCCCGAGACCGAAACGATCCCACAGGTCCCTCAGCCGGAACGATCTACCTCAGTCTTTCTCCAGATCAAGCATAGATCAAAAGCAAGCTCGAAGACCGAAGACACAGACTTTGCACATATCCTTTAAGGCCAACAGTTAAAACTTTCGGGGACTGTGCTCACAATAATCCTCGGGGGAGGGAGGGAAGGATCTTTGCTGTCGCACACCCATAGGACAAAATGCAGGGGGAGGGGGGCGGGACGGGGGGAGCTCGCCAGGTACAGTTCTTTTTCTTTCTTACTCTACTTATCCTTTTCCTTCCTACCACCTCCTCGTGGTTTCCCCATTGCATCTAGGACAGGAGTATATGTTCCTTAGATCAGCCACAGCATCCAGGCCTACATGTTAGTGGGTTGTTAACAAGCAAGGCACTATGGAAGCAAGCAGATAGGCTACATACGACTATAGAAACCAGGATGACAAGCGACACTCAAGATAAGGGATGACACCGCCAACACACAAACAGATACACTTGGACATCAAGGGGGTCTCACTTAATGTTAAGGGACTCAACCAACCAGTTAAAAGAAGGAAAGTGATAGATTACCTAACAAAACTCAAGTGTGTTGTTTGCGTACTCCAGGAGACGAAACTATCAGCAGAGGATGCTAATAGACTGAGGGCCAACAGGATAGGAGAATCAGCGTCCTCACCAGCCGTACATACAAAGAGGAAGGTCATCACACTGATAAACAGAAAAGCCAGTCTTACACTACACGAGAGTTATGCAGACGAAGAAGGGAGACTACTAATAACCAGCCTCAGCAGTGGGGAGGAGATGATCCATATAGCCAACATATATGGGCCTAACGCAGAAGACAAGGCATTCTGGAAAGAGGTGGAAACCAGACTAAGCAGTCTACCCCAGGACGACCTCCTGCTGGTGGCGGGCGACCTCAACCTGGTGCTGGATCAGGCACTAGACAGACTCCCGCCTAGAATGAGCCACGGATCCCAGGAGCTAAACACTCTGAGGAACCTGTGTGCCAAGCTCCAGCTTAGAGACCCATGGACATTACAACACCCGGACGCCAGGGACTATACATTCTACTCCCACCCACACAATTCATACAGTAGGATCGACTACATCCTCATGTCTGCCGTACACACACACACCTGATAAACCAAACGGAAATCGCACCTATAACAATATCCGACCACTCGCACATTAGCCTAACACTTAGCGGAAGGCTTATTGAGAACCCCAGCCGTAGATGGAGACTGAATAGCGACATCCTCAAACGCCCAGCTAATATAGCTGAAATTGAGAGGGCCATCAAAGAATACCTTGAATTCAACAATAACACAGATACAGACAAAGGCACCCTGTGGGCCATAAGAGGGAAAATCCTAAGCATCAAAGTCAGAATGAACAGGGAAGGAAATAAAAAGATAACAGAGCTAGAGAACCAGATCAGGGAATTGGAAAGGGGCCACTGTGCCAACCTAACGGATGGTAACACCCTCACCGAATTAACAACAAAAAAATACGTACTGAACAAAATCTTGAGCGAGAGAGCAGGGACGTGGATAAACAAATACAAAGCGATAAACTTATGTACGGTTAATAACGCCTCCTACCTAAAAAGCAAGCACAGACAGCACACGATTGTCGCTATAACGGATAGCAATAACAAATCCCAAACAGCTAACAAAGAGATGCTCAAGGTCTTCAAGGACTTCTATGAGGGGCTCTACAGGGTGGACAAGGACCTCAAAGGGGACCGGGGAGCAAGCCTCCTAGACAAGCTAAACCTACCCAGGCTCTCAGAGGATCAGAGAACGTCATTAGAGAATGACATAACAGGGGCAGAAATCGAGAAAGCGGTAGCAACGCTCAAAGATAACAGAGCGCCCGGCCCAGACGGGTACACAGCTAGCTTCTACAAGCACTTCCTCCACCTACTGAAACCTATGATGGTAGAGCTCTTTACGCACTGCGTCCAAAAGGGTAGTATGACACACTTCATGGTGGAAGCTAACATAATAGTCATCCCCAAGGAAGGCAAAGACCCACAGCACCCCCAAAATTACCGACCAATCTCCCTAATTAATGTCGATTGGAAGATCTATGCAAAGGTCCTAGCGACAAGGCTAAACGTGCAACTCCCTAAACTAATCCACAACTCGCAGGTGGGATTCCTCAAAAATAGGCTGTCCCAGGACGACACGCGTCTCCTATGCCATCTAATTAACCACTCCTCCGCCATCAAGGACCCAGCGGTCATGATCACCCTGGATGCGGAGAAGGCTTTTGACAGAGTCTCATGGCCCTTTCCTGAACGATGTATGATAAAGTTCGGCCTGGGAGACAAATATAGGAAGATGGTGATGGCGCTCTACAAAGAACCGAGGGCACGTCTGGTGGTCAATGGGGGCACGTCGGAGCCGCTGACCCTAGGGAGAGGTACGAGACAGGGATGCCCTCTCTCCCCAGCTCTCTTTCTACAGGCGCTTGAACCATTACTGTCCATGATCAGAGGTAACCCGGAAATAAAAGGTATACCAGTAAGAGGGACCACGGTCAAATTAGGTGCATACGCAGACGACATACTAATTACAACTGAGAACCCTGGCCCATCGATAATGGCACTAATGTCCACTATTGAGGAGTATGCGCAGGCCTCAGGGTACAAACTAAACAGCGATAAGTCAGAATGCAAACCGCTGAATGTCCACACGACCAGAGCAGTTCTAGGGAACTCAGGACTAACCTGGCAAAAGAATTTCCTGAAATACCTGGGCTTGTATTTTGGCAGGGACCTTAAGTCCACTCTGGACCATAATGAAGGAACGATGCTGAAGAAATTGAAAGAGAGACTTTACTCATGGTCACCAAAGTTCATCAGCTGGTGGGGGAGAGTAGAAACAGTTAAAATGATGCTAACACCCATGGTTAACTACATGCTCAGTATGCTCCCGCTTATAGCAATGGATGACTTCCATAAACAGCTGAACAACATGAACAACAAATTCATCAGGAGAGACAAAAAGCCCAGAATAAGCTGGCCGAAATTAAGGCTAAGCAAAAATTTAGGAGGACTCAATCTCACTAACTTTAAAACTTTCCAAACCGCATGTCTGGCCAAACAGGGGATATACTGGTTAATACCGGAGCAAGACTACATGCCGGTTTGGCTGTCACTCGAGAGAGCCGCCCTAGAAGGGTTCGATCCCATAGCAATGCTCACAGCGAACAAACATCCGGAGTCCAACAATATTACTCTTAAGAACACTAGGTCCGCCCTCCTCAAGGTCGATAAAAGAATGGAACAAAGCATTAGGAACATGGGTTGGGAATCTATTTGGTTCAATACTAGGATAAAATACAAAGACAGAGCACTAGACATGAAGGCCTGGTATGAACGGGGTATCTCCACCCCCCAACAACCGGGAAAGCTAGGTACGCCACTCACATTCGAAACTATTAAACACTTACACAACCTGCCAGATATTGAATTCTACGCTTTCCTAAAGATAAGGGCAGTGATCACAAGAGCAAACCTTGGTAAAGAGACTCCATCCATCTTGAAATACATGATGGATCTAAACAAGACCGACCACCAGACATCCCACCTCTATAAACTACTCAGCCCAGAAAAGTCGAGACTAAATGACAAAACCCTAGAGTCCTGAGAGACCCTACACAACAGAGGCTTCAGCGAGAAAGAAACAATATACCTGTGGAACTCAGCAGTCAAGAACAAAGTCACCCCACAACTCGCACAAACCAAATACTGGCTACTCCACAAAGCTTTCTGGACCCCTGCCCGCCTAGCGGCGGCAGGGATCCGGGACAGCGACTTGTGCTGGAACTGCCACAAAGAGAAAGGCGATTTAGCACACATTATCCTTTACTGCCCCAAGGTCAAGATATTCTGGACCAAAGTCAGGGACTTCATAAACAACATAGTGGCACACACCATACAACCTGACTTCATAGGGTTAGTCACCGCCTCCATGGCCCCGGAGCTCCAAGCCAAAGAGGACAGAGACCTGGTCAACCTCTTGCTTACAGCGGTGGTTTAAAACAGTTCTAACGAACTGGAAGGACACCGGGAAGGCTTCTTTCAAAAGCTGGTTTAACTGGGTTACCTTCCTCAGGGGGGATGATAACATAACAGCAAGCTACTCATCCAATCACACAGCAAGGGGAGAGATGTTGTCCGCCCTAGACAAATACCTGGGAGCAACCAAACCCCCATAGGCAGTCCGACACCATACATCACAATGCCTGGATGCAGGACGAGCACCGAACACACCACCTACCCTGTTCCCCCCTCCCCTCTCTTTTTCTTTTCCTACTTTCACCTTTCTCTCCGAGGGCAATGCAAGAGTTCATCACAGCCAGCCACGCCAAGATGCCGATCATGACCGCCTGCACAGCCCACCACCCATGTCTGACGTTACGTCTACTGTAACCCCAACGGCGTTGGTAGTCCACCTGTATAACCCTCTCTGTATCGGTACTGTACTGTATATACAATAATCTTCTAATAAAATTCTTTGAAATAAAAAAAAAATAACAACGCATACCATAACAACGCATAGTACCCTTACAATATCCAACACTTACCCTACTGTTGAACCCCCTGGAGTTAGAATAGAAATTTTTACCCCTACACTATCCAACACTTACCCTACTGTTGCACCCCCCTCGAGTTATAATAGTAATTTTGACCCCTACACTATCCAATACTTACCATACATGCAATGTAATGGTATGCGTTGTAATGGTATGCGTTGTAAATGTAGTATCCGTTGTAATGGAATGCGTTGTAAAGGTAGTTTTTAAAATTTCGTTGTAAAGGTATGCGGTGTAATGGAATGCGTTGTAAAAAATGCATTGTAAAGGTATGCGTTGTAAAAGTATGCGTTGTAACGTCATACATCCATCTCAAAGGGAATTGGCATGGAACAACAGATAACACTTTGAGAAGGTTAGTGGGAACAGGGCAGCCTAACAAGCCCATCTGCCACAACCTCTGGCTTCATTTTAATATTTAGTAGGCATTTTCATTTAACTAAATATATATATATATATATATATATATATATACATACATACATACATACATATATATATATATATATATATATATATATATATATATATATATATATATATATATATATATATATATATATATATATATATATATATACATAATAAACTTACTTAAATGGTCTTTCAGCCAACACTCTTCATCCATTGGTCTATTGTTGTGTCATTCACATTTTTCTTCCACCCAATATAGAATGAAGCATTTGGCCAGCCCACTTCAGACACTGGCTAAATTCACTGTGAGTACTGTATTCTTCTCTCGCACAATGAGCGCATCCGCACACAAAGTAATGTGCTTCAGTGCAGGGGACTACTGTGCTAATGTGTTTTTTTATCAGAAAACTATATTTTGCTTTTAGTCAATGTTTTATTTAACATTGATGAGGTCCCATCACCTCCCAAAACAATAAAAATTTACAAAAACAATTACTAAACAAACATTGACAAAGCCAAAAGGCTGTCAGCCAATACCACATCTATTATCTTTGCCCAATGCTTCTGTATGGTAGGTACCAATGTTATAGAGCGAAGAAAGATGTGCTCTCCTGCTCTCCTGCTCTCCTGCTCATCAATTACAGCTTTCAGAATAGAATCTGCATCTCGAAATAGTGCACCAACAACAGCTCAGAACAAGCTATGTTGGGTTGTACGTTCATGCCGTTGAATCTGTCCATTTAATGATTTGAGCCTTGCAGTTGCATTTCTGACAATCTGATATTTTAACATCAACTTCTAGTAACATTGAGCTAGAGCTCTACAGATCGCGTTATGAAATTACCATCACAACAGATTTACCACTTCACCATGATGGTGATTTAGATGCAGTGGTGTCACTTATTAAAGCACAGTCTATATCGTGAAATTCTAGGAAGATGACAGTGTTCTTTGTGATATAACTGGGGTATAGCAATTGGGCAGTTGTTAGGTATTTCAGAATTCTTACCTGTGCTATTTTATAAAACTGTGCTGTTATTCGCCACGGTAATTCAGCTCAGTGGGTCAAAATCTCCAAGAAGATCAGAGTACAGGACACATACAATATTGTCATTGGTTAAAACACGAAATGCATTTAATTTAGAGATAGTTAATTATAGAATCCCAAAGAAACTTGTTAAAAATCTTTGAAATGGCCATAAATGTTCCTGAAAATTATTAGAAGACAGTTTTCGAAATTAACATAAGAAAGTCCGAATTTCCAGCCATATGGGTTCAACATTCCATAAACGTGCCATATTAGTCTTTGAATAAAATGCATTTTTTTGTTTAAAAAAGTGTAGGTGACTAAAACTAGGTAATTATCTAGCCTGACCGACTGGATTGATCAGATATCAAAGATAGCCATACTGAGTGTTGGTGCGAGAAAGGTCCCCTGCATGGTTCTGCAAAGCATGAACCCCTGCCTCAGTTCCCCATAAGAAGCTGTAGCATATTTGATCACAACTTCGGCACACATGACAATCATGTGTGTGCTAAAGCCCTCTAGTGATATGGAATGAGATAGAGTGGGGCTCTGTGGTCAAGAGGGCACAGCATGTGCACCTTCTTTTAAAAGAGAGTAACTACTCTCATCTCAATGAGTTGTAGGACGTTGAGTGGTGACAATGAAGTGACCAAATTTGCAGGACCGGCCTTTGACCTGGTACCTGCTAATTAGAGTGGCATTCTGGCCCCGTCCCTTATAACTCGGTCCTTTGCTTATCTAATGAAACATGACTGTAACATGTGTCAATTTAATTTAAATGGGTGGAAATGTAGGTGGTGCATGTGGTCAAGGCTGCATTGGCTTCCATTTTGTATGGACAGAGGATGGATGGATGTTCAGAGGGAGAGACCATAGAGTCAAAGTGGATTGAAGAACTCTCTCAGGCATTTTAGGTATCTTTGTAGTGGGCAAACAAGAGAGTTTTGAAGAGAGGAGTGCTCTCCCAATATCCCATCTACTTTAATACAGCTTTATTATATCCTATGTCACTTGTAATAAAAAAGACCGAATATCTGTCACGTTTGGGACTTGAGTGACCCATCTGCCAAATTGTAATCCACGCCCTTGATTTCTTAGGACTTTTAACATGCTCATCATTGCATTCAAAGTGATTGTGATGTCGGCCTAACATATCAGTTGTCTCCCCAGTTTCTCAACAAATTCTGGAGTTGTCTATGATGTCCGTTCAAATTGTCTTGGAGTGAGATGTCCCGCTCTCCCATTTTTATAATTTGCCACATAAGAGATGAAGGGCTAGATGTAGGTAATTCACAAATACCGAATCGTTATTACCGACTTTTACCGAATCGGTAATAAGGAATCGGTAGTTGCGATGTAGGTAATAATTCGGTAAAAATTACCGATTTTGTAAAATTCGGTAATAATTACCGATTTCATAGAAATTGGTAAAAATATTACCGAAAACCCATTACCGAATCGGTAATACCGATTCTGTAATACCGATTCGGTAAGTACCGAATCAGTAATTCAAAAAAACTGGATTTGTGGAATCAGCCAATCCAGAACAAGCACATGACTCCCAACCAGGAAGTGGCCACACCCATGCAGGTGCCATGAATCAGTAGCTGTTGGAGAGACAGGGAGCAGGAGCAACAGCAGAGGAGCAGAACAGCCAACACCCAGTTCACACAGTCAAACTGCACCATGGCCACATCTGAGAAAAGCAAGGATTTTGCAGCTGGTAGGAAAAGAAAACACAAATTTAGTGAAATGGAGTTGGAGGTCCTCATTGAGGAAGTAGTAAAAGACCATGACCAGCTCTTTAGGAAGAGGTCACTAAACGTCCCTGAGTCCCAGAAAAGGGACATTTGGATGGCAATCCAGGAAAAAATAAATGCAATTGGGGTCACACCACGGACAATTGAGGATTTGAAAAAGCCTTGGTACGACCTGAGAGCACGTGCCATCGAGAGGATGGCTGAGCGCCAGAAAGAAGCTGGAAAAACAGGTGGTGGAAGCTCCACAGCGCCTGCTCCTACTGCCCTGGACCAACTAGTAGAATCCACCCTCCAGCCAGAGAGTGTCAGTGGCATTGGGGATGTGGATAGCTCTGTTAGACCTTCCAACACACAAGGTAAGTTGCATTACATCATGCTGTTTCCTCTCCCTAACACCAATCCCCCTGCATCAATCCCACTCCAGGCCATGTTTTATGTAAGTTGTGCAATGCATCATGGGAAATGTAGTCCCTATCAATGTGTAGCAAATCAGACACTCCCCAATAAGCATAGGCAATTGCCCACATCTATAGATGAGATAGCAGAGGACAGACAGCTAGGATGTCAGTCGTTGAAATTTATTTGTACACACTTGCTGCAAGAAAAGTGAGTAATAGTACATCCTGTATCCACAGGCGGAACAGCGCCACAGGCTGCAGAGGAGGAGACTGCTGATGCTCCCAGGGAGGATAACAGAAGTCAGGAGGAAGTCCTGTCACCTCCACCCACTGCACCAACTACTCCACCACCACCGCCACCAAGGACAAAGCGTTACACAGTTGCTCCACTCCAGGAGATTGATGCCACAGAGGAGGACAGGCAGGAAGCCCAACATACATCACTGGCGCAGACACACAGCCATCTGGGGCACAGTCCCCCATGCTGAAATGCAGCACAGGTGCCCGCAGATGGCGACAGAGGTCTCAAAGTCCTGAATTTCAAGGATCAAGTGTCTTCTCAGGCCTGGAGGGCCACATGCTGATAGTCCAGCACCTGCAGGGGAAGACAATGCGGACCATTCAGATCCAGATGGTGACAAACAACAGGAAGGTGGATGAAATGAAAGAAGCCATATACTGCCTCAACAATACAATGACAGAGGGACTGAAGGAGGTATCTGAGGCAGTGAGCAAATTAAGTGACAGAATGAAGGGGGAGGGTGCTGCAAGGCGGAGAGACAGGCAGGTGATTGCAGGCTTCACGAAGTCTGTGAACAGACTGTGTAATGCAACCCACATGCTGACTAGGAGATCTGTGGCCATGCAACTTGAGATGGCAAAGTGCAGCCGTGAGGTTACCCAGGGCCTGGTCACAGTCACCAGTGCTGTAGCACTCATGCAGACAAACCAGATTGCTGCCACTGGTTCTGGGGACGTGGAGGAAAGTAAGGAGGCAAGCAGTAGTAGCACAGAACCCCCTCCCTTGCCAGAGAGTAGGAGACGCAGTGTGAGGCATGGCTCTGCTACAGGACACAGTGCTTCTGAGGACAGTGTGCATGCAGGACGCAGCACTGGTGTGCGGGGGCGCAGGAGATAGGCACGGCCCTACAATTGCAATCTGTAGTGGGTGAAGTAACCCTTTTGAACATATAGCTGTGGTCATGGTGTGCTGGAAATTTGCCTGATGTAAGGTGTATTAAACACCCTGACATAAATGCATTACTTGGCTTGTCTCATCACTTACTCAGAAATAATTATGTGTGATCTCTGACTGTCTCTGTCTCCCATCTGCTACAGCTGCGCCGCCTGCTGCGCTGTGCTGTGGCTGTGTACCTTCCTCATCCTCCTCTTCAGAATTAATAACACACTTACACAGGTGTACCCTTCTTAGTGGCAAGGTTATGCAGCATGGCACATACAGCTATGATTTTGCAACACACCAGGGGATGGTACTGCCGTGCACCCCCACTTTTGTGCAGGCAGCGGAACCGGCTTTTGAGGAGTCCAAATGTTCGCTCAACCACACTCCGTGTCGATCTATGTGCAACATTGTATCTCCTTTCACTTGGGGTGGATGGGTGCAGATACAGAGTCAGGATGAAAGAGCGCACTGCATAGGCACTGTCACCTGTGTGTGAGATGTAAGTAAGTATTACACAGTGTACAATCACAGCAACAGTTGTAAAATTCAAGGGGCGTTACATGTACTTGCCTAGCAGGTAGCCTTCATCAAATTCACCTGCAAGGAGACGGGTATATATCCCACTGTTCCTGAATATGTATGAATCGTAGTGCTCCCTGGAAACTTTGCAACTATGTCGGTGATAATGTTCTCCGCATCACATATGTTCTGTACATTGATGGAATGTGTGGACTTGCGAATGCGGTGAATGTACTCAGTCGCAGCAGGGGGGCAGATTGGTATGTGTGTCCCGTCAATGCAACCGGGAAGTGGGCCTTCTGATGAAAGTCTAACTTGGTCTTAAGCAGTTCTGCCTGTGTGCTGGGGAATTTGATGTAGTGTGCCATCCTTTGCAACATTGCATCCAGGAATTTGCGGAAAAAACACGACAGGCAACTTTGTGAGACTCCACCTGCCACAGCTATTACCCCTTGGTAACTGCCAGATGCCAGGAGGTGCAGGCAACAGAGTACCTGTACATGAGTCGGTATTGCGTGCGCTCTTGGTGTCTGGTGCTCCAGGAGTGGGTGCAGGTCCCGTATGAGGTCCAGGATGGTGTTTGGGTGTAGCATGTACCGCTCATGGATTTCAGCCTCAGTCAGTTGGAACAGTGATCTACGCACTCTGTACACGCGCTACTCCCGTCTCCAGATCCTCAGTCCTGCTGCGCGCAAATGAAGCCGCCTTGCTATCACGTACAGGGCCGCCATTGTGTTCACACTGTTGCATATTGGGGCTGATTTTATGCAGTGCACCTGATTACCACCTGCTTTGAGTTAGTGTTAAATACTGATTCTTAATTACAGATTTTTGGCAAATTTGGTATTACCGATTTTTGGTACATCGCATTACCGAATTTTTACCGATTCCTTATTTCTGATTCAGTATTTTTTGTCTCCCAATCGGTAAATAAGGAATCAGTAACTGTTTCCCCTTATTTTTAACGATTCCTTATTACAGATGCCGATCGGAAATACCTACATCGCACATGGCTAAATACCGGTCGGTAACAGTGACATTTACCGAATTTCACCGTTAACGACTGGTATTTAGCCACCTACATCTAGCCCGAAATCTTTTGTTTGCAGTTCCATCAATGTAATCTTGGTTACATGCTAATGCATATCTGAGAGCCTCAGATTGACATGATAGGTGCGTTTTCCCATGTCGAACTGAATATGGTTAAGGACTTTCATAATGGAATGGAATTTCTTGCCCAACTCGTTGTAATCAAGGTATGAGGAGGTCAGGTGTTTGCTACATGAGTTGTCTCCTTGGTCATTGGTCCCATTCTCTACATTTGCTCTACTGACTGAGCAAATATTTGACAAAAGATCACTGAGTAGAATAAAGTCAACATTCTCTCCCTTTTTGCCAGTCCCTAACTGATGAGTCTCTCTTTCGTCTTAGTAAGCACTCTTTTGCTCCAAGCTCCAGCATTTGCATCATGGAAAAGAAAAGCTGATATTTTCTCTACAACTAGTTTTATTTTAATAATGATTTGGCTCAATATTAATCTAATATTTCTCCTTAGAATTGCTGAAAGCATGATCTTCTTAGCAAGACTGAAAGGTTCTTTTAAGACATCATATCGCAATAGAAGGAAGGGAGGATAATACAGAAAGGACACACCATCTCCAATAAACACAATCAGAATAAGTATACCTTGTTTAGCAAATGAAGAATCATAACCAGATAATGAAGTGCTCACATATTTGTTATCAACTGTACGAAAGCCCTCACCAACCCAGTAAGTGGGATGCTTCATCATTATGCCCCTCAAGGCACCAGTCATAATGATCTTAGTGCAACCTTCTACTAGTGTTTTCAGAGATTGGTAATGCTGTGTGCCGTGTGATGAGAGAGTGAGTCACAGATGAAGTGCTCTGGTGTCAGGAATGAATGTTGTGATTTAAAACTACCTACTGGTAGATGGTGCAAACTTGATATTGTGTCCCCAATGGAGAGGTCAATGTGTTTCTGCCATGTAGTACACTCATTTGAGGCATAAGGGCACTCTTCAGAGCTGTGTACACTCTCTGCTAACAAAATAAATGTCAAATAAATAACATGAAACAGTAGAAAGGAAAGAACTACAACCACTGGCCTAGAATTTTAAAAGGTAGATCCACCTGTCATGGGCTTTTCCTTCTCTAGCATTTTCTCGCCTCATCTCACTGACGGAGTAATGGAGCCAGATTTTTACAGTCTCTGGATCCCAGTCCGACATGCTTCCATCAGAATGATGGCAATCCCCTCGGTCTCCCTATGGGGGAAAGTAAAAAAACTTTTCTAAAGAAAAAAGGAATACAAATATTTTTAATTAAACGTTAATGTAAATTCAGTTTATATATATTTAGTTTGAATGCAGAACGAAAGGAAAATGGAAAGGGGCGACCACTCGGTCCCCCCGAATGTATGGTTGGGGGCCCGATCCCCCCGGGAAACCGTTTTGGGCGGGGGCGTGTCACGGCTGGTATGCCCGAAGCGGCGTAGCCGGGGCGCACCTTCTTCCCGCCCAGGAGGGGTTGTCCTAGACACCTACACCGATGGCCACGCCCAGGAGGCGTACCAGTAGAGGGTTCACGCCCTCCCGAAGATGGATAAAGAGAGCGGGAATCCGAAGAAGCATCCTCTTGTTCCTGTGCTTGGAAGCTGCACCCACTCGTTGCACGTGAGCCCTCGACGGAACAAGGAGCAATTTTGAGAACTTGTAATTCTTGTGTTTCTCTTTCAGCGACTTCGAGGCTAAGGGTACAGGACCGTGTTGATCAACTTAGATCGGACACTCGATAATAATGCCTGGCAAGAAGGCAGGAAAGAAGTCCGGGACTGACCAGATGCTTCGCATACTGGTAAGAGATATGGCGAACATGAAGAAGCAGATGGCTGCGATGAACAATCCGGGTAGACCGAAGAAGGTAATAGGCCCGGCATTGCCGAAAGTTGCCCCCGAGGGTAGGGGGAAGCGGGCTAGGAATAGGGCGGCAGAGGGGGAGGTCCCGGTTCCCGAGGTTCCCCCGGCAAGCCCGGCCAGTCCAGTCGAGGCTCCGGTACCAATCCCGGACGCGGGTCAACCGATTCCGGTTGTTGTTACGCCCGCCAACGAGGAGGATATGCCTCTGGAATTAGCCGCCCAGCTGGCCGCATGGCTCGGCAAGAAGTCAGGGGGTGCTACGGCGCCTGAAGACACGGCCGAAGAGGCCAAGTTACTAATGCAGCAGTTACGGCAGTCTAGAGCTGCCGCAAAGGCGAATCTCCCTCTTGTCCCCCCACAGGTGACCTCGGAAGGACCGGCAGCAGGCGTCGAGAAAACAGCGGGAACGACGATTGAGCCGGGTAAGCAGGCATTGCCAATGGCGGGGGAGGGGTCGTTGCCCTCAAGACGGGAGAAGGTGGTCCAACATATGCCATTGGCCACGAAAGAATTGATATGGGCTGATAAGTATGTAAATATGATTTCTCTGCTGACTGACCATCACGAAATGGAGTATATTAAGACACAGAAAGATTTGTGGCACCCGAGTCTATGGCGAGCAAAAATGGCGGGATTCAGGGTGGACGAGACAATCACAAATTGGGCCAAGGCCTTTGCGATGTTTACTGCGATCATGGGGGAACGTAGACCCGAGGTTTTGTCCGAATTGTCTTGCTATCAAACACGAATACTGGATTTGTATGAAACGTATGAGGGCAATGAGTGGATGGGGTACGATATGAAGTTCCGTAAGGCCAAGGAGTACGATTCATCTCTGACGTGGGATTGTCTCGACTCAATTTCTTGGCAGAAGCAGCTACTGCCGGGCGCGACAAAGTCGTCCTCGCTAGGCGGTAATGGGTCGGAGCCTCCCCGCCACCAGCCCTCGGTGCCCTTTCGAGCGGGCCCCGGTGGCGACCACCAAGCAGGGAATGGTGGGAAGGGGGGTAAGAGAGGGGTCTGTTGGAATTTTAACAGGGGCAATTGCACCAGGCCACAAGGGACATGTAGGTTCAGACATGCATGTGCAGGGTGCGGGAATTCATCACACCCGAGAGTTCGTGCAGATCCAGGAATAGTGGGACGGCGGGTAGGGGAGGGTCCAAACAAGATTGAGGGGGGCCATTGTGTACCGCTACCTACCCCCGTTGATATCATGGCAATGATCCCCTGGCTAAACGAATACCCTGATCATGTCTCCGCTGGGGTGTTGAGGAATGGCTTCATATATGGTTTCCACATCCCGGCGGGGGATTTTCGTGGGGAGCCACTTTGTAGGAACCATCTGTCGGCTCAGCATAATCCAGCGGTTGTGGAGAGGAAGATTGCAAAAGAGGTTGCCCTTGGCCGGGTTGCTGGCCCTTATAGGCACCCGCCAGTAACTGATTTCATCTGTTACCCGTTAGGAGTGGTTCCCAAGAAGGACCCGGGGGAATTTAGGTTGATCCATAACTTGTCCGCTCCAAGGGGTCTCTCGGTGAACGATGCGATTGACCCGGGAGTTTGTTCGGTGCGGTACGCATCTTTGCGATGATGCCGGCACCATGTTGAATCGCCTGGGGCCCGGAGCGCTGATGGCGAAGTCAGATATCGAGTCGGCATTCCGGTTGCTCCCGGTACACCCACAGGATCAGCGTTTGTTAGGCTTTGTGTTCCAGGGACGTTACTACATGGATAGATGTATGCCAATGGGTTGCTCCATTTCTTGTGCTTATGTTGGGAAATTCAGCTGTTTTTTGGAATGGGCATTTATCAGAGCCACTGGCCTTAGCCATGTTATGCATTACTTGGATGATTTTTTGTTCTTGGGGGCAGCCGGCGACACAAAATGTGCGCAGGCGCTGCAGGAATTTTGCTCCCTCATGAAGGGATTCGGAGTGCCATTGGCACCAGGTAAGACGGTGGGACCATCTACTTCACTCGAGTTTCTGGGAATTGAGCTCGATTCTGTGGAGGGATGTTTCCGTTTGCCAGTAGGGAAAGTAGCGAAATTCAGGGCTTCCCTGGAACTGTGTCTTAGCAAGGAGAAAGTTACACTCCATCAGTTACAACGAGCAGTAGGTCAGCTTAACTTTGCCCTAAGAGTGATACCAATGGCCCGCCCCCTTTTCCCGCTCTATCGCACAAGCTATGGTTGGTCTCAAGGAAGGACACCACCGCACGAGACTGTCTGCAGAGGTTCGCCAGGACATGCGCATATGGTTGGCATTTCTGGCGGATTTCAACGGTCGAGTGGTGGGGAACAAACCGCCAGCGTCTTCGGATGAGCTGGGGTTGTGGACCGACTCGGCGGGGAGCGTGGGATTTGGCGCCATCTTTGGTAATCGATGGTCGGCGCAAACATGGCCGGCGTGGTGGCACACCAGCGGTCTCACAGGTAACATTGGGTTCCTCGAGTTATTCCCCATTTTGGTGGCTCTGATGGCATGGCCGGAAGAGTTCAGAGATCGCTCTGTGGTATTTTGGTCCGACAATATGACTGTCGTTGAATGTATAAATAATCAGGCAGCACGCTGCAAGTGGCTATTGAGATTACTGAAGGAAATTGTACTACTTTGCATGAGACTGAATTTGCAATTCAGGGCGAAACATGTGCCGGGTGTACTGAATCAGGCTGCTGATGCACTCTCTCGTTCACACATGCAGGCTTTCAGGGGTTATCTACCTTCCGCGGACCTAACGGCGGCACCATTTCCCGAAGCACTCTGGCTACTCGGTGCCCCGGATTACAAGACCTCGTGGCAGCGAGCTTAGCCCCCAGGACGAGGAAGGCATACAAAGGAGCGTTTCGTTCCTATTGTGCATTTTTGGGTCCGGCACCCACTAAGTATGGGGTCAGGAGGATTGCTTCCTAAGGTTTCTGGTAGCATTACACAGGGAAGGCCGATCAGTAGCAACGGCCAATAGGCACCGGGCCGCCATTTCATTCATGGCGCAGGCGCATGGTATCAAGGACCCGACATCGTCCTTTGTGGTAAGGAAAGCCCTACGTGGTTGGCAACGCATGGAAGTTCGTACAATAGACGAGAGGCGCCCGATTGGGTTAGAAAGGTTGTCCCTGCTCATGTCGGCTCTACCCACGACATTTTCCTCCCATTTCGAAACAGTTCTGTTCCGGGCCGCTTTCGCATTAGCATTCCACGGGGCTATGCGGGTGAGCGAACTGGTCGCAAAGAATAAGAAAGAGGTGGAGGGAGGCCTGTTTCGGGATCACATCCTGATTAGGGGTGATTCAATGGTAGTCACAATAGCCAAGTCCAAGACTGATCAGAGGGCTATGGGAGACAGTATTGTTGTCCAGCGCATGCGGGGGTCCCCCATGTGCCCGGTAAGGTGCGTTAAGGAATATTTGGCACGAAGGGCGGATACGTGGGGGGGGAGCCTGCTGAGACACATTGATGCCACCCCACTGACGAGGTTTCAGTTTCAGAGGGTGCTAGCACTGGCAATCGCAGCGGCGGGCATGGACCCGTGCGATTTTGGGACCCACTCCTTTAGGATAGGGGCTGCTACGGAGGCTACAGCCAGGGGTCAGAGTGCTGAAGAGGTGAAGCAGTTGGGACGATGGTCCTCGAATTGTTTTAAAAGGTATGTGCGATTGCACATGTTGTGAAGTCAAGTTACATGCACTCACGCTTCTTGTCTTCTGTTTGATTTACAGTTTCGCGAGCATGCTATGCGGGGCGGAATTTTCAGTCGACCAGGCACCAGGGGACCAGCGGTCAGAGATCACCGGCTGAGGAGAGAGTGGTGTGGGTCGTGGGCCACTCATACGTGAGGCGGGCCGGGGACGTATTCAAAGCAGGTGACGCGACTCACGCAGCTGGGGAATACGGGTTCAGAGTGACCTTCCACGGAAGGGGCGGGCTCTGTATTGACCAGTTTGAATCTTTTTTCGAGGAACTCTTAGGGCGGCAGAGGTCACCGCCATCTGTAATCATAATACACCTGGGGGGCAATGACATGGTGACACTCGGGAGGCGAGTACTACTCGAGCGAGTTTTGTCTACTGTTAGTTGGCTTGCGAGAAGGATCCCGGGGTGCACGATAGCATGGTCCCACATGATTCCCAGGAAGGTGTGGCGGGGGGGCCTCTCGGTGTCAGCTCTGAACCATTCGGTGAAAAAGGTCAACAACAAACTTGGTAGGTTGTTTCGCTCGGCGCAGTTGCACAGTATTCCGCATGGATGTATTCGGGGGGATCACATGTATCTAGAGGGGTTCACTTGTCCCGGGAGGGGAATGTCTTACTCATAGGAGACTTCATAGCTTGGCTAAGGGGTTTGAGGAAGCATGACCTTTAGGAGGAGTGTGGGGGGGCCGGATAGCCGGTCAACTATCCGGCCTGTGGCGGTAAGGTCATGATCGGTGAGCAGTAATTTCAAGGTCCCTAGAGAGGGGCGCCACCCACTATGGATGGGAGCGCCCGGGGGGAGGTGGCCATTGGCCCCTCCCACGGGGAGGCGGCACCCACTAAGTATGGGTCGCCTAGGGGAAGACGGCCATAGGCTCCTTCCAGGGGAGGAGGGGGCTATATGCACCTCCTACGAATTTCCCGGGGCCCGGATATCCGCGACGGCGGATATGATAGACAGTGTGGGGTGGGAGGAAGAGTCCACGCTGCCTTCTTACAGACACCTCACACGGGTCCTCGGACGACCTTTAAGATGGCGTCGAGTTAAATGGGGGGCCCCACATGACAAGGGAAATTGGAGTTGGCACAGAGGGTACAGTCCTCTGTGCGGCCGCCACTCACACCGTGAGGGCGAGAGTTTTGGTAGTAGGGATCTGACACCGGTTGCGACCTTGCCGTTGGCCCGTAATGCTAGGATGTACAATTTTAATTTAGAGAGTATGCATTTGCAGGATGTTAGACTCGGCTAGGAAAACCTTTGTACTAGAGATTTGTTAAGGTTAGCCAATGAACATGTCTTCATCGAAATGTAATAAATGAAAATTGTACATGATATGAAACGTTTATTTTAATGTTTTAATTTTGTTTCATATTTTAATAAATACGGCCGGGAGGGTGACTCCCTCCCGCCTTCCAAAAGTTCAGAACTGCGTCCGTCTTCCCATCCTTGGGGATTTGTGTTGGGAGGGGGGTAACAGGCATCCCGGCCATATGGCTAGAGCACCAGTAACCTAATTTTGAATAAAATCTTTAATAATTTAAAAATATTAAATCATTTAAAATATGTTTTTTAAAGTTCAATAAAAAATTAGATTCTCACTCAAAGTAAAACGTACATTCGTATTATGCATTAATAATTATTAATAGTGATGTCTAGAATCAATTAAAACAAATGTAATTATATTTTAATGAAAAAGAACATTACATTTTACCTCCCACTCCCATGTATGCACTTTCTTCAATATTTGTGAGCTGGAGTTAACATTGTAAATGTGGCTGTCTCCCCCAATGCCTATATTTGCTCCAATGTTTGTTGGAGTGAAGTTAGAATAGTAATTTTTAATTGCTCCAATGTATCAATTAGTTTGGTAGATTAGAGTAAGAATATAAAATCTACCCTCCACACCTAGGGGTCTATTATGATGATGGGCGGATTGCCACCGTCTGCATGGTGGTGGCGATCCGCCTGTCATCATCCCCCGCCCGCCCCTCATTTCCCTCGCCATATTATGATGGTGTGGGGTACCGCGGCGGGCGGTAAGACCGTCCGTCTCTTTTCCGCCTGGTCGACGAGTCGACCGGGTGGAAAAGAGTTGAATCTGGTAGTGGTGTCTACTAGATACCGCCATCCATATTATAATGTCAGCGGGAAGCATGCAGATACCTCAGTTGGGGGCCCACAGGATGTTGGGGGATGGGGGGCACATAGGGGGTACCTATGGTACCCCCCTGCATATGCATGGACGGCGTGGTAGGCACCGTACGGTGCCTGCCACATTGTGCATGCAAATGCACAAGTTCCTTTTTTGGATTGCGGGGGGTGCTGCTGACAGCACCCCCCGCCACATTGCAAAAAATGCGGAATGCGCCCTCCAGTGTGGGGGGCGCATCCTAATTGCACATGCAGGACCGCCGCACACATAGCGAGCGGTCCCATTTCCTGGGGCGATAGACGCCCTAATGTATGTATTTCCCCACTCTTTATTGGATTGTATTTAGAACAGTAAGTCTGATTCTTCTACCTGTATGTATTTTTCACCTTGTTTATGGGATTGTATTTGAATTGTTTGTTCTTTGTTTATTTTTTTAATCTTTTTGGACTGCAGTTAGGTTACTAGTTAACATTTTTTGCTGTATTTTTTTGTAAAATATTTTCAGTGTATTTCATTTATAAGTAAATATTTTTATAATAATTACATATTGTTTAATCTCTTTACCCACGCTGTTTAACATCTACATGGCACCATTCACCAACATCATTTGGATCACACAGAATCAACATAATCTCCTATGCTGACAGCACCTAGCTCATCCTTTCCCTCTCCACCGAAGCATCCAACACCTGAACCAATGTCCCTTCATGCATGTCCGAGGTCGCCAACAGGAGAAAGACCAACTGTCTGAAAATCAACACAAACAAAACAAAAGTGGTATGCCTCGGCAAGAAAACGTCTTATGAAATTCCACCGGCGAGCAGTTCTCGGGCAATCACTGGCCATTGAAGCCAAGAACCTGGGTTTAGTGGTAGACAACCAACTATGAATGACCAAACAAATCAACATGGTCACCTCCTCTTGTTTCTACACAATGAAGAGCCTCAAATTACAACACATGCAGAATCATCATTCAGGCCGTTTTCACCAGCAAACTGGACTGTAACATGCTCTATGTCGGCATCACAGCCCAACTGACATGAAGACTTCAGGTCACATAAAACATAGCTGCCAGACTCACACTTCCTACAAACTGATCACATCAAACCTCAACGAGCTCCAATAGCTCCTCAGAGCACGCACTCTTCAATCTCCTCACTCATATAAAAATGTACTCAATCCAGGTCCCTCTTACCTCAGCAGTTGCATCAATTTCCATACCCAGACCACAAACCTACTCTAGGCCGGCCTCCTCCTTTCTCACATTCCCTGCATCCGCAGAGCCAGAGTTGACTGCTGCACATTTTGGTACAGTCTTAAATTCTGCAAGAAAGTGAAGATTTGGCTCTTTACCTAGACCTCAGACCTGACAGCCCAGTCCCCTCCTTATCTAGCATCCGGGTACCCTTACCAGGTGAGACATGCGCTTTACAAATAGCCATACTGTAGCAATTTTCAATTGCATTATGTTTTTTAAAATTAGTTTGTAATTTGTTTTATGTAGCTTAGTATTTGAGACACATTAGTTTTAGTAACATAATTTTAAAAAGTATTTTTCATGGCCTAATAAATATATTCCATGTTGTCCATTTAAAAATAATAATTATACACAGTTAATTGTGCTTTATTATTTGGCATGCATTAATATTAAAAAATGTAAAAAGAATATATTTATATGTCTAATAATGTTATTTTAATTTAAAAGTTAATATTATATTAGAATGGTGTATTAATTGTTTAAATTAAGTTACATGTATCTCCATTTATTCGTTTTTAAAAAGTTATCACAGTTAAATAACAGTCCACATACAGGCTACCTCTCCTATCACTCATTAGCTTTATGATTGTCTTTAACACTTCACAGTGCTCCACTGTTCGTTAGGTAGGTTTGCGCTACAGAGATATCACATACAGACATACATGCAAACATACATATATGTATATAGTTATTAAATTAATGTTACATTTTTTATATGCTATCCAATTTTTTAAAAAGGATTTACTTTAAAAATAAAAAGTTTTTAATGTTAGTACATTGTTATTTGCTTTTAAATTCACATATTTGCCTAGGTAATCTAGATATTTTGTCCCATGATATTTATATTGCCGATATTCTGGTACTTTGTATCACATGTATGTAAAGTTCATATTTTGGTAACCCGACTTTTTCTGTAATATTTTTGTATCACAGCGTTTTTGTGGTTGATATTCTGTCATACAACCTCTCATGCTCCTACTTCACACTGGAATCTTAACAAAGGTTCAAGTTGACAATACATGCATAAAATATCAATCCAAATAGTAAAATTCAGAAACATATTAATAGAAAAGATCAGTGGAAAAAGAAAGAAAGAGAAAAAGAAAACAGAAAAGGGAGAAAGAAAGAACCCACGTACAAATAAATACAATTAGTAGAAAATGCATTAACAAAGATAATTAAATACTAAGACATAAAAGACAATGGAGCTCAACACAGTATACAAAAAGCAAAATAGACAGTACAATGTGTAAACAAACAATTAGCTGAGGGAAGGAATTATACGAAAATAGGGAGTTCAGGACAAAACTGAAACAACACAAAAAATATCAATGCGCCCTTCTTCAAATTGCGGCCACATATATGCGTCGACGACGTTTCCACCATTGTAGAAATATACGATCATCATCAGGACAGAGCAATGATTATCTGAGCGTTCAAGATAATTGAATAAAACATCTATTCATAAAATGAATACAACCAAAAATTCCACAATCATGTTGAATCCACCACGTAATTGGCTTGAGGATAAAATAATCCAAAACGGAATGTGGAATATATCTTTGTTTCCTTTAGGTTGTGAGTTCAATAACTCCACACCAGAAATTAGAAGAGCCAACTTTTGGATAAGAAGAGTAAGAAAAGCCAAATTAATTGGCAATGAACATGTGTCCAAGTCCAACAACTTGAGATCGCCTTTAAATATCGATCATATACTCATAACTGTGAAACACATTTAATTTGGCTTTCCTGATTTATGTAGCACAAACAGGAGACCAAGATCCCTGTGGGCATGAATGTACTGTTTGAACATGGCCCATATATATATCCATGGCTGTGCCTAACAAATCAAATGTGTTTCACACTTCGTTTTGGATTATTTTATCCTCAAGCCAATTCCATTGTGGATTCAACACAAGTGTGGAATTTTTGGTTGGATTCATTTTATAAATATATGTTTTATTCAATTATCTTGAACGTTCAGATAATTATTGCTCTGTCTTGATGATGACGGTGTATTTCTACAATGGTCGAAACGTCGTTGATGCACATATGTGGCCGCAATTGATATTTTATGTATGTATTGTCATCCTGAACCTTTGCTTGAATTCCAGTATTTTTTGCCCCTGGTTCAGGTTTTCAGGGCTGCCCCTGATGTCTACACCTACCTCACACTGGCATGTCATCAAGGGAGCCTCACGGCTGGCTGTGTGACTAGGCCACGCATGCCATTATCATGCATGCTCTTACAATGCATCTATTGCAACGTATTAGTCTTTACCAGACATGTTTTTACCATGAAATGCTTTACCAAGCATATGCCTTTATCACACATGCCTTTACAACGAAAATGCAAGTATTTCAGAGGTAAGTATAAAGACTGTGTATATATATATATATATATATATATATATATAGAGAGAGAGAGAGATATGTTTATATATACATATACATAACATGTATGTATGTTTATATATATTCATGATGCAATTAAAAGTAAATTCATACAATCTAGAATTTACTCATCATATGAGTCAGGAGAGCGTTTGTTTTTTAGACGTTCGGGTTTTTGTCAGCAGCAACAAATTGCAATCTACTCTAATCCGAAAACCCACTGCTGGCAACACTGTCCTCCATGCTAAAAAAAAGTCACCACCCGGCACACCTGATCCGCAGTATCCCCTTTGGGGAGATGCTGCGGGTCAGGCGTATTTGCAGCACGGAGGAACAGTGTTTGCAGGCACAGCAGGAGAGCAAGAAGTGCTTTCTTTTGAGGGGATACACTGTAAATATCATTGACTCTGCGATTAATAGGGTCAATTCTATGCCTAGGGAGAGTGCTCTTCAACCTCGGAAGTGTACTAGTAGAGAAACTGACGATTTGAATCAACCGGTGGGATTGGTTCTCACCTTCAGTCAGCAAACTCAGGCATTATGCAAGATTGTTTCTAACAACTGGAATCTGGTAGTTAATGATCCAACTATAGGTCACCTAATGCCAGCTAAACCCAGTTTATCCTACAAAAGGGCTTTCTCTTTAAGAGAAGCTTTGGTTAAATCTAGCCCTGAGGTCTCAACTGCTACCCCATGGTTCAAAGCAATCAAAGGGTTCAAGAAGTGCTTCTCCTGCAAAGCCTGCCAACATGGTATGAATAAAACCCAATACCTGAGTCCTTTCTCTGACAGTCCCGCCTGATCTCCAAACAATTGAATTGCAAGACGGAATATGCAGTTCATGTGCTGGAGTGTCCGTGTGCCCTGCAGTATGTGGGTAGTTCCAAGCTGCAGGTGCACAAAAGGATACTCCAACACATAAGGGCTATCAACACCGAGGACCAAACGTACCCGGTGGCTCGTCATTTCAGTGAACAGCATGGCAAACAAAGTCATCTGTTAAAATATTTTGTCATTGATGCGATTCCACCCTTGCGCAGGGGCGGCAATAGAGAAGCCAAATTGAGGGCATTAGAAACTAAATATATTCTGGATTTGGATACAAGGGCCCCCAATGGTCTTAACACCAGCATTGATTTTTATACACATCTCTAAATCATAGCTTAGACCCATCCATCACGCCCATGGCCGCTTATCGCCCGCTGATATGACAATCTGATTAAGTCATCTGTATTCTGATCACTTCTGTCATTGTTGGTAATCTGGAGCTCAATCGATCTGGTCCAAATTAACAATCCCTCTGGCAACACTGTTCAAATATTTGTCAATTCTGCTTATGCACTGTTACCCTTGACCCATGTATGATTCTGTTAATAAGCAATGAAGAAAAAATTAAATTTAACATCTTTCTGTAGTAAAAAACATTTAAAAAATGGAACAATGAAAATTAATTTGGAGGAATAATTACAACAAACTGTACTCCAAGTCACACGATTGGGTAGTTTACCTTGCCCATCTTATTTTTCCCGCACTCCCTTGATCCGGCACCCTTGCACTTTATATATATATATTATACATGAGCGGTGTAAATAGATGGGAATTTTTGAATCCCCGTTTAATAATTATATTTTACAAAAAATCAGGACACGACATATGAACTCACTTCTAACATGATTTGTTGATTTACCCACTTGGGTCTTATCGTAAAAAAGAAATTGTACATGATTACCATCGTGAGAGATACATCCGGGTTAGACTGTTTATCAAGTTAGACAACACTTGGTACACACACTGCTGTTAATATTAAGTCGCTCAGTTGTATCTTTTAACCAGAATGCATTTTATATATTGTGAAAATACTGGTTGCATGTTTTTAGGTTAAAATAACAATATCGATGGACATGCTAATGTGGTAAATATTGCGATCTATTCTTCGAGCAGAAGACAAAGTCGTTTTTCCATGTTTATTACTGGCTGTGCCCTAACTCTATTCACCAATCATGTAACACAACTAATTGCACTTGCACTTTAAATATTCTGTGTCCCTCCCTCAACGTCATTTGATCAAGGCCTCCGTGAAGGCCGAATTGTTATGCTGGTGGCGATATTCTGGATTAAATAAAAAACTTTGTTTCACCTCAGCCGGGGTCGACTTTCGTTTCTGGACTGGTGTGCCTGTGTAACTGCGGTGGTGCGCTGGCCCGTGTGGAAACGAGTGTGAGCTGCATATATATATATATATATATATATATATATATATATATATATATATATATATATATATATATATATATATATATATATATATATATATATATCAAACAGAAAGGTTGCCCTCAAGTGAAGACGCCACGACGGGAAGTTTAAAGCCTTTAATTGAAGACTCCAGTGTTACAGTCTTTCTCTCCATACCTCATTCTTTAAAATCGCCCAACGCGTTTCAAACACTGTGTGTCCTTGTTCACGGGCTGAGGAAAAGAGCACAAGCAGACAGTCATGGTGTGCACCTGATAATGTTCTTCAAGTCCCGCCCCCAGTGGGCGTATGCAAACGTGCATGATGGTACTTGTTGTTTCACCACAATTTGTCCAAGTGGGTGCTGTTGTGCCCCCAAACTGTTCCAAGTCTTACCCCAGTGGGTTGGATAGGAGCCCAAGACCTGCTGAGCAAGCCGCTAACATCAAACAGAAAGGACACACAGTGTTTGAAACGCGTTGGGCGATTTTAAAGAATGAGGTATGGAGAGAAAGACTGTAACACTGGAGTCTTCAATTAAAGGCTTTAAACTTCCCGTCGTGGCGTCTTCACTTGAGGGCAACCTTTCTGTTTGATGTTAGCGGCTTGCTCAGCCGCGAAGACGCCCGGCCGCTACTCAGGCGGATCCAGCTATCAGGCAACTGACTCGCAAAAGGGAACGGGTTGTTCCGTGTTGAACGACAGTGATCAACAGTGCTGCAGGTCTTGGGCTCCTATCCAACCCACTGGGGTAAGACTTGGAACAGTTTGGGGGCACAACAGCACCCACTTGGACAAATTGTGGTGAAACAACAAGTACCATCATGCACGTTTGCATACGCCCACTGGGGGCGGGACTTGAAGAACATTATCAGGTGCACACCATGACTGTCTGCTTGTGCTCTTTTCCTCAGCCCGTGAACAAGGACACACAGTGTTTGAAACGCGTTGGGCGATTTTAAAGAATGAGGTATGGAGAGAAAGACTGTAACACTGGAGTCTTCAATTAAAGGCTTTAAACTTCCCGTCGTGGCGTCTTCACTTGAGGGCAACCTTTCTGTTTGATGTTAGCGGCTTGCTCAGCCGCGAAGACGCCCGGCCGCTACTCAGGCGGATCCAGCTATCAGGCAACTGACTCGCAAAAGGGAACGGGTTGTTCCGTGTTGAACGACAGTGATCAACAGTGCTGCAGGTCTTGGGCTCCTATCCAACCCACTGGGGTAAGACTTGGAACAGTTTGGGGGCACAACAGCACCCACTTGGACAAATTGTGGTGAAACAACAAGTACCATCATGCACGTTTGCATACGCCCACTGGGGGCGGGACTTGAAGAACATTATCAGGTGCACACCATGACTGTCTGCTTGTGCTCTTTTCCTCAGCCCGTGAACAAGGACACACAGTGTTTGAAACGCGTTGGGCGATTTTAAAGAATGAGGTATGGAGAGAAAGACTGTAACACTGGAGTCTTCAATTAAAGGCTTTAAACTTCCCGTCGTGGCGTCTTCACTTGAGGGCAACCTTTCTGTTTGATGTTAGCGGCTTGCTCAGCCGCGAAGACGCCCGGCCGCTACTCAGGCGGATCCAGCTATCAGGCAACTGACTCGCAAAAGGGAACGGGTTGTTCCGTGTTGAACGACAGTGATCAACAGTGCTGCAGGTCTTGGGCTCCTATCCAACCCACTGGGGTAAGACTTGGAACAGTTTGGGGGCACAACAGCACCCACTTGGACAAATTGTGGTGAAACAACAAGTACCATCATGCACGTTTGCATACGCCCACTGGGGGCGGGACTTGAAGAACATTATCAGGTGCACACCATGACTGTCTGCTTGTGCTCTTTTCCTCAGCCCGTGAACAAGGACACACAGTGTTTGAAACGCGTTGGGCGATTTTAAAGAATGAGGTATGGAGAGAAAGACTGTAACACTGGAGTCTTCAATTAAAGGCTTTAAACTTCCCGTCGTGGCGTCTTCACTTGAGGGCAACCTTTCTGTTTGATGTTAGCGGCTTGCTCAGCCGCGAAGACGCCCGGCCGCTACTCAGGCGGATCCAGCTATCAGGCAACTGACTCGCAAAAGGGAACGGGTTGTTCCGTGTTGAACGACAGTGATCAACAGTGCTGCAGGTCTTGGGCTCCTATCCAACCCACTGGGGTAAGACTTGGAACAGTTTGGGGGCACAACAGCACCCACTTGGACAAATTGTGGTGAAACAACAAGTACCATCATGCACGTTTGCATACGCCCACTGGGGGCGGGACTTGAAGAACATTATCAGGTGCACACCATGACTGTCTGCTTGTGCTCTTTTCCTCAGCCCGTGAACAAGGACACACAGTGTTTGAAACGCGTTGGGCGATTTTAAAGAATGAGGTATGGAGAGAAAGACTGTAACACTGGAGTCTTCAATTAAAGGCTTTAAACTTCCCGTCGTGGCGTCTTCACTTGAGGGCAACCTTTCTGTTTGATGTTAGCGGCTTGCTCAGCCGCGAAGACGCCCGGCCGCTACTCAGGCGGATCCAGCTATCAGGCAACTGACTCGCAAAAGGGAACGGGTTGTTCCGTGTTGAACGACAGTGATCAACAGTGCTGCAGGTCTTGGGCTCCTATCCAACCCACTGGGGTAAGACTTGGAACAGTTTGGGGGCACAACAGCACCCACTTGGACAAATTGTGGTGAAACAACAAGTACCATCATGCACGTTTGCATACGCCCACTGGGGGCGGGACTTGAAGAACATTATCAGGTGCACACCATGACTGTCTGCTTGTGCTCTTTTCCTCAGCCCGTGAACAAGGACACACAGTGTTTGAAACGCGTTGGGCGATTTTAAAGAATGAGGTATGGAGAGAAAGACTGTAACACTGGAGTCTTCAATTAAAGGCTTTAAACTTCCCGTCGTGGCGTCTTCACTTGAGGGCAACCTTTCTGTTTGATGTTAGCGGCTTGCTCAGCCGCGAAGACGCCCGGCCGCTACTCAGGCGGATCCAGCTATCAGGCAACTGACTCGCAAAAGGGAACGGGTTGTTCCGTGTTGAACGACAGTGATCAACAGTGCTGCAGGTCTTGGGCTCCTATCCAACCCACTGGGGTAAGACTTGGAACAGTTTGGGGGCACAACAGCACCCACTTGGACAAATTGTGGTGAAACAACAAGTACCATCATGCACGTTTGCATACGCCCACTGGGGGCGGGACTTGAAGAACATTATCAGGTGCACACCATGACTGTCTGCTTGTGCTCTTTTCCTCAGCCCGTGAACAAGGACACACAGTGTTTGAAACGCGTTGGGCGATTTTAAAGAATGAGGTATGGAGAGAAAGACTGTAACACTGGAGTCTTCAATTAAAGGCTTTAAACTTCCCGTCGTGGCGTCTTCACTTGAGGGCAACCTTTCTGTTTGATGTTAGCGGCTTGCTCAGCCGCGAAGACGCCCGGCCGCTACTCAGGCGGATCCAGCTATCAGGCAACTGACTCGCAAAAGGGAACGGGTTGTTCCGTGTTGAACGACAGTGATCAACAGTGCTGCAGGTCTTGGGCTCCTATCCAACCCACTGGGGTAAGACTTGGAACAGTTTGGGGGCACAACAGCACCCACTTGGACAAATTGTGGTGAAACAACAAGTACCATCATGCACGTTTGCATACGCCCACTGGGGGCGGGACTTGAAGAACATTATCAGGTGCACACCATGACTGTCTGCTTGTGCTCTTTTCCTCAGCCCGTGAACAAGGACACACAGTGTTTGAAACGCGTTGGGCGATTTTAAAGAATGAGGTATGGAGAGAAAGACTGTAACACTGGAGTCTTCAATTAAAGGCTTTAAACTTCCCGTCGTGGCGTCTTCACTTGAGGGCAACCTTTCTGTTTGATGTTAGCGGCTTGCTCAGCCGCGAAGACGCCCGGCCGCTACTCAGGCGGATCCAGCTATCAGGCAACTGACTCGCAAAAGGGAACGGGTTGTTCCGTGTTGAACGACAGTGATCAACAGTGCTGCAGGTCTTGGGCTCCTATCCAACCCACTGGGGTAAGACTTGGAACAGTTTGGGGGCACAACAGCACCCACTTGGACAAATTGTGGTGAAACAACAAGTACCATCATGCACGTTTGCATACGCCCACTGGGGGCGGGACTTGAAGAACATTATCAGGTGCACACCATGACTGTCTGCTTGTGCTCTTTTCCTCAGCCCGTGAACAAGGACACACAGTGTTTGAAACGCGTTGGGCGATTTTAAAGAATGAGGTATGGAGAGAAAGACTGTAACACTGGAGTCTTCAATTAAAGGCTTTAAACTTCCCGTCGTGGCGTCTTCACTTGAGGGCAACCTTTCTGTTTGATATATATATATATATATATATATATATATATATATTTATTTATTGTATTTTACAGACTTTTAGAGCGCATGGCTGCCCATAGGCGTCCCAGCGCTGATAGACAAGAACCTAGTGAGAGATGCTTTATGGGAACAGCCATGTTTTAAGTGCTCTACGGAATGAAAGGAGGTTAGGTTGGGCTCTGAGGTTAGGGGGGAGCGCGCTCCAGAGTTTGGCGGCGTTGAGTGAGAACAGTCGGCCGCCTGAGCGGGCTTTTCTGATCCTGGGAACTGAGGCTAGATTGCAGTTGGAAGAACGGAGAGTTCTAGAGGTGGTGTGGGGTGAGATGAGATTTTGGAGTATGGGAGGGGCCTTGCCGTACATAATCTTGTGGGTCGTGCAGAGAGCTTTGAATTGAATTCTCTCTTGAATGGGGAGCCAATGAAGGGCCTTCAGAGACGGTTTGGCTGAGCAGCGACGATGGGTACCTGTGAGAATGCGGGCTGCCGCGTTTTGGGCCGTTTGGAGTTTTGCTAAAACTTTTTTGGGGGCCCCTAGGTATAGGGCGTTGCCATAGTCCAAACGAGACAGTACAAAGCCGTGGATTACACACATGCATACATATATATGTGTGTGTGTGTATTTATCAATATATATATATGAAAATACACATATATATCTTATGTTGGGACCCTCACGGGTGAGTGACCTTATTCACCCCAACCCCTAAACCCTAAAATTACCCTTACCACCCAAATACCTTTACCCCCACAAAACCCTAAAAATACCCTTGCCACCCAAAACCCCCTACCCAACCTAAATTCTAAAAATACCATTGCCACCCAAATACGTTTACCCACCCTAAACACTCAAAATACCCTTGCCATCTAAAAACCATTACCCATCTTAAAAATACCTTTGCCACCCAAAAACCATTACTCATCCTAAATCCTAAAACTACCCTTGAAACCCCAAAACCCTTACCCACCTTGTTTCTGCAAGGGGGTACCTACCTTTTTGGTCCCGGGCTCAGTGGCCATCTTGGGAAACCTTCTAAACCCAGACTTTTTGGAAAACTAGACAACCGGGGGAGTTCAGGGAGGTGTGCCTTGTGTGGATCCCCCAAACCTTTCTTATTCAGAAGCCCCTGCAAACCTCACATTTAGTTAAAAAGTCACATTTTCCTCACATTTATGTGTAGGAAAGTTGTCGGATAACCGTACTGACACAAATGTCCTACCGCCCAGTGTTCCCCTTCGTCTCTTGATAAAAATGATACCTCACTTGTGTGTGTGCACAAAGCAGAGTCAGCCTAAAAATGTATAAACTAAAAAACTGAGGGGGAACCAAAGTGGGTCCAAAAGGGGTAGCATTATTATTGGGAGACCTTGGGGAATGCTGGGTGGTAGGACATTTGTGCCAGCTTGGTGATCCCACAACTTTCCCACATTGAAATGTGAGGAAAATGTGACTTTTTAGCTATATTTAAGGTTTGCAGGGGATTCTGGGTAAGAAATTCTGGATCCATGGAAGCCCCACCTCCATGGACTCCCTCAATAATCCACGCACACCATCAGGCATGCGCCAGTCAATGCACACCGCCAGCCAAACGCCAGGACTTACACACGGTCAGCCAAGCACCATCCACACAAAACGCCATCCATGCACACTGCCAGTCAAGCGTCCGAAAACGGTATGCAACTCTTACCACGCATTTTTTACCACGCATACCATTACCACGCATACCATTACCATGCAGAACCCTTCACCACGCATACCTTTACCACGCATTACACTACAACGCACATACTATTACAACGCATACCATTACAACGTAAGTATAGGTAAGTATTTCATTTAATTTTATATATAGGTTTTAGGGGTGGGTTTGGGTTTTGGGGTACAGGGGTATTTTTAGGTTTTAGGGGTGGGTTTGGGTTTTGGGGTACAGTGGTATTTTTAGGTTTTAGGGCTGGGTTTGGGTTTTGGGGTACAGGGGTATTTTTAGGTTTTAGGGCTGGGTTTGGGTTTTGGGGTACAGGGGTATTTTTAGGTTTTAGGGCTGGGTTTGGGTTTTGGGGTACAGGGGTATTTTTAGGTTTTAGGGCTGGGTTTGGGTTTTGGGGTACAGGGGTATTTTTAGGTTTTAGGGCTATGTTTGGGTTTTGGGGTACAGGGGTATTTTTAGGTTTTAGGGCTGGTTTTGGGTTTTGGGGTACAGGGGTATTTTTAGGTTTTAGGGCTATGTTTGGGTTTTGGGGTACAGGGGTATTTTTAGGTTTTAGGGTTGGGATTGGGTTTTGGGGTACATGGGTATTTTTAACATATATTTACAAATAATTAAATTCAAATTATTTTCATTAATTAAATTATTTAATAATTAAATAATAAATAATTAAATATAATAATTAAAACAAAATTATTTACATTATATATAAATATCATATACTTACCTATACTTACGTTGTAATGGTATGCGTTGTAATAGTATCTGCGTTGTAGTGTTTTGCGTTGTAAAGGTTTTCGTTGTAACATGACCTGCGTTGTAAAAAATGCGTGGTAATGGTATGCGTGCTAAAAGTACGCGTGGTAACGTCATATATCCTCAGAAAACATACACCACCAGCCACGCGCTAGTCCACACACTGCCAACACCTTTTTTCATGAGATAAAAAAACTATGCCCTCAAACAAAACAGGTCTCACTGAATACATTAAAGTACTGCCATCAGTGAAACTAAACAAAAAATATAAAACGATACAGATCAGTCAGTTCACTTTTACACTCATAGTTGCTCCTAAAAATTCAGTGATGTATGTTTAAATTAATGTATGTATTAAGTTTTTATAGACACCCCTGACGAAGGTTCAGTACCGAAATGCATTGGGTGAAGCTCAAATAAAGTTGTGTTTTACGGAAACATCTCCTGGTATTGAATATTCTTGTATGAAAATCGGAAATGGATAAAATAAATTGATAAAAACAAGGATAAAAAGGAAAAGAATTACGTTTAAAACATGGATAAAATGAAGAGTGGAACATAATATTGGTTTATTGGATCTATTTAGCAACAGATTTGGCTGTGCAGCTGGAGTGGGATCAGAACAGGTCCCCTGTGTGTCCGCCCAAAAATTCAGTGACGCGTGGTGCAACATACGGACAATTGTAGCCCAGGCTGGGAAGGACACTCAGGACAGTACATTCGAATCTCCTTCTGCACGTCTCTTTGGACACAGACTCTACATATCCTACAGGAGTAGTCATTTTTGGACGTGGAGGAATGTAATCAGGAAAGTGGTGATCTTTCAATTTAGCCACATCCTCCACCACTCCAACTCTAGGAACACTCGCCTGCCTATCACAGCCTGCTGAAACTGTAAAAAAGTAATCTTTGAATCTGGAGAACAATCTTTGAATACATCAAAATTATTAAAGGTTGCCAAATGAACAGATGGACAGCCAACTTCTTATACCAAATGTATGAGTTACGAATAATTCTGTAGCCCTCCAACCTCTGATCTACGCTATCTACACCACCCATATGCTTATTGTAGCCTAAAATGCACACGTGACCCCAGTCACAGGTGAAGTACTTTCATCATGAATGGTAGTCAGCATGTAGGCATGTCTCCTGTCTGAATATTTCACACTAGAAGTTACAAGCCACTGCACTGTCCCCTCTTGCTCTTTAGGGTAACCTTCACGGTTAGAGCTGATTGTGCCACATGCAACAGTGTACACTTTGAACAATTCCATGAACAATTGCAGACCACTGTAGAACTTATCTATGCATAAATGATGCCCTTTCTTAACGAGTCCTCTTCCAAGTTCCCACACATTCTTCTCACTGTCTCCAAAGATGGATGAATAACCAGGGGGGTCATTAGTAGAATCCCTACCAGTGTATACCCTGAAATTATAGACATATCCAGTTCTGCTCTCAGACATACTATACATGTTAATTCCATAATGTGCCCTCTTGCTAGAAATGTACTGCCTAAAATCCAAATAGCACATAAACAGGATCAATGACTCATACACAGCAATTTCTTTCCCTGAAACGTGGATCTCTGAAAAGCGATCAACAAAATGATCAAGGACAAACCGAATCTTGAAGAGAGGGTGACAATCAGGGTGATCCTGTGGCAATGCTGAGGCATTATCAACAAAATGCAACATCCACAGCAAAAGCAAATACCGATCAAGACTCATGGCTGCAGCAAATATAGCAGGAACGATCAAGGGACTAGTAGACCACAATGAAGCCAGCAACAACTTCCTTATCAATCCCATCAAAAAAGTAAAACTCCAGAACTTCTTCAGCTCAACCAGATTCATGAGAGTCCACCAGATAGCTCTAGAGCGGAGTTTAAGCCTGGCACTGTTTACCTCATATGCTGTTCCGCATACAAATTAGTCTGTTCAACAATCTCATTCAAAAATGCATCATCCATAAAAAACTGAAAGAAATGTTTAGGCAAGTAGTTTTCAGTATTCACTCTACACCCTGCGACACCGGTGAAGGCAGGCAACACCGGCTGCACCATGTTTGGGCAACCCTTAGTTCAGCACTTTCAATGGGAATCCTTTCAGCCCCAGGCTGCAGTCCATATGCCTCTTGCTACACTTTCGGCATATCAGTGTCCTCCTCTAAAAGAAGCACTTCCTGCGCACTGACTGTGGCTTCATCATCAGATGATTCCTCTCGAACAGAAAATTCCCTGCCAGAATTATGGACTTCCTCTTCTGCCTCTGATACAGATTAAGCCTCAGAACCGTGGTCATAAGAAGATTGAAAAAACCAGGCTAAGAACCGACTGAGCGGTAACCCTGCAGCTAGCCGTAATCCTAGCTAATAAAATTAACACAACAAATAAATCAACAATAACCAAAACTGTGTAAAAAAAGTAATATACTAACTGTGACTTTATCAAACAGAAAGTAAAACTACTGGCACATAGACATCTGGAAGGAAAAGACAATCAATATAAAGCACACAAAAACCTATATGCTCAAATACGATACTGCTCACTTGCCAGAGGCAGCTAGAATCAGGTTAACCTGCAACTATTCTACACAGACAGAGCAAGCACCGACGATATCCCACTAGAGAGGAAAAATAAAAGAAAATGACATAGAGGCAACACACTACACATTGTGCACAAATCCAAGGAAAAACTTACACACAATAAAACAGAAGCCAAACATCCTGCTCTAATTATAATTTTTACAAAAAAACTCATTTGTGCAGGACAATGATACTCATTTGGAGTAAACAGTACAAAAACGATTTCTTACCAAACACATGCAACTACACAAACAGCAGATATGTCTGTACCAAAACCACAAGCAGGAGTCACAGCAAAGGAAAACAAATTATTTGCACTAGAATAACAAGGAGAAATAAAACAATACAATGTGGAAACAGAAATTTTATGTGGTCAGTGTGTCCCCCCACTCGCACCCTATCCACGTACCTATGCCCCATGTATGTTCATGTTATCACGTAATTCCCTTCCCGTATCTGTCATAATATTGCCCCTGCATTTCCGTCCAATGTTAGCATGTCAGTTATAGGGCCTTCCACGAATGTTACGTTAATCCTGCACTAAGGCCTACTTTCCGCCTGCAGAGCATAGGGCCTAGCCTTCTTGTCTCCATGCAAGTGATTTACTGAACCCGTTGCCATAGTGGGCCCATGGCCCCGCGCAATGCACAAAGAAATATATGCACACTCTAGCATTTAGTGATGAACGACTTCTGCTCGAGAGACCTTTACTTCAGACAATACATCCTCCAAACACAAGATATCAGATATGCCAAAGGTGCAGGTCGTTCTGACATCCCAGACTCCAGACTCCTCTTCTAGTGCTAAAGTCAACCCCCCAGCTCTCCCCAGTTCCACGTCAATTTCACGACATGATCAGTCGCGCACACATGTAGGATAAAAGTTTCTGCTGACCCTGCAGATCTCCTCTATGCATCCACCCACCTATGACACTCCTATGACTCATCAAGTGAACACCCACGTGTACGCCTCTTTACACGCCTTATTTTACGACTATGTGTTCTTATCTCTCTCTTTTCACTTGCTCTGCCTGGAGTGTTACGCCTACTGTATTCATTGCAATTATGTGGTTTTACTATATATAATGTGTGATGTTAATAAAACGTTAGATATCCCTTCCTGAACCTTAGTGGTGATGGACTGTGAAGAGAGAACGCCACACTCAGCTTGCACTTTTCAAATTTGTTTTTATTTGAAAAAGGGCGTCGCCTGCCCAGAGTGGGTGGAGTCTTCGACACCAAGACTTCTGGTATATGTAGTCTTTGCAAGTTGAGTAGTTTGTTAGAACCTTGAGTAGGTTGGCGTTTCCCCCACTTGTATTATTGTCTTTTAAAACCTTGAGTAGGAAGGCGAAGGTAGGCTTCAAACATCGCTTTGTTTCTCTTGAAGGTGCTGTGCTGGCAGGCGATGAGGGGTGACATCGCCTCAGGATTCAATTGCTTGGATACTTGTTCCGCTTTTGAAACGGAGCTCCTCACCCCGACCAAGGCAGGCCATTGTAAAATTGTTTCAGCAAGACTCCACCCACTCAGGGCAGGCGACGCCCTTTTTCAAATAAAAACAAATTTGAAAAGTGCAAGCTGAGTGTGGCGTTCTCTCTTCACAGTCCATGAAGAAGGGGCGGGCTTTGGCCCCGAAACGCGTCGGACATTCTTTTTAAATCAAGAGGGAGCCTTCAGTCATCGTCTGGGTGCCACAAACAAACCGGAGGGTTAAGGTGCTGCGGTGAGCCCTCATCAAAGCGCTTGCGCACCTTGCTGAAACAATATATATATATATATATATATATATATACAAGAAATCCATGCTTGATCTCTACAGGGTGAGGCGTCTCCCCACTCCTCAGAAAGACGCAGACACAGTCCAAGTATGTGCAAATCAGTTTATTTCGAGCAAGCACATCGCATGACGTTTCGGCTCCGTGGAGCCTTGTTCACATGATATATATATGAAAATCCGACTGGTCGCAAATGTATATATATGTGTGTGTGTATACATATATATGTTTGCATATGTACGTATAAAACCTTTTGATGCATTGGAGAAGTTGTAACAAACACCTCCTTTTCCTTTATGCATTGTAAATAGAGATCCCCACCATCCGCTAACATGCCCCCTGAAACATATCCCACCTCTCTATATGGATATTTTACCCCCTTTTTTGACCTATACAATTTTATCCCCTTGTCCCCCACTTCTCTCCTCTAACTGTACTACGCTTTTATCTTTTCATGTTGCTCTACTATTGTTGGAATTGACAAACATGTAAATCATTGCATTGTACATAAAAATAATGATGGGCATTTAAGTAATTTACAGTGATAATGCAAGTATTGTCTCAACTTTGCCTAAATTGCAAAAAATCTATTTAAGCTATGTATTAAAATCATGTACTTTACATAATGAAATGCAAACATTTTTGAAAAAATTAAAAAAAATGTTTTGCTGATCTCAGTGCCATGCAACTTATTTCAAGCCAAGCAGTAACAGACTCTCAAGACCCTGACTCGAATGTGACTGAAGCAATAGAATTTGGCATCAAACAAAAACCGTCACCAACTAACTTCAAACCAAAATCAACATTTATACCAGCGTCAACTTTTGACACCATTGACGTATTCGAACAGGCAGTCAATCAAGATCTCTTAAAGATGAGAACAACCACAGTTTCTAACCAGAAACATAACCTAACCAGAGGAGAACAAAAAGCCTTAAAAGAACTACAGGCAAATCCCAAGTTGATATTGAAACCATCTGATAAAGGCGGAAATGTGGTTGTGATGACAAGAGAATATTACACACAGGAGGCGATACGCCAATTGTCTGATACTAACTGTTATCAAAAAATCAGTAAAGATGATTACAATAAAAGCATTGATCAATATCATAATTTGCTGACGAAATGGGCAGGTAGAGGGATGATAAATGACAAGGAACATACATTTTTGTCCTGTCCGTGTCCGGTGACATCGACATTCTACCACTTACCAAAAGTCCACAAAGACATCAAACGGCCGCCTGGCAGACCTATCGTCTCCTCTATTGACTGCCTAACAGATCGCATGTCCCAATATATTGATTTTTTTCTTGCAGACTTTGTCAAAACACTGCCCTCATACATTCAAGACTCTACTGATTTCATTAAGAGTATCATGGACATATCTTGGGAAACTGACATGTGGATGATCACATTAGACATAACCAGTTTATACACGGTTATTGATCACAAAAAGGGCTTCCAGGCTGTGCGGTATTTTCTAAAAGGAAGATCTTTAGAATACTCTGAACATAATGAAATGTTGTTGGAATTTGCTGAATTTGTCCTTCACAATAACATTTTCCTTTTTAACAAGCAAAATTACCGACAAATAAGGGGGACCGCGATGGGCACCTGCTTTGCCCCCAGCTACGCAAATTTATTCGTGGGCTGGTGGGAGAAGCAGGTGGCCTGGGCGGAGCCCTTTACTGAACATGTAAATTGTACTGTAGCCTGGCATCAATATGTCGATGATTTCTTCATCCTATGGAAGGGTCCCAAACTCCAAGCAGAATCATACCTTGACTCACTTAATAACAATTAATTGAACCTCCACTTCAGTGGGTATATGAGCCAAACCACTGTATCCTTTCTGGACCTTCAAGTCTTTATCAAAGACAATAGAATTTGCACTAAGCTGTTTAGAAAATCAACAGCCGGTAACTCTACACTTGAGGCAAGTAGCTGTCATCAGACATCTCTGATAAAAAGTATCCCATATGGGGAGTTACTTTGCATCAAAAGAAATTGTTCTGACGATAAAGACTTTGAACAATCAGCAAAAGATGCTATTGATCGCTTTAAGGCCAGGGGATACAAGAGTGGTCTACTAAATCAGACCTTGGAAAAAGTACAAAAAATTAAACGCAGTAGCCTGTTTAAAGAGAGTAGACAACTTATACCAAAAGACACAGAATCTAGTAGATTTATAACTACATTTTCTGGAGAATCAGGGGGTTTCAGACAGATACTTAACCGGAACTGGCATATTCTTAAGTCAGATCTGGTGATCGGAAAAGATTTGCCAGAGCAACCACAAATAACTTTCCGGAGAAGTAGATCGTTGAAAGATCATCTGGTTAAAAGCCATTACCAAGCTGTTCCCTTTGTTCCACGATTAGACACTATGACAGGCTTCTTTCCATCCTCCAAGTGCAAGGCCTGTAAGAATAGCACTAAGGTCCAAACATTTTAATTGCCAGGCACAAAAGTGATTAACAAGATAAAATTCTTCTTAACCTGCACTGCACCTTTCTGTGTCTACTGCCTAATTTGTCCTTGCCTGAAAATGTATTTTGGCAGTACCAAACACCCTGCCAAAAAAAGAGTTCTAGAGCTTGCCCGAGCCATCGAGAACAGAGATCCCACTTACCCAGTGGCCAGGCATTTTTCCGAAGTCCATAATAGCGATCGAACACTATTGAAATTCTACTAGAGATCATATCCCATTGAGTGACAGAGGTGGTGATAGATTGTAGAAATTACGCAGGTTGGAATCAAGGTACATTATCGATTTACATACTGTAATCCCATTTGGTCTTAATTCTGAAGAAGAACTTTCCATACATCTAGGGTAATAATACTCTTTTCTCCTAGTTGCCTTAGATGACACAGATGTATATAAATGTTTCTGCTGATACCAATGTAAATAGTTCCATGATAATGAAATACAAGAGTGTTGCACAATCTGAATATGAATGATTTAGAGAATTATTAATTCTTTGAGCTGTTTCAATGAACTAGTCACACCGTCATTAGGCCCATACAGGGCTCCATTTTGTGAACTAAGTGTCTTTGCCCATACAGGGCCTAATTATTTAGTTATTTTCTGAAATTTTGTTTTCATGATTGACATAATACATGACTTGTGAATTTGGCAGGTTAATAATTCATCATTGAATTCACGGTTTATTAAGGTATTAAGTATTATGTACACCAGTCTAAAATGGCCGCCACAGTCGTAATGAAGATTTTGTCTGTCTTTCATGTCAATGCATTCACATGAAAAAAATGTGTAATCGATTTTGAAATGCAAGCTTAAATGGCGGCAACACTTGTTGCACAGGTTGACACAGAGGAAAAAGGCACATCTGCCGAAACGCCTCCTGTTGTTTGTGCAATAAAACACTTTTGAAAGTTCCACAAGAGTGCGGCCGCTTCCTTCCCTGGCTGGGGAGGGGGTTCTTCGGAGCTGAATATATATATATATATATATATATATATATATATATATCTATGAAAATCCGACTGGTCGCAAATGTATATATATGTGTGTGTGTATACATATATATGTTTGCATATGTACGTATAAAACCTTTTGATGCATTGGAGAAGTTGTAACAAACACCTCCTCTACCGTACTCCTTTTCCTTTATGCATTGTAAATAGAGATCCCCACCATCCGCTAACATGCCCCCTGAAACATATCCCACCTCTCTATATGGATATTTTACCCCCTTTTTTTGACCTATACAATTTCATCCCCTTGTCCCCCACTTCTCTCCTCTAACTGTACTACGCTTTTATCTTTTCATGTTGCTCTACTATTGTTGGAATTGACAAACATGTAAATCATTGCACTGTACATAAAAATAATGATGTGCATTTAAGTACTTTACAGTGATAATGCAAGTATTGTCTCAACTTTGCCTAAATTGCAAAAAATCTTTTTAAGCTATGTACTAAAATCATGTACTTTACATAATGAAATGCAAACATTTTTGAAAAAAAAAATGTTTTGCTTAATAGAGAAAAAGAACATGTATTGTTTAGTCACGAGCGAACAGTAAACACTGTAGATAGACTATTGTCTTGTATATCTTAATAGGACTAGCTGAACATGTGGACTCTATGGTCCTGTGAAAGGCAAACGCCGAAACACATAGACTGTCCCTTATTGCACTGGTACTTGGTTAAAATTAAATAAAATTGGTTTAAAATACCCCCGAGTGCCGCCTTTGCTTCCATCAAGCGTGTTGAACATTGTGGAGGAGTACAGAGCTGTTAATCACACATATATATATGTGTGTTTGTGTGTGTGTGTGTGTGTATATATATATATATTTGTTTATAAGCATTATCTTGTGTAATTCTGATTCCCCTATTAGTTGTATGACTGCCAATACAAAGCACTCTGGGGCAGATGTATTATTCTTTAAGACAATACAACACAACACAATACAACAAGACAACTTGCTGCAGTGTGTGAAACAGAGATGGCCTGAATGCACCATATCTATGAAAATATGATGCCTTCCTGCTCTCTGTCTGCACTGGCACATAATCGGCTTCTTAGTGCCAAAGCAGGCATTCTTGCATCAGTGTGCAATGGAGCCAGCATTGCAGGCAGGATTGTTTTTTTGCTGAATGGGACACCTTCCTGCACAAAAAAATCCTCTGAGGCGTTTTCCTCTTTCTAAGTGTGCTAAAAAAATCCAGCACATGTAGAAAGACAAGCATTAAAAATGCAATAGGTCTCGCCTTTTATTAAGTTAAAGTCATTTGCTTTGCTATACAATACTATTAGCAAAGCAAATTGCTTTAACTTTAGCAAAGCAGAGACCTATTGCATTTTCAATGTTGTTCTGGACTGCAGTGACACCAGGCACATCGATGTGCGCATCGTGACACTTCTCACTAGTGGAGAAGTTACAGCATGCCAGGTGAGCAGATCGATGTGGGCAAGCTCACACCGCTCACTACTCACTAGTGGAGAAGTTACGGCATGACGTCATGCCAAGTGAGCGTTGTAGGGGAAGGGAAATCCTTTAAAGAGTAATTTTCTCTCTGGATTTTCCATCTCTTACACAGAATCTCTATTTTTAAAGATGGAAAAATGCAGTCTTTATGTCTCTCCATGCTGTCACTTGTCACTGCCAGGCCATTGGTTGTACATTCTGATAGCACATTGAGTGGAAAACAGGGAGTTTTACTAATGAAGATTAAGTAGCTCCACATATGCATGGGCTAGTTCCTAAGACTAGACTGTATATGTCTGCTCCACGCATTAAAATTCTACGGGCATCAAAGTGTGGTTTAGATGTATCAGTTACATAAATACGGAAAAATACTAATGGCAACTTCATTTTTCCCTGATCTAAAAATAAATATGTATTAAGGCAAATAAGGTGAGAAAAAGTTAAAAGTTAATATGGGTAAATACAGACGGAAATGTACAGAAAACATATAACTGGGAGGCCCAATTATTATATTATAAATGGGCATTTGCTACAATGTGGGTCCGGATCTACATTATGACAGGTTTAGGGTTTGGTATATCCATATCTCGGGAAAAATCCACAGTGGCAGAGTCCTCCTTCCCACACTCTACTGAGATTTTAGAAGCAATACTTTGGAATAAAAGTGAGTAGTGACAGGCAAGGCAGCTAACGACAAGTGAAGGAGAGGCTGAGTGTGGAGGGTGAGCAAGTGATGCACAAATTGACTCGGATCCCTCCAATTCGCATTTGTTTTTTATTCAAAATACTTGTCTCTCACTGCCTACATAAGGCCAGTGCCCGTCCCACTCTCCCTAATGCTTATTTTGTTCAAGTATTATTCAGATTCCACACACTAATTGATTTGAAATCGAATCTATTTAAATTCATTTACTTTTAATCGGTGTAGTAATGTCTCAAGAAAACCTCTGTGAGAGCTAAAAACATGTGCATTTTTAATTGACTGTCACGTCTTTGTGGCGGTGTCAGAAGTGGAAAAGTGAGCCCCAACACCAGGACTGCAGCACCTCGACTATGGCCAGACCATGCTCTGGACGCTGCTGACCCTAGTGCGTTGTGTCAGGCTGAGGCTGCTCGCCACAGAAGAAGTTGTGACTGATTTCCTTCAATTGTATGTCTCCTGGCTTACTGGAGAGCGTTCATCGCAATGGCAGAAAGGAAAAAAATGGAAAGGGGAGTCTTTTAATTTTGCATCGCAACACACAAGTGGGGGCAAATGTTGATTTGCACCACAGCAGTGATAAAGTTCTTTTTAAATAAAGTGTGCTGTGTGAGAACTCATTTTAACTCAAGACTGACCGCAAAGGGTGACTGTCCAAGCCATGACTTTTGGGTGATCTAACGTGAAAAACACAGTGACCAGCCTAATTGCTCTTCTTTATTTTATGCCGCATCCCATTTTTGTAATTGAAGATTTTTGACCTTGGCAGCTCAACCAGTGTTACTGGGGTTCACATCCAGTCTAAGTCCAACACATAATGACTTACCCTCAAGTCATCAGCTGTCGTTGTGAACCCGGGCGTTCAGGATCTTTCATTCTTACTGGTGACTGTGAACACGATGTGATCCCTGGACATGAAATGGTCAGTTGTTAGATTTGAAAGGTACATCTGGACTTCATCTTGAAGCAGCAGCAACCAGACTACAGTTTCAGGCTTCTGGGTACGTGGAAAGAGGCTTAAATGTGCGCTGTACAGTTACAGTAAATTGCTGTTTCTCTGACTATTTAAGGAGCAGTCTTTATGCTCACCCTGATGTCAAAGTTATCTGTGTTTTACTGTTAAGGACTGGGGCAATGCCTAGATGTTTTCTTTCCGCTCACTCTGCCACAACAGAAAATTGGGACTATGGATTCATAGTCTAAAGTTTCTAATCCAAAACCGGAATTCAAATCAATTAGGCGCGCAGCAGGCAGTGATGTCTGCTGTCCCCGAGAGCAGCGATGAAACTCCCAAGCAGCAGACAGGTGACGCGCTGACTCCTGTCGGTTCACTTTGCTCGCCTTACCTTTCCTTGTGCAAAACTAATTTATGTAAAGTGTAGCAGTGCCAATCGTGCTATCTTCATTCCGTAATAAAAAAAGCACAGTCATGCATTCACACGAATGTACGGTTACAGACCATGACCCGATGGTGCCCTAAATGACGTGCATATTTTTGTTTTTAACTGTTCGAAGATGACAGACGGCACTTGGAACGGTAAATAAAACAAAAAATAATTTAAACATGTGTGAAAGTATTTTTATAAAAACCTGCATGGTATGTGCGCTCCTGTTTTGCACGGGTGATTGAGAGGCTGACTTGCTGTGCGCGTCCACATAACCGAATCTGCTCGTGCCCGGTCCTCACTCCCTTCAGAGCTAACTCAGTGACAATAGGTCGAGAGAGCTCGACCTAAAAAAACAGCGAGGAGAAATATAGACATTTCTTCTTGTTGCACCTCCCCTGGGAATGTGTAGCATTTTGATGCATTCCTAGGTTCACCAGCATTGGTAAATCTGGGAATGCTCCAGGATTCATGGGAGGATGTGTGGGGACACCCACGCTCCACTCATGGAACACCTTCAAAGGGCAGAGTGATGCAAGAATGTGACTCGCGCTGCCTTGCGTTACTCCAGGATTGCCAAGCAATCAAGGGCCATACATAGTAGATATCGCCCTATACTTCACTTTTCTGTTCACACAACACAGCAGCTTTACATATTGCGCGACATATATTTGTTTTAGGAAAACTGAGCCCTACTCCCTTGTCCTTCAGCTCCATGTTTTAGCTGAGTATAATCTCCACCTTGACAGCAATATCTCTGTCTTCCGGTAGCCCGCCTTTGGATGGAGTCCAGCATTCAGACCTTCTCTGTACTAGGCTCGTCATTCTGAATGGATTGCAGATGTGTGAATATTTTTTCCATGATAAAATACCTGCCGACAGGCCATTATTGTGACTCATTAGTGAACCGCCGTCCAGTAATGCCCGCCTTCTCGTAGCTATACTTGGGTTCTTTCAGCAGCTTCTTACACGTTCCTTAGTCACGTGTGAATCACGGATATTTGTGTTCTGGTCAGCGGCCTCGCACTCCTCCCATACAAATGCGCGATACAAAAAAACACATCTTAGCAGCGCCCACTGGCAATGCAGCTGCACAATTCTGTGCTGGGTATATTTTTAGCACCGCTGTTCCTCGGTGGAATGAAAAATTGGCACTTGACTTTCTCTTGCTTTTGTTGAGAAGGAGGCACTTAAACACCTGCTTGGGAATTATACATTATAGGTAAGGTTCCTTTCAGAGAATGTTTCTGTAATTCAGTGTTGAATACCAAAATGAAATTTCTGGTAAGTCAGTAAGAGAGCGGCTGTGTGGGGTGGCCTGGACTGGCCTGCTCTGGGTTGATATGATGGTTACCAACAGCGAACTTCAGTATGACACAAAGTTCTCCTCTTAGTTGCTGCACATATCTGCAGGTCAAAGGTCCGGATGCTGGTATCCACCTGAGGTTTGGAAGAATCACTGATTTAGGGCAGGGGTCTCCAACCTTTTCTGTAGTGAGAACTTCTTCTGATCAGTAAGAATGATTGTGAGCGACTGAAGGCCAAGAAACTCGTGCATTGTTACCAGACGCCCCTATGCCTTGGCTTGAAGTCGAATGTCCATTGAGCAAAATACTTTGACTAGGGGCACTATGACAGGGCTGCCATGTGTGTCAGTGACAGTGTGGTCTGTGGGGATTTATGAACATGTGTGTGTATGAATGGGATAAATGTGTATGAGTGACTGAGAGCCTATGTCGTAGGTACTTGTGGCATAGGACATACCTTTCACCATATGTGGCACAGTTAAATGTATAACTCAAAGAAACAACCATTTTGTTTTTAATGGGAGAAATTTAAACTCCAACATTTTCATAATATGGAAAATTTCTCTGCACTTTAATTTTCTCCCACATAATATAATGTCTGAATTTTTCTTTTATAAATATGGCACTGTGTCTAATGGCCACTGGAAGCAAGAGGCCTGCTGTGGGTTAAAGCATTAGTTTGAAATGGGAGAAAATGTAACAAAAAATTTAACTTTATGTTTATATGCATTCCATAAAACTCACGTTTACAAATACCAGGCATCTTGCTCTGGAAGCCTGCAGACGCAGTGCCATATTTAGAACAAAAAAATGCGTCCATTTGTTTAAATGGGAGGAATTTAAAGTGTAGACACATGCTTCATAACACATTAGAGCATAATTGGCTTATTTGAAAGTGGAGAAAGACATTAAGACTTAGGGGCCGATTGCGAGTTTGGCGGTCCGGTCCCTGAACCGCCAGACTGGCAGTTCACCTGCCATATTATGATTACAGCAGTGGGACCGCCACAGTCCCATCACAACCATCGGGAATCATGTGGCATTGCCAAGAATGTGACACTGATCTGGAGGGCAGTCACAAATGCTCTGGGGTGGAGGGGGAGACTGATGAAGATGAACCCTTTATGGAACAGTGATGTTCTGAGAGAGATGAGGAAGCTTCAGGGATTCGCAAAATGGAATCTTATTGGTATCTCGACCATGGGGGATGTTTGGAAGAGGAAATCTATGCTTATCCTGTCTGACATTAAGGCCCAATTAACATTTTCACCAGCAGAAACGTTTAAATATCTCCTGCTTCAACATGCGCTTATGACACATATCCCCCCACATACTCTGATCATGGAGTCCTCCCTGTTGGAGTTCCGGGTCCTTACAGAACCGCTACTTAAAAAGGTCATACCACGCATATTTAAGAAACTGATTTACAATTCCCCAGACACCCTTGCCACCCTACGCTCTAAATGGGAGTGAGAGGTTGGACCTTTTGAGGAGGGTGAGTGGGAGGAAGCCATTGGGCATTTAAGGAGGTGGCCATCAAATCGGGGCTCTGCCTCATCCAGCTATGCATACTACACCACTCATACCATGCCCACACAACTATATATGCAATGAGTCATAGAGTATCAGATTTTTGTGTCCGAGGGGGCGGAGAGAGGGGGATGTTTCTTCACATAATATGGACATGCCCCATCATCTTGCCTTACTGGTTGGCACTGCAGTAACTCGCTGGAGAAGATGTCTCAAATTCAGCCTTGCTACACATCGGGGAGATGATTTGCCACCCTGTTGCAACAAATTATGGCTCTCCCTGGGTCTATCGGTGGCTAATAGAAATATAGTACGAATGTGAAGCTCACGAGACACACCAATTCTGATAGGAAGGGAAAAATACATGGATGGGTGGATGTTGGCTGAAAGGACTATCCACCAGGGTCTGGGATGTCCCCAGAAATGGTAAACAATTTGGTCCCCATGGAGATCATACAGGAGAACAGGGAAAGACACCATAGAGGCCCCTGTAGCGCAGGAGGGCTTGAGCCCTGACTAGTGTGGAACATTTGGTATTACGGTGTATTATGCTCATGTGGCTGCACAACCCTCGCGCTGGTTCTTGCCGTAGACCAGAATGTCATCTTGGAAGAACACTACTTGTAAACCTTCCAGCACTCCATGTTAATAAAGCACTCATTTCACGACTCTCTGAAAGCAAGCAGCCACAGAGGCTAGCCCAAAAGGTAACATCAAATATAGATGTGGGCTATTCAAAGTGTTAGTTAACCTGATGTACAGACTGCTTTACATTCTAAAGACCGTTCCATGTAAAGCCAACACTTCTGTATAATATCAGAACGGGCCCTAACACAGTTAACCTGCAAAGAAGTCTTTCCCTGGTCTGCAGCTGCCTCTGGTTTCAGAATGTTCTCAGCTATCCACCACCCAGACTAGCGATGACTTAGGCTGGTGCCTCTCCCACCTTTTTTGGCCCAATGGACAACTAGATAGCACTTTCGGTGCTCGTAGTAGTGAAGTGTTGAACAATCATCAAACAGTGAGCAGAGAATGTTTGTATTCATGCTTAAGGGTAGGATGGGAAGCCCAAGTACTTTGGCCTGGGGTTTTCACATATTTTCTCACCCCATTCTCTAATTATTTAATTTTGGGTCAGCATGAAATGGAGACAGGAGACTGGCCACAAATGTTTGATATACACTGTGCAGATAATTATCCTGAATGAAGATCTGGCAGGCAAGCAATGGTTAATCCCACAGGCTTGTAAATTGAGAAAAAGTTTCTCACAAAATAGGTACTGGTGAGAGTAGGAATCCTGATGGACCACATATATGAGGAATAAGAAGGGCCCGAATCGGGGGGACGCCTTGGATTTCCATAGAAACATTAAATAGCATTCAAAGATCTACAACAAATGAGAAGTCCAGCTTGGCATAACTAGGTGGGAAGATTCCCATGGTGAATAGGTGGAATTTCACTCATGTATTAGGCTGGGAGACGTAAGAAATCCATCTGCCAAAGAGGCAAACATTTTATGTTTTTTTAAATTGGTAATTTTGTGCATTATCTCTACTGGGGTTTGAAGGACATCTAAAGAAGTTACAATGCTAGTAAATTCATTTTAAAATGGCATTTCTTTGTCCTCTACTGCTCCTGCTGTTACCATAGAAGTAGCTTGGCTTTAAGGAGTCTACAAGGCTAAGACTGTGAGATATGAAATATTAATCAACAGGGTGCTATATGTGAGGTAACCCTTATGCTTGGGCTAAGAGTCTTTGGAGCAGGGGTATTCCCCCCCCTTCCCTCATTTTGCTTCATGTTATGTTTTTCTTTCGGGGCCAGTGCTGACCCACTACAGAATTTGTATCTACTGTTTAGTGGCAGTTACTAAGCAGACATGTGGAACAAGGGACGTTTCTTTCAACAGAACTCCAACATCTGAAAACAGAACTGGATTGTATGATTCAGAACCAAATCAACAAGAAGTTTTATACTAACCAAGTTATTATGGTTAAGTTACACAAAGGGCTGCCAAGGAAACCCAATTACAGATTGTAAATGAGTTCCCCTTGTAACCATCTGCCTCTTTGATCAGAATTACTAGAAGACCAGAGGGATATTACGGAAGATCTTCAATGGAGCAACCAAGACTTTCAAAGATTTGTTGAGTGCTCTATTGCCTGTCTGTTTGTACACTAAGGATATTGCTCAACTTTCAGTCTCTATTAGCTGTAATGATTCCCATATGTTATTATGTGGAATATCTTTGGGGTAGAAGGGATGGAAATAGTCTCTAGTGTAGCCTTGGCCATCTTTATTTAAACAAGAAACTGGTGGGACAGTTCTTTCGTCCTTAGTCCAGTCTCATAGTATTCAGGCGACATCACACTCTACTATACAGTGGCAAGGGGTGCATTAAGGACAGCTTGTAATGTATTCAGGATTTACCATCTAATAATGTCTCAATAATCGACCTTGTACAATGCTGGATAAGAACAAAAGAGATGTGTGCTTTTCTTCCAGAATAGGACCTCGGGGGTCTGCCCAGACTTTTGCGAGAGTTCAAGGCCAGAGGAGAACACAGCAGTAAAGTTACTGCTCTGCTGACAGGAACCTGCTGTGGAGCCTACTTTTTCTACCAAGATTGACTGTAAGCTGAGCATCCCTGAATGATGTCAGTATTCGGCTTGTGGGAAAGGAGTCTGTTTGTCTGTCTTAGAGGAGGGTGGGAAGAACTTTGAGACTAGGGGGTAGATGTATCAAGAAATCATTTTGCACTTCTCTAATAGCGATTGTTAAGGAATCGCTATTTGAGAAGTGCAAAATGGTATGTATGTAGAAATTCGCTATATTTTAGCGATTTCTTAATATTCCTTAATTGCGATTAGCAAATTGCTAATCGCAATTAAGGAATCATTTTCCCATTCATTCCTATGGGCCAGGAGGCCCATAGGAATGAATGTGCAGTAATTCTCAAATTGCGAATTCGCAATTTGCTAATCGCAATTTGAGAATTATTTCAAGGGTGCAGGGGTGTCTTATGGACACCCTGCTGCACCCCTGAAACTTACATGTGTGTGCATATGGCACACATACATGCCCTATGGGCATGTATGTGTGCCACATGCCACCTTCAAAATAGTGATATTTTGTTGTTTTAAAGGATTTCGCAAATTAACACGAACCTCAAGTTCGTGTTAATTTGCGAGTCCTTAACCTCAATTCGCAAAAAAAAAAAGCTTCATACATGGCATTTAAGGAATCGCACATTTGCGATTCCTTAAATGCTTATGCAAAATAAGGAATCGCAATTTTTTGCGATTCCTTATTTTGCTAATTACACATACATCTCAAAAGATGCAAAATTTCAGTTTACGATTCGTTAATGCCGAAATTCGCAGAATTTCGGCCTTAACGAATCGCAAACTGCTTGATACATCTAGGCCTAGATACTTAGTTCACGGTACCCACATGGAAGGCATGCCTATGCAGAGCTGATTTGTGAGAACCAGTTTTGAAAATTTTGAAAAACTCATCTAAGTGAAGGCGCCGGTGGCATTCTGAGGCATTCCATTTTCACAACAGCTGATCAGTGTGAACTCTAAAAGCCTCAGCCTTAACTATATACAAGCCAATCCCTTCTCCCGCTGGATTAGTCAGGGCTTCAGCAATATGCTATGGGAGAATCTACTAAAGTTTGGCCCCAGGAGCATCCAACAACTTACAGGCTCCTGTTCTTGGCTGGAGATTTTTACTTTTCCCCATAATCGTGGGCTTTTGCATAGAATGTTAAGCTTAATGGAAGCCTCCTCTGATACAACCTTCAGCACTGTCAAGCTGGATGGATTTTTCCTTCAAGCTCAATCTAATCTTCCGGACTACTAGATCGGCCTTACCAGAGCATTGGAGGCAAGCTGAAGTCTTGCAAGGATACATTATAAGAAGGTTTTTTCAAAATGTTTATTTTATCCACTGATTTATCGTGTAACAACTGACACCATCCTTTTTGATTGAATGGTTAACTTTCTTCAATGACAGTAGAACATTGTATTTGTTTTTCTAAATCTGTGTGGAATTTATTTAGTTAAGCCATACTCTATTTTATTAAAACTTATGTGGATCTTTGTATTGTTTAATTGTTCATTGTATTGCTTTCGAAATGATGTTACAACACACACCCGTCCCTTCACATACCTATAAGAAGTAGGCTTTGTGCTGGGCCAAGTTAACAGAGGTGAGCCAATGGCATCCTTAGGGTAAGAGATGTTTAACCCTTTGGGTCCTGCTAGTTGGTCGTGTGGGTAACCACTCGCAGTTTATGATTAAGGCTTCACCATCACTCTACCTTCACCTGCCCAGCGTGTCCCAATGCTTTTAATTTTACCATGTGACCACAGATGGTACTGCTTCAGCCCCTCAAGTGCATCAGTGACCTTTTACCTCATAAGGGTGGGAAGAATGGAATTCCTGTGTTGTATTCCGTTCCACCTGATCACAAGAGGCCAGTGTTTCTACGCCCGTATTTATTGGGTAAGAGAACAGCAGACTCAATTTTACCATTCAGATATTGCACTCGGTAAAATTGCTGTGGGAAAGGGCTGCCTCACAGCCTGATGCATTTTACAGTCTCTGCCCTACCTCAGCAGTGGCGTGTGGGAGCATGTAATGGCCTCCCCAGTCTGGAAGTCTCCCCTTCCTCCATCAACTCTTGGCAAACTCCTTCCCTCAGCGACATCCACAGCAGCCCCTGGTTCACATTTCCCACCTGCTCAGAGCAAGTTACATGGAATTCACCCAGAAAAACAGGGTCTGCACATTTATTTCCCAGTCCTTGGGAATTTTACTCGTAATTACAGGAATTGCATGAGAAAATTCCAGACGGTATTGGTAATTCTGACCACCTGGAAATTTCTCTTGGAATTCTGCATTCATTGTAATCGGGCCCATAGTGTAACACCTCGAAGGGGATACTTTGTGCTTCACACAACTTTAAAAATGAATATATGAATAGGATGTATGTTTTTGTGATTGCATTTTCTCATATTTAAGACTTATGTTGCCATATTCCCATTATGGAATAGTATTTTAATTATTGAAAATGAATAAGCATGATATTGCATTTTAATCTTGAAACACCAGGCACTCTGCCTTGCTAAGATCCAAGATCTGCTTTTGCTATTTTGGCCTCTTTTTTCAGGCTTGGCTTGACTGTACATCTACACCGGACCTTCAGTGTACAACTTCAAAGAGCTTTAACAATCAGTAGTGAAAGAGGTGCTTAAGCTCGGTCCACATGTTGATCTTCCTACCTACTCAATTTGATTGGGCATAACTTGTGTTCTTCCCTTGAAAAAGAGTGTTTGTATGGCAGATTATACATAACTAGCAGCCCGTCCCGACGTTGTCCGGGTATGAATTGCTGCCGGCCAGTAGTATATTGTTTTGTAGGATTTCATTTTGATAGCATTTCCTATCTGTGACAGGCCTGTGAAACGCTCCGATTCAATGTGCACTGCTGATGCACTTAAGAGTGCGCGTTCAGTAGTGTGTGAACTCGAGTTTCCCTACTTTATTTTTCCTTGCAATATTATATAGCGCAAACTCGACAACATGGCATGAGCACAATTTACATTACAGAAGAACACATTAATTTGTGGTAGGCACGGGGAGACAATGCGTTGAGCTGATGCCGAGATTCGAACATAGCTCCCCAGCTCTAAAGTTCGCAATTCTAGAACTTGTGGCGGGAGGTGTGTCTAAAAGTGTATGTCGGTGCTGGCCATCAATGAGAGAGACCTGTGCATTTTTCAAATGGGTGGTGAAAAAATATGAGTATGTTGCTGGAGATGTGGGCCGCCGTGCCACCAATGTACTTACCGGGGGAGGGTAAACACCCATTATTCCGCAACTTTCTTTCCGCATACCATACTCCGCATACTTTCATTACGAAAGTACCATGACTCCGCAATGCCATTATAACGCATGGCATTGCATTTTATATGCTTTTACCAAGCATACATTAACAACGAAATTCGTTGTAAATGCATGAATGGTAAAAGCATGTTTTTTTTAATGTTTGGATAAGGTAAGTATGGGTATAGGGGTATATGTTTTGGGGTACTGAGGTATATGTTTTTGGGTGTTTGGGAATTTTAAGGGTTCAGATATAGTTTTGGGTTATGGGGTACAGGGGTAGTTTTAGGGTTTAGGGATAGGTATGGGTTTTGGGGTACAGGGGTATTTTTAGGGTTCAGGGCTAGGTTTGGGTTTTGGGGTATTGGGGTATTTTTAGGGTTCAGGGGTAGGTTTGGGTTTTGGGGTTCATGGGTATTTTAAGGGTTCAGGGCTAGGTTTGGGCTTTGGGGTACAGGGGTATTTTTAGGGTTCAGGGCTAGGTTTGGGTTTTGGGGTACAGGGGTATTTTAGGGTTCAGGGGTAGGCTTGGGTTTTGGGGTAAATGGTTATTTTAGGGTTCAGGGCTAGGATTGGGTTTTGGGGTATAGGGGTATTTTTAGGGTTCAGGGGTAGGTTTGGGTTTTGGGGTACAGGGGTATTTTAAGGGTTTAGGGCTAGGTTTGGGTTTTGGGGTACAGGGGTATTTTAGGGTTCAGGGGTGGGTTTGGGTTTTGGGGTACAGTGGTATTTTTAGGGTCCAGGGCTAGGTTTGGATTTTGGGGTACAGGGTTTTTTTTAGGGTTCAGGGGTAGATTTGGGTTTGGGGTACAGGGGTATTTTTAGGGTTCAGGTGTAGGTTTGGGTTTTGGGGTACAGGGGTATTTTAAGGGTTCAGGGCTAGGTTTGGGTTTTGGGGTACAGGGGTATTTTAGGGTTCAGGGGTAGGTTTAGGTTTTGGGGTACAGTGGTATTTTTAGGGTTCAGGGTTAGGTTTGGGTTTTGGGGTACAGGGGTATTTTTAGGGTTCAGGGGTAGGTTTGGGTTTTGAAGTACAGGGGTATTTATAGGGTTCAGGGCTATTTTGGGTTTTGGGGTACAGGGGTGCTTTAGGGTTTAGGGATAGGTTTGGGTTTTGGGCTACAGGGTATATTTATAGGGTTAAAATGGGTTAGTGTTTAAGGGTGTTGGGGTATTTTAAGGATTAAGGGTGGGTTATGATTATGGGGTGCAGGGATATTTAAAGGGAGCAGGGTGGGATTAGCACACGATATGAGACATGGCATGAAGGGCGGAACGTACCACACGTCCCCAGCGTTTGTCACGCCCCCAGCACACGCCCACAGCACAACGCAGACACGCCCACAATGGACTACTTTGCTGGCACGGTTCTTTTACCTTTTAAATGTATATGGTGGGCGTCTGCATAGCCTATGTCCTTCTGCTGCAACTACCCTTTCCAACGCTGTATTGGGTGTTGTGATTGGTGCTGTGGTTCCTGAGATTACCCGCCTCAAAGGTTTGGGCTCTCTGTTTATTATATTAAGTATGGATTGCTGGGTTTATGATTAGAATCTGTAGGTGCCCACATTGTTGCATTGCACCTTGTAAATAATGGGAGCTGCCTACATTTAAATGGTTAGTTACCCTCTGTTATATTTCAGTACTAATAATTTAATCTACAAGGCTCCTGTAGGAGGGATTCCAGTTCATAATTCCATCTGAAATTTTGTAACCATTTGTCATTTTGATAGAAATTGTAGTATTTACTTGTGTATGCATTAAAAAACGTTTCTTATTAAAAGAATTGATTAGACATTGATTTATTGTGTGTTATTTTTGTGTGGTGCTCAGTTCAGGGGTTCTGACCCACAACACATGTCTGCATGAGGCTTGCATTGCTCACTATCAATACATAGGGGCAGATGTACAAGCCACTTACGCCTCATATACGCCTTGCACCTCATTTATGCCGCCGTTACGTCACTTTTGTGACGGAACGGCGGCGCAAATCCTGCTCCATGGTGCGGGGGTACTTACAACATGACGCATCTGGGAGATGCGTCACGTTGTAATGCCCTGCGCCACATGTAGACGTTCCTGTGCAGGGGGGGCGTGAAATCTACAAGATTTCACTCAGTCACTTTTAGGCCCATCATGCAGCATCAAAACCCTGCGCCTGCCTGATGCAGGCGTAAGGATTGACGCAGCATTAACTAGATAGGGCCCCCAGAGCATTGCTGGAGCTGCGTCGCACTTGCGACGCAACTCCAGCAATGCGTCACTTTTACGGCACAGATGCGTCACGCATCTGTACCGTTTTTGCACCATGGTGCGCCGCATTGTAAATGCGGTGCATCCATGATGGCGGAGTTGTGGCGCACAATAACTGGCGCATCCCTGCTGATTTGCAGGGATGCGCCAGTTATTGTAAATATGCCCCTTAGAGTCAGGTTTTGCCCTATAATCTCTCTGACTAATGCAGATGGACAGGTGCCTTCATTGGGAACCCCTAGGAACAACTACAAAAGAAAGCCCTTTGCATTGTGAACTCATTGATGAACACCATAGGGTGGGGTTTTACGCTGTTTGACACAAAGAGGCATATTTACAAGGAAGTGGGGGAGTGTGGCATTAGCCTCCTTGTCTTAACAATAGTGAAATGGTGTCTGCGTTGAGGGGAATGATTGTTTATGTGCAGGAAGGTGTTCCTTCCTATTCTATTCTATTCTTTTCTAGGTTTGGTAAAGCGCGACAGCTGCCCCAGCGAAGAGGCGTCCCGGTGCTGAGAAGAGTCACAAAACCTACCAGGTAGGTGGAAAAAGAGGGAGAGTGAAAATCTAACCAGAGGGAAACAGGAGGGTCTTTATGGCTTTTCGGAAAGTAGGAAGGCTGTCTAGGGAACGGATGTTGAGGGGCAGAGCATTCCAAAGCTTAGGTCCTAAGACCCTGAAGGAGCGACCTCCGGTGCGACAAAGCTTTGCGCGGGGAACGCTCAAGAGAAACTGGTTAGAGGAGCGTAGGCCACGACCAGGAACGTAGGGACTGAGGAGATTTTGTAGTAGAGTGGGACTTCCCAGTTTGAAAATGTTGAAAATCGTGATGAGGGCTTTAAATTGAATTCTGTAGTCAACGGGCAGCCAGTGAAGTTTGCGGATGGTAGCTCTGGCTGAGCATCTGCGGGGAAGGCCGACCAAAGCTCTTGCCGCCGCATTTTGCACGCGTTGGAGTCTAGCAATTTCTGCTTTGTTTGCGCCCAGGAGGAGGACATTCGCGTAGTCCAAACGAGAAAGGATAGTCGCTTGGACGATCAGCTGGCGGACCTTCGGGTCGAAAAAGCCAAGTATAGAGCTGAGACTTCTCAGTAGACCTATACAGGTGGCGGCCACCTTCCTGGTGTGAGTCTGGAAGCTGAGTGAGGCGTCCATCCAAACTCCTGCACATAAACAATCAGAAATGGCATTTTGAAACTTCTATATGTGCTATTTAAGGCGACACACATAGGGTTGCAAAACGACATTTATTAAAAATGATTGTTTATGCCTTCCTGCACATAAACAATCAATGTTGTTTTGTTGTTTCTTTCTATGTGTGCTGCACAACACAGCATACATGGAAACTGCAAAAACGAGGAGAAATTAAACATTTCTCCCCTTTTCCCCAGGGTAAGGCCATGTTTTCCCTGGTCTTAATTTTGGCGCTGTCCCATATACGCCACCCTTGTAAATATGGGGCAGCATCAAAATCAATGGGTGCTGTGGTGGAACGCCCACCACAACAAACATTGCCCACCCCTTTTATGCTAATTATAGTGTGAAAGGGTGCCTTATTTACTGGGCAACGTTAAGCCATGTTAAGTGGCTTAACGCTGCCTTGTAAATAAGGCGTAGCCCATATCGCCACAGGAACGTCACTAAAAGGTGATGTTCCCATGCAATAGTGGCTTGTAAAAATGCCCCTAAGAGACAATCTAGCACATATCTCTTATAAGTGGTACTAAAGAGGTCTTATTTTCATTGTGCACATTTGTAATGTTATGTTTAGCATTTAGTTGTGAGTGAATGAAAGTATTTTTTACTTTTTAAAAGTAAAAATACTAGACTAATAGATTAATAATTAGTGTGCACTTTGTGGAAGACTTTAATTTGTAATTAACCCTTTTAGTTGCACTCATTCATTCTTTCAGCTTTACTGTTTTTGAACAATGTTTTGGATATTCTATTCTTGATTCAGCAGAGTGATAGTTACTCTGACTTTCCCAATAAACTTCAGGAATGTCTTGCTTGAGTTGACTGTTTAATAATAAATAACTTTTTTAAGCTGAATGCAGATAAAATAGAGGTGTTGTTTCTAGGGAAACATTCTTATACCTGGATCTCTATTTGCTAGTCTCTGGCTCTTGGCCCCCCGGTCAGCTACTCGTCCTTGCCTCTGAGTTGAGGGGAGAAAGGAGAGAGGGGATGATTCAGACATATATGTAATCCTGATAGGAATACAGTCTTGCTTGGTTTACCTAAATATCTAAGCTGTCGTCTTCAGACTGTGCAGCTTCAACTTCTTACCTCTCCATGCTTCTGTTAAGTGTTGGGCTTCGCCCAGAGGTTACCAGTTAATAAATGGATTGTGTTGAAATCACTTTGCATGGTGTAAAAGAAACTTGCTGGGACTTGTCTTGTGTAGGTACTCTGTGCCCTCTCTCATGCCTCATTCCTCTTTATATTAATTCTTGGTTGATCTCATGTTCCATCGCACAGAGTTAACAGACACTCTCTCTTGGTTCTTGCTCCTATTCCCAGTATACCAGAGTTAAACGACTCTGCCCATTTAAGTTCCGGGTGAATGGTGAGCCTGCAGGAGTGCAGGGTGTAGCACTTTAAAGCCAGATCTATTAGCATTGCCAATGCTCTTCTACCACTGCAATGTCTTAGTGAAGAGACACCAAATTCATAACATTTAAACAGATCCTGGTTGGGCCTCAAGTTCAATTCTTTCAAAGACATGTTTCTTGCTCACTCTTTAAAAGAAGTATTTTGAAAATAATACATTGATAAACACAGTTTAAACCGCAGTAGCTATGAACATATTTTGCCAGCCTATTTAAATACTATCTTCAGAGTAAGTGGCACTTCTTTCTGCTCAGAGACCTCTATCCCAGATAGTCAGTTTTACATTGGTTCTTTTTTAAACTCTGAGTAGGACCTAGGAAAACGTTTTCATGTTTTCTGTAATTGAAGTGTTATTGTTCACACGTTGGGCTTTTTTGAACATTTTCTGCCATTTTCACCATTTTGGCAGAGCTTAGTTTAAAGAAGTACTTCTTTGCCTGCCTCTCTCACATGCATGATCATCTGCAAATACTGCTCCCACTTTGATAGCAAGATGTCGGTCAATTATGGGTATTGTAGACGCCTGTACTGCCTTCCAAAAGATAATGGTATTTCTATGTTATGTACTGTTTGAAAATGGGAATTGGAAGATAAAGCGGTCTCAGCACTTAAAACCTCCTATTCTAAATTATCCTTCTTGAACAGGCTCATAAATCCAAACTTAAGTGTAGGTGGGATTTTTCCTCAAAAAAGGCACCTGTAGGAAGGAGGAGCTTTGCGCGCAACCAAGATGGCCGCGTGAGCACAGGGCTCCCGAGACCCTCGCAACCTCCCGCATCTATCCTGAAAATTATCCTGATTACATTGACGGGCTATTGAAGACGAGCCATGGCTGAGGCAGACACCGTTGTCCAAATTTGAATCGGACTTAGGTATGGTGCCCAGGCAGTAGTTGAACAGCGGCCTGAGGAACCACAGACTGGTACTTTCACTTTAGTTTTCGAGGCTCCAGTTCGATTCTAACTGAGAGAGAGCCTACTACTAGCAGAAGCTTTTTGATGACCTAGCGATCATAAGGCGATATCCTGACTGCGTATACTGGGCCCGGACAGACTGAATCCTCTGGTTGGTTGCTGCTGATGCTTTGACCGCAGCCACTTTCTCTCGAGCTACGCCACTTTGGCAGGCTTTCTTGTCTGTAATGGCGACCAAACCTGATGGCGATAAGCATAAATCCAAAGCCACTCGGCGAGGTGGCTACACCCAAGCAAACAATATGGATCGGTATGCCCACTCTAAAGAATCCCCTGGTGGACCGAGTCGATCACTGGACAGTACTAAAGAGGACCCGTCCTCATCGGCAGAATTGACTTTGCAAGACGTCATGGGCGCCCTAGATGGGATGAAGGCGTCCATCGGCCAACAATTTGAGACGCTCGCCCACAAGCTGGACACTGTCTCGATCGATGTGAATTTGATCCATACGGATTTATCTAAAACCAATGAAAAGGTCAAATCCTTAGATCTGAAAACTTCCAGCCTAACGGGTGATGTGTCCGACTTGCAGACGGAGGTCCGCAACCTGCGGACCTCGAATGCTCTTTTTGCGTGCCGATTGGAGGAATTTGAAGGTAGGGCCCGGCGTAACAACGTACGCATTATTGGAGTACAGGAAAAGTCAGAGGATCCGGCAGCTGATCTATTTGTGGAAGATCTTATCACCAAACACCTCGCTCCTACGGGTCTAAGCAAGTTCTTCGCAGTTGAACTAGCTCACAGAGTACCGGGTGGTAAACAGGCCCGGACTGGCCGTTGCGGGCACCAGGCAATCCCCCGGTGGGCCGCATGTTTTGGGGCCGGTTTTGGGCCCCTGGGGGCCGTTTTTGTTACAGGGCCGTTTTTGCAGCAAAAACGGCCCTGTAACAAAAACGGCCGAAAACCGGCCCTGGCACAGAGCGCTGTCGCGCCCCCTTCCCCCTCCTCCTACCGGAGGGGGGTGGGGGGCCGGCCGAGCACTTTGCCAGGGCCGGTTCTGGTTCCCAGTCCGGCCCTGGTGGTAAACCGAAGGTGGGTGCCCCGCCGAGACCTCTCATCGCCAGAATCTTTAACTTCCGGGATAGAGACGCTATCCTGCAGGCCTCACGGATGAGTGGACCTACGAAATATGAAAATACCACTGTAAGTTTCTACCCGGATTTTACACAGGCGGTCCAAAAGCAAAGACTTGGATTTCTGGGCGTAAAACGACGACTGAGGGAGATGGAACTGAAATGCGCAATGTTATTTCCAGCTCGACTGCGTGTGGAATTCAAGGAACGTACATATTTTTTTGATCGTCCAGAGATGGCGGGAGAATGGCTCGACACTATGTCACACCAACGCGGCCGGAAGGAACATTCTGGAAGAGCGGAAGGCGGCCCAATGCAGCAGGAATAGGAACATGGTATCCGGCCCCTGAACTTTACTGATAACCCTGACTATGGTTCGATGACTTTTGCTGTATGATTTAATGACTCATACCCGGGAGTGGCGGGGCGATGGGTTGACTCTTCCTCCTCGGGGGTTTCTTTTTGTAGACTTGTTTAATATAAGGGCGACATGCACACTGCAAGTTGGGGTAGATATTTGGTCTTACGCAGGGGTGCAGGGTGGTGGGAGTTGTAACGGGTTTCTGGTTTGAGGGTGGGGGGATGTTCCAGTGGGTGTGTGTTGGTTCAATGCAAGGCAACGTATTGTTTTATCATTTGATCTGGATGTTGATTTCTGAGGGGAGGTGGATCTGCTTTCACTTTTGGGATGGGGTAGAGGATTGAGACTAATGAGTTGGAATGTGAATGGGTTGGGGGATAAGATAAAACGAGGGGTTGTGTTACAACTGTTGAAGCGACTGTCTCCTGATGTGGTATTGTTGCAAGAAACGCATTTAATCAGTAACACTTGTCGCGCCATGAACCGGAGAGGGTATCACATGGTTGCCCATGCGGGGTTCACTTCTGGATCCAGAGATGTGGGTATCCTAGTTAGAAATTCTCTCCCCTTAGAAATAGATGCAACAGACCTGGATGATAGGGGGCGTTACGTAGCTCTTACTGGAAGGTGGGGAGGTAGAACTACATCCTTGATCTCGGTTTACGTCCCCCCGGGTCTACAGTCGACCACTTTTGCGACCTGGGGCGAATAGTATTGGGACTTCCTGAGGGAATTCTGGTCATGGGCGGAGATTTTAACTCGGTTGTCTCTGGCGGGAGGATCGACACCCACCCAGGGACCTTACTGGGTCACAGAATTGGCTTAGTGGCTTTATAGACACACTGGAGTTGGTGGACTGATGGCGATTGTTGCACCCAGCCCAGAATCAATACACCTGCCACTCGGGTGCACACGGTAGCCTTTCCAGTATTGATTACCTTTTGATGCCAGCTGCACATGCCCCCTCCATAACTGAGGTGCAACATCTAGCACGGGGGATATCCGACCACTCTCCACTGTGGATTCGGATAAACGTGCATGTTGGGTCGGAGGGGCGGATAGCCCCAATTAATCCGTGGTATCTCCGTAACCCTAAGACCCGCGCAGAGTTGGTCAAATCTCTTGACCAGTATTTTGTTGAGAATTTGGGATTGGTCTTCTCTGCAGTATCGCTCTGGGAGGCCTTTAAGGCGGTCATCCGAGGTCAGGCGTTATCATTGATTGCTGGTTCGAAGAAGAGTAGAAACGTGGAGGTAGTCAGACTAGAGACAGAAATCACGATCTGGAGCGTGATCTGGAATTGGGCGTCACCCGTGAGAAGAGACATGTTATGCCTCTTAAACAGCTTGACTATAGGGCGTTGGTTACGGATGCCGCAAAAGTTATAGGCAGGGAGCAGCAGGGTCGATTGTATGATGTCGGGGATAAAGCTGGCTAGCTGATAGCATGGTTAGATAAAAAAGAGAGGGATAGTCGTGCGGTTCCTGTGATTGATAAAATGAATGGTTTGCGCGTGACTGAACCCGAGGAGATCATTCAGAGTTTTGCGGAAAATCTCCGGGAAGTGTATTCCCCCGTATCTGATAGGCCGGAAGAAGACTCCCATTTATTGTTGCGCGACATTGCATTGGCCAGCTTTTCGGAATCTGATAGAGAGTTGTTAGATGCCGTAATAACTGCGGACGAGGTGGCTCTCGCTATTCGCTCTATTTGTTCGGGGAAGGCGATGGGCCCTTATGGTCTCCCCATTGAACTCTATAAACTGCGCCCGATAAAATCGCGCTATATCTTTGAGACATGTTTCTGGAATCGCGAGATAGTGGCTCCCTTCCCCGTGATCAGCGTCTTGTGACCATTGTGGTGATTTATAAGGAAGGGAAACCAAGGGACCGCTGCGCCTCCTATATATCACTCCTTAATGCGGTACCCAAGATCCTTGCTAAGTTATTGGCCAATCGTGTAATAAAGGTGATTGGTGACTTGATTCATCCAGACCAGTCCGGTTTCATCCCGCATCGGAATACGGCCCTGAATCTGCGACGTTTGCATGGTGTTCTCGCGAGGACTTCGTCGTTGCGTGAGCCGGCCATCTTGGCCTCTTTGGGTGCCACGATGGCTTTTGATACGGTGGAGTGGCCGTATTTGTGGGCGGTACTTGCTAAGTTTGGTTTTGGTCCTGGCTTCATTGGCTGGGTCAGGCTCCTTTATGAGGACCCGTTGGCGCAGGTGGTGATGAATGGTCGGGTCTCTAAGCCCTTCGCTCTCGGAAGGGGCACAAGGCAGGGTTGTCCATTATCACCGCTCTTATTTACTCTTGCTCTTGAGCCCCTTGCTGCCTGGATCAGATGGGAACCGTCGATGAAGGGTATCCGATGGGCCCCAGATCTCGAGGATCGTATTTCGCTTTACGCGGATGATATATTGTTGTACCTGACTTCGCCCCGGAAGTCGTTAGTTGTTTTGTTTGATATTCTCGCCTCATTTGGTAGGAACTTCGGTCTAGTCATTAATTGGACTGAGTCTTACGTATACGTCCTCTCGGGAGATGTCCCTCTTCTGCCGCGTGATTGTCCCATCCAGGTCACACAGACAGGTTTTAAGTATCTCGGGGTTTATGTATCGTTGAACCCGGCTGTCCGATATAAACAGAATTTGCTCCCACCGCTAAGCCTATTGAAGCTGGACGTGGTGCGTTGGCGTAAGCTCCCGCTCTCGCCGCTTGGCCGTGCGGTGCTCTTTAAGATGATGTCGCTACCGCGCTTTCTGTATGCTCTTCAGAACACCTTTGATGTAATTCCCGTGAGTTATTTTCGGACTATTGAGGGTCTCCAGAGGAAGTTGATCTGGGATGGGCGTTCGAGTATCGCCCTCGCCAAGTTGACGCTTCCATGGTATGATGTGGCATAGCTCTCCCTGACGTCAAACGGTATAACTGGGCGTCTCAATTGGGGGCCATTAATCACAGCATGTATGGTCCCGGATTGAACCCTGCATTTGTCATGGACAGGTGGCAGTTGCCGGGGGCGATTATTATAGAGCGCTTTATTCTAGATTGGATAGAGGGAAGCTTTCTGGGCCCACAAAGATTGCGGTTCGGGTTTGGCACTGCGCTAACAATGCAATGGGATGGAGGGATCGACTGACCCGTGCGACCCCGCTTTTTGCTTCCGAGAAGCTGGGTAGCCTGTGGAAAACGAAAGGATTTGAGAAATGGGATATGATTGGTGTCAGTAAGGTGGGTGATCTCTGGGTGAAAGGCAAGTTTAAAACCTTTGAGGAATTGAAAGCCAAGTACAACCTAAGTGACAGGGAATATTTTCGATACGCTCAGGTCCATCATGCCTTGCATTCGGTTTTTGCTGAGAGTGCAGATATTCCGGAGTCCTCTCCACTTGAAGATAGAATATTGGATGGATATGTGCCAGATACTACTATCTCTTTGATCTATAAAAATCTGATTAATGGTAGGACTGACCTGTTGGTATCCTCCGGGACGTATGGACCCGTGACGGTCTTGAATTAGACGATGAGGATTGGCAGTCTGCAATCTCTTCTCCCAAGGAGGTCGCAATTCCAGCCCGTCTCCGGTTTGTGCAACTGAAAATCCTACATAGAGTCTATGTGACAGGCCCGCACCTGATTAGAATGGGTTACTCAGAAGATGGTCTCTGTAAACGTGGCTGTGGGCTACTTGGGACATTTCTACATATAATTTGGGAATGTCCTGCAGTAGCTGTTTTTTGGACTGGGATACACAATAAGATGAGGGAGGCTACTGGTATTGATCTGTTGCCTGAGGCTAGACGCTGTCTCCTGAATCTTTGGGAACCAACCGACTATAATGTTGCACAGATGCAGTGGGCAACTCTGGGAAATATGGTGGCAAAAAGGGATATAGCGCAGTTGTGGGGTTCCCAGAGGTCACCCACGGTCGAGGCTTGGATGGAAAACATAGACTGGTACATGTTCAGGGAGAAAACGGTCTATGTAGCACGGGGGCGACCCAGGAAATGGGGTAGGGTATGGGGCCATTGGAACACTTACCGTGGAGATATTTGCACTCCTCCTCTTATTGATGTCCCTGAAGTTCCACTTTCCCCCTGACCTGCCATTCCTCGTAGTGTAACAGATATAATTGATTTTGTATTTGTCTCTCCCCTGCTCCCATCCCCTAATATGACTTGAGCACCTTATTGTATGGTATTTTTATTCCTCCTTCCGCACTCGGACTGATATCCTATTGTATTGTGTAAATTGCCTTGTTTGTTTTTATTTTCAATAAAAAAAATTACAAAAAAAGAAAAAAGGCACCTATCTTGCCCCAACAACTGCGACTTTGGATACAGCTTCCTCCCCACCATAAACTGCAGCAGTGCATTTTAGTTGTTTTGTTCCGGTTCTCCTGAACAGCTGACGCTTTTGGCGCAGTCGCTTCCATCAGTGCTGTTTAAGGGTTTTGTATTTTCTACAGTGCCATCTCCTTCAGTAATATGGGCTACACCTCTTCACCATCTGAGATCTGGACAAAGAGAAAATAGTTTGCACGTTATCACCAGAGTTTAAGTCCCAGAGTGGTTTGGCATTGATCAGTTTACTGTCAACAGACTTGGGACCATCCCTCAGGACCTAGAGGGATGACTCTAAGGACGACAACCAGAAAGCAATTGAAGGGTCAACTCAGTACATCCTATTGTTTTAAAAGGAGACTGAGGGGCAGGTTTAGATGTTGGTGGGGAGAGAACTCCATTACAACGGTGACAGTGTTCACTTCCTGCACACACAGTGGTCCGCCCACCCAAAAGATCATAGCTATGGCAGTGACTACTCCATCACTGCCATAGCCAAACTTCTCCAGTGGCCTGACGGAGTAGGGGTAATGGACGAAGGACAACTGGCTATATGTTTGTCTGCCCAATTAGGATGAGTGGACATATAGCCATTTTCTTTTTACTGCCCGTCACCTCCAGGCAAATCCTGGTTGTAAAAGACAGTAAGAAACACAAAATGCCCCGCTTGCCATGGGAGATGACTCCCACAGTGAGGGGGGCATTATCTTAAATTGTGAAAAGCATTGACAGGAACCGCCGTGACTCCAGTTCCTACCAATGCTTTAGAAATGGCTGCTAGCTTTTTGATCATTTCTAAAGTCGGCCGTCGGCGTCTCTGTCAGGGCAATGGAGTAAATTACTCCAACGCCTTGATGGAGAAATAAGCCTCAAGCTGATATATAAATTGACCTCTAACCTTCCTGAGCTATTGTCTTTTGTAAATTTAATGAACTCCATGGGAAAGGATTTCAGTAGCTCAATGCAGAATTGCAGATCACAACAATTTTCCTTGTTCAAGAATCACACGTCCATCTACACCAAAGGGTTCATTCCCTTTTATGCAAGCCTTGCTGGCTCACGTTAATGAATACTTTGACTAGAGTACCTGGTCTGTGGGCTTTGAACTGTGCAGACTTCCTGAATTCAAGCCTTTTCAAGGGAATAGTGAAAAGAGACCATAGCAGAGGCTTATTCCTGAGGATCAGACATTCCAAGGCAAACAGCAAATTCACACTCATCCACTAAGGGCGTGATTACAACTTTTGGTGGTGTGGGAGAGGGTGGCATGCCACCACCACATTCCTGCACCACCAAGAGTCGCCACAGCACGACTGCCAGATTACAATTAATTTTGTAGTCTGGCAGGTGGGTGGCATGGCGGTCCAGTGGCAGTGATGTGTAAAGCCTCATTGTGAGCCTTAAACAGCACCGCTGTGGGACCACAAGTGCATGTTCCTGCACGGGACTGGGGGTCAAAACTACATGGGCGCACAGAATGTGTCCTCCTGCATGAACCCCCCTGCACAAGGGCAAGAGAGGACCCAAGAGGGCCCTCTTTCTTTCCTCGCTGCCAGCAGTTACATAGAGGAAGAACCTCCATGTAACTGCTTGCGGTGAGGAAAGTTGTAATATGCATCAGAGCACCACCAATCATATTGCGGCCCTCACACCGCCGCAGGACCACTAGGAAATGCGCTTCACTGGCAGTTGCGGTGATGCAATGGCGGTCCAACTGCCAAAGTCGCAATACGGCAGTTGGACCACCGGTGCGCCCCCATGAGCCTTGCATTTTTAGGGCTGCTACACTCATAATCAGGTCCTAAGAGTATTGAGGAAGCAGGGAAAAGGGGAGCAGAACAGTTTCAACCTCTACCATCACTTAATCCTCAAACCCACATAAGCAGTGACTCCCTTCCACATCCTACTCTCATGGTACCGTCGTACCTGGTTTGAGGTTTGTGTTCTGCTCGTGTGTGCATCAGCACGGATTCTTGATTGTTGGAGACTGTGGACTTTGGATCAAGCCTCCAAAGCATTCAAAGCCACTTCACACTTTTTCACCAAGAGTTGGTACACCCTGCCACTGAAGGACATGGTGGAGGTCATGATGACAGGAAATACATTTACTCCAGACAATTCAAGCAAGATAAGAAAGGAGTGAAATGCACAAAAACCTGATCATAGAACTGAGGTGTCAGCACACTTGCTTTTGGCTTGCAGGAAAACAAAAGGTTGGGATGTTGACTGTGTGGGCCATTGTTTTTTTCTGAAGGGGGGTGGGGGTGAAACAATTACAGACTATTTTGATAGGTGAGTGCGTTTTCACATATAATTGACTATATTAATGTGGCACCCAGGGTTAGAGGTACTGTAGACATCATTCATTAATGAACATTGTGACCCCCTCTTTCACTTATGGGCCTTGACAATTTGAAAAGTAGAACTACCGAAAACCATATCCAAGCACTGCTTACTTCAGAAAAGAATTGCCCTCATGTTGCTGCTGCATGTGCTCCCTTTCTGAGGAGGGTCAAGCCAGTAGACACAACCAAGCTGCCTGTAGGAAAAACAACCCAAGGGTTCGAGTGCCCTTCATGTTGCCTCTTCCCATTGCAACGGAAGGCAAGTTCATTTGAAACATTCTCCCACCCACAGTCTCTATATAAAACCTAGACATGACTCTTCGTGCCGAATGCGTGCTATATATAGGAATTGAGTGCGGATGGGGAACCGCCAGCGCCATATAAAGGCTTCCCCTACAGCTCCAAGCAATCTGTGGCCAGCCACTTGAAAGGCCTGAGTCACCAGCTATGGGGAATCAAAGCCACAAGGGCGATGAAGCTGCTTCCTTTTCTGTATGACAAGATGTCTTAAACGTGTTTGAGGCCTGCGAGTGTCGTGTGGCTAGTTTTTCATGGCTTGGCTCACATCAATCCCTTGGACAGGCATTTGTTTGCTGATGAAATTGACTTTGGAGGTTCTGTGGGATAGCAAGAGGCTTTATCATAGCATTTATAGTGCATCTGTACAAGTCCAAATTCTTCATGAATTTTGGTATTTTTGCACTCTAAAGACTTTCTTATATGTTTTTTTCGGCAAATCTCTGTGAATTAGGGATAGACAGATGAGCAGTAAGCTGTGGGTGAATGTGACAGTAAAGTGCACTTTACTCTGCCAGGCATCGGTGCCCAACATGTGACCAGGAGGGCTGCATCCACTCCAGATTTTCAAGAAGGCAACTGATTATGGAATAAGTTCCCTCTAGAGATAAGCTGTCATAGTAGTCTAAGTATCGTGCTTCAACAATATTGTGGCAAGGAAATTGACAACAAATATATGATGGCGGTAAGTATACATAGGCAACGATAGATTAGATACTTAGTATATCTCTTTACCTTGAAGATATATACCATGAAGGTAAATACATGTGGGGGTACAAAAAGTGCATCTATACTTACCTATATATACTTACATATACGATATGTTTGCCATTGATATTTTTGCCACCATTTTTTGAAGAAGAATATTGCTATGGTCGATATTGACACACACACCCACTTGGATCCATTGGGCCGAATTCACAAAGTAATATGCACTTGTAAATCTACATTATTAGCAAAAATGACTGACTTTACCAGAGTACGGTATTCACAAAAAAGCTATTTTACACCAGTGAAGCCATCATCACCTGAGATCATTAACCCAGGGTCACATAATATTCCACTGCAGTAAATCCAGAGGAAGGGGTTGTGAGCAGGGTTTTAAGACGGGGCGCGCTTCCTTCCTTCCCACACTGGAACAACCAAAAAACTTTATAGAAGAAGGGAAACTTCCAAACAAACGTTTATTTATTTTGTGACTCGAGCTCCTTATATATTATCTTCAGTTGATATCATGCATATCTGGCTTGGATGCCACCCTTCTGGACCTACACTGGACACTCCTGGTATGGAGCTTTTATACTCCATTTGTATAGTAGGGCTAGGTCACTGAGTCCGTTAATTGCTTAGAACTAACTATTCATTAACCACATTGTGAGCCACAGACCTCCATTGGTATACATATGGGACTGTTTAGGTTGTGTAACATGCAGGGGTCTGCTGCACAGATGTTTCCTTCAGCCTCTTCACAGGAGGAAATTCTGAAAGCTGCGCACTGCAGGAAGCAGCAGCAGTGTGCCCTTCAACATGACCAGGCGTGTAACATTATGGGCTTTAGAAGATATGTGTCGGCAACCCTGCCCTGAGCAAACGCACAGCACAGAACCCTTTTCTTCCAAAAGTGTAACATCGACAAAGAAACACATGGGTAGAACACAATGGAAGCCAAAGAAAATTTGGCGAAAACACCATTTACGTTTCTTTTTACTTATAAATAAATGTTACGTTTTTAAATACCTTTAATGTGGTGAATCAAGAAATATTCAACTGAAATTGCATGTGATGAGAGTGATAAAATCCAGATGCAACTTGTTAGCACAATTGCCAGTGCTAACCCGCTGAAAGCGCAGCTTACTTTTGTGAACTTTTCCTTTGCCACCATTACTTTTACAGGCCTCAGAATATAAACTGACATATCCAATTAACTATAAGCCTTGGATGAAGTGTATACAAAGGTTTAGGAACTGTGAGTTTTAATGCACAGGGATCGGGGACAATGGTTATATGGACAGTGAAGCGGGGTCGGGGGCTGTTCGAGGCATGGGGAAAAAGAGCACAATCTCTTGCAACTATTTTGTGGGACATTCACCTAAAAATCCATTCTTACTGCAAATAATTCTGAATTTGTTCCACACTTGCATAAAAAAGGCTTAGGCACCTGGACACCTAGCTTGCCACTTTTCTGTGGGCTCCAGTTCCTGCTTCTTCCAGACTGATCCAGTGACACAGCAGCTTTCCGGGATTTGCCCCTGGACTTTTCCCCACCAGGTGTTCCCACTCACTGTTCTTACCGCCAACAGAAGCCCAGCCCACCCCAGGACCTACAAAATTCAGGCCACAGTGCAACCACATCAGTAGGTACCTGGACACCTACCTTGTCACTTGCATGTGGCCTCCAGTTCTTGCTTATTCCAGTCTGATCCTATGACACTGCAGCTGCCTGTGTTTTCCCCACTGGGAATTTCCCACTCACCGTTCTTCCCGCTAACAGAAGCTCTGCCCACCCCAAAACATACTTTATGCAGGCTACAGCGCAACCACGCAGGGAGCATGCTGCTGGCGCGACGAAGGCACACCAAAGGCAAGCAAATCTGCGCGCCTCCTCACCTGGACCATATCCAGCGCCGCAACCCCTGGCCCTGCCACCCCCGAAGATACACCATCACCAAGCTTTACACCCTTGACCACAGACGCTGCAACAAACAATGACACTGCACTGACCCACACTTCACAGTCGGACCTTTCCCCTGCATCCACGGACACTTCACCTACCACTGCACACACACCAGTCCACTGACCAGCAGCACCCCAAGCAAACCACAGACACCACTTGAACAAAAAAAATAACATGCATGCACCCTTTTCAACACACGCTCACTATGCATGCATTCCACTGAATTATGAGAACTTATCGCCACCATCGAACCCAATATCGTCTTCCTGACTGAGACCTGGCTCAACTCGACATCCACCCCAGTCATTTTCATAGTGATCCCTGGCAGATATAACATCACTCACCAGGACTACAGGTACAAGCGGGAGGAGGAGCCGCCACCATCAACAAAGAGACCATACAGTATACTACCAACACAACCACCATCCTAATGGAACATCTCAACTTCAAGCTCCACACGAACAACAAGATAACTATCAGAACACTTTCGCATACCAACCCCCAGACCTGTGCTCTAGCTTCTGTAACACCATCGCAGACTTCATTGCTCCCCTAACCTTAGACTCCATGAACCACATCTTCCTCTGCGATCTATCAGCTAGATTCATCAACGTAAAATCGGCTCACAAAGGGCCAGATTCTGAGAATCTGGCCCTTTGCGAGAGCAAATTTTGCATTTGGGATTCATCATCCCAAATGCAAAAATCGTTATTATAGAATTCGCAAATCTGCAAGGAATTGCATTTAAGTAATCTCTATTTGAGATTCCTTAAATGCAATTCATGAAACATTTAAAAATTGCGAATTCGCAATATAGGGCCGCTATTTACCGCGAAGTCAAACCTCGTGGTAAATAGCAGAAACTTAGAAAAATGCACTTAAGTGCATTTTTCTAAGTTGTATGTTACACACACACATGTCCTTGGGACATGTTTGTGCGTAACACCAGCATGCAATATCATTTCAGGGGTGCAACAGGGTGTCCTTTGGACACCCCTTCACCCTTGAAATCGCAAACTCAAAATGCGAATCGCTAATAGCGATTCACACATTGATATGTCTTCCCATTCATTCCTATGAGCCTTTAGGCCCATAGGAATGAATGGGGAGTTATTCCTTATTTGCGATTAGCAATTAGCTAATCGCAAATAAGGAAGCTGTAGGAATCGCAAAAAATATTGTGATTCCTACATGAATCCCGTTTTGCGAGTCTGTAATAGCGATTCCTTATTAATCGCTATTACAGACTCGCAAAACATGCCGATGATGAATCTAGGGGTAAATTTCCACATTGATGACCCCAAAAACAAAAACACAGCACACCGCCTCAACAGTAAGAGAAGCCTTTAATTGGCCCAGACTGTCTACGACCATACATACATCGCAGGACACACGCTGGACCCAATTTCCACCTCCATCAACCGTGTAAAATACAGGCAAGTCACAGAACTCACATGGACCGATCACTCCGTCATCCACATCAGCATCTCCAGTCACCACACAGCCACTCCCAAGATGACCAACGCCCCCCTTCAGAGTTGAAACAAAATCTCAGATACCAGCTGGGTTAATGCCCTCAACACCTCCAATCCTACTACCACCAGCAATCTTGAACAGGGAGTGAAAGACTTCAATGCCTGGATCACCAATTGTATAGACAGCATCATCCCCATCAAGAGCAACATCCAGAGAAAACCCTCCAAAAAGGCCAGCTGGTACACTCAAGAACAGCAAAACGGGACGGCAAGCAGATGGAGAGAAGATGGCGCACCACAAGGACACCTATGACAGAGTAGCCTTCAAGAACTCCTTCAACCTCTAACACTGCCTGTGGACGGCAACAAAGAAGACAGCCCTTACCGTACACATCGAAACCAGCGCCAACAACACCTAGTAACTTATCAACATCCTTAAGAAATTCTCCAACCTGGCTGTCAGCAAAAACAACATCAAACCCTCACAGGAGCTGTGCAGCAACCTCACCCACATCTTCCACAAGATCGCAATCACATACAGAAACTTCGAACCCCAACCCACACCTATGGACTTCCTTGTCAGATACACCACCACGTAACCAACACAAACCACACACTGACCACCTGGAACATCCTCTCCATCTAGGACACCACCTCCACCAGGAAATCCATCCCCTCTGGAGCTTCCAGAGACCCATACCTGCACCACATATTCAACATCGGAACCAAAGGGTCAGCCAGGAATTCACAAGCCTACTCAACACCTCTATCACCACTGCAACATTTCCTGATGCCTGTAAACACGCCAAAAACAGTCCACTACTCAAAAAACCCTCCACCGACCCCAGCAAACTCAAAAACTACCAGCCAATCTCTCCCATTCCCAGTGGGGGTACTGGAAAAGATCATCAACAATCAACTCATGACACACCTGGAGCAGAACCAGCTACTTGATGCCTCCCAATCTGGCTTCCGCAGCAATCACAGCTCCGAAACCACACTGATCTAACCCTCCTCGACCAAGGAGAAACAGCAACTTTTACCCTCCTCAAGCTCTCAGCAGCCTTCAACATCATATCCCACCACATGCTGATAAAAAATACTTAACCACATTGGCTTCCACAGGGACGTGCTCAGAAGGATCACCTCCTTCCTCACTGGAAGAACCCAAAGGATCCATCTCCCCCTTTCACCTCTGAATCCAAAGAGGCCACCTGCAAAGCCCCTCAGGGCTCATCCCTCAGCCCCATGCCCATCAACGCATATATGACCCCCCTGGCCAACATCGGCAGATCCCACAGTTTCAACATAATTTCCTATGCAGACAACATCCAACTCATTTTCACTCATTGATGGACCGCCACCATCAGAACTAACTTCCACAGATGCATGACAAATGTCGCCGACCCGATGAAGAACAACTGACAGCAGATGAACACAGACAAGATGGAAGTACTGATCTTTGGCAACAGCAGCAGCATATGGAACGACTCCTGGTTGCCATCAGACCTAGGACCTGCACCCACTCCCTCCGACCAAGTTAGAAACCTCAGAATCATCATTGACAGCAAACTCACTATGAAAACAAAGATCAGCGCCATCTCATCCACCTGCTTCCTAACTCTGCTTATGCTTTATCATATCTTCAAGAGTCTACCCCTACATACGAGACACACCATGACACAGGCCCTCATCATCAGCTGAACGGACTATGGCAACGCCCTCTATGTAGGAATGGCTGCACACGTCCTACAGACACTTCAGACCATACAGAATGCTGCAGCCATACTCATCCTCGGCCTTCCCAGACAAATCAACATTGCATCCCACCTCATGCAACGCTACTGGCTCCCCATACAGAAAAGATGCCGATTCAAGCTGTTGACCCAAGCACACAAGGCTCTACACAATGAAGGACCCGCATATAATAACCACCACCTGAACTTCCACCAACGGTCAAGAAGACTACGGTTCACCTCCCTTTCACTTGCCCATACACCCCGCATTGACTGAATCAGAAGTGGAGGACGTTCCTTCTCACACATCGCAGCATAGACCTGGAACAGCCTCCCCACAAATCTCCAGACCATCACCTTACTTCTGGAATTCCGAATGGCCCTCAAGACCTTGCAGTTCGAATAATGCAAGCCTCTGGATACCCTATTGGGCGATGAGCCGCGCTTTATAAATCCTGACTGATTGATTGAATTGTAAAGCACAGACCAAGGTTCCCTTTCATGAAATGAAATGTATACATGTAGAGTTTGGCTTGGTCCAAATTGAGTTGGCATGGTGAGCAAGAAGATGATGGGTTAGAGTGTAAACCCGAGCAATTGTCAGTTGCAAGCAGCCTTCCATCACTGTATGTGTGTTTCAGGAAGTACCTTAAGTGCAATGTGTAGGAGAGTAGGATCTTACCATGGTTACCCCCACTTTTTGCTGTGTTTCACTGATTTATCGACTTTAGTCTGGCTGTGGCCCTGCTAACCAGGACCCCAGCCTAGCTGCTTCCTCTCTAAATTGATTGCATGTACATTAGGTACGCTCCAGATTATTTTCTGGGTCACCCTTATGAGTCCCTAGTATATGGTACCTTAGGTACCAAGGGCATAGGGACCCTAGAGGCCTACCAGGGGCTGAAGCATGTATTATGCCACCCCTGGAAAGCCTTCCAAAATGGCAAAACAGGTCTGCTACTGCAGCCTGGATAAGGTGGTACTTGTGCCCCTTACTTAGATATAGTATACCTATATCTACCTATATATATAGATGGCAATCCTGAAGGCAGAGTGCTTAGTTTTGTGTGAAAGGGTGCCCAAGCATGAGCTGAGCCCCTCTGCAGCTTTCGGAATCCCTTTCTTATAGCTGTTCTATGATACAGCCATACCATATACTCTTAAGTGCATTATAACCTTGCGGTAAATGCTAACTTTGGAATGGCTGCATCAAAACATGTTGTGTTTGGTGTCAAACACTTTGGAATACTGCCCCCCCCTGCCAGTCCTGGCGGCGGGGATAGCATTCCACCCTTCTAGAGGGAGAAAACATGTACACACTGGTAAACTCGGTAGAAGTTAAACAGAGCCCCTGCATCACAAAATGGATGCTGCTGCCACGGACACGAGTCTGACCTCCTGCTGCTGGATGAAACTCCTGCAGAGAAGGCCTGGACAATAGGCTTCCTGCCAGCAGCACCTCCCCAGACAGGCTTTAGTGTATTGGGGCAGGGTGGGTTGCATTCAGTGAATGCTTTCCAGACAGTGCTTGGGGCACACAAAGTGTCCCCGTGCATTTCCTAGTTCAAACCGTTTGCTGGGGCACTCAGCCCCAGTTCTGGCATGAAACTGGACAAAGGGGTAGGGAAACTACCTTTACAACGCAACTTTTACAACTTACTACCATTACAACGAAACTTTTACAACGCAACATCCATTACAACGCAACTATTACAATGCATGACACTACAACGCATACCACTACAACGCATGTCATTAAAACACAGTCATTACAACGGATCACTGAAATAATATCGAGGGACAAAATATCGACTTGCCAAAATATCGTGGACAAAATATCGACAGTCAAAATATCGAGTTTGTATCTACAAACAGGTAAGTACAAAAATATCGAGTACAAAATATCGTTAACAATAATATAGATGTAAAAAATATCGACTTTATTAAAAACAGTGTTAAATTAAATTAATATTAAATTTTAATTACTAAAATATACTTAAAACTACTTAAATTAAATTATAATAATTAAATAATAAATGAAAATAATAAAAATAATTTTTTACAATCTTATTTGTTGACCCTGAACCCTAAAAATACCCCTTTACCCAAAAACCCAAAACTGACCCTGAACCCTAAAAATACCCCTTTACCCAAAAACCCAAAACTGACCCTGAACCCTAAAAATACCCCTTTACCCAAAAACTGAAAACTGACCCTGAACCCTAAAAATGCCCCTTTACCCAAAAACTGAAAACTGACCCTGAACCCTAAAAATACCCCTTTGCCCAAGAACTGAAAACTGACCCTGAACCCTAAAAATAGCCCTTTACCCATGAACTGAAAACTGACCCTGAACCCTAAAAATACCCCTTTACCCATGAACTGAAAACTGACCCTGAACCCTAAAAATACCCCTTTACCCTAAAACTGAAAACTGACCCTGAACCCTAAAAATGCCCCTTTACCCAAAAACTGAAAACTGACCCTGAACCCCAAAAATACCCCTTTACCCTAAAACTGAAAACTGACCCTGAACCCTAAAAATGCTCCTTTACCCAAAATGTATCAATATTGTTTAATTACCAATTAATTATTAATTAACAATAACAATAAAGTAAATATATTAGAACATTAGCTGTAATTATTTTAATAATTAATATTATTTTTTCCAAATTAATTACTTAAAAATAACACAAAATTATATATATTAAAAATTTACTCTAATTAATGTAATTAACTAATTACAATTAATTAATTAACAATTAATTACTAATACAAAATATGTTCAAAATTATATTAATTAATTAACTAATTAATAATAATTAATTATCAATTAATTATTAATTAAAAATATTAACTAACTTATATTAATTAATTAATTATTATTAAATTACTTCCCACCCTATTCCCCTATAAACCCACAACCCGCTACAGAATTACATTACGCAATTATTATAAAAACAAAATTCATTTAATAAAATATTTTATAACATTAATACACACTATTCACACATATTATTACATAAAAATACACTATAAAATATTATATATTATTAAAAATTCGATATTTTTGCTATCTATATTTTATACAGTCGATATTACTTCACTTACCTGAAAAACGATATTTTTGTAGTCGATATTATGTCCAGTCGATATTTTGTCCAGTCTATATTTAAAACTCGATATTATGTCCAGTCGATATTTTGGAGTCGATATTTTGTCTGTACACCCATTACAACGCATACCATTATAACGCATACCATCACAACGCATAGTACCCTTACACTATCCAACACTTACCCTACTGTTGCACCCCCTGGAGTTAGAATAGTAATTTTTACCCCTACACTATCCAACACTTACCCTACTGTTGCACCCCCTGGAGTTAGAATAGTAATGTTTACCCCTACACTATCCAACACTTACCCTACTGTTGCACCCCCTGGAGTTAGAATAGTAATTTTTACCCCTACACTATCCAATACTTACCATACATGCAATGTAATGGTATGCGTTGTAATGGTATGCTTTGTAAAGGTAGTATGCTTTGTAATGGAATGCGTTGTAAAGGTAGTTTTTAAAAATTTGTTGTAATGGCATGCGTTGTAATGGATGTTGCATTGTAAAAAATGTGTTGTAAAGGTATGCGTTGTAAAAGTAAGTGTTGTAACGTCATACATTCAAGGGGAAGGGGTATAACCTCCCATAGGTGGGACCTTAAAGTTAGTCCAACCCCTAAACTTAGTATAAGTATAGGAACCCAGTCCCTAGAACTTTAGATCACCCTGGACGAAACTCTGAAACATAAATCTTGGATCTTCGACATTCCATATCGACTGGAAGACGGAAGAAATCTCCCTTAGGGTCAAGGAGTGAATTCCCTGTTCAAACAGGCACCAAAGAAGCATCTTGCCGGTCTGCATTTTTGAGGCTCCTGCCGGATCCCGAAGAATCTGGGACACAGGACACAGACTTCCAGACATCTCCGAGGCTGACACGAGTCCCCAGCAGAGCTGAGACCTGTAGCTATCACAAGAGACGTGGGACCGGAACTCCTGGACATCCTGCACATTTGATAGTGCATCAACTTCCCGAGCTTTCCTGAAGTTGTGCATTGGGCTACTTGTAGTGCAAGCCCTGAGCACCTTTTGCACCAAAGCTTAGAGGCCTACAATCCACGAGTGTTCTGTGGGCCCGCTTCAAGCATTTCTGCTCGAGGCCCCTTCACGATCCCTGGTCCGTTGACTGGTGGGTCCCCACAAAGGAATTTACTTTGTTTCTTGAGCTTCTCTGGTTGCTCCAGACGTGCCCTGATTCCCCTCCAAAGGGTGAGGCCCTCAGACCTTGCTGGTCTGCTCCGAAGCCAATCTTGTCATCTTGCGTGGGTTGCTGTTGCCAAGTCTTGTTGGGTCAAATCCAGACACCGACGTCGTGATCCGACGTAGGACAGCTCGAATCCTGCTCCTGGTTGTCATCGACGCCTCCTGGACCTCGTGGCTGAAGAGTCAAGCTTCACTTGCATCACCCGAAAGCACCCGGTATCGGCTGGCATTTTCTTGTCGCCTTCCTGTTCACTGGCTAGTGACCCAGACTCTGTCCCCTCTGCTTTCAGGTTCTTCAGATCTCTGATCCACCCTTGGATCCATCTGGACACTCTTCATCTGGTCGCCTGCAGCACTTCTTTGCAGCTCTCCATTGGAAACGCTGACGAAACCCGACATGAAAAGACATCTATGCACCCGGCTTCCCTGGGTGAGGTAACACAAGTTCTTCGGTGCTCCCGTGGGTCTTGACTCTCGAAGTGTCCAGTACTGAAGGGGTTTTACCAAGTCCACTCCTAAGTGTTCTTATTCTTTAAAATTCTAAATCTAACTTTCTCCGTAGAAGTCAATGGTGATTCGTGGCTGTGTTTAAACACTGCACGTGTCCCCAGTGGTTCTCCTGCGTCCCTACCTTGGGTGGTTCCTGGTTGCCCCAGCGGTTCTACATGCTCTAGGCCTTGTCTCTATGTTGAGAGCTGTACTTATACCACTTTCTTAGTATATGGTTTGTGAGGCCCCTAGGGCAAAACGTATACTGTGCTAATTTACTGTGTGCTATTTAAGTTCTTGTATTGTACTTTTGCCTCTAGCCTCATAAAGAGACTAGGGGGGTGTGTTTAGAATAAATACATATATTTTATATATATACCTGGTGTGGTTCTGCTTTCTTTTGATCATTCAAGAGATTATAGACTGGTAAAACAAGCTGCTTTACATTCCTTCAAGACTTAGCCTGAAGGCTGCTCTCCACAGCTACCAATAGGATAGATTTCTATAAAGGTTGTCTAAACCTACCATCAATAAGGGTCGTTTGGGCTGGTGCAAGGTGCCCACTAGAATAGTGGACATTATAGGCCAGGCCAACTTCTCACAGCATGGGTATGCACAGATGTGGGTCCCAAGCTCGCTGTGTCACTGGAACCTAGCTGTATGCGGCTGATAAGCTCTTTCCTAGGGTGAAACTGGTCCTGAGTTGCTTGTGTTCCGGTTCAAGGACGACCTGGCCTGGCAATTTAGGCTGGACTATTTCCATAAGGAACAGGTTCAAGACTGATTTGCATATGGTTGGATCCAAACTGAGGGGCCATGGTGAGCAAAATAATGATCGGCAGTGGTTAGACTTATTGCAAACAGCCTCCCTTCACTGTTTGTGTGTTGCCTGTAGCATTTCTTCAATTAAAATGTGCTTTTGCAATCATTCTCTTGTAAGTGTGCACTGTTTTGTTATTCACCATTTCCAACTGTAGATTTGTATCTAGGTGTACGTTTACATGTCTTCGCCCCTTCTTTTCAGGAGGTGGAGCATCCTCCAATGTAATAAAGTTGCTACTAGTAACTTTACAACAGTATTTTATGTTCTGCCTAGTTGGCAGACATGTCTGATGTGGGTGCAGGGCGGAACCTTTACCAGAAGGAAGGACGCCTCTGCCACCTAGATGGCGTCTTTTGCATGATATGGAACAGACAATTCAGATATACCTTATCTAAAACAAACACAACTGACACCCATTCACTTCAAACCATATATATATATAGACAATAACCCAGCTACAACTATTTTCTCCTCCATTACGTCATGAACTTGCAGCCACCAGGAACCACGCTCCGCCTCAAGGATGTAGGGAAGTCTTAAGAGGAAAATATTTTTTTACTGAGGAGAAAATGGCCTTTGTAGTGAACTTTGTGGCAAAGCCTTACAAAAATCTATGTGGCCTGCCTCCATTCACTCTCAGTGGAACACAGAATTAACCTAGTGGCAGGAGCTGAAAGACTCTGTCCATTAATTGGGGGACATTAAGATGAAATGGCAGAATGTGAGGATGTGGGTGAAAGAGAAGTTCTCCAAATTCAGCTACCTCAAGCTAATCATGGAGAATCATGTTGATCCTGTTTCTGTGTCACTCCCCTCAAGGAAGCTGTCCTCTCCGTAATGCGCCTTCATCTGCTCTATGGGCTGTCTGGTAAGATATTCACTCACTCTCTGTCCATACAACTTCTTCCACAAACTCTGTGATCTTCTTGTATTTAATGGGGATACTGAGAACCTGACGATGATGCTGAACCACCTACAAGTGTAGGCTGGAGGGCAAACCCAGAAGAATACCCACTTCTTCCTGATGCAAATATCTTGGTGAACAACACTGCCCAAGAAGAAGAAGAGGCAGAGGAGGAGGGGGTGAAAGAGGAGGAGAAGTAGGACATTGTTGCCCCCACACAACCGTGTCTTCTCCTAGGTATGTACATGAAGGAGGAGTAGGAGGAGGGTAATAAGGTGCAGCTGGAGGTCCCAATGGCATGGCGGTTAAGAAGGGCGTGGGTGCAGATCAAGATGTTGGAGAGACCTGGCTTTCAGATACAACAGGAAGTTCTTGTTCAAAGCTAGTAGAAACCCCTTTATCTTTCTCCTCCTGAATGATGGTATCCTACTCTTCCACCCCCACAGTTGGTTCAGCTGTCTCCACCAGAAGTCTTTTAGTGATAACGCATGTTTGTCTGTGGACAGGTGCACTTTACCTGTTGGTCTGGCACTCCTCTTTCTTACTGCTGGTGGAAAGCTGTCATGCCTGCTTTGCATTTGAGGATATGGATGGTCACCCCAGGTGCTTCTCTGTTGTCCCTTGTCCAGTAGTGTCCACTGACAAGGCATGAGTACAAAAAAGGACAGCATGAGTGCATATGTCCAACTGATATATTGGGTCATAAATGCTTTTCTAAGTAATGATACCCCTAAATCAAACATAGATTGACATTGTGTAGACTTTCACTAACTCTCTCATGATAATGTGAAAGTCAATATCAAGGTTAATTGTAATTGTAAAACATTTGTAGAGCGCATGGTTACCCGACGGCATCCCAGCACTAGAGGCCACCGCTCATGAACTAGGTGCAGGTTTATGGGAACAGAAACGTTTTTATGCGTTTCCGGAAGACCAAATGATTGGTCTCACATCGAATATCAAAGGGGAGAGCATTCCACAACCTTGCTGCATTATACGAAAAGAAGCACCTCTTTGTACGTGCTTTCCTTATTTTTGGAACAGTTACAAACATGAATACATTTTTTTGTACCAGTAGGTTGAAAATGTTAGATTAGTCATATCAATCCTTCAACACAGGACATATCTCTGTCTTCACAACCATGAAATGAATTAAAAGTCATGATAAAGAAAGAGAAATTCAGTCCAATTAACATTAGCTTGCTGTCTATCCCAGAAATTAGGGGCAGATTTACAAGAAACTGATGCATCTGTAGAGATACGTCTGTTTCCCTGCGCCATCCTGCTATACTTTTGCACCACCATGGATGCACTGTATTTACAGTACGGCGCACCATGGCGTGAGGATTGAAAGGTATTATGTGACGCAGGGTTTTACAACATGGCGCATCTCCCTCGATGCATAGCGTTTGTAAATTGGCCTGCCGACGTTGTGTAAAAAAGTGACGCAATGGTGGTGCAAGGAGGTGCAAGGGGCTTGTAAATCTGCCCCAGGTTTTTAAGTAAAACCTAGTGATTGTTACCCGGATTTCGAATTTAAATTAAAAAATATATAAATTTCCTATAAAAAGCATTGTAGGTATTTAATGCATTGAAGGAAATATATATCATAGGTGAATTGAAAGCCTGTCAAGAAACACAATATCAGTCTTATATACAGATACTTTGGCAAAATACAAATGTAACTTAAGTGAAGTGTAATTATGTTAGATATATATATTTTGGACAAGAAATATGATGTAATTACAATTCTATTGTGTCACCGCCAACTGATTCACTTTCTATACTTCAATGTAACATTTACAGTTTATATATTTATACTAATATAATAAAGAGAGAGCCCAAAAATTTGAGGCGGGTAATCTCAGGAACCACGGCACCAATCACAACACCAAATACAGCGTTGGAAAGGGCAGTTGCAGCAGAAGGACATAGGCTATGCAGACGGCCACCATATACATTTAAAAGGTAAAAGAACCGTGCCAGCAATGTAGTCCCTTGTGGGCGTGTGCTGGGGGCGTGACAAACACTGGGGGCCTGTGGTACGTTCCACCCTTCATGCCATGTCTCATATCGTTTGCGATGGGCGTGTGCTGGGGGCGTGGGCGTGTGTGGGGCGCGGGATTACGGGGAAAAAAAGCGAGCGTTGTGCCCAATATTTCATTGCTTTTTCTTCCCAGGTTCTGAACATTCCAGCTTCGGGTGTGCTTGCCCCACGCTCCCAGTGACATGCACCTGCTTTACTGTATGGAGGTCAGGCATGGCGCTATTCCCAAGGGCCGGAAGGAGCACAAACAGGGGACATTGCGCAGGAAATGTAATCTCGCCTTAACTTCCGGTGACGCCTGAAGCGCACACTGGAAATTTTCCACTTTTGTTGCGCACAGGCCTCGCGCCACGCACATCCGGACACAAGCCAAGCCTCCACGGAAATAGCAAGAAAGGGACTATCCCTCCCCCGGGAATATGTGATGATATTCCGCAAACCAACATCCCGCATACCATCACTCCGCAATTTTTATAACGCAGGACTATCACTCCACAAAGACATAATTTCTAAAACTTTTACAATGCATATGACTTTATCACGCTTGCCATTATAACTCAAATGCATGTGTGGTAAATTCATATACATTGTAAAAGTACATTATTAAAACATCAAATATATGTTTGTATATATGTGTATTTACATATATATATATATATATATATATATATATATATATATATATATATATATATATATATGGCTGCAACAAATCGTCAATCTTAAAACTTCCAGAAAGCTTGAAAAAGACGACAGCTGACCCAAAAAGTAAAGTGCTTTGATTTATTGTGGTAGACCCCGCACCTCCGCTATGACGCGTTTCGAGCCCCAATGGCCCTTGATCACATGACACACTATGGAGTGCTCACAGGTTATTTAAAGTGACAGTGCATACATTGTGCTCATTTGCAAATTAAGCGTCATCATAGACCTAGAAGATACATAGTTGGCTCCAAGCATTGCAACAATTTAAAATAAATTAAATGTTATTATTTTAAAAGGTAGTTTTTTTACAAATAATTCATAATGGTCATGAATAATCAATTCATAGCTGAAAACGGAGATTAATACTAAAATATTAATTAAAAACCAATGCAACATTAATAGAGCAAAAATGCGCTTGTATTGTTGTGCATATGTGTAACGATGTTTAATACATATTTAGTTAACAGATGTCAAGATTAAAACACCTTATGCAATGTTTACAGTGTGTGGGTATCAACACTGACGTCCTATATGTGACCCACTATTGTGCCTAAGTGGGCAGACAAATTGATGATCTTGATAAAGTGCAAACAAAAGTGCATATATCAAAATTTATAGTACAGAACAACCTGTGCAGAATATGAATAATCTGCAAAATACGCAATAATATAAAAATTAATTAAATATAAACAGTGACGGAAAAGGCAAACATGTTAAAATAACAATGTTCCTGGTAAAGACAAGTCAATGATGTAAAATCTATAAGACCAATGTAAAATGAATGAATAGCCCTAAGAGCAAAGTACGCATAAAACCAACCGCTTAAAGACACATATAGAAATCCTCACTGGAATTAAGACCTCATGGATGTTTACTATCGAGGTCCAAAATATAATGCGTTTCAAGTTTACGCAGGATCCCCTCTCTATTTCCTCTACTTCTGAGAGGCATGACTGCATCAATCACAAATAACTTTAAAAATTTCAGATCTCGCTGATGACAGTCATTGAAATGCCTAGCGACTGGATATGTTTCATCGCAGTTGGTGATAGACCTCATGTGCTGGAGCACCCTTTTGTAAACCTGAAGTTTAGTGCTCCCTACATATTTAAGGGCACAAGGGCACTCTAGCACATATATAGCATACTCTGTTTTACATGTAAGGTATTTAGTGATTGGAATAGCCTTATCTTTGAAAGGTGTGGTGTAAGAAAGCGTGTTCACTCCATGCTTGCATGCCTTACAGGATGTACATTTAAAAAATCCTGTATATGAGCTAAGCCAGTTTGTCTTAGCCAAGACTTCTGGACTGCTACTGACTAGGCTGTTATGCATTGAGGCCGCTTTTCTATATGTAATGGTGGGAGATATACAGGATCCCATATTAAGACTAGGATCATTTCTGATAAGAGCCCAATGCTTAACCATAATATTACGTATGGCAAAATGTTGTTTACTGTATGTAAAGACTAATCTGGTCGGTTCCGTATTTGACATGGTACTGATGGCTTTTTTCGTTGTTTTGGTTGTGAGTGCCTCATCTCTAGTCAGAGCATCTGTACGTTTCATAGCTGCTTTGATTGTTTTATCCGGATAGCCTCTAGCTAGGAAACGCAAACGGCATAATAATATATATATACACACATTTTTTTTATTTACTTAAAACATTTATTCTTTTAAATTGCATTATTTATATTATTTTTATTTATTATTTTATTTTATTACCCTTTACACCCTAAAAACCAATCCCACCCTGCTCCCTTTAAATACCCCTGTACCCCATAATCATAACCCACCCTTACTCCTTAAAATACCCACACACCCTTAAACACTAACCCATCTTAACCCTATAAATATACCCTGTACCCCAAAACCGAAACCTATCCCTAAACCCTAAAAATACCCCTGTACCCCAAAACCCGAACCTAGCCCTGAACCCTTAAAATACCCCTGTACCCCAAAACCCAAACCTACCCTTGAACCCTAAAAATACCCCTATACCCTAAAACCCAAACCTAGCCCTAAACCCTAAAAATACCCCTGTACCCCAAAACCCATACCTCTCCCTAAACCCTAAAACTACCCCTGTACCCCATGACCCAAAACTATATCTGAAACCTTAAAATACCCAAACACCCCAAAACATATACCTCAGTACCCCAAAACATATACCCCTATACCCATACTTACCTTTTCCAAACATTAAAAAAAAATGCTTTTACCATTCATGCATTTACAACCAATTTCGTTGTAAATGTATGTGTGGTAAAAGCATATAAAATGTAATTCCATGTGTTATAATGGCATTGCGGCGTCATGGTACTTTCCTAATGAAAGTATGCGGAGTGATGGTATGCGGAAAGAAAGTTGCGTAATAATGGGTTTTTACCCTCCCCCAGTAAGTACATTGGTGGCACGGCGGCCCACATCTCCAGCAACATACTCATATTTTTTCACCACCCAGTTTAAAAATGCACAGGTCTCTCTCATTGACGACCAGCACCGACATACTCTTTTAGACACACCTCCCGCCACAAGTTATAGAATTGCGAACTTTAGAGCTAGGGAGCTACGTTCGAATCTCGGCATCAGCTCAACATCCTGTGATTCCAGGAAAATCGCTTTGTCTCCCTGTGCCTACCACAAATGAATGTGTTCTTCTGTAATGTAAATTGTGCTAATGCCATGTTGTCGTGTTCGCGCTATATAATTTTGCAAGGAAAAATATTGTAGGGAAACTTGAGTTCACACACTACTGAACGAACACTCTTAAGTGCATCAGCAGTGCACTGTGAATCGGAGCGTTTCACAGGCCTGTCACAGATAAGAAATGCTATCAAAACGAAATCCTACAAAACAATATACTACTGGCCGGCAGAAATTCATACCCGGACAACGTCGGGACGGGCTGCTAGTATATATATATGTATATATATATATATATTTTTGACACAAAGGGAGCGGCACACCAAATTTCTTTTGAAGCCTTTTAATCAGCGCTTCACCCCACCAACGCGTTTCAGCCTCACAGGGCTTTGCTCACGGTTAGTAAGTCCTTCTACTATTTTCGTTTTTATACTAGCCCATGTTAGCCTTAGGTGGCATTATGGGAGTTGTAGTTTGAAAACAGTATATTTACAATTTCAACATTAAAAAACAGAAAGACCGGTGTGTCATTAGTATCATGCACTAGTCTCGACATGTTAAATCACATGAGCTAATTAAATTATTTATAATTGGAATGGTTCCAATGATTACAATCAGTTCGTGGTCGGGTTTAGTACCCAATGAAATCAGAAAAGTCACTTAAACTGGTACTATCAAGGTCATATATATATATATATATATAAATCGTGAAGTTCGGCAAACGCCAACCAACGCCATGACTCCTCCTCAAGTCGACAGCGGTTCGTGCTGGATGGCGAATCCGTATATCAAGTCAAACCCACACTCTAATAGTTGTATTAATTCACAAGGTAAGTATGAAAACGTGAACTCCAAACTGCATCAAATAGATTTTATTTGACGGACTTCAAGGCAACAAAGTAAATACTCGACGCGTTTCGGGAAACACCCTTGGTCACGAGTCAAGTATTGAGTATTTGATTCGTTTAAACAACAAAAACATGTGATCACCGTGCATCATGAACAAAAACAACAGACTACTTTACGCGCTTCCAATGCGCTAAGTAGTCAGAAAGTGCCTATATAATTCAGTTTCTGCGTATAATTTTAACATTTAGTTCCGCGTGTAATTCTTAACAAAATGAACTGATACGAGAGAAATAAAAATTCAAATTACATTGAAAATCGATTTCAGTAAATTGATATATATACACATGTTGTTTCTGGGGTAACGGTGTTAATAAAGTTTTCATTTAAACAGTTTTTTCACTCAGCTCGATTGTTGCCCCAGTGGGCAAGAAGCGCTTAAACCAAGAAACGATCAAAGGATCAATAATCTAATATAGTCCAAGTGGCCATTGCGCTTACAAATTATGGAATATTTAGAAAGAAAACACTTGTCACTTAATGAATGCTACCAAACATTGAAAACATTCTTGATCATAAGCATCACCAACAATCCTGCCCATGTGGGCATTGATTTCAATATTATTCTCTCGATCTTTTTATGGAACAGTAGTGCAGAATTGTGTTAGAGGCACGTTCCCTGAAATAAAACCAAAATAATTATAAATCACATAGTTCATTCCCAAATTACATTAAAAACACACAAACTTGATAATCATACAGAGTTAAAAGAGATTTCATACGGGTACATATATTTCTGTCAGATTAGGATTCACAAAGTAGGAACAAACTCGGGGCTCCAAAGGGGAGAACAAGTCAGAGTTCATTATATTCATTTTGGGCTATTCAACCTAAATGTACTTCCATTTCTTCATCATTGTTGTGTCCTAACGGGGTCATTGTTCTGTATTGAATTATGATTTTAGATTCTACAGACACTACAAGACACTACAAGTCCCACAAGCCTTCTCCTGCCTATAAAAAGAACCTGGTATGAAGACTCTCCTTATGTACATACTACTAGTGAATGCATTTTTAAAGTTGAGGCTTTCATTTCAACAAAATGGTGAAACGCTTTTTTCTATGCATCTTTCAGACACAAAGAATAAAAGCCCTAATGAGAGCCCAGGGACACTTGTCCTGGTCTCAAAACGCGTCGGCAGCTTTGGTGGAATAGAGCATTATTAATAAACAACATTAGGCTTGGCCAGTTCAGATATTATTAATTTTGAGTCATTCAGTTGTTCTCTATTCCCCATTCTTTCGATTTTTTCATTCATTGATTCTATATGTATGTGATATTTGTTTCCTGTTATGTATTAATTTCTTTGTAGGATGTTGGATGTTTAAATATCATTTTGACATTGTTTGTTTTTATGTGTATCAAACCATTTGTATATAAATTGAATGTACAGTCCTTATTCCTGTCTATTGATGATAAAATATATTTCTAAAATTTAAAAATAATTGGCATTGAATAAGCATGCCTGGTTGGGATGTAATAAATATTTTTCTAACCTGAAAACGTTTTTTCGTTCAAGTAAGAGTGGTTGAGGCAATTTTCATGTTGTATGCTGGACCTTTATCCTGGCACAGCTACAAAGGTAATTCCAGCATTTCCATCACTCTTTGCCTCTTCGCTGTGGACACCCGCTGAACTGGAGCTTGTGTTGTTGTCCGTCCAAATGTCTCTTCAAATTTGGGCCCAAGCTACTCTGCTCAGCTGGGTCTCAGAACCCTATAAAGCTGAGGGTAATCTTGGAGGATCGAATCACAAATAATGGGGTTGTCTTGTTCTGTGAAGCTAGGTGCCCTCTCTTCTGTTCTCTCAGACATAGTAAGGCTCTTGATTGGAAAAGTAGCATCAGCATGTAGAAAGATGCTGTTGTGGCGAGATGATGTCTCAGAATTACCTCAAAATGGCTGACTTCCTGTTTGCAATTTTTTTTGTGACGGTGGGCTAAGATGTCCATCTTGACAGCAGAGGTCCTCTTGGCATCTCAGACATCTTGCATGTTGATGGAGGTCCCATCCTGCATTCGAAGTCTCTGCACACAAGGATTGTGAATGTAACGTTTAAATGTAACTATAAATACAGGATAGCATGTTTGGTTGCAACGTTATGAAAATGAATCTATGTTATCCGAAGATGGTAAATGTGAATGTTATGCTAGTCTACCATACATCATTGACTATATACTGTCCAACTGCATAAATGCAGCAATCAAACTGGCACCTCAAGTGAAAAATCAGTTTGCTACTTTATCCAACACCTGTATAACTAGATCTCCTTTCTATGCCTGAAAACGGGAGCCTGAATCTGGGTGTAGATCATAACTAATGTCTTTATGTACACTACACACTACTACAACCTTGCACACAAATTTGAGAAACTACAGCAGAAGCCCACTTGTGTGGTCTAGGCATCTGAAATATGACATAAGAATCCCAAAAGTGCATTCAATGATGGCTCCTATGAATTTTGGCCCTATGATACCTCTTTTGAGGAAGTTTAGTTGGTCGTCTGAAGGATGTGAGGAGATGAAGAGAGAAGGCTTATCTGACATAACACACAACAAAGACAAGTGACATTTTCTTATATGTGATACTAGTCTAAATGTATTGCATTATGTCGACATACATGCAGTAACTGTTAGTGAAATGTGTTTCTCTCATGTTGTGATGAGTGTTGAGTTAGTGTGATTAAGATACCATCCACCAAATCCAAGTGGGCGATGTTTCAATACGCCTATGGGCCACATGTCACTAAGGTCCCCCTGTCAGAACCCCTTTGAGAGGGCCATGGGGCAAGCAGGGTTTAGGCATTTTGCTCCTGAAGTCCCCAGGCCCAGCTTACTATGGATTCTGAGTACCTGGGCCAAGTACCCCTTCTTCTTTTTACTTTCAAGGTATCCCAGCAGCCCAAGGCTCCCTCATGCTGGGAAGATGTGGATATAAGATAGTGAACACATGTAAGTAGGAAGGCACTGGTGTTCCAGGCTTTTGGGCAGGTGGTCTTGGATTCCCTGGGTGATGCCCCCACCCAGAAGGGAGACTAGCAGAACTAGGCCCACAGTCCTGGTCACAGGCAGATGTCTGGCTGCTTGGTAGATGAAAGTTTTTGGGGGTCTGAAACTCCAGTTTTTTGTCCATATCACAACACCAAGTGTTATTTAGGTTCTGAGTGTTTTATATTGAGGTTCTTCTTTTTTTGAAGGGTCCACTCCTCTGCTGCCGCTTCTTCTTGGAACGCAGTCTGTCACAACAGGAGTGTCTCCAAAGCTGATAGTGCCTCCACACAGGCCATGGGAATGACTAGAGTTCACACCTGGATGTCAGTCACAATCATATGTGCATCAAAGATTGTCTCAGGGCACCCAGCTCTACTCTTTATAATTCTTGTATCAGCCTCATCTCCTTTCTGAAATGTGCCCAGGCCCTTTCCTTGTGACCTCTTACTGAATAAAAGAGCACCCCTTGAAGTGTACAAGGGACGCCTGTCTCCCTCCTTTCCATCGTGCCCCTCCCCCAACAGCTTACAGGAATGCAGAAATACACAAATCTGTCTGGAAAGATCTCTCAACCTCCTTTCCATGTTCTCCCATGCAGGCCAGAGCATTCCATGTTTTGTACCATTCACAGGCACACATACACCCAGTGCGTGTATACAGCATACAAGCACTGCACAGTACTGTATCTGCATGTACTATACCACTCACAGCCAGTATATGGATTGAACATGTACATACTGCACAGCACTGTATCTTTTATTTACTGTGCCACTCATAGCCACACATACATCCATCGAACGCATTGAACTTGTACGCACCGCACACTTCATGTATTGCAGCACTCACAGGTACACACACATCTAGCACATTCATTTTCTCTGCATGTTCTGCACAACAAAACATCCTCCATGTACTGTACTACTCATAGGCACATGTACACCTAGCACATGCATTCACTATGCATGTACTGCCCTATACTGCATTATCCCTGTATTGTACTATATATACACCTAGCAGAGATACACCATTTCTGTGCTGTGCAATGCTTCATACGAAGCCGATGTAGGTCAAGGGTGAGTTAAGGACACATTAGCAGAACTTTAAAAATAAATGAGCCTGCAGGCATTACTCTAGTGACACAGGTTAAAAAGTACCTGGTCACACCTACTGATCACTACATGATATACTGCCACCACCACGCTCGTGCTCCTTAATTCCTGTTGAAGGCTGTAGCCTTCCACCACTATGAGAGAAGCACTTTGGCAGGCCTTCCTGGTCCAACAAGATTGAAATGCGTGAGACATGGCACACATACATTATACATGTTTGCCTCTGACAGCAAAACTCATCATTAGCGATCCAGACATCAATACAGTTGGGTCATCAGGCCTGGGGTGCACTTCTATTACCATGCAGAGGACTTTTCCACCCCAATGTCCCCCAACCAAGCAATATACAAGAGATGGTTGACTGAAGATGTAGCTGTTGTGTGTGCTTCCAGGAAATGCAGTGTGCAGATCAGTTAAGTAGCCCTTTGCTTCTCAGATATCTTGCATATTGAAGGAGTGTCAGCAGTGTCTGTTGTGGAAAAGGAGTTCCCTGTGGTCCGGTGACTGAAGTGCCATATGGGTACATCGCTAACACCTAAGACACAAGGGAAGTGACTAAAGCATAAACTTCCTTTGACACCCTTTGCTTTCTTAAAGTGACTGTTGCATGACGATAAAGTAATGAAACCTGATATTGATGCATCTCAGTACCTGATGCAAGCATCAAAACTGGCTTGCCTGTGATATGCCTACATTTTCAGAACTGACCCTCTGGAAAGAGCAAGTGGTCATGCAATGGAGTGCAGCCATAATTTTCACAAAAGCTTGCGTAGCCAGGTCTCTCCTGAACGGGAACACAAGCCACCTCAGACCGCAGGAATGAATATCGTTGATCTCTGTACTCTGAGGGATTGTTCACAAACTGCATTTGTTGTACTTTTAGTAGTCCTACAGTAGTATTACTCATATTAAAAAATGCAAATAACAAGCCTTGGTGTGGAGACCTCTTGTTCTCCAATCTTTTCAGCACAGAGATCTATGCAAGATGTGTGGAGATCACCACACATATAGGTATACATTTTGGTAATAAATTTGGGAAGGACCAGGGGAAGTAGCTTGAAAATAAGGAACACTCACTTCTAAATAGGTGTGGTTGTTGGAGAGGTAAGGAGATGCTTAGGAAGGAAGGAACACATACAAATATCAATACACAAAGGTTGCTGTTTGCAAACTATTCTTACAGCCAAAAGGTTCCATAACAGTAGTAAATGTACTCCTGCTCAGCCTTGGAGTAAGTCTTGCACAACACATGGCTACTTGCAGGAACTGCAATGCATTCATATAAAAAACCAATAGAGGTACATATAACAACAGGAAAAAACATATTTGTGAAACATTTATTTGATATGTTTCTTTGTTTTTCTTTTATTTATGTTTTTTAAATGTTTAACTTAGGGAGTATTGACTGTGGACTCCGATACCCATGGGAAACAATCACATACCAGCTAACCTTTGTATAGAGGAATATAAATTTGAAGAGGAGACAGAGGGTTTGAAGGCAAATAATCAACATCTTTACAATGTCCAGAGAATGCCAGATAACATGTCTCACATAAAATTGTACTTGACATATGAAAGTTCATTGAGGGAACAGGAGGACGACTACAGAATGGCCTCAGAGTGGGCTCCATGGTGGAGTGGACTGTCTCTGTAAAAATAACAGAAGAGGGCCCACCATCTTGCATTGTAATATCCTCCACTGCCACAAAGACACTACCCACAGCCACATAACCGAGACACCCTCCAAAAAAGCATTGCTGGAGTCAATGAGTCTGAATCTCAATTGTGAGACCAAAGGGACCCACCTGCTGGTTGAAATACCAGACTACAGGCCTCAGTGTGTATCATGCTAAAGTCTATTCAGTTATAACTTGGCATTCTGTTCCCTCTTTCCGTACATTTTTGCCTGTTTCTGCAACTCTCTTGCCTCTTTCTGCAGTTTTTTGCCTCCTTCTGCCTCTGTGTTGCTTCTTTCTACACCTGTCTTGTTTCTTTCTGCACCCCTATTGTCTCTGCACTCGTCTTTCCTCTTTCTCTACATTTCTTGCCCGTTACTGCATCTCACTTGCTTCTTTCTGCACTTTTCTTGCTTTTTTTACACCTCTGTTGCTTCTTTCAGAAATTCTCTAGCCTCTTTCTGCACTTCTCTTGCCTGTTTCTGCAACTCTCTTGCCTCTTTCTGCAGTTCTCTTGCCTCCTTCTGCACCTCACTTGCCTCTTTTTGCACCTCTGTTGGTTCTTTCTGCACTGTTCTGGCTTCTTCCTGCACTTCTGTTCCAAATTTCTACATCCCTCTTGCCTTTTTCTGCACCCCTCTTCCCTCTTTCTGCACCTCTCTTGCCTCAGTCTGCCCACCTGTTCCCTCTTTCTTCACCACTTCTGCCTGTTTCTGCAACTTTCTTGCCTGTTTCTGCTGTTATCTTGCCTCCCTCTGCACCTCACTTGCCTCTTTTTGCACTTCTGTTGGTTCTTTTGCACCCCTCTTGGTTTTATTTTGCACCCCTTTTACCTGTTTCTACACCTCCCTTGCCTCTGTCTGCACCTCTGTTCCTTCTTTCTGTACATCTTTTGCCTGTTTCTGCAACTCACCTGCCTCTTTCTGCAGTTCTCTTGCCTCCTTCTGCCCCTATTTTGCTTCTTTCTGCACTTCTCATGCCTCTTTCTGCACCCCTGTTGCTTCATTCTGCACTTTCCATGCTTCTTTCTGCATCTGTCTTACTTCTTTCTACACCCCTGTTGTCTCTTTCTGCACTCGTCTGCCCTCTTTTTCTACCTTTCTTGCCTGTATATGCATATAACTTGCATCCTTCTGCACTTTTCTTGCTTCTTTCTACACCTCTGTTGCTTCTTTCAGCAATCCTATTACCTCTTTCTGCACTTCTCTTGCCTGCATCTGCACCTCTTTTGCCTCTTTCTGCACCTCTCTTGTCTCTTTCTGCACCTCACTTGCTTCTTTCTACACTTCTCCTGCCTCTTTATGCACCCATGTTGCTTCATTCTACACTTTCCATACTTCTTTCTGCACCTGTCTCGCTTCTTTCTGCCCCCTGTTGTCTCTTTATGTACCTCTTTTGCCTCTTTCTGCACTTTTTTTAACCTTTTTCTGCAGTTCTCTTACCTCTTTTTGCACGCCTGTTGCTTCTTTCTGCACTTCTCCTGCCTCTTTTTGCACCCCTGTTCATTCATTCTGCAATTTCCATGCTTCTTTCTGCACCCCAGTTGTCTCTTTCTCGACTCGTAATCCCTCTTTTTGTACCTATCTTGCCTGTTTCTGCATTGCACTTGCCTCTTTCTGTACTTTTCTTGCTTCTTTCTACACCTCGAGAGCTTCTTTCAGCAATTCTCTTGCCTATTTCTGCAGTTTTCTTTCCTGTTTCTGCACCGGTCTCGCCTCTTTCTGTACCTCTGTTGCCTCTTTCTGTACTGCTCTTGCTCTTTCTGCACCCGTTGAGCCTCTTTCAGCACCTCTGTTACTTCTTTGTGTACCCCTCCTACCTTTTTTGCACCCCTCTTGCCTCTTTTTTTACCTCAATTGGTTCTTGCTGCACTGCTCTTGCTTCTTTCTGTACCTTACTTGCCTCTTTCTGTCCTTCTCTTGCTTCTTTCTACACCTCTGTTGCTTCTTTCAGTAATTCTCTAGCCTCTTTCTGTACTTTTCTTGCTAGTTTATGTGCTTCTCTTGTGTCTGTTACCTCTTTCTGCACCTCTTGCCACATTCTGCACTTCAATTGCTTCTTTCTGTAGCTCTCTTGCCTCATTCTACACTTCACTTGCTTCTTTCTGTACCTATCTTTCCTCTTTCGGCACCTGTGGTGCTTCTTTCTGCACTCTCTTGCCTCTTTCTGCACCTCTGAGTTAGAGGTAGTTTTTATCCCCCTGCCCTATTATGTACTAGTATTTAATCCAAACAATGGTACACAGTATTTAAGGAATTACAATTGCACAAACAATAAACAATTATTTGAGACAAAAAGCATCAGTGCACAGGTGAAAAATAAAGTAAACAGAAAAAGGGCCCATATAGGAAATATCTGGAAAAAATACAAAATGTATTCAATAAAAATACATTTATATTTTAGAGCTCAGAGGTATAGACTGATACACACAACATTTGATTATAAATTACAAGACCAGACAGGTGGCCGACAGAAGGGATTACATAAAAGAGGGCGTTTCAGAACAACACTGAAACTACAACAGATACGACAATGCGTCCTCCATTAATTGCGGCCACAATTGTGTCAACAGCGTTTTGACCTTTGTTATATATACACGCCCTGCAATGCACTGCATTCACGACATGGTCAGTGACATCACTGATGACATCACAAATTGACATCTCAAATGACATCACTGATGACAACATCCAGTGACTGTGTGTTTTTGTAAAGTTTAACTCACAGTCGTTTACAGGAGGCACATTTACAGAGTGGTGGAGAAAGGGGACAGGTGCTCCGGCTACTTGCCAGTCATTTTCCAGGCCAATTTTAGCCCCAGGGACCCCATCCATAAGGACTTTTTTAAATCGTGGAGGGGGACTGCACAGCCCCCTTCCCCATGCTGATTTCGGCCCCGTGAACCACATCCCCCAGGGCCCTGCCTTTTAAAAAAATGACATTAAAGGGAGGGTGGCTGAGCGGCCCCTCCCAGGCGGATTTTGATCTTGGGTATCCATCCACTGGAGCCCGGCCTTTGTATTTACATTTCTTTATTATAAAAGAATAAGGGGGGGTGTGCCCCCCCTCCAGAGCTTAGTTAGTTATCGAGGACCCCATCCCTGGGGGCCGACCTCTAGTGTGGGAGCCCAGGTCCCACCGAGGCACCCACTTAGCAATGTGGGGGGCACGGAGCCCCCAGTCCCTGTCCGCTCCCTGTCGGTAAAAGCAATTGTATTTGGTGATTATTGATGTTACTGACCATGCCATGAGTGATGTAATATGTGAGGTCATAAGCAGTGCATTACGGGGGCGTGAGTTATAGTTAGCTCACTAACTATAAGGTTTATTTCACTGGTTTTGTATGAATGAACCCTGAGCCTAACTATAACGTGCCTGTAACCTTTGTTTTTTTTCAGTGAATTTCTAAGTTTTTTTAAAATTCCATTTCCTAACTATAATGTCCCTGTAACCTCTGTTTTTTAAGTGTATATATATATATATCACCTACTGTCAGTCCCCAGTAGGTAGTGAGTTAGGACCTAGTTTCGGTAGCAAAAGCATTTTTTAACTAGCTTACAACTTTGATGCTGTTTGAAATTTTGACCTCCTTATTCTAGTTGTGCATGGAAAGTGTTGGTGTGATCCACCAAGTGAGGGCTGAAAAAAGGGGGGTTAAAATAAAGTGTGTTTCTCATGTTCACTCCCTTAGGCATGGTTACAGCCTGAACCGCCGAACAGAACGACACCAAATTTGCCAAATAGATAGAAATTGGTCCAGAAAGTGAACTTGTTGTGATTTGGTGTAAATCCCTTTAGTAGTTTGGGAGATATTGAAAAAAAAAACACATTAGTACGTCTAGAGGCGCAAACCCTCTGCGAATCCTCCCGATCTTGTGCAGAGATCTGATTGACTGCAAACACTTCAGCCACAATGTGTTGGCAGCTGTCTTGGGACTCAGATTCAGCAGAGTGCCAAACAAAAACATACAAAAATAGAGAAGGCGCAGAGTTGGAATACCCTGACCCTATAGGCCTGGTGTTGGGGTCGCCCAGGTACCCTGCCAGGGTCAAAATGTTTATTTCAAAAATACATTTTTGGGGAAAATTGCAACAGATTAATGGCAAAAATAAAAAGAAGTGTGATACCCTGCCCTTGTTCTTTTTCCAGCCTGCGGGTGGGCCAGGACTCAGGAACATGAGCCCGCATTACTATCGATGCCCAGGCTGGTGGCGCAAGTCGCCTATTAGTTCCCATTCTGAATAGTTACCAAAATAAAGAGACGGGCGCTGGTAGCCGGAATCAAAGAACAGAGTTTATTTCTCATGAGGAGAGCCTGTCATTTCAGACACGAAACAAGGTGCCATCGGGAGGTGCTCTAACAAGTGAGCTGAGACTCTGTCTTTTATACTTTACAGAACATTTGGCATTACAATCAGGACATTGTGACACAAAGAGAAGGCATCCCTATAATCCTCGTGTCAATCCTACCCCACATATGTTATCAATAGAGACCCTTGAACTGTAGATAAGAGAGGGGGCAATGACGCAGCTGAATGTTCCGCTGATTATTAGGATGTGTGCGCCTGATCGTAGCCCAGGGGGTGGGGAAGCCAGGATCAATAGTGGGTCCTTTGAAGAGGAATGACTTCATACAATAAAGGGCAGTAAACAGTATCTCCCGGTTTAGGCGATGGCCTCGGACATGTGCGGACAGTCCATCGCGGAGGGAGGGTTTACTAACAGAGGGGTTATTCATGAAAGGAAAGGAGATGTTGGTCAGGCGCGGCCGTGACTCCCAAGGACAGGGTCTTGTAGAGGAGGAAGGTTTATGACTTGTCCATGTGAGGGGGAAGGAGGGGGTCAGAGGGCGCGCAGGGACAGAGTCGCACAGAGAGAGAGAGAGAGGTCTTATGACCCGTACATGAGAGAACGGAGGCAGTCAGATACAGCTGGGGGGTTATGTCAGCTGAGGCGAAGGAGGCTTCTTCGAGAGGGAAATGGGGGGGGGGCATGGGTCAAGCAGGAGGGTTGCCTTTCATAGCAGGGTCGCGCAGGGTGCTGGGTTTCATGGTCTATGCATGTGAGAGAGGAAGGTCGCGCAGAGTGCTGGGTTTCATGGTCTATGCATGTGGGAGAGGGTTTAAGATACGCGCAGGGGGGAAGCCGGGGATTCCAATGGGCAAAAGGCCATGGTGCCTAGAAAGGCTGTCATGTACATATGGGCACGGGCTTTCATTGGCAGAATGATGCGGTCAACATTTCAGGGTATACGTGGTGCCTACAGGGAGAGGAGTGGAAAAGGGAAATGAACGTCGCTTATGTACACCAATTTTTCTATTTTCCACAGTCGCCCCTTTTTACATAACATAGTTCATTTTTGTAGTTGATTGTGGTACATATAAACATGTTGTTGATGAAATAGCATTTGCCAATAGTAACATATTGCATAAAAATCATGAACAGTTGGTGCGATTGGCAAAATGTAGTACATAGGAAATTGCATATGTAAGCGTACTTCATAGCATAAATGCTTCTGACTTTCAAAAATGTGACCAATGAACATTTTGACCAAGTAGTTGAGGGAGGAATTCAGTCCAACAAGTCCGACAAGATCTCTTCGTCACAGTGTCTTATTATCAGTGAGCCATCACTGGTAGGCTCTAGTCCGTGTACTTTTGTTGGCGCTGTTGAGCACCGGCGGTGGAGCTATAGGTCCAGCTCGGGTCCATCCTTACGCGTTGCAGGGTGCGGTCAGTCCTCTGCTGTTAGACCACAGTCCTGTTCCCTAAACAATCCGTTTGGCGGCGCCTTATGCTCGGCACCCATATTTCTGTGGCAACACCCTATTCCTAGTTGAATGCAGTTCTTCCTTTTGGCCTTCCTTTTGGCAATAAGTCACGTGGAAAAGAGGGTGTGTGTAGTTCAAATAGTCGATAGGAGGGAGAGTGGAGTTGGGTCGGAGTTCCTGGGATCCACAAAAGGGACCAGGGGAGCAAAGGATAACAAGCAAGCAGGCCCATCAATCAGGCCCAAAGAAGGGGGACGGAGACTCCAGGCACACGTGGTTTAGCAGACGGAGGGCTTCAGGGCAGCCCATCAAGCTTCATTTTCCACGTTTGAAATTGCTGTCTCGTCCCGTATCTTGTTGCTCTGCGGCTCCACCTTTGGTCGAGGTCACATGTGTCTCAAGATCTGCAGCTAGGCTGTACGCCACGTCCGACCCTTCTCCTCCGGTGATCGTGAATCTTTGAATAGGTACAAAACAAGCTTTTAGAGAACTGGCAGACGAAGACATTTATGCATGTGAATTCCTCCCTTAATTCTACGCGTTTGGGAGATACGCTCATCGGTCACAGTCAGAGGTCTATTACCAAGCAGTGCATATGTCGGCATTCCTACTGAGTTCATGCCAAGTTTATTCATCGTCCCATTTATAATTCAAGTGAGGACAAAATAATATTCCCATCAACTGTGCATTTCATCATGTTCAACATTTCGGAACATTTCCCCTCGAGGCTGGCTAACCTTTTCAAACAGGGCGGGGGCGCTATCATCGAGAGTCAGGTAAAACAAATTTTTCTCGAGGGACGACAGTTACTCATGGTCATCATGTTTATACCTGGGACAGCAGCAGGGGTCTATCAAATGGGGCGGGGATGCTTCGGGCGCTCGCGCTTGGGTGCAAAAAGAAGGGGAGGGAATCTGGACGTTGGGGGTCAAGCTAGACGTTGGTGTTCGCCTCCGATGAACAGAAAAATAGGGTGCCATTGACATACAGTTCCCCTATAAAGGCCAGATTGGGGGACCTTAGTCGTCTTACCTGTCCTTCCCTTCTCAGCCAATTGGAGTTCATTCATTTTGCAGAAAGGAGAGGTAGTAATATGGCGATATACAATCATTTTAGTTTTCGGTCAATTTCGCTGAACGCCTTCGCGTTCAATACTTATCCAATCAGACTGGTGCCTGCGAGGCACGATTTTACCATAAAAAGGAAGATGGAAATAAGGAGACTCTCATAGAGAGTGAGAGTCGTCCGCAACCTAAACAAGCCATTCGGTACACGTATGACATGTAGAGAGAGAGAGAGAGAGAGAGAGAGAGATAGAGAAAGGGAGAGACGTGTACAAAAATAGGTCATTTAGTGCGTTCACAACACAGAACAGTAGGGGGTCAGGTAACGGAGAGACGCAAACAAAGGGAGAACATAAACCCCTACAGTACACACACACACACAAAACTCAGACGAAGGAAGACAGTACATGTATTACATACATAAGACATTCACAACAAAAACATAAAACAATAGTTGGCCAACGAGATCTATATATTTTTATATCCTACTTATCTTTTTACTATCCTATTTACCTACGTGCTTAGCTCTTTCTACCTTTCTACCTTTCCCTCCTTTTCCCTCCTTTTCCCTTTCGTTTGTTGTCTCTTCGAGCGTTCTTATTTGCCAATACTTACACCTCGATCAGTCGATCAGAAATTAACCTGGTCGCGCTATTTACCCATGGTTGGATCTTAAACCATTTTTCAGTTCCTTCCTTTGGTGGGAAGTACTCCAGGCTGAGGCAACAGCAAGTATTGATCGGGAGAACAGTCAGACAGCTTGGCTAGATCTATAAGAGTGTGAGAAGGGGGGAGCAGTATATTTTGAACATCAGCAACATTTCTAACTTCCCAGACGGGAGCAGCCTTGGTAACCCTTACCCGTGCATTTTTCTTTTGTCCTTTCCCTACCTAGTCAAACGTCTAGTTACATTCTTTAACGTGTTATTTCAAGTCAATTTTCGTCATACAGTACCCGTCGAGTTTCCATGTCAGTCCATTTTCCCAGTCGCTATGCTCTAATGGAGGAACAGTCATATTTAAGTCTACGTCTCTAAAAACTTATCGTCATAAGGACTATGCTCATATTCCCTCCTTCCCTTTTTCGTCGGTGGTTCGATCATCGTTCTCCCATACTTCAGCCGATGTTCCAACGCGACCTGCAGAAGGGAGGAGAAAGAAGGGGTGGGGGGCAGCATTCAAACCTCATCAGCATGCAGTAATCCGGAAATGTTTTTACCTACCACATACTCGACCTATCTCCACGTAGTGCATTTCTTTGCCATCTCGGCGTTTAAGCCCAGAGGGACCAGTAGTGTCAGATAGATAATTATTGACGATCTGCGTATCTACATGAGTTACTTGGTCGCGACCCCTTTTGGTTGCGTGCAAGGGTGGCGGTCAGGTGGCATTTCTGTGGAGTCGTTTAAAAGCGTCTAAAACACTTTTCCGGCTGCCTGTCACACATAATGTAGCTGCTAAATATCGGGTCCTTTTTAACCTTCAGCCTACATCAAACAGAGGGGCAACTCACACAGCTGGACATACCCTTGACTCTATTTTTACTAACTGTACCAAAATAAGGTGCCTTCCTGCTACAGAAATCCATTGGACCGATCATTTTTTGATTGAATTCTATTTGGCAGGACCCACCAAACAATTACCCAGAACACCATCTCCTCCTATTTTCCGTCGCCAATGGCACAAAATATCAGTTGAGAATCTGAGTGAACACTGGCAACAACCCCAAATCACCGAAGGAGATTCAGCTGAAGAGGCACTGGAAAAATACAATAAGTCTCTTAAATCAGCTATTGATTCTCTTGCTCCATTAAAACTTCACAAACAGTACCCTCCTACTAAACAAGAGAAGTGGTACACTTTGGATCTTAGGAAGGAAAAACAGAAATGCAGGTGATTAGAAAAAACATGGAGGAAATCAAAAAACGAGCAAGAAAGGAAAATGTTTTTAGAAGCTCAGTCAAAATATTATACAAACATAAAACTCGCAAGGAAAAATGATTTATCCTTACAACTAGAAGGGGCGGGTAACTGTCCGAGGGAATTATTTAAAATCTTGCTAAGTTTTGTCAAGCCATCAGCTAGTGAGAGCCCTGACGATGCCTCACAGACACTGTGTGACGAAATCTCCATGTTCTTTGAGGACACAATAAATCTGATTTATAATAAAATCTTGGCTTCACAAGGCGCAGTAACACGGCCCTCCCCTCCATGCGCACTTCCTGCACAGATTAAAAACACCTTTCTTACCATTCCTCCAGTTAGTGATTTAGATCTCCCACTCCTCATCAACCATATGAAAACTGGCTCCCCGAGCGATCACCTTCCTGCAAAAATGGTGGCCCCGTTAATTTCCATCCTGGGGCCCTCCATCCAGTCAGTTATGAACATCTCTCTGACGAAAGGACAAGTCCCGAGAGAATGGAAGATAGCGGTGGTAAACCCTATTAGGAAGAAGGCGGCTCTCCCCTGGACAGATTTGTCCAACCTTCGGCCCATTTCCCTCCTACCCTACATCGGTAAGATGACGGAGAAGCACGTTAACACCCACCTATCGAATCACCTTGAAGCAGCAGAAGGCCTGGACCCCTCTCAATCTGGGTTCAGGCCAAACCACAGTACCGAATCGGCCCTACTAGAAGTGACCAATAACATCAGGTTGACACTTGATAGTGGGGGGTCTATGATTCTGGTGCTGCTGGATTTGTCTGCTGCTTTCGATACGGTGTCTCATGAAGTGCTTCTCGGTCGTCTGAGGGGTGTAGGGCTGGGAGGAACGGCCCTGTCTTGGGTAGAAAGCTTCCTTTCCTGCCGCTCTCAAGAAGTCAGGCTGGGCTCCCATAAATCCATCTCTAGGGAGCTCACCAGGGGTGTGCCACAAGGCTCATGTCTTAGCCCCACATTATTTAATGTGTATGTGGCCCCCCTGGCCGACTTAGTGAGGCCATTTGGGTTTACCCCGATATCCTACGCTGATGACACGCAGCTGCTGTTCCCCTTTAAAACCTTCTCACCTGCTCTGCAAAAATCTTTTGCAGAAGGCATGAGGGCTGTGTCATGTTGGATGGCTGAGAATTGCCTACAATGCAATGTGGGCAAAACAGAGGTTTTATTGTTCGGGGAGGCAGCAACACTATGGTCTGGGGAGTGGTGGCCCACAGAATTAGGACCAGTTCCTGTCCCAAAGCAGACTGTCAAAAACTTGGGGGTGCTATTCGATCAAGCCTTGACTTTTAAACATCATGTCAACCAAGTTGCAGGCACCTGCTTCAGAGCCATCGGACTTTTGAAAAGGGTGTTCCCCTATATACCCGATGGACACAGGAAAACTTTAGTCCAGGCACTAGTGATCAGTAGATTGGACTACTGTAATGGCCTTCTTTTGTCAACTAATGAAGGCCAATTAAACAAACTACAAGTAGTCCAAAATACGGCGGCGAGGTTAGTTCTCAATGTACCATCTAGAACTCCCTCCCGCCCCCTACTAGCCAAACTTCACTGGTTACCAGTGCGGCAACGCACAAAGTTTAAAATTCTGTGTACTATCCATAGGTGTCTGATAGGAAAGGGCCCCAAATATTTGACTAAAGCTTTTTTACCCTATGTACCAGGCCGATCACTTCGATCAAGTAATCTTCACCTTTTACAGGTCCCAAAAATAAAAAAATCTCGCCAGGGAGGTCGTGCTTTGGCACATACAGGACCTGTCCTTTGGAACTCCCTTCCCATTCAACTGAAACTCATTACCAACCATTTATCCTTTCGCAAAAACCTTAAGACTCACCTTTTCTCTTCCAACTAATCAGTTTATGATTTACTATTTCTGTTTATGATCAGGCACAGGTCAAATGTAATTGTTCCATCATAAGCGCAGAGATATCCTTTTGGGGATCTAGTCAGGCGCTATATAAGCACATAAAATAAATAAATAAATAAAATAAACTTTCTCGTTGCTCACAATAGTAATACATTCAAAACTCATTAATGCAACCGCTACAACTATGCTTTCTTTTTCGAAAATGCTTTTAATAAAAAGTGCTGGTGTATAAAATACAGGCCTACAACCCAGTGGACCAGCCACGGAGCAGATTGGAACTGTACATAGGAAGAAAGAAGTTGGTGGCAGTTCATTGCATAAAGTGCGGCAGTGCAATAAAATCGTATCGAACTTTACTACAGAGCAGGCATGATGCATATCAAGAATTCAGTTTTTCAATTAATTCATTAATTCATTATCCAGATGCTCGTTCACTGTCTAAATTACACCAATTCATTGTTCCCATTCATAATTAGTACCCACCCTAAATCAGTTCATTGTCCAAACACATGATCAATATCGGTATTGTTTTTCTTCTATAAGCACATAATCACTATCCATCTTATCGACTTTCATTGTCCAAAAATGCATACATATCTCAGAGCATCAATATTCGAGCAATCCGGGTGAACAGGGAGTTCGAAAGTTTCGTTTCGTGTATCGGCGCCATTTTGGGCGAGGTCAGGCAGGTTCCGGTATAGTCAGAATGTCTCCAATGACTCATGGTTGGACCAGAACCTTCCGTTGGCAGTTCAAAAAGTTTTTCGCAATGTGGTAACAGTCTAACAATATGGACCATCAGTCAAAGAGTGGGGAGGGCAACAACAATTTTCCTACCGGGTCATTCTGGTGTTCCACCGGAACTGAACAAGTCTGTACTTTGGCTGTGTTTTAGCCATTTCCAAACTGAGGCTGGCGCCGGCAGGAGTGTGTCGATGTCGCGGGTCCCAGTGAGGGGGATGGGGGCACCCATGCAGAGGGGTCGGGGGCCCCCCCGGCTCTCATAGAATCTTCAAGGTTGAGGAGAGACGGTATGGGGCATGTGCCCGCCCCGGGCAAAAGACCGCTTTTCGATGTGGACCCTCTTTACGTAAGAGCGTTGGGGTGTCGCTGGAAGCCTCCACCTGGAGGGAGGTGGGGGAGGCTCGTTCGCGCCACCTCCCCCTTCCAGCGACCCCTCGCCGATCCTCGGCTCCGCCGTTTCGATATTGGCCGTGCCGGCTATTGAAGATGGGGGGGGGGTCGGTGGCTGAGGCAAGACAGCCCCCCCCCCCTTTTTGACATGTGGCGGGACTACCTCCAACTCTCCAGGAATTTGACATGTGGCGGGACTACCTGTAACTATCCAGGCGTCGGCATGTGGCGGGACTACCTGCAATTGTCCAGGCGTCGACATGTGGCGGGACTACATGTAAGCGCCGCCGTTCTTGTTCTTGGCTTCGGCCTTCTTCGTGGGCCGGTCCGGGCGAGAGACAGAGGGGGGGGGGGGTGGTCGGTGGCTGAGGCAAGACAGCCCCCCCCCTGTGGCCTGCAGGGGCAGCAGAAGAGGAGAGAAGGAGAGGCCATCACCGTTTTCTGGGCCGTCCGCCCCACAGCCTCCCCTTCCGACTGCGTCCAGGCGAGCCCCGCATGCCTCGAGGCCTCGCCTACCGGATGGGCGTATCCGCGGACCTGTGGCACTTCGGGAGTTTCCGGAATGGGGGTAGGTACCTATTGATTTGTATCTATTTCATGTGACCGTTATTTGGGCGTGGTGGGCAATGAGGCAGACATGTTTAGGGCAGGAATAGGCAACGGAACCTAGTTACCTCGTGGCTTGTCTTGGTGTCAAGCTTGTCTTCCCTCGCCATTTTTATGTTTCTTATTACGGGTTATTTCTAACGTTTCTTATTTTATTTTTAGCGAAGTTGATAACTCCTCAGTGGCCTACTGATTTCGCTCAACTCCTTTTCCTTTTTTTTTTAAAATTTTTTTTTTATGCCATAACCTATTACAAGCTATAGCGACTAGTCCACACTTAATGAATAGGTCCTTATTAGGTGTGCCTTCCAGTGGAGCTGGATGGTTCAACTCTAATAAGTGGTCCGGGCTAAACAGGCTACCAACCAATGGGGAGAAGATAGGCATGACGGATTACAACGGGGACAAAAGTCTGCACTACCTATCTTATCACGGCGGGCAAAGACTAGACAGAATATTTCTATTCTCCGTTGTTTGCAGGCGGTGAATACCTCAAAAGAACCAATACCGAACAACCAGTGTTCGGTCAATCAAACAATCAGTGGGGAGAATAAGTGGGTACGAAAAGTTTGCGTTACCCACTCTTTCTCTACCTGCAAAGAGAGACCTTGTTCCTCCCTGTTTGCAGACAAAGAATCTCCAGACAATAATCCACGAACGGCAGTTCGGGAAACAGTGGGGGAGGAAGATAGGCACGACGGATTACAATGGGGACAAAAGTCTGCGTTACCTATCCTTCACTGCTTGCAAAGAGAGAGCCTGTTGTTTTCTCCGTTTGCAGACAGTGAATCTCCAGAGGTTTCAACAAAGCGTAATACTAGTATTATCCAAAACAATCATTTCACAATTTGTCGCATTTACGCGACCTTACCCGGACCGGACCGTGTGGGCAGTTCTTCGCCTTCCTCCTTCCAGTGCCCGATCGTTCTCTTACTCCATGATTTTACCGCAGCAGTCCTGTGGGATTCCAGTCAGGACAGTAGGTCACTCGAGAGAGGTCCGTTCGGAATTGGTGAAGTTCATTCAATCGGCAGCCGGACGAGGGCCCTCTCAAGGCAGGTATACTCCGATCATTTAGATGTTCACCTTATCGTCTGGATCTCTCTCATTGGACCCTATGTCACTGATGGACCCCGCGTTGGGACGCCAATTGTGGAACATGAGCCCGCATTACTATCGATGCCCAGGCTGGTGGCGCAAGTCACCTATTAGTTCCCATTCTGAATAGTTACCAAAATAAAGAGACGGGCGCTGGTAGCCGGAATCAAAGAACAGAGTTTATTTCTCATGAGGAGAGCCTGTCATTTCAGACACGAAACAAGGTGCCATCGGGAGGTGCTCTAACAAGTGAGCTGAGACTCTGTCTTTTATACTTTACAGAACATTTGGCATTACAATCAGGACATTGTGACACAAAGAGAAGGCATCCCTATAATCCTCGTGTCAATCCTACCCCACATATGTTATCAATAGAGACCCTTGAACTGTAGATAAGAGAGGGGGCAATGACGCAGCTGAATGTTCCGCTGATTATTAGGATGTGTGCGCCTGATCGTAGCCCAGGGGGTGGGGAAGCCAGGATCAATAGTGGGTCCTTTGAAGAGGAATGACTTCATACAATAAAGGGCAGTAAACAGTATCTCCCGGTTTAGGCGATGGCCTCGGACATGTGCGGACAGTCCATCGCGGAGGGAGGGTTTACTAACAGAGGGGTTATTCATGAAAGGAAAGGAGATGTTGGTCAGGCGCGGCCGTGACTCCCAAGGACAGGGTCTTGTAGAGGAGGAAGGTTTATGACTTGTCCATGTGAGGGGGACAGAGGGCGCGCAGGGACAGAGTCGCACAGAGAGAGAGAGAGAGGTCTTATGACCCGTACATGAGAGAACGGAGGCAGTCAGATACAGCTGGGGGGTTATGTCAGCTGAGGCGAAGGAGGCTTCTTCGAGAGGGAAATGGGGGGGGGGCATGGGTCAAGCAGGAGGGTTGCCTTTCATAGCAGGGTCGCGCAGGGTGCTGGGTTTCATGGTCTATGCATGTGAGAGAGGAAGGTCGCGCAGAGTGCTGGGTTTCATGGTCTATGCATGTGGGAGAGGGTTTAAGATACGCGCAGGGGGGAAGCCGGGGATTCCAATGGGCAAAAGGCCATGGTGCCTAGAAAGGCTGTCATGTACATATGGGCACGGGCTTTCATTGGCAGAATGATGCGGTCAACATTTCAGGGTATACGTGGTGCCTACAGGGAGAGGAGTGGAAAAGGGAAATGAACGTCGCTTATGTACACCAATTTTTCTATTTTCCACAGTTTTATATTTAGAAAAGGGAAGGGGGTGCATGTGGTCCCCTCCTCAAGGGCAGTTTTACCCCCAAGGACCACCATCTCCCCTCCTCAGGCCTTTTAAGACCACTGGGACCACCACCAGGGTTTGTAAATAAAAAAAGAGGGGGGCCATGCAGACCCAAATCCTAATTCATAATTGTCTGGGGGATCCCCACCTCTCTGAATCACAAAAGTTCTCAGAAGAATGGAGGGGGACCACAAGGCCCCTCTCGGGCCATATTTGACCCCAGGGACACCACCGCCCCTGGTCATGGGCAAATACAAAGTGGGAAGGGGGCCCTGGGGACCATCACCTGCCTATGCCTTGCCAGTTCAAATTAAAAGGGGCAGCTGAATGGCCCCCTCCTGGAGCCACTAATGGCCCTGGGGAACACCACCCCCCTGGGTCAGCTACCCATCTCCCAAGGTGCCCACCCTCGGGAGATAGCAGTTTGCTTTCATTTGGCAGGAGCTTTGACAGCTCCTGCCAAGCGTGAGCAAACTGTAAATCTGCTCCAAATGGACAGGAGCTGGAAAACTGCTCCTGGTTCCAGTGAGTGGACTTATCATCTGCTTTCCTGTCCTCTGTCAAGTGGGCTGGAAAACAGATGAAAGGATTGCTCTTACACTATACGCTATTACACTTTTCGCCTCTCCACTGTACACTAATACTCTATACACTATTACACTCTACACCACTCCACTGTATGCCACTCCAGTCTATGCTACTCTACTCTATGCTATTCCAATTTAGGCCACTTCACTGTTTGCTGGTCCACTCTACTCCACTCCAGTTTAATCTCCTCCACTCCACAAAACTCTACTAGACTCTACTCCACTCTATCCTTGTACACTCCACTGTCCAAATTTGCACTCAACTCTATGCCCGTACACTCTATTGTACAACACTCTATTCCACTCTGCAACATTTTCCAGCACTATATTACACAGCACTCCACTCTACTGCATGAGACGCCACTCGAATTTATAGCAGTTTCCTCAACTCTACGCTATGCCACTTCAATGTATGCCACCCCACTCTATTCTAATCCATTGTACCATGCTCCACTCTACGACACTCCATTGTACACCTCTCCACTTTAAACTATTCCACTATATGCAATGTTATGTTATGTTACAGCATAATTATGAAGTGCACATAGACCAAAAAGGTTTCATGGCGCTGAGGCATGGAGGCAGACAAGACCCAAAGCTTAGCCATAAGCCTGTTTAAAGAGCCAGGTTTTTAGCAAGGTACTAAAGCATGCATAGGAAGTTGTAGCTCCAATGTGTGGGGGGCGAGAATTCCATTCCTTGGGGGCCATCACAACAAACTTGGTCCACCCAATCCCTTCCTGTTAAATTTAGGCACCTCTAATAGATTTTGATGGGCTGATCTAAGATTATGTTTAGAGAGATAATTCCGGATTCTAGAGGTCACGAAAGTGGGCTTTGCCAAGTCGGAGTTTGAAAATGGTACACCCAGTTTTGAACAGGGTCCTCTGAGTGACTGTAAGCCAATACAATTTTATTAGCAGAGGTTTAATGTGACGCCAAACCAACCTGGCTGCCAAATTACTGTACTCTCCACATATATGTAAATAGGATTTGGATACCTCAAGGTGTAACTTGAGCGAACCTTAAGGTATCCTTAAGATAAAAGAGTGCGCAAATAGGAAATACTCCCCTTCCTTTGAAGAAATAGTACCGTCTGGTAACCCATGCAACAAACTAGCTTCTAAGTTTATATCTGTTTCTCTCTTAATAACTTTTGATAATATTCTTTGTCTGCCTTTGCCTACCCCTCCACCCTCTTTTCCTTTCACTTTGAAAAATCCCAAAATGCCCAAAATATACTAAAAAACAAAAAATCAAATTTGGGGCATTGCCTATCCACTGACGATTAATGTGAAATCTGTACTCTAAAGGATAGGAATGTGATGGGAAACCACAATATGTATGGAGTCTATTGAAAATATACTATGAAGCTGCGAAATGACCCTGAGCAGATAGGGAATAATGTATTATCAGTGACAATATAGTAATGATTTGAAATCTGTCTTATGTTTGTTTCTTTTAAAGTGTGTCAATTGAAGCCTAAATAAGATCTGTCTGTGGTTTTTATAATTGATCCCCGACTTTCCATTTCTCTTTAAGGGTTTCCGCGTAATTTTTTCCGTCCCCCTTCCGCGGTGGCACATTTTAGAGAGGTGGTTTGTAGATAACCACAAGGTGTTTGTTTTGTACTACATTCACACAATGTAATTTGCTGTTGTGTTTTTTAGCAGTCTTTCCCTAAATCTGGATACTGTGTCGTCCTTTTGAAAAGATAACAATCTAATCACCATATGTCTTTCCTTTTCTATTAAAATGAAATGTGAAATGGGAAATGTGTATAAGACCTACGACACATGAAACTGATGTTAGCTTTCTTTTATCTATTCTGTTTTCAGCCCTGAAGAAACTCCCTGGAAGGGAGTGAAACGCGTTGGCTGACCTCTTTGTAAAATATCTGGTGATTTGTATTTTAAGAATGGACAAAAATAAATAAAGAACTTTTCTACATACTGGAGAAGTGTGGCTTAATGATTAGAGTGGCAGACCCTGATGCAGAGATCTAGCCCGGGACCAGGGTTCAATTCCCCGCCTCGGCGGGTCTTGGGCTCAAAAATTCCATGAACCTGATAATTCTCGCCTTGGTGCCTATTCCAATCATGGAGTTCCACTCTGCAACTCTGGGCAATAGCTTGCTTAATCTCCCAACGGCCCCCACAACGCTAAGGATGCCTGGCCTCCACCTTGGGGGTGCCCAGGAGTGGACGTCTCACAGGGAAAGCCAGGATGGGTTCCACAGCGGTATTCGTACAAGCGCCTTGAGACCCTTGCGGGTGAGTAGTGCGCTATACAAGTATCAATTTATATACTTGAACAAAAGTCTCTTTGGACTTCTGTTTGGTGCGCCCCCATAAACATTGAGCAAAATATCTATTTGATCTGGAAAGCACAGCAACGTCAAACAGCAGCTGACGTTGGGGTTGGCAGCACAAAGTGTTAAAGAGGACTTATTTTGGAACTGGATTTTAGATGCGGCGTTGTAGGGTCCGCTGCTGCTTCTTTTGTCAACCTGGCTGCCTGATTTTGAACCAGCTGTAACCTATGACTCAGTCACTTTTGGAAGTTCCAGATAAAGAGAGTTAGCATAATCAATCCGGGACATAACTAGAGCAATTATAATCTGAATGATCGCCTTAGGATTGAAATATTTCAGATTTTTAAAATTTTCCAGCATTGGAAAAAGCAAGACAAAGTCACTGCGCCTTTCTGAGGTTTCATGGAAAGGTCTTCAACAACAAGAATCCCAAAGCTCTTGGCCTCCTTTTTAGGGCTATGGGACGTGTAAATAGTAAATGCCGGAAGTAGCGGAGCCCTTTAAAGGGTATAGAAGTTCAATATGCCCAAATCAGTTTCAGGGAGGGTTCCCCAGGAGGGGGGGAGAGTTGTTTGGGCACAAAGGGTAGTTGTTTGGATAGAATTTCATTGGGTGGGGAAAAAATAAGAGTCCTCTTTTTGCAGAAAAAGAGAGTAAAGGAATGGAGAAATAAGGAATGTATAGCAGAAGATAGTCCCCTCTAGAATAAAATATGTGACTTAGTAACCCATATTCCATTGAAGGTTATAACATGAAATGTAAATGATCTTAGGGTAGACAGTAGGAGGAGAAGAATTTTTCAATACTTGAAACAATCAGATTGTGACATTATAATGTTACAAGAGATCCATCTAATGCAAGGTAAGTGGAAAGACATTTTGACGAACAGAAGTGGATTGGGGATTTGGTGTGTGGAAACCAATCATGTTGTACAAAGGGAGTGGCTATATTGATAAAAAAAAGACTATTAAATCTGTAATTGGCGAGTGTACTGAGGGTTCAGGGGGACGATGGCTGATGTTCAAAATAAAAATACAGAGTCTATGGTATGTTTTTGTGGGGTATTACAGGCTAAAGATTGACTATCCCGCTCCCCTTCGGGCTCTTTATTCCCAGCTCTTTGACATTAAAATTCCTATAATAATTAGGGGAGACTTTAATGTGTTATTGAGTCCAGCTGCAGAAAAATCCTCCAAAAGGAATATAATAACCTCCACTAAAAAGACACATTAAGATGATAATGGAAGATTTAGGTTTGAAAGACATTTGGAGAGAAAAGATCAAAGGGGCTAAAGGAAACCAAAGTTCCACTTTTCGCTATAAAAAGTATGGGCACACTGTAGAATTGATTTCTTTTGGTGGACATTGGATTAGGTAAAAAAGTTAGGGAAGTAGAGCATATCCCAAGACACCTTTCTGATCACTCTGGTGTACGGCTAGAATTACCTTTGTATAAGGTACTAGCCCCATATAAATTGACACTTAACAGAACTTTATTACTGGATTAAACAGTAATAAAGCAGTTGAAAAAAGATAAGCTCACATTTTTTTAACTAAATGATAACTCAGCTTCCAAACACATAATATGGGACACATATGAGCCCTATATTAGGGCCAAGTTAACAAGCTTGGCAGCAAAAAAAACATAGGAAGACAAAAATTAGGTGAAAAGATAGGATTTTGACACTCCAGAAAGAGATAGGTTTACAACAAAATGCCCAAGACAAGTACGTATAAGATAATGAGATTAGAATCGTAAGAGCTGATTTAGCTGATAATCTCGAAGGTACAGTATGAAATAAATTAGAGGATAGTAAATTAGCTCGTTACGGATATGGAGTAGAATGGAGGAAGTTACTTGCCTGGAAGTCTAGAGCAGAGTACTCCAAAAACTTAATCAGAGAGATGGTATCCAAAGGAACCAATCGACAATACACAGAGGATATAGATATAGAGCTAGCCTTTACGTGTTTTTCCCAGAACTACACACAGAAGATCTTACAGTCTCTGAGCTGCAGATAGAGAAGTATCTTAGTGGCACTACTATGTCCTCCCTGAAATATGATCTAAAAGCAGACACTTAACCAGAGAATTAGTTTGGAGGAGGTAATAAAAAAGATAAAGAGAGGTAGCGCTGCTGGTTTGGATGGTTGGCCAAATGAATTGTATAAGATGCTCATGAATGAATTAACTCCAGTTTTGGCTGACTTGATAAGAAGGATTTTTTCTGAGGTTCATGAGATTTCACAACCCTGGGATGAGGCAGCAATTAACTTAATTGTGAAACCAAATAAAGACCCCAAGAGTTGCTAATCATATAGAACGATTATTAAATATTTGCGAAGGTCCTAGCGATTGAGTTTAAAGAGAGTAACTGACTCATTGGTTCAAAAAGGTCAAAAGGGTTTCAGGAAAGGACAACAACTGTATCAGCTAACACATAAGCTAGAGGGTGCTCTAGATATGGCTATTGAGAATAAATTGCCATTAACGGTCCTTACGGTTGATTCTGCAAAGGCCTTCGATAGGGTAAGTTGGCCTTTTTTACATCAAGTCATCCACCATTTTGACATGGGTGAGAATTTCGCCAGAGCAATCAGTTCAATTTATAAAAAAACAACAGCCAGGTTAATAGTAAACGGGAACTTGACTAAACAGATCAATAAAGGGGTCATGGCAGGTGTTCATCTGGGTTTAATCCATCACCATTCTTTAGCTCACTCAGCCACCCCAGTTGGGGTATGCTCAGACGTGAGTCCCTTGCTCACTTTGCCACTGGATTCAAGATAGCCTGGCTGATGGGGATGCTTGTTTCCGGTCCAGGGAAGACATGGCTTAGCAGTTCGGGCTAGACTGTTCCCATGAGGCACAGGGTCAGACTGATTTGCATATGGCCATGTCTGAACTGGGGTGGCGGAGTGAGCTAAAGAATGGTGATTGATTAAACCCAGATCAGTTGACTAGGGGTGAGGGTTTGATTTGCTCAAATGCTCCGTCCATCATCCCCTTTTGTATCGCTTTGTTCGCCCTAAATTGGCAGGGTATGCTCAGAAGTGAGTCCCTTGCTCACTTTGCCACTGGATTCAAGATAGCCTGGCTGATGAGGATTATGAATCCAAAACCGGTCCCAGGATGCTTGTTTCCGGTCCAGGGAAGACATGGCTTGGCAGATCGGGCTGGACTGTTCCCATGAGGCACAGGGTCAGACTGATTTGCATATGGCCATGTCTGAAATGGGGTGGCGGAGTGAGCTAAAGAATGGTGATGGATTAAACCCAGATCAGTTGACTGGGGTGAGTGTTTGATTTGCTCAAACGCTCCGTCCATCATCCCCTTTTGTATCGCTTTGTTCGCCCTAAGTTGGCAGGGTATGCTCAGATGTGAGTCCTTTGCTCACTTTGCCACTGGATTCAAGATAGCCTGGCTAATGAGGATTATGAATCCGAAACCGGACCCAGGATGCTTGTTTTCGGTCCAGGGAAGACATGGCTTGGCAGCTCGGGCTGGCCTGTTCCCATGAGGCTCAGGGTCAGACTGATTTGCATATGGCCATGTCTGAACTGGGGTGGCGGAGTGAGCTAAAGAATGGTGATGGATTAAACCCAGATCAGTTGACTGGGGTGAGTGTTTGATTTCCTCAAATGCTCCGTCCATCATGACCTTTTGTATCGCTTTGTTCGCCCTAAGTTCGCAGGGTATGCTCAGACGTGAGTCCCTTGCTCACTTTGCCACTGGATTCAAGATAGCCTGGCTGATGAGGATTATGAATCCGAAACCGGTCCCAGGACGCTTTTTTCCAGTCCAGGGAAGACATGGCTTGGCAGTTCGGCCTGGACTGTTCCCATGAGTCACAGGGTCAGACTAATTTGCATATGGCCATGTTTGAACTGGGGTGGCGAGTGAGCTAAAGAATGGTGATGGATTAAACCCATATCGGTTGACTGGGGGTGAGTGTTTGATTTGCTCAAACGCTTTGTCCATCATCCCCTTTTGTATCGCTTTGTTCACCCTAAGCTGGCAGGGTATGCTCAGACGTGAGTCCCTTGTTCACTTTGCCACTGGATTCAAGATAGCCTGGCTGATGAGGATTATGAATCCGAAACCGGTCCCAGGATGCTTGTTTCTGGTCCAGGGAAGACATGGCTTGGCAGTTCGGGCTGGACTGTTCCCATGAGGCACAGGGTCAGACTGATTTGCATATGGCCATGTCTGAACTGGGGTGGCGGAGTGAGCTAAAGAATGGTGATGGATTAACCCAGATCAGTTGACTGGGGTGAGTGTTTGATTTCCTCAAATGCTCCATCCATCATGACCTTTTGTATCGCTTTGTTCGCCCTAATTTCGCAGGGTATGCTCAGACGTGAGTCCCTTGCTCACTTTGCCACTGGATTCAAGATAGCCTGGCTGATGAGGATTATGAATCCGAAACCGGTCCCAGGATGCTTTTTTCTGGTCCAGGGTGGACATGGCTTGGCAGTTCGGCCTGGACTGTTCCCATGAGTCACAGGGTCAGACTGATTTGCATATGGATATGTTTGAACTGGGGTGGCGAGTGAGCTAAAGAATGGTGATGGATTAAACCCAGATCGGTTGACTGGGGGTGAGTGTTTGATTTGCTCAAACGCTTCGTCCATCATCCCATTTTGTAACGCTTTGTTCGCCCTAAGCTGGCAGGGTATGCTCAGACGTGAGTCCCTTGTTCACTTTGCCACTGGATTCAAGATAGCCTGGCTGATGAGGATTATGAATCCGAAACCGGTCCCAGGATGCTTGTTTCCGGTCCAGGGAAGACATTGCTTGGCAGTTTGGGCTGGACTGTTCCAATGAGGCACAGGGTCAGACTGATTTGCATATGGCCATGTCTGAACTGGGGTGGCGGAGTGAGCTAAAGAATGGTGATGGATTAAACCCAGACCAGTTGACTGGGGGTGAGTGTTTGATTTGCTCAAACGCTCCGTCCATCATCACCTTTTGTATCACTTTTTTTGCCCTAAGTTGGCAGGGTATGCTCAGAAGTGAGTTCCTTGCTCACTTTGCCACTGGATTCAAGATAGCCTGGCTGATGAGGATTATGAATCCGAAACCGGTCCCAGGATACTTTTTTCCGGTCCAGGGAAGACATGGCTTGGCAGTTCGGGCCGGACTGTTCCCATGAGGCACAGGGTCAGACTGATTTGCATATGGCCATGTCTGAACTGGGGTGGCGGAGTGAGCTAAAGAATGGTGATGGATTAAACCCAGATCAGTTGACTGGGGGTGAATGTTTGATTTTCTCAAACGCTCCGTCCATCTTCCCCTTTTGTATCGCTTTCTTCGCCCTAAGTTGGCAGGGTATGCTCAAACGTGAGTCCCTTGCTCACTTTCCCACTGGATTCAAGATAGCCTGGCTGATGAGGATTATGAATCCGAAATCGGTCCCAGGATGCTTGTTTCCGGTCCTGGGAAGACATGGCTTGCCAGTTCGGGCTGGACTGTTCCCATGAGGCACAGGGTCAGACTGATTTGCATATGGCCATGTCTGAACTGGGGTGGCGGAGTGAGCTAAAGAATGGTGATGGATTAAACCCAGATCAGTTGACTGGGGGTGAGTGTTTGATTTGCTCAAACGCTCCGTCCATCATCCCCTTTTGTATCGCTTTGTTCCCAGACAAAACCCGTGGATTCTGCTGCATTCCCAGATTTACAACTTTTCGTAAACCTGGGAATGCGTAAGAATCCTATGCTTCCCCAGGGGAGGCGTAAAGAGGCACAGCAAGGGGAAAAATGTTTATTTCTCCTTGTTTTTTCCTTGTTCAATGCGTGCTGCATTCCGCAGCACGCATAGAAAAAGGAAAACAACTCTACAGCGCAGGCATCCTTGCACCATGGTGCAAGGGTGTCTGTGTTGGTGAATGGCAGACAATTGTGCACCAGGGAGAGCTCAGGGATATGTTATATTGTTGTAAATATGACATATCCCTTTTCTTCTGAGGTAACGCAGTGCAGCGCAGCCAAATGGCTGGCGGCACATCACTGCGTTACTTCATTGTAAATATGACCCAAGATGCTTAGTCCAGGTGGTTCAGGATTTGGCTAAGATGGTCCAGATCAAGTTTGATTAAAAAAATTACTGAGACCAGGATCCTATTAAGATATTGGGGATGTCTGACACTCTCAATTATAAATAGGAAGAATTTCACTTTTGCCGAAGTTACCTTCATCTTTAACACAGTCACCTTATCATTTAAACCAAATGGTTCAATAAACTCCAAGGAGAAATACCAAGTTTTATCCAGTCGAGTATGAGAGTGCGGATCGCCTGGAAGAAACTTTGAAGGTCAAAAATATTAAAAGGTTATGGCAGGGCATATTTACGTCTATGGTGCTGGGCTTTCAAGTAAGTCAATATAAGATTCCCTTTGTCCAGCCTTGTCTCTGCCCCCCTAGTTTCCAAGTCAAGATGAAAAATCTTCAACATGGGGGTGAATTTTTCATCTTTAAATTTGGGCACCCAAAGTTGTTCAAGAGGGTTAGATTAAAGATCTTAAATGCGGCATGTGAGCTCTGGTACCAGGTTGCATGGATCATAAGCTTACCTTATTACAGTACTTTTGCACCTATGTGGAACTCATACGGTATTCCGAACTGTCTACAAGACAAACTAGCAGTTCCATTAATCGACGCAGGAATAAATACATGGGGACAAATCATTAAGGAGAATAGTTTAGTCTCTTGAGAATCCTTGTCTGCATCTACAAACAATAAACAATCTAAATTTAAGTATTACCAACTGTCAAGTTGGGTACATGGTTTGGACAAAGAACGGGAAGGAAATTGGGGGAAGATAAACTGCAGGGGACCACCCTCAATGAAAAGAAGTTTACAAGTGGTATTGAATGATGGTGAAATGTGAGGGTGTAACTTTTACTTTACTGGAAGAGACCTGAAGGAAGGATCTGCTGGTGACAGAGTTATCACACTTTTGGGAAGTATTGATGCTTACATTATGGATGGTAATGACAGCCACACCCCTCAAAAAGAATCATTTTTTCACATTACACAGGGCATATTGGACTCCTAAGATGTTATCAGGGCTAGGAGGTCGGGTAACAAAAGCTTGCCTAAGTGTTCCCTGGAAAAAGCAGATGATGTTCACATGTTTCTGCAGTGCCCTTCGATCCAGGTCTTTTGGCAAAAAGTGGGTAAATCCGAAATTTTAGAAAAAAAGATGGAGGTAAGCCTTCCACTTTTCAGGGTCTTACCAGGTGATGCGTCACTGTTACAACTTAAAAAAGGTATGCATCTTTGCTTTTCGTCTTGATCTTATTTGCAAGAAAATACATTTGCCTGAAATGGGTATCCACTGCATCACCCGGATTTGCGGATTGGGTAAGGTCGGCTTGAAGAGTAAACCGATTAGATTGCAGGTGTTTTTCTAGAAAGAGACTGGGCTGTGGGATCCATGGGAGTGTGGTATAAGAACACCTTTGAGATAATATCTACCTATGGTTCAATGGTTATGAAATAAACAAAAAATCAATAAAGAAACAGGAGAAATACCTAGGTCAATAGGAATCCTCTTATAGATGGTTGCTTTAGGTTTGAAACTAGGAATCAGGAGAAAATGGTCGGAACCCTCAAGTAAGAACCTCTCTGATAGTACTCGCCATGTGTTTTTAACTCTTTACCTTTCTTTTGTGAATGAGGACCAAACAAATATATATATTAAAAATCAACTGCATATCATCGGAGTAATTGTAAATTTTCATCCCTCGCCTCTGTAAGGTGCGAACCAGCGGGCGAATATAGAGGTTGAATAGATGAGGGGACAATGAAGTACCCTGTGGTACTCCACAATTAAGCCTGACCTTAGATGAACAAATGCAAGCAAGATGGACCACGGATATCTGTTTAGGAGAAAGGATTTTATCCAATCTACAGCTGTTCCCTTTAGGCCCGCAGCCTTGACACACTCAATTAGAACATCATGATCTACTGTGTCAAAGGACAGGGATAAGTCCAAAAGGACTGATGCCTGTGCCAAACCTTTATCCGCTTCTTCAGCTTATATAAGTGGGCCGGGTTTCATAGAGAAATCCTCAAGGAAGGAGTAAAGTCGTTGGTCAATGTGTGCCTGTAGTATATCTTGGCTAAATAAGAAAGTAAGGAGATGTAACAGTAGTTCTTCAAGACAGAGGGATCTTCACCAACTTTGTTTTTAAGTGGGATGACTACTGCCTCCTCAAAAGTGTGAGGAACAGTGCCCTGGCTTAAGGATAAGTTGAGCAACTAGATCAGGAAAGTGTGAAAAAAAGAATTTTTGAATCTGAAAGGACAGATATCATCAGGGGATCCTGATTTGACCTTGGCAAACAGTTTAAAAAAACAATCTTTGGTAATGGCCGGAAAAGCTGTACGTTTTATGGAATTCATATCTTCCAAGGGAATGGCTCTCTTTAAGGAGCTTGGAGGAATACTATCTTTCATCATCCATATTTTATCAATGAAAAAAGAGTTCAAGTCATTACATAGTTTTTGAGTATGGACCACCGGAGAATTTAAGTGATCTTGGTTGGAAAGTTCAGAAACAGTATCAAATACTTTTTTGGTTTTATTTTCTGGATTTAAGATTTTATTTGAAAAGTAGGTAGATGTGGCCTTCCAAATGGCTTTGTTATACACCTTTAGCCACAGAATAAAACTGTCCTTTTTGTCAGGTGTATATCCTTTCTTCCATCTTCGTTCAGATTGGGGTATCTGAAGCTTTGCTTTTTTCAGGTCTTCTGTGTACCATTTTGATGCTTCATGGCAACAGATTAGTTTTATTTTACACCTAGGGGCATGCATGTGCTGGATTCTCTGAGCCAATAGGTCAATGCTTCTTCCAAGTCTTCTAGAGTCTCGGTATGATTAGATATAGACAATGTCAATGAGTCACAAAAGCTATCAAGATTAACACAATTCCAATTTCTGGAATAAGTGCCAGGACAGATAGGGGGTTTCCTGGAATTAATGTCATCTACAGCAAATTTAATTAAGTGATGATCCAAGCAAGTACATGGGAGGATCTTAAGGTCAGATATAGTTAGATTTAGCGACCAGACCTGATCTAGAATGCGGCCTATAGTATGAGTGGCTGTAAACAACTGTTGGTCAAAGTTCAGACAAGTTAGGGAATCAGTAAGTCTGAAGAGGTGTGGCTGGCCTTTTCCCTTAGGCCCAAAAAATGTTAATCTCCAAGAAGTAGTTTAAAAACCATTTTTTAATTTTATTTTACAGAGTTTTATATAGCGCAAATTTGACCCGAATCGGGTATCAGAGTGCTTTACATAGCACCAATTATATTACATGAGGACACATTAATTTTTGTTAGGCACAGGGAGATTAAGTGATTTGCCCAGAATCACAGGATGTACAGTGTCGTTGCTGAGACTCAAACCCAGTTCCCTTGATTCGAGGTCGACTGCCCTAGCCAATAGGCCAACTCATCTCCCCAAGTAATATTCTTGCATAGTCAATGACTAAAGCACGTAAAAGAAACACTAAAATTGGGGGAAACTGAGGCATGTGCCCCGCAGGTATGTAGAGGAGGATTCATATTAAAGGGGCTATTGGTGAACCTAATTTTATTACTACTGTCGGGATCCTTAGAGGAGTATGTTTAGTAAAAGAAAGAAGCTTTTTGATAATTGCAGTCAATCCTCCACCTTTTTTCCCCAGTGGTCTGTTAAAATTGAATATATAGTAGTTCCCTAGGAGTGCAGCTAAAATGTCAGGCATGTATTCCTCTGTTAGCCAAGTTTCTGTTAAAAACAATATAGCAAGAAATTCAGAATCAAGGATATAAAATATCTCAACTTGGTGTTAAACCAACAAGTGTGAATTTAGACAGATGATAGTTAGATCTTTTGCTATAGAACTGGACACTTTCTATCGCAAGGTTTGATAACTGCAGACTCGCCGCTTGTAAGGTATTTGTCAGTTTTGGTTTTAAGATACCTAAATTATCACGTTTTTATAGAAGGGGAACCTCAAGATGATAGTTATTTGAGGATCATGATCCAAGATCATTTGAAGAGTATACCAAGTTTTGGTCATAATGGCTAGCCCCTGGCCACGGGTGGATGCAGACGGGCCTACGGGCTTTCCTTTGGGGTGCCTGTGGGCTCGGAGCTCTTACAAACTTTGACCACATGCAGCCATATTGCTTTCGCCCAGCCAATACAATTCAGATTAGCACATCTGAACATGCAAAAACCAACCAGTTAAAAAGACACAATTTCCTCTGATTTAACAGCGATTTAACAGGGATTGTGCGAAAATAGCAATGAAGTGCAAATATTGGGTTATAACAAACTAAAAGAGCTAACAAAATCTGTGCCTCCATGCACCAATCCACTCTACATCACTACAATGTACACCACTACACTCTACACTGCTCCATTGTGTGACACTCTCCTCCACTCTATATAACTTCGCCCTATAAAAGTCTACCACAACTCTATCCTCCACTACACATCCATACACTCCAATGTACAACACTTTATTCCACTATACAACACTTTGCTATATGACACAACACTCCATTCTATTGTACAAGACCCCACTTTATTTTTATAACAGTTTACTACCTACACTACGGCAGTACACTCCACTCAATCCCACTCTACTCTATGGCACACCAATACACTCTATTGTACTGTACTCCACACTACGTTACACCACTCCACTCAACTCTACTCCACTGTACAAAAGTTCGCCTTACTCTATGCTACTATACAACAATCTGCTCTATGCAGCTCCACTGTTTCACACACTACTGTACTCTATGCCACTTTCTAGCTCCTGTCTATACTCCTTCACTCCACTGTACAACACTGTACTATACTGCATGCCACTGTACAACACTCTACTCCACTCTACTCTATGATACTCTAGTCCACTATACAACACTGTACGCAACTCTTTGTCTGCCACTGCACTCCACTTTACTCTGTCACAGTACTCCACTCTAACCCACTCCTCCGCTGCACACCACTCCACTCTATGTCACTCAATGCCATTGTATTCTATAACACTGTATGCCAATCCACTGTACCACACTCTACAACACTGTACTGTACAGCGCATCACTCCACTCTACTAAAATCAAGTAGACTGTATGCCACTCTATTGTCCTGTAGCTTACATCATTTTCCAATACTGTACAACACCCCACTACACTCTACTGTACAACATGGTACTCCAAGTTATGACACTTTACTCTGCTGTATGCTATGCAGCTCCACACCACTACGGTCCGGGACACAGCACTCCACTCTATGAATCTTGACTCCACTCTAAACTATACCACTCCAGTGTATTCTACTCAACTGTACTCCACTCTACTACACTTTATCCCACTCTTCACCACTGTACTATACTTCGCTGTAGGTCACTCAACTGCCCGACACTCTACTCCACTGTATGCAACTCCACTCTACAACACTGTACTTCACTCTATGCCACTCTACTCCACTCTATGCCCATGCACTCTACATCACTGTACTACACTGTACTGCACTGTGTGACACTCACAACACTTACCTTCCACTTACAATACACCACTCCACTATATGACACAGCACTTGACTCTCCTTCACTGTACTGTACAACACTCCACTTGAATATACTCCACTCTATGACACTCTACTTCACCATACAGCACCCACTTTAAAACAGTCCACTTCACTCTAAGACAGTCTAGGATACCCTACTCTACTGTTTGGCATGACATTCTACTGTACAACTTGCTGCTCCACTCTTGAGTACTTGATTACACTATATGAGACACCACACCACTACAATATATAACACTTTACAACACTGTAGGATACACTACCACACTCTACTCCCCTCAATACCCATCTACAATACTCCAGTCTATGAAAATAGTCTTTGCAACACTCTCCTCCACTGTACTGTAAAACACTCCACTTGTGACACTAGACTCTACGATTTGAAATATTTCACAAAAGGGGGAGAGGTCTATGAATCAGGGCAATCACCACTCCTAATGAATGGTAGGTCCAGCAACAGCGCTGCCCTCAAGGAGCGAGTGAATACAAGGATTGCTGTGCTGTTCCTAAATATTAAGTAGGAAGGTACGTGTCACTGGGGCGTCTAGGATGTTGGAAGGTCTCATGGGGTCCTACCATTGGGCATCCCTTTTGTTGGATATACCCTCACACACCCTTTCAGGTGTCATGCTTCATCATCTGGGCTTGCTCCTCGTTGGGTCGGCGGTGCAATACCCAAAGGGCAACACCTCAAGGAGGGGCTCTTTGGCGAGATCTTCAATCCAACAGCCGTATAGATGAATATATATATATATATATATATATATATATATATATATATATATATATATATATATATATATATATATATATTAAATATTTATGTATATCATAGCACCAGCTGATCCTCCTTGTTGGACGAGGCAGCTCACTTTAGTGGCTTTTCTTTCAGTGGTGAGCTATTTTCACAGCAGGACCTCAACTCTTAAATATATTCCAAATTCGTTCCCAATATTAGGGAAAGGCGAGTCACACTCACGATTGAAGGTTTACTCTCAGGTTTTACTGCATTCACAGAGTCGTCAGTGTAAATGCACCCATCATGTTTCAGTCCCCCTGGACAGAACCTGTGATCAAGGTCCAAATATGCTGGGTGTGTTTACACTGCCAACTCTATGAATGCAATAAAAACATAGAGTAAACATTTTATCATGAGTGCGACTCGTATTTCAGTAACATTGGGAATGGAGTTGTAATATATTTGTCTATATATAAATATATATCACGAAAAGTCCTTTCTTAGTAACGCCGCATAGTCACTCATGAGCTGCACACATCAAGCAGGACACGGACCCATATTAGAGTGCTGAATTTTTTATTCCCAAGTCAAAGACGCGTTTTGCAGCCTCTCGCCGCTTGCTCACTCGACAACTGTTTGTAGTGTGGGAAGCTTTTTAAAGTGACAGTGCTTATTTTTTGCAGTGCATCACGTGATCATAGTCTCAATGGTAATGGTAGAAAGACTTACGCTATCGTTTCAATATTCATTAGAACAAAAATATAATTAGTGCAAAAATACAAGTATATATTCTCAGGTAAGGAAAGTTTATTTCACTAAAATAGTGTGAATTTCTCATGTTAAAATACCAATCGATCTGACTATTCCATAGCCTAATACTTGTGAAGGAACTTTTTGTATGTATAAATATATAGAAACATTAATAGTAAAATACTAAAATTGAAGCTTGCTATTAACAAAGTACTTTCACAACATTGAAACATAATATAAAGTGCTAATGAGTGCTGGTGATTAAAAAACATTGTTGTTTTGTGCAAACATACGTCCAAACGTAGCAGCATAAAATTATTATTCTAATGTCATTTTATGGTCTATATTGTTTTGCCATACAAACTTTTTACTTTCTATCTAGTTCTAGATTTTAGTAGTCACTCTATAACAGATTATTACATCATTATTATTACATCATAAATCTGAAATAGTTCATATGATCTTACTAAATATGTTCATACAGTTTTTTCAAAGTGATCACTTGTTTGTTATGTTTTGACACTTCCAATTTTTGCACCTTCTCACAATGGCAGTGGTTTCTAACAGTGGTAAAATAGTCTAGTGTCTTGTGTCATCCCAATATCTCCGAATTTAATATCTATGTACAAATAAATATTAACACATCAAATATAATAAATATATGTGTAAATATATACATGATAAACAAGGATAAAATCACTAATCTTCATAATTCCTTAAAAATTATAAAAGGAGGTACCTAATTCTTGCTCTTAGTCATGTTTTCTCGATGTTGACAACTTAAGATTAATTTCACCCTGATTACATCGTAACTGCCATTTAATTTGTAAACTTCCACAGGTATTTCTCTATTCTGGATTGGTTTAGATTATTCTAGGCACGTATAGAGGTCTTCTGTTATATTGAGTCCATTAGGCTGTTTGGAATCCAATAAAAGAATATATCTCCTCTCCAACCTTCTTAGTTTGCTTTCTCTGTCTCCTCCGCGTCTACTAGGTGGAATTGCATTTATTAAATAATATGTCAGACCTTTGTTATTGGATTGGTGGCATTCTTTAAAGTGTCTTGCCACCGGGTACGTGTTATCCATGTTATTAATAGCTCGGAGGTGTTGGAGTACTCGAACATGAGCCTGTAATTTTGTGCTGCCCACATATTTTAAGCCACATGGGCAGGCCAAAACATAAACAGTAAATTCAGACTTACATGTGAGTGTCTTAGTAATGTTGAAGGTTTGGCACTAAATGGACTCAAATAGGTAGTTGCATTTACCCCATGTGTGCAGGCTTTACACGATTTGCATTTAGTAAAGCCTTTGCGTGTTTTAAACCAATCATTACTTGCTATGATTTCTGGATTGGGTATCACTAAACAGTCCCTCATTGATGTTGCCCTGCTATGCGTAATGGACACCCTCTGCGGTAGCAGGGGTCCTAGTACCGGGTCATTGAGGAGTATGGGCCAACTTCCTTGTATAATTTTGTTCAGCTCTTTATGCTGTTTGTGTTAGCCCATTATGAGGCGGAACTCTGAATCGTTACTAATTCCCCCTCCCTCTTCAGGGTAGTTCGTCAACTCTGTTTTGTTGCTTTTAGCCAATTGCGATCTAATATCCGAGTTTTGGCAATCGCTCGATCTATGACCTCTTTAGTATAGCCTCTCTCTAAAAACCTCTGTTTACTCTAGCTTTGTGCTGTTTCTAATGACTCAGTAGTGCTACAGATCCGTTTTAATCGCAACATTTCGCCAAAAGGTATACTGTTGACTAGATGTTGGGGGTGTGCACTTGAGGAATGTAGCACTGAATTTCCTGCAGTTATTTTCCGATGTAAGACCTCAGTGTCTAAGTAGTTCACATTTGTTGCACTTATTTCTGCAGTTAATTTAAGATTAAGATCGTTCTGATTGATCTGAGCTACAAAAGTTTCAGCTTCCTCTCTAGTGCCATGCCACACCACAAATAGGTCATCAATGAATCTAAGCCAAACTTTGACCTTCGACCTCATCGTTTCCTCATATAGGCCCCTGAGGACCAGTTTCTCCCATCTCCCCATGTGGAGACAGGCGTAACTCGGGGAGAAACTGGCCCCTATGGCTACACCCGGGATTTGGCAATACAATAGATGGTTAAACATAATTATATTGTTGTAGAGGCAATACTCAATCATTGCTACTAGCATTAGATTGTGGTCTTGGTATATGGTTTCCCTTTCTGATAAATCGTATTTTACCGCTTCAATACCATTACCATCATTATGTGCAATGCTAGTGTAGAGTGCAGATACATCTAATGCCAACAGTAGATATTCCGGATTCCATGTAATGTCCTTGATTTTGTTTATAAAATCGGTCGTGTCCCTTACGTAGGAAGGTAAATTCTTTACATAGTTTTGCAAGAAAAAATCCACATATATATATACATATATATATATATATTCCTTCTGTTTGCTGGCGTGCAAGCTTGAGACGCCGAGAGATTTGGAGGAGTCACGTGGCATTCTGGTATGCGTAGTTCATTGTCTCTGTTGAGTTGCTCCCAGCAGCGAAATGGATTCAAAAAGAATCGCCCTTTGGTCACGAGGTGAACATTTAAAAAAGACAATTTGAGCCAGCAGCAGCGAAGCATCACGCCTCTGAAGAAATGTGCTCTGTGCATGAAACGCGTCAGGCACTTTTCATTTGGTGAACACTTTTTTCCAGCACCTTGCAGCTTTCTCCAATAAACACGGATTTGAACTTTCCTGCGAGTGGCTTCTCTGAAGTTTGGGCAAGTTATTTTGGATATTAATATATATATATATATATATATATATATATATATATATATATATATATATATTCACTGAAAAAACCATAGGTTATAGACCATATATAGTTAGGAATTTGCATTTACAAAACCTTGAAAATTCACTGAAAAAACCATAGGTTATAGACCATATATAGTTAGGGATTAGCATTTACAAAACCTTATTTTATTCGCACAAAACCATTGAAATTCCATATATAGTTAGTTGCACTAACTATATATCGCGGACCCGCAATCCACTGCTAATGATGTCACATATTACATCATTCATGACATGGTCAGTGACATCACTGATGACATCACTGATGACATCTCAAATGACATCACTGATGACATCACTGATGACAACACCCAGTGACTGTATGTTTCTGTAAAGTTAAAATATGTCTTACATATTGAAGAATGAGTGGATGTAAAAGTGTCTGGATGGAGGATTTAGTAGGTGCATGACTGACTGTATGAGAGAATGATTAAATGTGTCTCACTGAGTGCATGGGTTAGTGACTAAAGTGTCTTAATTCCTTAGCTCCTTAAACAAAACGTGACTGTGCATTTAACCTAATTACTATGCTATCGAGTGACGCACTCAGAACGAGGGAAGCCACTGCTGAGGCTCGATTTGAAAGCCTCTTAACTAACATTCCCAAAACTAATGAGGCAACACCAGTCACAGCTAACAGTGATGCTAAGACTCTGCTGAAGAGTCTGGAAAAGCTATTAAGAAGTGAACTCGCCAAGTGGTGGGAGAAGAAATCTCTGGAAAAATACCGGGATGCCAATAGAGTTCCAAGAGGCTTAAGAATCCTTACAGTTCCAACCTATGAAAACCCTGACCCCCAGATGCTACAGGAATGGGCGGACAACAGCCTGCAAAGTTCTATGAATATGGTGAATATTCTAATTAAGTACGCTGAATCAGACCGTGACAAATTACTAGTGGAAATAGACAAAACATTGGCACTGTTGGAGGCTACTGGAGAAATGGAATTCATAGCCAAAAGTAAAGCGGAGATCGATATCCGCACAAAAAAATTGGAAGACAGCATAATAGAGCGCAAAGTAACCAAATTTGCAAGAGATAAGAACGACTACGCTACTGGAAGGATTTTCACCTTCTCAAGAAAATACGATAATTTGAAGCGTAAAGCACTATCTAAAAGCAGCAAAACTGCGAGCAGCAAAACGGTTACAACCAACCAAAGCTCTGGCGTTCCAATTGACAACAGTGACACCATATCAATCAACTCCTTAACTTCAAACAGTGAAGACGAAGGCACTTCTACATCTGCAGCCCTAGACCCAGACATCAATTACACCGTAGTAGAGGAGTTGGGTTTTGTCAACGAGGACCGGCGCTACTCCCTGCGCTCCCGGAACCCTCCAAATCAAGCTGGCAATCAGCCAGCCAGCGCAGGCGCGCAAGGCGGAAGCACCATAAAAAGAAATACCTCGCAGGCAAAAACAAACAAGAACTGGCGCAGATAATTTCCACTGTGGACAATACCGTCATCAACCTGTCAGACACTATCCTCACTAAGGCAGAGGAACAGCTTTTGTCTCTTGGTCTCTCTTATTGCCCGCCTAACAAATTTTCCTACAATCAAACCCGAATCGATCTTTACAAGTTTGTCAGAAAAATCAAACTCATTAAATATTTCAAATTGGAGGCCAAACGCAAACAAAGTGGGGTTGTAGCAACTCCTTCCAATATGGAATCCAACCTCCAAGTCAATGACAATGCCGGTTTGCAAGACCTGTACGACCTAGCATTCGAAGGTACGTCCCAAACTACGCCCACTGTGAGCCAAGTGCTCAATGTCAACAGATCAGTAACTACACACTTCAGACCCAAGTCAACCTTTTTTCCCCTCATGCCTCGTGATGCAGTAGATATCTTCAGCGACCGTGTTATTATTGAACTAAAGGCTCTTAACAGGTCCATCATGACGCAACGGAAACAACTCAAATACAATGACCGGCAATACAATCTACTCATAAATAAACTACAGTCTGATAATAATGTCAGTATAAAAAGTGCTGACAAGGGTGGCAACACTGTTCTCTGGAAAACCACGGACTACATCTTGGAAGCAGAAAGACACTTGTCCGACACTACTTGCTATACCCTCTCATCACAGTTTGCAATGGTCCAGAATCAGAACCTAATACGCAAACAGCTAACCTCATGGAAAAGACTGAGCCTCCTAACTAAGGATGAATGTAACTTTTTATCCAAAGATCATCCTGTAACACTGTACTTGTATTTCCTACCTAAAGTGCACAAACTTGTTACCCCTACACCAGGTCGGCCCATAATATCAGCTATTGGGAGTATGACGGAAAATATTTCCAAATACGTTGATTTCTTTCTCCAGCCCCACGTGGCGAGCCTTCCTTCTTTTCTAAAAGATACCACCGACTTTTTGACCAAGATTGGTAATATTGTTTGGTGCAGTGACTATTTATTTTTGATCCTTGATATCGAATCCCTCTACACCTCTATCAACCATCAGCATTGAGTAAATGTTTGTCAATATTTTCTCAATTCACGTGCCATTTGTTTTAGAGAACACAACTCTATGTTGATTGCTATGGTTAAACTGTGCCTGACCTCCAACTATTTCCGCTTCAAAAACAACATTTACCAGCAATTACGCGGTGTGGCTATGGGCTTGTTTTTTTCCCCCAGCTATTCATGTCTTCATGTTGGTTGGTGGGAGGAGCACGAGCTCAGAGCCACACATGCGCACTGGTCGCCTTGTATCGCGCATTACTGGCGTTACATAGACAACATACAACAACACCCTGAACCTTAAATTCACTGCTAACCTTAGCAGTACTGAAGCCGAATTCTTGGATGTACAACTGTTCATCAGGGACAACACCCTCATGTCCAAATTACATCGAAAAAGTACGGCGGGAAATTCTATCCTGCACGCACATAGCTCCCACCCTGCCCATACCATCCCCAGTATCCCTTTTGGCGAATTTATTCGCATTCGCAGAATCTGTAGTGACCCTGATTCTTCTGCTACATGCCTCGAGGAATCTAAACAACGCTTTCTGCAAAGGGGTTACTCAAAAGCCATACTGGATCAAGCTCTGGCCAAAGCTTCATCAATAGATAGGGCCACATTACTTAAGCCCAGAGAGCTCCGGACAACTGGCAACAATGAGAATCAGGATGATTCCCAACGCACTGTCAGGCTCATAACTACCTTCAGCACACAAGAGCGTAAAATCAGACGCATCATAGGCACTGAATGGCCTATTATTCTGACTGACCCAGTCTTAGGCCCATTACTGAATGAAACTCCTACCATTACTTTCCGACGTGCACCATCCATGCGTGATGCGCTCGATAGAACTGCACCTGAAAATCTTCCAAAACCTAACAAAACCACCAAAATGGGCTTCTTTAAATGCACCTCCTGCCGTGCTTGCAATTTTGCCACCAATGCCACTCACTACGTCACTGCTTTCAGTAACACTCCTATTCCCATCAAGGAATATCTCACCTGCAGATCAGATTTCGTGGTCTATAAACTTAAGTGCACATGCAACTTAGAATACATCGGCAGTACCAAACTGCCGGTGCATCAAAGAATACTGCAGCACATAAGGGCCATTGTCAACAGTGACAGCAGCTACCCGGTTGCCCGACACTTTGGGGTGGTCCACAACAAGAAACTTAAAGACCTCCAATATACAGTTCTCTGTTCAGTGCCCCCACCTAGTCGGGGAGGTGACCGTGAGAAAATGCGCAGGCAGCGTGAAACCCAACTCATTTTGTCCCTCGACACCAAAGCCCCTAATGGTCTCAACTTGACTGAAGATTTGAAAAGCTTCCTGTAAATGCTTGTTCTTCTTTACAATTTGGTGGTCTTGGTCTCTGTAGACTTATTCACGTTCTAGCTTTCCTCTCTTTCGCTCAGTTTAGGCGTAACTGTTTGTCTGTTGGCCTATTTGCCAAATGTCTAGCATGGCGTAACCTTAGAATCAAGATTTATGCTACATTTTTTCTTGACTAGGATTTGTCGCTATGTTTTCCACCTTCATATGACGCCGCCATATATTATCTTTTGTTGACCTACTCTGTTGTCTTCCCTCTCCTCTCACTTGTTATTTTTCACAGGTGTGGTTGGGCTCTTCTAGTCTCTTTTTACTTTTCTCACTTAATTTTTAGCAATTTGTATTCTCCTCTTTTGCCCTTATCTTGGCTCACATGTCTCATGCAGCATGTTATTCTATGCCACGTTTATCTTATTCATATGACCATTCATTGCTTTGTGATAAGTCTCATCTATGTTATAATGACTAATATGTGCAGATAGTTTTTTCGGGCACTATGCCGCAATTGTCTTCAGCGCGTCTCTGATCATGTGGTTTACTAATGTTGTTCCCATGTAACCTTCTTAATGGCACTATGTCGTGACTCCCATGGTATATTACATGTCATTCAACCGCAACTAGCTTTCATTGAATAGCGCTGTTTCTGCTTTGTTTAAATTTCACTGTTTAAATTCTATACTTTATCATTTTGCACTGATTTACCTTTAACATGCTATTTTCATGTGGTACATGCAGCTTCTCATGTGAACTAAACATGTAGGATAATGTAGACACTGTTGCTTTATTTATTTTTCTGTTTTCTTAATTTTGGGCGTTTCCTTTCCCCAATCAAGCCCCTCCCACACGCTCTATATATATCCTCACTTTTATGAGTGCTTTTGTGTGATCAAGCTCCCCAGTGGAGTGAAACGCGTTACCTGTTAATAAATGTTTTGAACCTGCTACTCACTCGAGTTTTGGATTATTGGAGAGCTTTACCTTTAAACTGTCTGCTGTGACGCTGTGAGGTCTGCACCCTGCTGCTGCCTGTCATTTATTTGACAGGCTGGGATTCCTTTACATATATATATATATATATATATATATATATATATATATATATATATATATATATATATATATATATATATATATATATATATATATATATATATATATATATATATATATATATTCACTGAAAAAACCATAGGTTATAGACCATATATAGTTAGGAATTTGCATTTACAAAACCTTGAAAATTCACTGAAAAAACCATAGGTTATAGACCATATATAGTTAGGGATTAGCATTTACAAAACCTTATTTTATTCGCACAAAACCATTGAAATTCCATATATAGTTAGTTGCACTAACTATATATCGCTGACCCGCAATCCACTGCTAATGATGTCACATATTACATCATTCATGACATGGTCAGTGACATCACTGATGACATCACTGATGACATCTCAAATGACATCACTGATGACATCACTGATGACAACACCCAGTGACTGTATGTTTCTGTAAAGTTAAAATATGTCTTACATATTGAAGAATGAGTGGATGTAAAAGTGTCTGGATGGAGGATTTAGTAGGTGCATGACTGACTGTATGAGAGAATGATTAAATGTGTCTCACTGAGTGCATGGGTTAGTGACTAAAGTGTCTTAATTTGGCAATCATTATATATGTTGTTCTGTAAACTGCTGCATGTTTAAATCAATAGCTATATCAGTAACTATATGGGTTATTGAATGGTTGCCCAAGTATTTGTATGGGAGACTGAGTATGTGTGTGGGTGGCTGGGAGGTGTATGACTCTGTGCATAGATGTGTGAGCAGTTGATTCCCTAGGTGTATGGGTTCAAAAGTGCATGTAGAAACAGCTGTATGGACAGTTGACTGTGTGCATGAGTGTATTGGTGAGTGAATGGATATCTCAGTGCTACATGTCAAAGTAAGTACATATCTAAAACACAGTCCATGTGAGAGTTGACATATATAAATAACTGAACATAAGAGCCAGTGAATGTGAGAGTGGCTGTATGGATCATTGTGAACTTGTATCAGGGATTGTATAAGAGAGTAAATATGTGTTAGTATATGTTTGAATAAGTAAGGTGTGTATAACTGTATAGTTGAGGAAATGGAGGTGTGATTGATTCTTTGCATGACTGACTAGGTGTGTGAGTAACTCCATGGATGTGTGACAGTCTGTGAGTGTCTGTTTACACTGAGTGTATCTAAGGTTATATTACAGTCTGAAGATGTTCATAGTATTATCACATAAATGATATCATCAGTGATGTGATCAATAATGTCAAATGAGATGTCAGTGATGTCATCAGTGATGTCATTTGAGATGTCATCAGTGATGTCATCAGTGATGTCACTGACCATGTCATGAATGATGTAATATGTGACATCATTAGCAGTGGATTGCGGGTCCGCGATATATAGTTAGTGCAACTAACTATATATGGAATTTCAATGGTTTTGTGCGAATAAAATAAGGTTTTGTAAATGCTAATCCCTAACTATATATGGTCTATAACCTATGGTTTTTTCAGTGAATTTTCAAGGTTTTGTAAATGCAAATTCCTAACTATATATGGTCTATAACCTATGGTTTTTCAGTGAATTTCATTGGTTTTTTAAAAGCTAATATCTATAGCTGTAAAATATATTCTTTATTACGTGACGTATCACGTAGCCCGTGAGACGCCTCATGATGCATCGCATAACCGTGACGTATCGTCTCTGCAGCGCAAACAAAACCGCAATCGCAATTTTTTTTTCTTTTGCCCCACGGGGAACTTTAATAGCCCCCTCATCAATCCTAGGGGTTCAGGAGGAGTCTACCTTACCCCTTTCCTTCATTTACACCTTTTTTTTTTTCCACCTCTTGTCTCTCAATCCCACAGAGAGACAAGATGGCGGCCGCTCCAGACTGTTTACAATGTTAACAGCCAATCAGCTTCACCTCAAACTCCCGTTACACTGCCGGTTAGCTTCCCGGTTAGCTGCCCGGTTAGCTGCCCGGTTCGCGTACCAAGACGCGTCTATAGGGCGAAAAAATCGGATTTTTTTTTGGGGCCCCGCGTCGCTCTATAATATCCCCCTCATCAATCCTAGGGGGTCAGAAGGGGTCTACCTTGCCCCCTTTCCTTCATTTCCCCCTTTGTTTTGGCCTCCTCTTGTCTCTCGATCCTACAGAGAGACAAGATGGCGGCCGCTCCGGACTGTTTACAATGTTGACAGCCAATCAGCTACTCCTCAGACTCCCGTTACACTGCCGGTTAGCTTCCCGGTTAGCTGCCCGGTTAGCTGCCCGGTTCGCGTACCAAGACGCGTCTCTACGGCGAAAAAATCGGATTTTTTTCTTTTTTTTTTTGGGCCCCGCGTGGCTCTATGTTATCCCCCTCATCAATCCTAGGGGGTCAGAAGGGGTCTACCTTGCCCCCTTTCCTTCATTTCCCCCTTTGTTTTGGCCTCCTCTTGTCTCTCGATCCTACCGAGAGACAAGATGGCGGCCGCTCCGGACTGTTTAGAATGTTGACAGACACCGGAGAGCCAATCAGCTTCGCATCGCAAAGTTCCGTTACGCGAAAAGTACGCGAACCGGAGCGCTGCCCGGAGCGCTGTTACAGATATATATCTTTTTTTGAACGTTAATTTCTCAAAATCCACTGAAGCACATATATTGAGACCTAGCAAAGGCACATCGGGCTAACAGTCCCTACAATTTTGCCAAGTTTCATGCAAATCCATTCAGCCGTTCGAGCTAAAAGTGAGGCCAACCGCCCTATGGAAAATGGGAAAAACGCGTTTTGGGACCCCCCTTTTTTCTCGGCCCCCCTTGACGACCCCCCCCCCCAAATTTTCAGGGGCTGCTCAGAAACAAAATGTGCCATTTTCCTGAAAATTTCAGCCAATTCCGTCCACAAACGCCAAAGTTATTAGACATAGAATTTTCAAAAGTTCCATAGAGAAAAAATCCTAACTATATATACCTACTGGCTATCGCCAGTAGGTAATATATATATATATATATATATATATATATATATATATATATACCCCAGAAAATTATTTCATCATCCTATGCCCCTACTCATCCTAAACCCCTAAAAACACCCTCTGACAGTATTTTAAAAAAACGTGAAAACTCAGAAATGAACTGTTGAGCACAAAGCTGGCACTGAGGAAGGCAATCGCCGAAACGTGTCTGCCAGGTGTTGCAGGAGGTTCTGTGAGGCCACTCAAGCTGTGTCGGACCCGTGTGTGATTAGTGAAGCAGGATTGGAGGTTAATATATACACACACACACACACACAAACATATATACTTACCTTAACTATACTTACCATTTGTGGTAAAGGCATGTGTGGTAAAGGCTTATGTGTGGTAAATATTTGCGTTGTAAAGGATGTGTGGTAAAGACTCTGTGTGGTTACAACTGCGTTGAAAAGGATGTTTCTGCTCAGCGTTATCACTTCTGCGGCTGCAATCTCCTGTTCTGATGTACCTCCGAAGATGAAGTGATTTCAGAAGAGTAATCTCTGGTCTATATAATGTTGTAATTGAAGGCATTCAATATAAACATCTGCAAATCCACTTCCGAGAGCGATGGCAGATGCATCTCAATATGGAATGCTCAGGGGTAGGATGGGATGCACTATATCAAGAAGTAAGCTTCCATTCTGCCACTCTAAGGTGCTCCATGATCGGCACTGGTCTCAACAAAGGCAGAGGCTTGCTAAACTCTCTCAATAATCGGACTGGTGAAGATGCAAACGCACAGAGGCAGATATGCTACACGTATTATGGTCTTTACATCATTCTGGTGGGAAGTAGCCAATTCAATTAGATTGTCAAGCAACTTTATTTTGTACTTCTCCCCTCTACTGGTTTTCTTGCATGACACGCTAGATCTTCCAGACCTGACTAGCTGTAAGAAAAGATGGATAGATACAACATTGGAGGTGGCGAAAGGTTGCATTCTGTGGAAGTGGAATAGGTGTCACCCTCCTTCTTATGCTGATTGGTTACAGAATATGGCATGTGTCACACCACGTGGGAGATTAATCCATCTACTGGCTGGCCTATCACAGTTGTATGACTGTGTGTGGGCCTCTTTTTTGCCCCTCCAGTCATAATTAGAAGCACATACTATGGCGCAGGTGTATTCTCCAACCTAACTAGAATTTTAAATATCCATTATTCGTAACAGTTTAGCAAGTTTAGTATATCGACTGTGTTGCCTCCTAGTCAGAGGTCTCTGTTGCACCTCTTGTCAGAGAGAGCAGATTTTATTTCAATTATGTGGTGTTGTAGTATTGTTGAGTTTTCCTGTGTTGTTTGTGTAGTTGTGATGGTATTGCTGTGATCCTGGGTTGTTGCTTTGGCTGTGTGTCGTGATATGCTGTAGTGTGTTGAATTGCTTGTGTTTTATGTTATTGTGTTGTTGTATTCAGCTGCTCTTGCCTTATTGTATGCTTGTTATGTTAATCATGATGTATTATTTGTGTTGTGCTGTGTCGTTGTGCTGTAGCTGTATTGTTGTAATGCAGTGGAGTGCTGTTTGACTATGTTGTTGTGTTGTACTGTTTTTCCTGTTGTTTTTTAGTGTTTGTCACATTTATTGTTGTTCCGTATTGCTTAGCAGTGTTTATCTCATAAGGTGTTGTACTATAGTTGGGTTTTGTTGTGCATTTATGCTGTTTTAATGTGTTGTTATATTGGTGCAGTGCTGCATTAGTATGGCTTGTTGTTATGTTGTTGTTTGTTGTTCAGAGTGTTTAATACCATTATTCCCTTATTCTGAAAACACCGCCTATGTCTAAAGGTTATCCTATGGTGCAACACCCTTATTTTGCATCAATATATGTAAATATAATTTCAGTGTAATTATGGATCCATGGACCCAATGGATGGTGCCATATTCTCCATAGCCACGGCCCCATCCATTGGCACATGGATTAGACAAAATAAGGAACATAGAGGGTGAAAAAGAGTAACAGCAGCATCACCTTAATCGTAATTGCAAAAAAAGCGCATTCATCCTCATTCAGAGTGACCAGGTCGTGGAATCCCATTTTTTTTTAACCAGGGACAAATCCACCAGTTCATATCTGGGGGATGTGACCTTGATAAAATGCTTTGTGACATTGAGGAAAGGAGCTGAACCAACACTTTCACCACGTTATTCTAATTCCCTACTGGGCTACAGGGTTTGACAGAGTAGAACAAGTATCCTATGATTATAGCTACCTTCAAAAGCTGCCCTTGGCAGGTGTAGCACATGTTTGACTGTCCTATGATAAGGACCCAGGGATTGTTTGCAAGGTTGGACAACAGCTCTGAGGGGCATACAAAATAGAAGGAAAACTCCTTGCAGTGTGGAATTACTGGCAAGTTCCACTAGAATTCACTGATTCTAGGGTGATCAAACCCTCATTTCATGCAATTCGCCACCCTCTGCCACAAAGACTGTGGCAGGTTTTCCATCTGAAATGGAACATGCGACCCCCATCAGGGACATAGTGATAATAAACTAGAGAGGTCAAAATGATACCTATACTTACACTGGCTCCAAATGAGAGTTTAAAAGTGTTTATTAAACACAGACATTCTACTGAGAAAATGTACCATGCTACATCAATCAGTTTGACCACAATGATATACTTTATATGAGATAACAAGACATGCAGATCTACCCTTCTTCCAAAGAGCACTGACCTAACTAGAACATTCACCTCAATTTCAGCTCATTTGTGACAATATTCCTTCTATAAATCATTGATATCTATCGTACCCCCTTTTTTAATGATACATTGTGTGCTATTTAAATTGTGTTTTATATCGTGCCTGTAATATCACTTTGAAGCAGTGGTGGCTTATTGTCCAATAATAGCACCTGGGCTGCATGCAGCTTTCCATGAAGCAGAAATAGAACAACATTTGAGCACAAACAACTCGCACGGTTTTGAGGTCTGTGATCTATTTAAGACAGACAGCTGTTTCCCATTTGCATGTTAACTCCTCCTGCCTGGAATCACTTATTTGCCTGCAGAAAGCATACATTATCATTATTCTTAGCATTTACAGCCATTAGGCAGTGATGTGCACGTTTGCTGTATTTTCTGGAGTGTACGTCACCCGTGCGTATGGAGGCACTTTTTAGCAGTTGTCTAGTTAAAGATACCATTCTCATTTAGTTATTTTGGGAACCTTTTCTTGTACTTTCCGCGAGCTGTGCTCGTTGGGTTTGTCATAAAAAATGAAGAGTGTTGCGCACACTTTGCACTAACACAACACAGTTCCTTCAACTATGATTGAGCTAATTGCAACATTGTTTCTCTAGTTGTGATAGTGGTGATAACTGCAGTTCGTGGTCGTTGTGGGTCGGTTTTGTTTTCTACGTGTAGATGGGATGGCTGGAAACGAATGATTTTGCAGATGATTTCTACAGGTTAACATTTTATCTAGGAGTCTACCTTCAGCCATAGAGACTCCAGATGGAGTGGGGCAAGAGAGGATATTTTGGTTCAAGGTCAGGTTTGGAGCATCTCAGACAGCATCCAAAGATCTCGTTTACTGGATAAATGTCTATACCGTATCCATATTATCTCCTACAGTGACATTGAGTTCTAGGTCAAAGAGATGCTCTTTCATGACAATGAGGAATGGCAATCGGTAGACAAAAGTAACTTTGTGGCACTCATTAACTATTAACCATGTTAATTTTCTTTAAGTTCGCAGTTACTAATCTAACCTCGTTGCTTCACTCATGCTTATTCATATATGTAAAATGTTACTTTTATTCATTAGACAAATGCATATACATTCTCATAACAAAGCGTATGTATTATTGGTAATTTTATGTTTGTATTTAGTAGATCTACTTTGCTCGTGTTTAATTACCTTTACTGTGTAGTTTTTGATTACAATTTAATAACCATTTCAAACTTCAAAAAAGTCCTGGCAGGGGTGTAATTAGGTAGTTAAGGACAAGATATATCAGATGAACCTTTAATAAAGTCTGAGCAGGAAATATAACTGAATAATTAGATGATTAAGTTTTGGTTCTATGTTTGATCAGAGCAGGGCACTCAAAACAAGAATATATTTAAGTTTTCCCAAATCTGCTACATACTTTTTAAAATTTTCAGTGCAGTGTGTCTTATACTTATACAGCCTTCTGTGGGTATAATAACGTCAGTACATGGTGTTTTTGTATGGGTATCACCCAGCATCTGGTGTAGATATGAAAAGTCTTTTCTCGATGTTAATTTCAAATTTAGATTCCAGTTCAAATTGCCATCTCTTCTGCAAGGATACGTGTTGTTAATATCATATTTAGCAGTGTGAAGCATAATTCTGTGTTATTGATTGACCATGTGTGTGGCTTTCAGATGTATTAGCCTCGGTGATTCTTAGGAAAAAAATGTTATTCTTGCGAAAATAGTTGAACTGGATTTATTGATAAACAATTAGGCCAGCATTTTGAGCTTCTACCGCAGATATGAAACCCACACATGTCAGATTTCTATGATCCGTGCTTTGCTTTGCTTGCTTGGAGCCAATACGAAAAGAACTCTGGAAAACATGTGATTCCACAAATGTGTATACATCTGCTTATCCCTCCACTATCTATGCCTTGTGTGCCTTTCATCAATGTTATCCTATTACTAATCTTGAGCGTGAATTATTTAAAGTACTTTGGGTGATTACATTTGTATTAGAGCCCTTCAAATCTTGCATCTTGGTGTATAGCAAGCAAAGAAAGCAAGACCCGAGGAGCTTTGCTATGGCTTACCTCCCTGCATCCCAAAAATAGATCCCATTTATCCATTAAATATGTCATGTCTGCGGATGTTCATATGTGTCTTTAACCCCTTGATAAACTGCATTGGTATATTCATTGACAAAGCAGAAGCCAGGACACTCACGTGCCAAGGTAACAAAAGGGGGGCTGATCAGAGCAGGGAGCGAGGTACGAGCCGCAGTGAGAGATTGACAAAGCCGGAGCACGCTTTTGTTTTGTATCCGTGGGTGACATAAAGGTGCGCATGTGTCAGAGAAAGTGATGATGTATTCTCGTTTTGAGATGCAGGTACTCGTGCACTGCAATAGCAGCACCCCGAGGGGGTGGAATGATGCACCCAATAAACAATACCGAGGCGCGAGTAATCCTCCTCTGAAGCCAACTACATGCAAAGTTCTAATAATTACTCATAAAACATATGCATTTAGCCAGACCTAAAAAGAATAACGGGGGACACCGCTTCTTTCTGATCCCCGACTGTACAGTTGTATGTAATCTAAAGGCCGGCTCTGAATCCTCAGCCTGAAAGATCTCTCCAAAATGAGGGTTTGTTTCCTCTGCATGTTAAATATGAGCAACCATAAATTTGGTTTTGCTCCAGGAAGACCGGGCAGTATTACAACCTGTCACATGACAGATTGCCCTGGTTTCTAAAATGTTTAAAATCCATTCGACAGCTTTGTTCTCCCAAGTGAGAGCCCAGGCATGTGTTAGCCCCTACTACCAACTTATAATATACCCATGCTCAGCCTCAACACATCACTTGTAACAACAATGTCACACCATTAGGGAATTAAATCTGGGGTTGCACATCTTATAAATAAATAAATAAATAACACAAACATAAGCCAATCTGCAGGAACATATTTACACTATTCTGTATGTAGGCACAATGCATAGTGCACCTTATAATATACGCATTTTGTCCATTGCTGTATTAATTAGGAGTACACTCTGTTGTGTATGCTGGTGGCAGTGTGTGTTTGGCATGTGATTGTGAGGGGGTGGGGTGCAGGATGCTCTTCTTCTTCTGTGACCTTTGTCCTTGTTTCTTTCTTTGCCCGAGGAGGCTCTATGGGGCCCACTGCACCATTCTAAGCACAGTTGTCATGTTTCCATGCAAGGGCCATGGAATAATATGTGTATGTTATTGTTTCAGACTGACGAGACGTGATGTGACAATGAATAATGGGAACGGGGTAGAGAGCCTCTGTAAAAGCTTGACATAGTTGTGGACATGCTCCATATGGGTTGTGATTTATTGGAGGATTTATTCACAAGCGTTTTGCTTAGCTATGGTTCTTATGTGATCCATGCCTTGCAAAATGTTTGATGTTTCTAAGCAAATGATTTTTTAACATTTCGATCAATAATAGTGGTTTCTTTACTTTGATAGAAAAAGTGGGGAGGGGGTATCTAAAAGTGGCGCGCCTAAGAACTAAACTAGCATACCATTCCAAGAGGCTTAGTCTATGTTTGAAGGGTGTGCCTTAAAACATGTGATCTAAAATCCTGTGTCACCTTGAGCATGCCACCTGGCCCGTATTTTAGCTCCTCATTGTGAGCTTTCCATGATTGCAACAAGACATATCACACATTGACATACATACACTAAAAGAAGCCAGACCCATTGGTTTTGCCAGTACTTGTTAGCAGCATCAGATAAATGAGTTACCACAATAATTTTGTTGCGAATAAGTAGAATTGAAAGTTTGTAGACTGTCAGGTCGAGATGAAATAGATCAGATATGGATTTTGAATGCGTTCATACTGTATGCAAGGGGGTCTGCCTATACCTTCTTAGGGGCGAGAATTAGTCCCGATATCTCCATGTCTTGAAAAAGGCTCAATTTAGAGGATTGTTTTCAATTTCGTTTTGAAGGTTGCTAGCTAGGATGCATTTTTCTAGTCTCAGCTATTTTAAGCTGCTTTGAGTGGGTCAAACGGAAGTTGTTTCACAACAGAGTGATTGTTACCTGTTTTAGATCATTAGGGACATACAAACTAAGTAAAGTAAGTAAAGTAATGTTTATTGTTTAGTTAGTTAAAACCATAACAATTTAAAACAAGTAGCAAAAGCGCAATTTTACGATAAACAGGTAAAAGCAGGAATTTAAGTATAAAATCATTTTGTTTCTTTAAAAGTTCAATGTAGAAAGTTAGACCTCGTTTGCCCGGCGTCCGACCCTTTTAACAAAGCTTTTTAAAGGCTTTAAGAACTTTGATCAGTCTGCCATGCAGTTGGGGGTCTGATGGGCTTAGGCAAGACATTATTACGGCTCTGCAGGAACTAATACCCTTTTCGTTGAAACTTGTCTTTAGAAAGATTACACGTTCAGCCCGCAGTTTTTTGCATGTGTAAATTATATGGATAAAGTCTTCTTTGTGATGATCGCACAGCCGGCATGATTTAGGGTCTGTGTGCAGCCAAGTTGGCTGCTCAGCCTGGGATGGTAGTGGGATGGTAGTGTTCCAAAACGCAGCGCCATAAGTTGTTTTTTTACGTTAATTGAGTAGGTTTCGCATAAATAAGCTGCCGGTGCAAGGGACTTATAGTGATTTATCACCATCCAGGCGTGCAACCTTGATCTTAGGATATTTTTGTCCACTAGCAATGAATGGGTTTTTGATGCTTTATTTACAACTTGTTTAAACGATTGGTACGATAAGGGACATACCTAATTGCAGAAATGTAAGTATACGATTTAGTAATCTTTGAGTTCAACGTTTATAAGAGATATTTTATTGTATTGGCTGAAAAGGGTTCATTTGAGGTGTTTGAAACTTTCAGATTATAACCCATTTTCCCACTTGTTCATGATCTAGGATTAAAATCGAAGCAAAATCAAGTATGGTCTGGGTGTATTTTTCAAGGTGTTCTGAGACGATCCACTTTCAGTCTCACTTAATTAATAAAACGAATTTCGATGCAGGGCGTGCTACGAAATTCATTTTATTAATTAAATTGTTTACTTAACTCCAATTATCCATACTCTGGTTTTTAGCATCCCCCACCCTGCCCCTCCCCGCCTTTTGCCCCACCGCAACTCCCTCCACAGGCCGCGGCTGTCTATATTTATTTGTTTTTTTAATTAATTATTAAACCCAATGAAAACTCCAATTAAGTTGTTGAGTGGGTTAGTGTGTGGCCACATTGGTTACCATTGTATTTAGATGTCAACAAGTGATAGTTTTTGCCCCTTACCTCTCTTGCTGCTAGAACGGTTGTCGCTCTGGAAATAAATGCTTGAGTGGACCCTAGATCCAGCACACCAACCAGTTTGGGGAAACCGGAGACATATGGAATCTTTAGTTTTTGTCAATTGAAAAGCTGAAGTTTGTAGTATACCTAACATAGATAAATTAATATTTTGTACTTAATGACCTGATAAACTTAAAATATTGATATTGTAGCTTTGGAAGCTGCAGGGAGGTCTGGAGAAGCCTTGAGGTGTACTCCGTTAGAGACTGGGATCTGCCAGGATGACTCAGAGCCTCCACATAACTGAACCACACCTATTGGCCCTCCTATCTTATCCTCAAAAGCCTTTCCCTGCTTTCTTGCCATAAAAATGTCAGGTGTCTGAAAAAAGACACATACTGGCCAATTCATTTTAACAATAGGTAAGATTTATAAAACCAAATCATAACAAGCTGCTCTAGAAATGCCTCTCGTAAATGAGTTTAAGAGTATTAATCCTTACTCCCAACTCATCCTCAGACTGCCACCTAGTCAGAAGATTCTTCCTGCTTTTCTGCATTAGAGCTCCTTGAGAAAAACTCAAATCACCTCATTCAGGGTGTAATTTGCTCCAAAGGACTACAGTGTATCTCAGCCTGAGCTGCATGAACACCGCCCTTTTGGCCAGCAAATCAAACAGATCCTCCAACCTTCTCAGGAGATCCCTGAAGGCACCTCACAGGCCTCCTCAGCAAAGAGTGGACAATATAAGGGAACCAGGAGAGGTGCCCTAGTGTACAGACCTCCATGCCAGAAAACTAATTTTATAAACCGTCTGCTCGAGACAATCACCCCACATGTATTAGCTGCTGATAACTTTCTCCTCATTGGAGATTTTAATTACCATGTGGAACGGCTATCAGACCCTGACACAAGTCAACTGATGACTAATCTGAACACATTGGGACTAGTCCAAATGGTGGCGGGACCTACTCACTCGGCAGGCCATACTCTTGATCTTTTGTTTACTAATGTAGCCAATGTCAGAGTTGAGTTCCCCTCCCTCTGCTCTGGTCTGATCATAACCTGCTGAAATTCTCCTACCAATAGCCACCACTAAAAACTACCTCAGTAGTGAACCCACCTGGAGAAGGCCCTGGCAGAAAGTCACTACAGGGACCTTTTCGGCACACTTTAACCCCCGTCTCTATCTTAAACCGAGAATATCGATCAGTCAGTAATAGCATTTGAGGACGCAATCACATTGGCCTTGAACACCGTGGCTCCTCTGTCAAGGGTCAAGATTAAGACTAGGGCATCACCCTGGTTCACAGAATCACTGAAAATTGAATAACTGTCTAGTAAGAATGCTGATCATAAATGGAGAAAAACCAAGACCAGTGAAGATCGACAAAAATATAAACATATCCACGAGGCTACCTAGATAACATCAGACATGCCAAAAAGTTGTATCTTGTCAACAGGATTAACAAAGCTGCCAATTCCAACAAGAAGCTTTATAAAACATTAAAGGAATTTACTACTCTTCTTCCCGGTCAACCCTGTAACACATCTTCGCAAGAATGTGGGACACGCTGTCAACTTTCTTTGAAGAAAAGATTATAACAATTCATAGTTCCTTTCCATACCATGACACCAAAAATCCTGACAACAGCCCTGACATTAACCTCAATCCCAACTTCCCTCTTTTACTGAAGTTCACTCCACTTACCCCGGATAAAATCTCAACCACTCTGTCAAAAATTAAATCGGGTTCTCCAGTGGACCTGGTTTCACCCCGTTTCTTTTCAACTATTGCCCCTTTGCTCATCAGTAATCTTACAGACTTATTTAATATGTCATTAGCACAAGCAGCGGTCCCTGTTAGATGGAAAGCAGCGCAGGTTAAGCCAAGTCTAACAAATCCTTCTGCTGACCCTAAGGTACCTAGCAACTACGGTCCAATTTCTCTTCCTCCCTATTTTGGAAAGGTACTTGAGTCCTTGGTCAACAGAATCTAACCACCCATCTGGAGAGTCATGGACTGTTGGACCCATCGCAGTCGGGGTTCAGGGCTGCTCACAGCACTGAAGCCTCTCTGGTGGAGGTTATAGACAACATTAGACTGGCCTTGGACAACGGGCCGTCAGCCATGCTTGTCCTGTTGGATCTGTCCGCTGCCTTTGACATCGTCTCCCATAGCATTCAAGAACAACAGCTCTGGGAGATGGGTGTCAGGGGTGTGACCTTGGACTGTTTCAGAAATCATCTAACCGATCAAACTACCACCGTTCAAATGGGCACCCTGGCCTCTTGCAGTCGGTCTGTAAGCACAGGAGTCCATCAAGGCTCCATCTTAAGTCCCATGCCTTTCAACCTGTATGTGACACCTTTGGACAGGATAATCAGGTCCTACGGTTTTGATGTGGTGTCATATGCTGATGACACCCAGTTTTTGATTACCCTAGGCCCCGATCCTAAAGACACAAGGATACATTTAAAAAACTGCATGACCCATATTGACAACTGGATGTGTGCCAATCACTTACAACTTAATGGAAATAAGACAGAAGTCATTCTTTTCGGTAAGGCAGACGAATCCTGGTCTAGTGACTGGTGGCCTCAGAATCTGGGCCCCTGCCCATCTCCCAAACCTCGGAGTGAAGATTGACAATCAGCTGTCAATGAAAAGCCATATAAATCACATCATCTGCATCTGTCATGGCATTATGCGTAATCTATGCAAAGTCTTTCAATGGGTCCCTATCGAATCTAGGAAATCTCTTGTCCAGGGACTAATCATAAGTCATATTGACTATGGATGCGCCCTGCTGGCCTCCATAAATGAGGAGCTCTATTCCAAGCTTCAAGTCTTGTAAAATACTGCTGCTAGACTAGATTTAAACCTTCCGTCGAGTGCCCCATCAGTGCCTAGTCTGAAGACTCTTCCTTGGCTCCCTATCAGGAAGCAAATCTGCTTCAAAATCCTTTGCCTTGTTCATGAGAACATGTATGGAAATGGGCCAAGTTATTTTGCTAAAAACCTTAGATGGTATCAACCGAGCAGGACGCTTAGGTCAAGTACTAAATTTCTCCTTACCCCCTGCAGAATCTGCACTGCTAGGAATGGCGGTAGATCTTTCTCCTTCCTCGCACCTGCTTTCTGGAACAAGCTTCCATCACATCTCCTCTCCATCGCTGACCATAAACTATTCCGCAGGGAATTAAAAACCTGGTTATTTGACCATCTATAATGCTCGTATGTCTGACTACCAGTCTTCATGGAGTTTATGACCTCAGGGTGATATGTGCGCTTAATAAATCCCTCTGACTTGACTTGAGCAATAAGCTACCAGCATCACATGTCTCACACATGCTGTAGCACTCCGGATACCCACTTGCACACCGAGATCCCGCAAACACAAATACATTTACCGCACAGTTAACATCAACAATCTCATGCACATACCACTCACTACCACATGTATATCACATTGGCACAAACACTCCAACTCACACTCATCAACTCATACAGGTCAGTCACTCACACTCCATACAGAGCTGACATCATAACACAATACAATCTGGATAAACTCTTCATCACAGAGACATGGTTAACATTCACTCAGATCCCAATTCCTTCAGTTATAGCATTCAACATTAGGACATGACTCACAAAACTGGAGGGTACTTGCAGTTATCCCCATGTTCTCCTGGCCCTGCACCCTGAGTGACCTGTCAACACCCAAGTCTTTGTGCTTCCCACCTACCACCACCCTATCCCTTTATCACAACATCTCAAACAAATCTCTAAATAAATAGCCAGTGAATCGGTGACTTAACTGATGAGGGGGGCATGCCTCAGCTATTGAACAGGCCTCTCATCCCATGGCAGAACTCAAATATATGCTCTGCTACACACACAGGTTTTAGTATGAGTTACATGTCAATATTCCCACACAGGGAAAGAACACGTGCATGGATGAGCTCCTGATTATTAGTGGATAGCCTTCAAAAAGTAACAAACATGTTATGAGTTATGGCTGAGAGAATGGAGCACATCCATGGCTCAAATACAGGCACATCGGACAGGCTATGCAAGAATGGGCAAGAAAAGTTAGTGGCAGCAGGTGACATGAGCATTATGATCAACTAGTCTACCTTTTAATCCTACCAGCCTCCACCCCATGACCTATCCATCCTTCATAGGAAAAATGATCAACCAATCTGTGTTCTCCCAAACAAGAGCAAATCATGTATAACAATGTTCTTCAAGGCTTCAGTTCAGACAATGCTGCTCAAAAGAGACAGCAACCCATCAAGGATTTAACATCACTCTCATCATAAATGACAAAAACTACCCCTGTTTCCTGTCTGACATGTTAGCAGTCAAGCACCATCGACCATCAAGTGCGGATCCATACTCTTAAAAACCCAAAGAGATTGATGGACTCAGTCCTGAAATAGTTCACCTCGTACTCTCCAGCCCAAATTAACTTGTGCAGATTGTAATCACAAGAACCCAGGACGTCCCCCTTACCCGGAGATTACAAAAGGGTTCTGTCCTCTGCCCCATCATCTTCAACCTCTAAGTTAAATCCCTAGGATTCATACTTGCAGACAGGAGCATCAAGATTCACCACTAAGGTGAGTGCTGTAAATTCTTATTTAAGATCTCAACAACTCAAATCCTGTCTCAACCTCACCCAGAACTGGATGTCAAACTACTATGTGACACTCTACCAAATGAAGACTTAATGGCTTCTTTTTTACAACAGCTTGAAATAACCACAGATTCATGTATAGTTTTTAGACACAACCCTGGACATAGATCTCACATTTAAAGGACACTACCAAGAAAACAAACACAGTTTGGTACCATTTCTTCTTCCTCAGGAAAGACATTTTCAGAATAAAAGTGCAAAGCTAAGCTAGGTCTTCTCCCACCTGGGTGGAGGCAACATCATTCTCAAAGTCCTCCCAGACACCACTATAGTACTCAGATTAAGCATCTTATACACTGAAGAACATCTCTTCATGGAGCTGACAAATACAACCACATCACCGAGTCACTAAAGAAATTGTGCTAGCTCCGCTTCCTGGCCCGTATACTCCGCAAGACCAGCTGCCTCACCTACAAGACTATCAGAATAGGCACCCTAACAAATCTAGCCAAAAAGGTAACCTTATCTGTCAGACAATGTCACCCGGGGGAGGGGGAGGGACAACATTAAGCTGTAAATGAATCATTACAGGAATGGGAAAAGAGAAGAAGGTCCTTCTCCATCTAGACTCATAGGAACAAGATCCCCATTGACATCAGAACTGCTTTGACCTTCCTGCAATTTGGGAAGACAATGAAGACATCTCATTAAGGAGAATTACCCACAGCACACTAAAGCCCACCTGCCTATTTGCCTCCATGTACAAATAGTATCTTCCCCTGGTCTCTCACCCTTGCTCAGGATTCCGCTGTGTCATAGATGGTTTGGCTTTTACAAGCCTCACTGTCCACATATCAGTTTCAGATATTAAATACTAAATAGTGATTATGGAAAGTATTTTTAGAAAAGTATATGATTTCTTGCAAATCAGCAATTGAAAATGTAATAAAGCATGTAAAGTTATGAGTTAAGTTGAAATAAAGAATTTTGTTTTTCATTTGACTTTTTTAAACTGGATTTAATGCAAATGAGATTATTCAGACAGTGGCACATCTTAAAAACGAACAATTCTAATTATGTAACAAATGATATTAGCAGAAATCTTTCAGGCAACCTTTTTATGTTAACCTATTTTGCAGACCTGAACAAAGTGCTCAGCATAAAAAAGGACTTACCCGAGTACAAGCCTCCATGATACAGGGTCTGGAATAAAGGAGTTTTTTGCCATTTCAGGCAATGCAGTTGCAGAGCCACGGAAACATTAAGGGGCACATTAGGATGGCGGGCGGACATCCCGTTGTACAAAGGGAACGCCCACCATAAAGGCGGGGGTCCCGTGACTGCCATTAGGATGCACCCTCCACAGTGGCGGGCGCTTCCAGCATACCTGACATTGTGGCGGGCAGTGCACTCAGCACCGCCTGCCACAATGCCAGGAAGGCATGTTGTGCACTTTCATGCACAACATGGCAGGCACTGCGCGATGCCTGCCATGTTGTGCATGGAAGGTACCCCCTCCCCCCCCGAGTCCCTGGGGGCCCACAACGGGCCCCCCAAGCAGACTCTGCATGCCTTTCCGTGGCAGCATCATATTAAAGTCTTTTCCGCCCGGTCGACTTCTCGACCGGATGGAAAAGCGGCGGACGGTCATTCCGTCCGCCACGGACCCCCCTCATACTAATGGGGCCCTAAATGACAGCTCAGTTCTAAATTATACGTGCGGAGCTAAATAGGCATATTTTCAAAATAAAGCATATTTTTATTGTCAAAAGATCCTTTCGGGGAGCTGCTTTGATAACAGTCTAAAATTAATAGTATGGCGAATGCATTGTTTGCCTGCATGAACCTCTGTTTAGAAAATGACTCACTTGTTAAATAAATTGCTTTAATTTGCGACAGAAAGAAAACTGGCGATTAGGCAGAGAGATAATGAGCCACCAGCATGATCAAGAGAGTGGAAATTTTTGTGACACAGTTTATTTGGGCTGCTTGCCTTATTTATTATACTATTATTGTAGCTTTCTTTTACATAGATCACGCAGTTTCAACTAGTCAGAAGCCAAACTTACTAAAAGAAACATTTTTGTGAAACAGACATTATTGCAGACACAGAGTTTAATGATCTTCGGTTGACAAAAGTGAATGGAGGATCCCTAAAATGAAAAAAACGGTTGCATTTTTAGAGATCCGGATACAAAAATAGCAATAAAAAGTTTTATATTTGTATTAATTCGTGAGTACTGAGAAGGGCAACTAAAACACACTGCAATATGCAATAACTTTGAATTATTATATTTTGGGGGAAATGAGATCACACGAACAGTGTAAATGGAGGATTCTGCCAAGCCTAATGAAGAAAACAGCTATTATTTTGACAAAATAGCACTTTCAACCCGTCAGAACATTCATTCGCGTCCCTTTAACTGAAATACCTCACTGTAAAAAATTGCACCAGGCAGGAGATAGAGTAAATTGACTTAAGTGCACACTCTGGAGTGTTCGGAAATACTGGCATTCGTGGCACTGTATGACTCGAGTCAAAACACAGCCTGGCACAGAGAGAGATGTACAAGTGACTCATTTGCAGAAGGGTTGAATTTCAGTTCTGGCGGGAGTCAGTGGAAGGAAACCCCACCATGAAGCATAGGAATGTCTGAGCACAGATGCACAGCATCTGGCATCTGCCATTTGGTTGCTTTGGCAACAAAACAAACAGAATTCCTCCAAGGCTGAAAGTCTGCAGAACATGCCCCTGCAATCTGAATCAGGAAATCCAGAAAGAAACCAAAATGTGTACTTTAATGTGGCATAATGAAGTGTGTGATGTGAAGTTCAGAGTGCAAGTTTTAGAAAACTGTACTCGTCACAGCATCGGCTTGCCTGTTTTTACAGCACATTGCTATATGTTAAATATCACCTGTAATGTATTTATATATGTATATGGTCCTTGTATCAGCATTTTCCTATGTTATTCATTGAATTTATACCTCACAATGACAGTTCTAAATAAATAAGTATATGAGAACAGTGGAATGCTGGGAACTGCTCTGGAGACAATAAAGTTGGGGTCATCTATGGTTTTTGGTATAGGCCCACTCCCATCAACATTACAATGCAAGCACCATAGCCTCTCTCTCTCCAGCCTCTCCTCCTACTTTTGGAGGCGTGTGAGATTCAGATGTTTATTTTTTTGTTTATTTATTTATGTGTTTTTCTATAGCGCAGTCTTTACCCGAAGGTGTCAGAGAGCCTTACAATAGAGCCAGTTACATTACATAAGGACTTCAGATTCCATGAATTACATAAAAGATACGAAACAAATAAACTCTAAAATCACATAAGTATGTTCTAAGTACATACATCTATTACAGATACTAGTGGTTAGAGATACATATATACAAGTTGCAAATTCACTCAAGATTACATTTTAAGCAAAGTAGAAGCTATTATGATTGGACAAATATATATTACATGTTTACAGAGAAAGAACTTCTCACCTTTGCTGGGGTTTTTGCGGTGCTCATGTAGTCAGGCCTTCAGGGTGCTGTTGCTCTCACGGGCGGTCATCTAGGGCCTGGAGGGATCCCTGAGCTGGTGATGGCCATAGGTGTAGAAGGCTGGTGGTGGTGGGCGAAGGCAGCATGCTGAAGCCTGGGGCTATTCTTGAGCTCATGCTGGGCGCCAACTATAGGAAGGGGGTAGCATAGCGCTTTAGGGCAAGAAAGTTCCATGGCTGATGTAGGGGCGTCTGTAAATGGAGGAATGGCAGCCATTGGTTTGGTGCTGGGGCAAAGAGACTGGAGTAGTGGGAGCCAGCCAGCCAGTCTGTGCTGCACTCCGAAGTGACCCCGTGAGCGGGGTCATCTTCCACAAAGGAACTCATTGCTACAGGTGTAATCAGGCTGGCCTCCTTGATCAAAGGGACAGGTTGCGGTTGATGTAAGCCCCTGGGAAGGTCTAGGCCATAGTATCTTTTGTTTTCCTCTTTTCCAAAGCTCCCGATATCCATGCATGTTACTGCTTGCAATGGCAGTGTAGGCTGACATCCTCAGCCCTGGGAGCAACTGTCACTCATTCATAATGGCAGCCCGAAAGATACTAGGTGAGGCTCCTGAAAGGCTCTTTTTGGGGCTCAGCTACTGACTGCTTTAGCTTTAGCTGCCTGGTTATAGACCTATTATTTCCAATAGATAAGATATAACAGGTTTGTTGATTTCATAAAAATGCTGTGCCTAGCCTAAATAGGTGAAAACTCACTGCCAAAGAATGTGCAGCATAATTTGTTTTCTGTACTGCATAATTTAAATAACCTTGCAACATAATGCTAATTGCCGTGACAATGGCAAAGCTTTGCAAAGAGTTAGCGGGCTAAAAATATGATGATGAAACCTGTCTATCACAGGGAACCATGACACATTTCTCATATGTCAGGTCTCCGTGCGCAATATGAGTTTTTATACTGTGTGTAATAAAAACATCCAGCTCATACCTGCTGTTAGACCTGGCCTCTTTTAGTATGGTTTCTCCTGTCTGTCTATTTGCTTCTGACCTCCTGTTTTTGATGTGTGCTGAACTTCGTTGTTGCTGGTTTTAGGACTTTGGGCTCTTTACCATTGCTGATTAGTGCTCTATGTCTACAATATGATTGGCATACTTGAATTACTAGTTGTGCCTAGTAGAAATAGAAAGAAAGAAATACCAGCATTTGTAAAGCGCACAGCTATCTCTGGAGAGGCGTCCCGGCGCAGGGGGCCGTCGGGAAAATTAAGCGAGCTATTGCCCAGAGTCACAAGATGCTGGACTAACCTGCCGCTGACGATCAAATCGTGAGCCCCCGTATTCCGTAGTCAGCTGCCCTGGCCGCTGCACCACATCTCTTCCCAACATAGCACAGTGCATCATGTGTGCCCAGGGCCTGTAAGCCAAATGCTACTAGTGGGCCTGCAGCAATGATTGTGCCACCCTCATGAGCAGCCCAGAAAATATATCTCAGGCCTGCTATTGCAACCTGGCAAGTGCACCCAATTCAAATGCCCAAACCTTCCCATGTATTACATGTAAGTACCCCAACATAGCATGGGCCATAGACAGCCCCAAGTGCAGGGTGCAGTGTATTTAAAAGGGCAGGACATGTATATTGGTGTTTTACATGTACTGGTAGTGGCAAACTGCTAAATTCGATTTTCACTGCAGCAAGGCCTATCTCTCCCTTAGGTTAGCATTGGAGCTGCCTTGTAACATTTTACAAGTGTATCTTCTAATTGGGAGCTGATAGAAAATTGGAGTTTGATGTCTCTGGACTCACAATTTAAAAACATCTTGTTTAGTAAAGCTGTGTTTTAAATTGCAGGTCTGAAAATGCCACTTTTAGAAAGTTGATATTTTCCTACTTAATCATTCTGTGCCTTGGCCTGTCCCTAGAATACATGTCTGCGTTGGATGACAGTTGGGCTTTGTGAATTCACTCTAGACAGTCACACACAAAGGTAATTGAGGTGTGCTTGCATATCCTGATGGCCCATCACCAGGCTGATGGCTCTTCCTGAGCTACAGTGGTGAGAGGAGGTGACACTGACAACTGAATTGGGCTCTGCCTGTCCCCACACAAAGCAGATTCCTTTCCCCTGTAATGTGTCTGGAGCCAGGGCCAGGAAGGGCAGGATCGTGCGCACTATAAAGACCTTTCTTGGAAGTCTCCCTACTTCAAAGGCCAAATTGGGTATAAGTACTGGACCTCTGACACCATATACTCAGAACACTTCAGGATTGAGAACATTCTGTGAGGAAAAAGAGCAGTGTTGCTAACAGGAGGGACTGCCACTTTGCTGCTTGGTTTGTTCTGCTGGCCTGCTGCCTGCTGCTTGCTGCTTCTGTCCTGGGAGTGAGAGGACTGGACATTGCTCTCTACATCCTACTTGTAAAGTTTCTCCAAGGGCATGAATTGAGCTTGCCTTCTGTTGGAAGTCGCAAGGCCATCAAAGACTTCCCCTGCAGCACCTCATTTCCTCTGCTGAGAGCCCTACTCTGCCAAGTGGAGCCAATTACTGTTCTGGGCCCTCGGAAGTGAGTTCCTGTGCTAAAAGAAAAAATCAATGCATCAACTCCATGTCACTTTGGAACCAGCACATCTCTGCAAAACTCAACGCATCGCCCCAGCCGGTATAGAAGTTATGGTCCCCACTCGACACGACTTACAATGCAGGCCAAACTTTGCCGCAGCGCCTGCGACGAACAGCCACTGCGTGAGTCCCGAAGTCCGTGACACACCACTCCGAAGCTTCACCCACCCTGCGCCGCTCATCGTCTTTGATTTTTGACTCATTCAAGGTACGGCACCCGGGTCTCAGTGATTCCTGTAACTAGCCTGTGGGCCAATGCGGTCGGACTGAAGTAGTGGATTGTCCCAGTCAAGCACGACCAGATGGCCCCAGTTGGAGCTATTGTTTTCTAAACACTACACATTTATTTAATCTTTTCACAACTCATATCTTTCTTTTGCATGTTAGATTTTTGTTGTTTTGGTCTTGTTGGATTCAGATAAATATTTGCTATTTTCTAAACTGGTGTGGAGTACTTTTGTGGTGTTTTCACTGTGTTACTGTGTGTGCAAAAATACTTTACACATTGCCTCCGGGAATAAGCCTGACTGCTCTGTGCCTATCTACCAAGGGGGTGAGCATGGGTTACTCTTAGTGTTATTTTCTTACCCAGACTAGAGTGAGGTTCCCTACTTAGACAGGGCGCATACCACTGCCAACTAGAGACCCCATTTCTAACACCTGCAAAGATTAGAGTCACTGAGAATCAGTTTAACTTCAGAGGAAGGTTTAAGATCAAGGTATTTGAAACAAGATCCATCATTGAAACTCAATGATCTTATTCACCAGTACCTTCACACAGTTTGGCTTCCTCTGCCTACAAACTGATGCCTCTGTAGGGCCATCTAAGACTGAGGGAGAACCAAATCGGCACAATACCTTTATTAATGCCCACTTGCTAATGTCAGGAGAGAACCAGATCTCTATTCAAACATATGACCCATGCCACAAAAATACATAAGAGAATGATGGATGCAGAACCCTCCTCCAAATCGAATCTGTCCTAGTTAGAGCTCATCAGCCAGATATGGCTTGGTTTCAGGACCCATATCTATGCATACTCATTTCACTTAGGGTGACACACTAAAGTATACAAACAAGTGATGAATGAAATGCTTGAATTAATCTCAGGCACTGGTAATTACTTGGGCTGTTTCCCAGTCCATCGTTATTTTGCACAGCAGTCCACCTCCGTTTGGGCCCAGTACATGGCTGGGCCCAAACTGAGGTTGCATGGCAGGTGAAAACAATGGATTGGGATGCTGCTCTGAGCGTTCACAAGCGGCTGAGATTAACTCAAGTATTCCATCCATCACTTTTTTTTTTGTTGTTTTTTCATACTCACCGTAAAGCACATTAACTCCTCATCAGTGTTAGTAAGTGCTATACAAATGCAATTACAATACAATTAAATTCAATATACGTAGATGTGGCTTTTGGTCAGACTGTTAGTCCAGATTGAAGGACTTGACCTTTGGCAGGTGTCAGTTTTTGATTTGATGGCTTTTGTCCCTATTCTTGTGTTTGAATGCTCAGAAACATTATGCTTTTTACATGTTCGAATTCTGATTTGCTGAGTTGTATGCCTTTACTGCTGATTTCATGGGAATCTTTTTTTATTTTGTGTTCAGCACTCTAGGGAAGTGCAGCGGTTTCCTTTCTTTATTCTATGCTTGTTCCTGTGCCCTTGAGCCTTAAATGCTTTCTTTCCAATATTGTCCACTGCTCCCTGATGGTGCTTCTCCTGCTCCCCATCCCTTTTTGCATTTTCAATAAATAAATAAATAAATATAAATATATATATATGTGTATGTGCGCATATATATATATATATATATATATATATATATATATATATATATATATATATATATATATATATATATATATATATATATATATATATATATATATATATATATTATATATATATATATAATGGCACCCGAGTTTATACACTTTGCTTTAGTTTTGTTTTACTTTTAATTTACCAAACTAACAAGGCAGTGTAGCATGTTGGAAGGGTAGATTAAAAATGCCTTCCATGCATCACAAATTCTTTCTGCTTTGGCTCTAGCTTTAGAACAGTGTGACAATTAGTCTGATAGCAGGGATAAGGAGAGGATCTAGGGGCCCGATTCACAGAACTAACTTAAGACAAAATCCTAAACTTACTACTTTTGGTATTCACAGAAGTTAGGATTTTGTCTTAAGTTTGTCTTAAGACAGACTTAAAACAGACTTAAGTTAGGATTATGTCTTAAGTCTGTCTTAAGTCTGTATTAAGACAAACTTAAGACAAAATCCTAACTTCTGTGAATACCAAAAGTAGTAAGTTTAGGATTTTGTCTTAAGTTAGTTTTGTGAATCGGGCCCTAGGTGTCTGTCTCATTTAGGCCTTTCCGGGCTCTCTGTTAGCGCCAGAGGCCATTTTAGAATGTGTTGCTGGGCACACGAAACTCTTTAATGGTAAGTCTTGGCTTGCATAGACCTAAAAGTCTGAAGGGCCTCTTTGATGTACCACACCTTTGTAAGCAAATGTTGTTTTCTCTGAGGTTGCTACTTAAGCACGTGAGGTTTAGATACGCTTTATGAAGCTTCAAAGAACTTCTTTTTGAACAATTTACATTCTCTGGAGTTTGAGTGTCATTGCTTAATGAGTGTTGTAAAGCACATTACCGATCTTTGCTCCTCTATAATTAGCACCCCCTCTCTGAAGCTCATTACCCGAAGGCCTCAGACGTCAAGAACGTCTTCCACAATTCGAGAAAAACTTTAAAACTCATCGTCATACCTTATTTATCCCAGCATCTACTTTCTCATGACAAAACAATACATATTTTCCACTGAGGCTGTGTGCAAATGAAAACCCTGATGACTCGCTACATCTTGCACCAGAATTGTGGAGGGCATAGCTGGCTAAACTCTTTAGAAAATACACAATATAAAAAAACAAGCATTTGCAATGCAATAGGTTTCGCAGTTAAACTGGTTTAAGCTATTGGCTTTATAGATGATAATGCCTTTTATTTATGTTTTTAAAACGAAAACAAAAATAAAAGGCATTGTTATTTGTCAATAGCTCAAATTTGCGTAAATGCGAGACCTATTGCATTGCAAATGCTTGTTAGTACATCTGTGAGCCAGAGCCAATTGGCCACAGTCTGTTACTTACCGCCCAGTTATTAAATCAGTTAAGAGACTGATATCACGGTAAGCGAATTAGCATCCTTTTAGGGCTGCTAGATGAGTATACACCAACTCCAGGACACTACGCTGGCCCTCTTGGTATTTCTTTTGACAAATCAGTGCACTCTGGGAATTGTAATTTTTGTTTGTTTTAATTAAAACAACTGAACTAATGCACATAAAATGAGTGTAAATATTCCAGAGGTCAAATGGTAAAGAAAAGTGCTGTGAGCAATCAGCAAATCTTCTAGGTCACAGGAATAACGGGAGACTAAAGTAAAGGTCGCCGTATACTGAGGGAAAACAACAAAAGGACCCCAAGGGCCAAACTGGGTTCAAAGCGTAGCAGAACTCGCAGTTGCCAGGCATAGTAAAAAGACCAGCTGCCACTATAAGTCAGAGATGGCAACCATGACCTAAGGCACTTTCTTATTGGGACTCGCACTAGTGCAGAAATAACCGCCCTTATATCCAAAAGTGCCACAACATTAAAATGGTTTAATAAAAGGGTGGATAAATAGCTGATAAATAGCTGCTGTTAACGTTTACTGGCACTGTAGGCTGAAGGGGACAGCTCAGCAACAAGTGCCACCTAGAAGTGCTTACTGGACCTTGGCACACTCATCTCACAATGCGTGTATGCTGGGTGCCACAGGGTGAGTCAGTTCCATGGGGGTGCCTCTCATGAGCAAATCAATCCTGTAAACACATGCCCTCTCAACGTCCACCAGTCCAAGGTGAGAGGCTGTACACAAACTGTTGTGCGCGCTTGTGGAATTTGACTAAAAAGCTCCCTTCTTCTCTGGTGTCCCATCATGCATCCTATCCACCCTGACATCGACCAGGCAAGCCGATCCTCCTACTTCAGGCACAAACCCCGTTGTACCCCCTCTTGACTGCTCTCTTTCTCGTAGAGCTGACACATGCCAAGAATAATGTCCAGCTACCATGTAACCTACGGGTTTCCGTCCCGTTCGATGTTTTTTTCCTTTAGACAAGAACGGAGTCAGTCGGATGGGTGACTCGGAAAACCCCCCCTTCCCTAACTCTGTCCCCGAACGAGCAGCTCTCGCTCGTCAATGATTTCCTAGTTTGCGAGGACAGCCACGGGTTGGGTTAACAACCAAGGGGAGACATAATCGAGCACACGAGACAGCCACGAAGAAGAATAGTTTACTACAGTTCATTCTTCCTCTTCCCCGCTGCACACACATACCATTGTGAGACCTCACCGCCCTTGTGTACGAAGTAAAGAATGCACAATGCCTCGTCCTCTTTACCTTTCCGACAGAAATGACCCTGTAACAATGCCTCGATTCTCTGTCCTCAGATACCAGCAACTCTGTAACTTGCCACCACAATCGCCCCGATGCAATATGTCTGTTTATGTGTAAATGCTATTCAGGTTATTCTTTAAACGAGAACAAGTATGCTATGTCTTCTGTATGATTACATCATGAATGATTGAATCGAGTCTAAGGGAAACTCCTTCTTTTTGATTGTACTCGTACTGTATAAAAGTGCTGATATGTCTCAAGCAAAGTAGACTACTCCTGAACCCGCTTGGTGAAGGGGCTCTCCCTTAACTCGAGTTCTGGAATAAAACCCTTTCAACTCGAAGAGCACGGACTCTGCTCCTCATTTTATGCATTACCATTTTCTTGGGTAATTATAGAAATTCCGAACGGCGTAAATAACTAGCTTTTTATTTACCACACGCCACATGCTCCCAGTGTGCCCCGCAGGCCCCTCGCTCCCACCCTGACTCCCTGCTCTGTGTAAGTGGCTGCCAAAGTGGAATAAAAAAAAGCCCATGTCCATTGTTCTCAGGGGGTCCAGGGTTGCCCTCGAGGCCACTCCTCTACCTCTCCTCCTCTTCCTCGCTTCATCGTCTGGCCAAGCTCAAAACAACATAGCTTGAAAAAAAGAGAATACACACCAACCAGTGCACATAGCGCAACGCAACATGTAGTCTCTTCATACACAAACCTAACCAACTACACAAACAGTTCAAACACAAACTCACCAACCACACACAACATCAAACATAATGCTAGCAAACCCTCAACAACCACTAAGAACTAACCTGCCACAAAAAACCCTTCACAATTACCAGGACAGACACTGAAGTACCCAACTGCCACCATAAATAGCATAGGCACACAAGCTCTACTGGCCCGTACAACTACCACAAACACAGAACTGAAAACACATGTCCACTACACACCTCGCACTTAGATGTACCATCAAACATACCACAGGCCTACAACCAACTCACACAAACCCCCACATTGCAGAGTGATCATACTACCATCTAAAGACACACTGGCATGCACCAAATCCAAGACCAACACTATCACGATACACATAGAGCCTGCATAGACCCTTACACTTTGGAGATCTCAGGCACCAAACATACAAGTACACTCAACATACTAAATGCTGAAATCTTATTGAGGAGCTCATTTTTGATGATGAGATTAGGCATGTAGGGATCCATAAAATGCACCAAGTGCTATGTTGTCCGTCTTCATAATTTGTACATTGTGTTTTCGCATTACCTACAACTATTTTGATACCTGTCATAATCCTGTTACATTTACTCTGCATTAAAAGTGGCTTAAAAAAGCCTTAAAAATAACAGTATTGATTTTTTTGTGCATGTGCACTGTAGGTAAAAGATTGGCAGCACTCACAATGGGGAGGCGCTGTTGCCTCAGGAGTTACGAGAAGGTGGAGTCTTCAACTGCAACTTTGAGGTGACTGCTCACCTCTCCATTACATAATATAGAGCAATGTGATTGAATTGATTCATACACAAACAGAGGAGGGGATAGTCAGTTTGACCTGCTGCACATAGAGAGAGTCTTGCAGCAGGAGAGGCCCCTGTGGCGTCCTTGGGAGTGAGAGAGCAAAGAGGTGCATCTATTGTGGGTATCGGTTGAACTGGGCATGCGGCACATGATACTACTCGCCACACATACTCAGCTCTGTTAACATACAAAGGTGGATGTGCGCACACACACATGTCCAAATCCTCTCAATAAACATTATCAAGAACAGACACATTACACACCATAGGCACAAATGAAACACCTGCATAGACAGCGCCATCGACATGCCCCTTCTCCCCCACATACATATAATGACTATGCATTTTATTTATCCTTAAAAAACAAACAAAATATAAGGTATTATCATTTGCAATTTCAATAACTCAACCTTGCGTAAATGCGAGACCTATTGCATTGCAAATGCTTGTTTGTTGTGCGTGTGAGAGGGAAAGGCTCGAGTGATCTTCAGTTCCCTGGTGGTTGATTAGTCTTTGCCACTGTTTGTTTGTTGTGGGTGTGAGAGGGGAGGGTGCAAGTGAACTTCAGTTCCCTGGTGTTAGATTTGTCTTTGCCAGTGCTTGTTTGTTGTGCGTGTGAGAGGGGAGGGCCCGAGTGATCTTCAGGCCCCTGGTGTTAGATTTGCCATTGCCAGTGATTGTTTGTTGTGCGTGTGAGAGGGGAGGGCGCGAGTGATCTTCTGTTCCCTGGTGGTTGATTTGTCTTTGCCAGTGCATGTTTGTTGTGGGTGTGAGAGGGGAGGGCGCAAGTGATCTTCAGTTCCCTGGTGGTTGATTTGTCTTTTCCATTGCTTGTTTGTTGTGGGTGTGAGAGGGGAAGACACGGGTGATCCTCAGTTCCCCAGTGTTAGATTTTTTTCTTTGCCAGTGCTTGTTTGTTGTGGGTGTGAGAGGGGAGGGTGCGAGTGATCTTCAGTTCCTTGGTGGTTGATTTGTATTTGCCAGTACTTGTTTCTTGTGGGTATGAGAGAGGCTGGTGATGTTCAGTTTCCTGGTGTTAGATTTGTCATTTCCAGTGCTTGTTTGTTGTGCGTGTGAGAGGGGAGGGTGCAAGTGATCTTCATTTCCCTGGTGGTTGATTTGTCTTTGCCAGTGCTTGTTTGTTGTGCGTGAGAGGGGAGGGCGTGAGTGATCTTCAGTTCCCTGGTGGTTGATTTCTCTTTGCCAGTGCTTGTTTGTTGTAGGTGTGAGAGGGGAGGGCGTGGGTGATCCTCAGTTCCCCGGTGTAAGATTTTTTACTTTGCCAGTTCTTGATTATTGTGGGTGTGAGAGGGGAGGGCTCGAGAGATCTTCAGTTCCCTGGTGGGGGAGCTTTGTTGAAAACATTGGTATGAAGTAGTAAGTCCCTTTGAATGGCACACTTATGACCCTAAGCTTTCTTTGTGTTTTCTTCACACTTGTAAGTTAAATACCCTGCCCTTGCGGCTTGACTTTTTTTCCTGAAGCGCCGTTCACTAGTTTTGTACAGAAGCGATGAAGGGTGGCAAAACAGAGGAGAATTACCCGCATGATTAGCGTGGTTTTCTGTGGTAGTAAGACCCGCCTTGCCACTGTGTCCCACTACCTTGAGAGTTAAGACGTGAGCAGGGAAGGGACCCGATCCTGGAAAATACAGGCAATGGCTGAACGGTGCTATTGATGGACAATCCTACATCATTCAATGCAGAATCAGAAGCCATAATCTTGTAACAGTTTCAATTCCGTGACAATGGGATGGGTGAAATACAGTAAGCAAGAAGGTGCACGAGAATCTACATCGAACTTTTATGATGTGTTTACTCAGATAACTAACCTTGCGTACATGCGAGACCTATTGCATTGCAAATGCTTGTTTGTTGTGTGTGTGAGAGGGGAAGGCTCAAGTGATCTTCAGTTTCCTGGTGGTTGATTTGTCTTTGCCAGTGTTTGTTTGTTGTGGGTGTGAGAGGGGAGGGCGCAAGTGATCTCCAGTTCCCTGGTGTTATATTTGTCTTTGCCAGTGCTTGTTTGTTGTGCATGTGAGAGGGGAGGGTCAAGTGATCTTCAGGTCCCTGGTGTTAGATTTGCCACTGCCAGTGATTGTTTGTTGTGCGTGTAAGAGGGGAGGACGCGAGTGATCTTCTGTTTCCTGGTGGTTGATCTGTCTTTGCCAGTGCTTGTTTGTTGTGGGTGTGAGAGGGGAGGGCGCAAGTGATCTTCAGTTCCCGGGTGGTTGATTTGTCTTTGCCAGTGCTTGTTTGTTGTGGGTGTGAGAGGGGAGGGTGCGGGTGATCCTCAGTTCCCCAGTTTTAGATTTTTTTCTTTGCCAGGGCTTGTTTGTTGTGGGTGTGAGAGGGGAGGGCGCAAGTGATTTTCAGTTCCTTGGTGGTTGATTTGTATTTACCAGTGCTTGTTTCTTGTGGGAATGAGAGAGGCTGGTGATGTTCAGTTTCCTGGTGTTAGATTTGTCATTTCCAGTGCTTGTTTGTTGTGCGTGTGAGAGGGGAGGGTGCGAGTGATCTTCATTTCCCTGGTTGTTGATTTGTCTTTGCCAGTGCTTGTTTGTTGTGCGTGAGAGCGTGGGTGATCTTCAGTTCACTGGTGGTTGATTTGTCTTTGCCAGTGCTTGTTTGTTGTAGGTGAGAGGGGTGAGCGCGGGTGATCCTCAGTTCCCCGGTGCTAGATTTTTTTTCTTTGCCAGTGCTTGTTTATTGTGGGTGTGAGAGGGGAGGGCGCGAGTAATCTTCAGTTCCCTGGTGGGGAAGCTTTGTTGAAAACATTGGTATGAAGTAGTAAGTCCCTTTGAATGGCACACTTATGACCCTAAGCTTTCTTTGTCTTTTCTTCACACTTGTAAGTTAAATACCCTGCCCTTGCGGCTCGACTTTTTGCCTGAAGCGCCGTTCACTAGTTTCGTGCAGAAGCGATGAATGGTGGCAAAACGGAGGAGAATTACCCGCATGATTAGCGTGGTTTTCTGTGGTAGTAAGACCCGTCTTGCCACTGTGTCCCACTACCTTGAGAGTTAAGACGTGTGTAGGGAAGGAGGTGTAGAAGTGCCGGAGAGCTTGATGCTACCTTAAATTGCATATGTTAAGGACCCGATCCTGGAAAATACAGGCAATGGCTGAATGGTGCTATTGATGGTCAATCCTACATCATTCAATGCAGAACCAGAAGCCATAATCTTGTAACAGTTTCAATTCTGTGACAATGGGATGGCTGAAATACAGTAAGCAAGAAGGTGCACGAGAATCTATATCGAACTTTTATGATGTGTTTACTCAGATAACTAACCAGAGTGCTGTACATTCCCACAAACTCATTCTTCTTTACACACACTCTAACTTTCACATGAATGGATACACAAAAAACATAAACGCAGAATGAAGTCACTTATGATCACACACACTCACTCTCATACTTCAAATGCCATCCAGTCTTAAAAACAAAGCATGCACTCCAGCGTTTATCTCTAGGTTATGTGGAAAGTTTTAAGATCTCATTCCAGCTCTGATAATGGTGGTACGGGAAGGAGAATTGTGTAATTTCCCTCTCATCCACCTTCATCATCTGCATAAACCCTAAGCATATTGCCAGAAGCAAACCCGCACACCAAGAACACCCGCTTGTGTGATGGATTTCACTTTAAATCGAACGGGCGAGGACATCCCAGTCTAGCAGTTCAAAGGCAGAGGCGCGAAGCGAGTCGGCTGTCCTTAATAATATTGAACGGGGTGAGTAAGCCCCACTTGTAGTCGAGTAATGACGGCCTGCTGCAGCAGCCCATCCTTCACGAGCTCTGCCTGCCGCAAGAGGAGAGCTCGCCTCTTATTAGCCCAGACTTTGTTTTTGATCTTCTCTTACTCTGCCAGTGAAAAATGTGTGTGTCATGTAATACCAGCTGATGACAAGCTGTCTCCGTGGTGCCGTGGGGGTGGGGGGTTAGGGGAGGGAAACTGAAAGCACGTGATGCACGCGATGCCAGACTCCGGGGACAGGAGATGTGCACGCGTACGGAGTGCACATCTCCTGTCCGCGCGTGCCACATCCTGTCTCCCTTCCAGCACCAAAGCGGAAACAACAGAGGCACGCTAGCGAAGCAGCGCATGCGCTGCATTCGTAGCGAGACCTAAAGAGGGAAGTTTCCCACTTTTACACAGGACGAATGCGGCATCTGCTGACCATGTTTTTTCTGCGCTTTACTGGACTGCATTGTTATTCTTCCAATACGCTTCTTACATAATCCTCCCCATCTTTATGCCAGGCTCTTGCACATCATCCATGTAAAGGACAAACTGTTTGCAGATTCTAGTTCATAACACATAGCTATGTTGAGCATAGTCATGGCTTCAGCCACTGCACCAATGATTCTAATGACAGTTTTGTCACTGGATGGTTCAACCCAAAGCTGTGCTTTAAGTGGCCTCAAAAGATATCCAGGCCTCACTCAACAGGTTTCTGAGGACAGAATTAAAGCCTGTGGAAAGCCTTGCAGATACTAATCCCACATGACTCTGCATCTTAAAGTACAGAAGTAATCGAGATGGCCTTATCTCCTTCGATCAAAGCAGGAACTGATCTATCGCTGAAATTCCGATTTCATGATTCAGCCCAGCTGGCAGACCATACCAAAATAGAACTGCTATTCTCTTTCTTATTCATTACCTCTACTGTTTTCCTCTTACTTTTAATTTCCTTAATTGGTCTGACCTGACCATCTTTCAATCTCGCCTGCAAATAGCTGTACCTCATGTTACCAATACACATATACATACATACAAACCTACAAACATACATGCCCACATACAGACATACAGGCAAAACTGAAAAGTGGTATAGTGGTCAGTCTTCCAAAGCTTTTGGCTCATGCCATCTTTATTCAACACAAGGCTATAGTCTGGAAGGCCAGTCCTTGAAGCTATGGCATTTCGTGGAAGGTTACGTGGGGACTTTAGTAGTTCTCTTTCGCAACAATTCTACTGTTCTGCCTTCTCCCCTCACTGTGACTGTGCAACACCCAGACCCACCACACCCAGTGTAGGGTGTGGATCACTGGCCACCCAGTGGCCCAGGCTACTGCCGTGCCCTAGCTCACTTGTACTTTTGGCCACGCCAGTGCTTGTTGAATTGGTTCACAAGCATGAGCAGAGCAAAACCATTCCAAATTAGCCATTGTGCATGCACATGCATATGTGGTGCTCATCTTATGATCGATTTAAAAAGAAGATGAAAAACTGCATACATACAGCAAACATGAGTGGACTTTTGGTCAGCCCCCTTCAGCCAATAGCTGTAGGCATTATCTTTTATAAATTGACATTGTCTGTGAGAGCTGTCCATAAAGTCATCACTTTTCAAGCACTGATTTAAAACAAAATTAATAAACCTCAGGACAAGGTGACTGCCTTCCATGCATGGCGACCATCTTCTACTGTAATTTAAAAAATCACAAGACACAACATGATAAAACGGCCACCATGCATGTGTGCACATGCACGATGGCCATTTGTAATGGAGTGTTAAAATAAAAATAGCATAACATAAGAAACTCCACTACAAGAGGGTCACTGCGCATGCAGGCAGACATAGGTTTCGTGTCTCGCATTTAATAAACACGCGGACATGGAGTGGGGATTAACACTTCTTTATTTCTTTATTGCTTTTCCCCGACTAGCGCTCTCTCGCGCTGCCCCTCCCTTCTCCTTCCTATCATGCCTGACCCGGAAGTAGTGGACGGAGTTATGTTATGTTATGTTATCCTGATTTATTGAGCGCACAGCTGCCCCAGCAAAGGGGCGTCCTGGCGCTAGTGCAGAACAAAAACCGGACAGGAGGTGGGAAACACAACACAACGGCAACAGAACTAAGGGGCTATGGGGAAAAGAAAAGTTTTAACCGCCTTCCTAAAAGCCAGGAGCTCATCGATGGCACGGATGTGGATGGGCAAGGAATTCCACAGTTTGGCGGCAAGGACTCGGAAGGAGCGGCCGCCAATCCTGGATCTCTTGAAACGGGGAACAGTGGCAAGGTGGAGAACAGAAGACCGCAGAGAACGAGCTGGAACATAAGGAGAAATGAGTTGCTGCAGAATCTGAGGAGAAGAAAGCTTAAGGATTTTAAATGTCAAAAAGTCAGGCATGATAACACGACATCTCCCCACTGTTTGATTTGGCAATGGCCCCAGTTCTGTCACTTCTCTTAAAGTTCTTCAATGAGTCGAACTGCTCACTGAATGATTCTCTGGGTCTGACGGGACGAGCTCTGTACTCGGGCTTCACCCACATCGGTGGTGCATGGGTGTTCTTCACACTGATCCATTTCTAGCCTTGATGTTTCCGTGTCACAGTCTTCTTCATTTACTCGACTGTAGGCCTCTGGGTTACATTTTTTGAAGTGCAAAATGTTTCTGGTGGTCCTCTTGATTGCAGAGGCAGCTGTGATCATAGACCGTCTTTTCTTTGATACTTGGAGCGGGTGAGCATGATAGCGACTGTCAGCTTTGGTTTTCCGCTCTTGCTTCACCAATACCCAGTCTCCTTCTCGGATGTCAGACACCTTAGCGTGCAGGCGATAGTCAGCATACTTCTTCATCCTTGCTTTCTTGTCCTTATCGATGTTCACTAGTGTCACATGGTCTGATGCTGGGTACCTGGACCGTGCAACTGCATCTGAGGTCGGTATCCAAGTGCACAAGTTTCTACTGAGCATCAGAGTGGCGGACATCTATTGGTGGTACTGTGTGGCGTAGTCCTGTAGGCTTGCAGCACTTCATTGAGAGCCAGTTGGACGTCCCGTTGAGGCAGTTCTGCTTGTTGTATTGTCTTCTTCAGGGTGGCCATGAAGCGTTCGACCATTCCATTGGCTTGGGGCCATAAGGGAGTAATGTATCCGATGCTTGAAATTCAGATGATTTGCAAACTCTGTGAATTCACGTCCATGGAAGGGTGGTCAGTTATCTGTTTTCACTACTTCGGGTATTCCCCAGGCTGCAAACGCTTCGTCAAGGATGGGTATGACGGTAGATGCCTTTGTGGATGAGAGTTGATGTGCAATGGGGAATCGGGAGTACTCATCCATGATGACGATTTGCCCGACTTCAGCGGGCCGAAGAAATCGACAGCTACTTGTTGCCATATGCTGTCTGGGAGGTCTGACATTTGCAGCGGAGCGGGTGGTTCTTCACGCCCGACTAGTTGGCACTGTGGGCAGTCTTGCAGCGTGGCTTCCACAATATGGTCAAGAGACTGGAACCAGACCCTCTCTCGCAGTGCTTTCTTTGTGGTCACTACGCGTCTGTGGCCTTCATGTGCTAGGTTGTTGGTCTCTTGCCTTAATTGGTGAGAAAGGACAATTCTTCTGTCCCTTAACAGTAGCCCGTCTGCACTGATCATGAGATCATCTTTGACGTGTCTGAAAGATGAGAGTTCTTGCAGGTTGGTTGTGGTATTTGTTTTCCTGTCCACCAGGTGTCTCCAGGAGCCGGTGCGGACGCGATGCATGACGTTTTGAAGTGTGGCGTCATTTGCAGTGGCCTCTCTAATGATTTCCAGTAGGACAGAAGGTGGGCATGCTTGGGCGATGACAAAATGGAGGTACTCTTCGGCCACATAGGCACGTGTTTGTTTCGACCCTTGAGAATGGCGTGATATGTAGTCCGCAGAGTTCTCCGCCTTCCCCAGTTTGTAGATGATGGTGTATGTATGGTCTTGCAGGCGGATCCCCCACCTCTCAATCCGTGGAGGCATTTTCGCTCTTGGGTTGCCAAAGATGGTGATTAGGGCTTGATGGTCGGTGATGAGCGTGAAGTGTTTCCTATACACAAAGAGGTGGAAATGCTCTCATGCCCATACTTTCCTTCTCAGGCTGTGAGTATGCTCTCTCCATGTCAGTGAGGCTGCGGGTGGCGTAGGCCAGGAAGTGATGTGGATCTCTCTTGTCATCATACTGGGCTAGGATGGCGCCAAGCCCAACATGGCTGGCATCAACAGTAATTTCTGTCTTTCGTCTAGTGTTAAGGTATGCCAGGTGTGCGGCAGAGCTTACTGCTGTCTGGATCTTGGTAAAAGCACGCTCGCATGCAGTGGACCAATGGAAGGCCTGCCCTTGTTTCGTGAGCTCTCGCAGTGGGTAACGGATGGTCGTGTAGTCCTCGATGTATCAGGCGTAATAACTGGCCATGCCCAGAAAAGATCGAATGTCACTGCCATCATGAGGTTGTGGCATGTCAGCCAATGCTGAGACCTTCTCGGGGTCAGGTCTCATGCCATTTTTTGAGAAGATGTGACCGTAGAACTTGAGGGTGGATTTGTGGAATTCACACTTGTCTTTGTTGAGGGTGAGATTGGCATTGAGAAGGGCATAACACACTCGATCTAAGGTGGTGACATGGTCTTCTTGTGTGGCGCCGAAGACAAGAATGTCATCACTGTAGTTAAATGAGTTCGGGATGTGGTGGATTACTCGCCGAACAGCCTCTTGAAAGATCTCGGCCGCTGAGGAGATACCGAAATTGAGCGCTCTTACCTATGCATAGTAAATGTGGTGATGTACATGGATCTTTCATGGAGTTCAAGTTGGTGATATCCTTTATTGAGGTCTAACTTTGAAAAGACTGTCGTTCTATGCATGTGAGTGATCATGTCACTGATGTGGGGTCCTGGGGGCCTCTCTCGTTCTATAGCCGTGTTTGGGGCTCGCACGTCCACACACAGGCGTACTTTCTTCTTGTGTCCCCGTTTTAGCATGACTACCACTGGCGACATCCATGGGGTAGGTCTAGTTGATCTCTCAATGAAGTCTGCTCTCAGCAAATCTTGGGGTTCGTCATCAACTGCTTGTTGGAGATGGAACGGTTCCTTTCTGTGGTGTTGAGCCACTGGTGTTACTTGTTCATTTATGTGTAGCCTGACTTTGACATTAGCTAACTTTCCCAGGCCTGAGAACAGTTTCGGAAACTTGTTTACGATGTCAGGTGAGAAGTCGACTTTGAATAGGATCTCTACCAGCCTCAGCCGCTCTGCTATGTGTAGACTGAGGAGGCAGTCAGCTGCGTCAGGACCTTCTATTACGTGAACGTGGGCCTGAATTGTTCTGTCTTTGTAGGTCAACGTGGTGGGGAATCATCCACGTGTAGACACGTACTGCGGCTGGTTCCAGCTGCGGCTTCGGGCGCATTTTCTGATATTCAGTTGTGCAGATGTAATTAAGTGACGCCCCTGTGTCTAGAACAAACTTGGTTGAATGGTTTCCCATCTCAATGTGCAACTGGGGATATTTTTTCAGTCGATCCGGGTCTGCCACCATACAAACATATTCGTCACTGTCTTGCGATATGGGGGTGAGGGCGGACGATTCCCATGACGTTGATCGTCGAAATCGATATGATGAGCGTGACTGGGTGCTGAATCTGAACGAGCTCATTGAGGTCCAGTGCTTTGCTTGGTCGATTCCGATTCCTTCCGATGGGTTTGACACATTTCTTCGAAATGGTTGTCTATTCCACATCAGTGACACTGTTGTCCTATGGCCGGGCAAGTGCCTGTGTGGGGATGGTCCAAACCACAGCAATAACATTGAGGTGGTTGTTTCTGGGTGTACCCGCTTCTGGTCCCACCACGGGACATGTTTTTGGATTTTCCAGATCGCCTCTGATCTGGCCGGTGTTTTGCGTCTGTTTGCGATTGAATCTGGAATGCCTGCTCTTGTTTCTCTGTCTTTCCAGCTTTCATTTTCTTTGCGTGTTCCTCCTCTTGATCGCTTATTCGTGTGAGTTCCTCGAGTCGTTGAGTGAATAGTGTTTCTTTAGTAGTCAACGTCGTAGGGACTCTGATTGGCACCCTTCGATGATGCACAGGCGAAGGGCATCTTCTCTGTTGAAATTGTCAAACTCGCAATATCGCGCCAGGCGTTTAGGTCGAGAGTTGAAGTCTCCCATGGACTCACTCTGTTCTTGGGATGCAAGGTTAAACGTGTTTCGTTCTTAGTCCAGATTGCGCTTGTGGAGGAACTTCCTGTCTAAAGCTTCTGATGGAGCAAGGATTCGCACGTAAAGCGACTTGCTCTTAATCAAGAACCTCGCCTAACTTGTAATCATATTAATTCAACCTGTCCGTCATTTATTTAGAATTTTCCCCAACATGCGGGTGTCCCCAGGAGGCTTGCCTGTGTGTCTTTTCATTCTAACAATGCTTGCACTACGGAAATGGCTGCTTCGCAGAAATCCAGTCTGCGCATGCGTCGGTCATACCCATGTGATGTGACGCACTCGCATTTTGGAGGGATCTTGTGCACATGCGCATTACTGCAAACATGGCCGCTTGTCTCTAACCATGCTCTCTGCTTGCCACTGCTGCTTCTGCCTATCTGCCTTTTTGCACTAAACCTTAATGCTATAGATATTATAAAGTAAGGGGTGCAATGAAACTTTTAATGGTGTACAGTGTAATCATTTTTACGTATGATTCTAATTTGTTTTCACTTACTTTGCATGTACCGCGTATCTATGGGCCGGGGGAACGGGGAGCTGAGCCATATTGAGGCCCTTCTAAACTCCGTCACGTGACATGGGAAAAACCCCACTGCGCAGAAGCTGAAACAAGCCAGCTGGCTCCTGAAGCACGATGCGCCTGGGAACCCACCACGAAGATGCTGCAGTCTACCTTGACCACGCTACACTGTTGCTATATACTGTGCACTTTCATTGTCTTCTATATTCCTATGCCTGGGAACGTGAACCCAAGGGGCGGGTATGCAAAATTGAATAATAATGATGTGAACACTGAATTATAGGTGGTAACCATGACCTAACCACCTCTCCTGACCAATCATAACGTAGTAACTTGTCACTTGCAACATTTGTGGGTGGTCTAGGGGTCCCAAAACCGTATAATTAGGCTAGTTTAGCTTAGAGAAATTGTCCGACTTGTCCGAGTAGCAGACCTGTCACTGACCCTACGAACTCTATAGGTGATTGATACAGAGAGCTGCGGAGCACTCTGTCCACACTTTCCACAAACTCCAAGGGGTGGAAATAGTCTTAAGTGCTGGTGAAGCACTTTGCTGGGGAAATTCGAAAAACCCAATCGGGGTTACTGGCGGATTACTTGCAGAGAGGGGGTAACGCAGGCGTTGCATCCGAAGCTGCAGGGGTTGGTCGTGCCCTTGATGAGCCCAGTCCTGACCCAAACCTGAGGGGTATCCTGTCCTGACTGTCCGTGAGCTGTACCTGCCCATCTTCTGGTATTCCTGAGTCCTTGAAGGTTCTGTCCCTGTTCTTGTCCCAACTGACCCGTGGCCAGGGTTAGTCATCTTCCTCGTTCTAGGTAAATATCCTTAGTGGGTGTCTGTCTGACTATACTCTTACTTTTTCTTTTTCTTAATAAAGCACTCTTGCCAAAGATATTACTCTATCAGCTTTAAGTGATTTATATGCAATTGTTTATTAGTGATGTTCCACTTCTCTCCCTACCTGTAGGATTATTAAAATTGTCATATTATTTTAGCATGTTCCATTCTTTCCCTTTCCTTTTAGTATGGTTGCAGTGAACTTAGTAAGAATAGCATAAGAAGCCTAGTTTAAGTGCACATGTTAGGTCCTTCTCACGTCCCTTTGCCCTAGTTTAAACTTGTTTGAATCACTTGTTCTTCAATACTCATGCCCCGTAGTGTTCCCAATTACTCTAATGGTACTTGCCCTAATCCATAGTTACATTGTGACATTGATACTAATTATTGATGTATTGATTTGTATTTGCCTAATTATTTTGGCATATTCATTCTGAAATTACTTTATAAACTTTAAAAACCCATCAGGTGTCTGTGGTCATTTTGCAGTATAAAGTGTGGAAAAAGGTACTAAGTGCATAAGAATTCTACTCTTTTTTTGGGATCTTGTCACCTGTCCACTGCTAGCTCCTGAATCCATCAGGAGTAATGTGCCTGTGGTAAGTCAGGTACATGAATAGTAAGTGGTGTGAGAGTCACCCCCCGAATTACTCATAGTAGCGTGCAAAGGATTTCACCCGGTTCATGCAAACCACTGTCGTCATATGCACGCCTGGGCCCAGTGCGTGGAAATTTGGTAAAACTAGTGACCCGGGTGACCTGCGCGCTCTATCAGTAATTTTCTGGTAGCAGAGTTATGGCTAGGACTAGTTAAGATAGGTAGACAGGATAGTTGATAAACAAACCGTGAAAATAAAATGTGCTGCTGAAATTTCTATGCTGCTATATTGATTGCATTAATTCAAATATTGCGCAATTGTTTAAAGGATTTATATGTATATGTAAAGGTTTTTTCATTGCTGCTATAAGTGTTATATGTAATATTAACAAAAGAATTGTTTGTAAGTGTTCAGTGTAGTCCGAATCCCCGGGGAAGTATATAGCTAACGGTGAGCAGAATCCGGTTAGCTGGTAAGGTCACTTGTCGTGAGTCATTAGTGCAGGGTTAGGAATACCTGGAAGCACTAATTAGGATCTTTTTGTATCTGAATAAATGAAAGCTACGAGTCCTTTTATAAAACTTCCATTGTGATATCACCTAGTAAGGGTCGCATACGGAAGGAGTAATAGGGTCTCTGAGGCTTGAATGGTAAGTAAAATAGTCCGCTGGTGAAAGCCTGACTTAGTATATATCCCAGAAAGAAGTGGATGAGTCAGAGGAGTAGCAGGTTCTATATTACTCGCGTGGGAAGTTAGGCAGAGAAGTCTATCCGGAGTGAATGAAAAGTAGACAGAAGTGGTTTACTTGTAGTGAAAGAAAATTTTTCTATCTGTTTAGAACACTCCGACACAGTGGCAAACGTTGTGTGTTGTTGACTAAAATTTGCACTCGTACTTTAGGAAAAGTTAAAAGTTTCCGTTACCTTGTGAAGGAGGGAGTCGGTCGGAAGACTGCTCTGACGTCACTCCGTGCCGCGCGGGTATTGGTAGAGACGGCGGGGTGTAGGGAAGCTGAAATTGTAAGGGAGGGGTGAGTGCTGGAGCGTGAGACCTCGTCTCGCGAAAAGGCCGTGCACCCATTGGACAAGGATTTTTGTAGTCACAGTATTGATTGGTCACTGCGAAATAGAAGCCGCGTTAGCATTGGAAGCATAAAGGTAAATAAAATTAATCAACAGGAGCTTGAGAGAGGTCTGGAAAGGTGTATGTGGTATCCTGAGTTCTTACCTAATCCACAAAACTTAGGCTTCTATAAGGAACAGATTCTACGAGGTAGACCGCGCATAATGTATGGAGTAAAAAGAAAAATGTATTTTTCCGATAAAATAAAGAATTTTTTTAAAACGGACAAGCCCATAAGAACGAGGGTGGGTGTGATCATCCCTCCACCAAATACTCCTGCCTCCTTCATGATGTTTGAAAAAGGGTATCATACCTGTGTATGGTTAGAAAACTGGGCAAAGTATACTGCAGATGACGGAGTCCTAGCATTCCCTATTGATGGTACGTTTAATGGCAGGATCCTGTTTAACTTGAGGACCCGCATGAACAAATTACATCCCAGACCCAGATTAACCCAGTACGAAGCCCTAGAAGAATGGGAAATTGAGGCTCTAGAAAGAGATAGACCCCGGATGGACAAGGGAGTAAGCAAATGGTATCCGAGGGTCCATAGAGAAACCAAAGAGCAGAAAATGAAACAGTGGAGGCAGAATATGATGGTTGAAGGGTTATGTCCCATGATGGGAGTACTTGAACAAAAGAAAGGAAAATGTACAGAGAAAACCCGCCACTTAATGGCTATGGGAGACTCGGAAGATGAACATCTAGAAGACTTGTTGATGAGGAACCCACCTCCCTATGTAGCAGAGTCAGAGCCTTTGAGTTCACCAAACCCGTTTTCTAAATATCCTAGATGTAGGAGGAATAGTGAGACAGATGGAACGGGTACGGATAGTAAGACCAGTGATGGGGATGGGTTTTGCAGACCTCGTTCTACAGTCCCGAATTACCGTCCTTTCGGAGAAGACCCCCCTCGGTTGTTTACTCCAACAGCCCCGAATATTTACCCTACCTTGGTACCCCAAGTATTGCATGACAATTCTGCCGAAAAGGCTTTGAGAGAGCGAGAGAAGGAAGCCCTGGCGAGACAGCGAGATGATTTAATCCGGACCATAGCTCAGATACATCCTCATCCAGATTCACTGACTATCCCAGTAACTATCGGTCCAGCTATTCCTCTTTACGGGGATAGATTGGCCAGTCCTCAAACTCCTGCTATAACCCCGATGGTCCCAAACGCCAGTGTCCCAACCCCGAGAAGAGAGCCACTCGTAGATGATGATCAAGAAAGTGAATGTGAGTCGGTGGTCTTGATGGATCTGCCTGTAGGGGAACCTGGACCCAGTGTACCAAGGACAAGAAATCAGAGTAGGGCGAAGGAGGTCGTGATTGAAAGCACATCTGGGATCAGAAGTGCCACAGTAGTAACTCCAGAAGAATTGGACAGATGGACAAAGGAGTTAGAGAAAGAGACCACCCCCCAACCAAAACCCTTAGAAATTTATAGGCTAAGGATAGAAATTGAAGAACTATTGGCAGGAAATGTAGGATTAGACAGGTTAAACTCCTTTAATGAAGAAGAGTTACTGTTCATCAGCAAGAACCTTACCCGAAACACTAGATTACTACATGAAAGATTAATGGACACCGCTGCTGACATGGGAATCGATGCTAGTAAATCCAAAATCCTTCAGAAACCCTACAGAGCGGATTTTTCAGACAAAGATTTAGAGAGCTTGAATGTAGTAGGGAAACAAATCCAGATAAAAGAATTACTGAAACTCCTACAGAAATGGGGGGATGTAGAAAAATGGAAAACCAGATGGGCAAAGAAAAAGGAAGACAGTAGGGCAAAATCCCAAACTTCAGAATTCGTGCTCAAAGAAGTAGGTCCCGCAGAAAAATTGTGTCCCATGAGAGAGGTCCCTGGGGGAAAATACGTCCATGTCCCTTGGTCCCGACAAGACATTGTGTCATTTACGAATGACTTTCCAAAATTGCGAGAGAAGCCAGTTGACTGGTACAGACAGGTCGAACGCTTCATAAAGGTTCAGAAATGTCTCCTGAAAGACCTGGATGGGTTTTTCGACATTGTAGTACCTGTAGATTTATGGACCGAATGCAAAATTGAAATTGATTGGCCCAATGACGAATATCCGAGAGACTCCAGAACCGGGGCTCCCTCACCCGAGGTAATGAGGAAGTATGATCAAGTCATACAATACCTCAAGAAAAAGGTGCCCGCAAAGGAAACCGATTGGACCCGGATAGATAGAACTACCCAAGAGCGCGATGAAACCGTCCACTCCTTTTATGAAAGGTTGCTGCAAGTGTTCAAAACTTACAGTGGAATCGATAATGTGGACATGAAGGACATGGCCCATTTCAGTTACAGATTTGTGCTGGGATTAAGGCCCGAAATATCCCAATGGATTCGAGATAATAAAATCAGTTGGCAGGGAAAGCCCATAGATGATGTCCTCAAGTACGCCAAGTACTGCGAGGATGAGATAGAAAACAAGAAGAAAGCCCTCAAGGAGAAAGTTATGTGGGCACAAGTGAAGTTGGCTGAACAGCAAGAAAAGCAGTTAAGTAAAATGAATTCTAATAATAATGCCCAGAATCCCAACGCTGGGGGAGGAGGGAAGCCCCGAGTAAAAATGAGTCGAGAGGAGGCTATGAAGAAATTCCCCTGCCACGGGTGCGGTCAGATAGGGCATTGGAGAGACGAGTGTCCACACCTACAGGCCGGTAATGCTCCTATAAATGGTTTAAATCCACAGGTGCAGAAAGAGGGGACAAGAAAGAACCAGCAACAGGTAAAGCTACCTCCAGTACCTCGCGCTCCTAGACAGAATAATAAGAATCAGGGTCAGCAGAATGAAAGGGCGGAAATATGGGAAGGAGAGAATGAGAGAAATGCAGCAATTCCACAATATTTTTGAATGATTCCTTCCTCTGTGATGATCAAGATTGACGGGGCCTGAGGGGGGAGGACAAGGAGTGCGTACTTGGCGCCTCCTTACCGGTGGACCAGACTGGACCATACATTGAAGGAAAGGTTGAGGGAAAAGACGTCACCTTTCTATTGGACACTGGTGCTACCCGTTCTACTGTGAGAACAGTGGATGTTCCTAACCTACCCCTCTCAGGAGAAGCAATCCAAGTAGTGGGTGTCTCCAATCAGATAATCAGTACTCCAGTAACTGAACCAATGGAAATTTCCATAGGGAATTTCAAAGAAATGCACAGATTTGTGGTCTGTGATTCCAGTCCCGTGAACCTGTTAGGACGCGATTTGTTGTGCAAAATGAACTGCACCATCTTTTGCACACCAAAGGGGGTCGAAATTCAGACCCCAGATGAAGATGGCCTGTACAAATTGATGTTGGTAAGACCTGACACCGAAATTAAACCCCTGTCCGTTGAAGACTTACCTGAAGAGCTGCAATTAAGAGTGGTACCCGAAGTATGGGATTTCACAGGAAAAGATGTAGGCTTAATGGCAAATGTAGATCCAGTTAAAATAGCAATAAAAACAAATGCTGTATACCCCAGAACAAGACAATACAAAATGAGTGCAGAAGTGAAGGCGGGAGTTGCAATGGAGATAAACAGTTTGCTTGAAGCAGACATCATACAGGAAGTAATGAGCAGTCCCTGTAATTCGCCCATAATTGGAATTAAAAAGCCTAGTGGAAAGTACCGGGTAGTGCAGGACCTGTGCAAGGTAAACCAGATTGTTGTACCTTGCTGTCCCATTGTGCCTAACCCCGCAGTGATACTGTATCAGATTCCTTGGAATGCAGAATGGTTCACTGTCATTGACCTGTGCCATGCATTCTTTTCCATCCCATTGCATCCAGAAAGCAAATTCCTTTTTAGTTTTGAATTTGACAGCCACGTCTATGTCTGGAATCGCGTCCCCCAAGGGTACACTGAAAGTCCATCGATTTTCAACCAGATCCTAAAGAAATGCCTTGAATCTCTAGTACTGCCAAGAGAGTCCGTTTTGGTGCAGTACATAGACGACCTTTTAGTGGCATCTAAAACTCAAACTGACTGTGTCACGGACACCATTGCCTTGCTGAATCACCTAGGAAAGGGAGGACATAAAGTATCACCAGACAAATTACAGTTCTGTAGAAACTCAGTAAAATATCTGGGGCACCAGATAGAGAAAGGGATCCGAAAAGTTACTACAGAGAGGATCAAGATAATTCAAACAATGGACCTACCCCGAACTCAGAAAGAAGTAAGAATGTTCCTAGGAGTTGTGGGGTACTGCAGGCAATGGATTGTAGGATTCGCAGCTCTAGCCAAACCTTTGATAAAAATGACCAAGAAAGGAGTAGAGGACCCAGTCAGTTGGGACAGTGAAAGCATGTCCGCTTGGGTAAAATTGCGAAATTGTCTATGTACCGCTCCTGCATTAGGTATGCCTGATTATTCCAAGAACTTTGAACTGTTCTGTGACACAAGGGAAAATTGTGCACTCTCAGTCCTGACCCAGGAGCATGGGCTGGTCAGGCGTCCTGTGGCCTATTTTTCGGCCACACTAGATCCAGTGGCGGCTGGATTACCCGGATGCTTGAAGGCAGTAGCTGCTACTTACGTCAGTCTAGAACAGAGTGAGAATATTGTCATGGGACATCCTGTCACTGTATATGTTCCTCATTCTGTTGTAATTTTACTGACGAGAACCAAGACCCAGTATCTCACACCTAGTCGGCTGACTAAGTATGAGAGAATTTTGATTGGTGCTGAGAATGTAATAATTTCCCGGTGCAATGTCTTAAACCCTGCAACACTGTTACCTGTTCCTCTGGATGTAGAAGCGGAGGATGAAATGGAGCATAACTGCATCGATTTAACAGAATTCAGCACTAAGCCACGTCCTGACATCAGAGAAATAGCTTTACTTGATGGGGATCTTACAATATTTGTGGATGGCTCGTGTTTAAGACATGAGAATGGAGGTCTGAGTGCTGCCTATGCTGTAGTCACATTGACGACCACCCTGGAAGCATCTTACCTATGCGAAGTGAAATCTGCACAAGTAGCAGAACTCATCGCGTTGACCAGAGCGTATAAGAGGGGTAAAAACAAAAGAATAACTGTATATACCGACAGCCAGTACTGTTACGGGGTTGTTCATGACTTCGGCCAACTGTGGTTACAAAGAGAATTCATGACTTCCTCAGGTACCCCTATCAGAAATGGAAAGGTGGTGCAAAACCTACTGGAAGCTATTCAATTGCCCAAAGAATTGGCTGTGGTCAAATGTGCGGCTCACAGATCCGGAAATGATGATGTGACAGCCGGAAACAGATACGCTGACCAAATCGCCCAGTTTTGTGCCCGACACCAAATGTCCCTCCAAATTGGGTTATGGGGTGGTGGAAACAGCTGCCAACTGATGTTGTTTGAGAATGTGTCAACATGGGAGGAATTGAGAGACTTGCAACAGGCAACAGCCAGGGAAGAAAAAGGCAGATGGAGGGCGAACGAATGCAGAATAAGGAATGATGATGTGGTGGTAAATTCAACTGGGGTGCCTGTACTGCCCGACAGCCTGGTAGATCCCATGGTCAGAATGATACATGAACCAACACATATGGGAAGGGATGCAATGTGTCGTGTGTTCGACAAGGTGTTCTATAATTCAAAGTTCAGGAACCAAGCGGAAAGGCTTTGCCAGAGGTGCCTAGTGTGTCAGCAATTCAATGCAGGAAAGAGGACTGTAGTAGAACAGAGTACCATTGGAAAGGCAGTGGGTCCCTTTGTCAGGATGCAGGCGGACTTTATAACTATGCCCAGGTGCAAGGGATATAGATATGTCCTAGTCATAGTTTGTCTGTTTTCCAGGTGGGTGGAGGCCTACCCAGCAAAGAAAAATGATGCCTTGACAGTAGCCAAACTGTTACTCAGGGAGTTGATACCTAGGTATGGAATTCCTGAGACGATTGAAACAGACCAAGGTGGGCATTTTGCCAACGATGTCCTAGACGAACTCTGTACAGCATTTAAGATGGAGCAAAGGCTGCACTGTGCATACCGTCCAGAGGCTTCTGGAATAGTTGAACAGATAAATGGCACAATAAAGTCCAGATTGGCGAAAATATGTGATTCCACCAAAATGAACTGGATAGAAGCTTTGCCCCTTGTGCTGATGAGTTTGAGAAGTATTCCGAACCGAAAGACAGGCCTGAGCCCCCATGAAGTGCTAATGGGGAGAGTGATGCGACAGGCATGGGTACCTGGACACAAACTGCTAAGTATTTCTGATGATTTGGTACTAGAATACTGCAAGCAGCTGGGTGACCAAGTGCGTTCTATCTCTCACCAGATTGGAGAGACAGCTGACGACTGGCCCAAGACTCCAGCACATAAACTGCAACCAGGTGATTGGGTGGTGTTAAAGAAACACACCCGGAAGAGTTGCCGTGGACCAAAGTGGGGAAAGCCAAGACAAGTGATCCTTGTCACCACAACTGCTGTAAAGTGTGCTGGTGTACCGAAGTGGATCCATGCCAGCCACACGAACCGGGTAACTGGAGAAAACGCGACTGAAGCTGAAGGTAGTCCAGCTGAGGAGACTCCCGAAGAGGGTCCGGATCTCGCTGACATCGAACTGCCGAGCACAAGTCAAGACGTTGATTGGTTCCCTGCCGACGACCAGGTTCTTGATCCAATACGAACCAGAAAATATTCTTACCTAGACAGTGAGTGGGATAGTGCAGGTGAGACAGAACTAGAGGACGAAGGTCAGGTCATCGAGACTCACATCATACCTGATCAGGAAATAGGCCAAGTAGGGACAGATCAAGTCGCTGACACTCCTCCTGAAACTCCAGAATCTGGAAAGGGTCAGATAGTGATTAAAGCTGAGGTTCATGCGGAAGAAAATCAAGGGATCGAAGTGCATGAACAGGAACAGATAGAAATAGACGAGCGTGTTCAGGAAACAAAAACAAAATCACCTGAAAATAAAGAACAAATACAAATTCGACCTGAACCAGGCCAGCTTAGGGACCAGGCAGAAGAAATAGATGAAAGACCTGGAACTAGTCAGACAGGAAGGGAAATAGACACCGGCAAGACCAAAGTGCCACAAAGAAGTGAAGTCAAAAGAGCGCACGAGGAAGGCCAAGTTTCCTCGACCACCGAAAGCCACAGAAGCAAGGGTGAACCCCGATACGTTAAAAGACTGAGACTCCGAATAAAAACAGTTGAAGAAAAACTAAAAGACCGAAAAAGGGCTGAAAGTGAAAGGAAAGCAGCCCGAGGAAAGTCTCTCAGAAAAAGCGACAGAGTAAAGAAACAAAACAGGCTGTATCGAAGCCCTGAATGGACATACTTTTGGTGTTGGAAGAAATTGATGAGCCCAATCACAGTGGCAAAAGTGACGAAGAGTCCATTACTGATCAAAGTTCTGACGAAGACCCTCCTTGGGTATACACCTGTTACAACGCATTTTTTACAATGCACTACCACTACAACGCAGGCATTACAACGCATACCATTACAACGCATTGCGCTGGGGGCGCTCTAGGATAGGGAATAAGTACAATTTACTATCCAACACCTTCCCTAGGGTCCACGGGGACTGGAGTTAGAATAGTAAATTATACTTACCACTATCCAGCACCTCAAAGCGCTATGCGTTGTAACGGTATGCGTTGTAAATACCGCGTTGTAATGGTATGCGGAGTAAAAGTATGCGTTGTAACGTCATACATCCCCCTCCTTGAGACAAACCCGAGTGAGCCTTTGGTGTAAAGAAACAAAGAGGGGTCAAAAAAGAACCATCTGTAAGCTATAATGTCTGATTCAGATGTCAATGGAAGATCCAGATTTTGGTGTTGCAAAACCTGCTGTAAAATATGCTTATGTAGTATAGTTATGTTGATAGTGATATGGATAGGACTAACAGTCTTTATTCCTTTTATGATAAGTAAAGATCCTAACTTGTCCCCTACTGAACCTGAGACGCTAGACACCGACGTTGTACAGACTGAAGAAACACCACGAAGTTTAGAAAAACGTGACAATGCAGTTAGTCTGAGACACACACGACCTAAATTAGAAACATCAGATGAGGGTGGACTACATTTCCACAAATTACGAAACAGGACACATTTGAATGTTTTTGCTAACCTTTTAGTGCACTATGTAGAAGCTATGGAAATAGAAGATTGTTATGTCTGCATGAAGCTACCCACTTCAGTAGCTGAAGGTGTGACATATCACCATTTACCCCTGACCAACGGAATTTCCTGTAGTATATTAGCAAGCTTGTTTTATAGAAGCACTTTACAGTACTACTATTCAAATGCTGAACTTCCTATTAGAGGACACCTGAACCTTGTACATGTTAGAAGCGAGGTAACCCGTTATATGGGAGAATATTTCCTGACTATAGGTGACATAGACTTAAATGAAGCAAGACAAGCTAATCTGACCTGCTCGTTTCAAGAGCAGGAAAAGATGTTTATAAAAATGGCAAACAGAAGGAGGGAAAAATTTCAGAAAAAGGCAAATGACGAAAAGGATAGAGTCCCTAGGTGGGCAGAACATATGGACAACACCTCGCAAGGCGAAGCTAGTCCTGCTTTGTTGCTGGATTTTGAACGGAAAGGGAAGCTTTGTCTCCATAGAGAAAGGACAGGATATTATAACAATGTATTCATCGGTTCCAGCGAGTGTGAACATAATTACAAGGTAATTGGAGGTTGGGGTTTCAAAAATGGGTCAGAACCTGTGTTTCCCGGAATTTATTATATATGTGGGAACAAGGCTTATTTCAAATTGCCGGATCACTGGTATGGAAGCTGCTACTTTGGCATTGTTTTCCCGAAAATATACCATGTGAATAATGCTGCTGGAAGCAATGAAGAGACTAATGGCTTAGAGCGTAGCAAACGTGAAAGTGTAGGGGAAATTATAGGTGATATTTTTAGTGCACTGATACCTGGAATGGGGGTAGTTCTGAATACTCACAGAATCTGCAAATTGTCTACAGTAGTGGATCGGTTATCAACTGACACTGCTGCTGGATTCCTGCTGGTCAATACTGAAATGGTTGCGATCAGATCAATGGTTTTACAGAACCGCCTTGCTTTTGACACCTTATTGGCAAAAGAGGGCGGAGTCTGTAGAATGCTGAAGGCGCAACATTGTTGCACCTAAATACCTGACAAAAGTATCGAACTTAAGAAATATGTAAAGAACATAACTAATTTGGAAAAGGAACTCAAACCATTGGAGGTTGACAGTGCCTGGACGAGACTGACTGGAGGTCTCTCCTCTATAGGTAGTTGGTTTTCTAACTTAGGTAGAAATCTTCTATGGAAAATACTGGAATAGGTGTGATTGCACTGATCATATTCATTTGCTGCAAATGTCAAAAATGCAAAAAGTACACTGTGAATAAGAGAGGAGTGAAGAGAAATATTGATGAGTTAGAATTAGAAGAATTGAGGAATCAAATCTATAAAAAGGCTAAGAATCACCACTCTCATAGAGAAGCTGAAAGAAAACTCAACAATAAATTCGTTGAGATAGAGATGAATGATATGGAAGAATGAAGTTGGCATCGGTTTCCTTTATAGTGATGATAGTAAATATCATCAAAGAGGGGATTGATGGAGCAAGGATTTGCACGTAAAGCGACTTGCTCTTAATCAAGAACCTCGCCTAACTTGTAATCATATTAATTCAACCTGTCCGTCATTTATTTAGCATTTTCTCCAACATGCGGGTGTCCCCAGGAGCTTGCCTGTGTGTCTTTTCATCCTAACAATGCTTGCACTACGGAAATGGCTGCTTCGCAGAAATCCAGTCTGCGCATGCGTCGGTCATACCCATGTGATGTGACGCACTCGCATTTTGGAGGGATCTTGTGCACATGCGCATTACTGCAAACATGGCCGCTTGTCTCTAGCCATGCTCTCTGCTTGCCACTGCTGCTTCTGCCTATCTGCCTTTTTGCACTAAACCTTAATGCTATAGATATTATAAAGTAAGGGGTGCAATGAAACTTTTAATGGTGTACAGTGTAATCATTTTTACGTATGATTCTAATTTGTTTTCACTTACTTTTCATGTACCGCGTATCCATGGGCCGGGGGAACGGGGAGCTGAGCCATATTGAGGCCCTTCTAAACCCCGTCACGTGACATGGGAAAAACCCCACTGCGCAGAAGCTGAAACAAGCCAGCTGGCTCCTGAAGCACGATGCGCCTGGGAACCCACCACGAAGATGCTGCAGTCTACCTTGACCGCGCTACACTGTTGCTATATACTGTGCACTTTCATTGTCTTCTATATTCCTATGCCTGGGAACGTGAACCCAAGTGGCGGGTATGCAAAATTGAATAATAATGATGTGAACACTGAATTATAGGTGGTAACCATGACCTAACCACCTCTCCTGACCAATCATAACGTAGGAACTTGTCACTTGCAACATTTGTGGGTGGTCTAGGGGTCCCAAAACCGTATAATTAGGCTAGTTTAGCTTAGAGAAATTGTCCGACTTGTCCGAGTAGCAGACCTGTCACTGAACCTACGAACTCTATAGGTGATTGATACAGAGAGCTGCGGAGCACTCTGTCCACACTTTCCACAAACTCCAAGGGGTGGAAATAGTCTTAAGTGCTGGCGAAGCACTTTGCTGGGGAAATTCGAAAAACCCAATCGGGGTTACTGGCGGATTACTTGCAGAGAGGGGGTAACGCAGGCGTTGCATCCGAAGCTGCAGGGGTTGGTCATGCCCTTTGGTGAGCCCAGTCCTGACCCAAACCTGAGGGGTATCCTGTCCTGACTGTCCGTGAGCTGTACCTGCCCATCTTCTGGTATTCCTGAGTCCTTGAAGGTTCTGTCCCTGTTCTTGTCCCAACTGACCCGTGGCCAGGGTTAGTCATCTTCCTCGTTCTAGGTAAATATCCTTAGTGGGTGTCTGTCTGACTATACTCTTACTTTTTCTTTTTCTTAATAAAGCACTCTTGCCAAAGATATTACTCTATCAGCTTTAAGTGATTTATATGCAATTGTTTATTAGTGATGTTCCACTTCTCTCCCTACCTGTAGGATTATTATAATTGTCATATTATTTTAGCATGTTCCATACTTTCCCTTTCCTTTTAGTATGGTTGCAGTGAACTTAGTAAGAATAGCATAAGAAGCCTAGTTTAAGTGCACATGTTAGGTCCTTCTCACATCCCTTTGCCCTAGTTTAAACTTGTTTGAATCACTTGTTCTTCAATACTCATGCCCCGTAGTGTTCCCAATTACTCTAATGGTACTTGCCCTAATCCATAGTTACATTGTGACATTGATACTAATTATTGATGTATTGATTTGTATTTGCCTAATTATTTTGGCATATTCATTCTGAAATTACTTTATAAACTTTAAAAAACCATCAGGTGTCTGTGGTCATTTTGCAGTATAAAGTGTGGAAAAATGTACTAAGTGCATAAGAATTCTACTCTTTTTTTGGGATCTTGTTACCTGTCCACTGCTAGCTCCTGAATCCATCAAGAGTAATGTGCCTGTGGTAAGTCAGGTACATGAATAGTAAGTGGTGTGAGAGTCACCCCCCGAATTACTCATAGTAGCGTGCAAAGGATTTCACCCGGTTCATGCAAACCACTGTCGTCATATGCACGCCTGGGCCCAGTGCGTGGAAATTTGGTAAAACTAGTGACCCGGGTGACCTGCGCGCTCTATCACTTCCCCCACATCTGCATATGACGTGCTATTTGCTAGAGGCAGTTCGTTGATGATCTGGCCAATGTCTTTTCCTGCCAGATTCTTTGGTGCTATGAGTTGATGGTCCTGGTCATTTACTCGAGACCCTTTCATGAAGTCCTCGAAGTCTTCTATCCAGCTATTCCACTTGGGGCCCATGCTGTTCCCAGATGTTAGTAGCAGGGGCTCGGGGGGACGCAGAAATTATACCTCCATGAGTATGGGTCCCTGCGGCATGTCTCGGGCCGGGCCTGGTTGCGTGGAATCAGGCTGAGTGATCATGTCATCAGGTTATCAACCTTTACCGCTTGTTTGGAGTGCTCCCAGGTTTTTTTTGTTAGGGGCTTTAGGGTGGATTACTGCTTGTTTGGGTACTCCCAGTGCCTTCGGGAGGCTTCAGGGTTTATTTTGGTGAGGTTAGGCTTGTTTCCGGTTCTTGCCTGACTTTAAGATGGCCGCCGGGCTGTAAACAGTAATCCTTCATGAGGGATGCCTGACCTCAAAATGGCCACCAAATGAGACCACTCATGCCGGTTTCTGAAGAGGGATTCAGTGCTCTTACCCAATTTTCACCTGCATTTGTTGTTTGAGGCTCGTGGGCTCAAGTCGCTGGGCGCTCTGGTCACTGACTGCACTGTGAGAGCTCTCTTTCCATGTATTAGCTCTGACGAGGCGTCTCTTGCTGCCAGGCTGCAGGTGCTCTGTGTGCAACTCTTCTTCCCTCTGTGTGCTCCTGGTGGGTGTCCTTACATCCCACCCTCGTCGCCAGCTTTCGTGTCTCGCGTTTAATAAAGACGCGGACACGGAGTGGGGATTAACACTTCTTTATTTCTTTATTGCTTTTCCCCGACTAGCCCTCTCTCGCGCTTTGCTCCCTTCTTCTTCCTGTCATGCCTGACCCGGAAGTAGAGGACTGGTTCAGGCATGACGACACGACAATAGGCCATCTTGTCAAGGCGTTTTGTATGTTTCTTTGAAGCTCCATTGCAAGATAGCCACTGTTCTCGTACGAGCATGCACAGGGGAGTCTGATAGCAAAGCCAATGGGTCGGTGCGCAGTAGCAAAAGCGAGGTCTATTAGCTTTGCCAACGTTGTTTATCTACATCCATAACTTTTTCCTATCTCAATAAAGAACCAAGTTTTCTTCATTTTAAGAAGGGCATTCGTGAGAGAGGTAAATACAATTGCATTGTCGATCAACAATGTAGTAACAGTCAAAACACTGCCCATCAATGATACAGTAACTGTTTAGGCAGTCAGACAAGCATGCAAATCATTACGACAAAGGTGAACATGGGTAAAGGAATGCACATAACCCTGTCTAATATCAGCATTAATAGGAATTCTACCAGTTATCTCACCTCCAATAATGTACCCTATCATCATAACATTTTTAGCATGCTTATGTTTGTGGTACTGAGCTGTAGTACAATCAAACACTTCAGTGAGTAGACCAGGCACAGTAACTCACTATCAGTGTAATTAATCTCCACTTTTAGTTCAATAATCCCTGAGAAAGGGGATCTCATTTTCAGTATAACCCACTTTGTAAAAAAGGATTTTCAATTTTAGGTCTTTTGCATGGAGCCTTCCATATCTAAGGCACTGAGGACCTCAGGAACAGCATGTATTGGCCAGGACTCACTCCAGCAGTGACCACCATCAATGCTGATACAATTGTTACTGGCCATGTGGTCACTTCAAGACCTCTTGCAGAGTGTTGTGTTGCTGTAGCCGCCAGCTCAAATTTTGAGTCCTGCTTTGATTAATTCGGAGTAGAATAATACTTTATTGTTTGATTAATAAAAATCATTACAATGGTGAGCATGCATCACTGATAAAAAGACATATGTCAAATAATTGCTAAAATATTTACATGTAGAATGGAAAACAGGCATTATCTAAGTCCTGTGTTTTGCTTACATTATTTCCTCTTAGTTTTTTCTTTTTTAGGCTCCGCCTAAATGCGTCCATTTAGGGCATTGGTACCGTCACAACAAATATAAAAAATGTCAAGTTTGTCAATAAATAATTAAAAAACCTAGTAGTCTATGTTTGTTCATGGTATTAAAATATTAACTTCATCTAGACAATTAAGACGTTTTAAGGAACAATTAAGAAACGGTTGGGAGCATCAGCTAAGACCACAGGCAAGACACTGTTCATTAGTAAAAGCTGATGACTAATACTACTAATAGTGCAATTCCATTTATAAATTAAATCCCTACATACAATGATTTAAACGTTCCAGGATTGCACAAGACTAGGAACAGCAAGTAAACCATGTGCAAAAATGCTGGAGGTACGCAACTTGTTACCCAGCCTGAAAAATGCTGCAGCCCCTACCGCTCGATGATCTTGGAGACAAAACTCAAGTTGTATTTAAGCGGAGGCTGAAGTTTTTGGAAGGCTCAGCACTTGTTTGATGAATTCTTGTTATTATTTCATACACAAGGCTGTTGTCTTTCCCTTGCATGATCTCCTGGCTATAGATGAGAAAGTTGATGATTTTTGCCTTCTTAACACTTATAAGTGGGGTCAGGCTTGGGCCGGACAATTGCCTTGCGAGGTTCTCAAAAATGCCACCTGGATTGTCAAAGCTTTGGCTTCTATCTCGTCTCTATGTTTGGAGAATGAGCCCCTTCTATCCATATGGAACCCCAGATACTTGTATGAAGTGGCCTATAAATGCTTTTACCCTTGTACTGCCAACCACCACCTGGGTATTTCCTTAACCCAAAGGTGATTGCCCTTGTCTTTGATAGGTTCAGTTCCAGTTAGTTTTCGGTAGTGTAAAAAGAAAACCGATCGAGTAGTCTCTTCAAGCCAACCCTGGTGTCGCTGAACAGGACAAGGTCATGTGCATGCAATAAGTTGCTTACTTTTACCCTGGCAAGTTTTGGAGGATGGGAGTTGACTTGTCGAGTGACTCCGACAGGTCCGAAATGAAGAGATTGAAAAGAAGGGGCGCCAGCACACAACCTTGTTTTACGCCGCAAGATGTTTGTATTTTTCTTGAGATATACGATCCGTCCCCAAGTTTTATGCGGATCCATGTGTTAGTGTTTAGCGCAAATATGGCTTGTAGGAGCACTGGCGGAATCCCCCATTTCCGCAGTTTGAGCCATAATCGGCTTCGGGGTATGCGGTCAAAAGCGGCCTTAATGTCAACGAAACAGCCTTGCATTAGCATTACTGACGCTGCCACTTTGTCCAACAGGACAGATATTGCAAGCAAGTTAGTTACGGTACCTGATTTTTGCACAAATCCTGTCTGGTTAAAGGGTATAAGATGTTTTTTGTGGCCAAGCCGCCAGATGTTGAAGGAGCAATTTGGTGTAGTAATTCGATTCCACATTCAATAGAGTGATCATCCTATAATTTTTCGGATCCGATCTCTTGCCACCTTTGTAAATTGGGTGTATAATGGCGCCACGCCAAGATTTCAGTAACCTGGTTAGCCCAGCAGAAAGAAAGTCTACATCTCAGTCCCGGGAATGAATGGGACCAGGTGCAACCCTTTAGGTCTCCACACATTTTATAGACAGCAGGTCCAGTCCTCTTCTGCTCTTCCACAGGTCCAGATGTGTCCTGATGAGCTGTGAATGAGGTGCCACTTTTATAGGATTCCTTAGCCAGTGGATGGGGTGACTCTGGACAATTCCTATACAATGAGAAAAAAGTTCTCAGGTACAATCCTTCTCACTTTTTAAGCATGTTGTGCCTGCCTTACTGCAGACTGTCACACAATGACTATTCCAAGACAAACCAGATGGCAGCTCCTTTCTACCCTTTGAGGCTGCCGTTGTGTCACCAAGGGTGTGTATTGAGAAATGAGCGGTCCCCTCCAGGAAAAGCACTAGCATGGGCCAGCTACCTGCAGTCTATTGCTAATTAACCTAGTGGAGGTTCAGGCAGACAAAGTCTAACAATTAAAAAGTAACTTTTTTAATAAATATTTACTAAAAATCTAAATTTACCACTGATTTGATGTGTAATAACCATTCAAAGTAGTGGTTGAAATATTCTGGAACCTTGTCCCAAACCAGAGCTAGCAGAGTCATGATTTTATTCTGACTTTATCAACAGCCCATTGACAGGGGAATACCTTTTGTAGGGTAGTCACTGAAGGTACATGTTAAACTTAAATCTTTTAGATACTGGGCTCTCTACCTTGTTGACTTGTCTAATATTTCAAATTAGTATTCTTTCCTGTGAAAAACGTTCATTTTGACGTTTCTTGCAGGTTTAAAAGCTTCAGGAGCCAGGCCACACAGGTAGGACTGGAGCCATGTTTTTTCAGCCTAGTGGATGACACAACATGTGTTACAGTCGGATCACTGACAGAATTTCGACCTCATAAATATCGACCTACAAGAATTTTGAGTCAACAATATCGAAGGCAAAAATATCGACATCCTATCTACAACATGGTAAGTACAAAAATATCGAAAAAATAATATAGATGTTAAAAATATCGTTTTTTTTTCTTTTAATATATAAATGTAAAATTAAGTATATAACACTAATAAATAAAATATACATATTTAAAAGTATCTAATAATGATTAAAATTAATAAATAATACATATATATTAATAATACATTAATTAAATATATACAGTAAATATATAATATCTATGTACTGAACAATATTTATTAATAATTATTTTACTAATTTATAAATTAATAAAATATATTCTAAATTAGTAATACATTTACAAACATAAAACAATAACATAAATAAAATGTAAGTAATATAAAAAATAAAATAAACATTTATTTTTTTTACAATTAATCATATACAACGTTAGATAGCGTAAGGGTAAAAATTACTATTCCTACTCCAGAGAGTGCAACAGTAGGGAAAGCGTTTGATAGCGTAGGGGTAAAATTACTATTCCCACTCCAGAGAGTGCAACAGTAGGGAAAGCGTTGGATAGCGTAGGAGTAAAAATGACTATTCCCACTCCAGAGAGTGCAACAGTAAGTAAAGCGTTGGATAGCGTAGAGGTAAAAATTACTATTCCCACTCCAGAGAGTGCAACAGTAGGGAAAGCGTTGGATTGTGTAGGGGTACAAATTACTATTCCCACTCCAGAGAGTGCAACAGTAGGGAAAGCGTTGGATAGCGTACGGGTAAAAATTACTATTCCCACTCCAGAGAGTGCAACAGTAGGGAAAGCGTTGGATAGCGTAGGGGTAAAAATTACTATTCCCACTCCAGAGAGTGCAACAGTAGGGAAAGTGTTGAATAGCGTAGGGATAAAAATTACTATTCCCACTCCAGAGAGTGCAACAGTAGGGAAAGCGTTGGATAGTGTAGGGGTAAAAATTACTATTCCCACTCCAGAGAGTGCAACAGTAGGGAAAACATTGGATAGCGTAGGGGTAAAAATTACTATTCCCACTCCAGAGAGTGCAACAGTAGGGAAAGCGTTGGATAGCGTAGGGGTAAAAATTACTATTTCCACTCCAGAGAGTGCAACAGTAGGGAAAGCGTTGGATAGCGTAGGGGTAAAAATTACTATTCCCACTCCAGAGAGTGCAACAGTAGGGAAAACGTTGGATAGCGTAGGGGTAAAAATTACTATTCCCACTCCAGAGAGTGCAACAGTAGGGAAAGCGTTGGATAGCGTAGGGGTAAAAATTACTATTCCAACTCCAGAGAGTGCAACAGTAGGGAAAGCATTGGATAGCGTAGGGGTAAAAATTACTATTCCCACTCCAGAGAGTGCAACAGTAGGGAAAGCATTGGATAGCGTAGGGGTAAAAATTACTAATACCACTCCAGAGAGTGCAACAGTAGGGAAAGCGTTGGATAGCGTAGGGGTAAAAATTACTATTCCCACTCCAGAGAATGCAACAGTAGAGAAAGCATTGGATAGCGTAGGGGTAAAAATTACTATTCCCACTCCAGAGAGTGCAACAGTAGGGAAAGCATTGGATAGCATAGGGGTAAAAATTACTATTCCCACTCCAGAGAGTGCAACAGTAGGGAAAGCGTTGGATAGCGTAGGAGTAAAAAATACTATTCCAACTCCAGAGAGTGCAACAGTAGGGAAAGTGTTGGATAGTGTAAGGGTTAAAATAACATACTTAGAAATAAACGATTTTTGTAGTTATAAAAAAAAAATATCAAATAAATATAAACCATATACAATACCTATACTTAATTATAAAACACATGCTTAGCAAAATATATTTTACCTAAAATAAATTTAAAATAACACCATTTAATAATATTTAATTCCAATTATTAATTAATTAACAATTATGTTATTAACACTACAATTAGTTTTTATACATTATTAATTAATTAAATAACTTTACTTCCCACCGTATTTCCCTATAAAACCACTACCCACAACATAACACATTTATCCATTTATGAATTAATGAAAATTAATTAGCAAATATTTAAAATTAATTAACTATTAATTAAAATTAATTACCAATTAATTGAATTTGTTTTTTAATTCCTACTAATTATTAAATAATTAACCATAATTAAATTACTCCCCACCCAATTCCCCTATAAACCCACATCCCGCTACAGAAAATATATATCAATTAATCAATTAATTTTTATTTCTTCAATTAATTAATAATAATTAGCAATTCATTATAATTAATTAATTAATCCTACTAATTATACATCAACTTACCATAATTAAATTACTTCCCACCCTATTCCCCTATAAACCCACAACACGCTACAGAACATATATATCAATTAATAATTTATTTAAAATTATTTTCCTATTATTTTCAAATAATTACCAATTAATTATAATTCATTAATAAATCCTACTAATTAATAATCAATTAAACATAATTAAATTACTTCCCACCCTATTCCCCTATAAACCCACAACCCGCTCCGGTACTAAAACATACAATTTTCTTATAAATTAATTTATTTTTATATCAAATTAATACACATATAATAGTAATTATTTTATAAACTTAAGTTAAACATATAACACATACATAATAAAAAACTATAAAATAATACAAATATCGATATTAGTGTCATCGAAATTAGTAACATCGATATATATGCTATCGATATTACTAACTTCGATATTACTTACATCGATATTAAGAATTTCGATATTACTTACCTTGGGTCGATATTCTGTCCTACGATATTCTTGCCTTCGATATTATGCTCCTTCGATATTTCAGACTCGATATTATGGTAGGTCGATATTTCCTACTCGATATTTTGACTGTGTACCGTGGACAGTCCACATGTGACATTTAACTTTTCCATGCTATTGTGTTATTTTGATACACCATATTCGATAGCCTTACAGGACAGTTACATTCACCAATTAGAAGTTAGGGAATTCTGTCTTGTTTTAGGGGTCAGAGAACATACACTGGGGACTGGACAGCAGTGCCCCAGTGTGCAGAGTTAAAAAAACCAGCAGCGTCAGTCCTCAAAAAATGTGGATGACTAAGCAAAAAGAGGTACTTTCTCACACTGGCACACAGGGGTAATTCAGAGATTAGCTGTAGAGAGTATTATTAATTTGTAGCATTCATAATTAGGTTTATGTTCAAGTGAAGAACTGAAAAATAGGAATCAAAATGCATGGTTTGATGATGAGATCAGAGAGTGATGTTAAATCTGCTGACCACTTCAAAGGAGAAAAATATGACTCTGTCTTTCCCTACTGGCTGCAAACCTGCACTGTAAGGCATTTTTCCATCGTTTGGAGCACACTATTGAAAAGAAATAAAGTCTATTCTTAACATGCTTAGGAAGACCTCAAAATAACCATTAACATAAAAGATGTGAAGATGTCAGGGGTCATGGCAACAGAGAAGCTAAATGATTATGTCCCATGAGACAGCTTCTGTTGATTGCTGGGCACTAGACAGATGTAGGACATGTTATTTAATTAAAATCAGGGGGTGAAAGTAGAGTCTGCCTCTGTGGGTTCTGACTTTTAGGATACTGAATCACATCTGTGGCTTCTGAGTTTTGAGGTGCTGAACTGTAGCATGTTGGGATTGCCCAAATGGTAATATAAGATATACTTGAACATAGAAGAACTAGGGGTCTCATTTACAATTGTTTAGTGTAGGGCAGTGCTGCAAGCCTTCCTGCAGCACTGCCCTATGTCAAAAGAAAAGGGCAGGACATCATTCCTGTCCTTTCTCCCTGTGCTGGTGCTCAGAGGGCAGCCTTGAGCCAACGCATGCTCCCATGGTGCAAGGGTGTCTTCATTGTAGGGATGATTGTTGGTGGTGATTTCCTCTTTCTATGTGTGCTGCTGAATGCAGCACACATGGAAAGAGGAAATAAGAGGAGAAATAATGTTATTTCTCCTTGTTTTGCCTTCCCTATGCCTTCCCTGGTGTGACGTAGGCTTTTGGCGCATTCCCAGCCGAGAGTGGGAGAAGACTGCACTGGTGTCTGGGAGGTGGACAGAGCACTGAGGTTTGGAAGATGGGATGCTAAACCGAGTAGTGTACAGTCAGTGACTCAAAAACACAGAATCCAACACCAGTTGTGTACCTAGATGCACAAACTATGTCTCTTACACCCCTGCGTGCTGTCAGCATGGAGGGTCTCTTTCTGCAACCCTTGTGTTGAGGGGTGTTGTCGGTGGGCGGAACTCTGTGTAATTCCGCTGTGTTTTTATGCAACTCCACAGAGTAAAACTGCACAAGTTCCCCCCACCCCTAGTCACAACTCAAAAAGTATGGGGAAACCACACCAAGGATGTCAGGGGAAATAGTGGATTTCTTCTGGTAACTTGGGACTTCGTCTTTGATTGTAGCATGGAACACATTTGCAAGTGAGGTAGCCCAAAATGCTGGGTTTTGTCTAAAAACATCTATAGGAAACCCATTTGGGCCAGGTGCCGTACAAGCAGGGCTCTTTCTATTGGCCACAGCCAGTTATGGACCATGCAGGTAACATTGGTGGGACCGGGTAAGGGAGGATTTCGAGGGACGATCCTGAGCGAAAATGACATAAATAGTTAAATTTTCCTCTGAATCGTCCCTCGAAATCCCCCCTTACCTGGCTCCACCGCCCCACAGCTGTTAGCTGCACTGACTGCGGCTGGCCACAGCTGTGTCACTTGCATCAATAGAGTTAGCTAGAAAACGTGCACTGTCTGAAGCAATGTAAGGAACAAATGCAGAAAGTAGATTAGAAGCATCTTGGTAAAAGTTACTTGTAAAGTGGGATACCCAATCATCTAAGGGGACATGAAAGTCTATTTTAGTAGACTTGGCTACAGACAAAAAGGCCGGTTAACAACGTCCCAGAAAGCCTTTGGCTCCCTAAGTTCTGCGGCTGCTTGTACATCCTTCCAGGCCCTCTCTCTTATTTCTCTTTTCCTCTCTTCCTAGGTAGACTTGTGAATTTGCCTTGCTCATCTGATACCCTCCGTGTTACAAGCTAGAGACTTGGAATTGGTTCTGCATAGGTTTTCTTAGAAATCATGTTGGTTACAAACCACCTTTGGATTAGCTTCATCTGATAGGCAACACATCACCTCTTTTGTTATGCCCATAATTAGTTTCTCAAAAAATTTATTTTGGTCCATGTTTTCCCATTTGATGTGAATTCCCTTATTTGGGCAGAAGTGCAAATTGGAAGAGCAGGCAGGGTTTTGGATCTTAAAACAGGACAGGTTAGACAGATGAAGATTGGGTTATGATCAATATACTAGGTGGTAAAATATTCGATTCATGTACTAACGGAGTCAGGTATGAAGAAAAGAAGATGAAGTCAATAGTTGACCCTCTATCTTCACCTGTAAAGGTTGGGTAATATACCTCTTCATCATTAAAAAAGTCTGAATTCAACAACAGATTATGTTTGGAAATTATCTGGCATTGTGTATCCCCATAAGGGTTATGCAAAAAGTGTGCTATGTTTTCTCTCTGCCAATCTGTTAGGCCACATACACGGTCTCCCAGTAAGGAGCAGTTGGTAGTATTAAAATCGCCAAGTCAGATGATAACCACCCTGTCTATACACTTTTCAATAACATCTGAGATAACGATATCTATATCCTGAATTGAATCTGTTGGTTGATTAGCAAAAAATGTAAATAGAAGGTAATCACCAAAAACATGGTAAAACCAGAAGAGACATACGTAAACTTTGGCAACAGGACGTACACAACACCACTTCAATTTTTACATTAGTAAGTTTTAAAGAAATAAATGTTCCTAAGCCCCTCTTTGGTTGTTCAGATTTCGAGGATGTAGCTACAACACAGAAGGATTGGAAACCATTGATATAAGATTCTTCTAGAGCCCACATCTCTTGGCGACACACAATGTCACAAGAATGACCAATTTCTAACCAGTCCACTTTATCTAATTTTTTTAGAATACCCGCAATATTCCACGAAAGGAGATGTAGACTGCCTGACCCATTCGTTGCAGATTGTGTGTTGCTGATGATAGGCCCTCTCCCAGCTTGAAAAGTAAACTTGTCTGTAGGTGCGACAATCATGATGTCAAGTTGAGATCTGAAGAAGTGGCAAGTTAGTCAATATCCGTGGAACCAGTAAGGGGAGCAGAGCTATTTGAATGGGCATGTGGGTCTGAGGGGAATTTATTGATACTCATTTTATCAACAACAAAAGGAGAAGAGGCTGAGTAGACATGTCAATATTCAAACTTGTGACCATGAGAGCCAATGCAGACATCTGAAATGGATTTGCTCATTGAGCCACCAGAAAATGTTTTTAAAAAGTGTTCATATGCAAGAAAATGGACTTAGGATGTTGTGGGTAAATTCATTGCCACATCACTTGTAGGTAATGAGAGCTGTGAGAAAAATATCTTAAGGAATTTTTTTGTGCTACTTTGCATTCCATTGAAGGTGAAACGTAGAAATATACAGATGCAGTGTTCCACATTGTGTGTTATTCCCACCTCTTCTCCCTTATTGTGCCAAACCTTCTGTCACAAACATCTGCAAGGGTTCCACCATTGTGCACTCTAGTTTATCTGTGAAGCAGCAGACTTCCAGAACTATTGTGGGGCCCCTTTACAAGAGCTGGGTGACGAGTGCAAGTGCATGCTGCTTTGCTTGTCCTAAAAGTTCTCCTGGGAACTGGTGTTTCATGTCAGATTTGAAATAGTAGGGTTGGCACTTTTGCCTGTGGGGTTTTCCAAAGTCTTCAGTTTAACAATGCTGTTATTCTTTGCTTTACTTGAGAAACCCTTGGCATCATAAAAATAACCCTGTGTTTGACATCTTGGAAAAACATTGTCAGTGTGAGTATGGAAACTGGCTGCATGTGACCATTTAAACACAGTCTTCTTGCTTTTTTAGATTAGCGTAGGACTCGTGGTACTTGTGATGCTCCCCCACCCCCTCCTCCCATGAAATAAAAAGATGTCTTTTCCAAAGTTGTCTATAATATGTTATCGAACCACAAAATGCTATACCATTTTACTAAGCGTTTTTCCAGAAATCCGTGTCTGATGTACAAAGATCCCACATAAGAGACCGCAAAGTGCGACAAAAACAATTTGCGATTTTTTATTTGGTATCTACTAAATCGGATTTGATAAAATGGCTACAATTTGCGCACCGGCTTCTTGCATTGGAATTTAGTGAACCAACCTGTGTATTGATAGGTTGGTTCACAGAATACAGATCTGTAGTGGGTTTCAATTGACATACCTCATTAATATGCATGAGGTAGGTCGCAAATTGTGACTCACAGGGTCAGCAGACCATCATGTCTGTGATTGCTTTTAAAGCAATCTATCTTTTTTAATGCAACCTTCTCCTAAAAGGAAACAGGATACATTTAAAAGAGAAAATAAATACTTTAGCAAACATTTGTAGGTGCCAGCAGCAGTCCCAGGAAAGGCAGGGTCTTTAATTGTTAAAGCGTTGGTAAACTCTGAGTCAGACAACATCATTGCTCTAATGACCATGTGACTACCAGGACTTGTCCCCTTGGTGAATTTAAGTATTTGTGAGTTACTGTTTTACAGTGGCAGCCGGTACAGTAGTGGTGAGGTGGGGATTGAAAAAAAAAGATTAACATTCACTTACCTGATCTCGTACCTCCCACATCGTCTCTTCCAGGATCTTCCAGGGTCCCCACAGCCAACACAATGCTGCATGCAGCATTGTGATTGGTAAGCACCCAGGCTTCCCTGAGCCAAATACAACGCTGCAATACATCGTTGTGATTGGTTTGAGATCATGGTTTGGCGCTCAGACAGGGGCTGGAGGCCTGGGCATGTTCTCCACCCAGGCTGTGATGCAGCCTTTGTGGAGAACATGCATATGCTTTAACCAGCCCGAGAGGGCCGGCTGAAGCATCATGCACACTTTAGAGTCCAGGAACCACTCCTTGTCCCCAAAGTGAGAGGAGTCAAGACCCGCCCTACCCGTGACGATACTAAAAATGAAATGATAATAACTACAGTTATTTATTTTTTTTAAATATTTTACACTGTCGTGTGAGCAGTGGGGCAGCGCTCCTCCGCATTAGCGGAGAAACCTCCACTGCTGTTTTATAAACATAAAAGCGCAGCACCAATGACATTGATCATATGTACACTTCATTCCAGGATCTAACTATATCCAGTAAGAATAAAAAATATAGACTTCAGCACGGCCAATGGTTGGCCATCGTAAGAGTCATGCAGTTAACCATGGGCGAATTTTGCGGATCTCGCGTTCGCGAATTTTGCGGATTTGCGAACTCGCAATCCGCAAAATCCGCGAATTCCCGCGAATTTGCGGATTTTTTTTTTGTGTGTTCGCAATTGTTTCTGCCAGTTCGCGAGGATTTGGTACTAGTTCGCAATTGCGAACTTACTTGTCGGCTCGCAACGGTCGCGACTATGTTGTTTCTACGTCTGGTTCATCATCACAGCCTCCCAGCACCCTCTGTTTCACCACAGGCACCCTCTCTTTGACCCATGCCACCCTCTGTTACATCAATGCCACCCTCTGGTTCATCATCACTGTAGAAGATGGGGGGGAAAAGCAAGCCCACCTGCCCTGCTTGAACTGACATGAATTAATTTGGGGTTAGTTTATTAACAACACCTGCTCTGCCCCAACTGACAATAATGAATTAGGGGCTAATTAATGTGTCACTGAAAGAATTTCAAGTTCCAGCCTGGCACCTGCTTGTCTGCTCCTTTAGCTGTAAATCAGGACCTTTGTGGCATACAGTTAAGGTCAGAGCAGGGTCACACAATAGTTGCAAGCAGGCAACCGAATTCTGGAGGGCCCCCTCAGGAAGCACTACAAAGAATCGTTACAAATCATGAGGTTGACCTTTTGCACCTACTCATTGCTTTTGCTTTTGCTGAAATCGTTTTTCGTTTTTTTTCGCGCTATTCGCGGGGCGCGGCGTCGTGCGAAACCGACCGCGGAAGCCGCCAATTCGTGCGAATGAGCATTTTATTTTTTTGCGGCTTGTTGTTTCGCGAGTTTTTTTGCAGTATTCGCGAGCCGCTTGCAGCGCAACACGCGAATTTACCCCAAGGTCGAGTACGGGCGCGGCCATTTTGTTTGCGTGACGTATTTCCGTTTCCGCCCGCTATGTATAATCTCGCGCAGTAAGCGCATTGCGAGTAGAGGTTCGCACGAGATCGCGCGGGAAATCTAGAGGTTCGCACGAGATCGCAAGGAAAATCTTGCGCGAACTTACTTTCGCGCTCGTGAACGGGCGCCGGCCATCTTGTTTTTCATTCATTTCCTGTGTCTGGGCATGGTGTTTAATCCTCTTGGTATCTTTGCCATCCTTTGCTTGTTTTCAGTTTTTTTTTTACGATTTTGCTTCTTATCTATCCCTCTCTTTTCCTAGCTGTATATTTTTGTCTTTTCTGCTATTTTTCTTTACTTTTAAACTACTTTTTTAAACTCTTTTCTTTTCTTCTTCCCTATCCTATTCTTTCTTAATTTTCTACTTCTTCCTACCGTACCTGCCCAGACCATGGTCAAGCCAGGCGCCGTGAAGCTGCCCAGGCACTTGAGGGCCGCAGCGGCGGCGGGGAGTAGTGCTGGACCCAGTGCCAGGACAGCATGCGGGAGATTGAGGGGGGAGCAGGTGACGCGACGGGAGATATTCAGCCCGGAGGAAGTGGGCGCGCTGGTCTACTTCGTCCAGCGCCGCCTGCCCAGGACCATCGCGGGAGGCGGCAGGATCGCGGCCGGCGGCTACAACATGCGGGAGCGTCGGAAGCGGTGGGAGAAGGTGTGCTGGGCCATATCCCACCTCTACGGGGTCCAGCGCACCTACAGCCAGGTCACCCATCGCTGGACGGACCTCCTGGACCGCGAGCGCGACCTGCTGGACCAGCTCGGCTTGGAGATCCCCGGGCTTGGTGAGTAGTAGTAGCCATTTAATCACTCACTACTATGATGTTTTCTCCTGCTCTGTGTTGTTGTATTGCAAATATTTGTTTTTTACATGGAGCAAGCCAATAATGCCGCTGATGACGATTACATTGTAGTTAAATTATATTTCAAAATCTTCTGTGCATTTCAGGTGCACTGCTCTCCTTCTCAGTGGCGTTGCTACTATGCTTATTTGTTTTCTATTTCGTGGTCTCATTGGCCTGAGTAACTATTATGTATGAGTGTACTTTACAGAACTGCGTAATGCTAGACACTAGGGGGCAGATTACATTTACAAGCCCCTTGCGCCACGTTTACGTTGCCTTGCGTGACGCAACAGCGGCGTAAACGTGCCGCATCCCTGCGAGTCATTTACAGCATGACGCATCTAGGGAGATGCGTCACGTTATAAAGCCATGGGCCTGCACCACAATGGGTGCGTTCCTAGTACGCAGGGTGGGCGGTCCGGCGGCTGTGCGCCTCGCAAAATTGCCTGCGTGAAATCTACAAGATTTAACGCAGGCACTTCTGCGACGCTGCTACGTCAATTCAATTCCTTGTGTCTGCTCGAAGCAGGCTAAAGGACTGACACAGCATGTTAAGTATTGGGTGGCCCTGAGCATTACTGGAGTTGCATTGCGTTGGCGACGTGACTCCAGCGATGCGCCGCTCTTACGTGACGAGATGCGTCACGCAAGTGCCTACCCTTGCGCCAGGGCGCGCCGCATTGTAAATGAGGCGCATCTGCTGTGTCGCAAGGGTAGTTTTGCGTGACGCATTTGATCTGGCGCATCTCTGGAGATGCGCCAGAACGCGTAAGTAAGTATGCCCCTAAGGGGCAGAATTGCAATTACCGTCGCATCCCTGCAAAGTAGCAGGGATGCGCCATTAATTGTGCGGCCCGCTACCACCACCAAACATGGTGCGCCGTATTTGCAATGCGGCGCACCATGGGCCCAAAACGTCACCGAAGCTTTACTGCTGGAGTTGCGTCACAACGATGGCGCAGCTCCAGCAATGCTCTGGGGTACCCTATCTCCCCAATGCTGGGTCAAGCCGTACGTCTGCTTCAAGCAGGTGCAGGGTTTGTGTGACGCATCATTGTCCTAAAGGTGACTGATTGAAATTTTGTAGATTTCCCTCAGCCACTATTAGGATGTGTTCCAGTGCAGGAATGCCCTCCCTTGCGCCGGAACGCCCCCTGATGGCGCAGGGCTTTATAACGGGATGCATCTCCCAAATGCGTCACGTTGTTATAATATTATACGCCGCACCATGGCGCCCTTTTTTGTTTAGCTGCTGCGTCACAAAAGTCACGCAAGAACGGCGCAAAAGAGCCGCAAGGGGCTTAAATCTGCCCCTTCCTTTGTACCCCTGACAATAAGAAAAATAGTGGCGGTGGATTGATAGTTTGACTATTTCAATGACTGGTAATGTAGCAGGCAACTGTTAGTGTTGTCACTGATCTGACTGAAATCACAATGGAGTTTGTCTGTCACTTTGCGTCTTGCCTGCGGACTGCTGCCTGCCAGTCCTAGGTGAACGTTTCAGTACTTTGTTTAGTGAGTTACGTGACTTTCGAAGTCACAGGTCCGCAAATAAATGAAAACTAACCCTAATCAATATAATTTCGCGGAAATATTTTGTTATTGTTCTTTTGAAATGTTTGATTTGGTTGACATTGACAAGCAACAATCATCCATGTTTTCTGTTCTTTCTTTCATGTTGTACGTCAGCTCCCCCCAGGGGCGAGAGGAGGACACAGGAGCAGCAGGCGGCGGATGCTGTTTAACAGGGCCAGGATCGGGCAGGCGAGGGCTCCTCTGCTGGCCCCAGTAAGTTTTCATTTTAGACTAGTACCTATTTTTCCTAGCGTTCCTCATTTGACTTTTTTCAAAATTGTCTTTGCTCTTCTTGTAGACTGTATCTAAATTCTTATCCTGCCTCTACTATGACTCCCTGTGGTATTACTAGATTATTCTTATTAGTCTGTCTGTGTAGCTAACTAAGATTGCACGGTTGGCGAAACTCCCATGATTCTAGTCAGCAATAGCTCTATCAACTTAGTGCAGTCCTCTGGGATTGTCCATAATGTCTTTTGAAGTGTTCTATCTGGACTCATGCTTGCAAAAATTGCAAAACCTTTCGCTCAGTCACTCTAGTCTGGACCAAAATACACAGATTGTATTTAAGTTTAAAAGCTTTATTAAAAGTAAACACATTTATTAAAATGAAGTCATAATAAAACTAAACGTTTAACTGATAATGGAAAAGTGGTTAGTGCTGACGATTAATTGAAGACATTTCTTGTGGTCGAGCCGAGCTCTCACCTGGTTTCAACTTGATCTTTTTGTTAGAAGTCCATCTTCTGTCTGTGTGGAGAAAAATGGTGCGTGTTAAAAAAACAGCCTTCATCAGTTGTGCCAAAAAGTGCAGCAAGACAACCTTCCCTGGAAAAAGGGACATTTTTTTTAACTTTAACGTAGACAGTCACAAATTACATTGTTTTCACATGTCTTCATTCCTAGACCAAAGACTAGTGAGTGCTTTATTCTAACATTCTTAAATGTACTTTGTAGGTGGAACATCTGGTGGCGGGGCCAGTGTGGAGGTGGTGGTGCTCGACACGGAGGCGGAGGGCGATTCTTCAGGGGAGGAGGCGGCGGCTGTGAGAGTTGAGACGGTGGTGGTGGCGGCCAGAGGTAAGCTCTTATATATTCCTTACTTATTGAGATTGAAGACTAGCTGGGAAGGCAAGAATATGAGATGCATGGCTGGGTGAATGATGAAGCAATGATGGGTGGAAGGACAACAGCCTGGGTGGGTGACACAGAAACTGTATGTGTCCATATACCTGGATCATGCTACTATCTGACTCTTAGATAGCATATGTGTATCTAGAGCAGGGGTACTCATAGTACGGCCCGCGGGCCGGTGGTGGCCCGGCAAGCCTTCCTTGGCGGTGCGCAGACCTTGCAGACAATCACTGCTCCCCCGGCCCCCACAGAGCAGAGTGGAGATGCAAGGCCACAAAGAGGTGAAATAGAACAAAGCCTCTGTGGGGCCGGGCAATCAGTGATTGTCAGGGTGGAGAAGCAGGGGCGCTACAACAAACAAAGCCTCAATAATATGTTAATGGTCTTTTAAAGACCTGTTAAGTACTTTGGTGTTGTTGTCTGTGTGTGCGCGTTGAGGAAGCGGTCTCAACCCGGGCTGAAGGCTGACACAGATAGACACACACACAGTGAGATGACAGAGGGGGAGGTAGAGGGAGGGCAGGAGGGAGAGAGAGATGGAGAGGGAGGGCAGGAGGGAGAGCAAGAGGGAGAGAGATGTATGTAAATGCTGGGTCTGGTGGCTCAGTGGGTGAGGGCATCTGCTGCAGGGACCTGTGTGCAACCTCATGGTCACAAGTTATCGTTTTGCTTTAGCCCCGCCCCCTCTGACTCCGCCCCCACCAGTGCGGCCCTCGGCCCCAAACTACACTGTAAATGTAGCCCCTGAGAGAAAGTTTGTGAGTACCCATGATCTAGAGAGAGTAGACGGTCAGTGGATGAACTAAGTGTAACTTTGAAGAGCATGTAACACTGCACCCGCACGTCCGTTCCAGTGTAGGAAAGGCAAGGAAAAGAACTTTTAATTTTGTCCAAATACTACCATCAATAGTAGCAGTAGTTTGTATTGCAAGCACTGCATAGATCCGGTTATTACGGTGGCCACTCCCTACCTCTCTTAATAAGTTTAGTAGTACTCAGTCATTCATGTGTGGATGTATCACTGGTCACTCAATAAAAAGCAAAGCACCAAAAGTCATCCCATATATAAGCAAAAACATCCCATTTGAAGTGATAGATAATCAGATTATTTATCTTCTTCAATTTTCCATTTCTAGTACTCATTTCCACTGTAGGGTGAAAGTTAAATTAATTAAGGAGTAGCCCTTGAGTTGTAACAGAGTATTCTCAGTGCCACCCGTAATAGAAAAGTAAGAGCTTCACCACCTGCATGTACTGGACGGGTACAGTAACGCAACGCAAGTCTAGGTCACTCCTCATGGCGTGCGTCTCTTTTTCTCGGGTGCAAGTTTACTGCGCTGGCATTATGCCGGCTTGCAGAAGATAACGTACCAATTTTCCAAAACAAGAGACAAGAAGAAGAATAAGACTGGTGTACTTTCATAGTCGACTCTAATGGAAGTCCATAGTGCTCGTAGAATTTGTTCCTTAAACTCCCACTAATGTTAGAGCAAGGATGAAGAAGTGTGAGGTTAGATAGATACTGGCCTCAATAGTTATGTAATGCGTTTGCAAGTTGCTAGTTGTAGTGCAACACAAATTTCTGCTGAATGATTGAGTTAATCTTAAGGAGCATTGGTTACAGACTATGTCTTTCTTTCTTCATATAGGTTCTCCTTCCAAACGAACAAGGAGGAAGGAGCTGGCTAGAGCGGCCCGGCAACGGAGGATCGATGCCACTGTGGCCGAATATCTACGGCTGGTGGCCCTGGAGGACGAAGAAAGTGTGCAGTCGACCACAACAACTACGTCGTCTGCATCGGCCTCCGTTCCCCCACGGGCTGCCAGTGCCACCCAGCACAGTGGTCCACCCAGACTGAGCCGGGCTGCCAAAGCCAAACGCCACCGCCGAGTAGCAAGGACAACAGCTACAGCTTCCTCTCACAGCCGTTGCACCTACAAGGCATTGAAGGCACGCCTGCGCCGCAGTACCCTGATGGTGTCCCGCCTCCAGCAGGAGCTCCACCACTTTTCCAACCAGTTGGAGGGGCTCCGCGTAGAGCACGCCTTGCTCCGCCAGGAGCATGATGCCCTGGCCCAAAAAGTTGACAGCATCCGCCCATAGTGTCCCTTGCCCCTTTTTTAGAGACTTTTGGGGGGTGGGAATTGGGAGTTGGGTTTTTGGGGACTTTTGAAGGACAATCGTTGGGGTTAGGGAGGGTCTTGCGGGAGATTATTTTGTTAGGGATATAAATATACTTTTTCAAACTTTATCTGAGCATACCCGTTTCTTACTGCTTGCCTGGTGGGTGGGGGTTTAACGTTGACTTTGTTTTCCTGAAAGTTTAGTTCCATTTTCTTCCTTTAAGTGTAAATGCCCAAATGTTTTCAACACTAAGTGCCTCTCACAGACGAAGTGAATCCAAGAGTCCTAGGACTTTAGTAGTACTACCTTCAGTCTCTCGTCTCTCGTACTAATACTCCATTATACCCCCAAACCACCAAACGCTTATCTTACCTGTAATTTGTGTTTGAAAGTAGGGCTAGACCCAGGGCTGGCTCCACGGGAGACAGCGAATATGGTTGGCAATCTTGGTCGGATAAAATTTCCTCATAGCGGTGGTACTAGTGGTGTGACACAGTGGCAGTTGCATGCCTATGAAAAAAAAGAAAATGAAATCTGGTTTGTCCTCCTGAGCAATTCAACGGTACAACTGAGAATATAGCAGGTGACAGAAGTACAGTAGAACAGTGCCACATTGTAGCCTAACAAATGGTAAAGTATAACTAGTAATTCGGTTGAAGTTCTTTCACATTAGCAATGGTTCTTTGTCAAGCAGAGTAAGAATATATCCTTGGATTTCTTCACCAGCCTGTTGCTATCACCTTATCCTCCCCAGCAAGTGTGTGGATTTATTGCTGTCATTTAGTCACACATCAATCAAAACCACACAGCCCGGGGGAAGAGGGTTAGGGTTTGAAAAATGGATGGGTACGGGGGTTTTTGGGAAAGGTTTTGGGAGACAAGAAAAAATAGCACAGCATAGACAAACAATTGTGAACATAAACAAATCTTTGGGTACAAACCTATCCATCAATCTTTGAAAGTGCATGCACTACTGCATACATGTCAGTGAAAAGTAAGTAGTACATTCGACAACTGTGGAAGAATAGAAAGAATGCGACAGTACAGGGCCTGTGTGGAATTATTGATAACGATATTCAACATAAGGTCTCTGTACTTAGCCAGATACCCGAGAGCCTTGCTGGTCACTATAAATCCATTCACAACAACACTCAGTGGGGTTGGTCTGGAAGGTATAGTAGATAGAAAAGGAGAAATTGCTTGTTTTCTAGGTGTCCCCTCACTCACCAGGGTTGCCCCTTGGTGACATGCTTCATCATTGGGGCCATCCCAGTCCTCTATGGCCTGGGGCGTGCTGCGACTTGCGAATTACGTAGGAGCACTTACAAATGACTATGTGTGGTGCAGATGTGATAGTGGAGTGGACTAAGTGATGTGTTAAGGGATCAATTTAGAAGCAGAGAGAGATCCAAGAAATGCAGTCACAGTCAGAGAAAAAGGCAAGGGATACTGTATCTATGTGGTTGTAGTGGTCCTGTTGGAAGTGGTAAGTAAGTTGCCTGCAGAAAAAAAATCCTCCTTTTAGCGGCACTCCTCCTTTGCAGCCGACGCTTCGTCCATCGATGTTGGTCACCAGAAGACACCCTGTAAAAAAAAGCACAGCATAGACAAACAATGGAACATAAACAATTCTTTGGGTACAAACCTATCCATCAATCTTTGAAAGTGCATGCACTACTGCATGCATGTCAGTGAAAAGTAAGTAGTACATTCGACAACTGTGGAAGAAAGAATGCGACAGTACAGGGCCTGTGTGGAATTATTGATAACGATATTCAACATAAGGTCTCTGTACTTAGCCAGATACCCGAGAGCCTTGCTGGTCACTATAAATCCATTCACAACAACACTCAGTGGGGTTGGTCTGGAAGGTATAGTAGATAGAAAAGGAGAAATTGCTTGTTTTCTAAGTGTCCCCTCACTCACCAGGGTTGCCCCTTGGTGACATGCTTCATCATTGGGGCCATCCCAGTCCTCTACGGCCTGGGGCGTGCTGCGACTTGCGAATTACGTAGGAGCACTTACAAATGACTATGTGTGGTGCAGATGTGATAGTGGAGTGGACTAAGTGATGTGTTAAGGGATCAATTTAGAAGCAGAGAGAGATCCAAGAAATGCAGTCACAGTCAGAGAAAAAGGCAAGGGATACTGTATCTATGTGGTTGTAGTGGTCCTGTTGGAAGTGGTAAGTAAGTTGCCTGCAGAAAAAAAATCCTCCTTTTAGCGGCACTCCTCCTTTGCAGCCGACACTTCGTCCATCGATGTTGGTCACCAGAAGACACCCTGTAAAAAAAAGCACAGCATAGACAAACAATGGAACATAAACAATTCTTTGGGTACAAACCTATCCATCAATCTTTGAAAGTGCATGCACTACTGCATGCATGTCAGTGAAAAGTAAGTAGTACATTCGACAACTGTGGAAGAAAGAATGCGACAGTACAGGGCCTGTGTGGAATTATTGATAACGATATTCAACATAAGGTCTCTGTACTTAGCCAGATACCCGAGAGCCATGCTGGTCACTATAAATCCATTCACAACAACACTCAGTGGGGTTGGTCTGGAAGGTATAGTAGATAGAAAAGGAGAAATTGCTTGTTTTCTAGGTGTCCCCTCACTCACCAGGGTTGCCCCTTGGTGACATGCTTCATCATTGGGGCCATCCCAGTCCTGTACGGCCTGGGGCGTGCTGCGACTTGCAAATTACGTAGGAGCACTTACAAATGACTATGTGTGGTGCAGATGTGATAGTGGAGTGGACTAAGTGATGTGTTAAGGGATCAATTTAGAAGCAGAGAGAGATCCAAGAAATGCAGTCACAGTCAGAGAAAAAGGCAAGGGATACTGTATCTATGTGGTTGTAGTGGTCCTGTTGGAAGTGGTAAGTAAGTTGCCTGCAGAAAAAAAATCCTCCTATTAGCGGCACTCCTCCATTGCAGCCGACGCTTCGTCCATCGATGTTGGTCACCAGAAGACACCCTGTCCACTGCCTGCCTGATGCTGAATTGTGGCTCGCTACTGTGAAGCCTGACTCCATCCTTTTTTCCCCATTGCAGAGACTGAAACCCGGCCTGTAGTTATTCAACGAAAAACAGGAAGTGATATAATATTACAACACCACTGATAAATAAATATAAGGTATGTAGGCTGTGGAGTGCAAAAAGTCACAATTTGATTTTCCTAGTAGACAGTACAATATTTTTGAAAGTGCGTACTCTGAGTCACCTTTTGAAGGATAAATAAGTATGGGCAAATTAATGTAGCGGATCTTGCCCCTCAAGCTAGGTGTACTATAAACTGTGTTTTAGAACAAAATTAGATCTTCCTAGCAGTGCTCCCACCCAGACCCTTACTAAAGCCAGTCGCAAAAATGTAGAAGACCCCCAATCAAATCTCAAAAAACGAGGCCTAGCAGAAAACTGGTGACAAAACTTACTTTGAAAGTAAAAGTAGGCCGAAGTACCCCCTTCCTAATTACCCATTACCCACCGTGCATTCAAACCACTTGCAAGCAACCAAGCAAAAGTAGCCATAGCCAGCATCGCTCCAAGACTCAAAATCCCCCCCACTCAAACACATGCAATAGAAATACTGCTAACCCTAACGAACCCTAAGTTAAGAATAGTGGCAAAGGCTTTCTTTAACTATGCTAAATCCCCCCTTTCCCACCATGGATTTTCTTCAAATGACTTGCAACCAAAATTACACATTCTCACGAGTGCTCTAAGACCCCAGAACTCAGTTGGAAAAATCTAGAACACCCCGAAACACATGCAATCCTGCTGCTAGGGCTAACCCTAACGAACCCTAAGTTACAAAAAGTGCCAAAACTAAAGGCTTTTCCGCGAGGATTTTGTCCCAACCACTTCTACCCGGTATTAGACCTTCCCAGGAATTCCCCAAGACCCGGCAACCCACCCGCCAAGAAGCATAACACCCCCAAACAGGCCAAAAGCAAAATCTCATACTTGCAATATTTCTGGGCCTTCGGTCCAAACGCGCTGCGTAGCTAGGCCATAAGTCGGGGTTGGCACGACGGATTTCCTGAAAAGCAAATGCAATCAAGATTAGAGTGTCCCAGCAATGCTCCCAGACCACGAAACTCACCCACAAACAGACGGAACCCCCCCTAAGAGCACCTCAAAGGCAAGCAAGTCATCAAAAACACAAAAAATTTTCCGCCTGGGATTTGGTCCAAAACACTTTTATCCGGTATTAGAGCTTCCCAGCAATGGCCCCAGAGCCGTCAACCCAGGAGAAAACGAGTAGAAGACCCCCAAACAGCCAAAGAGCAAAAGTACAAAAATGGGGACTTAGTCAATTTTTCTCAAATTTCCCAAATCACTCCGCGCGCGCTCTGCAGCTAGGCCCTAACTCCCCTCTGCCACCATGGATTGGCTTCAAACCTCTTGCAAAGTAAAGTATATATAGCCAGCAGTGCTCCCAGACCACGAAACTCACCCAAAAACACCAGGAAGCCCCCCAAACAGGCCCCCGAAAACGCTACATAGAGCAAAATGTCAGAAATAGCCAAAAAAAAATTCGGCCTGGATTTTGTCCCAACCACTTCTACCCGGTATTAGACCTTCCCAGGAATGCCCCAAGACCCGGCAACCCACCCGCCAAGAAGCATAACACCCCCAAACAGGCCAAAAGCAAAATCTCATACTTGCAATATTTCTGGGCCTTCGGTCCAAAGGCACTGCGTAGCTAGGCCATAAGTCGGGGTTGCCACGACGGATTTCCTGAAAAGCAAATGCAATCAAGATTAGAGTGTCCCAGCAGTGCTCCCAGACCACGAAACTCACCCACAAACACCAGGAAGCCCCCCAAACAGGCCCCCGAAAACGCTACATAGAGCAAAATGTCAGAAATAGCCCAAAAAAAATTCGGCCTGGATTTTGTCCCAACCACTTCTACCCGGTATTAGACCTTCCCAGGAATGCCCCAAGACCCGGCAACCCACCCGCCAAGAAGCATAACACCCCCAAACAGGCCAAAAGCAAAATCTCATACTTGCAATATTTCTGGGCCTTCGGTCCAAACGCACTGCGTAGCTAGGCCATAAGTCGGGGTTGCCACGACGGATTTCCTGAAAAGCAAATGCAATCAAGATTAGAGTGTCCCAGCAGTGCTCCCAGACCACGAAACTCACCCACAAACACCAGGAAGCCCCCCAAACAGGCCCCCGAAAACGCTACATAGAGCAAAATGTCAGAAATAGCCAAAAAAAAATTCGGCCTGGATTTTGTCCCAACCACTTCTACCCGGTATTAGACCTTCCCAGGAATGCCCCAAGACCCGGCAACCCACCCGCCAAGAAGCATAACACCCCCAAACAGGCCAAAAGCAAAATCTCATACTTGCAATATTTCTGGGCCTTCGGTCCAAACGCACTGCGTAGCTAGGCCATAAGTCGGGGTTGCCACGACGGATTTCCTGAAAAGCAAATGCAATCAAGATTAGAGTGTCCCAGCAGTGCTCCCAGACCACGAAACTCACCCACAAACACCAGGAAGCCCCCCAAACAGGCCCCCGAAAACGCTACATTGAGCAAAATGTCAGAAATAGCCAAAAAAAAATCGGCCTGGATTTTGTCCCAACCACTTCTACCCGGTATTAGACCTTTCCCAGGAATGCCCCAAGACCTGCCAACCCACCCGCCAAGAAGCATAACACCCCCAAACAGGCCAAAAGCAAAATCTCATACTTGCAATATTTCTGGGCCTTCGGTCCAAACGCACTGCGTAGCTAGGCCATAAGTCGGGGTTGCCACGACGGATTTCCTGAAAAGCAAATGCAATCAAGATTAGAGTGTCCCAGCAGTGCTCCCAGACCACGAAACTCACCCACAAACAGACGGAACCCCCCCTAAGAGCACCTCAAAGGCAAGCAAGTCATCAAAAACACAAAAAAAATTCCGCCTCGGATTTGGTCCAAACCACTTTTAGTGCTTCCCAGCAATGGCCCCAGACCCGTCAACTCACCTGCAGCGAGGTAGAACAACACCCCCACAAGTGCTGAGTCTTTCTTCATTGGGCGTAAACCAGCCCTCTGCTTTGATGGAAATAGGAGTCTGGAGGAGGAGGATAGAGGAGCATGTTCTTCTGAACTTGTGAACCTGAGGAATGCAGACTGCGGCACCTTCAAATCAATTAGCAAACAAGTGAAGACAGTTCTGCTGATGAGCTTGTTTTTGTGATTATCTGATTAAAGTTTGAATTATATTAACTGTGCACAACAAAGAAAGACAGACACACAGGAATAAAAGTGAATAAGGATGAAAAAGAAAGTTATTGATTCGTTGTCTCATTTTCAGGGCTCGGTATCACGGTCCAGGAATAAGAATAAGGCTTCGTCATCATACTCTGCGAATTCAGGCAGGGTGAGCTCAGTGTCACCTGACAGAGTAGAAATTCCCTCATCTATGTTGCTGGCCACCTCCTCTTCATCCGGCACGCTCTCTCGTACTCTGAAATCTGGTGGTATGAGGTGCTGATTCATCTTGATCATTGTTAACCTCTCCACATTTTTGGGCGAGAGGCGGCTCCGTTTGGGAGTTACAATCCCACCAGCCGCACTGAAAACCCGTTCAGAAGACACGCTTGCGAGTGGGCAAGACAAGTAGTTTAAAGCCAGGTTGGTGAGCTGTGGCCACAATTCTTTTTTCCCATGCCAATACGCCAATGGGTCAGAATTAACATAGACCTCTGTTGAGTCATTCAGATAGTCCTTCACCATCGACTCAAGGTCCTCATCCAAGGTTCCTCCACTTTGCTTAGCTCTTGCTGTGCCTCTGACCTTTTGAGAACCAAACCCACGCAGAGCTAGCCAATCCTCTTCAGCCTCCAATGTTTCTGTTGTCTTTCGTGCAGATGATCCGGTTGCCGGTGTCTTTAACGGCTGAGAGGTCACTTGTGCCACAGGTGCAGAAGTGGATTGTTTTGACTGGGGATGGCCTGCTGATGTACTGCCATTTCCTTCAATTTCCAGCCGTTCTGTTTCAAACTTCTTGGCTGACAAGGCTAGCCAACGTTTGTACTTTGGAACATGTTCATCATCAAAAGGAAAGAATGCTTGGCCTGCCAGCGCCTTTTTGTAGCGTGGATCCAGAATAGTAGCACAAATGTAATGCTGTTCTGAGTGGATCTTTTTAAGACGTTCATCACCTTGTAGGAGCTCTAATAATTGCTCAGCCAGAAGCAAAGAGTCTTGGTTTTTATCTTTTCCAAACACAGAACACACCTCCTTCAGTTGGTCCTCCAGCATGTACAACAATGGGATAGCTTTTCCCAAATTAGAGTCCTCCTTGCTGACTGCACGCGTGAAGAACTCAAAAGGACGAAGCATGCGTGTCAGGCTTTCAACTATGTTCCATTGCGGCCCACCCATCCTCAGCTCCTCTGTACCCTCTTTAAGGAAATATTGATCGAGTTCCGTATACTGCTCATACAGACGCTCAAGCATGTAGAAGGTTGAGTTCCAACGTGTTACCACCTCCTGGATGAGTGCTTTCACTGGCATTTGACGTTGATATAGCAGGCTCCTCAGCTGCTTCCGGGCCTTAAAAGAATGCCTGAAATGCTTGCACATTTTTCGGCAGGTCTCCAATACACTGTACGCTGCACTGCCTTTATTACCCAAGAATTTTTGGACAGCCAGGTTTATACAGTGCGCCAAACACGGCACTCTGAAATAGTAACCGTCCCTCATGGCCTTAACTATATTGGCGCCATTGTCCGTGGAAACATAACCAACCTGGCGTTTTAGTGGGGACAGCCAGTTAAGGACCTTTGTGTTAAAGACATCCAAAATGTTTTCTGCTGTGTGACGTTTCTCCAAACCAAACATGGCTAGTGTTGCATGTTTCCGAGCACCTTTAAAAACAATGTTCGTGTCAACACCTGCGTTTAGCTTTGCTTTAGCCCCTGAAAAAGAGACCCAGTGTGCAGTGATGCACATGTAATCAGCGCCTGCGCCACTGGTCCACATGTCTGTTGTCAGATGTATAGTGTGAACAGCACTCTTCTGCAAAGCTGCCCCAATCACCTTCAGAACATCTTCATGTAGTGCTGGAACCGCAACTCGGGCAAAATAGAACCGGCTAGGAACCTTCCATTTAGGGCAGAGCGCTGTCACTAATTCTAGAAAACCAACCCCTTCTACAAAAGAAAAAGGGAGAAGGTCCAGAGCTAGCATTTTAGCCAGCTTAGTGTTATACAGACGGGTCATTGGGTGGTTGCGTTCATATTGCGCTTCTGTAAACAACATCTTTTTAATGTTGCCCTGGACCAAGGATTTACGGGATGATGATGATCTCTTCGACCCAGTTACGCTCGCTGATGAACTTTTCCGCATTGATGTCTCACTCTCTCCCACACTCTTAGTGTGGCTCCCATGGGGTTTGCTGCTGACAGGGGAACTGGGTGTAAGTGAAGTGTTTGAATCGTCTTCTACCTCCTCGTCATCATCAGATGAAAAATCAACGTTTTCATTACGTGCAATTCCGGCTTTCTTGACCGCCTCTAGGTGCGGAAACCATTGGACAGGGTGCGCTCTTTCAAGATGACCTCTCTGGCCTCCGGTACCATAGTTAGAACCAAGCTTACCACGACTAACTCAAAGCTTACAAAGGCTACAAATGGCTACGTTTTCCTTTTTTGGGCAAACACTAAAGAAGTCCCAAACTGGAGACTTGAAATGTCTTCGGGGGCCGGAGGAGGCGGCGATACTGGTGGTAGTGGTCCTGCTGCTAATGCCAGATGAAGTGGAGGATGTGGATTGCCGAACTTCAGTACGTTTTGCACTTTCACCACCACGAATTGAGGTCGAGGACGAGGTGGGTACCTTCTTGCGAGGAAGAAATATGGAAGCGGTAAGTTTTGGTGTACTACTTAACTCCAAATCTAATGATTCCATTTCCATTGCCTCCTCGCCGACATCATCATCACGCTCAGCAGCTTCTCGGGATAGGGTCAAAATGTCTCTTTGCTGCATGCCCGGTGGGGCTGCAGTGACCTTTGTGATGACTGGCTCGTCGTCATCGTGAGAGGCTTCATCACCAGCAGTATCTGTCACTTCTTGTTGAGCCTCATCACACTCCATAGGTTTGAGTTTTTGGACGACCTTCCTTTTACGCTTAGGTACCGGTGTCAGATCATGGTGTGCCTCACTGTCAGACCGCAGTTGTGGTTCCCAAGCTGGATCTGTATCATCAGAAGGAGGTGGGCTTGATGAAGATGTAGACGCCCCCCTTGATCTTTTCCTTGCTAGGGATGTGGAAGACAATGAATGATCATCAGGAGGAGTGGCTTCCAATGATACCTCCTCGGCTTCATTGTCGATTTCCTGATGTGCCCCTACTTCGGGAGGAACAACTATTGTGGGCACTTGTGAACCTCCATGCACCTTTGCTTGCGCATCTCCTTTTGCTGCCTCTCCTTCCACATGTACTTGGGCGTGTACTTGCACATGGTGTTGTTGTTGCGGCTGTGGTTGTTCAACACTTGTCAGATGAGTTACAACAACCTGTGTTGATTCAGGGACATTGCTGCTACTTTCTTGCGATGAGCCAACATCACTGGTCGATGGTGATTGGAGAAGTACACTGACTGCCTCTGAAGCACTCAAGGGCTTTGACTTAAGTTGGCGTGGTGGTGGAGGCACTGAACCCAATGGAGCAGGGGTGCTGCTCCCAGCTTGGTCCCCAGCAGATCCTGCTGCTGCAGGCGTACTTTTTTTTTTGCTCCCAAAAAACGTGGCGGGTGGCACACCAGCCTCCTTGGTAACTTGCTTCTTCTGCTCCTTACTAGCAACTTTCTTGCTAGAGGAGCTACGGAGAAATTTCTTTGGGGCCATCTTCTTCAGAGCAGGTCAGACAGCAGGCCGCAGTTGCACGAATTGTAGAGTTGTCTGAGGCCAGACGTGACGTCGCGTGACGTTATGCTGCACACACACACCGCTGCAGGACTTCTTCCTGGCACTGGTGGTTCTCTTGAGTCTTGTGCACCTAAAAAAAATGGAAGACAGAGGAACATCAGTTCAGTTATAGAGCACAAAAAAATCGAAAAACACTGCAAAATCAGCACAATCCCAATCCATCCATGCCCTCCATAATGTTTAAATTCAAGACAACCCACAGAAAGACTAGGCCCATGCAAGACTCACTACCCCTGGGCATAAATAAAGGTTGAAAAGTAGGCAAAATGGTTGGAGGCCTAACAACAAAGCCTGCATTCAAAATGGCCACTTGCCTCCTAGCACATGGCCAGGGCCTGCCTGTACCAGCACTCAAAATGACCCCCACCCACATGGCCTGTCCCCATGAACACCCCCAAAAATCGAAAAACACTGCAAAATCAGCACAATCCCATTCCATCCATGCCCTCCATGATGTTTAAATTCAAGACACCCCACAGAAAGACTAGGCCCATGCACCACTCACTACCCCTGGTCAAGGCCCCAACAACAGGTCAAAAATCGAAAAACACAGAAAAATCAGCACAATCCCATTCCATCCATGCCCTCCATGATGTTTAAGTTCAAGACAGCCCACAGAAAGACTAGGCCCATGCTAGACTCAAATACCCCTGGCGAAAAGGCCACAAGTACAGGCCCAAAAAACGAAAATCACTGGAAAATCTGCACAATCCCATTCCATCCATGGCCTCCATGATGTTTAAATTCAAGACAACCCACAGAAAGACTAGGCCCATGCAAGACTCACTACCCCTGGGCATAAATAAAGGTTGAAAAGTAGGCAAAATGGTTGGAGGCCTAACAACAAAGCCTGCATTCAAAATGGCCACTTGCCTGCCAGCACATGGCCAGTGCCTGTAGCTGCACTCAAAATGGCCACCAGCCACATGGCATGTCCCTCCCCATGAACACCCCCAAAAATCGAAAAACACTGCAAAATCAGCACAATCCCATTCCATCCATGGCCTCCATGATGTTTAAATTCAAGACAACCCACAGAAAGACTAGGCCCATGCAAGACTCACTACCCCTGGGCATAAATAAAGGTTGAAAAGTAGGCAAAATGGTTGGAGGCCTAACAACAAAGCCTGCATTCGAAATGGCCACTTGCCTGCCAGCACATGGCCAGTGCCTGTAGCTGCACTCAAAATGGCCACCAGCCACATGGCATGTCCCTCCCCATGAACACCCCCAAAAATCGAAAAACACTGCAAAATCAGCACAATCCCATTCCATCCATGCCCTCCATGATGTTTAAATTCAAGACACCCCACAGAAAGACTAGGCCCATGCACCACTCACTACCCCTGGTCAAGGCCCCAACAACAGGTCAAAAATCGAAAAACACAGAAAAATCAGCACAATCCCATTCCATCCATGCCCTCCATGATGTTTAAGTTCAAGACAGCCCACAGAAAGACTAGGCCCATGCTAGACTCAAATACCCCTGGTGAAAAGGCCACAAGTACAGGCCCAAAAAACGAAAAACACTGAAAAATCTGCACAATCCCATTCCATCCATGGCCTCCATGATGTTTAAATTCAAGACAACCCACAGAAAGACTAGGCCCATGCAAGACTCACTACCCCTGGGCATAAATAAAGGTTGAAAAGTAGGCAAAATGGTTGGAGGCCTAACAACAAAGCCTGCATTCAAAATGGCCACTTGCCTGCCAGCACATGGCCAGTGCCTGTAGCTGCACTCAAAATGGCCACCAGCCACATGGCATGTCCCTCCCCATGAACACCCCCAAAAATCGAAAAACACTGCAAAATCAGCACAATCCCATTCCATCCATGGCCTCCATGATGTTTAAATTCAAGACAACCCACAGAAAGACTAGGCCCATGCAAGACTCACTACCCCTGGGCATAAATAAAGGTTGAAAAGTAGGCAAAATGGTTGGAGGCCTAACAACAAAGCCTGCATTCAAAATGGCCACTTGCCTGCCAGCACATGGCCAGTGCCTGTAGCTGCACTCAAAATGGCCACCAGCCACATGGCATGTCCCTCCCCATGAACACCCCCAAAAATCGAAAAACACTGCAAAATCAGCACAATCCCATTCCATCCATGGCCTCCATGATGTTTAAATTCAAGACAACCCACAGAAAGACTAGGCCCATGCAAGACTCACTACCCCTGGGCATAAATAAAGGTTGAAAAGTAGGCAAAATGGTTGGAGGCCTAACAACAAAGCCTGCATTCAAAATGGCCACTTGCCTCCTAGCACATGGCCAGGGCCTGCCTGTACCAGCACTCAAAATGGCCCCCACCCACATGGCCTGTCCCCACGAACACCCCCAAAAATCGAAAAACACTGCAAAATCAGCACAATCCCATTCCATCCATGCCCTCCATGATGTTTAAATTCAAGACACCCCACAGAAAGACTAGGCCCATGCACCACTCACTACCCCTGGTCAAGGCCCCAACAACAGGTCAAAAATCGAAAAACACAGAAAAATCAGCACAATCCCATTCCATCCATGCCCTCCACGATGTTTAAGTTCAAGACAGCCCACAGAAAGACTAGGCCCATGCTAGACTCAAATACCCCTGGTGAAAAGGCCACAAGTACAGGCCCAAAAAACGAAAATCACTGAAAAATCTGCACAATCCCATTCCATCCATGGCCTCCATGATGTTTAAATTCAAGACACCCCACAGAAAGACTAGGCCCATGCACCACTCACTACCCCTGGTCAAGGCCCCAACAACAGGTCAAAAATCGAAAAACACAGAAAAATCAGCACAATCCCATTCCATCCATGCCCTCCATGATGTTTAAGTTCAAGACAGCCCACAGAAAGACTAGGCCCATGCACCACTCACTACCCCTGGTCAAGGCCCCAACAACAGGTCAAAAATCGAAAAACACAGAAAAATCAGCACAATCCCAATTCATCCATGGCCTCCATGATGTTTAAGTTCAAGACAACCCACAGAAAGACTCAGTCCACCCACCACTGAGTACCCCTGGGCAAAAGGCCCCAAAACAGCCCAAAAATCGAAAATTCCAAAATTTTAATTGCAGCAACTGTAATGCCCCAAACAAACTTACTTGTAAAATTTCTAATCCAACAGTGATCCAAAGAAAGTCAAAAAGGCCTCAAATCCAAATATCCAGCAGCATCCACAAAAAGTAATCCTTCCAGCTCCAGACCCAAATGAAAAGTGACTAGGAGATGGACAAAGCACTGGGAGGAGCCTGCTGAACAGGAACAGGAAGTTGAAGACTGTGGGGCACTTCCTTCCTCCCACCCCCCTGCCCCCCTCCCCAAAATGGACTCCTCGCTAAAAAAGTGCAGGCAAATGTCAAACTAAGGAGTTATTCAGATAAAAATCATCATTTCTAGAAGGTTTATGCTGCTTGCTGGTGGATTTCTTGTGCAGAATTGCAAATTTATATTTTCGCTCGCCGCATCTCAAATCTCGCAATTGCGAAGTACCGCGAGACGTGATCTCGCCGTACTCGCGTTGACAAACTATCGCTGGCAAGCCACGATGACGTAATCGCGCTCGCCAATTCCCGCGGGATCACACAGCAAGATCCAAAATGGCGCAGCACTCGCAAACTATCGAAAAAAACAACTCGGCAAACGATGATAAACGCCGCGCGCCGCAAAAATTGTATCACCAACGCCGCGCGCCGCCAAAAAAATCCGCTGCGTGCGAATTTGCGGATTTTGCGGGAAATTCGCAAATCTCGCGGATTGCGGATTTCCCGAAAATCCGCAAAATCCGCGAGCGTAACGGATTTTCCGCCCATGCTTACATGCAGTCTATGTTGACGGGTTTGCGTGAAATAGAGAGTTAAGGGTGTCAGAATGGTGACCTAATCCTCCACCTCTCTGTAAAAAGGGGATGATGGTCCTGGACAGTGCTTATTTTGAACAGGTGGTTGCTGATGGGAGTCATCAGAATTCTGTTTTGGGGACTGAACTTATTTCTCCTCATCCAACATTTCCCAAGAGCAAGAGATGGAAAAACACACAAATGGGAAAGGAAGAAGACAAAGATGGAAAAACAACCACCAAGGGAAAACATTGGAACCTGCAAGCATGAGGTAAAAGGGCAGCAGTGTCTGGAAGTGAACTGAAGAGGCCAGAGGGAGAGTCAGCATTGGTATTCAGCACACCTTCATTTAATAGCACTGGCATGAGCTTCTGAGCAGTGGCTTGGGTACTGGCATTCATTACTTTCCCAAAACGGTCTTCAGTTTATGGCTTGAGTTCAGTTTAGCCGTACTAAGCCCATAATGTCTCCTTCCCCTGAACTGCTGACGTGCACTCCTTTTGTAGGGAGTGAAAATGAACAGCATCACAAAATAGGAGACTAAGGGCCAGATGTAGGTAAATATCATTTACCGATTCTAAAATACCGAATTTTACCTATTCGGTATTTTAGAATAGGTAAATGATATGTAGCTAATGATTCGGTAAATTTGACTGAATCGGTAAAATCCGGTAAATAGCGATTCGGTATTTACCGATTCGGTATTTCCCATTCATTCCTATGGGCCTGGAGGCCCATAGGAATGAATGAGAATTACCCATTCGGTAATTACCGATTCGGTAAAAAATGCTAGACTTTTTTCCTCCAAATAACCCGACTCTAACCGATGAGACCGAAAACGGTCTAAAGGTTCTCGTGTTCCCATCTGCAGGAGACCTGTCCTAGCTGTCTGGGCTAGACTGTTTCTATTGGACTGATTTGCATAAGGCAGTTTGCTGTCTACGATGACATAGTGGATGCAAAACAATGGCCTAGAATTGGGCCTCGAGCGATTGCCAGTGGCAGAAATTAATTCAAGCATTCCTTGTGTTTTTCACTTCAAGAAAGGTGGCATGATAGGATTTGCCTACTTTGATCCCTGTGCATAAGTGAGCATATCAAGGCTCAGGATAATGGTGTTAAAATGTCAATGTGACTGACAGTGACAGTCAGGTGAATTAGGATAACATTTGCATGACTCAGTAGAAACTGCAATACTTAAGCTGGCAGGATGGCTCTTCGATGTGTGTTGTACTGGTGAACTCGCTGCATAGGGTGTCAGTGTGAGGGCCAGGGCTGCATGCTGGAAATGGCGGATCACTTGCTTACTGACATGATGCTTGACGTTGTGGACCACCCCAAAGCAGTCTCCATGTTAAGGACAGGCATCCCAGACACAAGGATCCATGCACTGGCTCTCCTTGCCTCAGCGACAAGCCACTGTGTGTGCGCACTACAGCCTGAGGTGTAGAAGAGAAGTCAGAGATGCAGCGAGAGTCTGAAGTACAGCATTCCCAGCCATCTCCTTGTCACGCTCCAGCCACCTTACCAAGCAATTGCGATCATATCGAGGGGAGATGCTGGAAACCTAGGCACTGGTGAAACCACTTGATAATGACATGAACAGCTGCTTTTGAATAGTGATGACACTATGAAAATACCTGTCCAGGCAGCCGCTCTTGGGGAGCCAGCTGCCATATCCCTTCCAAGAGGGCCAAGAAACCACCTCATTTTATCTGTAGCAGTGAAACCTGAAATGGTACTGGCATCGGAACCCATCGGACGGGAAATGACCAAAGGGAGGCCGAGGGAGGCACCTTTTGGAGATAAACAACTAAATCCAGCAGCGGCCAGCAGGACTCTGGCAGGTCCAGGAAGGTACAGTGCAACAGGGCAATCCTCTTGGGAGCAAGACAGGCCTCAAGAGCAGGGCAGTCTTCTGAGGAAAAAGGCAATCCTTCTCCTGTTATTTTCACAGTTTCAGGAGTTTAGCCTGGAGGTCTAATATTTATACTTGTGCCAACCTTTGAAATGGGTCGAATTCCCTATACTACATCCGCATTTAGTTCTGCAAAAGTTCTTCCCTTCCCCTGTCAAGGTCTCAAGAAGTCTGAGGTGAAAACTGACTAGTGTCAGGTTCCTTTGCGTGTGCTGGAGGCAAGCCCTTTAAAGTATAAGTGGGGCAAGGCCTAGCTCTGCCCCAACCATCCTACACCCAGTTTCCTTTGTTTACCTGTCTGGAAAAATATGCACAAACTCAGAGCCTTCACAGTCATGTGACTCAGGATACTGGCAGAAGGCACAAATGGTTAGGACAAGAAAATGCAAGCCTTCTACAAGTGACATTTGAATAATTATGGCTCAAATCCAGCCTTTTCCAGTAAAGAGGATGTTAAATTGCAATTCAGCTAAGTGTTAACGCCCTATCTCTATCTGCTCCCAATCAAAAGCTATCACTTATTACATGTAGTAAGGTAACCCAGTGTGTTGGAAAGTGCTGTATTAGTAGTGATAAGTAGGTACCTAGCACTAGAAATAAGGTAACAAACACAAAAAAAGGTTCAGTCAAGGTCTCAATATATTATTCCCTTGCTAAACACTTGGTAGTTGGAAACGAGAAGGCAGGCTTAACTTAGGAAACAGATGTGTAAAGTATTTAAAACACCAATACATTAAATAAGTAAGACACAGTGCATGTAGGAAAGTAGGATCTGCTTCAATGGGTACCCCCACTTTTTGCCAGATGCTAAGCTGTCTAGTCTGCTAATCAGACCCCAGTCTATCTGCTTTCTCCCTAAATTGATTATGTCCAGTACTGAGGTACATCCCAGATTGGATACTGGGGTACCCTTATAAGTGCTTAGTATATAGTACTAAGGAACGCAGGGCATAGAAACCCCAGGGGTCCCCCATGGGATGAAGCATGCATTTTGCTACCCATGGGAGACCATTCAAAATGGAACTACAGGCCTGCCATTGCAGCCTGTGTACGCTGGTGCTAGCACCACTTAATAAAGCTATATGTTTCCTATATCTAGGGTCGCTGCACTTAAAACTTATAAATCACCCCTATAGCAGGCCTTTGCAATTGCGGGGAATGAGATTTTGATATCTTATCTGATCACCTGGATACCTATCTCATTCAATCCAATTTTGGATCGATTATTGACTGTCATTGAGTAAAAGGCAAACCCACATTAGTTAAATCAACCCCATAGACTGACGCAACTCTGAAGAACCACTTACGACTGGTAAAGTTTAAAAAGTTTAATATAAAACCAGAGTCAATTGCAAATACAAGCCTCTCAATATAAGATTTAACAAGTATACAGGTACTAAAAGGAACATAAATTCCCTAAAGAATCTCAATCTACAAAAGAAAATAATCAAAACCAATTCTAAAATCAGCAAATTGAATAGCATAGACACAAATTGAATACGATGCGTCATTTACAGAAAAAGAATGAAACAAGTTAAAACTGTCCCTACTCTATACTAGATGACATCCCTACTCAGCAAGTCCTTTTACCTAAAAAGGTGTCAGCCGCTTGACTTCCAAAGAAGTTCAAACTCTCTTAGTCTCTGATGGAAACCTATGTCGAGAAACAGTACCCTTTCTGCCTACCCATCCGCTCTCTAAGGGTCCTCGGCCTACTGCTCTCGCTCCCTTGATCTCAGGCCATCTGCTCTCCTCTGCTGCTCACTCTCCCCGGGGTGCTGTCCCTAAATACAAAATCACAGTATGGGTGGAACGCCCCTTTGAGACGCCCACCACGTACTCATTTCACGTGGTCCCGCTTCTGGTTTTTTCCATAGTTTCGTCTCTTCGAGTCGTCTGTTAAGTTGACCTTGCTTCTCAGGTGCCGTCTTCGTCATCGTGCTGGTAACCCCATGACATTCCAGTTGACACCTCCAGACCAAAGTCTATCACCTCAACAGAGCTCTATTCATTACAATTGTGATTGTAACCCCTTTTGGTCCTGTGAACAGACACTTCGAAACAAGACCCCAAATTCCAAGCGTCCCTTATCTCACTAGGCCATAAACTTCGTCCAGCATTTGTCACTTTAATTTAACGAGACCTTTGACTCTTAGCTCGCATGTACAGATCAAAGCTATCCCCCTATTCCTGTGAGCCCACTAAATTATATGCAGTGGACTACTCTCTTGCGAACCCTTGGTCCGTTAGGTTAAAATCACATATGAACACACCATTCTAAAATTCCTACAAACTCTTCTACGCTGTATGACTTTTAACACACATATATATATATAAAATCGAATTAGCAAATCATTGATTATAATCGAATCCATATTACATAAAAATACAACGCTATACTCTCGTTCTTACACAGTGCTATATGGTCTGCACATTTCTTCGATTTACATTTCATCTCTTTCTCCGTTTAATTAATTACATACATATATGAATTCTGTTTAGCACGTTCTATTGTTATAAAACATTTTCACATATTTCTACTTTAGCCCATCCTATATACGGGTCTTTCTAATTCTAATGCACTCTCTAGAGTAAATACAGATACATTTCCTATTACTTAAGTTACATATGCTAACTTTACGCTACAGTCTTGTAAATATGGTACGGACATATTTTTCATTCAAATTGCGCTCTCTCAGTTCCCCCCTTTGATGACCTCTAGGGGTCATCACTAACACCTCAATTTGAATGTTACATTACACAGAACTAGTTACAAGGCTCCCTCTTTTTATCGTCTCGAGAGCTCTCAAACTCCTATACTGCTGATCTTGCAAAGGAGCCAATCTCCTTTCTTGCTCTCTCATGGACCTTTGCAACCGGTTTGACCTATACCATTTGTACAGTCTCACTAAACCCCACAATATGATTATGCAAATCAATATTATTAAGACAGGTTTCAAGATGTACCAAACAACACTTTTACCAAGATTGGCAAACCAATCTCCAACCTTTCCCATTCCATGACCTACTTTTTCCCAAACATTTACTTTTGTTAAATCTTCGATTTCTTTATGTATCTCAGTTATGTTCTGTATAACCTTCTCAAGTGGTTTTGAATTGTCTGGAATGTAAGTACAACATTCCTGGACCTTCAGAGCCTTGCAGACTCCGCCCTCTTTTGCTAGCAGAACATCTAAAGCAAGACGGTTCTGAAGAACCATTGCCCTAATCGACTGCATCTCTCCTTCCACTAGCATCAATGACCTTGCAGTACTGGCAGACAGTCTATCCACAACTGTAGCTAGTCTCCTGATCTTAACATCATTAAGTATCAAACCTAAAAGAGGAAACATGGCTCCAAATACGTCTCCAACTACCTCAGCATCTCCTACTTCCCTTTTCCCTCTTGTCGAAGCCTTTCCCTCTATGATCTCTAAATCTTTCGCATGATATATTTTGGGGAAGACAATTGCCAAATAACATGAACCATACCAATTGTCAGGCAATTTTACATAGGCATTTCTTCCACATACAAAATATACATTAGGAATCGCTTGCATCTCTTTCATGAAATCCTTCGTATAGTATTCTAACCTGAAAGCATGTTCGCAACTAACTTCACCTACAAATACACTCTCATAATATGTCTTGCTTCGAGTCAAGCATAACTTTCCTTTCTGTGTTCTATCCAAAGCTATTGGACCATTACTACCCTTCTTTTTGTGTGCCTTTTCCTCTTCGGTCCAATCTGTTTTCCATTGTCCTGACATTTTTAGAATCTTCTGCCTCCTGTACCGGTCATCCACTTGTCCAATGAATTTCTTCTCAATCTCTGACACCTTGCAAGTCAGATTATTTCGGCGTGCATATGAAGTATCTAATGTATCCCAAGGAAGAAAGAATTTTGCCAATCTATCTTCCTTTTTGTAACAGTCCCACTTATTCATTTGTTTATAATTCGGGACTTCAGGCAGTACCGAATCCTAATTTGAAAAGTAGTACTCAAACCCTTCTCGACCATAAAATATACTGAGCAATAAACTACATGTTATCCCTTATGTCAGTGGAAGGTGATGATATCTGATGCCTTCATCTACAGAAGCCGGCAATTGCATGCAAACATAACAATCCTTGGCCTCCATGGCATCAATATACTCGTATAATAACTTGGCATATGCGTTTGATCTAAAATTTCCCTGCGACTCGTCTACGTGTAACCTACGGGCTTCATCTGCCAGTAACGCCTTTTCACGGATTTCATTGCTCTCCTCCTTCTTCCCAACAAGAGCAGGTTTCAAAGTCGTTACAGGCTTTACATCTGTTGTCTCCCTTACACTTGCATGTCCTACTATGTATGATATGGTAACTACCGTGATGATAAGAGAAATTACTACTGCTATTAATGTGCCTATTATGCATTTGGCTTTTCGGTTTGGGTTGCCAGTCTCCATGTTATCAAACAACTTGGCTCTTTCTTTTTCGAGGAAAAGTTTTCTTTTTCAAGTCTTTATTTGCTTTATTTGATTTCTCAGTCTGTGAAGCGCTCTTAACCAACAAAAGTCTCTTTATCTTCAGCAACAGACAACCCTAACCCTTCTCCGTCCTCTAAATGTAATCCCTAATTTTATTCTTCTTTCCACTCGGCGCTAGGTTATCTTCTTCTCTATAACTTAATCACAAAAGTCTTTATGCATCTACAATGATCCTAGTGCCAGCCGCTCTAATGGCATATTCCAACAGTTCTAAACGAATGACTTTTTCTTCCTGTGCTGGTATTGGATGACCAAAAGTTGGAAACTCTAATCGATTCAGCACCAGGTCTTTGATTCGACTTAGGTAAAGGGGAACGGGGAGTGTGAAGGTCAGTAACCCCTCAGTCTCGATTCCAGGCGTCAACATCCATACCTCCACCGTCACAATTGGATCGAGATTGGTCACCTGCACCTCTCTCACTCTCCCAGATCTCTGTCCCCAAGACATCTGCTGCTAGATAGGTCCACTCAGGGGTGGCGTATCTTCTGCAGGGCACACGTACCCTCCTTGATCTTCTCGGACTCTCAGAGCCTGAGTCCGTAACTCCTTCGTCTAGATCTGAATCTTCAGAGATCGGGACAAGGGTTCTCTCTGGATTTGCTCTCAAGGTTGACCTTCTCCTTCTTTCCGGCCAACTAGCTTCTCCATTCCTTGTCCTCCTGCTCCTTGTTCTTGGACTCGTTTCTTGACCACTTACAGCTTGTTCGGTGTCTGACTCGAACTCCCAGCTACTTTCCTCTTCTGAGGCCGCTTCGGTCTCACTGGTGTCCTGACCGTCATCAGCCTGTTCCGACACAGGCTCAGCCTCTTCGATCACCTCTACAGCTTGACTTTCCCTCTCTGTGGCTTCTCCGCTTTCCGCTGGATTTTCATCCGAGAGAGGAGCTGTTTCTTCCAGAGGTGCTGGAACTCTTCGGGTGTGTGAGGCGTGTATCCAGTTGGGCAAGCCTCCACACTTTACTGCAGTGTTCGTAACTAGTATGACTTGGAATGGTCCACGCCAGCGCACATCTAGACAGTTCTTCCTGACATGCTTCTTCACCAGGACCCAGTCCCCCGGACACAGGTCATGGCACAGGTCCTGAGCTGATGGAACCTCTGCAGCCTGCACCTGAAGGGACACAGAATGAATGGCGTCAGATAGTCCCTTGCAATAGTCCAGGATCAAATCGTCTGTGATGTTCAACAGTGCTGCAGTCGGAACCGATGGCAGTCTCATAGCTCTCCCCATTAGCACTTCGTGTGGAGAGAGACCTGTCCTTCTATCTGGTGTGCTACGTATACTCATAAGGACCAGTGGAAGTGCATCAGGCCAACTCAAGGACGTCGATGAACAAACTTTGGCGAGTCTGGATTTAATGGTGCTGTTGATTTGCTCTACAATCCCCGAAGCTTCTGGTCGATAACTACAGTGGAGCTTCTGGTCTATACTTAAGGCTGAACATAGCATCTTCACTATTTCGCTGTTGAAATGTGTTCCTCTGTCCGATTCCAAAGAGGCCGGCACCCCAAACCTCGGTATCAGTTCTCTAAGCAACAATTTTGCTACTGTAAGTGTGTCGCACCTACGTGTAGGGTAAGCCTCAACCCATCTGGAAAATATACAGACAATCACTAAGACGTATCTGAGTCGATTGCACTTGGGCATTTCAATAAAATCCAGCTGCATTCTATTGAAAGGCCCCCCAGACCTCCCTATGTGGCTCAAAGTAACTGGTGTTCTCTTTCCTACGTTTAGCTGCTGACAGATCACACAACGCTGACATACTGCTTCTGCCGCTACTCTAAACTTCGGATTGTACCACGTTTGTCTGAATACTCTCACCATGGCATCTCTACCTATGTGTGCTGGTCCATGCAATCTCCTTGCCATTGGACTAACAAGTTCGTTTGGTAAAACTGCTCTCCCATCTGCAGAGATCCAAAAATCCATCTCACTTTTGGTACAACCTGCTGTTTCCCATGCCTTTTTCTCAAAATCAGGTGCATTCTCCTGGACACATTTCAGTTCATCCCACGTGTCTACAGTTTCTAACAACATAGTCAAATCAGTTCTTTCCTGTATTCCCCCCACTTCTACCTTGGTGAGAGAATACCCTTGTTCCGCACAGTAACGTGCGACTTCATCTGCGTATCGGTTACCTTGAGACACAAAATCTGTATTTTTCGTGTGCGCGGTACATTTAACAACCGCTATAGCTGCTGGACCTTGTAATGCCTCTAACAATAATCTCACGAATTCTCCATTCCTAATGGGAGAACCCGAGGAGGTCATGTAACCTCTTTGAGACCACAACTGCCCATAGTCATGAACTACCCCGAAACCATACTAGCTATCGGTGTAAATGGTGACTCGAATTTTATTGCCTGCCAAACAGGCACGGGTCAAAGCAATGATTTCAGCTACCTGAGCGGAATGTACTCCTTCCAGGCAGGCGGCTTCCACTACTCCGGTAATGGTACAAACTGCATATGCTGCTCTCAGCTGACCGATATCGTCTCTTACGCATGAACCATCAACAAAGAATATTTCATCAGGGTCAGTCAATGGCTCATCTACGATATCTGGTCTTGGTTTGGTGCATAGTTCAGTCACATCAAGGCAGTCATGATCTGTACAAACTTCATCATCAATTTCATTAGGAAGTGGCATCAAAGTAGCAGGATTCAAGACAGAGCATCTTTTTAGGGTCACATTCTCAGCAGCCAATATGACTTGCTCATAGCGCGTGATCCTGCTATTCGTCAGATGCTGAGTCTTGGTCCTAGTCATTAACAATTCCACAGAATGCGGTACGTACACCACTAACTGGTGTCCCATAACCACATTTTCACACCTTTCAATGCTGACACCCGTTGCAGCAACGGATTTGAGACATCCGGGCAACGCTGCGGCTACTGGATCTAAGGTAGCCGAAAAATATGCAACTGGTCTACGGGCATTTCTGTGTATCTGGGCCAAAACTGACAAAGCACAACCTTCCCTTTCACAGCAGTAAAGCAAGAATGGTTTCTCGTAATCAGGCATTCCCAAAGCCGGGGCACGACACAAGTCCTCCCTCAGCTGCAAAAACGCCATCAAACAATCCTTGTCCCATGGTACCAGATCACTCACCCCCTTGTGCGTCAGTTTTTGTAATGGTTTTGCCTTTAGTGAAAAGTTGGCTATCCACTGCCGACAATAACCAACCATGCCTAGAAACATCCTGACTTCTCTTTGTGTTTTGGGCGCAGTCATTTTCATGATCGCCTCTATTCTGTCTGGAGACACCTTCCGTTTTCCCTTTTCAATCCTGTGGCCCAAGTACTGCACTTCTGTCAGACAATACTGCAATTTACTTGGAGACACCTTGTGTCCGTTCTTGGCCAAGTGATTTAGTAAGGTGATGGTGTCTGTTTTGCAAGCTTCCTCAGTTTCTGACGCCACAAGTAGGTCGTCTATGTACTGGACCAGAACCGAGTTCATGGGCAGTACTAGACTTTCAAGATTTTTCTTCAACAGCTGGTTAAAAATCGATGGGCTTTCTGTATACCCCTGGGGAATACGACACCAGGTTAAAACGCGATTTTCCAGCCTAAAAGCGAAAAGATACTGGCTTTCCTCATCTAAGGGGATTGAAAAGAAAGCCTGGCACAGGTCTATCACTGTGAACCATTCAGCTTGGAACGGTATCTGAAACAATATCACTGATGGATTCGGTACCACTGGACAACATGAAACAACGAAGATCCTGCACTATTCTGTATTTTCCACTAGGCTTCTGCAAACCCATAATCGGGGAGTTACATGGACTTCCCACGATTTCCTTCAGTATTCCCTGTTTAATCATGGATTCGATCACAGGCTTTATTCCTGCAATCGTCTCCGGTGTCAACTTATATTGTGGTTTTCTTGGATACTCGGCATTGGGTTTTACCATGATCTTTACCGGTTCTACCCCTTTGATCAGTCCTATTTCTTCTCCAGTAAAATCCCACACCTCAGCCGACACCATCTCCTTCAAGTCCTGTGGAAGCTCCTCCACCGTTAAGGTAGGGTATAGTTCCACGCATCCCTGCGAGTTTACAACCTTAAAGTCGGCATCATCATCGTTAGTCTGCACTTCTACTCCTTCAGGTGTGCAATATATAGTGCAGTTTAGTTTACACAACAGATCTCTTCCTAACAGACACACAGGGCTTGAATCACAAATCACAAACTGGTGTTCATCACTATATTTCCCTATCTTCACTGATACTGGTTCTGTCAGAGGATTCGTCATTCTCCTATTTGCGACTCCTACCACCTGGATCGTTTCTCCCGACATTGGCAGACCTGGGACTACCGCCGATCTCAAAGTGGATCGAGTGGCCCCCGTATCCACCAAAAAGGTCGTAGGACATCCAGCCACCTCAGCCTCCACGTATGGTCCTCTCTGATCCACCTCCAGGGCTGCTCCTAGGGTACAATCTTCTTCCCTATTCACTCGTTGCCCCGTAAGGGGATCAACGTAGTAGCATTCCCTCCTACGAACAGTGGCAGTTGTCTATAGGTTTTCCCTCCATTTGTAATTCGCGGCGGTTGAGGGAACTGAGCTCGAGGAGTCTGAGTCCCCCTTTTGATCAACTTTCCCTTCGGGACCACTGTTCCCTTTACCAGGCTGTTCTGAACCTCATCCTCCTCCTGTTCTAATTCCCCCATCTCGACATTATAGGGACACTCGCGTCTCCAGTGTCCCACCTCGTTACACTGGTGGCACCTAGTCGTCTTTTTCAGTGTCGCGATATCTACCCTAGGTCTCGGTTTTTCCTCCTCATCTCTGCTTTGATTATTCTGTTTCTTCCCTAGGGTTCCTGTTCCCTGTTGCCGCTGTCCATCCTTTCCAGCTGATTGCATCTGCACCAACATCAGCTTCTCCTTAAGTTTCTTTGCTTTCGTATCTATTTCATCGCTGCAATACCTCGCATACCTCAGGATCTCATCTAAAGGTTTGTTTTGCCAACAGATCAAATGCTGTTGAATCATTAAGCTTATGTCTGATCTCAAACCCAGGACGAACTTCGACACAAACTGTCCTATGTCTTTAGGATCCATCACGTCCAATCCACTGTACTGTTTGAATGCTTTCAGCAATCTCTCATAGTACTCGTGAACGGTCTCTTTAGGTTCCTGAGTGGTTCGATCTATCTTAACCCAGTCTATGTCCTGCAACGGCACTTTCTCTTTCAACCATGCCATTACCCGCTCGTACTTCTCCATGACTTTCTCTGATGGTCCATTAGTCTGGGCATCCCTCTCTGGCTCACAAATGGGCCATTCAACACTAAGCTTACATGCCGTCCACAAATCTCCAGGTACTACAATGTCAAACAGGGTGTTCAAGTCGACCCACAGCACTTTAGAGATCTTCACGAACCTCTCTACCTGTTTGTACCATTCTACGGGATTCTCCCTTAGCTTTGGGAAGGGATTGGTAAATGCCGCTAGATCCCCCCTACTCCAGGGCACATGCACGTAGTTTCCGTTCGCGATTTCTCGCAAAGGGAAAGCTTCCATTCGCATTAGCTCTCCCTCCGGGGACCTCGCGAGTATGCTCCTTCTGACGGTTCCCCTCTTGGACCATCTTTCCTCCCATTTATCCAAATCCCTCCACAATCTGATACTCAAGATCAGTTCCTTTATGTGTATTTTCAGCCCAATCGTCCTACGCTCATCTAGATCCTGATCCGTGCAATTTAGCCTATGGTTACCCTGTAAAGCTTTAGTTCGTGATAAGTCTATCATATACCTGTTGCCAATTTTTCATGAACTGACCTCGCTTTCCGAGTAACATCCTTAGCCATAAACAGTATTTCATCCTGTTCATACAGATCGATCCTTTCCATTGGCAATGTGCCGTCTATTATTTCCTCCAAATCTGATTTTAAACTAATTACATCGAGCCGTTTTGCTTTTATCTCAGCTCTCAGTACCTCACTCCTAGGTGGTTCCTTTACATCCCTCTCACCCCCACTACGAGTCCTACGTCTAGGCACAGGTGAGTTATGAGGAGTCCTTCTTGCCTCTCTTTGTTCCCACCTCTCTAGGTCCCAAGCTTTCCCATCTTCCCTAGGGGTATGGTGGAACAATGTTCTATTTCCCATTACTGCATTCTGTCTTTTCGGCTCGGTCTCTCTAGATGCAAGATAGGATCCTCCGTTCTGTTCTAAATCACTGCAATTCCCTTGCTGTCTGGTGTCACTCAATAAACGATAAGGTCCCTCACGGCCCTCCATGTTCCCGCGATCACATCCGAGATCACCGGATACCTGGCGAGACCTTTCGCGACTCCCCATACTCTCGTGACTCCAATGTCGCACATTTTCGTCCGGGGTATGGTGAGTGCACCTGTAACTATCTCGGTACTCCTGTGTCCTTCGTTCTCCCTCACTAAGGATGGGGCGAGGCACTCCCCCACATCCTGTACTCTTGTCTTCACACATTTGTCTATTGCCACCGATGGTATGGCAAGTATCTCCTTTGCTTCCTTGACTCCCTCTCTCCCACTCCGGACTGCTTTCGCCAGCTCCGCAGTGAGAGAGGATCCTATCCTCTTGATCTCTCCATTCTGTTTCTGTTTCTATTCTTTTATTCTGAGTCTCTACGGCAGCATCCCATTCTTTCAAGTACTCTCTTAACTCCTTAAAGGATTTCGGTTTCGGTCCCCTCAGGTCCATCTGTCCTCTCGGACCCCCCTGTTCTATCCAGGGATCCGTTACTGGATCCAATGGGGTACTCCGACTCCTTGGTCCTAGCAACTGCCTTTGGAAATTGATCGTATTGTTCCTACTTTCCATCTCTATCCTTTCCCTGTCCCACTGGGCCTGTTCCTCCTGCTGGGCTCCCTCCGGGTTATAAATTGACACTATAGGACCTATGGTAACAGGTACTTGTAGAGCATTGGGCAGTTGATACGACCTTGCACACTCCGTTTCTGGCACCTTCTGTACCACAAATCTTCCTACTACTCTCTGTACGGGACTAGATTGAGGTCTTTCCTCACCTTTCTTGGGTTCCCACTCTGATGTGGGGAGCGGTTTATATTCCCCCTTCCTAGCCCCGTCCCCCTGCTGTAGTTCGGGACTTTCGGCTTCTCTGTTGTACGGAGGTGGTCTGTCTAATAATAGCCTATCTATCAGCATATCATCCGTCTCGCTGTCCTCATCCTCTTCTGGAGGTTTCTTTTCTCCCGTAGCCTCTAGTATTGGGTATAGTTTGTCTGCTTCTATTCTTTGCACCCTCCACTTTTTAGCTTCATCGTCCCATTTAGCATCCTGCACTGCTCTTACCGATCGTCTCACTCTTTCTTGGCGCCTATTCAAGCTCCTATCGTGTGCCGCCTTGAACCATGCATTGAGGGCTTCGAACTGTGTTGGCCTCGGTAGAGGTCTTGTTGCGAGCATTACCGCTTTCAGTTGATTCAATGCTTCTACCCTAAACGTCCCGTATCTCGGGAACGTCAGTTCCTCATTTCCTTCTGTTAGCTTACTCCACTCGGAGATCCATAGTATTGAGTGTAACCCAACATTCACAGCCATATAATAAGCTGGTGTGCCTTCCGGTAGGGCTTCTTCCCCTGCATACGAGTTTCCTCTATCTCTCTTAAAGATCGCCCTTAAACGTTTAAAGCACTTCATTTTCAAGAATCTACGATTTCCCTTAATTCTCTTCCTTATTTACTTCCCGATGGCGAACCACCAATCCCTGCGCGGCTCTCGCTGACCAGCCTATCCCAGCGCGGCTCTACGCTGACGTCACTTGTCCCCTCTGCAGCAGTTCCCCTCCTTTCTCAGCTCGCCTCGCGGTCTTGCATGCGTCTCATTCATACACTGAAAAATGACTACTTCCGACCAAGCGATCACTTTTCTTGACTGTACGTCCACAGTCTAACTGTAATTGTCACCTCAACTGGCGAGACGTCTTCCTCTCACGTTCAGACGCTCGCCTTAACTGATAGGTTACTTACACACAGTAAACGTCCGACCAGCGTCCGTTACTCATACACTCACTCTGGCATTCCCCCTATCTCGGTCCTGCGGGCGATCAATGGTACCTCATGACCCCCTTCACAATGGTAGACAATTACTCTGGATGTTCGATACACCCGAACCACTTAAGCCCTCTCTGGACTTAAGATTTTCCCCCGGTTGCGCGCACTCACAACCTTCGCACAATCACACTACAGGCATTCAACTCCGCTTGACATTACGACACAGGTACAACACAAAACACCGCAATCTGGCAACGCATGACCCTTATACTCACTCTCGACCGACTCTGCTGCTTTTCTCTCTCGCACCGTCAGCACCTTCTTCGGCAGGGATTCTTCTTCTGGTCGTCGATGACTAGGGGCCTTGGGGTAATCTAGACCTAACCTAGGTTGCCTTCCTCAAGAAGCCAACCATCTTTCTCTGCTACCAACTGCGGGGAATGAGATTTTGATATCTTATCTGATCACCTGGATACCTATCTCATTCAATCCAATTTTGGATCGATTATTGACTGTCAATGAGTAAAAGGCAAACCCACATAAGTTAAATCAACCCCATAGACTGACGCAACTCTGAAGAACCACTTACGACTGGTAAAGTTTAAAAAGTTTAATATAAAACCAGAGTCAATTGCAAATACAAGCCTCTCAATATAAGATTTAACAAGTATACAGGTACTAAAAGGAACATAAATTCCCTAAAGAATCTCAATCTACAAAAGAAAATAATCAAAACCAATTCTAAAATCAGCAAATTGAATAGCATAGACACAAATTGAATACGATGCGTCATTTACAGAAAAAGAATGAAACAAGTTAAAACTGTCCCTACTCTATACTAGATGACATCCCTACTCAGCAAGTCCTTTTACCTAAAAAGGTGTCAGCCGCTTGACTTCCAAAGAAGTTCAAACTCTCTTAGTCTCTGATGGAAACCTATGTCGAGAAACAGTACCCTTTCTGCCTACCCATCCGCTCTCTAAGGGTCCTCGGCCTACTGCTCTCGCTCCCTTGATCTCAGGCCATCTGCTCTCCTCTGCTGCTCACTCTCCCCGGGGTGCTGTCCCTAAATACAAAATCACAGTATGGGTGGAACGCCCCTTTGAGACGCCCACCACGTACTCATTTCACGTGGTCCCGCTTCTGTTTTTTTCCATAGTTTTGTCTCTTCGAGTCGTCTGTTAAGTTGACCTTGCTTCTCAGGCGCCGTCTTCGTCATCGTGCTGGTAACCCCATGACATTCCAGTTGACACCTCCAGACCAAAGTCTATCACCTCAACAGAGCTCTATTCATTACAATTGTGATTGTAACCCCTTTTGGTCCTGTGAACAGACACTTCGAAACAAGACCCCAAATTCCAAGCGTCCCTTATCTCACTAGGCCATAAACTTCGTCCACATTTGTCACTTTAATTTAACGAGACCTTTGACTCTTAGCTCGCATGTACAGATCAAAGCTATCCCCCTATTCCTGTGAGCCCACTAAATTATATGCAGTGGACTACTCTCTTGCGAACCCTTGGTCCGTTAGGTTAAAATCACATATGAACACACCATTCTAAAATTCCTACAAACTCTTCTACGCGGTATGACTTTTAACACACATATATATATATAAAATCGAATTAGCAAATCATTGATTATAATCGAATCCATATTACATAAAAATACAACGCTATACTCTCGTTCTTACACAGTGCTATATGGTCTGCACATTTCTTCGATTTACATTTCATCTCTTTCTCCGTTTAATTAATTACATACATACATGAATTCTGTTTAGCACGTTCTATTGTTATAAAACATTTTCACATATTTCTACTTTAGCCCATCCTATATACGGGTCTTTCTAATTCTAATGCACTCTCTAGAGTAAATACAGATACATTTCCTATTACTTAAGTTACATATGCTAACTTTACGCTACAGTCTTGTAAATATGGTACGGACATATTTTTCATTCAAATTGCGCTCTCTCACAATCCTGAAGGCAGGGTGCTTGGTTCTAAGTGAGAGGGTGCCCCTGGATGAACAGGACACCCCTGCAGCTTATGGGTTGTCGGTGAAGCAGCCATATATCATTCAATCAATCAATCAGAGTACTTGTAAAGCGCGCTACTCACCCGTGAGGGTCTCAAGGCGCTGAGGGGAGGGGGTGCCGCTACTGCTCGAAGAGCCAGGTCTTGATGAGTCTTCTGAAGTCGAGTAGGTATTGGGTCTGCCGTAGGTGGGCAGGGAGGGTGTTCCAGTTCTTGGCGGCGAGATAGGAGAAGGATCTGCCGCCGGAGGTCGTTCGTCGGATGAGGGGGACAGCGGCGAGGGCGAGGCTGGCGGAGCGGAGCTGGCAGGTGGGAGTGTAGAAGCCTAGTCTGCTGTTCAGGTAGGTTGGTCCGGTGTTGTGGAGTGCTTTGTGTGTGTGGGTGAGGAGCTTGAAGGTGATGCTCTTGTTGACGGGGAGCCAGTGTAGGTCTCTCAGGTGGGGGGCGATGTTGCTGCGGCGGGGGACATTGAGGATCAGTCGAGCGAGGTGTTTTGGATGCGTTGTTGTCGTCATAGGTGTTTGGCTGGAATTCCTGCATAGAGTGCATTGCCATAGTTCAGTCTGCTGCTGACGAGTGCCTGTGTCACTGTTCTTCTTGTTTCGGTCGGGATCCACTTGTAGATCCTGCGCAGCATTCTGAGGGTGTTGTAGCAGGAGTAGGAGACTGCGTTGACCTGTTTGGACATGGAGAGGGAGGAGTCAAGGATGAATCCTAGGTTGCATGCATGGTCGGTGGGTGTTGGTGCTGGTCCCAGTGTGTTCCCCCACCAGGAGTTGTCCCAGGCTGAGGGGGTGGGTCCGAGGATGAGGACCTCTGTCTTGTCTGAGTTCAGTTTCAGACCGCTGCTTCTCATCCAGTCGGCGACAGCCTTCATTCCCTCGTGGAGGTTGGTTTTGGTGGTGTGTGGGTCCTTGGTGAGGGAGAGGATGAGCTGGGTGTCGTCGGCATAGGACATGATGTTGAGGTCGTAGTGGCGGGCCACTTGAGCGAGGGAGGCCATGTAGACGTTGAACAGCGTCGGGATGCGGGATGAGCCCTGGGGGACACCGCAGATGATGTTGGCGGCAGCGGATCGGAAAGGTGAGAGGCGGATGCTCTGGGTTCTGCCAGAGCGGAAGGACGTGGTTCAGTCGAGGGCCTTCTCTTGGATTCCGGCTTCTTGGAGGCGTGTCTTTAGGGTGCGATGGCAGACCGTGTCGAAGGCGGCTGACAGGTCCAGGAGGATGAGGGCTGATGTTTTGCCATTGTCTAGTTGGTGCCTGATGTCGTCTGTGGCGGCAAAGAGGGCTGTCTCGGTGCTGTGGTTTCATCTGAATCCGGACTGGGATGGGTCCAAGATGTTGTTGTCTTCGAGGTGGCGGGCCAATTGTATGTTGACTATTTTCTTGATGACCTTCGCCGGGAACGAGAGCAGGGAGATGGGCCCGGAAGTTCTTGAGGTCCTTGGAGTCTGCCTTGGGCTTCTTGAGGAGGGCGTTGATTTCGGCGTGCTTCCAGCTTTCCGGGAATGTCGCTGTTTCGAAGGAGATGTTGATGACCTTCCGTAGTTGGGGTGCGATGGCTGAGTCTGCTTTGTTGAATACATGGTGTGGGCACGGGTCTAACGGAGATCCTGAGTGGATGAAGTTCATGACCTTGCGTGTCTCTTCGTCGTTGACGTTGGACCAAGAGGTCAGACGGTTGGTGCTGGTGGTGTTCGCAGGGGAGGTGGAGTCTGGTGTAGTCAGGGTGGTCGTGGTGTTGAAGCTGTCGTGGATGTCAGCGATCTTGTGGTGGAAGAAGGTGGCCAGTGAGTCGCACAGTTCTTGTGAGGGCGGGATGTAGTTGGCATTGGCGCTGGGGTTGGAGAGTTCCCTTACAATGCTGAAGAGCTCTTTGCTGTCGTGTGCGTTGTTATCCAGGCGGTCTTTGAAGGAGGATCTCTTGGCTAGTCTGATAATATATATTTTTGAAGGTGAAATGGATGCAGCGGTGGTCGGTCCAGTGGAGTTCGGTGGTGTGGTTGAAGGCGACGTGGGTGCTTGTGGAGAAGATGGGGTCCAGCGTGTGGCCGGCGGCGTGGGTGGGTGCGGTGACGAGTTGTCTGAGGCCGAGGTTGGCGAGGTTGTCGATCAGGGTGGCGGAGTTGGTGTCGTTGTTGTTCTCGAGGTGGAAGTTCAGGTCCCCGAGGAGGATGTAATCTATGGAGGCGAGTGCGTGAGTGCTGGCGAGGTCGGCGATGGAATCGCTGAACTGAGCCCGGGGTCCGGGGGTCTGTAGATGAGTGTTCCTCTGAGGGTGGTGTTGGGGTCGGTGTGGATCCGGAGGTGCACATGTTCAGCGGTGTTGAGGGTGTCATCTGTGTGGGTGGCGACCTTGAGGGTGGACTTGTGGATGATGGCTATCCCTCCTCCGATTCCGTTGGCGCGATCCCTGCGGGTGATCTTGTAGCCGACTTGGATGGCTATGGCGATGTCGGGCGCCGAGGAGTCGTTCCACCAGGTCTCGGTCAGGAAGGCCACGTCTGGGGTGGAGGTGTCGAGCAGATCCCAGAGCTCGACGGCGTGTTTGCGTGCAGAGCGGGTGTTGAGGAGTAAGCAGCAGAGGTGGTTGGGTCCAGTCCTTGGAGGTTTGGTGGCTCTGTTTCAGGTGAATCTGCAGGTGCGGCAGGAGAAGGGTATGTGGGTCCGTTTCGGGGCAGCCTGGAAGCAGGTGTTGTTTCGCCCGACGTTGAGTGCGTGGAGGGTGCTGGCGTCGTAGCAGGGTCTGGTGTTGTGGCGTTCGCGGGGTCCAGGGGTTCTGGTGCTGGGCGCAGTCCAGGCACGGACGGGCGCAGACAGGTATGCCTTAGGTGCGCCTTCGGCGCGGCGGCGCAGCGTCCAGCATATATGGAGAGGTGGGAGGGAGGAGCTGCTGGGAGGCGGGAGCAGCGAGTGGGCAGGGGCGGGGCACAAGAGGGGAAAAAGGGTAGTACAGAAAGTAAAAGGGCACAGAGGGGGGAAAAAGAACGAGTGGCACAGAGCACAAAAACGGGGCACACAGGCAAAAGGGGCACAAGGAGGGGGAAACGAGTGGCACAGAGCACAAAAACGGGACACACAGGCAAAAGGGGCACAAAAGGGGGGGAAAACGAGTGGCACAGAGCACAAAAATGGGACACACAGGCAATTGGGGCACAAAGGGGGTGAAAACGAGTGGCACAGAGCACAAAAATGAGGCACACAGGCAAAAGGGGCACAAGGGGGGAAAAACCAGTGGCACGGAGCACAAAATGTGCACTGTGGGGTCACAGAGAGGGGGAGCAGTGGCACAGAAACCAAGGACAATTACCAGCGAGTCGGCAGCGGCAGCCGGGGCTGCGGGAGGGGGAGCGACCTACCAGGAGGGTCATATATCATATGGAGGGGCACTGCATAATTATGCGATGACCATCTTGAAACTGGCTGCAATTAATCCTATCATGTTTGGAATCATAGCCCCACAATGTAAACAGTGTGGGAGATATGATTCCAAGCGATGGAAGAGCCCTCCGTTAGGCTCTCCATGTCCCCGGTATCAGTCTTCCAGACCCGGACATCACAAAATGGTTGCTGCGGACCAGACACATGATTCTGCCCTCCTGCTGCTGAGCCAAACTCGATCAGGGGAAGGCAGAACAATAGGCATCTTGTCACAGGGAGGGGTGACCACCTCCCAGACAGGATTTAGTGTATTGGGGCAGGATGGGTGTGCTTGCCAGTGCCACTCAGTCTGCATGAGGGGCACATTTGGTGTCCCCATGCATAATCCAGTTCAAACCAGTCCTGGGGGCCGTTGGCTCCCGCTCTGGCGAGAAACTGGACAAAGGACATGGGAGTAACCTCACCTCTGGGAGGGTCCCCTGAATCATCCCAACCCTTTCTCTAGGGTACTTAAGGGCTTACTTGGGTGTAGGTCCCTACATTTGTCATGGGATAAGATTCAGATCAGTCACCACTTCTTCTACCGTCTGTGCACTCTGGGCTTTGCTGGACTTCGTTTGGGCTTGACTTCATCCTCCTTCCAGTCTGCTGCATGGTCTGTGCCTGTGCACCATACAGGAACCTTCCAAGGCCTGTGGGCATCAAAGACACCTGAAGGAATATCCCTTGGAGTGAAGGAGTCACTCCCCTGCATTTTCAGGCACTGCATCCAAGTTGACTGGTCTACTGATCCTAAGCTTCTCTGGACTCCAAATGGCTCTACAACACAGGTGGTGGTTTTCCACAGCTCCTGAGGCCTGCCCTGCCCTCTTGCCAAGTTTGAGTCCAGTATTTCTCGCAGGGGTTACATTAACTGGACCCCTGTGCACTGTATCAACTTGCAGTTGCAAAGTCTTGTTGACCTCTTTCCAAGAAGATCTTTGGGCTCCAAGTAGCCCCAACCTCAAGCATTTCCTGTGACTAGAATCCTCAGCCACACCACATCATGTGCCTCGTGGCCTGCTTCTTTTGGTGAGCTGCTTGAGGGCCTCTCGCGACTCCAGTGCCTCCTACCTGTGGGTCCATTTGAGGGTCACCTTTGTTTTTCTTGTGCTCCCTTGATTGCTTGGGGCCTTCCCCAACTCCCCTGCTGTTGGTGAGTCCCCTGGACCTTGCTGGTCCCGACATTGCTCCTTCTTTGACTTCTGCATTGGTTGCATTTGCCAAGGCTTTTTGGTGCTCCAGCTGGACACCGACTCCTTTGCAATCGACATCCAATGTGGGACAGATCATGTACGGCTCCTGGACTTCCTCAGCATCACCTGGTCCTCACAGCTGCATAGTCATGGTCCTTGTCAACTCTCCTGCAACACCTGATATCGGAGGGCATAAGTCTTCCAAGTCTCCTAGTCACTCCTGAGTGACATAGACTCTGTCCCCTCTGCTTGCAGGTACTTCTCATCTAGAATCCACCTTTGCATTCCACTGGACACTTTCTCCTCTTACAGCAGCAGCACTTTCCTGAAGTCCTCAACTGGAAAAAATGGCTGTTTCCGACACCACTTCATACCTATGCACCCGGCTTCCCTGGTGTAGGTAACATGGGTACTAGGGTATCCACAGGTGGGGTGGCTCTTAACCTTCTGTATTACAAAGGGTGTCTTCAGGGTCCCATGGGAAGGGTCCTTATTCTTTAAAAATTCAACCGCAACTTATACGTAGACTTATACAGAGTACCCAGTCATCTTCCCACACTTCACATTCTCGCCATGGGGTTCCTTCTTACTCACCTTGGGTGGTTCTATGGGTCCCCAGCACTTCTACATCCTATCGACACTGTCTTGATCTGAGTTGTGGTTCTTATACCACTTTCTTAGTATAGGGTTTGGTCCACCCCCCTAAGGTCCACTATGTATTATGTGCTTTTTACTGTATTTCTATGCAAAGTATTGTGTGCATTGTGCATATCTCCAAGTAGGAGATATTTATATGCGTTAGAGAGTATTATATAATAAATACATATTTTTATAAATACCTTGTGTGGTTATTTTTTACATAATCTATACAATAAGATTGCATTCTGGTAAAACAAGCTGCTTTATGCTCCTTCTGGACTAAGCCTGAAGGCTGCTCTCCACAGCTACCTCTTTGAGAGCTTTCTAAGGTTGTCTAAGACCTCTTAAATCACCATAAGGGTTGTCTGGACTGGTGCAAGGTGTCCACTTACACAAGTGTACATCATATACCAGGCCATCTTCTCACTATACATAATAAAATTCTAACACAAATTTATAAACATAGGTTATATTTGTATGAACAAATAGACACCACAACGACAAAAATCCAATATAGGTAACCAGAGATATGATTTTTTGAAGATTAATGTTAAAACCAGCGCTTAGAAGCAAATTGTGCTCGAATGAGTTAAAAAGGTTGTGCTTGATCAGGACAAAGTCAAGAGTTCTTTACACTCACTTCCAGAAGTGTTTTTTGATACAGGAAAGTGGTCCACAGCACCAGGCAAGGGTTCAGATGCTCTGGTTTGCCTCTTAGGGTCTGGGACGACAACTCCCACAATGCACCTGGTCAACGTATGAAGCTTTTAACATAAGTTGCTCCAAACGTCTTTAACCTCTTCCTGAACTTTCTTTTGTGGGTTCAATGTGTCCAAAACACCAATCCAAGGTCTAGAACCTCTGAGATGGACCTTGGGATATTGGGACAAAAATTCCCAGAATGCACCAGGCCAAATCCTTAAAGGTCCACTGGACGCATTTCAGAATGGGTACTTCTTGGTGGACATGATACAGACGGGCTCTGCTAGCCTGTAGCTTGCAGGGAGTCCACTCTTTAATCCTTCTTGAAGCAACACAAAGTGCCAGAATGTGCAGCAGGTGCAGTCCCCCACAGTGCAGACCTTTGGGGTGCAGATCAGGTTTCCAACTGAGCAGTCCTTCTTCTTCTTGTAGTTTCAGGCAGCAGATCTGAGTTGCTTGGCAACACCTCCATATTCATTCAGTGTTCCTGGGAGTCAAGCAGGGTGGCACCCCTGAACAATTGGATGTAGGGTGCCACCTAGGTGTATGATCACTTCCTCCAAAGTGTGGCATATTTATGTCCCAGAAAGCACTATTCTTCCAAAATCCAAATAGGAGAAAGTCTCTCCTGAAGAATTTGATATGCCTAAGCCAACCCACTGGCTTAGCTAAGGTCCAACACTATTTTAGATGAGATTACCCTTTAAATCCAATTAGTTTGTGTGCCTCCTAGGACGTTGGGAGATTGAAGACAGGATATTCTTCAGAGTCTATGAGAAGCTCTTCTGTGATCCTATCACTAAAACAGGAATGTAAAAGTGATCAAGGTAAACATCTACACAATGTTATTGGCTGATTCCAAACGTGACAGACATCTCATCTGTCAAGGGACTCTCCAAAACAAGGATCTCATGTAAAAAATAATTTTGTAGCTGCAAAGACTCAGATTTGCAAAATTGGATTGGATTGGATGCGCCAGGGTGTGCCGCTAACACACCCTGGCATTATTCAATGCTCAGGGTGTTTAATATGGGTCCCTCTTGGCAGGATTAAAAACTCATTCTAAATGGGCATATGTGGGAACCTACGACTCCATTAGCCTGCCTGCTCGTATCAATGTTCCAGCCTCTTACATCGCCCAACAGGGTCAAAAGCCTTCCTCAGTATACAGATCACTTACATTAGTAACACTCTCTCCTAGTCGGTCACTATATGTTAGGGAGGGTGTCTGTGGCCATACTTGCCCTTAGTAGAAACACGTCAAATGGCGTACCTGAGTTTTATTGGTTTCATTGATTCATTGATTGCAGTCCAAACCCTGGGCCAGAGCGGGAACATTGCCCTGTAGTCACACATTCATCAAGGTGCAATGTGGCCATGTTTGCCACTCTGCTCACTCCGTCGATGGAGGGTAAACGAGTTGTAGTTTCTCACATATACCCGTTTAGAATTCGTTTTTATTCCTGCCAAGAGGGGCCCATAATAAACAGATAGGTGGGTACCCCCTTAGCCAGTTTTAATGTTATTTGTTCCTGGCTCTTGGGATCCCTGGTTTGAAATAATTTTGTTTCATAATCCTTTGGCAACAATAATATTGCTCCACCCAGAGCGTTGGACTGCGCCAGGGAGTGCTAGCGGCCCTATGATGAAGCATGCCACTATCTAGTGGGGAAGGGAATTTAAGAAAATATAGGATTTTCCCAAATTGACTTGAGGGTTGTTGATTAGTTTGGATAGTTATGGCCAGGAATTTAGTTGCCTAGTCTTTTGTATGTCCCTCAGTTCAGGGTCTCGCTCCTTTGTAAGTGTAATTTAATTACATTTTGTTTGTGTCCTTCGCGTTGTGTGAGATCTAAAAGAATGACAGGCGTGACCCTATCCACGCTGGCTGGCTGTCCGAGCTCGTCAATTATTCCTAAAAGAATTTTTATGGTACTCCTACCTGGCCTGACTAGTGCCTGGAAGTGATTTTGTCAATTGTTATTCCTTCTCAAGGGATCAAAGCAGGATGGGAGATTCCAGACAGAGTAGTCATTTTTAACACAGCAGAATTAAACAATTTTTCGAACGAGGCAACACCAGTGCCTTCTAAAAGGAGGCAGCGGCTTGCCCTGAATTCCAAGAACTACTGAGTAATGTGTTGCGCGCTGCTGTGGTAAATTATTTTTACTTTATGAATAACTTGTTTTTTTTTCTTGATGTTATCTGTCTGCAAAGCCCAATGCTTACTTTAACTGTAATTGGATTATTTCGGCTTTAATAATGTGCCAACATTCTTCCTAAAATATGCTTTACCCTCTATCTTATGCAGCCCAGGTGTCAAATGTGGCTGGTCGCATGCAGAGTTGTCCAACTACGCCCCATGAGGGCAGTAGCCCAGAAGGATGGTAAAGATAACCACAGACCATTTAAAGGGGCCTCTGCTGAATGATGTCACTACAGCGTGTACATCCCGAAACAGATGTGAAACAAACGAGACATTCTGAAACCTTTATTCCCGGTGATTGTTGATGACGTTAGATTGGGTGAGAGGACAGCTTATACTTTTCACCGGATGGCGCCAGTAAAAAAATTGCAATTTGGTTAGTTTTATGTACATTTACATCATATACAAAAAACGCATTGGCCTGAATCCATTCCTCGTGTACATCTTTTGCAAGCCACTGCTTTAAAGGTTTTTTTCTGTCTCATCCAGTGCTCATTTAAATGTCATTAGATGGTCGAGCTGGTGTACACCAGATCTTACCTGGGAAGCCTTTCATGGGACTTGTGTCTTTGGAGAAGGGTGAAAAACACTACGGGGCAGATTTACAATAACTGGCGCATTCCTGCGTATCAGTAGGGCTGTGCCACTTATTGTGCGCCGCAGCTCTGCCACCCTGGATTATAAATGCTTCAGAAAAGGGGGTGGTGATGAACAGAGTGTCTGAATTAAGCAGACCACTCTTACCCAGTCCAAAGATCAGGGCTTGATCCATCACCGTTTTTTAGCTCACTGCACCATCCCAGCTCAGAACTTGGCTATATGCAAATTAGTCTGACCCTGGCCCAGTGCATCATGGGAACAGGGCAGACCAAACTACCAAGCCAATTCTTATACTGGGAAGGAAACAAGCTTGTCACGTGCAGAGTTGTCCAACTACGCCCCCTGAGGGCAGTAGCCCAGAAGGATGTTAAAGATAACCACAGACCATTGAAAGGGGCCTCTGCTGAATGATGTCACTACAGCGTGTACATCCCGAAACAGATGTGAAACAAACAAGACATTCTGAAACCTTTATTCCCGGTGATTGTTGATGACGTTAGATTGGGTGAGAGGACAGCTTATACTTTTCACCGGATGGCGCCAGTAATAAAATTGCAATTTGGTTAGTTTTATGTACATTTACATCATATACAAAAAACGCATTGGCCTGAATCCATTCCTCGTGTACATCTTTTGCAAGCCACTGCTTTAAAGGTTTTTTTCTGTCTCATCCAGTGCTCATTTAAATGTCATTAGATGGTCGAGCCGGTGTACACCAGATCTTACCTGGGAAGCCTTTCATGGGACTTGTGTCTTTGGAGAAGGGGGAAAAACACTACGGGGCAGATTTACAATAACTGGCGCATCCCTGCGTATCAGTAGGGCTGTGCCACTTATTGTGCGCCGCAGCTCCGCCACCCTGGATTATAAATGCGGCGCACTAGGGGACAAAAATGGCACAGGTGCGTGACGCATCTGTGCCGTAAAATCGGCGCATTGCTGGAGTTGCGTCGCAAGCGCGACGCAGCTCCAGCAATGCTCTGGGCGGCTCTATCTTCACAATGCTGCGTCAATCCTTATGCCTGATTCAAGCAGGCGCAGGGTTTTGACGCAGCATGGGCCCAAAAGTGACTGAGTGAAATCTTGTAGATTTCACTCAGCCACTTTTGGGAGGCGTTCCTGCGCCGGAACGCCCCCCCCCCCTGCAATGGAACACCTCCTTCTGGCGCAGGGCTTTACAACGTGACGCATCTGGGAGATGCTTCACGTTGTAAATATCCCGCACCATGGCGCATCTTTTGCGCCGCCGCTGCGTCACAAAAGTGACGCAACGGCGGCGTAAAAGAGGCGCAAGGGGCTTGTAAATCTGCCCCTACGCTCCTCGAACATTCAAAGACACACGAAATTGTAGACCCTCTGTCAAACCATTCCCTCCCACTCCTATATCTTACAGGACACAAGTATAATGTATTTCCATAATACATTCATGATAGGATGTTACATTAATTAACCTCATCAGATCTGCCTTAGGGAGGAGGTGGGCAATATTCCAAAATGGCAAAGACAAAATTACACTGGAAAAGTTAATTTCTGATCCCAGCATTCATAAGCGCAGGTGAAATAAGATATTTAGGCAGCAGGCTCTCTGATTAATTTAACATCTTAACTGTATCTGGAAACATTTATAGTCACCAATCACAATGGGTTTTTAATGTGATGCTCACTTGGTGACTTAAATGTTATCACAACTGTTGCTAGGTTCCTCAAATATTCCGCGCTTGTTCAAATTAGTTCTGATTTGGGTTTGGCATTGTTTGCTTGGACATTTTTCTGTAATGTAGGCATTCTCAGGGTCCCCCTTTATGAAGGCACTTTCTCTTGGCACTACAAACCCCAAGGGGGCCTGCGGTTAAAGCCTACTAAATCAACATCAAAATGTTTCGAGCAACTCCTGCTAGTATTTCGATGTCCTTGGATGCCTTTCATATCCAGATTTTCCAGGAAACATTGCAACATTGTTTGGAAGAAGTGCTATTTATGTATCTGGCTTACTTAAAGTTTGCACCGGTGCAAAACAAGAAGCAAAATGATTGTGTAGCTGTTCTGGTGAGAATGGAGCAGGCAGGGTTTGCTCTTGGATAAATCATCCAGAGGCTTCTTCAGTCGGACAGAGGCTGGAGAAAACTGAATTCGCTAGTTTTCACATTAAGTAATTGTGTAATTACTTGTTTCTTCACTTTAAAATAGATATGATTGAACGGATCTCACTATATTTTTTTAAAACTGCATCGCACAAGGAAATATGTGTAAGAAATGGTGTTACCAAATCTCCAAGGGGGTAGCACGGAACCAAGCGGGCAGGCCAAACTTCGGAGGATATGTGAAGCATCTGTGCAGTACCCACATACGACGCACCAGGCACACCACAAAAGAGGCAGGACACCGGCTTGAGTTGGAAAAATAATACGTTTAGTATATCTCCAACCTGCAAGGCAAAGATGCAAAACAGTGGTAATCACAACAGGACGCCAATTGGCGCCAGAGCCAAGTACATCAAGGGGGATTATTTACAAGGGGGACAATGGGAAAGAGGTTCAGTCCGTAAGTCCATGGCTGAAAGGGAAAAAGGTGATCAAATTATCATGAAACCTGGGGTCAATATGGCAGGGCCAACTCCGGCTTTAATCCTCAGTAGTAGGCTGTAATTGCAAAATACAACATTAGCATAAGTACACACCGTGCACTATAACTCCAACCCGACCCCTGTAAGGGAAAAACTTCATGGCACCACAGCACATGATCACAGACAGGAGCACCTGTAATAAAGCAGCAAGGCTTGCTCTTTAACATGGGGTATCACCCTGGGCCTGGAATGAAACTACTTATGCCAGCATAACCCACTTCCTTCAGCAGGAATCAGCGGTGCGTTAAATGAGGACATGACATTCCTTTCACTGTAAAACATTTCATTAAATGTAAACACTTTCTCAAATGAAACACCTTTCAGTAGTCGCCGCATTAAGTTGGAATTACTCTTCCCTGGGTCAGGAGCAAAACATTTCAGCATTACATTTCCATAGAGTAGAGTAAAGAGAGCAATTCAACAATGCAACACATCTCAATAAAGAATTAGCCCTTCATTACCTTCTAATAAGTGTTTTAGTGTAATAGAAACCAGTGTAGACCATTTCGTCATTTCCTGGTAGGCAATTAACCAACATTTTCCTATGGGGGAGTAACTGTTAACAGGGGCATTAATACTAGGCCACCAGCACACTGGGCGCGAAACCATCTGCCTAAGCATCAACCCAGCATTGACATAAAACTTGGCCCGAACTCATGGAGGTCATGCAGATAGCAGTCACATGAACACTAGGCCCAAATCGCCTTGAACCTGGGGCCATTTATGCATTTAACATGGGCCTGACTCTAGGCCTATGAACCTCAACATAGGGCAAATCCTCCTCGGGGCATAAACATATAGATTGGATGTCAAGCCTAACCTCCGGGGGCAGGAGCACCTGTAAATGAGTTTCACGACCTGTCTGATACCCTAGGCACAACAGGTAACAGGCAACCAATAGGCATCACTGCCAGTTCACTCTTCAGGCGGCTGCCCACTCCAAGGACTACCTATATAGGCCGAAATGTAGGCACCTAAAACCTGGTGCCCTATCACAAGGTCTCTTAAGATTACAAGTCATGGGGGAGGAGCTTCGCGCGCATCCAAGATGGACGCGTGAGCACAGGGCTCCAGAGACCCTTTCCGCCTCCCACATCTATCCTGTAAAGTATCCTGATTTGGACGACTGGTACTTTTGGCAGATGCCCTGCTGATACGACATCCTTTTTCAGAAATCGATTTGGCCGCCGGGAACGGACTTACTGAACTTCGAAACTTGCGGCCTACACCGAAGAACCATCCACGGACTTGAGTCCCCGAGGTACCCACCTGTGCGACACGTTCGCTGCCCCTGTGGTACTTTCGGTTTCGCTTTTGGTCATTGTTGATGGCGATCTGCTGCCGGTCGACACGGCTGACCTGATTCTTGCTGCCCGCTTTATGCTTGTTTTTTGCCCTCGCCCCCTCGCCTCTACAAGTTTGCAGCGGAGGGAACCATTCTGACCAGATCTCAAGGGTTCCGTCTGAGCTCGCGCTCATCATGGCGGGCAAGGCCGATACCGAGAAGCGTGCAACCAGAGGTGCTCACCGAGGGGGGGTTGTTCAATCCCACACTATAGATCGGTTCACCCGCCCGAAAGGATCCCCTGGCGGTGTTACTAAAGTCTTTGATGAGACTGGTGATGGCTCTCCTGCAACTGAGGAGCTGACTCTGAAGGACGTTATGGGCGCCATCGCAAGTGTCCAGGCATCAATGGTCCAGCAGTATGAAACGCTGGCTGCTAAGATAGACACGGTGGTGATCGAAGTCAATCTTATCAGGACAGAGTTGGGGAAAACAAATGAGCGGGTCAAGTCCCTGGAAATCAAGACCACGAGCCTGACTACGGATGTCTCGGATCTTCAGACCGAAGTTCGCAATCTCCGAACCTCTAACGACCTGTTTGCCCGTCGGCTGGATGATTTCGAGAGCCGGGCCAGGCGCAACAACGTTCGCATTGTTGGTGTTCCGGAGAATTCCGTAGACTTATCCACAGACCTTCTGGTGGAGGATCTTGTTTTGAAGCACTTGGCACCAAAAGTGACCTTGTGGGACCTTCCACCGGTCACTGGACACTACCGCTGTGGATCATGTGTAGTCTGCCCCCAAACAATCCAAGGCAAAACCATTGAGCTGCCCAGGAATTTCACTTGGAACATCAATAGACACACTAATTGCAATAGCTCACGTTGCATTTATGTACTCACATGCCCCTGTAAGATGATCTACATTGGGATGACGATGCGCCCTGTGAAACTACGCATCATGGAGCATAATAGCAATATTCGTTGTCATAAGACTCACACCAAACTATATGAGCACTGTAGACAACAAAATCATGTGGCTGAGACCTTGAAATGGACTGTCCTGGAATGGCATCCCTCAATAAACCAACAGGCCCTCTTCAAAATGGAACAAAGATGGGTTCATCGCCTTCACACTGATGAATCTGGCCTTAATGATGCGGTGCCCTGGACTATGCTGGCCAGATAGTACATTCCATGAGTTATTTACTCTCCCCTGGAAGGCATCAAATGTAATCTAAAGGTGCATGTCCCTCCATATCCATTTGAAGTTGGCGCCCTACATTACAAGCCAATGTATACAATGAAACCTTTAATTTCAATTGCCCATTGAAAAACGCCGAGTTTACTGTACCACTGATACACTCGGTTTCTAACCCATTCTAAGATGGCGCCCACTGTTACGAGGCGTTACTAGTGGGGAAATCATCTCTTTCTATGCCCGTCGTGCTACGTCTCCTAGCAACCCTCACGGACACGCCCCCCACGGCGCCCGCGCGACCGGCTATGTTTAGCGGCTGTGAGGCAGTCCGCTTCTACCGGCGATCCTGCGGCAGTACCGATGTGGGCGGGGTAGGTGATACACGCCTTGCCAGCAGCTAACCAGGTAAGGTATGCTTCACCTACACGATCGCCACGAGTCTACACGGACTGATGCCTGCATCAAGGGTAAGCTCTACCGCTCCGCACTGTGCTGACGAGCGGTACGCTTTCTTTCTTTCTTTTTTCCCAGGTACCTAACCTCATAGCACTGGCCCCACCAGGTCAGCCGGTTTGAAATCCGACCAGGGACTGCGGGTAAGCGCCGCGTTTCCGCTGTGACCATCATGCTTATGACTTACTTTTCACCCGGTGAATTTAACCTTAGGCGTTATCACGATATCAGTATGACCGATGCCTTCCTATACACAATTAGTTGTTTTAAGTGGTGCCTTTTAATTTTAACTCTCACAGTTGGTGTGTAAGAACACACCAGCGATACCTGCATGACACACGTGTGCCACCCAGTCGGATGTGGCACGCTGTCTAGCTGTGATCAGACATAATGCTTGCCAAGTGCGAATTACCAATGGCGCATGTTGGGAGGACATTTTTTCACTTTAATTTAATCTATACTCCCTTACACCCTCTCTGACACAAATGTGATAATCCCACAGGGGTTGGGACCCCCTATAAAACACAATGACTTGCATGCTATTGTTACATGCAACAATGTCTCGGGTTAACAAACCTATGATTGACTGCACCCTTGTTTTGTTTCCTTCTCTAGTCCCAGGGAGGGCCTCAATGAAGGGTTGATTCTGCGACACCTTACAGGTCGTATACTTGATTCCTTAATTTTTTGAGGAATTCATGAGCAATCTTATGAGCAATTGGTCCTGATGAATTGCCTTAGAGGCAAGAAACATGTTGACCATACCCGGACTGAGGGTTGAATAAGGCCTGATTACCCTTACCGTCACGCCTTAATACCCCTCAACTTTTCACGGTTTTTTAATAAGGCAGTGAGCCATGCTATTAAAGGTTCCCCTATTGGACTCTACTGACCTTTTTTAACTTATCTTCACTCACGCTCACTTATTGCACTCCCTAGGTCCCTCACACACATGCACTCATTGGCTAAAGGAATAAAAGATCTCCGCTAAAGTGCAGCACCTTTGTGCTGCCCGACGGGCATTGCATCGCCAGCCTGCCGAAGGAGCAGGATAGCCAATGATGACACTGGACAATCATCGGGTGGGGTGACAGTTGTCATCCAGCCTTTGACTTGTGTGAGGCATCCTTGATTCCGATAAGGGACTCCCACTTTCCCTGCTCTATCACACCCTTTAAGAGAGAGGTTTTAATGAGTTAATTTAGTCAAATCCTTCTGGGGAACTCTGTACTATTCTTGTTGTTTTCTATGTTATAGGACATGTACATTGGACCCCGTTAAAAATTGTCCAACCCCTGTTCCCCCCTTTTGTTATAATTCCTAGCGTGCATTCTGCACGGGAACCCATTCAGGTTACCAGTGGCGAAGAATCTTCTCCTCTTCTGGCCCATCTCTAGTCAGTATTCACTGCCTAGCTAGGTACCACTTAAACACGCACGGTTCTGGTCGGCATAGTCCTTCGTACTACATTGTTGATAACGCACAGAGACTCCAGACACCAGCATGGAGGATGTTCCGGGTCTAAGCTTCAATGAGGACACCATAGCCGAGGCATTGAGAACAACGCCATCTATACTAACCAACCCTCCAGTCTCAACATCTAGTATATCCTCAGATGAATGGAAGATTCTGACCGAAATGAAAAAAGAACTTATAAGAATCACCATCCACGGGGTGATGATGACGGAATACCTGAGGAGTAACATAGCCCCACAGGGCCTGATTGTTAACATAGTCCCGAGATTATTTTTGGAAGACAAACGCTTCAAAGTGGATTGGTGCCAGGCAGGGGCGGTGGGTGACATTTGAAAGTGGTGGGGCGCAAAGTGATTTGCATACAGCACCGTAGCGAGCGAGCGCAGCGAGCGATCCCGAACCCCACAAGGGGGGTTTGGGGGGATAACCCCCCCCCCAGAAAATTTTGAAAAAAAAGAAGAAAAATCGTACATTTTTAAGCAAATTTGAGAAAGCAGGAAGGTTAATAAAGCAATTGTGAAAGTGCAGTTATTACATTAATAGATGGCATAACATAGGTAGCTGCTTATTCAGTATAACCACAGAGCTTCATACATTCCATCCTATTATGCTCAGACTGAATCCTGTCACCAGGCCAACTGGCTGACTTTCAAGAACAGGACCGTATTCAAACCACTTACATGGACATACAAATCAGCAAATGACATGGCATTCAACCTACTCTCTGACACCCTACCATGCTACACACCAACTCGGAACTTTAGATTCACCAATCACAACTTTCAAATCAGCAAATGGCACGGCTCCCAACACCCTCTCTGACACTCTACCATACTACACACCAGATCAGAACCTTAGATCCACCAATCACAACCTTCAAACAACACCAAAGCCACCATGTATGCCTCCTAGTTCTGGGACTTTTACATCTCTGTCCTTCTACACTGAAACTCCACATCACCCAATATGTGGCCCATCCAATCTCTGCAGGAATTTCAGATGGCATTGAAAAGACATGTGCCTCAAGGAAAAAGATCAGCGGCATGGCGGATGTCGACAATGGCATTTAAAGAACGTGCAATACAAAATAACGTTATATGGGCAAACATTTTTGTTGTTTTCCCCAAACATTTTTTATTAAGTAAATAGAACACTATGAGCGATCCGTACAGGAGAGCTGCATAATTGTGACCGATTGACTACAATCAACAATCAAGGGGAGAGGATGTAGCCTTTCGGCTAGAGTGGTCGGCTTCGAAGCTGGGTAGCCTGGTTAGAGTCTCAGCAACAACACTCTACATCCTGTGATTCAGGGCAAATCACTTAATCTCCCCGTGCCTACCAATAAAAAAATGAAGGTGTTCATCTATAACGAAACTGGTGCTCATGTAAAGCGCTCCGATAACCGATGTCTCAGGTCTAGTTCGCGCTATATAAAACTCAAAAAAGAAAAAATCTGAACTTCAAGGTCTGCTTAGCCATACATTAGGACTATTGAATGATCAAATTATACAGTTCCTACACACGGTCACTGCGAGGAACCTATGAAGCAATGACTGATGACTCATATGCCTTCCCCATAGGCCTATACACCCAGGAAGCAGCACGTGACTCTTGCTGTAGCTACTCTGCGAGTCACTCTTGTGGAATGCTCAAGAGGAACTGACCCTTTTCTAAGCGGAACAGCTTTGAAAAACCCGGAAAGAGAATGAGCTTTACTCTGTAATGCTAGGAGTGTTGTCTTTATATCTTTGGCACCTCACCTGTTCTAGGGCCCTCCGGTACGCATGCTTGAGCCTGGAACTTCCCATTATCAGAATAAGTGAGTGGATGTGGTTGTCTGCTTGTTGGTCTCTGGTGTTTGTGGCTGTGTGCATGTGTGAGTATGGTTGAGTTTACATGTGCAGGAGTTTGTGGCTGTTTGCATGTGTGAGCAGGTTTGCGTTTACATGTGCTGGTGTTTTTGGCTGTTTGCATGTGTGAGAATGTTTGAGTTTACATGTGTTTGGGAAAAGAATTACAATCAATGCAATGAACTCCCCACTGTATTTATGTCCTGAGTAATTTGCCACAGCCGCCTGTGCACTGAGATATCTACACAACAATATTAACCTCCTCCCTGCAGCTAGGCAACATGCAGAAATGCAATTTCATAAAAACTCATACTCACAGGCCTTGGGGATAGCATTTATACCAGATAAAAGCCAGCCACTCTGTTTCTATTAATGTCAGATTTCTGCATCCGTTATCTCTCTAGACGAACCATGACCAAGGCTGAGAGGTAAAGTGGGCGTAAAATTAGACTTTAAATTTGCTTTTGAAGTGAGATGAAATCCAAATATTGGCAAAGCGAATGTGTTTGACTTTTATAGTAAATACAGATACACACCATCCAAGCACATGTTGACTCGACATAGATGATACATGCATGTAAACATCCATGCACTCTCAGACTAACACACCTATAGTACCACATGCATACATACCATCGGGCAGACCCCCATGCCGACAGAACAACAGACCCCAGGCAAACAGAACAACAGACCCCCATGCACACAGAACAACAGACCCCCATGCACACAGAACAACAGACCACCCCAGGGACACTGAACAACCGGCCCCCTGGCACACTGAACAACCGGCCCCCTGGCACACAGAACAACAAACCACCCCAGGCACACAGAACAACCGGCCCCCAGGCACACAGAACAACAGACCGCCCCAGGCACACAGAACAGACCCCCCCACACACAGAACAACACACACCCCCATACACACAGAACAGCAGACCCCCAGGCCGACAGAACAACAGACCCCCAGGCACACAGAACAACAGACCCCCATGCACACAGAACAACAGACCCCCATGCACACAGAACAACAGACCCCCATGCACACAGAACAACAGACCCCCATGCACACAGAACAGACCCCCATGCACACAGAAAAACAGACCCCCAGGCACACAGAAAAACAGACCCCCAGGCACACAGACCAACAGAACAGACCCCCAGGCACCAAGTTCCCTATTCCTAATGAGCAGCAGTTCATGTTAGTAAACGGAACGCGTGTCACGTCGAATCGGACAGCTGGAGAAAAACAGATCGGGTGTGCCCTTAGTCCTGGTGACAAGGCCACACATTAGTGTGTCTGTGTTATTCATCAGGACAGCGACATGTGGCACACATGACATATCACTCCCAGTGTCTACATACTGCTAGCACTGGGACGTGTCTATAGATTAAGGTTGTACAATAAAGCTTTTGTTCTAAAAAAACAAAAAACGGGCAAGACAGATTACTTTTGCAGTTTTGTACAAAGCGAACTCTTCCCAAAGGTATTGGAGAGTTTTACATTACAGACAAATTCATTTTTGATAGGCGCAGAGAGATTTATTAAGTGGTGGTGCCTAAAAACAACTGCCGGTGGGACAAACCTGCAGCCACAGGTTCAAATTAAGCACTGCACATAACCCTAGAAAAGTAAGTAGACCACTCCTTGTGGGATGCGAGGTCTCAGGATCCGTACCCAGAGTAAACCCTTGTATTTATTTATAACACACAAAGTGCAGGAGGAAGCCTAGCTTCAAGGCGAATATTAACAAAACAATGCACAAGACAATAACTTATAAGCTAAAATGGATGTAAAGGTTTGAGGGTGGGGGAGCACTACATTTTCTGATTCACTGCAGACACCTCATTTCTTTAAGGTACGTGATATCGTTAACAGGGACATTCACCTACTCGCTGAACAGTCATTAACAAACTGTTTTGAATATGGACTAAATGATTCAACCACAACGAAGGAGAAAGTGCTGCTCAATTGTGTGTGTGTGTATGTATATATTTATATACATACACACACACACACACACACACACACACATACATACATACATACATACATACAAAGCACATGGAGCAGCTTTGGACAAAACTGATCGCCCACATAGCAATATTTTAACTGGGCACAAATGGACGCACCGCGGCTGCTGTGTGGCAAACTGCCACTAGGGGTGCAGTAGGCATCTCAATCGGTCACGGCAGGTTGCAAAACACTGCAGGCCTCGCGATACAATGGAAATGCTGGTTCAGGGGTAGCAGGGCTTGCACAATGCGCCCCCCTCTTCTGAGACTTTCATTAGCAAGGTCACCTAACCGGTGACACCTGTGATTGACAGGTGTGGGGTGAGTGTGGAAGCCAGTTCTCAAGCAGTGGCTGGTGGGAGCACTAAATGTACAAACACTAGACACTGTCCTGCAGGACACAATAACAACGAGTTAGTACGGAAAATGACACCAACCAATAAAAACCTATCTGTAGTAGAGTAATTACAAGGCAATTGACATTGGCTGAAGATTGAGAAGTAGGAAAATGTAGTAAAATGTCTATAAGCGCCAGTAATTCAGAGTTCTTAAAGAATATCCATGAAAATCTTAAAGAAACTGCAAGCCAAGCTCACTAAGGGGAGAGGTTATTCAAGAAGAAGCTGAGACAGTCAAGTCCATGTCGGTATTCTATTGGACAAGGTACATCAATTTTAGGTGATCAAAAGCAAGTCAGGACACAAAGGACAGTCAAACACCAGGTAGTCAGAGAAGAGCCCGCAGTGGAAAGAGGAATAATAATCAAATAAAAAGGTGCTTGGTATGAAGCTTCGAAGACAAAAGATGCAGGCTTATTATAGGACAGAGCTTTTAAGGGGCTGGGGATATGCTAGGCATGTAAAAAGAGTAGTCCAGCATTCATCGAAGCAATATGAGCATGTGCAGAAACACCAGTGTACAAATGGAGTTGGAACGAGGAGTAGCCTCACCCATCATAAAAATGTGGCATTAAGTGTAAAGACCAAGACCCCCGTGGCAGCGTGAGTGGCCAAAGTTCAGGGTTATCTCTAGGGCGCAGACCTCAGGTGTAGCTAGCCTCCGTGTGCCTCCACAAGGAGCATGAGGTTACTGACACAACACCTGAGTGAGACAAGGCATGGCATTGGCCCTTTTAGAAACAAAAGCTCTAACAATCAGCCGGCCTTCACTTACAAGGCAGAATCTTCAGACTCCTTCACCCTCACCTCAATGATCTCTCACTGTACCCAGGGTACTCCTCCTTCCAACTTTTAAATCTGGCACAAGTGTTGACGTCAGACTAGAGAAAGTGATGTGTGTCCCCACGCAGTTCACATACATACCAGTAATGGGAGAAAGTCATCACCAGCAACACAGTTCCATATCTCGAAGAGACCACAATAATAGAAAACAGGGATGCATACAATTTACAAAGTGCAGTCAGATCAGCTAAACCATAAATAATTAACGTCCGGCATACATTTTAACGCAAAATACATAAAAGTGTATTCATTCATTACATGACAATTTTAAACATGTTAAAAACCTCAACTGAAAGTCAGCAACACAGAATGAAAACATGTAAAACATGGACATGCCATGGCTTCCTGTCAAACAGGCCTTCCTCAAGGACCCAACAGGTGATTCCGTTTTAGGAGACGGGGACATAATATGTGTTTGCCATGGTTGGCTAGTGTGGGGCAGCCATTGCACAATATACACAATGATGTGTTTGATATATACCACCTGAGTAGATGTATGCATTCCATCTTCAGTGGGAAAGCTGTGATCTCACTAGCCTAAATCATGCTGTATGCCCATAGCTTGAACCTTTACAAAGAGAGAGGCCCTCAGTGCCTCTACTGGGGTGCAGCCACTGACAGCGCCCACCCTCTTCAGGAACCCTCCTCATTGTCTATATGTTGCATATACCTTGCACAGATCCATGGCCTCAAGTGTGTTTCCTGACTGTGTGTCAGTCACCCTGTGAAAAGTGTTCACAGTGCCAGGCCTTGGAGGTTCCTGGGACACCCTTGACAACGTCTGGTGACAGTTTTGCAAACTGTAGGCAACCTCTTGGCTGGTTTCCCTTCTGTGCCACAGAGAGGAGTCTTTGTGCCATGGTCGTGGTTCTTGTTGGGAAGCATACCTTCATATGTATGGGGAAAGTAGCCATGAAAGAGAGAGAAAGTTGCAAGGGAATCTACGAGCACTTGCACTGCTCTTATGTATGCATACCTATATATTCCATATTAAAGATAGAATATAGGGTGAATGTCGACGTCCTTCAGCCACAGTGCTGCATTTGCGCTATAAATGTCCTTCTCTTCTTTGTAAAACGTGCTTCTTTGCTTAGTATCCCCACGGTTATATTTGTGTATATTTAATCACTTTTTCTTTAGGTTTCCTGTAGCTTGGACATAATCAAGGAGAACGCTAGAGCGTGTTACAGAGATTGCATTAATATATCACATTTGCTGTTTATATTTACAATGTTATCACAGAGTTAGCATTTCATAAGAACACAAGAAGATCAGAACATCTGTAGATTTATATTTACAGTGGTCGGTACTGTAATAAAGTTCATGTATTGGAAGCAGATGTATACACTATACTATAGCGCAAGGGAGGCGAACCCTGTACTAGAAAAACGTCATGCGATAGAATAGAATTCTTGTCCAGGAGGAGAGTGTGCGGGCGTGGACAGTATGAAGGAAGGTGGAACCAGAATCCATTCCTCAAGATGAGGTGGCCTTATGTATAAATTATTAATTCAACCCAAATGCAGTACATGTGTGAAAGAACGACAAGCATATATACATAACATACAGGTATGTATCCAAGCAAAGACCACTCTCTTTCTACCCATTATAATCCACGACTGTGGAGTCCAACAGTGACTTATGTTGGCAGGTGTTGCTGTACCAGGCAGAAGAAAATGATTTTTCCTTTTTTGTTAGGGATTATGCAGTGCTCCTGGAATGTAACAATGTGCCGTTAAAACCACCACATTAAAAGTCGACTAACCTGTAGAAAGCGTCGTCAAAGTGTTATTAGCCGTTTCCTAATATCAATAACACAATTAACTACTGCAGTAGGGATGTCTTCGCTGTATTTACATGTATTCACGTTCACACACACACACATACAAAAACACAAATATATATTAATTCAAATATTTCTAATGGTACAATGCGTTGTTGTAGCTGGAACCAACATTATCTGATTATAATTATGTAATATTGTTCTTATACACACACATCCCAGCTATTTCTTCGGCCTTGTTTGCGTGTGTATTTTGTGGGGGATGGGCAATTTCCCGTTCCAGTTAAGGGTGGAAATAACTGAAAACTGGAATCTACTCAGGAGGGCGCGGTGTTTGTCCATTTTCCGCTGTCTCCCAATGTCAGAGTGCTTTTGTTTTTTTGCATGGCCCACTTCTGAATTAGTATGGCGTTGCGGGGTTTTGCGCGCCGTATGGTATTGCATGGGTCTGGTGTTATCTGCAAAGCAACAGGTTAGAGGGGTACCTTCTGCAGGTCCCACAATACAATGAGAGATTGAATATCTTGACCAGATGCCAGACGGTGACCCTCCCTACTCAAGAGTTGGTCTGTCTCTGGGCCCAGTGGTTATGTCAGTGCCTCAGTGTCCCTCGCGTAGGACCTGATTCCGGGTGGGGAGGTGGATTCCGATCCCTGTGGAAAACCAAAACGCGAGAATTCCATGTTTCACAATAAACACCTCACTCCTGCAATTGTGCGCTGACCAATTTCCGCACGCCATCTGTGTTGAAAGCCTCTGATACATAAGGAAAAAGGTGCGGTAAAAAGTAAAACCCCTTTCTGCATGCCAGTCTTCGACTTCCCAATGCAAGATAATTAATGAGAGGTACTTGCCTTCACCCAATAAATACCCCAAAACGAGGAATCGATATTAACCGGATGTAGTAATACCTTACAAGTTTCTCCAAACTGGGAACGAGTGCCTCACTCACTGCCTCGGTGTCTGTTTCCCGAGCCGAGCCCCGCGTCGTCACTCCGTCTAAATAAATATATTCCCCGTCGTCAGTGTCAGTGATTGTCGCTTCTTGGTCCTGTGTGTATATATACCATCAAGTGCATCTATAGGAGAATATGTCTGACGTGTTACCGTAACAGAGTATGTGTCTGTCGTGCCTCTCATTCTACAGCCCGGCATCCTAGGCGTTTAGTGACTGCTTCTTTCTTTTGCACAGTCGCACGCACAGTCTCCGTAACATCCGATCCATCATACTACTAGGTACTGAATGATACTCTGCTAGTAGTACTACTCACCACACACTATAGAAGAATAACTTGAAGTACTCTTGGTTGGTGACTGTCACGACGATGGGTTCATGCGTCAGGCAAGCAATTTGCAAAGACACTCTGTCTACTTCACACACCACGAGGCGAGTGAACCACCGGATCCAACGACAGCCGCAAAATGGCCAATCACTGCATGACTACATTAAGTCAGAGACAGTGATTGGCCATTGTGCAGGGCGGCTGAGCCACCCATGCTCGGCATCCAATATGGATTGCCCCTGCTGTGCTGCGCGCGCCAGGATTGGCTTGGAGGGCACACACACTGCTCGCCCTGTCGCCTTTTTAACGCCAGGGCCCTCCGCACGAATAAACCTGACCCCACCCCCCTCTACTAGCTAATGGGATTATGTGAGGTGTGAAATCTGACAAATTCGATGTACATAGACAGCATTCATTCCCCTTCTTCTCCCACTCCTCTCCTTGTGAGCACCATGGATACTGTAGATTATTGACTATATCACCCTGCCAGTAAGAACCCGTACCCCTATGCATATGTACAGCCATTCTAGGCACCATGACCTTTTTACCCATTAGAATCCCTAGCCTCCCTCCTGTGCGTATCTTGCACCCCCTCTCTCATGTATAGACCACGACACCCTTTTCCTTTGCGCGACCCTGATGTGAAAGGTAACCCTCCTGCTTGACCCAGGCCTTCTCCATTTCCCTCTCGAAGAAGCATCCTTCGCCTCAGCTGACATGGCCCCCCCCCCCCCCCCAGTTGTATCTGGCTGCCCCTGTTCCCCCATGTACAGGTCGTAAGATCTCACTCTCTCTCTCCCTCTCTGCGCGGCTCTGGTCCTGCACGCACCCCGTCCCCCCTCCTTCTCCTCACATGAACAAGTCATAAACCCTCTTCTTACGCAAAGCCCTGTCTTTGAGGGTCACGGCCGCGCCTGACCAGCACCTCCTTCCCTTCCATGAATGTCCCTCTGTTGACAAGCCTTCCCTCTGCGCTCGATTGTCCACGCAGACATGAATACCCCTCCTTTGATAAACCCCCTTCCCCCGAGTCCGGCTGACCACACATGTCCGAGGCCATCGCCCAAGCCAGGAGATACCATTTACTGCCCTTATTGTATGCCCGGCCACCCCACCCCCTGGGCCATGATCAGGCGTACATCCTACCAAAGCACTCAGCTGCGTGATTGCCCTCCCCACTTATCAGCAGGTCAAAGGTCCCCATTGTGAGCATATGTGGAGTAGGATCACCACGAGGATTATAGGGATGACCTTCTCGTGCGTCATACCGTCCTGATTGTATCATCAACTGTTTTTGTAGAGGTATAAAAGTACGAGTCTCAAGCTCACTTGTTAGAGCACCTCCCGAAAGACACTGTGTTTCGTGTCCGAAATGACATGCTCTCCTCATGAGAAATAAACTCTGTTCTTGATTCCTGCTCCCAGCGCCCGTCTCTTTATTGATAATTATTCAGAATGGGAACTGAGAGGCGGTTTGCGCCAGCAGCCTGGGCATCGTTAGAATTATGGGCTCACTTTCCACAATTGGCGCCCAACGCGGGGCCCATCAGTGACATGGGGTTCGGTAAGAGAGACCCAGACGAAAAAGTGAACGTCTAAAATGATCGGGGTATGCCTGCCTTGAGAGGGCCCTAGCCCGGCTGCCGATCGACAGAACTTCACCAATTCTGAACGGACCTCTCTTGAGTGACCTATTGTCCTGACTGGAAACCCACAGGAATGCTACATGGAGTAAGAGAACGATCGGGCGCTGGAGGAAGGAGTCGAAGAACTGTCCGTATGGTCCGGTCCGGGTAAGATTAAGTAGGGTGTTTTTACGCCTGATTGGTAGGGTGTTTTTACGCCTGATTGGTAGGGTGGCTCTGTCCACCTGATTGATTGATTGTTTGTATTGAAAACCGGTATTTGTATACTGGCATTGTTGGTATTGGTTCATTTAGCTTTGAGGGCTACTTGACATATTGGTTCTCTTCTGAGAACGAGACATTCTCTGTTTTCAAACAGCGGCGAAAAGGAACGTCGCCCCTCTTTGCAGATAGAGAAGGGTAGGTAATACAGACTTTTGTCCCCGGTATTGATCCGTCATGCCTACTTTTCTCCCCACTGTTTGAAGTCGATTGATAACCGATGTTATTCTTTAAGAATTGTTGAAGTCGGTTGATAGTCGATGGTTGCTCTTTGAGATCTTCCCTGTCTACAAACTGAGACGAGTAGAAATATTCTGTCTTCCTTTCTGGATAGCGAAGGGCAGGTAATTTAGACATTTGTCCCCGTTGTAATCCGTCATGCCTGTTTTTCTCCCCACTGATTGATTGAAAACCTGGACATTGTTGTTCCAGGCATTGTTTCGTTTGAGGTATTTTCTGCCTGCAAACAACGTGGAATAGGGACATTCTATCTAGTCTTTGCAAGTAGAAAAGGGTAGGTTATGCCCCTTTGTGAATTCGTCAGTCCTACCCACTCCCCACTGGTTGGTTATTGTGGGGTAGCTCGCATGGTCCGCCCAGGAGACTACTCTTATGGAGGACATATGCTCTCTACTCATGGGCCATTTAATAGAAATAGACCGACTGGTCCGTCCAGGAGGCTACCCTAGTAAGTGGAAGTACATCGCTCGGTCTGTCCAGGATGATACCCTAATGAAGGAATATATGTTCCCCTTTTGATCGATAATCTCGTTCCACCCCGGACCATTTATTGGAGGGGACTCGTCTGGTCCGTCCAGATGTACCCCCCTAGTGAAAAGGACACATAAAAATATGAAGTGATCACCGTTCCCTACTAACAAAAAGCTTTAGCTCGAAACACGCTAAGGAAGAGAAAGAAAAATAAAAGGAAATCAGGCTAAGTCAGTAACCCCCTGATGAGCTTTTGACTTCACCAAAAATAAGAAACATTAGAAGTAGTTCGTAATAAGAAATGTAAAATGGCGAAAAGATTCGATATCAGAACATAGCCACGAGGTAGCTAGGCTTCACTGCCTGTTCCTGTTCCCAACATGTCTGCCTCATTGCCCGCCCCGCCCAAATAACGGTCACATGAAATAGAAACAACTCAATAGGTACCTACCCCCACTCCGGAAGCTCCCGAAGTGCAACAGGCCCGCGGTTACGCCCATCCGGAAGGCGAGGCCTGGAGGCACGAGGGACTCGCCTGCCCACGTTCAGAGGGAGACGATGTTGGGCAGGCGGTCCAAAAAGGATGACAAGGACCTCTCCGTCTTCTCCCTTCTGCCGCCCTGCAGGCCGCGGGGAGAGAGGGGGCTGTCTTGCCTCGGCCACCGACCACCCCTCTCTCTCACCCGATCCGGCCTTTGCCAAAGGCCAGCGCCAAGGCGACAACGGCGGCGAATCAAGTAGTCCCGCCACATTTCAAATTCGCCGCATGCCATCATCTGCTGGTCCAGAGCCGAAGCCAAGGCAAGAACGGCGGCAAATCAGATAGTCCCGCCACATGCCAAATTCACCGCCTGCCTTCATAGGTATAGGCAGTCCTGCCACATTCCACGCTCCCTGGAGAGTCGAAGGTAGTCCCGCCACATGTCGCCGAGGGAAGGGGGGGGAGGCTGTCTTGCCTCAGCCGCCGACCACCCCCCCCCCCCCCCATCATCAATGGCTGGCACGGCCGATGTCGAAAACTATGGAGCCGGGGAACGGCGCGGGGTCGCTGGAAGGGGGAGGTGCCGCGAACGACCCTCCCCCACCTCCCTCCAGGTGGAGGCTTCCAGCGACACCCCAACACTCTTCGCTTAAGGGTCAACATCAAAAGAGGTCCTCTGCCCAGGACGGGCACACGCTCCATATCACCTCTCCTCGACCTTGAAGATTCTATAAGAGCCGGGGGACCCCCGACCCTCTGCATGGGTGCCCCCGTCCCCTTCGCCGGGAACCACGACAGCGGTGCTGCTCCTGCCGGCACCAGACTTGGATCGGAAATGGCTAAGATGCCGCCACGGCACAGGCTTGTTCAGTTCCGGAGGAACACCAGAATGACCCGGTAGGAAAATTGTTGCCGCCCTTCCCACTCTTTGACTCATGGTCCATATTGTTAGACTGTTAACCACACTGCACGAGACTTTCTGAACTGCCAATGGAAAGTTCTGGGCCAACCTTGCGAGACTAGAGACACTCTGACCGTGCTAGAACTCGCCTGACCCCACCCAAAATGGCGCCGACGAAAAATGTGACGTTTTTAATGAACTTTGTTGCACCCTGATCGCGCAAGCTTTTTGCACCGAGAGATATATAACGTTTGGATAATGAAAGTAAATATGAAGGGTATTGAGTATGTGCTTGAACAATGAATTGACTTAAGGGTGGGTACTGTTTATGAGTTGGGAAATGAATTGGTATAAATGAATGATCATTGGACGATGTATTTATGAACGTATTTAAGATGAATTACTGACATGCATCATACTTGCTCTGTAGGAGAGTTTAATATGATTTTATTGCACTGCCGCACTTTATACAATGAACTGCCACCAGCTTCGTTCTTCCCATGCACAGTTCCAATCTGCTCCGTGGCTAGCCCACCGGGTTGTAGGCCTGTATTTATGTGTCAACCCTCTTTATTAAAGGTATTTTGGAAACGAAAGCATCATTGTAGCGGATTGCATTAATGAGTTTTGAATGAATTACTACTATGAGCAACGAGAAAGTATGATGGAGGCTAAAGGTTAAAAAGGACCCGATATTTGGCAACCACACTATGTGTGACAGGCAGCCGGAAAGGTGCTCTAGAAGCCCTAAAAACGACACCACAGAAATGCCACCTGACCGCCACCCTTGTACCCGATGAAAAGAGGTTACGACCAAGTAGCTCATGTCGCACAGATCGTCAATGATTATCTGTCTGACCTTTCTGGTCCATCTGGGCTTAAACGCCGTGATGGTAGGGAAATGCACTACGTGAAAATAGGTCGAGTATGTGGTAGGTAAAGCGTTTCCGGATTACTGCACGTTGATGAGGTTTTGAATGTTGCCCCCACCCCTTCTTTTTCCTCCCTTCTGCAGGTCACGTCGGAACACTGGCTGATGTATGGATGGACGACGACCGAACCGCCGACGAGAGGGGGAGAAGGGGAATGTGAGCATGGTCCTTAGGACAAATAAAAGTTTTTTTTTTTTAACAGGACGTAGACCTAAACATGACTGTTCCTCCTTAGAGCATAGCAATGGGAGGATGGACTGACATAGAGACTGGACAGGTACTGAGTGACAAAAATAAAATCGACTAGAAAAGACGCGTTAGATGAAATGACTGGACGTTTTGACTAGGTAGGGAAAGGACAAAAAGAAAAATTGTACGGGTAAGGGTTGCCACGGCACCATCCGCCTAGGAAGTTAGAAATGTCGCCGATGTTCAAAATGCACTACTCCCTTTCTCACACTCTTGCAGATATAGCCAAGCTGTCCGACTGTTTTCCCGATCAATACTTGCCGTTGCCTCAGCCTGGAGAACTTCCCACCACAGGAGGGAACAGAAAAATGGTTTAAGATCCAAACCATGGGTAACTAGCATGACCAGGTTAATTTCCGATCAGCCAACGGAGGTGTGAGTATTGGTAATCGGGAACGCTCACAGGCGTGACAAACGAGAAGGAAAAGGGGGGAAAGGCAGAAAGAGCTAAGCACGTAGATAAATAGGATAGTAAAGATATGTAGGATATATATATAAAAAACAGATGTTGTAGACTAGCAATTGTTTCCCGTCTTGTTGTGAATGTCTTGTCTATGTGTAATACATGTGCCGTCTTCCCTGTCTGAGTTTGTGTGTGTGTAACGTACGAATATATGTCTCCCCTCTGTCTATATCTGCATGTTACCTGACCTTTGCTGTTCCGTGTTGTGAACGCACTAAATGACCTATTTTCGTACACGTCTCTCTCTCCACCCTTCTTCCTCTCTCTCTCCTTACATGTCATACGTGTACCGAATGGCTCGTTTAGACTGCGGACGACTCTCACTCTCTTTGAGAGCCTCCCTATTTTCTGTCCATCTTTTTGGTAAAATTGTGCCCCACCGGCACCAGTCCGATTTGATACGTATTTGAACACGAAGGTGTTCAGCGAAATTGACCAAAACTAAAATGACTGTATCTTGCCATGTTACTGCCTCTCCTTTCTGCAAAATGAATGAACTTGAATTGGCTAAGAAGGAAAGGACAGGTAAGACGACTAAAGTCCCCCAAATCAGGCCATTTCTAGGGGAACTGTATGTCAATGGCATCCTATGTCTGTTCTTCAGAGACGAACGCCAACGTCTAGATTGACACCCAATACACAGATTGCCCCACCCCTTTGCACCCAACCGCAAGCGCCTGAAGCATCCCCGCCCCATTTTTGATAGAACCGCTTCCGTTGTCCCCGGTATAAACATAATGACCATGGGTAGCTGCTGACCCTTGAGGATATCTTGTTTTGCCCGACACTCGACGATAGCACCCCCGCCCTGTCTGAAAATGTTAGCCGGTTCTGAAGGGAAATGCTGCGCTAATGTTGAAAATGATGTAATGCACAGTTGATGGAAATATTATCTTGTCCTTACTTGAATCATAAATGGGCCAATGAATATACCTGCCATAAACTCAGTAGGAATGCTGACACATGCACTGCTTGGTAATAGACCTCTGACTGTGACCAATGACCATAAGGACTCAAATGCGAAAAATTGAGGGAGGAATTCACATGCGTAGATATCTTCTTCTGCCATTTCTCTAAAACACTGTCTTGTACTCATTCAAAGATGCACGATCACCGAAGGAGATGGGTCGGATGTGACGTACAGCCTGGCTACAGATCCTGGGACACGTGTGACCTCGACCAAAGGTGGAGCTGCAGAGCAACAAGATACGGACGAGACAGCACTTTCAACGTGGAAAATGAAAAATGACGGGCCGACCTGAAGCCCTCCGTCTGCTAACCCACGTGTGCCTGGAGTCTCCGTCCCCCTTCTCTGGGCCTGATTGATGGGCCTGCCTGCTTGTTATCCTTTGCTCCCTTGGTCCCTTTTGTGTGTCCCAGGAACTCTGACCCAACTCCGCTCACTCTTTCTCCCATTGACTGTTTGAACGACATCCACCCACCTTCCCACGTGACTTTTTGCCAAAGGAAAGAGCTGCAATTATGTGGGAAGAGGGTGTTGCAACAGAACTATAGGTGCCGAGCATAAGGCGCCACCAAACGGACTGTTTAGGGAACAGGACTGTGGTCTAACAGCAGAGGACTGACCGCACCCTGCGACGCGTAAGGATGGAACTGAGCTGGACCTATAGCTCCACCGCCGGTGCTCAACAGCGCCAACGAAAATACTCAGATTAGAGCCTACCAGTGATGGCTCGCTGATAAAAAGACACTGGGACGAAGAGATCTTGTGTATTGAGCTGAATTCCGCTCTCAACTACCTGGTCAAACTGTCCATTGGTCACATTTTTTTTACGTTTTCACGTTTAACTGTCAGGAACACACCGAAAATGTAATTTCGTATGTACTGCATTCTTCCCTTCACCTTAACTGTCTATGATTGTACGCCACATGTTAGTATCGACAAAGTGCTAATTCGTCATCGATGCTTGCCTGCCTGTAATGTCATCAGCTGTAAAAATGATTGCTGCTATGTAAAAAGGGGCGACTGTGAAATCTGACAAATTCGATGTACATAGACAGCATTCATTCCCCTTCTTCTCCCACTCCTCTCCTTGTGAGCACCATGGATACTGTAGATTATTGACTATATCACCCTGCCAGTAAGAACCCGTACCCCTATGCATATGTACAGCCATTCTAGGCACCATGACCTTTTTACCCATTAGAATCCCTAGCCTCCCTCCTGTGCGTATCTTGCACCCCCTCTCTCATGTATAGACCACGACACCCTTTTCCTTTGCGCGACCCTGATGTGAAAGGTAACCCTCCTGCTTGACCCAGGCCTTCTCCATTTCCCTCTCGAAGAAGCATCCTTCGCCTCAGCTGACATGGCCCCCCCCCCCCCCCCCAGTTGTATCTGGCTGCCCCTGTTCCCCCATGTACAGGTCGTAAGATCTCACTCTCTCTCTCCCTCTCTGCGCGGCTCTGGTCCTGCACGCACCCCGTCCCCCCTCCTTCTCCTCACATGAACAAGTCATAAACCCTCTTCTTACGCAAAGCCCTGTCTTTGAGGGTCACGGCCGCGCCTGACCAGCACCTCCTTCCCTTCCATGAATGTCCCTCTGTTGACAAGCCTTCCCTCTGCGCTCGATTGTCCACGCAGACATGAATACCCCTCCTTTGATAAACCCCCTTCCCCCGAGTCCGGCTGACCACACATGTCCGAGGCCATCGCCCAAGCCAGGAGATACCATTTACTGCCCTTATTGTATGCCCGGCCACCCCACCCCCTGGGCCATGATCAGGCGTACATCCTACCAAAGCACTCAGCTGCGTGATTGCCCTCCCCACTTATCAGCAGGTCAAAGGTCCCCATTGTGAGCATATGTGGAGTAGGATCACCACGAGGATTATAGGGATGACCTTCTCGTGCGTCATACCGTCCTGATTGTATCATCAACTGTTTTTGTAGAGGTATAAAAGTACGAGTCTCAAGCTCACTTGTTAGAGCACCTCCCGAAAGACACTGTGTTTCGTGTCCGAAATGACATGCTCTCCTCATGAGAAATAAACTCTGTTCTTGATTCCTGCTCCCAGCGCCCGTCTCTTTATTGATAATTATTCAGAATGGGAACTGAGAGGCGGTTTGCGCCAGCAGCCTGGGCATCGTTAGAATTATGGGCTCACTTTCCACAGAGGGCCCTGGGGACTTTCGTGCGCATGCTCGGGCAAGTTGCTGCCCGAAGCATACATGCGAGAAAAGAAAACAATACTTCTTGGAGCCTCGTCGTCGACTGTCAATCATCACACCAGCCCGCCCCCCTGCGCACTCCCGTTTCATTCGGGTGCTGCCCGGCGGCGCTCGGATAAAATAATGTGACAATTTATTTAAAATACACAGTGAGTCAAAACATTTATTTTAATTATTTTACTGCAGCCGCGGGTCCAAGCAGGGCTGGTGGGGCTACGCCCCTACGCCCCAATGGACGCACCGCTGCTGGTGCCAGGTATCCTGGAAATGTACAAAGGATCTACTATTCCTGATCAGTCAGACAGCAAAACGCCTTTCTGATGCCTTGTTGGAAAAGATCTCAGCCCTGGAGGCCTCCATGAAAAACGCAACTTCCAAGAACAACAAGACGGCATTCACCACCAAGCTGAGTGAGATTAATCAGGAAATGTCTGACCACCATGAGTTCTTATTAAAACAAAAAACCACCAAACTTGAGAAAGACATTGCCAAGTTTGAAAAAGAAAAAGTCTATCCCTATCTCAAGGACGGTTACAAAGGGAAGAAGAATACTTACTCGTCCGATGAGAACTCAGGCAGCGATCAGAGACGGGGATCGACGAGTAGCGACTCGAGCGGGGGATACCCTGCTAGGAATTCACGAGCCCCCCAACGCGCTTGGCAACAAGGGTATCAACAAGGCCCAGTCTTCCACGGTCCCCCTCATATGACACCAGCTCGGCAGTATCCCTTTTTCCCGCAAGGCCCGCCACAATTTTACCCCCTCAATCCGCCACCTTTTCAAGGCAGAGGTTGGGGCAGAGGAAGAGGGCGAAAGCGAGGCGGGCAAAAAGGAGTGCAGTGGCAGGACCAGCCACCAACGTCAACCTCAATGGAGACCAGGAGTGTAGCAGCCAGGGGAAGACGAGTCTGATCGTTAATCTGTCAAAGAAAATTCTTTCACCTACAGAGAAAAGAGTGCTAGAGAAAGGTCTTGGGTTTGTTCCCACCCCCACTCCGGATTCTTTCCAAGAAACTATCGAACTGAAACAATTCTTCAGAAAAATACGACTGCGGGCATTTTTCGATAACCAACCAGAACTCCCCATCCTAGACACTGGTCTGAAAAAACCTTCTACATTCACCCCTAACGATGGAATGGTACCACCGGAGGTGCTCACCTTCGAACGGGCGGTTCTTACCAGCATGCAAAACAAACCTAAGCTGAAACCATTTCACAATTTAACAACTGCAGAACGACAGGCGTCCATAGACTTGGGCAGGGATGATTCGATAGTCATCAAACAAGCTGACAAAGGGGGTGCCACAGTCATACAAAATTATGAAGATTATGACTGTGAATGCAGGCGACAGTTATCTAATACCACCCATTACAGACCGTTGATGGAAGATCCTACGAAACGGATAATGACTACCATCACCAGCCTTGTCATTGAAGCCGAGACCAATGAATGGATCAGCAAGAAGGAAGCTGAGTTCCTGGTGACCACGGACCCGATCACTCCGTATTTTTACACCCTCCCCAAGATTCACAAGGGCACTACTCCAGTCCCGGGGAGACCGATTGTCTCAGGTATCGGATCTTTGCTGGAACCTTTGTCCCAATTTTGTGATGCCTTATTCCAACCATTGGTGAAGCAGATCCCGTCGTATCTACAAGATACCAGAGACGTCCTACGTCTGATCAATGACATCGATGGGAGGGAAGACGTTGATCTACTCCTGACTTTAGACGTAGAGGCGTTGTACACCAACATTCCGCAGCAAGCCACCCTAGAAGCTGTGGACTCAGTGATGCGACAACAAGAAGAGTGGACCTCTCCTACTCCCATTGCCTTTATCATGGAGCTGGCACACATAGCCCTGACTGAGAACTTTTTCCGGTATGAATCACAATTGTATCATCAGGTCAGCGGGACCTCTATGGGTTCGACATTTGCTCCCAGCCTGGCGTGTATTTATATGGCCTCTTTTGAAAAATACCACATCTACCCTCCAGAACAAAACCCCTTCCGAGATAACCTTACACTCTGGCGTCGATATATCGATGACATTTTAATTTTCTGGAAAGGTGACCGGGCCAGTTGTGAGGCTTTCTGTCTGTGGATCAACCAACAGAACCCTTTCCTAAAATTTACGGGTACTATCTCTGAGAAATCCATACCGTTTCTGGACCTCACAATCCTATTGGGTCCATCAACAATCACTACCACCCTGTACAAAAAGAAGACAGACAGAAACAGTCTGCTCCTATACAACAGTCACCATACGAGAGCACTGAGGGAGAACTTACCCTTCGGGCAATTCCTCCGTACACGGAGAAACTGCAGTTCTGTCCAGGACTACAAAGACGAAGCAAGGATCCTGCAACATAAGCTCCAAGATAGGGGCTACCCTACTCGGCTACTTAAGACATCATGCAAACGAGCGCTGAACAACAACAGAGAGTCCTTGCTGGAAGTCCACACCAAGGAAAAGGAGGATGTAATAACATGTGTCACGTCCTACACTAAGCATTCGACATTCATCAAAAAGATTGTGAATTCACATTGGGGGATTCTCAATACAGCTGGTTTGGAATTACCTCGCCCGCGGTTCGCGTTCAGGAGGACGGCGAATCTTAAAGACACCCTGATCCACACCCGCCCTAAGAAATCAAGCACATGACCGGTCAACACCTTGTGGGACCTTCCACCGGTCACTGGACACTACCGCTGTGGATCATGTGTAGTCTGCCCCCAAACAATCCAAGGCAAAACCATTGAGCTGCCCAGGAATTTCACTTGGAACATCAATAGACACACTAATTGCAATAGCTCACGTTGCATTTATGTACTCACATGCCCCTGTAAGATGATCTACATTGGGATGACGATGCGCCCTGTGAAACTACGCATCATGGAGCATAATAGCAATATTCGTTGTCATAAGACTCACACCAAACTATATGAGCACTGTAGACAACAAAATCATGTGGCTGAGACCTTGAAATGGACTGTCCTGGAATGCCATCCCTCAATAAACCAACAGGCCCTCTTCAAAATGGAACAAAGATGGGTTCATCGCCTTCACACTGATGAATCTGGCCTTAATGATGCGGTGCCCTGGACTATGCTGGCCAGATAGTACATTCCATGAGTTATTTACTCTCCCCTGGAAGGCATCAAATGTAATCTAAAGGTGCATGTCCCTCCATATCCATTTGAAGTTGGCGCCCTACATTACAAGCCAATGTATACAATGAAACCTTTAATTTCAATTGCCCATTGAAAAACGCCGAGTTTACTGTACCACTGATACACTCGGTTTCTAACCCATTCTAAGATGGCGCCCACTGTTACGAGGCGTTACTAGTGGGGAAATCATCTCTTTCTATGCCCCGGCCTGCTACGTCTCCTAGCAACCCTCACGGACACGCCCCCCACGGCGCCCGCGCGACCTGCTATGTTTAGCGGCTGTGAGGCAGTCCGCTTCTACCGGCGATCCTGCGGCAGTACCGATGTGGGCGGGGTAGGTGATACACGCCTTGCCAGCAGCTAACCAGGTAAGGTAGGCTTCACCTACACGATTGCCACGAGTCTACACGGACTGATGCCTGCATCAAGGGTAAGCTCTACCGCTCCCCACTGTGCTGACGAGCGGTACGCTTTCTTTCTTTCTTTTTTCCCAGGTACCTAACCTCATAGCACTGGCCCCACCAGGTCAGCCGGTTTGAAATCCGACCAGGGACTGCGGGTAAGCGCCGCGTTTCCGCTGTGACCATCATGCTTATGACTTACTTTTCACCCGGTGAATTTAACCTTAGGCGTTATCACGATATCAGTATGACCGATGCCTTCCTATACACAATTAGTTGTTTTAAGTGGTGCCTTTTAATTTTAACTCTCACAGTTGGTGTGTAAGAACACACCAGCGATACCTGCATGACACACGTGTGCCACCCAGTCGGATGTGGCACGCTGTCTAGCTGTGATCAGACATAATGCTTGCCAAGTGCGAATTACCAATGGCGCATGTTGGGAGGACATTTTTTCACTTTAATTTAATCTATACTCCCTTACACCCTCTCTGACACAAATGTGATAATCCCACAGGGGTTGGGACCCCCTATAAAACACAATGACTTGCATGCTATTGTTACATGCAACAATGTCTCGGGTTAACAAACCTATGATTGACTGCACCCTTGTTTTGTTTCCTTCTCTAGTCCCAGGGAGGGCCTCAATGAAGGGTTGATTCTGCGACACCTTACAGGTCGTATACTTGATTCCTTCATTTTTTGAGGAATTCATGAGCAATCTTATGAGCAATTGGTCCTGATGAATTGCCTTAGAGGCAAGAAACATGTGGACCATACCCGGACTGAGGGTTGAATAAGGCCTGATTACCCTTACCGTCACGCCTTAATACCCCTCAACTTTTCACGGTTTTTTAATAAGGCAGTGAGCCATGCTATTAAAGGTTCCCCTATTGGACTCTACTGACCTTTTTTAACTTATCTTCACTCACGCTCACTTATTGCACTCCCTAGGTCCCTCACACACATGCACTCATTGGCTAAAGGAATAAAAGATCTCCGCTAAAGTGCAGCACCTTTGTGCTGCCCGACGGGCATTGCATCGCCAGCCTGCCGAAGGAGCAGGATAGCCAATGATGACACTGGACAATCATCGGGTGGGGTGACAGTTGTCATCCAGCCTTTGACTTGTGTGAGGCATCCTTGATTCCGATAAGGGACTCCCACTTTCCCTGCTCTATCACACCCTTTAAGAGAGAGGTTTTAATGAGTTAATTTAGTCAAATCCTTCTGGGGAACTCTGTACTATTCTTGTTGTTTCCTTGAAGCACTTGGCACCAAAGGCCCTCAGTAACATTTTCATGGTTGAGCGAGCTCACAGAGTCCCCGGTGGGAAGCCCAAACTGGGGGCTGCTCCGAGGCCTATCATAGCCAGGATTTTTAACTTTCGGGACAGAGACGCTATTCTTCAGGCATCACGCACCAATGGTCCCACTAAATTTGAAAACGCGTTGATCAGTTTTTATCCTGACTTTACACAGGCGGTGCAAAAACAACGCTTGGGCTTCACGGGGTGAAACGGCGCCTCAGAGACATGGGACTGAAGTACGCCATGCTTTTCCCGGCCCGCCTGAGGATTGAGTATGGTTAACGTGCATTCTTCTTTGACCGCCCCGAGGTAGTCAGTGACTGGCTTGATACTCTGCCGACACATCGTACCAGCCCCGAAAGATCGAGGGGCGCTGAAGGTGGCCTGGAAGAACAGGAGCAGTGAGTTTGCGCCGGCGAGCCAACTCTATGGACTTATGGCAGTGGCTCTATGACTGTTATGTACATATAATGTAAATACCCGGGGGTGGGGGAATCGGGACTCTTCCTCCTCTGGGTTTTTTTTTCTCTCTTCTTGTAGGTTAGTTCAATGGGGCGACAGGCACACTGCAAGTTGGGGTGGCTTTTTGGTCTACCGCAGGGGTGCAGTGTGGGGGGGTGTTTTGGGGACTTTCTTGGGGGTGGTGGAGGGGGTCTTTCTTTTGTGTTTGTTTCGAGGCTGCGCTTTGTTGCATATCTTATTTCTTTTGCCTGTTTCTTGGCGGGGGGCACTGTTCTTATTTCTGGGATGGAGGGTAGGGGGCTGAGGGTACTGAGCTGGAACGTCAATGGTCTGGGCGATAGGATAAAGCGAGGGATAGTTTTGCAATACTTGAAGTGCTGCTCCCCAGATATTGTTTTACTCCAGGAGACGCATTTAATAGGAAACACGTGTCATGCATGGATTCACCACTGGGTCGAGGGGGGTGGGCGTCCTGGTTAGGAACTCCCTCCCCCTGGAGATAGATGACACTGTGCTGGATGACAGAGGCCGATATGCGGCCATTACGGGCCACTGGGAAGGGAAGACGATCTCCATTTTATCTGTGTATGTCCCACCCGGCCTACAGTCCACTACATTTTCTGATTTGGGTAGGGTGGTTCTGGGGTTTCCTGAGGGCATGTTGGTTGTGGGTGATGACTTTAACTCGGTGGTGGAGTTCTGGACCGAACTAAGGTCCAGAGGTGTCAGGGACAACACCCGAAGACCTCTGAGTTCTACCTGTCTCGGTGCACAAATAAACAGAAACACGGGATTCTCGATGGTGGCGTCAGAGACCAAAGGTTTATTACTGCAGGGATACAGAAGTCACAGAAACTACACACGGGCAGATTCTAGGAGCCTGTTCGATTTGCACTAAGTGAGTTGCTCCTTAAATACAGATTTTTTAGCTGCAGGCAACATTCTTCATGTGCTAGTACATTGATTTAAGCTTTGTATCCTAAACAATAAATATTTGGTGTCAAACAGGAATTGTCAACAAATTTCTGATGTTCAAACATTACGAATGAGAGGTTCCCACTGTTCAATCATAATCCCATGTCATCTTCTCATTCAAGAGCCGGACCGCCTCATCAGAAATTTCGTTACCTCCCCCTAATAAAGGCCCAGAAGGAAAGGAGCAGAGCCAGGTGTAGAAGATAGAAAAACAGGATAAGAGATGTTTGTGGGTCGTAAATGGGCAAGGCTACCGACTTCGGCCACCTAATCATGATCAGGCCAACGTACACAAGAACCAGTATAGCAGGACTGGCCTCAGGCAGGGGAGGCAGCTTCTGCCGAGTCATGCGGCCACAGCGTTTCTGACTTAAGGTGTATGTGTCATCAACAAGGTGAATCGCCGGCTAAAGCCTACGTGTCCTTTGAGTGTCATGCATTGATCAGAGGTCACTGTATGTCCATTGACTATGTGAGGGCAAGAAAACAAGATGGATGCCATAATCTAAAATGGATGCCATCGGTGTACCGGAAATGTGCTCATAACAGGAGTACTCTTGCTCGCAGCATAGCGAAAACACCAGGATAGACTATATGGATCATTTACGGTTCACTGGTACCGAAATTATGGGTTTACGACGATGTCGAAAACACGGGTTCGAATCGTCACGGAACCTCAGCCCCTCCTTTTGCCCTAACATAGGCAATTACTCACTCTATGTCAGAGTCAATCTCGATGTTCATTAGGTCAGTGATATGTTGCTGTATCATTATTCTATCTCGTACCTTGTCTCCCAACACAGGCGGTTTCCTTAAGCAAGTTGCAGCACAAAGGCTACACAAGGCAGGGCCACACTGGATGATAAGACAGCACGAGAATAGGAACACTAAGATAATACCAATGACCATTAGAACCTTCCATCCCCACGCTGATAATAGAGTCCCGAGCCATTCCATTAATGACCAGTTTCCCTTGTCTACATGAATAGAGTCGGAAATCTTGTGTAGCTTTGAGATCGCTTCATACACTGTCGGAGCATTATTGGGAATATAAACACAGCAACTCGATTGGATCATTCTGCATACCCCACCTCGATCTGCAAGTATTACATCTAGAACCATACGGTTCTGTAATGTCATGAGACGATCCGCCTGAAGCTCAGCTGTTAAGTTACTAAGGGCACCAGCAGTTTCTGTAATAGTAGATTCAACTACCCGTGTTAGCTACTATTAGCCATAGGCCCCCAAAACGGAAGGAAACCTTTGAAGAAGTCTGCGGCTTCCTGACCAGCGGTGTCTTCCTTGCTGAAAACACCTCTTACTATTCTGGTTTTGTGATAATTTGAGGCAGCTGTATATGTCGGAGGCAACAATCGAGCAATATAACATGAACCTGAGAAGTCAGCAGGCAACCATGTATATGCTCTGTCTCGACAGATAAAGTAGGTACCCTTAGCAGTGAGGAAGGCAGGGGAAGAGTTCGATGGATACACGTAAGTTTCAACACAATCACTCTTCCCCAGCCGAGCTCTTGGATTTCTCCCATTACCTTGCAAGCAGAATTGACCTCGGTGGGGTACGACCCAAACTGGAGTGGAGGTCTTACGTTTATTTTCACCCAAACTAATGCTATACTCCGTAGCATTCCAACTCAAATAAACTCGAAGCTCGTCTTTAGGGATGAATGGGGAATTATTGACGTCTTTAATCATGTCAGTTATTCCCTTTAACAAGGCTTTGTTAGCGGAGTTAAATTTAGTGGAACGCGGAGGACGCGGGGGATAGGTTTCGAGGGCATAGACAAATACAGTCTGGAAGGCCCGAAATGATCCATTATAGCTAAAAGGCAAGACCAGGTAGGGAATGCCTTTATCCATAGTGTGTGGTATCAAACCGCACACCCAACAGTCTGTTGTGTTAACTACCAGTTGGTGTTGATGCAAGAGTTGTACAAAAGTGTTATTTATAAATTCTGAGCGTCGAGCTTGCTCATGTTCAGGAAACGGATGAAAGGAATGAGGAGAATCAATAGTAGGAGAAACAAGAACAGGGGGAGGTACTGTAGTCGTGATCGGTGCAAAGATTAGATGTATACCAAAGACAATTCCACCCACCAATGTTATTAAAATAATCAAAAACGTAATTGCACATTGCATCAGAAAACATTTGTTATGTAGAATTTTGTATAGTCTATTTCTGCAAACATAAATTACATTCTGTCGGTGCAGCTCAGGAAGCTCCATCTTCTACAACCGCTCGCGACCACTGATGATATGTACGTAGTTGAAAACGCCTCTATCAGCCCTGGGAGTTCCCAGAACTAACAGAAAGACCGACCTTGTGTCTGGCCCCCGCAGATTCAACTAGGCACAAAGCCACGGCCCTACGGCGACCCAGACGGCAAGGTAATAGAAACAATAGAAATATACAGGGAAATACAAAATATTCAGCAAACTTCCTGGCTGGAGGCAATGTAAAGGATCAAGATATGAAACATAGGCAGTTTCCTGCTTTATTTGTCCTTGGTATGAGAGCGCAGGTTGTATCTCAATTTTCCTGGCGTTGTTTGATCCGGGAATAGTCTGTTTTCATCAGGGGCAACAATGTTCGAATTCGCAGATGACAAATGTTCGTTCGATGCAGTGTTCTGGTCAGTGATCAAAGAAGCATCTTCAAGAGGAAAAACAGAGTTCGGTGAATCAGTAGTTAGTTCTGCATCACTGAAGGGAACGTATTTTGGGACAGGTTCTGTATCAGAAGTACCAATTCCTTGTCTAACCCAGTTGTCATAAGGGAGTGGTAGGGGTACACGCTTAGTGTGTGAAGCGTGGACCCAATTCTTTCTGCCAGCCACACGTACAGCAGTCCTCGTTGCCAAGATCACTTGGAAGGGGCCCACGAACTTTGGTTGTAGATTCCTGGTCCTTCCAAAATTTCTGATAACGACGTAATCTCCAGGTTTCAGCTGGTGACCTGGACTTTCCGGAGGCTTTGGCAATGCATCGAAAACCTGTTGGTGAATGAGACTCAATTTAGCAGTCAAGTCAAAAAGGTAATCGATTAACATTGGATATTCTAACTGTTTGAACTCTCGAGGTCTTGGCACTCCCCAGACATTTGCAGGACGACCGAACACAATCTCATATGGGCTAAGCCCTACTCGAGAGTGCACAGTCGCTCTGGTGGATAACAAGGCCAGCGGTAGTGCATCTGGCCAGGACAAACCCGTGGAAGCTTGGATCTTGGCGAGTTTTAGTTTAAGGGTACCATTGTATCCTTCGACTAAACCTGCTGACTGAGGATGGTTTGCACTGTGAAATGTTTGCTTGATCTTCAAACCGGCACACACACTCTGCATAACTTTCCCTACAAACTCACTTCCGTTATCTGACCATACAATCCGAGGCATACCATATCTTGGAAAGTATTCCTTTAGGAGGATTTTAGCAGTGGACAGGGCAGTGTTATCCTTCAGCGGATATGCTTCAATCCATCTTGAAAAAGCACAGACTACCACTAGGACGTATTTAAGGTTATTACATCGGTCCATGTGGATGAAATCCAACTGAATTATTTCAAAGGGGCAAGAAGGAGGAGCGAAATGTCCAGCGGGTGTGGGGGTTCCCTTACCAGGATTATGCATCAGGCAAATCATACAGTTTCTCACCACTCTCTCTGCACACTTACTGATTCCATCATTATTCCAGACTGGGGCCAACATCTTACAAATTCCTTTAGAACTGATGTGCGCTGCTCCGTGCGCCATCGTTACTACCGCAAGCACATACGCATCAGGCAGCATCCAACGCTGGTGTTCCGACAAGTCAATCCAACATCCACTCGAGTCCAATTTACCCGTTTTCTCTTTCCATGCAAGCTTTTCCTCTTCCGTCGCTTCTTTCTGAATTTCTTTCACACTTTCCACTGTGTCCTCACACATTCCCGATTCTGCAACCCATCTCGCAGACGTCGCAACATACATTCTACTCATCGTATTCCTAGCTGTCTGTTTAGCTGTTTCATCAGCAAAAGCATTTCCACGACCAACATCATCCGTAACTGCTCGGTGAGCACTGCACTTCACAATCGCAACTTCCATCTGTAAGGTTAGAGATTCCAACAAGTCATTGACTAGCTGACCATGCTGGATTTTAGTCCCATGGGACGTAATAAAACCTCTTTCCTTCCACAGTCGACCAAAACTATGCGCTACACCGAACGCGTACTGACTATCTGTGAATACATTCACTCTCTTTCCCTCTGCTAAGACACACGCTCTAGTCAATGCAATTAATTCTGCAGCTTGGGCAGAATTCTGACTTACTCTTGCAGTCTCCACAATCGTACTCAAAGTCGTTACCGCATAAGCAGCTGTCACATCACCATTTTCCAATTTAAAACAAGACCCGTCAACATATAACGTGCCATCTGGATCTGGTAACGGAGTATCTTTAAGATCAATCCGTCCTTTTGTCTCCTCCTCGGTTCTAAAACAACAGTCATGTGGTTCAGAATCACTCGACTCCTGACTAGTCGGCAACAGTGTTGCTGGATTCAACACATTGCATCTTTTAATCTGAATATGACTCGCTAGCAGTGTCAGCTCGTAGCCTGATAATCTAGCACTGGTGAGGTGCTGAGTCTTTGTTCGGTTCATGAGTGTGTCCACGGCAAGTGGAACCATGACCACCAGCATATTGTTCATGACCAAACCAGCAGATTGTTGAATGGACACTGCAGCTGCTGCTGTAGCTCTTAAGCAACTTGGCAACGCTCTGGCTACCGGGTCTAATGTTGATGAAAAATACACACAAGGACGTTGTTTATCACCAAATCGTTGCGTCAAAACACTCAATGCACAACCTTCTCTCTCGTGAACATAGAGTGTAAATGGTTTACTGTAGTCAGGTGTACCCAACACCGGAGCTGAACACAGTGCATTTCGTAACTCAGAAAAACTCTGCTGACATTCGTCAGACCATGGCTCCGGACTCGGAACACCTTTTCCAGTCAAGGCCACCAATGGTTTTGCTAAGAGAGAAAAATTTGGGATCCATTGTCTGCAGTATGAAGTAATTCCTAAAAACGCGCGCACTTCTCTCTGTGTGCTAGGAACATTCATCTGCGTAATTGCTTTTATTCTCTCTGGGGTCAACCTTCTTCCCTCCTTTGACAAGAGATGACCTAAGTAGGTCACATCTTGGCAACAATATTGCAGTTTGGAAGGTGACACCTTGTGATGTAAATCCGACAAATGATCCAGTAAGGAAATTGTAGCTGTTTTGCAAGTTTCCTTGTCATCAGCAGCCACTAGAAGGTCATCCACTTATTGCACCAGAGCAGAACCAGAAGGAAGTACAAAAGAATCTAATTGACTTTTTAATGCCTGACTGTAAATGGATGGGCTTTCACAATAACCTTGTGGAGCACGTTTAAACCTGAAACTCCGACCTCCTAGAGAGAAGCCGAAAATATCTCTGCTTTCCTCGGCTATTGGAATGATGAAAAAGGCATTTTTCAAGTCGACCACTGAAAACCATGTAGCTGTGGCAGGAATCAGCGTCAACAATGCCGTAATGTCTGGAACCACAGGAAACTGTGGAATTACGATTTTGTTAACCTCTCTAAGGTCAATTACAAATCTGTACACTGGAGGTTTTGAAGGATCAGTGCGTTTCAAGATCGGCAAGACAGGACTGTTACAGACATTTCCTCTAGTTTCTTCTATTACATCATTCTCAATCAAATCTTGCACTATCAATAAAAGTGCACGCTCGCCTTCACTAGAAAACCTGTATTGTGAGATTCGTGGGAATTTGACATTTGCTTTCAAAGTTATTACATAAGGAGGAATTTCCAAAAGACCTACATCGTTAGGACCAGTCGCCCAAAGAGTATTAGGGATAGAACGCAGCTCCAGTGGGAGCGCATCCATTGACAAGTACATCGGGTAGATGACTCTCTTACCCAACGTAAGCCGTACTCCTGAAGGAGAACAGTACAGTGTCGCATACAGGCGTTTTAACAGGTCTAAACCAAGCAGATTTTCATTGCAACCGGTCGTCAAAATCAAGGGTGCTTTCAATTGATAAGGCCCAACGGAAATAGACAAAGGACCAGAAACAGGGTTGTAAACAGGGGCGCCTGAAAAACCTACTGAAACGTTTGTTAAGCCGGACAAAGGTGCGCCAGGGAGTTTCGCATGCATGATAGAACTTTTCGCTGCACCAGTATCCAACAGAAACGGTTCGACCACACCTGATGTAGCTACTGCGACATAGGGCCCACTCTGATCTACTGGAACTGATACTACTCCCTCTCTTTGTCCATGGCTGTCCTAGTACTCATTTTGTTGAATTTCTTCGCTGGCCTCACAGTAGTCTTCAACATGGTACTGTTGAGATCTACCAGGCTGTGCAGATTGTCCGTTTCGCTGATCGAAATAATTAGAAGGGCGATCATAAGTCTGCGGAGGCATATTACCACGTCCTCGGCCTCTAGAAGTTTGCATATAACCACCACGACCTCTCTGAGCTGGAACACCATTATTTTGCGCATTCTGTGCTAGAACTGGACACTCATTTTTATAATGACCTTCCTTTTTGCCGTACGCACACTGATTCCATTGATACTGTGGTCTTTGGGAGCTGTAATCGGTCCTCTGATATGGCCCTTGCTGCGAATTAGTCTGATTCGAGCGAGGTGGATATGCCTGTTGCAGAAGGACTTTAGTTTTTAAATCTTTAGTTTTCTTTTCTGATTTTTCTTTTTCTTCTTTATCCCTATTTTCGTAGTACTGAGCAGTCGCAAGTTTTTGCGCAGTCGTAGAGACAGCCCACGCACTTTCAGAATCTCTTAATTTATTACTAAAGTCCGGTAACAAGTTGTGCACAAATTTATCAACAAATAATCTCTGTCCTCCCTCCGTGCTCATATCCTGACCACTATGATCTACAAAAGTTTCTTCAAATCTAGTGAAGAAGTCGGATACGCTTTCATCTTTCTTTTGCTTGCATGCGGACAATTTGTCCCAATTTACACGCAATGCTGGCATCAATGTTTTCATTAGATCAATTATCCTACCAGGTAAATTAGCAATTAGGGGTTCGGGTTTAGAACCACCAATCTGTTGACCATCTGCCGCTATTATGGCGGGCCAATCACCACCTAGGGCAACTGGATGATTTTCATTACGAATTTTAGCCCAAATAGGTTGCGGCACCACATTGCCAAATAGCATGTCGATGTCTGCTAAATTCATTACGCAAGCCTGAACCGTCTGAGTCAGCTCTTTATAATATCCGGCTGGATTTTTACGCGGATCTGGCAAGGCCTGTTTTACTGCTAACACTTTAGCTCGTTTCCACGGAATGTGTATCCACACTCTCTGGAATTGGGCTGGAGCGGCTGCAATACCATGGACCGCATCAGCTTGGATAGCTTCACGCCATATTGGCGGAACCTCTCTCATAGGATATTGACGACCTTGTTTTGCGCTACGTTTCTCTAGGTCCCTTGGTGAACGGAGAGAGGAATCAGCCCTATAACTTAGAATCAGTTCCATCGCTTCTTTTACATCCTGACCTACTATCATACCTGCAGCAAATTTTTGCTGAACGTGAATTATCTCATCCGGGACTGATTCAGAATCGTCCTCCTCCCAATCCTCACGCAAAAGGGAGCACATTACATCGAACACATAGCGCTGGGTCGGTTCATTCCATTGCATGAATGTATCTAATACATCTCGTACATCATACCTTCCAACTTTCGAAATCCATCTAAGGGCTGTGGAATCTAATATTCCACGTTCTTCAGTACTAGGGAGCTGACTACGTCTCTGAGTAGATTCAGAGGCAGGGCTCCTAATTAGAGTTTTGTAAAAGGGGGATAGCATATTAGTGACAGATTCAGAAATTCTCCAACGAACAGAAAGCGGAGTCATATAGCTTGCAGAAGATTTGAGTAGAGTAGTAGTTGGAACAGATGAAACAGCAAGAGTAGGGGTAGCAGGCAAAGTAGCTTGTGAAGCAACAGGTATAAGCGGAGCAGGCAGAGGCAAAGGAGCGGGCAACCCTGGAAGAGGGGGTGCCGGAGGAATATTGTTAATTACAGGAAGTACAGGAGCTGGAATCAAAGGAACAGGAGCAGGTATACCAGGCTGGACAGCAGCCGGTAACAAAACATTTGGCAAAGGAGGAGCTGTAGCACCCTGTGCATACGGTGGAGGTGATCTCAACAAATAAGACAACAGGGGATCCTTTTCAGGGTCCTCTACTGACCTAACAGTACTCAATGGCAAGGCAGGATAGCACTTGTCGATCGCCAAATTACGTTCTCTATCAGCTATTTCTATCGCTTTCTCAGTTTTATCAAGTTGCAGCTGCTCAGCAGCCTGAGTTAAGGTCAATTCTTGCTCTTTCTGCTCTTTCTTCAATTTCTTAATCTCTCTTTATTTAGATTCTTTTCGCCAAAAACGGAAAGAATCAAACATTGCCGGCCGGGCTTTCCTCTTAAACAGCTGTACTTACAAATTATCAAGAACTTCAGGTTCGAAACTACCATGTAGTGGCCAACTAAGGACACCATCTTCCTTCGTGTAGCGAACCCACACCTCATTATAAGATATGGGACCCACACCATGCTTACAGTATAATTCATAAAGGGGAGTTCCAATCGGAGGAACCAGACATGAATCCTCCAACCGGGAATCCTTGTTGCAACCAAAACATGAAAACATACAGTTTTTCCGACATACCATTTTACTAACCGGAACACAAACAAACACAGACAAAGATGCGCAATCGAACTTAGAACTTAGGCCTACCAAATGAACGAATGTATCGATACCCAAACCAAATCAAAGCTTATCGTAACTAGAACAACCAGTGATAATCTACAAAACCAAGTCAAACCAGAGAACTAAAAGGATAAATCCTTAACCAAAAACTACTAGCAACCACTTAATACTTAACTGAGGCACTGAAGACGTCACCAAGGAGAAACCCGTCCACGTTTCGCCATACTAAGGTCTGCACCTCGGGTCCAAGACAGGGCGACGGTCAAGGCAGCGGACCTCTTCAGCCGTCCGAACGGGAACCCTCGTGGAAGAGAACGTCGGGCCACTTTTGCGATATACCGGGATCGATGAAGTGGGGCGCCTCCCTCTGGAATCTTCACACGAAGCTTCTCGACTCTTCAGGCTTTTGGACCGGTACCGAATGACGTCGCCCTATGTTGGGCGCCAATTGGAGTTCTGGACCGAACTAAGGTCCAGAGGTGTCAGGGACAACACCAAAAGACCCCTGAGTTCTACCTGTCTCGATGCACAAATAAACAGAAACACGGGCTTCTCAATGGTGGCGTCAGAGACCAAAGGTTCATTACTGCAGGGATACAGAAGTCACAGAAACTACACACGGGCAGATTCTAGGAGCCTGTTCGATTTGCACTAAGTGAGTTGCTCCTTAAATACAGATTTTTTAGCTGCAGGCAACATTCTTCACGTGCTAGTACATTGATTTAAGCTTTGTATCCTAAACAATAAATATTTGGCGTCAAACAGGAATTGTCAACAAATTTCTGATGTTCAAACATTACGAATGAGAGGTTCCCACTGTTCGATCATAATCCCATGTCATCTTCTCATTCAAGAGCCGGACCGCCTCATCGTAAATTTCGTTACCTCCCCCTAATAAAGGCCCAGAAGGAAAGGAGCAGAGCCAGGTGTAGAAGATAGAAAAACAGGATAAGAGATGTTTGTGGGTCGTAAATGGGCAAGGCTACCGACTTCGGCCACCTAATCATGATCAGGCCAACGTACACAAGAACCAGTATAGCAGGACTGGCCTCAGGCAGGGGAGGCAGCTTCTGCCGAGTCATGCGGCCACAGCGTTTCTGACTTAAGGTGTATGTGTCATCAACAAGGTGAATCGCCGGCTAAAGCCTACGTGTCCTTTGAGTGTCATGCATTGATCAGAGGTCACTGTATGTCCATTGACTATGTGAGGGCAAGAAAACAAGATGGATGCCATAATCTAAAATGGATGCCATCGGTGTACCGGAAATGTGCTCATAACAGGAGTACTCTTGCTCGCAGCATAGCGAAAACACCAGGATAGACTATATGGATCATTTACGGTTCACTGGTACCGAAATTATGGGTTTACGACGATGTCGAAAACACGGGTTCTAATCGTCACGGAACCTCAGTGGTCAGCGGTGATGAAGATCGTAGTCCCCCCAGACTTCTCCCGACATCGCAACTATGGCTGGGCAATTTTTGGAAACGTTGAGTCTAGTAGATTGTTGGAGGCAACTGCACCCCGGACAGCTACAGTATACCTTTCTCTCGGGAGCTCACAGGATTCTCTCGAGGCTTGATTATATCCTTATACTGGCGGTGCAGATGGTCTCTGTAAGGGAAATTAGGCATTTAGCTAGGGGGATCTCGGATCACTCCCCACTCTGGCTCATCATTGACGTACAGTTGGAGACCGGGGGTCGGGTTGCTCCGATTAACCCCTGGCACCTTTGTAACCCTAAAATGAGAGCCGAGATTGTTAAGTGTATGGATTATTACTTTGCCGAGAATGAGGGATCGGTGTCCTCCCCCATCTCCTTGTGGGAGGCTTAGAAAACAGTGATTCGAGGTCAAACTCTGTCCTTGATTGCTAGCGAGAGGAGGCGTAAGAACGTGGAAGTGGTTGGTCTGGAAAATGACATTACTGCACTGGAGGAGAGGATGGAGTCTGGAAAAAAACCAAAAAAAAAACAAACAAAAAAGATTACAAGTCATGGGTGGGGGGCGGGCACCGACCCTGTGCCCCGTTGCCCTCTCCACCCTCTACACAGGCCCCACTCACCGAGCTCCTGATGTCCTCGTAGGGTTCTGTAGGGCTCCCCTCCGCGGTAGGGGCCAGGCACCGAAAATGTGCCTCGAGGCCCCTGCCGCACGGCGCTTGACTGACGGGGCTTGCAGACTCTTTCTGGGCCCCCCTTCCTGATTCCCTGGGCCCCTCCTCACTCACGGGGACCCGGGACTACACTGTACCGACATGCGGGGCTCTCCTCACTGGCTGGGTGCCCCGCAGGAGTGTAGACTTCCTCCAGCCGGCTTCTCTCCTGCCGAGGCTCCTCCACGCGATGGCAGGGCTCCCCCTCCAGCCGGAGCCCTGCAGGCAGGGCAGTCTTGCGGGCGGCTCTCCTTCTTCACCCGGGTCCCTGCAGCACAATCAGGGCTCCCTCTTCCTAACGGGAGCCCCGCAGGCACTCTACACCCCCGGCCGGCTTCGCCCGGGTTCCCTCTGCCTCACGGGAACCCGGGACTTCGATCTGGAGCCAACGGGCTCCGGGTTTCCTCCACAATGCCCCGGCCTCATCCTCACTTCGGGGCACAGACCGGCGGGGTGGGCTCCCGCTCCGGTCACCCTTTACGGGGCTCCCTCTCGACCACGGGGCCCGCACCGGCGCTTTACCTGGGTCCCCCTCCCTCACGGGGACCCGGGGCTTATGGTCGGCTTTTCCTCCTCTGGCTGCCCGGCTGCGCAGGCCAATCCATGCGCGGCAGGCTGGGGTTACGGCTGGTGATGTCACCGGTGCCCCAGCCACGTGATGCGGGCCAGTCCGGCTTCAGGGCCTAGCACTGCCCTCTCTTCACTCTGGCAGCCCTCTCCTGGCACCGGGGACTGCCGCGACGATGCCCAACACAGCGGGAGTCTCCTTGGCAGCGCCGGGCCACGGCGGTGATTTCTGGGCCCAGGCGCAATCTTCAGGCAGCGCCACAGTCTCCTCGGCGCCCGGGCTGCGACAGTGATTTTCAGCGGCAGTAAGGGGTAGGCTCCCTTTTATTTAATTATTTATATTGCGGCCAGGGCGCCAAAGGGATGGTAGGCTCCTCCAGCTCTATTCCCCTCACAGTTCCCTCAGGCCACACTGCGCTTCAGCTCTTCCAGGCACAGCGCTTCCGGTGGCAGGTTGGCACCTCGCAAATTGAGGTGCTCAGGGCTTCACAGCGCTTCGGGGCCACACAGCACCTCAGTCAGCAACAGTTCTTATGGACATAATCTTCCCCATGCGGTGCTTCAAAGGGCCCACAGCTTCACCAGGGGGCGGACATTCCCACAGCAGTTCCTCAGGGGCACGCTCCTCACCTCCTGGGGCTTCTGTCGCGCAGCGCTGGCGTAATTCACGGTCCCCACAGTGTCAGGCACCTAGGGAGAGGGGCCCTCCTTCATCATGGACCCCGGGACAGTAGAGGGGGGGGTTTTGAGGGTTGCAGGGCCCAGCTCACAGGCCCATGTGGCGGTAACACTTCGCAGCAGGTCCCCTCACGTTCCTGTCCCAGCTCTGTCTGACTGCATGGTGGCACTTCCCCCTTACTAATACCCTCCTCCCAGGTAGTGCCAGAACCTTCTAGAATGTTGGCAAAGCTGGCCTAAACTGGCTCAAGGGGAGGGGTTGAGCACCCTGGGTGCCAGGCTTTTCCTCCAAAAGCTAGTGGAGACTGGGTACCTAACAACTAGACTGCTAACCTCCTGCAGTCAGGTGGCACACACATAGCCTGGGGCATCCATTTTAAAAACACAGCATTTCACCAGGGTACATTTTACACAATGGGGGAAATTTACAAGTGCTCACACCATTACATGGCATTACATATTAACAAGGTGTCTCACACCACACATGGCCTACACAGGTTTATTCCCATGGGGGAGACATCCCAAATTGTAGATTTTACTGCGTCACTTTTGCGAGGCGTTCCTGCGACGAAAAGCCCACCCTGCGCCAGAACGCCCACTTGAAACCCAACGCAGGTTCCATGTGGCACAGGGCTTTCCAACTTGACGCATATTCACTAGATGCGTCACGTCTTAAGTAAGGGGCAACGCGGCGCATGGTTTATGCCGTTGCTGCGTCACAGAAGTGACGCAACGGAGGAGTAAATGTGGCGCATGGGGCTTGTAAATCTGCCCCTAAAAATTTGCATATCACCATTATCCTTTTATGCCTTGGTGGATGGTCCAGGGGAGCAGATATAATTCGAGAATTTGTGTGAAACCCGGAGACATAAACCCAAGGGTAGTCATGAACACGACAGAAGTGATTAAAACTCCATTCTCAGAGGAGGAAGTACAAAAAGTGTTGCCTGGAGAGGGATCCTTTTTGGAAGGTCCGAGGCCTCCATCACCAGCAGAAGTGTCTAACCCGCCAGTGGGAATGAGGAGTATTAGAAGAAATCCCCCTGCATAAGCCTTTGTGTCCCGGCTGATAAAGTTAGCATTGCAAAATAAAATGCAGAGGTGCTGTGTGGAGTTGATGATCATGGTAAATAATCTATTATTTAAAATGAAAACTCTTTCAAAGCCACATTCGTGGTCCAATGTGCGAACTGCTATAATAAAATTAACTGTGGTCCTTGGCCTGCTGACAGTTTCAAATTTGCTTTATTTCATGTTATTTTATTTTATTTTAATTTTATTATGTGTTCAGAAAGAACCACTTAAAAATCTTAAAACAAAGATTTATATCATTGTAAAGAATTGCAGTTTTGTCATCCTAACTTCTCTCTTTTCATCTTCTTTCTTTCGTTATCCTTTTTCCGTTCCATTCGCCTTTATTAGGTGACTTGATAGAAGCTGGCCCAAAACTTGCAGTTCATTCGTGCCTAGAGGTAGTCTGCTGGATCTGCTGAAACCAGGCGTCGTGGAGACATTTGCAGTTCATTTGCAGCCGGATAAGCGTGCACAAGTTAATATCATGTTCCTGGACAAGCCTCGTGAAAATATACTTGTTCTCGGACAGTAAAATACCATTTTAACTGCAGCAAAAGAAAGTTAGTTAGATGGACTGATAGGCAGAGAAACCAAAATAGACAATGTGTCCTGCGGCTGGGGTAAAATACGGATGAAGGCCAGGAAAGAAGTGGGGCCTCCTTGGACAGATGGCATAGTTTGTACTGGTGTTGGTGAAATTTTGCATCAAACATTTCTGATTTGTACAGATTTCACTGATGCTAGTGGAATTTTGCACTGATATGTGGACTGACCATTTTGTCCAAAATTGTGTTTTGCTCTGGTCTGTTAGCACAACTGTTGCGTTTTTTCTTATCAGAAAGTGCATTCTGAGTGCAAAGTTGAAGCAGTGCAAACTATAATCCCCCAGACTGGGGTACTCGTATTTACTGGGTGCAGGATCTATTGTTTCCTCTACTGCCCTCTTCGAAATTAGGGGAAGGAGCAGATCTTAGTAGCATATCAACACGAAAAGCCTTTTCTTTCCTGAAGCACAGCAGATAAGATAGCTCTAAGGACACAACAGGCATTTGATTTATTTTTAAACTTCGGGAAGTCATAACTAAGACATGACTTTACCATAAACACATTCTGTCCTCCTAAGCTAATGGGCAACAAGATTTCTTTCATATTCTCCCACAGCAAGGCCGTAAAAAACAAGAATGTGACTTTCCACCCACAAAGCACTTCAATAGATAAAGAACAATACAGGCACAGTGTAAGGCTGTGGGAACAAAAAGTGCGTTGGGAGAAATAGCACAACTATGTGAGCGTCTCTTTCAGGATTGTTTTCTATTTTGGGTATTTTTATTCTCAGCCTCTATGCTGAGCACGATCAATGACCAGAAGCCGCGTTGGAATTAAACATGGCGACAGTGGCGGCTCCTCCGCTAAGGCGAAAGAGCATCGCCCCACTGCTCTGTGAGCAGTAGTTGAACAAAACAAAATGATCATAACTAATGCTATGATCATTTTAGTTTTCTTTTCCTGGTGCGGGCGGGGCGGGGTGGGGCTGGACTGCCAGAGCAGGGCAGAGGAGGAGTGGTTTGCTCACTCCAAGGTAAGCAATGATGCTTTGACCGGCCCTCTGGGCCAGCCGAACCGTCATGCGCTCTTTTCATGTTTTGCACCCAGGCTGCATTACAGCTTGGGTGCAGAACTTCCTATTCCCTGCCTGAGCGTCAGTCCATGGCGCTCGGACCAATCACAGCGCTGCATTGTAGCGTTGTGATTGGTTAGGGGAGTCAGGAGCCTGGGTGTTTCCAGAAGCTAGATCCGGTGGCAAGCGAACTGAGAGGCAGTGGACGGCCAGGTCGCAGGCCTAAAGGTAAGTGTTTCTTTTTTTGTTTTTGTTTTCATTTACAACCTTCCCCATCCCCCGCTTCACCACTCCAGTAAATTGCGGCCACCACTGCATGGGGAGCTGTGGGCCTAACTAGGCTCCTTTCAGCCGGCTCGCGCTCTATCTCACTCAACCTGAACTTGCGTCTTTGTCCTGGTGCTGCATGGCCAGTTAGCCCCAATTGGTGCTTTGTGCTTTTTTGGCACTATTTTCACTAAAACCTTTAAAATTAAATTTCTATTGTTCTAATAATTGTTTTTGTTGTTGTTTTGGCCTTGTTTTATTTATCAGATTAGGCTCTATTTTTCTAACCTGGTGTGGGATCCCTTTTGTGAGGTGTTTTCAATGTTTTACTGTACTGTGTTGCATAATTACTTTACACATTGCCTCTAAGCTAAGCCTGACTGCTCTGTACCAAGCTATCATGGGCTTGAGCACAGGTTAATATGGGGTTTGTTTGTGCCTTATCATTACTAGGACTGTGGTTGCTGCTTGACCAGGGCTTACACCCCAGTCAACCAGTAACCCAATTTGTAAAAATGATAATAATAATAATGATAATAACAAAACACTACTAGTGACAGTAACAATAAAGTTGTGGCTAAGTAGAGCCAGGGGATTGATTCTGGACGTGTAAACAAGTATGTGTGCAAAAAGGTTTCTTTTAAGATATTTTGTCCCAAATTTAAGGCTGAAAAGACTAACTTTCAACGATGCTTACCACCGTTTTACTGAAATCTGCTCTCCAGTCCCTGAATTTTACTTTACTCAGTTTGGTACAGTTGCGACAGTGGAAAGAAAAGAGACTACAACAGCCGCAGAGGCTATCCACTGCCCTGCTTATTGTAGCACGGGCACTGCGTAATTGTTATTATGTAAGTGAATCTCAAATCGATATCAGTGGCTGCTGCTAGAGAATAGAAGTGGTGGGCAGCACGAGGGAGAAAAAAAGAAAATATGACTTCCCTGGCGGGGGCCACCTCTCCTCCTTCCTCTTCTGACTCCCACCAGCACACAGACTCGTAGACTCCCCAGATCCAATCACAACTCTGCTGTCATGCTGGTAAGACTATGCACACTTAGCATTTCTCCAACCGTCTGTGTTTTACAGTCGGGTGGAGAACAGTACTAGGCACTGTCTGGGTGGCAAACCAAGCCGCTCAGACCAATCACGACACTGCTGTCATGCTTATTACTGTAAAAACAACAATTGATAGACAGAATGCAGAACAATGTCATACATTCACCATAGTACAGAGACCTGGGCCTAAATCCATTGTTTTTTTTGCTCCCCATGCCATTCCAGTTTGAACCCAGCCATATGCAAATCAGTCTTGACCCTGCGCCGAATGGCAACAGTCCAGCCCGAACTGCCAGGCCAGGTCCTCCCTGGACTGGAAACAAGCATCCTAGGACTGGTTTCGGGTTTTCAACCCTCATCAGCCAGGCAGCTTGAATCCAGTGGCAAAGTGAGCAAGGGACCCACGTCTGGGCATACCCTGGCAACTTAGGGCGTACAAAGCAACACAAGGAGATGATGGACGGAGTGCTGAAACTTTTCAGACACTCATCCCCAGTCACAGATGTGGGTTGAATCCATCATCATTCTTTAGCTCACTTCGGCACCTCAGTTCAGACCCCGCTATATGTAAATCGGTCCTGACTCTGTGCCATATGGGAATAGTCCAGCCCGAACTTCCAAGCCAGGTCTTCCCTGAACTGGGAACAAGCATCCTGGGACCGGTTTCTGGGTAACACCCTTCATCAGACAAAGTGACCTAATTTTGAGGAAGGGGATGGCCACAAACACATTTTTTGTGTATTGTAAAGTTCTGGGCAGCAGATAGCTAAAGCCATGTATATTTATGACCCAAAGTGATTGCTCACATGGTTTAACTAGTTAGTTAGTCATCACAGTATCAAAGGCTAGTTGTTAGGAAATTAGGTCACTGAATCCCAAAAACAGCTGCACAGTTCAGACCCTTCTTTGATCCTCTCTCCGATCATCATATTTCACATTCTAGATGCTCTGAAACCAAATGAAATGACACATGCAAAGCTCATGCAACAGTACATGAGTCTTTAATGTGCAGAATTTTAGTCACCTTTATGTGATGCCAAGCCAGTTAATTTTTTCACTGAAGAAGCAACGAAGAAATGAATACAGAGCTCATGATGAATGGGTGCAAGACAAATGGTGTGTATTAGTGGAGTCACTATTAGTGTTGGTATGAGTTTTGTTGATTTTTTTGTAGGTTTTCATGTTTTTATGGGACTGTTCGGTTGGTGGTCCTAGTGATATGCATTCAGGGGGCTACTGAGTTTAAGTGCTTGCAGTCGAGACCATCTGTTAGTGTATTTCAGTGAATGAAACTGCAAGTGGCCTTGGGTGTCTACTTCTTGTGCTGGGGTCTAACTGGTGTAGTTGCGTGCGGAGTGGTCAGTGACTAAGGTTTATTCATTTATAATGATGTATTTGAGAGCACAGTGTGTTGTCTTGTAACTACATTAGTAGATGGACGAGGAGTCTATTATCACCCAGATACATCTTAGAAAGGAACTGCAGGTTTGTCCATCAGGGCCGACTGGGAACCCAAAGTAGCCTTGGCATATTTTGTCAGAGCAACCCCCACCCCCCGTACGGTCCATTAATCACCTGATTTATCTTGTCACTTTTATTGTTTCCAGGAAACTAGTGGATCTACAAGCAGTTCTACAGGGGGTGCTTTCAAAACTGCTGCATTGTTTCAAAAAGTTGCCCCCTGTAAAAAAAAAAACAGCCCCCAACCTTCCAGCCACACTGCGAAACGCCCAATACCCGGTCCGGCCATTCCGGCCATGGTGTCCATCATGAGGCACAGGCAGTGTCTTTCTTGAGCATGTTGTATACTGGATAGTATATTAATAAAACAGCTGTGAGCTGCACTTGCCGTGACATATTAGCGACGAGTTCCAGCTAGGAAAGGGCCCAAAGAACTCACAGGATATTTTTTTTATCCAAAAAATGTTTCAGACCTTTCCTGTGTGAGTTATAAAGGGGTGGGCCCTCAAAACTCATGGACCTGGGTCAATAAGTAAGTACAAAAGAGGGGTGGTCCGAGTTGGGCGAATATACTTTGCAATTATTTCATGTTAATACATATCTACAATCACCACAATTGTATTTCACTGTGGATAAGCTTAACGTATAAAGAGTAACGTATGCAGTATTCGAAAGTAAATTGTATTTATTCCATGTAGAGCAGTTTTCATTATACTTGTTACTGCATATAATTATTTAGAAACCATCAACATATTATCAATGTAATTGTAAAATCATTACAAAAATAGTGCTCTCAGTGAGAAGGGGAAAGGGAGTGAGGAGTATGTGAGGGACGAGGTAAATGTGGTGTGGCAATGGTACATCACAATCAAATCAAAATGCCTTTACAGTCAAGGTAATATAAGTGTTCCCAAAGTACATCACACATAGGTAAGATTGATTTGTTCCTTTGTTCCTATGGTGTGTAGGGTATGGCGTAGTCTACGTTTCGACCCTGAGTACGTTAAAGGGTTAGTCTTGCCTCATGTTGGGGTCTTCATCAGGACATAGAGGAGAGCCTGGAAAACATGGCATTACCTAGTATTAGTTGACTATGTGGTGAGATGACACTTTAATATAGGCTAAATGTAGGGGTTACCTACATAGAGAATGACGGACGGCGAATCTTGCGTCACGTCTTGGGCTTGAGCTTGCTCCTTTCCGTTTCTGAAATAAAGTACAATGGGGGGAGAGGTTTTAGCTGGAATGCTAACGGCTAATTAGCCAACTGGCAAGGGGGATGCCATTGCACGTAAACTTACTGCGATTTGACTTCTTTAGAATGGATAGTGGGTATCGTTAATTCTTCATAAGGTAGGTTTCTCTGTACACCGCGCACCTTTCTGGAGGGATCCAGAGAGAAATCGAGGTCAGGGCTGATGATTTAAAAGAGTTGTTTAACACGTTAAAAGGTACAATGGGTCTGATAATGAGATTGGCAGACAGGACATCACAAAATTGGCAGATATCCCTTCCATCATATTACAAGTGCATTATAGCCTATGGCACTTGTGATACGGAGGACGTGATACCTGTCTGTTAAACTCCAAAAAAGGCCCTATGTAGTAACCTTGGGCATAGGTGCGAATTTTGTTGAGAGAGAGTTGGACCCAGTACTCAAAGAGTTCTCACTCCATGTTTCTTCTGAATCTGAATCTTTATTGGTTTTGGTTGGAGCACTGGTTACGTGTAGGCACTTAATGCAGAGCCAGCTTTCAGAGACAATATAATATACTAGTTGTTAAGGAGTCAGTTATTGAGTTAAGTCCATACAATGTTTAGACTGTAGATAGAGAAGCACATTTTTATAAAATGATTTTTAGGTTGATAGCTCCCTTTACCACTTGAGACAACAAGGAATATTTCTTGTTGAATATTATGCTGAAAATTAGACTTGGCTGTCTCTTCAGTCACCCCCAAACGTTTTGCCTTGATTCCTCCTTTTTTTTCTGAATTTGTTTTTGTTGGCCTTAGGACTCTTGCACTTTACCATTGCTAACTAGTGCTAAAGGGCTTATGAGCTCTCCTTGAATTATGGTAAAGTTGGCTAATGTAATTTACTTGTAAGTCCCTAGTAAATTGGTTCTACAGGTACCCAGGGCATGTAATTAATACTTACTAGTAGGCCTGCTGCACTTAGTGTGCTACCAACATTTAAGAAGCCTTTTTAAACATGTATCAGGCCTACAAGTGCAGCCTTTGTGTGCAGTTAAAAAACGAACAAAGAAAAACTAATTTCCCCTTTGTGCTCACGCTCTACAACCACTAATCATTTATGTCAATCAGAATGCATTGAACACATTTTCCGTGTCAATACTCTTAGGGTAAACCGTCAATTATGACTGTCTTCTTTATCTATAAAAAAATATAGTTATTTATTGCAATCATTCACATGCATATCATTATATCCACATTATACAGATTAGTAACTATACAACACATTGAAGAGCACATTAGAATCTGGGACTTAAAAATATTCAATATGGTTTATATCGAAAACCATCTGTGCAGCAATTACAGTGTTTCCTAGTAATTTTCTTGTAACCAGTCCTCTACTTGAATACATCTATATACATCATCAATTGTTGGCACATACAAATAATTATGAACAAACACTGTGTATCACTATATTATCACTTTACAAATTATGTTGATGCAACGTTTCGGCAGATTTTGGACTCAAATCCCCGTTTTCTTCAGGAGAAATTCACATAAAATCTTTCTATAAAAACTGATGTTGGATTTTTCCACTTCGTACCCCTATTCCTTTCCTGGAGTGTGTTTCAATAGTGGGGATATAATCAACCTGAGACCAGACTTGTCTTTAGATTAGACGGTAGACTTGTTCCTTTTAATATATCTTTTTCAAGTTTAGATATAGTTTTCTATATCCCAGATTCTAATGTGCTTTTTAATGTGTTGTATATTTACCAATCTGTATAACGTATATATATATGTTATGTTAAATGTTATGTTAAAACTCTTATACCGCGCACGTTCACCGAGACGGTTTCTTGGCGCTTATGCATATAATGATATGCATGTGATTTATTGCAATAAATACAAATATATTTTTTATACGTAAAGAAGACAGTCATAATTGATGGTTTTGATTAAGAGTATTGATAAGGAAATTTGCTCAGTGCATTCTGATTCACTTAAATGATTAGTGGTTGTGGAGTGGAAGCACAAAGGGGAAATTTGTTTTTCTTTCTTGTTTTGACCCACCCTGTCCTTTTTGGCTTTAAAAGGGTGACTCTCTAATATTTTTAGAGTATAGTTAAAAAACTGCCATTACGACCTGGCAAAATAAACCTTTTGGCCAGGCCCAAACCCTTTTTTTAAGACATGTAAATCAACCCTAGGGAAGACCTTAAACAGTACAATAGGCGGGCGCATTGTATTTAAAAACTTGGGCATGTACTTTTTAGTTTTACATATCCGGGTAGTGAAAAACTCCTAAATTAATTTTTCACTACTGCTTGGGCTACTTCTCCCATATGATAACATTGGGTTACTTTATTGCTTTAATAAGTGCTTACTTTTGTGTGGAAGCAGACATAAATGTCATGATGGTGTCTAAGTAATTGTAATTTAAAACGATTTTAATGATAAAGTCGGATTTTAAGTCACAATTCTGAAAATTGCACTTTTAGAAAGTTAAAACAAACAGAATGGGTTCCATGGGACTCTCTTGCTATTCAGTCCATTTAACTCTCTCTCTTGACACTTAAAACAATTTACTCCATTTGTCTTTACACCTAAAACAATTTACTCCATTTTTTCTCTTAAATAGGTAAAGTTTGAAAAAAATACAACAGTTCAAATTGTATTCACTACACTGATTACTATGTTCAACTGATTGAATAACAAATAATCCCTTTTACAACATTTTGAACTGTTGTTTTGTTATGGAACTTTGAGATTTCCCGCTTGTGCATTTGTATTACTGTGTATGTTGCACATCACTGTGCCTTTGAACACTGCGCTATATGCACGAAGTTTGGTTTATATATTTAATATATATAAATATATATACCTATTTTGGAGCACAAATGGAGGAAATAGTTGTTTGTGCCGAGAGAGTTACTGTGACTAAATAATAAAAGTGTCCCACTGAACCATTCTGTTAATTTTCACTTTTTATTTTGGTTCTATTATTGTACACAAGGGGCAAGTCCTGTGTATGATTATACTTCTAGAAAGTTGCCATTTTGCTTGGCATAACCATTTGGTGCCTGCAGCCTGTTCCTTGGTCACATGACTAGGTGTATTTAGCAGTTGGCCTTTGCGTAGTTCTCTCAGATAGCATAATAATGGAGAGTCTGTGTGTTGACAGGATGGGCTATCCTGGCTTGATGTGGTGTGGTCAGAGCTGTCTCCTACCATACTTGCACTTCAAAGGCACTGACCCTGCTCACACACAAAGGACATCACAAAAGCCTATAATGCCCCCAGACAGACTGGGACTAGGACAGGGAGGCAAGAATTTCCAGACACTTCTGCAAGAGAAAAAGTCTAGTTGCTTCTCCCACTTCAAAGGGTTACCAGATTTAAAAAAAAGAGGACCCCAAGACCCAGTCTTTAATACACTCCTGAAAATGTGGATACTACAGATGGACTGCCCGGTTGCTGGAGGGCTTCCCTGCTTTCTGAGAAGGAAGACTGTACCTGCATCCTTTATCCCAGGCTGACGTGACTCCAAGGGTCAGTGGAACGACATGCTGCTCAGAGCTACAGGTACACAACGAGTTCCAGATGTCTTAGTGTAACTGCCTACTTGATCTGCTCAGGGCTGGACTGGGAACAGAAACCAGCCCTGGCAAACTGTTCAGCTGCTCCCCCCCCCACTCCCAGGGTGAGAGGGAGTGTAGCCGAGCAGTTTGTGAGGGCCATTTTCGGATGATTTTGTTACCGCGGCCCGATATTTCCGACCCCCGGTAACAAAAACGGCCCCCCAGGGGCCCAAAACTGGCCCCACCCTAGCGGCCAACCAGGGAAATGCCCGGTGCCCGCTATGGCCAGTCCGGCCCTGGATATGCTGCAACTCAACTTGACCTGACTTTATCATTAAAGAGGATTTAGAATTACACAAGGTTTATTTTGCCAGGTCAAAATGTCAGTTTACACTTCACTACAGGCCACAGTGACAGACCAGGAGACATATTAAACAATTTACTTTAGAAGTTGGCACAATCAGTGCTGAATGCCCACAAGTAGCATTTATTTCACAGGCCATGGGTGCAAGTCTTACCATTAGCAAGGGACTTGAAAGTAAAATAAACGTGTCAATTAGGTGTCAGACAATTTTACAGTGTTTTAGGGTTGGAGCAGAAGCGTTTAACTCTGGTTAGCATTGGTAAAGAGAACTAAAGTCAACAAAACAAATTCAGCAAACAGGAGGAGTGAAGGCAAAACATTTGGACAATACTACTCCAACGATGACAGCACTATCAAGAGTTTGTTGAAGCATAGTGCTAAAATGCACGCAATTTATGAAAGGTATATAGGTTTTCTCTCAATACATGATGATGTAACTTAATCACTTGTCAGAAATATCTTACTTTCATTGAAAACATATCCAATGAGTAGGTGACAGGATCTTCTCCACAAAGAGGTGGAAGAGGTCCTTGTGGAGGAGATACTACTAATAAATACAACACTGAGGTCATTATTAGCCTAGAATCCCACTTCCAATTGTCAGTACTTGAAATTAGGTTACACTTTGTAGAAATGCCCAAATTTACAATTCTGAATAAAACGGCTTCTTGGTCTACTAGAGTCATGGAACTTAGCAAGCATACCTACGGCTAAAGAATACTTCAAATCAATAAGAAACAATATTGATATTCGTTTATAAAACATATTGCTGCACTCTGTTATACATATGTGCAAATAATACTGTAATGTATAGGAATGCATTACTATGATTTCACTTAGGTATCATGCCATGTAATTTCCCCTATTTCGCCCTAAGTACACTATATGCATTGTGAGTTTGGTAGCCCCACACTGCACTTTACCCGTATTTAAAAAGGTTTGTGCCCAATAGACCATTGTACACAGTGTTCCACATGTAAGCTTCTCACAAGATTGTGTTTGTTTCTTTGCAGATTATTTATTACGTGCAAATGCCATACAAACCAAACCTAAAAAGCTCACTTACATTTCTATTTGTGTGTTTTGTTGGAGCATGTTTGTGTCTCTCACAGAGTATAAATGAAATAAATGTATTGACATCTCACACACAGTTTTCTTATAGGTGGTGTGAATCAGAATTCCTCAAACAGACACTTATGAGTGTGAGGCAGCAATTATTAGTAAAACATTTTAATGTTTAGTGTCCTATGGTGTTCACATACTGGTTCATGTTATGGCAGCTGTGACTGCTGCAGGGGACTTACTGTTCTTTTTGTACTTAAGCAAACAAAGCTGTTGAAGGTCTACACACAGAGCAGGTTGATCTGAAATGCAGGAACCAAACAGAGCTGGTGGTATATGAACTATCACTGAGAGAGCTGGCAGTGTACTGCCTAACTCCAGTTCTCTGAGCATCTGTTATGCCTGGATAATGGAGGGACTGTGTTCCCTCTGTGCTGATGTAATACAGTGACATTGCACCACGTGTGAGGTCTAGCTGAGATGTCAGCTGGAGTCAGTTCATGTCCAAGTCTTCATTGTCAACTGAGCCTGACCTCTTTGGGATGGGTCATAGGCTGTGTACTTTCCCAATTACATTTTCTGGACATCTGCTGAGATGGGCTCTGACTGTGAGCCGGAGGCCACTCACTTGAACCTTGCTCCATCTTTCTCCTGTGCCAATTAATACATTGTTACCGCCATATTCATGAAACATAATTGGTGTATTAGCAACCCTTTTTGTTTAATCTTCCGTAAATTGAATCATGCCATCAGGGCCGGACTAGAATCCAAATTTAGACGTAGCAGAAATGTAACTTACCGTTGCAGGAACCGCCAAGAGTTCTGACGTGCAACTCCATTCTATTTTATATTTCCCTCCAGTTTTTTGTTGTCCATTACCAGCAGGTTCCTCAACTACTGGGCACAAGGGTTTATGTGGGAGTGCTCATCTTCATGATAAGTCTTGAAAATTTAAACTGGAAGTATGACATTACAAGGCTAATCTTTACCACTCATGTCATTTCCACGTAGATGTCTTTACCATGCATGCCTTTATCACACATGTATTTCAGGTAAGTAAAACACCTATAGATGTGTGAGTATGTGTGTGATGTGCACGTGTGTGTGTGTGTGTGTGTGTGTGTGTGTGTTTGCATTGTTTTATTTAAACATTTTCTTAACTTACTTCTAACCTTTCTTCACCACTACCCACCCGATGATCCTAAAAGTATCCAAACCTCACTTTACCACTACCCACACCTAAATTCTAAAATTACTTCACCTCCTCTTACCATTACCCACCCTAAATATTACCCATCCCCCCCTTTACCAGTACCCTCCTCTGAACCCTAAAATGACTTCCCTTTACAAAATGTTTATATATAAGCCAACCAAATTGACAGAGGGACCCTCCTACAGAAAAAACTAATTGATGCTCAGGGAGAGGGGCAGACCTTAGGAGTTACAGGTCAAGGGAGTAACTTGGAGAGAAAGTGTAGGTGTATTACTACTTTTAGTAGACAATCTCAGGCTATTAAGAAGATGGTCAACCAGGAATGGCCGATAGTTATGACTGACTCTGTACTGAATGTAATATATCCACATAAACCCAATTTCACATTTCGTAAAGCCCATTCGATGAGGTCAGATCTGGTGAAGACTAGTCCGGAATTGTATATTAAGAACAGCTGGCCCTCATCTAGGAACGTTTTTTTTAAATGTAGCTCATGCCGAGCATGCAAATTTGGCACCAACACCGTGTCATATACAAATGCATTTTCGGACAATCTAATTCACATTAAGGGCCACTACACGTGCAAGACTGAATTCGCCGTGTATGTGCTAAAATGCATTTGTGGGTTGAAGTATGTCGGCAGCACAAAGTTACCAGTGCAAGCTAGAATACTGCAGCACTTGCGAGCCAGGGTCAACTCTGACCCCACATACCCAGTGGCTAGACATGTCAGAGCAGAGTATGGAAACAACTTGAATGTGTTGCAGTATTTTGTAATAGACAGCATTCCAAAAAGTAAAAGGGGCGGAGATAGAGAGAAACAGCTACGCCGATTGGAAACCAAATACATTGTAGAACTAGAGACTAAAAGTCCACATGGTCTCAACATCTGTGAAGACTTGCACCATTTTCTTTGAAAGAATGGGCCTAACATGATATAATGAAGATTTTTAGTTGTATTAATTCTGTTTAACAGCTATTGAGATTGGTTTTAGATATTTATCATATTTATTACGTTGTGGTTTTAGATTTATTTATTTCACAGGACAGCTGGGCCGGAATGGCTTTAAGCTGAGTTGGAAATGGATGGGTTTATGACCAAAAAGATGATATTCAGTGAAAAGAAGTCTAAGGTAACCATGATTGAGTGTTATATATTGCATCAATATCTACATTGTTGATTTAGGTAATGGAAGGATTGAAAGCATTCTCGTTCATCTATAATTTTAAGGTGTGGTAATATTCAATGTTTAAACTGCTTGTATTTTTCGAAAGAAAACTATATGTATTTGTACAGTAAAAAGAAATGGATTGCTAGCTATATTTATTTTGGCCTATTTTACCCTGATCCCCTGTTTTTTAAATTTATGAAGGTACTAGACTCCCGGCTGGGAGTCTATTAATTGTTCTGCACTTATGCACTTTATTCTGGCACAATAGCATTGTTTTTTGCACATTGCGATGGTAGCCATCTATAAGACATAAATAACAAACAAGCGATATCATGTATGGAGAACATATAATAGCTGCTAATGTCATTATGGTTTGATTGAATAAGAGACAGAAAATTATTGATTGTATTTTTATTATACATCAATTGATATCTGCTTTTAAAACACTTATTTATTAGGATGTATAACTTATTTTGTACATACTTTTTTATATATATTGTGTTTTACAATGACATTCTTTGATATATCAGGATATGGCGATTTTAAGATGAGTCTCGAAAAATGGAGTCTGTCTTTTATGCTATGAACTCCCATTAGTATTTGCTTACTTCAGTCTGTTGTTTGTTTTAATGAAATTGATGGCAACCAGGGATTGGTAGTACTGAATTTAAAATCTGGAGGGGGTGTAAACACTAGTTGACCAGCGAACAAGGCGACTGGGATCGCCGAAACGCATTTGGTGGAGGGCACAGCAATGCACTTGAAAAAAAGAAAATATTAATAAAGTTACCAGTGGCTGCTGTGGAATCTAAGAGTCCGTCTCTCTCGTCTTTTTTGGGCGTGACAACAGAACACGTAGAGTGGAAATTATATATATATATATATATATATATATATATATATATATATATATATATATATATATATATATATATATATATATATATATCCACAAAGTCCACAAAGGTGCAATCTTCAACACATCCGCTTGCGCGAGTGAAAGAAAAGATCACGCAACTCCAACGTGCAGATTTGGCATAAGTTCTTTTAATCCAACAGAGCCACTAGATCCGATGCGTTCGTCAGACATTGATTTCTCCACAGTTTAAGTACACATTTTGTTCTTGATTTTTTTCACCATTTTTTTGAAAACTCCCACATGATTAATGGACATAGAGGACACACTACAAAGTAAAGGCTTAGCGGTCTGCTTTTCCTTAATGCCAAACTATTTTACTCCACTTAAAATCAATTTGCCAATGGTTATAACTGCGATTGTGTGATTAACACAGTGATTTAGAATTTTTAAATAAAACATTGTAAAATTCACATAAGTGCACATGTCAAGATGTAATAAACAAATATATACAAGTGAGACTATGCGCCTGTTGAAAAAAGAACATCGTCCACATTCCTGCATAAATGCAATGGTGAACACCAATAAAAGAAATTAATCACAGATTAAAAGACCTCATTATGGTTTCTTATATAAATATCTGATAAACAGAGTACATGTATAAATTAATGTCGGTATTGAAATGTGCAAAATACGCTGTGCAAATGATTAGCAATAAAGTGCATACTTTAGATGTGCAAATACGCATCATATGTAAACAAATACTCATAGTGCAAATTAGACACAATCCCAACAATGTAAATACATTAATAGAGACTCTGTAAGATATTATAAAGTGCATAAATGCATAATATATTGATTGACCAATAATAGACGATAAATGTTCATATATTGCAGGCATGTGCAGTCAATACAAAAAGTCGCATTAAACCAATATTGGAGAAAAGAAAATTGAGGGATAAATCCCCCAAATGGCCAAATTAGTCAGCAGACCACCATATGGCTGAGATACCCGCCACCCCCTCTCGACCTAATCCCCAAGGATGGGAAACTGGAAACTGTTCTGAACTTTTGGAAGGCGGGAGGGAGTGACCCTTCCCGGCCGTATTTATTAAAATATGAAACAAAATTAAAACATTAAAATAACAGTTTCATATTATGTACAATTTCATTTCCACATTTCGATGTTTGGCTAACCTTAACAGATCTCTAATACAAAGGTTCTCCTAGCCGAACTAACATCCTACAAAACATTTGACTTGAAACTGTACATCCTAACGTTAAGGGCCAACGGCAAGGTCGTAACCGGTGTCAGATCCCTAAACCAGAAATACCCCCCTCACTTATGAGGGGGGCGACCGCACAGAGGCGTACCTCAAGTGCATCTACCAATTTCCCTTTGACTTGACGGGGGCCCCAATGAACTCGACGCCATTTAACGGTCGTCCGAGGACTCGTGTGAGGTGTCTAAAAGGTAGCGTAAACCCCCTCCCAAACCCCACACAACTTACCCCATCTGCCGTCGCAGATTTCCTGGCCCCGGGAAATTCCCCAGGAGGGCCCGTAGCCCCTCCTATCCAGGAAGGGGCCTTGACCGCCTTTCCTTTCCTTCCGGCGGCCCATCCTTAGAAGGGACCGCCTCCCCGTTGAGGGGCCAGTGGCCACCTCCCCCGAGCGCTCCCATCCGTAATGGGTGATGCCCCCCCCATAGGGATCTTCCAATTACTGCTCACCGATCATGACCTTACCGCCCGACCAAAATAAATACGACATTTAACTAAAAAACTAAATTACAGAACAACCATAACTATTTCACGTATGATTACTGATCAACACTACTGCAGAATTACTTTATTTGAAAAAACATACTGTAAATGACCATTCTTTATTGCATACTCAAAATAACACGACAATCATCACAACCTGCAAGAAATAGAGTTACCACATTAAAACTTTATTTAAAACAACTGGCTGTCCTCAGGGGCTGGTGGGTGGGTCAAAATTGGCTCTTCGTTCCGTCTCGAGCTCACGTGCAGCGGGGAGGTGCAGCTTCAGAGCACAGGAACAAGAGGATGCTTTCTTGGCTTGTAGCTCCTTTTATCCGTCTTCGGGCGGGCGTAAACCCGCCCCCGCCTGCCCCCCGGGGGCGTGGCCGGCGGTATCAGTGTCTAGGACAACCCACTCCAGGGCGGGAAAAGGCGCGCCCCGGCTACGCCGCTTCGGGCATACCAGCCGGGACTCGCCCCCCGCCCAAGATGGCCTCCCGGAGGGATCGGGGTACTCCACCATACGTTCGGGGGGACCGAGTGGTCGCCCCTTTCCATATGGCTGAGATACCCGCCACCCCCTCTCGACGTAATCCCCAAGGATGGGAAACTGGAAACTGTTCTGAACTTTTGGAAGGCGGGAGGGAGTGACCCTTCCCGGCCGTATTTATTAAAATATGAAACAAAATTAAAACATTAAAATAACAGTTTCATATTATGTACAATTTCATTTCCACATTTCGATGTTTGGCTAACCTTAACAGATCTCTAATACAAAGGTTCTCCTAGCCGAACTAACATCCTACAAAACATTTGACTTGAAACTGTACATCCTAACGTTAAGGGCCAACGGCAAGGTCGTAACCGGTGTCAGATCCCTAAACCAGAAATACCCCCCTCACTTATGAGGGGGGCGACCGCACAGAGGCGTACCTCAAGTGCATCTACCAATTTCCCTTTGACTTGACGGGGGCCCCAATGAACTCGACGCCATTTAACGGTCGTCCGAGGACTCGTGTGAGGTGTCTAAAAGGTAGCGTAAACCCCCTCCCAAACCCCACACAACTTACCCCATCTGCCGTCGCAGATGTCCTGGCCCCGGGAAATTCCCCAGGAGGGCCCGTAGCCCCTCGTATCCAGGAAGGGGCCTTGACCGCCTTTCCTTTCCTTCCGGCGGCCCATCCTTAGAAGGGACCGCCTCCCCGTTGAGGGGCCAGTGGCCACCTCCCCCGAGCGCTCCCATCCGTAATGGGTGACGCCCCCCCCATAGGGATCTTCCAATTACTGCTCACCGATCATGACCTTACCGCCACAGGCCGGATAGTTGACCGGCTATCCGGACCCCCCACAACAACTCCTACCTAAAGGTCATGTTTTAAACTCTTCAGCCAAGCAATGAGGTCCCCTATGAGTAACTCATTCCCCACCCGGGACAAATGGACCCCATCTTCAATATACATACTGTCCCCCTTGATACAACCATGCGGAATAGACTGCAGTGCATTTGAACGAAACAGTCTACCCAACTTGTTATTTACTTTCTTCACTGAGTGGTTCAGAGCAGAAACCGAAATCGCCCCCCGCCACACTTTTCGTGGAATCATATGGGACCATGCAATTGTGCACCCTGGAACTCTCCTCGCCAACCAACTTACAGTGGAAAGCATTGCCTCGAGAAGCAGTCGTCTACCAGTGGTCACCAAATCATTACCCCCAAGATGGACTATGATTACAGACGGCGGTGACCTTGTCCGCCCTAACAAACCCTCGAAAAAGGATTGAAACTGGTCAATACAGAGCCCGCCCCTTCCGTAGAAGGTCACCCTGTACCCGTATTCCCCAGCCATGTGAATCATGTCACCTGCCTTGAATACGTCCGCGGCACGCCTCACGTATGAGTGGCCCACGACCCACACCTCCTTTTTCGCAGCCGGTGATGTCTGACCGCTGGTGCCCAGGTGTCGGGTCGACTGCACAGTCCGCCCCGCCTCGAAAGCTTGCGCAACTGAAAACCAAACAAAACAAGAAGCGTGAGTACATCATTACAGCTTCACAACATGTGCAACCGCACATACCTCTTGTAACAGTTCGAGGACCAACGCCCCAAACGCTTTACTTTTTCAACACTCAGACCCCTGGCTGTAGCCTCAGTAGCAGCCCCTATCCGAAAGGAGTGGGTCCCGAACTCGCCGGGGTTCAAGCCCGCGGCCGAAATTGACATCGCAAGCACCCGCTGGAACTGAAACCTCGTCAGTGGGGTGGCGTCAGCGTGTCTCAACAAGGTCCCCCCCATGATGCCACCCTCTGCGCTAAATATTCCTCTACGCAAACAACAGGGCACATGGAAGACCCGGGAGACCTCCGAATGATGATGCAGTCCCCAGTCGCACCCTGATCGGTTTTGGACCTGACAAACGAGACAGTCATCGTCTCCACCTTGACCTGAATGTGCTCTCGGCACAGTCCCCCCATCGTATCCTGCTTGTTCTTCGCCACTAGTTCGCTTACCCGCATAGCCCCATGGAATGCTAGCGCAAATGCGGCTCGGAATAACACTGTTTCATACCGGGATGAACACGTTGCAGGGAGCACGGCCAATAACAAGGCCAACCTATCCAGACCTATCGGGTGCCTCTCATCTACTCTGCGACCCTCAAGGCGTTGCCACCCACGTAGCGCTTTCTGCACAACGAAAGACGCTGTCGGGTCCTGGATCCCATGAGCCTTTGCCATAAAGGAAATGGCGGCCCGATGCCTCTGGGCCGTAGCCACTGATTTGCCTGCCTGATGTAAAGACAGCAAAAATCTTACGACAAGCTCTTCCTGTCCCCAAAACTCCCCCCCAGCAGAACCCAAAAAGGACCAATAGGAACGGAACGCCCCTTCATATGCCTTCCTTGTCGTGGGTGCTAAACTCTCTCCCACGAGGTTTTGTATTTCGGGGCACCGAGAGACCAGAGAGCTTCGGGAAAGGGTGCCGCCACCGGGTCCGCTGTGGGCAGAAAACCCCAGAAGGCCTGCATACGGAAACGAGAAAGTTCATCAGCCGCTTGATTCAGCACCCCCGGGACATGTCTTGCCCTAAAGAGCACATTCAACTGCATACACAATAACACAATTTCTTTGAGTAGTCCCAGAATCCATTTGCAACGTGCTGCCTGACTATTGATACACTCAACCACAGTCATGTTATCAGACCAGAACACCACAGAGTGATCCCGAAACCCCTCCAGCCATGTTTTCAAGGCCACCAAAATAGGGAAGAGTTCAAGAAAAGCAATGTTACTCGTCAGCCCGCACTCGCGCCACCATGACGGCCATTTTTGAGCCGACCATTGTGCACCAAATATGGCACCGAAACCTATACTCCCCGCCGAATCTGTCCAAAGCCCCAGCTCCTCGGAGGACACCGCTGGTTTGTTCCAGACAATTCGACCATTGAAATCCGCCAGAAATGCCAACCAAATGCGCATGTCCTGGCGAACCTCTACCGAGAGTCTCGTGCGGTGATGTCCTTCCTTCAGGCCGACCATGGCTTGTGCAATCGAGCGGGAAAAGGGGCGGGCCATTGGCATTACTCTCAGGGCAAAATTCAACTGGCCCACCACATGTTGCAATTGATGCAGGTTTACTTTCGTCGCACGAATACATGTTTCAAGGGATGTCCTGAATTTTAACACTTTTTCCCTGGGCAATCGAAAACAACCTTCTACTGAGTCGAGCTCGATCCCCAGAAACTCGAGCAAAGTTGAGGGACCCACAGTCTTACCTGGCGCCAATGGCACCCCAAAATGATTCATTAAGACACAAAATTCATGTAAGGCCTTTCCACATTCAGAATCCCCGGCTGCCCCCAAGAACAGAAAGTCATCGAGATAATGCATAACATGCTGAAAACCCGTCTTCCTTGTGAATACCCATTGTAAAAAACAACTGAACTTTTCAAAATAGGCACAGGATATAGAGCACCCCATCGGCATACATCTATCCATGTAATAGCGACCCTGAAACATAAAACCAAGGAGACGCTGATCGTCTGGTTGCACCGGGAGCAACCGGAACGCTGACTCGATGTCTGATTTAGCCATCAGCGCCCCGGGGCCCAGGCGATTCAACATGGCGACGGCCTCATCGAAAGATGCGTACCGCACCGAACACACTTCCGGGTCTATCGCATCGTTCACGGAAAGACCCCGTGGGGCTGACAAGTTATGTATTAGCCGAAACTCCCCCGGGTCCTTCTTGGGGACCACCCCTAGAGGGGAACAAACAAAGTTAGCAACTGGTGGCACATCAAATGGACCGGCGACACGACCTCGAGTCACCTCCTTCCCAATCTTTACCTGAACCACCGCCGTATGCTGCAAGACCGACAGTTGGTTCTTACAGTTAGCTACACCCTGAAAATCCCCCACTGGGATGCGGAAACCATATGAAAACCCGTCCCGCAACACCCCAGCGGAAGCATGATCCGGGTATTCGTTGAGCCAAGGAATCATTGCCATGGTATCAATCGGAGTAGGTAAAGGCGCCCCTCGGACTATTTCAGACCTGTTTGGCACTTCCCCTACCACCGTTGTCACCCGTCTTGGCTCTGCACATGGACTCAGGATGGGATGACTGCCCACACCCCCCACATTCATGTCTGAACTTGCATGACCCCTGGGGCCTCGTACATTTTCCCCTGTTAAAATTCCAACAAATCCCCCTTTTACCTGTGTTGCCACTCGGCTTCGAGTGGTTCTCGTTACCTGCACCCGTCCGAAAGGGTGTCCCAGAGGATTGGCGGGAAGATTCACCCCCGTTACCCCCTGACAACGGCACTTTTAACATTCCTGAACTCTCCATTTTCTGCCAAGAAACGGAGTCGAAACAATCCCATGTTAGAACTGGGTCGTGCTCTTTAGCTTTTCTAAAAATATTGTCATAACAGAACCACTGATTACCCCCGTACGCCAGAGAATACTCCATGATACGTGACTGATAAATAGGCAACTCGGTCAACAATTCGGGCCTGCGCTCACCCATGATGGAGGTAAAAATGCCCCACGCTCTGCCCCAAGTACCTATATTTTCATCAACCTTAAAGGCGGCCATTTTTGCGCGCCAAACACTCGGATGCATGAGCTCCTTTTGGCTCTTCACATGCTCCATCTCGTAATGGTCGGTAAGCAAAGAAAACATGTTCACATACTTATCCGCCCAAATCTTTTCCTTAGTTTCCAGTGGCACATGCTGGGCAACTTTCTCCCTTCGTGAAGGTACAGACCCCTCCCCCGCAATCGGCAATGGCCGCTTACCTGAACTAGATGCTGCACTTGCTGCCAAACTTGGGCCTGCTGCACTTTCAGCCGCCGGAACCTGTGGGGGAACAGAAGATGGTGCCTTCGCAGCCTCTCTAGATTCCCGCAGTTGTCTCATTACTGCCCGGGCGTCGTCAGCCGTGGCGCCCTCACTATCTTTTCCCAACCACGCTGCTAATTGCGCCGCCAACTCGGGAGGCATATCTTCCCCGTTTACGGGGGTGACCACCACGGGGATCGGATGCCCCTCCTTCGGAACCGAGGTTGGCTCCTTAAGTGGAGTATCGGGAACCGGGGTTTCCACCCCAAGTGCCCCCCTTTTGGACCTCTTGCCTCTCCCGCTAGGGACTACTCCTGGCAAAGCTGGTCCGATGACTCGCCTCGGTCCTCCCTCCCCGTTCTTAGCCGCCATCTGCTTCTTCAAATCGGCTACCTCCTTTATGAGCATGCGGAGCATCTGATCGGTCCCGACCCGCTTTCCGACCTTCTTGCCCGGCATTCTCAAGCGAAGATGTCTGTAAAACAAAGAGAAAGATTACAACGCTCAAAATTGGCTCTTCGTTCCGTCTCGAGCTCACGTGCAGCGGGGAGGTGCAGCTTCAGAGCACAGGAACAAGAGGATGCTTTCTTGGCTTGTAGCTCCTTTTATCCGTCTTCGGGCGGGCGTAAACCCGCCCCCGCCGGCCCCCCGGGGGCGTGGCCGGCGGTATCAGTGTCTAGGACAACCCACTCCAGGGCGGGAAAAGGCGCGCCCCGGCTACGCCGCTTCGGGCATACCAGCCGGGACTCGCCCCCCGCCCAAGATGGCCTCCCGGAGGGATCGGGGTACTCCACCATACGTTCGGGGGGACCGAGTGGTCGCCCCTTTCCATATTTAGCCCACAATGTCTATGTTCTCAATGAAAAGTACCCGAAAAAATGGTAGCTACTAAAAATAGTGAGGGTGTCATATAGTTACTGCTTTTCTATATATTGTGTTAAGTTAGCATGAGTTTATTAAATGTTTAAACAACATATTTTCCTTCGGCTTCAGTTTGCACACGACACATAATTGTTATTGTAGCTTTCAACCTAGACGAAAGATGTGATTTATTTGAGAATAATATGTTATTGCTCTGATATCAGTTGTGCTTGGTACACTTGGTACACTGTCTGCACACTGAGATCTGAACCCTCTAAGAATAACCTAACACAAGGTTGCTGGGAGGCCTGATCCTCGCACCACATTAGACATAACACAAATAAAGTTGCTGCCAACATTGGGCTCTACGCGGGTTTAAGATAGAGTTACTGAGAATGCACAAACATACTTGATGGTGCTTCGCATGCAGAGAGCTGGTAGCTGATGATGTGATCTTCTTCTACTGACATTTAGAGGTATGGGCCCGCCCTGCTAAAACCCAAATGAGACCTTCTTAGATATAATATAGTATGCTAAATAGGGTGCGCGAAATATAGGTGATACAGATTTCTATTGATTTTTGCATTATAATATGCTATCACCGTTCGCTTACTATGGATTAGTGACTATGCTGATAACTCTGATTTTTATAATATGTATTCTGGTATTATATAAGATACTGCGTTTAAGAACCTTGCATTGAAAAATAAATATTTCAAACTTGCACGTGTCTTCTTTTACTCCCCGTTCTGGTTTGAAATGATTATAGAGCGAAAGAGTGTTCATGTGTTCCACGATACCTGAGGTAACCCAAGTTCATGTTCTGGTTTGTCTAAGTCATTGGGAGTTTGTTATGACCAATGAGACACTGTAGCTAGTTCGGTAAGGGGATTTTGGATACTAAGGTGAGTTTTGGGTCACCCTAATTCACTGAGGTTCTAGATCTCTGTGCACAGTTCTGTGGGAGAACGGAAACCCTGCTACATGGCGCCCATACGTTGTTGGCCTTATATCATGACACTCGAGTAGTATATCATTCAAACCATAACCCCTTCATTCCCGTTTCCGGAAAACGGTGGTGTCGGAAAAACCTACCTATTTTTGAAATAGGTCTTTTCAAGCTTGAATCTATCTAAAACGGTTTCCTTGAATTACTACCCAGTTGTGCTACAAAGTAATCTTTGTTTTTTCACGTTCCTGTGCAGTCATGGCACAAGCCGTGGACATCCCGCAGCATAGTCGCATTGCAGTGCGTGATCATTTGCGGACTTATGATGTCCCTTTGGAAGGCTTGGCTGTGGTTCTGGTGGTGAGTGCGGAACATGCTTACCCGTACGAACTGTTTTATTCGTGGGTGACATTTCCGGCAGTGGCTGCAAATTCTGTTGTGTTCCACTCGTACACTGCGTCAGCTGTACCTGCTGAATATGCTCCGTACAGAGCACAGGAAGTACCTGTTGATGTTTGGCAGCATGGAGTTTGGTTTGGTGGCGCCCTACCCCACTCTTTAACCGCTCCGAGGTTAGGTCCATTGTCCATTCCGGGCACAAATTGGCCCGCTTTGGCTGGATTTACTCCTCACCCTAATCACGCCGCTTGTAACTTAGCTGACCTTAGGCGACTTCATGTAGTCGCCATTGCCGTGATTAGAGCCCTTGTGCATTACACGAGTCGTAATGTTCACGGGGGTGCCCCCAGAGGTGCGGCCCTTCCGGCAGGGCAGGCTGGTTTGAAAATCAGTCCTGTCATGGTGAATTCCGTTATGGGCAAGAAGCCCCTAGATAAGGATGATTTTCCTTTTTGGCTTGCCGAGAAATTTGACCAGCTGGAGGCGGTGTTTCCTAATACGACTCCTGGTGAAAAACACTGGATTCTTACGCTTAGTTTGCCGAAAGATTTGGCCCCTGAACTTGTTGACTGTGAGACCTGGGGTAAGACTTTTGCGGCTGTCTATTCGAGGTGCTTTGGCTCCCCGTCTGTGTCCAATCTGTCTACGGTCCTTAAACGTGTTCAAGATGATCACGGGCCGGAATCGGCTGTTGAGTTGGGTATGTGCCTGTGTGGCTCCTTTGATGTGATTTGCGATCTGATCCTTGCGAATGTCAAGGGGGATGCTGTGAACTTTCAGGTGGCTAACGCTTTGGCGCTGGTTCCCAATGCCGAGAAACCCCGTCAGTTAGCGAGGATAATTGTGGCGGCTTATAAAACAGTTGGTCGCAATAGTAAGGGTAATAAGCCTTTTTCTACAAAGGAGAAAAAGCAGCCCCAGGGACAAGCTTCGGAAACTGACGTTCAACCCAAGTCCAAGAAACAAAATTGGCCTAAAAAACAGAATCAGGGTAAGTAACAGCAACAACAACAAACACAGGTCTCGTGTCCTGCGTCTCCATTGCCTGCGCAGTCGGAACGAGTTTATGATTTGCCCGACCGCGCGATGATTAAATCACCTGAACGTTTTCAGGCTTCTGACCAACGCTCTCCTCGTTCCTTTCAGGACTCATCGGCTCCGTCAACCGGTGGTGGAGGGGGCGGCAGGGGCCAGGGTGGCCAGCAAGGACGTGGTCAGCCCCGCCCGCGCAACGGTGCAGACAAGCAGGAGGGCTCTACGCCTCAGAGACAGCAGTTTGCCAAGCAGAAAGTTGCAGCCTTAACGGCGCATCGATATGCCCCAGATTGTGAGAACACGGCTTCGGAATCTGACTTGGGCTCTGACCTTGCTGGACAGCGCGGCGGAGATTACCATAGTGAGAGAGGCCCTCCGTCCACTACTGAAGGTGACAGCGACTGACTCTTATGTTGTGATTGAAACAGCTGATACAAGAGTTGCTCCCCCTGATAGACTTTTTGAAATTGTCCTGTTAATTGAAGGTGACATACAGCGTACCATTAAAGGGGTATTTTGGGAAAATCTTTCGTCTACGTATGACATTTTGCTTTCGGAGGCTGACTGGCCCCCACCTTTTGTGCTCGCAGCTCCGAGAGGGGAGGTGGTAATCCTCCCCAGTTTCGCGAACACTGTTTCGAGAGTGGAAGCGCTGCACTTTGCAGAAGAGTGGGCTCTGGCGCTTGCACCGGCTGTGTACCGCAATCAATGTGGCTGGGATAAATTGTCCCCAAACCACAAGATTCCTTTACGGTCTCAGCCGCAGCCTCAACCTCAATATCCCATACGACGTGAAGCCAAAGCTTCAGTCGCAGCGATCCTTGAATAATTGGGATATCAAGGTGTAATTGAAACATGTGTGTCACCGATGAATAACCCCCTTTTTACTGTAAACAAGCCGGACGGCTCTTACCGTTTGGTTTTAGATTACCGGCATTTAAACTTGCATTGCCGTAACTGTGCAGTACAGAATACTCATGGCTCGGCCCTTGTAAATAGTCTTGTGCGTAAGCGGTTCAAAACCACGCTTGACATTTCCAATGGTTTTTATGCCCATTCATTGGACAGTCTGAGTTCCCAATGGACTTCTTTCACATGCGGCAGTGTCCAAAAAATGTTTCGGCGTCTCCCGATGGGCTATAAGAATAGTCCTGGACTATTTTCCGCCCGCATAGTCTCTCTGTTGGAGAGGGTCGACCCAGATGCTTGTTCCTATGTGGATGATATCTATCTCACAGACGACGAACTTTCGGAGCATCTGTGTCTAGTGAACAGTATTATTTGTAACTTTGCAGACATGGGTTACAAATTTAACTTTGCAAAATCGCACATTGCAGAGTACACAGTGTTGTTTCTTGGCTATGAACTAACCAATGAAGGAAAAGGCTTGGCTCCTCACTTCCTGGAGAAATGCGCACAGTTGAGCTCTCCGAAAACACTGAAAAAATTACAATCTTTACTGGGCTTTTTGAATTTCGGAAGGTCATACATTCCGGAATATGCCCAGCGTATGTATGCTTTGATACAACCATCTTTTTCCAAATCATGCTGGCTGCCTGAGCATTCAGCTATTCTGCAGTCTTTGCAAGCTGATTTGCTCGCTTCTGAATACTTACAGACTTTAAAGCTTTGCACCCTCGGTGGATTCAATGGGCTGCTTCCTTGTCATCCCAGGATGTCACGTTTATTTTTGACGCCACTTTACGGTCGCAGGAGTACTTACAGTATGAATTTGTTCATCCTGCTCCTTTAGCAATGTGGCCATTGGAGGATTTCCATTGCATCATTTACACTGATGGTTCGGCGCAGGTTGCGCATGGCTCTAAACATGCCTACGTTTCCGCTTGCGCCATTGTGGTCGGTGCCATGGTGAACGATGAGTTCAAGTCCAGTGTCGTGCACACGCAGACGCTTGGGGACTGCACCGCACAATTGGCAGAGCTTCGTGCTCTGATGCTTGCATTGGAGTACGCGGATCCTAGTGTGACGACTTTGATCGTAAGTGACTCTTACTTCTGTGTCCAGTCTTACAATGAGAACTTGTTCTTTTGGATTCAGAATGAATTTCGTGATTCCAAAGGTAGCACAATAAAACATAAAATTATCTGGGTCAGAGTGGCGGAACTCAAAGAAAAGTTGCCACTCGTGTTTGTGCTTCATACTCTTGGCCATCAGCGCGTGGGAGTCCACGCTGTCGGTAATTCGCTTGCTGATGAAGCAGCGAAGTCAGCACTATCAAAATACTTAGTTGCAGGAGTCACGAGGTCCAAAAGTAAGATAGATGATGACATCTTGGCGGCTGTTGCTGCCACTGAGAAGGGAGGTAAATATCCTGCGGGGTTCCCTTCGAAGTACACATACCACTTAAGTCCCGATAAGGTTCCTTATGTGAAAATTCCTGATGTTGGCGAACGTTTAATTCCCAACTCGGATCGCAGAGCTTCTTTTATTACAGCGGCTCATGAAGGTGTGGCGTCTGCGCATGCGGGCGTCTCAGCCACTGTAACTCAGCTACAACAGAGGTTCTGGTGGCGGGGACTGTACAAACAGACGCGTGATTATGTCCTTCAATGTGACATTTGCCAGCAGATTAAGCCTTTAACTGCTGCGCGTCCGCCTCAGACACAGTTGTACATTTCTAGTAAACCACTGGGGTGCGTTTATTTAGATCACTGCGGTTCTTTTTCTTCTGATACTGCATATAAGTATATCTTAGTAGCAGTTGATTCATGCACACGCTTTGTGTGGGTCTGGATCCATCGGAGCGCTGATTCACGGGCTGTCATTAAAGATTTGCGAGTCTTTGTAGGGATTTTTGCCTGTGGTACCTTCCATTCGGATCAGGGTCCGGCTTTCGCCTCTAAGGCGTATAAGGATGCTATGGTTTTGTTGGGGGTCCAAGACAAGTTTTTGTCTCCGTACAGACCCGAGGGAAATAGTGTAGTGGAACGAATGAACCGTGACTTAAAGCAATCTTTGACAGCTCGAGTTATAGGCACTGGCAGAAACTGGTTAGCCCACCTCAATGGCGTGCAGCGTGCGCTTAATAACCTTCCTAGAAGGTCTCTGGGTGGGCGGACCCCATACGAAATGCTCTTTGGTATCAAGATGTACGTCCCTGACCTCGACGGTCTAGACTGCAAGGCCCAGGCCGTGGCCTTTGACGTAGATGAACATTGCAATGTTTTACAGGATCTACAAAAGACCAGAGACAGTCTAGCAAAGGAACATTTGCCCTCCACATCGGATGATGCGTTGCAGATCCCGGTAGTTGGCTGGCTACCCCAAGTTGGAGAACTGGTTCGAGAGAAGATCGATAACAAGAAAGAGTTTGGTCCCTCATATTGTGCACCGGTTCGAGTTCTTGGAGTGAAGGGCACAAGAACAGTCATATTACCACCACTTCCAGGTCGTAAGGAAAACAGATTTATCTCTATTGACAATGTCAAGACACACAGGGTGGCCGATTCTTCATAGCATGACACCGGCTGTATCCTGTCCTTCCATGGTGAGGCATTCTGTGCTGGCTAATACTTCTGGTGCAGAACAGGAGGTGTCCCTCGAGATGCCTGCTATATGCAGTCCTTTACTAAATACTATTCCTGTTACTAACATTGATGGGCTGAACTACACCAATCCTGCTGATTTATCCATGCCAGGTTTGCAGACTCGTTTGGCCGACCAGTCCAGATTCTCTTTTGACTCTGTTTCGGAACTTTCAAAGAAACCCTCAACTATAGCAAAATATGCCACTCTATTTAAAAAACATTTTTTAATTCCCCCTTGGACATACATTTGGTTGATTCTATTTTCATTTTACCTTTTTATGTCAATGGGTTTTGTGTTTTATTTTTTCCGCCTGATCGATGGCCACTATGTCAAAGAAAGAACAGGAATTCGGTACCTTAATGGAACATTGGCCCCTCTTTCCTCTTCACATTCAGCACACAGACTGAAACGAGACTTGAATACAGTCAACATTACTGCTTGGCCTGTCCTTGATGGGATTGTGTGGGATGCGGTTAGATTTCAGATACATGGGCCCACTGAAGTGATTAATGTTCCGAATGTGCTTAGATTAAAAATGGGGGATGTGATTAAACAAAATATACGTTCTGATGATTGGGATATTCAGGCCGTAGAAGCATTATTCTCTGATCTAAAATATTATGCAGCTTTTGATGCTGAGGATTTATATTTAGATTCTATTAATTATGGTGATTTGTTTTGCTTCCAACATTATGGTAATCATTTTCTGCATAAGACTAATTCCAGGAGGGTTGCTGTAAATTACACACAGTTGGAACACTGCCCAGCTCAATTAGGAGGCAGTTCCAGTACATTTCTGAAAAAATACACTTGTTTTACAGACTTTAATCAATCAAATCCTGAGTCATTTTATTTCAAAATGACACAAAAGCCCATGTCCAAAGTTAGACTTACCGATACAAAATTGCTGTATTCGAAGTCCTTTCTAGAAAAATTAGCTGTAGATGGCTACGAGTTCTGGAAAGGAACAATTGACCTTAAATCAGTTTGGGGTACCAAAGATTGGCAGGTACAAGGCACTGAGGCTTTACACCGTGCATGTCTCATCCCGAATCACATGTTGTTTCTAAATTCTACTATTTCCCAAACAACATGCTTTGGATTGGCTACTTCTAAAAAATTAAATACACCAATTATCCCCGAATTGGAAGAATATTCAGGTTGGGGTAATTTTACTGAATTGTCTATTCGTGAGTTACAAACTCTATTACACAATTCATCCTTTAATGTATCCAGTTTGGATCCGAAGGGTTGGCTGATGTGGCAAAGAAGTGCTGATTCTTGCCAACGTCGTTTTCTGGGTTTGGCTGAAGGGTTCACACAAGTCAGACCTGATCCCCGTTTTGAAACTGATTATACTGTCACCACTTACTCTGTGGGGAAACTGTGTCAGAATTGGTTACAACATTCCACTTTAGCTGCAGTTAAACTACATTTGTCTCAGTTGACTGATAATGTGGATTTAAATAATTTTATAAAAGGCCCGGCTAAGGGTAGGTCTAAACGGTGGATTTATGCAGTTTACAATGAAATTTGGAAATTTTTGCAAATTGAGGCTGCTAAGCGCCTAAGGGCGATTGACCAAGCAAATTTGGAAAAAGTGCTTGCAGTTGTCGATAACAGTATTAACATGCTTTCTTCCCGAATTTACACGTTGAACAATATTGTCTCTTCTGTAGTTGACATTGTGAATGATGAGGTGTCTGTATTGTACCATGGACAAAATCAATTGCGTTCTGAGATGCAGTTTGCATGGACACTACAGACTCTTAAGGCGGGTCGCGTGCCCTGGAGTTACATGAACGTGTCATCCCTATTTGCCCTATTTAATTTGACTGACAAGCAGCGCAAGCTTTCCATGCGAGATGCATCATTTTCTATGTTACACATTGAGAAGTTAGAATCTTTGCCCTTTTCTGTAGCTGAGGCAGCTGCTGCTACTTGGCTTATCCATGGTGTTATTACGTTACCATTTGCTTTATACAAATTTACTAATTGTATGCGGTATATTGCAATAGGGCGATATGAACCACTAGGCAGTGCTTTCCTCCATGAGGCATGATCTTTACCATACACGTACAGATGCCTGAAGGATGGAAAGGAAGTGAATCTGAATGGTGAAGAATGCACACAGTCGCCTGACCGTTCACTGATATGCAGACACATCCAGTTACATGGTTCTTGTAATCAGGACCGGCCTAATTTAGCCTGTGTTTTAAAAGGCACACCAGTTCCTGCAATAGTTCCCACATTCACTTTATTGACAAACTGTAGTTATTTTTACTTTTGAATAACGAGGAGTGTTGTGGGTTAATGGTCGGTATCGCTTATGTGGTTACTGTATCAGAACGTGTGGTGTGTTGCAAGAACGTGTTATATCCACCCACGCATGGGAATTCAGATGTTTCCATCTAGCAGCGCATCCCAACCTTGAAAGCGGAGTTCAATGGTATGAGCAGAATAAGGGCTCTTTTGTCTCAAAAGGAAGTGGCCCTGAGCTCGGCCCGTGAAACTTATGTCCTTCACATAGCTAACACACGCACAGAGGTGCAGGCACTTTTAAATACTGACTTGCCGTTTCATTTCTGCGAATTAGTTCATCAAATCTTTAATGCTTTCTCCACGTCTGGCTTAGCTCATTTTTTTAAATTGGTTAGCAGTGGTCTCGTGACTACATTTGAAAAGATTTTTGGTGTCATCCCCGCTTTCTTCCATTCAATATTTTTGAGTTTGTTTGGAGGATTCCCTGTTTTGCTGGCTTTAGCTGCAGGCGTTTTGATATTATTCTGCTTCCTAAAACATGGATGCCCATCCTGCGCAAGAAGCCGCTCAGCCCCTTCTGACACTATTTCGCAACCGGATGCTTGATTACTATGGCACTCTGCCGCTTGCAACCTTAAGCACGGCATTTGGATTATCGTTTCGATTTTCCTATTTCACATGTGTCCAGCCTGTGTTTCATTGCCTGAGCTGCGATTTTGACTGGGCCATTGATTTGTGTCTCTGCTTGCCGTTATCTCCTGAAGTCGATTTTAATCACCTGATGGGCCCCGTAGTTGCTCACGAGTTGGTTTGTTCTGGCGAAAGGATTATGGCCTTGGCAGCAATGCATGGACTAATGGGTCAGTGGGACATACCCGCAGCGGCGCACGAGTTTCTGGCACATAGCGTTCTTGAGAACCCACCGAGTTGTCCTCTGATGTTGCTAGAGGGTCCGGTGCTGGAGGAGCACGTATGTTCTTTCCCATTGCTTAATTGGATGGCTGAACTGTTTTCGGATGATGACAGTGATTTCATGTTGGAAGCTGTGGCTACCTATTTTGCATATTCTATCCACCCATGAGTGGCTTTGGAGACTTTCACTATACTGGCACGTGACTTTTTAGTAATTCTGAATGGTGCCTTTTCTGTTACGGACATTCAACTTTATATGTTCTAGGCCTATGATTTTATATTTGGCCTCAAGTTCAAGACTTTTATTACATTTTGTTTGGCCACTATAGGCATTCATACATATTTTTGTATTGTTATTTTTTATATACATCTACATACATTTAGCTTGGCTCAATATTGTTGAACTCTGCTTTCATGTTATGCCTTTATTATATTAATGGCTTACTTTTTTTCACCGTCCTCGGATCATTGGGGGGGTGTCATATAGTTACTGCTTTTCTATATATTGTGTTAAGTTAGCATGAGTTTATTAAATGTTTAAACGACATATTTTCCTTCGGCTTCAGTTTGCACACAACACATAATTGTTATTGTAGCTTTCAACCTAGACGAAAGATGTGATTTATTTGAGAATAATATGTTATTGCTCTGATATCAGTTGTGCTTGGTACACTGGGTACACTGTCTGCACACTGAGAGCTGAACCCTCTAAGAATAACCTAACACAAGGTTGCTGGGAGGCCTGATCCTCGCACCACATTAGACATAACACAAATAAAGTTGCTGCCAACATTGGGCTCTACGTGGGTTTAAGATAGAGTTACTGAGAATGCACAAACACACTTGATGGTGCTTCGCATGAAGAGAGCTGGTAGCTGATGATGTGATCTTCTTCTACTGACATTTAGAGGTATGGGCCCGCCCTGCTAAAAACCAATTGAGACCTTCTTAGATATAATATAGTATGCTAAATAGGGTCCGCGAAATATAGGTGATACAGATTTCTATTGATTTTTGCATTATAATATGCTATCACCGTTCGCTTACTATGGATTAGTGACTATGCTGATAACTCTGATTTTTATAATATGTATTCTGGTATTATATAAGATACTGCGTTTAAGAACCTTGCATTGAAAAATAAATATTTCAAACTTGCATGTGTCTTCTTTTACTCCCCGTTCTGGTTTGAAATGATTATAGAGCGAAAGAGTGTTCATGTGTTCCACGATACCTGAGGTAACCCAAGTTCATGTTATGGTTTGTCTAAGTCATTGGGAGTTTTTTATGACCAATGAGACACTGTAGCTAGTTCGGTAAGGGGATTTTGGATACTAAGGTGAGTTTTGGGTCACCCTAATTCACTGAGGTTCTAGATCTCTGTGCACAGTTCTGTGGGAGAACGGAAACCCTGCTACAAGGGTGGGGGAAAAAAACCTGGATTGTACAGAAGTACTGATCCATAAAAATATATGGGAGGAAAAGAAAATCTATTCTATCAGAAACTAAATAGTAAGAACGGGCAGACAGACGGGAAACTCATGATGAATAAAATCCCATAGAGAGGAAAAATTGAATATTATAGAAAGACACGAAGGTCCTCAGTGGTGTTTAACCCATTCCGGAAACGGCTGTCTAATTCTAAAATAAATTGGGATTCCAGTCTTCTAAGCATTTTATCCCTGTCACCGCCTATACGTGGTTTGGGGATCGAGGCGATGACAAAGTAGCTCAGGCATTGAAGGTTTTTGTTATGAATGGCTATGAAGTGCCTGGCCACGGGATACGTGCCATCGTTATTAACAATGGCACGTAAGTGCTGAAGAATCCTGACATGTACCTGGAGCTTCGTGCTGCCAACATATCTGAGGCCGCAGGTACATGTCAGGACATAGACAGCAAAATCTGTCTTGCAAGTGTGTGACCCCTTAATAGCAATCATATCCGGATTGAAGGGTGTGGGGTATTTTGTCGTATTTACCCCAAACTTGCAGGCACGACAGCTGAAGCAACGGGTAAAGCCCGACCGCGATAACCACTGTTCTTTTTTGCCCAGATCTGGAAATTCCCTACTGATTTGTGATCTGAGGCAAGGACCCTTTCTATATGTTATAATGGGCCCGTCAGATAATCTGGGTGATAACACCAAATCCGTCTTAAGAACAGGCCATCTTTGTTTTATGATGGACCTGATTTTCCTCCACCTTAGTATATGCTTACTTCAGTCTGTTCTTTGTTTTAATGAAATTGATGGCAACCAGGGATTGGTAGTACTGAATTTAAAATCTGGAGGGGGTGTAAACACTAGTTGACCAGCGAACAAGGCGACTGGGATCGCCGAAACGCGTTTGGTGGAGGGCACAGCAATGCACTTGTAAAAAAGAAAATATTAATAAAGTTACCAGCGGCTGCTGTGGAATCTAAGAGTCCGTCTCTCTCGTCCTTTTTGGGCGTGACAACATAACACGTAGAGAGTGGAAATTGGATATATATATCAGCCCGAGGGGACCCGAGGGTGAGCTTTGGACCTCTTGTGCAAAGAAGGGAGTCTAATTATCGGAACCTGCAAATCTGCTCTGGAATTGGCAGCACCCCACGTTGCCCCCCACACCACCGACCCAGGTGCATAAACATGATGCACCCTGGGAGTTGGAGTCCAGTTAATGGATCCTGATGTCCAACAGGTGAGCCAACGACTTTAGGGGAGGAGCCCAGAGACGCCAGATTACATTTTAAGGCGGAACAGGACTGATAAACATTTTTCCATGACTCGTGTGGGTGCAGGGCACTGAGGAAGGCTCTTAGAACGCCGAAATGCATTTGCCGCCACTCACCATTGTATATCTGGAATAAAGCACCTCCAACGAACTCCCCTTTGGCCTTGTGTGAAGAGGTTTTGTGGATATATATATATATATAGCTGGAAATTTTACTGACATAAAACCATTGAAATTCCCACGTTATAGTTAGTTGGACTCACTATAACTTGCGCGCCTGCAATGCACTGCTAATGACATCACATATTACATCACTCATGACATGGTCAGTGACATCACTCATGACATCACTAATGACACCATCCTTGTGACAGACTGACAGACCTCCTTTCAATGTAATGTAACCCTTGAAACACATATTCAAAAATAGAAACTAACATTTTCAAAAAAATGGAGATACCCATAACGTGGGAATTTCAATGGTTTTATGTCAGTAAAATTTCCAGCTAACTATAACTGGTGTGAAACCTATGGTTTTTTCAGTGAATTTAATAGGTTTTTTAAATGCTAATTCCTAACTATAACTGGTGTGAAACCTATGGTTTTTTCAGTGAATTTCAAAGGTTTTTTAATAGCAAATTTCTATAGCTATGAAATGTAATATTTTTTATAATGAATCCTATATTGTATATTCATGTAATACAATTTTTTTATGTATATTGCTCATGGTTTTTAAAAAAAAAAATTCTTTTGCCCTGGAGCGCTCCCAGTGCTCGTCCCGGTGAGCGCACCGGTAAGCGCAGTCTTGCGGCGCGCCCCAGGGCGCGTAGCGGTGAGCGTCCTCTTAGGGCTATTGCCGCGAACAAAAACATCATCGTGACGTATCGCGTAGCCGCGTCCTCGTGATACGCACGGCGTAAACGCACCCGGAACCACTCAAGCGCATACGATCGCGCAACGTAAGCATCCAACGTGCTTACACGACGCGCCCCGGGGAGCACAGCGTAAGCGCGTCGGGTCATGTGACCTAAAAATAACACTTTTTATATGTTCAGGACAGTTTTGGTTTCCAAATGATGAAAGCCCTGGTCATGTGACCTGAAAATAACACTTTTCATTGGTTCAGGACAGTTTTTTTTCCTAATGATGAAAGCGCCCACCTTTTTTCCTCATTCTCACTTTGTACTTTGAGTGAAGAAGACCTGTTTGAAGACCTCTCTGTACCTTTTTGGACTGAAAAATGGCTTCAGTAGCAGCAGCAGCAGGAGCATCTCAGCCACCACCACCACCAAGAGGACCACCACAACACCACAGTGGTGGAGATAAAGAAGAGGAGGAGGAGGAGGGGAGGAGGACGTTCCTACCAGAAGATAATACCCCATATAGGCCAAAGCAGCACACTATCTGGGAGTTTTTTTCCATCCCAGAGGACCTCAAAAAAGTGAATGCGCCAAGGGTTACTTGCCTAATCTGTGGCATTGAACTTTCAAGGGGGACCCTAACAAGAAATACTCTTTTGGCAATAACACCATGATTGACCACATGCAGCGCCGGCATCCTTACAACTATGCTGCGGCAGAGGTCCGAGAACTGGCCAGAAACCCTCCCCAATCTTCACCCAGCACCTCCAAAACAAAGCAACCCACTCCATTGGGACCAGAGACAAGGGAGATGGTCCCAAACATAAAACCCCAGTTTGGGCAATACAAGATCACTTGTATATTTTGTGGTAAAACAATCACCTATGGTGAGCAAAGCATAAAGCTCATCAACCGTGCTGGTGACAACCACAATTGCCCCAAAAAACCTTAATTTTTTCCTGATTTTTTTTGCTCCAGTTGAGCCGTTTACAATTCCCTGTTTTTTGTTTCTCCCCATAAAAAAAAACAAAAAAAATATAAAATTGTTCATAAAAGCCAAAAAAAGTACAAAATGTTCAAAAAAACATTAAAAAAATATAAAACAACAAAAAGAAGAAAAAAACAGTTCTTTTTAGAACTACCTCCAATTTATAAAAAAAGGCTACATTTTTTAAAAATTCTGTCATTCTTTTTCCCCCATGGTACGCTCCCTGGTACGCTCCCCAGTGCGCGTACCGGGTGCTCCCCCTGCGCAAATCAAAAAATATATATATATTTTTTTAGCCCCGCGGGGCCCTTTTATGGCCCCCACATCAAACCTAGGGGGTCAGGAGGGGTCTACTCTGCCCTCTTTTGGTCATTTCCCCCTTTGTTTTCGCCACCTCTTGTGTCTCGGCCCTACCGAGACACAAGATGGCGGCCGCTCCGGACTGTTTGGAATGTTGACAGACACCCGAGAGCCAATCAGCTTTCCGCGAGCGAACTCGGATAGCGCGCTGGTTCGCGCCCCGGTGCGCGTACCGGGGCGCGCTTATAGATATATATTTTTTTTAACCTAAATTACTCAAAATCCACTGGAGCACATATCTTGAGACATAGCAAAGGCACATAGGGCTACCAGTCCCTACAATTTTGCCAAGTTCGGTGGAAATCCATTCAGCCGTTCGGGCTAAAAGTGACTATGGAAATTACCATGGGGAAAACACGTTTTGGAACCTCCCTTTTATCTCGGCCCCCGCTTGACGAATCCCCCCCAAACTTTCAGGGACGGAGCGGAGCGCCGCGAGTCAAATTTGAGGAAAATTTCAGGCAGATTCCTCAACCGGCACCAAAGTTATTCCCAATAGAATGTTGCAAATTCCCTATACAAAATAATCCTAACTATAACTACCTACTGGCGATCGCCAGTAGGTAATGTATATGTGTATATATATATATATATCAAACAAGGAACGGCTCCTGCCGAGATACTGGGACCCGATGAGGGGTGGCGTACACTCCGGCGGAGCGTGCCGGTAATCATGTATCAAAATCCGTTTAAGCAAAGTTCTATCGTACGCTCTCAGGAAAGTGAGTCACAAACCAAAAATGCTGGAACACAGGTTTATTCCACACACTTTCCTGAGAGCGTACGATAGAACTTTGCTTAAACGGATTTTGATATATATATATATATATATATATATATATATATATATATATATATATATATATATATATATATATATATATATATATATATATATATATATATATTATATGTCAAACCTCCGTTTGCCTCGCGCTGCCGTGTCTCGCTCAGCCACGAACAGGAACCAGACACGGACCAAAGTCTTAGGATGAAGAAATTACTTAATGCTGTCGCCATAACGTTTCGGCTCGCATGAGCCTTTGTCACATGACAGCGTGTCAGAGTGAAGGGTGTGTTTTTAAAGTGCACGTGCTGCCATTTCATAGGGTAATTGTTAAGTGAACATAGTAAACAGACCTGATGTAATATCATTGTAAAATAAACGGTATATACAATTTAAAACATACAGGTAAAAATGCAGGTAAAATACCAACACTGAATAACTGTTGATGCACCACCGTACCGCACAATTTTTAGCCCAAAAATTAGGCAATATGTCACATTGTGACTGTCATGTCTCAGCATCGATTGTCGCTAAGAAAATAATGGGATAAATCCCCAACGGGGAAGTGTCATCGTGTGCTAAATTCAAGCACTGTTTACACAATCTACCCATACCTAAAGTGCTAAATACCTACGAAAGTGCAAGGTGCAATAGTGCAGAAAAATAAATAACTTAAGACATCAAATTCCGATAGCCTATATCCCGACAGACTGGGCCCAGTCTGCTTGTTCCAATAGAGTTGGGCTACCAGCTATGCTCCCTCATTGTACTTTGAGAAACACTCTATATCCATTACATAGGAAAATACAGCTCGAAAGTTAATTTAAACACAGGAGGTAGATAATACTGAAGTATGCACTATTCCAGAGGGTATTGTGATCTTACATTTACTACAGGTGGTTCGGGCCGGGGGGGGGGGGGGGGGGGGGGAGAAAAAGGGAGCATGTGCAAATAGTGCAATAAATACAAATTCATTGAAACAATTCATTATTCATTAAATCAAACAACTAGTGCAATAAGATATAAAATATGCTAGAGTCATGTTAAAACAATAAGTAGTCAACATTTTCATAAAAACCCTACCTAAAAGAATATCATGGACTCTGGCACCTAATAATTGCTGAAGGCATCCGATTCATGTCCTACACAGCCTAGTGTAAACAAGTGTATAAATCTTCCGTATGGTTTAACCCCCCAGGCTGCTTGGTATTTAATTGTAGGATGTACTTGGTTTCCAGTTTGCGCATTTTTGCCTCTCTATTTCCCCCACGTCTACTCGTCAGAACTGTATCCACAACATAGTTATTGAGTCCCTTGTTGCTACTCTGGTGATGTTGCTTAAAATGTCGTGCAACAGGGTAGGTATTATCTTGAGAGGTGATGGCTCTAAGGTGCTGTAATATACGTTTATGAACGGGGAGCTTGGTGCACCCCACATAACGTAATGTACAGGGGCATTCAAGAATGTAAACTGCAAATTCGGTTTTACATGTTAAGGTTTTATTGAGCAGATGCTCGTGATTGCTAAAACCATCTTTATAAGACCTTCTATTGATGCTGTGCGTGCAGGCTTTACAGGTTTTACATTTGAAGAAACCTCCCTTGTTTTGTAGCCAAGATGTTTTATCCAACACTTCAGGGCCAGTGTTGACCAACCTATCCTATCCTTCATGTTGGGAGCTCTACTGTACGTTATGGATACCCTTTTCGGTAGTAGGGGACTAATTACCGGGTCTTTGAGTAGAATGGGCCAATTTTTGTTAATGATTTTACGAATGTCCTTGTGTGGGTTACAATAACCAGTGATGAACCTAAACAGATCAACTGACTCAGGGTTATTTGCATTATCTAACATATTTTGTTCCGATGTCTCAACTGAGGTGTCATATTTAGCTAGTAATGCTGGGCGGCTAAAATTCAGGGATTTTTGCATTGCTTTGTCAATAATTTTGCGTTTGTACCCTCTTTCTAGAAACCTCTCTGAGCTGGCTAACTGTGCCTCACGCAGATCGCAATCGTTACTGCACAGTCTCCTGAGGCGTATCATTTCGCCAAATGGGATATTCATTATAAGATGAGCTGGATGAGTGCTGCCTGCATGTAAGGTTGTGTTGCCAGCAGTACTTTTCCGATATAGTCTAGTCTCCAGCTTGTTCCCACTGGCATACACCTCAGTGTCAAGAAAGGGGAGAGGGGACCTGTTTTTGGCTCATAATGACCGTGAAGTTTATATTGTACTGATTATCATTAAGTCGTTCTACAAACCTTACGGCCTCCTCTTGACTTCCCCCTCCAGACCACAAAAAGGTCATCTATAAACCGGTACCATGCTATTACTTGGTTCGCCATTTCATAGTGAAAGCAGGTTTTGAGGACCAATTCTTCCCAAGCTCCCATGTGCAAACACGCGAAGCTTGGAGAAAAACTGCCCCCCCATTGCAACACCCTGAAGTTGCCTGTATAACAAACTGTTGAACATGAAAACATTGTGTTCCAAGCAAAATGTAAGCATTCGGAAAAACATATCGTTGTGCTGGTCAAATCTAGCATCCCTTCGCTCAAGATAATATTTAACCGCCGCTATACCATCAGCATGGCGGATGTTAGTATACAGGGCTGTGACATCTAAGGCCAACATCCAGTCACCATCCTGCCACGGGACATCTTTCAATTTGAACAAGAAATCTCCTGTGCCCTGTATATATTATTCAAGAGATTTAACATGACTTTGTATATATATATACAGATGTCCTTTCAAGGAGGCCCCCTCTGGCAGTGATGATGGGTCTGCCTGGGGGATTGATTTTGTCCTTGTGGACCTTGGGAATGTAGTAGATTGCCGGGGTCACAGTATAATCAGTTTTCAAATATTTGTACTCTGATATTGATAACAATTTCCTGGACTTCCATTTGGAAAAGAGTAGATGATATTCACTCTGCATAGTCTTGATTCTGCCACCATTCATTCTTTCATAGTGGTAACGATTGTTCAATTGAGCATAGGCCTCCTTGTCATAATTAGCCCTGGTTTGTAATACGACGTTGCCTCCTTTGTCACTGGGGCGCACAATGATATTCCTATCTTTGCTGAGCCTGGACACCAATGATTCATAGTCAGCAGTTGACTGGTCATGCTTGTAATGACCCTTGCATATCTCAGATCACTGGTTAAATTCTCATGGAATACGTCTATGACGTCACGTGGCATAAATGGGCAGAAGGTGGAGCGCGGTTTGAATGGTGTTAGGGGTACCACATTAGAGGGTGTGGTTGTTTCCTGATTAGCACCCATGGTACTGATGTTATTAACTGTTGCACTTACATCCGCCCCTTCAGTTTCCCATAGCTCGTACATGTCTTGCAAAAACGTGGCTGTAGAGTTTTCTTGATCAGATTCACTGATATCCGGCCGGATTTTATCAGTTCTCATCCGATGACATTTTTTGAGTTTAAGTTTCCTGGTGGCTTTATATATATCCGACCTTGTTGCGGCATAATTAAGGTTTTTTTGGGGGGCATAGGGTAGTCCTAATTTAGGAATATCCTCTTCCTTAGTTGTTAAGATCATGGATGTAAGATTAATAATTGTTAATTGTTAATTTTTTGTTGTCATCATTTCCTGGACCACTGGCCCCTGCCCCTCTTTTTGGGTTGTGTCCCGTTTTCTTGCCCTCTGCCTCTTCCGCCTGACATAGTTTTTGTGCTTTCGATGTAGTTCTTTCGTGTCCCAGGTCGTAGGAACTGCAGACGTTCTTGGCACAAAAAACCTATTTCCTCACCTGGTGACGGTTTTTTGTCTTTTTGGTCGCTGTGGATGCTGCACCCCATTGCTCAGATTCTGATTCACTTCCTGCCCCTGAACTGAAGTCCGTTGCAGTCGAGTCCATAGGGTCTTTATTTGCATTCTTGTTATTCCATCTGCTGCGTGTACCAGGTTGCGCACCCCCTGCTGCTGTGCGCATACTGTCATATTTCTTTGAGAAAGTGAATATTTGTCCCAGTTCGTAATCAGTTCTATCCCTTTGGAATTTGTAAACCTTGTGTGAAATTATTTTTCCTCCTCCTTTTTTAGGTTTCGCCTCGCGAACAGCTGCGCAAGCAGCGTTTCGCGCAGACGAAAACTTTTGTTTACCAGTATGGACAAAAGTCCCGCCTCTCTGTTCCATTGGCTAGCTCTATAAATGGAGGCTAGCCATTGGAAGAGAGAGGCGTCCGTCATTCTGCGTCAGTACTCGTGGGCGTTCCTGAGATTTTTTCTCATCGAGCCTCTTTGTTGCCATCATTGCGGCGGTGGGCGGTTCCTATTTTCTTTTGGGGGGAAGGTTTGTTTTGGTCATTGCAGGCCGACCGCCTCCGGAAGAAGTCAAGGTGAGTGCTTTTCCTTGCCTTCTGCTTTGCCTTTCTTGACGTTTGCCGTTCCCGCCCCCCCTCCCGCTGTCCGTGCCTTTCCCGCCCTCCCACCCGCTGTCCATGCCTTTCCCGCCCCCCTCCCGCTGTCCGTGTGCCCTCTCCCACTAGCATGACTTGGTTGTATAATTTGTCCTTGTGGTGCCTTGTTCATCGCTGGAGTCAAAAAGGCGAATATATCCTCGGATGTAGACCGGCTCGACCAGCCCGGTTTCCTGGAGACCGCGGGTACTTGGACAGCTCTGGTTGTTAAAGGAACGCATGCGCAGTAGTCTGGGGTTGGCTCCGGTTTCTTTGTGCTGAGCCATGTTTGGTCAGGGAGGCGTGGAGTGAATCTTGCTTTTCTGACCATGCCTCATGTGCCTCCTTGTGACCTTTACCAGGCGGGGGCACTGCCGGGTGTTGATTGGGCCATCGCTCCTACCGTTTACAAGCTTGCAGTTCAAGTGGGTGTGCGCTGGCCGTGCACACTCTGAGTACTGCTTGTCTTCAAGTATATCTCCTGTGCACCTCCTGACAGGATTTGCGTGGAAAGAGTAAAGACGTGGTGGTCTTGCTGCCTCTCTTGCTTCTAGCAACGTTCAGGGGTTTTCGTACAGCTCAGTTGCACAAGGTCACACTGCGCTCACCACATGTTAAAAAGTAATTTGCATTCACCTCCTACCGATATGGACTTGAGAGGCTGAAGGGGTGAGAGTATAGGGCGGCACGGCAACTCATCTAATATTATGCACCCCCCCCCCAACACCTCCCCACCACAATCCAGCTGTTTCATCCCTGGCGCTGCAGCTGAATGCCCGTTAGCTGTACCTGAGGCTATCTTGGTTCTCTGCCTCTTGCCTGTCACAGGGCGTGCATAAGATATAGTCCAGCGTCCTGTAGCAAATACTAAAGAAATGTTTCATTAAATCTATGTAAATATTTTTAAAATAAAATTACAAACCTAGGAGGGACAATTTACGTATTGAAAAATGATTCAAAATAAGACAGCCAACTGAGAAATAGGAAATACATTAAGAAGCTTTGTTAAATTAACTTTCGGACTCTCTGGGTTGTGATCACAGACCATCAGCTGCGGGCACCCACCCTTTCTGATGGGACCGGCCGGCTCACGCCGCCGATTCTGCTGTGTTTTTACCTCACTCAGGAGTAAAGAAGGTCACTCCCAGCTCTTCATAAAACTCTAAAATAAATACATTGTCACTCCCGTAATTTCCTTTGCACAAGAAAATAAGTTTACATGCCACTTAGGCATAGTTCATAGAGCCCTCACCATTCTGGCCCCAGCTTTGTGTTGTAAAGTTGGCCCCATCGATTACCCTAAATTCATTAATCAAAAATTCCGGCAGGTATATTTTGTCCAGCAGGATATTGCTTTCGTGTTCAAGTCGCAATATCCTGAAATTTCCTTCCATATCGTATGAGAGGTGAATGCAATCCGATAAAGTGTAGGGAGCCGCCAAAGCCTGTCTCTCCCACTGTAGCGCTGGCAGGTTGTGTTGCCACCTCGCCTCCTATATAGGCCCATTATATTTCATAGCGCCAAGACGCCCTTGTCAGTTGCACAATGCAAATTCCAAACAGTATTAAGTAAGAGTGGGCGAAATGTAACCCCCTCCCCCTACAGACTTCTTCAAATGTTGTCGTACTTCACACTTTGAATGTTGTGAAGTTTTGAAAACGTGTCAAAATATTAACTGCGGTCGAAAACTCATGAAGCAAAGATTTGCTGAATTAACTTAAACAGTTTTAGCAAAAGATCCTTACCAAAAGCTATTTTTAGTTTATATTTGCTATATTTAAAACCTACATTTTCCTGATTTTTATCGTCATTTTTTTTCAATCTTTTAGGCATTTGCAAAGGTTCGGAAAAAACATGAAAGAAACACTTTACAGATTTGAACAGCTCTTGAAGGAAGGTGGTCCAATGAGAGGGCAATAGTTGAGAGAACACGGTGACGATGCTGGAGACCATGTTGTGTTCTGTGTGTGGAGGGTAGGCAGAAAAGGAGCAGACTTGGTGAGACTTTTGATCCCTGGCTAACGTTACCATATGACCCCATATCACAAGCCCTTTATTTTCCAGTCCTGGAGTTTTCTTTTAGAAATGATTGTTTTGGATTGTTTTAATTACTGTAGATCATTTGATGTTAAACGAGGACTACAACTCCCAGAATGTGTCTTATTGTAACATGGGAGGCCTGCTGAAGCACAGGGCCACTCGTGAGATTGCATCTTTGTGTAACTTTGTGCCTCCAAACTCAGTGTTTGCAGTTGCTATGATCGGTGACGTCACGTGGGAACCCTGCCTTTGATTGACTTGCATAAGAGTGCACAAACCTGCTTGGGCGCCGGGACTCGGGCGGAAGGAGTGGCAGAGACTGCAGAATGCTAGGGAGTGCAGAGTGACTGCAGAGTGCTAGGGAGTGCAGAGTGACTAGGAGTGCAGAGTGACTAGGGAGTGCAGAGTGACTGCAGAATGCTAGGGAGTGCAGAGTGACTAGGGAGTGCAGAGTGACTGCAGAATGCTAGGGAGTGCAGAGTGACTAGGGAGTGCTAGGGAGTGCAGAGTGACTAGGGAGTGCAGAGTGACTGCAGAGTGACTGCAGAGATTAAGCTAATGGGAATGTAAATGACAATGCCATTTATTTATCTGTTTTCAAAACCAACACATAAATACCAATGTTGTCATTTACAATTCCAATAGCTCTAACTTTTCCAAAGGCGAAACCATTGCATTGTAAATGCTTGTTAGTCGTGTGTTCATTTCTTTTATTAGTTTAGCTTTTTCCTCCTCAGGACCCATAGCCTCTAACTCCTCCAATATCACTGCAATTTCATCGAGGAGCATCAGCATATTTGATGAGGATCAAGACCAGACACCTGGACGCCTCCAGGTTACTGTCCGTCCATTCCCTCATCAAATCCGGATTCGGGTTCTCGTAACTCGGCACGGTTAGGATCCGTAACCTTTGTGGTATTCTATTTACGGCAATATACCGCTGAAGGGACTTAGATTCCCACCATTTGCTTTGTTCCTGTCTGGGTTTTTTCTCAAGTATTTTAATTTTTTCATGTAAAGTGTCATTTTTGGGGCCACTGGTAATCTCCAACCGCTCACGGAGTTTGCACAAATGTAACAAACAGTCTTGCGTCCGCACATCCGTTGTTCTCTCCTCCCCTTGAAATACCAGGTACAGTCACTTCTCGGAGTCTGAAACTCTTCCCCGGTTCCCTGCGTCCTTCTTCGGCGCAGTCCAGACGGGGGTTCTTTCACTTCCGGTGTACTCCTCCAGAATCAGGGGGGTCAAACTATATATATATATATGTATATATATATATATATATATATATATATATATATATATATATATATATATATATATATATATATATATGCAACAATGTATCCCAACTCATGAACAGAGGATACGGACAACTCCACTGCAAATTGTTCCGCAAATGTTTATTTTAGAGCGTGTAGAGTGACTGTGTACGCTTTTCAACCCCATACAGTAGCCTTGATCACAACCCTAAGCGCTATTTTTTTCTTATACAGTGCTGCAATGGACTTAGAAAACATATCCAATTAAGTGTGCACATACGTCGGCATGAATTCTGTTGCTTACTTTCTGTGTTTACAGGGAGGAATATTATAGTTATTGAGGTAATATGAATTTTTATGGTCAATTGTGTCCCCTATCGTAGACCCCAACGGCTCCATGTACGTGCTTCAAGTACATGTATGTTCCCTCCACTTCCAGCTACGAAGACACAAATACATTTACGTCCAACGTTAACATGTCCTCTTTCAGATCCACCATGAATGGGTCGGATATTCAGTTCCTAAGTGTGCCTTGCCAACGTCTTTACATGGTGCACTTTCATGTTTCACTAGCTCTGGTGAGTTAGGCCCTGATTCCTGCCATCGAACCCTTTCTGCCTTCTGTCTCTGAAAGCTGCAGTCTGCTGTTTCCTGACCCTTGACTTACTCCCTGCGCGGCGAGCGGTGCCTGGCTCGACCTGCTTGCCTGCCAAGACTGTATTCAGCCTTCAAGTTATCTGCTCCGCTCCTCGAAAATACATTCCTGTCTAGTAGTTTAGGAAAACATCCTTCCCAGCTGCAGAGCAAAGGGCCCGGACTCTCTGTCTCCGTGCAAGTAATTCCCTGCTCCTGTTACCATGGTAGGCCCATGGCCCCCTTGCTTTACACGTAGACACGTAGTCACATATGCACGCACTAGCAGTCAGTATAGAATAGCCTCTGCCCGAGAGACCTTTCCTTCTAGATAATACAGTTCCTCAAATACAAGATATTAGATATGATTTGGGATTAGGTTGTTCTGACACCCCAGACTTCTGTCTCCTCATGTAGGGCTAAATGTCAAGTCCCCTTCACCCTCCAGTTTCACGTCAATCACAGGTCACGCTGCTGCGCGCGCATCCTTGCCATGTATTTCTGCTGACACTGCAGGATTCCCCTATGAATCCACCCACTTGTGACACCTCTATGTGACGTGTCTAGCACACACCTCCGTGTACGCCCTCATGCACGCCTTCTGTTACGTACACGTGTTCTTATCTCGTTTCTCTCAGCTGTTACGCCTTCTGCATCTATCACTATTGTAATGCATTGACTATATATATGATGTTCTGTTAATAAAGCATTGTACATGTCCATGTCCATTCCCTTCCTGAACCCTTGTGGTGATGGAACATGCTACCTGGTTCGAACCAATTCCTTTTTAAGGAATAAACCCTTCATAAAACTCAGATGCCACGGACTCTGCCTCATATTTTTTGACTGAGTTATTCTTATTGAACTTTACCGCATAAATTAAGTATAGGTAATTTAAATTTACCACATAATTGGCGCCCGAACAGGGACCCCTCCCCCACCTTACGCGCCGGCGGTGCGTTGCAGGCCCGGTCCCCTGCCACAGCCGGACGGACAACTACGCGTACCCGCAGGATCTCCTGTATCTCCCTCAGGCCAACGGAGGTGACACCCAGACGAGGCGGTGAGGAGTGCGGAGGATCCCGACCAGAGCCTAGCTGAGAGAGCAAAGTCCGAGGTATTCAGAGGCCCACCAGTTCCGAAGTCGAGTCCAGTCCGGTCCAGTCCAGTGTCGAGTTTCCGAGGCCTTCCGTTTCCGTGCTTCCCGGTGAGTACCGTTGCTGGGGACGCATCTAGACGGGTGCATTAATTGGTGCCCGGTCAAGACGGGTTTGGGTACACAGACCCGGTCTGCACTGTTTAGCGGTGTATCTGTACTGTTTAGCAGTATATCGAGTATGCAGGTAGCTAGTTTTATTCTAGTTATTGTTGTTCGTTTTTCAAAATGTTTAAATGTGTTTTAATGTCGTGGTATGAGTGATTGTTCGATCTACATTATCGTGTTTATTGTGTTAGTTGTGTTCAAGCTCCGAGTAAGTATCAAGTACCAAGTAGTACGGCTGAAACATGCCGCTGTTTTCCAAACTGAAACAGATAGGAACTAGAAAAGGGATACTAGCGGAAGCTGTTCCCATTCCACCCAGGGACACTCCAGGGTATTTTATGTACCACAAACACGGCTTAGATGCTGTATTATATCTCGACTTGTGGGTGGATTACACCAAAGATCTAGCAGAGAATCAGAGATGGCCTGCTACAGGGACATGGGATGCCGAGTGCATCATGAGAGTAGAAGAAGCATTATGGAAAAAGAAAGCCAGACAGTCACAGAAAGATGCCATTGAATTATGGCGTAAAGAATCACACAGACGTACAGAGAAAGAATTCAGAAAAGCAGAAAAACATAGAGAGGATTCAGACAAAGCCCGAGAAAACGTATTAGTTGAAGAGGGGATACGAGTAAAAGCAGAACAAGTAGACCGACAACGAAACACTCTTGTGAATGGTATGTATCCTCTTCTGGCCGAGGGTTTACCTAAGGCCACTCCGGAAATACCGAAGGATCTCCCCCCTCCATTGCTCCCGACTAAAGTACGTCACAAGAACACAAAAGACATTTTCCTTTCTTCCTATCTAGACGATGTAGCTCCCTCATATACTTCTACACTTGCTCATGTACCCGTACCACCTGCTCCTGCTGACATCTCCCTACCCCTACAGCATCAGCTACCAGGTCCGCTGCCCGCACCTGTTCCCGTTGTTCCCCCCGGTATTCAACAACTGCACCCATCAAATCCTTTTGGGACTGGCGTGGCCCAGGACCCAACCCAGCTACAGCAAGTACAGTCAGGTTATGCTCAAGCCTCCGGTTCAGGAGGTGCTACGGGAGGTTATCAAACACCCCCACAGATACACCGAATTACGATGAGAGATTTAGCAAAGGCACGGACACCGAAAGGCGTTCCGGCCGAACTACTTAGAAGAGAGCTCACAGACTGCAGATATGACCCAGTGCCTGGTACATCAGGCCCCATGTTACTAGCGTCCCTACGTTTGAGACGCGTTACAGACTATTTAATGTTACTACCAGGAATGCCAGAACATCTAGACAAATTGTACGATTTTATTAGAACAGGAGAAGGGCCGGAGTCTGTTGCTGAAGTCATGTCACGTCAGAAAGTTGAGACTAAAGGTTTGATAATGCGATTTTTGGTTAATTGCTTAATAAGAGAACACGATCAGGCAGGCTTTCCGCAAAGTGAGATGGATAGACTGATTAGATGGAGCCAGAATATGTCGGAGGGTAAACATGATAAGGAAAACCAAGTACATCATATGGTTCGAAAGCTCCGTAAAGAAATAATAGAAATACACGCCCAGCGAGCACCTGACGAAGATCTTGAATTAGACGATCCAACTTCCTCGCAAGAGGAGGAGGAAACAGAGGATTTAGCAGAAACTTCGCAACAGTCAGACAAAGGGACAATAGCATATGTAGGTAAGGGAAAATACCTTAAGAAAAGAATACGTCCAGAAAGTAAGAGACTTTTTCACACTGCTATGTCAAATCCGAAGACTCCTGAACATCTATTTCAGGCTACCGATAAAATACTTCAAGAACGAATGGGGTACCATGTACTCGATTCCATGGATGAACAAGAATTGGCCAGGTCAGCAGTACAATGGGCTGACAATTCTGATAAATATAGTGATGACGCATTAGCGCAGACCTTTTTGAACCTTTCCCCTGATGAACAGAAATTAGCTGGAATATACATGATTCAGCATCTCATTACGTTGTTCAAAAGCCAACATTCTGATCCAGGTCCCCTACCTGATATTTTAATAGAGCTACTCTCGAATAGATGGAGAGGTCTAGGTACCGACTTAATTAAAGAAATTCTAAAACATCGGCACAGATATAGTACTTTTCTGAAACCACAGTTTGTTCCAGCTCCTCCCGTAGAAAGAAAAATGTTTTACATAGACAGACAGAATCCCTTGCGAGAAGTGCATCCAGTTAGGAATGATGATAATACCTTTAGACGTGTGTTTGTGTACACGCCCATAACAAAAATGGAACTATTAGAAATGAAGAAACTAGTGCCTAGTCACGATAAAGACCCTGCAGGTTTTCACCGTGAAATAAAAGACATGTTACTCATGGGTGATTATACCTATCCCGACATTATGAAAATATTAAAAGTATTACTGCCTGCCGGTATTTACGAGAAACTGAAAGAAAAAGAATGGGAGGTGGGAGAGCAAAAGATTGATTGGGCTGCATTAGAGAACGAAGAAAATACTCGAACCCCAGGCCTAGGGCTTGGGGACAAAACTAAAGCATTACCAGGATTGTTAGTACAGGTTTTGCCACGTTTATTAGCAACAAAAAAGGAGGACTGGGATGCAATCTCAGCCTGCAAACAGAAACCCGATGAAGACACTAGTGATTTTTATTCCCGATTTGAGAAATGTTTTATTATTAATAGTGGCCTGAAAGCAAGTAGCGAGTCATATCCACATCTTTTTGTATCCAAATTGGTCGAAAATTCCCTGCCCCAGGTTAAGAACCGAGTACTGAAAGTCGAGAGCACATGGCAAGCAAACACGCCTTCACAAATGTTACAAATGTTACAGTATCACCAGAATAGAATTAGGGAAGAACATGAGCACGAACAAAGACGTATGAAAGACACAAAAATGAAAATGCTGGTTGCTCAGTCAGTTCCAGCTGATGGTAATAAAAAGGGTATGACACAGTCCAGTAATTCAGCAGCTCCTGTTAAAGGGACATGCAACTATTGTAAACAGCCAGGTCACTATATAAACGATTGTGCAGTATTGAAACACAATATAGCTACAGGTAAAACTAAAGAAAGACCGCGTCCTCCTAGACAGGACCAGGCCCAACAACAAGTATCACAGAATATCCAGCCTATGCAAGCTTCACAACAGACAGTGCAGACCGTAGCGGTACCACAGCCACAGCCCATTGCCGCAACACAACATGCAACGCAACAGATGTACCAGTATGCACAAACAGATTATCCCGATTACCAGCGATACACATGAAACAGCCTAGAGAGGGAAGTTGGCTTGCCTCTTATTGAGGTTCCTGTAGATCAAGAGGGTCCTTACGTACATAGCCAAGTATTAGGGAAAGATAGAAAGTTTTTGATTGATACAGGGGCAAGCAGGACAACTATAAGTCATGACGAGGTTCCAGGGGCACCCCTCTCAGGCTCCCAGAATGTTTCCCTTGGATTTTCAGGCAAACCTATTGTGAATGAAGTATCGAAACCAGTACCTCTTTTAGTTGGTCCGTTGTCTCGCACTACCGATTTGTTATTGACGAAATCATGTCCAGAAAACTTGTTAGGTATCAAGACACTGAAAGCTCTAGGAGCTGTTATTTGCTGTTCTCCGGAAGGAGTAAGATTGTTCCTACGTGACTTTAAGGGTCACTATGTGTTGAGAGATATTGATCCCAGATTACAGAATGTTCCTGCACATTTATGGGCACAAGGCCCCACTGATGTAGGTTGTATGCACATTACACCATATCGAGTCACACTCAGGCCAGGAGTAGTCTTACCACGAATCCAACAATACAAGTTACCCCCAGATGCTGTAGCGGCTTTACTGAAAATCATTGACGAGCTCATTGCACAAGGAGTGGTTGTTGAAACCGACTCGAATCTATGTAATTCCCCTATCATTCCGATTCTTAAACGTACTGATCCAAATGCACCCCCAGTTTATCGATTAGTCATCGATTTGCGCGAATTGAATAAATGCATTGTACCACAGTATCCCGTGGTTCCAGATATCTCATCTCTATTGACTGCCATTGATTCAGAAGCAATGTTCTTTACTGTAATTGATCTGAAGAACGCCTTCTTTAGTGTCCCAATTGATCCAGAAAGCCAATACCTTTTCGGATTCTGTTTAAATGGTCGAAGCTTCAAATTTGCACGCGCACCTCAAGGATTCACAGAAAGCCCCAGCATCTATAGCCAAGCACTGAAAAGACAACTAGACAGTATACACATGCCTGACAACACTGCCCTGTTACAGTATGTCGATGATCTACTGATCACCGCCCGCAGCGAACCTGAATGTGAACAAGCGTCACTGATGGTTTTGCATTTCCTGGCTGACAAGGGACACAAGGTGTCCCCTTCGAAGCTGCAATTCTGTGTTCAGCAAGTGGTTTACCTTGGGCACTTGCTGTCGAAAGGGGGGAGACAGCTAACACCTGACCGCATTCAGTTAATTGTAAACATGTCACAGCCCAAGACACAAAAGGAGGTACGAGCCTTTATAGGCCTCACTTCTTACTGTAGACAATGGATCCCTCAGTATGCATTTCTAGCGAAACCACTCATACAGTTGACAACCCAGGAGGCAGCGACATCGACTGCCCTCCCTTGGACTCAGGAACATACACAAGCTTTTGACGACTTTAAGAAAGCCTTATGTCAAGCACCAGTTTTAGCAACACCCTGTTACAGTAAGCCTTTTACACTTTTTGTTACAGAATGTGAAGGTACTGCATTGTCAGTACTCACTCAGGAACAAGCAGGTTCACACAAACCGTGTGCTTATTTTTCTAGCACATTAGATCCGGTAGCACAGGCGTTGCCTGCGTGCTTGAAATCTGTAGCAGCAACAGCTCTAGCAATCAGACAAAGCGATTCCATAGTGTTAGGACACCAATTGGCAGTACAAGTTCCACACTCCGTGGAAGTTCTTTTAAACCGAACACAGACCCAGCACTTGACGATAGCGCGACTGACAGGTTATGAATTGACATTGTTTCAGCCACACATAGAAATCAGACGTTGCAACACATTGAACCCTGCTACACTTTTGCCATTAAGTGAGACAGACCCATTGGCACATGATTGTATCGAAGTCATTACCATTATGACGAAACCCAGACAAGACTTGACAGACACCGCATTACCAGATCCAGACCTGACACTTTATGTGGATGGTTCATGCATGAGAACAAGCACAGGAGAATTAGTGGCCGCCTACGCAGTCACGACAGAAACTGAAGTCATAGAAACGAATTGTATTGACACCCTGTCGGCTCAAGCAGCAGAGCTCATCGCTCTGACTCAAGCCTGTATTCAAGCCAAGAACAAAAGAGTTAACATATACACAGATTCACGTTATGCATTCGGAGTTGTACACGACTTCGGAGTGCTCTGGCGAGAGAGAGGTTTTTTGACTTCTCACGGTGCCAAAATTCAGCACGGTCCCCTCATTCAAACTCTGTTAGATGCAATACATCTGCCTACAGCAATATCCATCATGAAGTGCAAGGCACATACGAAAGCCACAGATACAATTTCCCAGGGGAACGACCTGGCAAACCGAACAGCAAAGCATACAGCTCAGACTCAGACTCACGCAACTGATCTGACAAAGACAATAGTCCAGACACCGACACATTGTATGACAGTTAAGGATCCCGCCCTAGATGTAATTGATATACAGACACATGCTACACCAGACGAAATCAAGAAATGGATTGAACTAGGAGGGGTCCAGACAGAACAGGGATGGATGACGAAGGGAAAATCTACATGGTTTCTCCCTGACTCTATGGTCCAAGTAATCATTAACACAGTACACAGTCCTGCACATTTAGGAGAAAAAGCCTTGTTAGACAGTATTCAAAACCTCTGGTTCAATAAACATTTACGAGCAGCAGCCAAACAGAAAGTGCGTACTTGCATGATCTGTTGTCAGTTCAACCCAGGTAAAAGCATTCCCGTAGAGCAAGGTGGATTTCATCCTCCCGATCACCCTTTTGAAGTCCTCCAGATGGATTATATCCAGATGGAACGTTGTCGAGGATTCAAATATGTCCTCGTAGTTGTATGTGCACTCTCCCGTTGGACAGAAGCCTATCCAGTCCCAGATTACACTGCTCCGACCACTGCCAAGCAGCTGGTTCGTGAATTCTTCCCCAGATATGGTTTGCCCCGCATCGTATATTCAGATAACGGTCAGCCATTCTCGTCTGAGCTTATGAAGCAGGTATCTCTCCTGCTCGGCTATCAATGGAAGTTCCACTGTGTCCGACATCCCGAGGCAGCAGGTCTCGTGGAACGCCATAATCAGACTCTGAAAATTCGTCTTGCCAAGATCTGTAGAGAGAAAGGCGTCGACTGGATAGTAGCTTTACCAGTTGTGCTCTTTTTTATGAGAATGGTCGCACACTCAAGAACAGGGCTATCCCCGTACGAGGTGGTCTTTGGTAGGCCACCGAATATGTGGGGGACGCCTCTGCCGAGAAAAATAACCGATGTTGATTGTAACATGCTGACAGATTACCTTGCTTCCTTGATGTCTGCACTACAATCATGTCGTTCACAGGTTGCTGCAGCCTTTCCCGACAACACCGAGGTGAAGCCACATGAAGTTGTTCCGGGGGACCTCGTATTCATAAGGAACTTTGACAGGAGAAGTCCGCTGGAGCCCCGTTGGCAAGCGCCGAAGCTAGTACTTTTGACTACAAGGACCGCGATAAAAGTGGAGGGCCGCAAGGGCTGGCTTCACTCGAGTCATGTAAAGAAATACCATGGACTGCCGCCAGATTTGAACTCTCAGCCCTGCCCTCCTCCACAGACTGACTCAAAACTCCCCCTGGTCGAGAAAACTTCTTCCCAAGAATATAAATTAAAATTGAGGTCTAGCAAGTCAGACAGTTTAATTGTTTAAGTCCTCCCCTAGGTGAATCGGTTAGACAAGTCTCTGACATGTATCCCCTAGACCCCAACAGAGAGAGAGATAGACAGAAACAGCTCAAGAAACGTGAATATTGTAAATCACTTCGCAGCCACTGTATCGTGACACTATTGATTATGTTTTTTCTGAGTCTTTTGATTATTGCTGCAAGTATACTGTTGCATATATACTATCCTATTTTCAAGCGTGCACATTCTTCCTTCAATATCACTGCCGAGCACTCTTTCAGTGAACTGCCCCCGCATGAGTTATCATACCGACTTGCGCTGCGCAACAACACATTCATTAGTATGTTACATCATTCCCATGAGACCAGCAATGCTACCAATTGTTGGATCTGTGGCCGACTCCCTCCCTATCAGAAATACAAGGGAGTTCTGCCCCTCTTTCCGTACCCGTTCACACACAATGGTTCCTGTGGTGCATGGTTTAGTTTGATTAATTCCTTAGATTCCAATTCCGTAGTTTACCAGGGCAACTGGGTATGGGGAAATCTGAACACCGTTTTGCATAAAGTATGTTTCCCTGACAAGGAGGGTCTTCCCAAAAGGACAGGGACTGATCTAGAAAATGAAGTATATGGATTAGGCAACTTTACACTTAACCTCATGATTCTGAACGTTGAATCTGAAACTGCACCAGTCTTGCCCGCTATGTCCGTATTACCAGTCAAAGGTGAATTATGTGTCAGAAAGAATGGTTCAGTACACCTGGGTCATAGTAAATGTACTATTGTGATCGAATTCAGTGATAAAGGCAAGTCTACATTTAAAGCTTCCCGTCATTCCTATTTCATTTGTGGTCATACCGCATATATACGCTTACCTCTAGATTGGGATGGTACCTGTTACATTGCATTCCTTCTGCCACCTCTTTTCCTAGCCCCTCCTGATTATCATAGGGACTCCCATCTAGTACACAATAGACCCCAGAGAGATCTTCCTATTGTCGACTATACAGAAACTGCATGGGAACAATATACAGACTTCAATAAAGGTTTCTTTCCCTACTTAGGTGCTGTCTTTAATAGTAAACTGATACGAAAATTAACCAGAACGCTCGAAGCAGTAGTGAATGAAACTACTTCCGCCCTAGGTAACTTAACAGAGGAGCAGTCTGCTATGCGGATTGTTGTTCTTCAAAATCGTCTTGTCCTTGACGTCATCCTGGCCGATAGGGGCGGAGCTTGTAGAGTCATCGGATCGAGCTGCTGTGTTTTCATTCCAGAAAACGCGCCATCAGTATATAGAGCCATAACCCGTCTTCATAAGATTGCAAGTCAAATACACCAGAATCCAGGCACCTGGACTTGGTCCGGTTGGTTCTGGAGCGTGTTGTCAGCCTGGGGATGGAAGGTCCTATCCTTCCTAGGTATTGCCCTTCTCATAGTATTCAGTTGCTGTCTATGTCTGCAATGTGGGCCAGCGATTTGCGGCTTGTGCGCCACATCATGTATTCCTCATTCAAGTCCACGTTCAAAACACCGTAAGAAGAAAGAAGAGCAAATGATGTTACATGAACAGATTGATAGATTAATGAGGATTGATATCTCATGAAGGGTCCGTAGGGGACAAGGAGGGAATGAGGTAATATGAATTTTTATGGTCAATTGTGTCCCCTATCGTAGACCCCAACAGCTCCATGTACGTGCTTCAAGTACATGTATGTTCCCTCCACTTCCAGCTACGAAGACGCAAATACATTTACGTCCAACGTTAACATGTCCTCTTTCAGATCCACCAATTGGGTCGGATATTCAGTTCCTAAGTGTGCCTTGCCAACGTCTTTACATGGTGCACTTTCATGTTTCACTAGCTCTGGTGAGTTAGGCCCTGATTCCTGCCATCGAACCCTTTCTGCCTTCTGTCTCTGAAAGCTGCAGTCTGCTGTTTCCTGACCCTTGACTTACTCCCTGCGCGGCGAGCGGTGCCTGGCTCGACCTGCTTGCCTGCCAAGACTGTATTCAGCCTTCAAGTTATCTGCTCCGCTCCTCGAAAATACATTCCTGTCTAGTAGTTTAGGAAAACATCCTTCCCAGCTGCAGAGCAAAGGGCCCGGACTCTCTGTCTCCGTGCAAGTAATTCCCTGCTCCTGTTACCATGGTAGGCCCATGGCCCCCTTGCTTTACACGTAGACACGTAGTCACATATGCACGCACTAGCAGTCAGTATAGAATAGCCTCTGCCCGAGAGACCTTTCCTTCTAGATAATACAGTTCCTCAAATACAAGATATTAGATATGATTTGGGATTAGGTTGTTCTGACACCCCAGACTTCTGTCTCCTCATGTAGGGCTAAATGTCAAGTCCCCTTCACCCTCCAGTATCACGTCAATCACACGTCACGCTGCTGCGCGCTCATCCTTGCCATGTATTTCTGCTGACACTGCAGGATTCCCCTATGAATTCACCCACTTGTGACACCTCTATGTGACGTGTCTAGCACACACCTCCGTGTACGCCCTCATGCACGCCTTCTGTTACGTACATGTGTTCTTATCTCGTTTCTCTCAGCTGTTACGCCTTCTGCATCTATCACTATTGTAATGCATTGACTATATATATGATGTTCTGTTAATAAAGCATTGTACATGTCCATGTCCATTCCCTTCCTGAACTCTTGTGGTGATGGAACATGCTACCTGGTTCGAACCAATTCCTTTTTAAGGAATAAACCCTTCATAAAACTCAGATGCCACGGACTCTGCCTCTTATTTTTTGACTGAGTTATTCTTATTGAACTTTACCGCATAAATTAAGTATAGGTAATTTAAATTTACCACATTATAAACGTCTCCATAGCAGTGCATTTTAGAAATTCTATATTTAAATTTAAGGAACCCAAATTGATACAACAAAAATATGTTAATCTAATTCAAGAAAGGAAATGACCTACACATTGTTTTAGTGGTACTATGTTTCAGATTTGTTAAGGATAATGCTATCAATAGTTTAAATAATTCAGTGTTTAAACCACAGTTGGTTTATGATCCTCGATACCACGAACAATAAAGGCAGGTCCTCGCCCTGCCAGGCTCCTGCCCCCAGTAATGGCGGACATGTTAACGTACTACAAAGTGAAGTTTGGAAATCAAGCCCATCATGTTTACCTTTGCATTCCAATATGCATTTACCTTTATTTGATTTGTTTGATTTTATGTTTTATAAATTGCAATTTTCACTGGATCCACTTTTCTGGTGCTAAAACAAAAAAAATACAAGAGGGTACTGAAATGTAAGAACCTAAACCTAACAGAATAAGAAAGCTTTCAATTGTTTTTTATTGGAAAAAAACCCTCATTTTTTAAAACTTTTAAAAGCGACCACCTGTGGTAACAGGTGGGAATCAGAGTGAGGGACGCCTTTTATGAATATTAGAGACAAGTAAAAGAGTAAGAAAGAACTAATTAGGATGACAAAAAATATTATTCATTAGGCAGAGACCCATTAATGTAATTGTTTCCAAGTTCCAACCAGTGTAGGTCTCTTTGAGCTTAGGACATATGGTGAAACATTTTCAATTGGTGAACCCGTCTTCTGTAGCCAGTACTTTATGTGAGCTGTGGTTTTAGGTGAGGCCCACCGGCGCTCAATTTTGGGGACCAGAACGTATTCTTCCTAATGAGTATTTGACCCAGGACGAGAGCAAAAAACACACAAGGGGCAAAAAAGTAGGACATTGAAATTGGAAAAAGAATCTCGGCAAAGGGAGAAATCAGGAATCTGCAAGAGTGGGAAAAAGGTGACAGGTCGTGTTTGGTGGCAGAGTAAAGAGGCATGAGGTGGAATTAGGACAACTCAGCCCTTTTATTCAGCCATTTGAAGCCAATGCTGGGAATGCCAGATAGAAGCTGTTATAATAATCCAGCTTTAGCAGAATGCAACCAGCAACTACTGATCATGCAGATCTTCCAGGAAAAAGGTCGGGACATGTTTTAAAGGGCAGAGGACATAAACGCTCGAATAACACATTGCTTTAGAGCTGGGGATTCACAGACAGATCTTGCTCCAACACGATGACCGATCATATAGTCTTGGGGACTGGTACCCAGGCAAATCCCAAAGTGAGTAATGACAGCTACCAATTCCATTGTTAACCATTCCAGGGATCTCTGTTCCTCTCAAAAAACGGGGATTGAGGCTACCATGGCCGCACCGGTAACCAAGTTCCTGATGTTTATATAGTGTGGGTGCAGATGGTCTGGGGTACAGTCCCCTAGATCCCAAAAACATAAAACAAAACGACCAGACGACCGCATGTATCACGAGACGCCGGTACCATACATATGGCATTCACTTCATCCTTTTTTTGATTGGAAATAACGGACTAATGGCATATCTTGAACATATATTCTGTTTCCTCTACACTTGAAAATCATTACTGAAAATACAATTCTCAAGACCAACTGGAAGCTGTGCCATAAAGATATATTTGAATCAAGCCCTGAAGAAGTCCGGTTTTCGGACGAAACGCGTTGGCTATTGTTTTTATCTACAATTTTGAATAAAAGGAAAGAATAAAGAAGAAACTTGACTTTGGACTTTCTTGGGAGAACATTTGGATTTCTTTTCTTTTATGAACAAATGCATACTGAGCATTAATATTGTGTTCACTAACTGTTTTTGGTGTGCAGGGTCAACTTGTGGAATCTCTGTTCCTCTAATAACCAGTATTTAAATATTTCTAGTAGTGTGGGTCTTCCACTGCTCTACTTCCAGCCAACAGCAACTGCCTAGGTCGGGGTTTCTGGCTTCTAGTAATGACTCAGTGATGGCCTCCAGATTCCAATAATGGTTCAGTGGGTTTTCCCGAGTTACAGAAGTGATAAAGTGGAAGTTCAAGAAGCCAAAAGGTTAAGAACCACTGCCCTGTGTTACATTATATCACTGTATACAATTTTGATCTATGTTTGTTGTTCCACTGACATGCTGTATTCTGGTGGGCACGCCAGTAAGGACCTACTTCACCACCATTGGGCAGCGGGGACTTATGTTTAAACCTTTCTATTTATTATTCCCATATTGAGGATTCCCTTCTAAAGTGATCCCATCGATGGGATTTATACTCCTTCCTTGCAGTTGTCTTATACTGAAGTTGCTTGACTCAATATGGCCATTCGCGACAGAAGGACAGTATTCAATGAAAATCTGGGGGATATAGACTACCACCTAGCCCCTACAGTGAGTGCATGGACAAGAGTATAAATAAACAGCATGAAGTTGCACAGGGCTTACGCCAAAACTACCATTGAAGGTGCAAATGGGAGCAAAGAGTATGCAGCCCTTCCCTCTTATCCACTGGTGCTCACCATTGCACACTTGTATCTGGTCTGCTGAGGGATCCGAAAGCTCCCAGCATGGTTGATGGCACGGCCCTACTATGGCTGATGACCAGAGGCTATGCTTACGCATGGTCTAACACCTGCCACATCCTGGCCCTGCACTGCCGGTCCTGCTATTTAGCTAGCTGATCAACCAAGAAATGGTGGTACCATGCTGGAATATATAGGTTGACAGGCTTAATAATTAGTTTTACACCTAGCACAAGACAGATGGTGCTGTGAAGAGGTCCTTGCTACTCTACTTCTGAGCGGAGAAGGTATACCTACTGTTTGAGAACCTTCCACGCAGGAGATAACCGGGACAGAGATGTGGCTGTGGCAGCCCTGCATTCCACCTTTGACCCCCAACTTAATCCTGACTATAAATACTTTAACCTGTAACTAACCCACCGGTGAGAAAATGAAACTATAGATTGTTATAATGCACATCTCAGGGCCTGGCTGGTACCTGCATAGATGATGACCAGCATTAGGAGGTCTGTGTACAGCTCATCCACGGCTGTTGCTCCACTATCCTGCACTGCCTCATCCTCCATCAGCTGGGGATCAAGTTGAAGGACATATTGATCCCCGCACACTAACAAAAGTTGCCCATCAGTTGATCAGAGACAATAGAACATGCACTGGCCCAGCATCCCGCCCTCCAGCAGGCGAGCCAAGCTGTGAAAGTCAAGGAAGAGGCTCTGGATGCGATCTTTCACCAACAGCCATGGCCCCAGGCACAGACACTGCCAGTGGCGATGCCATCCAAATGCCACAACTATGACCATGGCCAACATGCCACTGACACTTGCCCAGCACAGGGCTGCTCGTACTCCCAATATGGGAAGCCCAACCATTTTGCCAGAGTTTGACGTGGCAGTACGTAATGGTAACAGGGGGAAAAGGAATACTGGCCGCTCCTAGGCCACGTCTGCCCGGAGACAACTGTTGCTGTAAAAAGTCCCTGGATAAGCCACACACTAGGCACCCCGCCTGCCTAAAGAGGGAGTTACCAGAGAAGACAAAGAGGTGTTTATGATCTCATATGCTGGAGCAGCCTGGAAGGATGCACCCTTTCTGCCGATATGTGATATCCACATTGTGGGGTGCAAAGTCAGTGCCCTCATAGACACTGGGGCGTCTGTCAATGTTATGGGCTGGCATGAATACACATCATTGGTCCCACTGCCACCACTGTGTTATGGCTCAGTGAAGATCTACGCCTATGGGGGACAGAAACCTCTAACATTGGCGTGTGCCATTTAAGTGGAAGTGGCCAATGGGGAACTCCGGAGGTTAATCATGTTCCACGTAACAAAATAGTTTTAGTGGCATACTTCTAGACTGTGAGACAGCAATGAACTGGAGCTGTTGTTCAATGAGGCAGAGGCCCACAACACCCTGAAGGACTTTCTGCAGCTGTTCCAAGGACTAGGGTGCCTCAAGGGCACCTAGGTAAAACGTCACATTGACCAAACAGTACAGCAGCTGCCCTGTGCCACAGAACGATGCTATTACAACTCCGACCACTAATGGAAGCAGAGCTAAACAAATTGGAACAAAAAGGAGTCATTGAGAAATTAGCAGGGCAAACTTCATGGGTCTCCCCACTTGAGGTGCCACCGAAGCCAAAACAGCCAAGAGTCATCAGGATGTCCATTAAGGCAATGTGACGGAGCACCACATAACGTCGACCATGGACGATATCATTGCTGATTTCAACAGTACCCACTGATTCTCCAACCTTGATTTAAATGCAGAGTATCACCAACTGAAGTTGGACCTGGAGAGCAGCTACAAATGATCTTCATGGCAGAGGTATCAGTGCCTCAATTGTGACATTTCCTCAGTGGCTGAAATCTTTCGAAATGCCATCTGGGAGGTGCTATCTGGGCTTGCCAGCATAATCATTATAAGTGATGACATCCTCATCTATAGTACAACCTTTACAGAGCACTGCTGCAGGGTCCGAGCAACACTCCAGAGACTGGCTGAGTAAGGGTTGACCGTGCATAACATTAAATGCTCCTTCTTTGAGATCACCATTGAGTCATACCTGTTGTGCAGGCAAACACTGAGAAAGTTCTGAACAGTCATCAAGGCAGCCACCACTTTCACCTGCGGTCCAATCCATGACCAAACCCCTGTTTTCATGATTTTGGTCAGTAAAAGTGCAATGGAACAGTGAAACACTTCCTGTCATGCCACCCACCTGGAGTACTTGTCCGTGAAGACAATTCTGGACCTCAACTCACTCCTAGTGCAGCATCCCATTTAGGAAACAGAAACCTCAAATCAGGTAGAGCCCTAGAAAGGAAGGGGGTTTGGGACAAAATAACAAAGATGGAGACCGGTATCTTCAGGCCTGCTATATGGTCATCAAGGGAACTTTCTTGCTGCTCTACTGGCTCTTCATAGACCTTGGATTGCTTCTCTGTGATGAGCTGCGGAATTCTGCACTAAACAAGCAAGAAAGAATGCATTACTACAACATGTATTATGGTCTTCATACACTCATAGCAATTTCATAACATAATGGCACCCTACTTACACAAGATACATTCTATTACAGCATAGAATTCTTATATTGGCTAATTGCACGATTTTTCCCTAAGTTATCTTGCTCCAAAACTGGGCCAAGAAGTTGCAGGCACACTTGTGCACAATGTCCACTTTAATTGAAAAAATCTCTATCACTATTTGTGCCCCAAACAAGTTAAATAGGGAATGCACATTATCTGAATTGTCCAAAATCAGTTGCTCAATGCGCCTCTATCAATGTCAATTCATGCGCAAGTCTTTACACCTCCAAATAATACTGTTTTTTGTCAGTGAGACAATAAGCATATATCAAGTAATGTCTTTCTTAGACCTTTACCTAGTTAGTGCACTAACCTCTTTTGTTGAGTGGTCTTACTTTCTTACTTGTTTTGTCTTTCTTTGTAGGTTTCCAGTGCTGCACGGTATGGTGACCTGAAGAGGAAGCAGTCCTTCAAGAGACTTGTAAAGTATTCTCCAAGTCTTCTGTGGCATCTGAGGCTTACCTGCTTCTGATGTCATGGTACCATGGTTACTTAGAATTCTATGTTAGCTGTTGGTTTCCCAGGTGCCAGAATGTGTTGGTTCAAATGGTTGAGCTGTTAACCTGGACTAGCTGGGACCTGGATGGAATAAACCTGAAGTTATTTTCAACTACCTGCCTATAGTGTGATCCTTTCAGTTGCCTCAAGGATTCCACTCGAGCAAGTAATTGAAAGATTCAGGCAGTGTGAGGACGTTAACGTGTGGACTCCCAGAATTGCGTAGAAGGAAGAAATAATCCCACAAAACAAACAAAATTGCAGCATAGAGCAGTGCTTTTGCGGCAAAGATGCAGCATAGAGCAGTGCTTTTGCGATATAGGAGAAAAGTGTCCAGAAGGCACAGAACAGTGTGAAGCTCCAAAATGGGTAAACAGCACCACAGGAAAAAGGATCCTTGAGCCCTCGGTGTAAGAAGTAAAGTAAAGTCACAGTACCTGAGGTTAAAGCAGGAGCTTGATCGTGGCAAGTGAGGTTGAGCTTGAATGGAGAAGACGTTGAAAACGGAGCTGATTTAGGAGAAGAAAAAAAAAATATCAGCAGCATGTAGAGTGAAGCCTCAGGAGGGTTTGCATCCCAGGTTCGTTGACAAATTTGTAAAGTATGCTCCAAGTCTTCCTGTGGTTTTTTAAGATGAAGTTACTGTTGAGATAATAAGACCTAAGTATACAGATATGGAGGGCTCACGGAGGCAAGTCTAACTGACACAAAAGAATTGTAAGACTTGCCTAGTACATTCCAATAGTAACAATGCATATTATAAAGGCTCAAGAGAATACAGAGATTCCGCATATGTCCTGTAAAACAAGGTAAGTAGAAATTACACAGAAACATATATTAAAAGTGTGAACAGCATGTAAGTGGGATCTGATTGTCAGTTTCCAATTCTGTGCAGCGCGTCGGCATCCAGGGGAGTGGCAAGAGAGAGAGAGATGGGCTCTCAACAGGATGTGAAGCCAAGCACTGCCTTGTGGTTTGGGTGCTATACCGTGTTATACCGTGCTCAAAATCAAGATGGCTCCTGTCGTCCGAAATCCCTCAAGATTTCGCCTGACACAGGGCACAAAAGGCAGTAAAGGAATACAAGACCTCAGGGAAAAGGACTGGTGTGAACATTAATAAAGGGCCCTAGAGAACATGAATAAAGATAGGAACCGGTCCTGATGGATTCCAGAAAAGGGGAATGATAAGATTCTATCCAACCTTTTGATCCCTTACGTCCCCAAGCGTTACGCTTAGCATCTGTTGGCTGTGGTTCCCCGGGTAAAACGTACTAGAGCCGGGGGTCGGTTTTCCGCTATCTGGCTGCTAAGCTGTGGAAATCTCTTCCCGCTCAGACCCGTCGCTTGGATGGCCTACTTTCTTTCCGCAAGTCCATTAAAACCTATTTGTTCCCTGCGGGCTAGTCCTGCTGCCTTTCTGAGCCCGCTTTCAGCGCCGGGACGCCCCTTTGCTGGGGCAGCTGCGCGCTTTATAAAATTACATAATAATAATAATAATAATAATAGGTATCAAACATAATACCTGTACCAGACTGCATACGGGCCGGGGGTACATCAATGAGGCCATGCATCATTACATCAGTGTCAAACCTAAAGGGGTCCCGGGGTATGTCAATATGGGTCCACAAAGCTTATCCCAACGCACAGACGACACAGGGGGAGAGGTAAGGAAACCCAGGGTCATTACACTACCCCATACATAAAGCCCATTGTTATCACTATTTTGATGGAATGCCTGCCCACTAACATGGGGAGGGCAGCAGAGTGCCACTCGGCACTTACAGGTAGGGTGGTGACATGTGCACGCGCCTCTCGGCCAGGGGCATTTGAGAGTATAAGTAAGCAGGCCTGAAGTCGCATGAGGCTTCCACCGACACTGCCTTTGATGGTGTGATCATTTGGCTCCAGTGCAGCGACTTGTGGCAAGGCCTATTTCCCATGCAGCTCTGCGGTCAACCGTCTCTCCTCTGCTTGCACCTTTGCATGTGCAGCAGTTTCACGTGTTTCTTATTCCCTGCCAGCAGATTTTGTGCTTGATCATTTAAACAAGCCCTCACAGACAAGTCCATTGTAAGCATGATTGAGCATTTAAAAAAATACAGACTGTTGGCTCATCCATCCCACAACAAATCACCAGGGAAAGTAGGGGACATAAATAAAATGAACGCACCTCGTCAGCCTTGTTCCAGAATTAATAAATCAACAATGCCACACTTGATATCTTTCCACAGACCTGTCATTGTTTTATTTAGTGCTGCATTCTATAAATGATTGCTTTTTCTAAATGGTATTTTTGGAACACCTTAAGGTTATGTAACTATAATTCACAGGGCTGTCATGTAGAAGCTCTGTACATCCCTCACCCTAGTAAAGGTTAGTGAAATCACAGTTGGATTTCATTATTTTTTAACTTTGGTTGGGCATGTTGACTCCTTAAGGTGTTAAACTGATACTAAGAAGTTTTTAAATCTTGCGTTTATTGTATTCCTCTTACAGTGTTCTCAATAAGCTCATGCCCCTTTTTCGACATTAAAAAAAGATGCTCCTTATGCCCCTGCTTTACATAGTGAAGTGAAGGAAGAGCATGTTCAGAGTAAAGATCTTTTCTCTTCTAGTGAGTTTTGTAATTCATGTTTTCAGTTGTATTAGAACAAAATATTGTGTTTTTAATATTGTGATAAATACATATTTGGTATATAATATTGATTTAATTAATATTGTTTTATGTAATATAGTTTGCTTGAAGAAAGTTGTACAAACATGATTATTATTTCATTTAACATATATTAGGTATAATATGGAAAGGGGCGACCACTCGGTCCCCCCGAACGTATGGTCGGGTGCCCCGATCCCCCCGGGAAACCATTTTGGGCGGGAGGCGTGTCACGGCTGGTATGCCCGAAGCGGGGTAGCCGGGGCGCGCCTTTTCCCGCCCAGGAGGGGTTGTCCTAGACACCTACACCGTTGGCCACGCCCTGTAGGCGGTCGGAGGAGGGTCCACGCCCTCCCAGAGAAGAATAAAAGGAGCAACAATCCAAGGAAGCATCCTCTTGTTCCTGTGCTTGGAAGCTGCACCTTTTCGTTGCACGTGAGCCCGTGACGGAACAAGAGCCAATTTTGAAATTTTGTAATTTTGTGTTTCTTCTTTCAGCGATTTCGAAGCTTTGATCCAGGACCTCGAGTCGAATATCCGTGAACGATGCCTGGCAAGAAGGTCGGAAAGAAGGTTGGGACCGAACAGATGCTTCGTATGCTGGTGAAGGACATGGCGAACATGAAGAAGCAGATGGCGGCAATGAATGGGGCAGGTAGACCGAAAAGAGTCATCGGACCAGCATTGCCGGGTGTAGTCCCTACCGGGAGAGGTAGAAGGGCCAGGAATGGGGCGACAGGAGGGGAGGCTCCGGTTCCCGAATCACCTCCAGCGAGCCCGGTCAGTCCGGTGGAGGCCCCAGTTCCGGTCCCGAAAGCGGGACAACCGATCCCTGTAGTGGTCACTCCTGTGAACGAAGGAGATATGCCTCCTGAGCTGGCTGCCCAGTTGGCAGCATGGTTGGGCAGGGATAACGAGGGGGCCACGGCCGAGGAGGCCAGGTCGATAATGAAGCAGTTGCGGCAATCGAAAGATGCTGCGAAGGCACCTTGTCCTCTTGTTTCCCCGCAGGTTCCCGTGGAACAACCAGTTGCGAGCGTTGGAACGGCAGCGACAACAGTCCCAGCTACTGGTTCGGGTAAGCAGCCATTGCCAATGGCAGGGGAGGGATCGTTACCCTCAAGGAGGGAAAAAGTGGTTCAACATATCCCGATGGATGTGAAAGAAAGGATTTGGGCAGATAAATATGTGAACATGTTTTCATTGTTAACCGATCACTATGAGATAGAGCATGTGAGAAATCAGAAGGAGTTGTTGCATCCTAGTGTATGGCGTGCAAAGATGGCGGGGTTCAGAGTAGATGAAACGATCGCCAATTGGGCCAGGGCGTTTGGAATGTTCACTGCAATTATGGGGGAACGTAGGCCCGAAGTATTGTTGGAACTAGCTGTTTACCAGACACGTATTATGGAATTCTATGAATCGTACGGAGGCAATCAATGGTTTGGTTATGATAGCACATTTCGTAAGGCCAAGGAGCACGACCCATCCCTGACGTGGGATTGTTTCGACTCCATTTCCTGGCAGAAACTGGTGGGGTCGAACACGGCGAAGTCGCCTTCTTTGGGCGGGAACGGGGCTGAGCCTTCCCGCCATTCTTTGGGGGCGCCCTTTCGGGTGGGCACAAGCAGTGATCAGAACGCAAAGAGTAATGGGACCTCAGGTAGGAAAGGGGTCTGTTGGAGCTTTAACAGAGGCAAGTGCACTAGGCCACAGGGGACATGCAAGTTCAGGCATGAGTGTGCAGGGTGCGGACAGTCCTCACATCCCGAGAGTTCGTGCAGAGCCAAGACTGGTGATACGGGGGGTAGAGGAGGCGCCAAACAGGTCTAAAATCGACCGAGGGACACCATTACCTACTCCCGTTGATATCATGGCAATGATCCCTTGGCTGAACGAATACCCTGATCATATCTCCGCCGGGGTGTTGCGAGACGGTTTCTCATATGGTTTCCGCATCCCGGCGGGGGATTTTCGGGGGGAAGCACGATGTAAGAACCAACTATCGGTTCAACAACATATGGTGGTGGTACAGGCAAAGATTGCGAAGGAAGTGGCCCGAGGTCGGGTTGCGGGACCATGTGGCATGCCACCAGTTGTCGACTTTGTTTCTTCACCGTTGGGAGTGGTCCCCAAGAAGGACCCAGGTGAGTTTAGGTTGATCCACAACTTGTCCGCTCCTAGGGGTCTTTCGGTGAACGATGCGATTGACCCGGGAGTTTGTTCGGTGCGGTACGCATCCTTTGATGAGGGCGTCGCCATTTTGAATCGCCTGGGGCCCGGAGCGCTGATGGCTAAATCAGATATCGAGTCAGCGTTCCGGTTGCTCCCGGTACACCCAGACGATCAGCGTCTCCTAGGTTTTATGTTTCAAGGACGCTACTACATGGATAAATGTATGCCAATGGGTTGCTCCATCTCTTGTGCGTATTTTGAGAAGTTCAGTACTTTTTACAATGGGCTTTCACCAGAGCCACGGGCTTTACACTGGTCATGCATTACCTTGATGATTTTCTGTTTCTGGGGGCAGCCGGGGACACGGAATGTGCACAGGCTTTGAGAGAATTCTGTAATCTTATGAAAGAATTTGGCGTGCCACTGGCACCAGGCAAGACGGTAGGGCCATCTACTACACTCGAGTTTCTGGGAATTGAGCTCGATTCTGTAGAGGGGTGCTTCCGCTTACCCAAAGAGAAGGTAATGAAATTTAAGGCCTCGCTCGAAATATGCCTCGGCAAGAGAAAAGTAACTCTCCATCAGTTGCAACAGGCTGTGGGTCAGCTTAACTTTGCCCTTAGAGTGATACCGATGGCTCGCCCCTTTTCCCGCTCTATCGCACAAGCCATGGTTGGCCTCAAGGAAGGGCACCACCGCACAAGACTGTCAGCAGAGGTTCGCCAGGATATGCGCATATGGCTGGCATTTCTGGCAGATTTCAACGGTCGCGTCGTGTGGAACAAACCGCCAGTTTCCTCTGAAGAGCTGGGGTTGTGGACCGACTCGGCAGGGAGTGTAGGTTTTGGCGCCATATTTGGTAATCACTGGTCGGCGCGAACCTGGCCAGGGTGGTGGCACGATGATGGGCTCACAGGTAACATTGGGTTTCTGGAGCTGTTCCCCATTCTGGTGGCCTTGAAAACATGGCCAGAGGGGTTTCGTGATCGTTCTGTGGTGTTCTGGTCTGATAACATGACCGTTGTTGAATGTATCAATAGTCAGGCAGCACGCTGCAAATGGATTCTGAGATTGCCGAAGGAAATTGTCTTTCTATGTATGAGACTAAACGTCCACTTTAGGGCAAGACACGTGCCGGGGGTACTGAACCAGGCAGCTGATGCACTCTCTCGTTCCCATATGCAGGCCTTCCAGGGTTTTCTGCCCTCAGCGGACTCGGTGGCGGCACCATTTCCCGAAGCTCTCTGGTCTCTCGGTGCCCCGGATTTCAAAACCTCGTGGGAGAGAGTCTAGCACCCAGGACAAGGAAGGCATATGAAGGGGCGTTCCGTTCCTATTGGTCCTTTTTGGGTTCAGCTAGGGGGGAGCATTGGGGGCAGGAGGAGTACGTCCTGAAATTTCTGGTATCATTACATCAGGCAGGCAGATCAGTGGCTACGGCCAATAGGCACCGGGCCGCCATTTCCTTCATGGCGCGGGCTCATGGCATCCAGGACCCCACATCGTCATTTCTCGTACAGAAGGCACTGCGTGGGTGGCAACGCCTTGAGGGTCGTAGAGTGGATGAGAGGCACCCGATAGGTTTAGAAAGGCTGTCTCTGTTAATGTCCGTACTCCCTGCGACATGTTCATCTCCATCAGAGACGGTGCTGTTCCGGGCCGCTTTTGCATTAGCATTCCATGGGGCTATGCGGGTAAGCGAACTGGTAGCGAGGAACAAGCAGGATACGGGGGGAGGTCTGTGTCGAGAACACATTCAAATTAAGGGGGAGACAATGGTAGTCTCAATAGCCAGGTCCAAGACCGATCAGGGAGCGATCGGGGACAGTGTGGTAGTCCAGCGGATTCCGGGATCTCCCATGTGCCCGGTAAAATGCGTTGAGGAGTATTTAGCGCAGAGGGCGGCATCATGGGGGGGAAGCTTGCTGAGGCACACCGACGCCACCCCACTGACTAGGTTTCAGTTTCAGCGGGTGTTAGCAATGGCAATCGCGGCGGCGGGCTTGAACCCGAGCGATTTCGGGACCCATTCCTTCCGGATTGGGGCTGCTACAGAGGCTACAGCCAGGGGTCTGAGTGTTGAAAAAGTGAAACAGTTGGGGTGTTGGTCCTCGAACTGTTATAAAAGGTATGTGCGGTTGCACATGTTGTGAAGCTAATGTCATGCACTCACGCTTCTTGTTTTCTGTTTGGTTTACAGTTTCGCGAACAGGCTTTGCGGGGCGGACTGTGCAGTTGACCCGACACCTGGGGACCAGCGGTCAAAGATCACCGGCTGAGGAAAGAGTGGTGTGGGTCGTTGGCCACTCATACGTGAGGCGCGCCGCGGACGTATTCAAAGCAGGTGACATGATTCACGTGGCTGGGGAATACGGGTACAGGGTGACCTTCCACGGAAGGGGCGGGCTCTGTATTGACCAGTTTCAAAGTTGCATTGAGGGACTGTTAGGGCGGACGAGGTCACCGCCATCTGTAATCATAGTGCATCTTGGGGGCAATGATTTGGTGACCGTTGGTCGACGAGTACTCCTCGAGTTAATTTTGTCCACAGTAAGTTGGTTGGCGAGAAGGGTTCCGGGGTGCACAATTGCATGGTCACACATGATTCCTCGGAAGGTGTGGCGGGGGGCCCTCTCTGTGTCAGCTTTGAACCAGTCGGTAAAGAAGGTTAATAACAAAATGAGTAGGTTGTTTCGTACAGGTAAACTGCATTGTATTCCACACGGATGTATCCGGGGGGACCATATGTATTTGGAGGATGGGGTCCATTTGTCCCGGGAGGGAAATGTCTTACTCATAGGAGACTTCTTAGCTTGGTTAAAAAGTTTACGTAACCATGACCTTTAGTAGGAGCTTTGTGGGGGGTCCGGATAGCCGGTCAACTATCCGGCCTGTGGTGGTAAGGTCATGATCGGTGAGCAGTAATTGGAAGATCCCTAGAGGTGGGGCGCCACCCATTATGGATGGGAGCGCCCGGGGGGAGGCGGCCATTGGCCCCTCACACGGGGAGGCGGGACCCTTCTAAGGATGGGACCGCCGAAAGGGAAGGCGGTCAAGGCCCCTCCCTGGGGAGGAGGGGCTACGGGCCCCTCCTTGGAATTTCCCGGGGCCAGGACATCCGCGACGGCAGATGTGGTAAGCAGTGTGGGGTGGGAGGGGGGTCTACGCTACCTTCTAGACACCTCACACGAGTCCTCGGACGACCACCAAGATGGCGTCGAGTAAATATATGGCCCCCGTTAAGACAAGGGAAATTGGAAGTTGGCACAGAGGTACAGTCCTCTGTGCGCCCGCCCCTCACAAGTAAGGGGGGGAGTTCTGGTATTAGGGATCTGACACCAGTTACGACCTTGCCGTTGGCCCGTAATGTTAGGATGTACAATTTGAATTTTGAGAAATGCATTTACAGGATGTTTTAGAATCGGCTAGGAGAACCTTTGTATTAGAGATATGTTAAGGTTAGCCAAGAAACATCGTAATGTATAAATGAAATTGTACACGATATGAAACTGATTATTTTAATGTTTTCATTTTGTTTCATATTTTAATAAATACGGCCGGGAGGGTAACTCCCTCCCGCCTTCCAAAAGCTCAAGAACTGTTTCCGTCTTCCCATTCTTGGGGATTGTGTTGGGAGGGGGTGACGGGTATCCAGGCCATATTGTTGTAGTACTGTTATTATAATTGTTAATAATTTTCTATATTATAGTTTATAATTTAAAATGTTTATTTTATTTCTATTTAAGTTATTAATTTTAAATGTAGTAGGGAGTTTTGGGGTTTATTGGGTAATAGGTTGGCATTAGGTTGGCAAGTAATTTAAATTATAAATAATGTAATTGTATTGTTAATGACTTTTGTAGTGTAAATTAAATATGTACTTGAATATTAAATATTTTAATTGTTTAAATGTGTTTTTCTTATATTGTGTATTTAGGTGTAGTAGCAGGTTGTTGGTTTTTGTTGGGGAACAGGGTGAGGATTTTTTTTAATTCACTAATAATGTTATGTTAATGCTATTGGCTTTTTAATTGCTTTTTAATTGTGCAATTGATTATTAATTATTTTAATTATTTTATAGTTTAATAGTTGGTTTATTTTTTTACATTTTACAGTATATATTGATGTTTTTAATTGATGGTTTCGTTGGGGAATGGGTTAGAAAGCTAATTAAGGCAATGGAAATTGATTCTTAATTATATAATTGATGATTAATTATGTAAATTGTTAATTTAGTAATTATTTCATTTACTTTTTATTTTTTAAATTTTACAGTGTAATGAAATGTTTTATTTTGTTGGTATTTTATATTTTATTAGCATGTTGTTGTTTTTGTTGGGGAATAGGTGGGAAGGTAAAGTATAAATCATTTTATTTTTATTCTAATTAATTTTTCATTGTTAATTAATTATGCAATTCATGATTCATCATATATGTTGTTTTATTTTGTAATCATTCTATTAATAATTTGATTTGTTTTGCATTATATGTAAATGTTTGCATTTTGATACTAATATATATTTTTCTAGCAAGCTGTTGCTTTTTTATGGGAATTCTGTGATGAGGTATTGAAATATTGTTTTAATGAATTGTTAATAATATTTAATTAATAAATATTTTTTTGTCTCTTTAATGTTAGAAATGCTACATATATTATTTGTTTTATATAATAATTTAGGGACTACAATGCCAGTTGGATCTGCTTGCACGGTCCTGTCGGAGGCGGTAGGACCTCTGCGGTTTCATCGGAGGCGGTTAGTCCGACCAATGGATTACGATGCAGGCATCCTCTACTCCGACCGACAGCTGACATGGGGGTCGGAAAAAAACAGCATCCATAGGTCAGTATATCGGACCGCTGTCTGAGGCTTTACGAAAACTCGACCATGGCGGTCTGACCAGCTGCTTCAAGTCATGTGAAACAAAGGATTTTGGATGCATACTGACCCAAATCCACTTCTCTCCAGCAGACTCAGCCGTGGTTCCTTTTATCCTGATTCCCCCCTACACTTGGGCAGCTGAACCCCGGTGACTACGATCCTTTGGGTGCTGGATACCAGATAAGTCTTTCCGCAGTATGTATTCCCATTGACTCAACTGTGCACATTCCACTACACTCTAGCAATGGGCTAATGGATTTCAAAGCAAATCCCACATATGGCATGCATGTGTCTACAATTCACATGATTTCTATGAGTTTTGCAACATATTTAGGGATATGTGCTCCGCCATAGCTGCGACCGTGATGGTAGAGGTGGTTGCATCGTAATACAGCTGGGGAAGCTTCCTGCCCTGGGCAATCGGAAAGGGCTCACAAGGACGAGTTGGACGGTCAGTCTGACAAGCATTGTAATGAGGCTCTCAGTGTTAAATGTTTTTAATAATATTTGTAAAATGTATTTTAAATTAAAAGTTTTGTTTTTTTCTTAAAGTACTATTTTAAAAAGATTGTTATATTTATTATGTAATTAATTTTTTTACATTCATGTTCTTTCATACTATGTATTTATTATTTATTTCATACTATATGTATCATTTATTTGAGATATTTACATTTCGTGTACAAATGGATTAGCATGTAGAATGTCCGGCCTAAGTCCTACATTTTCTGTACTGTTGGTTGCATTGGAGGGTGAATAGTAAATCTAGCCCTTCTGGAGTCCAGCGCTTACCCTATTGTTGTTGGGTTGGATCGGAACTAGTAAATCTAACACCTCTGGAGGCCAAAACACACCCTACTGTTGTATAGATTGGAGTGGCAATAGTAAATCTAATCCACCCAAATTCCAACACTTTTACCTACTTTTGCTTGGATTAAAGTGGGAGTAATAAAACGGACTTCTATAGAGTCCAACACTTTCCCTACTGTTTTCTAACGAAAGAGGGGGAATAGCAAAGGAACTCTTTGTAAGTTAAAATATTTACTTTAAGTAATGTCATCCTGTAAACCTAACATTTCTACTTTCTTCCTTTGCCCTTGATTTGCATACTTATTCTCACCTCATGTAGAGCATTACGAGAATAGTGATACAGCTTCCACTACCGATGGCAATAAATTGGAACATATAACTGCTGGCAATAAATTGGAACATATACTGAGCTTCAAGTCTTAATAACATTCGAGAACTGTCATGCCGTTGGGCATGTCCACCACATCCTTCTGTGGTTGTATTTGATATATGATATTTATTATTTTATATAGCGCCCGAATCACCCCGTAAGGGGTATCTCCACGCTTACGATGGAATACCATAGCCAAACTAGGATAACTCAGAAAAGGTGGGTTTTTAGAGGTTTCCTGAACTGAAGGAGGCCCTGGCAGTCACAAAGCTGTCGGAGAAGTTCATTCCAGAAGGTTGGGGCAAGGAGAGTGGATGATTTGCCCCCTTTGCAAGCCTTTTTCATTCTTGGAGTGCACAGGAGAAGCTTGGATCCTGATCGAAGGGGCCGAGAAGGAGTGTATTTGGTCAGTTTGTCAGACAGATAAAGAGGCCGTTGAAAGCCTTGAAAGTGATGCAGCCGATCTTAAATTTCACCTGCTTTCTTATGGAGAGCCAGTGGCGTAAGTTAAGAAGAGGGATGGAGGCCGTTCTGAGGGGGTGGGGGGCGTTTACTACTAATCGAGCTGCCATGTTCTGGACCACCTGTAATTTGTTTAGGGAGGCCTCGTTGGCAGAGGCCAACAGAGCATTACAGTAGTCCAGGCGGCATAATACTAAGGCTTGTGTCAGTTCTTTCATGTGGATGGTATGTATCCCAAATATGAGCCTTCTTGCCTGATCCATAGATCCAACTCGGAAAACAGAAAGGTTAGTTCTGGTCTCATGACATACATGTTTTCCAAACTGTATAAATATTTATGACAGTATGTGCCTTATTTGAACTGATGAGGTTTTAGGCATGTTCAGTGTTATCTTCTAGAATTAGAAAATATTCCTCCTTCAGTTATTGACAGAATACACTCCAGTTGATTTAATTTGTGCTTGTTTACATATTGTTGGAAATTAGGTAAACGGTTGAGGGGAGTGAAACCCTATTCAAGCATCAACCACAATTTCTGTGAGGATAAAGTAACAAGGAAACCCCAAACTAACTTGTGCATAACCCACGAAAAGCTTGGCACAAGCAGCCAGGCTTGACTTAGAGGCAATGTGTAAACTATTTATGTAGCACTTCAAACAGTAATAAAGTGAAAACATAATACCAGAAAAATCCTATACCAATTTAGAAAAACAGAGCAACATGTAATAACTAATTTGAGACCAAAATGACCAAAACTCCAATTAGTAAAACAGGAGATGTGCAGTTTTGAAGATGTAAGTGAAAATAGGGCCTAGCAGCACAAACTGCCAACTGTAGTTATCTGGTCCAAGATGAAGTGTGGGCAGGATACAGGGTCTAAGTTAGGCCGGCTGAACAAAGTACCTTAATTCCTGGCTGCGGAATGTTGAACGTTCCTGCATCAAGGTTGCATCGCTCAGCTGCAGTTCCGAGGTAGCTACAAGGCAGTGATGCAGAATCCGGCATCGTCATTGAGGAATGCCGTCAAAAAGTGGCGTGTGATGCAAAGACCTGCGTCAAGGATGCATCAAGGATGCATTGTGAAGCAGCAGCTCCGAAAGCGGCTGCAAGGAGATGTGTCACGCTGCTAATGTCAAAACTCTTTCGACGACCCAGCCTGCCAACTACTAGAAATGTTCTTCTTTCCACTGCACAGGCTCCAAGTAGTCTAGGATGACAAAAGGCTGGCATCAAGTTTCTTAATGAGTGCGCTGCAGGTAGCCCTTTGAAATGTAAAGGGGCAGGGATCAGCTCTGCTCCAACAATCGTGGCAGGATGACTTATCCTGCCACCACCTAATTCCCCTTTGTCTCACTGTCTGGGAAAAATACACAAAGACCACCTACAGCTAGTCATGTGACTTTGGTTACCGGCTGAAGGCACCAAATGATTCGAACAAGAAAATGGCAACTTTCTAAAGGTATTAAAAACAGTGATGAATGGAATGCTTGAATTAATCTCAGCCACTGGTAATCACTCAGGCGCAATCCTGACTCATCGTTATGTTGCACACCATGCCATCTCAGAAATATCTCAAAATATGTACATCAGTCTTGACCCTGCTCTAATAGGAACAGCTCAGATGGAACTGCCAAGTCAGGTCCTCCCTGACGGGAAGAAAATTAACCCAAGTCTGGTTTTGACTTAGTTATGGGCTCATCAGCCGGATACAGCTTGTTTCCAGTGGCACAGTGTGCACGGGACACACGTCTGAACATACTCGTCCCACTTAGGGGGACACAATAAGTATACAAAACAGTGATGGATGGAATGCTTGAATTAATCTCACACACAGGTAATCACTCGGGCCGCTGCCAAATCCATTGTTATTTTGCACAGCATGCCACTTCAGTTTGGACCCATCTATATTCAAATTAGTCTTGACCCTGCTCCGGGCGGAACAGTGCAGCCGGAACTGCCACGCCTGATCCTCCCTGAAGCGGAACACAAGCAACCCAGGTCTGTTTTTTCATGAGTCATGTGCTCATCAGCTGGGTACAGCTTGGCTCAATAGACACAATGTACAAGGGGCCAATGTCTGGGCACACCCACCCCTATTAGGGTGAAAAAATAAGTGTACAAGATAGTGCTGGATAGAATGCTTGAATTAACCTCAGCCACTGGTTATTTTGTACACCATGCCACCTTAGTTTGGACCCAGCTATGTGCAAATCAGTCTTGATCCTTTTCCATTAAAAACATTCCAGCCCGAATGGTAATGGGACAGGTTTCACCCGAGGGATTAATTCAAGCATTCCATCCATCACTTTTTTGTATACTTTAGTGGGTGGCCCTAAATGGGACAGGTATGCCTAGATGTGGGACCTGTGAACATTGTGTTACTTGAACCAAGCTGTACCCAACTGATGATCCCAAAAATAGGGCAAAACCGGTCCTGGGTTGCTTGTGTTCTGGTTCAGGGACAACCTGGCTTGGCATTTCAGGCTGGACTGTTCTGATTGGAGCAGAGTCAAGATTGATTTGCATATAGCCGGGTCCAAACTGAGGTGATTGTGTGTGCAAAATAACGATGAGTTGGGATGCAGCCCGAGTGATTACCAGTGATTGAGATTAATTCAAGCATTCCACCAATCATTTTTTTGTATACTTTTACTTTCTAAAAGTGGCATTTTTAAGAATTGTGTCTTAAAATTCGACTTAACCATTAAAAAGGGTTTCAAACTAAAATTTGTTAGACAACAAACTCAACATTCCTACTTGCTCCCAATTGAAAGTTAGCACTTATTAAATGTAATAAATTATCCAAATGATATCCTTTGGGAGAGGAAGGCCTTGCAGTAGTGAAAAATGAATTGTAGAGCGTTTCTCTACCTGGACATGTAAAAGTAAAAATAAAATGTTCAACTTAAATACACTGCATTCTGCCCTATGTGCTGTTTAGGGCCTAACGTAGGGGTGACTTGAATGTCACCCCTTAAAAAGGAAGGTGCGGGCCTGGCAAAATTTGGCAGGTCAAAATGTTAGTTTAAAACTACACACACAGGCTGCAATGGCAGGCCAGAGACATGATAGAAGGCTACTAGAGTGAGTGGCACAATCAGTGCTGCAGACCTACTAGTAGCATTTCATTTACGGGTCCTGGGTACATTTAGCAACACTTTACTATGGACTTATAGGTAAACGTAATGTGCGAATTGAGAGTAAGCCAACGTCACCATGTTTAAATGAGAGAGAGCGTGCACTTTAGCACTGATTAGCAGTAGTAAAGTGCACAGAGTCCTAAGGCCAACAAAAATAAGATCAGCGAAAAAAATCGAGGAGTAAACTTTGGGAGAAGACCACTCTAAGGCTGACAGGCCTGACACGTATTCTACACACATGCTTTTTTTACACACATATCAGATATGGCCTACAACAAGGTCATACTTTACCAAAACTTTTTATGTTGGTTTGTATTAAAGTTAATAAAAGAATTATACGTAAAAACCCATATCAAATGTTTAGTCTGTCTATGACCGCTAAGTGTTCTATGCTAGTGCTTACAGCAAATACAAAACTTTTCTCAAAAATAAATTTTTCCAAGCACACGTAGCATAAAATAGGCATTTTTCCCTTTCTCTTGGAAGTCACTGGTTAACTTTTGTAAAGATCAGCTGGTGAGATTGACACTGTAATATTTTCCCTTTGATGGAAATAGCTTACCACTTTCTTACTGCCTCTATCTACACACAAAAATGCCAGGGTACATTGTTAGCTTTTTGATTTTTTTTTTTATTGTTCTGCAGCATGGAATAACACATAATAAGCATGTCACTATTAAGCAGTATCCCCGCGCCCCCCACACCCCATTCCCCCACTTTCCGTAAGGTCCAATACTACAGTGTCATAGTTCATATGCTCATCAACAGCAGATCACCAGGTCCTTTAGGCACACTCTCTCGATCCCGAGCAACATTCCGCCTCATGGTAAGCCGACGTGTAAATGTTGGTCTCCTTATAATCCTCCATCTAGGCCATGGTAATGTCTCCATTTACCCCACACTCTACGGAACTTCTTCCGGCACCCTCTCGCTTTGTATGTGACCCTTTCGGCCGCCATGTAGATGTCCATTCCCCTTCTCCATTCCCCTAGCTGAGGTGTATCAGGTGCCCCCCCATTTTCTAGCTATGTTCCTTTTGGCCATTACCGGGGCTAACACTAGGAATATCGACAGTGGACGAGCCAGGTCCACGTCATTGGTCATTCCCAGGAGGATGAGTCTCGGGTCTAATGGAATGGCTATCTCCAGTACCTCACCCAATTCGGTGGTGACCTCGCCCCAATAAGTCTGAATGTGTGGGCATAACCATAGTATGTGCAAGAAACCTCCGCTGTCGTGCCCGCAGCGCAAGCAGCTAGGGTTGCTCACTCTCCCCATTTTATAGAGCCGCACTCTATCAAAGTACAACCTGTGTAGGATCTTGAACTGTATTAGACGGAGATGTGATTTAATTGCTACCTCTCTAGGGTGCATCAGTACCACACCCCAGTCTACGTCAGCCATCTCCCCAACGTCTTGTTCCCATGTGGCCCGAAGTCCCTCCAGTCTGTACGGCCTATTATTCCTAATAGTTTTAAATGTCAGAGATACAGCCTTTTCAGGGATCCTTTCCTGCAACAGTCGGCTCTCCAGTGGCGCGTATTCGGGGAGTGCCTCTTGTGTTGTCCCCTCTGCCCGCCATGCATGCCTCAATTGTATGTATTTAAAAAACTGGGAGCGGTGTAGCCCAAAGTCTGTCTGTAGGGAAGGGAATGACTTTAGTGTCCCGCTTTTGACTACATCACCTAAGGTAGAGATGCCTATGTCGTTCCATCCCTGAAACCCTCTTAACTTGCCGAGTTCCTTCAGCCAGGAGCAATCCCATAGCAGTGTCTGCTTCGTAGGTCTGTGGACCCACCCAGTGGTTTTTGTAGCCCTGTTCCAGGCCCCTAGTGTGATTTTAGTAGCCGGCAATAGTCTGGCCTGTCCCTTCCCTCTGTATATGTAGTAGAGACATGAATGTGCGCCCATGGTGTGTCTTTCCAAGGCATAAGTGGGGTGTATGACAGGTGCATGGATCCATTCATTAATTGGGGCCAGGTATCTCTGTAGCGTCGCCAGTGCCAGTGCAACTCTTGGGTGCTTTCCCAACCACAAGTAGGACCTTAGCTCCGCATGAACGTCTCGAAAGGTCTTGGGTATCACGTGAAGTATTCATTTTGGAATGCGTATAAAAACCTCGGGAGCGAGATTATTTTGAACATAGAATCGTCAGGGGGAGCGATTGCCATCTGCAGGCGTCGGTTTTAAAATGACATACAACCCGGTTGATGTTGCGTTCGTACGAAACGTCACCGTCTGTCGTGATAAATATCCCTAAATACTGAAATCCCTCTCCGGTCGTCTGTAGTCTCTCCGGCAACTGGCACCATTCTTCCCGTCCTCGGGGGTCATAGAGTGTCGACTTGTGCCAGTTGATCTGGTACCCTGACTTAGCGCTGTAGCGGTCCAGTTCATCAAACAACGCCGGTATTGTGCTTTCCGGTTGTGTAACATAAAGTAGAACGTCGTCTGCATATAGGGAAAATTTCTTTTCCTGCACCTCTGCCTGTCCTACCCGAAACCCCGTAATTCTTTCATTTTGTCTAACCGAACAGGCCATCACCTCGATGGACAAGGCAAACAGCAGGGGCGACAGGGGGCAACCCTGTTGGGTTCCCCGTTGTATAGGAAAAGCCTTTGACATCGCCCCGTTAACCCTGACTCGAGCACTAGGGCCAGTATAAAGTAGGCTAATTTTGCATCTGTACTGGGGTCCGAAGCCCATGTGTTCTAGTACTTCCTCCAAGAAGGGCCAGTGGACAGCATCAAACGCCTTTTCTGCATCTAAGGACAGAAACCAATGTGGCTCCGTTCTGCCTTCCACCTCTCGAAGCCAATTATGCGTCCTTCGGAGATTATACCTCGTTGCCCTCTCCGAGATGAAACCCGTCTGGTCCATATGGATCAGTCCCGGTATCACCCTCATGCGGAGAGCCAGTATTGTTGCATAAAGCTTTGCTTCCACATTCAGTAGGGAGATCGGACGGTAGGATGCGCAGTCCTCCGCCGGATTCCCCGACTTATAGATTGGAACAATCGTGGCCTGCCTGAGGTCTGGTGGGAACTGTCCCTCCTCCTCAGCGTCTTGATAGAGGCCCAGTAGGTGCCGGGTAAGGAGATCTGCCATCTTTTTGAAGAACTCCACTGGGAAACCATTTGGGCCCGGGGCCTCTCCCACATGGAGTTTGGTCAGTGCCATCCTAATTTCCTCCTCAGTGATATCAGACTCAAGGTCCATCCGGTCCGCCTCCTCGAGTTTCGGGAGGGTAATGGTTGCCATATATTGCAACGCCTCCTCTTTGGACCCTAGATCACGGGCCTCGTAGAAAGTTTTATCACAGTGTCAAATGCGTCAGCTATCTTGTTGTCCGTACATGCCCAGTCGTTATGGCCAACCCTTACTGTTTCCACCCATCTTTCCTGCTGAGCCACGCCAAAAGCTTTCCAGATTTATCACCTACATCATAGATGCGGTGTAAAGTCGCCAGCGCCTGCGTTTGCGTCTTAGCCTCCCCTGTCACTAATTGTCTATACTGAGCTTGCATATCAGCGAGGCTACGCAGCTTCTCTGGGTCTTTGGTACACAGGTACTCATTCTCCAGTCGCAATATCTGCATCTCAAATGGAGTGGATCTCTTTCTGGCCTTTTTTCCGAGCTTCTGCCAGTCTACAGTGTGCCCTATCTCGGAGTACTACTTTAAGCGCTTCCCAGAGAACTACCTTAGAGTCTACTAAGTCCACGTTTTCCGCCAAGTATACCCTCACGTCAGCTTACAGTCCCTTCAGGATTTCCGGGTTGTGTATGTCCCAGGCCGAGAGTCTAAGAACTTTGGGTCCTTCCCTTCTCCTACTGCCTATCTCCAGCAACAACGGCAAGTGGTCAGACACCCCCCGGGCACAGTACTCTGCCGAGTTCGACACCTGTAATGCCTGCCGCGCCATGAAAATATAGTCCAGACGGGAGAAGAAGGAGAACGCCTTTGCATCTGGATGAAGCCACCTCAGTACGATTTGGCTAGTGGGGTCATGGTCTGGGGTCTATCCCGTTCACCTGTCCTGTCAACCGTATTGTTCATCACGTTGTTGAAATCCCCCCCGAGAATTTGTATCGCGTCGGATGTGTTAAGGATGATGTCCGACACTCCCTTCAGTGTACCTGCCTGCAATTTGGGTGGGGCATAGGCTGAGATAAATGTGTACTCTCTTCTTCCCCACATCCCTCGTACTCCCATGTATGTGCCCTGTTGGTCAGTCCAAACCTGTGCCACTCTCATGGCTTTTTATTAGTATTGCAACCCCTCTGGAGCCAGATGTAAACCCTGCGTTGGCCAGGACTTTATACTTCCCCCTTGCCAGAAAGTTACATTTAGAGCCCTGCAGGTGTGTTTCCTGAAGGAGTATAATGTCCGCCCCGGACCTTTTGACATAGTTGTTAACCAAGCCTCGCTTGATCTTACAGCCTAGGCCGTTTACGTTCCATGTCATCACCTTAATGCCCCCCCTATGCACCGTTCCTCAATCAGAGGTTCACCATAATCATATCATTGGAGTGTGAGTGGATGACCTCTTACGTCTTGTGGTGATGCTCATCGTGTGGTGTGCATGTACTCCCGGCTTAGGATGTTAGAGAACATCTGGTGGTATCTTACTGTTCGTGGTGGAATGTGTTGTGTTGTGCGCGTGCCTGCCTGACAAGTGACTGCGTCCCCCATGATGTGAGTCCCCCTCCTCCTCCCCCCAACTCCCCCCCACTCCCTCCCCTTCCCCCCCTTTGCCGCATCCTGCCCGCTTAATCCAACTCAGTGAATTGCCCCAACTTGTCCCCGCTCCCCCCACCCCACCTTCCTCTCCCATCAGACCCATCATCTACCTCCCTTCACGATAGGCCTTGTTGGCAGGAAAAGGTCTGTCGCCCTCCCTGGTGACTCTCCTCCCTGCCGAACTACCCAAACTTGTTAGTCAAGCAGTAGCCAAAAAAAGGTATGTTCCACAGAGTCCGTAGTGCTGTGTAGAAGTTTGTAATAAGGAAGGAGATATATAGAAAAAAAACAATCAAAAAAACCAAAACACAAGAGCAAACAAAATTAGGAGGCTTGTGAGTCACTTTCGCGCTTCCATGTGGTCTAGCCGATATCTTGTACATCCACCTTTGTTACTGTTCAATTGCTGTGGGGACCGCTCTCTCCCTGGGTTGGGGCCCTATCTGTGGCGGGTCCACTTTCTAGTTCACGGATGGCCATCACCAGTGGTTGGAGTGACTGTTTTTCCCCTTCTTCAATCCCCGACGTTTCTCCTCCTGTTTCACTCTCCCTCTCGGTGTGTTCCTCTACGGTAGGGGCGCAAAACCTAGAACCCGTTGGATTGTCAGGTCGTGGCGAGCCAGGGTCCCGTTGCCTCCTCGGGGACCTGTTCTGCGAGGGGTACGGTGTCGTTTGAATCTTCCTTAACCCCCTCGGTCTACGCCAACTCTGTGGCTGCACCATCTCCCACAGGTTTCCAACGGCTGTGCCCGCCATTGTCGCATTATGCCCACTTCCTTCTCGTCTCCCAGGGGGTGGACGTTCCTCCAGCCACTGCCATGCGTCATCCGGATGCAGGAAGAAGTGCGTTTTTTCCTTATATATGACCTTAAGTTTAGCTGGGAAGAGGAGCATGTATTGAATCTTTAGGTCTCGGAGTTTAGTCTTTACCATGTCAAATGATCATCTCGCCTTCTGCACCTCCTGGCTGTAATCAGGGAAGATCATTATTTGCGAGTTTTCAAGCCTAATCTCGCCCATCTTTCTGGCTTCTCTTAGGATCAGGTCTCTGTCGGCAAAATTTAGGAACCTCGCAATGATCGGTATCGGTCGTCCCCTTACCATAGGTTTGGCCATAAGTGTTCTATGCGCCCTCTAAATAATGAAGCAGTTGGAGAATGTTGCCTGGGGTAGGGTTTTGAGTAGCCAGGAGCGCAGGAACGCCGCCATATTGGTCCCTTCAATTCCTTCCCTAAATCCCACAAAACGGAGGTTGTTCCGCCGTGCCCTGTTTTCTGCATCGTCCACCTTCCACATCAACTGTTTGTGGGCATCCTGCAGTTCCTTGACATCTTTCCGCAAGTCATGTATAACATCCTCCGCCTCTCCCAACCTCGTCTCGGCTGTAGTGACCCTCTCCGTGAGGTTTCGGAAGTCCTGTCGCAATAAGTTGACCTCCACTTGCACTTCACCTATCTTCACCTCTAGGACCGCTCTAGACACCTGAATATCTACCCAGGAGGCCTGTATCGCACCCATCAGAAGGGCCATGTCCAAGCTCGTTCCCGTCCCGTCCACACCGCCGGGTTGTGGCACCACCGCAAATTTATCTATTAGGCCTTGCTTCTGGGTCTTCGCGGCCGCCTCCTTCTTCCCCATGGTGGACTGGCTTCTCTGCCGCAGGTGTGGGAGGTCAGGATCAGAGGACTTTGCAGCGGTCCGACGACCACCTCGACCCTCCACTGTGTCCCCTAACTGGCGGCCTGGCCAGTGAGACGGGGCTGCACGTTGTCCATCGCAAATTACTGGTCTGGCAAGCAAAGGCTACAGGCCCCAGCGGTTTTCCTCCGGGGTAGTAATCAGGCGCCGGGGTGAGGCTGCGGTGACCTCCCAGGCCGGGCTGTGGGCAGTAGATCTTGGCACATGGAGGGCGCTCAGCGTGCCCGCCTCGACCCGCAGCTCCTCCTCAGTGAAGCCGTCAGCCCCGGGGGTCCAGTTGACAGTGCGGCCTACTCTCGGGCAGCTCCTAGCCCAGCGCCGATGGTACATTGGTCCGGTCTAACAGGGCCTGCCCCTCGCCTCCCCGCCGCAGTAGGGTCGCCGGGCGTATGAATGGTGGCAGAGGGTGTGTCGGTGGGGACACCCACACTGTGTAGACCCCAGGCTGTTCGTCCTCCCCAGCGCCCGGGTCGATATTGGGGTCTGCTGCCTCCCGCGAGCGGTCTCCATCGGATGATGTGCTGTTCCCCGCCCACGTCGTCCCTTAACTGTGCTCGGGTGAGTGCTGCAGCACTGCGGCGTCCCCTCGGAGGTCCTCCCAAGGCAGCTCACCTTCCAAAGTCGCCCCAGGGGTCCGTTCCCCGATCGCCGTATCGTCCTGACCAGGGCCCTGTGCGGGGGGAAGGGGAAGGCTGTGTCCGCGACTCCTTCGGTCTGCGGCTACTCTGGACCTGCACAGATCCCAGCTCTCCGAGTAGACACCCCGGGCCAGCCCCCTGCTCCCAATGCGTCCGGTGTTGCGGGACCGCGTCCTCTCTGCTCCTCAGGCGGTTTCCATGCTCGGGCTCCGAGACTCTCAGCAATCTGCCGCGGCCGCTGCCATTTTGACTCCGGCTCCGAGCATGTTTGATAACTTCGGCAGTTTTCTCCCCTCTACCGGCCTTCGGGAGCCATCCGATGCGGCCGTCGGGGTCTGCAGTTGCTCCGCCGTCGTATATGACGCGTTGAAGGTCAGTGGATGCGTTTAAATGTGTCGGATCAATTCGGCTAGCTGGAGCTGGCGCAGTGTGAGACTCACTCTGCCATGTTGCTAGCCACGCCCCCACATTGTTAGCTTTTGAAATGATTGGAATGTACTTTCTGACTTTCCTGTTTCTTATAAAGAGGTAGTTCTCAAAATATTCTAGGTGCAAAAGTTGAAATTTGGCATCTGACATCTCCTGATGCCAGACAACCTAGTTTTTTTAACAGAATAAGCTAATGAACCTGAGAAGCATTGGCAAACACAATCGCTCTCCCTTTGCTAATGCTCTTTGGTCACTAAAACTGGCTTTGGAAAGGTTTTTAGCATTGGTTCAGCACTGACAATGCTAATAATAGTGACTGGCCACCATAAAAGTGTTTTCCCAATACTTTCAAGGGGGTTGCTAAATTGCATGGCCCAGGTGGTGGTTATATGAGCAGCTGCGGTGATCTTATGTGGGTGGAAGGAACAGAGGAGCCATCCGCCTGTTAACTGTCCTCAACTCAGACTGTCCCCATAATATCAACACTGGCGAGCTCATGTAATGCACACACATGTTCTCATGCCATAGGGAGATGCATTGGGCACTTTTCACACCTTATTCTTCTCCCTGACTTTTGGTTAAATAACAATCATCCTGCATGTTACTGGCTTAGAAGTGGAAGTCAGGGGCCATCATGAATCAGGACACTTTCTCTGCCTCACTCACTGGGCCCTCAAAGTAGAGATATTGGGTACCAGGGACTGGGGCAGTTCTCCCAGCTGCCCACACATCACGGGCTATTGTGGGGAAGACAGTTGGGTGTATTTTTCTCCCTCAAGGCTGCGCTGGAAAGCGCTGAGTGTCCTACCTACCACACATTTGTTTCTCCCTCTAAAACAAATGTAGCAGCTCGAGAAGGAGCCCTAAGGGGGTTCAGTCATTGTTTAGTTTTGGTGGGCTACTTTTGGTCTCTTTTGGGCTATGGGTCCTACCAGGAGAAAATTGCCTGGATAACCATTGACATCTGTGTTTTTCCTTAAATCATGGGACATTTCTTACTATAACCATCATCTTCTGCTGTTTTGGATGTGCTGTGTGAATCCGCAATGCCTACTTCAAGATGTATCTTTTGATACAGCCCAGAACACCAGCCTGCCTGACTCCAATATGGCCACCAGTTGAGACCTATCCAGGAAAAGAGCCTCGAGAATAACATGCACAACCAGCAGGTAGTTTATTGCTGCTTGAGACCTTCTACACTGACACCCGTGAGTGACCCTTTTCTGCTCATCAGCAGCTGGCTGTAGAGCATGATTTCCATCACTGGCCTGCCTGTCTATTACATGGCCTCCACTTGAGCTGTTTTTAGTAAAATGAACCTGCAATGCAGCATTTGTCCTCAAACGAGATGCAAAGACCCCTCTCCTCATTTACATTCTTTTCTTCTACACCTTACTGTGGCCTGCTACGCTCCGATCAGGTTCCTGCAACTTAACAACAGTACTGTACCAAGAACTTTAACAAAAGAAACCCAACAAACTTTTGATAGCTGTCCAATCCCAACGGCTCGTCTTATTGATGACATCAAGATCATAATCCCAGCCCCCCTCTAATCGCTCCGCCTAAGTATTACATGAGGTCTCCTTACAACCCTAAGAACGCATGGCATTTCGCAAGGCTGTGGACGACCACGTGAGATCATCTTTACCTGAGTAACAGTTGCTTAAATCATACCTATAACTTTCTAACCTGTATCAGCTTCCAACACCAATCAATCAATCAATAAACCATTCGTAGAGTGGGCTACATACCCATGAGTGTCTCACGGGAGGGGAGGGGGGGCTCTACTGATCGAACAGCTAGGTCTTGAGAAGTCTCCCGAAGGACAGCAGGTCTTGGGTCTGTCGTAGACTCAGTGGGATGGTGTTCCAGGTCTTGGCGGCGAGGTGGGAGAAGGATCGCCCGCCAGTGGTTGTTCTTCCGATGTGCGGGACAGTGGCGAGTGCGAGGTTGGCAGAGCGGAGCTGGCGGTTAGGGATGTAGAAGGAAAGTCGTCTGTTGAGGTAGGCTGGGCCGGTCTCGTGGAGTGCCTTGTGTGCGTGGATGAGGTGCTTGAAAGAAATCCTCTTGTTGACGGGCAGCCAGTGCAGGTTTCTCAGGTGGGGGTGACATGGATATGGCGTGGAACATCGAGGATTAGTCGTGCCGATGCGTTGCAGTTGTTTGATGAGATTGGTCGGGGCTCCTGCATAGAGGGCATTTCTGTAGTCTGCTGCTAACGAGGGCCTGGGTGACGGTTCTTCTTGTATATGTTGGGATCTACCTGTAGATCTTGCGGAGCATGCGGAGGGTGTTGAAGCAGGAGTAGGAGACGGCGTTGACTTGCTTGGTCATGGAGAGTGTTGAGTTGAGAATGATTCTGAGGTTGCGTGCATGGTCGGTGGGTATCGGGGCTGCCCCCAGGGTCGTGGCCACCAGGAGTCGTCCCAGGCTGATGGGTTGGAGCCAAGGACGAGGACCTCCGTTTTGTCTGAGTTCAGCTTCAGTCGGCTGATCGTCATCCAGTCGCCGACGGCCTTCATTCCTTCGTGGAGGTTGGCAGCAGCGGGAATGGGAGCGGCGAGGGCACCAAGCAGCCAGGCACAATCAGGGGCAGCGAGGGGAACAGAAGGCAAGAAAATGAGCACAATCAGGGGGACAGAGGCAAGAAAAACGGGCACAATCAGGGAGCAGAAGGCAAGAACACTTGCACAGATAAGAATGCAGGCACAGGGGGGAGACAGGCAACAGTGGTCACAGACACCAGAAGGCAGTATGGGCAGTACAGGGAAGACAGACAGACAGTGACAGTGATACAAACCTAAGGCCTACTACTGGCCACCAGGGATGAGGCGCAGGTGGTAGCCTGCGGGTGGAGGAGGGCCTCAACTTCTACAGCAGTGGCAGCTGGGGCAGGGTCAGGACGCACATGCGGAGCTGTGTGGTGGGGGAGCGACCTACCAGCAAGGTCAAGGGTCGCTTGATGGCACCCATTGCCCTCAGTTCCCCCCCATCGTGCCTTTCCAGATCTGTCATCAATGCTTTCAAGATCAAATACCCCCAAATCTTTCCAAACACACAATGAAAAACCTGAAGCACAGGATCTTTAGAGACTTCCCAGAAACCCTCTTCACAGACCAATACCATTGTCAGCACAAAGGCTCTCACAAAACCAACCTCCTAGTCTTCACACCCAAAACTGACCTGTAGATTAGGTCCCTATGCAATTTTCTCCTATCCTTATCTCTCTCTAACATCCCTGTTGGATGCAAACTCAAATGTTTTTCCCCTTTGGCTTCTCAGGCTACCTTTCTATATCCATCTACAACAATGGGAAAATCATGTTCCAAGCCAACAATATAATCCTGGGCACAATCAACTTCAGTAAAGTTAACTAACCCTCAAGCCCTCTGACGATCCTCCACGCTCCCCCTCTCCATCCATCCAAAATACCCCTTACCCCTTGTCCCCCCCTTTTGGTCCATCCATACAATATCTCTCACCCTAGACTGTCCTCAATCCGATATGCCCCTGCACAGCTAATAGCTCACTGCCAATACTAGACCTTGAATACCCTTGCCCCAGGCCATCTCCACACCACTCGTCTCCAATCTCCTACAGACCATTATCTCCCTCTCCATTTGCCACCACCTCCCTATTTTCAGCCTCACAGTAGGCAGACATGCCTCCCCCCTCCTTCCCTAAATCATCGCCTCCTGCCCTAACATCTCCCAACACCAGATATCAACAACCAGCATATCCCTTACCTACACCTCAAGCCCTCACAGCCTATCCCTGACAGTACACCCCAATCCTCCCAGAATTGCTGAACATAACTGTCCTCCGTTCAACAAGCTCCTTTCCATGTTCTCACACCTCTCTTGAAGAATGGGCATCCTCACATCGGTTCTAATCCATCTAAGTGTCCTCTCTTCGCTGCTCCCCTCATCTTCACCTGCAGACCTTCACCCCACATCCTACCAGCATACCAAGAGACAGCCGCCTACCCAGACCCAAATGGACACAATCACCCCTAGAAATTTCTGATCTATCTCCTAGAGAGTTAAACATCTTCTAATTCTGCTACCACCTCCAGCTATCTTCCTGCAAAGAGCTGCTCAATTTCAACCATCATCTCTGATCACATTCAAACTCACACATGCCATCCTAGTGCTCGATCTTCCCCTCTTTACTTGATACAAATACCAATTAACCTCCCTGAACAGCAAGTCAGAAAGACAACAGCTTCTCCCTGAACTGCATGCTACACAATTGTCGGACTGCGGTCAACCACTGTCTAGAGATTTTAGGCTCAATCCTGATGCATAATCTTGATATCCTGATCCTCACCAAAATGTGGCTCGATGTCTCATCTAACCACGCTTTAGACCTTCTTCCTCCTTCCAACTACTCCATTTTGTGTTGTAACTGTGCAGATAGACACAGTGGAGGTCTCACACTCATTCACAGAAAATCCTTGAGATGCAGGATCCTCCCAACATCGCATTTTCAGTCTTTTGAATGCATGTCAGTGGAAAAGTCCACATCCATTAGATACAACCTCAGATTGAATATGATATACCATCCACCAAGTCAAAAACGATACCTTTCTTAAGGAATGCATGGATTTCTTCACCTCTCAATTCATCACCTCGGACAACAATATCTTCCTTGGTGACTTAAATATCCACTGGGGAGGCGTGTGCAAAAGTAATGTGGACATCTTTACCTTAAATGCCAATGATCTCCAATAACACTGCCACAAACCCACACACCACAAAGGTGCCAATATACACCTGATAGTCTCCCAATCCTCCAACCTGAAGACCCCATTCCAGGCGGGTGGTTTGACCACATGCAGATCCCGTTCTCCCCATCCAGCTCTCATACCAAAACTTATGGGCAACCCAAGACAGATTAAATATGGTTCAGGGGCACATACATCCTTGACACAGAAGCAATGGCCATCATGGCCCTTCCCCCTTCAATTTTGATTATACCTCATCTTGATATTAACGAGACCACCAACAAGTACAACTCCTACATAGATTCCCTTATCAATGAATGTGCTTCCCTGAAGTGTAAATTATCCAGACCAAATACTTCTAGGCCCTGGTTCTCAAAATAATGTTGCGAAGAAAGAAAGCTTATCAGAAAGCGTCAGAAATAATGGAGGCAAGCGCCATCTCACCTGAGTATAACTAAGCTTCGCAAAGCGAGAGAACAAAACAAAGACGGATTCCTGAGAGTCAAATATTTCCATATCAGAGTACTCAGGAGTTCTGCGAAAAATAGACTGAAGCACCTGTTCGATGTCATTGTTCAGACTACAAATCCCTCCACCACTTCAGCTCCTAAGTCATCCATGTCCCGCTGCAACTACTTTGTGGATTTCTTTGAAAAAAAAGTTAGAGACATCCATATCTCGCTACCCACCAACAACCCCCCTAGAAAAGACTGAAATTCTACCTTGCAAGGTGCTACAATCATGATCATCCTTCTCTCCAATATCCGTACAGGACCTATAATGAACAATCTCTAAAGCAAAACCATGAAACCACCTTCAGGATGTTCTTCCAGGTTGTATCAGCAAACCTCTTGCCTTTCACCTGCTCCCCATATAGACCTATATGGTCAACTTCTCTCTCAAACAAGGCTTTTTTCCAGAACGACTAAAAGTTGGTCAGATCATTCCTTTCTTGAAAAAACAACCTTTCGATCCAGAGAACTTGAACAACTACTGCCCAGTCTCCACACTCCCATTTTTAGGCAAAGTCATTGAAAGTTACGAAGCATACCAACTCGCTTCACGCATTCGAACAAACAATCGCCTAGACGCTCTCCAATCAGGTTTCCACCAGGGTCACAGTACAGAAAGTCGATGACTCCCTTAGAATCCTTGACTCATGTAACTCCTGGTCTTCTTAGACTTAATCACTGCATTCAACACTGTCAACCATCTGGACGTCCTTCGTACTCTAGAACACCACGTAGGATGTGGAGGCACAGTCCTCAACTGATTCTCCTCACACCTAACCAAATTAAATGAAGGGAAAAGCAAATTACTTTTATTTGATTCATTATAAATCATAAAAGTGCGGCAAATCCACCTATGTACATAAAAGATCACAAGTAAATATTCTTGTTTGTGTGACCCGCTTATCGCGACTTCCCTGTACTACTCTGCTGTGTGATTTGATTGAGCTACACCCAATGAACTTTGTCTATTGTTTCAAATTTCTAATAAAGTTGATTATCAAAAAAAAAATTCTTGTTTGTTAGTTGCCTTAAATCTCATTAACATTTGTAATAAGAACAGGTTAAAACAGTTGGCCCTAGTTTCCTAGTCTTATTAGTAGTCAACCATACTGTAAGAGTGGGCTTCTTGTGGAATTCCGCTTAGTCTGTGCACAGTCACGCAAGATATATGGTCTATGGAAGGAGACCCGGAGCTGTAGAATAGTGTACTTGACAGTGTTCATATTTAGAAGGTTTTAAAAATCAAAGTCAAATTATATTTCTAATATAAAGTGCTATAACTAAATTTAAATGTGACTTAGTTATCTAAGATAAAATGCTTATACTGTTGAAAGTTTCCTATTATTTCTCCAAGGTAAAGTGCATAGTGCTGTAACCAAGTAAGCTGCAGAGTGTTCAGTGGAATGAAACTGTATCGCCTTGCGATCCTCGACCAGTTGGAATTGTCTGTCCCTCCTTTTTAGATCTTTTGCCACTAGGCTCAGAAGTTTTATTTCCTTGCAGGCCAATTGTACTGTTGAGCCTCCTAAGCATTTTATTACGGCTGATCTGCAGGTCCTTATTTGTTCTGTTTTCGATGTTGGCCATAAGAGCACTATCTGTGTAGACAATAATGCCGGGCAGAAACATAATAGGTGAAGTAATGTCCCGTCTCCCTGTCCACAAAGGCAGCAGTCCATTGTGGGCCATGACAGTTTCCATTTTGGGATAAGATCTTTCGATGAATAAATACCGAGGGCCTCATTTATGACTTTTTGCCGTAGGGAAGCGCAGCAGGCCTTCCTGCTGCGCTTCCCTACGGCAAAAGAAAAGGGCAGAAATGCGCCGTATCTATAGGATACGGCGCATTCCTGTCCTTTTCCCCTGTGCCAGCGCACAATGGGCTTGCTGCCCTAGCGCAGGCACCCTTGCACAATGGTGCAAGGGTGCCTGCGTTGCGGGGAAGATTATTTTTGTACAGGAAGGGAAACCTTTCTGTACAAAAATAATCACAAGAGGCTTTTCCTCTTTCTATGTGTGCTGCAGAATGCTGCACACATAGAAAAAGGAAATACGAGGAGAAATAAAGACATTTCTCCCTGTTGCACCTCCCTTACGCCTCCCCTGGGGAGGCGTAAACTTTTGGCACTGCTTCAGAGTTACGATTTCTCGTAAATCTGGGGCAGTGTCAAAAGGCCATGGATGTTGCTGGGAACGCTCCCAGCAACACCCATTGCACGCCCCTTTAACGCAGAACACTGTGTTAAAGGGACTGATATTTATCAGGCAGCAGTACGCCACCAAAACTGGAGTAGTGCTGCCTGATAAATACCACGCAGGCTTCTGCGCCACGGAACTTCATGAAAAGTGAAGTTCCGATGGCGCAAGGGGCCTCATAAATGAGGCCTCCAGTCTCAATAGAATCAATTTTTGCTTATTTTGGTTTGTAAAATGTTCGGTCAGATACAGTTGAGGTTTCAGTGTTTTATATATTGGCATCACCACCCTTACATTGGGTTTAGAGATCACTAAGCCTTTATCAATGACCTGGGATTGTTGATTAATGGCTTTATTGTCAATTTGTATAATTTCTGGATAGGATGGTGTTGTATGCCAAGCATTCTCTAGGTTTAGAGCTGTAATAGATAGTTTTAAAAATAGATGAACTGATTTGCTCAATCTGTATTGATTTTCAACTTCCAAACAGCAGTACTGTACTAGGGTGTCTTCTTCTGCTGCCCTCATTCTCCAGTAGTATTTAACAAGAGCCCCTTGTCTTGTCGGTATCTGTTTTTTTAACCCAAATTCCAATCTGATCAGGGCTTATGAGATGTGGCGCGGAACCGAAAATAGTTTCTTAAAAAGGCTAGTTTGCCCAGTGTTAAAGACTTTTGAGTCATTTACATTTAGGAGTTCTGAACCGTATGTGATTGATGGCAAGAGGTTTGCTGCCACAACCTTGAGTAAGTGAGTTGTTGAGCAAGATTTTAAATGCAAAAAGTAGCTGTTTTGCTTTAACTTTCCGTTGTTCAAGATATTACCTAACCAATCATTCCCAAATTGTGAAAATGGGCAACTTGTTCTTGAGACCAATCAGCATTCACCAAGGGGTCCCTCAGGGTTCGTTCCTCTCCCCAGCCCTCTTTAACCTCTGCCTAGAACCACTATGTGAGAGTCTCAGGAACTGCAATTCACTTCCACCTCTACGTCTATGACACATATACGTGAAAATCGAATTCTCTGAAGTCATCCCCCTGCTCACAAATACACTCTCAATGATTCAAAACTGGAAGTCCAACCACCATTTAAAACTGAACCCAACGAAAACAGGATTTCTTTTGATCTCACCTCGGATAAGCTATAACCCCAGTACAAGAATGGATGGCTAACCTTCTGGATGCCTGCCCTACCATTATCCAGAGTGCCGGATCACTTGGCATCACCCTTGATAATCATCTCAACCTTCACAGACACATTGCAGCAATGGCCCCAAGCGCACAGCACCAACTGAGGCAGCTGTGGACATCAGACAATCGATTTCAGCACAAGACCACAAAACAGTGGTGCAGTCTCTCGTCCTCTCCAGACTAGATTATGGAATCGCCCTTCTCTCATGTATTTCCAAAGTTCAGCCAGGCCCATGGAGAGCAACACTACATGCTGCAGCATGCTTCGTTTTAGGTCTCAAGAAATTTGACCACATTACCCCTTCCCTGCTAACCCTCCAATGGCTTCTCCTTGAAGTGTGGGCTCAAATCAAAATTGCTTGCTTTACCCAGGGCGCTGCACTCATCGTCACCATCCTATCTAAGGGCCCGATTCACAGAATGAACTTAAGACTCAATCCTAAACTTACTACTGTTTTGGTATTCACAGATTGCACTTACTACTTTTGGCATTCACAGAATGCACTTACTACTTTTGGTATTCACAGAATGAACTTACTCATTTTGGTATTCACAGAAGTTAGGACTCCTAACTTTAGGACTCCTAAATGCCTTCTGTGAATACCCAAAGTCTTAAAATTAGGATTTTTCTCAATTTAGTAGTAGTAAAGTTAGGACTCCTAGCTTTACTAAATTGAGAAAAATAGTAATTTTAAGACTTTCGGTATTCACAGAAGGCATTTAGGCGTCCTAAAGTTAGTAGTCCTAACTTTACTACTACTAAATTGAGAAAAATCGTAATTTTAGGACTTTCGGTATTCACAGAAGGCATTTAGGAGTCCTAAAGTTAGGAGTCCTAACTTTACTACTACTAAATTGAGAAAAATCCTAATTTTAAGACTTTCGGTATTCACAGAAGGCATTTAGGAGTCCTAAAGTTAGTAGTCCGAACTTCTGTGAATACCGAAATGAGTAAGTTCATTCTGTGAATACCAAAAGTAGTAAGTGCATTCTGTGATTGCCAAAAGTAGTAAGTTCATTCAGTGAATCGGGCCCAATAAGAGTAACTGAAAATCTCTGGAGCAAACAGGGGTTCCAGAAATGTCCAATCTCTGCTCTTGGGACCACCCACCTTCAATCGAGAACGATACATGAACCAATCTTTCTCTGTTAGTCCCACTAGAATCCGGAATTCTCTGCCTCCCTCCCCTCCAATTAACCTCATGCATAGTCACCTTCAAAAAGGACATCAAGCTCCTCCTGTTTGAAAGACATCTTGGCTAATCACCCTTGACGAGACATAAGTACTCTCTCCACTGTGATCTGAACTAGCTTCATAAATGACCACACCATCTAAATCAACGCCTTACCTGCGTATATAACCTGCCCAACGGTGGTAACTGTCTCTTGTGGTACCTCCTGAACTCATCTACCAAAGTAAACGTCTGAGTTGAATTAATATACCCCACTGCAACCAATGTATCCTGCTTGTTGTAAAGTGCTCTAATGCCTTCGAGCCATGTCTGAGCTATACAAAATTGCAAATAAAATTTTTATATTTAAGATATAGAAAATACAGTTTTTATTCTTTAAAGATGGCTGCCACTTTGTGTCCTGCCATGCTGCATCATGAAACGTGGTGGCTTTCTTAAAAATTTACTAAATACTCTTTTCAGGTGACCGACCATCAATATTGGCTTTGCCAATGCAGACAGTTTTTAAAACATCCAGCAATGTTAAACCATTAGCAGGGGCTACTGTAAAGCATAAGCGGTGGGGCGGAAAAGGGGCCGGGGAGGGAGACAAAGGGAGACAAAGACCAGAGATGGAAGAGAGAGGCAGCGGAGAGGTGAGAGAGTGTGCAACACAGACCTGCAGCAGTGTTTGGTGTTGGAAACTCGGTTGAGAAGGGAGAAACAGGGCGATGATTTATGTGAGACAGAGTCAGTTGCATTTCAGGAACAATGCTAATTTCTTGAGAGCTCCAATAAATACCTCAGGGTGTGCTTAAGATATAATCAGCAGCACCTGTGAGAAAAAAAGTGAATGTGGGATTCCGCACTTTTCCGAACCCACTACCAAACATATACTGTTATTAGAACATTGGAATGTTGAAAGTTCTATTGAAAACAATGGTGTAACTCCGGGCTTATAATGGCTGATATAAGCCTGGAGCTCTAACCTTCCAATGCTTCTTTGTTCACAGCTCTGGCTGTGAACAAGGACTTCAGGGAGCCTGAGGGGATTTCAATTTCGTTGCGCTCCCTAAAGCCTTTGCTTAATTTGTTAGAGCATTCTGCCCTCTAGTGGCAGAATGTTTTTATAGCCTTATAACACTTCGTAGCTGGGCTATATCGGCTATTAAAGTCCAGCTGCCTTGTTAAAGTCCCTCGCCTTCGGCTCGGTCCTTTAATGCTGCAGCGGTTCTTTAATAGCTGGTATAGCCCGCTACGGGGGCTATAAGGCTATATTAGAACATTGGAATGTTGATAGCTCCATTGAAAAAAGTGGAGTCATCTGGGCTTATAATGCCTGGTATAAGCCCGGAGCTCAAACATTCCAATGTTTCCTTGTTGACAGATCTGGCTGTGAACAAAGGCTCCAGGGAGCCTGAGGGGAATTCAATCCCTTCTTGCTCCCTGAAGGCATTGTTTTAGATGTTAGAACATTCTGCCCTCTAGTGGCAGAATGTTCTAATAGCCTTACAGCCCTTCGTAGCTGCGCTATACCGCTATTAAAGTCCCTCTATTTATTTATTTATTTATTTCTAAACTTATAAAGCGCGAACAAATACCACGAATGGTGTCTCGGCGCTGGGCAGACAGAGAGGCACTTCCTGTGCATTATTGAATGAATAACCAGGTCTTCACTTGCTTTCTGAAAAGCAGCAGTGAAGAGCTGCTTTTTATATGATGGGGCAAGGAATTCCAGAGCTTCGAGGCGGCCACCAAGAAGCGTCTGTCTCCCCAAGTAACTGTTCTCACCCGTTGAATGCATAGGGATGCGGATGAGGCAGATCTTAACGCTCTCTTGGGAACATACAGCTGCAGTGATTCCCTAAAAAAGTCAGGTCCTTGGCTATTCAGTGCCTTGTATATAATACACAAAGCCTTGAATTTGGTTCTCTTTTTTACTGGGAGCCAGTGCAGTTGGTAAACGACGGATGAGATAGACGCGAACTTGGGAGTTTTGGTCAAAATTCGTGCAGCGGCATTCTGCACCATTTGTAACTTTTTGAAGACCTGCTCCTGAGCATTCAGCAGAAGCCCATTACAGTAGTCCACTTTGGATAACACCAAGGAGGACATAAGGGTTTTCCCTGCAGACAGGGGAAGGTAAGGTAGTAGCTTTTTCACTTTTCGTAGCGTGAAAAAGGAAGAGGAGACTACTGCATTGGCATGATTGGTGAACCTTAGTTTGTTGTCAAACAACACTCCTAGGTTTCTGACCTTTGAGACTGGGGTGGGTGGATTGCCCATTTCCGGTGGCCACCAGATCGGAGACCAAGATGGTTTTAGGTCTCCAAACACCATTACCTCGGTCTTATCGGTGTTTAGTTTTAGACAATTACTGTCCATCCAGTGACTGATGGCTCTCATGCCCGTCTGAAAGTTGGCTGCCACTTCGATCCTGTTTTTATGCACTGCCAACACCAACTGAGTGTCGTCGGCGTACGAAGTCACTCCCATTCCATGGGTTTTAATGACCCTCGCCAAGTCCGACACATAGATGTTAAAAAGTGTCGGACTCAGCGAGGATCCCTGGGGGACTCCGCAAGGCAGCACAAACGTAGGTGAATAGAAGTTCCCCATCTTTACTGACTGTTCTCTGTTAGCCAGGAAAGAAGCCAGAAGCTCCGCAGCCTTGCCCTGTATGCCCATGGCTGTGACACGGTCGATCAAGATGTTATGATCGACCGTGTCAAAGGCCGCTGAGAGGTCAACCTTGTTTAACGCTGGAGAGGGCCTTTAATAGCCGGGATAGCCCGCTACGGCAGGCTATAAGGCTATAATATGTTGGTTAGAAGTAGACTCGGAGGAAAGGGGAATGAAGCTAGGAAGAACAATATGGAAACCAGTGTCCTTGTACTATTTCACATTCAATACTTCAGTTATAACATAGTGAACACTTTCAGAGACTGAAATCCCTTTAAGCCCAGGGAGAGTCAGAGCCATCTTTTTTCAGCTATCCTTGAATAATTTGTTTGATCGGATCACATATAATATTGTAATTAAACAACTCCGGTAAAGTCAGAACACAGGCGGTTTGAAGCTATAGCACTTCTCATGGCCAAACAAAGGGTGGCCTGCAGATGGGGGAGGGGCCGGGCATCTAAATTTAAGACATGGCTTGATGATTTAATTACTTGTCAAGAATGACTTGCCACTCATGCGGAATTGTTACCAGTGGCCTCCAGGCCGAATGACATCTGGGCCCCCCTCACATGTTATCTTGTTACCAGAGAGATTGCTGAATTGGGTAGCGGAGATTCGAACGCCACAACGTGGGGTAATGACGACTGGATGCACATGAAGGGTAGGGGGTGTGGTCTTTTTAAATCTCTACAGATTGTGCAGCCTCCTGGTTCGTTGCCACTGATAGGCTGTTAGAGTTGGGGTTTAGTGCTGTGGGAGGGGTGGATCTCATCTTTCTGACGACCTTGTTCCTTTCTCCCACCTGAGCAATTGTATTTGTCAGAAATGGTAGGGGTGGATGGGGGGAGGGGAGGACTGAAGCCTGTATGCAGCCATCCCACTGATGTGATATGTTGGTTAAACTGCACATGTACCATGTTCGTATTGTATTGAGAATTATAGTGCTGGACATTTGGACCAATAGGGTATTGCGTTGTGAGATACGTGTAGAAGACGATTGTATGTTGTTTTGATTAAAATACAATAAAAATAATTTTAAAAAAATAAAAATAATAATAATAATATTGTAATTAAACAAGTATCACTCGCTTTAAAATTAAGGAGTTAGAAGACTAAAACTACAGATGCAAAATATTCTGCTTTGAGAGCCTTGTAACGCAACCAATATTTCGCACTCTGTTGTTAATGTGTAATGAGATTGTTTCTGGTGTATCTTTACCAAAAGAAAGTACAGAAGTGCCTCTAACCTCAATCACGAAATTACAGCTCTCTGCTATGAATTACTGGGGAGCAGGATAGACTGGGCCATCTGTTGTATTAAGAACATTCAATGAATAAGGCTCATGGATGCACAACAGTCACAGATGACTGCAATTCCAACTTGAATTATAGGCCACTAACTCTAATAGTTTGTTTACTGAAATCCTCAAGACACTGACTGCATGAAAAACACACAACAGCACGCACTTTTCCATTAAAGATCCCATTACAGATAATACAGACCACCCTAGGGAACCTTCAGCACTAACCAACTCTCATACATACATCCAATTTCTTTATGCACATCTCTTACATGCCCTCCTCCGCCTGAACTCTCTCTGTTCAGATGAAAGAGTTCCTCACCTAATTGCGGAAGGCTGGACACGGCTTTATACCAGAGGCAGAGACATCTCAGAGCCAAAATGGAGACTTCCCGAAACTACAATAGCAAACAACTATTACATTTGTGGGAATCACAATAATGAATGCTAGGTTTCTGCAGCATAATGTAAAAGGGAAATGTCATTCACGGTTCACTTAATGAGATAGCTTAAGAAAAAAAGATCTAGTTAATAGGAGCATGCAGTAGAAAAATACATTAAATGCATTTGCTTTTCAAATGCCATTTTTGCAATAATCTCGATTGTAGATTGTTTATCCAGTAAAGAGAAAGCTAACACTATGGGCACACGCCAATGACAAAGGCCTGCACTTCCGGGTCCCTTCTGCAAACGGAGTGGGTGGGGTAATGGCAGGAGGAACCTCACACTATGACAGTCCTAAATACTCTTAGAGCACTACTCCAGTAGGGCTGCTCAGCCACAGTTCTGCAGCACTGACAGGGCATTGGATGAGGACGCAGATACTTCTCGCATCTCAGAGCACCGACATTGTACAGCTGCTAGAACTGCACACTGCTGTAGTACATTATCACTGACATGACACTTTTAGAGCAACTCACACTATGGGGGAGAAGTGTGGCTCAAGGGTTAGAGGCGGCAGACCCGGAAGCTGAGATCGGTCCTGGACCAGGGTTCAATTCCCCGCCTCGGCGGGTCTTGGGCTCAAAAATTCCACGGACTCGATAATTCTCGCTCCGGTGCCTTCTCGACTCATGGGTTCACACTCTGCGACTCTGGGCAATAGCTTGCTTAATCTCCACAACGGCCCCTCGCGGCAGGATGTCTGGCTTTCACCTTGTGGATACCCTGCCGGGGTTATCTCACAGGGGAATACCAGGACGGGTTCCCTAAGCAAGCGCCGGGAAACTCTTTGTGGGTAGCTGTGCGCTATATAAGCTCAAATACATTTACATTTACATATGGGGGCAGTAGCAATAATAGGGCATTGCTGGGGCGGTTCCTAAAGGCTTGCTATGACAGAGTTGCAAACAAACCATGTGCCAATTTACTGCCACTAAAGGAAGGAGGTCACAAAGGACCATAGTAAAACCACTTGGTAAAGCTGTCATAGTCATAAGGGTCCAAATTAGTCCAATATGGTATAACTACCTGCCTCATCATTAGATCCTAAAATGATTATAAAACATGTGGCATCTTCAAAGTAGACAGTAGCCAACCATGCACGGAATCCTAATGGTGTACATAAAGGATTCAGTCACAAAAGGGTTCATACTGGCTGAGAAACCTCTGGAGTTTACACTTGCAATAGAGGTGATATGAGAATCATTGAGCGTAAGTGAACAAATCGTATATGTCTGCCCTTTTAAACACGCCCCCATTAAGAGTGCACCAATAGTTCTACTGGGTGTGTAATAGGAGTTGCCACTTCAATAGTTATACATTTTACTGAAATACAGCAGTTCTCTGGTGTGTCACCCAGTGATACTGAATATAGCAAGAAAAAAAGTCTCCAGATAAAATATCAAGCAAAAACATGCAGGAATTAGCACGGTAATACAGAGTACTGTATTAATTCCAGAAAGCCTGTAATCCTACTATTTTCCCTGTGCCAGAACTACTAGGACCCCTGGTAAAGTAATCCTGAGTAGTACTGAAAAAACTCCTAGCACTTCAGCAATTCGTTTGATCAAAATGGGATCGATAATTGCCCTGACGATTGAAGCGTTTCGTTTTTTAAAGTGATGGATGGTGCCATATGGCCTTGTGATGTGCATTGTGATCCTTTGTGCCTAGAGCACTAAATCCACATGCTAGAATCCACACTTGGCCTAATTGTGTGATCATGTACTAATCATGTTATTACACAGAATGCTATTTTCTTTCAATGATTTGTATTGACTGTACAAACACCTGGGGGCATATTCTCAAGAACGTGTGATAAACATCGCAAAAGTAACTTAACGCAACTTCCAACATCGCAGTGTATCACGGGAAAATTACGCCATGTTAACCAAGCATTCTCAACACAGCGGTACCATGCGATAGTCTCCAGATAACGCGTCAACTGACTGTGTTAAAATCAACACCATGCCGCAAAAATGAGAAACACGAACACAAAAAAAACTGTGATGAGGCCAATCATTATACTAAAATCAGCGAAAACCAGTTACAGGCCTGCAATTCACACTTGTCATGCAGAAAAAATCACCATAAAAGTAGAAAAAAACTGACAAACAAATACCAAACAACAGCGAAGCACAATGGATGGTGCTGGAGCAAGTACGGAGGAGAACCAGAACCCCACAAGTCCCCCACTGGACCTGCCTGGGACCTCCGGTCAGGGAAGGCCAAGGAGAAGAGTAGGAAGAAGCGCTTCAGTCTGCAGGAAAACAGGATCCTGATAACGGAGGTGGTCAAACACCATCAACAACTGTTTGTCACCTCCACTGTGTCATTGGCAACCAAAAATGGACTATGGCAGTCCATCGTGGACAAGGTGAATGCAGTGGGAGTGCTGAAGAGGACAATGGAAGAGGTCAAGAGGCGCTGGAATGACGTCAAGCACAAAACCAAGCTGAAACTCACCAACAACCGGAAGGCAGCAATGCAGACTGGAGGTGGGAGTTCTGCGTCACAGGAGGAGCTGGACGATATGGAGGAAATGGTGGCCATAGTCATAAGTGAGGAGACGGTGACTGGAGTCGAGGAACTGGACACTGTTCAACAAGACCGGACACAACAGCAGCAGGGTGAGTAACGATCGGGGACTGGGGGGATTGGGAGATGGCCACAATGGCACACATGCACAATTGAGCTGAGCACATCTGCGGACAAACCATGCCCCAGACCCCAACTCCCACCAAGAGACCAATGTACCCAAGTATTCAACATCTTAGCACTGTATAAGCACAGAAGGCAAAGGCACATCGCAGAAAAGGGATTGGGGGCAGCAAAACAGAACAGCAGTGGCCACACCCCCAAAATGCAGCACACACACATAACATGCAAAGCACAGCAACACTGACAACAATGTGGCACAAACCGCAACACGTCCACAACAGAACACAGGACACAACTGGTGCCAACTGGGTGTAGACACTGGCCAATCACAAGTGGCAGTGCAGGGAAATGTGAGATGACAATGTACAAATACAAACACACACGTCTGTTGTCGAAATGTCCACTGTTCCCCATCAAATAGGCAGCTTCGCCCAAACAGCCACGATGTACACAGCCATGCAGTCTGCATCTAAACATGTACAATGCGACAACACACATGTAAACACATTGTTAAACTGCATTTCCCCTTCACATTGCAAAGGGACAATCAATACCTCCTGCAGAGCAGCCCGGACCTCTCTTCACTGAAGACGAAGAGGACCATCACAGCTCCGACTCCGATGCCCTCCAACAGCTCGTGGAGAGCCTCTGCAGCCCTCTTCCAGAACCAAACCCTCAAGTGATTATGACCCGATGATGACATTATCCACCTTACTACACAAGCGTAAAAAGATATGTACCGCACACTGTGAAAGCGTGGTTGACGGTCTCCGATACAACATATTTGAGACTCTCGTTCATTGACACTAGTGATTCATTCCTCCTTGATTGTGAGGCTATTAATAATGGAAGCTGAATGGATCTCTGCTTCTCTCTCCCGCCCGCTGATCTGGAAAATGCCCATATTCCACCCTTGGGACACCAACTCCACACAAAGCAACCCAAAGTTTTGGAAAGCATTGGAAAGTGCCATTTGTGTTAGCTTACGGGCTACTTTCCAGTGCAAAACAAGTTAAGAACTGAAAAGTAAATAGTTCTTCAACATTTTTCTTCTGTTTGCATCTGTCCCTTTGTTTGATTTGATTTGATTTATTCTTTTATATGGCTCTCGAATGCGCTGAGGCTTCTTGGTGCTGCTGCTATCATAACCGAGAGATGGAAAATAAATTCAGAATAAAAGCTGCTCTACTAATTAAAAAGCCAAGTCTTCAGGGATTTTCGAAAAGACAAGAGATCTGGGCACTTCCTTAAATTTGTGGGCAGGGAGTTCCATAGTTTTGTGGGCTTCAAAACAAAACTCCTACCGCCCCATGAAGCTCATTTAGCCTAGGGCAGTACTAAGTACTTTGCTTCTGAGGATCTAAGTCTACTAGGCGGGAAATACCAGACACATTTCTCACAAAGATATTGTGGACCAATATTGTAGTGTCTTGAATTCAATTATTTTTACCACTGGAAGCCAGTGTCGCTTAATCAAGGCATGTGAAGCTGATTGGTATGTTGGTATTTCTGAGAGAAGCCAAGCTGAGGCCTTCTGCAGCATCTGGAGTTTAAGGAGGGATTTTTTCTGTATGCTGATAGAAAGGGCAATCCCATAGTCAAATTTAGCTAGTACTAAGGTGGCAACCACCAATGTTTGAAGGTCAGAGGGAATAAAAAGACGCTCTTTCTGATTATTCTTAAAGTAAAAAAAGTTGGTGAGGCAAGAGCACTGACCTGATCTTCAAAATTCAGTTTATCATCAAAGATAATTCCTAAGTTTTTCACTTTCTTCACTGGTGAAGATTGAACCCCCATTTCCTGAGGCCACCAGATTGGTGACCAGAATGAGTTGTTTTTGCCAAAATGAAGTGCCTCTGTCTTTCTAGAATTGAGCTTTAGGCAATTAAATTACATCCAGCAATCTACCTGGGACATATAAAAGCTAAACTTTTGAGCAGTGTCCTCATACTTGCTTTAAATGGATACAACTATTTGGGTATGAATGGCGTAAGGCACCACTGAGAATACAAATGTTTTTATGAGTCTTGCCAGTGGGGTAACATAAAGATTACAAAGAGTAGGGCTCAATGAAGACCCCTGGGGTACCCCGCATGGCATATGAAACTGTTCGGAGATGAGATCGCCCATAGCAACATGGTTCATTCTATCCATTAGAAAAGATGTTATCAGCTTGAGCTCGAGGCTGCTTATTACTTGCCAAGTGAGTTGGTAAATTAGGATATTATGGTTGTGTGTATCAAAGGCTGCTGAGAGATCTAAAAATATCAATATGACCCGACCTCCTTCATCTTGAATGAGCCTTGGTTCCTCTGATGCAGCTATCAATGCTGTCTCTGTACGGTGTGCCTTTCTAAAACCATTTTGGGTGGAATCCAGAAGGCTATTATTGTCAATAAATTGCATAACCACACTGTTCTGAGCGTTCTCTAATAGTTTGGTTGGAAGAGCAGTCTAGAGATGTGCATGTAGCTACTAGGCTTTTAAGGATCCAAATCGTTTTGTTTCAGCAAAGTCAGAAGGAAAATATCCGGTGTTTAACTAGTGGTGATACTGACTTAGTAGATCCAATTAGATTTATAACTTGCCCTGCACTAAGCAAGGAGAACTTATCAAAGATGGTAGGTGAAAGTTGTATTTTATTTGTCAGAGATATAGACACTCTTTGATTATTGGATGAAAAAGTGCTAAAGTCTTCTTCTGCTTTTTTTTCTGGAAAAGAATTGCAAGAGTGTTACAAAAGATCTGGCTACAACTACTGTCGCTTGGCACAGGTATTTTTGTTAGATTTTGCATGGAATTAAAAAGCTCCTTAACGCAATGGCCAGATTGAAGAATCTTGTTCGTAAAGTATTTCGTTTTTTCCTTTAATATTAACTTTTTGGACTCTGCAATTGATTGTGAAGAAACCTCTCTATCTTGAGAATGTTATGTTATGTTATATTATTTATTTTCTTCTATAGCGCACGGCTACTCACAAGAGCATCCCGGCGCTTTGGCGAAGAGAACTAGATACAGAGAAACAACACAACAGCTAAAAACTGAGGAAAAATAGGGTTACTATTGAACAAAAAGCCAAGTCTTCAATGCTTTCCTAAAAGCGAGAAGGCTACTTGCCTGTCTCAAAGGCAGGGGTAACTCATTCCAGCCCTTAGGGGCGAGATAACGGAAGGATCGGCCCTCAATTCTGGAGCGCTTGATGGCAGGCACCGCCGCTTTGGCCAGAGAAGCAGACCGCAGAGCCCTGTTGGGCACGTAAAAAGAGAGGCGTTTCCCAATATATTTGGGACCCACGCCATGCAGGGCTTTAAAGGCTAAGGTTAGACTTTTAAATAAAATTATCTTAGAAATGGGCAGCCAGTGCAGAGTTTTGAGCAACTCCGTGGCACTGGCCCGTCTCGGAAGCCCGAAGATGGCACGAGCCGCAGAGTTCTGCACCACCTGCAGGCGGGTCAACAGATATTTAGGTAGGCCCAAATATAGGGCATTCGCGTAATCCAAACGCGACCCTATAAGGGCCTGCACGATGGTTTTTTTGTGATGAAGCGACAACAAAGGAAGAAACTTCCTAAGCATCCTCAAAATGCCGAAGCATTTCCCTGAAAGCCCAATGATTTGGGGGTGAAAGGATAAGTCGCAGTCAATCACAATTCCAAGGTTTTTAGCCTAGGAAGAGACATTGTCTGGGGGGAACATGTCCAGTGGCCACCAATCCTTCCAACTGGGATCCGGTGTGCAGCCGAAAAAGAGCAGCTCCGATTTATCGGAGTTGCATTTTAGGCCATGCTGCCGGAACCACTCAAAGACAGCATCGAGACAGTCTCTAATCCGTATGCCATCGAAAACCCCCCCTCTGTCACACGTGAACAGAAGCTGGGTGTCGTCAGCATAGGATGTAATCTGGGCGCCGAAGGATTCCGCCACATCCGCCAGAGGGGCCATAAAGATGTTAAAGAGCGTTGGGCTAAGAATGGAACCCTGAGGGACCCCTAACTCTAGCGGCAACATATCGGCGGAAAAAGGAGGCGCCCAGATTGTTTGCCGGCGGCCGGTAAGAAAGGATTGAAACCAGTTCAGCACCGTCCCACGTAGGCCTATTTCCCAGAGTCGTAAAAGGAGGCCATCGTGGGGGACGGTGTTGAACGCCGACGACAGATCAAGCATCACCAACATGGCCTTGCCTCCAGAGTCTAAGACTTCCCTGATGGTGTCGGTGACCTCGAGCAAGGCAGTCTCCGTGCTAAAATTAGCATGGAAGCCAGATTGAGACATGTGTAGAAGGTCGTTCTCCTCGATGAAATTGGAGAGCGACCGATGCACATGCTTCTCGGTCACCTTCGCCAGAGCAGGGAGGAGAGAGATCGGCCTATAGTTGGCATGCATAAGGGGATCCAGATTTGGCTTTTTGATCAGCGGCAGGATCAAGGCACATTTACAGGCCTGAGGGACCACACCAGTAGATAATGAGGAGTTGAGGAGTGGGTTCAGTAAGATGTTAAGAGCAGAAGCCACTTTCCCCAGACACTTCGCCGGACAAGGATCCAACGGCGACCCGGATTTCAGCCGTGATAAGAGGTCCAAAGAGGTGTCAAGAGACATAGGGGGAAATTCACACAGATGCGGTCCGGTACCGTACAGGGATGGCAAGGAAGCCAAACCACTGAAATCCGGCAAAAGACAGGCAGGAGGAAAGGATCCTGGATGGTCTTAATTTTATTGACAAAAAAGTCAGCTAGTTGGTTAATCCAGAGCTCTGAATGGGTGTGGAGAGGGGTATTTAAAGAGGGAGAGGTGAAATACTTTACAATCCTAAAGATCTCTTTGCTGGCATTTTCAGCCTCCTCAATTCTACATTCCAAATGAGCTTTTTTCCCTTCCCAAAACTGCCTGTGGTAGGAGATAATCGCAGTTCTGTATTTCAGTTTCTCAACTGGATCATAAGCACGCTGCCAGGCCCTTTCAGCCTTTTTACAATCCTGACGTACGGCTCTAAGGAGAGGAGTAAACCTCGGGGCGGATAAGCGCCTCCCAGTGGACTTAGCCTTTTTTTCAGGAGCCAGCGCCTCCAGTCTGGCCTTGAGCCAATTCTGGAAGATGGAAAGATTCTCCTCCAGATTACCAGAAAATTGGCAGGGGAAGCTTTGAAGGGCAGCGGACATCATCTCGGCAGAGATTAAATGAAACGGGCGAGAGGCCCTTGTAGTACCTCTTTGAGGTCTCGTCCGAGATGTCACAGTAGAGAACACTGCAAAATATATTAAAAAATAGTCCGATCATAGGACAGGCTGTGGTGGAGACATCTTAAGCGGTCTCGTAGAAAAGACCTGGTCCAGAATGTGTCCTTTATTGTGAGTTGGGCCTTGAATATAAGGAAGAAGCCCTAGCGGGACAGTAATATCGTCGAGTTTTGTGACATCCGGGTCCAGATTATCGTCCATGTGCAAATTAAGATCGCCCAAAAGAATCATATTTAGATCTCCAAACTCGCTCCATTTTTCTACAAAGATGTTTTTGAGTTCTTAGACACTCAGAGAACCAATGTTCTGAAAGGTTTTTTTGGTGCTGAGTAAAGACATTTTTGAGTGCAAGAATGTCTGTTGCTTTATTAATCTAGGAAAATAATTCTGTATAGTTGTATCCAAATCTGGAGTAGGACTGAGGTTAGCTTCAGGTAAGGTTTCTAATAAAAGTGAGACAAGATATGAAGAACTGATCTTCTGTTTCAGGATATTGGGTTTTACTCTGGAATATTCAAAGATATTGGATTAGATGCCTCACTCACTTATCTTGACATCATTGGTGCCTATACAAACTAGAGGGTAAGAAAAGCCAAAAGATGTGTGATACACTGTATATATAATTTCCAGAACTAGCCATTCTCCTCGAAGATTGTTCTGAAAACCCCCCAAAAAGATTAATCTAATCAGGACCCGCATTTAAAAAAAACGGTTAGCAACCAAATGTGATAGTAATTAAATCTCCACACATTAACTGGGAGCACCACAATCACCAATATTAAGGGCAATACACCTAGTGTCAAATTGTGGTATAAAGACAGGGATATTTTTTACATTACAACAGGATTTTCAGGAATTCAGGACAAGGAATGGAGTTGAACGACACCTCGTATTTTGATTCATTTTTCTGTCTTGCAGGAAACCCCTCTTTGCAGAAGACCAAGACAGGTGATAGTTCTAGGCCTCACAAGTGTGCATGCACATAAGAGCAGGGATACATATAATACAGCCATGACGAAGGCCCCAGACCCAAATGGGCTCCTGGAGTGGGCCGAAACATATTGTCACAGAGGGTACAATTGAATGATTAAATTTAATAGAACTCCATAACATTTCGATTTTGTCCATGCCCCAGGTACCCTCAAAATAAAGAAAAAACTTTGGGAATACCTTGAGGTATTTTTAAATAAATCACCCTTCTGGATCCCTGCTTGTCCAGTTTGACTTTATTTAAAAACTCCCATTCCATCTATGGTTGAGTCCGCCCTCGTGGTACCACCTTACCAGGGTGTGGATAGGCACCAATGATGAAGCATGTCACAATAAGTGAGTGAGGCGCCCACTCCAATATCTTTGGATATTCCAGAGGTAGAAACAGAGGGAGATCTTCTTCTCCCTTTCATTGAAACTCTTTAAGAATGTCAGTTGCTCTTGTGTGTGAGTATTGTCAAGTGGGAGAGTGCAACTGGTTTTGATTGTCACTCGCTATCTGTTGTGATAACAATTACTAGAAAAGATACCATCCAGCATGTGTAGCAGATTTAACTACCTGATGTAGCCCTAAGCGCCTCATTGTATCCATCAAAAAAATTGTGTCTTTGTCCTCGGTATTCTCTAGATGAAAATGAAAGTCCTCCAACACTGAAAAGTCTGTCAATTTGATACTAGGTTCTATCTATAAAATTAGAGTTGGTACAAAGGGTGCTCTAAGCCACTGGGGCTGGCAGGGGGCGGTAGAGTACTATTCCTCTAAACGTTTTCGCATGCCACACCTGGGAAATAGCATGTAATAAGGTGGTCAAGAGTGACAATAACCAGCCCTCCCCCTCTTTTGGTTGACCTATCAGCTTTGGCAATCATGTAGCCGAATGGTATTTCCTGGACCAAGGTTGGACCAGAAGTGTTGCCTGCCCTGTTTTCAGTAATAAAAATTATGTCTACCACATGTGTGTCTATAAATTTCGCGAACTCAATTTTGTGTTTAATTAGATACCTTGTGTTCAGTAATGAACATTTAAAAACATTATCTGAAGTAGCTTGAGAGGCTGAGTCATAGCTCTTACTTTGTATGTCTCAAATTGCTACAAATTGGGGAATTCTTCATGTGAAGTACTACGTTTGGCAGGATCATATGCACATAAAAAAATATGGCCCAGTCTAATAGAACTTGCATACTAATAAGCAGAGATTTATAAACGTATTACAAAAGTACAACGCCAAATGCTAGGTTCTTACCACAGTGCAGCTGAGCGTATATGAAATGAAAGAACGCCACTTAATGCCTCAGATTCTAATCTAGAAACATTTTACATAAGTCAATAGGGCTATATTCACAAGGATTTGGTATTGCCACTTTATTTCAAAGCAGGGGTTTAACCCCTTGTATTTTAGTTATGGACATATTATTATTATAAAGGCTTTTATAGCGCGCTCAATTACTAAAAAATAGTATCCTGGCGCGAAGAAGTGAGGGCAGAGCAGAAAAGTTCCTGAGTTAACATTACAGAGAGGGGAGAGAGACCTACAGAGTGGGGTTGAAGAGATGGGTCTTCAGTCCTTTCTTAAAAGCAATGATGGTGGGTGCTGTTTTTAGGTGGAGGGGAAGAGTATTCCAGGCTTTCTGCGATGACTGCGAGGGATAGGCCGCCTAGTCTGCTGTATTTAAATTTAGGCACGGACATTTGGCACAGATTGGCCGACCTAAGGGACCGGTTAGGCACATAGAGGGAAAATCTTTTCCTCAGGTAAACTGGGCCAATTTGATGAACAGCGCGATAGGAGAGGACAAGAATTTTAAACATAATTCTGTGAGGGACTGGGAGCCAGTGAAGGTCGCGAAGTGGGAGGCGAACACTGGAGCTTCTAGGTATGTTGAACAGGAGTCTCACAGCGGCATTTTGAATGACCTGAAGACGGTGTATCAGATAGGCCGGTAATCTACAGAACAGGCCATTCGCGTAATCTAGTCTAGAGAGTATTAGAGCACGAATAACGGTCTCTTTGGCCACTCTCGGGAGGAGGGGAAAAAACCTGAGCAGCGTTTTCAAAGTGGAGAAACAGACCCCTGTAAGTTTTTTTAAATGGTCCTCAAATTTGAGGTCATTTCCGAACCAGACTCCTACATTTTTTGGGGTGCCGCCAATGGATTTAGGACAGGGCAGGTCAGCCGGCCAGAGGAGATCACTGAAATTGTCAGGAAAGGAGCCATACAACAAAATCTCTGATTTACTTTCGTTACACTTTAGCTGGGCAAGAGCTAAAGTGGTATATAGTGGATTTAGGACAGGGGAGGTCAGCCGGCCAGAGGAGATCACTGAAATTGTCAGGAAAGGAGCCATACAACAAAATCTCCGATTTACTTTCGTTACACTTTAGCTGGGCAAGAGCTAAAGTGGTATATAGTGGATTTAGGACAGGGGAGGTCAGCCGGTCAGAGGAGATCACTGAAATTGTCAGGAAAGGAGCCATACAACAAAATCTCCGATTTACTTTCGTTACACTTTAGCTGGGCAAGAGCTAAAGTGGTATATTTATCATATTAGACTAGACTTTTTATATATATTGGGGCTTATTTAGGAAAACCCTGCGTGACATTTGCACCACGTAAAGTGGAACATGCTTGACACAGGGTTCTCATAAAGATTTATGAATCCACGCAACACCACCCTGCATGACTTGGTGTGACCTCATAGATCATGAAGTAAGGCGACCCAGCGCAAATCGTTGCGTCGCCTTACTCGGATGTATGACGTTAGCACGCATACTATTACCACGCATACCTTTACAACGCGGTATTTACAACGAATACCGTTACAACGCATAGCGCTTTGAGGTGCTGGATAGTGGTAAGTATAATTTTATATTCCAACTCCAGTCCCCTTGGACACTAGGGAAGGTGTTGGATATAAAATTAAACTTATTCCCTATCCTAGAGCGCCCCCCAGCGCAATGCGTTGTAATGGTATGCGTGGTAATGCCTGCGTTGTAATGGTAGTGCGTTGTAAAAAATGTGTGCTAAACGTTGTATACCCCTTACTCTGGGCCCGTGAGGTTGTTTCATGGGCATTGCGGTGGGTATTCCCACACCACACCCATGGAATTTCATGCTGCCTTAGATTCACAAAACATGTAGACATAGGGAAACACCAAATCCATAGGCCTCCCGAGGTGAGGCGGATCAAGGCAAAATAACGACATTTCTCCTCGTTCTTTCCTTTTTCCATGTGTTCTACATTCTGCAGCACACACACAGAGGAAGATGCCTCTTAGAATTGTTTTTGTGCAGTAAGGTGCCTCTTCCTGTGCAAAAACAATCCTGCCTGCAACGGAGACACCCTGGTGCAAGGATTCCTACATTAGCACTAGGCAGGCAGAAAGGACAGAAATGCACAGTATTGCTTAAATTCGGTGCATTCTTGCCCTTTCTCTTTGGCGTAGGGCAGTGCAGCTAGGTGCCTTTCTGCTCTGCCATATGCCAAAATGCTATAAATGAGGCCTATTATTTATAAGCACATATATATACACACATATCTATGCAGATGACGTGGATAGTTGACATCACAGACATAAACATGCTGCAAATAACTTCTCTTTGCCCACTGGGACTCCCTTGGGAGATGGGAAACATAAATCAGCACTGACATGGAAATGAGTTTTGGCAGCACTGAGGCTTAATCACCTCCACATGTTAAAGAAAAGCAAAATAAGGAAATATAGCTAATAAATTATGCAGCTCACTGGCAGCACAAAACATTTTTGGCATCAGTTGCAAGCAAATCTGTGCAAGGCTGACATTTAGCATTTTCCCGTCTGTTTTGACACATGAAGTCAACAACATACGGAGGACAAAAGGGAGATGCTCAGGATTTTACAGCCTCATTCCGCCACTTGAACTACACAGTAGTAGCAGAGATACAAAATAATGGCACTATACTTATAACAAACAGAAATACTAAAAGAATAGCTTAAACAGGAAGCTCTGTCCTCCTGCATAAGTTAAGATCCTGTTAACTGTTTTTTCCAGCTTTATATGATATGCTTTTGATATGCCGAAAAGTGACCCACATGCAGCATGGTATAACCAGGAATGTAGGAAATGCAAGGGGGACCTGGTACAGGCTTTAAAATCTAATATGCACCCTGAGATAATTGCTGGCAGAGCCAGACATAGGCAAGCAATAGAGCCAGATAAAAGAAATTGGGAAAACTCCCTATGGTCCTCACGGCACAAGGCACTAACAGATAGAGATGCCAAGACCTTTTGGAAAAAGATGGCCCAATGGCTCAATGGCAATAGGACTACATTGGAGTTCACTGTACAGCCTGACAAATGTGTGTCCCATTTCGAATGTCTCTATGCAGTGGACAATTTAGAGTTAGCAGACCCTATAGAAAGGGGGGGAGGGCTAGGCCCATCAGGAGCGGATGATGCTCTAGTCTTCTCTCTGGAAGAAACACTAGCTGCAGGTCATTCATGTGTCCCTGCTTGATAACATTCCAAATGATCTGTACAGGGAGGACCCAGCTGTCTGGTGTTTGTACATTAACACATTAACAAATGCCATCACATTGGATATGGATATTCCAGTATCATGGAAACTAGCCGAAATAGTGCCAATTTATAGGAAGGGCGATAGAGCTGACCCTGCTGGCTATAGGCCCATAAGTCTCATTGAATCTCTCCAGACGTTTCTTTTGCAGGTCCTAGTGAAAATTCAGGATTGGGTTACAGAGTCCAGGATCTTAAGTGACTATCAAGCTGGGTTCCATGCTAATATTAGAATGGTGGACCAGGCTTTTTGCTTCCTCTGTATATATTGGAAGGAAGTGATCATTAAAGGTGGGAAATTATGTGTGGCTTTTGTTGACCTGCAGTCCGCATTCGACCTAGTTCCCTGAGCTACTCTATGGAGAGTGTTGAAAGAAATCGGCTTACCACACAACCTCCTGGATATCCTAATTAGATTGCATACATCAAATGCACACCAAGTGAGATGTGGCACGAACAGCCAACTAACAAAGAAATTCTCAATCAAACGCAGTGTGAGGCAGGCGTGTGTGCTCGCGCTCAAGCTTTTTTCACTTTTTATCAATGGGGTAGTTGACTTTTTGGATTGGGACGGGTGTGATGCCCCCAAATTAGATGAGAAAAGAGTTCCAGCGCTCCTTTTTGGAGACAATACTTTATTCATTTCCAAACACCCCGAAGGCCTCCAATTATTGTTATGGTTTTTAAGATTCTGTAACGAGAGAGGTTTGGTGTTAAATGAGGCCAAAACAAAATATACGTTTTTTACCAAAAGAAACGTAAAACCTAATAAAAAAATGTCTGTTTGTAGGAAGCACCCCCTTGGCAAGTATCAGCTTTCGACTATCTGGGTATCCGCCTCACACCTAGCCTAAACTGGGCACCCCATATTGACAAAGTAAAGCTAATGTTAATCCAGCAGACTGTACACAGGAGGGTCCGCACATTAACGCAGGATACCTCCGGCACACCCCTTTTAACAGTGACAGCTCAAGGGAATATTAAAGTTATTAGTCCACAAGAGCCAGGCCCTTTTTAACTACACTTTTTCTCTCACCCCTGACCCTTCTTCTCACCTATTACTACACCACACATAGGGGCCGATTATGATTGCGGTTTTTCCGCATCCTCGGGGCCGGCGGAAGCCACCGCCGGCCCAGAGGATGCGGAAAAACCGCAGCGGACTGACCAAGGACCCACCGCCACATTAGGATGGCTGGTGGGTCCTGGTTTCCGTCCGCAGCTTTTCCGCCGCGGTCGGCTTACAACAGTGGCGGAAAAGCTCTGATATGGTGACGGTGTCTCTCAGACACCGTCCGCCATATCAGGATGGGCTTTAAAAAGTGCTTTTCCGCGGCGGGTTTTCCGCCGTGGAAAAGCATACGGATCTTCACTGCGGGGGCCCGTTGCGGGCCCCCTAGGTGAAGGGGGGGGTGGGGGGTGCACATGGGGGGTACCTATGGTACACCCCTGCATTTGCATGCAGAAAGCGGCAGGCACCGCGCGGTGCCTGCCTCTTTCTGAATGCAAATGCAATGCGTGCATTTTTAACATTGCCGCGGGTGCAGCTTGAAGCTGCACCCGCTGCAATGTTAAAAATAGAGGATATGACCGCCAGGGTGGCGGTCACATCCTAATTGCACAGGAGGGAACTCCGCATGCCATGCGGAGGTTCCCTCCTGCTCTGGGGTCGCGGACGGACGCAAGTCCGTCCGCGATCCTAATCGACCCCATTGTACTGAAGTTCAGTGCTCCCGCGTAGGTTGTAGCACACCCTGTCCCGCAGCGGGACAGGAAGTCCTTATGATGAAGCATGACACCAAGGGCCCTTTTGGTGTGTGAGGGGTATTTAAGCAAACACTGTGTGCTTTCAACCAACGTAGGAAAGACACACAAAGACCTGTGAGAGCACCTTTTTTTCAAAGACAACCTTTTAAAGGTGGATCCTTGTGTTTTGTACAAATCTTAAGAGGAGGACGTATCCACCTCCAGTGCCCTATACGGACACTACCTCTTCACTCCCTTTCTTGTTTTATGTAGCAATCCAGCGCTTTGCCCATATTTCCAAAATACAGAAACAAACGGTGTCTAGAAAAGTGGCTCCCGCACTAGAGATTTATATAATCAAAACTCTGGGAGGAGCTCTATATGGGGTGGAACTATGGGCTAGTGGGAATACAAACTGTCTTATCACTGTAGAAAATAGCTTTTTAAGATCTCTTTTAAACTTACCCCCTAGAACCCCTTTGACTCCTTTATACCTGGACTTTGCCCAGAGAAACCTGACTTACAAGCTTGATTATGAATTACTCATGTTCTGCCGTCGTCCGTGGTTTGGTTGCAGAGTTAGTTTCATACAGAGCAGCATTGATTGGCCTTTTGCATTATCCCTAGGTAACTCCTATCCCCTGGTTTAGTTCATTGAGAGGCCTACTCCGGCGCTTAGGGCCGGAGTCTTATTAGTTAAACCCGAAAAGTGTATCTTTAATACCAAAGGCAAGGGTCAAATCGATCTATTGGGAAAAATTATGAAAAAGGAAACATGTAACCTGGTGGGTTCCTTGACCAGGGCTTTTTTGGGATTTTAAGCAAACCGCAAGTTAGGAAGAAACACTTGATGAAATTGTGCCTCCTCTGGCTCGCAAACTATTTGTACAATTTCGCTATAAGACTCTGCCAGCCAAACTGCTTTGCATTAAAAGGAGCCATAATATTTCTTCGAATGATCTCTGTCCATCTTGCAAATTAAGTGCAGAATCTATAGTCCACTTGCTCTTTTTTTGTCCCCATTATCAAAACCAAGTGGATTATTCCACTGTACAGAGTGGTTGGTCCCGGTCACTATTGGCTGGTGTTAAGAATTTTGCCTACTGATACAAGCAGGTTAATAGTCTTTTCCCTGGCCAAATTCTGGTATGCTCTTTGGATTAAGCGTGCACAATTTATTGTATGAACTACTTTTATACTTTTATTGTATATGTTGTATTTTATGATTCTTATGTCTTTTACTGTATCATTTTTATGAGGTGCTATGTACTTTTTAAGATCTACATGATCGAAATAAAGTTTTTATGATGATGATGATATGCTTGGGTTATTTTATGTCTGGCCCAGAGACAGCTTTAGCTCCTCTGATTTACCAGTCTCATGTTATAAAAAACGGATTACATAAAACAATATATACTTATAAATACACATAGAGGGGCTTTGATTAAGACCACTTTATCCATTGGCCTGTTTAAATGTAATTTACATGTTTCTTCAACTCACAACTGCAAACATCATGGACCAGCCCACTTAAGTCATTGACTCTCTTGCACTGTGTGTAATGGCATTTTGTCTGCTGACATATTTACATCTGTTAAAATAAGCCTACTCAAGGGGCAGGGCTGGTGGGACAATAACTTAACTGGCCGGTGTTTTTTTCCATTCTTTAAATTTGTTGTCATCATTGGGTATTTAAACTATTTCTTCAGACTACAGTAATTCACAGGCTATAGTACCCTTTCCTTTCGCCAAGAAGAATTATGATTTCCTTTCATGTGTTATACAACGGAGGTTATTATACCTATTTCGTGTACATCTTCCTGTAAGAACGCACCTATTGTGTTCTATTGAAGTTAAATACATTACGTATTTGTTTATTTTGATTGCAAGCATATTACCACCACAACTAGGGGATGGCATGTTTTCTTTCTTTTTCATCTTTTTAGAAGATTTGCGGCCTATGCTTATAGAAGAAAAATAACTATTGAACCATCTTGCAATGGCCAGATCTATTGGCTTTGCCAATCTAGTCTTCGCTTTGATCTTAATCTTTTGCGATGTGGGTTACTTGAGTTCCAGATCAGACGTGAGTTAAGTTTCCATCACACTTTTTCTGTAATATTGAATTGTCGGATTCTTAGTGTGTGCTGCAAGGAACCTTCTTTTAAGCACTATTGTAATTTCTGGAAAGGGTGGCTGGTAGTGGTTAAATGATGTGTTTCTTTTTTCATTTTTTTATTGTTGATCCAGGGCATGTTTCTCCATTATGATATTCTGAAACGTTTCATTGGCTTTAATTCTAGTCATTTATGCACAAAGTATCTCACAAAAATAGAAACTTTTTTGTCTTGATGGGACTGGCATCTGCAATGACAAATAAAAATGCAAATTACAACAGGACAGGACCGATGAGCTATTTCAATGTCTTAAAATATCTAATAGATCCACAGCTCTATGACAACTTCCTACACAATTACACATGCATGTTGCATTGGGTTTCAAAGTTAAGATAATTGTGTGCTTCTGAATGAAAGAACTTTTTATATTAGTGGCCTAGTATTTAATTCTACCCTGAATGGCTCACATATTTAAGGAAATGATTTAGACTTGACTGAGACATATTAATGATTTTACTTGTAGTTTTTCCCTGCAAGACAATTCTACATCCAATACTTCCTAGCATCTCCTTACATGTAGCCCAAAATAATGGCTGTTATTTTCCTCCCCTGGAATTATTGGAATTATTATTATTATGGTGTCCTGGCAAATTCAGTATGGGGGACGTAACAAACAGGTATATGAAAATTGGAGTTACCTTGCTGAATCCTGCATGCTTTCCCCCGACATTACACTTTTTAAGAAAGGTTATTAGAAACTTTACACCAATGTCCCTCACAGACCCCTACATCAGTCCCATGGGGTTTATCCTGACCCCTTATATCCTATTCACATTTTATTTCTCCCTGGAAACCGTGTTCTGATTGACAAAATGGTGGACACTACTTTTTTTCCCAGGTTACAGCCAGCCAATCAAGGCATTGCTGTTGACACGTGGATCCACAGATCCACCACGGTGGATCCATGTCTCTACATATACATAACTTTTTTTTCTTTTATAACTCCAAAACTAATAAACAGATTTACACTAAATGACTAAAAACACTCTTTCTGGAGCAATTTCTAGATTTCTTCCAAATTTGGTGTAATTCCATTCAGCTGTTTGGGCTGTAGTCGTATCTAAATCCCTCTGAGAAACTGCATGGGGAAAACATGTTTTGGGACTCCCCTCATTCTTGGCTCCCGCTTTCTAGACAGAAGCTGAAGTGAATGGCAAACTAGTGTAGAAAATGACATATATGGGTGGTCTTGCAGCCGAAACGCGTTACTTGACAAACTGTGTGAATAAATAAGTGGCATGGGATTCCGAGCTATGCAGGTCCTGTTCTTCTATTTCTGGAGCAGGGATGGGAGGAATATACATGCACACCACACAAACACATACACACATATATATATATATTTACTAGAAAAACCAAAGGTTACAGGGACGTTATAACTTGGAAATAAAATTAAAAAACCTTAGAAATTCACTGTAAAACGAGAGGTTACAGGAACCTTGTAGTGAGGGTCTCATTTCACTCATACAAAACCAGTGAAATTCAGCAGTTATAATTACCTGAGCTAACTGTAACTTGCACCCCCGCAATGCACTGCATACGACCTCACATATTACATCACTCATGACATGGTCAGGGAAATCACTGATGACATCACAGATTTTTTACTTCCTAACTGTAACCTGAAACCTTTGAGAGTGGGTGTATAGGTAGCTGAGTGGGTGTGTGAGTCTCAGAGTGGGTGAGTGAGTGGGTGGTGTGTGTCTGGGTGGGTCTGTGAAGAGGCGTAAGAGTCTATGAGTGGGCCTCTGAGTGGGTGCATTAGGCTCTGAGTGGGTCTGTAAGTAGGTTTATGTGAATATGAGTCAGTCTGTAAGTGGGGCACGAGGATCTGTGAGTGAGACATGAGTCTCTGAGTGGGATTGTGCATAGGTGCATAAGTCTGTGTGTGTCTGTGAGGGGGCGTATTAGTCAGACTGCACTTGTGTGTAGATGTGTACATCTATGTGTGTCTGTGAAGTGGTGCATGAAGTTCTCAGTGGGTCTGTGAGTGTGTGCATGAGTTTCTAAGTGGGGCTCTGAGTGGGTGTATGTGAATATGAGTGAGTCTGTGAGCGGCTGCATGAGTCTCTGAGTGAGTCTACTGTCTCAATCAGTCTGTGAATGTATTTTTTAAAATGTGTTAAGCCGATATTTATGGATTTGTCGTGACGGTTCACCAGGAGCCCTCACTGACATTCGCAATGACTTTGCGAATATCAAGTTCAGAAATTAAATATCCATTGAACATAGCCTATCTCATTAAGACCCCTATATATCAAACATGAGGTCAGGCTACCTCTACCCTGAACCTTATATAACTTTTGTGGTGAATTTTCAGAGACTGTGGCAGGCTCAACTTTGTCATTCCTGTTGGCACACACATTTGCGGCCATAGACATCACTGTCTTTATTTTCTTACATTTCTCAACAAATACTGAACAGATTTACACCAAATAACTGAAAGTGTGGTCTGCATAACCAAAGCTACCCTTTTGCCACATTTGATGTAATTTCGTCCAGTGCTTCGGGCTGCAGGTTCAACTAAAGGTCCTATGGGAATTAACATGGGAAGCACACTATTTTTTTACCCCTCCCTTTTCTCTGCCCCCACTTAACACTGAAAGCTTTCCATGCACAAGATTCAGCGGGCACTTTTTTTGAAAATGTAGATAAGATTCGCCAAATTACGCCAAAGATATAGGCAAACCAAAAAATGCTTTTCCTATGGAAACATGGCCCTAATTATAACTACCTACTGGCGACTGGCATATATATATATATTTATTTATTTATTTTTAAGATTTGTATAGCGCAACAAATACCACATGTGGTGTCTCGGCGGAAGAGAAGGGGTTCCAAAATACGTTTTACCCATTCATTTTTCCATTGGAAATTTAGACACAGCTTCATCCTGAATTGCAGATTTACACCAAATTTGGCAAAAAGTTAAATAGTGGAAGAGAACGAGTGATTTTGGTGTTTTGGTATAAATTTGTTCAGTCATTTTGGATAAATTTAGATTAAAATAATTTGTATATATCATGCTACAAGGATCCACAGAGCAGACAGATCTCCTGCTGAGATCTGATTGGCTGCCACCACATCAACCAGGAAGTGGTGGCAGCCAACTTGGGACTCAGGAGCCAGTCCTGAATTCTAAGAAATCGCAAAAGAAAAGACATCGGGGGTAGGGTAGGGATACACTGACCACCCTAGGCCAGGTAGTGAGGTCAAAACTATTTGTTTTTAAATTGTGCTGCAAATCATGGTGGATTTGCAGCAAGTACTTGATAATCCACCCACAGGTGGGCCAGGCCCTAGGGGTGTGACACATGGTATTTTGGGGGGGAGAGGGCCCCCCTTTGTGAGGCTCTGAAAGGCCCCGGGGACTCCATCCCCTGGGAAAAAATGGGAGTTTGCAGATCCTCTTCAGAAGCCTAATTAGGCCACAGGACCTCATCCCTGTGGCTGAAATGTATTAAAAAGTGGGAGGAAGCTGTGCGACCCTCTTCCCTCAACCTAAAAAGTGTCCAATACCACATTCCGCAGGGACGAAATATAAATTAAATTGAAAGGGGACGGGGCCCCAGGCCTGTGACACTCTTTCAAAATGGAGGGGGCCTTTAAAGGCCCGGGCACACCATTCCCCAGGGCTGGCTTAGTGACTTTTTCAGTACACCCTCAGGACACAGTAGTTGTTTCCCTGCCCACACCCTGGCAAGCAGGGAAACATATGTTTGCTCTCGTCTTGCATTTTTTAATTTCCCACCAAATGGGAGAAAACATATAAGTGTGCTCCCAGCTGGCAGGTGATTTAACCGCATCGCTGCGGCGGCGTTTCCCGCTGTGTGCGGCAATTTTCAAAAAGCCGCGTTACATGACGAGCTCAGCTCGTCGGCAGCACACAACCGCCCTAGCTGATGATGAGCTCAGCTCGTCATCAGCAGCGAAGAGGTTAAAAATGCCCCTGCAGCCTGGAAGCATTCTTGTGTTCTGTAAACAAAACGCATATTGCTCTAGCCCAGAAGGATCATACAAAAGCAACTGCTCCATTTGGGCAAGAACAATAGTGGTTTCCTCATTGTTCAGGGAGCCGCCTGGGGCCTGAGATGCCCAGGGGCTCCTCCCACGGTCTGCAATGGGTTGGTTGGGGGATACCATAGGCAGGCACTTATTATAAAGAGAGGCCCCATGGTCCAAGTAGGCTCATGGAGAGGGATTACATGGATCCCTCCCCTTTTAAATAAAATACAGCCTAGTAGATGGGGTCCCTGGGGCCCACGAAGACTAGGGAAGGAAGGCTGCGCATACCCCCTCTTTTCTGTTGAATTTGGACCTGTGGGATGGGTTCCCGAACCTAATCATGCTTCCTCCTTCTTTAATCAAGTTTAGTCTTGTGTGATGGGGTCTCTGGGGTCTAATGAGGCTCGGGGATGGGTCCCCGGGCCCCTTTTCAATTGGATTCAGTACCAGGGGTAGGGTCCCTGGGGCCCCTTGGTTTCACCCCATGGGATAGGGTCCCTGTAGCCCAAAAGCCAACCTTATAACGCGCACACCAAGGGCTGTGTGCTGTGTGGGGCTGGCAGACTGCAGGGGGATTGGCTGCCTTCGGGTTGGTTGCTCATAGGCCTGGTTCTGCGGCCAACCTCTTACCACGCACGACCAAAGGCCATGCACAGTGCAGTGTTAACCCTTTGAGTGTCTTGCACTGTGCGTGATGGCATTTTCCAGACCACATGTGCATATCCACCTAAAAATAGTGCATTTTAGTGCCAGGGCTGGGAGGAGTCAATATTTTACTTAGTTCATGCTTTTTGCGTTCCATTCTTTAGCCTTTTTGTGTGTTTCAGTCTTCCTTGTTTGTTTAAGCTATGTCTTCAAGTAACAGTAATTCAAAGCCAATAGGATATATATTTTTTTCCAGTAAGAGTCATATTTTCTTGATGAGCGTTAAAATGGGTTTCTACTCCTATTCTGAATATGCCTGCCTGCTAGAAAGCACCCTTACTCTTCTATTAAAATGATATGTGATTGTTAAATGTGTTTTAAACTTGAAACTTGTATTGCAAGCATATGGTTCCCACATTTCAGCGGTGACATATTTATTTGTTTTATTTTGTGGAATATGCTTGCAAAAACAAAATTAACCACACAATAGCTTGCCAAGGACGGGCCTGATGGTTTTGGTAATACTTGTTACATATTTTTCTGAAAGTGGTCATTTGTGTGCTGACAGATCTGTGCAGAGGACGCTCAGAGTCCTTGAATTTACTATCTGTAATGTCAGCCCACCCTCACACTCCAGAATTGTATGTTTAACAATAAGCTTCATTAACCATGTAGTTTGTTTTTGGGTTACCTTTTTACCATTGCATTTTATATATATTACATATATATGGAAAACAATGTCATTGTATTTGGGGTGTACTTACATATGTGTTCTCGCTCACAGTGGGTTATTTAACTGCACTTCCTTTTTCCCTAGGAACCCGGCTAAGCGGTAGAGTGTAGATTAATTTACTTTAGCTGATTATTTGTATTGTTTAGCAATGCCAAAATGCTAGATGCAAGGCACAGCAGAGAATAACAAAGTTAAAACAAAATCAACAATCAAACCAACAATTACATATATGTACAAACCATCAAAAACATTCACTTTGGCTGAAATATATTAAAACCTAAACATCCTGCCTTCATCTTTGTGCATTTCAGAGTAGCCAAAATGGAACAAGCATTTAAAAGTCCAGAAATGCGTTTTTTTCTTAGGGAAAGTGTATGGTAATGGTTTGGACGACTTTCTTTGTGTTGCCTTAAGCTGTCCCAGAAAGAAAATCCCACAATTAAGCTATATCTTCGGCTAAAATATTATGGAAGCTGGGAGTAGGGTCCCGTTGCTGACCAGAGTGCATTAGCAGAACTTCGGGGTATATTTACAAGTAAAGTGACGGAGGGCGGCGTTAACCTTCTTTGGAAACGCAGGGCTGCACTGTATTTACAACAATACGGTGCTGCCCTGCTTTTCCCCCTGTGCAGTTGCTAATTACATCTACCTAGCACCAACGCAGTCACCCTGGAACCATAATGCAAGGATGCTTGCGTTGTGAGAATGATTGTTTACATGCAGGAAGGTGTACCTTCCTGCACATAAACAAACTTAAATGGTGGCTTGTAACTTCTATTTTTGCTGCTTTGTGCAGCACACATAGAAGTTGAAACTTGTCATATTTATAATTATTGTTTATTTGCAGGAAGGAACACCTCCCTGCACATAACCAATCATGCACAGCGTTTTGCTGTTTCTATGTGTGCTGCACAATGCAGCACACATAGAAACAGAAAAAAATTGGAGAAATAGAGCATTTCTCCTCGTTAAGACCAGATTTTTTTGTCTTAATTTTGGAGGTGTCCCATATTTATACCACCCTTTTAAATATGGGGCAGCGTCAAAATCAATGGGACGCCCACCACAACACCCATTGCCTACCCATTTCACTTTAAGTATAGCATGAAAGGGTGCTTTATTTACAAGGCAGCGTTAAGACACATTAAGTGGCTTAAAGCTGCCTTGCAAATAGGACAAAGCTTGTATTGCCACAGGAACATTGAACAAAATTACGTTCTTGTGGCGACAGGGACTTGTAAATATTCCCCATAGAATTTACCCTCAAAGGACAATGTGTTGACAAATAAAAGATTACATTGGTGTTGAAAGTGGTAAACCTAAAAGGCATACACAGCACTTTATTGCACCATGGATACTTGTCACAAAAGGCCAGTACTATCATTAAATTTTTACGAATCCTATATGGACTCTTATGTTTACTTTGTGAACACAAACGTAGTAAATTTAACAACATTGTATCATGGCAGCAAAGTTAAACAAATAAATGCAAAAGGTTGATTAGTGGATAACAATGTGCTTTTTGACACGCCAGAGTATCTGAACAGCATCACTTCATAAAGAATAGAGCTATAAACTAGCCGCTAAAATATTTGTGCTTCATTATATAAACATGAAGATGCACCAATTGGTGTCATGGTAGCCTTACTGCAAATGAGTACCGTATTTTCCGGCGTATAAGACGACCAGGCGTATAAGACGACCTCCTACTTCTCTTGATTAAATGTAGGTTTCGTCCTATACTCGCCGTATAAGACTACCCCCACTTCCAACACTTCCAAACATTATGTACCGGTACTGTATTGCCGGCGGGAACCTTCTGCAGTCCCCTTTCAATGCCCATGAACTGATGAGATGACGTAGGGTACTGACGCTCCTCTCCTTCCGATGAACGTGAGGTTTATGGCCACATCGGAAGGAGAGAGAGGTGCCAGATCAGCGCATATGCCGCTGTGTCTCTAGGCTGAACACGCAGTGAGAAAACCGAAATGTCCCGTGAGACCCTCTCCCATCGGCACTACGGGACTGTAAGTAACTGTGCACAATTTTTGATTCATGTACCGGTAACGTTTTTGTTCTGTTGTACCGGTAATTTTCTCTTCATGTATCATTACCGGTCCTATTGTGAAGCGCGCAGACACCTTTGGGTAAAGTCCGCGCTATATAAAATCGCATACGGAGGTTCGTGGGTGCTGACTTGGTTCTACTTAATCTTTGCTTCAAATTCAAAGTCTGTGGAGCGTTGCTTCCACTCGTAAAACTTTGGTATCTGGCGTATAAGATGACCCCCGACTTTTGAAAACATTTTAAGGGGTTAAAAAGTTGTTTTATACGCCGGAAAATACGGTAGATGATGGACAGCATGTCAACAATTGTGCCAATAGTGGACTGATGCTCACCAGGTGTGAGACCACATCAGGGCATCCTCTGGACACTTTAAGAAGCATTGGTTGGAGAGCACAGATGTTGGGTAATGTTAGTCTGTTGCTAGTCTTGGTGGTCAAGTTCTCTAGCACCCATTTCCGCGGCCTGCATCTTTTTTGTTTTCTCCCTTTTCCTACTCCCTCTCCCTACAATTTACTAAACAAAATAGACAGGGTTTAGCATCAGAAAACTGCACCTTTTTAAAGTAGGTGCAAGAAAGAAGAAATGCTTTCCCTTCTCCTTCCTTTTCTGACTTTGAGTCTCACTACAATGTCGGGTGGAAACTTTCTGCCCGACTCCTTCTCAGAATCGGAACTGACCGACTTGCGGTCGGTGGCTACACCCGACCTATTACGATGCAACTGAACACTGTTCTGTCGGATTCCCGTTGACTTCTATGGGAACCTGTGTTCAGACAGCACAGGGTTCTATGGGGAAATGTGGGGTCAGCAGAAAACCCTGCACCCTGTTGCATGCACCCCACGGTGCCTGCCACACAGTGCAGGATCTTACATGGGGGTCCTTTAGGTACCATCTCGGGTCCCAACTGAAGGCTGCAGGATGAAGGGGCCCTACTGGGGGGCCCTAAAGTAAGTTTATGACAGCATTTTTCGTGACAGACAGGCCAACTTGGAAAGGCTGTTGGAAACCGACAGCATAATCGCTCGGTGGGAAACGCAGTCCGTAGAGCTGTACGATGCGGTTACGACTGACACAAATTCTCCGAGAGCCAGTCAGAACCGATTCGGAACGACCGTGCGGTTTACAATCCCAACATGGTAATCAGTTGGGCAGATTATAAACCAACCGAGTTTGTCGGAAGGGTTCCGAAAAAAGTCTAAGAAAATTTGACTGTCAGGAGAAGGCTTTCCGCCCAACATCCTAATCAGGCCCTTTGTACGTGTGCTGCAGTATGCAGCACACATACAAAGTCGGAAAAGGGTTGAAGTCAGTCTAGGCATTGTATTTTGTACTGGAAGGACACCCTTCCAGTACCAAACCTATGCCAGACTCCCAAACACACCCGTGCACCATGGCACAATGGTCACTCTGTGGCGCTGATTTCAGTGTGGTGCTAGGTAAAGGGGAGGAGAGTGCCATATTTCAATACATTTGGCATTCTCCTGCTTTCTCCTTCTCACGCAGTTTTGAGATTAACTACACCAGTCCAACCCTGTATCCCTTTTACTAGTCCTGCCAATTGGTAATAACTAATACACTGTCAACACATCCTACTGGATCCACAAATATATAATTGTAACCATCTACAAAAAGCCAGAAGCTTTAAGAACAGTGCACCAAAGCAGTGCCAAACCATGAAAAAACTAATGAAAGTAAGTGTGTGAAAGGGGCTGGCCCAAGGTGCATGCTCTTTCTCTCTCTCTCTACTTTCTGTTGTAAATGAAATAGAGATTATTATTATTATTATTATTATTTGTTACATTTATAACACACAACAGCTACCCACAAAGGGTTTCCCGGCGCATACATGAACTAATTCTGTGGTTCTGCTGCAAATAAGACATGTTTTAGATGTTAAACAGCCAGGTCTTTAAGGCTTTCCTGAAGCTCATATAGCTAGTCTCGTTTCGTGCCATAAATGGCATAGAATTCCACAGCATGGGTCCCAAAAAGGAAAAGGATTTGCCACCTACACGTGACAATTTGATTTTGGGAATTACAAAGTTCTTTGCTGTGGCAGATCGAAGTGCACGGGAAGGACAATATGGACGCACCAGGCTTTGAAGATATTTTGGGGCTCTTTTTGTGTAAATTTTGTGCATGAAGCAGAGTGATTTAAATTTAATCCGGTTTTCCACTGGAGATCTCGAATATACTTAGAGGTGGAGGCCATATCTGGAATTTTGCATAACAGTCTAGCTGCAGCATTTTGGACTGTCTGCAGTCTACAAATCGTTGCCTTCCTTGCCCCTAGATACAATACATTTCCGTAATCAAGCCTTGATGTAATTAATGCATTGATTACCGTTTTCTTGGTTGATTCTGGCAACATCCAGCAGATCTTCTTTAGCCATTTTAGAATTACAAAGCAGGTAGCGGACGTTTTCACTGCTTGTTGATGCATGTTGAGGGAATCATCAATAATGATGCCTAAGTTTCGAGCCTGCAGTACGGGAACCGGAAGCAGGCCCATTTCTTATGGCCAGTGTTGGGGGCCCCATAGCTCTCTGTCTTTACCCAGGATCATCACCTCGTTTTTTTCACTGTTTAATTTGAGAAAGTTTTCTTGCATCCATCTTGCGATTTCCACAAGTCCTCGTTTTAAAGTAGAAGGGTTTTCATTTTTCTCCGAGGAAAGCGAGAAGAGCAGCTGTGAATCGTCAACATAAGAGAACATTTATAGTCCAGTCTCTTCTACTACCTTTGCCAGTGGGCTCATATACAAATTAGATAATAAAGGACTTAGTATAGAGCCTTGTGGTACTCCATGCTTAGATACCTGAGTGTCTGAACACGCAGAATGAGAAAAACTTGAAAGGTGCGTTTCTCCTGCAGTGACTTAATCCAGTTTAGCGCCGGGCCTCTAATACCTAATGAATATAGTGTCTTCATTAATACAGTATTTGATACCGTATCAAATGCGGCACTGAGGTCTAATAATACTAGTGCAAACGTTTCACCTCTATCCAGCATAGCACGAATATTCTCTGTGACTCCTAGCAGTGTAGTCTCCGTAGAGAAACCCGATCGAAAACCTGATTGCTGGGGGGGCAACAGATCCTGAGCTATAATAAATTCAGTTAAGGAACGGTGTCATGCTTTTCTAGGATCTTGGAAAATATGGGTAGTAGGGAAATTGGTCTAAAATTTGAGGGCAAATTAGGGTCGGCTTCAGCCTTCTTTAATAGTGGGTGGATCATGCCATGCTTCCATTCATTTGGTACGATCTCCTCCTGAAGGGACACATTTAGGAGGTCTGTGATAGTGTCCATTGGCTTCTTGTCAAGTATTTTGAGCTCTGAGCATGGTAATGGATTTTTAGGTGAGCCAGATTTGATGGTGCTAAGTAGCTCAATAACGGTGTCAGTGCTAAGTATAGGCCAATTCTCTAATAGACTACTAGGGACGTGAGGGGGAGACCGATCAGTATTATTAGTAGATACCTCAGTTGAGGCATTAAATGAAGCAGTGTTTACCTGATAACATTTATTCTGGGCCTGTTCTATCCCTTGATAAATTTTGTCCACTTTGTTAACAAAGAACGTGGCTAATAGATCACATTGCTGTTTATTTAGATCGATTAAGGGCCTCCGCAATAGTAGAGCACACAAATTCAGCTCTTGCTTTACTGCAGAGCGCGTGATATTTAGTTAGTTTAATTTTATATTCTTTTTTAGCTTCTGGTGAGTAGGTTTTTCTCCACATGCGTTCGGAGTATTTGCGCCTAGATTTTTCTTGCTTCAATGTTTCCGTAAACCACGGAGCAGGAGGTAGATGATTTTTACATCTTAATTTAGTTTTTGGTAAACAGGTATCTATGGCTGTCATAAGCCATTCCTGAACTGCTACAGACAGATTATGAACAGATAAATTTGAACATGGCGTATGTGAATTTAAGAAAATATTCAGGGCGTCCATATCTCATTTCTTCCAGTTTCTAATAAATTGTGTTTGCTCGGGTGTGTTCCCTTTCCCTGAAGTAGCAACTTGGAGCAAAAATTTAACTAAGTGATGGTCCGACCACCTAATAGGTAGAGCAGGGAGGGTGGTGATTTCATTGATATTTGAGAAGATCGGATCGAGGAGATGTCCTGCATTGTGCGTAGGTCCAGTGTTCTTTAGGGTTAAATTGAGGGACGCCAAATCGGCTATAAACTCTGTGGCTTTTACACAGTTAGAGTTTTCAAAATGTAAATTCATGTCACCAATGAGGGAGAAATTGGATGACTTCATGACTAGAGGGCCAATCAATTCAGGGAGGGCTGTCACCCAGTTTGTCGCCGTCCCTGGAGGGTGATATATAAGTGCTCCAGATAGTGTATAATTGGGGGTAAGAGCGAGCTTAAATATAGCCGCTTCACAATTGGGGCAAGCTAGTTTGGTGAATTCGCAATTGAATTCCTTATTAAAGAGGATAGCAATCCCTCCCCTTACTTTTTTTACTCGATCCAGTCTTACTATTGCCTAATGATCTGGTAATGCTTCGGCAATTTCTGGCCCTGAGCTTTCCTGGAGCCATGTTTCCGTTAGGAACAAGGTGTCAGGTTTTTCATCAATCAATAGATTAAAAATCTCAGCTTTGTGTTTTGATAATGATGGACAATTCAAGCTGAGAAAGGAAAATGTTCTTACTTTGGGTTCATTAAAGTACTTCTTAGTCCTATCTCTACTTTCAATAGCCTTTATGCCTTCTGAGGTTACAAAGAAGTTACATTCTTGGCATACTGCCTTATTTTCACCTAAGGGCAGTCGGCTACATTTCGTTATCAGAGAAGGTCTTAAAACCTGCAGCTGCTCAGAGTTGTATTTTATTGTTAAGTGCGATTTTTTATTTAAACTTAGTTCAGCAGGGGACATTACCTCCTCTTGTTCATTGACTGGTGATAGTGGCTGGGCCATGGCCCTAGGCCCGGCCTCGGCGCGGATGGGCGCAGTCGGGCTAGACGCTGGGGTGACTCCGGCGCTGATGCGGCACGCCCACTGATCGCGTCTGCTGCGCGGAGACACGCCCGTCTCTTTATATAGGAATGGCTAGAGCGCTGAAATAGCTGCCGCCTCCCACCCAAGATGTCCGCTGTCGGAGATCTTCTCCCAGGTCTCGGTACTCAGCCCTAAGATCGGCTGGGACCGTCCAAAGTATGGGGGATGGGAATGAAACTGCTAAAATAATAGTGAGTGCTAAGGGAACTGAGAATAAGTTTTAAAAATTCGCCGCATTAAAAATATGTTCACCACACACTAGTATTCAGCAGAGTAAACAAAACACAGCACACTACCTCCCGGCGTCCGCCTCAGGAGGGGTCCAGTATTGCACAGTCACACAACAGAATGGCATGAGGGCTTCCACATTGCTAAAGCTGCCTATAGCCAAACCAAAATAGGGGGCTTTGCTAAGCTCATTTGATTCTGAAGTAGATATCTGGAGTAAACATAGGGACAGGCCAAAAGACTTTATTCATTTAAGTTATGTGCCCCTTTTGCCCCTATCCTAGAACCTCAATCAATGGTGCAGTCCTATTAGTCCACATGTTTACTAGCTTCATTGCATGTGATTACTGCCCCACAAAATGAGGTGATCATTTTTCAAAGCTGTCCCAAATTTCAAGCAACCTGCAGCAGAAGCTGGATGCATCATAACCCGTAATTTCCCAGGAAGCGTCTTGCTTGGAGGAACAGCCCAGTTGAAATTACTTTTTCGATTCCCTAAATTGTAAATCTCAAATAGGGATTACCTATTTGCGATTTCTTGACACATGTACAAATCGTTTCCTAGATTCAAAATGAGCATTTAGCAAATGTAATTACTGTAAACTAAACGTCGATGGTAACCATGTAAAATTTAAATCAAGCACTCCAAGATGCTTTTTTCAAAAGTGCGATAGAGTACACACATGTCCCTAGGGCATATGCGTCCTTCAAATGTCAACCACTTTTTTGGGGGTGCATTAAGGGGGCCTTATGCCCATAGCCATCCTTGGTTTAGCATTTACAAAATAGAGATTTCCTAATAGGACATCGCTATTTTGGAAAAGAAAAACTGGCCTATAGGTATGAATGACATGGGATTTCCTAATTGAGATTTGTTTAAAGTGATTCCTACTCAGTGGGGCTGTTAGGAAATCTGTATTTTCATGCATATAATTCTGCATTTCCTAAGTAGCAATTCCTATAGAGTCGCTATTTAGGAAATGCAAAATTGCATTTTCGTACATCTGTCCATAAAACACTACTTTTTTGCAACTCGCACACATTCACCTTGCATGTGATATTAGACAGTTGTGAAGGTGTTTCCTTTAGGACAGTGGTATGTATCCACAGTAAGCCCTTCATAGCTAAATCCATAACAGCTTTTCAAGATATCTCCTCAGTATAAATGTACGTATAATTAATCTAAATGTAATAAATAATTAACATAACCAGTGGGCATCTAGATAACTAGCATAGATATAGGTTTGTCCTCTATAAATACCTCTACTTCAGGGTACGACTGGATGGAGAGCACACTAACCCTTACATTATTTGCCACCAAGTTCATTTAGATGGATTTTGTGCTTACCAGATAGGTAGTTTATGATAGATCACAAGCCAAACACCCTGCACTTACCAGAGCCAATTAATGTTCGCATCCTGTAGGCAAGGGTGTAGCTCCGAGCTCGCTTGATTTCCTCTCGGGTATTTGAATTGGGCATAGTGTCAGACGCAAAACATATGGGGGCATATTCTCAAGGAGTTATCGCCGAGTTAACAGTACTTTATCGCAGCCAAAGTCACGATAAATTTATCACCCCATTCACAAGCTGGTGGTAAAAGCCCACAGCACCAGTTTACCTGCGATAGCAGCCGCAAAAACATCACCACAGATGTCCCTCGCAACTATCGCTAATGAGATGCAGAGTAGCCGTTCCTGTGCCAAAAGCTACAACAACACCACTCCACAATATTCTCAACGACCAGCCAGATCAACGATACAACCACAAAACATGCGCATTAGCAGCAGGAAACTAACACCTGCTTGGACCTGGTGTAAAGTCGGACTACAGCCTCCCCGCCCACCCACCCCCATCCAATGACATGCCACATCAAATACACAGAATCATGTACCAAATAATCAGCGTGATGTCGCACAATCTCATCTGTTGACATGCATGTGTCGTCACAAAAATGAGCATCGCACATTCACCGTCGAATCAACAAATAAAAATGTATTCAAATAAACACAGAACAGAAAGAAGACACATGGCAACTCCCCTCTGGACAATCCGTAGGTCAGTGCCTGCAAGACAAAATCATGATGAGAAGGTGTGTCTTGAACATCAAAGGACAGAGTGAGAGCGAAGGAGAGACAGAGATACAGAGAGAGAGAAAGAGAGGGAGTGAGAGAAAGACGGACAGAGAGGGGGAGAGAGAGATAGACGGACACAGAGGGGGCGAGAGAGATAGACGGACAGAGAGAGGGAGAGAGAGATAGACAGACAGAGAGGGGGAGAGAGAGAGAGACGGACAGAGGGGGGGAGAGAGACACAGATAACAGAAGAGATGGACAGGGAGAGAGAGTGCCGACACTGTGCACCCAGGCCTCACTGCTCACCTGCTGCCACTGGTGTGTCTCCAACCATGTGCTGGTATGTAGTGCAGTTCTCCAGGTCCCACATCTGAGACAGACCCATCATCTGAAACAGAGTCCAGATACATGAATGGCACAGTACTTACAATTGCACACGAATCATCGCCTGTCTGCCCTGCGCACCCAGGAAGCTGCACCCCAGCCCCTCCCGCTGCCCAGCAGTGCATGCCTGCCCCTGCGCACCCAGGCAGCTGCACCCCAGCCTCTCCCGCTGCCCAGCGGTGCATGCCCACCCCTGCGCACCCAGGCAGCTGCACCCCAGCCCCTCCTGCCGCCCAGCAGTTCATGCCCGCCCCTGTGCACACAGGCCTCACTGCTCACCTTTCACCACCGGCGTGTAGAAAAGAGGGCCCACCAGGTGCCGCTGCAAGCCACAAGCCCAGGGACCGCGGACATGGCACCCACAACATCATGCAGCCCCCTCCGCAGGCCACCAGGTCTCACTTTTGATTCGGGGTCTTGATTTCACCATGGCAGGGGACATACCAGTGCACCCAACATCATTGCAGGCTGCACACCCGCTCAGCCGCATAGGTGCCACTAACTCTGTGATTCAGGAGGCAACGCCACGTGGTGGTAGGCCCTGCTGCCTGCTGGCTCAGGCCTACACTGCGGTCCAGCAGGGCACACAATACCTGAGCAGTCCGGACTGCCAGGACGGGGCATCATTGCAGGCTACAAACACACTCAGCACTTAAGGTGCCCCTACCTCAGTGCACCGAAACTCACCGTCCTTTGGCGGTGTGCCTGTGCCTGCCGCAGTGTTTCTGGTGCCACCAAGTCTGTGGCCCGCAAGTCATGGACTCTCTATGATTGGGTATCATGGTGTGGACACCATCATGTCACCTCCGGGCCAGCAGAATGTGATGTCGCAGGCCCTAGGGCCCCCATGCCTACATGCACACCAACGGATACAGCCAAGAGAGGTTGGAAATGGCGTTGAGCACATGCGCCCGGCCCATTTTATTGGCATGGTCACATGTCCTGTGACACGTGTGCTGGATGGGTGTGGTGTGGGGGTATACCAGCTGTGAGGGAGTGCCTGTGGCATGATGACAACTAGACCTGTGATCAGCAGATCACTACAGGGAAGTCCTGGCACATGTAGCGTTGTCGTCGTCCCCTGTGTGTGTAAGAGTAGTGGGCTGGCCTAGCGTATGCCAGTCATAGTCATAGTCATAATTTTTTGTATAGCGCACATTTCACAAAAGTCTCAAGGCGCTTAGCAACAAACGACAACCAAGTGTAGCAGGGGGAATGGAGAAAAATTAATTGGGAAAGAGCCAGGTTTTTAAGCCCTCACGAAAAGCCTGATGATTGGAAAGAGACAGCAGATGTGCAGGTAGCTTGTTCCATAATTGGGGGGCTAAGTAAGAGAAAGCTCTACATCCCATTCTCGATGTTCTAGCCCTAGGCTGTACCAGAAGGGCTTTAGTGCTAGACCTTAAGGTTCTGGAGGATTTGTACCTGGCCACTTTCTCAGCAAGATAAGAAGGTCCAGTCCCATGTAGAAGTTTGTGTGTGAGACTAAGGATCTTAAACTGGCTTCTTTGTCGCACTGGAAGCCAGTGCAATTGTCTAAGACTGGGCAAAGAGAGGGACCTGGGGGGCAAACCTAGCACCTAGCGTGCGGCGGCGTTTTGGAGGGTTTGTAGCTTAGTCAACAGGCCCTCATTGATGGAGGTATACATTGCATTGCCGTAATCCAGACGGCTAACAACCAGTCCTTGGACCAAAGGTTTTCTGGACTCAATGGGTAGCCATCTGAAAATCTTCCGCAATTTTCGTAGTATACCATAACAGATGCCAGATACTTGGGTAACCTGAGCCTTCATAGAAAGGGCACATTCGAGCTTTATTCCCAAGTCACAAACCGCTTCTTTGGGCTCAGGGCAAGGTCCTAATTCTGAAGGCCACCAATCATGTGACCATTGTGTCTTTGTCTTGCCAAATAGCATAATTTCAGTTTTGCTGAAATTAAGCTGGAGTTTATTTTCATTCATCCATTCGCTAATCTGAATCATACATCTCTTGAATCTGGTGCGGGTGTCAAGGACATCTAGACTACAGGTGATAAGAACCTGCGTATCGTCCGCATAGGACACTGTGGAGAAACCATAAGATTTTATCATTCTGGCCAAAGGAATGAGATAAATGTTAAATAACATGGGACTCAGAATAGACCCTTGTAGTACCGCGACAGAAAGAGGAGTCCTGCTGGATTCCAAAGAGTTGACCCTGATATATGTATGCTGGTCAGCGAGGTAGCTCTTGAACCAGGCCAAAGCCTTGCCTCTGACACCAATCTCCCACAGCCGTTGATAAAGAATGCTGTGGGAGATGGTGTCAAAGGCTGCTGAAAGATCTAATAAGATCAAAAATGCGGAATCACCTCTGTCCAGGGTGAGATGAATGTTATCCACGACTTCCATTACTGCCGTTTCTGTGCCATGGGCAGCACAGAAGCCTGATTGAGAGGGGTTTAAAAGTGAGTGTGTTTCCACAAAACTGGAGATACGTTTGTTAACTAGGTGTTCCTGTACCTTTCCAAAGTAGGGCAATAACGATATAGGCCTATAATTAGAGGCAATGGTGGGGTCGCTGGTGGGCTTTTTAAGGATAGGTTTTACCTGGGCCACCTTCCAACTGCTAGGCATAGATGAAAGCTCAAAGGAGGTGTTATATATTTTAGAGAGAGAGCAGGCCAGGAGTGGGAATATTTCATTGCACCTGCGGGGGGTTAGCGAGTCTGTGGGAGAACCCGATTTCACTTTCCCCAGAGCAACTAACACTTCAGCAGCCGTGGTGGACTCAAATTCCATAAGAAAATAACACTCAGTATGGTGAGTCCAGCGTGAGTGTTTGAAGAATGACCCCGGGGCACTGGGTGTTGTTCTGTACGGGGCTGGACAAGGAAGTAACAAATGCGTGTATCCCTGTTGTTGCATTGGCGCAACCCGGACAACATTCAGCAGTGTGTCACCCTGTGACCCAAGTCCAAGTCCAAGAACATGAGCCACATGGACATAAGAGAAATTCACTGACCCTACATTCATCCATACTACCACACTTGAAAAGCCATTGACACGACACATCTGTGTGATTCGGAATGTTTAATGCACATTTAGTGGAGTGTTGCATCTGGAGCAGTACAGGGCCATGCAAACCCCACTTTACAATGTTGGCCCATGGAGGGCCAGCCAGAGTCCTTCAGGGAATGACAAGTCCAAAGCAAAAGGAAGTGTTCAGTCCACAGTCTGATTGCTGTGCCATTGGCGATCACACAGTATATGGCAGTCCATGTCGAGGTCCAAAGTGAGTGTCGCAGGGTGCATCAGAGGACAGTGAAAGGTGATGATGCAGAGGGCAGAACCAAGCAGAAATCGGCCTTATGGCAGAGATGAATGCTACTGTGCCCTTCTTACCACAAAGGCAATTTCATCCGCATCTTCATCCTCTGCTGTTCCATGTACCTCACGTGTGGGTTGTGCTGACATTTCTCCAGTATGTTCCATGTACCTCACGTGTGGGTTGTGCTGACCTTTCTCCAGTACTGTGTGGCAGTGACACCTCAGGAGCAGGAGGTGGAATGTCTGCCACACTGTGTGGCACTGACACTTCAGGGGGCGGAGATGGGGATGTAGTGGTAGCAGAAGCATGCATCAGCGCCAGGCCTTGTGGCAGCAATGCCATGAGGATGGTTTTGAGGTCATTGAGGAACCCAGGTACCACTCGCTGGGGTAAATCAATCAATCAATCAGGAGTTTGTTAAAGCTCAACTACTCATCCGTAAGGGTCTCAAGGCGCTAGGGGTGGGGGGGGGGGGGTGCAGGTTCCATTCCATCAAGGAGGGGCTCTGTCGAAGAGCAGGTTTTGAGGTTTCTTGCGAAGATGGGGAGCGATGTTGTCTGTCTGAGGTGGAGCGGAAGGGCGTTCCATGCTTTGGCCGCGAGAAAGGAGAAGAAGCGGCCTCCCGATCTGGTCTTTCTGGTGCGGGGGACCTTGGCGTAGGAGAGCTGGGCTGATCGTAGGGTCCTTTGGGGTGCGTGGAATTTGAGCCGGCTGTTCAGGTATGCTGGTCCGGTGCCGTGGCGGGCCTTGTGTGCGTGGGTGAGCATCTTAAAGGTGATTCTCGCCTCAAGGGGGAGCCAGTGGAGTGTGCGCAGGTGCTGGGAGATGTGGCAGTGTTTTGGCAGGTTGAGGACCAGTCTTTCGGCGGCGTTCTGGATGTTCTGTAGCTTGCGGATGAGGTTTTTGTTTATTCCGGCGTAGAGTGCGTTGCCGAAGTCGAGTCTGCTGGTGACCAGGGCGTGAGTGACTGTCTTTCGGTGTTCGAGGGGGATCCATTTGAAGGTCTTACGAAGGAGGCGGAGGGTGTGGAAGCAGGAAGATGAGACAGAGTTGATCTGGCGGTCCATTTTGAGCTCGGAGTCCAGGATGATTCCCAGGTTGCGTGCGTGGTCTGTGGGGGTTGGAGGGTTTCCGAGGCGGTGGGCCACCAGGTGCCGCTCCAGGTGTCGGGGTTTGGGCCCATGATGAGTACTTTTGTTTTGTTGGTGTTTAGTTGTAGGCAGCTGTTGTTCATCCATTTGGCGACGGCTTCCATGCCTTCTCGAAAGTTGCGTCTGGCGGTGTTGGGCTCGTTGGATAGGGAGAGGATGATCTGGGTGTCGTCTGCATATGACACGATGTTGAGTCCGTAGGTTCTGACGATGGGGGCAAGTGGAGCCATGTAGATGTTGAAGAGCGTCGGGCTGAGGGAGGAGCCCTGGGGGACTCCGCAGGTGGTAGGTGTGGGGTCTGAGAGGAAAGGGGGGAGTCTGACCCATTGCGTCCTGCCGGAGAGGAAGGAGCAGATCCAGTCGAGGGCCTTGTCCTGGATTCCTGCGTCGTAGAGTCTGCGTATTAAGGTGCGGTGGGAGACTGTGTCGAACGCCGCTGATAGGTCTAGGAGGATGAGGGCTACTTTTTCTCCTCTGTCCAGTAGGGTGCGGATGTCGTCTGTTGCGGCGAGGAGGGCGGTTTCCGCACTGTGGTTTTTTCTGAAGCCGGATTGGGAGGAGTCGAGGATGTTGTGTTCTTCAATGAATGTGGCGAGTTGGCTGTTGATGGCTTTCTCGATGACTTTCACTGGGAAAGGGAGCAGGGAGATGGGTTTGTAGTTTTTGAGGTTGGTGGGGTCCGCTGAGGGTTTCTTCAGGAGGGGGTTGACCTCAGCATGTTTCCAGTCGTCGGGGAACGAGGCGGTCGCCAGGGAGCGGTTGATGGTGTGGCAGAGCATGGGTGCGATGGTGTCAGCGGCTCTGTTGAAGATGTGGTGGGGGCAGGGGTCCATGGGGGCCCCTGAGTGGATTGACTTCATTGTCTTCAGTGTGTCTTTGGTGGTGAGGGCTGTCCAGTCATCAATAGCTGGTTTCCGGGTGTCTGGGGTGGTTGGTGAGGGTTCAGTGTGTTGGTTGTCTTCGTTGAAGTTGTCGTAGATGCTCTTGATTTTGTGGTGGAAAAACGTGCTGAGTTTGTCGCAGAGGTCTTGTGAGGGAGGGATGTCGGTAGACTCGCTGGTGGGTTGGGCGAACTCCTTGATGATGCTGAAGAGTTCCTTGCTGTTGTGTGAGTGGGTGGAGATTCTATCTTCAATCACTTTTTTCCTCGTTTCTCTGATGAGTTGATGGTGAGCGTTGGTGGCGGCTCTGAAGTTGTTGTGGGCTTCTGTGGATTTGGTGTTTCTCCAGGCCTTTTCGAGGCGGCGGCATGTGCGCCTGGACTCTCGAAGTTCAGTGGTAAACCATCTGGCTTTCTTGGCATGGGTATTGTTGTTTTTGTTGAGGGGGGCTATGGTGTTGGTGCTGTCCGAGATCCATCTATCAGGGTTCGGGCTGCGCTGTTGGGGTCGTCGTTTTCCGCGATGGTTGGGGTGGAGTTGTTGAGTGAGGCGATGAGCTGGTCGTCGGTGATTTTGATCCAGTTTCTTTGTGGAAGCAGGTGCTGGTGTCTGTGGATGGTGGGTGTTCTGAAGGTGAAGTGGACGCAACAATGGTCGGTCCATGGGAGTTCGGTGGTGTGGCTGAAGGTGATGGAGTTTCCTGTAGTGAAGAGGGGGTCGAGGGTGTGTTCTGCTGAGTGCGTGGGCTCGGTCACGATCTGGCAGAGTCCAATGTTGTGGAGGTTGTCCAGGGGGCATGTGGTGTTGGGGTCCAGTTGATTGTCAAGGTGGAAGTTGAGGCCTCGCAGCAGGGTGTAGTTGGTGGATGCGATGGCCTGCGGGGAGATAATGTCCGTGATGGAGGGGGTCAGTAGATGAGGGTTCCTCGGAGGGCGACAGTGGGGCTGGCCAGTATCTTGAAAGGAAGGTGTTCCATCAGTTCTGTGGACTCGTTAGGGAGGCTGCTCAGGCGGAGGCTGGATTTGTGGACGATGGCGATTCCTCCCCCTGGGTGGGTGGGGCGGTCCTTCCTGTAGATCTTTATCCTTGGGGGATGGCGATGGCGATGTCCGGTCCTGAGGTGGCGTTGGTCCAGGTTTCGATGAAGAATGCTACATCCGGGGTGGTGCTGTCAAGGAGGTCCTAGATTTCTGTGGCGTGTTTGTGGAGGGATCGGACGTTGAGGAGGATGCATTGCAGGGTCTTCGGTTCGGTTGTGTTCTTGTGGGCGGGTTGTGCTGGATCCATGTTCTTGGCGGTGCTGCAGGTGTGCCGGCAGCGATGACAGCTGAAGGGTCCATGGGTGTCGGCTGGTGATGCTAGCTTGCAGTTGTTGTTGCAGCCTAGGTTGAGTGCATGGAGTGCTGCTGGGTCGTAGCGTTGGTAGGGCGGAGGTCCAGGGTTCCTGGTGCTGGTCGCGGACGGGTCCCGGACGGGCACAGACGTGCTTGCCTTTGACGCGCCTTCGGTGCACCCGCAGTGGCCGCCATTAAGTAGGGGTCGGGGAGGGCCGGATAGCTGGGAGGCGGGAGCGGGGAGAGGAGCTGGATTGGGCCGGTTGCGCTGGGGGGGAGGGGCCGCGGGGGCAGCAGCGGCGGGGAAAGGTAAAGGGAGGAAAGAAGGGATAAAGAAAAAAGGGAAAATAAGCAGAAATAAGGCACAAAAGAGCAGAGATGCAGAAAAGGGCAGAAAGGTGAAAGATGGAAAGGGTAGAAAAACAAGTGAAAACGAGTGAAGGAGCAGAGGGAGAGAAAGGGAAAATGGGCAGAAATAAGGCAAAAAAGAGCAGAGGTGCAGAAAGGTGAAAGATAGAAAGGGTAGAAAAACGAGTGAAAACGAGTGAAGGAGCAGAGGGAGAGAAAGGGAAAATGGACAGAAATAAGGCACAAAAGAGCAGAGATGCACAAAGGTGCAGAAGGGTGAAAGATTGAAAGGGTAGAAAAACGTGTGAAGGAGCAGAGTGAGAGAAAGGAGACAGAGGTCCACTGGACCACCAGGGATGAGGCGCAGGGAAACCTGCGGGTGGAGGAGGGCCTCGATCACTAACACTCAAGAGTGCAGGGGCAGGGGCACCTCACTTAATGGTGGAGCTGCGAGGGTGGGAGAGCAATTTCACTGACAATGAGTCAGTGGTCTTGCTCGCCTGTCCCCGCAGTGGCCGCCATTAAGTAGGGGTCGGGGAGGGCTGGACAGCTGGGAGGCGGGAGCGGGGAGAGGAGCTGGATTGGGCCGGTCGCGCTGGGGGGGAGGGGCCACGGGGGCAGCTGCGGCGGGGAAAGGTAAAGGGAGGAAAGAAGGGATAAAGAAAAAGGGAAAATAAGCAGAAATAAGGCACAAAAGAGCAGAGATGCAGAAAAGGGCAGAAAGGTGAAAGATGGAAAGGGTAGAAAAACGAGTGAAAACGAATGAAGGAGCAGAGGGAGAGAAAGGGAAAATGGGCAGAAATAAGGCACAAAAGAGCAGAGATGCAGAAAGGTGCAGAAGGGTGAAACATAGAAAGGGTAGAAAAACGAGTGAAGGAGCAGAGTGAGAGAAAGGAGACAGAGGTCCACTGGACCACCAGGGATGAGGCGGTATACAACATTTACCACGCATTTTTTACCACGCACTACACTTACAACGCAGGCATTACCACGCATACCATTACAACGCATTGCGCTGGGGGGCGCTCTAGGATAGGGAATAAGTTTAATTTTATATCCAACACCTTCCCTAGTATCCACGGGGACTGGAGTTGGAATATAAAATTATACTTACCACTATCCAGCACCTCAAAGCGCTATGCGTTGTAACGGTATGCATTGTAAATACCGCGTTGTAATGGTATGCGTGGTAATAGTATGCGTGGTAACGTCATACATCCGGATGAGGCGCAGGGAAACCTGCGGGTGGAGGAGGGCCTCGATCACTAACACTCAAGAGTGCAGGGGCAGGGGCACCTCACTTAATGGTGGAGCTGCGAGGGTGGGAGAGCAATTTCCCTGATAATGAGTCAGTGGTCTTGCTCGCCTGTCCCCGCAGTGGCCGCCATTAAGTAGCCAGGCGTGGCAGTTGCTCTTTCCGTATTGGCTGGCTCCATGGTCTCCATCAACCTCCGCTTGTGTCCCAACTCCTGGGTGACATCGCCAGAGCCACTCTGACTGGACAGTTGCTCTAATCTCTAAGTCAGGGCTTCAGCGATGTCAGCCATGGTCCGTTGAAGTGCATGAGTGGACTGTTGGTGTCCGTTAGGGACTGTGAGAGGTCCCTGATGGGACTTAGACACCCACGTAAGGCATCTAGTTTGTCTGCCATGCTGTTGAAGCCCACCCGCACCTGTTCAGCCAGGTGCTCCTGGCATCCCAACACACGTCATTGGAAGGCCATGTGTTCTTCGTGGAGGTCCTAGGAGGCAGCTGCGGTGGTGGGTGCTGCCTGCTGTGTGGTCTGTGCAGAGGATGGGGTATCCTGATTGCAGCTGGGCTGCCCTGCTCCTGGAGATGGGCTGCAGAAGCTGTCAATGAACTCTTGGAGGGCGTCAGAGTTGAAGCTGTGGTGGTCCTCATCGTCATCAGAGAAGAGAGGTTCAGGCTGCTCTGCAGGAAGTGTTGATTCTCCCTCTGCAATGTGAAGGGGAGATGCAGTTTAATAATGTTCTCACATGTATGTTGTCGCATTGTACATGTTTACATACAGACTGCATGACTGTGTACATTGTGGCTGTTTGGGACGAGCTGCCTCTTTGATGGGAGACAGTGGACATTTTGGAAACAGACATGTGTGTGTGTTTGTACTTGTACATTATCAACTCACATTTCCCTGCAATGCCAATTGTGATTGGTCAGTGTCTACACCCAGTCGGCACCAGTTGTATCCAGTGTTCTGTTGTGGACGTGTTGCGGATTGTGCCACATTGTTGTCAGTGTTGATGTGCTCTGCATGTTAGGTGTGTGTGCTGCATTGTGGTGGAGTGGCCCCTGCTGATCTGATTTTTCTGCCCCTTATCCCACTCCTGAGATTTGCCTTTGACTTCTGTGCTTATACAATGCTGAGATGTTGCACACTTGGATACATTGGTCTCTTGGTGGGAGTTGGGGTCTGAGGCATCGTTTGTCCGCAGATGTGTTCAGCTCAATTGTGCATGTGTGCCATTGTGCCCATCTCCACCCATCCCCCTAGTCCCTGGTCATTAGTCACCTTGCTGCTGTTGTGCCTAGTCATGTTGAGCAGTGCCCGGTACCCCGACTCCAGCCACCGTCTCCCCACTGATGACTGTGGACACCATTTCCTCCATATCGTCCAGCTCCTCCTGTGGCGCACGACTCCCAACTCTAGACTGCATTGCTGCCTTCCGGTTGTTGACGAGTTTCAGCTTGGTTTTGCGCTTGACGTCATTCCAGGGCCTCTTGACCTCTTCCATTGTCCTCTTCAGCACTCCCACTGCATTCACCTTGCCCACGATGGACTGCCATAGTCCATTTTTGGTTGCCAATGACACAGTGGAGGTGATGGACAGTTGTTGATGGCGTTCTACCATCTCCGTTATCAGGATCCTGTTTTCCTGCGGACTGACCTGCTTCTTCCTACTCTTCTTCTCCTTGGCCTTCCCTGACCTCGAGGTCCCAGGCAGGTCTTCCGGGGGGCTTGTGGGGTTCTGGTTGTCCTCTGTACTTGCTCCGGCAACATCCATTGTGCTTCGCTGTAGTTTTGCATTTGTTTGTCAGTTTTTTTTCTACTTTTATGGTGATTTTTCCCACCTGACGCATGTGAATTGCAGGCCTGTCACTGGTTTTTGCTGATTTTGGTATCACAATTTGCCTCATCGCAGCTTTTTTTGCATTCTCGTTTCGCATATTTGCGGTGTGGCGTTGATTTTAATGCTGTTGTTATCTGGAGACTATCGCATGGTGCCGCCGTGTTGAGAATGCTTCCTTAACACTGTGTAATTTTCCCGCGATAGACTGCGATTTTGAAAGTTGCGTTAAGTTACTTTTGCGATGGTTATCACACGTTCTTGAGAATATGCCCCATGGTTGCATTAAAGGCTACAGTAAGCACAAATGCATAGAACTCAGCCTAAAAATACATTCATAATACTATGAAGCACATTTCCATGTGGAAAAGCAAAGGGCAAAGCATGAAACGTGTATGCTGAAGTTGTTTGACAGGTGGTAGTACATGTTGTGTACAGGTAATTAACACACCATTGTGCCCACATTTTTTCTTAAAGTAACAGCAGCTTTTTTAGCAACCATTACCTGGTCATTTTACTTGGTGGTAGCAGTGATCACTAGGAATGGTAGGAGGAAAGCTAAAATGTATCATGACTGATTTTAGTCGGTCCATAAGCCTTCAAGAGAAAGACGCAGGCATTGCCAATGGAAGCCCTGATCCTTGTCATATTTTCAAATGTCTTTGTATATGAATTCAATTTTGATTCATTGTATGTTAAAGTATTTTATGTGGATGTTAACAAAATCCGTCATGTATCTGGCCATCTTGGACTTGTGTTGGACACTCCTTGTCTTAAGGCGACCATAGCAGCTCTGAAAATATGAAGCAATTCAAGCATTGCAGTGATGTTCAGTTACACTTCTCTTAAAATGCATTCAAATACATGATTGTCAACATGCTTCGAAAGCCTGGTCTGCCTAACGTGTAAAAGTATCCACAGTGTGATCCTCTATCAGAGCTGGGGCTAAACATAAGTCTAGCCAGGACAACGGTGACAAACTGTGTTACTGATTGTCCACTACAGAATGGCTCACTGCCACCCGACCATGCTGTTGAGAATAATGCTCTTCTTGGCCAGTGGCTGGCTCCATCTTTCAGATTAAATTAGACACTCCCAGGGGGCCTGCCCCCAGTTTGAGGACCTCTGCCTTAAAAGGTTTGTAGGGCATTTCCACAACAAGCGGCTGTTTATCCCCTTCGCTGCGGCCGCGATTTTACCGCTGTGCGGTAAACAAAAGAACAGGGTGGGGCCGTGACGGACCCCAGCCGTCATCAGCACACGCCCACAGCGGGGCGTGACGGCTGGGGTTCGTCACCAGCATGGGAGGGGTTAAACATAATTTAGCAGCCATTTCTCTTACACATTCTGGGCCTGATTCACAAACGTTAACTTGCAATTTAGTGTAAAATTACGATTTTGTTGCTATTCACAATATACTGCGACTGCGAAGCCTCCGCACACATGGCGGAGACTCTGCACATACAAAGATAGGCCTCCAGTGTAAGTTTATCTTTGTAAATCAGGCCCGTTGTTATTACTTACTGAGGTTGAAGATTCACTTCTATAACTTCCAAAACAGGAAGAACTTGGGAACTCCAGTCATCTCGTGCTCTTATCTACAAAATGTTTTTTAAAACTGTCACATTCAGTTTCACTTGTTTATAGTGCTTTACAACTCTGCACTGGAATCACTATGTTGCTGCTAGTGCATACCTTGCAGCCTTGGAACCCTGCCCTTCGCTGAGAAGCTGTTTTCAATAGTAACAAACGACATCCACAAAGTAATGGGGCATCCATTTATCATTTCTGTAATTGTAATTGTTGTTTTAGGAACGTTAACAATTAAATACACGATTAGGCTAATAAATGAGTTTGTGGTTAACCATAAAAGCTGGATCCCTAGAAATGATAATTTTTAATTTTTTTTAACTGATGTGTAAGGAGCACAGATAAGTGGATGTGGCCCTTAAATGAAATAAAAACGCAACGGGCAGCCCTGAGAAGATAAATCTGGATTCCAGCTGTTGCAGTACTTTATAATTGGTTTAGGGTTACTGGTAGACATTTTGAATAAAATAACTATTAGCAGCTGTTACATCCTGCAGACCATGATTGATTCAAGGTATGTTAAAGTGCTTTCTAAGAAATGTTTAGGAAATGGCTTTAGTGAAGAAATAGTAGATTCTGTTTTACAAGCTTTGTGGTGGCTCCGAGGGACTATAAGAAGGAGCAAGATTCTGCACGAGGGCATATTTTTCTGAACTGTGGACGAATAGGGCATCTAACGCTGTGTTCAATTTAGGACAGCCTACGACTGGCATTGATTACACATGCCACAGAATGGGCTGGCGGTATTTACTACACCATTTGAGTGCCTTTACCCCATGGTGACGTCTTTACCTACTATTCTGAGTCTTCCCCAGAAAATGTGGAATTGCATGCATACTGCTGCAATTATCAGGTTTCCCTGCATTTGTCCACCTATGAATTTCAGCAGGTTAAATTGAAGGAATTTTACCTGAGGAAAATTGCAGGGAGTGCAGTCTTTGCCTCAACTCTCAGTATTCAAATATAAGTAGTAATAGGAGCCAGGACACAATAGGCCCTGTACTCCTAATCAAGGACTAATTGGACAACTGCACTGGCCCCATAGATAAAAGGTCCTCCCTCCAGTGACTTAAAGAGTTTAGAATGTTTGCTTAAGCCTTTAAATGGAAAAAATGACACCTGAGCCCGAGAGAGTACCAAGGATTTGTTTTAGAATTGTTGCTGTTCAGCACTTGACCAAGATACTATATTTACTTGAAATCCACAAAACTACAAAATAATCATTCAGAAATAAAAAATATATTTCAATTTTATTAAAATGGGACACAACACCAGGGGCAAGATGTGTTAAGCCTTTTACAGGCCGCGAACGGGCGGATTCGCAGAATTGTCCCGTTTGCAAACGGTAAGAGCCTTTTGGTATGTATCATCCCAAAAGGCATTTGCAACATAGGTAATCGCAATTTTGGCGATTACCTATTTTGCGAATGCATTTAGGAAATCACAATTTGCAATTCCCTAAATGTAATGCAGGAAGCAGGTAAAAATTGCGACCTTGCTTTAAGGAATCTCTAATTACCACTAACTTCAAGGGGGCCATTATGATGTCAGCGGTGGCAATCCACCCGACATCTTTCCCCAGCCGCTCTTCAATTACACCCCACCATATTACAATATCGGGAAGTACAGTTGCAGACGGAAAGACCGTCTGCTGCTTTACCGCAGACAGACAATCGTTACGATTGCCTGCCATGTGGTCCTGGCCCATAATATGATGGCTGTGCCTAGCACGCACCGCCCCCATATTATGATTTGGGTGGATTGAGGCCTTTCCATGGCGGAGATCACCCAATGGTAAGGCATGCAGTTTTTGCATTGGGGGCCCGTTGCGGGCACCCAGGGTGTTGGGGGATGAGGGGTGCACTTGCGGGGTACACATGGTACCCCCCTACATTGGCATGCACAAAGTGGCAGGCACTGGGCGGTGCCTGTCAGGTTGTGCATGTCAATGCAAAACATGCCACTTTTACATTGCGGTGGGTGCTACTTACAGCACCGCCCACCGCAATGCAAAAGATGCGGGATGCGACTGCCAGGGTGGGGGTCGCATCCTGATTGCCCCCGCAGGACCGCCGCACCTCTGGCGGTCGGTCCCGTTTTCCGTAACTGTGGCTGGCGGACAAAGTCCGCCCGCCATTGTAATGGGGCCCTAAGTTGGTGGTAATTTGCAAATTCCGAGAAAAATGCTAATTTTTGCATTTTTCTAAGTGCCATGTGGTGCACGCACATGTCCTTAAGGCATGTATGTGCACGACATGTGCACACTTATCTTTTTTGGGGGTGCATCAGGGTGGCCTTTTAGCCCCCTAACACACTTGAAATTGCATTCACAATTTTCGATTACCAATTTGTTAATCGCAAATTGCAAATGTCTTCCCATTTATTCCTATGGGCCACCAGGCCCCTAGGAATGAATGGGATGGCATGCCTTAATAGCGAATCACAATTATAGTGATTCGCTATTAAGGAATATATTGGAATTGGAATTTTGTTTGCGAAACCTACATACATTGCATTTTGCGAGTCCATATTAGGGAATCGGTAAAATTCGCCATTATGGACTCGCAAAATTCAATGTTGACACATCTGGCCCAAGTCTCTTCCTAAAGCAAGAGATAAACATCAATGGATGAATTAATGAATTACTGAATGTTACTGTTAAACAGTAGACATAGGTATAAAGGCTTCTTGTAGATTAAGGGCCTTATTAAACGTTTGGCGGATCATGGACTGCTGTAACACCATTTATGGTCCGAACCTGAAGTGCTCGGTGGTCCAACCGCAATATTATGAGCTGCGCAGATTGCCTTTACGAAGACCGCGGGTGAACATCCGTGCCCACAAGTAGACCACCTACCGCCGGGTTAGCAGTCGAATAAAGGCAGCTGCCATATGGTGGTATAGAGGAGCTACACCGCTATTCATATTACGAGTTGCCTTATGGTGGTATAGAGGAGCTGAACGCTATTGTCTGACTGCATGCTTCAAGTGGGTGGAAATGAAGGATTTGGGGTGCATATTCACACGTTTCTTGTTCTTCCAGGCAGAGTTCAATGTGGATACCTTTCTTCAGGTCCCCCCTTCACAGCAGGATCTTTACCCCGAGGATTACGACCCTGTCTGTGACGATCTACAGGTGAGTCCTTTTCTTACCACATACCTATAGCCAGGACTGGCCACATATGGGCTGGACTCTGGCTATGTGCTGATGGTAAATTTTCACATGTATTATGCATATGTGTGCATGCGACACATGCGCAGTCAAAATGCACACACAGGCATCAATATATTTTGAAAAAGTACTCAACAACACCGCAAAATTTCTGATCAACTTCGCCGGCACCGTGGTCAACTTGTAATACAGTGGTCTACTGACCACCATCGCTGTGGGCTACTGGTGGGCACAGATGCAGTTCTCGGGTGGTCAGACTGCCGAACCCGTAATCAGGCCTTAAATATCTGAAACTGTCCATGAGGGAGCTCAGTCAAACAGAAAAGCCCTAAGTCACTTGTGAAATAAATGCAAGGTAACACTGGATTCAGCAAAATGGCAAAGGTAAGTTATTCTAGAGAGAGGATGTAATCTCAGAGAAGCTCTGACCATTCTGGCAGTCTTTATAAAAATGAGAAACTGAGAGAGAAGGTAGAGCACCTGACTGAGGCTCCTAGTTAGGAATGTGAATAACATTTGTTGGATTTGCCCCTCTATGCAGGATCACCCCAAAATTTTTGCCTTTTCCACTCCTATTTTCTGAAATCATGTTTGTTGGCTTTAGGACTCTGCATGCTGTACCGCTGCTAACCTGTACTACAAAGTTTGTGCTTTCTCCTTTAAACATAGTAAAATTTGCTTATACCCAACTGGCACATTTAATGTACTTGTAAGTCCCTGGTAAAGTGGTAATACACATACACAGGGCCCGTAAATTAAATGCACCTAGTGTGCCTGCAGCACTTATTGTGCCACTCACTTACGTCGCCCTTTGAAATATGTCCCAGGTCTGCCATTGCAGCCTGTGAATGCTGTTTTAAACTGCCATTTCGACCTTGCAAAATATGCCTTTGCTAGTCCTGAATCCTCATTTTTAATACATACAAGTCACCCTAGGGTAGACCCTAAAAAGCCCATAGGGCAGGGTGCATTATATTTAAATGTTGGAAAAGTGCTTTTAAGTTTTACATGTCCAAGTAGTGACATACTTTCAAATTAGTTTTTGCCTACCTTTCCCATAGGATAACATTAGGTTCCCTTGTTATATTTAATCAGTGATAACGTTTGGCTGGGAGTAGGTAGGAATGTCATCTTCTATGACATTCTCGGGAATTGTAATTTAAAGCCCTCCTTATGATAAAGTTGCATATTAAGTCACAATTCTTTAAATGCCTTTTTTAGAAAGTTGGCAATGTCTTCTCCTAACCATTTGGGGCCTGCAGCCAGTTTCTAGGTCACATGACTAAGTGTAGTACAGTTGACCTTTTTGTATTGCTCCCAGACAGTATCGCATGAAGGGTCTGGGTGTTGGCAGGGAATGTATGATGTTAAAATGCATACATTTACAACGCATGCACTTACAACACAGTTTTTACATCGCAACATCCACTACAACGCATTCCATTACATCGCATGACACTACATCGCATATTAAAAAAATACCTTTACAACGCATTCCATTACATCGCATTCTACCTTTACAACGCATACCATTACAACGCATACCATTACATTGCATTTAAAGTAAGTATTGGATAGTATAGGGGTAAAAATTACTATTCTAACTCCAGGGAGTGATTCAGTAGGGTAAGTGTTGGATAGTGTAGGGGTAAAATTTACTATTCTAACTCCAGGGGGTGCAACAGTAGGGAAAGTGTTGGATAGTGTAGGGGTACTCTGCATTGTAATGGTATGCGTTGTAATGGTATGTGTTGTAATGTCTGCGTTGTAGTGACATGCGATGTAGTGTCATGCGTTGTAATGGCATGCGTTGTAATGCCTGCGTTGTAGTGACATGCATTGTTAAGGATGTTGCGATGTAATGACTGCGTTGTAAAGGTTGTTTCCTGTTGGCAGGATGGGCCATCCTGGCTTAATGGATGGGCGGTGCGGAGACACCTATCACACTTGCACTACAAAGCCACTGGCCAAGCTCACATACAAAGGGCTTCACACTAGTCTATTGTGCTCCCAGACAGAATGGACCAGGGCAGGGAGGCAGAACTTTTCATACACCTTTGTAGATGGAAACTCCAGAAGCTTCTGCCACTTCAAAGTGGGAGCCAGGTATAAAACGGGGACTCTTAGACCCACTCTTCAGTACACTCCTTGACCTGTGGATGCTACAGCGGATGGATGCCCTGCTGCGTGCTTGCAGAGAAGGAAGACCGGATTAGCACCCTTCATCCCACGATGCCCAGCTGACTGACCACTTGTTCTGAACTACAGAAGCACAACAAACTCCGGAAATCATGAGAGTGCCCTAAATGTCTCCAGATGGAGGCTCCGTATTATCACCTGATGTGAAACTGCCCTCGAATACACGTGTATTGAATTCACATAGCTGACTGCTACCAGGTGGAGTTCCACCTAGACCTACGCAATAACCCACAGGCTTGTTTATTTAGTATGGGAGCCAGTAACTCCAAAAATAAAATGAGATGTATTTTAATTCAATCAAACTCCTACTGGCATGCTGGTGGCTGGCTATTCATTGGTTGAGCCTGCAATCACCAACAGTTACTAGCTGAAGGAAAGATATCGGGGAATGGTGCGTAGCGGAGGAAATCAAAATTAAAATAGTGAGACAAGATGAAAAACTGACAGAAGATCTCAAACTCTGGCATCTGTTGACCAGAAAACTGAAATTCCCACTAGATTAGAACCCGCCAGGAGTAGGGCATGAAACCCATTGACTCCTAGGTGTAGGAAAGTGGAATATTATGTGACATGGGTGAATATCATGCAATATTATTACAATACCTCAAAGATGATCCTTGGATTCACAACCATATTCCTAGGTCAGTCCTGGTAGTGTGGCAAGGAGCAGTCAAGCATTACAGTACCATAAGGGTTTATAAGTAATTGACAAGACTAAAAAAAAATCCAACACCAAATTATAGAAATAGACTATATTTTTATGTAAATTTAGACACCAAAACAAACTAAACAGCATACATATAACTGAAGTTGTGGATTTTCAAAGAATTAGAAAATAAATGCATTAAATAGTGCAGACATTTACCATTGTGGTCAATAGGAAAACCTGCTATTGACAATCGGTAACTTGGGGGTAAAGTTACGTTGTACCCTCGCAGGGTAGAGGTCTTTGGGGTCCCAGGACCAGGAACCAACAGTCAGTTCAACTTTACTTGGCCAATGGAGTCCAGGTGCAGTGGTTGTCCTGACTGTCAGTGGTCTTTAAATGGGAGTCAAGCCCAGGCTGCTTTTACCATAGGGACGACGCAACCAGAAAGGGGATGCAAATACACAGAAGCGGGGTAATTGCTGATGCCAGTCGCAGGTGTTGTGAAGTGCCCTCTTAATGCAGCATCGAGTTAAGGGGTTAGTTACCCGACTGGTAGCCTACAAGCCTTGGTAGCAGCAGTAAAAGTAACAAAAAGGAACTTTGATGTCTTGCGGTCCGAGGAGTGCGGTAGTGGCTTGAAACTTTGGCGAATACCAGACTACAACTCCCAGAATGCACTTCACCATTTACTTTGGGCAATCCCTCGGAGGGCTCCAAGGCAAGTGATTCTTTAGATGCAGATCATCGTTTTACCTGCACGTGGCAGGGGACTAGTCCCATCAATCCAGGGAGTCACCGGGTGCTTCTGGCTGCTACTGGGGTCCCTCTGCCAGGAAGTGCTGAGTTTTGGCTGAGGACGGAAGTCGTTCATGCAGTTCCAAGCAGTGTTACCCCCGGTCCAGGATATCCTTTCCTATCACTCCTGCAGATGAAAGAAATCAACTTTAGGTGTACAGATTAGGCTCCTCATCCTGGAGGTGTGGCCATCCATCCGGAAGGTGTACACCTCCTGCATACTTCATTTCCAGCCATGCCAGGGTCCAAGCATGCCTGGGGCAAGAGGAGGGTTGTGTCCTTGACAGGGGGACAGCCCAGATGTATATCAGAAGTGGCGCAGCCTTTGAAGAACACTGCTCTGATGTGTCACTTAATTTTCCCACTCGGAGGAGGGAGGTGTGGCCTCATTCCTGCCCAAGTCTTTTTTCTGACTCCTGGGAGTGCTCAAAGTGCCTCGCAGGAGGTGAGAAATCTGTCTAGGTGGCATCTGGGGTGGGAAAACCCGGGCCTGCCTGCCAAAGCACATGTCAGCTTGGGTAACCAGGTGGGCAACCCCGAGGTAGCCGACTTGGTGCATGCCAGTCATCCCTTGACACCAGATTTGTTTCAGGGGAAGAAGGCATGTTGTTTGACACTAAACTCAACATAGGTGGTACCATAAGGGAGCCAGCCACCCTGATGTGCCTGGGTGTAAGTCCCATGTTATCCTTTGGACCGCTTATCACTTATAGTGTATTTTAATTGTAAAGCCATAATAGGGACATATAAGCGTGCATTTACATGTCTACACTCATAATATACTGCACCCTGCCTCCAGGAAACAAGAGACCTTCTCTAGGGCTGACTGTCATAAACTTAAGAGCAGTGATGTGACCCTGTCACACATGGTGAGGACAGTGTAAATGGAGCAGTGAACACTGTTCCTGCAGACTGCAATGGCAGGCCCGCTGTCATCTGTTTACCTGGGTCTCTCAGGGTGGCACAACCAGTGCTGCAGGCCCTGAGCACTCCTTTACCACCCATGTCCTGGTTACCACAGCACCACTTACCAGGGACTTACAAGCGAGGTATAGTCTCTGTCAATCAGGGATGCTAATAACACATGTCACTTTTAGAGAGAGCACACTGTCGCTGGAGCCTGGTTATCAGGCTTCTGTGTACTTTCAGAGTACAGTTCTTGATTCTAGGTGTGCAACTTACAATAGTGTGTAAACTGTGCATCCGTTAATTACCACATCTGTGGTAATTGAGAGGTGCACAATTTGCATCAATGCCAACTAGGTTTTTTTATTTACTTCTACTATGTGTGAAAATAGTATTGCACTTGTTGTAGCACTTGCACTCATTAGGAATTGAGTGCAAATTGCAATTACTCATTTTTATGCACATCTGTTAACTTTTAGGTGGTTGTAATTGCCTGGCAATAGCTGTGGAAACTCCAATTGTTCACTTTTATTTCCTATGATTTATCTTCAAGGTCATAATCAAGGCCCAAAACACACCCGTTACATGTCACTAATGTTATTTGCGATGGTGTGTGTTTACATTTGAAATTACCTCATTCATCTACATGACCTAGAGATAATTTTTATTGGACACTTACTGCATATAATATATATTTGCATCAACATCCTTAATCTCACAGACCAACATGTTTTAAAAATAATCGCCAATTATTTTTCAATTTTATTATTTCTCTTGCTCTCTCTCCGTCATCACCCAGAGTTCGAAGCAAAAATTAATTTTACAGTTTCTCTTTTAATATTGTAGACTGGCTCTAATTGTTTTACTTCAGTGATTCTTCTAATTCCTCTCCCAAACGATTTAGTGAGAAGCAGATTTTTTAAATGAGTCTGAGCCTCACAGCCAGTAGCGGCTCCTGGTGGGAGTGCTACCGGGTGCTGACGTGGGGTGGGGGGTAGTAAGCACCGGAATACGGATGGATGCAGGTAAGTTGACAATTTAATCAATAAAACGAATTCCTTTGCACGCGCTGTATCGCTAAATGCGACGCAGCGCGGGCAAAGAAATTTGTTTTATTGATTCAATTGTCAGTTTACCTGCATTCATCCATAATCCGGAGTTTACTACCCCCACCCTGCCCCTCCCCCCCATGTCACCGCTCGGTAGTACTCCCACGAGGAGCCGCTACTGCTCACAGCATGTTATCCACTTTTTAGGTCAAGCCTGGGCAGCGCCTGCGAGGCATGCTGTGTTCAAGTATGGACTTGAAATTTCGCCCACTCTTCACCCATATTTTTTTCATTGACTTGTGTCATTGTCCCTTTTAAACACTGGCTTCTGATTCGTTAATAGGCTTGTTAGTTCTCCTTAGTACTGCCTTGTCTTCATTTGTAACCTTTCGTATGGACTGGCCCTTTTACTTCAGTTGTTACACAGTATGTCTTATTTGGTCTGTAAGCACTATGGGGCTTATTTAAAAGCCTCTTACGCCACCCGTACATCCCTTTTCCCATGCTAAAAATGACACAAGTGGCTCAAGAGCCTTGTAAATAATCCCCTAATTTCTTTTATGCATTTCTCCTACTGCAGGCATGACATACTTTCTCGAAATGTTCACTTTCCAAGCAGCCTGGGACAATGGCAGCTGAGGTCTCGCATTTACAAGAATTTGAGCTATTGGCATTGTAAATGACATTTTTATTCATGTGTTAATTATCAAAACAGATAAATAAAAGGCATTGTCGTTTACAATGCCAGTAGCTTAAACTCTAGCAAATGCGAGACCTATTCCATTACAAATGCTTGTTTATATTGGGTCCTAAAGGCTCTCATTCCAAGAATCTCAGGAATCCTCATTCAGCCTTAAATGGGACTGCGGAATCAGAATTCCATGATGTTCAGTACTTCAACACTCTCTTGTAATATTGAAATTTCAGAATTACAAAAATCAGCAGTGATGTTAAATCCAGGTATGAAATAACCTATTCAGTGTCCCTGCATAAGTTATAACAAACACACACATTTCCAATTGATGTTAATGGTGAGCAATGTTATATAAATAGTCTGAACAGTCAAAGTAAGTCCCCTTGTACATTAGTATATCGTTGGCAAAAATACAGTTCAATTTGGTGGAGAATATCTATTATTAGTTTCAGGGTTCTCTAGTTAGAAAATATGCAGGCCAACAAGGTTTTTTTTACTTATCTAGATTCTAAAAGTGAGTTAAAATGCTAAAAATAGATGTCAAATATATACACTAGAAAAACAAATATTGACAATTGCAAGGTGTGCACATTTCTATTCAGTGAGCGCATATAGACACTGGGGGACCGATTCTGATTTCGGACGGAAGCGCTCCGAACGGCATCTGAATGTGCCAACCGGATTCCTTTCCGACCGAGCCATTCTGATGGACCCGGTCGGAAAGGAATATGACTCGGATTTCCGGATAGCTTACGACGGGCTCAGAGAGCTGGTGCACCGTTTGGAAATTCTTCAGTACTTCCCCGGCCGCCCCTTTACGACCGAGGGGGTACTATGGCAGTTTTTCACTGCCTATTCGTGCCGGTGTTTACGGCACAAAAAGGCAGTCGAAAACTGTCTATGGGGGCCCTCAGTAGGGCCCCCCATGGGTGCGAGGCCGTTGAATGGTGCCCCTCTGTTGATCCCTGCACCCAGTGGCAGGCACTTTGGGGTGCCGGCCACAGGGTGCAGGGATAAACTGCACTCCTCCATTTCACAATGTGGGCATGCATTCCGGGCGGAAGGCATGCTCCCATTGTGAAACATACGATTGGAACCGAACAGGGTTCGGTTGCATCGTACTAGTAGGGCCATAACTGACGACAGTAGGTCAGTCGGTCACGGTTCCTGACCGATGTCAGACAGACTAAGGTCCGTCCGACATCGGAATCGGGCCCTTAGTAGTTCTGCATTAAGTCCAAGGGTAGCTACTACGGCCAGAATCAATGATACTAGCAGGTGTCTACGCTTGAACCTAATGGGTTTACAATTCAAACTCCAGATAATGAGGAATAAATTGTCAGACCCAAATTTACTAAGTCCTAAACTACAGAAGTTTTTCCCTAATTCTGGGGAGTTTAACACAGATATTTACCACCTGCTTAGTGCAGGTGATAAATATATGCTGTTTCTTGGGGGGATCGGGGAGTGTTGGACAGGAGTCGGAGAGGGCGTCTTGATGGTGGGAAGGCTGTGCACTCTTTGGCAGGATCCCTGTCTGCTCTACTCATAGTGCTGGAAAGAGCAGCAAGGGCTGAGCTGTGCCTCTGTTCATAGTCCCTGCTTGTGTCATCGGTGGTTGACTGGTGGCTTTGGAGTGGCTTGTGTCTCCTGGCCGGGAAGAGGCAGAAGGGGTGGAGTGGAACGCACAGGGCCCTGGCGTCTCATTGTAAACATTACACACAGCAGTGTGGTGAAGGGGTGAGGAAGACTAGGAAATAAATGAAAGAACAACATAAACTCTTCTGGCAGGAAGAACTGGACCTGATCGGACTTTCCCTGCTTACAACGCACTCATGGACTTATGTTTGGTAAGGTACTGACTTCTTAAACTCGAGTGGGACTGATTTTATGAGAACCTCTGGACCTAGAGGCTTCAAAATTAAGAAGAACTACCTCACAAAACAGACTACTGTGGTAAAGGAAACCCAGAGAGACACTCAGGCATTCTATGATGTCCTGGTACATTCCAACAGGGCAGTACAGTGAGGAATAATAGAGAAGTAGTTTACTACAGATCCTCCTTCGTTGGGGAATGACAGCAGAGATAAAGAGAAAGACAAGTATGATACCTCAGAAATGACGTGAGCATGAGAGGCAAAACATAGAGATGCAAATATCTAATGGTGTAGTACATGAGGTATCAGAAATACCACAGTCATGAACAGAAATGCATTAACATGCAAAAATCATTGAAAACCTAAAATTTCAAATATCATTACTACACGCCCCATCCCCCTCCCTTAGAGAAAGAAACAAGGCACGGTTTAGGTGGAAAGAAAAACCAATGCAACAGAGAAGGGTGGACACGCCCACAACCTCCCCATGCAGGGGTACACCACAGGGTAGTCACCGTGGCAAACAAAGGTGGGAATTAACACCCTTACAACTTCCCCATAAAGGGTACAGCAGAGAGTGCTGACCCTTGGGACTAAAAAAAAACAATATCCCCAAGAGAAAGATACAGCAGAGGGTATGAGTCACTCTAGATAACAGGAAGAGTGCAACCTCCACAAGAAGGGTACACCAGAGAGTAAACACTCTGCAAAAGAGTTAGTGTAGGAGGCATGCTAACACCGAGATTTAGGATACAAATCCGTTAAGAGTAGGCCTAAACACTAGTGAGAAGCTTCTCACTCAAATTCCTACGAAAGTGAAACCCTTGGCCACAAGTTCCATGCAGGTGGACGTCGACCGGAGCATAGTGTCAACATGAAAGGATGCTCCATGGGTAATAACCCTTGGAACTGACAAAACAACTTCCCCTTAAAAATAGGGAACAACATAGGGTACTCACCCTGCAAAATTACACGACCTCCCCTAAATAGGGTATACCACCGGATAATCACCTTAGAAAACAACACAACCTCCCCTAAGTAGGGTACACCACAGGGTACTAACCGTGGAAAACAAACCAACCACCCCTAAGTAGGGTGGGTACACCACGGGGAAAAATGTCCTGGAAAAACTGCACTGGAAAACTACATAACCTCCCCTAAGTAGGGTACACCACAGGGTACTAACCGTGTAAAACTACACAACCTCCCCTAAGTAAGGTACACCACAGGGTACTAACCGTGGAAGACTACATAACGTCCCCTAAATAGGTACACCACAGGCTACTAACCGTGGAAAAGTACACAACCTACACCACAAGGTACTAACTGTGGAAAACAAACCAACCTCCCCTGAGTAGGGTACACCACAGGCAAAAAATACCCTGGAAAATAACACAACCTCCCCTAATAATTGTACACCACAGGGAAAAATTCCCTTTAAAAACTGCAGAACCTCCCCTAGGTAAGATACACTCTAGATAAACAACCAAAACTAAGGCAAGACACTATGTTATACACTGACCACCCCCACACGATGAAAGCACAGACCTATGGAGGACATGCATAATGAGTACAGACATTATAATCATAAAGCATTTGTTAAGCACCTGTGAGCGGTTTCTCACCTGAAGCGGTCACCAAGGAGAAGCTCTGGTCATGCATACTATGCAGTTCCAGGAAGGTTGTCCTTGTCCCTACCAGGATGGACAATTCATGGCGGACTATGTAAAGGGCATCGAGACATGCAGCAAGCAAGGCCATTCCAGCCACATAAGTAATTGAAGATGAAATCACAGGCGTAAATTTCCCCGTTGTGCTCCTGGAGTTGGAGTTTTAAACTTTTATACATGTCACATCGTTGGTCGATCCAACAGCATCCATGAGTGTATTCGTCACCTGTCACTCAGCTTAATCAGGTTTAGAGATTTGCTAAGGGGCACCGCGCGTACGCGGTAACAAGGGTCGCAGTGGACGTCCAACAAAGCTCGACTGGCAGAAAGAAGACAAGCACAAGATGGCGGCATGCTTCTAGACGCTGCACTGGGTGGCTAGCCGCAAGGGGTGGCGCCCCAACGTCTACTGCAACAAGAAAGACGTGGATGCTGGAGACATCACAGAGGATGGCCCAAAACAAGACGGTGAGACTGCGCATGTTGAGTGCATGCGCGCGGTGGAATGCTCGCAAATTGTTTGAATGGCAGCGGATAAACTGCCATGGTGCAGAGGTGACTGCTTGAGTCCGCAAACAGGCAAAGAAAGGTGTTGACACTCACCATAAGACACACAGCCACAGTCTCTGCCCTACCAAATGTGCACATCGGCTCGCCCGAGAGGCTATTTCTCAGATAACAAAATGTTCCGCTTGTCCCAACTCGCTGCACAACAGCCGGTCACCGTCCCTCCATATGGAGACACGCTCACTGAGGATACTGCTCCTCAAGTAACAAGTCACTTAGCCAAATCCTCTGGGAAAGTACTGCAGGACTACCCAATGTTGTCACTGTCTTTGCCAAAGCGTCAGTGGCTGTTGAGGGTCACTTTCTGCACCGAAAGCTGTTCACACTGGTACACTGTTTGTTCCCAAGACTTGCTGATGTGCCACGACAATTCCCACACAGGTTGAAGGCACAAATGATGCAGGGAAACAGCTTAGGAAGTGTATACCTGTTGCGCCTGTGGGAAATTTGTTGATGGTTTGGTCTGAATTCTCCAGGTGATAGCAGAGTCTTGGGTGATGGAACCGCAAACGCCCAGGTTGCAGGCTGTCCAGAGGGTACAGGACACTGGTGGGGCCGTCCAGTGTGTTTCTCTGAGTTTCAGTTGACGTTTTGAAAGTCCCTAATGTACTTGGTTGCTTGTCCTTTAGTTCCTTAGCTATCCTTACTCCTTACTCCAAGCACAGGTTCAAGATTGTCTCCAAAATGTGGTAAAGGAAATGATAAACAGTCCAGCTGTATAAGTAGAGTAATCTTTTATTGTACCTTGGTTTCAGGATAGGTGAGTAGGAGAAGTTAGAAGGTACAGATACAGCCCCACCAGGAGCAGGTTCCCAGCAGCTCAGCCTGGGTTGACCAACTGACACTCTAAACCCAGAGAGACACTCAGGCATTCTATGATGTCATGATACATTCCAACAAAGCAGTTCAGTGGGCGATAATAGAGAAGTAGTTTACTACAACTACCAATAAGCATCACATTAACTTCCCGCCTTAATATTAACAGCTTATTAATAACATTATGTCAACATTTCATTATAGCAACACAAATACAACACATAATCCTCCAATGAGGGGGGCTAATACCTTTAATATAGTCAAGTCCAAGAACCCAGAGAAATGAAAGCCTCAAGTTTAGTATCTATAAATGTATGTTTCAACCTTCACCAAAACAAACATTTTTTTTTACTAATAACAAAGTGCCTGCTGCTGGCTAACAATACAGATGGCCTGAAGGTGGTGCAGATGTTCCTGGTCTCCAGGAGAACTTTAACCGGCAATATCAATTTGTTAGCATGCAAAACCATGACGACAACGAGAAGCAACAGGACTAGTCTTTGTTGAGACTGCAATAGACCTCCTAAAAACAAAATTACAGCATAATTCGGACCACAGGCTGCCAGTAATAGTATAGGTGGAACCAACAAGATAAAGCCTAATGATACGTTCAATCTATTCATTTCCGAAGCTAACCTTATGGATGACTTCAATGGCAGGCTACAGGATACCTCTCTCTCTGCCAAAAAAACAGAATGTTTAGAATTTTCCAAAATTAATTTAGTGACTGTCAATCCATTTGTTTTTGAGAATGGAATATCCGCTAGTCAGCTAAACATTTCAGCAATTCTTGTAAATCCCAACACAGGTCAGTCTGTATAAACAGTAATAGCTCTGATACATATTTCACCAAAGATTGGTCATTGTCGCCCCAGGTCGTCTCCTCATACTTGTGCTAAAAAATCAGGCTGAGGTTTTCCACTGCATTGACAATGTATCCAAGAGCAGGGATCACATCCAAGTAAGCTTCGATAATAATGACGATTTGCTCAACCTGGATGAGGATGATATAGCCATGATGGACACATTTAATTTACTGAGTGAAACTACTCCCATAGTTCTAGGGTTTCCTAAAAATATTTCAACCCCCACAATGAACGCAAGTTTGATGGAAAATAATCTGATCTTGAGCAAAATAGAAAAGAAACTGCTCCAGCTTACCATAATTTAGCTATATTTAAAATTATGTTGTTAGAACTGGGGGTCTCTTGTTGGCAGAGGTGGGTACCTTTGACCAAATAGGGACCCTTGCATCAAGTCAGGGTAAGGGGGTACACTTCTAAAATAACCCCGGCTCACCCCCTTGGTAGCTTGGCATGAGCAGAGAGGCTTATCTCAGAGGCAGTGTGTAAAGCATTTGTGAACACATACTGTAATACAGTGAAAACACTACAAATGGACACCACACCAGTTTAGAAAAATAAGTAATCTTTACTAGACTGAACACAAGACCAAGGGCCAGATGTATCAAAATACACCTTTGCGATTCTCAAATAGCGATTTTTAAGGAATCGCTATTTGAGAATTGCAAAATGGTATGTATGTAGAAATTCGCTATTTTTTCGCGATTTCCTAAAATTCCTTAATTGCGATTAGCAAATTGCTAATCGCCATTAAGGAATATTTTCCCATTCATTTCTATGCTGAGCCCAGCAGGCCACCATACCTGGGAGGGTCAGCCATTCCCAATGGGGTCCCAAATTGCGAGTGCCTTATGAATATTTATGAGGCATGCAATTTGTGACCCTATTGGGAATAGCAAACAGTGTATCAAACAATAGACCGCAATCTGCGAGTCGAAAATTGTCTTGGTTGTACCTCTGGCCCAATAGAAGTGGGGTGGCTGACCATATAGCTACAACTTTGAATGATATTGAACGCTCATAGTTTTGGGATAATCTGGGGTCAAGACTGGAGAGAGTACGAAGTATATCAAAAAGTGTTACCGGGGACACATTAGGGCCAACAAGTGCTGTGGTCAAACAAATTTGCTTTTGGACATTAAGCTATCAATTTTCTTTGAACCATATTTGATCTGCATCTTTCCAACTGAGAAAAGAAGAACATACCTGAAATTTAGACTCCATACTTTTGCCAGTGTTGCCTTCACAAGCCGATTGTGTAACAAAAATTTGAGCACAGTTGTCCGCATCTGTACATTAAGAAGATCAGATACCCTGGTACCTTTTATGCTGCTCTTTGGATATATACCATGCAGGAAAGAAGACAAATAATTCTACCCTTATTTTTAAAACATAATATAAGGAGATGTAGAGAAGCTATGATGTCCTGCTTTGCGACTGATTCTGATGATATTTACCAGCCGGTCACCAGCTATATATTACAAGCCTGGAAATTTACCAGATCATTTGAAAGATTACTTATTTCAATGCCTGTATATTTTTAGATATTAATTTATGTGTTAACTACAATTTAACGCTTATTTAAATCTGATGCAGTAAGGCTACTTGTTGTTTTCATGAACAATTAACTATTGGTCTATTCTTAAAATAGGTGGATCATTGACATAATATTGATGCATACAATATCGAAACACAAAAATATCAGAAATTAAATATCGATCACAAAAATATTGACTTCCTATACTTACCTAGTAAAAGCACAAATATCTAGAATAAAAATATGGTTGTTAAATATATTGATTTTTAACTATACTAAAAACAAAATTATTGGATACAAAAGTATTGTTATCTTTAATTTAAATAAAAATATAGTATATTAAATAATTTGAAACACACAAAATCGATGATGATAATATTGCCAAAATAGCTAAGGGCCTGATTACGAGTTTGGTGGTGTTCCTGCGGGCGGCTATGCCAGAGCCCTGCAGGAAGAAACCAAAACTCGAAGTCAGACCACCCGCTGGATTACAAGTTTAACCCTCGTGGGCGGTGTGTGCTGCGGTGGTCCTAAGGTGGAGTCTTTCAAAGGCTCAAAGAAGAGCCATAGAAAGGCAGAGCCGTGGTCTGCCGAAGGACATTCCTGCATGAGAGGAGCGTATTTTAAGCTGGCTCTCCAACCTAAAACCACCCTTTCGGGCCTACTAGTGTATCGCCCTCCAGGTCTTTCTAACGCATGGCAGTTACAACTTTCCGAACTCATAGCCTCGGCTCTGTCTACATCTAGTAACTTTTTCGTCGTTGGTGATCTGAACGTTCATTTGGACGATCCTAATGACAGTCTGGCCTGCAACCTCATTGCGGACCTTGCTTCCATGAATCTCATTTTATATAAAAAGGGCTCCACCCACAAGAGCGGACATCTTTTAGACCCAATCTTTTCTTACAGTATCCATGTCAAGTGTTCCGCGGCGGTGCCAGTCATCTTGTCCGATCATTTTTTAAATAAATTTACCGTCATCAACAATGAGAACACACCCAAAAACAAACCTGATACTAACACACAGAAAAGGGACTGGAAAAAGTTTGACTCTGCTGCTTTTAATAAAATCCTAACTATTCTTAAGCCTGAAAATATATTCGTGTCAAATGATATGGATGTGATGGCCAGTGCCGCTAATGATTGGTTTCTTGAAGCCATAAATACCTGTCTTCCCGCCACCCACAAGCCCCCGCTCCTTGGTACAATGAGACGCTCCGCATGCACAAATCTAAATGTAAGAAATTAGAACGTTTATGGAGGAAAGATTATTCCCTTATATCTGGTACTGCCTATAAAACAGAGCTGAAATGTTATTATAAGGCGTGTGCCACAACCAGGGCTATCCACGTCAATAAGACTATCAACGAAGCAATGAATAAATCAAAAACCCTGTTTAACGTGGTGAAGGAGCTCGCTAGCTCACAGACCACGGCAACACCTCCCCAGTTATCCAGCACGAAATGCGATGAGCTTGCCCAGTACTTTATTTCCAAAATTGTTAACATGCACCAGGACATTCTTGCTCAAAGCAACATAAATAATTCTACGACTCCTCCTCAGGCTAGGGAAGAGGCTGTCAACCCATTGGTGCCACCCTCGCCTCACCTGTTGTCTTGGCCGGATCTCTGCCCGGAAACTCTCTCAGAAGTATTGAGCAAAGTCAAGTCAGGATCTCCGTTAGACCCTTTGCCCGCCCCGATACTACGCTCTCTGAATTCTTCACATCTTTCCACTATCTGCAAAATGCGAAACCACTCGCTGGATATTGCAACCGTTCCCAGTTGTTGGAAGCATGCTATGGTCACCCCGCTTCTGAAGAAGCCGCTGGCGGATCCTAAGGTGACCACCAATTATCGTCCCATTTCGTTATTACCGGCATTTTCGAAAATTTTGGAACGACATATCCATGTACATCTCTCAAAATTTGTAACAGACAACAGCCTTCTACATCCATCCCAGTCTGGATTTCGCCCTGGCTTCTCTACGGAGACGACCCTTTTGGGCGTTACAGACAATCTACGCTTGCTCTTAGACCGAGGAGAAACAGTTGCGCTGATTCTACTCGATCTCAGCGCAGCTTTTGAAACTGTGTTACACAGTATCCTTCTCAAATCCCTCGCTGCCATCGGCATCGGTAATAAAGCCTTGGACTGGCTCGCATCCTTTTTGTCTGACCGTACTTTTCAAATCTTCTCTAAATCATCCTCTTCTAAGAGCTACTCCTCCCCCCATGGTGTACCCCAGGGGTCAATCCTTAGCCCTCTTCTTTTTAATTTATATGTTGCACAATGTTCTGGTTTAAACCTTTATTCTGATGCTGATGATTCACAAATTGTTTTTTCTCTATCTCAAATTGACCCTAGAGTTCCTTCCCCTTTGCAAGCGGGAATCAGAAAAATATCGGGATGGATGAATAGCAACCTACTCAAATTAAACAGCGGAAAAACTGAGGTCTTGGTCCTTGGTAATAAACCTGACCTCTGGAACCTAAGACATTGGCCTACTACCATGGGTCCCCTACCAACTCCATATGAACAAGTGCGAAATCTGGGAGTAATTATCGACAGGGGACTATCCACGAAAGATCAGGTCAACAAAGTCGCAGCCACCTGTTTTACCATCTTACGTTGGCTGCGAAAAATCTTTTGGATACTCCCCAAAAACACCCAGAGATCTGTTGTGAATGCCTTGATAACCTCGAGGTTGGATTACGGCAACGTGCTCTACCTGGGGTCTGCCAAGGCTGTCACACGGCGCCTTCAGCTGGTACAAAATGCTGCAGCCCGGCTTCTCTGTGGCTGTCGGAAACGTGACCATATTACAGAACGCCTGAGAGAGCTGCATTGGCTCTGTGTTGAAAATCGTATAAAGTTTAAAGCATTGAGCTTTATGCATAAGATCAAAATCGGATTAGCTCCCCTCTACCTTCAGGCCCTTGTCAGTCCCTACCTTCCTGAGGGCTCACTTCGTTCTTCATCCCATCATCTCTTTAATGTACCAAAGTTCAAACTCACCAGAATGGGCGGTGGTTCCTTTGCGAACTTAGGACCCAGACTGTGGAACTCACTTCCTTTGGCCATTCGGATGGAAAACTGTCATATGCGATTTCGCAGAGCCGTGAAAACCTGGCTTTTCGATCTCTAAATCTTCTGCCTGATTGTTGTTGATCTGCCTCTTAGCGCCGGGTAACCCTTACGGGTAGCTGTCGCGCTCAATAAATTCAATTAATAAATAAATGGGAAGAAATGCACTATGCTGCGCATTTCTTACTGATCAGGAACTGGGGGTGCAGAAATACAAAGGGGCACAACATGTCCCCCTCTGCATGCACCCCCATGTACAGAGGGGATGAGTGCCCTGTAGGGGTCCATGAGTTCCCTCACCAAAACCTTTTCCATGGTGGGCTCACCACGTGGATAGGGTCTCAGTGAGGCAACTCGTAATATGCTCAGCAGTACTGCAGCGTCACCACCAGCATATTGCTGCCTCAGGGATCTCAGTTGAAGAGGTCCAGTGGCAGTCCAACCACAAACTCGTAATACGGAGGGTGGATCGCCAATCAGGTGGTCCAGAGACCACCACCTTGACTACAGCAGTCTGAATTTGGCCCTAAATAGTCACTAATAAATATATTAAAAAACACTTTTAACAGAAAACAATTACTTGAAACAAAAATATTTTATACACATACCTAAATTAAACAAATATATATTACATAAAATTCTCACACCAACAAAATAACAAAAAAATATAACAATACAACCCCCCAAAAAATATAAGCATAAACTAGAAATTTAAACTGCATCCTAAATATTACTATGTATATATATATATATATATATATATATATATATATATATATATATATATATGTATATATATATATATATATAGTTGCACGAGCCCCTGCAACCATATGGCTACCCACTAGAAAAGGTTTTTTTAAGTGTGCAACTTGTCGTGCCTGCAAATTCGGTGTGAACACCACGAAATACAGCACACCCTTCAGAAAAAATGAACTGGACATCAGGGGCAGCTACAATTGTCACACAGAATTTGCAGTTTATGTTCTCATGTGCACCTGTGGGCTAAGTTATGTGGGAAGCACAAAGCTCCAGGTGCACGTGAGAAATCTGCAGCACATCAGAGCCATTATAAACTGTGACCCAGCTTATCCTGTGGCGCGACATTTTAAAGCTGTTCATGATAAAGACTTCAATTGTCTCTCAAACGTTGTCATTGACACAATCCCTTTGCATAGGAGAGGTGGAAATAGGGAAAAAATGTTGAGACAACTGGAAACTAAATATATTCTGAATTTAAACAGTAAATTTCCCAACGGTCTCAACAATACTGAAGATTTACATACGTTCCTTTAAGATATCTCTTTCTATTCTTTATACTAGTTTTATCCTGCAGGCTATTGATTTTCCAGTGAACAATTAGATGGATAATAGAAGGGAGATAAAAAACTTAGTTACAAATCTTCCCAAACAGAATGCAGTGATTTTAACGCATTGGACTTCACGGTCACTTCTTTTAGATATTTTTCATTTATTTATAGCACTTAGCACTTTGGCAAGTTTCAATGAAGTAGTCTGATGAGTATATTTTTAGATACCTGGGACCAGGTGTCAAATCAATTCAACAGTTGTTAATTATCATGTTTTTACATCATGAATTTATAACAGAATGAAATAAGTCGGATTATATTCTTAGCAGCATGTGGTTATTAAGTTTACATATATGCAACTGCATTTAGGCAGTAATTTTGCACAAGAAATGGCGTAATTTGCACATGCATTGCAGCATTTAAGCTGTAATTTTTGCACTTGTGAACCAAAAGGAATATCAGATGGTTCCATAAACTTTTTTATAATTATATTGAGAGATTTTTGTATGTGATATTTTAAAGAGTATCTCTATTTATAATATGTGTAAATATTCTTATAATTGTAGATTACTTACTGTTGCAATTTTTGTATAAATATTTATAGCATTTTTGTTGCACATACATTACATGCATTTAAGCTGCTATATTCCGACACAAGGTAAAAATGAAATTAACATTGATGTATTGTGGTAGAAACTGAAACTTGAGACAAAATTCCATTGTATTGCCGTTTTTCAATGCACGTAAGTATATCTTCACTTTCTATGATCCCGTGGTGTTTCAAAAATTGAAAGCAAAAAATGAGTATATAAACGTTACCTTGTACTGCATGTTCGCTATGTGAGCAGGGTATTCATTACCCGAAACGCGTCATTACCCGAAAAGCAGCCGAGAGTGAATAAAGAAGGGATAATAAACATACCCTAAATACTCGATGCTGCTTGGTGGTCTGTGATTCTGTGGTGCTGCATTGGAGAGACAGAAGTAGTTTGGAGATATATATATACATATATTTAGGATTGCCGTTTGTGAATAAAATCAGGATGCAAATTTCGCTGGTGATGTGCGGCTGATTCTTTCCTTTGGAAGGTGTTTGAGCAATTTATACCGGTGTGGTCCTACCGCAGCGACGCACTGCCAGCAAGCGCGCCGAAGCCTGCCCGACCAAAGGACCTTGTTTGTTGAACACGAGAGTGACAAGGGCAGGCTGGTGACGCCAAAGACAGACTTTGGCATGGTTCCTGGGAAGCTTGAAAATGGTAATTCTCGGGGCACAGCGGAGTTTGTTTCCTGCAGCAAAAAGACGATGACCTTGCAATATAAACACCCATTGGAGGGTTTCAAAATAATTATAAATAGTGAACCACAAGTACCAGAAAGCATCACGAGACATGAGGGGCGGTCCACCGAGGACAGAACTTGTAAATGACGTACAAAAACAGGTGGTTTCACGGACAATAATGCAAGCATCCACGGCGTACCTCTGAGGAAGTTCGGGGAAAGAACGAAACATGTTAGGATTGCCGTTTGTGAATAAAATCAGGATGCAAATTTCGCTGGTGATGTGCGGCTGATTCTTTCCTTTGGAAGGTGTTTGAGCAATTTATACCGGTTTGGTCCTACCGCAGCGACGCACTGCCAGCAAGCGCGCCGGAGCCTGCCCGACCAAAGGACCTTGTTTGTTGAACACGAGAGTGACAAGGGCAGGCTGGTGACGCCAAAGACAGACTTTGGCATGGTTCCTGGGAAGCTTGAAAATGGTAATTCTCGGGGCACAGTGGAGTTTGTTTCCTGCAGCAAAAAGACGATGACCTTGCAATATAAACACCCATTGGAGGGTTTCAAAATAATTATAAATAGTGAACCACAAGTACCAGAAAGCATCACGAGCCATGAGGGGCGGTCCAACGAGGACAGAACTTGTAAATGACGTACAAAAACACGTGGTTTCACGGACAATAATGCAAGCATCCACGGCGTACCTCTGAGGAAGTTCGGGGAAAGAACGAAACATGTTAGGATTGCCGTTTGTGAATAAAATCAGGATGCAAATTTCGCTGGTGATGTGCGGCTGATTCTTTCCTTTGGAAGGTGTTTGAGCAATTTATACCGGTGTGGTCCTACCGCAGCGACGCACTGCCAGCAAGCGTGCCGGAGCCTGCCCGACCAAAGGACCTTGTTTGTTGAACACGAGAGTGACAAGGGCAGGCTGGTGACGCCAAAGACAGACTTTGGCATGGTTCCTGGGAAGCTTGAAAATGGTAATTCTCGGGGCACAGCGGAGTTTGTTTCCTGCAGCAAAAAGACGATGACCTTGCAATATAAACACCCATTGGAGGGTTTCAAAATAATTATAAATAGTGAACCACAAGTACCAGAAAGCATCACGAGCCATGAGGGGCGGTCCACCGAGGACAGAACTTGTAAATGACGTACAAAAACACGTGGTTTCACGGACAATAATGCAAGCATTCACGGCGTACCTCTGAGGAAGTTCGGGGAAAGAACGAAACATGTTAGGATTGCCGTTTGTGAATAAAATCAGGATGCAAATTTCGCTGGTGATGTGCGGCTGATTCTTTCCTTTGGAAGGTGTTTGAGCAATTTATACCGGTGTGGTCCTACCGCAGCGACGCACTGCCAGCAAGCGTGCCGGAGCCTGCCCGACCAAAGGACCTTGTTTGTTGAACACAAGAGTGACAAGGGCAGGCTGGTGACGCCAAAGACAGACTTTGGCATGGTTCCTGGGAAGCTTGAAAATGGTAATTCTCGGGGCACAGCGGAGTTTGTTTCCTGCAGCAAAAAGACGATGACCTTGCAATATAAACACCCATTGGAGGGTTTCAAAATATTTATAAATAGTGAACCACAAGTACCAGAAAGCATCACGAGCCATGAGGGGCGGTCCACCGAGGACAGAACTTGTAAATGACGTACAAAAACACGTGGTTTCACGGACAATAATGCAAGCATCCACGGCGTACCTCTGAGGAAGTTCGGGGAAAGAACGAAACATGTTAGGATTGCCGTTTGTGAATAAAATCAGGATGCAAATTTCGCTGGTGATGTGCGGCTGATTCTTTCCTTTGGAAGGTGTTTGAGCAATTTATACCGGTGTGGTCCTACCGCAGCGACGCACTGCCAGCAAGCGTGCCGGAGCCTGCCCGACCAAAGGACCTTGTTTGTTGAACACGAGAGTGACAAGGGCAGGCTGGTGACGCCAAAGACAGACTTTGGCATGGTTCCTGGGAAGCTTGAAAATGGTAATTCTCGGGGCACAGCGGAGTTTGTTTCCTGCAGCAAAAAGACGATGACCTTGCAATATAAACACCCATTGGAGGGTTTCAAAATAATTATAAATAGTGAACCACAAGTACCAGAAAGCATCACGAGCCATGAGGGGCGGTCCACCGAGGACAGAACTTGTAAATGACGTACAAAAACACGTGGTTTCACGGACAATAATGCAAGCATCCACGGCGTACCTCTGAGGAAGTTCGGGGAAAGAACGAAACATGTTAGGATTGCCGTTTGTGAATAAAATCAGGATGCAAATTTCACTGGTAATGTGCGGCTGATTCTTTCCTTTGGAAGGTGTTTGAGCAATTTATACCGGTGTGGTCCTACCGCAGCGACGCACTGCCAGCAAGCGCGCTGGAGCCTGCCCGACCAAAGGACCTTGTTTGTTGAACACGAGAGTGACAAGGGCAGGCTGGTGACGCCAAAGACAGACTTTGGCATGGTTCCTGGGAAGCTTGAAAATGGTAATTCTCGGGGCACAGCGGAGTTTTGTTTCCTGCAGCAAAAACACGATGACCTTGCAATATAAACACCCATTGGAGGGTTTCAAAATAATTATAAATAGTGAACCATAAGTACCAGAAAGCATCACGAGCCATGAGGGGCGGTCCACCGAGGACAGAACTTGTAAATGACGTACAAAAACACATGGTTTCACGGACAATAATGCAAGCATTCACGGCGTACCTCTGAGGAAGTTCGGGGAAAGAACGAAACATGTTAGGATTGCCGTTTGTGAATAAAATCAGGATGCAAATTTCGCTGGTGATGTGCGGCTGATTCTTTCCTTTGGAAGGTGTTTGAGCAATTTATACCGGTGTGGTCCTACCGCAGCGACGCACTGCCAGCAAGCGCGCCGGAGCCTGCCCGACCAAAGGACCTTGTTTGTTGAACACGAGAGTGACAAGGGCAGGCTGGTGACGCCAAAGACAGACTTTGGCATGGTTCCTGGGAAGCTTGAAAATGGTAATTCTCGGGGCACAGCGGAGTTTGTTTCCTGCAGCAAAAAGACGATACCTTGCAATATAAACACCCATTGGAGGGTTTCAAAATAATTATAAATAGTGAACCACAAGTACCAGAAAGCATCACGAGCCATGAGGGGCGGTCCACCGAGGACAGAACTTGTAAATGACGTACAAAAACACGTGGTTTCACGGACAATAATGCAAGCATCCACGGCGTACCTCTGAGGAAGTTCGGGGAAAGAACGAAACATGTTAGGATTGCCGTTTGTGAATAAAATCAGGATGCAAATTTCGCTGGTGATGTGCGGCTGATTCTTTCCTTTGGAAGGTGTTTGAGCAATTTATACCGGTGTGGTCCTACCGCAGCGACGCACTGCCAGCAAGCGTGCCGGAGCCTGCCCGACCAAAGGACCTTGTTTGTTGAACACGAGAGTGACAAGGGCAGGCTGGTGACGCCAAAGACAGACTTTGGCATGGTTCCTGGGAAGCTTGAAAATGGTAATTCTCGGGGCACAGCGGAGTTTGTTTCCTGCAGCAAAAAGACGATGACCTTGCAATATAAACACCCATTGGAGGCTTTCAAAATAATTATAAATAGTGAACCACAAGTACCAGAAAGCATCACGAGCCATGAGGGGCGGTCCACCGAGGACAGAACTTGTAAATGACGTACAAAAACACGTGGTTTCACGGACAATAATGCAAGCATCCACGGCGTACCTCTGAGGAAGTTCGGGGAAAGAACGAAACATGTTAGGATTGCCGTTTGTGAATAAAATCAGGATGCAAATTTCGCTGGTGATGTGCGGCTGATTCTTTCCTTTGGAAGGTGTTTGAGCAATTTATACCGGTGTGGTCCTACCGCAGCGACGCACTGCCAGCAAGCGCGCCGGAGCCTGCCCGACCAAAGGACCTTGTTTGTTGAACACGAGAGTGACAAGGGCAGGCTGGTGACGCCAAAGACAGACTTTGGCATGGTTCCTGGGAAGCTTGAAAATGGTAATTCTCGGGGCACAGCGGAGTTTGTTTCCTGCAGCAAAAAGACGATGACCTTGCAATATAAACACCCATTGGAGGGTTTCAAAATAATTATAAATAGTGAACCACAAGTACCAGAAAGCATCACGAGCCATGAGGGGCGGTCCACCGAGGACAGAACTTGTAAATGACGTACAAAAACACGTGGTTTCACGGACAATAATGCAAGCATCCACGGCGTACCTCTGAGGAAGTTCGGGGAAAGAACGAAACATGTTAGGATTGCCGTTTGTGAATAAAATCAGGATGCAAATTTCGCTGGTGATGTGCGGCTGATTCTTTCCTTTGGAAGGTGTTTGAGCAATATATATATATATATATATATATATATATATATATATATATATCAAGAGCAAAGCGCCAAGCGCTATGGGAGGGCTACCCATGACCCATCTGACCATCCAGCCGTGTTCTTTGTCCCGATGTCCTCACAGCCTCCCTCACTGCTTAAAAAGAAGTCCGACACGTTTCGGGGCAGACACGCCCCCTCTTCATGGACGTTGCATCAACACGTTGCACTGTAGTTCGCCAACTAATTGAAACGCATTTTGTTTCAATCAAGGCCGCCCTGAGTGGGTGTGGCTGATGACGTTGTGCAGCCAGGCTTGCTGGTTGCTGTAGTTCATTTGTTGGGGAACTTGTAGTTTGCCTTAAGTAGGTGTGCAATCCGTTGTTATTTAGTCAGTAGTTTGTGTACCTTGGGTTGCAGGTTGTGGGGGTGGGCTGCGAGGTCATTAAAATTCACAATGATGTGTCACGCTGAATACGCGGGGATTCGTATCCCTGCTGCAGTCTTCACCGGCTTCTGCATTTTAGATGTTCGGCGAAGTGGAGCCCCTCCCCCCGGTTATGGCTAACCGTGGAAAATGTCAAGAGCAAAGCGCCAAGCGCTATGGGAGGGCTACCCATGACCCATCTGACCATCCAGCCGTGTTCTTTGTCCCGATGTCCTCACAGCCTCCCTCACTGCTTAAAAAGAAGTCCGACGCGTTTCGGGGCAGACACGCCCCCTCTTCATGGACGTTGCATCAACACGTTGCACTGTAGTTCGCCAACTAATTGAAACGCATTTTGTTTCAATCAAGGCCGCCCTGAGTGGGTGTGGCTGATGACGTTGTGCAGCCAGGCTTGCTGGTTGCTGTAGTTCATTTGTTGGGGAACTTGTAGTTTGCCTTAAGTAGGTGTGCAATCCGTTGTTATTTAGTCAGTAGTTTGTGTACCTTGGGTTGCAGGTTGTGGGGGTGGGCTGCGAGGTCATTAAAATTCACAATGATGTGTCACGCTGAATACGCGGGGATTCGTATCCCTGCTGCAGTCTTCACCGGCTTCTGCATTTTAGATGTTCGGCGAAGTGGAGCCCCTCCCCCGGTTATGGCTAACCGTGGAAAATGTCAAGAGCAAAGCGCCAAGCGCTATGGGAGGGCTACCCATGACCCATCTGACCATCCAGCCGTGTTCTTTGTCCCGATGTCCTCACAGCCTCCCTCACTGCTTAAAAAGAAGTCCAACGCGTTTCGGGGCAGACACCCCCCCTCTTCATGGACGTTGCATCAACACGTTGCACTGTAGTTCGCCAACTAATTGAAACGCATTTTGTTTCAATCAAGGCCGCCCTGAGTGGGTGTGGCTGATGACGTTGTGCAGCCAGGCTTGCTGGTTGCTGTAGTTCATTTGTTGGGGAACTTGTAGTTTGCCTTAAGTAGGTGTGCAATCCGTTGTTATTTAGTCAGTAGTTTGTGTACCTTGGGTTGCAGGTTGTGGGGGTGGGCTGCGAGGTCATTAAAATTCACAATGATGTGTCACGCTGAATACGCGGGGATTCGTATCCCTGCTGCAGTCTTCACCGGCTTCTGCATTTTAGATGTTCGGCGAAGTGGAGCCCCTCCCCCGTTAATGGCTAACCGTGGAAAATGTCAAGAGCAAAGCGCCAAGCGCTATGGGAGGGCTACCCATGACCCATCTGACCATCCAGCCGTGTTCTTTGTCCCGATGTCCTCACAGCCTCCCTCACTGCTTAAAAAGAAGTCCGACGCGTTTCGGGGCAGACACGCCCCCTCTTCATGGACGTTGCATCAACACGTTGCACTGTAGTTCGCCAACTAATTGAAACGCATTTTGTTTCAATCAAGGCCGCCCTGAGTGGGTGTGGCTGATGACGTTGTGCAGCCAGGCTTGCTGGTTGCTGTAGTTCATTTGTTGGGGAACTTGTAGTTTGCCTTAAGTAGGTGTGCAATCCGTTGTTATTTAGTCAGTAGTTTGTGTACCTTGGGTTGCAGGTTGTGGGGGTGGGCTGCGAGGTCATTAAAATTCACAATGATGTGTCACGCTGAATACGCGGGGATTCGTATCCCTGCTGCAGTCTTCACCGGCTTCTGCATTTTAGATGTTCGGCGAAGTGGAGCCCCTCCCCCGGTTATGGCTAACCGTGGAAAATGTCAAGAGCAAAGCGCCAAGCGCTATGGGAGGGCTACCCATGACCCATCTGACCATCCAGCCGTGTTCTTTGTCCCGATGTCCTCACAGCCTCCCTCACTGCTTAAAAAGAAGTCCGACGCGTTTCGGGGCAGACACGCCCCCTCTTCATGGACGTTGCATCAACACGTTGCACTGTAGTTCGCCAACTAATTGAAACGCATTTTGTTTCAATCAAGGCCGCCCTGAGTGGGTGTGGCTGATGACGTTGTGCAGCCAGGCTTGCTGGTTGCTGTAGTTCATTTGTTGGGGAACTTGTAGTTTGCCTTAAGTAGGTGTGCAATCCGTTGTTATTTAGTCAGTAGTTTGTGTACCTTGGGTTGCAGGTTGTGGGGGTGGGCTGCGAGGTCATTAAAATTCACAATGATGTGTCACGCTGAATACGCAGGGATTCGTATCCCTGCTGCAGTCTTCACCGGCTTCTGCATTTTAGATGTTCGGCGAAGTGGAGCCCCTCCCCCGGTTATGGCTAACCGTGGAAAATGTCAAGAGCAAAGCGCCAAGCGCTATGGGAGGGCTACCCATGACCCATCTGACCATCCAGCCGTGTTCTTTGTCCCGATGTCCTCACAGCCTCCCTCACTGCTTAAAAAGAAGTCCGACGCGTTTCGGGGCAGACACGCCCCCTCTTCATGGACGTTGCATCAACACGTTGCACTGTAGTTCGCCAACTAATTGAAACGCATTTTGTTTCAATCAAGGCCGCCCTGAGTGGGTGTGGCTGATGACGTTGTGCAGCCAGGCTTGCTGGTTGCTGTAGTTCATTTGTTGGGGAACTTGTAGTTTGCCTTAAGTAGGTGTGCAATCCGTTGTTATTTAGTCAGTAGTTTGTGTACCTTGGGTTGCAGGTTGTGGGGGTGGGCTGCGAGGTCATTAAAATTCACAATGATGTGTCACGCTGAATACGCGGGGATTCGTATCCCTGCTGCAGTCTTCACCGGCTTCTGCATTTTAGATGTTCGGCGAAGTGGAGCCCCTCCCCCGGTTATGGCTAACCGTGGAAAATGTCAAGAGCAAAGCGCCAAGCGCTATGGGAGGGCTACCCATGACCCATCTGACCATCCAGCCGTGTTCTTTGTCCCGATGTCCTCACAGCCTCCCTCACTGCTTAAAAAGAAGTCCGACGCGTTTCGGGGCAGACACGCCCCCTCTTCATGGACGTTGCATCAACACGTTGCACTGTAGTTCGCCAACTAATTGAAACGCATTTTGTTTCAATCAAGGCCGCCCTGAGTGGGTGTGGCTGATGACGTTGTGCAGCCAGGCTTGCTGGTTGCTGTAGTTCATTTGTTGGGGAACTTGTAGTTTGCCTTAAGTAGGTGTGCAATCCGTTGTTATTTAGTCAGTAGTTTGTGTACCTTGGGTTGCAGGTTGTGGGGGTGGGCTGCGAGGTCATTAAAATTCACAATGATGTGTCACGCTGAATACGCGGGGATTCGTATCCCTGCTGCAGTCTTCACCGGCTTCTGCATTTTAGATGTTCGGCGAAGTGGAGCCCCTCCCCCGGTTATGGCTAACCGTGGAAAATGTCAAGAGCAAAGCGCCAAGCGCTATGGGAGGGCTACCCATGACCCATATGACCATCCAGCCGTGTTCTTTGTCCCGATGTCCTCACAGCCTCCCTCACTGCTTAAAAAGAAGTCCGACGCGTTTCGGGGCAGACACGCCCCCTCTTCATGGACGTTGCATCAACACGTTGCACTGTAGTTCGCCAACTAATTGAAACGCATTTTGTTTCAATCAAGGCCGCCCTGAGTGGGTGTGGCTGATGACGTTGTGCAGCCAGGCTTGCTGGTTGCTGTAGTTCATTTGTTGGGGAACTTGTAGTTTGCCTTAAGTAGGTGTGCAATCCGTTGTTATTTAGTCAGTAGTTTGTGTACCTTGGGTTGCAGGTTGTGGGGGTGGGCTGCGAGGTCATTAAAATTCACAATGATGTGTCACGCTGAATACGCGGGGATTCGTATCCCTGCTGCAGTCTTCACCGGCTTCTGCATTTTAGATGTTCGGCGAAGTGGAGCCCCTCCCCCGGTTATGGCTAACCGTGGAAAATGTCAAGAGCAAAGCGCCAAGCGCTATGGGAGGGCTACCCATGACTCATATGACCATCCAGCCGTGTTCTTTGTCCCGATGTCCTCACAGCCTCCCTCACTGCTTAAAAAGAAGTCCGACGCGTTTCGGGGCAGACACGCCCCCTCTTCATGGACGTTGCATCAACACGTTGCACTGTAGTTCGCCAACTAATTGAAACGCATTTTGTTTCAATCAAGGCCGCCCTGAGTGGGTGTGGCTGATGACGTTGTGCAGCCAGGCTTGCTGGTTGCTGTAGTTCATTTGTTGGGGAACTTGTAGTTTGCCTTAAGTAGGTGTGCAATCCGTTGTTATTTAGTCAGTAGTTTGTGTACCTTGGGTTGCAGGTTGTGGGGGTGGGCTGCGAGGTCATTAAAATTCACAATGATGTGTCACGCTGAATACGCGGGGATTCGTATCCCTGCTGCAGTCTTCACCGGCTTCTGCATTTTAGATGTTCGGCGAAGTGGAGCCCCTCCCCCGGTTATGGCTAACCGTGGAAAATGTCAAGAGCAAAGCGCCAAGCGCTATGGGAGGGCTACCCATGACCCATCTGACCATCCAGCCGTGTTCTTTGTCCCGATGTCCTCACAGCCTCCCTCACTTCTTAAAAAGAAGTCCGACGCGTTTCGGGGCAGACACGCCCCCTCTTCATGGACGTTGCATCAACACGTTGCACTGTAGTTCGCCAACTAATTGAAACGCATTTTGTTTCAATCAAGGCCGCCCTGAGTGGGTGTGGCTGATGACGTTGTGCAGCCAGGCTTGCTGGTTGCTGTAGTTCATTTGTTGGGGAACTTGTAGTTTGCCTTAAGTAGGTGTGCAATCCGTTGTTATTTAGTCAGTAGTTTGTGTACCTTGGGTTGCAGGTTGTGGGGGTGGGCTGCGAGGTCATTAAAATTCACAATGATGTGTCACGCTGAATACGCGGGGATTCGTATCCCTGCTGCAGTCTTCACCGGCTTCTGCATTTTAGATGTTCGGCGAAGTGGAGCCCCTCCCCCGGTTAGCAGTGAGGGAGGCTGTGAGGACATCGGGACAAAGAACACGGCTGGATGGTCAGATGGGTCATGGGTAGCCCTCCCATAGCGCTTGGCGCTTTGCTCTTGACATTTTCCACGGTTAGCCATAACCGGGGGAGGGGCTCCACTTCGCCGAACATCTAAAATGCAGAAGCCGGTGAAGACTGCAGCAGGGATACGAATCCCCGCGTATTCAGCGTGACACATCATTGTGAATTTTAATGACCTCGCAGCCCACCCCCACAACCTGCAACCCAAGGTACACAAACTACTGACTAAATAACAACGGATTGCACACCTACTTAAGGCAAACTACAAGTTCCCCAACAAATGAACTACAGCAACCAGCAAGCCTGGCTTCACAACGTCATCAGCCACACCCACTCAGGGCGGCCTTGATTGAAACAAAATGCGTTTCAATTAGTTGGCGAACTACAGTGCAACGTGTTGATGCAACGTCCATGAAGAGGGGGCGTGTCTGCCCCGAAACGCGTCGGACTTCTTTTTAAGCAGTGAGGGAGGCTGTGAGGACATCGGGACAAAGAACACGGCTGGATGGTCAGATGGGTCATGGGTAGCCCTCCCATAGCGCTTGGCGCTTTGCTCTTGATATATATATATATATATATATAAGCACCTCTTTGTGAAAAGAGACGAGGTCACAACAGGAGAATCATTCGGAGCAAACTTTTATTGAAGAACACCATTCCTGGCGAATGCATTTCGGCTTTAATCCGCCTTCCTCAGCGCCCAGGGTGTTGTCAGGATGTAGGCGTTAATAGTGGATTTAAATACCCCGCCCCATCCTCGATACTTAGTCGTTTCTCCGCCCCCTGCAGGTGAAGTCCATTTGCGTATGCCTGCCGTTGGACGCCCGGTCCCGAGCGCCTACAGGTTCAAAAATGCAATGTAACTTGTTGGCAGGCATCGCGGGGGTGAAAGTAAGTATGAGCAATTAAATATACTCAACGCCCAAAGTTACAATGTCCCACAAAGTTCGTTTAGCTCCTCAGGCCCCCAGACCACAGCAACCTCCAAGTTTTGGGGAAGGTAACAACAAGGACGAGGCAGGAAATCCACCGAGCCCAAAGTGCAATCAATGACTGTCACACAGCTCTCTTTTCTCCCCAATCTGAAGGTGAGTCTTGCACTATCCTGGAAATAAAAAAGGGGTTTTCCGCCGAGGCAGAGTCCAGTAAATGCATGACCAACTCGATGCTGCGGGGGCCTCGTAAGCGCAACACTGGAAGTCGCAAAATATATCAAAGCACCTCTTTGTGAAAAGAGACGAGGTCACAACAAGGGAACCATTTGGAGCAAACTTTTATTGAAGAACACCATTCCTGGCGAATGCATTTCTGCTTTAAGCCGCCTTCCTCAGCGCCGTTGGATATATATATATCCAACGAAAAAGATTGCCCCAAGGAAAGAGCCTCCAGCAGATATGTGTTGCAATCTTTTAATGGGCATAACTTGCACGCGAGCAGCAGCACAGATAACAACATCAGCTTGTATTCCCGGCCAGCCAGACGCGTTTTGGGGACCGCGTCCCCTTCTTCAATGTCCTCTTGCTGACGGGGAGCCAGTGCAGGTCTCTCAGGTGGGCAGAGATGTGGCCGTGATGGGGGATGTCCAGGATGAGTCATGCAGAGGCGTTCTGTATGCGCTGCAATCTTTTCTGTATTTTGGCTGTGGTTCCAGCGTAGAGGGCGTTCCCGTAGTCCAGCCGGCTGGTGACGAGGGCCTGGGTGACCGTCTTTCTGGGTTCGGTGGGGATCCACCGGAAGATCTTTCGGAGCATGCGCAGGGTGTTGAAACAGGATGTTGAGACGGCGTTGACTTGCTTGGTCATCGTGAGGGAGGAGTCCAGGATGAAGCCCAGGTTGCGAGCGTGGTTCGCGGGCTTGGGGGCGGTACTGAGTGCGGGGGGCCACCAGGAGTCGTCCCAGGCGGAGGGCGATGATCCGAGGATGAGGACTTCCGTCTTGTCTGAGTTCAGTTTCAGATGGCCGAGCTTAATCCAATCCGCAACGTCTTTCATTCCTTCATGGAGGCTGGCTCTGGCGGTGGCGGGGTCGTTGGTGAGGGAGAGGATCAGCTGGGTGTCGTCGATGATGTTCAGGTTGTGTTGGCGTGCGATGGCTGCGAGGGGGCTCATGTAGACGTTGAAGAGGTTGGGCTGAGCGAGGAGCCTTGAGGAACGCCGCGGATGACATTGGTGGCCGCTAAGCGGAAAGAGGGGAGGTGGACTCTCTGAGTTCTGTCGGAGAGGAAGGAGGTGATCCATTCCTGAGCTTTTCCTTGGATCCCGGCGTGGTGGAGGCGAGTTGTTAGGGTGTGGTGGCAGTCTGTGTCAAATGCGGCTTAGACGTTGAGGAGGATGAGGGCAGCAGTTTCCCCGTTGTCGAGCAGGAGCCTGATGCCGTCGGTAGCTGCTATGAGGGCGGTCTCGGTGCTGTGTTTTGCTCGGAAGCCGGACGACGATGGGTCAAGGGAACCGTTAGTCTCGAGGAAGGTGGTGCGGGCGTGCGGGCTGATGAAGTCGGCGATGGCTTCGCTGAATTGTGTGCGTGGTCCCGGGGGTCTGTAGATGAGGGTGCCTCTGAGGGTGGTCTTGGGGTCGGTGTGTATCTGGAAGTGAAGGTGCTCGGCGGCGGTGAGGGTATCGTCGTAGTTGGTCGTGATGCGGATGGTGTTTCTGTGGACAATGGCGATGCCTCCTCCTGTCTGGTTGACGCGGTCCCTCCTGATGATCTTGTAGCCATCAGGGATGGCTATGGCTATGTCGGGGGCTGAGAAGGCGTTCATCCAGGTTTCTGTGAGGAAGGCGACGTCCGGCGTTGTAGTGTGAGGAGGTTCCAGAGTTCGATGGCGTGTCTGTGGACGGAGCGGGTGTTGAGCAAGATGCACTTGAGGTGGTTGTCACTGGTGACTGGCCTGGTGTGGGTGTGACGTAGGTCCTGAGGCAGGTGAATTTGCAGGCTTGGCAGGCGAAGGGTCCGTGGGTGCGTTTCGGGGTGGCGCGGTGGCAGGCAGGGGTCCGGCCTGTGTTGAGTGCATGGAGGGTGGCGTCGTCGGAACTCAGTCGGGTGGGCTGGCATCGTCGAGCGCCAGGGGTCCTGGCACTGGGCGCGGTCCAGGCACGGACGGACGCAGACGAGCTTGCCTTAGGTGCGCCTTCGGTGCGCCAGTGCGCGCATCCGCTGTGCAGCCTCCGTAGGAGGGGGCGAGGGAGGGAGGGGCAACAGGGAGGGCAAATGGGTAGTGGGGGGGCGGGGCCGCATGGGGTGCGAGCGGCTGGAACCACGGGGGCGGGAGGGGGGAGGGGGTGCAGCCCTCAGAGAAGCGGTCAGCGCATGGTAGATCAGTCTGCAGGGAGGCAGATGACACGGGCCAGCAGCAGCGGGAATCCGGGTGTCTGTACAGTGGCAGTGGGAGCGACCTGCCTGGACTGAGGGTCAAGGGTCATATATAGGGTCAAAGGTATATATATATATATATATATGTTCACTGAAAAAAACATAGGTTTAAGGGACGCTATAGCTAGATGGACATTTCACTCCTACAAAACCATAGAAATTCCACCGTTATAGTTAGTTCAGCTAACTATAACTTGCGCAACCGCAATGCACTGCTCATGATGTCACATATTACATCATTTATGACATGGTCAGTGACATCACTGATTACATCACTGATGACATCTCAAATGACATCACTGATGACATCACTGATGACACCATCCAGTGACTGTGTGTTTCTGTAAAGTTTAAATATGTTTTATGTATATTCCAAGGTGTATTGAAGAATGAGTGGGTGTATAAGTGTTTGGATGGAGGATTTAGTAGGTGCATGACTGACTGTGTGAGTGATTAAATGTGGCTTACTGAATGCATGGGTTACTGACTAAACTGTGTGAATATCTGTTTCAGTCTTTCTGTTGTTGTGCAAACTGCTGCATGGGTTGGTCAGCAGCTCCATGAGTGTCTATATAGGTTATTGATTGATTGTCTGAGTATTTATGGGGGAGATTGTGTGTGTGTGTAGGTTGCTGAGAGATGTGTGACTCTGTGCATAGATGTGTGAGTGGTTGAGTCACTGGGTGTATAGGTTCAAGAGTGCATGTGGAAACAGTTGTATGGGTGCATGAGTGTGTGTATGGGTGTGTTGGTGAGTGAATGGATGTCTCAGTGTCCAAGTAACTACATATGTAAAAGGCAGTGTTGTGAGAGTTGAAGTATATAAATGACTACATGATAGACAGTGATTGCAAGACTGGCCGTATGGATGAGTGTGTACTTGTATCACTGATTATATAAGTCAGTAAGTATGTGTTAGTATCTGTATGAATGAGTGAGGTGGTGTGTGTATAATTTTACAGGTGAGTAAATGGGAGTGTGATTGATTCTTAGCATGACTGACTAGGTGTGTGAGTAACTGCATGGATGAGTGGCGGTGTGTGAGTGTCTTTATAGGTGTATGAGTGCATATGATAGTGTTGTATTGATGAGTGACTGCATGTATGAGTGATTGTATGGATGAATGAGTGGATGTGTGTGTAGTCCTAGGAATCAGTGAGTGCGTATGTAGTAACTGGTATTGTGTCAATGATTTAGAAAATGGTAGTCTGTATTTTACAGTGGGTGTATCAAAGGTTATATTAGAGTGTGAGGAGGTGCATCAGATTTTCACGTGGATGATGTCATCAGTGATGTCATCAGTGATGTCATTTGAGATGTCATCAGTGATGTCATCAGTGATGTCACTGACCATGTCATGAATGAGGTAATATGTAACGTCATGAGAAATGCATTGTGGGTGCGCGAGTTATAGTTAGTTCATCTAACTATAACGGTGGAATTTCTATGGTTTTGTAAGAGTGAAATGTCCAGCTAACTATAACGTCCCTGAAACCTATGTTTTTTTCAGTGAGTTTCAATGGTTTTTTAAATGCTAATTTCTAACTATCACATCCCTAATAAGTCCCCTTGAATCCTGAAGGCCCCTGGTGGCCAAGTAGCCCACCAGGTACATCCAGTAAGCGCCACAGACATGCGTTTCAGAGAGGTGTCCTGAAGTCATGCCCCTTTTTACACCACACTGCAAATGCAGCTTCTGATGCACTGCTGCTCAGAGGATGAAGTCCACTTGTGTCTTGAGGTCCTCAGGACACAAGAAGCCCTCATCGCCCCACCAGCAGAGCACCAGAAGCCAAGTTTGCAGAGTGGTGTAAAGGGGGGCGTGGCCTCGGAGCACCTCTCTGCAACGCAGCCCTGTGGTGTTTACAAGAGGTACCTGGTGGACTAGTTGGCCCCATGGACCCTCAGGATTGAAGGGGAATTCATCCCCCAACTTAAAACGTGCCACAGGGCGCATTTGCAATGTGGTGCAGGGAGGGGGCGGGCCTGATGTGACAAGTGTGCAAACACGCCCTGTGGCGTGTTTTAAGTTGGATGATTAAGTGTCCTTGAATCCTGAGGGTCCCTGAGGGTCATCTAGCCCACCAGCTACCTCCAGTAAGCGCCACAGAGCTGCGTTGCAGAGTGGTATAAAAAGGGGGTGTGACCTTGGACCACCACTTTGCACGTACTGGAGTTACCTGGTGGGCTAGTTAGCCCCCAAGGATCCTTAGGATTGAAGGGAACTTAATCCTCCAACTTAAATCGCACCACAGGGCGCATTTGCACACTTGTCAAATCAAGCAATGCCCCTCCCTGCACCACTGTGCAAACGCGCCCCCTGGTGCATTGTAAATTGGGGGATTTATTCCCCTTGAGTCCTGAGGGTACCTGGGGGCCAACTAGTCCACTGGGTACCTCTATTAAGCACCACAGAGCTGCATGGCAGAGAGGTGTAAAAAGGGGCATGGCCTCTGACCACCTCGCAGCAATGGATGGAGTCGGTCAGAAAGGAATCCAAACTGGATTTCAGAATGGCTTCCAAAGGGCGCAGTCTGCCATTCTGAAAGCCTCCAGTAGTCCTAAGGGCGGCTCATTCCGCCCCTGGGATTTTTACTAAATAGACAAAGCAGCATTTACCACTAGCTCCTAAACCATATCAAACAGAAAGCTAATGTTTACTACCCCCAAAAAATAATCATAGGCTTTGAGAAAGCCATGATTTAAATCATTCTAAAAATGTATCCCCACACAGCCATACAAGGTTGTTACTATCATTTCAATCAATGTATATGGAGACACCTCTAAAAATCTGCACTATGGGCTTTGTTGCAAGTCTGGCGGTACGAGGACTGCCAGACTCGTGGTGGTGCGGCAGTGGCGGATCTAGGCACCACTGCACTGTCTGGTCTGACCACCCGATTATGACTCAGGCAGTTGGACCATCCTGGGACCTCCGGCTCTGCCAAGGAACTACTGTTCCCTGGCGTAGGAGCAGTGGTCAGAGGAGCAATATGTTTACAGGACTGCCATGGTCCCTCCAAACATAGTACCATTTCCTCTCAGCCAGGCTTTTCATGACGGTTCCACTTCCATGAAAACCCTGGTGGAGAGGAAACATAGGGGGCCCTACAGGCCCACCGTGCCTCAAACATATGTGGATGTGTACAGGGAGGCATAACCATGCCATGCAGGAACCTTGTAGTGTGGTCCCATTTCAGTACCTTTTTTATGGCAGCGTGGGCTTTGGCAGAGTGGTGGCACGACGGTATGCCACGCTGCACCACTGCCCTGCCAAAGACACGTAATCAGGGCCTCAGTGTAGAATATTCTTCAAACAGCCTATTTGCCTTTGAAATAAAAAAGATTATAGCACTAGCCTTAGTCCCAGTCACAGAGATAGCCAACCAATGGAATCTACTATTAAAAAGCCCTTTCTACCAACAAAATGAAGAGAAAACTAGCCCCCTAATAGGCTATTTTGAAGACACTTGGGTAGGCAGGCTGCACCGCTTAGGACACAGATGCCAACCCAAATTCCAAATACCACAAAGGAATGTCTATGACAGCACCTTGGCACAGGAAACCAAAACAAACAATGCAGTGGAAGGATGGCACAATGCCTTTCAATTTACGACATAGATATTTGATAAATGGCTGAAACAAATAAAGTTTGAGAGTGTACAAAAGCATACCCAGCACTGCAAAAGCAGGTTATGATCACACATAGATAGCACACTAAATGACCAAAGTGTCTTATTAAATGTGACAGATTCTGCCCCGGCCTCACAACCTATTAGAATCGGCCACCTGTGCATGCAAATTGTTTGGGGGCAGGAGTTGCCCTCTCTGATGCAGTATAGAGCTGATGCAAGTCAGACCATTACTTTTCATCAGGAACAAACCATTAGGGGGTCCAGCCATTATAAGAGTCAGTGTAGACAGTGAATTAAAGCAGTGGAGATCCTTTGGGCCTTATTACAATAGCGAGCGGTCGGACCACTGCTCGCTATCATGTCAGTCAGGAAACCGACAGATAAGCAAGTTGCGATCTGACTGCTCAATTATTATGCAACCGCCAGGCTGGCGGCTGGAAAAGTGTTCTTTAACACTGCAGCCCTGGAAAAGAGCACTTTATGCTCATCCATGCACTGTGTGCCATGCACCATGTGGTGCATGGCACATGGTGCATGGATGTGCGTGGGGCCTCAACATGTGTCCCCCTGGGCAACTTTGAAGTGGCCCACGAGGGACAGGAGCCCTGTTGGGGCCCCCAAAGTCCCTTTCTGTCAGCCTTTTCATGGCGGTGGGACTGTCATGAAAAGCCTGTTGGAAAGGGGCATTGTAATCCTGACTGCGGTGCCTGCCTCAGCACCACCATCATTAGGGATTGCAATTCCAACCGCCATCCCTTCGAGATCAGTAGATCCTGTTGAAGGCGGCGGTCTGTCGCCCGTCCAACAAGAGCCCTACCACCTGCATAATAATGTGGCAGTCGGACCGAAGGGCTGATGGTCGGGCGGACTGCCACCGATGACTTGTTGGTGGTGGTCCGCCCGACATCGTAATTAGACTCTTTATTTTGAAAACGTGAAATATCAAATTTTATTTCTGCTCAGCAAAAAGCAAAACAACAGTCAACGCCAAAGGCTGATTTTTCGGTTTCTTAGCAAAGCTAATTTATTCTTCACTTTTCAGATGCCACAAGCTGAGTTTCTTCTATATTTAAGTAAAACACATAATGCTATAACTCAGACACATAATGCTATTTATATTGAAAGAGCTTCCAGGCGTGCAATCTCGAGGCCTTTCATTATCAAAATGTCAGCAAGGGTAGACCTAATGTGAAAGGAATGACGTCCGCTTTGAAGTATTGAAGCTAAAATTAAAGATCAAAAATGGGACTAATAAAGTAATTTGCCTCTAGCCAGCTGCATTATCAGCCCTGTGAGAACCTCTGCACTTTTGCAGTTTGCAAGGACTGTATGTACTAAGACAAATCATGGTCAAATCTTCCAAGTCACAAGAACAGAAAAAAATAGAACTCTACATGTTGCTAAGCCTATTTGTGGAGGCCTCACACAGCAAGACAAAGCTAGAACATGAGCCATACTAGAGTTTGAGCATCATGAACAGGAAAGTAATAGGCAGTTTAGAGACACATCCCTCTTAATATATTGCGACTGGTTTGCACAGAAACATGAGAACTTGGATTAAAATGCTGTAACATTTAACTTAAAGATAGGTAGTAAGTGAAGCAGGCTCGGCCGGCATAGGTAAGAGTGGTGGGCGGGATGGAGACGGGGCGGGTCGGGTGGGGGGAAGTTGACAGACGATCAGATTTAGTAAAACTAAATAAAAAATGAATAAAACTACTCGCCTTGCACTCGACGCATATTCGAGTCGGCGATGCGGCACGCGCAAGATAACGGGTTTGTTTCTTTTTTATTTAATTTTACCTATCCCATCGTCTGTTGACTTCTCTCAAAGCTGTGTCGTGCTGTATCGAGCAGTCAGATAAAATTCAAAGGAGGTGATATTAAAGGGAGCCCTATCTATTAAAGAGATCCCACTGTCTGTAGGAAACAAGAAACTAATGGTTAACAACACGGTGTAGTCATAATTAATGTATTCTAAAAAAACATAACTGAGCAATTCCAGGTCACCTGAAAAATATAAATAACAACTATAAGGCACTGTATAATCAGATATTATCATAAGATAAGTGTTTATTCATGAGCTCCCGTTACAAGTGTCCTAGGGCACCCTGGCATGTTTAAATCCAGATATATTAATATCTGCCAATCTATGTGTGGAAGAATGCGAAGAAAAGATAGGCATACAGTAGTCAAAATCAGATTATCAAAAATAAATTATTAGATGACGCAAAATGTAGAAGTCTCACAAAAACGCTAAATTACCACTCAAGGTGACAGAAGACAGGCGGCCAGCCCAGGTGATAGTGAGAAAGTCATATTTCATTATGTAAAAGGTGAATGTTGGAGGTGGTATTTTGAGAGAGAGGATTATATTTATTTTTGATACTCTCAGCATCCACTGACTGTGGAGCCTACCCATGCACCAGGGCTGAACCAAAGTTGCTAGGACCTGCACAAAAAAGAATGAGACACACAAATGATGAACACAGGGAAAGGAAGGAGTATATTTTCTGTGTTTTTTCACATTGTCCCTCTCTCCGCAATACAGAACGGACTCTGATACAAAACCGGAAGTTTCCCCCACAATAGAACTCCCCCTCAGAACAGAACCATTTCTCAACTGACTCTAGAACAGGCTGAGGAAAGAAACATCAGAGCACTCTGAAGAACTGGCAGCTCCTTGGTGAAAGGCTGCTGATTTAAAAGTACATTTTTTAGCCCACACCTGAGATCGAATAACCAGCAGCTGAAGACACCACTCTTAACTCCATTGTTCCGGGCTTCTATTTTCATGCTTATATCTCCATTTGGAAGCCTGTGGTTTTTGGATACTTCCACACCCAGGGTCTGTGAGTACTATTCCTAGGGCGTAGTCCACAGTGGAAGCGGCTGAAATTTACAGAAATGATCTTCCAGGCAGGACTTATATCCTGGGAGAGATTTCTGTGGTGGTCAGGGTAAGAAACACTGACACAGGACTCAAAGCATAAACTAATCACATTAGATTATCTTTGCCCCATTTGTATTAAGATATTTGACTTTCATTTCTGACATGTAAAGTTGATTCCAGATACCTCGCTATGATTTCATGTGCCAGGTCTGCACGTAGAACTGGGAGTCACTTGAGAATGGAAAGGGGAGACCTCTCAGTCACCCGAACGTATGACTGGGTGCCCCGATCGCCCGGGAAACCTTTGCAGGCTGGGGGCGTGTCCCCAGCCGGTATGCCCAAAGTGGTGTGGTCGGAGCACGCCCCCGCCGCCTAAGAGGGTTGTCCTAACACCCGGCCGGAAGTCCGTGGACTTTTGGGCGGGATGGGGATGCTGCCCTGCCTCCCGCTGCAAGTTAAAAGAATGTAAATGTAAATGTAAATGTATTGGCATTTATATAGCGCACTACTTACCCGTAGGGTCCCAAGGCGCTTCGACCGCTGCGAAACCCTTCCTGGCTTCCCTGAGAGATGGTCCCTTAATGGGTATCTCCAGGGTGAGACCAGGCATCCCCGGCGGTCTGGTGGGGCCGTTAGTGAAGATGAGGCAAGCTAATGCCCAGAGTTGCCGAGTGTGATCGCTGATCAGAGTGGGCACCGAGGCGAGAGAATTATCGAGTCCGCTGACCCTGGTCCAGAAACCTGCCGCGCCGGGAATCGAACCCTGGTCCCGGGCCGTCCTCTGCTCTCGGGTCTGCCGCCTCTAACCAGTGAGCCACACTACTTCACAAGTTAAAAGACGCGGTAATCCAGGCAGGCGTCCTCTTGTTCCTGCGCTCTGAAGGCTGCACCACTCGTCGCTCGTGAGCCCTCAAGGGAACAAGCTGCAATTTTTTACCCACCCACCAGCCCCTGTTGCAGAAGTTTGGGAGTAAACAAAGTTGTGATTTGCAATTGATTGTGATGCATAAACGTCTTGTTTAGGCCGTTTTTTCCCATTATAGATTGATTCCAAGATGGTGTATGCAACTGAATACTTGTCTATAGGCCTTTTTTCTCCTTTGTAGAAGTGTAATGAACTATACGCAATAAAATGGTTTCTCTGTTATAGGACCTTTCTCCTTTGTAGCAATGTATATCTAGCTGTGATATAAGATTAAGCATAGGATTTTTGTTTTCTTTCCCACTAGTAGGTAACTAATTGTCGTATTTATTTTGTCTTCAGTCGGGGGGTAAGGTCATGATCGGTGAGCAGTGATTTCAAGGTCCCTAGTGGGGGCGCCACCCATTATGGATGGGAGCGCCTGGGGGGAGGCGGCCATTGGCCCCTCTATGGGGGGGCGGCACCCATTACGGATGGGATCGCCCAGGGGGAGACGGCCATAGGCCCCTCCCAGGGGCAGACGGCTATATGCCCCTCCCACGCATTTCCCGGGGGCCGGATATCTGCGGCGGCGGAAGAGAGTGCGGGGAAAGGGGGGGAGTCCACGCTGTCCTTCTTACGGATACCCCGCACGGGAACTCGGACGACCTTAAGATGGCGCCGAGTGAAAGGGGGCCCCCATGACAAGGGAAATTACAGTTGGCTACGAGGGTAAAGCCCTCTGCGCATGCGCCACTCTCACGAGAGGGCAGAAATGTGTTGATAGGGATCTGACACCGGTTAAGACCTTGCCGTTGGCCCCTAACCATAGGATGTACAAAATTCGTATGCAATGCATTATGTCATGATGTTAGACATGGTTAGGAAAATCTTTGTATTAGAGATTTGTTAAGGTTAGCCTGGATACCTGTCTTCATCAAGTGTAATGAAAGTTGAATTTTGTACATGATAAATGAAACGTTTTAATTTAAAGTTTAAAATTTTGTTTCATATTTTAATAAATACCGCTGGGGGGGTCGCGAGGCCCCCCTGCCTTCCAAAAGTTCAAACTTTGTCTGTCTCCTACCATTGGGATTGGTGGTGGAAGGGGTGGCGGGCATCCCGGACCATAGCCTAAATCAAAGACTTGTTGTTTAAAATTCAACAAATTGTTCAGAACCCCTTTGTCAGTTAACCTTACTTACCATTCAAGCTGTTATGGAAATACTGTTTTCCTTAAAGAACATTGAATCATTTATGTCATTCTGCCTGTTTTAATCTTTGTTCTCTGTGTGTTGTATGTAAGACATTATTGTGTATGTACTTGTAATCCTCTTTGTTATGATATGACAAACCATAATCCGAACAGTAGATTTTAACCTGTGCCTGACACACTCTGATCGCTAAATGCATTGTGTAAAATGTTATATGGTTGGTTATTGACTCTCAAATAACATAATTAAATTGTCAATGTACCAGTACTTTAGGACTAGGTCCCACAAAATAATGGATTTGAGATGATTTTGTATGTGTATTAATTCATTTTAACTATTGTGTAGTTGAGGACTCAGCCTTAGACCCGAATAGCTTCAGCAAATGATTGAGGTACAAACACATGTGTATTTCCACAATTTTCAAACTTTTGCCTGTATTGACTAGGGTAGTTTATGAGAGCTGAGAGGGTTACCATTCTGCTAAAGCCAAACGCAGGCCACTATATACATCGTGCCTAATTACATGTCTAGGTGCAAGATTAAGCACAAAGGGGCTGATTATGAATCCGGTGGTCTGAATGCCAGACTGCTGTTACGGGGATCGGGAGAATGAAACCAAGCCAGTGGCATCCCGACCGCCACATTACAAGTTAACCTCCGGAGAGGGACGCTCGAGCAAGGATGGCGATCGCTTAGTTTCAGTGCCCACTCATGCCATCCCTCTCTCCGTCAATGACATGTGGATTTACGATTGGCTTCACCTCGAGGCTGTGGGTCTCCTGTGCAGCCGCGTGGTGCTGATTCATCGTTGTGGAGACCGGCTGCTGCTTGGCTTCTGGACCGCGGTTCCTTGGTCGTTGCTCGGACCGGGAGACGGAGCAGAAGTACCATTGTGAGGACAAACATGATGGATGCGGAGGGAAGCCTTCTAATCTGCGGATCACCGGCCTACTGTAGTGGGCGGTGCAAGCTCCGGAATGGCTCCCGAGGCAATCAAGGAGTCTAAACAGCGAGAATACTACAACAGCACCAGACGGGAACCCGGATGGTAAAAAAAAACACTTAGCAAAGGCTCTCCCAGGTAACGGGCTGCAGGAAGGTGGGTCTCTGCAAAGCTGCCCAAAGCTGCCCATATACAAGGAGATGGGCACTTAATGCATGAAAACCCCATAATATCCAAAGGACAAGGGGGGGCAGAACAATACCCCAGACAATGGAAATAACCCTCTTACAATAGGCTCAGGAAATTAACAGAGTGTAAATCTTAATGTAAATCTGGAGACTGATACAAATCTAGTTATACAAGGCACAGATAAAGGGGATCAAGGGGAGGAAGAGGAGGTTGCCCCTAAAGAGATTACTCCGCCGGGACCCGGGAAGCTGAGCTTTAAAGAGATGGGAATTCTATGTTATGTTATGTTATGTTACTATTTGTTTTGTAGAGCGCTCAGCTGCTCCAAAGAGCGTCCCGGCGCTATCCTCTGAATAGCGCGTGGGTGAGAAGTTTTTTTCCTTGACAGATGGATTGGACTTTATAGAGGGCCGAACAGAGTCTCTAGAGACAGAAATGGAAACCCTGAGAGCTCAGAATGCATCGCTGGGTGCGGCCCTGGCAAAAGCCATACTCAAATTGGAGGATGAGGAGAACCTCCAGTAGTGGAATAACTTACACCTACTGGGGGTTGCTGAAGGGGTGGAGGGCGGTAATCCGAGAGAGTATGTGGCTAACCTGCTGAGAGGAGCCTTCCCGGACCAAGATAAATGGGACTGGAACGCAGAGGTCCAACAGTCCCATCATTTGCCACTAATGACGAGGAAAAATTCACAAAGTGAAGTCGAAAGACCCATGGCAATGCTTGTTTATTTTGGCAATTTCCTATTGAGGCAACACATCTATGACAAGGCACGCCCGAACACTAAAAAATGAATTGAAGGGGTATCATTCTTTGCTAATCAAGACTTCGCACACGCTACTGTGGAGTGAAAAGGGCATCTTTGGCAGTTAATCAACCCCTTCCAAAAAGTAGGGGCAGAAGTCTATCTTTTAAATCCGGCCAGGTTAAAGGTTATTGTTAGAGGACCTACCTGTAGCTTCACATCTGAGATACAAGCCCAGGAATACTCGATGGAACTGAGCCCGGGCAATAGCAAAGTTAAATGATATTTAAGGATTAATCCCTAATTACATTATCTAGAAAAAGTAGTGGCGAAGGGCTAATTTTGAAAAGGGAAGCTTTTTCTATTTACTGTATGGAGGGAGGGGTGGCGGGGGTAGCAGGCTGGGGGGCACATTGTTCAGGCCATGCCTGAATGCAAATTTTTTTTGGGGGGGCAAGGGGGTAAGGATTAAGGGACTTACAATTTGATTGCATTGAGTGTTTGTTTTGGGAGACCAGGTACTTTTGTAGCTTACGGGGTAAGTGTGTTATATGTTGTCTATGGTTTAAGGAAGGCATACTATAATATGGTGGTACAGATGACAGGTGTTGGTGGTGGGACGCTTCTTATAGCCACAGTCAATACATGTGGGTTAAATGACGCCTAGAAAAGACAGAGGGTGCATCGAGGGTTGCACACACTGCAAGCAGACATTGTCTGTCGACAGGAAACCACCATAAAAGAGTCAAGGGTGGGCCTATTAAAAAACTTGAGCTATAGATTGATAGCGGGGACCACCCAAGGATCACGTACACATGGTCTTGCTTTTCTAGCTCAACACAATAAAATACAGTTTCCACAAATACGTGGAGATGGGTGATAACTAAGTGCAGTCTTTCGGGGAATGACACTTTCACACTTTGTTCTGTATATGGGTCCATAGTGGACGATCGCGGGGTTATCAATTGGTTATCAAACAAGTTAGCATACTGGCCACTACCCATCATCCCCTGTGGAGATCTTAATGTTAATTTGCCTAATAACTGGGAGTCCACTCGAAGTACGAAGGGAGGAAACCTAGACTGCTTCAAGCATTTTCACATTTATGTAGCACGCATGGTTTGATAGTCGTTTGGGCAATGGTGAGGCCATTAGAAGAAGGTTTTACTTTTTTTCCGGCCCCCATTGTAATCACGTAAGACCGGATTACTTTTGGGTATCATCTACGATTCAGCCAAAGTGCCAAATAGATAGATATCCTAGATATTTATCTGACAATAACCCGCTCGTGTTAGAACTGGTGGGGATGGGAGGGAGACTAAGAACCTCAACTTGGGCTTTTGAAAGAGCGTTACCCCTTGACGAAAATTATAAGAAGCATATGAGGGAGTGGATACCAGGGTTTTTGAAGAAAACGGTAGAAACAGCTCTCTTGTTAGCGTTTGGGATTCCCTTAAAGCGGGCAACTGGGGGAGAAACCATTTAATTTTCTCTAAATATAGGGAAAGATGAAAAATGGAAGATGCAAGATGCCCACCTAAGACTTGCCCAAACAGAAATGAAACTTGTAGTGGCCGTACAACTAGGGGATGGTGTTGGTGAGACCCAAATTGAGGTAGCAATACCCAATGCAGCAGTTAGTCAAATCCTCATGAAGAAATCCGCAGACAGAGCCAATATCCAAGGTATACGAGAATAGTGAGAAAGTAGGTCACCAATTGGCAGTACGAACCCGTCAGGAATATGTACGAAGGGAGGTTACTAACATCAGGGACCCCGATTCGGGTATAGTTACCAATCTGAAAGGGGTTCAAGAGACTTTCTAGAAATTATATACAAATCTGTACACTGAGGAGTCTGAGAGGATAGCCCCCTCAAAACACAACTCCATCAGTAACTATCTAAACTCTGTGCCTATGTCTCTACTGATGGAGAAAGAAAAAGAGTATTTAGAAGCACCTCTGGTTGTGGATGAGATGCTCTTGGTACTTTCTAGTCTATCGAAAGGGAAAGCAACGGGCCCGATCTAATACACTTCGAGTGTTACAAAGTTTTGCAGAACAGCTAAAAGATGTAATGTTGGATCTATTTGTGCAAACTTTTAATGGGGATACTCACCAAAGTCATGGGCAGAAGCAAAAAATATTGTTTTTCCCAAAAAGAATAAACAAATCCAAGAGTTAGGTTTTTATCGTCCAATAACCCTGTTTAATTGTGATGCAAAGGCTTACTCAAAGGTGCAACTGTCTTGGGTGACCGATAAAATGGTGGTTAATTATCAGCATGGCTTTATCCCCAGAAGGGGGACCATCGACCACATAAGAAGAAGAATATCTTATTTGGCGCAGGACTAGTGTCAGGAGACCCTATGGCAGTAATCTTGCTTGATGCAGAGAGAGCATTTGATAGGGTCTCCTGGCACTTTCTGTGTACGATGATGCAGAGAAAGGGGATAGTGCCAAACTTTATTAGGGCAGTCAGAGCCCTATACACAAATCCATTAGCCAGAGTTAGCATAAACAGTGAACTATCTTGATCTCTGAGTATTACAGGAGGGACACAACAAGGCTGCCCATGCTCCCCATTGCTTTATGGCCGGGATGCCTGTCACCCGCTCCCAACACAAATCCCCAAGGATGGGAAGACGGACGCAGTTCTGAAATTTTGGAAGGTGGGAGGGAGTTACCCTCCCGGCCGTATTTATTAAAATATGAAACAAAATTAAAACATTAAAATAAACGTTTCATATCATGTACAATTTTCATTTATTACATTTCGATGAAGACATGTTCATTAGCTAACCTTAACAAATCTCTAGTACAAAGGTTTTCCTAGCCGAGTCTAACATCCTGCAAATGCATACTTTCTAAATTAAAATTGTACATCCTAGCATTACGGGCCAACGGCAAGGTCGCAACCGGTGTCAGATCCCTACTACCAAAACTCTCGCCCTCACAGTGTGAGTGGCGGCCGCGCAGAGGACTGTACCCTCTGTGCCAACTCCAATTTCCCTTGTCTTGTGGGGCCCCCCATTTTAACTCGACGCCATCTTAAAGGTCGTCCGAGGACCCGTGTGAGGTGTCTGTAAGAAGGCAGCGTGGACTCCCCCTCCCACCCCACACTGTCTATCACATCCGCCGTCGCGGATATCCGGGCCCCGGGAAATTCGTAGGAGGGGCATATAGCCCCCTCCTCCCCTGGAAGGGGCCTATGGCCGTCTTCCCCTAGGCGACCCATACTTAGTGGGTGCCGCCTCCCCGTGGGAGGGGCCAATGGCCGCCTCCCCCCGGGCGCTCCCATCCATAGTGGGTGGCGCCCCCTTCTAGGGACCTTGAAATTACTGCTCACCGGTCATGACCTTACCGCCACAGGCCGGATAGTTGACCGGCTATCCGGCCCCCCACACTCCTCCTAAAGGTCATGCTCCCTCAAACCCCTTAGCCAAGCTATGAAGTTTCCTATGAGTAGGACATTCCCCTCCCGGGACAAGTGAACACCATCCTCTAGATACATGTGATCCCCCCGAATACATCCATGCGGAATACTGTGCAACTGCGCCGAGCGAAACAACCTACCAAGTTTGTTGTTGACCTTTTTCACTGAATTGTTCAGTGCTGACACCGAGAGGCCCCCCCGCCACACCTTCCTGGGAATCATGTGGGACCATGCTATCGTGCACCCCGGGATTCTTCTCGCCAGCCAGCTAACAGTAGACAAAACTCGTTCGAGTAGTACTCGCCTCCCGAGTGTCACCATGTCATTGCCTCCCAGGTGTACTATGATTACAGATGGCGGTGACCTCTGCCGCCCTAGGAGTTCCTCGACAAAAGATTCAAACTGGTCAATACAGAGCCCGCCCCTTCCATGGAAGGTCACTCTGCACCCATATTCCCCAGCTGCGTGAGTCGCGTCACCTGCTTTGAATACGTCCCCGGCCCGCCTCACGTATGAGTGGCCCACGACCCACACCACTCTCTCCTCAGCCGGTGATCTCTGACCGCTGGTCCCCTGGTGCCGGGTCGACTGCAAATTCCGCCCCGCATAGCATGCTCGCGAAACTGTAAATCAAACAGAAGACAAGAAGCGTGAGTGCATGTAACTTGACTTCACAACATGTGCAATCGCACATACCTTTTAAAACAATTCGAGGACCATCGTCCCAACTGTTTCACCTCTTCAGCACTCTGACCCCTGGCTGTAGCCTCAGTAGCAGCCCCTATCCTAAAAGAGTGGGTCCCAAAATCGCACGGGTCCATGCCCGCCGCTGCGATTGCCAGTCCTAGCACCCTCTGAAACTGAAACCTCGTCAGTGGGGTGGCATCAATGTGTCTCAGCAGGCTCCCCCCCCATGTATCCGCCCTTCGCGCCAAATATTCCTCAACGCACCTTACCGGGCACATGGGGGACCCTCGCATGCGCTGGACAACAATACTGTCTCCCATAGCTCTCTGGTCAGTCTTGGACTTGGCTATTGTGACTACCATTGAATCACCCCTAATCAGGATGTGATCCCGACACAGGCCTCCCTCCACCTCTTTCTTATTCTTTGCGACCAGTTCGCTCACCCGCATAGCACCATGGAACGCTAATGCGAAAGCGGCCCGGAACAGAACTGTTTCGAAATGTGAGGAGCATGTCGTGGGCAGTGCCGACATGAGCAGGGACAACCTTTCTAACCCAATCGGGCGCCTCTCGTCTACTGTACGACCTTCCAGGCGTTGCCAACCACGTAGGGCTTTCCTTACCAAAAAGGACGATGTCGGGTCCTTGATACCATGCGCCTGCGCCATGAATGGAATGGCGGCCCGGTGCCTATTGGCCGTTGCTACTGATCGGCCTTCCCTGTGTAATGCTACCAGAAACCTTAGGAAGCAATCCTCCTGACCCCATTTGTCCTCCCCTGCCGGACCCAAAAATGCACAATAGGAACGAAACGCTCCTTCGTATGCCTTCCTCGTCCTGGGGGCTAAGCTTGCTGCCACAAGGTCTTGTAATCCGGGGCACCGAGTAGCCAGAGTGCTTCGGGAAATGGTGCCGCCGCTAGGTCCGCGGAAGGTAGATAACCCCCGAAAGCCTGCATGTGTGAACGAGAGAGTGCATCAGCAGCCTGATTCAGTACACCCGGCACATGTTTCGCCCTGAATTGCACATTCAGTCTCATGCAAAGTAGTACAATTTCCTTCAGTAATCTCAATAGCCACTTGCAGCGTGCTGCCTGATTATTTACACATTCAACAACAGTCATATTGTCGGACCAAAACACCACAGAGCGATCTCTGAACTCATCCGGCCATGCCATCAGAGCCACCAAAATGGGGAATAACTCGAGGAACCCAATGTTACCTGTGAGACCGCTGGTGTGCCACCACGCCGGCCATGTTTGCGCCGACCATCGATTACCAAAGATGGCGCCAAATCCCACGCTCCCCGCCAAGTCAGTCCACAACCCCAGCTTGTCCGAAGACGCTGACGGCTTGTTCCACACCACTCGACCGTTGAACTCCGCCAGAAATGCCAACCATATGCGCATGTCCTGGCGAACCTCTACAGACAGTCTTGTGCGGTGGTGTCCTTCCTTGAGACCAACCATAGTTTGTGCGATAGAGCGGGAAAAGGGGCGGGCCATTGGTATCACTCTTAGGGCAAAGTTAAGCTGACCCACTGCTTGTTGTAACTGATGGAGGGTAACCTTCTCCTTGCTAAGGCACAGTTCCAGGGAAGCCCTGAATTTCGCTACTTTTCCTACTGGCAAACGGAAACACCCCTCCACAGAATCGAGCTCAATTCCCAGAAACTCGAGTGAAGTAGATGGTCCAACCATCTTACCTGGTGCCAATGGCACTCCGAATCCCTTCATGAGGGTGCAAAATTCCTGTAGCGCCTGCGCACATTTTGTGTCGCCGGCTGCCCCCAAGAACAAAAAATCATCCAAGTAATGCATAACATGGCTATGGCCAGTGGCTTTGATGAATGCCCATTCCAAAAAACAGCTGAATTTCTCAAAATAAGCACAAGAGATGGAGCAACCCATCGGCATACATCTATCCATTTAGTAACGTCTTTGGAACACAAAGCCTAACAGACGCTGATCCCGTGGGTGTACCGGGAGCAACCGGAACGCCGACTCGATATCTGACTTCGCCATCAGCGCTCTGGGCCCCAGGCGATTCAACATGGTGACGGCATCATCGAAAGATGCGTACCGCACCGAACAAACTCCCGGGTCAATCGCATCGTTCACCGAGAGACCCCTTGGAGCGGACAAGTTATGGATCAGCCTAAATTCCCCCGGGTCCTTCTTGGGAACCACTCCTAACGGGGAACAGATGAAATTAGTTACTGGCGGGTGCCTATATGGGCCAGCAACCCGGCCAAGGGCAACCTCTTTTGCAATCTTCCTCTCCACGACCGCTGGATTATGCTGAGCCGACAGTTGGCTTCTACAAAGTGGCTCCCCACGAAAATCCCCCGCCGGGATGTGGAAACCATATAGGAAGCCATTCCTCAACACCCCAGCGGAGACATGATCAGGGTATTCGTTTAGCCAGGGGATCATTGCCATGATATCAACGGGGGTAGGTAGCGGTACACAATGGCCCCCCTCAGTCTTGTTTGGACCCTCCTCTACCCGCCGTCCCACTATTCCTGGATCTGCACGAACTCTCGGGGTGTGAGGAATTCCCGCACCCTGCACACGCATGTCTGAACCTACAAGTCCCTTGTGGCCTGGTGCAATTGCCCCTGTTAAAATTCCAACAGACCCCTCTCTTACCCCCATTCCCACCAGTCCTTGCTTGGTGGTCGCCACCGGAGCCCGCTCGAAAGGGCGCCGAGGGCTGTTGGCGGGAAGGCCCCGCCCCATTTCCGCCTAGCGAGGACGACCTCGTCGCGTCCGGCAGTAGCTGCTTCTGCCAAGAAATCGAGTCGAGACAATCCCACGTCAGAGATGAATCGTACTCCTTGGCCTTACGGAACTTCATATCGTAACCCATCCACTCATTGCCCTCATACGTTTCATACAAATCCATTATTCGTGCTTGATAGCAAGACAATTTGGGCAAAACCTCGGGCTTATGTTCCCCCATAATTGCAGTAAACATCGCAAAGGCCTTGGCCCAATTTGTGATTGTCTCGTCAACCCTGAATCCCGCCATTTTAGCTCGCCATAGACTCGGGTGCCACAAATCTTTCTGTGTCTTAATATACTCCATCTCGCGATGGTCAGTCAGCAGAGAAAACATATTTACATACTTATCAGCCCATATCAATTCTTTCGTGGCCAACGGTATATGTTGGACCACCTTCTCCCGTCTTGAGGGCAACGACCCCTCCCCAGCCATTGGCAATGCCTGCTTACCTGGTTCAATCGTCGTTCCCGCTGCTTTCTCGACGCCCGCTGCCGGTCCTTCCGAGGTCACCTGTGGGGGGACAAGAGGGAGATTCGCCTTTGCGGCAGCTCGCGACTGCCGTAACTGCTGCATTAGTAACGTGGCCTCTTCGGCCGTGTCTTCAGGCGCCGTAGCACCCCCTGTTTTCCTGCCGAGCCATGCGGCCAACTGGGCGGCTAATTCCGGAGGCATGTCCTCCTCGCTGGCGGGCGTAACAACAACCGGAATCGGTTGACCCGCGTCCGGGATTGGTACCGGGGCCTGCACTGGACTGGCCGGGCTCGCCGGGGGAACCTCGGGAACCGGGACCTCCCCCCCTGCCGCCCTATTCCTGACCCGTTTCCCCCTACCCAATTTTCGGCAATGCCGGACCTATTACCTTCTTTGGTCTACCCGGATTGTTCATCGCAGCCATCTGCTTCTTCATGTTCGCCATATCTCTTACCAGCATGCGAAGCATCTGGTCAGTCCCGGACTTTTTTCCTGCCTTCTTTCCAGGCATTATTATCGAATATCCGATCCAAGTTGATCAACGCGGTCCTGGATTCCTAGCCTCGAGTCGCTGAAAGAGAAACACAAGAATTACAAGTTCTCAAAATTGCTCCTTGTTCCGTCAAGGGCTCACGTGCAACGAGTGGGTGCAGCTTCCAAGCACAGGAACAAGAGGATGCTTCTTCGGATTCCCGCTCTCTTTATTCCTCTTCGGGAGGGCGTGAACCCTCCGCTGGTACGCCTACTGGGCGTGGCCATCGGCGTAGGTGTCTAGGACAGCCCCTCTTGGGCGGGAAAAGGCGCGCCTCGGCTACGCCGCTTCGGGCATACCAGCCGTGACACGCCCCCCACCCAAAATGGTTTCCCGGGAGGATCCGGGCCCCCAACCATACGTTCGGGGGGACCGAGTGGTCGCCCCTTTCCATTCGCATTATATGTAAATCCTTTTTCACAAAAATTGGAAGTTAATCCAAGTATACCTCCCGTAATAGTGCAAGGCTATAGTACCTCCGTTTTGGCATATGCTGATGATGTGACAGTGGCCACCCCTAACCCTGAGCTCGCTATAAAAGCTTTAGAATAAGAAGCAATGTTTTTTGGGGAACTTTCAGGTTATTATCAGAACTGAGGAAAAACGCAGATAGTTATCAATGAGCATGTTATAATGATCGATAGTAGAGTAGTCGAGGGTGCTAGATACTTCGGGGTTAAAATTAGGGCGGATTTGGATGCTATTGTAGATGAAAATCTAACACCTGTAGCGGAAAAAAAACATACACTGAGGAAATTGGATAATTTGCACTGAACGTTTGGTGGGTATGTGCAAGTTAAAAAAAATGGTGTATACGGGGGCGGAGCCGGACCGGCGACCAAGATGGCCGCTCGGGGTTCCGGCTCCGCCGACCTTCTTCCCTCACCGCCCGAACTGGCCGCCTGTCCCGTGCAGACACGGAGCTTCTGTGCGTCGGAGGGGACACTGAGATGAGGCGCCTGATTCTGGGGAAATTCCGGGCTCCGGAGACGGAGATGTGATCCTTTGCACGGTACGGCCTGCCCGATGCCAGCAGCCGGGACCTCACGCTGCACTGCTTCCGGCCGCCAGTTGAACAACAGCGGCCACACGGACCAGGAAGACGCCGGACGCCCGTCATGGAGGTCAGCATGCCCCTCGACAGCTTACTTCTATGCCGTCCGCTCTCCCCCCCCCCCACTCCCCCCCCCGAGCACATCTCATCGGCAACGGGACACTGGAAACTGCTCTTTGTTTCCCTGGAGGTACACTGTTTGATCTGTTTACATTAATCTGCAACCTACGCTCCGGTTTACCGGAGCCGGTGGTGGTAAAACGCTGCTGGGGTACTTCTTGGGCTGGGGGGGCCCGTATGTGCCTGCCAGTGGTGAGTGAGGATGACATTCGTGCGATGCATTACTGTTGGGGCTCTGGCGAACTACGCTCCTCTATCTGGCGGGGGCCGGCGACTTCGAAGCTTGTCTGAGCTGCGCCTAGGTGGTGATTCCTATGAAAGTGGCGCCTCGATGGGTTCTAACTGGTCATGGCGACGGCTGTGTGAATTGAAGACCGGGGGGTAGTGATTGAATACCCCCTGGGGGCCGAAGGGTCATATTCTGGACGTGGCATGAGGATATTCCCGGTTGCCTTTGGACCCAATGGCCAACTTGAAGCCGGCACCAGCTCTGTAAGTCACTCTTTGTGGGTCACATGCTACAGTTCCCCGTGAAGGAGCCGCGGCCAGGTGTGGATGAGACTTAATGGTGGCTGAGAGGCGAACATGCTTCTTTAAGAGACTCCATGGCGGTTCTGTGTGGATCGACTGGAGGATAACTAGCTCCGTGTTTGGAGGTGGACGGCGGTTGAGCGAACCGCGACATGGGACATCGCAATAACTTTGGTTTCTCCCGGAATGATTTGCGTGCTCCAGTTGGTACTTTTCTAGCCCGGCCCAGCATTACATGAGTGGTGTAATTTGTGATTCGAGTCTTGTGGGTCTGTGGGAGTCGAGGGCGCTTAGGGCGCCATTGTTGCGGTATGGGGAGATTTATATCTTCACCGTGGGGTTTGAAATGCTGAGCGACTGCTACTATCCTGTTTAAGTGGGTGCTCCCGATGTTATGGCTCTACTCCCGAAATAGTTGAAACGCTGTGTGGCGGTGGGGGGGGGGGTCGGGGAACCCGCAACAGGAACCCTCCACATATTTTCTTTCTCCTATCGTGGGATATTAGTTAACCTCTTTCCTTTCCCCTCTTTCTTTCTTTTACCTTAGTGTGTGTTATTATCTCTCTCCCTTTTCTCTGATTCTCTCTTCTATATTTCGGGTTCATATAACGGGCGACAGGCACGCTGCTGGGGGGGGAAGCCGTAGCCATAGGCAGGGGTGCAGGGTGGGGGGATGGGGGAGGGGTGTTGTTGTTTTTCTTCCTTTCTTTTTCGTTTCTATGGCCTTCTTTACTTTTGTTGCTCTTGGCTTGTCTTCACTTTCCTCTTCTCTCTTCTTTCTTGGGATCTGCATGGAGATAATTCTCCGCATGTTCTTCTTATTTCTGACAATGAGGGTGGATTTTTAAATGCTTTGCTTACTGCGGTCTGGAACTGTTTGGTGGGAGAAGTGCATTGCTTATTGATTATCCTGGTTCTGTACTGGAACGCAAATACCTTACCTACAGTATTCCTGACTGTGAATATCCTGTCTATCGAATATCCCTTGATTTGTTCTGTTTTAAGTGTAATGCAACAGATCCTGTTTTTTCTATTTAATTTAAAAAGAAACCTTCTTTAATCCTGTTACCTTCTGGTAATAATGCTCTCCTGGGTTACAACCGAGTATTTGAGGAGCGGATCCTTGTACTGCAATGGACTATTTGTTTTGTTTTAACCGCTTCTGTCTTGATGGCCGACTATGGTGGTCTGAAATGCTTTTGATTGTAACTGATTTAAGTACCAATAAAGGTTTAACAAAAAAAAAATGGTGTATTCTTCCAAATTATTATACCTAATGAGAGCCATTCCCCTTTTCTTTTCTAATCACTGGTATAAAAATTCGAAAATATTTTTTCACAATTTATTTGGGGCACGCCGTTAGTGCATTATACGAAGGGAATTCCCTTGTGACGATCCACTGTCGTGCCCATCTCCTTTTGAATTGATAATTGAGGTTGAGGCATGGGGATGCCTATGGCATCAATTAGAGCTGGGGCACCAGAAAAGGGACAGATTCAAGAGTCTCATGACTGTCTATAAAATATGGGTGCCTATTTGTCGCCTATTGGGATTAGGCAGGCTTAATTTCTTTACTCCACTCTAGGGTACCGAAAATCTACCAGAGATATTCTCAGATTCATGCATGACTAAATGGCTGAGGTCTGGGATTAACAAAATAGGGTGTTTGTATTCAGACGTAAGTTTTTTTTTCAAACGATGAACTTAAGACCAAGTTTAAGCGTACACCTAAAGAATTTTTTCATTCCTCCAGATAAGGGATTTCTTACAGAAGAAAGGGGGTCGGCCAGGGAATATAGTCAAAAATGAATCCCTGGAGAAATTAAATAATAGATTTAATTAGGTTTTAGAATGAGATTACCAATGGCTCCCAGTTCCTTTATATTTTGTTGGTATTTTCACTGTGTGGCAATGGGTGGGTGTAAGATGGAGGAAAAATTTGTACTTAAACATTGTCTCAATAAAAATGATTTACATTTGTAAAAAAAAATTAAGCCCGGGCTGGTGTGTGCTGCGGTGATCTAGAGGCTGCAGCATGCTTCGGCTCGCGAGCCTGAAGGCAATGCTGCCGCACTGCAGCATGCACTTTTGCCAGGCAGTCTCAAGCGTGCACTTTTGCCAGGCACCATATCGTGCAAGGTACACAGTGCACACAGGACAGTGCAGTGCCCTCAGCCACAATGCCCAATGGGTAAAAACATCTTGGGGCCTTGTTTGGGGCCCAATCCCTGCCTTTCTGCTGACTTGCAGCTAATGAGAAACGAATGCCTGGAATGAAAAGAAGGTGTGTAGCTCTATAAGGCAACACTACTCACAATTTCGGAACGCTGAGGGCTTGCATACTCACAGGAGTGGATCCAAATCTAACCCAGAGAACTGTTGATGTTAACCAGATACTGTTGTACCCTTGTCCTGAGGAGGCCGGAGGAAATTGATGGCTGAAACGCGTCCGCGTCGACAGCTATAATTGAGGAGTCCAATTAATATAAGCATGTTAAAATGTTGTTTAAGCACATAACTTAAAGGTAGAGAGGTGTGATACCTCATGTGCGAGGACTATCCCTTAGTGTATCACTCAGATACATGAGCGAACACTAGTACTTTGAATTGTTAGGGTATTGGAGATCTGTGTATATATATGCCTATTTGTATGTCTTTTTGTAAGTTTATATATAATTTTTTGTGTTTTTGATTAATTTATGTGAAATCAATTGGCGGGCCAGAGACCGGACCAATGGCATGTGTGTGAAACTGAATCATTGATAATTATTTGTTGAAAATCTATTGATAACGTCAGAGTAATTAATTGTGCCCTGTTTGCAAATAAATGTGAGATTCATCCCTCCATACTCACTTGTTCCTCATCATTTAGACTTTTCATGGCGGGGCAAAAATATGACTCCAAATTGGTACGGCAGTGCCTGCATTGGCACCACCTTCAATCGCCGTCTTCCCCACCATTGCGAGATCCAGGATCTTGGCGGCGGCGGCGGTGGTCTTATGGCAGTCCAACAGCCATGTTCATAATTAGGCTGTCGGACTGCATACTTGGTGGTGGTGTCCCTGGACAGCCAAACTCATAATCAGACCCAAAGTAATTAGGCTGACAAGACTATTGGATCAGCCACACAGTTCATGTTCTCTATTTGAATAATACCATTCAGTGTAGAGGAGAATCTAATTGTGCAGGTGCTGGAAGAAAGAAAAGAACGGACACATGGTTTGGTATTGCTGCCTTGCAAAATAGGGAAAACACCAGACGATAGAAATCTTATGCGTAAGATTTATTGAAGCACCCAAACTGTTCTCGATCCACTCCAAGGAGCCAGATCATAACTGACTCACTTGGAACTCTCAAAACCTTCCATTCTACAAGTGTTCACATATGCAAACAACTTACATCATAATAAATCCCACTCTGTTCCACAATAACAGCATACACTAATGAACACTATATAACATACAGTAAAAGGGATATCACAACTTATAAGGTAAGTAGATCGGAATGTTTCCAATGAATAGAAACTAAATAGTGAATAAAGTGTTGCTAATTCAAGGATAAAATATATACAAATTATTATAATCCAAATGACAGTTGATGTAGTAGCTTCTCTAATTCCACAAAACCCTATATAAAATGTGGAATTGTTGATATACCGACAACCACGATCTCACACAATCCTCCAGATAAGAGGGTGGTCTGTGTACTCTTGCTTCTTTAGACACTCTTGAACAATTAGGTTCAACATAAGTAGGACTGTTAACAACTTCTCCACCATTGATTTCTTCAGCTCTCATCACTATAATACTGAAAATGCATCCTTTTCTTTTCTCTCATATTCACCTTCTTTTTGATATAACTCCACATTCCTCAAATTCCACCTTTCTCCTGTTTCCACCACTATGAAAAACTTTTTAACTTTCACAATGCGAAAAGGCCCCCCGAATTTAGAATTTACTCTATTCACTGTTGCAGAATTTATGGTGACCCAATCACCAACTGTCAATTTGAAGTCAATACGTCCCTCAACCTTACTGCACTCCAATCACCCTACACAACCCATTCTTTCAACCAAGCAAGAATAAACTTGGTACCTGGTAAACGTCCTCGCATCTACTGGAAAGGACATTTCTTTGTAACACTATGAATGGTGGTGCAATATGCCCATACCATTTCAACCATCATTTTTTTACACCGCACAAATTAGCTAAAGCTAGCTGAATGGTACAGTTGACTAATCTGTTAGCCCTTTCTGTCATACCATTCCCCTGGGATTATGAAGTGAAGTGAGAGAATGTTTTACTTCAAATTGCTAACGAAAGTTCCCCATTCCATAGCACGTTAACTGTGTGCCATTATCAGTTATGAGATTGGAAGGCACATCTTCTTCTTCAAAAATTGCCTCTAAAACCGCTATAGAGGTCTTAGTGGTAACATCTTTCATTCCTTTAACAATCAACCATTTGGAACCTACATCCACAACCACTACAGCAAATCTAAAATCAAATCGCAATTCTGACAAGGGATCTATAAAGTACAAACACACTGTGTGCCAAGGCATGGCAGGGTCCTCAATATGGCTTCCCTTGCTCTCCTTGTCCACTCTTAATCTTTCCTCACTTTCTTTACAAATATTGCAATCTCTTGACCTGATTGTCAAGCCCAGGTCACCAAAACTCACTCTTTCCCCTTTTAATTGTCAAACCCTGACCTAAATGTCCCTCATGTGCAGAGTTAAATAACTTACACCTTAATACTCCAGGAGGTACAAACCAATCTCCCCACATGATAACATTTTGACCACATACCGATAATTCATTCAGTACCTTAAAAAAATGACCTAGCCGATACTGGTAATGTACTCTCTCTCTCTCACCCACGTGGATCATTTTCACCACCTCCTTCAGGACCACATAAGATTTAATTTCCTCTTCCCATTCCAACATAGGGAAAGCTCCAGCCCATTATGTACAAATCCTGTACCAATGATGCAGCTTCCTCTGCATCAACATTCCTCACCGCAGGACCATCCACCCTAACCGAAACCAAAGACATTCTTGACAATTTGACTGCACATTTTTCTAACCCTGAACAAATTCTACTGTACACAGGTATTCCTGCAATCTAGCTGCCAACCTAGCCAGTCTTGCCGACCCTTTCCTTGCTCCACCAGATGATAAGATTTTAATCAAAAGCTTATGATCAGTTTGTAACACAAACCGCAAATCCCACAAATACACCCAAAAATATTCAGCACCCCAAGCTGCAGCTAATGCCTCCAGTTCTATTCCAGAATATTTACTTTCTGCATACATAACAGTTTTCTCCTTTCACCCATGAATTTGAGACAATACAGCTCCTAAACGAGTTGCACTGGTATCTACCATGAGTACAGACTTCAATTTTATAACAAAAGCAGTCAGAATACCTGCATCACAAATTTACTCCTTGATATTCTCAAAACATTCCTGTTGTTCCTCCTCACACAAACCTACTCAGTTTACGTAACCGTTTCACTACGTTTTCCATTTTTTCAGCAAAACGCTCCATAAATTTTGCGTAATATTCTAAAAAAACTAAAAATGATCTTAATTGGTCTTTTTCATTTGAGGAAGGTGCCAACCTTAGCCTCCAACAAACACTATTTGTGTTTGATTCCACCTTTAGATATGCTATATCTAAGATATTCAATTTGTTCAGTTAAAAAAAAAAAAATCATGATACAGGTTGAAGCCAGCCTCCCCCAATTTTCTTAATACCATTCTCAAGAACGAAATTGTGTTGCTCCTCAGTTTCACCTAAAACTAATACATCATATTGAAAATAGACAACATTTTTCATCCCTCCAAACATGGGCTTCATCATTCACTGAAACACACTTGCAGCCGAACGGCATGCAAGTGAATTGGAATGTACCTTCAGTGGTTATGAATTCTATTAAAGCCTTTGAATCCCTATGTAACCTGATTTGATGATAAGTACTTCTTAAGTCTAACTTTGAGAAGTACTTACAACCCATAACCGATAACAACAGTTCATTGATATCGGGAAGTGGCAAAGTATCAGCAACAATGTCCTGATTCGGGGGGCGTGGCCGAGCGCGAAGCGAGATGGCCGCTTAGTCCGCGAGCTCCGCTCGCCACGGCATGAATCCTGTCAATATCCTGCCTTCCCCTGCTTGCACAAGCTCGGGCCGACCTGATGCGGCGTCGGAAGAACTGGGGATTAGCGGGCGGCAACTCTGGAGTTTGGACGTGACCGGCAACCCTCCCTTTGAGCCTTTCCGCCTGGGCCGTGACAGAGTCCGACTGCTTGCTGAGTGGCCGGAGGTTGATGCCGGCCGCTGATGTCACTCGAGGACGCGGCTTTGCAGGCCAAGACGCCCATAGCTTGGAGCTGCGGGAGGCGGCACTGGAACTGCTCAGACAGACGTGGTTAACGAGCGCTGCCCCAGATACGGACGCACACACTGGAGATTCCACACCGCCAGCTAGTAAGACTGTTCCTTTGTTCTTGAGGCTGCTTGTGTGGGTTGACTGGACGGGCAGGGGTCGCCATTTTGGATCGGGTGCAACGCTACAAGCACTTGTGGACTTGGGGCAGACCTGTGCATCTTTCCCGGACCTCAGCGACATGGAGGTCGGCAATCTTGCATGAGGTTGGTGGGTCTGTCCCTTATAATATGACCTCGTGCAGCACAGCGCGACTACTGCCCGTGCTTCTTATAAGGAGTCCATAGACTGAGTGACCTGCATGCGGCCATGGTGGAAATGGCGGATTGCTCGTAGTAGCTTAGTGTGGTGACGGCCCCCGTTTGGTGGATCTCCTACTAGCTCTTCGGCTAGGTGGAACTGTGTGGGCTTCTGGCGCTGGTTGGGGAAGAAGCTACATTGAGTGCGAGAGAGTTTGTGCCGGCCATGCATGATGGAACCCACGGTTCGGGACCTCATTGTTGCTCTGGGCTCCCTCCATCTTGCTTGGGTGGGAGGAACCAGAGAACTTGGAAGGAGACTGGACGCCATTATTACCCCACCGATGGATGAGAGCTTCGACGATCCAAGGGAGAGTGGTGACGCAAGCGGCTCTCCACTGGCACCGGGTGCAACTGCTATGTATCTACAGGTGGTTCCGTGGGGGGCCCTGACTAGTGTTGGAGACGGGTCCAAGTCGACCGACCGCGTGAGTGCGGCATTGGGGCCTGAAACTGCAAAGCAGGCGGATTGCCTCCATGGAACTGTTCCTTTGCCCATCCAACCTGCGTTGCTCTTATTGTGTCGCGATTTGGGAGGTCGGCCCGAAACCTTGCTGTTGCGCCTACATGTCTGGAAGGGCTGTCTTTTCAGCCCCTTGATGCTGGTGTCTCCCACGGAGTTGGCTCTGCCTTGCTTGCCTGGTTACTATGATCGTCTGAGGTTGTACTGCATTGCTAACTTTCAGTGGCCACGTATTGATGGAAGGGTCAAAATGGGTCAGGGGTGAATTCTTCTTCCATATATCGAAGGACGAATGCCCGGTCAACTATTGTGATGAGGACGATTTACTGATATGTACTACGACGCCACCATTGCTTGTCGATTTGTTGGTCTATTTGTGATCGAGCCTGAGCTACTTGGTGCGAGCGGGGGGGAGGGCAGGGGTCTGGTTTTAGTGACTTTCCCCCGTTTCTTCCCTTTCATTGGGGTATTTCTGGGGCGACAGGCACGTTAGTTGGGGGGTGGGCCATAGCCTCTTCGACGTGCAGGGTGGGGGGCTGGGGGGGTGGGGCTTCTGGGTTTGTATACTCTTTACTCAATGGCCTTTTCCTGACTACGTCTTTCTATCTAAATTTCGGGTATTCGTTTTGAGGGCGACAGGCACGCTGCCATGGGGGGGTAGGCCGTAGCCTCTGCAGGGGTGCAGGGTGGGGTGTTGGGGGCTGGGGTTCTTGTTTTGTTTTCCCTTAGTTACTATGGGCCTTTTTTCTTCTTCTTCTTTTCTCTTGTGTTTTCTTTTCTTTCCTTTCTCTCATTTCCTTTGGATCGATATGCTGGGTTAGTGGGGTGCCTCTCGTTGTTCTCCGCTTCTCGCGGTCCTGTGGAGGTGCTAGGGTTGTCTTACGTACCTGGGATGGGCGATGACTGGTGTGTTGCCTGTACGGTTTACGTTTATCCTTTTGATAGTCTTTAGCACCGGTATCCTAAAATGTTTGCTGCTTAACTGCTCTGTTGTACGCATTGCCCACTCGGTACTCATTACTAGACTGTGCGGCATTTGATCCTTCATATTCTATAAATTTAAAAATGAACCTTAATTCCTCCTGTCTCTCAGTGGTCGCTCTGGTTACAGTGTAACTTGACATGCTTGCTGTTTTTATCGGTGTGCTACTGAGTTACCGAACATTTGCTAATGTGCTACATATCGTAGCCGAGGCCGGCCAGGTGGTTGTAGGCCCGTAATTGTCTGCTGATACTGCACAATAAAGGTTTAAAAAAAAAAAAACAATGTCCTGATTCACATATCTCAAATCCACACAGCACGACCATCCGCTTTTTGGGTAGTAATCACAGGAGAAATCAAAGGAGAGGACTCCACCAATTTTATTGTACCTCCCTCTAACATGTCATTGAACAATATTTTAACCTCTTTTCTTAGTGAGAGTGGCACTCTTCTCAGTATGTACTGTATTGGTACAGCATTCTCCCTCAAGATGATCTTATGCACGAACCCCTTCAAACATCCAAGAGCTTTATCAAAAACTCTTTGAGCCCCATCCAAAATATCTCCCAATTGAGGTTCTTCCACTATCATTACTTGATTTGGTGATCTAGGATTAATTATTATATTAAGATCATATTGGTGCATCGCAACATATACTTTGCCTTCTATACATCATGTGTCATAATGAATGTGACCTACCATGTATCCTACGATATCTATGGATATCCCCATGGATTCATTTCTTTCGGCAACAGTGTGAAATCTGGATAGTGTTCCCTGAACACGTTTACTGGAATGATAGTGTACATTCACCCAGAGTCTATCATGAGTTTTAATTCACACCCACATACACCAAACTTTGCAGTGGGTCTCACAATTCTTCTTTTGTTTCCATTCTCTTCTGTGCCCTCCTCTAACACGAGTACCCTGTCACCATATTTGTTAACTTCAGCTACCTCTACTACACTCACCCTAAATTTGCTACTCTCTGTGACCAATGTATTCCCTTCTCTGCACATGCAGAGGTACTCACCTCTGCGTCCACACTTCCTACAATCTTTGCTGATATCAAAACATCCCTTTGACTCTATGATATATACTCCCACAATAAGGCTATTCTTACACATTGCCTCTTGACGGAGTCACTGCACCCCTTTTTCCATCCTTTTTAGATACAAAATTAACCTCCCCCTCTAGATTCTGTTTTTCACTGTTCACCATAGCTAGCTACTTCCCCACTACATTTCTATCTTCAGTGTAACTCCCTCATACATCGTTGGGATTCCTCTTTGACATTAGACATTTCTACAGCTCCTTAAGTTATGGGTCCTTTGCCGCCCATAACCTCTCCTGAATTTTCTTTTCTCCACACCGGACAATAAGTTGATAGCAAATCTACCAGGTGGACAACTAGAGCCACATTTTGGATAATATTTCGGGGGGGGGGGGCTAATTCTTACAACCATAGACAGAGTGGCTGTAAGAAAGGGTGAACACACAACAAAAGCCTCATTTACAAATAAATGGTATTTTAAAGCTGTCTCCGCCCGGGCTGACACACACGACGGGGGGAAGGAGGGGTGGGGGGCTGAAGCCCTATGAGGCCAATGGGTGTTGCGTGCCTGAAATCAACTCTACTGTCAGAATTCCAAAACTACACTTGACAGAAAGTTCTCTAAGCCTCGCTACAAATTCATCTACTGATTCATGCTCAGCTTGAGGTTGACTGTAAAATGTGCACCTTGCCATACTAAGCTGAACTCTTCAGCAAATTTTACTTCCAACCGTTTAAGGGCTTGTTTATTAACATCACCCATAAGCTGACCATTTGGTCCCATAGCCACTGGCAAATATTTAAAGATGCGTTGACCCTCACTATCCAACGCACTCAACAACAGAGCTTTCTTTCTTGCAGGTGAATAATTCTGTCTATCTAAAGTGGTTATGCAAATTCCTACCCAATCCTCTCAAATTATTGCAGGTGACCCTGGCTTCAATAAAAAGAAAGGTAAAGCAATGATATTACTGTGCAATGCCATATCAAACCCTGTCAAGATCCGTAAAGTAGACTTTCAGTCGCCAATAAGCCACCAATGGTGAGTGCATCACCGCATGTACACCCCAATAAAATTGTGCAGCATCCTGAATAGATGTAAGTCTCAACTGTGCATAACACCACGAGATGCACAGAAACACAATGTAATCGTAGCTTTACAGTACCCTACAACGACCAACTGCACTGTAGATGACCCTCAATGATGCACCAACACAATGCAGTGTCACTTTAACACCTGGTGTGCAGATCACAGCTGGATCAAACTGCACACTTAAGATGCACGCAGCACCATACAGTAAGATACAAAATCACTAGATCAATGCATGTGCAAATCACTGTTAAAAGTGCCGGCACGCGGTGATTCTGAGATGACTTCTATGTGGGTATGAGCAGCGCACTTCTAGACTGCTCCACCAACAGGTGTGCAGATCACCAAAAATGTAACCTGCACTCGGCGGTTTTAGCAATGTAGGTGAGAGAGCGCAATTTGAATAAAACGTATATCCGAGTCATATTTAGAGGTATTTCATATAAACGTAGGAATGAAATGTATATTGAACGTGAGGTTGACGCTTATAGCATAAAGTTAACAGATGTGACCAAAGTAATATAGGGAATATACTGTATTCACTTTAGAATGTATTAGATTTAGAAGGCCCGTATACGTAGTGGGCTAATGTAGAAATGCTTACGAACAGAAGAACGTGCAAAGTAGAATTCATGTACGTGTGTAATTTTAAATGCAGAAACGGCGAGAAATGTAACATGGAGAAATGTGCAGAGAGCATACATATATATATATAACGATGTAACAAATAAGAATATAAGAGTTATATTCTACGTAATTTGTATTCTATGTAAAATGTATTCACTTATAAGCAAAGGATTTGCTAGATGCAATCATATATAAATGTATGTTAAAGGTTATACTGTGTAGAAGAAGTTTGTAGGAATGTTAGAAGAGTTTTAGGTCATTTGTGATTATAACCTGACTGACCAAGGGTTCGCAGGAGGGTAGTCCGCTGTTGGTAATTTAGTGGGCTCACAGGAGTCGTGAATAGCCTTCACTTGAAGGTGCGAGCCGAAGAGTCTAGTTCTTGTTAAGATTTAAGGTGACAAATGTCGAACGAAGTTTATTGCCTAAACATGAGAGGAGACGATCGGAATTTGAGTCTTGTTTTGAAATGACCATTCACAGTACCAAATGAGGTTAAAAGTACAGCCGTAAAGAATAAAAGTTCTGATAAGATGATAGATTTTGCTCCGAAAGTGTCAAAGGTAAAGTTGAATGAAGTCACCAGCAATAAGACGAAGATGGCGTCTAAGGAGAAAGGTCAACTTAACGGACGACGAAGAGACGAAGCAATGGAAAAAGCTAGAAGATGACCTCACGGGGAAAGTCCGTGGTGGGCGTCGAAGGGGCGTTCCACCCACACTGTGATTGTGTATTTTAGGGACAGCACCCCGGGGAGAAGACAGAGCGAAGAGGCAGATGGCCTGAGAGTTAGGAGCAAGCGCTGAGAGAGATAAGAGCGCAAGGGAGCAGTAGGCCGAGGACCCTTAGAAGAGCGGATGGGTAGGCAGAGAGGGTACTGCTTCTTAAACTTAAGTTACCTTTAGAGGCTAAGAGAGTTGAACTTCTTAGGGAGTCAACTGCTGACACCTTTTTAGGGTACTAGAAACTTGCGAAGTAGGGATGTCACCTAGTATAGAGTAGGGACAGATTTAACTTGATTATTTTTCTCTTTCTGTAGATGACGCAGAAGAACCACTTCATATCAATGCTTTTTAATTTGCTGATTTTGGAACTGACTTTAATTGTATTTGTTTGTAGACTGAGGTTCTTTAGGGAATATATGTTCCTATTAGTTCCTGTATATTTGATGAATTTGATCCTGAGAGGATTGTATTTGCAACTTTTCTTAATTTTATATTAAACCTTTTAAACTTTATCAGTCGTAAGTGGTTCTTCAGAGTGGCGTCAGTTAATGGGGTTTATCTAAACTTATGTGGGGTTGTCTTTTACTCAATGACAGATAAAGATCGATCCAAAATTGTCGAATGAGATAAGTTATCAAGTTGATCATAAAAGATATTAAAATCTCATTCCCCGCAGTTGGTAGCAGAGAAAGATGTTTTTCTTCTTGAGGAAGACAACCTAGGTCAGGTCTTGTTTACCCCAAGGTCCCTAGTCATCGACGACCAGAAGAAGAATCCCTGCCGAAGACGGTGCTGACGGTGTGTCGAGAGAAAAGCAGCAGAGTCGGTCGAGAGTGAGTATAAGGGTCATGCGTTGTAAGATTGCGGTGTTTTATGTTGTTCCTGTGTTGTAATGTCAAGCGGAGTTGAATGCCTGTAGTGTGATTGAGGGAAGGTTGTGAGCGCGCGCAACCGGATAAAATCTTATGTCCAGAGAGGGCTTAAGTGGTTCGGGTGTATCGAACACCCAGAGTAATTTGTCTACCATTTAAAGGGGGTCATGAGGTACCATTGATCGCCCACAGACCGATGATAGGGGGAGCGTTTGAGTGAGTGTATGAGTAAACGCATGCTGGTCGTACGTTTACTGTGTGTAAGTACCCTATCAGTTAAGGTGAGCGTCTGACCGTAAGAGGAAGACGTTTCGCCAGTTGAGGTGACAATTACAGTTAGACTGTGGCCGTACAGTCAGAGAAAAGTGATCGCTTGGACGGAAGTAGTCATTTTTCGGCGTATGAATGAAACGCATGTAAGACCGCGAGACGAGTTGAGAAACGAAGGAAACTGCTGCAGAGGGGACGAGTGACGTCAGCGTAGAGTCGCGCTGAGATTGGTCGGTTAGCATAGAACAGCGTTGGGATAGGCTGATTAGCGAGAGTCGCACAGGGATTGGTGGTTGTCATCAGGACGTAAATAAGGAAGAGTATTAATAAGGGAAAAATCGTAGATTATCAAAAATGAAGTGCTTTAAGGGTTTAAGAAAAATCTTTAGGAGGAATAGAAGAAACTTATATGCTGGAGAAGAAGCTCCACCAGAAGGCACACCAGCTTATCATATGGCAGTAAATGTAGGCTTACACTCGATATTATGGATTTCCGAGTGGAATAGGCTAACGGAAGGGGAAAAGGAGCTGACGTTTCCGAGATTCGGAACATTTAAGCTAGACGTGTTGAACCAACTGAAAGCGGTAATGCTTGCAGCGAGACCTCTACCGAGGCCAACACAATTCGAAGCTCTTAGTGCATGGTTCAGAGCGGCACACGAAAAGAGCGTAAAGAGGCGCCAAGAAAGAGTGAGACGATCAGTAAAGGCAGTGCAGGATGCCAAATGGGATGAGGAAGCTAAGAAGTGGAGAGTGCAAAAGATAGAAGCAGACAAACTGTTCACTATGATAGAAGCTACGGGAGAAAAGAAACCTCCGGAGGAGGAAGATGAGGAAAGCGAGACGGAGGAGGATCTGATAGAGAGGCTATTAACAGATAGACCACCTCCATACAACAGCGAAACCGCAAGTCCCATATTACAGCAAGGGGACGGAGCTAGATGGGGGGAATATAAATCGATCCCAGTAACAGAGTGGGACTCCAACAAGAGTGAGGAAATACCCCAAGCTAGTTCCGAACAGAGAGTAGTGGGAAGATTCGTGGTTCAGAAGGTGCCAGAGACGCAATGTGCAAGGTCGTACCAAATGCCAGACGCTCTACAAGTACCTGTTACCATAGGCCCTATAGTGTCAATCTACAACCCAGAGGGGGTCCAGCAGGAGGAACAGGCACGATGGGACAGGGAAAGGGCAGAGATGGAGAATAGGAATAACACGATGAATCCTCAGAGGCAGATACTAGCACCAGTGAGTCGGAGTACCCCATTAGATTCCGCAACGGGTCCCTGGATAGAACAAGGGGGTCAAAGAGGATCAATGGATTTGAGGGGACCAAAACCGAAATCCTATAAGGAATTAAGGGAATATCTGAAAGAATGGGATACTGCCGAAGAGGCTCGGAATAAAAGTTTAGAAACAGGAGCAGAGTGGAGAGACCAGGATAACAAGATCCTCTCTCATTGTGGAGCTGGCGAAAGCAGCCCGGAGTGGGAGAGAGGGAGTCAAGGAAGCAGGGGAGATACTTGCCCTACTACTAGTGGCAATCGGCAAATGTGTAACGACAGGAGTGCAGGGTATGGGGAAGTGCCTCGCGTCACCTTTAGTGAGGGAGAACGAAGGACGCAGGAATACCGAAACACTTTCAGATGCACACACCATACTCCGGATGAAAATGTGCAACATTGGAATCACGGGAACATGGAGAGTCGTGAAACGTCTCGACATGCCTCCCATGATTACGGACGGAATCACGGGTACATGGAGAACCGCGAAGGGTCTCGCCATGCGTCCGGTGATCAAGAACGAAGTCACGAGAATATAGGGAGTCGCAAAACGTCTCGCCATACATCCGGCAATCACGAACGAGATCGCGGGAGCATGGAGAGCCATGAAGGACCTTATCGTTTGTTAAGTGATACCAGACAGCAAGCGAGTTACAGTGGTTTAGAACAGCACGGAGGATCCTATCTCGTATCTGGAGAAACCGAATCGAAAAGACGGAATGTAGGGTTGAGGGATGGAGCATTGTTCCACCACACCCCAAGGGAAGATGGAAAGGCTTGGGATCTAGAGAGGTGGGAACAAAGAGATGGAAGAAAAATTCCTCATAACTCACCTGTGCTTAGGCGTAGGGCGCATAGTGGAGGTGAGAGGGATGCAAGAGAACAACCTAGGACTGACGTACTGAGAGCTGAAATAAAAGCAAGACGCATAGATGTAATGAGTTTAAAATCAGACTTAGATGAAATAATTGACGGCACAGTGGCAATTGAGAGGTTAGAGTTGTACGCACCAGATGAGATACTGTTTTTATCTAAAGACGTTACTCGGAAAGCGAGAGCCGCTCATGAGAAGTTATCTGAATTGGCAGAAAAGTACATGATAGACATATCGAGAACTAAGGCTTACAGGCCAATCATAGGCTGAATTGCACGGATCAAGATCTAGATGAGCGCAGAACGATTGGACTAAGAGTACACATAAGGGAATTGGTCATGTGTATTAGAATATGGAGAGATCTGGATAGATGGGAGGAAAGATGGTCCAAGAGGGGATCTGTTAGACGGAGTACACCTGTGAAGTCTCAGGATACAGACTTAATGCGAATGGAAGCTTTCCCTTTGCGAGAAATCGCGAACGGAAACTACGTGCATGTACCATGGAGTAGGGGGGATTTAGCGGCATTCACTAATTCCTTCCCGAAGCTCAGAGAAAATCCCGTAGAGTGGTACAAGCAGGTAGAGAGATTCGTGAAGATCTCTAAGGTGCTGTGGATTGATTTGAACACATTGTTCGATATCGTAGTACCCGGAGATTTGTGGACGGCATGCAAACTTAGTATTGAATGGCCTACTTGTGAGCCTCCGAGAGATACTCAGACAGGCGGTCCATCAGACAGAGTCATGGAAAAATACGAAAGAGTAATAACATGGCTAAAAGAGAAAGTGCCGGTGCAAGACATAGACTGGGTTAAGATAGATCGAACAACTCAGGAGCCTAAAGAGACAGTTCACGAGTTCTATGAAAGATTGCTAAAAGCATTTAAGCAGTACAGTGGGTTAGACGTAATGGATCCTAAAGACATAGGACAGTTTGTGTCGAAGTTTGTTCTCGGACTGAGACCAGACATAAGCTTGATGATTCAACAGCATTTGATTTGTTGGCAGAACAAACCTTTAGATGAGATTCTGAGGTATGCAAGATACTGTAGCGATGAGATAGATTCGAAGGCAAAGAAGCTCAAGGAAAAGCTGATGTTGGTACAGATGCAATCAGCTGGAAAGGGTGGACAGCGACAGCAGGGAACAGGAACGCAAGCAAAGAAACAGAATAATCAGAGCAGAGATGAGGAAGAAAGACCGAAACCGAGAATGGATATCGCAACACTGAAAAGGACAACCAGGTGTCATCAGTGTAATGAGGTGGGACATTGGAGACGCGAGTGTCCGTATAATATTGAGACAGGAGAATTAGAACAGGAGGAGGAAGAGGTACAGAACAACGTGGTTAAGGGAGCAACAGTCCCGAAGGGAAAGTTTATCAAAGGGGGGACTCAGACTCCTCGAGCCCCGTTTCCTCAACCGCCTCGAATTGCAAATGGAGGGAAAACCTATAGACAAATGCCATTGTTCGTAGGAGGAGAAGAATGCTACTACGTTGATCCTCTTACAGGGCAACGAGTGAATAGGGACGAAGACTGTACTTTAGGAGCAGCCCTAGAAGTAGATCAGAGAGGACCATATGTAGAAGCCGAAGTAGCTGGATGTCCTACGACCTTTTTGGTGGATACGGGAGCCACTAGATCCACGTTGAGATCAGCGGTAGTCCCAGGTCTGCCGATATCAGGAGAGATGATTCAGGTGGTAGGAGTCGCAAACAAGAGGATGACGAATCCTCTGACGGAACCAGTGTCAGTGAAGATAGGGAATTACAGTGACGAACATCAGTTTGTGATCTGTGATTCTAGCCCGGTGTGTTTGTTAGGAAGAGATCTGTTGTGTAAACTGAATTGCACAATACACTGCACACCCGAAGGAGTAGAAGTGCAGACCAATGATGAAGATGCCGATTTTAAAGTTGTAAACTCGCAGGAATGCGTGGAACTATATCCTACCTTAACAGTGGAGGAACTTCCACAGGACTTGAGGGAGAAAGTGTCAGCTGAGGTGTGGGATTTTACTGGAGAAGAAATAGGACTGATCAAAGGGGTAGAACCAGTAAAGATCATGGTAAGACCCAATGCCGAGTATCCAAGAACACCACAATATAAGTTGACACCGGAGACGATTGCAGGAATAAAGCCTGTGATCGAATCCATGATCAAACAGGGAATACTGAAGGAGATCGTGGGTAGTCCATGTAACTCACCGATTATGGGTTTGCAGAAGCCTAGTGGAAAATACAGAATAGTGCAGGATCTTCGAAAGATTAATAATATTGTTGTCTCATGTTGTCCAGTGGTACCGAATCCATCAGTGATATTATTTCAGATACCGTTCCAAGCTGAATGGTTCACCGTGATAGATTTGTGCCAGGCTTTCTTTTCGATTCCTTTAGATGAAGATAGCCAGTATCTTTTCGCTTTTAAGCTGGAAGATCGCGTTTTAACATGGTGTCGTATCCCTCAGGGGTATACAGAAAGCCCATCGATTTTTAACCAGCTATTAAAGAGAAATCTTGAAAGTCTAGTACTGCCTAAGAACTCAGTTCTAGTCCAGTACATAGACGACCTCCTAGTTGCGTCAGAAACAGAGGAAGCTTGCAGAGTAGACACCATCACCTTGTTAAATCACTTGGCCGAGAACGGGCATAAGGTGTCTCCAAGTAAATTGCAATATTGTCTTACTGAAGTGCAATACTTGGGCCACAGGATTGAAAAGGGGAAACGGAAGGTGTCTCCAGACAGAATAGAGGCGATTATGAAAATGAACGCGCCTACAACACAAAGAGAGGTCAGGATGTTTCTAGGCATGGTTGGTTATTGTCGGCAGTGGATAGCTAACTTTTCACTGAAGGCAAAACCTTTATTACAACTGACGCACAAAGGAGTGAGTGATCCGGTACCATGGGACAAAGATTGTTTGATGGCGTTTTTGCAGCTGAGGGAGGACTTATGTCGCGCCCCGGCTTTGGGAATGCCTGATTACACAAAACCATTTTTGCTTTACTGCTGCGAAAGAGAGGGATGCGCTTTAGCAGTTTTGGCCCAGATTCATGGAGATGCGCGTAGGCCAGTAGCGTATTTTTCGGCTACATTAGATCCAGTAGCCGCAGCGTTGCCCGGATGTCTCAAATCCGTAGCTGCAACGGGTGTCAGCATTGAAAGATCTGAAAGTGTGGTAATGGGACATCAGTTAGTGGTGTACGTACCGCATTCTGTGGAATTGTTAATGACCAGGACTAAGACTCAGCATCTGACGAATAGCAGGCTCACACGCTACGAGCAGGTCATATTGGCTGCCGAGAATGTGACCCTAAAAAGATGCCCCGTCTTGAATCCTGCAACTTTGATGCCACTTCCAAATGATGTGGATGATGAAATTTGTACAGATCATGATTGCCTTGATGTGACTGAACTATGCACCAAACCGAGACCCGATATCGTAGATGAGCCATTGACTGACCCTGATGAAATTTTCTTTCTTGATGGTTCATGCGTAAGAGACGATATTGGTCAGCTGAGAGCAGCTTATGCAGTTTGTACAATTACCAGAGTTGTAGAAGCCGCTTGCCTGGAAGGAGTACACTCCGCTCAGGTAGCTGAAATTATTGCTTTGACGCGTGCCTGTTTAGCAGGTAACAAAATTCGAGTCACCATATACACCGATAGCCAGTATGGTTTCGGGGTAGTTCACGATTACGGGCAGTTATGGTCTCAAAGAGGTTACATGACCTCCTCGGGTTCTCCCATTAGGAATGGAGAATTCGTGAGATTATTGTTAGGGGCATTGCAAGGCCCGACAGCTATCGCAGTAGTTAAATGTGCTGCGCATACAAAAGGTATAGATTTTGTGTCACAAGGTAACCGCTATGCGGATGAAGTAGCGCGTTACTGCGCAGAGCAAGGATATTCTCACACTGATGTGAAAGTGGGGGGAATTCAAGAAAGAACTGAATTGACAATGTTGTTAGACACTGTAGATACGTGGGATGAGCTAAGGAGTGTTCAGGAGAATGCACCAGATGATAAGAAAAAGGGCTGGGAAACAGCTGGGTGTGTAAAAAGCGAGATGAACTTTTGGATCTCCGCCGATGGGAGAGCAGTTTTACCAAATGAACTTGTTAGTCCAATGGCAAGGAAATTGCATGGATCAGCACACATAGGTAGAGATGCCATGGTGAGAGTATTCAGACAAACGTGGTTTAATCCTAAGTTTAGAGTAGCGGCAGAAGCAGTATGTCAGCGATGTGCGATCTGTCAGCAACTAAACGTGGGAAAGAGAACACCAGTTACATTGAGTCACATTGGGAGGTCTGGGGGGCCTTTCAATAGAATGCAGCTTGATTTTATAGAAATGCCTAAATGCAACAAACTTAGATACGTTTTAGTGATTGTCTGTATATTTTCTAGATGGGTTGAAGCTTACCCTACACGTAGATGCGATACACTGACAGTAGCAAAACTGTTACTTAGAGAGTTAATACCGAGGTTTGGGGTGCCATCCTCTTTGGAATCGGACAGAGGAACTCATTTCAACAGCGAAATAGTGAAGATGTTGTGCTCAGCTTTGAGTATCGATCAGAAGCTCCATTGCAGTTATCGACCAGAAGCTTCAGGGATTGTAGAGCAAATCAACAGCACAATTAAGTCCAGACTTGCCAAAGTTTGTTCATCAACATCCCTGAGTTGGCCAGACGCACTTCCAGTGGTTCTTATGAGCATACGTAGTACACCAGATAGAAAAACAGGTCTCTCTCCACATGAAGTGTTAATGGGGAGAGCTATGAGATTGCCATCGGTTCCGACTGCAGCGTTATTGAACATCACAGACGACTTGATCTTGGACTACTGCAAGGGACTATGACCTGAGTCCGGGGGACTGGGTCTTGGTGAAAAAGCATGTCAGGAAGAACTGCTTAGACGTGCGTTGGCGAGGACCATTTCAAGTCATACTTGTCACGAACACTGCAGTGAAGTGTGGAGGCCTGCCAAATTGGATACACGCTTCACACACTCGAAGAGTGCCAACACCTCTAGAAGAAACAGCTCCTCTCTCGGATGAGAATCCAGCGGAAAGCGGAGAAGCCATAGAGGGGGAAAGCCAAGCTGTGGAGGTGATCGAAGAGGCTGAAACTGTGACGGAACAGCTCGACGAAGGTCAAGATACCAGTGAGACCGAAGTCGCCTCAGGAGAAGAAAGTAACTGGGAGACTGAACCAGATACTGAACAAGCTGAGAGTGACCAAGAGACAAGTCCCAGAACAAGGAGCAGGAGGACAAGGAGTGACGAAGCCAGTTGGCCAGAGAGAAGAAGGAGGCCAAGCTTAAAGGCACAACCGGAGAAAACTCTTGTCCCAATCTCTGAAGAGTCAGATCAAGAAGAAGAAACTACAGACTCAGGAACGGAGAGTCCAAGAAGATCGAGAAGGGTACGTGTGCCCTGCAGAAGGTACGCCACCCCAGAGTGGACTTATCTAGCAGATGTCTTGGGGACAGAAATCTGGGAGAGTGAAGAGCGTGAAAGTAATCGATCTCGATCCATTTGTGGCAGTGGAGATATGGATGTTGACTCCTGGACTCGAGACTGAGGGATTACTGACTTTCACACTTCCCATACCCCCATACTTGAGTCAGATTAAAGATCTAGTGCTAAACAGATTACAATTTCCAACATTTGGTCATCAAATTCCGGAAGAAGAAGAAAAGGTCATTCGTTTTGAATTATTGGAACTTGTTGCGAGAGCTGCAGGTACAAGAATAATTGTTGATGTATAAAGACTGTTGTATATAAGTTATAAAGAAGAAGATAACCTAGCACCGAGTGGAAAGAAGAATAAAATTAGGGATTACATTTAGAGGAAGGAGAAGGGTTAGGGTTGTCTGTTGTTAAAAATAAAGAGACATTGTTGCGAAAAAGAGACTTTGTTGATAAAGAGCACTTTACAAACTGAGAAGAAAACAAAGCAACCTAAAGACTGGAAAGGAAAAGAAAACTTTTTTTCGCAAAAGAAGGAGTTACGCTGTTTTGACAACATGGAGAACGGCAACACAAACCGAAAAGCTAAATGTATAATAGGTACACTGATAGCAGTAGTAATTTTTCTCATAATTACAGTAGTGACAATATCATACATAGTAGGACATGAAACTGATAAAGAAATAGCAGATGTTAAGCCTGTAACGACTTTGAAACCTGCTCTTGATGGGAAGAAGGAGGAGAGCAATGTTATCCGTGAAAAGGCGTTATTGGCAGATGAAGCTCGTAGATTACATGTAGACGAGTCACAGGGAAACTTTAGGTCAAACGCATATGCTAAACTGTTATACGAATATATCGATGCCATGGAGGCCAAAGATTGCTACGTTTGTATGCAATTGCCGGCTTCTGTAGATGAGGGCATTAGATATCATCATCTCCCATTGACTTATGGGATAACATGTAGTTTACTGCTTAGTATATTTTATGGTAGAGAAGGATTTGAGTACTACTTTTCAAATTATGATTCGGTACTGCCTGAAGTTCCGAATTATAAACAAATGAATAAGTGGGACTATTACAAAAAGGAGGATAGACTAGCCAAATTCTTCCTTCCTTGGGATACATTAGATACATCATACGCACGTAGAAATAATTTGACTTGCAAAGTGTCAGAGATTGAGAAAAGGTTTATAGGACAAGTAGATGACCGATACAGAAGGCAGAAGATTCTAAAAATGTCAGGACAGTGGAAAACTGATTGGACCGAAGAAGAGAAGGCACATAAAAAGAAAGGTAGCAATGGTCCAATAGCATTGGATAGAACGCAGAAAGGAAAGTTATGTTTAACTCGAAGCAAGACATATTATGAAAGTGTATTTGTAGGTGAAGTAAATTGCGAACATGCTTTTCGACTAGAGTATTACACGAAGGATTTCATGAAGGAGATGCAAGTGATTCCTAATGTATATTTTGTATGCGGGAGAAATGCCTATGTAAAACTGCCTGACAATTGGTATGGTTCGTGTTACTTGGCAATTGTCTTCCCCAAAGTATATCATGCAAAGGATTTAGCGATCATAGAAGGAAAGGCTTCGACAAGAACGAAAAGAGAAGTAGGAGATGCAGAAGTAGTAGGAGACGTATTTGGAGCGATGTTTCCTATGTTAGGTTTAATACTTAACGATGTTAAGATCAGGAGACTAGCTACAGTTGTAGATAGATTATCTGCAAGTACTGCAAGGTCATTAATGCTAATAGAAGGTGAGATGCAATCGATTAGAGCAATGGTTCTTCAGAATCGACTTGCTCTTGATGTGCTATTAGCAAAAGAAGGCGGAGTTTGCAAGGCTTTGAAGGTCCAGGAATGTTGTACTTATATTCCTGATAATTCAAAACCACTTGAGAAGGTCATAAGAAACATTACACAGATTCATCAAGAAATCGAAGATATGACAAAAATAAATGTTTGGGAAAAAGTAGGTCATGGAGTAGGAAAGGTTGGAAGTTGGTTTGCTAACCTTGGTAAAAGTATAGTATGGTACATATTAAAACCTGTATTAATAGTATTAATTTGTATAATCATATTGTTAGGATTAGTAAAACTATATAAATGGTATAGGACGAACCGGTTACAAAGGTCTATGAGAGAACAAGAAAGGAAATTAGCTGCTTTACAAGATCAACAGTATAAAAGCTTAAGAGCACTTGAAATGATGAAAAGAGGGAAGGATGTAACTAGTTCTGTGTAAAGGTACTATTCAAATTGCATTTAGTGATGACTCCTAAAAGTCATCAAAGGGGGGAACTGAGAGAGCGCAATTTGAATAAAACGTATATCCGAGTCATATTTAGAGGTATTTCATATAAACGTAGGAATGAAATGTATATTGAACGTGAGGTTGACGCTTATAGCATAAAGTTAACAGATGTGACCAAAGTAATATAGGGAATATACTGTATTCACTTTAGAATGTATTAGATTTAGAAGGCCCGTATACGTAGTGGGCTAATGTAGAAATGCTTACGAACAGAAGAACGTGCAAAGTAGAATTCATGTACGTGTGTAATTTTAAAGGCAGAAACGGCGAGAAATGTAACATGGAGAAATGTGCAGAGAGCATACATATATATATATAACGATGTAACAAATAAGAATATAAGAGTTATATTCTACGTAATTTGTATTCTATGTAAAATGTATTCACTTATAAGCAAAGGATTTGCTAGATGCAATCATATATAAATGTATGTTAAAGGTTATACTGTGTAGAAGAAGTTTGTAGGAATGTTAGAAGAGTTTTAGGTCATTTGTGATTATAACCTGACTGACCAAGGGTTCGCAGGAGGGTAGTCCGCTGTTGGTAATTTAGTGGGCTCACAGGAGTCGTGAATAGCCTTCACTTGAAGGTGCGAGCCGAAGAGTCTAGTTCTTGTTAGATTTAAGGTGACAAATGTCGAACGAAGTTTATTGCCTAAACATGAGAGGAGACGATCGGAATTTGAGTCTTGTTTTGAAATGACCATTCACAGGACCAAATGAGGTTAAAAGTACAGCCGTAAAGAATAAAAGTTCTGATAAGATGATAGATTTTGCTCCGAAAGTGTCAAAGGTAAAGTTCAATGAAGTCACCAGCAAGAAGACGAAGATGGCGTCTAAGGAGAAAGGTCAACTTAACGGACGACGAAGAGACGAAGCAATGGAAAAAGCTAGAAGATGACCTCACTGGGAAAGTCCGTGGTGGGCGTCGAAGGGGCGTTCCACCCACACTGTGATTGTGTATTTTAGGGACAGCACCCCGGGGAGAAGACAGAGCGAAGAGGCAGATGGCCTGAGAGTTAGGAGCAAGCGCTGAGAGAGATCAGAGCGCAAGGGAGCAGTAGGCCGAGGACCCTTAGAAGAGCGGATGGGTAGGCAGAGAGGGTACTGCTTCTTAAACTTAAGTTACCTTTAGAGGCTAAGAGAGTTGAACTTCTTAGGGAGTCAACTGCTGACACCTTTTTAGGGTACTAGAAACTTGCGAAGTAGGGATGTCACCTAGTATAGAGTAGGGACAGATTTAACTTGATTATTTTTCTCTTTCTGTAGATGACGCAGAAGAACCACTTCATATCGATGCTTTTTAATTTGCTGATTTTGGAACTGACTTTAATTGTATTCGTTTGTAGACTGAGGTTCTTTAGGGAATATATGTTCCTATTAGTTCCTGTATATTTGATGAATTTGATCCTGAGAGGATTGTATTTGCAACTTTTCTTAATTTTATATTAAACCTTTTAAACTTTATCAGTCGTAAGTGGTTCTTCAGAGTGGCGTCAGTTAATGGGGTTTATCTAAACTTATGTGGGGTTGTCTTTTACTCAATGACAGATAAAGATCGATCCAAAATTGTCGAATGAGATAAGTTATCAAGTTGATCATAAAAGATATTAAAATCTCATTCCCCGCATAGGTGTCTCCGACTTCTTATGCCTTTACCAGCATGGCGCCACATTTACTTTACTGACAAGTGGCTATGTCAAAAATTATTTCCCAAAATGTCATCACATGAACGTGCTGCACACCTCGTTTCACTGGCACTCCTGACGTCACACGATCGTACTGTGCTCCCTAGTCAGGTGCCACTCCAACAACTGAATCAGTGATCCTGTCTTGTATCGCATAGCCTACAGCTGTAATCCCTCCACGCGCACCATGTGAGGTTCCAAAGCTACAAGCACCTAAGCTTAAGGGCTCGTCATGGGCAAAAGGTGAGTGCCCCAACACCGATATAGAGCGCATGTTACAGTACCTTCAGAGACTGTAAGGCAGTTAACTTTACCACACAGCCTGAGCGCGGTGATGATCACGCCACAGCCAGACACTGCGAACCTCGGGGCATATTATCAAGAACGGAGTTAAAATTATTGCCGCTTTAGCAGAAGAAAACTGCCGCTAAAGCGGAGATAATGGGCTTGATAATATACGCTTGTGAATTCCCATAGAAGCCCAGGTTCTGGTTTGAACCTGGGCTTCTATGGGAATTCACAAGGGCATATTATCAAGCCCATTATCGCTGCTTTAGCGGCAGTTTCCTGCCGTTAAAGCAGCGATAATTTTATTGCCGTTCTTGATAATATGCCCCTTGCTACATCTCGGCCATCACCTCCGCGCTCTTCTCCATCTCGCAGAAGAGGACAGCAGGCAGGATCACCCAGGTTGTGTGCTGTTGGTCCTCAAGAATTTACTTAAAATCATTGCTGGAAAAATGGAGAGCCCACCAGACGATAGTAATCTTATACGTAAGATTTATTGGAGCATACAACCTGGCGCCAATCCACTCCAAGCAGCCAGGTCATAACTGACTCTCTTGGAACTCTCAACACCTTCCATATTAGAAATGTTTACATATGCAAATAACTTACTTCATAACACTGCTACCTTATTTTCCTAACCGTGCCTAATAGTGAATTTATTTGGACTTGATTAGTGACAGGCAAGTCATGTCCAGATTAGTTTGTCACAACTCTACTCAATATTCTTACAGATCGTGATCAATGTTTAGTCTCTCCCTAGTCCCACCTGTCACTCTAGCTGATCTATGGCATAACGCCAATGGAGACACAGCCAGAAGGAGCTCATTTACTTTTGAACCATGTCAAGTGACACTAAGGCATAGGCCCGCTCTTAGAATTGGCTTCGAGCAAAATCCATTTAAGTTGACAAATGTGGTTTACATAAACGAGATGAGCAGGAAAAAAGCGATATTTCAAAGAACCACGGGGCATATTATCAACAACTAGCGATATTTATCGCTAAATAAGGTTAGTGACATTTTTTTTATCGCCGGATTTTATCGCAGAGATAACGTGCTATTAGCAACGTTTATCTCCAAAGCAATAAAATATCCGGCGATAGCTACGAAATGCGTGAATATCACTGGAAATCCAGCGATATTCAGGCATTATCACTAATAGGGACTTAGCCTGAATATCCACCTCCCATTGGATATACAGGCTAAGAACTGGTATGAGCAGGCGGTAGTTTTCAGATATATTCGCGCTTAGCACAAATTTTTTTATTGCTACGCCTGCGTTGATAAAAGGCGATAGCGATGTTAGCGACTGCTTTCAGTCGCTAACAGGTTGGATACGCCCACTTTGCATGTAATTAGCGATATAAATAGCTGACATGCTCCACTCGCTATCACCTCGCTATCACTTAAAAGTTGTCTCTAACTGATGTTAGCAACAGCTTGCTAATAGGACGATGAAATTATCGCCGCTTTGCAGCCGAAAACTGCCACAAAAGCGGCGATAATTTCATATCGCCTGCCTTGGTAATTGCCGCCACGATCCCCCAAAAATCCATAAAAGCTGGGATAAAGAAAGCTCCATCAAAAATATGAAGCCAAGACCGGCCAATGTAATATGATGATATGAAGCAGTCATGCCAGCTCATCGAGGCCCAAAGTGGTATATAGCAATATGAAGCCCTTCTCCCCACCCCCAGGCAAAATATAACGAGGGGTCCGAGTCTCCAATATTTTACAGATAATCCTTGGTCTTGGGCAGAATGGGGACCCTCTGAAGGGTTGGGGGCCCACAGAAGGGTTGGAGACCACCTCTGCCTCGCTTGTCATACTGCGGCCAGCGTAATTCCCCTGACACAATACTAGAAATATTTTCAGTTGAGATACTTGGTAAAAGTTACTTCAAAAGTACAACGTTAAAAATGTTAAGTCTCAAAAAAGGGATACATCTTCAGGAACACGTTGGCTTTTTCTCATGTAAAGCACTGAGGGTTTGAAATAAAAGCAAATGGTGGTCACAGTTTTGGAAACAAAATGCTTGCTCTACTCTTAGTGCCATTTTTGCTAATCCGCTTTCATTCAAAGTTTAATAGTGGAAATGTAGGACTTGCATTAAAATAAATCTCATCTATTTTTATAGTTAAGAAGAAAACAAAAAGAGAGTGGCATATGATGATGGTGATAATGATAATATTAATAATGCTTGCAATAATAATAATACTGGTTTTTAAATAGGACCGTCTACCACAGATTTGCCACTATAACCTGATGCAATCGAATTCGGTTTGTCGACCTCAAAAAGTCATAAGGATCAGTCAGCCTTGAACCTAAAGCAGTTAAGTACAATATTGTAATGTCAGAGCCATATTGCAACAAGCATGCAAGTCTGACCGGGAAACAGCCTTCACAACAACGTTTTTACCTCGTTGTGCCTTTAACACGCGTTTTTAAGCACGCATATTTTTACCACGTGCCTTTACAACACATGCCTTTACCACGGATTTAACGTAAGTTGGGGGTGTGGAGGGTTGACCCCAACAAATACATTGTTTTTATAAATTAAAACAATGCGTGGTAATAGCATGCTTTGTAAAAGCGTGTTCGTGGTAAAAACATGCTGGTAAAAAATGCGTGGTAAAGGCATACGATGCCTTTACCTGCTTTGTACCATCGTACACCTGCCTGACCATGTGCAGAGAACTTTTAGGTTGCAGAGAGGACATCCAGAGGGGCCCGGCGTGGTCGGTGGGCTTGGCCTAGAGAAGGAAGTATGCTGCCATGTCTTATCTGTGGGACTCCTCTTTGGGCACAAAACAAACGAGTGAGTGGAATTCTAAAACACACTCTTCAATGGAAATTACCTCTAAATCATATTACCAAAGATGAATTTCTCTCTTCTTTAGTGGGGAACAGACTGATTCTGCCTGGGGTTTCCCTCTGTCTCAATCCGTTTTCATAATGCTTTAATGTGCTTTTACATTTTGTTATTTGTATCTAATATTGACAGAAAGTGACGAATGGATTTGCTTCAGTGCTTGAAATAATCAGATTCTTGGGGGATTATTTTGGGCACATTTCACATAACCAGTTCTTAGCTCGTTATGCTGCTACATACAATGACCAATGATGTACTAATCGGTCTTGGCACCACTCTGAAAGAAAAAGCCTTGTCTGAACTGCTAAGCTATAAAACATCTGAACAGAAATACAAGAAACTCTAGGAATGGTTTGGCCTGTTTCCCTTCATCAAGCTGTACTTTACTGATGAAGTCCAACAAGACTGAAACACAGAAAGCAAAGAAATGATGGGATTGAATTTACCACAGTAAATGTAAGCAGGCTAGATTAATTCAACATTCATCACATGGCCACACTTCCTGCAAGTGAACCACTTACAAGTCACCTGAGGCCTATCTTGCACTGATCATGCAATCTGACTGATATGCTATGGAGTTCAAATGGAGTGAGAGACAACTTTAACCCTATTTTCACAAATCAAGTCTAACTATATTTACCCCATGACAACCTGTTCTCACCTTAAATGTGTGCAGGTGATCTCCAATAAAGTTGGTTTGAGGGAAGAGGTTGGGCTTGGGCAAAATATGTTTTACATTTCAGTGGCACAATATGTACTCAGATTGACCCTTTCATGTATTTTCCTGGTGTGATACACAGTACACAGTAAGGTTATAGAGCATGACTAACTTCATCACCCTTTGTAGTCACTTCTTGTCTGATCTAGCCTCGTGTGCATTTGGTGCACTCTTATGTTGCATGTACATGAAGTTACATTGGACTGTATTTTTGTTCCACAGAGCATGGGCACTCTTTTCTAGTGGTACAGCGTAATTTGACCTCATCTTTACACGTCACAAATACATAACCTAAATGTTCACTTAGCAGATGTTTCCTGTGTGGCCTAATGAGTTGACATTAATATGAAATGTTGCACTTGACATCGTTATTGAAGTGTATTCACCGTAGATTTAAAGAATTTGTAGAATTAGATGTTATGTTGTGCTTTCCCCTTTAAGGCTCGTGTGTGTGTTAGTTGGAATGTAGGATGTTGGAATGTATGTGTAGATCCTTGGTGACTTGGCCAGGACAGTTGGAGAGCTATGCTGTAGATTGTGGATGCTCCCTGGCGCTCACCTGTATTTATTACTTGCTTATTAAAAGTATTCTTCCTCTACAATCTGCCTGAACCCTTCTTTACAATTGGCGACGATTGGAGAACCCAAGAACCCGTGCAAGTATTGGCCACAAACTGTTTGGAGACTTCGATGGACCGTTTCACTTATTCGCTATCAGTGGATAGACTTTTACTGTGAATTGCGTGTTCCGAGAGGAAAGCTCTAGCCCTGCGGTAAGCGACTCGCTTAAAAGAAATTTTATGGGCTCATTTGGTCGCTGTTTAAGGGGAAATCACCTTACTTGCGGTTAGACGCGATGCGTTTTTCAAATCTCCCCGAAGTTCTATGAAGGCGCGAGTGAAGGACTGCCTGGAAGTGAATCAATACTCGGCAGGAAGTGACGTATCACGCTGATCACGCAGCGTAACCCTACGTGGCGGCCATCTTAGTGAAGGTTGGATAAAGTACTTCGTAGCAGGAAATCGAGTACTTCGTGAAAAATAACCTTAACACACCGTTACGAAGGAAGACAGGCATTGGAAATACAAGCACCGAGGTGCACCGTGGAACATTTTACTGAATTAAAGAAGAATACAGGTGAGAAGGTCGGGGAACACAATATAAAGAATAAGTTATTTACTTGTTTGATCTGTCAAGGAAAATATTTTGGCATTTGATATATGGAGAGTGGTGATACTGGAGAAAACAACATTAGTGATAACAGTGGAAACAACACACATAGTGAACACAGGATGGCACAACAACATTTTACAATTAGTGCACCACAACCATTTTGGGCCACTGGTACTCAACCAGAAATTAAATGGATTGAGTGGAAGGAATACTTTATCAATTACGTGGAGGCAATTGATGAAGAAAAGAAAATTAAATTTGAAAATTGTATAAAGAACATGGACAAATATTTCACACCCAAAGTGTGTATGGGGGTAACGAGACATACGTTTTTCCAAAGAAAACAAAATAAAACAGAGACAGTTGACGAATGGGTGGACGAATTGAAGAAGTTAGCAATTGATTGTAAATTCGGAACTTTAAATGATGACCTAATTCGAGATCAACTGGTTATGCATAATAACAATTCGACGTTACAAGACAGACTTTGGGTAAATGGCGATGCACCATTGGAAGATGTGTTAGCTATTATGAGGAAGGCGGAAATGTCGGGAAGATGTTCTTCTGTGGTAAAAGAGACTGAGCATGATAAAACATCTAGTGCAGTTTGTAAAATTTTACCACACAATAAGACTCAATCAAGGTTCCAACAAGGTTTGCAGGGCAGATGGAACACTCAACCTACCAGGTTTCAGAAAAAAGATGTTAAAGGAGAAGAAAGAAGATGCTGTTGGTGTGATAGCAAAGAACATTTGGCATTTAGCAGAGCTTGCCCGGCCATTAATAAGAAATGTGGTATTTGTGGATTGTTAGGACATTTCTCAAAAATGTGCCGCAAACGTAGTAATGTGAAGTATGTTTGGGATGAAGAGGAGACAGTGGTGGAGGATGAGGATGAGAATTTGGATTGGGTAAAGAATGTGAGAGGCATTATGTCATCAATATTTCGGATGAAGCGTTGGAAGGGAAACCTTTATGTAAGGTATCTTTAGGGGGTGCAGTGATAGAAGTTTACGCAGACTCAGGATCACCTTACACAATTGTAAATGAAGATGTTTGGAAAGAATACTTCGTGGGAAAGATTGGTGATCAATTAAAATGCTCAGACATTTGTCCTGTAGGTTACACCGGGAAAAGAATTGAGATGCTGGGTTACAGATGGCTCACATTTGTATTTAAAGGAAGAACCACAAGAGGGAAATTGTATATATCCAAAACTGGACCATCAGTTTTGGGATGGTGGGACCAGAAGAGTTTAAGCATAATTTTAGACCCAAATAGTGAAGAAAAGGTATTGGTGGTGGATGATGAAAGCAAGTTGAGTGATACGTTGAGCAAGGAATTTCCAGGAGTTTTTGGTACAGTTTTGGGCAAACTGAAAGGGTTTGAACATAGAATACTACTTAAGGCAAATGCCGAGCCAAAGGTTCACAAGGTTAGGCCGATTCCAATGCTGATAAGGGATGAGGTAAAAAGCGAATTACAAGGTCTGCTTGCTAAAGGTATAATTGAGGAGGTGGAAGCCTCGGAATGGATCAGTCCCATCGTTGTAGCACGAAAACCCAACGGAAAAATCCGTTTATGCATCGACCTGCGCCATCTCAATAATAACATCATTGTTGAGAAATTCCCTTTACCTAAAATAAACGAGATGGTTGCTTCCTTTAAAGGTGCCACCTGGTTTTCAACCATAGATCTATCTGCTGCATATCATCAGATTATGTTGGAGAGTAGATCAAGACATCTAACGGCTTTTGTCACACCTTTTGGGTGTTACCAATTTAGACGGATGCCTTTTGGGCTGGCATCAGCTGCGGCTGTATTTCAAAAATTAATGTATAAACTTCTAGGGGAATTAAACATGATTGCTTTCTTCCAAGATGACATTTTAGTAGCTGCAAAAGACAAAGAAGAGCATGATAAGAAGTTAAGACAGGTCTTAAAAGTATTGGATGATGCTGGACTTACGGTAGAGTTGTCAAAGTGCAAATTTTGCAAAAGAAGTGTGTCATATTTAGGACATATTATTAGCGAGGAGGGGGTAAAGCCCAAACCAGCCTTGATAGAAAACATTGTAAATTCATGCACACCAAACACAAAAGAGGAGATAAGGACCTTTCTGGGAATGGCAGAGTATTGTGCCAAATTTGTAAAAGATTTTGCATCAAAGGTGTTCCATATTCGGGGTCTTTTAAAAAAAAATGTCAAGTTTGTCTGGACGAAAGAGTGTCAGGAGGAGTTTGATAGGATCAAAGTTGAGCTACAAAATGTCAATGCCTTATCTAGTTTTGACCCCAACGCTGAATGTTTGTTAACTACGGATGCTAGTGACAAAGGGATCGGGCTGTGTTGTCCCAAGTAAGTGAAAGAGGTAAGGAGACTATAATCCTGTTTGCGTCCAGAGCATTTTCCCCATCTGAAACTAGATACCCCATCATTGAAAGAGAGGCGTTGGCATGCGCATGGGCTCTTGAGCATTTTAGGGCTTTCGTGTGGGGGAAACCTGTGACCATTAGAACAGATCATCGTCCTTTGGTTAAGATTTTGTCATCAGAGGGCATTTCTGGGGCTTCAGCTAGAATGGCAAGGTTGTCGATGCGCATGTGTGAGTTCATTTATAAAATGGTTTATTTACCTGGTAGAGATAACATTATTGCTGATTGCCTGTCCAGATTACCGTCCCCTTTAGAAGAGTGTGATGACGATCCATGGGGTAACGTTAGCATTGCCTTGGTTCGCGATTCTGGTGCCCATGCCATTAGCAATAAAGTATGGATGGAAGAACAAGACAAGGATATTGAACTCAAAAAAATTAAGGAGTACATCTGTTCTGGTTGGCCAAAACAAAGTTCATTAGAAGGAAATTTTAGAGCGTTTTGGGAGGTAAGAATGGAGTTATCACTAGAGAAAGAATTATTATTCAGAGGTGACAGGGTTATCCCTCCAAGTTCCTTAAGGAGGAACATTTTAGAGCTTTGTCATGAAGGACATTTTGGCATTGGAAGAAACAAGATCATGGTGAAAGGTATGTTTTGGTGGCCTGGTGTGGACAAGGACACAGAAATTTTTGTAAGAAGTTGTAACGTTTGCAGTTCTGCGGACAAAAGTCTTAAAACCCTAAAGCCTAGCATGAGTGAGGGGTTGATCCCTGAGCTTCCGTGGGAAACCATTGCTATGGACATCATTGGACCCATTGGGGAGCATAAGGAATTTGGATTGGTGGCTATTGACTTATTCTCTAAATGGCCAATAGTGAAATTTGTGGACAAAGCGGATACTTCTAATGTCTTAAGGTTTTTGGACAAAATCTTTATTATGGAGGGTTTACCGGTTGGTATACTCACTGACAATGGGGTACAGTTTTTATCACACATAGCCCGCGCGTATTTTGAGAAATGTGGCGTGAAACATAAGACAACCGCCTTGTACAACCCTAGTGGTAATGGTACAGTGGAAAGGTTTAATTGGGTAATTAAAGGCGTTATCCAAGCAGCTGTCAGTAAAAAGCTAGATTGGAAAGTTCAAGTGCAGAAGGCAGTCTGGTCCTATAGAACCACGGTACAAACTAGCTCAGGGTTGTCCCCTTTTGTAATGATGCGAGGGAGGGTGCCAAGAAGTAAAATCAATCCTGGCTGGTTGATAGATGGTAAAGTTATGCAATGGTCACACGTTGAAGTGAAGAGTAATCTAGAATTAGTCCATTCCAAAAGTAAAAGGTTTTATGACACTCACCATGGAACAAAGGATGTGGAGGTTAAAGTTGGTGAATGGGTGCGTGTGAAGAAGCCTTATAAAGTACCTAAGGGTGAGAGCCGTTTTGAACCAAAAAAACAAGTTGTGGAAGTTTTGAGAAATGCAGTCAGACTAAGTGATGGAAAAGTCTGGAATTTAAAAAGTATAGCTATTAGTCATGACCAGCATGAAGAATCAAAAGAAAAAGCGCCTCTTTGTCAGAACATGTATGATTGGATGGAAGATAATTTTGAGGACAGCTTCTTGCAAGCACAACTTGCTGGGGTGGCTGAAGACAACAATGAGTTGCCGGTTGACCCGGTTATTACTGACCAGCTTGTTTGTGAGGAGGGGGGAAGTGTTGGGACTCACTGTACTGGCGCTCTTCCAAGTGTTGGTGGTCCTTCGAACATTATCAGTGGTGAGTTATTGGGTAAGAGATCACGCACTTCTCCCACTTGGCTAAAGGATTACGTTACTGAGTTTTAGTGTTGTTTATTGTATTCCTTGTGTGTTTCCTTTTGTTTTTTTCTTATCATTTCCTTTTGTTTCATTTCCTTCTTTCATTGAAGAGAGGGGGATGTGTTATGTTGTGCTTTCCCCTTTAAGGCTCGTGTGTGTGTTAGTTGGAATGTAGGATGTTGGAATGTATGTGTAGAACCTTGGTGACTTGGCCAGGACAGTTGGAGAGCTATGCTGTAGATTGTGGATGCTCCCTGGCGCTCACCTGTATTTATTACTTGCTTATTAAAAGTATTCTTCCTCTACAATCTGCCTGAACCCTTCTTCACATTTGATAACCTTCAAACACTCACATATTACTCTAGAAACAATAATGGATTAATGTAATGCGAACACTAACGTTATATGTATATTTCAGATAAATTGTAGTTCTTAGCCATACTTATGCATGATTCTTACAGGTTTACTGTATGTCACATGCAATATGAATTTAATGTACATGACAACGATATATTTATTTATGTTTAAATGTGCACACGCATATTAAATGTGCACCATTGATTCAGTATTTAACTTGCCCTTACCAGGCCTCTTTTCCATTCTGCATAAAATATTTTTTTCCATTTCTGCTTACATGAATTTTCTCTTGCAGGTATTTACATACAATGTTAGTTTAAGAATAGATACAAAACTGTATTAGCGACAGAGGTTGAGCCTGAGAAGAAGATCTTAGTTAAAGTACATGGGGAGCAAGGGAATTAACTGAAGAATCCTATTCAGCAAGGTTACAACATGGCTTGCTTGAGCAAGGACGATGTTGTTCCCATGTTCAGTGTGGGATATTTCGCAGATGTTACATCTACCAGCATGAGAATGGAAAATGACAATGGAACCCCGGATGATTCAAAATGAGGGGTGGTACTTGAATGATTTTATTGTGAATAACTGGAGTCAATACTGTTTGCTGGTAGAGTCACTTTTCCTTGGACTTTGAGAGGTTCAGACCTCTATGTGTAGTCTCTTTGATTCTTGCTGAGTGTGGCTTATGCTAGACACTCAAAATTCCCCTGACCCAAGAAGACTCTTGACCGAGCTTCTGCAACGCTGAGACCTTCCTTTACTTCCTGTACTTTCCCACATTTTTCCTAATTTTCTGCAGTCCCCTGAATTTTGAGATTCGTGGGATGAATGAACCACCCTCTTAGTTTGGACTTTAACCAAGACATGTCTAGGTTTATTTGTGTATAGAAGAGAGGACCAAAAGCTCTTCTCTAAGCACCAGATCTTAATGCTAATCTTTTGTATTGCTGTGACTGACCTTCTTGTTTGTTTAATACTGGCACGCCCCTAAACTTAATTAGGAAGTTAGATTTTCCAGTTGTTATTCTGTATCTTTATAGCATGGTGCTGAGGTTTGTGTACCCCAACTTGATCGCTAATTTGCATTAAACTTTCCTAACTTTACACACTGATTCCTGGTCCTTATTGTGTAGCTAAATGGGTTATACTATTAATTGAAATTGATTGATGACATTTTAACTCCCTTCACCTGTCAGTCGGGAAGAAAGGTCCATCGGAGGACGAATGATAAGAGGGTTGACTCAAATGCTGCATCAACTTGGTAGTAGAGGATAGTTTTCCCCTGATGTGAGGGTGTTCTATTTAGAAAAATTCTAAGCCCAGTCCAAACCCCAAAAGCCCATAGTTCAGTTGAAGGACTGATGAAGTTCCAATGTTGTAGCAGAGAAGGGGTGTATTAATAGGGTAGCCGTTCTAATTAATTATGCTTAGATTGCAGTATTTGGCAGTAGCTGTGTGGTGTTCTGCCAAGATGATTTAAGTTGTTGTGTGAATGTGGCGCTTGATGCAGAGAAGTTGAAGTGGTTATCGGGTCTGTCATGGCCTCAGATCCCAGAATAGAGAGACTAAGCATCAAGTTGTCAGTGTAGAAAACACTCAGTGTAGTTGTCTGCTGTGTTGTGGTGCTGATCGTGAGACGTCATTGACAGCATTATTGAGATAGGGACTTTATCTTTGTGTGATTGTGGGGTATGGTTGGTATAGTTGATCTCAGTGTGCTGGACAAAACTGTATCAATGCAGGTGAGACCCCACTGGTCAAAGTTTCTTTTGAAGTGAACATCAGAGTAAGCCAGAAATTGGTGCTCTGATCTGGTTCTTGTGAGTATAAAAATCTATAATTTCAATAGAGGAGCAGACAGTTAGTTGTTGAAATTGCTTAATTTGATTGTGCTTAAACTGCTGAGAAAACGCAGCGGCGGGCGACACAAACAAAAGTGGTGAGGCTGGTGGAGGAAGTGTGGGGGGAGAGTGCGGGTGGGGGAGCGCGGAGTAATAAGAAAACAAATAAGACTTACGTGCCTCTGCTGGCAGCCTCACACCTCAGTGTTCCTCTGCTTCTGGTCCCAGCAGACAATAGGACAGCTTCAGAGACTCCTGTGCAATCCCCACATTGCTCTCATGCTATTACCAATAGCATGAGAGCAGCGTGGGGATTGTCCTAAGCAGGCTGGATTAATGCTCACTCAGGTACAGAGAGACTGTGCTGTATTTCCAGTTGATTTGGAGAAACCTAACTGTGCATGTCTGTTTGGCCGGCCTAAGATGGCCGGCCAAGCAGACATGCGCACTTAGAGTGCACATACCACTTAATTCCTCCTTCCTCCCTCCCATGGCCCGGCCCGCCATTCCCTACACACGCTGGCTCAGCCAGCAGCTGAAAAATAAAATCATAGTAAAATATTATTTTATTTTTCAGCTGCTGGCTCTGAGTCAGTGAAGCAATGCTCCTTCACCATAGCAGAGTAACCGCTGCTCAGAAAACAGCCTAATGAAATTCTACGGGAGGGTGAGGTGTTGCAAGGAATGAACAAGATTAATGTCACAATGTGCCATGCTGGTATTGCTCGGTTGGTGTGAAGCCACACTGGTATTAGGCTATGTCATAGACAGCCACACCAGTACTGGTTGTGATCGCTGTACAGATAATCATTTCTCTGTTTAAATGAAGAGCCATTTGTGAAACTTGAATATTTTGATAAAAAATTAAATTCTTTAAAGCTCTACAAAGTCTAATGAAAGGAGATGTGACTATACCCATTAGAAAGGGGGAAGAGGCACCACCCGAAGGTACAACAGATCATATTATGGCAATAGATGTCAGTCTTCACACATGTATTTGGCTTTTAACAATGGCATAAGATCTCTGAGAAAGATGGCTCTTTGACATTTCCCTGTTATGGGACATTTAATTTGAGAATCATCGAACATTTAGGAGGACATAGTATGACATGAAACAGCTTCCTAGACCTACACAATACAAAGCACTTAATGCCTGGGAACATACAGTTCATCTTAGGCAGAGAGAGAGATTTCAGGAAGTGTCAAGAAATCCATACACACTTGTGGGAATGCTAGATGGGATGTAAAACAGAAATCTTGGAGAAACAATATTATAGATTATATCCTGCATTAACGAGTGTGAAAGAATGGAAAGGTAAACTAAAGGATGAGCAAAAGAAGAAAGAGACAGATGACACAAAGAATGCAGCAGAAGACAGTGATAGCGATTCAAATGAGGACTTTATACACAAATTATTGTTAAACTGACACCACCATACAATGCAACTAAAACTGGAGAAGCAAGTAATATACATACAGGTGAAACTTTAGACGTGCCTATGGCACCAGTAAATCTGAATTCTAATCCAATGGGAGAAGTTCAAGAATGAGAGTCCCTTCAAATGCACTTGCCCTAAATTCCCCTGATGCACTGACTGTTCCTGTTGCAATTGGTCCTGCAGTTCCTTTGTATAACCCTGGAATAGTTAGAAATACTACACATACATACTTTGGCTGTTCCCACTGGGATTTAGTACTTCAGGTAGCAATTCTGTGGGCTCAACAATGAGACAAATTTCTCAAACTCCTTTGGTTCCACCACAAGGGAATTCTCCAGGTGCTGTGAGTGCAGACCATACATTGAATCGGACAGGGTTTGATCCAAATGGAAGGTTTTCCCAAAGATCACCACCATTTTTCATGCCAAACACTAATGTGCTTCCAAGTACCCCAAGGACAGAAATGCCTTTGGGTTTGCCAAATTCAGACATGTCCCTTTTGAATTCGTGACCTGATATAAATCGTGGGTCAATTTAGAGGAGAGATAATTCTTAATACTCTTAATACACCAGTAGAATAACCAGGTTCTACTGCCAGAGAACTCGATGAATGGTTCAGAGGTGTAAATACCCCAACTAGCGGAAACCTCGAAACAAGTGGAAGGGATACGCACGTCCCAGAGAGAGAGAAACAACACTAGATGAGTCAAAATTGAAATTAGAATTGGAACAATGATACTGGGAACTCTTGACATGTCCAGCTTAAATGTCTATTGAGATGATTCGCTATTGTTCATGTCTAAAGACATTACTAGATGTGCAGGACATGCTCATGAAAGTTTGTTGGAATTAGTTCATAGATATGAAATTGACTAACAGAAATCTAAAGCCCTCCAGAGAAGTTACAGTTTAATCTTTAGTGACCAAGATCTTGCTAATTTGAGACTACCAGGATTGAAGTTACAGATCAAACCATTAATTGCCTATTTTCAAATATTGAGTGAATTGGATAGATGGGAAGACAAATGGGCAAAGAAAAGGGAAGTTTAGAAAGTTAGCATAGAACTACCTCCAACTGAAGCTGAGGAAGAGGACGAGGATATACACATTTCCTATGAGAGAAGTGCCTGGTGGAGGTTATGTACACATACCTTGGAGCAGGACTGACCTCGCATCATTCACAAGCGATTTTCTGAAATTGAGAGAAAAGAGAACCCAGTGGAAGGGGCAGACAGTTTGATTTGTTTGTAAAGAAATCAAAGGTTCTGTGGAATGATTTGAATGCCTTATTTAAAATTGTGGTTCCTTGTGACTTGTGTGTCGAATGTAAAGTTGCTGTGGATTGGCCCAAAAGGGAGCTGTAGAGACATCCCATATCACATGCTCCTACATCAGTGGTGATGAAAAAGTATAATCAGGTGATTCCATTTTTTAAATCGAAAATATCTCCTAAAGATATTGATTGGGTTAAAATTGACAGAATAACCCAAGAGATCAAAGAAACAACACATGCTTATTATGAGAGATTATTACAGGCATTTAAGCAATAAAGGGAACAACGATGATTGAGGCAAACAACATAGGACATTTTGTGTACATGTTTATGCAGGGATTGAAACCTGAGATTAGTTTGATGATTTCACTGCACTTGATTTGTTGGCAGAGTAAGCCCACTAATGAGATATTGCAATATGCAAAATATTGCAGCGATGAATTGGAAATTACAAATAATAAATCGAAGGAGAAGCTAATGTTAGCCCAGATGAAAGCTGTACAGTGAGGTCTGCATCAATAGTTTCTTGGGAATGATGGTCCCATGCTCCCTGTTGACGTTGTTGCATTAACAGAGAGCTCCCTTGATGCAATGTGGTGATGGGTTTCAACTGCAAGGTAGAGGTCGTGGTGTTCCAACAGATCCACCTGAGGCAAGTTGGAAAATTGGAAGCGGGAATGTTGATTTAATGCTGTTAACATGGCAAATGGGAATCAGGTTCAGTATGGTGGATTTGTTTATTTCAAGGTAATAATATGGCGCAGGCACAGCAAGTACAGAGACAGAGAGTACAAAACTACAAAGTGCCCAAAGCTCAGATAATGCAGGTTCCACAAGCCAAGCTGCCACAACAAAATGTGAATGTTCAGAGATTTAAATCGAATCAAATTCCCAGAGGTAAACACTAATCCTTTTGTGAATCAGGGTACATCTCAACCGTACTCTCTGATACAGAGAGATGAGGATTGCAGCTTTGCCTGTTGCAATGACGGGGCATGAGAGGGGAGGAGGAGTGCATGCTTGTGGTAAAATTAAAGGTAGACCAGAGAAGTATATTTGTGAATGACGAGGTGAATGGTTATTCCATTTCAATTTTGATAGACACTGGTGCTACCCACTCTACTGCGAGAACAGTAGAAATTCCCAACCTACGCCTCTCGGGAAAAATAAATCAAGTTGTTGGCTTTGCATCAAATGACTAGCCCTGCTTCACAAGCAGTACCTGTAAAAACTGCAATGAGCCAAATAACTACAGGCTCATCTCTCGCATTCGCTTTCCTGCCAATATTGTGGAGAAGGCAATTAACAAAGAACTTACTCTCTTTCTGGAAACCAATAAACTTCTGGACTATACACAATTTGGTTTTCCGGGGTCAACACAGTACTGAATCTGCTCTGATAGTGGCCTCGGAGCAACAGAGAGCTGTTATGGACAGGGGCAGTAGTGCGGCATTGATATTGGTAGACCTCTCTGCCATATTTGATATGGTAAGTCATGGGGGACTGATTGCCCATCATAACTTAATGGGCATCAGGAGTTCTGCTCTTGCTCTGCTAAAATACTTTCTACCCTAGAAAGAGAAATCTGTTTCTATGGATGGCTACACCTCAGGTTCTTTTTCCCTTCCATGTGGGGTGCCTCAGGACTCGTCTTTGAACCCAACATTTTTCAATTTGTATGGTACGTCCTTAGCTAATCTCATAAAAAAATGTGGGTTCTCTGTACTAAGCTATGCAAATGGAACCCATATTGTGGTTGCCATATCCGGAAACCAGAAAGTCGCAGCTGCCATCTTCCACAGCTGTATGCAGCACTAAGGGGTTCCTCTCTCTTTTTCAAACATTATCTGTACAACCAGTTGGTTGGAGAGGAGTTTTGTCTCGTATACTCTGATTTACAGAGAAATAGTGGGTTGATAGTCTACAACCACTGTACATTATGGATAAACTTAAAACCTTCGGGTTTTCAGATGACCAATATAATAGACTAATGAACCTTAACCCGAGGGCAGGTGGTACAAAAAGTCTAAACAACAGCAGCCATGAACAACTGGTGAATATTCTTAACTTAAAAAAGAAGTTAATCAGAACGGAACTTCACGCAGAGTTTCTCATAGACTACCTGAAATCAGGAGTCATACCGATTGGCCTTCAAGTACGGAATGAACCAGGTCTCTTTGACGAACATCCCAAATACATCGAGACCAGGACATTGATAGCCAATTGTTGCAGCCGCGATTGGTTAATATTAATCATAGAAACGGCACAAGAGATCATAGACATAGAGAAACAAGAAATAGACAAATTGGAAACTCAATTACAACAGTCACCAGCACTTGAGGACGCTAAAAAGAAACTTGAAGAAATTAACCATGATGTAGATGGTTATAGGGAATACCTTACTAATAAGAAACTCAGAAAATTTAAAAAGGATGTAGAAAAGTATTCAGAAGAGGTAGTTTATCCCTATACTAACAAAGACTATTACACCAACAAAAATTAACCCGGGGGGAAAGACCCTATCACCAAAGACCCATCTACTCTAGAGGGGGAGGTAATAGAAGGATTACATTCTCCGAAACCTCTGGGTCGGGCAGTGAAGAAGAGCCAGATAGACCGCAGGAGAATAGTATTGGTCATAACTTTGATCGGGAGTCTTTTTTAGAGAGACGCCCAAACCGGGGACAAAGGAATTTCAGGGGTTACAACCGTCAAGAACCCCCCCCCCGGAACCATCCACCTCAAAACAGCATGAAAGAATATATTGCAACCAGAAGCAAGCAATATTGGAGGTAGGCGAATTCCCCATAGTTAATCTGTCGAACAGGGCATTAACGAGTGTTGAACAAGACGTACTCCAAAAAGGGTTCAGTTTTGCGCCAACCAACGTTTATTCACTCTTCAATTTGGAAAGTGATCAAACATTTCTTTTTAGAAAGATAAGATTAAATAAATTCTTTGAAAATAGAGACTACACACCTCCCGAGAGCATCACAGGATTTAAACTAAAATCCACCTTTCTCCCTGGCCTTAACCAATTAGACAAAAATGTAGAAATCTTTGAACATATTGTAGAGATAGATATTAACGATTCAGAAAAGGGGGTGGTGATGAACAGAGTGTCTGAATTAAGCAGACCAATCTTACCCAGTCCAAAGATCAGGGCTTGATCCATCACCGTTATTTAGCTCACTGCACCATCCCAGCTCAGAACCTGGCTATATGCAAATCAGTCTGTCCCTGGCCCAGTGCATCATGGGAACAAGGCAGACTAAACTACCAAGCCAATTCTTCACCAGAAAGGAGACAAGCTTCCGGGGACCAGTTTCTGGCATTTCAGCTGTCGTCGGCCCGGCTTGCTTGAATCCTGATGGTGCAGTGAGCAAGGGACTCATGTCTGAGTATACCCTGCCACACCTATAGTGGCCAAAAACGATTCAGAAAAGGGGGTGGTGATGAACAGAGTGTCTGAATTAAGCAGACCACTCTTAACCAGTCCAAAGATCAGGGCTTGATCCATCACCGTTAATTAGCTCATTGCACCATCCCAGCTCAGAACCTGGCTATATGCAAATCAGTCTGTCCCTGGCCCAGTGCATCATGGGAACAGGGCAGACTAAACTACCAAGCCAATTCTTCACCAGAAAGGAGACAAGCTTCCGGGCACCGGTTTCTGGCATTTCAGCCGTCGTTGGCCCGGCTTGCTTGAATCCTGATGGTGCAGTGAGCAAGGGGCTCATGTCTGAGTATACCCTGCCACACCTATAGTGGCCAAAAACGATTCAGAAAAGGGGGTGGTGATGAACAGAGTGTCTGAATTAAGCAGACCACTCTTACCCAGTCCAAAGATCAGGGCTTGATCCATCACCGTTATTTAGCTCACTGCACCATCCCAGCTCAGAACCTGGCTATATGCAAATCAGTCTGTCCCTGGCCCAGTGCATCATGGGAACAGGGCAGACTAAACTACCAAGCCAATTCTTCACCAGAAAGGAGACAAGCTTCCGGGGGCCGGTTTCTGGCATTTCAGCCATCGTCGGCCCGGCTTGCTTGAATCCTGATGGTGCAGTGAGCAAGGGACTCATGTCTGAGTATACCCTGCCACACCTATAGTGGCCAAAAACGATTCAGAAAAGGGGGTGGTGATGAACAGAGTGTCTGAATTAAGCAGACCACTCCTACCCAGTCCAAAGATCAGGGCTTGATCCATCACCGTTATTTAGCTCACTGCACCATCCCAGCTCAGAACCTGGCTATATGCAAATCAGTCTGTCCCTGGCCCAGTGCATCATGGGAACAGGGCAGACTAAACTACCAAGCCAATTCTTCACCAGAAAGGAGACAAGCTTCCGGGGACCAGTTTCTGGCATTTCAGCCGTCGTCGGCCCGGCTTGCTTGAATCCTGATGGTGCAGTGAGCAAGGGACTCATGTCTGAGTATACCCTGCCACACCTATAGTGGCCAAAAACGATTCAGAAAAGGGGGTGGTGATGAACAGAGTGTCTGAATTAAGCAGACCACTCTTACCCAACATGGTCCATGTTTAAAGCGTTTTAAACATGGACCATGTTTTAAACGCTTTCATAATATCTTAAAATGTTTGTTGCATTCCAACAGGCAGGCTGCATGAAGCGAAATTAAATGTTTCATTAAACAACACAGAGTGCGTGTGCATTAAATAATTACAAATGATTAAGCCAGTGCGTCATTTAAGCACAATGCGCGCTGTCACCAACCAATCGGATGTCCTTGGCTGGGGGATTTTAAAAGTGGTGGGCAGTAAATTTTAGATACGAAATGGCAATACACACACAGAAAGCGCAGGTCTCAGTCTTCAACACAAGTTCAGTGCTGATGTGTGAAGCGGTTTCAGGGCCTAATTATTTTTTTTTTAAAGGGTGCCCGGTCCAAAACTTTTGTCTAGCAGCCACAGCCGCATCTGTAGAATGTCAGGTGTGCAGAATACGAAAGCTGTGTAGTTCTGACTTAATTTCATGCCTCTTTCATACCCCACCAGACACTCTCTGCCCCTTCATTTCATTCTGATACAAAGAGACCTGGTGGGTTACAGCCACGTCCAATTGAACAGATACTACTACATCATCCACACAAACCATCTGCATGTTTTTTTTCAAACAAAGGAAGGGCTTATGTGATTGAAGGCACTAGAAGAGATATGGTTCGGGTGTTTGTCCACCCAAAAAGTAGGATTCCTACTAGTACATGAATTTTAGCGAACACCTCAAAATACGCTAAGATTACAGGCCCACCTGGTAAAATTGCAGGCCCACCAGTTCACATGGCTGGAAAAGTAAAATTTCAAGTCCCAGAATCCAAACTGGTGTTGGTGAAAGCACCTGGGCTCGATGACAGTAAATATCATGACAATGGCCTCGACAGTCATGATGATGATGTCCGCTTTGCAGTTTTGATAGATTATAACTGTGTGTGCAGTCATGCCCGTTGTGCAAAGACATGCTTTTTACGTCTGGGCTCTTCCACTACACAGCAGCCCACCAATGAAACAAAGCAGGTTACAAAAAAACAACCATATTCCAATACTAAAAATTATTCCTCTGTCAATTAGGTGTTTTCTTTCTTTAGATGAGCACAGCCCTACTGTGCTTCCGGTGGCAAAAATGCACCCCTGTTCTGTCATCACTACATTGAAAAACTACAGCTACCTGTTAATTTCTGACTATGAATTAATGAGGCTGGTGCTAAATATACTACAGGTTTTTCAGCGTATAGTGTTGACCAATAACAACTGAGCGCATGTGTGCATTGTCAATTTAAATAAATGTGGAAAAATACTAGCTGTAGCGCCGTCTTTTGCTTGTGGCAAAAATAAATGTGGATAAATACAGAAAAAATGCCCGAAAAATAAATATGGATAAATACAGACGGAAATGGCAAAAAAATAAATACCATAAAACCGGGAGCCCTATTTATAATAAAACTGCCACCAACAAATTTAACAATAATTTAACAAGTGAACAAAGACAAGCCCTAGCAAATCTACAGAAATGCGACAAGCTAACCATAAAGCCGGCAGACAAAGGGGGAGGAGTGGTAGTTTTCGATACCCCAAAGTACGAGAGTAAAATCCGAGATCTTTTAAATGTAGAGGAACATTACAAGAAGACAAGATTTACAGAACTTGGTACACTGAAAACAGAAGTCACCAACCTCTTAAATAGGGGAAGAGAGGAAGGTCACATTAGTGATAACGAATATAAATTTTTCCTTAACAACCACCCAGTTATCCCAGCAATTTACGGACTCCCCAAAATTCATAAAATTTAGAAAATCCTCCTATAAGACCTATTATCAGCGGAATCGGTTCTATTCTTGAGCCCTTGAGCCGCTACGTGGATTTCTTCCTTCAGCCGATAGTAAAAAAACAGAGATCTTACCTAAAAGACACAATGCACGCAATCACAACTTTTGAAGGTAGAGGGTTCAATAAGGCGACCCAATTTTTGGTCGCCTTAGATATGGAAGCCCTCTACACGAACATACCCCAAAATGATACCATAGAAGTAATAGCTTCTATTCTAGAGAGGGAAGATTTGAAAAGGGGTAACAGCCGTTTCATCATGTCCTGTATCTACCTGATCTTGAAGAAGAATTTCTTCCTCTTCAAAGATGAGCTCTATCTCCAAGTTAAGGGGACCAGCATGGGGGCCACATGTGCCCCCAGTCTGGCATGTTTGTACGTGAGCAACTTCGAGGAGAGGCATATCTACAATGAGGTTGCCCCGTACTTTGAGAACATCGCTATATAGATGATATCATCTTCATCTGGAGCGGTGCCAGTGAGGACCTTGTTTGTTTCTTAGAATGGCTTAACCTTGGTGATCCCAATCTTAAGTTCACGGGACACCATAGCAATCAAAAAGTCGAATTCCTTGATATTATAATTAAGGAAGAGGAGGGTATTCTAAAAGTAGAATTATTTACTAAAACTACAGATAAGAACACTCTCCTCCTCTACTCAAGTAACCACCCCAAAGCTCAAAAAGACAATGTACAATTCGGGGAGTTCTTGAGACTTAGAAGAAACTGTACAAACGTAGACGATTTTTACAAACATGCAGAGAACACTAAGATCAAACTGAAAAACAGAGGCTATCCAAACAAATTGATCAAACATGCACTTAAACGTGCACGGTTTTATGATAGGGACAGTCTGCTAGACCCACAAAGAAAGACAAACAAAAATAACATACCCCTAGATAGGATAGTATTCGTCACGCAATACTCTCATGTGAGCAACCAAATCAAAAACATTGTCAATAGACACTGGAAAACCTTGAACCACAATAGTGAAACCCAACTTAACAAACGATTGTTCTCGTTCCGCCGGAACAAAACAATAAGGAACAGTCTAGTACACACGTACAAAATTCCAACAGAGAACCAACGTACCCTGTCGGGCAACCTGGTTTCAGGAAACTACAAATGCGGAACCTGTTCGGTTTGCCCCCAATGCATCATAGGCAACAACTTTGAATACAACAGCAAGAAACTCATACCGTCACCTTTTAACAACTGCTGTAGTCAGAATGTGGTATACCTACTGTTGTGCCCATGTAACTTGGGTTACGTTGGGGAAACTAGCAGAGAATTGAGAACACGAGTCCTAGAGCACAAATCTGCGATACGCACTGAAAAAAGTAATGCGCCCCTAACAGAACACTTCAAAACTATGATCCATTCCTGTGACAATATCAGGTGGTTCATATTAGAGAAGATTAGGATAAACAGAAGAGGAGGGGACATTGAGAGAATTAGAAAAGTCAGGGAACAATGGTATTTCTGTTACCTAAACACCATAGTTAAAGGCCTGAACACTCGGGAAGATTGGGCAAAGTGCTTGTAACTGCTTCCATACCGTTTGTACTACGAGGTCAACTGAATGGAAGTATTACATCTCGCAGACACATTCGCTGTAGGCCTAATGTATCTTTAAACCATCCTCCCAATCTTAGTTATACAGATTTAGAGACAACTGACACTAGTTTACAATCTTGTAGCAATATTGTGGAATATCAATCTGTATTCATCCAACAGCATTTTGTTTTAAAAGCAAAACTTAACTCACAGACACATTAGCCGTGTACTGTGGGATTCTGCTATCCAAGCAAATCCTTACACTGTGGAAGAAACTATCATACCGCATGTAAAAGTAAGAGGGCAAGCTCTGAACCAATCCAAACTTTACACTTATTACGGCAAGTCCCCTTTAAAATCTTCACCAACACGGATACACGGCAACACGCGGACGTAACAGCGGAGGACCACAGAGGCAACCACATTCTTGTTAAGGGGTGGGACCCTGACTTATCCAGCCCAGCCAATCAAATTGTAGCAGCAGAAGGCGCAAGATGCAAATCTTCATGCTCCCAGCCCCGACCGTGCGATGGACCCATTAGTGATGTACTCCAGCCCAATCGCGAGATCGTTTAGTGTATTTAAATACCGGCGGGAAGCCGTGTTTGTTGTATTCAAAACGGAACCCCCATTATCAGCGGGAGCGGTTCTCCCTCAGAGGTAAGACTCTTGCCCGTGCAATTTCTGGAGGAAGAGAGAGTAGCGAGCCTTCTTTTTTCATCTTTAGTCAGTTCTTTGACTGTAATCAACAAGTTCTTTTGGGAAACCTTTACGGTTACAGAGTATTGTGCCACAAGCAACAGTGCCCACTTTGGCCAATTCCTTGAACAACCGCACACCAGTGTAGAAGTTATCTACATATAAATGGTGGCCTTTGTTAAATAATACTCTACCTAGTTCCCACACAATTTTCTCAGTCACTCCAAAAGTGGAAGGACAACCAGGGGGGTTAATGCTGGACTCCTTACCGGTGTACACCCTGAAATTACAGACATATCCAGTCCCACTGTCACACAGCATATACAGTTAAATTACATAGCGTGCCCTCTTACTAGGAATGTATTGCCTAAAAACCAAGTGGCCCTTGAACAATACCAAAGACTCATCCACTGCTATTTCTTTACCAGGAGCATAGATCTCATAAAAACGATCAACAAAGTGACCAAGGACAGGCCGAATCTTAAAAAGACGGTCACAATCAGGGTGATCTTGTGGCAACGCTAAACCATTATCGACAAAATGCATCAGCAGAAGCAAATACCGATCAAGACTCATGACTGCTGGAAATCAAGGGACTAGTGGACCAATATGAAGACATTGATGGCTTCCTTAGCAAGCCCATCAAAAAAGTTGATCCCAAAAACTTCTTCATCTCTTCAACATTTGTGGGAGTCCACCAGGCACCAGGTAGCTCTAGAATGGGGCTTAAGGCTGGCACTGTTGTCCCTCAAAAACTGTTCTGCATACAAATGAGTCTGCTCTACAATCTCTGCCAAAAACACATTGTCCATAAACAACTGAAAACATTTATCGGTAGAAAATTCTCAGTATTCACTCTACACCCTGGAACACCAGTAAAGTCTGGCAATGCCGGCTGCACCATGCCAGGGGCAACCCAGAGGCCATCACTATCAACGGGAAGTGCAGCCGCCCTATCCTGCAGCCCAGATGCCTCTTGCTGCACTACACCAACGGGAAGCCTAGCAGCCTCAGATACTTCTTGCTGCACTACACCAATGGAAAACCTAGCATCCCCAGAGGCCTCTTGCCGCACTACACCAACGGGAAGCCTAGCAGCCACCGATGCTCCTTTCTGCACTACACCAACGGGAAACTTAGCAGCCCCCGATGCCTCTTGCCGCACCTCACCAATGGGAAGCCTAGCAGCCCCAGATGCCTCTTGCTGCACTTCGCCAACAGGAAGCCTAGCAGACCCAGATGCCTCTTGCCGCACCACAGCAATGTGAAGCCTTTTGGGCGCAGCCTGCAGCCCAGATGCCTCTTGCCGACATACACCAAAGGGAAACCTTTGCGGCCCTACGATGCAGCCCAGATGCCTCTTGGCCCACTACCGGCACATCAATGTCCTCCTCTTACACAGGCACTTCATCAGCACTAGAAGAAGCTTCATCATCCGATGATTCCATGTGAAGAGAAAACTCACTGCCTGAATCTTCCCCTCCTACCTCTGCCTCCGAATCAGAGTCAGTCTCTGAACCAAGGTCAGAGGAAGACTCAAAAAGCATACCAACAACCTGCTGAGCAGTAATCCTGCAGCTAGCCAATATCCTTACTAAGAAAGGAGACTGCACAAACAAGTCAACAACAACCAACACTGTGCAAAGTAAGTAGTAAACAAGGTAAGGCTTTAACACAAACATCTATACACTCCAAAACAGTATAACTCTTACCACAGATAGCTACACTCACCAGCACCTACTCTGCTGAGACACAGCAAAAAGCAATGACATCCCACTAGAAAGAAAAAAAACAATTACACATTAGACAACAAAGTACACATCAAGCACTAATGCAAAAACGATTTTGACAATCAAAACACAGAAGCCAAATAAACTGATATTACTACACCATTTACAAAAACACATTCAACTAGGGAAATTAAACTACTTTAGAGTAAATAGTACAAAATACATTCACTTACCAAGTACATGCAACTACACAAGCTGCAAAACCATCTCTAACAGAAACGCAACCTACAACAATCCAAACAGCAAAAGCCTTGAACTAGAATGAAATAGAGAAATAAAAAATTACTATTACATTTCACAAAAAATATAACAATTAAAAATAGGGCTGAGACCAATGGGGATTAGGTGAGGTTTTCCACCAAGACACTGGTTATATTTTTGGATGTTTTTTTCTGCCAGCCCTCTTTGGTGCCAGTTGGTCTTTTGTCCTTACTGTACCCCCCTTACCCGGGGGCAGTAAGGACAAAAAAAGACCGACTGGCACCAAGGGCGCGGGGGGGGGGGGGGGTCGGGCAGAAAAAACATCGAAAAACATAATCACCTTTGGAAGCGAACCTTGCCCAAGGGCTCACTTCCACACACTACAAACCACAATCCCTAGGGCCTAGTGGGCCGGAAAGGCCAATAAACAGCCAGAAAATGCGCAGATTTTCCCCCGGGAGGGCAGAAAAACATTCCTAAAAAATCTCCCCTCTAGGAAGTGACCCTTGCCCAAGGGGTCGCTTACATTACAAACATAATGGCCCCAAAACAATCCTTGGTGCCTAGTGCCAAACAGCCAAAAACACGGGCAGATTTGCCCCCGGGCAGGCAGAAAATTAAAAAAATTATTTTGGCCCCCACCTGGAAGCGTCCCTTGCCCAAGGGGTCGCTTCCTACTTTCTAAAATTAAAACCCTGGTGCTAGTGGCGTTTTTCTGCCCCGCCCTGGGGGCAAAATGGCCAAAAAAGCGGGCCGATTTGCCCCCGGGGAGGGCAGAAAATCAAAAACTAATTAGGCCCCCACCTGGAAGCGACCCTTGCCCAAGGGGTCGCTTCCTACAATCTAAAAAAACATCCCGGGTGCTAGTGGTGTTTTTCTGCCCTCCCTGGGGGCAAAACGCCCCCAAAAAATGGGCCGATTTGCCCCCATTGGGGTCGCTTCCCACAATCTAAAATTTCATCCCTGGTGGTAGTGGCGTTTTTCTGCCCCCCCCCTGGGGGCAAAACGGCCGAAAAAACGGGCCAATTTGCCCCATGGGGGGGGGGGCAGAAAAACAAAACCTAATTAGGCCCCCACTTGGAAGCGACCCTTGCCCAAGGGGTCGCTTCCTACAATCTAAAAAAACATCACTGGTGCTAGTGGTGTTTTTCTGCCCCCCTGGGGGCAAAACAGCCAAAAAAAGAGCCAATTTGCCCCCAGGGAGGGCAGAAAATCAAAAACTAATTAGGCCCCCACCTGGAAGCGACCCTTGCCCAAGGGGTCACTTCCTACAATCTAAAAAGAATCCCTGGTACTAGTGATGTTTTTCTGCACCCCCGGGGGCAAAACGCCCCCAAAAAACAGGCCGATTTGCCCCCAGGGGGGGGCAGAAAAACAAAAACTAATTAGACCCCCGCCTGGAGGCGACCCTTGCCCAAGGGGTCGCTTCCTACAATCTAAAATATCATCCCTGGTGCTAGTGGCGTTTTTCTGCCCCCCTTGGAGGCAAAACGGCCGAAAAAACGGGCCGATTGGCCCCCAGGGGGGGCAGAAAAACAAAAACGAATTAGGCTCCCACCTGGAAGTGACCCTTGCCCAAGGGGTCGCTTCCTACAATCTAAAAATAAATCCTAGGTGCTAGTGGGGGCATTTCGTCATGGGATTCCCATGGGGAGGCCGGGGGTGGCAGCGGAACCTCTTCCGCTCTCATCTCCCTTTGTGGGGGCGAAATCAGACACCTGCGGGGGAGCGCCAGAGCTTCCCCCGAGGGTGGGGTCCATGACAAGCAGGATTCTTCAACAGCACACTTCCACTGTGTGCCATGACGAGTCCAGCTCGTCATCAGCAGGGAAGGGGTTAAATAGAAGATTTGAGATCTCTCCTAAAACATGCCCTAATTTTTCTTTCTACAACACTAACCATAATTTCTATGACAAAATGAACCCCCTTATTTTGTTCCTTTTTAAATTAAATGTTTTAAGTGTTACCAGTTTATTCCAATCTAGATGGCTTCAGGTGTGCCATACTTTTGTCATTAGTAAGGCTGTTAGCGCTCTAGTTGTTCTTTAGAACACTCTGGGAAGGAGCAGTAGAACACAAAGCAATCAACTGACAGGCTGCTCCTGTTGAAATATAACAGGAAGATGTTTGAGATCTCACTTAAAACATGCCCTAATTTTTCTTTCTACAACACTAATCATAATTTCTATGACAAAATAAAACCCCCTTATTTTTTTCCTTTCTAAATTAAATGTTTTAAGTGTTACCAGTTTATTCCAATCAAGATGGGTCCAGGTGTGCCATAATTTTGTCATAAGGTAGACTGTTAGCGCTCTAGTTGTTCTTTAGAACACTCTGGGTAGCTGCAGTAGAACACAAAAGAATCAAAAATTTGCAAGCATTCGCACCAAGAATTTTCAATTCTATTAAGGACACGGAGGCGAGGATTATGCTTCTCAATCTTTACTGAAAAATCACAGCAGCCAATGAAAATGAATATTTTCTTGTATAACAGTATAAACAAACTACAATGCCCATGATGCACATATATTAGCCACGCCTCCATCGTCCATAAGAACCCTCTGCGTGGACCCATCTTCCTCTTTCTTTGCCGAGAACACAAGTCCAAACGATAACTTGAATAACTGTACAATCTCCTCCAATGTGGAAGAATAATCAGTCATCAGGCATTAGCTCTTGCCAGCCATCTTCGTTTAATCAGACTTCTTGTCTGATCCTGAAACAAAGGAAATGAAACAACAGTAACTACTGACTAAACCAATACATTATCAGAATATATGGGCGGGTGAGCTTGTTACTGTTAACTAAGCCGGGTGGGATAATCCTCGCCTCCGTGTCCTTAATAGAATTGAAAATTCTTTCTGCGAATGCTAGCAAATTTTTAATTCTATTACAGGACCGGAGGCTTCAGATTATGCTAGTTTAACGTTCATTAAAAACCACAGAAGTAATATCACCCACCGGCGTATAATAAAATGTTTTAAAAATTGACTCAGAGGACCAATCTGCACAACGCATAATGTCCTGAATGTTAGAACCCATCATGTACGATTTTGACGCCATAGCGCCTCTTACTGTATGAGCAACAAACATTTGAGTGTCAATACCAGCGTCTTGCATTACAAAATGAAGCCATCTGGCAATGGTGGCGGCCGCCACTGGTTTAAATGGTTTCTGCAGTGCAATCAACAGCTGAGAACAACCTTGAGGCCTCAAAGCCTTCATACAGTCTTCATACGTTTTTAAACACTGTACCACACATAGTTTTTCATTTTCTGGAAAAGCATTATAATCAATATGACGAGACAATGTTTTAGTACGTCCAGTAATAGTGAATGAAACCCCTTCAGGGGTAAATACTATACCTGTAACGTAGAGTGCTCTCACATCCGATGAACATCTGCACGACAACAGGCAAAGCAACATAGCCAGCTTGGCTGATAACTGTTTCCTAGATAAGAGTGCATTAATAGGCCACTTGTTAAATAAGGAAATTACTAAAGAAACGTCCCACAGACCCGTATATTTGGGTTTAGGTGCGTTAGCAACCCTAATTCCCTTGAGGAGTTTGCATACTACCGGGTGCATACCCACCGGTTTCCCGTCTATTTGGGTATGCCCAGCCAAAATGGCCGATCAAAAATTGTTTACCGATCGGTAAGCCAGACCGTCTGCCCCCTTGTCTGACAAAAAATTCAACACGTGGGATAAGTCTGCCCCCACGGGATCCAAATGTCGTTCCACACACCAATCCACCTAGTTCTTCCAGGCTGAGGAATACCGTTTTCTGATAGAAGGTGCCCAGGCCTGTCTGATAAATTCAGAAGTCCTGTGCGAAACCCCTGGCAGTGATTCCGATTCTGGGAGCAACCTGGGAAGGTCGCAACTCGACTATAACAACTTCGGGAACTACGGCTGGGACGTCCACCACGGCGTCACCAGGAATATCTCTGCCCGTTGCCAGATAACCTGTGTCATCACTCTGGGGATCAGCAAGAATGGGGGAAATGCATATTGGATCGCGCCCGACCAATCCTGTAGGAAGGCATCGGTCGCTTGTGCCATTGGATCCGGCCTCCAGCTGAAAAACTGAGGAATCTGGCATGTGAGCCTGGAGGCAAAGAGGTCTGTCTGGAAGGGACCCCAAATCGTCTGGAGCCACTGAAAGACTTTGGGAAGTAACTTCCAGTCGCGGTAATCCCTGAGATGCCTGGAGTTCCAATCCGCCACCTGATTGGACTGGCCAAGGATATATTCCGCCATTACTGAGATCTGGTTCGTGAGGCAGTAATGCCAAAAGTCCTTGGCTAGCTGCACAAGAAGAGACGATCTCGTGCTGCCCAACTTGTTGATATACCTCACCGCGGACACATTGTCCATGCGGAGGAGGATGCAACAAGAGGTCTGCCTCGGGGACAGTGTCCGAATTGCGAAAGACCCTGCGAGCAGTTCTTATCTGTTTATGTGCAAGGTTAATTCTTGTGGAGACCATCTGCCACCCGTGGAGATGTCCCCTCAACGCGCGCCCCAGCCCCATCGGCTGGGGTCAGACTCGATAACCACCTCTGGCTGTGAGCCGAATATTGCTCTGCCATTCCAGGCGTCTACGTGACCTAGGCACCATTGTAGTTCAGTCCTGACTTCTTGTGACAGCGGGATGGTGTCCGCATAGGACAGTCCTTTCTGAAGGTGCCTGATCTACAGACGCTGAAGAGCCCTGTAATGAAAAGGGCCCGGGAATATTGTTTGATTTGACGAGGCCAAAATCCCTACTACTCTGGCAATGGCCCTGAGTGTGACCGTCTGACTGTTCAACAACGTCAGGATTTCCTTCTTGAGGTCCCTCATTTTCGTCTTGGGAAGGCACAGCTGAGCTGACCGTGAGTCTATCGTAAAACTGAGGAAATCTATCAACTGAGTCGGAACAATCACAGACTTCTTTGGCTTGATTACAAATCCAAAGCTCTGAAGCAGCATTGCCGTGAGAACGAGGTGCTGCCGGAGTGTGGTTTGACTCTGTGCCATGATCAAGATGTCGTCTAGGTATATTATGAGCCATATTCCTCTCTCCCTTAGATGGGCGACCACTGGTTTCATCACCTTGGTGAAGCACCAAGGAGCTCAGAAGAGGCCGAAAGGAAGAGCCAAATATTCGTACTACCGACTGTTCCATCTGAACAGGAGGAACCTGCGGTGGAGAGGGAAAATTGGGATGGAGAGGTAGGCGTCCTTGAGGTCCAGCCGTACCAACCAATCTCCCTCCTGCAACAAATCTGCTAGAAGATGGATCCCCTCCATCTTGAAATGATTGTATGTAAGGAACTGATTGAATTCTTTGAGGTTCAGAACTAGCCTGTTGCCACCCCCTTTCCGCTGTACAATAAAAATGTTGCTGCAGAAACCGTGAGGCCCTTCGTTGCACTGAGCAATCGCACGCTTCTGCAGCAAATCTGCAATCTCCTCATCTATAAAACTGCGATCATTGAAAGGGAAAAATGGAGACCTGCTTGAAGAGTTGACTGCAACGGAGGAGAGTAAAACTCTAACGAAACCCTTGAACGGTTTGCAACAGCCAAGCGTCCTGAGTCAGGACCTGCCACTGTTTGAGACAATGTCGAGTACGACCCCCCCAAAGGAAGAAGAGACTGATCTACCACACTCACCTGTAGATTGTTGGGCCTTCAAGTTCGCCCTGTTGTTACCGGTCTGGAAACGTCCTCTGTTAAATCGTCTGCGTGAAGGGTAGAAGGTACCTCCACGGGTGGAGTCCCAATCTCCTCTTCCGCGACCGAAGTCGCTGCATTGGGAACCTTGCTGAAATCCTCATCCTGACGAGCAGCCCCCGCCTCGCCTGGCCTGATTAAAAACATTTTGGTTGTAGACTCTTTTAATACCACTTTGCGCCTTATCAAGGGAAGTAAACGTGCCGACGTACTTTTAGACGTCTTTCACAAAACGCTCTCCGAACAATTGACTACCCGCTAAGGGTCCCGGCTCAGCGTCCGTCAATTCTGTAAGGTTGCTGTCCATCCTAATTAACAAAGACTTGTGTCTCTCTGACAAGATCGCACAATTTGCATTCCCAATGAGGCATATAGCCCGTTGGGTCCAACCCGCAAGAATGTCCGGATCAATGGGAGCAGCGCTCTCCTTGGCCGCCAACGCCATTTCCAGTATCTTATCCAAAGGACCCACCACGTCTAACATCTTAACCTAGCATCAGCGCCACGCGTGGTCGATGCCACGTTTGGGGTCTTTTGAGAACTTCTTTAAGAACGTGAGGAGGCTCGCGTCAATTTCGGGCATTTCCGCCACCTTGTCCGGCAATTCCGGGCGTGGACACTCAGACCTGAGGCAATTGCGTACCTCTCTGGAAAACCCTTTCCTCAGATTCTCGTGGAGGTGGTATCCAGTCTGAAGACCGGGGATGGATAATCTCGGAAGGGTCGAAGGTAAAAGGGGTGTTGGAAGGCTCCACCGCTGGCTGGAGCGTAGTCTTCGCCTTTTTTGGGGGAGGAGGCTCCTCCGATGTATCCGTGTCGGTATCAGTATTAGTGGTAGTGATATCCGTGTCATCCTGTACTTTTGACATAGCGTTTGTTTTACCTCCTGCATAAGAATGTTCCGCTGTCCCACTGGCAGGCAGTGTCGATAGGGCCTGGGCATGGGCCATTGTTTTGGGTTAGCCGTGCCTGTGCCAGAAGTAGAAGCTTCAGACTTTCTCTTCTGTGGCTTTTTGTCATAGCCATGAGGTTTCGCAAAGCCCTCTAATTGTTTTCTGATTGGACGCAGGGCAATTGCTAGGGCTTGCTGCACGGTCTGAGGAACCGTGGTCTCCATTGCCTTGTTAACTGAAGATTGGACGGAGGCGTCCAAGCTTCCACGAGGTTATCCTCTAAGACAGCCTCCTGCTGTCCTTCACCCGCATCCTCATCATCATAGTATTCATCTGGGTACTGAACCCACTCTTCGATAGTTAAGGTGGAGTGAAGCAAGTAATAGAATAGCAATAATACGCTGAACAGCTATTATATCAACCACCAGGAGGGGTAATGGGGTGGGATCAGCCCACAAGCACACAATTTTAGTAATAAAGTGTTCCTAAACCCCCTCAGCAAAACTGTAATCCAATAGGTCAGTGACCTGGGCCAAATAATTATACCAAGAGCGCGATCTGCACAGAGAGGCAACCGATGTGTAAAACGCTTCTAAAATGCGTTTAAAGTGTGTCGAGGGTTCACGCAGAGGTGCGCAGCCCAAACGCGACCAAAAACCAGCCCAAATGCAGCCCAACTTGGTCTCGTTTAGGCGCACGCATCGGCCGAGAGCCACCCGGCCCGTACGGCGGAGGAGGGGTATTAGGGGGCCTAACGCGCACTGCCGGTAACTGAGGCTCCGATGAAGGCTACGGTTGCCGCTCTACTGGTCAAAGACCGTTTTTCTAAACGCGACTTAGACGTCGCGAGCCCTGACATGCTGAAGCAACAGCTCCGCTGAAGCGATCACAGACCGGGGAAGGGATTTCTGAGGAGAAAACTGGAGCGACTCTCCGAAGCCCCTTCAGACACGGAACATCAAAGGTACAATAATATTAACAATTGTTCAAAGCACCCTCTTACTGTGAGAAGCAAAGAAAGAGGAAGATGGGTCCACGCAGAGGGTTCTTATGGACGAAGGAGGCGTGGCTAATATATGTGCATCATGGGCAATGTAGTTTGTTTATACTGTTATACAAGAAAATATGCATTTTCATTGGTTGTTGTGATTTTGCAGTAAAGATTGAGACGCATAATCTGAAGCCTCCGGTCCTGTAATAGAATCAACTGCCAGGCTGCCTCTGTTGAACTATAACAGGAAGATATTTGAGATCTCACTTAAAACATGTCCTAATTTTTCTTCCTACAGCACTAACCATCATTTCTAGGACAAAATGAACCCTCACATTGTATTCCTTTTTAAATTGAATGTTTTAAGTGTTATTAGTTTATTCCAATCACGATGGCTTCAGGTGTGCCATACTTTTTCATTAGTAAGGCTGTTAGCGCTCTAGTTGTTATTTAGAACACTCTGGGAAGCTGCAGTAGAGCACAAAGCAATCAACTGACAGGCTGCTCCTGTTGAAATATAACAGGAAGATATTTGAGATCTCACTTAAAACATGTCCTAATTTTTCTTTCTGCACAACTAACCATAATTCCTATGACAAAATAAACACCCTTATTTTGTTCCATTTTAAATTAAATGTTTTAAGTGTTACCAGTTTATTTGAATCAAGATGGCTTCAGGTGTGCCATAATATTGTCAATAGTAAGGCTGTTAGCGCTCTAGTTGTTCTTTAGAACACTCTGGGAAGCTGCAGTAGAGCACAAAGTAATCAACTGACAGTGTCAGCCCTTGTTGGATGTACATGCTTTACTGAGAATGTCAGACTTCATTCTCACATGACTGAGAAAGATAATGTGAATTTACAGAAAATATGCTCTCATTTTAGCTTCTGGAGCACCTTCCAAACCTCTATGGGACAAGCATGAGAAAATAGTTTGCTCTCAAACATGATTCATGATATCCCAGCAGAAGGCTTTTTTACCTGGTAAAATCACCTTAGAACACACCACAATTCCTAAAATGAGTATGGTACTAGCAACAAATGATTTATAATATAACTAAAGTCTTAAAACCTTCTATTACCTGCAATGCTTTTTAATGAGGTGCTATCATGTATATTGGTCCCAAGATGGCTGCCAACACTTCTTGGATGAAGTGCTGACAGCCAATCAGATCTCACAATGAGAATTGTCGTTAGGCTCCGCCCAGATATATATGTACCTTTTTCCTTTAATATCTAAAACACTACAAAACAGATTGACACCATTTAAGCAAAAGGCACGGGTCTGAACTGAGGACTACCTCTTTGCCAAATTTGGTGTAATTCCGTTCAGCAGTTCGGGCTGTAGCTGCGGCTAAAGGTCCCTATGGAAAATTGCATGGGGAAAACATGTTTTGGGATCCCCTTTTTTCTCGGCCCCCGCTTCATGAATCACCCCGAGACTTTCAGGATAGGAGGTGACTGGAGAGCCCCATCAGTTATGAGATATATATTCCATTATGCTGCCACAGTTGGAGGTGCACGCAACATGGGTCATATGGTGGTTGGAGGACTACGAATCTGAGAAGTCCAAAGACGACGTCAGCAATAACTGCTATGAAACAGGAAGAACAAGGGACTTGTTCTCTTCCTACGTCTGCCGCTGCATGCCCGCCCCGTGAGCAAGGAGCATAAGGAGCTCCGAAACGTGTTGGGGCTTAATGAAATATTCAGCACTGTGTCCTGTTGTGCCTCAATAACGGACTTAACCGTGGTGGATGAGTTCGCCTGTCATTGTGTGCCCCTCCAACTGTGGCAGCGTAATGGAACATGTTTACCGGCCGAGCTAGATTGGGGAGGTAGCAACATCACGAAAATGTTTGTGGACTGCAGGATCCGATAAATTGTGAAACCGTATTGCAGAATGACAGGTCTTGTTCATTTAACCTTCAACGGACACAGATTTGGAGGCCCGACTAAGGGTTTGATTTTATCTTGCAGGAGGCAGAGCCCAAGATGGATCATATGGTGGCTAGAGGACTACGAATCCCAGAAGTCCAAAGATGATGTCAGCAATAACTGCTATGAAACAGGATGAACCAGGGACTTGTTCTCTTCCTACGTCTGCCGCTGCATGCCCGCCCCGTGAGCAAGTAGCATAAGGAGCTCCGAAACGTGTTAGGGCTTAATGAAAAATTCAGCGATGTGTCCCGTTGTGCCTCAATAAAGGACTTAACCGTGGTGGCTGAGTTCGCCTGTCATTGCGTGCACCTCCAACTGTGGCAGCGTAATGGAATATATCTATATCTATACTACTATTATAAAGAGAGAACACAAACCTTTGAGCCAGGTAAACTACAAAAGTAATGCACCAATCACTACACCCAATACACCATTTGAAAGGGGAGATGTGTCAGAAGGACATAGGCTATAGATATGTACACCATATACATTAAAAAAGCAAAAACGCCAAAAGTGGTAAAGTAGTCCCTTGGGGGCGTGGCCGTGGGCGTCTCAAACAACAAATGTGGATGTTTACAGGGCCGTGCCAAGTGCAAATAACAACCATAGGCCAAGCGACTTCACAACACACTTACATATGCACACATAGAGCGGAAATGCGCTTTCACTGAATTTAGAACGCACAATATGCAGACATAGAGCGGAAATGCGCTTTCAATGAATTTCTAACAAACATATGCAAATCCCAACACATACAGTGGAAATGCGCTTTCAATGAATTTAAATTCACACATACAGCGCGGTAACACCAATTTACGAAAACAGCAGAGGTGCGCGCTATAAGAAATATACACACATTTGTTGCAGTTACCCAGACAAAATTGACGCCTTCGCATTAAAAAACCGGGAGGGATTCCATTGACGAGGAGTGTCAAATGACGCCACACAGGGGGCAGGATTAATCGTATACTACACCAATCACAACGCACTAAAGAAAACACACACACAACTTTGGCTTACCAAAAAAAGTCTTTAACCATTAGCCATTGACCAACGATGTCACAGGGGGGTAAACACGAACAAAAAAAGACGACATTTCTTAACGGAGAAACGCAATGGACTGCGTTTTCACAAGACTTTCCTCACATCATACGGACAAGATAAAATGCTTACAATAAGACATACGAATAACGAAAAAAACACAACTGCCCATAATCACTCAAGCACTGCCAGGACTTCACCACACAATTGACAAAACGAAAGGGAAACTTCTTTGAAGGGATACAAAAACGAACACACTGAAAGAGCCTTTGAAAGACAAAAAAAACATTAAACAGGTGACACGACACTTTCCTCACATCTTGCGGACAACATAAAACGCGACAAACAATACATAAGAATTAAAAAAATAACACAAGTGGGCTAAATCAGTTGAACAGGGCCAGGACTTGCACAGACAACTCTTCTGCGGGGCGGGCGGGGGCACTGAAGCAGCCTTTTACTCCGGGACAACGTCGGGTCGGGCTGCTAGTATATATATATATATCCAAGGAGCAGGGTCAGCTGACTTTTCCACCAATTGGGAATGCCGTAGCAACTTTAAAGGAGGGTGGAGGTGTGACCCTCGGGCTGTGGCATCTGAAGAAGGCTTGGTTGCCGAAATGCATTATGCCTGTCAGCCTGTGAATAAACGGATTACCTTGACTGCCCCGCTGTGTCCTCTTTGATCACTTTTCAACAAAGTGGTCTTTCCTGTGAACATTTTTTCGCGTTTGTCAGTAGCGCGACCAGAGGACCCGTCCTTCAAGTGCCCCGGGGGATTGCTGACACCGTGCTTCTTGCTTTCCTTTTCAAGTTATTGAATCACCCTGGGACCGCCTCGAGACCAGACCAGGCATATGGCCACTGCTACACGGCAGCTCGTGACTGCACGGGGAGGTTTGGTGACTTCACGCAAACTTCATGGTCCGGTCTGTGTTTGTTATTTGGGCTGGACGTTTGGGACTGGAGGTGACCCGTGACACAGTTATTTGGGGGTCTACCATCTCCCACAGAGCCCCCCCCCCTTTACTTGGCAGTACCAGCACTCATCGAACTACTTTCACCCTGCTCCCAGTACTTACGTGAACTTGGTGCATACTGGGAGTTGCAGTCCGCTACAGAGACTACCTCTCTTTCCAAGGAGCAGGGTCAGCTGACTTTTCCACCAATTTGGAATGCCGTAGCAACTTTAAAGGAGGGTGGAGGTGTGACCCTCGGGCTGTGCATCTGAAGAAGGCTTGGTTGCCGAAATGCATTATGCCTGTCAGCCTGTGAATAAACGGATTACCTTGACTGCCCCGCTGTGTCCTCTTTGATTACTTTTCAACAAAGTGGTCTTTCCTGTGAACATTTTTTCGCGTTTGTCAGTAGTGCGACCAGAGGACCCGTCCTTCCAGTGCCCCGGGGGATTGCTGACACCGTGCTTCTTGCTTTCCTTTTCAAGTTATTGAATCACCCCGGGACCACCTCGAGACCAGACCAGGCATATGGCCACTGCTACACGGCAGCTCGTGACTGCACGGGGAGGTTTGGTGACTTCACGCAAACTTCATGGTCCGGTCTGTGTTTGTTATTTGGGCTGGAAGTTTGGGACTGGAGGTGACCCGTGACACAGTTATTTGGGGGTCTACCATCTCCCACAGAGCCCCCCCCTTTACTTGGCAGTACCAGCACTCATCGAACTACTTTCACCCTGCTCCCAGTATTTACGTGAACTTGGTGCATACTGGGAGTTGCAGTCCGCTACAGAGACTACCTCTCTTTCCAAGGAGCAGGGTCAGCTGACTTTTCCACCAATTGGGAATGCCGTAGCAACTTTAAAGGAGGGTGGAGGTGTGACCCTCGGGCTGTGGCATCTGAAGAAGGCTTGGTTGCCGAAATGCATTATGCCTGTCAGCCTGTGAATAAACGGATTACCTCGACTGCCCCGCTGTGTCCTCTTTGATTACTTTTCAACAAAGTGGTCTTTCCTGTGAACATTTTTTCGCGTTTGTCAGTAGCGCGACCAGAGGACCCGTCCTTCAAGTTCCCCGGGGGATTGCTGACACCGTGCTTCTTGCTTTCCTTTTCAAGTTATTGAATCACCCCGGGACCGCCTCGAGACCAGACCAGGCATATGGCCACTGCTACACGGCAGCTTGTGACTGCACGGGGAGGTTTGGTGACTTCACGCAAACTTCATGGTCCGCTCTGTGTTTGTTATTTGGGCTGGACGTTTGGGATTGGAGGTGACCCGTGACACAGTTATTTGGGGGTCTACCATCTCCCACAGAGCCCCCCCCTTTACTTGGGAGTACCAGCAATCATCGAACTACTTTCACCCTGCTCCCAGTACTTACGTGAACTTGGTACATACTGGGAGTTGCAGTCCGCTACAGAGACTACCTCTCTTTCCAAGGAGCAGGGTCAGCTGACTTTTCCACCAATTGGGAATGCCGTAGCAACTTTAAAGGAGGGTGGAGGTGTGACCCTCGGGCTGTGGCATCTGAAGAAGGCTTGGTTGTCGAAATGCATTATGCCTGTCAGCCTGTGAATAAACAGATTACCTCGACTGCCCCGCTGTGTCCTCTTTGATTACTTTTCAACAAAGTGGTCTTTCCTGTGAACATTTTTTCGCGTTTGTCAGTAACGCGACCAGAGGACCCGTCCTTCAAGTGCCCCGGGGGATTGCTGACACCGTGCTTCTTGCTTTCCTTTTCAAGTTATTGAATCACCCTGGGACCGCCTCAAGACCAGACCAGGCATATGGCCACTGCTACACGGCAGCTCGTGACTGCACGGGGAGGTTTGGTGACTTCACGCAAACTTCATGGTCCGGTCTGTGTTTGTTATTTGGGCTGGACGTTTGGGACTGGAGGTGACCCGTGACACAGTTATTTGGGGGTCTACCATCTCCCACAGAGGCCCCCCTTTACTTGGCAGTACCAGCACTCATCAAACTACTTTCACCCTGCTCCCAGTACTTACGTGAACTTGGTGCATACTGGGAGTTGCAGTCCGCTACAGAGACTACCTCTCTTTCTTACAAAGTGGTCTTTCCTGTGAACATATAAATATATATATATATATATATATATATATATATATATATATATATATATATATATATATATATATATATACACACATATATCTATATATGTATATGTATATATATTTTTTATATATATATATATATATACACATACATACATACACACTGCCAACCTTGCACCTTAAAGCACAAAGAATGAGGCACTCACAGGGGCGAGTCCAATTGTTTGTTCCTGGACTCTCGTTACAACCAGACGGGTTTCGGAGGTCGCCTTTCTCTATGATAATCAGGCATACCGGAAATGGCCATTGTTTATATGCCAGTCACTTCCTGTATCCCGATATAGTCAACAACAATAAAAACGGACAGAATTTCATATGAAAAACAAACCGCCATCTTGTAAAATGGGACGGCCACTAAATCAATAGAGTTGGTCATTATGAACAATATACATCGTTCACTTGTGACAATGAAAGTGATAGAGCGTCATGAGATTCTGGAATTTGTAGGGGGCATCAAAATAATTGATAGTCCGCACCCACATATATCCTAGGTATTATTCATTATAAAATGTGGATATAACAATGAGCAATATATTTGTAATGTTAGGAATTTAGTTTGTGTGTAATGTAATGCATTAGATTTAAACGTGCACTATAAAAGTCTATAAAAGTCTTAACATGTAGAGATGACTAAATATGCTTTTTTTAGAAGCTCAATGACCCCTTTGTTTGCTTGTGAACATAAAAAGAAGGACCTTTCTGGTCCCTTATGGACTCCGTAGGAGAGGGCCATTATCGGTTGGGTGTATTTGGGGGTTGTGGTTAATAAAGTTTATGACGCAGTCGGTGCAGTTAATGCTGGGACTCTGAAGAGTAAAGACGTGCACTACAGAGCTCTGTGTGTAGCATGGTCTATTGCATGATATCGGGATGGGGAAGACCTACATATACGACACCCTGACTCCAGCTTTACAATTTTGTAGGTCCTCATTATGAGTGGTTCGATAAATTGTGGTATGTTTGGTAACATGAGTGACCGAACATATCACAATTATGAGTGTTTTTGGTAAATATTGCCTAGTCAAACCTCGGAACATGCAGATTTTGGTGCACCAGTAAATTCTGACTCAGCAGAGGTGGATTTTATTTGGTGAGATTAGTAACACACCAACAGGGGCGCTTGTAATGGGTGCCTTAGGGCCTGATTTAGATCTTGAGGATGGGTTACCCTGTCACAACGGTGACAGATATTCCGTCCACAGAAATATAAATCCCATAGGATATAAAGGGATGTATATTTCTGCGGACAGGACAGTTGTCACCGTTTTGATGAAGTAACCTGTCTGCCAAGCTCTAAATCAGGCCCTTAGGGGCTTATTTATGGGAAACGAATGCTGTGCGGTGCCCAAGTTATTTTGCTGCGCCGCGCTGCGTTAATTTTGAGGTACGGGATGCAACATATTTACAGCAACGTGTCGCATCTCTGTGCCTTTCCCTTCGCTGGCGCACAACTGCTGCCATGCACTGGCGCAGGCACCCTTGCACCAGGGTGCATGGATGCCTGTGTCATGGGGAGATTGTTTTTGTGCAGGTAGAGGCACCCTCCTGCACAAAAACAATCCCTTGAGGTGATTTCCTCTTCCAATGCGTGCTGTAGGATGCAGTGAGCATTGAAAGAAGATAAAACGAGGAGAAATAAAAACATTTCTCCATGTTGCGCCTTGCTCGCTCACCCCTGGTGGTGGCATAGCATCCTGACACAGTTCCAGGTTCACGATATCGCATAATTCTGGAAATGCATCAGTGGACATGGATTTTGCATAGGAACACCCCCAGCAACACCCATGTCATGTCCCTAACGCGTAGCGTGTTGCATGAAATGGGGCGATATTTACGAGCACACGAATAGCCACGCAGGATGGGTGGCTTTATGTGTGCTTGTAAATTTCACGCAGCCGGTTGCGACGTCAGTGCGTCACACAGCGAGATGCACCAACGGCGCAAGGGGCTCATAAATAAGCCCCTTAGTCTTTCTGCCTTTGTGCACTCAAGCCCAACATGTTTGCTTGCATATTTTTGCTCATTTGGCGAAACAAATGAATGCGTGTATTACATTCTGTCCAAAGAAATGCATTCAAATGAGGCTGAATAATTGTTGTAAGCTCTAGTTACTGCTGTCATCTTTTGAGAGACCTTATTTTAAGGTGCTATATGCGTGAACGGTAGGGAGGACCAGATGAGTAAGGTGGGGTTGATACTAATGTTCAGAGACTTTGACCTGCAGGTCGGCATCTCTGAAAATAGCAATGGCGTCAGAGCTGCAGTCACTGCCAGTTTTAGCTCTGATAAATTCAGCCGCAGGACAAACACCCTCGCAAATGTCATGTATCTGGGAATTTTTAGATGCCTTCGCCTACCTGCAGCTTTTTAATTACCCTCCACCATTTCAAGTCAGGCTTCTCTTCTCAGCCCGACATAATTGCTCGTAGTCGCGTTTACAATCGCACAGAACTGGAGCATCTGTAGCCTACCATGTCTACGGTGCTACTACTGTTTGCTGGCAAAATAATAAACAATGCATTTGATGACATTATACGTACAGAAGTATCCCAAGGTGTTACCTTTTTAATGCTGGCATTGAGTGATACAGTAAATACAACGGTAAATACATGCAGACAAAAATATTTAGCAAAGAAAAAAATCATGAGCACGCATCAGGGACCATTATTTGTTAAATGAATTTCAATCAAAGCTCAAATGTGGGTATCCAGAGCATTATAACTATCATGAATTCCAATTACGGGCATATAAAAACCGAAGGATTTTTACCAGATCCTCGGCATGGTTGTCCTTAATTAGGATGAGGGCATTAAATGAAAGCTCATTTTGTGATTAAAAACAAACCTAATTGGCACACGTGTCCAACAGAATCTTGTCAAAATGTTGTTTTCTTTTTAACTAGGTCAGTGAATAAATGGTGCTAGTTTTACCAATCGGTAAAGAAGAAATCCTGAGTGTTTAGTAAGAATTTGTAGTGCTGGTCAAGTTTCGACAAGGATCTATGGAATAGGAATTAAAATGTTATCAAACACACAAAAGGCGATGGAAGGCATTGCTCGGGGTAGCATCTAACCCATAATTCTTTTGCTCACCATGCCACGTCAGTTTGGACCCAGCCATATGCAAATCAGCCTTGACCCTGCTCCCCATGGCAACAGTCCAGCCCGAACTGCCAGACCAGGGCCTCACTGAACAGGAACACAAGCAACCTAGGACCAGCCTCGCCATGGTAAGGACTCATCAGCAAGCTGTAGCTTTGTTCCAGTGGTACAATGAGCACAGGACTCACATCTGGGCATAACCTTGCAATTTAGGGAGGTACATGAAGCACAAATGGTTGCAATGTGTCTAAGCACTGGCAATTGCTTGGGGTAGCATTCCAACCCATTGCTCTTTTGTGCACCATGCCACCTTAGTTTGGACGCAGCCCTACGCAAATTTCCATTGATCCTGCTCCTCAACAGTATAACACGAGCTGCCAGGCTAGGACTTCATTGAAACGGAACACAAGCGAACTAGGACCGGTTTTGCCCTGATAAGGGATCATCAGTCAAGTGTAGCTTAGTTCCAGTGGACAGTGAGCACAAGACCCATGCCTGGGCATACTCCTGCCACTTAGGGAAGTACATAAAACACACAAAAGTAGGAGGAATGTTGCAATTTGTCTAACCACTGACAATCACTCACTGTTGTATCCCAACCTATTGTTCTTTTGCTCACCATGTCGCCTCAGTTTTGACCCAGCCATATGCAAATCAGCCATGATCCTGTTCCTCATGGGATTAGTCCAGCCCGAACTATCCACCTAAGGCCAGTTTCACCCTGATAAAGGCTCATTAGCCAGGTATAGCTTAGTTCGAGTGGCACAGTGAGCACAGACCCATGCCTGGGCATTACCTTGCTGCTTAAGGTGGTACATGAAACACACAAAAGGTTATGGTAGAAATGCTTGCAATTTGTCTAACAACTGGCAATCACTCAGGGGAGCATCCCAACTCATCGTTCTTCTGCTCACCATGCCACTTCAGTTTGGATCTGGGTATTATGCCTTAATTTAAAAGCTAATTAGCTGTTTTAAAGGCAAGGAATGTATATAGAGCCTGGCATAGGTGGGACATAGGCTGCTCCAAAAACAGACGTGTGTGCTGTATACACTTTAAAGAGAGTGGACGGGGCAGCCACCTAATTTTGGTGGATGGGCAACATCTGTCAAACTCCAAATAAACCCCAGTCACCCCAGAGCGCACCAGCAGTTCTACAACTTCACATGAGTGGAGATTTGTGGCTTTCTGCAGCTCACAGAACCTTTAGAGGTTACTCCCAAGAACCTGTGCCAGTCACAACTTTACAGTCTAATGCTGTAAATGTTTTCTTTTGAATTCCTTTTTTTCGTGATGGCAGAATCATTTTCCCGATACCTAACAGTATTCATTGTGCAGGCACATATGGTGAAACTGCATTACCTTTGTGCAAGGACACAATTTATTTTCTTTTTTTCTCAGGGTATAAACTATTTGTTGCCAATGAGAAAGTCCTTCCCCCACACGCATACCGGTGTTCCCTTTCCCCTCCCAACTGTAAAGTGATTTACTCCTGCTCTTGATAGACGTAAATCTCCAAACCTTTCTAGGGTTCAGAAAAGGTCAGTAAGGAATCACCTTATGTTAATAAATTCAGATTGAATACAGTAGAGAGCGCGTTGAAAGTACAACCCTGAAAAAGCAGGCTTGCCCATTTTTATTGCCCTTGTTAAGTGGTGTGGCTAATAAGATGTGTACTCAATTGCCATGTTTTTCTGAGATTCTTGCTAAAAGGTCGGAGAAGGAATATTTGCACTCTCTGACAATCTTTCATAAGCACTACAGATGAAATGTTGCTACAATACAAGATGAGCCTGCAAGTTTCATCTTGTTGGAGTAAGGGAGGATAGTAGCAGTAAGCTACGGTGTCCTCTGCGTATTTTGAACAAGAAATAATGTTCACTCTTCTGTGTAACAAAACTGGAGACGGACATGGACTGACCCGTTCTCGTTCCATAGAGTACCATATATAGGAAACGTGTATACAACACTAGTGTCGGGAATGGATTATTCACATGGACTCGCTGCTGAAGAGATTATTTCAGGCTTTAAGATATAATAAGGTACCCATTGAGACTTTATATGACATGGCATACAGTGATTGACTAATTCAACTATGCTGTTAGATGTATCGTTATAACTTAGATAGGTCTGAAACTAACTGACTATGGATGTATAATGCTTCCATTTCTAACGATAATGGCATTACTCCTAGTCCTACTCCCTCGCCTTCCTTCAGTACAAATGAGGCCCCGCCTCCCACCCAGACCCACCCCCAGCATAAAAACTCTGCCCGCCCCCACCTCCACCTGTACACAAACAAGCCGAGCTAGCACTCAGTTGAACCGCACCGGGAGGGAGGGTCCCTGAAGGAAGGCGAGGGAGTAGGACTAGGAGTAATGCCATTATCGTTAGAAATGGAAGCATTACCTCCCGTCCCTCCCTCGCCTTCCTTCAGTACAAATGAGGACATAGCAAGCAGAAGAAAACAGGGACGGACAACTGAGTGACAAAGAACACAAAACAGTGCCCAAAACACAGCAGATCAACATCCCTGGCCTCGCAAAGAGGACAAGACTCTGAGGCCCGAACCCCCACCGGAGGAAAAGCCACCAAGACTGCGGACCGAAACCAACAACCCCACGGAGCGGGGGAAGGCAAACACCGGAGTCGGACCAAAGCGAACAAACAGAGTCCACCACCCGGAAGGACACCACAACCAGCAGGCACCACAGCAAAAGAGGCCGGACAGCCAAACAGAGCAAACGAGACTCCACAGCCAAGGAAGGAGCAGGACAGAACACAGGCAAAACCACCCCATGACAGAGCGAAAACGCCGAGCCACCGGAGGGACAAGGGACGGAACCGGACCCAAAACCAGCAGAACCATACAGACCAGACAGAAGGGAACGCACAAGACAGGGCCCAAACACCCCCAAGTGCCCCGCAGGGGCGACAGCAACCAAAAAACAAGGCCCAAAAGCCGAGAGTCGCAACCCAAGTCCCAAAGGAGCCCAAAGGGCGGACCGGACAGGACTTCCAACACAAGCAGCAAAGACCCCGAAGGGAAGGACACGACAGGGCAGGGAATCAAACACAACAGACCCGGTAAAGAAAACCAGGCAACAGACCCCAGGCAACATGCAAGGAAGCCAGTAGCACCAAGAAGCAGGAAAGCCGCCCCCCTGCACCCGCAGAGGAGCCACCGACAATCCCAGAAGAGCCCCAGAAGGAGCGAACCGCCACACAAAAAGGAGGCCAGCACCAAGGGAACAACACCAGAGCAGAACCCCGGGCCGAAAGGGCCAGCAAACACCAAGCATAGGACAGCCGGGAGGAGGACCGACGGGAAGCCCGCAAGCCACCGCCAGCCGGCCGAGAACCCCCAACCCAGCCAAGGCCAGCCGCACAACCGCCAGGCAGCAGGGGCAAGCCCCGCACAGAACCCAGGGGAAGGGCACGGAACATCAAAGGGCACGGAACCCCAGGAAGGAACCCTCACTGAGCCCAACACAACCCGGACAGGAGAGGAAAACAAGGAGTTCAAGGCCAACAGGGAGCAACCAACCCCCTAGAACAGACCCACAGGGCCCGCACCAGAAACACCCAGAGCAGCAGAAAAGCAGCGAGGGGGAAGGGGAAGGCACACAGAAAAACCCAGAGGCCAAGGAGAGGGCCAGCCGCCGACGACCCCAAGACCCGGGCCCCTGGCCCAGAGACCAGAACCGGGCCACCCAGGTGCCGCAACAGGACCACCACAGGGAGGCCCCAACGACCCACCAACAGGCTGGACACAGGGAAGGAGTGAGAAACCCCAGGAGGAAGGAGGGACCCAGCACAACAGAACAGCCTGCACACAGGCCACCCGCCAAAGGCAGAGAGCAGACAGCCCCAGCACCCAGACCAGAGTCCACAGACACAGGACACAGGAAACCAAGGATCAAGGACCAGAACCTGGACCAACCCGACCACGGCACAGGACTAAGCCACCGGACGACAGACTGAGCCAACACCCACGGACCCCGCAGAGAGCCCCGAAAGGGCACCAGGGCAAGCCCGAACGCCACAAATCCGTCAGCAAGAGGACCCCAGGGAGACCAGCAGGAACCAGAACCGGAACCCAAACAGAACCCAGCAAAGCCAAGGACAGGCTGGCGACCGAAGCCACCAAAAGCGGAGCGGAGGAGCCAGTGAACAACCGGCCAGAAGGCAACATCGGCCGAGCCACCAGGAGAGCACCCCCGGGGACAGACCGACAAGGGCAGCAGGGACAACAGACCCCGGAGACCAACCCAACAGGAGCCAGATGGACAGGCAGAGAAGAAGAAAACGAGCCCAGGCAACCAGAAACACCACAGAAGCCAGGCGCCCCAGGACCCGCAGCCACAGGACCGCCCAAGGAGCCCCGGGACAAAAAGGCTCAAACCCACGAAGGAAGAGAGACCAGGCACCTGGACAAGGGAACGGGGCCGAGCACAGCCCGAAGACGGCACCCCGACAAACCCCAGGCCCAGAGAGGGGATCAGCGAAGACACACCCCGGGCCACCAAAAGCCCGAACACCAGAAGAACCACAAAGGACCTCCTGAACAGACCGAGCAAAAAGACACTCCAGCCGTAAGTCGCAAGAGGCCGACCAGAGAAGGAAGAGGGAACACCCCTGCCGTAAGATGGAGAGCCACGAGAGCAACCGGACATGCCGGAAGACCCAGGCTGAAGGCCCGAGGCCGAAGGGGAAGGACGCAACCCAGAAAACGTGCATACCACACGCAGAGCCCGCGGAAAAGCCACCCGAAAGGCCAACACACGGAAGGGAACCGGCCGAAGCCAGGAGCAGACCCCCAGGAGAACCGGAACAGGCACAAAGCCGCCGGACACCATAGCCCCAGCAAAAAATCGGGCCGAAGCCAGGAGCAGACCCCCAGGAGAACCGGAACAGGCACAAAGCCGCCGGACACCACAGCCCCAGCAATAAAACGGAGCGGGCCCCAAACCCTAGCCCCACCGACAGGAACCCAGCAGAGGGAACAAAAGGCAAGCAAACAGGACACCCAGTCCAGGAGAGCCACCCAGCAGGAACCGGAGACGGGCACCGGCAGAGGAACCCCAACGAACCGGAGGAACCGGCACCAAGCTGACCCAGCACCCATGAACCACCGCACATAGGACCCTGTCAACAGAAATGTCCCGCAGACACAGAGGAGGAAATGCCAAAGACGACCACCCACTGACAGGGAATGGACCAGACAGCAGTGACAGGAACCTAACAGGGCACGGCACCCAGAAAAGGAGGCAGCAAGCCAGGGCGAACAAAAGGCCAAAACCAAGAGCACCCGAAAGCCAGAGGAGACACCCACAGCGGGGAGAACGGAAAGGCCCCAGTGCAAGGCACGCGGGAAAGGCAGAACCCCCCATCCCAGGCAAGGCAAACAGACGGCCAAGGTGGTGACACCCAGCCACCACGAGCCGCCAATGCCAACTCCATGAAACCCAACATCAAGGAGGGCACAGAAGAAGCAGAGAACAGGCCAACCAGCGCAACAGCAGCAGCCAAGCAGAACATCAGACCCACCAAGCAGCACGGCCAGGACAGAGTCCGGCAGCACAACGGGAGGAAAGGGGCGACCACCACCAAGAAGCAAAGCCACTGGAGGAAGAGAGGGATGAGTAGCACAGAAGCTAAACCCCAGACACCACCCGAGCGCGCAAAGAAACCCGAAAACTTTCCAGGATCAACACAGCGCAGAAGGAACACAGAGGGCAGAGGAGAGACCGCCCTACGGCACGACACACAGGCAATCGCCAGCCGGGCAGGCCACAGTGGACAGAGCAGCGCACAACAGTGGGAACAGCATGGAAAAACACCACGCACAGGCAACGCATGCCACACCCATAGCACCACACACCACACCGGGCACGAAGGTCAAGCCCTAATCAGAAGGGCCGGGAACAGCAAAGAAAGAACCCCACAGTTCCAGCCCGGCAGGAAAAGAGCAAAGCCCCCCCAACCCCCGACCAGCGCAGGAGTTCAGCTAAAAAGTCATGACAAGAACCCAGCGCCCTACGCAACGCCAAAGGCGGCAGAAGTCAAGTCAAGTCAAGTCAAAGAATTTATATAGCGCACTACATACCCAGAGGGTTTCAAGGCGCTTAGGAAGGGGAGGAGGATTACTTGTCAAATATCCACGTTTTAAGTTGCTTTCTGAATGCTAAGTGGTTCTGGGTAAGGCGAAGGTAAGCGGGGAGTGAGTTCCATGTTTTAGCAGCCAGGTATGAAAAGGATCTGCCTCCCATGGTGGTCTTGTTGATGCGAGGTACAGTGGCGAGGGCTTGGCTGGAAGAACGTAGTTGGCGGGAGGGGGTGTAGAAGGACAGTCGAGAGTTGAGGCATTCTGGACCGATGTCGTAGAGTGATTTGTGTGCGTGGGTGAGCAGTCGGAAAGTGATCCTCTTATTGACGGGTAGCCAGTGGAGGTCTTTAAGGTGACCAGAGATGTGTTCGCTGCGTGGGATGTCTAATATGAGTCTGGCTGAGGCGTTTTGGATTCGTTGGAGTTTCTTCTGGAGTTTTGCGGTAGTACCTGCGTAGAGGGTGTTTCCGTAGTCCAGACGGCTCGTGACCAGAGCGTGGGTGACTGTTTTCCTTGTTTTGGAGGGGATCCAACGAAATGTTTTTCTGAGCATGCGAAGAATGTTGAAGCAGGAAGAGGATACGGCACTGACTTGTCTGTTCATTGAGAGTGAAGAGTCCAGGATGACGCCTAGGTTCCGTGCGTGGTCTGTCGGGATGGGTGCTTTTCCGAGGGCTTCCGGCCACCAGGAGTCGTCCCATGCGGAGGGGGATGTACCTAAGATGAGGACTTCTGTTTTGTCTGAGTTCAGTTTCAGACGGCTTTGTTTCATCCATTCGGCGACTTCTTTCATTCATTCGTGTAGGTTAGTTTTGGCGGTGCTGGGGTCATTGGTGAGAGAAAGGATCAGTTGAGTGTCATCCGCGTAAGAGATGATGTTGAGGTTGTGTTGGCGTGCGATGGCCGCGAGGGGGCTCATGTATACGTTGAAGAGGGTGGGACTGAGAGAGGATCCTTGTGGTACGCCGCAGGTGACTTCAGAGGCCTCGGACTTGAATGGTGGAAGGCGGACTCTCTGGGTTCTTCCAGTGAGGAACGAGGTGATCCAATCAAGTGCTTTTCCTTGGATTCCGATGTTATTGAGGCGTTGTAGAAGGGTGCTGTGGCAGACTGTGTCGAATGCTGCAGAGAGGTCAAGGAGGATGAGGGCGACTGTGTCTCCATTGTCCAGTAGAGTACGAATGTCGTCTGTTGCTGCGATGAGGGCGGTCTCAGTGCTGTGTTTTGCTCGGAAGCCAGATTGTGAGGGGTCGAGGGATTTGTTGGCTTCGAGAAAGGCGGCGAGCTGGTTGTTGACTGCTTTCTCGATGACTTTGGCCGGGAATGGAAGCAGCGAGATGGGGCGGTAATTTTTGAGTTCGGTGGGGTCCGCTGTGGGTTTTTTCAGAAGGGCGGTGAGTTCAGCGTGTTTCCAGTCTTCCGGGAAGGTGGCGGAGATGAAGGAGCAGTTGATGACGTCTCGGAGGTGCGGTGCTATGACGGAGTCTGCTTTGTTGAAGATGTGGTGAGGACATGGGTCTGTGGGGGATCCTGAGTGTATGGAATTCATCAGGCGGATGGTGTCCTCAGTGGAGATTGGGTTCCAGTCGTTGAGGGTGTTCACGGGGGGAAGATGATCAGCAAATGGTAGGGTGGGTTGGTTTCCGGGTTGGTTGTCAAAGCTGTTGTGGATGTCTGCAATCTTGTTGTGGAAAAATGAGGCTAGGGAGTCGCAGAGGGTTTGAGAGGGGGTGATGTCGTTGGAGTTGGCCGAGGGATTGGAAAATTCCTTGATGATGTTGAAAAGTTCCTTGCTGTTGTGAGCGTTGTTGTCAAGACGATCCTTGAATGCTGTTTTCTTGGCTTTTCGGATTAGTTGGTGGTGAGAGCGGGTGGCGTTTTTGAAGGCGTCCTTGGTGTTGGTGGTTGGGTCTTTTTTCCAGGCCTTTTCAAGGGAACGGCAGAGTTTCTTGGACTTCTTGAGATCATCGTTGAACCATGAGGCCTTCTTGCTGCCAGGTTTGTTTTGACGTTTTTTCAGTGGTGCTAAGGTGTCAGCGGTGTTGGATAACCATAGGGTAAGGTTGGTGGCGGCTTCGTTAGCGTTAGAAGAGAGTTCTGGGGTGTTTTGAAGGAGCGATGCGGAGATTTGGTCCGTGGTGATTTTGTTCCAGTTTCTTTGCAGGGTAGGTTGGAGGTGGGTGCTGGGTTTTGGTTTGTTGTAGGTGAAGTGAACGCATCTGTGGTCAGTCCAGAGGAGGTCCGTAGTGTGGCTGAAGGAGACATTGTTGCTGGATGTGAAGATGGGGTCGAGTGTGTGACCTGCGATGTGAGTGGGGGAAGTGACTAGTTGTTTAAGTCCGAGGTTGGCGAGGTTGTCCACGAGGATGGCGGTGTTGCGGTCGTTGATCTTTTCGAGATGAAAGTTGAGGTCTCCCAGAAGGATGTAGTCTTTGGAGGGGAGCGCGTGTGGAGTGATGAAGTCCGTGATGTCATCACTGAATTTTGCGCGGGGTCCTGGTGGTCTGTAGAGGAGGGTGCCTCTGAGTGTGGTGTTGGGGTCGATGTGGATCTGGAAGTGAAGGTGTTCGGAGTTGGCGAGGTTGGCGTCAGAGCTGGTTGATATGCGGATTGATTTCTTATGGACGATAGCGATTCCTCCTCCTGTGTGGCTGGTACGGTCTTTGCGAGTGATCTTATAGTCTTCAGGGATGGCAATGGTGATGTCTGGTGCGGAGGAAGCATTCATCCATGTTTCCGTAAGGAAGGCGATGTCTGGAGAAATGGTGTCTAGTAGATTCCATAGGTCAATGGTGTGTCTGTGGACCGATCGGGTGTTGAGAAGGATGCATTGTAGGTGGTTGGGGTCGAGAATCTGAGGCGTGGTTGTAGCGGAGATGTTGTCGGTGCCGCTGAATTTGCAGGAGAAGCAAGAGAAAGGTCCATGGGTGTGTCCAGGAGCGGCTTGGACGCAGTTGGGGGCGCGACCGGGGTTAAGGGCTAGGAGGGTGGCGGCATCGTAGGTAATGCGGGGGGGCTGGGAGGGACGGGGGCCAGGGGGTATGGCGCTGGGCGCGGTCCAGGCGCGGACGGGCGTAGACGGGCTTACCTTTGGCGCACCTTCGGCGCGGGTTGGGCGCGGATGCTGCGCGTGAACGCTGCGCGCATAGGCTTCTGTCATATATGGATGGTGGGAGGGACCCCCCAAATCCCAGGAAACAGCCCCGAACAGGAGCCTCAGGATGAAGATGGGAGGGCACAGAAGCCACCCGCCGAACCCCAGAACACTGGACAGAGCAGCCTCATCCAAGTCAAGCAACAGAAGCAGGCACGAGAGGCAGAACACCCCCATACGGAGCCCATGCGGCCAGGGCACCCCAGGGGGACCGGAGAACCAGCAGCAGGGAAGAGGCAGCAAGCCCCAACAACCCCCAGCGACCCAGGGGCAGACAAGAGCCCCTTTTTGAGCGCAAGCTTCGCATGTATGAGGCCCCGGGTTCAATCCCCGGCATCTCCAGGAGTCACTGTACTGTATCTTGGCTTTTTCCAGAAGGCTAGACTGCCATCTTAAGGAAACACGGAGCAGCGGCCGGAGACGCACCCCAGGCAGCCAGAGCCCGAGCCACCAAAGGCACGAGAACCGCCGCCAAGCCACAGCACCAAGGGCCGCACTGCAGGGTAAGAGAACCACCCAAGCAGGAACAAAATAGGAAAAACGGGCCGAAACCCGCCCTACCTGGCCTCCGAGAAGACAGCATACCGGGAGGAGGCAGCCACACAGCCCGACCCGGAAACGCAGCCCCAGCCACAGGAGGACCGCCGGACACCGCCGAGGATTCCTGAGCCACCGCTCCGCCCCCACACCACGAGGGAGACGAGGAGAGGAGGCACCGCCAGGAGAACGCTGCAGAGGGCACCGCCGTAGCAGAGAACCAGACCGAAGACTCCCCGGCACCGCCACAGGGAGGAGCTGAAAGGTAAGTCCCACTAGGGAGACAGAAAAAAACAGGTGGAGGTGGGGGCGGGCAGAGTTTTTATGCTGGGGGTGGGTCTGGGTGGGAGGCGGGGCCTCATTTGTACTGAAGGAAGGCGAGGGAGGGACGGGATGTAATGAAATATGGCTGGAGCTTAGCTAATATTCACCCTATGACTACCTGTAGATAAGTGATTCTATGACAGGGTTTTTCTGAATCCTAACAATCTTGCCTACATGAGCATAACTCAGTAAGGAAAGCGAGAGACATAAGCGAGTTCACACCAGGTTTTTTGCCATCTGTGCCTGTATGCCAGCAAACTGTTCCTCATCAAGGCTCCAAGGCTGTACTCTTCTGCTAGTCTGGGCTGTGTTAAAACTTCACCCCATCAAAATTTGTAAACATTGGAACTCCTACTACCTGCAGTCAACACCAATAGTCTATTCCCTGCATGAAGGGACCAAGAAGTCCTTGGAATAGCATATATTCCAACTATAAATTAATGGCAACCATGGGCTTTCTGTTGACTTTAAAATAATGGTATACTAAGTTGGCTTCACCAAGATTTGAACCCAAACCCTCTGAGTATATTCAGAACTATGAAACAGGCACATTGACCATGCTATTTCACTAACTAGCTAATCTGGTTTTAAAGGTTCTGAGTAAAAGGCGGAATGAAAGAAAGATAAATGAAAGGAGCTGGAGGGGGGTTGGCCAAGATGGTGGCAGTGTAGGCTGTGCATTTGGCAGTCTCTGCACCCTGCACCCTGTGACTCCCTTTCCCCCATAACTGACAGCAGAGCCTCTGGTGATAAGTTACAAGGCCAGCAATCAGTGACAAAAAGACAAAATGAGTGAGGTGAAATGGTTAAAGGAGATCTATGACGCAGCATATTTTAGAAAAAAAGGGGGCCCCTGCCTCAAAGGATAAACCCTAGCAGGGAAACTACAGGTGGGGTAAGGAAGAACAAAATTGCACCAGGTTATGTGCTTGTTAAACTAAAGAGAGAGAAAACTAAACGCTAATGACTATACGGACACTAAAATGATATTGATATATTCTGATATTTTATTGTTTTTTTATATCAACTTTTTTATAGAAAATATTTTTATTGTCTTATTATAGCTTAATACATACAAAAATACATTACATATAACACAATATTTGTAAATGATGACAAACAGTCCAATTAATTTATAAAATACAGAAGAGCATTCCCATTTCTGCAGCAACCAGAGTGGGAGGCAAGTACCAGGCCTTGTGGTAAAGCGTAGAGAGAGTTGGACTCATCACTGGTTAGCTGAGACACACAAGAAGAGCAGTGACGGTCCCTGTTCCAGAAAATATGCAATACCCAAAACACATGAGCAGAAAGTGAGTAACAGTAACCCCACCATCTCGGGGCAATTCAGACAACCCATCTCAGGGCCTCTTGAATGAGACAAAGTGATCATAAAACAATAGCTGTGTTGAGAGATGTTCATCACCAAAGAGAGAAAAACGTCGTCTTTTTCAGCTGGGCAACATCAGAAAGAAAAACCCACCATGAGTAGCCCAGGCAAATGGTCTCACAAACTGCACTCGCAGCACCCAAGGGTGACACAAAGGAAGTCACAAGAGTATCTAGAAGATTTGATCAACAGACTGACAACAGAATGCACTCTGCGAAGACCTAAGAAGAAATCGGAGAGACATATTAGAGAGAATTTTGGAGAAATCAGCGGACAATTGCTTCAGCAAACAAGGATTGTTCAAGGCAGGACGTATCGTTTCCAGCGGAACAAAACATCAAGCTCCAGGAAAAATTGGAAGATCTTGAAAATCGGTTAAGTAGAGATAATATACAAAAGCACAGCAGAAAAATGGGATGAAAGGCCCTGAGATTGTCAAAGCAATCTCAGGATCAGGAAATGGTTAAACAGAAATGAAGAGTACACACAATGGCTAGATCAGAACCAGCAAGCAAACATCTACTAGACAGTATTGCAAAAATACATCACTAATAATGAAGGCCTTTAGACTATAAAAATAATTTTTGTTTGAAGGATGATAACATTGAGGTAAACAATATCGTTTGAAACAAATACCATGTCAAAAATGTTGTTTACCAAAATAATGTGTTCCTATACTTATAATGATGAGGGGTAAAATATTGGAAATAAAATACCGTTTAACGCTAAAATTGTCCAAAAACACACACAAATATCAGTTGTTTAATACATACGCAGTTTAAAGTAGTAAATCTTAAATATTCTAGTATATAACAGTAATATAATGTAAAAAAGTACATAAATTCCACTAATACTTAACACTATTTATAAATATATATTTATATAAACACACATATACCTGTGTATTTGTGTATATATATCTTCACTGAAAAAAATAAATGTTACAGGGACGTTATAGGTAGGGGGAGTAAGTTATAGTTAGCTCAGGTAACTATAACTGTGGAATTTCTATGGTTTTGTGCATGTGAAATCTGAACCTGAACCTAAATATAATATCCCTGCAACCTTTGTTTGTTTCAGTAAATTTCTAGGGTTTTTATAATTATATTTCCCAACTATAATGCTCTTGTACCTTTTTTCTGGTGAATTTCAAAGTTTTTTTTAGTTTGCATTTCCTAACTGTAACTTGTCACCTTCTAGAATCAGTGCATGAGTAGCTGTAAAGATTGGTGAGTAGGTGTGTGAATGGGTATATGTGTCTGTGAGTGGGTGTGTGGGTAGTAGTATGGGTGTGTGAGTGGGTTTGTGAGTGGCTGTGTGAGTGTGTTTGTAAGTGTCTGTATGAGTCTATGCGTGGGTGGGTGGGTGAGTGGCTGTATGGGTCTGAAAATGGGTATGTGAGTGGTTGTGTGGGTGTAAGTGCATGTATGAGTCTGTGAGTGGGTGAGTGAGTGGATGTATGGGTCTGTAAATGTGTGTGTGAGTGGGTATAAGTGGCTGTATGGGTCTGTGAGTGGGTGTGTAAGTGGGTATGTGGGATGTAAATGGCTGTATGGGCCTTTGAGTGGGTGGGCGAGCGGTTCTGTGGGTTTGTGAGTGACTGTATGAGTGTGAGAGTGCTTGTTTGGGTCTGTGAGTGGATCTGAGAGGGTCATAATGGCTGTTTGAGTGGATGTCTGAGTGTATGTGTGGGTGTGTCAGTAACTGTAAGTAACTGGTCCAGAACGGAACCTCACCTGATCCTTTCCACAGTTTTGCACAAAATGGCTACCCAACTGGATTACTTTCTACTGGTTAATTAATAAGTGCTAACTCGTTGGGTAAATGTCTAGTGCATATTTTACACTGCAGATGCGTAAAGGACCAGAAGGAAATGTCTCCAGTGACCTTCTGTGCATTTAACTTCAGCAATGTGATTGTTCCTTATGCGTCTTCTTCCAGAAATCTTCGCCTATAAAGAAGATCACGAGTCTACAAAGAGGTGATTCTCCACCAAACAAGGGTACTTTCTCTTAATTATATAAAGTTAAGTGCTTCTTTCTTTGGTGGAGATGTCCTCATATTCTTCGGTTTCAAGAACACGTCATCAAAATCAGCCGGAAAGGTGCTAGGGGCCCTTTCGGTAAGCTGCCCATCATCCTGGCAAAAGGCGGGTAGACCTTTGCATACTACCAAGGTGGACGGGGCGGGACCAAACGGGCAGATCATCCAGGTAATTTTGCATAGTTCTTATACTCGTTGTAATTTAAAGGATATATCATGGACTCTGCTCTCACCAGGCAAGGACAAGAATGAAACCACTCATCACAGTAACTACAGATTGCGCTCTGACATATCAATGATGCATTCACCTCCACCAAGGGTTTTAGATCGTTTTTCAATGTGGAATCGCTGAGAAAACACACATGCTTTGCCTTTGTGAAGCCCAGGAGGTTAGGTTCATTCCTCCTTTACAAAAGGGGAGATTGGCCATGCGCACTACCTCCCCTGGGTCGGTTTAGGCCCTAGGATTCCATCCCCAGGGGCACGGCCACTTGATGCTTTGTTTCGGCTCCCCACCTTCATCGCACATGCAAGGAGCAGTCAAAAATGCTGCTCCCTGCATTTTGAGCAATTTTTTCATCTGTTTTCCTGCCTGCTGAAAACAAATGAAAAGTCCACTCCCTGCAAGCTGGAGCAGTTTTCCTGTTTCTGGCTGCTGGAGGCAGACTTACTGTTCAAAGCACAAAGAAGTATGTCCGATGGGTGTGCAACTTGGACATAGGGAGCCGGTCCTGGAGGGTGGCGGTCACCAGGGCCATTAATGCCTCCAGGAGGAGGGCTGTGCAACTACCTCCTTTGTTCTTCAAAGGGCTGCCTCTGGGAGGTGGTAGTCCCTGGGGAGAGCTGCGTGGCCCACTCCCCTTTCAAATTTTGTCCAAGCCCCTGGGAGGTGGTGGTCCCTGGGGCCGTAAAGCTCCCTGGAGAGGGGACCATCCAGCCCCCTCCCTTGATTTTAATGTTATTGGTCTTGCCCTAGGGAGGTGGTGGTCCCTGTGCTTATTGAGGACTCTGGTGGGGAGGTCCGTGTGGCCCCCTCTCTTAATTGTAATTTTATTTTCCTTGCCCCAGGGAGGTAGTGGTCCCCGGGACCGTGTGCGCCCCTTTCCTCAAAATACACATAATTTATACCCCTTGGGACCTGACCCACCTGGGCGCTCAACAAGAAACAAGCGCAGAAGACCACACACTTTTTAAATCAACTTATCTAAAAATTCACAAATCCACCTCCAAATCCCGGCAAAATTGAAAACAGAAATCCTTTTGCCACTGATGGGGTCACCACCAGGCCGATGGGGTCAGGGTATTTTTACCCTGCCACCTTCTCATATTTTTTACCTTTTTGTTTAGGAATCAGCTGAGTCTAAGTCCCAAAATGGCTGTCAACACTTCCTGGTTGAAGTGTTGCCAGACAATCAGATCTCAGCATTTTCTGTTGGATTTGCGGATGCTCTGCATCGTGAGATGTACAAATTTGGTCTTCTCCTTTATATCTCAAAAACTACCGAACAGATTTACACCAAATCCCAAAAGCACTCTTTCTGGACCAATATCTAGCTTTCTGCCAAATTTGGTGTAATTCAGTTCAGAAGTTTGGACTGTATTCGTGTCTAAAATCCCTATGAGAAATTACATGAGAAAAACGCACTTCGGGACCCCACTTTTTCTGAGACACCGCTTGCCGAATCACCCCAAAACTTTCAAGACAGCAGCTGAATGAGTGAGAAACTAGTTTTGAGCATTTCGTGAAAATTCGTCAAATGGCGCTAAAGTTATTATCAAAACAAAAAACGTTTTTTCTATGGAAGCAGGTCCTAACTATAACTACCTACTTGCGACCACCAGTAGGTATATATTTTACATTATATTTCAATTTATTTTGTTAATTGTTTTTAATTTAATACTATTGAAATCATATATATATATATATATATATATATATATATATATATATATATATATATATATATATATATATATATTTGTTATTGGGATTAGAAGAATATAGAACAGCAGTCAACTTAAGTCAGATAGATCTCTCGGAAGAAGAGAGTTCCTGCATAAGCCTGGGACTCTCCTACTGCCATGCCAATGATTCCAACTATCTGCAAAGCAAAATGGATCTCTACACATATGTAAGAAAATCAAAGTTGACTAAAATACATATAATGAAAGGGAGTAACAACATACAACTAGCAAATATATGTACCTTTGGGGAAAATGGAAATACCAATCTTAGAGTGTCGGACCTGGATATGCTGGAAGATCTACGATCCTTAGAGAAAGAAAGTAACTCCACACAAAGTGCACAAGAAAATATAGGTATATCAAACATGGAGTGGGACAGCCTCACCACCAAAACTAAGGAGATGACACCCTTTAGATTGAGGTCAATATATATTCCACAAACAATAGAGGAGGGAGAGACAGTGGGTTAAAGTTTACATCCCATACAGTAACATTTCAGGAAAAAGTCCCTTTTTGTTCTTCCTGTCAAACATAAACAGAAATACGTGGGTAGTACTGTATGTATGGCAAAAAAGAGGGTACAGGAACATCTTCGGGCCATCAATAACATCGATGTGTCTAGCACGACATTTTCAAACACACCACCAGTCCAACAATGCCCTGCTTAGATATTTTGCACTTGAACAAGTGAACATAAGCAAAAGAGGGGGTAATAGACTCATAGCCCTATGGAAACGTGAATCTAAATGGATTATGGAGCTAGAGACCAGAGCCCCAGGAGGGCATAACTTGGACGAAGAGTTAGCTGTTCACCTTCATGAAATCTAGTAAGTAGGGATAGAACAGTGCAATGACCTGCGAATCCGATTACTGTGTACTCAAATATTATGATGTGAGTTTATTCTATGAATCAATTGATGCAATGTTTTTACATTTCCTAATACTTATATTCTGAAACTGTGTTTTTTCTGTTTATGTTTGATAGGAAGAACAAAAAGGGACTTTTTCCTGAAATGTTACTGTATGGGATGTAAACTTTAACCCACTGTCTCTCCCTCCTCTATTGTTTGTGCAGTGGTGTGGCTCACCAGTGTGTAGTGGTGTGGCTCACCAGTTAGAGGCGGCAGAACCGGGAGCAGAAGTCGGCCGGGACCAGGGTTCAATTCCCGACCCGGCAGGGTCGTGGACTTGGGTCTGCTGACTCGATAATTCTCGCTTCGGTGCCTACTCTAATCTGGGGTCACACTCGGCAACTCTGGGCATTAGCTTGCCTAATCTCCACAACGGCCCCCCCAACGTCGGGGATGCCTGGCTCCACCCTGGGGACTCCCAGCAGGGACCATCACACAGGGAAAGCCAGGACGGGTTCCCCAGCGTTGCACAGCGCCAGGAAACCTCCGGGTAGCAGCGCGCTTTACAAGTGCAAACATAATAATAAACTTTAACGCACTGTCTCTCCCTCCCTCCCTCCCTCCCTTTTGTCTCATTCACATATATACTTGTTTTCTTTTTACTGTAATTAATTAAGGTTGATTACAAGATGAGAACTGATCAGTGAACAGAGCTAATTATAATGTGAGAGTACGTTTAGCCTGTTCTGAATGTAATCATCAGGTATATGATTCATCATTTTTGGTTATACCTTTCTTGGAATATTGGGCCTTGTCACGCTACATTTGTTTCTGTTGATTTTAGCCATCGCATAGGAAGTACTACATTGTAGTTTTGGTACTATACGGGCACTAGTCCGAGAGCATAAATTGTTGACACAAACTGATTATATGCAAGTGCATGCAGAGTAAACTGTTGTAACAAAGGTACTCAACACTACTCGATTGCAAGCTAAGTTAGCGCATTATCATCTTGGGTAAGCGTCGCTCGTTGAGAGGTCAACAATAAATCTGCCTTGCCGACAGCCTGGGGTCCGTGTCTTCATTTCGCAGTGTGTTCAGAAGTGGTGAAGATTGTTGGTTCATATGTAACGGAAGTTTGCTGTCCCCGTTCACGGTACCCGCTTCTCGTTAAGAGGCCTCGCTCTACAGCTACAGAAAAGTTTTCATTCCGAGGAGGAATATTAGCGAGACCCCCTGGACTGGACATCGAACCACGATAGCCGTTTGGACACGCAATCAGCAGGTCCGAGAGACTAGCCGAGAACGTGAAACAGCCAATGGCTAGTGGCGTTATTCGACGGAATCCAGGTGAGGAGTTCAAGGCTTAAAGGGCAAGAAGACCGTCAGTGGTACCCTGCCAACGGTTCGTATTTCAAATCCTCTCACAAGCACCAAGTCTGGAAAAGGAACGTGAGGATGCTGCAGAAGCTCTGTTCAACAATATTCATCAGAGCAGTACAAGCACCGTCACGCAAGTCAGCCAACCCAGCGGTGCACAACAAGACGCCAAGCAATTACTCAGAACACTCGAGAAATAAACTAAATCTGAGATCACAAAGTGGTGGGAGCACAAATCGCTCACTAAATATGTGGAGGCGGGGAGAGTGCCGCGAGGCTTACGAATAATGCTGGCACCAAGTTTCGAAGATCCGAACCCCGCGATGCTGAACAAATGGGGCGAGAGCAATCTCCTGGCTTCGATGAACCTGGTCAAAATACTTATAAAGTATGCTGCTATTGATCATTAAAAGCTGTCATAGAAGCGGACAGTGCTTGGAGCTCCTTCATTCAATAAAAAGTCTGATCCGAGTACATCTTCTTCAGAGACTAGATTGCAGTCATCCGCCCAATTCTCCACAGGAAGTCCGCCCTCGATAGGCAGTTCGTCATCCAGGTCCCCTTCCGACGTGATTGAAACATCAGACATTGAAAAGAATTGACCCCCAGATTCAATCGAGTCTGCATCGTGTTGTTCGTTTGGTTCATTTGGTCTAGGTGAGACTCTGACTCCTTCAACGGCTTGACATAATTCAGATAATGCATCATCCGCCGCTCCTGATCCTGCCCCACCTCCTTCCCCTATCTCTTCAACTATCACTGCTGCATTTACAGAGGTTAAAGGAGGGTCAGCTGGCTGAGTTACGATTGATTTTTTGGAAGTAGCACCGGATGAAACTTTAGAAGGAGTCTGCTCACTATTACTAGTTTTAGAAATATGGCTGTATTCTTTTTTTTAAATAGTTCCGGTATTACAGGCTCTTTAGTGCTTCCATTTACAATCACTGTCGCTGAAGCTGCTGTTTTCTCCATAGTAGAGTTGGAATTAATGAAGATGGTAGTATTTTTTTTAGCACCTCTTCCCTTAGGGGCCATGACTGAGCCTTCAATTGTTGCAGTTTTGTTAATAAGTGCCTTTAACACAGCAAGTTATGCCCCTTAGAGAGTTTTTCAGTAGTAGTTTGTGTTCGTTTTCAATTATAGGTAATTTGCAAAAGTCTGCTGCACTCGCTTTCTCTCTTTGTCTCAACTTAAGTTTTTTTTCCTCCTTTTTTTTTTTTCAAGAGTCAAAAGTCACGAACTCGGGGCAAGCACTAGAGAAAACTCACAAACTCCACTTGAGTTCCAAACATATAATTCAGTAGTTGGCAGACCTTACCGCTAGTGTTACCACTGCCGCTGCTGCTGCTGATACAATGTTGCTGCAGTGAAAGCAGATGCAAAGACGGGCAGGAAAGCTCGCGTCTCACATGCTTTCCAACTCAGCCCAGCTCTCCGATGCAATCCTCGATCCTTCTCCGCAGCTCTCAGCCTCTCCTCGGCCCCATCAGCGCCCTCCACCTTTCCAGCGAGACGCCGCAGATCGCGTCACTGCTGCTGGCGGTCTAGGTCAACGCCCTGCCACGAGGGAGCCGCGGCTCCTGACTCTGACTCGCCACGGGGAAATGTAGCAGCGTCTGACGAAATAGATTAATCCGAAAAACTGCCAGGAGCACTACTACGTGCAACAAGCTGAAGACGGCTGGGAACAAACGCCGTATAGCGCCAGGTCGGCCGGGTCCTCAGGCAGAAACGCCGCAGCTCCTCACATGGCTACAGTAGCAGCCGCCATCTTGCTTCTACCCTTTTGCGTTGTAATTCTTTCGTAATCTCGGGCGCAAAGTTTGCAGTCGGTCCGGTCCTCCACTAAAAAATCAATCTCTTCTCCGAGATCCAATATTTTACCTCCCGGTCTTCCGTCTGTGCTGCTTGTTTCAGAAAGAGAAGTGCTGGAAGCACTGACTACTGAGACTGAATCAGCATCTGAATCTGCCCTGCATCAGAAATTTTTTAGATTAGACTATTTTTTTATCGCCAAATGCTTATATAACGAGCTTACTCAAGTGGAATATGAGGTGTCTCCGAAAATCATTTCAGACCATAACCCTATTATTTTTAAGTTTGAATTAACTACTCCTATCACTCCTCGATCATGGTCCTTTGATCGCAAATTACTATATGACTTTTCTTATGTTGAATATATGAACAATTGGATCCCGGAATTTTTCTTACACAACAGAGGCACTGCGTCTGCAGAAATAGTGTGGGATGCTTTTAAATGTGGGGTTCGGGGAGAAACACTGAGTTATTCAATAAGAAAACAAAAAGAGGTTATAAGGCAAGAAGCTGCAGAAATGAAAAATTTAAGAACATTAGAGATCCAACTTATGCAGGCGTATAACAAAGGATTAGCTACTGAAACCATTTTAAAGGAGTTAACGATCCTCAAAGTTAAGATTCATCAAGGATTTGCCACAAAATTTGCTCAACAAATCTCTGCCTTTAGGGCAGAGGTTTATGAAGTGGGAGAAAATACCGGTAAACACCTGGCTAAGAGAGCTAAACAGAAAGCGACGTTTGCCAATATTGATAAAATAAATAATCTGACAGGAACAACAGTTAATAAAACAGAAGACATTCTTGAAGTATTTAAGGATTTTTATTCTAAACTGTATACACAAGATGTTAGGGTATTCTGTTCAGATCAGATCACTCCGTTTGCTGATTCAGCACTGGACATCAAGCTATCTAGTGAGGAAAAGGAGAAATTAGATTCACCACTTACCTGGGAAGAAATTGAACTCTCTCTAATATCCTTAGCATCAGGAAAAGCAGCGGGTCCAGAAGCTATCCCTCTAGAGTTTTTTAAACAGTTTAGATCTATCCTTAAAACAGAGTTAATGGACCTGTGTTTAAGAGCTCAACAGGGAAATGCCCCTAAATCATGGCATGATTCCATAATCACTGTGTTTCTTAAAAAAGGCAAACCTCCACTATTACCTTCATCTTTTCGCCCAATATCGCTCATAAATGCAGACAGTAAAAGTTTTTTTTAAATCCTAGCCATACGACTGTCTAACATTATCTCTCCTTTAGTTTCTATTTACCAACATGGCGTTATCCCCACTAGAGAAACTGCTGATCATATTCGGAGAGTGATCTCATTTTTGGACTGGTCTCAAGCAACTCGGTCTAATGTAGGACTAGTATTTTTAGACGCTGAAAAAGCTTTTGACCGGGTTGCTTGGGACTATCTGTGGAATGTTTTATCTAGGAAGGGATTAGGCTCCGGTATAATAAGAGCTCTAAAAACACTGTATGCTGCTCCTAAAGCGCATATTCGAATTAATGGGAAGATCTCTACGCCTTTTATGATCACAAGAGGCACCCGACAAGGGTGTCCCTGTTCCCCTTTACTTTTTGCTTTCTACATTGATCCGTTAATTAATCGTTTTCTTTTGGAGCAGAAAATTAAACCTATTGTCCTAGCTAATGTTAATTACCGAGTTTTAGCTTATGCTGACGATATAGTGATAACTACTACCGACGTACAATCAGCTCTACCGGTGATTGATGATATTGCCAGGCAATTTGGATCTTTCTCGGGGTACAAGCTTAATCTTGAGAAGACTCAAATTCTTTGCTCCGGAGATAAACCACCATCTAATATTTCCACTTCCTCAGAGGTTACTTATTTAGGAATTAAGATCTCCCTCCCCATAGAGAAGATACCAGAACGCAATATAAATCCCATAATTACACAGATTAATGCTTCATTACAGCACCTAGACCACCTACATTTATCACTTTATGGCAGACTTAATATCTTAAAAATGTTGGTTCTACCAAAAATGCTGTATTTGTACCGTACAATACCACTAGAATTCCAACCGCTCTGTTTTAAAAATCTAGAAATAACTACCTTTCGGTTTTTATGGGGGTATAAACGCCATAGGAAATCATCGAAGAAAATGATACTGAGCAATGAATGTGGTGGATGGAATGTTCCTTATTTTCTTCTGTATTATTTATCTGCCGCACTGCAATATATAAGCCCCTTGATTTTGGGAGATAGAGTAGAGATGGAGAGACATCAAGCCCCGTCAATCTATGAAATGATCCTAGGTGAAAAAGTTAAGGGTAGCTTTCTGAAGATTGTAGAACCCAGTTCTCATAAAAAAACTAAATTTAAGATATTGAAGGCTGCCTTTGGAGTTTGGCAAAAAGTGCGAAAACATTTGAAATTATGTAAATTGAACTTTTATACCCCCCCTCATATCAAAAGGTCTGCTACCAGAAATGTTTTGGGATTTAACTATGTATAGATGGCAACAGAGAGGAATATGCTATTTGGGAGACTTGTTTAGTAATGATCAAATGTTGTCATTTCAGGAGCTTATGAACACATTTGCGGTGGGAAGAAAAGATTTCTTTAAATTCCTTCAATTACGAAGTTACTTACTTAATTATCCTTTTACTCCCCCATCCAAAGTTTCACTGTTAGAACTTTTGCAAAAAAAACCCCACATAGGAGCAATTTATACAAGTTTAATTCAGGAATATGGTACTGATCTAGGACATTGTCAGCAGAAATGGGCTACTACTTTAGGTATACCGGAAGTTGATATCTTGTTATCAATTAAAATGGCATCAGAGTGTTTAATAACAGGGATGATGAAATCACAACACTTTATGTGTATTCATAATCTGTACTACACTCCCTGTAAAGTTGCTAAGTGGAGCACCACGACCGGTACGAACTGCAGCCGATGTGGTCTATTTTCAGCTGATGCTTTACATATGTTTTTCTCATGTCCTAAACTCTCTAATTTGTTCCTACACATTGAATTTTTTTTATTTCTTATTCTTAAACATGAGGTTAAGATTACAGCATAGTTGCTGTTATTAGGTATTGATCACGTAGTTATTAGGCCAAGACCAACTTCATATTTTCTATTAATTTGCATGGCTGCAGCCAGGTCTTGCATTACCAAAGAATGGATTAGTTTAGCTCCGCCGTCTTTCTCTATGTGGCACGAAAAGTTATTATTTATGTATAATATTGAATCCGCCATATATAAGTTGAAGGGGGTAAAAAAAAAGAGCTCTGGGGGAGAAAATTTAGGCACCAATTCCCGAATGGATTTAAGCTACTTGTTTGCCTGATCTATTTTCATTTCTCTGTTATAAGATGTTATGTACTTTACGAAGATGGTTTTTGTTTTCTTTTCCTTTGTTTCTTTGTTTACCAGCTTATGGCATTGTTATGTATTGCTGTATTTCCTTGCAATAAAATAATAAAATAAAAAAATAAAAAAAGAATTACAACGCAAAAAGCGGAACGCAAAACGCCACTCCAGAAGAAAAAAGTGCAAAGCCACAGCAACAGCAAACGCAGAAAAAGAAGAAACAATGGTACAACAAGAGAAAGTAATGCAAGATTGTACTATTACAAACTTATCTGATGTCACACTGACTGCAGCGGAAGAGCAATTGTTAGCTCTCGGAATAAATTATTGTCCGGAGAGCACCTTCATCTACACCAACACGAGAGCGGATGTGTTCCGCTTTATTCGTAAATTAAAACTAAAAAAATGTTTTTCCTCCAAAACAACTGAATGCATCATTAACCAAGAGACATCTACAAGTCGCACCTCCACAGTTCCAGCTGCACGAGATGCCAGATTGTTATTAACTCTTTGTGACCTAAGGGATTCTGGAAACCCCAGTAATACAACCAGTATGGAAGTTCTAAATACACCACGTGAATTGCAAAATGTGGACATTCGACAGAAAGGAGCCGGCGACAGTCCATTCAAGCCGGTAAGCACATTTTTGCCTGTAATGCCAAAAGACGCGGTAGACATTTATCATGAATGCGTAGTAGAAGATTTTAAAAAATGACACCGCAAGGTACAGGCACAAAGTCACAAGCGCAATGTTGAATTAAATCAATATATGATGTTAATGAAAAAAACTGAGTCAAAACCATGAAGTAGTAATCAATAAGTCTGATAAAGGCGGAAATATTGTTTTGTGGCAAAAAAAAGACTACATTATAGAAGCCATGGGACAATTAAATGATACCAACTGCTATGTAAGATCTAATGGCTTGGCCTATAAAAAAGCTAAAGACAAACGCAAAAAGATGCTATTATCTTACAAAAGACAAAACTCTATTTCATCAACTGAATTTGACTTTTTGCACGTGGAACATCCGGTAATACCAATTCTATACTTGATTCCCAAGGTGCATAAATTGAAAGTTCCAACACCAGGTCGAGCAATTATATCGGCCATCAACAGCATTGGGGAAAACATTTCCCATTATATTGATTTTTTTCTTCAAGACATTGTAAAAAGCTTACCGAGTTACTTGAAAGACACTGGTAACTTTTGAATAAGTTGAATTCGATTCAATGGCAGGAGAATTGGTGTCTGCTGACTCTTGATATCGAGTCATTATATACTTGCATTGATCACACCAAAGGTATCGAAGCCATTCGGTATTATTTAGGTTAAAGAACGTGTGAGTATTACAGTCACAATAGGATGTTGTGTGAGCTGGTACATTGGTGCTTACACAATAATTACTTCATGTTTGCGAAAGAAGTCTGGAAACAGATCAGGGGTGTTGCGATGGGATCATGCTTCTCCCCCAGCTACGCGTGGTTACACGTGGGCTGGTGGGAGGAGCGTGGTCTCATCGGTACACCTGGTTTTAGTGGTGTCAAACACTGGATGCGATTTATAGATGATGTGTTTTGTATATGGGAGGGTGACGAACAAAGTGCTTTAGAATTTGTCAATGCCTTAAATTGCAACCAAGAGAATCTTTACTTTAACTCCAATATAAGTAAAGTACAGGCAGACCTTTTGGATGTACACATCACAGTTAACAACAACATTGTAACAACTTCACTTTTCCGCAAACCTACTGCTGGAAATAGCATATTGCATGCCAGCAGTAAACACCCGAAACATGTAGTTGCAAACATTCCATTTGGAGAATTGTTGCGACTGAAAAGAATAAGCAGCACTCCTGAAATGTTTTAAAAAGAGGCAGAGGTGATGATAACCAGACTGAAAGCTAGAGGATACAGCAATGTAACACTACAAAGGGCTCTGAGGCTGAGTCGGGAAAGATCTAGAGAGTCTCTGTTACAATCAGAGGATCAACAGCCCAACAATGACAATGCTACTCCTCGCTTAATGTTATGTTATGTTATGTTATGTTATGTTAAACTGTATTTTGTATAGCGTACGGCTACTCATAGAGTGTCCCGACGCTTTAATTTGCACACCAATCATATAACATAACAAGAAAAAAACACAGCAAAAGACAGAAAAGAAGCCAACAGATCAAGGGAAACTAGGAAGTAAAAAGCCAGGTTTTGAGCCCTTTCCTAAAAGCCAACAGGTTTGAAGTGCTGCGCAGGGCCACTGGTAGCTTATTCCACAACTGGGGCGCCAGCAGTCTAAAGGAGCGGCCTCCAATGCGTGCCCTCTTGACACGGGGCACAACGGCAAGAAACAAGGCTTCTGACCTCAGCGACCTGGCTGGGTGGTAAAAGGCCAGTCTTTTTTGGAGGTATTTTGCTCCGGAGGCGTGCAGGGCTTTATGTGCCAGCAAACAAGAAAGGCAAATTAAGTCGATTGTCAGGAGACACTGGACAATTCTCATGACTGACGGGTTCTTAAATGACACGTTGTCAGAAACACCGACAATAACATACAAAAATGCCAGATGCATGCATAACAGCTTAGTCAAATCAAGTCCTGAGTTAGGTGGTGGCAGCACCTGGCTCAAACAGAAAGATGGTTTTTACAAATGCTCAACTTGTTGAGCGTGTAAATTTGGTATCAACACCACGCATTACAACACCCCCTTCAGTCAAGTCAGTAAAGCTATTAGAGGGAATTATAACTGCCATAGTGACTTTGCAGTGTATTTTCTGACGTGCACCTGTGGCCTACGGTACATAGGCAGTACCAAATTACAGGTGCACGTCAGAATTTTACAACATCTTCGAGCGATAGTCAACAATGTTAGCACATACCCTGTAGCTCGCCATTTCAGATCTACTCACAACAATGATCTGAGCAATCTGACATAATTTGTCATTGATGCAGTGGCCCCCCTAAAGCGAGGAGGAGATAGAAAGAAACTGCTCAGAAAGAGGGAAACTCAATACATAGTTGAGCTAGAGAGTAAATACCCTAACGGGCTCAACACCACAGAAGATTTACACCATTTTCTGTAGATACTAAGCTGTATATTCAGACATGTGTGTGGTAAACCCTTTTTCTTGAATCAAGCATTCAACTTATGTTTCCATTATTAGGGATTTCCAGTATGAAAACATATAAGTGAATTCTCTGGAAGATTGTTTGGCGATCCAGTGCATCACTGGTGAACAGGTTGGATAATAAACAACCACTAAGGATGAGAAGCTGAATCAATTCACCGGAAATTCATTTCTAACCAGACCATTCTATGTAAATATTGTTCATATTAATATTACTACATTATTTTTCTTTTTCTTCACCTTTATTCAATGTACATACACACTTCATATAATTTTAGGTTTGGATATGAATTCATTTAGTATTAGGGTTATCATAAACTCACAGGGTGTATTTTGTTTTTTCCAATGACATTAACCTTTCCTCCGATAATGTGCTCAAAGAGGATTTTTGTCTCTCTTTTCTCATGATGATTTGTTTCATATCAATGCTATATATTTTATAGGAGGTGTTGTGGGTACAAAAGGTTTTCGCGATACACAAGGAGCCTTTGAACAGGGTTATCTATGTTTGACATAAAATTATGTGTGAACACAGGATAAAGAAATGTGATAGTAAGATGCATTTGTACAAGAATAGGCTTATCTTTGGTCTCGATAGTTTACAGCATTATGTATATAGATGAATTGTTATGTAAATAGTGTAGATATATGTATATATACTTATTTACATATATTATCTTTATCTTTTTTATACAAAGACAGTCTATTTTTCCTGTAACCCATATATCGGCCACAATATTTAGTCTTTGTGTATGGTACATTGTGATCAGGCATTCATGCTGTAATATTTTTGTACCTTGTTTACTCACAATGCATTAATGCGGTGTATTATTAAGTATTTTCTTTATGTTCATTGGTTGATTATGTGATTCACTGGAGAGGTGGAGCATCACTTAAAAAATACGTATATAATCAGTCAGCTGACCGGGTGTACGGTGTGTGAACAAGAGCACTCGTTGCTCGAAACGCGTCGCCCGTTGAGAGGTCAACAATAAATCTGCCTTGCCGACAGCCTGGGGTCCATGTCTTCATTTTGCTGTGTGTTCGGAAGTGGTGAAGATTGTTGGTACATATATATATATATCTATATATATATATATATAGATATATATATATATATAGATATATATATATATATGTATATATGTATATATATATATATATATATATATATATATATATATATATACCCACACACACACACAAACACACATTGTTAGTAAATAAGTAAATATTTCAACAAAACATAAAAAATATGAATAATTCAATTACAAACTATTATATAAATAAACAAATAAATCAAATATAAACAATTTAAAAACCAAAATAATGAATTGCAAAAATTATTCTATTTTTTAAAACAATAAAAATGTAAACAAAGTATTATTAAATTACAAAATAAACAAATAAAAATATATGTAACCAATAATAGGAAAAGTATTGAAGTCTGGGAATATTAGATATACTATTCCCATTCCAGTTTATTTAAAAGTAGGGAAAGTGTTGGACTTTGGAGGGTTTAACTTTATTATTCACACTCCAAACAGCACAACAGTAGGGAAAGTGTTGGATCTAGGAGGGAATAGATTTACTGTTCCCACTCCCCAGAGTCAAACAGTATAGAAAGTGTTGGACTTTGAAGGGGTTAGATTTACTACCTCTACTCCAGTAAACACAACAGTAGGTAAAGTGTTAGACTTCAGAGGGGTTACATTTACTACTCTCACACCAGTCTAAGCAGCATTATGGAAAGTGTTGGACTTTGGAGGGGTTACATTTACTATACTTCCTCTAATCAGCACAACAGTAGGGAAAGTTTTGAAGTTTGGGGGATTAAATGTATTTTCCCACTTCAAACAGCTCAACAGTAGTGAAACTTGGATTTCATATGGGTTAGATGCAATGTTCCCTCTAATTAATTTTTTCCCTCTGTGTGCAACAAGGCTATGTGCACCAAGAACCCAACCGCACGTGTAGACCATGGCTTTAAGTGGGATAAAAAAACTAGGGGGGTCAGCAATTAAGCAAAAAATCTGTGTTTAGCTTAGTAGGCCACCTGACTGATATTTTGGTTCATTCTGTTATTGCATCCAAATATATGATACAAAGAACATTACACCTACAAGAAGCCAGGACTATTGGCTTTGTCAATGAAGTTGTATGTAAAATTGAAAATGCTTCAACTCTTGTGGTAGAGGTTATGGCTTAATGCTCGAGCTGCTAATTTAGGAAATGGGTTTTGAGTTTAGGGTCAGATTAACATCCTGTGATTCTCAGCAAATCAATTAATCACCCCATGCATTCATAAACAAATAATAAAATAAATAAATCATTTAAATCGCTGCAATACTTTTTGATTCAATTCCCACTATATAAAACTTGCTGCATTTCTTTTCTAAATTTGGGGCTGATGGTTTGCCTTTTGAAGGAATTTATTTTAAATGCAGCCGATGGCGGGTGCTGTGAGAAGGAGACGTACTAGTCCTGAACTTCGGTGGCTAACACTCCCAGCCAGGGCTGGCTCTCACTGGTCGCACACTGTGCAACAGTCTTTTTTGGCACCCATTTCCTCCTCCTTCACGAATTTGCTCACTACCACTCACCAACAATGCACCTCATCTCGCTAAAGCACCTTTTTGATAAACATTTAATAACGCTGCTCCTAGTTTACTCACACTCAGTTCTGTGATCTGCATACTACACGTTCTTTTTAGAAGGCACATTAACCCTCTGCTCTGTCTGAGTGGCAGACGTGCCCATGTGAATGCACGGTGAGTGATGCAACAGTGTAAGAGTAGGTAGGGTAAGAGGAGTGACTACAGGGTGAGTGAGGAGACCATATGAATTTTGGTGCAGATGTAAGTGCAGAGTGGGACAAATTAATGCATTGCTTGTGATGGGCTTATTTGAGCGAGATTGCAGATTGGGCAGTGAGAGGCACAGGTGAGTGAAGTATCACATGAGTGCATGGTGAGTAGTGTGCTCCTTTGACTGCAGGGTGAGGTACAGGGTGAAGAGCACAAGTATATTGTGAGTGCAGAGTGATCACTGTGAGCGCAGGATGAGCGGGCGAATGGTGTGAGTGCACGGTGATCACTGTGAGGGCATTGTGATCACTGCGAGTGCATTGTGATCGCTGCGAGTGCAGGTTGAGCGGTAAAGTAAAGGGTGAGAATGAGGAGTGAGTTGTCTGAATGCAGGGTGCATTCTAGGACACAGAAAGTATATGACCTGAAGGTTTGCGTATGTGGTGCAAGACTGTAGTAGAAGGTGAGTGAAAATGTGTGAGAGAACGTTTGTCAGTGTCTACACATTCAATGGAACTATAGTAATGGCACATTGTGTACTGTAAAAAAGCTGATCAAAAATACCCAGGGCCCCTTGAATTCTGCAGCAGAGGAAAGAACCAAATTATGCAGCAGTGTTGGCTAAATTATGGAATAAGAATAGGCAAATTATGTGGAATAATACAGCACATGATTTCATAGTGTTACTTCATTCTTTTATAACTTTTTTATATATGGTAATCCTGTCTGCGCAAATAGTTCACCTCCTTACGACTGGTATAGAAACCAAACACAGACCTAAGCAACTGAAAAATGCCAAGCCAACCTTTGCGAGGAGCCTTCCATGCACGCAAACATATGTCTCAACTTTTTTTAGTAACTTTTGATCTTTTAATTTGTTTAAGCTAGAAACTATTTTTATGTGGTTTAAATCTACAGATTTCTGTTTCAGATGATGGATTATGTGGCAAATCCATAATTATGCAAATATAAAGCATAATTCCAGTGGCCCTGGTAATACCTTATACTTGTGATGTTGAAATATGTAAGGTGCTTAGGAACATGCAGACCTTCTAGTCTGTGATGACGTAATGTATCACAACATGACTTCCCATTAAAAGACTGAAAGAGTATTGGAAAATATGCATGCTACCCTGAAAAGTATGGTAAGAGCTATTCCTTCTGCTGCAAATGGTGGTTGTGTATGTAACACAGGAACTACTGGATGAGGCTGAAAAACAGGTAGGCTTTAGCGCTGCTAGCGCCCGGTGTGACAATCATTTTGTCAGCCCCCAACTGACCACCTTCTCCATAAATTACCTTACTACCATCCCCCAACAGTACCCTTCACATATCCACAGCTTATCTCTGGCATACATTTATTTTTTATAGGTCTACTCATTGTTCACTCACTTATTGTTCACTCACAGTCAGTTCTCTGATCAAGGTACATGTCAGTCACACGTTCTTTGCAGCAGGCATTTGAACCCGTTGAGGGTTCCAGAAGGAGCATTAATCACTGTCATTATCTTGACATTTTTAATATTGCCTCAAGACTGATGGCCACCCAAGGAAACTAGCAGCACCTGCTTTCAAACTCAAAATCTATAGTAAACACCCAGTAACCCCACCCCACACCCTTCACCAGGTCAGTGCCAGGTGCGACTGCACTAACATCCTGATGCTTGCCCTGATTGAACACACACACAGCAACAGCATGAATCCATCCTGTTATGTGAAACAAAGAAAACATTTAAAAAAATTCAGTTGTGAGCTTGTGAATAACAGCACTGTCACCAACGTCTTTGTGCTGGTCAGTGCATGGAACAAGCTCCCAGTCTGATGGGAAAACATACAAATTTAATTATTTTATTGTTAGCAGCATCGACCAGAGAGAAGCATTTATACAGCATACTTTAAAAAATGTAGGTGAAAAGCAGCCCTGATCCTACCTTGTGAACAGACGCGTTGCCCATAGTGCTCAAAGGACTTCAGTCCCCTCCCCCCACATTCGCCCACCTGTCGTGTGTGCCAGACCTGGATGAGACACCTTCCCTGGCACACACGCAGTTCTGAGCTGCCTGCCACACTGAGTACTTCACAGGTCTTTTAAAGACCATTCTCGTGTTAATGATGCTTTGTTGTTTTTTCACTGTGTCTTACAGTGCCTGCATCTCCACTCTGCCTATTGCTGCCACCCGCCAGGCATCTACCTCCTCCCTGCTATTTGCAAAATTACAGAATCTTATGTCAATAAGCAATTGATGGCATTCCTGGAAGAAAATGACATCCTGCATCCCTGTCAAGCAGGTGTCAGGATCCACCACTCCACCAAATCTGCACTCCTGTCATCTACCGAAACCATTCGTGCTGCATTGGATCAGGGAAAGTTGGCTGTCCTGATCCTATTAGATCTCTCTGCAGCATTCGACACAGTTTCCCATGCTATCCTTTTACATCGCCTTGCTAATGCAGGCATAGCAGGAACTGTGCTCGAATGGTTTAAAAACTATCTGGAGCACAAGCGTCAGATCTTTATGTTGGGCAATCTCTGCTCCGAAGAAAAAATTATGAAAACAGGGGTTCCGCGGGGTTCAAGCTTGAGCCCCACTTAGTTTAACCTATATATGGTCCCCCTACTAAAATTAATTTCTTCCTTCAACATTAGTACAATTGCCTACGCCGATGACACCCAGCTGGTTCTGACTCTTGATAAGAATCAATCTAATGCGGAACTGACTTTGAAAGAATGCCTGTCAGCAACTTTTAAGTGGATGACACACAACCACTTAAAATGTAATTAGGCTAAAACAGAGAATGTGCCTTTTGGTCCTAACAACTGTTTCTCTCCGCAAGATTGGTGGCCCGAAAAGGTAGAAGCCCCCCCAAAGACTATCAATGCAGCACGAAACCTGGGCATTAATTTTGACAATACCCTGTCATTTAACCAACAAGCCAAAGAAGTAGCAGGGGTATGCTTTAGTATCATTAAGGGTCTCAGAAAATTATTTGACCTTCTCCCTCTGAGTGCCAGACGAACGGTTGCTGTAGCACTAATAACATCTGGGCTGGATTATTGCAACAGTCTCTATGCAGGGCTAAATAAATCAGCCCTGCACAGACTTCAAATGGTCCAGCACGCAACCGCTAGGTTGGTCCTCAGACTGCCCAGAAAGTCCTCGGCCTCTGCAGTTTTGGATGCCTTACATTGGCTCCCAGTACAAAAGCGCATCCTGTTCAAGGTTCTCACCATCACATACAGAGCCTTCCACCATCAAGGCCCACTGTATTTGCGCAAGTACTTTAGACAATACCATCCGTCACGGGCACTCAGGTCCTCCACAGCAAATTTGCTCCATGTTCCCAGGTTTAGGATGATGACTAGAGGAGGAAAATCCATAGCAGTTATTGGCGCTAAGGCATGAAACAAACTACCTCCGTCCCTGCATCAATATGCAACAGAGCAAAAATTCAGAAAACTATTAAAAACATGGATCTATTTTCTGTCAGACTCCGGATGCATAGCGTTACTTTGATCCTCCCCGCAGACAGGTAGTTTTACCATTGACACTCTGCTGTTAACTGATAACCAGGAGTCGAAGCGCCAAGAAGCTCCTTGGAGTGGTAGAGCGCTATACAAGTGCCAATTCACATCACATCACATCACATTCCACAGACCCATGGCAAGAGTAGCCTGAAAGTCGGGCCTGTGCCATGATATCACTGCACTTCAAAGTTAAGAAAATACCACACATTTCAAGGTGCTCTAATTTAAAGGCCGTGGCTGGTGCATGTTAAACAAGTACATGTGTGCTTTGCAAGAGTCTGTGCGCGCTCGTGAAATGCATAGTGCGCGGGTGCACAACCGCGCTGGTTACAGGGAACGATGTCCACGTTAAACCTTTATCTTTCCAAGCACGCCAAAAAAAGGTTTATGATTGATTTTAAGTTAGGAGTTGTACCATATTGGCATTTTCAAAAACAAGGCAGTATTCAGAGCAAATGGAAGAAAAGACGATTTGAGCAGCGATACTGTGTTCCGTAATATAGGAAAAAGAAGAAACGACGTAGTAGCAGTAAGAGATAAGACTTCCTCAAAGCTAAAAGGAAGAAGAGAAGTACGTTCAATATCTAACCATAATGAAGAAAAGAGCGAGGATGAATCATGAGTCTAAAGAGCCACTTGGCGTAAAGCAAAAGCTCTGTGATAACCATAAAAATGTGGAAAATTAACCCCTCCCACTAGTTTCAAATTTTTAAAGTAATTAATGCTACTTTCTGCATTTTATTTTTCCAAAGAAATTTAAGAAGTGATGCGTTAATTAAAAAAAAAATGTTTAGCAATATGAACTTACAACATAGAAAGAAGTTATAGCAGTAAGTAGGAAATCACCATTTTAATAGAATCTAGACAGCTCCACCTTGATAAAAAGAAAGGGTTCCAAGAGGAGAGAAGATTGTCAATTTTGATACAAAGTTCTGTAAAATTAATTTAACAGTATCAGAAATGGATTTGTGAACCAAACCCCCAAATATTTGATTTTAGCAGAAGTGGACCACTGATAACCAGTAAGAGAATAAGAATGACTAAAAGTGTATTTAGTAATTGGGAGAATTTCCATTTTATCCTTATTAATTTTATATCCAGATACAGTAGAAAATAGAGGGGTTTCACGTAAGATAGAAGGTAGGGAATTATCAGGAGAAGAGATAAAGAGAAGAATATCATCTGCATAGGCAGAACATTTTAAATGCACGTTTCCATAGCGAAAACCAGAGATAGAAGAATTAAGACGAATCCGAGAGAGGAAGGGCTCAAGACCTAAGACAAATAGTAAAGGAGAGAGCGGGCAACCCTGTCTGACCCTTCTATAAAGAAGAAAATATGAAGATATCATGCCATTAACCATTTTTTTTTCTTTTTTTTTTTTGTCCTCATCTGCCTTCCCCTTTAGACGGATAATACCAACCACCTTGCACGACATTGCTGACGTGATGTATACTGTTGGTGGGAGAGATATACCGAGAACAACAGTTAGGGGTACGTTCTTTTGACTCCATCTAGGTGTGTTTCAACCTGCCGGACCTTATTCGGAACTGTCCTAGCCCTTGGTCCAAAGGAGTAAAGATGGCATGATCATCGGACCCGGAGGAAAAAAAAAAAAAAAAAAAACCCCGGATCATCTCCAGTTGGTCAGGAGGTTCCAGAAAGCCAACTTTCTCTTACTTAGAGATCTTTTTAGATCTCTTTTGGATGTCTCGTATAATGATGTGAGCCATGAACAGTGTAAATGAGGTGTCTTCTCTACCCATTGTATGCAAATCTGTCTTCTCGCTAATAAAATTGCGTAAAAAAGAAATGACTTCTCCTTGCCTGTGATGTTGTCTTCCGTCCCAAAGATGACAAGTGGGAGGGTTATTGACAGGGATGTGTTTAGTATGGAATTTAGAGTGTTTTTCACGTCTTCCCAGAATTTTGCTATATTAGGGCATTCTAGGAACATATGTACATCGCATGCATCTGCTAAATTACATTTATTACATTTCTTGTCCGTTTGATATTTAGAGAGTTTCCGTGGTGTTAAATATGCCCGATGTACCGAGAAAATGTGATTTCGTACTAGCCAAGAAGGCTTTACGATTTTACGTAATAGTTCAAAGGAATTTGTCCACCTCTCCTCGCATGGAATCCCAATTTCTGCCCCCCATAACTCATCCGGGAGTTTAAACTCCCCTTTGCTTTCCTCCAACAGAAGCCAATACCATCTAGCTACTTCTTTTCCTCCAGTTGGACGTTCTACCATTTGTTGTTTCGTTTCACTTATTTTCCCAATATTACTATCTATGCGGGTTTCAGATCTTGCCCAGCTATCCAGTTGAATACATTTAAATCTGGAAAGCCCAGGGCCTACTTGATCATATAGCTCGTCCCAAGTTATCAGTTTTTTTTCTTTAAATAATTGGCCCCATTTACTAATGCCTGCTTGTTCTATTATAGTGGACAAATTGTCTTTCAGGCATAGGGGTAAACCGGGAGAGTCCCAAATTGGGGAATAATTTGAGTAATAGGATAATCCCAGTTTTTTCCTAATGTTAAACCAATTTTTGGCCCATGAGTGTAATATTTTCAATTTTATGTTTTTGAAGAATGGCTGACTTCCAAATTTAAACATAAAGGCATCTGCTGCTAGGTTTGTCCCCCTTAGCATGGGCCCGTACATGGATGTATTAGGTAAATTAGATGGCATTTTGAGAAGCATTCTAGAATAAGACATCTGAAAGGCCCATGAATAGTACATTAGGTCCGGTAATGCAAGGCCCCCTTTTTCTCTCCTTCTTCTGAGCTTCTTCCAAGCTATTCTTGTGGTCTTGTAGTTCCATATAAAAGAGTTGATTTCTCTTTGACATTTTTCCATCATTTTTGTGTCCATAGCGATTGGGATAGTGTTAAAAAGAAAGGTGAATTTTGGGAGAATACACATTTCGACTAAGTTTACCCTTCCTGTTATAGAAAGAGGCAGATGTGTCCAAGATTTCATAAGTCTTTTGCTTTCACTGTGTATTCTTTCCAAATTAGTTTGTGCAAGGCTGCCCACATCTTGGGTTATTTTGATTCCCAGATACCGCATTGAGGATGAGATGTTTATCCCAACATCTAAGTTGGGTAGGTTCCATGCCATAATCTCGCTCTTACTCGAGTTTATGTCGTAGCCCGAGACATGGCCGAATTCTTCAGCCCGTTGTATGACCACTGGGTATGCCTTGACTGGATCAGATGTAAACACTAAGATGTCGTCTGCATATAGTGCTACCCGTCTTTCCCACTCTCCGAAACAAAAAGATGGAATATTAGCCTCTTCCCTTAACACCTGGGCAAAAGGCTCAATGTACAGATCAAATAAGAGAGGGGAAAGCGGGCAGCCCTGCCTTGTTCCTCGAGTAATGCTAAATGCTTCAGTCAGGGACCCGTTAACCAGCAGCCTAGCTGATGGTGCATTGTATAGCTGCTTAATAGTTCTGCAGAACACTTCACCGCAGTTGAATTTTTTTAAGACGTCATTTAGGTAGAGCCAATTAACTCTGTCAAACGCCTTAGTTGCGTCTAGAGTCAGGGTGGCCAAGGGCAGAGAGAAAGCAGTGGCAATATCTATAGCCCCAATTAGTTCACGCGTTAGCTCAGCTAATTGTCGCCCCTTTATAAACCCTTTCTGATCTTGATGGACTACAGTACCAATAACGCTAGCCAATCTTGTGGCAATTATAGTTGTAAAAATTTTATAGTCGTTATTAAGTAACGATATTGATCTGTATGACCCGCACTCTAATGGGGATTTCCCTGGTTTTGGGATGAGAACAATTGTGGCCTCACCCCAAGATGTAGGCATTGGCTGTTCTTCCATTAGAATGCCGTTAAATAGTTCAGTTAGCACAGGTGTAATGGCGTTCTCAAGAGCTCTATAGATTTCTCCCGGCAAACCATCCGGGCCTGCTGCTTTGCCTTTCTTAGTTTGACTAATAGCTTTTTTCACCTCCTCTTGTGTGATGTCTGATTCTAATGATTTGCTCTGGGTTGTTGAGAAGGTACGTAGTGTAATGGCTTTCAACCAGCTATCTCTTGCGTTTGGATCGTTGGGGAGATCCTCTTTGTAAATATCCTGAAAAAATTCAAGAAATGCTCTCCCTATCTCAGGACTGGTGGTTCTTGTCTCTGACTCACCTTCTATCCTAATTTCCCTGATGTAATTTAGGGCTTTATCAGATTTGATTTTCCAAGCCAGAATTTTTCCTGCAGTTTCTCCAAACTCAAATTGAGAAGATTTACTCGCTTCCCACCTCTTATTTATTCTCTCCTGCAGTGTATGTTCTAACTCAGCTTTCAATTCAGCCAGTTTTTCTTGCTCTTCAGCTGTTCTTGAAGGCGAGACCGTTTTTGACTCTAAAGTTTTCATATCTTGTTCTATTCTATTTATCTTGTCAAAATATACCTTCCGCCTATGGGAGGCTCTATTAGTAATTTGCCCTCTTAAAAACGTTTAAATGTCTCCCAAATGATTGTTGGGGTTGCTGAGTTTCTATTTAAATCGAAGAAGGTTATAGATTCCTTAACTAGGAAGTTAATTTCTTCTTCCTCAAGCAGGAGTGTCCTGTCAAAGGACCATGAAGGGTGTTTGACAGCGGTGTCAGACTTAAGAGTAAACTCTAACGCCGAATGGTCTGATAGATGTGATGGTAAATATTCTATTGATTCTAGAGTGTCTTTTAGACAGTAACTAAAAAAGGCATAGTCTATTCTGGATTTATGTTTAAACCGGCTGTTCCTATAAGACACCCCCATCTTTTTACCCACTTTTTCTCTCCAAAGATCTGCCAGACCCATGTGTGTCATTATTGCTTTAAGTGTTTCTCTAGATTTGATAGAGCCAATAGTTTTAGACCTTATTGATTTATCTAGTTTGGGATCAAGAACAATATTAAAATCACCCATCCAGATTATTGGCTCTTGCGCTGTTATTAATTGGGTCCTTATTGGGCTAGGTGTGATGGGTCGTCTGAATTTGGGCCATAGTAGCCCACCAAAATTCTAGTCTGACCATCAAGCAAAACTCTTACTAATAGCCATCTCCCTGTTTGGTCTTCCCTGCAATCTAGTATTTCTGCTTTTGCAGATTTTTTAAAAATGAACCCTACCCCTCTTATATTAGCATTATGGTCTGTGGAACAAAATTTATCAATCCACCTATGTTTTTTTAATATAATATTTGCCTCTGTTCTGAGAAGGTGTGTTTCCTGCATCGCCATGACCTGCGCCCGTGAGTCTCTCAGGTATTGTAGTATGCGCTCACGTCTTCCTCTCACGCGCAGACCATTTACGTTCCAGGACAAAAATTTAGTACATGTCATATTTTGCTTCTATCCCTAACACCCTTCGTTTTTTGATATTTATATGGAATTTTCTTAGACCTGGCATGGAAAAAGCCTGTTTTAGTAAAAATTGTAATTATTGGATGTTTAAACCAGCAGTAGAGGAGCACAAATGAGGATTTTTTTTCCTTCTATTCTACCACCACCCCCCCTACCCTTACTCCGGGAAACCCCCCCTTGTTTACTCTGGCTTGACCTTTAGCCAGGTTAACGCCCATCTACAGCCCATCCATGAGCTACTACTGCTACCTAATCTCGCAAGAATATGTTAGTCTATGAGCGAGTAGAGAAAAAATTGGACCTCAAGTAGAATTTTTTTTTTCCCCTTTTTGAGATAATCGTAGGCGGGAGTTATGTGCTATTTTCAATTTGTTATATATATATTTTTTTTTTGACCATCAACCATTACAGATGCCCGTGGAGCATGATATAAAAGGGAGATAAGAGCTATCATTTAAGGACCAAACCCATGCTATTTTATTGATTGAAATAACAACATCCCAATTTACTGCATATTTTCCATAGCGAAAACCAGAGATAGAAGAATTAAGATGAATCCGAGAGAGGAAGGGCTCAAGACCTAAGACAAATAGTAAAGGAGAGAGCGGGCAACCCTGTCTGACCCTTCTATAAAGGGGAAAATATGAAGATATCATGCCATTAACCATTACAGATGCCCGTGGAGCATGATATAAAAGGGAGATAAGAGCTATCATTTAAGAACCAAACCCATGCTATTTTATTGATTGAAATAACAACATCCCAGTTTACTGCATCAAATGCTTTCTCAGCATCAATTTATATGGCTGCTAGAGAGGTTTTAAAAGAAGAAACTTTACTGAGAACATTAAGAAACAATCTAGCTTTATCCGATATGTCTTCCCTTGATAAAGCTCTTTTCTCATAATATGGGGAAGAAAGGATTCCAAATGAAGAGCTAAAAGCTTAGCAAATATTTTATAATCAACGTTCAATAAAGAGGTAGGTCTGTAATTTTTAAATTTATGGGGGTCTTTACCATCCTTGTGAATAAGAAAATTATAGCTTCTAGCTAAGTGCCATCTGTAGAAGAAAATGCAGTAAAATAATTAAACAAGCGATGCAAATAGGGAACAAGGATATTAGAAAAATGGAGATAAAACTCTACTGTGAAACCATCTGGACCATGTGTTTTCCCTAACTTAAATGCTCTTAACGCTGCTGCAATCTCTTCAGAAGAAAGGCTACTCTCTAAAGAGTCAAAGTCCAAGTCAAGAGGGCTAGAATGAAGGTTGTAGATAATTTAAAATTGCAGAGGGAGGAGGAGCTGATTCAGGTGTGGAAAGAGATTCATACAACGTAACACATTCTTCAAAAAGAGCCTGATGATTGGTAGTAGAATCTGAAAGACACATGTTAGTGATAGATTTCTTACCTTAGAATATCCCCAGGCATCAGACTGGATCCGGAAAGCTTTGCTTAGCAGTACCCCTGCGCATCAGTAGGTGGTGTCCTGTGGCTCCTCGTCCATCACTGGCATCGTAGGCGCCGAGATGATGCCACGGAGAGTACTTAGGCACCACCTATGCGTGCTGACGTCTGTTCTTTCTTTTTCCGCGGCAGCTAGTGCAGATCCGGATTGAGCACATTTTGACTACTTGTTGAGACTTTTGTCTCCCCTTTTTTCTCGTGGTGCACGTAGGGATGCCTGGCTTTAAGTCTTGTGGGACGTGCCGCAATATTATGTCAGTGGCGGACTCCACGATGTTTGCATCTACTGCCTGGAGACGGACCACGACTCCCTGCCGGGACTGGCCTGCCGGTACTGTTGAGCAATGACCCTGAAAGCCTTGTGGAAGCGGCGTCGGAAGTTGGTGGAGGTTCGGCATTTGTCCCACCTCCACTCTGGGTCCAGAGGGCGTTCCCGTGACCGCTCGCGGTTCCGGAGCCATCGCTCCTCGAGCTCCAAGTTATCCCCTTTCGATTCCGGTAAGCAACGCCATAAAAAGAAGTTGAAGAAGCATGTTCGCTCTCCGATGTACCCCGGTCGCTCCTTGGAGGCGGACGAGGTCAACAGGGGCTCTGTGCCTACGGCTCCTCCAGAGCCTGGGAGTCCTGCGTCCTACCCGCCATACCCGGGGCAGTCGGCGACTTCGAACAGGTGCAAGAGTTTCTTGCTGACACGGACCTCCTTTTTAGGCCCTGGGCTCCCGCCGGCACGCCTTCATGCCCCGTGGTCCCGTGTCCAGATCCTGCTGGCCCGGCGGCTCCGCCACCGGCTCCAGCCCCAGCGCCACAGGATCCTACGTCGCTGGCTCTGACGCCGCCCTCGTCTCCACCCCCGGCACCATGCTGGGTGCCGTTTGTCCCTCCCATGCCCCGGTTCCCGGACCATTTTGTTCCGGCCTGGGATCCGAATTAGGAGGCGGGTCCAGCCGGGCCCCCGCCGGTGCTGTTTTCAGCACCGTTTTTGACACCGTTCGTCTCGTCTCCGGCTCTGCTGCCTCGACCAGCCCCCTCTACGCCAGAGGCGGATGATGACTGGGGACGGGTCTGAGAACCCTCTTGCCTGGCAATATGACTCTGAGCAAGACTGGGTGGAGGACCTGGAGAACGCGGGTGAACTTGATGTTTCTTCTGAACCGGGGTTTGCCTCTCCTCCGCCTACTTTGGAGGATGGTGCTTCCTACACTATGGTACTCCGTCGGGCTGCAGAGGCTCTCAACCTCGACCTCCCTACAGTGGCCCTCAAGACTAACCTCCTTACAGCGGTGCTTCAGACGGCGTCTGCATCGTCGGAGATGCTGCTCCCTTTCAATGAGGCCCTTACCAAGGTCTTTTTGGGCACTTGGCTGCGGCCAGCCCTGGGGGCAACAGCTGATAAAAACGCCACCAGGCATCATAGCCCGGCGCCTGGAGACCCTGCTAAGTTTGCAATCAGGTGTGGTTTGGACACCCCTGATTTGTTGGGCAGGGCAATTTCCACGACTGTGACACGCCTGGTTGCGTTCGACTGGGTTCCCTCCCGATGTCCAGGGCTCGCTCATGGACATGCCCTTTGATGGCTCCCGCCTCTTTGGCGATAAGGCCGACAGTGCACTGAAGCATTTTAAGGACCCCAAGAAGGACAAGGGGGCCTGCACCCATCTTGGACCTCAGGACGTCAATCGCTTCCCCCGGAAGGAGAAATTCAAAATGCTGACTCTGGCTCAGGTCCTGGCTGCCCTCGACCCCGGAGCATGGATGGTTGTGTTGGACTTGCAGGGCGCATATTTTCACATCCGCATTGTGCAGGCCCACCGGCGTTACCTGCGGTTCATGGTAGGCCCGGCGCATTATCAGTTTGCCGTGCTCTCCTTCGGCCTTACCAGCCCCCCTCGGGTGTTCACAAAGGTGATGGCGGTGGTCGCAGCTCATCTGGGGGTTAGGGGTACCAGTCTTCCCCCACCTCGACGACTGGTTGTTGAAGGCGGGCTCGCCCCAGGCAGTCGTTGACCACCTTCAGACTAAGGCCGCCCTCCTGCAGTCGTTGGAGTTCTCTATCAATTTGCCGAAGTCGCACCTCTCTCGGAAGCTCCTCTTCATCGGAGCGGTTCTGGACTCGATGCTGTTTCGAGTTTATCCTCCCGAGCAGTGAGTCCGGGATATATAGGCTATGATTCCGATCTTTCGGCCTCTATCCTGGGTTTCAGTCAGGATGACCTTACGGCTCCTGGACCTGATGGCCTCCTGCATCCTGCTGGTGACACAAGCCAGGTGGCATATGTGGGTTCTGCAGTGGGACCTGAAGTTCCAGTGGGCACAGCATCAGGGCGACCTGTCTGATCATGTCCAGATCTCGGAGGGTACTGCTCTACAGTTGCAGTGGTGGCTCACGAATCGAGATTGGGTCAGTGGCAGATCCCTCTCCCTTCCCAAACCAGAGCACACAGTGGTGACAGATGCGTCCCTCCTGGGGTGGGGTAGCCATTTGGGAGAGGCGGAGATCAGAGGCCTCTGGTCTCTGGCGGAGTCCCGGCTCCATATCAAACTCTTGGAGCTGCGGGCGATCCGGCTTACATGAAGGCATTCCTTCCGTCTGTCCGGGGAAGTGTAGAGCAGGTGTTCATGGACAACACCACTGCCATGTGGTATTACAACAAAGAGGGTGAGGTGGGGTCCCGGACCCTAAGTCAGGAGACTCTGCGCCTCTGGTCGTGGCTGGAACATCAAGGCATTAACTTGGTGTTTCAACATCTGGCGGGTTCTCTGAATGCCAGGGTGGACAAAATCTTCTGCCGGTTCTTGAGGGATCACAAATGGCATCTGAACTCAAACGTGGCTCAAGGTCTCTTTCTGCAGTGTGGAGAGACTTGGGTAGATCTATTCGCCACTGAAGAGAACGCGCAATGTCATCAGTTCTGTGCGTTGGAATTTCCAGGGCGGCGATCGCTCGGAGACACTTTTCGTTGCGAGTGGAGTTGCGGTCTGTTAAACACCTTTCCACCTATACCACTTCTGCCCAGAGTGCTGAAGAAGATCAGACGCGACCGGGCCCAAGTCATCCTTGTGGCTCCGGATTAAGCACAAAGATACTGGCATCCCGAGCTACTCAGCATGGTGATCGATCCCCAGATCCGACTGCCTCTGCTGGAGGATCTTCCGTTGCAGCAGCAGGGGACTGTTCTCCACCTGAACCTGTCCAGCCTCCACCTCCATGCTTGGTGATTGAGCAGTGACAGTTGACACCTTTAGATCTTCCTCCCGAAGTCTGTGATCTCATTCTAGCGGCCAAGCATCCTTCTACAAAAATGGTATACCCCTGCAGGTGGAACAAGTTTGTGGTATGGTGCACAGCAAAAGCGGTGGATCCGCTTTCTGCCCCTCTTTCTGAGGTCCTTCTGTTCCTTCTATCTTTGGCCCAGCAGGGCTCTGCTCTGGGCACTATCAAAGGTTATCTTTTGGCCATTTCCACCTTTCTACGGCTTCCAGACCAACCTTCTCTTTTTAAGTCCCCTTTAAGTTTCCTTAAAGGCACTACCCATACGTTCACTCCTGGGCCTTTCATAATGCCTCAGTGGGGACGTAAATCTTGCCCTGACTTTTCTGATGTGCGCTCCCTTCGAGCCCCCACATAACTGTCCTTTACGTCTTTTCACCTTAAAGACGGCTTTCCTGGTAACTATCACCCATGCCAGAAGAGTGAGTGAGCTCCAGGCTCTTTCTTCCAAACCTCCTTTCCTTTCCGTTCATTCGGACAAGGTGGTTCTCAAGACCAGTCCTTCTTTCTTGCCAAAGGTTGTCACGCTCTTCCACATCGGGCAGACCATCACTTTGCCCACCTTCTTTCCGCCTCTGCATCCTTTCAGGGAGGAGGAAAGGCTCCACTGTCTGGACCCAAAATGTGCACTCGCTTTCTATCTGCAGCGTACACAACAGTTCCGGGTGAATGATCAGCTCTGTGCTGGCTACGTGGGCACCAAAAAAAGGTCGCCGTGCACAAACGGACCATCTCCCGGTGGGTCGTTCTGTGCATTAAAGCATGTTACTTCTTGGCCAAGAAGGAGCCTCCTGCGGGGTTGCATGCCCATTTGACCAGGGCAACTGCAGCCACTACTGCCTTGGGACACGGCGTTCCCTTGCAGGACATTTTTCAGGCAGCTACGTGGGCCTCGCTAAACACGTTTACCAAGCACTACTGCCTTGACATCCAGGTCCGGAGAGACGGCTTCTTAGGCCATTCTGTGCTCTGTAACTTACTGGTGTATTCTTGTTGCAGACCTACCACAGGTTGGTATAGCTGGGGTGTTTATTCTAAGGTAAGGAATCTATCACTAACGTGTCTCATGTAGAGAACAGACATCAGCACGCATGGGTGGCACCTACGTACTCTCCGTGACATCATCTCGGCGCCTACGATGCCAGTGACGGACGCGGAGCTGCAAGACGCCACCTACTAACGCGCAGGGGTACTGCTAAGCAAAACTTTCCGGATCCAGTCTGACACCTGGGGATATTCTAAGGTAAGGAATCTATCACTAACTAATGTCTCCTACAGATATATCGCTACACAAGTAGTTACTTGTGCTTTACCCAGCGATGTGAAAATTGAATCAATAATGTCTCTCCCTTCTTCCCTTAATATAATTCGCTAATAACTTACCAGCTTTGTTTCTTCCATCATAAAAACGTGCATTTCTCTGAAGAAGTATAGAGGAGGCCTCATCAGTAGAAATACAGTTAAATTACAATTTGGCTTTAAGCAGAGCATTAAGGTCAGAAGGAAGTCTAGAGGAGAAATATTCCTTTTCTAAAGATTCAATCGATGAAATCTCTAGTGTGTTCTTTTAACTGTGTCCTCTTTTGCCTGGAAACATAGCTTAAAATAAAATATCTTGCAGAAGCTTTGACTCTATCCCAGGGCAAGGAAGGAGAGACATTGATTTTACCACTAAAGGAAAAGAAATTAGAAGAAAAAGCAATAAATGAATCAGAGAATTGAGCATCTTGGAATAAGGAATTGTTAAATTTCCATAGCTGCAAAGGAGGGTGAGGGGAGTCAACTCCACGTCTGTAATAACCATAGCATTCGTCAGAAAACACAATTGGAGGAATATGTGACTGTATGATAAACTGTGCAAGAGATTTAGAAAAAAAGATATGATCCAATCTAGAAAGTGAACCAAGAGAAGCAGAGAAAAAAGTATATTCCCGGGCAGTTGGGTTAGACAGTCTCCAAGAGTCCACCAAAGCTTATTTATGGATAACAGAGTGAAATTGTTTCAGCATTTTATTGGACTGAAATTAAAATGAGGATCGTCTGTGCAAAACTGGATCTATTATTTGATAACAATCTCCTCCTAAAATAAAGTAAGAATCATGAAATTTTGTACACGTTTGTGCAATGGAGGGCCAAAAAGTGGTATCAGGTTGCGTAGGGGCATAAACAATCATAATAGTGAAGGGGAACATTATCTATAATAAGACTTACTATAATCCACCTACTCATATCATTTATTTGCTGAGAAACCATATTAACATTAAGGAATTTTTTGCCCAATATCACAACCCCATTCTTCTTATTCATCGATGGGCAAACAAACACATAACCAACCCAAATTTGTTTAAATTTCAAAGCTTAAGATTGTATAAGGTGAGTTTCCTAGAGAAGAACCGGATCTGATAGAGACTACTACCCGCAGATTCCTTAACGTAGAATTATGCACAGGAGTCAGACTACGGGCTGGGGGGGAGGCGGGGGGCATCACGCGACTCCGCCCAGGCATTGTCCACGTAAGTGATGTTAGCGAGGTCACATAATTTCCACCCCGGCGCTCCTATGTCAGTATTTTCCTTTACAGCGTGCAACACAGATCCGGATTATGCTTTGGGCCTCTTCAGGCCTTTCCCTTTCGCTATTGCGTGTGTGTGGGAACAGTGTGTGAATGCCTTTGGGCTTTAAGACATGCTCGTCTAGTAGACGCCAGATGTCGGCGACAGATCCTCACCTCATCTGCATGTTGTGTTTGGGGGAGCATCACGACTCCACAGATTATGAGGCATGCCTGCAGATGAAACCGAAGTCCTGGCGGGAGCACCGGATGAAACTTTTCTCAGCTCGCATGTGCAGGTGGGCATTGTCACCTCGACTGGCCCCTGGGAGGGTTTTCGTAACCGCCGCCTCCATTGTCATTATCGTCCTTCTCACGGGCCGCAAGAGCGTCACCCACCTATCGGTAAGTGTCGCAGTTTGTCCCCAAGGGTAGGTTCCCAGCCTGTTGGGGCGTCGGCTCTCCTCGGGTGATGCGGCCCCACGTGTTGTTCCCCCTATCTGCCAATTCCGGGTGTAGGGGAAACTAGAGCCCAGATGGAGACATATGCGGCAGCTTTGCAGGCCCCACTGGCTTCTCCTCCTCCCCCTTCCCCTTGTGGGGCGTCAGCGAATCCCTTGCAGAGTGCGGGACCCTCTGCTGCGTCGCTGGCGGCTCCGGCCACGGCGCTGACTAGTTCGGATCCAGTTTCAGAGGATGTGGTGCCGTTGGGGTGCGGACCTTTGGGGTCCCTCCTTCGGACCACAGCGCCTCTGCTTCGCCGCAAACCCCTGCGGGAGTCCCTGTGGTGTCGCGGGTGGTCACCGGGCTCGGGCGCATTCCTGAGCCCTCTCTGCCCTCTGGACAGGTGGCGATCTTGTCTGAGGCTGAGGTGACGAATCTACGGTGCAGGCGGCTGCTGGCCCTGGCGGCACCACAGAGGTCGGCAGAGGGCCCCTCGTCCCTCCCCGGGTCCCTCTCGTCCCTCCATGCAGGCGGCTGCCTTGTAGGAGGTCAGGTATGCGCCTTTCCGGCGCCTGTTCCTTTGCTGCCCCAGCACCGGCCAAGCCTCGGTCTCCTGCGCTGTGTGCTATGGCGGAGGCCTGCCCGATGTCTCCCCTGGGGCCGGACGATGATGTCCTGCCTCAGATTGCGGACTTTACGGTGCCAGGCCAAAGCAGGGTCATTGGCTCGTCTTTAGACACCGTCTCTTCTCCAGAAGTTTGGCGCTTGCTGGTGTCGTCCTCACCGGAGACGGGCCGCAGCGTTGTGGCCACAACACAAATCTGCTGGGATACTGAACCCCTCCGAATCCATGGGGCCCAGTTAGGTCTCATGACATGAACCACTTGTTTGGATTAAATACATAGGTATTACTGCACGCACTTTTTATAGTTTGCTGCAATTTCACCTTATTTTATTATTATACCAAAATAACTCATTGGAGAGCTAAGGAGTGGCGAACACAGGGCTGGTCCCTGTGTAGTCCCGAAGAAGTGCTTGGGGTATGCACGAAACATGTCGACGATAGGAGTTGATAAGTACACCTTGACACATTACGTTTAGGGCACCCTATCTATCCACCCCATTTTTAATATTACCACCTAGAGGCAAAAATAAAGTTTATTGTCAACCTACTGGGCAGGTATTTTTAGATACATCACATAGTCCACTCCTCAAATACACATGCACCACACATAGTCTTCTGAAAAGTGCTCCTACGTAACTCGCAAGTCGTAGCACGCCCCAGCCCGTAGAGGACTGGGATGGCCCCAATGATGAAGCATGTCACCATGGAGCAACCCTGGTGAGTGAGGGGACACCTAAAAAAAGGAGCAATTTCTCCTTTTTTTTTACATAATATGAATTTTCCACGACCGACCCCATTGTGTGTTGATTGTGGTTCATAGTAACTAGCAAGGCTCTGGTAACAGAGACCATTTGTTTGCTCCAGGTTGGATCCTGTCCTTCAACCCCGTCTCTCCCTCTCCCTCTCCCCCTTTAATACTAGGGTTCTGGGGCCTCGGCTATCCTCTAGGTTGGGGTCTTTTGGCTGTGCCTCCGCCCCTTGTTCCTTGGGGATTGTTACACTCTGTGATGGTGCTGTCTTGTAGTTTTGTCGTTCCTTGTTTGTCCCAGACTGGTTCCCTTCATTGCTGTTGGTTGGGGTTGTAGTCCTGCTACATGTTATCATTACATTTTTACATATGTTCTTTGTCTCCGGTGGGGGCTATCTCCAAACTGGCAGGGTTGCTGCTCAGGGCTGGGCTCTGTTCTTTATTCTTTCCCTGCCTTTGGGTACTGCAGTGCCTGGCACTGCTCTTTATGGTGTGTTCCTCACCAATCCCTTTCCACTTTTTCTGTTCTTTCGCACACTGTTCCTATACTCTCACAGTTTTGTCTGATGGCTCTGCGTTGTGATGCAGGAAAGTTCTCTGAGGATAACTGACGTAATTGCGCCGCGATGGGCCTTATGTGACCTCGCTGACATCACGTACGCAGCCAACGCCTGGGCGGAGTCACGTGATGCTGTCCCCCGGCGTGCAGGGCTGCTGTGGCAAAAAAAATCTGGATTCAGACTCACGCCTAGGGATAATTCTACGTTAAGAAATCTGCAGCTAGAATCGTCTCTACCAGATACATCGTTACCGAAGGTAAGTAACTCGTACATCAGGATTAGATTTACTTAGATGAAATAACACTCTGTTACTTGATCGAATTAAGAGAACCTTTAATATTCCATGTGATTACTCTGAATTATATACGATGAAGAGAATAATTATTAGGAAAAAATTAGGAAAAATCCAACATATAATACAGAAAAGAATAAATGCAATGTAGGAAAGAGACAGGAAAGAAAAGAGGAAGGGAAGAGCGAAGGGAAAACAAAGAGCAAGAAGAGAAAACAGGACAGGACGACTGGAAAAAAAACATACCGGCAAGGGAACAGAAAAAGAAATGGAGTGGTGACGACACAACAACAGATGACACACCCAAAAGGAAAGAATCTACTCCACATCTGACAATATATACGGAGGGGTGATGATGTACTGTGCAGACGAATAGAATAAATCTGTGGAAAGAAAGAGGGGGATTGAATCATAAATTATATTACCAAAAATTACAATATTGCAACATTAACAAAGAAGACGGACATCTATATATATAAAAACGAATGTATGTCTGTCTGTTTGTGCTTTATGCATTACTACACCATTCATCCGTTCGGCATGAAACTTTGGGAATTTGTTGAGTACACTCCCACGAAGGTTTCTGGCAGAAAAAGAAAGAAAAAAAGAAAATTGTTAAATATCTGCTCCCCTGTTCCCTAGGGCCCTCATAATCTTGCCAATCCTGAACGTTTACAGTTTCCGGTGCGACTCGCTTTTGCAATGACCATCAACAAGGCACAAGGACAATCGCTGCAAGTGTGTGGACTAGATTTGGAGAATCCGTGCTTCTCACATGGACAACTGTATGTGGCCAGCTCACGCGTCGGAAAACCTTCTGATTTATTTCTGTACGCACCAGACGGAAAAACAAAAAATACTGTGTATTCACAAGCACTCGAATAAATAAACAGAATCAAAACAACACTTTAAAAATTTTTCCATATTAAACTGAATAAGTTTCAATAAAAATGATACAATGTAAATTAAATGTTATCATAACAAGTTTCCTTAAATTTCCTTTCTTCTGAGATCGCAGCAACGCGCGATGGGTAAGCTAGTATTAAATATATTAGAACATTAAATAACCACATTGAACAAACAAGCATAAATACACCTATCACATCTTACAACAACCAGCATCCGACTATTATTTGACATAAAGACCGGCTGGACAGGATGTTGTTAGAAGTAAAATCAGCGCGAAGAAAGACCACTCATATCCATGGTGTTCGATGATGTGTGAATTTGTATAAATTTATTAAGGTCTGCTGGATCCTCAAAAGTGGTAGTCTTGTTCTGATCTGTGAGTTTGAAAATGCACGGATAAAAGAGACCATATCTCGCACCTAAAGCCTTTAAAGGAGTCTGAAGACCAAGGAGCTCCTTTCTCCTGGCCACGGTGATATTAAGAAACTTCTTGAGACAAGAAGATCATGTGCTCCATCCAGAACACTTGCCACTTAGCCCTGGTCACAGCAAGAACCAGCATCAGATCTGTAAATTGCAGGAATAATGTCACAACTCTTCTTGGTTTGGCAGGAGACGTAGAAGAAGTCAGGCGAGGACCTAGCCTATGAGCCCACTGGATATTAAACAAAGTGGAAGACGACGTCCAGCAGTTTTGGAAGAAAGGAGGTGAAAAAGGAAACCGGGATCGTCTCCTTCGAGTGCCTCCGGAAGACCATAAATGCGAAGGTTTTTCCGCCTGTTACTGTTTTCCAAATCTTCCGCCTTTTCTTTAAGTTGACCAACCTCCTTCTCCAAGATGAATTTTAGCTGGTCCCTCATGCAAGTCCACTACCTGTTGTTCTACCATCGAGACATGGTTTTCCTTTGATGACAATTTGTCATCTAGATTTTGGATTCGCGTATTAGTCTCCTCAACAAAGGGACGTAATGCCCTAGTCTCCTCCAACAACAATTCTAAAGAAATCGAAGGCGGAGATTTCTCAAGTGACGGAGGGTCTTGTTTCAGTCTTTTAGAAGATGAGGACGGAGACTCAGATTTACTCAAGGTGGACTGTTTAGAGGATTTGCGTTCCCAGCAGAGGTAATCATCTCTCCAGAGAAAGTTAACACCTTCGACACTGAATGGTCTGTAGTAGAAGTTCTTCCAGAAATACCAGGCAGCTGTTTTTTGGGTACAAATACAAATATCTGCTTTTTTAATCTGCTCATAAAGGAAGTTACCAGTGCTTGATATGACCTTTATGAGTCACAGAAACTCAAGGCAGAGAAGACAGTCCAAAAATATAAAGGTCTTCTCATACACAGAGAAATATTTCTGCCAGGCTCTTCAAATACAATGGTAAAACAAAAAAAAAAATATATATATATATATAAAAGGAGAACGTGAAAATAAAAGAAAACATTCTGTGCACTAAGAGGTATTCATCCCAACAAGAGAGAAAAAAGGGAAAGTAAAGAGCCCAGTTCATACCACTGTTGTAGTGTTGAACAGCAGGAGATCACGACATCACATAATGGTGGCCGTTTCTGAGGAAACAGCCTTGACGGCAGATCTGAGCATAAAGCTGCTCGCAGATTTCAAACAAATTACCAGCAGGGCATCTCTACGTCTTCCCACATCTTTCTCCGCTTAGGGCTGCCATCTGCACCATCCCGAAGACGACGTAAACAGAATAAACAGGTCCCGGATGCGACAGAGCCTGGACCTCAGGGAGCCATCTTCTGTGCCGGAAAAGCCACCCCCCAGGAATGCACAAGTTGTGTTCCAATTCATTTGGAACCCAGACCCCTACCGCCCATATTATTCCCATATAAGTTTCTCAGATAAAGTAACATATCAGTATATAGCAATATGGTGTGCACCCTGTTCCGCAAATAAATGCCACTGCCTTGATCTTCAGACCTTAATATGATTGTAAGTGGTTCAATAGCTAATGCAAACAACATCGCTGAGTGCGGGCAGCCCTGTTACGTTCCCCTATGGTTTGTGAACAGGTCCGATATGCAACAGCCCTGGTGCATCGATGCACTCATGTATAGAAGGGAGACCCATTTATCCTAATGTTCCTTGAGAGCCATTTCACACATGATCTCCCTCAGATAATCCCTGCATAACTTATCAAATGCCTTCCCCACATCAATGGAGAGCACTAGTGCCTCCAGAAGCAGACCATAAAGAGCCTAAATACATGTTCAGTTTTATTTGGACCTGATGTGTACTTTTTTATATGCTTGCTCCTCTGCAGTTTATTATCGCACAGTAGTGATGAGCCACAACCTCAATGTATAGTGAGTTTCCTGCAGGAGATGCACAAGTGGGTACTTTTTAACAGCAACGCTGAAAACACACATGCACATGATCATATACATTCATTTACATTTGAGGGTAGGTCTCAGTTGATAGTACAAATGAAATTTTGGACAGTCCTGTACAGCTCTGCTAGGAGTGAAAATGTTCTTATGGCCATTGCATACTTTATGCCAATCAAATTTAAATGTAAGTGTGTTAACACGATGTTGTCTCTCTTAATTTTGAGTCATGAGCAACCAGTTAAGCAAGGTGTGCACCCTGAAGGCTCTGACAATACACTGCTTCAAAGCAAACACAAGGAGATGATGGACAGAGCGCTGAAACATTTCCCTCAATAAAGTACTTCACACATGTTTTTCTATATGCATGTTCAGTACAACAAATACCGGAATTCTTTTGTTAACTTTAAGTTTATATAGGTAAACAACTTTGGCCATTGCTTTATATCTGAGAGAGGATTACATTATCATCAAACCACAAGGCCAATCCTGGATAAACTGGTGTCTGTGATCACTAAAGGGCATGGACAGTGGCAACACTGACATTAACTAATCCACAGATCTCATTGTTGCAGTGCTATATAACACATCATTAACTGCCCAGAAAGCATTTTATTTTGTCACTAATAATCACATTATTTTTGTTTATCATACCTGTCCATTACCACCTTCCGAGCACTACCTCGCTGGTGCTGCCGTCGGTCAACATCCGATTGAGCCCCGCCCACTCAATAGAACGCCCGCACCGTGGCGGTTTTTCCCCCGCGGTTAAGGCATTAATCCTGAGACACACCATCACAACAAAATAGATAAGTACAAAGTTGGCTTCTTTTTTCTGTAGGGACCATATGTGCTAAAATTGTGTTCTCAAAAAGCAGGGGTATGCTCCAGCTTGCACTCCAGTTTGGGCAACTTTATCAATGAAACCTATAACACATGAAAGTGTCTACACAGAAAGTGACAAGCAGGGTCATTGTATTTCGAAACACTTATCTCGTCAAACACACATTTTCCCTTGAAGGTTTGGATATTTACCAGGAAAGGGATTTGTATTAAACAGGATCGCTAGTCCTGAGAAAGACCAAACAACCTATTATGGGCAATAGTAGTGGCCGAAGCATGTCGACAAAGAAGCAGGATAGGAGAGAAGAGGGGTCCTAAATTCTCCTAGACCATCTCCAATATTTTTACATTTAATCCTATCCAGGGAACCCAGTAATAAGAATTTGGAAAGGTATCTTTGAATTTGTTTCAATTACGCAATCACTGTCTTTTTGTATGTGACTTACTGCGCGGATCCCAACACATTTATGTTAGTTATGTCCTCCACTCCCTTTGTTCCATCCCAGGTGTTGCTGTGCGAAGGGATGTTGTAGTAGCCCTATGATGAAGCAGGCCACTATTTAGTGGATGAGGGCAGTCTTTTAACAAACCCTATGGTTGTCAAGAGAAGGGTGGTATCTTAACCACCCGCCTCTCCCTCCTTTTCCTCGTTTTGTGGTTATAGTACACACACTCAGAGACAGAATCCAGACCAATTGGGTAAGTATAAAAAAGGTATACTTGTATTTTATTTTATTTCTAGAACCAAGTGGGACTTGGTAACAGTAGGTAAAAGGCACTTTCAATTGTAAACCTTTACACAGAAATGCAAATGGTAAATGGATGTGCGATTATTACAAGTTGGTATGGTTTCAAAAAGCAGTTTAAATGACACAGTAAATACTTTTTTTAAACTTTATGATTACGTTCAGATTACATCAGATTACAAGGACTACTTGGGGTGGTTTCTTCCATACAAAACAGCAGTTCAACACAAAACATTTTAGGCCCAAAAAATCAGTTTCACAGGTAAGTAAACGTCTTACAAGTGGGAGTTTTGGGGGTTAGTATCAAGGTTCCCCAAGGTCTAGGTATGCTCTCAAGTTGCACCCCCAGTGGCATTGTGGCGGCTTGGTGAAAAGTACAGAGGCTAAATGTTAGCCAATTATACTACGGGCCCTTCGGTCAGGGACTGTAGTGTAGTTCCTATATTCCCAATAGGCTCTGCACATTGGAATAATATACACTATAGATTTGATATAGGACTGAGGTCAGTATGTCTCTATTGAGTATATTAAACTTAATTGTGTGTGCCCCAGCTGATTCAGAGGTCATTAGAAACTTTCTCAAATAAACAAGAAGGGATTAGTCTCTGACAACCGCATAAACATACGAGTTTGTTTCCCCTAGAATCGAAACAATATCTTCAGTGTCGCATGCTTCGTTTCTACATAGTTGCATAGAAATAGAGAGACGGGTGTTTCAATAAAAGGGATTCATTGGACAGTCTTATTTCTCATCAAGAGATATGAACTGCTACAATCATTAGACAGAATGCAAAGTATAATGCGTACAGCGTAAACAGTAATATAAAATAATACGGTAATAGCATTGTCTATTGCTTTGACGTATATAAAAATGCATACATAAAGAACACAGGCTAAAATACTCAACAGGTGCTTCTAAAATACGCCTACCCCAGTGTACCTAACCTAGGTCTAGTATGAGGGGAGAGGTAGGTGCTGTTTAGCTTAAGTTTAAATTTTGCCAAGGATCTGCCAAAAGTTTCTCTAGGTTCTAATCAGCTCCATACCTTAGAATGAGAGAGGTTGGTATCTCTTTCTCAGGACTCGATTTCCCAACACACCGCAAAGGGAGTCAGAAACACTGGAGCTGGATTTCTCAGCAGGAGGATGACAGCTTCTAGTCAGTGCGTCAGCTGGAGAGTTGGACTTGCTGTGGCGAGCTGCGTCGTGCAAGTAGGCAGTCGAACTGCACCGAACCACACCATGCTTTGCCATAGCAAGTGAAGGTATATTTATACCATGAAGGTGTTTAGGAATGCCAGCATTGACATAAGTCGGGCATATGAACGTCATAAATGAAACCCTAAGGAATAGATGTTCATGCATAATAAATGAGTTGTTGGAGAAATCAATATCCAAGCAAGGGGAAGTCTCTTACGGCTTAAGAGTTTGGTTTTCCAAGAAATCGTTGTGACGTAGATGAACGGATGGAAGTAGCCATGCCTGTATTTGGGTGGCATGGACTATGCCTAAATAAGGACTGGATATCTATGCCTATATAAGAGCAATGTGAAATGTACCTATATAAGGGCATGTATCGGAAAATACATACGGAATCTAAATCGACATACAACAGGACTGCTTACGAGAAGGTGTGGGAGCAAAGCTCCTGGGATCAAGGTCAGCCCAGCAGGGGACATCAATCAGCACAGGAGCTGTACCACCAGCGGCACAAGAGCGGCTGAGTGCAATGTGCCAAGAAGACATCAGGGACCCTGTGGTTTCTAATGGAAACCTCCAGTTTGGCAGAGAGGCTGCAGGCTCGGGCAAGGAGACTTCCTGAAGGTGACCACTGGCTGGAGAGAGAAGTTGTGTTCTTGTGTGATGCCAGGACACCGTCGGTTAGGCCACCCAAGGCTGTGGGGCGTTGGGCGAAGGGGTGTCTTCTGGTGTCAGATCTTCTTACCAGCTCCGGTTGTGGTCGGGGACCCTTCAGGTTGAGGCTACAGGAGTTGTCTTGAAGCTTGAGGGAGGTCAGTGATCACCAGAACCCTGGTCAGGATCACTGGGTAGACCTCCTCGTGGTGTTGGTCCACTCAAACTCAGGCTGTGGGCATCTGGTACAGAGTGGTGCAGAATCGCAGAGCAGCCTGGATCCGGATTCTGTGGGCGGGTCTTTTTATTTGAGCAAATCGGGTGCTCACTGAAGACAAAGTCAGTAAGATGGTTACAGGGCTGATCCTCTGGGCTCTTTGGGGATGACTGACAGGTAGGTTTCTTCGCTGTAGGCCGGTCAGAGATGGGACAGGTCGGTAGCGCTGGGGCCAAAGCATGTCCTCTAGTTATTGTTATTGTTAACTACAGCTTGTATAGCGCCAAATCACCATCAGGTCTCAAGGTGCTTTTGACAGGAGAAAGCTATGCTAACAAAAGAGCAGATACGTATAGCCCTAGCACTAAGTGGAGCTTAGGGCTTCCCTAAACAGGAGTGTTTTTAGGGATTTCCTGAACTGCAACAAGTTAGGTTCCTTACGGAGAGACTCTGGGAGTTTATTCCAAACCTGTGGAACCACCACTGAGAAAGATCTGCCACCCTTCGTTACTAATTTATAGCGGGGGCAGGACAGCACTTGGGAGTTTGAGGACCTTAGTGATCGTGTAGGTTTATAAACTCCGAGGAGCTCTTTAATGTAAGCAGGTGCTTGACCATAGATTGCCTTGTGGGCAATGCACAGACTTTTAAACTCCACCCGTTGTTTTATGGGGAGCCAATGTGGCTTACAAAGCAACAGCGATGCATGGGTGCGTCTAGGTAGCCTAAAGATTAGCCTAGCTGCATCGTTCAAGACTACTTGCAGCCTATTTGTCAGTGTTTTGGGGAGGCCAAAATACAGGGCATTCCCATAATCTAATCTTGAGATTATTGTGGCAGAGACAATTGTACGGAGCGTGGAGGAGGAGAGCAGAGGGACTAACTTACGTAGCTGTCTAATTAAGTTAGTGCAGGTCCCAACCACTGAGGAGATCTGGTTGACCATTGACAACTCATGGTCAATCTTTATGCCTAGACTTTTTACGCTGGAACAGGGTTTAGGGGTCGGCCAAGATCTTGAGGCCAAAACAAATCACCCCATGGAGACGCTTCAGTTGAAACCACCAGAACCTCAGTTTTCTCCGGGTTGATCTTCAATGAATTTGCTGTCATCCAGCTCACCGTAAGACTAGGTATTTTTTGAGCATGGGTCTGTACAGATGCTGTGTTATCAATGCTAAGTTTCAACTGGATATCATCAGCATAGTTGAAGGTTTTACAGCCCATGCTTACCAACGAGTTAATTAAGGGCTGCAAATAAAGATTCAAAAGGAGTGGGGACAAATCAGATCCCTGAGGGACTCCACACTTCAGGATACCCAAGTTTTATATAGAGTCCTCCAGTTGAATCCTTTGAGATCTTCCAGAGAGAAAGGATTTGAGCCATTTATAGGCTACGTCTAGAATCCCAGACGCGGCCAGTCTGTCCAAAAGCAAGGTATGGCTGACAGTGTTGAATGCCGCTGACAGGTCTAATAATATCAGGGCACTCGGTTTTTTACTGTCAGCCATACCTCTGAGCTCATCAAGCACCGAAAGCTTCACCAGTTCGGTGCTGTGATGCGCTCTTCTTCCTGGGTCAGCACAGGCCCTTTGGTCCGTCTTCTTTCTTCCTTCAATCTGAGGAGGCAGGGTTCAGGGCTGCCCCTAAATACTAAATTTAGGGGCATTAAAGGGATTTGTAGGTCAGGATCAATGGGTCCCTTCCTTGGGGTGGGTACACCCCCATAATGTCACCATCCAGTGGGAGGGAGCATGAGCCTATCCCCAATTGGCGGGGTCCCCTTGTCGCAGAGATTCCGTGCTCAGACAGAACTGTGCATAAAGGCTTGGAACCTCAGTGAATTAGGATGTCCCAAAACTCACCTTAGCACCCAAAAATCCCCTACTAGACTAGCAATCAGTGTCTCATCGGTCATCATAAACTCCCAATGCTTAGACAAACCAGAACATGAACTTAGTACACCTCAGGTAACGTGGAACACATAAACACTCTTTCGTTATACAATCATTTCAATCCAGAACAAGGAGTAAAAGAGGACACTTGCATTATTGAAATGTTTATTCACTAATGCAGTGCTCTCAAGCGCAGTATATTAGCTAATACAAGCGAACATATTATAAGAAACAAAGTAATCAGCATAGTCACTAGTCCATAGAACACAAACGGTGCAAGCATAGTATTATGCTAAAATGAATAGGGTTTAACAAAACCTAATTCTCACCCTCCCTAGCTTGTATATTATATTACATCTAAGAAGGTCTCTTGTGGGTTTTAGCAGAGCGGCCCCATACCTCAAGATCCTAGTGGTAAGGGATCACATCATCAGCAACTAGCTCTCTGCATGTGAAGCACCATCAAGTGTGTTGGTATGCTCTTGTGCAAAGCAATATAAAACGTGCCTAAAGCCAGAATTTCTCCCCTGAGGCGGAAGCCGGGGGGTCTTTACTATCCTCTTTATTTACTGTTATATTTTGGCCGCCATTTTGAGTTGGGTAAGGCTGCAGGTCGAGTTGTTCCCCCCTCCCGCCCTCCCAGACTACATAAGGGTGAGACTAGCACCTCGAGCTCATTTACTACTTCTCCCCTGAGGCGGAAGCCGGGGGTTCTTTACTATCCTCTTTATTTACTGTTATCTTCGTTATTGAGATGAGAATAACGCGATTTTAAAAAACTTGTAAATATTTTAGATAGAGATTTTTAAATTACCTGGTACACCTCGGAACGAGATTAGCGTCGCTCCAAAGCTGCTCTAAGTTTCCCTGGCACAGCGCTGACGTTGTGAGGCACTAGAAAGCAGTTCCTCGATCGATTTTGGCCGCCATTTTGAGTTGGGTAAGGCTGCAGGTCGAGTTGTTAAAAATAATAAAAATAATGTAGCCTTCCATGACCTTGTGACATCCAGAAAGCCTGCATGGGTCTTTGTCACGGAAACCTGGGCCACGGAGACTTCAGGTCATGACCTTTTAATGGCTATCCCAGAGGGCTATGCACTGCACAGATTCGACAGAACTAAGCGTAGGGGTGGAGGACTGGCGATTCTTTATCAGTCTCATCTTACCTGCCGTATTAATGCTCTTTCGGCACCATCTGACCCCGTCCAGGTACTGCACTACTTCATCTCCTCATCTCCCTCAACTTCTTTCGTAGGCCTTCTGATATACAGGCCCCCTGGGCCTAGATCAAACTTTAGCAGTGACCTGCTCAGATTCATGGAGCCATATGTTGGCAGACCCCACTTTACTATTTTAGGGGACCTAAATTTTCACCTAAATGATCTTACTTCCAAAGACACTCTGTCCTTGGTGGAGCCCCTTGAAGCGTGTGGCTTTGTTCAATTAGTGAAAGGTTCAACTCACCGGGCAGGCCACACGCTGGATGGCATATTTTCCAACGACCCTAGGGTTAAGACGGGTATCCCCGAACTGCTGGTTTGGACAGACCACCTGGCAGTGCCAATAGAATTGATCCTTTCTCATGTAGATACCCCGAGGAAGGGACAGGCTCAGGGAGAGGGCAAAAGGAATTATAAAAACATCACTAATGAAGCCCTGGCCCCTCTCATTAGCTCTATCTCCCTGCCCTTAGATGCTGAGCAGGCAGCACAAAAACTAGATAACTCTATTACTGGAGCAGTAGATGCCCTAGCACCAGTTACCCGTCGGTACTCAGCAAGGCGTGAACCCTCCGCCCCCTGGTTCACTGAAACTCTCAGGCTGATGAGACAGGGCTGTAGGAGGCAGGAGAGAAAGTGGAGGAAAACATGGGATACCATGGATAGAGAGATCTATAAACGATCGTTAGCGGAATATAAGACTACGGTCATTAAAACAAAACAAGAATTCTTTTCTGAGATTACAACCTCTCTAACTTCATCAAGGGAGTTGTTCAAGGTAGTAGACTCCCTCTGCTCTCTACAAATCCCAGACCCAGTGATAGGATCACAGGAGCTCTGTGATAAGATCTCAACCTTTTTTTATGCTAAAATCGATGAGATCTCCGTTAACTTGGAAACACAGCCAAAATCACTTGAGCCCAACTCGATCCTGGCCCTTACAAATTTAGAAGCTTGGTCTAAAGATCCCACTAAGACTCTCTCCAACTTCCCACCGATCACATTAGACAACCTTAACACTTTGTTGAACAGGACAAAATCATCCTCATCTTTGGACCCCTGTCCTCTCAAAGTGCTAAAGGATTGTAGGGACACACTACTCCCTCCCTTATTGGAGATAATGAATGGTGCCCTATCACAGGGGGTCTTTCCCTCAGTTTGGAAGAAAGCGATTATCAAGCCACTTCTTAAAAAGCCCTCCCTTGACCCTACAATCCTGAAGAACTTCAGGCCCATCTCTTTACTTCCTGCCCCCGCCAAGATGCTTGAGGCCCATCTGAATTCGCACTTGTCTGCCTTCCTGGACTCGTCTGGGTTTTTAGATCAGACCCAGCATGGGTTCAGGAAATTTCATAGCACAGAGTCCGCACTTACTATTGTAACAGACAACATCAGAATGAAAGTGGACCAGGGACAGACAAGGCTGCTAGTCTTGCTCGATCTGACTGCAGCATTTGATACCCTATCTCCCTCGACCTTAACATCTCGGCTGCAGGAGATGGGAGTAGAGGGTTCAGCATTGAGCCTTCTGTCCTCATTTTTAGATCATAGAGAACAGAGGGTCAAATTAGGAGAATACCTCTCCCCTGCTAAATCACTACAATGCGGGGTTCCACAGGGGTCGGCCCTAAGCCCGACCCTATTTAACATATACGTGGCCCCACTAGCAAGATTAGTAAAAGCGCAGGGAATGGAAGTAGTGTCATACGCAGACGACACTCAGATCATGGTGTTCGTTGGCCCATTCGGTTAGCACCTCAGCGTCCAGCTTCAGGACTTGTATGCAGTCAGTCGCTGACTGGATGGTACTCAACTCCTTGCGGCTGAACGGTGATAAAACCGAGGTGCCAATCTTTGGAAAGGATCAGGATGTATGGTCAAATGAATGGTGGCCGCCATCCTTGGGAACTTGCCCTGTCCCCTCACACTCAGCTAGAAACCTTGGGGTCATCTTTGATACCTCGCTGGCAATGACCCAGCTGGTTAATAGAACGGTGGCCACCTGCTGAGGAGTTATTAAAATTCTCCGAAGAATAGCTCATTACCTCTCCCCGGAAGCTATGAAACAGACAGTGGTTGCGTTGGTCGGTTCTAGACTAGACTATTGCAACTCACTGTACGCAGAGGTCAATAAGGGATTGATCCAGCGTCTCCAAATAGTACAAAATGCGGCAGCAAGATTTGTACTAGACATTCCCCGCACTTCCTCTGCAACTCTGGCCAGAAAGAGTCTTCACTGGCTTCCTGTAGAGCATCGTATCTCTTTCAAAGTCATCTGTCTAGCACATAGGGCTTTGAAAGCAGGAACTTCTGATGAGTTGGGATCACTTCTCTCTGGATATGTTCCCAGCAGAAGTTTACGCTCATCACAACAGCATCTCTTGGTAACGCCTCGGACCAAAAAGACCAGATGGGGAGGAAGAGCTTTCTCTTCTGTTGCCCCTCGTCTCTGGAACGCACTTCCCTTGGAGCTTAAATCTTTATCCTCATTGCCCCTCTTTAAAAAGGCCCTTAAAACATGGTACTTCAAGAAAGCCTACCATTAACTAGTTCTCTGGACTTCCAAATATTTTGGTTAGGCGCCTTGATGCCCACTGGGCTGAGTTCTGCGCGTTATAAATTTGTTTTAATTTCATTTCATTCATTTCAGCTGCATGTATGTTATGTCTAGGGACGTGCGAAGATCAGTGCTCATAACAACTGCCGTGTTGAGATATCCTTGAAGGTTTCAGCACTCACTGTACAGACACAGCTCGCCAAGCAAGGCTGATATCAGTGTAACAACATATTATTCTCGTATGAACCGAAAACATTTTACTAGGCTCAAAGCTAAAGTAGCAGATGTGTGTTGTGTGCAAAAAGCAGCAGAAAGGAAAAATGGCGTTTAAACTCATAAAAAGCTCATGCTAACTTAACACAGTAATCAGGCTACATCTATCCATATATCACCCTCATCTTCAAGAAGGAGGGGACTGAGGGGTGGGGATGGCAAAGGTGGGAACACCTCTCCTCTAAGCTTTGTTTTTCCACTGATTGTCCTCTCGAAAGTGGGGGGCGTAACCAGTGTGAGCCAGTTGCTCGGGGCAGCAAATGGCACGCCTTTGAAGCTTCACCCTTTGTGGACCCAGCCCATCCTGACAGAGGAAGCATGACACCTCTGCTCAGGATGGGATTTGTTTCTGGACCCAGGGGTCCAGAAACCGGTCTGGTGGTGGCAAATGGCAGGCAGCCAATCAGGGACCACACCATGGCTGGTCGTTTTTTAGGGGGGATCTCTAAGATGCTCTCTAGGTGCATTTTACTTTAAATCCCACGCTGGCATCAGTGTGGCTTTAATGTACTGAGAAGTTTGCTACCAAACTTGCCGGGTTTTAGTAAAGCCATTATGCAGTTGTGGAGTTCGTAATGACCAACTCCCAGACCATATACTCTTTATGGCTTTACTACACTTACAATGTCTAAGAATGGACTTGACACTGTAGGGGAATAGGGCTCATGCCACTGTACCTTCACCTGAGGGCTAGTGCACCCTGCTAGAGGGGTGGCTTGCCTAGGCCGGAGGCAGTGGGTTGTAGGCTTTGTACACAGGGATGTGTGCCATGCCGACTCTTCACTTTTCTTTGCACCAAAACACATGCCTGTAATAGCAGTGTGTGGGTATTAAGGTACAGGGCCTCTAAGAGTGGCACAATAGTTGCTGCAGCCCTTAGAGGCCTTCCCTGGTCACAGTGCCCGTGGTACCTATGGTACCTTTCACAAGGGGCTTACCTGTGGCCAGAAATGTGCCAATTGTGGGTACAAACAAGATACAGCTTTGGGAAAGAACACGGGCCCTGGGAACCATTGGCAGGTACACCCAGTCAAAGTGCATCATGTGTCAGGCAAAAAGTGGGGGGTAACCATGCAAATAGGGGCCCTTTCCTACACAACCCCCCCTTCCCCACCGAAAGAGGATGAGACTAACCTTTCCCTAGAGAGTCTTCATTGTCAAAGTGGAAACATCTGGAAATGCCATCTGCATTGTCATGGGCAGTCCCAGGTTGATGTTCCACTGTGAAGTCCATTCCCTGAAGGAAGATGGACCACCTCAAAATTTTTGGATTTTCCCCTTTATCTGCATTAGCCATCTGAGACGTCTGTGGTCAGTTTTCACCAGGAAGTGAGCACTAAACAGGTGTGGTCTTAGCTTCAGGGACCAAACCACAGCAAGGCCTCCCTCTCAATGACACTCCAACGCTCCTCCCTGGGGAGTAGACTTCTCCTTATGAAAACAACAGGTTGGTCTTGTCCATCATCATTTGTCTGGGAAAGGATCACTCCTATTCCTAACTCAGAGGCATCAGTCTCTACAATGAACTGTTTGGAGTAATCTGGAGCCTTGAGAATAGGTGCTGAGCACATTGCTTCTTTAACGGTGCCAAAAGACTTTTGGCATCCAACTGTCCAGTTCACATTTCTTGGGCATCTTGTTGGAGGTGAGCAATGTCACAATGGATCCATACCACTTCACAAACCTCCTATATTACCTAGTCAAGCCAAGGAATTCCCTGATTTTGGTCTGGGTGGTTTGAGCTTCCCAATTCAGGATTGTTTGGATTTTGCGTTGTAGTGGTTGTACTTGGCCTCCACCTACAAGGTGGCCCAAGTACACAACAGTTCCCTGCCCTATTTGCCATTTGGATGCCTTGATAGTTAGACCTGTAGTTGCAGGGCCTGTAATCCCTCCCCTAGGTGGACCAAGTTATACTGCCAGGAAGAGCTAACCACAGCAATATCATCTAGATAAACTGCACTAAAGCCTTCTAACCCAGCAAGGACTTGATTCACCAACCTCTGGAAGAAGGCAGGGCATTCTTTAGACCACAGGGCATCACAGTGAACTGAAGGTGCCTATCAGGTGTAGAGAATGCTGTCTTTTCTTTTGCTCCCGGTACCATGCCAATCTGCCTGTACCCTGCAGTTAAGTCGAAGGTACTTAAGTATTTGGCAGCCCCCACCTTATCTATTAGTTCATCAGCTGTAGCAATGATGTTTGTATCTGTCTTGGTGATAGATCTGAGGCCTCTGTAGTCCACACAAACCTAATTTCTCTCTTACCACCCTGCGGATGAGATTTGGGAACTGGGACCACGGGGATGTCCCAGGGACTCTCGGAAGGCTCAATGACCCCCAACCCCAGCATCTTTCTGGCCTTAGCTTTGATGTTTTCCGTAACTTGATCAGACTCGCGATTGATTTTTGTTTTGACAGGCAAGCTGTCTCCAGTGTCCACATCCTGGGTACACCAGGGAGTCTGACCAGGGTATAAAGAAAACAGCTGGGCATACTGCTGCAGAACGTGTCTGCAATCAGCCCGTTGTTGGGCAGAGAGGGTGTCTGACATCTACTGACCCATCCAGGGGGCTGTAAGAGATGAGGTCAGGGAGAGTTCACGATCTATCTCCTGATCCTCATCAGTAACCATCAGCATGGTCACATCAGCCCTGTCACAATAGAGTTTGAGGCGGTTCACATGTATCACCCTTTTGGGGTACCTGCTAGTGCCCAAGTCTACCAAGCAGGTGACGTCACTCTTCTTTTCTAAGATAGGGTAGGGTCCTTCCACTTGTCCTGTATAACCCTTGATGCCACTGGCTCCAAAACCCAAACCTGTTGCCCTAGTTCAAATTCTACCAGTGCAGCTTTCTGGTCATACCAGAGCTTCTGGAGTTCCTGGCTGACCTCAAGATTCTTTGATGCTTGAGCATGGATGTACTCTGCCATCCTGGACGAAGGCCAGTACATAGTCCACCACATCTTGCTCTGGTACCTGATGGGGTTTCTGCCATCCTTCCCTCACAAGTGATAGTGGTCTCCTTATAGGGTGGCCAAACAGAAGTTCAAAGGGTGAAAACCCTACTCCCTTCTGAGGCACCTCTCTGTAGATAAAAATCAGGCAGGGCACCAGAACATCCCATCTCCCTTTTAGTTTTCATGGGAGTCCCATTAACATGCCTTTCAATGTCTTGTTGAATCTTTCAACAAGGCTATTTTGTTGAATCTTTCAACAAGGCCTTGGTTTGTGGGTGGTAAGGTGTTTTGAACTTGTAGATAACTCCACACTCATCCTACATGTGTTTTAATCATTCAGACATGAAGTTGGAACCTATGTCTGATACTACCTCCTTAGGGAACCCTACCTTGGTGAAGACATCAGTGAGGGCCTTGGCTAGCATAAGGACTGTAGTAGCCGTAAGGTGAATGGCTTCAGGATACCTAGTAGCATGATCCACTACTACTAGTATTAACTTGTTTCCTGAGGCTGTGGGAGGTTCAAGTGACCCACTATATCCACTCCTACCCTCTCAAAGTGTACCCCAACCACTGGTAGTCAAATTAAGGGGGCCTTTGTGTATCCTCCTTTCTTGCCACTGGCTTGACAGGTAGCACAGGAATTTACAAACTCCTTCACTTTTTGGGGCCTCTGGAGCTAATAGAAGTGGGTGACCAATCGGAGCCTGTTGGGTCTACTCCGCCTTCCCTCCCTTTACAGGAGCCGGATTGACCCCTGCCCAGCTTCAATGCTTTTACGAAGCCTTGCACTCCATCTTCGGGAAGCCCGATTTCGGTGTCGCAGGGCCCCCAAGGATCCAGGCCTGGATCCGGATCGGCACCGGTCGACCTTGTGACACCTCTTCCGGCACCAAATCCAGTGACAACACCCCTGCCAATGCCGGTTGTGTCCCCAGCCAGCATCGGCCCGGCCTCCCCCTCGTTGAGGACACGGAGCCGGACCGACGACGACCGACGTCGGGACCGGCGTCAACCGGTCCTTTTGTACACCTGTTCCCCCCTGATATTTCTTACTACCCTGAATGGCTACCAGGAGAGAGTGAGGAGAACTGGGAGGGGTCTGTGGACCCTCTTGCAGACCAGGTAGAGAAACCGTACTGGAGAGAGGAGTTGGGTGATGCTAGTAGTCTGGACACCTCCCCAGACATTGGCATGCTTTCTCCCCCTACCGTGGCTATGGAGGAGGGTACGTCTTATGCAGTGGTGTTGCATAGGGCCGCCAATGCCTTAAACCTCGAGCTTTCTATGGTGGCGGTCAGGACTAACCTCCTCACCAAGGTACTTCAGCCTGACAGCGGCCTCTTCGGAGCACATGCAGCTGTTCAATGAGGCCCTTACGGACATCCTTTTGGGCACTTAGTCGAAGCCCAAAGCAGGGGTTCCTGTAGACAGAGTGATTGCCCGACACCACCGCCCGGCCCCGGGCGACCCCATTTTCCTTTTTTCCCATCCTACCCTGGAGTGCTTGGTAGTCTAAGCCTCAGCATCCAAAGGCTCATACCCTAACACTCCACCTGATGTGGAATCCAAGAAGCTGAACCAACTTGTGAAGAAGATGTGTTCTTCCTCCAGCTTGGGACTGAGGTCGGTGAACACTGCATGTCTATTGGGCCGTTACTCCCACTCGGTGTGGAACACGGTTGCGCAGGTGCTGCCACAGGGCCCGGAGGAGGCCCGAGCCATGCTCTCCCATGCTGTTGTCAAAGGGAGAGACGCAGCAAAGTTCGCCATCAGGTGTGGGTTGGACATCGCCGACTCACTGGGCAGGACGATTTCCACGTCAGTAGCACTGTGACGCTATGCCTGGATTAGGTCCACTGGCTTTTCGGGTGATGTCCAAGCAACGCTTTTGGACTTGTCCTTTGATGGCTGTCACCTGTTTTGCGACAAGGCAAACACTGCGCTCGAGCACTTTAAGGATTCCAAGGCTACGGCCAGATCCTTACGCATCGATTTCACCTCCCGCCCAGCACAGTCTGCTTTTTACCCCTTTCGTGGCTACGGAAGGGGTGCCCCACCATGTTCCTCCCAGAGCCACAGGCCTGCGCAAGCTGTCCTGGCTCTGCGCGGCCGGGTACTTGGATCCCACCGCCGTGGGTCAGGGGGCCAGAGGACGGGCCAGTCCTCCAGCACCCCCCTCTACAGCAGCCTCCAAACCCTCCTAGTCCGACCTTTCAGGCCCATCAATCGCCCGTGGGCAGCAGTATTCGCCATCACCTCACCCACTGGCTCAACATCACGTCGTACAGGTGGGTTTTGCAGATGATAATAATGATTCACATTTGTAAAGCGCAAAATAACCCGTAAGGGTCTCTAGGCGCTGGGGGCAGTCGGGAAGATTAAGCAAGCTATTGCCCAGAGTCACATGGTGCTGGGCTAATCTGCCGCCGGTGCCTGGGATGGAACTGTGATCCCCAGATTCCGGAGTCAGTCGCCCTAGCGAGGCGGCACACCTCTCCCGATAGTCCAAATGGGGTACTCCCTCCCCTTCAAGACTACTCCTCCATCCATGCCACCTGAACTCCATCGCATGACGAGGATCACCTGGCCATTCTCCAGCAGGAAGTTATGGGTCTCTTGGTCAAGGGAGCCATCAAACGAATTCCTGTCCCAGAAGTAGGTTGTGGTTGCTATTCCCACTACTTTCTGGTGCCCATGAAGGACAAGGGCCTGCTGTGAGAGGTTAGCCTGGCATATGATGTCCACTAGTTCTAGTGGGCACCTTGCACCAGTCTAATCGACCCTTATTGATGGTGGTTGTAAAGTCAACCTTATAGAAAGCTATCCTAGGGGTAGCAGTGACGGGCAGTCTTCAGGCTAAGACTTCAGAGATCGAATAAAGCGAGTTGTTTCACCAATCATAATCCCTTGAGTACCAAATGAAAGCACACCACAGAAGGTATATATCAAATATATATGTATTTATTCTAAACACAACCCCTCTGCACTCTTTATGAGGTCAGATGTAAAAGTACAATACAAGTTACTTAATTAGCATATGATCGGTTGCACAGTATACGTTTTGCCCTAGGGGCCTCACAAACCATATACTGGTTTGTGAAATCGCTGTGGATTCCCTGTGGAATCGCTGGGGCTACTCTAAACAGCCAAAGGTTAGGAAGTAGAAGGCCCACGGGAGACGCGTGCAGTGACTAAACACAGCCACGGGTTACCTTTGACTTTCTATGGGAAACGAACAAGTTGCAAATTTACAATTTAAGGACACTTCTAAATAAACTACGATGGAACCCTTTTGGACTTAGACACTAGGAGGGCCAATATTCCCTCGAGACTACCAGAGTACTTGTGTTACCTCACCCACGGAAGCCGGGTGCATAGGTCTCTTTTGGTGTCAGGTTTCATAGTTGATTTCAATGGAGTTCTGCAAAGAAGTGCTGCAGGTGACCAGAGGAAAAATGTCTGAGTGGATCCAAGTGTGGATCAAAGATCTGTAGAACATGAAAGCAGAAGGGACAGAGTCTGGGTCACTTGCCAGTGACTAGGGCGGCGATGGGAAGATGCTACAAGATGTCGGGTGATTTCAGGTGAGGAGGTGAAGCCTGTCTCTTCAGCCACGAGGACCAGGAGGCGTCGACGACAACCAGGAGCTGGATTGGAACTGTCCCACAAAGAATCTAGTTGACTGGGGTGTCGGTATCTGGACTGGTCCCAACAAGCCTTGGCAAACGCAACCTACAGAGGATGACGAGATTGGCTTCGGTGCAGACCAGCAAGGTCTGTGGAACTTCTCCTTTGAAGGGAAGTTGGAGCAAGTCTAGAGAAACCAAGAAAGCAAGTTAGATTCAAAGAAAAGTCTTCTGGGGTGCTCACTAGCCAACAGGCAAGGAACCGCAAAGATGTGTCAAGCTGAAATGCAAAAGCGGGACCCACGGGTCACTTGTGGAATGGGGGTCTCTGAGCTTCATTGCAAATGGTGCTCGGGTCTGGAGCTTCAAGCACCCCAATGCACAACTTCGAGATACCTCGGGAAGTAGGTGCAGCTTGCAAAATGCAGGATGTCCAGGAGTTCCGGTCCCACATCTCTTGTGCCCGCCACAGGTCTCAGCTTTGCTGTGAGTGAAGGTCGAGATCAGAGATGTCTGGAAGTCCATGTCCTGTGTTGCAGAATCTTTAGGATCCGGTGGGAGCCTCAAAAATACAGACCGGCAAAGTTGCTGTTGGTGCCCTTTTTAACATGGTGGTCACTCCTTGACCACAAGGGAGATATCTTCCATCTTCCAGTCGAAATGGAATGTCGAAGGTCCAGGATATATGTTTCAGAGTTTCGTCCAGGGTAATCTAAAGTCCTAGGGACTGGGTTCCTATACTTATACTAAGTTTAGGGGCTAGATTACCTTTAAGGTCCCTCTCATAGATGGACCTGGGAAGGGGGTGGTTACACCCCTTTCCCTTTGCCCAGTTTCGCGCCAGAGCTGGGCAGAGTGCCCCAGCAATAGGTTTGAACTGGGAAATGCATGGAGCACTTAGTGTGCCCCAGGCAGTGTCTAGAAAGCATTCACTGAATGCAGCCCTCCCTGCCCCAATACACAAAAGCCTGTCTGGGAGGGGCCAGCACCTCCCTGGACAGGAAACCTATTGTTCAGGCCTGCCCTGCCAGTGTTTCGTCCAGCAGCAGGAGGGCAGACTTGTGTCTGTGGCAGCAGCATCCATTTTGTGATGCTGAGGCTCTGTTTAAACCAGTAACTACATGTCTTCTCCCTCTAGAAGGGTGGAATGCTACCCCCGCCGCCAGAACTGGTGGGGGGGGGGGGGTAGTATTCCAAAGTGTTTGACACCTTACACAACATGTTTTGATAAAGCCAAACCAAAGTTAGCATTAACCGCCAGGATTATAATGCACTTAAGAGTATATGGTATGGCTATATCATAGAACAGTTATAAGGAGATGGTTCCAAAAGCTGCAGAGGGGCTCAGCTCATGCTGGGGCACCCTCTCACATAAAACCACGCACTCTGCCTCCAGGATTGTTAAGGCCTACCATAGGAGTGACTTATAGGTGTATATGTGTCTATGTGTCTATATAGATACAGGTATACTATATCTAAGTAAGGGGCGATTACACCACCTTACCCAGGCTGTGTGAACAGACCTGTGGTGTCAGTTTGGAAGGCAAACCAGGGGTCGCACAATACATGCTGCAGCCCCTAGTAGGCCTAGGGTGCACCTATGCCCTGGGTACCTAGGGTACACTATACAGGGGCTCACAAGGGTGACCCAGTACCCAATCTGGTATGTACCTAAAGTACATGGTATCAATTTAGAGAGAGAACAGCTGGGCTGTGGGCCTGATTAGCAGGTCCACAGCCACACTAAAGTCGAAAAACCAGAGAATCACAGCAAAAAGTGGGGGTAACCATAGGAAGCAGACCCTACTCTCCTACACCTGCGTCCTATCTTGGATTTCAGGAACGTCAACCGCTTCCTCCGGAAGGAGAAGTTCACAATGTTGACACTGGCTCAGGTCCTGTCTGCCCTGGACCCGGGAGACTGGTTGGTAGCGTTGGACTTGCAGGACGCTTATTTTCACATCCCCGTCCTGCCGGCGCACGGTTCATGGTAGGCTATGAGCATTTTCAGCTTACCGTGCTACCCTTTGGCCTTACCAGCACCCCTCAGGTGTTCACAAAAGTGATGGCGTTGGTCGCAGCTCATCTGCGCAGACCAGGGGTTTCAGTCTTCCCCTATCTCGACGACTGGCTGTTGAAGATGGGCTCGCCCCAGGCAGTCGTCTCCCACCTCCAGACTACGGCAGACCTCCTGCATCTGCTGGGGTTCCCCATCAACGTGCCAAAGTCACACCGGATTCCCTCTCAGAAGCTCCTTTTCATCTGAGCGGTTCTGGACACAAAGCAGTTTCAGGTTTATCCTCCCGAGCAGCGAGTCCGGAATATTCAGACTATGATTCCGATCTTTCAGCATCCATCCCAAGTTTCGATCAGAATGACTCTGAGGCTGCTGGGCCTCATGGCCTCCTGCATCCTGCTGGTGGGTCATGTCAAGTGGCATATGCAGGCTCTGCAGTGGGACCCGAAGTTCCAGTGGCACAGCATTAGGGAAATCTGTCCAAATGCGTCCAGATCTCGGAGGGTATTGCTCGACAATTGCAGTGGTGGCTCACAAACCAGGATTGGGTCAGTGGAAGATCCCTCTCTCTTCCCCAACCAGAGTTTACAGTGGTGAAGGATGCATCACTTCTGGGGTGGGGTGACCACATGGGAGAGGCAGAGATCAGAGGCCTCTGATCTCTGGTGGAGTCCGGGCACCACATCAACCTTCTGGAGCTTATTGCACTAAAGGCATTCCTTCCCTCTGTCCGAGAAAGAGTAGTGCAGGTGTTCACGGACAACACCACCAGCATGTGGTACTGCAACAAACAGGGTGTGGTGGGGTCGTGGACCCTATGTCAAGAGGCTCTCTGCCTTTGGACATGGCTGGAACATCAGGGAATATCCCTGGTGGTTCAATACCTGGTAGATTCTCTGAACACCAGAGCGAACTAACTCAGCCGTAGGTGCCTGATGAATCTCGAATGGCGTCTTTACTCAGAGGTGGTGCAAGGTCTCTTTCAGCAGTGGGGAGAGCCTTGGTTATATCTATTTGCCACCGAAGGGAACGCGCATTGTCAGTAGTTCTACGTGTTGGAATTTCCAAGGTAGCACTCGCTAGGTCTTCTATATGCCTTTCCGCCTATACCACTTCTGCCCAGAGTGCTGAAGAAGATCAAGCGCGACGAGCCAAAGTCATTCTTAAGGCTCTGGATTGAGCACGAAGAGTATTGTATCCCGAGCTGTTACACATGGCCATCGATCCTCCGATCAGACTGCCCCTTCGGGAGCATCTTCTGTCACAGCAGCAGGGGACAGTCCTCCACCCGAACCTGTCTAGGCTCCACCTCCTTGCGTGGAGATTGAGTGGCGGCAGTTGACAGCTTTTGACCTTCCTCCCAAAGTTTGTAACTTTATCTTGGCAGCCAGGTATCCCCCCACTAAAATGGTATACCCCTGCATATGAAACAAATTTGTGGCATGGTGCACACCAAAGGCTGTGGATCCCTTTTCTGCCCCTCTTTCTGAGATTCTATTGTTCCTCCGTTCTTTGGCCCAGCAGGGCTCTGTTCTGGGCATTCCTAAGGGCTATCTCTCAACCATTTTAACCTTTCTTAGGCTTCCTGATTAACTTTCTCTTTTCAAGTCCCCTATTGTAAATAGATTCCTTAAGTGCATTACTCATCTCTTTCTTCCTATTCCTTTCGTAATGCCCCAGTGGGACTTGAACTTGGTTCTGACTTTTCTTATGTGCGCTCCCTTTGAGCCGCTACTTAATTGTCCTCTCAGACTTTTAACTTTGAAAACTGTCTTCTTAGTTGCCATCACCTCTGCTTGCAGGGTGAGTAAACTTCAAGCCATTTCTTCTAAACCTCCATTCCTGGCTGTTTATGAGGACAAAGTTGTCCTTCACACTAGGCCTTCTTTCCTTCCCAAAGTGGTTACCTTTTTCCACATAGTACAGACCATCACTTTGCCCACCTTCTTTCCGCCTCCGCATCTTTCTAAAGAGGAAGAGAGGCTCCATCGTCTGGATCCAAAACGTGCGATCTTCTATCTGGATCACACAAGACACTTTCCGGTGGATGACCAACTTTTGGTTGGCTATGTGGGTGCCAAGAAAGGTCGGGCTGTACAAAAATGGACCATCTCTCGATGGGTCATTCTTTGTGTAAAAATCTGCTATTCCTTGGCAAAAAGGGAACCTCCAGTGGGGTTGCGTGCCCATTCCACCAGGACAACGGCGGCTACTACTACTTTGGGATGTGGAGTCCCTCTTCATGACATCTGCCAGGCAGCTACATGGGCTTCAATGCACACGTTAACCAAACACTGCTGCCTGGACAGCCAAGTCTGGAGAGACAGCTTCTTTGGCCCTTCGGTTCTCCAGGACTTTCTGGTGTGAACTTGGTTCGCAAACCCACCTTCGGGGTTGGTATTGCTCGGGTATCTATCCTAAGGTGAGGAATCCATTCTAATTGTCTCGTTCAGATAAACAAGTTTCGTACCTATGGCAACGATATATCTGTAAGAGACTATGGGCCCGATTCACAGAACTAACTTATGACAAAATCCTAAACTTACTACTTTTGCTATTCACAGACGTTAGGATTTTGTCTTAAGTTTGTCTTAAGACAGACTTAAGACAAAATCCTAACTTAAGTCTTAGTAATGATCCCAAAGTCAGTCAGAGCCCAGTGTAGCACTCATAAGTATTCTCGATTCACTGACCTCCCAGCCAACCCATCTTACCGCAGCCCCTGGTGTAGTTATCAGTTTGGAATCTAGGATTAAAGCAGCACTACTAATCGTTGTCACTGGGCGCCTCTTTTCGCTCACCCCATGGGGTCTGAAGAGAGTTTATTTCCTGTCACGTGGTGAGCAAATTTTAAGGCTGACTTCGCATCTGAGAGGTGGTGATGGTTTCCCTTGTGAGTGACTTTTATCTTGGCTGGGTATAAAAGAGCGTATACAAACCTGGCCTGTCTCAACATTTGCTTGGAAGGTACAAACTCCCTCCTTGCCGCCTGAAGGGCTGGGGTAAAGTGCAGATACATGGAGATCTGGTTTCCCTGGTGCGTTATTTGCCCCATTTCCCTGGCGGTGAGGAGAATTCCATCACGATCACGGAAATTAAGCATGCGTGCAAGAATTGGTCTGGGTGTAGATCCCCCCAGCGATTTCAGGTCTGGGGATCCATGAGCTTGCTCCACTATAAACATGTTAAAAAGTACTTTTCCAAACAGTTCGCATAGCAAGGCCTCTACAAAGTCCTTCATCTTACCCAAAGCAGTGGTCTCCGGGATTCCCGTGATGCGAATGTTATTTCTGCGGGATCGGGACTCTAAATCATCATTTTTGGCCTTCATGACCTCTAAGATCTTCTCCATGTTCAGCAATTGCTGCTGAGATTCCTCGTAGAATTCATGAGCGTCTGGAGCACGACTTTCCAGCTTGCGGAGGCGCAGCTCATGGGTGTCTACCTGTTTTTAACTTGATCCAGTCAATCTGTGAGTTTATCGATTTTGATGTCTATCATTTTTAGACTTGATTTTACCTCTAAAAGGATAGATCGGAGGTCGTCCCCTTTCTCAGCCGCACCTTCTCTAATTCTCGGTGTCCATGTCGGATTCCGAGTTTGCCTGGCGGGTAAGCCTTTTGTTCTCAGAGGGCAATTTTGTTTTCATCACGGTGAGCACGCTTTGGGAAGCCTTCAAGGTAGTAATTAGAGGGAGTTGTATTGCCAAACAGTCCAGAGTTCTGAAGTCGATTAGGCAATCACTAAAATCCCCATAGTCCCAGATCAAAGAAGAGGAAGAGCAATATTTTAAGACAGGGGGAAAAGTCACCTGGCACCACTTAGGACTATACTTTCCGAATATGAGGAGGAAGCAAATCGCGAAGTGAAATTTCTGGGGAAATATCACACAGCCAGGAGATATGGGGGAGGGAGACCTTCCAGGTAGAACCTTAGCTAACATGCTTAGACCACTACAAAACTCGGCATACATTACTGAACCTTGAGATGACACTAGCCCACCTACGAGAGGATCTCAGCAAATACTTGAACACCTCACACACTTTTACACTGAGTTGTATTCCACCACCGCACCAGATATTTCTGCCTACCTACAGTCATATCTAGATTCTATAGAATTGCTATGGCTAGGTAATGCACACAGAGACTATTTAAATGAACCCCACTCCACGGAAGATATTATACAGGTCATAAATAGCCTACCTAATGACAAAGCCCCAGGCCTAGATGGCTCAACCACTTTCTTTTATAAAACATATTGTACAATGCTAGCGCCACATCTATTGGATGTATATCAAGAGTCACTAAAAATCTGTCGTCTTCCACCAACTATGCACGATTCGCTGATACTAATGCTATTAAAACCGGGAAAAGATACGACTAGTCAGGATTTCTATCGCCTGCTATCACTCATAAATTTTGATAATAAAATATATGCAAAACTCATAGCACTAAGACTACAGCCGATCTTCCCCCTCATTGCCAGACCGGATCAATCCGGCCGCATATGTGGTCGATCAACTGCGCATAACTTAAGAACATTTTTGCAGTACTTCACTACCTTAGACCCCAAACACCTACACTAGCTGTGCTATTAGATGCCACTAAAGCTTTTGAGTCCCTGAAATGGGCATATTTATTAGCTTTTCTGGCCTGAATAGGCATCAGCCGGCATTTATTCGGCAAATCAAGCTCCTGAACACTGAACCTACTGCCCGTCTGAAAGTTAATGGCCTTATGTCAGAGAGTTTCTCTATCACTAGGGACACGAGGCAAAGTTGTCCTCTTTCACTACTCCTTTTTCCTATAGCCATGGAGCCCTTAGCAGCACGCCTCCGATGACACCATGCAGCCGGAGGGCTGGGATTTACATTGAGAAGCCTGATAGTCTTGCCGATGATGTGACACTATACATAAGCATACTGGAGGAAAACACGATCCCTGTACTCCGTGAGATGACCAGGTTTATTGGACTGGCTGGTGTCCATATCAACTGGTCCAAGTCAACTCTGTTCCCCTTAACAAACTACCCCTAGAGTGGGCCGAGGGGCCGGTTAAGTATTTAGGTGTCTGGCTGAGCTGTGATGTGCAGGAGCTCTGGGATACGAACTACGGTCGTACTGTGGACTGGATTGAAGAGAAGATTCACATCTGGTCGGACTGCCGCTGTCATTGGCAGCTAGAATAGCCATTGCCAATATGATCGTGCTGCCTAAACTATGATGATTCTTTGTTAATCTTCCTCTCCCCCTCAATCAAACTTTCTTGAAATCTATGAGATCCCTGATGATTAATGTGGTCTGGGCTGGGAAACAGGAGAGAGTCTCCTGGGAGCTACTCACAATACCACTCAGCCAAGGTGGACTGGGTGCGCCCTACATCCCTGTGCATGTTTACTGCGTGCAAGGACATGTTCTACACTAGTGGACGTATCCCACCCTATTCCAATCACATGTAGCAATTGAGTTGTATCGCACAACCTCTACCCCACTAAATCTAGTGATATTCTCCAAATTTCGAGACCTTGAAATGAAATAGACACCACTGAAACGCTGCTGGGCATGGGATGGGCTTCGTATAAGAGCAGGGCTGGAGACGCTATATGCCCCTCTGCCCTACTGATACACAACCCCCAAATTACAGCGATGGCTGGTAGGGGTGAGGGTATGCGGGCTGAGCGGATAGGCTTGAAAACATTCGCAGATCTATACCCAGAGGATGCATTTGTGGTTCCGCCGATGCATGCTGGGGACTCCAAGTCGCACTTTTCGGATCTGCTGTTGTATTATCATATAAGGGCGACTTGCCATCAGATAAACAATTCCTTCCTTGCTCCCCACCTACACTACCAGCCCTCGAGCAAACATTGTTTAACTCAACGCCGCACAAATTAATAAAGTAGATTGAGTGCGGTTGGCGAGGAAGGTCAGGAGGGCCCTGGCTGTGTGTCTTTTCATTCTTTGTTTCAGTAGTCAACCAAACCGTATAAGTAATTGTAAGCTAGTCGCTTGTTATCATATGGACTCGACACTTGATGCAATGTTGTCCCCTAATGTTGTTCTTTTTTTTTATTGTTTTCTAAGTATATACACTGCTATCATTGCTAATGTGATATCTGCAAACATGCTATTGATGATTTTCTGTGTCAGATGTATTCAAATACCAAAAAATATATATATATATATATATATATATATATATATATATATATATATATATATATATATATATATATATATATATATATATATATATATATATATATATATATATATAAAACAACCTTGCACCTTAAAGCACAAAGAATGAAGCACTCACAGGGGTGAGTCACCTTTCTCGATGGTAATCAGGGACGCCGAAAATGCCAGTCACTTCCTGTATCCCGACATACTCAGCAACAATAAAAACGGACAGAATTTCATATGAAAAACTTACCGCCATCTTGTAACATGGGACGTCCATTAAATCAATTAAATCAATATAGTTCATCATTATGAACAATATACATCGTTCACTTGTGACAACGAAAGTGATAGAGTGTCATGAGATTCTGGAATTTGTAGGGGGCATCATAATCACTGGTAGTCCGCACCTACATATATCCTGGGTTAAATTAAGTATTATTCATTATAAAATCTGGATATAATAATGAACAATATATGTGTAATGTTAGGAATTTAGTTTGTGTTAGTAGAAAGTAAAAAGGCATTTAAATGTAACTGCCTATTGCAAGTGCTTCACATATCAGTTGGTTGTAACATGAGTGACCGAACATATCACAATTATGATTGTTTTTGGTAAATATATATATATATATTGTTTTTTTTTAAAAGAGTCCAAATCCTTCACCACTGGGTTTTGAAGGGTGGCTAATGCAACTGGCCTCAACCTGGCAACCCAGGAGGTCAGAACTACTCATCTAATAAAGGTCCTTAAACCTGCACAATCTACTCAGGAGCCTCTACTCCCCTTTAACAAGGTCTTAACTAATGTACTGGAGGGTACCAAGTCAAAAAGCAGGTTTTGGCCTCCAGTCAGTAGGCAGATAATGAGGCTGCATAGACCGGATTATGGGGTTCCTGGTTTCCTCTTGCAGCGTCCCACCCTAGAGAGCTTTGTTCAAGCATCAATGAGATGCTTAAACCCAAATTAATTCCTTACCAACCTGTCAGATAAAGAATAAAAAAGAATGAAGTCACACTTGACTCCTTCTCAACGTCTCCCCTTCATTAGAGCCATTATGGATATGGTGTTTTACAAGCCTTCCTCTGCTTAAACAAGTCCAGGACATTCAGCTACGATCCCCATGTTCCACCCACTGACCTGAATCTCAGTGCAGACTGCTCTAAGACTTATAGGCCTCTTGGCCTCCAGCATCCTGCTCGTGAACCATACCAGGTGGCACATGGAGGCTCTGCAGTAAAATCTGAAGTCTCAGTGCGCTCAGCACAATGGCAGCCTGTCAGAGTATATCCATGTATTAAAAGAGGCTGCTAAAAACCTGCAGTGGTGGCTGCTCAACTGCAGTTGGTCCGGAAGAAGGCCCATCTCCCTACCCCATCAAGAATGAATGGTTGTGACGAATGCATCATTACTGGGTAATCTGGGAGAGATGGAGATCAAAGGACTCTGGTCTCCAGCGGAAGATCACGGTCATATCAACTTGTTGGAGTTGCAAGTGATTCACTTTGCGCTGAAAACATTCCCCCCCACCATCAAGGGGGACAGGTACAGGTGCTCACAAAGGGTCGCATGTGGTCGTGGACCCTGTGCCAGGAGGTTTAACGTCTCTGGAAGTGGGTAAAAGCTTAGGACATATCCCTGATTGCACAACACCTGGCATAATCTTTAGACAGCACAGCAGATTAACTCAGCTACCGTTGCCTAGTGGAATACGAATGGCAGATAACCTCGCATGTGGCACAGTGCGTCTTCCACCAATGGAGAAAACACTGGCTCAAACTATTACCGCCACAGAGAACGTGCTGTGTTAAAGCTTTTGCACTGGAGTTCCCAAGGCAGTCCTCTCTAGGAGATTACTTCCACCTACAATGGGGCTGAGGACTCCTGTATGCCTTTCCACCTTTTCCTCTTCTGTCCAGAGTACTTTAAAAGATGTCCAAGTCATCTTAGTCGCTCCGGACTAGATGACGAAGTGTGGTATCCAGAACTTCTGGCCTTAAGCAATTGTCCTCCGATCCATCTACCCCTTTTGGAAATCCTTGTATCCCAGAATTAGGGATTGGGCCTGCACTCAAGCTTTCACAACCTACACTTCCATGCGTGGAGACTAAGCAGAAACAGTTGATGGCTTTTGATCTTCTTCCGAAGGGGTTAGTGTCATCTTGGCACCAGGCATCGTTCAACCAAATTGTTTTATGCAGGATGCTGGGAGAAGATTGTTGTCTGGCCCTCTTTACCAGATGACCCTTATTGGTTTACAGGCGCTTACTTTAATAACCCCAAGTGCTCTTCTAGTGGTAGTGTGGGCGAGCAGCTTAACCTTATCAAAGGAGAGTGTTGATCATTTGTAAACAGATACTCAATAAATGACACACAGACTCAACAAGAAATCTAAGACCGATTTAGAAAAATAACACACATTTTTATATAATTTTAGACAAGATAATCAGAATCAGGTAAGTATGTTCAGTGTTACCGATTTTTGAGGTATTTGAAAAATACAATCATATAATGGTTTTGAGTTATGAGCCTTCGAACACAGTAATATTGCCCTATGGGAGAATCATACACTGCATAGGTAGACTTGCAAATAGTTTTGGAGCATACCAAGGTCAAAGAAAGACCGAGCAGTTTGGGTTTACCTACCCTGTTGTGTCCAGGTGTAGAGGTGCTGGTCACGTTAGTAGCCTCGAGCACCATGCGCTAAAGTCAATGTTATGTTATGTTATGTTATGTTATTTATATTTTTATAGCGCACAGCTGCCCCAGCAAAGGGGCGTCCTGGCGCTTTGACAGGCACTATAACATAACACACAGTAAAAGAAAAGGGACGGCTACTCAGAGGCGGGAAACAGGAAAGTTTTAATCGCCCGCCTAAAGGTGAACAAGTCATTGAGAGCTCGGATGTGCACCGGGAGCGAGTTCCACAGCCCTGCTGCAAGCACCCGGAAAGAACGGCCACCCATTCTACTCAATTTAAAACGGGGACAGACTGCCAAATGAAGAGCCTCTAATCTCAATGATCTCAGAGGGATGTAAGGAGTGAGTAAGTTGGCAAGTGCCGGCGGCGAGGAAAGTTTCAGAATTTTAAAGGCCAGACACAGCGCTTTAAACTTGATCCGCTGTCTGACCGGAAGCCAGTGTAGGGCCGAGATGGTACCTGACACAGAACAGTGTCTGGGGAGGCCCACAATGGCCCGCGCCGCGGCATTTTGCACCCTTTGGAGCCTAGAGGCCTCCGCCTGGTTCACCCCTAACATCAGCGAACTTCCGTAGTCCAGCCGGGCAATGGCAAAGGCACCTGCAAAAGAAAAGCTGCAGTGGGGACTTGGGGACAAGTCCAGCAGAACCCAATGGGAGGGCTCAGCTCTTGAGGGTCTCTGGAGTACAGAGACACAGTCGGTTTCAGTGAACCTGGGCTGGAGGGGGGCTTGGGTGCAGAGGTGTTGTGGTTAGCGGGTTGCTGTGCTTAGAGGCTCTCACTTGGCTTGCTGACCTGAAGAGAGAGAGACTATCGGACAAAAGGAACAATCTTGGTGTTGGCCACCGTGTTTCTGAAGTCCCTATTCTGCTGGTCGCCATTTGATGGGGTATGGCGTGGACACACAAAAAGCCTTGGTTGATCCAGTCCCCAGGGTGTTGGTGCTGGGCGAATTTTGGACGGTCTGGCATCTCCAAACTCGGCAGGGAGATGGATCTAACCTCCTGAACAGCAAAAACGTCTTACTGGCGAGATTCTACCTCCGTGGACCTGATGGTTGGCAAGTCGAGGTACATGGTAAGTGTGGTTGATGCCTGTAGCTGCAGGGGAATGGCTCCTCCACCCCAAGGGAGATTCTGCTTGGTTGTTGAAGTACTGGACAGTCCACCATGGGCTTGGGAGAATGCACAGCTTTTGGACGTGCTTGGCGAATGCAATTGTCGAAGTACCAACATCAAGGCAGGGTTTGGCGCCAAGTACAGGGTAAGTCCTCAGATATCGTGGTGACGGCTCTCTTCTGTCCTTCTTTCTTTTCCCAGGTAGACAAATATGAGTCCCTGATGTCAGGGGGCCACCTAAATACTGAATTTAGAGGTGTTAAGGGGAGTGTAAGGTAGTAACCAATGGGCTACCTGTCCTTGGGGTGACTAAACTTCCTATATGACCACTTCCTGTGGAGAACGGGCAAAACCCTGACCCAGACTTCTTAGTTTCACCAAACAAAATATGGTGAAACCCTTCGTCAAGTGTCCATTTTAGGTGGCCCAACTTAGGCTGATATTTTGTCACACTTACTAACTAGCTAATTTTCCCTCCTGCTCCGATACCAAATGGGCCACAGGGCAGGGCTGGCATTCTCCAGGTCTGGAGGAAGCTGGAGTCACAAATCCAAGGCGGCAGAGGCTTTGAAGCCTCTGGCCTTCGTATGCTAATTCACTAGCCATCATGCTGGAGTAGGTATGATCACCTTCCTCCAGAGCATGCATTGTTCCTGACCTCTGAAAGCATTGGTTCTCCCAAGCAGGGGGTCAGAAGCTAGTTTGTTGTGGCAGGCTGGAAGAGTTCAGTCAGTCTTCACCCTAGAAGCCTGGTAGGTTTTAGGAAGTACCTCTAAGATGCCCTCTGGGTGCATGTCATAATAAATCCAACACTGACAGTGCAGATTTATTAAGACAAGGTGTTTGATACCAAACACCATTATTTTCAGTGAAGCCATTATGTAGTTGGGTAACTTGTAATGACTAGTGCCCAGTACATATGCTTAAAATGGCTTCCTTATCACTTGCAATGCAGTGGCAATGGATCCAGACATCACAGGGGCATATCTGTTCAAGTGGATATGTCCTCACCTATAATATAAATCCACCCTGCCGCCGTAGGACTCTAAGGCTTGCTGTAGGGGGGACTTACATATAGTATATGCAGTGTGCATGGGCATGGTAGACAGGGAGTGTGCAATGTCATGTTCTCAAAAGTGGTTTGCACCATTCTACGCATTCTGCGATGGCGGTCTGCATGTAGTTTTTATGTGGGTCCTAGTGGGTGGCACAATACATGCTGCAGCCCACAGGGACACTCTTTAGCACACATGCCCTGTGTGCCTTATGTGCCATTTACTGGGGACTTACATGGATGCTAACGTTCTTGCCAATTGAATTACAATTGAACATTTCAGTTTAGGGGATAGAACACTGGCATTGGAGCCTAGTTAGCAGGCGTCAGTGCACTGTCAATGTCGAAAAACACAGTATCTAGTAGTTCAAATAGGAGCAAAAAGGGGAGGGACATTTGCAAACAACTCCAGCTTACAACAGTCTCGCAGAGCGACCCCAGCATAGCTTAAATAATTTTATGAGGTTATGAACCTCATATTTGGGCAGGCCAATCCCTCTGGAGCACCTTCAGGCCCCATCTGGAATTCTGCTGGTGGGTTTGCACTTGACGCCAGTTGGGCCCTTTGGCTCCTTTTCTGGATCCGGATCCCCTCCAGTAGTAAGTCCATGACCTTTCCTGGAATCCATTCCAGTGGCACCATTCCTGGTGCTGCTACACCCCTTGGGGGTGCCAATCCCATTGTTGTACACAACTCCAATACGGAGCCAGACCAGCATTATCCGACTATCCGGCGTCTACTCCAGTGTCAACTGGACCAAGAACATCCAGGCAAGAGATAGTGTCTCCCTTTACTGAGAGGCCGTGTGAAGACTATGCTTGGGCAGGATCCGAGGATCCATATGTTTTGGTTAAAAAAAAATGTTTTATTGACTTTGTACAATGTAACAGTACAAACAATAGACCAACGAGTCAGCTACAGCCATCATCAACGATGCACAGAAGATTCAGCCAGTGATACATTAACAGATCCATAAATTAGCATCATACTTATAGCGATCTCATTTGCCATTGTCAATGGTATAGCTTGGATGACAACTTCAAGTTGCACACTTATTAACTCATAAGTGTGTCACCTTAGGCACCAGTAATCTTATGCTGGAATCTCCAGCGTATAACTTCAGTTCAAAGTTCAACTTAAATTCTTCTCAATAATGTTTACTCCATACAATGTTTTTTAGTTCAAAAACAAAGGTGTTTTATTCACTTTTCATTTCATTCAAAATTCAAGACAATCCATTGTTCCAATGCATTTCGGTGCATAACTGCACCTTCGTCAAGGAACGTCTAAAATTAAACAAACAAAACATATTCTAAATTCATGTTACCTAATGTTTAAATGTTTTTACCCGCTGCGTGTGTAATTAGAGGCTCATCTGTAGTGTGGGGCTTGGCTGATTTCGCTATGTTGTTCTATCCGTTACAGGCAAATATGTCGAGTATCTGTTTTGTTTATAAACTGCCGATAAGAGTTTGTTGTTAGTTACGCGCTCATTACTCTATGATACTTTGTATCTGGTGGCAATATCCCTACTTCTGTTCGGCGCTAGCTGTTCCTGAAACCGTAATAAACGGCTTGTTTTACCTGTCGGGTAACTACGCCCGCCATTTCTCACCTTGTTGTTAAAGTGAATCCTGATCGTTCTGCTCCGCAAAGCCGTCCCGCTCCGCTTGCTTTCAAAAGTCGATGCTCACTACGCGCTGGTTGGCGCATGCGCTATGTGCTTGTTTAACTTTTTTTATGAAAGGTTGTGTGTGATAACTTTATTGCTCGCTGACGCGAACCGTCGTTCGCTCTCGTTATTAGTGGTAGATCAATCTAGGACCCATGTGATAAAGTGAGCACGAAAATGCTCGCTTTTCGTAAACTCTGTGCATAACTTATGGGTTATACATTCAAATACATATGCATGATAACAGTACAGATATATAACATTTTCACAGATAGCAAGTAAATTCTGTCCTGTCGTTCATTCCGTTGGGCTTCAAGCTACTGAGGTAGTAAATCCAGTAGTTTGCCCTTCCAGATAAGAAAGATGTCATCAATGAATCTCACATATGTGAGAAGATGAGTTGCCCATTTTTGGTTGTTGTAAATGTGTTCCTCTTCAAATGATCCCATGAACAAGTTGGCATACGCCGGTGCGGCGCAATTCCCCATCGAGGTACCAATTAGTTGGATGAACCAATGGTTGTTGTAGGTGAAATAGCTGTTCATCAATGTAAATTGCATCAGTTCCATCAAGAAGATCTGCAAATCTTCCGGGTAGGTGCTATGTAGTAAGGCTTTCTCTATGGCTTCTAAGCCTTCCTTGTGTGGTATAGCGGTGTATCTTTCTAATCTGGAAGGGCACACAGGAATCTCTAGAACAACAACTAGAAATTTTGGACAAAAGGAACGACAGAATAAAATTCCCCTGGAACATCAATGATGCTATCATACAATTTTTGGATGTAGAAGTAACTAAAAGTAACAATACCTTCACAACAAATCTTTATCGAAAACCAACAGATAGAAACAATTTGTTACAGTATAAAAGTCATCATCCGCAATCACTTAAGACACACCTCCCGTACTCGCAATTTCTCAGGGTAAGGAGACTGGTCTCTGAAGATAACGACTGTCAACAGCAACTAAACACCATATGGCTAACAGATTCACATCTCGTGGATATCCCGAGGAAATCATTAAAAAATCAATGGAAAGAGCACAGAAGAAAACGAGAACTGAATTATTGGCCTATAAACACACAGTAAAAGAACAACGCATCACATGTGTGAGTACATTTTCGAACGTAAGTGCCCACTTTAAACAAATAATTCACAAGAACTGGCAAATAGTAAAATTGGAAACAGACTTTAAAGGCATATTCGACAAAGAACCACTTTTCGCTCACACAAGAGGAAAAAATGTTGGAGAACTTTTAAAGATACAGAAACACAAGACCAACCATCAGACCTTCAAAGGAACTGTGCCATGTTTAAATTGCGGCAACTGCCACAACATTATGAAGGGTGCCAGTATTAATCACCCAATGAAAGGACATAAAATACCCCTAAGGGTGAATGCTGCATGCAACACAACCAATATTGTCTATTTACTGAAATGCCCATGTGGCAGTGTCTACATAGGTCACACGGAAAGAAAGTTAAAAATCCGGCTCAACGAGCACGAAAGCAACATAAGAACACATTCATCTAAATCAACAGTGGCCACACACTTTGTTGAAAAGCACCATAATATCAGTCAGCTAAGGGCCTGTGTACTGGAAATAGTACCGAAAAGAGAAGGACTAATGAACAAAAAAAGCCTCTTAAAAAGAGAAAACTACTGGATTTACTACCTCAGTAGCTTGAAGCCCAACGGAATGAACGACAGGACAAAATTTACTTGCTATCTGTGAAAGTTTTCTATATCAGTACTGTTATCATGCATATGTGTTTGAATGTATAACCCATACGTTATGCACAGAGTTTACGAAAAGCGAGCATTTTCGTGCTCACTTTATCACATTTGTCCTAGATTGATCTACCACTAATAACGAGAGCGAACGACTGTTCGCGTCAGCTAGCAATAAAGTTATCACACACAACCTTTCATAAAAAAAAGTTAAACCAACACATAGCGCATGCGCGAACCAGCGCGTAGTGAGCATCGACTTTTGAAAGCAAGCGTAGCAGGACGGCTTCGCGGAGAAGAACGATCAGGATACACTTTAACAACAAGGTGAGAAATGGCGGGCGTAGTTACCCAACAGGTAAAACAAGCCATTTATTACGGTTTCAGGAACAGCTAGCGCCGAACAGAAGTAGGGATATTGCCACCAGATACAAAGTATTATAGATTAATGAGCGCGTAACTAACAACAAACTCTTATCGGCAGTTTATAAACAAAACAGATACTCAACATATTTGCCTGTAACGGATAGAACAACATAGCGAAATCAGCCAAGCCCCACACTACAGATGAGCCTCTAATTACACACACAGCGCGTAAGAACATTTAAACATAAGGTAACATGAATTTAGAATATGTTTTGTTTGTTTAATTTTAGACGTTCCCTGACGAAGGTGCAGTTATGCACCGAAATGCATTGGAACAATGGATTGTCTTGAATTTTGAATGACATGAAAAGTGAATGAAACACCTTTGTTTTTGAACTAAAAAACATTGTATGGAGTAAACATTATTGGGAAGAATTTAAGTTGAACTTTGAACTAAAGTTATACGCTGGAGATTCCAGCATAAGATTACTGGTGCCTAGGGTGACACACTTATGAGTTAATAGTGTGCAACTTGAAGTTGTGTTACATACACTCCAGGAGGGGAGTGATACCCAAGAGCACAGTTGAAATTCAACAAACACTTTGGCGGTGCACAACCCGATATCCAGTAGCTTGGATGACACCAGTGCTCCCAGGTTAGCAGAGACCTTATCAGTAATTACATTTATGCATCCATGGAGGTGGTGGAATCATCCTCGTCAATGGAGGAGTGTTGCCTAGGTCTCTCAAGGGCCAGAAAATCAGCAGGGAACTCCCCGCAAACCTCAAGATCTTCCCCCCACTTTATCATTGTGCCTACACTTTTTTAACGGCTTCTTCTCTGCGCCACCAATTCAGTCACATTTGTCGTCCAGCGCTCCAAGCTGGGACCACCTTTATGCATCCAGGTAATCGCCATAGCTAGTAACAGTAACAAATGTAAAAACGTAAACACCATTTTCTTGGCTTTCTGTCTAAGGATGTCTTCCAGGAGGCAATCGGTGGGCTGCGCAGTAAGTGGAATTAGAACTACTGTTCTTACCTGTGCCAACAATGTCATCCAAAATGTCTGCATTGGTGGGCATACCCATCTAAACGCAAAAACAAAGCAACAGGAATCCGACATCAAGGGGCAGCAGAGGGGCTGAGCAGGGTTCTTTTTATGAAAGAGCACAGGTGTTATGTATGTGCGGTGTAGGAACTGGAAGTGAGTAAGTCTGGATATAGTACACTTATACACACAAGGGTTGAGGCAATAGACCTGCACCTGTTACAGTCTGTGACTTTGAAATATTGCGATGGTGCTCAAGAAACCAAGGAACACAACCCTGTCTGTTCCTTTCAGGGCAAAACCCAAAATACAAAGCAAAATGTGGAATCAGCACCCATCAAAAAGTGTCTTCCATAGTCTCTAATATTCTTCAATCAAGGATAAAGTTGTTTCCAAATGAACAGGTCCGTACTTGAATGCGGTTTATTTTCAATTCTTTATTTTGATGTTCAACAATAGATAAAAAACGTTCCAGTATCACAGCAAGTTTTTCTCTTTTTTAGCCAACGCGTTTCGTCTCATAAATGAGACTTCTTCAGGGCTTATAAACTTGTCTTAATGAAATGAAATATAAATGGAAAGTCCCTCAGTTCAAACACAATTTAGAAGATCTGTCAATTCATTTCATTTAGGGACTTTATTTCGATCACTATGGATCATAAAAGGTTGTATGTAAATGTATGTAAATGTATAGGCATTTATATAGCGCACTACTTACCCGTAGGGTCCCAAGGCGCTTCGACCACTGCGAAACCCTTCCTGGTTTCCCTGAGAGATGGTCCCTTAATGGGTATCTCCAGGGTGAGACCAGGCATCCCCGGCGGTCTGGTGGGGCCGTTAGTGAAGATGAGGCAAGCTAATGCCCAGAGTTGCCGAGTGTGATCGCTGATCAGAGTGGGCACCGAGGCGAGAGAATTATCGAGTCCGCTGACCCTGGTCCAGAAACCTGCCGTGCCGGGAATCGAACCCTGGTCCCGGGCCGTCCTCTGCTCTCGGGTCTGCCGCCTCTAACCAGTGAGCCACACTACTTCACTACACACACTACTACACACACTACTACACTTCACAGGTTACAACAAAAATATAAAACAATTAAAAGGAAAAAGAATCAGATTGTAATTTTAAGAAATAAAGGAACCATAAAAGTTAGCAGTTAATAAACATTCAAAAGAATATTATAAAATGGACAATTAGAGAATGTAACAGTTAAAAAATATCAAGCAATGCTTGTAACCGTATTTAACTTGATACAGCGACTACGAATGTGCCAGACAACTGTTAAAAACTTCGCAACAGCAAACACAATAGGGGGGGATAGGTCAGACTTTAGTATTCTGTAGGCGGGAAGATAAAATCTGAACCCAAGGTTTTTCAGGAGTGGTAGAAGCCAATATTTTCTTGGGCTTTGATAGGCTTTGCAAAAAAACAAAATGTGAAGATCATTCTCGGAAGCATGTCGACAAGCTGGGCACTGTGTGGTAGGCTTGTACCTGTCCCAACGATCCGTGAAAGCCCCAAGAGGCAGTGTGCTGTAACGCCACTGCATAAAAGTTTCCTTGTCAGGACGGGACTAATTCCATCAAGGACCGGCTCGGGAAAATATAGGTTCTTAGACGTGGTAAACAGGTTGGTTAGTGACCCTTCACATTTACTCTCATTTGAGACACGTAACGTTCGCTCGTAGTACTCTCTCGTCAGGAGTTTCCGAGGGGTCCTGGCACAAGCGTTACCCGGGTCCTGCCATAATTCCGGCCTTCCTAGAGATTTGCATGTTAACCTGATGTAACTCAGCCATGGTATCTGGGGGGCGTTTGGTAGGCGTAGGATCTCTGTGAGCTCATTCCTATAGCTCGATAAGTCAGGTGAGCTCCAGATTCTGCGCCAATAGGTTAAGGGTTTCAGACCCAATTCTTCAGTAATAGGTCTAAGACCCAGGTCTAGTCTCAGCGGAAGGAGGGGGGTGCCAGGTGGTAAAGCTGCCAACTGCCTTATAAAATTATTCTCAATAATCTGGAGTTTCTTGGCAGTAGCATGGCCCCACATTTCTCTGCCGTAAGTAACGGCCCCTCTTGCCTGCATTTTGTAAATGTGGATAAGGGGACCAAATGGTTTAAGAGTAGACCCGATTGCCAACCTACAGATCCCACCCGTTAGTTGTGTTAATTTCATGGTGGCCCTGGTGCAATGAGAATCCCAGGTCAAATTTTGGTTAATGGTTAGGCCCAGATATTCAAAGGTGAGCACCCTCTCTAATCTCAACGACCCTATGGTAGGGCTTGGACGAGTTGTGGGAGGAAGACTGAAGATCATAAATTTTGTTTTCATGGTATTGATCTCCAGCCCTCGCTCCACACAAAAGGTCGAGAACCCGTCCAAGACCCGTTGTATGCCCATCGGAGATTTAGATAGCAGCATGGTGTCGTCCGCAAACATAATCGCTGGGACCCTGCTGCCATTGAGCTTGGGAGCGTCAATATCGACCAACCAGTTCAAGTGGTCAATAACCCCATTGACAAAGAGGCAAAACAGGGTCGGTGCAAGCACACAACCCTGCCTCACCCCCCTGCCAACGGGGAAAATATCTGAAAGTGCCCCTCTTCTGCCACATCTAACCCGGGCATAATTCCCCTGGTGCAACCTCATCAGAATTAACAGAATATCCCCCGGGATCCCTAGCTCCGCCAGGACATTCCACAGTCTATCTCTCGGGACAAGATCGAAGGCGGCACGCAAGTCCACGAAAACCGTGTACAAGCTGCCGCCCTCGAGTGTCACAGTCTTCCAGAAGAGGAGGTTCAGACGGAAGATCTGATCAGTTGTTGAAACCCCTTTTCTGAACCCAGCCTGATAGGGACTTAGGATGGCGTATTCCTCTATCCAGTTTTGGAGGCGATCGAGTATTAGCCTACCAAAAAATTTCTGGGTTACATCGATGAGGCTGATAGGCCTATAGTTGGCTGGGAGCAGAGACGACCCCTTCTTATAGATAGGGACTATTTCTGCGCCCAGCCAAGTGCCTGGTACATCCATGCCCCCTAGGACGGCGTTAAATAATGTTCTTAAGTAAGGGACCCACTCGTCGGGCTCCTGTTTGAATAGGTCCCCCGGTAAACCATCCAAGCCAGGGGCTTTGCCAGAGGTCAGCCCTGTAATGGCTTTGCGTACCTCCCTTTCAGTAAAAGGCTCCCCCTCTGATGACATACTAATAATTGGTAATGGTTCCTTGAGGGCACAGTCGTCAACCCCATAAAGCGACTGCAAGTGATCTTGCCAAGCCTTGGCCGAGATGTTAGGTTCAATAGCCGTGGCTAACTCCTCAGACCCCGTATTTACAATGCGCCAAAATTTACGCGAGTCCCTACATGTTAATGAAGTTGATACATTTTCCCATTTCTGTTGCTCCCATTCCCTTTTGGCATGCAAAATCAGGGACTTGTAAACCTTTCTTCTATCCCTGAACACCAATCTATCTCTGCCTTCTTTGATTGAAATCAGCAGGTCGGATTTGGCCTTGTGGCAGGCAGCATTATACCACTTAGAATGGGTATGATGACCAACCCCACTCTACATTGTCGTGGAAAAAACATCCTCCACAGACTTAATCATATTCTCGTGCACCTGCCAGAGCTACATATTGAAATCGGGCAAACTGGCCTGCTCTACTAGTTTTAAAACCTTTTCCAGTGTGGGTATAAGCCGGGCATAGAGCCCTGAAACTTTCTCTGGGTTGGAGGCAAGCCTATCCCACCTGACTCTCCATCTATTGTTTGCTAACACTAGCCCATTACCAGGGACGTCCTTCGTAAGTCCTCTCTCATTAATGCCTGGGAGGACATATTCCAGTTCAAATGCGTTGTGGTCGCTATCCTCCCTAGATGTAACACGGAAGTCGTTAATATGGGACCACAACGAAATTGGGACTAGGATGTAATCTAGTCTCAACTCCCTCCCTTTTCTATTATAGGTGCATTTAGTAGGGATATCAGAAATAATGCGTCCATTACAGGCCCGCACACCATGTTTGAGAGTTAGGCCAGTGATTTGGATAGCCAGCCGGGTCCATGCTCTAGGTGCAGGTGCTGCAGTTGGAGGTACGGACCAGAGTACATCCTCCTCCTGTGAGAAACCATCCGCTAAGCCCGATAAGTGTTCGAAATGGCAATTTAGATCCCCTCCAATCACGAGGGGAATGCCCTGTGTGATATCACTGAGGACGGCCGAAAGGTCGCCTATGGTAGGCGACTCCTGTGAAATTCCCACTGGTCTGGAGTAGACATTAACCACCACTAGCCTTCTTGAGTCCAACCACTCCAGGAGGAGGGCCAGAATGTGATTCGTGCCCAGTGGAAGCACGGTTACCGTGCATCCCAAATCCACCGCCACCCAGGTCGCAAGCCCGTCAGAAGGGCGCCCTCTACCCCCCCAGTTAGCAGGGACAGAATATGACGCAAAACCTGAGCGAGAGACCTCCTCTCTCGCCCAGGTTTCTTGAAACATACAAATGTCCCTTCCTTCAATGGATGAACTCCAGTCTGGACAATTTATTTTATTCCCCAGACCGGCCACATTCCAAGATAATATGTTTAGGATGGGCCGTCTGTGGTTCTGGGTAGACGATGTTGGAGTGCTAAAGTCATCTAATTTCATTGGGGGCGTATCACTAACTGAACCATCCCCTGGTTCGTGTGGTGTTTCTCTCTCACTCCCAGTTGTGTTTGCGTGAGGCTCGCTGGTAAAATTCTGGACCTCACCATGGGGTGGCCCACTGTGGTTGTTATTTTGAGTTTTGATGGTGAAAACTCCCTTTTCCTTGGCCCTCCTGACTCGGTCAGCTGCCTCCCCCCTCAAACTCAAGCTCTGTCAGTCGACCAAGTCCAAAGTGCTAAACCTATTGTAAGTTGGGAAGAAGGTTCGATGATGGACTGCAGGCTGGAATGTACGTCTTCTCCCTCTATAGCTCCAGCCTCCCCCCCCTGATTAGTGTCCCATCGCGCATCGTCTCTCCCAAAAGTTACTGGTGGGTAGAAGAACGACAGAGGTAGGGACTGGATAGATGTCCCAGAGTCGGCGCAGGGCCAACTACAGATATGTGCAACAGTCGCGGGGTCCCTAAAATTGATTAGGACACAATCCCCTGTTATCGTTTTTCGTGTGTTGCCTAACCAAGGGACTCTCCTCACCATGAGGACTTCACTATTTATTCCCTGGGGGAGGGGCCTATTGGTGGAAAGCCAGCTGATCACCTTATTCTTAAGAGCCATGACTAAGGGTGGGAGTAAAATCCGTTTCGCGGGCGAATTTGCGGATTTTCCGCAATTTCGCGATCCGCGAATCTCGCATAAAATCCGAGAATCAGCGGGGACGAATTTTCAGCCAAGCAAGGGTTACAGCAGCAGGTGCAAAAGTTGAACCTAATTTCTTTGTAACCTTTTACAAAAGGGTTACAAACAAATTAACTTCAACTTGGACACCTGCTGCTAATTGCTTCCTGGCGCCTCGTTGCCTACTTGCAACTATTGTCTGACCCTGCTCTGACCCTTGAAGCAGGGTCAGAGAATAGTTACAAGTAGGCAACGAGGCACCTGTCCAAGGAATTAAACCTCATCAGGAAGCACTTACAGATATAAAAAACAGGAAGAAGGGAGAGGATGGCAAATACACCCATTTTGAGTTGTCAGGAGGGGTTAAACTAAAAAAGACCTTTACAGCACAATTTTCATATGCATTTTGCTAAAAATAAAAAGCTGTATGTTCTGTAGGGGCAACTCAGGAATCTTGCCCTTCAGAGATCCGGCCTCTCTTTCTTTCTCTTATTCTCTCTCTCCCTCCCCTCTCTTTCTCTATCTATCTTTCTATCTATCTATATATCTATCTATCTATCTATCTATCTATCTATCTATCTATCTATCTATCTATCTATCTCTCTCTCCCTCTCCCATAAACGACTGCATGGGTAACTTCGCTATGCAAGCGTCTCGCGAAGATGCAAAAATCCCTGCGAACACGCAAAAAAACCCGCGAACACGCAAAAAACCCAGAGAACACGCAAAAAAACAAAAATCCGCAAATTCGCACAAATTCGCAAATTTTGCGGATTGCAAATTCGCAAATCCGCAAATTCGCGGATGGCGAATTCACAAAATCCGCCCATACTTAGCCATGACATGCTCTCTGGAAGATGGTTTTAATTCTGAAACCCCAGCTAGCATTACTGTATATAAACTTGCTTCAGGCGGTAAATTTACTACCCTATGTTTTTTTGTGGGACCCTGATCTCCCTGGGCAGCTACAGGTAGTCTTTCCAAAGGACATGAGGGTATAGGACAATTGGTCATCAAAGTTGACATAGTGTGCGGGTGGGTTGTTGGGATTGAGATTGGGGGAGCGTGATAGCAGAAGTCACTGCTTTCGCCCAATCATTTACTAGGGACGTTGGTGCGAGCTTCCTGTTCCTGGGTCCCCCGCCACCTTTAGCGGAAATGCTATCCCTTTTGGGAGTATCCGCTGGTTGAACTGTGGCTTTTTCAATTAACGCTAATCTGGCTTCAATCTTGATAAGGCGTGCTTCCAGGGGGCTTAAAAATTTCTTCAAGAGCGCCCCAATATCAGCAAGGGTAATGTCCTCATCTTCACATGAAATTGTGTTGCAACTAGACGTCTGGGGTAGTGTTGGAGGGACAAGATTTGGGACTACTAATGACGTGTTTTTCCTCGCGGGTGTATGTGCCTTCCTACCAAGAGCCAAGTTGGTTCTTTTCTCAGAGTTGTTATGCTTAGCTACCTTGACCTTGCCTCCCTCTTGATTTTGAGGCCCTCTTTTCCTCTTTGGGATAGCTCCTTCTCTTTCCCCCTGCATGGTACGGCTACCTGTATCAGTAATGCCGTCTGTATTAACCAGACTGACAGTAACATTATTAGGTGGGGGGGGGGGGCTGGGGTAAGGGTAGCAAGCTCAACTCTACTGGGGCACTAGTGTCAAAATCATTCCTTAGTGATGTAGAGATAGTTTTGTCAGGTTGATCTAACACACCACTTGCTCCATCCTCACCAATGTCAGAGTCAATACGTGCCAATACCTTTTCAGGGGCCCTGGCTGACGATATAGTGCCCAAAGATGATCGCCTTACCCAGTCTATTTCTTGTGATATTCGCCTTTCCAGGATAGTGATTTTGTCAATAAGTAGAGAACCTGCTTTAGCAAAGTAGGTGTCCTCGTACCTTTGTTGGTCCCAGCAGAAGTCCCTGCGGCTAATGAGCTCTTGCTCCTGGTCTCGCGCATAGCCATGGTGAACGGAGTTCCGGGGAGCAAAAGGGGGGTGGCCCGGTCCTGGTCTCTGCCGTCCTCGAACAGCCTCAAACGGCCCACCATTTGCCCGGGTTTCACCCCGTGCTCCATCCCGCGCGCGTCCCGCTTTGCGGAGAGCCTGGACTACTCTTGTAGCCCTCGAAGCGAGGGGGCGTGGCCGCTGCGGGAAGAGGCTGCAGGTGTGTTCAGTGCCTCGCAGTCCCGCAGCGGTGGTAGGAGAGTCAGCGGTGCACCCGTAGAGCGGGTCCCGCGCCCGCAGTAGTCCACAAAAAGCCCCAGCAACAGTAGCAGCAAGTCTGAAATCCTCGTGTTCTCCCAAATATTGAGTGGCACCCGCTTCGCGGGTGCTGCGAACGGTTATGCTCGCCGGAGGTCTAGGGGGCGTGGCCGCTGCGGGAAGAGGCTGCAGGTGTGTTCAGTGCCTCGCAGTCCCGCAGCGGTGGCAGGAGAGTCAGCGGTGCACCCGTAGAGCGGGTCCCGCTCCCGCAGTAGTCCACAAAAAGCTTCAGCAACAGTAGCAGCAAGTCTGAAATCCTCGTGTTCTCCCAAATAGTGAGGGTCAATTTTAGTTTAGTTTAGTTTAAAGGAGCTTGTAAAGCGCCTGGTGACGCCTCCCGGCGTGTATCCTGAAGAGACAGTGAAGGCATGGTAGCCTAGGAAACTCGATCATCCAACGTAAAGCAGCAACTGTTGCTGCTTTATGTTGGATGATCGAGTTGAAAATAAACCGCATTCAAGTACGGACCTGTTCATTTGGAAACAACTTTATCCTTGATTGAAGAATATTAGAGACTATGGAAGACACTTTTTGATGGGTGCTGATTCCACATTTTGCTAAGTCTGGATATAGCATTACTCAGGATGGATCTCACTAATGGACAAATTCTCTCCCGTTGTGCATCTTCAAAATGTACCCACAGCTCATTGTTCCAAGCTCCAAGTGCACACGCTGGGGTGCATGTCCAATCAGCCGTCATGGCCTTATAGAGGAGAGAAACTAAGTGGTGCTCCCCAGCAGCACCGGTAATGTATGGGATGTGACCGGTGCATCAAGGGAAGTAGGGCCAAATGCCCCCAACTATAGCAATGAGACTGGTCTGTTGTAGGAAGCTGGCCCTCTGTCAGCTTGTCATAATTTCTTGACATGGGATGGGGCGGTCAGAAAGTGTAGGGAGTATCCCCTTTGGGCAAGCTGCAAACCCTACAGTCGAAAGTTATTGACCTCCTCCGGGGGTGGGGGGTGGAATGGATGGGGGTTGGTGGATTGCCCTGACTTCTGGCTGCCTGTCCCATGTGGTTTGTGGTAACAGTGTCCTCTGCTACAAAAAGACTGCAAAACTTACTGGACATGGTGGATGGGAGTGTAGAGACAGGGTTGGAAACCCTTTATGTTGGCATGAAATGGGAAGAAGGCAGACTGGGTTGTTAAGTGGCCATAGAAAGGCCCAAGGGTCTGGCTGTAGCCCTACTGTCCTTGAAACCCTCCAGCGCTGAGTCTGCCTTCTCACCAAACAGACAGGGGACATCAAAGTGCATGTCCATGAGCAAAGCTTGCACACCCCCATAATAAAAACAGTGGTTCTCAGCCAGGTGTGGTGTCTAAGGGCCACTGGCTAAGAAATCGTTCTGCCCTGCTAGTCAGTCGTATCAGGCCCACATCCTATGGTGGACTTGTCTGCAGCTCTCTCATCACAATTAACTGAGATATTATGACTTGGGCCTCTTTCAAGGCCACAGGCAGCACCTGCCCACCCAAGTCCCAGATCGGCCCAAGAGGTATGCAGAGTTTACTATCCACAATGCCTGGCTGGCAGAAGAAAACATCCTATTACCATTGAATTCCCTATCCAGTTGGGTGGTAGGAAATGTGGCAGGGTTAGTTTTGGACATAAAGGCTTGGACCACGTAGCTATCAGAGTTGGGGAGCTGTGTGGGGTGATGTGTGGGAAAATAGGGGTTCCCTGTGGCGGGACTAGGGCAGTAGGCAATCCTTGCATTGCTTGCACTAGGCCCTAGAATGACAACTGTAAGGGGTTCATTAAATCAGAGCATTGGTTCTGCGGGGCAAGCTCCCGGCTGAAGCACCTCCATCAAGACGTTTGTCTTGACTGCCACTGATAGCAGCGTAAGGTCCAGGACCTCCCCGTCTAGCTGATGGAGGAAGAGAGGGTGCCTCTGGGCACACCTTATATTATATGCCAGGTGTGTTGGCTATGGGATATGGCGGTTGCTAGAGTGATATGCTGGGCCCCATAGGCACATTAAAATATATTTTAAAATTGGAGACTTTAAGAGACAAGGCGTCTCGGTACACCTTCAATAGGAACCTTTCAAACGCCCTTGAGGTGTCACAATGCACTGTGACACTTTTGCAGTCCTGGTCTCCAGTGCACCCTTAAGCTCTTTTTAAAACATAAAGGGCCCGATGTAGGTAAATCCCATTTACCGATTTTGAAATACCGAATGCTACCGATTCGGTATATCAAAATCGGTAAATGGGATGTAGGTCCCAACATCTGGAATCGTTACCGATTCCTTACAAAATCGGTATTTACCGATTCGGTAAATACCGAATCGGTATTTGCTATTGAATCCTATAAGCCTTTGAAGCCCATAGGATTCAATTCAAATACCGAATCGGTATTTACTGAATCGGTAAATACCGATTTTGTCAAGGGTGCAGGGGGTGTCACTTTGACACCCTCTAGCACCCCCAAAACGGGCATGTGTGCAATGTGGCACACAGACATGCCCTAAGGGCACGTCTGTCTGTCACATGGCACATGTGTACATGCACAGATGTACATGTACACAGGAATCGGTATTTTACCATGGATTTGTATTCCATGGTAAAATACCGATTCTGTAAGCCATGTGCCAATGGTAAATTGGCTACCTACATTGCATTTTCGGTAATTTTACCGAATCGGTAAATATTACCGAATCGGTAATTATTTTACCGATTCAGTACATATTACCGAATCTGTAAATTTACCGATTCGGTAATGATACCGATTCGGTAAAATTACCGAAAATGTGCCCCTACATCTCGATAGCCCTTTACCGATCGGAAACGGACGAAAATCGGTATTTTCGGCCGATTCCGATCGGTAAAGGGCTACCTACATCTGGCCCAAAATGCTGAGAATAAGCTATGAAATGCACAAAGAATATTGTATCTTATTAAAGCATTACAAAACCTTTTCGGAAAACATAGTATGTAAAACCCCCGAACATTATCTTCATTTTCAGTTAGAGCACAGTGTAAGGCGCTGTATCCTTCTTTTGCGATTGGGTATTGTCCCTTTAAAAACATATTCCACCAGATGAAACGCTCCAAATAATCCTCTTGGCAAATGTGACTTGTGCAATGGCGGACCACAAGATCTGTACCATGTATTATTAATTTGTCATAATCCAATATAGGTAGAGGCTAGGCGTCGATATATAGAACCAATCCTATTTTAGCTTTAGATCTAATCATGGTGTGTGAGTCTCCCCCAAATGAATTTGTTTGTTAAAACTTGTTAAAGAGTTTCTTTAAGTTATTTTAAAGAAAAAGTGCACAAATGTAATAGTTTTAACTATTGTATGTTGTTCGTGCCGACCACAAACTATTTACTTGTCCTTCCTTATAAAGAGTTTTAAAAATGTTTTTAATAACATAATCTAACATAATCCAACACTTTCTATTTTAGGTACTCGTATTTGTTGACCTCTGTTGAGGTCTGAATCAAATACAATTATTTGTCATTTGTATGGTGGAATTGGAACTGGGCAGGACGGGCATTGCATGGGAGAATTTTTGTCTCAGGGTTCTAAACAATTGTCAAGAGCAGGGGATGGCCGGGGTCGTTGGGGAATGGTTGCTGATTGCCTTTTTAGAATCAAAATGGTAGTGAGCCATAGCTGTAATTGTGACATGCCTATGTACCTTGTATCATCAAAACTATCAATAAAAAATATTTTTATTAAACAAAGGTCTAGGACCTTAGCTGCACTCCACACCACACGAGGCACCCTCCTCAGTAGCCACAGTAGATGAAGCGCCCAGGCCAGTGTCTGGGGGGTATCCAGGCCACTGGCATCCTCCAGTTCCTCATACAAGATGTCCTTAGGATCTTCTGTTTGATAGCCATAAGGGTCCGCAAATCCCTCCCATTCATCAACCAATCAAGACCTATCTTAGCAATAGGCCCCTGGCTCAGATATATGAAGTTTACCCCCCGGTGTACTGGCGTAGTGGACAACACTTTCGCAATCTATCGGAATAAGGAATAATGATGAGATGGTGCCACCGCTGGGCGTTGGTGGAGCTGAGGGTGTCAGCACTAGAGCAGGTGACATGGAAGGTCGAGGACGCTTGACTGGCAGCGCTATAGATCTGTAACTGGATCCCTGGGGCCCGATTGACACAGAGGTTGAACCTGCCATTGGAAGACCAGCCGCGCCTCTCCCAGACACGTGAGGCCTCAGGGACACCAGAGGGGTCAAGCAGCCCGAAGATGAGCTACATTGCCTGGTTAAATTCTTTCAGTTGGGCGGGAGTCGCTCTGACTCCTGAAAACTCAGGAAACCTCGGAGATGGCCCAGGCTCCACCACAGAGCTAAGGGTTGAGTTCTGACAGCCTTGCAACTCATCCAGACACTTATGTGCCATAGTAAAAGAACTCTTTGGCTTCTTCTTTTTCACGTTGGACTTACCCGATTTCCTTGATGGCTTGGAGTGGGACAATGATCAAGGGGTACGACTGCGCCAGTGATCTTGGTGATGGAGTGAGAATTTGCACGTAAAGCGACTTGCTCTTTCTCATGAACCTCGTTAACTTGTAATAGTACTAAACAATCCTGTTTGTCATTAATATTGCACTTTTACAGTACACGCGGGTGTCCTAGAGATGCTTGCTTATGTGTCTATTAATCCTAGCCATGCTTGCATACTACAGAATGGCCGCTTCGCAGAAATTCAGTCTGCGCATGCGTCGGTCATACCCATGTGATGTGACGCACTCGCAGGTTTGGAGGGAGAGTAAGCTCATGCGCATTGTAGCTAAGATGGCCGCTTATTTGTAACCACGCGTCCTGCTTGCCCATGCTGCTTTGCATTTCTATCTATTTCTGCTTAATTATTAATCGCTATAGATATTATGAAATTAGGGGTGCAGTGTAGATTATCATGGTGTACAGTGTATTCTATTTTTCTGTGTTATTAATTTGTTTTCGCTTACTTTTCATGTACCACGCATCCATGGGCCTGGGAGAGGGGGTAACTCCATCTTTGAAACCTGTTCCGACCCTGTCACGTGATGAGGGAAAATCCACACAGCGCAGAAGCAGAACCAAGCCAGCTGGCTTCTGAAACAAGATGCGCCTGGGAACTCACCTCTATCCTGGGAGAAGATGCTGAATTTCACCTAAAAATGATACATTTGTTTCTTTCCACTGTGTACACCATTGTCTTCTTCTACACGTATGCCTGGGAACAGGAATGTAAGGTGCGGGTATGAAATTTTAATATTCATCATGGGAACGTAGAATTTTAGGAGGTAATAATGACCTAATCACCTCTCCTGACCAATCGTAAGTTGGGACCCTGTCACTTGCAACATTTGTGGGTGGTCTGGGGACCCAAAAAAAGTATATCTAGCCCAGTTAGTTAGGGGAAAATTGTCCGACTTGTCCGAATAGCTGACCTGTCACCGCCCCACGACTCTATAGGTGATTGATACAGAGAGCTGCGGAGCCCTCTGTCCGAATTTTCCACAAACTCCAAGGGGTGGAAATAGTCCTAAGTGCTGGCGAAGCACTTTGCTGGGAGATTCGAGAACCCAATCGGGTTATTGGCGGATTCCGTGCAGTGAGGGTTAGCGCAGGCGTTGCGTCCGAAGCTGCAGGTGTTGGTCGTGCCCTTTGGTGAGCCCAGTCCTGACCCAAATCCTGAGGGGTATCTGTGATGACCTGTCTTCCCATGTTGGAACCTAGTGTTTGGAACCATATGTCACCAAGGTTCTCATTACTGGTAATTCCAGGATTGTCAGTTGTTAGCTGACTGTTGGCTGGGGCTGAATAAGCTATACTTTGGAGTCTGTCTTTAAACATGAGAGTTTTCTGAACTCCATTCTTTCTGACAATGGGCCACAATTATGTTCAGGGAAAGTTGAGGAGTATCTCAGTAAGTGTGGAATTGTTCACAAGAGGATTTCTTTGTATCACCCTGAGGCAAATGGTGCTTTGGAGAGACTCAACAAAACTTTGAAGGAAAGCATTCAATTGGCAAGGGTCAACAATTTGGACTGGAGAAAGGAGTTACAGAATAGAATTTCTTCATATCGATTCTCTCCTCACTCAACTACAGGAAAAACTCAGTTTGAACTTTTCAAGGGTAGAGCACCTAACACTTGTTTATGTCCTGCCTGGATGATTGCAGACAAGGGTGTAAAAAATAATGAGGTGGGGGCATGGAGAGAAAGGGAATTGGAACTACAGAGGAAAAGGAAAATATATGTGGATAGAAGAAATTCTGCTAAGGTTTCAAAGTTTGTGGTGGGGGAGATGGTAAAGATCAGGGCTCCTGTAGGCTGTCAAAACTGGTCGAAGTTTTCTGTTCCTAGAACCATTGTGAAAATTTTCAAAAATGCTGTAAAGACGGAGGATGGTCGCATCTGGAACAATAGTCGTGTTTCTCATTTTGGGGGTAAAGGGAAATGTGATGATATTGTTGCTGTTCCTGATCTGTGTACTAATTATTCTCGCAAGAGTGTGAGGGTATGCAGGCCTCCTCTTCACTTGCGTGATTATGTCGAGGTGGTTTCTTCTTTGATTTCTTTATCTTTCTGTTGCTTACTTCATTGCTGGACATGTAAACCTGTTTAATATTTAAGAGGGAGAAGTGTGATGACCTGTCTTCCCATGTATTCTGGTTCCATGTTGGAACCTAGTGTTTGGAACCATATGTCACCAAGGTTCCCATTACTAGTAATTCCAGGATTGTCAGTTGTTAGCTGACTGTTGGCTGGGGCTGAATAAACTATACTTACTCATCTTAACTTGGACTGTCTCAACTTTATTACAGTATCCTGTCCTGATTTTCCGTGAGCTGTACCTGCTCACCTACTGGCATCCTAAATTCTTGAGGGTCCTTGTCCTCGTCTTTTCCCGAAGCTGACCCGTGGCCAGGGTTAGTCCTCATTCCTGTCCTAGGTAAATATACCTGTGGGTGTCCGTCTAATATCCTTTCCTTCCTGCTCTTTAATAAAGCCTCTATGCCCATGATATTTCTCTCTGTTCTCTCTACTGATGCATTTGCAAATTGTTTGTTAGCATGTTCCATTTTTCCCCTTCCCTGTAGGGCATATTGAAAACTGTTTTGCGTAAATAAAGTGTGGTGAATATATTAGGATCTAAGTTAGCTAGACTAAGATTAGGGTTTAAATCACTTATAGGCTTTGGACATTCACTGACTAATGTTTTAAACTTACCGTCCCTAGTTTAATCCTGAACTGAATAGCATGTTCCCTATTACCCTTACCCAATAGAATCCCAGTTGTCCTCAATGGTGTTTTCCCTTATCCATAGTTACATAATTTTTGTGATTCTGCTTATTGATGTTTTTATCAGCATTTGCCTTATACTTTTGTCACTTTAAAATTTACATTTTTACATAAAGACTTTAAAACGCCTCAGGTGTCTGTGGTCATTCGGAAAATTACAAAAGTGATATTAAATGAATAGACTAAGTGTTTAGAATTATCTTGTTGCCTGTTCTCAAACAGCTCCTGATCCATCAGGAAGAGCAAGTGCCTGTGGTAAGTCAGGTGCTATGGTAATAGTGTTACAGGAAACACATATAGAATACTGATAGTGGCGTGTAAACTCACTCGACTCATAAAATAAGTATTTCGCAATCACGTCATGGGCCCGAGTGCTTGAAAATCTGGTAAACTCTGAGCCGGGTGACCTGCGCGCTCTAGCAGTATTTTCTGGTAGCATAGCTATGGTTAGGACTAGTTAGTATAGGTAGATAAGATAGTTACTGTTGAACCGTGAAAATTAAAATGTGCTGCTGATTTTTTTTTTTTATATATGCTGCTATAAAAAGGATTGTTGTTTCATTTAAATGTCATAGAATAAGTTTATTATATTTCATGAAATATTGAGTATATTACTAACCAATTGTGAGTAATTGTTTTATGTTGTGGGGATCCCGGGGGAAAAGAAATAGCAAGTGGTGAGTAGAATCCACTTGGCTGTGAGGTCACTGGCTAAGAGGGAGATTAGTGCATGGTTAGGCAGAACTGGAAGCGCTAATCAGGATTTTTTTTCTCTCAAAATTCATTGATGTGTAAATGTTAGCTACCAAAACCGTGTTGAAACTCTCGTTGTGATATCACCTAGTAAGGGTCACAGACAGCAGGAGTAATAGGTTCTTGGAACTTGAATGACAGCAGGGGAGGACATTGGTGAAAATTGACTTAGTATATATCCCGCAAAGAAGTGGATTAGTCAAAAGAGTATCAGGTTCTCTATTGCTTGTGTGAAAAGGATAGGCGGAAGGGATCTATCCGTAATGAATGAAAAGTAGACAAAAGTGGTTTACTTGCAGTAAAAGAAAAACTCTCTTTCTTTCTAAAACCCTCAAGCACAGTGGCAAACGTTTTACGTTGTTAACTAAAATCTGCACTTGCACTTTAAGAAAAATTCAAAGTTTCCGTTACCTTGTAAAGGAGGGAGTCGGTCGCAAGGCTGCGCTGACATCACTCCGTGCCGTGCTGGTATTGGTTGAGCCAGTGGGTGTGTAGTGAAGCCCGAATTGTAAAGGAGGGGTGAGTGCCGCAGAGTGAGACCTCGTCTCATGAAGGGGCCGCGCACCCATTGGTCAACAGAATTTGCAACCTCAGTGCTGATCGGTTGCTGTGAGTTGAAAGACGCAGTAGCATTGGAAGCCGATACGTAAACAAAATTGAGCGAACCGAGCTTATAAACTGTTTCGAGAGGTGTATGTGGTATCCTGAATTTTTACCGGATCCAAGGAATCTAGGTTGTCATAAGGAGTTGATGAGTAGAGGTAGACCTCACAATATGTACGGAGTTAAGAGAAAAATGTCTTTTGCCGAAAAGATAAAGAATTATTTCAAGAAAGACAAGCCCATTCGAACAAGAGAGGGAATGATTCATGATGTTTGATAAAGGGTACCATACTTGTGTGTGGTTAGAAAATTGGGTAAAATACATTGAAGATGATGGAGTCCTAGCTTTTCCCCTCAATGGTACTTTTAATGGTAGAATCCTGTTTAACTTGAGAACCCGAATGAATGAATTACACCCCCGACCCAGACTAACGCAGTACGAAGCTTTAGAGGAATGGGAAATTGAGGCTCTAGAGCAAGACAGACCCCGAATGGATAAGGGAGTGAGCAAATGGTATCACATGGTATTACAGCGAGAAACAAAGGAGCAGAAGATGAAGCAGTGGAGACAGAATATGATGGTTGAGGGACTGTTTCTGATGTTTGGGGTAACCGAACAAGCAGGTGGGAAAAAGACAGAGAAAAGTCGACATTTAATGGCCATGGGGGATTCGGAGGATGAATATCTGGAGGATTTGTTGATGAAAAATCCACCTCCTTATGCTGAAGCTTCTGGAACTTTAGGTTTGAAAAATCCTTTTCTTCCCCATTCCAGTAGAAGGGCAAGCGAGACAGATGTAGCTGGCATTTGTAGTAAACCCAGTAATAGTGATGATTTTTGCAGACCTAGTACAGCAGTCCCGAATTACCGACCTTTTGGTGAGGATAGACCAGGGTCAGCCATCCCCACTGCCCCGAATATATACCCTCCTTTGGTACCTCAAATAATGCATGATAACTCGTCAGAAAGAGTTTTACAAGAGCGAGAAAGAGATGCCCTGATTAAGCAACGAAATGATCTAATTCAGACTATAGCACAGATACATCCCAGCCCTGACAATCCCTGTAACTATCGGTCCTGCTATACCCCTTTATGGGGATAGGCAGGCTAATCCTAAAACTCCAGTCATTACTCCCATTCTAGCACCCCCCCAGAAAAGAGCCACTCATCGTTGATGACCAGGCAAGCGAGTGTGAGTCCGTAATCTCCCTAATGGATCTGCCCATAAGAGAGCCTGGGAACAGTGAGTCTCGGTCAGGGAGTCAGGCTAAGGCCAGGGAAGTCCTAATTGAAACAACATCAGGGATCCGGAGTGCCACAGTGGTGACTCCAGAGGAATTAGATAGATGGACTAAAGAAATGGATCGAGAAACTTCCCCGCCCAAACCTTTGGATATTTACAGGCTAAGGATAGAAATGGAGGAGTTAATGGCCGGAAATGTGGGATTAGATAGATTAAATACTCATAGCGAAGAAGAGTTGCTGTTTATCAGCAAAAGCCTTACCCGGAATACTAGAGTGCTCCATGAAAAACTAATGGATGCTGCTGCGGACATGGGGATTGATGTAAGTCGATCCAAAGTCCTGCAGAAACCTTTTAGGGCAGAATTCTCAGACAAGGATTTAGAAAACATGAATGTGTCAGGAAAGAAAACTCAGATAAAAGAATTGCTGAACATACTGCAGAAATGGGGAGATCTGGATAAATGGAAAGCCAGGTGGGCAAAGAAAAAGGAAGACAGTAGGGTAAAACCAAAAGCTTCTGAATTCGTGTTAAAAGAGGTAGGCCAAGCAGAAAAACTGTGTTCCATGAGGGAAGTGCCAGGTGGGAAATATGTACATGTCCCGTGGTCCCGGCAAGACATTGTGTCGTTTACCAATGACTTCCCAAGATTGAGGGAGAAGCCAGTGGAGTGGTATAGGCAGGTGGAGCGGTTTGTGAAAGTCCAAAAATGTCTCCTGAAGGACCTGGATGGGTTCTTTGACATTGTAGTTCCTGTGGATTTATGGACTGATTGCAAGATAGCCATTAATTGGCCCAGTGACGAATTACCAAGAGACTCCCGAACTGGAGCTCCTTCCCCAGATGTAATGAGAAAATATGACCAAGTCATACAATATCTAAAAGATAAGGTACCAGCAAAGGAGACAGATTGGACCCGAATAGATAGAACTACCCAGGACCATAATGAAACTGTGCATTCTTATTATGAAAGGCTGTTGCAGGTATTCAAGACCTACAGTGGAATCGATAATATTGAAATGAAGGATATGACTCATTTCATTTATCGATTTTGTTGGGGTTGAGACCGGAAATATCCCAGTGGATTAGAGATAATAAAATCTGTTGGCAGGGAAAGCCCATAGATGATGTCCTCAAGTACGCCAAGTACTGCGAGGATGAAATGGAGAACAAAAAGAAGGCCCTTAAGGAGAAAGTAATGTGGGCACAGGTGAAATTGGCTGAGCAACAAGAGAAACAGTTAAATAAAATGAATAGCAATGCTCCAAACACTAACTCTGGGGGGGGAGGGAAACCTCGAGTAAAAATGAGTAAAGAAGAGGCTAAGAAGAAATTCCCCTGTTACGGGTGCGGGCAGATAGGGCACTGGAGAGACGAGTGTCCACATTTGCAGGCTGGTAATGCCCCCATAAATGGTTTAAATCCACAGGTGCAGAAAGAGGGGCCACGAAAGATTCAGCAAGAGGTAAATCCACCTCCATTGCCTAGAGCTCCTAGACCTAATTATAAGAATCAGGCTCAACAGAATGAGAGGGTTGAAGTGTGGGAAGGACAGAATAAGAGAAATCCGGCAACCTCACAGTTCCTGTTAAATGATACATTCCTCTGTGATGAACAATACTGACAGGGCCTGAGGGGGGAGGAAGGGGAGTGCGTGCTTGGCGCATCCCTACCGGTAGACCAGACAGGGCCATACATTGAAGGAAAGGTTGAAGGAAATGATGTCACTTTTCTGTTGGACACTGGTGCTACCCGTTCGACTGTGAGAACAGTGGACGTTCCTAACCTACCCCTCTCGGGAGAAGCAATCCAAGTAGTGGGCGTATCAAATCAAATAATTTGCACTCCTGTAACTGAACCCATGGAGATTTCTATAGGGAATTTCAAAGAAATGCACAGATTTGTGGTCTGCGATTCCAGTCCAGTAAACCTACTGGGACGTGATTTGTTGTGCAAAATGAACTGTATGTCAAGAGCTAAATACGCTGTCTCTTACCTTAGATATGACAGGAATTCCTGTAGACAGCGTAGAGGATTTTCGCAGAGACGCAAAGGACCAACTTCCCAGAAACTCTAACTAAAACTCGCTGACTAGATTTTACAGCTAAGAATTAACTAGAACTTTCGGGAGGAGGGCCGGTACTGGACGTTGACTGGAATGTAGGGCGTTTTGACTGTCGACCTGTGAATTAACAAGAACATAAACTTACTATCCAATTCTAGATTTACAGTATTCCTACTTAAAAACCTGTTCCTCCCTGTTCACTTTCTAAAAGAGCTAAGAATCCACTGAGCTGAGCCCTACCTGCGAACAGTCTGGCTCTATCTCCGTCCAGTATTTCTTGTCAGGAATGGAGTCTTGGAATCGTCCTTTATTGATGACTTGGAACTTTTCCGGATAGAAGTCTGGGACGTCTGTGAATAAATAAATTACTATTAAAAGAATGAAGTCTTCTCCTTTAGTTCACTTTCTCCTAGTTCACCCTCCCCTGTTCTCTAAACTTACTTGAAAATCAACTCCTTCCAAAATTAAATGGTGGGTTCAGATGAGTTCTTGTGTACCTTCCCTAAGAAAATGAAATACACCAAGAAAAGCAACAACTCGTGCATTTACAATTCACAATGAACTTCTTGTGAATACCCTTAGACAGAAATTGTAACTCACTATGACCTTCTAGTGAATACTCCTAAAAGAGAAATATAACTCACTATACTTAATTCAGTAAACAAGTTTGTGCTCAAAGTCACTCACAATAAACCTTTTGTAAATAACAAATTAAAAGAATTCTCAGATATTCAAGTTGCCTCCCTAAAGGCATCAAACAAAGAAATGTCTATAAAAAGCCAATCTAAAATTGCTTTCTGTCTTGCGTTGGGCGCCTTGAGAATATTTAAACTTAGCTTTCAAGTCTTCTCTTGCCGATGATGAAGATTGCAGGGCACCTAGTAAAGTTCTTCTTTCCTTGCGGCGCAGACTAGGAGATCAAAAGGGCTTAGGCGATGCTCAACTGAAGTCCTCCGGTGGAGCGCTGAAGCTGGAGATCTGCCGGCTGGAACTCGGGATGTTGCCTTCTAGAAATCCTAAGGCAAAGCGAGTTCCTGAAGTCTGGGTGCGGTTTAAATACCGACCGCACCCAGAGACAACGTGCGCTTGCACGTTCTTAACTGTCTACAGCCTTCCACGTGCGAGGCACGCTGAAGGCATTCAGACGGCAAAAAGTAAACGCACATGCGTTTATTTGCCTTCAGCTTTCCGCGTGTTGAAGGCTTTTGACAGCTGTGTCTAAACAATGCGAAATACCAAAAATAAAGCATGAAATGTCTAACCAAGGTCAGAATGAAGTAACATGTGAATAAAAAGACGACAACATTTATTGCTAAGTCTCATGTAATACCTTTCTCAAATCTCACAATAAAACACAAAATACATAAAGAGGTGCTGGTGCACGGGACAGGGGTGGGTTTTTTCAGATGGGAAACAATTAAGTTATGTATTAGATGTACATGACTGAAGGGTATCTTGCGGACTTCCATGGAAAGGGGCAGGAGAATCGTGACAGTACTCCCTCCTCAAGATCCCCCCTAAAACCGGTGCAATAGGTTTGGGTTTTTCAGGATTTTGAGCATGGAACCTCCTTAATAATTTGGGAGCATTCTTTAAATGTTCCAAAGGTTCCCAAGACCTTTCCTCCGGGCCGTAACCTTTCCAGTCAATTAGATAAAGCAATCTTCCCCTAGACCTTTTGGAATCTAAGATCGATTTTACTTCGAATTCTGGATTTCCCTCAATATCTATGGAGGAAGGAGGCTGGATGAATCGAGTCTGAGAGTGAAATGGTTTGATTAAAGACACATGGAATACTGGATGGATCTGATATTTGGCAGGTAAGGTTAATCTCACACATACTGTATTTAAGATCTTCTCTATGGGAAAAGGACCTATGAACCTAGGATTAAATTTGCGATTCCCTTTGAATTTTAAATTCTTTGTGCTTAACCAAACCTTATCCCCAGGTGTGTAAAGTGGAGGTTCTGTTCTATGTTTGTCAGCAAACCTTTTTTGATCTTCTTTTGCTTTGGCCAAATTGAAAACTGCTTGTTCTTGGATGGAGGATAATTTGGAAATATATTCAGAAATAGCTGGTACTTGGTTAAGTTCTTTTATCTCTTTTGGAAAAGACCTTGGGTGATAACCTAGGTTACAAAAGAAAGGTGACATACCACGGGAGGAATGATCAACATTGTTATAGGCAAACTCCAGTTGACTTAAGAGTGTTGACCATTCCTCACCATCATTAGTTAACATGCAGCGAATGAATTGCTCTATAGTTTGATTGGTACGTTCAGTAAGGCCATCTGTTTGAGGATGATAGCTAGAGGATAGACGAACATCCATATTCAGAAGAGACCTCAAGTTTTGCCAAACTCGTGAAATAAATTGGGACCCTCTATCCTCTAGCGCCGGGAAACCTCCGGGTAGCTGTGCGCTTAATAAATGTAATAATAAATAAAATCCGAAATCACCACTGAAGGAATTCCATGCAAACGAACTACATTTTCCATAATCAAATGTGCCAATTCCATGCTAGTTGGTAGTTTCTTAAGCGGGACAAAATGAGCCATACGTGAGAACTGGTCTACAATAGTCAAAATGGTGGTAAAACCCTTTTTTGTGATTGGCAACTCAACAATAAAATCTAAAGAAATTGTGTGCCATGGTTGAGGTGGTAAGGGTAGAGGGTTTAACAAACCGCTTGGATTTTGATGAGAAGGTTTGTTCTGAATACAAACACCACAAGTTTCAACAAAAAGTTGCACATCTTTGAACATTGAAGGCCACCAGAAGGTTCTTTTGATTAAATCATAAGTTTTTATCTTACTTGGGTGGGCTGTTAAAGCCGTATCATGATGAAAATGTAAAATCTTTTCCTTTAAAGCATCAGTGGGTACAAAAATGAGATTCTGCATAAAGATCAAATCATCCCTTTCTTGTAAATAAGGATGTGATTCTTTCCAAACCTTGAAATCTTTCTTTGCCAATTCTTCTTTTATGTCTGAAATAACATCACAAACAGTTATACTGGCTTGAAACCGTGATATAGGTATTACCGGTCTTACCTCAGAAGGAGCATCAATAAAAACCTCTCCCATTCTTGACAATGCATCAGCTTTCAAATTCTCTTTACCTGGTCGATAAGTAAAAACAAAATTGTAATCATTAAAAAACATTGACCATCTCAATTGTCTTGCAGATAGTGCCTTTACAGACCTCAAGGCTTGAAGATTTCTATGGTCCGTATATATTGTCACTGGATGTCTGGCTCCCAGCAAATAATGGCGCCATTCTTCAAATGCTGCCTTTATTGCCAGAAGTTCTTTATCGGCAATTGCATAATTCAGTTCTGCTTCGGATAGTTTCCTAGAGAAATATGCAATTGGGTGCATTTGTCCTGTGTCAACATGTCTTTGAGACAAAATGCCTCCTACTGCAAATTGGGAAGCATCTGCTTCCACAATGAAAGGCTGACTGGGATCTGGATGAGAAAGGATAGGGGCTGAAATAAATTTCTTCTTGAGATTCTGAAAAGCCTCTTCAGCCAGATCTGTCCACACAAATTTTACACCCTTTCTCAACAATTTTGTGATCGGAGTGATTGTTTTAGAAAAGTCTTGAAAGAACCGACGGTAAAAATTTGCGAATCCCAAGAAACTTTGAACTTGCTTTACAGAAGATGGACTGGGCCAGGATTCAACCGCTTCTACTTTCTTAGGGTCCATTTCAATCCCCTTAGGACTGATGACATATCCCAAGAATTCTACCCTTGAAGTATGGAAAAGGCTCTTTTCCAACTTAACATACAAAGAATTAGAAAGCAGTTTTTTAAGAATAGCTCGGACCTGTTGCACGTGCTCTTCTTCAGAATTCGAAAAGATAAGAATGTCATCTATATAAACAACACAGCATACATCAATGAATTCGTGCAGAACCTCATTTATAAAAAATTGGAAGGCTGCAGGGGCATTGCAAAGACCAAAGGGCATGACTTGATATTCAAAAAGTCCAAATTTTGTACGAAAAGCTGTTTTCCATTCATCGCCCTTTCGAACTCGTACCAAATGATAAGCTCCCCGCAAGTCCAATTTTGTATAAATGGTAGCCTTTTTGATCTGGTCTAATAAAGTGGGAATCAAAGGCAAAGGATACCGGTTCTTTACTGTCACATTGTTCAAAGCTCTATAATCTATACACGTGCGCAATTCACCTCCCTTTTTTGGAATGAAAAAGAGAGCTGACGAGACAGGAGACTTGGAATGACGAATAAAGCCATTTGCCAGATACTCATCCAAGTACTCTCTAAGATGAACATTTTCTTTTTCCGTTAAAGCATAAATTCTGCTACAAGGCAGAGTAGGGACAAGGTCTATTCTACAATCAAAGTCTCTGTGTGGAGGGAGAGTGTTTGCCTTTTTCTTGTCAAATACGTCTTGAAGATCTGAGTAAACAGATGGAACCCCTTCGATAGCCAAAACTCTAGATGAATCAGAAGGAAAGTTAAACCCTTGAATAACCTCTCCAGATCTTTCAAGAAGGAAGCATCTATTAATGCAATGAGAAGACTGAAAGGTTAAAGTCTGGGATACCCAATCTATACTTGGATTGTGTTTTATCAACCAAGGAATCCCCAGAATCATCTTGAACTGAGGGGCGTCTATGATGTCAAATTGGATCTTTTCTTGATGAATGGGTGAACAGTCCATGTTAAGAATTTCGGATTGTCGGCTAATCGGTCCTGAAGTTAATTCCTTACCATCTACTGCTCTAACAATCTCTGGATGATCTTTTAAAATAGATTCAAAGCCTAACTGGGAGAAAAACTGAGTGTCCATAAAGTTTCCCGTGGCTCCTGAGTCTATTACAGCTTCTACCTTTCTAATCTGAGAGGAAGGCGATTGACTTCTTAACTCGACTAGAATACCAAAATGCTTACATCCCAAAGGTGGAACAGTAGAGGCCAAACTGGAAATTACACTCGATGAACCGACCTCTTCATTCATCGAGTTTTCTAGTTTTCCGACGACTCTTGGGTTAAAGCTAGATCTGAGGATTTTGACTTGAACTTATTTGGTCTAGTTGGACAGTCTCTTACAAAGTGTCCAGTCTTACCACAGTAAAGACACTGATTTAATTTTCGTCTCTTCTCTTTTTCGTCCTTAGAGAGTGGACCTCGAACAGTTCCTATTTGCATAGGTTCTACATGATCTGTCTTAGAGCCTACCTCCTTAACTGATGACGCATTCCTATCTTTTACAAATAAGATTTTATGATCACTCTTCCCTTTTTCGCCTTTTCTCTCACTAAGACGATGATTAAGCTTTATCACAAGATCAATAAACTCATCGATATCATCAGGGGGTTCTAAAATTTGAGTTACCATATCTTTTAGATCTTCCCGAAGGCCTCTATAAAAAATAGAAATTCTTTTATTATATGGCCAATTAGCCTCAAGTACCAGACGATTGAATTGGGAAATATAATGGAGCAGATCAGAAGACCCTTGTTTTAAACTCAACAACTCATTGTCAGAAGACTGCACAAACATATGTTTTGCAAAAATCTTTTTTAAGGCACGTTCGAAATTCCTGAAATTATACAAAATTGGATCATCTCTTTCAACTATAGGAATGGACCAAAGAGCAGCATCTCCTCCAAAATATGATAACATAAAGGCAACTTTGGAAGAGTCATCAGGAAAGGCAGATTTTTTGGCTAAGAAATGTAGATGACATTGCTGCAAGAATATGGAGAACTTGTTACAGTCCCCATAAAAGCGTTCTGGAGAAGCTAAAGGTGTAGGTGTTGGGGTAACCACCTGAATCTGAGATCCCCCCCTAGAGTCAGAGGATGAGGCCTGTACACTAATTGGACTCTGCTGAATGGCTGCCTGTAACGCAGTCATGTCGTTTCTTAAGGAAACATTTTCATCCCTGATGTCCTTTAGAACAGCTGCTATTTCCTGTAAGGAAACCTGGTCCATTGCGTCTGGGCGAAATATTCTTCTTGGGCTTTGCCTTCTGTCAAGAGCTAAATACGCTGTCTCTTACCTTAGATATGACAGGAATTCCTGTAGACAGCGTAGAGGATTTTCGCAGAGACGCAAAGGACCAACTTCCCAGAAACTCTAACTAAAACTCGCTGACTAGATTTTACAGCTAAGAATTAACTAGAACTTTCGGGAGGAGGGCCGGTACTGGACGTTGACTGGAATGTAGGGCGTTTTGACTGTCGACCTGTGAATTAACAAGAACATAAACTTACTATCCAATTCTAGATTTACAGTATTCCTACTTAAAAACCTGTTCCTCCCTGTTCACTTTCTAAAAGAGCTAAGAATCCACTGAGCTGAGCCCTACCTGCGAACAGTCTGGCTCTATCTCCGTCCAGTATTTCTTGTCAGGAATGGAGTCTTGGAATCATCCTTTATTGATGACTTGGAACTTTTCCGGATAGAAGTCTGGGACGTCTGTGAATAAATAAATTACTATTAAAAGAATGAAGTCTTCTCCTTTAGTTCACTTTCTCCTAGTTCACCCTCCCCTGCTCTCTAAACTTACTTGAAAATCAACTCCTTCCAAAATTAAATGGTGGGTTCAGATGAGTTCTTGTGTACCTTCCCTAAGAAAATGAAATACACCAAGAAAAGCAACAACTCGTGCATTTACAATTCACAATGAACTTCTTGTGAATACCCTTAGACAGAAATTGTAACTCACTATGACCTTCTAGTGAATACTCCTAAAAGAGAAATATAACTCACTATACTTAATTCAGTAAACAAGTTTGTGCTCAAAGTCACTCACAATAAACCTTTTGTAAATAACAAATTAAAAGAATTCTCAGATATTCAAGTTGCCTCCCTAAAGGCATCAAACAAAGAAATGTCTATAAAAAGCCAATCTAAAATTGCTTTCTGTCTTGCGTTGGGCGCCTTGAGAATATTTAAACTTAGCTTTCAAGTCTTCTCTTGCCGATGATGAAGATTGCAGGGCACCTAGTAAAGTTCTTCTTTCCTTGCGGCGCAGACTAGGAGATCGAAAGGGCTTAGGCGATGCTCAACTGAAGTCCTCCGGTGGAGCGCTGAAGCTGGAGATCTGCCGGCTGGAACTCGGGATGTTGCCTTCTAGAAATCCTAAGGCAAAGCGAGTTCCTGAAGTCTGGGTGCGGTTTAAATACCGACCGCACCCAGAGACAACGTGCGCTTGCACGTTCTTAACTGTCTACAGCCTTCCACGTGCGAGGCACGCTGAAGGCATTCAGACGGCAAAAAGTAAACGCACATGCGTTTATTTGCCTTCAGCTTTCCGCGTGTTGAAGGCTTTTGACAGCTGTGTCTAAACAATGCGAAATACCAAAAATAAAGCATGAAATGTCTAACCAAGGTCAGAATGAAGTAACATGTGAATAAAAAGACGACAACATTTATTGCTAAGTCTCATGTAATACCTTTCTCAAATCTCACAATAAAACACAAAATACATAAAGAGGTGCTGGTGCACGGGACAGGGGTGGGTTTTTTCAGATGGGAAACAATTAAGTTATGTATTAGATGTACATGACTGAAGGGTATCTTGCGGACTTCCATGGAAAGGGGCAGGAGAATCGTGACACTGTACCATCTTTTGCACACCAAAGGGTGTTGAAATTCAGACCCCAGATGAAGATGGCCTGTACAAACTAATGTTGCTAAGGCCTGATACAGCAGTTATAACTCTGACCATTCATGACTTACCTGAAGAACTCCAAATAAAGGTGATACCAGAGGTGTGGGATTTCACCGGGAGAGATGTAGGATTAATGGCAAATGTGGACCCAGTTAAAATAGCCATTAAACCCAATGCTACCTACCCGAAAACTAGAACGTATAAAATGAGTGCAGAGGTGAAAGCTGGAGTCGCACTCGAAATAAACAGATTACTAGAGGCAAGCATAATACAGGAAGTAATGAGCAGTCCTTGTAACTCACCCATAATTGGAATTAAAAAGACTAGCGGAAAGTACAGGGTAGTGCAGGACCTGCGAAAGGTGAACCAGATTGTTGTACCTTGTTGTCCAATTGTGCCAATCCCTGCAGTAATCCTGTATCAGATTCCTTGGAACGCAGAATGGTTCACTGTCATAGATCTATGCCACGCGTTCTTTTCCATCCCATTGCATCCAGACAGCAAATTTCTTTTCTCGTTTGAGTTTGACAGTCATGTCTATGTCTGGAATTGTGTCCCTCAGGGGTACACAGAAAGCCCCTCAATCTTTAATCAGATTCTAAAAAGATGCCTTGAATCCTTGGTCCTACCGAAGGAGTCTGTCCTGGTTGAGTACATAGACGACCTTCTAGTCGTGTCTAAAAGTCAAAGCGACTGTGTTACTGATACCATTGCCCTGCGGAATCATTTGGGCAAAGGAGGACATAAAGTATCGCCTGACAAATTACAGTTTTGTAAGAACTCAGTGAAGTATCTGGGACACCAAATAGAGAAAGGATTCAGAAGAGTTACTTCAGAAAGAATTAGAATAATTCGAGATATGGAATTGCCCAGAACCCAGAAGGAAGTCAGAATGTTCCTAGGAGTTGTGGGGTACTGCAGGCAGTGGATTGTGGGATTTGCTGTTCTAGCTAAACCGCTGATAAAGATGACCAAGAAAGGGGCAGATGATCCAGTTAGTTGGGATGATGAAAGCATGACAGCCTGGATAAAATTGCGAAACTGTCTGTGCTCTGCTCCTGCACTAGGCATGCCTGATTACTCTAAGAACTTTGAGTTATTCTGTGATACACGAGACAATTGTGCACTCTCAGTCCTAACCCAAGAACATGGTCTGACTAGACGTCCAGTGGCCTACTTCTCAGCCACTCTGGACCCAGGTGTCTGAAGGCAGTAGCTGCCACATGCACGAGTCTGGAACAGAGTGAAAACATTGTCATGGGACATCCTGCAACGGTTTATGTTCCACATTCAGTTGTGATTCTGTTAACCCGAACCAAGACCCAGTATCTCACTCCTAGTCGGCTGACTAAGTATGAGAGAATTCTTATTGGTGCAGAGAACGTAATAATTTCCCGATTCAATATTTTAAACCCTGCAACTCTGTTGCCCCTCACCCAAAATGCAGAAGTGGAGGGTGAGATTGAACATAATTGCATTGACCTAACTGAGTTTAGTACAAAACCTCATCCTGATATAAAAGAAACGGCCCTTCCCATTGAGGACCTAGTGATGTTTGTGGATGGCTCCTGCTTGAGACATGAGGATGGTGGGTTGAGTGCTGCCTATGCTGTAGTCACACAGGAAACGACCCTAGAGGCATCCTATCTAAGCGAAATTAAATCTGCCCAAGTGGCCGAGCTAATCGCATTGGCCAGAGCTTGCAAACAAGGGAAAAATAAACGAGTAACCGTATACACTGACAGTCAATACGGTTACAGGGTTGTTCATGACTTCGGCCAGCTGTGGTTGCAAAGAGAATTCATGACTTCCTCAGGTACCCCTATCGGAAATGGAAAAGTGGTGCAAACCCTACTGGAAGCAATCCAGTTGCCCAAAGAATTGGCAGTAGTCAAATGTGATGCTCACAAATCTGGTAATGACGATGTGACAGCCGGAAACAGATACGCTGACCAAATTGGCCAGTACTGCGCCTGATACAAAATGTCCCTGAAAATCAAATTATGGGGGGCGGAAACAGCTGCCAACTTATGGTGTTTGAGAATGTATCTACCTGGAAGGAACTGAGAGAGTTGCAGCAAGCAGCAGAGGAGGATGAAAAACACAGATGGGAGACTGAGGAATGTCAGCTCAGGGAAAGAGATGGTGTCATGGTTGATAAGACGGGTGTGCCTGTGTTACCGGATAGTATGGCTGCCCCAATGGTCCGGATGATTCATGGAGATACCCATATTGGAAGGGACGCCATGTGCCGTGTGTTTGACAAAGTGTTCTACAATTCAAAATTCAGGAATATCGCGGAGATGCTTTGCCAGAGGTGCCTGGTGTGTCAGCAGTTCAACGCAGGAAAGAGGACTGTGGTAGAGCAAAGTACAATTGGAAAGGTAGAAGGTCCCTTTGTCAGACTACAGGCAGATTTTATACAGTTGCCCATGTGTAAAGGATACAGATATGTCTTGGTAATAGTTTGCCTATTTTCAAGGTGGGTGGAAGCATACCCAGCAAAGAAAAATGATGCCATTACTGTGGCCAAGTTGTTACTCAGGGAGCTAATACCTAGGTACGGTTTTCCAGAGACAATTGAAACAGACAGAGGTGGGCACTTTGCCAACAAAATCCTAAAAGAGCTCTATAAAGCATTCAAGATTGAGCCTAAGTTACACTGTGCATATCGTCCAGAGGCTTCTGGAATAGTCGAACAAGTGAATGGCACTATAAAGTCAAGATTGGCCAAAATGTGTAATTCCACAAAATTGAACTGGATAGAAGCTTTGCCCCTTGTCTTAATGGGATTGAGGAGCATCCCAAACCGAAAGACAGGCCTGAGCCCCCATGAAGTACTAATGGGAAGAGTGATGCGACAGGTATGGGTACCTGGACACAAACTGCTGAGTATTTCTGATGATTTGGTGCTAGAATACTGCAGGCAGCTGGGTGACCAAGTGCGTTCTATCTCTCACCAGATTGGGGAGACTGCTGTCGAATGGCCAACCACTCCAGCCCATAAACTGAAACCTGGGGATTGGGTAGTGTTGAAGAAACACACCCGGAAGAGTTGCCTTGGACCAAAGTGGGGAAAACCGAGGCAAGTGATCCTTGTAACTACCACTGCTGTAAAGTGTGCTGGCGTGCCGAAGTGGATTCATGCCAGCCATACTAAGAAGGTAACCGAAGAAGAGGCGGCTGAGGCTGAAGGTGGTACAGCTGAAGAGACTCTAGACGAGGGTCCGGATCTAGCTGACGTAATACTGCCGAGCACCAGTCAAGACGAATGGTTTCCAACCGACGACCTGATTCGTGATCCAATAAGAACCAGAAAAGATTCCTACCTAGATAGAGAGTGGGATAGTGAGGACGAGACAGGATTAGAAGGAGAAGGTCAGGTTATCGAGAATCACATCAGTCCTGATCAGGAAAAAGGCCAAGTAGGGACAGACCAAGTCATCGATACTCCCCCAGAGACTCCAGAGACTGAAAAGGGACAGATAGTAATTAAGGCTGAAGTTCATGCGGAAGAAAATCAAGGGTTCGAAGTGCATGAACAGGAACAGATAGAAATAGACGAACGTGTTCAGGAAGCAGAGTACAAACTAGTTGAAACCCAAGATCAAATACAAAATATACCTGAACAAGGCCAGCTTAGAAACCAGGCAGTAGAAACTGATGAAAGACCTGGAACTAGTCAGACAGGAAGGGAAAAGGACACCGCCAAAATAATAGTGCCACGTCAGAGCGAAAATAAAAGAGTTCACGAAGAAGGTCACGTTTCTTCAACCACTAAAAGCCTCAAGAAGAAAAGTGAACCGAGATACATAAAGAGGCTAAAACTAAGATTGAAAACTGTAGAGGAGAAAATAGAAGACCGGAAAAGAGCTGCTAGTGAAAGACAGAGAGCCGGAGCTCAGCAAAATAGACGCAGTACCAGAGTGAAGAGACTAAATAAAAACTATCTGAGTCCTGAATGGACCTTTTTGGTGTTGGAAGAGATTGACGACCCTGAAGAGAGTGACAGAAGCGATCAAGATTCGATCGAGGATCAGAGCTCTGAGGTAGAAGACCCACCCTGAAAAGTGAAACTGCGTGAGCCTCTTGTAAGAAGAAACAAAGAGGGGTTGGAAAGCCACCTGTAAGCAAAAATGTCTGATTCAAATGTAAATGGAAGACCTAGAGGGAATTGTTGTAAAATTTGCTGTAGGATATGCTTATGCAGTGTAGCAATAGTTATAGTAGTATGGATAGGACTAACAGTCTTTATACCTTTTATGATAAGTAAAGATACTAACCTCTACCCTACTAAACCGTTGACCCCAGATTCAGAGGTTGTAAATACTGTAGAAACACCACAAAGTGTAGAAAGACATGACAATTCAGTCAGCCTGAGACAAACACGACCTGACTTAGAAGCACCAGAAGAGGAAGGACTACATTTTCACCACATGAAAAACCGATCACATTTAAATGTCTTTGCAAATCTTTTAGTGCATTACGTAGAAGCTATGGAGATAGAAGATTGCTATGTTTGCATGAAGCTACCTACTTCAGTAGCTGAAGGCGTGACCTACCATCATTTGCCCCTAACCTATGGAATTTCCTGTAGTATATTAGCAAGCTTATTTTATAGAAGCACTTTACAGTACTACTATTCAAACACTGACGTGATTTTTTCTGAATTGCCTATTCGGGGACACCTGAATATTGTGCATGTCAGAAGCGAAGAGACTTGTTACATGGGAGAATACTTTCTGACTATAGGTGACATAGATTTGAATGAAGCTCGAAGAGATAATTTGACTTGCTCATTACATGAGCAAGAGAAAATGTTTTTGAAAATGGCAGAAAAGAGAAGGGAGAGTTTCCAGAGAAAGGCCAATGATAAGAGACAGAAAACTCAGAAATGGGCTGAAAACATAGAGGGCACCTCAAATGGCGAAGCAAATCCTGCGCTGTTGTTGGATTTTGAATGAAAAGGGAAACTCTGTCTTCATAGAGAGAAGACTAGTTATTATAACAATGTATTCATCGGTTCCAGTGAATGCGAACATAATTACAAGGTAATTGGAGGTTGGGGTTTCAAAAATGGGTCAGAACCTGTGTTTCCCGGAATTTATTATATATGTGGAAACAAGGCTTATTTCAAATTGCCGGATCACTGGTATGGAACATGCTATTTTGGCATTGTCTTCCCGAAAATATACCATGTGAACAACGCCGCTGGAAGCAATGAAAACACTAATGGTTTAGTGCGTAGTAGACGTGAGAGTGTAGGAGAAATTATAGGTGATATATTTAGTGCAATGATACCTGGAATGGGAGTGGTTCTGAATACTCACCGTATCTGCAAATTGTCTACAGTAGTGGATCGGTTGTCAACTGACACTGCTGCTGGATTCCTGCAGGTCAATACTGAAATGGTTGCGATCAGATCAATGGTTTTGCAAAATCGCCTTGCTCTTGATACCTTATTGGCAAAAGAGGGCGGAGTCTGCAGAATGCTGAAGGTGCAACATTGTTGCACTTACATTCCTGATAAAAGTGTAGAAATTAAGAAATATGTACAAAACATAACTAATTTGGAAAAAGAACTTAAACCATTGGAGGTTGATAGTGCCTGAAAGAGACTGACTGATGGTCTCTCCTCAGTAGGTAGTTGGTTTACTAACATAGGTCGCAGTCTAGTGGGAAAAATACTAATGCCAATAGCTGGAATAAGTCTGATTGTGTTCATTATAATAATTTGCTGCAAATGTCAAAGGTGTAGGAAGAAGTGTACAGTGAATAAGAGAGGAGTCAATAGAAATATTGACGAACTTGAATTAGAGGAATTAAGAAACCAGATCTATAAGAAGGCCAAAGGTTTCCATCCCAATAAGGATGCTGAAAAACGGCTTAACAATAAATTTGTTGAGATAGAAATGAGTGAGATGTGAGAAAATTGAAGTTGGCATCTGTTTCCATTAATAGTGATGATAGTAAATATCATCAAAGAGGGGATTGATGGAGTGAGAATTCGCACGTAAAGCGACTTGCTCTTTCTCATGAACCTCGTTAACTTGCAATAGTACTAAACAATCCTGTTTGTCATTAATATTGCACTTTTACAGTACACGCGGGTGTCCTAGAGATGCTTGCTTATGTGTCTATTAATCCTAACCATGCTTGCATACTACAGAATGGCCGCTTCGCAGAAATTCAGTCTGCGCATGCGTCGGTCATACCCATGTGATGTGACGCACTCGCAGGTTTGGAGGGAGAGTTAGCTCATGCGCATTGTAGCTAACATGTCCGCTGATTTGTAACCACGCGTCCTGCTTGCCCATGCTGCTTTGCATTTCTATCTATTTCTGCTTAATTATTAATCGCTATAGATATTATGAAATTAGGGGTGCAGTGTAGATTATCATGGTGTACAGTGTATTCTATTTTTCTGTGTTATTAATTTGTTTTCGCTTACTTTTCATGTACCACGCATCCATGGGCCTGGGAGAGGAGGTAACTCCATCTTTGAAACCTGTTCCGACCCTGTCACGTGATGAGGGAAAACCCACACAGCGCAGAAGCAGAACCAAGCCAGCTGGCTTCTGAAGCAAGATGCGCCTGGGAACTCACCTCTATCCTGGGAGAAGATGCTGAATTTCACCTAAAAATGATACATTTGTTTCTTTCCACTGTGTACACCATTGTCTTCTTCTACACGTATGCCTGGGAACAGGGATGTAAGGGGCGGGTACGAAATTTTAATATTCATCATGGGAACGTAGAATTTTAGGAGGTAATAATGACCTAATCACCTCTCCTGACCAATCGTAAGTTGGGACCCTGTCACTTGCAACATTTGTGGGTGGTCTGGGGACCCAAAAAGGGTATATCTAGCCTAGTTAGTTAGGGGAAAATTGTCCGACTTGTCCAAATAGCTGACCTGTCTCCGACCCCACGACTCTATAGGTGATTGATACAGAGAGCTGCGGAGCCCTCTGTCCGAATTTTCCACAAACTCCAAGGGGTGGAAATAGTCCTAAGTGCTGGCGAAGCACTTTGCTGGGAGATTCGAGAACCCAATCGGGTTATTGGCGGATTCCGTGTAGTGAGGGGTAGCGCAGGCGTTGCGTCCGAAGCTGCAGGTGTTGGTCGTGCCCTTTGGTGAGCCCAGTCCTGACCCAAATCCTGAGGGGTATCCTGTCCTGATTTTCCGTGAGCTATACCTGCTCACCTACTGGCATCCTAAATCCTTGAGGGTCCTTGTCCTCGTCTTTTCCCGAAGCTGACCCGTGGCCAGGGTTAGTCCTCATTCCTGTCCTAGGTAAATATACCTGTGGGTGTCCGTCTACTATCCTTTCCTTCCTGCTCTTTAATAAAGCCTCTATGCCCATGATATTTCTCTCTGTTCTCTCTACTGATGCATTTGCAAATTGTTTGTTAGCATGTTCCATTTTTCCCCTTCCCTATAGGGCATATTGAAAACTGTTATGCGTAAATAAAGTGTGGTGAATATATTAGGATCTAAGTTAGCTAGACTAAGAATAGAGTTTAAATCACTTATAGGCTTTGGACATTCACTGACTAATGTTTTAAACTTACCGTCCCTAGTTTAATCCTGAACTGAATAGCATGTTCCCTATTACCCTTACCCAATAGAATACCAGTTGTCCTCAATGGTGTTTTCCCTTATCCATAGTTACATAATTTTTGTGATTCTGCTTATTGATGTTTTTATCAGCATTTGCCTTATACTTTTGTCACTTTAAAATTTACATTTTTACATAAAGACTTTAAAACGCCTCAGGTGTCTGTGGCCATTCGGAAAATTACAAAAGTGATATTAAATGAATAGACTAAGTGTTTAGAATTATCTTGTCGCCTGTTCTCAAACAGCTCCTGATCCATCAGGAAGAGCAAGTGCCTGTGGTAAGTCAGGTGCTATGGTAATAGTGTTACAGGAAACACATATAGAATACTGATAGTGGCGTGTAAACTCACTCGACTCATAAAATAAGTATTTCGCAATCACGTCATGGGCCCGAGAGCGTGAAAATCTGGTAAACTCTGAGCCGAGTGACCTGCGCGCTCTATCATTGGTACCTTTCTCACAACCAAAATATGGAGCGTTGCAGAGTTGTTAGACACTGGGCAGCAAGGTGCTTGAGGGACTACTCCCTCAGTGCCTTGGGATGCATGGTGTAGCAATACTTCCATGTATTCACATTGTGGTCCTGCTCAGGACATCAGAGCCGAACCAAGTGCAGGTCTGTCACCGACATCTGTTTGTGACAGGCACAGCAAGGTTTAAAACCTGCCTTTCTGGAGGACATCCTACACACCAGGAGACAAAGTCTCAAAAGTTCTTTGGCAAAAAGTTAAAAAAGGTCAGTCAAAAAGTGACAGGAGATAGCCCTCTCTCGGTCTGAACTGACTGGCACGGAAAGAAAAGAACTGACATCAGAAAAGAACTGACATAAGTGCACTGGGATGGTGCCTATATGGAACAGCACACGTCACTTTCAGCACAGATAATGTCACTTAGAGCCGATCTATGCCACCTACCGGCATGTAGGGGTACGGCTCACCAAAAGTTTCCAGATCCAGCCTGACACCTGGGAAATATTCTAAGGTAAGGAATCTGGCTAGAAGTCTCAATCAGATATACACAACTTTTGTGAGCACATCTCTAGCCTTCACATTCATCATCCAAACTCCTTACATACAACCCTCTCTACTCATGCGGCATCCAACCACACAAGGATGTTCCAGCTAGCAATCCATTAAATAAGGCAACAGCGCTCCAGGACCACACTAGTGGCACCTCTGCAAATAGCACATAACAATAACATAGCACAGGTCGTTTTCAGTAAGGTGGGAAGAAAGATGTGCACAATATCTCTCTGGCTCCTGTCCTATGTGTCCATATAAGTCAGTGCGCGCGTCCCGGGGAAGTATGAGGTCACCTGAGTGTGGGGCACTCTAGAGAGGAACAGCGGTACCCCAGCACATATCCATGCTGGTGTGGATACTTGTGAAGATTATTGGCTACTAAATGTCTTGAACGTCTCTGTAGAAAGTCAGTTCAAAAAATTGCAATGCAAAGACTTCAAGTAATGTAAAGCAGAGTTTGAAGGTCTATTTCCACAGCAGAGACCCACAACAGTTCCAGTAAAAGTCAGGCACAGAAATAATAATGCATAACAAACATTCTGGATTACAGAACCCTGTCTCCATAACATTCTTATTACAACTTTTAAAGGTACACACACATATACAATTAAATAACACTCCTATGGAATATGTCAGACTCCGCTCTCAGGCAGTCTACTAGAGAAAGGGCAGCTGCCTTAGAACATTCACATTGACTGCTATCAGTTCTTTTGGTAAAACGTCTCTGTCAAGATGCCTCCCGACTTCTGGTCATTGCAAATAGTCTTTATAAACAGGCCCACATTATTGTTTTAACAGAATGGGGGTGTGAGAAGTGGGACTAGATAATCAAGAAAAGAAAAGTATGTTGGCTTAGTCTTTTGCAGGAGTATAGCGCGCACAGATAGAGGACGAAAAGAAAAGGCAAAGTGTGTGGACCCTACACCATTATTACACAGATAGCCATCCTCAGGCCAAAAAATGCTCATTAACATTTATTTGTTTTTAAGGTTGGATACAGTGGAACACTGCAGTCCCACGCGCTGCCCCAAAACCATGGGCCTGTGGTGTTGACATCTGTTTCCATGGCAGCAGGTATGAGCTGTCCCATTGTGACCTCATGAGAAGTGATCCTGAACTTGTTCAGAAACGCTGACCTCGGCCAGCCGCAGTTATGATTGCCTAGGTCTTACTGTTGGTGGCAATTATGTAGGAAAGCGCTCAGGAACACGCCTGCTGAAGAGACACCCTGATGTCTCATTTTTGTGCCAAGAGCTGCTCGGATGAACTGCTCAGATGAGCGGCTCCAGGGCTTTACCTGGTTGAGATGGAGCAAGGTCAAGAGCTGGTAAGGGAGCTTCGTTCAATCCACAACAAACAGCATGGAGACAGACAAAGTGATTTCAGATCGAGCTCAAATATGTCCCAACTACAGTTTTTAAAATACTCAGTAAAATGAGTTTATGTGGGGAAAAATGTCTAAATACATTAATAACCCACGGATAAAACTGTCATGACACTCAGGGGACAGAGCACTCTTTTACGTAAGTCTTTTTTTAACAAGCATTGGAAAGGCAATGTGTATTTATGTGTGTACTGCCTTTTTATATGGGGGGTGTATGTATGTGTTTATGTGTGTACTTCTCTTGGATGTGGTGAGTGTGTGTGTGTGTTTGTGTGTGCTGCCCTTGGATGTGGTGAGTTTGTGTGTGTTTATGTGTGTAATGCACCTGGATGTGGTGAGTGTGTGTGTGTTTGTTTGTGCTGTCCTTGGATGTGGTGTGTGTCTGCCTACGTGTGTGCTGCCCTTGGATGTGGTATGTGTGTGTGTCTTTGTGTGTGCTACCCTTGGATGTGGTGAGTTTGTGTGTGTTTATGTGTGTTTATGTGTGTAATGCACCTGGATGTGGTGAGTGTGTGTGTGTTTGTGTGTGCTGTCCTTGGATGTGGTGAGTGTGTGTCTGTCTATGTATGTGCTGCCCTTGGATGTGGTATGTGTGTGTGTCTATGTGTGTGCTACCCTTGGATGTGGTGAGTTTGTGTGTGTTTATGTGTGTTTATGTGTGTAATGCACCTGGATGTGGTGAGTGTGTGTGTGTTTGTGTGTGCTGTCCTTGGATGTGATGTGTGTCTGCCTACGTGTGTGCTGCCCTTGGATGTGGTATGTGTGTGTGTCTATGTGTGTGCTACCCTTGGATGTGGTGTGTGTGTGTGCTTATGTGTGTGCTGCCCTTAAACGTGTGGAATATTCTGAAGACTGGTGGAATGTAGGACAGTTGACACAAGGGAACTGTTTCCACTACTCCTTGGACTCCTGGTTATTTTATTGAAAAGTTATGTATAGCGCGAACAAGACCCCAAAGGGTATCATAGCGCTTCACAGTAATGGAAGGGGGAACAAAGTTGGGGAACGATGAGATAAGAGTGGCTAACATGTTGAACAATTAAGATTGTACATAAATGCAAGCAAAATATAACTTAAAAAGGTAAGGCAAAACGTTACTTAATAAGTAAGGCAGAGCACCCTAGACATTAACAGTTGATAGGAAAAAAACCAAGAAAAAAAAACAAAAAGATGGACATTTAAATATCAGACGAGCCATGATCCAGTTAAGGCATAAACGTGTTCATTAGGATTGTTTTTACTTTCTGTTTGAAAGCCACTGTGTCTCTATTTTCTACTTTCTATCATATTTCATTGACAATATGTGACTTATGTGATTGCTGATTTTTTTTTCTTAGGCATTTTTTGGGTGGAAATAAAGGGGAGGAGGTTGTACTACTCTGTATCTCCTTTCTCCCTGCTCCGTAGCCTGTGTGTGTGATGTAATTAGAATGTTCATGAATGCATGGTTTGAATAAGTGGTCAGCAGCACACTGCTCACGGTGGGGCCTTCTTTACCATTCTAATTGTTATGAATAAATATACTTAACAAAAGAGCGATATAGTCGAGTGCCAGGAGGTACTCAATCAAGCTGTCTAAACGAGGAACTGAACCCATTGAGTAAATCAACACACAATTAAATGATAAAAAGAACCCTCATTCACCACCTAGTGGTGACATGCTTCATCATGGGGTTCCCACTGGAAGGACCGAATGTCCTCCCAGTGTGCTACTACGCCTGCCTACAACGGAGCGGGTTTAATGTGTGTTGAATAGTGCCAACCAAAGGAGTGTGAAAGTGTGCAGAAGTTAAAAATGCCAAGTTGTGACTATCAACAACTTTATTAAGAGTACAACTCGCATTGGTTAAGAAGGAAATGAAAATATAGTGGTTCTTTTATTGCGAACCAATAGTCCTAAGTGAGACGGTCAACACGTTTCTGCATATGAGCCAAAAAATCGCTCTGTATTCGTCAGGACCTTCTAATAAATCTTCCGGCGGTGTGCACCCGCTAAGGCGCACCCGTCTGTGAAGATATCAATGTGAAAAAGTAAAATATACTTGTTTTCTTACTCACGGTATTACCCGTGGGGCACTCACAGTATTTACTGGGGCCCGTTTGATAACAGATGTTAATTCAATGCTTCATGGGTAACTACGGCAGGGGTTTTCTTCACGCCGTGCTACAGTTCAGCCGGCGGCTCCCCGAAGTAAACCTGACTCGTTCACATCCGTGGCCCAAATACTTTCTGGTCCTGACGAATGCAGATATGCTGTTATTTCAATATTGTTTAGTCTGGGGTAGAAGAACGACTATAATATACCCTGACTCTCTTATTGTGATTTGTAAATATACTTAACTACACACCTGGCTACTGGATTACTTAACAACAAGAGCCCGTGCTTTGATGTAAAAGAGGTACCTGGGGTAAAAAAATGGATGTATTAGAGAATATTACAGCCTACTAATGTGTGATGTTATGCACCCAAACCAACCGTATTTTCTGTATTCTGCCTTTTCTTTTGTATGATGAATTTGTCAAGACCTGATCTAAAGTATAAGCCCTTGTGAAAAATGGGATAACATTGCTAAAAATATATATTTTTTAAAAATGCCACTGTGTAGGAGACTTTGCAGATTTCCGAAATGAGAGGGTTCGAGATCTTGGGGGCGTGCCCAGGAAGGCTCAGAGTCGTGTTTTCTTTTCGCGTAAAGTCTGCGGTTTGAGTAGCAATGAGGTAGCACTTCTGGAAGGTCTGCTACCACCTGATAATTCCAGTTTTGAGTCGGGTATCCAGGTGTTTTGAAATGGAGGGCTTTGTGATTCAGACAAGCAATCTTTAGTTGTATTCTTGCTTTGTAGGGTAGCCACTTTAGAGATCTTAAGGCTGGGGAAATGTGCTTGTTTCTTTTAGTGTCAGTGATCAGCCTAGCAGCGGCATTCAGTGTGTTTCAACTACTGGCTTTCAAGCTCCATTAAGTTTGAAAGAAGAGTACCAGACCCACTTTTGTCTTCCTTGTGTCAACCCAGAACTGTCAAGGAGCAGCAGGATAAGCATAGGGTTGTTTTCAGACTTACATCAGTGGTGGAGCCAAAAAGCTGAATTATCACGTTACCGGGTTGCATTCTTCCCTCGTGTGCGTGCAAATTCTACTGGTGAGGAAAGTGAGATGTATTCACTCTGAATACAGGAGTAATCCAGAGTGCATGTTCCGGTACTAAAACAAGCCTTTTGGACTAGCCAGTGCAGCAAAGGAGTCTCAAAGAATCACAAAAAAGATCTTCCATTGCCACTGGAATTATGCATTTTCTACATAATGACGGATATGCTGTAATTGCTACATATTCCATCATCTAGATATTAACAAACCAAAATTGTTTCTAGGTGAAACAGATCAAAAGTCACAAAAATGCCCCCATAAGAGTTGCCACTCAGTGACAGCCTTTCTCCATGCAGGAACAGGTCATCTTTGTTTTGCTGATTGTTGCATTTCTGTGGAAAACTGATACAATTTAGATGAAACCTCTGAAGGGGCTGTGCTAACACTGTAAAAAAAGACAAAATGATTATGTAACCCTGCTACAAAAGACTGGTGATAAACCACATAATATGTCTCTTCTAACCACAGAATTCAGTGAATCCTGTCTCATTAGGAGTTCCTTCCCTCCAGCATAATTCAGGTGGCCCTAAGGCTTAGAGGGAATGACTCATGTGGTCGCATTTCAAGACAATATTGTTTAGTAGGAACAAGCTTGTGAATGTTGCAAATCTGTCAAAGAGAAAGAGTTAACACTGATAATAGAGAAGTGTAAATTCCTTTGCTCTGAGATTGAGTCCTGGGCTATTACACTACACATTTGTGAATTAAACCTAAACACAGTTATTTTATACTAATGCAATCCTAGATGTCTGCGCACTGGAATCTAAGGAACATTCAAATGGGCTCCTCAATTGTTTTTAAAAAAACTTGAAAAAGCTATGCCACACTTATTAACATTTTCAGAGTCTTATTAAAGAAGAATGTAAAATTTTCTAGGGATAATTTTCTGAATGAAGCTTTTGAGATTCTCTAGAAAGAAAAAGACCAGGATCCTTTCCTTCAGTCGAATGGTAGGGATTTGGATTGCATTGTGGCGGTGGATGTTAGCAATACAGGCGTTAGTACAGGAAAGCACGGTGGCAGTGGATGCTAGCAATACAGGCATTAGTACAGGAAGGCACTGTGGCAGTGGATGTTAGCAATACAGGCATTAGTACAGGAAGGCACGGTGGCAGTGGATGCTTGTAATACAGGCATTAGTACAGGAAAACATGGTGGCAGTGGATGCTAGCAATACAGGCATTAGTACAGGAAAGCATGGGGGCAGTCGATGCTAGCTATTCAGGCATTAGTTCAGGAGGGAACAGTGACAATGGATGCTAGCTATACAGGCATTAGTACAGGAAGGCATGGTGGCAGTGGATGCTAGCAATACAAGCATTAGTACAGGAAGGTACGGTGGCAGTGGATGCTAGCAATACAGGCATTCATACAGGAAGGCACAGTGGCAGTGGATCCTGGTAATACAGGCATTAGTACAGGAAAGCATGGTGGCATTTGATGCTAGCAATACAGGCATTAGTACAGTAGGAAGGCACAGTGGCCGTGGAAGCTTGCAACACAGGAATTAGTACAGGAAGACACTGCGGCAGTGGATGCTAATAATACAGGCATTAGTACAGGAAGGCACTGTGGCAGTGGTTGTAGTAATACAGGCATTTGTACAGGAAACCACAGTGGCAGTGAATGCTAGTAATACAGGCATTAGTACAGGAAGGTACTGTGGCAGTGGTTGCTAGTAATACAAGCATTAGCACAGGAAGGCACAGTGACAGTGGATGCTAGTAATACAGGCATTAGTACAGGAAGGCACTGTGGCAGTGGATGCTAGCAATACAGGCATTAGTACAGGAAGGCACTGTGGCATTGGATGCTAGTAATACAGGCATTAGTACTGTGTTGTGTCATCAGCAAGATCCTAATGAATAGATTGTGGGACGTGGCTCTGGAACATTAGGTGGGGCTGCAAAACACTATTCTGTAATCAAGAAAGGACTTCTGCCCTGAACTGGGCTACAGAACACCACAATGTGTTTCTGGGGTGTTAAACGTTAGTTCTCTGAGCTGCTCATAAGCCTTCAGTTAGTGTATTCTCACTGTTAGGGGGAAACGCTTACAGCAAAACTTTCCAGATTTGTGGCAAAACTCAAGACTTTCCACCTGGTTATACAAACCTGGTAATAACAACCCTCATGCTGATTGTATGTCTAGTTCCTGCCTTTACAGACATGGTTGAACTTCAGCATAAAGTATTGTGTATACATATCTATATGTACAAATGATGCATATAAGAGAATGAGTTTAAAATTTGCATAAAGGGATCTCTGCGGATGGGTGGAGTAAGGAAATGAAGTTGGCTGTTGCCCGTGATTTGGCAATCAAGGCTGGCATATGGAACGCAAACTCCAAGGCAATGTATGCTTGTTTTGTAAAGTTCAAGTGATTTGACCATGGAAGGGGGAATACTATTGAGAGGAGCTAAGATTGACTCCCTCAGCTTGAAAAGATGTACTGTCGTGAAAAGTTACGAGAGCAGCTCTGTAAATCTGGGAAAAAATGGAGAATGATGGAACAATATTGGTGGGCAATTTTGGATGATATGATGGACAGATGATTCTAAGTCGTGCAGAGTCAGCAACAAATCTGCCAAAGTGCGTTCCACTTTGTCACAACCTATTACTGAATGAGCCTTTGCGCAAGACTGGTGTGGATGTAGCTGGTCCATTTACCTTTTAGCCAAGGAAGGAGAGCTGAGCATTAGTAGTAGTTCTTTACTTCTCTAAGTAGCCTAAGCCAAGGTTGCTACTGATTGTGTGATCAAGTTGTGGATGATTTTGTCTGTAGGGAGATTTTACCAGAAGACGTTGCAGTCAACAGTCCACAATTTTGTAGAGTAAAGAGGAGGAACTTTTGAGTTGATGTGGCATTCTATACAAGAGGATCATGGCTTACCATCCAAAGGCAAATGGGTAGTAGAGCACTTTAATGAGGCCATCAATGAGTCAATTCAGTTGGATTTGAGATAATTGTATTGATAAAAGCTGTGTAGGCCACTCTCTTGTAATACTGTGATATTAATTATTCACACTACTTTCCTTTTCAACATAAATGAGAGACATAAATTGGGTCATGGGTGTCTCCATCGTGGCCGAGGAACAAGTAAAAAAACTTATCAAAATCAGTGTTTGGAGAGTTAAGAGAGAACGTTATGATCTATAAGGTGAAGATGTACAACTTTATGAATAGGAGAAGGTGTTAAAGACATCAAAGTGGGTCAATGGAGGAAGATCACAAAACCTAAGAAATTGAGGAAAGGCTCTCCAAGTTGGTCAGATCCTGTTAGGGTGAAAGAAGTGTTGCATGGTGTGTTGAGGACTAAAACTGGTTCAGTTTGATAAGGTTTTCATCTCAGCATTGCACGTTTTCTGGTATCATATCCAGCATCCGCCCACTGCGAAAGTGATTGGGAGCCTTGTCCATGCGGTTCACACACGGCTCAGTCACAATTACACCATTTTATTTTTTGTAGCCTTTACAGTGCACCTAGAAAATGTATACATAGGCCTCTGCTTAGGATATTAAACCTTAGGCAATGTAGGCCAGTACTGTTGTATTTGTAATTGATGCAAACTGAGCTACTGTGTTGTACAGTTTGTAGGAAAGTAGGATCTGCTTCTCATAGTTACCCCTACATTTTGCTTGATGTTTCACTGTGTTTGACTAGTCTGACTGGGATCCTGCTAATCAGGACATCAGTCAATCTGCTTTCCCTCTTAAATTGTCATGCATGTACTTTGGTACACTCCAGATTGGATACTGGGGTACCCTTATCCGTCCCTAGTATATGGTACCCATGTACCCAGGGCATAGGTACCCCAGAGGCCTCCCATGGCTGAAGCATGTATTATGCCACCCATGAGAGGCCATGCAAAATGGAACTATAGGTCTGCTACTGCAACCTGTGTAAGATGATGCTTGCACCACTTATGGCAGATATAGGTTCAATTTATAGGTCACTACACTTAAAACTTATAAATCACCCCTATAGCAGGCCTTATCAATCCTGAAGACAGGGTGCTGGGTTTTTAGGGAGAGGGTGCCCCTGCATGAGCAGAGCCCCTCTGCAACCTTTGGAGACCATTCTCCCCTGTTGTCTAGACTCAGCCGGACATATAGGAAGAGGTGCATTATAACCTCGCTGTAAATGCTATCTTGAAAACGGCTGCATAGAAACATATTGTGTTTGGTATCAACTACCTTGGAATCATACCTCCATACCGGTAATTGGTGTGGGAGGTATGATTCCACCCTTCTAAAGCAAGTTTCGTAGGGTCACTGGTCTATCTGGTGCCAGCCTTCTCGACCCGGTCAGCACAAAATGAATGCTGCCGCCAGAGACACATTTCTGCCCTCCTGCTGCTGAGCCAAGCTTGAGGAGAGGAAGGCAGCACAATAGGCATCCTGTCATGGGGAGGTGTTTCACTGTTACCGAGTGGCAGGAGTTTTAGCCCCACTGTTATCAAGTGGGTGGAGTTTCAGCACAGACCAGAGTGTGAGCGTGTATGCCATTTAATAACTCTACTTTTGCAACAAATACTTAACACTCCCCTATGATAAGGCTAAAGCTGCTTGACCACACCACAAATAGACCACTTGGGATTATTAAATTAAGCCCTGTAAACCAATAAGGGTTGTCTGGACTTTTTTCGTGGCGTTCCCCTACAGTGGTCCACTACATAAAAAGCCTGCTTTCTACATTGGTGGTCCAGCAGTGGGATAGAAGACTTTGGGCTAGATGTAGGTAATGAAAAGTTTCTTAGTACCTTTGACTTAACCTCAGGATACTAGCAGATTGATTTCACCCTAGAAGCCAAAGAGAAATCAACGTTATTGACCCCAGATGAGCAGGCTGATGAACAATTCCTGGCTGGACTGGAGTCTTTTAGTGCAGCATATCTTGATGAAATCGCTGTCTATAGCGCACTTGGCAGGATCACCTGATCCACCTTGAAATTGTACTTGAGGCCATGCAGAAGGCAAGACTCACTTTCAAGGCCAGTGTGTGCCAGATAGGACAGGGATCGGTTGTATACTTGGGCCACATTGTAGGTGGAGGCCAAGTTCAACACATACTCCAACAACCCAGACTCAAGTCCGGGTATTCCTTGGCTTAACTGGGTACTACAGAAGGTTTGTGAAGGGGTATAGTAGTATTGTGGCAACCCCCAAAGAATTGACATCCAAAAAGCAACCAAAGAAAGTTAACTGGATGGTTAGCTGTCAAAAGGCTTTAGACACACTGAAGGAAGCAGGGTGCTCATCACCAACTCTAAAAGCTCCAGGTTATACAAAGCAGTTCATTGTGCAGACTGATGCCTCTGAGCATGGGATAGGAGCAGTTCTATCGCAGACCAATGATGATGGCCAGGACTAGCCTGTTGCTTTTATTAGCAGTAGATTACTTCCCAGGGAATAACGTTGGACTGCTATTGAGAAGAAGCATTCACTGTTATTTGCTCCGTGAATAAGCTGAGACCATACCTGTTTGGTTCTCACTTCCTTGTTCAAAATGACCATATACCTCTCATATGGCTCATAAACAAGAAAGGTGAAAACCCCAAACTGTTGAGATGGTCCATCTCCATACAGGGAATGGATTTTACAATGGAACAAAGGCCGGGGCCTGCACATGCCAATCCAGATGACCTTTAAAGGTTCTTCTACTTAGGGAAAAAAGACTCTCTTGGGAATGGTTAGTCTCATTCTCTTTCATTGGGGGGGGGGGGGTGTAGGAAAGTTCCACTTTTTCACTTGGTCACCCCCACTTTTTGCTCACTGGTACTGTTGTTGATTGGTATGGCATTGGGTTCCTGCTGACCAGGCCCCATAGCTAGTGCTCTTTTCCTAAAAACAAGTCAAATGTTCAATTGTAACCCAAATGACAAGGACTTTAGCACCCTGTAAGTCCATAGTTAATGGTGCCCCGTTACCCAGAGCCTGAAGGCAGGGTGCATTATATTACATGTGAGGGCACATCTGCCTGAACAGATGTGCCCCTGTAATGCTGAGTTCCATTGCTAAGCATAGCAAGTGATCACAATGCCATATTAAGGTTTGTACTGGGCACAGGTCATTACGAGTTACTCAGCTACATAATGGCTTAACTGAAAAAAAGTGAGGTTTGGTATCAAATATCTTGTCTGAACAAATCCGTACTGATGCCAGAACCAGATGTATTCTGACATGCACCCAGAAGGCACCTTAGAGGTGCCCCTTGGAAACCTACTAGTCACAAAGTGTTCTGACCAATGGGTAACTTCCATCCTGCCGCCACAGACAATTTTCTGGCCCCCTGTGGGTGAGAGCCTGGGTGAGAGCCTGTGCTCTTTGAAGCCAGGAACAATGCCTGTCCGGCAGAAGGTGATCACACCTCCTCTAGCAGGATGGCTAGCAGATTAGCATCTAAAGGCCAGAAGCTTCAAAGCCACTATCCTTTAAAATGCCACCATGGCTTCCCCCCAGGGCTGGGAATGACCACCCCCTGCCCTGAGGCCCATTTGGCATCAGAGCAGGAGGGAATTTAGATAGTTAGGAGGAGTGTCACATTTACAGGCTAAATAACTAATAAGGGTTTTGACACATAATCAGTAAGGCTATGCCAATTATTAACAAGCACACAAGCAGTACTGATTTTTAATTGATCAATATTTCATTAGAGCACACACAACAACCTAATGTGACCAGAAACATTTGTTTTTATTTCTTTTCTTTTCTTTTGAGGGTTAATTTTTCCAAAAAGGAAACTCAATTATTTGTAAATATATATCGGTTTTCACAAGAACAACGTATAAACTAATACATCAACTGACCACAAGTTCAGTTTTGACAGAAATAATACAAAAAAATGACTATCACAAATTATATCTTTGGACAGTCCTAGGTGTGACATAAACACCAAATTAGACTTACAAATGAATAGGCTAGAGTGCAATGCTTTCAAAAAAAGAGAATGAACACATTTAATAACAGTAAAAAGGATTAAGTGAACACATAGATGAAACAAAAAAAATACAATAAAGCCCAAACAGGTTGAGATTACAGGCTATGCACACCCCTAAGGTGGTCACCTAAAATGGACAGTAGAAGAAAGATTTCATCATCTTGGTTTTGGTGGAACTAGGAACCCTGGGACAAAAATATGCCCACTCCTTGCAGGAAGTGGTTATATAGTATATTAGAGACCCCAGCGTAGGTTGCTCATTGGTTACTGCCTTAAACTGCCTTAAACACAGCCTAACTGCAGCATTTAGGGATCCACACAACACCAGAGCTTCAGATTTGTCTATGTGGGAACAAAAGAAGGACAAGAAGAGCTGCCACTGCAAGAACAGAGGATGTGCTCCAAAACTGCTGCCAAACCCTGCCTAACTGCTGGTAACCTCAACAACTGCAGGGCTAACTCATTCAGAAGCCAAACATCCTCCCCAAACCCTTGTAAGTCTGTCCAGTGCTTCAACAACCACCTAGCATCTCCCTGGAGGTGGAGAAGCCATCTTCCTGCATCTACAGGCACCGTCTGCACTTGTTTGATACGTTTTTTTGGTGGCCATCGGGCCCATAAAGGGATCATCTCACCAGGAGTAGGTCTTTTTGGTTCCAAGAGGTCAGCCCATCCCTCCAGCGAGTTTCGAGACGCGAGACCCTCCAGGTGCCCCCCTGCACCAATATCCTGGGCACTGGAGCATTTGCCGCCAACCAAGGCTGGTTGAGTGTCCAGCCTGGACACCGCCACCGCCAAAATCGACCTGAACACAGAAGGAAATCATGACCAATGATGCTCACATGGAGAGTGGCCTTGCTGTCTTTTATCCTCCCCTCTGCAGGTCAAGAGCGAGAACAATGAGAGCTACCACCTCAAGGGGACAGCCGGCCAAACATCTCTACACACCCACTGCCCTGGTTCACGGAAACCGACTGTGTCCCCTTCCTAGAACCAAGTCTCCTTTTGTGTTCTGCCAAACTTGTCCTCAAGTCCCCACTTGCAGACTTTTTTGTTACAGATACTATGGACTAAACCGGATAGCGCTCATGCCTACCAACATGACCAGCACCTCTGCACCCAAACACACCAGGGCAGATAAACCTGAACTGCTGGTGCTTCTTAGGACCTTGGGTCCCAAGCACATTAAGTACTAATGGGCACCCTCGACAAACACTTGCAAGTATATATATCCAGTAATTGTCTTTCCTCCCATAGGACACAATACTGAGTTCGAGGCTCATACCTCCAAAACCGCTATTTGAGCATTTTACTGTTTCTTTGTAAAATGCATTACTCCGAAAGTACTTACCTGATTCTGATGATCTTGATGCCTCAAAATGTATAAAAATCTAAGTTATTTTTTATAAATTGGTACTGGAATTCTTCTTGAGTATGTATACCATATATTGGCTTTGTGTGTGAAACAAAATGCTTAACACTCCCTTCTGATAAGCCTAAAGCTGCTCGCCCACACAACCACTAATGGAGAACTTGGGATTATTAAAGTAAGTCTTGTAAACCAATAAGGGTCATTGAGACTGTTTGCATGGTGTGTCCCCACATTGGCACACTACATAAAAAGTCATCTTCCTACCGTGTTCCAGATATTATTCCTTTGAAAGGTCTACGAGGGGCTCAAAACATTTCTTGAAGGAGGATTGATGCATTAGAGTACCTGTCTTTATGATGCCGGCTCACCTCCCAGGCCCTCATTACTAGTCAGGAGGAGTGTAGTTGCACAGTTGAATTCTGCTCCACCTTATTCTAAGTTGGCCAGTTTACGCACACCTGTTTTCTTCAGGTGTAGAAGAATGAAACCTGATGTTATAGGGCTTTAATTCTGCATGTTCATATCCCATGAGGGTTTTGCTGCACCAGCCAGTCCTATTTCCCAGTAATTTGTTTCTTTGACAGGGGCAAGTCACGAATGCTCTCCTTGACAAACCTTCCCCTTCCCCACCCCACCCACTCAGTGACCCTTGCATACATTTACAACTACTCACACCAGGTACACAGTGCATTTATGCTTAAAATTGTTAAATCTGTATGGATTTTGTGAGTGGAAAAATCAGTTTCATGTGATAATTGCCCATTCTATGGGGCTTTAACACTAACTGTACATTCTCAGCTAGTAATGATGGTCTTACTGCGGTAACTGGAAAGAGGGGAAGCAGCAGAATTGCTGATAAGTAATTTAAATATCAGCTAGCAGCATGCAAACAATATTCGCCTGCTGTATGCGATCCAGCCTTACGCAATGGACTTCAGGACACTTCACGATATCACCATAGCTCAGCATCATTAGATTAATGCCTGGAGTCACAGAATGATGTTAACATATCAAGTGGCAGCATTGCAAAGCATCATAGCAGCCATCTTCTCTATGAGATAATTGCATGGTTTCCCGTGTAAGGTGATTAGATTTTGCATGGCTCACAGTGTTGAATAACTCCACAAGCATATCCTTTGAACACATTTCCGACAGTGCGAGCATCTGGTGAAGATATGACCATAAAATGCAGTTGCTGCACAAGACCATTGCCAAATGTCTTCGATTGTGTATTATCAAGGAGTCATAACCATAGGTAGCATTGCCACCAGGTAATTTTTATCATCCCCCTGGCACTCTTTTTAAGGCCATGCCAGTACAAAAAGTTCAAAAAGCAGCCCAAGCTGGTATTTTTTTCTATAGAACAGCAAACTAGTGAGGAAATCAGTTAACGGGCATTGGAAACGTCAATAGGTCTTGTCTTTGGGTCCTATTGGCCACATCAATGGGTTTTAGCAATGCTGGAAAAAAGTCAATAGGTCTTGTCTTTCGGTCCTATTGGCTTTACTAATGGGTTTTAGAGATGCTGAAAAAGTAAATAGGTCTTACCCTTGGGTCCTATTGGCTTTGCCAATGGTTTAGCGATGCTGGAAAAGTCAATAGGTCTTGCCTTTGGGTCCTATTGGCTTTGCCAATAGGTTTTAGTGATGCTAGAAAAGTCAATAGGTCTTGCCTTTGGGTCCTATTGACTTTGCCAATTGGTTTTAGCAATGCTGGAAAAGTCAATAGGTCTTGCCTTTAAGTCCTATTGACTTTGCCAATTGGTTTTAGTGATGCTGTACACCATGGGTACTTGCAAACATTCTCCCAGAGGCCAAAACCTATAGTCTGTGGTATGGGCGAGGGCTGCAATGAGTAAAGGTAAATGAAGGTGGAAATAGGATGCGCAAAGCATGAACACGGTATGGACTGTGAGTGATGGAGTTATTTTGAGGATTTTGCTCCATACTGCGCTCTAAACAGAGCTGGGGGGGGGGCACCGTTTGTGTAAGAATATTATGGTTTTACAAGCACCTCCTGCTGCGTTCCTTGCTCCAGCAATTTTCAGGCAACAATAAAAATGTCAAGACAACTCCCCTGATCAATGTTCTTCTGTAGGGAGATCACAGTTTTGTCTAGTGGAAGGCAGACTCATCGTAAGGTAGTACAGAGGGTTGATGTGCCTGCTGCAAAGAACGTATATCCTACATGTCAAGTGCGTATAATGTAAATAACTCCGTGGGTTGTAGCATTAGTCAGAGATATTATTTGTTTCTTGCGGTTTGTACATTATAATCCTAACATGGAACAGTGAACTATTAACTGTCATCAAAGAGCTGCATGCAAACTGCAGGGTATATGTTAGAGTGTTAGGATTTTTTTCTCAGTTTTCCATTATTCTAATGTTGGAAAAAGGGTTCATTTGGTTAGAAATCAATTCTTATTAATAAAGAGAACTCATAACCATGGTGTTACATTTTAGATTACGAGTTTGTGCTTCCCCAGACCAAGCCCTCTTAACCCCTTGCGGGCTGCCGTCGGCCGTTGGCCAACAGCAGCACTACCTGCCTAGTACTGCCGTCAGCCAACGGCCGACGCAACCCCGCCCACTCTTCAGAACGCCCGCACCGCGGCGGAAAAACGGCCGCGTTTAAGGCGTTAAACTATACTGTCCACCAGTATGGATGATATGTGACTCTTGCAGCTTATTGCCCTCTGTCTTTTGTAATATTTCCTATACACTGATTTACACAAGTATGATTGATTTTGACTGTGTAGTGTGTGTGATGTAAAGTGTTTTGACATTTTACATTGGTATGATTGGTGCTAAAAAACAAATTCAATGCATTTGAGAGAGAGTGGTTATGGGGACTTGTGAGGCACTGTTAAAGGGTGATAGTGAGAAAATCTGTGGCGGAGGTGGTCAATGGAGGGTGCCAACAAACACTGTCACACCGGGCGCCACCAGCGCTAAAGCCAGCCCTGCCTCTAAAGGATGCCCCTAGTCTGTATAAGAGACACAGATTTGACAATATTATGCTATGCTGCATCTGAGTCGCAGTCTCTCTATCACACCCTGGAGTATGACTTCTCTGCTTGCAATCGCTAACTTTAGCGAGTCAAGTTTTCAAAGATAACAACTTGTTTATTGAAGTAGAATGAAATAGTTTCTTATGCCTCACAACCTCTTAGTACTTTATTCTCTTGTCTGTAAAAATAAAATAAATTATATTCGCCAAGTGAGGACAGAAGGAAGATGTTCCACACCGTAGACCCCTTCCTTACACTAAAGACTCAACCTAGGCTGCTGTGACTGCGATCCAGCGCCCGCTAAAATACAAGCTGACATTCTATCATTCTAAAGATGTTATGTATTCCAAAAAAAGAAACAGGTCGCTTTTGTTGATAACAAACTTTATTTGAAACCTGCACATATTGTTTCAATCCACAATTGTAAATACTTGTTGTAAAATTGTTTCACAAATTTATGTGTTTTTCAATACAATTATTATACAAACTAAACAGAGTTTGGATTCCCTTTCTATCCGACATCCCACCGAAACCCTGTCTACACATGCAAATCTTCGCTCTTACTTTATCAATTTATATTAAGTATCTTTCTCCACAGGAACCATTGTTTTCTTAAAATCCACCTACAAGGTGGCCCATGTATACAACCTGACTCTGCCCTATCTGGCACTTGGTAGCCTTGACAGTTAGGCCTGCCTTTTGCAGGGCCTCCAAAACATTCTTCAGGTGGATCGGGTGATCTTCCCAAGTGGAGCTAAAGACAGCAATACCATTAAGATAAGCTGCACAGTAGTTATCCAGACCTGAGAGGACTTGGTTCACCAACCTTTGGAATGTGGCAGGTGCATTCTTCAAACCAAAGGGCATCACCACAAATTGATAATGCCCACCAGGGGATGAAAATGCTGTCTTTGGCTTTGCATCATCGCTAATCAAATGTACTCAAAAACTTGGCAAATGCCAGTCTGTCAATGAGTTCATCTGCCCTTGGTACTGGATGGGCATCTGTCCTAGTGACAGCATTGAGGCCTCTGTAATCCACGCAAAACCTCATCTCTCTCTTACCATCTTGGGTGTGAGGTTTAGGCACCAGGACCACTGGACTGGCCCAAGGGCTCTCTGAGGGCTAAATGACTCACAAATCCAACATCTTTTGGACCTCTGTCCTAATACAGTCACTGACATGGTCAGGTTGCTTGTAGATTTTACTCTTGACATGCAGACTGTCCCCAGTGTCCACTTCATGAGTGCACCAGGTAGTCTGACTTGAAGTCAGAGAAAACATACATCTGTAGGACTGTAGAACCTGTCTGCAGTCCTGCTGCTGTTGGTCAGTGAGGCTGCCTGCCAAGGCTATACTATCAACTGAACCATCATCAGGGTTCTGAGAAAACAGGTCTGGGAGAGGGTCACTCTCCTCCTCCTGCCCCTCATCTGTAGCCATGAGCAAGCCCATGTTTGCCCTGTCAACATATGGTTTCAATCTGTTGACATGAAGCACCCTGTGGGTGCTCCTGGGAGTTCCAAGGTCAACCAAATAGGTGACTTCTCCCTTCTGCTCAACAATAGTGTGGGGTCCACTCCACTTGTCTTGGAGAGCTGCTGGGGCCACAGGCTCCGACACCCACACTTTCTGTCCTGGCTGGTAAACAGTCAGCACAGCCTTTTAGTCATGCCAGGCCTTTTGCAATTCCTGGCTAGCCTCAAGGTTTTTAGATGCCTTTTTCATGTACTCAGCCATCCTGGAGCGGAGACCAAGTACATAGTCCACAATGTCCTGTTTCGGAGGTTTGAGAGGTAACTCCCAGCCCTCCTTCACCAGACACAGGGGTCCTCTTACAGGATGCCCAAACAGAAGTTCAAAAGGGCTGTAGCCAACCCCCTTCTGTGGGACCTCTCAGGTAAACCCTTGATCATGCTCTTCAAGGTCTTATTGAATCTCTCAACTAGACCATTGCATTGTGGATGGTAGGGTGTGGTGAACTTGTAGCTCACTCTATTCTCTTTCCACATAGCAGTCAAACATCCAGACATAAAGTTTGCACCTCTGTCTGAGACAACCTCCTTCGGAAAACCCACTCTTGAGAAAACTCCCAGGAGGGCTCTTGCCACAGCAGGTGCTGTTGTGGTCCTTAGGGAAATAGCTTCTGGGTATCTGGTGGCATGATCCACTACCCCCAGAATAAACCTGTGCCCAGAGGCTGTTTAGGGATCCATTGGTCCAACAATGTCAATCCCTACACGTTCAAAGGGGACCCCCACCACAGGTAGTGGTATTAGGGGGGCCTTTGTGGTGCCACCTGATTTGCCTCTGGCTTGGCAGGTGACACAGGAGCGACAAAACTCCTTGGTATCTTCTGACATATGAGGCCAGTGAAAGTGTGGAACAAGCCTGTCCAAAGTCGTGTTCTGGCCAAGGGGAATATCACGGGCTAGTGTGAGAAGGAAGCCCCTGAATGCCAAAGGTATGACCAACTTCCTGGAAGCTCTAGGCTTGGGGTCTCTAGCCTCTGAATACAGGAGCCCATCATCCCAATAGACTTTGTGGGTCCCACTAGCATTCCCAGCAGCCTCAGCAGCAGCTTGCTGTCTGAGGGGTTTAAGAGAAGGACTTTCTAACTGCGCCTGCCTCAGATCTGCCCTGGAGGGTCCCCCTGTCCCAAGAAACTGAACCTGATCAGGCTCAAGCTCTTCTTGGACAGTTTCCTCCTGGGTCTCACAATCAGCTTCCTGTGAAGTCTGACTCTCTTCCTGAGGCAAGGGGGAAGGCACTGCCTTAACCCTACTGCTTCTCCTCCTCCTGGTAGGCGACTGGTGCATTGTTCCAGAATCCAGTGCCAGTTCAGTGTTGCTATTTCTGACCTGTGACCTAGTCACAGCAAGGACATGTGCTGATATGTGCTGATATTCCTAACATCTCTGCATGGGTCCTATACCCACTTCCGTCCAAGCTGAAGTCTCCAGGTCATTTCCAAGCAAGCATTCTACAGGGAGGTCTGAGTTAACCATAACCTTTTTGAGGCCAGTTACCCCTCCCCAGGATAAATTAACAAATGCCATACTGTGAGTGGTAGTGACATTGCTAGCATTGGTCACTAGGTAATTTTCACCTAGTATGATCTGTCCAGGGTTCACAAAGCCAGGCGTTACCATTGTGACACTAGCACATGTGTCCCTGTAGGCCTGAGCCACTTTATCATTGATTAAAGGAGTCTGTCTGTACTTGCCCAAGTTACTGGGACTCACAGTCAAGGATATAGCCATGTCCACGACACAGACAAGAACAGCTTGAGTTGGTATTATGACTATGCCAGAATCCATCTCAGTTCCCATGGTTAACCCTACTACACCCTTCTGTTGAGAACCACCACTTGGAGCTGAACTAGGGGGAACAGTTGCCTTAGGGGCAATGGCGGCTGGAGCTGCCTCCTTCTTGGCGCAATCACTGGTCCAGTGAGTATTTTTTTACTTTACAAATCTTGCACCATGGTTTCTTTGGGCCTTCTTTCTTTTTAGATTGTTGGGAACCCCCATCATTAGAAGCTTTTTGGGGACCTTGAGAAGACTTCTGGTCTTTTGCTTTCTCCCCACCCTTTTGGTCTTGCTTCTTCTGATCACCACCTTGGTTCTGTACCTTCTGCTTCACCCTGGTTCTGACCCATTGGTCTGCCTTCTCTCCCAATTCTTGGGGAGAGGTCAGATCAGAGTCAATCAGGTGTTGATGCAATAGCTGGTTCTGGCAGTTGTTAAGGATCTGTTCTCTCATAATCAAATTATACAATCCTGTGTAGTCAGTGACTTTACTGCCCAGTAACCAGCCCTCCAGAGCCTTCGTAAAACAAACTACAAAATCAGGCCAGTCCTGAGTTTGTGTCTTTCGAGTATCCCTGAACAGCAACCTGTACTGCTCAGTGGTTAGGCCAAACCCATCTATCAGAGCACTCTTAAGGACATAGTAATTGTCAGCATCCTGTTCATTATCTTTCAGGAGCTTATCTCTACCTTTATCTGAAAAGGATAGCCACAAGATTGCTGCCCACTGACTTTGGGGTACCTACTGTACTTTGCAAGCTCTCTCCAAAGCAGTTTTCCATTTGTGGATGTTATCCCCAATCTCATAGGGAGGGACAATCGTGTTAGGTTTCTATGGTCATGAGACCTTTCCCTATCTCTAGGAATTATGCTGCCACCAGTGGGCTCTAGCCCACACAACGTTTTCTCTCTCTCAAGAACTTCTTGCCTCTTGATCCTAAGCTTGGCCTCTCTCATCCTAGCTTCATGCTCCCTTCTCTGAGGGGAAGGCATCCTACTTAGAGCAGAGGCATTGGGCCCTACTGAAGAATCAGAATGCTGAGAGCCACTGGACAGTGGCCTGTGCTTTCTGTTTCTAGTGTTAGGCCTACTGGGGTGAGTGGAAGGGGGCCTCCCATGGCCCTCTCCACTTCCAGACCTAGGTTGCCCAGGTCAGGGTCATCACCCTCTTCCTGTTCAGCATCCACCTCCTCATCAGATTGTGCTGGATCATCTCCAGTATTCTCTTCTGTGGATGGATGGCACCCCTCTCTACTACCTTGGTTATCTGTGTCTGATGCATTCTGTACATCATAGGCCACTAAGGTGTCTACCAGGCAGTTAAAGGTTGGACTTGTCTCAGTCTTCTGACTGAACACAAACTTCTTAGTTCATGAAAAGTAAATGTGAGATACTTAGAAGGTATCCTCTCGGTTTCTTCTTGAAGAGGTCCACTAGGGCCTGCTTCCAAGGACATTTTCTACTGAGGTGTGGTGTGTGCACCTACCTACATTTAGTGGTTTCCTACTAGAACCTCTCTAGGAGTTGTAGTCAGGGTGTGCTAGGCCCTTACCACCTACAACAAGGTTCAATAGAACCTATGTATATCTAAGACTTGATTTATATGTACCTACAGGTACCTTGATATGATCTTTCCGATGATATTACAAGATTATTTGGTAAAACAAATTGCAAGCTCTTATCCCAACCGCTGCACACCAATGTGAGACGTTAGCCTGGCATATGATGTCCACTAGTTCTAGTAGGCACCTTGCACCAGTCTAATCGACCCTTATTGATGGTGGTTGTAAAGTCAACCTTATAGAAAGCTATCCAAGTGGTAGCATGAACCAGCAGTCTTTAGGCTAGGACTTCGGTAGGCGAGTTAAGCAAGTTGTTTTACCATATATAATCCCTTGAATACCAAATGAAAGGACACCACACAAGGTATACATCAAATATATATGTATTTAATCTAAGCACAACACCTCTGCACTCTTTATGAGGTCACCGGTAAAAATACAATACAAGTCACATGGTTAATACACAATAAGTTGCACAGTAGCCTAGGGCCTGTAGACTCGCTGGGGCTACACTAACCAACCAGTTGCTAGGAAGTAGGAGACCCGCCGGAGCCGCGTGCAGTGTCTAAACACAGGTGCGGGTTCCCAATTACTTTCTATGGTGTTCGTAAAAATTACAAAGTTAAAGATTAAGGACACTTCCAGATGGATTTGGATGGAACCCTTTTAAACTAGGACACTTCGAGAGTCAAGACCCACGGGAGCACCGGTGTACTCGAGTTACCTCACCCAGGGAAGCCGGGTGCATAGGTGTCTTTTCGTGTCGGGTTTTGTCGTCGTTTTCTATGGAGAGCTGAAAAGATGTGCTGCAGGCGACCAGAGGAAAAGTGTCCTGGTGGATCCAAGGGTGGATCAGGGATGTGAAGAACCTGAAAGCAGAGGAGACAGAGTCTGGGTCACTAGCCAGTGACCAGGAAGGAACCAGGAAGGACGATGTCGGGTGCTTTAAGGTGAAGAAGGTGAGTTTGTCTCTTCAGCCATGAGGTCCAGGAGGCATCGACAATGACCAGGAGCTGGATTCGAGCTGTCCCATGATGGATTTAAATGACTGCAGCATCGGTATCCAGATTGGACCAAACAAGCCTTGGCAACTGCAACCCACGCAGGATGTTGAGAATGTCTCTGTTGCAGATCAGCAAGGTCTGTGGTGCTTCTCCTTTGGAGGGACGCTGGAGCAATCCTGGAGCAACCAGGAAAGCAAAGTAGTTTCAAGATGGCATCTTCGGGGGGCTCACTAGCCAACGGACAAGGAGCCAAGAAGATGCATTGAGCACAAATGTGAAGGCGGGCCCATTGGACATTCGCGGAGTGTGAGGGGCCTTTGGCATCACGAAATGCGCATGCGCGGGCAGCCGCGCATGCGCATTAGTATCCAACATGGCGGCGCAGTTATCAGAGGGAGCCCCGGAGACGCAGCAGACAAGGTAAGTGGTATTTATTCCTTTTAAAAGCATTATTTAAGTATTTAGGGAGGGCGGTAGGGAGGGCGGGTAGTATTTAGTGAGGGCGGGAGGGAGGCGGGTGGCGCGTAGTGGGGCTACGCAAAGTGCGTAGGTGGACGTAGTTTCTGTCCCACTTCGCGTAGCTTTGCGTAGCCCCACTACGCCTACTACGCCCAGCCTTACTCCCGATCCTTCAGTATAGTCTACTCATCATACACACAGTGTCGCCTGAGGAAGAATTGGGAGAATATGATCAATTTGTGGTACTATTACACACTCCCCATGAAACTTTAAATGACGTTGAGGCTTTACTCTTCGAGTACCGAACACCAATTACTCCTTTTTTCCATAATGAGTAACTGTGAATACGCTAGGCTCAGATATCACTATGGAGTAATACTCTGAATATTTATTTTCTTTATTTAATTGTAGTATTTCTAAAGCATGGACCAGGCCACAAGGGCAGTGGAATGCTTTAACCGGATCGCTGCGGCGGCTTTTCCCGCTGTGCGCGGCAAATTCAAAATTACCGCGTTACGTGACGAGCTGGCCTTGTCATCCGCGCAGGACAGGTAAGCGCGATGACGAGCCCAGCTCGTCAATAGCCTCGAAGGGGTTAAGATAGATCATACCATAACTCAAAACTTTATGAAAGAGAGCAGTAGCCAAAGCAGAGAGAACATAAGATGAATTAATCAGTAAAGCAGAGTTTAGTTTAGAATGGGGAGTGTCATGCAGAAATAGTGTTTCTATAAGATTTCCTGACATTTAAAAGTGCAGCCTTTTAATGTAAAAATTGCAAGGCATGCATGGATTCTACTGGAACATCTTAAAGAGATCATCCAGGGAATGTTGTCACAATAGATCTCAAATCCCTGGCTGATATCATCAGACAAACATTCTAGATGAGAATATCTATTGTTGCCAATTGATAGTTAGATATGCAGATCGGGGCAAAAACCCCCAGTTTTTTTTCCTTATAGTAGTATATACATGACCGATATAACTGCGTAATGACTGCTGTTCGACCCACAAACTGACACTAATTATGAACTTTAAAAAACAAAACTGTGAAATTAGCACCAGCTCTTTGCTGGTGATAAAGGATTCGATTTAACATATTGAAGTGCTGTATTATTGTGCCAGACATGGAGTGCAAACCCTCTACAGCACCTTCAACATGGGCTTTATATGGACCTAACCTTATCCAAATGAGGGTGTGACTGCAGTTGTGCGAGTGATAGAGGCTCTGACTCCACCTTCACATTAATGATCATAGATTGCCTCTCATGGAGAACTCTTTCTGACTTTTTCATCTTCCATTAGAGCTCGCCTCCCAGTGCGGTGGATGGTGAAGAGGCCATCAAAGGCACAGTAAGTAGTTTGACTTATAATAGTTATGTTGCTTTAATGATTAAATCCAAAACTATTTAACAATGCAAAGCATGGATTTTCCTAAAAGTAGAATGCAATCATATTATTGTTTATTTTGTTATATATCTCCATGTGAGAGTCCATTTTATGGCATTTGTGATATTTTTTTTCCTACTGCAATTCTCAAAGACTCTCACTCTTTTAGCTCTATACTTCCAACCCCTCCTCCACTTCACTCTTGTCTTCGTCTCCAGCCTGTATAACATAGTATTGAAACATACATGGACCTGTTTTCCAGTTACAATCTTCATCGTCTGGACCTTCGGCTTTGCTAATGCATACACTTCAATGCACATAGAGGTTTATGTCTTGTGATTTTAGTTTGGTACACAGCAAGAACCAGTTCCAGGTTATTCCCTTCACCATATCTAATTACCCCTCTGTTCCCTTGTGTAGTCAGTCTTTACCCATTCTTAGACTCCTGTTCCTTCAGTTCAATCCAACCATCAAGCATGCCATGTGTCCAAGGTCATTTCTCACCTTTTCTTGTATGTGGTCTTTTAACACATTATCATGTCCTCCCAGCCAGTGTTCTATGATTTCTGGATATGCATGTATGTTCCATAAACACAGTTTGAGGGTATTTTGCCACAGTTAAACGTGAGCTTAACATGTTCACGAATAATCATTATACATAATGAGTAACTATCGGTGTCAGTACCCATTCTGTAACCACAAAACCCATTTACAGATTGATGAAAAATAAGTAACAATACCAAAAATTGGTGATAGGATTCCCACACACGGTTTACAAATTCATTTGCAAAAAGAATATGGAATTAGCACAAGCTTTTTGTTGGTAATATAATAATTAGTTCTTCATGTTGTGATGCTGTAAAATTGTGCCACAAATGCAATATTAAATCTTTACATTGCACTCAACATTGGTTTTAGCTGGTCTGGCCTTATGTAAATGAAGGTAACTCTACAGTTGTTTAGGTTATAGAGACTATAATTGCATCTGTTAAAACTCTACATTAATTCTCATAGTCTGTCATTCATTGAGAAGACTTTTCTACCTTTTCTTTTGCCATTAGAGTGTGCCTCCCCGTGCAGTGGATAGTGAAAATGCCACAAGGGACACAGTAAGTAGTTTTGCTCTGTAATGATATGATAAAAGCCATTTCTCAGTCCATTGAAGCTTGGACGTCCGAAAAGCAGAAAACATTTATAAAGTTGATCGTATTCCTTCATATCTGTACTTGAGAAGCCATTCAATGTAATTTGTGCTTATTTTCTTCCTCTTAAAATCCTCGAAGACTCACAATGCTTTCGCTCTCTATTCGAAATCTCTTCCTTTTCACTCATCTCTTTTATCATTCTTTACTACTTTATCCTCAATCTGTATATAAAAGTAATGTAAACATTTTCTAGTTTTCATGAACTTTTCTGGAGATCTGTTAATTTTGACAACTATTTATATACTGTGACTATTTTTAAGATTCTCATACACATGCCCATTTCCCATCAGCAAAATTAATTTCTTGGAGTAGTCATCGCATACCTCCATTTTTTAAAATTACTTTTTACTTACACTTATGGCTCCATCACCAATGGTAAGGAGGCAGGGGCATTAGAAACCCAGGAATCATACCAGATGAAAGTATTTAATGTCTGAAAAAGAAATGTAAAATGATGAGCACACATCATTTTGTCTTGTTGTAAATGTTAGTTCTTTTTTGGGTTTCTTCCAGTCACCTACACCCAATGTTGCTGTCCACAAGCTGGAACAGACAACTGAGGCAAAATCACTTGAAGAGGTTAGTGGATTAAGTCTGTGAATATACATTTGTGAAAAATTGAACAATGTCCTGTGTTGCACTGAGTTGCCAATGCTTTTGATGGGTCCGGGTTCCACGTCCTAGATTTTCCCGGTATCCCATGGTCAACCGGCCATTGGTTCTTGCTTAAAAGTGTAGAGGGGAGAAAGATCTTATCTGATTAGATTACACAATTCCAATAACCCATGTCTCCCAAGAATCACTGACTCCAGGTTCCAAATTTAGATAGTTTATCAAAATGCCAAGAACAATTGGACATGCAAACACCTTAGAATGAGGGTGTAAACAAACATTAGAACTAATACAATGCGAAACCTAAGGGCAACGTTCAATCTATGCAACATGCAGAGAATGACCATCAAGAGTATTCTTGATTTGAAGTTCATAATTAAAAGCATTAGTCTGTCCCTAAACTAACACTAACATGACATCCCTACTTAGCATTTTCCCAAGCAAGTTAAGGAAAAAAGTGTCAGCGCGTGAAGACTTCCTAAGAAGTGCACTCACATTGAATGGGCCAAGTAGCATAAAGCTGAAGAGCTCATTCTAAGTTGCTCCTTTTCTTTCCATCAGATCTCCTCTTCTAACCCAAAAACCCCAGGGCACTGTCCCCAATTCCAACATCACAATCCTAGGACACGCCCATCTTTGCATCACAAAATCATCCCATCCAACTGGACTCCTCCTCGTAGGTAACTTTCCATTCAGTTTTGAAACTGAAGCAACAGGACTCCGACATCAGAGGCAGCAGAGGGGCTGAGCTGGGTTCTTTTTATGAAAGAGCACAGGTGTTATGTATGTGCGGTGTAGGAAAGGGAAGTGAGTAAGTCTGGATATAGCATTACTCAGGATGGATCTCACTAAAGGACAAATTCTCTCCCGTTGTGCATCTTCAAAATGTACCCACAGCTCATTGTTCCAAGCTCCACGTGCACACGCTGGGGTGCATGTCCAATCAGCCATCATGGACTTATAGAGGAAAGAAAACAAGTGGTGCTACCCAGTAGCACCCGTAATGTATGGGATGTGACCGGTGCATCGGGGGAAGGAGGGCCAAATGCCCCCAACTATAGCATTGAGACTGGCCTGTTGTAGGAAGCTGGCCCTCTGTCAGCTTGTCGTAATTTCTTGACATGGGATGGGGTGGTCAGAAAGGGTAGGGAGTATCCCCTTTGGGCAGGCTGCAAACCCTACAGTCGAATGTTATTGACCTCCTGTGGTGCAGGTATTGGTGTATCCTTACCCCCACTGGTTACCCATGATGGTTAGAGGGCAAACTAAAGGGGTTTGAAGACTAAAGCTCCGGGGGGTGGAATGGATGGGGGTTGGTGGACTGGCCTGACTTCTGGCTGCCTGTTCCATGTGGTCTGTGGTAACAGTGTCCTCGGCTACGAAAACACTGCAAAACTTACTGGACATGGTGGTTGGGAGTGTAGAGAAAGGGTTGGAAACCCTTTATGTTGGTATGAAATGGGAAGAAGTCAGACATGGTTGTTGAGTGGCCATAGAAAGGCCCAAGGGTCTGGCTGTAGCCCTACTGTCCTTGAAACCCTTCAGCGCTGAGTCTGCCTTCTCACCAAACAGATAGGAGACATCAAAGTGCATGTCCATGAGCAAAGCTTGTACATCTCCATTAAAAAGCCAGTGGTTCTCAGCCAGGTGTGGTGTCTAAGGGCCACTGGTGAGGAAATCGTTCTGCCCTGCTAGTCAGTGTATCAGGCACACATTTTATGGTGAACTTGGCTGCATCTCTCTCATCAGCAATTGACTGAGATAGTATGACTTGGGTCTCCTTCAAGGCAACAGGCAGCACCTGCCGACCCAAGTCCCAGATTGGCCCAAGAGGTATGCAGAGTTTACTAACCACAATGCCTGGCTGGCAGAAGAAAACATCCTATTACCATAGGCACCCAGCCTTTTGAATTCCCTATCCATTTGGGTGGTAGGAAATGTGGCAGGGTTAGTTTTGGACATAAAGGCTTGGACCACGTAGCTATCCGAGTTGGGGAGCTGTGTAGGGTGCTGTGTGGGAAAACAGGGGTTCCCTGTGGCAGGACTTGGGCAGTAGGCAATCAGTGCATGGCTTGGACTAGGCCCGAGAAGGACAACTGTAAGGGGTTCATTAGATTAGAGTATTGGTTCTGCGGGGCCAGCTCCCGGCTGAAGCAGCTCCGTCAAGATATTTGTCTTGACTGTCACTGAGAGCAGCGTAAGGTCAAGGGCCTCCCTGTCTTGCTGATAGAGGAAGAGAGGGTGCCTCCGGGCACACCCTATATTATATGCCAGGTGCGGTTGCTAGAGTGATATGCTGGGCTCCGTAGGCACATTAAGATATATATTAAAATTAGAGACTTTAAGAGACGAAGCGTCTCAGTGCACATTCAATAGGAACCATTCAAAAGCCCTTGAGGTGTCACAATGCACTGTTACACTTTTGCAGTCCTGGCCTCCAGTGCACCTGAAGCTCTTTTTAAAACATATGATGCAGAGAATAAGCTATGAAATGCACAAAGAATATTGTATCTAATTAAAGCATTACAAAACCTTTTCGGAAAAAATAGTATTTAAAACCCCTGAACATTATCTACAGTTTCAGCACAGTGTAAGGCGCTGTATCCTTTTTTGGCGATTGGGTGTTCTCCATTTAAAAAATGATTCTGCCAGATGAGACGCCCCAAATAATTCTCTAGGCAAATGTGACTTGTGCAATGGTGGAACACAAGATCTGTACCATGTATTATTAATTTGTCAGAACCCGATATAGGTAAAGGCTAGGCGGCGATATATAAAACCAATCCGTTTAAGACAGAACGCTATTTTAGCTCTAGATCTAATCATGGTGTGTGAGTCTCTCCCAAATGAATTTGTTTCTTATAACTTGTTAAAGTTTTTAAAGAGTTTCTTTAAGTTATTTTAAAGAAAAAGTGCACAAATGTAATAGTTTTTACATTTGTATGTTGTTCGTACTGACCACAAACTATTTTCTATGCCTTTCCTTATAAAGAGTTTTAAAAATGTTTTTAATAACATAATCTAACATAATCCAACACTTTCTATTTTAGACACTCGTATTTGTTGACCTCTGTTGAGGTCTGAATCAAATACAATTATTTGTCATTATTTGTCATTTGTATGGTGGAAGTAGAACTAGGCAGGATGGGGCATTGCATGGGAGAATTTTTGTCCCAGGGTTCTAAACAATTGTAAAGAGCAGGGGATGGCCGGGGTTGTTGGGGAATGGTTTATATTGCCTTTTTAGATTCGAAATGGTAGTAAGCCATAGCTGTAATTGTGACATGCCTATGTACCTTGTATCATCAAAACTATAAATTAAAATATATATCGTTTTAAAAGGTCTAGGAGCTTAGCTGCCCTCCACATCTCACGAGGCACCCTCCTCAATAGCCACAGTAGATGAAACGCCCAGGCCAAGGTCTGGGGGTATCCAGGCCACTGGCATCATCCAGTTCCTCATACCAGATGTCCTCAGGATCTTCTGTTTGATAGCCATAAGGGTCCGCAAATCCCTCCTATTCATAAACCAATAAAGACCTATCTTAGCAATAAGCCCCTGGCTCTGATATCTGAAGTTTACCCCTGGTGGACTGCCGTAGTGGACAACACCTTCTGTATCGGATTCAGGAATGATGATGAGGTGGTGCCACTGCTGGGCGTTGGTGGAGCTGAGGGTGTCAGCACTGGAGCAGGTGACATGGAAGGGCGAGGACGCTTGACTGGCAACGCTATAGATCTGTAGCTGGATCCCTGGGGCCCGACTAAAGCAGAGGGTGAACCTGCCATTGGAAGACCAGTCGGGCCTCTCCCAGACACCAATGGGCCTCAGGCACACCAGAGGGGTCAAGCCGCCCGAAGATGAGCTACATTGCCTTGTTAAATTCTTTCAGTTGGGCGGGAGTCGCTCTGTCTCCTGGAAACTCAGGAAGCCTCGGAGATGGGCCAGGCTCCACAACAGAGCTAAGCGTTGAGTTCTGACAGCCTTGCAACTCATCCGGACACTTACGTGCCAAAGGCAAAGAACTCTTTGGCTTCTTCTTTTTCTCGTGGGACTTACCCGACTTCCTTAAAGGCTTGGAGTGGGACAATGATCAAGGGGTACAACTGCGCCAGTGATCTTGGTACCTTCCTCACAACCAAAATCTCAAGCGTTGCAGAGTTGTTAGACACTGGGCAGCAAGGTGCTTGAGGGACTACTCCCTCGGTGCCTTGGGATGCATGGTGCAGCCATCCTTTCATATAATCACGTTGTGGTCCTGCTCAGTACATCAGAGCCGAACCAAGTGCAGGTCTGTCACCGACATCTGCTGGTGACAGGCACAGCAAGGTTTAAAACCTGCCTTTCGGGAGGACATCCTACACACCAGGAGACAAAGTCTCAAAAGTTCTTTGACAAAAAATTCAAAACGGATCTGCGCTGACTGGCATGGAAAGAAAAGAACTGGCATCAGTGCACTGGGATGGTGCCTATATATAACAGCACACGTCACTTCCAGCACAGACAATGTCACTTAGAGCCGAACTATGCTACCTACCGGCATGTAGAGGTACGGCTCACCAAAAGTTTCCGGCTCCAGCCTGACACCTGGGAAATATTCTAAGGTAGGGAATCTGTGGCTAGAAGTTTCAATCAGATATTCACAACTTTTGTGAGCACATCTCTAGCCTTCACATTCATCATCCAAACTCCTTACATACAACCCTCTCTACTCATGCGGCATCCAACCACACCAGGATGTTCCAGCTAGCAATCCATTAAATAAGGCAATAACGCTCCAAGACCACACTAGTGGCACCTCTGCAAATAGCACATAACAATAACATAGCACAGGTCATTTTCAGTAAGGTGGGAAGAAAGATGTGCACAATATCTCTTTGCTCCTGTCCTATGTGTCCATATAAGTCAGTGCGCGCGTCCCGGGGAAGTATGAGGTCACCTGAGTGTGGGGCACTCTGGAGAGGAACAGCGGTACCCCAGCACATATCCATGCTGGTGTGGATACTTGTGAAGATTATTGGCTACTAAATGTCTTGAACGTCTCTGTAGAAAGTCAGTTCAAAAAATTGCAAAGCAAAGACTTCAAGTAATGTAAAGCAGAGTTTGAAGGTTTATATTATTTCCACAATAGAGACCCACAGCAGTTCCAGTAACAGTCAGGCACAGTAATAATAATGCATAACAAACATTCTGGATTACAGAATCCTGTCTACATAACATTCTTATTACAACTTTTAAAGGTACCCAATCAAAATCAACAAGAGAGAAAGGGCATGGAGGTTCACTCTTATACCCCTATTTCTAGTAACCTAGATCAACAAAAGAGTGAAGCGAAAAACATATAAAGGGACCTCATGCTGGACGTCCGAGATACAAAAGAACGATAATACATACATAGGGGAATGGGACACAGACAAGTGGTTTTTAAGAACCCTCACTCACCACCTGGTGGTGACATGCTTCATCACCGGGTTCCCACTGGAAAGCCAGAGTGTCTTTCCAGTGTGCTTCAACGCCTGATTACAGCGGAGCCTGTGTGTGTGATGTAATTAGAATGTTCATGAAGGCATGCTTTGAATAAGTGGTCAGCAGGACTCTGCTCCCGGTGGAGCCTTCTTTACCATTCTAATTGTTATGAATAAATATACTTAACGACACATCTGGCTACTGAGTTACTTAACAACAAGAGCCCGTTCTTTGATGTAAAAGTGGTCCCTGGGGTAAAATAATGGATGTTTTAGATAATATTACAGACTATTAATGTGTGATGCTATGCATACAAACCAACCGCATTTTCTGTATTCTGCCTTGTCTTTTGTATGATGAATTTGTCATGACCTGATCTATAGTAAAAGCCCTTGGGAAAAAAAGAGATAAAATTGCTAAAAATATATATTTTTTTAAAATGCCACTGTGTTGGGGATTTTGCAGACTTCCGGAAACAGAGAGCTCCAGATCTTGGGGGCGAGCCCAAGAAGGCTCTGAGTCTTGTTTTCTTTTTGCGTAAAGTCTGCGGTTTGAGTAGCAATGAGGTAGCACTTCTGGAAGGTCTGCTACCACCTGATAATTCCAATTTTGAGTCTGATATCCAGGTGTTTTGAAATGGAGGGCTTTCTGAGTCAGACTAGCAATCTTTAGTTGTATTCTTGCTTTGTAGGGTAGCCACTTTAAAGATCTTAAGGCTGGGGAACTGTGCTTGTTTCTTTTAGTGTCAGTGATCAGCCTAGCAGCGGCATTCAGTGTGTTTCAACTACTGGCTTTCAAGCTCCATTAAGTTTGAAAGAAGAGTACCAGACCCACTTTTGTCTTCCTTGTGTCAACCCAGAACTGTCAAGGAGCAGCAGGATAAGCATAGGGTTGTTTTCAGACTTACATCAGTGGTGGAGCCAAAAAGCTGAATCATCATGTTACCGGGTTGCATTTTTCCCTCGTGTGCGTGCAAATTCTACTGGTGAGGAAAGTGAAATGTATTCACTCTGAATACAGGAGCATTCCAGAGTGCATGTTCCGGTACTAAAACAAGCTTATTGTACTAGCCAGTGCAGCAAAGGAGTCTCAAAGAATCACAAAAAAGATCTTCCATTGCCACTGGAATTATGCATTTTCTACATAATGACGGATATGCTGTAATTGCTACATATTCCATCATCTAGATATTAACAAACCAAAATTGTTTCTAGGTGAAACAGATCAAAAGTCACAAAAATGCTCCCACAAGAGTTGCCACTCAGTGACAGCCGTTCTCCATGCAGGAACAGGTCATCTTTGCTTTGCTGATTGTTGCATTTCTGTGGAAAACTGATACAATTTAGATAAAACCTCTGAAGGGGCTGTGCTAACACTGTAAAAAAAGACAAAATGATGATGTAACCCTGCTACAAAAGACTGGCGATAAACCACATAATATGTCTCTTCTAACCACAGAATTCAGTGAACCCTGTCTCATTAGGAGTTCCTTCCCTCCAGCATAATTCAGGTGGCCCTAAGGCTTAGAGGGAATTACTCATGTGGTCGCATTTCAAGACAATATTCATTAGTAGGAACACGCTTGTGAATGTTGCAAATCTGTCAAAGAGAAAGAGTTAACACTGATAATAGAAAAGTGTAAATTCATTTACCCTGAGATTGAGTCCTGGGCTATTACACTACACATTTGTGAATTAAACCTCAACACAGTTATTTTATACAAATGCAATCCTAGATGTCTGAGCACTGGAATCTAAGGAACATTCAAATGGGCTCCTCAATTATTTTTAAAAAACGTGAAAAAGCTATGCCACACTTGTTCACTTTTTCAGAGCCATATTAAAGAAGAATGTAAAATTTTCTAGGGGTAATTTTTTTAATGAAGCGTTTGAGATTCTCTAGAAAGAAAAAGACCAGGATCCTTTCCTTCAGTTCAATGGTAAGGGTTTGGATTGCATCATGGCGGTGGATGTTAGCAATACAGGCATTGGTACAGGAAGGCACTATGGCAGTGGATGCTAGTAATACAGGCATTAGTACAGGAAGGCACTGTGGCAGTGGATGCTAGTAATACAGGCATTAGTACAGGTAGGCACGGTGGGAGTGGATGCTAGCAATTCAGGCATTAGTGCAGGAGGGCACTGTGGTAGTGGATGGTAGCAAAACAGGCATTAGTACAGGAGGGCACTGTGGCAGTGGATGCTAGCAAAACAGGCATTAGTACAGGAGGGCACTGTGGCAGTGGATGCTAGCAATACAGGCATTAGTACAGGAAGGCATGGTGGCAGTGGATGCTAGCAATACAGGTATTAGTACAGGTAAGCAAGGTGGCTGTGGATGCTAGCAATACAGGCATTAGTACAGGAAAGCACGGTGGCAGTGGATGCTAGCAATACAGGCATTAGTACAGGTAAGCAAGGTGGCGGTGGATGCTAGCAATACAGGCATTAGTACAGGAAGGCACTGTGGAAGTGGTTGCTAGCAATACAGGTATTAGTACAGGAAGGCACGGTGGCAATGGATGCTAGCAATACAGGTATTTGTACAGGAGGTCACGGTGGCAGTGGATGCTCGCAATACAGGCATTAGTACAGGAGGTCACGGTGGCAGTGGATGCTCGCAATACAGGCATTAGTACAGGAGGTCACGGTGGCAGTGGATGCTAGCAATACAGGCATTAGTACAGGTAAGCAAGGTGGCTGTGGATGCTAGCAATACAGGCATTAGTACAGGAAGGCACTGTGGAAGTGGTTGCTAGCAATACAGGTATTAGTACAGGAAGGCACGGTGGCAATGGATGCTAGCAATTCAGGCATTAGTACAGGAGAGCACTGTGGCAGTAGATGCTCGCAATACAGGCATTAGTACAGGAGGTCACGGTGGCAGTGGATGCTAGCAATACAGGCATTAGTACAGAAAGGCACTGTGGCAGTGGATGCTAGCAATGCAGGCATTAGTACAGGAAAGCATGGTGACAGTGGATGCTAGCATTACAGGCATTAGTACAGGACGGCACTGTGGCAGTGGATGCGAGCAATACAGGCATTCATACAAGAAGGCACAGTGGCAGTGTATGCTAGTAATACAGGCATTAGTACAGGAAAGCATGGTGGCAGTCGATGCTAGCAATACAGGCAATAGTACTGGAAGGCACAGTGGCAGTGGATGCTAGCAATACAGGCATTAGTACAGGAGGGCACTGTGGCAGTGGATGCTAGCAAAACAGGCATTAGTACAGGAGGGCACTGTGGCAGTGGATGCTAGCAAAACAGGCATTAGTACAGGAGGGCACTGTGGCAGTGGATGCTAGCAATACAGGCATTAGTACAGGAAGGCATGGTGGCAGTGGATGCTAGCAATACAGGTATTAGTACAGGTAAGCAAGGTGGCTGTGGATGCTAGCAATACAGGCATTAGTACAGGAAGGCATGGTGGCTGTGGATGCTAGCAATACAGGCATTAGTACAGGAAAGCACGGTGGCAGTAGATGCTAGCAATACAGGCATTAGTACAGGAAAGCACGGTGGCAGTGGATGCTAGCAATACAGGCATTAGTACAGGAAGGCACGGTGGCTGTGGATGCTAGCAATACAGGCATTAGTACAGGAAAGCACGGTGGCAGTAGATGCTAGCAATACAGGCATTAGTACAGGAAAGCACGGTGGAAGTGGTTGCTAGCAATACAGGTATTAGTACAGGAAGGCACGGTGGCAATGGATGCTAGCAATACAGGCATTTGTACAGGAAAGCATGGTGGCAGTGGATGCTAGCAATTCAGGCATTAGTACAGGAGAGCACTGTGGCAGTAGATGATCGCAATACAGGCATTAGTACAGGAGGTCACGGTGGCAGTCGATGCTAGCAATACAGGCATTAGTACTGGAAGGCACAGTGGCAGTGGATGCTAACAATACAGGCATTAGTACAGGAATGCACTGTGACAGTGGATGCTAGCAATACAGGCATTAGTACAGGAAGGCACTGTGGCAGTGGATGCTAGCAATACAGGCATTCGTACAGGAAGGTACAGTGGCAGTGGATGCTAGTAATACAGGCATTAGTACAGGAAAGCATGGTGGCAGTTGATGCTAGCAATACAGGAATTAGTACAGAAGGAAGGCACAGCGGCAGTGGAAGCTAGCAATACAGGCATTAGTACAGGAAGGCACTGTGGCAGTGGATGCTAGCAATACAGGCATTAGTACAGGAAGGCACTGTGGAAGTGGTTGCTAGCAATACAGGTATTAGTACAGGAAGGCACGGAGGCAATGGATGCTAGCAATATAGGCATTTGTACAGGAAAGCATGGTGGCAGTGGATGCTAGCAATTCAGGCATTAGTACAGGAGAGCACTGTGGCAGTAGATGCTCGCAATACAGGCATGAGTACAGGAGGTCACGGTGGCAGTGGATGCTAGCAATACAGGCATTAGTACAGGAAGGCACTGTGGCAGTGGATGCTAGCAATGCAGGCAATAGTACAGGAAAGCATGGTGACAGTGGATGCTAGCATTACAGGCATTAGTACAGGACGGCACTGTGGCAGTGGATGCGAGCAATACAGGCATTCATACAAGAAGGCACAGTGGCAGTGTATGCTAGTAATACAGGCATTAGTACAGGAAAGCATGGTGGCAGTCGATGCTAGCAATACAGGCATTAGTACTGGAAGGCACAGTGGCAGTGGATGCTAGCAATACAGGCATTAGTACAGGAATGCACTGTGACAGTGGATGCTAGCAATACAGGCATTAGTACAGGAAGGCACTGTGGCAGTGGATGCTAGCAATACAGGCATTCGTACAGGAAGGTACAGTGGCAGTGGATGCTAGTAATACAGGCATTAGTACAGGAAAGCATGGTGGCAGTTGATGCTAGCAATACAGGCATTAGTACAGAAGGAAGGCACAGCGGCAGTGGAAGCTAGCAATACAGACATTAGTACAGGAAGGCACTGTGGCAGTGGATGCTACTAACACAGGCATTAGTACAAGACAGCACTGTGGCAGTGGTTGCTAGTAATACAGGCATTTGTACAGGATAGCAGAGGGGCAGCGGATGCTAGTAATACAGGCATTAGTACAGGAAGGCACTGCGGCCGTGGTTGCTAGTAATGCAGGCATTAGTACAGGAAGCCACTGTGGCAGTGGATGCTAGTAATACAGGCATTAGTACAGGAAGGCGCTGTGGCAGTGGATGCTAGTAATACAGCCATTAGTACTGTGTTGTGTCATCAGCAACATCCTAATGAATAGATATGGGACGTGGCTCTGGAACATTAGGTGGGGCTGCAAAACACTATTCTGTAGTAAAGAAAGGACTTCAGCCTTGAACTGGGCTACAGAACATCACTATGTGTTTCTGGGGTGTTAAATATCAGTCCTCCGAGCTGCTCATAAGCCTTCAGTTAGTGTATTCTCACTGTTAAGGGGAAAATGCTTACATAAAAACTTTCCAGATTTGTGGCAAAACTCAAGACTTTCCACCTGTTTATTTAAACCTGGTAATAACAACCCTCATGCTGATTGTATGTCTGGTCCCTGCCTTTACAGACATGGTTGAACTTCAGCATAAAGTATTGTGTATACATATCTATATGTACAAATGATGCATATGAGAGAATGAGTTTAGATTTTGCATAAAGGTATCTCTGCGGATGGGTCGTGTAAGGAAATGGAGTTGGTTGTTGCCCGTAATTTGGCAATCAGGGCTGGCCTATGGAACTCAAACTCCAAGGTAATGTATGCTTGTTTTGTAAAGTTCAAGTGGATTTGACCATGGAAGGGAGAATACTATTGAGATTGACCCCTCAGCTTGAAAAGATGTACTGTGGTGAAAAGTTGTGAGGGCAGCTCTGCAAATCTGGGGAAAAACGGAGAATGATGGAACAATATTGGTGGGCAATTATGGATGATATGATGGACAGATGATTCTAAGTCGTGCAGAGTCAGCAACAAATCTGCCAAACTGCGTTCCACTTTGTCACAACCTATCAACTTACCGAATGGGCCTTGGCGCAAGACTGGTGTGGATGTAGCTGGTCCATTTACCTTTTAGCCAAGGAAGAAGAGCTGAGCATTAGTAGTAGTTATTTACTTCTCTTAGTAGCCAAAGCTGAGGTTGCTACTGATTGTGTGATCAAGTTTGTGGATGATTTTGTCTGTCAGGAGATTTTACCAGAAGACGTTGCAGTCAACAGTCCACAATTTTGTAGAGTAAAGAGGAGGAACTTTTGAGTTGATGTGGCATTCTATACAAGAGGATCATGGCTTACCATCCAAAGGCAAATGGGTAGTAGAGCACTTTAATGAGGCCATCAATGAGTCAATTCAGTTGGATTTGAGATAACGATTGTATGGATAAAAGCTGTGTAGGCCACTCTCTTGTAATACTGTGATATTAATTATTCACATACTGGCTACTTTCATTTTCAACATAAATGGGAGACATAAATTGGGTCATAGTTGTCTCCATGGTGGCTGAGGAACAAGTAAAAAAACTTATCAGAATCAGTGTTTGAAGAGTTAAGAGAGAACGTTATGATCTATAAGGGGAAGATGTACAACTATATGAATAGGAGAAAGTGTTAAGGACATCAAAGTGGGTCAATGGATGAAGATCACACAACCTAAGAAATTGAGGAAAGGCTCTCCAAGTTGGTCAGATCCTGTTAGGGTGAAAGAAGAGTTGCATGGTGTGTTGAGGACTAAAACTGGGTCAGTTTGAAACCCGGGGAGGGTAATGTGTATGATGAGAAGGAAGATTTTGGGTGTCAAGTGAAATCCTCTAGGTTAGATGACAAGGTTGATAATTGTGATGTGTTTGTTGATTTACCTTTGGAGGGCTCATTTGAGTCGCAAAATATTAGGAGAGATGTCGCAGTGCTGGGAGAGTGTGTTAGGTGAAGAAGCGGTTCCTACTAATGGGGTATAAGAATCTACAAGTCAGTGGGAACACTCCTGTGTCAACTGAATATAATTCCTATTTGAGGAAATTACCTGGCTAACGTTTTATGATTTTGTCATGCTTTTTTCTGGGAACGGTGCAGCGTTCTCTTCCTATTATATGTTGTGTGTTGTTTTGCACATTAGTGTTTTGTTCTTGTTTTTTATTATTTATTTTGTTAAAGGGGAAGATGTGTGTTAGTCTTGTTTCGGTTAAAGGTGGCTTAAAGAGGGTTAGACTGGCACATGCTTATTTATGTGTGTGCTTCCCTAAATGTATGGAATGCTTTGTAGGCTGGTGGAATGTGGTGCAGTTGGTGCAGGGAAGACGTGTAATTCGTACCATCACCTCGCTCTCCTGGTTGTTTTTAATTACTACCTTCCAGGTGTCAATGCATGTGTCAATGCAAAACTACATGGTTAGCAAATTATGCTAGCAAATATTTTAGCAGAACAAACCTAGATTGCCACAAGATAGAAAACTCTGGGGCATATTACAAAGCAATAGCGATTATTATCGCTATTGCTTGGTTAGAGACAAACATTTACCGCTGAGCTGCGGCGATTTTTATCGCAGATAAACCTTGGTATTACCAAGGTTTATCGCAAATGTGATAAAAATCGGCCGCAATGCATGAATATCACTGAAAAGTCAGCAATATTCATGCATTACCGAGCTAATGCTCTTAGCCATGTTATCCACCTCCCATTGGATAACATGGCTAAGGACTGCTCAGGGCAGGTGTTAGCTTTTGGAGATATTCGCGCTTAGCGCGAATATCTCCATAAGTTGGCAATAGGAGATAGCGATATTAGCGACTGTTTCCAGTCGCTAAAATCTTGGCACGCCCACTTTGCATGTCATTAGTGATAAATATCACTGACATGCAAAGTGGGGCCCAAGATGGTTACTATCTCCTACTAGCTGTCGCTAACTGGTGTTAGCGACAGCTAGGTAATAGGGAGATAATTTTATCTCCGCTTTCTTGGCTTTTAAAGCTAAAAAAGCGGGGATAAACCCCATTGATAATATGCCCCCATGTTTGTGGCTTTCTTGTAATCTTCAGAAGAATCCAAATGGATCCAGCACTCAATGTCGCCTCAAAAGGCTTTTGCCATAGAGGCCAATTCCCCCGTGATGTGAAAGAGGGCCAGATATACAATTTGATTTTTATCAAAAAGTGGTCACAAAGTACACACTGAATTTTTTGAAACCCAGTGAGATTTTGAAAACCTACCTATGTACTATTAGGAAGTTTGCAAAGTGACCATTTGGAATGGTTTGCAATCTGACCTATCTCATTACTATTCATGCAGTGGGTCACAAATTGCAACTCACTCCAACTGATGGCCATCACAGGGATGGTAGTCAGCTGAGGTCATCAGAATACTGAGTGCATTAATAAAACACTCATGAATCACATACAAAGGGTGCGAGACGAGAGGGAATGAGGAAAATGAGCAGTAGCAATGCATGCCATGTTGGTGACGACTAATGATATAGAACCTTACCTACTGCCCATCCCTTCTGAACAGCGTTTTTACTTGATAAGGTTTCATCTCAGCATGGCACTTTTTCTGGTATCATATCCAGCATCCGCCCACTGCAAAAGTGATTGGGAACCTTGTACATGTGGTTCACACACGGCTCAGTCACATTTTTCACCTTTTTATTTTTTGTAGACTTTACAGTGCACCTAGAAAATGTATACTTAGGCCACTGCTTAGGATATTAAACCTTAGGCAATGTAGGCCAGTACTGTTGTATTTGTAATTGATACAAACTGAGCTACTGTGTTGTACAGTTTGTAGGAAAGTAGGATCTGCTTCTCATAGTTACCCCTACATTTTGCTTGATGTTTCACTGTTTTTGACTAGTCTGACTGGGATCCTGCTAATCAGGACCTTAGTGAATCTGCTTTCTCCCTTAAATTGTCATGCATGTACTTTGCTACACACTCCAGATTGGATACTGGGGTACCCTTATCAGTCCCTAGTATATGGTACCCATGTACCCAGGGCATAGGTACCCCAGAGGCCTCCCATGGCCTGAAGCATGTATTATGCCACCCATGAGAGGCCATGCAAAATGGAACTACAGGTCTGCTACTGCAACCTGTGTAAGATGGTGCTTGCACCACTTATGACAGATATAGGTTCACTTTATAGGTCACTACACTTAAAACATATAAATCACCCCTATAGCAGGCCTTATCAATCCTGAAGGCAGGGTGCTGGGTTTTTAGTGAGAGGGTGCCACTGCATGAGCAGAGCCCCTCTGCAGCCTTTGGAGACCATTCTCCCTGGTTGTCTGGACTCAGCCGGACATATAGGAAGAGGTGCATTATAAACTCGCTGTAAATACTATCTTGAAAACGGCTGAATGGAAACATATTGTGCTTGGTATCAACAACCTTGGAATCATACCTCCATACCGGTAATTGGTGTGGGAGGTTTGATTCCACCCTTCTGAAGCAGGTTTTGTAGGGTCACTGGTTTATCCGGTGCCAGCCTTCTCGACCCAGTCAGCACAAAATGGATGCTGCCGACCAGAGACACATTTCTGCCCTCCTGCTGCTGAGCCAAGCTCGAGGAGAGGAAGGTAGCACAATAGGCATCCTGTCATGGGGAGGTGTTTCACTGTTACCGAGTGGGAGGAGTTTTGGCCCCACTGTTATCATGTAGGTGGAGTTTCAGCACAGACCAGAGTGTGAGCGAGTATACCGTTTATTAACTTTACGTGTGCAACAAATACTTAACACTCCCCTACGATAAGCCCAAAGCTGCTTGACCACACCTCAAATAGAACACTTGGGATTATTAAATTAAGCCCTGTAAACCAATGAGGGTTGTCTGGACTTTTTTCGTGGCGTTCCCCTACAGTGGCTCACTACGTAAAAAGCCTGCTTTCTACATTGGTGGTCCAGCAGTGGGATAGAAGACTTTGTCATTAGTCAAAAATATTTTTACGAACTTTAGATTTTTTTCAAATATTCTAATCTGAACTGTTAGGGCCATGTGTTAAATCCCCAGTCCATTGCTGTTAGAAATTTGAAAAGTGTAATAGATATTTAAGCTTTAAATGTCTTTTAGAATTTTTTTCTCCATTTTCCTAAAGAGGTCCCAACTATTCAAAATATATTTGGCACAGAGGAGATAGTACAGGAACTCAACCTGACTCCTTATCTGCAGCTTATTATGCGGCAATTATGGAACCTCTGTAAAGCCAGCAAAATTAAAACTTGCTTAAAGCCTACAAAAGCAAGCCTCCAGGAGGCTCTTGCAGAATTCGATGCAGCCCAGTTGGAAAAACAGTCCTGACACTCTTGAAGAAGAAGTGGACAGTGACCAAGAGACTTTTATCAGTACTCCAGGGGATAGGTCCCCTACCTACACCACAGAGGATGAGGTAGCAGGCAGACCCCTCTATCCTAAAAATGTTCCTGGAGTGCCTTCTGCAGGAACCTGGCTATTTATGTAGTGCTACAAATGTAGGGGTACACCAAGCAAATAGTCCAGACAACCCTTATTGGTTTACAGGTGCCTACTTTAATAATTCCAAGTGCTCATCTAGTGGTAGTGTGGGCGAGCAGCTTAGGCTTATCAGAGGGGAGTGTTGAGCATTTGTTGTACTCACAGATTTAATAAATGAGAGACACTCAAAAAGAGATCCGAGTCCAATTCAGAAAAATAACACAGATGTTTATATAATTTTAATCAAAATCTTCGGGATCAGGTGAGGGGGAACTTGGGGACAAGTTCGGCAGAACTCAATGTGTTGGCTCCAAGGAGATGCAGGCAGATGTTTTGTAGTTGGGCCGTGTGGGTTGAGTGCAGAGGTGCTGACTAGCTGGTCACTTAGTGTTAGAGGCTCTTACGGTTCTTGGTCCCGCTGAGGTGGGAAAAGTAACATAGCAGGGCGAGTCTCGGTGTGGATCTTGGCTCCCCTGAAGCTTCTCAACATGCAGGTATGTTTTTTCCTGCGGTGGTGTTAGGATTAAACCCAAACAAGTCATGGTGGGCATGAGTTGCCCGGTAGTCAGGATATTGGTGCAGGGGGGCTCTTGGAGAGTCTGGCATGTCAAATTTCAGCAGAGAGAAGGGGCTGACCTCTTAGACCCTCAGGAACTCCCTCCTGTCATGCTGCTCTTTTGGTGGCCCCGATGGCCAACAGCATGGGTTACCAGACAGATGCTTTTGATGCCTGCAGCCCTGTACCCCAAGAGAGATGCAGCTAAGTTGCATAAGTTGCTGGATGGTCCTCCACAGCTTTGGGAGCATGCACAGCTTCTGGACAAGTCAGTCAGTTCAGTTGTCGAGGTTCTAGCAGCAAGGCAGGGTTTGATGCCAAGTCCTGTTAACATCCTCCGTTCTTACAATGACTGCTCTTCTTTGACGTTCATTCTGTCCCCAGTAGATGTATCTGAGTTCCTGATGTCAGAGGGCCACCTGAATGTTGAATTTAAGGGTGTTAAAGGGAGTATAAGGTAGTAGCCGATGGGCTACCAACAGCTGGTGTGACTACATCCCTTATAAGACCACTTCCTATGGAGAGTAGTCTTAAACATGACCCAGAGTTTGTACTTTCACCAAAAACAAGATGGTAAAACGCTTTTTTGAGTGTCCATTTCAGATGGCCCATTTGTGCCCAACCTGATAATGTAACAAGCCTACTGACTATCTAAATTTCCCACTCGCTCTAGTGCTAGTGCAGGGAGTGGCTTTTTACAGATCTGGAGGAAGCCGGAGTCACATATCAAAGACGGCAGAGGCTTTGTAGCCTCTGGCCTTGATATGCTAATTAACTTTCCACCCTGCTGGAGGAGGCATGATCACCATCCTCTGAAGCAGACATTGTTCCTGACCTCTGAGAGCATTGGTCTCCCAAGAGAGGTTCAGAAATGTATCTGCGGTGGCAGGCTGGAAGGTTTCAGGGGAACCTCTAAGGTGCCCTCTGGGTGAATGTCACAATAAATACACCGCTGGCATCAGTATGGTTTTATTAAGATGAGGTGTTTGATACCAAACATCATTATTTTTAGTTAAGCCCTTTTGTAGCTTGGTAACTTGCAATCACCAGTGCTCAGTACAGGTGGCTTCCTGAACTCCTGCAGTGTAGTGGCAATGGAACTAGACATCACAGGGGTATATCTGCTCATGTAGATATGTCCTCACATAAATTATAATGCACCCTGCCTTAGGGCTCTAAGGCCTGCTGTAGAGGTGACCTACATATAATATATGCAGCATGCATGGGCATGGCACACAGGGAGTGTGCCATGTTGTGTTTTCAAAATGGTTTGCACCATTTCATACACTGACAGTATGTATGCAATTTGTGTGTGGGTCCTTTAGTGTGGCATAATACATGCTGCATCCCTTAGGGACCCTATTTAGTACCCCTACCCTATTTACATGGATTACCATTTACTAGGGACTTACAGGGGGGCTAAAGTCGTGACAATAGGATTACAATTACACATTTACCTGTTTGAAGGAAAAAAACACTGGCTCTGGGGACCTGGTTAGAAGAAACCCAGTTCACTTTCAGTCGAAAAGCATCTGTACTAGGGCAAAAAATGGGTCTGACCATGTCAAATGGAGACACTTTCCTACGCCTTCCCATCTGGGGATAGGTCATGTCACATAGAAGAACTAGATGATCAATAGGTATTTCTTAAGAGATTAGTCATAAGAGTAGCTCTAGAAGCCAACATCCTAGCTAGAGAAAGAGAGAGGGCCGAGATGGGTCTAACACCCATGGATGGTGGCAGCAAAGTAAATAAGGAGATAGAGGAAACTTTTGACTCCATAATCCCCAAAGGGATTTTTCCCAAATATGTGGAGGGTGATGACATCACAAAGAGGTTTACAGCCTTTTGAGAGTGCTTGTAAAATAAGGACGTTACACCAACTCTGAAATTCTCTAATGTGGGAGTTATTCTCAGGAAAATGCATGGATAGACTCCTGACACTTAATGAGGAAGATGCTGAGTCCTATGACCTCATGAAGGATACCCCAATTGAGGGCTTTGGATTCACCACTGAAGAGTACAGGATCAACTTCAGGGAAGCTCACAAAACCTTTAATCAGTTCTGGGTAGATTTTCTTAACTTCTCAGTCAAAACCCTAGGTGGTTGGTTGAAAGGCAGTAAGGTGCAAGATTATGATGGGCTCTATAATTTGATAATGAAGGAGCATCTGCTAAGTAATTGTACTTCTAAAAACCTGCATCAGTACCTAGTGTACTTAGGGTTTGACTTTTCTCAAGAGTTGGGGAAGTAGGCTGGCCATTGGGTTAAAGCAAGAGTGTCCAGAAAGACTCTGGGTGGGGGGGGGGGGGGGGGGGGTGACCAAAAGAAAGGCTTAACTGCTCCACCCATGGGAAAGATGTGGGACACAAAGGGGAAACCCCAAAGAAGGCCCCTAAACATCGGTTCACGAGGATGGGCCAAAGACTCTTCCCAATTTAAGGGTAGGTACGAGGGTAAAAACTTAGTTTCTAAGAAGGCTTGGTGTCATCTCTATAAGCAGAATGGTCACCAAACTGGGGCCTCTACTTGTCCCAAAAGGGTTACCACTAGTCTAGCATCCACAGGGGTTGCTAGTCTCAAGATGGGATTCTTGGTGTGCCATTACAAGGCCAAATCGAACACTAAAGCTTTTTTTTTTCTCGGTGGGTGGATTTGGCTATCCTAGCTGTTTGGCTCAGTAACCAGGAGACATACAGACAGAAGACACTCATAATTGGTAAAAAAGAGCTCTTGGAGTCTGGAATAATGATTCAAACCTCCAGAAGAAAAGCCAGGAAGGCTGTGAATCCAACATCTGAAAAGACACAAGCTCAGGTCCCCACTCCTCAGGAAGAAGACCTGTGAACCCTTGAGGAAACTGAGCCTCCGGAACTTGGGCCTTACACTGTAGAGCTCCTAAGACCAAGGTTACCCTCTAGGAAAGGTCTGTGCCAGGGACAAAACAACATGTCCCTCTCCTGAGAGCCTGAAACAGCAAGCTGCCGCACGGAAAAGTGGGGATGTCTGTGATTCCCACAGGACGTATTGGGAGGAAGGGCTTTAAACTAAAGCCAGAGATCCCAAACCTGGTGCCACTAGGAGAGTGTAGTGCCTCATTTGTAAAGGGAGTTTCTACTCACTTTGTCCCATGACATCTCTCTAGCTGGGCATCTAGGCCAGACTAAAACATGGAATGGTTGGTTGCCCACTTTTTCTGGCCAAACATGTCCCAGAAAGTCAAGGAGCTCTGTATTTCCATTGTTACCTATTAAGTCAGTGGCAAGACAGTTTACAAACTAAAGACTCCCTTAATCCCACTACCAGTGGTTCCTTTTGCAAGGGTAGGGGTTGACATTGCTGGCTTCCTGGACCGTCAACCAGCTTCAGGCAACAGTTTTATTCTGGTAATCATGGATCACACCACCAGATTTCCTAAGATTATTCACCTTAAGACTGGCACTGCTGCTGAAGTTTCAAGGCCCCTCTTCAGCATTTATTTTCCTAGAGTGGGTTTCCCCAAGGAGGTGGTTTCAGACAGAGATAGGAACTTCATGTCTGCCGAACTCAAAGCAATGTGGGCACAGTGTGCAGTAACATATAAGTTCACCACCCCATATCATCCACAAACAAATGGCCTTACTGAGAGGTTTAACAAGACCATGAAAGGCATTATTGTGGGACTCCCTGACAAACTCAGGAGGAGATGAGATGTCCTATTAAAATGCATGTTTTTTGCCTACAGAGAGGTGCCACAGAAGGGAGTGGAATTTAGTCCCTTGGAACTTCTGTTTAGCCATCCTGTTAGAAGTTGACTGAGTCTGGTTAGGGAAAGCTGAGAGAAGCCTCTCAAAATAGTATTTGTGCTTTGCTTTCGCTCAAGGATGGCTGAGTACATAGAAGAAAAAAATCACAACCTTGAAGTAAGCAGGAGCTACAGATGCAATAGTGTGACCAAAAGGCTGCACTGGTTGAGTTTTGGCCAGGGCAGAACGTATGGGTATTAGAACCTGTGGCAACTAGGGCCCTCCAGGACAAACTGTTTGAACCTTACCCTATCCTTGAGAAAAAAAGGGGAGGTCACCTACTTGGTAGACCTTGGCACTTCCAGGAAACCCCTGAGGGTTATCCATGTGAATCACTTTAAACTCTTTCATGACAAGGCTAATGAAGTCAGTCAGTAAATAGGCTTTATTTCGATAAAACATATCTTTAAAAGCATTACATAGAACAACAAGTTAAAAGCCACAACATATAAAATACATCCACAAATCAGTTAAAATAGTGCACATAACATCAATAAAATACTTGAGAAGGTCTAGCTACAATGACCATAATTAAACAATTTCATTAAGCCTTTTGAATCTGATCGACCAAGCCCATCTTAAAAATGTTGACAGACCACACACGAACAAAGGCCGGGTGTCGGACGTCAAAATTCGCAGTGCGACTATGTGGTGTCTGGTGCCCAACTCCCTACACAATGGTTTTAGCCACCTAGATCTCGGGGATTTATAAGCTGGGCATTCAAATAGGAAGTGGGCAACAGACTCGGCTCTAGACGTACAAAATAAGCAAAAGGGTGAAGTTTGGGCCGGGATTTTCCAGCGTGCAGCCAATTCGCCCACTGGGAGCATGCCTACTCTATACAGAGCCCTATCTGACGATTTTAAAATTATATCAAGGTAGGGTTCTCGGAAGGCCACGTCCTTGATCCTAAGGAACTCGATGGTTGCTCTACATTGTTTGGGGTCGGAGCTACTCTTATCAGATACCCAGCTCCAATAGATATTCTTAAGGACAGATTTAGGGGGGCAGATCTAGTAACCCAAGCATCCCCGAGTCCCAACTCCCCAAGAAGGAATTTAACGTCCCGCAGCCACCTAGTTTTAGACCAGCCAGGCATCGACAGTACTTCCGACAAACCTTCCGCATAGTTGGCAAGTTCGGGAACACTCCACAGGCGGGCCCAGAGTAATAACGGACGGAGCTGAGCCTGGTCTTTGATTGAAAGGCATCACATATCAAGTAGCAGGGGTAATGTTGGGGTACTTTGGGGAAGAGCCATCAAGTCCTTCAAGAATTTATTCTCAGAACTAGATAGCTGGTCGACGTTATAGGTTACCCAGAGTTCCGCCTCATATAGGGCTGCGCTAACTCCTCTCGCCTTATATATATCTATCACAGGGGCAATGGGTTTGAAAGAGGACGAGCGCTGTTCTTTAAGGAGTGCCCCCACAACCCTTTTGTGGCTTAACAACATCTTCTGAAGATGAGAGTTCCACCCCATAGTGTCAGTTAGACGGATACCTAAATAATCAAATTCCTTGACCCTTTCCAGGGGCACCTGGTTTAGTACAGGAGGCCGTCCGAACTTTTTGGGGGTGTTCAGTACCAAATATTTTGTCTTATCAGTGTTGATTTGAAGCCCCCTACTTATGCAGAAAGACTGACAACTATCCAGGAGGCTTTGTAAACCTACAGGGGATTTAGAGATCAGGAGGGTGTCGTCAGCGAATAGGAGAGTTGGTATTCTCTTGCCCGCCAGGGATGGAGCGTCAGATGGATTTTTCAAAAGGTGCTCCACCACTCCATTCACATACAATGAGAACAGAGTGGGGGCAAGGACACATCCCTGGTGGACGCCCCTATTCACTGGCATTCTAGCAGTCTTCTGACCCTGCGTACCCCACCTCATCTGCGCAAAGTTTCCAGTATGGAACTTCACCAGTAAAGACCTGTTCTCAGGACACCCCGCGCCGCACGGCCACCAGCTATGTGTGTGTCCCTTGCCTCGCTGCTGCCCATAGCCGTCTCCGTGCTCCCCGCCCCTATTCCGCACTTTGAGTGCATGTGTCTCTGCCTTCTGAATTAACCTTGTTTTGGTTCTAGTACTGTGTTTTTTTAACTGTTTCCTTCCTCGTGTGCCCATCACTGCCCTCTATTTTAACCCAAATTGCTTTATCTGTATTGTTCCTCGTGCATGTCTTATTTTCGCGGCATTGCTGTTCAGCCCCCTATGCCCGCCCCGCTCCCCGCTTCCCGCCGCCGTCCATCGGCCATGCCCCCTTTCTGTTCTGTGCCCTCCCCGCTCCCACCTCCCAGCTGCTCCTCCCTCCCTCCCACTTGGCCATATATGGCAACCGCACGTACGCGCAGCAGTCACGCGCAGCGGGCGCGCCGATTGTGCGTCAAAGGTAAGCCCGTCCGCGCCTGGACCGCGCCCAGCGCCAGGACCACTGGCCCCCACCGACGCAAGACGAACCGAAGGACCTACGACGCCGCCACCCTCAACGCACTCAACACCAGCCAAAACCCCGCCTGCTGCCGAGCCGCTTTCAAACGCTTCCACGGACCCTTCACCTGCACTACCTGCAAGTTCACCTGCCTCCGAACCTGCACCGCACCCGCCAAGCCAAGCACCAGCAACCATCACCTCAAGTGCATCCAGCTCAACACCCGCTCCGTCCACAGACACGCCGTCGAACTCTGGAACCTGCTCGACACAACATCATCAGATGTCGCGTTCCTCACTGAAACTTGCATGAACGCCTCCTCAGCCCCCGACATCGCCATCGCCATCCCGGATGGAGACAAGATCATCAGTAGGGACCGCGTCAACCAGACCAGAGGAGGAATCGCCATCGTCCACAAGAACACCATCCGCATCACGACCAACGCCAACGACACCTTCACCGCCGCCGAACACCTCCACTTCCAGATCAGCACCGACCCAAAGACGACCCTCAGAGGCACCCTCATCTACAGAACCCCAGGACCACGCACACAATTCAGCGAAGACATCACAGACTTCATCAGCCCACACGCCCTCCCCTCCGCCGACTACATCCTCCTAGGGGACCTCAACTTCCACCTAGAGAACAACAAGGACCGCAACACCGTCGCCCTGCTGGACAACCTCGCTAACCTCGGACTCAAGCAACTGGTGAACACCCACTACGCCGGCCACACGCTTGACCCCGTCTTCTCATCCAGCAAGCACATCACCTTCAACCACTCCACCGGACTTCACTGGACCGACCACAGGTGCGTCCACTTCAGCTTCAGGAAAACCACTACCCACAACCACCCGCAACAGGTTCCCCACAGAAGCTGGAGCAAGATCACCGCCGACCATCTGACCACATCCCTCAGCCAGAACCCACCTGCCAGCACACCGGACCCCAACGAAGCAGCCCGCAACTTCACGCAATGGCTGACAGCCTGCGCCGACGACCTTGCACCACTGAAGAACCATCCCAGCAAACCCAGAGTCAAGAAGGCCCCCTGGTTCACCGACAAACTCAAGGACTCCAAAAAGACCTGCCGCACCCTCGAGAAAGCCTGGCTACTTGACCGGACCACTGACTACATGACCGCCCTCAAACACGCGACCCGCAAGCACCACCAGCTCATCCGCACCACCAAGAAGAAATCACTGAAGGAGCGACTGGACAACAACGCCCACGACAGCAAGGAACTCTTCAGCATCGTCAAGGAGTTCTCCAACCCCAGCACCGGCAACAACGACATCACACCCTCACAAGGCCTCTGCGACTCCCTCGCCTCGTTCTTCCACAGCAAGATTGCCTATATCCACAACAGCTTTGGCACACCACCCTCGCTCCCAACCGTCGAACCAACGCACCCCACCACGACCCTCCACACCTGGACCGCAGTGACCTCCGAAGACACAGCCCGCACGATGAACACCATCCACTCCGGTTCCCCGACTGACCCCTGCCCCCACCATGTCTACAACAAGGCAGACTCCACCATCGCACCCCAACTCCGAGACGTCATCAACACCTCCTTCGACATCGCCACCTTCCCGGAGAGCTGGAAGCATGCCGAGCTCAGCGCCCTACTGAAGAAACCTACAGCGGACCCCACCGACCTCAAAAACTTCTGCCCTAACTCGCTCCTCCCTTTTTCTGCCAAAGTCATCGAGAAGATCGCCACCAGACAGCTTGCCGCCTTCCTCGAGACGAATGGATCCCTCGACCCCTCGCAGTCCGGTTTCAGAGCCAACCACAGCACCGAGACCGCCCTCATCGCAGCCACCGACGACATCCGAGCCCTTCTCGACAACGGGGAAACAGTGGCACTCATCCTCCTGGACCCCTCCGCCGCGTTCAACACTGTCTGCCACCGCACCCTAGTCCAACGCCTCCGCAACACCGGCATCCAAGAGAAGGCATTGAAGTGGATCATCTCGTTCCTCGCTGGAAGAACACAGAGAGTCCGCCTCCCCCCGTTTCGTTCCGAAGCCACCCAAGTCATCTGCGGCGTCCCGCAAGGATCATCACTCATCCCCACCCTCTTCAATGTCTACATGAGACCTCTCGCAGCCATCGCACGACAACACAACCTCAACATCATCTCCTATGCCGATGACACCCAGCTGATCCTTTCCCTCACCAGAGACCACAACACCGCCAGAACCAGCCTCTACGAAGGGATGGAAAACGTCGCAGAGTGGATGAAGAACAGCCGCTTGAAACTGAACTCAGACAAGACGGAAGTCCTCATCCTTGGACCATCACCCTCCGCCTGGGACGACTCCTGGTGGCCCCCAGCCCTGGGCACCGCCCCCAAGCCAACAGACCACGCACGCAACCTGGGATTCATCCTGGACTCCTCCCTCTCGATGAGCAGACAAGTCAACGCCGTCTCCTCTTCATGCTTCCACACCCTCGCATGCTCCGCAAGATCTTCCGATAGATCCCGATCGAAAACAAGAAAGACGGTCACCCAGGCCCTCGTCACCAGCCGGCTGGACTACGGAAACACCCTCTATGCCGGAACCACAGCCAAGCTACAGAAAAGACTACAAGGAATCCAGAACGCCTCCGCCCGACTCATCCTGGACATCCCTCGACGCAGCCACATCTCCAGCCACCTGAGGAACCTGCACTGGCTCCCCGTCGACAAGAGGATCACATTCAGACTCCTCACCCACGCACACAAGTCTCTCCACAACCTGGGCACCAAGTACCTCAACGACCGCCTGACCTTCCACACGCCCACCCGCAAGCTACGGTCCGCTAGCCTCGCCCTCGCCGCCGTATCACTCATCCGAAGAGCCACCGCCAGAGGCAGATCCTTCTCCTACCTAGCGGCCAAGACTTGGAACTCCCTCCCCACCCACCTTCGGCTGACCAAGGACCTTCTCGCCTTCAGGAGACAACTCAAGACCTGGCTATTCGAGCAGTAGCGGCCCCCCTCCCCCAAGCGCCTTGAGACCCTCCCGGGTGAGTAGCGCGCTATACAAGTGTTTTGATTGATTGATTGATTGATTGACAATATATATGCAGGCATCCACAAGTCGGACAGTACCTCCCACAGGTGATCCCGGGGCACCAGGTCAAAGGCAGTCTTTAGGTCAATAAAAGCGAGATAAAGACTGCCTTTGCCTAGTTCGACCACCTTCCAGTATATGAGCAGCAATCTAAATGTCTGCTCAATGGTCCCGGTGCCTGACCTAAAGCCTGCTTGGAACTCAGAGAGAATTTTGTTGTCATCGGCCCACTGAAGCACTCTCCCAAGGACCACCTTTCCTGCCACCTTCTGGGTAGAGTCAATTAGGCTTATGGGACGATAGTTAGCTGGGTCGTCCCGAACTCCCTTTTTGAAGATCGAGACGACCTCAGCTCCCCTCCAAGAGTCTGGGATTGCTGCACTGTGGTAAGTAGCGTTAAGCAAAGAAGAAATGAGCCTCCCCCATTCTTTAAAATTGAGGCGGAGCAAATCCCCCGGTAACCCATCTGGACCTGCTGCTTGTTTGAAACTAGGGATTTTATCACATTCTCCACTTCCTTAGCTGTAAAGGAAAGATCCTCACTCACCCCGGAGGGGCCCAATGGTGGTAAACTAATCGGCCCCTGCCTTACATCCAGGTTGGTAGTATAAAGAAGAGAAAAGTGATCAAACCATGTTTGCTCAGAGATGTTACATGTTATGAGGGTGTCAACAGGCCTGTTCCTAGCCCTTACTAGATCCCAGAAGCCCCTAGAGTCCCTCCCCTCACTAGCTTCCTTCAGGTCGCGCCAGAACTGGTCCTCCCACTCTTTCTTAGCTTCACTAATGGAGAGCTTATATTCCTTCCTAGCAGCACAAATCAACTCAGGTCCCTTGAGTTTAACGGCTTTCAAAAGTGCCCTTTTCGTCATCCGATTCATTGCACCATCAGGATTCAAGCAAGCCGGGCCGAAGACGGCTGAATGACAGAAACCGGTCCCCGGTAGCTTGTTTCCTTCCCAGTATAAGAATTGGCTTGGTAGTTTGGTTTGCCCTGTTCCCATCATGCACTGGGACAGGAACAGACTAATTTGCATGTAGCCAGGTTCTGAGCTGGGATGGTGCAGTGAGCTAAAAAACGGTGATGGATCAAGCCCTGATCTTTGGACTGGGTAAGAGTGGTCTGCTTAATTTAGACACCCTGTTCATCACCACCCCCTTTTCTGAATCTTTTCGTCATCCGACATTTCATGGAATACCACCCCAGATTACCCTTGGGTCTCTGGCACTCCCTAACGGGGGGGTCCCGACTGTGTGTTAGAAATAGCTTTCCCAGGGCATTGATAGTGTCACAAAAAAGTATAAAGATACCTCTGGGGGATCCAGAGAGATAGTGTCAAGCCTGGACAGGGCCGCTACCAAGAGTGCCCCTATGTTCTGAACCTTCCCCTCAACCAGGGCAACCTTGCACCATTTAAGGCACCTCCCACAGTTAGAGGGACAAACTTCTGCAGTTGACCGTAATACAGACGATTCCTGTGGGCCAATTGTAGACGACCACATGGGGTACAAGATCAGAGATAGTGGATTGTGATCACTGTCCGTAGTGGACAGAACTTCCATATCGCACATAAAGCCCCAGAGCTTGAAATCGAGTAGGATGTAATCTATCCTCGACGAATGGCCAACCCTGTTGAACGTGTGGGCTCCACAAGGGTCCGATATTGATCTGCTATTCACCGCCCTTAGACCATATTCCAAAGTTAGGGTATTAAGCTGGATAGCCCGTTGGGACCACCTCTTTATGGGCGATATTGTTAGAGATGGGATACCCCTCCTGGCATCCTCATCAGAGGTACCCAAGATGTCCTCTGCCGCAAGAGGCTCAAAAGTGCAATTGAAATCCCCTGCGACCAGGACATACATGTCATTACTACACTGGCTAAGTTTATCTTCAATCCCAGATAAGGATGGGGATGGTGAGCCACCTTTTGTGCCCCTAGCTTAAATGTTAAATATCTCCAAAGTGCGCCCTCTCTGGGGCCCCCTAACTGATAGTCTTAATATGTCGGGAGAATTAATTTCTCTGTGCCTGATGTAACAGCCCGGAGAAATGCTGACCCATATGAGGAGGCCTCCTGAAGGGCGACCTCTCCCTGTAGGGGGGGGGGGATTGCTGGGACAAAGTACGTGGTGTAACCAACCTTGTAACAAGGCTCCATACACCAGGTCTCTTGGAAGATACAAATCACAAAGGACTCAATAAAGATATTCCAGTCTGGGAGATCTAATTTTCTGGAAATACCCGCTATGTTCCAGCTGACGATCCTCACATCGTTATTCACTATAACTTGCTTTTTTGGAGACTGTGACGTGAACATACTAGGCCCAAATCGGGACTCCAGTAGCCTACCCTCTGACTCGATCAGCTTACAGTTACTCTCTGGTTGGGAATACGAGAGGGAAAGAACTCGGGGGATGAGGAGACCCATGAGGTGCACCACACTCAGACACTTTACAGCACCCAGACGTGTCGGCTACAATAGGTAGCCTCTCGTCAGGAGGGTAAACGCCAAGTAAACAGCCAAGCCCCAACCTGTAGGCTCCTAGGCCTGTATTTGGCATGTGGGACCTAAGGGAGTGGAAATCATAGGGATAAAACCCTCTATCCCTCCCCTCCCAGGTCTGATAGCTAGCATTCTGGGGAGTTGCTGAGTGAAGGTGGAAATAGCTAAGATCGTGAGTGCTAATTCCTATATTACCTAGGCTAGAATGTTGGTTACAGATAAACCTTGCTACCCTAGCATTCCTAAAATTAACCAGAATGCAATCACCTGTCGTATCCTTTGTCCTGTTTCCTACCCAGCTGACCCGTCTGACTTGAAGAACCTGCCCGTCAAATGAGCTAGGCAGAGGTCTATTCTCCCTCAACCAAAACATAGTTTTGTTTTTGAGTTCATCATACGATTCATGTTTACCCGCCTTCTGCTGTGGGACCCCGGTAAGTACCACTACATAGGTCTGACAATCCGGGGGTAGGTTAATGTGGGGAGGGTTAGTAGCTCCCTTCTCAGCCGGGACGGGCATTTTTGATAAAGCAGGTGGATTACAATTTTGGTCCCCTCTTTCTCCCACGCTGTTATTAATGGTATTGCTCTGGGCAGGGAGGCTTTGGCAGGGACCTTTAGTCCCTTTATCCAAGTTCGAAATGCAATTAGTGCTTATTGGGGCATTGGTGTGAGTAAGTCCACCTTGGACAACAGTGCTCGCACACACTTTAACCCCAGGGACTACCCCTGGCACTTTAGGTACCCTCGCCTCTACGGGTGAGAGATCCACCTGGGGGATTTTATTCGCCTCTAGCCCACCCTCCCAGTTTTTAGAATGTAATTTGATTAAAGACTTGAGTGAAAAGAAATGGTCGAGAGTGGCTTGCTCAAATCTATCCAGCCTCTCCTTCAAGACTTTCACTCTTTCAAGTACCGGGAGTATCAAGGATTTCATTAATTTCTCAATTTGGGTGTAAAGTGCCTGCAGTGGGAATAGGCTATGGGTTTACATTCTTTAGCACACTTGGGGTACATAGCGACTGGTCACCAGTTGAAGAGGTCCCTTGAGACCCAGAGGCAATCTACTTCTGCACCGCCCCCAGCCCCATAAGTTTCGCACAGTCCTTAGAGCAATTTTCCCTGAACATCTTGGGGGGTTTAGGATGACTACCCCTTTGATAGCTTATAGCTCTTTTCCTTTTAATAGGTGCTGCTCTAACTCTTTTGACAGCTGCTACCTCTGATTGTACAGGGGGACCCTCAGGGAGAATGTAGTTACCCAAGGGGGCGTGGTACACTGGAGGCAAGACAGGCCCCAATGTTGGATGTGTAACCGAATGCCTGCGGGATTCTAGGGCACTAAGCCTCTCCAGGCTGGCCCTTATGGCACCCGATCTAAGCTGGTCAGCTCCAGGAGTAGCTATATCGGGGAGCTCAGCTGATTGTACAGGATAGGCCGCCAATGCCAAGGGCCCAAGGGAGGAACGTTTATGATTAAGGGGCTCAAGAGAGAGGCGGCGCTCAATGATGGCAATTTCTTTCTCGATAACCGAAAAGGCAAGAGTGATGAACTGGTCCATTGTGCCACTTCCATAGCCAACCCCCCTACATACTCTTCCCAGAACGATTTGTCATTGGCATGGGAAAGCACACTTTGCTATAAGAATCACCCAACAACTGATCTTATGGGTTAGTGTTGGGTACAAGAGCAATAACCTAATACCTGATAGTGTCCAGACTTTAGAGGGGTGGCCCAGGCCAGCCACGGCCAGCCCCGGACAGCCACAGACGGCCCGCCCTTTGCTCTGGGTTAGCCCGGCTGCCGCCCGCGCTCGTCCCGCGACGCGGAGGGAGCGCTGTTGTTTTGTGCGCCTCCGGGTGCGAAAGAGCGCATGTCGGTGGGCGTGGCAGTTACGCCAGGAATTGTGGGGGCTGTAGTCCTCCCTCACTGCGGCCGCTGATGGGATGGTTTGCGGCGGCGGGGAGGACCAACAGCGATGATGTCCGTGAGCTGCAAGAGCTCCTCTGGGCAAAGGGAGCAGGAATAACAACCAGGCAACCAGCAGGTATTGTAAATGATTCCCCTGCTCCACCGAGGAAGCGCCGGTGTTTTGTGCGCCTCCGGGCACGAAAGAGCGTGTGTCGTGGGCGTGGCAGTCATGCCAGGAATTGTGGGGGCTGTAGTCCTCCCGCTCCGTGGCCGCTGATGGGATGGTTTGCGGCGGCGGGGAGGACCAACAGCGATGATGTCCGTAAGCTGCAAGAGTTCCTCTGGGCAAAGGGAGCAGGAATAACAATCAGGCAACCAGCAGGTATTGTAAATGATTCCCCTGCTCCACCGAGGAAGCGCCGGTGTTTTGTGCACCTCCGGGCACGAAAGAGCATGTGTCGGTGGGCGTGGCAGTCATGCCAGGAATTGTGGGGGCTGTAGTCCTCCCGCTCCGTGGCCGCTGATGGGATGGTTTGCGGCGGTGGGGAGGACCAACAGCGATGATGTCCGTGAGCTGCAAGAGTTCCTCTGGGCAAAGGGAGCAGGAATAACAACCAGGCAACCAGCAGGTATGGTAAATGATTCCCCCGCTCCACCGAGGGAGCGCCAGTGTTTTGTGCGCCTCCGGGCGCGAAAGAGCGCATGTCGGTGGGTGTGGCAGTCATGCCAGGAATTGTGGGGGCTGTAGTCCTCCCGCTCTGCGGCCGCAGGTGGGATGGTTTGCGGCGGCGGGGAGGTTCAACAGCGATGATGTCCGTGAGCTGCAAGAGTTCCTGTGGGCAAAGGGAGCAGAAATAACAACCAAGCAACCAGCAGGTATGGTAAATGATTCCACCGAGGGAGCGCCGGTGTTTTGTGCGCCTCCGGGAGCCAAAGAACGCGTGTCGGTGGGCGTGGCAGTCACGCCAGGAATTGTGGGGGCTGTAGTCCTCCCGCTCCGCGGCTGCTGATGGGATGGTTTGCGGCGGCGGGAAGGACCAACAGCGATGATGTTCATGAGCTGCAAGAGTTCCTTTAAGCAAAGGGAGCAGGAATAACAACCAGGCAACCAGCAGGTATTGTAAATGATTCCCCAGTGATTCAGCTCATGGTCACTGATAAGGATCAAAAAGAAGAGAATGAACCACTCCCTGACCTCTTCTCTTACCAACAGCAAACTGACTGCAGGCAAGTCCTGGGACAGTAGTCTGAGCTCATTTCCTTAACACCTCATCAGACAACCTGGTGCAAACATTATGTGGAGACTTGGAACAGCCTTCCTGTCTAAAACAAAATTTACAAGCAGCCTGACCAATTTAAAGAAGCAGTAGAGCTGAGGTTAGCAAGATGCTGGAGTTAGGGGTGATTGAACGTTCTGAGTCCTGGGCCAGCCCAGTGGTCTTAGCCCCCAAACCACATTCCAAAGGAAGTAAACCAGAGCTGAGGTCTTGTGTGGGCTACAGGGGTCCCAATGCAGTCACAAAGACTGACGCACATCCTATCCCAAGAGCTGATGAACTAATTGACAGGTTGGGTGCAGTCACGTTTCCTAGAACCTTTGACTTAACCTCAGGATACTAGCAGATTGATCTCACTCTAGAAGCCAAAGAGAAATACACATTATTGACCCCAGATGAGCAGGCTGATGAACAATTCCTGGCTGGGCTGGAGTCTTTTAGTGCAGCATATCTTGATGAAATCGCTGTCTATAACTCACTTGCCAGGATCACCTGATCCACCTTGAAATTGTACTTGAGGCCATGCAGAAGGCAAGACTCACTTTCCTACGCCAGTAAGTGCCAGATAGGACAGGGATCAGTTGTATACTTGGGCCACCTTGTAGGTGGAGGCCAATTTCAACACATCCGTCAACAACCCAAACTCAAGTCAGGGTATTCCTTGGCTTAAATGGGTACTACAGAAGGTTTGTGGAGGGGTATGGTAGTATTGTGGCAACCCTCACAGAATTGACATCCAAAAAGCAACCAAAGAAAGTGAACTAAATGGTGAGCTGTCAAAAGGCTTTTGACACACTGAAGGAGCAGGGTGCTCATCACCAACTCTAAAAGCTCCAGGTTATACAAAGCAGTTCATTGTGCAGACTGATGCCTCTGAGCATGGGATAGGAGCAGTTCTATCGCAGACCAACGATGATGGCCAGGACTAGCCTGTTGCTTTTATTAGCAGTAGATTACTTCCCTGGGAATAAAGTTGGACTGCTATTTAGAAAGAAGCATTCACTGTGATTTGCTCCCTGAATAAGCTGAGACCATACCTGTTTGGTTCTCACTTCCTTGTTCAAAATGACCACATACCTCTCTGATGGCTCATAAAAAATAAAGGTGAAAACCCCAAACTGTTGGGATGGCCCATCTCCCTACAGGGAATGGACTTTACAGTGGAACAAAAGCCTGGGCCTGCACATGCCAATCCTGATGACCTTTAAAGGTTCTTCTACTTAGGGAAAAAAGACTCTCTTGGGAAAGGTTAGTCTCATTCTCTTTCATTGGGGGGGGATAGGAAAGTTCAATTTTTTCACTTGGCCACCCCCACTTTTTTCTCACTGGTACTGTTGTTGATTGGTATGGCATTTGGTTCCTGCTGACCAGGCCCCATGGCCAGTGCTCTTTTCCTAAAAACAAGTCAAATGTTCAATTGCAACCCAAATGACAAGGACTTTAGCACCCTGTAGGTCCATATTAAATGGTGCCCCCGTTACACAGAGCCTGAAGGCAGGGTGCATTATATATCATGTGAGAGCACATCTGCAATTCTGAGTTCCATTGCTAAGCATAGCAAGTGATCACAATGCTATATTAAGGTATGTACTGGGTACAGGTCATTACGAGTTACTCAGCTACATATTGGCTTCACTGAAAATACTGAGATTTAGTATCAAATATCTTGTCTGAACAAATCCGTACTGATGCCAGAACCAGATTTATTCTGACATGCACCCAGAAGGCACCTTGGAGGTGCCCCCTGGAAACCTACTAGTCACAGAGTGTTCTGGCCAATGGGTAACTTCCATCCTGCCGCCACAGACAAATTTTCTGGCCCTCTGTGGGTGATAGCCTGTGCTCTCTGAGGCCAGGAACAATGCCTGTCTGGCAGAAGGTGATCATACCTCCTCTAGCAGGATGGCTAGCAGATTAGCATCTAAAGGCCAGAAGCTTCAAAGCTTCTATCCTTTGAAATGCGACCATGGCTTCCCCCCGGGCTGGGAATGACCACCCCCTGCCCTGAGGCTCATTTGGCATCAGAGCAGGAGGGAATTTAGATATTTAGGAGGCGTGTCACACTTACAAGCTAAATAACTAATGAGGGTTTTGACCCATAATCAGTAAGGCTAGGCCAATTACTAACAAACACACAAGCAGTACTGATTTTTAATTGATCAATATTTCATTAGAGCACACACGACAACTTAATGTGACCCAGAAACATTTGTTTTTATTCCTTTTATTTTATTTTGAGGGTTCATTTTTCCAAGAAGGAATCTCAATTATTTGTAAATTTATATCGGTTTTCACAAGAACAACATATAAACTAATACATCAACAGACCACAAACTCAATTTTGACAGAAATAATACAAAAAATTGACTATCACAAATTATATCTTTGGATAAGTCCTTTGTGTGACATAAACAACAAATTAGACATACAAATGAATAGGCTAGAGTGCAATGCTTTCAAAAAACGGGAATGAACACATTTAATAACAGAAAAAAGGATTAAGTGAACACATAGGTGAAACAAAAAAGAATACAATAAAGCCCAAACAGGCTGAGATTACAGGCTAGGCACACCCCTAAGGTGGTCACCTAAAATGGACAGTAGAAGAAAGATTTCATCATCTTGGTTTTGGTGGAACTAGGAACCCTGGGTCAAGATTATGCCCACTCCTTGCAGGAAGTGGTTATATAGTATATTAGACATCCCAGGGTAGGTTGCTCATTGGCTACTGCCCTACACTGCCCTAAACACAGCCTAACTGCAGCATTTAGGGATCCACACAACACCTGAGCTTCAGATTTGTCTATGTGGGAACAAAATAAGGACAAGAAGAGCTGCCACTGCAAGAACAGAGGATGTGCTCCAAAACTGCTGCCAAACCCTGCCTAACTGCTGGTAACCTAGACAACTGCAGGGCTAACTCATTTAGAAGCCAAGCATCCTCCTCAAACCCTTCTATGTCTGTCCAGTGCTTCAACAACCACCTAGCATCTCCCTAGAGGTGGCAGAGCCATCTTCCTGCATCTACAGGTGCCAACTGCACTTGTTTGATAATTCTGTTTGCTGGCCATCGGGCCCACAAAGGAAACATCTCACCAGGAGGAGGTCTGTTTGGTTCCAAGAGGTCGGCCCATCCCTCCAGCGAGTTTCGAGAAGCTAGGCCCTCCAGGAGCGTCCCTGCACCAATATCCTGGGCACTAGAGCATTTGCCGCCAACCAAGGCTGGTTGAGTGTCCAGCCTGGACACCGCCACCGCCAAAATCGACCTGACCACAGAAGGAAATCAAGACCAATGAGGCTCACATGGAGAGTGGCCCTGGTGTCTTTTTTTCTCCCCTCTGCAGTTCAAGACCGAGAACAATGAGAGCTACCACCTCAAGGGGCCAGCCGGCTAAACACCTCCGCACACCCATTGCCCTGGTTCATGGAAACCGACTGCGTCCCCTTCCTAGAACCAAGTCTCCCTTTGGGTTCTACCAGACTTGTCCTCAAGTTCCCACTTGCAGCCTTTTTTGTTACAGATACTATGGACTAAACCGGATAGCGCTCATGGCTACCACATGACCAGCACCTCTGCACCCAAACACACCAGGGCAGATAAACCTGAACTGCTGGTGCTTCTTAGGACCTTGGGTCCCGAACACATTAAGTACTGATGGGTACCCTCGACAAACGCTTGCAAGTATATATATGTCCAGTACGTGTCTTTTCTCCCATAGGATAAAATTACTGCGTTCAAGGCTCAGACCTTCAAAACCGCTATTTGAGCATTTTACTGTTTCTTCGTAAAATGCATTACTCCGAAAGTACTTACCTGATTCTGATGATCTTGATGTCTAAAAATGTATATAAATCTAAGTTATTTTTTATAAGTTGGTCCTGGAATTATTCTTGAGTATGTATACCATATATTGACTCTGTGTGTGAAACAAAATGCTTAACACTCCCTTCTGATAAGCCTAAAGCTGCTCCACCACACAACCACTAATGGAGCACATGGGAATCCTAAAGTAAGCCTTGTAAACCAATAAGGGTCATCCAGACTGTTTGCATGGTGTGCCCCTACATTGGCACACTACATAAAAAGTAATCTTCCTACCGTGTTCCAGACATTATTCCTTTGAAAGGTCTAGCAGGGGCTTAAAACTTTTCTGGATGGAGGATTGATGCATTAGAGTACCTGTCTTTATGATGCCGGCTACCCTCCCAGGCCCTCATTACTGGTCAGGAGGAGTGTAGTTGCACAGTCGAATTCTGCTCCACCTGATTCTAAGTTGGCCGGTTTACGCACACCTGTTTCCTTCAGGTGTAGAAGAATGGAACATGATGTTATAGGGCTTTAATTCTGCATATTCATATCCCATGAGGGTTTTGCTGCAGCAGCCAGTCCTAATTCCCAGTGATTTGTTTCTTTGACAGGGGCAAGTCATGAATGCTCTCCTTGACAAACCTTCCCCTTCCCCACCCCACCCACTCAGTGGTCCTTGCATACATTTACCACTACTCACACCAGGTGCACAGTACATTTATGCTTTATATTGTTAAATCTGTATGGATTTTGTGAGTGGAAACATCAGTTTCATGTGATAATTGCCCATTCTATGGGGCTTTAACTCTAACTGTACATTCTCCGCTAGTAATGATGGTCTTATTGTGGTAACTGGAAAGAGGGAGAGCAGCGGAATTGCTGATAAGTAATTTAAATATCAGCTAGCAGCATGCAAACAATATTCGCCTGCTGTGTGCGATCCTGCCTTACGCAGTGGACTTCAGGACACTTCACAATATCACCATAGCTCAGCATCATTAGATTAGTGCCTTGAGTCACAGAATGATGTTAACATATCAAGTGGCAGCATTGCATAGCGTCATAGCAGCCATCTTATCTATGAGATAATTGCATGGTTTCCCGTGTAAGGTGATTAGATTTTGCATGGCTCACAGTGTTAAATAACTCCACAAGCATATCCTTTAAACACATTTCAGATAGTTTGAGCATCTGGTGAAGATATGATCATAAAATGCAGTTGCTGCACAAGACCATTGCCCAAATGTCTTTGATTGTGTCTAAGCAAGGAGTGATAACCATAGGTAGGATTGCCACCAGGTAATTTTTCTCACCCCCCTGGCACTCTTTTTCAGGCCATGCCTGTACAAAAAGTTCAAAAAGCAGCCCAAGCTGGTATTTTTTCTATAGAACAGCAAACTAGTGAGGAAATCAGTTAACAGCATTGGAAACGTCAATAGGTCTTGTCTTTGGGTCCTATTGGCCACATCAATGGGTTTTAGCAATGCTGGAAAAGTCAATAGGCTTTGCCAATGGGTTTTAGCGATGCTTGAAAAGTCAATAGCTCTTGTCTTTGGGTCCTATTGGCTTTGCCAATGGATTTTAGCGATGCTGAAAAAGTCAATGGTTTTTGCCCTTGGGTCCTATTGGCTTTGCCAATTGGTTTTAGTGATGCTAGAAAAGTCAATAGGTCTTGCCTTTGGGTCCTATTGGCTTTGCCAATAGGTTTTAGCGATGCTAGAAAAGTCAATAGGTCTTGCATTTGGGTCCTATTGGCTTAGCCAATTGGTTTTAGCAATGCTGGAAAAGTTAATAGGTCTTGCCTTTAAGTCCTATTGGCTTTGCCAATGGGTTTAGTGATGCTGTACACCATGGGTACTTGCAAACATTCTCCCAGAGGCCAAAACCCACAGTCTGTGGTATGGGCGAGGGCTGCACTGATGCCAGCAAGGTGGGGCTCAACGTAAAGGTAAATGAAGGTGGAAATTGGGTGCGCAAAGCATGAACACGGTGTGGACTGTGAGAGATGGAGTTATTTTGAGTCTTTTTCTCCATACTGCCCTCTAAACCGAGCTGGGGGGGGGGGGCACCATTTTTTGTAAGAATATTATGGTTTTACAAGCAACTCCTGCTGCGTTCCTTGCTCCCGCAATTTTCAGGAAACAATAAAAATGTCAAGACAACTCCCCTGATAAATGTTCTTTCTGGAGAGAGATCACAGTTTTGTCTAGTGGAAGGTGGACTCATCGTAACGTAGTACAGAGAGTTGATGTGCCTGCTGCAAAGAACGTGTATCATGCAGATGAAGTGCGTATAATGTAAATAAGTCTGTGGGTTGTTGTTTTAGTCAGAGAGATCCTTTGTTTCTTGCAGTTTGTACATTATGATCCTAACATGGAACAGTGAGCTATTAACTGTCATCAAAGAGCTGCAACCAAACTGCAGGGTATATGTTAGAGTGTTATGATTTTTTCCTCAGTTTTTCATTATCCTAATGTTGGGTAAAGGGTTCATTTGGTTAGAAATCAATTCTTATTATTAAAGAGAACCCACAATCATGGTGTTACATTTTATATTACGAGTGTGTGCTTCTCCAGACCAAGCACTCTTAAACTATACTGTCCACCAGTATGGATGATATGTGACTCTTGCAGCTTATTGTCCTCTGTCTTATGTAATATTCCCTATACACGGATTTACACAAGTATGATTGAGTTTGTCTGTGAAATGTGTGTGTGTGTGTGTGTGTGTGTGTATGTGTGATGTAAAGTGTTTTGACACCTTACATTGGTATGAGTGGTGCTAAAAAACAAATTAAATGCATCTGAGAGAGAGTGGTTATGGGGACTTGAGGGGCACTGTTAAAGGGTGATAGTGAGAAAATCTGTGGCGGAGGTGGTCAATGGAGGGTGCCAACAAACACTGTCACACCGGGCGCCACCAGCGCTAAAGCTAGCCCTGCCTCTAAATGATGCCCCTAGTCTCTATAAGAGACACAGATTTGACAATATTATGGTATGATGCATCTGAGTCGCAGTCTCTCTATTACACCCTGGAGTATGACTTCTCTGCTTGCAATCGCTAACTTTAGCGAGTCAAGTGTGCAAAGGTAATAACTTGATTATTGAAGTAGAATGAAATAGATTCTTATGCCTCACAACCTCTTAGTTCTTTATTCTCTTGTCTGTAAAAATACATTAGTAATGCTTAGAAGCAGGCTCAGCTAAGGTAGCAAGTGTTTTAGAAACTCTGTGACAAAGACCCCCACTTTGTCAAGACTTGCACGATAAATGTTCCTGATAAAAGGAGCATATGTATATGAATATGTGTTCCTGCATTGTTTTCAGCTAGTCCTATTGACAGCTGTCATAAAGTTTTGTTGAGATGTGCAGTACAGATGATAATAAAGTAATTTGTAAGTATGCTTCATTGATGAAAACTAGTCTCTTTCAAACCTTGTGTGTCAACACTCAATACTGAAGTAAAAGCTAAGAAGTGTGCAGCAGCTATTTGAGCAAATTCTATTTAAATTATAGTATGCCTAGAAACAGGATAATTGAAAAGAAGTGTAACAACAAGGGCACATGTGTCAATAACACTTATCAATCAGCATTTACAAGTAGGTGTGGAACAATTTTCAGAGTGCTGCCTTTAATGTTAGATCACCGAGGTCATAGGCATAGTGAAAAATCCACATCCCTGACAAAGAAAAAGTGTAGTAAATGTATTCAGCACGCGAGTGGTAAGGATGTAGTATGTACTGGGGGCATGGCCATTGAGCATGGCCGACGGTACGCCTTCTTGAGGGGCTCTTCTGGGGCCTCGCCAATATTCTGCACCATCCTGTCTAATATTGGCTGATTTACACTGTTTCGAGGGTGGGATCGACTGGGGATTCCTTCTCTATCCCCGAAACTGCAATTGACTGGATTTCGGCAGTGGAGGTCAATTGTGGGGTGGTAGGCAACCTCAAGGGGCCTACTTCACTTGAGGGCACGGTGAGACCTATGCCCGACACGTACCTAAGGAGCATCAGACTGGTGCCGCGACCCTGGTGGCGCAGGACAGCTGTCACTGGAGCTGGCTGTGGTGCATGTGTGGCTGCTGACTCCTGAGACGCATTGGGGCCTGTCCTGGAGTTGCAGTGTGGGGCCTGGAGGTCGCGACCTAGTGCTCAGCTGGTGCCGGGGCTTTGTGGAGCCAATGTCCCTTTCTCCTCTGGGCGTGGTTGGCCCTCATCGGCTGCTGGAGCCGCCAGGGATTGCATTCATTCCTATGGGCCTGGAGGCTCATAGGAATGAATGGGAAGCCATTCAGTATTACCAATTCGGTTATTACCAAATCGGCAATAGGGGAAACATATCCAAGGGTGGCAGGGTGTCACATTGACACACTGTTGCATCCCTGAATCGTGCATGTGTGCACATGTGCCACGCATACATGCCCTATGGGCATGTATGTCTGCCACATGGCACAGTTAAAAAAGCACAAAATTGCTTTTTTTAAAGGTTTTCGATATTTACCACCAACTTGTAGTTGGTGGTAAATAACGAATCCTTAAATGAAAAATGCACTTACTTGAGTGCTCCCTACATTGGATATTAGGATTCGGTAATTTACAGATTCGGTATTTTAACGATTCAGTAATTTACCTATTCCTTAAATTACTGATTCAGTGAATTACCGAATCCTTATATCCTGCCACCTATATCTCAAATCCCTAAATACCGGTCGGTAACGGTGAAATTTACCGAATTTCACCGTTACCAACCGGTAATACCCCAACTACATATGGCCCATAATAGTGGCTCCCCAGGGAGTGAGGAGGGGCTGCAATGGCCCTGCTGATTTACCTTGCTAATTTGGCCTAGGAGGAGTTGTCAGATTAAGTTCTATTATAGTGCCAGGGACCCATGTGCTGCCAATGAGGGAGACTGCATCGGCGGTGCCTCATTCACTATAATTGGACACCGGTTGGCCACAAGTACACATACCCTGCAACTGGCAAGGATAAGATTGGCTCAGGTGCAGTGGTTTTATGAGGGCGTCCCTGAGGCACTGTGATCCAGCCTGACTGTATGTTGCAATAAGCAGCGCCCGAAGTGTATAGATCTCACCCTCAATAAACACATCCCTCGGTGCGATATGTTGAAAGCTGCCTCTCAAGGTGGTATCATTCGTAGACATTTAAAGGTGCAAGATGTGTGCTACGTACCTGGCAGTGACTAAAGTGAATGGCCTCCGATGCAACCTGGTGACTCTGCTTTTATGGCTGGCTGCTGCTGTGCTGTTTTCACCCTCTCTGGGGGTTTACCTTGGGGTTGTCACTGACAAAACGTTTCACCCCCCCCAGGGGTAAGGCCAGGCCTCAGGGCCCGTGTCAAGGCAAAATGATGGAGCACTATACAACGCCCCAGAAGAGCAATCACAGACAGACACAGCAGAGTATTCTTCCATAGTAATATCTGAGCCTACCGTATTCACAGATACTGATTATGGACAATAAGGATTTATTTGTGTTCGGTACTCAAAGAATAAAGCCTCAACCTCACTTAGAGTTTCATACGAGTGTTTAATAGTGCCACAAATTGCTCATACCATTCCCACACCAGGCATTCTTGCTGTTGCTATGATTTTATATTAAAATGGGAACTGACATATGTGAGAAGTTAGCCTGGCATATGATGTCCACTAGTTCTAGCGGGCACCGTGCAGCAGTCTAATCGACCCTTATTGATGGTGGTTGTAAAGTCAACCTTATACAAAGCTATCCTAGTGGTAGCATGAACCAGCAGTATTCAGGCTAAGACTTCAGTAGGCGAGTTAAGCAAGTTGTTTTACCAAATATAATCCCTTGAATACAAAATGAAAGGACACCACACAAGGTATATATATCAAATATATATGTATTTAATCTAAACACAACCCCTCTGCACTCTTTATGATGTCAAAGGTAAAAATACAATACAAATCACACAGTTAATACACAATAAGTTGCACAGTATACATTATGCCCTAGGGGCCTCACTAACCATATACTAAGAAAGTGGTATAAGTACCACGTGAGAGTTAGAAAGCAGGCCTAGGACCTGTAGAATCGCTGGGGCTACACTAACCAACCAGTTGTTAGGAAGTAGGAGACCCACGAGAGCCGCGTGCAGTGTCTAAACACAGGCGTGGGTTCCCATTGACTTTCTATGATGTTCGTAAAAGTTACAAAGTTAAAGATTAAGGACACTTCCGGATTGACTTGGATGGAACTCTTTTAAACTAGGACACTTCGAGAGTCAAGACCCACAGGAGCACCAGAGTACTCGATTTACCTCACCCAGGGAAGCCGGGTGCATAGGTGTCTTTTCGTGACGGGTTTCGTCGTAGTTTTCTATGGAGAGCTGCAAAGAAGTGCTGCAGGCGACCAGAGAAAAAGTGCCCGGGTGGATCCAAGGGCGGATCGGAGATGTGAAGAAGAAGAACCTGAAAGCAGAGGGGACAGAGTCTGGGTCACTAGCCAGTGACCAGGAAGAAACCAGGAAGGAACCAGGCGATGTTGGGTGCTTTAAGGTGATGAAGGTGAGTTTGTCTCTTCAGCCACGAGGTCCAGGAGGCATCGACAATAAACATGAGCTGTGCCACAGTGGATCTAGATGACTGCAGCGTCAGTATCCGGATTGGACCCAGCAAGCTTTGGCAACCGCAACCCACGCAGGATATTGAGATTGGCTCTGTTGCACACCAGCAAGGTCTGTGGCACTTCTCCTTTGGAGGGAAGTTGGAGCAAACCTGGAGCAACCAGGAAAGCAAAGTAGTTTCTGGATGGCATCTTCGGGGGGCTCACTAGCCAACAGGCAAGTAGCCGGGAAGACGCATCAAGTACAAATGTGAAAGCGGGGCCCACTGGACATTCGCGGAGTGTAGGGGCCTGGGCTCCAGTACAGATGATGCTCGGGGCTGGGGCTTCTCGTACCCCAATGCACATGTTACTGAGGCTTCAGGAAAGGAGTGCAGTTAGAAAACTTTAGGATGTCCAAGATGGCCGGTCCCACGTCTCTCACATCCGCCGCAGGTCTCAGCTTTGCTGTGGATGTGAGTCAGGTCAGAGAAGTCTGGAAGTCCAGTTCTTGCATCGCAGAGTCTTCGGGTTCCGACGGGAGCCTTGAAACTGCAGACCGGCAAAGTTGCTGTTGGTGCCTGTTTGAACAGGGTGGTCACTCCTTGACCACGAGGGAGATTTCTTCCGTCTTCCAGTAGAAATGGAACGTCGAAGGTCCAAGATATGTCTTACAAAGATTCGTCCAGGATAATCTAAATTCCTGGGGACTCCGCTCCTATACTTATTCTAAGGATGGGGTTGGATTACCTGACTAGGTCCCTCCTATGGGTGGACCTGAGAAGGAGGTGGTTACACCCCATTCTCTTTGTCCAGTTTTGCGCCATAGCTGGGGCTGGAGTGCCCCAGCAACTGGTTTGAACCGTGCTACGCATGGAGCACCTTGTGTGCCCCAGGCAGTGTCTAGATGCATTCACTGAATGCAGCCCTCCCTGCCCCAATACACTAAACCCCTGTCTGGGGAGGTGCCAGCACCTCCCTGGACAGGAAACCTATTGTCCTGGCCTCCCCTGCCGGAATTTCGTCCATCAGCAGGAGGTCAGACTCGTCTCTGTGGCAGCAGCATCCATTTTGTGATGCTGAGGCTCTGTTTAACTTTAATCGGGTAAAGCAGTAACATACATGTCTTTTCTCTCTAGAAGGGTGTCAGTTTGGAAGGCAAACCAGGGGTGGCACAATACATGCTGCAGTCCCTGGTAGGCCTAGGGTGCACCTATGCCCTGGGTACCTATGGTACACTTTATAGGAGCTCACAAGGGTGACCCAGTAACCTAAAGTGCATGGTATCAATTTAGAGAGAGAACAGCTGGACTGTGTGTCTGATTAGCAGCCACATTAAAGTCACAGCAAAAAGTGGGGGTGACCAGAGAAGCAGACCCTACTCTCCTACACAACTCCCCCCCCCCCCCAACGCAGGGTCATTAAACTAACCTTGACCAGTTGAGTCTTCATGTTCTAAGTGGAAATATCCGGAGAGCCCATCTGCATTGGCATGGTCAGTCCCAGGTCTATGTTCCATTTTAAAGTCCATCCCCTGTAGGGAAATGGACCACCTAAGCAGTTTGGGATTTTCACCCTTCATCTGATTTAGCCACAAGAGGGGCTTATGGTCTGTCTGAATCTTGAAGTGAGTACCAAACAAGTATGGCCTCAGTTTCTTCAGGGCCCAAACCACAGCAAAGGCCTCCCTCTTAACAGCTGACCAACATTTCTCTCTAGGGGTCAGCCTTCTGCTAATAAAAGCTACTGGCTAGTCTTGACCATCTTTATTCACTTGTGAAAGCACAGCACCTACCCCCAACTCAGAAGCATCTGTTTGGACAATGAATTCTTTGGAGTAGTCTGGACTTTGCAGAATAGGAGCAGGGCACATGGCCTGCTTCAGGCCATCAAATGCCTTTTGACAGCTTACTGTCCACTGAACTTTCTCTGGCATTTTCTTGGAAGTTAAGTCATGCAGGTGTATCACAATGGAGCCATACCCCATGACAAATTTCTTGTAGTACCCAGTTAGGCCCAAGAAAGCTCTGACCTGAATCTGGGTGGTTGGAGCAGTCCAGTCCATTATGGTCTGGATCTTGCTCTGCAATAGTTGAACCTGGCCTCCACCTACAAGGTGGCCCAGCTATACAACCTGACTCTGCCATATCTGGGACTTGGTAGCCTTGATAGTTAGGCCTGCCTTTTGCAGGGCATACAAAACATTATTTAGGTGGATCAGGTGATCTTCCCAAGTGGAGCTAAAGACAGCAATATCATCAAGATAAGCTGCACAGTAGTCATCCAGACCTGAGAGGACTTGGTTCACCAACCTTTGGAATGTGGCAGGTGCATTCTTCAAACCAAAGGGTAACACCAAAAATTGATAATGCCCACCAGGGGTTGAAAATGCTGTTTTTGGCTTTGCATCATCAGCTAGTTTGATCTGCCAGTAGCCAGCTGTCAAGTCAAATGTACTCAAAAACTTGGCAGATGCCAGTCTGTCAATAAGTTCATCTGCCATTGGTATTGGATGGGCATCTGTCCTAGTGACAGCATTGAGGCCTCTGTATCCACGCAAAACCTCATCTCTCTTTTACCATCTTGGGTGTGAGGTTTAGGCACCAGGACTACTGGACTGGCCCAAGGGCTCTCTGAGGGCTCAATGACTCCCAAATCCAACACCTTTTGGACCTCTGTCCTGATACAGTCCCTGACATGATCAGGTTGCCTGTAGATTTTACTCTTGACAGGCAGACTGTCCCCAGTGTCCACTTCATAAGTGCACGAAGTAGTCTGACTTGGAGTCAGAGAAAACATATGTCTGTAGGACCCTAGAACTTGTCTGCAGTCCTGCTGCTGTTGGTCAGTAAGGCTGCCTGCCAAGGCTACACCATCAACTGAACCATCATCAGGGTTCTGAGAAAGCAGATCTGGGAGAGGGTCACTCTCCTCCTCCTGTACCTCATCTGTAGCCATGAGCAAGCCAATGTCTGCCCTGTCAACATATTGTTTCAATCTGTTGACATGAGGCACCCTGTGGGGGCTCCTGGGACTTCCAAGGTCAACCAAATCAGTGCCTTCTCCCTTCTGCTCAACAATAGTGTGGGGTCCACTCCACTTGTCTCTGAGAGCTGCTGGGGCCACAGGCTCCAACACCCACACTTTCTGTCCTGGCTGGTAAACAGTCAGCACAGCCTTTTGGTCATGCCAGGCCTTTTGCAATTCCTGGCTAGCATCGAGGTTTTTAGATGCCTTTTTCATATACTCTGCAATCCTGGAGCGGAGACCAAGTACATAGTCCACAATTTCCTGTTTGGGAGGGTTGAGAGGTAACTCCCATCCCTCCTTCACCAGACACAGGGGTCCTCTTACAGGATGCCCAAACAGAAGTTCAAAAGGGCTGTAGCCAACCCCCTTCTGTGGGACCTCTCTGTAGGCGAACAAAAGGCAGGGCAGCAGGATGTCCCATCTTCGGCTACGCTTTTCAGGTAAACCCTTGATCATGCCCTTCAATGTCTTGTTGAATCTCTCAACTAGACCATTGCATTGTGGATGGTAGGGTGTGGTGAACTTGTAGTTCACTCCACACTCTTTCCACATAGCAGTCAAATATCTAGACATAAAGTTTGCACCTCTGTCTGAGACAACCTCTTTTGGAAAACCCACTCTTGAGAAAACTCCCAGGAGGGCTCTTGCCACAACAGGTGCTGTTGTGGTCCTTAGGGAAATAGCTTCTGGGTATCTGGTGGCATGATCTGATACCACTAGAATAAACCTGTGCTCAGAGGCTGTTTGGGGATCCATTGGTCCAACAATGTCAATCCCTACACGTTCAAAGGGAACCCCCACCACAGGTAGTGGTATTAGGGGGGCCTTTGTGGTGCCACCTGATTTGCCACTGACTTGGCAGGTGACACAGGAGTGACAAAACTCCTTGGCATCTTCTGACATATGAGGCCAGTGAAAGTGTGGAACAAGCCTGTCCCAAGCCTTGTTCTGGCCAAGATGTCCTGCAAGGGAAATATCATGGGCTAGTGTGAGAAGGAAGCCCCTGAATGCCAAAGGTATGACCAACCTCCTGGAAGCTCCAGGCTTGGGGTCTCTAGCCTCTGAATATAGGAGCCCATCATCCCTAAAGACTTTGTGGTCCCTCCAGCATTCCCAGCAGCCTCAGCGGCAGTTTGCTGTCTGAGGGATTAAAGAGAAGGGCAGTCTAACTGCGCCTGCCTCAGATCTGCCCTGGAGGGTCCCCCTGTCCCAAGAAACTCAACCTGATCAGGCTCAAGCTCTTCTAGGACAGTTTCCTCCTGGGTCTCACGATCAGCTTCCTGTGACGTCTGATCCTCTTCCTGGGGCAAGGGGGAAGGCACTGCCTTAACCCTACTGCTTCTCCTCCTCTTAGGCAACTGGTCCATTGTTCCAGAATCCAGTGCCAGTTCAGTGTTGCTATTTCTGACCTGTGACCTAGTCACAGCAAGGACATGTGCTGATATTTCTAACATCTCTGCATGGGTCCTATACTCCACTTCAGACCAAGCTGAAGTCTCCAGGTCATTTCCAAGCAAGCATTCTACAGGGAGGTCCGAGCTAACCATAACCTTTTTGAGGCCAGTTACCCCACCCCTGGAGAAATTAACAATTGTCATACTGTGAGTGGTAGTGACATTATTAGCATTGGTCACTAGGTAATGTTCACCTAGTATGATCTGTCCAGGGTTCACAAAGCCAGGCGTCACCATTGTGACACTAGCACATGTGTCCCTGTAGGCCTGAGCCACTTAATCATTGATTTAAGGAGTCTGTCTGTACTTGGCCAAGTTACTGGGACTCACAGTCGAGGACATAGCCATGGCCACATCACAGACAAGAACAGCTTGAGTTGGTATTCTAACTAGGCCAGAATCCATCTCAGTTCCCAGGGTTAACCCTACTAAACCCTTCTGTTGAGAACCATCACTTGGAGCTGAACTAGGGGGGACAGTTGCCTTAGGGGCAATGGTGGCTGGAGCTGCCTCCTTCTTGGTGCAATCACTGGTCTAGTGACTATTTACTTTACAAATCTTGCACTATGGTTTCTTTGGGCCTTCCCTCTTTTTAGATTGTTGGGAACCCCCACCATTAGAAGCTTTTTGGGGACCTTGAGAAGACTTCTGGTCTTTTGTTTTCTCCCCACCCTTTTGGTCCTGCTTCTTCTGATCACCACCTTGGTTCTGTACCTTCTGCTTCACCCTGGTTCTGACCCATTTGTCTGTCATCTTTCCCAATTCTTGGAGAGAGGTCAGATCAGAGTCAATCAGGTGTTGATGCAATAGCCGGTTCTGACAGTTGTTAAGGATCTGTTCTCTCATAATCAAATTATACAATGCTGTGTAGTCAGTGACTTTACTGCCAAGTAACCAGCCCTTCAGAGCCTTATTAGAACAATCTACAATATCAGTCTAGTCCTGAGTCTGTGCCTTTTGGGTATCCCTGAACAGCAACCTGTACTGCTCAGTGGTTAGGCCAACCCCATCTATCAGAGCACTCTTCAGGACATAGTAATTGTCAGCATCCTGTTCATTAACTGTCAGGAGCTTATCTCTACCTTTATTGAAAAGGAGAGCCACAAGATTGCTGCCCAATGACTTTGTGGTACCTGCTGTACTTTGTAAGCCCTCTCCAAAGCAGTTATCCATTTGTGGATGTCATCCCCAATTTGATAGGGAGGGACAATGTTGTTCAGGTTTCTATGGTCATTCATGAGACCTTTCCCTATCTCTAGGAATTATGCTACCACCAGTGGGCTCTAGCCCACACATCCTTTTCTCTCTCTCAAGAGCCAGGGTCTCTTTTGCAAGGACAACTTCTTGCCTTTTGATCCTAAGCTTGGCCTCTCCCATCCTAGCTTTATGCTCCCTTCTCTGAGGGGAAGGCATCCTCCTCAGAGCAGAGGCTTTGGACCCCACTGAAGAATCAGAATGCTGAGAGCCACTGGACAGCGACCTGTGCTTTCTGTTTCTAGTGTTAGGCCTACTGGGGTGAGTGGAAAGGGGCCTCCCATGGCCCTCTCCACTTCCAGATAGTCCTAGATTGCCCAGGTCATGGTCATCACCCTCTTTCTGTTCAGCATCCACCTCCTCATCAGATTGTACTGGATCAACTCCAGTATTCTCTTCTGTGGATTAATGGCCCCCCTCTCTACGACCTTGGTTATCTGTTTCTGATGCATTCTCTACATCATAAGCCACTAAGATGTCTTACAGTTGGTTAAAGGTTGGACTCTGTCCTTGTCTCAGTCTTTTGACTGAACACAAACTTCTCAGTTCATAAAAAATAAATGTGTCATACTTGAAAGGTACCCTCTGGGTTTCTTCTTGAAGTGGTCCACTTGGGCCTGCTTCCAAGGACATTTTCTAGTGAGGGGTGGTGTGTGCACCTACCTACACTAAATGGTTTCCTACTCGAACCTCTCTAGGAGTTGTAGTCAGGGTGTGCTAGGCCCTTACCACCTACAACAACTAAGTTCAGTAGAACTTATGTATATCTAAGACTTGATTTATATGTACCTACAGGTACCTTGATATGATCTTTCAGAAGATATTACAAAATTATTTGGTAAAACAAATTGCAAGCTTTTATCCCAACCGCTGCACACCAATGTGAGAAGTTAGCCTGGCATATGATGTCCACTAGTTCTAGTGGGCACTTTGCACCAGGCTAATCGACCCTTATTGATGTTGGTTGTAAAGTCAACCTTATAGAAAGCTATCCTAGTGGTAGCATGACTCAGCAGTCTTCAGGCTAAGACTTCAGTAGGCAAGTTAAGCAAGTTGTTTTACCATATATAATCCCTTGAATACCAAATATAAGGACATAACACAAGGTATATATAAAATACATATGTTTTTAATCTAAACACAACCCCTCTGCACTCTTTGTGAGGTCAGAGGGGAAAAATACAATACAAGTCAGACAGTTAATACACAATAAGTTGCACAGTATACGTTATGCCCTAGGGGCCTCACTAACCATATACTAGAAACACAAGAAAGTGGTATGAGTACCACGTGAGAGTTAGAAAGCCGGCCTAGGGCCTGTAGAATCGCTGGGGCTACACTAACCAACCAGTTGTTAGGAAGTAGGAGACCCACTGGAGCCGCGTGCAGTATCTAAACACAGGTGTGGGTTTCCATTGACTTTCTATGGTGTTCGTAAAAGTTACAAAGTTAAAGATTAAGGACACTTCCGGATGGACTTGGATGGAACCCTTTTAAACTAGGTCACTTCAAGAGTCAAGACCCACAGGAGCACCGAGTTACCACACCCAGGGAAGCCGGGTGCATAGGTGTCTTGTCGTGTCAGGTTTTGTCGTCCTTTTCTATGGAGAGCTGCAAAAAAGTTCTGCAGGTGACCAGAGGAAAAGTGTCCGGGTGGATCCAAGGGTGAAGAACCTGAAAGCAGAGGGGACAGAGTGTGGGTCACTAGCCAGTGACCAGGGAGGAACCAGGAAGGAACCAGGCGATGTTGAGTGCTTTAAGGTGAAGAAGGTGAGTTTGTCTCTTCAGCCACGAGGTCCAGGAGGCATCAACGATGACCAGGAGCTGGATTTGAGCTGTCGCACGATGCATCTAGATGACGGCAGCGTCGGTATCCCGGACCGCAGATACTTAAACAACGGCCTTCATTAGAATCATGAATTCGACCTGACTGAACACCCGATTTTGCCTTGAAAAAGCCCACGGCCTTAATAGGCCTCTTGGGGCGAAACAAGTGTCGGCTGTCCTTTTACACAGATGAAACATGAAACACAACTTAAGCAAGTTAAACTTTCAAAGAGTGTTTGAATTGTCTTCTGGACCATTGTTGACAATTGTGATGGCACAATCCTCCACTTTCCTTTAAAAGTTTCAAGATGGTGTCTTCGGGGGGCTCACTAGCCAACGGGCAAGGAGCCAGGAAGATGCGTCGAGCACAAATGTGAAGGCGGAGCCCACGGGACACTCGCGGAGTGTGGGGGGCCTGGGCTTCGGCACAGATATTGCTCGGGCTGGGGCTTCTCGTAACCCAATGCACAACTTACTGAGGCTTCAGGAAAGGAGTGCAGTTAGCAAAATGGAGGATGTCCAAGATGTCCAGTCCCACGTCTCTTGTGTCCACCATGGGTCCAAACTTTGCTGTAGATGTGGGTCGGGGTCAGAGAAGTCTGGAAGTCCAGTTCTTGCGTCGCAGAGTCTTCGGGTTTCGACGGGAGCCTTGAAACTGCAGACCGGCAAAGTTGCTGTTGGTGCCTGTTTGAACAGGGTGGTCACTCCTTGACCACAAGGGAGATGTCTTCCATCTTCCAGTCGAAATGGAACGTCAAAGGTCTAAGATATGTCTTTCAAAGATTCGTCCAGGATAATCTAAAGTCCTGGTGACACAGCTCCTATACTTATACTAAGGATGGTGGGTGGATTACCTGACTAGGTCACTCCTATGGGTTTACCTGAGAAGGGGGTGGTTACACCCCTTTCTCTTTGTCCAGTTTCATGCCAGAGCTTGGCCTGAAGTGCCCCAGCTATGCATGGAGCACCTTGTGTGCCCCAGGCAGTGTCTAGATACATTCACTGAATGCAACCCTCCCTGCCCCAATACACTAAACCCCTGTCTGGGGAGGTGCCACCTCCCTGGACAGGAAACCTATTGTCCAGGCCTCCCCTGCCAGAGTTTCGTCCAGCAGCAGGAGGTCAGACTCAAGTCTGTGGCAGCAGCATGCATTTTGTGATGCTGAGAGTCTGTTTAACTTTAACCGGGTAAAGCAGTAACATACATGTCTTTTCCCTCTAGAAGGGTGGAATGCTTCCCCCGCCGCCAGAATCGGCGGGGCGGTAGTATTCCAAAGTGTTTGACACCTTACATAACATGTTTTGATAAAGCCAAACCAAAGTTAGCATTAACCGCGAGGATTATAATGCACTTAAGAGTATATGGTATGGCTATATCATAGAACAGCTATAAGGAGATGGTTCCGAAAGCTTCAGAGGGGCTCAGTTCATGCTAGGGCACCCTCTCACATAAAACCAAGCACTCTGCCTCCAGGATTGTCGAGGCCTACCATAGGAGTGGCTTGTAGGTGTATATGTGTCTATATGTAAAAGTAGATATAGGTATACTATATCTAAGTAAGGGGGGATTACACCACCTTACCCAGGCTGTGTGAACAGACCTGTGGTGTCAGTTTGGAAGGCAAACCAGGGATGGCACAATACATGCTGCAGCCCCTGGTAGGCCTAGGGTGCACCTATGGTACACTATACAGGGGCTCACAAGGGTGACCCAGTAACCAATCTGTTATGCACCTAAAGTGCATGGCATCAATTTATAGAGAGAACAGCTGGGCTGTGGGTCTGATTAGCAGGCCCACAGCCACATTAAAGTAAAAAAACAGCAAATCACAGCAAAAAGTGGGGGTGACCGTAGGAAGCAGACCCTACTCTCCTACAACATGCACAAACCATAAATACACTGTTCTCGCTGTAAAATAAAGACCCAGCTTGGCAATGCTGTATTGCTGAATATAAATAAAGTACACCCTCACGTTAAACTTCCTTCACATTATCTATTCATTCCTCAGTTCTCCGGTTTAGGTGGCCCTTATCAATTCTTCTTGACTCCCTATCCTTCAGTATAGTCTACCCATCATACACACAGTGTCGCCTGTGGAAGAATGGGGAGAATATGATCAATTTGTGGTAGTATTACACACCCCCCATGAAACTCTAAATGAGGTTGAAGCTTTACTCTTCGAGTACCGGACACCAATTACTCCTTTTTTCCATAATGAGTAACTGTAAATACACTAGGATCAGATATCACTATGGAGTAATACTCTGAATATTTATTTTCTTTATTTAATTGTAGTATTTCTAAAGCATGGACCAGGCCACAAGGGCAGCGGAATGCTTTAAGATAGATCATATCATAACTCAAAACATTATGAAAGAGAGCAGTAGCAAAAGTAGAGAAAACATAAGGTGAATTAATCGGGAAAGCAGAGTTTAGTTTAGAATGGGGAGTGTCATGCAAAAAGAGTGTTTCTATAAGACTTCCCGAAATGTAAACGTGCAGCCTTTTAATGTAAAAATTGCAAGGAATGCATGGATTCTACTTGAACATCTTAAAGAGGCCATCCAGGTAGTGTTGTCACAATAGATATCAAATCCCTGGCTGATATCATCATACAAATATTCTAGATTAGAATATCTATTGTTGCCAATTGATAGTTAGATATGCAGATCGGGGATCCTTTTAGTAGTATATACATGACCGATATAACTGCGTAATGATTGCTGTTCGACCCACAAACTGACACTACTAATGAAGTTTAAAAAACTAAACTGAAATTAGCACCAGCTCTTTGCTGGTGATAAAGGATTCAATTTACCATATTGAAGTGCTGTATTATTGTGCCAGACATGGAGTGCAAACCCTCTACAGCACCTTCAACATGGGCTTTATATAAACCTAACCTTATCCAAATGAGGGTGTTACTGCAGTTGTTCGAGTGATAGAGGCTCTGACTCCACCTTTACATTAATGATCATAGATTGCCTCTCATAGAGAACTCTTTCTGACTTTTTCATTTACCATTAGAGCTCGCCTCCCAGTGCGGTGGATGGTGAAGAGGCCATCAAAGGCACAGTAAGTAGTTTGGCCTATAATAGTTATGTTGCTTTAATGATTAAATCCAAAACTATTTCACAGTGCAAAGCATGGGTTTTCCTAAAAGTAGAATGCAATCATATTATTGTTTATTTTATTATATATCTCCATGTGAGAGTCCATTTTATGGCTTTTGTGATAATTTTTTTCATACTGCAATTCTCAAAGACTCTCACTCTTTTAGCTCTATACTTCCAACCTCTCATCTCCTTCACTCTTCTCTTCGTCTCCAGCCTGTATAAAATGGCATTGAAACATACAAGGAACTGTTTTCCAGTTACAATCTTCATTGTCTGGACCTTCGGCTTTGCTAATGCATACACGTCAATGCACATAGAGGTTTATGTCTTGTTTTTTTTGTTTGGTACACAGCAAGACCAGTTCCAGGCCAGGTTATTCCTTTCATCATATCTAATTACCCCTCTGTTCTCTTGTGTTGTTAGTCTTCACCCATTCTTAGACTCCTGTTCCTTCAGTTCAATCCAACCATCAGGCATGCCACGTGTCCAAGGTCATTTCTCACCTTTTCTTGTATGTGGTCTTTTAATACATTATCATGTCCTCCCAGCCAGTGTTCTATGATTTCTGGATATGCATTTATGTTTCATAAACACAGTTTGAGGGTATTTTGCCACAGTTAAACGTGAGCTTAGCATGTTCAAGAATAATCATTATACGTAATGAGTAAATATCGGTGTCAGTACCCATTCATTTGCAAAAAGAATATGGAATTAGCACAAGCTTTTTGTTGGTAATAAAATAATTAGTTCTTCATGTTGTGATGCTGTAAAATTGTGCCACAAATGCAATATTAAATCTTTACATTGCACTCAACATTGGTTTTAGCTGGTCTGGCCTTATGTAAATGAAGGTAACTCTACAGTTGTTTAGGTTATATAGACTATAATTGCATCTGTTAAAACTCTACATTAATTCTCATAGTCTGTCATTCATTGAGAAGACTTTTCTACATTTTCTTTGCCATTAGAGTGTGCCTCCCCGTGCAGTGGATAGTGAAAATGCCACAAGGGACACAGTAAGTAGTTTTGCTCTGTAATGATATCATAAAGGCCATTTCTCAGTCCATTGAAGCTTGGACGTCCGAAAAGCAAAAAACATTTATAAAGTTGATCATGTCCCTACATATCTGTACTTGAGAAGCAGTTCAATGTAATTTGTGCTTATTTTCTTCCTCTTAAAATCCTCGAAGACTCACAATGCTTTCGCTCTCTATTCCAAATCTCTTCCACTTCACTCATCTCTTTTATCATGCTTTATTACTTTATCCTCAATCTGTATATAAAAGTAATGTAAACATTTTCTATTTTTCATGAACTTTTCTGGAGATCTGTTAATTTTGACGACTATTTATATACTGTGACTATTTTTAAGATTCTCATACATATGCCCATTTCCCATCAGCCAAATTAATTTCTTGGAGTGGTCATCGAATACCTCCATTTGTAAAATTACTTTTTACTTACACTTATGGCTCCATCACCAATGGTAAGGAGGCAGGGGCATTAGAAACCCAGGAATCATGCCAGATGAAAGTATTTAATGTCTGAAAAAGAAATGTAAAATGATGAGCACACATCATTTTGTCTTGTTGTAAATGTTAGTTCTTTTTTGGGTTTCTTCCAGTCACCTACACCCAATGTTGCTGTCCAGAAATTGGATCTGACAACTGAGGCAAAATCACATAAAGAGGTTAGTGAATTAAGTCTGTGAATATACATTTGTGAAAAACTGAACAATGTCCTGTGTTGCACTGAGTTGCCAATGCTTATGATGAGTCCAGGTTCCACGTCCTATATTTTCCTGGGAACCCATGGTCAAAAGACCGTTGGTTCTTGCTTAAAAGTGTAGAGTGGAGAAATATCTTATCTGATTAGATTTCACAATTCGAATAACCCATGATTCCTAAGAATCACTGACTCCTGGTTCTAAATTTAGATAGTTTATCACAATGCCAAGAACAATTGGACATACAAACACCTCAGAATGAGGGTGTAAAAATACATTAGAACTAATACAAAGCCAAACCTAAGGGCAACGTTCAATCTATGCAACATGCAGAGAATGACCAGTTCTAAACTCAGAATGCAGATGATCACTGCGTCAACATCAAGAGTATTCTTCATTTGACGTTCATAAGTAAAAGCATTAGTATGTCCCTACACTAACACTTACATGACATCCCTACTTAGCATTTCCCCAAGCAAGTTAAGGAAAAAAGTGTCAGCGCGTGAAGACTTCCTAAGAAGTGCACTCACGTTGAATGGGCCAAGTAGCATAAAGCTTAAGAGCTCATTCTAAGATGCTCCTTTTCTTTCCATCAGATCTCCTCTTCTAACCCAAAAAGCCCAGGGCACTGTCTCCAATTCCAACATCTCAATCCTAGGACACGCCCATCTTTGCATCACAAAATCATCCCATCCAGCTGGACTCCTCCTCGTAGGTAACTTTCCATTCAGTTTCGAAACTCTTGGCCTCTGGCTTGACGCCCTTGATTCTCAGGCCTTCTCCAGTGAGAAAGAACACCGTCCCACATTATCAGCACTCCTTGTTCAAATGTATCCTCTCCTCCCAATGCCTAATTCCTAAAACAAAAGCGTTATTCTAACTAACAAAGAGGATTTTTTTCAACTGCAACAGAAACGTGAGAAAGATACGATTCTGCATACACATGAACATTACAAATGCTTCAGTTGTGAGAGCCAGGGAGAAATACACATGAGGCCTACACAACATCAGCTAACATAAGAATCGTTACAGATCTTCCTTAAACACACATATACAAGAACATTGTTACTGTGCACCTTTAGATCAGTGCACTACAGGTCAGTAAATTAATTTCTCATTTATCTCTTGTAAAACGAACATTAAGATTTTGCCATTCAAGGCACAATTACAATAATTCCTCCACGTTGCACGAAATCCCTCTATCACATTACTTTACACGTTATTACATTTCACACTCTTAATGATCAAATGTTCACACAACACAAGGATATATGCAGGTGTAGACTACTCGTGATTATAATGCACCCCTTGCTAAGAGAGAACACTAGAGATACACTTTGTCCACTATGTATGACAAAGCAGGACCGGTTCCATGGTTAAATTCTCCACCCCATGGACCATCTTGGGTTCGCTGATATTCAGAGCCTACTGATAGTGAAGTCTTTTGCACTGACTTGGGTACACAGCATAAACTGTTTTAGGCTATTCCCTTCACACTATTCATTCCTCCGTCCTCCCTTCACACTATTCATGACCCCAGCTCCTTCAGTCTAGCCCACCCCTCAGACATCAAGTACCATCTGACCAAGGTACCATCTTCTGTAATTTGCACCAGCTTTTGTTGGTTTGAAAAGCATTCGGTTCCTATTAAGCAATGCTACATTACAGTGTCACAAATGCAGTATAGATTTATATGGATCTGACATTGCCTAGATGTCGGCAGCACTACACTTGATTTGGTCGGGGAGAGACTAACATTGCACATGAGAGAACAATTATCATAGTTTGCCTTTCATGGAGGTCTCTTAATCACTTTCTCTTTTACCTTTAGACTATTCCTCCAATAGCAATCAATAGTGAGGAAGCCACAAGGGACACAGAAAGTAGTTTTGTTCTCTAACATATGTGCTGTTTTTATGTTAACGCTAAAAACATTTCATAGTTCACTGAAGCTTGGGTGCATAAGCTTGGAATTCCTGTAAGCAGAATATATTTATAAAATTGTTCCTGTTGTTATGTATCTCCACTCAAGAAGCAGTTCAATGTCATTTCTGCTTATTTTCCTCCTAGAATCCTCGAAAACTCTCACTGCTCATACTCTTCACGGATCTATTTTATTATTGCTTTAGCACTTTAACCCCAATCTGTATTTCCAAATTTTTCTGAACTTTTCTGGACAGCTTTTTTTTTTTCAACGACTATTCATATACTGTGGCAATTTTTAGAACGCTTTTACACTTTTTTTTTTAAACATATTTTATTGCATTTTCCGTTTATACATTCTACAGTACAGTATTGACAAATATTGCATATTAGTCCAATTTTAGCTAACTGTCAATACAATGCGCCTCAAAGCCGTCATTTTACTCTCAGATACATTAAAATAGGCAGTCAAACAATGTACATTATATATTCATCATATCAGGTAAATTCAGCAGTTTAATAGAATGTAATTGTTATAATAAAGATGTAAAAACTAAGTCCCAACTACCCCTCTCCCCAAGGTTACGGTCTGTGTCTAGCTAATGCCCATACAACCGGTATATCTAGTGGGTAGGCGAGCAAGCTACGCTTTGTGCCACACATATATTCTACAGCAGACCCAGCGGTCAAGCCTTTAAAACACAATATCTCTGTCTTAAGACATCAAATCCAAGTACTGCATACGCATCGCTTCCAACATAACCTCCCATTCAAGAGAGATCGGGGTCTTACGCAGGCCTCTAATTTCTTCTCTGCGTAGTGGTGCGCCTTCCGCTCTGCCCCATCTTAATAATTCTGCATGCCATATATTGACTTCAGGGGATTTGCGAGATTTCCATCTCCTAGTTATATTTCAAACAGCTAACAAACATGCAAGCTTTGCAAATCGGTACTGCACTTTGTGAGTGGTGGTCCGAGTATGGAACCTCAGGATTCTCCACTGCTGTATCAGTAATGGATAGCTTCGTGGGAAATTCTATCATTTGTCGTACCGTTTCCAGTACCTATGCAGTCGTGGGAAGACCCATACCATGTGTATAAAACCAGCCCCCTCTAAAAGACACCGCGGGCAGCAGTGCTGTGTTTGGGGGAACATCTTATCTAGTCTGTGCGGGGTTAAATAAGCATGATTCAACACCATCATTTGTATAAATTTGAATCTAGCATTGCGATGGATTTTCCTGGGGTGTTCCAGTACTATCGACCATTCCCTGTCTGTCAATTCCTTTCCTACATCCGCTTCCCATTGAGTCTTCAACGTTTGCAGGGAAACCCTTGTGTGTGTACTAATCCCAGTGTACAACCATTTGATCAAATGACGTCCACCACCCATATAATATACCATCTTAATCAATTCATTCACAGGGGGGTGTCCTCTGAGGAGCCCAAGTCTTCTTAATAAATCTAAGCATTGCCGTGTGTGTTAAAAACATAGATGTCGGGGCGACGGTTTGAGGTATGAATGTATTGTGGCCCATTAGTGTTTCCTCCCCAAACAAGTCGGCTACCGTACTTATACCTACACCCAACCAGGGTGTCAGTTTGCATTTCGTTAGCCTCCCACTTGCCAGCGTGATCCCTAGTAATGGTATATTCCCTGCATATCTATGTCCCGTGCATGTGTATTTCAGCGCGCTCTCCAGCACCGTAGTGCCGTCTGCGGTGCTCCGCTGGGATCCTACTACCCGGTAGTAATAGGGCATGTATCGTGCCGTTATCCAAGTCTGCAACAGTATGATCAATTTCATGTAAATTACGGCCCGCTGTCCAGTAGGACAGCCATTGTAGTTGACAGGCATAGTAATAAGCGCAAAAATCTGGTACTCCCAGGCCTCCTGCAGCAGTCCCAACTTGAAGTTTTTTAAGGCTAATGCGCTGTCTACTCTTACCCAAAATAAGATCTATTAGCAGAGTGTTCTGTAAATTAAAGGTGTGCTGTGGTACTAACAAAGGTAGATTCGTGAAGTAATACACCAAACGGGGTAACACAACCACTTGGATTACCCTCCAACATGTCTTCATGCTTCCTATAGATTGGTATGCCCAGGTAGCGAAACGTCGATAGCGTAACCTGAATTGTCGTGTCACCAATATCTAGTTCAGTAGTGTCCATCCCATCCGCAAAGAAAAAGGCATGCATCTAGGATGTGTTAAAAGCCAGTCCCGATATATGTTCTAACCTTTGAAACGCCTCAAATAAGGTGACCAGAGGGGTGCAAAGGTCAGATATATACAAAAGTATATCATCAGCGTATGCCGAGAATAAATGGGTTGTATTACCCAAATGTATCCCCATATCTAGAAAATCCTGTCGCAGTTGTATTGCTAACGGCTCCAATGCTAAGATAAAAAGAAGGGGGGATAGCGGGCAGCCCTGTCTTGTGCCTTTATGTATGGTGTATTCCCCGGATATGTGTCCTCCTGTTCCAGTACGCACCGTAGGGGCATTGTATAATATCCGTACCCATGTAATATATTCTTCCGGGATGCCAAATTTCCCCAGTGCTTGGAACATATACTCCCACTGTATGGAATCAAAAGTCTATCGTAGGTTAAGTGAAAGACTGCCGGCATATGGATAACTTTTCGGGGCTTCCGTTAGCAAATAATGCAATTTCCTTATGTTTAGAGATGTACTCCAGGCAGGCAAAAAAACAGTTTGGTCATTGTGTATCAACTTTGATAAATGTGGATCCAGTCTGTTTGCGAGCACCTTACTCAATATTTTATATTCTGTGGATAACAACGACAGCAGTCGAAAATTTGCCATATCAGTGTGTTCCCTACCCGGCTTTGGGAGCGTGATGACTAGTGCTTGTGCCATCGTAGTAGGCAAAGAGCCCCTTTCCCATACCTCCTTATATAAATCTACCAACTTGGGCACCAAAGCTTCTGCATAAGTATCATAGAACTCAATGGGCAGTCCATCAATACCAGGCATTTTGTTGCGCGGCAGCCCCTTCATCGCCACTCTGCTCTCCAGTGATGTAATGTGGCCCATAAGCCCTTTACTCACCAGTTCTGGAATTGTCGGGTATTTTAGGTCAGACAGAAAGGCCTCCGTGTGTGGCCCAGTAGGGCCGTCAGATGCCCTGTATAGTGTAGCATAGTAGTTACGGAATGCCGTATTAATTTCCCCTTGAGTGGTGATTATGTTGGCAGTATCTGTGATAAGTCGGGGTATGACCACAGACAGAGGATCATCTCGTAGGATGTGAGCCAGTAAGCCTCCCGCCCTGTCTGCCTCGCTGTGAGCGCACTGTGTGAATGCTGCATAATCCATTACTCTCAGAGATTCCAACAGTTCCGCGTGACGTATTCGCACCTCCTGTAGCGGCCCCTTTTTCTCCCCGTCCGTGAGTGCCTCCTTCTCAAGTGTGCCCATTTTCCCTTCCACCTCCACTAGTGATTTATGCAATTCCTGTTTTGCTCCTACCGTCGTACCTATGGCCTTACCCCGCACCACCGCCTTAAAAGCATCCCATTCTATCAGTTTATTGGAGGCTGTGTTGCTGTTATCTACAAAATAATGTTCAATAGTATTGGATAGGGTACTACCGAAGAGCTGATCTTCCAAGAGTTGCGGCCAGAGGCGCCAGGTGGGGACCGGTGTGGGTATTCTACCCCATGTGATTATGGTTTCCAATGGGTTATGGTCAGAAAAAGTCTTGAGAAGGTAAGTGGAGTCAAGCACCTGCATGGCTATCCTACCCGTACAGAGTAGCCTATCTATTCTCATGTGGAGGTCATGTACTACAGAGTAATATGAGCATTCTCTATGAAGGGGGTGTTGCATCCGCCACATATTCTGTAAATCCTAACCCTCCATCCAGTGTGAGAATGCCTCAGCCTGTCTCAACACAGTAGTGCCCTGCAATGGTGGGTGTGATCTATCCAATGATACATCTAATACTACATTACAGTCCCCTTCCAATATCCAGGGATAGGCCACCCTTCCCGCCAATGCCCCGCTCAGAGTATTCCAATAGTGGTCCTGCTCATAATTAGGGGCGTAAAAGGTTCCCAGTACTACCAGTTGGCCATCCAAAAGTCCTTTAACAAACACATATCTACCCTGTTTATCAATTTGCTGTTCCTGGGCCACAAAGGGCACCCTGTGTCCAACCCAGATCGTGGCTCCCCTAGCATAATTAGAAAACACAGTAGAAAACACTTGTCCCCTCCATTTTTTCCTGAGCTTCGCAACTTCATTCTCTATCATGTGTGACTCCTGTAAGTACACTACTTGCGCTTTGCAGCGCTGCAGCTGAGCATGTATCCTGTGCCGTTTATGCACCGTGCCCATACCCCTTATATTCCACGTTATAATTTTATACTTTCCCGGTGTATGCATCTAATCATCAAACATATCATGTAATAACATAACAGTACATATCTGCGGATTTGGAGATCAATAGTGGCGGACAACTCAAGACCGTAACCCAGCCCATCCCCCACAATACTTGGTCCAACCTGAAACAAGCATTGGATTAAAACTCCCGCAAACTGATCCAACTTACAAATAAGGATCCTCAATGAATCTACAAACTGAATAAACATTAAAAAAACAAGAAGGAAAGAAATTACATTGCGCCTTCGCCATTTGGGGGATGTGCCTGCGCCTTGCACATGCTATTACGTGTCAAACATCTGCCAGGTTGAGCTACTACGGTACAAGAGCGCTAATACCTGCTGCCTGATGAAAAATGAACTACGCTGTCTGAGAGGAGGGGCCAGCGCAGCCACAGCGTAAAAAGAAATCACTTAGAGTCTACAATACTTGTGTGAGTCCATCAACCAAACAGGTTCGTGATCAGCTGCGGCATTGCTGAGGGAAATAGAGCCACACTGCCCTCGGAGTCTGATTCTTCCGAGGAGGATTTATGGACAGATCTCGGTGCATTTGTGAAGGTCGCTGTGGCCAGCACCGCCTGTTGTTTGGTCTGTTGCATCTGTTGCGAAGTGACCCGCATGCTAGTTGGTCCTCCTTAGTCTTCGACCTCTGAGTCTAGTGGATGAAGTCGCCACTGAGTTCCGCCTCTCCTCCAAGAGCATAGCTTTCTCCTCCGCGTTAGTAAGTTCCATTACCTCCAGCCAATCCTCGACATCTCCAGGACTCTAAAGTACGATTTTTGGTTGTGAATTATCTTGAGGCGTGCCGGGAACAAGAGCGCATAATGTAGCTGCAAAGCAAGAAGCTGTCTCTTCACCGCCATGAAGGAGGCTCTCTGTTTTTGCACCATCATCGTGTAATCCGGAAATGGCGAGATCCTCGCATTCTCGAAATTTATCGGCGCCGCCGTTCTAGCTTTTTGGAGCAGGACATCTTGGTCGCGGTAGTTTAAAAACTTTACTATAAGGGGTCTCGGGGGGGAGGGCGCCTGGTTTTGGCAGTCCAGTTGGTATTCTAAGCGCCCTTTCAATGCAGTATTGAGAAGAGAGCCCCTCTGTTGTGACATTATCTTTAAACGATTGTTCCATATACCCCACCGCATCCAGTTCCTCGCTTCTCTCCGGCAGGCCAATTACGCGGATATTATTCCTACGTGCCCTCCCTTCTCCATCCTCCACTCTGTCCATCAGTGTGGCTACCTGTGTTTGTAGTTGCTTCGCATCAGATTCCGTTTGCTTTTGCTTGGGCAACAGTTCTGCCAATGTCATCCCCTGCTCCTTGACCGTCTCCGCTGTCTTTACATGATCCGCCCTAAGCAAGTTCAGCCCCGTGGACAGGGACCCTATTTGGAGCTCCAGTGCCTTCCGTGTGTCTCGCACCTCCCGTAAGATGAGGTCCAGTTTGTCTTCTGAGGTGGGCTCCTTTGTTGGGGGTACGTATCCGGAGCTCAGCACCTCGCCCGTACTCTCCGGTTCTCCTTGTGACTGGTTCGTACCCCGTTGTTCCGGCATCTTCGGCTTGGTGCGTCCCACTTTACCCATTGTCCACTATGGAAGCGTGCCCCAGGGAAAGCACGGGTCAGAGAGGGTCACTCTAACAATCCAGCCCCGAATCACCCGTGCAACTTACTCCTTTAATTCTACAGTGGGGAACCGGCGATGACCGAACATCCGATTGATCCTGCCAGGACCCAGCTCGCAAATATAGCACCCAGATAGTGTCTCTCAAATCCCACAGCCTCACATCAGCTCCCTCTTGTCCCCCAATGGGCAGTCACCAGCCGCAGCAGAAGACAGTTCCTCTCAAGGTATGTGATCAATGGCGCCCTACTAAGCGCGCCCCAGCGCCGGCGGTGATGTTGAAGACAATGGTGCCTGCAGAGAGTGCGCCTTCCATCAAATCCCACATCAGCAGGATCCTGACACCGTTGTAAGGCCTTGCCGGGTGTGTCTCCGATGCTCCACTTCAGATGACGTACCAGCCCCAGTGTCTGGAGATAGGGGGGGGGAGCTTCTTCCCTCCGCTTAAGGATCGCGGCCCTATACAAGTTGTCCGGTCCCCACCGGGGTATATTACTCACTGTGCATGTCTGGCAGCAATCCAGGCAATCACAACCAAGCAGGAGTTTGCTCCCCGCGATCACTATACAGAGATAGCGGCGGGACGATCAAAGGCAAATGGCCACCGCCATCCCGGGGAACACACGTCGTCACACGCTTCTCCCGGTTAGGGGTCTTGTCTCCCATTTCTGCCCGCTTCGTTTGCAGAACTCAGCAGGGTATCGCACTGTATTTTCTCCCTTTGATACTTTGTGCTCCCCCAGGGGTCACCACCGCGGGAGAGTAAGCCTCACCTCATCCCCGGTCTGTCCTGAATGCGTGCCCCGGCGCCCCGCCACAGGACCTTTCATAGTAGCGGGCGCAACTGCAATCGCGGGGCGATCTACCCCGCCATTCAGTACGTTGCAAAAGTACTTCGCTGCCCTCCGCTACTGCTTCTGCCCCCGAACGGCTTTCCCCCAGTGTTGTGGCTGCAGGATTACACTGCGGTTCGTCACTCGGCCTCCGAGGTCGGCACAGGGTCGTATTGATCCCCTCCACCCCCAGCTTTTACTTCACACAGAAGCGGCTCCGAGCATTCAGTCCTGACCACACTGCCCTATACCGCAGCCGCAGGTAGTCAGCTAGTACAATTGAGGCATATAATATCAGGATTTTGGAGGCTCGAGTCCGGAGCTCTCCTAGCACGTGTCCGCCATGCTCAGCTGCTGGCCATGCCCCCCTAGAATGCTTTTACACTTGTCCATTTACTATCACATACTTCCATTTCTGAAAATTAATTTTTGACTTACATTTATGATTCCGTCACCAATGGTAAAAATCAATGATTTTTTAAAAGAAATGCAAAAGGACGACCACACTTAATTTTGATTTGTTATAAATGTCTATTTTTCTTTTAATTCTTTCAGCCATCTGCATCCAATGTTGCTGACCAGAAACTGGATCAGACAAACTGATGAATATGCTGTTTGCCACTGTGTTGCATTGCTCATGGTTATCATGCTAACAGAGAACTAGAGACACTCTTTGTCAATTACATATGAAAAGGCTGGACCTGGTTCTAAGGTTAAACTCTCCACCATCTGTACTATCTTTGCTTTGGTGGTGCACACATTGTAGAGCATATTCAGTCTAAAGTCTTGTACATTGACTTGGGCACGATGAAACCCACCAATATATACTGGACTATTTCAATCTAAACAAACGCTCTGTGGGAACCATCCTACACTATAGGAAGCCTTTAGGCACTTTATTCTGGGTTCCTGCATTACCTAACAATCCAGCATATTGCGGTTGACCAAAAACACTCTAAATTCTGTGGAATAAACACTGAAAAAACTGACTTCCTATGCACACACACACAAGACCATACCTTACCCTCTCAAATTCAAACAGCATTACTTCAGTGTAAAGATGAAGTTGATAGAGATGTCAAATACCTCTGGAAATTGGCCAAAGCAAGGCAAAATGGTGAGGGAGAGCGTCAGGCCTGCCAAGTGCATACTGCGTGACTCTAATGCATTTCAGTGTTGTGTTGCGCATCACCGCATGGAAATGCATTGTCACGCATTTGTGGCTCTGTTGTACCAGCACTCACCACTGAAGCCAGCCACGCCAGGCTGCTAGCGCGCCTGTGCCAGCTCTGCCCCCCCCCACTCTGATGCGAAATTGGGAGGGAGGGGTGGGGGAAGGTGAGCAGACCAAGAGACCAGATAGAGTGTGAAAAAGGCCGCTTTATTGAAACAGGTGCACATTTACACAACAAATAACCTCGGCAAATGCCTAACAATCTAAACCTTTACCAAATGATTGTATTGTTTTTCAACCCCCAAAGCACCCGCCCCCGCCCCTCACCCCTCATCTAACCCGCCCCCACCCGTACATACCCCATCACATATTAAAACAATACAACAGCCCCATTAAAACATTATAACTTCAACAGGCCCCAAAACCATATCTCAAAACCCCAATTACAGCCCAAGCCAGTCCAGATCCCCCAGCCTATGCCTCCAAACCCGAATTTAACCTGCACAACTTCCCCCGACAAAATCCCAATTAAAAACTATCAACTCCCATCATGCCCAAAACTGGCAAACCAAAATAATCCGCACCGCACCTGTTCCAAGCGACAAAGAATAACAATTTAAAGAACCCCATGTCCACCTGTTACAACCAGCTACGCCTAAAATAAAGAAAAAGAATAAATTGGCCAAAAGGAAGGGAAGAATAAAAAGGCATAAAAATTCCTAAAGGGAGGGAGGGAGGGACAAAAGCTAACTGCAAATACCACCCGGCCACCAGGTCACCTAAGCCTAAAATGGTGGCCGGGAGGAGGAGCCCAACCCACTTATAGGTTGGGCTCCATAGGCAACCAAAAGTAGCCCAAAAACAGCCCAAAACACCAGGCTGCTCCAAAATGGACGCACCCACCCCTCCCAAACAGCGGGGGGGGGGGGGGGGGGGGGGACGACGACCTCCCAGGGGTCGGCTGCTGCCCCCCCCAAGCCCCCCTTGTATATTTTACAGCTGCAGTGCTGCATTGAAATGCCCGCCGGCGGCGGGTCTGAGTCCCACAGGGGGGATCATGTGACCACACATCCTCCTGAAAGGAAGTGAGGTAGGCCGGGGATTCAGGAAGCGGGGACTGGAAGCGTGCTGCACCGGCGCGCAGTCACTGCGTCTGGTCCATGGGGTACCTGCCTTCTGCGTCCCGGTGTCCGCATTCACACCAGACAGTGGAGTGCGCAATCAGGCACAATTTAAATCACCGGCGTCGCCGCGGCACTAGCATCAGCATTTTGTCACCCGAGAGGTGCCACGTTGGCTATAATAATATAATAATATTATTCAGAGACCCGGACCGAAGATTGCCCCGCGTTAGACTGCTGCGGCGGCCTATGTGAGAATCAGAGTTAGTTGTACTGATTATTTGCCGCCAGTTTGAGTTGCAGAGCTTGCATTCCACCCCAGCAGCAAAGTGTAAGTGGAGTGCGGTATCTTCGCTTTCATTTTTAAGTGGAATAAACTGACATTTGCTTTATGATAAACAGCGATTCGAGCGCTGATAACCCAGGCCAGGTTCTGCCGCCTGCAGTGTCACGAGCCATGCACACGCCCCAACACCATCAGCCCCCAGGTGCTTGTGGCCACCAGACATCACTAGCGGCTCCCTGCCTGCCGGCCGTGTTTATTTTAATTAACTTTCATATTAGCGTGACTCACTCGAAGTTTATCTCGGCGCTGCAAGTACTTAATCATAACCCAGTACCCCCATTCATGCTGATCCAAGCCCTGTGAAAAGCAGCCCTCGCCAAAGCGGCCCCAGAGCGCTCGACACATGCACACATGACAGCTTCAGCTTCCTGCCTGCACCATAGCTCCTACATGAGAACATGTCAGACCGGACCAAGGCCATCAGGGGGACACAAACGGAGAGAGCAGGTCAGCACGGTGGCAGTGAGGGGTCACTGCACCAACCAGACAGGCCAACCCTCTTGACAGCACAGCCACCTGCAGTCAGTCTACAGCACTACTGCCTGCCTGCAGCTTGCGTGATCCTCTTCACAGCAACCTGGTAAAAGATGCTCTGGTTCACCGTGGCACTGCAGGAGGACACGTCATGGGGGCACAGGTGAGAGAGCACTGAAGTAGTGCAATGGGATGTCTGTACGAGTGTCAGATTGAGGTGAATTTTGGTTTAATGGGCAAAATTTTCCGTATTGTTTAGATGCTCATATCGTGGATTTATAGGTCTTGAAGCACGCTGGAAACCGGGTCCATGAGAGGGAATGGGGCCGGCAAGGTGTCTGTCACTCCAGGAGGCCCTGAGCCTGACCTGGAATTGATCTGAGTCGATTTCAAAGAGCTGAACTGTCATATCAAATAAAGATTTATTTGTACCATGAGGTTGAGAAAACACACAGGAATTAGATTTTTGTTACACTGGCAAACTTATTGTCTCGAACCACGTAGTTTGGATGTTTCTGGATTAAATAAAACATCAGTTTTATGTCTTGTTTAGTCTCAGTTACTGCTGGTTCTTTGCCTGTACTTGTAGAAACAGGGCGCTTGCTTGACATCCCTCAGTTCCTCACCGTGAAAAGTCCTGTGGACTCAGATCTCTGCAGTACATGCTCTGACTGAACCATTTAGTTTTCTTCTCAGCCCCAAACCCATGTTTTTTACTTTGATGGAAACATCAAGATTCAGGGGACCTTTCTATCGTCCTGTTCGCAAGATGACGTAGCTTAATTTGGTGACCTGGGGTGCACTCACATGCGGTGCCCTTGTTGTCACACCAGCGGTGAACCACTTTTGGACTAATTCCAAGATTAGGACACTGTGTACCTGATTCTCCCACACTGCCACTGCACTGCAGGGGGCTGGAAGGTTTATAGATGTCTCTGTAGCACACAGATCATCCAACATGAACCAAGCATGTTCACAAAACATGTATTTTATGAGGATTATCTGTGAGTTACTGCTTTTTGCTAGGTTAGTGCTCATCAGTTCCTGGTGATTTCCACCAGTTTTAAGATCTACTTGGAGTTTCTCGTTGCTCAAATGGGTGTGATTTCTGATATTTGTATGTTTCCCTCGTCTTCATTGCTTGATTTTGCTTGCAAGAAAGTGTCACTCATAGTTGAATGTCACTCATAATTACACTGAAATTATGAAAATGTCACACATAAGCTATCTGAAACCTTGGCAACTATGGAGCGTCCTGGCCGCACACTGGCACATCCAAGACATGACTATACCTGCAAAGACATTATGGGTACAGTAGCTATTGGGTCAAGATACTCTCTTTTATAAGACATCTCATCTACATTGGCACAATATTACACCACACTATATACTGCTGCAGATGCAGCAGCAACACCCTCCCATTTTTTCCCACCCCATCCTAAACCACTGACCCTTCCCCCAGGGGATTACTTGTTTGAAGCCACGCTTGTGTGGTGGAGCTACAGGAGTGGGAAATACTCAATGCACCCATTACAGTAGAGGAAGTGCTGGAGGGAATAACATCTCTCCCCGGAGGGAACTTCTGAAATTTACAAAGAACGTCCTCTCTGCTAGGGCCTGGAGTGCTATAAGTGTATGGTAAGGCCAGGAATCAGGCATACTCCCTCTGACACTCAGAAAAGTGATTTTTGCAGTTCTGCCTAAACTACGTAAACCCTTGGATGAATTATCTTCCTATCACTACTCAATCTAGACATTAAGATCCTGGCCAAAATCATAGCAAACAGTCTTCATCTATACATGTGGAGCAAAGTATCACCAAGCAATCTGGATTTATACCAGGATTCACATGCTTGAATAATTCCCCTTCGTCAGACTGGGAACCCCCAGTATTTTCCGAACAGCAGTACATACTTAACTTATAACATACCATCATAAACCAACAGGCATCTTTTGCAACCCATCCTCATCTTTTTGTGATCTAAACTTCATCCAATCAAAATGCTTTACCTCCAGCTAATCTCCCACTGAACCTTCCAACTGTCAGATTTTCTACAGCACGTTCAAAGTGCAGGAACCCTATCTGACAGCTCGTCAAAGGAAAGCCTATTTTAAATGTGGCTAAAGCAATATTGAAGAAATCTTTATTTTAAACATGGTTGTCATGTAGTGAAAAGAAGATTTACGTGGAGGATCTACATGAAAACTGCCTCTACTTTTTACAACCAGGGCACAAGCCAGCTTACTGTGAGATATGTCAGACTTTCACAGTTAAGACGTTGAAAGACAGAGAGAGGCGGCTGGCTTTGACAATTTGGGAAAAGTAAATGAAGCACTTCAAGAGATAAAAGCAAGTCCTGTGACATCTTGTTCTCTTGGTATGCTGCGATTAAGACAACCGTATAGAGGTTACAAGAGGAGATTCTTTAGCAAGGGCAATGGGGATCCTATTCTCATCCCTACAGGCAGAATGCAACCTACGGACAGTAAAGTTCATACAGACAACAAAATAGACAATAGAGACCGGGAGGACAAGGCTACAGTACAAGCCAAATCAAAGCTGGGCAAGAAGGGGAACCAGCCTTCCAGGCATGAGAGCAAAAGCGAAAAGTCATCACTTTGTTAAAATTGAAGTTCTTGATGTTCAGTTGCCAGTCGAGGGGGATGGGGGTGGGAGAGGGGTGTGTGTGTGTGTGCAGTTTTAGTTAAAGGAATGGCAGCAAGTATCAACAGACAAATGGGTGTTACTGTTAGATGTTGCAAGACAGGGATATGTTCTTGAATGTGTGGAGGAGCCATCAACTAAACTTCCAAGAAAGGCAAGGCACAAGCATTTAGGAGAGTTATGAAAGGATACATCAAAACTATTCAAGAAAAGAGCAAAAAGAGCTGCAGATGGAAGCAATGTGTGAGGGATTTTATTTATGGTTGTTTCGCACATTAAAGAAATCAGGAGAGTGGCGGCTGATATGGAATTTAGGAGAATTATACAAATATATAAAACAACAAACTTTCCATATGGTCACATTTCAGGGGATCTTGGATTTCCTAAGAAAATGAGTTTTTCTCAATTCCATAGATATGGAAGATGCGTATTTCAATATACCAATTCACAAGAATCACAGGGAGCATCTCTGTTTCATGGTGGCAGGGCAACACTGCCAGTTCAAGGACCTATCTATCTGATCTGAGGTCAACCCTCTGATCTTCAATAAATGCATGGCTCCTGTGGCAGCCCATACAAGGAGGAAAGGGGATGTGGTGTATTCATACCTGGACCATTGGATGATAAAGCCTGACAGGGAGCCGAAACAAGGAGATAATGGAGGTCACTCAAAAAGTTCTTTTGTTTTTAGGACTTGCAATAAATACCAAGTCGACAAGAATGAAGGGACTGGCGTACCAGGCACAGCAAAGAGGAAGAACATTAATGACTCAAGTGAGGACCCTGGCGAAGACAGTAAGACTAATGAAGGCAGTGTTAGAAACAATATTGTCATGTATTCTGTTGATGCCTCAGTGCAGGCCATGAATGAGGGCGCTTCAAGTGGAGTTAGCTAGACAGTGGCAACAACAGAATGGAGATTGGGACAATGTAGTCATTGCAACTAAAAGTATGAAAGAAGCATTTCAATAGTGGATGAGAAGCGACAATGTATTTAAATGACAAAGTTTGCAAATAAAGAGACCATAAAGATATCTGACTGTGGATTCTTCAATGATAGGCCAGTAGCACATGTAGCAAACAGAGTAGTTTATGGTGTTTGGTCGAAGGAAGAGAAAAAATTACACATAAATGTGCTGGAGCTCAGGACTGTGAGATTGGCATTGGTAGCTTTACAGCGGGTAGTAAGGAAGTCATGAGATGGTGAGAACTGACAACACGACTACGATGTATTACATAAAAAACAAGGAGGAATGAGATCGCTGATCCTGTCAATGAAAACACAAAAGGTTTGGGAATGGGCCATTACCAACAAGGTGTCATTGATAGCAGAGCATGTTTATTAGCTAAATAACGAGTAGAAACATCATTTGAACAAAACGATTTACAAAAAGGGGGTGGTGATGGACAGAGTATCTGAATTAAGCAGAACACTCCTACCCAGTCCAAAGATCAGGGCTTGATCCATCACCGTTTTTTAGCTCACTGCACCATCCCAGCTCAGAACCTGGCTACATGCAAATTAGTGTGTCCCTGGCCCAGTGCATCATGGGAACAGGGCAGATCAAACTACCAAGCCAATTATTATACTGGGAAGGAAACAAGCTTCCGGGGACCGGTTTCTGGCATTTCAGCCGTCTTCGGCCCGGCTTGCTTGAATCCTGATGGTGCAGTGAGCAAGGGACTCACATCTGAGTATACCCTTCCACGCTTATGGTGGACGAAATGATTCAGAAAAAGGGGGTGGAGATGGACAGAGTATCGGAATTAAGCAGAACACTCCTACCCAGTCCAAAGATCAGGGCTTGATCCATCACCGTTTTTAGCTCACTGCACCATCCCAGCTCAGAACCTGGCTACATGCAAATTAGTCTGTCCTTGGCCTAGTGCATCAGGCGAACAGGGCAGACCAAACTACCAAGCCAATTCTTATACTGGGAAGGAAACAAGCCTCCGGGGACTGGTTTCTGGCATTTCAGCCGTCTTCGGCCCGGCTTGCTTGAATCCTGATGGTGCAGTGAGCAAGGGACTCACATCTGAGTATACCCTTCCACGCTTATGGTGGACAAAACAATTCAGAAAAAGGGGGTGGTGATGGACAAAGTATCTGAATTAAGCAGAACACTCCTACCCAGCCCAAAGATCAGGGCTTGATCCATCACCGTTTTTTAGCTCACTGCACCATCCCAGCTCAGAACCTGGCTACATGCAAATTAGTCTGTCCCTGGCCCAGTGCATCATGGGAACAGGGCAGACCAAACTACCAAGCCAATTTGTAGACTGGGAAGGAAACAAGCTTCCGGGGACCGGTTTCTGGCATTTCAGCCATCTTCGGCCCGGCTTGCTTGAATCCTGATGGTGCAGTGAGCAAGGGACTCACATCTGAGTATACCCTTCCACGCTTATGGTGGACAAAAGGATTCAGAAAAAGGGGGTGGTGATGGACAGAGTATCTGAATTAAGCAGAACACTCCTACCCAGTCCAAAGATCAGGGCTTGATCCATCACCGTTTTTTAGCTCACTGCACCATCCCAGCTCAGAACCTGGCTACATGCAAATTAGTCTGTCCCTGGCCCAGTGCATCGTGGGAACAGGGCAGACCAAACTACCAAGCCAATTCTTATACTGGGAAGGAAACAAGCTTCCGGGGACCGGTTTCTGGCATTTCAGCCGTCTTCGGCCCGGCTTGCTTGAATCCTGATGGTGCAGTGAGCAAGGGACTCACATCTGAGTATACCCTTCCACGCTTATGGTGTACAAAACGATTCAGAAAAAGGGGGTGGTGATGGACAGAGTATCTGAATTAAGCAGAACACTCCTACCCAGTCCAAAGATCAGGGCTTGATCCATCACCGTTTTTTAGCTCACTGCACCATCCCAGCTCAGAACCTGGCTACATGCAAAATAGTCTGTCCCTGGCCCAGTGCATCATGGGAACAGGGCAGACCAAACTACCAAGCCAATTCTTATTCTGGGAAGGAAACAAGCTTCCGGGGACCGGTTTCTGGCATTTCAGCCGTCTTCGGCCCGGCTTGCTTGAATCCTGATGGTGCAGTGAGCAAGGGACTCACATCTGAGTATACCCTTCCACGCTTATGGTGGACAAAACGATTCAGAAAAAGGGGGTGGTGATGGACAGAGTATCTGAATTAAGCAGAACACTCCTACCCAGTCCAAAGATCAGGGCTTGATCCATCACCGTTTTTTAGCTCACTGCACCATCCCAGCTCAGAACCTGGCTACATGCAAAATAGTCTGTCCCTGGCCCAGTGCATCATGGGAACAGGGCAGACCAAACTACCAAGCCAATTCTTATTCTGGGAAGGAAACAAGCTTCCGGGGACCGGTTTCTGGCATTTCAGCCGTCTTCGGCCCGGCTTGCTTGAATCCTGATGGTGCAGTGAGCAAGGGACTCACATCTGAGTATACCCTTCCACGCTTATGGTGGACAAAACGATTCAGAAAAAGGGGGTGGTGATGGACAGAGTATCTGAATTAAGCAGAACACTCCTACCCAGTCCAAAGATCAGGGCTCATCACCACTCCCTTTCTGGATAGATCATTTGAACAGGCAGTATTTCAAAACTCAGAAATGGGAAATAAACTCACAACAACTGAGCAATCTATTTCACGAATCTCAACAGAAAGTGCAAGAAATTTGCGAGCAGGTGGTATTAATCAGGGACTTGAGGCAATGCAGTCACAATTAATTGGAAAGGGAAATTAATTTATGCATTTCCAACGATACCATAGGGACCGAGGGTATTGTGCAAAATGAAGCAAAAGAGTTGCATGGTAATTCTTGTTACATCAGTGTGGCCATGGCAACATTGCTATACGGACCTGTTGGAGATGTCTGTCAGCAGGCCAGTACGGTTCAGAGTGAAGGCCGACCTGCTTTGCAAGGACAGGGGTCAAGTGTTCCATCCCAGTCAGAGTCGTTATATTTGAAGGCATGGCTTTTGAAGACTTAAAATTCAGACATTTGAGATTGCCAGAAGATGGCAGAGAAATACAGAAGAAAACAATGTCTCTTTCAACAGTCAGAACCCATGACATGAAGTGGAAACAGTTTTTGATTTGGGGACGTGATCAACAGTTAGATCCAATACGCTTGGAAGATCAAAAATTCTTGCCTTACTTGTTACATTCAGTTAAGTCTAGGTTAATGTATGGCTCAATGAAGGTTCACCTGGCAGCACTCTCACGATTTCTTTTTTTTTTTTTTTTTAATTTTTATTGAGCATGTTCGAAAATTACAAGGATAAACATATATTGCATTACCAATATTAGAAAGCACAAACATTGAGAATTACATAATGTAGTGAAAATATATTTACATACAAGTATATCAAAAATTAATAATAATAATAAATTGTGGCAGGTCTATTAACAATCAAAGATAATAATTATAATTATAATTGGAAAAAGGTTGTAAAATCATATTTCATATTTCAGTTCTGTAGTCCTTTAGGCCATAGTACATGCATTCAGCTTACATGAGTAGTTTCTAATTAGTCCCTCTGTTGATCATACCAACTGGCAACAAAGGACCAAACCAGTTTCCCAAATGACCTGGATTTTTTCCCTCTAGTTTTATAAATGGCCATTTCTTGTTTGTATGTTGCTAATAATCTACTAAGCCATCCCTGAAATGCTGGGGCCTCGGGGTCCTTCCACCGTGTTGCTAATATAATTCTGTATATGGCAGTACCTAAATAGGTTGTATAGATTTCTGAGTTGTTAAGTTCTAAAGAGCTATCGTAGCCAAGTAAAAATAGAGTTGATGAGATTTTAATTTCATGGCCAAAGATCTCAATCCAGAATTTTACGATACTATCCTTGATTTGTTCTAGTTTGGGGCAATCATAAAACATGTGTATCAGATTTGCGGGACCTAGTGCGCATCTGGGGCATTTATCATGGTCGATCTTGCCCCAGGAGAATAATTTGGACGGTGTATAATATAAGTTGCATATTGTTTTATAGATTTGAGCTTTTAAATTGCTTGCTAATATGGCTTTGGAGGATAATTGTAAAGTCATGTCTATGTCAACGTTAGGATTATTTAATTTATTGGCCCAATTAGTTTCTATTCTTTCTACGTCATCAGGATGGTTATTCAAGAAGATTTCATATATATCACTTATTCTAGTTGACGTCTTTTGAACAAGGTCTATGAATGGTATCGATTTCAGCTCTATATTTATAATGCTTTGTTTTAATGATGTATATATTTGATTAAATTTTAAAAAGTATAACTGATTGAATGTTGTTCTTCCGTCTGAGTTTAGAAAATCGCCGATGGTGATGAGGCCTAAAGTCTCCCAGCGTTTAGTTATGTTATCATTAAGATATTGGGGTATTACTGAACTGTGCCATAAGGGTGTGTATTTTGTATATTTAGAAATTAGAAGTGTTTTTGTACAGCAGCTCCAAGTTTTAAAAGCATCTATAATAATTTTGAATTTGATCTTTTTAAAGTAGGAGGGTTCAATTTGTCTTAATAATAATCCTCTGGCTGTGCTTCCTAGTGTTAACTCATAAATGGAAGGTATGTGGTAGAGAGTTCTATATCGATCTTGACAGTTGGATGCTGTAAGGAATGTCATTTGTTGGAGAATGGCTGCCCACATGTAATAAGTTAAATTTGGTATAGCTAGGCCGCCTCTGGAAATTGGTAGAGTTAACTTGGGTAGAGCTCTTCTTATTTTCCCGTAGCTCCAAATAAAAGATGATATTGATTGGTTTATCTTTTTCATAGAAGTGTTATCAATTAAAATAGGGATCGCTCTAAACAAGTACAGTATCTTTGGAAATATTGCCATTTTTATGTAGTTACTTCTACCAATTATAGATAAATGTAGGTTATTGACTCTAAGTAATTCTCCTTTTATTTTGGTAATTAGAGGGTCGTAATTTAGCGTGTTGATTTCCTCAGTCTTGGAAGAAATATTTACTCCTAAATATTTCGCATTTTTGACTCTAAATTGACTTATATAAGGCGTATTATCAGTGCAAACTACCATCGTTTTGTCTTGATTTAAAGAATAACCCGAGTAGAGTCCAAATATTTTAGTAGTTGCTTCTATTTCAACTAGGGCCTCAGTAGGGTTGGGTGTTAAAACCGCAACATCATCGGCATAGGCAAGAACTTTGGTGTTGTAGATGCCGGTTTTTATTGGTGTTATCGCTGGCGATGTTAACAACTTAATAATTAAGGGATTAATATAAAGTGCAAATAGCAGCGGTGAGCACGGACATCCTTGTCGCGTGCCTCTCTGAATTTGAATATTTCCAGATTCGCAACCCCCTGTCAAGATTCTAACTTTTGGGTCTATATAAAGAGCTTTTATTGATCTTATAAACCCCGGGCCGATATTATTAATGGCTAATATTTCCCAGAGAAACTGCCAGGAGACCCAGTCAAAAGCCTTTTCGGCATCTAATAAAATCAGTGACATTTGTTCGTTCTTTATTTTCATTATGTCGAAGAGAGATATGACTCTTCGTGTATGGTCGGTGGTACTTTTGCCGGGTATAAACCCATGTTGCCAGGGAGTAACTAGTTGTTCAATGATTTTACTAAGGCGATTAGCAAACATTTTGGCATATGTTTTAGAATCTGAATTGATCAGTGAGATCGGCCTGTATGATGTTGTCAGTTCGGGGGGTTTATCTTTCTTTTTAAAAACGACTATGTTTGTTTGTTTCCACGATTCCGGGGGTTTTCCATGCCATTGAATACCTAAGAAGAGATCATATAGGAATGGAATTATTACTTTACCCAGTATTTTGTATAGGTCTAGGGGTATCTTGTCGGGTCCCGCTGCCTTCCCTGTCGCCAGTTCCGCTATTGCCATCTCTACTTCTATTCTAGTAATTTCTTTATCTAGTTCTTTTTTAATTTCATCGTCGATAGTTTGTGCCATATTAGTCTCTCTAAGCCATTTATCTAGGAACTCTTTAGTTTCATTATTTGATTTTGTGTCTTCATTCTGGTATAGTTTTTGATAATACTCCTGGAAGCAATTGGCTATTTCTTCCTGAGTAGTATATTTATGGCCATCATAGTCAATGCTTTGTATGGAGTTGTGAGATAGTGTTTGCCGAGTTTTTAAGGCAAGGTGTCTCCCTACATTTTCGCCTGTCTCATGTACCTTATTTCGGTTGAATTGGAGAATTTCTGCTGCTTTTTCAGTTAGATCATTATTTATCTCGGCTTTAAGTATCAAGATCTTTCTTAAGGTGTCGTCAGCCTGTTCCCCATGGTGTAATTGGTTGGCATGTGTGTATTCTAAATGAGTTAGTCTATTTAATAGCACGTTATGAGTGTTTTGTCGTTCTTTTCTATGGCTGGCAACAAAGGTGGCAGTCTCTCCCCTTAACGCCGCCTTAAAACTGTCCCATACAGTAGTGCGAGATGCGCTATATTGATTTATGTCAAAGAAATCTTTGGTCCATTGTACCATGTGCGATATATACTCCTGATTGACCAATAATTTCCGATCAAATGTCCATTGTGGATAAACTCGCTTAAATCTAGGAACTTCCAATGTAGCGCAGATGGAGTTATGGTCAGATAGTGTTTTGGGGGCTTTAAAAATAAGAGCATTTTGAGCAATGTCGGGAGTTGCGAAGACGTAATCTATGCGTACGTATTTTTTATGAGGATAGGAGAAATATGTGTATCCTGGGTCTCGACTATTTTTTAAAGACCATAAATCTTTAAGATTGTGACTCTGAATTAAGCTTAGTACTGCTCGAAATACTCTTGGTTTTCGGCCAGAATAGATGTATTGACTCTGATTGGTTTGAGTTTGATTAAATGTTAAATTAAAGTCTCCGCAGAGGATAAAGGTGCTAGGCCATTGCGCTAATTCAGATTCTAATTCAATATACAGTGCAGGATCGTCAAGATTAGGGCCATATATAGAGCATATAGTAATACCCATATCTAACTGAACAATTATTTATTTTATTTTGAGTATTTGTAAAGCGCAGCTGATACCTTGCAGGCTTCCTGGCGCTGGAGAATACTCTACTGAGGAGAGACCGAAGTAAATAGCAGGCGGGAGAATTTAGGGGAATAGCCAGGTCTTGATACGTTTCCTAAATGGAAGAAGTTGTGAGATCTGGCGTATGTCAATGGGCAGACTGTTCCATAATTTGGCCGCTGCGACCCTGAAGGATCTACCCCCGGTTCTGGCTTTGTTGTATCTGGGCACCTTTACCAGACAGGCCGAGGATGATCGTAAGTCTCTGGTAGGAGTGTACCACAGGAACAGAGCTTGCAGGGGTCTGGGCCCAAGTCCGTGCAGAGCCTTGAAGACAATGCAGAGGGACTTGAAAGCCACACGCTGCTTTAAAGGTAGCCAATGCAGCTCGGCCAGGGCCGCTGTGGCCGAAGACCTTCTCGTCCAGCCAAGAGCCAGCTTGGCAGCGGCAGATTGAATTCTTTGAAGTCGGTCCAGCAGCGTGACTGGAGACTCAAGGAGCAGGGCGTTACAATAGTCAAGGCGACTGAGAATCGTACACCTGACTATCAACGCCCGGGCTTGTGCAGGGAGAAGTGGCATGATTTTTCGCAGTGAGCGTAGCAGAGCTGTGCAAGTCCCCACTGTTTTTGCTACCTGGGTTTCCATACTCAGCTTGTTATTGAGCATGGCTCCCAGGTTGCAGACCGAGGAGACTGGCTGAGGTTTGTCTCTTGTCTCTGGAGGCCAGAAGTCACTCGGAAACTGGCGAGGTATGTTGGAGCCAGCGCAAAACAGAACCTCTGTTTTGGAGGAGTTGAATTGGAGGGAGTTTCTGTGGAGCCACCCAGCCGTCTCTCTTAGGCAGTCGTGGAAGGTGGTTAAAGGGATGGAATCTTCTCCTTCCCAGGAGAGAATGAGACTGCGTGTCGTCCGCGTAATTAATCGTTTTTATCCTAAATGACTTAATTAACGTGATCAGCGGTATGAGGTACACGTTAAAAAGGATGGGGCTGATGGAGGAGCCCTGGGGAACTCCCTGGGGCACAGGTGCGAAGGCGGATTGGAATGGGGGGAGGGAGACAGCCTGTCTCCTGTCCCGCAGGTAGGAGTGAAACCAAAGCAGAGCTGTGCCATCCACACCAGCTTCACCGAGTCTCTGCAGCAGCGTACTGTGGTTGACCGTATCGAATGCGGCAGACAGGTCCAGCAGTATCAATGCTACTGGCTGGCCCCTGTCCGCACGCATGCGAAGATCCTCCATGGCTGTCAAGACCGCTGTTTCGGTGCCGTGGGCAGGACGGAAACCGAACTGGAGATCGTCTAAGATGTTGTTCTGCTCTAGGTGACTGGAGAGGCAGGACCTGACCCATCGTTCAGCGACTTTCGCTGGAAATGGCAGTAGGGAGATGGGTCGGTAGTTAGATAGACAATCTGGGCTCAGGGAGGGTTTTTTTAGGAGTGGGGTGACAAGCGCCTGTTTCCACGGGGTTGGGACATAGCCACAGTGCAAAGACTGGTTACATATTTGGCGCATAGTGCCGAAAAGTTCTGTTCCAAAACTTTTCCAAATTTTTGGAGGCAGGGGGTCGAGCGGGGAACCCGAGGTGATTCCAAGCGCCAGTCTTTCAAACTCGGAATCAGAGATAGGGGGAAATTCCCGTAATCTAGCCGTCGAGCTGGAGCCTAGAGGCGTCAAGTTTTGAGAGCTGGTGCTGGCTCCCTGGGTGTTGGGGCCTCCCATAGAGGGGGGGGTCTTCAGGTTTTGAATGATGGTGTTGATTTTATTAATGAAGAATGCTGCAAGATTATCACAGAGGGCTTGGGTGGGAGGCTGCGTTGAAATGACACAGTCTGGATGGGTTAAGTTTTTAAGTATCTGAAAAATGCTTTTCGAACTATTGGTGGCGTTGGTAATAGTGGAGCAGTAATAGTTAGCCTTATTATGGGCAATGGCAGTTTTGTGCGCCCGGAGGTTGTCTTTCCAGAGAGTTTTGTTGGTGTCGGAATATCCTTGCCTCCATTTTCTCTCTGATTGTCTGCAGGCTAGTTTGAGGCTCCCAATGAGTCATCGAACCATGGGGCAGGTGCTCTTCTCTTTGGTTTGCACTTTTTCTGAGGGACGAGGCGTTCAGAGGTGTTGGATATCCTTGTGCAGAGGGACAAGTAATTGTCCTCCACCGACTGAGCGGTGGAGAAGCTGTCTTCCACCTCAAATACAGGGCCGGCCAGTCATAGTTTATCCAGAGCTTTCCAGTCTCTAAACAAATGATCGGGAGTGTGCTGAGTGACAATGGCCCATCTTCCATATTTATCGGCTTTTTTGCGTACTGGGAAACCTATTCTTGTTCTTGCTAGAATGGTCACCCCTCTGGTTTTTGTAGTTTGTTTTGTTGTAGCTAACATGTTGTAGCCTGGTATTTTTAGTTGGTTAATCTCTCCTATAGGAATGTGAGTTTCTTGTATGCAGATAATATCCCAGGTGCTGTGAACCATTAATTGAGAAAATTGAGCCCTCTTTCCTCTGACATTAAGACCTGCCACATTCCAACATCCTATGTTTAGCTTTCCCATTTACTTATTGTAAGTTGTAAGCTGTGCTTATCTGACATCATTCCCTTATTGGTTTCGAACTTGCTCGTTTTACTTAGTTTTCTCCCCCCCCCTAGACCCCACCCACCCAGATTCCCACCCAGCACCCTCCCAGCTCCCCTCCCCCCTTTCCCCCTGACCCCCAAAAAAGGCAATTAGACTCCATAAGAGTCTATATTGATGGAATAGCATATTCCGATCAGAGTTTAGTGAAGCATGCAGTCTTAAGTGTGTCACACGAAGAGGAAGAAGAATAAAGGAAAAATAGAAAAAAAAGGAGAAAGAAAGACGAAGATAATAAATGAATATGGGTAGTAGTTACTAAAGAAAGAGAAGAGAGCAAAACTAAAAAATGTTAATTCAAAAAACGTTTTTCATAGGTGTGCATTTTAGAATCATTGCACTAGGATGCGAGAAACCATTAATTAGAAATCTCCCACATCAAGAATTGATATCACATAAGTAAATGTATCGAGGATCTCTCATAGACTCTCTAGATATTCTTTAGCCTTGATCTCAGACGTAAAAATTTGGTTTGACCCTTATGTATAACTTTCAGCTTAGCTGGATTGTTCAAGTAAACTATCGCTTTCTTTTCTTGAAATGGCTTGATGAGTTGCCTAAGTCGCCATCTCCTTTCGACAGTCCAGTGACAAAAGTCAGGACGTACAAAATAAGATATTGAGTCTTTGCTACGGTGTTTATCTGGCGTGACTTTATCTGCAATAGCCTGTCGAAGCAAGAAGTTCCCGAAATAGACCAGGATTGCACGTGGATATTTACTTGTGGTTGCTGTGGGTTTTATAGATAGAGGGACCCGGTGAGCTCTCTGTACTTCGTAGCCCCAATCCCAGGTGTTAAGTTCATGAAGTGTGTCACGAAAAAGTTGTATAATAAAGGTGCGGCAGTCTTCCCCCTCCATTTTTTCCGGCACCCCTAGGACTCGTAGGTTATTTCTGCGTAGTCTATTTTCGTAGTCTTCTAGTTTCCATCTGATATCTTGTACCTGCGCTTCATTTGATTCAACTCGCTCATTTGTAGCAGCGGCCTCTGTTTCGTTTACGACAATGCGATCCTCTATATCATTTAGTCTTTCTGTAAATGCCCCCACAGTCTTAGAGAGTTTGCGAACTACGCCTTGAACCTTCTGTAAACCTGCTCGGGCTTTACGACTGTCTTTGGAAGTCTCCTCTCGATGCGATGCTATAGCTTGAAAAACTGTTTCCATAACTGACGTCAGAGTTGCTCCTGATGAGTCTGGTTGCTCTCTATTTGAATTATGACCTATGGATGGCATTTGTGATTTTGTGATAGGGATCTGACTCTGATTCAAAGTAAGAACAGTTGGGGTATATTCCCAAGACAATTCGTTAGCTCCATGATGCCCAGCTTTTTTCTTCTTAAGTATTGTTCTCCGCTTATCGCGCTGTTCTTTTGGAGGAATGATATCTGATTCCGTACTTAGACTGGAGTCTGTGTCGTTTTCTACATTCTCTACTTCTTCAGCATCATCAAGTTCATCGGTGTCACCAGACCAGCTAATGTCCTCCGAAAAAGAGTAGAAGTCTGTTATATCTTTATCCGCCTCAATCGCCTCATTAGTGCCTACATCATCTATAGGGTGTCCGTCTATCGCTGGGTTGGACTTCATCAGTGTCCCTACATGAGGTTGTAACGCTTCTGTGACCTCTATAGGCTCTTTTTCTTGTGTTTTGCTAGCCTCACTTTGTACTTCATCAGAATGCAAGTCTATACGTGAATCTGCATGTGGGTTCCTAAGTAAGCTCTGTGGCGAGAGATTTACCGACATCTCCATAGGCGGCTCCACACTTGACCCTGAAGTTTGGTTAACATCCACGTTTCTGAGACTATTTTCACTGATCGAGGTGGGAGTATTAAACAACCCTGTAGGCTCAATAGCCTCGTTAGTCTCCTTAGCAGTTTCTTTAGCAGACTCATTCACAAGATCAATCACAAGTTTATTAGTATTATTGTCAGTGTTATTGTTGACAGTATTGTTAGTGCTGTTAGCTTTGTTATTACTCCGCACTTGTCTCATTAGAGGGTCAGTATTCCCATTCATTTTGCTGGAGTTATCATCTAGCCCTTGATTAATCATATCTGGTGTGGAGGGAGGAGCAAAGTCAGAAGAAGTTGTCTGGCTTACCTGCGTGACTGCAGATTCGGATCTTTCAGAGCTAAAGCCAGTCTCAGCCTCATTCACTGGCTCATTCATTGGCTCTATTCTTTGTACTTCAAGCTGTGTTGGTATTTTCTGAGTCCCAGCTGTAGCTGCTAGTGTCGGTGCAGTAGCATTACTTCCTTTATTCCCCTCCATTATTGGCATCGTGCTCCCTTCTGTGTCAGTAATTAGCTGCTTGTGCTGTGCTGTGTCTCCTTAGCAGCTACTTTTTGACTAGCGGCACGTTGAAACATTGTAGCCACTGTTGGAGCCGCTGATACTGTAACTGCCGCTTTAGCAGAATGAGACACTACGGGGGTTTTGTTAGAGGCGCCCCTCCGGATTGGTGTTTTCCAATTGAAGATAACGTCTCTGCATTGATTTCCTGTGACTCGGCACGATTAGCTCCGCGTTGTCTGCCTAACTCTTGATCTTTCAGTGCCTGACGTGCAGCCCTCGTCTTCGCCGCCGCTACAGCGGCAGCGTTTTTTGGAGCCATTGTTTGCTGCCGGCTCTTTGCACCGTTATGAGTCTCTTGTCTATTGAGGTCCGTAATAATCACAGCCCCCGTAGATTTTCTTGGCTCCGCGTAGCTCACGGAATCCACGGAGCCGACGGAGCCCAGCCACCAAGGAAAGCGTAGATCACCTATCAATCGGTGATTACCGATCAGCAGTCGGAGGGCCGCATAACCAATTGCCGAGGCGAGGAGTGAAAGTGGCGTCCTCGCCGGGAACACTGTAAGCGCCGGAGTCAAGCCGTCAGTAGGTACAAGCTCTGAATTGACACGATCGAGCCTCGGCATTTCTCTGTTGCAGTGTTGTTAAAGAGCTCTCTTCATTTCGTTTCTTTTCTTCCCCTTTTTCTCGCGGTGGGTTTAGTCTGTCATTAGCATGCTCCGCTGCTTTAATCGGAGCTGCTGTCGGCGTCTAGCATAACGCCGCCATCTTGCCCCCTGCCCTCACTCTCACGATTTCTAAGGCGGCCAAATACAATTTCCATATATTCACAAAGGATAGTCGAAGAACGTATTAAAGGTTTGTTTAAAGAATTTCCTCCAGTACAAAGATTAGCACCTGAATGGGAGCTTAATACACTCTTGGCAGGATTGCTAAAAGCTCAGTTTGAACAAATACACAGAGCATCATTAATGTATTTAACATGAAAGACCGTTTTTTTATTTGCAATAACATCTGCAAGGAGAGTAGGCAAAAGCAGGCTTTAAGTTGCGGAGAACCATATTTAAAGTTTAGAAAAGAGAATGTGATGCTTATGGCAATCCCAAAGTTTATACCAAAGGTACCAACTGTTTTTCATTTAAGAAGGAAGATAACATTACCAAAATGTTTTGAAAATCCTGCAACAGCAGCAGAAGATGCGTTACATTCTTTGGACATTAAACAGTGTCTAAAGTTTTATTTGCCAGCTACCAAAGACATATGACAGATGGATGGACTGTTTGTTGTATATTGTTTGGGACACAAAGAAAAGGCAGTACCCAAACAGACAATAGGAAGGTGGATTGGGACATGTATTGCTACAGCACAAACGTTGATGAACAGGCCACTGACAAGGAGTCAGGGCACATTCAACTAGAGCAATGGCAACGTCAACGGCTTACTTTGCAGGAATCTCATTGGAGAATATTTGTAAAGCAGCAACATGGAAGACAACACATGCTTTTGTAAAGCATTATTGTGTGGACTTGCAAGTGCATCGACGCGAGAGGCAGTTTTGAGAAATGTGTTTGCGTATGTTAAACCTCATTTATGGTAGCTTTCAGGGCCGGTCCTAGGCATGGGCGGTATGGGCAGCTGCCCAGGGCCTCGCGCTCATGGGGCCCCCTGCCGGCCCCGCAGAGTAGGGAAAAGCGCACTTGCGCAGGCAGTAAGGCACTTAGAGGGGCCTCACATCTTCCCTTTCGCCCGGGGCCTCAGAAGGCCTCAGAAGGCCTAGGACCGGCTCTGGTAGCTTTCAGCGATTCACGTGCAGCCCTCCCATCTCGCTTTGGATGAGACTTTTAAGTGTGCGGAGAAATAAGTAGGAATTAGCGGTTTCGAAAATCTTACAGTTGGAAGCTTCAGTGGGCAATCAGCTGGAGGTAGAGCATTTTGTTTGGCTGGAGTTTAGATCGTAAATAGATGAGGATGGGCTGCAAAAGATGGCTGTTGGTTTATGATGGTATGTTATACGTTAAGTATGCATTGCTGTGGGAAAATACTAGGGGTTCCCAGTCTGACGACTGGAATTATTCAAGCATGTGAGTCTATGAAAGATAACAATGCTGGAGGACCTGAGTTACAGGTATGTAACTTATTTCCGTCTTTGCACTAGTGCATCAAGTGGTTCCGGAGCTCCCTGCTGCTCAGAAAGCATTTGACGCACTTTCAATGACGTGCATTTTTTAGACACTTTCCTAGATGAGATTCAGAAAAGACCTCTTAGTGTGGATTCAGCTACTCTACCCCAATAGCAGTTGTGTAGACCAATATACAGCCTAGAATAAGGTGGGCCACAAGGATACACTCTTACTCTAGGGGTTGAATAGCTGCCTACAATTTATAGTATTATTACCCAGTGTCCCAAGCCAAATATCTCTTTCACTGGAGTCACCCAGCATTTCATCTCCCCTCACATATTAGTAAGCAAGAAATGGCAGGTGCCACTCCAGTGATCACTTTTCCATCCTGGACCATAAATCCACAAACCAATTACTCTGATACCATCGAATGGACATTCCCATGCATGATACTCTTTAACATATCATGCAGGTGTGAAAATAATTCTTCCCCCCTTGGCCCCCAATTCACAATAACCATATTCTGCCGTTGTCCTGTGAACCAAAAGTACACCAGCAATTAGCGTCCTTAGATATTAAGACCATTGAAGATCTGTTGATTGATATTAAATACCTGACACTCAAAACGTTTAAACAGAGTGAGAGAACCACCCCAATGGATGGCATATTAAAAGAATGCCACAAACCTACTAAACACACTTCCCAAACCATCCACTCACCTTCACAGCCTCGACCCTGTCCTTTGCCTCAGCATCTCTTTGGGTTTAAAAAAATAAATCTTTATTGATGTTCATAACAGAATAATAATCCAGTTGAACTACTGTCCCATACTTCCCAACCCCACTCCCCCCAAACAGTCAAAGAGCTGTAAGTCACAGCATAAGTTATTAGGTATCAGTCTATACATGACATAAAGGTTGCTTAACCTCTTGCGCGTTCATGATGGAACCACGCCGTCATGAGACACAGGCAGCGTGTGCTCATGACGGTGTGGTTCCGTCATGCTGTGGCCGCTCCGCCCATGCGGCACTGATTCACCGCCTGTGCAGGCAAATTGATGCGTGGGCGTGGTCATGACGGAACCATGCCATCATGTGCACACGCCACCCATGATGGAGTGGTTCCATTATGAGCATGGAAGCGCCACACTCACCCACTAGCCCCCCCGGGCCGCGGCAGAGTTCACGGCGCAGGGAAGGGGTTAAATAAAATAACTGGTATCATCGTTTCCAGGTGTAATACATCTACAACTTTACCACATCTGCCGTATATCAAACATCCAGTTTGATTCGCTTTGTCCTGGCTCAGGGCCCTCCATTTCTTGCTGTAATCTAATCTCCCTAAGTCCCATCCACATTTCCTCCCTGTTCAACTACGTTACAGACCAGTCTTTAAAAGGTACCCCACATTGAGCTTGTACCAACCTTGTGAATTCCCTTAGCCATTGTTTTGGCGTGGACAATGGTTTGGTCACCCATCTCAAGGACACACACTTTTTAGGTCTCGCCTTTTCCATTGGAAAATGGCGAGAATTCATGTCGGCAAAATCGTCTTCAAACCAAGGGCTTTCAGCCCCGAGGTTTTCTTGCAGTTAACGTGAATCACGTGATTAAACATGCACACGCATCGGCAGCATTTCTCCAGCACAAGGCTCGCAAAAGGCTCTCCTACCTCCCCACATCAAAGGCATCAATCACCCTCCCACAGGCTTCCCCAGCGCTGCTCCGCCCCCTGCTTCACGGCCAGGCCATCTGTTCCCTGCCAGACCTCTCACACCTCCGTCACAGCATGCCTGTGTACTTCAAAGGCTTATCACTTCACACCAACCAGAGCACTTCAGTTGGTGCCCAGCCCCCCTCCCAGCACTGCCTTGTATTTAATTAGCAGCAGCAGCATTTCTCCTGCGCCAGGTCACATCAATGGCTCTGTGCCACTTTCACCCACACAGCACCACTTTCAGACACGCAACGCCACTCACACCCACGCAAGCCCACTATCACCCACGCAACACCACACTCACCCATGCAACGCCACTCACCCAAGCAACACCACTCACACACGCAACCCCACTCATCCACGCAACCCCACTCATCCACACAACCCCACTCATCCACGCAACGCCACTCACACATGCAACGCCACTCACCCACGCAACACCACTCACACACGCAACACCACTCACACATGCAATGCCACTCACCCACGCAACGCCACTCACTCACTCACGCAAAGCCACTCACACCCACGCAGTGCCACTTTCACCCACACAGCACCACTTTCAGACAGGCAACGCCACTCCCACCCACGCAAGCCCACTATCACCCACGCAACCTGTTAGAAACGGGACCCTGGCTGGCCAAGACTCGCGTCGAGGTCAGTCAGGGATCACCATTCCTAAGGTCAGGGCAAGGGAGTTACACGCCAAGATAACCCCTACTCGCCCTCTAGGTAACGTGGCGCGAGCAGTCAAGGCTAAACTTGGAGGCGATATGAGTTAAGTATTTGCGCATGCACCCCAGCAACAACAACCAAAGGCCCACCACAAAGGAAACTCCACACAAGGTTCTATAAAAATAGCCTTTGTATTACACCAAAACACATTAGATAAAACACACACTTTACAATGTGCCAGAGGCACGGGCAGAATTTACAGGGGATATTTACAAGACAGGGCCACCTGGACCACTGTCAGGAATCAGCACTTTTAGAAGTAACACTTTTTAGAAATAGCACTTAGAATGTAAAATTGTAGCACAAAAATAACATACAACCAGTCACTACTGGTACCAGGTGAGCACCACCTATGCAACCCTCACTATTTTAGGAGATTACACTAGGGACCTGGGCTCTGCTAGCACCACCTGTACTAGCAAGAAGGAAACAACCACCTACATATTACACTACCTGTAGGGGTGTAAGAACATAACACATGATGCAATGCATAACATTCATTCAGCGGTGTAAGGAGGAAAACACATGATGCATCAACAATACATTCAGAGGTGCAGAAAGTACAATTGCGCCAAACTCACGTAAGTCACCACCTGTGACTGTCCCTAGGCCCTCTGGCCTTGTTGGGGCTAGGACGCCCTGTGTCCAATGTCAGGGGGCCTAAACGTTGCAGTTGCCCACAAAGTGCTGGGCAACTGTGTAGCAATTGATGGGGCAAAACACACGTGGGAGCCTCGCAGGCTCTGTGCCCTAGAGCAAAGATGTGCCCCCTAGAGCCTCGCTGGGCTCTTAACACAAATGTGGCGCTGTGGAGCCTCTCTGGGCTCTTAAACAACAATGGGGGCTCAAGAGCCTCTCTGGGCTCTTCAAAACAACTTTGGCGCCTGGAGCCTCTCTCCGGGCCCTAAGAAACAAATGTGGCCCTCCAGAGCCTCACTGGGCTCTACACAAGTGTGCCGCCTTGGTGGAGTCTCCCACGGGGGACTCTGAGCGTGCAATTGCCCCCTTGAGCCTCGCAGGCTCTATGCCCAGCTGTCGCCTTTTGGAGCCTTCTGCAGGCTCGACACACCAAAGGGGAGGGGCGCGGGCACCAGCAATGTACCCCGACGGCCCCCCCTTTCCCAGTTGCTCACTCACCGGCTGTCGGTAGCTGCTGCGGCGGCTGTCGGCAGAGAGCTCCCGCTCCTCGGGACTCTCCTCACAGGCTGCAGCTGGAAGGCTCCCGCCTCTCCCACGAGACGGGCCAGAAGTCCGGGGCTCTCCCCTCACTCGGGAGCCTCGGCAGGACGTGCAGGCTGCTTCCTGCTTCTCCGCCTGGCCCCGTCACGCTGCAACTTGCCTGGCTTCCTGCCTCGGGTGTCCGCCAATGGCAGCGCGGCCCCGAGCAGGGAGGCGGGCACTTCCGGGTCGCACTTGGCAGCGGCCCGGCAACGTTTTTAAACACCCCGGGCTGCAGCGGTGATTCTCCCAGGCACGAAGTCGAGGTGGGCACTCGCTATAATGGGCACGAAAATAGCGGCACGGTCCCTGGCGAGGTGGGCACTCGCCAGGGGCTTCAAAAATCGGCAAATTAGGCGGGCACACGCCGGGTGGGCACCGGCTGTAGCAGGCAAAGCGCTCTCAAGCGCTACAGCCCGAATAAAGCGCTGTTAGGCGCTAGAAGGAAAACGAAGCACTCTCAAGCGCCAAAAGGCAATCCAAAGCGCTCCCAGGCGCTAGGGGCCAACAAGCCCAGCAAAAGTCCTTCTAGGCAGGTAGGGGGGCAAGGCTGGGCCCAGAGCCAGCTCACTGGGTCTCCAGGCAGGGAGACAGTCCAAGTGGCGGTCCTCTGGCCCAGCAACCGCAGCAGCCCCCTCAGGCAGGATCCTGGCAGAGAACAATTTCAGTGGGGACACAGCCCCATTTTTATACACTATTTCCCTTTGTCTGAGGGTGTAGAGTGGGGGCGGAACCAGTCGCAGCTGGTTCTTGAGTACTCTGTTTACCTCAACCACCCTCTCTATTCACTGGCAGGGCTTGGGTCATTAGACGCACCACAGGGGGGCGGAGCCAGCATTGTGTGGGGAAAACCCAGCCCCTCCAGGACACAGGTACACTCCTCCCACACATCACTCATGCTAATCTCCCACTCACCACCGGGCAGACCCATCCAGACTTCCTGGAGCCTGGCATGCCAGCCAGCTCCAGCCAATCACACGACAGCACCCTCACTGCACACATATCTCTATGTCCAGAAGTAGCACTTCCCTTCTAGACACATACATGCCGCAGACACCATCTCGCAGCATTCACTCTCACGAGTTTACACATACTAAACTCGAGCCTGTACTCCCCACGCATCAGGAACTACCAGGGACACACACATTCCCCATGCATTCCTATGGGAGGGCAGGCCAGCCATACTTCACACACGCACTTTCACTCTGGGACCCAGGGAAAAGTGCGCAGAGACCCAAAAATCACTAACACAGGGTCACAAATAAGGCAAAAAGTCTAGGGGTGAACCTGCCCTGCGGGCCAAGTCCAACACAACCCCCTTCCAGCCAAAACGCAGGGGAGAACAATCACCACCGTGATGGACTTCCCTGCTTGGGGCGATAGAACACGGACGCAGGCCCGCCACTGCCGGGACACCCTCCTGTTTTATGCCACGGTGAACCCCTAGGGTTCCTTCTCAAACCACTGTCTGGACCAACTGGGCTACCCCACTGGTACTCCCAAGCTGTCCGCGGCCAGGACCAGGCCCTGGGCCACCCAGGTGCCACCGGTCCTTGCCAATTCGCAGAGCGGGGGGTAGTAACCCCTGGCACATAGTATCCATTCTCCACTCTCCCTGTCTGCAAGACAGGACTAGACTGCCACTGGTTCACCAGCCTTTGGTCTACAACCTCAGGCGGACCAGGAGTCTCAGGGGAGGCTCTCCTCCCCCTACCTCTTCTTCTAGGGTTCCTCCTCCTCCTGCGAGGGGTACCCTTACAGCGCCACTCCAACCCAGGGTTTAACCCCTCAGGCTGCACCGGGGTCAGAGGTGGGCTCTCCCACCCTCTGCACCCCCTTCCAGAGGTCTGCCCTCTCCCAACTGGAGAAGTTCCTCTGGAAGAAGAACCGGTCAGGACACTGGTTACAGTCGTCCTACCCTTCAGGTCAGGCTGATCCTGAACCTGGCCTTCCAACCTCTGGTCTAAAACCTTCGGTGGAACAATTGCCTGGCACTCCAGGACTTCTGGGGATTCACACACCATCCCCCTGAGGCTAACAAATGACACATATGTTGTGTGACTGTCTGCCTGGCGCAGATCTCCCGCCTCCTGTCCACCTGACAGTGCGCAAAGATCCCCCAGCACAGAAGTGGTGTCACCATGGTCACTACACGGGATCCTAGCCCAACTGGGTAGTCCCTGACCCACTGGTTCTTCCACTGGGGAACTCCCCCAATCACTCCTCACGCTGGACTCCTGTACCCTCCCTACCGGAGCGGTACTGCCAGACTCTAGAACCACAGGAGCTCTGGTTACAGACGCTCCAGGTCCTCTACTCACTAGGAGATCTTCCTCAAATGGACTAACAGGACAGCCTAGGTCCCCAACCTGGTGTTCCCTACAGAAACCATCCAAGTCCTGAGGCAGGGCTTCGGGCGTCTGGGGAACCTCGGTCTCCCCCTCACTCCTGCTCCACTGAGCCAGGCAGTGAGCCCCTACACTCTCCTCGCTATCCTGGGACCTAGCTGGGCTACACTGAGCCTCCTCCACCACGCTGGGCTGGAGGATACCTGAACCACTACTTTTGGAGTCACTCACCAATGACTCTAGAGAACCTCTAGCACTTTCCCAGCGCTCTGCTTCCTCAGCAAGCGCCCAAGGACTAAAGTGCTCAGACTTCAACAGGTGCTGGCGCAACTCTGGACAAACAACACTGAGCAACTGCTCTTTGAGGAACATATCCAGTACTCCGTCCCTCTCCTCATCCGAGCTAGCCGCCAGCCAATCCCACATTGCATCAGAACAGTCATCCACAAAAAAACCCCACTTCTGTTGAGGCGGTTTCCTACTGCCCCTGAACTTTAACCTTAACTCCTCCTCTTGGGAACAAGGGACCATACGTTGGGCACGGGGTAGGGGACTGTCTGCACTGAAGTCTAAATAGCTGCCACCACTGAACTCAGCCCTCCCTGGGGAATCCAGAAAATTAAAACTGCGCGCAGGGGATAGTCTACCCTCCAGAGCTACTTTGCCTCTGGTGGAGGCCCTCTCAGCCTCCTCCATCCTTTCCTGCGCTAAGACCCTCTCAGTCTCTAGCTGTTGCTTCTTAACCTCCAGCTGCGCCATAGCCTGGGCATGCTCTAACCTGAGCTTCTCTAAGGCCAGCTGGTGCTCCCTTTCTCTCCTCCTATCTTCCAGCTCCTCTGGGGACAGGGAAAGGGATGAGGCGCTGCCTCCTGCGCTGGACCCAGCAAGGGACTCCCTATCTATGGGGTCCTCACTATCTGCTGGCGTCCCTGTGCTATCATTTTCTTCCTCCTCTTCTGAATCTTCAGGGCTCCCCACAGACCCACCACCCTCCTGGTGTGAGGCCCGGGCCCTTTCCTCACTGCGCTCAAGATCCCTTTGTTCCTTACACCATCGGACCAGGTAGCTCCTAAGTTCGTACTTAGTATCTGACCCATCCACCCCTATGTCTCTCTCTCTACAGAACCCTTCCAACTCCTGCGTATTATACCAAACTAGATCACTGAGATCAAACACAAGCTCCATCTTGGCAGGACGTTCTAGAGACAAGATCACACAGGGAACCTAGGGGTCTGAGCTAACACAGGAGTACACAATTCACAAAGGTTCAGCAAGTTCCCTCTCCCAGAGAACTCACACTCACTTGCCTAGTGCCACACACCATTCATTCACACACAACCCCCCCCTCGGACTGGTAAGGCAGTTTCTACCACCCCTGATTCCTCAACCTGACCACATGTGACACAGGTACCAAACTCTGGGCGCGGGGCAGGGGAACAAATGTACTGGACACAATTGCACAATGATACCTTCAGGAGAAGAAAATAATGGAACTTCAAAAACAATAATCCCCTAAAATGTGGTCATCTAAAATGCAGAGTTTTGTAGTGTGGCCAGTTGTCACTGTGGTACAACGCAAGCACAAATTCTCATCCCACCGCTGCCACCAATGTTAGAAACGGGACCTTGGCTGGCCAAGACTCGCGTTGAGGTCAGTCAGGGATCACCATTCCTAAGGTCAGGGCAAGGGAGTTACACGCCAAGATAACCCCTACTCGCCCTCTAGGTAACGTGGCGCGAGCAGTCAAGGCTAAACTTGGAGGCGATATGAGTTAAGTATTTGCGCATGCACCCCAGCAACAACAACCAAAGGCCCACCACAAAGGAAACTCCACACAAGGTTCTATAAAAATAGCCTTTGTATTACACCAAAACACATTAGATAAAACACACACTTTACAATGTGCCAGAGGCACGGGCAGAATTTACAGGGGATATTTACAAGACAGGGCCACCTGGACCACTGTCAGGAATCAGCACTTTTAGAAGTAACACTTTTTAGAAATAGCACTTAGAATGTAAAATTGTAGCACAAAAATAACATACAACCAGTCACTACTGGTACCAGGTGAGCACCACCTATGCAACCCTCACTATTTTAGGAGATTACACTAGGGACCTGGGCTCTGCTAGCACCACCTGTACTAGCAAGAAGGAAACAACCACCTACATATTACACTACCTGTAGGGGTGTAAGAACATAACACATGATGCAATGCATAACATTCATTCAGCGGTGTAAGGAGGAAAACACATGATGCATCAACAATACATTCAGAGGTGCAGAAAGTACAATTGCGCCAAACTCACGTAAGTCACCACCTGTGACTGTCCCTAGGCCCTCTGGCCTTGTTGGGGCTAGGACGCCCTGTGTCCAATGTCAGGGGGCCTAAACGTTGCAGTTGCCCATAAAGTGCTGGGCAACTGTGTAGCAATTGATGGGGCAAAACACACGTGGGAGCCTCGCAGGCTCTGTGCCCTAGAGCAAAGATGTGCCCCCTAGAGCCTCGCTGGGCTCTTAACACAAATGTGGCGCTGTGGAGCCTCTCTGGGCTCTTAAACAACAATGGGGGCTCAAGAGCCTCTCTGGGCTCTTCAAAACAACTTTGGCGCCTGGAGCCTCTCTCCGGGCCCTAAGAAACAAATGTGGCCCTCCAGAGCCTCACTGGGCTCTACACAAGTGTGCCGCCTTGGTGGAGTCTCCCACGGGGGACTCTGAGCGTGCAATTGCCCCCTTGAGCCTCGCAGGCTCTATGCCCAGCTGTCGCCTTTTGGAGCCTTCTGCAGGCTCGACACACCAAAGGGGAGGGGCGCGGGCACCAGCAATGTACCCCGACGGCCCCCCCTTTCCCAGTTGCTCACTCACCGGCTGTCGGTAGCTGCTGCGGCGGCTGTCGGCAGAGAGCTCCCGCTCCTCGGGACTCTCCTCACAGGCTGCAGCTGGAAGGCTCCCGCCTCTCCCACGAGACGGGCCAGAAGTCCGGGGCTCTCCCCTCACTCGGGAGCCTCGGCAGGACGTGCAGGCTGCTTCCTGCTTCTCCGCCTGGCCCCGTCACGCTGCAACTTGCCTGGCTTCCTGCCTCGGGTGTCCGCCAATGGCAGCGCGGCCCCGAGCAGGGAGGCGGGCACTTCCGGGTCGCACTTGGCAGCGGCCCGGCAACGTTTTTAAACACCCCGGGCTGCAGCGGTGATTCTCCCAGGCACGAAGTCGAGGTGGGCACTCGCTATAATGGGCACGAAAATAGCGGCACGGTCCCTGGCGAGGTGGGCACTCGCCAGGGGCTTCAAAAATCGGCAAATTAGGCGGGCACACGCCGGGTGGGCACCGGCTGTAGCAGGCAAAGCGCTCTCAAGCGCTACAGCCCGAATAAAGCGCTGTTAGGCGCTAGAAGGAAAACGAAGCACTCTCAAGCGCCAAAAGGCAATCCAAAGCGCTCCCAGGCGCTAGGGGCCAACAAGCCCAGCAAAAGTCCTTCTAGGCAGGTAGGGGGGCAAGGCTGGGCCCAGAGCCAGCTCACTGGGTCTCCAGGCAGGGAGACAGTCCAAGTGGCGGTCCTCTGGCCCAGCAACCGCAGCAGCCCCCTCAGGCAGGATCCTGGCAGAGAACAATTTCAGTGGGGACACAGCCCCATTTTTATACACTATTTCCCTTTGTCTGAGGGTGTAGAGTGGGGGCGGAACCAGTCGCAGCTGGTTCTTGAGTACTCTGTTTACCTCAACCACCCTCTCTATTCACTGGCAGGGCTTGGGTCATTAGACGCACCACAGGGGGGCGGAGCCAGCATTGTGTGGGGAAAACCCAGCCCCTCCAGGACACAGGTACACTCCTCCCACACATCACTCATGCTAATCTCCCACTCACCACCGGGCAGACCCATCCAGACTTCCTGGAGCCTGGCATGCCAGCCAGCTCCAGCCAATCACACGACAGCACCCTCACTGCACACATATCTCTATGTCCAGAAGTAGCACTTCCCTTCTAGACACATACATGCCGCAGACACCATCTCGCAGCATTCACTCTCACGAGTTTACACATACTAAACTCAAGCCTGTACTCCCCACGCATCAGGAACTACCAGGGACACACACATTCCCCATGCATTCCTATGGGAGGGCAGGCCAGCCATACTTCACACACGCACTTTCACTCTGGGACCCAGGGAAAAGTGCGCAGAGACCCAAAAATCACTAACACAGGGTCACAAATAAGGCAAAAAGTCTAGGGGTGAACCTGCCCTGCGGGCCAAGTCCAACACAACCCCACTCATCCACGCAACGCCACTCATCCACGCAACGCCACTCATCCACGCAACGCCACTCATCCACGCAACGCCCCTCATCCACCCAACGCCCCTCATCCACCCAACGCCCCTCATCCACCCAACGCCACTCACCCACGCAACACTACTCACCCACGCAACACCACTCACCAACGCAACGCCACTCACCCACGCAACGCCACTCACCTACGCAACGCCACTCACCCACGCAACGCCACTCATCCACGCAACGCCACTCATCCACGCAACGCCACTCACCCACGCAACGCCACTCACCCACGCAACGCCACTCACCCACGCAACGCCACTCACCCACGCAACGCCACTCACCCACGCAACGCCACTCACTCAAAGCAACGCCACTCACTCAAAGCAACACCACTCACACACGCAAAGCCACTCACTCAAAGCAACGCCACTCACGCCACTCACTCAAAGCAACACCACTCACACATGCAAAGCCACTCACTCAAAGCAACGCCACTCACACAACGCCACTCACACACGCAACCCCACTCATCCACGCAACGCCACTCACACATGCAACGCCACTCACACATGCAACGCCACTCACACATGCAACGCCACTCACACATGCAACGCCACTCACACATGCAACGCCACTCACCCAGGCAACGCCACTCACCCAGGCAATGCCACTCACCCACGCAATGCCACTCACCCACGCAACGCCACTCACCCATGCAACGCCACTCACCCAAAGCAACGCCACTCACCCAAAGCAACGCCACTCACCCAAAGCAACACCACTCACCCACGCAACGCCACTCACTCACGCAACACCACTCACACACGCAACCCCACTCACACACGCAACCCCACTCATCCACGCAACGCCACTCACACATGCAATGCCACTCACACATGCAACGCCACTCACACATGCAACGCCACTCACACATGCAACGCCACTCACCCAGGCAACGCCACTCACCCACGCAACACCACTAACCCACGCAACGCCACTCACCCAAAGCAACGCCAACGCAACGCCACTCACCCACGCAACGCCACTCACTCACGCAACCCCACTCACCCACGCAACGCCACTCACCCACGCAACGCCACTCACACATGCAACACCACTCACCCGCGCAACGCCACTCACCCGCGCAACGCCACTCACCCGCGCAACGCCACTCACACGCGCAACGCCACTCACACACGCAACGCCACTCACACACGCAACGCCACTCACCCATGCAACGCCACTCACCCACGCAACGCCACTCACCCATGCAACGCCACTCACCCATGCAACGCCACTCATCCACGCAACGCCACTCACCCACGGAACGCCACTCACCCCCGCAACGCCACTCATCCACGCAACGCCACTCACACATGCAACGCCACTCACCCATGCAACACCACTCACACATGCAACACAACTCATCCACGCAACGCAACTCATCCACGCAACCCCACTCATCCACGCAACCCCACTCATCCACGCAACCCCACTCACCCACGCAACGCCAATCACCCACGCAACGCCACTCACTCAAAGCAAAACCACTCACACACGCAAAGCCACTCACTCAAAGCAACGCCACTCACACAACGCCACTCACACACGCAACCCCACTTATCCACGCAACACCACTCACACATGCAACGCCACTCACACATGCAACGCAACTCATCCACGCAACCCCACTCATCCACGCAACCCCACTCATTCACGCAACCCCACTCATCCACACAACCCCACTCACCCACGCAATGCCACTCACTCAAAGCAACACCACTCACACACGCAAAGCCACTCACTCAAAGCAACACCACTCACACACGCAAAGCCACTCACACACGCAACCCCACTCATCCATGCAACGCCACTCACACATGCAACGCCACTCACACATGCAACGCCACTCACACATGCAACGCCACTGACACATGCAACACCACTCACACACGCAACGCCACTCACAAACGCAACGCCACTCACCCAGGCAACGCCACTCACCCACGCAACGCCACTCACCCACGCAACGCCACTCACCCACGCAACGCCACTCACGCCACTCACTCAAAGCAACACCACTCACCCACGCAATGCCACTCACCCACGCAACGCCACTCATCCATGCAACGCCACTCACACATGCAACGCCACTCACCCACGCAACGCCACTCACCCATGCAACGCCACTCACCCACGCAATGCCACTCACCCACACAACGCCACTCACACACGCAACGCCACTCACACACACAATGCCACTCACACATGCAACGCCACTCACACATGCAACGCCACTCACCCACGCAATGCCACTCACCCACGCAACACCACTCACCACTCACACACGCAAAGCCACTCAAAGCAATGCCACTCACACAACGCCACTCACACATCCACGCAACGCCACTCACACATCCAACGCCACTCACACATGCAATGCCACTCACACACGCAGCGCCACTCACACACGCAACGCCACTCACACACGCAACGCCACTCACACACGCAACGCCACTCACACACGCAACGCCACTCACACACGCAACGCCACTCACACACGCAACACCACTCACACATGCAACACCACTCACACATGCAACGCCACTCACCCACGCAACGCCACTCACTCAAAGCCACTCACACCCACGCAGTGCCACTTTCACCCACACTGTGCAGTGCACAATAGGTCTCGCAGTAGGAAAGTTGGGGCTATTGCTTTTGTAAATGACAAAGCCCTTTATGTTTTTAAAATGAAAACAAAAATAAAAGGCATTGTTATTTGCAATTGTAATAGCTCCAACTTTTCCTACTGCGAGACCTATTGGCAACGCCAGTGTTTGTTTGTCATGGTGAGGCGTGACTGTGCGTGACTCTTCCACTCCTTGTAAATATGGCCTCTTCACATGCTGCACTTTGCAGTGAAGGGGCGTTCCATGGGTGTTGCTGTGGGTGTTCCAACGCAACACCCATGGAACAAGACACATTTCCAGATTTACGAGAAATCGTAAAACTGGAGATGCATCTGAATGCTATGCCACCCTAGAGTTGGCGTAGCGAGGCGCAATGAGGAGAAACGTTTTCATTTCTCCTAGTTTTTTCCTCTTTCAATGTGTGCTGCATTCTACAGCACGCATTGAAAGAGGAAAAAGCCTTTAGTGATTTTTTTTTGCGCAGGAAGGTACCCTTTCCTGCACAAAAAAAATCTCCCCATGGCGCAGGCATCCTTGCACCATGGTGCAAGGGTGCCGGCGCTTGGCAGCTGTTTCTGCGCCAGCACAGGAGAGAGCACAGGAATGCGGCATATCATTGTAGATATGTTGCATTCCTGTGCTCTGAAAGTGTCACAGCGTGGCTCAGCCAAAGGGCTTGCAGTGCCACGCTGCGGCACCTTCTTGTAGATCTGCCCCCTAGTGTCTGAATTATCTCACCCCAAAAGGCATTCCTGCCTGGGCATGTCCACCGCATGTGAAGAAAGGTTTCCTCTGTTATTTTTATTTTGAGACTCCAGTCTGGTTTGGAGGGGTTTATTTTATGCAGCCACTGTGGCGTGATTTAGTCCCTGTGCCTGCATTGTTGTGTATGAGTTTCAGTCGGGGGTTTAGTATAACTTTTCTGCAATTTTCCATTATAGTTTTTTCTTCTTTCAATACGTGCTGCATTCTACAGCACGCATTGAAAGAGGAAAAAGCCATTAGTGATTGTTTTTGTGCAGGAAGGTACCCCTTCCTGCAAAAAAAAATCTCCCCATGGCGCAGGCATCCTTGCATTGTTGTGTATGAGTTTCAGTCGGGCGTTTAGTAGAACCTTTCTGCAATCTTCCATTATAGTTGTCCGGTCCCCATCCAAGTCATCCTCCCATTGCAACCTTAGCGTGGAGATACGTGTATTGCGCACCCCTGCACTGTTGCCAGCATATAATATATGCATTTAGTAGGAACCCAGAGTGCTCTTCCACCTGAGCCAGTACTGTATACCGCAGGCCATGTAGTCACTGGGTTTCTCCGTGTTAACAATATATCTTCTGCATAAAATAAGGTCATTGTCCGTTGACCTCCTAACATTAAACCGCTCTTTGTGTGCCGGTGCATAAAATTGCGACAGCGGTTCTATAATCAGTGGAACTATCAGTGGTGAGAGGGGTCATCCCTGCCTAGTCCCTCTCTCCAGCAGCAAGCTGTTTGACATTCTATTGCCTACTTTCACTCTCGCCCTGCTCTCGGTATTCGGTATTCGGGGTTTAATTACTAGACCCTATAATGCAGCAGCAGGGTCATCAAATGGCCCTGAATCATTATCGAGAGCGAAATGGGAGCGAAACCTGAACCTATCTCTTAATGATACCATATGCAAATACTTCTGTCAGTAAATTCCGCAAAATGCACTGAGCAGCAGGCATAGAGTCATTCATTTTCAACATCTACATGTTATATTCCACTCCTGTACCAGTGTATGCTAAAGGCCTTGCCGCAGATGTGAGCTGTCCCAAATATCATCCTAGTGCCTGACTATTATCATGTGGTCCTGCCCACATATCTTCGCACTCTTCAAATCGATATTCATAGATATTTGGCTCCCTCACGCTCCAGATGTTTTTGGCGTATGTCAAAAGGATTCCCAGACAGTCGAGAAGGTTCACAGGACTGGCCATTCTTTTTGCACAGTGCAGAGTTGTGATGAGGTGAGTGAAGGATCCTGCTCTTAAGAACACGGACTGTATCAACGACCTCATCTCCTGCAAGGACAAGATGGATACTTATCCGTCAACACTCCCTTGTTCCTCATGCCTTAAGGATATTTGGATTCCTCCTTCCTTCATTCTTGTTGTCTCATGATACCCCTACATCACCCAAATTGAGCTAAGGATATTAGCTACATAACTTATAAAGTGCATGATATGGGCTACTCAACTGTACATAATTACGTATGAATGTAAAAACAATCGCTATCATTGGAGGCTTTCATAAGCAGTAAAGTTATTTATATATTCACAAAAAAACCAAAAGGTTAAAGATAAGTTATAGTTAGGAAACCTTTATGTTTGACATACAAACCCAACTTAAACTACACAGACATTAGACATTCTAAAGTTATGGTTATATTTTTAATTTTTCATTCATGCACCACTTTCAAATTAATATTTTATACTCATAACTCACATTTATACTATACACATCACCCTAAAACTCATGTAACCTCACTCCCCACACTACCTTTAAATTTAACACATCGCTTCTTTATGCACTACTTATACCATTGCATATTAAAAACGTTAAAGCATGTGAAATGATTGCATTTATAACAACACGTATGACATCTGACATATAATGTGGCAGAACATAGTGCATGGTACAGTGACAAGGTTAGTTATGTAGTGTGATGATTGAGGTATTTATTTGAATTTTTAGTTGGTGCATAAATATAAATGTGAGTTATAAGTATGACATTTACTGAAAGTGGTGCATAAACGATAAATAAAAAGTATAACTATAACTTTAGAATGGCTAATGTTTGTATAGTTTAAGTTGGATTTGTGTAGGAAACATAAGTAAAGTTTTCCTAACTATAACTTATCTTTAACCTTTGTTCTTTTTGGGAATTACAATGGTTTTTCTAATGTTATTGACAAATTTGAAACAGTCATCTACTTTAGTTTTGTGAAGTACTGTTAAGTGGAGTATGGGACAATATACTGGAGAAGAGGGGTGTAAAGTCTACTATGGTACAGTAAATTGTGGTATAGTGGAGGAGAGTAAAGTGTAATCAGGTATACCGTAGAGGCATACAGTAGAAGGGTATAGAGTGGAGTGGCATAGATTGAATTAGGATGCAGTACAGGGGCGTATATTGCAGTGGTATAGAGTGGATCACTGACAGAATTTCGACCTCATAAATATCGACCTACAAGAATATCGAGTCAACAATATCGAGGGCAAAAATATCGACATCCTATCTACAACATGGTAAGTACAAAAATATCGAAAAAATAATATAGATGTAAAAAATATCGATGTTAAAAATATCGATTTTTTTTCTTTTAATATACAAATGTAAAATTAAGTATATAACACTAATAAATAAAATATACATATTTAAAAGTATCTAATAATGTTTAAAATTAATAAATAATACATATATATTAATAATACATTAATTAAATATATACAGTAAATATATAATATATATGTACTGAACAATAAGTATTAATAATTATTTTACTAATTTATAAATTAATGCAATATAGTCTAATTTACTAATACATTTACAAACATAAAACAATAACATAAATAAAATGTAAGTAATATAAAAAATAAAATAAACATTTGATATTTTAACAATTAATTATATAAAACGTTGGATAGCGTAAGGGTAAAAATTACTATTCCTACTCCAGAGAGTGCAACAGTAGGGAAAGCGTTTGATAGCGTAGGGATAAAATTACTATTCCCACTCCAGAGAGTGCAACAGTAGGGAAAACTGACCCTGAACCCAAAAAACACCCCTTTACCCAAGAACTGAAAACTGACCCTGAACCCTAAAAATACCCCTTTACCCAAAAACTGAAAACTGACCCTGAACCCTAAAAATACCCCCTTTACCCAAAAACTGAAAACTGACCCTGAACCCAAAAAATACCCCTTTACCCAAAAACTGAAAACTGACCCTGAACCCTAAAAATACCCCTTTACCCAAAAACTGAAAACTGACCCTGAACCCAAAAAATACCCCTTTACCAAAAAGCTGAAAACTGACCCTGAACCCTAAAAATACCCCTTTACCCAAAAACTGAAATCTGACCCTAAACCCTAAAAATACCCCTTTACCCAAAAACTGAAAACTGACCCTGAACCCTAAAAATACCCCTTTACCCAAGAATTGAAAACTGACCCTGAACCCTAAAAATACCCCTTTACCCAAAAACTGAAAACTGACCCTGAACCCTAAAAATACCCCTTTACCCAAGAACTGAAAACTGACCCTGAACCCTAAAAAAACCCTTTACCCAAAAAACCAAAAACTGACCCTGAACACTAAAAATACCCCTTTACCCAAAAACCCAAAACTGACCCTGAACACTAAAAATACTCCTTTACCCAAACTTAATTAATATTATTTAATTAGCAATTAATTATTAATTAACAATAACAATAAAGAAATATATTAGCACATTAGCTGTAATTAATTTAATTTAATAATTAATATCATTTTTCCCCAATTAATTAATTAACAGTAACTAAAAATTATATATATAAATAAATTACTCTAATTAATGTAATTAACTAATTAATATTATTTAATTACCAATTAATTACTAATTTAAAATATGTACAAAATTATATTAATTAATTAACTAATTAATATTAATTATTTGCCAAGTAATTAATTATAAATATTTAAAAACATATATTAATTAATTAATTAATTATTATTAAATTACTCCCCACCCTATTCCCCTATAAACCCACATCCCGCTACAGAAAATATATATCAATTAATCAATTTTTTTTTCTCCAATTAATCAATATTAATTAGCAATTAATTATAATTAATTAATTAATCCTACTAATTATTAATCAACTTACCATAATTAAATTACTTCCCACCCCATTCCCATATAAACCCACAACCCGCTACAGAACATATATATCAATTAATAAATTAATTAAAATTATTTTCCTATTATTTTCAAATAATTACCAATTAATTATAATTTATTAATAAATCCTACTAATTAATAATCAATTTACCATAATTAAATTACTTCCCACCCTATTCCCCTATAAACCCACAACCCGCTCCGGTACTAAAACATAAAATTTACTTATAAATTTATTTATTATTATATAAAATGTATACACATATAATAGTAATTATTTTAAATACTTAAATTAAACATATAACACATACATAATAAAAAACTATAAAATAATACAAATATCGATATTAGTGTAATCGAAATTAGTAACATCGATATATATGCTATCGATATTACTAACTTCGATATTACTTACATCGATATTAAGTATTTCGATATTACTTACCTTGGGTCGATATTCTGTCCTACGATATTCTTGCCTTCGATATTATGCTCCTTCGATATTTCAGACTCGATATTATGGTAGGTCGATATTTCCTACTCGATATTTTGACTGTGTACCGTATAGAGTGTGGTGCCGTACACTACAGTGGTATACAGCAGGCTTGCATTGAGTGATAGATTAAAGAGTGGTAAAGCAGAGTTAATTTTTTTTAAATTCTTGTAGCTTGGCATTCGATTCACAAAACAAGATGGTAGAGTTTTAGAAGTAGGGATTTAGTTGGACAGTTATTTTTAGCTTGAAGAAATTCTCAAGTCTTCTGTTCTCTTTTTTCTTTCCATCTAGAACAATTGGAGGTCTCGTCCACCAGCACCCCCGGAACAAGGAAACAAGCCACAGGTAAGTTTCCTATACTTTGCCCCAGGTAGAGTAACGCTAATAGAGTTACCCTTTTTTTCTGGGTATACGTTTGTTGTGGGGTTGCTGGGATGTGAGGGGTTTGATTTCCCTGTAGTCATGACGACCAAACAAAATGGTAGTGCCCAACTGATAGTAAAAAAAGAGAGAAAAAAGTAGGAAAAGAAGGGAAAGAAGGAATCTTCTTTTTTTAACATGCCCTTGGTCTTTCTTGCAAGCTACATGGTTCTTTTAGTCTTTGATGGCCCGGCTCGATTTCCATCCAGTTCAAGTGAGCAGGGGGGGGTAGCTAAAGGTGCTGCTTTAGAGCGGGATGAATCGGCAGCTCCTACTAATCTCAGAAGAGATTCCCAATCTTTACCGTGGCTTGGCAGTTTTAGGACGAGTGAAGGAGTTTCATGCAGCATGAGAAACCTAACAAAAGAAGAAAAGAAAACGCGCCCGTAATTTATGACACTCCACCTCCCCCTCCGCTAACACTGAAGTTCCAATGTGGGCTTATCTTAGGCTCCAAGTAGACACTTGTGTGGCCCTCTCTATCCACCCGGGCTGGATTAGCAACCGGTCACGTCCCTGAGCGAGTGGGGCGGGACTGGGTGAAGAATGCTGCCGGCGGCCCTCCTGTCGTGCACAGATGCTCACGTCAGTGTCTTCATTCCTCCGTACAGCATGACCGTTCCCAGATGTTCTCCAGTCGCAGTGTAATCCTGAGCACCCACACGCCCTTGGTCTCTTGCACTCGGATTTAAGGGCCTTGCAGGAGTAGTATCCAGGAAAGACTCCTCCCCTTCCTGTTTTCTTGTACCAATCAGGATAGAATTTCCTGTTGTCCCTTCAAATGAAGCGTGACCTTGTCCTTCCCATTTTTCCTGTGATATCCTTGAAGGCCTTAAAAAGTGAAAAGGTGTTGTGATTTGGTGTTTCAGTGGTAGCGCTGGTCAGGGACCAGGGCACATCATTGTTCAGCCTTTCACCCACTCCATTGTGACACATCCCCTTTTGGGAGGGAGGGGGGCAAGCCAAACCGAGACCCATTTTGTGTGTGAAAAAGGTTGCTTTATTGAAATAGGTGCATCTTACAAAATAACTAACAGGCAACTGCCTTACAAAACTAAAGCCTACCTATACATCAAATAGCTGACCCCTGATCCCCCCGTCCTTACGATCCCCTCAAAAGTCCCCCCACCCTGGCATTAAGATAACAACAACATTACACAGTATTGCAGTGAAAACTTTTCCCCACAAGGACACCCTGTTCCATACCTGCCTTCCTGCAACCGTAACTAACAAATGTCTATCCTGAAACATAGACTACCTGACTACCCTTTTCCTGCCCTTACTCACAAACTTCCAATACTTAACGAAAAACCTGTGCGAACCCTGGCCAACTTTACCAAACCCTGCAAGCACCTGTTCCAAGCGACAACCTCCATAAGATCCCTTATGCACCTGTGTCCACAAACCTGGCCTAAACCAAATAATAAACCCCAAAGACTCCACCCAGCTAAAAGTCTTAAAAAGAGGGATGGGGTGGGGCCAAGAAAGCTATTACTAGCTACCCTGCTGATAGCCACCAGGTCACCAAAACCTAAAATGGTGGCTGACAAATCCCCTCATAGGATTATAAAAGCATAGGGCTTCTTGGACTGCTTGGGCTACTTGGGCTTCAATTGGGCTATAATTGGGCTACACCCCCAAAAAGCCCAAAACCACAGAATAGCCAATCCGGCCTGCCAAGCCCCTCCCAAACTGCCCGAGGGGCAGACCTCACTACGTTCGGTTGCGGGAGGCGGGCAAGCCAAACTGTGACCCATTTTGTGTGTGAAAAAGGTTGCTTTATTGAAACAGGTGCCTATTACAAAATAACTAACTGTCAACTGCTTATAAAACTAAAGCCTTGCTATACATCAAACAGCTGACCCCTGATCCCCCCGCCCCTATGATCCCCTCAAAAGTTCCCCCACCCTGGCTTTAACATAACAACAACATTACACTTTATTGCAGTTAAAACTTTTCCCCCAATGACACCCTGTTCTCTAACTGCCTTCCTGCAACTGTAACTAATAAACGTCTATCCTGAAACTTACACTACCTGACTCCCTTTCCCTGCCCCTGCGCACAAACTTCCAATACTTAACGAAAAACCTGTACCATACCTGGCCAACTTTACAAAACCCCACAAGCACCTGTTCCAAGTCACAACCTCCATAAGATCCGTTATGCACCTGTCTCCACAAAGCTGTCCTAAACCAAGGAATAAACCCCAAAGACTCCATCCAGCAAAAATTCTTAATAAGAGGAATGGGAGGGTGGGGCCCAGAAAACTATTACTAGCTACCCTGCTGCCAGTCACCAGGTCACCAAAACCTAAAATGGTGGCTGGAAAATCCCCTCATAGGAAAATATAAGCATAGGGCTACTTGGGCAACAATTGGGGTATAACTAGGCTACACCCCGAAAAAGCCCAAAACCACAAACTGGCCAATCCTGCCAGCCGAGACCCCTCCTAAACTGCCCGGGGGCAGACCTCACTGCGTTCAGCTGCCCCTCATGCCCCCCTGGGGAAGGAGGCGGCAAGCCTAGCTGAGACCCATTTTGTGTGTGAAAAAGGCTGCTTTATTGAAACAGGGGCATATTAAAAAAAATAACTAACTGGATACTGTCTTACAAAACTAAAGCCTTGCTATACATCAAATAGCTGACCCCTGATCTCCTGTCCCTATGATCCCCTCAAACATTCCCCCACCCTGGCATTAACATAACAACAACATTACACAGTATTGCAGTTAAACACAGCAAGCACCTGTTCCAAGCGACAACTCCGTAAGATCCCTTATGCACCTTTCGCAACAAACCTGGCCTAAACCAAAGAATAAACCCCAAAGACTCCACCCAGCTAAAATTCTTAAAAAGAGGGATGGGAGGGTGGGGCCAAGAAAACTATTACTAGCTACCCTGCTGCCAGCCACCAGGTCACCAAAACCTAAAATGGTGGCTGGAAAATCCCCTGATAGATGTATATAAGCATAGGGCTACTTGAGCTGCTTGGGCTACAATTGGGCTACAATTGGGCATATTTGGGCTACTCCCCGAAAAAGCCCAAAACCAAAAAATGGCGAATCCAGCCAGCCCAGGCCCCTCCCAAACTGCCTGGGGGCAGACCTCACTACATTCGGCTTCCCCCCCAAACCCACCTTGGGAGGGCGGCAGCAAGCCTAGCCGAGACCCATTTTATGTGTGAAAAGGGCCGCTTTATAGAAACAGCTGCATATTACAAAATGCCCAACTGGATACTGCCTTACAAAACTAAAGCCTTGTTATACATCAAATAGCTGACCCCTGATCCCCCCGTCCCTACGATCCCCTCAAACGTTCCCCCACCCTGGCATTAACATAAGAACAACATTACACAGTATTGCAGTTAAAACCTTTTCCCCCAATGACACCCTGTTCCCTACATGCCTTCCTGCAACTGTAACCAAAATCATCTATCCTGAAACGTAGACTACCTGCCACCCTTTTCCTGCCCTTGCTCACAAACTTCCAATACTTAACGAAAAACATGTGCCAACCCTGGCCAACTTTACCAAACCCCCCCAAGCACCTGTTCCAAACGATAACCTCCATAAGATCCCTTCTACACCTGTCTCCACAAACCTGGCCTAAACCAAAGACTAAACCCGAAAGTCTCCACCCAGCTAAAATTCCTAAAAAGAGGTATGGGAGGGTGGGGACAAGAAAACTATTACTAGCTACCCTGCTGCCAGCCACCAGGTCACCAAAACCTAAAATGGTGGCTGGCAGATCCCCTCATCCATACTAATATTATAAAGAGAGAGCCCAAACCTTTGAGGCGGGTAATCTCAGTAGCCACAGCACCAATCACAACACCCAATACAGCGTTGGAAAGGGCAGTTGCAGCAGAAGGACATAGGCTATGCAGACGGCCACCATATACATTTAAAAAAAATATATTTTTATTGTTTTCATTAACTTTTCAAGAAACAGTGGTGTTCATCACAATCATACAGTGCAAGACATACAATTGTACCGTAGGACACCATATACATTTAAAAGGTAAAAAAAAACGTGCCAGCAAAGTAGTCCCTTGTGGGCGTGTCTGCGTTGTTCTGTGGGCGTGGGCTGGGGGGCGTGACTAATGGTGGGGGCGTGTGGTACGGCCATCACATAGTGGGCTGTCGGCGTGTGCTGGGGCGTGACAAACGCTGGGGGCGTGACAAACGCTGGGAGCGTGTATGTCTGCCCTTCATGCCATGCGAGTCGTACATACTAGCGCTAATTACGTTGCTGCGCAGCATCAAGGGGCACGCTGGGGGCGTGTGTCTGGCTTCTTGCCATGTGAACGCAATTGCGCCACATCAAGGGGCACGCTGGGGGCGTGTGCTACGTTCCGCCCTTGATGCCATGTGGGTCGTACATTAATCAGAAGATCGTCTGCTGTGGCCGTGTGCTGGGTGCATGACAAACGCGTTCAGCTGGAGGCCTGGTAAGTAACATTACTGCAGCCTCTCCTGCGCGCTGTTACTGAACTCTCTCATTCAACTAAATTAGACGCGCCTGCTACCATCAAACAGGGCTCTAGCCGGGCTCAGGGGGCGGATCAGTACACTAATTACACGCGCCTGATAATATCAACCAGGGCTGCAGCTGGGCCTCAAGCGGGGGAACACGCGCCTGCTAACATCAAACAAGCCTGCATCTGGGCCTCAAGCGGGGGAACACGCAAATGAGGGTTTCTGCGGGGACAATTACTGCAGCTTCTCCTACTCGCTGTCACTGAACTCTCTCATTAAACGGATTTACCCGCGGCTGATAACTCTCATTCAACGACATTACACGTGCCTGCTAACATCAACCAGGGCTGTAGCTGGGCTCAGGCGGCGGATCACTACACCAATTATTACATGCGTCTGCTAACATCAACCAGGGCTGTAGCTGGCCCTTCTTTGTCCCTATTCTAATGAAACAAAAAATGTTGTCTACCGCGAGATTTTAAAATAAATTGCCCTTGCCTAATACACACATTACACACATTCTATTTCATACCCGGACAACGTCGGGACGGGCTGCTAGTAGGATTATATAAACATAGGTCTACAATTGGGCTAGAATTCGGCTACACCCTGAAAAAGGATTGGTGTCACTACAACGCATGCTTTTACATCGCATGCCTTTACAACGCGGTTTTTACCACGCAGTCCATTACAACGCATAATGCTTTTAGGCGCTGGATAGTGAATTATTTAATTTACTATTCCAACTCCAGTCCCCGTGGATAGCAGGGAAGGTGTTGGATAGTAAATTAAATATATTCCCTATCCTAGAGCGCCCCCCAGCGCAATGCGTTGTAATGGTATGCGTTGTAATGGTTGCAATGTAATGGTAGTGCGTTGTAAAAAATGCGTTGTAAGTGATGTTCCCCCCTGAAAAAGCCTGCAACTACAAAATGGCCAATCCAGCCAGCCCAGGCCCCTCCAAAACTGTTGGGGGGGTAGACCTCACTACGTTCGGTTGCCCCTCAAGTCCCCCTCGGGAGGGAGGCGGGCAAGCCAAACCGAGACCCATTTTGTGTGTGAAAAAAACAGCTTAATTGAAACAGGTGCATATTGCAAAATAACTAACTGGCAACTGCCTTACAAAACTAAAGCCTTGCTATACATCAAATAGCTGACCCCTGATCCCCCCACCCCTACGATCCCCTCAATGTTCCCCCACCCTGGCATTAACGTAACAACAACATTACACAGTATTGCAGTTAAAACGTTTTCCCCCAATGACACTCTGTTCCCTACCTGCCTTCCTGCAACTGAAACTAACAGACATCTATCCTGAAACTTAGACTACCTGCCTACCCTTTTCCTGTCCTTGCTCACAAACTTCCAATACTTAACGAAAAACCTGTGCCAACCCTGGCCAACTTTTCTAAACCCCGCCACCCAGGAAAAAGGGGGTGACGGCCACTACTGCCTAGGCCCCTTTTTTCTGCCCCCACCTGTCCTATAGGCCATGGAGTTTTTAGGGTGGCTCTGTACATTTAACATTCTGGCTAAACACCTTCCTAATTTCCAACAAATAAAGGTCCATTTCTAGCCTTGACAAGTGGACCCTGTCTCCTCCCAATAATTTCCACTGCATCAAAACGAATGTCCCTGTGCACAATTCTACCAAAACTCAATTCCCTGCAAAAACGAGACATCTCTGTATTAAGCTTCCTCCTGGCTCTGTCCACTGCTCCTGGAATAATTGCCCCCCGCCAGACCTGGCGGGCACAACGCAGTCCATACCAAAAAACATCCTGACCACTGTTGTTTAATAAGAGCTAAGTCCGTCTTCATGCTTCTCCTCAGGCCTATGCCCTTCTCTTTACACAAATTGTTTCCACCCAAATGTATGACCAAAATGTCCGGGCACCGACCCCCAACTAGCAGCTCCTTTCAAAACATGCTCCTTTTTCTTTTCCATTACACTTTAAACAGTTTATTATCAAAACCAAGATTCTGTCCGAAATAACTTTCTAGTGCTTGTACGTGCGCCAACTTCACAAAGGAGTGTCCCATTACCCAGATTGACATTTCCAACGAAAGGGGGACCAGCCACCGAACCTGAAACGAGAAACATTGCGTGAATTTATGCATTGTAACAACTGCGCTAAATTCCCTATCCCTGCTGCTCAAGTATCGTTTATAACAATCTGAGGATCACCTCCCCAAGCGCATGATATCACCCTGTCCCCACCCTCTATTGCTTGCCTCAGATGCTGCCCCAATCCGGAAAGAGTGTGTCCCAATTCCTGCACTGTGTATGCCCAATTCCTTCAGGGCCTTCCTCAACACAGCTAGTAATTGGAAGGCTGTATCTATTTTCCCATTCGCATGCACAAAAACGGACTCCCGATGCTTGGTGCTGCTTGCCAGTGAAGCCCCCATCTATAAGGGCAATTAAGTTTAGGCAATGGAGCCTATAACAGGACCCATTTTCCCTTGCGCTTTAGATCCCTTTTGGACGTTTTTAACCATATATGTATACCAGCATTGCGCAAGACCACATCTTCCCACCTGATCCCCCCCACCTCTTCTGCCCCCTAACAACTCAGACACTCTAAATGCACCAAAAAACATCCACCGTCAGTGTAGAAAACAGGCATGACTCAAAGGCGTCGGTGCAAATCATAGGCAAAATATGTATTACGCTGCTCCACAACTGTCATGACAAGGGTCTCCTGACCGTATTCAGCTGGCCAAGCTCCCTGGCCCACCCATCTAGCATCCTTGAGCCAAATTCACCCGCTGAAGGCATGTAACCCCAGAGCAATTTACCCATGGATGCAATTCCTGCTAATTTCCTTGCAATTGATACCCTGGGTAAGGCTTTTCCAATCATATCCAGGATAAACTGAATCACATTGTCCCTTCACTATTAATCAATCGAGCGCTGCTGGGCGCCTGACAGCAAAACTCTTTCCATGGTAGATTATAGGCTATCCTAGTGTACTTATCCAGTGATCCTACCACAGGTTGTAGCATCTTGTAATGCCTACGAACCACAACTGCTGCATGTTGGGTGTCAGGATCCTGTTGGCGTCCTTGGCCAACCCACAGAATCTCCCCCAAAGCGAACGAGACAAAGCATTTGCTATGCCATTGTCCACACCTGGGACGTGCAGTGCTCCAAATGCTATATAATGACACAAACAACCTAGGACAAAACCGTCAGCAACTGTAACACTTGCTGACTGACGGTTCACAATCTCTAAAACCGCCTTATTATCAACTCTAAAAGTCACCTTCCTATGCGCAAGCTGACTACCCTATAGTGCCACTGCCACAATTAAGGAGAAGAACTCCAGAAAACCATTTTGTCGGCCACTGCTCGGCAAACAACATACCCTGCCAGTAGAGTCCAAAACTTTTGCTGCCTGCTGCATTTAAAAATATCTGCACATCCCAAATGAGATCCCCTCTCTCGTACCAGTGTAATGCCATTGAAAGTTTGCAGAAAAACGTGTCACATTCTCTAATCTTCTTTTACGCCTGCAGAGAAAGGCCCATGATGATGAGGCAATCTGTCCCCCCTAATGCCCTCACTAGCCTCCTGCAAAAGGTTCTCCCTACTCTCACTACTCTACATGCATAAATGAGATGCCCTAGCAAGGCCTGTATATCTTTGACCATTACTTTTTCCTGTGCCAGCATGGCACTAAGCAATTCCAGCGTTTTATGCCTTTTATCATCTGGCAACCGAGCTTGCATTTTTTTTGGAGTCAATCCAATTCCAAAAAAAGACAGTGCCGTGCAGTGGCCATCGCCTTTTCGTGTGCCAATGGCACTCCCAACTTCTCCATCAGCTCTTTGAAGTTTTCCAGGGCCTTCTGGCACTCCGTGGAGCAACAGGTTCCAACAAAGAAAAATCATCCAAGTAATTGGTCACTAACATGTGCCCCGTCCTTTGCATTAAGCAATTCCAGGATTTTATCACTTTTATCATCCGGCAACCGGGCTTGCATTTTTCTGGAGAAAAGACAGTGCAGTGCTGGTGCCCCATCGTCTTTTCGGGTGCCAATGGCACTCCCAAATCCTCCGTCAGCTCTTTGAAGATGTCCTGGGCCTCCTGGCACTCTGTGGAGCAAGAGGTTCCAACAAAGAAAAAATACATCCCAGTATTGGGTTACTAACATGTGCCCGTTCTTTTTTTAAAACAACCACTGCAGACAAGGTAATGCCTTGTCCACGTACCATTTACCATTGAAATTGATACCCAGAAGATCCCAATCATCTGGATGGATTGGAAGCAAACGGAAAGCCAATTTGATGTCACATTTTGCCATTCCTGCCGTTTCTACAAGTGATATGGTCACGTCAACTGACGAGTAAAAAACATTAGCTTCCTTTTCATCGATAAAATCATTCACGAGCACCCTTCTGGCCATGATAAATGCTGAATAAGCCTGTATTTTCCGGGTTCTTTCTTGGGAACCACCCCAATTGGTGACACAATCAAGTTGTCCAGAGGCTAACCTGGGAAAGGGCCCGCCATCTCCCTCTCCTCAACTCTTTGTCTAATTTCTCTTGTCCAACCTGTGAATGTTCTTTGCTGACTTCAAATTTTCTGACCAAAGCCTGTGTCTAGGCGCTGCATACCCTAAATGAAAACCCCACTTTGAACCCTTCCCTTAGTACTTCTGCAGCCTTCTGGTTGTCATAACTCTGTAAGGCTGCCTCCAATTTGTCTGCCTTAACTGGTGAATGAGCCTTTTGTCCCAGAAAACCTGTAGCTCCCCTTGACCCCAAAAAATGTTGCTACTGCTGTCCCCCCCCCATGTTGCCCCCCGCTGCTACTGCTGCCTCCCTTGCCGAAAAACCCTCCTACCCCCAAAACAGTTGATCAAGGGATCTTTCTCCCCGCATTTTGAGCACTCATGGCGAAATCTGTAAAATTTGCGCATACAAAGCCCTTTATTGAAATCCCAGCAGGCCCCCCCCATGCTCCTGGAAGCCCAATCGTGTGCTGCTATAATCTGTGTCATGTTCCACCCATTTTTGCCTCAGTATCCCAGGCCATACGGGTCCTGAATTCCTCATCGTATTGTGCCCATGCATAACCCCCATCCTGTGATCTGCACTTTGCGAATGACCTCCACATGCTTGAATAGAGCTACGCAGCATTCCGGGAATTTCTCCCAGTAAACACTAACATAAAGAAAGAAAGCTGCTGTCCAGTTCTCCATGGTCTGAGGAACCCTTGGCCGTGTAGACAGCTCGCATTCCTCTTATTTAGACCCTTCTTCTGGAGGCACTTCTGTGTGCAATCATTTCAGCATTTCAACGTATTTACCTTTCCATATGCGCTCTTAAGTCTCCAGCCTCAAATGTGCCCGTATTGGCAGAGTCACTCCAATATAAGGGAGTCTCTTAATCTACAACTCTTTACTTTCAAGCTTATCTTTATTATCTCTGCTGGTCTCTTCCCTTATCAGATTTCTCGGTGTCTTTGCTAATCACTGGCTTGGCCGTTTCCTTCTTACCTTCCTCCTCGGTATCCACCCCTATGTCTAAAACATTCTTGCCCTTGCGCAACTTACTCTCTTCCACCCCCTGAAACCCCCTCTCCTCCCGTCCCCACGGAGACAATTACCAGCCCCTCTCTCTTTCCATATGTTTTACCTGGCTCTAAGGAGGGTGCCCGTGTTTCTGCAGTCCGTCTTGCCAGTGGCCCTGTGGTTGATCCCGACTTGGTTGGCCTTGCAATAGGCTCTGACTCTCCTCTGGACACCTGAAAAACACTCTGAAAGACATTACTCTTATCCCCCCCACCCCATCTAAATCATCTCTAAGCTTGCCTTCCACAAGGCTCTCCTCATCGAAATCTAACTCTGCGCCTTCTTTCGACCCCTCATGGGCCCATAACTCTGTGCCTCGGGGGGCGCCGACCGCACCCTCCGGTACACCCCTGAGTCATTTGACTGCGTTCTCCTTCTGGTTTTCCCTCCTGCAGACCGCTGTGGTCTGTCAGGGGGGAACATCCTTTTCAATGCAACTTTTACGACGCATGCCTTTACATCGCAAGTTTTACAACGCATATCATTACAACGCATTGCGCTGGGGGGCGCTCTAGGATTTGGAATAGATTTAATTTACTATCCAACACCTTCCCTACTATCCACGGGGACTGGAGTTGGAATAGTAAATTAAACTATTCACTATCCAGCACCCCTCAACCCTATGCGTTGTAACAGCATGCGTAGTAAAATTTGTGATGTAAAGGCATGCGTAGTAAAAGCATGCGTTGTAATGTCATACAACCCTGTCAGTTGTTAGGGCCAGTGGACCGCTCGGGCCTACATGTGCTGGCTGCGCGGAATCCCCGGATGGTAACAGGTACGTCGCACGAGGCTCCACCCTCCCTTCTCCTTTACGCCAGTAAGCCGCACCCAGCTCTGCCAGGTCCGCAACCGGACGTGAGTCCTCGCCCTGCTCTGTCTTCCTTCTCCTTTCCCTATTTAAGCCCAAAGTCTTCTCTGCTCACTGCCGCCCTACCTTAAACCAATCACCTACTTCCCTGTCACTCAACCCCCCTCCTCCCCTCACTCCATTCCAGTCCAGCCATGTCTAACCCATACCGGTCCTGGTCAAGACCTGTCCCCTGAGCCCCCCCTACCAGGCTTTCTGCTGCACCCGCCTTAGCCCCCCTTTCCCCTCTTCTCAAATTTAAACCTTTGCCATCCAAACCAGCTGACCCTCCCTGTGCAAGGTAAGCATCCACTTGACCCACTCTACTAATGGCCCTCACCTCCTTATTCCATGAGGTGAAAATATCTAGCCCTTCCCAGGCATTGCTACCCCCTCGGCCTTCTCCCAATCCCCCAGGACCCCCTCCTCTTACTCCCAACATCCATTTGAACCTGGTCCTTGCCCAAACTCCCTCTATCTTCCTTCCCTCTCCACTCCCAAACCCAAGTTCACATTCTAAATCCCTCAGGCCCTCACCCTGCCTAACCCAACTGGGTATACCCCCTCCACCTCCCAAACCCCAAACCCGCTCTTGCACACTCTCGCCGGAGCCTCGAAATGCGCACGAGGCTCTGGTGCATGTGGGGAGAAAGGGGCCACTTTTCAGGCCTAAGAACAGCCTCTAAAACTCTCAGTTTTTCTTCTTGTCCACTTAGGTGACGTGCAGGCCAAGACGGTGGCTGCCACTCACAAGAAAACTATTACTAGTTACCCAAGAAGGCATGTGTGTGTGCAACATATGTGCAGAGATCAATTTCAGGGGTGCAACAGGGTGTCATGTTGACACCCTTGCACCCTTGAAATTGCTCATGCAATCTCCACTTCATTCCTATGGGCCTGTAGGCCCATAGGAATGAATGGGAGAGCATTCCTTAATTGCGACTAGCAATTTGCGAGTAGCAATTAAGGAATGTTTAGGAATCACTATTTTTATAGCGATTCCTACATGCATAGGCTTTTGCGATTCCTATATAGCGATTCCTTAAAAATCGCTATTTAGGAATCGCAAAAGCCTACGTTGATGCATGTGACAGAAAATGGTCAATCCCGCCAGCCCAGAACCATCCCAAACTATCCGGGGGACAGACCTCACTATGTTCAGCTGCCCCCACAACCCCCCCCATCTTGGACAAGAAATCTGCGTTACAGTGATCGGTGGTGGACCTCAAACCAAAACGGTTGCAAGGAAATAAACCACCTCAGTATACTAGGGTTATTCCACCTATTTCCGCTCATTCATGTAAAGGGGGCATGCTCTGTGTATAGAATGAGTGGGTTACCCTCCAGGTAATATCACAATTTTTTAAAAGCCAATTTAAGGGCTGAACATTCTATTTCAATGACCAGGTAACATTGTTCTCTAGGAAAGAATTTTCTGATGATGAATAGGACAGGGACTTCAAGACCTTCAATATTATACTGAGAAAGGACCGATCCTATCCCCATGTATGAGGCATCGGTCGGAAAAAGAAAGATTTTAATAAAATTTGGAGAAGCTGAGACTGGATTCAAAGTGATGGCCTGCTTCAGTTCCTTAAGGGCTTGTATGACTGCAGTGGAGGGTGGTTGGAGGTCCTTATTGGTCACTCCTTTTTTTAGCAGATTGGTTAGGGGGTCTGCTATGTCAGAATAATGGAGTATAAACCTATAGTATTCAAGAGGGCCACGAAAGACCCTGACTTCCAATTTAATATGTGGAAAAGGAGTTTTTGCTAATGACTTTCACATTTTCATCCCGGGGTTTAATGAGACCATTACCTAAGACATACTCCAAATACCTCACTTTCATATATCCTGCACTTGATTTTTTTGCGTTGATGTGCAAGTTAGCTTTTCCCAGTTCTTGAAGGACTGCGATAAGGTGGTTAAGATGGTTTTCCAAAGTATTGCTGAAGATGACAATGTCATGCAGATAAGCGGAGGTGTAAGCTAAATGGTTCTTTAATTCTTGGTTTATGAACTAATAAAATGTAGGGGGTTCAGTTAAGGCCAAAGGGCAAGACAATACATTAAAATAAGCTGTATAGTATAGAAAAGGCTGTCTTTTCTTGGCCCTCCTTTTTAATGGGTACTTGCCGGTATCCCTTGGTAAGGTCAATGATAGTAATATAACATGTTTTTCTGACCCATCAAATTTGGATACCTCTGTTGACTACTCTGAAGTCAATGCAGAAATTTACAGTGCCATCTGGATTAGGGACCAATACTCTAGGGGACGACCAATTACTTTGTGACAGTGCTATTACCCCATCTGCAACATTTGTTCAACTTCTTTCTGGATTGCCTGTCTTCTAGCAGCAGGTATCTGATACAGTTTTTATGTTTTATGAAAAAAACCACTTGTGTGGGGATTAGCTTGTTCTGCTAATTGCGTTCTTCCTGGGAGATCAGAACAGTAAAGAGGAAAAAGGTTGAAGTGTTTTTAAGAGCCCACTCTGCAGTTATTCCTTCAAGAACTAATTGAAGGGAAGCTGCCCCAGAGTCCTAGGGGGGCTCTCCACTGCAGTCGCTGCTTGTACTTTTCAGGTAAGAGGTCCCAACCGTTTCTTCAATAGATTGACATGATAATTCTGCTCTTTGCTAGGGGATATACATAAATGATAGGAAACTTAGACCTCATTTTCTAAAACCAAGAAATAAAAGAGTCCCCCTCAGAACACATAAAGACCAATAGAGGAATGAGATAGTAGTTAGACCCTGCTGCCTGAGAGGGACTGAAGAGAAAAAGAAGGGACAAAAGGAGGGACAAAGAGGCAGCACTTACCACTAGCAAGCAAGGACACTGAAACAAACAAATCAAAAGCAGGGGGATGGCTTTAAGCCAACATGAGAAATTACAACAGGTCTTGAATACTCGACCTAAAAAGAGTCTTCGGAGTATCTCCATGTCGGCCTCGTTCGTTTTCTAGATCTTACCCTGTAAGTCTCTTCATTAATCCCTAGATGGTCCCATATGAATTTCTTTATTTCCTCCAATGGGGTATCTCCCTGGGTGTTCAATATTTTGTATGCTGCCTGGGCTTCTCTAGGTGAAAATTGCAAAAAAACACAGTTGATGGACAGAATGTAGAACAATGTCATACATTCACCCCAGTACAAGGATCTGGGCCTAAATCCATCGTTTTTTTGCACTCCACACCACCCTGGGTTAGACACTGGCTATATGCAAATCAGCTCTGACCCTGTGCCTCATGGGAACAGTCCAGTCCGAACTACCAAGCCATGTCTTTCCCAGACCGGAATCAAGCATCCAAGGACCGGTTTCTGGCTATCAGCCTTCATCAGCCTGGATAGCTTGACTCCAGTGGTGTGGAGAGCCTGGGACTCACGTCTGAGTATACCCAGCGCACTCGGGGTGAAAATTGCAAAAAACACAGTTGATGGACAGAATGTAGAACAATGTTATACATTCACCCCAGTACAAGGATCTGGGCCTAAATCCATCGTTTTTTTGCACTCCACACCACCCTGGGTTAGACACTGGCTATATGCAAATCAGCTCTGACCCTGTGCCTCATGGGAACAGTCCAGTCCAAACTACCAAGCCATGTCTTTCCCAGACCGGAATCAAGCATCCAAGGACCGGTTTCTGATGCTCCGTCCATCACCACCCCCTTTTGTACCACTTTTGGCCGCCATAAGTGTGGCAGGGTATGCTCAGACGTGAGTCCCTTGCTCACTTTGCCACTGGATTCAAGCAAGCTGGGCTGAAGACGGCTGGAATGCCAGAAACTGGTCCTCAGAAGCTTGTTTCCGGTCCAGGGAAGACATGGCTTGGCAGTTCGGGCTGGACTGTTCCCATGAGGCACAGGGTCAGACTGATTTGCATATAGCCATGTCTGAACTGGGGTGGCAGAGTGGGCTAAAGAACGGTGATGGATTAAACCCAGATCTTTTGACTGGGTGTGAGTGTTTGATTGATTCAGATGCTCCGTCCATCACCACCCCCTTTTGTACCACTTTTGGGCTTCTCTAGTCAGAAGACGGAGTAGAAAAAAAGAGCACTTTTCTCTAGTCCAAGCATGAGCCCTAGCAGTACTTTTGAAGTATAACAATAAAGCATCAGGGTCTTCGCCCACAATATGCTTTTGTAAGTTTAATGTGGAAGTAGAACCAAACCAGAAGTAAATTGAAACTGGTCTCTATTCAAATGGTCCAACTGTGACTAGACCGCATTGCAGAATATCTCTCCGTCCACTTTGGTCGAGGACATTTGCCTCTCAAATACCCATTCTAATTTCCTCTGTCCTTGTACTAATTGCTGTACCACACTATCAATTATGTAACAATGTACGTCTGCCTGCTTTCTCAACCATGGGTTGCTTGGCATGCGATTGACAACACAAGATAGTTGGGTTTTGGAAGTAGGTATTTATTTGGACAGTTATTTTTACCTTGATGAAATTCTCAAGTCTTCTGTTTTCTCTTTTCCTTCCTTCTAGAATGGCCGGAAGTCTGGTCCACCGGCCCCCTCGAAACAAGGAAACAAGCTACAGGTAAGTCTCTTATACTTTTTCCCATAGTAAGGTTAATACAGGTGCCCTTGTCTTTCTCTGGATATACCGTCTCTTGTGGGGTTAGTGAGGTGTGAGGGATTCGATTTCTCTTTAGTCGTTGAAGCCAAATAAAAGATAGTGCCCAAATGTGAGTAAGAAAAGAGAAACAAAATTGGAATAGAAGGAATACTCTTCTTTTAACATGCACCTGGTCTTTCTTACAAGCTGCGTGGCCCTTTTAGTCTTTGATGGCCCCGCTGAATTTCCAACCAGTTTGAGTGAGTAAGAGCGGTGGTTAAAGGTGGTGCTCCAGACCGGGATCACCAGCTCCTTTTAGGCTCAAAAGAGATTTCCGATCTTAACCGTGGCTTAGCAGTTTTTGGACAAGTGAAGAGGTTTCATGTAGCATGCGAAACCTGATAAAAGATTAAACGAAAACCCACCCGTAATTTATGACACTCCACCTCCCTCCTCCGTTAATACTGAAGTTCCCATGTTGGCCTTATCTTAGGCTCCAATTCGACCCTTGTGTGGCCCCTCCATCCACCAGTGCTGGAATAGCAACCGGTCACGTTCCTGGACGAGCCACGCTCCTCCTGGTGTGTGGCTGGGTGAAGCATCCTGCTAGTGTCCCTCTCCCATTGAGAGATCCTCTCATCAACGTCTTCATTTCCCTGGGCTCCGTACAGCTTGTCCAGTCTCAGATGTTCTCCCATTGTAGTGTAGTCCTCAGCATCCACATCCTTTTGGTCTCTAGGTAGTCAATTTATTTTAAAGGGCCTTGGGTGAGCAGTATCGGGGAAAAGCTTATCCACTTCCCGTCTTGTTGTAGCAATCAGGATAGGATTTCCTGTTGTCCCTTCAAATGATGCCTGACTTTGTCCTTCCCTTATTTCTGTGATAATCTCGAAGGCCTGTTAAAGTAAAAGGATTTTGTGATTTGGTTTTCAGGGGAAGCGCCGGGCACGGGCCAAGACACGTCATCCGGTAAGTCCTCATTCTTCAGCCCTTCACCCCCTCCATTTTGACACTACTGTAGAAAATATTTGCATCCACTAAACTGGTGTGCAGTGGAGTGCTATAGACTGGAGTATTGTACAGTCTAGGAGTATGTATTGGAATATCGTATATTGAAATAGCATACAGTTGAGTGGCATACAGTAAACTCAGGTACAGTGTGGTGGCGTAAAGTGGAATAGCGTATACTGGAGTGGAGTACAGTGGAGTACCATAAGGTAGAGTGGCGTACAGTTTAGTACTGCACAGTGGGCTTATGTAAAGTACGTAAAATGGCGAATGTCCAAACGGGGGTATAACCGGGCTCTAGTCCCTCCGTCTCCCAGGCTCCAAGGCTGCAGTAGGCTCCGTCACTACTCCAGGCCCCACGTGTAGGCGTATACTCCCCCAGTCTCCCTGTTGAGGCCTGCAGATGGGTGAGCTTCGCACAAACCAGCCGAGCAGTGCTTGCTCTGTCACAGCCTCTCACTGCCAGCACACTGAGTCCCTAAAGCCCTTCACTGATAAAGACGGTGCTCCCTTCAGGGAGATGTTATAGCCCCTGGGTCCTTATGCGGCTTCTGGTGGTGTGCTAGCCCTAGGCCGGATCCAAGCTTCCTCCGCCCACAGCTCGGGTCCGGCCGCCACCACACTCCGGCCCAGACTCCTCCTGTGCTCCTGCTCTGATCACGAGCGCCAGATGACCCCACTGGCCGAAGCTCTGGCAGTCAGAGGCCCGCTGTGCACCTGCCTCAGGGCAGCCTTGAGCCCGCCGGAGACCCAGCTGCGTGTGGCTCACCAGGCCTCGCTTCCTCCCAGGGATCCTACCGCTAACCACCATTGCTTCCGCGGAGCACTCTGCACCAACTCACTAGCGGCACCTCTCACCTCCACCACCAGGCACCGGAGAAGTCACCGCCAGCCCCAAAAGCCCCAAAAGCCGCCACCACCTCGCTGTCGGGCCACAGGATTCTGCCGGCCTCAGCAACACAGTCCAGGCCTGGCTGAAATTTTTACCTCTGCTGCCTCCGGCCACGTGGATTCCTCCCTCGCCCTCCCACCAGTCACTCGGCTCCACCGGAGCGGTAACGGCGGCACTCAGAGTCCAGGACCGAGCTCCCCCTCAATACCAAGCTGCTGGCTGGAGACAACGCTGCTGCTGGCCAAGTTGTGTGCCTGAGAGCGGGGAGACAATGTGGAACACGTCTTACCCACTCGCCATCTTGGCCACCTAGCCATATAGTTTTAATCACAATTTTCGTTTATTGTATGGTCAGCGTTTTGCTAACTTATGGGTTAAAGTTAGGGTGTTACATATAATTAAGTATTACGTTTTATTGTTATTAACTATCTAATACCACTTTGTCAGTGGTAATAGGCTACCTTTTTGTTTGCAAATGTGTAGATATTATAGACCTATGGATTTTTTATTTTTTCTCCTTTAGTAATGTTGGCCCCGTTTGCGGAATCTCAGTGAAATTTAACATACTAGTTCCATCCGTTTTATTTTGGAAGTTGTAAAAGTTTTGTATGGTTTGGTCAAGGGGATCCTTTAAAAAGAAGGTCCCAAAACGTGTGTAATTACAATATATTTCACATACACTTTTGTATTTTCCGTTCAACGGAAACCGTCAGTCACATTTTGTTACAATGTGGCAGGATTACATATTATAGAGCCCACATGAATATTTCGTGTAGGTTAGGTAAGTAGTGTAACTCATTTGTAAGTTTTAGGGTATTTAATGTTAGTGATATCTGTTGTGTTTTTGTAGTGATTATGGAGGTATTTCGAGATAGTACCACAGTTCATAGTGATTACAAGTCATTAGCTAGCAAATCTTTGGCTTTAGAAAAGTTAAACGCAGCTATGTTTTTGGGTACACTTTGCCCATTTTCTTTGTTACGCCTTCAGATGTAGGTAAGTATTCGTGGGGTGGTATTTTTGCACTAACTATTACCACTTTAATGTAAAATATTTAAACATTTCTATATATTTAAAAAAAAGAGAGAGCACTGTAGTAGCGTGGTAGCCTAAACATTTTTTGTAAGGTTAACATTTTTCTTTTTTATTTCTATAAAGGTTTATAGCAGTGTAATCTGAGCTGTGTTGTTTTGTAAAGTAGCAGGGTCATTTTTACTACTTAGCACACTCCTCCGTACAGAATTTTACAGTTTTTTTGGTATATATTTAAATATGGAAAAAAGTTCAAATACACTTTAACACATTATATTTATAAAATATAGTGTCTTATTATTTGCAATTTGTTTTAAATATTTTTTTTACGGTACTTCCGATTAAAGAAAATATATATATTTATATTTATAAATATTTTTCTCTACCTATTACCCTTTTCCTAAAGTGGTAATAGGTAGGGAAAAATTCCAAACCTAATACTTACCTACAATGAATGGTATAATGCAGAACAGAGGGAAACTTGAACTGAAAATAACATGGCTGCCTTCGCCTTTTGTAAAGGCAGTCATTAGCCAATCAGCTAATGACCTGTCATCACTATATACCTGAAGAGTACTGTGGTACTACTGTGGCCACAGATATAGCTAAATTTAAAATACTTAAAATGCAACAAATACCTACCCTACTTACCTCCAGTACTCACAATCTCATCTGCATACCATAACATATAATCCTTCCAAATGTTGTGAAAATCAGACTGACTGTTTTCCTGCTATGCGAAATATAAAAGTCTATGTAAAATGCATTGGATTTTACACCCATTTTGAAATCCCCCTTTTTTCTTTGCACCCCCTTGATGAAACACAATGAAACCTACAGAACTTCCAGAACAACACAGGGGAGTAGGTCTGCAAAGTTTCACGGATGTTCGTCAAACGGATGCAAAGAGATTAAGGGACAGAAATCTCTATCTCCAGTCCCACTAACTATAACTACACAATGGCTACTGCCACTGTGTAATACCTTAACTAGGGTACCTTTGTCTGTAACAACAACCAATCAGTGTTGATTGGACATGTCTACTGTTGCTGATTGTTAGAGAAGAAATAGTTGACAAAAATAGCTTTTTTTCCATTAGGTGGTCTCTTTAATGTTTTTAACATGATATAGAATTATATAATGTTTCCCTTTTGACCTAAAAATGAGAATAAGAAATAATTTTTTTTTAAATTGTGGAATTAGCATTCACTTTTATTGGTAATTAAAGGATAACTTTCCATATTATGCAATGCTGTATTATTGTGCGACAAATGCAGTATAATGCACTTACAACATGGTCAGCACTGATTTAATATGGACCTGACTTTGAGGAAATGAGAGCACCACCACACTTGATTAGGTCATAAAGACTAAAATTGCACCTCAGAAACGTTATTAGTTAGCATAGTTTGAGAACTCTTTCTGACTTTTTTTTACCATTAGAGTTTGCCTCCAACTGCAGTGGATAGTGAAAAGGCGATGAGACCATAATAAGCAATTCCTCCTCTAATATACTGCTTTCATACAAAATAAATCGAACAATTCCCAGTTCAGTGAAGGTTAAGTGCAGTGTCGGCCGGCACAGGTAAGTGGGATGTATCGGGGCAGGGTGCAGCAGGGGGGAAGTCGACCGACGACACAAAGGGTATTATTTATTTATTTAATTATACATATTCCGTAGTCTGTCGACTTCCCCTGCCCCGCCCCCACTCAGCCCACCGCATTTACTTGTGCTGGCTGCTGTTGGTTAAGTGGATTAGCGAGGATTTTCTAAAACCTAAGTTCAACAATATGATTGCTCATCTTGTTACGTATTGCCTCCAGAAAGTCCAATCAATGTCATCCGTGTTTATTTTTGCCCGCTACAATGTTCAAAGACTCTAATTCCTTTAGCCTCATATGACATACTTTTTTTTGTGTAAAATCTTTTTATTGAAATTAAGACCAAACAGTGGCCATCGTGGTCACACAAAAGGGCTGCAAAGGCGTACAGTAGATCACACAGTGGGTACAGTGTTACATTAATGTCATGGCAATAGGACTGCAATATATCAAAACAATTAGACGTCTACCTCAAGTACCGGTCGTCGAGGCTGATTGGGGTTCACATATGCCGTCTCTTTAGTCGTTCCATTTGTCCCATATCTCCTCACATTTTTGGGGGCACCCCCGGGCCACATATACTACCTTCTCTTGCAACAAGCACCAGTCCATTTCCCGGTTCTATTCAGCGATTCGTGGAGGCGTGACTGCTCCCCAGAGTCTTGCAATGTTGCGCTTAGCTACCATCTGACCGAGTGTAACCCAGAACCTGCCTTTAGCTGGTAAGTCTATTGGCTTCCATATGTTCAAGATGCAGCGCTTTACCTCTGGGCGCAACTCTACCCCCCAAACTTCTTGCATGCAGCGCACCACCTTTACCCAATATGCCTGCAGTAGTGGGCACTCCCATAGCATGTGAAATTAGGAGCCAACTATTCCGCATCCCCTCCTACACCCGTCACCTTCACTCCTGCCCATCCTTTTCAGCCTAGTGATTGATATGTACATCCTGTGTAGAATTTTAAGTTGGATGAGCCGCAGCCTAGAGGAGATAGCCACCTCCTTAGGGGAGGCCAGCGCGCTCTTCCACTCCTCCTCGTCGATTTCCAAACCATCCGCCTCCCACCTCCCTTTGAAGCCCAGGAGTAAATCAGGAAGGTTATTTATCAATTTCTTGTAGGTTAGTGAGATTGCATGTTCTTGTATGTGCCCATCCAACAGTCTATCTTCTAGGGGGATGCCTGAGGGGGCACCGTACCATGTGGGATGTTCTTCTGCAGTGAATGACGGACTTGGAGGTACCTAAAGTATTCAGTGTCCGCGAGCTCATATGTGGTTTGTAGGGATGGGAAGGACTGGACCCTGCCAGAGTCCCATAGGTCCCCTATCCAGGAAATACCGATAAGGTCCCACTTTCAGAACCCTTTAGTACGACCCAGGAGGCCAAGTCGTTCGGAAATCCAGAGTGGGGTGGCATGGTAAGAATGTTGTGCCAGCCCATGTTGCGTTGGGCAATGTGCCACAATTTCACTGTGTGAAGAGTCGGCCCCGTCAGTTCGTGTCTGCCTGTCCGTGAGTACCACGCTGCTTCATAATTCCTCCCCCCCCCCCGGTAGGAGCCACCTGTCCATGCCATACCCTGGGTCATTGCCGTCGCAATATGTACCTTCATTGACGGCTGAAAGATGTGCGGCCCAGTAGTACCTGCGGATGTCGGGTAAGGCTATCCCACCATCGTACCACCCCAGAGTCAGTTTCTGCAGAGCTATTCGGGGTGCACCGGACCTCATGAGGTTCCCCTGCGCCACCTCAATAGCCGTGAAGTACGAAGATGGAACTAGAGCAGGGTAATTCTGCAGGGCATAGAGGAACCGGGGCAGCGCCATCATTTTAAAAAGGGCTGCCCGGCCTAACAGGGAAACCGGGAGCTTTTGCCAGGCGGTGGAATCACGCTTGAGCCTCTGAAGGGCCGGGAGCAAATTCCTATCGTACATTGCGGTCTTATCCTTAGATATAAAAATGCCCAAGTATGTGAAGCCCTCGTGACCACTTGCATGGGACAGTCATGTGCGAGTATGGGGTTGGTACCGTGAAGGACATACAAGAGGGATTTACTCCTCTTGATGCTGTACCCAGAGTTCTTGCCAAGGTTTGTGAAGATGTCAAGGGCTACGATCAACGATCTCCGGGGTCGCAAGAGGTAGAGGAGGAGGTCGTCGGCGTATAGGGAGATCTTGTCCTTCCAGCCGTCGGCCCACCGAAGCCCCTTCAAGGAGACTTCCTGTTTGATCCAGGTGGCCAGCGGTTCAAGGGAGAGGGCAAACAGAAGGGGCGAAAGCGGGCAACCCTGGCGTGTCCCTCTCTCCGGGGTGAAGGCCTCAGAGACCTTATTGTTCGCGACCACCTGGGCAAGCGATTCTGAGTAGAGGAGTCGTATCCAAGAGATAAAGCTGGGGCCGAAACCCAGTTTATGAAGGACCGCCATCATGTATGGCCATTCGAGGGTATCGAAGGCCATTGCGACAACGAGCGATACCACTACTGCCTCTTCTTGTATCGTGTGACATCTCCCCAACACCCCGTTCAATCGACGGAGATTAAGTGCCTTATTACGGTGGGGCATGAATCCTGATTGGTCCGGATGGACCAGTGTGGTGAGGATCGGCTGGAGTCTATTAGCCAAGACTTTCGCTAATATCTTAGGCTCCGCATTCAACAGGGAGATAGGCCTATATGAGGCACACAGCTCCCTAGGTTTCCCTTCTTTAGGAATTGCTACAATAGTCGCTAGTCTTTGGTCACGGGGCAGTACCCCCTTGGTCTTGCTTTCATCGAACATGCGCTTAAGATAAGAGCTGATGCCATCTGTTTTGAGCTTGTAGAGCTCAATCGGAAGGCTGTTTGGCCCAAGCGCCTTACTAGGACGAAAATCTCCGATAGCACGCTCCACTTCCGCCGTGGTGAGTGGCACCTCCAAAAGATCGCGCTCCACATCAGAGAGGGCCGGCATCCTGAGATCCGCTAGTTGTGCGACCGAGTGTTCCTCCAGGCGGTCAGACCGCCAACTATAGACTGCTTGGAAATGGCGGGCAAATTCAGTGACTATGTCTTGTGGTTCAGTAACTACAGTACCGTCTGCTTTCCGAATCTCAGCCACTACCTTACTTGCTTGCTGCTTCTTGTCAAGCCACGCCAGGAGCTTACCCGCCTTGTCTCCCTGGTCGTAGATCTTGCCCTCCCTGGTGGCAGTCATCTTTTTTGCTGCCTCCGTTACCATCGCCTGGTACTCTGCGATTTTTAAGGACAGCCGATGACGCGCCCCGGGCGTATCCTCAGTTTGCGCTACCTCCTCCAACGTACCCAGGTCAGCCTCAATCGCAACCAGCTGCGCCTCCTTCTCTTTGCGCGAACAGCAATTGCCGAGAGGGCCTATCCCCTGAAGACCGTTTAAAAGGCCTCCCATAATGTAATTGCCAATTCTACTGAACCATCTTTGCTGTTGAAATAGTTGGTTATGGGGAGGGTCAGAGCCTTATGGAGGTCCTCGTTACGGAGATACCAGGCATTGGTAGGCGCCACGCACCCCTCCCGTCTACTGCCTACGGTAAGGTGGGCCGGCGAGTGGTCAGAAATACCTCTTGCCAGATGTGTTGCCGCACGCACCACTGTGTCTCGAAGCAGAGGAGTAAATATATGATCCAGGCGGGAAAAAGAGTGGTGTGGCCCTGAGAAGAAAGTGTATTGCGTGTCCGTGGGGTGTGCCAGGCGCCATATGTCCGTGAGGCCAAACGTTTCTAGGAAATCCCCCAACCATCTCTGCCCCCGAGGTGTATCCCTGGGTGGATGCCTGTCCAATGTACCGGAGACTACCGAATTAAAGTCCCCCCATGAATAACTGCCCGTCCGGGAGGGATAGGAGGAGTTTACCAAGATCAGTGTATGCCTGCGACTGGAGACCTGGCGGGACGTATGTGGACACTAGGGTTAACCTGCGCCCCTCCCATTTACCCGAGACTGTGGCAAAGCGACCCTGTGGGTCCATGTCATTGTGATCAGGGAGGAAAAGGAAGGCGCGCCGGAGCAGGATACCCACCCCCCTGGACCCCGTGGTAAAGCCGGAATGGACTGCCAAAGCGTAACCATATCTATTCAGGGCGTGGCAGGTGTTGCCCAACAAATGGGTTTCCTGTAGCAGCACAGCGCCAGGCAGGTGGCGCTTAACGAACTGCAGTACCATTGTAGTGTAGTTCCTATTTTCCCTATAGGCCTTGCGCATTGGAATAACATAAACAGCAGTGTAGACGTAGGACTGCTGTCTTCTAGGTCTCTACTTACTATGTTAGACTTAATTTAGGTTTGCGCCAGCTAGCTCAGAGGTCACTGGAAGCTTTCTTGACTGAATAGGAAGTGATCAGCTTCCCTGGCTCAGACAAGAAGGGATTCAGCTTCCGACAACCGTATTAACATGACAACTTTGCTCCTCAGAATAAGAGTCAATCTCTAGAGTCGTGTGAAACAATAGACAGCTATTTCACTCAGTCAGTTGTGCAGATTTACTTTCACCAGGATGCAGAGAATAGAGAGACGGGTGTTTTCAATAAAATATATTATTTATTGAGCAGTCTTCCTTCTCATGCAAGAGAAATGAATTGCCACAATTGCAAGACTTGTTATTATGAAAAGTGCGTACAGTAAAAGGAGTATTACGAAATAATACTGTAAAAGCATTGATATGGTTTCTTAGCCATAAGATAGTTAAAATGAATAAAAATATATACATTCATATATACATTGGCTGACGACCTCAACTGGTGCTTCTAACTACGCCTTACCCAGTGTACCTGACCTAAGCCTAATACAAGGGAGGGAGTAAGTTGCAGTTTAAGTTAAGTTGGTTTTGCCAAGAGTTTGTTTCAAGAATTCTCTCTAAGGGTTTAGTCAGCACCGTACCTCTGGAATAGAATGCAGGAGGTCTGGTATCTCCTCTTTAGGACCCGATATCCCAGTCACCCGCAAGAGTAGGCTGGAAACGCCGGAGCTGGAATTTCTCGGCAGGAGAAAAGACAGCGTCTTTCTCAGCGCGTCAAGGAGGAGGGGCGGCGTCCGTGGGCTTCTCGCATCTGCTGGGCTCTGCAAGGGGACAGCCGATCTGCTCCAGTATTCGCCACCGCCGTGTGCTTGCTTAAGGCAACGTTGGTATATTTATACCTGAAAGGTGCCGAGTTTGACGTAAGTTTTTGGACATAAGACGTCAATAAAGATGTCACTAAGAACTGGTCGTTCTTACAGTGCTCGCAGGAGTTCTATTACTAATCAAAACAAAGCAAGCGGGGCTTTCCCAGGTTGCTGGGGGTTTGGTATGTCGAAAGAACTCGGTGTGCTATCTAGGAATCTAAGGAAGTGGCTTCTGCTGTGTCATGGACTGTCATGAACTGCAGAGACGAGTTACTGAAATATGGCTCTGATCGTTATGCCATTATAGAGATATGTATTGATTATAGCCGTATAGGGGCATGAGGTCACAATATTGATCGGGGTCCTAGATAAAACACAACACCCACTCCACAAATTTATGTCCATCAAGTTACTAAAAACTAAAGCAATAAGATGCACGTGTATTCCTACCCACCCCAAAATACATTTTGCATTTGAAATGGTGTACTTGAAATACATGGAAATGAATTGGTACTGTACGTTATCAAGCATAATAATCATTCAAAAAATATTGCATATGTAATTATTTGAACGATTCTGCGAAGACTACACATGAAAAAGTCTCTAAATACAGAAAAGAAGGGCGAGACTATTTCATCACATATAAATACAATTGCTGTAAAATGTGCTAGAGGCTAAGGTAAAATTTTGTCTCTAGATTTACTAAAAATAGAAGCTCTGTTCTTTATGAATAGTTCTACTTTAAGCAAAGGACGTGTGCCAGAAAAAAGGTAAATATTTTGGAAATTTTGGAAAAAATAATTTCATGGTGAGCTAAAAAAAAAAATAGTTCAAAACGCTTTTCAGTAGCTTTTGTTTATCAAAGCTGAAGGCCGAAGTCAGAGTTCATGGGAACGCTGTGTGCCAGAATGTTTTTCCAAAAAGTTATTGTTTCTGTTCAGGGGAGAACATCATTTCAGACAGGCTCGCAAAGAATTGGTCTATATATTCAGGTGACAGTTCGACCAAGTTTGATAATGCTGTAACTTGGCAGTTGTGAGAATGATTGCTATCATCGATTTCAGGATCAGCAATGCTCACAGAAGGTCGTACCTGGGTGATGCTGCTTTCATTTCTTGCTTCACTGCCACCACCTAGTCGTAGTGCAGGAGTCTCAACGAATGCCGTCATCAGGATTGGTAACCGCTGGGGACAACACGATGCGTGAGCCGTTACTGGACTTAGCAAAGTATCGACGTCCATTGGTATTACTGATGGTAGTGCAAGACAGGTGTCTAACACGCATTCCTCTCCGCATAGCATACATCGAAGCACAGGTAAGATGCAGGTCTGCCATATAGGTCTGAATGAAAGAAACCAGGTCATATTCAGATCTCGTAGCCGGGCTATCCCAAGGACTTTAGTTATGCGGTCCCGGTAGCGTATTGCTAGGATCGTTTCTTCCATCCGTGCCGGAGTCATGTCTGCGTTTTGGTTTGCCATATCGGTGCAGGAGAGTCTAAAATAAAATACCTGCTACGAGTCCCAAAAGTAGTGGTACGCCGTCAAAAATCGAATGTACAAACTTTGGAAAGATACCCAGGACCGCTTCAAATGGTGTTAACAGTCCCGAAAAAACGGTCTTCAATACATTCGAGATACCACTGGCATTCGACATATTTAGGATTTGGCTGAGCATTTCTGTGAAATGCACCGGGCAATTTGTTGATAAAAGTGTATGTATCTCTGCCGCCGTCCTTGCAACTTGGAGATCATACGTCTCTTTTGATGACGAGATGAGCACAGTTGTCTGCAAAAGTACAGACTTCATTCTGCTTTAAGTATCAATTCGTATAGAAGAGATATTCAAATTAGGCCAAATCGGAGCCACTGAGTCTCCAGGGCTGTTTGGATACAATGCTTGCATACAGCAACTGACCATGGAACTCACGCTTAAGAGATATGCTTTCCCCGGCACCAAGCCACAACAGCTTTGATCCGTTATTAGAACGTAACTCCTGTTAGAAAGTTGCCTAAAGAATGGCTCTATTTGTGCTGCAGGTGTGCCATGCTGGTGGCATGAAAGGTTGTTTGAAGTACCCTCACAGGCCCCACGTTGGGCGCCATGTAGTGTAGTTCCTATTTTCCCTATAGGCCCTGCGCATTGGAATAACATAAACAGCAGTGTAGACGTAGGACTGCGGTCTTCTAGGTCTCTACTGACTTTTAGACTTAATTTAGGCTTGCCCTAGCTAGCTCAGAGGTCACTGGAAACTTTCTTGACTGAATAGGAAGTGATCAGCTTCCCTGGCTCAGACAAGAAGGGATTCAGCTTCCGACAACCGTATTAACATGACAACTTTGCTCCTCAGAATAAGAGTCAATCTCTAGAGTTGTGTGAAACAATAGACAGCTATTTCACTCAGTCAGTTGTGCAGATTTACTTTCACCAGGATGCAGAGAATAGAGAGACGGGCGTTTTCAATAAAAGATATTATTTATTGAGCAGTCTTCCTTCTCATGCAAGAGAAATAAATTGCCACAATTGCAAGACTCGTTATCATGAAAAGTGCGTACAGTAAAATGAGTATTATGAAATAATACTGTAAAAGCATTGATATGGTTTCTTAGCCATAAGATAGTTAAAATTAATAAAAATATATACATTCATATATACATTGGCTAACGACCTCAACTGGTGCTTCTAACTACGCCTACCCCAGTGTACCTGACCTAAGCCTAATACAAGGGAGGGAGTAAGTAGCAGTTTAAGTTATGGTATTTAAGTTAAGTTAGTCTGGTATCTCCTCTGTAGGACCCGATATCCCAGTCACCCACAAGGGTAGGCTGGAAACGCCGGAGCTGGATTTTCTCGGCAGGAGAAAGGACAGCGTCTTTCTCAGCGCGTCAAGGAGGAGGAGCGGCGTCCGTGGGCTTCTCGCATCTGCTGGGCTCTGCAAGGGGACAGCCGATCTGCTCCAGTATTCACCACCACTGTGTGCTTGCTTAAGGCAACGTTGGTATATTTATACCTGAAAGGTGCCGAGTTTGACGTAAGTTTTTGGACATAAGACATCAATAAAGATGTCACTAAGAACTGGTCTTTCTTACAGTGCTCGCAGGAGTTCTATTACTAATCAAAACAAAGCAAGCGGGGCTTTCCCAGGTTGCTGGGAGATTAGTATTTCGAAAGAACTCGGTGTGCTATCTAGGAATCTAAGGAAGTGGCTTCTGCTGTGTCATGGACTGTCATGAACTGCAGAGACGAGTTACTGAAATATGGCTCTGATCGTTATGCCATTATAGGGATATGTATTGATTATAGCCGTATAGGGGCATGAGGTCACAATATTGATCGGGGTCCTAGATAAAACACAACACCATGGTGCGTTTAAGCTTGTCCCCCAGCCCATTAACATTCCAACATAGTATCTTGAGGCTTTTGTCCCATTTCTTAGCCATATCCACAATTGACATCCTGCTTATACCCTAGGACCTCTTCACGCCACTGGACCTTCCCAGAACCTCTCATCTGTGACCAAACAATCATAACCCCCCACCCCAACTCCCCACAACTCCTCACCCCCGACCTTTGCCATCCCCAGCCCCCCCACCAGCCCCTCCTGCAACCCCCGCCCACAATCAACCCCACGTCTCCATCCCATCCTAACCCAACTGGATTCATATCCTCCCCCAGAACACCCCCCCACCCAGCTCCCTGCTCTGTAGGTTTCAAACTACCCACTGCCCAAATTAGGAGAGCGCCTTTCGCCCAACCCCAACCCAGGAGTGAGGGAACTGCCCCCTCCCGAGTAAACTCTGTTAGGGAGAACGTGCACCGGCCCCAACTCCATCCGCCGTACCTGCGCTGCCCCCAGACTAGAGACCCCTTACAATCATGGAGCACCCACTGACCATCAGCAGAGTCCCGGAGTCATTGGGCAAATGTAATTACCATCCCTACATTAGCATCAAAGACCTTAAACATCACAATTACAGTATACTGTACAGTTCCGCAGGGCATGGTCCCGCAGTAAAAGTCCTCAGCGTGCAGCCGCATCATGGATAGAGTCTCATCGGGGACTGGCCGACCTGGAGCGCCACGATCGCTGGCTCCGTGCGTCCCCTTCTGATTTGTCCGCAGCGGACCCGGGGGATGGGGCCCGACTCTCCCTCCATGTGTCGTGGTCCTGCCGCGCCTGGTCAGCCAGCGCTGCCGTGTCAAGCCACTCGTGTACCGCCGCTGGCGTGGTGAAGAATAGGGACCGGCCTCCCACGATGATCTTTAGTTTGGCTGGAAAGAACATCATATATTTTATGCCCCGGTCACGTAGCGCCGCTTTTACTCCCAAGAATGAGCGCCGTTCCTGCTGGACCTGTAGGGTGAAGTCGGGGAAGAACCGGATAGTGACTCCCTCGTACTGTAGGTACCCCTGTTGCCTTGCCACCTGAAGGATAGCGTTGCGATCCCTCTAATTCAGTATTTTGGCGATTATCGTCCTGGGCGGAGCCCCCGGCTTGGGCTTAGGGACCAGTGCGAGGTGGGCCCGTTCAATCGTGAGGATCTTGGACAGTCTTGTAGGCTTCAAGTGGTAGAGGATCAAGTCCTCAAGAAACAGCTCCACACTTTTCCCTTCCGTTCCTTCCGGCACACCCACCACGCGGATGTTACTTCTTCGGGCCCTCCCTTCCTGATCTTTGAGCCGAAGGGCCATTTGGCTGTGTTTGTGCACAAGCTCATTGATCCGACCTTCAAGACGCTTTTCCGAGTCTTGCAACGCTTTAATGTCCGTCGCCTTTGATTTCGATCTCTCCGTGGTCTTACCCAGATCTGTGCCAAGCAGGTTCACCTCAAGGTTGGTACCTAGTGTCTGAATCGCGGCCATTATGGAGGTTAGGGATGGTTCCGTCTGGCCCGCCTGGTACACAGCCGCCGCTCCCGACTGTCCCTGACTCACCGGCACCGCATACTTGTCCAGCTTGTTCGTCTGGGTGGACACACCTCCCTTGGGCCTCATGGTAAACAGGCAGTGCCCCCGCAGCCCAGCCACCGGGTCCGACGGATCGCAGGACGGCAACATCGATCTCCGGCACCTCCGCCTCCCCTATGCGTGGCCTGCACCTTCCTGCGGCAGGGAGGACCCCCACTCACCACCTGTACACGGACCCGCGACGGCACTTTCACCACCTTCGGCCCTCACGTGCCGACCTCTAGCAGGGGCGTCCTCGCCCGGTCCCCAACAGACTCCAACAAACCGTCTGTGGGCCCAGTGCGCCACAGCTCCAGGAAAAGGCTCGCCAGGGGCCCGAGTCCACACCACCGCTACCAGACGCACATGGCACCAGCACAGGGCCTTCAGGCTATTCCGGTCCCCCTCAACTCCGACAGTGCCCATGCTCCTGGGTCTGGGGCCGTTCACGCCCAGTCACGCGCTGCAGGGGTCTTGTCCCCCCGGGGCACTCCAGCGGGCCCCGACCGATGCCTCTCTGTGTTGCCGGTCCGTTCACTATACCACTTCAGTCACCGCTGCCGTGTTGCAGATCTGGGAGCCCCCCCAGGTTGGGGGTGCTCGCTAGGGTCCCGTGTGCCCCACTAGGCGCTCTCCGCGACCCCCTGCTTCCAGGCCCGGCCCCTACGGGGAGCCGCGAAATGGGGCCAAAAGGATCAAAATCTGTGCCCCCTGGGGGCCAGCGCTCCCCCGCCTCCTCACATCACCCGGGCCCTCCAGGAGGCCAACAGAAGCGCGGCACCGGCGTCAATGCAGCAGCAGGCTCCGTTGGCAGTCGGTCCTCCTCAGGCCCAAATGTGAAAGTTAGGCCCCAAGCCGGGGACTCGATTTTGGTGGCTCCCGGCTCAGGGGCTCCTGGCAGCAAGCCCCAGGTCCGTCCCCGCTAGAGGATGGTCGCGACTCGGCCACTCCGGGCCGTAAAGCTCCACTCTCCGCACAACTCGAATAAGGGGTTCAGGGCGCTGATGGAGAGGCGCCCTGGCCAGGATGTTAGGCGGATGGTCGCGGGGACAGCTTCGGTCCCGGCGGAGCTCAGGTCTTAGGCGGCCATCTTCGCTGGCGCCTGACCACGCCCCCTCATATGACATACTTAATCCCCAGTTTGTATATGATAGTAATGTAAACTTTTCCCAGAATGTCATGGCTTGTTTCTGACAGTGCTATTTTTAAAGATTATTTTGTATGCCAAGACAAATTTTTAAGTGCTCATACATTTCTCAATTTCCCATCAGTGAGATTAATTCCTTGTGGTGGTATTGACATACCCAAGCTCTTAAATGTATTGCTTGGCCTTCACTCATGCCTCTATCACCAATGAAAAATAGTTTAAAAACATAAACAGAAAGTTGCACTGTTATAATGGATGTGTAATGCTGCTCACGAATAGACAGCTTTTACGTAAACATGATACGACATGTTAACATCGCTGGCTGTATACTGCCTATAAGATCCTGAAAATGTACATGTATGTCTTTTGTCCTCGAAGTTTTAATAAAAACAAGTAAAAAAAAAAACAATGAGAAAGAGGTCAAGGGCCTCAAACACCATGTAATCAACACAGATAAAAACTGATTGATTTGTGAAAGCAATGTGTAATATGAGTAGTATGCATTATTGTGTCTTTTTGTACATGTTACGGGATTCTTTTTAATTTACTCCAGCGACCTATTTCTGATGTCCTTGTGCAGAAGCAAAATCAAACATCTGTGAAAACATCAATTGAACAGGTTAGTATATTCCGTCTGTTGATATATATCTGTGCAAAATGTAAATGTATCATATTCGGAAGTGAGTCACTCATGCTTATCACACAAAGAGAAAGCCAGAGACAAGTCGATGAAAGACCTGGTCCCCATGTTAGATTACCCCAGTATTGGAACTTTCATTGATTCCCATGCTTTGTATCATTCCCCGTCGTCGCAATGGGAGCCTCTGTAAATAAAAACATATAATAACCATAGGTACAAAAGATAAAATCGGGCCTAGGCCTCATCTCATTTTGTAGCATATCACCCTCTTTGTGTAAAAGAGCCCAAACTTTCTGCAATAACCAATCAGAATAGCCTCACCCCATAGAACCTTCCTGAGAGAGCCTCAGAGCCTCAGATTTTTCTACTGCACGTTGTGCTAGGGAGTCTCCACTGGGCTCTGCTCAGTTTCTTTCTATTCAACTTGATTCTTCCACAATTTTACTTCAAACTACAATGTCTGATAATGAGAAGAAGGCTTTGTTCAGGGCCTGTGCTACCTGTGCCAAAAAGAGACTTTTTGTGGAGGACAAGCATGATCACTGCATCTATTGCCTGTATCCAGACCACAAGGCCACTGATTGCAAGATCTGTAGAACTTTTTCTACAAAAACATTGAGAGACAGGGAGGGCCGATTATTGACTTGGCTACAGATAATGAAGTCACGAAAGGAGGGGCTGTCTTCGGATGAGGAGGACTCTTCATCGGCTACATCCTCCAGAAAATCCAGAAGGAGGGGGTAGGTCTCCTCCCTCTATTTCTTCTGGAGCCCCTGTCCAAGCCCATCATAAGATCTCTGATAGGTCTGAGAGGACTAGTCCCATTAAATCTCCTCACCGAGGTGAAAGGGAGAGGCTAGGACAGGCTGCTGAGGTGGACACAGCCAAGAAGGTGAAAAAGGATGCTTCTGTTCCTTCACAACCGTCCCAAAAAGCGAAGGAGAGCAAGACACTGGCTGCTGTCTCTCAGGATGGAAAGCCTGACAAAAAGCAACATCCGTCGACAACGAAATCAGCAGGTACGTCGACGACTTCTTCTCAGAAAAGCCTGTCTTCTCATGTAGCTCCGTCGACAGGACCGTCGACGGTAGCGGCGTCGACGATGATGGCTTCGCCGACGTTTAAGGTGCCTTCTTGCTCGGCGACGATGGCTGTATTCTCAAATTCGACGATGATGACGACGAGAGTAGTGTCTACGGCTGCGTCGACGATGAGGACGAGGACGACGACGTCGACGTCGATGACGTCTGCTGTAATGTTGATGACGACGAGTTCGTAGACGGTGCCGTCGACGATCAATTCACCGTCGACGATGAAGGCTCCGTCGTCGAGATCCATCCATCGACGACGATTAAGCCGATGATTCAGTCGACGACGACTCCGTCGACGAGGTCGTCGACGATTCAAAAAATCCACATTTCCATGCGAAAGCAGCAAATAACGCCGGAGATGACTTCTCCTAGGCGAGTAACACCTTTGCCTCCTACTATGCTGTTGGATGAGGAGTCTGATGACGAGGAGGATGATAATCCTTATGGGGATGCCTACAGTCCCTCGGACTTAAATGTGAAGTGTCAGGAAATGGACACTGAAGAATACTATGAACACCAATATGTCCAGCAAAGCCGACCTCCTCAAACCTTTGGACAGGACATGGTGGCCATGCCATCCTCTCTAGTATCGGATTTGCAATTGATGTTGCAGGATTATCGAAATAGGTTTCCAACTCAACCTATAATGCAACAGGAGCGCCCTCCTTCTCCTGTTAGACCTCTAGCTCCTGCAATCATTGTGACAATGGGGACCCCACGAATGGTGGAACCGGAACCCAGTCAGGAAACCCAGGAGGTGGTGGATGATGTTTCTTCTGATGAAAATGTTCAGGAAGATCCTACGCATGATCCTGATATGGATTATGATGATAGTGGGCCTCAAGATCCGGATATGGCAGGGCAGGATTCGGCTACCTCTCCACCAGCTGACATTGGGGGTTTCCATAAACTCATGGGGAGGGCATCTAAAAGATTTGGTCTGCCGATCACAGCGGTGCAGACAGACTGCTTCCTCTATGACTTTAAAGAACCATACAAGGGGGCGTGGCTAGCCAGGCAGCGAAATGGCCGCTCTGTGAGTGAGCTCCGCCAGCTGTGGCCTTTATCCTAAAATGTATCCTACATCGTACGGACCTCAGGACACCGAACTGCCTGCCCTAGTTCTGCTTGCACTGGGGCACCACCTGTCCAAATTCCAGCGACCGGGACAGCTGCTGAGGAACTCCGCCGCTGGAAGAATAGTTGACTGGACCCGGCTGACACGGGCACCCGCCCTTGTGGTCGCGGAGGGCGGCGGAACGCCTCACCTGAGAGCGTGGCTGCGAGCCTGCTTGCAATTGCAGACCACCACTGAACTTTGGCGCTGGAGCTACGCGGCCCGCTCCTGGAGGGCGATGGACATTGGGATGGTGGATGTATGACCAAAGGTGAGCACTAATAATGTAAGAAGCGGAGGCCGGACTGTACAGTGGTGAGAAACACTCAGAGGAGATCGCTGGCGGTGGGGGCTACAGTCGGAGGGACGCATCGCCTGAACCGAGGCGTTAACAGAAGCATGCGTGGCGGCTGAGGCGGGGAGATACCGGCTGCGCCATTTCCTGACTTTCTGGTCGGAGAAGCGTCTCGCGCTACCGAAGGTCTAGAGACGACCCGGATCTGGGGCGGGAGCGCTCTTTGGGAGCAGAGAGGTGTGTGGGCACCGAGGAGAACGCTTGCGAGAGGCGGCGATGCGATCATGGAGGTTGGAGGGCCGATTACACCACTGGCATAGACTGCGAGGCTGAATTGGAGGGACGCCATTTTGTGTGGTGTGGTGCGAACCGGGCCTCCCTGCGATGTATGCTGTGACCCTGCTGCGGGTGCTCTCCGCCCTGACAAGATATATACCTGTTGACCCCCAGACAGGGGCGAGATACCTAACCTTTGGCCCTCCCTCATTCCGGGTGACCTGCCGGACCAGACCTGATCATAGCTGGGGATATTTTCTGGCACCATTTGGGCTTACTGCGACCCCGTTCGAAGCGCTTGGACTGAATATCTGGCTCAAAGCCATATTGGGCATAGACTGGAAGACATCTGCCGGCCCTGACCCACATTTCACTCGCCGTGTCTGTGCTGCTGCTGCTACGCGAAAGGGGCACGAGCTGCAGACCCACACTGTAACGACAAAGATGGGGAAACCGGACACCCGACAGCCAAAGCTAAATTTTGAAAACCGGAGGGGGGCTTAGCAGACTAACCCTGAACAGGGGGAAGTTGATGAGGCAAGCGGGGATCAAACAGATGTGGATAATAGCACTGATCTCCGCCAACTGATGTTAGACATGCGGTCAAGTCTGCAAAGCATTGATGCTAAGCTGGACAATCTAACATCGCAAATGGACACAGTAAAATCACAGGTCTCAGCCCATGAAACCCGGCTGGATTGCCTGGAAAATAGACATACAGAGCAGCATGAATTCCAACAAGAAACAAAAGCACATATTTCTAGTATGGAGAAGTTGCTGGCTGTTATACAAGCGAAAAATGATGATTTGGAAGCGGGCTCTCGGAGGAGCAACATCCGCTTTACAGGAATTCCGGAGACCACTGCCATATCTAAAATGGAAGTGTACATCTCGGATCTCCTACATGAACTGTTTGACCCTCATCTCTCACCTGTCTTCGTTGTAGAGCGGGCTCACCGGGCGATGGGGCCAAAGCCGCCAGTGGGGGGGACACCACGACCGATTTTGGCTAAATTACTAAACTTTCAGGACAGAGATACAGTGCTGAAGCTGGCAAGGGAGAAGGGTAAAATCATGCACAAAAGGTAATCATATTTCGATCTACCCTGACTTTACGCCCACTTTACGTGCAAGCTGCGCGACGAGACTCCTTGCCAGCGAAGAAGCTGCTGATGGAAGCCGAAATCCCTTATTTCCTACTGTACCCTGCTAAGCTCAAGGTGTCTGATGATGGCACGTTACACTTCTTTACTGACGCCAAATCAGCCCTTAAATTTGCGAAACATGTGTGTGGCTCCAAAAATAAGAAATCTGCTGCAGGGCGAGAAAGCACGAATGGCTGACTTAGTGACAATGATTGACATGTTGCCTGTTTGCTAATTGTCGAACCTGTGTTACCCCATACACTCAAAACTGTGCTGTGATGACCCTCGATTGTTGCTGCTCTGTTGCAGCACTTGATTGACTACTCTTGAGACTCCCTGGTCGGGCTGGGGTATAGACCGGGTGTCTGGTCTACTCTCCGCCCGTTCTGATGAATCACACGTGTATTACACTTAAGGTTGTGTCAGTTACCGTTATCTTTATGAACTGCTCTGTGGTAGCTGTGTGCCACCTTATTTTGCTGTCACTACACGTTGCGGCACTGTACTTTCTCACTTCTAACTGTCCAGACTCGTTTTTACTTCATTTACCGGACACAGTTATTGCTGAAATTGACCATTTGGTAATGTATAATAGCAGTGTAAATTTTTTGATATGTTTCGTTACTCACTGGTGCCTGAACTAAGTCCACAACAATGATCCCAGCCACCCTGTAGCGAGAGGGGTGTATGATGGAGCTTCCACGCCTCCACTGGGAAGTCCCATATGTTCTGTTCACACCACTCTGGTGTGGTTTTTGCAAGGGTATGTCTCCGCCCAATTGGGGGGTTGGAGCGAGTGTGGGGTGGAAAGGGGGGAAATGCTTGGTTGTCCTGGTCCGGTCTTCGCTGCTGTCCTACCACACCATGGTGTATACTTAGGTCACCACTCTTGATACATAGTTTAAACCAGGGATCCATTGCACATCTCACTAAATCTCTACATGGCTACGATTAAGATTGTTACTTGGAATGTCAGGGGAATGAATGATTGTAGGAAAGCGCGGTTAGTGATTGCATATTTAGCGAGACATAGTATTGACATCTGCTTTCTTCAGGAAACGCACCTGAATACCATCCCCTCCACGTGTCTTAAACACAGTAGAGTAGTACATCCACTCAGCGATATATTCCAGCTATGCATGCGGAGTTGCTATACTGCTGAGAAGGGGATTAGATTGGAAAGAGCATGAGGTACATCTAGACCCGGAGGGCCGCTATGTTCTCTTAAAGGGGACACTGGGAGTTCAAAGAGTGGTCTTTGCTGCGATATATGGTCCAAATGCAGACTTCCCGGAGTTCTTCCGTGAAGTATGGACAAAAATTGCGGCAATGCACTGCGAAAATATCATATGGGGAGGGGACTTTAATGCTGTACTTAACGATACTATGGATAAGAAGGGCATTGCTAGACCACTACACCCACGTGCAGGTGCAGCATTACATGACCTGATGTCAGAAGGTGCCCTGATAGATATTTGGCGGATTAGACATCCCGGTGTGCTGGAGGGATCGTGTATATCAGATGCACATGCTGCTTGGTCTAGGTTAGATTTTGGCTTGTCACCCCCACGATTGCTGCATGGACAAAGGAGGTGAGGCATATAGCGCGGTCCCTGTCAGACCATGCCCCTGTACTGCTGGTTGTCTCCCCCTCAGACTCTCCACCCAGGGCATTTAGCTGGAGGCTTCCACCACATGCCTTGCTAGATGAAGCATTTAAAGAGGAAATTCGAGCTGACATTGTGAAATATTTCACTCTTAACGCTGGGTCGGTCCCTACTGAGGCCACCTTGTGGGATGCCTTTAAGGTGGTAATCCGAGGTAAATGCATAGCCAGACAGGCTGGGGTGTTGAAGGCGATAAGAGGTACCCTCACCAGAATAGAAGATCAGATTAGAGAGCTTGAAAAAAGGTTCTGTGCCAACCAGACCCCCCAAGTGGCTGCGGAATTGAAAGATAAACTTATAGAATATTCTGAAGAAGTGCACCGTGAAGTAAAATTTTTGGGGAAACATGCTGAAGCCTGGCGGTATGGCGAAGGAGATAGGCCAGGGAAAATGTTAGCAAACATGGTTCGCAAGACAACGTCACCACCATTCATACACACGATCACTACTAAGGATGGAGAAGTAGTAAAAAGGTAAAGGTAGGTAAAGCTGCAGTGCTGGACGAATTTCGGAACTTCTATGCAGTATTATATACAGCTCAACACGCAGGGAGCCCTGAAGGCCTTCAGGCCTTCTTGGACTCGATCGCACTGCTGTGGTTCAGCGATGCGCACCGTCGATACATGGACCTCTTGGTCTCAGTGGAAGACATAAAACAAGTCATCAAAAGTCTTCAGCTAAATAAAGCCCCAGGCCCCGACGGCCTGACCTCAGCATTCTACAAAACGTATGCTGAAGAACTTGCACCTCGGCTGTATGAAGTATATGGCGAGGCGTTGGACACCGGTGTGCTCCCAGACTCAATGAGAGAAGCCTTAATAATCACTTTATTGAAACCCGACAAGAACGAGTTGCTCTTAGATTCTTACCGTCCATTGTCACTTATTAATGTTGACGTGAAAATATATGCAAAACTGGTGGCAAATAGACTACAACCGCTTCTCCCAATGGTGGCACTCCGGATTCATACCAGGCCGATGCACTTCACATAATATTAGAACGATCTTTGCGGTCCTGCACTATCTTCATCCCAATATAAAAGCTGCCGCCATCTTCCTCGATGCAACAAAAGCATTTGATACTCTCGAGTGGCCCTATCTATTCCTGGCGCTCGCACGTATGGGGTTCAGCCACATGTTCATAAACCAAATTCGACTCCTCTACATCGCTCCGAGGGCGAGAATAAGAGCAAATGGCATGATATCGGACTCCTTTCCTATTACTCGCGGCACCAGACAGGGGTGCCCACTCTCGCCCCTATTATTCGCAATTGCCATGGAGCCACTGGCTGCCAGGGTTCGCCAACACCACACTAATAGAGGAATAGGATTCAGCTTGAGAAGTCTACTTATTTCTATGTATGCTGACGATGTCACTCTGTATATTTTGAACCCCTCTGAAAACCTTGACCCGGTTCTAAGGGAATTCATCAAATTCGGAGGTCTATCAGGTGTATCCATTAACTGGATGAAATCAGTCATGTTCCCTTTGACGGATGGCACACCTGAGGTACATTCGGAGTTTCCATTACGTTGGGAGCCAGAGGAGGTCAAATACCTAGGCAAATGGATTTGCAGAAATATGCAGAACATTTGGAGCATGAACTTTGGGAGGGCGGTGCACTGGCTGGAGGGTAAGGTGGAGATCTGGACCAGGCTGCCCCTCTCGGTGGCGGGTAGGGTGGCGCTGACTAAAATGATAGTCCTACCAAAATTTTGATGTTTATTTGCGAATGTCCTGATCCCCCTAACACAACATTTGTTTAAATGTTTACGCACACAGCTGTTGACATTGGTGTGGTCGGGTGGGCAGGCCAGAGTATCGTGGGCCCTCTTGACGTTGCCACTGAGGCAGGGGGGTCTGGGTGCCCCAGATATGAGACTCTACGCGCTATGTGCACAGGCTCAATGTTTACATTTCTGGGTACACCGTACGCCATACCAGCCACATGTGGCAGTGGAAATAGATTCAGTAGCCCCCACTTCCTTGGAAGTTGCCCTTTATAAAAAATCAAAGCGTCCTCAAGCAGATGTGGACACTGCTGACATGCTGCGCTGGGCTTGGAGAGAGTTGCAGAATAGAGCCCGATTGCCACTGTTATTTGCTCCAGCAATTCCATTGAGGGGGAACCCAATGCTGCCCTGTCTGGCAGAGGGTGGGGGGGTGTTGGCACTGAGTGGATCCCAATTGAAAACTTTTGCAGATTTGTACCCAGAGGGGAAATTCAGCCCTCCAACTGCGGGAGACGGAGATGGTGAGGTGTCCTTTACGGAAAGGTTTGAGTACCACAAATTGAAATTAGCCTGCACCGCATTGTCAGAGAATTTCCCCGAGGCCCCTCCGACATTAGTTGCACTGCAAGATATTTTGGCTAGGGCATCACCACGGAAACTGGTCACAAGATTATACACGGCAATGCAAGAGCAGGCTCCAGTGGTGGCACCTCAATCGTTTCAGTTGTGGAATGTAGATTTAGATCCCCAATTATCGGTCAAACAGTGGAAGTTCTGTTGCAAACAATTGCTTGAGCTATCCCCAAATTATAGATTGAGGCTAGTGCATTTCAAGTACTTACATAGATACTACAGGACACCGACTAGTCTCCATCGCATGGAACTTAGACCTGATGCGCGATGTTGGCGATGTGGGTATGAACCTGCTAATTTTCTACATATGGCATGGAACTGTCCTCAGCTGCAGGAATACTGGCAAGCAATCTTTGAAGGTGCTAATCAAATACTTGGAAGAACGGATGCCCCCACCCCTCACCTAGGGCTGTTGGGTTTAGTATGGGAAACTGCCCCTAATATGAGGAAGCTACATGCACTCCTGTTATTGTATGCCAAGCGACAGATAGCGATTTGCTGGGGGAAAAAAAGGCTCCCACCCTTAAAGCGTGGCTGACAGATGTGACTTATGGTCAGCTGCAACTGGAAACCTACTGGGAACCAATGCCAGCCACCTCCAGGCCCAGAGATATCTGGGAGCCGTTTCTAGCTTGGGCCAGGGCCAAGGTGAGCTCCCCTCATGCTGTGGGACGTATGGGGTCGCCGTAAAACTGTATGTTTATGTCACTGGGCGCTGTGGGTGACGCACGTAGTTGTGCCGGCACAGTGCGAATGCATGCAAAATGTAATTTACTACGGTATGTGCGGTAATTGATTGAGACTTGCCATGATGTAACATTTGGTTGCGCTGTTCCTCCTTGTAAAAGCAAACTGCATTATAGTGTGTATCCCTTGCTACTGAAGATGCCTTAATTGTCAACTTCGCTAATGTCAGATGTATCACTTAAGTGTGTGACCTTTGTCGTTATTTGCTTTTCTGCTTTCTAATTATGATCTGTAGTTCCTTGTCATTGCCGTGGGGATGGCGTGAAGGACTGGACCGGAACCTGTTATGTTGGTTTTCTATAAAAATGTGATCCTATATATAATTGTAGCTCAAAAGCAGAACATGTACCATCATCTGTCTGTATAACTCTGTGAGCTGTATTGCTTTGCGAATACTCAATAAAAACAATTTAAAAAAAAGAACCATACAAGAGGTCAGTCCGATCTATACCTATCATAGAACATTTGTGGTCCGAAGGGGTTAAAGTTATGCAAAATCCGGCGACAGTCAATCCTGTTCTTCCCCGGCTGGAGAAGAAATATAAGGTGCCGGAAGGCAGTCCAGCATGTCTACTGGGACAACCTAAACCGGATTCTGTCATATCTCAAGTGGCACAAAGCAAATCGAAAAATCCTTCAACGCCTCTTACTACGCCTCCAGACAAGGAAGGGAGGCACTTGGATAATGTAGAAAAGAGATTCTCCTCTATGGCCAGCCTCCTAGTTTGTGCTGCCAATGCTCTTGCCAACCTGGGCAGGTATGATCGTCAGTTGTGATGCATTTGTGGAACAGCTTCCAGAGTCAACAAGGGATGAAGCCAGAAAGGTGTTGATGGAAGGAGAAAGATCCTCGTCAGAGGTTATAGATTGTGCGATGGACATAGCATCTACTGCTTTTCGTGCTCTGGCTGGATCAGCTGTGCTACGACGTCAGGGCTGGTTGAGGGCGACCTGGTTTCGCCAGGAAGTCCAGAACAAGATCTTGGACTTGCCATTCGATGGGGAAATGCTTTTCGGAAAGCATGTGGATGATGCCCTTCAAAGCATTAAAAAGGATACGGACACGGCAAAGTCCTTGGGATCTTTGAATTATCGTAAGGTTCCATTTCGAGGTGCGAGAGGAAGAGGTTTCTCCTCTTACAGGGGTGGCAACCAACAAAGATATTCATCCCAATCGTACAAACCTCAGGGCCAGTCGGCGTCTTTCTCTCGTCAACCGCAGAGAGGACGTCAACCTCGTAAAGGGAGAGACAATTCCAAGAGGCAATAGCGGCCTCGCAGCTCTTTCTACTGTTCCTGCCCCACCGATAACAACTGTGGGGGGCAGGATTTCCCATTGTCTGGTCCGATGTTATAAGTCTCCAGCTGTCTAGCTGGAGACTTATAACATCGGACCAGTGGGTTTTGAATATCGTTCAGTGTGGCCTTACGTTGGAGTTTCAAAATCTACCTCCAACCAGAGCTCCAGGCGCCAGTCAAAAGAAACATCTGGGGTTGCTACGTCTCGAAGCCCACCAACTTTTTATCAAGGAGGCTATAGAGCCTGTACCTCTCTCACAGAGAGGGAGAGGGTTTTATTCCAGGTTCTTCCTGGTTTGCAAGACGACGGAAACATGGCGCCCCATATTAGATCTACGGGAGCTCAACACTTATCTCATCAAACTGTCCTTCGGGATGGTCACTCTCCAGGATATTCTCCGTCTGCTAGATCCAGGGGACTATATGGCGACTCTGGATTTAGAGGATGCTTATTTTCATGTGCCAATCCACCCAGCTCACAGGCAATATTTGCGATTCACAGTAGGCAAGAGCCATTTCCAATTCAAAGTACTTCCTTTTGGTCTCCGGTCTGCTCCGAGGATTTTCACCAAGGTATTGGCTCCAGTAGCAGCTTTGCTCAGGAAGCAATCTCTGTACGTTTTTCCCTACCTGGACGACTGGCTAGTCAAAGCTCCATCTTTCCAGGAAACTTCCACGGCCATTGCAACATGCCTTCAATTTTTCAATCACCTGGGCCTTCAGCTCAACAAGAACAAGTCAGTTCTTCAACCGTCCAGGTCCGCAAGGTTTCTAGAGGCAATTCTGGACATAACTCTCTGCAAGGCTTACCCAACAGACGAACGTCAAAACAAATTGATGCGTTCGGCTCGCTAATTGCTAAAAACAAATCCATAACAGTACGGCTCTACAAGTCCCTGCTCAGATCGATTTCATCCTGCATACCATTAATTCCGCATTGCAGGCTGCGGATGCGGCCTCTGCAAGAACAGCTCGACAGACAATGGTACCAAGCAGAGGGCTCTTTCGACGACAGGATTGCTGTCACATCAGAGATGAAAGAGGCATGCGGATGGTGGTTAGTGAGAAGCAACATTGCGGAGGGTTTGACTTTCATGCTTCCTCCGACTCCCATGGTTCTCACCAGGGACGCCTCATTAGAAGGCTGGGGAGCGGTGCTCCAGGACCTCCAAGTCAGTGGACATTGGGATTCAGGTCAGCGCCAGTGCCACATCAACCTGTTGGAACTCAAAGCCATCCGATTAGCCTTGCAGGCTTTTCTCCCACGGATTCGGAATCATTCAGTGCTGGTCCGGACGATCAACACGACGGCCATGCACTATATCAACAAGCAGGGAGGAACAAGATCTCAGACTCTATCCAAGGAAGCTCAAAAAGTTTGGGATTGGGTGATTCTTCACAAGATTGCTCTGACTGCAGAACACCTGGCAGGTTCGCTCAATGTCACAGCGGATGCGTTAAGTCGCCAGAAAACGATCAAGCACGAACAAGAGTTAGACCAAACCATTCTAGAGGAGGTGTTTTCACTCTGGGGGACCCCGAGCATAGACCTGTTTGCGACTCCAGAGAACACTAAATGCCCGTTCTATGCAAGCAGGGATAACCATCCAGGGTCCTTGGGGAACGCGCTTTCAATTGCCTGGTATGGCGCATTCTTTTACGCTTTTCCTCCGATACCCTTAATCCCGAGGATAATCAGGAAGATCAAGGCAGAACCGTGCAAAATGATCTTGATTGCACCAGCGTGGCCCCGGCAACTTTGGTACACGGAGCTCCTCTTGCTCTCTCAGGTTCATCACATTCGCCTGCGACTGGTCCCTTCCCTGTTGTCGCGGTCTCAGGGTCAAGTGCTCCATCCAGACCCGAGATCGCTTCACTTGGCAGCGTGGCTCCTGAATTCAGGGAGTTCCGAGATTTGAACCTCCCCAACGAGTGTATGGACGTCTTGTCTCAGGCTCGAGCTCCAAGTACGAACAAGACGTATAAAGAAAAATGGAAAAGATTCTGCCTATGGTGTCAGACACAAAATCTTCATCCTTACACTTCAGCTCCACATCAGGTGTTACCATACTTCCTGTTGCTGGCTAAATCTGGGGCCTCATTTATGAAAAGTGACGCATTGCTGCGTGAAAACAGCGATGCGTCACTTTTCACTGCGCACTCCTTACGACATTCCTGATGCGTCATATTTAATGTATGACGCATCATGTCGCAAGGAGTTACAGATACGTCAGTATTTCTGACGTATCTGTAAGCGCAAAAGTGACGCATTGCTGGAGTGTGTCACAAAAGTGACGCAACTCCAGCAATGCGTCCTTTCACATGGGGAAAGCCCCATGTGAAAGGGCCTGCGTCAGTCTTACGCTTGCTGTGAGGCAGGCGCAAGATTTTGACGCAACAGCGTCCAAAAAGTGACGCAGTGAAATCTCATAGATTTCACTGCGTCACTATTACGAGGCTTTTTGCAGGGGAACGCCCCCTCTGCATACATTATACCTGACGCAGGTATAATGTGGCGCAGGGGTTTAAAAAGTGACGCATCTACCTAGATGCGTCACTTTTTAAATATGGCGCAACGAGGCGCATTTTTTACAACGCTGGTGCGTCACTAAAAGTGACGCACCGGCGGCGCAAAACTGACGCAAGGCCTCATAAATAAGGGCCCTGGATTGGAATAATCAACAGGAGAGAAAGGGTCAGCTAGCCACTCTTATACCCCTTTAGATAATCAATGAGAACCAACAAAAGAGCGACAAATAATTACGAAACTAAAAGCAGTAGAGTAATTCCTACCACCTAAGAAAAAATAAGTAAAGAGCGAGAAAACATTAGGTAGTGCAGTTGTAGAGTGATAAAAGAAGAACCCTCAGGCACCAACTTAAGGTCGGATGCCAGTTGTCTTCATTGGGTTCTTAAAGAAAAGTGATATGGTAACCACAAGTGCTAGAAAAGTGAGACTAAAAGGAGTGTGGACTACTCCCAAGATCAGAAAATTATTTTAATAGAGCGGTAGTTCTAACTCCATTAAAAACATTGGTGGAAGCGGACGTACATTTGGTCATGTTAATTCAAACCAAGAAGTCCTATACATAGAAAAACAACAATGGTCGACATGACATGTTTCTGCTATAAAGAGCTGTCAATAATCTCAGCGTTCATCAGGACCAAACAAGAAGAAAGAAAGAAGCCCGCTTGGTGGCTGGTGCACACTAAGGCACAATAGCCAGCTACAGCGAGACAAGACACATACAAACGTGTATGTAATCACGGCACAGGAACTTCCTCGTGCGTCCTCCCCAAATCGTGAGGGATGTAATTTCTGAAATATATCAATAGATATAGAAAAGAAAAACAAAGAATGAACTGCAAAACATTTTCCCGTTCTGGACTCAAATTAGCAAAACACAAATTATACAATGTAAAAATGATGTTGCTAGTGCCCATCCGTGCCATTTCATCGCTGTTTTGTTTAGTATCATTATCGTCATCCCAGATGGAAATCATTTACTCCACTGTGATCAAAAAGGTTTTTTTAAAAGATATAACCAACTTAGCCACATTCCTGGCAAAGAAAATGCCTGAGGTACAAAGCCTCTTATAAGCTAACGTGATCCATTTTGATACACAATGCTAGAGGAAATTGTCTGAAAAATAAAAATCATCTCCCTCCCCCTGGCAGACCGATAGTTTTGGGCATTGGCTCTTTATTAGAACCTCTTTCGAAATACTGCGATTATTTCTTCTAACCTTTGGTGCAGGCGACGAGTACCTACATAAAAGACACCAAAAGCCTGCTTAGAATGCTTCTAACCGTCCATATGCCGGTTGAGCCCTGTTTCCTTGTCTCATTGGACATCGAAATTTTGTATACCTGCATTCCGCAGGATGCAACTATAAAAGTCTTAGTTGATGTCCTAGAACAGACCCCGTCGGACTACACCACCTCCCGGACTTTTGTAATAGATTGTGCCACTTTAGCTCTTAAGCGCAATTTTTTTCAATATGAGAATACCATCTACTTACAGAAAACAGGCACCTCGATGGGGAGCACTTTTGCTCCAAGTATTGTGGGATTGTATGTACACAATTTTGAAAAAACTCACATCCTAGCCAATAGCAATCCTTACACTCTCAATGTTATCCTGTGGCAGAGGTACATTGATGATGTGCTTTTAATCTGGCAGGGTTCTGAAGAGAGCCTTATGTCCTTCTTCGATTGGCTGAACACATGCGATCCGCATTTGAGATTCACGCATCACCATGACTCAAATTCCATTGTCTTCCTGGATGTGACCATAACTAGGGAAGGTAATCATCTTATTGCCAAAACTTTTTACCAACCAACCAGTAAAAATAATTTGCTGCACTATTCGAGCTTTCATCCGCGCCCTTTACAGGAAAATGTACCCTTCGGGCAATATCTACGCATTCGTAGAAATTGTAGTAGCCTGAGTGATTTCAACACACAAGCGGCAGACCTTACCAATAAGTTAAGAAATCGTGGTTACCCTGAAATAATCCTCCAAAAAGGTCGCAAACGGGCTAAAAATCAAAACAGGGAAGCCCTTCTGGAGGACTACACGAAGGACAGTGAAGCTGAGCCACCCCTGACTTGTGTAACGACATACAGCAACATATCCAACGCTGTGAGCCGCTGCATAAATAAACACTGGCATATTTTAAACAGCACTGGGCGGAACTGGCAAAAACCACTCTTCTCTTACAAACGAGAAAGGAATTTACAGGATGCACTGGTCCATACCCGTCCAAAAACTGATTGTACCATTGTGGAAAACAATGTACTTACCACATGGGGTTTACCACCCGTGAATGGTCATTTCCCTTGCGGAGGGTGTAGTGTTTGCCATCTCACCACAGCAACTAAGACACTAAACCTGGCAGATGGTAAGCACTGGCACCTCAGAGGACACACTAATTGCAACTCTAGCAATGTTATTTATCTTGTGACTTGTCCTTGCAGTTTACAATATGTGGGAATGACCACTAGAAAAATTAAAGTACGCATTGGGGAACACCGTAGTAATGTCAGGTATCGAAAGAGCACTACTAAACTAACTGCTCATTTTTTGGAACAAGGTCATTGCCCAAACGATATAAGGTGGACAATAATAGAGCAACTGAATCTAACCAGTGGACACTCCCTTTTTGAAAAGGACCAGAGGTGGATATACCGCCTTTCAACGCATACACGTGGACTAAATGATGATATACCATGGAGTACAGTGATGCGGCGGTGATCTACCTACTCTGTGAGATATCCACGTAGTTTCTAAGTACAGGAGATTAATTGATATGGTTGCTTCTATTTGCCCTAATTATGTGTATTAAAACCTTTACACTCAAGTGACTTAAAGCAACTATTTTCCCTTGTACAATGTGGAAGCGCTTTAAAGTTTTTGGATTAAACCTGACATCACTAGAACTGAGCTCTGTTTTCAGATTTCTATGCTCTATGTTATGTAACGAAATCATACAATTTAGACTGAGGAATTGTAGATGTATACATACAGGTCAATGCTTATTCCAACCGTTCTTGGTCTCGTGTGCCATACTCTCACCCATTTTAAGTGCAAACGATATCTTTGTATACATTTCTCTTTGGTGCTTACATTTATCACTACGGGTCCTTAGCGCCTAAATCTCAGATTCCGATGTTATTCTAAATAATATATTTGGGATGTATCTGTTTCTTTGCCGCATCATAATCGGCTATTACCTGTAGTCGATTGTTGGCAAGAATTGAAAAAAATCGGCTGTTTGCGAGAGAACGGAAAGCCTGAGCAGAGTAATTTTTAATCTTTCTTGCTACCGGCTCTGGGCTATGCATGCAGAGCCTTGGATGTCACATTCGTGGCATTATGGTAACACAAATAAAGCATTTCTAGTTTGAATGAGCTGCTTTATTCATATAAGAAACAGACAGGCTTAGCAACTTATTCGGTCCCTTTAAACAACTTGGTAATCAGACCACCACGTGATCGGAATGGACGTGCACAACGCACTCATTTAAACAAAGTCTTTTCCGGTCTCTGGCTCTTTTCGGGCCGTGGCCTTGGACGTTTTAGGTTCCTTAGAGGGGAGTCGCCAGGGAGAAAGTAAGTTTACTTTGGCGTTTCCGCCATTATCTTTGACTTACTAGCATATGGGTGCCGGTACTCAATTTAATTAAACTCTTAAATAACACCCTTTAGAGCAGCAGTCTTCAATCTGTGGGGCGCGACCCCCAGGGGGGTCGTGGAGTCCTGGGAAGGGGGTCGCAGAGTGCAGTTCCTGGCTGATGGAGGGTGCTCACGGCGGAGGCCTAATTCACACCGAGGTGTGAAAAACATCAATGCCTCATTAACAAGTATAAGGTCTTTTAAAGACCTGTCAAGTACTTGGGTGTGACTGTGTGTGTGTCCCTAAAGCTGTTTCAGCCGGGCTCACAAACACGAGCTGGTAGGAGCTTGGGGAGTGCGGGGGGGAGGCTGGGGTTGTGGCTGTAGTTTAGCCCTTCGAGTTCAATGGATGTTGTGCACCTGGAGCTGTGGATCCCATGACACGTCCCCCGCCCCCAGCAGGGAGGCACAGAGATGCCCTACCATGAGCGGGAAAAAAGGACGAAGACTCAGAGAGATACTGATCCCCCCCCATGAGAGAGGCACAGAAAAGGTGGGTCGATGAATGATGAGTGGATGGATGAATGAAAGGGTGGATGGATGAATGATGGATGTATGGATGGAAGGATGAAAGGGTGGCTGGATGAAGGATAGATTGGTGAAGGATAGATGTATGGATGGAAGAATGAAAGGGTGGACGGATGAAGGATGGATGGATGAAAGGGTGGATGGATGAATGATGGATGGATGGATGTGTAAAAAGATGGGTGGATGAATGAAGGGTGAATGGATGGATGAAAGGGTGGATGGATGAATGATGGATGTATGGATGGAAGGATGAAAGGGTGGATGGATCAAGGATAGATTGGTGAAGGATAGATGTATGGATGGAAGAATGAAAGGGTGGACGGATGAAGGATGGATGGATGAAAGGGTGGATGGATGAATGATGGATGTGTAAAAAGATGGGTGGATGAATGATGGATAAATGGATGGATGAAAGGGTGGATGGATGAATGATGGATGTATGGATGGAAGGATGAAAGGGTGGATGGATGAAGGATAGATTGGTGAAGGATAGATGTATGGATGGAAGGATGAAAGGGTGGACGGATGAAGGACGTATGGATTGATATGTGAAAAAAAGGGGGGATAAATGATGGGTAGATGGATGGATGAAAGGGTGGGTGGATGGATGTATGGATGAAAGGGTGGATGGATGATGGATGGGAGGATGAAAGAGTGGATGGATGAAGTATGGATGTATGGATGGGAAGATGAAAGGGTGGATGTATGTATGAATGGATAAAAGGTTGCATGGATGAATGATGGATGGATGTGTGAAAAGGTGGGTGGATGAATGATGGGTGGATGGAAGGAAGGGTGGAGGGGTAAAGGATGGATGTATGGATGTATGGATGGAAGGATGAAAGGGTGGATGGATGAAGGATGGATGTATGGATGGAAGGATGAAAGGGTGGATGGATGGAAGTGTGAAAGTGTGGGTGGATGAATGATGGAGGGATGTGATGAGGTCTAACAGGCGCATTTATGGTTGTCAAAAGTTGATGAAGAGGAGTACCAGTTTCTAGAAAGTTTTGTCGGAAGGGGGTCCTTACGCCTAAAAAGGTTTTACAAGGGGGTCTCGGCATCGAAAAGTTTGAAGACCTCTGCTTTAGAGTATGCAGCATTTTTACTGATGGTGATCCTCCTACCCGATCTTTGCTTTGCAGATGACTCGGGCATGAAGAATTGCCCCCTACCACGCGCCCATGAGGCTCTACTTCTAAGTAAAACGAGTGAGTCTTTGGCCCAATCTCTTTCCTGTATGAAGGTGTAATGTTGTAATTTTGTATATATATTTATTTAATTCTAAAACGGACACTTGTTTAAACTCTTACCTGTCTGATTCAGACAATTTCCTCTAGCTTTGTGTATCAAAATGGATCACGTTAGCTTATAAGAGGCTTTGTACCTCAGGCATTTTCTTTGCCACGAATGTGGCTAAGTTGGTTATATCTTTCAAAAAAACCTTTTTGATCACAGTGGAGTAAATGATTTCCATCTGGGATGACGATAATGATACTAAACTAAACAGCGATGAAATAGCTCGGATGGGCACTAGCAACATCACTTTTACATTGTATAATTTGTGTTTTGCTAATTTGGGTCCAGAACGGGAAAATGTTTTGCAGTTCATTCTTTGTTTTTCTTTTCTATATCTATTGATATATTTTAGAAATTACATCTCTCACGATTTGGGGAGGACGCACGAGGAAGTTCCTGTGCCATGACTACATACAAGTTTGTATGTGTGTTGTCTCGCTGTAGCTGGCTATGGTGCCTTAGTGTGCCCCAGCCACCAAGCGGGCTTCTTTCTTTCTTCTTGTTTGGTCCTGATGAACGCTGAGCTTATTGACAGCTCTTTATAGCAGAAACATGTCATGTCGACCATTGTTGTTTTTCTATGTATAGGACTTCTTGGTTTGAATTAACATGACCAAAAATATGTCCGCTTCAAACAATGTTTTTAATAGAGATAGAACTACCCCTCTATTAAAATAATTTTCTGATCTTGGGAGTAGCCACACTCCTTTTAGACTCACTTTTTCTAGCACTTGTGGTTACCATATCACTTTTCTTTCGGAACCGAATGAAGACAACTGGCATCCAAACTTGAGTTGGTGCCTGAGGGTTCTTCTTTTATGACTCTATAACTGCACTACCTAATGTTTTCTCGCTCTTTACTTATTCTTTCTTAGGTGGTAGGAATTACTCTACTGCTTTTGGTTTCGTAATTATTTGTTGCTCTTTTGTTGGTTCTCATAAATCTGGATTGGCGCATTCTTCTGTAAAAGTTCATCTGGCGGCCATCTCAAGTTTCAGGCGAACATCTTCAGGTCCTTCTCTTTGGTCCGCTAGGATTGTCAAGCAGTTCTTAAAATGCCTGTTTCGGATGTATCTTCCAGTCCGTCCTCCGCCCCCCATTTTGCAGATTAATTTGGTGTTAGCTCAGCTAATGAAAGCTCTGTTTGAACCCATCCACAAGACGGACCTTAAATTCCTATCTTGGAAACTAGCTCTTCTGTTGGCATTGACATCAGCGAGGAGAGTTAGTGAGTTGTAGGTTCTGTCTATAGTGGAACTTTTCCTTCAGTTCAAGCGGGATGTCATGATCCTTCGAACACATCTTACAGCGCTCCGCGGAAAGGATTTCCGCTGAACAAGGCCAGCATTTCCCGCTGGATCTCCAGTGCTATTCAGTTCTGCCGTCAAGGAGCGGGCAAACCTCTTGAAAGGACAGTCCGTGCACATTCTACAAGATTAGTGGCATCTTCGGTGACTCTGTTTTCTGGAGTCCCTATAAAGGATATCTGCAGGGCAGCAACGTGGAGCAGTACACATACCTTCACAAGACACTACTGCCTAGAGTCTACAGTGAAGGATGACGCTGCTGTTGGACAAGCAGTCCTCAGGAATCTTTTTCAATAAGAGTTGAGCTTTCCCTACAATCCCTCCTTCCTGTATATCACATTTTGTATCAGCTATCGTGTTCTTTTTATGGTAACATTTTATGAGTTGTTTCCTAGGAACATAGCTCTGTTGTCATGTCATGAGATTCATGTAACAAAATGTGCTTTTATGGCTTACTGCTAGCTACTCTGATACAAAGCATGGGAATCTATGAAAGTTCCAATACTGGGGTAAGAAAACAAGTTACTTACCTGTAACTTTGGTTCCCCAGTATTGGTAACTTTCATAGATTCCCATACGCCCACCCTCCTCCCCTGGAAAAGCTCGGCCTTTTTACGGAGATAGTGGCTGTTTGCACAACAGCTACGAAAATCTGAGGCTCTGAGGCTCTCTCAGGAAGGTTCTATGGGATGAGGCTATTCTGATTGGTTATTGCAGAAAGTTTGGGCTCTTTTATACAAAGAGGGTGATATGCTACAAAATACATTTATACAATTTTTCATGTTGTTAAATATCCATACCTGACAAACCATTCACTGTGATTCAACCTTATTTTCTTCCTCTCAGAATTATCTAATACTCTCACTGCTTTAGCTATTCACTTCAAATCTTTCCATCTCTTTTACCACCAATTCAGCACTCTTTATATATAAGTACTAGCAGCCCGTACCGACGTTGTCCGGGTATGAGTTGCTGCTGGCCAGTAGTATATTGTTTTGTAGGATTTCGTTTTGATAGCATTTCTTATCTGTGACAGGCCTGTGAAACGCTCCGATTCACAGTGCACTGCTGATGCACTTAAGAGTGCGTGTTCAGTAGTGTGTGAACTCGTGTTTCCCTACTTTATTTTTGCTTGCAATATTATATAGCGCAAACTCGACAACATGGCATGAGCACAATTTACATTACAGAAGAACACATTCATTTGTGGTAGGCACGGGGAGACAAAGCGATTTTCCTGGAATCACAGGATGTTGAGCTGATGCCGAGATTCGAACGTAGCTCCCCAGCTCTAAAAGTCGCAATTTTAGAACTTGTGGCGGTAGGTGTGTCTAAAGGTGTATGTCGGTGCTGCCCATCAATGAGAGAGACCTGTGCATTTTTCAAATCGGTGGTGAAAAAATATGAGTCTGTTGCTGTAGATGTGGGCCGCCGTGCCACCAATGTACTTACCGGGGGAGGGTAAACACCCATTATTCCGCAACTTTCTTTCCGCATACCATCACTCCTCATACTTTCATTACGAAAGTACCATGACTCCGCAATGCCATTATAACGCATGGCATTACATTTTATATGCTTTGTTTTTTTAAATGTTTGGATAAGGTAAGTATGGGTATAGGGGAATATGTTTTGGGGTACTGAGGTATATGTTTTGGGGTGTTTTGGTATTGTAAGGGTTCACATATATTTTTGGGTTATGGGGTACAGGGGTAGTTTTAGGATTTAGGGAAAGGTATGGGTTTTGGGGTACACGGGTATTTTTAGGGTTCAGGGCTAGGTTTGGGTTTTGGGGTATTTTTAGGGTTCAGGGGTAGGTTTGGGTTTTGGGGTAAAGGGGTATTTTAAGGGGTCAGGGCTAGGTTTGGGTTTTGGGGTACAGGGGTATTTTAGGGTTCAGGGGTAGGTTTGGGTTTTGGGGTACAGGGTTATTTTTATGGTTCAGGGCTAGGTTTGGGTTTTGAGGTGCAGGGGTATTTATAGGGTTCAGGGCTAGGTTTGGGTTTTGGGGTACAAGGGTATTATTAGGGTTTAGGGATAAGTTTGGGTTGTGGGGTACAGGGTATATTTATAGGGTTAAGATGGGTTAGTGTTTAAGGGTGTTGGGGTATTTTAAGGAGTAAGGGTGGGTTATGATTATGGGGTGCAGGGGTATTTAAAGGGAGCAGGGTGGACCCCTGGAGCTGGAATGTACAGAACCTGGGAAGAAAAAACAATGAAATATTGGGCACAATCTTAGCTTTTTTTCCCGTAATCCCGCACCGCACACGCCCATGCCCAGCAAACGCCCACAGCACACGATATGAGACATGGCATGAAGGGCGGAACGTACCACATGCCCCCAGCATTTGTCACGCCCACAGCAGAACGCATACACGCCCACAAGGGACTACTTTGCTGGCACGGTTCTTTTACCTTTTAAATGTATATGGTGGGCGTCGGCATAGCCTATGTCCTTCTGCTGCAACTGCCCTTTCCAACGCTGTACTGGGTGTTGTGATTGGTGCTGTGGTTCCTGAGATTACCCGCCTCAAAGGTTTGGGTTCTCTCTTTATTATATTAGTATAGATTGAAAACATTTTCCATATTCTCGTGAACTTTTCTGGAAATCTGTTCTTTTCAACTACTATTTATATACTGTGACACTTTTTTAGGATTTTCATACACCTGCCCATTTCCCACCAGCCAAATTCATTTTTTGGAGAGGTAATCACATACCTCCATTTGTCACATTATTTTTTATTAACACTTATTGCTCCATCACTTGTAAAGTTGTCAGGGTTAGAAAGAAACCCAGTGATCACATCAGATGCAATTCTGTGATGTATGTAAACGAAATTCAAAATGATGAGCACACATCATTTTTTGTTGTTGTAAATGTTAGCTCTGGTTTTTGGTTTCTTCCAGATAGCTGCATCCAGTTCTGCTGTCCAGAAGCTGGATCAGGCAATTGCGAAAAAATCCCTTCAAAAGGTTAGTGTATCAAGTCTGTTAATATACATTTGTGAAACGCTGAAGAATATCCTGTTTGGCACTGAGTTGGTAATGCTTATCATACTAAGAGAGAACATTAGAGACACACTTTGACTTTTATACAGCAAAGATCAGGACCTGCCCCCGAGCTTTGGTTCTCCACCCTCTGGAACATCTTGGTTGTGCTGATGCACACATTTCGGAACCTATTGAGGCTAAGTCTTGGACATTGACATAGCAGAAACTGGTCCAGGCTATTCTCTTCACGCTATTCACACATCTGTTCTCTAATTATTAGTGCTTCATTTGAGTTGGTGGGGGCCGCTGACACTCATTTTTTGGGGACCAGCACTTATTTTTCTTCATCAGAAATTCACTCAGAAAAAAAAGGAAAAAACATAAAGCAGAAACTCAAAGGAAGAGAAAAATGGAAATACCATCGCAAAAAGAGAAAGCATGTACCGGCAAGTGTGAGAAAGGGACAGGGAGTGCCCAGTAATGAATTAAAAGGCATAACGTGGATTTAGGACTGTGCAGCCTTAATACTCTACATGCCAACCTTTAATTTACCGGCCACCAGCTTCTGAGCAGTTTTAGGCACTGGCCCTTATCCATTCTTTATTCCTCCTGCTCCTTTAGTCCAGTCCAATCATCAGACACTAATCCTTTTTATCACCACTTCAGCACTCTTCATATAAAAGTATTGAAAACATTTTCCGAGACGATGGCTGCCATTCACAAGAAAACTATTACTAGCTACCCAAGAAAATTATTACTAGTTACCCTGCTGCCAGCCACCAGGTCACCAAAACCTACAAGGGTGGCTGGCAAATCCCCTCATAGGATTACATAAGTATAGAGCTACTTGGGTTATAATTGGGCTACACCCTAAAAAAGCCCCAAACCACAAAATGGCCAATCCGGCCAGCCCAGACCCCTACCAAAGTACCCGGGGGACAAACCTCACTACGTTCGGCTACCCCCACAAACCCCCCATCTCGGACAAAAAATCTGCGTTACAGAGATCTGTGGTGGACCTCAAATAAAAATGGGTGCAAGGAAATAAACCACCTCAGTATTCTAGGGTTATTCCACTTATTTTGGCTCATTCATGTCAAGGAGGCATGATCTCTGTATAGAATGAGTGGGTTACCCATTATCCAGGTAATATCACAACTTTTTAAAAGCCAATTTAAGGGCCAAACATTCTATTTCAATGACCGGGTAAAATTGTTCTCTAGGAAAGAGTTTTCTGATGATGAATAGGACAGGGACTTCAAGACCTTCATTATTATACTGAGAAAGGACTGAGCCTATCCCCATGTATGAGGCATCGGTCTAAAAAAGGAAGATTTTAATAACATTTGTAGACGCTGAGACTGGACTCAAAGTGATGGCCTGCTTCAGTTCCTTAAAGGCTTCTATGACTGAAGTGGAGGGTGGTTGGAGGTCCTCATTGGTCACTCCTTTTTTTAGCACATTGATTAGGGGGTCTGCTATTTCAGAATAATGGGGTATAAACCTATAGTATTCAAGAGGACCAAAAAAGACCCTGACTTCCCATTTAATATGTGAAAAAGGAGTTTTTGGTAATGACTTTCACATTTTAATTCTGGGGTTTAATGAGACCATTACCTAAGACATACTCCAAATACCTCACTTTCTTCTATCCTGCTCTTTTTTGCGTTGATATGCAAGTTAGCTTTTCCCAGTTCTTGAAGGACTGCATGAATGTGGTTAAGATGGTCTTCCAAAGTATTGCTGAAGATCACAATGTCATGCAGATAAGCAGAGGAGTAAGCTTGATGGTTCTTCAATTCTTGGCTTATTAACTAATAAAATGTAGGGGGTTCAGTGAAGGGCAAGACAGTACATTGAAAAAAGCTGTATAGTATAGAAAAGGCTGTCTTTTCTTGGTCCTCCTTTTTAAGGGGTACTTGCCAGTATGACTTGGTAAGGTCAATGATAGTAATATAACATGTTTTTCTTAGTTTCTCTTATCAGCTCATCAATCCTGGGGAGGGAAGACCAATCAAATTTGGATACCTCTGTTGATTGCTCTGAAGTCAATGCAGAAATGTATAGTGCCATCTGGCTTAGGGACCAATACTCTAGGGGATGACCAATTATTTTGTGACGGTTCTATTACCCCCATCTGCAATATTTGTTCAACTTCTTTCTGGATTGCCTGTCTTCTAGCAGCAGGTATCTGATACGGTTTTTATAAAAAAATCCCACTTGTGTGGGGATGGCTTGCTCTGCTAATTGCGTTCTTCCTGGGAGATCAGAAAACAAAGAGGAAGAAGGCTTTAGTTATTCTTTCAAGAACTCATGGTAGGGAAGCTGCCACAGAGTCCTAGGGGGGCTCTCCACTGCAGTTGCGGCTTGTACTTTTCGGGTAAGAGGTCCCAACCATTTCTTCAATAGATTGACATGATAATTCTGCTCTTTGTTAGGGGATATACGGAAATGATAGGAAACCTAGACCTCATTTTCTAAAACCAAGAAATAAAAGAGTCTTCCTCAGAACACATAAAGAACAATAGCGGAATGAGACACTAGTTAGTCCCAGCTGCCTGGGAGGAACTGAAGAGAAAAAGGAGGGACAAAGAGGCAGTACTAACCACTAGCAAGCAATTCTTTTTCAAAGACACTGAAAAAACTAATCAAAAGCAGGGGGATGGCTTTAAGCCAACATGAGAAAATACAACAAGTCTCAAACGCTCGACCTAGAAAGAGTCTTCAGAGTATCTCCATGTAGGCCTCTTTCGTTTTCTAGATCTTATCCTGTAAGTCTCTTCATCAATCCCTAGATGGTCCCATATGAATTTCTTTATTTCCTCGTATAGGGTATCTCCCTGTGCATTTATTATTTTGTATGCTGCCTGGGCTTCTGTAGTCAGAAGACATAGGAGAAAAAAGAGCACTTTTCCCTAGGCCAACTATAAGCCCTAGCAGCTCTTTTGAAGTGTAACAATAAAGAATCTGGGTCTTCGTCCACAATATGCTTTTGTAAGTATAATGTGGAAGTAGAACCAAACCAGAAGTCAATTGAAACTGATATTTATTCAAATGGTCCAACTGTGACTAAACCGCATTGCAGAATATCTCTTGGTCCTCTTGGGTCGAGGACATTTGCTTCTCTAATACCCATTCTAATTTCCTCTGCCTTTGTACTAATTGCTGTACCACTGTATCAATTATGTAACAATGGAAGGCTGTCTGCGTTCTTAACCATGGGTTGGTTGGCATGCGATTGACAACACAAGATAGTTGGGTTTTGGAAGTAGGTATTTATTTGGACAGTTATTTTAACCTTGATGAAATTCTCAAGTCTTCTGTTTTCTCTTTTCCTTCCTTCTAGAATGGCCGGAAGTCTGGTCCACCGGCCCCCTCGAAACAAGGAAAAAAGCCACAGGTAAGTCTCTTATACTTTTACCCAGAGTAAGGTTAATACAGTTGCCCCTATATTTCTCTGGATATACCGTCTCTTGTGGGGTTAGTGAGGTGTGAGGGGTTTGATTTCTCTATAGTCGTGGAAGCCAAATAAAAGATAGTGCCCAAATGAGAGAAAAAAAAGAGAAACAAAATTGGAATAGAAGGAATCCTCTTCTTTTAACATGCACCTGGTCTTTCTTACAAGCTGCATGGTCCTTTTAGTCTTTGATGGACCAGCTCAATTTCCAACCAGGTTGAGTGAGTAAGAGGGGTGGTTAAAGGTAGTGCTCCAGACTGGGATAAATCACCAGCTCCTTTTAGGCTCAGAAGAGATTTCCGATCTTAACCATGGATTAGCAGTTTTAGGACAAGTGAAGGAGTTTCATGTAGCATGCGAAACCTGATAAAAGATTAAATAAAAACCCACCGGTAATTTATGACACTCCACCTCCCTCCTCCGTTGATACTGAATTTCTAATGTTGGCCTCATCTTAGGCACCAATTAGACCCTTGTGTGGCCGCTCTATCCACTTGTGCTGGAATACAACCGGTCACCTTCCTGGGTGAGCCACGCTCCTCCTGGTGCGTGGCTGTGTGAAGCATCCTGCCAGTGTCCCTCCTGCCATTAAGAGATTCCCCCCATCAGCATCTTCATTCCCCTGGGCTCCGTACAGCTTGTCCACTCTCAGGTGTTCTCCCATTGTAGTGTAGTCCTCAGCATCCACACCCTTTTGGTCTCTAGGTACTCGATTTAAAGGGCCGTGGGTGAGCAGTCTCTGTGAAAGACTTATCCACTTCCCGTCTTGTTGTAGCAATCAAGATAGGATTTCTTGTGTCCCTTCAAATGATGCCTGACTTTGTCCTTCCTCTATTTCTGTGATATCCTTGAAGGCCTGAAAAAATAAAAGGGTTTTGTGATTTGGTTTTTCAGGGGGAGCGCCGGGCACGGGCCAGGACACGTCAACCGGTAAGTCCTCAGTGTTCAGCCCTTAACCCCCTCCATTCTGACACTACTGTAGAGTATATTTGCATCCACTGTACTGGTGTACAGTGGAGTGCTATAGACTGGAGTGTTGTACAGTGTAGGAGCATGTATTGGAATATCGTATATTGAAATAGCATACAGTTGAGTGGCATACAGTAGACTCAGGTACAATGAAGTGGCGAAAAGTGGAATAGCGTGCACTGGAGTGGGGTACAGTGGAGTACCATAAGGTTTAGTGGAGTACAGTTTAGTTCTGTACAGTGGGCTTACGTAAAGTACGTAAAATGGCGAATCTCCAAGCGGGGCTATAACTGAGCTCCAGTCCCTCCGTCTCTCAGGCTCCAAGGCTTCAGTAGGCCCCGTCACTACTCCAGGCCCTAGATGTAGGCGTACACTCCCCCATTCTCCCTGTTGAGGCCTGCAGATGGGGGAGCCTCACACAAACCACCGAGCAGCGCTTGCTCTGTCACAGGCCTCTCACCCCCAGCACACGTAGTCCCTAAAGCTCTTAACTGATGAAGAGGGTGTCCCCTTCGGGGAGCTGTGATAGCCTCCGGGCCCCATATGCAGCTTCTGCGGGTGTGCTAGCTCTAGGCCCGATTCAGACCTCCTCCGTCCGCAGCTCCGGCCTGGCCGCCACCACTCTCCGGCCAACAGACTCCTCCCGTGCTCCTGCTCTGATGACGAGCGCCAGCTGACCCCACTGGCCGAAGCCCTGCCAGTCGGAGGCCCCACTGTGCACCCGCCTCAGAGCCGCCCTGCGCCCACCGGATACCCAGCTGCGTGTGGCTCGCCAGGTCCCTTCGCCTCCCAAGAATCTGGCCGCTCGCCTCCATTGCTTCCGCGACACACTCTACACCAACTCACTAGCGGTCCCTCTCACATTCACCGCCAGCCCCAAAAGCCGCCACCACCTCGCTGTCGGGGACACAGGATTCTGCCATCCTCACCAACACAGTCCAGGCCCGGTTGCCATTTTCACCTCTGTTGCCTTCGGCCACGTGGATTCCTCTCTCGCCCTCGCACCGGTCACTCAGCTCCACCGGAGCGGTATCGGCAGGACTCAGAGTCCAGGAGCGAACTCCCCCTCAATACCAAGCTGCTGGCTGGAGGCAGCGCTGCTGCTGGCCAAGTCGGGTGCCTGGGAGCGGGGAGACAATGTGGAACACGTCTTACCAGCTTGCCATCTGGGCCAGGCCCCCCAGCCATATAGTTTTAATCACAATTTTCCATTATTGTATGGTCAGCGTTTTGTTAACTTATGGGTTAGGGTGTTACATGTAATTAGGTATTAAGTTTTATTGCTATTAACTACCTATTGCCACTTTGTCAGTGGTAATAGGTTACCTTTTTTGTTTACAAATGTGTAGATATTATCGACCCATGGATTTTTGTGTATTTTTTTCTTTAGTAATGTTGGGCCCATTTGCGGATTATCAGTGAAATTTAATATATTTTTTCTACCCGTTTTATTGTGGAAGTTGTAAAAGATTTGTATGGTTTGGTCAAGGGGATCCAATAAAAAGAGTGTCCCAAAACGTGCGCAATTACAATATATTTCACATACGTTTTTGTATTTTCCGTTCCGCGGAAACCGCCAGTTACATTTTGTTACAATGTGGCAGGATTACATATTATAATGCCCACATGACATTTTGTGTAGGTAAGGTAAGTAGTGTAACTAATTTATAAGTTTTAGGGTATTTATAGTTAGTGATATCAGTTGTGTTTTTTAGCGAAATATGGAGGTATTGCGAGAGAGTACCACAGTTCATTATGATTACAAGTCATTAGCTGATTGTGTAATCTTTGCCTTTAGAAAAGTTAAACGCAGCTATGTTTTTGGGTACACTTTGCCCATTTTCTTTGTTACGCCTTCAGATGTAGGTAAGTATTCGTGGGGTGGTATTTTTGCCGAAACTATTACCACTTTAGTGTAAAATATTCAAATATTTCTATATATCTTAAAAGAAACAGAGAGCACGGTAGTACCGTGGTACCCTAAAAACATTTTTTACGGTTAACATTTTGTTTTTTTTTCTATAAATGTTTATAGCAATGTACTCTAAGCTGTGTTTGTCTGTAAAGTAGCAGGGTAATTTTTATTAATTAGCGCGCTACTCCACACACAATTTTACACTTTTTTGTATATATTTAAATATGAAAAAAAAATACACTTTAGCACATTGTATTTATAAAATATAGTGTCTTATTATTTGCAACTTTTTAAAAATATTTTTTGACGGTACTTTGGTACTTCCGATTAAAGAAAATATATATATTTAAACTTATACATGTTTTTCTCTACCTATTACCCCTTTCCTAAAGAGGTAATAGGTATGGAAAAATACCAAACCTAATACTTACCTACATTGAATGCTGTAATGCAGAACACAGGGAAACTTGAACTGAAAACAACATGGCTCCTTTCAACTTTTGTAAAGGCAGTCATTAGCCAAACAGCTAATGACCTGTCATCACTATATACCTGGAGAGTACTGCGCTACTACCGTGGCCACAGGTATAGCTAAATTTAAAATACTTACAACTTAACAAATACTTACCCTACTTACCTCTAGTACTCACAATATCATCTGAATACCATAACATATAATCCTTCCAAATGTGAAAATCAGATTGACCGTTTTCCTGCTACGTGAAATACAAACATATATGTAAAATGCATTGGATTTTACACCCATTTTGGAATCCCTATTTTTCTTTGCACCCCCTTGATGAAACACAATGAAACCTTCAGGACTTCCAGAATAACACTGGGCAGTAGGTCTGCAAAGTTTCACGGATGTTCGTCAAACGGAAGCAAAGAGATTAAGGGCCAGAAATCTCTATCTCCAGTCACCCTAACTATAACTACAGAATGGCTACTGCCACTGTGTAATACCTTAACTAGGGGTACCTCTGTCTGTAACAACAACCAATCAGTGTTGATGGAACATGTCTACTGTTGCTGATTGTTAGAGAAGAAATAGTTGACAAAAATAGCTTTTTTTGCATTTGGTGGTCTCTTTAATGTTTTCAACAAGCTTTAGAACTATCTAATGTTTCCCTTTTTACCTAAAAAGGAGAATAACAAATTATTTTCAAAACAAGTGTGGAATTAGCATTCACTTTTATTGTTAATAAAAGGATAGGTTTCCATAATATGCAATGCTGTATTATTGTTCCACAAATGTAGTATAATACCCTTGCAACATGCTCAGCACTGAGTAAATATGGACCTGACTTTGCAGAAATGAGAGCACCACCACACTTGATTAGGTCATAACAACTAAAATTGCACCTGAGAAACTTTTATTAGTTAGCATAGTTTGTCTTTCACTGAGAACACTTTCTGACTTTTTTTTTACCATTAGAGTTTGCCTCCAACTGCAGTTGATAGTGAAAAGGCGATGAGACGCATAATAAGCAGTTCTTCCTCTAATATACTGCGTATATACAAAATAAATCGAACAATGTTTCTCAGTTCAGTGAAGGTTAACCCCTTCGATGCTGATGACAAGCTCAGCTCGTCATCAGCTACGGCGCTCGTATGCTGATGACGAGCTGAGCTCGTCATCTAACGTGGGTTTTTGAAAAATCCAGCGCACAGCGGAAAAACCGCTAGCGCGCAAGTGGTTAAGTGCAGTGGCGGCCGGCACAGGTAAGTGGGATGTATCGGGGCAGGGTGCAGCAGGGGGGGAAGTCGACCGACGACAGAATGGGTATTATTTATTTATTTAATTATACATATTCCGTAGTCTGTCGACTTCCCCTGCCCCGCCCCTACTCAGCCACACCGCATTTACTTGTGCTGGCTGCTGTTGGTTAAGTGGATCAGCAAGGATTTTCTAAAACCTGAGTTCAACAATATGATTGCTGATCTTGTTACGTATTGCCACCAGAAAGTCTAATCAATGTCATCCGTGTTTATTTTTGTCCGCTACAATGTTCAAAGACTCTAATTCCTTTAGCCTCATATGACATACTTAATCGCCAGTTTGTATATGATAGTAATGTAAACTTTTCCCAGAATGTCATGGCTTGTTTCTGACATGTGCTATTTTTAAAGATTATTTGTATGCCAAGACAAATTTTTAAGTGCTCATACATTTCTTAGTCAGTCAAAAAGGTCTTTATTTCGATTTACATCATAAAAGACTAAAGGAACAATTATAACACAATCATCATTAAAATGCCACAATAAAATTCATAAATCTAATACATTTTAAAAACCTGTTAAAAAAGTATTAAATATAAATACAAAGACACACGACTGATACAATGCATATAAAGCTAAAAAAGATACATAGGGAGTAGTAAAAATACACAACCATCAGGCTTCCATGTAGACACAGTTTAGACACAGTGTGTTAAGTCCTAAGGTGCCGAAACCGAAGTGACCAGGCCCAACTGATAAATTTAGATACCCCTATAACAATATGCTCGGTGGTATCGGATTTCAATATTCTACTAGCAGTCAGGGCTGATCTGGTCCTCATAAAACAACACACCGGCTTCAGCCAAACTCGTCTAGGCAGTAAATACAAGGGACAGCAGAAGAGGAAATGGTCTACTGTTTCCACCACATCAACATAAAAGGGACATTTATCAGTACTAGGTGGGATCCAAAAGCTCGTTAGCCCTCGAAGCGGGAGAGTGCCTACCCTTAACTGATGGTATACGTTACGATCTGATGGCTTCGTAATAATGTCCCAATAATCCTCATAGACCGGAGCATTCTTAATGTCCAGATACAGTGCTGTCTTAGTACTACCCAGAACAGATAAAAATCTCTTTTCTTGAACCCTACTCCAATACATTTCCTTAAAATGTTTCTTGGATGGGAAAACAGCAGAGGCAGGATCATCCCAAAGGGTCCTCAACCCCATATCAATCAAGGAAGCCTTAATCGCGGTTAACCAGGATATCCTTGATGAACCCTGTAGACTTTTTACTTCTGCAAGGGCCCCAGCATACATGGACAGTTCCGGTGTCGTCCACAGATGTCGCCAGAACGCCAGTGGTCTAAAACGTACCATATCCTCAACAGGGTTGCAACCTAAGTCATATAAAAGGGGAATACAGGGTGATGATTGCGGTAACCCTATTGCAGACCATAGGAATTTATTCTGTGCAACTCTAAGTTGAGAGTTATCACTAAAACCCCAAAGTTCGGCTCCATACATAATAGCCGGTAAAATATTGGAGCCATATATTTACATCAAGGGTGCCAGGGGTTTGGTTAGGGGGTTTCTGTGTTCCCTCAACAAGGCACCACCTAATTGGGCATGCTTGAGGGATAAGAGATCTAACTGGGGTTTCAGGTTTTCACAAAAGGTAACCCCATGGTAAGTGAACACGGCAGTCTGATCAAGAATGACCTCACCCATTGTAACCTTAGCCTTAACTGGTTTAGTAGAACGTAGGACCATAAACTTCGTCTTCCCTATTTTAACTTCCAACTCATGTTCGCGGCAGAATAGCTCAAAACGAGACAGTGCTAGCTGTAGCCCCTGTCTCGTCTTAGAAATTAAAAGCATATCGTCCACGAACATGAGGAGAGGGACTTTCTTGCCCGCAAGGGAGGGTACATCAGTTGGGCAATTGGAAAAATAATTAGTAACCCCATTGATAAATAAGGAGAACAAGGTAGGGGCAAACACACACCCCTGCCTAACTCCTTTGGAAACCTCAAATCTGTCGGTAACCTCCCCAGGTTTCCCCCAGCGGACTTTGGCATACGTACACTTATGCAAGTTAACCCCTTCGATGCTCATGACGAGCTGAGCTCGTCATGAGGTACACCGCTCGTACACTCATGACGAGCTGAGCTCGTCGTGAACAATGGGAATCGATGATAGTCAGAATACCATCAGCATCGATGGTGTTAATGAGAAGTGCCACCAGTTCTTTTGGCATCCCTAACCCCAATAAAACTTCCCACAACTTAGTTCTGGGGACTAAGTCGAATGCAGACCGCAGGTCTACAAAGGCCGCATAGAGCATGCCACCCCCAAGCAAAACCTCTTTCCAATACAGGAGCATAATCCTGAATGCTTGATCTAATGTACTGATATAGGACTGAAAGCTTGCCTGTAATGGATGTTAATATATCAAAATCAGCCATCCAGCCCTGAATACGTCCCAGAAGTAGACGGGCCACAATCTTTTGTGTCGCATCGATAAGGCTGATCGGCCAATAATTGGCCGGGGCAGAGCGATCGCCCTTCTTATAAATAGGCAATATCTCTGCCCCTAGCCAGGAATCGAGAACCAATGCTCCACTTGCAAGGGCGTTCGCCAGCATAGTCAAATATGGGACCCAGACATCATGTTCCTGTTTAATAAGGTCTGCTGGAATGCAATCGGGCCCTGGTGCTTTGCTATTTGGAATGCTCTTTAAAACAGCCTTCACTTCACTAGGGGTAAAAACCAGTGGTTCCACCTGCATAGAGAACGGAGTAACAGCAATGGGCCTAGACTTAAGTTTCAATTGATTTTAGAAATAGGACACCCACTGCTGTGGTTCCACAAAGGATGAGGGAACATTGTCCAGGGAGCGGTTACCCCATTTCAAAAGATGCCAAAACTGGGCCATATTGCACCCATTACAAGCCTGAAGAAGCCCCCTCCAACGATCCTCATCCCAGCTCCTCTTGGCAGACAATTGGGCGGTTTTATATAAGGCCCTACAGTTGCGGATGGCAGCTGGCAATCTAGATTTATTAGCTATGAGCAGAGCTCTTTGTGCCTGCCTACAACCTTTGTCATACCATGTACAAATTCTCAATTCTTTACTTTTGGAGTTGGATGGAATACTTTTAACAAAGAAAGATTTGAGCTCAGAGAATAAGTTGTTATGTATACCTGGGATGTTTTCGTTTAGCTCCACCTGGGACTCATAGTTATTAAGTTTATCCACTGTACAGATTAGCAGTTGCCTAATAGAGGACAGTAAACCCTCATTCAAGGCGATTTTTGGCCATCGCACCTTGCGTTCATCATTAGTTAATAAGACTTTACCCTGAACTACAGGGACTTCGGCCAAGGGAGTATCAATAAAACTAGTGTCAGTCAAGGACAGGACTAAGGGATTATGGTCGCTCTCTAGTCTAAATGTTACCACCATATCCACTATAGCTGGCCACAACCCCAAATTAACCAATATATAGTCTATACAATTTCAATCAATTCTTAGCTTTATTCGATTTTGGTTTAAAAATCATAAAAGCGTACAGTTAAAAAACAATCATAAAAAACTTACATACATTAAAAACATTTGTCAAACTGTGGGAGTAAGTTCCCTAGATCCATATGAGAATTCATAATTTTCCATGTTTGTGGGCAATGTCCATTGTTACGGGATGATTAAAACGGAGAGGCCACTGCCACTCAATGCGCCAATGCTTCTACCCCTTGTGTAAATTGTCTCTGCCTTTAGTCTTTAGTCGAGGGGTGACTGCCATGCTTGGATAAAAATCGTGTAGGTCCCAGATGGATATAGGGCCGTCACCTTCTTGGGGATGCAAAGTTTGGAGGTAGGGTACGATTAGTCTACTTCTAAATCTTATTAGAACCAGGTCACCGGCAATGTCTTTTTGTAGGGGACCTAACCAGCCCACCCTTCTAACAGCCGTGATTGTACCATCAAGGTCTAGAGGCAAGGGCCTGTTTTTAGTTAGCCAATACGTGACTTTATTTAGTAGGTCTTGTTCCGGTTCGGTTTTTCTATGTTTGATTGGGGGAACTCCCGTAAGGACACACACGAAAGGAGCAGCCTCCGGAGGTAACTGTATGTGAGTTGTTTTATGAGGCTTTACTCTAGTGGCAGTATTTTGTGGTAATCCAGGTTTGGAGTAGACTTTAGGGGCAATTGGGGGTAGTGAGTTAGTGACTAGAGGATTAGTTTGATCATTACTGTTTTTTACAAGTGGCGTTGGGACTTCGGTTGTACCAAGTGAGTGGGAACAATTAGGTGTTACAGTTTTTTTCAATGGGAGATAAGTTAGCCCTGATACTTTTCTCTATTCCCAGCAGCCTGTCCTCTAGAGTGATCATTTTTTCGAGCAACGGAGAAATGATTGATCTAACCAGTTGTTCGATCTGAGACAGAAAAATCAGGTTGAAAGGAGGTACTGGTTGGTCTAATTTTTCCTCCGAATTTGGAGGAGGATTAGCTACGGTCGATGGAGGACTAGAGCACAGTTTTTGTAGTTTGGGTTTGTTCCCTATGGGATTAACCCCATCCCGCTTCCTTTTACTGGGTAAGAGCTGGGGAGGTACTATATTTTGCGAACGTGCATTTCTGGGTGATGAAGGGAGTTCCAGTGGGCTGTCGATTGGAGTTGATATGCTGGTTCTTTTAGCGGGGCAAAGTTGGGGGATTTTAAAATCATTTCTATCTTCTACAGTAGCATACCTAGTATTGCAAAGAGAATTTAGCTCGTCCAGTAGTGAAAGGTTTTGCGCTGTACTAATAGTTTGTTCGGGAGAATGCTTAGTGGGTGTACTATCTGAGATCTGACAAGATACATTCGTCTTGGCAGTTGACGGAGGTAACCTTCCATGATCTTGTGACCCAAGATGTAAGCCTCTTTGGCTGATAGGGTTCTTGGTATCCTCCTTGCGAATCATGATGGAGTTTGCTGGTGTAGGATTTTTATAAGACAACAAAACAATCTGGTGGTATTTGGAGATTTCCGACTAGTGTCCAGTGAGGATGTCCCTTAATGAGTATGTAAGAAGGGATCAAAAAGTCATTACCTCAGTGATGTGACAAGATCAAGGGGGGAGGCCCGGCCTGTGCTCCTCCGGCCTCTGAGGGCCGTAGAGGGCCCGCTCTTTGCCCGGGCTTAGCCCGGGGTCCGCGTGCGTCCGCGACGCAGAGGGAGCTTCCTCAATTTAGGTGCCTCCGGGCGCGCTTTTCCTCGGGATGCGTGGGCGGTCAGGATGTTGTCCCAGGGCTTGCTGGGAGCTGTAGTTCCCCCCAACTGCGGCCGTGAAGCAGGAAAACAACGGCGGCCGGGGGAACAAGCAGCGTCAGAGCCCCAGCAGCAGGTGAGGGAAAGTGTGTCAGCCTGCTCCCCTCCTCAGTCCGATATGAATTGCAACAGGTCAATGTGCTGTCAATACAAAAGCCCTAAGGTTAAGCAAAGGTTAAGCCAAGCCGCTACACCGCCAGCAGCGCACGACACTCTCCAGCCCCAATAACAGTACCTGAGAATTGCTGCAGATTTATCCTAAAAAGTGCGGTGCTGCCAGGGTTAAAGAAGCTTCTAGCACTTTACCAAGTGAGGTCCCCACTGATAGCCTTCAGAGTATCAAACACTTACAGGTAGTTACACACCATTCCGGTCCCTCAACCCCACAGCTATGTTAAGCAGCAACGTCGTCGTGCATCTCCATAAATTATTATAGCCAGGCGCAGGTAGACCCAATTAAACGAATGTCGTCTTAAAAAAAAACATCCGATAAATAACTTTTACAAAGTCTTACTGCAAAGTCTTACTGCATCCGATAAATAACTTTTACAAAGTCTTACAGCAAAAATGGACATCCATCCACCCCTTTGGTCCCAGCACCAAAATTCCACTCAGATTTCTCTCCGCGGTAGCAGTCTAAGGTGTGTTAGCACAGCCGGCATAGATTCATACACCAAGCGGCACTCCCCGTGTTAGGCTCGCGGCTCCCAGTTCGGCGTTTCCAGCGGTCAACGGTCAGCGTGCTCCGTAATCCATCAAGCCGTTCTCGCTTTCTCCCACTTCTCCTGTGCTCCTCCACACTCTAACGGCAATCCAAAAGAAAGTCGTGCCAAGAAGCAAGCAGCCGGCAGCTTGAACCGTTCTGCAGGCACAAGCAGCTAACAGTCACACCCGCCAGGCTCCCAGGTGTGCGCCGCTCCAAAGGGCGGAGGTCACTAGCCACGCTGACCTATACGAGACTTAGATCTCCCATTATCAAAGGTCATTGCCCCTAACCTATCGGACTTGGTTCTACCATTAACCGCCCGCAAACCCTTGTCTAAACACAACCCCTTCATGTACATAGCCGCTTGTGTCCATTTTTTAACTGGAGGCAGCTCCAACTGGGGGATCCCCCACATAGAATCTTCAACCTTTGAGAGCTTCCCATCATCCATTCCAAGAGGCTCAAAACAGGTATTAAAGTCCCCCGTCACAACCCTATTATCAATGCTCGATAAGGAGCTGAGAAATTCCTCCAGTAAGTGGATAGTGTGCGGGCATCTCCCCCCTGCAATCCCCCTTGAGTACACATTGATAATAATTATGTTAAGGCCCTTTGTGGAACTGATCTTAATTGCCATGATATCCATGCAATTAATCGGAATCTCTGCCACGGTAACACCCTCACATTGGCGTACCCAGATTGACAATCCACCCACCGGTCTACCCCTAATACCCTTAATTGCTGGTTTTGAATAATTTAGATAGCCTAAGCGATATAAGGGGACCAGAGCCCATGTTTCCTGGAAGGACCAAAAATCAGACTCTTCGATAAAACTAGACCAATCAGGTGGGCCTAATTTGGATTCCAAGCCTGCTATATTCCAGAAGGAAACCTTTGTCAAAGATTTAATGCTTACCAAAGGAAATGCGGGGCTACCAGACCCCTCCAGGCAACTCTCTGTAGGGCTTAAAGCAAGGCTTGCCATAACAGTATAGTATTGTTATTATTAGGAGGAGTGAACGGGGGAAAGATAGACTCATAAGACGATGATCTAGAGCTACATCCTACAGCCCCTATGGTTTGCAGCATGCTCCCCGAGGGGGGGTGCATGGTCACAGCCTTACCATCCTTAAGTCAGTCAATTTCCTCCAGTGTAGATAAAGGAGCAAATCGATTAGAGGTAGCAGTTGGGTACTTAAAATGGGCATCAAAATAGTGAGCCCGGGGAGGATGACAATACTCCCTATATGCAGACTTGGGGTATCTTGATGGTGTATCTGACCAGTTGCACGAAATCAAAGGGATACCAGAGGTTGAACGAGGATAGAAATGACTTAGATGATACGTATTAATTATACCCTCTCTACTGAAATCCCCCTCTTTACAAATAAACTTTACTGCTCTGGGATCCCTAAAGTTTACGATTATGCAATCTCCTATCCGGTCCTTGCGTCTACTACCCAACCAGCTTACCCTCCTTACGAATAGAATTTCTCCATTAACATGAGCGGGGAGAGGTCTAAAATTACTAAGCCAAAAAATAACTTTATTTTTCAACTCCCTATGACTTTCCAGTTTGTCCTGTGGAATCTCAGGTACCCCTGACAGGATTACAGTATAAGGCGCTGAATCAGGTGGAAGGTCAATACAGGGATGTTTTCTCATCCTTACTTCAGACCCCGAGTCCGCCTTACCTAGAGAGGTAGCTTCTTCCCCCGCTATAGTTTTTTCCATACCCTTCCTACCCACGCACTCCTGCGTAGGTGGAAGGCTTGTCTTAATGGACCCCCCCTCACCCCTTCTGTCCTCTTCGTTTTGAAGGGGAGGGGCGATGTGGGGGATGATGTTAGGGCAAGCTACAGTAGTACCTCCCGAGGCTACCTCTGAACCTCCCTTATCCAAACAGTTGGGGGCCAAAGAATAACCCACCCCCCTTCCAGGAACAGGGGAAATCGCTGAGACAATTTTTTCTAATTTCCCCAAATTTTCAAGTACTAACTTGATTCTTTCAAACAGAGGAAGCATCAGCGACTTCATCAAATGCTCTATCTTATCAAACATATTGTCAGGAAGCTGTGCTAGCAGCGAGAGATGTGAAGACAACTCAAGAGGTTGCTTCCCATGTTCGTCGTAAATAGTTGTCGTTTTATCTGAACTAGGCTGAAAAAACGGGGCGATAGACCCTCTAATATTTGAGATTTTAGAAACTTTAGGACATCTGCCATTTGTGGCCCCCCCCCCCACGCTTCCTTTTCCCCCATTTAATAGATTAAATATGTGGTTTTTTTGAGCTAACCTCCGATGGGGGACATGTGATGGAAAGTGCCACTGGGGTGCAGACATCAGATAGGTCAGTTTCCCCCTCACCCCTACCAATTTCCTGCCGGTTACCAGGCGAGGATAAAATAATGGGAGTCTGCTCAGGGCTGACTGCGTCCCTGATGGTACCTAAGAGGAACTTTAAAAAAAAATTGGATCAGTAGACATCCTTTTCTCGGTTAGAGCTATCTCTCGTTCCAAAACAACAGCAGCCCTAGTAATAAACTGATCCATGGTCCTAAATATGGACCCGCCTGTTCTACTAGTTGCACTTTTTTTTCCCTTCCCTGTGTTGGACATTGTAAGGGTTCTGTCACAGGACTCAAATAGATTAGGTGAAAAACAAGGAATTTATACAAGAGAGGATTTACACACTAAGCAATTAATAACGTTGGGGCAACAACTTACAATTACTCATCACATACAAGAGCCCCTTTAGGACTACGTAAAGAGTATACAAACAAATGAACTAACCCACAGCCCCGACAAGCTAGGTTTTAGGGGGGTAGCCCGGCCTGGCCTCCTCTGGCCCCGGATGGCCACAGATGGCTCGCCCTTGTCCTGGGCTTCTCCTGGGACGCTCCCACGCAGCGGCAATGGAAGGCCTTTATATAACGTCAGTGCAGTTGTCGGAGTCAGCCCCCGGTGCAGGTGTGAGCAACCCAGAGGCTCCTGGGACAATAAGTCCAGCAACTAAGTGTGTGCGTCTATTGGAGGAATAAGCAGTCCTCTGTGTCCTCCTCAATAACGCGGTATCTCCGCTTTGCCCGTGTTGTACACCAACAGTCTGCCAAAAGATAATAGCAAGCCTCTACACCAACAACAACGGCGCTCCTGGACGCTGCGGCACCCGCTAAGCGGGTGCGGCGACGTTCTTTTAGGCGTCAGTGCAGGAGGCGGAGTCAGCCGCCGGTGCAGGTGTGAGCAACCCAGAGGCTCATGGGACAATGAGTCCAGCAACTAAGTGCGGCGTCTATTGGAGGAATAAGTAGTCCTCGGTGTCCTCCTCAATAACGCGGTATCTCCGCTTTGCCCGTGTTGTACACCAACAGTCTGCCAAAAGATAATAGCGAGCCTCTACACCAACAACAACGGCGCTCCTGGACGCTGCGCGGTGAGGTTCTTTTAGGCGTCAGTGCAGGGGGCTGAGTCAGCCCCGGTGCAGGTGTGAGCAACCCAGAGGCTCCTGGGATAATGAGTCCAGCAAATAAGTGCGGCGTCTCTTGGAGGAATAAGGAGTCCTCGGTGTCCTCCTCAATAACGCGGTATCTCCGCTTTGCCCGTGTTGTACACCAACAGTCTGCCAAAGGATAATAGCGAGCCTCTACACCAACAACAACGGCGTTCCTGGACGATGCGGCACCCGCAAAGCGGGTGTGGCGAGGTTCTTTTAGGCGTCAGTGCAGGAGGCGGAGTCAGCGCCCGGTTCAGGTGTGAGCAACCCAGAGGCTCCTGGGACAATGAGTCCAGCAACTAAGGGCGGCATCTAGTGGAGGAATAAGCAGTCCTCAGTGTCCTCCTCAATAACGCGGAATCTCTGCTTTGCCGTGTTGTACACCAACAGTCTGCCAAAAGATAATAGCAAGCCTCTACACCAACAACAACGGCGCTCCTGGACACTGTGGCACCCGTGAAGCAGGTGCGGCGAGGTTCTTTTAGGCGTCAGTTCAGGAGGCAGAGTCAGCCCCCGTGCAGGTGTGAGCAACCCAGAGGCTCCTGGGACAATGAGTCCAGCAACTAAGTGCGGCGTCTATTGGAGCAATAAGCTGTCCTCCTCATTAACGCAGTATATCTTCTTTGCCCGTGTTGTACACCAACAGTCTGCCAAAAGATAATAGCGAGCCTCTACACCAACAACAACGGCGCTCCTGGACGCTGCCGCACCCGCGAGGCGGGTGCGGCAAGGTTCTTTTAGGCGTCAGTGCAGGAGGCGGAGTCAGCCCCCGGTGCAGGTGTGAGCAACCCAGAGGCTCCTGGGACAATGAGTCCAGCAACTAAGTGCGGCATCTATTGGAGGAATAAGCAGTCCTCGGTGTCCTCCTCAATAACGCGGTATCTCCGCTTTGCCCGTGTTGTACACCAACAGTCTGCCAAAAGATAATAGCGAGCCTCTACACCAACAACAACGGCGCTCCTGGACGCTGCGGCACCCGCGTAGCGGGTGCGGCGAGGTTCTTTTAGGCGTCAGTGCAGGAGGCGGAGTCAGCCCCAGGTGCAGGTGTGAGCAACCCAGAGGCTCCTGGGACAATGAGTCCAGCAACTAAGTGCGGCGTCTATTGGAGGAATAAGCAGTCCTCGGTGTCCTCCTCAATAACGCGGTATCTCCGCTTTGCCCGTGTTGTACACCAACAGTCTGCCAAAAGATAGCGAGCCTCTACACCAACAACAACGGCGCTCCTGGACGCTGCGGCACCCCAATACATTTCTCAATTTCCCATCAGTGAGATTTATTCCTCGTGGTCATATTGACATACCCAAGCTCTTAAATGTATTGCTTGGTCTTCACTCATGCCTCTATCACCAATGAAAAATAGTTTAAAAACATAAACAGAAAGTTGCACTGTTATAATGGATGTGTAATGCCGCTCACGAATAGACAGCTTTTATGCAGGGCCGGAATGGGAGCCAAAACCGTGTCTGGCAAAGAGCTCGGCCGCCCCCCCCCCCCTCCCCCTCCCCCTCCCCCTCCACCCGGGGAGGGGGGGGTGCGACCGAGCCCTTTGCCAGGGTCGGTTTTCGGCCGATTTTGTTACAGGGCCTATTTACGGCTCTGTAACAAAAACCAGCCCCCAACCTTGCGGCGCACCGGGAGATTGCCCGGTGCCCGCTGCGGCCAGTCCGGGCCTGCTTTTACGTAAACATGATATGACATGTTAGCATCGCTGGCTGTATACTGCCTATAAGATCCTGAAAATGTACATGTATGTCTTTTGTCCTCGAAGTTTTAATAAAAACAAGTTACAAAAAAAAACAATGAGAAAGAGGTCAAGGGCCTCAAACACCATGTAATCAACACAGATAAAAACTGATTGATTTGTGAAAGCAATGTGTAATATGAGGAGTATGCATTATTGTGTTTTTTTTGTAAATGTTACAGGATTCTTTTTTATTTACTACAGCGACCTATTTCTGATGTCCTTGTGCAGCAGCAAAATCAGACAGCTGAGAAAATATCAATTGTACAGGTTAGTATATTCCGCCTGTTGATATATATCTGTGGAAAACGTAAATGTATCATATTCGGAAATGAGCCCAGAGGATGCAGAAAATACGCAATCCTAATAAGCCTCTAAGTCTGTTTACCCCTTCCATGCTCATGACGAGCTCAGCTCGTCATGCAGTACACTGCTCGCGTGCTCATGACGAGCACAAATGGGATTTAAGGGAGGTCAGCATCCGGGATGAATTGCCTTAGCATTGAAGGTGTTAATATACATTTGTGAAACGCTGAAGAATATCCTGTTTGGCACTGAGTTGGTAATGCTTATCATACTAAGAGAACATTAGAGACACACTTTGACTTTTATACAGAAAAGATCAGGACCTGCCCCGAGCTTTGGTTCTCCACCCTCTGGAACATCTTGGTTGTGCTGATGCACTCATTTCAGAACCTATTGAGGCTAAGTCTTGAACATTGACATAGCAAAAACTGGTCCAGGCTATTCTCTTCACGCTATTCACACATCTGTTCTCTAATTATTAGTGCTTCATTTGAGTTGGCGGGGGCCGCTGATACTCATTTTTTGGGGACCAGCACTTATTTTTCTTCATCAGAAATTCACTGAGAAAAAAAGGAAAAAACATAAAGCAGAAAATCAAAGGAAGAGAAAAATGGAAATACCATCGCTAAAAAAGAAAGCAGGAACCGGCAAGTGTAAGAAAGGGACAGGGAGTGCCCGGTAATGAATTAAAAGGCATAAAGTAGATTTAGGACTGTGCAGCCTTAATACTCTTCATGCCAACCTTTAATTTACCGACCACCAGCTTCTGAGCAGTTTTAGGCACTGGGCCTTATCAATTCTTTATTCCTCCTGCTCCTTTAGTCCAGTCCACTACTCAGACACTTATCCTTGTTATCACCACTTCAGCACTCATTATATAAAAGTATTGAAAACATTTTCCGAGATGACGGCTGCCATTCACAAGAAAACTATTACTAGCTACCCAAGAAAACTATTACTAGTTACCCTGCTGCCAGGCACCAGGTCACCAAAACCTACAAGGGTGGCTGGCAAATCCCCTCACAGGATTACATAAGCATAGGGCTACTTGGGCTATAATTGGGCTAAACCCTAAAAAAGCCCAAAACCACAAAAGGGCCAATCCGGCCAGCCCAAACCCCTCCCATAGTACCCGGGGGACAGAACTTGCTACGTTCGGCTGCCCCCACAAACCCCCCATCTCGGACAAAAAAATCTGCGTTACAGTGATCTGTGGTGGACCTCAAACAAAAAATGGATGCAAGGAAATAAACCACCTCAGTATTCTAGGGTTATTCAACTTATTTTGGCTCATTCATGTCAAGGAGGCATGATCTGTGTATAGAATGAGTGGGTTACCCATTATCCAGGTAATATCACAACTTTTTAAAAGCCAATTTAAGGGCTGAACTTTCTATTTCAATGACCGGGTAAAATTGTTCTCTAGGAAAAGTTTTCTGACGATGAATAGGACAGGGACTTCAAGACCTTCATTATTATACTGAGAAAAGGACTGAGCCTATCCCCATGTATGAGGCATCAGTCTAAAAAAGGAAGATTTTAATAACATTTTTAGACGCTGAGACTGGACTCAAAGTGATGGCCTGCTTCAGTTCCTTAAAGGCTTCTATGACTGAAGTGGAGGGTGGTTGGAGGTCCTCATTGGTCACTCCTTTTTTTAGCACATTGATTAGGGGGTCTGCTATTTCAGAATAATGGGGTATAAACCTATAGTATTCAAGAGGACCAAAAAAGACCCTGACTTCCCATTTAATATGTGAAAAAGGAGTTGTTGGTAATGACTTTCACATTTTAATTCTGGGGTTTAATGAGACCATTACCTAAGACATACTCCAAATACCTCACTTTATCCTACTCTTTTTTGCGTTGATATGCAAGTCAGCTTTTCCCAGTTCTTGAAGGACTGCGTGAAGGTGGTTAACATGGTCTTCCAAAGTATTGCTGAAGATGACGATGTCAGGCAGATATGCAGAGGAGTAAGCTTGATGGTTCTTTAATTCTTGGTTTATTAACTAATAAAATGTAGGGGGTTCAGTGAAGGGCAAGACAGTACATTGAAATAAGCTGTATAGTATAGAAAAGGCTGTCTTTTCTTGGTCCTCTTTTTTAAGGGGTACTTGCCAGTATGCCTTGGTAAGGTCAATGATAGTAATATAACATGTTTTTCTTAGTTTCTCTTATCAGCTGATCAATCCTGGGGAGGGAAGACCAATCAAATTTGGATACCTCTATTTATAGTGCCATCTGGCTAAGGGACCAATACTCTAGGGGATGACCAATTATTTTGTGACGGTTATATTACCCCCATCTGCAATATTTGTTCAACTTCTTTCTGGATTTCCTGTCTTCTAGCAGCAGGTATCTGATACGGTTTTTATGTTTTATGAAAAATCCCACTTGTTTGGGGATGGCTTGCTCTGCTAATTGTGTTCTTCTTGGGAGATCAGAAAACAAAGAGGAAATAGGCTATAGTGTTTTTAACAGCCCACTCTGCAGTTATTCTTTCAAGAACTCATTGTAGGGAAGCTGCCATAGAGTCCTAGGGGGGCTCTCCACTGCAGTTGCGGCTTGTACTTTTCGGGTAAGAGGTCCCAACCATTTCTTCAATAGATTGACATGATAATTCTGCTCTTTGTTAGGGGATATATGTAAATGATAGGAAACTTAGACCTCATTTTCTAAAACCAAGAAATATAAGAGTCCCCCTCAGCACACATAAAGAATAATAGCGGAATGAGAGAGTAGTTAGTTCCAGCTGCCTGGGAGGAACTGAAGAGAAAAAGGAGGGACAAAGAGGCAGTACTGACCACTAGCAAGCAATTATTTTTAAAAGACACTGAAAAAACTAATTAAAAGCAGGGGGATGGCTTTAAGCCAACATGAGAAAATACAACAGGTCTCAAACGCTCGACCTAGAAAGAGTCTTCAAAGTATCTCCATGTAGGCCTCTTTCGTTTTCTAGATCTTATCCTGTAAGTCTCTTCATCAATCCGTAAATGGTCCCATATGAATTTCTTTATTTCCTTGTATAGGGTATCTCCCTGGGCATTTATTATTTTGTATGCTGCCTGGGCTTCTGTAGTCAGAAGACGGAGGAGAAAAAAAGAGCACTTTTCCCTAGGCCAACTATAAGCCTTAGCAGCTCTTTTGAAGTATAACAATAAAGCATCTGGGTCTTCGCCCACAATATGCTTTTGTAAGTATAATGTGGAAGTAGAACCAAGCCAGAAGTCAATTGAAACTGATCTTTATTCAAATGGTCCAACTGTGACTAAACCGCATTCCAGAATATCTCTTTGTCCGCTTTGGTCGAGGACATTTGCCTCTCTAATACCCATTCTAATTTTCTCTGCCATTGTACTAATTGCTGTACCACTGTATCAATTATGTAACAATGGAAGGTTGTCTGCTTTCTTAACCATGGGTTGGTTGGCATGCGATTGACAACACAAGATAGTTGGGTTTTGGAAGTAGGTATTTATTTGGACAGTTATTTTAACCTTGGTGAAATTCTCAAGTCTTCTGTTTTCTGTTTTCCTTCCTTCTAGAATGGCCGGAAGTCTGGTCCACCGGCCCCCTCAAAACAAGGAAACAAGTCACAGGTAAGTCTCTTATACTTTTACCCAGAGTAAGGTTAATACAGTTGCCCTCATATTTCTCTGGATATACCGTCTCTTGTGGGGTTAGTGAGGTGTGAGGGGTTTGATTTCTCTATAGTCGTGGAAGCCAAATAAAAGATAGTGCCCAAATGAGAGTAAAAAAAAAGAGAAACAAAAATGGAATAGAAGGAATCCTCTTCTTTTAACATGCACCTGGTCTTTCTTACAAACTGTGTGGTCCTTTTAGTCTTTTATGGATCAGCTCAATTTCCAACCAGGTTGAGTGAGTAAGAGGGGTGGTTAAAGGTAGTGCTCCAGACTGGGATAAATCACCAGCTCCTTTTAGGCTCAGAAGAGATTTCCAATCTTAACCGTGGATTAGCAGTTTTAGGACAAGTGTAGGAGTTTCATGTAGCATGTGAAACCGGATAAAAGATTAAATAAAAACCTACCTGTAATTTATGACACTCCATCTCCCTCCTCCGTTGATAATGAATTTCTAATGTTGGCATTATCTTAGGCACCAATTAGACCCTTGTGTGGCCGATCCATCCACTTGTACTGGAATACAACCGTTCACGATCCTGGGTGAGCCACGCTCCTCCTGGTGCGTGGCTGTGTGAAGCATCCTGCCAGTGTCCCTCCTACCATTAAGAGATTCCCCCCATCAGCGTCTTCATTCCCCTGGGGTCCGTACAGCTTGTCCACTCTCAGGTGTTCTCCCATTGTAGTGTAGTCCTCAGCATCCACACCCTTTTGGTCTCTAGGTACTCGATTTAAAGGGCCTTGGGTAAGCAGTATCGGTGAAAGACTTATCCACTTCCCGTCTTGTTCTAGTAATCAAGATAGGATTTCTTGTTGTCCCTTCAAATGATGCCTGACGTTTTCCTTCCTCTATTTCTGTGATATCCTTGAAGGCCTGAAAAAATAAAAGGGTTTTGTGATTTGGTTTTTCAGGGGGAGCGCCGGGCACGGGCCAGGACACGTCAACCGGTAAGTCCTTAGTGTTCAGCCCTTAACCCCCTCCATTCTGACACTACTGTAGAGTATATTTGCATCCACTGTACTGGTGTACAGTGGAGTACTATAGACTGGAGTGTTGTACAGTGTAGGAGCATGTATTGGAATATCGTACATTGAAATAGCATACAGTTGAGTGGCACACAGTAGACTCAGGTACAGTGAAGTGGCGAAAAGTGGAATAGCGTGCACTGGAGTGGGATACAGTGGAGTACCATAAGGTGGATTGGCGTACAGTTTAGTTCTGTACAGTGGGCTTACGTAAAGTACGTAAAATGGCGAATCTCCAAACAGGGGTATAACTGAGCTCCAGTTCCTCCGTCTCTCAGGCTCCAAGGCTGCAGTAGGCCCGTCACTACTCCAGGCCCTACATGTAGGCGTACACTCCCCCATTCTCCCTGTTGAGGCCTGCAGATGGGGGAGACTCGCACAAACCAGCCGAGCAGAGCTTGCTCTGTCACTGTCCTCTCACCGCCAGTACACATAGTCCCTAAAGCTCTTAACTGATGAAGAGGGTGTCCCCTTCAGGGAGCTGTGATAGCCCCCAGGCCTCATATGTGGCTTCTGCAGGTGTGCTAGCTCTAGGCCAGATTCAGGCCTCCTCCGTCCGCAGCTCCGGCCCAGCCGCCACCGCACTCCGGCTAACAGACTCCTCCCGTGCTCCTGCTCTGATGACGAGCGCCAGCTGACCCCACTGGCCGAAGCCCTGCCAGTCGGAGGCCCCACTGTGCACCCGCCTCAGGGCAGCCCTGCGCCTACCGGATACCCAGCTGCGTGTGGCTCGCCAGGTCCCTTCACCTCCCAAGGATCTGGCCGCTCGCCTCCGTTCCTTCCGCGGCACACTCTGCACCAACTCACTTGCGGCACCTCTCACCTTCACCGCCAGCCCGAAAAGCCGCTACCACCTCGCTGTCGGGGACACATGATTCTGCCGTCCTCACCAACACAGTCCAGGCCCGGCTGCGATTTTCACCTCTGTGGCCACGTGGATTCCTCTCTCGCCCTCCCACTGGTCACTCAGCTCCACCGGAGCGGTATCGGCAGGACTCAGAGTCCAGGAGCAAACTTCCCCTCAATACCAAGCTGTTGGCTGGAGGCAGCGCTGGTCCTGGCCAAGTCGGGTGCCTGGGAGCAGGGAGACGATGTGGAGCACGTCTTACCAGCTTTCCATCTTGGCCACGCCCCCAGCCATATAGTTTTAATCACAATTGTATGGTCAGCGTTTTGTTAACTTATGGGTTAGGGTGTTACATATAATTAGGTATTAAGTTTTATTGTTATTAACTACCTATTACCACTTTGTCAGTTGTAATAGGTTACCTTTTTTGTTTACAAATGTGTAGATATTATCGACCTATGGATTTTTGTGTATTTTCTTCTTTAGTAATGTTGGGCCCATTTGCGGATTATCAGTGAAATTTAACGTACTTGTTCCACCGGTTTATTGTGGAAGTTGTAAAAGATTTGTATGGTTTGGTCAAGGGGATCCAATAAAATGAGTGTCCCAAAACGTGCGTAATTACAAATTATTTCACATACACTTTTGTATTTTCCGTTCCGCGGAAACCGCCAGTTACATTTTGTTACAATGTGGCAGGATTACATATTATAGTGCCCACATGAAAGTTTGTGTAGGTAAGGTAAGTAGTGTAACTAATTTATAAGTTTTAGGGTATTTATAGTTAGTGATATCTGTTGTGTTTTTTAGTGAAATATGGAGGTATTGCGAGAGAGTACCACAGTCCATTATGATTACAAGTCATTAGCTGTTTGTGTAATCTTTGCCTTTAGAAAAGTTAAACGCAGCTATGTTTTTGGGTACACTTTGCCCATTTTCTTTGTTACGCCTTCAGATGTAGGTAAGTATTCTTGGGGTGGTATTTTTGCCCTAACTGTTACCACTTTAGTGTAAAATATTCAAATATTTCTATATATTTTAAAAGAAACAGAGAGCACGGTGGTACCGTGGTACCCTAAAAACATTTTGTACGGTTAACATTTTTTTTTCTATAAATGTTTATAGCAATGTACTCTAAGCTGTGTTTTTCTGTAAAGTAGCAGGGTAATTTTTATTAATTAGCGCGCTACTCCACACACAATTTTACACTTTTTTTAATGTATTTAAATATGCAAAAAAAATAAAATACACTTTAGCACATTGTATTTATAAAATATAGGGCTAGATGTAGGTAATTCTAATTTACCGACTCATAAATACCGATTTTTACCGATTCGGTATTTATGAATCGGTAAATTAGAAGGAGGCAGATGTAGGTAAATCAAAAATCTGATTTACCGAATCTGTAACATTCGGTATTTACTGATTCGGTAAATACTGAATCGGTATTGCCCATTGATTCCTATGGGCCTTGAAGCCCATGGGAATCAATGGGCAATACCGATTCGGTATTTACCGAATCGGTAAATATCGAATCCTGCAAGGGTGCAGGGGGTGTAACTTTGACACCCTCTAGCACCCCAAGTACAGGCTTGTGTGCCATGTGGCACACTGACATGCCCTAAGGGCATGTCTGTGTGTCACATTGCACATGCACACCTGAATTCGGTATTTTACCACCCAATAGGATTGGGTGGTAAAATACCGACTCTTAAGGGCCTGTGGCACTCTTAGGAGTGCCACCTACATATGGTTTTACCGAATCGGTAAATATACAGATTCGGTATTTTACCGATTCTGTAAATTTACCGATTCGGTAAATTTCCAGAATCGGTAAAATATAGGCCCCCTACATATGAAAACCCTAATACCGGTCGGTAACGGACGAATTCGGCCGTTACCGACCGGTATTAGGGCTCCTACATCTGGCCCATAGTGCCTTATTATTTGCAATTTTTTTTAAATATTTTTTTACGGTACTTCGGTACTTCCGATTAAAGAAAATGTATATATTTAAACTTATACATATTTTTCTCTACCTATTACCCCTTTCCTAAAGTGGTAATAGGTATGGAAAAATACCAAACCTAATACTTACCTACATTGAATGGTGTAATGCAGAGCACAGGGAAACTTGAACTGAAAACAACATGGCTGCCATCAACTTTTGTAAAGGCAGTCATTAGCCAAACAGCTAATGACCTGTTATCGCTATATACCTGGAGAGTACTGCGGTACTACCGTGGCCACAGGTATAGCTAAATTTAAAACACTTACAACTTAACAAATACTTACCCTACTTACCTCCAGTACTCACAATATCATCTGAATACCATACGATATAATCCTTCCAAATGTTGTGAAAATAAGATTGACAGTTTTCCTGCTACGTGAAATACAAACGTACATGTAAAATGCATTGGATTTTACAACCATTTTGGAATCCCCATTTTTCTTTGCACCCCCTTGATGAAACACAATGAAAGCTTCAGGACTTCCAGAATAACACGGGGCAGTAGTTCTGCAAAGTTTCACGGATGTCCGTCAAACGGATGCAAAGAGATTAAGGGACAGAAATCTCTATCTCCAGTCACCCTAACTATAACTACAGAATGGCTACTGCTACTGTGTAAAACCTTAACTAGGGGTACCTCTGTCTGTAACAACAACCAATCAGTGTTGATGGGACATGTCTACTGTTGCTGATTGTTAGAGAAGAAATAGTTGACAAAAATAGCTTTTTTTGCATTTGGTGGTCTCTTTAATGTTTTCAACAAGTTTTAGAACTATCTAATGTTTCCCTTTTTACCTAAAAATTAGAATAACAAATTATTTTCAAAACAAGTGTGGAATTAGCATTCACTTTTATTGTTAATAAAAGGATAAGTTTCCATAATATGCAATGCTGTATTAGTGTTCCACAAATGCAGTATAATACACTTACAACATGCTCAGCACTGATTAAATATGGACCTGACTTTGCGGAAATGAGAGCACCACCACACTTGATTAGGTCATAGCGACTAAAATTGCACCTGAGAAACTTTTATTAGTTTGCATAGTTTTGTCTTTCACTGAGAACACTTTCTGACTTTTTTTTTACCATTAGAGTTTGCCTCCAACTGCAGTTGATAGTGAAATGGCGATGAGACGCATGATAAGCAGCAGTTCCTCCTCTAAGATACTGCTTATATACAAAATAAATGAAACAATGTTTCTCAGTTCAGTGAAGGTTAAGTGCAGTTGCAGCCGGCACAGTTAAGTGCAATGGATCGGGGTAGGGCGCATGGGGGGGAAGTCGACAGAATGGGTATTATTTATTTATTTAATTATACATATACCGTAGTCTGTCAACTCCGCCCCCGCACACCTTGCTTGCACCCACTCATCCCCTCCTCATTTACCAGTGCCTGTTGCTGCTGGTTAAGTGGACTAGCGAGGATTTTCTAAAACCTGAGTTCAACAACAATATTGCTCATCTTGTTACGTTTTGCCACCAGAAAGTCCAATCAATGTCATCCGTGTTAATTTTTGCCGGCTACAATGTTCAAAGACTCTAATTCCTTTAGCCTCATATAACATACTTTATCGCCAGTTTGTATATGATAGTAATGTAAACTTTTCCCAGAATGTCATGGCTTGTTTCTGACGTGCTATTTTTAAAGACTATTTGTATGCCAAAACAAATCTTTAAGTGCTCATACATTTATCAATATCCCATCAGTGAGATTAATTCCTCGTTGTGGTATTGACATACCCAATCTCTTAAATGTATTGCATAGCCTTCACTCATGCCTCTATCACCAATGAAAAATAGTTTAAAAACATAAACAGAAAGTTGCACTGTTATAATGGATGTGTAATGCCGCTCACGAATAGACAGCTTGTACGTAAACATGATACAATATGTTAACATCGCTGGCTGTATACTGCCTGTAAGATCCTAAAAATGTACATGTATGTCTTTTGTCCTAAAAGTTTTAATAAAAACAAGTTAAAAAAAACAATGAGAAAGAGGTCAAGGGCCTCAAACACCCTGTAATTAACACAGATAAAACTGATCGATTTGTAAAATCAATGTGTAATATGAGGAGTATGCATTATTGTGTCTTTTTGTAAATGTTACGGGATTTTTATTTTATTTACTCCAGCGACCTATTTCTGATGTCCTTGTGCAGAAGCAAAATCCAACAGCTAAGAAAACATCAACTGAACAGGTTAGTATATTCCGACTGTTGATATATATCTGTGGAAAATGTAAATGTATCAAATTCGGAAGTGAGTCACTCATGCTTATCACACAAAGAGAAAGCCAGAGAAAAGTCGGAGAAAGACCTGGGCCCCATGTTAGATTCTTTATCGTCTGTACCTTCCATGTTTGCTAATGCACACATTTCAGAGCACACAGAGACTTACGTCTTGTGTAGTGACTCTGGTACATAGTAAAAACAATACCAGACTATTTCCCTTTGTCTGTATTTATACTTGATTTCAGGTAAGTACTTTCAGGGTATTTCTCCACAGAAACCAGAACCTTGCAGGTTCGCGAAAGTGATTATACAGAACGAGTTCATATCTGAGTTGAAAACCTTCAGACCCATTTAGAGAGTCATGAAAAATAAGTAACAGCACCATAAATTGGAGATAGGAACCCCACATATGGAAAAGCAAACACTACTTGGCAAGATGGTGGCTTAGCGAGTGCCAAATCCACTCACCTCCACACCGCTCAACGACTGGATACACCCATCCCGGCTATGGACCGTCGCTGCTCGAGAGAATCCTCACTGAGGAGCTAGAGACGACCAGCAGGACCGGCAGGAGTGCGTAAAGCCGGCAAGATCTTAGAGGCGAGGCAACAGAATCTCCCGGTACGGGATGCGAGAGACAATCATTTTTTCCTGGATCTGGCAGGCTTCCCGGCTGAGTGGAGATCGGCACCGGCCCGGTATCCGTGCACGCTGGCGATCCATCACTCGAATTCTGCTAGCAGGAAAACAGGAAAGCCCGGCAGAACTGACGATGGCTGCACGAGGAGGACGCGGCAGAGTGCGGACACACACACTCAGTGGGGCTCGCAAGGGGAGTGACCCAAAGATGGAATCAGAGGCCATGACAGAGAGCTACCGAAATGCCACCCGCACTGCCAGAGGCGCCAAAGTGGAAAAGGGGAAAGAGAAGCCAGACCCCCCCAGAGCAACAAAAAGAACAGCCTAAGAGGTATGTCGCAAGTTGGACTGGGGGGACAGAAGGAGAAAAAACAGTTGGTAATTTCAAACATGTTTCCCTCTCGGGAAGGTATCAAGGGATTGGGACACTCAGGGCTCTTACAAGCGGAAGATTCCGGGGCCATACAAGAGACTATACATGAGACTGTTCCGTCAGAGAGCCCCCTTTGCTCCCCTCTTGATCAATTCCTGGGGACATAGTGGAATGGAGGCCTTCATGGGGGTCCTGCACTGACCAAACCATAATAGGGAGCCCCGAGATCTCCCCTGCAAACCAGCAAAATGTGGCAGGCACTAACCTTGACGATTGCCCTGAAAAGAATAACCACATGGATTCCGAAGCAGGGACCAATGAAACCGCAATGAGCATAAAGTAAGTAATTACAGAAGCTGAGGTCGCGATCCCCCCAAAAATGACTAATGAGGCAGGGTATCTCTCCCCAGACTCTATGGAGAACTTCTACTCACTAAATGAGGACCCCGCTGAGTCGAACTCCGGGCTCTCTAGTGACAGTGGAGAGAGCGAAGGTGGCTTCCACGAGGACAAAAGAGCTCAGAAAAGACTGAAACGAGGGACAGACTCGAAGACAAAGCCAAGAGAAATATAGACAAAGAGAAGGAACTGCGTTGGGACTACTCGGCCACACAACTACTAGGTCCTGGCAGGTCTGGTGCAGAAGCAATAACACCCAAAGGGCTTCAACCCAGCCAGGGAGAGCAAAAAAGACCACCCGGCGAGACTCCTGAGCCATCACTATCAATGACTTTTCAATCTTTAAATATCTTCCAGGAAGAAATTAAAAACGAAAATCGCAAGGCGCGACTGGCCTAAAAAAAAACTTCAAGGTACCATGTGTAAAATAGGAAAAACCTGCACAGAAATAGCAGACAGATTGGGCATGGTTGACAAGCGCACAGAGGTCCTGGAAAAAACAGTGAAAGCACTAAAAGACCAATCTTTGTCTCAAGATTCTACTCTCAAGGATGTCATGTGGAAGCTGGAGTAGGCCGAGAATCATCAGCGGAGGAATAACCTAAGACTGCTGGGAATTCCTGAGAATGTCGAGGGTAGTGATGTAAGAGAATTCACCATCAAACTCTTGAAAAATTCCCTGCCAGAGTTGGCACGTGGGACTGGGATGAGGAGGTTCAGCGAGCACACCGATTTCCCTTATCAATGCCCAAAAGACAAACAAATGCACAAAGGTACCCTCGGGTGATCCTAATCTACTTTGGGAACTTTTTACTCCGGCAAGCCGTTTATGATCTGGCCAGACCTAACATGAAAAGGAAAGGGGAGAACTTTATGTACTTTGCCAAACCAGACTATGCACAAGCCACAGTAGAAAAAAGATGGAGACTCAGACAACTTATAACTAGGCATGGGCGTAAAATCCGTTCCGCTCGCGGATTTTGCGGATTTTCGGTAAATCCGCAATTCGCGAACTCTCGCGGATTTACCGAAAATCCGCAAATCCGCGCGCGGCGGATTTTTTGCTTGTGTTCGCACTGCTCGCGTGCGCGTAAGTAAGTTCGCACGCGATTTCTCTCGCGAACTGGTGCAAACTTGTATTCGCAAGGCGCTCATTCCGCGAGACTACACATAGCGGGCGGAACTGGCGACCCGACAGGTAAGTTTGCAATTTGCGAAATTGTACGAAACCTTCGCGAACTTGCAGAAACCTGTGCGAACACAAAAAAAATCCGCAAAATCCACGAGAATTCACAGATTTTGCGGATTTTCGCAATCCACAAATCCGCAAATTTGCGGATTGCGAATCCGCAAAATCCGCCCATGCCTACTTATAACCCCCTTCCAAAAACCGGAACCTCAGCTTTCTTGCAAAACCCAGCCAAACTAAAGATTATCTACCAAGGGCGAAACTTCTTCTTCAGCTCAGAAATACGAGCACAGAAACGGCTCGATGAGATTATGGCGGGGGAGAAGAGGCCCATCTAGGCTCGATAAAGTTAATATATTCAGACTATAAAAACCTGGGGGGAGGGTGTGTTTGTGGCTCACCGTAAAAATACTGTCATAACAACAACAACATAAAAAAGAGAATGAAAAGAGTGCAATAGCAGAGAGGGGTGAAAGGGAAAAAAAGGATCATGGGTCCGGTTGTTCGAGCACTATATAAGAGGTAGTCACAGGGTGTGAATGTCGTGGTGGTGGGAGGTGGGGGAGGGGCGATGCAGACACTATCATACAGGCTCAGGATTGAGCCTGACTGCCACATGAGGGGATGGGGGGCGGAGGGGGGAGCACACAGGCACCAGGTGAAACTGGAAATCATAGTCAGATGAAGGCAGAACTTTAAGAAAATGGCACAGCAATGGTTTAGATTTTCAGATGGGAATCAAAGCTATAGGATTACATTTGGTTTAAGGATGAATCAGAACTACGCAGTTAATGGCTAAACTAAGGGTTTTGTCGGTTAATATTTGTGGCCTTAACCACCTGAAAAAGAGACAGAGGGTGGCAGTCGGTCTCAGGGCAATGGGTCCTAACATCATATGTATCCAAGAGACACACGTGGAAGGGTCGCAGCAACAACTTTTGGAAAACCTTGGATACAGGCTGATCATATCCACAACGCAGGCAACCAAGACAGGGGGGGTAGCCATTCTGGCTAGATCTGCAGCTGACAAATTAGGGCGGTTGGCAATCCAGAGTGCCAGTATGGTCAGGGAAAGAAAGCCACTATATGCTCCAATATGGGACGATAACCGATGATACAGAGTTACTGGGATTTATATCAAACAAACTGGCACACTGGCCGCCCCCCTTTATTGTGTGTGGCGACTTTAACCTGGATTTACCCTCTGACTGACGGTTGGGGTCTGATTTCACGTATAAAGGAAGGAAACCCAGAGTATTCAGAATACTCCAAGAACTATGCCCCCCACATGGGCTAGGGGACTGCTGGCAGGCAAAACACCCCAACAATCCTGGATTTACGTTCTTTTCCCACCCACACTCTAAATTGGCCAGGCTGGATTATATGTTCATTTCTCATACTATTTTATCAAAATGCCTAATAGACAGACTACCTCGGGGCTTATCAGACCACAATCCACTGATTTTAACCATCGACATTGAAGGGCCGCAATATAATCATATTAACTGGACATTTGAGAGGGCCTTACTCTTAAACGAAAAATATTGTCAATGTATAAATAGGTGGATACCGTAGTTCCTTGAGAATAATATGGGTATCGCACCTATCGAAGTAATTTGGCAAAACTAAAAATGAAAACATTACAGGGAAAGCTGGTAGAAGCAGAGGAAGATCTCATGAGGGCTGTACAAGAGGGGCAGAATATCGAAGAGGCACTGGGAATAGTGGCTGTCGCAAGAAAAAAAGTGGTAGATATATTTACAGAAAAAGCGGTCGATAAGGCCACAGTGAATAGGGAAAAAATATATGAACTAAGTGAGCAAGTAGGGCATCACCTTGCGGTTCGAGTGAGACAACAAAATATGGCAAACACGATTAAAGAAAAAACTATCCCAAAAAAGGACTCAAACAAGACCCCGTAGAGATAAGAACAGCGTTTCAAAATTACTACCAAGACCTATACAAGGAATCTAATAAATATCAAGATAAGATTGAAGAGTATTTAGACCAGACTATAGTATCTCGTCTCTCAGAGGAAGATCAAGAAAGCTTAGCAATAACACTGCAGTGGGTAGAAATATTGTTATCAATTACCAACTTAGCCCCCGGAAAAGTAGCTGGGTTGGATGGGATACCGGTCAAATTTTACTTCAAATTTCATAAACCTTTGAAGGCAATCCTAACAGCGCTAATAACACATATTTTCTTAGATGGGCAGTGTTAGACCTGACTGCTTCTGGGGACACTCTAACCATTATTATTTATTTTTGTCCCCCTTAGCCTCCCAGAGTTTCTATTTTTATTTTTACATATGTCCATCAGGAATTTTTTAATGCTGTCAGGGGGCTAGGTGTTTCTTGGCGATGACGCCATTTTTCCCTCATAACCTGTGAGGCCTAGTCAACTCCAGAAACCTAAAATGGTGTCCACCAACTGCCATAACGGACACTACTGGAGGACAGGTCCATAGGATAACATTAGGGAACTTTCTAGAATTGACTAGAGACTTCTGCAGGTCTCAGGCCACCCTATATAAGGCCAGTGACCAGCAGCCATTTTGTGCTGACCCAAGAGTGGAGGAGTGAGGCAGTGGTGAGAGGAGGTGGACACACTGAGAGCAGCTAGTTTGTCTCTGAGGCTGACAGTTTCTTCAGAGGGTTGTTCCCCCTTCAACCTTTGACCAATCCCTCTCAAAACATCAACTGCTGATAAGGAAATTAAGCTACTTGAGAAGGAAGACCCTTCTAAATCGGAGCCCCGGTGAACCCTCTCAGAACATTCTTAACAGAGGGGTTCCCTGACTTCCCATACCCAGCGCTGCGCTTACCAGTGTTGTAGAGCAGCTGTGGTGAAGGCGGGTGTCTGTGGCACCCTAGCAACCTGAAGAGCGAGGGCGCCGTGTGTGCACATCCTTCCTGAGAAGCCGGAGTGGGAAGTGACTGAGGAGGAGCAGCGGCGCTGCTACGATCGGCTGTGGGACCCCGGGGGCACCGGCCGCGTCAATCGGAGAAGGAAGCGCTACCGCGCATGTCTTGAGCGCGAACGCTTCTGTGGAGGCAGGAGGGGCCTAGGGTCGGGCAGGCCCAGAAGAGCAGCGTCCTTCCTTTGAGCGAGTGCGGAGGCGGGAGAAGAGCGAGCGCTTCCGCGCATGCCCGGCGGAGAAGTGCCATATGAGGAAAAGCCATCGCGACAGCAGAGGAGCGCCGCGTCGGAGCTCCAGGAGATCGACCCCTCTCAGAGGAGGCAGAAGCGCCACAGCGGACGTTGCGGAAGGGAGCCTTGGGGCCGGGAAAGCCTTCCCTGTCCTCCCCCAACAGCCGTCTGCTGCCAGGCTCCATCGCGTGTAGAGGACACACCCGCGACACGCCTACAAACCTTCAAGTAAGCCGGGTAGTGTGGGAGCGGGAGGCGGCAGCACCGAGTGAAGGAAGCAGGACAGTGGGGCTACGACCCACGCAAGTGACTGAACAGTCCAGGGAAGCCTGACTTCAGGAAGCGGGCTAGTGACTGCCTAATCCAAATTAAAGTACCCAATAATTGGCCCAGAGAAGAGAGGTGAAAGCTGTGCAGGGAACCACAGGGTTCCTGGGTAAAAACCCTTACAGAATTTTGGTAACAGAGGGAGTAGATCCTCTACCAGATAGGTGTGCCTGTAAATTAGCTAGAGGGGAGCCTTGCTAATACTATTGTGTCTTCCCTTTTAGTTACATAACTGGTGGGTTATGCTGTGAAGATCTACAACCAGGTCACTCTGTTGAGTTGAGCAGTTACTTAAGAGCTGTGGGGTAATGTACTTGCTAATGAGTATTTAAAAACGTATTGAACTGTCAGACTGCCTTTTCCTTTCTGTAAATTTATAGTGGTGAAGTATATTGTGACCTGAATAGCCATTGACCCCAACTGTACCCTTGATTCTTAAAATCTGACCAGGAAAAATATTGAAGTGTGATCTGAATTTCATGAACAAGGTGTAACTTGATTGTGTTTTATACCTGTCTAAAAGTATAACTAGAAAAGCATATTATTTTTATAAAAGGTAACGGTATTTTTCCAAACAGTGGTGTTGTGTTTTTATTTTAGTGGTTCAGCGCTGAGTTACTGTGAGTGAGACTTGTAAGTACTTAACCAACGTCTTGAGTTAGCTGTAGCCACTACTATGCCAAGCTACCTTATGTAGACTTGGGTAATCTAGGTCCAACATAATTGGTGTTTCAGCGGTGGGATCTCGGATTTGTACTTACACTCACTTATTAGTAACGCAGTGCCAACCACGAGACCTCACCTGGAGTTTTCTCCCTGCGGCCCTCCTAATTTAAATTTTGATTTTTCTAAATTGACTTCTGGCGGTGGGTGGAGGTTGACCCCAGGTCACTTTGTGGATTTCTCCTGTGTAGCAGTTTATACTCCAAATAGAAATGGAGATAAATATGGAAGAGCTGGAAAATTATACTGTGACCCAATTGAAGGAATGGTGTCAGCAGCAGGGGGTGTTTTTCAAGAAAGGCGCCAGGAAAGTTGAGCTGCTGACCAGTATCCGGGCATGGGTAGGGGCTCATTCCGGGGAGGAGGTAGATCTTGAGGGGAGTGACAAGGACACTGTCCTGGAGACCGCAACACTGTACCAGTCGGGAGGGGAGAACCTTGTAACAGGTCCTAGGACACCTTCCAGAGTGGGCAGTAGTGTCTCAGAGAGGGGCCTGACCGACGCCGAGTTAGAAGATAGGAGGGAGGAGAGGAGGATGAGAATAGAACTAGCCAGGATGGACATGGTGAGGGAGGAAAAGAGGTTGGAGCATGAGCGGACCATCAAAGAGATGGATTTACAAGCCCTAAATCTACGAACCCCCAAACCAGAGAATGGTGGCAGCGATATCCAGACCAACACCAGAGAACCCAGACCGTACCTACCAAAAGATATTATGGCATGCTATGTACCCAGTGATGACATTGCCAAATGGCTAGCCGCCTACGAGGTCTCACTGAGGGCCCATGGGATTCTGGAAGTCCACTGGGGAGGTGGGTTATATAAATACATGCCCCCCACTGGCAGGGATACTTTGTTGGCCCTTGATCAGAGTGAACAGACCTACTACCCGGCTATGAAGTCAGCGCTGCTCAGGAAGTTTGGGTTGACCCCTGAGAAATATAGGCAAAAGTTCCGGGGCAGCTACAAGCTAGGCACGCAAAACTGGGTAGATTTTTTGGACTACTCCAGGAAGGCCCTGGAGGGTTGGGTAAGAGGCAGCGAAGTAGGAGACTATGAGGGACTATATGACCTCATACTCAAGGAACACCTACTCGAGAAGTGTCTTCCCGAACTAAGACAGCATCTGGTGGACAGCAAGCTGACCAGCCCCAGGAAGCTTGCTGAGGAGGCGGACATCTGGGTTAGTACCCGGGTGTCGACTAAGGGGACTGGAGGGGATTCCCAGAAGCATGGACAGGGCGCCCCCCAGAAGAAAGAGGGAGGGGAAACTAAGAGGGAGTTCTCAAAAGGGCCACAAAATACTTCGCAAGGAAGGGGCAGAGGATTCATCTCTAAGAGTAACCCCCCTCGCAACCCTACCCCTGGCCAAAGCCAGCAGCCAAGGGTTGTTCATTGTTTTGAGTGTGGTGGTGTGGGACACTATAAAGGAGATGTGAGATGCCCAAAAAGACCACCCCCTCCCACTGGAGGAAAAGCCCCGGGAATCACTAGTGTAGTGCTCGGGGAGGAGATGCCTTTGGTTAATGGGGGGGAGCGGGCGGGTGTCACTTTAGTGTCCCTGGGAGATAAGGAGATGGTTCCAAAGACCCAACTGCCCTCTAATACTACTAAGTATGAGCAGTGGGTCACCATCAATGGCCGTAGAGGGGAGGCTCTGAGAGACACAGGAGCCAGCATGACTATGGTAAGGAGTCAGCTGGTGTCTCCAGAGCAGGTCATCCCAGATGTACTCCATCCCGCCGTAATGGCTGACGGCAGATTGGGCCACTACCCTGTGGCTGAAGTTCCCTTTGAGTGGGGAGGGGTTGCAGGTCCACTTCGAGTTGCCGTAAGCCCTGCCGTGCCTGTTGACTGCCTGTTAGGGAATGATATGGAGCACAATGCTTGGAGGAGGGTGGAGTACCAGACTCACTCTGAGATGCTGGGACCCCCTGACTGGACTTGTGTCAGCACAAGGTCAGCGACTGCCCGAAGGGGGAGTTCACTTACGCTGGAGCCTGGAACAATGGCCCAGCCAGCTGCCAGAGAGGAGAAGGACAGGAGGCCGGAGGACCCTGCCTCGACATCTCCACCTCGTGAGACAGATGGACCACCTGCGGAGGTGGATCTGGAGTCCACAGGGGAGAATGTTGCTTCCCTGGAAACCCTACCCATCCCTACTGAATGACATGTGGAGGGAGGTCCTTCCCGGGAAGAATTCTGTGAAGCTCAGAAAGAGTGTCCTACTCTCGAGGGGCTGCGGCAACAGGCCAACGCCCAGGCAGCAGGAAACATTGAAGGGAGCTACCGGATTTACTGGGAGGATGGACTCCTCTACAGTGAGCCCAAGGCACCTGGCCATGGTTCAGCCAGAGCCTTGGTGGTCCCTCAATGCTTTAGAGCCTTTCTACTGGAACTGGCTCATGAGATACCATTGGCAGGACACCTAGGACAGGACAAGACCTTTGCCCGGCTTGTCCCCCACTTCTACTGGCCTCGAATGAAAGTGGCGTCCGATACATATTGTCGGACGTGTGTGTCTTGCCAAGCCAGTGGGAAAACAGGGGTGAAGCTAAAAGCTCCCCTGGAACCACTACCTGTCGTTAGCACCCCCTTTGAAAGGGTGGGCATCGACATTGTGGGGCCATTGGATCCACCAACTTCAGCTGGTCACCGGTTCATACTGGTTTTGGTGGATCATGCCACACGGTACCCAGAGGCAATACCTCTGAGGACCATCACTGCACCTGTGGTGGCAAGGGCCCTGATGGGGATCTTCACCCGGGTGGGTTTCCCCAAGGAGGTTGTGTCCGGCAGGGGGACTAACTTCCTTTCAGCGTACATGCGGGCTATGTGGAAGGAGTGTGGAGTTACCTATCGGTTTACCACTCCTTATCACCCACAAACCAATGGTCTTGTGGAAAGGTTTAACAAAACCTTGAAAGGTATGATACGGAATCTACCTGAGAGCCTGCGGAGGAAATGGGACGTCCTCCTACCCTGTCTCTTGTTTTCCTACAGGGAAGTGCCACAAAAGGGAGTGGGCTTCAGCCCCTTCGAACTTTTGTACGGGCACCCTGTACGGGGACCTCTCAGCCTGGTGAAAGACGGATGGGAACGGACTCCCAGGAAGCTTCCCCAGGACGTGGTGAGCTACATGCTGGCCTTCCGGAGCCAAATGGCTAAGTTGTGGAAGCAAGCTTCAGACAACTTGGAGGCCAGCCAAGCAGTTATGAAAGAGTGGTATGACCACAATGCTCACCCAGTGGAACTGGAGCCTGGACAGAAAGTGTGGGTGATGGAACCTGGAGAGCTAAATGCCCTCCAGGACCGCTGGACAGGCCCCTTTGAGGTTTTGGAGAAGAAGGGGAAGTCCACCTACTTGGTGGATCTTAAGACCCCGAGGCAGCCCCACAGGGTGCTGCATGCCAATCGCCTCAAGCCACATCATGAGAGGCCCGAGGTTGTCTTAATGATGGTAACCGATGGAGCAGAGGAAGAAGAAAGCGAACCTCTCCCTGATCTTCTCTCGTCCCAAGAAAAGGATGGGTCGGTGGAGGGAGTAATTCTCTCGCCATCCCTAACTCCTGAACAGCAGAGTGATTGCCGCCAGATCCTGGAGCAATTTTCTTCTCTGTTCTCCCTTGTCCCGGGTAGGACCCACCTGTGTACCCATGACGTGGACACAGGAGACAGCCCACCTGTGAAGTCTAAAATCTACCGGCTGTCGGACAAGGTGAAGGCCAGCATCAAGAGTGAAGTTGCCAAGATGCTGGAGCTAGGAGTGATTGAACCTTCTGGTAGCCCTTGGTCTAGCCCGGTGGTTTTGGTACCAAAAGCCGCCCCACCAGGCACCACACCTGAATTGAGATTCTGTGTGGACTACCGAGGCTTGAACTCAGTAACCAAAACTGATGCACATCCCATCCCACGGGCGGATGAGCTTATTGACCGGCTGGGAGCTGCTCAATACTTAAGTACCTTTGACCTAACTTCAGGGTACTGGCAGATTTCCCTTACCGAGGAGGCGAAGGAAAGGTCAGCCTTCTCTACACCTCAGGGACACTACCAATTTCGTGTGATGCCCTTTGGGCTCAAGAATGCCCCTGCCACTTTTCAGCGGCTGGTGAACAGGGTCCTTTCTGGAATGGAAGCTTTTTCTGCTGCATACCTGGACGACATTGCTGTCTTCAGTAGCAGCTGGGAGGACCATTTGCAGCATCTGCAAGCTGTTCTTCATGCCCTGCAACAGGCTGGCTTGACAGTCAAGGCCAGCAAGTGTCAGATCGGACAGGGGTCGGTGGTGTACCTAGGTCACTTGGTGGGCAGAGGGACGGTGCAGCCCCTCCAGGCAAAGATTGAGGCTATCATCGCCTGGGAGCCCCCCAAGACTCAAACAGAGGTCCGAGCCTTCCTGGGCCTCACTGGATACTACCGTCGCTTCGTGAAGGGGTATGGCACTATCGTGGCACCCCTCACTGAACTTACTTCCAAGAAGCAACCCCGACGGGTAGTCTGGACGGAGGCTTGCCAGCGAGCCTTCATGACCTTGAAACAAGCATTGTGTTCCGCTCCCATTCTCAAGGCCCCTGATTTTGCTAGAGAATTCATTGTCCAAACAGATGCGTCAGAACATGGCATTGGGGCAGTGTTATCGCAGCTAAATGATGAGGGCTTGGATCAACCAGTGGTCTTCCTGTCCAGGAGGCTACTCCCCAGGGAAAGGAGGTGGAGTACAATTGAGAGAGAAGCCTTTGCGGTGGTTTGGGCTCTGAAGAAGCTGCGGCCATACTTGTTTGGCTCGCACTTCCTAGTTCAGACTGACCACCGCCCCCTTCGTTGGTTGATGCAAATGAAGGGGGAGAATCCCAAGTTGCTGAGGTGGTCCATCTCCCTACAGGTAATGGACTTTAGGGTGGAACACCGACCTGGGACGGACCATGCCAATGCAGACGGTCTATCCAGGTATTTCCGCCTTAGTGATGAGGACTCCCAAGGGGTTGGGTAGTTCTCCCCACTTTCAGCTGGGGGGGACGCGTGTTAGACCTGACTGCTTCTGGGGAGACTCTAACCATTATTATTTATTTTTGTCCCCCTTAGCCTCCCAGAGTTTCTATTTTTATTTTTACATATGTCCATCAGGAATTTTTTAATGCTGTCAGGGGGCTAGGTGTTCCTTGGCGATGACGCCATTTTTCCCTCATAACCTGTGAGGCCTAGTCAGCCCCCTTGAAAATCTAGGGAACTCCAGAAACCTAAAATGGTGTCCACCAACTGCCATAACGGACACTACTGGAGGACAGGTCCATAGGATAACATTAGGGAACTTTCTAGAATTGACTAGAGACTTCTGCAGGTCTCAGGCCACCCTATATAAGGCCAGTGACCAGCAGCCATTTTGTGCTGACCCAAGAGTGGAGGAGTGAGGCAGTGGTGAGAGGAGGTGGACACACTGAGAGCAGCTAGTTTGTCTCTGAGGCTGACAGTTTCTTCAGAGGGTTGTTCCCTCTTCAACCTTTGACCAATCCCTCTCAAAACATCAACTGCTGATAAGGAAATTAAGCTACTTGAGAAGGAAGACCCTTCTAAATCGGAGCCCCGGTGAACCCTCTCAGAACATTCTTAACAGAGGGGTTCCCTGACTTCCCATACCCAGCGCTGCGCTTACCAGTGTTGTAGAGCAGCTGTGGTGAAGGCGGGTGTCTGTTGCACCCTAGCGACCTGAAGAGCGAGGGCGCCGTGTGTGCACATCCTTCCTAAGAAGCCGGAGTGGGAAGTGACTGAGGAGGAGCAGCGGCGCTGCTACGATCGGCTGTGGGACCCCGGGGGCACCGGCCGCGTCAATCGGAGAAGGAAGCGCTACCGCGCATGTCTTGAGCGCGAACGCTTCTGTGGAGGCAGGAGGGGCCTAGGGTCGGGCAGGCCCAGAAGAGCAGCGTCCTTCCTTTGAGCGAGTGCGGAGGCGGGAGAAGAGCGAGCGCTTCCGCGCATGCCCGGCGGAGAAGTGCCATCTGAGGAAAAGCCATCGCGACAGCAGAGGAGCGCCGCGTCGGAGCTCCAGGAGATCGACCCCCTCAGAGGAGGCAGAAGCGCCACAGCGGACGTTGCAGAAGGGAGCCTTGGGGCCGGGAAAGCCTTCCCTGTCCTCCCCCAACAGCCGTCTGCTGCCAGGCTCCATCGCGTGTAGAGGACACACCCGCGACACGCCTACAAACCTTCAAGTAAGCCGGGTAGTGTGGGAGCGGGAGGCGGCAGCACCGAGTGAAGGAAGCAGGACAGTGGGGCTACGACTCACGCAAGTGACTGAACAGTCCAGGGAAGCCTGACTTCTGGAAGCGGGCTAGTGACTGCCTAATCCAAATTAAAGTACCCAATAATTGGCCCAGAGAAGAGAGGTGAAAGCTGTGCAGGGAACCACAGGGTTCCTGGGTAAAAACCCTTATAGTGGTGAAGTATATTGTGACCTGAATAGCCATTGACCCCAACTGTACCCTTGATTCTTAAAATCTGACCAGGAAAAATATTGAAGTGTGATCTGAATTTCATGAACAAGGTGTAACTTGATTGTGTTTTATACCTGTCTAAAAGTATAACAAGAAAAGCATATTATTTTTATAAAAGGTAACGGTATTTTTCCAAACAGTGGTGTTGTGTTTTTATTTTAGTGGTTCAGCGCTGACTTACTGTGAGTGAGACTTGTAAGTACTTAACCAACGCCTTGAGTTAGCTGTAGCCACTACTATGCCAAGCTACCTTATGTAGACTTGGGTAATCTAGGTCCAACAGGCAGCCACCGGGTTCATGGGCCCGGGCAAAAATTATTGTATTTCCCCCAAAAAAACAAAGACCCAGCAGAGTTGGGATCCTACTGCCTGATCACATTGATAAACTGTGATTCCAAAATGTATTCAAAACTATTGGCTACCAGATTGGCGCAAGTTATGCACACATTTATTTATTTATTTATTTGATTTATATAGCGCGTAATCACCCCGGGGTCTCTAAGCGCTTTACCAGGTATATACCAATCAAATTCTACAGCCGATCATCAAATTACAGCACACCTCATGCTTGCTGGAAAAGCACTGTTTTTAGTTTTTTTCGAAAAGGCAACAAGTTGGATTCTTTGCGCAGTTCGGTTGGTAAACTATTCCAGACAGCTGGAAAGATGTTAGAAAAAGCACGACCACCCAGGGTGGATAATCTGAAACGCGGTTGAGTTAGCAGGGTAGCATCTGAAGAACGCAGCCCTCTACCAGGTTTGTATAGGGCCAAACGGGCTTTAATGTAGCTTGGCGCCTTTCCATACAGGACTTTGTGCGTAATGCAAAGCCCTTTGAACAAAACCCTCTGTTTGACCGGTAACCAGTGGAGTTCACGCAATAGAGGAGAAGCATGCGTTCTCCGAGGTTTATTGAAAATCAATCTTGCAGCATCGTTCATAACAATTTGCAGACGGTTCAGATGTTTTTGAGGGAGCCCTGCATATAATGAGTTGCCATAGTCCATCCTGGCTAGGATCATGGCAGAAACAGCGCGTCTTAGGGTGGCAAAGGACAAGAGTGAGGAAATTTTCCTTAGTTGTCGAAGGAGGCCTACACACGTGCCCACCACCCCCGAGACTTGCTTTTGCATCGTCAGACTCCCATCCAAGGAAATGCCCAGGCTTTTCACTACTGCTGCAGGTTCTGGTGGCGCTCCTAGTTCTAATGGCCAGAACTGATCGTTCCAGGGGTTGCCCATGATGGTAATTGGCAACACCTCGGTCTTGTCTGGATTGATTTTCAAAGAGTTCAGAGACATCCAATTAGCTGTGTATCTTCTGCATTCTTGCGTGTGCACCCGGACAATCCTCCATTTGGATGATAATTTGGGTGTCGTCAGCATAGTTGTAGATTTGACAGTCCATCTGGTTAAGAGCCGAAATCAGGGGTTGTAAATAAACATTAAATAGAAGAGGGGAAAGGGCTGAGCCCTGTGGTACACCACAGGTAATCGGCACTGTGGTTGAGGATAAGTCCGCCAGTTGAACTCTCTGAGTTCTCCCTTGGAGAAAAGAGGAGAGCCAGACAAGTGCTGTGCCCTGGATGCCTAAGTCCCTCAACCGCAGCAACAATTGACTATGACAAACGGTGTCAAAAGCCGCGGAGAGGTCTAATAGCACCAGGGCCCCAGGGAGTTTCTTGTCAGCTCTATTCCTTAACTCATCCAGGATGGATAGCATCACTAACTCCGTGCTATGATGCTCACGGAACCCAGCCTGGTTTTGCTTTAGTAAGACATTTTTCTCCAGATGGTCCGAGAGATACGTAAGGACATGCTGCTCCAGAACTTTGGCCAAGAATGGTAACTGAGAAATAGGCCTAAAGTTCTTTAGATTCTTAACGTCCGCCCCAGTTTTTTTCAGCAGGGGGATCAACCCTGCCTCCTTAAAGGAGGATGGAACCAGTCCTATTTGTAGAGAGTTATTGAGGAGAGTCAAAACATCTTCCTCAATACCTGGCATGGCTAACTTAAAGACCTCCGGGGGACAAGGGTCGGCCCGGGAGCCAGATTTAACCCGCCCCACAAGATTTGACAGTCTGTCCGTCGTAATCAAGGGCAGAGTGACCAAGGGGTTATCAACTGGACGAATGACTGGGACAGTCTGTAGAGGACAGTCCAAAATTGGGGTAGCAGCAATTTCTGATAAGAGGTCTTTAATCTTAGTGGAGAAATAGTCCTGAAATTTTTGGCAGTCTTCTTGCTTAAACTCAGGACTCTGCTCCTTATTTTTCCTGAGTTCCGTAAGGACCTTAAAAATTTCTTTCTGTGGGTCCGAAGCTCTAGAAATCCTGTCCTCATAGAACTCAGCTTTCCTTACCAAAATAGCATGCTTATAGGAAGCGAGCTCCTGTATGTAAAGACTCCTTGCGTTGAGGCTGTAGTCCTTCCGCCATGCTCTCTCAGATTTACGTAGAGCCCTCTTTTTTCCCTAAGGAATTCATTGTACCACGGGGCCCCAGCTCCTCTATCTACCATCTTCATCCTTCGAGCTGGTGCCACGAGATCCACTACCCTTTTCAGTTTATCTGTTAAGTCATTACAGATAATTTCTGGATTATCTTCCATCTTATTTATCTTATTTATATCACCGCGCCAACATGGCTTCATCCCGGGAATGCCCACCACTGACCATGTTCAGGGGGTCATCACACTCTTTGACATGGCAGGAGATCCTATGGCCCTTATATTATTAGACGCTGAGAAGGTGTTCGATAGGGTCTCCTGGCAGTACCTATGGACGGCTATGTCAAAGAGTGGGATCGGAGAGCAATTTATCAAGGCCACCCGTATGTTATACACAAACGTCAAAGCTGTGGTTATGATAAATGGAGAGATGTCTGGGAAAATCAGCGTAACCAGAGGGACAACACAGGGGTTTCCTTGCTCTCCCTTATTATTTGCAATCTTTATTAACCCTTTCATTCTTAGACTAGAATCCAATTTGGCTATTTCACCAATTAAAACCGTAAATGGCGAGACCAAGACCTTAGCCTACGCAGATGACATAGCCATAGTCACAGGGGATCCCGGGGAAGCAATGAAAGCTAAGAAAGAAGAAGCTAGACAATTTGGGGAAATTTCAGGATACAAGCTAAACCAGGGCAAAACCCAGATAGTTGTCAATAGCAAAGTCATCTACCAGGAAGACCGGCTAGTTGAAAGCGCCACGTATTTAGGAGTACATATAACCTCCGATCTAGATAACCTGGTTAAAATTAACATGGAACCACTTATGAAACAAACGGAAAAAACTGCATAGAATACATAATCTACACTTGACTCTGGTGGGTCGATGTAATGCCATTAAAATGTCACATTTTCCTAAATGTTTATACTCTTTTAGGACCATATGTTTAGATTTTGCCCCACAAATATTCAAAGACTTAGACAACTTATTTTCTTGATTTATATTAACCCTGGGCGTAGTAGGCGTAGTGGGGCTACGCGAAGCTACGCGAAGTGGGCGAGTAACTACGCCCACCTACCCCCTTCGCGTAGCCCCACTACGCGACGCCTGCCCCCTCTCCATCATACCTAATTCGGGTTACATAGTCTTAGAAAAGTAAATAAAAAGCACTTACCTTGTCCGCCGCATCCCGGGGCTCCCTCTTCTAATCACGCCGCCGTCTTGGATACCAATGCACATGTGCGGGCATGTGCGAGCGGCCGCTTTTTATTCACTTTTCTAAGACTATGTAACCCAAATTAGGTATGTAGGGGAGGGTGGGAGGGAGGCTGGTGACAGGCAACTTCGCTACGCCCAAGGAATGGGCGTAGTGTTGCCTGCTACGCCTATTTTGCAAAGGGCGAAGTAGGCAACACTACGCCCACTCCGTGGGCGTAGCGAAGTACTTCGCCCAGGGTTAATTTATATGGGGTTACAAAAGGCCACGTAGAGCACTTAGATACATTGCACTCCCAAAAGACAGAGGTGGCCTCGCACTACCCAACCTTAAAGTTTATTGGTGGGCTACGATATTAAAATATAGCAATATATTGCTAAGCCCGAATAGGAACACCTGGCTAGAGGGGGTGATCCCAACACCGCAGCAACTCATCCTAGGCAATGAAGCTAGTGAACATCTTTGGTGATTAACATATAATTGCTACTTCAAAAAAGTGCAGTTTAAAACTCTTAAGGGTGTATACTTGGCATGGAATAACGTACGCAAACTCCTGGGTATCGGGAGATTCTCCTATTATACAGTCCTATCTGGGAAAAACAACCTCCCAGAGACCTTTAACGATACATGTATGAAAAAGTGGCAGAGGGCAGGGATTGCCCGGTGTGGCAACTTTTACTCTACTACAGGGTTTAAGTCATTTGAAGAGCTAAAAGGGAATTCGGGCTAGACCAAAGACACTTCTTTAAGTTTCTACAAATCAAAGACTTCTTATTGAAAAAAGGGGGTGGCTGATCTGAATTTCAAAGAAATCAGATAATTGAAATAATCAGCCAAAGCTTGACAGTTAATATTGGGGTAATCTATGATAACCTGACTTCCGCACTTCCGGATGATATGGAAAAATTTACTGTAAAATGACAAGATAAATTGGAGGTGGCAGAGGGGAAAAGTGAGAGGTCCTATCGAATTATCCCAGTCATGGTTAATGTCGGCTAACCTACAAGCCCAATATTATAAAACCTATTTCCAGCTATATTATACCCCAAATAAGATTGCCAAGTGGGGCACGGGCAGAGGCACGGAATACCCACGTTGTCGGCTGTATGAAGCAGACATTGTACAGATATTCGCCACATGTGACACCTTGGGCACAATTCGTAGGGAAATATCCACCTTTCTATCCGAAATCTTTAAGTCAAGAATTTAAATTATAACGGGAGAAATAGTGCTAGGACTGCACGGAGATATTCGTCCAAAAGGAATGCAAGGGCTTATATTTATTTCTATGGCAGTCTTTAGAATATGCTTGGCTGCAGCCTGGCTAGATCCTAACCTTCCCGCCTTCCAACAATGGCGGTGCGAGACTCCTGGCCACATAAAACCTAGATATGGCTATTTATCGCAGGAAGGGTAGGAGAAAAAAAAAATGGGACTATTCCTTGATATCATCAACAGAAATTAGTAAGATTAGTATTAGGAAACTTCCCAAGGTCCTCTCGGATCATAACCCATTGGCAATTATATATAAAGGTTTGGGGCCAGTTAGGAGCTCCAGGGTTTGGACATTCAATCGAAAGCTTCTGGCTGATGTACATTTTGTTGAACATATGCAGAAATGGGCACGCGAATTCTTTGATGTCAATCGGTACAGCGCATCAAGGAATTCTGTGTGGGATTTATTTAAAGCAGTATTAAGGGGGGAGGTTATTAGTTACTCTGCGCAGTCTAGGAAAAAAGAGCAAGCCACTAAGGTCTGGCTTTTGGGGGAGCTAGGCAAGGCAGAAGAACAACACTGCCAGGATTTAACCCAAGGGAGGGAAGGTAGAGAGAGCCAAATTAACATTTGCCTAATTAAAGCCGAATTACAAAAATACTTTGCAGAAAAGGCGGCAGCAGAATATTGGACACACAGGGGGAGGGTATATGAAACTGGGGAGCAGGCTGGTAAGGAATTAGCGCTAAGGATCAGACAAGGTTATACTAAGAGCATAATAACAAGCATTCGTGAGAATGGACGGGATGTGGTGGAACCCCAGGGCATCCTTTCAGTCTTTGCTAATTTCTACGAAACCCTGTATAAGGAGGAAATGGATGGGACATACGTAACCGGCGGTTATCCAGATAATGGGCCTAAATTGGGACCAGTAGAGAGAGAAAAATTGGAGCTGGATATAACGGGGGATGAGATCCGCGAGGCATTATCTGACCTGGCTGCTGGCAAGGCGGCTGGGCCAGATGGCATCCCTCTCGAGATGTATAAATGCCTCTCAGGAGAGCTGGGTCCAATATTATTGGACCTATTCAATGGCATCATAGGTACGGGTAAGATCCTGGAAACATGGAAAGATACCAACATCATAGTTTTCCATAAAAAAGGAAAGCAGAGGGAAGACCCAGGGTCATACAGGCCTATATATTTGATAAACTCAGATAACAAGCTTTATGCCAAGATCCTGGCTATGCGGTTGGGGAGGGTTATTGGCGAACTCGTCTCCCCAAGGCAGCATGGGTTTATCCCCTTTCGTGGAATGGCGGACCATGTTAGAAGAGCAATCTCACTGTTTGAGGCCTATGCTGCTGGGGGGAGAGGAGTCGCCATGATCCTCCTTGACGCAGAAAAAAGCGTTCGACCGCGTCAGGTGGGTCTATCTATGGAATGTATTGATGGCGAGAGGGTTTGGCCCAAAAATCAGGATGGCCATTAAAGCCAAGTATTGCGACCCATGGGCCCGAATACAGCTGATGGGTCAGAGTTCGGACAGGATTGGGATAAGCAGGGGCACCCGTCAAGGGTGTCCCTGCTCACCCATCCTGTTTGCTCTGTATATCGACCCCCTGGTTAGGCAGATTATAGGGAACGGGGGAATACAGCCGGCAGTAACAAATGGATTTACGAGCAAAATACTGGCTGTTGGACAGGCCACATGAAGGGCTCACTCCCTCCCCGCATGACAGGGCCCGGACACCGGCTCTCCAGGTGCTACCCACAGAAGCAACCCGCAACCCGTCCCCTACGGGACGCCTGCTCCCGGATATCTCTGTATCACTGGCCCGGGCCACCGTCAGCACCATTGCCCGGCCCGGCCGCCATCTTGGACACTGCACCACGAGGCCGCGTGGCCTCAGCCCGACCCCAACCCTGGGCCTGGCCAGGCCCCGACTTCACGGCACCACCATCCACCCAGGAGGTGAACGGACCACTTGGCAGGTCAATGGGAGAAAGAAGTGTCGATGGCTCTCCCCCGCTAGGTGCCGATCGCCCCCAGCCTCCCCGGGCGCTGGCTCCACCCCCCTGCTGGGTGTCTAGACTCCCTCATCCCGGACCTCCCGACCTCCAAGTGCGAGGGTCCGGACATCAAAGGGCGCCAGACCAATAACTGGGGCAGCTCCAGAGCAGGAAGGCAGTTGTATCCTGGAGTCGAGAGACACCGTGAAGAACTCATCCTTGACGGACTGCTGGCGCTGCCGCAGCCCTGCCTTGTGAACTGTCGTCCTGCCTGCTGGCGCTGCCACGGCCTTCTACAACCTTCATCCTCGTGGGGACCTGCTGGCGCTGCCGCGGCCTCTTGCAACTACCATCTTCGTCGGGACCTGCTGGCGCTGCCGCGGCCCGTTGCTACCTACGACCACCTCGGGACCTGCTGGCGCTGCCGCGGCCCGACCTTCTCGAACGCCGAGCTCGAGGATTGTGAGCTACCCATCGATTCATCTCAATACCAGATTGGTAACAAAGACTGTCCCGCTACCCCCTTTCCCTTTCAGAGACTAGAATTGAGAGGATCCTCGTGTCCTGATCTCATTGTACCGTACCACCGTACTTCAAGAATTGCATATAAAGAACATTAACCTTATCCTTGTGTGGTGTCCATCTGTGGGGGGGGAAGTTACTTGTCTGTACGATCGCTGGAGACGGCCCTCACCGGAGGCCTCTCCCCTTGTCCTCGGCCGACCCTCCCGGTCCCCGTCTAACATTGGTGGCCAGCGGCGCGATCCGAACCAACGCGTAATCGTACAGAGAGTAACTCACCCCACGACTAAACCACAATGACGACCAAAGAGAGCGGATCTACAGAGAAATTCCAAATGGAAAAAATAGAAGAGTACAGCCATCGAGAGCTAAAACAATTTTGTATGGAACTGGGCATTGCTACCACCGGTCTGAGCTCGAAAGATGACTTTAAACACGCCCTAGAATCTTGGGCAGAAGCAAATGCCGCCAGACCCCGGGACCAAAACATCGAAGCACCAGAGACAAGCACCACTCCGACCGAAGAAAGGAGAGCTGGTCTCTCCCGGGAAGAGATCCAAGAACGAGAAAAAAGCAGACTACACGAATTAGAGTTGGCACGGCTCAAGTTGGACGGAGAACTGAAACTGGCGGAACAAAAAATGAACCTAGAACACTTAAGGCTCCGAGAAGAGCGGGAAGAAAAGCAAAGACAGAGAGAACTCGAAGAAAAGAGACTGGCATACGAACACGAGCGCAAGCTAGCAGAGATAGAAATGCGGAAGCAGAACAAAGACCTGGGGGTGCCCGAGCAACCGCGCACCCCAGGAGCTACAGAACCAAAGGTCCACATCCCCAAAGATGTCGTCCGAGAATATTATCGGAACGACGACATACAACAGTGGTTCAAGGCCTACGAGATCGCCATGACCTCCCATCGGATCGATCGAAGTGACTGGGGAGCCGGTCTATGGGGGAGGTTCGTCAATGAAGGCCGCGATGCCCTGCTACAGCTCCCGGACCATCAAATGACGTCCTATGACCACATGAAGGCCGCCCTCCTCACTCGATATGGGCTTACGCCCGAAATGTACCGCCAGAGGTTCCGCGACTGCACCCGGATCCCGGGTACAACTTGGGTAGAATATGTGAACTATTTCAGCCGAACCTTGGTGGTTCTGTGGGTTGGTGGGTTCTGTTCTGTTCGTTTGGCCAAACGAGTGGGCCAAACGAACAGAACAGAACCCACCAAGGTCATCATCGTTCCCGAGAAGGAGGAGGAGGCCAGGGCCGGGGCAGAGACGCCGTCCCGGCCGCTCCCGCTAACAACACCCCGCCCCCGGCCGGCCGGGGCAATCCCCCAATGCGCCCAGGGTTCCGAGCCAATGTTACTTGCCACAGATGCCAGCGAGTCGGCCACTATGCCAGTGACCCGAACTGCCCAAAGAACCAGACTCCCGGGCCCCGCCAAGTAGCTGCCGCCGCCCTAGGAGAAGAGCAAATCTCCAAAGAGCATGAAGAATACGAGCAGGGGCAACCCGAGTGGGAACCGGCCGCCATGGTCCTGGCTTGCCTAGGGGGAAGAGACATGATCCCGCGGGCTCCCCTACCCACCAACACCAGAAAATACAGCCAGTGGGTGAACATAAATGGGCGCAAGGCCGAAGCCCTGCGTGACACGGGGGCCAGTGGGACGGCAGTCCGCTGTTACCTGGTGACCCCCGAACAAATCCTGCCAAACGTTCTTTGCCCCGTCCGATCGGTCGACAATTCTGAGAGCCTGTGTCGGATGGCCTGCGTCCCCTTCGAATGGGGAGGAGTGTCCGGCATGTTGAAAGTGACTGTCCGCGATGATGCCCCCGTGGACTGCCTCCTGGGAAACGATCTCGAGAGTTCCCCGTGGGCGGCCGTTGAAAGAAGAGAGCACCTGGGGATGTTGGGCCTCCCGGACTGGGAGTGCCTAACAACCCGGTCCATGGCCGCCCGCACCATCCCCAGACCTGAAGAACCCGAATGGCCAGCACCTCCTCCCCCGATCGCTCCAGCGGAAGACGCCGCCCATACCGACCCCCCGGAACAAACCCAAGAAGGGCCCGCTCAGCCCCAAGACCTTCCAGATCTGGCTCAGTGGCGTCAAGAAGGGGGACCCACCCAGGAGCAATTCCGGCAAGAGCAAAAGACCTGTCCCTCCCTCGAGGGACTGCGACAGCAAGCACTCACCCAGAGCGCGGGAGACACGGCTGGGGCCCACTGGATCTATTGGGACAATGACCTACTGTACAGCGAACAAAGAATCGCGGAGTTGGGAGCCAGTCGAGTGTTGGTGGTGCCCCTCCGCTTCAGAGACTTCCTTTTGAACTTGGCACATGATGTCCCCCTGGCTGGACACTTGGGACAAGACAAAACTTACAACCGCCTGGTGACCCACTTTTACTGGCCAAAAATGAGAAATGACGTCCTCAACCACTGCCGGTCCTGCCCCACCTGCCAGGCCAGCAGGAAGAGCGGCCGCAAACTCAAGGCACCCCTGCAACCATTCCCCGTTGTTACCACCCCTTTCGAAAGGGTGGGAATAGACATTGTGGGGCCCCTGGACCCCCGAACAGCACAAGGGCATCGATTCATCCTGGTCTTGGTGGACCACGCCACCCGCTATCCCGAGGCCGTTCCCCTTCGAACTGTAACAGCACCAGTGGTCGGCCGAGCCTTAATGGGGATCTTCTCTCGAGTGGGTTTTCCCCGGGAGGTCGTCAGCGACAGGGGCACGAACTTCATTTTCCCTCTGGCAGCAGTGCGGAGTCACCTACCGATTCACAACCCCCTATCACCCGCAAGGAAACGGACTGGTTGAGCGGTTCAACCGCACTCTCAAGGGGATGATCATGGGACTGGAAGAACCCCTACGCCGCCAGTGGGACGTGCTACTCCCGTGCCTCCTCTTCGCCTACCGAGAGGTCCCCCAGAAGTCCCTCGGCTTCAGCCCCTTCGAGCTCCTGTACGGACACGCCGTTCGAGGGCCCCTCAGCTTAGTTAAAGAAGAATGGGAAATGGCCCCCCTGAAGACCCCTCCAGACATCTACAAGTACCTCCTGACCCTCCGCAATCAGACCAGACGATTCAGAGAGATCGCCAAAGCCAATCTTGAGGCTAGTCAGGAGGACATGAAGAAATGGTACGATCAACATGCCTCCTCCATCGAGTTCGAGCCTGGTCAGCAAGTATGGGTGATGTCCCCCATCGAACCTTGTGCCTTGCAGGACAAATGGACGGGGCCCTTCAAGGTGGTCGAGCGCAAGAGCCCCGTCACCTATCTCATCGACATGGAATCCCCCCGGAACCCCCTCCGGGTCCTCCACGCCAACAGACTCAAACCACACTTTGTGCGCTCGGAGCTCAGCCTGCTGATGGCTACAGACAGTGGAGCGGAAGAGGACTCCGAGCCCCTCCCTGATCTACTGAGGACCCGTGAAAAAGATGGGTCGGTGGACGGGGTCCGACTCTCCGATGCCCTGACCCCGGAGCAGCGCCAAGACTGTCGGACCCTCCTGCTGCAATTTGCAAACCTATTTCCCTCACCCCCGGGGTCACCCCCTGGTGCCTGCACGACGTGGACACTGGGGACAGTCCCCCTATCCGACACCGGGCGTACCGCGTACCAGATCGGGTGCGCGCCTGCATCCAGGAAGAAGTCTCCAAAATGCTCACACTCGGAGTCATCGAACCCTCTGACAGCCCCTGGGCCAGCCCAGTCGTACTGGTCCCCAAAGCTGCTGCCCCAGGCACCACCCCCGAGCTCCGATTCTGCATCGACTATCGGGGTCTGAACGCTGTCACCCGAACCGACGCTCACCCCATCCCCCGAGCAGATGAACTGGTTGACCGCATGGGGGCTGCCCGCTACCTAAGCATCATCGACCTGACAGCGGGCTACTGGCAGATCGGCCTCACCCCCAGGGCCCAAGAACGATCCGCTTTCTCCACCCCGGATGGACACTACCATTTCAAAGTGATGCCATTCGGTATGAAAAACGCTCCAGCCACGTTTCAACGACTTGTGAACCAGGTATTGGCGGGCCTTGAAGAGTTCAGCGCCGCCTACCTGGACGATATCGCTGTGTACAGCCGCCATTGGTCAGACCACCTCCGCCACCTCCGAGAGGTCCTGCAGGCCCTCCAACAGGCCGGCCTCACAATCAAGGCCAGCAAGTGCCAAATTGGCCAGGGGTCCGTGACCTACCTCGGACACCAAGTGGGAAGCGGTCTGGTGGCCCCCCTCCAGCTCAAGATCGCTGCCATCCAGTCCTGGCAGCCCCCCTTAACCCAAACCGAGGTCCGAGCCTTCTTGGGGCTCACCGAATACTACCGGCGGTTTGTGAAGGACTATGGCAGCATTGTGGGGCCCCTCACGGAACTCACATCCAAGAAACACCCAAAAGCAGTCAACTGGACTCCAGACTGTCAAGCGGCCTTCGAGAAGCTGAAGGCCGCCATGTGCACCGCCCCTGTGCTCCAGGCCCCCGACTACAGCCGTGAGTTCATCGTCCAGACTGATGCCTCCGACCATGGCATTGGGGCCGTCCTCTCCCAGCTGAACCCCGAGGGAGTTGACCAACCAGTGGCCTTCATCAGCAGACGCCTACTGGCCCGAGAACAGCACTGGAGCACCATCGAGAGGGAGGCCTTCGCAGTAGTGTGGGCCCTTAAGAAGCTCCGGCCCTACCTCTTTGGTACCCACTTTCGGGTGCAAACAGATCATCGCCCCCTGCAATGGTTAATGCAGATGCGGGGGGAGAATCCCAAACTATTGCGATGGTCCATCTCCTTGCAGGGGATGGACTTCACTGTGAAGCACCGACCTGGCCAGGATCACGCCAACGTGGATGGCCTGTCACGCTTTTTCCGCCTCGACGAGGAGAGTCCCCAAGAGGATGGGTGACTCTCCCCGCCTTCAGCTGGGGGGGACGCATGTTGGACAGGCCACATGAAGGGCTCACTCCCTCCCCGCATGACAGGGCCTGGACACCGGCTCTCCAAGTGCTACCCACAGAAGCAACCCGCAACCCGTCCCCTACGGGACGCCTGCTCCCGGATATCTCTGTATTACTGGCCCGGGCCACCGTCAGCACCATTGCCCGGCCCGGCCGCCATCTTGGACACTGCACCACGAGGCCTCGTGGCCTCAGCCCGACCCCAACCCTGGGCCTGGCCAGGCCCCGACATCCCGGCACCACCATCCACCCAGGAGGTGAACGGACCACTTGGCAGGTCAATGGGAGAAAGAAGTGTTGATGGCTCTCCCCCGCCAGGTGCCGATCGCCCCCAGCCTCCCCGGGCGCTGGCTCCACCTCCCTGCTGGGTGTCTGGACTCCCTCATCCCGGATCTCCCGACCTCCAAGTGCGAGGGTCCGGACATCAAAGGGCGCCAGACATATAACTGGGGCAGCTCCAGAGCAGGAAGGCAGTTGTATCCTGGAGTCGAGAGACACCGTGAAGAACTCATCCTTGACGGACTGCTGGCGCTGCCGCAGCCCTGCCTTGTGAACTGTCGTCCTGCCTGCTGGCGCTGCCGCGGCCTTCTGCAACCTTCATCCTCGTGGGGACCTGCTGGCGCTGCCGCGGCCTCTTGCAACTACCATCTTCGTCGGGACCTGCTGGCGCTACCGCGGCCCGTTGCTACCTACGACCACCTCGGGACCTGCTGGCGCTGCCGCGGCCCGACATTCTCGAACGCCGAGCTCGAGGATTGTGAGCTACCCATCGATTCATCTCAATACCAGATTGGTAACAAAGACTGTCCCGCTACCCCCTTTCCCTTTCAGAGACTAGAATTGAGACGATCCTCGTGTCCTGATCTCATTGTACCGTACCACCGTACTTCAAGAATTGCATATAAAGAACGTTAACCTTATCCTTGGGTGGTGTCGATCTGTAGGGGGGGGAAGTTACTTGTCTGTACGATCGCTGGAGACGGCCCTCACCGGAGGCCTCTCCCCTTGTCCTCGGCCGACCCTCCCGGTCCCCGTCTAACACTGGCATACGCCGATGACCTGGCAGTAATTACACCAAAGCCAGCTGAGGCTATGCAGATATTGGTAGAGATCGCTAGCGAGTTTGACATGTATTCGGGGTATCGCTTGAATGAGTCGAAGACCCAGGTAATTTGTTCCAGGGGGATAGTTAAAATCGATCAAAGATATGTCGACTCGGCCACTTACCTCGGGGTAATAATTAATGCTGAAATAGGCTCTATTATACAAGATAATTATCTCCCGCTTTTTAAGAAAATCGAATCGGATTTAAAGCGGATGGACTCATTGCACCTTACACTCATTGGGAGAGCCAACGTGTTAAAGATGACCATGCTACCTAAATTACTGTATCTGTTTAGATGTATACCATATCTAATTGAGGAGGGTATGTTAAAAAAGATCGAGTCTATCTTTAACAGTTTTTTATGGCAGTATGGTAAAACCAGGAGGGCATTAAAATTTATGACCCTCCCCCAGGAACGCGGAGGCTTGGCGATTCCAAATATCAGATTCTACCACTGGGCTGGTTTGTTAATTCAGATGTCCATATTATTTGAGCCAATTTCCAGAGAGAGATATACAAATGATCCTACCTCAGATTTATATGTTTTACCTTCAATTTACGAACTACTGATGGGAAAGGAGGCTGTCGGGGTTTTGTTGAGAAAAAAAGCAGATTTTTTTTTAAATCCCGCTATAAGGCGGCTTTAAGTGCCTGGGATTTGTGGACAAATCTGCAGAAACTATTCCATATCCCTAAGATAAATCTATATACCCCGCTGTGGAACTCAGGGTATACACCAAATTTGGGTGTGGGTGGGGCTTGGAAGTGCTGGGAGCAGTTGGGTATTCGGACGGTGGGCAATGTGACGTTGAATGGAAGCGTCGCTAGCTTCAACTGGCTGCAAGAGAAATATGGTCTCCCCAACGACCAACTCTTTAAGTACTTCCAGGTGTCACAAACACTTAAATCGGCTATGTCTGATATCCTGCCTGAGTCATATTGCCCTGAGCTGGGGTATTTGCTAGGAGGAGGAGATAGGATCAGCAGTATATATCAAGCACTTATTGAAAAATCCCCCGACGATCTTGAGAAACACGAGGTTGCCTGGGCAGTTAGACTTCAAGATCCAGATACCGATTTTGATAAGGCCCTGAGCTTGGATAAGCAGGTACTTCGATCCTCAAATTTGAAGGTTCAGCATTTTAAAACACTTTTTAACCTGTATTATACACCATCTAAGCTACATGATTGGGACATGAGAAATGACAGTAACTTCCCCAGGTGTCAGAAAGGTCCAGGGGATTTATTACATATGTTCTTTTACTGTGAGCAGCTTAGTTCGATCAAATCTGAGATAGAGAAATTTCTAGAGGGGCTGCTAGGCTTAAAGATCTGTCTATCCCCGACAATAATGATTCTCGGGAGTGACAGTAAAATGGCCCGTCTGAACAAAGAAACGGAGGCTTTTATATTTATAGCTGTTGCTGTTTTACGTATCCTACTATCAGCTGCTTGGAAGGACCCTAATGCCCCAACCTTCCAATTGTGGCTGACCAGGCTTCTTGGTATTCATAATATCGAATCTACTCTATATTCTTATAAGGGTAAGAAAAAGCGGGATTTTGGAAATAAGATATGGGACCCCTTTAAAATTTGGAGGGAGGGGCAGCTTTGATCACCGGACGATGAGTTTCTAATATGTATATTTATTCGTATATGCAAACCCCAGCACATTTATTTATAGAATGACTAGCGTTATGTATGATGTTTTAAATGTATACTGAAACGTATTATGAAATAATGGAATTTCTTTTTCTTTTTTTTTTCTTCTTCATTAAGATGTATCTGTTTTTTGTACCAATGAATTTTCAATAAAAAAAAAAAAAGATGGGGCTGGAAATATGGGACCCCCTCGCACGCTGGATACAGAGTCTTGTCCCATAACACAACTATGTCAATCTTTGAATAATATGTAGAAAATGTATAATGTCTGTGTCAAAGTGCTCTAACAAAATGCCATATCACTGATTATGTACAAATATTCATGATATCATGCCTGGGGAGGAGGGGGGGACGGGGATGAGAGTATAGTAGGAGGGACTGTATGTAAAATAGGGGGAAAAATACCTCAATAAAGACTTGTTAAAAAAAAGGAACCCCACACATGGAATTCAAGGTATTAACCCAATTTTAGGTAAGTACAGGGTGTAACAAACACAAGCAGTGTTCTACAAGTGTTTCTGATATTTAAAAGATTAGTGCTGCAATGTAAAAATGGACAAGACATGAGTCTGCATCCATTTCGCCTTCCAGAAACCCACCACACACCACCGCACCCAACAGATCCCCCGCCCCTTCTACAGCTAAATCACAGAAGACCAACTACACGCAAACCTCGCTCTCAGCCCACCCACCGAACCCTCCAACACCGACGACGCTGCCCACAGCCTCAGACGCTGGATTGAGTACTGCGCCAACACCTTTGCCCCGCTGAAGAAACCCCCCACAGAGACACCAGCAAGAGGGCCAGCTGGTTCACCCCAGAACTCCTAGCCTCCAAGCAAGCCTGCCGGAAACTAGAGAAGAAATGGCACAGTGTGCAATCTCCGTAAAGTCACGCAGCACACAAGGATGCCATCCGCAATCACCACCACCTCAACAGGGCGGCCAAGAGGACCTCCTTCAAAGACCGCCTCGACAACAACACACACAATAGCAAGGAGCTCTTCAACATCGTGAAGGAACTCTCCAACACCGACCGTTGCAAGCCCTGTGCGACTCCCTTGCCACCTTCTTCCACCGCAAGACAGCAGACATCCACGACAGCTTCAACATCCAGACAGCCCCAACAGACAGCCACACAACAAACCCTTCACACACCATCGACCACGACCCCCTGCTAGCCTGGGCCAGCGTGAGCATTGATGACACCATCAAGACCATGCACACAATCCACTCCGGCTCTCTGTCAGACCCATTCCCGCACCACGTCTTCCACAGAGCAAGCAGCTCCATCGCACCCCACCTGCGCAACGTCATCAATCTCTCTCTCGAGACCGCGACCTTCCCAGAGATCTGGAAACACGCCGAGATAAACGCCCTACTCGAAAAACCTAAGGCAGACTCAAGAGACCTCAAGAACTTCTGGCCCATCTCTCTGCTCCCCTTCCCAGCCAAGGTCATCGAGAAAACCGTCAACAGACAACTAACCAGATACCTCGAAGAAAACAGAATCCTGGACCCTTCCCAGTCAGGGTTCCGCAGCAACCACAGCACCTAGACTGCCCTCATCCCTGCCACCGACGACATCAGGACCCTGCTGAACAATGGCGAGACCGCAGCACTCATCCTGCTAGACCTCTCTGCCGTCTTCAACACTGTCTGCCACTGCACACTACATGCACGCCTCCACGCCGCAGGGATCCGAGACAAGGCTCTGGATTGTGACCACCTTCTTCCTCTCCGGCAGAACCCAGAGCGTCTGCCTCCCCCCATTCTGTTCCAAAGCCTCCGAGATCATCCCAGGGATCCTCCCTCAGCCCGACACTGTTCAACATTTACATGGCCGCACACGTAGCCCGACAGCACAACTTCAACATAATCTCCTACGCTGATACACTCACCAAGGACCCCATCACAGCCAAAGCCAACCTCCACGAAGGAATGAAGGCCGTCGCCGACTGGATGAAGACCAGCCGTCTGAAGCTGAACTCCGACAAGACAGAGGGCCTCATCCTCGGCTCCAACCCTTCAGCCTGGGATGACTCCTGGTGGCTGACGGCACTGGGGCAGCCTAGACACCCACCGACCACAACACAACCTGGGAATCATCCTCGACTCAACGCTCTCAATGACCAAGCAAGTCAACGCTGTCTCCTCCTCCTGCTTCAACACCCTCTGCATGCTCCGCAAGATCTACAGATGGATCTCGACAGATACAAGAAAGACAGTCACCCAGGCCCTCATCAGCAGCAGACTCGACTATGGAAACACCCTCTACGCGGGAGCCCCAACCAAGCTCATCAAACGAGTACAACGTTTCCAAAATGCCTCGCCACGACTGATCCTCGACGTACCACGCCATGGCTACATCACCCCCCACCTGAGAAACCTGCACTGGATCCCCATCAACAAGAGGATATCCTTCAGGCTCCTCACCCATGCACACAAGGCAATTTACAAGACCGGCCCAGCCTACCTCAACTGACGGCTCTCCTTCTACATCCCCAACTGCCAGTAACGCTCGGCTGGCTTCTCACTCACCACCATCCGATGAACAAGCACTGGTGGGAGGTCCTTCTCCCACCTCGCTGCCAAGACATGGAACACCCTGCTACTGAGCCTACGACAGACCCAAGACCTGCTGACCTTCAGGAGGATACTCAAGACCTGGCTGTTCGATCAGTAGTGCCCCCCCCCTCCCCCCCCCCCCCCAGCGCCTTGAGACCCTCGCGGGTATGTAGTAGAACTATTTAAGGGTGTCTACATAACCAATATAAGTATTTAATAATTACTGTTTGACCAAAAAGTTACCAAAAATCGATTTTTTTTCAATGTGGAATTAGAACTAGTTTTTTGTTTGTGATAACATGAATAGCTTTTCCATGTTGTAATGCTGTACAACTGTGTCACACATGCAATATAATATCTTTACATTACACTCAACACTGTTTTTAGCTGGGTCTGTTATTGTCTTAACTAGGGTACCTCTGTTGTTGTGTGAGTTATAGAGACATATAACCAGTACTTTCAACGGGCCTGTACTGTCCGGTACGGAATACCAGCACTTTTTTATGTTGAGAAGGAGAGTACCAGCAATAGCTTGAATTGGAGAGTACCAGCACTTCCCTGAAAAAAGCAGGTACTCTGGCACAGAGTACCTGCACTTCTATCTTTCCATTTCAAGCACTGGATTTATTCCATACCTCTGAAAACTCTACATTAATTCTCATAGTTTGTCATTCATCGAGAACTCTTTCTGATGTTTTCTTCTACCACTAGATTCAGTCTAGTGCAGTAGATAGTAAAATGTTCACGAGGGACCCAGTAAGTTGTTTGTTATCTGATATATATACAGTTTTAAGCAAAAAGCCCAAAACAGATTCTTGTTAATTCAAGAGCAGGCGCATCAGCTTAGATGTCTTAAAAGCAGAATACATTTATACAATTGTTCATGTTAAATATTCATACTTGACAAACCATTCAAACCATTCAATGTGATTCAACCTTATTTTCTTCCTCTTAGAATTCTCTAAAACGTTCACTGCTTTAGCTCTTCACTCCAAATCTTTCCATCTCTTTTATCACCACTTCAGCACTCTTTATATAAAAGTATTCTTGTGAACTTTTCTGGAAATCTGTTCTTTTCAACTATATTTATATACTGTGACATTTTTTAAGGATTTTCATACACCTGCCAATTTCCCATCAGCCAAATTCATTTTTGGATAGGTAATCACATACCTCCATTTGTCACAATATTTTTTATTCACACTGATGGCTCCATCAATGGTAAAGTTCTCAGGCTTAGAAAGAAACCCAGTGATCACAACAGATGCAATTCTTTGATGTCTTAAATTGAAATGCAAAATGATGAGCACACATATAGTGTGGCTTTCTTTCCCTGACCATACTGGCACTCTGTGATTGCCCACCGCCCTAATTTGTCAGCTGCAGATCTAGCCAGAATGGCTACCCCTCCTGTCTTGGTTGCCTGCGTTGTGGATATGATCAGCCTGTATCCAAGGTTTTCCAAAGGTTGTTGCTGCGACCCTTCCACGTGTGTCTCTTGGATACATATGATGTTAGGACCCATTTCCCTGAGACCGACTGCCACCCTCTGTCTCTTTTTCAGGTGGTTAAGGCCACAAATATTAACCGACAAAACCCTTAGTTTAGCCATTAAATGCGTAGTTCTGATTCATCCTTAAACCAAATGTAATCCTATAGCTTTGATTCCCATCTTAAAATCCTAACCATTGCTGTGCTATTTTCCTAAAGTTCTGCCTTGATCTGACTATGATTTCCAGTTTCACCTGGTGCCTGTGTGCTCCCCCTCCGCCCCCCATCCCCTCATGTGGTAGTCAGGCTCAATGCTGAGCCTGCATGATAGTGTCTACATCGCCCCTCCCCCCTCCACGACTCTCACACCCTGTGACTACCTCTTATATAGTGCTCGAACAACCGGACCCTTGATCCTTTTTTTCCCTTTCCCCCCCCTCTCTGCTATTGCACTCTTTTCATTCTCTTTTTTTTTGTTGTTGTTGTTATAACAGTATTTTTACGGTGAGCCACAAACACACCCTCCCCCCAGGTTTTTATAGTCTGAATATATTAACTTTATCGAGCCTAGACGGGCCTCTTCTCCCCCGCCATAATCTCATCAAGCCGTTTCTGTGCTCGTATTTCTGAGGTGAACAAGAAGTTTCACCCTTGGTAGATAATCTTTAGTTTGGCTGGGTTTTGCAAGAAAGCTGAGGTTCCGGTTTTTGGAAGGGGGTTATAAGTTGTCTGAGTCTCCATCGTTTTTCTACTGTGGCTTGTGCATAGTCTGGTTTGGCAAAGTACATAAAGTTCTCCCCTTTCCTTTTCATGTTAGGTCTGGCCAGATCATAAACGGCTTGCCGGAGTAAAAAGGTCCCAAAGTAGATTAGGATCACCTGAGGGTATCTTTGTGCATTTGTTTGTCTTTTGGGCATTGATAAGGGAAATCGGTGTGCTCGTTGAACCTCCTTATCCCAGTCCCACGTACCATCCCTGGCAGGGAATTTTTCAAGAGTTTGATGGTGAATTCTCTTACATCACTACCCTCGACATTCTCAGGAATTCCCAGCAGTCTTAGGTTATTCCTCCGCTGCTGATTCTCGGCCTACTCCAGCTTCCACATGACATCCTTGAGAGTAGAATCCTGAGACAAAGATTGGTCTTTTAGTGTTTTCACTGTGTTTTCCAGGTCCTCTGTGCGCTTGTCAACCATGCCCAATCTGTCTGCTATTTCTGAGCAGGTTTTTCCTATTTTACGCATGGTACCTTGAAGTTTTTTTGAGGCCAGTCGCGCCTGCCGATTTTCGTATTTTATTCCTTCCTGGAAGATATTTAAAGATTGAAAAGTCATTGATAGTGATGGCTCAGGAGTCTCGCCGGGTGGTAGTTTTTGCTCTCCCTGGCTGGGTTGAAGCCCTTTGGGTATTATTGCTTCTGCACCAGACCTGCCAGGACCTAGTAGTGTGTGGCCGAGTAGTCCCAACGCAGTTCCTCCTCTTCGTCTATATTTCTCTTGGATTTGTCTTCGAGTCTGTCCCCCGTTTCAGTCTTTTCTGAGCTCTTTTGTCCCCGTGTAAGCCACCTTCGCTCTCTCCACTGTCACTAGAGAGCCCGGAGGTCGACTCGGCTGGGTCCTCATTTAGTGAGTAGAAGTTCTCCATAGAGTCTGCGGAGAGATACCTCAGTTGGTATATAATGGTGTTGTAGACTTTTTCCAGATTTTCATGAGCTTTCCATGACATCTGCCCTGTTTATCGACATGGGCAAGCGATCAATTGCAGACAAAGTACGCCTCCGCCCTTTACTGTTTTGGGTGCGTTTTGGGTGCGACTGAGAAGGACACCTGAATTATCAAAATATGCCTTGGTATTGGATGAGCTGATTGCCCTGAATGTCTCAAATAAGATAAAATGGCTAAACAATCTGAGACAGTTGGTCGTTAGCTAAGAAATGGTTGAATTCTGGAACTCCCAGTCCCCGCCCAATAAACAAATTGTTAAGAAAATATATTGGGAGTGGGTTGACTAAGAGGAATTAAAAAGCACAAAGTGGGGGCAGTTAACGAACCAATTCCTTGAACATAAGCCAATGAGGAGGTTAGAGCCCTTTTTGGACTTTATGCAAATTCCAAAAGACAGATCCCTCTTCTTGAAGATGAGATATGGTATACTCCCCCAGAGAATGTTCACAGAGGGGTGGAAAGGAGTGAGGGACTACGATCTCACTTGCTCTGGCTGCCCATGTAAGAAAGAATCCCTGTCACATTTTCTGTTTGCTTGTAAGGCTTATAAGCTTCCTAGAGCAAGATGGTAGAAACCTGTGTGCAGGGAAATGAGCGTCAGAGATTTTAGGGTTGTGCTGCGTATTTTTTATCCGATACTACATCACTGTACATTGTTTGTGGGATTGCAAAGTACTCGGCCAGTGCTTGGTTCATTCGGTCTAAATTGTTATGTAATATCCAAAACTAAATGCCTACCCTTTGAGATGATTGAATTTTATAGGAATGCACCTTCTCTGTAATAATTTTTAATTGTAAATAGTTTTTTAAAGTCTTTTTAAGAGATGATGAATGTAATACTTGTAAATTGGTTTTATGTATATCGATGTTCGTACTTTTATGATATGAATCATATCGAATAAAGTATTACAATAACAACAACATCACTGCACTTGATTTGGTCATGGAGACTAAAATTGCACCAGAGAAAACTTTCAATAATTACCATAGTTTGTCTTTCATGGAGAGCTCTTTCTGACTATCTCTTTTACCATTAGAGTTGGCCTCCAACTGTAGTGGATAGGGAAAATGCCATGAAGGGCATAGTAAGCAGTTACTTCTCTAATATTTATACTGTTTTTATACTAAAATCAAAAAAAAATCCCAGTTCAGTGTAGATTAAGTGGCTTAGAGAGGATTTTTTAAAAACTGAGTATTATTGCTTGGCCATTCACCTTGTTACATACTGCCACTCTTAAGGCCATTCACTGTCATTCATGCATATTTTCATCCCCCTAACTCCCCTTGATTCTTAACTCCTTTACCTCTATATACCATACTTCACCCACTTCACGTAACCCCTGATTCACCACTTTTGCGCTTCATTCTCAGTTGGTATATAATAGTGTTGTAAACTTTTTCCAGATTTTCATGAGATTTCCATGCCATCTGCTATTTTTAAGAACTATTGTATACCAAGACAAGTCTTTGAGTTCTCAATTTCCCATCAGTGGAATTAAATCTTTGCAATGGTATTGACATACCTCCATTTCTTAAAATTATTGTTTGGCTTTCGCTCATATATCTGTCACCAATAAAAAAGAGGTCAAGGGCCTCAGACACCAATATTCATCACAGATCAAATTGGATGGATTTGTGAAAGTAAAGTGGATATAAGGAGCACACCTAATTGAGTCTTGTTGTAAATGTTAGGTGTGTTTCTTTTTTGTTTCCTCCAGCCACCACCTCCTGATATTCCCATCCAGAGGCTAGCTCAAGAAACTGAGGAAACATCAATTAAACAGGTTAGCATACTCAGCCTGTTGAAATGCATTTGTGCAAACCGTAAAGATATCATGACCGGCACTAATGCTTATCACACAAAGAGAGAGGTAGACACACATTTTGACGATTATCTACCACAGACAAGGACCTGGTTCCCTTGGTTCCTTTGTTAAATTCTTCATTGTAGGGACCTTCTAGGCTGTGCTGATGCACACAATTCAGAGCACAAAGAGACGTTTGCCTTGTGTATTGGCTTTGGTACACCGTACACAATAAAAACTGTCCCAGACTATTCCCTTTGTCTTATCTATTTACACCTCAATGCTTTGGTGTGGTCAGTCTTTAACCACTGTTTCACTGCTGCTCCCACAGTGCAGTCCAACACTGAGATATAAGGTTCCATTTGTCAAATCTAATTTTTCATCTTTTTCTACATGTGACCTTTCAAATACAGTGTCATCCTCTGAGCTGCTGTTCTGTGATTTGTGGATATGTAATTGCTGTTCCATAAACTCAGTTTCAGGGTATTTTATCGCCGAAAAACCGGAGACTTCCTTATTCCCTGGCCCTCATTATGTGGAATGAGTTATTATTGGTGTTCAGTGCTCATACTTACACCTTCAGTCCCATTTGGAGAGTCACAAAAATAAGTAACAGTACCATGAATTAGTAATAGGATTCCCACACATTGTATTTAAGGTATTAGCACAATTTGTAGCTTAGACTGGGGTGCACAAAACAGAAATAGTGTTTCCACAGGTTTTTATGACATTTGCACAAGTAGTTTTTCAACGTAAAAATGTACATCACACTTAACACTACTTTTACGTGGATCTGGCCTTATCTAAATAAAGGTGCCACTGCAGTCATGTGTTTTATAGAGACTATGATTGCACTTGTGAAAACTGTACATTAATTTTCCTAGTTTGACATTCATAACAATTCTTTCTGACTTTTTCTTTCGCCTTTAGAGTCTGCCTCCTAGTGCAGTGGATGGTGAAGAGGGCACAAAGGACACAGTAAGTCGTTTTATTCTCGAATATATATACTGCTCTTATGATAACAGTCTGAAACATTTTCCAGTTATTTCAAACTAAATTGCATCAGCTTAGACTTCCTAAAAGTATACTTAATTTAGAGAATTGTTCATATTGTTAAGTATCTTCAGTTAAAAAGCGATTCAATGCAATTCGTGTTCATTGTCTTCCTCTTCGCATCCTAAAAGAAGCTCACTGCTTTAGCTCTTAATTCCAAATCTCTCAATCTCTACCTCTTCACTTGTCTATTTTATTACCGCACCTTTTTGTAGAAATCGTTTAATTTCAACGATTTTTATACAGTAGTATACAAAAAAGTGATGAATAGAACGCTTTAACTAATTTCAGCTGTTGTTAGTTAATCAGAGCTGAGTGTTAGCCAATCGTTATTTTGCATATCACTAGGTATAATCTGAATTAGCAAGGTGGACAAAAGAATGATGGGTTGGAATGCTACACCAAGCGACTGCCAGTGGTTAGACTAATTGTAATCATTCCTTCCATCATATTTTATGTTATGTATATACTGTTACAATTTCCCATCACCCAAAGGTAATTCTTGTGAAGGTATTCACCTATTTCTTAAAATTATCTTCTCACTTGCACTTATGACTCCATCCCCAATGTAAGGCGGTAAGGAGGTAAGGGGCATTAGAAACCCAGTGACCACATCAGATAAACTTCAATGATTTGTGAAATCCAAATGCCAAATTACCCCACACATAAATTTATTTTATATATAACATAATTTTATTTTATATATAACAAATGTTGCTGACCAGAAGCTTGATCAGACAATTGAGGAAAAATCACTTGAAGAGGTTAGAATAATCAGCCTGTTGATATATGTTTGTGAAAAGCTGAAGATGATCCTGTTTGGCACTGATTTGCTCATGCTTACCATGCAAAGAGGGAACTAGAGATACCCTTTGCCCATTATCAATGAGAGACGAGAGCCTGGTTCCAAGGTTCGATTTTCCACACTCACTACCATCTTTGTTTTGCTGAGTCATTTAAGACTAAAGTCTTGTGCACAGAATTGGGTACTTAGTATGATCTGTTACCGGCTATTCCCTTCACACGTTCACCCCTCTGTTCTCTGATTTAGGCAGCCCTTATTAATTTTTTATGACTCTTGCTCCTTTAGTCAAGTCTACTCCCAAGACTTGAAGTACCATCTCTCCAAGGTCCCTTTGCGTCTATTCCATGATGCATCCTTTTAAACACATTCACTTCCTCATATATACAAATCATACCTGCCATTGATCTGTGATTCTTGAATATGTATTTGCTGTTGCATAAACCCAGTTTAAAATATTTTGCCATAGTATATTTACGATTGCACATTATGGGTCTCAGGAATTATCCTGAGGAACCAACGGTTGTCCATCAGTAGGCCGATAGCTGCAACCCTTGCGGTCTATGAAGGAAAGGCACTGGCCTCTGCGTTCTATGGCTCAGAACTGTGGGGGTGCGAGTATGTAAGGGATTTGATAATGGCCGAGAATAAGTTTGTGAGAGATTTGGTCTCACTTCCTCTATCAACCCCATTGAAACCCCTGTTTATCGACATGGGCAAGCAATCAATTGCAGACAAAGTACGCCTCCGCCCTTTACCGTTTTGGATGCGACTGAGAAGGACACCTGAATTATCCAAATATGCCTTGGTATTGGATGAGCTGATTGCCTGAATGTCTCAAATAAGATAAAATGGCTAAACAATCTGAGACAGCTGGTCGTTAGCTTAGGAATGGTTGAATTCTGGAACTCCCAGTCCCCGCCCAATAAACAAATTGTTAAGAAAATATATTGGGAGTGGGTTGACTAAGAGGAATTTAAAAGCACAAAGTGGGGGCAGTTGACGAACCAATTCCTTGAACAGAAGCCAATGAGGAGGTTAGATCCATTTTTGGACTACATACAAATTCCAAGAGACAGATCCCTCTTCTGGAAGATGAAATATGGTATACTCCCCCTTAGAAAGTTCACAGAGAGGTGGAAAGGAGTGAGGGACTACGATCTCACTTGCCCTGGCTGCCCATGTAAGAAAGAATCCCTTCCACATTTCCTGTTTGCTTGTAAGGCTTATAAGCTTTCTAGAGCAAGATGGTTGAAACCTGTGTGCAGGGAAATGGGCGTCAGAGATTTTAGGGTTGTGCTGCGTATTTCTTTATCCGATACTAAATCACTGTACATTGTTTGTGGGATTGCAAAGTACTTGGCCAGTGCTTGGTTCATTCGGTCTAAATTGTTATGTAATATCCATAACTAAATGCCTACTCTTTGAGATGATTGAATTTTATAGGAATGCACCTTCTCTGTAATAATTTTTAATTGTAAATAGTTTTTTAAAGTCTTTTTAAGAGATGATGAATGTAATACTTGTAAATTGGTTTTATGTATATCGATGTTCGTACTTTTATGATATGAATCATATCGAATAAAGTATTACAACAACAACAACATCACTGCACTTGATTTGGTCATAGAGACTAAAATTGCACCAGAGAAAACTTTCAATAAATACCATAGTTCGTCTTTCATGGAGAGCTCTTTCTGACTATCTCTTTTACCATTAGAGTTGGCCTCCAACTGTAGTGGATAGGGAAAAGGCCATGAAGGGCATAGTAAGCAGATACTCTCTAATATTTATACTGTTTTTATACTAAAATCTAACATTTGTTCCCAGTTCAGTGTAGATTAAGTGGCTTAGAGAGGATTTTTTAAAAACTGAGTATTATTGCTTGGCCATTCACCTTGTTAGATACTGCCACTCTAAAGGCCATTCACTGTCATTCATGCATATTTTCATCCCCCTAACTCCCCTTGATTCTTAACTCCTTTACCTCTATATACCATACTTCTCCCACTTCACATACCCCCTGATTCACCACTTTTGCGCTTCATCCTCAGTTGGTATATAATAGTGTTGTAAACTTTTTCGAGATTTTCATGAGATTTCCATGACATCTGCTATTTTTAAGAACTATTGTATACCAAGACAAGTCTTTGAGTTCTCAATTTCCCATCAGTGGAATTAAATTTTTGCAATGGTATTGACATACCTCCATTTCTTAAAATTATTGTTTGGCTTTCGCTCATATATCTGTCACCAATGAAAAAGAGGCCAAGTGCCTCAGACACCAATATTCATCACAGATCAAATTGGATGGATTTGTGAAAGTAAAGTGAATATAAGGAGCACACCTAATTGAGTCTTGTTGTAAATGGTAGGTGTGTTTCTTTTTTGTTTCCTCCAGCCACGACCTCCTGATATTCCCATCCAGAGGCAAGATCAAGAAACTGAGGAAACATCAATTAAACAGGTTAGCATACTCAGCCTGTTGAAATGCATTTGTGCAAACCGTAAAAATATCATGACTGGCACTGAGGCACTAATGCTTATCACACAAAGAGAGAGGTAGAGACACATTTTGACCATTATCTACCACAGACAAGGACCTGGTTCCCTTGGTTCCTTTGTTAAATTCTTCATTGTAGGGACCTTCTAGGCTGTGCTGATGCACACAATTCGGAGCACAAAGAGACGTTTGCCTTGTGTATTGGCTTTGGTACACCGTACACAATAAAAACTGTCCCAGACTATTCCCTTTGTCTTATCTATTTACACCTCAATGCTTTGGTGTGGTCAGTCTTTAACCACTGTTTCACTGCTGCTCCCACAGTGCAGTCCAACACTGAGATATAAGGTTCCATTTGTCAAATCTAATTTTTCATCTTTTTCTACATGTGGCCTTTCAAATACAGTGTCATCCTCTGAGCTGCTGTTCTGTGATTTGTGGATATGTACTTGCTGTTCCATAAACTCAGTTTCAGGGTATTTTATCGCCGAAAAACGGGAGACTTCCTTATTCCCTGGCCCTCATTATGTGGAATGAGTTATTAATGGTGTTCAGTGCTCATACTTACACCTTCAGTCCCATTTGGAGAGTCACAAAAATAAGTAACAGTACCATGAATTAGTAATAGGATTCCCACACATTGTATTTAAGGTATTAACACAATTTGTAGCTTAGACTGGGGTGCACAAAACAGAAATAGTGTTTCCACAGGTTTTTATGACATTTGCACAAGTAGTTTTTCAACGTAAAAATGTACATCACACTTAACACTACTTTTACGTGGATCTGGCCTTATCTAAATAAAGGTGCCACTGCAGTCATGTGTTTTATAGAGACTATGATTGCACTTGTGAAAACTGTACATTAATTTTCCTAGTTTGACATTTATAACAATTCTTTCTGACTTTTTCTTTTGCCTTTAGAGTCTGCCTCCTAGTGCAGTGGATGGTGAAGAGGGCACAAAGGACACAGTAAGTCGTTTTATTCTCGAATATATATACTGCTCTTATGATAACAGTCTGAAACATTTTCCAGTTATTTAAAACTAAATTGCATCAGCTTAGACTTCCTAAAAGTATACTTAATTTATAGAATTGTTCATATAGTTAAGTATCTTCAGTTAGAAAGCGATTCAATGCAATTCGTGCTCATTGTCTTCCTCTTCGCATCCTGAAAGAAGCTCACTGCTTTAGCTCTTAATTCCAAATCTCTCAATCTCTACCTCTTCACTTGTCTATTTTATTACCGCATCTTTTTCTAGAAATCTGTTAATTTCAACAACGATTTTTATATAGTAGTATACAAAAAAGTGATGAATAGAACGCTTTAACTAATTTCAGCTGTTGTTAATTACTCAGGGCTGAGTCTTAGCCAATCGTTATTTTGCATATCACTAGGTTTAATCTGAATTAGCAAGGTGGACAAAAGAAGGATGGGTTGGAATGCTACACCAAGCGACTGCCAGTGGTTAGACTAATTGTAATCATTCCTTCCATCATATTTTGTTATGTATATACTGTTACAATTTCCCATCACCCAAAGGTAATTCTTGTGAAGGTATTCCCATGGCCCTATTTCTTAAAATTATCTTCTCACTTGCACTTATGACTCCATCCCCAATGTAAGGGGGTAAGGAGGTAAGGGGCATTAGAAACCCAGTGACCACATCAGATAAATTTCAATGATTTGTGAAATCCAAATGCCAAATTACCCCACACATAATTTTATTTTATATATAACATAATTTTATTTTATATATAACAAATGTTGCTGACCAGAAGCTGGATCAGACAATTGAGGAAAAATCACTTGAAGAGGTTAGAATAATCAGCCTGTTGATATATGTTTGTGAAAAGCTGAAGATGATCCTGTTTGGCACTGATTTGCTCATGCTTACCATGCAAAGAGGGAACTAGAGATACCCTTTGCCCATTATCAATGAGAGACGAGAGCCTGGTTCCAAGGTTCGATTTTCCACACTCACTACCATCTTTGTTTTGCTGAGTCATTTAAGACTAAAGTCTTGTGCACAGAATTGGGTACTTAGTATGATCTGTTCCCGGCTATTCCCTTCACACGTTCACCCCTCTGTTCTCTGATTTAGACAGCCCTTAATAATTTTTTATGACTCTTGCTCCTTTAGTCAAGTTTACTCCCAAGACTTGAAGTACCATCTCTCCAAGGTCCCTTTGCGTCTATTCCATGATGCATCCTTTTAAACACATTCACTTCCTCATATATACAAATCACACCTGCCATTGATCTGTGATTCTTGAATATGTATTGGCTGTTGCATAAACCCAGTTTAAAATATTTTGCCATAGTATATTTACAATTGCACATTATGGGTCTCAGGAATTATCCTGAGGAACCAACGGTTGTCCATCAGTAGGCCGATAGCTGCAACCCTTGCGGTCTATGAAGGAAAGGCACTGGCCTCTGCGTTCTATGGCTCAGAACTGTGGAGTGCGAGTATGTAAGGGATTTGATAATGGCCGAGAATAAGTTTGTGAGAGATTTGGTCTCACTTCCTCTATCAACCCCATTGAAACCCCTGTTTATCGACATGGGCAAGCGATCAATTGCAGACAAAGTACGCCTCCGCCCTTTACCGTTTTGGGTGCGACTGAGAAGGACACCTGAATTATCCAAATATGCCTCGGTATTGGATGAGCTGATTGCCCTGAATGTCTCAAATAAGATAAAATAGCTAAACAATCTGAGACAGCTGGTCGTTAGCTTAGGAATGGTTGAATTCTGGACTCCCAGTCCCCGCCCAATAAACAAATTGTTAAGAAAATATATTGGGAGTGGGTTGACTAAGAGGAATTAAAAAGCACAAAGTGGGGGCAGTTGACGAACCAATTCCTTGAACATAAGCCAATGAGGAGGTTAGATCCCTTTTGGGCTACATAAAAATTCCAAGAGACAGATCCCTCTTCTTGAAGATGAGATATGGTATACTCCCCCTTAGAAAGTTCACAGAGGGGTGGAAAGGAGTGAGGGACTACGATCTCACTTGCCCTGGCTGCCCATGTAAGAAAGAATCCCTGCCACATTTCCTGTTTGCTTGCAAGGCTTATAAGCTTCCTAGAGCAAGATGGTTGAAACCTGTGTGCAGGGAAATGAGCGTCAGAGATTTTAGGGTTGTGCTGCGTATTTTTTTATCCGATACTACATCACTGTACATTGTTGGTGGGATTGCAAAGTACTTGGCCAGTGCTTGGTTCATTCAGTCTAAATTGTTATGTAATATCCAAAACTAAATGCCTACCCTTTGAGATGATTGAATTTTATAGGAATGCACCTTCTCTGTAATAATGTTTAATTGTAAATAGTTTTTTAAAGTCTTTTTAAGAGATGATGAATGTAATACTTGTAAATTGGTTTTATGTATATCGATGTTCGTACTTTTATGATATGAATCATATCGAATAAAGTATTACAACAACAACAACATCACTGCACTTGATTTGGTCATTGAGACTAAAATTGCACCAGAGAAAACTTTCAATAATTACCATAGTTTGTCTTTCATGGAGAGCTCTTTCTGACTATTTTTTTTACCATTAGAGTTGGCCTCCAACTGTAGTGGATAGGGAAAAGGCCATGAAGGGCATAGTAAGCAGTTACTTCTCTAATATTTATACTGTTTTATACTAAAATCTAACATTTTTTCCCAGTTCAGTGTAGATTAAGTGGCTTAGAGAGGATTTTTTAAAAACTGAGTATTATTGCTTGGCCATTCACCTTGTTACATACTGCCACTCTAAAGGCCATTCACTGTCATTCATGCATATTTTCATCCCCCTAACTCCCCTTGATTCTTAACTCCTTTACCTCTATATACCATACTTCTCCCACTTCACGTACCCCCTGATTCACCACTTTTGCGCTTCATCCTCAGTTGGTATATAATAGTGTTGTAAACTTTTTCCAGATTTTCATGAGATTTCCATTACATCTGCTATTTTTAAGAACTATTGTATACCAAGACAAGTCTTTGAGTTCTCAATTTCCCATCAGTGGAATTAAATCTTTGCAATGGTATTGACATACCTCCATTTCTTAAAATTATTGTTTGGCTTTCGCTCATATATCTGTCACCAATGAAAAAGAGGTCAAGGGCCTCAGACACCAATATTCATCACAGATCAAATTGGATGGATGGTTGAAAGTAAAGTGAATATAAGGAGCACACCTAATTGAGTCTTGTTGTAAATGTTAGGTGTGTTTCTTTTTTGTTTCCTCCAGCCACGACCTCCTGATATTCCCATCCAGAGGCAAGATCAAGAAACTGAGGAAACATCAATTAAACAGGTTAGCATACTCAGCCTGTTGAAATGCATTTGTGCAAACCGTAAAGATATCATGACCGGCACTAATGCTTATCACACAAAGAGAGAGGTAGACACACATTTTGACGATTATCTACCACAGACAAGGACCTGGTTCCCTTGGTTCCTTTGTTAAATTCTTCATTGTAGGGACCTTCTAGGCCAGGGGTCTCCAACCTTTTCTGTAGTGAGAGCTAATTCTGCTCAAGGAAAGTCCTGCCGAGCTACTAGCCTATTTTATCATTGTAAAATGCTGATGATATGTATTAACATTACACTATGACCACCCTAAGAACGGTTTATCAGTAGTCACCACCCACACTTTCCAGATGAAATTACCAGGAGAATGTTAGGAAAACGTTTTTCAATATTAAATGCTTACAATCAAGTAAAATTCAAATCATCACATGCCGTGGGCCACAAAGGGTTCTACCACAGCAGTAAGTCTTTCCAACTCAAATTGAACTATCATTTAGCTAACAACTTTAAATGTGTTTTAGAATTAAAATATTTTGTCTTCATTAACATATTAGTTTTTAAAAATACAAATATCTTTCTATCAAAACCACTTTCCACTTTGAGCAATCAAAGTCAATTTTCCAAAAGAAAAACCTTTTCAGAAAAAGCATCAGTTTTTTCTTTAAAAATCAAATCAGTTTTCATTGTTAGAAAATACACAGTCCTTAAACATCAGCTTTTCGTTTTCATTGAGTACCGCCATGTAAAAATGCCTCTGATGGACAAATTCTGCTTCAAATACCCAGAAATTGGAATCATAGGCCATGCTTGCTCACCATAACACTATTAATGCATCTGTTATGCTAACAATGCCCACCATTAAACCGGGGCTACCACTGTGCCACAGCTGGATGCCCAACATATATATCAGTTATGGACATTAATATGGAAGAAGCGGTTGCCACTCTGTCAGGAATGGCTAAAAACAAGCCAGTCATGCTCTTAATATGTCCGTGATGGCTGCAAGTATGTAATTACTAGACTTGTATGCCCAAAATAGTCAAGGATGAAAATATTATGGCAATGGCACAATTATGCCATGAACTGGCACAAGTGTGTCAGAGATAATACTCTTATGATGTGATGGGGTCCAGCATACATATTTGGTAGCCCTTGACACAAGCAGTAGCTTTAAGGAACCAACACTATTTATTAGGGAAGGACACAGTGTCATACACCCACACAAAATTGAATGTGATGCTTCTAATTTTCTCTGCCCTGGATGCATACTCTCTTCCCTCAGCTCTCTGGTTGATCATGCTCCCAACTAACACATGTTCACTCTAGTTCTTGCAGTCACACACTTTGGCGAGTCAGCCCTGGTTACTGCTGCCACTATTCTTTGATGTCACACACGGTGTGACTCATTCAGCAGGGCATATCACATGGCCAATCTCCTTCTTAGGTAGATTTAAAGTGGATAAAGATGGTTCATGTGACAGACCAATAGGCCAACACCGTAGCCTCCACATGCTTCAACATCCTCCGCATACTTTGCAAGACCTTTAAATGGATCCCCCCGAATTCAGGAAGACCGTCGCCCATGCACTCATCACCAGCAGGCTGGACTACCGGAATGCCCTCTATGCCGGAATCAACAAATCGCTGCTCCAAAAATTACAGACCGTCCAGAACGCTGCAGCTAGACTCGTCCTCAGCATTCCACGACAAGACTGCATCACCCAGAACCAACAAGACCTCCACTGGCTCCCCTTAAAAAAAGAGTGACCTTCAACTGCTCACACACACCTACAAATGCCTCCACAACACCGGACCACAATACTTCAACAAAAGAATCTCCTTCTACGCCTCCAAGAGAAACCTCCGCTCTGCTGACCAGGCCTTGGCTGAAATCACCCGTACCCACAGAGCCAGAACAGGAGGCAGATTCTTCTCCTACATCGCGGCCAAGACCTGAAACAAACTCCCCCTCAACATCAGACAAATCCCCACACTGAAAGCATTCAGGAAGAGCCTCAAGACCTGGCTTTTCAAATGGCCGGAGCTGCCCAAATGCCGCCCCCGGGCTAAAGAACGGTGATGGATTAAACCCAGATCTTTTGACTGGGTGTGAGTGTTTGATTGATTCAGATGTTCCGTCCACCACCACCCCCTTTTGTACCGCCCCCCCACCAGCGCATTGAAACCCTCACAGGTGAGTAGTGCACTCTATAAATCCCTGATTGATTGATTGATAGGCCAACCGAGTGTGTGTTTGAGTGTTATCAAGAGGTCCTGCCATTGGTTTGGCTGTCTGTAACTCTTACGGGTAATGAAACGAGCAGTGCTCCTTCTTTACTATACATAGAATCCCTGAGATCAGATTGGATTGGCTTCACCTCTGAGAGCTACTTTGAGGGTGCTGGTGAGCTACCAGTAGCTCCCGAGCTACTGGTTGGAGACGCCTGTTCTAGGCTGTGCTGATGCACACAATTCAGAGCACAAAGAGACGTTTGCCTTGTGTTTTGGCTTTGGTACACCGTACACAATAAAAACTGTCCCAGACTATTCCCTTTGTCTTATCTATTTACACCTCAATGCTTTGGTGTGGTCAGTCTTTAACCACTGTTTCACTGCTGCTCCCACAGTGCAGTCCAACACTGAGATATAAGGTTCCATTTGTCAAATCTAATTTTTCATCTTTTTCTACATGTGACCTTTCAAATACAGTGTCATCCTCTGAGCTGCTGTTCTGTGATTTGTGGATATGTAATTGCTGTTCCATAAACTCAGTTTCAGGGTATTTTATCGCCGAAAAACCGGAGACTTCCTTATTCCCTGGCCCTCATTATGTGGAATGAGTTATTATTGGTGTTCAGTGCTCATACTTACACCTTCAGTCCCATTTGGAGAGTCACAAAAATAAGTAACAGTACCATGAATTAGTAATAGGATTCCCACACATTGTATTTAAGGTATTAACACAATTTGTAGCTTAGACTGGGGTGCACAAAACAGAAATAGTGTTTCCACAGGTTTTTATGACATTTGCACAAGTAGTTTTTCAACGTAAAAATGTACATCACACTTAACACTACTTTTACGTGGATCTGGCCTTATCTAAATAAAGGTGCCACTGCAGTCATGTGTTTTATAGAGACTATGATTGCACTTGTGAAAACTGTACATTAATTTTCCTAGTTTGACATTTATAACAATTCTTTCTGACTTTTTCTTTTGCCTTTAGAGTCTGCCTCCTAGTGCAGTGGATGGTGAAGAGGGCACAAAGGACACAGTAAGTCGTTTTTATTCTCGAATATATATACTGCTCTTATGATAACAGTCTGAAACATTTTCCAGTTATTTAAAACTAAATTGCATCAGCTTAGACTTCCTAAAAGTATACTTAATTTATAGAATTGTTCATATAGTTAAGTATCTTCAGTTAAAAAGCGATTCAATGCAATTCGTGCTCATTGTCTTCCTCTTCGCATCCTGAAAGAAGCTCACTGCTTTAGCTCTTAATTCCAAATCTCTCAATCTCTACCTCTTCACTTGTCTATTTTATTACCGCATCTTTTTCTAGAAATCTGTTAATTTCAACAACGATTTTTATATAGTAGTATACAAAAAAGTGATGAATAGAACGCTTTAACTAATTTCAGCTGTTGTTAATTACTCAGGGCTGAGTCTTAGCCAATCGTTATTTTGCATATCACTAGGTTTAATCTGAATTAGCAAGGTGGACAAAAGAAGGATGGGTTGGAATGCTACACCAAGCGACTGCCAGTGGTTAGACTAATTGTAATCATTCCTTCCATCATATTTTATGTTATGTATATACTGTTACAATTTCCCATCACCCAAAGGTAATTCTTGTGAAGGTATTCCCATGGCCCTATTTCTTAAAATTATCTTCTCACTTGCACTTATGACTCCATCCCCAATGTAAGGGGGTAAGGAGGTAAGGGGCATTAGAAACCCAGTGACCACATCAGATAAATTTCAATGATTTGTGAAATCCAAATGCCAAATTACCCCACACATAATTTTATTTTATATATAACATAATTTTATTTTATATATAACAAATGTTGCTGACCAGAAGCTGGATCAGACAATTGAGGAAAAATCACTTGAAGAGGTTAGAATAATCAGCCTGTTGATATATGTTTGTGAAAAGCTGAAGATGATCCTGTTTGGCACTGATTTGCTCATGCTTACCATGCAAAGAGGGAACTAGAGATACCCTTTGCCCATTATCAATGAGAGACGAGAGCCTGGTTCCAAGGTTCGATTTTCCACACTCACTACCATCTTTGTTTTGCTGAGTCATTTAAGACTAAAGTCTTGTGCACAGAATTGGGTACTTAGTATGATCTGTTCCCGGCTATTCCCTTCACACGTTCACCCCTCTGTTCTCTGATTTAGACAGCCCTTAATAATTTTTTATGACTCTTGCTCCTTTAGTCAAGTTTACTCCCAAGACTTGAAGTACCATCTCTCCAAGGTCCCTTTGCGTCTATTCCATGATGCATCCTTTTAAACACATTCACTTCCTCATATATACAAATCATACCTGCCATTGATCTGTGTTTCTTGAATATGTATTGGCTGTTGCATAAACCCAGTTTAAAATATTTTGCCATAGTATATTTACAATTGCACATTATGGGTCTCAGGAATTATCCTGAGGAACCAACGGTTGTCCATCAGTAGGCCGATAGCTGCAACCCTTGCGGTCTATGAAGGAAAGGCACTGGCCTCTGCGTTCTATGGCTCAGAACTGTGGGGGTGCGAGTATGTAAGGGATTTGATAATGGCCGAGAATAAGTTTGTGAGAGATTTGGTCTCACTTCCTCTATCAACCCCATTGAAACCCCTGTTTATCGACATGGGCAAGCGATCAATTGCAGACAAAGTACGCCTCCGCCCTTTACCGTTTTGGGTGCGACTGAGAAGGACACCTGAATTATCCAAATATGCCTCGGTATTGGATGAGCTGATTGCCCTGAATGTCTCAAATAAGATAAAATAGCTAAACAATCTGAGACAGCTGGTCGTTAGCTTAGGAATGGTTGAATTCTGGAACTCCCAGTCCCCGCCCAATAAACAAATTGTTAAGAAAATATATTGGGAGTGGGTTGACTAAGAGGAATTAAAAAGAACAAAGTGGGGGCAGTTGACGAACCAATTCCTTGAACATAAGCCAATGAGGAGGTTAGATCCCTTTTTGGGCTACATAAAAATTCCAAGAGACAGATCCCTCTTCTTGAAGATGAGATATGGTATACTCCCCCTTAGAAAGTTCACAGAGGGGTGGAAAGGAGTGAGGGACTACGATCTCACTTGCCCTGGCTGCCCATGTAAGAAAGAATCCCTGCCACATTTCCTGTTTGCTTGCAAGGCTTATAAGCTTCCTAGAGCAAGATGGTTGAAACCTGTGTGCAGGGAAATGAGCGTCAGAGATTTTAGGGTTGTGCTGCGTATTTTTTTATCCGATACTACATCACTGTACATTGTTGGTGGGATTGCAAAGTACTTGGCCAGTGCTTGGTTCATTCAGTCTAAATTGTTATGTAATATCCAAAACTAAATGCCTACCCTTTGAGATGATTGAATTTTATAGGAATGCACCTTCTCTGTAATAATGTTTAATTGTAAATAGTTTTTTAAAGTCTTTTTAAGAGATGATGAATGTAATACTTGTAAATTGGTTTTATGTATATCGATGTTCGTACTTTTATGATATGAATCATATCGAATAAAGTATTACAACAACAACAACATCACTGCACTTGATTTGGTCATTGAGACTAAAATTGCACCAGAGAAAACTTTCAATAATTACCATAGTTTGTCTTTCATGGAGAGCTCTTTCTGACTATTTTTTTTACCATTAGAGTTGGCCTCCAACGGTAGTGGATAGGGAAAAGGCCATGAAGGGCATAGTAAGCAGTTACTTCTCTAATATTTATACTGTTTTATACTAAAATCTAACATTTTTTCCCAGTTCAGTGTAGATTAAGTGGCTTAGAGAGGATTTTTTAAAAACTGAGTATTATTGCTTGGCCATTCACCTTGTTACATACTGCCACTCTAAAGGCCATTCACTGTCATTCATGCATATTTTCATCCCCCTAACTCCCCTTGATTCTTAACTCCTTTACCTCTATATACCATACTTCTCCCACTTCACGTACCCCCTGATTCACCACTTTTGCGCTTCATCCTCAGTTGGTATATAATAGTGTTGTAAACTTTTTCCAGATTTTCATGAGATTTCCATTACATCTGCTATTTTTAAGAACTATTGTATACCAAGACAAGTCTTTGAGTTCTCAATTTCCCATCAGTGGAATTAAATCTTTGCAATGGTATTGACATACCTCCATTTCTTAAAATTATTGTTTGGCTTTCGCTCATATATCTGTCACCAATGAAAAAGAGGTCAAGGGCCTCAGACACCAATATTCATCACAGATCAAATTGGATGGATGGTTGAAAGTAAAGTGAATATAAGGAGCACACCTAATTGAGTCTTGTTGTAAATGTTAGGTGTGTTTCTTTTTTGTTTCCTCCAGCCACGACCTCCTGATATTCCCATCCAGAGGCAAGATCAAAAAACTGAGGAAACATCAATTAAACAGGTTAGCATACTCAGCCTGTTGAAATGCATTTGTGCAAACCGTAAAGATATCATGACCGGCACTAATGCTTATCACACAAAGAGAGAGGTAGACACACATTTTGACGATTATCTACCACAGACAAGGACCTGGTTCCCTTGGTTCCTTTGTTAAATTCTTCATTGTAGGGACCTTCTAGGCTGTGCTGATGCACACAATTCAGAGCACAAAGAGACGTTTGCCTTGTGTATTGGCTTTGGTACACCGTACACAATAAAAACTGTCCCAGACTATTCCCTTTGTCTTATCTATTTACACCTCAATGCTTTGGTGTGGTCAGTCTTTAACCACTGTTTCACTGCTGCTCCCACAGTGCAGTCCAACACTGAGATATAAGGTTCCATTTGTCAAATCTAATTTTTCATCTTTTTCTACATGTGACCTTTCAAATACAGTGTCATCCTCTGAGCTGCTGTTCTGTGATTTGTGGATATGTAATTGCTGTTCCATAAACTCAGTTTCAGGGTATTTTATAGCCGAAAAACCGGAGACTTCCTTATTCCCTGGCCCTCATTATGTGGAATGAGTTATTAGTGGTGTTCAGTGCTCATACTTACACCTTCAGTCCCATTTGGAGAGTCACAAAAATAAGTAACAGTACCATGAATTAGTAATAGGATTCCCACACATTGTATTTAAGGTATTAGCACAATTTGTAGCTTACACTGGGGTGCACAAAACAGAAATAGTGTTTCCACAGGTTTTTATGACATTTGCACAAGTAGTTTTTCAACGTAAAAATGTACATCACACTTAACACTACTTTTACGTGGATCTGGCCTTATCTAAATAAAGGTGCCACTGCAGTCATGTGTTTTATAGAGACTATGATTGCACTTGTGAAAACTGTACATTAATTTTCCTAGTTTGACATTCATAACAATTCTTTCTGACTTTTTCTTTCGCCTTTAGAGTCTGCCTCCTAGTGCAGTGGATGGTGAAGAGGGCACAAAGGACACAGTAAGTCGTTTTATTCTCGAATATATATACTGCTCTTATGATAACAGTCTGAAACATTTTCCAGTTATTTCAAACTAAATTGCATCAGCTTAGACTTCCTAAAAGTATACTTAATTTATAGAATTGTTCATATTGTTAAGTATCTTCAGTTAAAAAGCGATTCAATGCAATTCGTGCTCATTGTCTTCCTCTTCGCATCCTAAAAGAAGCTCACTGCTTTAGCTCTTAATTCCAAATCTCTCAATCTCTACCTCTTCACTTGTCTATTTTATTACCGCATCTTTTTCTAGAAATCGTTTAATTTCAACGATTTTTATACAGTAGTATACAAAAAAGTGATGAATAGAACGCTTTAACTAATTTCAGCTGTTGTTAGTTACTCAGAGCTGAGTGTTAGCCAATCGTTATTTTGCATATCACTAGGTATAATCTGAATTAGCAAGGTGGACAAAAGAATGATGGGTTGGAATGCTACACCAAGCGACTGCCAGTGGTTAGACTAATTGTAATCATTCCTTCCATCATATTTTATGTTATGTATATACTGTTACAATTTCCCATCACCCAAAGGTAATTCTTGTGAAGGTATTCCCATAGCCCTATTTCTTAAAATTATCTTCTCACTTGCACTTATGACTCCATCCCCAATGTAAGGGGGTAAGGAGGTAAGGGGCATTAGAAACCGAGTGACCACATCAGATAAACTTCAATGATTTGTGAAATCCAAATGCCAAATTACCCCACACATAATTTTATTTTATATATAACATAATTTTATTTTATATATAACAAATGTTGCTGACCAGAAGCTTGATCAGACAATTGAGGAAAAATCACTTGAAGAGGTTAGAATAATCAGCCTGTTGATATATGTTTGTGAAAAGCTGAAGATGATCCTGTTTGGCACTGATTTGCTCATGCTTACCATGCAAAGAGGGAACTAGAGATACCCTTTGCCCATTATCAATGAGAGACTAGAACCTGGTTCCAAGGTTCGATTTTCCACACTCACTACCATCTTTGATTTGCTGAGTCATTTAAGACAAAAGTCTTGTGCACAGAATTGGGTACTTAGTATGATCTGTTCCCGGCTATTCCCTTCACACGTTCACCCCTCTGTTCTCTGATTTAGGCAGCCCTTATTAATTTTTTATGACTCTTGCTCCTTTAGTCAAGTCTACTCCCAAGACTTGAAGTACCATCTCTCCAAGGTCCCTTTGCGTCTATTCCATGATGCATCCTTTTAAACACATTCACTTCCTCATATATACAAATCATACCTGCCATTGATCTGTGATTCTTGAATATGTATTTGCTGTTGCATAAACCCAGTTTAAAATATTTTGCCATAGTATATTTACGATTGCACATTATGGGTCTCAGGAATTATCCTGAGGAACCAACGGTTGTCCATCAGTAGGCCGATAGCTGCAACCCTTGCGGCCTATGAAGGAAAGGCACTGGCCTCTGCGTTCTATGGCTCAGAACTGTGGGGGTGCGAGTATGTAAGGGATTTGATAATGGCCGAGAATAAGTTTGTGAGAGATTTGGTCTCACTTCCTCTATCAACCCCATTGAAACCCCTGTTTATCGACATGGGCAAGCAATCAATTGCAGACAAAGTACGCCTCCGCCCTTTACCGTTTTGGATGCGACTGAGAAGGACACCTGAATTATCCAAATATGCCTTGGTATTGGATGAGCTGATTGCCTGAATGTCTCAAATAAGATAAAATGGCTAAACAATCTGAGACAGCTGGTCGTTAGCTTAGGAATGGTTGAATTCTGGAACTCCCAGTCCCCGCCCAATAAACAAATTGTTAAGAAAATATATTGGGAGTGGGTTGACTAAGAGGAATTAAAAAGCACAAAGTGGGGGCAGTTGACGAACCAATTCCTTGAACAGAAGCCAATGAGGAGGTTAGATCCATTTTTGGACTACATACAAATTCCAAGAGACAGATCCCTCTTCTGGAAGATGAGATATGGTATACTCCCCCTTAGAAAGTTCACAGAGAGGTGGAAAGGAGTGAGGGACTACGATCTCACTTGCCCTGGCTGCCCATGTAAGAAAGAATCCCTGCCACATTTCCTGTTTGCTTGTAAGGCTTATAAGCTTTCTAGAGCAAGATGGTTGAAACCTGTGTGCAGGGAAATGGGCGTCAGAGATTTTAGGGTTGTGCTGCGTATTTCTTTATCCGATACTAAATCACTGTACATTGTTTGTGGGATTGCAAAGTACTTGGCCAGTGCTTGGTTCATTCGGTCTAAATTGTTATGTAATATCCAAAACTAAATGCCTACCCTTTGAGATGATTGAATTTTATAGGAATGCACCTTCTCTGTAATAATTTTTAATTGTAAATAGTTTTTTAAAGTCTTTTTAAGAGATGATGAATGTAATACTTGTAAATTGGTTTTATGTATATCGATGTTCGTACTTTTATGATATGAATCATATCGAATAAAGTATTACAACAACAACAACATCACTGCACTTGATTTGGTCATAGAGACTAAAATTGCACCAGAGAAAACTTTCAATAATTACCATAGTTTGTCTTTCATGGAGAGCTCTTTCTGACTATCTCTTTTACCATTAGAGTTGGCCTCCAACTGTAGTGGATAGGGAAAAGGCCATGAAGGGCATAGTAAGCAGTTACTCTCTAATATTTATACTGTTTTTATACTAAAATCTAACATTTGTTCCCAGTTCAGTGTAGATTAAGTGGCTTAGAGAGGATTTTTTAAAAACTGAGTATTATTGCTTGGCCATTCACCTTGTTAGATACTGCCACTCTAAAGGCCATTCACTGTCATTCATGCATATTTTCATCCCCCTAACTCCCCTTGATTCTTAACTACTTTACCTCTATATACCATACTTCTCCCACTTCACGTACCCCCTGATTAACCACTTTTGCGCTTCATCCTCAGTTGGTATATAATAGTGTTGTAAACTTTTTCCAGATTTTCATGAGATTTCCATGACATCTGCTATTTTTAAGAACTATTGTATACCAAGACAAGTCTTTGAGTTCTCAATTTCCCATCAGTGGAATTAAATCTTTGCAATGGTATTGACATACCTCCATTTCTTAAAATTATTGTTTGGCTTTCGCTCATATATCTGTCACCAATGAAAAAGAGGTCAAGTGCCTCAGACACCAATATTCATCACAGATCAAATTGGATGGATTTGTGAAAGTAAAGTGAATATAAGGAGCACACCTAATTGAGTCTTGTTGTAAATGGTAGGTGTGTTTCTTTTTTGTTTCCTCCAGCCACGACCTCCTGATATTCCCATCCAGAGGCAAGATCAAGAAACTGAGGAAACATCAATTAAACAGGTTAGCATACTCAGCCTGTTGAAATGCATTTGTGCAAACCGTAAAAATATCATGACCGGCACTGAGGCACTAATGCTTATCACACAAAGAGAGAGGTAGAGACACATTTTGACCATTATCTACCACAGACAAGGACCTGGTTCCCTTGGTTCCTTTGTTAAATTCTTCATTGTAGGGACCTTCTAGGCTGTGCTGATGCACACAATTCAGAGCACAAAGAGACGTTTGCCTTGTGTATTGGCTTTGGTACACCGTACACAATAAAAACTGTCCCAGACTATTCCCTTTGTCTTATCTATTTACACCTCAATGCTTTGGTGTGGTCAGTCTTTAACCACTGTTTCACTGCTGCTCCCACAGTGCAGTCCAACACTGAGATATAAGGTTCCATTTGTCAAATCTAATTTTTCATCTTTTTCTACATGTGGCCTTTCAAATACAGTGTCATCCTCTGAGCTGCTGTTCTGTGATTTGTGGATATGTACTTGCTGTTCCATAAACTCAGTTTCAGGGTATTTTATCGCCGAAAAACGCGAGACTTCCTTATTCCCTGGCCCTCATTATGTGGAATGAGTTATTAATGGTGTTCAGTGCTCATACTTACACCTTCAGTCCCATTTGGAGAGTCACAAAAATAAGTAACAGTACCATGAATTAGTAATAGGATTCCCACACATTGTATTTAAGGTATTAACACAATTTGTAGCTTAGACTGGGGTGCACAAAACAGAAATAGTGTTTCCACAGGTTTTTATGACATTTGCACAAGTAGTTTTTCAACGTAAAAATGTACATCACACTTAACACTACTTTTACGTGGATCTGGCCTTATCTAAATAAAGGTGCCACTGCAGTCATGTGTTTTATAGAGACTATGATTGCACTTGTGAAAACTGTACATTAATTTTCCTAGTTTGACATTTATAACAATTCTTTCTGACTTTTTCTTTTGCCTTTAGAGTCTGCCTCCTAGTGCAGTGGATGGTGAAGAGGGCACAAAGGACACAGTAAGTCGTTTTTATTCTCAAATATATATACTGCTCTTATGATAACAGTCTGAAACATTTTCCAGTTATTTAAAACTAAATTGCATCAGCTTAGACTTCCTAAAAGTATACTTAATTTATAGAATTGTTCATATAGTTAAGTATCTTCAGTTAAAAAGCGATTCAATGCAATTCGTGCTCATTGTCTTCCTCTTCGCATCCTGAAAGAAGCTCACTGCTTTAGCTCTTAATTCCAAATCTCTCAATCTCTACCTCTTCACTTGTCTATTTTATTACCGCATCTTTTTCTAGAAATCTGTTAATTTCAACAACGATTTTTATATAGTAGTATACAAAAAAGTGATGAATAGAACGCTTTAACTAATTTCAGCTGTTGTTAATTACTCAGGGCTGAGTCTTAGCCAATCGTTATTTTGCATATCACTAGGTTTAATCTGAATTAGCAAGGTGGACAAAAGAAGGATGGGTTGGAATGCTACACCAAGCGACTGCCAGTGGTTAGACTAATTGTAATCATTCCTTCCATCATATTTTATGTTATGTATATACTGTTACAATTTCCCATCACCCAAAGGTAATTCTTGTGAAGGTATTCCCATGGCCCTATTTCTTAAAATTATCTTCTCACTTGCACTTATGACTCCATCCCCAATGTAAGGGGGTAAGGAGGTAAGGGGCATTAGAAACCCAGTGACCACATCAGATAAATTTCAATGATTTGTGAAATCCAAATGCCAAATTACCCCACACATAATTTTATTTTATATATAACATAATTTTATTTTATATATAACAAATGTTGCTGACCAGAAGCTGGATCAGACAATTGAGGAAAAATCACTTGAAGAGGTTAGAATAATCAGCCTGTTGATATATGTTTGTGAAAAGCTGAAGATGATCCTGTTTGGCACTGATTTGCTCATGCTTACCATGCAAAGAGGGAACTAGAGATACCCTTTGCCCATTATCAATGAGAGACGAGAGCCTGGTTCCAAGGTTCGATTTTCCACACTCACTACCATCTTTGTTTTGCTGAGTCATTTAAGACTAAAGTCTTGTGCACAGAATTGGGTACTTAGTATGATCTGTTCCCGGCTATTCCCTTCACACGTTCACCCCTCTGTTCTCTGATTTAGACAGCCCTTAATAATTTTTTATGACTCTTGCTCCTTTAGTCAAGTTTACTCCCAAGACTTGAAGTACCATCTCTCCAAGGTCCCTTTGCGTCTATTCCATGATGCATCCTTTTAAACACATTCACTTCCTCATATATACAAATCATACCTGCCATTGATCTGTGATTCTTGAATATGTATTTGCTGTTGCATAAACCCAGTTTAAAATATTTTGCCATAGTATATTTACGATTGCACATTATGGGTCTCAGGAATTATCCTGAGGAACCAACGGTTGTCCATCAGTAGGCCGATAGCTGCAACCCTTGCGGTCTACGAAGGAAAGGCACTGGCCTCTGCGTTCTATGGCTCAGAACTGTGGGGGTGCGAGTATGTAAGGGATTTGATAATGGCCGAGAATAAGTTTGTGAGAGATTTGGTCTCACTTCCTCTATCAACCCCATTGAAACCCCTGTTTATCGACATGGGCAAGCGATCAATTGCAGACAAAGTATGCCTCCGCCCTTTACCGTTTTGGGTGCGACTGAGAAGGACACCTGAATTATCCAAATATGCCTCGGTATTGGATGAGCTGATTGCCCTGAATGTCTCAAATAAGATAAAATAGCTAAACAATCTGAGACAGCTGGTCGTTAGCTTAGGAATGGTTGTATTCTGGAACTCCCAGTCCCCGCCCAATAAACAAATTGTTAAGAAAATATATTGGGAGTGGGTTGACTAAGAGGAATTAAAAAGCACAAAGTGGGGGCAGTTGACGAACCAATTCCTTGAACATAAGCCAATGAGGAGGTTAGATCCCTTTTTGGGCTACATAAAAATTCCAAGAGACAGATCCCTCTTCTTGAAGATGAGATATGGTATACTCCCCCTTAGAAAGTTCACAGAGGGGTGGAAAGGAGTGAGGGACTACGATCTCACTTGCCCTGGCTGCCCATGTAAGAAAGAATCCCTGCCACATTTCCTGTTTGCTTGCAAGGCTTATAAGCTTCCTAGAGCAAGATGGTTGAAACCTGTGCGCAGGGAAATGAGCGTCAGAGATTTTAGGGTTGTGCTGCGTATTTTTTTATCCGATACTACATCACTGTACATTGTTGGTGGGATTGCAAAGTACTTGGCCAGTGCTTGGTTCATTCAGTCTAAATTGTTATGTAATATCCAAAACTAAATGCCTACCCTTTGAGATGATTGAATTTTATAGGAATGCACCTTCTCTGTAATAATGTTTAATTGTAAATAGTTTTTTAAAGTCTTTTTAAGAGATGATGAATGTAATACTTGTAAATTGGTTTTATGTATATCGATGTTCGTACTTTTATGATATGAATCATATCGAATAAAGTATTACAACAACAACAACATCACTGCACTTGATTTGGTCATTGAGACTAAAATTGCACCAGAGAAAACTTTCAATAATTACCATAGTTTGTCTTTCATGGAGAGCTCTTTCTGACTATTTTTTTTACCATTAGAGTTGGCCTCCAACGGTAGTGGATAGGGAAAAGGCCATGAAGGGCATAGTAAGCAGTTACTTCTCTAATATTTATACTGTTTTATACTAAAATCTAACATTTTTTCCCAGTTCAGTGTAGATTAAGTGGCTTAGAGAGGATTTTTTTAAAACTGAGTATTATTGCTTGGCCATTCACCTTGTTACATACTGCCACTCTAAAGGCCATTCACTGTCATTCATGCATATTTTCATCCCCCTAACTCCCCTTGATTCTTAACTCCTTTACCTCTATATACCATACTTCTCCCACTTCACGTACCCCCTGATTCACCACTTTTGCGCTTCATCCTCAGTTGGTATATAATAGTGTTGTAAACTTTTTCCAGATTTTCATGAGATTTCCATTACATCTGCTATTTTTAAGAACTATTGTATACCAAGACAAGTCTTTGAGTTCTCAATTTCCCATCAGTGGAATTAAATCTTTGCAATGGTATTGACATACCTCCATTTCTTAAAATTATTGTTTGGCTTTCGCTCATATATCTGTCACCAATGAAAAAGAGGTCAAGGGCCTCAGACACCAATATTCATCACAGATCAAATTGGATGGATGGTTGAAAGTAAAGTGAATATAAGGAGCACACCTAATTGAGTCTTGTTGTAAATGTTAGGTGTGTTTCTTTTTTGTTTCCTCCAGCCACGACCTCCTGATATTCCCATCCAGAGGCAAGATCAAGAAACTGAGGAAACATCAATTAAACAGGTTAGCATACTCAGCCTGTTGAAATGCATTTGTGCAAACCGTAAAGATATCATGACCGGCACTAATGCTTATCACACAAAGAGAGAGGTAGACACACATTTTGACGATTATCTACCACAGACAAGGACCTGGTTCCCTTGGTTCCTTTGTTAAATTCTTCATTGTAGGGACCTTCTAGGCTGTGCTGATGCACACAATTCAGAGCACAAAGAGACGTTTGCCTTGTGTATTGGCTTTGGTACACCGTACACAATAAAAACTGTCCCAGACTATTCCCTTTGTCTTATCTATTTACACCTCAATGCTTTGGTGTGGTCAGTCTTTAACCACTGTTTCACTGCTGCTCCCACAGTGCAGTCCAACACTGAGATATAAGGTTCCATTTGTCAAATCTAATTTTTCATCTTTTTCTACATGTGACCTTTCAAATACAGTGTCATCCTCTGAGCTGCTGTTCTGTGATTTGTGGATATGTAATTGCTGTTCCATAAACTCAGTTTCAGGGTATTTTATAGCCGAAAAACCGGAGACTTCCTTATTCCCTGGCCCTCATTATGTGGAATGAGTTATTATTGGTGTTCAGTGCTCATACTTACACCTTCAGTCCCATTTGGAGAGTCACAAAAATAAGTAACAGTACCATGAATTAGTAATAGGATTCCCACACATTGTATTTAAGGTATTAGCACAATTTGTAGCTTAGACTGGGGTGCACAAAACAGAAATAGTGTTTCCACAGGTTTTTATGACATTTGCACAAGTAGTTTTTCAACGTAAAAATGTACATCACACTTAACACTACTTTTACGTGGATCTGGCCTTATCTAAATAAAGGTGCCACTGCAGTCATGTGTTTTATAGAGACTATGATTGCACTTGTGAAAACTGTACATTAATTTTCCTAGTTTGACATTCATAACAATTCTTTCTGACTTTTTCTTTTGCCTTTAGAGTCTGCCTCCTAGTGCAGTGGATGGTGAAGAGGGCACAAAGGACACAGTAAGTCGTTTTATTCTCGAATATATATACTGCTCTTATGATAACAGTCTGAAACATTTTCCAGTTATTTCAAACTAAATTGCATCAGCTTAGACTTCCTAAAAGTAGACTTAATTTATAGAATTGTTCATATTGTTAAGTATCTTCAGTTAAAAAGCGATTCAATGCAATTCGTGCTCATTGTCTTCCTCTTCGCATCCTAAAAGAAGCTCACTGCTTTAGCTCTTAATTCCAAATCTCTCAATCTCTACCTCTTCACTTGTCTATTTTATTACCGCATCTTTTTCTAGAAATCGTTTAATTTCAACGATTTTTATACAGTAGTATACAAAAAAGTGATGAATAGAACGCTTTAACTAATTTCAGCTGTTGTTAGTTACTCAGAGCTGAGTGTTAGCCAATCGTTATTTTGCATATCACTAGGTATAATCTGAATTAGCAAGGTGGACAAAAGAATGATGGGTTGGAATGCTACACCAAGCGACTGCCAGTGGTTAGACTAATTGTAATCATTCCTTCCATCATATTTTATGTTATGTATATACTGTTACAATTTCCCATCACCCAAAGGTAATTCTTGTGAAGGTATTCCCATAGCCCTATTTCTTAAAATTATCTTCTCACTTGCACTTATGACTCCATCCCCAATGTAAGGGGGTAAGGAGGTAAGGGGCATTAGAAACCGAGTGACCACATCAGATAAACTTCAATGATTTGTGAAATCCAAATGCCAAATTACCCCACACATAATTTTATTTTATATATAACATAATTTTATTTTATATATAACAAATGTTGCTGACCAGAAGCTTGATCAGACAATTGAGGAAAAATCACTTGAAGAGGTTAGAATAATCAGCCTGTTGATATATGTTTGTGAAAAGCTGAAGATGATCCTGTTTGGCACTGATTTGCTCATGCTTACCATGCAAAGAGGGAACTAGAGATACCCTTTGCCCATTATCAATGAGAGACGAGAACCTGGTTCCAAGGTTCGATTTTCCACACTCACTACCATCTTTGATTTGCTGAGTCATTTAAGACAAAAGTCTTGTGCACAGAATTGGGTACTTAGTATGATCTGTTCCCGGCTATTCCCTTCACACGTTCACCCCTCTGTTCTCTGATTTAGGCAGCCCTTATTAATTTTTTATGACTCTTGCTCCTTTAGTCAAGTCTACTCCCAAGACTTGAAGTACCATCTCTCCAAGGTCCCTTTGCGTCTATTCCATGATGCATCCTTTTAAACACATTCACTTCCTCATATATACAAATCATACCTGCCATTGATCTGTGATTCTTGAATATGTATTTGCTGTTGCATAAACCCAGTTTAAAATATTTTGCCATAGTATATTTACGATTGCACATTATGGGTCTCAGGAATTATCCTGAGGAACCAACGGTTGTCCATCAGTAGGCCGATAGCTGCAACCCTTGCGGCCTATGAAGGAAAGGCACTGGCCTCTGCGTTCTATGGCTCAGAACTGTGGGGGTGCGAGTATGTAAGGGATTTGATAATGGCCGAGAATAAGTTTGTGAGAGATTTGGTCTCACTTCCTCTATCAACCCCATTGAAACCCCTGTTTATCGACATGGGCAAGCAATCAATTGCAGACAAAGTACGCCTCCGCCCTTTACCGTTTTGGATGCGACTGAGAAGGACACCTGAATTATCCAAATATGCCTTGGTATTGGATGAGCTGATTGCCTGAATGTCTCAAATAAGATAAAATGGCTAAACAATCTGAGACAGCTGGTCGTTAGCTTAGGAATGGTTGAATTCTGGAACTCCCAGTCCCCGCCCAATAAACAAATTGTTAAGAAAATATATTGGGAGTGGGTTGACTAAGAGGAATTAAAAAGCACAAAGTGGGGGCAGTTGACGAACCAATTCCTTGAACAGAAGCCAATGGGGAGGTTAGATCCATTTTTGGACTACATACAAATTCCAAGAGACAGATCCCTCTTCTGGAAGATGAGATATGGTATACTCCCCCTTAGAAAGTTCACAGAGAGGTGGAAAGGAGTGAGGGACTACGATCTCACTTGCCCTGGCTGCCCATGTAAGAAAGAATCCCTGCCACATTTCCTGTTTGCTTGTAAGGCTTATAAGCTTTCTAGAGCAAGATGGTTGAAACCTGTGTGCAGGGAAATGGGCGTCAGAGATTTTAGGGTTGTGCTGCGTATTTCTTTATCCGATACTAAATCACTGTACATTGTTTGTGGGATTGCAAAGTACTTGGCCAGTGCTTGGTTCATTCGGTCTAAATTGTTATGTAATATCCAAAACTAAATGCCTACCCTTTGAGATGATTGAATTTTATAGGAATGCACCTTCTCTGTAATAATTTGTAATTGTAAATAGTTTTTTAAAGTCTTTTTAAGAGATGATGAATGTAATACTTGTAAATTGGTTTTATGTATATCGATGTTCGTACTTTTATGATATGAATCATATCGAATAAAGTATTACAACAACAACAACATCACTGCACTTGATTTGGTCATAGAGACTAAAATTGCACCAGAGAAAACTTTCAATAATTACCATAGTTTGTCTTTCATGGAGAGCTCTTTCTGACTATCTCTTTTACCATTAGAGTTGGCCTCCAACTGTAGTGGATAGGGAAAAGGCCATGAAGGGCATAGTAAGCAGTTACTCTCTAATATTTATACTGTTTTTATACTAAAATCTAACATTTGTTCCCAGTTCAGTGTAGATTAAGTGGCTTAGAGAGGATTTTTTAAAAACTGAGTATTATTGCTTGGCCATTCACCTTGTTAGATACTGCCACTCTAAAGGCCATTCACTGTCATTCATGCATATTTTCATCCCCCTAACTCCCCTTGATTCTTAACTCCTTTACCTCTATATACCATACTTCTCCCACTTCACGTACCCCCTGATTAACCACTTTTGCGCTTCATCCTCAGTTGGTATATAATAGTGTTGTAAACTTTTTCCAGATTTTCATGAGATTTCCATGACATCTGCTATTTTTAAGAACTATTGTATACCAAGACAAGTCTTTGAGTTCTCAATTTCCCATCAGTGGAATTAAATCTTTGCAATGGTATTGACATACCTCCATTTCTTAAAATTATTGTTTGGCTTTCGCTCATATATCTGTCACCAATGAAAAAGAGGTTAAGTGCCTCAGACACCAATATTCATCACAGATCAAATTGGATGGATTTGTGAAAGTAAAGTGAATATAAGGAGCACACCTAATTGAGTCTTGTTGTAAATGGTAGGTGTGTTTCTTTTTTGTTTCCTCCAGCCACGACCTCCTGATATTCCCATCCAGAGGCAAGATCAAGAAACTGAGGAAACATCAATTAAACAGGTTAGCATACTCAGCCTGTTGAAATGCATTTGTGCAAACCGTAAAAATATCATGACCGGCACTGAGGCACTAATGCTTATCACACAAAGAGAGAGGTAGCGACACATTTTGACCATTATCTACCACAGACAAGGACCTGGTTCCCTTGGTTCCTTTGTTAAATTCTTCATTGTAGGGACCTTCTAGGCTGTGCTGATGCACACAATTCAGAGCACAAAGAGACGTTTGCCTTGTGTATTGGCTTTGGTACACCGTACACAATAAAAACTGTCCCAGACTATTCCCTTTGTCTTATCTATTTACACCTCAATGCTTTGGTGTGGTCAGTCTTTAACCACTGTTTCACTGCTGCTCCCACAGTGCAGTCCAACACTGAGATATAAGGTTCCATTTGTCAAATCTAATTTTTCATCTTTTTCTACATGTGGCCTTTCAAATACAGTGTCATCCTCTGAGCTGCTGTTCTGTGATTTGTGGATATGTACTTGCTGTTCCATAAACTCAGTTTCAGGGTATTTTATCGCCGAAAAACGGGAGACTTCCTTATTCCCTGGCCCTCATTATGTGGAATGAGTTATTAATGGTGTTCAGTGCTCATACTTACACCTTCAGTCCCATTTGGAGAGTCACAAAAATAAGTAACAGTACCATGAATTAGTAATAGGATTCCCACACATTGTATTTAAGGTATTAACACAATTTGTAGCTTAGACTGGGGTGCACAAAACAGAAATAGTGTTTCCACAGGTTTTTATGACATTTGCACAAGTAGTTTTTCAACGTAAAAATGTACATCACACTTAACACTACTTTTACGTGGATCTGGCCTTATCTAAATAAAGGTGCCACTGCAGTCATGTGTTTTATAGAGACTATGATTGCACTTGTGAAAACTGTACATTAATTTTCCTAGTTTGACATTTATAACAATTCTTTCTGACTTTTTCTTTTGCCTTTAGAGTCTGCCTCCTAGTGCAGTGGATGGTGAAGAGGGCACAAAGGACACAGTAAGTCGTTTTATTCTCGAATATATATACTGCTCTTATGATAACAGTCTGAAACATTTTCCAGTTATTTAAAACTAAATTGCATCAGCTTAGACTTCCTAAAAGTATACTTAATTTATAGAATTGTTCATATAGTTAAGTATCTTCAGTTAAAAAGCGATTCAATGCAATTCGTGCTCATTGTCTTCCTCTTCGCATCCTGAAAGAAGCTCACTGCTTTAGCTCTTAATTCCAAATCTCTCAATCTCTACCTCTTCACTTGTCTATTTTATTACCGCATCTTTTTCTAGAAATCTGTTAATTTCAACAACGATTTTTATATAGTAGTATACAAAAAAGTGATGAATAGAACACTTTAACTAATTTCAGCTGTTGTTAATTACTCAGGGCTGAGTCTTAGCCAATCGTTATTTTGCATATCACTAGGTTTAATCTGAATTAGCAAGGTGGACAAAAGAAGGATGGGTTGGAATGCTACACCAAGCGACTGCCAGTGGTTAGACTAATTGTAATCATTCCTTCCATCATATTTTATCTTATGTATATACTGTTACAATTTCCCATCACCCAAAGGTAATTCTTGTGAAGGTATTCCCATGGCCCTATTTCTTAAAATTATCTTCTCACTTGCACTTATGACTCCATCCCCAATGTAAGGGGGTAAGGAGGTAAGGGGCATTAGAAACCCAGTGACCACATCAGATAAATTTCAATGATTTGTGTAATCCAAATGCCAAATTACCCCACACATAATTTTATTTTATATATAACATAATTTTATTTTATATATAACAAATGTTGCTGACCAGAAGCTGGATCAGACAATTGAGGAAAAATCACTTGAAGAGGTTAGAATAATCAGCCTGTTGATATATGTTTGTGAAAAGCTGAAGATGATCCTGTTTGGCACTGATTTGCTCATGCTTACCATGCAAAGAGGGAACTAGAGATACCCTTTGCCCATTATCAATGAGAGACGAGAGCCTGGTTCCAAGGTTCGATTTTCCACACTCACTACCATCTTTGTTTTGCTGAGTCATTTAAGACTAAAGTCTTGTGCACAGAATTGGGTACTTAGTATGATCTGTTCCCGGCTATTCCCTTCACACGTTCACCCCTCTGTTCTCTGATTTAGGCAGCCCTTATTAATTTTTTATGACTCTTGCTCCTTTAGTCAAGTTTACTCCCAAGACTTGAAGTACCATCTCTCCAAGGTCCCTTTGCGTCTATTCCATGATGCATCCTTTTAAACACATTCACTTCCTCATATATACAAATCATACCTGCCATTGATCTGTGATTCTTGAATATGTATTGGCTGTTGCATAAACCCAGTTTAAAATATTTTGCCATAGTATATTTACAATTGCACATTATGGGTCTCAGGAATTATCCTGAGGAACCAACGGTTGTCCATCAGTAGGCCGATAGCTGCAACCCTTGCGGTCTATGAAGGAAAGGCACTGGCCTCTGCGTTCTATGGCTCAGAACTGTGGGGGTGCGAGTATGTAAGGGATTTGATAATGGCCGAGAATACGTTTGTGAGAGATTTGGTCTCACTTCCTCTATAAACCCCATTGAAACCCCTGTTTATCGACATGGGCAAGCAATCAATTGCAGACAAAGTACGCCTCCGCCCTTTACCGTTTTGGATGCGACTGAGAAGGACACCTGAATTATCCAAATATGCCTCCGTATTGGATGAGCTGATTGCCCTGAATGTCTCAAATAAGATAAAATAGCTAAACAATCTGAGACAGCTGGTCGTTAGCTTAGGAATGGTTGAATTCTGGAACTCCCAGACCCCGCCCAATAAAGAAATTGTTAAGAAAATATATTGGGAGTGGGTTGACTAAGAGGAATTAAAAAGCACAAAGTGGGGGCAGTTGACGAACCAATTCCTTGAACATAAGCCAATGAGGAGGTTAGATCCCTTTTTGGGCTACATAAAAATTCCAAGAGACAGATCCCTCTTCTTGAAGATGAGATATGGTATACTCCCCCTTAGAAAGTTCACAGAGGGGTGGAAAGGAGTGAGGGACTACGATCTCACTTGCCCTGGCTGCCCATGTAAGAAAGAATCCCTGCCACATTTCCTGTTTGCTTGCAAGGCTTATAAGCTTCCTAGAGCAAGATGGTTGAAACCTGTGTGCAGGGAAATGAGCGTCAGAGATTTTAGGGTTGTGCTGCGTATTTTTTTATCCGATACTACATCACTGTACATTGTTGGTGGGATTGCAAAGTACTTGGCCAGTGCTTGGTTCATTCAGTCTAAATTGTTATGTAATATCCAAAACTAAATGCCTACCCTTTGAGATGATTGAATTTTATAGGAATGCACCTTCTCTGTAATAATGTTTAATTGTAAATAGTTTTTTAAAGTCTTTTTAAGAGATGATGAATGTAATACTTGTAAATTGGTTTTATGTATATCGATGTTCGTACTTTTATGATATGAATCATATCGAATAAAGTATTACAACAACAACAACATCACTGCACTTGATTTGGTCATTGAGACTAAAATTGCACCAGAGAAAACGTTCAATAATTACCATAGTTTGTCTTTCATGGAGAGCTCTTTCTGACTATTTTTTTTACCATTAGAGTTGGCCTCCAACTGTAGTGGATAGGGAAAAGGCCATGAAGGGCATAGTAAGCAGTTACTTCTCTAATATTTATACTGTTTTATACTAAAATCTAACATTTTTTCCCAGTTCAGTGTAGATTAAGTGGCTTAGAGAGGATTTTTTAAAAACTGAGTATTATTGCTTGGCCATTCACCTTGTTACATACTGCCACTCTAAAGGCCATTCACTGTCATTCATGCATATTTTCATCCCCCTAACTCCCCTTGATTCTTAACTCCTTTACCTCTATATACCATACTTCTCCCACTTCACGTACCCCCTGATTCACCACTTTTGCGCTTCATCCTCAGTTGGTATATAATAGTGTTGTAAACTTTTTCCAGATTTTCATGAGATTTCCATTACATCTGCTATTTTTAAGAACTATTGTATACCAAGACAAGTCTTTGAGTTCTCAATTTCCCATCAGTGGAATTAAATCTTTGCAATGGTATTGACATACCTCCATTTCTTAAAATTATTGTTTGGCTTTCGCTCATATATCTGTCACCAATGAAAAAGAGGTCAAGGGCCTCAGACACCAATATTCATCACAGATCAAATTGGATGGATGTGTGAAAGTAAAGTGAATATAAGGAGCACACCTAATTGAGTCTTGTTGTAAATGTTAGGTGTGTTTCTTTTTTGTTTCCTCCAGCCACGACCTCCTGATATTCCCATCCAGAGGCAAGATCAAGAAACTGAGGAAACATCAATTAAACAGGTTAGCATACTCAGCCTGTTGAAATGCATTTGTGCAAACCGTAAACATATCATGACCGGCACTAATGCTTATCACACAAAGAGAGAGGTAGACACACATTTTGACGATTATCTACCACAGACAAGGACCTGGTTCCCTTGGTTCCTTTGTTAAATTCTTCATTGTAGGGACCTTCTAGGCTGTGCTGATGCACACAATTCAGAGCACAAAGAGACGTTTGCCTTGTGTATTGGCTTTGGTACACCGTACACAATAAAAACTGTCCCAGACTATTCCCTTTGTCTTATCTATTTACACCTCAATGCTTTGGTGTGGTCAGTCTTTAACCACTGTTTCACTGCTGCTCCCACAGTGCAGTCCAACACTGAGATATAAGGTTCCATTTGTCAAATCTAATTTTTCATCTTTTTCTACATGTGACCTTTCAAATACAGTGTCATCCTCTGAGCTGCTGTTCTGTGATTTGTGGATATGTAATTGCTGTTCCATGAACTCAGTTTCAGGGTATTTTATCGCCGAAAAACCGGAGACTTCCTTATTCCCTGGCCCTCATTATGTGGAATGAGTTATTATTGGTGTTCAGTGCTCATACTTACACCTTCAGTCCCATTTGGAGAGTCACAAAAATAAGTAACAGTACCATGAATTAGTAATAGGATTCCCACACATTGTATTTAAGGTATTAGCACAATTTGTAGCTTAGACTGGGGTGCACAAAACAGAAATAGTGTTTCCACAGGTTTTTATGACATTTGCACAAGTAGTTTTTCAACGTAAAAATGTACATCACACTTAACACTACTTTTACGTGGATCTGGCCTTATCTAAATAAAGGTGCCACTGCAGTCATGTGTTTTATAGAGACTATGATTGCACTTGTGAAAACTGTACATTAATTTTCCTAGTTTGACATTTATAACAATTCTTTCTGACTTTTTCTTTCGCCTTTAGAGTCTGCCTCCTAGTGCAGTGGATGGTGAAGAGGGCACAAAGGACACAGTAAGTCGTTTTATTCTCGAATATATTTACTGCTCTTATGATAACAGTCTGAAACATTTTCCAGTTATTTCAAACTAAATTGCATCAGCTTAGACTTCCTAAAAGTATACTTAATTTATAGAATTGTTCATATAGTTAAGTATCTTCAGTTAAAAAGCGATTCAATGCAATTCGTGCTCATTGTCTTCCTCTTCGCATCCTGAAAGAAGCTCACTGCTTTAGCTCTTAATTCCAAATCTCTCAATCTCTACCTCTTCACTTGTCTATTTTATTACCGCATCTTTTTCTAGAAATCTGTTAATTTCAACAACGATTTTTATATAGTAGTATACAAAAAAGTGATGAATAGAACGCTTTAACTAATTTCAGCTGTTGTTAATTACTCAGGGCTGAGTCTTAGCCAATCGTTATTTTGCATATCACTAGGTTTAATCTGAATTAGCAAGGTGGACAAAAGAAGGATGGGTTGGAATGCTACACCAAGCGACTGCCAGTGGTTAGACTAATTGTAATCATTCCTTCCATCATATTTTATGTTATGTATATACTGTTACAATTTCCCATCACCCAAAGGTAATTCTTGTGAAGGTATTCCCATGGCCCTATTTCTTAAAATTATCTTCTCACTTGCACTTATGACTCCATCCCCAATGTAAGGGGGTAAGGAGGTAAGGGGCATTAGAAACCCAGTGACCACATCAGATAAATTTCAATGATTTGTGAAATCCAAATGCCAAATTACCCCACACATAATTTTATTTTATATATAACATAATTTTATTTTATATATAACAAATGTTGCTGACCAGAAGCTGGATCAGACAATTGAGGAAAAATCACTTGAAGAGGTTAGAATAATCAGCCTGTTGATATATGTTTGTGAAAAGCTGAAGATGATCCTGTTTGGCACTGATTTGCTCATGCTTACCATGCAAAGAGGGAACTAGAGATACCCTTTGCCCATTATCAATGAGAGACGAGAGCCTGGTTCCAAGGTTCGATTTTCCACACTCACTACCATCTTTGTTTTGCTGAGTCATTTAAGACTAAAGTCTTGTGCACAGAATTGGGTACTTAGTATGATCTGTTCCCGGCTATTCCCTTCACACGTTCACCCCTCTGTTCTCTGATTTAGACAGCCCTTAATAATTTTTTATGACTCTTGCTCCTTTAGTCAAGTCTACTCCCAAGACTTGAAGTACCATCTCTCCAAGGTCCCTTTGCGTCTATTCCATGATGCATCCTTTTAAACACATTCACTTCCTCATATATACAAATCATACCTGCCATTGATCTGTGATTCTTGAATATGTATTGGCTGTTGCATAAACCCAGTTTAAAATATTTTGCCATAGTATATTTACAATTGCACATTATGGGTCTCAGGAATTATCCTGAGCAACCAACGGTTGTCCATCAGTAGGCCGATAGCTGCAACCCTTGCGGTCTATGAAGGAAAGGCACTGGCCTCTGCGTTCTATGGCTCAGAACTGTGGGGGTGCGAGTATGTAAGGGATTTGATAATGGCCGAGAATAAGTTTGTGTGAGATTTGGTCTCACTTCCTCTATCAACCCCATTGAAACCCCTGTTTATCGACATGGGCAAGCGATCAATTGCAGACAAAGTACGCCTCCGCCCTTTACCGTTTTGGGTGCGACTGAGAAGGACACCTGAATTATCCAAATATGCCTCGGTATTGGATGAGCTGATTGCCCTGAATGTCTCAAATAAGATAAAATAGCTAAACAATCTGAGACAGCTGGTCGTTAGCTTAGGAATGGTTGAATTCTGGAACTCCCAGTCCCCGCCCAATAAACAAATTGTTAAGAAAATATATTGGGAGTGGGTTGACTAAGAGGAATTAAAAAGCACAAAGTGGGGGCAGTTGACGAACCAATTCCTTGAACATAAGCCAATGAGGAGGTTAGATCCCTTTTTGGGCTACATAAAAATTCCAAGAGACAGATCCCTCTTCTTGAAGATGAGATATGGTATACTCCCCCTTAGAAAGTTCACAGAGGGGTGGAAAGGAGTGAGGGACTACGATCTCACTTGCCCTGGCTGCCCATGTAAGAAAGAATCCCTGCCACATTTCCTGTTTGCTTGCAAGGCTTATAAGCTCCTAGAGCAAGATGGTTGAAACCTGTGTGCAGGGAAATGAGCGTCAGAGATTTTAGGGTTGTGCTGCGTATTTTTTTATCCGATACTACATCACTGTACATTGTTGGTGGGATTGCAAAGTACTTGGCCAGTGCTTGGTTCATTCAGTCTAAATTGTTATGTAATATCCAAAACTAAATGCCTACCCTTTGAGATGATTGAATTTTATAGGAATGCACCTTCTCTGTAATAATGTTTAATTGTAAATAGTTTTTTAAAGTTCTTTTAAGAGATGATGAATGTAATACTTGTAAATTAGTTTTATGTATATCGATGTTCGTACTTTTATGATATGAATCATATCGAATAAAGTATTACAACAACAACAACATCACTGCACTTGATTTGGTCATTGAGACTAAACTTGCACCAGAGAAAACTTTCAATAATTACCATAGTTTGTCTTTCATGGAGAGCTCTTTCTGACTATTTTTTTTACCATTAGAGTTGGCCTCCAACTGTAGTGGATAGGGAAAAGGCCATGAAGGGCATAGTAAGCAGTTACTTCTCTAATATTTATACTGTTTTATACTAAAATCTAACATTTTTTCCCAGTTCAGTGTAGATTAAGTGGCTTAGAGAGGATTTTTTAAAAACTGAGTATTATTGCTTGGCCATTCACCTTGTTACATACTGCCACTCTAAAGGCCATTCACTGTCATTCATGCATATTTTCATCCCCCTAACGCCCCTTGATTCTTAACTCCTTTACCTCTATATACCATACTTCTCCCACTTCACGTACCCCCTGATTCACCACTTTTGCGCTTCATCCTCAGTTGGTATATAATAGTGATGTAAACTTTTTCCAGATTTTCATGAGATTTCCATTACATCTGCTATTTTTAAGAACTATTGTATACCAAGACAAGTCTTTGAGTTCTCAATTTCCCATCAGTGGAATTAAATCTTTGCAATGGTATTGACATACCTCCATTTCTTAAAATTATTGTTTGGCTTTCGCTCATATATCTGTCACCAATGAAAAAGAGGTCAAGGGCCTCAGACACCAATATTCATCACAGATCAAATTGGATGGATGTGTGAAAGTAAAGTGAATATAAGGAGCACACCTAATTGAGTCTTGTTGTAAATGTTAGGTGTGTTTCTTTTTTGTTTCCCTCAGCCAAGACCTCCTGATATTCCCATCCAGAGGCAAGATAAAGAAACTGAGGAAACATTAATTAAACAGGTTAGCATACTCAGCCTGTTGAAATGCATTTGTGCAAACCGTAAAAATATCATGACCGGCACTGAGGCACTAATGCTTATCACACAAAGAGAGAGGTGGAGACACATTTTGACCATTATCTACCACAGACAAGGAACTGGTTCCCTTGGTTCCTTTGTTAAATTCTTCATTGTAGGGACCTTCTAGGCTGTGCTGATGCACACAATTCAGAGCACAAAGAGACGTTTGCCTTGTGTATTGGCTTTGGTACACCGTACACAATAAAAACTGCCCCAGACTATTCCCTTTGTCTTATCTATTTACACCTCAATGCTTTGGTGTGGTCAGTCTTTAACCACTGTTTCACTGCTGCTCCCACAGTGCAGTCCAACACTGAGATATAAGGTTCCATTTGTCAAATCTAATTTTTCATCTTTTTCTACATGTGGCCTTTCAAATACAGTGTCATCCTCTGAGCTGCTGTTCTGTGATTTGTGGATATGTACTTGCTGTTCCATGAACTCAGTTTCAGGGTATTTTATCACCGAAAAACCGGAGACTTCCTTATTCCCTGGCCCTCATTATGTGGAACGAGTTATTATTGGTGTTCAGTGCTCATACTTACACCTTCAGTCCCATTTGGAGAGTCACAAAAATAAGTAACAGTACCATGAATTAGTACTAGGATTCCCACACATTGTATTTAAGGTATTAACACAATTCGTAGCTTAGACTGGGGTGCACAAAACAGAAATAGTTTTTCCACAGGTTTTTATGTCATTTGCACAAGTAGTTTTTCAACGTAAAAATGTACATCACACTTAACACTACTTTTACGTGGATCTGGCCTTATCTAAATAAAGGTGCCACTGCAGTCATGTGTTTTATAGAGACTATGATTGCACTTTTGAAAACTGTACATTAATTTTCCTAGTTTGACATTCATAACAATTCTTTCTGACTTTTTCTTTTGCCTTTAGAGTCTGCCTCCTAGTGCAGTGGATGGTGAAGAGGGCACAAAGGACACAGTGAGTCGTTTTATTCTCGAATATATATACTGATCTTATGATAACAGTCTGAAACATTTTCCAGTTATTTCAAAATAAATTGCATCAGCTTAGACTTCCTAAAAGTAGACTTAATTTATAGAATTGTTCATATTGTTAAGTATTTTCAGTTAAAAAGCGATTCAATGCAATTCGTGCTCATTGTCTTCCTCTTCGCATCCTAAAAGAAGCTCACTGCTTTAGCTCTTCATTCCAAATCTCTCAATCTCTACCTCTTCACTTGTCTATTTTATTACCGCATCTTTTTCTAGAAATCTGTTAATTTCAACAACGATTTTTATACAGTAGTATACAAAAAATGATGAATAGAACGCTTTAACTAATTTCAGCTGTTGTTAATTACTCAGGGCTGAGTCTTAGCCAATCGTTATTTTGCATATCACTAGGTTTAATCAGAATTAGCAAGGTGGACAAAAGAATGATGGGTTGGAATGTTACACCAAGCGACTGCCAGTGGTTAGGCTAATTGTAATCATTCCTTCCATCATATTTTATGTTATGTATATACTGTTACAATTTCCCATCACCCAAAGGTAATTCTTGTGAAGGTATTCCCATAGCCCTATTCTTAAAATTATCTTCTCACTTGCACTTATGACTCCATCCCCAATGTAAGGGGGTAAGGAGGTAAGGGGCATTAGAAACCCAGTGACCACATCAGATAAACTTCAATGGTTTGTGAAATCCAAATGCCAAATTACCCCACACATAATTTTATTTTATATATAACATAATTTTATTTTATATATAACAAATGTTGCTGACCAGAAGCTGGATCAGACAATTGAGGAAAAATCACTTGAAGAGGTTAGCATAATCAGCCTGTTGATATATGTTTGTGAAAAGCTGAAGATGATCCTGTTTGGCACTGATTTGCTCATGCTTACCATGCAAAGAGGGAACTAGAGATACCCTTTGCCCATTATCAATGAGAGACGAGAGCCTGGTTCCAAGGTTCGATTTTCCACACTCACTACCATCTTTGTTTTGCTGAGTCATTTAAGACTAAAGTCTTGTGCACAGAATTGGGTACTTAGTATGATCTGTTCCCGGCTATTCCCTTCACACGTTCACCCCTCTGTTCTCTGATTTAGGCAGCCCTTATTAATTTTTTAGGACTCTTGCTCCTTTAGTCAAGTCTACTCCCAAGACTTGAAGTACCATCTCTCCAAGGTCCCTTTTCGTCTATTTCATGATACATCCTTTTAAACACATTCACTTACTCATATATATAATTATCCCTGCCATTGATCTGTGATTCTTGAATATGTATTTGCTGTTGCATAAACCCAGTTTGAAATATTTTGCCATAGTATATTTACGATTGCACATTATGGGTCTCAGGAATTATCCTGAGGAACCAACGGTTGTCCATCAGTAGGCCAATAGCTGCAACGATGGCGGTCTATGAAGGAAAGGCACTGGCCTCCGCGGTCTATGGCTCAGAACTATGGGGGTGCGAGTATGTAAGGGATTTGATAATGGCCGAGAATATGTTTGTGGGAGATTTGGTCTCACTTCCTCTCTCAACCCCATTGAAACCCCTGTTTATCGACATGGGCAAGCGATCAATTGCAGACAAAGTACGACTCCGCCCTTTACTGTTTTGGGTGCGACTGAGAAGGACACCTGAATTATCAAAATATGCCTTGGTATTGGATGAGCTGATTGCCCTGAATGTCTCAAATAAGATAAAATGGCTCAACAATCTGAGACAGCTGGTCGTCAGCTTAGGAATGGTTGAATTCTGCAACTCCCAGTCCCCGCCCAATAAACAAATTGTTAAGAAAATATATTGGGAGTGGGTTGACTAAGAGGAATTAAAAAGCACAAAGTGGGGGCAGTTGACGAACCAATTCCTTGAACATAAGCCAATGAGGAGGTTAGATCCCTTTTTGGACTACATACAAATTCCAAGAGACAGATCCCTCTTCTGGAAGATGAGATATGGTATACTCCCCCTTAGAAAGTTCACAGAGAGGTGAAAAGGAGTGAGGGACTACGATCTCACTTGCCCTGGCTGCCCATGTAAGAAAGAATCCCTGCCACATTTCCTGTTTGCTTGTAAGGCTTATAAGCTTTCTAGATCAAGATGGTTGAAACCTGTGTGCAGGGAAATGGGCGTCAGAGATTTTAGGGTTGTGCTGCGTATTTTTTTATCCGATACTAAATCACTGTACATTGTTTGTGGGATTGCAAAGTAATTGGCCAGTGCTTGGTTCATTCGGTCTAAATTGTTATGTAATATCCAAAACTAAATGCCTACCCTTTGAGATGATTGAATTCTATAGGAATTCACCTTCTCTGTAATAATTTTTAATTGTAAATAGTTTTTTAAAGTCTTTTTAAGAGATGATGAATGTAATACTTGTAAATTGGTTTTATGTATATTGATGTTCGTACTTTTATGATATGAAACATATCTAATAAAGTATTACAACAACAACAACATCACTGCACTTGATTTGGTCATAGAGACTAAAATTGCACCAGAGAAAACTTTCAATAAATACCATAGTTTGTCTTTCATGGAGAGCTCTTTCTGACTATCTCTTTTACCATTAGAGTTGGCCTCCAACTGTAGAGGATAGGGAAAAGGCCATGAAGGGCATAGTAAGCAGTTACTTCTTTAATATTTATACTGTTTTTATACTAAAATCTAACATTGTTCCCAGTTCAGTGTAGATTAAGTGGTTTAGAGAGGATTTTTTAAAAACTGAGTATTATTGCTTGGCCATTCACCTTGTTACATACTGCCACTCTAAAGGCCATTCACTGTCATTCATGCATATTTTCACCCCCCTAACTCCCCTTGATTCTTAACTCCTTTACCTCTATATACCATACTTCTCCCACTTCACGTACCCCCTGATTCACCACTTTTGCGCTTCATCCTCAGTTGGTATATAATAGTGTTGTAAACTTTTTCCAGATTTTCATGAGATTTCCATGACATCTGCTATTTTTAAGAACTATTGTATACCAAGACAAGTCTTTGAGTTCTCAATTTCCCATCAGTGGAATTAAATCTTTGCAATGGTATTAACATACCTCCATTTCTTAAAATTATTGTTTGGCTTTCGCTCATATATCTGTCACCAATGAAAAAGAGGTCAAGGGCCTCAGACACCAATATTCATCACAGATCAAATTGGATGGATATGTGAAAGTACAGTGGATATAAGGAGCACACCTAATTGAGTCTTGTTGTAAATGTTAGGTGTGTTTCTTTTTTGTTTCCCTCAGCCAAGTCCTCCTGATATTCCCATCCAGAGGCTAGATCAAGAAATTGAGGAAACATCAATTAACCAGGTTAGCATACTCAGCCTGTTGAAATGCATTTGTGCAAACCGTAAAGATATCATGACCGGCACTGAGGCACTAATGCTTATCACACAAAGAGAGAGGTAGAGACACATTTTGACCATTATCTACCACAGACAAGGACCTGGTTCCCTTGGTTTCTTTGTTAAATTCTTCATTGTAGGGACCTTCTAGGCTGTGCTGATGCACACAATTCAGAGCACAAAGAGACGTTTGCCTTGTGTATTGGCTTTGGTACACCGTACACAATAAAAACTGTCCCAGACTATTTCCTTTGTCTTATCTATTTACACCTCAATGCTTTGGTGTGGTCAGTCTTTAACCACTGTTTCACTGCTGCTCCCACAGTGCAGTTCAACACTGAGATATAAGGTTCCATTTGTCAAATCTAATTTTTCATCTTTTTCTACATGTGGCCTTTCAAATACAGTGTCATCCTCTGAGCTGCTGTTCTGTGATTTGTGGATATGTACTTGCTGTTCCATAAACTCAGTTTCAGGGTATTTTATCGCCGAAAAACTGGAGACTTCCTTATTCCCTGGCCCTCATTATGTGGAATGAGTTATTATTGGTGTTCAGTGCTCATACCTACACCTTCAGTCCCATTTGGAGAGTCACAAAAATAAGTAACAGTACCATGAATTAGTAATAGGATTCCCATACATTGTATTTAAGGTATTAACACAATTTGTAGCTTAGACTGGGGTGCACAAAACAGAAATAGTGTTTCCACAGGTTTTTATGACATTTGCACAAGTAGTTTTTCAACGTAAAAATGTACATCACACTTAACACTACTTTTACGTGGATCTGGCCTTATCTAAATAAAGGTGCCACTGCAGTCATGTGTTTTATAGAGACTATGATTGCACTTGTGAAAACTGTACATTAATTTTCCTAGTTTGACATTCATAACAATTTTTTCTGACTTTTTCTTTTGCCTTTAGAGTCTGCCTCCAAGTGCAGTGGATGGTGAAGAGGGCACAAAGGACACAGTAAGTCGTTTTATTCTCGAATATATTTACTGCTCTTATGATAACAGTCTGAAACATTTTCCAGTTATTTCAAACTAATTTGCATCAGCTTAGACTTCCTAAAAGTAGACTTAATTTATAGAATTGTTCATATTCTTAAGTATTTTCAGTTAAAAAGCGATTCAATGCAATTCGTGCTCATTGTCTTCCTCTTCGCATCCTAAAAGAAGCTCACTGCTTTAGCTCTTAATTCCAAATCTCTCAATCTCTACCTCTTCATTTGTCTATTTTATTACCGCATCTTTTTCTAGAAATCTGTTAATTTCAACAACGATTTTTATACAGTAGTATACAAAAAGTGATGAATAGAACGCTTTAACTAATTTCAGCTGTTGTTAATTACTCAGGGCTGAGTCTTAGCCAATCGTTATTTTGCATATCACTAGGTTTAATCTGAATTAGCAAGGTGGACAAAAGAATGATGGCTTGGAATGCTACACCAAGCGACTGCCAGTGGTTAGACTTATTGTAATCATTCCTTCCATCATATTTTATGTTATGTATATACTGTTACAATTTCCCATCATCCAAAGGCAAATTCTTGTGAAGGTATTCCCATAGCCCTATTTCTTAAAATTATCTTCTCACTTGCACTTATGACTCCGTCCCCAATGTAAGGGGGTAAGGAGGTAAGGGGCATTAGAAACCCAGTGACCACATCAGATAAACTTCAATGATTTGTGAAATCCAAATGCCAAATTACCCCACACATAATTTTATTTTATATATAACATAATTTTATTTTATATATAACAAATGTTGCTGACCAGAAGCTGGATCAGACAATTGAGGAAAAATCACTTAAAGAGGTTAGCATAATCAGCCTGTTGATATATGTTTGTGAAAAGCTGAAGATTATCCTGTTTGGCACTGATTTGCTCATGCTTACCATGCAAAGAGGGACCTAGAGTTACCCTTTGCCCATTATCAATGAGAGACGAGAGCCTGGTTCCAAGGTTCGATTTTCCACACTCTCAACCATCTTTGTTTTGCTGAGTCATTTAAGACTAAAGTCTTGTGCACAGAATTGGGTACTTAGTATGATCTGTTCCTGGCAATTCTCTTCACACATTCACCCCTCTGTTCTCTAATTTAAGCAGCCCTTATTAATTCCTTATGACTCTTGCTCCTTTAGTCAAGTCTACTCCCAAGACTTGAAGTACCATCTCTCCAAGGTCCCTTTTCGTCTATTTCATGATGCATCCTTTTAAACACATTCACTTCCTCATATATATAAATTATCCCTGCCATTGATCTGTGATTCTTGAATATGTATTTGCTGTTGCATAAACCCAGTTTGAAATATTTTGCCATAGTATATTTACGATTGCACATTATGGGTCTCAGGAATTATCCTGAGGAACCAACGGTTGTCCATCAGTAGGCCAATAGCTGCAACGATGGCGGTCTATGAAGGAAAGGCACTGGCCTCTGCGGTCTATGGCTCAGAACTGTGGGGGTGCGAGTATGTAAGGGATTTGATAATGGCCGAGAATATGTTTGTGGGAGATTTGGTCTCACTTCCTCTCTCAACCCCATTGAAACCCCTGTTTATCGACATGGGCAAGCGATCAATTGCAGACAAAGTACGACTCCGCCCTTTACTGTTTTGGGTACGACTGAGAAGGACACCTGAATTATCAAAATATGCCTTGGTATTGGATGAGCTGATTGCCCTGAATGTCTCAAATAAGATAAAATGGCTCAACAATCTGAGACAGCTGGTCGTCAGCTTAGGAATGGTTGAATTCTGGAACTCCCAGTCCCCGCCCAATAAACAAATTGTTAAGAAAATATATTGGGAGTGGGTTGACTAAGAGGAATTAAAAAGCACAAAGTGGGGGCAGTTGACGAACCAATTCCTTGAACATAAGCCAATGAGGGGGTTAGATCCCTTTTTGGACTACATACAAATTCCAAGAGACAGATCCCTCTTCTGGAAGATGAGATATGGTATACTCCCCCTTAGAAAGTTCACAGAGAGGTGAAAAGGAGTGAGGGACTACGATCTCACTTGCCCTGGCTGCCCATGTAAGAAAGAATCCCTGCCACATTTCCTGTTTGCTTGTAAGGCTTATAAGCTTTCTAGAGCAAGATGGTTGAAACCTGTGTGCAGGGAAATGGGCGTCAGAGATTTTAGGGTTGTGCTGCGTATTTTTTTATCCGGTACTAAATCACTGTATATTGTTTGTGGGATTGCAAAGTAATTAGCCAGTGCTTGGTTCATTCGGTCTAAATTGTTATGTAATATCCAAAACTAAATGCCTACCCTTTGAGATGATTGAATTCTATAGGAATGCACCTTCTCTGTAATAATTTTTAATTGTAAATAGTTTTTTAAAGTCTTTTTAAGAGATGATGAATGTAATACTTGTAAATTGGTTTTATGTATATCGATGTTCGTACTTTTATGATATGAAACATATCGAATAAAGTATTACAACAACAACAACATCACTGCACTTGATTTGGTCATAGAGACTAAAATTGCACCAGAGAAAACTTTCAATAATTACCATAGTTTGTCTTTCATGGAGAGCTCTTTCTGACTATCTCTTTTACCATTAGAGTTGGCCTCCAACTGTAGAGGATAGGGAAAAGGCCATGAAGGGCATAGTAAGCAGTTACTTCTTTAATATTTATACTGTTTTTATACTAAAATCTAACATTGTTCCCAGTTCAGTGTAGATTAAGTGGTTTAGAGAGGATTTTTTAAAAACTGAGTATTATTGCTTGGCCATTCACCTTGTTACATACTGCCACTCTAAAGGCCATTCACTGTCATTCATGCATATTTTCATCCCCCTAACTCCCCTTGATTCTTAACTCCTTTACCTCTATATACCATACTTCTCCCACTTCACATACCCCCTGATTCACCACTTTTGCGCTTCATCCTCAGTTGGTATATAATAGTGTTGTAAACTTTTTCCAGATTTTCATGAGTTTTCCATGACATCTGCTATTTTTAAGAACTATTGTATACGAAGACAAGTCTTTGAGTTCTCAATTTCCCATCAGTGGAACTAAATCTTTGCAATGGTATTAACATACCTCCATTTCTTAAAATTATTGTTTGGCTTTCGCTCATATATCTGTCACCAATGAAAAAGAGGTCAAGGGCCTCAGACACCAATATTCATCACAGATCAAATTGGATGGATATGTGAAAGTAAAGTAGATATAAGGAGCACACCTAATTGAGTCTTGTTGTAAATGTTAGGTGTGTTTCTTTTTTGTTTCCCTCAGCCAAGACCTCCTAATATTCCCATCCAGAGGCTAGATCAAGAAATTGAGGAAACATCAATTACCCAGGTTAGCATACTCAGCCTGTTGAAATGCATTTGTGCAAACCGTAAAGATATCATGACCGGCACTGAGGCACTAATGCTTATCACACAAAGAGAGAGGTAGAGACACATTTTGACCATTATCTACCACAGACGAGGACTTGGTTCCCTTGGTTCCTTTGTTAAATTCTTCATTGTAGGGACCTTCTAGGCTGTGCTGATGCACACAATTCAGAGCACAAAGAGACGTTTGCCTTGTGTATTGGCTTTGGTACACCGTACACAATAAAAACTGTCCCAGACTATTTCCTTTGTCTTATCTATTTACACCTCAATGCTTTGGTGTGGTCAGTCTTTAACCACTGTTTCACTGCTGCTCCCACAGTGCAGTTCAACACTGAGATATAAGGTTCCATTTGTCAAATCTAATTTTTCATCTTTTTCTACATGTGGCCTTTCAAATACAGTGTCTTCCTCTGAGCTGCTGTTCTGTGATTTGTGGATATGTACTTGCTGTTCCATAAACTCAGTTTCAGGGTATTTTATCGGCGAAAAACCGGAGACTTCCTTATTCCCTGGCCCTCATTATGTGGAATGAGTTATTATTGGTGTTCAGTGCTCATACTTACACCTTCAGTCCCATTTGGAGAGTCACAAAAATAAGTAACAGTACCATGAATTAGTAATAGGATTCCCACACATTGTATTTAAGGTATTAACACAATTTGTACCTTAGACTGGGGTGCACAAAACAGAAATAGTGTTTCCACAGGTTTTTATGACATTTGCACAAGTAGTTTTTCAATGTAAAAATGTACATCACACTTAACACTACTTTTACGTGGATCTAGCCTTATCTAAATAAAGGTGCCACTGCAGTCATGTGTTTTATAGAGACTATGATTGCACTTGTGAAAACTGTACATTAATTTTCCTAGTTTGACATTCATAACAATTTTTTCTGACTTTTTCTTTTGCCTTTAGAGTCTGCCTCCTAGTGCAGTGGATGGTGAAGAGGGCACAAAGGACACAGTAAGTCGTTTTATTCTCGAATATATTTACTGCTCTTATGATAACAGTCTGAAACATTTTCCAGTTATTTCAAACTAATTTGCATCAGCTTAGACTTCCTAAAAGTAGACTTAATTTATAGAATTGTTCATATTCTTAAGTATTTTCAGTTAAAAAGCGATTCAATGCAATTCGTGCTCATTGTCTTCCTCTTCGAATCCTAAAAGAAGCTAACTGCTTTAGCTCTTAATTCCAAATCTCTCAATCTCTACCTCTTCACTTGTCTATTTTATTACCGCATCTTTTTCTAGAAATCTGTTAATTTCAACAACGATTTTTATACAGTAGTATACAAAAAGTGATGAATAGAACGCTTTAACTAATTTCAGCTGTTGTTAATTACTCAGGGCTGAGTCTTAGCCAATCGTTATTTTGCATATCACTAGGTTTAATCTGAATTAGCAAGGTGGACAAAAGAATGATGGGTTGGAATGCTACACCAAGCGACTGCCAGTGGTTAGACTAATTGTAATCATTCCTTCCGTCATATTTTATGTTATGTATATACTGTTACAATTTCCCATCACCCAAAGGCAAATTCTTGTGAAGGTATTCCCATAGCCCTATTTCTTAAAATTATCTTCTCACTTGCACTTATGACTCCATCCCCAATGTAAGGGGGTAAGGAGGTAAGGGGCATTAGAAACCCAGTGACCACATCAGATAAACTTCAATGATTTGTGAAATCCAAATGCCAAATTACCCCACACATAATTTTATTTTATATATAACATAATTTTATTTTATATATAACAAATGTTGCTGACCAGAAGCTGGATCAGACAATTGAGGAAAAATCACTTAAAGAGGTTAGCATAATCAGCCTGTTGATATATGTTTGTGAAAAGCTGAAGATTATCCTGTTTGGCACTGATTTGCTCATGCTTACCATGCAAAGAGGGACCTAGAGTTACCCTTTGCCCATTATCAATGAGAGACGAGAGCCTGGTTCCAAGGTTCGATTTTCCACACTCTCAACCATCTTTGTTTTGCTGAGTCATTTAAGACTAAAGTCTTGTGCACATAATTGGGTACTTAGTATGATCTGTTCCCGGCAATTCCCTTCACACATTCACCCCTCTGTTCTCTAATTTAAGCAGCCCTTATTAATTCCTTATGACTCTTGCTCCTTTAGTCAAGTCTACTCCCAAGACTTGAAGTACCATCTCTCCAAGGTCCCTTTTCGTCTATTTCATGATGCATCCTTTTAAACACATTCACTTCCTCATATATATAAATTATCCCTGCCATTGATCTGTGATTCTTGAATATGTATTTGCTGTTGCATTAACCCAGTTTGAAATATTTTGCCATAGTATATTTACGATTGCACATTATGGGTCTCAGGAATTATCCTGAGGAACCAACGGTTGTCCATCAGTAGGCCAATAGCTGCAACGATGGCGGTCTATGAAGGAAAGGCACTGGCCTCTGCGGTCTATGGCTCAGAACTGTGGGGGTGCGAGTATGTAAGGGATTTGATAATGGCCGAGAATATGTTTGTGGGAGATTTGGTCTCACTTCCTCTCTCAACCCCATTGAAACCCCTGTTTATCGACATGGGCAAGCGATCAATTGCAGACAAAGTACGACTCCGCCCTTTACTGTTTTGGGTACGACTGAGAAGGACACCTGAATTATCAAAATATGCCTTGGTATTGGATGAGCTGATTGCCCTGAATGTCTCAAATAAGATAAAATGGCTCAACAATCTGAGACAGCTGGTCGTCAGCTTAGGAATGGTTGAATTCTGGAACTCCCAGTCCCCGCCCAATAAACAAATTGTTAAGAAAATATATTGGGAGTGGGTTGACTAAGAGGAATTAAAAAGCACAAAGTGGGGGCAGTTGACAAACCAATTCCTTGAACATAAGCCAATGAGGAGGTTAGATCCCTTTTTGGACTACATACAAATTCCAAGAGACAGATCCCTCTTCTGGAAGATGAGATATGGTATACTCCCCCTTAGAAAGTTCACAGAGAGGTGAAAAGGAGTGAGGGACTACGATCTCACTTGCCCTGGCTGCCCATGTAAGAAAGAATCCCTGCCACATTTCCTGTTTGCTTGTAAGTCTTATAAGCTTTCTAGAGCAAGATGGTTGAAACCTGTGTGCAGGGAAATGGGCGTCAGAGATTTTAGGGTTGTGCTGCGTATTTTTTTATCCGGTACTAAATCACTGTATATTGTTTGTGGGATTGCAAAGTAATTAGCCAGTGCTTGGTTCATTCGGTCTAAATTGTAATGTAATATCCAAAACTAAATGCCTACCCTTTGAGATGATTGAATTCTATAGGAATGCACCTTCTCTGTAATAATTTTTAATTGTTTAATTGTAAATAGTTTTTTAAAGTCTTTTTAAGAGATGATGAATGTAATACTTGTAAATTGGTTTTATGTATATCGATGTTCGTACTTTTATGATATGAAACATATCGAATAAAGTATTACAACAACAACAACATCACTGCACTTGATTTGGTCATAGAGACTAAAATTGCACCAGAGAAAACTTTCAATAATTACCATAGTTTGTCTTTCATGGAGAGCTCTTTCTGACTATCTCTTTTACCATTAGAGTTGGCCTCCAACTGTAGAGGATAGGGAAAAGGCCATGAAGGGCATAGTAAGCAGTTACTTCTTTAATATTTATACTGTTTTTATACTAAAATCTAACATTGTTCCCAGTTCAGTGTAGATTAAGTGGTTTAGAGAGGATTTTTTAAAAACTGAGTATTATTGCTTGGCCATTCACCTTGTTACATACTGCCACTCTAAAGGCCATTCACTGTCATTCATGCATATTTTCATCCCCCTAACTCCCCTTGATTCTTAACTCCTTTACCTCTATATACCATACTTCTCCCACTTCACATACCCCCTGATTCACCACTTTTGCGCTTCATCCTCAGTTGGTATATAATAGTGTTGTAAACTTTTTCCAGATTTTCATGAGTTTTCCATGACATCTGCTATTTTTAAGAACTATTGTATACGAAGACAAGTCTTTGAGTTCTCAATTTCCCATCAGTGGAACTAAATCTTTGCAATGGTATTAACATACCTCCATTTCTTAAAATTATTGTTTGGCTTTCGCTCATATATCTGTCACCAATGAAAAAGAGGTCAAGGGCCTCAGACACCAATATTCATCACAGATCAAATTGGATGGATATGTGAAAGTAAAGTAGATATAAGGAGCACACCTAATTGAGTCTTGTTGTAAATGTTAGGTGTGTTTCTTTTTTGTTTCCCTCAGCCAAGACCTCCTGATATTCCCATCCAGAGGCTAGATCAAGAAATTGAGGAAACATCAATTACCCAGGTTAGCATACTCAGCCTGTTGAAATGCATTTGTGCAAACCGTAAAGATATCATGACCGGCACTGAGGCACTAATGCTTATCACACAAAGAGAGAGGTAGAGACACATTTTGACCATTATCTACCACAGACGAGGACTTGGTTCCCTTGGTTCCTTTGTTAAATTCTTCATTGTAGGGACCTTCTAGGCTGTGCTGATGCACACAATTCAGAGCACAAAGAGACGTTTGCCTTGTGTATTGGCTTTGGTACACCGTACACAATAAAAACTGTCCCAGACTATTTCCTTTGTCTTATCTATTTACACCTCAATGCTTTGGTGTGGTCAGTCTTTAACCACTGTTTCACTGCTGCTCCCACAGTGCAGTTCAACACTGAGATATAAGGTTCCATTTGTCAAATCTAATTTTTCATCTTTTTCTACATGTGGCCTTTCAAATACAGTGTCTTCCTCTGAGCTGCTGTTCTGTGATTTGTGGATATGTACTTGCTGTTCCATAAACTCAGTTTCAGGGTATTTTATCGGCGAAAAACCGGAGACTTCCTTATTCCCTGGCCCTCATTATGTGGAATGAGTTATTATTGGTGTTCAGTGCTCATACTTACACCTTCAGTCCCATTTGGAGAGTCACAAAAATAAGTAACAGTACCATGAATTAGTAATAGGATTCCCACACATTGTATTTAAGGTATTAACACAATTTGTACCTTAGACTGGGGTGCACAAAACAGAAATAGTGTTTCCACAGGTTTTTATGACATTTGCACAAGTAGTTTTTCAACGTAAAAATGTACATCACACTTAACACTACTTTTACGTGGATCTAGCCTTATCTAAATAAAGGTGCCACTGCAGTCATGTGTTTTATAGAGACTATGATTGCACTTGTGAAAACTGTACATTAATTTTCCTAGTTTGACATTCATAACAATTTTTTCTGACTTTTTCTTTTGCCATTAGAGTCTGCCTCCTAGTGCAGTGGATGGTGAAGAGGGCACAAAGGACACAGTAAGTCGTTTTATTCTCGAATATATTTACTGCTCTTATGATAACAGTCTGAAACATTTTCCAGTTATTTCAAACTAATTTGCATCAGCTTAGACTTCCTAAAAGTAGACTTAATTTATAGAATTGTTCATATTCTTAAGTATTTTCAGTTAAAAAGCGATTCAATGCAATTCGTGCTCATTGTCTTCCTCTTCGAATCCTAAAAGAAGCTAACTGCTTTAGCTCTTAATTCCAAATCTCTCAATCTCTACCTCTTCACTTGTCTATTTTATTACCGCATCTTTTTCTAGAAATCTGTTAATTTCAACAACGATTTTTATACAGTAGTATACAAAAAGTGATGAATAGAACGCTTTAACTAATTTCAGCTGTTGTTAATTACTCAGGGCTGAGTCTTAGCCAATCGTTATTTTGCATATCACTAGGTTTAATCTGAATTAGCAAGGTGGACAAAAGAATGATGGGTTGGAATGCTACACCAAGCGACTGCCAGTGGTTAGACTAATTGTAATCATTCCTTCCGTCATATTTTATGTTATGTATATACTGTTACAATTTCCCATCACCCAAAGGCAAATTCTTGTGAAGGTATTCCCATAGCCCTATTTCTTAAAATTATCTTCTCACTTGCACTTATGACTCCATCCCCAATGTAAGGGGGTAAGGAGGTAAGGGGCATTAGAAACCCAGTGACCACATCAGATAAACTTCAATGATTGTGAAATCCAAATGCCAAATTACCCCACACATAATTTTATTTTATATATAACATAATTTTATTTTATATATAACAAATGTTGCTGACCAGAAGCTGGATCAGACAATTGAGGAAAAATCACTTAAAGAGGTTAGCATAATCAGCCTGTTGATATATGTTTGTGAAAAGCTGAAGATTATCCTGTTTGGCACTGATTTGCTCATGCTTACCATGCAAAGAGGGACCTAGAGTTACCCTTTGCCCATTATCAATGAGAGACGAGAGCCTGGTTCCAAGGTTCGATTTTCCACACTCTCAACCATCTTTGTTTTGCTGAGTCATTTAAGACTAAAGTCTTGTGCACAGAATTGGGTACTTAGTATGATCTGTTCCCGGCAATTCCCTTCACACGTTCACCCCTCTGTTCTCTAATTTAAGCAGCCCTTATTAATTCCTTATGACTCTTGCTCCTTTAGTCAAGTCTACTCCCAAGACTTGAAGTACCATCTCTCCAAGGTCCCTTTTCGTCTATTTCATGATGCATCCTTTTAAACACATTCACTTCCTCATATATATAAATTATCCCTGCCATTGATCTGTGATTCTTGAATATGTATTTGCTGTTGCATAAACCCAGTTTGAAATATTTTGCCATAGTATATTTACGATTGCACATCATGGGTCTCAGGAATTATCCTGAGGAACCAACGGTTGTCCATCAGTAGGCCAATAGCTGCAACGATGGCGGTCTATGAAGGAAAGGCACTGGCCTCTGCGGTCTATGGCTCAGAATTGTGGGGGTGCGAGTATGTAAGGGATTTGATAATGGCCGAGAATATGTTTGTGGGAGATTTGGTCTCACTTCCTCTCTCAACCCCATTGAAACCCCTGTTAATCGACATGGGCAAGCGATCAATTGCAGACAAAGTACGACTCCGCCCTTTACTGTTTTGGGTGCGACTGAGAAGGACACCTGAATTATCAAAATATGCCTTGGTATTGGATGAGCTGATTGCCCTGAATGTCTCAAATAAGATAAAATGGCTCAACAATCTGAGACAGCTGGTCGTCAGCTTAGGAATGGTTGAATTCTGGAACTCCCAGTCCCCGCCCAATAAACAAATTGTTAAGAAAATATATTGGGAGTGGGTTGACTAAGAGGAATTAAAAAGCACAAAGTGGGGGCAGTTGACGAACCAATTCCTTGAACATAAGCCAATGAGGAGGTTAGATCCCTTTTTGGACTACATACAAATTCCAAGAGACAGATCCCTCTTCTGGAAGATGAGATATGGTATACTCCCCCTTAGAAAGTTCACAGAGAGGTGAAAAGGAGTGAGGGACTACGATCTCACTTGCCCTGGCTGCCCATGTAAGAAAGAATCCCTGCCACATTTCCTGTTTGCTTGTAAGGCTTATAAGCTTTCTAGAGCAAGATGGTTGAAACCTGTGTGCAGGGAAATGGGCGTCAGAGATTTTAGGGTTGTGCTGCGTATTTTTTTATCCGGTACTAAATCACTGTACATTGTTTGTGGGATTGCAAAGTAATTGGCCAGTGCTTGGTTCATTCGGTCTAAATTGTTATGTAATATCCAAAACTAAATGCCTACCCTTTGAGATGATTGAATTCTATAGGAATGCACCTTCTCTGTAATAATTTTTAATTGTAAATAGTTTTTAAAGTCTTTTTAAGAGATGATGAATGTAATACTTGTAAATTGGTTTTATGTATATTGATGTTCGTACTTTTATGATATGAAACATATCGAATAAAGTATTACAACAACAACAACATCACTGCACTTGATTTGGTCATAGAGACTAAAATTGCACCAGAGAAAACTTTCAATAATTACCATAGTTTGTCTTTCATGGAGAGCTCTTTCTGACTATCTCTTTTACCATTAGAGTTGGCCTCCAACTGTAGAGGATAGGGAAAAGGCCATGAAGGGCATAGTAAGCAGTTACTTCTTTAATATTTATACTGTTTTTATACTAAAATCTAACATTGTTCCCAGTTCAGTGTAGATTAAGTGGTTTAGAGAGGATTTTTTAAAAACTGAGTATTATTGCTTGGCCATTCACCTTGTTACATACTGCCACTCTAAAGGCCATTCACTGTCATTCATGCATATTTTCATCCCCCTAACTCCCCTTGATTCTTAACTCCTTTACCTCTATATACCATACTTCTCCCACTTCACATACCCCCTGATTCACCACTTTTGCGCTTCATCCTCAGTTGGTATATAATAGTGTTGTAAACTTTTTCCAGATTTTCATGAGTTTTCCATGACATCTGCTATTTTTAAGAACTATTGTATACGAAGACAAGTCTTTGAGTTCTCAATTTCCCATCAGTGGAACTAAATCTTTGCAATGGTATTAACATACCTCCATTTCTTAAAATTATTGTTTGGCTTTCGCTCATATATCTGTCACCAATGAAAAAGAGGTCAAGGGCCTCAGACACCAATATTCATCACAGATCAAATTGGATGGATATGTGAAAGTAAAGTGGATATAAGGAGCACACCTAATTGAGTCTTGTTGTAAATGTTAGGTGTGTTTCTTTTTTGTTTCCCTCAGCCAAGACCTCCTGATATTCCCATCCAGAGGCTAGATCAAGAAATTGAGGAAACATCAATTAACCAGGTTAGCATACTCAGCCTGTTGAAATGCATTTGTGCAAACCGTAAAGATATCATGACCGGCACTGAGGCACTAATGCTTATCACACAAAGAGAGAGGTAGAGACACATTTTGACCATTATCTACCAGAGACAAGGACCTGGTTCCCTTGGTTCCTTTGTTAAATTCTTCATTGTAGGGACCTTCTAGGCTGTGCTGATGCACACAATTCAGAGCACAAAGAGACGTTTGCCTTGTGTATTGGCTTTGGTACACCGTACACAATAAAAACTGTCCCAGACTATTTCCTTTGTCTTATCTATTTACACCTCAATGCTTTGGTGTGGTCAGTCTTTAACCACTGTTTCACTGCTGCTCCCACAGTGCAGTTCAACACTGAGATATAAGGTTCCATTTGTCAAATCTAATTTTTCATCTTTTTCTACATGTGGCCTTTCAAATACAGTGTCTTCCTCTGAGCTGCTGTTCTGTGATTTGTGGATATGTACTTGCTGTTCCATGAACTCAGTTTCAGGGTATTTTATCGGCAAAAAACCGGAGACGTCCTTATTCCCTGGCCCTCATTATGTGGAATGAGTTATTATTGGTGTTCAGTGCTCATACTTACACCTTCAGTCCCATTTGGAGAGTCACAAAAATAAGTAACAGTACCATGAATTAGTAATAGGATTCCCACACATTGTATTTAAGGTATTAACACAATTTGTACCTTAGACTGGGGTGCACAAAACAGAAATAGTGTTTCCACAGGTTTTTATGACATTTGCACAAGTAGTTTTTCAACGTAAAAATGTACATCACACTTAACACTACTTTTACGTGGATCTAGCCTTATCTAAATAAAGGTGCCACTGCAGTCATGTGTTTTATAGAGACTATGATTGCACTTGTGAAAACTGTACATTAATTTTCCTAGTTTGACATTCATAACAATTTTTTCTGACTTTTTCTTTTGCCATTAGAGTCTGCCTCCTAGTGCAGTGGATGGTGAAGAGGGCACAAAGGACACAGTAAGTCGTTTTATTCTCGAATATATTTACTGCTCTTATGATAACAGTCTGAAACATTTTCCAGTTATTTCAAACTAATTTGCATCAGCTTAGACTTCCTAAAAGTAGACTTAATTTATAGAATTGTTCATATTCTTAAGTATTTTCAGTTAAAAAGCGATTCAATGCAATTCGTGCTCATTGTCTTCCTCTTCGAATCCTAAAAGAAGCTCACTGCTTTAGCTCTTAATTCCAAATCTCTCAATCTCTACCTCTTCACTTGTCTATTTTATTACCGCATCTTTTTCTAGAAATCTGTTAATTTCAACAACGATTTTTATACAGTAGTATACAAAAAGTGATGAATAGAACGCTTTAACTAATTTCAGCTGTTGTTAATTACTCAGGGCTGAGTCTTAGCCAATCGTTATTTTGCATATCACTAGGTTTAATCTGAATTAGCAAGGTGGACAAAAGAATGATGGGTTGGAATGCTACACCAAGCGACTGCCAGTGGTTAGACTAATTGTAATCATTCCTTCCGTCATATTTTATGTTATGTATATACTGTTACAATTTCCCATCACCCAAAGGCAAATTCTTGTGAAGGTATTCCCATAGCCCTATTTCTTAAAATTATCTTCTCACTTGCACTTATGACTCCATCCCCAATGTAAGGGGGTAAGGAGGTAAGGGGCATTAGAAACCCAGTGACCACATCAGATAAACTTCAATGATTTGTGAAATCCAAATGCCAAATTACCCCACACATAATTTTATTTTATATATAACATAATTTTATTTTATATATAACAAATGTTGCTGACCAGAAGCTGGATCAGACAATTGAGGAAAAATCACTTAAAGAGGTTAGCATAATCAGCCTGTTGATATATGTTTGTGAAAAGCTGAAGATTATCCTGTTTGGCACTGATTTGCTCATGCTTACCATGCAAAGAGGGACCTAGAGTTACCCTTTGCCCATTATCAATGAGAGACGAGAGCCTGGTTCCAAGGTTCGATTTTCCACACTCTCAACCATCTTTGTTTTGCTGAGTCATTTAAGACTAAAGTCTTGTGCACAGAATTGGGTACTTAGTATGATCTGTTCCCGGCAATTCCCTTCACACGTTCACCCCTCTGTTCTCTAATTTAAGCAGCCCTTATTAATTCCTTATGACTCTTGCTCCTTTAGTCAAGTCTACTCCCAAGACTTGAAGTACCATCTCTCCAAGGTCCCTTTTCGTCTATTTCATGATGCATCCTTTTAAACACATTCACTTCCTCATATATATAAATTATCCCTGCCATTGATCTGTGATTCTTGAATATGTATTTGCTGTTGCATAAACCCAGTTTGAAATATTTTGCCATAGTATATTTACGATTGCACATCATGGGTCTCAGGAATTATCCTGAGGAACCAACGGTTGTCCATCAGTAGGCCAATAGCTGCAACGATGGCGGTCTATGAAGGAAAGGCACTGGCCTCTGCGGTCTATGGCTCAGAACTGTGGGGGTGCGAGTATGTAAGGGATTTGATAATGGCCGAGAATATGTTTGTGGGAGATTTGGTCTCACTTCCTCTCTCAACCCCATTGAAACCCCTGTTTATCGACATGGGCAAGCGATCAATTGCAGACAAAGTACGACTCCGCCCTTTACTGTTTTGGGTGCGACTGAGAAGGACACCTGAATTATCAAAATATGCCTTGGTATTGGATGAGCTGATTGCCCTGAATGTCTCAAATAAGATAAAATGGCTCAACAATCTGAGACAGCTGGTCGTCAGCTTAGGAATGGTTGAATTCTGGAACTCCCAGTCCCCGCCCAATAAACAAATTGTTAAGAAAATATATTGGGAGTGGGTTGACTAAGAGGAATTAAAAAGCACAAAGTGGGGGCAGTTGACGAACCAATTCCTTGAACATAAGCCAATGAGGAGGTTAGATCCCTTTTTGGACTACATACAAATTCCAAGAGACAGATCCCTCTTCTGGAAGATGAGATATGGTATACTCCCCCTTAGAAAGTTCACAGAGAGGTGAAAAGGAGTGAGGGACTACGATCTCACTTGCCCTGGCTGCCCATGTAAGAAAGAATCCCTGCCACATTTCCTGTTTGCTTGTAAGGCTTATAAGCTTTCTAGAGCAAGATGGTTGAAACCTGTGTGCAGGGAAATGGGCGTCAGAGATTTTAGGGTTGTGCTGCGTATTTTTTTATCCGGTACTAAATCACTGTACATTGTTTGTGGGATTGCAAAGTCATTGGCCAGTGCTTGGTTCATTCGGTCTAAATTGTTATGTAATATCCAAAACTAAATGCCTACCCTTTGAGATGATTGAATTCTATAGGAATGCACCTTCTCTGTAATAATTTTTAATTGTAAATAGTTTTTAAAGTCTTTTTAAGAGATGATGAATGTAATACTTGTAAATTGGTTTTATGTATATTGATGTTCGTACTTTTATGATATGAAACATATCGAATAAAGTATTACAACAACAACAACATCACTGCACTTGATTTGGTCATAGAGACTAAAATTGCACCAGAGAAAACTTTCAATAATTACCATAGTTTGTCTTTCATGGAGAGCTCTTTCTGACTATCTCTTTTACCATTAGAGTTGGCCTCCAACTGTAGAGGATAGGGAAAAGGCCATGAAGGGCATAGTAAGCAGTTACTTCTTTAATATTTATACTGTTTTTATACTAAAATCTAACATTGTTCCCAGTTCAGTGTAGATTAAGTGGTTTAGAGAGGATTTTTTTAAAACTGAGTATTATTGCTTGGCCATTCACCTTGTTACATACTGCCACTCTAAAGGCCATTCACTGTCATTCATGCATATTTTCATCCCCCTAACTCCCCTTGATTCTTAACTCCTTTACCTCTATATACCATACTTCTCCCACTTCACATACCCCCTGATTCACCACTTTTGCGCTTCATCCTCAGTTGGTATATAATAGTGTTGTAAACTTTTTCCAGATTTTCATGAGTTTTCCATGACATCTGCTATTTTTAAGAACTATTGTATACGAAGACAAGTCTTTGAGTTCTCAATTTCCCATCAGTGGAACTAAATCTTTGCAATGGTATTAACATACCTCCATTTCTTAAAATTATTGTTTGGCTTTCGCTCATATATCTGTCACCAATGAAAAAGAGGTCAAGGGCCTCAGACACCAATATTCATCACAGATCAAATTGGATGGATATGTGAAAGTAAAGTGGATATAAGGAGCACACCTAATTGAGTCTTGTTGTAAATGTTAGGTGTGTTTCTTTTTTGTTTCCCTCAGCCAAGACCTCCTGATATTCCCATCCAGAGGCTAGATCAAGAAATTGAGGAAACATCAATTAACCAGGTTAGCATACTCAGCCTGTTGAAATGCATTTGTGCAAACCGTAAAGATATCATGACCGGCACTGAGGCACTAATGCTTATCACACAAAGAGAGAGGTAGAGACACATTTTGACCATTATCTACCACAGACAAGGACCTGGTTCCCTTGGTTCCTTTGTTAAATTCTTCATTGTAGGGACCTTCTAGGCTGTGCTGATGCACACAATTCAGAGCACAAAGAGACGTTTGCCTTGTGTATTGGCTTTGGTACACCGTACACAATAAAAACTGTCCCAGACTATTTCCTTTGTCTTATCTATTTACACCTCAATGCTTTGGTGTGGTCAGTCTTTAACCACTGTTTCACTGCTGCTCCCACAGTGCAGTTCAACACTGAGATATAAGGTTCCATTTGTCAAATCTAATTTTTCATCTTTTTCTACATGTGGCCTTTCAAATACAGTGTCTTCCTCTGAGCTGCTGTTCTGTGATTTGTGGATATGTACTTGCTGTTCCATGAACTCAGTTTCAGGGTATTTTATCGGCAAAAAACCGGAGACGTCCTTATTCCCTGGCCCTCATTATGTGGAATGAGTTATTATTGGTGTTCAGTGCTCATACTTACACCTTCAGTCCCATTTGGAGAGTCACAAAAATAAGTAACAGTACCATGAATTAGTAATAGGATTCCCACACATTGTATTTAAGGTATTAACACAATTTGTACCTTAGACTGGGGTGCACAAAACAGAAATAGTGTTTCCACAGGTTTTTATGACATTTGCACAAGTAGTTTTTCAACGTAAAAATGTACATCACACTTAACACTACTTTTACGTGGATCTAGCCTTATCTAAATAAAGGTGCCACTGCAGTCATGTGTTTTATAGAGACTATGATTGCACTTGTGAAAACTGTACATTAATTTTCCTAGTTTGACATTCATAACAATTTTTTCTGACTTTTTCTTTTGCCATTAGAGTCTGCCTCCTAGTGCAGTGGATGGTGAAGAGGGCACAAAGGACACAGTAAGTCGTTTTATTCTCGAATATATTTACTGCTCTTATGATAACAGTCTGAAACATTTTCCAGTTATTTCAAACTAATTTGCATCAGCTTAGACTTCCTAAAAGTAGACTTAATTTATAGAATTGTTCATATTCTTAAGTATTTTCAGTTAAAAAGCGATTCAATGCAATTCGTGCTCATTGTCTTCCTCTTCGCATCCTAAAAGAAGCTCACTGCTTTAGCTCTTAATTCCAAATCTCTCAATCTCTACCTCTTCACTTGTCTATTTTATTACCGCATCTTTTTCTAGAAATCTGTTAATTTCAACAACGATTTTTATACAGTAGTATACAAAAAGTGATGAATAGAACGCTTTAACTAATTTCAGCTGTTGTTAATTACTCAGGGCTGAGTCTTAGCCAATCGTTATTTTGCATATCACTAGGTTTAATCTGAATTAGCAAGGTGGACAAAAGAATGATGGGTTGGAATGCTACACCAAGCGACTGCCAGTGGTTAGACTAATTGTAATCATTCCTTCCGTCATATTTTATGTTATGTATATACTGTTACAATTTCCCATCACCCAAAGGCAAATTCTTGTGAAGGTATTCCCATAGCCCTATTTCTTAAAATTATCTTCTCACTTGCACTTATGACTCCATCCCCAATGTAAGGGGGTAAGGAGGTAAGGGGCATTAGAAACCCAGTGACCACATCAGATAAACTTCAATGATTTGTGAAATCCAAATGCCAAATTACCCCACACATAATTTTATTTTATATATAACATAATTTTATTTTATATATAACACATGTTGCTGACCAGAAGCTGGATCAGACAATTGAGGAAAAATCACTTAAAGAGGTTAGCATAATCAGCCTGTTGATATATGTTTGTGAAAAGCTGAAGATTATCCTGTTTGGCACTGATTTGCTCATGCTTACCATGCAAAGAGGGACCTAGAGTTACCCTTTGCCCATTATCAATGAGAGACGAGAGCCTGGTTCCAAGGTTCGATTTTCCACACTCTCAACCATCTTTGTTTTGCTGAGTCATTTAAGACTAAAGTCTTGTGCACAGAATTGGGTACTTAGTATGATCTGTTCCCGGCAATTCCCTTCACACGTTCACCCCTCTGTTCTCTAATTTAAGCAGCCCTTATTAATTCCTTATGACTCTTGCTCCTTTAGTCAAGTCTACTCCCAAGACTTGAAGTACCATCTCTCCAAGGTCCCTTTTCGTCTATTTCATGATGCATCCTTTTAAACACATTCACTTCCTCATATATATAAATTATCCCTGCCATTGATCTGTGATTCTTGAATATGTATTTGCTGTTGCATAAACCCAGTTTGAAATATTTTGCCATAGTATATTTACGATTGCACATCATGGGTCTCAGGAATTATCCTGAGGAACCAACGGTTGTCCATCAGTAGGCCAATAGCTGCAACGATGGCGGTCTATGAAGGAAAGGCACTGGCCTCTGCGGTCTATGGCTCAGAACTGTGGGGGTGCGAGTATGTAAGGGATTTGATAATGGCCGAGAATATGTTTGTGGGAGATTTGGTCTCACTTCCTCTCTCAACCCCATTGAAACCCCTGTTTATCGACATGGGCAAGCGATCAATTGCAGACAAAGTACGACTCCGCCCTTTACTGTTTTGGGTGCGACTGAGAAGGACACCTGAATTATCAAAATATGCCTTGGTATTGGATGAGCTGATTGCCCTGAATGTCTCAAATAAGATAAAATGGCTCAACAATCTGAGACAGCTGGTCGTCAGCTTAGGAATGGTTGAATTCTGGAACTCCCAGTCCCCGCCCAATAAACAAATTGTTAAGAAAATATATTGGGAGTGGGTTGACTAAGAGGAATTAAAAAGCACAAAGTGGGGGCAGTTGACGAACCAATTCCTTGAACATAAGCCAATGAGGAGGTTAGATCCCTTTTTGGACTACATACAAATTCCAAGAGACAGATCCCTCTTCTGGAAGATGAGATATGGTATACTCCCCCTTAGAAAGTTCACAGAGAGGTGAAAAGGAGTGAGGGACTACGATCTCACTTGCCCTGGCTGCCCATGTAAGAAAGAATCCCTGCCACATTTCCTGTTTGCTTGTAAGGCTTATAAGCTTTCTAGAGCAAGATGGTTGAAACCTGTGTGCAGGGAAATGGGCGTCAGAGATTTTAGGGTTGTGCTGCGTATTTTTTTATCCGGTACTAAATCACTGTACATTGTTTGTGGGATTGCAAAGTAATTGGCCAGTGCTTGGTTCATTCGGTCTAAATTGTTATGTAATATCCAAAACTAAATGCCTACCCTTTGAGATGATTGAATTCTATAGGAATGCACCTTCTCTGTAATAATTTTTAATTGTAAATAGTTTTTTAAAGTCTTTTTAAGAGATGATGAATGTAATACTTGTAAATTGGTTTTATGTATATCGATGTTCGTACTTTTATGATATGAAACATATCGAATAAAGTATTACAACAACAACAACATCACTGCACTTGATTTGGTCATAGAGACTAAAATTGCACCAGAGAAAACTTTCAATAATTACCATAGTTTGTCTTTCATGGAGAGCTCTTTCTGACTTTCTCTTTTACCATTAGAGTTGGCCTCCAACTGTAGAGGATAGGGAAAAGGCCATGAAGGGCATAGTAAGCAGTTACTTCTTTAATATTTATACTGTTTTTATACTAAAATCTAACATTGTTCCCAGTTCAGTGTAGATTAAGTGGTTTAGAGAGGATTTTTTAAAAACTGAGTATTATTGCTTGGCCATTCACCTTGTTACATACTGCCACTCTAAAGGCCATTCACTGTAATTCATGCATATTTTCATCCCCCTAACTCCCCTTGATTCTTAACTCCTTTACCTCTATATACCATACTTCTCCCACTTCACATACCCCCTGATTCACCACTTTTGCGCTTCATCCTCAGTTGGTATATAATAGTGTTGTAAACTTTTTCCAGATTTTCATGAGTTTTCCATGACATCTGCTATTTTTAAGAACTATTGTATACGAAGACAAGTCTTTGAGTTCTCAATTTCCCATCAGTGGAACTAAATCTTTGCAATGGTATTAACATACCTCCATTTCTTAAAATTATTGTTTGGCTTTCGCTCATATATCTGTCACCAATGAAAAAGAGGTCAAGGGCCTCAGACACCAATATTCATCACAGATCAAGTTGGATGGATATGTGAAAGTAAAGTGGATATAAGGAGCACACCTAATTGAGTCTTGTTGTAAATGTTAGGTGTGTTTCTTTTTTGTTTCCCTCAGCCAAGACCTCCTGATATTCCCATCCAGAGGCTAGATCAAGAAACTGAGGAAACATCAATTAACCAGGTTAGCATACTCAGCCTGTTGAAATGCATTTGTGCAAACCGTAAAGATATCATGACCGGCACTGAGGCACTAATGCTTATCACACAAAGAGAGAGGTAGAGACACATTTTGACCATTATCTACCACAGACAAGGACCTGGTTCCCTTGGTTCCTTTGTTAAATTCTTCATTGTAGGGACCTTCTAGGCTGTGCTGATGCACACAATTCAGAGCACAAAGAGACGTTTGCCTTGTGTATTGGCTTTGGTACACCGTACACAATAAAAACTGTCCCAGACTATTTCCTTTGTCTTATCTATTTACACCTCAATGCTTTGGTGTGGTCAGTCTTTAACAACTGTTTCACTGCTGCTCCCACAGTGCAGTTCAACACTGAGATATAAGGTTCCATTTGTCAAATCTAATTTTTCATCTTTTTCTACATGTGGCCTTTCAAATACAGTGTCATCCTCTGAGCTGCTGTTCTGTGATTTGTGGATATGTACTTGCTGTTCCACAAACTCAGTTTCAGGGTATTTTATCGCCGAAAAACCGGAGACTTCCTTATTCCCTGGCCCTCATTATGTGGAATGAGGTTCGAGGCATGTGGGCTGCTGAATTCATATCTGTGCATAGATCGCCGCCTAGTGTTGGGTCCGGATGATTGCACATTGTTGTCCTGGAAGAGTCTTCGAAGTATCACGAGATAGGTGGCTCCTCCCCTGGACTACAGTGCGCATGGGCATCGCCTCCATCCCCAGATTGTTTTTTTCCGCCATTGGGTTCGGATGTGTTTCGGTTCCCTCTGTCGGAATCGATAGTTGTTTAACTTTCCTTACTTGAGACCAAAAGGTCTTTAGGACTCGCGTCGGTATTGTCTATCGTTCGGGTTGGTTTATTCATCGGCTCCGAACACTTGCTGCCCTTCCGCGTGCTGTCGGCGCGGACGGGCCTACACGACGCTCCAGACTACTTCAACATGGAACGAACTCCGTTTAAGAGGTGCCCAGTGTGTGCCTCAAAGTATTCACACCTCGACGTGCACCCAGTGTGCAACAGATGCTTGTCGCCAGACCACGACGAGGCCAGGTGTATGGCCTGCTCCAAGTTCCGGTCGAAGAAGACTCTCAAGCTACGTCGGGCCGCAAGACTGCAGGCCCAGTTATCGGCACCCCCACCAGCCAACATCTTTGAAGAGGATGTTGAAGACGACACCGTCCTACATGTTTCGGACTCTAACCCGGCGTCGGAGGATGAAAACTACGACGCGGGAGATGAAGAGTTCGAGGAAGTCGTCGAGGAGGTAGGGGACGACGACGGGGCCATTGCCACCGTGGAGGATAGCTCGGAAGAAGAGCATCCTCATACTGACTCCGGGGCCAAACCCCAGCATAAGGCCCAGGTCGAGGGATCGCCTTCGGGCCTTACCCAAGACCTCAATACTCGTCCCACGGCCCCGCCTCCGGGCCCGGCCACGGACATTGGCGATGCGCCACTCCAGGTACAGAAACCGAAAGTGAAGCCACCGGGGTCAGCACCATCTGTATCGAAACCGAAAGTGCAAGTCGCACTGGTGGGATCAAAGGCTCCAGGGGCCTCGGCGCCGAAGAAATCCAAAATGGCCGCTGAGATCAAGAGCCACGCCAAAATGGCCGACCCGAAGACCCCCGTGTTGAAGCCGAAGGCGAAAACGCCCAACGCGGCTGCGTCGGCGCCGAAGCTGGTCGACGCTCTGAAGAGCCGCGTCGACGCCAAGAAGGTCGATGACCCTAAGAAAGCCTCGAAGAAGCGTCAGGACGACCCCAAGTCTCTGGCTGCACCGATCCCAGTCGACAAAGCCAAGGGAGGTGCTGTGTCGGCTCCGAAGACTGCGCCTTTGGTCGCCGACCCGAATCTGGACTCGGAGGACTCGCTCGAGCCGGTCCAGCCCTCCCCCTCCTTTACCAAAAAGGTCACGGAGTCCCTTCAGCGTATTCGGAAGGAAGCAGTGGCTCTCGAGCCGAAGGATGTGGCGCCAAAGCCTCCACAGAAACCGGCGAAGGCGCAAACGCCGATCCACTTCACGCTGCTGCCAAAGACGGCGCCGAAGGCTTTCGCTCCGAAACATGGGGCCGGGGTGCCCTTGAAGCTGGTGTCTACGCCTAAAGCATCCTTGGTAGTGCCGAAGCCACGGCACCAACCACTAGCGGACGAGGAGCGTCGAGAGGTTGTCATCGACGCCAACCCAGGCAAGCTCTCTCTCCTTAAAAGGAAGATCACCCCGGAGCCTGTGTTGGAGCATTTTCATATTCCGCTTAAAAAGAAGTTGGACTCTGCGGGTACTTCTGCCCCTATGGAGCCTGCATCTCCACAAGGTCTGGAACTCTCACCCACTCACTCTAACGCTGGGAAGGGTGACGGGGACGAGGAGGAGGAGTACAATTATCCAGCGTACTCGGATCCAGAGGAGGTCAATGAGCCATGGTCTGCTGGAGGCGACCCTGAGGACCCTCAGTCAGGACACGAGCCGCAGCTTTTTACTGCAAAAACTTCCCCAACAGAGGACTCTGCAGCCTTCAACGCTCTAATTGAGAGAGCTGCGGCCAATCATGATGTCGACCTCCATGCGGACCCAGTGGATGTCGATTTTCTGTTTGACACTTTCTCAGTGGCTGAAAAAACTGTCAAGACATTGCCAATGCTCAAAGGAGTGCTAAAGCATGCGCCTGAGGCTTTCAGGGAGCCCACCCGGGCAAGAGTCATCAATCCTCGTATTGACAAAAAATACAAGGCAGCGCCCACTGATCCAACGTACATTCACTCTATATTAGAGATGAGAATGCGTCCAACTTTTAGAGAATGTATTAATGTCCTTTCCGAATGAGTGATTGTAAACCCAAATTAGACAACATCCAACCCAAGATATGGGTTTTGCTCCCAGAATCTTGATAAATCCAAGGATAGATCTATTTCACAGCAGCAAGGGCAGTGTATCGCGCCCAAGTGAAATCCAATAGTTCGTATTGGATTTCACTTGGGCGCGATACACTGCCCTTGCTGCTGTGAAATAGATCTATCCTTGGATTTATCAAGATTCTGGGAGCAAAACCCATATCTTGGGTTGGATGTTGTCTAATTTGGGTTTACAATCACTCATTCGGAAAGGACATTAATACATTCTCTAAAAGTTGGACGCATTCTCATCTCTAATATAGAGTGAATAACAAAAGCAGACCCATTTCATATTTTGGGACTGACTGAATTCAATTAATCTATACTGTGAATATCCGTTGTGTACCAGATTCACTAGAAGAAAAATTATTACAAGCCTTGAAAAAGCCCTGTGGGCGAAACGCGCGTCGGCTGTTTTCTTCCTGTGGTATATGAGAATAAACAAACTTCAATACAAGGAGACCTGTTTTGGACTACTCTATCATTACCTCCTGAGATCATAATCTGTTCTTGGACTGAATTATACAGGGCACTGAGATTACCAGAACTGTGTCAAATTATACTGATACTACCGCGTGCAGAAATAATGAGAAGGGTGTGCTGAGGTATTTTGTCTTTATATGTGTAACCCAAGTTTCCCTTTGGATCTTGGGAGGAAACGACACCTTGGTGGGTAGATGTCATATACCTTCAGCACCCTCGCCTTAGTTGCAATTGCTCAATGACCTATTGTCACGATTATACTTGGCGTAACAACTTGAGATGTGCGGCTCAATCTAAGCAAACCCATTCAATATTGCTGTAATTGATCCAACGTACATCAAGGGACAGTTGCCACTGGACTCTTTGGTTGTCTCCAACGCACGTAAGCGGGCAAACTCACAGACCACGGGTGATGCTCCTCCCCAGACAAAGAATCGAAGGTCTTTGAAGCCTCAGGGAAACGTATTGCTGCGCAGGCAGCTAATATTTGGCGCATTTCAAATACGCAAGCCCTACTTGCACGCTACGATAGGGCACACTATGACACCCTAGAAACCCTTCTACAGCACTTACCTGATCAGTACAAGGAGGGAGCTGAAATGTTGATTCAGGAGGGGAAGCTTATCACCAATGCTTCAATTAAGTGCGCACTGGACGTGGCTGATACCGCCTCCAGAGCTATAAACACTAGCGTGCTACTGCGTAGGCATGCATGGCTTAGAATATCAGGCTTTAAACCAGACATACAGACTACCATCTTAAACCAAACAGTTAATCCGGACCACCTGTTTGGGCCAGAAGTGGATGCAACCCTTGAAAAGATGAAAAAAGACACTGACACTGCTAAGTCTATGGGTGCCCTACAGTCCCAGCAGTTTCAGGGTGGTTCCTTTCGCCGCTCCAATAACAGAGGCACCTCAAGGGGTCAGGCATCACAATCCACGCAATACTATAAAAGCAACACCCAATCCTCATACACCAACAAGGGTAGAGGTGGTTACCGGGGCAACAACGTCAAAGGCAGAGGACATGGAAATAACAGCTCCAGGTCCTCCACCGTCAGCAAACAGTGACGCCTTGTCGCTGCCCCCCGACCACACAACACCAGTCGGGGGGAGACTCCAGCAATTCCTGCCCGCGTGGAAATCCATCACCACGGACAGGTGGGTCAAATCTCTTATCCAATACGGTTATTGTCTGGAACTCACTTCCACTCCACCAAACATACCTCCAAGAAACCGTACTATGTCCGGCGAGCACTTGCACTTGTTGCAGCAGGAAGTCCAAGTCATGCTGCAAAAAGGAGCACTAGAGCTCGTTGCACTGCAAGAAAGGGGAACAGGGGTTTACTCTCTGTACTTTCTAATCCCCAAAAAGGACGGATCCCTCAGGCCCATCCTGGACCTCAGGCCCCTCAACTGGTACATTCTGTCAGAACATTTCCATATGCTCACGTTGCAGCAGGTTCTCCCTCTGCTTCGGCAGGGGGACTTCCTGGCTACTCTGGATCTCAAGGATGCATACTTTCACATTCCCCTGCATCCTTCACACAGGAAGTACCTAAGGTTCACCATTCAAGACCAGCACTACCAGTTCAGGGTTCTGCCTTTTGGGGTTACCACAGCGCCCAGGGTCTTTACGAAGTGCCTGGCGGCTGTGGCGGCGCATCTAAGACGTCAAAACATCCACGTCTACCCCTATCTGGACGACTGGCTCATTCAGGCAAAGTCGGAACAACAGTGCGCCGACCACGTGTCCCGCACCATTCATCTCCTGCACGATCTGGGATTCTCACTGAATTACCCAAAATCCCATCTCCAGCCCGCCCACATACGGCAGTATCTGGGCGCGACAATAAACACTCTGGCGGCCACTGCGCAGCCAAATTCAGTGAGAGTCGCCAGTATTCAGACGCTGATCCAACGATTCAGACCTCAGCACTCGCTTCCAGCGAAAGTGTTCATGCAGTTGATAGGCATGATGGCCTCCTGCATCTCCATTGTCCCGCACGCGAGGTTACATATGCGTCCGCTTCAGGAGTGCCTAGCACGTCAGTGGACTCAGGCTCACGGGCAACTAACAGACCTAGTGTTGGTGAGCGGTCGGGCGTACAACTCTCTGCATTGGTGGAATCCACAAAACCTTTGCAAGGGCCGACTGTTCCAAGAGCCTGTGCCACAGATTATCCTGACGACGGACGCTTCTCTCCAGGGATGGGGAGCGCATGTACTCCACTACACAGTGCAGGGACTATGGACACTACAGCAAAGGAAGATGCACATCAATGTATTAGAACTGATGGCAATCTTCATGGCCTTAAAGGCATTCAAAGTACATCTGTGCAACAAGGTCGTGTTGATCCGGACGGACAACATGACGGCCATGTACTACATTCAGAAACAGGGGGGCACACACTCTCCGCAGCTGTCTCATCTGGCTCAGAGCATGTGGAAGTGGGCCATTCAGAGGAACATTTTCCTAATGGCAGAACATCTCCCAGGCAAAGACAATCAGATGGCGGACCTGCTCAGCAGGCACAGCCACCAAATGCACGAGTGGGAGATACATCCATCAGTACTCCAACCGTACTTCCAAAGGTGGGGTCATCCAGAGATAGACCTGTTCGCCACAAGGGAGAACGCAAAATGCCAAAGCTTCGCCGCCAGGTTCCCACACCCGCAATCGCAGGGCAATGCGATATGGATGAACTGGTCAGGCAGATTTGCGTACTCTAAATGCACCAAAAAACATCCACCATCAGTGTAGAAAACAGGCATGACTCAAAGGCGTCGGTGCAAATCATAGGCCAAATATGTATTACGCTGCTCCACAACTGTCATGACAAGGGTCTCCTGACCGTATTCAGCTGGCCAAGCTCCCTGGCCCACCCATCTAGCATCCTTGAGCCAAATTCACCCGCTGAAGGCATGTAACCCCAGAGCAATTTACCCATGGATGCAATTCCTGCTAATTTCCTTGCAATTGATACCCTGGGTAAGGCTTTTCCAATCATATCCAGGATAAACTGAATCACATTGTCCCTTCACTATTAATCAATCGAGCGCTGCTGGGCGCCTGACAGCAAAACTCTTTCCATGGTAGATTATAGGCTATCCTAGTGTACTTATCCAGTGATCCTACCACAGGTTGTAGCATCTTGTAATGCCTACGAACCACAACTGCTGCATGTTGGGTGTCAGGATCCTGTTGGCGTCCTTGGCCAACCCACAGAATCTCCCCCAAAGCGAACGAGACAAAGCATTTGCTATGCCATTGTCCACACCTGGGACGTGCAGTGCTCCAAATGCTATATAATGACACAAACAACCTAGGACAAAACCGTCAGCAACTGTAACACTTGCTGACTGACGGTTCACAATCTCTACAACCGCCTTATTATCAACTCTAAAAGTCACCTTCCTAGGCGCAAGCTGACTACCCTATAGTGCCACTGCCACAATTAAGGAGAAGAACTCCAGAAAACCATTTTGTCGGCCACTGCTCGGCAAACAACATACCCTGCCAGTAGAGTCCAAAACTTTTGCTGCCTGCTGCATTTAAAAATATCTGCACATCCCAAATGAGATCCCCTCTCTCGTACCAGTGTAATGCCATTGAAAGTTTGCAGAAAAACGTGTCACATTCTCTAATCTTCTTTTACGCCTGCAGAGAAAGGCCCATGATGATGAGGCAATCTGTCCCCCCTAATGCCCTCACTAGCCTCCTGCAAAAGGTTCTCCCTACTCTCACTATTCTACATGCATAAATGAGATGCCCTAGCAAGGCCTGTATATCTTTGACCATTACTTTTTCCTGTGCCAGCATGGCACTAAGCAATTCCAGCGTTTTATGCCTTTTATCATCTGGCAACCGAGCTTGCATTTTTTTTGGAGTCAATCCAATTCCAAAAAAAGACAGTGCCGTGCAGTGGCCATCGCCTTTTCGTGTGCCAATGGCACTCCCAACTTCTCCATCAGCTCTTTGAAGTTTTCCAGGGCCTTCTGGCACTCCGTGGAGCAACAGGTTCCAACAAAGAAAAATCATCCAAGTAATTGGTCACTAACATGTGCCCCGTCCTTTGCATTAAGCAATTCCAGGATTTTATCACTTTTATCATCCGGCAACCGGGCTTGCATTTTTCTGGAGAAAAGACAGTGCAGTGCTGGTGCCCCATCGTCTTTTCGGGTGCCAATGGCACTCCCAAATCCTCCGTCAGCTCTTTGAAGATGTCCTGGGCCTCCTGGCACTCTGTGGAGCAAGAGGTTCCAACAAAGAAAAAATACATCCCAGTATTGGGTTACTAACATGTGCCCGTTCTTTTTTTAAAACAACCACTGCAGACAAGGTAATGCCTGGTCCACGTACCATTTACCATTGAAATTGATACCCAGAAGATCCCAATCATCTGGATGGATTGGAAGCAAACGGAAAGCCAATTTGATGTCACATTTTGCCATTCCTGCCGTTTCTACCAGTGATATGGTCACGTCAACTGACGAGTAAAAAACATTAGCTTCCTTTTCATCGATAAAATCATTCACGAGCACCCTTCTGGCCATGATAAATGCTGAATAAGCCTGTATTTTCCGGGTTCTTTCTTGGGAACCACCCCAATTGGTGACACAATCAAGTTGTCCAGAGGCTAACCTGGGAAAGGGCCCGCCATCTCCCTCTCCTCAACTCTTTGTCTAATTTCTCTTGTCCAACCTGTGAATGTTCTTTGCTGACTTCAAATTTTCTGACCAAAGCCTGTGTCTAGGCGCTGCATACCCCAAATGAAAACCCCACTTCGAACCCTTCCCTTAGTACTTCTGCAGCCTTCTGGTTGTCATAACTCTGTAAGGCTGCCTCCAATTCGTCTGCCTTAACTGGTGAATGAGCCTTTTGTCCCAGAAAACCTGTAGCTCCCCTTGACCCCAAAAAATGTTGCTACTGCTGTCCCCCCCCATGTTGCCCCCCGCTGCTACTGCTGCCTCCCTTGCCGAAAAACCCTCCTACCCCCAAAACAGTTGATCAAGGGATCTTTCTCCCCGCATTTTGAGCACTCATGGCGAAATCTGTAAAATTTGCGCATACAAAGCCCTTTATTGAAATCCCAGCAGGCCCCCCCATGCTCCTGGAAGCCCAATCGTGTGCTGCTATAATCTGTGTCATGTTCCACCCATTTTTGCCTCAGTATCCCAGGCCATACGGGTCCTGAATTCCTCATCGTATTGTGCCCATGCATAACCCCCATCCTGTGATCTGCACTTTGCGAATGACCTCCACATGCTTGAATAGAGCTACGCAGCATTCCGGGAATTTCTCCCAGTAAACACTAACATAAAGAAAGAAAGCTGCTGTCCAGTTCTCCATGGTCTGAGGAACCCTTGGCCGTGTAGACAGCTCGCATTCCTCTTATTTAGACCCTTCTTCTGGAGGCACTTCTGTGTGCTATCATTTCAGCATTTCAACGTATTTACCTTTCCATATGCGCTCTTAAGTCTCCAGCCTCAAATGTGCCCGTATTGGCAGAGTCACTCCAATATAAGGGAGTCTCTTAATCTACAACTCTTTACTTTCAAGCTTATCTTTATTATCTCTGCTGGTCTCTTCCCTTATCAGATTTCTCGGTGTCTTTGCTAATCACTGGCTTGGCCGTTTCCTTCTTACCTTCCTCCTCGGTATCCACCCCTATGTCTAAAACATTCTTGCCCTTGCGCAACTTACTCTCTTCCACCCCCTGAAACCCCCTCTCCTCCCGTCCCCACGGAGACAATTACCAGCCCCTCTCTCTTTCCATATGTTTTACCTGGCTCTAAGGAGGGTGCCCGTGTTTCTGCAGTCCGTCTTGCCAGTGGCCCTGTGGTTGATCCCGACTTGGTTGGCCTTGCAATAGGCTCTGACTCTCCTCTGGACACCTGAAAAACACTCTGAAAGACATTACTCTTATCCCCCCCACCCCATCTAAATCATCTCTAAGCTTGCCTTCCACAAGGCTCTCCTCATCGAAATCTAACTCTGCGCCTTCTTTCGACCCCTCATGGGCCCATAACTCTGTGCCTCCGGGGGCGCCGACCGCACCCTCCGGTACACCCCTGAGTCATTTGACTGCGTTCTCCTTCTGGTTTTCCCTCCTGCAGACCGCTGTGGTCTGTCAGGGGGGAACATCCTTTTCAATGCAACTTTTACGACGCATGCCTTTACATCGCAAGTTTTACAACGCATATCATTACAACGCATTGCGCTGGGGGGCGCTCTAGGATTTGGAATAGATTTAATTTACTATCCAACACCTTCCCTACTATCCACGGGGACTGGAGTTGGAATAGTAAATTAAACTATTCACTATCCAGCACCCCTCAACCCTATGCGTTGTAACAGCATGCGTAATAAAATTTGTGATGTAAAGGCATGCGTAGTAAAAGCATGCGTTGTAATGTCATACAACCCTGTCAGTTGTTAGGGCCAGTGGACCGCTCGGGCCTACATGTGCTGGCTGCGCGGAATCCCCGGATGGTAACAGGTACGTCGCACGAGGCTCCACCCTCCCTTCTCCTTTACGCCAGTAAGCCGCACCCAGCTCTGCCAGGTCCGCAACCGGACGTAAGTCCTCGCCCTGCTCTGTCTTCCTTCTCCTTTCCCTATTTAAGCCCAAAGTCTTCTCTGCTCACTGCCGCCCTACCTTAAACCAATCACCTACTTCCCTGTCACTCAACCCCCCTCCTCCCCTCACTCCATTCCAGTCCAGCCATGTCTAACCCTTACCGGTCCTGGTCAAGACCTGTCCCCTGAGCCCCCCCTACCAGGCTTTCTGCTGCACCCGCCTTAGCCCCCCTTTCCCCTCTTCTCAAATTTAAACCTTTGCCATCCAAACCAGCTGACCCTCCCTGTGCAAGGTAAGCATCCACTTGACCCACTCTACTAATGGCCCTCACCTCCTTATTCCATGAGGTGAAAATATCTAGCCCTTCCCAGGCATTGCTACCCCCTCGGCCTTCTCCCAATCCCCCAGGACCCCCTCCTCTTACTCCCAACATCCATTTGAACCTGGGCCTTGCCCAAACTCCCTCTATCTTCCTTCCCTCTCCACTCCCAAACCCAAGTTCACATTCTAAATCCCTCAGGCCCTCACCCTGCCTAACCCAACTGGTATACCCCCTCCACCTCCCAAACCCCAAACCCGCTCTTGCACACTCTCGCCGGAGCCTCGAAATGCGCACGAGGCTCTGGTGCATGTGGGGAGAAAGGGGCCACTTTTCAGGCCTAAGAACAGCCTCTAAAACTCTCAGTTTTTCTTCTTGTCCACTTAGGTGACGTGCAGGCCAAGACGGTGGCTGCCACTCACAAGAAAACTATTACTAGTTACCCAAGAAGGCATGTGTGTGTGCAACATATGTGCAGAGATCAATTTCAGGGGTGCAACAGGGTGTCATGTTGACACCCTTGCACCCTTGAAATTGCTCATGCAATCTCCACTTCATTCCTATGGGCCTGTAGGCCCATAGGAATGAATGGGAGAGCATTCCTTAATTGCGACTAGCAATTTGCGAGTAGCAATTAAGGAATGTTTAGGAATCACTATTTTTATAGCGATTCCTACATGCATAGGCTTTTGCGATTCCTATATAGCGATTCCTTAAAAATCGCTATTTAGGAATCGCAAAAGCCTACGTTGATGCATGTGACAGAAAATGGTCAATCCCGCCAGCCCAGAACCATCCCAAACTATCCGGGGGACAGACCTCACTATGTTCAGCTGCCCCCACAACCCCCCCCATCTTGGACAAGAAATCTGCGTTACAGTGATCGGTGGTGGACCTCAAACCAACACGGTTGCAAGGAAATAAACCACCTCAGTATACTAGGGTTATTCCACCTATTTCCGCTCATTCATGTAAAGGGGGCATGCTCTGTGTATAGAATGAGTGGGTTACCCTCCAGGTAATATCACAATTTTTTAAAAGCCAATTTAAGGGCTGAACATTCTATTTCAATGACCAGGTAACATTGTTCTCTAGGAAAGAATTTTCTGATGATGAATAGGACAGGGACTTCAAGACCTTCAATATTATACTGAGAAAGGACCGATCCTATCCCCATGTATGAGGCATCGGTCGGAAAAAGAAAGATTTTAATAAAATTTGGAGAAGCTGAGACTGGATTCAAAGTGATGGCCTGCTTCAGTTCCTTAAGGGCTTGTATGACTGCAGTGGAGGGTGGTTGGAGGTCCTTATTGGTCACTCCTTTTTTTAGCAGATTGGTTAGGGGGTCTGCTATGTCAGAATAATGGGGTATAAACCTATAGTATTCAAGAGGGCCACGAAAGACCCTGACTTCCAATTTAATATGTGGAAAAGGAGTTTTTGCTAATGACTTTCACATTTTCATCCCGGGGTTTAATGAGACCATTACCTAAGACATACTCCAAATACCTCACTTTCATATATCCTGCACTTGATTTTTTTGCGTTGATGTGCAAGTTAGCTTTTCCCAGTTCTTGAAGGACTGCGATAAGGTGGTTAAGATGGTTTTCCAAAGTATTGCTGAAGATGACAATGTCATGCAGATAAGCGGAGGTGTAAGCTAAATGGTTCTTTAATTCTTGGTTTATGAACTAATAAAATGTAGGGGGTTCAGTTAAGGCCAAAGGGCAAGACAATACATTAAAATAAGCTGTATAGTATAGAAAAGGCTGTCTTTTCTTGGCCCTCCTTTTTAATGGGTACTTGCCGGTATCCCTTGGTAAGGTCAATGATAGTAATATAACATGTTTTTCTGACCCATCAAATTTGGATACCTCTGTTGACTACTCTGAAGTCAATGCAGAAATTTACAGTGCCATCTGGATTAGGGACCAATACTCTAGGGGACGACCAATTACTTTGTGACAGTGCTATTACCCCATCTGCAACATTTGTTCAACTTCTTTCTGGATTGCCTGTCTTCTAGCAGCAGGTATCTGATACAGTTTTTATGTTTTATGAAAAAAACCACTTGTGTGGGGATTAGCTTGTTCTGCTAATTGCGTTCTTCCTGGGAGATCAGAACAGTAAAGAGGAAAAAGGTTGAAGTGTTTTTAAGAGCCCACTCTGCAGTTATTCCTTCAAGAACTAATTGAAGGGAAGCTGCCCCAGAGTCCTAGGGGGGCTCTCCACTGCAGTCGCTGCTTGTACTTTTCAGGTAAGAGGTCCCAACCGTTTCTTCAATAGATTGACATGATAATTCTGCTCTTTGCTAGGGGATATACATAAATGATAGGAAACTTAGACCTCATTTTCTAAAACCAAGAAATAAAAGAGTCCCCCTCAGAACACATAAAGACCAATAGAGGAATGAGATAGTAGTTAGACCCTGCTGCCTGAGAGGGACTGAAGAGAAAAAGAAGGGACAAAAGGAGGGACAAAGAGGCAGCACTTACCACTAGCAAGCAAGGACACTGAAACAAACAAATCAAAAGCAGGGGGATGGCTTTAAGCCAACATGAGAAATTACAACAGGTCTTGAATACTCGACCTAAAAAGAGTCTTCGGAGTATCTCCATGTCGGCCTCGTTCGTTTTCTAGATCTTACCCTGTAAGTCTCTTCATTAATCCCTAGATGGTCCCATATGAATTTCTTTATTTCCTCCAATGGGGTATCTCCCTGGGTGTTCAATATTTTGTACGCTGCCTGGGCTTCTCTAGGTGAAAATTGCAAAAAAACACAGTTGATGGACAGAATGTAGAACAATGTCATACATTCACCCCAGTACAAGGATCTGGGCCTAAATCCATCGTTTTTTTGCACTCCACACCACCCTGGGTTAGACACTGGCTATATGCAAATCAGCTCTGACCCTGTGCCTCATGGGAACAGTCCAGTCCGAACTACCAAGCCATGTCTTTCCCAGACCGGAATCAAGCATCCAAGGACCGGTTTCTGGCTATCAGCCTTCATCAGCCTGGATAGCTTGACTCCAGTGGTGTGGAGAGCCTGGGACTCACGTCTGAGTATACCCAGCGCACTCGGGGTGAAAATTGCAAAAAACACAGTTGATGGACAGAATGTAGAACAATGTTATACATTCACCCCAGTACAAGGATCTGGGCCTAAATCCATCGTTTTTTTGCACTCCACACCACCCTGGGTTAGACACTGGCTATATGCAAATCAGCTCTGACCCTGTGCCTCATGGGAACAGTCCAGTCCAAACTACCAAGCCATGTCTTTCCCAGACCGGAATCAAGCATCCAAGGACCGGTTTCTGATGCTCCGTCCATCACCACCCCCTTTTGTACCACTTTTGGCCGCCATAAGTGTGGCAGGGTATGCTCAGACGTGAGTCCCTTGCTCACTTTGCCACTGGATTCAAGCAAGCTGGGCTGAAGACGGCTGGAATGCCAGAAACTGGTCCTCAGAAGCTTGTTTCCGGTCCAGGGAAGACATGGCTTGGCAGTTCGGGCTGGACTGTTCCCATGAGGCACAGGGTCAGACTGATTTGCATATAGCCATGTCTGAACTGGGGTGGCAGAGTGGGCTAAAGAACGGTGATGGATTAAACCCAGATCTTTTGACTGGGTGTGAGTGTTTGATTGATTCAGATGCTCCGTCCATCACCACCCCCTTTTGTACCACTTTTGGGCTTCTCTAGTCAGAAGACGGAGAAGAAAAAAAGAGCACTTTTCTCTAGTCCAAGCATGAGCCCTAGCAGTACTTTTGAAGTATAACAATAAAGCATCAGGGTCTTCGCCCACAATATGCTTTTGTAAGTTTAATGTGGAAGTAGAACCAAACCAGAAGTAAATTGAAACTGATCTCTATTCAAATGGTCCAACTGTGACTAGACCGCATTGCAGAATATCTCTCCGTCCACTTTGGTCGAGGACATTTGCCTCTCAAATACCCATTCTAATTTCCTCTGTCCTTGTACTAATTGCTGTACCACACTATCAATTATGTAACAATGTACGTCTGCCTGCTTTCTCAACCATGGGTTGCTTGGCATGCGATTGACAACACAAGATAGTTGGGTTTTGGAAGTAGGTATTTATTTGGACAGTTATTTTTACCTTGATGAAATTCTCAAGTCTTCTGTTTTCTCTTTTCCTTCCTTCTAGAATGGCCGGAAGTCTGGTCCACCGGCCCCCTCGAAACAAGGAAACAAGCTACAGGTAAGTCTCTTATACTTTTTCCCATAGTAAGGTTAATACAGGTGCCCTTGTCTTTCTCTGGATATACCGTCTCTTGTGGGGTTAGTGAGGTGTGAGGGATTCGATTTCTCTTTAGTCGTTGAAGCCAAATAAAAGATAGTGCCCAAATGTGAGTAAGAAAAGAGAAACAAAATTGGAATAGAAGGAATACTCTTCTTTTAACATGCACCTGGTCTTTCTTACAAGCTGCGTGGCCCTTTTAGTCTTTGATGGCCCCGCTAAATTTCCAACCAGTTTGAGTGAGTAAGAGCGGTGGTTAAAGGTGGTGCTCCAGACCGGGATCACCAGCTCCTTTTAGTCTCAAAAGAGATTTCCGATCTTAACCGTGGCTTAGCAGTTTTTGGACAAGTGAAGAGGTTTCATGTAGCATGCGAAACCTGATAAAAGATTAAACGAAAACCCACCCGTAATTTATGACACTCCACCTCCCTCCTCCGTTAATACTGAAGTTCCCATGTTGGCCTTATCTTAGGCTCCAATTCGACCCTTGTGTGGCCCCTCCATCCACCAGTGCTGGAATAGCAACCGGTCACGTTCCTGGACGAGCCACGCTCCTCCTGGTGTGTGGCTGGGTGAAGCATCCTGCTAGTGTCCCTCTCCCATTGAGAGATCCTCCCATCAACGTCTTCATTTCTCTGGGCTCCGTACAGCTTGTCCAGTCTGAGATGTTCTCCCATTGTAGTGTAGTCCTCAGCATCCACATCCTTTTGGTCTCTAGGTAGTCAATTTATTTTAAAGGGCCTTGGGTGAGCAGTATCGGGGAAAAGCTTATCCACTTCCCGTCTTGTTGTAGCAATCAGGATAGGATTTCCTGTTGTCCCTTCAAATGATGCCTGACTTTGTCCTTCCCTTATTTCTGTGATAATCTCGAAGGCCTGTTAAAGTAAAAGGATTTTGTGATTTGGTTTTCAGGGGAAGCGCCGGGCACGGGCCAAGACACGTCATCCGGTAAGTCCTCATTCTTCAGCCCTTCACCCCCTCCATTTTGACACTACTGTAGAAAATATTTGCATCCACTAAACTGGTGTGCAGTGGAGTGCTATAGACTGGAGTATTGTACAGTCTAGGAGTATGTATTGGAATATCGTATATTGAAATAGCATACAGTTGAGTGGCATACAGTAAACTCAGGTACAGTGTGGTGGCGTAAAGTGGAATAGCGTATACTGGAGTGGAGTACAGTGGAGTACCATAAGGTAGAGTGGCGTACAGTTTAGTACTGCACAGTGGGCCTATGTAAAGTACGTAAAATGGCGAATGTCCAAACGGGGGTATAACCGGGCTCTAGTCCCTCCGTCTCCCAGGCTCCAAGGCTGCAGTAGGCTCCGTCACTACTCCAGGCCCCACGTGTAGGCGTATACTCCCCCAGTCTCCCTGTTGAGGCCTGCAGATGGGGGAGCTTCGCACAAACCAGCCGAGCAGTGCTTGCTCTGTCACAGCCTCTCACTGCCAGCACACTGAGTCCCTAAAGCCCTTCACTGATAAAGACGGTGCTCCCTTCAGGGAGATGTGAGAGCCCCTGGGTCCTTATGCGGCTTCTGGTGGTGTGCTAGCCCTAGGCCGGATCCAAGCTTCCTCCGCCCACAGCTCGGGTCCGGCCGCCACCACACTCCGGCCCAGACTCCTCCTGTGCTCCTGCTCTGATCACGAGCGCCAGATGACCCCACTGGCCGAAGCTCTGGCAGTCAGAGGCTCGCTGTGCACCTGCCTCAGGGCAGCCTTGAGCCCGCCGGAGACCCAGCTGCGTGTGGCTCACCAGGCCTCGCTTCCTCCCAGGGATCCTACCGCTAACCACCATTGCTTCCGCGGAGCACTCTGCACCAACTCACTAGCGGCACCTCTCACCTCCACCACCAGGCACCGGAGAAGTCACCGCCAGCCCCAAAAGCCCCAAAAGCCGCCACCACCTCGCTGTCGGGCCACATGATTCTGCCGGCCTCAGCAACACAGTCCAGGCCTGGCTGCCATTTTTACCTCTGCTGCCTCCGGCCACGTGGATTCCTCCCTCGCCCTCCCACCAGTCACTCGGCTCCACCGGAGCGGTAACGGCGGCACTCAGAGTCCAGGACCGAGCTCCCCCTCAATACCAAGCTGCTGGCTGGAGACAACGCTGCTGCTGGCCAAGTTGTGTGCCTGAGAGCGGGGAGACAATGTGGAACACGTCTTACCCACTCGCCATCTTGGCCACCTAGCCATATAGTTTTAATCACAATTTTCGTTTATTGTATGGTCAGCGTTTTGCTAACTTATGGGTTAAAGTTAGGGTGTTACATATAATTAAGTATTACGTTTTATTGTTATTAACTATCTAATACCACTTTGTCAGTGGTAATAGGCTACCTTTTTGTTTGCAAATGTGTAGATATTATAGACCTATGGATTTTTTATTTTTTCTCCTTTAGTAATGTTGGCCCCGTTTGCGGAATCTCAGTGAAATTTAACATACTAGTTCCATCCGTTTTATTTTGGAAGTTGTAAAAGTTTTGTATGGTTTGGTCAAGGGGATCCTTTAAAAAGAAGGTCCCAAAACGTGTGTAATTACAATATATTTCACATACACTTTTGTATTTTCCGTTCAACGGAAACCGTCAGTCACATTTTGTTACAATGTGGCAGGATTACATATTATAGTGCCCACATGAATATTTCGTGTAGGTTAGGTAAGTAGTGTAACTCATTTGTAAGTTTTAGGGTATTTAATGTTAGTGATATCTGTTGTGTTTTTGTAGTGATTATGGAGGTATTTCGAGATAGTACCACAGTTCATAGTGATTACAAGTCATTAGCTAGCAAATCTTTGGCTTTAGAAAAGTTAAACGCAGCTATGTTTTTGGGTACACTTTGCCCATTTTCTTTGTTACGCCTTCAGATGTAGGTAAGTATTCGTGGGGTGGTATTTTTGCACTAACTATTACCACTTTAATGTAAAATATTTAAACATTTCTATATATTTAAAAAAAAGAGAGAGCACTGTAGTAGCGTGGTAGCCTAAACATTTTTTGTAAGGTTAACATTTTTCTTTTTTATTTCTATAAAGGTTTATAGCAGTGTAATCTGAGCTGTGTTGTTTTGTAAAGTAGCAGGGTCATTTTTACTACTTAGCACACTCCTCCGTACAGAATTTTACAGTTTTTTTGGTATATATTTAAATATGGAAAAAAGTTCAAATACACTTTAACACATTATATTTATAAAATATAGTGTCTTATTATTTGCAATTTGTTTTAAATATTTTTTTTACGGTACTTCGGTACTTCCGATTAAAGAAAATATATATATTTATATTTATAAATATTTTTCTCTACCTATTACCCTTTTCCTAAAGTGGTAATAGGTAGGGAAAAATTCCAAACCTAATACTTACCTACAATGAATGGTATAATGCAGAACAGAGGGAAACTTGAACTGAAAATAACATGGCTGCCTTCGCCTTTTGTAAAGGCAGTCATTTGCCAATCAGCTAATGACCTGTCATCACTATATACCTGAAGAGTACTGTGGTACTACTGTGGCCACAGATATAGCTAAATTTAAAATACTTAAAATGCAACAAATACCTACCCTACTTACCTCCAGTACTCACAATCTCATCTGCATACCATAACATATAATCCTTCCAAATGTTGTGAAAATCAGACTGACTGTTTTCCTGCTATGCGAAATATAAAAGTCTATGTAAAATGCATTGGATTTTACACCCATTTTGAAATCCCCCTTTTTTCTTTGCACCCCCTTGATGAAACACAATGAAACCTACAGAACTTCCAGAACAACACAGGGGAGTAGGTCTGCAAAGTTTCACGGATGTTCGTCAAACGGATGCAAAGAGATTAAGGGACAGAAATCTCTATCTCCAGTCCCACTAACTATAACTACACAATGGCTACTGCCACTGTGTAATACCTTAACTAGGGTACCTTTGTCTGTAACAACAACCAATCAGTGTTGATTGGACATGTCTACTGTTGCTGATTGTTAGAGAAGAAATAGTTGACAAAAATAGCTTTTTTTCCATTAGGTGGTCTCTTTAATGTTTTTAACATGATATAGAATTATATAATGTTTCCCTTTTGATCTAAAAATGAGAATAAGAAATAATTTTTTTTTAAATTGTGGAATTAGCATTCACTTTTATTGGTAATTAAAGGATAAGTTTCCATATTATGCAATGCTGTATTATTGTGCGACAAATGCAGTATAATGCACTTACAACATGGTCAGCACTGATTTAATATGGACCTGACTTTGAGGAAATGAGAGCACCACCACACTTGATTAAGTCATAAAGACTAAAATTGCACCTCAGAAACGTTATTAGTTAGCATAGTTTGAGAACTCTTTCTGACTTTTTTTTACCATTAGAGTTTGCCTCCAACTGCAGTGGATAGTGAAAAGGCGATGAGACGCATAATAAGCAATTCCTCCTCTAATATACTGCTTTCATACAAAATAAATCGAACAATTCCCAGTTCAGTGAAGGTTAAGTGCAGTGTCGGCCGGCACAGGTAAGTGGGATGTATCGGGGCAGGGTGCAGCAGGGGGGAAGTCGACCGACGACACAAAGGGTATTATTTATTTATTTAATTATACATATTCCGTAGTCTGTCGACTTCCCCTGCCCCGCCCCCACTCAGCCCACCGCATTTACTTGTGCTGGCTGCTGTTGGTTAAGTGGATTAGCGAGGATTTTCTAAAACCTAAGTTCAACAATATGATTGCTCATCTTGTTACGTATTGCCTCCAGAAAGTCCAATCAATGTCATCCGTGTTTATTTTTGCCCGCTACAATGTTCAAAGACTCTAATTCCTTTAGCCTCATATGACATACTTTTTTTTGTGTAAAATCTTTTTATTGAAATTAAGACCAAACAGTGGCCATCGTGGTCACACAAAAGGGCTGCAAAGGCGTACAGTAGATCACACAGTGGGTACAGTGTTACATTAATGTCATGGCAATAGGACTGCAATATATCAAAACAATTAGACGTCTACCTCAAGTACCGGTCGTCGAGGCTGATTGGGGTTCACATATGCCGTCTCTTTAGTCGTTCCATTTGTCCCATATCTCCTCACATTTTTGGGGGCACCCCCGGGCCACATATACTACCTTCTCTTGCAACAAGCACCAGTCCATTTCCCGGTTCTATTCAGCGATTCGTGGAGGCGTGACTGCTCCCCAGAGTCTTGCAATGTTGCGCTTAGCTACCATCTGACCGAGTGTAACCCAGAACCTGCCTTTAGCTGGTAAGTCTATTGGCTTCCATATGTTCAAGATGCAGCGCTTTACCTCGGGGCGCAACTCTACCCCCCAAACTTCTTGCATGCAGCGCACCACCTTTACCCAATATGCCTGCAGTAGTGGGCACTCCCATAGCATGTGAAATTAGGAGCCAACTATTCCGCATCCCCTCCTACACCCGTCACCTTCACTCCTGCCCATCCTTTTCAGCCTAGTGATTGATATGTACATCCTGTGTAGAATTTTAAGTTGGATGAGCCGCAGCCTAGAGGAGATAGCCACCTCCTTAGGGGAGGCCAGCGCGCTCTTCCACTCCTCCTCGTCGATTTCCAAACCATCCGCCTCCCACCTCCCTTTGAAGCCCAGGAGTAAATCAGGAAGGTTATTTATCAATTTCTTGTAGGTTAGTGAGATTGCATGTTCTTGTATGTGCCCATCCAACAGTCTATCTTCTAGGGGGATGCCTGAGGGGGCACCGTACCATGTGGGATGTTCTTCTGCAGTGAATGACGGACTTGGAGGTACCTAAAGTATTCAGTGTCCGCGAGCTCATATGTGGTTTGTAGGGATGGGAAGGACTGGACCCTGCCAGAGTCCCATAGGTCCCCTATCCAGGAAATACCGATAAGGTCCCACTTTCAGAACCCTTTAGTACGACCCAGGAGGCCAAGTCGTTCGGAAACCCAGAGCGGGGTGGCATGGTAAGAATGTTGTGCCAGCCCATGTTGCGTTGGGCAATGTGCCACAATTTCACTGTGTGAAGAGTCGGCCCCGTCAGTTCGTGTCTGCCTGTCCGTGAGTACCACGCTGCTTCATAATTCCTCCCCCCCCCCGGTAGGAGCCACCTGTCCATGCCATACCCTGGGTCATTGCCGTCGCAATATGTACCTTCATTGACGGCTGAAAGATGTGCGGCCCAGTAGTACCTGCGGATGTCGGGTAAGGCTATCCCACCATCGTACCACCCCAGAGTCAGTTTCTGCAGAGCTATTCGGGGTGCACCGGACCTCATGAGGTTCCCCTGCGCCACCTCAATAGCCGTGAAGTACGAAGATGGAACTAGAGCAGGGTAATTCTGCAGGGCATAGAGGAACCGGGGCAGCGCCATCATTTTAAAAAGGGCTGCCCGGCCTAACAGGGAAACCGGGAGCTTTTGCCAGGCGGTGGAATCACGCTTGAGCCTCTGAAGGGCCGGGAGCAAATTCCTATCGTACATTGCGGTCTTATCCTTAGATATAAAAATGCCCAAGTATGTGAAGCCCTCGTGACCACTTGCATGGGACAGTCATGTGCGAGTATGGGGTTGGTACCGTGAAGGACATACAAGAGGGATTTACTCCTCTTGATGCTGTACCCAGAGTTCTTGCCAAGGTTTGTGAAGATGTAAAGGGCTACGATCAACGATCTCCGGGGTCGCAAGAGGTAGAGGAGGAGGTCGTCGGCGTATAGGGAGATCTTGTCCTTCCAGCCGTCGGCCCACCGAAGCCCCTTCAAGGAGACTTCCTGTTTGATCCAGGTGGCCAGCGGTTCAAGGGAGAGGGCAAACAGAAGGGGCAAAAGCGGGCAACCCTGGCGTGTCCCTCTCTCCGGGGTGAAGGCCTCAGAGACCTTATTGTTCGCGACCACCTGGGCAAGCGATTCTGAGTAGAGGAGTCATATCCAAGAGATAAAGCTGGGGCCGAAACCCAGTTTATGAAGGACCGCCATCATGTATGGCCATTCGAGGGTATCGAAGGCCATTGCGACAACGAGCGATACCACTACTGCATCTTCTTGTATTGTGTGGCATCTCCCCAACACCCCGTTCAATCGACGGAGATTAAGTGCCGTATTACGGTGAGGCATGAATCCTGATTGGTCCGGATGGACCAGTGTGGTGAGGATCGGCTGGAGTCTATTAGCCAAGACTTTCGCTAATATCTTAGGCTCCGCATTCAACAGGGAGATAGGCCTATATGAGGCACACAGCTCCCTAGGTTTCCCTTCTTTAGGAATTGCTACAATAGTCGCTAGTCTTTGGTCACGGGGCAGTACCCCCTTGGTCTTGCTTTCATCGAACATGCGCTTAAGATAAGAGCTGATGCCATCTGGTTTGAGCTTGTAGAGCTCAATCGGAAGGCTGTTTGGCCCAAGCGCCTTACTAGGACGAAAATCTCCGATAGCACGCTCCACTTCCGCCGTGGTGAGTGGCACCTCCAAAAGATCGCGCTCCACATCAGAGAGGGCCGGCATCCTGAGATCCGCTAGTAGTGCGACCGAGTCTTCCTCCGGGCGGTCAGACCGCCAACTATAGACTGCTTGGAAATGGCGGGCAAATTCAGTGACTATGTCTTGTGGTTCAGTAACTACAGTACTGTCTGCTTTCCGAATCTTAGCCACTACCTTACTTGCTTGCTGTTTCTTGTCAAGCCACGCCAGGAGCTTACCCGCCTTGTCTCCCTGGTCGTAGATCTTGCCCTCCCTGGTGGCAGTCATCTTTTTTGCTGCCTCCGTTACCATCGCCTGGTACTCTGCGATTTTTAAGGACAGCCGATGACGCGCCCCGGGCGTATCCTCAGTTTGCGCTACCTCCTCCAACGTACCCAGGTCAGCCTCAATCGCAACCAGCTGCGCCTCCTTCTCTTTGCGCGAACAGCAATTGCCGAGAGGGCCTAGCCCCTGAGGACCGTTTAAAAGGCCTCCCATAATGTAATTGCCAATTCTACTGAACCATCTTTGCTGTTGAAATAGTTGGTTATGGGGAGGGTCAGAGCCTTATGGAGGTCCTCGTTACGGAGATACCAGGCATTGGTAGGCGCCACGCACCCCTCCCGTCTACTGCCTACGGTAAGGTGGGCCGGCGAGTGGTCAGAAATACCTCTTGCCAGATGTGTTGCCGCACGCACCACTGTGTCTCGAAGCAGAGGAGTAAATATATGATCCAGGCGGGAAAAAGAGTGGTGTGGCCCTGAGAAGAAAGTGTATTGCGTGTCCGTGGGGTGTGCCAGGCGCCATATGTCCGTGAGGCCAAACGTTTCTAGGAAATCCCCCAACCATCTCTGCCCCCGAGGTGTATCCCTGGGTGGATGCCTGTCCAATGTACCGGAGACTACCGAATTAAAGTCCCCCCATGAATAACTGCCCGTCCGGGAGGGATAGGAGGAGTTTACCAAGATCAGTGTATGCCTGCGACTGGAGACCTGGCGGGACGTATGTGGACACTAGGGTTAACCTGCGCCCCTCCCATTTACCCGAGACTGTGGCAAAGCGACCCTGTGGGTCCATGTCATTGTGATCAGGGAGGAAAAGGAAGGCGCGCCGGAGCAGGATACCCACCCCCCTGGACCCCGTGGTAAAGCCGGAATGGACTGCCAAAGCGTAACCATATCTATTCAGGGCGTGGCAGGTGTTGCCCAACAAATGGGTTTCCTGTAGCAGCACAGCGCCAGGCAGGTGGCGCTTAACGAACTGCAGTACCATTGTAGTGTAGTTCCTATTTTCCCTATAGGCCTTGCGCATTGGAATAACATAAACAGCAGTGTAGACGTAGGACTGCTGTCTTCTAGGTCTCTACTTACTATGTTAGACTTAATTTAGGTTTGCGCCAGCTAGCTCAGAGGTCACTGGAAGCTTTCTTGACTGAATAGGAAGTGATCAGCTTCCCTGGCTCAGACAAGAAGGGATTCAGCTTCCGACAACCGTATTAACATGACAACTTTGCTCCTCAGAATAAGAGTCAATCTCTAGAGTCGTGTGAAACAATAGACAGCTATTTCACTCAGTCAGTTGTGCAGATTTACTTTCACCAGGATGCAGAGAATAGAGAGACGGGTGTTTTCAATATTATTATTATTATTATTAAAAAATTTTATAAAGCGCGTAGTCACCCTGAGGTATCCCAGCGCTAAAGATCCCTACACCTGTGGGGTCGGGGGTGAGAGGAGTGGGGGTGAGAGAATAAAATATATTATTTATTGAGCAGTCTTCCTTCTCATGCAAGAGAAATGAATTGCCACAATTGCAAGACTTGTTATTATGAAAAGTGCGTACAGTAAAAGGAGTATTACGAAATAATACTGTAAAAGCATTGATATGGTTTCTTAGCCATAAGATAGTTAAAATGAATAAAAATATATACATTCATATATACATTGGCTGACGACCTCAACTGGTGCTTCTAACTACGCCTTACCCAGTGTACCTGACCTAAGCCTAATACAAGGGAGGGAGTAAGTTGCAGTTTAAGTTAAGTTGGTTTTGCCAAGAGTTTGTTTCAAGAATTCTCTCTGAGGGTTTAGTCAGCACCGTACCTCTGGAATAGAATGCAGGAGGTCTGGTATCTCCTCTTTAGGACCCGATATCCCAGTCACCCGCAAGAGTAGGCTGGAAACGCCGGAGCTGGAATTTCTCGGCAGGAGAAAAGACAGCGTCTTTCTCAGCGCGTCAAGGAGGAGGGGCGGCGTCCGTGGGCTTCTCGCATCTGCTGGGCTCTGCAAGGGGACAGCCGATCTGCCCCAGTATTCGCCACCGCCGTGTGCTTGCTTAAGGCAACGTTGGTATATTTATACCTGAAAGGTGCCGAGTTTGACGTAAGTTTTTGGACATAAGACGTCAATAAAGATGTCACTAAGAACTGGTCGTTCTTACAGTGCTCGCAGGAGTTCTATTACTAATCAAAACAAAGCAAGCGGGGCTTTCCCAGGTTGCTGGGGGTTTGGTATGTCGAAAGAACTCGGTGTGCTATCTAGGAATCTAAGGAAGTGGCTTCTGCTGTGTCATGGACTGTCATGAACTGCAGAGACGAGTTACTGAAATATGGCTCTGATCGTTATGCCATTATAGAGATATGTATTGATTATAGCCGTATAGGGGCATGAGGTCACAATATTGATCGGGGTCCTAGATAAAACACAACACCCACTCCACAAATTTATGTCCATCAAGTTACTAAAAACTAAAGCAATAAGATGCACGTGTATTCCTACCCACCCCAAAATACATTTTGCATTTGAAATGGTGTACTTGAAATACATGGAAATGAATTGGTACTGTACGTTATCAAGCATAGTAATCATTCAAAAAATATTGCATATGTAATTATTTGAACGATTCTGCGAAGAATACACATGAAAAAGTCTCTAAATACAGAAAAGAAGGGCGAGACTATTTCATCACATATAAATACAATTGCTGTAAAATGTGCTAGAGGCTAAGGTAAAATTTTGTCTCTAGATTTACTAAAAATAGAAGCTCTGTTCTTTATGAATAGTTCTACTTTAAGCAAAGGACGTGTGCCAGAAAAAAGGTAAATATTTTGGAAATTTTGGAAAAAATAATTTCATGGTGAGCTAGAAAAAAAAATCGTTCAAAACGCTTTTCAGTAGCTTTTGTTTATCAAAGCTGAAGGCCGAAGTCAGAGTTCATGGGAACGCTGTGTGCCAGAATGTTTTTCCAAAAAGTTATTGTTTCTGTTCAGGGGAGAACATCATTTCAGACAGGCTCGCAAAGAATTGGTCTATATATTCAGGTGACAGTTCGACCAAGTTTGATAATGCTGTAACTTGGCAGTTGTGAGAATGATTGCTATCATCGATTTCAGGATCAGCAATGCTCACAGAAGGTCGTACCTGGGTGATGCTGCTTTCATTTCTTGCTTCACTGCCACCACCTAGTCGTAGTGCAGGAGTCTCAACGAATGCCGTCATCAGGATTGGTAACCGCTGGGGACAACACGATGCGTGAGCCGTTACTGGACTTAGCAAAGTATCGACGTCCATTGGTATTGCTGATGGTAGTGCAAGACAGGTGTCTAACACGCATTCCTCTCCGCATAGCATACATCGAAGCACAGGTAAGATGCAGGTCTGCCATATAGGTCTGAATGAAAGAAACCAGGTCATATTCAGATCTCGTAGCCGGGCTATCCCAAGGACTTTAGTTATGCGGTCCCGGTAGCGTATTGCTAGGATCGTTTCTTCCATCCGTGCCGGAGTCATGTCTGCGTTTTGGTTTGCCATATCGGTGCAGGAGAGTCTAAAATAAAATACCTGCTACGAGTCCCAAAAGTAGTGGTACGCCGTCAAAAATCGAATGTACAAACTTTGGAAAGATACCCAGGACCGCTTCAAATGGTGTTAACAGTCCAGAAAAAACGGTCTTCAATACATTCGAGATACCACTGGCATTCGACATATTTAGGATTTGGCTGAGCATTTCTGTGAAATGCACCGGGCAATTTGTTGATAAAAGTGTATGTATCTCTGCCGCCGTCCTTGCAACTTGGAGATCATACGTCTCTTTTGATGACGAGATGAGCACAGTTGTCTGCAAAAGTACAGACTTCATTCTGCTTTAAGTATCAATTCGTATAGAAGAGATATTCAAATTAGGCCAAATCGGAGCCACTGAGTCTCCAGGGCTGTTTGGATACAATGCTTGCATACAGCAACTGACCATGGAACTCACGCTTAAGAGATATGCTTTCCCCGGCACCAAGCCACAACAGCTTTGATCCGTTATTAGAACGTAACTCCCGTTAGAAAGTTGCCTAAAGAATGGCTCTATTTGTGCTGCAGGTGTGCCATGCTGGTGGCATGAAAGGTTGTTTGAAGTACCCTCACAGGCCCCACGTTGGGCGCCATGTAGTGTAGTTCCTATTTTCCCTATAGGCCCTGCGCATTGGAATAACATAAACAGCAGTGTAGACGTAGGACTGCGGTCTTCTAGGTCTCTACTGACTTTTAGACTTAATTTAGGCTTGCCCTAGCTAGCTCAGAGGTCACTGGAAACTTTCTTGACTGAATAGGAAGTGATCAGCTTCCCTGGCTCAGACAAGAAGGGATTCAGCTTCCGACAACCGTATTAACATGACAACTTTGCTCCTCAGAATAAGAGTCAATCTCTAGAGTTGTGTGAAACAATAGACAGCTATTTCACTCAGTCAGTTGTGCAGATTTACTTTCACCAGGATGCAGAGAATAGAGAGACGGGCGTTTTCAATAAAAGATATTATTTATTGAGCAGTCTTCCTTCTCATGCAAGAGAAATAAATTGCCACAATTGCAAGACTCGTTATCATGAAAAGTGCGTACAGTAAAATGAGTATTACGAAATAATACTGTAAAAGCATTGATATGGTTTCTTAGCCATAAGATAGTTAAAATGAATAAAAATATATACATTCATATATACATTGGCTAACGACCTCAACTGGTGCTTCTAACTACGCCTACCCCAGTGTACCTGACCTAAGCCTAATACAAGGGAGGGAGTAAGTAGCAGTTTAAGTTATGGTATTTAAGTTAAGTTAGTCTGGTATCTCCTCTGTAGGACCCGATATCCCAGTCACCCGCAAGGGTAGGCTGGAAACGCCGGAGCTGGATTTTCTCGGCAGGAGAAAGGACAGCGTCTTTCTCAGCGCGTCAAGGAGGAGGAGCGGCGTCCGTGGGCTTCTCGCATCTGCTGGGCTCTGCAAGGGGACAGCCGATCTGCTCCAGTATTCACCACCACTGTGTGCTTGCTTAAGGCAACGTTGGTATATTTATACCTGAAAGGTGCCGAGTTTGACGTAAGTTTTTGGACATAAGACATCAATAAAGATGTCACTAAGAACTGGTCTTTCTTACAGTGCTCGCAGGAGTTCTATTACTAATCAAAACAAAGCAAGCGGGGCTTTCCCAGGTTGCTGGGAGATTAGTATTTCGAAAGAACTCGGTGTGCTATCTAGGAATCTAAGGAAGTGGCTTCTGCTGTGTCATGGACTGTCATGAACTGCAGAGACGAGTTACTGAAATATGGCTCTGATCGTTATGCCATTATAGGGATATGTATTGATTATAGCCGTATAGGGGCATGAGGTCACAATATTGATCGGGGTCCTAGATAAAACACAACACCATGGTGCGTTTAAGCTTGTCCCCCAGCCCATTAACATTCCAACATAGTATCTTGAGGCTTTTGTCCCATTTCTTAGCCATATCCACAATTGACATCCTGCTTATACCCTAGGACCTCTTCACGCCACTGGACCTTCCCAGAACCTCTCATCTGTGACCAAACAATCATAACCCCCCACCCCAACTCCCCACAACTCCTCACCCCCGACCTTTGCCATCCCCAGCCCCCCCACCAGCCCCTCCTGCAACCCCCGCCCACAATCAACCCCACGTCTCCATCCCATCCTAACCCAACTGGATTCATATCCTCCCCCAGAACACCCCCCCACCCAGCTCCCTGCTCTGTAGGTTTCAAACTACCCACTGCCCAAATTAGGAGAGCGCCTTTCGCCCAACCCCAACCCAGGAGTGAGGGAACTGCCCCCTCCCGAGTAAACTCTGTTAGGGAGAACGTGCACCGGCCCCAACTCCATCCGCCGTACCTGCGCTGCCCCCAGACTAGAGACCCCTTACAATCATGGAGCGCCCACTGACCATCAGCAGAGTCCCGGAGTCATTGGGCAAATGTAATTACCATCCCTACATTAGCATCAAAGACCTTAAACATCACAATTACAGTATACTGTACAGTTCAGCAGGGCATGGTCCCGCAGTAAAAGTCCTCAGCGTGCAGCCGCATCATGGATAGAGTCTCATCGGGGACTGGCCGACCTGGAGCGCCACGATCGCTGGCTCCGTGCGTCCCCTTCTGATTTGTCCGCAGCGGACCCGGGGGATGGGGCCCGACTCTCCCTCCATGTGTCGTGGTCCTGCCGCGCCTGGTCAGCCAGCGCTGCCGTGTCAAGCCACTCGTGTACCGCCGCTGGCGTGGTGAAGAATAGGGACCGGCCTCCCACGATGATCTTTAGTTTGGCTGGAAAGAACATCATATATTTTATGCCCCGGTCACGTAGCGCCGCTTTTACTCCCAAGAATGAGCGCCGTTCCTGCTGGACCTGTAGGGTGAAGTCGGGGAAGAACCGGATAGTGACTCCCTCGTACTGTAGGTACCCCTGTTGCCTTGCCACCTGAAGGATAGCGTTGCGATCCCTCTAATTCAGTATTTTGGCGATTATCGTCCTGGGCGGAGCCCCCGGCTTGGGCTTAGGGACCAGTGCGCGGTGGGCCCGTTCAATCGTGAGGATCTTGGACAGTCTTGTAGGCTTCAAGTGGTAGAGGATCAAGTCCTCAAGAAACAGCTCCACACTTTTCCCTTCCGTTCCTTCCGGCACACCCACCACGCAGATGTTACTTCTTCGGGCCCTCCCTTCCTGATCTTTGAGCCGAAGGGCCATTTGGCTGTGTTTGTGCACAAGCTCATTGATCCGACCTTCAAGACGCTTTTCCGAGTCTTGCAACGCTTTAATGTCCGTCGCCTTTGATTTCGATCTCTCCGTGGTCTTACCCAGATCTGTGCCAAGCAGGTTCACCTCAAGGTTGGTACCTAGTGTCTGAATCGCGGCCATTATGGAGGTTAGGGATGGTTCCGTCTGGCCCGCCTGGTACACAGCCGCCGCTCCCGACTGTCCCTGACTCACCGGCACCGCATACTTGTCCAGCTTGTTCGTCTGGGTGGACACACCTCCCTTGGGCCTCATGGTAAACAGGCAGTGCCCCCGCAGCCCAGCCACCGGGTCCGACGGATCGCAGGACGGCAACATCGATCTCCGGCACCTCCGCCTCCCCTATGCGTGGCCTGCACCTTCCTGCGGCAGGGAGGACCCCCACTCACCACCTGTACACGGACCCGCGACGGCACTTTCACCACCTTCGGCCCTCACGTGCCGACCTCTAGCAGGGGCGTCCTCGCCCGGTCCCCAACAGACTCCAACAAACCGTCTGTGGGCCCAGTGCGCCACAGCTCCAGGAAAAGGCTCGCCAGGGGCCCGAGTCCACACCACCGCTACCAGACGCACATGGCACCAGAACAGGGCCTTCAGGCTATTCCGGTCCCCCTCAACTCCGACAGTGCCCATGCTCCTGGGTCTGGGGCCGTTCACGCCCAGTCACGCGCTGCAGGGGTCTTGTCCCCCCGGGGCACTCCAGCGGGCCCCGACCGATGCCTCTCTGTGTTGCCGGTCCGTTCACTATACCACTTCAGTCACCGCTGCCGTGTTGCAGATCTGGGAGCCCCCCCAGGTTGGGGGTGCTCGCTAGGGTCCCGTGTGCCCCACTAGGCGCTCTCCGCGACCCCCTGCTTCCAGGCCCGGCCCCTACGGGGAGCCGCGAAATGGGGCCAAAAGGATCAAAATCTGTGCCCCCTGGGGGCCAGCGCTCCCCCGCCTCCTCACATCACCCGGGCCCTCCAGGAGGCCAACAGAAGCGCGGCACCGGCGTCAATGCAGCAGCAGGCTCCGTTGGCAGTCGGTCCTCCTCAGGCCCAAATGTGAAAGTTAGGCCCCAAGCCGGGGACTCGATTTTGGTGGCTCCCGGCTCAGGGGCTCCTGGCAGCAAGCCCCAGGTCCGTCCCCGCTAGAGGATGGTCGCGACTCGGCCACTCCGGGCCGTAAAGCTCCACTCTCCGCACAACTCGAATAAGGGGTTCAGGGCGCTGATGGAGAGGCGCCCTGGCCAGGATGTTAGGCGGATGGTCGCGGGGACAGCTTTGGTCCCGGCGGAGCTCAGGTCTTAGGCGGCCATCTTCGCTGGCGCCTGACCACGCCCCCTCATATGACATACTTAATCCCCAGTTTGTATATGATAGTAATGTAAACTTTTCCCAGAATGTCATGGCTTGTTTCTGACAGTGCTATTTTTAAAGATTATTTTGTATGCCAAGACAAATTTTTAAGTGCTCATACATTTCTCAATTTCCCATCAGTGAGATTAATTCCTCGTGGTGGTATTGACATACCCAAGCTCTTAAATGTATTGCTTGGCCTTCACTCATGCCTCTATCACCAATGAAAAATAGTTTAAAAACATAAACAGAAAGTTGCACTGTTATAATGGATGTGTAATGCTGCTCACGAATAGACAGCTTTTACGTAAACATGATACGACATGTTAACATCGCTGGCTGTATACTGCCTATAAGATCCTGAAAATGTACATGTATGTCTTTTGTCCTCGAAGTTTTAATAAAAACAAGTAAAAAAAAAAACAATGAGAAAGAGGTCAAGGGCCTCAAACACCATGTAATCAACACAGATAAAAACTGATTGATTTGTGAAAGCAATGTGTAATATGAGTAGTATGCATTATTGTGTCTTTTTGTACATGTTACGGGATTCTTTTTAATTTACTCCAGCGACCTATTTCTGATGTCCTTGTGCAGAAGCAAAATCAAACATCTGTGAAAACATCAATTGAACAGGTTAGTATATTCCGTCTGTTGATATATATCTGTGCAAAATGTAAATGTATCATATTCGGAAGTGAGTCACTCATGCTTATCACACAAAGAGAAAGCCAGAGACAAGTCGGTGAAAGACCTGGTCCCCATGTTAGATTACCCCAGTATTGGAACTTTCATTGATTCCCATGCTTTGTATCATTCCCCGTCGTCGCAATGGGAGCCTCTGTAAATAAAAACATATAATAACCATAGGTACAAAAGATAAAATCGGGCCTAGGCCTCATCTCATTTTGTAGCATATCACCCTCTTTGTGTAAAAGAGCCCAAACTTTCTGCAATAACCAATCAGAATAGCCTCACCCCATAGAACCTTCCTGAGAGAGCCTCAGAGCCTCAGATTTTTCTACTGCACGTTGTGCTAGGGAGTCTCCACTGGGCTCTGCTCAGTTTCTTTCTATTCAACTTGATTCTTCCACAATTTTACTTCAAACTACAATGTCTGATAATGAGAAGAAGGCTTTGTTCAGGGCCTGTGCTACCTGTGCCAAAAAGAGACTTTTTGTGGAGGACAAGCATGATCACTGCATCTATTGCCTGTATCCAGACCACAAGGCCACTGATTGCAAGATCTGTAGAACTTTTTCTACAAAAACATTGAGAGACAGGGAGGGCCGATTATTGACTTGGCTACAGATAATGAAGTCACGAAAGGAGGGGCTGTCTTCGGATGAGGAGGACTCTTCATCGGCTACATCCTCCAGAAAATCCAGAAGGAGGGGGTAGGTCTCCTCCCTCTATTTCTTCTGGAGCCCCTGTCCAAGCCCATCATAAGATCTCTGATAGGTCTGAGAGGACTAGTCCCATTAAATCTCCTCACCGAGGTGAAAAGGAGAGGCTAGGACAGGCTGCTGAGGTGGACACAGCCAAGAAGGTGAAAAAGGATGCTTCTGTTCCTTCACAACCGTCCCAAAAAGCGAAGGAGAGCAAGACACTGGCTGCTGTCTCTCAGGATGGAAAGCCTGACAAAAAGCAACATCCGTCAACAACGAAATCAGCAGGTACGTCGACGACTTCTTCTCAGAAAAGCCTGTCTTCTCATGTAGCTCCGTCGACAGGACCGTCGACGGTAGCGGCGTCGACGATGATGGCTTCGCCGACGTTTAAGGTGCCTTCTTGCTCGGCGACGATGGCTGTATTCTCAAATTCGACGATGATGACGACGAGAGTAGTGTCTACGGCTGCGTCGACGATGAGGACGAGGACGACGACGTCGACGTCGATGACGTCTGCTGTAATGTTGATGACGACGAGTTCGTAGACGGTGCCGTCGACGATCAATTCACCGTCGACGATGAAGGCTCCGTCGTCGAGATCCATCCATCGACGACGATTAAGCCGATGATTCAGTCGACGACGACTCCGTCGACGAGGTCGTCGACGATTCAAAAAATCCACATTTCCATGCGAAAGCAGCAAATAACGCCGGAGATGACTTCTCCTAGGCGAGTAACACCTTTGCCTCCTACTATGCTGTTGGATGAGGAGTCTGATGACGAGGAGGATGATAATCCTTATGGGGATGCCTACAGTCCCTCGGACTTAAATGTGAAGTGTCAGGAAATGGACACTGAAGAATACTATGAACACCAATATGTCCAGCAAAGCCGACCTCCTCAAACCTTTGGACAGGACATGGTGGCCATGCCATCCTCTCTAGTATCGGATTTGCAATTGATGTTGCAGGATTATCGAAATAGGTTTCCAACTCAACCTATAATGCAACAGGAGCGCCCTCCTTCTCCTGTTAGACCTCTAGCTCCTGCAATCATTGTGACAATGGGGACCCCACGAATGGTGGAACCGGAACCCAGTCAGGAAACCCAGGAGGTGGTGGATGATGTTTCTTCTGATGAAAATGTTCAGGAAGATCCTACGCATGATCCTGATATGGATTATGATGATAGTGGGCCTCAAGATCCGGATATGGCAGGGCAGGATTCGGCTACCTCTCCACCAGCTGACATTGGGGGTTTCCATAACCTCATGGAGAGGGCATCTAAAAGATTTGGTCTGCCGATCACAGCGGTGCAGACAGACTGCTTCCTCTATGACTTTAAAGAACTATACAAGGGGGCGTGGCTAGCCAGGCAGCGAAATGGCCGCTCTGTGAGTGAGCTCCGCCAGCTGTGGCCTTTATCCTAAAATGTATCCTACATCGTACGGACCTCAGGACACCGAACTGCCTGCCCTAGTTCTGCTTGCACTGGGGCACCACCTGTCCAAATTCCAGCGACCGGGACAGCTGCTGAGGAACTCCGCCGCTGGAAGAATAGTTGACTGGACCCGGCTGACACGGGCACCCGCCCTTGTGGTCGCGGAGGGCGGCGGAACGCCTCACCTGAGAGCGTGGCTGCGAGCCTGCTTGCAATTGCAGACCACCACTGAACTTTGGCGCTGGAGCTACGCGGCCCGCTCCTGGAGGGCGATGGACATTGGGATGGTGGATGTATGACCAAAGGTGAGCACTAATAATGTAAGAAGCGGAGGCCGGACTGTACAGTGGTGAGAAACACTCAGAGGAGATCGCTGGCGGTGGGGGCTACAGTCGGAGGGACGCATCGCCTGAACCGAGGCGTTAACAGAAGCATGCGTGGCGGCTGAGGCGGGGAGATACCGGCTGCGCCATTTCCTGACTTTCTGGTCGGAGAAGCGTCTCGCGCTACCGAAGGTCTAGAGACGACCCGGATCTGGGGCGGGAGCGCTCTTTGGGAGCAGAGAGGTGTGTGGGCACCGAGGAGAACGCTTGCGAGAGGCGGCGATGCGATCATGGAGGTTGGAGGGCCGATTACACCACTGGCATAGACTGCGAGGCTGAATTGGAGGGACGCCATTTTGTGTGGTGTGGTGCGAACCGGGCCTCCCTGCGATGTATGCTGTGACCCTGCTGCGGGTGCTCTCCGCCCTGACAAGATATATACCTGTTGACCCCCAGACAGGGGCGAGATACCTAACCTTTGGCCCTCCCTCATTTCGGGTGACCTGCCGGACCAGACCTGATCATAGCTGGGGATATTTTCTGGCACCATTTGGGCTTACTGCGACCCCGTTCGAAGCGCTTGGACTGAATATCTGGCTCAAAGCCATATTGGGCATAGACTGGAAGACATCTGCCGGCCCTGACCCACATTTCACTCGCCGTGTCTGTGCTGCAGCTGCTACGCGAAAGGGGCACGAGCTGCAGACCCACACTGTAACGACAAAGATGGGGAAACCGGACACCCGACAGCCAAAGCTAAATTTTGAAAACAGGAGGGGGGCTTAGCAGACTAACCCTGAACAGGGGGAAGTTGATGAGGCAAGCGGGGATCAAACAGATGTGGATAATAGCACTGATCTCCGCCAACTGATGTTAGACATGCGGTCAAGTCTGCAAAGCATTGATGCTAAGCTGGACAATCTAACATCGCAAATGGACACAGTAAAATCACAGGTCTCAGCCCATGAAACCCGGCTGGATTGCCTGGAAAATAGACATACAGAGCAGCATGAATTCCAACAAGAAACAAAAGCACATATTTCTAGTATGGAGAAGTTGCTGGCTGTTATACAAGCGAAAAATGATGATTTGGAAGCGCGCTCTCGGAGGAGCAACATCCGCTTTACAGGAATTCCGGAGACCACTGCCATATCTAAAATGGAAGTGTACATCTCGGATCTCCTACATTAACTGTTTGACCCTCATCTCTCACCTGTCTTCGTTGTGGAGCGGGCTCACCGGGCGATGGGGCCAAAGCCGCCAGTGGGGGGGACACCACGACCGATTTTGGCTAAATTACTAAACTTTCAGGACAGAGATACAGTGCTGAAGCTGGCAAGGGAGAAGGGTAAAATCACGCACAAAAGGTAATCATATTTCGATCTACCCTGACTTTACGCCCACTTTACGTGCAAGCTGCGCGACGAGACTTCTTGCCAGCGAAGAAGCTGCTGATGGAAGCCGAAATCCCTTATTTCCTACTGTACCCTGCTAAGCTCAAGGTGTCCGATGATGGCACGTTACACTTCTTTACTGACGCCAAATCGGCCCTTAAATTTGCGAAACATGTGTGTGGCTCCAAAAATAAGAAATCTGCTGCAGGGCGAGAAAGCACGAATGGCTGACTTAGTGACAATGATTGACATGTTGCCTGTTTGCTAATTGTCGAACCTGTGTTACCCCATACACTCAAAACTGTGCTGTGATGACCCTCGATTGTTGCTGCTCTGTTGCAGCACTTGATTGACTACTCTTGAGACTCCCTGGTCGGGCTGGGGTATAGACCGGGTGTCTGGTCTACTCTCCGCCCGTTCTGATGAATCACACGTGTATTACACTTAAGGTTGTGTCGGTTACCGTTATCTTTATGAACTGCTCTGTGGTAGCTGTGTGCCACCTTATTTTGCTGTCACTACACGTTGCGGCACTGTACTTTCTCACTTCTAACTGTCCAGACTCGTTTTTACTTTATTTACCGGACACAGTTATTGCTGAAATTGACCGTTTGGTAATGTATAATAGCAGTGTAAATTTTTTGATATGTTTCGTTACTCACTGGTGCCTGAACTAAGTCCACAACAATGATCCCAGCCACCCTGTAGCGAGAGGGGTGTATGATGGAGCTTCCACGCCTCCACTGGGAAGTCCCATATGTTCTGTTCACACCACTCTTGTGTGGTTTTTGCAAGGGTATGTCTCCGCCCAATTGGGGGGTTGGAGCGAGTGTGGGGTGGAAAGGGGGGAAATGCTTGGTTGTCCTGGTCCGGTCTTCGCTGCTGTCCTACCACACCATGGTGTATACTTAGGTCACCACTCTTGATACATAGTTTAAACCAGGGATCCATTGCACATCTCACTAAATCTCTACATGGCTACGATTAAGATTGTTACTTGGAATGTCAGGGGAATGAATGATTGTAGGAAAGCGCGGTTAGTGATTGCATATTTAGCGAGACATAGTATTGACATCTGCTTTCTTCAGGAAACGCACCTGAATACCATCCCCTCCACGTGTCTTAAACACAGTAGAGTAGTACATCCACTCAGCGATATATTCCAGCTATGCATGCGGAGTTGCTATACTGCTGAGAAGGGGATTAGATTGGAAAGAGCATGAGGTACATCTAGACCCGGAGGGCCGCTATGTTCTCTTAAAGGGGACACTGGGAGTTCAAAGAGTGGTCTTTGCTGCGATATATGGTCCAAATGCAGACTTCCCGGAGTTCTTCCGTGAAGTATGGACAAAAATTGCGGCAATGCACTGCGAAAATATCATATGGGGAGGGGACTTTAATGCTGTACTTAACGATACTATGGATAAGAAGGGCATTGCTAGACCACTACACCCACGTGCAGGTGCAGCATTACATGACCTGATGTCAGAAGGTGCCCTGATAGATATTTGGCGGATTAGACATCCCGGTGTGCTGGAGGGATCGTGTATATCAGATGCACATGCTGCTTGGTCTAGGTTAGATTTTGGCTTGTCACCCCCACGATTGCTGCATGGACAAAGGAGGTGAGGCATATAGCGCGGTCCCTGTCAGACCATGCCCCTGTACTGCTGGTTGTCTCCCCCTCAGACTCTCCACCCAGGGCATTTAGCTGGAGGCTTCCACCACATGCCTTGCTAGATGAAGCATTTAAAGAGGAAATTCGAGCTGACATTGTGAAATATTTCACTCTTAACGCTGGGTCGGTCCCTACTGAGGCCACCTTGTGGGATGCCTTTAAGGTGGTAATCCGAGGTAAATGCATAGCCAGACAGGCTGGGGTGTTGAAGGCGATAAGAGGTACCCTCACCAGAATAGAAGATCAGATTAGAGAGCTTGAAAAAAGGTTCTGTGCCAACCAGACCCCCCAAGTGGCTGCGGAATTGAAAGATAAACTTATAGAATATTCTGAAGAAGTGCACCGTGAAGTAAAATTTTTGGGGAACCATGCTGAAGCCTGGCGGTATGGCGAAGGAGATAGGCCAGGGAAAATGTTAGCAAACATGGTTCGCAAGACAACGTCACCACCATTCATACACACGATCACTACTAAGGATGGAGAAGTAGTAAAAAGGTAAAGGTAGGTAAAGCTGCAGTGCTGGACGAATTTCGGAACTTCTATGCAGTATTATATACAGCTCAACACGCAGGGAGCCCTGAAGGCCTTCAGGCCTTCTTGGACTCGATCGCACTGCTGTGGTTCAGCGATGCGCACCGTCGATACATGGACCTCTTGGTCTCAGTGGAAGACATACAACAAGTCATCAAAAGTCTTCCGCTAAATAAAGCCCCAGGCCCCAACGGCCTGACCTCAGCATTCTACAAAACGTATGCTGAAGAACTTGCACCTCGGCTGTATGAAGTATATGGCGAGGCGTTGGACACCGGTGTGCTCCCAGACTCAGTGAGAGAAGCCTTAATAATCACTTTATTGAAACCCGACAAGAACGAGTTGCTCTTAGATTCTTACCGTCCATTGTCACTTATTAATGATGACGTGAAAATATATGCAAAACTGGTGGCAAATAGACTACAACCGCTTCTCCCAATGGTGGCACTCCGGATTCATACCAGGCCGATGCACTTCACATAATATTAGAACGATCTTTGCGGTCCTGCACTATCTTCATCCCAATATAAAAGCTGCCGCCATCTTCCTCGATGCAACAAAAGCATTTGATACTCTCGAGTGGCCCTATCTATTCCTGGCGCTCGCACGTATGGTGTTCAGCCACATGTTCATAAACCAAATTCGACTCCTCTACATCGCTCCGAGGGCGAGAATAAGAGCAAATGGCATGATATCGGACTCCTTTCCTATTACTCGCGGCACCAGACAGGGGTGCCCACTCTCGCCCCTATTATTCGCAATTGCCATGGAGCCACTGGCTGCCAGGGTTCGCCAACACCACACTAATAGAGGAATAGGATTCAGCTTGAGAAGTCTACTTATTTCTATGTATGCTGACGATGTCACTCTGTATATTTTGAACCCCTCTGAAAACCTTGACCCGGTTCTAAGGGAATTCATCAAATTCGGAGGTCTATCAGGTGTATCCATTAACTGGATGAAATCAGTCATGTTCCCTTTGACGGATGGCACACCTGAGGTACATTCGGAGTTTCCATTACGTTGGGAGCCAGAGGAGGTCAAATACCTAGGCAAATGGATTTGCAGAAATATGCAGAACATTTGGAGCATGAACTTTGGGAGGGCGGTGCACTGGCTGGAGGGTATGGTGGAGATCTGGACCAGGCTGCCCCTCTCGGTGGCGGGTAGGGTGGCGCTGACTAAAATGATAGTCCTACCAAAATTTTGATGTTTATTTGCGTATGTCCTGATCCCCCTAACACAACATTTGTTTAAATGTTTACGCACACAGCTGTTGACATTGGTGTGGTCGGGTGGGCAGGCCAGAGTATCGTGGGCCCTCTTGATGTTGCCACTGAGGCAGGGGGGTCTGGGTGCCCCAGATATGAGACTCTACGCGCTATGTGCACAGGCTCAATGTTTACATTTCTGGGTACACCGTACGCCATACCAGCCACATGTGGCAGTAGAAATAGATTCAGTAGCCCCCACTTCCTTGGAAGTTGCCCTTTATAAAAAATCAAAGCGTCCTCAAGCAGATGTGGACACTGCTGACATGCTGTGCTGGGCTTGGAGAGAGTTGCAGAATAGAGCCCGATTGCCACTGTTATTTGCTCCAGCAATTCCATTGAGGGGGAACCCAATGCTGCCCTGTCTGGCAGAGGGTGGGGGGGTGTTGGCACTGAGTGGATCCCAATTGAAAACTTTTGCAGATTTGTACCCAGAGGGGAAATTCAGCCCTCCAACTGCGGGAGACGGAGATGGTGAGGTGTCCTTTACGGAAAGGTTTGAGTACCACAAATTGAAATTAGCCTGCACCGCATTGTCAGAGAATTTCCCCGAGGCCCCTCCGACATTAGTTGCACTGCAAGATATTTTGGCTAGGGCATCACCACGGAAACTGGTCACAAGATTATACACGGCAATGCAAGAGCAGGCTCCAGTGGTGACACCTCAATCGTTTCAGTTGTGGAATGTAGATTTAGATCCCCAATTATCGGTCAAACAGTGGGAGTTCTGTTGCAAACAATTGCTTGAGCTATCCCCAAATTATAGATTGAGGCTAGTGCATTTCAAGTACTTACATAGATACTACAGGACACCGACTAGTCTCCATCGCATGGAACTTAGACCTGATGCGCGATGTTGGCGATGTGGGTATGAACCTGCTAATTTTCTACATATGGCATGGAACTGTCCTCAGCTGCAGGAATACTGGCAAGCAATCTTTGAAGGTGCTAATCAAATACTTGGAAGAACGGATGCCCCCACCCCTCACCTAGGGCTGTTGGGTTTAGTATGGGAAACTGCCCCTAATATGAGGAAGCTACATGCACTCCTGTTATTGTATGCCAAGCGACAGATAGCGATTTGCTGGGGGAAAAAAAGGCTCCCACCCTTAAAGCGTGGCTGACAGATGTGACTTATGGTCAGCTGCAACTGGAAACCTACTGGGAACCAATGCCAGCCACCTCCAGGCCCAGAGATATCTGGGAGCCGTTTCTAGCTTGGGCCAGGGCCAAGGTGAGCTCCCCTCATGCTGTGGGACGTATGGGGTCGCCGTAAAACTGTATGTTTATGTCACTGGGCGCTGTGGGTGACCCACGTAGTTGTGCCGGCACAGTGCGAATGCATGCAAAATGTAATTTACTATGGTATGTGCGGTAATTGATTGAGACTTGCCATGATGTAACATTTGGTTGCGCTGTTCCTCCTTGTAAAAGCAAACTGCATTATAGTGTGTATCCCTTGCTACTGAAGATGCCTTAATTGTCAACTTCGCTAATGTCAGATGTATCACTTAAGTGTGTGACCTTTGTCGTTATTTGCTTTTCTGCTTTCTAATTATGATCTGTAGTTCCTTGTCATTGCCGTGGGGATGGCGTGAAGGACTGGACCGGAACCTGTTATGTTGGTTTTCTATAAAAATGTGATCCTATATATAATTGTAGCTCAAAAGCAGAACATGTACCATCATCTGTCTGTATAACTCTGTGAGCTGTATTGCTTTGTGAATACTCAATAAAAACAATTTAAAAAAAAGAACCATACAAGAGGTCAGTCCGATCTATACCTATCATAGAACATTTGTGGTCCGAAGGGGTTAAAGTTATGCAAAATCCGGCGACAGTCAATCCTGTTCTTCCCCGGCTGGAGAAGAAATATAAGGTGCCGGAAGGCAGTCCAGCATGTCTACTGGGACAACCTAAACCGGATTCTGTCATATCTCAAGTGGCACAAAGCAAATCGAAAAATCCTTCAACGCCTCTTACTACGCCTCCAGACAAGGAAGGGAGGCACTTGGATAATGTAGAAAAGAGATTCTCCTCTATGGCCAGCCTCCTAGTTTGTGCTGCCAATGCTCTTGCCAACCTGGGCAGGTATGATCGTCAGTTGTGATGCATTTGTGGACCAGCTTCCAGAGTCAACAAGGGATGAAGCCAGAAAGGTGTTGATGGAAGGAGAAAGATCCTCGTCAGAGGTTATAGATTGTGCGATGGACATAGCATCTACTGCTTTTCGTGCTCTGGCTGGATCAGCTGTGCTACGACGTCAGGGCTGGTTGAGGGCGACCTGGTTTCGCCAGAAAGTCCAGAACAAGATCTTGGACTTGCCATTCGATGGGGAAATGCTTTTCGGAAAGCATGTGGATGATGCCCTTCAAAGCATTAAAAAGGATACGGACACGGCAAAGTCCTTGGGATCTTTGAATTATCGTAAGGTTCCATTTCGAGGTGCGAGAGGAAGAGGTTTCTCCTCTTACAGGGGTGGCAACCAACAAAGATATTCATCCCAATCGTACAAACCTCAGGGCCAGTCGGCGTCTTTCTCTCGTCAACCGCAGAGAGGACGTCAACCTCGTAAAGGGAGAGACAATTCCAAGAGGCAATAGCGGCCTCGCAGCTCTTTCTACTGTTCCTGCCCCACCGATAACAACTGTGGGGGGCAGGATTTCCCATTGTCTGGTCCGATGTTATAAGTCTCCAGCTGTCTAGCTGGAGACTTATAACATCGGACCAGTGGGTTTTGAATATCGTTCAGTGTGGCCTTACGTTGGAGTTTCAAAATCTACCTCCAACCAGAGCTCCAGGCGCCAGTCAAAAGAAACATCTGGGGTTGCTACGTCTCGAAGCCCACCAACTTTTTATCAAGGAGGCTATAGAGCCTGTACCTCTCTCACAGAGAGGGAGAGGGTTTTATTCCAGGTTCTTCCTGGTTTGCAAGACGACGGAAACATGGCGCCCCATATTAGATCTACGGGAGCTCAACACTTATCTCATCAAACTGTCCTTCAGGATGGTCACTCTCCAGGATATTCTCCGTCTGCTAGATCCAGGGGACTATATGGTGACTCTGGATTTAGAGGATGCTTATTTTCATGTGCCAATCCACCCAGCTCACAGGCAATATTTGCGATTCACAGTAGGCAAGAGCCATTTCCAATTCAAAGTACTTCCTTTTGGTCTCCGGTCTGCTCCGAGGATTTTCACCAAGGTATTGGCTCCAGTAGCAGCTTTCCTCAGGAAGCAATCTCTGTACGTTTTTCCCTACCTGGACGACTGGCTAGTCAAAGCTCCATCTTTCCAGGAAACTTCCACGGCCATTGCAACATGCCTTCAATTTTTCAATCACCTGGGCCTTCAGCTCAACAAGAACAAGTCAGTTCTTCAACCGTCCAGGTCCGCAAGGTTTCTAGAGGCAATTCTGGACATAACTCTCTGCAAGGCTTACCCAACAGACGAACGTCAAAACAAATTGATGCGTTCGGCTCGCTAATTGCTAAAAACAAATCCATAACAGTACGGCTCTACAAGTCCCTGCTCAGATCGATTTCATCCTGCATACCATTAATTCCGCATTGCAGGCTTCGGATGCGGCCTCTGCAAGAACAGCTCGACAGACAATGGTACCAAGCAGAGGGCTCTTTCGACGACAGGATTGCTGTCACATCAGAGATGAAAGAGGCATGCGGATGGTGGTTAGTGAGAAGCAACATTGCGGAGGGTTTGACTTTCATGCTTCCTCCGACTCCCATGGTTCTCACCAGGGACGCCTCATTAGAAGGCTGGGGAGCGGTGCTCCAGGACCTCCAAGTCAGTGGACATTGGGATCCAGGTCAGCGCCAGTGCCACATCAACCTGTTGGAACTCAAAGCCATCCGATTAGCCTTGCAGGCTTTTCTCCCACGGATTCGGAATCATTCAGTGCTGGTCCGGACGATCAACACGACGGCCATGCACTATATCAACAAGCAGGGAGGAACAAGATCTCAGACTCTATCCAAGGAAGCTCAAAAAGTTTGGGATTGGGTGATTCTTCACAAGATTGCTCTGACTGCAGAACACCTGGCAGGTTCGCTCAATGTCACAGCGGATGCGTTAAGTCGCCAGAAAACGATCAACCACGAACGAGAGTTAGACCAAATCATTCTAGAGGAGGTGTTTTCACTCTGGGGGACCCCGAGCATAGACCTGTTTGCGACTCCAGAGAACACTAAATGCCCGTTCTATGCAAGCAGGGATAACCATCCAGGGTCCTTGGGGAACGCGCTTTCAATTGCCTGGTATGGCGCATTCTTTTACGCTTTTCCTCCGATACCCTTAATCCCGAGGATAATCAGGAAGATCAAGGCAGAACCGTGCAAAATGATCTTGATTGCACCAGCGTGGCCCCGGCAACTTTGGTACACGGAGCTCCTCTTGCTCTCTCAGGTTCATCACATTCGCCTGCGACTGGTCCCTTCCCTGTTGTCGCGGTCTCAGGGTCAAGTGCTCCATCCAGACCCGAGATCGCTTCACTTGGCAGCGTGGCTCCTGAATTCAGGGAGTTCCGAGATTTGAACCTCCCCAACGAGTGTATGGACGTCTTGTCTCAGGCTCGAGCTCCAAGTACGAACAAGACGTATAAAGAAAAATGGAAAAGATTCTGCCTATGGTGTCAGACACAAAATCTTCATCCTTACACTTCAGCTCCACATCAGGTGTTACCATACTTCCTGTTGCTGGCTAAATCTGGGGCCTCATTTATGAAAAGTGACGCATTGCTGCGTGAAAACAGCGATGCGTCACTTTTCACTGCGCACTCCTTACGACATTCCTGATGCGTCATATTTAATGTATGACGCATCATGTCGCAAGGAGTTACAGATACGTCAGTATTTCTGACGTATCTGTAAGCGCAAAAGTGACGCATTGCTGGAGTGTGTCACAAAAGTGACGCAACTCCAGCAATGCGTCCTTTCACATGGGGAAAGCCCCATGTGAAAGGGCCTGCGTCAGTCTTACGCCTGCTGTGAGGCAGGCTCAAGATTTTGACGCAACAGCGTCCAAAAAGTGACGCAGTGAAATCTCATAGATTTCACTGCGTCACTATTACGAGGCTTTTTGCAGGGGAACGCCCCCTCTGCATACATTATACCTGACGCAGGTATAATGTGGCGCAGGGGTTTAAAAAGTGACGCATCTACCTAGATGCGTCACTTTTTAAATATGGCGCAACGAGGCGCATTTTTTACAACGCTGGTGCGTCACAAAAAGTGACGCACCGGCGGCGCAAAACTGACGCAAGGCCTCATAAATAAGGGCCCTGGATTGGAATAATCAACAGGAGAGAAAGGGTCAGCAAGCCACTCTTATACCCCTTTAGATAATCAATGAGAACCAACAAAAGAGCGACAAATAATTACGAAACTAAAAGCAGTAGAGTAATTCCTACCACCTAAGAAAAAATAAGTAAAGAGCGAGAAAACATTAGGTAGTGCAGTTGTAGAGTGATAAAAGAAGAACCCTCAGGCACCAACTTAAGGTCGGATGCCAGTTGTCTTCATTGGGTTCTTAAAGAAAAGTGATATGGTAACCACAAGTGCTAGAAAAGTGAGACTAAAAGGAGTGTGGACTACTCCCAAGATCAGAAAATTATTTTAATAGAGGGGTAGTTCTAACTCCATTAAAAACATTGGTGGAAGCGGACGTACATTTGGTCATGTTAATTCAAACCAAGAAGTCCTATACATAGAAAAACAACAATGGTCGACATGACATGTTTCTGCTATAAAGAGCTGTCAATAAGCTCAGCGTTCATCAGGACCAAACAAGAAGAAAGAAAGAAGCCCGCTTGGTGGCTGGTGCACACTAAGGCACAATAGCCAGCTACAGCGAGACAAGACACATACAAACTTGTATGTAATCACGGCACAGGAACTTCCTCGTGCGTCCTCCCCAAATCGTGAGGGATGTAATTTCTGAAATATATCAATAGATATAGAAAAGAAAAACAAAGAATGAACTGCAAAACATTTTCCCGTTCTGGACTCAAATTAGCAAAACACAAATTATACAATGTAAAAATGATGTTGCTAGTGCCCATCCGCGCCATTTCATCGCTGTTTTGTTTAGTATCATTATCGTCATCCCAGATGGAAATCATTTACTCCACTGTGATCAAAAAGGTTTTTTTAAAAGATATAACCAACTTAGCCACATTCCTGGCAAAGAAAATGCCTGAGGTACAAAGCCTCTTATAAGCTAACGTGATCCATTTTGATACACAATGCTAGAGGAAATTGTCTGAATCAGACAGGTAAGAGTTTAAACAAGTGTCCGTTTTAGAAATAAATAAATATATTGTTATCCTCTCCGTCCTCAGGATCAGCTTGTGGTATAAGTAGGCCACCTCCAGATCTATCCAAGCCCCGAATGCTGTTATAGCCGTGGGCTAGAGAAGGATCAGGTGAGGGCAAAAAACAGGAAGGAAAGGAAGGGGACTGCAGGGAGGGAGAGCTGTGAAGACAGAAAACAAAAAATAATTGATTGGTATCTATTCTCCTGAATGTCTTCTTATTACTATGGCTATCAATCAGGATATACTGTCTTATACCTGTAATTGGAAAGCGAACAGCACTAACTCAGGAGATACTTCTCTTCCACTGAGAACACGTAAATTCAGCCTGTGTCTGTCTTCCCCTGTAAACACAAACCTCACTATTGGAACAGCCCATAAGACCCCGGTAATAGCAAACCTATACTGGTAAAGAAGGATACTACATACCCTGATATCTTTCCCTCAGAGTCCTGAAGAAATGTAGTCAGAGTTCCAAAAATAACGACAGTACACAGTATCTCCCTGCAAACTAAACAAGGGTTACGTCACCCGAAAGTAATGAGAACAACGGTTACCTGAATAGTCGTGCGTTCAGGTGCAATCAAACAAAACTCTTCGTCCCAGCCTGGGACCTAATAATGGGAATCCTCCGCAATAGCCGGTGCAAGAAGGCTTTCCAACGGAGGATTTAAATCGGTAGATAACGCTCTTAAACAACCAAATGTTTCCTCCGCAATAGCCGTTGCAAAAAGGCTCGCCAACGGAGGAAACGGAATCGGAATAAACTCCCCCTAACTGGAGTTGAGCAAACGTGTCCTCCGCAAGAGCCGATGCAAAGAGGCTCGCCAACGGAGACACGCAAATGGGAAACCCTGCGCCGGAAAGAACGTCCTCCGCAAAAGCCGGTGATAAAGGCTCTCCAACGGAGGACAAAACAGGGAAACAAAGCGGTTCAACTCTCGACAAACTCTCTCCAAACCTCAAGGACGACAGAAACACTGGCGGTCACGAACCAAAATATCCGACACCGGCTGCAGGAAGTGGTGTCTAATTTATACCCCGCCTCCTAACCGCTGAGCATTCTGGGACATGTAGTTTTTACCCAGTCCGTACCCGTTTGTTACGGCGAGGCGCGACAGAATCTGACATATATATACAAAATTACAACATTACACCTTCATACAGGAAAGAGATTGGGCAAAAGACTCACTCGTTTTACTTAGAAGTAGAGCATCATGGGCGCGTGGTAGGGGGCAATTCTTCACGCCCGGGTCATCTGCAAAGCAAAGATCGGGTAGGAGGATCACCATCAGTAAAAACGCCTCATACTCTAAAGCGTGTTATTTAAGAGTTTAATTAAATTGAGTACCGGCACCCGTATGCTAGTAAGTCAAAGATAATGGCGGAAATGCCAAAGTAAACTTACTTTCTCCCTGGCGACTCCCCTCTAAGGAACCTAAAACGTCCAAGGCCACGGCCCGAAAACAGCCACAGACCGGAAAAGACGTTGTTTAAATGAGTGCGTTGTGCACGTTGATTCCGATCACGTGGTGGTCTGATTACCAAGTTGTTTAAAGGGACCGAATAAGTTGCTAAGCCTGTCTGTTTCTTATATGAATAAAGCAGCTCATTCAAACTAGAAATGCTTTATTTGTGTTACCATAATGCCACGAATGTGACATCCAAGGCTCTGCATGCATAACCCAGAGCCGGTAGCAAAAAAGATTAAAAATTACTCGGCTCAGGCTTTCCGTTCTCTCGTAAACAGCCGATTTTTTTCAATTCTTGCTAACAATCGACTACAGGTAATTGCCGATTATGATGCGGCAAAGAAACAGATACATCCCAAATATATTATTTAGAATAACATCAGAATCTGAAATTTAGGCGCTAAGGACCCGTAGTGATAAATGTAGGCACCAAAGAGAAATGTATACAAAGATATCGTTTGCACTTGAAATGGGTGAGAGTATGGCACACGAGACCAAGAACGATTGGAATAAGCATCGACCTGTATGTATACATCTACAATTCCTCAGTCTAAATTGTATGATTTTGTTACATAACATAGAGCATAGAAATCTGAAAACAGAGCTCAGTTCTAGTGATGTCAGGTTTAATCCAAAAACTTTAAAGCGCTTCCACATTGTACAAGGGAAAATAGTTGCTTTAGGTCACTTGAGTGTAAAGGTTTTAATACACATAATTAGGGCAAATAGAAGCAACCATATCAATTAATCTCCTGTACTTAGAAACTACTTGGATATCTCACAGAGTCGGTAGATCACCGCCGCATCACTGTACTCCATGGTATATCATCATTTAGTCCAAGTGTATGCGTTGAAAGGCGGTAAATCCACCTCTGGTCCTTTTCAAAAAGGGAGTGTTCACTGGTTAGATTCAGTTGCTCTGTTATTGTCCACCTTATATCGTTTGGGCAATGACCTTGTTCCAAAAAATGAGCAGTTAGTTCAGTAGTGCTCTTTCGACACCTGACATTACTACGGTGTTCCCCAATGCGTACTTTAATTTTTCTAGTGGTCATTCCCACATATTGTAAACTGCAAGGACAAGTCACAAGATAAATAACATTGCTAGAGTTGCAATTAGTGTGTCCTCTGAGGTGCCAGAACTTACCATCTGCCAGGTTTAGTGTCTTAGTTGCTGTGGTGAGATGGCAACACTACACTCTCCGCAAGGGAAATGACCATTCACGGGTGGTAAACCCCATGTGGTAAGTACATTGTTTTCCACAATGGTACAATCAGTTTTTGGACGGGTATGGACCAGTGCATCCTGTAAATTCCTTTCTCGTTTGTAAGAGAAGAGTGGTTTTTGCCAGTTCCGCCCAGTGCTGTTTAAAATATGCCAGTGTTTATTTATGCAGCGGCTCACAGCATTGGATATGTTGCTGTATGTCGTTACACAAGTCAGGGGTGGCTCAGCTTCACTGTCCTTCGTATAGTCCTCCAGAAGGGCTTCCCTGTTTTGATTTTTAGCCCTTTTGCGACCTTTTTGGAGGATTTTTTCAGGGTAACCACGATTTCTTAACTTATTGGTAAGGTCTGCCGCTTGTGTGTTGAAATCACTCAGGCTGCTACAATTTCTACGATTGCATAGATATTGCCCGAAGGGTAAATTTTGCCGTAAAGGGCGCGGATGAAAGCTCGAATAGTGGAGCAAATTATTTTTACTGGTTGGTTTGTAAAAAGTTTTGGTAGTAAAATGATTACCTTCCCTAGTTATGGTCACATCCAGGAAGACAATGGAATTTGGGTCATGGTGATGCGTGAATCTCAAATGCGGATCGCATGTGTTCACCCAATCAAAGAAGGACATGAGGCTCTCTTCAGAACCCTGCCAGATTAAAAGCACATCATCAATGTACCTCTGCCACAGGATAACATTGAGAGTGTAAGGATTAGTATTGGCTAGGATGTGAGTTTTTTCAAAATTGTGTACATACAATCCCGCAATTCTTGGAGCAAAAGTGCTCCCCATCGAGGTGCCTGTTTTCTGTAAGTAGATGGTATTCTCATATTGAAAAAAATTGCGCTTAAGAGCTAAAGTGGCACAATCTATTACAAATGTCCGGGAGGTGGTGTAGTCCCACGGGGTCTGTTCTAGGACATCAGCTAAGACTTTTATAGTTGCATTCTGCGGAATGCAGGTATACAAACTTTCAATGTCCAATGAGTCAAGGAAACAGGGCTCGACCGGCATCTGGACGGTTAGAAGCATTCCAAGCAGGCTTTTTGGTGTCTTTTATGTAGGTACTTGTCGCCTGCACCAAAGGTTTGAAGAAAAAATCGCAGTATTTCGATAGAGGTTCTAAGAAAGAGCCAATGCCCGAAACTATCGGTCTGCCAGGGGGAGGGAGACGATTTATATGAGTTTTCGCCTCCTCGGTGACAATAATAGTTACTCTGTTTTACCCCAGGACCCCTCCCCTTTCCTGAAGGATGAAATTATGGAATTGGTCACGACAGCCGAAAGAGAACGGGTACATTAATAAACATGAAGCAGGTTTTCTTACCAACTCTGAGGGCAAATTCCCGTATTTTTACACTCTCCTGAAAACTCATAAAAATCATCTCCCTCCCCCTGGCAGACCGATAGTTTTGGGCATTGGCTCTTTATTAGAACCTCTTTCGAAATACTGCGATTATTTCTTCTAACCTTTGGTGCAGGCGACGAGTACCTACATAAAAGACACCAAAAGCCTGCTTAGAATGCTTCTAACCGTCCATATGCCGGTTGAGCCCTGTTTCCTTGTCTCATTGGACATCGAAATTTTGTATACCTGCATTCCGCAGGATGCAACTATAAAAGTCTTAGTTGATGTCCTAGAACAGACCCCGTCGGACTACACCACCTCCCGGACTTTTGTAATAGATTGTGCCACTTTAGCTCTTAAGCGCAATTTTTTTCAATATGAGAATACCATCTACTTACAGAAAACAGGCACCTCGATGGGGAGCACTTTTGCTCCAAGTATTGTGGGATTGTATGTACACAATTTTGAAAAAACTCACATCCTAGCCAATAGCAATCCTTACACTCTCAATGTTATCCTGTGGCAGAGGTACATTGATGATGTGCTTTTAATCTGGCAGGGTTCTGAAGAGAGCCTTATGTCCTTCTTCGATTGGCTGAACACATGCGATCCGCATTTGAGATTCACGCATCACCATGACTCAAATTCCATTGTCTTCCTGGATGTGACCATAACTAGGGAAGGTAATCATCTTATTGCCAAAACTTTTTACCAACCAACCAGTAAAAATAATTTGCTGCACTATTCGAGCTTTCATCCGCGCCCTTTACAGGAAAATTTACCCTTCGGGCAATATCTACGCATTCGCAGAAATTGTAGTAGCCTGAGTGATTTCAACACACAAGCGGCAGACCTTACCAATAAGTTAAGAAATCGTGGTTACCCTGAAATAATCCTCCAAAAAGGTCGCAAAAGGGCTAAAAATCAAAACAGGGAAGCCCTTCTGGAGGACTATACGAAGGACAGTGAAGCTGAGCCACCCCTGACTTGTGTAACGACATACAGCAACATATCCAACGCTGTGAGCCGCTGCATAAATAAACACTGGCATATTTTAAACAGCACTGGGCGGAACTGGCAAAAACCACTCTTCTCTTACAAACGAGAAAGGAATTTACAGGATGCACTGGTCCATACCCGTCCAAAAACTGATTGTACCATTGTGGAAAACAATGTACTTACCACATGGGGTTTACCACCCGTGAATGGTCATTTCCCTTGCGGAGGGTGTAGTGTTTGCCATCTCACCACAGCAACTAAGACACTAAACCTGGCAGATGGTAAGCACTGGCACCTCAGAGGACACACTAATTGCAACTCTAGCAATGTTATTTATCTTGTGACTTGTCCTTGCAGTTTACAATATGTGGGAATGACCACTAGAAAAATTAAAGTACGCATTGGGGAACACCGTAGTAATGTCAGGTATCGAAAGAGCACTACTAAACTAACTGCTCATTTTTTGGAACAAGGTCATTGCCCAAACGATATAAGGTGGACAATAATAGAGCAACTGAATCTAACCAGTGGACACTCCCTTTTTGAAAAGGACCAGAGGTGGATATACCGCCTTTCAACGCATACACGTGGACTAAATGATGATATACCATGGAGTACAGTGATGCGGCGGTGATCTACCTACTCTGGGAGATATCCACGTAGTTTCTAAGTACAGGAGATTAATTGATATGGTTGCTTCTATTTGCCCTAATTATGTGTATTAAAACCTTTACACTCAAGTGACTTAGAGCAACTATTTTCCCTTGTACAATGTGGAAGCGCTTTAAAGTTTTTGGATTAAACCTCACATCACTAGAACTGAGCTCTGTTTTCAGATTTCTATGCTCTATGTTATGTAACGAAATCATACAATTTAGACTGAGGAATTGTAGATGTATACATACAGGTCAATGCTTATTCCAACCGTTCTTGGTCTCGTGTGCCATACTCTCACCCATTTCAAGTGCAAACAATATCTTTGTATACATTTCTCTTTGGTGCTTACATTTATCACTACGGGTCCTTAGCGCCTAAATCTCAGATTCCGATGTTATTCTAAATAATATATTTGGGATGTATCTGTTTCTTTGCCGCATCATAATCGGCTATTACCTGTAGTCGATTGTTGGCAAGAATTGAAAAAAATCGGCTGTTTGCGAGAGAACGGAAAGCCTGAGCAGAGTAATTTTTAATCTTTCTTGCTACCGGCTCTGGGCTATGCATGCAGAGCCTTGGATGTCACATTCGTGGCATTATGGTAACACAAATAAAGCATTTCTAGTTTGAATGAGCTGCTTTATTCATATAAGAAACAGACAGGCTTAGCAACTTATTCGGTCCCTTTAAACAACTTGGTAATCAGACCACCACGTGATCGGAATGGACGTGCACAACGCACTCATTTAAACAAAGTCTTTTCCGGTCTCTGGCTCTTTTCGGACCGTGGCCTTGGACGTTTTAGGTTCCTTAGAGGGGAGTCGCCAGGGAGAAAGTAAGTTTACTTTGGCGTTTCCGCCATTATCTTTGACTTACTAGCATATGGGTGCCGGTACTCAATTTAATTAAACTCTTAAATAACACCCTTTAGAGCAGCAGTCTTCAATCTGTGGGGCGCGACCCCCAGGGGGGTCGTGGAGTCCTGGGAAGGGGGTCGCAGAGTGCAGTTCCTGGCTGATGGAGGGTGCTCACGGCGGAGGCCTAATTCACACCGAGGTGTGAAAAACATCAATGCCTCATTAACAAGTATAAGGTCTTTTAAAGACCTGTCAAGTACTTGGGTGTGACTGTGTGTGTGTCCCTAAAGCTGTTTCAGCCGGGCTCACAAACACGAGCTGGTAGGAGCTTGGGGAGTGCGGGGGGGAGGCTGGGGTTGTGGCTGTAGTTTAGCCCTTCGAGTTCAATGGATGTTGTGCACCTGGAGCTGTGGATCCCATGACACGTCCCCCGCCCCCAGCAGGGAGGCACAGAGATGCCCTACCATGAGCGGGAAAAAAGGACGAAGACTCAGAGAGATACTGATCCCCCCCCATGAGAGAGGCACAGAAAAGGTGGGTCGATGAATGATGAGTGGATGGATGAATGAAAGGGTGGATGGATGAATGATGGATGTATGGATGGAAGGATGAAAGGGTGGCTGGATGAAGGATAGATTGGTGAAGGATAGATGTATGGATGGAAGAATGAAAGGGTGGACGGATGAAGGATGGATGGATGAAAGGGTGGATGGATGAATGATGGATGGATGGATGTGTAAAAAGATGGGTGGATGAATGAAGGGTGAATGGATGGATGAAAGGGTGGATGGATGAATGATGGATGTATGGATGGAAGGATGAAAGGGTGGATGGATCAAGGATAGATTGGTGAAGGATAGATGTATGGATGGAAGAATGAAAGGGTGGACGGATGAAGGATGGATGGATGAAAGGGTGGATGGATGAATGATGGATGTGTAAAAAGATGGGTGGATGAATGATGGGTAAATGGATGGATGAAAGGGTGGATGGATGAATGATGGATGTATGGATGGAAGGATGAAAGGGTGGATGGATGAAGGATAGATTGGTGAAGGATAGATGTATGGATGGAAGGATGAAACGGTGGACGGATGAAGGACGTATGGATTGATATGTGAAAAAAAGGGGGGATAAATGATGGGTAGATGGATGGATGAAAGGGTGGGTGGATGGATGTATGGATGAAAGGGTGGATGGATGATGGATGGGAGGATGAAAGAGTGGATGGATGAAGTATGGATGTATGGATGGGAAGATGAAAGGGTGGATGTATGTATGAATGGATAAAAGGTTGCATGGATGAATGATGGATGGATGTGTGAAAAGGTGGGTGGATGAATGATGGGTGGATGGAAGGAAGGGTGGAGGGGTAAAGGATGGATGTATGGATGTATGGATGGAAGGATGAAAGGGTGGATGGATGAAGGATGGATGTATGGATGGAAGGATGAAAGGGTGGATGGATGGAAGTGTGAAAGTGTGGGTGGATGAATGATGGAGGGATGTGATGAGGTCTAACAGGCGCATTTATGGTTGTCAAAAGTTGATGAAGAGGAGTACCAGTTTCTAGAAAGTTTTGTCGGAAGGGGGTCCTTACGCCTAAAAAGGTTTTACAAGGGGGTCTCGGCATCGAAAAGTTTGAAGACCTCTGCTTTAGAGTATGCAGCATTTTTACTGATGGTGATCCTCCTACCCGATCTTTGCTTTGCAGATGACTCGGGCATGAAGAATTGCCCCCTACCACGTGCCCATGAGGCTCTACTTCCAAGTAAAACGAGTGAGTCTTTGGCCCAATCTCTTTCCTGTATGAAGGTGTAATGTTGTAATTTTGTATATATATTTATTTAATTCTAAAACGGACACTTGTTTAAACTCTTACCTGTCTGATTCAGACAATTTCCTCTAGCTTTGTGTATCAAAATGGATCACGTTAGCTTATAAGAGGCTTTGTACCTCAGGCATTTTCTTTGCCAGGAATGTGGCTAAGTTGGTTATATCTTTCAAAAAAACCTTTTTGATCACAGTGGAGTAAATGATTTCCATCTGGGATGACGATAATGATACTAAACTAAACAGCGATGAAATAGCTCGGATGGGCACTAGCAACATCACTTTTACATTGTATAATTTGTGTTTTGCTAATTTGGGTCCAGAACGGGAAAATGTTTTGCAGTTCATTCTTTGTTTTTCTTTTCTATATCTATTGATATATTTTAGAAATTACATCTCTCACGATTTGGGGAGGACGCACGAGGAAGTTCCTGTGCCATGACTACATACAAGTTTGTATGTGTGTTGTCTCGCTGTAGCTGGCTATGGTGCCTTAGTGTGCCCCAGCCACCAAGCGGGCTTCTTTCTTTCTTCTTGTTTGGTCCTGATGAACGCTGAGCTTATTGACAGCTCTTTATAGCAGAAACATGTCATGTCGACCATTGTTGTTTTTCTATGTATAGGACTTCTTGGTTTGAATTAACATGACCAAAAATATGTCCGCTTCAAACAATGTTTTTAATAGAGATAGAACTACCCCTCTATTAAAATAATTTTCTGATCTTGGGAGTAGCCTCACTCCTTTTAGACTCACTTTTTCTAGCACTTGTGGTTACCATATCACTTTTCTTTCGGAACCGAATGAAGACAACTGGCATCCAAACTTGAGTTGGTGCCTGAGGGTTCTTCTTTTATCACTCTATAACTGCACTACCTAATGTTTTCTCGCTCTTTACTTATTCTTTCTTAGGTGGTAGGAATTACTCTACTGCTTTTGGTTTCGTAATTATTTGTCGCTCTTTTGTTGGTTCTCATAAATCTGGATTGGCGCATTCTTCTGTAAAAGTTCATCTGGCGGCCATCTCAAGTTTCAGGCGAACATCTTCAGGTCCTTCTCTTTGGTCCGCTAGGATTGTCAAGCAGTTCTTAAAATGCCTGTTTCGGATGTATCTTCCAGTCCGTCCTCCGCCCCCCATTTTGCAGATTAATTTGGTGTTAGCTCAGCTAATGAAAGCTCTGTTTGAACCCATCCACAAGACGGACCTTAAATTCCTATCTTGGAAACTAGCTCTTCTGTTGGCATTGACATCAGCGAGGAGAGTTAGTGAGTTGCAGGTTCTGTCTATAGTGGAACTTTTCCTTCAGTTCAAGCGGGATGTCATGATCCTTCGAACACATCTTACAGCGCTCCGCGGAAAGGATTTCCGCTGAACAAGGCCAGCATTTCCCGCTGGATCTCCAGTGCTATTCAGTTCTGCCGTCAAGGAGCGGGCAAACCTCTTGAAAGGACAGTCCGTGCACATTCTACAAGATTAGTGGCATCTTCGGTGACTCTGTTTTCTGGAGTCCCTATAAAGGATATCTGCAGGGCAGCAACGTGGAGCAGTACACATACCTTCACAAGACACTACTGCCTAGAGTCTACAGTGAAGGATGACGCTGCTGTTGGACAAGCAGTCCTCAGGAATCTTTTTCAATAAGAGTTGAGCTTTCCCTACAATCCCTCCTTCCTGTATATCACATTTTGTATCAGCTATCGTGTTCTTTTTATGGTAACATTTTATGAGTTGTTTCCTAGGAACATAGCTCTGTTGTCATGTCATGAGATTCATGTAACAAAATGTGCTTTTATGGCTTACTGCTAGCTACTCTGATACAAAGCATGGGAATCTATGAAAGTTCCAATACTGGGGTAAGAAATCAAGTTACTTACCTGTAACTTTGGTTCCCCAGTATTGGTAACTTTCATAGATTCCCATACGCCCACCCTCCTCCCCTGGAAAAGCTCGGCCTTTTTACGGAGATAGTGGCTGTTTGCACAACAGCTACGAAAATCTGAGGCTCTGAGGCTCTCTCAGGAAGGTTCTATGGGATGAGGCTATTCTGATTGGTTATTGCAGAAAGTTTGGGCTCTTTTATACAAAGAGGGTGATATGCTACAAAATACATTTATACAATTTTTCATGTTGTTAAATATCCATACCTGACAAACCATTCAATGTGATTCAACCTTATTTTCTTCCTCTCAGAATTATCTAATACTCTCACTGCTTTAGCTATTCACTCCAAATCTTTCCATCTCTTTTACCACCAATTCAGCACTCTTTATATAAAAGTACTAGCAGCCCGTACCGACGTTGTCCGGGTATGAGTTGCTGCTGGCCAGTAGTATAATGTTTTGTAGGATTTCGTTTTGATAGCATTTCTTATCTGTGACAGGCCTGTGAAACGCTCCGATTCACAGTGCACTGCTGATGCACTTAAGAGTGCGTGTTCAGTAGTGTGTGAACTCGTGTTTCCCTACTTTATTTTTGCTTGCAATATTATATAGCGCGAACTCGACAACATGGCATGAGCACAATTTACATTACAGAAGAACACATTCATTTGTGGTAGGCACGGGGAGACAAAGCGATTTTCCTGGAATCACAGGATGTTGAGCTGATGCCGAGATTCGAACGTAGCTCCCCAGCTCTAAAAGTCGCAATTTTAGAACTTGTGGCGGTAGGTGTGTCTAAAGGTGTATGTCGGTGCTGCCCATCAATGAGAGAGACCTGTGCATTTTTCAAATCGGTGGTGAAAAAATATGAGTCTGTTGCTGTAGATGTGGGCCGCCGTGCCACCAATGTACTTACCGGGGGAGGGTAAACACCCATTATTCCGCAACTTTCTTTCCGCATACCATCACTCCTCATACTTTCATTACGAAAGTACCATGACTCCGCAATGCCATTATAACGCATGGCATTACATTTTATATGCTTTGTTTTTTTAAATGTTTGGATAAGGTAAGTATGGGTATAGGGGAATATGTTTTGGGGTACTGAGGTATATGTTTTGGGGTGTTTTGGTATTGTAAGGGTTCACATATATTTTTGGGTTATGGGGTACAGGGGTAGTTTTAGGATTTAGGGAAAGGTATGGGTTTTGGGGTACACGGGTATTTTTAGGGTTCAGGGCTAGGTTTGGGTTTTGGGGTATTTTTAGGGTTCAGGGGTAGGTTTGGGTTTTGGGGTAAAGGGGTATTTTAAGGGTTCAGGGCTAGGTTTGGGTTTTGGGGTACAGGGGTATTTTAGGGTTCAGGGGTAGGTTTGGGTTTTGGGGTACAGGGTTATTTTTATGGTTCAGGGCTAGGTTTGGGTTTTGAGGTGCAGGGGTATTTATAGGGTTCAGGGCTAGGTTTGGGTTTTGGGGTACAAGGGTATTATTAGGGTTTAGGGATAAGTTTGGGTTGTGGGGTACAGGGTATATTTATAGGGTTAAGATGGGTTAGTGTTTAAGGGTGTTGGGGTATTTTAAGGAGTAAGGGTGGGTTATGATTATGGGGTGCAGGGGTATTTAAAGGGAGCAGGGTGGACCCCTGGAGCTGGAATGTACAGAACCTGGGAAGAAAAAACAATGAAATATTGGGCACAATCTTAGCTTTTTTTCCCGTAATCCCGCACCGCACACGCCCATGCCCAGCAAACGCCCACAGCACACGATATGAGACATGGCATGAAGGGCGGAACGTACCACATGCCCCCAGCATTTGTCACGCCCACAGCAGAACGCAGACACGCCCACAAGGGACTACTTTGCTGGCACGGTTCTTTTACCTTTTAAATGTATATGGTGGGCGTCTGCATAGCCTATGTCCTTCTGCTGCAACTGCCCTTTCCAACGCTGTACTGGGTGTTGTGATTGGTGCTGTGGTTCCTGAGATTACCCGCCTCAAAGGTTTGGGTTCTCTCTTTATTATATTAGTATAGATTGAAAACATTTTCCATATTCTCGTGAACTTTTCTGGAAATCTGTTCTTTTCAACTACTATTTATATACTGTGACACTTTTTTAGGATTTTCATACACCTGCCCATTTCCCACCAGCCAAATTCATTTTTTGGAGAGGTAATCACATACCTCCATTTGTCACATTATTTTTTATTAACACTTATTGCTCCATCACTTGTAAAGTTGTCAGGGTTAGAAAGAAACCCAGTGATCACATCAGATGCAATTCTGTGATGTATGTAAACGAAATTCAAAAGGATGAGCACACATCATTTTTTGTTGTTGTAAATGTTAGCTCTGGTTTTTGGTTTCTTCCAGATAGCTGCATCCAGTTCTGCTGTCCAGAAGCTGGATCAGGCAATTGCGAAAAAATCCCTTCAAAAGGTTAGTGTATCAAGTCTGTTAATATACATTTGTGAAACGCTGAAGAATATCCTGTTTGGCACTGAGTTGGTAATGCTTATCATACTAAGAGAGAACATTAGAGACACACTTTGACTTTTATACAGCAAAGATCAGGACCTGCCCCCGAGCTTTGGTTCTTCACCCTCTGGAACATCTTGGTTGTGCTGATGCACACATTTCGTAACCTATTGAGGCTAAGTCTTGGACATTGACATAGCAGAAACTGGTCCAGGCTATTCTCTTCACGCTATTCACACATCTGTTCTCTAATTATTAGTGCTTCATTTGAGTTGGTGGGGGCCGCTGACACTCATTTTTTGGGGACCAGCACTTATTTTTCTTCATCAGAAATTCACTGAGAAAAAAAAGGAAAAAACATAAAGCAGAAACTCAAAGGAAGAGAAAAATGGAAATACCATCGCAAAAAGAGAAAGCATGTACCGGCAAGTGTGAGAAAGGGACAGGGAGTGCCCAGTAATGAATTAAAAGGCATAAAGTGGATTTAGGACTGTGCAGCCTTAATACTCTACATGCCAACCTTTAATTTACCGGCCACCAGCTTCTGAGCAGTTTTAGGCACTGGCCCTTATCCATTCTTTATTCCTCCTGCTCCTTTAGTCCAGTCCAATCATCAGACACTAATCCTTTTTATCACCACTTCAGCACTCTTCATATAAAAGTATTGAAAACATTTTCCGAGACGACGGCTGCCATTCACAAGAAAACTATTACTAGCTACCCAAGAAAATTATTACTAGTTACCCTGCTGCCAGCCACCAGGTCACCAAAACCTACAAGGGTGGCTGGCAAATCCCCTCATAGGATTACATAAGTATAGAGCTACTTGGGTTATAATTGGGCTACACCCTAAAAAAGCCCCAAACCACAAAATGGCCAATCCGGCCAGCCCAGACCCCTACCAAAGTACCCGGGGGACAAACCTCACTACGTTCGGCTACCCCCACAAACCCCCATCTCGGACAAAAAATCTGCGTTACAGAGATCTGTGGTGGACCTCAAATAAAAATGGGTGCAAGGAAATAAACCACCTCAGTATTCTAGGGTTATTCCACTTATTTTGGCTCATTCATGTCAAGGAGGCATGATCTCTGTATAGAATGAGTGGGTTACCCATTATCCAGGTAATATCACAACTTTTTAAAAGCCAATTTAAGAGCCAAACATTCTATTTCAATGACCGGGTAAAATTGTTCTCTAGGAAAGAGTTTTCTGATGATGAATAGGACAGGGACTTCAAGACCTTCATTATTATACTGAGAAAGGACTGAGCCTATCCCCATGTATGAGGCATCGGTCTAAAAAAGGAAGATTTTAATAACATTTGTAGACGCTGAGACTGGACTCAAAGTGATGGCCTGCTTCAGTTCCTTAAAGGCTTCTATGACTGAAGTGGAGGGTGGTTGGAGGTCCTCATTGGTCACTCCTTTTTTTAGCACATTGATTAGGGGGTCTGCTATTTCAGAATAATGGGGTATAAACCTATAGTATTCAAGAGGACCAAAAAAGACCCTGACTTCCCATTTAATATGTGAAAAAGGAGTTTTTGGTAATGACTTTCACATTTTAATTCTGGGGTTTAATGAGACCATTACCTAAGACATACTCCAAATACCTCACTTTCTTCTATCCTGCTCTATTTTTGCGTTGATATGCAAGTTAGCTTTTCCCAGTTCTTGAAGGACTGCATGAATGTGGTTAAGATGGTCTTCCAAAGTATTGCTGAAGATCACAATGTCATGCAGATAAGCAGAGGAGTAAGCTTGATGGTTCTTCAATTCTTGGCTTATTAACTAATAAAATGTAGGGGGTTCAGTGAAGGGCAAGACAGTACATTGAAAAAAGCTGTATAGTATAGAAAAGGCTGTCTTTTCTTGGTCCTCCTTTTTAAGGGGTACTTGACAGTATGACTTGGTAAGGTCAATGATAGTAATATAACATGTTTTTCTTAGTTTCTCTTATCAGCTCATCAATCCTGGGGAGGGAAGACCAATCAAATTTGGATACCTCTGTTGATTGCTCTGAAGTCAATGCAGAAATGTATAGTGCCATCTGGCTTAGGGACCAATACTCTAGGGGATGACCAATTATTTTGTGACGGTTCTATTACCCCCATCTGCAATATTTGTTCAACTTCTTTATGGATTGCCTGTCTTCTAGCAGCAGGTATCTGATACGGTTTTTATAAAAAATCCCACTTGTGTGGGGATGGCTTGCTCTGCTAATTGCGTTCTTCCTGGGAGATCAGAAAACAAAGAGGAAAAAGGCTTTAGTTATTCTTTCAAGAACTCATGGTAGGGAAGCTGCCACAGAGTCCTAGGGGGGCTCTCCACTGCAGTTGCGGCTTGTACTTTTCGGGTAAGAGGTCCCAACCATTTCTTCAATAGATTGACATGATAATTCTGCTCTTTGTTAGGGGATATACGGAAATGATAGGAAACCTAGACCTCATTTTCTAAAACCAAGAAATAAAAGAGTCTTCCTCAGAACACATAAAGAACAATAGCGGAATGAGACACTAGTTAGTCCCAGCTGCCTGGGAGGAACTGAAGAGAAAAAGGAGGGACAAAGAGGCAGTACTAACCACTAGCAAGCAATTCTTTTTCAAAGACACTGAAAAAACTAATCAAAAGCAGGGGGATGGCTTTAAGCCAACATGAGAAAATACAACAAGTCTCAAACGCTCGACCTAGAAAGAGTCTTCAGAGTATCTCCATGTAGGCCTCTTTCGTTTTCTAGATCTTATCCTGTAAGTCTCTTCATCAATCCCTAGATGGTCCCATATGAATTTCTTTATTTCCTCGTATAGGGTATCTCCCTGTGCATTTATTATTTTGTATGCTGCCTGGGCTTCTGTAGTCAGAAGACGGAGGAGAAAAAAAGAGCACTTTTCCCTAGGCCAACTATAAGCCCTAGCAGCTCTTTTGAAGTGTAACAATAAAGAATCTGGGTCTTCGTCCACAATATGCTTTTGTAAGTATAATGTGGAAGTAGAACCAAACCAGAAGTCAATTGAAACTGATATTTATTCAAATGGTCCAACTGTGACTAAACCGCATTGCAGAATATCTCTTGGTCCTCTTGGGTCGAGGACATTTGCTTCTCTAATACCCATTCTAATTTCCTCTGCCTTTGTACTAATTGCTGTACCACTGTATCAATTATGTAACAATGGAAGGCTGTCTGCGTTCTTAACCATGGGTTGGTTGGCATGCGATTGACAACAAAAGATAGTTGGGTTTAGGAAGTAGGTATTTATTTGGACAGTTATTTTAACCTTGATGAAATTCTCAAGTCTTCTGTTTTCTCTTTTCCTTCCTTCTAGAATGGCCGGAAGTCTGGTCCACCGGCCCCCTCGAAACAAGGAAAAAAGCCACAGGTAAGTCTCTTATACTTTTACCCAGAGTAAGGTTAATACAGTTGCCCTTATATTTCTCTGGATATACCGTCTCTTGTGGGGTTAGTGAGGTGTGAGGGGTTTGATTTCTCTATAGTCGTGGAAGCCAAATAAAAGATAGTGCCCAAATGAGAGAAAAAAAAGAGAAACAAAATTGGAATAGAAGGAATCCTCTTCTTTTAACATGCACCTGGTCTTTCTTACAAGCTGCATGGTCCTTTTAGTCTTTGATGGACCAGCTCAATTTCCAACCAGGTTGAGTGAGTAAGAGGGGTGGTTAAAGGTAGTGCTCCAGACCGGGATAAATCACCAGCTCCTTTTAGGCTCAGAAGAGATTTCCGATCTTAACCATGGATTAGCAGTTTTAGGACAAGTGAAGGAGTTTCATGTAGCATGCGAAACCTGATAAAAGATTAAATAAAAACCCACCGGTAATTTATGACACTCCACCTCCCTCCTCCGTTGATACTGAATTTCTAATGTTGGCCTCATCTTAGGCACCAATTAGACCCTTGTGTGGCCGCTCTATCCACTTGTGCTGGAATACAACCGGTCACCTTCCTGGGTGAGCCACGCTCCTCCTGGTGCGTGGCTGTGTGAAGCATCCTGCCAGTGTCCCTCCTGCCATTAAGAGATTCCCCCCATCAGCATCTTCATTCCCCTGGGCTCCGTACAGCTTGTCCACTCTCAGGTGTTCTCCCATTGTAGTGTAGTCCTCAGCATCCACACCCTTTTGGTCTCTAGGTACTCGATTTAAAGGGCCTTGGGTGAGCAGTCTCTGTGAAAGACTTATCCACTTCCCGTCTTGTTGTAGCAATCAAGATAGGATTTCTTGTGTCCCTTCAAATGATGCCTGACTTTGTCCTTCCTCTATTTCTGTGATATCCTTGAAGGCCTGAAAAAATAAAAGGGTTTTGTGATTTGGTTTTTCAGGGGGAGCGCCGGGCACGGGCCAGGACACGTCAACCGGTAAGTCCTCAGTGTTCAGCCCTTCACCCCCTCCATTCTGACACTACTGTAGAGTATATTTGCATCCACTGTACTGGTGTACAGTGGAGTGCTATAGACTGGAGTGTTGTACAGTGTAGGAGCATGTATTGGAATATCGTATATTGAAATAGCATACAGTTGAGTGGCATACAGCAGACTCAGGTACAATGAAGTGGCGAAAAGTGGAATAGCGTGCACTGGAGTGGGGTACAGTGGAGTACCATAAGGTTTAGTGGAGTACAGTTTAGTTCTGTACAGTGGGCTTACGTAAAGTACGTAAAATGGCGAATCTCCAAGCGGGGCTATAACTGAGCTCCAGTCCCTCCGTCTCTCAGGCTCCAAGGCTTCAGTAGGCCCCGTCACTACTCCAGGCCCTAGATGTAGGCGTACACTCCCCCATTCTCCCTGTTGAGGCCTGCAGATGGGGGAGCCTCACACAAACCACCGAGCAGCGCTTGCTCTGTCACAGGCCTCTCACCCCCAGCACACGTAGTCCCTAAAGCTCTTAACTGATGAAGAAGGTGTCCCCTTCGGGGAGCTGTGATAGCCCCCGGGCCCCATATGCAGCTTCTGCGGGTGTGCTAGCTCTAGGCCCGATTCAGACCTCCTCCGTCCGCAGCTCCGGCCTGGCCGCCACCACTCTCCGGCCAACAGACTCCTCCCGTGCTCCTGCTGACGAGCGCCAGCTGACCCCACTGGCCGAAGCCCTGCCAGTCGGAGGCCCCACTGTGCACTCGCCTCAGAGCCGCCCTGCGCCCACCGGATACACAGCTGCGTGTGGCTCGCCAGGTCCCTTCGCCTCCCAAGAATCTGGCCGCTCGCCTCCATTGCTTCCGCGACACACTCTACACCAACTCACTAGCGGTCCCTCTCACATTCACCGCCAGCCCCAAAAGCCGCCACCACCTCGCTGTCGGGGACACAGGATTCTGCCATCCTCACCAACACAGTCCAGGCCCGGTTGCCATTTTCACCTCTGTTGCCTCCGGCCACGTGGATTCCTCTCTCGCCCTCGCACCGGTCACTCAGCTCCACCGGAGCGGTATCGGCAGGACTCAGAGTCCAGGAGCGAACTCCCCCTCAATACCAAGCTGCTGGCTGGAGGCAGCGCTGCTGCTGGCCAAGTCGGGTGCCTGGGAGCGGGGAGACAATGTGGAACACGTCTTACCAGCTTGCCATCTGGGCCAGGCCCCCCAGCCATATAGTTTTAATCACAATTTTCCATTATTGTATGGTCAGCGTTTTGTTAACTTATGGGTTAGGGTGTTACATGTAATTAGGTATTAAGTTTTATTGCTATTAACTACCTATTGCCACTTTGTCAGTGGTAATAGGTTACCTTTTTTGTTTACAAATGTGTAGATATTATCGACCCATGGATTTTTGTGTATTTTTTTCTTTAGTAATGTTGGGCCCATTTGCGGATTATCAGTGAAATTTAATATATTTTTTCTACCCGTTTTATTGTGGAAGTTGTAAAAGATTTGTATGGTTTGGTCAAGGGGATCCAATAAAAAGAGTGTCCCAAAACGTGCGCAATTACAATATATTTCACATACATTTTTGTATTTTCCGTTCCGCGGAAACCGCCAGTTACATTTTGTTACAATGTGGCAGGATTACATATTATAATGCCCACATGACATTTTGTGTAGGTAAGGTAAGTAGTGTAACTAATTTATAAGTTTTAGGGTATTTATAGTTAGTGATATCAGTTGTGTTTTTTAGCGAAATATGGAGGTATTGCGAGAGAGTACCACAGTTCATTATGATTACAAGTCATTAGCTGATTGTGTAATCTTTGCCTTTAGAAAAGTTAAACGCAGCTATGTTTTTGGGTACACTTTGCCCATTTTCTTTGTTACGCCTTCAGATGTAGGTAAGTATTCGTGGGGTGGTATTTTTGCCGAAACTATTACCACTTTAGTGTAAAATATTCAAATATTTCTATATATTTTAAAAGAAACAGAGAGCACGGTAGTACCGTGGTACCCTAAAAACATTTTTTACGGTTAACATTTTGTTTTTTTTCTATAAATGTTTATAGCAATGTACTCTAAGCTGTGTTTGTCTGTAAAGTAGCAGGGTAATTTTTATTAATTAGCGCGCTACTCCACACACAATTTTACACTTTTTTGTATATATTTAAATATGAAAAAAAAATACACTTTAGCACATTGTATTTATAAAATATAGTGTCTTATTATTTGCAACTTTTTAAAAATATTTTTTGACGGTACTTTGGTACTTCCGATTAAAGAAAATATATATATTTAAACTTATACATGTTTTTCTCTACCTATTACCCCTTTCCTAAAGAGGTAATAGGTATGGAAAAATACCAAACCTAATACTTACCTACATTGAATGCTGTAATGCAGAACACAGGGAAACTTGAACTGAAAACAACATGGCTGCTTTCAACTTTTGTAAAGGCAGTCATTAGCCAAACAGCTAATGACCTGTCATCACTATATACCTGGAGAGTACTGCGCTACTACCGTGGCCACAGGTATAGCTAAATTTAAAATACTTACAACTTAACAAATACTTACCCTACTTACCTCTAGTACTCACAATATCATCTGAATACCATAACATATAATCCTTCCAAATGTGAAAATCAGATTGACCGTTTTCCTGCTACGTGAAATACAAACATATATGTAAAATGCATTGGATTTTACACCCATTTTGGAATCCCTATTTTTCTTTGCACCCCCTTGATGAAACACAATGAAACCTTCAGGACTTCCAGAATAACACTGGGCAGTAGGTCTGCAAAGTTTCACGGATGTTCGTCAAACGGAAGCAAAGAGATTAAGGGACAGAAATCTCTATCTCCAGTCACCCTAACTATAACTACAGAATGGCTACTGCCACTGTGTAATACCTTAACTAGGGGTACCTCTGTCTGTAACAACAACCAATCAGTGTTGATGGAACATGTCTACTGTTGCTGATTGTTAGAGAAGAAATAGTTGACAAAAATAGCTTTTTTTGCATTTGGTGGTCTCTTTAATGTTTTCAACAAGCTTTAGAACTATCTAATGTTTCCCTTTTTACCTAAAAAGGAGAATAACAAATTATTTTCAAAACAAGTGTGGAATTAGCATTCACTTTTATTGTTAATAAAAGGATAGGTTTCCATAATATGCAATGCTGTATTATTGTTCCACAAATGTAGTATAATACCCTTGCAACATGCTCAGCACTGAGTAAATATGGACCTGACTTTGCAGAAATGAGAGCACCACCACACTTGATTAGGTCATAACAACTAAAATTGCACCTGAGAAACTTTTATTAGTTAGCATAGTTTGTCTTTCACTGAGAACACTTTCTGACTTTTTTTTTACCATTAGAGTTTGCCTCCAACTGCAGTTGATAGTGAAAAGGCGATGAGACGCATAATAAGCAGTTCTTCCTCTAATATACTGCGTATATACAAAATAAATCGAACAATGTTTCTCAGTTCAGTGAAGGTTAACCCCTTCGATGCTGATGACAAGCTTAGCTCGTCATCAGCTACGGCGCTCGTATGCTGATGACGAGCTGAGCTCGTCATCTAACGTGGGTTTTTGAAAAATCCAGCGCACAGCGGAAAAACCGCTAGCGCGCAAGTGGTTAAGTGCAGTGGCGGCCGGCACAGGTAAGTGGGATGTATCGGGGCAGGGTGCAGCAGGGGGGGAAGTCGACCGACGACAGAATGGGTATTATTTATTTATTTAATTATACATATTCCGTAGTCTGTCGACTTCCCCTGCCCCGCCCCTACTCAGCCACACCGCATTTACTTGTGCTGGCTACTGTTGGTTAAGTGGATCAGCAAGGATTTTCTAAAACCTGAGTTCAACAATATGATTGCTCATCTTGTTACGTATTGCCACCAGAAAGTCTAATCAATGTCATCCGTGTTTATTTTTGTCCGCTACAATGTTCAAAGACTCTAATTCCTTTAGCCTCATATGACTTACTTAATCGCCAGTTTGTATATGATAGTAATGTAAACTTTTCCCAGAATGTCATGGCTTGTTTCTGACATGTGCTATTTTTAAAGATTATTTGTATGCCAAGACAAATTTTTAAGTGCTCATACATTTCTTAGTCAGTCAAAAAGGTCTTTATTTCGATTTACATCATAAAAGACTAAAGGAACAATTATAACACAATCATCATTAAAATGCCACAATAAAATTCATAAATCTAATACATTTTAAAAACCTGTTAAAAAAGTATTAAATATAAATACAAAGACACACGACTGATACAATGCATATAAAGCTAAAAAAGATACATAGGGAGTAGTAAAAATACACAACCATCAGGCTTCCATGTAGACACAGTTTAGACACAGTGTGTTAAGTCCTAAGGTGCCGAAACCGAAGTGACCAGGCCCAACTGATAAATTTAGATACCCCTATAACAATATGCTCGGTGGTATCGGATTTCAATATTCTACTAGCAGTCAGGGCTGATCTGGTCCTCATAAAACAACACACCGGCTTCAGCCAAACTCGTCTAGGCAGTAAATACAAGGGACAGCAGAAGAGGAAATGGTCTACTGTTTCCACCACATCAACATAAAAGGGACATTTATCAGTACTAGGTGGGATCCAAAAGCTCATTAGCCCTCGAAGCGGGAGAGTGCCTACCCTTAACTGATGGTATACGTTACGATCTGATGGCTTCGTAATAATGTCCCAATAATCCTCATAGACCGGAGCATCCTTAATGTCCAGATACAGTGCTGTCTTAGTACTACCCAGAACAGATAAAAATCTCTTTTCTTGAACCCTACTCCAATACATTTCCTTAAAAAGTTTCTTGGATGGGAAAACAGCAGAGGCAGGATCATCCCAAAGGGTCCTCAACCCCATATCAATCAAGGAAGCCTTAATCGCGGTTAACCAGGATATCCTTGATGAACCCTGTAGACTTTTTACTTCTGCAAGGGCCCCAGCATACATGGACAGTTCCGGTGTCGTCCACAGATGTCGCCAGAACGCCAGTGGTCTAAAACGTACCATATCCTCAACAGGGTTGCAACCTAAGTCATATAAAAGGGGAATACAGGGTGATGATTGCGGTAACCCTATTGCAGACCATAGGAATTTATTCTGTGCAACTCTAAGTTGAGAGTTATCACTAAAACCCCAAAGTTCGGCTCCATACATAATAGCCGGTAAAATATTGGAGCCATATATTTACATCAAGGGTGCCAGGGGTTTGGTTAGGGGGTTTCTGTGTTCCCTCAACAAGGCACCACCTAATTGGGCATGCTTGAGGGATAAGAGATCTAACTGGGGTTTCAGGTTTTCACAAAAGGTAACCCCATGGTAAGTGAACACGGCAGTCTGATCAAGAATGACCTCACCCATTGTAACCTTAGCCTTAACTGGTTTAGTAGAACGTAGGACCATAAACTTCGTCTTCCCTATTTTAACTTCCAACTCATGTTCGCGGCAGAATAGCTCAAAACGAGACAGTGCTAGCTGTAGCCCCTGTCTCGTCTTAGAAATTAAAAGCATATCGTCCACGAACATGAGGAGAGGGACTTTCTTGCCCGCAAGGGAGGGTACATCAGTTGGGCAATTGGAAAAATAATTAGTAACCCCATTGATAAATAAGGAGAACAAGGTAGGGGCAAACACACACCCCTGCCTAACTCCTTTGGAAACCTCAAATCTGTCGGTAACCTCCCCAGGTTTCCCCCAGCGGACTTTGGCATACGTACACTTATGCAAGTTAACCCCTTCGATGCGCATGACGAGCTGAGCTCGTCATGAGGTACACCTCTCGTACACTCATGACGAGCTGAGCTCGTCGTGAACAATGGGAATCGATGATAGTCAGAATACCATCAGCATCGATGGTGTTAATGAGAAGTGCCACCAGTTCTTTTGGCATCCCTAACCCCAATAAAACTTCCCACAACTTAGTTCTGGGGACTAAGTCGAATGCAGACCGCAGGTCTACAAAGGCCGCATAGAGCATGCCACCCCCAAGCAAAACCTCTTTCCAATACAGGAGCATAATCCTGAATGCTTGATCTAATGTACTGATATAGGACTGAAAGCTTGCCTGTAATGGATGTTAATATATCAAAATCAGCCATCCAGCCCTGAATACGTCCCAGAAGTAGACTGGCCACAATCTTTTGTGTCGCATCGATAAGGCTGATCGGCCAATAATTGGCCGGGGCAGAGCGATCGCCCTTCTTATAAATAGGCAATATCTCTGCCCCTAGCCAGGAATCGAGAACCAATGCTCCACTTGCAAGGGCGTTCGCCAGCATAGTCAAATATGGGACCCAGACATCATGTTCCTGTTTAATAAGGTCTGCTGGAATGCAATCGGGCCCTGGTGCTTTGCTATTTGGAATGCTCTTTAAAACAGCCTTCACTTCACTAGGGGTAAAAACCAGTGGTTCCACCTGCATAGAGAACGGAGTAACAGCAATGGGCCTAGACTTAAGTTTCAATTGATTTTAGAAATAGGACACCCACTGCTGTGGTTCCACAAAGGATGAGGGAACATTGTCCAGGGAGCGGTTACCCCATTTCAAAAGATGCCAAAACTGGGCCATATTGCACCCATTACAAGCCTGAAGAAGCCCCCTCCAACGATCCTCATCCCAGCTCCTCTTGGCAGACAATTGGGCGGTTTTATATAAGGCCCTACAGTTGCGGATGGCAGCTGGCAATCTAGATTTATTAGCTATGAGCAGAGCTCTTTGTGCCTGCCTACAACCTTTGTCATACCATGTACAAATTCTCAATTCTTTACTTTTGGAGTTGGATGGAATACTTTTAACAAAGAAAGATTTGAGCTCAGAGAATAAGTTGTTATGTATACCTGGGATGTTTTCGTTTAGCTCCACCTGGGACTCATAGTTATTAAGTTTATCCACTGTACAGATTAGCAGTTGCCTAATAGAGGACAGTAAACCCTCATTCAAGGCGATTTTTGGCCATCGCACCTTGCGTTCATCATTAGTTAATAAGACTTTACCCTGAACTACAGGGACTTCGGCCAAGGGAGTATCAATAAAACTAGTGTCAGTCAAGGACAGGACTAAGGGATTATGGTCGCTCTCTAGTCTAAATGTTACCACCATATCCACTATAGCTGGCCACAACCCCAAATTAACCAATATATAGTCTATACAATTTCAATCAATTCTTAGCTTTATTCGATTTTGGTTTAAAAATCATAAAAGCGTACAGTTAAAAAACAATCATAAAAAACGTACATACATTAAAAACATTTGTCAAACTGTGGGAGTAAGTTCCCTAGATCCATATGAGAATTAATAATTTTCCATGTTTGTGGGCAATGTCCATTGTTACGGGATGATTAAAACGGAGAGGCCACTGCCACTCAATGCGCCAATGCTTCTACCCCTTGTGTAAATTGTCTCTGCCTTTAGTCTTTAGTCGAGGGGTGACTGCCATGCTTGGATAAAAATCGTGTAGGTCCCAGATGGATATAGGGCCGTCACCTTCTTGGGGATGCAAAGTTTGGAGGTAGGGTACGATTAGTCTACTTCTAAATCTTATTAGAACCAGGTCACCGGCAATGTCTTTTTGTAGGGGACCTAACCAGCCCACCCTTCTAACAGCTGTGATTGTACCATCAAGGTCTAGAGGCAAGGGCCTGTTTTTAGTTAGCCAATACGTGACTTTATTTAGTAGGTCTTGTTCCGGTTCGGTTTTTCTATGTTTGATTGGGGGAACTCCCGTAAGGACACACACGAAAGGAGCAGCCTCCGGAGGTAACTGTATGTGAGTTGTTTTATGAGGCTTTACTCTAGTGGCAGTATTTTGTGGTAATCCAGGTTTGGAGTAGACTTTAGGGGCAATTGGGGGTAGTGAGTTAGTGACTAGAGGATTAGTTTGATCATTACTGTTTTTTACAAGTGGCGTTGGGACTTCGGTTGTACCAAGTGAGTGGGAACAATTAGGTGTTACAGTTTTTTTCAATGGGAGATAAGTTAGCCCTGATACTTTTCTCTATTCCCAGCAGCCTGTCCTCTAGAGTGATCATTTTTTCGAGCAACGGAGAAATGATTGATCTAACCAGTTGTTCGATCTGAGACAGAAAAATCAGGTTGAAAGGAGGTACTGGTTGGTCTAATTTTTCCTCCGAATTTGGGGGAGGATTAGCTACGGTCGATGGAGGACTAGAGCACAGTTTTTGTAGTTTGGGTTTGTTCCCTATGGGATTAACCCCATCCCGCTTCCTTTTACTGGGTAAGAGCTGGGGAGGTACTATATTTTGCGAACGTGCATTTCTGGGTGATGAAGGGTGTTCCAGTGGGCTGTCGATTGGAGTTGATATGCTGGTTCTTTTAGCGGGGCAAAGTTGGGGGATTTTAAAATCATTTCTATCTTCTACAGTAGCATACCTAGTATTGCAAAGAGAATTTAGCTCGTCCAGTAGTGAAAGGTTTTGCGCTGTACTAATAGTTTGTTCGGGAGAATGCTTAGTGGGTGTACTATCTGAGATCTGACAAGATACATTCGTCTTGGCAGTTGACGGAGGTAACCTTCCATGATCTTGTGACCCAAGATGTAAGCCTCTTTGGCTGATAGGGTTCTTGGTATCCTCCTTGCGAATCATGATGGAGTTTGCTGGTGTAGGATTTTTATAAGACAACAAAACAATCTGGTGGTATTTGGAGATTTCCGACTAGTGTCCAGTGAGGATGTCCCTTAATGAGTATGTAAGAAGGGATCAAAAAGTCATTACCTCAGTGATGTGACAAGATCAAGGGGGAGGCCCGGCCTGTGCTCCTCCGGCCTCTGAGGGCCGTAGAGGGCCCGCTCTTTGCCCGGGCTTAGCCCGGGGTCCGCGTGCGTCCGCGACGCAGAGGGAGCTTCCTCAATTTAGGTGCCTCCGGGCGCGCTTTTCCTCGGGATGCGTGGGCGGTCAGGATGTTGTCCCAGGGCTTGCTGGGAGCTGTAGTTCCCCCCAACTGCGGCCGTGAAGCAGGAAAACAACGGCGGCCGGGGGAACAAGCAGCGTCAGAGCCCCAGCAGCAGGTGAGGGAAAGTGTGTCAGCCTGCTCCCCTCCTCAGCCCGATATGAATTGCAACAGGTCAATGTGCTGTCAATACAAAAGCCCTAAGGTTAAGCAAAGGTTAAGCCAAGCCGCTACACCGCCAGCAGCGCACGACACTCTCCAGCCCCAATAACAGTACCTGAGAATTGCTGCAGATTTATCCTAAAAAGTGCGGTGCTGCCAGGGTTAAAGAAGCTTCTAGCACTTTACCAAGTGAGGTCCCCACTGATAGCCTTCAGAGTATCAAACACTTACAGGTAGTTACACACCATTCCGGTCCCTCAACCCCACAGCTATGTTAAGCAGCAACGTCGTCGTGCATCTCCATAAATTATTATAGCCAGGCGCAGGTAGACCCAATTAAACGAATGTCGTCTTAAAAAAAAACATCCGATAAATAACTTTTACAAAGTCTTACTGCAAAGTCTTACTGCATCCGATAAATAACTTTTACAAAGTCTTACAGCAAAAATGGACATCCATCCACCCCTTTGGTCCCAGCACCAAAATTCCACTCAGATTTCTCTCCGCGGTAGCAGCCTAAGGTGTGTTAGCACAGCCGGCATAGATTCATACACCAAGCGGCACTCCCCGTGTTAGGCTCGCAGCTCCCAGTTCGGCGTTTCCAGCGGTCAACGGTCAGCGTGCTCCGTAATCCATCAAGCCGTTCCCGCTTTCTCCCACTTCTCCTGTGCTCCTCCACACTCTAACGGCAATCCAAAAGAAAGTCGTGCCAAGAAGCAAGCAGCCGGCAGCTTGAACCGTTCTGCAGGCACAAGCAGCTAACAGTCACACCCGCCAGGCTCCCAGGTGTGCGCCGCTCCAAAGGGTGGAGGTCACTAGCCACGCTGACCTATACGAGACTTAGATCTCCCATTATCAAAGGTCATTGCCCCTAACCTATCGGACTTGGTTCTACCATTAACCGCCCGCAAACCCTTGTCTAAACACAACCCCTTCATGTACATAGCCGCTTGTGTCCATTTTTTAACTGGAGGCAGCTCCAACTGGGGGATCCCCCACATAGAATCTTCAACCTTTGAGAGCTTCCCATCATCCATTCCAAGAGGCTCAAAACAGGTATTAAAGTCCCCCGTCACAACCCTATTATCAATGCTCGATAAGGAGCTGAGAAATTCCTCCAGTAAGTGGATAGTGTGCGGGCATCTCCCCCCTGCAATCCCCCTTGAGTACACATTGATAATAATTATGTTAAGGCCCTTTGTGGAACTGATCTTAATTGCCATGATATCCATGCAATTAATCGGAATCTCTGCCACGGTAACACCCTCACATTGGCGTACCCAGATTGACAATCCACCCACCGGTCTACCCCTAATACCCTTAATTGCTGGTTTTGAATAATTTAGATAGCCTAAGCGATATAAGGGGACCAGAGCCCATGTTTCCTGGAAGGACCAAAAATCAGACTCTTCGATAAAACTAGACCAATCAGGTGGGCCTAATTTGGATTCCAAGCCTGCTATATTCCAGAAGGAAACCTTTGTCAAAGATTTAATGCTTACCAAAGGAAATGCGGGGCTACCAGACCCCTCCAGGCAACTCTCTGTAGGGCTTAAAGCAAGGCTTGCCATAACAGTATAGTATTGTTATTATTAGGAGGAGTGAACGGGGGAAAGATAGACTCATAAGACGATGATCTAGAGCTATATCCTACAGCCCCTATGGTTTGCAGCATGCTCCCCGAGGGGGGGTGCATGGTCACAGCCTTACCATCCTTAAGTCAGTCAATTTCCTCCAGTGTAGATAAAGGAGCAAATCGATTAGAGGTAGCAGTTGGGTACTTAAAATGGGCATCAAAATAGTGAGCCCGGGGAGGATGACAATACTCCCTATATGCAGACTTGGGGTATCTTGAGGGTGTATCTGACCAGTTGCACGAAATCAAAGGGATACCAGAGGTTGAACGAGGATAGAAATGACTTAGATGATACGTATTAATTATACCCTCTCTACTGAAATCCCCCTCTTTACAAATAAACTTTACTGCTCTGGGATCCCTAAAGTTTACGATTATGCAATCTCCTATCCGGTCCTTGCGTCTACTACCCAACCAGCTTACCCTCCTTACGAATAGAATTTCTCCATTAACATGAGCGGGGAGAGGTCTAAAATTACTAAGCCAAAAAATAACTTTATTTTTCAACTCCCTATGACTTTCCAGTTTGTCCTGTGGAATCTCAGGTACCCCTGACAGGATTACAGTATAAGGCGCTGAATCAGGTGGAAGGTCAATACAGGGATGTTTTCTCATCCTTACTTCAGACCCCGAGTCCGCCTTACCTAGAGAGGTAGCTTCTTCCCCCGCTATAGTTTTTTCCATACCCTTCCTACCCACGCACTCCTGCGTAGGTGGAAGGCTTGTCTTAATGGACCCACCCTCACCCCTTCTGTCCTCTTCGTTTTGAAGGGGAGGGGCGATGTGGGGGATGATGTTAGGGCAAGCTACAGTAGTACCTCCCGAGGCTACCTCTGAACCTCCCTTATCCAAACAGTTGGGGGCCAAAGAATAACCCACCCCCCTTCCAGGAACAGGGTAAATCGCTGAGACAATTTTTTCTAATTTCCCCAAATTTTCAAGTACTAACTTGATTCTTTCAAACAGAGGAAGCATCAGCGACTTCATCAAATGCTCTATCTTATCAAACATATTGTCAGGAAGCTGTGCTAGCAGCGAGAGATGTGAAGACAACTCAAGAGGTTGCTTCCCATGTTCGTCGTAAATAGTTGTCGTTTTATCTGAACTAGGCTGAAAAAACGGGGCGATAGACCCTCTAATATTTGAGATTTTAGAAACTTTAGGACATCTGCCATTTGTGGCCCCCCCCCACGCTTCCTTTTCCCCCATTTAATAGATTAAATATGTGGTTTTTTTGAGCTAACCTCCGATGGGGGACATGTGATGGAAAGTGCCACTGGGGTGCAGACATCAGATAGGTCAGTTTCCCCCTCACCCCTACCAATTTCCTGCCGGTTACCAGGCGAGGATAAAATAATGGGAGTCTGCTCAGGGCTGACTGCGTCCCTGATGGTACCTAAGAGGAACTTAAAAAAAAAATTGGATCAGTAGACATCCTTTTCTCGGTTAGAGCTATCTCTCGTTCCAAAACAACAGCAGCCCTAGTAATAAACTGATCCATGGTCCTAAATATGGACCCGCCTGTTCTACTAGTTGCACTTTTTTTTCCCTTCCCTGTGTTGGACATTGTAAGGGTTCTGTCACAGGACTCAAATAGATTAGGTGAAAAACAAGGAATTTATACAAGAGAGGATTTACACACTAAGCAATTAATAACGTTGGGGCAACAACTTACAATTACTCATCACATACAAGAGCCCCTTTAGGACTACGTAAAGAGTATACAAACAAATGAACTAACCCACAACCCCGACAAGCTAGGTTTTAGGGGGGTAGCCCGGCCTGGCCTCCTCTGGCCCCAGATGGCCACAGATGGCTCGCCCTTGTCCTGGGCTTCTCCTGGGACGCTCCCACGCAGCGGCAATGGAAGGCCTTTATATAACGTCAGTGCAGTTGTCGGAGTCAGCCCCCGGTGCAGGTGTGAGCAACCCAGAGGCTCCTGGGACAATGAGTCCAGCAACTAAGTGTGTGCGTCTATTGGAGGAATAAGCAGTCCTCTGTGTCCTCCTCAATAACGCGGTATCTCCGCTTTGCCCGTGTTGTACACCAACAGTCTGCCAAAAGATAATAGCAAGCCTCTACACCAACAACAACGGCGCTCCTGGACGCTGCGGCACCCGCTAAGCGGGTGCGGCGACGTTCTTTTAGGCGTCAGTGCAGGAGGCGGAGTCAGCCGCCGGTGCAGGTGTGAGCAACCCAGAGGCTCCTGGGACAATGAGTCCAGCAACTAAGTGCGGCGTCTATTGGAGGAATAAGTAGTCCTCGGTGTCCTCCTCAATAACGCGGTATCTCCGCTTTGCCCGTGTTGTACACCAACAGTCTGCCAAAAGATAATAGCGAGCCTCTACACCAACAACAACGGCGCTCCTGGACGCTGCGCGGTGAGGTTCTTTTAGGCGTCAGTGCAGGGGGCTGAGTCAGCCCCGGTGCAGGTGTGAGCAACCCAGAGGCTCCTGGGATAATGAGTCCAGCAAATAAGTGCGGCGTCTCTTGGAGGAATAAGGAGTCCTCGGTGTCCTCCTCAATAACGCGGTATCTCCGCTTTGCCCGTGTTGTACACCAACAGTCTGCCAAAGGATAATAGCGAGCCTCTACACCAACAACAACGGCGTTCCTGGACGATGCGGCACCCGCAAAGCGGGTGTGGCGAGGTTCTTTTAGGCGTCAGTGCAGGAGGCGGAGTCAGCGCCCGGTTCAGGTGTGAGCAACCCAGAGGCTCCTGGGACAATGAGTCCAGCAACTAAGGGCGGCATCTAGTGGAGGAATAAGCAGTCCTCAGTGTCCTCCTCAATAACGCGGAATCTCTGCTTTGCCGTGTTGTACACCAACAGTCTGCCAAAAGATAATATCAAGCCTCTACACCAACAACAACGGCGCTCCTGGACACTGTGGCACCCGTGAAGCAGGTGCGGCGAGGTTCTTTTAGGCGTCAGTTCAGGAGGCAGAGTCAGCCCCCGTGCAGGTGTGAGCAACCCAGAGGCTCCTGGGACAATGAGTCCAGCAACTAAGTGCGGCGTCTATTGGAGCAATAAGCTGTCCTCCTCATTAACGCAGTATATCTTCTTTGCCCGTGTTGTACACCAACAGTCTGCCAAAAGATAATAGCGAGCCTCTACACCAACAACAACGGCGCTCCTGGACGCTGCCGCACCCGCGAGGCGGGTGCGGCAAGGTTCTTTTAGGCGTCAGTGCAGGAGGCGGAGTCAGCCCCCGGTGCAGGTGTGAGCAACCCAGAGGCTCCTGGGACAATGAGTCCAGCAACTAAGTGCGGCGTCTATTGGAGGAATAAGCAGTCCTCGGTGTCCTCCTCAATAACGCGGTATCTCCGCTTTGCCCGTGTTGTACACCAACAGTCTGCCAAAAGATAATAGCGAGCCTCTACACCAACAACAACGGCGCTCCTGGACGCTGCGGCACCCGCGTAGCGGGTGCGGCGAGGTTCTTTTAGGCGTCAGTGCAGGAGGCGGAGTCAGCCCCAGGTGCAGGTGTGAGCAACCCAGAGGCTCCTGGGACAATGAGTCCAGCAACTAAGTGCGGCGTCTATTGGAGGAATAAGCAGTCCTCGGTGTCCTCCTCAATAACGCGGTATCTCCGCTTTGCCCGTGTTGTACACCAACAGTCTGCCAAAAGATAGCGAGCCTCTACACCAACAACAACGGTGCTCCTGGACGCTGCGGCACCCCAATACATTTCTCAATTTCCCATCAGTGAGATTTATTCCTCGTGGTCGTATTGACATACCCAAGCTCTTAAATGTATTGCTTGGTCTTCACTCATGCCTCTATCACCAATGAAAAATAGTTTAAAAACATAAACAGAAAGTTGCACTGTTATAATGGATGTGTAATGCCGCTCACGAATAGACAGCTTTTATGCAGGGCCGGAATGGGAGCCAAAACCGTGTCTGGCAAAGAACTCGGCCGCCCCCCCCCCCCCCCCCTCCCCCTCCCCCTCCCCCTCCCCCTCCACCCGGGGAGGGGGGGGTGCGACCGAGCCCTTTGCCAGGGTCGGTTTTCGGCCGATTTTGTTACAGGGCCTATTTACGGCTCTGTAACAAAAACCAGCCCCCAACCTTGCGGCGCACCGGGAGATTGCCCGGTGCCCGCTGCGGCCAGTCCGGGCCTGCTTTTACGTAAACATGATATGACATGTTAGCATCGCTGGCTGTATACTGCCTATAAGATCCTGAAAATGTACATGTATGTCTTTTGTCCTCGAAGTTTTAATAAAAACAAGTTACAAAAAAAAACAATGAGAAAGAGGTCAAGGGCCTCAAACACCATGTAATCAACACAGATAAAAACTGATTGATTTGTGAAAGCAATGTGTAATATGAGGAGTATGCATTATTGTGTTTTTTTTGTAAATGTTACAGGATTCTTTTTTATTTACTACAGCGACCTATTTCTGATATCCTTGTGCAGCAGCAAAATCAAACAGCTGAGAAAATATCAATTGTACAGGTTAGTATATTCCGCCTGTTGATATATATCTGTGGAAAACGTAAATGTATCATATTCGGAAATGAGCCCAGAGGATGCAGAAAATACGAAATCCTAATAAGCCTCTAAGTCTGTTTACCCCTTCCATGCTCATGACGAGCTCAGCTCGTCATGCAGTACACTGCTCGCGTGCTCATGACGAGCACAAATGGGATTTAAGGGAGGTCAGCATCCGGGATGAATTGCCTTAGCATTGAAGGTGTTAATATACATTTGTGAAACGCTGAAGAATATCCTGTTTGGCACTGAGTTGGTAATGCTTATCATACTAAGAGAACATTAGAGACACACTTTGACTTTTATACAGAAAAGATCAGGACCTGCCCCGAGCTTTGGTTCTCCACCCTCTGGAACATCTTGGTTGTGCTGATGCACTCATTTCAGAACCTATTGAGGCTAAGTCTTGAACATTGACATAGCAAAAACTGGTCCAGGCTATTCTCTTCACGCTATTCACACATCTGTTCTCTAATTATTAGTGCTTCATTTGAGTTGGCGGGGGCCGCTGACACTCATTTTTTGGGGACCAGCACTTATTTTTCTTCATCAGAAATTCACTGAGAAAAAAAGGAAAAAACATAAAGCAGAAAATCAAAGGAAGAGAAAAATGGAAATACCATCGCTAAAAAAGAAAGCAGGAACCGGCAAGTGTAAGAAAGGGCCAGGGAGTGCCCGGTAATGAATTAAAAGGCATAAAGTAGATTTAGGACTGTGCAGCCTTAATACTCTTCATGCCAACCTTTAATTTACCGACCACCAGCTTCTGAGCAGTTTTAGGCACTGGGCCTTATCAATTCTTTATTCCTCCTGCTCCTTTAGTCCAGTCCACTACTCAGACACTTATCCTTGTTATCACCACTTCAGCACTCATTATATAAAAGTATTGAAAACATTTTCCGAGATGACGGCTGCCATTCACAAGAAAACTATTACTAGCTACCCAAGAAAACTATTACTAGTTACCCTGCTGCCAGGCACCAGGTCACCAAAACCTACAAGGGTGGCTGGCAAATCCCCTCACAGGATTACATAAGCATAGGGCTACTTGGGCTATAATTGGGCTAAACCCTAAAAAAGCCCAAAACCACAAAAGGGCCAATCCGGCCAGCCCAAACCCCTCCCATAGTACCCGGGGGACAGAACTCGCTACGTTCGGCTGCCCCCACAAACCCCCCATCTCGGACAAAAAAATCTGCGTTACAGTGATCTGTGGTGGACCTCAAACAAAAAATGGATGCAAGGAAATAAACCACCTCAGTATTCTAGGGTTATTCAACTTATTTTGGCTCATTCATGTCAAGGAGGCATGATCTGTGTATAGAATGAGTGGGTTACCCATTATCCAGGTAATATCACAACTTTTTAAAAGCCAATTTAAGGGCTGAACTTTCTATTTCAATGACCGGGTAAAATTGTTCTCTAGGAAAAGTTTTCTGACGATGAATAGGACAGGGACTTCAAGACCTTCATTATTATACTGAGAAAAGGACTGAGCCTATCCCCATGTATGAGGCATCGGTCTAAAAAAGGAAGATTTTAATAACATTTTTAGACGCTGAGACTGGACTCAAAGTGATGGCCTGCTTCAGTTCCTTAAAGGCTTCTATGACTGAAGTGGAGGGTGGTTGGAGGTCCTCATTGGTCACTCCTTTTTTTAGCACATTGATTAGGGGGTCTGCTATTTCAGAATAATGGGGTATAAACCTATAGTATTCAAGAGGACCAAAAAAGACCCTGACTTCCCATTTAATATGTGAAAAAGGAGTTGTTGGTAATGACTTTCACATTTTAATTCTGGGGTTTAATGAGACCATTACCTAAGACATACTCCAAATACCTCACTTTATCCTACTCTTTTTTGCGTTGATATGCAAGTCAGCTTTTCCCAGTTCTTGAAGGACTGCGTGAAGGTGGTTAACATGGTCTTCCAAAGTATTGCTGAAGATGACGATGTCAGGCAGATATGCAGAGGAGTAAGCTTGATGGTTCTTTAATTCTTGGTTTATTAACTAATAAAATGTAGGGGGTTCAGTGAAGGGCAAGACAGTACATTGAAATAAGCTGTATAGTATAGAAAAGGCTGTCTTTTCTTGGTCCTCTTTTTTAAGGGGTACTTGCCAGTATGCCTTGGTAAGGTCAATGATAGTAATATAACATGTTTTTCTTAGTTTCTCTTATCAGCTCATCAATCCTGGGGAGGGAAGACCAATCAAATTTGGATACCTCTATTTATAGTGCCATCTGGCCAAGGGACCAATACTCTAGGGGATGACCAATTATTTTGTGACGGTTATATTACCCCCATCTGCAATATTTGTTCAACTTCTTTCTGGATTTCCTGTCTTCTAGCAGCAGGTATCTGATACGGTTTTTATGTTTTATGAAAAATCCCACTTGTTTGGGGATGGCTTGCTCTGCTAATTGTGTTCTTCTTGGGAGATCAGAAAACAAAGAGGAAATAGGCTATAGTGTTTTTAACAGCCCACTCTGCAGTTATTCTTTCAAGAACTCATTGTAGGGAAGCTGCCATAGAGTCCTAGGTGGGCTCTCCACTGCAGTTGCGGCTTGTACTTTTCGGGTAAGAGGTCCCAACCATTTCTTCAATAGATTGACATGATAATTCTGCTCTTTGTTAGGGGATATATGTAAATGATAGGAAACTTAGACCTCATTTTCTAAAACCAAGAAATATAAGAGTCCCCCTCAGCACACATAAAGAATAATAGCGGAATGAGAGAGTAGTTAGTTCCAGCTGCCTGGGAGGAACTGAAGAGAAAAAGGAGGGACAAAGAGGCAGTACTGACCACTAGCAAGCAATTATTTTTAAAAGACACTGAAAAAACTAATTAAAAGCAGGGGGATGGCTTTAAGCCAACATGAGAAAATACAACAGGTCTCAAACGCTCGACCTAGAAAGAGTCTTCAAAGTATCTCCATGTAGGCCTCTTTCGTTTTCTAGATCTTATCCTGTAAGTCTCTTCATCAATCCGTAAATGGTCCCATATGAATTTCTTTATTTCCTTGTATAGGGTATCTCCCTGGGCATTTATTATTTTGTATGCTGCCTGGGCTTCTGTAGTCAGAAGACGGAGGAGAAAAAAAGAGCACTTTTCCCTAGGCCAACTATAAGCCTTAGCAGCTCTTTTGAAGTATAACAATAAAGCATCTGGGTCTTCGCCCACAATATGCTTTTGTAAGTATAATGTGGAAGTAGAACCAAGCCAGAAGTCAATTGAAACTGATCTTTATTCAAATGGTCCAACTGTGACTAAACCGCATTCCAGAATATCTCTTTGTCCGCTTTGGTCGAGGACATTTGCCTCTCTAATACCCATTCTAATTTTCTCTGCCATTGTACTAATTGCTGTACCACTGTATCAATTATGTAACAATGGAAGGTTGTCTGCTTTCTTAACCATGGGTTGGTTGGCATGCGATTGACAACACAAGATAGTTGGGTTTTGGAAGTAGGTATTTATTTGGACAGTTATTTTAACCTTGGTGAAACTCTCAAGTCTTCTGTTTTCTGTTTTCCTTCCTTCTAGAATGGCCGGAAGTCTGGTCCACCGGCCCCCTCAAAACAAGGAAACAAGTCACAGGTAAGTCTCTTATACTTTTACCCAGAGTAAGGTTAATACAGTTGCCCTCATATTTCTCTGGATATACCGTCTCTTGTGGGGTTAGTGAGGTGTGAGGGGTTTGATTTCTCTATAGTCGTGGAAGCCAAATAAAAGATAGTGCCCAAATGAGAGTAAAAAAAAAGAGAAACAAAAATGGAATAGAAGGAATCCTCTTCTTTTAACATGCACCTGGTCTTTCTTACAAACTGTGTGGTCCTTTTAGTCTTTTATGGATCAGCTCAATTTCCAACCAGGTTGAGTGAGTAAGAGGGGTGGTTAAAGGTAGTGCTCCAGACTGGGATAAATCACCAGCTCCTTTTAGGCTCAGAAGAGATTTCCAATCTTAACCGTGGATTAGCAGTTTTAGGACAAGTGTAGGAGTTTCATGTAGCATGTGAAACCGGATAAAAGATTAAATAAAAACCTACCTGTAATTTATGACACTCCATCTCCCTCCTCCGTTGATAATGAATTTCTAATGTTGGCATTATCTTAGGCACCAATTAGACCCTTGTGTGGCCGCTCCATCCACTTGTACTGGAATACAACCGTTCACGATCCTGGGTGAGCCACGCTCCTCCTGGTGCGTGGCTGTGTGAAGCATCCTGCCAGTGTCCCTCCTACCATTAAGAGATTCCCCCCATCAGCGTCTTCATTCCCCTGGGGTCCGTACAGCTTGTCCACTCTCAGGTGTTCTCCCATTGTAGTGTAGTCCTCAGCATCCACACCCTTTTGGTCTCTAGGTACTCGATTTAAAGGGCCTTGGGTAAGCAGTATCGGTGAAAGACTTATCCACTTCCCGTCTTGTTCTAGTAATCAAGATAGGATTTCTTGTTGTCCCTTCAAATGATGCCTGACGTTTTCCTTCCTCTATTTCTGTGATATCCTTGAAGGCCTGAAAAAATAAAAGGGTTTTGTGATTTGGTTTTTCAGGGGGAGCGCCGGGCACGGGCCAGGACACGTCAACCGGTAAGTCCTTAGTGTTCAGCCCTTAACCCCCTCCATTCTGACACTACTGTAGAGTATATTTGCATCCACTGTACTGGTGTACAGTGGAGTACTATAGACTGGAGTGTTGTACAGTGTAGGAGCATGTATTGGAATATCGTACATTGAAATAGCATACAGTTGAGTGGCACACAGTAGACTCAGGTACAGTGAAGTGGCGAAAAGTGGAATAGCGTGCACTGGAGTGGGATACAGTGGAGTACCATAAGGTGGATTGGCGTACAGTTTAGTTCTGTACAGTGGGCTTACGTAAAGTACGTAAAATGGCGAATCTCCAAACAGGGGTATAACTGAGCTCCAGTCCCTCCGTCTCTCAGGCTCCAAGGCTGCAGTAGGCCCGTCACTACTCCAGGCCCTACATGTAGGCGTACACTCCCCCATTCTCCCTGTTGAGGCCTGCAGATGGGGGAGACTCGCACAAACCAGCCGAGCAGAGCTTGCTCTGTCACTGTCCTCTCACCGCCAGTACACATAGTCCCTAAAGCTCTTAACTGATGAAGAGGGTGTCCCCTTCAGGGAGCTGTGATAGCCCCCAGGCCTCATATGTGGCTTCTGCAGGTGTGCTAGCTCTAGGCCAGATTCAGGCCTCCTCCGTCCGCAGCTCCGGCCCAGCCGCCACCGCACTCCGGCTAACAGACTCCTCCCGTGCTCCTGCTCTGATGACGAGCGCCAGCTGACCCCACTGGCCGAAGCCCTGCCAGTCGGAGGCCCCACTGTGCACCCGCCTCAGGGCAGCCCTGCGCCTACCGGATACCCAGCTGCGTGTGGCTCGCCAGGTCCCTTCACCTCCCAAGGATCTGGCCGCTCGCCTCCGTTCCTTCCGCGGCACACTCTGCACCAACTCACTAGCGGCACCTCTCACCTTCACCGCCAGCCCGAAAAGCCGCTACCACCTCGCTGTCGGGGACACATGATTCTGCCGTCCTCACCAACACAGTCCAGGCCCGGCTGCGATTTTCACCTCTGTGGCCACGTGGATTCCTCTCTCGCCCTCCCACTGGTCACTCAGCTCCACCGGAGCGGTATCGGCAGGACTTAGAGTCCAGGAGCAAACTTCCCCTCAATACCAAGCTGTTGGCTGGAGGCAGCGCTGGTCCTGGCCAAGTCGGGTGCCTGGGAGCAGGGAGACGATGTGGAGCACGTCTTACCAGCTTTCCATCTTGGCCACGCCCCCAGCCATATAGTTTTAATCACAATTGTATGGTCAGCGTTTTGTTAACTTATGGGTTAGGGTGTTACATATAATTAGGTATTAAGTTTTATTGTTATTAACTACCTATTACCACTTTGTCAGTTGTAATAGGTTACCTTTTTTGTTTACAAATGTGTAGATATTATCGACCTATGGATTTTTGTGTATTTTCTTCTTTAGTAATGTTGGGCCCATTTGCGGATTATCAGTGAAATTTAACGTACTTGTTCCACCGGTTTATTGTGGAAGTTGTAAAAGATTTGTATGGTTTGGTCAAGGGGATCCAATAAAATGAGTGTCCCAAAACGTGCGTAATTACAAATTATTTCACATACACTTTTGTATTTTCCGTTCCGCGGAAACCGCCAGTTACATTTTGTTACAATGTGGCAGGATTACATATTATAGTGCCCACATGAAAGTTTGTGTAGGTAAGGTAAGTAGTGTAACTAATTTATAAGTTTTAGGGTATTTATAGTTAGTGATATCTGTTGTGTTTTTTAGTGAAATATGGAGGTATTGCGAGAGAGTACCACAGTCCATTATGATTACAAGTCATTAGCTGTTTGTGTAATCTTTGCCTTTAGAAAAGTTAAACGCAGCTATGTTTTTGGGTACACTTTGCCCATTTTCTTTGTTACGCCTTCAGATGTAGGTAAGTATTCTTGGGGTGGTATTTTTGCCCTAACTGTTACCACTTTAGTGTAAAATATTCAAATATTTCTATATATTTTAAAAGAAACAGAGAGCACGGTGGTACCGTGGTACCCTAAAAACATTTTGTAAGGTTAACATTTTTTTTTCTATAAATGTTTATAGCAATGTACTCTAAGCTGTGTTTTTCTGTAAAGTAGCAGGGTAATTTTTATTAATTAGCGCGCTACTCCACACACAATTTTACACTTTTTTTAATGTATTTAAATATGCAAAAAAAATAAAATACACTTTAGCACATTGTATTTATAAAATATAGGGCTAGATGTAGGTAATTCTAATTTACCGACTCATAAATACCGATTTTTACCGATTCGGTATTTATGAATCGGTAAATTAGAAGGAGGCAGATGTAGGTAAATCAAAAATCTGATTTACCGAATCTGTAACATTCGGTATTTACTGATTCGGTAAATACTGAATCGGTATTGCCCATTGATTCCTATGGGCCTTGAAGCCCATGGGAATCAATGGGCAATACCGATTCGGTATTTACCGAATCGGTAAATATCGAATCCTGCAAGGGTGCAGGGGGTGTAACTTTGACACCCTCTAGCACCCCAAGTACAGGCTTGTGTGCCATGTGGCACACTGACATGCCCTAAGGGCATGTCTGTGTGTCACATTGCACAGGTGTGCATGCACAGATGTGCATGCACACCTGAATTCGGTATTTTACCACCCAATAGGATTGGGTGGTAAAATACCGACTCTTAAGGGCCTGTGGCACTCTTAGGAGTGCCACCTACATATGGTTTTACCGAATCGGTAAATATACAGATTCGGTATTTTACCGATTCTGTAAATTTACCGATTCTGTAAATTTACAGAATCGGTAAAATATAGGCCCCCTACATATGAAAACCCTAATACCGGTCGGTAACGGACAAATTCGGCCGTTACCGACCGGTATTAGGGCTCCTACATCTGGCCCATAGTGTCTTATTATTTGCAATTTTTTTTAAATATTTTTTTACGGTACTTCGGTACTTCCGATTAAAGAAAATGTATATATTTAAACTTATACATATTTTTCTCTACCTATTACCCCTTTCCTAAAGTGGTAATAGGTATGGAAAAATACCAAACCTAATACTTACCTACATTGAATGGTGTAATGCAGAGCACAGGGAAACTTGAACTGAAAACAACATGGCTGCCATCAACTTTTGTAAAGGCAGTCATTAGCCAAACAGCTAATGACCTGTTATCGCTATATACCTGGAGAGTACTGCGGTACTACCGTGGCCACAGGTATAGCTAAATTTAAAACACTTACAACTTAACAAATACTTACCCTACTTACCTCCAGTACTCACAATATCATCTGAATACCATACGATATAATCCTTCCAAATGTTGTGAAAATAAGATTGACAGTTTTCCTGCTACGTGAAATATAAACGTACATGTAAAATGCATTGGATTTTACAACCATTTTGGAATCCCCATTTTTCTTTGCACCCCCTTGATGAAACACAATGAAAGCTTCAGGACTTCCAGAATAACACGGGGCAGTAGTTCTGCAAAGTTTCACGGATGTCCGTCAAACGGATGCAAAGAGATTAAGGGACAGAAATCTCTATCTCCAGTCACCCTAACTATAACTACAGAATGGCTACTGCTACTGTGTAAAACCTTAACTAGGGGTACCTCTGTCTGTAACAACAACCAATCAGTGTTGATGGGACATGTCTACTGTTGCTGATTGTTAGAGAAGAAATAGTTGACAAAAATAGCTTTTTTTGCATTTGGTGGTCTCTTTAATGTTTTCAACAAGTTTTAGAACTATCTAATGTTTCCCTTTTTACCTAAAAATTAGAATAACAAATTATTTTCAAAACAAGTGTGGAATTAGCATTCACTTTTATTGTTAATAAAAGGATAAGTTTCCATAATATGCAATGCTGTATTAGTGTTCCACAAATGCAGTATAATACACTTACAACATGCTCAGCACTGATTAAATATGGACCTGACTTTGCGGAAATGAGAGCACCACCACACTTGATTAGGTCATAGCGACTAAAATTGCACCTGAGAAACTTTTATTAGTTTGCATAGTTTTGTCTTTCACTGAGAACACTTTCTGCCTTTTTTTTTACCATTAGAGTTTGCCTCCAACTGCAGTTGATAGTGAAATGGCGATGAGACGCATGATAAGCAGTTCCTCCTCTAAGATACTGCTTATATACAAAATAAATGAAACAATGTTTCTCAGTTCAGTGAAGGTTAAGTGCAGTTGCAGCCGGCACAGTTAAGTGCAATGGATCGGGGTAGGGCGCATGGGGGGGAAGTCGACAGAATGGGTATTATTTATTTATTTAATTATACATATACCGTAGTCTGTCAACTCCGCCCCCGCACACCTTGCTTGCACCCACTCAGCCCCACCTCATTTACCAGTGCCTGTTGCTGCTGGTTAAGTGGACTAGCGAGGATTTTCTAAAACCTGAGTTCAACAACAATATTGCTCATCTTGTTACGTTTTGCCACCAGAAAGTCCAATCAATGTCATCCGTGTTAATTTTTGCCGGCTACAATGTTCAAAGACTCTAATTCCTTTAGCCTCATATAACATACTTTATCGCCAGTTTGTATATGATAGTAATGTAAACTTTTCCCAGAATGTCATGGCTTGTTTCTGACGTGCTATTTTTAAAGACTATTTGTATGCCAAAACAAATCTTTAAGTGCTCATACATTTATCAATATCCCATCAGTGAGATTAATTCCTCGTTGTGGTATTGACATACCCAATCTCTTAAATGTATTGCATAGCCTTCACTCATGCCTCTATCACCAATGAAAAATAGTTTAAAAACATAAACAGAAAGTTGCACTGTTATAATGGATGTGTAATGCCGCTCACGAATAGACAGCTTGTACGTAAACATGATACAATATGTTAACATCGCTGGCTGTATACTGCCTGTAAGATCCTAAAAATGTACATGTATGTCTTTTGTCCTCAAAGTTTTAATAAAAACAAGTTAAAAAAAACAATGAGAAAGAGGTCAAGGGCCTCAAACACCCTGTAATTAACACAGATAAAACTGATCGATTTGTAAAATCAATGTGTAATATGAGGAGTATGCATTATTGTGTCTTTTTGTAAATGTTACGGGATTTTTATTTTATTTACTCCAGCGACCTATTTCTGATGTCCTTGTGCAGAAGCAAAATCCAACAGCTAAGAAAACATCAACTGAACAGGTTAGTATATTCCGACTGTTGATATATATCTGTGGAAAATGTAAATGTATCATATTCGGAAGTGAGTCACTCATGCTTATCACACAAAGAGAAAGCCAGAGAAAAGTCGGAGAAAGACCTGGGCCCCATGTTAGATTCTTTATCGTCTGTACCTTCCATGTTTGCTAATGCACACATTTCAGAGCACACAGAGACTTACGTCTTGTGTAGTGACTCTGGTACATAGTAAAAACAATACCAGACTATTTCCCTTTGTCTGTATTTATACTTGATTTCAGGTAAGTACTTTCAGGGTATTTCTCCACAGAAACCAGAACCTTGCAGGTTCGCGAAAGTGATTATACAGAACGAGTTCATATCTGAGTTGAAAACCTTCAGACCCATTTAGAGAGTCATGAAAAATAAGTAACAGCACCATAAATTGGAGATAGGAACCCCACATATGGAAAAGCAAACACTACTTGGCAAGATGGTGGCTTAGCGAGTGCCAAATCCACTCACCTCCACACCGCTCAACGACTGGATACACCCATCCCGGCTATGGACCGTCGCTGCTCGAGAGAATCCTCACTGAGGAGCTAGAGACGACCAGCAGGACCGGCAGGAGTGCGTAAAGCCGGCAAGATCTTAGAGGCGAGGCAACAGAATCTCCCGGTACGGGATGCGAGAGACAATCATTTTTTCCTGGATCTGGCAGGCTTCCCGGCTGAGTGGAGATCGGCACCGGCCCGGTATCCGTGCACGCTGGCGATCCATCACTCGAATTCTGCTAGCAGGAAAACAGGAAAGCCCGGCAGAACTGACGATGGCTGCACGAGGAGGACGCGGCAGAGTGCGGACACACACACTCAGTGGGGCTCGCAAGGGGAGTGACCCAAAGATGGAATCAGAGGCCATGACAGAGAGCTACCGAAATGACACCCGCACTGCCAGAGGCGCCAAAGTGGAAAAGGGGAAAGAGAAGCCAGACCCCCCCAGAGCAACAAAAAGAACGGCCTAAGAGGTATGTCGCAAATTGGACTGGGGGGACAGAAGGAGAAAAAACAGTTGGTAATTTCAAACATGTTTCCCTCTCGGGAAGGTATCAAGGGATTGGGACACTCAGGGCTCTTACAAGCGGAAGATTCCGGGGCCATACAAGAGACTATACATGAGACTGTTCCGTCAGAGAGCCCCCTTTGCTCCCCTCTTGATCAATTCCTGGGGACATAGTGGAATGGAGGCCTTCATGGGGGTCCTGCACTGACCAAACCATAATAGGGAGCCCCGAGATCTCCCCTGCAAACCAGCAAAATGTGGCAGGCACTAACCTTGACGATTGCCCTGAAAAGAATAACCACATGGATTCTGAAGCAGGGACCAATGAAACCGCAATGAGCATAAAGTAAGTAATTACAGAAGCTGAGGTCGCGATCCCCCCAAAAATGACTAATGAGGCAGGGTATCTCTCCCCAGACTCTATGGACAACTTCTACTCACTAAATGAGGACCCCGCTGAGTCGAACTCCGGGCTCTCTAGTGACAGTGGAGAGAGCGAAGGTGGCTTCCACGAGGACAAAAGAGCTCAGAAAAGACTGAAATGAGGGACAGACTCGAAGACAAAGCCAAGAGAAATATAGACAAAGAGAAGGAACAGCGTTGGGACTACTCGGCCACACAACTACTAGGTCCTGGCAGGTCTGGTGCAGAAGCAATAACACCCAAAGGGCTTCAACCCAGCCAGGGAGAGCAAAAAAGACCACCCGGCGAGACTCCTGAGCCATCACTATCAATGACTTTTCAATCTTTAAATATCTTCCAGGAAGAAATTAAAAACGAAAATCGCAAGGCGCGACTGGCCTAAAAAAAAACTTCAAGGTACCATGTGTAAAATAGGAAAAACCTGCACAGAAATAGCAGACAGATTGGGCATGGTTGACAAGCGCACAGAGGTCCTGGAAAAAACAGTGAAAGCACTAAAAGACCAATCTTTGTCTCAAGATTCTACTCTCAAGGATGTCATGTGGAAGCTGGAGTAGGCCGAGAATCATCAGCGGAGGAATAACCTAAGACTGCTGGGAATTCCTGAGAATGTCGAGGGTAGTGATGTAAGAGAATTCACCATCAAACTCTTGAAAAATTCCCTGCCAGAGTTGGCACGTGGGACTGGGATGAGGAGGTTCAGCGAGCACACCGATTTCCCTTATCAATGCCCAAAAGACAAACAAATGCACAAAGGTACCCTCGGGTGATCCTAATCTACTTTGGGAACTTTTTACTCCGGCAAGCCGTTTATGATCTGGCCAGACCTAACATGAAAAGGAAAGGGGAGAACTTTATGTACTTTGCCAAACCAGACTATGCACAAGCCACAGTAGAAAAAAGATGGAGACTCAGACAACTTATAACTAGGCATGGGCGTAAAATCCGTTCCGCTCGCGGATTTTGCGGATTTTCGGTAAATCCGCAATTCGCGAACTCTCGCGGATTTACCGAAAATCCGCAAATCCGCGCGCGGCGGATTTTTTGCTTGTGTTCGCACTGCTCGCGTGCGCGTAAGTAAGTTCGCACGCGATTTCTCTCGCGAACTGGTGCGAACTTGTATTCGCAAGGCGCTCATTCCGCGAGACTACACATAGCGGGCGGAACTGGCGACCCGACAGGTAAGTTTGCAATTTGCGAAATTGTACGAAACCTTCGCGAACTTGCAGAAACCCGTGCGAACACAAAAAAAATCCGCAAAATCCACGAGAATTCACAGATTTTGCGGATTTTCGCAATCCACAAATCCGCAAATTCGCGGATTGCGAATCCGCAAAATCCGCCCATGCCTACTTATAACCCCCTTCCAAAAACCGGAACCTCAGCTTTCTTGCAAAACCCAGCCAAACTAAAGATTATCTACCAAGGGCGAAACTTCTTCTTCAGCTCAGAAATACGAGCACAGAAACGGCTCGATGAGATTATGGCGGGGGAGAAGAGGCCCATCTAGGCTCGATAAAGTTAATATATTCAGACTATAAAAACCTGGGGGGAGGGTGTGTTTGTGGCTCACCGTAAAAATACTGTCATAACAACAACAACATAAAAAAGAGAATGAAAAGAGTGCAATAGCAGAGAGGGGTGAAAGGGAAAAAAAGGATCATGGGTCCGGTTGTTCGAGCACTATATAAGAGGTAGTCACAGGGTGTGAATGTCGTGGTGGTGGGAGGTGGGGGAGGGGCGATGCAGACACTATCATACAGGCTCAGGATTGAGCCTGACTGCCACATGAGGGGATGGGGGGCGGAGGGGGGAGCACACAGGCACCAGGTGAAACTGGAAATCATAGTCAGATGAAGGCAGAACTTTAAGAAAATGGCACAGCAATGGTTTAGATTTTCAGATGGGAATCAAAGCTATAGGATTACATTTGGTTTAAGGATGAATCAGAACTACGCAGTTAATGGCTAAACTAAGGGTTTTGTCGGTTAATATTTGTGGCCTTAACCACCTGAAAAAGAGACAGAGGGTGGCAGTCGGTCTCAGGGCAATGGGTCCTAACATCATATGTATCCAAGAGACACACGTGGAAGGGTCGCAGCAACAACTTTTGGAAAACCTTGGATACAGGCTGATCATATCCACAACGCAGGCAACCAAGACAGGGGGGGTAGCCATTCTGGCTAGATCTGCAGCTGACAAATTAGGGCGGTTGGCAATCCAGAGTGCCAGTATGGTCAGGGAAAGAAAGCCACTATATGCTCCAATATGGGACGATAACCGATGATACAGAGTTACTGGGATTTATATCAAACAAACTGGCACACTGGCCCCCCCCCTTTATTGTGTGTGGCGACTTTAACCTGTATTTACTCTCTGACTGACGGTTGGGGTCTGATTTCACGTATAAAGGAAGGAAACCCAGAGTATTCAGAATACTCCAAGAACTATGCCCCCCACATGGGCTAGGGGACTGCTGGCAGGCAAAACACCCCAACAATCCTGGATTTACGTTCTTTTCCCACCCACACTCTAAATTGGCCAGGCTGGATTATATGTTCATTTCTCATACTATTTTATCAAAATGCCTAATAGACAGACTACGTCGGGGCTTATCAGACCACAATCCACTGATTTTAACCATCGACATTGAAGGGCCGCAATATAATCATATTAACTGGACATTTGAGAGGGCCTTACTCTTAAACGAAAAATATTGTCAATGTATAAATAGGTGGATACCGTAGTTCCTTGAGAATAATATGGGTAGCGCACCTATCGAAGTAATTTGGCAAAACTAAAAATGAAAACATTACAGGGAAAGCTGGTAGAAGCAGAGGAAGATCTCATGAGGGCTGTACAAGAGGGGCAGAATATCGAAGAGGCACTGGGAATAGTGGCTATCGCAAGAAAAAAAGTGGTAGATATATTCACAGAAAAAGCGGTCGATAAGGCCACAGTGAATAGGGAAAAAATATATGAACTAAGTGAGCAAGTAGGGCATCACCTTGCGGTTCGAGTGAGACAACAAAATATGGCAAACACGATTAAAGAAAAAACTATCCCAAAAAAGGACTCAAACAAGACCCCGTAGAGATAAGAACAGCGTTTCAAAATTACTACCAAGACCTATACAAGGAATCTAATAAATATCAAGATAAGATTGAAGAGTATTTAGACCAGACTATAGTATCTCGTCTCTCAGAGGAAGATCAAGAAAGCTTAGCAATAACACTGCAGTGGGTAGAAATATTGTTATCAATTACCAACTTAGCCCCCGGAAAAGTAGCTGGGTTGGATGGGATACCGGTCAAATTTTACTTCAAATTTCATAAACCTTTGAAGGCAATCCTAACAGCGCTAATAACACATATTTTCTTAGATGGGCAGTGTTAGACCTGACTGCTTCTGGGGACACTCTAACCATTATTATTTATTTTTGTCCCCCTTAGCCTCCCAGAGTTTCTATTTTTATTTTTACATATGTCCATCAGGAATTTTTTAATGCTGTCAGGGGGCTAGGTGTTCCTTGGCGATGACGCCATTTTTCCCTCATAACCTGTGAGGCCTAGTCAGCCCCCTTGAAAATCTAGGGAACTCCAGAAACCTAAAATGGTGTCCACCAACTGCCATAACGGACACTACTGGAGGACAGGTCCATAGGATAACATTAGGGAACTTTCTAGAATTGACTAGAGACTTCTGCAGGTCTCAGGCCACCCTATATAAGGCCAGTGACCAGCAGCCATTTTGTGCTGACCCAAGAGTGGAGGAGTGAGGCAGTGGTGAGAGGAGGTGGACACACTGAGAGCAGCTAGTTTGTCTCTGAGGCTGACAGTTTCTTCAGAGGGTTGTTCCCCCTTCAACCTTTGACCAATCCCTCTCAAAACATCAACTGCTGATAAGGAAATTAAGCTACTTGAGAAGGAAGACCCTTCTAAATCGGAGCCCCGGTGAACCCTCTCAGAACATTCTTAACAGAGGGGTTCCCTGACTTCCCATACCCAGCGCTGCGCTTACCAGTGTTGTAGAGCAGCTGTGGTGAAGGCGGGTGTCTGTGGCACCCTAGCAACCTGAAGAGCGAGGGCGCCGTGTGTGCACATCCTTCCTGAGAAGCCGGAGTGGGAAGTGACTGAGGAGGAGCAGCGGCGCTGCTACGATCGGCTGTGGGACCCCGGGGGCACCGGCCGCGTCAATCGGAGAAGGAAGCGCTACCGCGCATGTCTTGAGCGCGAACGCTTCTGTGGAGGCAGGAGGGGCCTAGGGTCGGGCAGGCCCAGAAGAGCAGCGTCCTTCCTTTGAGCGAGTGCGGAGGCGGGAGAAGAGCGAGCGCTTCCGCGCATGCCCCGCGGAGAAGTGCCATCTGAGGAAAAGCCATCGCGACAGCAGAGGAGCGCCGCGTCGGAGCTCCAGGAGATCGACCCCTCTCAGAGGAGGCAGAAGCGTCACAGCGGACGTTGCGGAAGGGAGCCTTGGGGCCGGGAAAGCCTTCCCTGTCCTCCCCCAACAGCCGTCTGCTGCCAGGCTCCATCGCGTGTAGAGGACACACCCGCGACACGCCTACAAACCTTCAAGTAAGCCGGGTAGTGTGGGAGCGGGAGGCGGCAGCACCGAGTGAAGGAAGCAGGACAGTGGGGCTACGACCCACGCAAGTGACTGAACAGTCCAGGGAAGCCTGACTTCAGGAAGCGGGCTAGTGACTGCCTAATCCAAATTAAAGTACCCAATAATTGGCCCAGAGAAGAGAGGTGAAAGCTGTGCAGGGAACCACAGGGTTCCTGGGTAAAAACCCTTACAGAATTTTGGTAACAGAGGGAGTAGATCCTCTACCAGATAGGTGTGCCTGTAAATTAGCTAGAGGGGAGCCTTGCTAATACTATTGTGTCTTCCCTTTTAGTTACATAACTGGTGGGTTATGCTGTGAAGATCTACAACCAGGTCACTCTGTTGAGTTGAGCAGTTACTTAAGAGCTGTGGGGTAATGTACTTGCTAATGAGTATTTAAAAACGTATTGAAATGTCAGACTGCCTTTTCCTTTCTGTAAATTTATAGTGGTGAAGTATATTGTGACCTGAATAGCCATTGACCCCAACTGTACCCTTGATTCTTAAAATCTGACCAGGAAAAATATTGAAGTGTGATCTGAATTTCATGAACAAGGTGTAACTTGATTGTGTTTTATACCTGTCTAAAAGTATAACAAGAAAAGCATATTATTTTTATAAAAGGTAACGGTATTTTTCCAAACAGTGGTGTTGTGTTTTTATTTTAGTGGTTCAGCGCTGAGTTACTGTGAGTGAGACTTGTAAGTACTTAACCAACGCCTTGAGTTAGCTGTAGCCACTACTATGCCAAGCTACCTTATGTAGACTTGGGTAATCTAGGTCCAACAGGCAGCCACCGGGTTCATGGGCCCGGGCAAAAATTATTGTATTTCCCCCAAAAAAACAAAGACCCAGCAGAGTTGGGATCCTACTGCCTGATCACATTGATAAACTGTGATTCCAAAATGTATTCAAAACTATTGGCTACCAGATTGGCGCAAGTTATGCACACATTTATTTATTTATTTATTTGATTTATATAGCGCGTAATCACCCCGGGGTCTCTAAGCGCTTTACCAGGTATATACCAATCAAATTCTACAGCCGATCATCAAATTACAGCACACCTCATGCTTGCTGGAAAAGCACTGTTTTTAGTTTTTTTCGAAAAGGCAACAAGTTGGATTCTTTGCGCAGTTCGGTTGGTAAACTATTCCAGACAGCTGGAAAGATGTTAGAAAAAGCACGACCACCCAGGGTGGATAATCTGAAACGCGGTTGAGTTAGCAGGGTAGCATCTGAAGAACGCAGCCCTCTACCAGGTTTGTATAGGGCCAAACGGGCTTTAATGTAGCTTGGCGCCTTTCCATACAGGACTTTGTGCGTAATGCAAAGCCCTTTGAACAAAACCCTCTGTTTGACCGGTAACCAGTGGAGTTCACGCAATAGAGGAGAAGCATGCGTTCTCCGAGGTTTATTGAAAATCAATCTTGCAGCATCGTTCATAACAATTTGCAGACGGTTCAGATGTTTTTGAGGGAGCCCTGCATATATTGAGTTGCCATAGTCCATCCTGGCTAGGATCATGGCAGAAACAGCGCGTCTTAGGGTGGCAAAGGACAAGAGTGAGGAAATTTTCCTTAGTTGTCGAAGGAGGCCTACACACGTGCCCACCACCCCCGAGACTTGCTTTTGCATCGTCAGACTCCCATCCAAGGAAATGCCCAGGCTTTTCACTACTGCTGCAGGTTCTGGAGGCGCTCCTAGTTCTAATGGCCAGAACTGATCGTTCCAGGGGTTGCCCATGATGGTAATTGGCAACACCTCGGTCTTGTCTGGATTGATTTTCAAAGAGTTCAGAGACATCCAATTAGCTGTGTATCTTCTGCATTCTTGCGTGTGCACCCGGACAATCCTCCATTTGGATGATAATTTGGGTGTCGTCAGCATAGTTGTAGATTTGACAGTCCATCTGGTTAAGAGCCGAAATCAGGGGTTGTAAATAAACATTAAATAGAAGAGGGGAAAGGGCTGAGCCCTGTGGTACACCACAGGTAATCGGCACTGTGGTTGAGGATAAGTCCGCCAGTTGAACTCTCTGAGTTCTCCCTTGGAGAAAAGAGGAGAGCCAGACAAGTGCTGTGCCCTGGATGCCTAAGTCCCTCAACCGCAGCAACAATTGACTATGACAAACGGTGTCAAAAGCCGCGGAGAGGTCTAATAGCACCAGGACACCAGGGAGTTTCTTGTCAGCTCTATTCCTTAACTCATCCAGGATGGATAGCATCACTAACTCCGTGCTATGATGCTCACGGAACCCAGCCTGGTTTTGCTTGAGTAAGACATTTTTCTCCAGATGGTCCGAGAGATACGTAAGGACATGCTGCTCCAGAACTTTGGCCAAGAATGGTAACTGAGAAATAGGCCTAAAGTTCTTTAGATTCTTAACGTCCGCCCCAGTTTTTTTCAGCAGGGGGATCAACCCTGCCTCCTTAAAGGAGGATGGAACCAATCCTATTTGTAGAGAGTTATTGAGGAGAGTCAAAACATCTTCCTCAATACCTGGCATGGCTAACTTAAAGACCTCCGGGGGACAAGGGTCGGCCCGGGAGCCAGATTTAACCCGCCCCACAAGATTTGACAGTCTGTCCGTCGTTATCAAGGGCAGAGTGACCAAGGGGTTATCAACTGGACGAATGACTGGGACAGTCTGTAGAGGACAGTCCAAAATTGGGGTAGCAGCAATTTCTGATAAGAGGTCTTTATTCTTAGTGGAGAAATAGTCCTGAAATTTTTGGCAGTCTTCTTGCTTAAACTCAGGACTCTGCTCCTTATTTTTCCTGAGTTCCGTAAGGACCTTAAAAATTTCTTTCTGTGGGTCCGAAGCTCTAGAAATCCTGTCCTCATAGAACTCAGCTTTCCTTACCAAAATAGCATGCTTATAGGAAGCGAGCTCCTGTATGTAAAGACTCCTTGCGTTGAGGCTGTAGTCCTTCCGCCATGCTCTCTCAGATTTACGTAGAGCCCTCTTTTTTCCCTAAGGAATTCATTGTACCACGGGGCCCCAGCTCCTCTATCTACCATCTTCATCCTTCGAGCTGGTGCCACGAGATCCACTACCCTTTTCAGTTTATCTGTTAAGTCATTACAGATAATTTCTGGATTATCTTCCATCTTATTTATCTTATTTATATCACCGCGCCAACATGGCTTCATCCCGGGAATGCCCACCACTGACCATGTTCAGAGGGTCATCACACTCTTTGACATGGCAGGAGATCCTATGGCCCTTATATTATTAGACGCTGAGAAGGTGTTCGATAGGGTCTCCTGGCAGTACCTATGGACGGCTATGTCAAAGAGTGGGATCGGAGAGCAATTTATCAAGGCCACCCGTATGTTATACACAAACGTCAAAGCTGTGGTTATGATAAATGGAGAGATGTCTGGGAAAATCAGCGTAACCAGAGGGACAACACAGGGGTTTCCTTGCTCTCCCTTATTATTTGCAATCTTTATTAACCCTTTCATTCTTAGACTAGAATCCAATTTGGCTATTTCACCAATTAAAACCGTAAATGGCGAGACCAAGACCTTAGCCTACGCAGATGACATAGCCATAGTCACAGGGGATCCCGGGGAAGCAATGAAAGCTAAGAAAGAAGAAGCTAGACAATTTGGGGAAATTTCAGGATACAAGCTAAACCAGGGCAAAACCCAGATAGTTGTCAATAGCAAAGTCATCTACCAGGAAGACCGGCTAGTTGAAAGCGTCACGTATTTAGGAGTACATATAACCTCCGATCTAGATAACCTGGTTAAAATTAACATGGAACCACTTATGAAACAAACGGAAAAAACTGCATAGAATACATAATCTACACTTGACTCTGGTGGGTCGATGTAATGCCATTAAAATGTCACATTTTCCTAAATGTTTATACTCTTTTAGGACCATATGTTTAGATTTTGCCCCACAAATATTCAAAGACTTAGACAACTTATTTTCTTGATTTATATTAACCCTGGGCGTAGTAGGCGTAGTGGGGCTACGCGAAGCTACGCGAAGTGGGCGAGTAACTACTCCCACCTACCCCCTTCGCGTAGCCCCACTACGCGACGCCTGCCCCCTCTCCATCATACCTAATTCGGGTTACATAGTCTTAGAAAAGTAAATAAAAAGCACTTACCTTGTCCGCCGCATCCCGGGGCTCCCTCTTCTAATCACGCCGCCGTCTTGGATACCAATGCACATGTGCGGGCATGTGCGAGCGGCCGCTTTTTATTCACTTTTCTAAGACTATGTAACCCAAATTAGGTATGTAGGGGAGGGTGGGAGGGAGGCTGGTGACAGGCAACTTCGCTACGCCCAAGGAATGGGCGTAGTGTTGCCTGCTACGCCTATTTTGCAAAGGGCGAAGTAGGCAACACTACGCCCACTCCGTGGGCGTAGCGAAGTACTTCGCCCAGGGTTAATTTATATGGGGTTACAAAAGGCCACGTAGAGCACTTAGATACATTGCACTCCCAAAAGACAGAGGTGGCCTCGCACTACCCAACCTTAAAGTTTATTGGTGGGCTACGATATTAAAATATAGCAATATATTGCTAAGCCCGAATAGGAACACCTGGCTAGAGGGGGTGATCCCAACACCGCAGCAACTCATCCTAGGCAATGAAGCTAGTGAACATCTTTGGTGATTAACATATAATTGCTACTTCAAAAAAGTGCAGTTTAAAACTCTTAAGGGTGTATACTTGGCATGGAATAACGTACGCAAACTCCTGGGTATCGGGAGATTCTCCTATTATACAGTCCTATCTGGGAAAAACAACCTCCCAGAGACCTTTAACGATACATGTATGAAAAAGTGGCAGAGGGCAGGGATTGCCCGGTGTGGCAACTTTTACTCTACTACAGGGTTTAAGTCATTTGAAGAGCTAAAAGGGAATTCGGGCTAGACCAAAGACACTTCTTTAAGTGTCTACAAATCAAAGACTTCTTATTGAAAAAAGGGGGTGGCTGATCTGAATTTCAAAGAAATCAGATAATTGAAATAATCAGCCAAAGCTTGACAGTTAATATTGGGGTAATCTATGATAACCTGACTTCCGCACTTCCGGATGATATGGAAAAATTTACTGTAAAATGACAAGATAAATTGGAGGTGGCAGAGGGGAAAAGTGAGAGGTCCTATCGAATTATCCCAGTCATGGTTAATGTCGGCTAACCTACAAGCCCAATATTATAAAACCTATTTCCAGCTATATTATACCCCAAATAAGATTGCCAAGTGGGGCACGGGCAGAGGCACGGAATACCCACGTTGTCGGCTGTATGAAGCAGACATTGTACAGATATTCGCCACATGTGACACCTTGGGCACAATTCGTAGGGAAATATCCACCTTTCTATCCGAAATCTTTAAGTCAAGAATTTAAATTATAACGGGAGAAATAGTGCTAGGACTGCACGGAGATATTCGTCCAAAAGGAATGCAAGGGCTTATATTTATTTCTATGGCAGTCTTTAGAATATGCTTGGCTGCAGCCTGGCTAGATCCTAACCTTCCCGCCTTCCAACAATGGCGGTGCGAGACTCCTGGCCACATAAAACCTAGATATGGCTATTTATCGCAGGAAGGGTAGGAGAAAAAAAAAGATGGGACTATTCCTTGATATCATCAACAGAAATTAGTAAGATTAGTATTAGGAAACTTCCCAAGGTCCTCTCGGATCATAACCCATTGGCAATTATATATAAAGGTTTGGGGCCAGTTAGGAGCTCCAGGGTTTGGACATTCAATCGACAGCTTCTGGCTGATGTACATTTTGTTGAACATATGCAGAAATGGGCACGCGAATTCTTTGATGTCAATCGGTACAGCGCATCAAGGAATTCTGTGTGGGATTTATTTAAAGCAGTATTAAGGGGGGAGGTTATTAGTTACTCTGCGCAGTCTAGGAAAAAAGAGCAAGCCACTAAGGTCTGGCTTTTGGGGGAGCTAGGCAAGGCAGAAGAACAACACTGCCAGGATTTAACCCAAGGGAGGGAAGGTAGAGAGAGCCAAATTAACATTTGCCTAATTAAAGCCGAATTACAAAAATACTTTGCAGAAAAGGCGGCAGCAGAATATTGGACACACAGGGGGAGGGTATATGAAACTGGGGAGCAGGCTGGTAAGGAATTAGCGCTAAGGATCAGACAAGGTTATACTAAGAGCATAATAACAAGCATTCGTGAGAATGGACGGGATGTGGTGGAACCCCAGGGCATCCTTTCAGTCTTTGCTAATTTCTACGAAACCCTGTATAAGGAGGAAATGGATGGGACATACGTAACCGGCGGTTATCCAGATAATGGGCCTAAATTGGGACCAGTAGAGAGAGAAAAATTGGAGCTGGATATAACGGGGGATGAGATCCGCGAGGCATTATCTGACCTGGCTGCTGGCAAGGCGGCTGGGCCAGATGGCATCCCTCTCGAGATGTATAAATGCCTCTCAGGAGAGCTGGGTCCAATATTATTGGACCTATTCAATGGCATCATAGGTACGGGTAAGATCCTGGAAACATGGAAAGATACCAACATCATAGTTTTCCATAAAAAAGGAAAGCAGAGGGAAGACCCAGGGTCATACAGGCCTATATATTTGATAAACTCGGATAACAAGCTTTATGCCAAGATCCTGGCTATGCGGTTGGGGAGGGTTATTGGCGAACTCGTCTCCCCAAGGCAGCATGGGTTTATCCCCTTTCGTGGAATGGCGGACCATGTTAGAAGAGCAATCTCACTGTTTGAGGCCTATGCTGCTGGGGGGAGAGGAGTCGCCATGATCCTCCTTGACGCAGAAAAAGCGTTCGACCGCGTCAGGTGGGTCTATCTATGGAATGTATTGATGGCGAGAGGGTTTGGCCCAAAAATCAGGATGGCCATTAAAGCCAAGTATTGCGACCCATGGGCCCGAATACAGCTGATGGGTCAGAGTTCGGACAGGATTGGGATAAGCAGGGGCACCCGTCAAGGGTGTCCCTGCTCACCCATCCTGTTTGCTCTGTATATCGACCCCCTGGTTAGGCAGATTATAGGGAACGGGGGAATACAGCCGGCAGTAACAAATGGATTTACGAGCAAAATACTGGCTGTTGGACAGGCCACATGAAGGGCTCACTCCCTCCCCGCATGACAGGGCCCGGACACCGGCTCTCCAGGTGCTACCCACAGAAGCAGCCCGCAACCTGTCCCCTACGGGACGCCTGCTCCCGGATATCTCTGTATTACTGGCCCGGGCCACCGTCAGCACCATTGCCCGGCCCGGCCGCCATCTTGGACACTGCACTGTGAGGCCGCGTGGCCTCAGCCCGACCCCAACCCTGGGCCTGGCCAGGCCCCGACTTCACGGCACCACCATCCACCCAGGAGGTGAACGGACCACTTGGCAGGTCAATGGGAGAAAGAAGTGTCGATGGCTCTCCCCCGCCAGGTGCCGATCGCCCCCAGCCTCCCCGGGCGCTGGCTCCACCCCCCTGCTGGGTGTCTAGACTCCCTCATCCCGGACCTCCCGACCTCCAAGTGCGAGGGTCCGGACATCAAAGGGCGCCAGACCAATAACTGGGGCAGCTCCAGAGCAGGAAGGCAGTTGTATCCTGGAGTCGAGAGACACCGTGAAGAACTCATCCTTGACGGACTGCTGGCGCTGCCGCAGCCCTGCCTTGTGAACTGTCGTCCTGCCTGCTGGCGCTGCCACGGCCTTCTACAACCTTCATCCTCGTGGGGACCTGCTGGCGCTGCCACGGCCTCTTGCAACTACCATCTTCGTCGGGACCTGCTGGCGCTGCCGCGGCCCGTTGCTACCTACGACCACCTCGGGACCTGCTGGCGCTGCCGCGGCCCGACCTTCTCGAACGCCGAGCTCGAGGATTGTGAGCTACCCATCGATTCATCTCAATACCAGATTGGTAACAAAGACTGTCCCGCTACCCCCTTTCCCTTTCAGAGACTAGAATTGAGAGGATCCTCGTGTCCTGATCTCATTGTACCGTACCACCGTACTTCAAGAATTGCATATAAAGAACATTAACCTTATCCTTGTGTGGTGTCCATCTGTGGGGGGGGAAGTTACTTGTCTGTACGATCGCTGGAGACGGCCCTCACCGGAGGCCTCTCCCCTTGTCCTCGGCCGACCCTCCCGGTCCCCGTCTAACATTGGTGGCCAGCGGCGCGATCCGAACCAACGCGTAATCGTACAGAGAGTAACTCACCCCACGACTAAACCACAATGACGACCAAAGAGAGCGGATCTACAGAGAAATTCCAAATGGAAAAAATAGAAGAGTACAGCCATCGAGAGCTAAAACAATTTTGTATGGAACTGGGCATTGCTACCACCGGTCTGAGCTCGAAAGATGACTTTAAACACGCCCTAGAATCTTGGGCAGAAGCAAATGCCGCCAGACCCCGGGACCAAAACATCGAAGCACCAGAGACAAGCACCACTCCGACCGAAGAAAGGAGAGCGGGTCTCTCCCGGGAAGAGATCCAAGAACGAGAAAAAAGCAGACTACACGAATTAGAGTTGGCACGGCTCAAGTTGGACGGAGAACTGAAACTGGCGGAACAAAAAATGAACCTAGAACACTTAAGGCTCCGAGAAGAGCGGGAAGAAAAGCAAAGACAGAGAGAACTCGAAGAAAAGAGACTGGCATACGAACACGAGCGCAAGCTAGCAGAGATAGAAATGCGGAAGCAGAACAAAGACCTGGGGGTGCCCGAGCAACCGCGCACCCCAGGAGCTACAGAACCAAAGGTCCACATCCCCAAAGATGTCGTCCGAGAATATTATCGGAACGACGACATACAACAGTGGTTCAAGGCCTACGAGATCGCCATGACCTCCCATCGGATCGATCGAAGTGACTGGGGAGCCGGTCTATGGGGGAGGTTCGTCAATGAAGGCCGCGATGCCCTGCTACAGCTCCCGGACCATCAAATGACGTCCTATGACCACATGAAGGCCGCCCTCCTCACTCGATATGGGCTTACGCCCGAAATGTACCGCCAGAGGTTCCGCGACTGCACCCGGATCCCGGGTACAACTTGGGTAGAATATGTGAACTATTTCAGCCGAACCTTGGTGGTTCTGTGGGTTGGTGGGTTCTGTTCTGTTCGTTTGGCCAAACGAGTGGGCCAAACGAACAGAACAGAACCCACCAAGGTCATCATCGTTCCCGAGAAGGAGGAGGAGGCCAGGGCCGGGGCAGAGACGCCGTCCCGGCCGCTCCCGCTAACAACACCCCGCCCCCGGCCGGCCGGGGCAATCCCCCAATGCGCCCAGGGTTCCGAGCCAATGTTACTTGCCACAGATGCCAGCGAGTCGGCCACTATGCCAGTGACCCGAACTGCCCAAAGAACCAGACTCCCGGGCCCCGCCAGGTAGCTGCCGCCGCCCTAGGAGAAGAGCAAATCTCCGAAGAGCATGAAGAATACGAGCAGGGGCAACCCGAGTGGGAACCGGCCGCCATGGTCCTGGCTTGCCTAGGGGGAAGAGACATGATCCCGCGGGCTCCCCTACCCACCAACACCAGAAAATACAGCCAGTGGGTGAACATAAATGGGCGCAAGGCCGAAGCCCTGCGTGACACGGGGGCCAGTGGGACGGCAGTCCGCTGTTACCTGGTGACCCCCGAACAAATCCTGCCAAACGTTCTTTGCCCCGTCCGATCGGCCGACAATTCTGAGAGCCTGTGTCGGATGGCCTGCGTCCCCTTCGAATGGGGAGGAGTGTCCGGCATGTTGAAAGTGACTGTCCGCGATGATGCCCCCGTGGACTGCCTCCTGGGAAACGATCTCGAGAGTTCCCCGTGGGCGGCCGTTGAAAGAAGAGAGCACCTGGGGATGTTGGGCCTCCCGGACTGGGAGTGCCTAACAACCCGGTCCATGGCCGCCCGCACCATCCCCAGACCTGAAGAACCCGAATGGCCAGCACCTCCTCCCCCGATCGCTCCAGCGGAAGACGCCGCCCATACCGACCCCCCGGAACAAACCCAAGAAGGGCCCGCTCAGCCCCAAGACCTTCCAGATCTGGCTCAGTGGCGTCAAGAAGGGGGACCCACCCAGGAGCAATTCCGGCAAGAGCAAAAGACCTGTCCCTCCCTCGAGGGACTGCGACAGCAAGCACTCGCCCAGAGCGCGGGAGACACGGCTGGGGCCCACTGGATCTATTGGGACAATGACCTACTGTACAGCGAACAAAGAATCGCGGAGTTGGGAGCCAGTCGAGTGTTGGTGGTGCCCCTCCGCTTCAGAGACTTCCTTTTGAACTTGGCACATGATGTCCCCCTGGCTGGACACTTGGGACAAGACAAAACTTACAACCGCCTGGTGACCCACTTTTACTGGCCAAAAATGAGAAATGACGTCCTCAACCACTGCCGGTCCTGCCCCACCTGCCAGGCCAGCAGGAAGAGCGGCCGCAAACTCAAGGCACCCCTGCAACCATTCCCCGTTGTTACCACCCCGTTCGAAAGGGTGGGAATAGACATTGTGGGGCCCCTGGACCCCCGAACAGCACAAGGGCATCGATTCATCCTGGTCTTGGTGGACCACGCCACCCGCTATCCCGAGGCCGTTCCCCTTCGAACTGTAACAGCACCAGTGGAGCACCAGTGGTCGGCCGAGCCTTAATGGGGATCTTCTCTCGAGTGGGTTTTCCCCGGGAGGTCGTCAGCGACAGGGGCACGAACTTCATTTTCCCTCTGGCAGCAGTGCGGAGTCACCTACCGATTCACAACCCCCTATCACCCGCAAGGAAACGGACTGGTTGAGCGGTTCAACCGCACTCTCAAGGGGATGATCATGGGACTGGAAGAACCCCTACGCCGCCAGTGGGACGTGCTACTCCCGTGCCTCCTCTTCGCCTACCGAGAGGTCCCCCAGAAGTCCCTCGGCTTCAGCCCCTTCGAGCTCCTGTACGGACACGCCGTTCGAGGGCCCCTCAGCTTAGTTAAAGAAGAATGGGAAATGGCCCCCCTGAAGATCCCTCCAGACATCTACAAGTACCTCCTGACCCTCCGCAATCAGACCAGACGATTCAGAGAGATCGCCAAAGCCAATCTTGAGGCTAGTCAGGAGGACATGAAGAAATGGTACGATCAACATGCCTCCTCCATCGAGTTCGAGCCTGGTCAGCAAGTATGGGTGATGTCCCCCATCGAACCTTGTGCCTTGCAGGACAAATGGACGGGGCCCTTCAAGGTGGTCGAGCGCAAGAGCCCCGTCACCTATCTCATCGACATGGAATCCCCCCGGAACCCCCTCCGGGTCCTCCACGCCAACAGACTCAAACCACACTTTGTGCGCTCGGAGCTCAGCCTGCTGATGGCTACAGACAGTGGAGCGGAAGAGGACTCCGAGCCCCTCCCTGATCTACTGAGGACCCGTGAAAAAGATGGGTCGGTGGACGGGGTCCGACTCTCCGATGCCCTGACCCCGGAGCAGCGCCAAGACTGTCGGACCCTCCTGCTGCAATTTGCAAACCTATTTTCCCTCACCCCCGGGGTCACCCCCTGGTGCCTGCACGACGTGGACACTGGGGACAGTCCCCCTATCCGACACCGGGCGTACCGCGTACCAGATCGGGTGCGCGCCTGCATCCAGGAAGAAGTCTCCAAAATGCTCACACTCGGAGTCATCGAACCCTCTGACAGCCCCTGGGCCAGCCCAGTCGTACTGGTCCCCAAAGCTGCTGCCCCAGGCACCACCCCCGAGCTCCGATTCTGCATCGACTATCGGGGTCTGAACGCTGTCACCCGAACCGACGCTCACCCCATCCCCCGAGCAGATGAACTGGTTGACCGCATGGGGGCTGCCCGCTACCTAAGCATCATCGACCTGACAGCGGGCTACTGGCAGATCGGCCTCACCCCCAGGGCCCAGGAACGATCCGCTTTCTCCACCCCGGATGGACACTACCATTTCAAAGTGATGCTATTCGGTATGAAAAACGCTCCAGCCACGTTTCAACGACTTGTGAACCAGGTATTGGCGGGCCTTGAAGAGTTCAGCGCCGCCTACCTGGACGATATCGCTGTGTACAGCCGCCATTGGTCAGACCACCTCCGCCACCTCCGAGAGGTCCTGCAGGCCCTCCAACAGGCCGGCCTCACAATCAAGGCCAGCAAGTGCCAAATTGGCCAGGGGTCCGTGACCTACCTCGGACACCAAGTGGGAAGCGGTCTGGTGGCCCCCCTCCAGCTCAAGATCGCTGCCATCCAGTCCTGGCAGCCCCCCTTAACCCAAACCGAGGTCCGAGCCTTCTTGGGGCTCACCGAATACTACCGGCGGTTTGTGAAGGACTATGGCAGCATTGTGGGGCCCCTCACGGAACTCACATCCAAGAAACACCCAAAAGCAGTCAACTGGACTCCAGACTGTCAAGCGGCCTTCGAGAAGCTGAAGGCCGCCATGTGCACCGCCCCTGTGCTCCAGGCCCCCGACTACAGCCGTGAGTTCATCGTCCAGACTGATGCCTCCGACCATGGCATTGGGGCCGTCCTCTCCCAGCTGAACCCCGAGGGAGTTGACCAACCAGTGGCCTTCATCAGCAGACGCCTACTGGCCCGAGAACAGCGCTGGAGCACCATCGAGAGGGAGGCCTTCGCAGTAGTGTGGGCCCTTAAGAAGCTCCAGCCCTACCTCTTTGGTACCCACTTTCGGGTGCAAACAGATCATCGCCCCCTGCAATGGTTAATGCAGATGCGGGGGGAGAATCCCAAACTATTGCGATGGTCCATCTCCTTGCAGGGGATGGACTTCACTGTGGAGCACCGACCTGGCCAGGATCACGCCAACGTGGATGGCCTGTCACGCTTTTTCCGCCTCGACGAGGAGAGTCTCCAAGAGGATGGGTGACTCTCCCCGCCTTCAGCTGGGGGGGACGCATGTTGGACAGGCCACATGAAGGGCTCACTCCCTCCCCGCATGACAGGGCCCGGACACCGGCTCTCCAAGTGCTACCCACAGAAGCAACCCGCAACCCGTCCCCTACGGGACGCCTGCTCCCGGATATCTCTGTATTACTGGCCCGGGCCACCGTCAGCACCATTGCCCGGCCCGGCCGCCATCTTGGACACTGCACCACGAGGCCTCGTGGCCTCAGCCCGACCCCAACCCTGGGCCTGGCCAGGCCCCGACATCCCGGCACCACCATCCACCCAGGAGGTGAACGGACCACTTGGCAGGTCAATGGGAGAAAGAAGTGTTGATGGCTCTCCCCCGCCAGGTGCCGATCGCCCCCAGCCTCCCCGGGCGCTGGCTCCACCCCCCTGCTGGGTGTCTGGACTCCCTCATCCCGGACCTCCTGACCTCCAAGTGCGAGGGTCCGGACATCAAAGGGCGCCAGACCTATAACTGGGGCAGCTCCAGAGCAGGAAGGCAGTTGTATCCTGGAGTCGAGAGACACCGTGAAGAACTCATCCTTGACGGACTGCTGGCGCTGCCGCAGCCCTGCCTTGTGAACTGTCGTCCTGCCTGCTGGCGCTGCCGCGGCCTTCTGCAACCTTCATCCTCGTGGGGACCTGCTGGCGCTGCCGCGGCCTCTTGCAACTACCATCTTCGGCGGGACCTGCTGGCGCTACCGCGGCCCGTTGCTACCTACGACCACCTCGGGACCTGCTGGCGCTGCCGCGGCCCGACATTCTCGAACGCCGAGCTCGAGGATTGTGAGCTACCCATCGATTCATCTCAATACCAGATTGGTAACAAAGACTGTCCCGCTACCCCCTTTCCCTTTCAGAGACTAGAATTGAGAGGATCCTCGTGTCCTGATCTCATTGTACCGTACCACCGTACTTCAAGAATTGCATATAAAGAACGTTAACCTTATCCTTGGGTGGTGTCGATCTGTAGGGGGGGGGAAGTTACTTGTCTGTATGATCGCTGGAGACGGCCCTCACCGGAGGCCTCTCCCCTTGTCCTCGGCCGACCCTCCCGGTCCCCGTCTAACACTGGCATACGCCGATGACCTGGCAGTAATTACACCAAAGCCAGCTGAGGCTATGCAGATATTGGTAGAGATCGCTAGCGAGTTTGGTATGTATTCGGGGTATCGCTTGAATGAGTCGAAGACCCAGGTAATTTGTTCCAGGGGGATAGTTAAAATCGATCAAAGATATGTCGACTCGGCCACTTACCTCGGGGTAATAATTAATGCTGAAATAGGCTCTATTATACAAGATAATTATCTCCCGCTTTTTAAGAAAATCGAATCGGATTTAAAGCGGATGGACTCATTGCACCTTACACTCATTGGGAGAGCCAACGTGTTAAAGATGACCATGCTACCTAAATTACTGTATCTGTTTAGATGTATACAATATCTAATTGAGGAGGGTATGTTAAAAAAGATCGAGTCTATCTTTAACAGTTTTTTATGGCAGTATGGTAAAACCAGGAGGGCATTAAAATTTATGACCCTCCCCCAGGAACGCGGAGGCTTGGCGATTCCAAATATCAGATTCTACCACTGGGCTGGTTTGTTAACTCAGATGTCCATATTATTTGAGCCAATTTCCAGAGAGAGATATACAAATGATCCTACCTCAGATTTATATGTTTTACCTTCAATTTACGAACTACTGATGGGAAAGGAGGCTGTCGGGGTTTTGTTGAGAAAAACCAGTCGCAGATTTTTTTTTAAATCCCGCTATAAGGCGGCTTTAAGTGCCTGGGATTTGTGGACAAATCTGCAGAAACTATTCCATATCCCTAAGATAAATCTATATACCCCGCTGTGGAACTCAGGGTATACACCAAATTTGGGTGTGGATGGGGCTTGGAAGTGCTGGGAGCAGTTGGGTATTCGGACGGTGGGCAATGTGACGTTGAATGGAAGCGTCGCTAGCTTCAACTGGCTGCAAGAGAAATATGGTCTCCCCAACAACCAACTCTTTAAGTACTTCCAGGTGTCACAAACACTTAAATCGGCTATGTCTGATATCCTGCCTGAGTCATATTGCCCTGAGCTGGGGTATTTGCTAGGAGGAGGAGATAGGATCAGCAGTATATATCAAGCACTTATTGAAATATCCCCCGACGATCTTGAGAAACACGAGGTTGCCTGGGCAGTTAGACTTCAAGATCCAGATACCGATTTTGATAAGGCCCTGAGCTTGGATAAGCAGGTACTTCGATCCTCAAATTTGAAGGTTCAGCATTTTAAAACACTTTTTAACCTGTATTATACACCATCTAAGCTACATGATTGGGGCATGAGAAATGACAGTAACTGCCCCAGGTGTCAGAAAGGTCCAGGGGATTTATTACATATGTTCTTTTACTGTGAGCAGCTTAGTTCGATCAAATCTGAGATAGAGAAATTTCTAGAGGGGCTGCTAGGCTTAAAGATCTGTCTATCCCCGACAATAATGATTCTCGGGAGTGACAGTAAAATGGCCCGTCTGAACAAAGAAACGGAGGCTTTTATATTTATAGCTGTTGCTGTTTTACGTATCCTACTATCAGCTGCTTGGAAGGACCCTAATGCCCCAACCTTCCAATTGTGGCTGACCAGGCTTCTTGGTATTCATAATATCGAATCTACTCTATATTCTTATAAGGGTAAGAAAAAGCGGGATTTTGGAAATAAGATATGGGACCCCTTTAAAATTTGGAGGGAGGGGCAGCTTTGATCACCGGACGATGAGTTTCTAATATGTATATTTATTCGTATATGCAAACCCCTGCACATTTATTTATAGAATGACTAGCGTTATGTATGATGTTTTAAATGTATACTGAAACGTATTATGAAATAATGGAATTTCTTTTTCTTTTTTTTTTCTTCTTCATTAAGATGTATCTGTTTTTTGTACCAATGAATTTTCAATAAAAAAAAAAAAAAAGATGGGGCTGGAAATATGGGACCCCCTCGCACGCTGGATACAGAGTCTTGTCCCATAACACAACTATGTCAATCTTTGAATAATATGTAGAAAATGTATAATGTCTGTGTCAAAGTGCTCTAACAAAATGCCATATCACTGATTATGTACAAATATTCATGATATCATGCCTGGGGAGGAGGGGGGGACGGGGATGAGAGTATAGTAGGAGGGACTGTATGTAAAATAGGGGGAAAAATACCTCAATAAAGACTTGTTAAAAAAAAGGAACCCCACACATGGAATTCAAGGTATTAACCCAATTTTAGGTAAGTACAGGGTGTAACAAACACAAGCAGTGTTCTACAAGTGTTTCTGATATTTAAAAGATTAGTGCTGCAATGTAAAAATGGACAAGACATGAGTCTGCATCCATTTCGCCTTCCAGAAACCCACCACACACCACCGCACCCAACAGATCCCCCGCCCCTTCTACAGCTAAATCACAGAAGACCAACTACACGCAAACCTCGCTCTCAGCCCACCCACCGAACCCTCCAACACCGACGACGCTGCCCACAGCCTCAGACGCTGGATTGAGTACTGCGCCAACACCTTTGCCCCGCTGAAGAAACCCCCCACAGAGACACCAGCAAGAGGGCCAGCTGGTTCAGCCCAGAACTCCTAGCCTCCAAGCAAGCCTGCCGGAAACTAGAGAAGAAATGGCACAGTGTGGAATCTCCGTAAAGTCACGCAGCACACAAGGATGCCATCCGCAATCACCACCACCTCAACAGGGCGGCCAAGAGGACCTCCTTCAAAGACCGCCTCGACAACAACACACACAATAGCAAGGAGCTCTTCAACATCGTGAAGGAACTCTCCAACACCGACCGTTGCAAGCCCTGTGCGACTCCCTTGCCACCTTCTTCCACCGCAAGACAGCAGACATCCACGACAGCTTCAACATCCAGACAGCCCCAACAGACAGCCACACAACAAACCCTTCACACACCATCGACCACGACCCCCTGCTAGCCTGGGCCAGCGTGAGCATTGATGACACCATCAAGACCATGCACACAATCCACTCCGGCTCTCTGTCAGACCCATTCCCGCACCACGTCTTTCACAGAGCAAGCAGCTCCATCGCACCCCACCTGCGCAACGTCATCAATCTCTCTCTCGAGACCGCGACCTTCCCAGAGATCTGGAAACACGCCGAGATAAACGCCCTACTCGAAAAACCTAAGGCAGACTCAAGAGACCTCAAGAACTTCTGGCCCATCTCTCTGCTCCCCTTCCCAGCCAAGGTCATCGAGAAAACCGTCAACAGACAACTAACCAGATACTTTGAAGAAAACAGAATCCTGGACCCTTCCCAGTCAGGGTTCCGCAGCAACCACAGCACCTAGACTGCCCTCATCCCTGCCACCGACGACATCAGGACCCTGCTGAACAATGGCGAGACCGCAGCACTCATCCTGCTAGACCTCTCTGCCGTCTTCAACACTGTCTGCCACTGCACACTACATGCACGCCTCCACGCCGCAGGGATCCGAGACAAGGCTCTGGATTGTGACCACCTTCTTCCTCTCCGGCAGAACCCAGAGCGTCTGCCTCCCCCCATTCTGTTCCAAAGCCTCCGAGATCATCCCAGGGATCCTCCCTCAGCCCGACACTGTTCAACATTTACATGGCCGCACACGTAGCCCGACAGCACAACTTCAACATAATCTCCTACGCTGATACACTCACCAAGGACCCCATCACAGCCAAAGCCAACCTCCACGAAGGAATGAAGGCCGTCGCCGACTGGATGAAGACCAGCCGTCTGAAGCTGAACTCCGACAAGACAGAGGGCCTCATCCTCGGCTCCAACCCTTCAGCCTGGGATGACTCCTGGTGGCTGACGGCACTGGGGCAGCCTAGACACCCACCGACCACAACACAACCTGGGAATCATCCTCGACTCAACGCTCTCAATGACCAAGCAAGTCAACGCTGTCTCCTCCTCCTGCTTCAACACCCTCTGCATGCTCCGCAAGATCTACAGATGGATCTCGACAGATACAAGAAAGACAGTCACCCAGGCCCTCAGGATGTATGACGTTACAACGCATACCATTACAACTACCTACCATTACAACGCGACCATTACAACGCATACCATTACAACGCATAGCGCTTAGAGGGGCTGGATAGTGGTAAGTATAATTTACTATTCCAACTCCAGTCCCCGTGGACAGTAGGGAAGGTGTTGGATAGTAAATTAAACGTATTCCCTATCCTAGAGCGCCCCCCAGCGCAATGCGTTGTAATGGTATGCGTTGTAAAAGTTGCGTTGTAATAGTAGGTAGTTGTAAAAGTTGCGTTGTAACAGGTGTATACCGGCCCTCATCAGCAGCAGACTCGACTATGGAAACACCCTCTACGCGGGAGCCCCAACCAAGCTCATCAAACGAGTACAACGTTTCCAAAATGCCTCGCCACGACTGATCCTCGACGTACCACGCCATGGCTACATCACCCCCCACCTGAGAAACCTGCACTGGATCCCCATCAACAAGAGGATATCCTTCAGGCTCCTCACCCATGCACACAAGGCAATTTACAAGACCGGCCCAGCCTACCTCAACTGACGGCTCTCCTTCTACATCCCCAACTGCCAGTAACGCTCGGCTGGCTTCTCACTCACCACCATCCGATGAACAAGCACTGGTGGGAGGTCCTTCTCCCACCTCGCTGCCAAGACATGGAACACCCTGCCACTGAGCCTACGACAGACCCAAGACCTGCTGACCTTCAGGAGGATACTCAAGACCTGGCTGTTCGATCAGTAGCGCCCCCCCCCCCCCCCAGCGCCTTGAGACCCTCGCGGGTATGTAGTAGAACTATTTAAGGGTGTCTACATAACCAATATAAGTATTTAATAATTACTGTTTGACCAAAAAGTTACCAAAAATCGATTTTTTTTCAATGTGGAATTAGAACTAGTTTTTTGTTTGTGATAACATGAATAGCTTTTCCATGTTGTAATGCTGTACAACTGTGTCACACATGCAATATAATATCTTTACATTACACTCAACACTGTTTTTAGCTGGGTCTGTTATTGTCTTAACTAGGGTACCTCTGTTGTTGTGTGAGTTATAGAGACATATAACCAGTACTTTCAACGGGCCTGTACTGTCCGGTACGGAATACCAGCACTTTTTTATGTTGAGAAGGAGAGTACCAGCAATAGCTTGAATTGGAGAGTACCAGCACTTTCCTGAAAAAAGCAGGTACTCTGGCACAGAGTACCTGCACTTCTATCTTTCCATTTCAAGCACTGGATTTATTCCATACCTCTGAAAACTCTACATTAATTCTCATAGTTTGTCATTCATCGAGAACTCTTTCTGATGTTTTCTTCTACCACTAGATTCAGTCTAGTGCAGTAGATAGTAAAATGTTCACGAGGGACCCAGTAAGTTGTTTGTTATCTGATATATATACAGTTTTAAGCAAAAAGCCCAAAACAGATTCTTGTTAATTCAAGAGCAGGCGCATCAGCTTAGATGTCTTAAAAGCAGAATACATTTATACAATTGTTCATGTTAAATATTCATACTTGACAAACCATTCAAACCATTCAATGTGATTCAACCTTATTTTCTTCCTCTTAGAATTCTCTAAAACGTTCACTGCTTTAGCTCTTCACTCCAAATCTTTCCATCTCTTTTATCACCACTTCAGCACTCTTTATATAAAAGTATTCTTGTGAACTTTTCTGGAAATCTGTTCTTTTCAACTATATTTATATACTGTGACATTTTTTAAGGATTTTCATACACCTGCCAATTTCCCATCAGCCAAATTCATTTTTGGATAGGTAATCACATACCTCCATTTGTCACAATATTTTTTATTCACACTGATGGCTCCATCAATGGTAAAGTTCTCAGGCTTAGAAAGAAACCCAGTGATCACAACAGATGCAATTCTTTGATGTCTTAAATTGAAATGCAAAATGATGAGCACACATATAGTGTGGCTTTCTTTCCCTGACCATACTGGCACTCTGTGATTGCCCACCGCCCTAATTTGTCAGCTGCAGATCTAGCCAGAATGGCTACCCCTCCTGTCTTGGTTGCCTGCGTTGTGGATATGATCAGCCTGTATCCAAGGTTTTCCAAAGGTTGTTGCTGCGACCCTTCCACGTGTGTCTCTTGGATACATATGATGTTAGGACCCATTTCCCTGAGACCGACTGCCACCCTCTGTCTCTTTTTCAGGTGGTTAAGGCCACAAATATTAACCGACAAAACCCTTAGTTTAGCCATTAAATGCGTAGTTCTGATTCATCCTTAAACCAAATGTAATCCTATAGCTTTGATTCCCATCTGAAAATCTAAACCATTGCTGTGCTATTTTCCTAAAGTTCTGCCTTGATCTGACTATGATTTCCAGTTTCACATGGTGCCTGTGTGCTCCCCCTCCGCCCCCCATCCCCTCATGTGGTAGTCAGGCTCAATCCTGAGCCTGCATGATAGTGTCTACATCGCCCCTCCCCCCTCCACGACTCTCACACCCTGTGACTACCTCTTATATAGTGCTCGAACAACCGGACCCTTGATCCTTTTTTTCCCTTTCCCCCCCCTCTCTGCTATTGCACTCTTTTCATTCTCTTTTTTTTTGTTGTTGTTGTTATAACAGTATTTTTACGGTGAGCCACAAACACACCCTCCCCTCAGGTTTTTATAGTCTGAATATATTAACTTTATCGAGCCTAGACGGGCCTCTTCTCCCCCGCCATAATCTCATCAAGCCGTTTCTGTGCTCGTATTTCTGAGGTGAACAAGAAGTTTCACCCTTGGTAGATAATCTTTAGTTTGGCTGGGTTTTGCAAGAAAGCTGAGGTTCCGGTTTTTGGAAGGGGGTTATAAGTTGTCTGAGTCTCCATCGTTTTCCTACTGTGGCTTGTGCATAGTCTGGTTTGGCAAAGTACATAAAGTTCTCCCCTTTCCTTTTCATGTTAGGTCTGGCCAGATCATAAACGGCTTGCCGGAGTAAAAAGTTCCCAAAGTAGATTAGGATCACCTGAGGGTATCTTTGTGCATTTGTTTGTCTTTTGGGCATTGATAAGGGAAATCGGTGTGCTCGTTGAACCTCCTTATCCCAGTCCCACGTACCATCCCTGGCAGGGAATTTTTCAAGAGTTTGATGGTGAATTCTCTTACATCACTACCCTCGACATTCTCAGGAATTCCCAGCAGTCTTAGGTTATTCCTCCGCTGCTGATTCTCGGCCTACTCCAGCTTCCACATGACATCCTTGAGAGTAGAATCCTGAGACAAAGATTGGTCTTTTAGTGTTTTCACTGTGTTTTCCAGGTCCTCTGTGCGCTTGTCAACCATGCCCAATCTGTCTGCTATTTCTGAGCAGGTCCTATTTTACACATGGTACCTTGAAGTTTTTTTGAGGCCAGTCGCGCCTGCCGATTTTCGTATTTTATTCCTTCCTGGAAGATATTTAAAGATTGAAAAGTCATTGATAGTGATGGCTCAGGAGTCTCGCCGGGTGGTAGTTTTTGCTCTCCCTGGCTGGGTTGAAGCCCTTTGGGTATTATTGCTTCTGCACCAGACCTGCCAGGACCTAGTAGTGTGTGGCCGAGTAGTCCCAACGCAGTTCCTCCTCTTCGTCTATATTTCTCTTGGATTTGTCTTCGAGTCTGTCCCCCGTTTCAGTCTTTTCTGAGCTCTTTTGTCCCCGTGTAAGCCACCTTCGCTCTCTCCACTGTCACTAGAGAGCCCGGAGGTCGACTCGGCTGGGTCCTCATTTAGTGAGTAGAAGTTCTCCATAGAGTCTGCGGAGAGATACCTCAGTTGGTATATAATGGTGTTGTAGACTTTTTCCAGATTTTCATGAGCTTTCCATGACATCTGCCCTGTTTATCGACATGGGCAAGCGATCAATTGCAGACAAAGTACGCCTCCGCCCTTTACTGTTTTGGGTGCGTTTTGGGTGCGACTGAGAAGGACACCTGAATTATCAAAATATGCCTTGGTATTGGATGAGCTGATTGCCCTGAATGTCTCAAATAAGATAAAATGGCTAAACAATCTGAGACAGTTGGTCGTTAGCTAAGAAATGGTTGAATTCTGGAACTCCCAGTCCCCGCCCAATAAACAAATTGTTAAGAAAATATATTGGGAGTGGGTTGACTAAGAGGAATTAAAAAGCACAAAGTGGGGGCAGTTAACGAACCAATTCCTTGAACATAAGCCAATGAGGAGGTTAGAGCCCTTTTTGGACTTTATGCAAATTCCAAAAGACAGATCCCTCTTCTTGAAGATGAGATATGGTATACTCCCCCAGAGAATGTTCACAGAGGGGTGGAAAGGAGTGAGGGACTACGATCTCACTTGCTCTGGCTGCCCATGTAAGAAAGAATCCCTGTCACATTTTCTGTTTGCTTGTAAGGCTTATAAGCTTCCTAGAGCAAGATGGTAGAAACCTGTGTGCAGGGAAATGAGCGTCAGAGATTTTAGGGTTGTGCTGCGTATTTTTTTATCCGATACTACATCACTGTACATTGTTTGTGGGATTGCAAAGTACTCGGCCAGTGCTTGGTTCATTCGGTCTAAATTGTTATGTAATATCCAAAACTAAATGCCTACCCTTTGAGATGATTGAATTTTATAGGAATGCACCTTCTCTGTAATAATTTTTAATTGCAAATAGTTTTTTAAAGTCTTTTTAAGAGATGATGAATGTAATACTTGTAAATTGGTTTTATGTATATCGATGTTCGTACTTTTATGATATGAATCATATCGAATAAAATATTACAATAACAACAACATCACTGCACTTGATTTGGTCATGGAGACTAAAATTGCACCAGAGAAAACTTTCAATAATTACCATAGTTTGTCTTTCATGGAGAGCTCTTTCTGACTATCTCTTTTACCATTAGAGTTGGCCTCCAACTGTAGTGGATAGGGAAAATGCCATGAAGGGCATAGTAAGCAGTTACTTCTCTAATATTTATACTGTTTTTATACTAAAATCAAAAAAAATCCCAGTTCAGTGTAGATTAAGTGGCTTAGAGAGGATTTTTTAAAAATCTGAGTATTATTGCTTGGCCATTCACCTTGTTACATACTGCCACTCTTAAGGCCATTCACTGTCATTCATGCATATTTTCATCCCCCTAACTCCCCTTGATTCTTAACTCCTTTACCTCTATATACCATACTTCACCCACTTCACGTAACCCCTGATTCACCACTTTTGCGCTTCATTCTCAGTTGGTATATAATAGTGTTGTAAACTTTTTCCAGATTTTCATGAGATTTCCATGCCATCTGCTATTTTTAAGAACTATTGTATACCAAGACAAGTCTTTGAGTTCTCAATTTCCCATCAGTGGAATTAAATCTTTGCAATGGTATTGACATACCTCCATTTCTTAAAATTATTGTTTGGCTTTCGCTCATATATCTGTCACCAATAAAAAAGAGGTCAAGGGCCTCAGACACCAATATTCATCACAGATCAAATTGGATGGATTTGTGAAAGTAAAGTGGATATAAGGAGCACACCTAATTGAGTCTTGTTGTAAATGTTAGGTGTGTTTCTTTTTTGTTTCCTCCAGCCACCACCTCCTGATATTCCCATCCAGAGGCTAGATCAAGAAACTGAGGAAACATCAATTAAACAGGTTAGCATACTCAGCCTGTTGAAATGCATTTGTGCAAACCGTAAAGATATCATGACCGGCACTAATGCTTATCACACAAAGAGAGAGGTAGACACACATTTTGACGATTATCTACCACAGACAAGGACCTGGTTCCCTTGGTTCCTTTGTTAAATTCTTCATTGTAGGGACCTTCTAGGCTGTGCTGATGCACACAATTCAGAGCACAAAGAGACGTTTGCCTTGTGTATTGGCTTTGGTACACCGTACACAATAAAAACTGTCCCAGACTATTCCCTTTGTCTTATCTATTTACACCTCAATGCTTTGGTGTGGTCAGTCTTTAACCACTGTTTCACTGCTGCTCCCACAGTGCAGTCCAACACTGAGATATAAGGTTCCATTTGTCAAATCTAATTTTTCATCTTTTTCTACATGTGACCTTTCAAATACAGTGTCATCCTCTGAGCTGCTGTTCTGTGATTTGTGGATACGTAATTGCTGTTCCATAAACTCAGTTTCAGGGTATTTTATCGCCGAAAAACCGGAGACTTCCTTATTCCCTGGCCCTCATTATGTGGAATGAGTTATTATTGGTGTTCAGTGCTCATACTTACACCTTCAGTCCCATTTGGAGAGTCACAAAAATAAGTAACAGTACCATGAATTAGTAATAGGATTCCCACACATTGTATTTAAGGTATTAGCACAATTTGTAGCTTAGACTGGGGTGCACAAAACAGAAATAGTGTTTCCACAGGTTTTTATGACATTTGCACAAGTAGTTTTTCAACGTAAAAATGTACATCACACTCAACACTACTTTTACGTGGATCTGGCCTTATCTAAATAAAGGTGCCACTGCAGTCATGTGTTTTATAGAGACTATGATTGCACTTGTGAAAACTGTACATTAATTTTCCTAGTTTGACATTCATAACAATTCTTTCTGACTTTTTCTTTCGCCTTTAGAGTCTGCCTCCTAGTGCAGTGGATGGTGAAGAGGGCACAAAGGACACAGTAAGTCGTTTTATTCTCGAATATATATACTGCTCTTATGATAACAGTCTGAAACATTTTCCAGTTATTTCAAACTAAATTGCATCAGCTTAGACTTCCTAAAAGTATACTTAATTTATAGAATTGTTCATATTGTTAAGTATCTTCAGTTAAAAAGCGATTCAATGCAATTCGTGCTCATTGTCTTCCTCTTCGCATCCTAAAAGAAGCTCACTGCTTTAGCTCTTAATTCCAAATCTCTCAATCTCTACCTCTTCACTTGTCTATTTTATTACCGCATCTTTTTCTAGAAATCGTTTAATTTCAACGATTTTTATACAGTAGTATACAAAAAAGTGATGAATAGAACGCTTTAACTAATTTCAGCTGTTGTTAGTTACTCAGAGCTGAGTGTTAGCCAATCGTTATTTTGCATATCACTAGGTATAATCTGAATTAGCAAGGTGGACAAAAGAATGATGGGTTGGAATGCTACACCAAGCGACTGCCAGTGGTTAGACTAATTGTAATCATTCCTTCCATCATATTTTATGTTATGTATATACTGTTACAATTTCCCATCACCCAAAGGTAATTCTTGTGAAGGTATTCCCATAGCCCTATTTCTTAAAATTATCTTCTCACTTGCACTTATGACTCCATCCCCAATGTAAGGGGGTAAGGAGGTAAGGGTCATTAGAAACCCAGTGACCACATCAGATAAACTTCAATGATTTGTGAAATCCAAATGCCAAATTACCCCACACATAATTTTATTTTATATATAACATAATTTTATTTTATATATAACAAATGTTGCTGACCAGAAGCTTGATCAGACAATTGAGGAAAAATCACTTGAAGAGGTTAGAATAATCAGCCTGTTGATATATGTTTGTGAAAAGCTGAAGATGATCCTGTTTGGCACTGATTTGCTCATGCTTACCATGCAAAGAGGGAACTAGAGATACCCTTTGCCCATTATCAATGAGAGACGAGAGCCTGGTTCCAAGGTTCGATTTTCCACACTCACTACCATCTTTGTTTTGCTGAGTCATTTAAGACTAAAGTCTTGTGCACAGAATTGGGTACTTAGTATGATCTGTTCCCGGCTATTCCCTTCACACGTTCACCCCTCTGTTCTCTGATTTAGGCAGCCCTTATTAATTTTTTATGACTCTTGCTCCTTTAGTCAAGTCTACTCCCAAGACTTGAAGTACCATCTCTCCAAGGTCCCTTTGCGTCTATTCCATGATGCATCCTTTTAAACACATTCACTTCCTCATATATACAAATCATACCTGCCATTGATCTGTGATTCTTGAATATGTATTTGCTGTTGCATAAACCCAGTTTAAAATATTTTGCCATAGTATATTTACGATTGCACATTATGGGTCTCAGGAATTATCCTGAGGAACCAACGGTTGTCCATCAGTAGGCCGATAGCTGCAACCCTTGCGGTCTATGAAGGAAAGGCACTGGCCTCTGCGTTCTATGGCTCAGAACTGTGGGGGTGCGAGTATGTAAGGGATTTGATAATGGCCGAGAATAAGTTTGTGAGAGATTTGGTCTCACTTCCTCTATCAACCCCATTGAAACCCCTGTTTATCGACATGGGCAAGCAATCAATTGCAGACAAAGTACGCCTCCGCCCTTTACCGTTTTGGATGCGACTGAGAAGGACACCTGAATTATCCAAATATGCCTTTGGTATGATGGATGAGCTGATTGCCTGAATGTCTCAAATAAGATAAAATGGCTAAACAATCTGAGACAGCTGGTCGTTAGCTTAGGAATGGTTGAATTCTGGAACTCCCAGTCCCCGCCCAATAAACAAATTGTTAAGAAAATATATTGGGAGTGGGTTGACTAAGAGGAATTAAAAAGCACAAAGTGGGGGCAGTTGACGAACCAATTCCTTGAACATAAGCCAATGAGGAGGTTAGATCCATTTTTGGACTACATACAAATTCCAAGAGACAGATCCCTCTTCTGGAAGATGAGATATGGTATACTCCCCCTTAGAAAGTTCACAGAGAGGTGGAAAGGAGTGAGGGACTACGATCTCACTTGCCCTGGCTGCCCATTTAAGAAAGAATCCCTGCCACATTCGCTGTTTGCTTGTAAGGCTTATAAGCTTTCTAGAGCAAGATGGTTGAAACCTGTGTGCAGGGAAATGGGCGTCAGAGATTTTAGGGTTGTGCTGCGTATTTCTTTATCCGATACTAAATCACTGTACATTGTTTGTGGGATTGCAAAGTACTTGGCCAGTGCTTGGTTCATTCGGTCTAAATTGTTATGTAATATCCAAAACTAAATGCCTACTCTTTGAGATGATTGAATTTTATAGGAATGCACCTTCTCTGTAATAATTTTTAATTGTAAATAGTTTTTTAAAGTCTTTTTAAGAGATGATGAATGTAATACTTGTAAATTGGTTTTATGTATATCGATGTTCGTACTTTTATGATATGAATCATATCGAATAAAGTATTACAACAACAACAACATCACTGCACTTGATTTGGTCATAGAGACTAAAATTGCACCAGAGAAAACTTTCAATAAATACCATAGTTTGTCTTTCATGGAGAGCTCTTTCTGACTATCTCTTTTACCATTAGAGTTGGCCTCCAACTGTAGTGGATAGGGAAAAGGCCATGAAGGGCATAGTAAGCAGTTACTCTCTAATATTTATACTGTTTTTATACTAAAATCTAACATTTGTTCCCAGTTCAGTGTAGATTAAGTGGCTTAGAGAGGATTTTTTAAAAACTGAGTATTATTGCTTGGCCATTCACCTTGTTAGATACTGCCACTCTAAAGGCCATTCACTGTCATTCATGCATATTTTCATCCCCCTAACTCCCCTTGATTCTTAACTCCTTTACCTCTATATACCATACTTCTCCCACTTCACGTACCCCCTGATTCACCACTTTTGCGCTTCATCCTCAGTTGGTATATAATAGTGTTGTAAACTTTTTCGAGATTTTCATGAGATTTCCATGACATCTGCTATTTTTAAGAACTATTGTATACCAAGACAAGTCTTTGAGTTCTCAATTTCCCATCAGTGGAATTAAATCTTTGCAATGGTATTGACATACCTCCATTTCTTAAAATTATTGTTTGGCTTTCGCTCATATATCTGTCACCAATGAAAAAGAGGCCAAGTGCCTCAGACACCAATATTCATCACAGATCAAATTGGATGGATTTGTGAAAGTAAAGTGAATATAAGGAGCACACCTAATTGAGTCTTGTTGTAAATGGTAGGTGTGTTTCTTTTTTGTTTCCTCCAGCCACGACCTCCTGATATTCCCATCCAGAGGCAAGATCAAGAAACTGAGGAAACATCAATTAAACAGGTTAGCATACTCAGCCTGTTGAAATGCATTTGTGCAAACCGTAAAAATATCATGACTGGCACTGAGGCACTAATGCTTATCACACAAAGAGAGAGGTAGAGACACATTTTGACCATTATCTACCACAGACAAGGACCTGGTTCCCTTGGTTCCTTTGTTAAATTCTTCATTGTAGGGACCTTCTAGGCTGTGCTGATGCACACAATTCGGAGCACAAAGAGACGTTTGCCTTGTGTATTGGCTTTGGTACACCGTACACAATAAAAACTGTCCCAGACTATTCCCTTTGTCTTATCTATTTACACCTCAATGCTTTGGTGTGGTCAGTCTTTAACCACTGTTTCACTGCTGCTCCCACAGTGCAGTCCAACACTGAGATATAAGGTTCCATTTGTCAAATCTAATTTTTCATCTTTTTCTACATGTGGCCTTTCAAATACAGTGTCATCCTCTGAGCTGCTGTTCTGTGATTTGTGGATATGTACTTGCTGTTCCATAAACTCAGTTTCAGGGTATTTTATCGCCGAAAAACGGGAGACTTCCTTATTCCCTGGCCCTCATTATGTGGAATGAGTTATTAATGGTGTTCAGTGCTCATACTTACACCTTCAGTCCCATTTGGAGAGTCACAAAAATAAGTAACAGTACCATGAATTAGTAATAGGATTCCCACACATTGTATTTAAGGTATTAACACAATTTGTAGCTTAGACTGGGGTGCACAAAACAGAAATAGTGTTTCCACAGGTTTTTATGACATTTGCACAAGTAGTTTTTCAACGTAAAAATGTACATCACACTTAACACTACTTTTACGTGGATCTGGCCTTATCTAAATAAAGGTGCCACTGCAGTCATGTGTTTTATAGAGACTATGATTGCACTTGCGAAAACTGTACATTAATTTTCCTAGTTTGACATTTATAACAATTCTTTCTGACTTTTTCTTTTGCCTTTAGAGTCTGCCTCCTAGTGCTGTGGATGGTGAAGAGGGCACAAAGGACACAGTAAGTCGTTTTATTCTCGAATATATATACTGCTCTTATGATAACAGTCTGAAACATTTTCCAGTTATTTAAAACTAAATTGCATCAGCTTAGACTTCCTAAAAGTATACTTAATTTATAGAATTGTTCATATAGTTAAGTATCTTCAGTTAAAAAGCGATTCAATGCAATTCGTGCTCATTGTCTTCCTCTTCGCATCCTGAAAGAAGCTCACTGCTTTAGCTCTTAATTCCAAATCTCTCAATCTCTACCTCTTCACTTGTCTATTTTATTACCGCATCTTTTTCTAGAAATCTGTTAATTTCAACAACGATTTTTATATAGTAGTATACAAAAAAGTGATGAATAGAACGCTTTAACTAATTTCAGCTGTTGTTAATTACTCAGGGCTGAGTCTTAGCCAATCGTTATTTTGCATATCACTAGGTTTAATCTGAATTAGCAAGGTGGACAAAAGAAGGATGGGTTGGAATGCTACACCAAGCGACTGCCAGTGGTTAGACTAATTGTAATCATTCCTTCCATCTTTTTTTATGTTATGTATATACTGTTACAATTTCCCATCACCCAAAGGTAATTCTTGTGAAGGTATTCCCATGGCCCTATTTCTTAAAATTATCTTCTCACTTGCACTTATGACTCCATCCCCAATGTAAGGGGGTAAGGAGGTAAGGGGCATTAGAAACCCAGTGACCACATCAGATAAATTTCAATGATTTGTGAAATCCAAATGCCAAATTACCCCACACATAATTTTATTTTATATATAACATAATTTTATTTTATATATAACAAATGTTGCTGACCAGAAGCTGGATCAGACAATTGAGGAAAAATCACTTGAAGAGGTTAGAATAATCAGCCTGTTGATATATGTTTGTGAAAAGCTGAAGATGATCCTGTTTGGCACTGATTTGCTCATGCTTACCATGCAAAGAGGGACCTAGAGTTACCCTTTGCCCATTATCAATGAGAGACTAGAGCCTGGTTCCAAGGTTCGATTTTCCACACTCACTACCATCTTTGTTTTGCTGAGTCATTTAAGACTAAAGTCTTGTGCACAGAATTGGGTACTTAGTATGATCTGTTCCCGGCTATTCCCTTCACACGTTCACCCCTCTGTTCTCTGATTTAGACAGCCCTTAATAATTTTTTATGACTCTTGCTCCTTTAGTCAAGTTTACTCCCAAGACTTGAAGTACCATCTCTCCAAGGTCCCTTTGCGTCTATTCCATGATGCATCCTTTTAAACACATTCACTTCCTCATATATACAAATCATACCTGCCATTGATCTGTGATTCTTGAATATGTATTGGCTGTTGCATAAACCCAGTTTAAAATATTTTGCCATAGTATATTTACAATTGCACATTATGGGTCTCAGGAATTATCCTGAGGAACCAACGGTTGTCCATCAGTAGGCCGATAGCTGCAACCCTTGCGGTCTATGAAGGAAAGGCACTGGCCTCTGCGTTCTATGGCTCAGAACTGTGGGGGTGCGAGTATGTAAGGGATTTGATAATGGCCGAGAATAAGTTTGTGAGAGATTTGGTCTCACTTCCTCTATCAACCCCATTGAAACCCCTGTTTATCGACATGGGCAAGCGATCAATTGCAGACAAAGTACGCCTCCGCCCTTTACCGTTTTGGGTGCGACTGAGAAGGACACCTGAATTATCCAAATATGCCTCGGTATTGGATGAGCTGATTGCCCTGAATGTCTCAAATAAGATAAAATAGCTAAACAATCTGAGACAGCTGGTCGTTAGCTTAGGAATGGTTGAATTCTGGAACTCCCAGTCCCCGCCCAATAAACAAATTGTTAAGAAAATATATTGGGAGTGGGTAGACTAAGAGGAATTAAAAAGCACAAAGTGGGGGCAGTTGACGAACCAATTCCTTGAACATAAGCCAATGAGGAGGTTAGATCCCTTTTTGGGCTACATAAAAATTCCAAGAGACAGATCCCTCTTCTTGAAGATGAGATATGGTATACTCCCCCTTAGAAAGTTCACAGAGGGGTGGAAAGGAGTGAGGGACTACGATCTCACTTGCCCAGGCTGCCCATGTAAGAAAGAATCCCTGCCACATTTCCTGTTTGCTTGCAAGGCTTATAAGCTTCCTAGAGCAAGATGGTTGAAACCTGTGTGCAGGGAAATGAGCGTCAGAGATTTTAGGGTTGTGCTGCGTATTTTTTTATCCGATACTACATCACTGTACATTGTTGGTGGGATTGCAAAGTACTTGGCCAGTGCTTGGTTCATTCAGTCTAAATTGTTATGTAATATCCAAAACTAAATGCCTACCCTTTGAGATGATTGAATTATATAGGAATGCACCTTCTCTGTAATAATGTTTAATTGTAAATAGTTTTTTAAAGTCTTTTTAAGAGATGATGAATGTAATACTTGTAAATTGGTTTTATGTATATCGATGTTCGTACTTTTATGATATGAATCATATCGAATAAAGTATTACAACAACATCACTGCACTTGATTTGGTCATTGAGACTAAAATTGCACCAGAGAAAACTTTCAATAATTACCATAGTTTGTCTTTCATGGAGAGCTCTTTCTGACTATTTTTTTTACCATTAGAGTTGGCCTCCAACTGTAGTGGATAGGGAAAAGGCCATGAAGGGCATAGTAAGCAGTTACTTCTCTAATATTTATACTGTTTTATACTAAAATCTAACATTTTTTCCCAGTTCAGTGTAGATTAAGTGGCTTAGAGAGGATTTTTTAAAAACTGAGTATTATTGCTTGGCCATTCACCTTGTTACATACTGCCACTCTAAAGGCCATTCACTGTCATTCATGCATATTTTCATCCCCCTAACTCCCCTTGATTCTTAACTCCTTTACCTCTATATACCATACTTCTCCCACTTCACGTACCCCCTGATTCACCACTTTTGCGCTTCATCCTCAGTTGGTATATAATAGTGTTGTAAACTTTTTCCAGATTTTCATGAGATTTCCATTACATCTGCTATTTTTAAGAACTATTGTATACCAAGACAAGTCTTTGAGTTCTCAATTTCCCATCAGTGGAATTAAATCTTTGCAATGGTATTGACATACCTCCATTTCTTAAAATCATTGTTTGGCTTTCGCTCATATATCTGTCACCAATGAAAAAGAGGTCAAGGGCCTCAGACACCAATATTCATCACAGATCAAATTGGATGGATGGTTGAAAGTAAAGTGAATATAAGGAGCACACCTAATTGAGTATTGTTGTAAATGTTAGGTGTGTTTCTTTTTTGTTTCCTCCAGCCACGACCTCCTGATATTCCCATCCAGAGGCAAGATCAAGAAACTGAGGAAACATCAATTAAACAGGTTAGCATACTCAGCCTGTTGAAATTCATTTGTGCAAACCGTAAAGATATCATGACCGGCACGAATGCTTATCACACAAAGAGAGAGGTAGACACACATTTTGACGATTATCTACCACAGACAAGGACCTGGTTCCCTTGGTTCCTTTGTTAAATTCTTCATTGTAGGGACCTTCTAGGCTGTGCTGATGCACACAATTCAGAGCACAAAGAGACGTTTGCCTTGTGTATTGGCTTTGGTACACCGTACACAATAAAAACTGTCCCAGACTATTCCCTTTGTCTTATCTATTTACACCTCAATGCTTTGGTGTGGTCAGTCTTTAACCACTGTTTCACTGCTGCTCCCACAGTGCAGTCCAACACTGAGATATAAGGTTCCATTTGTCAAATCTAATTTTTCATCTTTTTCTACATGTGACCTTTCAAATACAGTGTCATCCTCTGAGCTGCTGTTCTGTGATTTGTGGATATGTACTTGCTGTTCCATAAACTCAGTTTCAGGGTATTTTATCGCCGAAAAACGGGAGACTTCCTTATTCCCTGGCCCTCATTATGTGGAATGAGTTATTAATGGTGTTCAGTGCTCATACTTACACCTTCAGTCCCATTTGGAGAGTCACAAAAATAAGTAACAGTACCACGAATTAGTAATAGGATTCCCACACATTGTATTTAAGGTATTAACACAATTTGTAGCTTAGACTGGGGTGCACAAAAGAGAAATAGTGTTTCCACAGGTTTTTATGACATTTGCACAAGTAGTTTTTCAACGTAAAAATGTACATCACACTTAACACTACTTTTACGTGGATCTGGCCTTATCTAAATAAAGGTGCCACTGCAGTCATGTGTTTTATAGAGACTATGATTGCACTTGTGAAAACTGTACATTAATTTTCCTAGTTTGACATTCATAACAATTCTTTCTGACTTTTTCTTTTGCCTTTAGAGTCTGCCTCCTAGTGCAGTGGATGGTGAAGAGGGCACAAAGGACACAGTAAGTCGTTTTATTCTCGAATATATATACTGCTCTTATGATAACAGTCTGAAACATTTTCCAGTTATTTCAAACTAAATTGCATCAGCTTAGACTTCCTAAAAGTATACTTAATTTATAGAATTGTTCATATAGTTAAGTATCTTCAGTTAAAAAGCGATTCAATGCAATTCGTGCTCATTGTCTTCCTCTTCGCATCCTGAAAGAAGCTCACTGCTTTAGCTCTTAATTCCAAATCTCTCAATCTCTACCTCTTCACTTGTCTATTTTATTACCGCATCTTTTTCTAGAAATCTGTTAATTTCAACAACGATTTTTTATATAGTAGTATACAAAAAAGTGATGAATAGAACACTTTAACTAATTTCAGCTGTTGTTAATTACTCAGGGCTGAGTCTTAGCCAATCGTTATTTTGCATATCACTAGGTTTAATCTGAATTAGCAAGGTGGACAAAAGAAGGATGGGTTGGAATGCTACACCAAGCGACTGCCAGTGGTTAGACTAATTGTAATCATTCCTTCCATCATATTTTATGTTATGTATATACTGTTACAATTTCCCATCACCCAAAGGTAATTCTTGTGAAGGTATTCCCATGGCCCTATTTCTTAAAATTATCTTCTCACTTGCACTTATGACTCCATCCCCAATGTAAGGGGGTAAGGAGGTAAGGGGCATTAGAAACCCAGTGACCACATCAGATAAATTTCAATGATTTGTGAAATCCAAATGCCAAATTACCCCACACATAATTTTATTTTATATATAACATAATTTTATTTTATATATAACAAATGTTGCTGACCAGAAGCTGGATCAGACAATTGAGGAAAAATCACTTGAAGAGGTTAGAATAATCAGCCTGTTGATATATGTTTGTGAAAAGCTGAAGATGATCCTGTTTGGCACTGATTTGCTCATGCTTACCATGCAAAGAGGGAACTAGAGATACCCTTTGCCCATTATCAATGAGAGACGAGAGCCTGGTTCCAAGGTTCGATTTTCCACACTCACTACCATCTTTGTTTTGCTGAGTCATTTAAGACTAAAGTCTTGTGCACAGAATTGGGTACTTAGTATGATCTGTTCCCGGCTATTCCCTTCACACGTTCACCCCTCTTTTCTCTGATTTAGACAGCCCTTAATCATTTTTTATGACTCTTGCTCCTTTAGTCAAGTTTACTCCCAAGACTTGAAGTACCATCTCTCCAAGGTCCCTTTGCGTCTATTCCATGATGCATCCTTTTAAACACATTCACTTCCTCATATATACAAATCATACCTGCCATTGATCTGTGATTCTTGAATATGTATTGGCTGTTGCATAAACCCAGTTTAAAATATTTTGCCATAGTATATTTACAATTGCACATTATGGGTCTCAGGAATTATCCTGAGGAACCAACGGTTGTCCATCAGTAGGCCGATAGCTGCAACCCTTGCGGTCTATGAAGGAAAGGCACTGGCCTCTGCGTTCTATGGCTCAGAACTGTGGGGGTGCGAGTATGTAAGGGATTTGATAATGGCCGAGAATACGTTTGTGAGAGATTTGGTCTCACTTCCTCTATCAACCCCATTGAAACCCCTGTTTATCGACATGGGCAAGCGATCAATTGCAGACAAAGTACGCCTCCGCCCTTTACCGTTTTGGGTGCGACTGAGAAGGACACCTGAATTATCCAAATATGCCTCCGTATTGGATGAGCTGATTGCCCTGAATGTCTCAAATAAGATAAAATAGCTAAACAATCTGAGACAGCTGGTCGTTAGCTTAGGAATGGTTGAATTCTGGAACTCCCAGTCCCCGCCCAATAAACAAATTGTTAAGAAAATATATTGGGAGTGGGTTGACTAAGAGGAATTAAAAAGCACAAAGTGGGGGCAGTTGACGAACCAATTCCTTGAACATAAGCCAATGAGGAGGTTAGATCCCTTTTTGGGCTACATAAAAATTCCAAGAGACAGATCCCTCTTCTTGAAGATGAGATATGGTATACTCCCCCTTAGAAAGTTCACAGAGGGGTGGAAAGGAGTGAGGGACTACGATCTCACTTGCCCTGGCTGCCCATGTAAGAAAGAATCCCTGCCACATTTCCTGTTTGCTTGCAAGGCTTATAAGCTTCCTAGAGCAAGATGGTTGAAACCTGTGTGCAGGGAAATGAGCGTCAGAGATTTTAGGGTTGTGCTGCGTATTTTTTTATCCGATACTACATCACTGTACATTGTTGGTGGGATTGCAAAGTACTTGGCCAGTGCTTGGTTCATTCAGTCTAAATTGTTATGTAATATCCAAAACTAAATGCCTACCCTTTGAGATGATTGAATTTTATAGGAATGCACCTTCTCTGTAAAAATGTTTAATTGTAAATAGTTTTTTAAGTCTTTTTAAGAGATGATGAATGTAATACTTGTAAATTGGTTTTATGTATATCGATGTTCGTACTTTTATGATATGAATCATATCGAATAAAGTATTACAACAACAACAACATCACTGCACTTGATTTGGTCATTGAGACTAAAATTGCACCAGAGAAAACTTTCAATAATTACCATAGTTTGTCTTTCATGGAGAGCTCTTTCTGACTATTTTTTTTACCATTAGAGTTGGCCTCCAACTGTAGTGGATAGGGAAAAGGCCATGAAGGGCATAGTAAGCAGTTACTTCTCTAATATTTATACTGTTTTATACTAAAATCTAACATTTTTTCCCAGTTCAGTGTAGATTAAGTGGCTTAGAGAGGATTTTTTAAAAACTGAGTATTATTGCTTGGCCATTCACCTTGTTACATACTGCCACTCTAAAGGCCATTCACTGTCATTCATGCATATTTTCATCCCCCTAACTCCCCTTGATTCTTAACTCCTTTACCTCTATATACCATACTTCTCCCACTTCACGTACCCCCTGATTCACCACTTTTGCGCTTCATCCTCAGTTGGTATATAATAGTGTTGTAAACTTTTTCCAGATTTTCATGAGATTTCCATTACATCTGCTATTTTTAAGAACTATTGTATACCAAGACAAGTCTTTGAGTTCTCAATTTCCCATCAGTGGAATTAAATCTTTGCAATGGTATTGACATACCTCCATTTCTTAAAATTATTGTTTGGCTTTCGCTCATATATCTGTCACCAATGAAAAAGAGGTCAAGGGCCTCAGACACCAATATTCATCACAGATCAAATTGGATGGATGGTTGAAAGTAAAGTGAATATAAGGAGCACACCTAATTGAGTCTTGTTGTAAATGTTAGGTGTGTTTCTTTTTTGTTTCCTCCAGCCACGACCTCCTGATATTCCCATCCAGAGGCAAGATCAAGAAACTGAGGAAACATCAATTAAACAGGTTAGCATACTCAGCCTGTTGAAATGCATTTGTGCAAACCGTAAAGATATCATGACCGGCACTAATGCTTATCACACAAAGAGAGAGGTAGACACACATTTTGACGATTATCTACCACAGACAAGGACCTGGTTCCCTTGGTTCCTTTGTTAAATTCTTCATTGTAGGGACCTTCTAGGCTGTGCTGATGCACACAATTCAGAGCACAAAGAGACGTTTGCCTTGTGTATTGGCTTTGGTACACCGTACACAATAAAAACTGTCCCAGACTATTCCCTTTGTCTTATCTATTTACACCTCAATGCTTTGGTGTGGTCAGTCTTTAACCACTGTTTCACTGCTGCTCCCACAGTGCAGTCCAACACTGAGATATAAGGTTCCATTTGTCAAATCTAATTTTTCATCTTTTTCTACATGTGGCCTTTCAAATACAGTGTCATCCTCTGAGCTGCTGTTCTGTGATTTGTGGATATGTACTTGCTGTTCCATAAACTCAGTTTCAGGGTATTTTATCGCCGAAAAACGGGAGACTTCCTTATTCCCTGGCCCTCATTATGTGGAATGAGTTATTAATGGTGTTCAGTGCTCATACTTACACCTTCAGTCCCATTTGGAGAGTCACAAAAATAAGTAACAGTACCACGAATTAGTAATAGGATTCCCACACATTGTATTTAAGGTATTAACACAATTTGTAGCTTAGACTGGGGTGCACAAAAGAGAAATAGTGTTTCCACAGGTTTTTATGACATTTGCACAAGTAGTTTTTCAACGTAAAAATGTACATCACACTTAACACTACTTTTACGTGGATCTGGCCTTATCTAAATAAAGGTGCCACTGCAGTCATGTGTTTTATAGAGACTATGATTGCACTTGTGAAAACTGTACATTAATTTTCCTAGTTTGACATTTATAACAATTCTTTCTGACTTTTTCTTTTGCCTTTAGAGTCTGCCTCCTAGTGCAGTGGATGGTGAAGAGGGCACAAAGGACACAGTAAGTCGTTTTATTCTCGAATATATATACTGCTCTTATGATAACAGTCTGAAACATTTTCCAGTTATTTAAAACTAAATTGCATCAGCTTAGACTTCCTAAAAGTATACTTAATTTATAGAATTGTTCATATAGTTAAGTATCTTCAGTTAAAAGCGATTCAATGCAATTCGTGCTCATTGTCTTCCTCTTCGCATCCTGAAAGAAGCTCACTGCTTTAGCTCTTAATTCCAAATCTCTCAATCTCTACCTCTTCACTTGTCTATTTTATTACCGCATCTTTTTCTAGAAATCTGTTAATTTCAACAACGATTTTTATATAGTAGTATACAAAAAAGTGATGAATAGAACACTTTAACTAATTTCAGCTGTTGTTAATTACTCAGGGCTGAGTCTTAGCCAATCGTTATTTTGCATATCACTAGGTTTAATCTGAATTAGCAAGGTGGACAAAAGAAGGATGGGTTGGAATGCTACACCAAGCGACTGCCAGTGGTTAGACTAATTGTAATCATTCCTTCCATCATATTTTATGTTATGTATATACTGTTACAATTTCCCATCACCCAAAGGTAATTCTTGTGAAGGTATTCCCATGGCCCTATTTCTTAAAATTATCTTCTCACTTGCACTTATGACTCCATCCCCAATGTAAGGGGGTAAGGAGGTAAGGGGCATTAGAAACCCAGTGACCACATCAGATAAATTTCAATGATTTGTGAAATCCAAATGCCAAATTACCCCACACATAATTTTATTTTATATATAACATAATTTTATTTTATATATAACAAATGTTGCTGACCAGAAGCTGGATCAGACAATTGAGGAAAAATCACTTGAAGAGGTTAGAATAATCAGCCTGTTGATATATGTTTGTGAAAAGCTGAAGATGATCCTGTTTGGCACTGATTTGCTCATGCTTACCATGCAAAGAGGGAACTAGAGATACCCTTTGCCCATTATCAATGAGAGACGAGAGCCTGGTTCCAAGGTTCGATTTTCCACACTCACTACCATCTTTGTTTTGCTGAGTCATTTAAGACTAAAGTCTTGTGCACAGAATTGGGTACTTAGTATGATCTGTTCCCGGCTATTCCCTTCACACGTTCACCCCTCTTTTCTCTGATTTAGACAGCCCTTAATCATTTTTTATGACTCTTGCTCCTTTAGTCAAGTTTACTCCCAAGACTTGAAGTACCATCTCTCCAAGGTCCCTTTGCGTCTATTCCATGATGCATCCTTTTAAACACATTCACTTCCTCATATATACAAATCATACCTGCCATTGATCTGTGATTCTTGAATATGTATTGGCTGTTGCATAAACCCAGTTTAAAATATTTTGCCATAGTATATTTACAATTGCACATTATGGGTCTCAGGAATTATCCTGAGGAACCAACGGTTGTCCATCAGTAGGCCGATAGCTGCAACCCTTGCGGTCTATGAAGGAAAGGCACTGGCCTCTGCGTTCTATGGCTCAGAACTGTGGGGGTGCGAGTATGTAAGGGATTTGATAATGGCCGAGAATACGTTTGTGAGAGATTTGGTCTCACTTCCTCTATCAACCCCATTGAAACCCCTGTTTATCGACATGGGCAAGCGATCAATTGCAGACAAAGTACGCCTCCGCCCTTTACCGTTTTGGGTGCGACTGAGAAGGACACCTGAATTATCCAAATATGCCTCCGTATTGGATGAGCTGATTGCCCTGAATGTCTCAAATAAGATAAAATAGCTAAACAATCTGAGACAGCTGGTCGTTAGCTTAGGAATGGTTGAATTCTGGAACTCCCAGTCCCCGCCCAATAAACAAATTGTTAAGAAAATATATTGGGAGTGGGTTGACTAAGAGGAATTAAAAAGCACAAAGTGGGGGCAGTTGACGAACCAATTCCTTGAACATAAGCCAATGAGGAGGTTAGATCCCTTTTTGGGCTACATAAAAATTCCAAGAGACAGATCCCTCTTCTTGAAGATGAGATATGGTATACTCCCCCTTAGAAAGTTCACAGAGGGGTGGAAAGGAGTGAGGGACTACGATCTCACTTGCCCTGGCTGCCCATGTAAGAAAGAATCCCTGCCACATTTCCTGTTTGCTTGCAAGGCTTATAAGCTTCCTAGAGCAAGATGGTTGAAACCTGTGTGCAGGGAAATGAGCGTCAGAGATTTTAGGGTTGTGCTGCGTATTTTTTTATCCGATACTACATCACTGTACATTGTTGGTGGGATTTGCAAAGTACTTGGCCAGTGCTTGGTTCATTCAGTCTAAATTGTTATGTAATATCCAAAACTAAATGCCTACCCTTTGAGATGATTGAATTTTATAGGAATGCACCTTCTCTGTAATAATGTTTAATTGTAAATAGTTTTTTAAAGTCTTTTTAAGAGATGATGAATGTAATACTTGTAAATTGGTTTTATGTATATCGATGTTCGTACTTTTATGATATGAATCATATCGAATAAAGTATTACAACAACAACAACATCACTGCACTTGATTTGGTCATTGAGACTAAAATTGCACCAGAGAAAACTTTCAATAATTACCATAGTTTGTCTTTCTTGGAGAGCTCTTTCTGACTATTTTTTTTACCATTAGAGTTGGCCTCCAACTGTACTGGATAGGGAAAAGGCCATGAAGGGCATAGTAAGCAGTTACTTCTCTAATATTTATACTGTTTTATACTAAAATCTAACATTTTTTCCCAGTTCAGTGTAGATTAAGTGGCTTAGAGAGGATTTTTTAAAAACTGAGTATTATTGCTTGGCCATTCACCTTGTTACATACTGCCACTCTAAAGGCCATTCACTGTCATTCATGCATATTTTCATCCCCCTAACTCCCCTTGATTCTTAACTCCTTTACCTCTATATACCATACTTCTCCCACTTCACGTACCCCCTGATTCACCACTTTTGCGCTTCATCCTCAGTTGGTATATAATAGTGTTGTAAACTTTTTCCAGATTTTCATGAGATTTCCATTACATCTGCTATTTTTAAGAACTATTGTATACCAAGACAAGTCTTTGAGTTCTCAATTTCCCATCAGTGGAATTAAATCTTTGCAATGGTATTGACATACCTCCATTTCTTAAAATTATTGTTTGGCTTTCGCTCATATATCTGTCACCAATGAAAAAGAGGTCAAGGGCCTCAGACACCAATATTCATCACAGATCAAATTGGATGGATGGTTGAAAGTAAAGTGAATATAAGGAGCACACCTAATTGAGTCTTGTTGTAAATGTTAGGTGTGTTTCTTTTTTGTTTCCTCCAGCCACGACCTCCTGATATTCCCATCCAGAGGCAAGATCAAGAAACTGAGGAAACATCAATTAAACAGGTTAGCATACTCAGCCTGTTGAAATGCATTTGTGCAAACCGTAAAGATATCATGACCGGCACTAATGCTTATCACACAAAGAGAGAGGTAGACACACATTTTGACGATTATCTACCACAGACAAGGACCTGGTTCCCTTGGTTCCTTTGTTAAATTCTTCATTGTAGGGACCTTCTAGGCTGTGCTGATGCACACAATTCAGAGCACAAAGAGACGTTTGCCTTGTGTATTGGCTTTGGTACACCGTACACAATAAAAACTGTCCCAGACTATTCCCTTTGTCTTATCTATTTACACCTCAATGCTTTGGTGTGGTCAGTCTTTAACCACTGTTTCACTGCTGCTCCCACAGTGCAGTCCAACACTGAGATATAAGGTTCCATTTGTCAAATCTAATTTTTCATCTTTTTCTACATGTGGCCTTTCAAATACAGTGTCATCCTCTGAGCTGCTGTTCTGTGATTTGTGGATATGTACTTGCTGTTCCATAAACTCAGTTTCAGGGTATTTTATCGCCGAAAAACGGGAGACTTCCTTATTCCCTGGCCCTCATTATGTGGAATGAGTTATTAATGGTGTTCAGTGCTCATACTTACACCTTCAGTCCCATTTGGAGAGTCACAAAAATAAGTAACAGTACCACGAATTAGTAATAGGATTCCCACACATTGTATTTAAGGTATTAACACAATTTGTAGCTTAGACTGGGGTGCACAAAAGAGAAATAGTGTTTCCACAGGTTTTTATGACATTTGCACAAGTAGTTTTTCAACGTAAAAATGTACATCACACTTAACACTACTTTTACGTGGATCTGGCCTTATCTAAATAAAGGTGCCACTGCAGTCATGTGTTTTATAGAGACTATGATTGCACTTGTGAAAACTGTACATTAATTTTCCTAGTTTGACATTTATAACAATTCTTTCTGACTTTTTCTTTTGCCTTTAGAGTCTGCCTCCTAGTGCAGTGGATGGTGAAGAGGGCACAAAGGACACAGTAAGTCGTTTTATTCTCGAATATATATACTGCTCTTATGATAACAGTCTGAAACATTTTCCAGTTATTTAAAACTAAATTGCATCAGCTTAGACTTCCTAAAAGTATACTTAATTTATAGAATTGTTCATATAGTTAAGTATCTTCAGTTAAAAGCGATTCAATGCAATTCGTGCTCATTGTCTTCCTCTTCGCATCCTGAAAGAAGCTCACTGCTTTAGCTCTTAATTCCAAATCTCTCAATCTCTACCTCTTCACTTGTCTATTTTATTACCGCATCTTTTTCTAGAAATCTGTTAATTTCAACAACGATTTTTATATAGTAGTATACAAAAAAGTGATGAATAGAACACTTTAACTAATTTCAGCTGTTGTTAATTACTCAGGGCTGAGTCTTAGCCAATCGTTATTTTGCATATCACTAGGTTTAATCTGAATTAGCAAGGTGGACAAAAGAAGGATGGGTTGGAATGCTACACCAAGCGACTGCCAGTGGTTAGACTAATTGTAATCATTCCTTCCATCATATTTTATGTTATGTATATACTGTTACAATTTCCCATCACCCAAAGGTAATTCTTGTGAAGGTATTCCCATGGCCCTATTTCTTAAAATTATCTTCTCACTTGCACTTATGACTCCATCCCCAATGTAAGGGGGTAAGGAGGTAAGGGGCATTAGAAACCCAGTGACCACATCAGATAAATTTCAATGATTTGTGAAATCCAAATGCCAAATTACCCCACACATAATTTTATTTTATATATAACATAATTTTATTTTATATATAACAAATGTTGCTGACCAGAAGCTGGATCAGACAATTGAGGAAAAATCACTTGAAGAGGTTAGAATAATCAGCCTGTTGATATATGTTTGTGAAAAGCTGAAGATGATCCTGTTTGGCACTGATTTGCTCATGCTTACCATGCAAAGAGGGAACTAGAGATACCCTTTGCCCATTATCAATGAGAGACGAGAGCCTGGTTCCAAGGTTCGATTTTCCACACTCACTACCATCTTTGTTTTGCTGAGTCATTTAAGACTAAAGTCTTGTGCACAGAATTGGGTACTTAGTATGATCTGTTCCCGGCTATTCCCTTCACACGTTCACCCCTCTTTTCTCTGATTTAGACAGCCCTTAATCATTTTTTATGACTCTTGCTCCTTTAGTCAAGTTTACTCCCAAGACTTGAAGTACCATCTCTCCAAGGTCCCTTTGCGTCTATTCCATGATGCATCCTTTTAAACACATTCACTTCCTCATATATACAAATCATACCTGCCATTGATCTGTGATTCTTGAATATGTATTGGCTGTTGCATAAACCCAGTTTAAAATATTTTGCCATAGTATATTTACAATTGCACATTATGGGTCTCAGGAATTATCCTGAGGAACCAACGGTTGTCCATCAGTAGGCCGATAGCTGCAACCCTTGCGGTCTATGAAGGAAAGGCACTGGCCTCTGCGTTCTATGGCTCAGAACTGTGGGGGTGCGAGTATGTAAGGGATTTGATAATGGCCGAGAATACGTTTGTGAGAGATTTGGTCTCACTTCCTCTATCAACCCCATTGAAACCCCTGTTTATCGACATGGGCAAGCGATCAATTGCAGACAAAGTACGCCTCCGCCCTTTACCGTTTTGGGTGCGACTGAGAAGGACACCTGAATTATCCAAATATGCCTCCGTATTGGATGAGCTGATTGCCCTGAATGTCTCAAATAAGATAAAATAGCTAAACAATCTGAGACAGCTGGTCGTTAGCTTAGGAATGGTTGAATTCTGGAACTCCCAGTCCCCGCCCAATAAACAAATTGTTAAGAAAATATATTGGGAGTGGGTTGACTAAGAGGAATTAAAAAGCACAAAGTGGGGGCAGTTGACGAACCAATTCCTTGAACATAAGCCAATGAGGAGGTTAGATCCCTTTTTGGGCTACATAAAAATTCCAAGAGACAGATCCCTCTTCTTGAAGATGAGATATGGTATACTCCCCCTTAGAAAGTTCACAGAGGGGTGGAAAGGAGTGAGGGACTACGATCTCACTTGCCCTGGCTGCCCATGTAAGAAAGAATCCCTGCCACATTTCCTGTTTGCTTGCAAGGCTTATAAGCTTCCTAGAGCAAGATGGTTGAAACCTGTGTGCAGGGAAATGAGCGTCAGAGATTTTAGGGTTGTGCTGCGTATTTTTTTATCCGATACTACATCACTGTACATTGTTGGTGGGATTGCAAAGTACTTGGCCAGTGCTTGGTTCATTCAGTCTAAATTGTTATGTAATATCCAAAACTAAATGCCTACCCTTTGAGATGATTGAATTTTATAGGAATGCACCTTCTCTGTAAAAATGTTTAATTGTAAATAGTTTTTTAAGTCTTTTTAAGAGATGATGAATGTAATACTTGTAAATTGGTTTTATGTATATCGATGTTCGTACTTTTATGATATGAATCATATCGAATAAAGTATTACAACAACAACAACATCACTGCACTTGATTTGGTCATTGAGACTAAAATTGCACCAGAGAAAACTTTCAATAATTACCATAGTTTGTCTTTCATGGAGAGCTCTTTCTGACTATTTTTTTTACCATTAGAGTTGGCCTCCAACTGTAGTGGATAGGGAAAAGGCCATGAAGGGCATAGTAAGCAGTTACTTCTCTAATATTTATACTGTTTTATACTAAAATCTAACATTTTTTCCCAGTTCAGTGTAGATTAAGTGGCTTAGAGAGGATTTTTTAAAAACTGAGTATTATTGCTTGGCCATTCACCTTGTTACATACTGCCACTCTAAAGGCCATTCACTGTCATTCATGCATATTTTCATCCCCCTAACTCCCCTTGATTCTTAACTCCTTTACCTCTATATACCATACTTCTCCCACTTCACGTACCCCCTGATTCACCACTTTTGCGCTTCATCCTCAGTTGGTATATAATAGTGTTGTAAACTTTTTCCAGATTTTCATGAGATTTCCATTACATCTGCTATTTTTAAGAACTATTGTATACCAAGACAAGTCTTTGAGTTCTCAATTTCCCATCAGTGGAATTAAATCTTTGCAATGGTATTGACATACCTCCATTTCTTAAAATTATTGTTTGGCTTTCGCTCATATATCTGTCACCAATGAAAAAGAGGTCAAGGGCCTCAGACACCAATATTCATCACAGATCAAATTGGATGGATGGTTGAAAGTAAAGTGAATATAAGGAGCACACCTAATTGAGTCTTGTTGTAAATGTTAGGTGTGTTTCTTTTTTGTTTCCTCCAGCCACGACCTCCTGATATTCCCATCCAGAGGCAAGATCAAGAAACTGAGGAAACATCAATTAAACAGGTTAGCATACTCAGCCTGTTGAAATGCATTTGTGCAAACCGTAAAGATATCATGACCGGCACTAATGCTTATCACACAAAGAGAGAGGTAGACACACATTTTGACGATTATCTACCACAGACAAGGACCTGGTTCCCTTGGTTCCTTTGTTAAATTCTTCATTGTAGGGACCTTCTAGGCTGTGCTGATGCACACAATTCAGAGCACAAAGAGACGTTTGCCTTGTGTATTGGCTTTGGTACACCGTACACAATAAAAACTGTCCCAGACTATTCCCTTTGTCTTATCTATTTACACCTCAATGCTTTGGTGTGGTCAGTCTTTAACCACTGTTTCACTGCTGCTCCCACAGTGCAGTCCAACACTGAGATATAAGGTTCCATTTGTCAAATCTAATTTTTCATCTTTTTCTACATGTGGCCTTTCAAATACAGTGTCATCCTCTGAGCTGCTGTTCTGTGATTTGTGGATATGTACTTGCTGTTCCATAAACTCAGTTTCAGGGTATTTTATAGCCGAAAAACCGGAGACTTCCTTATTCCCTGGCCCTCATTATGTGGAATGAGTTATTATTGGTGTTCAGTGCTCATACTTACACCTTCAGTCCCATTTGGAGAGTCACAAAAATAAGTAACAGTACCATGAATTAGTAATAGGATTCCCACACATTGTATTTAAGGTATTAGCACAATTTGTAGCTTAGACTGGGGTGCACAAAACAGAAATAGTGTTTCCACAGGTTTTTATGACATTTGCACAAGTAGTTCTTCAACGTAAAAATGTACATCACACTTAACACTACTTTTACGTGGATCTGGCCTTATCTAAATAAAGGTGCCACTGCAGTCATGTGTTTTATAGAGACTATGATTGCACTTGTGAAAACTGTACATTAATTTTCCTAGTTTGACATTCATAACAATTCTTTCTGACTTTTTCTTTCGCCTTTAGAGTCTGCCTCCTAGTGCAGTGGATGGTGAAGAGGGCACAAAGGACACAGTAAGTCGTTTTATACTTGAATATATATACTGCTCTTATGATAACAGTCTGAAACATTTTCCAGTTATTTCTAACTAAATTGCATCAGCTTAGACTTCCTAAAAGTATACTTAATTTATAGAATTGTTCATATTGTTAAGTATCTTCAGTTAAAAAGCGATTCAATGCAATTCGTGCTCATTGTCTTCCTCTTCGCATCCTAAAAGAAGCTCACTGCTTTAGCTCTTAATTCCAAATCTCTCAATCTCTACCTCTTCACTTGTCTATTTTATTACCGCATCTTTTTCTAGAAATCGTTTAATTTCAACGATTTTTATACAGTAGTATACAAAAAAGTGATGAATAGAACGCTTTAACTAATTTCAGCTGTTGTTAGTTACTCAGAGCTGAGTGTTAGCCAATCGTTATTTTGCATATCACTAGGTATAATCTGAATTAGCAAGGTGGACAAAAGAATGATGGGTTGGAATGCTACACCAAGCGACTGCCAGTGGTTAGACTAATTGTAATCATTCCTTCCATCATATTTTATGTTATGTATATACTGTTACAATTTCCCATCACCCAAAGGTAATTCTTGTGAAGGTATTCCCATAGCCCTATTTCTTAAAATTATCTTCTCACTTGCACTTATGACTCCATCCCCAATGTAAGGGGGTAAGGAGGTAAGGGGCATTAGAAACCGAGTGACCACATCAGATAAACTTCAATGATTTGTGAAATCCAAATGCCAAATTACCCCACACATAATTTTATTTTATATATAACATAATTTTATTTTATATATAACAAATGTTGCTGACCAGAAGCTTGATCAGACAATTGAGGAAAAATCACTTGAAGAGGTTAGAATAATCAGCCTGTTGATATATGTTTGTGAAAAGCTGAAGATGATCCTGTTTGGCACTGATTTGCTCATGCTTACCATGCAAAGAGGGAACTAGAGATACCCTTTGCCCATTATCAATGAGAGACGAGAACCTGGTTCCAAGGTTCGATTTTCCACACTCACTACCATCTTTGATTTGCTGAGTCATTTAAGACTAAAGTCTTGTGCACAGAATTGGGTACTTAGTATGATCTGTTCCCGGCTATTCCCTTCACACGTTCACCCCTCTGTTCTCTGATTTAGGCAGCCCTTATTAATTTTTTATGACTCTTGCTCCTTTAGTCAAGTCTACTCCCAAGACTTGAAGTACCATCTCTCCAAGGTCCCTTTGCGTCTATTCCATGATGCATCCTTTTAAACACATTCACTTCCTCATATATACAAATCATACCTGCCATTGATCTGTGATTCTTGAATATGTATTTGCTGTTGCATAAACCCAGTTTAAAATATTTTGCCATAGTATATTTACGATTGCACATTATGGGTCTCAGGAATTATCCTGAGGAACCAACGGTTGTCCATCAGTAGGCCGATAGCTGCTACCCTTGCGGCCTATGAAGGAAAGGCACTGGCCTCTGCGTTCTATGGCTCAGAACTGTGGGGGTGCGAGTATGTAAGGGATTTGATAATGGCCGAGAATAAGTTTGTGAGAGATTTGGTCTCACTTCCTCTATCAACCCCATTGAAACCCCTGTTTATCGACATGGGCAAGCAATCAATTGCAGACAAAGTACGCCTCCGCCCTTTACCGTTTTGGATGCGACTGAGAAGGACACCTGAATTATCCAAATATGCCTTGGTATTGGATGAGCTGATTGCCTGAATGTCTCAAATAAGATAAAATGGCTAAACAATCTGAGACAGCTGGTCGTTAGCTTAGGAATGGTTGAATTCTGGAACTCCCAGTCCCCGCCCAATAAACAAATTGTTAAGAAAATATATTGGGAGTGGGTTGACTAAGAGGAATTAAAAAGCACAAAGTGGGGGCAGTTGACGAACCAATTCCTTGAACAGAAGCCAATGAGGAGGTTAGATCCATTTTTGGACTACATACAAATTCCAAGAGACAGATCCCTCTTCTGGAAGATGAGATATGGTATACTCCCCCTTAGAAAGTTCACAGAGAGGTGGAAAGGAGTGAGGGACTACGATCTCACTTGCCCTGGCTGCCCATGTAAGAAAGAATCCCTGCCACATTTCCTGTTTGCTTGTAAGGCTTATAAGCTTTCTAGAGCAAGATGGTTGAAACCTGTGTGCAGGGAAATGGGCGTCAGAGATTTTAGGGTTGTGCTGCGTATTTCTTTATCCGATACTAAATCACTGTACATTGTTTGTGGGATTGCAAAGTACTTGGCCAGTGCTTGGTTCATTCGGTCTAAATTGTTATGTAATATCCAAAACTAAATGCCTACCCTTTGAGATGATTGAATTTTATAGGAATGCACCTTCTCTGTAATAATTTTTAATTGTAAATAGTTTTTTAAAGTCTTTTTAAGAGATGATGAATGTAATACTTGTAAATTGGTTTTATGTATATCGATGTTCGTACTTTTATGATATGAATCATATCGAATAAAGTATTACAACAACAACAACATCACTGCACTTGATTTGGTCATAGAGACTAAAATTGCACCAGAGAAAACTTTCAATAATTACCATAGTTTGTCTTTCATGGAGAGCTCTTTCTGACTATCTCTTTTACCATTAGAGTTGGCCTCCAACTGTAGTGGATAGGGAAAAGGCCATGAAGGGCATAGTAAGCAGTTACTCTCTAATATTTATACTGTTTTTATACTAAAATCTAACATTTGTTCCCAGTTCAGTGTAGATTAAGTGGCTTAGAGAGGATTTTTTAAAAACTGAGTATTATTGCTTGGCCATTCACCTTGTTAGATACTGCCGCTCTAAAGGCCATTCACTGTCATTCATGCATATTTTCATCCCCCTAACTCCCCTTGATTCTTAACTCCTTTACCTCTATATACCATACTTCTCCCACTTCACGTACCCCCTGATTCACCACTTTTGCGCTTCATCCTCAGTTGGTATATAATAGTGTTGTAAACTTTTTCCAGATTTTCATGAGATTTCCATGACATCTGCTATTTTTAAGAACTATTGTATACCAAGACAAGTCTTTGAGTTCTCAATTTCCCATCAGTGGAATTAAATCTTTGCAATGGTATTGACATACCTCCATTTCTTAAAATTATTGTTTGGCTTTCGCTCATATATCTGTCACCAATGAAAAAGAGGTCAAGGGCCTCAGACACCAATATTCATCACAGATCAAATTGGATGGATGGTTGAAAGTAAAGTGAATATAAGGAGCACACCTAATTGAGTCTTGTTGTAAATGTTAGGTGTGTTTCTTTTTTGTTTCCTCCAGCCACGACCTCCTGATATTCCCATCCAGAGGCAAGATCAAGAAACTGAGGAAACATCAATTAAACAGGTTAGCATACTCAGCCTGTTGAAATGCATTTGTGCAAACCGTAAACATATCATGACCGGCACTAATGCTTATCACACAAAGAGAGAGGTAGACACACATTTTGACGATTATCTACCACAGACAAGGACCTGGTTCCCTTGGTTCCTTTGTTAAATTCTTCATTGTAGGGACCTTCTAGGCTGTGCTGATGCACACAATTCAGAGCACAAAGAGACGTTTGCCTTGTGTATTGGCTTTGGTACACCGTACACAATAAAAACTGTCCCAGACTATTCCCTTTGTCTTATCTATTTACACCTCAATGCTTTGGTGTGGTCAGTCTTTAACCACTGTTTCACTGCTGCTCCCACAGTGCAGTCCAACACTGAGATATAAGGTTCCATTTGTCAAATCTAATTTTTCATCTTTTTCTACATGTGACCTTTCAAATACAGTGTCATCCTCTGAGCTGCTGTTCTGTGATTTGTGGATATGTAATTGCTGTTCCATGAACTCAGTTTCAGGGTATTTTATCGCCGAAAAACCGGAGACTTCCTTTTTCCCTGGCCCTCATTATGTGGAATGAGTTATTATTGGTGTTCAGTGCTCATACTTACACCTTCAGTCCCATTTGGAGAGTCACAAAAATAAGTAACAGTACCATGAATTAGTAATAGGATTCCCACACATTGTATTTAAGGTATTAGCACAATTTGTAGCTTAGACTGGGGTGCACAAAACAGAAATAGTGTTTCCACAGGTTTTTATGACATTTGCACAAGTAGTTTTTCAACGTAAAAATGTACATCACACTTAACACTACTTTTACGTGGATCTGGCCTTATCTAAATAAAGGTGCCACTGCAGTCATGTGTTTTATAGAGACTATGATTGCACTTGTGAAAACTGTACATTAATTTTCCTAGTTTGACATTCATAACAATTCTTTCTGACTTTTTCTTTCGCCTTTAGAGTCTGCCTCCTAGTGCAGTGGATGGTGAAGAGGGCACAAAGGACACAGTAAGTCGTTTTATTCTCGAATATATATACTGCTCTTATGATAACAGTCTGAAACATTTTCCAGTTATTTCAAACTAAATTGCATCAGCTTAGACTTCCTAAAAGTATACTTAATTTATAGAATTGTTCATATTGTTAAGTATCTTCAGTTAAAAAGCGATTCAATGCAATTCGTGCTCATTGTCTTCCTCTTCGCATCCTAAAAGAAGCTCACTGCTTTAGCTCTTAATTCCAAATCTCTCAATCTCTACCTCTTCACTTGTCTATTTTATTACCGCATCTTTTTCTAGAAATCGTTTAATTTCAACGATTTTTATACAGTAGTATACAAAAAAGTGATGAATAGAACGCTTTAACTAATTTCAGCTGTTGTTAGTTACTCAGAGCTGAGTGTTAGCCAATCGTTATTTTGCATATCACTAGGTATAACCTGAATTAGCAAGGTGGACAAAAGAATGATGGGTTGGAATGCTACACCAAGCGACTGCCAGTGGTTAGACTAATTGTAATCATTCCTTCCATCATATTTTATGTTATGTATATACTGTTACAATTTCCCATCACCCAAAGGTAATTCTTGTGAAGGTATTCCCATAGCCCTATTTCTTAAAATTATCTTCTCACTTGCACTTATGACTCCATCCCCAATGTAAGGGGGTAAGGAGGTAAGGGGCATTAGAAACCCAGTGACCACATCAGATAAACTTCAATGATTTGTGAAATCCAAATGCCAAATTACCCCACACATAATTTTATTTTATATATAACATAATTTTATTTTATATATAACAAATGTTGCTGACCAGAAGCTTGATCAGACAATTGAGGAAAAATCACTTGAAGAGGTTAGAATAATCAGCCTGTTGATATATGTTTGCGAAAAGCTGAAGATGATCCTGTTTGGCACTGATTTGCTCATGCTTACCATGCAAAGAGGGAACTAGAGATACCCTTTGCCCATTATCAATGAGAGACGAGAACCTGGTTCCAAGGTTCGATTTTCCACACTCACTACCATCTTTGTTTTGCTGAGTCATTTAAGACTAAAGTCTTGTGCACAGAATTGGGTACTTAGTATGATCTGTTCCCGGCTATTCCCTTCACACGTTCACCCCTCTGTTCTCTGATTTAGGCAGCCCTTATTAATTTTTTATGACTCTTGCTCCTTTAGTCAAGTCTACTCCCAAGACTTGAAGTACCATCTCTCCAAGGTCCCTTTGCGTCTATTCCATGATGCATCCTTTTAAACACATTCACTTCCTCATATATACAAATCATACCTGCCATTGATCTGTGATTCTTGAATATGTATTTGCTGTTGCATAAACCCAGTTTAAAATATTTTGCCATAGTATATTTACGATTGCACATTATGGGTCTCAGGAATTATCCTGAGGAACCAACGGTTGTCCATCAGTAGGCCGATAGCTGCAACCCTTGCGGTCTATGAAGGAAAGCCACTGGCCTCTGCGTTCTATGGCTCAGAACTGTGGGGGTGCGAGTATGTAAGGGATTTGATAATGGCCGAGAATAAGTTTGTGAGAGATTTGGTCTCACTTCCTCTATCAACCCCATTGAAACCCCTGTTTATCGACATGGGCAAGCAATCAATTGCAGACAAAGTACGCCTCCGCCCTTTACCGTTTTGGATGCGACTGAGAAGGACACCTGAATTATCCAAATATGCCTTGGTATTGGATGAGCTGATTGCCTGAATGTCTCAAATAAGATAAAATGGCTAAACAATCTGAGACAGCTGGTCGTTAGCTTAGGAATGGTTGAATTCTGGAACTCCCAGTCCCTGCCCAATAAACAAATTGTTAAGAAAATATATTGGGAGTGGGTTGACTAAGAGGAATTAAAAAGCACAAAGTGGGGGCAGTTGACGAACCAATTCCTTGAACAGAAGCCAATGAGGAGGTTAGATCCATTTTTGGACTACATACAAATTCCAAGAGACAGATCCCTCTTCTGCAAGATGAGATATGGTATACTCCCCCTTAGAAAGTTCACAGAGAGGTGGAAAGGAGTGAGGGACTACGATCTCACTTGCCCTGGCTGCCCATGTAAGAAAGAATCCCTGCCACATTTCCTGTTTGCTTGTAAGGCTTATAAGCTTTCTAGAGCAAGATGGTTGAAACCTGTGTGCAGGGAAATGGGCGTCAGAGATTTTAGGGTTGTGCTGCGTATTTCTTTATCCGATACTAAATCACTGTACATTGTTTGTGGGATTGCAAAGTACTTGGCCAGTGCTTGGTTCATTCGGTCTAAATTGTTATGTAATATCCAAAACTAAATGCCTACCCTTTGAGATGATTGAATTTTATAGGAATGCACCTTCTCTGTAATAATTTTTAATTGTAAATAGTTTTTTAAAGTCTTTTTAAGAGATGATGAATGTAATACTTGTAAATTGGTTTTATGTATATCGATGTTCGTACTTTTATGATATGAATCATATCGAATAAAGTATTACAACAACAACAACATCACTGCAATTGATTTGGTCATAGAGACTAAAATTGCACCAGAGAAAACTTTCAATAATTACCATAGTTTGTCTTTCATGGAGAGCTCTTTCTGACTATCTCTTTTACCATTAGAGTTGGCCTCCAACTGTAGTGGATAGGGAAAAGGCCATGAAGGGCATAGTAAGCAGTTACTCTCTAATATTTATACTGTTTTTATACTAAAATCTAACATTTGTTCCCAGTTCAGTGTAGATTAAGTGGCTTAGAGAGGATTTTTTAAAAACTGAGTATTATTGCTTGGCCATTCACCTTGTTAGATACTGCCACTCTAAAGGCCATTCACTGTCATTCATGCATATTTTCATCCCCCTAACTCCCCTTGATTCTTTACTCCTTTACCTCTATATACCATACTTCTCCCACTTCACGTACCCCCTGATTCACCACTTTTGCGCTTCATCCTCAGTTGGTATATAATAGTGTTGTAAACTTTTTCGAGATTTTCATGAGATTTCCATGACATCTGCTATTTTTAAGAACTATTGTATACCAAGACAAGTCTTTGAGTTCTCAATTTCCCATCAGTGGAATTAAATCTTTGCAATGGTATTGACATACCTCCATTTCTTAAAATTATTGTTTGGCTTTCGCTCATATATCTGTCACCAATGAAAAAGAGGTCAAGTGCCTCAGACACCAATATTCATCACAGATCAAATTGGATGGATTTGTGAAAGTAAAGTGAATATAAGGAGCACACCTAATTGAGTCTTGTTGTAAATGGTAGGTGTGTTTCTTTTTTGTTTCCTCCAGCCACGACCTCCTGATATTCCCATCCAGAGGCAAGATCAAGAAACTGAGGAAACATCAATTAAACAGGTTAGCATACTCAGCCTGTTGAAATGCATTTGTGCAAACCGTAAAAATATCATGACCGGCACTGAGGCACTAATGCTTATCACACAAAGAGAGAGGTAGAGACACATTTTGACCATTATCTACCACAGACAAGGACCTGGTTCCCTTGGTTCCTTTGTTAAATTCTTCATTGTAGGGACTTCTAGGCTGTGCTGATGCACACAATTCAGAGCACAAAGAGACGTTTGCCTTGTGTATTGGCTTTGGTACACCGTACACAATAAAAACTGTCCCAGACTATTCCCTTTGTCTTATCTATTTACACCTCAATGCTTTGGTGTGGTCAGTCTTTAACCACTGTTTCACTGCTGCTCCCACAGTGCAGTCCAACACTGAGATATAAGGTTCCATTTGTCAAATCTAATTTTTCATCTTTTTCTACATGTGGCCTTTCAAATACAGTGTCATCCTCTGAGCTGCTGTTCTGTGATTTGTGGATATGTACTTACTGTTCCATAAACTCAGTTTCAGGGTATTTTATCGCCGAAAAACGGGAGACTTCCTTATTCCCTGGCCCTCATTATGTGGAATGAGTTATTATTGGTGTTCAGTGCTCATACTTACACCTTCAGTCCCATTTGGAGAGTCACAAAAATAAGTAACAGTACCATGAATTAGTAATAGGATTCCCACACATTGTATTTAAGGTATTAACACAATTTGTAGCTTAGACTGGGGTGCACAAAACAGAAATAGTGTTTCCACAGGTTTTTATGACATTTGCACAAGTAGTTTTTCAAAGTAAAAATGTACATCACACTTAACACTACTTTTACGTGGATCTGGCCTTATCTAAATAAAGGTGCCACTGCAGTCATGTGTTTTATAGAGACTATGATTGCACTTGTGAAAACTGTACATTAATTTTCCTAGTTTGACATTTATAACAATTCTTTCTGACTTTTTCTTTTGCCTTTAGAGTCTGCCTCCTAGTGCAGTGGATGGTGAAGAGGGCACAAAGGACACAGTAAGTCGTTTTATTCTCGAATATATATACTGCTCTTATGATAACAGTCTGAAACATTTTCCAGTTATTTAAAACTAAATTGCATCAGCTTAGACTTCCTAAAAGTATACTTAATTTATAGAATTGTTCATATAGTTAAGTATCTTCAGTTAAAAAGCGATTCAATGCAATTCGTGCTCATTGTCTTCCTCTTCGCATCCTGAAAGAAGCTCACTGCTTTAGCTCTTAATTCCAAATCTCTCAATCTCTACCTCTTCACTTGTCTATTTTATTACCGCATCTTTTTCTAGAAATCTGTTAATTTCAACAACGATTTTTATATAGTAGTATACAAAAAAGTGATGAATAGAACGCTTTAACTAATTTCAGCTGTTGTTAATTACTCAGGGCTGAGTCTTAGCCAATCGTTATTTTGCATATCACTAGGTTTAATCTGAATTAGCAAGGTGGACAAAAGAAGGATGGGTTGGAATGCTACACCAAGCGACTGCCAGTGGTTAGACTAATTGTAATCATTCCTTCCATCATATTTTAGGTTATGTATATACTGTTACAATTTCCCATCACCCAAAGGTAATTCTTGTGAAGGTATTCCCATGGCCCTATTTCTTAAAATTATCTTCTCACTTGCACTTATGACTCCATCCCCAATGTAAGGGGGTAAGGAGGTAAGGGGCATTAGAAACCCAGTGACCACATCAGATAAATTTCAATGATTCTTGAAATCCAAATGCCAAATTACCCCACACATAATTTTATTTTATATATAACATAATTTTATTTTATATATAACAAATGTTGCTGACCAGAAGCTGGATCAGACAATTGAGGAAAAATCACTTGAAGAGGTTAGAATAATCAGCCTGTTGATATATGTTTGTGAAAAGCTGAAGATGATCCTGTTTGGCACTGATTTGCTCATGCTTACCATGCAAAGAGGGAACTAGAGATACCCTTTGCCCATTATCAATGAGAGACGAGAGCCTGGTTCCAAGGTTCGATTTTCCACACTCACTACCATCTTTGTTTTGCTGAGTCATTTAAGACTAAAGTCTTGTGCACAGAATTGGGTACTTAGTATGATCTGTTCCCGGCTATTCCCTTCACACGTTCACCCCTCTGTTCTCTGATTTAGACAGCCCTTAATAATTTTTTATGAGTCTTGCTCCTTTAGTCAAGTCTACTCCCAAGACTTGAAGTACCATCTCTCCAAGTTCCCTTTGCGTCTATTCCATGATGCATCCTTTTAAACACATTCACTTCCTCATATATACAAATCATACCTGCCATTGATCTGTGATTCTTGAATATGTATTGGCTGTTGCATAAACCCAGTTTAAAATATTTTGCCATAGTATATTTACAATTGCACATTATGGGTCTCAGGAATTATCCTGAGGAACCAACGGTTGTCCATCAGTAGGCCGATAGCTGCAACCCTTGCGGTCTATGAAGGAAAGGCACTGGCCTCTGCGTTCTATGGCTCAGAACTGTGGGGGTGCGAGTATGTAAGGGATTTGATAATGGCCGAGAATAAGTTTGTGTGAGATTTGGTCTCACTTCCTCTATCAACCCCATTGAATCCCCTGTTTATCGACAGGGGCAAGCGATCAATTGCAGACAAAGTACGCCTCCGCCCTTTACCGTTTTGGGTGCGACTGAGAAGGACACCTGAATTATCCAAATATGCCTCGGTATTGGATGAGCTGATTGCCCTGAATGTCTCAAATAAGATAAAATAGCTAAACAATCTGAGACAGCTGGTCGTTAGCTTAGGAATGGTTGAATTCTGGAACTCCCAGTCCCCGCCCAATAAACAAATTGTTAAGAAAATATATTGGGAGTGGGTTGACTAAGAGGAATTAAAAAGCACAAAGTGGGGGCAGTTGACGAACCAATTCCTTGAACATAAGCCAATGAGGAGGTTAGATCCCTTTTTGGGCTACATAAAAATTCCAAGAGACAGATCCCTCTTCTTGAAGATGAGATATGGTATACTCCCCCTTAGAAAGTTCACAGAGGGGTGGAAAGGAGTGAGGGACTACGATCTCACTTGCCCTGGCTGCCCATGTAAGAAAGAATCCCTGCCACATTTCCTGTTTGCTTGCAAGGCTTATAAGCTCCTAGAGCAAGATGGTTGAAACCTGTGTGCAGGGAAATGAGCGTCAGAGATTTTAGGGTTGTGCTGCGTATTTTTTTATCCGATACTACATCACTGTACATTGTTGGTGGGATTGCAAAGTACTTGGCCAGTGCTTGGTTCATTCAGTCTAAATTGTTATGTAATATCCAAAACTAAATGCCTACCCTTTGAGATGATTGAATTTTATAGGAATGCACCTTCTCTGTAATAATGTTTAATTGTAAATAGTTTTTTAAAGTCTTTTTAAGAGATGATGAATGTAATACTTGTAAATTAGTTTTATGTATATCGATGTTCGTACTTTTATGATATGAATCATATCGAATAAAGTATTACAACAACAACAACATCACTGCACTTGATTTGGTCATTGAGACTAAACTTGCACCAGAGTAAACTTTCAATAATTACCATAGTTTGTCTTTCATGGAGAGCTCTTTCTGACTATTTTTTTTACCATTAGAGTTGGCCTCCAACTGTAGTGGATAGGGAAAAGGCCATGAAGGGCATAGTAAGCAGTTACTTCTCTAATATTTATACTGTTTTATACTAAAATCTAACATTTTTTCCCAGTTCAGTGTAGATTAAGTGGCTTAGAGAGGATTTTTTAAAAACTGAGTATTATTGCTTGGCCATTCACCTTGTTACATACTGCCACTCTAAAGGCCATTCACTGTCATTCATGCATATTTTCATCCCCCTAACTCCCCTTGATTCTTAACTCCTTTACCTCTATATACCATACTTCTCCCACTTCACGTACCCCCTGATTCACCACTTTTGCGCTTCATCCTCAGTTGGTATATAATAGTGATGTAAACTTTTTCCAGATTTTCATGAGATTTCCATTACGTCTGCTATTTTTAAGAACTATTGTATACCAAGACAAGTCTTTGAGTTCTCAATTTCCCATCAGTGGAATTAAATCTTTGCAATGGTATTGACATACCTCCATTTCTTAAAATTATTGTTTGGCTTTCGCTCATATATCTGTCACCAATGAAAAAGAAGTCAAGGGCCTCAGACACCAATATTCATCACAGATCAAATTGGATGGATGTGTGAAAGTAAAGTGAATATAAGGAGCACACCTAATTGAGTCTTGTTGTAAATGTTAGGTGTGTTTCTTTTTTGTTTCCCTCAGCCAAGACCTCCTGATATTCCCATCCAGAGGCAAGATAAAGAAACTCAGGAAACATTAATTAAACAGGTTAGCATACTCAGCCTGTTGAAATGCATTAGTGCAAACCGTAAAAATATCATGACCGGCACTGAGGCACTAATGCTTATCACACAAAGAGAGAGGTAGAGACACATTTTGACCATTATCTACCACAGACAAGGAACTGGTTCCCTTGGTTCCTTTGTTAAATTCTTCATTGTAGGGACCTTCTAGGCTGTGCTGATGCACACAATTCAGAGCACAAAGAGACGTTTGCCTTGTGTATTGGCTTTGGTACACCGTACACAATAAAAACTGTCCCAGACTATTCCCTTTGTCTTATCTATTTACACCTCAATGCTTTGGTGTGGTCAGTCTTTAACCACTGTTTCACTGCTGCTCCCACAGTGCAGTCCAACACTGAGATATAAGGTTCCATTTGTCAAATCTAATTTTTCATCTTTTTCTACATGTGGCCTTTCAAATACAGTGTCATCCTCTGAGCTGCTGTTCTGTGATTTGTGGATATGTACTTGCTGTTCCATGAACTCAGTTTCAGGGTATTTTATCACCGAAAAACCGGAGACTTCCTTATTCCCTGGCCCTCATTATGTGGAACGAGTTATTATTGGTGTTCAGTGCTCATACTTACACCTTCAGTCCCATTTGGAGAGTCACAAAAATAAGTAACAGTACCATGAATTAGTACTAGGATTCCCACACATTGTATTTAAGGTATTAACACAATTTGTAGCTTAGACTGGGGTGCACAAAACAGAAATAGTTTTTCCACAGGTTTTTATGTCATTTGCACAAGTAGTTTTTCAACGTAAAAATGTACATCACACTTAACACTACTTTTACGTGGATCTGGCCTTATCTAAATAAAGGTGCCACTGCAGTCATGTGTTTTATAGAGACTATGATTGCACTTTTGAAAACTGTACATTAATTTTCCTAGTTTGACATTCATAACAATTCTTTCTGACTTTTTCTTTTGCCTTTAGAGTCTGCCTCCTAGTGCAGTGGATGGTGAAGAGGGCACAAAGGACACAGTGAGTCGTTTTATTCTCGAATATATATACTGATCTTATGATAACAGTCTGAAACATTTTCCAGTTATTTCAAAATAAATTGCATCAGCTTAGACTTCCTAAAAGTAGACTTAATTTATAGAATTGTTCATATTGTTAAGTATTTTCAGTTAAAAAGCGATTCAATGCAATTCGTGCTCATTGTCTTCCTCTTCGCATCCTAAAAGAAGCTCACTGCTTTAGCTCTTCATTCCAAATCTCTCAATCTCTACCTCTTCACTTGTCTATTTTATTACCGCATCCTTTTCTAGAAATCTGTTAATTTCAACAACGATTTTTATACAGTAGTATACAAAAAATGATGAATAGAACGCTTTAACTAATTTCAGCTGTTGTTAATTACTCAGGGCTGAGTCTTAGCCAATCGTTATTTTGCATATCACTAGGTTTAATCAGAATTAGCAAGGTGGACAAAAGAATGATGGGTTGGAATGTTACACCAAGCGACTGCCAGTGGTTAGGCTAATTGTAATCATTCCTTCCATCATATTTTATGTTATGTATATACTGTTACAATTTCCCATCACCCAAAGGTAATTCTTGTGAAGGTATTCCCATAGCCCTATTTCTTAAAATTATCTTCTCACTTGCACTTATGACTCCATCCCCAATGTAAGGGGGTAAGGAGGTAAGGGGCATTAGAAACCCAGTGACCACATCAGATAAACTTCAATGGTTTGTGAAATCCAAATGCCAAATTACCCCACACATAATTTTATTTTATATATAACATAATTTTATTTTATATATAACAAATGTTGCTGACCAGAAGCTGGATCAGACAATTGAGGAAAAATCACTTGAAGAGGTTAGCATAATCAGCCTGTTGATATATGTTTGTGAAAAGCTGAAGATGATCCTGTTTGGCACTGATTTGCTCATGCTTACCATGCAAAGAGGGAACTAGAGATACCCTTTGCCCATTATCAATGAGAGACGAGAGCCTGGTTCCAAGGTTCGATTTTCCACACTCACTACCATCTTTGTTTTGCTGAGTCATTTAAGACTAAAGTCTTGTGCACAGAATTGGGTACTTAGTATGATCTGTTCCCGGCTATTCCCGTCACACGTTCACCCCTCTGTTCTCTGATTTAGGCAGCCCTTATTAATTTTTTAGGACTCTTGCTCCTTTAGTCAAGTCTACTCCCAAGACTTGAAGTACCATCTCTCCAAGGTCCCTTTGCGTCTATTCCATGATGCATCCTTTTAAACACATTCACTTCCTCATATATACAAATCATACCTGCCATTGATCTGTGATTCTTGAATATGTATTTGCTGTTGCATAAACCCAGTTTAAAATATTTTTCCATAGTATATTTACGATTGCACATTATGGGTCTCAGGAATTATCCTGAGGAACCAACGGTTGTCCATCAGTAGGCCGATAGCTGCAACCCTTGCGGTCTATGAAGGAAAGGCACTGGCCTCTGCGTTCTATGGCTCAGAACTGTGGGGGTGCGAGTATGTAAGGGATTTGATAATGGCCGAGAATAAGTTTGTGAGAGATTTGGTCTCACTTCCTCTATCCACCCCATTGAAACCCCTGTTTATCGACATGGGCAAGCAATCAATTGCAGACAAAGTACGCCTCCGCCCTTTACCGTTTTGGGTGCGACTGAGAAGGACACCTGAATTATCCAAATATGCCTTGGTATTGGATGAGCTGATTGCCCTGAATGTCTCAAATAAGATAAAATGGCTAAACAATCTGAGACAGCTGGTCGTTAGCTTAGGAATGGTTGAATTCTGGAACTCCCAGTCCCCGCCCAATAAACAAATTGTTAAGAAAATATATTGGGAGTGGGTTGACTAAGAGGAATTAAAAAGCACAAAGTGGGGGCAGTTGACGAACCAATTCCTTGAATTTAAGCCAATGAGGAGGTTAGATCCCTTTTTGGGCTACATAAAAATTCCAAGGGACAGATCCCTCTTCTTGAAGATGAGATATGGTATACTCCCCCTTAGAAAGTTCACAGAGGGGTGGAAAGGAGTGAGGGACTACGATCTCACTTGCCCTGGCTGCCCATGTAAGAAAGAATCCCTGCCACATTTCCTGTTTGCTTGCAAGGCTTATAAGCTTCCTAGAGCAAGATGGTTGAAACCTGTGTGCAGGGAAATGAGCGTCAGAGATTTTAGGGTTGTGCTGCGTATTTTTTTATCCGATACTACATCACTGTACATTGTTTGTGGGATTGCAAAGTACTTGGCCAGTGCTTGGTTCATTCAGTCTAAATTGTTATGTAATATCCAAAACTAAATGCCTACCCTTTGAGATGATTGAATTTTATAGGAATGCACCTTCTCTGTAATAATGTTTAATTGTAAATAGTTTTTTAAAGTCTTTTTAAGAGATGATGAATGTAATACTTGTAAATTGGTTTTATGTATATCGATGTTCGTACTTTTATGATATGAATCATATCGAATAAAGTATTACAACAACAACAACATCACTGCACTTGATTTGGTCATAGAGACTAAAATTGCACCAGAGAAAACTTTCAATAATTACCATAGTTTGTCTTTCATGGGGAACTCTTTCTGACTATTTTATTTACCATTAGAGTTGGCCTCCAACTGTAGTGGCTAGGGAAAAGGCCATGAAGGGCATAGTAAGCAGTTACTTCTCTAATATTTATACTGTTTTATACTAAAATCCAACATTTTTTCCCAGTTCAGTGTAGATTAAGTGGCTTAGAGAGGATTTTTTAAAAACTGAGTATTATTGCTTGGCCATTCACCTTGTTACATACTGCCACTCTAAAGGCCATTCACTGTCATTCATGCATATTTTCATCCCCCTAACTCCCCTTGATTCTTAACTCCTTTACCTCCATATACCATACTTCTCCCACTTCACGTACCCCCTGATTCACCACTTTTGCGCTTCATCCTCAGTTGGTATATAATAGAGTTGTAAACTTTTTCCAGATTTTCATGAGATTTCCATGACATCTGCTATTTTTAAGAACTATTGTATACCAAGACAAGTCTTTGAGTTCTCAATTTCCCATCAGTGGAATTAAATCTTTGCAATGGTATTAACATACCTCCATTTCTTAAAATTATTGTTTGGCTTTCGCTCATATATCTGTCACCAATGAAAAAGAGGTCAAGGGCCTCAGACACCGATATTCATCACAGATCAAATTAGATGGATATGTGAAAGTAAAGTGGATATAAGGAGCACACCTAATTGAGTCTTGTTGTAAATGTTAGGTGTGTTTCTTTTTTGTTTCCCTCAGCCAAGACCTCCTGATATTCCCATCCAGAGGCTAGATCAAGAAATTGAGGAAACATCAATTACCCAGGTTAGCATACTCAGCCTGTTGAAATGCATTTGTGCAAACCGTAAAGATATCATGACCGGCACTGAGGCACTAATGCTTATCACACAAAGAGAGAGGTAGAGACACATTTTGACCATTATCTACCACAGACAAGGACCTGGTTCCCTTGGTTCCTTTGTTAAATTCTTCATTGTAGGGACCTTCTAGGCTGTGCTGATGCACACAATTCAGAGCACAAAGAGACGTTTGCCTTGTGTATCGGCTTTGGTACACCGTACACAATAAAAACTGTCCCAGACTATTTCCTTTGTCTTATCTATTTACACCTCAATGCTTTGGTGTGGTCAGTCTTTAACCACTGTTTCACTGCTGCTCCCACAGTGCAGTTCAACACTGAGATATAAGGTTCCATTTGTCAAATCTAATTTTTCATCTTTTTCTACATGTGGCCTTTCAAATACAGTGTCATCCTCTGAGCTGCTGTTCTGTGATTTGTGGATATGTACTTGCTGTTCCATAAACTCAGTTTCAGGGTATTTTATCGCCGAAAAACTGGAGACTTCCTTATTCCCTGGCCCTCATTATGTGGAATGAGTTATTATTGGTGTTTAGTGCTCAAACTTACACCTTCAGTCCCATTTGGAGAGTCACAAAAATAAGTAACAGTACCATGAATTAGTAATAGGATTCCCACACATTGTATTTAAGGTATTAACACAATTTGTAGCTTAGACTGGGGTGCACAAAACAGAAATAGTGTTTCCACAGGTTTTTATGACATTTGCACAAGTAGTTTTTCAACGTAAAAATGTACATCACACTTAACACTACTTTTACGTGGATCTGGCCTTATCTAAATAAAGGTGCCACTGCAGTCATGTGTTTTATAGAGACTATGATTGCACTTGTGAAAACTGTACATTAATTTTCCTAGTTTGACATTCATAAAACATTTTTCTGACTTTTTCTTTTGCCTTTAGAGTCTGCCTCCAAGTGCAGTGGATGGTGAAGAGGGCACAAAGGACACAGTAAGTCGTTTTATTCTCGAATATATTTACTGCTCTTATGATAACAGTCTGAAACATTTTCCAGTTATTTCAAACTAATTTGCATCAGCTTAGACTTCCTAAAAGTAGACTTAATTTATAGAATTGTTCATATTCTTAAGTATTTTCAGTTAAAAAGCGATTCAATGCAATTCGTGCTCATTGTCTTCCTCTTCGCATCCTAAAAGAAGCTCACTGCTTTAGCTCTTAATTCCAAATCTCTCAATCTCTACCTCTTCATTTGTCTATTTTATTACCGCATCTTTTTCTAGAAATCTGTTAATTTCAACAACGATTTTTATACAGTAGTATACAAAAAGTGATGAATAGAACGCTTTAACTAATTTCAGCTGTTGTTAATTACTCAGGGCTGAGTCTTAGCCAATCGTTATTTTGCATATCACTAGGTTTAATCTGAATTAGCAAGGTGGACAAAAGAATGATGGCTTGGAATGCTACACCAAGCGACTGCCAGTGGTTAGACTTATTATAATCATTCCTTCCATCATATTTTATGTTATGTATATACTGTTACAATTTCCCATCACCCAAAGGCAAATTCTTGTGAAGGTATTCCCATAGCCCTATTTCTTAAAATTATCTTCTCACTTGCACTTATGACTCCATCCCCAATGTAAGGGGGTAAGGAGGTAAGGGGCATTAGAAACCCAGTGACCACATCAGATAAACTTCAATGATTTGTGAAATCCAAATGCCAAATTACCCCACACATAATTTTATTTTATATATAACATAATTTTATTTTATATATAACAAATGTTGCTGACCAGAAGCTGGATCAGACAATTGAGGAAAAATCACTTGAAGAGGTTAGCATAATCAGCCTGTTGATATATGTTTGTGAAAAGCTGAAGATTATCCTGTTTGGCACTGCTTTGCTCATGCTTACCATGCAAAGAGGGACCTAGAGTTACCCTTTGCCCATTATCAATGAGAGACGAGAGCCTGGTTCCAAGGTTCGATTTTCCACACTCACAACCATCTTTGTTTTGCTGAGTCATTTAAGACTAAAGCCTTGTGCACAGAATTGGGTACTTAGTATGATCTGTTCCCGGCTATTCCCGTCACACGTTCACCCCTCTGTTCTCTGATTTAGGCAGCCCTTATTAATTTTTTAGGACTCTTGCTCCTTTAGTCAAGTCTACTCCCAAGACTTGAAGTACCATCTCTCCAAGGTCCCTTTGCGTCTATTCCATGATGCATCCTTTTAAACACATTCACTTCCTCATATATACAAATCATACCTGCCATTGATCTGTGATTCTTGAATATGTATTTGCTGTTGCATAAACCCAGTTTAAAATATTTTTCCATAGTATATTTACGATTGCACATTATGGGTCTCAGGAATTATCCTGAGGAACCAACGGTTGTCCATCAGTAGGCCGATAGCTGCAACCCTTGTGGTCTATGAAGGAAAGGCACTGGCCTCTGCGTTCTATGGCTCAGAACTGTGGGGGTGCGAGTATGTAAGGGATTTGATAATGGCCGAGAATAAGTTTGTGAGAGATTTGGTCTCACTTCCTCTATCAACCCCATTGAAACCCCTGTTTATCGACATGGGCAAGCAATTAATTGCAGACAAAGTACGCCTCCGCCCTTTACCGTTTTGGGTGCGACTGAGAAGGACACCTGAATTATCCAAATATGCCTTGGTATTGGATGAGCTGATTGCCCTGAATGTATCAAATAAGATAAAATGGCTAAACAATCTGAGACAGCTGGTCGTTAGCTTAGGAATGGTTGAATTCTGGAACTCCCAGTCCCCGCCCAATAAACAAATTGTTAAGAAAATATATTGGGAGTGGGTTGACTAAGAGGAATTAAAAAGCACAAAGTGGGGGCAGTTGACGAACCAATTCCTTGAATTTAAGCCAATGAGGAGGTTAGATCCCTTTTTGGGCTACATAAAAATTCCAAGGGACAGATCCCTCTTCTTGAAGATGAGATATGGTATACTCCCCCTTAGAAAGTTCACAGAGGGGTGGAAAGGAGTGAGGGACTACGATCTCACTTGCCCTGGCTGCCCATGTAAGAAAGAATCCCTGCCACATTTCCTGTTTGCTTGCAAGGCTTATAAGCTTCCTAGAGCAAGATGGTTGAAACCTGTGTGCAGGGAAATGAGCGTCAGAGATTTTAGGGTTGTGCTGCGTATTTTTTTATCCGATACTACATCACTGTACATTGTTTGTGGGATTGCAAAGTACTTGGCCAGTGCTTGGTTCATTCAGTCTAAATTGTTATGTAATATCCAAAACTAAATGCCTACCCTTTGAGATGATTGAATTTTATAGGAATGCACCTTCTCTGTAATAATGTTTAATTGTAAATAGTTTTTTAAAGTCTTTTTAAGAGATGATGAATGTAATACTTGTAAATTGGTTTTATGTATATCGATGTTCGTACTTTTATGATATGAATCATATCGAATAAAGTATTACAACAACAACAACATCACTGCACTTGATTTGGTCATAGAGACTAAAATTGCACCAGAGAAAACTTTCAATAATTACCATAGTTTGTCTTTCATGGGGAGCTCTTTCTGACTATTTTATTTACCATTAGAGTTGGCCTCCAACTGTAGTGGCTAGGGAAAAGGCCATGAAGGGCATAGTAAGCAGTTACTTCTCTAATATTTATACTGTTTTATACTAAAATCCAACATTTTTTCCCAGTTCAGTGTAGATTAAGTGGCTTAGAGAGGATTTTTTAAAAACTGAGTATTATTGCTTGGCCATTCACCTTGTTACATACTGCCACTCTAAAGGCCATTCACTGTCATTCATGCATATTTTCATCCCCCTAACTCCCCTTGATTCTTAACTCCTTTACCTCTATATACCATACTTCTCCCACTTCACGTACCCCCTGATTCACCACTTTTGCGCTTCATCCTCAGTTGGTATATAATAGAGTTGTAAACTTTTTCCAGATTTTCATGAGATTTCCATGACATCTGCTATTTTTAAGAACTATTGTATACCAAGACAAGTCTTTGAGTTCTCAATTTCCCATCAGTGGAATTAAATCTTTGCAATGGTATTAACATACCTCCATTTCTTAAAATTATTGTTTGGCTTTCGCTCATATATCTGTCACCAATGAAAAAGAGGTCAAGGGCCTCAGACACCGATATTCATCACAGATCAAATTAGATGGATATGTGAAAGTAAAGTGGATATAAGGAGCACACCTAATTGAGTCTTGTTGTAAATGTTAGGTGTGTTTCTTTTTTGTTTCCCTCAGCCAAGACCTCCTGATATTCCCATCCAGAGGCTAGATCAAGAAATTGAGGAAACATCAATTAACCAGGTTAGCATACTCAGCCTGTTGAAATGCATTTGTGCAAACCGTAAAGATATCATGACCGGCACTGAGGCACTAATGCTTATCACACAAAGAGAGAGGTAGAGACACATTTTGACCATTATCTACCACAGACAAGGACCTGGTTCCCTTGGTTCCTTTGTTAAATTCTTCATTGTAGGGACCTTCTAGGCTGTGCTGATGCACACAATTCAGAGCACAAAGAGACGTTTGCCTTGTGTATCGGCTTTGGTACACCGTACACAATAAAAACTGTCCCAGACTATTTCCTTTGTCTTATCTATTTACACCTCAATGCTTTGGTGTGGTCAGTCTTTAACCACTGTTTCACTGCTGCTCCCACAGTGCAGTTCAACACTGAGATATAAGGTTCCATTTGTCAAATCTAATTTTTCATCTTTTTCTACATGTGGCCTTTCAAATACAGTGTCATCCTCTGAGCTGCTGTTCTGTGATTTGTGGATATGTACTTGCTGTTCCATAAACTCAGTTTCAGGGTATTTTATCGCCGAAAAACTGGAGACTTCCTTATTCCCTGGCCCTCATTATGTGGAATGAGTTATTATTGGTGTTCAGTGCTCAAACTTACACCTTCAGTCCCATTTGGAGAGTCACAAAAATAAGTAACAGTACCATGAATTAGTAATAGGATTCCCACACATTGTATTTAAGGTATTAACACAATTTGTAGCTTAGACTGGGGTGCACAAAACAGAAATAGTGTTTCCACAGGTTTTTATGACATTTGCACAAGTAGTTTTTCAACGTAAAAATGTACATCACACTTAACACTACTTTTACGTGGATCTGGCCTTATCTAATTAAAGGTGCCACTGCAGTCATGTGTTTTATAGAGACTATGATTGCACTTGTGAAAACTGTACATTAATTTTCCTAGTTTGACATTCATAAAAAAAATTTCTGACTTTTTCTTTTGCCTTTAGAGTCTGCCTCCAAGTGCAGTGGATGGTGAAGAGGGCACAAAGGACACAGTAAGTCGTTTTATTCTCGAATATATTTACTGCTCTTATGATAACAGTCTGAAACATTTTCCAGTTATTTCAAACTAATTTGCATCAGCTTAGACTTCCTAAAAGTAGACTTAATTTATAGAATTGTTCATATTCTTAAGTATTTTCAGTTAAAAAGCGATTCAATGCAATTCGTGCTCATTGTCTTCCTCTTCGCATCCTAAAAGAAGCTCACTGCTTTAGCTCTTAATTCCAAATCTCTCAATCTCTACCTCTTCATTTGTCTATTTTATTACCGCATCTTTTTCTAGAAATCTGTTAATTTCAACAACGATTTTTATACAGTAGTATACAAAAAGTGATGAATAGAACGCTTTAACTAATTTCAGCTGTTGTTAATTACTCAGGGCTGAGTCTTAGCCAATCGTTATTTTGCATATCACTAGGTTTAATCTGAATTAGCAAGGTGGACAAAAGAATGATGGCTTGGAATGCTACACCAAGCGACTGCCAGTGGTTAGACTTATTGTAATCATTCCTTCCATCATATTTTATGTTATGTATATACTGTTACAATTTCCCATCACCCAAAGGCAAATTCTTGTGAAGGTATTCCCATAGCCCTATTTCTTAAAATTATCTTCTCACTTGCACTTATGACTCCATCCCCAATGTAAGGGGGTAAGGAGGTAAGGGGCATTAGAAACCCAGTGACCACATCAGATAAACTTCAATGATTTGTGAAATCCAAATGCCAAATTACCCCACACATAATTTTATTTTATATATAACATAATTTTATTTTATATATAACAAATGTTGCTGACCAGAAGCTGGATCAGACAATTGAGGAAAAATCACTTAAAGAGGTTAGCATAATCAGCCTGTTGATATATGTTTGTGAAAAGCTGAAGATTATCCTGTTTGGCACTGATTTGCTCATGCTTACCATGCAAAGAGGGACCTAGAGTTACCCTTTGCCCATTATCAATGAGAGATGAGAGCCTGGTTCCAAGGTTCGATTTTCCACACTCTCAACCATCTTTGTTTTGCTGAGTCATTTAAGACTAAAGTCTTGTGCACAGAATTGGGTACTTAGTATGATCTGTTCCCGGCAATTCCCTTCACACGTTCACCCCTCTGTTCTCTAATTTAAGCAGCCCTTATTAATTCCTTATGACTCTTGCTCCTTTAGTCAAGTCTACTCCCAAGACTTTGAGTACCATCTCTCCAAGGTCCCTTTTCGTCTATTTCATGATGCATCCTTTTAAACACATTCACTTCCTCATATATATAAATTATCCCTGCCATTGATCTGTGATTCTTGAATATGTATTTGCTGTTGCATAAACCCAGTTTGAAATATTTTGCCATAGTATATTTACGATTGCACATTATGGGTCTCAGGAATTATCCTGAGGAACCAACGGTTGTCCATCAGTAGGCCAATAGCTGCAACGATGGCGGTCTATGAAGGAAAGGCACTGGCCTCTGCGGTCAATGGCTCAGAACTGTGGGGGTGCGAGTATGTAAGGGATTTGATAATGGCCGAGAATATGTTTGTGGGAGATTTGGTCTCACTTCCTCTCTCAACCCCATTGAAACCCCTGCTTATCGACATGGGCAAGCGATCAATTGCAGACAAAGTACGACTCCGCCCTTTACTGTTTTGGGTACGACTGAGAAGGACACCTGAATTATCAAAATATGCCTTGGTATTGGATGAGCTGATTGCCCTGAATGTCTCAAATAAGATAAAATGGCTCAACAATCTGAGACAGCTGGTCGTCAGCTTAGGAATGGTTGAATTCTGGAACTCTCAGTCCCCGCCCAATAAACAAATTGTTAAGAAAATATATTGGGAGTGGGTTGACTAAGAGGAATTAAAAAGCACAAAGTGGGGGCAGTTGACGAACCAATTCCTTGAACATAAGCCAATGAGGAGGTTAGATCCCTTTTTGGACTACATACAAATTCCAAGAGACAGATCCCTCTTCTGGAAGATGAGATATGGTATACTCCCCTTAGAAAGTTCACAGAGAGGTGAAAAGGAGTGAGGGACTACGATCTCACTTGCCCTGGCTGCCCATGTAAGAAAGAATCCCTGCCACATTTCCTGTTGGCTTGTAAGGCTTATAAGCTTTCTAGAGCAAGATGGTTGAAACCTGTGTGCAGGGAAATGGGCGTCAGAGATTTTAGGGTTGTGCTGCGTATTTTTTTAACCAATACTAAATCACTGTACATTGTTTGTGGGATTGCAAAGTAATTGGCCAGTGCTTGGTTCATTCGGTCTAAATTGTTATGTAATATCCAAAACTAAATGCCTACCCTTTGAGATGATTGAATTCTATAGGAATGCACCTTCTCTGTAATAATTTTTTATTGTAAATAGTTTTTTAAAGTCTTTTTAAGAGATGATGAATGTAATACTTGTAAATTGGTTTTATGTATATCGATGTTCGTACTTTTATGATATGAAACATATCGAATAAAGTATTACAACAACAACATCACTGCACTTGATTTGGTCATAGAGACTAAAATTGCACCAGAGAAAACTTTCAATAATTACCATAGTTTGTCTTTCATGGAGAGCTCTTTCTGACTATCTCTTTTACCATTAGAGTTGGCCTCCAACTGTAGAGGATAGGGAAAAGGCCATGAAGGGCATAGTAAGCAGTTACTTCTTTAATATTTATACTGTTTTTATACTAAAATCTAACATTGTTCCCAGTTCAGTGTAGATTAAGTGGTTTAGAGAGGATTTTTTAAAAACTGAGTATTATTGCTTGGCCATTCACCTTGTTACATACTGCCACTCTAAAGGCCATTCACTGTCATTCATGCATATTTTCATCCCCCTAACTCCCCTTGATTCTTAACTCCTTTACCTCTATATACCATACTTCTCCCACTTCACATACCCCCTGATTCACCACTTTTGCGCTTCATCCTCAGTTGGTATATAATAGTGTTGTAAACTTTTTCCAGATTTTCATGAGTTTTCCATGACATCTGCTATTTTTAAGAACTATTGTATACGAAGACAAGTCTTTGAGTTCTCAATTTCCCATCAGTGGAACTAAATCTTTGCAATGGTATTAACATACCTCCATTTCTTAAAATTATTGTTTGGCTTTCGCTCATATATCTGTCACCAATGAAAAAGAGGTCAAGGGCCTCAGACACCAATATTCATCACAGATCAAATTGGATGGATATGTGAAAGTAAAGTGGATATAAGGAGCACACCTAATTGAGTCTTGTTGTAAATGTTAGGTGTGTTTCTTTTTTGTTTCCCTCAGCCAAGACCTCCTGATATTCCCATCCAGAGGCTAGATCAAGAAATTGAGGAAACATCAATTAACCAGGTTAGCATACTCAGCCTGTTGAAATGCATTTGTGCAAACCGTAAAGATATCATGACCGGCACTGAGGCACTAATGCTTATCACACAAAGAGAGAGGTAGAGACACATTTTGACCATTATCTACCACAGACAAGGACCTGGTTCCCTTGGTTCCTTTGTTAAATTCTTCATTGTAGGGACCTTCTAGGCTGTGCTGTTGCACACAATTCAGAGCACAAAGAGACGTTTGCCTTGTGTATTGGCTTTGGTACACCGTACACAATAAAAACTGTCCCAGACTATTTCCTTTGTCTTATCTATTTACACCTCAATGCTTTGGTGTGGTCAGTCTTTAACCACTGTTTCACTGCTGCTCCCACAGTGCAGTTCAACACTGAGATATAAGGTTCCATTTGTCAAATCTAATTTTTCATCTTTTTCTACATGTGGCCTTTCAAATACAGTGTCTTCCTCTGAGCTGCTGTTCTGTGCTTTGTGGATATGTACTTGCTGTTCCATAAACTCAGTTTCAGGGTATTTTATCGGCGAAAAACCGGAGACTTCCTTATTCCCTGGCCCTCATTATGTGGAATGAGTTATTATTGGTGTTCAGTGCTCATACTTACACCTTCAGTCCCATTTGGAGAGTCACAAAAATAAGTAACAGTACCATGAATTAGTAATAGGATTCCCACACATTGTATTTAAGGTATTAACACAATTTGTACCTTAGACTGGGGTGCACAAAACAGAAATAGTGTTTCCACAGGTTTTTATGACATTTGCACAAGTAGTTTTTCAACGTAAAAATGTACATCACACTTAACACTACTTTTACGTGGATCTAGCCTTATCTAAATAAAGGTGCCACTGCAGTCATGTGTTTTATAGAGACTATGATTGCACTTGTGAAAACTGTACATTAATTTTCCTAGTTTGACATTCATAACAATTTTTTCTGACTTTTTCTTTTGCCATTAGAGTCTGCCTCCTAGTGCAGTGGATGGTGAAGAGGGCACAAAGGACACAGTAAGTCGTTTTATTCTCGAATATATTTACTGCTCTTATGATAACAGTCTGAAACATTTTCCAGTTATTTCAAACTAATTTGCATCAGCTTAGACTTCCTAAAAGTAGACTTAATTTATAGAATTGTTCATATTCTTAAGTATTTTCAGTTAAAAAGCGATTCAATGCAATTCGTGCTCATTGTCTTCCTCTTCGAATCCTAAAAGAAGCTCACTGCTTTAGCTCTTAATTCCAAATCTCTCAATCTCTACCTCTTCACTTGTCTATTTTATTACCGCATCTTTTTCTAGAAATCTGTTAATTTCAACAACGATTTTTATACAGTAGTATACAAAAAGTGATGAATAGAACGCTTTAACTAATTTCAGCTGTTGTTAATTACTCAGGGCTGAGTCTTAGCCAATCGTTATTTTGCATATCACTAGGTTTAATCTGAATTAGCAAGGTGGACAAAAGAATGATGGGTTGGAATGCTACACCAAGCGACTGCCAGTGGTTAGACTAATTGTAATAATTCCTTCCGTCATATTTTATGTGATGTATATACTGTTACAATTTCCCATCACCCAAAGGCAAATTCTTGTGAAGGTATTCCCATAGCCCTATTTCTTAAAATTATCTTCTCACTTGCACTTATGACTCCATCCCCAATGTAAGGGGGTAAGGAGGTAAGGGGCATTAGAAACCCAGTGACCACATCAGATAAACTTCAATGATTTGTGAAATCCAAATGCCAAATTACCCCACACATAATTTTATTTTATATATAACATAATTTTATTTTATATATAACAAATGTTGCTGACCAGAAGCTGGATCAGACAATTGAGGAAAAATCACTTAAAGAGGTTAGCATAATCAGCCTGTTGATATATGTTTGTGAAAAGCTGAAGATTATCCTGTTTGGCACTGATTTGCTCATGCTTACCATGCAAAGAGGGACCTAGAGATACCCTTTGCCCATTATCAATGAGAGACGAGAGCCTGGTTCCAAGGTTCGATTTTCCTCACTCTCAACCATCTTTGTTTTGCTGAGTCATTTAAGACTAAAGTCTTGTGCACAGAATTGGGTACTTAGTATGATCTGTTCCCGGCAATTCCCTTCACACGTTCACCCCTCTGTTCTCTAATTTAAGCAGCCCTTATTAATTCCTTATGACTCTTGCTCCTTTAGTCAAGTCTACTCCCAAGACTTGAAGTACCATCTCTCCAAGGTCCCTTTTCGTCTATTTCATGATGCATCCTTTTAAACACATTCACTTCCTCATATATATAAATTATCCCTGCCATTGATCTGTGATTCTTGAATATGTATTTGCTGTTGCATAAACCCAGTTTGAAATATTTTGCCATAGTATATTTACGATTGCACATCATGGGTCTCAGGAATTATCCTGAGGAACCAACGGTTGTCCATCAGTAGGCCAATAGCTGCAACGATGGCGGTCTATGAAGGAAAGGCACTGGCCTCTGCGGTCTATGGCTCAGAACTGTGGGGGTGCGAGTATGTAAGGGATTTGATAATGGCCGAGAATATGTTTGTGGGAGATTTGGTCTCACTTCCTCTCTCAACCCCATTGAAACCCCTGTTTATCGACATGGGCAAGCGATCAATTGCAGACAAAGTACGACTCCGCCCTTTACTGTTTTGGGTGCGACTGAGAAGGACACCTGAATTATCAAAATATGCCTTGGTATTGGATGAGCTGATTGCCCTGAATGTCTCAAATAAGATAAAATGGCTCAACAATCTGAGACAGCTGGTCGTCAGCTTAGGAATGGTTGAATTCTGGAACTCCCAGTCCCCGCCCAATAAACAAATTGTTAAGAAAATATATTGGGAGTGGGTTGACTAAGAGGAATTAAAAAGCACAAAGTGGGGGCAGTTGACGAACCAATTCCTTGAACATAAGCCAATGAGGAGGTTAGATCCCTTTTTGGACTACATACAAATTCCAAGAGAAAGATCCCTCTTCTGGAAGATGAGATATGGTATACTCCCCCTTAGAAAGTTCACAGAGAGGTGAAAAGGAGTGAGGGACTACGATCTCACTTGCCCTGGCTGCCCATGTAAGAAAGAATCCCTGCCACATTTCCTGTTTGCTTGTAAGGCTTATAAGCTTTCTAGAGCAAGATGGTTGAAACCTGTGTGCAGGGAAATGGGCGTCAGAGATTTTAGGGTTGTGCTGCGTATTTTTTTATCCGGTACTAAATCACTGTACATTGTTTGTGGGATTGCAAAGGATTTGGCCAGTGCTTGGTTCATTCGGTCTAAATTGTTATGTAATATCCAAAACTAAATGCCTACCCTTTGAGATGATTGAATTCTATAGGAATGCACCTTCTCTGTAATAAGTTTTAATTGTAAATAGTTTTTTAAAGTCTTTTTAAGAGATGATGAATGTAATACTTGTAAATTGGTTTTATGTATATCGATGTTCGTACTTTTATGATATGAAACATATCGAATAAAGTATTACAACAACAACAACATCACTGCACTTGATTTGGTCATAGAGACTAAAATTGCACCAGAGAAAACTTTCAATAATTACCATAGTTTGTCTTTCATGGAGAGCTCTTTCTGACTATCTCTTTTACCATTAGAGTTGGCCTCCAACTGTAGAGGATAGGGAAAAGGCCATGAAGGGCATAGTAAGCAGTTACTTCTTTAATATTTATACTGTTTTTATACTAAAATCTAACATTGTTCCCAGTTCAGTGTAGATTAAGTGGTTTAGAGAGGATTTTTTAAAAACTGAGTATTATTGCTTGGCCATTCACCTTGTTACATACTGCCACTCTAAAGGCCATTCACTGTCATTCATGCATATTTTCATCCCCCTAATTCCCCTTGATTCTTAACTCCTTTACCTCTATATACCATACTTCTCCCACTTCACATACCCCCTGATTCACCACTTTTGCGCTTCATCCTCAGTTGGTATATAATAGTGTTGTAAACTTTTTCCAGATTTTCATGAGTTTTCCATGACATCTGCTATTTTTAAGAACTATTGTATACGAAGACAAGTCTTTGAGTTCTCAATTTCCCATCAGTGGAACTAAATCTTTGCAATGGTATTAACATACCTCCATTTCTTAAAATTATTGTTTGGCTTTCGCTCATATATCTGTCACCAATGAAGAAGAGGTCAAGGGCCTCAGACACCAATATTCATCACAGATCAAATTGGATGGATATGTGAAAGTAAAGTGGATATAAGGAGCACACCTAATTGAGTCTTGTTGTAAATGTTAGGTGTTTTTCTTTTTTGTTTCCCTCAGCCAAGACCTCCTGATATTCCCATCCAGAGGCTAGATCAAGAAATTGAGGAAACATCAATTAACCAGGTTAGCATACTCAGCCTGTTGAAATGCATTTGTGCAAACCGTAAAGATATCATGACCGGCACTGAGGCACTAATGCTTATCACACAAAGAGAGAGGTAGAGACACATTTTGACCATTATCTACCACAGACAAGGACCTGGTTCCCTTGGTTCCTTTGTTAAATTCTTCATTGTAGGGACCTTCTAGGCTGTGCTGATGCACACAATTCAGAGCACAAAGAGACGTTTGCCTTGTGTATTGGCTTTGGTACACCGTACACAATAAAAACTGTCCCAGACTATTTCCTTTGTCTTATCTATTTACACCTCAATGCTTTGGTGTGGTCAGTCTTTAACCACTGTTTCACTGCTGCTCCCACAGTGCAGTTCAACACTGAGATGTAAGGTTCCATTTGTCAAATCTAATTTTTCATCTTTTTCTACATGTGGCCTTTCAAATACAGTGTCTTCCTCTGAGCTGCTGTTCTGTGATTTGTGGATATGTACTTGCTGTTCCATAAACTCAGTTTCAGGGTATTTTATCGGCGAAAAACCGGAGACTTCCTTATTCCCTGGCCCTCATTATGTGGAATGAGTTATTATTGGTGTTCAGTGCTCATACTTACACCTTCAGTCCCATTTGGAGAGTCACAAAAATAAGTAACAGTACCATGAATTAGTAATAGGATTCCCACACATTGTATTTAAGGTATTAACACAATTTGTACCTTAGACTGGGGTGCACAAAACAGAAATAGGGTTTCCACAGGTTTTTATGACATTTGCACAAGTAGTTTTTCAACGTAAAAATGTACATCACACTTAACACTACTTTTACGTGGATCTAGCCTTATCTAAATAAAGGTGCCACTGCAGTCATGTGTTTCATAGAGACTATGATTGCACTTGTGAAAACTGTACATTAATTTTCCTAGTTTGACATTCATAACAATTTTTTCTGACTTTTTCTTTTGCCATTAGAGTCTGCCTCCTAGTGCAGTGGATGGTGAAGATGGCACAAAGGACACAGTAAGTCGTTTTATTCTCGAATATATTTACTGCTCTTATGATAACAGTCTGAAACATTTTCCAGTTATTTCAAACTAATTTGCATCAGCTTAGACTTCCTAAAAGTAGACTTAATTTATAGAATTGTTCATATTCTTAAGTATTTTCAGTTAAAAAGCGATTCAATGCAATATGGCCGAGATACCCGCCACCCCCTCTCAACACAATCCCCAAGAATTGGGAAACCGGAAACAGTTCTTGAACTTTTGGAAGGCGGGAAGGGAGTCACCCTTCCCGGCCGTATTTATTAAAATATGAAACAAAAGAAAACATTAAAATAACAGTTTCATATAATGTACAATTTCATTTCCACATTACGATGTTGGCTAACCTTAACAGATCTCTAATACAAAGGTTCTCCTAGCCGAACTAACATCCTACAAAACATTTGACTTGAAATTGTACATCCTAACGTTAAGGGCCAACAGCAAGGTCGTAACCGGTGTCAGATCCCTAAACCAGAAATACCCCCCTCACTTGTGAGAGGGGCGACCGCACAGAGGCGTACCTCAAGTGCATTTACCAATTTCCCTTTGTACTTGCCGGGGGCCCAAATAAACTCGACGCCATTTAACGGTCGTTCGAGGACTCGTGTGAGGTGTCTAAAAGGTAGCGTAAACCCCCTCCCGCACCCCACACAACTTACCCATCTGCCGTCGCAGATGTCCTGGCCCCGGGAAATTCCCCAGGAGGGGCCGTAGCCCCTCCTATCCAGGAAGGGGCCTTGACCACCTTTCCTTTCCTTCCGGCGGCTTCTCCTTAGACAGGACCGCCTCCCCATTGAGGGGCCAATTGGCCACCTCCCCCGCGCGCTCCCATCCGTAATGGGTGACGCCCCCTCATAGGGATCTTCCAATTACTGCTCACCGATCATGACCTTACCGCCCGACCAAAATAAATACGACAGTTTTACCTAAGTTACTAAGATCTCTAAAGCAAAACAGCATTTATTATCAAACGTAAATACTGATCAATCCTTGTTCAAAATTACTTTATTAGCAAAATATACTGAAATCATCAATCTTTATTGCATCGTTAAGAACTATCACGACAATCATCACAACCTGTAAGAAAGCAGAGAAAATCAAAGATACTATATCAACTGTATTTACAACGAATCGCTGTCCTCAGGGGCTGGTGGGTGGGTCAAAATTGCTCTTCGTTCCGTCTCGAGCTCACGTGCAGCGGGGAGGTGCAGCTTCAGAGCACAGGAACAAGAGGATGCTTCGTTGGCTTCCGCTCCTTTTATCCGTCTTCAGGGTGGGCGTGAACCTGCCCCCGCCTGCCTCCAAGGGCGTGGCCGGCCGTGTTGGTGTCTAGGCCAGCCCACTCTAGGGCGGGAAAAAGGCGCGCCCCGGCTACGCCGCTTCGGGCATACCAGCCGAGACTCGCCTCCCGCCCAAGATGGCTTCCCGGGGGGATCGTGGTACTCGACCATACGTTCGGGGGGACCGATTGGTCGCCCCTTTCCATATGGCCGAGATACCCGCCACCCCCTCTCAACACAATCCCCAAGAATTGGGAAACCGGAAACAGTTCTTGAACTTTTGGAAGGCGGGAAGGGAGTCACCCTTCCCGGCCGTATTTATTAAAATATGAAACAAAAGAAAACATTAAAATAACAGTTTCATATAATGTACAATTTCATTTCCACATTACGATGTTGGCTAACCTTAACAGATCTCTAATACGAAGGTTCTCCTAGCCGAACTAACATCCTACAAAACATTTGACTTGAAATTGTACATCCTAACGTTAAGGGCCAACGGCAAGGTCGTAACCGGTGTCAGATCCCTAAACCAGAAATACCCCCCTCACTTGTGAGAGGGGCGACCGCACAGAGGCGTACCTCAAGTGCATTTACCAATTTCCCTTTGTACTTGACGGGGGCCCAAATAAACTCGACGCCATTTAACGGTCGTTCGAGGACTCGTGTGAGGTGTCTAAAAGGTAGCGTAAACCCCCTCCCGCACCCCACACAACTTACCCATCTGCCGTCGCAGATGTCCTGGCCCCGGGAAATTCCCCAGGAGGGGCCGTAGCCCCTCCTATCCAGGAAGGGGCCTTGACCACCTTTCCTTTCCTTCCGGCGGCCTCTCCTTAGACAGGACCGCCTCCCCATTGAGGGGCCAATTGGCCACCTCCCCCGCGCGCTCCCATCCGTAATGGGTGACGCCCCCTCATAGGGATCTTCCAATTACTGCTCACCGATCATGACCTTACCGCCACAGGCCGGATAGTTGACCGGCTATCCGGACCCCCCACAAAATACTGCTACCTAAAGGTCATGCTGTAAACTCCTTAACCATGCTATGAAGTCTCCTATGAGTAATTCGTTCCCCACCCGGGACAAATGAACACCGTCCCCCAAATACATACTGTCCCCCTTAATACAACCATGCGAAACAGAATGCAGTGTACTTGAACGAAACAATCTACTCATTTTATTATTAATTTTCCGTACTGAATGATTAAGTGCAGAAACAGAAATAGCCCCCCGCCACACTTTCCGTGGGATCATATGGGACCATGCAATTGTGCACCCTGGAACTCTTCTCGCTAACCAACTTACCGTGGAAAGCATCGCCTCAAGAAGAAGTCGTCTACCAGTGGTCACCAAATCATTGCCCCCAAGATGTACTATGACTACAGACGGCGGTGACCTTGTCCGCCCTAACAAAACCTCGAAAAATGTTTAAAACTGGTCAATACAGAGCCCGCCCTTTCCGTAGAAGGACACACTGTACCCGTATTCCCCAGCCACGTGAGTCATGTCACCTGCTTTGAATACGTCCGCGGCACGCCTCACGTATGAGTGGCCCACGACCCACACCTCCTTTTTCACAGCCGGTAATGTCTGACCGCTGGCCCCCCGGTGTTGGGTCGACTGGACAGTCCGCCCCGCCTCGTAGGCTTGCGCAACTGAAAACCAAACAAAAAACAAGAAGCGTGAGTACATCGTTACAGCTTCACAACATGTGCAACCGTACATACCTCTTATAACAATTCGAGGACCAACGCCCCACACGTTTTATTTGATCAACATTCAGACCCCTGGCTGTAGCTTCCGTAGCAGCCCCTATCCGAAAGGAATGGGTCCCAAAGTCGCCGGGGTTCAAGCCCGCAGCAGAAATCGACATCGCAAGCACCCGCTGAAACTGAAACCTCGTCAGTGGGGTGGCGTCAGCGTGTCTTAACAAGGTCCCCCCCCATGCTGCCACCCTCTGCGCTAAATATGTTTCTACGCACCCAACAGGGCACATGGCGGACCCGGGGATCCTCTGGATGATTACACAGCCCCCGATAGCATCTTGATCGGATTTGGACTTTACAAACGAGACCGTCATCGTCTCCTCTCTGACCTGAATGTGTTCCCGGCACAGTCCCCCCATCGTATCCTGCTTGTTCTTTGCCACTAATTCGCTTACCCGCATAGCCCCATGGAATGCTAATGCAAATGCGGCTCGGAACAACACTGCTTCGTAGTGGGATGAACATGTTACCGGTAGCACGGATAATAACAGGGCCAACCTATCCAAACCTATCGGGTGCCTATCGTCTACTCTGCGACCCTCAAGGCGTTGCCACCCCCGTAGCGCTTTCTGCACAACGAAAGACGCTGTCGGGTCCTGGATCCCATGAGCCCTTGCCATGAAGGAAATGGCGGCCCGATGCCTCTGGGCCGTAGCTACTGACTTGCCTGCGTGACGTAAAGAGAGCAGGAATCTTACTACAGACTCTTCCAGACCCCAAAGCTCCCTCCCGGAAGTACCCAAAAAGGCCCAATAGGAACGGAACGCCCCTTCATATGCCTTCCTCGTCCTGGGTGCTAAACTCTCTCCCACGAGGTCTTGTAGTTCGGGGCACCGAGAGACCAGAGAGCTTCGGGAAAGGGTGCCGCCACCGGGTCCGCTGTGGGCAGAAAACCCCAGAAGGCCTGCATACGGAAACGAGAGAGCGCATCAGCCGCTTGGTTCATCACCCCCGGCACGTGCCGCGCCCTAAACAGTACATTTAGTTGCATGCACAACAACACAATTTCCTTGAGTAATCGGAGAATCAATTTGCAACGTGCTGCCTGATTATTGATACACTCAACCACGGTCATGTTATCAGACCAGAAAACCACAGAGTGACCCCTAAACCCTTCTGGCCATGTTCTCAAGGCCACCAGAATAGGGAATAGTTCGAGAAAAGCAATGTTACTCGTCAACCCGCACTCATGCCACCATGACGGGCATTTTTGAGCCGACCATTGTGTACCCAATATGGCGCCAAAACCCACACTCCCCGCCGAGTCTGTCCATAGTCCCAACTCCTCGGAAGACACTGCTGGTTTACTCCAGACAATTCGACCATTGAAATCCGCCAGGAATGCAATCCAAATGCGCATGTCCTGGCGAACCTCTGCCGAGAGTCTCGTACGATGATGTCCTTCCTTCAAGCCGACCATGGACTGTGCAATCGAGCGGGAAAAGGGGCGCGCCATCGGCATTACTCTCAGGGCAAAATTCAACTGACCCACCACCTGTTGTAATTGATGCAAGTTCACTTTCGTTGCACGAATACATGTCTCAAGGGATAACCTGAATTTTAACACCTTTTCTTTAGGTAAACGAAAACAACCTTCCACTGAGTCGAGCTCGATCCCCAGAAACTCGATCAAGGTCGAGGGACCGACAGTCTTACCTGGCGCCAATGGCACACCAAATTGATTCATTAGGACACAAAATTCATGTAAGGCCTGTCCACACTCAGAATCCCCGGCTGCCCCCAGAAACAGAAAGTCATCGAGATAGTGCATAACATGTTGAAAACCTGTCTTCCTCGTGAATACCCACTGCAGAAAACAACTGAATTTCTCGAAATAGGCACATGAAATCGAGCATCCCATTGGCATACATTTATCCATGTAATAGCGACCCTGAAACTGGAAACCAAGGAGACGCTGATCGTCTGGGTGTACCGGGAGCAACCGGAACGCTGACTCGATGTCCGATTTGGCCATCAGCGTCCCGGGCCCCAGGCGATTCAACATGGCGACGGCCTCATCGAAAGATGCGTACCGCACCGAACATACTTCCGGATCTATCGCATCATTTACGGAAAGACCATGTGGGGCTGACAAATTGTGTATCAGCCGAAACTCCCCCGGGTCCTTCTTGGGAACCACCCCTAGAGGATAACACACAAAATTAGCAACTGGCGGCAAATCGAATGGACTGGCGACACGACCTCGAGTCACCTCTTTCCTAATCTTTACTTGAACCACCGCCGTGTGCTGTAAGACCGACATTTGATTCTTACAGTCCGGTACCCCCTGAAAATCCCCCACTGGGATGCGGAAACCATATGAAAACCCGTTCCGCAACACCCCAGCGGAAGCATAATCTGGGTATTCGCTGAGCCAAGGAATCATTGCCATGGTATCAATCGGGGTCGGTAAAGGCGCCCCTCGGACTAGATTAGACCTGTTTGGCGCCTCCCTTACCACCGTTATCACCCGTTTTGGCTCTGCACATGGACTCAGGATGGGATGGCTGCCCGCATCCCCCACACTCATGTCTGAATTTGCATGACCCCTGGGGCCTGGTACATTTGCCCCTGTTAAAATTCCAACATATCCCCCTTTTACCTGTGTTGCCACTCGGCTTCGTGTGGGACTCGTTACCTGTACCTGTCCGAAAGGGCGTCCCAGAGTTTTGGCGGGAGGATTCCCCCCCGTTACTCCCTACTAATGGCACCTTCAACATCCCTGTACTCTCCATTTTTTGCCAAGACACAGAGTCGTAACAGTCCCAGGACAACAACGGGTTGTGTTCCTTAGCTTTTCTAAACAGATTATCATAGCAGAACCACTGATTGCCCCCATATGCCACAGAATACTCCATAATACGTGACTGATAGATGGGTAACTCGGTCAACAACTCAGGTCTGCGTTCCCCCATGATGGAAGTAAAAATTCCCCACGCTCTGCCCCAAGTACCAATGGTCTCATCAACCTTAAAGGCGGCCATTTTAGCGCGCCAAACACTCGGATGCATGAGCTCCTTTTGACTCTTTACATGCTCGATCTCGTAATGGTCGGTAAGCAATGAAAACATGTTTACATATTTGTCCGCCCAAATCAACTCCTTGACTTCTAGTGGGACGTGCTGGGCAATCTTCTCCTTTCGAGAAGGTGCAGAGTCCCCCCCCGAAATCGGCAATGGCCGCTTACCTGAAGTAGACCCCACGCTTGTCGCCGAACTTGGGCCTGCTGTACTTCCAACCGCTGGGACCTGCGGGGGAACAGGAGATGGAGCTTTCGCAGCCTCCCTCGATTCCCGCAGTTGTCTCATCACTGCCCGGGCGTCGTCAGCCGTGGCGCCCTCGCTATCGTTTCCCAACCACGCTGCCAATTGCGCCGCTAACTCGGGGGGCATATCCTCCCTGTTCGCAGGGGTGACCACCACAGGGATTGGGTTCCCCTCCTTTGGCGCCGGGGTTGGCTCTTCTCGTGGCGCTTCGGGAACCGGGGTCTCCCCCCCAAGTGCTCCCCTTCTGGGCCTCTTGCTTTTTCCACCGGGAATTGTTCCCGGTAAAGGCCGTTTCGGTCCTCCCTCCCCGTCCTTGGCCTCAACCTTTCTCTTCAGATCGGCTATCTCCTTCATGAGCATACGGAGCATCTCATCGGTACCGACCCGCTTTCCGACCTTCTTGGGCATTCTTAGACGGGATATCTGTAAGACAAAAAGAGGGATTACAACGCTCAAAATTGCTCTTCGTTCCGTCTCGAGCTCACGTGCAGCGGGGAGGTGCAGCTTCAGAGCACAGGAACAAGAGGATGCTTCGTTGGCTTCCGCTCCTTTTATCCGTCTTCAGGGTGGGCGTGAACCTGCCCCCGCCTGCCTCCAAGGGCGTGGCCGGCCGTGTTGGTGTCTAGGCCAGCCCACTCTAGGGCGGGAAAAAGGCGCGCCCCGGCTACGCCGCTTCGGGCATACCAGCCGAGACTCGCCTCCCGCCCAAGATGGCTTCCCGGGGGGATCGTGGTACTCGACCATACGTTCGGGGGGACCGATTGGTCGCCCCTTTCCATTCGTGCTCATTGTCTTCCTCTTCGAATCCTAAAAGAAGCTCACTGCTTTAGCTCTTAATTCCAAATCTCTCAATCTCTACCTCTTCACTTGTCTATTTTATTACCGCATCTTTTTCTAGAAATCTGTTAATTTCAACAACAATTTTTATACAGTAGTATACAAAAAGTGATGAATAGAACGCTTTAACTAATTTCAGCTGTTGTTAATTACTCAGGGCTGAGTCTTAGCCAATCGTTATTTTGCATATCACTAGGTTTAATCTGAATTAGCAAGGTGGACAAAAGAATGATGGGTTGGAATGCTACACCAAGCGACTGCCAGTGGTTAGACTAATTGTAATCATTCCTTCCATCATATTTTATGTTATGTATATACTGTTACAATTTCCCATCACCCAAAGGCAAATTCTTGTGAAGGTATTCCCATAGCCCTATTTCTTAAAATTATCTTCTCACTTGCACTTATGACTCCATCCCCAATGTAAGGGGGTAAGGAGGTAAGGGGCATTAGAAACCCAGTGACCACATCAGATAAACTTCAATGATTTGTGAAATCCAAATGCCAAATTACCCCACACATGATTTTATTTTATATATAACATAATTTTATTTTATATATAACAAATGTTGCTGACCAGAAGCTGGATCAGACAATTGAGGAAAAATCACTTAAAGAGGTTAGCATAATCAGCCTGTTGATATATGTTTGTGAAAAGCTGAAGATTATGCTGTTTGGCACTGATTTGCTCATGCTTACCATGCAAAGAGGGATCTAGAGTTACCCTTTGCCCATTATCAATGAGAGACGAGAGCCTGGTTCCAAGGTTCGATTTTCCACACTCTCAACCATCTTTGTTTTGCTGAGTCATTTAAGACTAAAGTCTTGTGCACAGAATTGGGTACTTAGTATGATCTGTTCCCGGCAATTCCCTTCACACGTTCACCCCTCTGTTCTCTAATTTAAGCAGCCCTTATTAATTCCTTATGACTCTTGCTCCTTTAGTCAAGTCTACTCCCAAGACTTGAAGTACCATCTCTCCAAGGTCCCTTTTCGTCTATTTCATGATGCATCCTTTTAAACACATTCACTTCCTCATATATATAAATTATCCCTGCCATTGATCTGTGATTCTTGAATATGTATTTGCTGTTGCATAAACCCAGTTTGAAATATTTTGCCATAGTATATTTACGATTGCACATTATGGGTCTCAGGAATTATCCTGAGGAACCAACGGTTGTCCATCAGTAGGCCAATAGCTGCAACGATGGCGGTCTATGAAGGAAAGGCACTGGCCTCTGCGGTCTATGGCTCAGAACTGTGGGGGTGCGAGTATGTAAGGGATTTGATAATGGCCGAGAATATGTTTGTGGGAGATTTGGTCTCACTTCCTCTCTCAACCCCATTGAAACCCCTGTTTATCGACATGGGCAAGCGATCAATTGCAGACAAAGTACGACTCCGCCCTTTACTGTTTTGGGTACGACTGAGAAGGACACCTGAATTATCAAAATATGCCTTGGTATTGGATGAGCTGATTGCCCTGAATGTCTCAAATAAGATAAAATGGCTCAACAATCTGAGACAGCTGGTCGTCAGCTTAGGAATGGTTGAATTCTGGAACTCCCAGTCCCCGCCCAATAAACAAATTGTTAAGAAAATATATTGGGAGTGGGTTGACTAAGAGGAATTAAAAAGCACAAAGTGGGGGCAGTTGACGAACCAATTCCTTGAACATAAGCCAATGAGGAGGTTAGATCCCTTTTTGGACTACATACAAATTCCAAGAGACAGATCCCTCTTCTGGAAGATGAGATATGGTATACTCCCCCTTAGAAAGTTCACAGAGAGGTGAAAAGGAGTGAGGGACTACGATCTCACTTGCCCTGGCTGCCCATGTAAGAAAGAATCCCTGCCACATTTCCTGTTTGCTTGTAAGGCTTATAAGCTTTCTAGAGCAAGATGGTTGAAACCTGTGTGCAGGCAAATGGGCGTCAGAGATTTTAGGGTTGTGCTGCGTATTTTTTATCCGGTACTAAATCACTGTACATTGTTTGTGGGATTGCAAAGTAATTAGCCAGTGCTTGGTTCATTCGGTCTAAATTGTTATGTAATATCCAAAACTAAATGCCTACCCTTTGAGATGATTGAATTCTATAGGAATGCACCTTCTCTGTAATAATTTTTAATTGTAAATAGTTTTTTAAAGTCTTTTTAAGAGATGATGAATGTAATACTTGTAAATTGGTTTTATGTATATCGATGTTCGTACTTTTATGATATGAAACATATCGAATAAAGTATTACAACAACAACAACATCACTGCACTTGATTTGGTCATAGAGACTAAAATTGCACCAGAGAAAACTTTCAATAATTACCATAGTTTGTCTTTCATGGAGAGCTCTTTCTGACTATCTCTTTTACCATTAGAGTTGGCCTCCAACTGTAGAGGATAGGGAAAAGGCTATGAAGGGCATAGTAAGCAGTTACTTCTTTAATATTTATACTGTTTTTATACTAAAATCTAACATTGTTCCCAGTTCAGTGTAGATTAAGTGGTTTAGAGAGGATTTTTTAAAAACTGAGTATTATTGCTTGGCCATTCACCTTGTTACATACTGCCACTCTAAAGGCCATTCACTGTCATTCATGCATATTTTCATCCCCCTAACTCCCCTTGATTCTTAACTCCTTTACCTCTATATACCATACTTCTCCCACTTCACATACCCCCTGATTCACCACTTTTGCGCTTCATCCTCAGTTGGTATATAATAGTGTTGTAAACTTTTTCCAGATTTTCATGAGTTTTCCATGACATCTGCTATTTTTAAGAACTATTGTATACGAAGACAAGTCTTTGATTCTCAATTTCCCATCAGTGGAACTAAATCTTTGCAATGGTATTAACATACCTCCATTTCTTAAAATTATTGTTTGGCTTTCGCTCATATATCTGTCACCAATGAAAAAGAGGTCAAGGGCCTCAGACACCAATATTCATCACAGATCAAATTGGATGGATATGTGAAAGTAAAGTGGATATAAGGAGCACACCTAATTGAGTCTTGTTGTAAATGTTAGGTGTGTTTCTTTTTTGTTTCCCTCAGCCAAGACCTCCTGATATTCCCATCCAGAGGCTAGATCAAGAAATTGAGGAAACATCAATTAACCAGGTTAGCATACTCAGCCTGTTGAAATGCATTTGTGCAAACCGTAAAGATATCATGACCGGCACTGAGGCACTAATGCTTATCACACAAAGAGAGAGGTAGAGACACATTTTGACCATTATCTACCACAGACAAGGACCTGGTTCCCTTGGTTCCTTTGTTAAATTCTTCATTGTAGGGACCTTCTAGGCTGTGCTGATGCACACAATTCAGAGCACAAAGAGACGTTTGCCTTGTGTATTGGCTTTGGTACACCGTACACAATAAAAACTGTCCCAGACTATTTCCTTTGTCTTATCTATTTACACCTCAATGCTTTGGTGTGGTCAGTCTTTAACCACTGTTTCACTGCTGCTCCCACAGTGCAGTTCAACACTGAGATATAAGGTTCCATTTGTCAAATCTAATTTTTCATCTTTTTCTACATGTGGCCTTTCAAATACAGTGTCTTCCTCTGAGCTGCTGTTCTGTGATTTGTGGATATGTACTTGCTGTTCCATAAACTCAGTTTCAGGGTATTTTATCGGCAAAAAAACGGAGACTTCCTTATTCCCTGGCCCTCATTATGTGGAATGAGTTATTATTGGTGTTCAGTGCTCATACTTACACCTTCAGTCCCATTTGGAGAGTCACAAAAATAAGTAACAGTACCATGAATTAGTAATAGGATTCCCACACATTGTATTTAAGGTATTAACACAATTTGTACCTTAGACTGGGGTGCACAAAACAGAAATAGTGTTTCCACAGGTTTTTATGACATTTGCACAAGTAGTTTTTCAACGTAAAAATGTACATCACACTTAACACTACTTTTACGTGGATCTAGCCTTATCTAAATAAAGGTGCCACTGCAGTCATGTGTTTTATAGAGACTATGATTGCACTTGTGAAAACTGTACATTAATTTTCCTAGTTTGACATTCATAACAAGTTTTTTCTGACTTTTTCTTTTGCCATTAGAGTCTGCCTCCTAGTGCAGTGGATGGTGAAGAGGGCACAAAGGACACAGTAAGTCGCTTTATTCTCGAATATATTTACTGCTCTTATGATAACAGTCTGAAACATTTTCCAGTTATTTCAAACTAATTTGCATCAGCTTAGACTTCCTAAAAGTAGACTTAATTTATAGAATTGTTCATATTCTTAAGTATTTTCAGTTAAAAAGCGATTCAATGCAATTCGTGCTCATTGTCTTCCTCTTCGAATCCTAAAAGAAGCTCACTGCTTTAGCTCTTAATTCCAAATCTCTCAATCTCTACCTCTTCACTTGTCTATTTTATTACCGCATCTTTTTCTAGAAATCTGTTAATTTCAACAACGATTTTTATACAGTAGTATACAAAAAGTGATGAATAGAACGCTTTAACTAATTTCAGCTGTTGTTAATTACTCAGGGCTGAGTCTTAGCCAATCGTTATTTTGCATATCACTAGGTTTAATCTGAATTAGCAAGGTGGACAAAAGAATGATGGGTTGGAATGCTACACCAAGCGACTGCCAGTGGTTAGACTAATTGTAATCATTCCTTCCGTCATATTTTATGTTATGTATATACTGTTACAATTTCCCATCACCCAAAGGCAAATTCTTGTGAAGGTATTCCCATAGCCCTATTTCTTAAAATTATCTTCTCACTTGCACTTATGACTCCATCCCCAATGTAAGGGGGTAAGGAGGTAAGGGGCATTAGAAACCCAGTGACCACATCAGATAAACTTCAATGATTTGTGAAATCCAAATGCCAAATTACCCCACACATAATTTTATTTTATATATAACATAATTTTATTTTATATATAACAAATGTTGCTGACCAGAAGCTGGATCAGACAATTGAGGAAAAATCACTTAAAGAGGTTAGCATAATCAGCCTGTTGATATATGTTTGTGAAAAGCTGACGATTATCCTGTTTGGCACTGATTTGCTCATGCTTACCATGCAAAGAGGGACCTAGAGTTACCCTTTGCCCATTATCAATGAGAGACGAGAGCCTGGTTCCAAGGTTCGATTTTCCACACTCTCAACCATCTTTGTTTTGCTGAGTCATTTAAGACTAAAGTCTTGTGCACAGAATTGGGTACTTAGTATGATCTGTTCCCGGCAATTCCCTTCACACGTTCACCCCTCTGTTCTCTAATTTAAGCAGCCCTTATTAATTCCTTATGACTCTTGCTCCTTTAGTCAAGTCTACTCCCAAGACTTGAAGTACCATCTCTCCAAGGTCCCTTTTCGTCTATTTCATGATGCATCCTTTTAAACACATTCACTTCCTCATATATATAAATTATCCCTGCCATTGATCTGTGATTCTTGAATATGTATTTGCTGTTGCATAAACCCAGTTTGAAATATTTTGCCATAGTATATTTACGATTGCACATCATGGGTCTCAGGAATTATCCTGAGGAACCAACGGTTGTCCATCAGTAGGCCAATAGCTGCAACGATGGCGGTCTATGAAGGAAAGGCACTGGCCTCTGCGGTCTATGGCTCAGAACTGTGGGGGTGCGAGTATGTAAGGGATTTGATAATGGCCGAGAATATGTTTGTGGGAGATTTGGTCTCACTTCCTCTCTCAACCCCATTGAAACCCCTGTTTATCGACATGGGCAAGCGATCAATTGCAGACAAAGTACGACTCCGCCCTTTACTGTTTTGGGTGCGACTGAGAAGGACACCTGAATTATCAAAATATGCCTTGGTATTGGATGAGCTGATTGCCCTGAATGTCTCAAATAAGATAAAATGGCTCAACAATCTGAGACAGCTGGTCGTCAGCTTAGGAATGGTTGAATTCTGGAACTCCCAGTCCCCGCCCAATAAACAAATTGTTAAGAAAATATATTGGGAGTGGGTTGACTAAGAGGAATTAAAAAGCACAAAGTGGGGGCAGTTGACGAACCAATTCCTTGAACATAAGCCAATGAGGAGGTTAGATCCCTTTTTGGACTACATACAAATTCCAAGAGACAGATCCCTCTTCTGGAAGATGAGATATGGTATACTCCCCCTTAGAAAGTTCACAGAGAGGTGAAAAGGAGTGAGGGACTACGATCTCACTTGCCCTGGCTGCCCATGTAAGAAAGAATCCCTGCCACATTTCCTGTTTGCTTGTAAGGCTTATAAGCTTTCTAGAGCAAGATGGTTGAAACCTGTGTGCAGGGAAATGGGCGTCAGAGATTTTAGGGTTGTGCTGCGTATTTTTTTATCCGGTACTAAATCACTGTACATTGTTTGTGGGATTGCAAAGTAATTGGCCAGTGCTTGGTTCATTCGGTCTAAATTGTTATGTAATATCCAAAACTAAATGCCTACCCTTTGAGATGATTGAATTCTATAGGAATGCACCTTCTCTGTAATAATTTTTAATTGTAAATAGTTTTTAAAGTCTTTTTAAGAGATGATGAATGTAATACTTGTAAATTGGTTTTATGTATATCGATGTTCGTACTTTTATGATATGAAACATATCGAATAAAGTATTACAACAACAACAACATCACTGCACTTGATTTGGTCATAGAGACTAAAATTGCACCAGAGAAAACTTTCAATAATTACCATAGTTTGTCTTTCATGGAGAGCTCTTTCTGACTATCTCTTTTACCATTAGAGTTGGCCTCCAACTGTAGATGATAGGGAAAAGGCCATGAAGGGCATAGTAAGCAGTTACTTCTTTAATATTTATACTGTTTTTATACTAAAATCTAACATTGTTCCCAGTTCAGTGTAGATTAAGTGGTTTAGAGAGGATTTTTTAAAAACTGAGTATTATTGCTTGGCCATTCACCTTGTTACATACTGCCACTCTAAAGGCCATTCACTGTCATTCATGCATATTTTCATCCCCCTAACTCCCCTTGATTCTTAACTCCTTTACCTCTATATACCATACTTCTCCCACTTCACATACCCCCTGATTCACCACTTTTGCGCTTCATCCTCAGTTGGTATATAATAGTGTTGTAAACTTTTTCCAGATTTTCATGAGTTTTCCATGACATCTGCTATTTTTAAGAACTATTGTATACGAAGACAAGTCTTTGATTCTCAATTTCCCATCAGTGGAACTAAATCTTTGCAATGGTATTAACATACCTCCATTTCTTAAAATTATTGTTTGGCTTTCGCTCATATATCTGTCACCAATGAAAAAGAGGTCAAGGGCCTCAGACACCAATATTCATCACAGATCAAATTGGATGGATATGTGAAAGTAAAGTGGATATAAGGAGCACACCTAATTGAGTCTTGTTGTAAATGTTAGGTGTGTTTCTTTTTTGTTTCCCTCAGCCAAGACCTCCTGATATTCCCATCCAGAGGCTAGATCAAGAAATTGAGGAAACATCAATTAACCAGGTTAGCATACTCAGCCTGTTGAAATGCATTTGTGCAAACCGTAAAGATATCATGACCGGCACTGAGGCACTAATGCTTATCACACAAAGAGAGAGGTAGAGACACATTTTGACCATTATCTACCACAGACAAGGACCTGGTTCCCTTGGTTCCTTTGTTAAATTCTTCATTGTAGGGACCTTCTAGGCTGTGCTGATGCACACAATTCAGAGCACAAAGAGACGTTTGCCTTGTGTATTGGCTTTGGTACACCGTACACAATAAAAACTGTCCCAGACTATTTCCTTTGTCTTATCTATTTACACCTCAATGCTTTGGTGTGGTCAGTCTTTAACCACTGTTTCACTGCTGCTCCCACAGTGCAGTTCAACACTGAGATATAAGGTTCCATTTGTCAAATCTAATTTTTCATCTTTTTCTACATGTGGCCTTTCAAATACAGTGTCTTCCTCTGAGCTGCTGTTCTGTGATTTGTGGATATGTACTTGCTGTTCCATAAACTCAGTTTCAGGGTATTTTATCGGCAAAAAACCGGAGACTTCCTTATTCCCTGGCCCTCATTATGTGGAATGAGTTATTATTGGTGTTCAGTGCTCATACTTACACCTTCAGTCCCATTTGGAGAGTCACAAAAATAAGTAACAGTACCATGAATTAGTAATAGGATTCCCACACATTGTATTTAAGGTATTAACACAATTTGTACCTTAGACTGGGGTGCACAAAACAGAAATAGTGTTTCCACAGGTTTTTATGACATTTGCACAAGTAGTTTTTCAACGTAAAAATGTACATCACACTTAACACTACTTTTACGTGGATCTAGCCTTATCTAAATAAAGGTGCCACTGCAGTCATGTGTTTTATAGAGACTATGATTGCACTTGTGAAAACTGTACATTAATTTTCCTAGTTTGACATTCATAACAAGTTTTTTCTGACTTTTTCTTTTGCCATTAGAGTCTGCCTCCTAGTGCAGTGGATGGTGAAGAGGGCACAAAGGACACAGTAAGTCGCTTTATTCTCGAATATATTTACTGCTCTTATGATAACAGTCTGAAACATTTTCCAGTTATTTCAAACTAATTTGCATCAGCTTAGACTTCCTAAAAGTAGACTTAATTTATAGAATTGTTCATATTCTTAAGTATTTTCAGTTAAAAAGCGATTCAATGCAATTCGTGCTCATTGTCTTCCTCTTCGAATCCTAAAAGAAGCTCACTGCTTTAGCTCTTAATTCCAAATCTCTCAATCTCTACCTCTTCACTTGTCTATTTTATTACCGCATCTTTTTCTAGAAATCTGTTAATTTCAACAACGATTTTTATACAGTAGTATACAAAAAGTGATGAATAGAACGCTTTAACTAATTTCAGCTGTTGTTAATTACTCAGGGCTGAGTCTTAGCCAATCGTTATTTTGCATATCACTAGGTTTAATCTGAATTAGCAAGGTGGACAAAAGAATGATGGGTTGGAATGCTACACCAAGCGACTGCCAGTGGTTAGACTAATTGTAATCATTCCTTCCGTCATATTTTATGTTATGTATATACTGTTACAATTTCCCATCACCCAAAGGCAAATTCTTGTGAAGGTATTCCCATAGCCCTATTTCTTAAAATTATCTTCTCACTTGCACTTATGACTCCATCCCCAATGTAAGGGGGTAAGGAGGTAAGGGGCATTAGAAACCCAGTGACCACATCAGATAAACTTCAATGATTTGTGAAATCCAAATGCCAAATTACCCCACACATAATTTTATTTTATATATAACATAATTTTATTTTATATATAACAAATGTTGCTGACCAGAAGCTGGATCAGACAATTGAGGAAAAATCACTTAAAGAGGTTAGCATAATCAGCCTGTTGATATATGTTTGTGAAAAGCTGACGATTATCCTGTTTGGCACTGATTTGCTCATGCTTACCATGCAAAGAGGGACCTAGAGTTACCCTTTGCCCATTATCAATGAGAGACGAGAGCCTGGTTCCAAGGTTCGATTTTCCACACTCTCAACCATCTTTGTTTTGCTGAGTCATTTAAGACTAAAGTCTTGTGCACAGAATTGGGTACTTAGTATGATCTGTTCCCGGCAATTCCCTTCACACGTTCACCCCTCTGTTCTCTAATTTAAGCAGCCCTTATTAATTCCTTATGACTCTTGCTCCTTTAGTCAAGTCTACTCCCAAGACTTGAAGTACCATCTCTCCAAGGTCCCTTTTCGTCTATTTCATGATGCATCCTTTTAAACACATTCACTTCCTCATATATATAAATTATCCCTGCCATTGATCTGTGATTCTTGAATATGTATTTGCTGTTGCATAAACCCAGTTTGAAATATTTTGCCATAGTATATTTACGATTGCACATCATGGGTCTCAGGAATTATCCTGAGGAACCAACGGTTGTCCATCAGTAGGCCAATAGCTGCAACGATGGCGGTCTATGAAGGAAAGGCACTGGCCTCTGCGGTCTATGGCTCAGAACTGTGGGGGTGCGAGTATGTAAGGGATTTGATAATGGCCGAGAATATGTTTGTGGGAGATTTGGTCTCACTTCCTCTCTCAACCCCATTGAAACCCCTGTTTATCGACATGGGCAAGCGATCAATTGCAGACAAAGTACGACTCCGCCCTTTACTGTTTTGGGTGCGACTGAGAAGGACACCTGAATTATCAAAATATGCCTTGGTATTGGATGAGCTGATTGCCCTGAATGTCTCAAATAAGATAAAATGGCTCAACAATCTGAGACAGCTGGTCGTCAGCTTAGGAATGGTTGAATTCTGGAACTCCCAGTCCCCGCCCAATAAACAAATTGTTAAGAAAATATATTGGGAGTGGGTTGACTAAGAGGAATTAAAAAGCACAAAGTGGGGGCAGTTGACGAACCAATTCCTTGAACATAAGCCAATGAGGAGGTTAGATCCCTTTTTGGACTACATACAAATTCCAAGAGACAGATCCCTCTTCTGGAAGATGAGATATGGTATACTCCCCCTTAGAAAGTTCACAGAGAGGTGAAAAGGAGTGAGGGACTACGATCTCACTTGCCCTGGCTGCCCATGTAAGAAAGAATCCCTGCCACATTTCCTGTTTGCTTGTAAGGCTTATAAGCTTTCTAGAGCAAGATGGTTGAAACCTGTGTGCAGGGAAATGGGCGTCAGAGATTTTAGGGTTGTGCTGCGTATTTTTTTATCCGGTACTAAATCACTGTACATTGTTTGTGGGATTGCAAAGTAATTGGCCAGTGCTTGGTTCATTCGGTCTAAATTGTTATGTAATATCCAAAACTAAATGCCTACCCTTTGAGATGATTGAATTCTATAGGAATGCACCTTCTCTGTAATAATTTTTAATTGTAAATAGTTTTTAAAGTCTTTTTAAGAGATGATGAATGTAATACTTGTAAATTGGTTTTATGTATATCGATGTTCGTACTTTTATGATATGAAACATATCGAATAAAGTATTACAACAACAACAACATCACTGCACTTGATTTGGTCATAGAGACTAAAATTGCACCAGAGAAAACTTTCAATAATTACCATAGTTTGTCTTTCATGGAGAGCTCTTTCTGACTATCTCTTTTACCATTAGAGTTGGCCTCCAACTGTAGATGATAGGGAAAAGGCCATGAAGGGCATAGTAAGCAGTTACTTCTTTAATATTTATACTGTTTTTATACTAAAATCTAACATTGTTCCCAGTTCAGTGTAGATTAAGTGGTTTAGAGAGGATTTTTTAAAAACTGAGTATTATTGCTTGGCCATTCACCTTGTTACATACTGCCACTCTAAAGGCCATTCACTGTCATTCATGCATATTTTCATCCCCCTAACTCCCCTTGATTCTTAACTCCTTTACCTCTATATACCATACTTCTCCCACTTCACATACCCCCTGATTCACCACTTTTGCGCTTCATCCTCAGTTGGTATATAATAGTGTTGTAAACTTTTTCCAGATTTTCATGAGTTTTCCATGACATCTGCTATTTTTAAGAACTATTGTATACGAAGACAAGTCTTTGAGTTCTCAATTTCCCATCAGTGGAACTAAATCTTTGCAATGGTATTAACATACCTCCATTTCTTAAAATTATTGTTTGGCTTTCGCTCATATATCTGTCACCAATGAAAAAGAGGTCAAGGGCCTCAGACACCAATATTCATCACAGATCAAATTGGATGGATATGTGAAAGTAAAGTGGATATAAGGAGCACACCTAATTGAGTCTTGTTGTAAATGTTAGGTGTGTTTCTTTTTTGTTTCCCTCAGCCAAGACCTCCTGATATTCCCATCCAGAGGCTAGATCAAGAAATTGAGGAAACATCAATTAACCAGGTTAGCATACTCAGCCTGTTGAAATGCATTTGTGCAAACCGTAAAGATATCATGACCGGCACTGAGGCACTAATGCTTATCACACAAAGAGAGAGGTAGAGACACATTTTGACCATTATCTACCACAGACAAGAACCTGGTTCCCTTGGTTCCTTTGTTAAATTCTTCATTGTAGGGACCTTCTAGGCTGTGCTGATGCACACAATTCAGAGCACAAAGAGACGTTTGCCTTGTGTATTGGCTTTGGTACACCGTACACAATAAAAACTGTCCCAGACTATTTCCTTTGTCTTATCTATTTACACCTCAATGCTTTGGTGTGGTCAGTCTTTAACCACTGTTTCACTGCTGCTCCCACAGTGCAGTTCAACACTGAGATATAAGGTTCCATTTGTCAAATCTAATTTTTCATCTTTTTCTACATGTGGCCTTTCAAATACAGTGTCTTCCTCTGAGCTGCTGTTCTGTGATTTGTGGATATGTACTTGCTGTTCCATAAACTCAGTTTCAGGGTATTTTATCGGCGAAAAAACGGAGACTTCCTTATTCCCTGGCCCTCATTATGTGGAATGAGTTATTATTGGTGTTCAGTGCTCATACTTACACCTTCAGTCCCATTTGGAGAGTCACAAAAATAAGTAACAGTACCATGAATTAGTAATAGGATTCCCACACATTGTATTTAAGGTATTAACACAATTTGTACCTTAGACTGGGGTGCACAAAACAGAAATAGTGTTTCCACAGGTTTTTATGACATTTGCACAAGTAGTTTTTCAACGTAAAAATGTACATCACACTTAACACTACTTTTACGTGGATCTAGCCTTATCTAAATAAAGGTGCCACTGCAGTCATGTGTTTTATAGAGACTATGATTGCACTTGTGAAAACTGTACATTAATTTTCCTAGTTTGACATTCATAACAATTTTTTCTGACTTTTTCTTTTGCCATTAGAGTCTGCCTCCTAGTGCAGTGGATGGTGAAGAGGGCACAAAGGACACAGTAAGTCGTTTTATTCTCGAATATATTTACTGCTCTTATGATAACAGTCTGAAACATTTTCCAGTTATTTCAAACTAATTTGCATCAGCTTAGACTTCCTAAAAGTAGACTTAATTTATAGAATTGTTCATATTCTTAAGTATTTTCAGTTAAAAAGCGATTCAATGCAATTCGTGCTCATTGTCTTCCTCTTCGAATCCTAAAAGAAGCTCACTGCTTTAGCTCTTAATTCCGAATCTCTCAATCTCTACCTCTTCACTTGTCTATTTTATTACCGCATCTTTTTCTAGAAATCTGTTAATTTCAACAACAACGATTTTTATACAGTAGTATACAAAAAGTGATGAATAGAACGCTTTAACTAATTTCAGCTGTTGTTAATTACTCAGGGCTGAGTCTTAGCCAATCGTTATTTTGCATATCACTAGGTTTAATCTGAATTAGCAAGTTGGACAAAAGAATGATGGGTTGGAATGCTACACCAAGCGACTGCCAGTGGTTAGACTAATTGTAATCATTCCTTCCGTCATATTTTATGTGATGTATATACTGTTACAATTTCCCATCACCCAAAGGCAAATTCTTGTGAAGGTATTCCCATAGCCCTATTTCTTAAAATTATCTTCTCACTTGCACTTATGACTCCATCCCCAATGTAAGGGGGTAAGGAGGTAAGGGGCATTAGAAACCCAGTGACCACATCAGATAAACTTCAATGATTTGTGAAATCCAAATGCCAAATTACCCCACACATAATTTTATTTTATATATAACATAATTTTATTTTATATATAACAAATGTTGCTGACCAGAAGCTGGATCAGACAATTGAGGAAAAATCACTTAAAGAGGTTAGCATAATCAGCCTGTTGATATATGTTTGTGAAAAGCTGAAGATTATCCTGTTTGGCACTGATTTGCTCATGCTTACCATGCAAAGAGGGACCTAGAGTTACCCTTTGCCCATTATCAATGAGAGACGAGAGCCTGGTTCCAAGGTTCGATTTTCCACACTCTCAACCATCTTTGTTTTGCTGAGTCATTTAAGACTAAAGTCTTGTGCACAGAATTGGGTACTTAGTATGATCTGTTCCCGGCAATTCCCTTCACACGTTCACCCCTCTGTTCTCTAATTTAAGCAGCCCTTATTAATTCCTTATGACTCTTGCTCCTTTAGTCAAGTCTACTCCCAAGACTTGAAGTACCATCTCTCCAAGGTCCCTTTTCGTCTATTTCATGATGCATCCTTTTAAACACATTCACTTCCTCATATATATAAATTATCCCTGCCATTGATCTGTAATTCTTGAATATGTATTTGCTGTTGCATAAACCCAGTTTGAAATATTTTGCCATAGTATATTTACGATTGCACATCATGGGTCTCAGGAATTATCCTGAGGAACCAACGGTTGTCCATCAGTAGGCCAATAGCTGCAACGATGGCGGTCTATGAAGGAAAGGCACTGGCCTCTGCGGTCTATGGCTCAGAACTGTGGGGGTGCGAGTATGTAAGGGATTTGATAATGGCCGAGAATTTGTTTGTGGGAGAGTTGGTCTCACTTCCTCTCTCAACCCCATTGAAACCCCTGTTTATCGACATGGGCAAGCGATCAATTGCAGACAAAGTACGACTCCGCCCTTTACTGTTTTGGGTGCGACTGAGAAGGACACCTGAATTATCAAAATATGCCTTGGTATTGGATGAGCTGATTGCCCTGAATGTCTCAAATAAGATAAAATGGCTCAACAATCTGAGACAGCTGGTCGTCAGCTTAGGAATGGTTGAATTCTGGAACTCCCAGTCCCCGCCCAATAAACAAATTGTTAAGAAAATATATTGGGAGTGGGTTGACTAAGAGGAATTAAAAAGCACAAAGTGGGGGCAGTTGACGAACCAATTCCTTGAACATAAGCCAATGAGGAGGTTAGATCCCTTTTTGGACTACATACAAATTCCAAGAGAGAGATCCCTCTTCTGGAAGATGAGATATGGTATACTCCCCCTTAGAAAGTTCACAGAGAGGTGAAAAGGAGTGAGGGACTACGATCTCACTTGCCCTGGCTGCCCATGTAAGAAAGAATCCCTGCCACATTTCCTGTTTGCTTGTAAGGCTTATAAGCTTTCTAGAGCAAGATGGTTGAAACCTGTGTGCAGGGAAATGGGCGTCAGAGATTTTAGGGTTGTGCTGCGTATTTTTTTATCCGGTACTAAATCACTGTACATTGTTTGTGGGATTGCAAAGTAATTGGCCAGTGCTTGGTTCATTCGGTCTAAATTGTTATGTAATATCCAAAACTAAATGCCTACCCTTTGAGATGATTGAATTCTATAGGAATGCACCTTCTCTGTAATAATTTTTAATTGTAAATAGTTTTTTAAAGTCTTTTTAAGAGATGATGAATGTAATACTTGTAAATTGGTTTTATGTATATCGATGTTCGTACTTTTATGATATGAAACATATCGAATAAAGTATTACAACAACAACAACATCACTGCACTTGATTTGGTCATAGAGACTAAAATTGCACCAGAGAAAACTTTCAATAATTACCATAGTTTGTCTTTCATGGAGAGCTCTTTCTGACTATCTCTTTTACCATTAGAGTTGGCCTCCAACTGTAGAGGATAGGGAAAAGGCCATGAAGGGCATAGTAAGCAGTTACTTCTTTAATATTTATACTGTTTTTATACTAAAATCTAACATTGTTCCCAGTTCAGTGTAGATTAAGTGGTTTAGAGAGGATTTTTAAAAAACTGAGTATTATTGCTTGGCCATTCACCTTGTTACATACTGCCACTCTAAAGGCCATTCACTGTAATTCATGCATATTTTCATCCCCCTAAATCCCCTTGATTCTTAACTCCTTTACCTCTATATACCATACTTCTCCCACTTCACATACCCCCTGATTCACCACTTTTGCGCTTCATCCTCAGTTGGTATATAATAGTGTTGTAAACTTTTTCCAGATTTTCATGAGTTTTCCATGACATCTGCTATTTTTAAGAACTATTTTATACGAAGACAAGTCTTTGAGTTCTCAATTTCCCATCAGTGGAATTAAATCTTTGCAATGGTATTAACATACCTCCATTTCTTAAAATTATTGTTTGGCTTTCGCTCATATATCTGTCACCAATGAAAAAGAGGTCAAGGGCCTCAGACACCAATATTCATCACAGATCAAGTTGGATGGATATGTGAAAGTAAAGTGGATATAAGGAGCACACCTAATTGAGTCTTGTTGTAAATGTTAGGTGTGTTTCTTTTTTGTTTCCCTCAGCCAAGACCTCCTGATATTCCCATCCAGAGGCTAGATCAAGAAACTGAGGAAACATCAATTAACCAGGTTAGCATACTCAGCCTGTTGAAATGCATTTGTGCAAACCGTAAAGATATCATGACCGGCACTGAGGCACTAATGCTTATCACACAAAGAGAGAGGTAGAGACACATTTTGACCATTATCTACCACAGACAAGGACCTGGTTCCCTTGGTTCCTTTGTTAAATTCTTCATTGTAGGGACCTTCTAGGCTGTGCTGATGCACACAATTCAGAGCACAAAGAGACGTTTGCCTTGTGTATTGGCTTTGGTACACCGTACACAATAAAAACTGTCCCAGACTATTTCCTTTGTCTTATCTATTTACACCTCAATGCTTTGGTGTGGTCAGTCTTTAACAACTGTTTCACTGCTGCTCCCACAGTGCAGTTCAACACTGAGATATAAGGTTCCATTTGTCAAATCAAATTTTTCATCTTTTTCTACATGTGGCCTTTCAAATACAGTGTCATCCTCTGAGCTGCTGTTCTGTGATTTGTGGATATGTACTTGCTGTTCCACAAACTCAGTTTCAGGGTATTTTATCGCCGAAAAACCGGAGACTTCCTTATTCCCTGGCCCTCATTATGTGGAATGAGGTTCGAGGCATGTGGGCTGCTGAATTCATATCTGTGCATAGATCGCCGCCTAGTGTTGGGTCCGGATGATTGCACATTGTTGTCCTGGAAGAGTCTTCGAAGTATCACGAGATAGGTGGCTCCTCCCCTGGACTACAGTGCGCATGGGCATCGCCTCCATCCCCAGATTGTTTTTTTCCGCCATTGGGTTCGGATGTGTTTCGGTTCCCTCTGTCGGAATCGATAGTTGTTTAACTTTCCTTACTTGAGACCAAAAGGTCTTTAGGACTCGCGTCGGTATTGTCTATCGTTCGGGTTGGTTTATTCATCGGCTCCGAACACTTGCTGCCCTTCCGCGTGCTGTCGGCGCGGACGGGCCTACACGACGCTCCAGACTACTTCAACATGGAACGAACTCCGTTTAAGAGGTGCCCAGTGTGTGCCTCAAAGTATTCACACCTCGACGTGCACCCAGTGTGCAACAGATGCTTGTCGCCAGACCACGACGAGGCCGGGTGTATGGCCTGCTCCAAGTTCCGGTCGAAGAAGACTCTCAAGCTATGTCGGGCCGCAAGACTGCAGGCCCAGTTATCGGCACCCCCACCAGCCAACATCTTTGAAGAGGATGTTGAAGACGACACCGTCCTACATGTTTCGGACTCTAACCCGGCGTCGGAGGATGAAAACTACGACGCGGGAGATGAAGAGTTCGAGGAAGTCGTCGAGGAGGTAGGGGACGACGACGGGGCCATTGCCACCGTGGAGGATAGCTCGGAAGAAGAGCATCCTCATACTGACTCCGGGGCCAAACCCCAGCATAAGGCCCAGGTCGAGGGATCGCCTTCGGGCCTTACCCAAGACCTCAATACTCGTCTCACGGCCCCGCCTCCGGGCCCGGCCACGGACATTGGCGATGCGCCACTCCAGGTACAGAAACCGAAAGTGAAGCCACCGGGGTCAGCACCATCTGTATCGAAACCGAAAGTGCAAGTCGCACTGGTGGGATCAAAGGCTCCAGGGGCCTCGGCGCCGAAGAAATCCAAAATGGCCGCTGAGATCAAGAGCCACGCCAAAATGGCCGACCCGAAGACCCCCGTGTTGAAGCCGAAGGCGAAAACGCCCAACGCGGCTGCGTCGGCGCCGAAGCTGGTCGACGCTCTGAAGAGCCGCGTCGACGCCAAGAAGGTCGATGACCCTAAGAAAGCCTCGAAGAAGCGTCAGGACGACCCCAAGTCTCTGGCTGCACCGATCCCAGTCGACAAAGCCAAGGGAGGTGCTGTGTCGGCTCCGAAGACTGCGCCTTTGGTCGCCGACCCGAATCTGGACTCGGAGGACTCGCTCGAGCCGGTCCAGCCCTCCCCCTCCTTTACCAAAAAGGTCATGGAGTCCCTTCAGCGTATTCGGAAGGAAGCAGTGGCTCTCGAGCCGAAGGATGTGGCGCCAAAGCCTCCACAGAAACCGGCGAAGGCGCAAACGCCGATCCACTTCACGCTGCTGCCAAAGACGGCGCCGAAGGCTTTCACTCCGAAACATGGGGCCGGGGTGCCCTTGAAGCTGGTGTCTACGCCTAAAGCATCCTTGGTAGTGCCGAAGCCACGGCACCAACCACTAGCGGACGAGGAGCGTCGAGAGGTTGTCATCGACGCCAACCCAGGCAAGCTCTCTCTCCTTAAAAGGAAGATCACCCCGGAGCCTGTGTTGGAGCATTTGCATATTCCGCTTAAAAAGAAGTTGGACTCTGCGGGTACTTCTGCCCCTATGGAGCCTGCATCTCCACAAGGTCTGGAACTCTCACCCACTCACTCTAACGCTCTGAAGGGTGACGGGGACGAGGAGGAGGAGTACAATTATCCAGCGTACTCGGATCCAGAGGAGGTCAATGAGCCATGGTCTGCTGGAGGCGACCCTGAGGACCCTCAGTCAGGACACGAGCCTCAGCTTTTTACTGCAAAAACTTCCCCAACAGAGGACTCTGCAGCCTTCAACGCTCTAATTGAGAGAGCTGCGGCCAATCATGATGTCGACCTCCATGCGGACCCAGTGGATGTCGATTTTCTGTTTGACACTTTCTCAGTGGCTGAAAAAACTGTCAAGACATTGCCAATGCTCAAAGGAGTGCTAAAGCATGCGCCTGAGGCTTTCAGGGAGCCCACCCGGGCAAGAGTCATCAATCCTCGTATTGACAAAAAATACAAGGCAGCGCCCACTGATCCAACGTACATTCACTCTATATTAGAGATGAGAATGCGTCCAACTTTTAGAGAATGTATTAATGTCCTTTCCGAATGAGTGATTGTAAACCCAAATTAGACAACATCCAACCCAAGATATGGGTTTTGCTCCCAGAATCTTGATAAATCCAAGGATAGATCTATTTCACAGCAGCAAGGGCAGTGTATCGCGCCCAAGTGAAATCCAATAGTTCGTATTGGATTTCACTTGGGCGCAATACACTGCCCTTGCTGCTGTGAAATAGATCTATCCTTGGATTTATCAAGATTCTGGGAGCAAAACCCATATCTTGGGTTGGATGTTGTCTAATTTGGGTTTACAATCACTCATTCGGAAAGGACATTAATACATTCTCTAAAAGTTGGACGCATTCTCATCTCTAATATAGAGTGAATAACAAAAGCAGACCCATTTCATATTTTGGGACTGACTGAATTCAATTAATCTATACTGTGAATATCCGTTGTGTACCAGATTCACTAGAAGAAAAATTATTACAAGCCTTGAAAAAGCCCTGTGGGCGAAACGCGCGTCGGCTGTTTTCTTCCTGTGGTATATGAGAATAAACAAACTTCAATACAAGGAGACCTGTTTTGGACTACTCTATCATTACCTCCTGAGATCATAATCTGTTCTTGGACTGAATTATACAGGGCACTGAGATTACCAGAACTGTGTCAAATTATACTGATACTACCGCGTGCAGAAATAATGAGAAGGGTGTGCTGAGGTATTTTGTCTTTATATGTGTAACCCAAGTTTCCCTTTGGATCTTGGGAGGAAACGACACCTTGGTGGGTAGGTGTCATATACCTTCAGCACCCTCGCCTTAGTTGCAATTGCTCAATGACCTATTGTCACGATTATACTTGGCGTAACAACTTGAGATGTGCGGCTCAATCTAAGCAAACCCATTCAATATTGCTGTAATTGATCCAACGTACATCAAGGGACAGTTGCCACTGGACTCTTTGGTTGTCTCCAACGCACGTAAGCGGGCAAACTCACAGACCACGGGTGATGCTCCTCCCCAGACAAAGAATCGAAGGTCTTTGAAGCCTCAGGGAAACGTATTGCTGCGCAGGCAGCTAATATTTGGCGCATTTCAAATACGCAAGCCCTACTTGCACGCTACGATAGGGCACACTATGACACCCTAGAAACCCTTCTACAGCACTTACCTGATCAGTACAAGGAGGGAGCTGAAATGTTGATTCAGGAGGGGAAGCTTATCACCAATGCTTCAATTAAGTGCGCACTGGACGTGGCTGATACCGCCTCCAGAGCTATAAACACTAGCGTGCTACTGCGTAGGCATGCATGGCTTAGAATATCAGGCTTTAAACCAGACATACAGACTACCATCTTAAACCAAACAGTTAATCCGGACCACCTGTTTGGGCCAGAAGTGGATGCAACCCTTGAAAAGATGAAAAAAGACACTGACACTGCTAAGTCTATGGGTGCCCTACAGTCCCAGCAGTTTCGGGGTGGTTCCTTTCGCCGCTCCAATAACAGAGGCACCTCAAGGGGTCAGGCATCACAATCCATGCAATACTATAAAAGCAACACCCAATCCTCATACACCAACAAGGGTAGAGGTGGTTACCGGGGCAACAACGTCAAAGGCAGAGGACGTGGAAATAACAGCTCCAGGTCCTCCACCGCCAGCAAACAGTGACGCCTTGTCGCTGCCCCCCGACCACACAACACCAGTCGGGGGGAGACTCCAGCAATTCCTGCCCGCGTGGAAATCCATCACCACGGACAGGTGGGTCAAATCTCTTATCCAATACGGTTATTGTCTGGAACTCACTTCCACTCCACCAAACATACCTCCAAGAAACCGTCCTATGTCCGGCGAGCACTTGCACTTGTTGCAGCAGGAAGTCCAAGTCATGCTGCAAAAAGGGGCACTAGAGCTCGTTCCACTGCAAGAAAGGGGAACAGGGGTTTACTCTCTGTACTTTCTAATCCCCAAAAAGGACGGATCCCTCAGGCCCATCCTGGACCTCAGGCCCCTCAACTGGTACATTCTGTCAGAACATTTCCATATGCTCACGTTGCAGCAGGTTCTCCCTCTGCTTCGGCAGGGGGACTTCCTGGCTACTCTGGATCTCAAGGATGCATACTTTCACATTCCCCTGCATCCTTCACACAGGAAGTACCTAAGGTTCACCATTCAAGACCAGCACTACCAGTTCAGGGTTCTGCCTTTTGGGGTTACCACAGCGCCCAGGGTCTTTACGAAGTGCCTGGCGGCTGTGGCGGCGCATCTAAGACGTCAAAACATCCACGTCTACCCCTATCTGGACGACTGGCTCATTCAGGCAAAGTCGGAACAACAGTGCGCCGACCACGTGTCCCGCACCATTCATCTCCTGCACGATCTGGGATTCTCACTGAATTACCCAAAATCCCATCTCCAGCCCGCCCACATACGGCAGTATCTGGGCGCGACAATAAACACTCTGGCGGCCACTGCGCAGCCAAATTCAGTGAGAGTCGCCAGTATTCAGACGCTGATCCAACGATTCAGACCTCAGCACTCGCTTCCAGCGAAGGTGTTCATGCAGTTGATAGGCATGATGGCCTCCTGCATCTCCATTGTCCCGCACGCGAGGTTACATATGCGTCCGCTTCAGGAGTGCCTAGCACGTCAGTGGACTCAGGCTCACGGGCAACTAACAGACCTAGTGTTGGTGAGCGGTCGGGCGTACAACTCTCTGCATTGGTGGAATCCACAAAACCTTTGCAAGGGCCGACTGTTCCAAGAGCCTGTGCCACAGATTATCCTGACGACGGACGCTTCTCTCCAGGGATGGGGAGCGCATGTACTCCACTACACAGTGCAGGGACTATGGACACTACAGCAAAGGAAGATGCACATCAATGTATTAGAACTGATGGCAATCTTCATGGCCTTAAAGGCATTCAAAGTACATCTGTGCAACAAGGTTGTGTTGATCCGGACGGACAACATGACGGCCATGTACTACATTCAGAAACAGGGGGGCACACACTCTCCGCAGCTGTCTCATCTGGCTCAGAGCATGTGGAAGTGGGCCATTCAGAGGAACATTTTCCTAATGGCAGAACATCTCCCAGGCAAAGACAATCAGATGGCGGACCTGCTCAGCAGGCACAGCCACCAAATGCACGAGTGGGAGATACATCCATCAGTACTCCAACCGTACTTCCAAAGGTGGGGTCATCCAGAGATAGACCTGTTCGCCACAAGGGAGAACGCAAAATGCCAAAGCTTCGCCGCCAGGTTCCCACACCCGCAATCGCAGGGCAATGCGATATGGATGAACTGGTCAGGCAGATTTGCGTACGCTTTTCCCCCAGCACCTCTGATACCGCTGGTGGCGCGCAAGCTCAGGCAGCACTCGATGACTCTCATCCTGGTTGCTCCAACGTGGGCTCGCCAACCATGGTACACCACGTTTCTGGAACTTTCCGTGGTACCGCATCAAAGGCTTCATCTCACGCCCAGCCTTCTGACGCAGAGCCATGGCGACATTCAGCACCCAGATCCGCAACAGCTCAACCTGGCGATCTGGCTCCTGAAGTCCTAGAGTTTGGCTACCTTAATCTTCCCCCGGATTGCATGGACATCATTCAGGAGGCAAGAAAGCCCACTACTAGAGCATGTTATGCGGCTAAATGGAAGCGGTTTGTCATTTATTGTGCGAACCACGACATTAACCCGCTGGATGCTTCCATTCAGACCATCATCTGTTACCTGTTCCATCTGTACCAATGCAATTTGGCGTATTCTTCCATCCGCATTCACCTGTCTGCCATGGCCGCATACCTCCAGAATAGGCAACACCTTTCACTTTTCAAAGTGCCTGCTATCAAGGCTTTTCTGGAAGGACTCAAAAGGGTCATTCCACCACGGACACCACCAGCTCCAGAATGGAACCTCAATGTGGTTCTTACAAGGCTGATGGGTCCTCCTTTCGAGCCACTACACTCTTGTGAGCTTCAGTTTCTGACTTGGAAAGTGGCTTTCTTAGTAGCAATTACATCACTACGTAGGGTTAGCGAGTTGCAGGCCCTCACCATCCAAGAGCCTTTTTTCCAAGTCCATGCTAACAGGGTGGTGCTCCGCACTAACCCTAAATTTCTACCCAAGGTGATGTCTCTATTCCACATAAACCAAACAATCGAGTTGCCGGTGTTTTTTCAAAATCCTGAGTCGCTGGCGGAGCGGATGCTCCACACCCTTGACTTTAAAAGGGCCCTAATGTATTACATTGACAGGACAAGGGATTTCAGAAAGACTAAGCAGCTTTTCGTTGCCTTTGCATCACACCACAAAGGTAACGCTATTTCCAAGGCTGGTATTGCTAGATGGATCGTGAAATGTATTCAGATCTGTTACGCTAAGGCTAAACACACTCTTACAATTCCACCAAGAGCCCACTCCACCAGAAAGTTGGGGGCCTCTATGGCTTTCCTTGGGAATATTCCCTTAGAGGATATATGTAGAGCAGCCACATGGTCTACCACACACACATTTACTAAACATTACTGTGTAGACGTGCACTCTAAACAGCAGGCAGCTGTAGGTCAGGCTGTTCTCAAGACACTTTTCCAAACTGCTGCAGCTGGCACGGGCGGCCGCCGATAATGGGGGGACTGCTATGTATTCTATGCACAGATATGAATTCAGCAGCCCACATGCCTCGAACTGCAAATGCTACTTACCAGTATGCATCTGTTCTTGGCATGTAGGGCTGCTGACATTCATATCGCCCGCCCTCCTCCCTGGCGCCTGTAGCAGCTGCAGTATTCATGTATATGCTCATAGCATGGTCATCACTCACATAGTTCACTCCATCTCAGCCACAATGGCTAAAACAATCTGGGGATGGAGGCGATGCCCATGCGCACTGTAGTCCAGGGGAGGAGCCACCTATCTCGTGATACTTCGAAGACTCTTCCAGGACAACAATGTGCAATCATCCGGACCCAACACTAAACGGCGATCTATGCACAGATATGAATGTCAGCAGCCCTACATGCCAAGAACAGATGCATACTGGTAAGTAGCATTTGCATTATTATTGGTGTTCAGTGCTCATACTTACACCTTCAATCCCATTTGGAGAGTCACATAAATAAGTAACAGTACCATGAATTAGTAATAGGATTCCCACACATTGTATTTAAGGTATTAACACAATTTGTAGCTTAGACTGGGGTGCACAAAACAGAAATAGTGTTTCCGCAGGTTTTTATGACATTTGCACAAGTAGTTTTTCAACGTAAAAATGTACATCACACTTAACACTACTTTTACGTGGATCTGGCCTTATCTAAATAAAGGTGCCACTGCAGTCATGTGTTTTATAGAGACTATGATTGCACTTGTGAAAACTGTACATTAATTTTCCTAGTTTGACATTCATAACAATTCTTTCTGACTTTTTCTTTCGCCTTTAGAGTCTGCCTCCTAGTGCAGTGGATGGTGAAGAGGGCACAAAGGACACAGTAAGTCGTTTTATTCTCGAATATATATACTGCTCTTATGATAACAGTCTGAAACATTTTCCAGTTATTTCAAACTAAATTGCATCAGCTTAGACTTCCTAAAAGTAGACTTAATTTATAGAATTGTTCATATTCTTAAGTATTTTCAGTTAAAAAGCGATTCAATGCAATTCGTGCTCATTGTCTTCCTCTTCGCATCCTAAAAGAAGCTCACTGCTTTAGCTCTTAATTCCAAATCTCTCAATCTCTACCTCTTCACTTGTCTATTTTATTACCGCATCTTTTTCTAGAAATCTGTTAATTTCAACAACGATTTTTATACAGTAGTATACAAAAAGTGATGAATAGAACGCTTTAACTAATTTCAGCTGTTGTTAATTACTCAGGGCTGAGTCTTAGCCAATCGTTATTTTGCATATCACTAGGTTTAATCTGAATTAGCAAGGTGGACAAAAGAAGGATGGGTTGGAATGCTACACCAAGCGACTGCCAGTGATTAGACTAATTGTAATCATTCCTTCCATCATATTTTATGTTATGTATATACTGTTACAATTTCCCATCACCCAAAGGTAATTCTTGTGAAGGTATTCCCATAGCCCTATTTCTTAAAATTATCTTCTCACTTGCACTTATGACTCCATCCCCAATGTAAGGGGGTAAGGAGGTAAGGGGCATTAGAAACCCAGTGACCACATCAGATAAACTTCAATGATTTGTGAAATCCAAATGCCAAATTACCCCACACATAATTTTATTTTATATATAACATAATTTTATTTTATATATAACAAATGTTGCTGACCAGAAGCTGGATCAGACAATTGAGGAAAAATCACTTGAAGAGGTTAGCATAATCAGCCTGTTGATATATGTTTGTGAAAAGCTGAAGATTATCCTGTTTGGCACTGATTTGCTCATGCTTACCATGCAAAGAGGGACCTAGAGTTACCCTTTGCCCATTATCAATGAGAGACGAGAACCTGGTTCCAAGGTTCGATTTTCCACACTCACAACCATCTTTGTTTTGCTGAGTCATTTAAGACTAAAGTCTTGTGCACAGAATTGGGTACTTAGTATGATCTGTTCCGGCTATTCTCTTCACACGTTCACCCCTCTGTTCTCTAATTTAAGCAGCCCTTATTAATTCCTTATGACTCTTGCTCCTTTAGTCAAGTCTACTCCCAAGACTTGAAGTACCATCTCTCCAAGGTCCCTTTTCGTCTATTTCATGATGCATCCTTTTAAACACATTCACTTCCTCATATATATAAATTATCCCTGCCATTGATCTGTGATTCTTGAATATGTATTTGCTGTTGCATAAACCCTGTTTGAAATATTTTGCCATAGTATATTTACGATTGCACATTATGGGTCTCAGGAGTTATCCTGAGGAACCAACGGTTGTCCATCAGTAGGCCAATAGCTGCAACGATGGCGGTCTATGAAGGAAAGGCACTGGCCTCTGCGGTCTATGGCTCAGAACTGTGGGGGTGCGAGTATGTAAGGGATTTGATAATGGCCGAGAATATGTTTGTGGGAGATTTGGTCTCACTTCCTCTATCAACCCCATTGAAACCCCTGTTTATAGTCATGGGCAAGCGATCAATTGCAGACAAAGTACGACTCCGCCCTTTACTGTTTTGGGTGCGACTGAGAAGGACACCTGAATTATCAAAATATGCCTTGGTATTGGATGAGCTGATTGCCCTGAATGTCTCAAATAAGATAAAATGGCTCAACAATCTGAGACAGCTGGTCGTTAGCTTAGGAATGGTTGAATTCTGGAACTCCCAGTCCCCGCCCAATAAACAAATTGTTAAGAAAATATATTGGGAGTGGGTTGACTAAGAGGAATTAAAAAGCACAAAGTGGGGGCAGTTGACGAACCAATTCCTTGAACATAAGCCAATGAGGAGGTTAGATCCCTTTTTGGACTACATACAAATTCCAAGAGACAGATCCCTCTTCTGGAAGATGAGATATGGTATACTCCCCCTTAGAAAGTTCACAGAGAGGTGAAAAGGAGTGAGGTACTACGATCTCACTTGCCCTGGTTGCCCATGTAAGAAAGAATCCCTGCCACATTTCCTGTTTGCTTGTAAGGCTTATAAGCTTTCTAGAGCAAGATGGTTGAAACCTGTGTGCAGGGAAATGGGCGTCAGAGATTTTAGGGTTGTGCTGCGTATTTTTTTATCCGATACTAAATCACTGTACATTGTTTGTGGGATTGCAAAGTAATTGCCAGTGCTTGGTTCATTCGGTCTAAATTGTTATGTAATATCCAAAACTAAATGCCTACCCTTTGAGATGATTGAATTCTATAGGAATGCACCTTCTCTGTAATAATTTTTAATTGTAAATAGATTTTTAAAGTCTTTTTAAGAGATGATGAATGTAATACTTGTAAATTGGTTTTATGTATATCGATGTTCGTACTTTTATGATATGAAACATATTGAATAAAGTATTACAACAACAACAACATCACTGCACTTGATTTGGTCATAGAGACTATATGGCAGAGATACCCGCCACCCCCTCTCGACGCAATCCTCAAGGATGGGAAACTGGAAACTGTTCTGAACTTTTGGAAGGCGGGAGGGAGTGACCCTCCCGGCCGTATTTATTAAAATATGAAACAAAATTAAAACATTAAAATAACAGTTTCATATTATGTACAATTTCATTTCCACATTACGATGTTTGGCTAACCTTAACAGATCTCTAATACAAAGGTTCTCCTAGCCGAACTAACATCCTACAAAACATTTGACTTGAAATTGTACATCCTAACGTTAAGGGCCAACGGCAAGGTCGTAACCGGTGTCAGATCCCTAAACCAGAAAATACCCCCCTCACTTGTGAGGGGGGGCGACCGCACAGAGGCGTACCTCAAGTGCATCTACCAATTTCCCTTTGACTTGACGGGGGCCCCAATGGACTCGACGCCATTTAACGGTCGTCCGAGGACTCGTGTGAGGTGTCTAAAAGGTAGCGTAAACCCCCTCCCGAACCCCACACAACTTACCCATCTGCCGTCGCAGATGTCCTGGCCCCGGGAAATTCCCCAGGAGGGCCCGTAGCCCCTCCTATCCAGGAAGGGGCCTTGACCGCCTTTCCTTTCCTTCAGGCGGCCCATCCTTAGAAGGGACCGCCTCCCCGTTGAGGGGCCAATGGCCACCTCCCCCGAGCGCTCCCATCCGTAATGGGTGACGCCCCCCCATAGGGATCTTCCAATTACTGCTCACCGATCATGACCTTACCGCCCGACCAAAATAAATACGACAATTTAACTAAAATCACTCAAATACAAACACCATAACTATTTCACGTATGATTACTGATCAATACTAGTGCAGAATTACTTTTATTTGAAAACAAAAAACCTACTGTAGATGACCATTCTTTATTGCATACTCCAAATAACACGACAATCATCACAACCTGCAAGAAATAGAGTTACCACATCAAAACTTTATTCAAAACAACTGGCTGTCCTCAGGGGCTGGTGGGTGGGTCAAAATTGGCTCTTCGTTCCGTCTCGAGCTCACGTGCAGCGGGGAGGTGCAGCTTCAGAGCACAGGAACAAGAGGATGCTTTCTTGGCTTGTTGCTCCTTTTATCCGTCTTCGGGCGGGCGTAAACCCGCCTCCGCCTGCCCCCCGGGGGCGTGGCCGGCGGCGTCAGCGTCTAGGACAACCCCTTACAGGGCGGGAAAAGGCGCGCCCCGGCTACGCCGCTTCGGGCATACCAGCCGGGACTCGCCCCCCGCCCAAGATGGGCCTCCGGGGGGATCGGGGTACTCCCCCATACATTCGGGGGGACCGAGTGGTCGCCCCTTTCCATATGGCAGAGATACCCGCCACCCCCTCTCGACGCAATCCTCAAGGATGGGAAACTGGAAACTGTTCTGAACTTTTGGAAGGCGGGAGGGAGTGACCCTCCCGGCCGTATTTATTAAAATATGAAACAAAATTAAAACATTAAAATAACAGTTTCATATTATGTACAATTTCATTTCCACATTACGATGTTTGGCTAACCTTAACAGATCTCTAATACAAAGGTTCTCCTAGCCGAACTAACATCCTACAAAACATTTGACTTGAAATTGTACATCCTAACGTTAAGGGCCAACGGCAAGGTCGTAACCGGTGTCAGATCCCTAAACCAGAAAATACCCCCCTCACTTGTGAGGGGGGGCGACCGCACAGAGGCGTACCTCAAGTGCATCTACCAATTTCCCTTTGACTTGACGGGGGCCCCAATGGACTCGACGCCATTTAACGGTCGTCCGAGGACTCGTGTGAGGTGTCTAAAAGGTAGCGTAAACCCCCTCCCGAACCCCACACAACTTACCCATCTGCCGTCGCAGATGTCCTGGCCCCGGGAAATTCCCCAGGAGGGCCCGTAGCCCCTCCTATCCAGGAAGGGGCCTTGACCGCCTTTCCTTTCCTTCCGGCGGCCCATCCTTAGAAGGGACCGCCTCCCCGTTGAGGGGCCAATGGCCACCTCCCCCGAGCGCTCCCATCCGTAATGGGTGACGCCCCCCCATAGGGATCTTCCAATTACTGCTCACCGATCATGACCTTACCGCCACAGGCCGGATAGTTGACCGGCTATCCGGACCCCCCACAAAACTCCTACCTAAAGGTCATGTTTTAAACTCTTCAGCCAAGCAATGAGGTCTCCTATGAGTAACTCATTCCCCACCCGGGACAAATGGACCCCATCTTCCAAATACATACTGTCTCCCTTGATACAACCATGCGGGATAGAATGCAGTGCATTTGAACGAAACAATCTACCCAACTTGTTATTTACCTTCTTCACTGAGTGGTTCAGAGCAGAAACCGAAATCGCCCCCCGCCACATTTTACGTGGAATCATATGGGACCAAGCAATGGTGCACCCTGGAACTCTTCTCGCCAACCAACTTACAGTGGAAAGCATTGCCTCGAGAAGCAGTCGTCTACCAGTGGTCACCAAATCATTACCCCCAAGATGGACTATGAGTATAGACGGCGGTGACCTTGTCCGCCCTAACAAACCCTCAAAAAAGGATTGAAACTGGTCAATACAGAGCCCGCCCCTTCCGTAGAAGGTTACCCTGTACCCGTATTCCCCAGCCATGTGAATCATGTCACCTGCCTTGAATACGTCTGCGGCACGCCTCACGTATGAGTGGCCCACGACCCACACCTCTCTTTCCGCAGCCGGTGATGTCTGACCGCTGGTTCCCGGGTGTCGGGTCGACTGCACAGTCCGCCCCGCCTCGTAAGGTTGTGCAACTGAAAACCAAACAAAAACAAGAAGCGTGAGTACATCATTACAGCTTCACAACATGTGCAACCGCACATACCTTTTGTAACAGTTCGAGGACCAACGCCCCAAACGCTTTACTTTTTCAACACTCAGACCCCTGGCTGTAGCCTCAGTAGCAGCCCCTATCCGAAAGGAGTGGGTCCCGAACTCGCCGGCGTTCAAGCCCGCGGCCGAAATTGACATCGCCAGCACCCGCCGGAACTGAAACCTCGTCAGTGGGGTGGCGTCAGCGTGTCTCAACAAGGTCCCCCCCCCATGATGCCACCCTCAGCGCTAAATATTCCTCTACGCAAACAACAGGGCACATGGAAGACCCGGGAATCCTCTGAATGATTATGCAGTTCCCAATCGCACCCTGATCGGTTTTTGACCTGAAAAAAGAGACAGTCATCGCCTCGACCTTGACCCGGATGTGCTCCCGGCACAGTCCCCCCATCGTATCCCGCTTGTTCTTTGCCACTAGTTCGCTTACCCGCATAGCCCCATGGAATGCTAGCGCAAATGCGGCTCGGAATAACTCAGTTTCATACTGGGATGAACATGTTGCAGGGAGTACGGAAAATAACAGGGCCAACCTATCCAGACCTATCGGGTGCCTCTCATCCACTCTGCGACCCTCAAGGCGTTGCCACCCCCGTAGCGCTTTCTGCACCACGAAAGACGCTGTCGGGTCCTGAATCCCATGAGCCTTTGCCATAAAGGAAATGGCGGCCCGATGCCTCTGGGCCGTAGCTACTGATTTGCCTGCCTGATGTAAAGACAGCAAGAATTTTACGACAAGCTCTTCCTGTCCCCAAAGCTCCCCCCTAGCAGAACCCAAAAAGGACCAATAGGAACGGAACGCCCCTTCATATGCCTTCCTTGTCCTGGGTGCTAAACTCTCTCCCACGAGGTTTTGTAGTTCGGGGCACCGAGAGACCAGAGAGCTTCGGGAAAGGGTGCCGCCACCGGGTCCGCTGTGGGCAGAAAACCCCAGAAGGCCTGCATACGGAAACGAGAAAGTGCATCAGCCGCTTGGTTCAGTACCCCCGGGACATGTCTTGCCCTAAAGAGCATATTCAACTGCATACATAATAACACAATTTCTTTGAGCAGTCTCAGAATCCATTTGCAACGTGCGGCCTGACTATTGATACACTCAACCACAGTCATGTTATCAGACCAGAACACCACAGAGTGATCCCGGAACCCCTCCGGCCACGTTTTCAAGGCCACCAGAATAGGGAAGAGTTCGAGAAAAGCAATGTTACTCGTCAGCCCGCACTCGTGCCACCATGACGGCCATTTTTGAGCCGACCATTGTGTCCCAAATATGGCCCCAAAACCTATACTCCCCGCCGAATCTGTCCAAAGCCCCAGCTCCTCGGAGGACACCGCTGGTTTGTTCCAGACAATTCGACCATTGAAATCCGCCAGAAATGCCAACCAAATGCGCATGTCCTGGCGAACCTCTGCCGAGAGCCTCGTGCGGTGATGTCCTTCCTTCAGGCCGACCATGGCTTGTGCAATCGAGCGGGAAAAGGGGCGGGCCATTGGCATCACTCTCAGGGCAAAATTCAACTGACCCACCACTTGTTGCAATTGATGCAGGTTTACTTTCGTCGCACGAATACATGATTGAAGGGATGTCCCAAATTTTAACACTTTTTCCCTGGGTAATCTAAAACAACCTTCTACTGAGTCGAGCTCGATCCCCAGGAACTCGAGCAAAGTTGAGGGACCCACAGTCTTACCTGGCGCCAATGGCACACCAAATTGATTCATTAAGACACGAAATTCATGTAAGGCCTTACCACATTCGGGATCCCCGGCTGCCCCCAAAAAGAGAAAGTCATCGAGATAATGCATAACATGCCGAAAACCCGTTTTCCTTGTAAATACCCATTGCAGAAAACAACTGAATTTTTCAAAATAGGCACAAGATATAGAGCACCCCATTGGCATACATCTATCCATGTAATAGCGACCCTGAAACATAAAACCAAGGAGACGCTGATCGTCTGGGTGTACCGGGAGCAACCGGAACGCTGGCTCGATGTCCGATTTTGCCATCAGCGCCCCGGGCCCCAGGCGATTCAACATGGCGACGGCCTCATCAAAAGATGCGTACCGCACCGAACACACTTCCGGGTCTATCGCATCGTTCACGGAAAGACCACGTGGGGCTGGCAAGTTATGTATTAGCCTAAACTCACCCGGGTCCTTCTTGGGGACCACCCCTAGAGGGGAACAAACAAAGTTAGCAACCGGTGGCAAATCAAATGGACCGGCAACACGGCCTCGAGTTACCTCCTTCCCAATCTTTACCTGAACCACCGCCGAATACTGCAAGGCCGACAGTTGGTTCTTACAGTTTGCTACACCCTGAAAATCCCCCACTGGGATGCGGAAACCATATGAAAACCCGTCCCGCAACACCCCAGCGGAAGCATGATCCGGGTATTCGTTGAGCCAAGGAATCATTGCCATGGTATCAATCGGAGTAGGTAAAGACGCCCCTCGGACTATTTCAGACCTGTTTGGCGTTTCCCTTTCCACCGTTATCACCCGTCTTGGCTCTGCACATGGACTCAGGATGGGATGACTGCCCACACCCCCCGCATTCATGTCTGAACTTGCATGACCCCTGGGGCCTCGTACATTTTCCCCTGTTGAAATTCCAACAAATCCCCTTTTTACCTGTGTTGCCACTCGACTTCGAGTGGTGTTCGTTACCTGCACCTGTCCGAAAGGGTGTCCCAGAGGAATGGCGGGAAGATTCACCCCCATTACTCCCTGACAATGGCACTTTTAGCATTCCCGAACTCTCCATTTTCTGCCATGAGACAGAGTCGAAACAATCCCATGTTAGAACTGCGTTGTGCTCTTTAGCTTTTCTAAAAAGATTGTCATAACAGAACCACTGATTGCCCCCGTACGTCAGGGAATACTCCATGATACGTGACTGATAAATAGGCAACTCGGTCAACAATTCGGGCCTGCGCTCACCCATGATGGAGGTAAAAATGCCCCACGCTCTGCCCCAAGTACCTATGTTTTCGTCAACCTTAAAGGCGGCCATTTTCGCGCGGCAAACACTCGGATGCATGAGCTCCTTTTGGCTCTTCACATGCTCTATCTCGTAATGGTCGGTAAGCAATGAAAACATGTTTACATACTTATCCGCCCAAATCATTTCCTTAATTTCCAGTGGAACATGCTGGGCAATCTTCTCCCTTCGAGAAGGTACAGACCCCTCCCCCGCAATCGGCAATGGCCGCTTACCTGAAGTAGATCCCGCACTTGTCGCCGAACTTGGGCCTGCTGCACTTTCAGCCGCCTGAACCTGTGGGGGAACAGAAGATGGTGCCTTCGCGGCCTCTCTGGATTCCCGCAGCTGTCTCATTACTGCCCGGGCGTCGTCAGCCGTGGCGCCCTTACTATCTTTCCCCAACCACGCTGCCAATTGCGCCGCCAACTCGGGAGGCATATCTTCCCCGTTCACGGGGGTGACCACCACGGGGATCGGATGCCCCTCCTTCGGAACCGAGGTTGGCTCCTCACGTGGAGTATCGGGAACCGGGGTTTCCCCCCCAAGTGCCCCCCTTTTTGACCTCTTGCCTCTCCCGCTAGGGACTACTCCCGGCAAAGCTGGTCCGATGACTCGCTTCGGTCCTCCCTCCCCGTCTTTAGCCGCCATCTGCTTCTTCAAATCAGCTACCTCCTTCATGAGCATGCGTAGCATCTGATCGGTACCGACCCGCTTTCCGACCTTCTTGCCCGGCATTCTCAAGCGAAAATATCTGTAAGACAAAGAGAAAGATTACAACGCTCAAAATTGGCTCTTCGTTCCGTCTCGAGCTCACGTGCAGCGGGGAGGTGCAGCTTCAGAGCACAGGAACAAGAGGATGCTTTCTTGGCTTGTTGCTCCTTTTATCCGTCTTCGGGCGGGCGTAAACCCGCCTCCGCCTGCCCCCCGGGGGCGTGGCCGGCGGCGTCAGAGTCTAGGACAACCCCCTACAGGGCGGGAAAAGGCGCGCCCCGGCTACGCCGCTTCGGGCATACCAGCCGGGACTCGCCCCCTGCCCAAGATGGGCCTCCCGGGGGGATCGGGGTACTCCCCCATACGTTCGGGGGACCGAGTGGTCGCCCCTTTCCAAAATTGCACCGTAGAAAACTTTCAATAATTACCATAGTTTGTCTTTCATGGAGAGCTCTTTCTGACTATCTCTTTTACCATTAGAGTTGGCCTCCAACTGTAGAGGATAGGGAAAAGGCCATGAAGGGCATAGTAAGCAGTTACTTCTTTAATATTTATACTGTTTTTATACTAAAATCTAACATTGTTCCCAGTTCAGTGTAGATTAAGTGGTTTAGAGAGGATTTTTTAAAAACTGAGTATTATTGCTTGGCCATTCACCTTGTTACATACTGCCACTCTAAAGGCCATTCACTGTCATTCATGCATATTTTCATCCCCCTAACTCCCCTTGAATCTTAACTCCTTTACCTCTATATACCATACTTCTCCCACTTTACGTACCCCCTGATTCACCACTTTTGTGCTTCATCCTCAGTTGGTATATAATAGTGTTGTAAACTTTTTCCAGATTTTCATGAGATTTCCATGACATCTGCTATTTTTAAGAACTATAGTATACCAAGACAAGTCTTTGAGTTCTCAATTTCCCATCAGTGGAATAAATCTTTGCAATGGTATTAACATACCTCCATTTCTTAAAATTATTGTTTGGCTTTCGCTCATATATCTGTCACCAATGAAAAAGAGGTCAAAGGCCTCAGACACCCATATTCATTACAGATCAAATTGGATGGATATGTGAAAGTAAAGTGGATATAAGGAGCACACCTAATTGAGTCTTGTTGTAAATGTTAGGTGTGTTTCTTTTTTGTTTCCCTCAGCCAAGACCTCCTGATATTCCCATCCAGAGGCTAGATCAAGAAATTGAGGAAACATCAATTAACCAGGTTAGCATACTCAGCCTGTTGAAATGCATTTGTGCAAACCGTAAAGATATCATGACCGGCACTGAGGCACTAATGCTTATCACACAAAGAGAGAGGTAGAGACACATTTTGACCATTATCTACCACAGACAAGGACCTGGTTCCCTTGGTTCCTTTGTTAAATTCTTCATTGTAGGGACCTTCTAGGCTGTGCTGATGCACACAATTCAGAGCACAAAGAGACGTTTGCCTTGTGTATTGGCTTTGGTACACCGTACACAATAAAAACTGTCCCAGACTATTTCCTTTGTCTTATCTATTTACACCTCAATGCTTTGGTGTGGTCAGTCTTTAACCACTGTTTCACTGCTGCTCCCACAGTGCAGTTCAACACTGAGATATAAGGTTCCATTTGTCAAATCTAATTTTTCATCTTTTTCTACATGTGGCCTTTCAAATACAGTGTCATCCTCTGAGCTGCTGTTCTGTGATTTGTGGATATGTACTTGCTGTTCCATAAACTCAGTTTCAGGGTATTTTATCGCCGAAAAACCGGAGACTTCCTTATTCCCTGGCCCTCATTATGTGGAATGAGTTATTATTGGTGTTCAGTGCTCATACTTACACCTTCAGTCCCATTTGGAGAGTCACAAAAATAAGTAACAGTACCATGAATTAGTAATAGGATTCCCACACTTTGTATTTAAGGTATTAACACAATTTGTAGCTTAGACTGGGGTGCACAAAACAGAAATAGTGTTTCCACAGGTTTTTATGACATTTGCACAAGTAGTTTTTCAACGTAAAAATGTACATCACACTTAACACTACTTTTACGTGGATCTGGCCTTATCTAAATAAAGGTGCCACTGCAGTCATGTGTTTTATAGAGACTATGATTGCACTTGTGAAAACTGTACATTAATTTTCCTAGTTTGACATTCATAACAATTTTTTCTGACTTTTTCTTTTGCCTTTAGAGTCTGCCTCCTAGTGCTGTGGATGGTGAAGAGGGCACAAAGGACACAGTAAGTCGTTTTATTCTCGAATATATTTACTGCTCTTATGATAACAGTCTGAAACATTTTCCAGTTATTTCAAACTAATTTGCATCAGCTTAGACTTCGTAAAAGTAGACTTAATTTATAGAATTGTTCATATTCTTAAGTATTTTCAGTTAAAAAGCGATTCAATGCAATTCGTGCTCATTGTCTTCCTCTTCGAATCCTAAAAGAAGCTCACTGCTTTAGCTCTTAATTCCAAATCTCTCAATCTCTACCTCTTCACTTGTCTATTTTATTACCGCATCTTTTTCTAGAAATCTGTTAATTTCAACAACGATTTTTATACAGTAGTAGACAAAAAGTGATGAATAGAACGCTTTAACTAATTTCAGCTGTTGTTAATTACTCAGGGCTGAGTCTTAGCCAATCGTTATTTTGCACATCACTAGGTTTAATCTGAATTAGCAAGGTGGACAAAAGAATGATGGGTTGGAATGCTACACCAAGCGACTGCCAGTGGTTAGACTAATTGTAATCATTCCTTCCATCATATTTTATGTTATGTATATACTGTTACAATTTCCCATCACCCAAAGGCAAATTCTTGTGAAGGTATCCCCATAGCCCTATTTCTTAAAATTATCTTATCACTTGCACTTATGACTCCATCCCCAATGTAAGGGGGTAAGGAGGTAAGGGGCATTAGAAACCCAGTGACCACATCAGATAAACTTCAATGATTTGTGAACTCCAAATGCCAAATTACCCCACACATAATTTTAATTTATATATAACATAATTTTATTTTATATATAACAAATGTTGCTGACCAGAAGCTGGATAAGACAATTGAGGAAAAATCACTTGAAGAGGTTAGCATAATCAGCCTGTTGATATATGTTTGTGAAAAGCTGAAGATTATCCTGTTTGGCACTGATTTGCTCATGCTTACCATGCAAAGAGGGACCTAGAGTTACCCTTTGCCCATTATCAATGAGAGACGAGAGCCTGGTTCCAAGGTTCGATTTTCCACACTCACAACCATCTTTGTTTTGCTGAGTCATTTAAGACTAAAGTCTTGTGCACAGAATTGGGTACTTAGTATGATCTGTTCCCGGCTATTCCCTTCACACGTTCACCCCTCTGTTCTCTAATTTAAGCAGCCCTTATTAATTCCTTATGACTCTTGCTCCTTTAGTCAAGTCTACTCCCAAGACTTGAAGTACCATCTCTCCAAGGTCCCTTTTTGTCTATTTCATGATGCATCCTTTTAAACACATTCACTTCCTCATATATATAAATTATCCCTGCCATTGATCTGTGATTCTTGAATATGTATTTGCTGTTGCATAAACCCAGTTTGAAATATTTTGCCATAGTATATTTACGATTGAACATTATGGGTCTCAGGAATTATCCTGAGGAACCAACGGTTGTCCATCAGTAGGCCAATAGCTGCAACGATGGCGGTCTATGAAGGAAAGGCACTGGCCTCTGCGGTCTATGGCTCAGAACTTTGGGGGTGCGAGTATGTAAGGATTTGATAATGGCCGAGAATATGTTTGTGGGAGATTTGGTCTCACTTCCTCTATCAACCCCATTGAAACCCCTGTTTATCGACATGGGCAAGCGATCAATTGCAGACAAAGTACGACTCCGCCCTTTACTGTTTTGGGTGCGACTGAGAAGGACACCTGAATTATCAAAATATGCCTTGGTATTGGATGAGCTGATTGCCCTGAATGTCTCAAATAAGATAAAATGGCTCAACAATCTGAGACAGCTGGTCGTTAGCTTAGGAATGGTTGAATTCTGGAACTCCCAGTCCCCGCCCAATAAACAAATTGTTAAGAAAATATATTGGGAGTGGGTTGACTAAGAGGAATTAAAAAGCACAAAGTGGGGGCAGTTGACGAACCAATTCCTTGAACATAAGCCAATGAGGAGGTTAGATCCCTTTTTGGACTACATACAAATTCCAAGAGACAGATCCCTCTTCTGGAAGATGAGATATGGTATACTCCCCCTTAGAAAGTTCACAGAGAGGTGAAAAGGAGTGAGGGACTACGATCTCACTTGCCCTGGTTGCCCATGAAAGAAAGAATCCCTGCCACATTTCCTGTTTGCTTGTAAGGCTTATAAGCTTTCTAGAGCAAGATGGTTGAAACCTGTGTGCAGGGAAATGGGCGTCAGAGATTTTAGGGTTGTGCTGCGTATTTTTTTATCCGATACTAAATCACTGTACATTGTTTGTGGGATTGCAAAGTAATTGGCCAGTGCTTGGTTCATTCGGTCTAAATTGTTATGTAATATCCAAAACTAAATGCCTACCCTTTGAGATGATTGAATTCTATAGGAATGCACCTTCTCTGTAATAATTTTTAATTGTAAATAGATTTTTAAAGTCTTTTTAAGAGATGATGAATGTAATACTTGTAAATTGGTTTTATGTATATCGATGTTCGTACTTTTATGATATGAAACATATTGAATAAAGTATTACAACAACAACAACATCACTGCACTTGATTTGGTCATAGAGACTAAAATTGCACCAGAGAAAACTTTCAATAATTACCATAGTTTGTCTTTCATGGAGAGCTCTTTCTGACTATCTCTTTTACCATTAGAGTTGGCCTCCAACTGTAGAGGATAGGGAAAAGGCCATGAAGGGCATAGTAAGCAGTTACTTCTTTAATATTTATACTGTTTTTATACTAAAATCTAACATTGTTCCCAGTTCAGTGTAGATTAAGTGGTTTAGAGAGGATTTTTTAAAAACTGAGTATTATTGCTTGGCCATTCACCTTGTTACATACTGCCACTCTAAAGGCCATTCACTGTCATTCATGCATATTTTCATCCCCCTAACTCCCCTTGAATCTTAACTCCTTTACCTCTATATACCATACTTCTCCCACTTTACGTACCCCCTGATTCACCACTTTTGTGCTTCATCCTCAGTTGGTATATAATAGTGTTGTAAACTTTTTCCAGATTTTCATGAGATTTCCATGACATCTGCTATTTTTAAGAACTATTGTATACCAAGACAAGTCTTTGAGTTCTCAATTTCCCATCAGTGGAATTAAATCTTTGCAATGGTATTAACATACCTCCATTTCTTAAAATTATTGTTTGGCTTTCGCTCATAAATCTGTCACCAATGAAAAAGAGGTCAAAGGCCTCAGACACCAATATTCATTACAGATCAAATTGGATGGATATGTGAAAGTAAAGTGGATATAAGGAGCACACCTAATTGAGTCTTGTTGTAAATGTTAGGTGTGTTTCTTTTTTGTTTCCCTCAGCCAAGACCTCCTGATATTCCCATCCAGAGGCTAGATCAAGAAATTGAGGAAACATCAATTAACCAGGTTAGCATACTCAGCCTGTTGAAATGCATTTGTGCAAACCGTAAAGATATCATGACCGGCACTGAGGCACTAATGCTTATCACACAAAGAGAGAGGTAGAGACACATTTTGACCATTATCTACCACAGACAAGGACCTGGTTCCCTTGGTTCCTTTGTTAAATTCTTCATTGTAGGGACCTTCTAGGCTGTGCTGATGCACACAATTCAGAGCACAAAGAGACGTTTGCCTTGTGTATTGGCTTTGGTACACCGTACACAATAAAAACTGTCCCAGACTATTTCCTTTGTCCTATCTATTTACACCTCAATGCTTTGGTGTGGTCAGTCTTTAACCACTGTTTCACTGCTGCTCCCACAGTGCAGTTCAACACTGAGATATAAGGTTCCATTTGTCAAATCTAATTTTTCATCTTTTTCTACATGTGGCCTTTCAAATACAGTGTCATCCTCTGAGCTGCTGTTCTGTGATTTGTGGATATGTACTTGCTGTTCCATAAACTCAGTTTCAGGGTATTTTATCGCCGAAAAACCAGAGACTTCCTTATTCCCTGGCCCTCATTATGTGGAATGAGTTATTATTGGTGTTCAGTGCTCATACTTACACCTTCAGTCCCATTTGGAGAGTCACAAAAATAAGTAACAGTACCATGAATTAGTAATATGATTCCCACACATTGGGCCTCATTTATGAAAAGTGACGCATCGCTGCGTGAAAACAGCGATGCGTCACTTTTCACTGCGCACTCCTTGCGACACCAATGATGCGTCATATTTAATGTATGACGCATCATGTCGCAAGGACTTACAGATACGTCAGTATTTCTGACGCATCTGTAAGCGCAAAAGTGACGTATTGCTGGAGTGTGTCACAAAAGTGACGCATCTCCAGCAATGCGTCCTTTCACATGGGGAAAGCCCCATGTGAAAGGGCTTGCGTCAGTCTTATGCCTGCTGTGAGGCAGGCGCAAGATTTTGACGCAATAGCATCCTAAAAGTGAATCAGTGAAATCGCATAGATTTCACTGCGTCACTATTACGAGGCTTTTTGCGGGGGAACGCCCCCTCTGCATACATTATACCTGACGCAGGTATAATGTGGCGCAGGGGTCTAAAAAGTGACGCATCTACCTAGATGCGTCACTTTTTAAATATGGCGCAACAAGGCGCATGTTTTACGCCGCAGATGCGTCAGAAAAAGTGACGCATCCGCAGCGCAAAACTGACGCAAGGCCTCATAAATGAGGCCCATTGTATTTAAGGTATTAACACAATTTGTAGCTTAGACTGGGGTGCACAAAACAGAAATAGTGTTTCCACAGGTTTTTATGACATTTGCACAAGTAGTTTTTCAACGTAAAAATGTACATCACACTTAACACTACTTTTACGTGGATCTGGCCTTATCTAAATAAAGGTGCCACTGCAGTCATGTGTTTTATAGAGACTATGATTGCACTTGTGAAAACTGTACATTAATTTTCCTAGTTTGACATTCATAACAATTTTTTCTGACTTTTTATTTTGCCTTTAGAGTCTGCCTCCTAGTGCAGTGGATGGTGAAGAGGGCACAAAGGACACAGTAAGTCGTTTTATTCTTGAATATATATACTGCTCTTATGATAACAGTCTGAAACATTTTCCAGTTATTTCAAACTAATTTGCATCAGCTTAGACTTCCTAAAAGTAGACTTGATTTATAGAATTGTTCATATTCTTAAGTATTTTCAGTTAAAAAGCGATTCAATGCAATTTGTGCTCATTGTCTTCCTCTTCGAATCCTAAAAGAAGCTCACTGCTTTAGCTCTTAATTCCAAATCTCTCAATCTCTACCTCTTCACTTGTCTATTTTATTACCGCATCTTTTTCTAGAAGTCTGTTAATTTCAACAACGATTTTTATACAGTAGTATACAAAAAGTGATGAATAGAACGCTTTAACTAATTTCAGCTATTGTTAATTACTCAGGGCTGAGTCTTAGCCAATCGTTATTTTGCATATCACTAGGTTTAATCTGAATTAGCAAGGTGGACAAAAGAATGATGGGTTGGAATGCTACACCAAGCGACTGCCAGTGGTTAGACTAATTGTAATCATTCCTCCATCATATTTTATGTTATGTATATACTGTTACAATTTCCCATCACCCAAAGGCAAATTCTTGTGAAGGTATTCCCATAGCCCTATTTCTTAAAATTATCTTCTCACTTGCACTTATGACTCCATCCCCAATGTAAGGGGGTAAGGAGGTAAGGGGCATTAGAAACCCAGTGACCACATCAGATAAACTTCAATGATTTGTGAAATCCAAATGCCAAATTACCCCACACATAATTTTATTTTATATATAACATAATTTTATTTTATATATAACAAATGTTGCTGACCAGAAGCTGGATCAGACAATTGAGGAAAAATCACCTGAAGAGGTTAGCATAATCAGCCTGTTGATATATGTTTGTGAAAAGCTGAAGATTATCCTGTTTGGCACTGATTTGCTCATGCTTACCATGCAAAGAGGGACCTAGAGTTACCCTTTGCCCATTATCAATGAGAGACGAGAGCCTGGTTCCAAGGTTCGATTTTCCACACTCACAACCATCTTTGTTTTGCTGAGTCATTTAAGACTAAAGTCTTGTGCACAGAATTGGGTACTTAGTATGATCTGTTCCCGGCTATTCCCTTCACACGTTCACCCCTCTGTTCTCTAATTTAAGCAGCCCTTATTAATTCCTTATGACTCTTGCTCCTTTAGTCAAGTCTACTCCCAAGACTTGAAGTACCATCTCTCCAAGGTCCCTTTTCGTCTATTTCATGATGCATCCTTTTAAACACATTCACTTCCTCATATATATAAATTATCCCTGCCATTGATCTGTGATTCTTGAATATGTATTTGCTGTTGCATAAACCCAGTTTGAAATATTTTGCCATAGTATATTTACGATTGCACATTATGGGTCTCAGGAATTATCCTGAGGAACCAACGGTTGTCCATCAGTAGGCCAATAGCTGCAACGATGGCGGTCTATGAAGGAAAGGCACTGGCCTCTGCGGTCTATGGCTCAGAACTGTGGGGGTGCGAGTATGTAAGGGATTTGATAATGGCCGAGAATATGTTTGTGGGAGATTTGGTCTCACTTCCTCTATCAACCCCATTGAAACCCCTGTTTATCGACATGGGCAAGCGATCAATTGCAGACAAAGTACGACTCCGCCCTTTACTGTTTTGGGTGCGACTGAGAAGGACACCTGAATTATCAAAATATGCCTTGGTATTGGATGAGCTGATTGCCCTGAATGTCTCAAATAAGATAAAATGGCTCAACAATCTGAGACAGCTGGTCGTTAGCTTAGGAATGGTTGAATTCTGGAACTCCCAGTCCCCGCCCAATAAACAAATTGTTAAGAAAATATATTGGGAGTGGGTTGACTAAGAGGAATTAAAAAGCACAAAGTTGGGGCAGTTGACGAACCAATTCCTTGATCATAAGCCAATGAGGAGGTTAGATCCCTTTTTGGACTACATACAAATTCCAAGAGACAGATCCCTCTTCTCGAAGATGAGATATGGTATACTCCCCCTTAGAAAGTTCACAGAGAGGTGAAAAGGAGTGAGGGACTACGATCTCACTTGCCCTGGCTGCCCATGTAAGAAAGAATCCCTGCCACATTTCCTGTTTGCTTGCAAGGCTTATAAGCTTTCTAGAGCAAGATGGTTGAAACCTGTGTGCAGGGAAATGGGCGTCAGAGATTTTAGGGTTGTGCTGCGTATTTTTTTATCCGATACTAAATCACTGCACATTGTTTGTGGGATTGCAAAGTAATTGGCCAGTGCTTGGTTCATTCGGTCTAAATTGTTATGTAATATCCAAAACTAAATGCCTACCCTTTGAGATGATTGAATTCTATAGGAATGCACCTTCTCTGTAATAATTTTTAATTGTAAATAGTTTTTTAAAGTCTTTTTAAGAGATGATGAATGTAATACTTGTAAATTGGTTTTATGTATATCGATGTTCGTACTTTTATGATATGAAACATATCGAATAAAGTATTACAACAACAACAACATCACTGCACTTGATTTGGTCATAGAGACTAAAATTGCACCAGAGAAAACTTTCAATAATTACCATAGTTTGTCTTTCATGGAGAGCTCTTTCTGACTATCTCTTTTACCATTAGAGTTGGCCTCCAACTGTAGAGGATAGGGAAAAGGCTATGAAGGGCATAGTAAGCAGTTACTTCTTTAATATTTATACTGTTTTTATACTAAAATCTAACATTGTTCCCAGTTCAGTGTAGATTAAGTGGTTTAGAGAGGATTTTTTAAAAACTGAGTATTATTGCTTGGCCATTCACCTTGTTAAATACTGCCACTCTAAAGGCCATTCACTGTCATTCATGCATATTTTCATCCCCCTAACTCCCCTTGATTCTTAACTCCTTTACCTCTATATACCATACTTCTCCCACTTCACGTACCCCCTGATTCACCACTTTTGCGCTTCATCCTCAGTTGGTATATAATAGTGTTGTAAACTTTTTCCAGATTTTCATGAGATTTCCATGATATCTGCTATTTTTAAGAACTATTGTATACCAAGACAAGTCTTTGAGTTCTCAATTTCCCATCAGTGGAATTAAATCTTTGCAATGGTATTAACATACCTCCATTTCTTAAAATTATTGTTTGGCTTTCGCTCATATATCTGTCACCAATGAAAAAGAGGTCAAGGGCCTCAGACACCAATATTCATCGCAGATCAAATTGGATGGATATGTGAAAGTAAAGTGGATATAAGGAGCACACCTAATTGAGTCTTGTTGTAAATGTTAGGTGTGTTTCTTTTTTGTTTCCCTCAGCCAAGACCTCCTGATATTCCCATCCAGATGCTAGATCAATATGGCTGAGATACCCGCCACCCCCTCTCAACACAATCCCCAAGGATGGGAAACCGGAAACAGTTCTGAAGTTTTTGGAGACGGGAGGGAGTGACCCTCCCGGGCCGTATTTATTAAAATATGAAACAAAATTAAAACATAAAATAAACAGTTTCATATTATGTACAATTTCATTACCACATTGCGATGTTTGGCTAACCTTAACATATCCTCTAGTACAAAGGTTCTCCTAGCCGAACTAACATCCTACCAAATCTTTACTTAACTTTTGAAATTGTACATCCTAACGTTTAAGGGCCAACGGCAAGGTCGTAACCGGTGTCAAGATCCCTAACCCAGACATATCCCCCTCACTTGAGAGGGGCGGCACGGAGGCATACCTCAAGTGCATCTACCAATTTCCCTTGACTTGACGGGGGCCCCAATAAAACTCGACGCCACTTAAAGGTCGTACGAGGACTCGTGTGAGGTATCTAGAAGGTAGCGTAGACCCCCCCCCAAACCCCACACAACTTACCACATCTGCCGTCGCAGACGCACTGGCCCCGGGAAATTCCCCGGGAGGGGGCTGTAACCCCTCCTATCCATGAAGGGGCCTTGACCGCCTTCCATTTCCTTTCGGCGACCCATCCTTAGAAGGGACCGCCTCCCCGTTGAGGGGCCAATGGCCACCTCCCCCGAGCGCCCCCATCCGTAATGGGTGACGCCCACTCCTAGGGATCTTCCAATTAGTGCTCACCGATCATGACCTTACCGCCACAGGTCCGGATAGTTGACCGGCTATCCGGACCCCCCACCACACTCCTACCTAAAGGTCACGTTTAACGTCTTCAGCCAAGCTATGAAGTCCCCTATGAGTAACTCATTCCCCATCCGAGACAAATGAACACCATCCCCCAAGTACATACTGTCATCATTAATACATCCATGCGCGATAGAATGCAGTGCATTGGAACGGAACAACCTACTTACTTTGTTATTAATTTTCCGCACAGAATGATTTAAAGCAGAAACCGAAAAAGCCCCCCGCCACACTTTTCGTGGGATCATATGGGACCACGCAATCATGCACCCTGGAACTCTCCTTGCTAACCAACTTACAGTGGAAAGCATCGCCTCCAGGAGAAGTCGTCTACCAGTGGTGACCAAATCATTGCCCCCAAGATGTACTATGACTACAGACGGCGGTGACCTCGTCCGCCCTAGCAAACCCTCGAAAAATGATTGAAACTGGTCAATACAGAGACCGCCCTTTCCGTAGAAGGACACACTGTACCCGTATTCCCCAGCCACGTGCACCATGTCACCTGCCTTGAATACGTCCGCGGCACGCCTCACGTATGAGTGGCCCACGACCCACACCTCCTTTTTAACAGCCGGTGATGTCTGACCGCTGGCCCGGTGTTGGGTCGACTGCATAGTCCGCCCCGCCTCGTAGGCTTGCGTAACTGAAAACCAAACAAAAACAGGAAGCGTGAGTACATCATTAGAGCTTCACAACATGTGCAAACGCACATACCTTTTATAACAATTGGAGGACCAACGCCCCACACGTTTAACTTGTTCCACATTCAGACCCCTGGCTGTAGCCTCAGTAGCAGCCCCTATCCGAAATGAATGGGTCCCAAATTCGCCCGGGTTCAAGCCCGCAGCTGTAATCGACATCGCAAGCACCCGCTGAAACTGAAACCTTGTCAGTGGGGTGGCGTCCGCGTGTCTCAACAAGGTCCCCCCCCATGATGCCACCCTTTGTGTTAAATAATCCTCTAAACACTTCACTGGGCACATGGACGACCCGGGAATCCTGCGTATAATTATGCATTCACCCATCCCACTCTGGTCGGTTTTGGACCTCACAAATGAGACAGTCATCGTCTCCCCTCTGATCTGAACGCGCTCTGCGCACAGTCCTCCCGTCACATCCTGCTTGTTCCTTGCCACTAATTCGCTCACCCGCATAGCCCCATGAAATGCCAGCGTAAAAGCGGCCCTGAATAACACGGTCTCAAACTGAGACGAACATGTTGTAGGGAGTCTGGATAATAACTGGGCCAACCTATCCAAACCTATCGGGCGCCTCACATCCACTCTGCGACCCTCAAGGCGTTGCCACCCACGTAGCGCTTTTTGCACAACGAAAGACGCTGTCGGGTCCTGGATCCCATGAGCCCTAGCAACAAAGGAAATGGCAGCCCGATGCCTCTGGGCCGTGGCCACCGTTTTCCCTGCCAGATGTAATGACATCAGAAAGTTCACAACCCCTTCCTCCTGGCCCCAAAGCTCCTCTCTAGCAGTCCCCAAAAAGGCTAAATAGGACCGGAACGCCCCTTCATATGCCTTCCTCGTCCTGGGTGCTAAACTCTCTCCCACGAGGTTACGAAGTTCGGGGCACCGAGAGACCAAAGAGCTTCGGGAAAGGGTGCCGGCTCCGGGTCCGCTGTGGGCAGAAAACCCCAGAAGGCCTGCATACGAAAACGAGAAAGGGCATCAGCCGCCTGGTTCATTACCCCAGGGACATGTCTTGCTTTGAATAACACATTCAGTTGCATACACAGTAATACGATTTCCTTGAGCAGTCTCAAAACCCATTTGCATCGTGCTGCCTGACTATTGATACACTCAACCACGGTCATATTGTCAGACCAAAATACCACAGAGTGATCTCTGAACCCTTCGGGCCACGTTCTCAGGGCCACGAAAATGGGGAAAAGTTCCAGGAAGGCAATGTTACTTGTCAGCCCACTGTTATGCCACCATGCCGGCCATTTTTGTGCAGACCATCGAGCACCGAAAATGGCACCAAAACCTATACTCCCTGCCGAATCTGTCCACAGCCCCAGCTCCTCAGAGGACACGGCTGGTTTATTCCAGACGACTCGACCATTGAAATCAGCCAGAAATGCCAACCAAATGCGCATGTCCTGGCGTACCTCGGCCGAGAGCCTCGTGCGATGATGGCCCTCCTTCAATCCGACCATGGCTTGAGCGATCGAACGGGAAAAGGGGCGGGCCATTGGTATAACTCTCAGGGCAAAATTCAACTGGCCCACTAACTGCTGCAACTGATGCAGCTTAACCTTAGCTTTACTCAAACACATTTGCAAGGATGCCCTGAATTTTAACACTTTATCCCTTGGTAAACGGAAACAACCTTCTCCGGAGTCTAACTCGATCCCCAGAAACTCGAGGCAAGTCGAAGGACCCATCGTCTTACCCGGTGCCAATGGCACGCCAAAGTGATTCATTAAAACACAAAATACAGCCAAAGCTTGCCCACATTCCGGATCCCCGGCTGCCCCCAGGAACAAAAAATCATCAAGATAATGCATCACATGTTGAAAACCCGTCTTCTTTGTGAAGACCCATTGTAGGAAACTACTGAATTTCTCGAAATAGGCACAAGAAATTGAGCATCCCATCGGCATACATCTATCCATATAATACTGGCCCTGGAACGTGAAACCCAGTAGACGCTGATCGTCTGGATGTACCGGGAGCAACCGGAACGCTGACTCGATATCAGATTTTGCCATCAGCGCCCCGGGCCCCAGGCGATTCAAAATGGCCACGGCCTCATCGAAAGATGCGTACCGTACCGAACATATTTCCGGGTCTATCGCTTCGTTTACGGAAAGACCACGTGGGGCTGACAAATTATGTATCAGCCGAAACTCACCCGGGTCCTTCTTGGGGACCACTCCTAAAGGCGAACAGACAAAGTTAGCCACCGGGGGTACACTAAACGGACCGGCGACTCGACCTCGAGTAACCTCCTTCCGGATCTTTTCCTGTACCACGGTCGTATGCTGCAAGACCGATATCTGATTTTTGCATTTTTCCACACCCTGAAAGTCCCCCACTGGGATGCGGAAACCATATGAAAACCCGTTCCGCAACACCCCAGCAGAAGCACGATCCGGGTATTCACTGAGCCAGGGAATCATTGCCAAGGTATCAATCGGGGTAGGTAAAGGCGCCCCTCGGACTATGTTAGACCTGTTTGGCACCTCCTCTACCCCCGTTATCACCCGTTTTGGCTCTGCACGTGGACTCAGGATGGGATGATTGCCCACACCCACTACATTCGTGTTTAAATTTGCACGATCCCTGGGGCCTAGTACATTTACTCCTGTTAAAATTCCAACAAACCCCCTTTTTTCCTGTATTACCGGTAGGCCTCGAGTGATTGTCGGTACCCGTACCTGATCGAAAAGGCGTCCCCGCATGCTGACGGGAGGATTCGCCCACATTACTCCCTACTAATGGCACTTTCAACATACCAGTCTCCTTCATTTTGGACCAGGACACAGAATCATAACAATCCCAAGTTAAGTTCTTATCATGTTCTTTTGCTTTTCTAAAAAGATTATCATAGCAAAACCAATGATTACCCTCGTGTGATACCGAGTACCCCATGATCCGTGACTGATAACTCGGCAATTCGGGTAGCAATTCGGGCCTCCGTTCCCCCAAGATCGATGTGAAAATTCCCCACGCCTTACCCCAATTGCCAATGTTTTCATTAACCTTAAAGGCGGCCATCTTTGCGCGCCAAACACTCGGATGCATGAGCTCCTTCTGACCTTTAACATGCTCCATCTCATAATGATCAGTAAGCAACGAGAAGATGTTTACATATTCCCCTGCCCATATCCTTTCTTTAATAGTTAAAGGAACATGCTGACCCAACCTTTCCCTTCGAGAGGGTGCCGACTCTTCCCTCGCAACCGGCAATGGCCGCTTACCTGAACTGGACACCGTCTCTGCGACTAAAACCGTCCCCTGTGGCTTCTCTACGGCCACAGCCGGCGTGGATACCTTCGCTGCTTCACGAGTTTCCCGCAGTTGCTTCATTAACACCTGCGCGTCGACAGCCGTGGCGCCCTCGCTACTTTTACCCAACCACGCTGCTACTTGTGCTGCCAGCTCGGGCGGCATATCTTCCCCGGACACGGGGGTGACCACCACGGGAATCGGATTCCCTTCCTCCGGCACAGGAGTCGGTGCTTCGAGTGGGACACTGGGACCCGGGGTATCTCCCCCAGCTGCTCCTCTCCTGGGCCTCTTGCCTTTTCCTCCCGGGGCCGTTCCCTCCAAAGGACGTTTCGGGCCCCCTTCCTCATTTTTATCCATCCGCCTCTTTAGGTCGGCCATCTCCTTCATGAGAACACGCAGCATCTGTTCGCTAGTCATTCGTTTTCCCGCCTTCTTCGGCATTCTCCGACAGAGTATCTGTAAAACAAACGAGAAAGATTACAACGCTCAAAAATGGCTCTTCGTTCCGTCTCGAGCTCACGTGCAGCGAGGAGGTGCAGCTTCAGAGCACAGGAACAAGAGGATGCTTTCTGGTCTTGTTCCTCCTTTTATCCGTCTTCAGGTCGGGCGTAAACCCGCCCCTGCCTGCCCCAAGGGCGTGGCCAGCCGCGTCAGTGTCTAGGCCAACCCACTCTAGGGCGGGAAAAAGGCGCGCCCCGGCTACGCCGCTTCGGGCATACCAGCCGAGACTCGCCTCCCGCCCAAGATGGCTTCCCGGGGGGATCGTGGTACTCTGCCATACGTTCGGGGGGACCGAGTGGTCGCCCCTTGCCAGAAATTGAGGAAACATCAATTAACCAGGTTAGCATACTCAGCCTGTTGAAATGCATTTGTGCAAACCGTAAAGATATCATGACCGGGACTGAGGCACTAATGCTTATCACACAAAGAGAGAGGTAGAGACACATTTTGACCATTATCTACCACAGACAAGGACCTGGTTCCCTTGGTTCCTTTGTTAAATTCTTCATTGTAGGGACCTTCTAGGCTGTGCTGATGCACACAATTCAGAGCACAAAGAGACGTTTGCCTTTTGTATTGGCTTTGGTACACCGTACACAATAAAAACTGTCCCAGACTATTTCCTTTGTCTTATCTATTTACACCTCAATGCTTTGGTGTGGTCAGTCTTTAACCACTGTTTCACTGCTGCTCCCACAGTGCAGTTCAACACTGAGATATAAGGTTCCATTTGTCAAATCTAATTTTTCATCTTTTTCTACATGTGGCCTTTCAAATACAGTGTCATCCTCTGAGCTGCTGTTATGTGATTTGTGGATATGTACTTGCTGTTCCATAAACTCAGTTTCAGGGTATTTTATCGCCGAAAAACCGGAGACTTCCTTATTCCCTGGCCCTCATTATGTGGAATGAGTTATTATTGGTGTTCAGTGCTCATACTTACACCTTCAGTCCCATTTGGAGAGTCACAAAAATAAGTAACAGTACCATGAATTAGTAATAGGATTCCCACACATTGTATTTAAGGTATTAACACAATTTGTAGCTTAGACTGGGGTGCACAAAACAGAAATAGTGTTTCCACAGGTTTTTATGACATTTGCACAAGTAGTTTTTCAACGTAAAAATGTACATCACACTTAACACTACTTTTACGTGGATCTGGCCTTATCTAAATAAAGGTGCCACTGCAGTCATGTGTTTTATAGAGACTATGATTGCACTTTTGAAAACTGTACATTAATTTTCCTAGTTTGACATTCCTAACAATTTTTTCTGACTTTTTCTTTCGCCTTTAGAGTCTGCCTCCTAGTGCAGTGGATGGTGAAGAGGGCACAAAGGACACAGTAAGTCGTTTTATTCTCGAATATATTTACTGCTCTTATGATAACAGTCTGAAACATTTTCCAGTTATTTCAAACTAATTTGCATCAGCTTAGACTTCCTAAAAGTATACTTAATTTATAGAATTGTTCATATAGTTAAGTATCTTCAGTTAAAAAGCGATTCAATGCAATTCGTGCTCATTGTCTTCCTCTTCGCATCCTAAAAGAAGCTCACTGCTTTAGCTCTTAATTCCAAATCGCTCAGTCTCTACCTCTTCACTTGTCTATTTTATTACCGCATCTTTTTCTAGAAATCTGTTAATTTCAACAACGATTTTTATACAGTAGTATACAAAAAGTGATGAATAGAACGCTTTAACTAATTTTAGCTGTTGTTAATTACTCAGGGCTGAGTCTTAGCCAATCGTTATTTTGCATATCACTAGGTTTAATCTGAATTAGCAAGGTGGACAAAAGAATGATGGGTTGGAATGCTACACCAAGCGACTGCCAGTGGTTAGACTAATTGTAATCATTCCTTCCATCATATTTTATGTTATGTATATACTGTTACAATTTCCCATCACCCAAAGGCAAATTCTTGTGAAGGTATTCCCATAGCCCTATTTCTTAAAATTATCTTCTCACTTGCACTTATGACTCCATCCCCAATGTAAGGGGGTAAGGAGGTAACGGGCATTAGAAACCCAGTGACCACATCAGATAAACTTCAATGATTTGTGAAATCCAAATGCCAAATTACCCCACACATAATTTTATTTTATATATAACATAATTTTATTTTATATATAACAAATGTTGCTGACCAGAAGCTGGATCAGACAATTGAGGAAAAATCACTTGAAGAGGTTAGCATAATCAGCCTGTTGATATATGTTTGTGAAAAGCTGAAGATTATCCTGTTTGGCACTGATTTGCTCATGCTTACCATGCAAAGAGGGACCTAGAGTTACCCTTTGCCCATTATCAATGAGAGACGAGAGCCTGGTTCCAAGGTTCGATTTTCCACACTCACAACCATCTTTGTTTTGCTGAGTCATTTAAGACTAAAGTCTTGTGCACAGAATTGGGTACTTAGTATGATCTGTTCCCGGCTATTCCCTTCACACGTTCACCCCTCTGTTCTCTAATTTAAGCAGCCCTTATTAATTCCTTATGACTCTTGCTCCTTTAGTCAAGTCTACTCCCAAGACTTGAAGTACCATCTCTCCAAGGTCCCTTTTCGTCTATTTCATGATGCATCCTTTTAAAACATTCACTTCCTCATATATATAAATTATCCCTGCCATTGATCTGTGATTCTTGAATATGTATTTGCTGTTGCATAAACCCAGTTTAAAATATTTTGCCATAGTATATTTACGATTGCACATTATGGGTCTCAGGAATTATCCTGAGGAACCAACGGTTGTCCATCAGTAGGCCAATAGCTGCAACCATTGCCGTCTATGAAGGAAAGGCACTGGCCTCTGCGGTCTATGGCTCAGAACTGTGGGGGTGCGAGTATGTAAGGGATTTGATAATGGCCGAGAATACGTTTGTGAGAGATTTGGTCTCACTTCCTCTATCAACTCCATTGAAACGCCTGTTTATCGACAGCACTTGCCTCTGCCGTCTATGGCTCAGAACTGTGGGGGTGCGAGTATGTAAGGGATTTGATAATGGCCGAGAATAAGTTCGTGAGAGATTTGGTCTCACTTCCTCTATCAACCCCATTGAAACCCCTGTTTATCGCCATGGGCAAGCGATCAATTGCAGACAAAGTACACCTCCGCCCTTTACTGTTTTGGTTGCGACTGAGAATGACACCTGAATTTTCAAAATATGCCTTGGTATTGGATAAGCTGATTGCCCTGAATGTCTCAAATAAGATAAAATGGCTAAACAATCTGAGACAGTTGGTCGTTAGCTTAGGAATGGTTGAATTCTGGAACTCCCAGTCCCCGCCCAATAAACAAATTGTTAACAAAATATATTGGGAGTGGGTTGACTAAGAGGAATTAAAAAGCACAAAGTGGGGGCAGTTGACGAACCAATTCCTTGAACATAAGCCAATGAGGAGGTTAGAGCCCTTTTTGGACTACATACAAATTCCAAGAGACAGATCCCTCTTCTTGAAGATGAGATATGGTATACTCCCCCTTAGAATGTTCACAGAGGGATGGAAAGGTTGAGGGACTACGATCTCACTTGCTCTGGCTGCCCATGTAAGAAAGAATCCCTGCCACATTTCCTGTTTGCTTGTAAGGCTTATAAGCTTCCTAGAGCAAGATGGTTGATACCCATGTGCAGGGAAATTGGCGTCAGAGATTTTAGGGTTGTGCTGCGTATTGGTAGCGGCACACCTCAGGAAGAACAAGGTGTTTGTCTACCCGTACCTGGACGATTGGTTGATCAAGGCCTCCTCCTTCTCGGAAGCTCAAGCACACTTCCGGAAGACGTGCGTTCTCTTGAACAAGCTGGGGTTGCACATCAACATGTCCAAGTCTGTCCCGATCCCGGTCTAGTGCATTCAGTACTTGGGAACCACCATCAATACGCGGTCAGCAAGCGTGTCTCCTTCGGAGGAGCGACGGCGATCGATCCTTCGGAAGGCTCAGGCTCTTATGACCGCTCCATCTACAACAGTGAGGACGGTGTCTTCTCTACTGGGGTCGATGGCCTCTTGTATCTTCCTCACTCCTCATGCACGACTACACATGAGACCTCTGCAGGAGTGCTTGGAGGACCAATGGGACCAGAGGAGAGGATCTTGGGACAATAAGATATGACTGTTTCTGCATGCTCGTCAGTCCCTGAAGTGGTGGTGTTCAGCGGAGAATCTCCTCAGTGGCGTTCCCTTCCACAAGGAGATTCCCACTCAGACTATCGTGACGGATGCTTCTCTCCACGGCTGGGGAGCGCATTCGGGAGACTTACAGATTCAAGGCATGTGGTATCCGATGGAGTCCACGTATCACATCAATTTCCTGGAACTCAGAGCTGTTCACTTGGCACTGAAGGCTTTTCATCCGTCCTTCCAGACCACCTCTCTGCTTGTGCAGACGGACAATACGACCACAATGTATTACTTCAACAAGCAAGGAGGCTCGAGATCACGCACCCTGTCTCGGGAGGCGCAGACGATCTGGCACTGGCTTCTGGCCAGAGGCTTGATGATAACGGCTACCCATCTACCAATTGTGCAGAATGTTCAGGCAGACGCACTGAGCAGACTGATTCAGGAAAACCACGAATGGGTCATAAACGACGAAGTACTAGGAGAAGTCTTCGAAAGGTGGAGGACTCCAGACGTAGATCTGTTTGCCACCGCTGAAAACAGCAAATGCCGAGACTTCGCCTCCAGGTACTACCAGCAAGGGACGCTGGGGAATGCTCTCTGGATCAACTGGTCGAACAGCTTTGTGTACGCTTTTCCACCCATTCCCCTGATTCCAGCGGTGCTCATCAAGCTGTCTCAGTCTAGGGCACGGATGATCCTGATTGCCCCGGAATGGCCCAGGCTGTGGTGGTTCACGGACCTGCTTCACGGGTCTCTCCTTCCTCACATACGGCTGCCGTGCAGGCCGGACGTTCTCACGAAGTTCGGGGGGCAGATGTTGCACCCCAACCTCTCGTCTTTGAGTTTGGCGGCATGGCTCCTGAGATAGTGCAATATGGCCATTTGAATCTGCCCGAAGATTGCATGGACATACTGAAGGAGTCTAAGCGACCTTCCACTCGGACATCCTATGCTTACAAGTGGAAGAGGTTTTGTATCTGGTGTGCGTCCAAGAACTTTGACCCGACGACGTGCAAGGAAGATGTCATCCTTCCTTACCTTCTACATTTGGCGCGGTCTGGCCTTAATGTTCATTCCATTAAGGTTCATCTCGCTGCATTGACTGCCTACAGGAAAAGCCCTTCACAGACTTCCTTCTTCCAGATCCCTGTGATCAAAGACTTTTTGGAAGGCTTGAAGAAAGTGTTTCCTCCTGAAAGGCTTCCTTTGCCTTCATGGGAATTGAATGTGGTGCTCTCCAGATTGATGAAGGAGCCTTTTGAACCCATTTATAAGGCTTTGTTGCAGCACCTGTCCTGGAAGGCGGCGTTCCTCGTGGCCATTACATAGGCCTGCAGGGTGAGTGAAATTCAGGCGTTGTGTTGCCAAGAACCTTACACTGTATTTCATGCTGCTAAGGTTTTTATGCGTACTCACCCTAAATTTCTTCCCAAGGTTATTTCTGATTTTCATGTCGACCAGACTATAACTTTGCCTACGTTTTTCAGAACCCTTCATCTCCGGGGCAAAGGTCCTTACATTCCCTGGAAGTTAGGAGGGTGTTGAAATTTTAACTGGATAAGACCAAAGGTATTCGTAGGTCAGACCAATTGTTTATCAATTATGGATCGGTCAGGACGGGTCTTGCGACCTCTAAGCAGTCCATCTCTAGGTGGATTGTGTCCTGCATACATCTGTGTTACCAGAAAGCTAATAAGACCTTAGGAGGTAAGCCTAAGGCTCATTCCACTAGGGGCAAAGCTGGCGCGACAGCCTTGCTCCGTAATGTGCCGATTGCAGAAATTTGCAAGGCCGCCACTTGGAAGTCGGTTCATACCTTTGCTAAGCATTACTGTCTGGACACTGATGCCAGGGCAGATGCTCAGGTTGGACAGGCTTCGCTGCGGAATTTGTTCGCACAATAGTGGTATTGATTTCTTTCTCCACCGTAGCTTTGGTATGGGGATGGGCTTGCCATTCTATTCACTAGATTATGACTATACACAGAGATCCCCTATTACAGAAGGAGTAGTTTCTGTCCTGTAACTCCAGTTCTGTAGTAGGGGTATCTCTGTTATAGTCATAAGCGCCCGCCCTCCCCGGTGGAGAGATATTCATGTAAGGAATGCTACAGGTCTGGCGTGTTCCGCCTTCAAAAAGAACTGAAAGTAAAAGGGACCTGCAGGGCATTCTGGGATACTGTGAAGTTCTGGAAAGTTCTCTTAAAGGCACAGTATCCTGTTTGAGCCACATAATGTCAGCCTATGGGGCTTGTCGGTCCATGTCTTCCTCTCTATCATTCCAGAGGGTTTTTGCTGAAGGCAAGGGAAATCTGGACAGGCTTTGCTGTTTGTGGATTTTTGGTGGAATTTCTAGTTGAAGTACTGGACAGTGTAGCCTGTTTATAGGCTGCATTATATGTCTTTAAATTCTCTCTTAAGTGTCTGTGCAGTTCTGCATTTTTTCGACACTTAAGAGATTATTTTTGATTGCTCCGGGGTCCACGCACATGGGCGGGACTATTCACTAGATTATGACTATAACAGAGATACCCCTACTACAGAACTGGAGTTACAGGACAGAAACTACTCCTTGCTGTTCCATAAACTCAGTTTCAGGGTATTTTGTCGCAGAAAAACCGGAGACTTCCTTATTCCCTGGCCCTCATCATGTGGAATGAGTTAATGTTGGTGTTCAGTGCTCATACTTACACCTTCAGTCCCATTTGGAGAGTCACAAAAATAAGTAACAGTACCATGAATTAGTAATAGGATTCCCACACATTGTATTTAAGGTATTAACACAATTTGTAGCTTAGACTGGGGTGCACAAAACAGAAATAGTGTTTCCACAGGTTTTTATGACATTTGCACAAGTAGTTTTTCAACGTAAAAATGTACATCACACTTAACACTACTTTTACGTGGATCTGGCCTTATCTAAATAAAGGTGCCACTGCAGTCATGTGTTTTATAGAGACTATGATTGCACTTGTGAAAACTGTACATTAATTTTCCTAGTTTGACATTCATAACAATTCTTTCTGACTTTTTCTTTTGCCTTTAGAGTCTGCCTCCTAGTGCTGTGGATGGTGAAGAGGGCACAAAGGACACAGTAAGTCGTTTTATTCTCGAATATATTTACTGCTCTTATGATAACAGTCTGAAACATTTTCCAGTTATTTCAAACTAAATTGCATCAGCTTAGACTTCGTAAAAGTAGACTTAATTTATAGAATTGTTCATATTGTTAAGTATCTTAAGTTAAAAAGCGATTCAATGCAATTCGTGCTCATTGTCTTCCTCATGGCATCCTGAAAGAAGCTCACTGCTTTAGCTCTTCATTCCAAATCTCTCAATCTCTACATCTTCACTTGTCTATTTTATTACCACATCTTTTTCTAGAAATATGTTAATTTCAACAACGATTTTTATACACTAGTATACAAAAAAGTGATGGATAGAACGCTTTAACTAATTTCAGCTGTTGTTAATTACTCAGGGCTGAGTCTTAGCCAATCGTTATTTTGCATATCACTAGGTTTAATCTGAATTAGCAAGGTGGGTTGGAATGCTACACCAAAGCGACTGCCAGTGGTTAGACTAATTGTAATCATTCATTCCTTCCATCATATTTTATGTTATGTATATACTGTTACAATTTCCCATCACCCAAAGGTAATTCTTGTGAAGGTATTCCCATAGCCCTATTTCTTAAAATTATCTTCTCACTTGCACTTATGACTCCATCCCCAATGTAAGGGGGTAAGGAGGTAAGGGGCATTAGAAACCCAGTGACCACATCAGATAAACTTCAATGGTTTGTGAAATCCAAATGCCAAATTACCCCACACATAATTTTATTTTATATATAACATATTTTATTTTATATATAACAAATGTTGCTGACCAGAAGCTGGATCAGACAATTGAGGAAAAATCACTTGAAGAGGCTAGCATAATCAGTCTGTTGATCTATGTTTGTGAAAAGCTGAAGAATATCCTGTTTGGCACTGATTTGCTCATGCTTACCATGCAAAGAGGGAACTAGAGATACCCTTTGCCCATTATCAATCAGAGACGAGAGCCTGGTTCCAAGGTTCGATTTTCCACACTCACAACCATCTTTGTTTTGCTGAGTCATTTAAGACTAAAGTCTTGTGCACAGAATTGGGTACTTAGTATGATCTGTTCCCGGCTATTCCCTTCACACGTTCACCCCTCTGTTCTCTAATTTAAGCAGCCCTTATTAATTCCTTATGACTCTTGCTCCTTTAGTCAAGTCTACTCCCAAGACTTGAAGTACCATCTCTCCAAGGTCCCTTTTTGTCTATTTCATGATGCATCCTTTTAAACACATTCACTTCCTCATATATATAAATTATCCCTGCCATTGATCTGTGATTCTTGAATATGTATTTGCTGTTGCATAAACCCAGTTTGAAATATTTTGCCATAGTATATTTACGATTGAACATTATGGGTCTCAGGAATTATCCTGAGGAACCAACGGTTGTCCATCAGTAGGCCAATAGCTGCAACGATGGCGGTCTATGAAGGAAAGGCACTGGCCTCTGCGGTCTATGGCTCAGAACTTTGGGGGTGCGAGTATGTAAGGATTTGATAATGGCCGAGAATATGTTTGTGGGAGATTTGGTCTCACTTCCTCTATCAACCCCATTGAAACCCCTGTTTATCGACATGGGCAAGCGATCAATTGCAGACAAAGTACGACTCCGCCCTTTACTGTTTTGGGTGCGACTGAGAAGGACACCTGAATTATCAAAATATGCCTTGGTATTGGATGAGCTGATTGCCCTGAATGTCTCAAATAAGATAAAATGGCTCAACAATCTGAGACAGCTGGTCGTTAGCTTAGGAATGGTTGAATTCTGGAACTCCCAGTCCCCGCCCAATAAACAAATTGTTAAGAAAATATATTGGGAGTGGGTTGACTAAGAGGAATTAAAAAGCACAAAGTGGGGGCAGTTGACGAACCAATTCCTTGAACATAAGCCAATGAGGAGGTTAGATCCCTTTTTGGACTACATACAAATTCCAAGAGACAGATCCCTCTTCTGGAAGATGAGATATGGTATACTCCCCCTTAGAAAGTTCACAGAGAGGTGAAAAGGAGTGAGGGACTACGATCTCACTTGCCCTGGTTGCCCATGAAAGAAAGAATCCCTGCCACATTTCCTGTTTGCTTGTAAGGCTTATAAGCTTTCTAGAGCAAGATGGTTGAAACCTGTGTGCAGGGAAATGGGCGTCAGAGATTTTAGGGTTGTGCTGCGTATTTTTTTATCCGATACTAAATCACTGTACATTATTTGTGGGATTGCAAAGTAATTGGCCAGTGCTTGGTTCATTCGGTCTAAATTGTTATGTAATATCCAAAACTAAATGCCTACCCTTTGAGATGATTGAATTCTATAGGAATGCACCTTCTCTGTAATAATTTTTAATTGTAAATAGATTTTTAAAGTCTTTTTAAGAGATGATGAATGTAATACTTGTAAATTGGTTTTATGTATATCGATGTTCGTACTTTTATGATATGAAACATATTGAATAAAGTATTACAACAACAACAACATCACTGCACTTGATTTGGTCATAGAGACTAAAATTGCACCAGAGAAAACTTTCAATAATTACCATAGTTTGTCTTTCATGGAGAGCTCTTTCTGACTATCTCTTTTACCATTAGAGTTGGCCTCCAACTGTAGAGGATAGGGAAAAGGCCATGAAGGGCATAGTAAGCAGTTACTTCTTTAATATTTATACTGTTTTTATACTAAAATCTAACATTGTTCCCAGTTCAGTGTAGATTAAGTGGTTTAGAGAGGATTTTTTAAAAACTGAGTATTATTGCTTGGCCATTCACCTTGTTACATACTGCCACTCTAAAGGCCATTCACTGTCATTCATGCATATTTTCATCCCCCTAACTCCCCTTGAATCTTAACTCCTTTACCTCTATATACCATACTTCTCCCACTTTACGTACCCCCTGATTCACCACTTTTGTGCTTCATCCTCAGTTGGTATATAATAGTGTTGTAAACTTTTTCCAGATTTTCATGAGATTTCCATGACATCTGCTATTTTTAAGAACTATTGTATACCAAGACAAGTCTTTGAGTTCTCAATTTCCCATCAGTGGAATTAAATCTTTGCAATGGTATTAACATACCTCCATTTCTTAAAATTATTGTTTGGCTTTCGCTCATAAATCTGTCACCAATGAAAAAGAGGTCAAAGGCCTCAGACACCAATATTCATTACAGATCAAATTGGATGGATATGTGAAAGTAAAGTGGATATAAGGAGCACACCTAATTGAGTCTTGTTGTAAATGTTAGGTGTGTTTCTTTTTTGTTTCCCTCAGCCAAGACCTCCTGATATTCCCATCCAGAGGCTAGATCAAGAAATTGAGGAAACATCAATTAACCAGGTTAGCATACTCAGCCTGTTGAAATGCATTTGTGCAAACCGTAAAGATATCATGACCGGCACTGAGGCACTAATGCTTATCACACAAAGAGAGAGGTAGAGACACATTTTGACCATTATCTACCACAGACAAGGACCTGGTTCCCTTGGTTCCTTTGTTAAATTCTTCATTGTAGGGACCTTCTAGGCTGTGCTGATGCACACAATTCAGAGCACAAAGAGACGTTTGCCTTGTGTATTGGCTTTGGTACACCGTACACAATAAAAACTGTCCCAGACTATTTCCTTTGTCCTATCTATTTACACCTCAATGCTTTGGTGTGGTCAGTCTTTAACCACTGTTTCACTGCTGCTCCCACAGTGCAGTTCAACACTGAGATATAAGGTTCCATTTGTCAAATCTAATTTTTCATCTTTTTCTACATGTGGCCTTTCAAATACAGTGTCATCCTCTGAGCTGCTGTTCTGTGATTTGTGGATATGTACTTGCTGTTCCATAAACTCAGTTTCAGGGTATTTTATCGCCGAAAAACCAGAGACTTCCTTATTCCCTGGCCCTCATTATGTGGAATGAGTTATTATTGGTGTTCAGTGCTCATACTTACACCTTCAGTCCCATTTGGAGAGTCACAAAAATAAGTAACAGTACCATGAATTAGTAATATGATTCCCACACATTGGGCCTCATTTATGAAAAGTGACGCATCGCTGCGTGAAAACAGCGATGCGTCACTTTTCACTGCGCACTCCTTGCGACACCAATGATGCGTCATATTTAATGTATGACGCATCATGTCGCAAGGACTTACAGATACGTCAGTATTTCTGACGCATCTGTAAGCGCAAAAGTGACGTATTGCTGGAGTGTGTCACAAAAGTGACGCATCTCCAGCAATGCGTCCTTTCACATGGGGAAAGCCCCATGTGAAAGGGCTTGCGTCAGTCTTATGCCTGCTGTGAGGCAGGCGCAAGATTTTGACGCAATAGCATCCTAAAAGTGAATCAGTGAAATCGCATAGATTTCACTGCGTCACTATTACGAGGCTTTTTGCGGGGGAACGCCCCCTCTGCATACATTATACCTGACGCAGGTATAATGTGGCGCAGGGGTCTAAAAAGTGACGCATCTACCTAGATGCGTCACTTTTTAAATATGGCGCAACAAGGCGCATGTTTTACGCCGCAGATGCGTCAGAAAAAGTGACGCATCCGCAGCGCAAAACTGACGCAAGGCCTCATAAATGAGGCCCATTGTATTTAAGGTATTAACACAATTTGTAGCTTAGACTGGGGTGCACAAAACAGAAATAGTGTTTCCACAGGTTTTTATGACATTTGCACAAGTAGTTTTTCAACGTAAAAATGTACATCACACTTAACACTACTTTTACGTGGATCTGGCCTTATCTAAATAAAGGTGCCACTGCAGTCATGTGTTTTATAGAGACTATGATTGCACTTGTGAAAACTGTACATTAATTTTCCTAGTTTGACATTCATAACAATTTTTTCTGACTTTTTATTTTGCCTTTAGAGTCTGCCTCCTAGTGCAGTGGATGGTGAAGAGGGCACAAAGGACACAGTAAGTCGTTTTATTCTTGAATATATATACTGCTCTTATGATAACAGTCTGAAACATTTTCCAGTTATTTCAAACTAATTTGCATCAGCTTAGACTTCCTAAAAGTAGACTTGATTTATAGAATTGTTCATATTCTTAAGTATTTTCAGTTAAAAAGCGATTCAATGCAATTCGTGCTCATTGTCTTCCTCTTCGAATCCTAAAAGAAGCTCACTGCTTTAGCTCTTAATTCCAAATCTCTCAATCTCTACCTCTTCACTTGTCTATTTTATTACCGCATCTTTTTCTAGAAGTCTGTTAATTTCAACAACGATTTTTATACAGTAGTATACAAAAAGTGATGAATAGAACGCTTTAACTAATTTCAGCTATTGTTAATTACTCAGGGCTGAGTCTTAGCCAATCGTTATTTTGCATATCACTAGGTTTAATCTGAATTAGCAAGGTGGACAAAAGAATGATGGGTTGGAATGCTACACCAAGCGACTGCCAGTGGTTAGACTAATTGTAATCATTCCTCCATCATATTTTATGTTATGTATATACTGTTACAATTTCCCATCACCCAAAGGCAAATTCTTGTGAAGGTATTCCCATAGCCCTATTTCTTAAAATTATCTTCTCACTTGCACTTATGACTCCATCCCCAATGTAAGGGGGTAAGGAGGTAAGGGGCATTAGAAACCCAGTGACCACATCAGATAAACTTCAATGATTTGTGAAATCCAAATGCCAAATTACCCCACACATAATTTTATTTTATATATAACATAATTTTATTTTATATATAACAAATGTTGCTGACCAGAAGCTGGATCAGACAATTGAGGAAAAATCACCTGAAGAGGTTAGCATAATCAGCCTGTTGATATATGTTTGTGAAAAGCTGAAGATTATCCTGTTTGGCACTGATTTGCTCATGCTTACCATGCAAAGAGGGACCTAGAGTTACCCTTTGCCCATTATCAATGAGAGACGAGAGCCTGGTTCCAAGGTTCGATTTTCCACACTCACAACCATCTTTGTTTTGCTGAGTCATTTAAGACTAAAGTCTTGTGCACAGAATTGGGTACTTAGTATGATCTGTTCCCGGCTATTCCCTTCACACGTTCACCCCTCTGTTCTCTAATTTAAGCAGCCCTTATTAATTCCTTATGACTCTTGCTCCTTTAGTCAAGTCTACTCCCAAGACTTGAAGTACCATCTCTCCAAGGTCCCTTTTCGTCTATTTCATGATGCATCCTTTTAAACACATTCACTTCCTCATATATATAAATTATCCCTGCCATTGATCTGTGATTCTTGAATATGTATTTGCTGTTGCATAAACCCAGTTTGAAATATTTTGCCATAGTATATTTACGATTGCACATTATGGGTCTCAGGAATTATCCTGAGGAACCAACGGTTGTCCATCAGTAGGCCAATAGCTGCAACGATGGCGGTCTATGAAGGAAAGGCACTGGCCTCTGCGGTCTATGGCTCAGAACTGTGGGGGTGCGAGTATGTAAGGGATTTGATAATGGCCGAGAATATGTTTGTGGGAGATTTGGTCTCACTTCCTCTATCAACCCCATTGAAACCCCTGTTTATCGACATGGGCAAGCGATCAATTGCAGACAAAGTACGACTCCGCCCTTTACTGTTTTGGGTGCGACTGAGAAGGACACCTGAATTATCAAAATATGCCTTGGTATTGGATGAGCTGATTGCCCTGAATGTCTCAAATAAGATAAAATGGCTCAACAATCTGAGACAGCTGGTCGTTAGCTTAGGAATGGTTGAATTCTGGAACTCCCAGTCCCCGCCCAATAAACAAATTGTTAAGAAAATATATTGGGAGTGGGTTGACTAAGAGGAATTAAAAAGCACAAAGTTGGGGCAGTTGACGAACCAATTCCTTGATCATAAGCCAATGAGGAGGTTAGATCCCTTTTTGGACTACATACAAATTCCAAGAGACAGATCCCTCTTCTCGAAGATGAGATATGGTATACTCCCCCTTAGAAAGTTCACAGAGAGGTGAAAAGGAGTGAGGGACTACGATCTCACTTGCCCTGGCTGCCCATGTAAGAAAGAATCCCTGCCACATTTCCTGTTTGCTTGCAAGGCTTATAAGCTTTCTAGAGCAAGATGGTTGAAACCTGTGTGCAGGGAAATGGGCGTCAGAGATTTTAGGGTTGTGCTGCGTATTTTTTTATCCGATACTAAATCACTGCACATTGTTTGTGGGATTGCAAAGTAATTGGCCAGTGCTTGGTTCATTCGGTCTAAATTGTTATGTAATATCCAAAACTAAATGCCTACCCTTTGAGATGATTGAATTCTATAGGAATGCACCTTCTCTGTAATAATTTTTAATTGTAAATAGTTTTTTAAAGTCTTTTTAAGAGATGATGAATGTAATACTTGTAAATTGGTTTTATGTATATCGATGTTCGTACTTTTATGATATGAAACATATCGAATAAAGTATTACAACAACAACAACATCACTGCACTTGATTTGGTCATAGAGACTAAAATTGCACCAGAGAAAACTTTCAATAATTACCATAGTTTGTCTTTCATGGAGAGCTCTTTCTGACTATCTCTTTTACCATTAGAGTTGGCCTCCAACTGTAGAGGATAGGGAAAAGGCTATGAAGGGCATAGTAAGCAGTTACTTCTTTAATATTTATACTGTTTTTATACTAAAATCTAACATTGTTCCCAGTTCAGTGTAGATTAAGTGGTTTAGAGAGGATTTTTTAAAAACTGAGTATTATTGCTTGGCCATTCACCTTGTTACATACTGCCACTCTAAAGGCCATTCACTGTCATTCATGCATATTTTCATCCCCCTAACTCCCCTTGATTCTTAACTCCTTTACCTCTATATACCATACTTCTCCCACTTCACGTACCCCCTGATTCACCACTTTTGCGCTTCATCCTCAGTTGGTATATAATAGTGTTGTAAACTTTTTCCAGATTTTCATGAGATTTCCATGATATCTGCTATTTTTAAGAACTATTGTATACCAAGACAAGTCTTTGAGTTCTCAATTTCCCATCAGTGGAATTAAATCTTTGCAATGGTATTAACATACCTCCATTTCTTAAAATTATTGTTTGGCTTTCGCTCATATATCTGTCACCAATGAAAAAGAGGTCAAGGGCCTCAGACACCAATATTCATCGCAGATCAAATTGGATGGATATGTGAAAGTAAAGTGGATATAAGGAGCACACCTAATTGAGTCTTGTTGTAAATGTTAGGTGTGTTTCTTTTTTGTTTCCCTCAGCCAAGACCTCCTGATATTCCCATCCAGATGCTAGATCAATATGGCTGAGATACCCGCCACCCCCTCTCAACACAATCCCCAAGGATGGGAAACCGGAAACAGTTCTGAAGTTTTTGGAGACGGGAGGGAGTGACCCTCCCGGGCCGTATTTATTAAAATATGAAACAAAATTAAAACATAAAATAAACAGTTTCATATTATGTACAATTTCATTACCACATTGCGATGTTTGGCTAACCTTAACATATCCTCTAGTACAAAGGTTCTCCTAGCCGAACTAACATCCTACCAAATCTTTACTTAACTTTTGAAATTGTACATCCTAACGTTTAAGGGCCAACGGCAAGGTCGTAACCGGTGTCAAGATCCCTAACCCAGACATATCCCCCTCACTTGAGAGGGGCGGCACGGAGGCATACCTCAAGTGCATCTACCAATTTCCCTTGACTTGACGGGGGCCCCAATAAAACTCGACGCCACTTAAAGGTCGTACGAGGACTCGTGTGAGGTATCTAGAAGGTAGCGTAGACCCCCCCCAAACCCCACACAACTTACCACATCTGCCGTCGCAGACGCACTGGCCCCGGGAAATTCCCCGGGAGGGGGCTGTAACCCCTCCTATCCATGAAGGGGCCTTGACCGCCTTCCATTTCCTTTCGGCGACCCATCCTTAGAAGGGACCGCCTCCCCGTTGAGGGGCCAATGGCCACCTCCCCCGAGCGCCCCCATCCGTAATGGGTGACGCCCACTCCTAGGGATCTTCCAATTAGTGCTCACCGATCATGACCTTACCGCCACAGGTCCGGATAGTTGACCGGCTATCCGGACCCCCCACCACACTCCTACCTAAAGGTCACGTTTAACGTCTTCAGCCAAGCTATGAAGTCCCCTATGAGTAACTCATTCCCCATCCGAGACAAATGAACACCATCCCCCAAGTACATACTGTCATCATTAATACATCCATGCGCGATAGAATGCAGTGCATTGGAACGGAACAACCTACTTACTTTGTTATTAATTTTCCGCACAGAATGATTTAAAGCAGAAACCGAAAAAGCCCCCCGCCACACTTTTCGTGGGATCATATGGGACCACGCAATCATGCACCCTGGAACTCTCCTTGCTAACCAACTTACAGTGGAAAGCATCGCCTCCAGGAGAAGTCGTCTACCAGTGGTGACCAAATCATTGCCCCCAAGATGTACTATGACTACAGACGGCGGTGACCTCGTCCGCCCTAGCAAACCCTCGAAAAATGATTGAAACTGGTCAATACAGAGACCGCCCTTTCCGTAGAAGGACACACTGTACCCGTATTCCCCAGCCACGTGCACCATGTCACCTGCCTTGAATACGTCCGCGGCACGCCTCACGTATGAGTGGCCCACGACCCACACCTCCTTTTTAACAGCCGGTGATGTCTGACCGCTGGCCCGGTGTTGGGTCGACTGCATAGTCCGCCCCGCCTCGTAGGCTTGCGTAACTGAAAACCAAACAAAAACAGGAAGCGTGAGTACATCATTAGAGCTTCACAACATGTGCAAACGCACATACCTTTTATAACAATTGGAGGACCAACGCCCCACACGTTTAACTTGTTCCACATTCAGACCCCTGGCTGTAGCCTCAGTAGCAGCCCCTATCCGAAATGAATGGGTCCCAAATTCGCCCGGGTTCAAGCCCGCAGCTGTAATCGACATCGCAAGCACCCGCTGAAACTGAAACCTTGTCAGTGGGGTGGCGTCCGCGTGTCTCAACAAGGTCCCCCCCCATGATGCCACCCTTTGTGTTAAATAATCCTCTAAACACTTCACTGGGCACATGGACGACCCGGGAATCCTGCGTATAATTATGCATTCACCCATCCCACTCTGGTCGGTTTTGGACCTCACAAATGAGACAGTCATCGTCTCCCCTCTGATCTGAACGCGCTCTGCGCACAGTCCTCCCGTCACATCCTGCTTGTTCCTTGCCACTAATTCGCTCACCCGCATAGCCCCATGAAATGCCAGCGTAAAAGCGGCCCTGAATAACACGGTCTCAAACTGAGACGAACATGTTGTAGGGAGTCTGGATAATAACTGGGCCAACCTATCCAAACCTATCGGGCGCCTCACATCCACTCTGCGACCCTCAAGGCGTTGCCACCCACGTAGCGCTTTTTGCACAACGAAAGACGCTGTCGGGTCCTGGATCCCATGAGCCCTAGCAACAAAGGAAATGGCAGCCCGATGCCTCTGGGCCGTGGCCACCGTTTTCCCTGCCAGATGTAATGACATCAGAAAGTTCACAACCCCTTCCTCCTGGCCCCAAAGCTCCTCTCTAGCAGTCCCCAAAAAGGCTAAATAGGACCGGAACGCCCCTTCATATGCCTTCCTCGTCCTGGGTGCTAAACTCTCTCCCACGAGGTTACGAAGTTCGGGGCACCGAGAGACCAAAGAGCTTCGGGAAAGGGTGCCGGCTCCGGGTCCGCTGTGGGCAGAAAACCCCAGAAGGCCTGCATACGAAAACGAGAAAGGGCATCAGCCGCCTGGTTCATTACCCCAGGGACATGTCTTGCTTTGAATAACACATTCAGTTGCATACACAGTAATACGATTTCCTTGAGCAGTCTCAAAACCCATTTGCATCGTGCTGCCTGACTATTGATACACTCAACCACGGTCATATTGTCAGACCAAAATACCACAGAGTGATCTCTGAACCCTTCGGGCCACGTTCTCAGGGCCACGAAAATGGGGAAAAGTTCCAGGAAGGCAATGTTACTTGTCAGCCCACTGTTATGCCACCATGCCGGCCATTTTTGTGCAGACCATCGAGCACCGAAAATGGCACCAAAACCTATACTCCCTGCCGAATCTGTCCACAGCCCCAGCTCCTCAGAGGACACGGCTGGTTTATTCCAGACGACTCGACCATTGAAATCAGCCAGAAATGCCAACCAAATGCGCATGTCCTGGCGTACCTCGGCCGAGAGCCTCGTGCGATGATGGCCCTCCTTCAATCCGACCATGGCTTGAGCGATCGAACGGGAAAAGGGGCGGGCCATTGGTATAACTCTCAGGGCAAAATTCAACTGGCCCACTAACTGCTGCAACTGATGCAGCTTAACCTTAGCTTTACTCAAACACATTTGCAAGGATGCCCTGAATTTTAACACTTTATCCCTAGGTAAACGGAAACAACCTTCTCCGGAGTCTAACTCGATCCCCAGAAACTCGAGGCAAGTCGAAGGACCCATCGTCTTACCCGGTGCCAATGGCACGCCAAAGTGATTCATTAAAACACAAAATACAGCCAAAGCTTGCCCACATTCCGGATCCCCGGCTGCCCCCAGGAACAAAAAATCATCAAGATAATGCATCACATGTTGAAAACCCGTCTTCTTTGTGAAGACCCATTGTAGGAAACTACTGAATTTCTCGAAATAGGCACAAGAAATTGAGCATCCCATCGGCATACATCTATCCATATAATACTGGCCCTGGAACGTGAAACCCAGTAGACGCTGATCGTCTGGATGTACCGGGAGCAACCGGAACGCTGACTCGATATCAGATTTTGCCATCAGCGCCCCGGGCCCCAGGCGATTCAAAATGGCCACGGCCTCATCGAAAGATGCGTACCGTACCGAACATATTTCCGGGTCTATCGCTTCGTTTACGGAAAGACCACGTGGGGCTGACAAATTATGTATCAGCCGAAACTCACCCGGGTCCTTCTTGGGGACCACTCCTAAAGGCGAACAGACAAAGTTAGCCACCGGGGGTACACTAAACGGACCGGCGACTCGACCTCGAGTAACCTCCTTCCGGATCTTTTCCTGTACCACGGTCGTATGCTGCAAGACCGATATCTGATTTTTGCATTTTTCCACACCCTGAAAGTCCCCCACTGGGATGCGGAAACCATATGAAAACCCGTTCCGCAACACCCCAGCAGAAGCACGATCCGGGTATTCACTGAGCCAGGGAATCATTGCCAAGGTATCAATCGGGGTAGGTAAAGGCGCCCCTCGGACTATGTTAGACCTGTTTGGCACCTCCTCTACCCCCGTTATCACCCGTTTTGGCTCTGCACGTGGACTCAGGATGGGATGATTGCCCACACCCACTACATTCGTGTTTAAATTTGCACGATCCCTGGGGCCTAGTACATTTACTCCTGTTAAAATTCCAACAAACCCCCTTTTTTCCTGTATTACCGGTAGGCCTCGAGTGATTGTCGGTACCCGTACCTGATCGAAAAGGCGTCCCCGCATGCTGACGGGAGGATTCGCCCACATTACTCCCTACTAATGGCACTTTCAACATACCAGTCTCCTTCATTTTGGACCAGGACACAGAATCATAACAATCCCAAGTTAAGTTCTTATCATGTTCTTTTGCTTTTCTAAAAAGATTATCATAGCAAAACCAATGATTACCCTCGTGTGATACCGAGTACCCCATGATCCGTGACTGATAACTCGGCAATTCGGGTAGCAATTCGGGCCTCCGTTCCCCCAAGATCGATGTGAAAATTCCCCACGCCTTACCCCAATTGCCAATGTTTTCATTAACCTTAAAGGCGGCCATCTTTGCGCGCCAAACACTCGGATGCATGAGCTCCTTCTGACCTTTAACATGCTCCATCTCATAATGATCAGTAAGCAACGAGAAGATGTTTACATATTCCCCTGCCCATATCCTTTCTTTAATAGTTAAAGGAACATGCTGACCCAACCTTTCCCTTCGAGAGGGTGCCGACTCTTCCCTCGCAACCGGCAATGGCCGCTTACCTGAACTGGACACCGTCTCTGCGACTAAAACCGTCCCCTGTGGCTTCTCTACGGCCACAGCCGGCGTGGATACCTTCGCTGCTTCACGAGTTTCCCGCAGTTGCTTCATTAACACCTGCGCGTCGACAGCCGTGGCGCCCTCGCTACTTTTACCCAACCACGCTGCTACTTGTGCTGCCAGCTCGGGCGGCATATCTTCCCCGGACACGGGGGTGACCACCACGGGAATCGGATTCCCTTCCTCCGGCACAGGAGTCGGTGCTTTGAGTGGGACACTGGGACCCGGGGTATCTCCCCCAGCTGCTCCTCTCCTGGGCCTCTTGCCTTTTCCTCCCGGGGCCGTTCCCTCCAAAGGACGTTTCGGGCCCCCTTCCTCATTTTTATCCATCCGCCTCTTTAGGTCGGCCATCTCCTTCATGAGAACACGCAGCATCTGTTCGCTAGTCATTCGTTTTCCCGCCTTCTTCGGCATTCTCCGACAGAGTATCTGTAAAACAAACGAGAAAGATTACAACGCTCAAAAATGGCTCTTCGTTCCGTCTCGAGCTCACGTGCAGCGAGGAGGTGCAGCTTCAGAGCACAGGAACAAGAGGATGCTTTCTGGTCTTGTTCCTCCTTTTATCCGTCTTCAGGTCGGGCGTAAACCCGCCCCTGCCTGCCCCAAGGGCGTGGCCAGCCGCGTCAGTGTCTAGGCCAACCCACTCTAGGGCGGGAAAAGGCGCGCCCCGGCTACGCCGCTTCGGGCATACCAGCCGAGACTCGCCTCCCGCCCAAGATGGCTTCCCGGGGGGATCGTGGTACTCTGCCATACGTTCGGGGGGACCGAGTGGTCGCCCCTTGCCAGAAATTGAGGAAACATCAATTAACCAGGTTAGCATACTCAGCCTGTTGAAATGCATTTGTGCAAACCGTAAAGATATCATGACCGGGACTGAGGCACTAATGCTTATCACACAAAGAGAGAGGTAGAGACACATTTTGACCATTATCTACCACAGACAAGGACCTGGTTCCCTTGGTTCCTTTGTTAAATTCTTCATTGTAGGGACCTCCTAGGCTGTGCTGATGCACACAATTCAGAGCACAAAGAGACGTTTGCCTTTTGTATTGGCTTTGGTACACCGTACACAATAAAAACTGTCCCAGACTATTTCCTTTGTCTTATCTATTTACACCTCAATGCTTTGGTGTGGTCAGTCTTTAACCACTGTTTCACTGCTGCTCCCACAGTGCAGTTCAACACTGAGATATAAGGTTCCATTTGTCAAATCTAATTTTTCATCTTTTTCTACATGTGGCCTTTCAAATACAGTGTCATCCTCTGAGCTGCTGTTATGTGATTTGTGGATATGTACTTGCTGTTCCATAAACTCAGTTTCAGGGTATTTTATCGCCGAAAAACCGGAGACTTCCTTATTCCCTGGCCCTCATTATGTGGAATGAGTTATTATTGGTGTTCAGTGCTCATACTTACACCTTCAGTCCCATTTGGAGAGTCACAAAAATAAGTAACAGTACCATGAATTAGTAATAGGATTCCCACACATTGTATTTAAGGTATTAACACAATTTGTAGCTTAGACTGGGGTGCACAAAACAGAAATAGTGTTTCCACAGGTTTTTATGACATTTGCACAAGTAGTTTTTCAACGTAAAAATGTACATCACACTTAACACTACTTTTACGTGGATCTGGCCTTATCTAAATAAAGGTGCCACTGCAGTCATGTGTTTTATAGAGACTATGATTGCACTTTTGAAAACTGTACATTAATTTTCCTAGTTTGACATTCATAACAATTTTTTCTGACTTTTTCTTTCGCCTTTAGAGTCTGCCTCCTAGTGCAGTGGATGGTGAAGAGGGCACAAAGGACACAGTAAGTCGTTTTATTCTCGAATATATTTACTGCTCTTATGATAACAGTCTGAAACATTTTCCAGTTATTTCAAACTAATTTGCATCAGCTTAGACTTCCTAAAAGTATACTTAATTTATAGAATTGTTCATATAGTTAAGTATCTTCAGTTAAAAAGCGATTCAATGCAATTCGTGCTCATTGTCTTCCTCTTCGCATCCTAAAAGAAGCTCACTGCTTTAGCTCTTAATTCCAAATCGCTCAGTCTCTACCTCTTCACTTGTCTATTTTATTACCGCATCTTTTTCTAGAAATCTGTTAATTTCAACAACGATTTTTATACAGTAGTATACAAAAAGTGATGAATAGAACGCTTTAACTAATTTCAGCTGTTGTTAATTACTCAGGGCTGAGTCTTAGCCAATCGTTATTTTGCATATCACTAGGTTTAATCTGAATTAGCAAGGTGGACAAAAGAATGATGGGTTGGAATGCTACACCAAGCGACTGCCAGTGGTTAGACTAATTGTAATCATTCCTTCCATCATATTTTATGTTATGTATATACTGTTACAATTTCCCATCACCCAAAGGCAAATTCTTGTGAAGGTATTCCCATAGCCCTATTTCTTAAAATTATCTTCTCACTTGCACTTATGACTCCATCCCCAATGTAAGGGGGTAAGGAGGTAACGGGCATTAGAAACCCAGTGACCACATCAGATAAACTTCAATGATTTGTGAAATCCAAATGCCAAATTACCCCACACATAATTTTATTTTATATATAACATAATTTTATTTTATATATAACAAATGTTGCTGACCAGAAGCTGGATCAGACAATTGAGGAAAAATCACTTGAAGAGGTTAGCATAATCAGCCTGTTGATATATGTTTGTGAAAAGCTGAAGATGATCCTGTTTGGCACTGATTTGCTCATGCTTACCATGCAAAGAGGGACCTAGAGTTACCCTTTGCCCATTATCAATGAGAGACGAGGGCCTGGTTCCAAGGTTCGATTTTCCACACTCACAACCATCTTTGTTTTGCTGAGTCATTTAAGACTAAAGTCTTGTGCACAGAATTGGGTACTTAGTATGATCTGTTCCCGGCTATTCCCTTCACACGTTCACCCCTCTGTTCTCTAATTTAAGCAGCCCTTATTAATTCCTTATGACTCTTGCTCCTTTAGTCAAGTCTACTCCCAAGACTTGAAGTACCATCTCTCCAAGGTCCCTTTTCGTCTATTTCATGATGCATCCTTTTAAAACATTCACTTCCTCATATATATAAATTATCCCTGCCATTGATCTGTGATTCTTGAATATGTATTTGCTGTTGCATAAACCCAGTTTAAAATATTTTGCCATAGTATATTTACGATTGCACATTATGGGTCTCAGGAATTATCCTGAGGAACCAACGGTTGTCCATCAGTAGGCCAATAGCTGCAACCATTGCCGTCTATGAAGGAAAGGCACTGGCCTCTGCGGTCTATGGCTCAGAACTGTGGGGGTGCGAGTATGTAAGGGATTTGATAATGGCCGAGAATACGTTTGTGAGAGATTTGGTCTCACTTCCTCTATCAACTCCATTGAAACGCCTGTTTATCGACAGCACTTGCCTCTGCCGTCTATGGCTCAGAACTGTGGGGGTGCGAGTATGTAAGGGATTTGATAATGGCCGAGAATAAGTTCGTGAGAGATTTGGTCTCACTTCCTCTATCAACCCCATTGAAACCCCTGTTTATCGCCATGGGCAAGCGATCAATTGCAGACAAAGTACACCTCCGCCCTTTACTGTTTTGGTTGCGACTGAGAATGACACCTGAATTTTCAAAATATGCCTTGGTATTGGATAAGCTGATTGCCCTGAATGTCTCAAATAAGATAAAATGGCTAAACAATCTGAGACAGTTGGTCGTTAGCTTAGGAATGGTTGAATTCTGGAACTCCCAGTCCCCGCCCAATAAACAAATTGTTAACAAAATATATTGGGAGTGGGTTGACTAAGAGGAATTAAAAAGCACAAAGTGGGGGCAGTTGACGAACCAATTCCTTGAACATAAGCCAATGAGGAGGTTAGAGCCCTTTTTGGACTACATACAAATTCCAAGAGACAGATCCCTCTTCTTGAAGATGAGATATGGTATACTCCCCCTTAGAATGTTCACAGAGGGATGGAAAGGTTGAGGGACTACGATCTCACTTGCTCTGGCTGCCCATGTAAGAAAGAATCCCTGCCACATTTCCTGTTTGCTTGTAAGGCTTATAAGCTTCCTAGAGCAAGATGGTTGATACCCATGTGCAGGGAAATTGGCGTCAGAGATTTTAGGGTTGTGCTGCGTATTGGTAGCGGCACACCTCAGGAAGAACAAGGTGTTTGTCTACCCGTACCTGGACGATTGGTTGATCAAGGCCTCCTCCTTCTCGGAAGCTCAAGCACACTTCCGGAAGACGTGCGTTCTCTTGAACAAGCTGGGGTTGCACATCAACATGTCCAAGTCTGTCCCGATCCCGGTCCAGTGCATTCAGTACTTGGGAACCACCATCAATACGCGGTCAGCAAGCGTGTCTCCTTCGGAGGAGCGACGGCGATCGATCCTTCGGAAGGCTCAGGCTCTTATGACCGCTCCATCTACAACAGTGAGGACGGTGTCTTCTCTACTGGGGTCGATGGCCTCTTGTATCTTCCTCACTCCTCATGCACGACTACACATGAGACCTCTGCAGGAGTGCTTGGAGGACCAATGGGACCAGAGGAGAGGATCTTGGGACAATAAGATATGACTGTTTCTGCATGCTCGTCAGTCCCTGAAATGGTGGTGTTCAGCGGAGAATCTCCTCAGTGGCGTTCCCTTCCACAAGGAGATTCCCACTCAGACTATCGTGACGGATGCTTCTCTCCACGGCTGGGGAGCGCATTCGGGAGACTTACAGATTCAAGGCATGTGGTATCCGATGGAGTCCACGTATCACATCAATTTCCTGGAACTCAGAGCTGTTCACTTGGCACTGAAGGCTTTTCATCCGTCCTTCCAGACCACCTCTCTGCTTGTGCAGACGGACAATACGACCACAATGTATTACTTCAACAAGCAAGGAGGCTCGAGATCACGCACCCTGTCTCGGGAGGCGCAGACGATCTGGCACTGGCTTCTGGCCAGAGGCTTGATGATAACGGCTACCCATCTACCAATTGTGCAGAATGTTCAGGCAGACGCACTGAGCAGACTGATTCAGGAAAACCACGAATGGGTCATAAACGACGAAGTACTAGGAGAAGTCTTCGAAAGGTGGAGGACTCCAGACGTAGATCTGTTTGCCACCGCTGAAAACAGCAAATGCCGAGACTTCGCCTCCAGGTACTACCAGCAAGGGACGCTGGGGAATGCTCTCTGGATCAACTGGTCGAACAGCTTTGTGTACGCTTTTCCACCCATTCCCCTGATTCCAGCGGTGCTCATCAAGCTGTCTCAGTCTAGGGCACGGATGATCCTGATTGCCCCGGAATGGCCCAGGCTGTGGTGGTTCACGGACCTGCTTCACGGGTCTCTCCTTCCTCACATACGGCTGCCGTGCAGGCCGGACGTTCTCACGAAGTTCGGGGGGCAGATGTTGCACCCCAACCTCTCGTCTTTGAGTTTGGCGGCATGGCTCCTGAGTGCAATATGGCCATTTGAATCTGCCCGAAGATTGCATGGACATACTGAAGGAGTCTAAGCGACCTTCCACTCGGACATCCTATGCTTACAAGTGGAAGAGGTTTTGTATCTGGTGTGCGTCCAAGAACTTTGACCCGACGACGTGCAAGGAAGATGTCATCCTTCCTTACCTTCTACATTTGGCGCGGTCTGGCCTTAATGTTCATTCCATTAAGGTTCATCTCGCTGCATTGACTGCCTACAGGAAAAGCCCTTCACAGACTTCCTTCTTCCAGATCCCTGTGATCAAAGACTTTTTGGAAGGCTTGAAGAAAGTGTTTCCTCCTGAAAGGCTTCCTTTGCCTTCATGGGAATTGAATGTGGTGCTCTCCAGATTGATGAAGGAGCCTTTTGAACCCATTTATAAGGCTTTGTTGCAGCACCTGTCCTGGAAGGCGGCGTTCCTCGTGGCCATTACATAGGCCTGCAGGGTGAGTGAAATTCAGGCGTTGTGTTGCCAAGAACCTTACACTGTATTTCATGCTGCTAAGGTTTTTATGCGTACTCACCCTAAATTTCTTCCCAAGGTTATTTCTGATTTTCATGTCGACCAGACTATAACTTTGCCTACGTTTTTCAGAACCCTTCATCTCCGGGGCAAAGGTCCTTACATTCCCTGGAAGTTAGGAGGGTGTTGAAATTTTAACTGGATAAGACCAAAGGTATTCGTAGGTCAGACCAATTGTTTATCAATTATGGATCGGTCAGGACGGGTCTTGCGACCTCTAAGCAGTCCATCTCTAGGTGGATTGTGTCCTGCATACATCTGTGTTACCAGAAAGCTAATAAGACCTTAGGAGGTAAGCCTAAGGCTCATTCCACTAGGGGCAAAGCTGGCGCGACAGCCTTGCTCCGTAATGTGCCGATTGCAGAAATTTGCAAGGCCGCCACTTGGAAGTCGGTTCATACCTTTGCTAAGCATTACTGTCTGGACACTGATGCCAGGGCAGATGCTCAGGTTGGACAGGCTTCGCTGCGGAATTTGTTCGCACAATAGTGGTATTGATTTCTTTCTCCACCGTAGCTTTGGTATGGGGATGGGCTTGCCATTCTATTCACTAGATTATGACTATACACAGAGATCCCCTATTACAGAAGGAGTAGTTTCTGTCCTGTAACTCCAGTTCTGTAGTAGGGGTATCTCTGTTATAGTCATAAGCGCCCGCCCTCCCCGGTGGAGAGATATTCATGTAAGGAATGCTACAGGTCTGGCGTGTTCCGCCTTCAAAAAGAACTGAAAGTAAAAGGGACCTGCAGGGCATTCTGGGATACTGTGAAGTTCTGGAAAGTTCTCTTAAAGGCACAGTATCCTGTTTGAGCCACATAATGTCAGCCTATGGGGCTTGTCGGTCCATGTCTTCCTCTCTATCATTCCAGAGGGTTTTTGCTGAAGGCAAGGGAAATCTGGACAGGCTTTGCTGTTTGTGGATTTTTGGTGGAATTTCTAGTTGAAGTACTGGACAGTGTAGCCTGTTTATAGGCTGCATTATATGTCTTTAAATTCTCTCTTAAGTGTCTGTGCAGTTCTGCATTTTTTCGACACTTAAGAGATTATTTTTGATTGCTCCGGGGTCCACGCACATGGGCGGGACTATTCACTAGATTATGACTATAACAGAGATACCCCTACTACAGAACTGGAGTTACAGGACAGAAACTACTCCTTGCTGTTCCATAAACTCAGTTTCAGGGTATTTTGTCGCAGAAAAACCGGAGACTTCCTTATTCCCTGGCCCTCATCATGTGGAATGAGTTAATGTTGGTGTTCAGTGCTCATACTTACACCTTCAGTCCCATTTGGAGAGTCACAAAAATAAGTAACAGTACCATGAATTAGTAATTGGATTCCCACACATTGTATTTAAGGTATTAACACAATTTGTAGCTTAGACTGGGGTGCACAAAACAGAAATAGTGTTTCCACAGGTTTTTATGACATTTGCACAAGTAGTTTTTCAACGTAAAAATGTACATCACACTTAACACTACTTTTACGTGGATCTGGCCTTATCTAAATAAAGGTGCCACTGCAGTCATGTGTTTTATAGAGACTATGATTGCACTTGTGAAAACTGTACATTAATTTTCCTAGTTTGACATTCATAACAATTCTTTCTGACTTTTTCTTTTGCCTTTAGAGTCTGCCTCCTAGTGCTGTGGATGGTGAAGAGGGCACAAAGGACACAGTAAGTCGTTTTATTCTCGAATATATTTACTGCTCTTATGATAACAGTCTGAAACATTTTCCAGTTATTTCAAACTAAATTGCATCAGCTTAGACTTCGTAAAAGTAGACTTAATTTATAGAATTGTTCATATTGTTAAGTATCTTAAGTTAAAAAGCGATTCAATGCAATTCGTGCTCATTGTCTTCCTCATGGCATCCTGAAAGAAGCTCACTGCTTTAGCTCTTCATTCCAAATCTCTCAATCTCTACATCTTCACTTGTCTATTTTATTACCACATCTTTTTCTAGAAATATGTTAATTTCAACAACGATTTTTATACACTAGTATACAAAAAAGTGATGGATAGAACGCTTTAACTAATTTCAGCTGTTGTTAATTACTCAGGGCTGAGTCTTAGCCAATCGTTATTTTGCATATCACTAGGTTTAATCTGAATTAGCAAGGTGGGTTGGAATGCTACACCAAAGCGACTGCCAGTGGTTAGACTAATTGTAATCATTCATTCCTTCCATCATATTTTATGTTATGTATATACTGTTACAATTTCCCATCACCCAAAGGTAATTCTTGTGAAGGTATTCCCATAGCCCTATTTCTTAAAATTATCTTCTCACTTGCACTTATGACTCCATCCCCAATGTAAGGGGGTAAGGAGGTAAGGGGCATTAGAAACCCAGTGACCACATCAGATAAACTTCAATGGTTTGTGAAATCCAAATGCCAAATTACCCCACACATAATTTTATTTTATATATAACATATTTTATTTTATATATAACAAATGTTGCTGACCAGAAGCTGGATCAGACAATTGAGGAAAAATCACTTGAAGAGGCTAGCATAATCAGTCTGTTGATCTATGTTTGTGAAAAGCTGAAGAATATCCTGTTTGGCACTGATTTGCTCATGCTTACCATGCAAAGAGGGAACTAGAGATACCCTTTGCCCATTATCAATCAGAGACGAGAGCCTGGTTCCAAGGTTCGATTTTCCACACTCACGACCATCTTTGTTTTGCTGAGTATTTAAGACTAAAGTCTTGTGCACAGAATTGGGTACTTAGTATGATCTGTTCCCGACCATTCCCTTCATACGTTCACCCCTCTGTTCTCTGATTTAGGCAGCCCTTGTTAATTCTTTATGACGCTTGCTCCTTTAGTCAAGTCTACTCCCAAGACTTGAAGTACCATCTCTCCAAGGTCCCTTTTCGTCTATTTCATGATGCATCCTTTTAAACACATTCACTTCCTCATATATATAAATAAACCCTGCCATTGATCTGTGATTCTTGAATATGTATTTGCTGTTTCATAAACGCAGTTTAAAATATTTTGCCATAGTATATTTACGATTGCACATTATGGGTCTCAGGAATTATCCTGAGGAACCAACGGTTGTCCAGCAGTAGTCCAATAGCTGCAACCCTTGCGGTCTATGAAGGAAAGGCACTGGCCTCTGCGGTGTATGGCACAGAACTGTGGGGGTGCGAGTATGTAAGGGATTTGATAATGGCCTAGAATAAGTTTGTGAGAGATTTGGTCTCACTTCCTCTATCAACCCCATTGAAACCCCTGTTTATCGACACGGGCAAGCGATCAATTGCAGACAAAGTACGCCTCCGCCCTTTACTGTTTTGGGTGCGACTGAGAAGGACACCTGAATTATCAAAATATGCCTTGGTATTGGATGAGCTTTAAAATATTTTGCCATAGTATATTTACGATTGCACATTATGGGTAATGAGTTAACCGTGGTGTTCAGTTTGTTTGCTATGCCTCCTCAAATTCATTTAGAGATTTATGAAATTGACCTGCACAACCACAAATCAGTAACAGAATGCCCACCCAAGGTATTCAAGGTATTAACATATTCACAGCTTAGAATTGGGAGTTCCATGGAGAGGTTGTGTTTCTGCAAGTTTCTCTGACATTTAAAAGTGTATAATTTCGGGCTCACCCTGAAAGGCACATCCACTAAAGAGCACTCGCTCTACTTATTCCTGCATCCAGTGTAGTATGATGCTTCCTCCTAGCAGAACTCAGTCATGGTACTGCGAAACTGCAGCCTAGCCGGTTGTGTTCCACTGCGGAGGGCGCCCGCTGACCTGCCTCAATCACCTACCTGACGCTAGGCAACGGGGACTGACTACCACCCTCTGCAGGGTGATGGAAGGTGGTGTGTAGGCATGCCTGGACAGCTGGAAACCAGAGATGTGTGCTGTGCAGTGTGGCTAGGGCAGGCCCGCAACAACCGCTCGGGTCACTGGAGCTGCCTCTTTGTGAATTCCTGCGGGCTACAAACCTACTTCCTGGGACCTGAGTAGGCCTAGCAGCAGTGAGATCTTGGCGCCTGTCATGGGGGTGGAGTGGCACAGCAAGGTGAGAGGCTGACCGTCTGGGTTTGGGTGCTGCTGTGGCTACTGTAGTCTTGTGGCCGCAGCTTGGTTGCACAGGGGCTCCTGCGGCATGCTGACTCGCTGCAAGGTGTGCAGACCACTGTGTGATCACCTGCCTCAACACAGGGGACTTGGATCGAGTCAACTGTGAGCCATCCCTGCGCCACTATAGTAACACCAGCACTGTGGAACGTTCTGTGGCCTAGAGTTTATACACTAATATCACTCTATAGATTGTTTGGATTATCCACCATCATGTTCAACTGTGATTTAACGCAGTAGGCACCTTGAGAAATGGGTTTGTTCCTCTCATTATTCTTCTGGAAAATCTTGGACCGCAGGACTTGCTACGGCACTCTTACTTCTGGCACAGTCGCTGATGCATTTTCTTACCAGCCCGCAGCATACCAAATGGATAAAACTGATCATCAGCAGCCCATGACCAGTTTTTGAAGAGAAAAAAAAACCAGCAGCAAAAAGTGATGATGAGGATGGCGCCTCTCTTCCTAAGGGTGAGGGGGGCGCCAACATAGGCTCCCCAGATATCTTTACATTGCTCCTAAATATGCAAAGTAGCCTGCAGGCAACAGATAAAAAAATGAATAGACTTATATCGCGAGCTGTCTTCATGCAGCACCACATGGACAGAGCTTGTGAACATATACATGGAGCAGAACTTGACATATCTGAATTGGGGGATGGCCCTGCTGCATACTTCAAAATGCATCAATACTTGAAAAACTTCTTGATGGAAGTACTAATCGTTAAACATAACACGCACCAAACAAAGATCTCGAGCCATGGTCGCTCCACAATGATTTGCCCATTCTGGGGGTCCCGGATTCCATGACTGTTGGACTGATGGAACTGTTTGTGGGAAAGATGCTCCTCATTCTTGTTTGGCACAGACAACCTATCATCTAGGTCTCTAGTTGAAAGGGTGCTTCGATCCCTGGGTGTTTGCCCTCCTCCAGCAGCACCATCTAGACCTATCACAGCTCGTGTGCTAAATTCTAGGGTCCGGCACGCTATTTTTCTGCTGTCAATTGCTGTTCAAAAGTCACAGCAGGCCTTTCTTACATCCTTATATGCCAGGGACATAATACTGTAAAAGGTATATCCTGTGGTTAACCAAAACCCTGTTCTAAGAGAGATAATTAAACCTGGCCAATTCTTTGGACTTCAAATTAACTGGGATAAGTCCATGATGGTCCACCGACGTGCCCTGTATCCCAACAAATTATAAACTTCCCGATTTGTTTGTGTCATAATCCAACACTTTATCTCGGAATACATATATACCAAGATTCTGCAATAGTTATACATGCTAATTATGGCCCAACAGTCCACAAAATCAAGCAGCAGACACAACACTAGGCTCCACCCATTCTTTCTCTAGCCTAGCAGACGTTTCCTCCCTAGACTGCTTTACCTATGTATAACTTTTGCATGAGCCAACAAACAGGCTAGAATACGTTGAGCCATGATGATACAGCCTTACTCCAGGGATGGAATGGCACCCACAATTTAGAGTATTAGTACTTTGTCTCCCAATCCAAATATTTCTTTCACTGGATTCACTGAGCATTTCAGTCAGTCAAACAAGCTTTATTCGACATAGTCATAAAAGCATTACATATGTAAATTTGTTATATAAAAATAGAGTTAAAATGTATACAAAAGTTTAAAACAAGGAATTCATTATAGTAATAATTAAAAATAATCAGGTTAAGATACATCAAGTATTCAGGTATAAAGTGCATTTTCAAAGACCTACCCCTTTACATTTTTGTTTCTAATAATCCAGGCCCATCCTAAATATTTCACCACAGCTATATATATTACAGGGCTTGGGTTTGTACAGATGATTCTAGTAGCCACAATTCCAGTCCGAGTGCCTAATAACTTAGCTATGGGTCGCAGCCAGACTCTGCGCGGGGCAGTGTATGCCGGACACACAAAGAGTAAGTGGCTAACTGTTTTTTTGGGAATCTAGGCAAGATGGACATGAGCTACTTCCACCATTAGACCATCTGGATGTGAAAGATCTGACAGGTATACTACCAATTCTCAATTGAAAGTAAAGTTTTCTATCCAGTGGCTTCGTTATGTCGTCCCAGAATGTCTCGAAACGAGTTTCATCCTTGAACTCCGTAAACACCCCTGTTAGTGAGAGTGGGGGAATGGTCCTAAAGAGTTTTGAACATATCATCTCCCAGTACAAGCCCTTGATGACCTTTTTCGAGGGAAACACAGCATTGGTTGGGTCTTCCCATGTCTCCGCCAGACCCAGCTCTCTGAGAACCGCTCTAATTCCAGAGAGCCATTTATCCGGTGAAAGACATCACTTTTAATAATGTCCAGGAGTCCCATGGCGAATATTTTCAACTCCGGCGTTACCCATATTCGGCTCCAGTACAATCCAGGACAGAGATTTGCAATAATCTCAAGTGGTTTCATGCCTAGGTCCTGTAAAACCGGGCCCATGGGGGTAGTACTGTGTGGGAGCATAACAAGGTTTCGTAGGAACCTGTTTTCAGAGGCCGTTAGCTTACTTAGGTTCCCGTGTCCCCACATCTCAACCCCATAAAGTGCTGCACTCACGGCCTTTGCATTATAGACCGTAACTGCAGGTGCCATCCGTTTTGTCAGGGACTTTGCATGTTCGCGGGTCAGTGCCCCTGCGATTTGCCTATGCTTAAGAGTGGCCAGGTCAACCTGTTCGTTCCATCGTAGATCGTGCTGGATGGTAACGCCTAGATAGGAAAACGATTTTACTTGCTCCAGGGGTAAGTTATTCATCAGCACTTTTCCTCTGAATAACTTGTGTTGGTTAAAAGACATAAATTTGGATTTTGAGACGTTAATTTCCAGGCCATGGTCAGTGCAGTATGTTTCGAAGATCCCAAGTGCTTTTTGCAGACCACTTGGGGTCTTGAAAATAATAAGACAGTCGTCGGCAAACATTAAGATTGGTATTTTGGCACCTGCTAAAATTGGAGCATCAACATTTGCCTCTATCAGGGTCTTTGCGACGTTGTTTATGTAGAGCATTTCCTCTTCCCTCACATACTCACGAGAAAGATGTAGCAGGCGCCACTCCTTTGATCTAATGTATGTAGGCCCTACAGTACCACTACACTATTGTATAGTAGTTGGTAAGTGATTCCCATTTGGGGGATGAGTAAGCCACCTTCTCATGATAACATAAATACTTTTTGATTACAAATGCTAAACATTCTATATTACATGTCTTGAAATTTGTCAATTAGGTAAGCATGCTATGGCCATATGCAAATCAGTCTGACCCTGTGCCTCATGGGAACAGTCCAGCCCGAACTGCCAAGCCATGTCTTCCTTGGACCGGAAACAAGCATCCCCGGACCGGTTTCGGATTCATAATCCTCATCAGCCAGGCTATCTTCAATCCAGTGGCCAAGTGAGCAAGGGACTCACATCTGAGCATGCTCTGCCAACTTAGGGCGAACAAAGCGAAACAAAAGGGGATGATGGACGGAGCGTTTGAGCAAATCAAACACTCACCCCCAGTCAACTGATCTGGGTTTAATCCATCACCATTCTTTAGCTCACTCAGCCACCCCAGTTCAGGCATGGCCATATGCAAATCAGTCTGACCCTGTGCCTCATGGGAACAGTCCAGCCTGAACTGCCAAGCCATGTCTTCCTTGGACCGGAAACAAGCATCCTGGGACCGGTTTCGTATTCATAATACTCATCAGCCAGGCTATCTTGAATCCAGTGGCCAAGTGAGCAAGGGACTCACTTCTGAGCATGCCCTGCCAACTTAGGGCGAACAAAGCAAAACAAAAGGGGATGATGGACGGAGCGTTTGAGCAAATCAAACACTCACCCCCAGTCAACTGATCTGGGTTTAATCCATCACCATTCTTTAGCTCAGCGGGGGCACTGCCCTCAAGAGGGCGCTGTGTTTAGCAATATGTTTACCACTTAAAGGCAACCTACTGCAGAGTATCTTGTGCTCCCAGGTTTCAGGCCGCAATAAAAATGGCAAGATAACTGTTGCAATTAATATTCTTGCGAGAGAGAGATGGGAGTTTTGTCTAGTGGCAGTTTAGACTCACCAGTGGGGGCATTGGCATACCTGTTCTTGGCAACCCCCACCCTAATAAAAATTTGCACAAACAAATCCCTGTTTTTTTGCCACCCGGGGGGCAGATTGGGGGCTCCTGCCCCATCTTCCCCCAGGGGGGACAAGAAGGCTGTAATTTTTGCGGGGTAGAGGGTGGGCATGCCCATTTTGGGCATCCCCCACTCTACTTTAGATTTGCCCCAAAATAACCCTGGTGTCGAGTGGGCTTTTTACCCCCACGGGGCAGATTGGGGGCTACTGCCCCCAGAGAGGCTGTAATGGCGGCGGGGGTGGGGGCATTGCCGTGCCCGTTTCGGGCAGCCCCCACCCTAAAAAAAAAGTGGTGCAAAAACAAAATCTCTGGCGTTCAGAAAGACTGTAATTTTTTAGCGGGGGTGGGGGCATTGGCATGGCCGTTATGGGCAGCCCCCACCCCCAATAAATATCCCATAAAAAATCCCTGGTGTCTAGTGGGCTTTCTACACCCCCGTGGAGGGGGGGAAGGCAGTAATGGTGGTGGGGTGGGGGCATTGGCGTGCCCGTTTCGGGCAGCCCCCAACCTAAAAAAAAATGGTACAAATACAAAATCTCTGGTTTCTAGTTGGCTCTCTGCCCCGGGGGGGGATTGTGGGCTACTGCCCCATCTGCCCCCCATGGGGGCAGAAAGACTGTAATATTGTGGCCAGGGGGGTGAGGGCATTGGCATGCCCGCTTTGGGCAGCCCCCACCCCTAATAAATAGCCTATAAAAATCCCTGGTGTCTAGTGGGCTTTCTACCCCCCTGGGGGTAGATTGGGGGATCCTGCCCCATATGCCCCCAGGCGGGCAGGATGGCTGTAATTTTTCGGGGGTAGGGGTGGGGCATGCTCCTTTTGGGCAGCCCCACCCTAATTTAGATTTGCCCCAAAATACCCTGGCGTCTAGTGGACTTTTTACCCCCCCCCCCCCCGAGGGCAGATTGGGGCTTCTGCCCCCCAGAAAGGCGTTAATGGTGGCGGGGGTGGGGGCATTGGCGTGCCCGTTTTGGGCAGCCCCCACCCTAAAAAGAAAAATGGTGCAAATACAAACTCCCTGGCATTTAGTGGGCTTTCTGGGCAGATTGGGGGCTACTGCCCCATCTGTCCCCCAGGGGGCAGAAAGACTGTAATATTGTGGCCAAGGGGGTGAGGGCATCGGCATGCCCGTTTTAGGCAGCCCTCACCCCTAATAATTAGCATATAAAAATCACTGGTGTCTAGTGGGCTTTCAACATCCGGGGGGGGGCAGATTGGGGGCTACTGCCCCCATCTACCCCCCAGGAGGGGCAGAAAGACTAATTATGCCAAAAGAAATATGGAGGAGCAAAGGCCATTGCCCAAGGGACTGCTCCCCCGTCCCTGGTGCCTAGTGGGTGGAACCAATCTTGGGGATCACCCTCCTGGGCGATCCCCAAGCAGGGATCCACTAGAGAGGGGTACCATTGGTAAGGGGAGATTCTCCCCTTTCCATCGATACCTCTCCAGAGTTTCTGAGTGCTGAGATAGCACCCTGAGCACATAGAAACTGAAACAGAAATGAGCCTCTTGGCTCATTTCAGTTTCGTTTTTTACTGAAATGACGTCAGCGCAACGTGCGTACTGATTGTCATTTCAGGGAAACCAGGGGGGAGAAAAGGGAATCCCTCTGGTGCCTGCACCAGAGGGATTTCAGGGGCTGGGTGTCATGACGAGCTGAGCTCGTAATGAGCACACGAGTACAGTGTGCCTCGTCATGAGCACTGAAGGGGTTAAAAATACTACCATTCCCATGAAACATAGGGAATGCCACAAAGTTTTAACAATAGAGAGTCCATGCACAGAGTGTCCAGGTGAGTCCACCAATCACAGGGCTCCCAACACTTCATAGTCCTCTGTTAGTCTCCACTCCCCCTCTTTCGTCGCTCGAGGTCAGCCAGCTTGGACGCTTCAGGACTCCTGTTTGTTGGAATCTCCTGCCAGAAGCAAATAACACAATTGGGCAACAGCCATGGCCAAGGATTAGCCCTGTTGGGAAAACTACAAATTAGAGGTAAACCTGAGTAAACTAAATAATTTAAGTTACAAGAAGTTTTACCCTGGGTGGAATAATCCTCGTCTCCGAGTCCTTAATAGAATTGAAACTTTCCGTTACGCTAGCTAGGAAATTTTTCATTCTATGTCAGGACCGAAGGCGAGAATTATTCTCGTTTAAAGCTTGCTCACCACCAAGGAACCATGTCAGTCACCGATTTGAAGTAAAACCGCTTGAAAATAGAGTCTGAAGACCAATCTGCTGCATTCAGAATGTCTTTCAGACGAGCTCCGAGGGTAAATGCTTTAGAGACCATCTCCACTATGATGGAATGGGCACCGAAGGCCCGGAGATCAATGCCAGCTTCCTGCTTCACCCAAAGCACCCAACGGGCTATAGTGAGGGAGGAGAAAGCTTTATACAGCTTTTTAATGGCGATGAGCAGTTGACGCTCACCAGGTGGACGAAAGTCCTCCAACATCTCCTCATATAGTTTGAGACAGGACACCACGCACAGATTCGGGGAGTCCGGGAAGGCAGGATAGGAAATGTACTTAGTTACTGTCTTTGTCTGCCTACGGATTGTAAACGTAAGCCCTGTAGGGGAGAAAATTCTACCTGACACGTCCAGAGCCCGGACGTCGGAAACCCATCTACACGAGACTAGGTAAAGGAGCATGGCTAGTTTTGCCGAAAGCTCCTTCCGCGAAAGGAATCTATTCGGTTGCCTGGAGAGGAACAGGATCAGGACCTGATTGACATCCCAAAGGACGGAATACCTGGGCTCGGAGGTAAGGTAGGAGGATTCCAAGTAGTAGGCGACAGACCAAAGGATGATCCCCCAAAGGGGAGCCATCCACCAAGATGTGCCCTGCTGAATGAGCAGAACGGAAGGTATTAATCATTCTGTAAGCCAGGCCTTTCTCCTCCAGGCTAGCCAAAAAATTCAGAACAAGGGTCACATCTGCTGACACGGGATTGAATCTGCATCGCACATACCAACTGCTCCTTTTTTCTCCAGGTAGAGCGGTTGCGTTTAACTGTACTGTCAGCCCAGGACTTGAACATGAACTTCTCAGCTGCTCCTGAAAGGCCTGGGACCGCCCATCTTTCCCGGTAATCCATCACACTATCAGGGCTTGGGAGCCTTGCATGATGAGCGGATAGGGATCCTTGTCTGGGTTGAGAAGAAGTGCTGGAAAGCGAGGGAGAGGGTTTGGAGAATCCCAAGAAAGTTCCAATAGAACCGGAAACCAAACTTGCGAACTCCAAATTGGGATTTTATCACCACATTCGCCCCCCTGGCGTCAAACTTGGGCTGACACAGTCGTTATCATCGCGAGCGGGGGAAAAGCTGAACCTGCTTCCTCTCGCCAGACCTGTAGGAACACGTCAGTTTTCTCCACCAGGGGATCTGGTCTCCAGCTAAAGAACCGGGGAAGCTGGTTGTCCAGCCGGGAAGCGAAGAGTCCACTGGAAAGGGACCCCATACTCACTGGAGATCTGCAAACACTTCTGGGTGTAGCTTCCAGAGACTCGCGTTGTGGAAATGGCGTGAGTGGAAAACCACCACCTGATTGTCCTGTCCAGGAAGGTATTCCGCTGTGACAGAGATCTGGTGGCTTAGGCAATACTACCAACAATTCGCTACCAGGTCTGAGAGGGCCTTCGACCTTGGGCTGTCGAGGTGATTGATATAGCGGACCGCTGAAATATTGTCCATTTTGAGGAGGACGCTTTGGCATTAGCATTGGTTAGGGTTCAAATAACTTGAACGAAAGAATGGCTTACGGCCTTTGATTTGGGCCCAGCTGGAAGTGAAATTAAGAAAGCCTCTTCCCCTCCTAGCGATTGTTACTCCAAATGGAAAGCAGACAACATGCAGGCACTTCTGAATGGGTCCGGGTGTCGACAAGTTACACCGGGAGGAAATTGGTATATTCCACTGGGCCCAGCCCGAAATACTGATCTGTATCTATAATAGCTGCCAGATCAGGGGTTGGGCTGGATATTTCCCTTATTCACTGCACTGCTTTAATCTGGCCTACTAATTATTTCTTTCATCTTCTATTCCTCCCAAGCAGTTCAACACATTTTCTACTTCGTCACACTCCCTCTTTTTTACCTCAACCTACTACCCCTCACACACACCTTTCTTATGCTACTAAACCTTGATTACTAGTAGCCCAGAATAACGTGAGATATTTACCGCACCCAGAAAATATCCGTCCTCTCGGGTGCTGTCTGTAATTGATGCAGTACATACTTATTCACAGATTTCCTCTGGAAAATGTGGAATTACATTTGGAATTGGTACTTTCTACTTCAAATTTCATAAATCTCTGGGTTCACCGTTTTTTGTTACCAAGGTGAGTTTTGAAGAGATTTGGTGACTTTACACAGTGATGGGAATTCAATGGCCCACTTTTTTCAGAGCCTGACCCAGTAATTTTGCATTCAAGCTTAGATCTGGCCGGACACCTCTTCTCTACACAGACTACCCCTCCGAAGGTAGGCACTTCCAGGGAAGGGTTAGCATCTTTGAAATACTTTAGTTGATGTGGGTCTGAAAATGCTTACCTGAGGGCATTCTGAAAAATTCAGACAGTGCAAAGCAAATGTTTTTTGAAATGTGGTACTGACCAAAATTGTAGAAATAGAACTGTACGATCACAATTGTGGGGTCGGCTAACTGATGTTGTTTACAATTAGAGAGCTTTCTGAATGGAATTAACAAAATATTCTTTTTAAACCAGTTAAGTTGCCTTTGGTATATAAATACACTGAAGAAATGTACACAACGCTGCAATGATGTGGAAATAATTCAGCCATTAACTGATTTCAAATTGTCCTGAAGAAGGCTGCAATAATTTGTGGGATAGCTGATACATCATATAAACTTACAAACAACAATTTGATCTTGTTTCTCAGTTTTAGGACTCCCTTTATGTTTGTATTCAAATTAAGTTATGTCAAGGTACATGCATTATATGTGTTTAGGCAGATATACGTGCAAAATATTTTTTTAAAGTTTATATTGTTGTGGAGTGGCTAAGGAACACGGCACAATCATCTTTCACATTTTTAATGCATTTATCATATTAGTTAATGTCCTTAGACAATAGCTATGTTGATAATAATGTAGTAAGACAATACTTGCTATTTTTCAAAATGTGCCAAATTATCAAATATTTACATTTGAATAAAGTATTAAGAAGAACATATTTTTGTGCATATAAATAAAAGAAATATATAGATTTAATCACATTTTCAATCAGTTCCATTTGGGATATTTTGTAAATAAGGAATTGGTATTATCTTGATCCTATGGGTGGGCTAAGTACCTGTTTACCACCAAGCTTACATTTTTCAAAGTGAGGGCTCATAAGCCAAACAAGAGCGTTCACTGTGGTTTCTAGAATTTGTTGATACAAGGTCCCTTAACATAGGCTCTTTTGGTAGCTGTGCACCAGCCACACCAGAGGCAGGCTAAAACATTCGGATGCCAGCTCCAGTACAATCACAGTTTCAGGTTGACCTAAGCTTCAGTAACCAAGATAGTTTTAGATGGGCCTAATGTTGCTTAATTAACAAATGCTACGATTAGAAAGGGAAGTGTGAAAAAGGAACTATCAGCCTGATTCATCAACTGGCCGTTTTGCGAGCCCCTAATAGCGAATCATAGCGATTCGCTATTAAGGACTCGCAAAACGGTAATCATGTAGGAATCGCATAATAAAATGCGATTCCTACTGATTCCTTATTTGCGATTAGCAAATTGCTAATCGCAAATAAGGAATAACTCGCCATTCATTCCTATGGGCCAAAAGGCCCATAGGAATGAATGGGGAGTATTCCTTATTTGCGATTAGCAATTAGCTAATCGCAAATAAGATTGCGATTTGAAGGGTGCCAGGGGTGTCCGAAGGACACCCTGAAGCACCCCTCAAATGAAATTTCACACAGGTGTTGCACACACACATGTCCAAAGGACATGTGTGTGTGTAACATGCAACTCAGAAAAATGCATTTAAATGCATTTTTCTGAGTTTTCGCAATTTACCACGAGGTCTGACCTCGCGGTAAATTGCGCCTAGAAATTGCGAAATCGCAAATTTAAATTGGATGTTGAATTGCATTTAAGGAATCTCTAATAGAGATTCCTTAAATGTAATTCCTCGCACATTTGCGACATCGCAATTAGCGATTTTTGCATTTGGGATGCTGAATCCCAAATGCAAAAATCGCTCTCGCAAAGGGCCGGATTCTCAGAATCCGGCCCCTTGCGAGCGCAATTTCGGTTCATGAATCGGGCGGATAGATTGGTAGGCATTTTCTAGGCTTTAGTGTGCACCTTGATCAAGCAGCATCGCCATCAGAAACCTTTACAAGACCTAGCACGATTTAAATATTATTACAACAAACAGAAGTTCTATATTTGTTTGTATTCTGCAGCCGTTACACGACGTAAGAAAACGGATCCAGAAATTGAAGTCGACTAAGACTAAAGAACAGCCACAGGCCAGACACACCTCTAGCGAAGTACAAACACCACACCATCTTGGTGGCATCCCCATTCTCAAAACTCATAGTCGATGCAAACTCCCCTACACTTTGTTGCATTCTGCTCGGAGCAGCGAGAGTGAGAGTTCTCATGGTCTGGGACTACCGGCCACCTCCCTCCTTACTACACAAATTGCATTACTTAATTCAGCAAGTCAAACATGGGTCTTTGGAAGGCAGGGGTCAAGGGACCCCTGGCCGTATTTATTAAAATATGAAAATAAAATGAAAATTTTAATAAAATAAACATTTGTTGACAATTATTGAATGCACATTTCAGAACATTAGATTACATCCATTTTGACATTGTAAGATGGGCTAACCTTAACAAATATCTAGTACAGCGTGTTTCCTAACCAAATCTAAACATCCTGAAAATTAAGCATTCTAATAATTAAGTCGGACGGCAAGGTCGCTAACCGGTGTCAGATCCTTTACAGCTACGCTCTCACGTTCGAGATGCGCATGCGCAACCCAGGGCACGTTTCACCCCGTGCGCTCTGAACTCCATTAAACCATAACAGGAGGGCCCACACTTGCGCACCTTGATGACGTCATAGTGTCTGTGAGGGGTGGCTACCAGCCTGAGGAAAGCGTGGACTCCCTCCCCCGCACCCTTCTAAGTAATGGATATCATATCCTGCCCCTGAAGTTCTGGGAGAGACCAATCCCTCCCGATGGGCGGCCCTTTCGTGAATGGGCCCGCCCCCCCCGCTGTGCTCCCCGTCCGTTTTCGGATCACGCTCCAGACCGCCGATTTCCCGTAGGTGAGAGTGCCAACCTGCAGAAAGACAAAGAGAAAAGCAAATTACGGGCCACTATTGGCCCACGGCTCTCTCTGCGCCTCTTCATTTCACCGAGATGCTTGTTCACGCACGGCTCCCTCTGCGCCTCCTCATTTCGCCGAGATGCTTGTTCACGCCGGCTTCTTTGCTTATAGCACCGCCGGGACTCGCGACACCTGCAGAGGAAAATAGAAATTAAAGAGCCCCACGGTGGGGCGAGGAGCGAGCCCGGGGAGCGCGGGCACAAAGAGGCCGCTTCCCGCGCTCCCCAGGCTCTTAACCCCTTCATGGTCGCGGACCCGCCCCCCCGGCCCGGAAGCACACAACTACTTCCGGGGCAAGGGGGCGGGACAAGCCACCACGAAGGGGCCGGGATATGGGAGGGGCCGGGCCCCGCCATGCCTGCGTGGGGGCCGATTGGCCCCCCCTTTTCTTTCTCCGTGGGGCGTAAGAGCTTTGCAAGAACCGCGAAAAATCATTGCTGAACATGGTGACTCTGGCAGCGCGGCTGAGCCCCAATCATCTGCACAACCGCAGTAAAACATTTCCAACACGGCAGGAGCCGCACAAAATTGTCAGCGCGGTAGGAGCCGCGAGCACCGCTGCTGGAGCTGCATGGGGATTCATCGCTGACTTCGGGGGAAAGCTGTGGGATTCTTTCAGCGCGGCAGGTGGGGTGCAACTATCTGCAGAAGCAGCAAAAAATTGTCAACGCAACAGGAGCCGCAAGAAACTACAGACGCGACAAGATACTTTTTAGCACAGCAGGGGCTGCAATTTACTTGCCTAAACACGGAATTCCTCCTTACACGGCGAGACACTTCCAATACGACAAGCGAAGTTTCCAGTTGCCTTGTTTTCCCAGTAGCTGAGCTCGAGCTTGAAAGCAGGACACAGGACGCCGAGCTGTGGCTCTCAGCTGGTTCTCAACTGCGGTTTGCGGGTCCTCGCTCCCTGCCCCGGCTGATTTCCATACTGCCGTCGAGCCTAGCGGGCAGCATGCAACCAAGACCAGCTGAGTCTTACCTAGAGTCTCAACCCGCAGCCCCTGGGGCTCGCTGCACTCACGGCGTGAGTGGCAGCCAGTGACAGTGATCGGTGAGTTGACTCCAACAGGCACTATTACAAAGGTATTTGCTTCCCTAGTAATAGAGGATTCAGGATTGACGCCGCAATTTCCAATTTGACTTCAGCACATCTAAGTACATTACTGTTCCCTCTGATTGCAGCTGATTGCTGCTGTCGTCAGCTGCCGTCAGCAAACATAATTGGCAAAATTTTAAAATAAATATCAAAGCTGAAGTTATAATCGCTCTAGCACCAGCTGGATTGTGGGAGCTGTAGGCAGGAAGTTCCCCATTGACTGGGACCCCTAAAAACACTTTTTGTCAGCTATATAGTGTCAGTGACATATTCATGGACATGTATCAAAGCATTTTGCGATCGCAAATGGTGCAAATCGCAAAAATCGTCCATTTGCGATCGCAAAATTAGCTTCTACGATGCATCAAGGGTCAAGGCCCTCGCAATTTGAGAATTCGCAATTAATTGTGAGTTCTCAAATTGCGATTGCATTTAAGGAATCGCATTTTGCGATTCCTTAAATGCAATGCATTAAAGCTAAAAAAATATGCGATTTCGCAAATAGAGGAAGCAAATTACCATGAAGTTGAACTTCATGGTAATTTGCAAAAACTTTAAAAAATGCACTTTTGTGCATTTTTCAAAGTTCCATGTTGCACACACACATGCCCTTAGGTCATGTGTGTGCGAAGTAGTGTGGCTCACTGGTTAGAGGCGGCAGACCCGAGAGCAGAGGACGGCCCGGGACCAGGGTTCGATTCCCGGCGCGGCAGGTTTCTGGACCAGGGTCAGCGGACTCGATAATTCTCTCGCCTCGGTGCCCACTCTGATCAGCGATCACACTCGGCAACTCTGGGCATTAGCTTGCCTCATCTTCACTAACGGCCCCACCAGACCGCCGGGGATGCCTGGTCTCACCCTGGAGATACCCATTAAAGGGACCATCTCTCAGGGAAGCCAGGAAGGGTTTCGCAGCGGTCGAAGCGCCTTGGGACCCTCCGGGTAAGTAGTGCGCTATATAAATGCCTATACATACATACATATGTGCACAGATCAATTTCAGGGGTGCAACAGGGTGTCCTTTTGACACCCTGGCACCCTTGAAATTGCATCCTCAATTTGAAAATTCTCTAATTGAGAATCGCAAATTGAGAATGTCTTCCCATTCATTCCTATAGGCCTCTAGGCCCATAGGAATGAATAGGGAGGTATTCCTTAATTTCGATTCGCAATTTGCAAGTCACAATTAAGGAATGTTTAGAAATCGCTATTTTTGTAAGCGATTTCTACATGCATAGGCTTTTGCGATTCCTTAATTGCGATTCCTTAAAAATCGCAATTATGGAATCGCAAAAGCCAACATTGATGCATGTGCCTGTTTGTGTGCCATCGCCCTATCATCACTGCTGGCTATAACTAACCCAAAATTTAAATTTGAATTTAAATTTTAAATCCATAACCTGAACTCAAGCACCATAGCTGGTTTGAACTCTGGGTTTTTAGCCCTTGGATTTCAGAGATTAATCCCTACTAACTGCTGCTTAGCACCAACCTCAAAAAGGCGCAAAGAAGAAGGAGCACACGAGAACAACAGATCAAAAAAAAAATGCGAACAAGAAATTCTGCGCAGTTGCAAAATTTCCCTCGCCCGCATAAGACTGACAAACGGCAGAAGGCAAAAATGTTATATCCCAAAGAAGGAAGACGAGGGAATCAGACCCAGTCTCAACCTGAGGCAAAATCGGAGGGGCATGAAGAGCCCGAGACGACCACATTGGACAGGTCTGGTAACATTTTGACACATCCATCAAAAAAAACTCATGAGTCTCATAAGAGAGCACAACAAGGACATGTCTTGACTTTAGTCAATCGGAATAATTGTGATATCAGAGACACTGGCCACATAAGAGATTATTTTAAGCAGCCTACTAAAGAAGCCACAATGTTCACCCAAGAAATCCCCCTCAAGAATTTTGAGAGTTCAAAATTCGGTATCCAACTTGAAGAATCACGGGCAATCACACCTCCTGCTGTTGAACTCTATCCAAAAATTATAATTCAAGGGAGACTTTCAGCCCCAGTAAAAACAACTCCTCCCCTTCCTCAAAGAGCATCTTAAGAAAATCATCAGGATAACCTGCAAAACAACAACCTAACTCTGAGCGAGCCTAGATCGCCTGATAGTACCCCTGACAAATTGCAGCTAGTCCGGGCCAACCAAGAACAAGCCGAACCGATCGTGGACCCGTAAAAGGACAAAACCCCCGTCACCACTCACGACCCCGTGCAGATTATACTAGAGTACCCAATCTAGATTTCGTCTACCAGCTCAGCGAGCTTTACATGCCAGCACATAAGCCTATTGGGATTGTCACCTATTGAGGTAAATATAACAGAACCTAATGGCACATGTCAGCCGGGCATCCAAATGCTCAAGTTTGACTTTCCAGCAAATGTCAAATAACTATCCGAAAGACCCTTACCAGACTTGTGCTAGGGACTATCAATTTAATAATTCTCTAACTTCCATAAATAACATTAGAGCTGACCAAGATGATTTCAATCCACAGCTGAATTCACAACAAAATTTAAATGAAATTAATAAAAGAAAGCAAACGTCAACCACCATTAGCTTTATAAATTCAAACCTAACTCCCCAACACTGTCAAAATAAGACCAGTGACTCTCTAAATTGTGAATTCCGGCTCAGGGAGCCATATTATACTCCCGCCACAAACAATGTTGAGATGCTCCTCTCTGATACCAACCAAGTCTTGAATTCAATGGCGAGCACTGCCCATATGCACGCAGATAAACTGGATTCCCAACTAAGGGGGTCATTAGAATGGCGGAAAGACTTTGCCAGCCCGCCATCCTCCGGGACAGCCCGCCATAATGGCGAAGTCCTGTGGTGAGGATTAGGATGCGCCCACCACAGTGGCGGGCGCATCCCTCATTTTTAACATTGTGGCGGTCGGTCCTCTCAGCACCTCCCGCCACAATGATAAAAATGCATGTATGCATTTGCATACACAAAGCGGCAGGCACCGCGCGGTGCCTGCCGCTTTGTGTATGCAAATGCTGGGGGGTACCACAGGTACCCCTCGTGTGCACCCACCACCTTGCCTTCACTCCGGGCGCGCCCAGGGGGCCCCCGTAGTGAAGACCGCATGCCTTTCAGTGGCAGCATTGCCGCCACGGAAAGGCATGAGATTGGGCCCAATGTAATATGGTTGGCGGTGTCAAAGTGACACTGCCACCATATTAAACCTTTACCGCCGGGGGCGTGGCCAAGATGGCGGGGTGAGCGGACGCTTCTTCCCGCAGCTCCTCCGGCCCGGCTAGGCTCGAGCCCTTTTTCTTCAGCTTCTCTCCCCCCGCTGACGCTCAGCGGCTGAGAGGAGTGTGGCGGAGAACCTGGAGCACGCATTGATGCTACTTTGGCCCTGATTGCTCCGGTGGAAGCACCTCAAAAGACCGATCGCTGATCGCGAGGCGACGGAGCGCCCGGGAGGCGGAGCAGATCGGAGTGCTGTCCAGATGCCTCGGCTGGGCCTGGTGCTGAAGGTTAGCGACCTGGTGTGGAGACCGTCCCGGCGCTCGACGGAGATCGGAGGGAAGCTATCGGCTGTGTGGCCCACTACACGGGGACCTCCCGAGTGCGGGCCGTGGTGCTTGGACTTGAGGAGGTGGCCTCCCCCATGGCGAGGACCCTGGTCCCGGGGTTGGAGGACGATCAATTTGAGATCGGAGCCAGATTTACCACCTCTTCTAAATAACCGGATGGCCCCGGTTGAAGAACTCTCCCGATTGCCTGGCTTCTGGAGTGGCCCCGGTGGCATCGCCGGGCTCGGACGATTTGCTTGACCCCACCCAGCCGCCATTTTGTCTCCGAGGGGACAGTGTCGTAGGCCTCCTTCGGAGTCGCTTGGAAGCAGTTTCCTGTACCCTCTACCTCTGTACAGCTGTCCACCTTCGGCGGAGCGCACTGGCCGGGGTTCCCCCGGTGCAGATCCCAGCTGCTATCTTGGTCGGACACCCGCGGCTTGCGGTGACTGGACTGACCCGCCATTTTGTCGTCTGTGGCGCAGGTCCCCTGTCTCGCCGAGAGCTCCTCATAGCGGGTCCTTGCTGGTTGTTGGACATTCCCCGGAGTGGTCGGGCCCGTGCCCATTCTTCAGTTGAGAGCGCCCAGGATGTCTGGAAGAGGTGGTTCGAGGAAGGGGGACCGCACCCTGCCGGACATGCTTAGCAGGGCCCAGCAACAGCGGGACAGGGCCCAGCCGTCGCCGGGGTCTTCCCGGGCCACAGCGGACGCGACCGGGGGAGAACCCCCTGTCACGAGATCTTTCATGGAAGAGCTGTTCAGCTCCCTTAAGGAGGACTTCCAGACGCTGAAGCGGGAGGTGGCCAGTGAAGTCCGCGAGGTCCGCAGAGAGGTGGAGGGCCTCGGTGAACGGATTGAGACAGTGGAGACGGCGGCCCAACGCCGGGACGACGAGATTGTCCACTTACAGCAGGACGTTCTCCGTCTCCGGGAGCAATGTGTTGAACTCCAGGCCCACTTCGAGGACCTAGAGAACAGGTCGAGGAGAAATAACATTCGGGTACAGGGTGTACCGTCTGCGGACGAAGGGGCTGACCTGGTGGGCTATTTGCAGGACTTGTTCCGGGAGATCCTGGGGGAGGGCGCGGACTTTCCTATCCGCATTGATAGAGCCCACAGAGTTGGCCGACAGCGCCAGTCGTCGGCGCCCCCGCCGGACATCTTAGCTTTCCTGCCTGATTTCCCTCTGAAAGGAGCGCATCATGTCCGAAGCCCGTAAGAAACAACCACTGACTTTCCGAGAGAGGCCTGTAGCGCTCTACCAGGATCTGTCCGCCATCACGCTGCAGAAGGGCAGGTCCTTCAAGATTGCTACCGACTTCCTGCGCGACCATGAGACGCCGTACTCCTGGGGGCATCCCTTCCGCTTGATTTTTCATTGGAACGGGGTGCTTCATCAGCTGTGCTCCTTGCAAGACATCTGCGGTGTCCTGGGGCTCACGGCTACGGAGGAGGATGGAGCAACGCCGACCTGGAGGCGCTCAGAGAGAGGGGGCCGACGGAGATCAGCGAGAAGACGATCGACAGCGAGCGCTGGGCGTCCTGATTCGCCTACCATCAGGGCGGACATGGCCAGTGCCTTGAGAGAAGCGGCCAGGGACTCGGCCGCCTCCAACGGTGTGGCCTTGACGGCCTAGATTCACTCCGGGGGGAGATGGACACAGCTTCTTCGATGCCAGGTTTGGGGCTGTATGGGGTCGGGGGGAGCGGGGGGAAGCGAGTGGCCGGACGTCCACTTTCACTACTTACTACAGACTTGTCCGTTTTGGGACTTGACTGAGACAATGGGTTGTTCGAGTTGGCATTTGACTGGTTGCCATTGGTTTGTTTGGGGTGGGGTTGGGTGTTGTTCTAGAGTTGGGAAAGACCCGTCCGATGTTGCCTGTGTCCACGCTTGGCTTACTTTGGCCTGTCCCGCGCTGCTGCCCCGCGCCCCCCCCCCTCTGGTCCCCTGCCCGCAGCATAGCGTTCCTGGTCCCTGGGAGACATGTCGTCCCTGAAGGTGGCGACCCTTAATGTTAAGGGCCTGAATAATCCTGTTAAGCGCAGGGCGATTTTGTCTCTGCTAGAGGGGACGCAGGCTGACATCTGCCTCTTGCAGGAGACCCACTTATTGTCCCGTGATTGCCATAGATTGCGCTCTGCTAAGTTTCCCACCCAGTTTTTCTCCTCTGCGGCGACCAAAACCGCGGGGGTGGCCATTCTCATAGCGAGCTCCTTCAGGGGGGAGGTGCTGTATAAATATGCTGAACAGAAGGGGAGGCTTCTGGCATACCGCCTCCGCCTGGGGGGCATATAGTTTACTATTGGTTCCGTCTATAGCCCGAATGACCACCAGGAACGCTTCTTGGACTCAGTACTAGTGGATGTCACTGCCTCCCCCGATCGGCATGTTATTCTAGGGGGTGACCTTAATATCGTCTTTGATTCAACATTGGATAGGTCGGCGCAGCGGTTCCCGCAGACTGGGGAACTTTCCCAGGCCGCGAAGGCCCGGATCGCGGACATGGATCTACACGACCTTTGGCGTCCAATGCACCCTACAGATAGGGACTACTCCTATTATTCGCATGCGCACCGAACCTACGCGCGGTTGGACTATCTCTTGGTTAGTGGGCCGATGCGCACCGCTGCCACGGCAGCGGACGTTGGGGTCCTGACTTTGTCTGATCATGCGCCGGTTATTGGTGCGTTTGCGTGGCCGGCGACCTCCCCCTCTCGGGGGGTGTGGCGCCTTAGGGACACCCTTCTGCACAAGAAAACAGTGGTGAAACATATTGAGGAGGTCATGCGGGACTATCAGACACATAATAGTAATTCAGACACTTCACTAGCGACACAGTGGACTGCATTGAAGGCGGTTCTTAGGGGGGAATTTATCTCCATCTCCTCGGCGGAAAACAGAGAGCGGCAACGGAAGAGGGATGAGCTGACTACCCAAGTTCGGGAACTCGAGCAGGTCCACCGCCGCACGGGAGCTCCGAGGGTTTGGAGTCAGTTGAAGGCGGCAAGGAAGCTCCTGTCGGCGCTGGACCTAGACAGGGCGGAATACGCAGCGTTACGTCTGAAGCATGCCTTTTATACAGGGGGAGACAGGTGTGGCAAGCTCCTGGCGCATAGGCTCCGAGTTGCGCAACAGCGTAACGTAGTGAAGGAACTCTTGGGTACAGATGGGGTGGCCATTTCCGGGGATGCGGAGGTGGCGGAAACCTTCTGCAGTTTCTACGAGGCGCTGTACGCCGGGGAGCCCTCCTCACCGTGGGAAACCGCAGAATATCTAGAGTCTGTGCCCCTTCCGGCGCTGGACCCCGCTCAGGCGGAATATCTTGAGCATGATATCCAAGTTGAGGAGGTGATTTCCGCTATAGCTAGACTTAAGCACGGGAAGGCCCCGGGCCCGGATGGTTACACGTCCCTGTTTTATCAAACTTTTGGCCCGGTTGTGGCCCCTGTCCTCGCTCGGCTATTTAACTCCTTCTCCGACCCGGGAGCCATCCCGCCGGATCTCCTACGTGCGACGGTCTCGGTGATTCCGAAGCCCGGGAAGGACCGGGCCTTATGTGGCTCGTATAGGCCCATCTCGCTCCTAAATGTCGACCTCAAGCTGTATACGGGGATTCTAGCGTCCAGGCTAGCCCTGCACCTCCCCGGTCTGGTTGAGGCAGACCAGGCTGGCTTTGTACCCGGCAGGCAAACTGTCGACAACACCAAGCGAGTGACGCACATTTTGGAGAAGGCTTCGCGGATCCCGGGAGAGCGGATGTTGCTGGTAGTGGACGCTGAGAAGGCCTTCGATAGGGTTCATTGGCCGTATCTCGAGCTGGTTCTCAGGAAACAGGGAATCGGTGATAAATTCCGCTCGATGGTTTTCAACTGCTATAAGTACCCTTCGGCGTCGGTGCGAGTCAATGGGTGCAGCTCCCGTAGTTTTGCAATCGAGCGCGGCACGAGGCAGGGGTGCCCCCTCTCTCCGCTCCTCTTTGCTCTCTACATGGAGCCATTCGCCCAAAGGATCCGCCACAACCCGGATGCCATCGGGATCAGGATGGGACAGTACGTCCACACGGTCAGCCTCTATGCGGACGATGTCCTGCTGACCCTGGATCACCCCAGGAGGTCCCTACCCGCCTGCATCCACGAGTTGGATGCCTTTTCGCGTGTGGCCGGCTTCAAAATGAACATGAGCAAGTCTGTGGCTTTAGATGTGTCCTTGGCTACGGACACTAGGCGGGACCTTCAGCGGCTCTTCCCCATGCAGTGGCCATCGTCCCTAGTACCATACTTAGGGATTCTGCTGGCGCCAACGTTGCCCGCGATGGTGACGGCCAATTACGCTTCTCTCAGTAAAAAGATCAGGGAGGAGCTTGGCCGCTGGAGTAAGGGCCTGTTATCCTGGCTTGGCAGGATCGCGGCGGTCAAGATGACAGTACTGCCCCAGGTCCTATATCTTTTTCGAGCCTTACCTCTCCAGCCTCCAGTGGGCTGGATCAGACAAACGCAGGCTGACATCTCACGTTTTGTCTGGCGGGGTCGCAAACCCCGGATGAAGAGGGTTCTCTCTACACTTGCCCCGGAAGCGGGGGGCTTGGGCATTCCGGACCTCCGTAAATACTTTCAGGCGGCACAGCTACGATACCTTGTGGAATGGAGCAGGTGGGAATCCGATAAGCACTGGCTTTTTCAGGATCAAGCGGTTGCGGGGCGCACCCTCCAGGAGGTCCCATTCTTGCGCCGCGCTCACCGCCCCCCCAACCTTTACGCTTCCTTCGTTACGAGGGTTCCCCTGAGGGTGTGGGACGCGGTTTGCGAGGTCCGGGACCTCACCACGTTCCCTTCGCCATTCACGCCCATTGTGGATAATCCTGACTTCTCCCCGGGGATGGAGCCGGGCGCTTTCTCCCATTGGAGGACGGCGGGCTGTCGGGCGCTCTTTCAGATCTATGGGCCAGAGGGAGTGGTTCCCTTTCAGCAGCTTCAGCAGGAATTCGGCCTGACGGAGTTGGACAGACTACGTTACATGCAGGTCCGACACTGGGCCCTCCAGCCCCAGGTGCGGGACGCCGCTGACCGTCAGATAACAACGTACGAGCGGTGGCTATTGACCCGAGCTTCTGATGCTAAATTGATCACTAATCTTTATAAGCTCTTACAGCCTCCTCCGTTTCACCATTATAACCCGGGGAGGGAACGATGGCACAGGGAACTGGGCAGGACACTTAGCCACAAAGAGTGGGACCAGATTGCACACCGGGCGAGACACTCTGCGTACCATACTGGCCTCACCGAAACATTCACCAAGGTGTCCACGTACTGGTACTACACCCCAGAGAGACTGCATGAGATGAATAGGCACATTGATAAGGGGTGTTGGAGAGGTTGCGGGCAGGTGGGGACCCTTTCACATATTCTTTGGGATTGTCCCTTGTTGGCCGCCTATTGGAAGGATGTTCTTGATGAGGTGGACAAGCACTTTGAAATTGAGCTGCCGCGCTTTCCGGCGTATGTATTGCTGGGCCTTCCTAATGGCCTAATGTACCCACTGAAGTCCCGCAGGGGCAGGCAAATCGCGATCGCGCTGGGGTCTGCGGTTCAGAACATCCTCATCCACTGGCGCACTACCACAATCCCCTCCATCACGGGTTGGCTACACAGACTCTGGCACGTGCTGGGAATGGAAAAACTGTCGCTCGTGGTGGCGGGGGAGATAGATCAATTTGATGAGCTGTGGCAACCCTTCCGTGCGCTGTTAACTACCGAATTTAGGGAACTCACCTGCCCGAGATACCTCAGGCTTCTGAGGCTGACACCACCAGTGATTCCGGCAGACTAGGAAGGGTGGGGGCTGGTTTTTGGAGGGGGGGATGCGGTTGGGGGGCAGGTAGTATTGATGGTGGCCCATTGGACGGGGGTGTTGGGGGGAGTTGGGGAATTTCTTTTGGGGAGGGGGTTCTAGGGGGGGAGGGCGGGGCTTCTTTGTGTCAATTTCATTAATTTCTTTGATCGGAATTGGGGTGTTGGATATGCGCAGAGTGGAGAAATGGCTTGTATTTCATCTTTCATGCTTCCCCTCCTGCTTAGAGAACTGTTCCGCGATCGCACTCATGATATCATGATTATTTCTTTATTGTACTGTATGTGACCCTAACCTCCTATCCCCTCTCCCCGTGTTCTTTTGTCTTAATAAAAATGCTTTAAACCTAAACCTTTACCGCCCCGGCCGCAAGGCGACTGGGGCGGAAAAGCGGCGGACGGTCTTTCCGTCCGCCGCGCCCCCCCCGCCATCCTAATAAGGTGGGGGGAATTTAGGTGCGGATGGCTGGCGGATTGCCCCCGCCAGGCTGGCAGTGGCAACCCCCAGCCTTGCGGGGGCAATCCGCCCGCCATCCTAATGGGCCCCTAAATATCTTGCAGCTAATAGCTGGTTTAATAACCAAAATTGATACCAAATTTGACCTACTAAACTCACTGGTATGCAGAGCCCAAAATAATTTTGTGTCAAGTCAAAGTAACAGCGGGTGTAGCTGTAACCCGATATTAAAAGAAATTAGAAACCCTACCAGAAGTTATGTCTACATTAATAGAGGGCCTGAAGAAAGAGGCATGTAGACGTAAGCCGAACTCTTCTTCTCCTAATCCCCTGTTGAACTAACACCTCCACTGGTCAGTGCCAAGAAAACAACAATATCACAGTACAGATGCCTCAGGGGACAAAGAGATCAATCCAAAAGCAAGAACTCAGTCCCATGTCAATGGCTCCCCTGATCACATAGATCAGCGGACTACTTCCATACAAGACCAGCAGATTAAACGCCTGAAATTTGTTGGCAAACAAGACTCCGAATCCATCCTAAACAAAAAATGCACAACAAATGGCACTGATAACTTTAATCAAGAAGATTCCATTCAAATAACTTTCTCTCAACCTAATACTGTAAAAGGAGCTAATAACCTGCCCCACTTTATCCCACCATTGAAGATGACAACTGCACCCCCGGCGGAAGAACATCATTTATCCAAGAAAAACAAGAAGAGATTAAAGAAATAAAGCAACGCTAGGAAAAAGAACAGAGTGCTTCTACGCTGGCTCAGACCTGATGTCACTGACTCGAAATCCAACATAGTCTCAGCACCAAGCAAAAACTCTGATGGAGGAAGAACTCTAGATACTATCCTTTCGCCACAAATAAACGCTGTACAAAATATGAGCCAATGTAAGCCGGAACCTGCCCAAGGTATTGTGGTCAGCCCAAAGGAGAAAACTGGGAATTGTATGGAAAGACAAGAACCCAATCCATATTATGGAGAATCTAAAAATATCCCGGATAATCCCGCAAACCCACCATGTGATCGATCTCCTACTCGACATGGAGTGAGAAAGCCCACAGGTCAGGATGCCCCCCATGAATCCACAAGCCAAAGTGATTTAAAATACTCATGTGAAATAGAGATAGAGGGCCAAAGCATAAGGAAATCCACGGAGAAGATAGCTACACAAGTTAACCTTATAGATGGCTACGAAATGAAACAAAATGAAATGACTCCGAACCCCTGTGAAGCAGTGGACCAGAGGCAGGACTTCCATCAAGGGAACATAAATGAGAAATCTGTTAAGTATGAGGTCAACCCGCACTGCCTTAAAGTGAACAAACCAGAATGTCTGAACCACCCTCTTAAGACCAAGGTGCCCAAAAATGACTCAGAAACAAAATTCTCACACCAAAATAATACTGTGTCAGTTGATGCTGGAACAACTCAATCATCACAAGAAGGTAAACAGCTAACACTGTACCCAGAGTATCTATCCCAAGGAAAATGGGATATCCTCAATAGAGGAAATTTTCTAAATCTATTTTCGCACCTCCCAGGACTAGAAAATATAAAAACAACAGACATTGAAAGTGTTGCTTTTATTCCCCCCGAACAGGGCCAAATTAACGAGACCACGGTAGTAACCTTTCACAGTAAAGACATAGCCGCAGCCCTACTGTTGAATAAAGATCGTTTGAACGACTGGGGCAATCACACTAGTCTTGTGACTAAAGCTAAATATCCCATCGTCTTAAAGGATAGAGTCCTAAATGTCTTAAAGGACTATAACATCCCAACCCAGTGATACAACCAGCCAGCTGCCTACTTCAGTCTTGCGTGGACATAAAACTATTGAAGAAATCGCCCCCACCTCAGTATCTGTTCAAGGAATAACCGAGGGCTAACAAACGAAAAAGCGGAAAGAGTAATGACCTCCCTTTTAAGAAATGATGATATTATTGCCCTGCAAGAAACATTGGTCCTTGCAAAGTATCACCTGGGAGGATTACACTATCTAAGAATCTCGTGCAATTGCATCTCAAGTAGGTGGTCATGTGTTGGGAGGCATAATAATTGCTTTTAATAACAACCTAGCCCTTAAGGTCTACATGATTTATGAAGGGAAAGGCGACTACATTTTCATTATTATTTAGACACAACCGTTGTAAAAAGCTGACACTAAACAACATACTATTATCCTTGGCTGTATCTATCTACATCCCTCTAAAACCAAGCGAGAGATAACCTTGAACAAAATTCTTCCCATCATGAAAGATCTCTTTGATCACTTCCCGAATGATATGTGGCCAATAATGTGAGACTTTAATGCCAACTTAATGGCGAAAAGCCTGGACCCCTCCCTTCTAATTTCACTGGATAACCAAATATGGGCAATCCCAGATATAAAATCGCAGTACCAATGGAAGAACAATCAAGGGACAAAGGTGGCCACGAGCTTAAACCAACTAGAGCTCTGTATCCTAACCGGCAGATTGAAGTCAGACTAGCCCGCTGCTTTTACCCATGTATCTCCCTTTAGAATGGCTACTTTGGACTACATAAGGATCTCGGTCCCCCACTTCCAATTTATCCAGGAATTTGTGGTAACCCCCTCATTGGAAAGTGATCATGCCCTCTTAACATGCAAAGTTCTATCAAATCATAAGTTACAGCCAAAAATCTACCTGATTGGCAAAGACTCAACATTAAAGCCAATTAGAAAATTGCACTGGACACTGAACCAATAAGAGGCAATTGAAGAGAAGATGGTCAACTTTTTGGAAAACTTGAATGAAGAGCCTAGCAGCCGGCTAACACCACCACTGTGGGAACAGGTAGTGGAGGACCTTAAAAAAAATCTAACTGTTAAGAGTGTTTAAAACTCAAACAACTATCCTTCATCTTTACCCCACCTCAGTGACCTCAAGTACACCATGCTGAGTATTAAACATAAATTAAATACCTTATTGAGTAAAAGCACACATACTAGCTTGGATTACAAATCCTTTACGAAAGAAGATTTTGACCACCCGTAAAGAGTATAGGAAATTAAGGTTAAAAGAAAAAAGAATAAAAGAAGAACAGCGCTGGACTCAAAGGCTGCTAGACCAGGCCAACCATTCACCGTAATGAATGTCTCCCCCAATGAATGGGAGACCTACATTGAAACTCTTTACTTCGAACTCGACAAATATAATTGGTGCAATCATCTTAGCTCCATCCCTCTCAATTCCCTCCCTGGAATGTCACTGATTACGAAGATTACTTCAAGTCAAGTTGCCCTCATTATAAAAACAAATGCGTCCAGGAGGGGCCCTAGGCCCAAATAGGTTACCATCAAAGATATACAAAGCCTCGACTCACAAGTGGGCAACGCTCCTGGCCCCCCTATTTGAGACATGTAGAATGGGTGGTCCTATCCCTGATTCTTGGCGAGGTTCTCTCCTTGTCCCTATCCACAAAAAAAGTCAGCAATCTAATCCTGATAACTACCGGATGATTGCACTCCTCGATGTTGATGGAAAGGCCTACACAAACGTCTTATTACAAAACTAACAAGTTGGCGGAAGACCATAAATTAATACCTTTCACGCAAACTGGCTTTCAAAAGGGCTGCCACATTGAGGACAATCTGATTTGCTTAGCTCACATGATTGAGGCTAAACTTCCAACAAAGGGAAAATCGTTGTTCCTGGGATTTATTGATTTCCAAAAGGCATTTGACAACGTTGTCCGCCCCAGGCTCTCGGAGAAACTGCTTAAATATGGCATTCCGCCGACTCTGTTGAACGCTCTCATCACCCTGTACTCTGATACTTGGGTCAAAATAAAAGTCTCTACTGGTTGGTCTACAACCAATAAAATCATGACCAACAAAGCCTAAAGCCGGGATGTATTTTGGCCCCTTTACTTTTTAATTTGTACCTTGCAGATTTACAGGAGTGGCTGGCCCTCTCTCATGCTTTCCCACCAAGAATCGCATCTGTTAAAATCCAGTCAATGCAATACTCAGATGATACGATTCTACTCGACCAAACACAGGTGGGCCTCCAACGCCTTTTTGATTCCTTGGCAACATATTGTGAAACCAATTTGCTGAAGATTAATATCTCTAAAACCAAGATGATGATAGTCTCTAGAAGCCAAGCGAGACAACGCCCCTGGTACATTCCTGGAAAATCTATTGAGGTAGTCACCACTTACAAATATCTTGGAGTCTGGATAGACCACAGAAGGAGCTCGGGTCTGCAAATCGCGGCAATGCATAGTGTGGCCCGTAGCCTTGAGGGAGCCTTCCTACGAACTAAGGAAGCTCTCCATTCTCCTGACTTCACCCCATTAATTAGAGTGATAGATGCCAAATTACTATCTACAATAGCCTTCGGCGCCACTACTTTTAAAGATAAAATGTTCACCTGGCTGGAAAGACTGCAATCAGCCTGTTTTTGTAGGGTGTTTCACCTACCCAATTCGACCTCTCATGCCCAAATCCGCTTGGAGTTCAGCTTGTTCTCCCAACATTGGACCATGAAAGCACGATTTGTTGCCTACTGTGCAAAAACAAAAGTGGCCCAAGCCTCCATATTTAACAGTTGCGTCTGGTCATTGGTAAATAACCCCAGCACTTCTTGGAATACATTTTTAACATTCTGCTTGGACGCTTTAGAAGCCCACGATCTATGGGCGAGATCACTACCCATTGGGGCTGCTGCCAAAGCCCTGACCAAACAGGCAAAATACTGTCTATGGAACAGGATGCAATATCTGTGAAAAAACCATCACATGGCAGATGGGCGTCAAAACTCTACGATCTTAAAACCCTACAACACTACCTGTCATCCTCCATAAAGCCATTAGTGAAACACCAGTTAATGGGCTAATCCCCCTTGTGGGGTAAAATTATGGAAGGAGGTACAAGGCAGACATGTCCTCCCAGTGCCGCTATTGCAACAATGGGGAAGAACATTTAACACACGTCCTGTGTATCTGCAGCACTCTACTCCCCCTTCGAACGTATTGGTTGCGCCCCATTTGGAGAATTATTTATGTGCGGACCTGCCACGAAGCATTAGAGGAGTGTATGAAGGGGGAATCAGCTCAAGTGGCTGCCCGTTTCGTAAAATTTATGACTAAGATTAATTCAATGCTACCGGCAGATACCCCTCATGAACCCTTGCTGTGTGATATATCAACATGCGTTCTCTTTCTCTTTTAAATTGACAGCTGAATTTTTTTTATCTTCCTTTTTGTACGAATTGCAATGATGTTAATTAATTGTGCAAATAAATATATCTATCTATCGATCTCAAAACTATGGTGCAGTTCTTTCATAGATATTAAGAGATGTGTCCTTGAATAAACATTGCAACAAATGTAAAAGTATATCTGAAAGAAACAGGTTAGTATTAGATTCCTTACCTTAGAATATCCCCAGGCGTCAGACTGGATCCTGGAAATTTTTGCGTAGCAGTACCCTTGCACGTCGGTAGGCGTCGTCTGTGGCTCCGCGTCCGTCGTCGGCTTCGTGGGCGCCATGATGATGTCGTCGGAGTACTTAGACGCCGCCTCCGCGTGCTGACGTCAGTTCTTCTTTTTTCCGCGCCAGCAGCGCAGATCCGGAAAAAGTGGTATCTTAGTTATTTTTTGATTAAAACTTTTACGATCCTTTTTGATCATTCTTTCGAGTCTTCGACTCCGAACGGTGCCTGTAGGGATGCCAGGGTTTAAGCCTTGTGAGGATTGCGACCGACTGATGTCGGTCACGGACCCTCACCGTCGGTGTCTCCACTGTCTCGGTGTCGATCATGACGATAATACCTGCTCTGACTGCCTGGCCCTGACTTCGAAAGCTAGGCGGGAGCGGTCCCGCAAGCAAATCGAGCTCCGGCAGTCGGCCCCGCACCGTGAAAGGTCCCGGTCCGGACGGAGGTCGAGGGACCGCTCGAGGGAACTGAGCCACCATAGCTCCGGGAGTCGACATCACTCCTCAGGGTCGAAGTCGTCAGGTAAGCACAAGAAGTAGAAGAGACGTCATCGCTCTTCCGATTTCCCCCAACGCTCGCGTGACGCGGCCGTGGGTTCGGGTGACTTTGCCCACGCAGCTCCGTCGGAGTTGCGGGCGTTGTGTCCGGCCTCACACCCTCCGGTCCCTGGGCCACACGCGACGCCGGAGTAGATCGAACGTTTCCTCATGGCCATGAGGTCTCTCTCTCCTCGGACGGGCTCTGCGGCACCTTCGGGCCCAGCGGACCCGGTCTGGGGGCCCTAGCGGGTCGGCCCCGACGCCGCCGGCGCCTTCGGGCTCGGTGCCGCAGGGCCCCACTGGATCCGCTTCTGGATCCGGGTCGTCGCCGGTTGACCGGTGCCGGTCCCTCAGGTGTCACCTCCGGCGTCGTCTGGCGGCGCCGTCCCCGATGCCTCCCACGATCCGGTTCCGGCGCCACTCTCGACACAGTTTGGAGAGTTATACTTCAATGAGCCCCATCATTTGACACCCCTGAATACCAGGAGATGGGTGAATAGGAGCATTGGGAGGGGTCTGAGGACCCTCTGACATGGGTGTGTCAGTCCCAGGAGGACTGGACAGGTGGACTTGGGGATGCCAGTGGTCTGGACACCTCGCCGGACACTGGTTTTGTCTCACCTCCTACCGTGGCTACGGAGGAGGGGGCAACCTACAGTGTGGTGCTGACGCGGGCGGCCAAGCCCTTGGGCCTTGAACTCCCCGTCGCGGCCGTGAGGACTAACCTCCTCACTGAGGTCCTTAAACCGCAGTCAAGCTCGGCTGAGCCTTTTCTGCCGTTTCATGAGGCTTTGACCGACGTTCTTTTGGGCACTTGGTCCAGGCCCGCTACAGGTTCGCCTGTAGATAGGAATGTGGCCAGACGCCACCGCCCGGCCCCGGGCGACCCTTGTTTCCTGTCCACCCACCCCACCCCTGAGAGCCTGGTGATCCAGGCCTCCAATTCCCAGACCGCATTCCCGTCGGCTCCGCCTGTCAGGGAATCCAAGAGGTATACGGCAAGAAGGTATTCTCCTCCCTGAGTCTGGGACTGCGGTCTTCTAACACCGCATGCCTCTTGGGCCGCTACGCCCACTCTCTGTGGGATACGGTCGCGGACGTGCTGCCAGAATGCCCGTTGGAGGTATGGGCTAAACTCGGCCAGGCCCTTGTGGAAGACAGAGATGCGGCACAGTATTCTATCCGGTGTGGGCTGGATACCACCGACTCACTGGGCAGAGCGATGGCAACGACGGTGGCGATTCGTCGCCACGCCTGGTTAAGGTCCGCCAATTTCTCGGCCGATGTCCAGAATACACTCATGGACATGCCGTTTGATGGCCGTCGCCTTTTTGGCGACAAGGCAGACCATGCGCTTGAGCGCTTTAAGGACTCCAGGGCTACGGCCAGGTCCTTGGGCCTCTCGGCCCCGCGCCAGCAAATGGGTGCCTTTCGCTCCTTTCGTGGCCAAGGTAGGGGCATCCTCACACGTGCTGCCAGCCACGCACTGCAAGGTAATATCCAACGCGGTGGCGGCCCTGGAAACTGCCGTGGTAGCGGTAGGGGGCAACGGCGAGGTCAATCCACACCTTCCCCCGCAGCATCCGCCTCAAAACCCTCCTAGTCCGTGCTTTCAGGCCCATGTGATGCCAGTGGGGGCATTGTTCGCCATCACCTCTTCCACTGGCACACTGTCACATCGGACAAGTGGGTGCTGCAAATCGTCCGAAGGGGCTACTCCCTCCCCTTCGAGGCGACCCCTCCAGCCATGCCACCGCAATGCCACCGCGTATCGGGGGATCATTTGCGACTCTCGCAGGAGGAAGTTGCGGTCCTCTTGGTCAAGGGGGCCATCGAGCGCGTTCCTGGCCAGAAATAGGGTGTGGTTGCTACTCCCACTACTTTCTGGTACCCAAGACGGGCAAAGGGGGCCTACGCCCTATCTTGAATCTATGGAACGCCAGCGGCTTCCTCCGGAAGGAGAGGTTCAAAATGCTGACACTGGCTCAGGTCTTGGCTGCCCTGGACCCAGGAGACTGGATGGTAGCGTTGGACTTGCAGGACGCTTATTTCCACATCCCCGTCCTGCCGGCCCACCAGCGCTACCTGCGGTTCACGGTTGGCCACGAGCACTTTCAGTTTACCGTGCTCCCCTTCGGCCTTACCATCACGAAGGTGATGGCGGTGGTCGCAGCACATCTGCGCAGGTTAGGGGTTTCAGTCTTCCCCTACCTCGACGACTGGTTGTTGAAGGCGGGCTCGCCCCAGACAGTCGTCAGCCACCTCCAGACTACGGCCGACCTCCTGCACCTGCTGGGGTTCTCCATCAATGTGCCGAAGTCACACCTGTGTCCCTCTCAGAAGCTCCTCTTCATCGGAGCGGTTCTAGACTCAGCGCAGTTTCGGGTTTATCCTCCCGAACAGCGGGTCTGGGATATTTAGGCTCTGATTCCACTCTTTCAGCCTTTATCCCAGGTTTCGGTCAGGTTGACGCTGTGGCTTCTGGGGCTGATGGCCTCCTGCATCCTTCTGGTGCATCACGCCCGGTGGCGGATGCTAGTTCTGCAGTGGGACCTGAAGTTTCAGTGGGCCCAGCATTAGGGCAACCTATCTGACCATGTCCTGATCTCGGAGGGCACTCCGAGACAGCTGCAGTGGTGGCTAACGGACTGCGATTGGGTCAGCGGCAGATCCCCCTCCCTTTCCCAACATGAGCACGTAGTTGTGACGGACGCGTCCCTCCAGGGCTGGGGAGGCCACATGGGAGAGGCGGAGATCAGAGGCCTCTGGTCTCCGGCGGAGTCCCGGCTCCATATCAACCTTTTGGAGCTGCGGGCGATTCGTCTAGCACTGACGGCATTCCTCCCCTCTGTCCAGGGGTGTGTAGTGCAAGTGTTCACGGACAACACCACCGCCATGTGATACTGCAACAAACAGGGCGGGGTGGGGTCGTGGACCCTTTGCAAGGAGGCTCTGCACGTGTGGCATTGACTGGAACATCAGGGCGTGACCCTGGTGGTTCAACACCTGGCAGGTTCTCTGAACGCTAGGGCGGACGAACTCAGCCGTCAGTGCATGATGGATCACGAATGGCGTCTGAACTCGGACGTGGCGTAAGGCCTCTTTCAGCAGTGGGGAGAGCCTTGGTTAGATCTATTCGCCACCGAAGAGAACACGCAATGTCATCAGTTCTGCACGTTGGAATTTCCAAGGCGGCACTCGCTCGGCGACGCTTTTCGTCGCAAGTGGAGTTGCGGTCTGTTGTACGCCTTTCCGCCTATACCACTTCTGCCCAGAGTGCTGAAGAAGATCAAACGCGACCGGGCCCAAGTCATCCTTGTGGCTCTGGACTGGGCATGAAGGTACTGGTATCCCGAGCTACTCAGTATGTCAGTCAATCCCCCGGTTCGTCTGCCTCTTCAGGAGGACCTTCTGTCGCAGCAGCAGGGGACGGTCCTCCACCCGAACCTGTCCAGTCTCCACCTCCATGCTTGGAGATTGAGCTGCGACAGTTGAGGCCATTTGACTTGCCTCCTGAAGTCTGTAATGTCATTCTCGCAGCCAGGCGTCCCTCCACAAAATCGGTATACGCCTGCAGGTGGAATAAATTTGTGGCATGGTGCACAGCAAAGGCTGTGGAGCCACTTTCTGCCCCTCTTTCTGAGGTTTTTCTCTTCCTTCTTTCTCTTGCCCAGCAGGGCTCAGCTCTGGGCACTATCAAGGGCTACCTTTCTGCCCTTTCAGCTTTTCTAAGGCTGCCTGATCAATCTTCTTTGTTCAAGTCCGCCATTGTAACTTGTTTTCTGAAAGGCATCACACACATGTTTCCCCCAGTTCCATTTGTGATGCCTCAGTGGGACTTGAACCTGGTTCTTACCTTTCTGATGTGTGCTCCCTTTGAGCCACTTCACAACTGTCCTCTCCGCCTTCTTACTTTGAAGACTGCTTTCCTGGTTGCCATCACCTCTGCCAGGAAAGTGAGTGAGCTCCAGGCTCTTTCATCCAAACCCCCTTTCCTTTCTGTCCATCTGGACAAGATTGTGTTGCAGACTAGGATATCTTTCCTGCCCAAGGTTGTCACGGCCTTCCCTATCGGGCAGTCTATAATCTTGCCCACCTTCTTTCCGCCACCGCATCCCTCTAAAGAGGAAGAGCGGCTCCACCGTCTGGACCCCAAACGTGCGCTTTCATTCTACCTGGATCGCACACGGCAGTTCCGGGTGGATGACCAACTCTTTGTTGGTTACGTGGGCGCTAAGAAAGGTCGGGCGGTGCACAAGAGGACCATCTCTCGGTAGGTCGTCCTGTGTATCAAGGCGTGTTACTCCTTGGCGAGGAAGGAGCCTCCTGTTGGGCTGAGAGCCCATTCCACTCGGGCCACGGCGGCTAGCACAGCCCTGGGCCGGGGAGTCCCCCTGCAGGACATCTGTCAGGCAGCTACGTGGGCATCGCTGCACCCATTTGCAAGACACTACTGCCTGGACAGCCAAGTCCGGAGGGATGGCTTCTTTGACCGTTCTGTCCTACAGGACTTTCTAGTGTGATTATTAGTTCGCAGACCCACCACCGGGGTTGGTATTGCTGGGGTATCTATTCTAAGGTAAGGAATCTAATACTAACCTGTTTCTTTCAGATGAACAAGTTACATACCTTCGGTGACAATATATCTGTAAGAAACAGTAGTTAGTATTAGATTCCCTACCGCTCCACCCATCTTCCCAGTTCTGCGAACTGATATCTAGGGTTAAGGTCATCCCCTCTCAGGGCCCTAGTTTCAATGGCACCAATGTTGGTTTTTAACATGGCTCTGCATTTCTGGCGCGGAAAAGCTGTGTCTAAGAACTGACGTCAGCACGCGGAGGCGGCGTCTAAGTACTCCGACGACGTCATCACGTCACCCGCGAAGCCGACGACGGACGCAGAGCCGCAGACGACGCCTACCGACGCGCAAGGGTACTGCTACGCAAAAATTTCTGGATCCAGTCTGACGCCAGGGGATATTCTAAGGTAAGGAATCTAATACTAACTACTGTTTCTTACAGATATATCGTTACCGAAGGTAAGTAATTTGTTCATGAATGATTTATTGCACCAACATTTTATTACAGAATTATCATTGTTTAAAAAGAAATCTGGAATGGAGTATTTGTTATTAAAAAAAGTGATCCAAATGATAGGATATTAATGAGTTGTATCTATGTGTTATCTGAAGATGTAAGCCTCATCCTAAACCCATTGGTAGCCCTGCATTCAGACAGTACTGCACTAGTGCTTAGAATTTGAGAGTTATAAATGGGGCAAGAGAGTTTGGAAGAATGAATCTCAGGCGATAGGTCAGCAAGAGGCAAATGAGCACGAAGTCAAGGACCAAGAAATTAAACAGAAAGAGAAAGACAGAATTCAACGAAAACAAACTTTCTAGAGCCAGGAAGCTGAAGGTTCTTGGACTAACAATTTATGTTAATATGATGCGTACATCTGTCAGGAGCACAGCAGATAGCACTCCTTAAGCCATCACACCCCAAAGGATTACATTCCCAGCTATGCTGTAGCGACTAGTGTGATTGTGGCGGGATGTGACTAGAGTATGAGGAAGTGACTACTTCACTGTGCAGTTATGCAACTGATGATAGTGACAAAAATAAGTGTGAATGTATGAAGGGTTCACTGTGGTTTCTGAAATTTGTTGATAAAAGGTCCCTTAAAATAGGCTCTTCTGGCAGCTGTGCACCAGTCACACCAGAGCCAGGCTAAAACATTTAGATGCCAGCTCCAGTAGCCAACCCAGTTTCAAGTTGGCCTAAGCTTCAGTAACCAAGACAGTTTTAGATGGGCCTAATGTTGCCTAAATAACACCTGCTACGATTAGAAAGAGAAGTGTGAAAAAGGAACATAGATTGGTAGGCATTTTCTAGGCTTTAGACCATCAGGTCCAGGGGCTTTATTAATGGGAAAACCTTTTATGACTGACTTGATGTCTGCAACTGTGAAAGAGAGGTCCATGTATTTACGATGTGAGTCATTGAACCACACGAGTGCAACTGAGTCAAGAAAGGCCTGCATTTCCTCCGTACATTCCATCTGTGTAGCAGTGTAGAGGCGAGAATAAAAGGTGCGGAATTCACTAAGGACCTTCTCCTGACCCACCACTGTGGCTCCCTCTGGGGTATTGATTGTGTGTATGTAAAGGGGGGATACCGATTTTCGTATCATAGTGGCTAGTGTGCATCCTGGTCTATCGCCCTCACTGTAGCGTCTAGCTTCAGCATATTTGCCTAAAAACTTTAGTTCACGTTTCGCCTCCTCTGCAAAATCCAAGAGTTTAGTTTTCAAATCCGCCGCCACTTGGCGGCTACTGTCCGTGCAGAATCGTTTCTCAAGTTCTCTTATTTGCATTTCTATGTCCGTCAGGGTGCCTCTCATTGCCTTCAACACCCCAGCTTGCCTCCATATACATTTGCCCCTGATCACCACCTTGAAGACCTGCCACAAAGAAGCGACCATGGAAACCGAACCAGTGTTTAATTCAAAATAGTCTGTGATATCAGATCGAATGCCTTCCTTAAACGCCTCGTCCAACAAGGCATGCTGTGGGAGCTTACAGTGGAACACCCTAGGTGGTAGATCAGGGAGGGCAAGGGTCAGTAAACAAGGGGCATGGTCCGATAGAGAGCGAGCAAGGTGTCTGACCTCAACGGTCCAAGCAGCCACATCAGGCGATACAAGCCAAAAATCTAGCCTGGACCCCGCAGCATGGTAACTGGAAATACAGGTCCCCTCCCGCAAATCTGGGTGTCGGAGCCGCCAGATGTCAAGCAGCTGTCCTTCGTCCATTAGGTCATGAAGGGCCTGGGTTGCAGCAGGGTGCCGTGGCCTAGGCGCCCCTCTTCTATCTAGCGCGTCTTGTAGCACCACGTTGAAGTCTCCACCCCAAATAACGGTAGAGCAGACAATAAAAGCTAGTTTAGTCCAAATCTCACGGAAAAAATCTGGGGAGTCTACATTCGGTCTGTAGAGGGCCACCAAGATAACAGGTTTCCCGCCCAGCTGACCCTGCAGTATAACAAATCTACCTTCAGGATCCAGTTCAGCTCCACATTCCCTCCAGTCAAGGCCCCTACGTAGGAGTATGGCTACTCCACGTGCATAATTAGAGTATATTGCAGAATGTACATCTGACCATCTAGTATGTTTCAAGCGTGATGATGGCGTGGCATTTAGGTGGGATTCTTGTAAAAAGCATATGTCTATGCGAGGCCTCACCAAGTAAATATGAATTAGGCGCGCTTTCCTGCAATAATTCATACCTCGTACGCTCCAAGTGAGGACCTACATATATTAGAGTCAGTCCCTATCGGCGATATCATGATAGCTCACCACCTTTTCACAGATACCACTTCCATATACTTGTGTAGATATAGAAAGCCCTGACAGCTCAAACATAAAAACAAACCCAACAACCCAGCCCTCCCCCTCACCCGCCTCAACCCCCCAATTAGGTTGTGACAAATTCCCTCCTGATCCACTTAAACAGTGGGAACAATTTAACAGTGGGAACAGTCCCTCTGAGGCATGGGAGCACGCGCATACACCCCCGTTCGCACAGGGTGGCTGAGCTCGTGACAAAACTCGGCATCCAGGGCACAAAATAAACAAATTAAAACAAAAATACAGTGTAGAATAGCAATATCAGAAAATATGTGATAGACCAACTTTCGGAGCACTGCGGTTAACGGCAGCAATATATCATGTAAAACATACTTTCAAGCATCAAATGAGGGACCTGGAAATAGCACCAAAGATCAGGTATTAGAGCGAGCATGGAAGATAGTGGGGTCAATCATTGTCACTAAGGTGGCCTTGAGCTCCATTTGCCTTGGCTCCTGATTTCTTTCCCTTAGGGCCACATATGTGTTTAGAAAATTTAAGTGCAGATTTGGCGTCTGTGAAAAAATGTGCAGTGCCATCGTCGGAGACCTTCAGCTTGGCAGGATAGAGTAACGCATATGGGACTTGAGCCTCCATCAACAGACGCTTGGCCGGTAGAAATTCACGCCGCGCTGCCTGCACTGTCGGTGTAAAATCAGGGTAGAAGGAGATGGTATTACCTTTATGCGTGATACGACCCTTTTCTCTTGCCAGTTGTAACACTGTGTCCCTGTCTTGATAGTTTAGGAGTTTAGCTAGTATTGGTCGAGGCGTGCCACCCACTGGTGGCTATTGACCCAGGGCTCGGTGAGCGCGCTCTACCACAAATACTGAGGATAGGTGAGGATCGAAAAGTTCATGCAGGAGATCTGTGACAAACACCTCCATCTTCGTGATGGCTGTCGTTTCCGGAATGCCTGTGATTCGGACGTTGCTGCATCGGAAACGTGCCTCTAAATCATCCGACTTCACACGTGTGACATCCAGTACCTTTTCCATACTTAGGAGCTGTTCTCTGGCTTCTTGTTGGAATTCGTGCTGCTCGGTGTGGCGATTCTCCAGGCAATCTAGCCACGTTTCATGGGTGGCTACTTGAGTTTTTACAGAGTTAAGTTGGGTCGTCAGGGTATCCAACTTTGCATCTATAGTTTGTAGACTGTCTCGCATTTCCAACATTAATGACCTACGGTCTTCACCCTGGTTGTCGCCGTCTTCGTTGCCTCCCGCGGCCCCCTGAGCCTCTTGGTCTGGGCCCACCAGTTTTGCCGCGCGTTTATTCTCAAACGTGATTTTGGACGCATGTCAGTTTTGCCCATGGTTCCCTCGTGGGCCAATGCAATCTTCACAGTGCTATGTGGGGCGTCGCGGGGCGCAAGAAGGGCCCTCCAGACCCAACTCTCTCTATTTCCCAGAATCAGGTCCTGCCTGCGTGTAGCGGGATCCAGCCAAGCTCAAACCTCTACCACGGAAAGTGGATTCAGGACCCTGACTGTATGCGCCCCTATATAATGTCCAGGCCCCACAGCACAGATCAATCGCTGCAGAGCGGAGGCAACAGCGTCAGCCTCCCAGAGGCTTCCAGCATCCCTGCGCCGGGTACGCCCTAAACCCACAGGATGACACTCCCAACACGGTCTCTGAATGAAGCACACCAGCAGCGGGACCGGGAAGGACACACAACGCAGGGCCAAGTCTCAAAACGGGGGGGTGCAGCACCACGCAGGGCAGACACTATCTTAGTCCCCGAGCCGCCACCAGTGTCACAGTCCTGGTTTCCCTTCACCACCGGTCAGCTCACCTTCCACACGGCTCCTGGCGTCGGGGTCCTCACCCCTGAGTCCCAACCGGCAGCTCCACACGAGGTCCACTGAGCACCACTATCGCCCGGGGCTCACGGGGCAGCAAGTGTCGGCCGATCCGGTAAACCCCCGGCAGCAGCAATGGGGGCAACAGGAGTAGGGCAGTGGTCAAGAAGGAAGCAGGGGTGATGTTCGCCCTGCGGTCACCACCTTTTCCATATAACAGGGCGGCGCCTGGATATCACATCGGCGGCCGCCTCACCGTCCGTCCACAAAATGGTGCCGTTCAGGATCAGAGGCCAACCACTCACTGCAGCCCCGGGTAGGCTCCTTAGGGCCAGCCGATGTTGACGTGGCGCCGGAGGGTCGCCGCACCTCCGCTGGGGCCCCGCCAACCTGAGGAAGGCTCTCACCGTCCCCCACGATGCCCCACTTCAATCACAGCAGGCCCACGCAGCCCCGGCCTCAATTATGGGAAGTGTCCAGGGAGGGCCGCTCCAGTCCCGGCCACAGCAGTGCGCCACCACCGGACATCGCCGCCGACCGCGTCAGGGTAATGTAGGAATCACCGTGAACCTCCAAACTTGGTCTGCAGGTGCAGTGTGGGGTCCGATACACAAATCAGCGAAGTTGCGACCCCGAAGTCTCTCTTTTAACAGGATATTTGCAGGATTACTGGCTCAGCCGGAGGAGCTCGCTTAGATAGCGGCCATTTCGCTGCCTGGCTAGCCACGCCCCCCGCAGATAGCACTCCTTAAGCCATCACACCCCAAAGGATTACATTCCCATCTATGCTGTAGCGACTAGTGTGATTGCAGGATGTGACTAGAGGATTAGGAAGTGACTACTTCACTGTGAAGTTATGCAACTGATGATAGTGACAAAAAGAAGTGTGAATGTGTGAAGGGTTCACTTCGGTTTCTAGAATTTGTTGATACAAGGTCCCTCAACATATGCTCTTCTGGTAGCTGTGCACCAGTCACACCAGAGCCAAGCTAAAACATTTGGATGCCAGCTCCAGTAGCCAACCCATTTTCAGGTTGGCCTTAGCTTCAGTAACCAAGACAGTTTTAGATGGGCCTGATGTTGCCTAATTAACAAATGCTACGATTAGAAAGAGAAGTGTGAAAAAGGAACATAGATTAGTGGGCATTTTCTAGGCTTTAGTGTGCACTTTGATCAAGCAGCATCGACATCAGAAACCTTTAGAAGCTCAAGCATGATTTAAATATTATTACAACAAACAACAGTTATATATTTGTTTGTATTCTGTAACCGTTACAAGCCAGAAGGAAACTGATCCAACAATTGAAGTCTACTGAGACTAAAGAACAGCCACACGCCAGACACAGCTCTAGTGAAGTACAAACACCAGACCATCTTGGTGACATCCCCATTCTCAAAACTATTGTACAGTTCTTTCATAGATATTAAGAGATGATCATGTATGTTACCTTCTACCGGCATGCTGACTCGCTGCAAGGTGTGCGGACCACTGTGTGATCACCTGCCTCAACACAGGGGACTTGGGTCGAGTCAACTGTCCTGTGGCACTGCGGCCTGTACCCGCGCTTATAGGTGAGCCATCCCTGTGCCACTACAGTAACACTAGCACTGTGGAACATTCTGTGGCCTAGAGTTTATACCCTAATATCACTCTATAGATTGTTTGGATTATCCACCATCATGTTCAACTGTGATTTAACGCAGTAGGCCCTTTGAGATCTGGGTTTGTTCCCCTCATTATTCTCCTGGCAAATCTTGGACCCCAGGACTTGCTCCGGCACTCTGACTTCTGGCAGAGGCGCTGATCCATTTTCTTACCAGCCCGCAGCATACCAAATGCATAAAACTGATCTTCAGCAGTCCATGACTAGTTTTTGAAGAGAAAAAAAAAACAGCAGCAAAAAGTGATAATGAGCATGCCTCCTCTCTCCCTAAGGGTGAGGGGGGCACCAACATGTGCTCCCCAGATATCTGTACATTGCTCCTAAATATACAAAGTAGCCTGCAGGCAACAGATAAAAAAATGTATGCACTTATATCGCGAGCTGTCTTCAAGCAGCACCACGTGGACCGAGCTGGTGAACATATAAATGGTGCAGAACTTGACATATCTGAATTGGGGGATGGCCCTGCTGCATACTTCAAAATGCATCAATGCCTTGAAAAACGTCTTGATGGAAGTACTAATCATTAAACATAACATGCACCAAACATAAAGATCTCGAGCTATAGTCGATCCACAATGATTTGCACATTGTGGGGGTCCCGGGTTCCATGACTGTTTGTAGGAAAGATTCTTGTTTAGCACAGGCAACCCATTATCTATGTCCCTAGTTGTAAGGGTGCTTCGATCCCTCGGTATTTGCCCTCCTCCAGCAGCACCATCTAGACCTATCATAGCACGTGTGCTAAATTAAGGGTCTGGCACACTATTTTTCAGCTGTTAATTGCTGTTCAAAAGTCACAGCAGGCCTTTCTCACATCCTTATATGCCAGCCACATAATACTGTAAAAGGTTTATCCTGTGGATAACCAAAACCCTGTTCTAAGAGAGATAATTAAATCTGGACAATTCTTTGGACTTTAAATTAACTGGGATAAGTCCATGATCGTCCACTGACGTGCACTGTATCCCAACAAATTATAAACGTCCCCATGTTTTGGTGTCATAATTCCACACTTTATCTCGGTATACAAATAAACCGAAACTCTGCACTAGTTTTACATGCTAATTATGGCCCAACAGTCCACAAAATCAAGCAGCAGACACAACACTAGGCTCCTCTCATTCTTTCTCTAGCACTCTTCCTCCCCAGACTGCTTTACCTATTTGTAATTGCTCCACTGCCCCTTACAAACACCTTTTTCAGCACAATCTGCTCCATTTGTATTACTTTTGCATGGCCAACAAACAGGCTAGAATACGTTGAGCCATGCTGATACTACCTTACTCCAGGGGTGGAATGGCCACCCACAATTTAGAGTATTATTACATCGTCTCCCAATCCAAATATTTCTTTCCCTGGATTCACCCAGCATTTCATCTTCCCTCGCATACTCACGAGAACGATATAGCAAGTGCCACTCCTTTGATCTAATGTATGAGGGCCCTACAGTACCTTTAAACTATTGTATAGTAGTTGGCAAGTGATTCCCATTTGGAAGGTGAGTAAGCCACCGCCTCATGATACAATAAATACTTTTTGATTACAAATGCTAAACATCCTATATTACATGTCTTAAAATGTGTCAATTCATTAGGTAAGCATTCTAAATTCTACAATGAAGTAGATTAGTCATCTATTTGTATATAACATTATCTTGAAGATCTGCACAGCCAACACGCGTTTCGCCGCTTTTGATGCACAGGCCTGAGGTCTGTTCAAGGCTTTCTTGTTTCAATGATTCGTGCTATATTCGCTAAGAAAAGGTTCCACTTTCGAACAGCTTCTCACTGTCAAAAATGGGATCGGAGGGGAGGAATGGGGGTATAGAGGTACCCCACTCATTATCAGTCAGATCAAGTCTCCGATTGGTCCAACATTATCTATGCTCCAATTGGTTCCCAGAGATGGCCAGCCACGGCCGCTGCAGGTAAGAGTGGTGGGGCGGTGGCGCCAGGTGAGGGGGGATTTCAAGAGATGACCACGAGGGAAAATTAAATAAATAATTTCCCCTCATGGTCGTCTCTCACAATCCCCCTCCTCACCTAGTCCCAGCTCTGCCACCTGGAGCTGCTTGTTTCAAAGAGTAAATATATGCCTAGATAAGTCTTTGAATGCTTTTAAAGCGACTAATTCCCACTCTGTCCAATCAATTTCCTGAGGGAGTATTTAGTCTTTTCTCAAAATTCTCTTTAAGCTGCCAGCCAGAGCGCATTTTCACAATTGCTATCAACTACTGGATAAACTCGGAAGTACAAGAGATAGAGCTCTATGGATTTGCAAAACCAAAGTGCAAAATTAGAAGCAGATATAAGTTTTTCTCGTTGTAAATGTTAGTTGTTTTTGGTTTCTTCCAGCCACCTTCTTCTGATGTTGTCAATCAAAAGCTGGATTTGACATCTGAAGAAAAGTCACTTAAAAAGGTTAATATATTTTAGTCTGTTGAGATATATGTGTCAAAAATGAAGGTTACTATGTTTAGCACTGAGTATGTGATGCTTATATACAATGAGAGATCCAGAAGCATGCTTTGTCCATCATCTACCTAAGAGTAAGATCGGGTTCCCCTGTTAGACTCTCCAGCCTCTGTACCTCCTTGGCTTTGCTGATCCACAAATTACAAAGCAGATAAAACTTTATTGCTTGTGCAACAATTCTACTTTTTAGTGAAAACAGTGCCAGGCTTTTCCCTTCATGTTATGTATTCAACCCTTAGTTCCAGGATTTGTTTAGCATTTATTTAAGCTTTATAAGTCCTGTCTTTCAGTCCAGTCCACTCATAAGACTTGCAATTGTTTTCTTGTTTCTAGTCTCCTTGATATGCTTTTCTATAAACTGAGGTTCTTGGGATTTCACCACAGTGCTACCTGAGAATAGCATTTTGAAAAGCACCCGTTATGGAGGATAAGACGTTATTGAACTATAATCCTTATACTGAACCTATACCTATACTGAGCACTGTCTCTGTCATTTAAAGATTCAGGAAAAACGAGTGAGAGTAGGGGGCGGAGCTTGCCGGCAACCAAGATGGCCGAATAAGCCTGGAGCTCTGCTGCGTGGTTTTAAAATATCCTTAATAATCCTGCAATAGTCTGCTGTTTGGTTCATGGAAATGGCTCCCCTGCATTGGTGAAGAACAGAGGTGCACGGCGGCCTAACTCCGGCAGCGCTCCGATACCGGTAACTGGAGCTCAGACGCATACAGTAGCGGTGGGGCCACAGGCCGGAAAGCCGTGGACTCGAGTGCATTGCTGCCCTGCGCGACGCCGTTAGACGTGCGGCTGAGGCGTGATGAGGCGTGCCGCGACGTGCGGACCTGAGCGCTTGAGTCTGACCTTGCGGCAGAGAGCGGCCCGGAACAACCTGCGAGGTGACCCCGCACTGAGCCTAGTCCCCACGCCTCACTAGGGATCGGGGAGAAGGCCCGGTAATACTGGATTTGACGAGGCGGCGGCGGGCATGGCCTACGAGGAGCATTCAGAGACAGAGAGTCGTGAGGATCCCTTTACCGGAGGTGTGAGCTGCGGCGAGGTGCCCTCATGAAAGGGAAGTCAGCGCCTCTCTTGGGAGGCGATAGATAGAGGCGACTCTGATGCCAGCGTGGGGCTCATCTATGAAGGGGCTGACTCACTGACCTGATTTCCTGCACAGTTGAGTTGAAGAACCGGCAGAGGGAGGAGTTCTGTGCCCTGCTGAACTGGGCGACTGGCGTACACGTGTGAGCCCAACACTACAGGGGCAGTGCGTGAGAGTGGGCCCAGCCCACGCCACAAGCTGCACGGCGAGGCTCTGAGCCGCCTTGAGCGGGTGGAAAACGCCATAAGAGCTGGGCTGCCGACGACGCCTCCTTCCCTGCGACACATTTGAGTGCGAAACACACTGTGCGACCTGTAAGGCCCCAACGCCGGACAGTGGAGTTACCGACATGGTAGGGGGAGATCTAAGATCCGTCCCGGTACTGCATCTAGACAATTGTGAGGAGCGGGGGCTGGCGGACGGGGCCTCGCCAGTCACTATAAGGCCTGTAGAATAATTGGACACACCTGCGGTGCAGGAACACATTGATCACCCCTGTGCCTAGACTGCATTGCGCCATCTGCGGCTCCACGTGACAGGGCTCTAACTGGGGCATAACGTGCATATTCTACCATTGTGCAGGTCACTGAGTCATAGCTCCGGAAGATGGGAAGGGGCGACAAAACCCAGACAAAAATCACCTTTGATCAGAGACGCCTGACGCCGCAAGATGCCGCGAATTCAGATAAGGCTGCCTCGCAGGGACGTGAAGAAGCGGCTGTAGACTCGGATCTAAAGAATATGCTAGTATCCATGGAGAAGGGCCTTCAGAGCAGTCTGACTGCCCTGGGCTCGAAGATAGACGCCCTCACCTATAGGATGGACAGGATGCGGAACAGATCGATAAACACGCAGAAAGGTTGGACATGTCAGAGAGAAGATTGACGGAGGTTGAGGAGGCGCATGCGGAACTGGACACAGGCCACAAAAAAATTGAAAAGCTCATGCAGACGCTACAGAACAAAACAGAAGATTTGCAGGCTTGGTCTCGTTCCTGCAACCTGCGAATAACGGGCCTGCCGGAGTCAACGCAGACAGGCAACATGGAGAAATTCATAAAAAAATTGCTGACCACTTTGCTGGGGAAAGAGTCTTTTTCCCAGATGTTTGTTGTGGAGCGCGCCCACCGCTCCCTGGGTCCGCGCCCGCCCCCGGGGGCCCCACAGCATCCGATCATCGCAAAACTGCTCAACTATAGGGACAGAGACGTGGCACTGTGGCTGGCCAGAGATAAGAAATCATTGCAGTATGAGGGATCGAAATATCTTTGTATCCAGATTTCACAGCCAGAGTGCAGGAGGCTCGTAAGCACTTTGCCCCGTACAAACGTCAACTCAGGGACCTGGGCCTGGATTACGCGATGCTGTACCCTGCAAAACTAAGAGTCAACAGACAAGGGCACTTCCACCTGTTTACAGATCCTCGAGCCCTACAACAAGCCTTAAAGACCTGGACGAGAGACCACCGCAGGGATGCCTTGGAGCCGAGGGAAGTCGCAGGTAAGACCAGTCAGCTAGAAGAGCAGGAGTAACTGACTTCTAAATGGTTGCAACATGCGGCAGTAAGGCGCTACACCTGCGTTTAGTTAGGAGCTATTCCCTGAGAGCCAGTTGCACAGATGGCGATATAATTTGAGGCACTGCCCCTATGACTCGAGTTGGACTGCAGCGATGGGCTTGGACTTGCCTGGTTGCTCAGGGTGGTAACTGCTTTGGGGTAAGCCTAGCTTGTAATAGCCCTGGACTAATTTCAGGGGATTATGCTACGTTCGCTGAACTGTTGATTGATAAGATTTATACCAGTGCGAGGGAGTGATTCAAATTTACACTAGGTACCTAGTAATGATTGCCTTGCCAGGCAATACCTTTCGACTGCAGGGTGACTAGTGCATACTATATACCACAACAGGTAGCAAGCAGAGCGGCGATAGTGTAGAGCACTCTAGCTCTATTTGCTGGTTGCATGGCGACCTCGGCCCCCGTGCGTAATGCCACCATATCACTCCTTGGAGTTGTTTTTTAAGAAGTTGAGGGTTGGGCAGAGAGGGTGGGAGGGAGGGAAGGGGCTCTGCAAGGCCAAATTGGGGGTGGTCTGCTGTGGGAGGGGCGAGGGGCTGTTTTGTTCTTCACCACACAAGTTGAAGGGGGGGTTATGTTATTCCTCTATGTGCGCATACTGCCCACCCGGGGCTTATGAAATTTCTTGCCACACGAGCTATATACACCTACGAGAAATGTCAAACACAACAGAGTCTCCTGAACATGATCCACCAGCTGTGCTCAGAGCACTAACATGGAATGTTCGGGCCTCAATGATCACCGCAAACTTCGTAGAGTTTTAAGCTATTTACAGCGGCAGAGTGTCGACCTGGCCCTTCTGCAAGAGACCCACCTTCCACAAGCTGCACGGCGAGGCTCTGGGCCGCCTTGAGCGTAAGTAAGATGCTACTCAGCAAGGGATTGGTGGGTTCTTCCACAGCGGCAGGCTTCACGACACATTCCAGGGGCCTACTGACATGGGTCAACCCAAGATCGAAACTGACACTGTCGCTACTGAAGGCAGACGAGGAGGGCAGATTTGTGATATCCCGCTGCAAGGGGATGGGGATGGATCTGGTAGTGAATAATGTCTACGGCCTGAACTATGACTCCCCGGAATTCTATCATAATCTGGCTAGGGTTGCACGCACTTATCCCATTACACAGGTACTATGGGGGGAGACTTCAATTTAGTACTTGACCCGGCGCTGGACAGGTCAGCTGGCCCACCACGCAAGCCCTCTGCAGCCGCTTCTAGCGGAACTTACTAGTAGGGATCTGGAGGATGTATGGTGGTGCAGACACACAGCTCAGGGAGGATACACACACTATTCTGCCTACCATGACATACACACCAGAATTGACTATTGGCTGGCTTCTTCTTCCATGATGGGGCGTATCAAGGATTGTGTTGCCCTGACTCGTACACTGTCGGATCACTCCCCGCTCCTGTTGGTACTAATGGCCCCCACGAAACGGATTCCACCATTTACATGGCGTTTTCCCCCATACTCACTGCTTGATCCGATGTTCAGGGGAGAACTAGCAGAAGAGATTGATATCTTTTTTGAGGCTAACATTGGCTCAGTGGACAGCTTTCAATCGGTGTGGGAAGCTTTTAAGGTGTACAATAGGGGCATAGCTATGTCAAAACACTCTAGCGTACTTAAATCTATCTGACAAAGACGGACAATGCTAGAAACACAATTGGCGTCCCTAGAGCAGAGGCAGCAGAGTGCGCCAGACAACGATGTAGCGGAAGAGATAAAGGCCCTTATTACGGAATATAATGAAGAAGCGTAAAGGGAAGTGCAACACATGTAGAAATATGCTATGGCACGAACATACGGAGAGGGCGAACGGCCAAGCTCGCTCCTAGCTAGATAACTCAAGGGCAGCAGGGGGAAGTCTCACATCATTCAGCTGAAGAGGACAGACGGCCAAGTGATCACAGACGAAACTGAAATAGCGAACTAATTTAGGAACTATTACTCAGATCTTTACTCCTCTAGACGCGGAAACCTTTCGGATGAGATCACGGACTACTTGGAGCACATAGATTTACTCATGCTTACGAACATGCACCGTGAGTTCCTGATACTACCGATAGAGAAAGATGAAATCACGGAGGCTCTGTCGAGCATACGCTCTGGTAGCGCACCTGGTGCGGATGGACTCAGGGTGGGCTTTTATAAAGCATTTCAGGACAAGCTGATACCACATTTATCTAGGCTGTTCGATGACATCTGTGTTGAGGGCAGCATGCCACAATCAATGAGAGAAGCCCCAATAGTTACAATACTCAAGCCAGATAAGGCACACGATGAGTGCAGCTCCTACAGGACATTATCCCTCCTCAACGTTGATGCTAAAATCTACGCGAAAGTGCTTGCGACCCAACTCGCTCTTCTGGCACCCAATCTGGTCTCTCCAGAACAGGCGGGATTCATCCCTAGCAGAAACATGACCTACAATATGCGCACAGTTCTTGGAACTATGCAGCATGTTAAGCAAGACGCGAAGGCAATTGCAGTTTTTTTTGATATGGAGAAAGCCTTCGACTCGGTCGAATGGCCATTCATGAGACAGGTGTTACGGCGCCTGGGATTGGGTGAGCCGTTTCTGCAAATGCTGGGTGCCCTATACCATAAACCGACAGCTAGGCTCCGATTAGGCGACCTGGTGACGGACCACTTTCCAATTAGTAGAGGAACTCGGCAGGGGTGTCCTTTATCACCCTTACTATACGTCCTGGTGGCTGAGCCGCTCGCCTGCGCTTTGCAGGAATATCACAGCAATGAGGGCGTAAGTTTCCCAACTTATAAAATAGTGGTCTTGGCGTATGCAGACGACACCCTTCTATATGTCAGAGACCCAGAACGCAACCTGTCGTCTATGCTTAGAGAAGTGGTCCGCTTTGGATCGCTCTCTGGGCTGAGGGTCAACTGGTCTTTGCCCTAACCCCGGCGACCAGCAGGTTCGAAATGGAATTCCAGCTGCAATGGACTGTGGATCCAGTTAGATATCTAGGAGTCCGGTTGCATACGGACTCGAAAACGCTGCTCAGAGAAAACTATGGGGAGGCTTACAGCAAGCTGGAAGATGACGTAGAGGCGTGGTGCAGACTTCCGCTCTCCCTTATGGGACGTATAGCTGTCATGAAAATGGTGGTGCTGCCCAGACTCCTCTTCCTGTTCAGCGCCATTCTGATGGTAGTATCAAAAGCCTTCTTCCAGACCCTGACACAGCTTATGATTAGGTTAGCGTGGGCTGGCAAGCAACCCAGAGTGAAGTGGACTGTCCATACTCTACCGTACAATATGGGTGGGTTGGGTGCGCCAGATTTTGAGCTTTACTATAGGGTGGTGCAGGCCGCCCACCTGCACACCTGGATACACGGAGACACGAACATTCCCCATGTGCGAATGGAACGTGTTTTCACTGACCCTCTACCTCTCCCAGCCACGATTTTCCGGCCAGTGGATCGACGGACGGGCATATTAGACTCTATTACTGCTACGAATCACGCCTGGCACTCCCTTTTGCAGGCACAGAGCGGCGCTCTGCTATATTCACCGAGCATGCCTCTGGAGTGGGCTCTTTGGCTGCCACCAGTTTGGGAAAGAGGAGTAGTATAAGCATTACATAAATTGGGCATCCGAGAGACCAGAGACCTATTCTCGGAAGGCATGGTTAAGACCTGGGACCAGATAGCGGTAGATAGCGGGGGCGCCCCATTGCTGCTTCGTTTCCAATATCATAGGGTGCTTAGTGCCCTTTCAGAACTGCTAGGGCCGGACTTAGCGAAACCACCAGAGATTCCAGAGCTCACTTACGTTATCAAAACAGAGACACCCCGTAAGCTAATCACGAATCTGTACAAAACGGCACTATTGCACCGAGAGCACCGGCTCATGAAATCCAGAACGGCCTGGCAAAGAGATTTACAGGTTACCATTGATGATGATATGTGGCGGTATTGTTGTATGAGCACTAAGAAGCTATCGCTAAATGGTCGACACAGATTGGTGCATTTCAAGTTTCTCCAAAGAGTGTACTACACCCCTGAGAGACTTCACAGATACGGTCTCAGACAGTCGGCTGAATGTGAACGATGCCACGAACCGGTCGCAGACTTTATGCATCTTGCGTGGCACTGCCCTGGGGTACTGAAATACTGCGACAGCATTTTTTCGGCAGTGAATGCGATCCTGGAACTAGAGCTGACCCCAGACCCAGCGCTGGCGCTGCTTGGACACTCTAGGGGACTACCGGTGGCAGTGAGACGACTCGCTGATATGGGAGTGGTGGCGTGCTGCTGGATGAGGGGCCCGCTTCCGACGGCTAAGCGATGGGCACACGACATGTTGTACTGCTGCACGCAGTCTGAGACCTATAGTGAGCTACTGCCCCCGACAAGTCAGCCAAAGAACTTTTGGGGCCTATACCAAACACACCTGAGAGCGGGAGATACAGAGGCCACTGGGGTGGGGGAGCCGCATTATGAAAGGCCGCAGGAAGATGAAACAATTATGGCAGAAGATGATTAGCAACCCATGGTAGCAGGAGTATACTTACAGTAGAAGAGACCGGGAGCAGGGGAGGATACACAGAGGCGAGGGTGGCGAAGGGGGGGCAGGGGTACGGGAGACTGGCGGAGTACCACTGACGCTTGGGGACAATCAGGCAAGCGAGAGGCTTGACACAAACCACACTCAGTCACATACTCGAATCTGGGCTCTTGGGTGGGCAGCAGATGACCATTGATTGAGTAGTCCTGAGTGAGGGTTGGAGCTCAGATATTCGTTAACGGAGGGGGGTTGTGTGTGCTTGGGATTGGGGCGGGGGGGAATTGTTTGTTTTATCTAGGTATATCTGAAGCCTGAGAATGGTGGGATCGCAGTAGGCAGAAGCAGGACTAGGTAGGGGCAGGGGGTGGAAGATAGGACGCAATAGTTCACACTTGAGGGAAATAGTATGCCATACTAAAACTTGAACAAAACTGAACGATGCAAAACTAAATATGTCCACTCCGCCGCTGGACCCCAGGGTTATCGGCTAAAAGGCAGTCAAGTCAAGTCAAGTCAAGTCAATAGCACTTTATTTCGATTAGTAAAAATCATAAAAGCGATCACACAATTATATTACACACAAAAATATTAAAAACATTAAAATATAGTCATGAATGATACACAGTATTATACATATAACATATATAAAATACATAAAATCAAGTCTTGGTAATAGGCTCATCCAAAAGTTAAAATTCTCAAAATTCATTAGCAGAGGGGTATAATCAGTTCATTGACAGAGGGATATAATCAGTTCTCCAGGGGCCTAAGTGCCACTATCTTATTCTTATTACCAACAGCAGCCACCAGGAAGCTGGCAACCCCAAACATCACCTTCGGGGTGCTTAACATTTGTAGAAACATCAGTGCTGGTTTAACCTGGGTGAATCCCGCTTCTCTTAGTATTGGCACTAGATGTTGCTTCCTGATATCCGAAAAATGCTGACAAAACATAATAAAGTGCAAAAGGCTTTGGGGAGAGACACTGTCACAACAACCGGGAGGTGTAAGGTCCGGTTTCCCCCACACACATGAAATGCCCAGAGTATATTGAACAATACTTAATCTGAATCAAATTAGGAGATGTCGGTGATGTGGAATAGATACAATTCTGAGGTATGGTTCTATATGTGGAGTAGTTTTTCAAATATAATTAGATCTAACAAGGGGTTTATTCATTTCCACATGTTCCCGCTCTTGCTCTACCATCCTCATAAAGTTCGTCTTTATCCACTTCAAATCATTTTTTGCAACAAATGCGGGGAATGAAAAAGCTCTGGGCGTCCCAATTTAGCAAAGACATCTCTAATGTAACATAGCCAGGGTATTTTATGTGCTTTATCAAGTGCCATTACATCTTTTAAAATAGCATGGTTCAGTGAAATCTCCTTGTTAGTCCAAGTTTTAACCCAACACGTTATAGGGGCTAAACGAATAAGATCGGAGATATAGCTCAGTCCCAACTCAGTACGAATTGTATACACAGGCGTTGATTGAGGGACAGCTAACAGGATCCGTAAAAACTTATTCTCTATCTTTTGCAGTTTTTCCTGTTGCAAATATCCCCATAATGAGGCCCCATACAGTGCTATAGATAGGCATTTAGATTCATAAATGGTTAAAAGTGCCTCCATGGGCCTGGATCCTAACCGCTTTGTAAAGTCCATTAAAGCAGAGGATGATCTAGCGACCGCTAAGCATTTCGCATTAATTTGAGGGGCCCAGCTTCCCTTTAGATCAAAAATTACGCCAAGGTACGTAAATACAGGGACAATGGATAAAACAACACCGTTACAGGAAAAGGGCAGTGTTCTGTGTGTTTTTGGACGCTTTCCAACCACCATGACATGGGACTTCTTGCTGTTCACCCTCAGATCTAATGATTCCATGAAGCCACCAAAGGAATCTAAAAGTCTCTGCTGCCCCAGTCCTGTGCGTGCCAACAGTACCGCATCATCAGCATGGAGGAGGACCGGAACTGCAGAGTTACCCACACAGGGGGTATCCTGGGTGGCCATTTCCAGATGTTTATCTATGGAATTTATGTAGAGGGTAAAAAGCAGAGGGGCCAGGATACACCCCTGCCTTACCCCCCGCTTAGAGTCAAAGTAGCGAGTGCATCCCCCTTCCCTGTTAACACGAATATTGGCCTTCAATCCTTGGTGGAGGGTATCTAAAAAATTCACCAGGGATGTGTCAATTCCCAAATTCTTCAGAATTTCCCACAGTTTTCCCCTATTAACCAGGTCGAAGGCTGATGACAGGTCCATAAACCCCATATAGAGCATGCCATCCTTCGCCTGGGTGTACTTGCTAATAAGCATCTGCAAGTTGAGGCATTGATCTAATGTGCCTCTTTTAGCTCGAAATCCATACTGAAGGTTAGAGAGGACCCCTCCATCTTTCAGACAATCCTCCAATTTTGAGAGAATCACTCTGCCCAAGATCTTAACGGCAGAGTCGATTAAGGAGATTGGTCTGTAGCAGGAGGGGTCACATCTCAAGCCCTTTTTGAACACCGGTATTATGGTTGATGTCGACCAGGATGGGGGAAAACCGTTAGTACTAACTGAGTTGAAGACATTAGTAAGGACCTTAGCCCATAAAGTGGGTTGCGTCCTGTATAGGTCCGCTGGCACCCCATCAGGGCCTGGGGCTTTGTTTTTAGATGTTTCCACAATTGCCTTTTGAACATCAGCCAATTCAAAGTGTAACAATCGGTAGCTATCAATGAGTGTGGAATCGGATGGCATGGGTGTAGTAGTAACCTCATTGTCATAGATCTTACTAAAGTGAGCTACCCACAGGTCGTCTGCGATCACACAGTCTAATGCAGCATTCTCTGTGCTGGAGAAGTATGGATGATTAATTATGCCCCAGAATTTACTACTGTCCTTCTGGGTATCTATCGTACTAAGGTCATTCCATGCTGTGGTTTTAATGTCCTTCTTCCTTGCCGCTATAGCTTGTTTATAGGCACTCCTCAAGGTAATTACTGCCTCCCTGTTCCTTGGTTTCTGCTTCAGGGCGTGTAATAATGCCTTATGTGCTTTAGAGCAATTGCCATCAAACCATCGTGGGTGGTTAGATGCTGGGGATTTGGATTTAGTTTTTAAATCCTCATTGACCTTGTTACAGATGGAGATAAAGGCTTCAATGATGTTGGTTCCACTGGCCGCTTTATCAAGGCAAACCGTAAAGTCTGCTTCCACTTCGGTGAGTAAATCCAACATAAATGAGTCAGGGACTATCTTCGCCCAGTTAAGTCTCCTGGACTGATCTTTCAATTTCAGGGTGTTTTTAATTATACCAGTGGCGTTTCGTCTGATGATTACATCCCCTAAGTCTAACTCCAGGATAAGAGGGTTATGATCGCTATATACTGAGTCCTCAACTTTACTTGAGGGAGCTACAGGAATCAGACCGGCTGAGACAAATGTATAGTTGATGACTGTGCCAGATTCCCTCCCTTTAAATGTTGCTAGCCTCTCCTCGCCCCTAAACCCATCTACCTCAAAAAGGTTAAGACTGGCTAACAGAGCCTCCAGGGCTTCCCCCTGTTGAGTATGTTCAAAATGTACAGCAAAGGATCCAACAGGACCCATCTGCTGATCTGCCAGACAATCCCATCTACAGGGGTGAATATTAAAATCTCCCATTAACACAATTTCGAATGAAGTGCTATGCAAACTTTTATATTCATTTAAAAAACGCCCTAAAGCGCTGAAATTAGAGTTACATATTTCTTTCTCTATAACATTATAAAAGTTGATTAACAGGATGGTGGTATGGATTGACCCCCCCATTCTACAATCAGTATGTTATCAGAGGCGAAGTCAAGCCTATTAAATGATCCTACCAGGTCCAATGAAGCTAGAAGGAGCAATCCTCCCTTAGGTCGGCCTCCCCGGCCTGGGACAGCCTTCACGCAAAAAGAGGAAAAGCCATCTAGACAGAAACTGTTATCTAGGTCCCATGGTTCCTGAAAGGCTATTATATCATAGCCTTGAATATAGTTAATCCATGAGACATCATTTCGTTTATTTTGTAAACCTGCGGTGTTCCAACTTAAAAACTTTCGTGAGCATCTGCTACCTGACCTTGATCTAGTGTCCTCATTACTTAGAGCATGGTTACTTAGTCAGTCATTTGTTTCCATATTTGTCAGTGGAGAAAATCTGTTTTCTAGAGGAATAGGTGTACTGTTGTCATTGACAGGGGATGGGTTTTTACTATGTTGAACTATATTCCAACCCCCCTGTCTTAGCTCAGTCTGTCTTGCCTGATAGGAATAGTTGGTTATATGAGACTTCCCTGTAGTACAACCGCTCGTAAGAGGGAGGGTCGGCCTATTGTGCTGATTTACGGTATGGGGTGGATAAAAGTAACCCAGTGGTAAAGGTCTAATGCAGGTACCCTTGAGTTCAGAACCATCCCAAAACAGTCTATTCGCAACATTAGGGTAATTAAAATTGATAACCACACAGTCCCCTGATAGGCATTTACGCCGTCTACCTACCCACTCTGCCCGCCTTGCTGAGATGATATTCTTAGAAATATCATCTCCGAGACTACAAAATTGAGAGCACCATGTTTGTGTCCTAGACAATAGATCATGATCAGTTTCTTTCATACCAGGTTTCAGGGGGGGAATTCCAGTTAGGACAGCTACTAAGGGTGCCGCATCTGGAGGGAGGTGCAAGAAATGGCTCCTGTTCTGGGTGGGTTTGCTAGGGGGAATCGATGGAAGACTGATCTTCATGTCCCCTGTGTGAGGTTGTACAATTACGGGCGTATCCAACTGCCCACCTAAGATTACCTGTGACTCTCTGGGCCCAACAACATCTTCACAAATCTGCCCCACAGATATTTCATTAGCTACACATGGCCTAGGGAGAGTTTTAGGTCTGCCCCCCCGTCCTTCTGGTTCATTGTCCTACTAGGTTGTGCTTTGTGTTCCTTTATGGAATTATCAATGTTTTTACATTTGTCCAGAAGTTTATGTACACAGGAGTTAAGAGGATCCACAATATCCTTGGCAATGGCTACAAGGGCCGGCTCCAGGCGAGACTCAAACATCCCCTCCACTATGTCAGCCAGGTAGTTCATAGACCTTGTGTCGTTAGTATTCAGTTCAGCTCTGTCAGCCAGGTCCGGGTCCAAAGTAGACTTATTGTTGTTACTACAGCCCTTCTTTACAAGCCTGCGTTTTCCCTTTACCCCCTTGCGATTTTTATGTTCTTGTGAAAGTACTGGTCCAAAATTATCTTGTACCGTGGGAGATGTTACTTGGGGGGGTATAGGGGCCAGGGGTGGATGTATAATAGCAATGACGGGCTCAAGGGGAATAGGTGGGGGCACAGGCTATTTGTGAGGCGTGTTCCAGCACAGTAGAAAATGTGTCTGTGGCATCCAGTCCTAATTCCTTTTCGGCAATTGCAATTTCCTCATTTAAGGCTCCCACAGCAGAGGTAAGATAAGAAATTATTGTGTCCTGTTTTTTAGCCACCTTGGGGTTCTTACCTTCCTTATCGTTCTCCTGTCTGAGTAGCTTACGTTTTCCCATGATGGCGGCCAAGGGGTATGGCCTGTCCTGTCCTCTGTCGTCCCCTGATGGCCACAGACGGTCCGCCCTCTGCCCGGGCTCCGATGCGGGGGAAGCTGTCTGGTTTTGTGCGCCTCCGTTTGCGCCAACCAGGAAGTGGGCGGTGATCTCCCAGGGCAGGCTGGGAGCTGTAGTCTCGACCTCACTCCGCGGCCGAGCGTTACCAGCAGCTCGGCGACGGGGCAGTGTTAAACTTGTAATTCTGTGTTCTATTTTTTACATCCTGATGCAGCCGGCCTCCGGGTTGTAGGCTACTGGCTTGATGTCACAATTGAAAGGAACAATGAAGGTTTTTGAAAACTTAAAAAAAAATGTTTTTAAAATGAGTGAGAGTACCAGGAATTGGTTAAAATAAAATAAAACTTTACTTGCTGCAGCCGCTGAGTTCCACATCTTCTCTCCTGCTCGCCTGGGTCCGCCTCCAGGTTGGATCAGGAAGTAGGCAGCCAGACTCCCACCCCTAAGACAATCACAACGCTGCAATGCAGAGATATGATTGGTTTGAGTGCCATGACATGGCGCTGAGCCAGGGGCTGGAGGAGTGGACATGTTCTCCAATGAGGCTCTAATGCAGCCTGCATGGAAAACAGGGAAGTGTACATGACTGTTTTGGGTGACCCGAGAGGGCCGACCAAACAGTGATTGCGCACAAGAGTGTTCTACCACTCCTCCCCTGAAGCTCCGCCCACCCCTTCACGCACTGCCGCAGCAGGAGGAAAAAATAAAAGGATAACAACCATCTTTTATTATCATTTTATTACTTCCTTTCTTTGCTGTTCCTGTCAGTGGGGCAAGGCTCTGCCGCCTTCGCCTAGGATCCGCCACTGATCTATTGATAACTTGCTTTTTAATATAAAAGTTGTAATGATTTTATAACATGAGCCAACACAATATTTCGAGTTCATTGAGGGCTAGGTGCACCAGCCAGAATGTCCTGAAATGAGATTACAAGTATAGACGTTTATATTGTTACATATTGTCACCAGTGCTTGCTTTCCTCCCCTTACATCCCAAATGACTCTCCATGTTTGTTCTCTATATTCCAATCCCTCACCCCGTCTGCCTTCTGCATCATCACTCCAATACCGAATCTCTAGTTTTCATATGCAGGTATTGTAAACTTTGTTCAGGTTTTTAAGAACAATCTTCGATATGCACCAATTTTGATGTTCTTTACCGCGGCTAGACTTTACACTCAGAAAGTGGTCTATACCAGCTGAAGCAGTTGTTTGTGAGTTTATTTATATAGCTCTATTTATTTAATAAAAATCTTGTTTCCTACAAATATCATCTGTGACACATCGGTCAAAGTCCAAGCAAACCCAATAATCTCTGAAGGGGGAACTCTTTTGAGTTTCCTCCATCTAACTTCTGAAAGTGTTACTGCCCAGTAGCAGGACTAGATACCCGAGGATATATCACTTGAGAAAGTCAGTATATTCAGCAGTTTATATACATTTGCTGAAACCTTAGGGTTTCCGGGACTGCAACGCATCATATCTCAATCTGGAGTAGGCTGGGGAGCAAGTTTGTCCCCCTGGAATGCCTTTCGACCTCCATTATCCATATGGGTCCAAATCTGAAAGAGACACGTTAGTGAGAGATTCCTTACCTCAGAATATCCCCAGGCATCAGACTGGATCTGGAAATTTTTGCGTAGCAGTACCCTTGCGCGTCGTTAGGCGTCGTCTGCGGCTCCGCGTTCGTCGTCGGCGTCGTAGGCGCCGGAATGACGTCGCCGGAGTACTTAGACGCTGCCCTCGCATGCTGCCGTCCGTTCTTCTTTTTTCCGCGCCAGCAAGTGACGATCCGGAAAAAGTGGTACCCTTAGCCCATTTTTGACTAAACTTTTTCGATTATTTTTGATCTACTTCGAAGTCTATATGACTCAGACGGTGCCGGTAGGGTTGCCCGGGTTCAAACCCTGCGCCGACTGCGACCTACTGATGTCGGTTACCGACCCCCTTCGCCGTTGTCTTCATTGCCTTTGCCTCGACCATGACGAAAGGCCTGTTCCGACTGTCGAGCCCTGATGTCTAAAGCTAGGCGGGACCGCGGCTCGAGCTCCGGCAGTCGGCCCGCGCCGCTCGAGGTCCCAGACCCCGGTCCGCGAGGAGGTCGAGGGACCGGTCGCGGGGTCGGAGCCACCATGGCTCCGGGAGTCATCCACGGTCTTCAGGCTCCTCATTTAAGCACAAGAAGTCGAAGAGACGTCATCGCTCTTCCGACTCCCCCCCTACGCTCGCGCGACCCGGCCGGGGGTTCGGGCGACAAGGGGCGTTGCGGCCTGCTCCATACCCTACGGTCCATGGGCAGCACGCGACGCCGGAGGAGATCGAGGCCTTCCTCTCGGCCATGAGGTCGCTCACTCCTCCGTCGGGCTCCGCGGCATCTTCGGGCTCTGCGGCCCGACTGGGAGTCCCAGTGGGTCGGGTGCTTCGGCCCCGGCGGCGTCGGGACCGAATCACCCGATGGCGCAGGATACGGTTCCGGATCCGGGTCGCTGCCGGTCGACCTCACCGGCGCCGGCCCCTAGGGTGTCGCACCCGGTGTCGCCTTTGGGCGGCACCGTCCCCGATCCCTCGTTCTATTCGGGTCCGGCGCCGTATCCGACGCCGATGGGAGATTTCTACTTCTATGGCCCGTCCCCATCCTTTGGTCCTGAGTATCAGGAGATGGGTGGTGAGGGAGATTTGGGAGGGGTCTGAAGACCCTCTGGCACGGGAGTGTCAGTTTTACCAGGACTGGTCAGGAGAGCTAGGGGACCCCAGGGGTCTGAATACCTCGCCAGACACTGGTTTTGCCTCCCCTCCCACCGTGGCTACAGAGGAGTGGGCTGCTTATAGTGCGGTGTTGATGTGGGCGGCCAAGGCCGTACATCTTCAGCTTCCCGTCACGGCCTTGAGGACTAACCTCTTCACTGAGGTCCTTAAACCGCAGGCAAGCTCGGCCGAGCCTCCTCTGCCGTTTAATGAGGCCTTGTCTGACGTTCTTTTGGGCACCTGGTCCAGGCCCGCTACAGGTCAGTCTGTAGATAGGAATGTGGCCAGACGCCACCGCCTGGCTCCGGGCGACCCTGCTTTCCTGTCCACCCACCCCACCCCAGAGAGCCTGGTCATCCAGGCCTCTAACTCCCAGACTGCGTTCCCGACGGCTCCCCCGGATTGGGAATCCAAGAGATATGAGCAGTAGGGAAAGAAAGTATTCTCATCCTTAAGTTTGGGATTGCGGTCACCCACTCTCTGTGGGACACGGTTGCGGACGTGCTGCCACAATGTCTGGAGGAGGTCCGGACTAAACTCGCCCAAGCCCTTGCGGAGGGTCGAGATGCAGCACGGTCCTCCATCCAGTGTGGGCTGGATACCACGGACACACTGGGCAGAGCGATGGCAACGACGGTGGCGATTCATCCCCGCACCTGGTTGAGGTCCGCCAACTTCTTGGCTGCTGTCCAGAACACTCTTATGAACATGCCGTTTGATGGCCGTCGCCTCTTTGGCGACAGGGCAGACCATACGCTTGAGAGCTTTAAGGACTCCAGGGCTACGGCCAAGTCCTTGGGCCTCTCGGCCCGCGCCAGGAAACGGGTGCCTTTTGCTCCTTTCGTGGCCAAGGAAGGGGCGCCCCCACACGTGCTGCCAGCCACGCGCTACAGTCTAACACCAGCACGGTGGTGGCAGTGGAAACCGCCGTGGTGGCGGTCGGGGACAACGGCGCGGCCAGTCCACACCTGCCCCTGCAGCATCCGCCTCGAAACCTTCCTAGTCCGAGCTTTCAGGCCCATGTGACGCCAGTGGGAGACAGGGTTTGCCATCACCACCTCCACTGGTGCACTGTTACATCGGACAGGTGGGTGCTGCAAATCGTCCGAAGGGGTTACTCCCTCCCCTTCGAGGCGACTCCTCCAGCCATGCCACAGCAGTACCACCGCATGTCGGGGGATCACTTGACACTTCTCAGAGAGGAAGTTACGGCCCTCTTGGCCAAGGGTAATATCGAGCGCGTTCCTGGGCCAGAAGTAGGGTGTGGTTGTTACTCCCACTACTTTCTGGTACCCAAGAAGGGCAAAGGGGGCCTACGCCCTATCTTGGAACTGCGGAACGTCAACGGCTTCCTCCTGCAGGAGAAGTTCAAGATGCTGACACTAGCTCAGGTCCTAGCTGCCCTGGACCCGGGAGACTGGATGGTAGCGTTGGACTTGCAGGACGCTTATTTTCATATCCCCGTCCTGCCGTCCATCCGGCGTTACCTGCGGTTCTCAGTAGGCCACAAGCACTTTCAGTTTACCGTGCTCCCCTTCGGCCTTACGAACGCCCCACGGGTGTTCACGAAAGTGATGGCGGTGGTCGCAGCTCATCTGCGCAGGTTAGGGGTTTCAGTCTTCCCCTACCTTGATGACTGGTTGTTGAAAGCGGGCTCGCTCCAGACAGTCGTCAGCCACCTCCAGACTACGGCCGACCTCCTGCACCTGCTGGGGTTCTCCATCAATGTGCCAAAGTCACACCTGTGTCCCTCTCAGAAGCTTCTCTTCATCGGAGCGGTTCTAGACTCAGCGCAGTTTCGGGTTTATCCACCCGAACAGCAGGTTTGGGATATTCAGGCTATGATTCCGATCTTTCAGCCGTTATACCGGGTCTCGGTCAGGTTGACGCTGCGGCTGCTGGGGCTGATGGCCTCCTGCATCCTTCTGGTGCATGACGCCAGGTGGCGGATGCGGGCTCTGCAGTGGGACCTGAAGTTTCAGTGGGCCCAGCATCAGGGCAACTTGTCCGACCATGTCTTGATCTCGGAGGGCACTGCAAAACAGTTGCAGTGGTGGCTTACGGACCGCGATTGGGTCAGCGGCAGATCCCTCTCCCTACCCCAGCCGGAGCACGTAGTTGTGACGGACGTGTCCGTCCAGGGCTGGGGGCCCACATGGGAGAGGCGGAGATCAGAAGCCTCTGGTCTCCGGCGGAGTCCCAGCTCCATATCAACCTTCTGGAGCTGCGGGCGATCCGGCTTGCACTGAAGGCATTCCTCCCCTCTGTCCGGGGTAGTGTAGTGCAGGTGTTCACGGACAACACCACCGCCATGTGGTACTGCAACAAACAGCGCGGGGTTGGGTCGTGGACCCTATGCCAGGAGGCTCTGCGCCTCTGGCAGTGGCTGGAACATCAGGGCGTGACCCTGGTGGTTCAACACCTGGCAGGTTCTCTGAACACCAGGGCGGATGAACTCAGCCGTCGGTGCATGATGGATCACGAATGGCGTCTGATCTCGGACGTGGCGCAAGGCATCTTTCAGCAGTGGGGAGAGCCTTGGTTAGATCTATTCGCCACCAAAGAGAACGCGCAATGTCATCAGTACTGCGCGTTGGAACTTCCAAGGCGGCACTCGCTCGGCGACGCTTTCCGTCGCGAATGGAGCTGCGGTCTCTTATACACCTATACCACTTCTGCCCAGAGTGCTGAAGAAGATCAGGGGTGACCGGGTCCCAAGTTATCTTTGTGGCTCCGGACTGGGCACGAAGATACTGGTATCCTGAGCTACTCAGTATGTCTGTCGATTCCCTGATTTTCTGCTTCTTCAGGAGGACCTTCTGTCGCAGCAGCAGGGGACGGTCCTCCACCCGAACCTGTCCAGTCTCCACCTCCATGCTTGGAGATTGAGCGGCGACAGTTGAGGCCATTTGACTTGCCTCCTGAAGTTTGTACTGTGATTCTGGCAGCCAGGCATCCCTCCACGAAGTCGGTATACGCCTGCAGGTGGAACAAATTTGTGGCATGGTGCACAGCAAAGGCTGTGGATCCTCTCTGCACCCCTTTCTGAGGTTCTCCTCTTCCTTCTTTCTCTTGTCCAGCAGGGCTCTGCTCTGGGCACTATCAAGGGCTACCTTTCTGCCCTTTCCGCCTTTCTAAGGCTACCTGAACAGCCTTCTTTATTCAAGTCCCCGATTGTTAACAGATTCTTAAAGGGCATCAATCATATGTTCCCTCCTGTTCCTTTCCTGATGCCCCAGTGGGACTTGAACCTGATTCTAACTTACCTGATGTGCGCTCCCTTCGAGCCGCTTCATAACTGTTCTCTCCGTCTTCTTACACTTAAGACTGCTTTCCTGGTTGCCATCACCCCTGCCAGGAGAGTGAGTGAGCTCCAGGCTCTTTCCTCTAAACCTCCCTTCCTTTCTGTCCATCCAGACAAGTTGTGTTGCGGACAAGACCCTCTTTCCTGCCCAAGGTAGTCACAGCCTTCCACATCGGGCAGTCCATCACCTTGACCACCTTCTTTCGGTCTCCGCATCCCTCGAAAGAGGAAGAGCGGCTCCACCGTCTGGACCCAAAACGTGCGCTCTCATACTATCTGGGTCGCCCATGCCAGTTCCGGGTGGATGACCAACTCTTTGTTGGTTACGTGGGCGCTAAGAAGGGACGGGCGGTGCACAAACGGTCCATCTCTTGGTGGATCGTGTTGTGCATCCAGGCGTGTTATTCTTTGGCTAAAAAGGAACCTCTTGTTGGGCTGAGGGCCCATTCCACTCGGGCCACGGCGACTACTACTGCTCTGGGCCGGGGAGTCCCCTTGCAGGACATTTGTCAGGCAGCTACGTGGGCCTCGCTGCACACGTTCGCAAGACACTACTGTAGGAAGGTGGATACCTGACTACGGATACCCCCAACTTTTTGCCTACTGTTTTGCGGGTTTTTGACTTAGTTGGCATGGGATCCTGCTATTCAGGACCCCAGGCTATCTGCTCTCTCTGTAAAATGGACTCCATGTACTTTAGGAACATACCAAATTGGATATTGGGTCACCTTTGTGAGTCCCTGATAGTGTACCATAGGTACCCAAGTCCTACCAGGGGCTGCAGCATATATTATGCCACCCCTGGCCACCTAAATTGACACAACTGGCTGATCACTCAGCTGGGGCAAGGTTGTGTAATCACCCCTTGCTTAGGTATAGTATCCCTATACCTACCTTATATATAGACACATAGTAACCTATAAGTCACTCCTATGGCATGCCTTAACAATCCTGGAGGCAGAGTGCTTGGTTATGTGTGAGATGGTGCTCTAGCATGAGCTGAGCCTGTCTGCAGCTTTCGGAACCATGTCCTTATAGCTGTTCTATGATATCGCCATACCATATACTCTTAAGTGCATTATAATCCTCGCGGTTAATGCTAACTTTGGTTTGGCTTTATCCAAACATGTCGTGTAAGGTGTCATACGCTTTGGAATACTACCCCCTCGCCAATTCTGGCGACCGGGGGAACATTCCACCCTTCTAGAGGGAGAAGACATGTTGAAACTACTGTACCCGGTTAAAGTTAACCAGAGCCCCAGCGTCACAAAATAGATACTGCTGCCACCGACACAAGTCTGACTTCCTGCTGCTGGGAGTCCTTCCAGTCTCGGAGGTTTGGACAATAGGTTTCCTGCCTGGGGAGGTGCGAGCACCACCCCAGACAGGACTTTGTGTATTGGGACAGGGAGGGCTGAATAGATTGAGACACTGCCTGAAGCACACTAGGTGCTTCATGCATACCCCAGTTCAAACCGGTTGCTGGGGTACTCCAGCCCCAGCTCTGGCCCAAAACTGGACAAAGGAGAGGGGGTGCAACAGGAGGGACCTAGAAAGTAATCCAGCCCCTTTTAGTTGTTTAAAGGTAGGAGCTGAGTCCTGAGACTTTAGATTAATCCTGAATCGAAACTTGACACAAAACTCTGGACCTTCGACATTCTGCTGAAGCTGAAGACTGAAGAATCTCCCTTTTGGCCAAGGAGTGACCACCCTGGGCAACCAGGCACCATCCAGCAAATCAACGGCTTGCTTTGTCGACGTTCCTGCCGGAACCCGAGCACAGAGCCTGACAAGACCCAGACTTCCAGACCTCTCTGACCCCCTCTTCACGACTGCAGCATAGCTGAGATCCGTGGAGGCGACGAGACACGTGGGACCGGACATCTTGGATATCCAACAACTTGCTAACTGTGCAGCTCCTGAGGCACCGACTGGGGAGTGAGAAACCCCGAACCCGAGCTCCACCTGCACCGAAAATCAGCCCTCCACACTCCACGAGTTCTGCGTGGGGCCCTTCTGCTTGTGTTCTGCTCGACGCGTTGTCGGGTTGCTGGCCTGTTGGCTAGTAGCCTCTGTGACGACAATCCTTTTGAATCACCTTGCTGGTCTGGTTGCTCCAGACTGGCCCTTGCTTCCCTGAAAAGGTGAAGCACCTCAGACCTTTCTGGTCTGCACCAGAAGCCTTTGTTGTATCCTGCGTGGGTTGCCTTTGCCAAGGCCGGTTGACTCCAATCTGGAAGTCGACCCATCCATCTGCGAGATCCTTTGTGGGACAGCTCCTCTCCAGCACCTGGTCGTCTTCGACGCCTCCTGGTCCACGTGGCTGCAAAGATAAGCTTCAAAACAGCACCTGATTGCTCCTCGACGTCGTCTGGTTCCTTCCTGGTTCCACCCGGTCACTGGCTAGTGACCCAGACTCTGTCCCCCTCTGCTTTCAGGTCCTCTTCATGTTCGATCCACCCTTGGATCCACCCGGACATCTTCCTCCTAGTCACCTGCAGCATCTTTCTTCAAAGGCTCAATAGGACTCAACGGCGAAACCCGACACATCGTCACACCTATGCACCCGTCGTCCGTGGGTAAGGTAACGCGAGTACTTCGGTGCTCCCAAGGGTATTTACTATCCAAGTGTCAAGGTTTTTAGTTGTTTCCTCCTAGCTAAACCGGAAGTGTCCTAAATCCTTCTAAATGTAACTTCTAAGTTCCCATTGACTTTGCATTGACTCACGCGTGTGTGTAAAGACACTGCACGCGCCTCCTGTGGGCCTCCTACTTCTAAACTAAGGTTCAGATAGTGTAGCCCCAGCGATGCCCTAGGCCTTTCTTTTTCTCGTGACGTGGTACTTATACCACTTTCTTAATATATGGTTTGCTTCGCCCCTAGGGCCTAACCGTAAATTGTGCAACTTAACGTATCGTAACATAAGTATCTTGTTATGTGCTTTTGCCTCTGATCTCATAAAGAGTTTAGAGGAGTGTGTTAGTAAATAAATACATATATATTTTATATATATCCTGTGTGTTGTCCTTTCATTTGATATTCAAGGGGTTACATATGGTAAAACAGCTGGCTTCACACGCCCTCAAGAGTCTTTTAACCTAAGACTGTTCTGTCCACACTACCACTAGGATAGCTGGTCTATAAAGTTGACTTACAACCATCACCATAAGGGTTGTTTGGACTGGTGCAAGGTGATAACTAGAATAGTGAACATCATATACCAGGCCAGCTTCTCTCCACTACTGCCTGGACAGCCAAATCCAGAGGGATGGCTTCTTTGGCCTTTCCGTCCTCCAGGACTTTTTGGTGTGATTATTGGTTCGCAGACCCACCACCAGGGTTGGTATTGCTGGGGTATCTATTCTAAGGTAAGGAATCTATCACTAACGTGTCTCTTTCAGATGCACAAGTTACTACTTGTGTAACGATTTATCTGTAAGAGACATTAGTTAGTGATAGATTCCTTGCTGACCCACCCATCCTCCCCGTTCTGAGAACCGTTATTTAGGGTTAAGTGTGTGAAGTTGGCCTGGTATATAATGCTCACTAATTCTAGTGATCACTTTGTACCATGCCAGGCAACCCTTATGATGATTGGTTGTAAGTCAACTTTATAGACCAGTTATCCTAGTGGTAACGTTGACAAAGCAGTCTTAGGCTAAACTCTGAAAGGCATGTGAAGCCAGCTGTATTACCATACACAGCCCCCTTGAATACCAAATGAAAGGACACCACACAGATATATATTGAAAATATATATTGATTTATTAACTACAAAATCCCCTCGACTCTTTATGAGCACAGAAGCACAAGCGTTAAATCACAAGACAGTTTAAAATACACAAAAGTTGCACAATATGGATGAGCCCTAGGGGCCACCTAAACCATATACTAAGAAAGTGGTATAAGAGATACCAATCTGAACGGAAACAGGCCTAGGGCCTTGGGAATTGCTGGAGCTATTTGAGACTAGCAGTGACTAAGTCAGGAAAGGCCCGCGGGACTCGGGTGCAGTGTTTAAAGTGCACGCACTCACCAATGTAAAGTCTATGGTGCGTAAAAAGTACAAAGTTAGTTAGTTCGGAACCTTCCGAGTGACCTAGAAAGCTGAAACTTAAGACACAGGCCCTTGAGATGTGTACCAGTGTAGGAACACCGGCGGAGCTGAGTTACCTCACCCACAGGAAGCGGGTGCACAGGGTCGAAGTAGTGTCGGGTTTCGTCACGCTGGTCGATGGTGCTTGGAGCTGAAGATGCTGCAGGCGGCTCGATGTGAAGAGTTCCGGTGGATACAAGGGTGGATCTGAAGATGTGAAGACCTGAAAGCAGAGGGGACAATGTTCAAAGTCACTAGCCAGTGACTACCGTGGAACCAGATGGGAACCAGGCGATGTCGGGTGCAAACAGGCGTTGAGGTGTAGCTTCTCTCTGCAACCACGTAGACACCGCGGGTTGAGGACGTCCAGGAGTTGGTCACGAGCTGTCCCACGCAGGCTTCTCGCTGTTGGCGGTGTCGGCAACTTGATCGAAGCAAACAGGCCTTGGCTAATGCATGCCATGCCGGAATCAAAAAATGCTTATCACTCGGACCAGCAAGGTCAGAGCGGGGGCTCCTTTCTGCAAGAGCTAGGGCAAGTCTGGAGCAACCAGACCCGCAGTGTAGTTTGTCGGTTTCGTCACCAAGATGGCCGCTGACCACGTGGCTAGTGGCCGGGATGGCGCGTCGAGTGGCACAATGCAAAAGGGCCCCACGCAGATCGTGGAGATGCTGGGGGGCTGATCTTCGGTGCAAGGGCTGCTCGGTCGTGGGGGTTCTCAGTCCCCAAAGCACAACGTCGAGGATGCCTCTGGTGCTGCGCTGTCAGCTCTTTGGGTGTCTTCCAAGATGTCCGGTCCCACGTCTCTCGGTGCCTCCACGGGTCCCTTCTTTGCAGGGACTGTGGATCGGGCTCTGAGAAGTCTGGGAGTCTGGGTCTTGTCAGGCTCTGGGCTCGGACTCCGGCGGGAGGTGGCGGCAAAGCAGACGTCGATTCGCTGGTTGGTACCTGCTTTCACAGGGTGGCCACTCCTAGGCCACAAGGGAGATTCTCTTCAGTCTTCTGAGCAGCAGAATGTCGAAGTCCAGTCTTCTTCTTCGTGTAAAGTTGATTCAGGATGATCTGCTGTGCAATGGCACTGCTCCCACTCTTATTCCCAATCTGAGGGGTGGATCACCTACTAGGTCCCTCCTCTGGGAGGAACCAGGAAGGGGGGCGGTTACACCCCCTTTCCTTTGTCCAGCTCCTCGCCAGGCCTGGGTCTGGAAAGTCCCAGGACTGGTTTGGACTGGTTTATGCACGGGGACACCTTGTGTGCCCCGGGCATGTCTGTTTCTATTCAGCCCTGTCCTACCCAATACACAAAACCCTGTCTGGGGTGGTGCTCGCACCTCCCAAGGCAGGAAACCCTTTGTCCAAGCCTCCCTCGCTGGAAGGACTCCCAGCAGCAGGAGGTCAGACTCGTGTCTGTGGTGGCAGCATCCATTTTGTGATGCTGAGGCTCTGGTTAACTTTAACCGGGGTTAAGGCTACACACATGTCGTGTCCCTCTAGAAGGGTGGAATGCTATCCCCGTCGACAGAACTGTCGAGGGGATAGTATTCCAATTCGTATGACACCTTGAGTATATGGTATGGCAATATCCCGGAACAGTTTAGGGAGTGGTTCCCGACAGCTGCAGACAGGCTCAGCTCATGCTAGAGCACCATCTCACATATTTCCAAGCACTCTGCCTCCCGGATTGATGAGGCCTTCCATAGGAGTGGCTGATAGGAACATATGTGTCCAGTTTAGGGTTAGATATAGGGATACTATATCTAAGCTAGAGGTGATTACACCAACTTACCCCAGCTGAGTGATCAGCCAGTTGTGTCAACTGTGGAGGCCAGGCCAGGGGTGGCACAATACATGCTCCAGCCCCTGGTAGGCCTTGGATGCACCTATGCCCTGGGTACCTATGGTACACTGTTACAGGGGCCAACAAGGTGAACCAATTCCAATTGTGTTATGCACCTAAGGTACATGGAGTCCATTTTAAGGAGAGAGCAATCAGCCTGGGGCCCTGAATAGCAGGTTCCAGGCCAACTAAGTCAAAAACCAGCTAAACACCAGGCAAAAGTTTGGGGGTAACCATAGTCAGATATCCACCTTCCTACATTAAGGTCATCCCCTTTCTGGGCCCTAGTTTCATGGCACCGGTGTTGGTTTTTATCATGGCTCTGCGTTTCTGGCGCGGAAAAGCTGTGTATAAGAACTGAGGTCAGCGTGCGAGGTTGGCGTCTAAGTACTCCGGCGACGTAATTCCGGCACCCACGACGACGGACGCGGAGCCGCAGACAACGCCTAACGACGCACAATGGTACTGCTACACAAAAATTTCCGGATCCGCCTGACGCCTGGGGATATTCTAAGGTAAGGAATCTATCACTAACTACTGTCTCTTACAGATATATCGTTAAACAAATAGTAAGTTGTGCATCAGGTTTGAAGCCTAAGTAATTGCTGCCTAGTAAATCTGTTTATTCATTCCTGAATCACTATTTCCACATCGATTCCTACACGTTGTATTTATCTCACACATTTCACTATATTTTTTGTAGTGAAATTTACATGTGGGAAAAATTGGAAGTGTTGTGTTCTTGCATTACTTTTCACAATTAAGGCGGCACTACCAGCTGAATCAGCATTACTTCTGCACTTGGAATAGGGTTGCTGGTGTCTAGCAGACTTCCATTTGAAACTCAGTAGTTGTCCACTCCAAGCAGTGCAGGCTTTAGGGCGATGCAGCCGGTACGACCTCACTGGGCACTGACCTGGAGAGGGGGTGCTGACCTCAAGGGGGTGCTGTGTTTAGCAATATGTTTACCATTTAAAGGCACCTACTGCAGAGTATCTTGTGCTCCCAGGTTTCAGGCAGCAATACAAATGGCAAGATAACTGTTGCGATTAATATTCCGGCGAGAGAGAGATGGGAGTTTTGTCTAGTGGCAGTTTACACTCGCCATAAACAGCGCACAGGGTTAAAATGCCTGCTGCAAAGAACAGATTTGTATTTTATGTGGATTGCTGGGTGGATTAGAAAGGCCAGCTTTTACCAGCGCTTATGACAGATAAATGTTTGTGAATCTTGAGGAGGAGGTAATTGGGAGAAGGGGCCCCAAAAAGGATTGTTGCACCAGACGCCACCAGAGCTAAACCCGGCCCTTCTGCCGCGGTGTGCACAGCCCTTAGCACTACTTTTCACCCATTCATCCAGCCCATTCATTAGTCATATGTCGTCATTTCTCCAGCCTCATCCTTTCCCGTGCTCAATGCAGCCTTGTTTCATTTCTTACCACTGTGCCTCTGTATTCTTGCATCTTTGCCTTGAGTTCAAGGTTTTTCCATGGTTATGTGTCGGTCTAGTATTCCATGATGTAGACATGAGTAATTTGTGGTGCTCTGTGGTCATGCTGGACATGTTAGGACTCATTCACAAAACCATTTCCGCTCATAAAAGCACTTTTGCAATCGAAATTGGCTGGATTAGACTCACAAAAGGTGACCATACAGACTCAGATCCATTTAGTCCTACATACCATCACCCTACATTCTCATAACATTCAGAAACTCATCTCTGACCCTTCCACCATTTGAATAGAGGTGTAGATTTACACCCGACAAATGCTGGACTCAATCCATTTCCATGATGCGTAGAGGAAGAGACCTCACCCAAACCTCGAGGGCTATAGGGATAGTTGATTCTCCAAGTAGAAAAATGTTTTCTGTGTATAAAAAAACAAGAAGAAATAAACATGCAATTGCACAGCGGTGCTGCACAGAGTGTGCAATTCCAATGTGTGGGGAGTACCTAACCACAAAAAGTTTCACGGCTTTCTCAAGGGCCCATCTGGAAAACTGTGAATGGCACAAGTTTCCAAACATACCATTGGTAAGGATTCAGAAGAGCCAAAAATTCTTAAATCTTTGCATATGCTTAAGAGTAAATGCACAGCAGTTGCTTTGGAATCTGGCCTCCTGTGTATTTCTGTGGATTTATAAATGTATAGGTTCTACAGTAACATATTTCCACTACTTAAAGACTTCTTTTATGTTTTACTTTTAGACTCCTTCCAACATTACTACAAAAAGTCAAGATGTCAGACCGAAAATAGTAAGTCTTAGGCACAAAACAGATTTTTGAAATCTGCTAGAATGCTTTTCTGCCCTCCGAGGCCACGCACACTTTTCACAAAAACAAATTTACTACTTAAAAAAGATTGCATGTTAAATAAAATTAATGTCTCCAGCCAGGCACCAATAACGTACATGGCAACATTTAGAAACACAGGAGGGACACATAGAAAAAAAAAATCGGGATAATGTATTTTCCCCACTCACTTGCATTAAATTGGAGGCAATTTTAGGGGGAGACCACTAAAATAAAGCCGGGATAAATAACATTGGGTGTCTCCTGGCTGAATCCCGTGTGTTGGCATGCATGCACCAACCCCTTCAGTAACTCATGAGCTACTCCTCTCTGCAGCTCAGCTTGCTAAATTAGAGGCTTTTGTTTGGTTTAATTAATGTATGTATACCAAAATTTAAAAGTATACATTCAAGATGAAAATGCATGCACTCTGAGATCATTTAAGGTGATGTTTGGTGAAAAATGCTACTGTGTGTGTGTAGTTATGTTAGAGGGAGCCATGCTCAACGTTTGGTATTGAGCAGGACCAATTTCTGATAGCACTCTATGTCCATTATAATACATGTCCTCCTTACAGCATATTCAACTTTTTTAAAGCTAATATTTGACTGCCAAATCATGCGGTATTGGGGAAATGTATTATTAATACTATGCCATTGATGCCAAGAGCATTGCTACTATGGCTGGTATGTATTACCCATATACAGATATTCCATATTAGCAAAGCCTTTTTTACATTTCGCCAGCACAGTGCTTGCATTGTGCTTGCGAAATCTCTTGTAATGAAAAAAAAATTAAAAGAGGCTTAGAGCCCATCCTTTAATTACCGGTATTTACTATTGGCTGGCTTCTACATCTCTTACGGTTCCTCTCTTCTTATTGGTCAGCTGGTCCTCCTGCCATCCAACTTCCTCGTAGGCTTCAGATTTCTAGTCCAACTTGTGGAGCTTATACCAAGTACTGCTTCCTGTTTCCTTTCACTGGTTGCAGGTATTCTTTTTTAAATTTACCACGTACACTCTTACAGAGTGAGTGTCTGGAATCCTCTCCATGTGTCCGCAGTGACTTGACAGTTTAGCCCCCGATTCCATACATAGCAGCACCCCTGCTTGTCCCCTCCTCTCTGACCTCTAATACAGCAGCAGCTGCTTGAACTTCAGCACCGCCTTCTCTCTGTCATCTCGCAAATTCTAAACCGCTTGGACTGACAGCTCGGTTGCAGCTTTATTCTTGCCACTCACCGTGCAGCCCATCATGCGCCTCAGTCCCCACAGCTTCCCGCCGGACAGAGACCCCAGCCTAGGACCGCAGCAAAGAGGCATGCTGACTCCCTCACAGGAAAATTCTGCTGAGCTGAGAGCCACTGTGCCCAGAGCAGCCCAGAGAACAGCCAGAGCCTTGGATGCTCTCAGTGCCGCCTACTGACACCCCTACCTGCACACACAGAGCTCGAGACTCGGCTCTGCCCACTATCGCCTTGCTCCCCAGCGACTATCTGCCATCCTAGTGCTCCACTCAGAACCCAACTCTGCCCACCATCTCTCCACTCCCCAGTGGCCAGCTACCCTCTCGCTGCTCTGCTCAGGACTTGACTCTACCAGCTATCACTCACGTTGACATCTTATTCCTCCTCACAAACTTTTCTATCTCCTCCCTTATACATTTCTTCGTTTGAATACTTTCACTCACTAGTCTCGCTGTATCCTCTCTCTCCTTGAAGACTTCCTATTCCAGGATCACAGGATGTTAAGCCGACGCAGAGACTCTAACCTGGTTCCCTAAGTCTGCAACTCTTTCAGTTATGCTACATCCATGTAGTCACATGCAGGGAGATTAAAGGATTTGGCCACAATCACAAGATGTTGAGTTGACACCAAGGATCACACCAGGATCCCAGCTCCAAAGTCGGGAGGCCTTGCTGTTACGCCACATCCGCTCCCTACATTGACAAATCCAATAGCTTTTGAAGGTGAAAAAAATCTGTTTGCTTTGCCAATGCTTGCTACGTTACTGTTGACAACTATGCCTGGTGAACTGAAGTGATCACTGCTCGTATATTGCATATGGTGGCCACTAATGTGCCTGATGTGGTCCTTATTACAACTAATAATATTAGCAGTTCAGGATGGTTTTCATCCAACATAAGTAGCTGTAATCACAGAAAAGGTTGGAGACCCCTGAAGCAGTTGTTTCTTTTACATAAGACACATTTTTCTCATACTTAAATAGTGTCTACCCCTGCCCTGGCTCCATGAAACCTACATCCAAACTGACTCTATTAGCAAAACAACAAAAACACAACACCTAAAAACATTTTATGCTTAGAATCTATATTGTTCACACGTATGTGGCGGATCCTGCTGTAGGTCTCACCTAAGAAACCAAATCTTGTATATGTTCTGACTCCCTTTCATAAAGTTGCATACAAATTGTGTTGTATCATATTGCAACATTTACATAGCACGTACTGCAAATGCACTGCTTTCATTTTTAACATTGCGGCGGGTGCTGCTTCAAGCAGCACCCGCCACAATGTAAAATATTGAGGATGTGACCGCCGCAGCCCCTGAAGACGTTCCCTCCACCTCGGGGGTCGCGGATGGACGTAGGTCCGTCCGCGATCCTAATCAGCCCCCCTTAGTTTGAGACAGGAGACCACGCACAGCTCCAGGGAGTCCGGGAAGGCAGGATAGGAAATGGACTAAGTTACCGTCTTTGTCCGCCAACGGATTGTAAACTTCCTCCTCCAGGCTAGCCAAAAAATTCAGAACATAGGTCACATCTGCAGACACAGGATGGATGCCCCATCGCACACACCAACTGCACCACCTTCTCCAGGTAGAGCGGTAACGTTTAACGGTACTGTCAGCCCAGGCCTTCAACATGAACTTCTCAGCTGCTCCTGAAATGTCTGGGACCGACCATCTTCCCCAGTAATCCGCCACATCATCAGGACTAGGGAGCCTTGCATGATGGGCGGATGGGGATCGTCTGGGTTGAAAAGAAGTGCTGGAAAGTGGGGGAAAGGGATTGGAGAATCCCAAGAAAGTACCAGTAGAACCAGAAACCTAACTTGCGAACTCCAAATTGGGATTTTATCACCACACTCACCCCCTGGTGTCGAACTTGGGCCGATACGGTCGTTATCATCGCGAACTGGGGAAAAGCGGAACCCGCTTCCTCTCGCCTGTCCTGTAGGAACACGTCCGTTTTCTCCACCAGAGGATCCGGTCTCCAGCTGAAGAACCGGGAAAGCTGGTGGTCCAGCCGGGAAGCAAAGAGGTCCACTGAAAAAGGACCCCGTACTCACTGGAGATTCGTGAACACTTCCGTGTATAGCTTCCACAGACTCGAGTTGTGGAAATGGCGTAAGTGAAAATCCGCCACCTGATTGTCCTGTCTGGGAAGGTATTCCTCTGTGACAGAGATCTGGTGGCTTCGGCAATACTGCCAAAAATTTGCTGCCAGGTCCGAGAGGGCCTTCGACCTTGTGCTGCCGAGGTAATTGATATAGAGGACCGCTGAAATATTGTCCATTTTGAGGAGGACGCTTTGGCATAGGCATTGGTTAGGGTTCAAATGACTAGAACGAAAGAATGGCTTACAGTCTTTGATTTGGGCCCAGCTGGAAGTAAAAATAAGAAAGCCTCTTCCCCACCTAGCGATTATTACTCCAAATGGAAAGCTACAAACATGCAGGCACTTCTGAATGGGTCCGGGTGTCAGCAAGTCACACAGGGAGGAAGTCAGCATATTTCACTGGGCCCAGCCCGGAATACTGATCTGTATCAATAATAGCTGCCAGATGGGGGCGTGGCCAAGCCGAGCTGCGGAATGGTCGCCATCTGAAGCGGCTCCGCCGGCCAAGCCCGTTTATCCTCTAATTATCCGCACATAATGCTGATGCGCACCGATCCCTGCCCGGAAAACGACAGCTGATGTCCTCCGACACCCACAACTGAAATTTGCCCGCCCGTGACCCGTGGTGCGGGCGATCCAGCGGCCGATTGCAGGGGGATAACTGAGGCCTAGAGGCGTGTGCGGAGCCGGGGTCTAGAGTTGCGGCTGACCCGGCGGGGGCCTGCGTCTGTCTCTAAGACCGTGCCGCAGGCTGGAACATTGCAGGAGCTGAGAGCCGTCGTGGCCTGCTGAGACGGCCGGCAACATCGCGGGAGCTGCAAGACGGCCCCCCCCCCCCCCCCCTTTGGACGGCCCTGAGGAACGAGGCGTGGACCGAGAGATCGAGAGACGCCCTTTCCCGCTACTAAGGTTAGGACCTGGAGGGGGCCGGTCACACCAGGCTAGATACATCATGCTGGCTAAACTGACCGATCGGCTGCTGGAACACTGCCTGCGGAGGGACAGGGACCTTGGAGCTTGCCCTGCGCTACCACACAACGCGGAGGCCTGAGAGGTCTGCCATTTGGCTGTTTCACCAGAGTCCCGCTTCTGACTGCTCTGTGAGGCCGGTCTGGCCTATGTGGGCGCTAATCCTCCAGGCGCATGAGTGAGGCACTGGGCCTGTTACATGGAGAGCGCGGGGCTGGCTATGAGGAGCGGCCACTTCTATAATCCCTAGCGGGAAGGGTAACGCCAGAAACGACATCCTGGGTGGCGGCTGGAGCGGAACTGTACAAAGAGTCCTGGATTGCGGGCTGTCCCTGTCGGTGGGGACCGGGCGGCGAGGCCAGCGATTTGGGCACTTCCCCGTTATACTGCTGTGCACTTGTTGCCCTCTTTTATGGAAGCAGCGGGCGGTCTCTCTCTGATTTGGCAGACCACTATTGTCACTGGTTCGGCCACGCGACCTATGGTCCACCGGACTCTGGGGTTGCACCGGGCCATACTCCTTGGAGGTGACTGATCCATTAACACTCCTGTCCCTTTGGAATTGCGGCACCTACAAAGCCTGAACTTGCGGCATCATGAGGAAGCCGGATACGCGCCAACCCCGCATCAACTTTGAGAGAAAAGGTAGCAAATCTGCCGACGCAGAAGACAGCGAACGCAGCCAGGCGGAAGGGGGTGCGACGATTCAGCTTCCAGTAGACGACGTCCGAGCTATGTTTCTGGAGCTAAAGAATGGCTTGAAGGGAATAGACTCCAAAATGGATGCCCTTGCGGATCATATGGACAAAATCACGCAGTGCATGGATAAACAGGAGGGACGGGTGAGTGTCCTTGAGACTCGGGTGACTGAGACAGAGGAAGGGCAGACGGAAGTCGAAAAGAAGATTCAGGGCATGGCTAAAGTGCTTGAGCTCATAAGCCAAAAGAATGAGGATTTGCTCGTGCAGAAATAATGTTCGCATCACGGGCGTGGCAGAATCCACAGACATTCCAAACATGGAGCTCTTCGTGGAGGGCATGATGAAAGATCTATTTGGCACCGGCCTGTCCCCGACGTTCCTCGTGGAGCGAGCACACAGAACCCTGGGCCCGAGACCCAAGCCCGGCACCCCCCCCCCCCCCCCCTCCCCCCCCCCCAGGCCGATATTGGCCAGAGTGCTGAATTACAGAGACAGAGATGTGATACTCCGAATGGCGTGTGAAAAGGGTGCTATTCAGTACAAAGGCAATGACACCGCCCTATAGCCGGATTTTACTTTGCAGGTACAGGCGGCGAGAAGGGAGTTCCTTCCTGCAAAGAAGATATTCCAGCAGATCCGAACCAAGTATGCCCTGATTTATCCAGCCAAGCTAAGAGTGCAGGGACCTGGAAAGCCAACCTTTTTCACTGACGCTAAGGCCACGTTAACATTTGCAAAACAGATGGCCAAGGATCACAAACAGCAGAAGGCGCAGGATGCAGAACAATCGCAGGACAGACTGAGCGATAATGATTGACTATGGCTCCAGTGTGCGGCTGGCGGTGGAGCTGGTACGAACAGCGGCTAATGGGTGCATGGAATAGGCGAAGATAGGGTAAGGCGAATGCACTGTTGAGGCGTGTGGGACACGACCTGCGGTGCCAGCTGGGGGATGTCTTTGATGGTTGCACATAGAAATTGTAAATAGGCTGTGAAGGGAGCGCTTATGCACAGGTTGCAGCTTGGCCGCCCTGCCAAAAGTGCAGGGCTAGGTGCCGGCAGACCCGACGTACCCACTGGGATGATTCCCCTTGTTCTGCTGCATCTTTTAGTTGGGGATTTGTTGGGGGGAAGAGGTGGGAGGGGTTCACAACCTGATTGGGGGGTTGGTGTGGGTGGGTGGGGGGAAGGAAGGGGAGTTGTTTTGGTTGATGTTCTTATCGCCACGGGTCCAAATGGCACGACTTCAGAGACATTACATAGGCCGATTGTGCGATTGCAGGTCGTGGTTACGTTGTCGATGCCTGAATCACCATAGTTATGTGTCCACAAGTTGTTGTATAATGAAACTGTGTACGTTACTGGATTACGCACTATCTGACTGTGATGGCTAGCTCAAGTTCTGTAACCACCCTTAACTGTCTTACGTGGAATGTGCGGGGCCTCAATGACCGTAGGAAGACTAGGCTTATACACTCCTATCTTACAAGGCACGCAGTAGACATTTGTTTTCTGCAGGAGACACACCTACCTAGCTCAGCAGCGAGTACGCTCAAGAATAGAAGATGGGAGGTGGTGGTTGAAGCTGGCTACTCCACATATTCCAAGGGTGTTGCAATACTGCTGCGTAAGGGTTTACACTGGCGCACACAAAGCACAATCATAGATAGGGAGGGCAGATACATCATATTGCAGGGGGAGCTCTGTAACACGCCTTTAGCCTTAGTAAACACGTACGGTCCGAATATTGATTGTCCGGAATTTTTCCAGAACATATGGCACGAGCTAACAAAACTGGGTCACACTGCTATTCTGTGGGGCGGTGACTTTAATGTGACTCTGTCCAACGAGCTGGATAGGCAGGCGTCTTCCCGCGTACATCACCCAAAGGCGGCGGAGGTGCTTCATGACATCATAGACAACCTTTTTTTGATTGATTCCTGGAGGGCCACACATCCTACGATCAGGGAGGGGACGTGTTTCACGCACAATAGAAATGCCTGGTCACGACTAGACTATTGGCTACTCACCAGAGATATGCATGCATGGCTGGAGGGTGCTGGGCATCTGCCTTGTACGTTTTCGGACCACGCACCTGCCCAAATAAGACTACGCCTTCCTCCAGTGTATGCACGGCCCTTTTCTTGGAGGTTCCCTACGGGGGCCTTGAAGGACCTGGTTTTCCGAGAGGAGCTCCGTGACCGGAATGAGGGGTATTTTGCGACAAATGAGGGTTCAGTTGATTCGCCGGGTGTACTTTGGGAGGCCTTCAAGGCAGTAACACGAGGGGAGTGTATAGCGCTCAAAACTGGGGTACTTCGGGATATCCGAAACACGCTTAGTAGACTGGAGAGGGAGATTGGTGAGCTGGAGCTGCAACAGATGCACAACCCATCACAGGCCATTGCGGCCAGTGTAAGGTCTAAACTCACCAAATTTCAGGACGAGGCTGAGAGGGAAGCAGCATACATGCATAAGCATGCACAGGCCAGGCGTTATGGCAAGAGTGAGAGGGCCGTCAGAACGCTGGCGAATTTGCTTAGAGCACCAAGAGGGGCCACATATATATCAGAGCTCCAGGCTGAGAATGAGGAAGTGCTCCACACTCCGCCTGATATCTTGGGGGAATTTGCACACTACTACACTGAATTGTATACTTCCCAAAGAACCCCGTCGCAGGAAGAAATAAACGTATATTTAGATGACATAAGCTTGGCTTGGTTTAACGACGGGGCACGCCAATATATGGACTTGCCAATAACAGTAGAAGATGTGAAGCATGTGATAAGTGCCATGCCAGGGGATAAGGCCCCGGGGGCGAATGGCATGACGGCGGCCTTCTACAAGGAGTATGCTGACCTCCTAGCCCCCTGGTTTTTGCAGATGTATCTGGAAGCCATAGATACTGGGAAACTACCACCCGAGTTGCGTGAAGCGACTATAATCACTCTCCTAAAGCCGGACAAGGACCCCGCTAAGACAGACTCATATCGGCCTCTATCGCTCATAAATTTAGATGCCAAAATATATGCTAAATTATTGGCGAACAAGCTACAGCCCATGCTCCCACAGATAGCGCTGACGGATCAATCGGATTTTATACCGGGTCGCTCCACCGCGCATAATCTGCGCACTATTTTTGGCATATTACATTATTTGGCACCGCAGGTACAAGCCACAGCGGCCTTGCTAGACACTACTAAGGTGTTTGACTCTCTAGAGTGGACGTTTTTATTTACCCTACTCTCGCGGTTGGGTTTCAGCCCATTATTTGTCAGGCAGATCCAGGTCCTGTATGCCGACCCGACAGCCAGAGTCCGGGTTAATGGCCAGCTCTTCCAACCGTTCCAAATCACCAGAGGTTCGAGACAGGGGTGTCCATTATCTCCCCTGCTGTTCGCCATCGCCACGGAGCCACTGGCGGCGAGGCTTCGCCAACATCATACTCACAAAGGCATAGGTTTCACCACGAGGGGCATACTGGTATCCATGTATGCAGACGATATCACGGTGTACATGACAAACCCCCGAGACAACTTCGATACGCTGATGCGGGAGTTCATTCGATACGGGGGGTTTACGGGGATCCAGATCAACTGGAAAAAATCCACGATGCTATCCCTAACTAATGATACCACACGCTTTACTTCAGAGTTCCCTATCCAATGGGCGGACGATGTAGTGCGCTATTTGGGCATATATATCAGAAGAACGATGCAGGAACTGTGGACGGCGAATTATGGCAGGGTAATGGACTGGCTGGAAAGCAAGATTTCGAGGTGGAAAAGCCTCCTGTTGTCCTTGACGGGTTGTATAGCTATAGCGAAGATGGTAATTCTTCCTAAACTCTTATACTTGTTCGTGAACCTCCCTATGCCGCTTACGGTGCATTTGTTCAAGCGCTTACGTACCAATATTCTTGATCTGGTATGGGCGGGCAAGCAGCCCAGGATTTCCTGGAAGGTCCTTACGTTGCCATTCTCGCAGGGGGGTCTGGGGGCACCGGATTTTGAATTGTATGCTTACAGTGCGCAGGCCCAATTTTTACATTTCTGGCAACATCCCACCCCATTTCAGCCCCATGTGGCGATAGAAATTGACAGGATAGCACGGCTCCCACTCAACACGGCTGTTTTTCAACCGTACAAATGCCCGCAGGAGATTGACACTGTTGAGACTGTGCGCTGGGCTTGGTCTGGCATTGCTAAGAGAGCGTGCCGGGAGGTATTATATGCGCCGTCCATGGCATTGGGGGGGGGGGGATCCGCTGATTCAACCTCTTTTGGATAAAGCCATCACACTCAGGGCACGGGCACATGAGTTGCACATAGGTGGAGATTTATTCCCAGGCGGTGAGTTCTTAACATTGCAGAGCATGTGTAGCCCACAGGTTCCCACGGCTTCAGATACGCTCCTATACTACCAGCTACTGGCCGCATGCAGATTTGCCTATAAGGAGTTCCCGAATGAGCCTCCTACGCTGCCTGCGCTGGAAAATGTACTTTCGAACCCGTCGCCCCGTAAGCTCATCCCGCGAATTTATAGCATCACGCAAAGAGAGTCCCCGATCACTTGCAGTAGGTCGCGGGAGCCATGGGAGGGAGAGGCAGAGTTGACCATAACGGAGGAACAATGGACGTTTTGCTGCACGCAGCTAGCATACTTATCACCGAACTACCGATCTAGGCTTATCCATTTCAATTACTTACACCTCCTATACCGCACCCCGCCGCAGATACATAGGATGGGGGTTCAGGCAGACACACGATGTTGGCGATGTGGGACACAAGATGCCAGGTTCACACACATGGCCTGGACCTGTCCTCCTGTGGCTGGATTTTGGGCGAATATATTCAAGCACATTAGTCTCATAACGGGGTGGACAGGGGCGGGATCTTTGTTGCTGGCTTTGTTAGGTTATGTGCAGGACATTCCGAGGCTCCCCCGCAGACTTGTTGCGATGCTGCTACTGATGGCCAAAAGACATGTGGCGATACATTGGAGGAGGCAGAGGCCACCCTCGGTGGCGGGCTGGATACGGGCAGTTGTATATTGTAAGGACCAATTAACTGTATTCTGGGAGCAGATGCCTGACAGATCCAGAACAGCAGACATATGGGCTCCTTTTACTGACTGGTTGAGGTTGGGAGGTGTAGATTATCTGACGGAATAGGTTGCACATCACGTATTTATTGCTACACAGGTCATTACATGGCAGTTGGACTGTAAAGTCGAGGTTGCACGCTTGTATGGACACATGGTGAGATCTCTGGCACCTGACTGGCAGTGATGTTTATTTTTGGGTAAATCAGGATGTACCAGACTATGATAGTAATTGACCAAACAAGTCGTGGACTCTGGACCAAAGGGGGGGTGGGCACTAGGGGTATAGTTTTATCGTTATTGCATTCAGATATAACTGGACTTTATGTATGGTGATTAAGTAAACATTTTGCACTACTACAATGACTATTTCGCTGCCTGCCCCTGTGGTTGTTGGCACACAGAGCTGTGTATGCAGAATCCTGTACGTTAGCCGCCGGCCTCCGGGTTGTAGGCGTATGGCAGTGTATTCATTGAACTATGCAATAAAAAGTTTTTAAAAAAAATAATAGCTGCCAGATATTCCCCTTATTTCTTGCACTGCTTTAACGTGGCCTATTAATTATTTCTTTAATCTGATATTCCTCCCACGCAGTTCAACGCATTTTCTACTCCATCACACTCCCTCTTTTTTTACCTCAACCTACTACCCCTCAAACAAACCTTTATTATGCTACTAAATCTTGATTACTAGTAGCCCAGAATAAGGTGAGATATTTACCGCACCCAGAAAATATCCGTCCTCTCGGTTGCTGTTTGTAATATATGCAGTACATACTTATTCCCAGTTTTCCTCTGGAAAATGTGGAATTACATTTGGAATTGGCGCTTTCTACTTCAAATTTCATATATCTCTGGGCTCACCGTTTTTTATGTTACCAAGGTGAGTTTTGAAGAGATGTAGTGAATTTACACAGTGATGGGAATTCAATGACCCACTTTTTTCAGAGCCTGACCCAGTGATTTTGAATTCAAGCGTAGATCGGGCTGGACATTTCTTCTTTACACAGACTACCCCTCAGGAGGCAGGCACTTATAGGGAAGGGATAGCGCCTTTGAAATACTTTAGTTCAATATGTGTTAATTTATCAAATATTTACATTTGAATAAAGTATTAAGAAGAACATATTTTTGTGCATATAAATAAAAGAAATATATAGATTTAATCACATTTTCAATTAGTCCCATTTGGTATATTTTGTAAATAAGGAATAGTTATTATCTTTATCCTATGGGTGGGCTAAGTACCTGTGTTCCACCAAGCTTAAAGTTTTCAAAGTGAGGGTTCATAAACAAAACAAGAGGGTTCACTGTGCATTCTAGAATTTGTTTATACAATGTCCCTTAACATATGCTCTTCTGGTAGCTGTGCACCAGGCACACCAGAGCCAGGCTACAACATTTGAATACCAGCTCCAGTAACCAACCCAGTTTCAGGTTGGCCTAAGCTTCAGACAGTTTTAGATTGGCCTAATGTTGCTTAATTAACAAATGCTATGATTAGAAAGGGTAGTGTCAAAAAGGAACATAAATTGGAAGGCATTTTCTAGGCTTTAGTGTGTACTTTGATCAAGCAGCATCACCATGGGAAACCTTTAGAAGCTCTAGCATGATTGAAATGTTATGACAACAAACAGCAGTTATATATTTGTTTGTATTCTGTAGCCTTTACAAGTCGTAAGAAACCGGATCCAATAATTGAAGTCTACTGAGACTAAAGAACAGCCACTGGCCAGACACACTCAAAGTGAAGTACACATACCACACCATCTTGGTGGCATCCAAATTCTCAAAACTATGGTACAGTTCTTTCATAGATATAAAGAGACGTGCCGTTGAATAAGCATTGCAAGAAATGTACAATGATATCAGTGATCAATGCCCCAACATTTTATTACAGAATTATCATTGTTTAAAAAGAAATCTGGAAAAGGAGTATTTGTCCCATCATACAAATAAAAAAGTGATCCAAATGATAGGGGTGGGACTTGGCCCTTTTGGCAGGTTCACCCCTAAACTTTTTGCTTTAAAATATGACTTAGTGTTAGTTGTTTTAGGCTTCTGCTCACTTTAACACTGTGTCCCAGTGTAAAGTGCGTGTGCAGCCTGAGTGCGTGTGGTGAGATTGGCCTGCCCTCCCATAGGAATGCATGAGGGATATGTGTGTCCATGGAAGTTCCTGATGTGTGGGGAGTGCAGGGACGAGTTTGGTATGTGCGAACTGGTGAGATTAAATGCTGCGCGACGGTGTGCACAGATTTAATGTGTCTAGTGTACAAGTGCCACTTCTAGAAGTTGGCAGGTCTGTGCAGTGAATGTGAATTGACTGTCTGGCTTGTGATTGGCTGGAGCTGGCTGGTGTGCCTGGCTCCAGGAGTCAGGATGGGTCTGCCCGGGGGTGAATGGGGAGATGTGCATGTTGATGGCAGGGAGGAGCTGCACCTGGGACCTGAATAGGACTGGGCCTTCCCTCCACAATGCTGGCTCCACCTCCTATGATGCGTCTGATGTCCCTGTGAATGGGGAGTGAGGCTGAGCAAAACAAAGTGATCAAGAACCAGTTATAACTGGTTCTCCCCCTGCCCTACAGCCTGAGACAAAGGAAAATGTGTATAAAAAGGGGCTGTGACCCCAGGTGAAATGTTCTCTCTTGATCCTAACTGGAGGGGGCCTTCTGCTGGGCGCCATGGGGTACCGCCACTGGGGACTGCCTCCCTGCTGGAGGGCCCTGTGAGCTGGCCCCTGGGCCCAGCCTTTGCCCCCCTGCACCCTGAAAGACTTTGCCTGGACTTTGCCTCTAAAGCGCATGGGGAGCGCTATATCTTTACTGCTGTGAGAAGCGCTGGACTTTGGTGCTGGGAGCCCTTTATTTTTCCTCCTGGGGAGCGCTTCTGCTGGGTACTGCAGCACGGAGCTGTGACCGCGTTCCAGAGGGAGTCCCCAGCGTGGGGATCCCCCTGCCTGGGTGCCCTGATCGAGCGGGTGCCTACCCCGCATATTGGCCGATTTTAAAATCCCTAGCGGATGCCCACCCCGCCTGGGACTTTGGGCTGATTTGTTTTAACTCCTCATGGGTGCCTACCCAGTACCTCTGCCACTTTTGATATCCCTAGCAGGTCCCCGCCCCGCCTTGGACCTTGTCTTCCAATCGGGAGCCTACCCCATATTACGGCCGACACAAATTGAAGTACTGAGGGCCGCCGCTCTGCCTCCGGCGACCCGGAAGTACAGGAAAGTTAAAACAGGAAGCAGACTGGAGCCACCCCCGTGCTCCTGTGCCTCATCTTCACCGGGTCTCCCGAGTGCGAGGGAGAGCCCAGTGACAAAGCGAGAGTGGTGAGACCTGAGGGCGGGGCTCCTGTGTTGGAAGTAGGAGCCTGGCGTCGCACACGATCCCCTGGGGACTCTGAAGCTCCACGAAGAAGCTGCAGCCACCGGTGTCGAGAGGGGGTTCGAGGCACATTGGCAGCGCCTGCCCCACTGCCTAACAGCCCCGGGTGGCTCCTACGGTTGGCTCATCGTTATATCAGGAGTCCGTGCGCTCCAAGGGGGACAGGTTTACTTTCAGTGCCCGATGGCTCCAACGTGTAACGCAATTGTTCCCCAGGGCTGCTGAGAGCCCATGCCCCATTTGAGTGTTTCACAGCTGCCCAGCAAGCAGTGGGCAGCTGCACTGTTTAGGTTCTTCATTTTCTAGGGGACAAGTTCTTTGGACTCAGGAGTGAGACGCACTCCTTCACCCCATTCATTTCCACAGCTGCCCAGCAAGTAGTGGGCAGCTGCCACGTTTAGGCTGCTCTTTTCCTGTGTTGTTTTCGCTACGTGCGCAGGCAGCCCGGACATACTGGATATCAGGCATTTGAGGCCCTGTGGAAGGCCATTTGGCCTGGGGGACAGTCCTCATGTGTTGTGCCCTCGCTAGGGGTACCTTGGTTATGCTTAATGTGATGTATGCGCAATGTGCAATGCCTGTATGCCTGTGATACCTCTGACTGTGTTTTCATGATTAGGAGGTTGTTTTGCCTAGTATGGTTTATGCTAGTGAGTTTATATTTTCCTGCGTGATCTAGGCCTATGGTGATTAGTATTGCGTAGTGTGTACCTATCTTTTTCCAGTGGTTACTGGTTGTGTCCTACAATTGTTATTTTGTGCTTCAATTATTCTATGTTCTAGAAGTGCTATTTCTACTAAGTGCTGATTCTGACAGTGGCCTAGTCATGTGTATATAATCCCCTGTAAATACTGCCCAGTGCCAGTTGGCACAGTGTATCTTTGTGATTATGATCTAATGTGTTTATGGTAATACAAAGTCTATGTGTATATATAACCATGTGTGGAGTTCCTTTTTGTGGTGTGCCTAGTGTGTTGCTCCTGTGTGTGTGTGTGTTGCGCAAACGCTTTACACATTGCCTCCGGGATAAGCCTGACTGCTCGTGCCAAGCTGCCAAGGGGGTGAGCAGGGGTTATCTTGGCGTGTAACTCCCTTGCCCTGACTAGAGTGGTGGTCTCTGCCTGGCTTTGGCGCAAGCCTTAGCCAACCAGAGATCCCATTTCCAGTATTGGTTGTCAGCCGTGAGGATAGGACTTGCGTTTGCGCAATACCACAGCAACAACTGATTGCACTACAAACACTGCATTTAGATAATCACGTGTTTGGGGATTATTTCGTTTTGAGTTTTATTTTATTGTTTCTCCTAAGAGTTTCATTTTTAGATTGTGTACTCTTGCTTCAGTTCAGACAGTTAGATCCCCTGTGTTGCACTTGTCTCTGAGCGTCCTGCCAAGATGGAGTCTGCTTTTAACTTCTGTGGTCTGTTTAGATACAGTGTGGATGAGTTGGTAGAGTCCTGTGAAGAGAGAGACATCGCAGTGAATGAGTCAGACACCCAGTCCAAACTTAGGGACAACCTAATCCAATGGCAGAAGGATGAATGGGAATGTGAGCACAGTGAGGAGGAGAGGGCCCGGGCCGCATGGACTGAGGGTGGTGGGCTGAGGGGAGCCCTGAAGAGTCTGAAGAGGAGGAAGAAAATGACAGGACATAGACACCAGTAGATAGCGAAGACCCCATAGATAGGGAGTCCCTTGCTGAGTCCAGTGTCACAGGCAGCGCCCCGTCCCTGTCCCCAGAGTAGTGGGGAGATAGGAGGGAAGAAAGGGAGCACCAGCTTGCTTTGAAGAAGCTCAGGTTAGAGCATGACAAGGAAATAGAACAGCTGGGTGCGCAGGAGAGGATGGCGGAGGCTGAGAGGGCCTTTGCCAGGGATAAGTTAGCTCTGGAGGGTAAATTATCCCCTGAGCGCAGTTATAGTTTTCTGGATTCCCCAGGGATGGTGGAGTCCAGTGGTGGCAGCAATATAGAGTCCCATTCCCAGTTCCCAAAGTATGGTACCTTGTTCCCGAGAGGAGGAATGGAGGTTGAAGTTCAGTGGCAGCAGGAAACTGTCTCACCAGGATTGGGGGGATTTTGCGGATGATTGTCATGAGGCACTGATTGATTGGATAGAGTTTCACAAGGAACCTGATTTTGACGGACTGTACAACCTGGTTATCACAGAGCACATGCTCAATTGTTTTTCGCGGGGGTTGCGCCAACACATGTTGGCATGTGGGTTTCTGACCTATGGGAATTTATAGTAGAAGCAGACCGCTGGGAGAGTGCCAGAGGTTGTGAAGAGGCATTGGTGAGTGATCCCAAAAGTAGTGGTTCAGGTATCTTCCAGCCCAAAGTGGTGGAAGAGGTTCAGAGTAGCCCAGCTAGGTCCCAGTGTAGCAAGAGGGGAATAGGGGCTCACGTCTTGTCTCAGTGGAGTAGGAGTGAGTGTGGGACTGAGTGTTCCCAGATGCCCGAAACCCAGTCTCAGAACCTGGATGGTTTCTTCAGGGAACACCAGGTTGGGGGCCTAGGCTGCCCTGTTAGTCAGTTTGAGGAGTATCTCCTAGTGTCTAGAGGATCGGGAGCGTCTGTAAACAGAGCTCCTGTGGTTCTAGGTCCGGCCGTGCCACTCCCGTTGGGAGGGCACAGAAGTCTGAAGTGAAGAGTGAATGGGGGATGTGTTCCCCAGTGGAAGAACAAATGGGTCAGGGACTAGTCAGTTGGGCTACGTTCCCTTGGAGTGACCATGGCGACACCACTTCTGTTCTGGGGGATCTTTGTGCACTGTCAGGTGGACAGGGGACGGGAGATCTCTTCCAGACAGACGGTCACACAACATATGAGTCATGTGTTACCCTCAGGGGAATAGTGTGTGAGTCCCCAGAAGTCCTGGAAGGCCAGGCAAGTATTCCACCAAAGGTTTTAGACCCAAGGTTGGGAGGTCAGGTTCAGGATCTGCCTGACCTTGAGGGAAGGGCGTCTGTAACCAGTGTCCTGACCCGTTCATCTTCCAGGGGTACCACTCCAGTTGGGAGGGTGCAGCACTCTGGAACGGGATGCAGATTGAGGGAGTCCTCGTCTCTTTAACCCTGTGCAACCTGAGGGGTTAAACCCTAGGTTGGGAGACCAGTTATGGGAGAGAAGTCCTGTACTGGTGGGCAAGTGGTGTTCTATGGGTACCTCTCAAAGTAGGAGAGGGCGGACCCCTAGAAGGAGAGGTAGTGGGAGGAGAGCCTCACCAGTGACTTCTGGTCAGCCTGAGGGTGCAGACCCTAGGATGGAGGATCAGTGGCAGTCTAGAACTGTCCTGAGGAGAGGAAGAGTGGAGAATGGCTACTATTTGCCTGGGGTTACTACCCCCACTCTGTGAATAGACAAGGAACAGTGGCACCTGGGTGGCCCAGGGCCTGGTCCGGGCCACGGACAGCTGGGGGGTACCAGTGGGGTAGCCCAGTTGCTCCAGATAGCTTTTTCAGAAGGAACCCCATGGGTTCACTGTGGCGTAGAACAGGAGGGTGTCCCTGCAGTTGCAGGCCCGCGTCCGTGTTCTATTGCCCAAAGCAGGGAAGCCCATCACAGTGGTGAATGGTCTGCCCTGCACTTTGGCTGGAAGGGGGTTGTGTGGACTTGGCCCTTTTGGCAGGTTCACCCTTAAACTTTTTGCTTTTAAATATGACCTGGTGTTAGTTGTTTTAGGCTTCTGCGCACTTTAACACCGTATCCCAGTGTAAAGTGTGTGCGCAGCCTGAGTGCGTGTGGTGAGATTGGCCTGCCCTCCCATAGGAATGCATGGGGGATATGTGTGTCCATGGTAGTTCCTGATGTGCGTGGAGTGCAGGGGCGAGTTTGGTATTTGCGAACTCGTGAGATTAAATGCTGCACGACGGTGTGCGCAGATTTAATGTGTCTAGTGTAGAAGTGCCACTTCTAGAAGTTGGCATGTCTGTGCAGTGGATGTGAATTGACTGTCTGGCTTGTGATTGTCTGGAGCTGGCTGGTGTGCCTGGCTCCAGGAGTCAGGATGGGTCTGCCCGGTGTTGAATGGGGAGATCTGCATGTTGATGGCAGGGAGGAGCTGCACCTGGGACCTGAATAGGGCTGGGCCTTCCCTCCGAAATGCTGGCTCCACCTCCTGGGGTGCGTCTGATGTCCCTAGCCTGTCCTGTGAATTGGGAGAGGGGCTGAGCAAACCAAAGTGTTCAAGAACCAGTTGTAACTGGTTCTCCCCCTGCCCTACAGCCTGAGATGAAGGAAAATGTGTATAAAAAGGGGCTGTGACCCTAGGTAAAATGTTCTCTCTTGCTCCTAACTTGAGGGGGGCCTGCTGCTGGGCACCGGGAGGTACCACCCCTGGGGACTGCCTCCCTGCTGGAGGGCCCTGTGAGCTGGCCCCTGGGCCCAGCCTTTGCCCCCCTGCACCCTGAAAGAGTTCCCCTGACTTTGCCTCTAAAGCGCCTGGGGAGCACTATACCTTTAGTGCTGGGAGAAGTGCTGGACTTTGGTGCTGGGAGCGCTTTATAATTCCTCCTGTGGAGCGTTTCTGCTGGGAACTGCAGCACGGAGCTGTGACAGCCTTCCAGAGGGAGTTCCCGGCATGGGGATCCCCCTGTCTGGGTGGCCTGATCGAGCGGGTGCCTACTCCTACCCCGCATATTGGCCGATTTTAAAATCCCTAGCGGGTGCCCACCCCACCAGCGACTTTGTGCTGATTTCTTTTAACTCCTTGCGGGTTCCTACCCTGCACCTCTGCCACTTTTGATATCCCTAGCAGGTCCCCCCCCCCCCGCCAGGGACCTTGTCTTCCAATCGGGAGCCGACCCCGTATTACGGCTGACACAAGTTGAAGTACTGAGGGCCACCGCTCTGCCTGCGGCAACCCGGAAGTACAGGAAAGTTAAAACAGGAAGCGGACTGGAGCCCCCCGTGCTCCTGTACCCGGAAGAAGATTTGCCTTATCCTCACCGGGGCTCCAGAGTGCGAGGGAGAGCCCCATGACAAGGCGAGAGTGGTGAGACCTGAAGGCGGGGCTCCTGTGTTGGAAGTAGGAGCCCCGCGTCCCACCGATCCCCTGGGGCCTCTGAGGCTCCACGAAGAAGCTGCAGCCACAGGTGTTGAGGGGGGGCCCGAGGCGCATTGTCAGCGCCTGCTCCACTGCCTAACAGCCCCGCCTGCAGCCCCCGCCGCAGAGAGGAGATGGCACCGGGACAAGAGAGCAGCCCGGCAGAGGAGAGAGCCGAGAGCAGCCCTGTAAGTAGAGACCAGCTGGGGTGGGGGCCCCATGTGTTCCGGAGTACTGCTGAAGCAGGGCAGCGTGACCCTACCTAGGTCATAAGCGGGCCCGCCGTTGCGGGCCGCTCCAACGTGTGGGGGCCAATTGATTAAGTAACCCCAGTGTGAGGCCCTGAACCCGAGCTGCCCCGTTTACCAGTGGCCCGCTCCTACGAGCCCACAGTGTTTTAGGGCCCATGTTTTCCCCATAACTTACCAAGCCTGAGTGGCTCCACCGGGGCAGTTACTGGCAAGATTCCCAGGGTGGGGAACCTGAGACTGAGCGGCCCGTCATGTGTATATAATCCCCTGTAAATACTGCCCATTGCCAGTTGGCACAAGTATCTGTGTGATTATGATCCAATGTATCTGAAAGAGACAGGTTAGTGATAGATTCCTTACCTTAGAATATCCCCAGGCGTCAGACTGGATCCGGAAATTTTTGCGTAGCAGTACCCTTGCGCGTCGGTAGGCGTCGTCTGCGGCTCCGCGTCCGTCGTCGGCGTCATGGGCGCCGTGATGACGTCGTCGGAGTACTTAGACGCGGCCTCCGCGTGCTGACGTCAGTTCTTCTTTTTTCTGCGCCAACAGCGCAGATCCGGAAAAAGTGGTACCTTGGTCACTTTTTGACTAAACTTTTTTAATATCTTTTTGATCGATTTTCTCGAGTCTTCGACTCCGATCGGTGCCGATAGGGATCCCTGTGAGGACTGCGACCGACTTATGTCGGTCACCGACCCTCACCGTCGGTGTCTCCAGTGACTCGGCGTCGACCACTACGACAAGACGTGCTCCTGACTTTGAAAGCTAGGCGGGAGCATCCCGCAAGCGGCTCGAACTCTGGCAGTCGGCCCCGCGTCGTGAGAGGTCCCGGTCCGGACGGAGGTTGAGGGACCGGTCACGGGGTTGGAGTCATCAGAGCTCCGGGAGTCGACATCACTCCTCAGGTTCGAAGTCGTCAGGTAAGCACAAGAAGTCGAAGAGCCGTCATCGCTCTTCCGACTCCCCCCGATGCTCGCGCAACACGGCCGGGGGTTCTGGTGACAACGCCCACGCGGCTCCGTCGGAGTCGCGGGCGTCGCGGCCTGCTCCATACCCTCCGGTCCCTGGGCAGCACGCGGCGCCGGAGGAGATCGAGCGCTTCCTCATGGTCATGAGGTCCCTGACTCCTCCGACGGGTTCCACGGCGCCTCCGGGCCCAGCAGACCCGTCTGGGGATCTTATCGGGTCGGGGGCTTCGGTCCTGATGCCGTCAGGTGCTTCGGCCCAACGCCACCGGCGCCTTCGGGCCCGGCGCCGCAGGGTCCCACTGGATCCGCTCCTGGATCCGGGTCGTCGCCGGTTGACCTAACGACCTCACCGGCGCCGGCCCCTCAGGTGTCTCCCCCGGCGCCGTCCTCGGGCGGCGCCGTCCCCGATGCCTCCCTCGCTCCGGTTCCAGCGCCGCTCTCGACGCTGTTTGGTGAGTTTTACTTCAACGAACCGGCCCCATCATTTGACAACCCTGAGTCTCAGGAGATGGGTGATGAGGAGTATTGGGAGGGGTCTGATGACCCTCTGACACGAGAGTGTCAGTCCCAGGAGGACTGGACAGGTGGACTTGGGGATGCCAGTGGTCTGGACACCTCGCCAGACACTGGTTTTGTCTCCTCACCTCCTACCATGGCTACGGAGGAGGGGGCAACCTACTGTGTGGTGTTGATGAGGGTGGCCAAGGCATTGGTCCTTGAGCTCCCCGTCGCGGCCGTGAGGACTAACCTCCTCACTGAGGTCCTTAAACCGCAGTCAAGCTCGGCTGAGCCTCTGCTGCCGTTTAATGAGGCCTTGACTGACGTTCTTTTGGGCACTTGGTCCAGGCCCGCTACAGGTTCGCCTGTAGATAGGAACGTGGCCAGACGCTACCGCCCGGCCCCGGGCGACCCATGTTTCCTGTCCACCCACCCCACTCCCGAGAGCCTGGTCATCCAGGCCTCAAATTCCCAATCCGCATTCCCGTCGGCCCCGTCGGACAGGGAATCCAAGAGGTATGAGCAATACGGCAAGAAGGTATTCTCCTGCCTGAGTCTGGGACTGCGGTCTTCCAACACCGCATGCCTCTTGGGCCGTTACACCCACTCTCTGTGGGACACGGTCGCGGAAGTGCTGCCAGAATGCCCGTTGGCGGTACGGGCTAAACTCGGCCAGGCCCTTGTGGAAGGCCGGGATGCAGCACGGTATTGTATCCGGTGTGGGCTAGATACTACCGACTCACTGGGCAGAGCGATGGCAACGACGGTGGCGATTCGTCGCCACGCCTGGTTGAGGTCCGCCAACTTCTCGGCTGATGTCCAGAATACACTCATGGACATGCTGTTTGATGGCCGTCGCCTTTTTGGCGACAAGGCAGACCACGCGCTTGAGCGCTTTAAGGACTCCAGGGCTATGGCCAGGTCCTTGGGCCTCTCGGCCCGCGCCAGCAAACGGGTGCCTTTCGCTCCTTTCTTGGCCAAGGAAGGGGCGCCCCCACACATGCTGCCAGCCACTTACCGCAGGCTAATGTTCAGCACGGTGGTGGCCTTGGAAACCGCCGCGGCGGCGGTCAGGGACAACGGCGAGGCCAGTCCACACCTTCCCCCGCAGCATCCGCCTCAAAACCCTCCTAGTCCGTGCTTTCAGGCCCATGTGACGCCAGTCGGGGGCAGGGTTTGCCATCACCTCCGCCACTGGCGCACTGTCACATCGGACAGGTGGGTTCTGCAAATCGTTCGAAGAGGCTATTCCCTCCCCTTCGAGGCGACCCCTCCAGCCAAGCCACCGCAATACCACCGCGTATCGGGGGATCATTTGCGACTTCTGCAGGAGGAAGTTACGGCCCTCTTGGCCAAGGGGGCCATCAAGTGCGTTCCTGGGTCAGAAGTAGGGTGTGGTTGCTACTCCCACTACTTTCTGGTACCCAAGAAGGGCAAAGGGGGCCTATGCCCTATCTTGGATCTAAGGAATGTCAACGGCTTCATCTGGAAGGAGAAGTTCAAAATGCTGACACTGGCTCCAGTCCTAGCTGCCCTGGACCCAGGAGACTGGCTGGTAGCGTTGGACTTGCAGGACGCGTATTTTCATGTCCCCGTCCTGCCGGCCCACTGGCGCTACCTGCGGTTCACGGTAGGCCACGAGCACTTTCAGTTTACTGTGCTCCCCTTCGGCCTTACCAGCGCCCCACGGGTGTTTACGAAGGTGATGGCGGTGGTCGCAGCTCGTCTGCGCAGATTAGGGGTTTCAGTCTTCCCCTACCTCGACGACTGGTTGTTGAAGGCGGGCTCGCCCCAGACAGTCATCAGCCACCTCCAGACAACGGCAGACCTCCTGCACCAGCTGGGGTTTTCCATCAATGTGCCGAAGTCACACCTGTGCCCCTCTCAGAGGCTCCTCTTCATCGGAGCGGTTCTCGACTCGGCGCAGTTCGGGTTTATCCTCCCGAGCAGCGGGTTCGGGATATTCAGGCTCTGATTCCACTCGTTCAGCCTTTATCCCGGGTCTCGGTCAGGTTGACGCTGCGGCTATTTGGGCTGATGGCCTCCTGCATCCTTCTGGTGCACCATGCCCGGTGGCAGATGCGGGCTCTGCAGTGGGACCTGAAGTTTCAGTGGGCCCAGTATCAGGGCAACCTGTCCGACCATGGCCTGATCACGGAGGGCACTGCAAGACAGCTGCAGTGGCGGCTCACGGACCGTGATTGGGACAGCGGCAGATCCCTCTACCTTCCCCAACCAGAGCACGTAGTTGTGGCGGACGCGTCCCTCCAGGGCTGGGGAGGCCACATGGGAGAGGCGGAGATCAGAGGCCTCTGGTCTCCGGCGGAGTCCCGGCTCCATATCAACCTTTTGGAGCTGCGGGCGATTCGTCTTGCAATGAAGGCATTTCTCCCCTCTGTCCGGGGGAGTGTAGTGCAGGTGTTCACAGACAACACCACGCCATGTGGTACTGCAACAAACAGGGCGGGGTGGGGTTGTGGTCCCTCTGCCAGGAGGCTCTGCGCCTTTGGCAGTGGCTGGAACATCAGGGTGTGACCCTGGTGGTTCAACACCTGGCAGGTTCTCTGAACGCCAGGGCAGACAAACTCAGCTGCCGGTGCATGATGGATCACGAATGGCGTCTGTACTCGGACGTGGCGCAAGGTCTCTTTCTGCAGTGGGGAGAGCCTTGGTTAGATCTATTCGCCACAGAAGAGAACGCGCAATGTCATCAGTTCTGCGCATTGGAATTTCCAAGGCGGCACTCGCTCGGAGACGCTTTTCGTCGCGAGTGGAGCTGCGGTCTGTTGTACGCCTTTCCGCCTATATCACTTCTACCCAGAGTGCTGAAGAAGATCAAGCGCGACTGGGCCCAATTCATCCTTGTGGCTCCGGACTGGGCACGAAGGTACTGATATCCCGAGCTACTCAGTATGTCAGTCGATCCCCCGGTTCGTCTGCCTCTTCAGGAGGACCTTCTGTCGTAGCAGCAGGGGACGGTCCTCCACCCGAACCTGTCCAGTCTCCACCTCCATGCTTGGAGATCGAGCGGCGACAGTTGAGGCCATTTGACTTGCCTCCTGAAGTCTGCAACATCATTCTGGCAGCCAGGCATCCCTCCACAAAGTCGGTATATGCCTGCAGGTGGAACAGATTTGTGGCATGGTGCACAGCAAAGGCTGTGGATCCTCTCTCTGCCCCTCTTTCTGAGGTTCTTCTCTTCCTTCTTTCTCTTGCCCAGCAGGGCTCTGCTCTGGGCACTATCAAGGGCTACCTTTCTGCCCTTTCGGTCTTTCTAAGGCTGCCTGATCAACCTTCTTTGTTCAAGTCCCCTATTGTAACTCGTTCCCCGAAAGGTATCACACACATGTTTCCACCTGTTCCATTTGTGATGCCTCAGTGGGACTTGAACCTGGTTCTTACCTATCTGATGTGCGCTCCCTTTGAGCCACTTCACAACTGTCCTCTCCGCCTTCTTACTCTGTAGACTGCTTTCCTGGTTGCCATCACCTCTGCCAGGAGAGTGAGTGAGGTCCAGGCTCTTTCTTCCACACCTCCTTTCCTCTCTGTCCATCCGGACAAGGTTGTGTTGCGGACGAGACCCTCTTTCCTGCCCAAGGTTGTCATGGCCTTCCACATCGGGCAGTCCATTACCTTGCCCACCTTCTTTCCGCCTCCGCATCCCTCGAAAGAGGAAGAGAGGCTCCACTGTCTGGACCCAAAACATGCGCTCTCTTACTATCTAGATCGCACACGCCAGTTCCGGGTGGATGACCAACTCTTTGTTGGTTACGTGGGCGCTAAGAAGGGAAAGGCGGTGCACAAGCGGACCATCTCTCAGTGGATCATCTTGTGCATCCAGGCGTGTTACTCCTTGGCTAAGAAGGAGCCTCCTGTTGGTCTGAGGGTTCATTCCACTCGGGCCAGGGCGACTACAACTGCCCTGGGCGAGGAGTGCCCTTGCAGGACATTTGTCAGGCAGCTACGTGGGCCTCGCTGCACACGTTTGCAAGACACTACTGCCTGGACAGCCTAGTCCGGAGAGATGGCTTCTTTGGCCGTACCGTCCTCCAGGACTTTTTGGTGTGATTATTGGTTCGCAGACCCACCACCCAGGTTGGTATTGCTGGGGTATCTATTCTAAGGTAAGGAATCTATCACTAACGTGTCTCTTTTCAGATGCACAAGTTACTACTTGTGTAACGATATATCTGTAAGAGTCATTAGTTAGTGATAGATTCCTTACCGACCTACCCATCCTCCCCGTTCTGCGAACCAATATCTAGGGTTAAGGTCATCCCCTTTCGGGGCACTAGTTTCAATGGCACCAGTGTTAGTTTTTAACATGGCTCTGCGTTCTGGCGCGGAAAAGCTGTGTCTAAGAACTGACGTCGGTACAAAAGGGGGTGGTGATGGACGGAGCATCTGAATCAATCAAACACTCACACCCAGTCAAAAGATCTGCGTTTAATCCATCACCGTTCTTTAGCCCACTCTGCCATCCCAGTTCAGACATGGCTATATGCAAATCAGTCTGACCCTGTGCCTCATAGGAACAGTCCAGTAAGAACTGACGTCAGCACGCGGAGGTGGCGTCTAAGTACTCCGACAACGTAATCACGGCACCCACGACGGACGTGGAGCCGCAGACGACGTCTACCGACGCGCAAGGGTTCTGCTACGCAAAAATTTCCGGATCCAGTCTGACGCCTGGGGATATTCTAAGGTAAGGAATCTATCACTACCTAATGTCTCTTACAGATATATTGTTACACAAGTAGTAACTTGTGCGTTTATGGTAATACAAAGGCTATTTTTATATATAACCTTGTGTGGAGTTCCTTTTTGTGGTGAGCCTAGTGTGTTGCTGCTGTGTGTGTGTGTTACGCAAACGCTTTACACATTGCCTCCGGGATAATATGATACGTACATCCGTAAGGAGCACAGCAGAATAGCACTCCTTAAGCCATCACACCCCAAAGGATTATGTTCCCAACTATGCTGTAGCAACTAGTGTGATTGCAAGATGTGACTAGAGGATGAGGAAGTGACTACCTTACTGTGCAGTTATGCAACTGATGATAGTGACAAAAAGAAGTGTGAATGTATGAAGGATCTCATCAGTGGAAGAAATGGGGCATACCGCAGCTCCGTACAAAAAAAACAAGTACAAAGAAGATGCTGAGTGAGAAGTAGGAGACCTTAATGCATGGCATTCATTAATGTTTCAGTGGGCAAGTGAAATAGATAAAGAGGGTAATCTTTGAAAGGTTTTTTAATCTGCTACTATGAGTACCTTTGGATCCTTTCCCAGTAGAGCTGTGTCAGTGTTTAGCATTTTGTAGACCCCCTAATGGTTCTCTTAGCCACAAACTGCCTGGGCTTATTAGAGAGTCCACTGGCCTCTCATGGTGCCCTAATAATGTAAGTTGAATAGCTTAAGAATAGTTGCAGGGTACACTTAGATCTCAATCAGCACTTATTCAACTAAATCTCACCCCACTCAATGCCTCACTCTGTATGGGCAACCAGTCAGCAGCTGATATACTGAAAGTCAAAAAGGAAATAATGCTTCACTAAATCTGCTTCCTTGATTTGTGTAATGTCACATCACCAGTCCAAAGGAACCTCTATTTCCGAACCTGACCTTGGGCCTTGAGTACAAAGTTGGGGTCAAAGTGTCCACCTCTCTAGCCAGGTTTTAGCATTTCATTCATAATCTTGGTCACGGCACTTCCAGCTTGTGCCTCTGTGCTCTATTAAAAATGCGTGTCTCAGATCCCAAATCCCTGTTTTGGCCTTAGGGACCCAAATAAAATCCAGACCTAATGTCTTTTTTCCCAATGTTAGCTTCATCATCTCCCTCCTAACCTCTGCACTAGGGTCCCTTTTCCAACACTAATCACCGCAGTATACCTTTGCATTTCTACTCTAATTGTTTCATTTAGGTGAAGGCAATTCTGCTAGTCCAAGATGGCCTCTTTTAACGGAGTATCTTCAGCTGGCCTCAAACTGGAAAAATTGTATCCAAAGCCTTGGACACCCCTGATACACATGCATTATCAGGTCCATAGGAAGTAAATGAAGTCCAGACAGTACGGGCCTCATTACGGTGGCGAGCAGACCTGAGTCTGCCCACCATCGTTGCGGTGTTTGGGACCGCCCACCAGACATGCAGCGTTCCCACCACTGCAATTAGGATGCGCCTGCCACAATGGTGGGCGCATCCAGGGCCTTTAACATTGCGGACAGTGCTGATGGGTGCAGCACGGTACGCAATGTTAAAATGGCATGCACTGCTACTCCCTGCACTACGTGGCAGGCACCATGCAGTGCCTGCCACACATAGCAGGGAAATGCGGGGGGTACCATGGGTACCCCCCCAGTGCAGCAACACCGCCTCCCACAACAGGGGGGGGGGGCCGCAACCCCTTTCCACCTGTCTTTTCGCTGTGAGATGTCCACAGCAAAAAGACAGGCAGAAAGGGATATCGTAATCCCTACGGCGGTGCCTGCAAGGCACCACCGCAATGCTACCCTATCTTTTGGTTCTGCAAGGCGTGTGGAAATGGACCGCCTTGCAGAACCCCACACTGCCCCGAGGTTTCCCAATGGCATCATAATCTGGCAGGGGAAAACTGCTGTCAGATGGCAGAAGGACCGCCACCGCTGGCCTTGCGGTGGTGGTCCTTCCGCTATCCTAATCGGCCCATTTAGCTCCATGTCCCACAGAAGTCAAACAATACTGTCTTTATTACATTATCGTCCCTGAGAGTTTCGGAGCTTATCTGTTATGAGGCGATTTACTGAATGTGAAGAGGCCCCTTTCAATCATCATGATGTGTGTTTGTAAACATATAACGCAATTTTAACATTTTCTATAACTTTATATGTTCTGCTTGTCTAGGCAAGAAAAAACAATGGGCTAAAGTGTTGTAATAAACTTGTCTACAACAAATATGCACTTTGTAATGATTGCTTCCCACCAAAATGTTGGGCACAACTTTGAAATGCCATTTTTTCTGGATATAAGATGGTCCAGCAGGTCAGCTCAGCGTTCACCCTTTCACCTGAAGCTCTGTACAACTGCCTAGCCCAAACTTCTTCCAATACCACCTCCCTGAGGAAGCCTTGGACTGCTCTGCCTTGCTATCCTGATGGCTAAATGCAAACCCACTTCCCAGGGCACTTGTAATGAGGGCCAAAGAGGGGGTGCATTTCAAGTACCTTCATTTAAAATATTCCTAATGAGTTCAGAGTCTCTACATGCACATTCTGTGGTGGTTTCTCTCTGAGACTGCTATGGTGCACACAAGAGGCACTCAAGAAAGAGGCGGTGAATATTCACCCCTAAACTGGGTGGCAGTCCACCATTATTTCCAGTGGTTTGGAGTTATTACATTGCTGTTCTCACTGGTAAGGCCGGTGGCAGTTCATCCTAGGGAGCGCTGCCTTCAGCCACTACCCAAGCAGAGCAGCAGAATGACGAGGGCAGCAGACAGACATCCACTATCCTCTAAATCAGACCCTTTGGGAGATGTTTGTTGGCTCAATGACACATTTAAATTTTTGGCAAACCGCACGTTGACACCATAACCAGCAAAGGTTGAATACTTTTAATAGGAGGCGCCATAGTCTGATGAAAGCAGTGCCAACTATCCAGCACTTCAAATGATACCAACCCAAACATCACTGTCTCACTTCTATCCAATCTGTAGCCACTCAAAGAACAAGAGAACCAGAAGGACAACTGGAAGGAAATGACCATTACCTCCCGTCCCTCCCTCGCCTTCCTTCGATACAATTGAGGCTCCGCCTCCCACCCAGACCCACCCCCAGCATAAAAACTCTGCCCGCCCCCTCCTCCACCTGTTTTTTTTTTGTCTCCCTAGTGGGACTTACCTTCAGTTCCTCCCTGTGGCGGTGCCGGGGAGTCTTCGTGCTGGTTCTCTGCGGCGACGGTGTCCTCTGCAGCGTTCTCCTGGCTGTGTCTCCTCTCCTCGTCTCCCTCGTGGTTTGGGGGCGGAGCGGTGACTCGGGAAGCCGCAGCGTTGTTGGGCGGTCCTCCTGTGGCTGGGGCTGTGTTTCCGGGTCGGGCTGTCATGGATGCCTCCTCCCGGACTACACTCTTCTGGGAGACCTGGTAGGACGGGTTGCTGCCCGTTTTTTGTTTTTCTTTTTTACATTTGCTGGTGAAAGAAAAGAAATGTAATGGGGTTGGGCCCGTTTTTGGCGGGTTTTCTGGCCGGGGCTGTCATTGGTTCCCGGTTGTGATTTTTTCCTTCATTTAGCAGCGTGGGGTTTTTTGCTCCTTTGTGCTTCTGCCATGGGTCGCAAGCAGGCGTTTAAGCGGAACCATGTGGTGTCTTCTTCCTCTTCCTCCTCGCCTGAGGTTTCTCCTGTTCCCTCCAAGCGCCCTCGGTGTCGGGGCCTTTCTGGGGGTGATGTGCCTCTCATGTCCAAGGAGGAGGTGCAGGGCATGATTGAGGCGGCTGTGTCTAAGGCTCTCCAGGCTCGTCCGGTGCCTGCGGCTTCTTCTCGTCCACGCTCACTGGATCCTGCGAGGGAGGTGTCCTTGTCGGATGATGATGGTCCTTCTACCTCCTCGGGTGGGAAGTTTATCTCCAGGGAGGAGAGATGGGATATTCTGGCTCATGTGCGGGACAATTTGGGGTTCCCTCCTTTCCAGCTGGAGGCGGATGGGAATCTCTTTCCTCAGTATGCTTCTCCCTCCAGGTTGGGCATGCCTTTTCAGGGTCCGGTCAAGGACATGGTGCTGAGGGAGTGGCGTGAGGTTGATAAGTTGCAGGTCCCTCGCTTCCTTCAGAAACTTTACCTTTTGGAGGGGGAGGACCCCTTGCCTCACAATTTGAAGCTGGACTCTATCCTGGCCACTCTGATTGGCAAGACTGCTATTCAGCCTGAGGACTGTACCCCGGCGGATGCTACTGATAAGAAGGTGGATTCTGGCCTTAAACGCTCCTATGCTGCTGGGAACCTGGCGCTGAGGGCTAGCCTTTTCTCTGCCTACTCTGCGCAGTCTTTGGTTCAGGATTTCGAGAAATTGGCTGCTGCGGTTCAGGAGGGCTCTGAGTGCTCTGACCTCCTGGCTGCTATGGAACAGCAGGCTAGGCTATTGGCGGACATTTCGTCGGATGTTATAAAGTCTTCGGCTATGTCCACTGGGGCTTTGGTGGCGGCTCGTCGTTCCCTCTGGCTCCGGTCCTGGAAGGCTGATCCTGGGGAGAAGGCGGCTCTGTTGAAATTGCCTTTTGATGGACTGGCTCTGTTTGGGGACCAATTGCCTGCCATGATTTCGAAGGCTTTCAAGGAGCGGAAGCATGCCTTGCCGTATAAGGGCGGGGCGGCTCCATCTGGTAAGCCTTGGAGTAGGGCCCCTCGGTCTTCCCCGAAGCGTGATTCTCGTCAATCTTTCCGCAGGCGGCGTTTTCAGCCCCGTTTTTCTCCCAGGCACGCTGCCTCCGCTCCTAAGGGCCCTGCCAAGAAGGGTCCCTGACAACTACTGTCTGGCCGGTTCCCTGCCGGTGGGGGGTCGTCTTCAGCAGTTTCTTCATCGTTGGCAGCAGGACGTTTCGGATGGCTGGGTCCTGGACACTGTGGGTCGTGGGTACGTGATAGACTTCCTGCAGGTTCCACCGGATTCTGGGGTTCGGCTGACTCCTCTGCCTGTCTCCGGTCCCCGCAGGGCGGCTCTGCTGGACGGGGTGTCCTGTTTGCTTGCCAAGGCTGCCATCTGCCGGGTTCCTGTCGAGGAGGTGGGGACGGGGACCTACTCCATTCTGTTTCTGGTTCGGAAGGTGACCAGGGGCTTTCGGCCTGTCCTCAATCTCAAGTGGGTCAACGCCTGGGTTCGGCCCGTACACTTCCGTATGTTGACCCTTCAGGCCATCATTCCTTTGGTTCAGCCTGGCGACTTCCTGGCATCCATGGATCTCGAGGACGCTTATCTCCACGTCCCGGTTGCCGCTGCTTCTCAGCGTTTCCTGAGGTTCGCTGTGGGAGGCGCCCATTTTCAGTTTTGCGTACTTCCCTTCGGCCTCAGGTCTGCGCCCAGGGTTTTCACGAAGGTCCTGGCGCCTCTCGTGGCTCTCCTTCATGCAGAAGGGGTTTTCATTCATCCATATCTCGACGACCTCTTGCTGCATGCTGCGGGGGAGTCTCTTTTGCTCTCTCACATCGGGAGGGCCTTGGAGGTTCTTCAGGGACACGGATTTTTGGTGAACTGGGGAAAGTCTTCTTTGGTCCCGTCTCAGGACTTGGTGTTCATCGGGGCTCGTTTTCAGACTTTGCTCGGCCATGTTACCTTGTCCGACAAGCGCCTGGTGTCTCTTCAGTCGCAGGTTCGGGCCTTGATGTCCCGGGAGGCTTCTCCGGCGGTCCAGTGGCTGCGGGTGCAGGGACACATGGCTTCCGTGGTGTTTTTGGTTCCATGGGCTCGTTTTCATCTCCTCCGCCTGGCCAATTGGATCCTGTTGGGTTGGTCTCCTGGGTCTCAGAGTCTGTTGTCCCTGCTGCCCATGACGGACCGGATCCGGAAGGAGCTTTCCTGGTGGCTCTGCCGCCAACACCTCCTGGCGGGGGTTTCTCTGACTCCCCCGGCTCCGCTTGTGGTGACTACGGACGCCAGCCTGTCCGGGTGGGGTGCTTGGCTGGGGTCGGAGCAGGTTCGGGGGTTCTGGTCTCTGCTGGATTCCCGGAGGTCCTCGAACTGGCGGGAGCTGAGGGCGATTGTGCTTGCCCTGGTGCACTTTCAGGACTCTTTGAGGGGGCATTGGGTGTTGGTTCAGACGGACAATCTGGTGGCGAAGTCCTATGTCAACCGTCAAGGGGGGACCCGGTCCAGGTCCTTGAACTTGATTGCCAGCATCCTCTTTCGGTGGGCTCAGGTCTGGGTGCTGGGTCTGTCGGCTCTCTACATTCGGGGGGTGGACAATGTGAGGGCGGATCTGTTGAGCAGGGCCATTCCGTCGTCTCGGGATTTCTCTCTCCTTCCCGGTGTGTTCCTCCAGTTGGTGGGTCGTTGGGGCCTCCCTGTGGTGGATCTGTTTGCGGATCTGGGGAATGCCAAGGTGGTGCAGTTCTGTTCTCTGGGCAGGTGTCCCGGTTCTCTGGGGGTCGACGGCTTGACCTGTCCTTGGCCTCGGGGTCTGCTGTATGCCTTCCCTCCCTTTCCGCTGCTTCGGTCCTTTCTGGTGCGGGTTCGGAGGGATTGTGCTCGGGTGTTGTTGGTGGCTCCCTATTGGCCTCGGGCGAATTGGTTTCCTCTCCTGACCGAGTTGTGTTGCGACCGGGAGTGGGTCCTTCCGGTGGTTCCGTCCCCGTTGGAGTTTCCGGCCCTTCCCCTGGATTCTCTCCGGAGGCTACACCTGACGGCCTGGCTGTTGAACGGCAGGGCTTAGCTGGGTTGGGGGTTCCTGCCCAGTTGGCGGTTACTTTGCAGGCGTCGCGTAGGTCCTCCACTCTGCTGTCCTATGCCAGGCATTGGCGGGTCTTTTCGGTCTGGTGTGCTGATAAGGGTGTTGACCCCACGCTTGCTGACCTCTTTTTGGTGATGCAGTTCCTTCAGGATGGGGCTCTTCTGGGGCTGTCGGTGGCTTCTCTGCGGGTGCAGTGGGCGGTGGGCGGCTATTCAGGCGTTTAGGGGCTCCTGGCGTAATTTGCAGGATGAGGGGGCTCTGATGCCTCGTTTTTTTCGGGGTCTGTTAAACTTGTTTCCCCGCCCTGTTCGGTCCTTCCCTTCGTGGGATTTGCATCTGGTGTTGGATGTCCTGTCTGGTCCTCCCTTTGAGCCCCTTGAGGGTCTCGAGTTGCGTCTCTTGACTTTTAAAACTTTCTTTTTGGTCGCTATCACCTCTGCGAGGCGCTTGGGGGAGTTGGGGGCCTTGTCTTGCAAGTTTCCTTTTTGTAAAGTCTTTTTGGATCGGGTGGTTCTGGTTCCCGTTCCGTCCTTTGTCCCTAAGGTCAATTCGGCTTTTCACCTCAGTCAGGAGGTGATTTTGCCTGAGTTCTGTCCTGCTCCTTCCTCGGCTGAGGATTCTCGCTTGCATTGTTTGGATGTCCGACGGGCCTTGCTGTGGTACCTCCATGTTGTTGAGTCCTTCCGGGTGGGGGACTCTTTGTTTGTTAACTTTGGTCCGGCTCGGAAAGGGGTTAAGCCTTCCACGGCCTCTTTGAGTCGTTGGATTAGGTCCACGGTCTTGCTGGCTTACCATCTTAAGGGTGTGGTTCCTCCTGTGGGGGTTCAGGGGCGTTCCACTCGCAGTATGGCTGCTACGGTGGCTGAGTTGCATGGGGCTTCTGTGGTGGAGATTTGTAGGGCGGCGACTTGGTCTTCTCCGTCTACTTTTGTCCGCCACTCTCGAATTGCGAGTCTGGAACGTTTGGATACTGTTCTGGGCCACAGGGTCTTGTCCTCTATGCAGGGCCAGGGATGTTGATCTGCTGTGTTTTGGGCACTGTATTAAATTTGGTGTTCTTTGTCACTCAGTTGTCCGTCTCTGTTTTATTCTGCTTGCTATGTCCTCAATTGTATGGAAGGAAGGCGAGGGAGGGACGGGAGGTAATGCTTCCATTTCTAACGATAATGGCATTACTCCTAGTCCTACTCCCTCGCCTTCCTTCGAGGACCCTCCCTCCCTCCCGGTGCGGTTCAACTGAGTGCTAGCTCGGCTTGTTTACGTACAGGTGGAGGAGGGGGCGGGCAGAGTTTTTATGCTGGGGGTGGGTCTGGGTGGGAGGCGGAGCCTCAATTGTATCGAAGGAAGGCGAGGGAGTAGGACTAGGAGTAATGCCATTATCGTTAGAAATGGAAGCATAAACAGAGATTCCTCTAAAGGCAAGAAAGAATCAGGCGATGTGGATACACAATCTTCCACTCCCAGAAGCCTGTTCCCTAAACACTTCAAGGTAAAGGTGGAGCAAATGTACAAAAAAACTTTTTCTTTCAAAGCTTTATTTATTCAGCAGGACTTGAAAGCAACAAATTACATTGTGATGAGAGCATGAAGCAAATATAGGACATCGTTCTTTCAAATACATCTAACCAGTGTTCATTTTCTATTTATGTGATGCCCTTCCATCTCCCTCTCTGTCTCCGAGTCATGACCCTTTTACCAAAGCAACCCTAAATAAAAAGAAAGAAAACCACCCTAACGCTGTTGTAAACAAGACCCTTCCCACTACCCCCACCCCTCCATCCCTGGTGGTGGTGAATAATTTTTCTGAGTGGCAAAGAGTAGTCCGTCTTGCATCAGAACCGAGGTTCATGCCCTAAGATAGTCTTGCAGGGCCAAGAGGGATTAGACGTATATCTGAAAGTGTTTTGGGCAAGGGTGAGAAACCATCCTAAAGCTGGAAAATGTGAAGCATACCGCTGATGGGAGGCCACTCGAGAGAAACGAAACCAGCAGGCCCCACCGATACTCAAACCGTTTATAATCATCTATGAAGATATCTGCTAATCTTTCCATCGTGAGTAGTCTCCAGAGCCGTGAGTGCGATAATGACACAGTCTCTCTCTTTTTTTGCGGCAACCTAGCATTCCTTTAATATGAGTTAGAATCTCCTCCTAAAAAGGGCGATAGTCAGGGAGTCCGACCACATATGGGGAATATCCCCAAGAAGGCTGCATCCATACCAGCAGAGTTCAGAAGAGCTAGGAAAGATCCTTTTAAGTTTGGTGGGGTAGAGGTACCAATACAAAATAACGTTTACAGTGTTAAATCTTTTCAAGTTGAAGCAGAAAATGATTGCACAAGATTTAAAAGCTAATGTTTCCATTGCCATTCATGGAGTACATGAAGCCTTCTGTAGGGCAAAGGCACTTTGTCAGACTCAAGAGGCTGGTGGAATGGCTATGAAGCCGGCATAGGCGGATCGTGTTCTTGCGTAGGTTGTGGCATCGGCGAGGGATCCGGTACTGAAACTGGTGTGGGAACCCAAAATGCAACCAGAGTGCCCAGCTGGTGCCAATGCAAACCCACCAGCAGAAGCCCAGTTGGTATGCCTCCCAGCTCCTTAGTGCCAGAAAGGTGCTTTAGAGGGAGCTGGTAACAGGCTAATAAGCAGCAGCATGGTCTCATGGAATTTCTCACTCTGCTACATCATCGCCAATGGCTCCAGAAATTCAGGTTGCCATGGGACAAGGGGCGAACCGGTTCTGAAGTGGAACAACTTCAGGAGCATGACCTGAAGACACAATGACACCGTAGCGCCTTCTCTGGGGATAGAGAGTGGTGACAAGTGGCCGTGCCCCTCCAGCGCTTGTTGTGCTTTCAGAACATGATGAGGATCTGCAGCGGGTACACCCTCAGGAGCTAGACAGGGACCTGCCTTTGGACCTCAACTAATCACGGCCTGGGGCCTTGCGATCTTTCCCCACAAAGAACTTTGCTTCCTGGTCCTGGGTGGCCTTGGTTTGCATCAAGGTGCAATCCCAGGCATGACAGACAAATCAAGTGAAGGTGTGTCACAGTCATCTGTTTGTGATGTTCCCACGGGGTGTGGGCCCTGTAGATTTGAGTGGTGACATTTCCCCTTTGAAACTGTAGAACTTTAGTCTAAAGAGTGACATCAAGAGAGACAAGCAGTATCTCTGGATCAATGTCTTTTGGCACGGAAAAAGTAACTGTGAACGTGTATGAGTGGCACCTTTATAGGCCAGTGCAGCTCATTTCTGACGAGGACAATATGGCCTCTGAGCTGCTGGTACCACCTGTTGGCACGCATGGGTACATCTAAAGATTTTCCAGATCCAGTCTGAGGTCTGGAAGAATAATCAAAAGGTGAGAATTTGGTATTCATACGTCACTATCAGAATGAGAATTTGTTGGTGCCTGCTTTGCCTAAGTGATAATGAGCATTCACTAATGACTGTTGGAATCCTCTGAATAGAGTCTACAGTAAATAGCAGACGTCATGGACATATGGACCTACTGCGATGCATATAAAAAAGACCATAACGCAAAGCCATAAAGTTTGCCACACAAAGAAGGCGTAGCTCTTGGCCCCATCTCCTTTCACTAATCTTCTCACCTCTACCACATACTAAATTGTGCTTCTCTGTATACTTTGTGGGTATTGAGCCTTGCATAAGGGATTTTAAGGGATAAATAAGTTACGGATTCACTTTCTGTGACCTCAAGTGATGCATTGTGATAGTGTATTTTATTGTTTCAAGAACAGACCCCCAACTACCTTTCTTACCTCAAAACTGGGCTGAATCCATAGTCATTACTTGACACAGATGGTGGTTTCAAATGAAGTTTAAGATAGAATGCTTGGTACGACAGAGATATTTTCTTCTTGTACTGTGTCCCCATGTGCAGACATTTGAGTGACCATCCCTGCAGAGACTTTGAGCCTGATTAAGAGTACGGCAGATGAACAAGGACTTCATTGTGATAAGCGAAAGATCAAAATATAACTACTGAGGGGCTTCTCTGGAAGACAAGCCTAAGCATCCATTGAAACTGTAGCTTTTCAACGTCTGCATTGAGGATGGTAACTGATTCCTTTGGCGATTGAGGCCCAGGGCGATGAGTCTCCAGTGCCATGTTCAGCTGAGAATTCCGGGTCATCCCTCATCACATTGAGATGTAGGATGCAAGACCAGTCTTCTTTGACCATAGGATGTGTGGCAGGATGATGGCTCTCGTGTCTTGGAAAAAGATAGCCTAAATTGAGGTCTGCACCACATAGATGTCATGTCTGTATTCTTTCCTGCACCCAGAATGTCTGGTTATTCACCCAGCACTGTCTGCAGATGCAGGTGCAGCCTGCTTTAAGGGTGTCATGTGCGTCCTTCGATATTTCTTTGGTCTTAGGTTCTGCAGCAGATCATGAGAGGATTTCTGGGCGACAGGAGCCCCTAGGAGTTCAGGCACATGCTGAGACATTCCAAGCATGAGATTGCATGGGATTTTATTCCGGAGCACGCACTAGGCACTTCGCCTTAGGATCGCTGCGTGTTTTGTCAAGATTTTTTGTGGCACTGCCTCGTAATACCCGGGATACAATGGCTCCTTTCAATGTCCCGGTTTATGGCTGAAATAAGTGCGAGAAGTACACAAATGCACCCATCGCCAACTAGGAATCAGCCAGAGTTTTATGCTGAAGGCTGGTCATTTGTCTACCCTAAATATGCTTACTACATCCTTAGCTAATAAGGCCAACTTATCCTTTGCAACACTCCACGTATCAGCACTTTGCATTGGCTAAACCCACTAGAGTCCAGCTGATGAGTCATTAGCCACTACAATATTATAGTGATGTGATGTGAAAGTCATTTATATAGCGCACTACCACTCCAAGGAGCATCTTGGCGCTTTGACTCGAACAGCTGAAAGATGGTCACAGCTTAACTGTCCTCAATCCACAGGCAGAAGTTAAACAAGTGTTTTACAGACTGAGTCCGTCAGGCTATAGATCCAAGTTTTAAGAGATTTCCTAAACTTCCGTTCAGAAGCGATTGCGCGGAGTTGCTGGGGCAATTTATTCCATGCCTTTGCACCTATTACCTCCAGGGTTTTTCCTCCCTTAGTTGCCAATCTGAATTTAGGGACAATCATCAGATTGGCTGTTGCAGATCTGAGTTCTCGAATGGGATTGTATCGCCTAAAGTTTTTATACATATACCATGGACCATTCTTGTGAAAGGCCCTAAAAGCAATCGTCAGGACCTTAAACAAGATGCGCTTCTGAATAGGAAGCCAGTGAAGAGCATCCAGTGCGTCAGAGGCCGAGGATTTTCTTGGCCATCTCAGAACCAGTCTTGCTGCCGCGTGCTGGACCATCTGCAGTCTGTGCAGGGCTGATTTATTTGCCCCTGCATACAGACTATTGCAATAATCCAGTCTAGATGTAATCAGCGCCACTGCAACAGTACGTCTGGCTGACAAGGGCAGGAGATCAAAAAAATTCCTAAGGCCCTTTATGATGATAAAACATGAGCCAGCAACTTCCCTTGCCTGCTGTTTGAACGAAAGGGTCTCATCGAATTTAATCCCTAAATTTCGTGCCGCTAGGATAGTGTTGGGCGGAGCTTCTGCTTCTTTTGGCCAGCACGTCTGGGGGGAAAAAAGATAATTTTTTCCAAACGGCAGAATTTCCTTTTTGGTGGAATTGCATTTAAGGTGGTTATTAGTCATCCACGCAAAGGTTGCAGTCAGACACTCTTTCAGGGTCTGTTCGGCGTTTGTCGAGTCCTCATCTAGGACTAGGACCAATTGCGTGTCATCAGCATATGCTATTGTGCTGATGTTGAAGGAGGAGATTAGTTTGATTAAGGGGACCATATACAGGTTGAATAGAGTAGGGCTCAAACTTGAGCCCTGAGGTACCCCTGACCGAACCTCCTTCTCTTCGGAACAGAACTGGCCCAACGTAATAACCTGCCATCTATACGTTAGAAAATTTTTGAACCATTTTAACATGGTGCCCGCTATGCCTGCACTGGTCAGGCGATGTAATAAAATAGCATGGGATACCGTGTCAAAGGCAGCAGATAGATCTAATAGGATCAGGACAGCTCTCTTGCCCTGATCCAATGCAGTTCTTATGGTCTCTGTTGTAAACAATAGTGCAGACTCTGTAGAGTGGTGTGCTCGGAAACCAGCTTGATTTGGATGAAGAATATGTTTCTCCTCCAAATAAGCCGTCAATTGCTTCTGCCATTTTACACATTAAAAGATTAGGACATATGTCATCCAAGTATGCCACTAGAAAAGGGTGCGACACCTTAGAGAAGCATTGATGCAAATGTAATGACTGTAGGGAGTAATTACAATTTTGAAATGAGTTGCAGAATTCTTTTTTGAATCGCAAAAAGTGTTTAGTACACTAAAAAATAAACACACTTTGAAGGATGCAAACTATGTGATTTTTCAAATTGTGTGATGTGTGCCTACAAAAGTGTTTCATACTTGAGGCCCTGTCCCACCCAGTCCTACATTTCTCCAGCATCACATCCATTGATGAGAAGCACACAAATCCTCCATTGAATGGTAGATCCGTACATTTCCGTATGGAGAAGATATATAAACCCAAGCATGGCCATGCATACAAACTGATGTCCTGCAGGAGCTACAAGGGCTGTCTCTTTGTCTTCTGCAACTAAAAAAGGAACTCCTCAATTGCATCTTGATCCTGTTTGTCTAAAGGGGACTCAAATGATGAGCCTCGACCCATTCCCTTCTGAAGAGCAGCAGTGACAGTTGCAGATTAAGGAGGAAGACTCGCATAACCACAAATAGTCATTTTTTTTACTTTTGGTGTTCTGGTGTTCTGGACTTTGCATCCAAGGATTTTGAAGAAGAAGTATCAGAATTTGACCTGGACAACACAGACGTCTCCATGCTCTGAAGAGGCTGGTTAGAGGCATGAGATGTTAATGTCGAAACTAGTATTTATGAATGCAATAGGTTTCGCCTTGTACATCTCTCTCCTCAAAAACCAGGCAGGGGCGTGGCTTGGCCGGCGTTCATGACGGTTGTCTAGAGCTTGAGCTCCGTTCAGCCTGATAATATCCTGCATGTAAATCCTTGCCCTGGGCATCCATAAGGGCTCCCTGCCAGGGGATTGTGCTGCTGTACCTGCGGGCAGTGATCAGCGGCGGAACCGACCGGGTGGCAGCTCGGGTGGCGAGGCGACGGCCTGGCAACGCGGCGGGTCCCAGAAGACCCGACGAGGCCCAAGATGCCGGACCCTCGATTTTGGCATCGCCCGGACCGGCGAGACTGTCGGCGGCGGCGGTGAGAGGGACGCGGTGCCCGGGCTCGGCCGGGGGTCTGGGAGATCTGTGACCCCCTGCGCCTCACTGCAGCTACGCAATCGTCAACGGAAGCGGCGCCCTGCCTAGAGCTGAGAGGGCAGACATCAGGGGGGACTCCTCGAAGAAGCGGCGGCCGCCATTTTGGGATATTCTAACTGCCATAGTGCTGCTCAGCCGGGTGACAGCATCGAGCGGCGGAGGTCCCCCCGCGGGTGCGGCATGAGTTCTTGGCCTGCCCTGACCAACGGGAGTCGGGAGACAGCAGTGGGCCCCATGCGGTGGAGATCTCCATTGCTGAGTGGACGGACCTGGCCCTGCCGGTCATCGTGAGAGGAGTGTGGCGCTGACCGGCGGTACCATTGTAGCAGTGGTGAGTGGGGAATGTCCAGAGGAAGTGTGTCTCGGTAGCTGGATCGGGCCCCGGTGGGGAAGATAAACGGCGCTCGGCACAGGTGTGGACTTTATACGGGGGGCCCTCGCTGCAGCGTAGTCACTGCCGATTGCTGGCCCTTCGGAGAGAGCGTGCCCCTGCCTGTGGCCCAGCCTGTCACAGACCTTGTTGGATTGAAAGCGGGCGCCAGTGGATTCGAGTGTGGCCCACGAGGTTGGTGACCCGCCGTGGACGATTGCCTGGCATACCCTAGGCTCACGCGCCTGGCCCTAGGTAGTACTTGGAGTGGAGGTATGACGCGAGGTGGACCGGAGGGGTCCAGGGCAAGCAGGGGCCGATGGACAAGTTTACTGAGGCGGTTGGCCCTGGGGGTTCTCAGGTGCCAGTGCCTGACAATGCAGCACTACTAGCAGCAATCACGCAGTCGAGGGACATGCTAGACGCAAAAATAGGCGCGGTTGGAGCTGACATTACCCTTCTCAGACAGGACCTGCGGAACGCTTTAGAGCGCATCACCGGCGCGGAGGCCCGTATTTCTGAGGTAGCAGACAACGTTACTGTCTTGAAGAAAAAGGTTGCGGCCATGAAAAAGATACAGAAGGGTCTGGCCATGAGCATGGAAGATGCGGAAGGACGCGCTCGGAGAAACAACCTCCGCATTGTTGGTTTTCCGGAGGGCTGTGAAGGAGACAGGATGGAGAGCTTCCTGGCCCGATGGCTGGAGGGCTGGATCCTGTTGGACACACTATCTCGCTGCTTTGTGGTGTAAATGGCCCATCGGGCGCTGGTACAGAAACCTCCGGTGGGGGCGCGACCACGACCGATTATAGCAAAGTTCTTGAATTACTCTGATTGAGACACCATCCTGCGGCAAGCGAGACTCATGATAACTCTAACATCCTCATCTTCTCAGACTACACGAGGTTGGTGCAGCAACAGCGTCAATCGTTCCTTGCGGCCAAGGCCCGACTCCGTGGACTCAAGCTTCAGTACGCCCTGCTCTATCCGGCGCGGTTGCGGGTCATCTACCAGTCCCGTACCCTGATTTTCGACACCCCGGAGGAGGTCTTCCAGTGGACGGACGAAACGGTGACGATACGAGTCAGCACGGCCAAGGGTGGGGAATCGGACTCTTCCTCCAGTGGTATCGCCCGGGAGGGCCTCAGGAGTCGGCGTGGGCGTCGCAGAAGATCGCACTCGGGCAGGGACTCGGGCTCAGCCACCCGGCAGGATGACCCCACATGGGGACAGCAGACTGATGCTCCATGATTACTGTCGGACCTGTGTCATGACTCATTGTATGCGATGTGTATTGATGCTCAGGTGCACTATTGCGTTGGGCTGGGACCCTGCCCCTACTAGGATGGGAGGGTGGGAGTGACAGCCTAGTTCATATGGGTTGGCACACGGGGATCCCTTGGAGGACGTGGTTCTGGTTCTCCCATTGGAGACCAGGCCATAGTCCGACCGCGACAGGTGCTTCCATGGTTGGGAGGTACGGGGTGGGGTGTGGGGTGGGGTGTTGGGGGTTGGGGACGGGGAGTTTTGGGGAGGCTTGCGCATGCTTTGTTGCTCATTAATGGCCATGCACTGCATCACACGTGCCAGGAGGAAGCTTGGTCTGTCCATGCTTTATTACTCCAATGTCCGCTGTCGGGGGGGATAGGCCCCGGTTCGCTGCAAATCTTGAGTTGGAATGTGAGGGGCATGCTTGACAAGGTGAAGCCGGGGGCTGTCTTTCAGCTCGTAAAGAGAGTGGGGGTAGATGTACTGTTCCTGCAAGAAACCCATCTGTTAGGCACAAAGGCACAATGTCTTCAGCGCGCAAGTTTCACGCATGCGTTTCACGTGGGATTCACAAGGGGTTCCAGGGGAGTAGCGGTCCTTATTCACAGTAGAGTGCCATACGTACACAAGCGCGTCTGGACTGATACACAGGGTAGGTACATTTTTCTGCATGAGGACATTGGTGGTGATAGTGTGATTCTTGGTAGTGTGTCCGCTCCGCCGCCGCTACGGTGGTCCCTGGTGGAGAGGCTTTTGTCTGTTTGGGGGGCCATGCCCGATACCTTGTCCGTAGTAGAGGGGGATTGGAACGACGTGATGGATACGTACTGTGACAGAGGGCGTAGTGCGGCAGCGACCCAGGTTCCTGGGGGGGAGGGTCCCGCCACTGGGGGGAGTCCCACTACCAAGTTGCAGGCGTTAGCGTCAGGGCTTGACTGGGTGGACACTTGGTGGTACAAAAAAGGGGCGTGTAGGGAATACACGTGCTTTGCTGCGGCACGCGATTCCTTCTCCAGACTGGACTACATCTTCCTCTCGCGGACACAGGCTCATAGGGTGCTATCGGCGTGGATTCTGCCGCGGGCGCTTTCGAATCACTCGCCAGTGACGGTCGCGCTCAACGAGGGCCCGGCCGGGTGGCTTTTCGGTGGTGACTGTCAACCTGGCACCTGACGCAGGAGGACTATAGGGCGCACATGACAATTGAAATTGACCAGTACCTGACCACTAATACGGGTTCAGTGGACTCCCCAACTGTTCTCTGGGAGGCCATGAAGCCGACGCTAAGAGGTGTGGATATCTCCTGGTGCGCAGCGGCCCGAAGTGAGAAACGGAAAGATCTGGTGTAGCGCGAGGCGGACATAGAGGCTTTGGAGCGCAGGAGTCGAGAGGATGGGGCGGCCCCGCCAGGAGGCAATTTGCCCTGGCACAACAGCAATATGCCACGATTCTCATGGATGAGGCACGACAGGCATGGCTGGCCACACGTAGTCGGATATATCAGTGGGGAGATAAGTCCAGTAAAATGCTGCACCGTCTGTGCCAGGGCATAATGCATGCTTAACCGTTACCCCGGATTGTTTCCCCAGAGGGGTGGCCCATCCTCGAACCTGCGGCACTAGCAGAGAGCTTTGATGGGTATTACGAGGGGCTGTATGCGCCCCAGGAGTGCCTGGAGGCTGACGTTGTTCAGCGCTTCATCGACGATCTCCCCCCGAGAGCTGTCTCGGATGAGGTGCGGGAACTCTTGGACCGGCCATTGTCGCACGGAGAGCTGGGAGCAGCTCAAGGTGAGCTGAACCCGGGTAAGGCACCGGGCCCCAATGGGTTTCCATGCGAGTTTTATCGCCGCTTTATGGTCCAGCTGGGCCCCCATCTCCTGCCGGTGGTTGAGGAGGCATGCGAGAATAGTGCGCTTCCACCAGATTGGCGGCATACCGAGGTCGTGGTCTTTCTGAAGCCTGGACGGCCCCCGGAGAGCCACGAGTCATACCGCCCGATTTCTCTGTTGAATACAGAAGCGAAGATCCTCGCGAAGGCCTTGGCCACGAGACTCACACCCTATATCACTGACCTGGTCCACCCGGACCAGGCGGGATTCATGCCACGAAGGGCTACCCGGCACAGCATTAGACGGGCCCAGGTCGCGGTGTCTGCCTGGAGGTGCCTCGGGGAACCGGCGGCGCTGTTCCTGGCGGACATGGACAGGGCCTTTGACTCCTTGAGTTGGACGTATCTGTTTGCCCTGCTGCGGCGCCTCAACCTTGGCCCGCGGTTCTTGACGTACGTCCAATTGCTGTACACTGGCCTCACGGCATCAGTGCGGATTGGGGTAGTAGCATCCTGCTCGTTTCCAGTTTCGGGGGGGACGCGACAGGGCTGCCCTCTCTCCCCATATTTATTCGCACTCGCCTTGGAGCCTCTCGCGGCGTGGGTACGCATAGATGCTCAGCTTGAAGGTTTTCTGTGGTCTACGGACCACGCAGACAAAATTGCTTTGTACTCCGATGACGTGTTGTTTTTTCTTACAGACCTGGCCCGTTCTGGGCCGCGACTCCAGCTCATATTGCAAATATTTGGCGAAAACTCTGGCTTGTACATGAATCCGGGCAAATCTACGCTGTGGTTGCTGCGTGGCGGGCGGGACGTGGGCGACTGGGCGTCGGGACTGCAGCTGGCCTCGGACGGAGTGAAGTACCTTGGTGTGTACTTAACGGAGGACGCGGCGGTGTCCCGTGATCGCAACCTTGCCCCGGTATGGGATCGCACACGTGAAGATCTTAAGACATGGACGAAGATGCCTTTGTCCATCCAGTAGAACAAAAACAATGTTGTACCCCAGGATAATTTTCTCTCACAACTTTTGAGAATACAAGCAAGGGAAAGGAACCTATTGTTTGTATGGGTTATTTTATTTAAACCCTTTAGACAATTAATTGTTAAATCATTTTTAAAGACATTTTAAGGTAGAGAAAAGACACTACTTACAAACATTTACACTATTTACACTATCATACAAGCAATTCTATACACAAGACAATATATACAAATGAATTCACAATTATAGGCAAGCTTCTTTTACAATAAGAAAAACAACAATTCTGTTCACACAAAAGAATTAATCTTTGTGAAAAATTCAACTTATTAGAAAGCCCAACCAGGGTCAAAACAACAGGAAAAGGCAACAGAAAAATCACTTTTTACTCAGCAATCAGTCACAGTTAACAAATTACTATTAATTTTGTTTAATCAAGAAATGCCTATTCGCCGTTATGCCGACGCGTTTCAAATCTGGGGGAAGTCACAGATTCTCTTCAGGGCTCTGTCAGTGTGGGATTCTATAAAGATAAAGGAAGCCTGATTTAGCCACTATTTACAAGGATTGAAAACCTTCCCCTAAAGCACAGGGGCAGAAGTCACAGAATTTTACCTGTTCATGTGGTTAACGCGGTCCCGCGTTCCAATGATTCAAATAAAGAGGGGCCTTTTGTTATGCAGGGATTCTGTTAAAGGATTACAACAAAGGATTTAGTACCAAGCGTCTCAGAGACATGCAGATAGGTGGTCTCATGATTTAAAGCACACAATCCGTACCTTAGAATGTTTAAACGGGGGCACCACTAGTTATTTTCTCCAGAAGTGGTTCATCCGCTATATGCCTATTTGCACAGCCGCCTGTAAAGCAACAGACATTGCGCTTACTTGATGGCCACTCGCTCGTGCTAGATAGAACTAAAGCGGTTTGCCTAGCTGTTAGCGTACCTGAGTTGTCCATCCAGGGCAGGTCAGCCGTCTTTAACATGGTAGCGCTGCCTCGACTGGTGTACCAGCTGCAGAACCACCCGCACGTGATCCCGCCTTGCTGGTTTTGACAGATCAACTCAGCATTGAGTAGCTTCCTGTGGGAGGGGGGCGTTGCACGTGTGGCCCTGAGGACATGTTTCCTGTCCACTTACACCGGGGGGTTAGCCACGTCAGATGTACTCTCCTACTACCAAGCGGCGCATCTCTAGGTGCTGAATGACTGGTGTTATGGGGATAGGAGGTATCCGGCCTACGCTGTGGAGAGGATATTGTTGGGCACGGCCTCTCTGCATACTCTGCTATACTCAGCGCCACGGCGGAGATCTCTTCCTGCGGCCACACAGGTGGTCTTCCATGTATGGAGACAGACGTTGCGTAGAATGGGGTGGTGAAACGTACTCACCCAGGAGACCCCCTTGTGGAACAATGGGCGGTTGCCCCAGATGACTGCGTTGAGGGGCTTCCGGGAGTGGGACGTGATTGGCATCTCCACCCTGGGGGATGTACTGTCGGGGTGCGTTCTTAAATCATTTGCGAGTTACGGGAGGAATTTCGAATGCCCCGCACCCAGTTCTTCAGGTACCTTCAGTTTCGCCATGCTCTATCGCCCTCTCTCGTGGGTTTGGAACAGATCCCGGTATTCAGCCCTGTAGAGGCAAAAATATTTATGGGAGAGCTGCCGGATAAAAAATTCTTGGGCATATATCAGACGCTGGTGCGTCACTGCTCGTCGGATCTGGCCGGTCTTAGGGCTGCTTGGGAACGGGACATCGGTGAACTGGACGAGGAGGATTGGGTAGAGGCCCTGGAGAGCCCTAGTGGGGCGGTGATTTCCACTCGTCTACGCTTGATTCAATTCCGGTATTTACACCGTACATACTGTACTCGACAGCGTTTATGGAAGGCGGATATGATTGCGTCGCCCGACTGCCTTAGATGCGGCTTGAAGGGGGGTACACTGCTGCACACGGTCTGGGAATGTGCGGCGCTGCGAAGGTTTTGGGAGGGGGTGCACCGTTGCTTGGCAGAGGTATTGGCCTGGGAGATCCAGAGGGACCCTAGGTTGGCGCTACTGCATATTATGGCGGGGGGCTACCGCTATAAGCGACATCTGCTGCTCCTGGGTCTTACGCTGGTGAAGCGCGACATAGCGAGGGCATGGAAATCGCCCAGGGCCCCGTCACTTGCCGCCTGGATGAATGGCCTGGACTTTAGTATGGGCATGGAGCAGCCTGTGTTTGCTGCCAGGGGCTGTCCTCGTAAACATTACAAGATATGGAAGAGGTGGGCTGACTATCGGGGTCTGGACCTGGACCCGCCACCTGAGGAGGCCACCCTTCCAACTCCCTGATGAGCCGGACTGTGCAGTGTCACTCTTGGTGTGTGGTGCATATGGCTAGCGATCTATTCTGGACTAAAGTGCTAGTGGGCAGCGACTGCCCAAGGGGGAGGAGGGGGGTGCTGGGGGGGTGGGTTGCAGGTCCTTATATTTCTGCTATTTCTACGTGGGCGGGTGATATTGTTCATTTTACACACTGTCGACAATGATGCTGATACATTGATTGTGGCAGTAGACTTTGGATGGCTGGGCTCTGCATTTCTTGTGTAATTAACAATAAAATCTGTTTTAAAAATTTTTTTAAAAACCCAGGCAAAGCCATTTGTATTGGATTTTTGAGATGTTAGATAAGTATGTAAACTAGTATACCTCTTAACATATGATCACTTGTACTCGTTCTTCTCTTCTCCAAGCATGCCTGATGCTAATGTATTCTAAATGATCCTATTTCTGCTTTGGCTGCCCATAACATGGCATTGATTAGCAGTATGATGGCCCAGCATGATGCCATGTATAACCACCGTTGTGTCAGGGCATGCATTTTGCCAGGCATCACCACCACTATGCTAGTGCCTGCATGTTGCCAGGGAATACCTCAGTGTGCCAGGCCCTGCAGATTGCCAGGAATTAGCACTTTTGTGTCAAGTCCAGCATCTAACGAGTGGAAGCAAACACTTGCTCCTCACACACATGAGAGATGCCCTCGCAAACAATCACTAACGCAAATACACAGTTACAAACACAGACATGCACACATGCACCTACACACACATAGATATACCTGCACACACAGACACTCTCAGACACACATGCATGTATATGCTGCCTGCGGTCTCACGCCCCTCCCTGTGTTGCCAAAGCCGTATGGCATCCCTTTAATGTTAGTGCACACGGGCAGTAGATTTTCTCATGGCCTGTGAGTTCAATTGCTGAGGACTGCTGAAAGGACTGCTTGGGGCACCAAAGTTTGTGTAGGGCCCATGAGCGCTCTGCCCAAACCCTGACACCCTCTATTATGCCTTGTTTCTTCTGAACTGTTAATGGCCTAGAACCACCTTTATTAATGTAGCTGCCCTGATGTGAGAAGGAGAAGATTGTTAGTCACGGGGAGATTAAGTGATTTGCCCGGATTCACAGGTAGTTGATCGTCCCTGCCGTGATTCGAATCCGGTTCCCCAGCTTCAGGGTCGACCCATCTAGCCGTTAGGCCAAATCCTCTCCCTTGCACTGCATGTAGATTGGTTCCAGAGAATGCACCTAGTCAATTGTAGCGCAACCAGTGATACAGAGTATAACCGTTCTATTGAGTCCATTTAGGTCTTAAAACCTAAATGCTGCTCATTAAAGTTTCTACATCTGTATCATAATCTCAAGCAAGGTGGAAAGTAGGCCCAACCATGCACAGTCTTGTCATCAATGATGTCATTTCAGATGCAACAGTACTGTCATGAATGATGTCATAGATCACGTCATGATCCTTAAACTTTGGATAACTTGCCTATTCTGGTAGACTATACGGCAATTACTGATTTGCCCCTGAATAACGTAATCAATTGGAACACATCCAGAATGGTGAGAACCTCTCTCGCACATGGATTCTGAAAACCCAAACATTGACTAGAGTACCAGCCTCTCAGCTTCAGTGACCTCATACTACACCCAAACCCTTCTAGATAAACGAACACACAGAGCAGAATCGACATGCATTATAACATTTAACAACTTTAGCAATGTGTTAGCATGCTTGCTTAAGGCACTCAAAACACACAAGCACTAATGTTAAATTCATGCTTAAAACCAAATGTAAAATTAGACGTTAACGTTATGATTGCTTTATCATACTAATTAAAATAATTAAATGACTGACTTAGCCTGGCTTCTCTGTTAATCCAGTGTTGTAATGAAGCTATTTCCAACCAGTAATTTAGCGACACAATAGATATTTATATGCCTAGTTGTTTATTGCTGAATTGAGGGCATTAAGCATGTCTGTTAAAGAAGGACAGTCTTGCAAATAAGTGTATTTTACTTGCTTTCATTCTGCAGTCACTGAATAAGGAAGCAGGCAGTGCATGTGCTTCAGGTGCAATGAGCAGCCGGCATGGATCTATATTGAAGCAATTCCGATCTGGCCTTTCGATGAAGCGCTCCAATAAGGACGACTGGAAGGAAGGCTATCCCACCAGCTTGACCCACATGAAGGTAGAGTCCATCATAAATACAGACAGACCCATCAGCTTTTAACTACTGCATTTCGAAGGCAAAGCTATTCTGGGTACATTCGAAATTTAGGAGATTTCCAAAAGGACTTGATACCTCCAGAAAAGATTGGGTTTGGGTCCTATATTTCGAAAAGCACAGGATATGAACTGGAGAACTGAGAGCCATAGAAGTTATTTACCTTCTAGAGCTATACACCTCTAATAGATAGGAGGTTATTGCATAGCAATGGCCTTACAAACTGTCATTTGGTTGAGTGGTGGGTTGAGCTTTTGGGGCCTTTCACCAAGATGTATTCTCTATCCCGCTGGTGCAAGTGAATGCGGCCTCTGCCTACCTGTGCCCTCTCAACACCTCCTCTACTCACTTAAAGGCTAGTGCCTAGGCACATCAGTGGGAATGGAGAGACAGGTGGGGTCAGCTGGGCCTGGTCAATATCAGCACGACCCTTGTGCAGGTGCACAGCAGCAAGAGCCAGTCACCACCAGCCTCTTGCTGACAGAACTGAACATGAACCCACGATTAACTTCTTAAAGGTACAGTGTGGCACTGAATCCATTACTGTATCCAGTACCAGATACAGAGGCAGCTTCATTACAATCCAGAAGAGTTCATATCTTGCGCATCCATTAAAGATAATTTATTGTGCAGTGTGCAACACTGATTGTCTGATCATGATGTTCTTCCCACACCACCTCCCTGAGGAAGCCTTGGACTACTCTGCCTTGCTATCCTGATGGCTAAATGCAAACCCACTTCCATGGCATTGATTAGCAGTATGATGGCCCAGCATGATGCCATGTATAACCACCGTTGTGTCAGGGCATGCATTTTGCCAGGCATCACCACCACTATGCTAGTGCCTGCATGTTGCCAGGGAATACCTCAGTGTGCCAGGCCCTGCAGATTGCCAGGAATTAGCACTTTTGTGTCAAGTCCAGCATCTAACGAGTGGAAGCAAACACTTGCTCCTCACACACATGAGAGATGCCCTCGCAAACAATCACTAACGCAAATACACAGTTACAAACACAGGCATGCACACATGCACCTACACACACATAGATATACCTGCACACACAGACACTCTCAGACACACATGCATGTATATGCTGCCTGCGGTCTCACGCCCCTCCCTGTGTTGCCAAAGCCGTATGGCATCCCTTTAATGTTAGTGCACACGGGCAGTAGATTTTCTCATGGCCTGTGAGTTCAATTGCTGAGGACTGCTGAAAGGACTGCTTGGGGCACCAAAGTTTGTGTAGGGCCCATGAGCGCTCTGCCCAAACCCTGACACCCTCTATTATGCCTTGTTTCTTCTGAACTGTTAATGGCCTAGAACTACCTTTATTAATGTAGCTGCCCTGATGTAAGAAGGAGAAGATTGTTAGTCACGGGGAGATTAAGTGATTTGCCCGGATTCACAGGTAGTTGATCGTCCCTGCCGTGATTCGAATCCGGTTCCCCAGCTTCAGGGTCGACCCATCTAGCCGTTAGGCCAAATCCTCTCCCTTGCACTGCATGTAGATTGGTTCCAGAGAATGCACCTAGTCAATTGTAGCGCAACCAGTGATACAGAGTATAACCGTTCTATTGAGTCCATTTAGGTCTTAAAACCTAAATGCTGCTCATTAAAGTTTCTACATCTGTATCATAATCTCAAGCAAGGTGGAAAGTAGGCCCAACCATGCACAGTCTTGTCATCAATGATGTCATTTCAGATGCAACAGTACTGTCATGAATGATGTCATAGATCAGGTCATGATCCTTAAACTTTGGATAACTTGCCTATTCTGGTAGACTATACGGCAATTACTGATTTGCCCCTGAATAACGTAATCAATTGGAACACATCCAGAATGGTGAGAACCTCTCTCGCACATGGATTCTGAAAACCCAAACATTGACTACAGTACCAGCCTCTCAGCTTCAGTGACCTCATACTACACCCAAACCCTTCTAGATAAACGAACACACAGAGCAGAATCGACATGCATTATAACATTTAACAACTTTAGCAATGTGTTAGCATGCTTGCTTAAGGCACTCAAAACACACAAGCACTAATGTTAAATTCATGCTTAAAACCAAATGTAAAATTAGACGTTAACGTTATGATTGCTTTATCATACTAATTAAAATAATTAAATGACTGACTTAGCCTGGCTTCTCTGTTAATCCAGTGTTGTAATGAAGCTATTAGCAACCAGTAATTTACCGACACAATAGATATTTATATGCCTAGTTGTTTATTGCTGAATTGAGGGCATTAAGCATGTCTGTTAAAGGACAGTCTTGCAAATAAGTGTATTTTACTTGCTTTCATTCTGCAGTCACTGAATAAGGAAGCAGACAGTGCATGTGCTTCAGGTGCAACGAGCAGCCGGCATGGATCTATATTGAAGCAATTCCGATCTGGCCTTTCCATGAAGCGCTCCAATACGGACGACTGGAAGGAAGGCTATCCCACCAGCTTGACCCACATGAAGGTAGAGTCCATCATAAATACAGACAGACCCATCAGCTTTTAACTACTGCATTTTGAAGGCAAAGCTATTCTGGGTACATTCGAAATTTAGGAGATTTCCAAAAGGACTTGATACCTCCAGAAAAGATTGGGTTTGGGTCCTATATTTCGAAAAGCACAGGATATAAACTGGAGAACTGAGAGCCGTAGAAGTTCTTTACCTTCTAGAGCAATACACCTCTAATAGATAGGAGGCTATTGCATAGCAATGGCCTTACAAACTGTCATTTGGTTGAGTGGTGGGTTGAGCTTTTGGGGCCTTTCACCAAGATGTATTCTCTATCTCCCTGGTGCAAGTGAATGCGGCCTCTGCCTACCTGTGCCCTCTCAACACCTCCTCTGCTGACTTAAAGGCTAGTGCCTAGGCACATCAGTGGGAATGGAGAGACAGGTGGGGTCAGCTGGGCCTGGTCAATATCAGCACGACCCTTGTGCAGGTGCACAGCAGCAAGAGCCAGTCACCACCAGCCTCTTGCTGACAGAACTGAACATGAACCCACGATTAACTTCTTAAAGGTACAGTGTGGCACTGAATCCATTACTGTATCCAGTACCAGATACAGAGGCAGCTTCATTACAATCCAGAAGAGTTCATACCTTGTGCATCCATTAAAGATAATTTATTGTGCAGTGTGCAACACTGATTGTCTGATCATGATGTTCTTCCCACACCACCTCCCTGAGTAAGCCTTGGACTGCTCTGCCTTGCTATCCTGATGGCTAAATGCAAACCCACTTCCCAGGGCACTTGTAATGAGGGCCAAAGAGGGGGTGCATTTCAAGTACCTTCATTTAAAATATTCCTAATGAGTTCAGAGTCTCTACATGCACATTTTGTGGTGGTTTCTCTCTGAGACTGCTATGGCTCACACAAGAGGCACTCAAGAAAGAGGCGGTGAATCTTCCACCCTAAACTGGGTGGCAGTCCACCATTATTTCCAGTGGTCTGGAGTTATTACATTGCTGTTCTCACTGGTAAGGCGGGTGGCAGTTCATCCTAGGGAGCGCTGCCTTCAGCCACTACCCAAGCAGAGCAGCAGAATGACGAGGGCAGCAGACAGACATCCACTATCCTCTAAATCAGACCCTTTGGGAGATGTTTGTTGGCTCAATGACACATTTAAATATTTGGCAAACCGCACGTTGACACCATATCCTGCAAAGGTTGAATACTTTTAATAGGAGGCTCCATAGTCCGATGAAAGCAGTGCCAACTATCCAGCACTTCAAATGATACCAACCCAAACATCACTGTCTCACTTCTATCCAATCTGTAGCCACTCAAAGAACAAGAGAACCAGAAGGACCCCTGGAAGGAAATGAAAATAAACAGAGATTCCTCTAAAGACAAGAAAGAATCAGGCGATGTGGATACACAATCTTCCTCTCCCAGCAGCCTGTTCCCTAAACACATCAAGGTAAAGAGTAGTCGGTCTTGCATCAGAACCGAGGTTCATGCCCTAAGATAGTCTTGCAGGGCCAAGAGGGATTAGACGTATTTCTGAAAGTGTTCGGCCAAGGTTGAGAAACCATCCTAAAGCTGGAAAATGTGAAGTGCTCTTATCGAAGGTGGGCATACCGCTGATGGGAGGCCACTCGAGAGAAAGGAAACCAGCAGGCCCCACCGATACTCAAACCGTTTATAATCATCTATGAAGATATCTGCTAATCTTTCCATCGTGAGTAGTCTCCAGAGCCGTGAGTGCCATAATGACACAGCCGGAGTCTCTCTCTTTTTCCAAGCTGCCGCTATTGTTGTTTTGGCTACTCCTAGACATGCCCTTAAAATGAAGCTATCTGCTTTTGTCTGATGCTTTAACCCGGATCTCTGATGCCTAGAAGAACTTTCTCGATAGAGGTCAGTATGCGGCAACCTAGCATTCCTTTAATATGAGTTAGAATCTCCTCCTAAAAAGGGCGATAGTCGGGGAGTCCGACCACATATGGGGAATATCCCCAAGAAGGCTGCATCCATACCAGCAGAGTTCAGAAGAGCTAGGAAAGATCCTTTTAAGTTTGGTGGGGTAGAGGTACCAATACAAAATAACGTTTACAGAGTTAAATCTTTTCAAGTTCAAGCAGAAAATGATTGCACAAGATTTAAAAGCTAATGTTTCCATTGCCATTCATGGAGTACATAAAGCCTTCTGTAGGGCAAAGGCACTTTGTCAGACTCAAGAGGTTGGTGGAATGGCTCTGACTTAGTTAAAGCAGCGGGCAGCTTTAGACGAGGTCAGCTTAGAGCTGGCTCAGGATCAGACAGTCCTATAGGTTGGCTGTCATCTATGGAGCCGGCATCGGCGGATCGTGTTTTTGCGTGGGTTGTGGCATCGGCGAGGGATCCGGTACTGAAACTGGTGTGGGAACCCAAAATGCAACCAGAGTGCCCAGCTGGTGCCAATGCAAACCCACCAGCAGAAGCCCAGTTGGTATGCCTCCCAGCTCCTTAGTGCCAGAAAGGTGCTTTAGAGGGAGCTAGTAACAGGCTAATAAGCAGCAGCGTGGTCTCATGGAATTTCTCACTCTGCTACATCATCGGCAATGGCTCCAGAAATTCAGGTTGCCATGGGACAAGGGGCAAACCAGTTCTGAAGTGGAACGACATCAGGAGCATGACCTGAAAACACAATGACACCGTAGCGCCTTCTCTGGGGATAGAGAGTGGTGACAAGTGGCCGTGCCCCTCCAGCGATTGTTGTGCTTTCAGAACATGATGAGGATCTGCAGCGGGTACACCCTCAGGAGCTAGACAGGGACCTGCCTTTGGACCTCAACTAATCACAACCTGGGGTCTTGCGATGTTTCCCCACAAAGAGCTTTGCTTCCTGGTCCTGGGTGGCCTTGGTTTGCATCAAGGTGCAATCCCAGGCATGACAGACAAATCAAGTGAAGGTGTGTCACAGTCATCTGTTTGTGATGTTCCCACGGGGTGTGAGCTCTGTAGATTTGAGTGGTGACATTTCCCCTTTGAAACTGTAGAACTTTAGTCTAAAGAGTGACCTCAAGAGAGACAAGCAGTATCTCTGGATCAATGTCTTTTGGCACAGAAAAAGTAACTGTGAACGTGTATGAGTGGCACCTTTATAGGCCAGTGCAGCTCATGTCTGATGAGGACAATATGGCCTCTGAGCTGCTGGTACTACCTGTTGGCACGCATGGGTACATCTAAAGATTTTCCAGATCCAGTCTCTGAGGTCTGGAAGAATAATAAAAAGGTGAGAATTTGGTATTCATACGTCACTATCAGAATGAGAATTTGTTGGTGCCTGCTTTGCCTAAGTGATAATGAGCATTCACTAATGACTGTTGGAATCCTCTGAATAGAGTCTACAGTAAATAGCAGCTGTCATGGACATATGGACCTACTGGGATGCATATAATAAAGAGCATAACGCAGAGCCATGAAGTTTGCCACACAAAGAAGGCGTAGCTTTTGGCCCCATCTCCTTTCACTAATCTTCTCCCCTCTACCACATACTTAATTGTGCTTCTCTGTATACTTTGTGGGTATTGAGCCTTGCATAAGGGATTTTAAGGGATAAATATGTTACGGATTCACTTTCTGTGACCTCAAGTGATGCATTGTGATAGTGTCTTTTATTGTTTCAAGAAAAGACCCCCAACTACCTTTCTTACCTCAAAACTGGGCTGAATCCATAGTCATTACTTGACACAGATGGTGGTTTCAAATGAAGATTAAGATAGAATGCTTGGTACGACAGAGATATTTTTTTCTTGTGCTGTGTCCCCATGTGCAGACATTTGAGTGACCATCCCTGCAGACACTTTGAGCCTGATTAAGAGTACGGCAGATGTACAAGGACTTCATTGTGATAAGAGAAAGATCAAAATATAACTACTGAGGTGCTTCTCTGGAAGACAAGCCTAACCTTCCATTGAAACTGTATCTTTTCAACGTCTGCATTGAGCATGGTAACTGATTCTTTTGGCGATTGAGGCCCAGGGCGATGAGTTTCCAGTGCTTTGTTCAGCTGAGAATTCAGTGGCTTCCAATATTCCTGGTCATCCCTCATCTCATTGAGATCTAGGACGCAAGACCAGTCTTCTTTGACCATAGGATGTGAGGCAGGTTGATGGCTCTAGTGTCTTGGAAAAAGATAGCCTAAATTGAGGTCTGCACCACATAGATGTCATTTCTGTATTCTTTCCTGCACCCAGAATGTCTGATTATTCACCCAGCACTGTCTGCAGATGCAGGTGCAGCCTGCTTTAAGGGTGTCATGTGAGTCCTTCGATATTTCTTTGGTCTTAGGTTCTTCAGCAGATCATGAGAGGATTTCTGGGCGACAGGAGCCCCTAGGAGTTCAGGCACATGCTGAGACATTCCAAGCATGAGATTGCATGGGGTTTTATTCTGGAGCACGCACTAGGCACTTCGCCTTAGGATCGCTGCGCGTTTTGTCAAGATTTTTTGTGGCACTGCCTCGTAATACCCGGGATACAATGGCCCCTTTCAATGTCCCGGTTTATGGCTGAAATAAGTGCGAGAACTATAAAAATGCACCCATGGCTAACTAGGAATCAGCCAGGGTTTTATGCTCACGGCTGGTCATGTGTCTGCCCTAAATATGCTTACTACATCCTTAGCTAATAAGGCCAACTTATCCTTTGCAACACTCCACGTATCAGCACATTGCATTTGCTAAACCAACTAGAGTCCAGCAGATGAGTCAATGGCCACTACAATATTATAGTGATGTGATGTGAAAGTCATTTATATAGCGCACTACCACTCCAAGGAGCATCTTGGCGCTTTGACTCGAACAGCTGAAAGATGGTCACAGCTTAACTGTCCTCAATCCACTGGCAGAAGTTAAACAAGTGTTTTACAGACTGAGTCCGCCAGGCTATAGATCCAAGTTTTAAGAGATTTCCTAAACTTCTGTTCAGAAGCGATTGCGCGGAGTTGCTGGGGCAATTTATTCCATGCCTTTGCACCTATTACCGCCAGGGTTTTTCCTCCCTTAGTTGCCAATCTGAATTTAGGGACAATCATCAGATTGGCTGTTGCAGATCTGAGTTCTCGAATGGGATTGTATCGCCTAAAGTTTTTATACATATACCATGGACCATTCTTGTGAAAGGCCCTAAAAGCAATCGTCAGGACCTTAAACAAGATGCGCTTCTGAATAGGAAGCCAGTGAAGAGCATCCAGTGCGGCAGAGGCCGAGGATTTTCTTGGCCATCTCAGAACCAGTCTTGCTGCCGCGTGGTGGACCATCTGCAGTCTGTGCAGGGCTGATTTATTTGCCCCCGCATACAGACTATTGCAATAATCCAGTCTAGATGTAATCAGCGCCACTGCAACAGTACGTCTGGCTGACAAGGGCAGGAGATCAAAACATTTCCTAAGGCCCTTTATGATGATAAAACATGAGCCAGAAACTTCCCTTGCCTGCTGTTTGAACGAAAGGGTCTCATCGAATTTAATCCCTAAATTTTGTGCTGCTAGGATAGTGTTGGGCGGAGCTTCTGCTTCTTTTGGCCAGCACATCTGGGGGAAAAAAGATTATTTTTTCCAAACGGCAGAATTTCCGTTTTGGTGGAATTGCATTTAAGGTGGTTATTAGTCATCCACGCAAAGGTCGCAGTCAGACACTCTTTCAGGGTCTGTTCGGCGTTTGTCAAGTCCTCATCTAGGACTAGGACCAATTGTCTGTCATCAGCATATGCTATTGTGCTGATGTTGAAGGAGGAGATTAGTTCGATTAAGGGGACCATATACAAGTTGAATAGAGTAGGGCTCAAACTTGAGCCCTGATGTACTCCTGACCGAACCTCCTTCTCTTCGGAACAGAACTGGCCCAACGTAATAACCCGCCGTCTATACGTTAGAAATTTTTTGAACCTTATTAACATGGTGCCCGCTATGCCTGCACTGGTCAGGCGATGTAATAAAATAGCATGGGACACCGTGTCAAAGGCAGCAGATAGATCCAATAGGATCAGGACAGCTCTCTTGCCCTGATCCAATGCGGTTCTTATGGTCTCTGTTGTAAACAATAGTGCAGACTCTGTAGAGTGGTGTGCTCGGAAACCAGCTTGATTTGGATGAAGAATATGTTTCTCTTCCAAATAAGCCATCAACTGCTTCTGCCATTTTACACATTAAAAGATTAGTACATATGTCATCCAAGTATGCCACTAGAAAAGGGTGCGACACCTTAGAGAAGCATTGATGCAAATTTAATGACTGTAGGGAGTAATTACAATTTTGAAATGAGTTGCAGAATTCTTTTTTGAATCGCAAAAGGTGTTTAGTACACTAAAAAATAAACACACTTTGAAGGATGCAAACTATGTGATTTTTCGAATTGTGTGATGTGTGCCTACAAAAGTGTTTCATACATGAGGCCCTGTCTCACCCAGTCCTACATTTCTCCAGCATCACATCCATTGATGAGAAGCACACAAATCCTCCATCGAATGGTAGATCCGTACATTTCCGTATGGAGAAGATATAGAAACCCAAGCATGGCCATGCATACAAACTGATGTCCTGCAGGAGCTACAAGGGCTGTCTCTTTGTCTTCTGCAACTAAAAAAGGAACTCCTCAATTGCATCTTGATCCTGTTTGTCTAAAGGGGACTCAACTGATGAGCCTTGACCCATTCCCTTCTGAAGAGCAGCAGTGACAGTTGCAGATTAAGGAGGAAGACTCGCGTAACAACAAATAGTCATATTTTTTACTTTTGGTGTTCTGGACTTTGCATCCAAGGATTTTGAAGAGGAAGTATCAGAATTTGACCTGGACAACACAGACGTCTCTATGCTCTGAAGAGGTTGGTTAGAGGCATGAGATGTTAATGTCGAAACTACTATTTATGAATGCAATAGGTTTCGCCTTGTACATCTCTCTCCTCAAAACCCAGGCAGGGGCGTGGCTTGGCCGGCGTTCATGGCGGTTGTCTAGAGCTTGAGCTCCGTTCAGCCTGATAATATCCTGCATGTAAATCCTTGCCCTGGGCATCCATAAGGGCTCCCTGCCAGGGGATTGTGCTGCTGTACCTGCAGGCAGTGATCGGCGGGGGAACCAACCGGGTGGCAGCCCGGGTGGCGACGCGACGGCCTGGCAACGCGGCGGGTCCCAGAAGACCCGACGAGGCCCAAGATGCCGGGCCCTCGATTTTGGCATCGCCCGGACCGGGCGAGACTGGCGGCGGTGAGAGGGACGCGGTGCCCGGGCTCGGCCGGGGATCTGGGAGATCTGTGACCCCCGGCGCCTCACTGCAGCTACGCAATCGCCAACGGAACCGGCGCCCTGCCTAGAGCTGAGAGAGCAGACATCGGGAGGGACTCCTCGAAGAAGCGGCGGCCGCCATTTTGGGACATTCTAAATGCCCGCTCAGCCGGGTGACAGCATCGAGCGGTGGAGGGCCCCCCGCGGGTGCGGCATGAGTTCTTGGCCTGCCCTGACCAACGGGAGCCGGGAGACAGCAGATTGGCCCCATGCGGTGGAGATCTCCATTGCTGAGTGGACGGACCTGGCCCTGCCCGTCATCGTGAGAGGAGTGTGGCACTGACCGGCGGTACCATTGTAGCAGTGGTGAGTGGGGATTGTCCAGAGGAAGTGTGTCTCAGTGGCTGGATCGGGCCCCGGTGGGGAAGATAAACGGCGCTCGGCACAGGTGTGAACTTTATGCGGGGGGCCCTCGCTGTGGCGTAGTCACTGCCGATTGCTGGCCCTTCGGAGGGAGCGTGCCCCTGCCTGTGGCCCAGCCTGTCAGGGACCTTGTTGGATTGAAAGCGGGTGCCAGTGGATTCGAGTGTGGCCCACGAGGTTGGTGACCCGCCGTGGACGATTGCCTGGCATACCCTAGGCTCACGCGCCTGGCCCTAGGTAGTACTTGGAGTGGAGGGATGACGCGAGGTGAGCTGGAGGGGGCCAGGGCAAGCAGGGGCCGATGGACAAGTTTACGGAGGCGGTTGGCCCTGGGGGTTCTCAGGTGCCCGTGCCTGACAATGCGGCACTACTAGCAGCAATCACGCAGTCGAGGGACATGCTAGACGCAAAAATAGGCGCGGTTGGAGCTGACGTTACCCTTCTCAGACAGGACCTGCGGAACGCTTTAGAGCGCATCACCGGCACGGAGGCCCGTATTTCGGAGGTCGCAGACAACGTTATTGTCTTGAAGAAAAAGGTTGCGGCCATGAAAAAGATACAGAAGGGTCTGTCCATGAGGGTGGAATATGCGGAAGGGCGCGCTCGGAGAAACAACCTCCGCATTGTTGGTTTTCCGGAGGGCTGTGAAGGAGACAGGATGGAGAGCTTCCTGGCCCGTTGGCTGGAGGGCTGGATCCCGTTGGACACACTATCTCGCTGCTTTGTGGTGGAAATGGACCATCGGGCGCTGGTACAGAAACCCCCGGTGGGGGCGCGACCACGACCGATTATAGCAAAGTTCTTGAATTACTCTGATTGAGACACCATCCTGCGGCAAGCGAGACTTAAGGGCACGCTCTCTTATGATAACTCTAACATCCTCATCTTCTCAGACTACACGAGGTTGGTGCAGCAACAGCATCAATCGTTCCTTGCGGCCAAGGCCCGACTCCGTGGACTCAAGCTTCAGTATGCCCTGCTCTATCCGGCGCGGTTGCGGGTCATCTACCAGTCCCGTACCCTGTTTTTCGACACCCCGGAGGAGGTCTTCCAGTGGACGGATGAAACGGTGAAGATACGAGTCAACACGGCCAAGGGTGGGGAATCGGACTCTTCCTCCAGTGGTATCGCCCGGGAGGGCCTCAGGAGTCGACGTGGGCGTTGCAGAAGATCCAACTCGGGCAGGGACTCGGGCTCAGCCACCCGGTAGGATGACCCCACATGGGGACAGCAGACTGATGCTCCTTGATTACTGTGGGAACTGTGTCATGACTCATTGTATGCGATGTGTATTGATGCTCAGGTGCACTATTGCGTTGGACTGGGACCCTGCCCCTACTAGGATGGGAGGGTGGGAGTGACAGCCTAGTTCCTTTGGGTTGGCACACGGGGATCCCTTGGAGGACGTGGTTCTGGTTCTCCCATTGGAGACCAGGCCATAGTCTGACCGCGACAGGTGCTTCCATGGTTGGGAGGTACAGTGTGCGGTGGGGTGTTGGGGGTTGGGGAGGGGGAGTTTGGGGGTGGGCTTGCTTATGCTTTGTTGCTCATTAATGGCCATGCACTGCATCACACGTGCCAGGAGGACGCTTGGTCTGTCCATGCTTTCTAACTCCAATGTCCGCTGTCGGGGGGGGGGGGAATAGGCCACGGTTCGCTGCGAATCTTGAGTTGGAATGTGAGGGGCATGCTTGACAAGGTGAAGCGGGGGGCTGTCTTTCAGCTCGTAAAGAGAGTGGAGGTAGATGTACTGTTCCTGCAAGAAACCCATCTGTTAGGCACAAAGGCACAATGTCTTCAGCGCGCAAGTTTCACGCATGCGTTTCACGCGGGATTCACAAGGGGTTCCAGGGGAGTAGCGGTCCTTATTCACCGTAGAGTGCCATTCGTACACAAGCGCGTCTGGACTGATACACAGGGTAGGTACATTTTTCTGCATGGGGAGATTGGTGGTGATAGTGTGATTCTTGGTAGTGTGTACGCTCCGCCGCCGCTACGGTGGTCCCTGGTGGAGAGGCTTTTGTCTGTTTGGGGGGCCATGCCCGATACCTTGTCCGTAGTAGAGGGGGATTAGAACGACGTGATGGATACGTACTGTGACAGATGGCGTAGTGCGGCAGCGACCCAGGTTCCTGGGGGGGGAGGGTCCCGCCACTGGGGGGAGTCCCACTACCAAGTTGCAGGCGATAGCGTCAGGGCTTGACTGGGTGGACATTTGGAGGTACAAAAACGGGGCGAGTAGGGAATACACGTACTTTGCTGCGGCACGCGATTCTTTCTCCAGACTGGACTACATCTTCCTCCCGCGGACACAGGCTCATAGGGTGCTATCGGTGGGGATTCTGCCGCGGGCGCTTTCGGATCACTCGCCAGTGACGGTCGCGCTCAACGTGGGCCCGGCCGGGCGGCTTTTCAGTGGCGACTGTCAACCTGGCACCTGACGCAGGAGGACTATAGGGCGCACATGACAATTGAAATTGACCAGTACCTGACCACTAATACGGGTTCAGTGGACTCCCCGACTGTTCTCTGGGAGGCCATGAAGCCGACGCTAAGAGGTGTGGATATCTCCTGGTGCGCAGCGGCTCGAAGGGAGAAACGGAAAGATCTGGTGCGGCGCGAGGCGGACATAGAGGCTTTGGAACGCAGGAGTCGAGAGGATGGGGTGGCCCCACCAGGAGGCAATTGGCCCTGGCACAGCAGCAATATGCCACGATTCTCATGGATGAGGAACGACAGGCATGGCTGGCCACACGTAGTCGGATATATCAGTGGGGAGATAAGTCCAGTAAAATGCTGCACTGTCTGTGCCAGGGCATAATGCATGCTCAACCGTTACCCCTGATTGTTTCCCAGGGGGGGGCCCATCCTCGAACCTGCGGCACTAGCAGAGAGCTTTGCTGGGTATTACGAGGGGCTGTATGCGCCCCGGGAGTGCCTGGAGGCTGACGTTGTTCAGCGCTTCATCGACGATCTCCCCCCGAGAGCTGTCTCGGATGAGGTGGGGGAACTCTTGGACCGGCCATGAAGAGCTGGGAGCAGCTCTAGGTGAGCTGAACCCGGGTAAGGCATCGGGCCCCAATGGGTTTCCATGCGAGTTTTATCGCTGCTTTATGGTCTGGCTGGGCCCCATCTCCTGCCGGTGGTTGAGGAGGCGTGCGAGAATGGTGCGCTTCCACCAGATTGGCGGCAAGCCGAAGTCGTGGTCTTTATGAAGCCTGGACGGCCCCCCGGAGAGCCACGAGTCATACCGCCCGATTTCTCTGTTGAATACAGAAGCGAAGATCCTCGCGATGGCCTTGGCCACGAGACTCACACCCTATATCACTGACCTGGTCCACCCGGACCAGGCGGGATTCATGTTGCGAAGGGCTACCCGGCACAACATTAGACGGGCCCAGGTCGCGGTGTCTGCCTGAAGGTGCCTCGGGGAACCGGCGGCGCTGTTCCTGGCGGACATGGACAGGGCCTTTGACTCCTTGAGTTGGACGTATCTGTTTGCCCTGCTGCGGCGCCTCAACCTTGGCCCGCGGTTCTTGACGTACGTCCAATTGCTGTACACTGGCCTCACGGCATCAGTGCGGATTGGGGGAGTAGCTTCCCGCTCGTTTCCAGTTTCGCGGGGGACGCGACAGGGCTGCCCTCTCCCCATATTTATTCGCACTCGCCATGGAGCCTCTCGCGGCGTGGGTACGCATAGATGCTCAGCTTGAAGGTTTTCTATGGTCTACGGACCACGCAGACAAAATTGCTTTGTACGCCGATGACGTGTTGTTTTTTCTTACCGACCTGGCCCGTTCTGGGCCGCGACTCCTGCGCTTATTGCAAATATTTGGCGAAACCTCCGGCTTGTACATGAATCCGGGCAAATCTACGCTGTGGTTGCTGCGTGGCGGGCGGGACGTGGGCGACTGGGCGTCGGGACTGCAGCTGGCCTCGGACGGAGTGAAGTACCTTGGTGTGTACTTAACGGAGGACGCGGCGGTGTCCCGTGATCGCAACCTTGCCCCGGTATGGGATCGCACACGTGAAGATCTTAAGACATGGACGAAGATGCCTTTGTCCATCCAGGGCAGGTCAGCCGTCTTTAAGATGGTAGCGCTGCCTCGACTGGTGTACCAGCTGCAGAACCACCCGCACGTGATCCCGCCTTGCTGGTTTTGACAGATCAACTCAGCATTGAGTAGCTTCCTGTGGGAGGGGGCGTTGCACGTGTTGCCCTGAGGACATGTTTCCTGTCCACTTACACCGGGGGGTTAGCCACGTCAGATGTACTCTCCTACTACCAAGCGGCGCATCTCTTGGTGCTGAATGACTGGTGGTATGGGGATAGGGGGTATCCGGCCTACGCTGTGGAGAGGATATTGATGGGCACAGCCTCTCTGCATACTCTGCTATACTCAGCGCCACGGCGGAGATCTCTTCCTGTGGCCACACAGGTGGTCTTCCATGTATGGAGACAGAGGTTGCGTAGAATGGGGTGGTGAAATGTACTCACCCAGGAGACCCCCTTGTGGAACAATGGGCGGTTGCCCCAGATGACTGCGTTGAGGGGCTTCAGGGAGTGGGACCTGATTGGCATCTCCACCCTGGGGGATGTACTGTCGGGGTGCGTTCCTAAATCATTTGCGGAGTTACGGGAGGAATTTGGAATGCCCCGCACCCAGTTCTTCAGGTACCTTCAGTTTCGCCATGCTCTATCGCCCTCTCTCGTGGGTTTGGAACAGATCCCGGAATTCAGCCCTGTATAGGCCAAAATATTTATGGGAGAGGTGCCGGATAAAAAATTGTTGGGCATATATAAGACGCAGGTGCGTCACTGCTCGTCGGATCTGGCCGGTATTAGGGCTGCTTGGGAACGGGACATCGGTGAACTGGACGAGGAGGATTGGGTAGAGGCCCTGGAGAGCCCTAGAGGGGCGGCGATTTCCACTCGTCTACGCTTGATTCAATTCCAGTATTTACACCGTACATACTGTACTCGACAGCGCTTATGGAAGGCGGGTATGATTGCGTCGCCCGACTGCCTTAGATGCGGCTTGGAGGGGGGTACACTGCTGCACACGGTCTGGGAATGTGCAGTGCTGCGAAGGTTTTGGGAGGGGGTGCACCGTTGCTTGGCGGAGGTATTGGCCTGGGAGATCCAGAGGGACCCTAGGTTGGCGCTACTGCATATTATGGCGGGGGGCTACCGCTATAAGCGACACCTGCTGCTCCTGGGTCTTACGCTGGTGAAGCGCGACATAGCGAGGTCATGGAAGGCGCCCAGGGCCCCGTCACTTGCCGCCTGGAAGAATGGCCTGGACTTTAGTATGGGCATGGAGCAGCCTGTGTTTGCTGCCAGGGGCTGTCCTCGTAAACATTACAAGATATGGAAGAGGTGGGCTGACTATCGGGGTCTGGACCAGGACCCGCCACCTGAGGAGGCCACCCTTCCAACTCCCTGATGAGCCGGACTGTGCAGTGTCACTCTTGGTGTGTGGTGCATATGGCTAGCCATCTATTCTGGACTAAAGTGCTAGTGGGCAGCGACTGCGCAAGGGGGAGGAGGGGGGTGCTGGGGGGGGTGGGTTGCAGGTCCTTATATTTCTGCTATTTCTACGTGGGGGGTGATATTGTTCATTTTACACACTGTTGACAATGATGCTGATACATTGATTGTGGCAGTAGACTTTGGATGGCAGGGCTCTGCATTTCTTGTGTATTTAACAATAAAATCTGTTTAAAAAAAAAAAAAAAAAAACAGGCAAAGCCATTTGTCTTGGATTTTGGAGATGTTAGTTAAGTATGTAAACTAGTATACCACTTAACATATGATCACTTGTACTCGTTCTTCTCTTCTCCAAGCATGCCTGATGCTAATGTATTCTAAATGATCCTATTTCTGCTTTGGCTGCCCATAACATGGCATTGATTAGCAGTATGATGGCCCAGCATGATGCCATGTATAACCACCGTTCAGGTCAGGGCATGCATTTTGCCAGGCATCACCACCACTATGCTAGTGCCTGCATGTTGCCAGGGAATACCTCAGTGTGCCAGGCCCTGCAGATTGCCAGGAATTAGCACTTTTGTGTCAAGTCCAGCATCTAACGAGTGGAAGCAAACACTTGCTCCTCACACACATGCAAGATGCCCTCGCAAACAATCACTAACGCAAATACACAGTTACAAACACAGGCAAGCACACATGCATCTACACACACATCGACATACCTGCACATACAGACACTCTCAGACACACATGCATGTATATACTGCCTGCGGTCTCACGCCCCTCCCTGTGTTGCCAAAGCCGTATGGCATCTCTTTAATGTTAGTGCACACGGGCAGTAGATTTTCTCATGGCCTGTGAGTTCAATTGCTGAGGACTGCTGAAAGGACTGCTTGGGGCACCAAAGTTTGTGTAGGGACCATGGGCGCTCTGCCCAACCCCTGACACCCTCTATTATACCTTGTTTCTTCTGAACTATTAATGGCCTAGAACCACCTTTATTAATGTAGCTGCCCTGATGTAAGAAGGAGAAGATTGTTAGTCACGGGGAGATTAAGTGATTTGCCCGGATTCACAGGTAGTTGATCGTCCCTGCCGTGACTCGAATCCGGTTCCCCAGCTTCATGGTCGACCCATCTAGCCGTTAGGCCAAATACTCTCTGTTAGACCTGGCATCTTTGGCGTGATTACCCCCATCTTTTTGCCTCTGCCTCCTGTATTTTTGATGCTGTGCTGGAATTCGTTTTTGCTGGTTTAGATGCTTTGGACACTCTGCCACTGCTGATCAGTGCCAGAGTGTAAGTGCTCCCTATGTAAATTGTTATTCTGATTGGATATACATGTTTGGCATATTTGTATCACCATGAAGTCCCTAGTAAAGTGCACTGGGTGTGCCAGGGCTGGTGATGACAAATGCTACTAGTGGGCCTGCAGCACTGAATGTGCCACCCACAGGAGTAGCTCTAAAATGGTGTCTCAGGCCTGCCACTGCAGCGCCTATGGGCAGTTTAGAACTGCCATGTCCTCCTGGTCAGTGTCCCCACTGACCAGGCCTAACCCTTCCCTTTTTCATGCACCTCAGTCACCCCTATGGAAGGCCCAAGGTACCCCCATGGGCAGGGTGCAGTGTATGTGAAAGGTAGAGCATGTACTAGTGCAGGTACCATGCTCTGGTAGTGAATTACAGCCATTTTCGTTTTTCACTATTGTAAGGCTATCTTGCTCCTTAGGTTAACATGGGGGATGCTGGCTACAGTGGTTAACGGCATTTCTTCCCATAGGAACAAGATAGGACATAAGTATCTAGTATCCCTGAACTCAGAATTTAATAATACATCTTTTAGGAAAGGTGGTTTTTAAATCCTGTGTTTGAGAACAGCACTTTTAGAAAGTTGCTGTTCTCTTGTCTGACCCTTCTGTGTGCCTGGGCCTGTTTGTGTATTGACTGTCTGGTTTGTGAGTGACAGGGGCTGGGGAATTCCCCCAGAGACTGGATGAGTCAGCACTAGGCTGAATGAAGCAATTGCAACCTGAGTGGTGGGAGGAGTTAGCACCTGGGCTGAATTGGGCTGTGCCTGCCTGCCACAATGCTGGCTCCACCTCCTGCTGGGCGGCTGAGGACCCTGCCCCTCACTCTGAAAGGAAAGATGCAGCCAGCAAAACAAAGTGCTCAGGATCCACCCAGAACTGGTTCAGACCGGGCTCAGGGCCCACATGCACAGAGAGAACAAAGACTTTAGGGGTATAAGTACAGGACCCCTGACAACAGAAAATTAGATCATCCTGGAAATCAAGAAGGAACCTCTGCCAAGGAGAAAGCTGACTCTGAAGAAGGAAGACTGTCCTGCTGTTGCTCTGCTGGACTGACCTGCTGTTGCTTTGCTGCCAAGGAGAGGGGAAGGACTTTGCTGTGAGCTGTGTCCTCTGTCTTGAAGGGATCTCCAAGGGCCTGAGAAGAGCTGGCTCCCTGTTTCCGAAGTCCCAGGAACAAAAGGACTTCACCCCCAGTCTCCCCGAACTCTGCTGAGAGAGTTCTGTCCTTCGTAGAGTGCTTGATCCAGTTGTGGGGCCTCTAGAAGTTGAACCTGAGCTGGGAAGCTTGAGACTAAGCTGAGAAACTTGTGAAGCTGAAAAGTGTTGCATCGCTCGCTTGCGGAGCGCAACCCCGACAGTGCGAGAAGTTCCCCGCCGCTACGAAGGTCGAGATCGTCGCAGCGCCTGACATCGCTGCCGGAGCCGTCGCACCCTTCGTTTGCGGGACGCACCAGACCGGTGCGGGAGAATCGAACATCGCTGCGAGTGTCGTCGCAGAGCCTGTCGTCTGGGTGAGATCGCCGTGCCGCTTGCTTGCGGACCGCATCACGTCGCTGCAAACATCGTTGCAGAAGCATCTCATCGAGGAGCTGCGAGAGAGAGGATCACCGCTGGACCGCGCATCGTCGCCCCGGAGATCGTCGCAGCCCCTACGAGATCATCACATTGTGCCTTTGCGAGAACAGACTTCCCACGGAACCTACGCACCGGAATCTACGCAAGCTGCCTTCCTCCCCTTACAGACCAAATTCGTCGCTGCACGCCCGCTGCTGCAGCGGGGCTGTCGCATCGCCTCCCCAGGGTCTCAGGAGCAACGCATCGCTTGTTTCCACCGCACCAGCTTCCTGCTTGTGGAACTTTGTTGCATCTAAAAGGTACTGTGAGTCAACGTGATGCAACTGTGAACTTTTCACGCATCTGTGGATTATTTTAACGCAACTTAAAGAACTTTGATTACAACCTGAAGAACTCTTTTGAAACCATATTCTTGAACTGTGTATGTTGGGTTTTTGCCGTTTTGGTCTTGTGTAGTTTAGAATAAATGTCTTTATTTTCCTAAACTGTTGTGGAATCAGTTTGTGGTGTTTTCACTGTGTTACTGTGAGTGTTGGTACAAATACTTAACGCATTGCCTCTGGTTAGCCTAGACTGCTCAGGCCAAGCTACCTTGAGGGCGAGCAGGGGTTATCTGAGAGGGTTATCTCCTTGTCCTGACTAGAAGCAAGGGTCCCTATTTGGACAGTGGTGCCTACCTCTGCCAACTAGAGACCCCCAGTTCTAACATTGGTGGTCAGGCGGTGGGATTTGAACTTGTATTTGTACTTGACCCACAGTAATTGGTGTACATCACTAGTGAGTGCAGACCATTACGCCACCGCATACTACTGGTTTTTGAGTTTTTGAATTCTGTTGTTGAGTAACTCTTCGGAAAGCATCATGTCTCTGAATGGGAAAGTGCCCAGTGAGGAGGCAGAGATAGATTTGGAATTCTCGATTGAAGATCTGTACTCCTACTCAGTAAAGCATCTGAGGTACTTCTGCCAGCAGTTTGAGTGCCCCATAAAAAGCGCCTACAGGAAGGAGGAGCTGCAGAGAATCTTGAAAACCTATTGGGAGGCACAAGAGGGAGATGATGTTGTGGATGTAGAAAATGCTTTTCAAGGCAAAGACCTGCCAGTGGGCAGAGTAGGCTCAAAAGCTGGCAGCAACCACTCCAGTAGGGGCCTCACCCCAGAAGAGTTACAAGAAAATCATAGAATAAGAGAATATGACTTGGAGGTCATGAAAATGAAAATGAGGCAATTGGAAGTAGAGAAGGCGGCGGAGGAGAGCAAGGATGCCCGTGCCTTAGAGGAAAAGAAATTGCTTTTGGCTCATGAATTGAGAATAAAAGAGCTGGATCTGAAAAACAAGGAGGTGGTCTCCGACTGGGGTACCAACTTCATCTCTAGGTACATGAAGTCTCTGTGGGAGGAGTGTGGGGTAACTTATAAGTTCACCACTCCTTACCATCCTCAAGGAAACGGGTTGGTTGAAAGGTTCAACCGGACCCTGAAAGGTATGATTATGGGCCTAGCGGAGCCCATGAGACGGAAGTGGGACGTCTTGTTACCATGCCTGTTGTTTGCCTACAGGGAGGTGCCTCAGAAGTCCTTAGGGTTCAGTCCCTTTGAACTCCTGTATGGCCACCCTGTTAGAGGACCTCTCTCGCTGGTGAAGGAGGGTTGGGAAAAGTCCCGTGGGAAAACCCCCCAGGATGTGTTCAGCTATGTGCTGGCCATCCGCAACCAGACACAACGCTTCAGGAAACTCGCTCAGGCGAACCTGGAAGCAAGCCAGGAAGAAATGAAAAGATGGTACGACCAGAATACCACTCTGGTCGAATTTCAACCTGGGCAGAAAGTGTGGGTGATGGCGCCAGTGGAGCCTTGCGCGCTCCAGGACAAGTGGTCTGGGCCATACGAGGTGGTGGAAAGGAAGAGTGAGGTAACCTACCTGGTTAACCTGAAGACTCCCAGGCAGCCCCTGAGAGTTTTGCACGTGAACCGCCTCAAACCACACTTTGAGAGGTCTGAAGTAACCATGCTCATGGCTACAGATGCAGGGATGGAAGAGGATAGTGATCCTCTCCCTGACCTCCTGGCAGTTAAGGAGCACGATGGGTCAGTGGATGGTGTGGTCCTCTCGCTCACCCTGACCCCAGAACAGCAGAGCGACTGTCGCCACGTGTTGGGTCAGTTCTCCTCTCTGTTCTCCCTGACCCCAGGAGTCACCAACTGGTGCGTCCATGACGTGGACACTGGAGACAGTCTGCCTGTGAAGCAAAAATTTTACAGGGTAGCTGACAAGGTCAGGGCCAGCATCAAGGAAGAAGTTTCCAAGATGTTGGCGCTAGGGGTGATTGAGCCCTTCAGCAGCCCCTGGGCTAGCCCAGTGGTCTTGGTCCCCAAGAAAGCTGCTACCCCCGGTGGCCCGCCAGAACTCCGGTTTTGCGTGGACTACCGTGGGCTCAATGCGGTCACGAAGACTGACGCACACCCTATCCCCAGAGCTGATGAGCTCGTGGATCGGTTGGGAGCTGCCAAGTACCTCAGTACGTTCGATTTGACTTCGGGGTACTGGCAGATTGCCTTAACTGATGGGGCCAAAGAGAGGTCAGCATTTTCAACGCCAGAGGGGCACTTCCAGTTCCGTGTCATGCCCTTTGGGTTGAAGAATGCCCCTGCCACGTTCCAGAGACTGGTTAACCAGGTACTGTCCGGGCTGGAGGAATTCAGCGCCGCATACCTGGATGACATTGCTGTGTTCAGCTCCACGTGGGAGGAACACTTGCAACACCTCTGCGAAGTGTTGAAGGCTCTGCAAAAGGCAGGCCTCACTATCAAGGCCAGTAAGTGCCAGATAGGGCAGGGATCTGTGGTGTATTTGGGACACCAGGTGGGGAGCGGCCAGGTGGCGCCCCTACAGGCTAAGATCGATACCATTCTGGCTTGGGAGCCCCCCAAGACCCAGACAGAGGTGAGAGCCTTTTTAGGACTCACCGGGTATTACAGACGGTTTGTCAAGGGATATGGCACCATTGTCGCCCCCTTGACAGAACTCACTTCCAAGAAGTTGCCCAAAAGAGTTGACTGGACTGACGCCTGCCAAACTGCTTTTGAGGCCCTGAAGACTGCGATGTGCACAGCACCGGTGCTCAAGGCACCTGACTTTCCAGTGAGTTCATAGTTCAGACGGACGCTTCAGAGCATGGTGTGGGAGCAGTACTCTTACAAGCCACTGAGGAGAATGGAGACCAGCCAGTAGCTTTCATTAGTCGGAGGCTACTCCCCAGGGAACAGAAGTGGAGTGCGATTGAAAGGGAGGCTTTTGCTGTGGTCTGGGCTCTGAAAAAGTTGAGGCCCTACCTGTTTGGGACTCACTTTCGTGTTCAGACCGACCACAGGCCCCTCAGGTGGTTAATGCACATGAGGGGTGAAAATCCAAAACTGTTGAGGTGGTCCATCTCCCTACAGGGAATGGACTTTACGGTGGAACACCGCCCTGGTACAGAACACGCCAACGCTGATGGTCTGTCCAGGTTTTTCCGCCTTAGTGAAGAGAACTCCCAAGAGGGTGGGTAGTTCTCCCCACTTTCAGCTGGAGGGGACACGTGTTAGACCTGGCATCTTTGGCGTGATTACCCCCATCTTTTTGCCTCTGCCTCCTGTATTTTTGATGCTGTGCTGGAATTCGTTTTTGCTGGTTTAGATGCTTTGGACACTCTGCCACTGCTGATCAGTGCCAGAGTGTAAGTGCTCCCTATGTAAATTGTTATTCTGATTGGATATACATGTTTGGCATATTTGTATCACCATGAAGTCCCTAGTAAAGTGCACTGGGTGTGCCAGGGCTGGTGATGACAAATGCTACTAGTGGGCCTGCAGCACTGATTGTGCCACCCACAGGAGTAGCTCTAAAATGGTGTCTCAGGCCTGCCACTGCAGCGCCTATGGGCAGTTTAGAACTGCCATGTCCTCCTGGTCAGTGTCCCCACTGACCAGGCCTAACCCTTCCCTTTTTCATGCACCTCAGTCACCCCTATGGAAGGCCCAAGGTACCCCCATGGGCAGGGTGCAGTGTATGTGAAAGGTAGAGCATGTACTAGTGCAGGTACCATGCTCTGGTAGTGAATTACAGCCATTTTCGTTTTTCACTATTGTAAGGCTATCTTGCTCCTTAGGTTAACATGGGGGATGCTGGCTACAGTGGTTAACGGCATTTCTTCCCATAGGAACAAGATAGGACATAAGTATCTAGTATCCCTGAACTCAGAATTTAATAATACATCTTTTAGGAAAGGTGGTTTTTAAATCCTGTGTTTGAGAACAGCACTTTTAGAAAGTTGCTGTTCTCTTGTCTGACCCTTCTGTGTGCCTGGGCCTGTTTGTGTATTGACTGTCTGGTTTGTGAGTGACAGGGGCTGGGGAATTCCCCCAGAGGCTGGATGAGTCAGCACTAGGCTGAATGAAGCAATTGCAACCTGAGTGGTGGGAGGAGTTAGCACCTGGGCTGAATAGGGCTGTGCCTGCCTGCCACAATGCTGGCTCCACCTCCTGCTGGGCGGCTGAGGACCCTGCCCCTCACTCTGAAAGGAAAGATGCAGCCAGCAAAACAAAGTGCTCAGGATCCACCCAGAACTGGTTCAGACCGGGCTCAGGGCCCACATGCACAGAGAGAACAAAGACTTTAGGGGTATAAGTACAGGACCCCTGACAACAGAAAATTAGATCATCCTGGAAATCAAGAAGGAACCTCTGCCAAGGAGAAAGCTGACTCTGAAGAAGGAAGACTGTCCTGCTGTTGCTCTGCTGGACTGACCTGCTGTTGCTTTGCTGCCAAGGAGAGGGGAAGGACTTTGCTGTGAGCTGTGTCCTCTGTCTTGAAGGGATCTCCAAGGGCCTGAGAAGAGCTGGCTCCCTGTTTCCGAAGTCCCAGGAACAAAAGGACTTCACCCCCAGTCTCCCCGAACTCTGCTGAGAGAGTTCTGTCCTTCGTAGAGTGCTTGATCCAGTTGTGGGGCCTCTAGAAGTTGAACCTGAGCTGGGAAGCTTGAGACTAAGCTGAGAAACTTGTGAAGCTGAAAAGTGTTGCATCGCTCGCTTGCGGAGCGCAACCCCGACAGTGCGAGAAGTTCCCCGCCACTACGAAGGTCGAGATCGTCGCAGCGCCTGACATCGCTGCCGGAGCCGTCGCACCCTTCGTTTGCAGGACGCACCAGACCGGTGCGGGAGAATCGAACATTGCTGCGAGTGTCGTCGCAGAGCCTGTCGTCTGGGTGAGATCGCCGTGCCGCTTGCTTGCGGACCACATCACGTCGCTGCAAACATCGTTGCAGAAGCATCTCATCGAGGAGCTGCGAGAGAGAGGATCACCGCTGGACCGCGCATCGTCGCCCCGGAGATCGTCGCAGCCCCTACGAGATCATCACATTGTGCCTTTGCGAGAACAGACTTCCCACGGAACCTACGCACCGGAATCTACGCAAGCTGCCTTCCTCCCCTTACAGACCGGATTCGTCGTCGCACGACCGCTGCTGCAGCGGGGCTGTCGCATCGCCTTCCCAGGGTCTCAGGAGCAACGCATCGCTTGTTTCCACCGCACCAGCTTCCTGCTTGTGGAACTTTGTTGCATCTAAAAGGTACTGTGAGTCAACGTGATGCAACTGTGAACTTTTCACGCATCTGTGGATTATTTTAACGCAACTTAAAGAACTTTGATTACAACCTGAAGAACTCTTTTGAAACCATATTCTTGAACTGTGTATGTTGGATTTTTGCCGTTTTGGTCTTGTGTAGTTTAGAATAAATGTCTTTATTTTCCTAAACTGTTGTGGAATCAGTTTGTGGTGTTTTCACTGTGTTACTGTGAGTGTTGGTACAAATACTTAACGCATTGCCTCTGGTTAGCCTAGACTGCTCAGGCCAAGCTACCTTGAGGGCGAGCAGGGGTTATCTGAGAGGGTTATCTCCTTGTCCTGACTAGAAGCAAGGGTCCCTATTTGGACAGTGGTGCCTACCTCTGCCAACTAGAGACCCCCAGTTCTAACACTCTCCCTTGCACTGCATGTAGATTGGGTCCAGAGAATGCACCTAGTCAATTGTAGCGCAACCAGTGATACAGAGTATAACCGTTCTATTGAGTCCATTTAGGTCTTAAAACCTAAATACTGCTCATCAAAGTTTCTACATCTGTATCATAATCTCAAGCAAGGTGGAAAGTAGGCCCAACCATGCACAGTCTTGTCATCAATGATGTCATTTCAGATGCAGCAGTAATGTCATAAATGATGTCATAGATCACGTCATGATCCTTAAACTTTGGATAACTTGCCTATTCTGGTAGACTATACGGCAATTACTCATTTGCCCCTGAATAACGTAATCAATTGGAACACATCCAGAATGGTGAGAACCTCTCTCGCACATGGATTCTGAAAACCTAAACATTGACTAGAGTACCAGCCTCTCAGCTTCAGTGACCTCATACTACACCCAAACCCTTCTAGATAAAAGAACACACAGAGCAGAATCGACATGCATTATAACATTTAACAACTTTAGCAATGTGTTAGCATGCTTGCTTAAGGCACTCAAAACACGCAAGCACTAATGTTAAATTCAGCTCAGCTCGTCATGAGGCACACTGGAGCTGTGCTTATGACGAGCTGAGCTCGTCATGAATAGAGGGATTCATGGAATGTCAGCACAGGAGGGGAATTGCCTTAGCAGCAACCCCTTCGATGCTCATGACGAGCTCAGCTCGTCATGAGGCACAGTTGAGCTGTGCTGATGACGAGCTGAGCTCGTCATGAACAATGATAAATCTGAGAATCCAGTGCTGGAGAAAAATATCCCTAGCAGCCAAGGTGTTAAAACCAAACATAAAATTAGACGTTAACGCTATGATTGCTTTATCATACTAATTAAAATAATTAAATGACTGACTTAGCCTGGCTTCTCTGTTAATCCAGTGTTGTAATGAAGCTATTACCAACCAGTAATTTACCGACACAATAGATATTTATATGCCTAGTTGTTTATTGCTGAATTGAGGGCATTAAGCATGTCTGTTAAAGGACAGTCTTGCAAATAAGTGTATTTTACTTGCTTTCATTCTGCAGTCACTGAATAAGGAAGCAGACAGTGCATGTGCTTCAGGTGCAACGAGCAGCCGGCATGGATCTATATTGAAGCAATTCCGATCTGGCCTTTCCATGAAGCGCTCCAATACGGACGACTGGAAGGAAGGCTATCCCACCAGCTTGACCCACATGAAGGTAGAGTCCATCATAAATACAGACAGACCCATCAGCTTTTAACTACTGCATTTTGAAGGCAAAGCTATTCTGGGTACATTCGAAATTTAGGAGATTTCCAAAAGGACTTGATACCTCCAGAAAAGATTGGGGTTGGGTCCTATATTTCGAAAAGCACAGGATATAAACTGGAGAACTGAGAGCCGTAGAAGTTCTTTACCTTCTAGAGCTATACACCTCTAGTAGATAGGAGGTTGTTGCAAAGCAATGGCCTTACAAACTGTATTTGGTTGAGTGGTGGGTTGAGCTTTTGGGGCCTTTCACCAAGATGTATTCTCTATCTCCCTGGTGCAAGTGAATGCGGCCTCTGCCTATCTGTGCCCTCTCAACACCTCCTCTGCTGACTTAAAGGCTAGTGCCTAGGCACATCAGTGGGAATGGAGAGACAGGTGGGGTCAGCTGGGCCTGGTCAATATCAGCACGACCCTTGTGCAGGTGCACAGCAGCAAGAGACAGTCACCACCAGCCTCTTGCTGACAGAACTGAACATGAACCCACGATTAACTTCTTAAAGGTACAGTGTGGCACTGAATCCATTACTGTATCCAGTACCAGATACAGAGGCAGCTTCATTACAATCCAGAAGAGTTCATACCTTGTGCATCCATTAAAGATAATTTATTGTGCAGTGTGCAACACTGATTGTCTGATCATGATGTTCTTCCCACACCACCTCCCTGAGTAAGCCTTGGACAGCTCTGCCTTGCTATCCTGATGGCTAAATGCAAACCCACTTCCCAGGGCACTTGTAATGAGGGCCAAAGAGGGGGTGCATTTCAAGTACCTTCATTTAAAATATTCCTAATGAGTTCAGAGTCTCTACATGCACATTTTGTGGTGGTTTCTCTCTGAGACTGCTATGGCTCACACAAGAGGCACTCAAGAAAGAGGCGGTGAATCTTCCACCCTAAACTGGGTGGCAGTCCACCATTATTGCCAGTGGTTTGGAGTTATTACATTGCTGTTCTCACTGGTAAGGCGGGTGGCAGTTCATCCTAGGGAGCGCTGCCTTCAGCCACTACCCAAGCAGAGCAGCAGAATGACGAGGGCAGCAGACAGACATCCACTATCCTCTAAATCAGACCCTTTGGGAGATGTTTGTTGGCTCAATGACACATTTAAATATTTGGCAAACCGCACGTTGACACCATATCCTGCAAAGGTTGAATACTTTTAATAGGAGGCGCCTTAGTCCGATGAAAGCAGTGCCAACTATCCAGCACTTCAAATGATACCAACCCAAACATCACTGTCTCACTTCTATCCAATCTGTAGCCACTCAAAGAACAAGAGAACCAGAAGGACCCCTGGAAGGAAATGAAAATAAACAGAGATTCCTCTAAAGACAAGAAAGAATCAGGCGATGTGGATACACAATCTTCCTCTCCCAGCAGCCTGTTCCGTAAACACATCAAGGTCTTGCATCAGAACCGAGGTTCATGCCCTAAGATAGTCTTGCAGGGCCAAGAGGGATTAGACGTATTTCTGAAAGTGTTCGGCCAAGGGTGAGAAACCATCCTAAAGCTGGAAAATGTGAAGTGCTCTTATCGAAGGTGGGCATACCGCTGATGGGAGGCCACTCGAGAGAAAGGAAACCAGCAGGCCCCACCGATACTCAAACCGTTTATAATCATCTATGAAGATATCTGCTAATCTTTCCATCGTCAGTAGTCTCCAGAGCCGTGAGTGCCATAATGACACAGCCGGAGTCTCTCTCTTTTTCCAAGCTGCCGCTATTGTTGTTTTGGCTACTCCTAGACATGCCCTTAAAATCAAGCTATCTGCTTTTGTCTGATGCTTTAACCCGGATCTCTGATGCCTAGAAGAACTTCCTCGATAGAGGTCAGTATGCGGCAACCTAGCATTCCTTTAATATGAGTTAGAATCTCCTCCTAAAAAGGGCGATAGTCGGGGAGTCCGACCACATATGGGGAATATCCCCAAGAAGGCTGCATCCATACCAGCAGAGTTCAGAAGAGCTAGGAAAGATCCTTTTAAGTTTGGTGGGGTAGAGGTACCAATACAAAATAACGTTTACAGAGTTAAATCTTTTCAAGTTCAAGCAGAAAATGATTGCACAAGATTTAAAAGCTAATGTTTCCATTGCCATTCATGGAGTACATAAAGCCTTCTGTAGGGCAAAGGCACTTTGTCAGACTCAAGAGGTTGGTGGAATGGCTCTGACTTAGTTAAAGCAGCGGGCAGCTTTAGACGAGGTCAGCTTAGAGCTGGCTCAGGATCAGACAGTCCTATAGGTTGGCTGTCATCTATGGAGCCGGCATCGGCGGATCGTGTTTTTGCGTGGGTTGTGGCATCGGCGAGGGATCCGGTACTGAAACTGGTGTGGGAACCCAAAATGCAACCAGAGTGCCCAGCTGGTGCCAATGCAAACCCACCAGCAGAAGCCCAGTTGGTATGCCTCCCAGCTCCTTAGTGCCAGAAAGGTGCTTTAGAGGGAGCTAGTAACAGGCTAATAAGCAGCAGTGTGGTCTCATGGAATTTCTCACTCTGCTACATCATCGGCAATGGCTCCAGAAATTCAGGTTGCCATGGGACAAGGGGCAAACCAGTTCTGAAGTGGAACGACTTCAGGAGCATGACCTGAAAACACAATGACACCGTAGCGCCTTCTCTGGGGATAGAGAGTGGTGACAAGTGGCCGTGCCCCTCCAGCGATTGTTGTGCTTTCAGAACATGATGAGGATCTGCAGCGGGTACACCCTCAGGAGCTAGACAGGGACCTGCCTTTGGACCTCAACTAATCACAACCTGGGGTCTTGCGATGTTTCCCCACAAAGAGCTTTGCTTCCTGGTCCTGGGTGGCCTTGGTTTGCATCAAGGTGCAATCCCAGGCATGACAGACAAATCAAGTGAAGGTGTGTCACAGTCATCTGTTTGTGATGTTCCCACGGGGTGTGAGCTCTGTAGATTTGAGTGGTGACATTTCCCCTTTGAAACTGTAGAACTTTAGTCTAAAGAGTGACCTCAAGAGAGACAAGCAGTATCTCTGGATCAATGTCTTTTGGCACAGAAAAAGTAACTGTGAACGTGTATGAGTGGCACCTTTATAGGCCAGTGCAGCTCATGTCTGACGAGGACAATATGGCCTCTGAGCTGCTGGTACAACCTGTTGGCACGCATGGGTACATCTAAAGATTTTCCAGATCCAGTCTCTGAGGTCGGGAAGAATAATAAAAAGGTGAGAATTTGGTATTCATACGTCACTATCAGAATGAGAATTTGTTGGTGCCTGCTTTGCCTAAGTGATAATGAGCATTCACTAATGACTGTTGGAATCCTCTGAATAGAGTCTACAGTAAATAGCAGCTGTCATGGACATATGGACCTACTGGGATGCATATAATAAAGAGCATAACGCAGAGCCATGAAGTTTGCCACACAAAGAAGGCGTAGCTCTTGGCCCCATCTCCTTTCACTAATCTTCTCCCCTCTACCACATACTTAATTGTGCTTCTCTGTATACTTTGTGGGTATTGAGCCTTGCATAAGGGATTTTAAGGGATAAATAAGTTACGGATTCACTTTCTGTGACCTCAAGTGATGCATTGTGATAGTGTCTTTTATTGTTTCAAGAAAAGACCCCCAACTACCTTTCTTACCTCAAAACTGGGCTGAATCCATAGTCATTACTTGACACAGATGGTGGTTTTAAATGAAGATTAAGATAGAATGCTTGGTACGACAGAGATATTTTTTTCTTGTACTGTGTCCCCATGTGCAGACATTTGAGTGACCATCCCTGCAGAGACTTTGAGCCTGATTAAGAGTACGGCAGATGTACAAGTACTTCATTGTGATAAGCGAGAGATCAAAATATAACTACTGAGGTGCTTCTCTGGAAGACAAGCCTAACCATCCATTGAAACTGTAGCTTTTCAACGTCTGCATTGAGGATGGTAACTGATTCCTTTGGCGATTGAGGCCCAGGGCGATGAGTTTCCAGTGCTTTGTTCAGCTGAGAATTCAGTGGCTTCCAATATTCCTGGTCATCCCTCATCTCATTGAGATCTAGGACGCAAGACCAGTCTTCTTTGACCATAGGATGTGAGGCAGGTTGATGGCTCTAGTGTCTTGGAAAAAGATAGCCTAAATTGAGGTCTGCACCACATAGATGTCATTTCTGTATTCTTTCCTGCACCCAGAATGTCTGATTATTCACCCAGCACTGTCTGCAGATGCAGGTGCAGCCTGCTTTAAGGGTGTCATGTGAGTCCTTCGATATTTCTTTGGTCTTAGGTTCTTCAGCAGATCATGAGAGGATTTCTGGGCGACAGGAGCCCCTAGGAGTTCAGGCACATGCTGAGACATTCCAAGCATGAGATTGCATGGGGTTTTATTCTGGAGCACACACTAGGCACTTCGCCTTAGGATCGCTGCGCGTTTTGTCAAGATTTTTTGTGGCACTGCCTCGTAATACCCGGGATACAATGGCCCCTTTCAATGTCCCGGTTTATGGCTGAAATAAGTGCGAGAAGTATAAAAATGCACCCATGGCTAACTAGGAATCAGCCAGGGGTTTATGCTGAAGGCTGGTCATGTGTCTGCCCTAAATATGCTTACTACATCCTTAGCTAATAAGGCCAACTTATCCTTTGCAACACTCCACGTATCAGCACATTGCATTTGCTAAACCAACTAGAGTCCAGCAGATGAGTCATTGGCTACTACAATATTATAGTGATGTGATGTGAAAGTCATTTATATAGCGCACTACCACTCCAAGGAGCATCTTGGCGCTTTGACTCGAACAGCTGAAAGATGGTCACAGCTTAACTGTCCTCAATCCACTGGCAGAAGTTAAACAAGTGTTTTACAGACTGAGTCCGCCAGGCTATAGATCCAAGTTTTAAGAGATTTCCTAAACTTCCGTTCAGAAGCGATTGCGCGGAGTTGCTGGGGCAATTTATTCCATGCCTTTGCACCTATTACCGCCAGGGTTTTTCCTCCCTTAGTTGCCAATCTGAATTTAGGGACAATCATCAGATTGGCTGTTGCAGATCTGAGTTCTAAAATGGGATTGTATCGCCTAAAGTTTTTATACAGGTACCATGGACCATTCTTGTGAAAGGCCCTAAAAGCAATCGTCAGGACCTTAAACAAGATGCGCTTCTGAATAGGAAGCCAGTGAAGAGCATCCAGTGCGGCAGAGGCCGAGGATTTTCTTGGCCATCTCAGAACCAGTCTTGCTGCCGCGTGGTGGACCATCTGCAGTCTGTGCAGGGCTGATTTATTTGCCCCCGCATACAGACTATTGCAATAATCCAGTCTAGATGTAATCAGCGCCACTGCAACAGTACGTCTGGCTGACAAGGGCAGGAGATCAAAACATTTCCTAGGGCCCTTTATGATGATAAAACATGAGCCAGAAACTTCCCTTGCCTGCTGTTTGAACGAAAGGGTCTCATCGAATTTAATCCCTAAATTTTGTGCTGCTAGGATAGTGTTGGGCGGAGCTTCTGCTTCTTTTGGCCAGCACATCTGGGGGAAAAAAGATTATTTTTTCCAAACGGCAGAATTTCCGTTTTGGTGGAATTGCATTTAAGGTGGTTATTAGTCATCCACGCAAAGGTCGCAGTCAGACACTCTTTCAGGGTCTGTTCGGCGTTTGTCAAGTCCTCATCTAGGACTAGGACCAATTGTCTGTCATCAGCATATGCTATTGTGCTGATGTTGAAGGAGGAGAGTAGTTCGATTAAGGGGACCATATACAAGTTGAATAGAGTAGGGCTCAAACTTGAGCCCTGATGTACCCCTGACCGAACCTCCTTCTCTTCGGAACAGAACTGGCCCAACGTAATAACCCGCCGTCTATACGTTAGAAATTTTTTGAACCTTATTAACATGGTGCCCGCTATGCCTGCACTGGTCAGGCGATGTAATAAAATAGCATGGGACACCGTGTCAAAGGCAGCAGATAGATCCAATAGGATCAGGACAGCTCTCTTGCCCTGATCCAATGCGGTTCTTATGGTCTCTGTTGTAAACAATAGTGCAGACTCTGTAGAGTGGTGTGCTCGGAAACCAGCTTGATTTGGATGAAGAATATGTTTCTCCTCCAAATAAGCCATCAACTGCTTCTGCCATTTTACACATTAAAAGATTAGTACATATGTCATCCAAGTATGCCACTAGAAAAGGGTGCGACACCTTAGAAAAGCATTGATGGAAATTTAATGACTGTAGGGAGTAATTACAATTTTGAAATGAGTTGCAGAATTCTTTTTTGAATCGCAAAAGGTGTTTAGTACACTAAAAAATAAACACACTTTGAAGGATGCAAACTATGTGATTTTTCGAATTGTGTGATGTGTGCCTACAAAAGTGTTTCATACATGAGGCCCTGTCTCACCCAGTCCTACATTTCTCCAGCATCACATCCATTGATGAGAAGCACACAAATCCTCCATCGAATGGTAGATCCGTACATTTCCGTATGGAGAAGATATATAAACCCAAGCATGGCCATGCATACAAACTGATGTCCTGCAGGAGCTACAAGGGCTGTCTCTTTGTCTTCTGCAACTAAAAAAGGAACTCCTCAATTGCATCTTGATCCTGTTTGTCTAAAGGGGACTCAACTGATGAGCCTTGACCCATTCCCTTCTGAAGAGCAGCAGTGACAGTTGCAGATTAAGGAGGAAGACTCGCGTAACAACAAATAGTCATATTTTTTACTTTTGGTGTTCTGGACTTTGCATCCAAGGATTTTGATGAGGAAGTATCAGAATTTGACCTGGACAACACAGACGTCTCTATGCTCTGAAGAGGTTGGTTAGAGGCATGAGATGTTAATGTCGAAACTACTATTTATGAATACAATAGGTTTCGCCTTGTACATCTCTCTCCTCAAAACCCAGGCAGGGGCGTGGCTTGGCCGGCGTTCATGGCGGTTGTCTAGAGCTTGAGCTCCGTTCAGCCTGATAATATCCTGCATGTAAATCCTTGCCCTGGGCATCCATAAGGGCTCCCTGCCAGGGGATTGTGCTGCTGTACCTGCAGGCAGTGATCGGCGGGGGAACCAACCGGGTGGCAGCCCGGGTGGCGACGCGACGGCCTGGCAACGCGGCGGGTCCCAGAAGACCCGACGAGGCCCAAGATGCCGGGCCCTCGATTTTGGCATCGCCCGGACCGGGCGAGACTGGCGGCGGTGAGAGGGACGCGGTGCCCGGGCTCGGCCGGGGATCTGGGAGATCTGTGACCCCCGGCGCCTCACTGCAGCTACGCAATCGCCAACGGAACCGGCGCCCTGCCTAGAGCTGAGAGAGCAGACATCGGGAGGGACTCCTCGAAGAAGCGGCGGCCGCCATTTTGGGACATTCTAAATGCCCGCTCAGCCGGGTGACAGCATCGAGCAGTGGAGGGCCCCCCGCGGGTGCGGCATGAGTTCTTGGCCTGCCCTGACCAACGGGAGCCGGGAGACAGCAGATTGGCCCCATGCGGTGGAGATCTCCATTGCTGAGTGGACGGACCTGGCCCTGCCCGTCATCGTGAGAGGAGTGTGGCACTGACCGGCGGTACCATTGTAGCAGTGGTGAGTGGGGATTGTCCAGAGGAAGTGTGTCTCAGTGGCTGGATCGGGCCCCGGTGGGGAAGATAAACGGCGCTCGGCACAGGTGTGAACTTTATGCGGGGGCCCTCGCTGTGGCGTAGTCACTGCCGATTGCTGGCCCTTCGGAGAGAGCGTGCCCCTGCCTGTGGCCCAGCCTGTCAGGGACCTTGTTGGATTGAAAGCGGGTGCCAGTGGATTCGAGTGTGGCCCACGAGGTTGGTGACCCGCCGTGGACGATTGCCTGGCATACCCAAGGCTCACGCGCCTGGCCCTAGGTAGTACTTGGAGTGGAGGGATGACGCGAGGTGAGCCGGAGGGGGCCAGGGCAAGCAGGGGCCGATGGACAAGTTTACGGAGGCGGTTGGCCCTGGGGGTTCTCAGGTGCCCGTGCCTGACAATGCGGCACTACTAGCAGCAATCACGCAGTCGAGGGACATGCTAGACGCAAAAATAGGCGCGGTTGGAGCTGACGTTACCCTTCTCAGACAGGACCTGCGGAACGCTTTAGAGCGCATCACCGGCACGGAGGCCCGTATTTCGGAGGTCGCAGACAACGTTATTGTCTTGAAGAAAAAGGTTGCGGCCATGAAAAAGATACAGAAGGGTCTGGCCATGAGGGTGGAATATGCGGAAGGGCGCGCTCGGAGAAACAACCTCCGCATTGTTGGTTTTCTGGAGGGCTGTGAAGGAGACAGGATGGAGAGCTTCCTGGCCCGTTGGCTGGAGGGCTGGATCCCGTTGGACACACTATCTCGCTGCTTTGTGGTGGAAATGGACCATCGGGCGCTGGTACAGAAACCCCCGGTGGGGGCGCGACCACGACCGATTATAGCAAAGTTCTTGAATTACTCTGATTGAGACACCATCCTGCGGCAAGCGAGACTTAAGGGCACGCTCTCTTATGATAACTCTAACATCCTCATCTTCTCAGACTACACGAGGTTGGTGCAGCAACAGCATCAATCGTTCCTTGCGGCCAAGGCCCGACTCCGTGGACTCAAGCTTCAGTATGCCCTGCTCTATCCGGCGCGGTTGCGGGTCATCTACCAGTCCCGTACCCTGTTTTTCGACACCCCGGAGGAGGTCTTCCAGTGGACGGATGAAACGGTGAAGATACGAGTCAACACGGCCAAGGGTGGGGAATCGGACTCTTCCTCCAGTGGTATCGCCCGGGAGGGCCTCAGGAGTCGACGTGGGCGTTGCAGAAGATCCAACTCGGGCAGGGACTCGGGCTCAGCCACCCGGTAGGATGACCCCACATGGGGACAGCAGACTGATGCTCCTTGATTACTGTGGGAACTGTGTCATGACTCATTGTATGCGATGTGTATTGATGCTCAGGTGCACTATTGCGTTGGACTGGGACCCTGCCCCTACTAGGATGGGAGGGTGGGAGTGACAGCCTAGTTCCTTTGGGTTGGCACACGGGGATCCCTTGGAGGACGTGGTTCTGGTTCTCCCATTGGAGACCAGGCCATAGTCTGACCGCGACAGGTGCTTCCATGGTGGGGAGGTACAGTGTGCGGTGGGGTGTTGGGGGTTGGGGAGGGGGAGTTTGGGGGTGGGCTTGCTTATGCTTTGTTGCTCATTAATGGCCATGCACTGCATCACACGTGCCAGGAGGACGCTTGGTCTGTCCATGCTTTCTAACTCCAATGTCCGCTGTCGGGGGGGCGGGGGGGGGGAATAGGCCACGGTTCGCTGCGAATCTTGAGTTGGAATGTGAGGGGCATGCTTGACAAGGTGAAGCGGGGGGCTGTCTTTCAGCTCGTAAAGAGAGTGGGGGTAGATGTACTGTTCCTGCAAGAAACCCATCTGTTAGGCACAAAGGCACAATGTCTTCAGCGCGCAAGTTTCACGCATGCGTTTCACGCGGGATTCACAAGGGGTTCCAGGGGAGTAGCGGTCCTTATTCACCGTAGAGTGCCATTCGTACACAAGCGCGTCTGGACTGATACACAGGGTAGGTACATTTTTCTGCATGGGGAGATTGGTGGTGATAGTGTGATTCTTGGTAGTGTGTACGCTCCGCCGCCGCTACGGTGGTCCCTGGTGGAGAGGCTTTTGTCTGTTTGGGGGGCCATGCCCGATACCTTGTCCGTAGTAGAGGGGGATTAGAACGACGTGATGGATACGTACTGTGACAGATGGCGTAGTGCGGCAGCGACCCAGGTTCCTGGGGGGGAGGGTCCCGCCACTGGGGGGAGTCCCACTACCAAGTTGCAGGCGATAGCGTCAGGGCTTGACTGGGTGGACATTTGGAGGTACAAAAACGGGGCGAGTAGGGAATACACGTACTTTGCTGCGGCACGCGATTCTTTCTCCAGACTGGACTACATCTTCCTCCCGCGGACACAGGCTCATAGGGTGCTATCGGTGGGGATTCTGCCGCGGGCGCTTTCGGATCACTCGCCAGTGACGGTCGCGCTCAACGTGGGCCCGGCCGGGCGGCTTTTCAGTGGCGACTGTCAACCTGGCACCTGACGCAGGAGGACTATAGGGCGCACATGACAATTGAAATTGACCAGTACCTGACCACTAATACGGGTTCAGTGGACTCCCCGACTGTTCTCTGGGAGGCCATGAAGCCGACGCTAAGAGGTGTGGATATCTCCTGGTGCGCAGCGGCTCGAAGGGACAAACGGAAAGATCTGGTGCGGCGCGAGGCGGACATAGAGGCTTTGGAGCGCAGGAGTCGAGAGGATGGGGCGGCCCCACCAGGAGGCAATTGGCCCTGGCACAGCAGCAATATGCCACGATTCTCATGGATGAGGAACGACAGGCATGGCTGGCCACACGTAGTCGGATATATCAGTGGGGAGATAAGTCCAGTAAAATGCTGCACTGTCAGTGCCAGGGCATAATGCATGCTCAACCGTTACCCCTGATTGTTTCCCCAGGGGGGGGCCCATCCTCGAACCTGCGGCACTAGCAGAGAGCTTTGCTGGGTATTACGAGGGGCTGTATGCGCCCCGGGAGTGCCTGGAGGCTGACGTTGTTCAGCGCTTCATCGACGATCTCCCCCCGAGAGCTGTCTCGGATGAGGTGGGGGAACTCTTGGACCGGCCATGAAGAGCTGGGAGCAGCTCTAGGTGAGCTGAACCCGGGTAAGGCATCGGGCCCCAATGGGTTTCCATGCGAGTTTTATCGCCGCTTTATGGTCTGGCTGGGCCCCATCTCCTGCCGGTGGTTGAGGAGGCGTGCGAGAATGGTGCGCTTCCACCAGATTGGCGGCAAGCCGAAGTCGTGGTCTTTATGAAGCCTGGATGGCCCCCCGGAGAGCCACGAGTCATACCGCCCGATTTCTCTGTTGAATACAGAAGCGAAGATCCTCGCGATGGCCTTGGCCACGAGACTCACACCCTATATCACTGACCTGGTCCACCCGGACCAGGCGGGATTCATGTTGCGAAGGGCTACCCGGCACAACATTAGACGGGCCCAGGTCGCGGTGTCTGCCTGAAGGTGCCTCGGGGAACCGGCGGCGCTGTTCCTGGCGGACATGGACAAGGCCTTTGACTCCTTGAGTTGGACGTATCTGTTTGCCCTGCTGCGGCGCCTCAACCTTGGCCCGCGGTTCTTGACGTACGTCCAATTGCTGTACACTGGCCTCACGGCATCAGTGCGGATTGGGGGAGTAGCTTCCCGCTCGTTTCCAGTTTCGCGGGGGACGCGACAGGGCTGCCCTCTCCCCATATTTATTCGCACTCGCCATGGAGCCGCTCGCGGCGTGGGTACGCATAGATGCTCAGCTTGAAGGTTTTCTATGGTCTACGGACCACGCAGACAAAATTGCTTTGTACGCCGATGACGTGTTGTTTTTTCTTACCGACCTGGCCCGTTCTGGGCCGCGACTCCTGCGCATATTGCAAATATTTGGCGAAACCTCCGGCTTGTACATGAATCCGGGCAAATCTACGCTGTGGTTGCTGCGTGGCGGGCGGGACGTGGGCGACTGGGCGTCGGGACTGCAGCTGGCCTCGGACGGAGTGAAGTACCTTGGTGTGTACTTAACGGAGGACGCGGCGGTGTCCCGTGATCGCAACCTTGCCCCGGTATGGGATCGCACACGTGAAGATCTTAAGACATGGACGAAGATGCCTTTGTCCATCCAGGGCAGGTCAGCCGTCTTTAAGATGGTAGCGCTGCCTCGACTGGTGTACCAGCTGCAGAACCACCCGCACGTGATCCCGCCTTGCTGGTTTTGACAGATCAACTCAGCATTGAGTAGCTTCCTGTGGGAGGGGGCGTTGCACGTGTTGCCCTGAGGACATGTTTCCTGTCCACTTACACCGGGGGGTTAGCCACGTCAGATGTACTCTCCTACTACCAAGCGGCGCATCTCTTGGTGCTGAATGACTGGTGGTATGGGGATAGGGGGTATCCGGCCTACGCTGTGGAGAGGATATTGATGGGCACAGCCTCTCTGCATACTCTGCTATACTCAGCGCCACGGCGGAGATCTCTTCCTGTGGCCACACAGGTGGTCTTCCATGTATGGAGACAGAGGTTGCGTAGAATGGGGTGGTGAAATGTACTCACCCAGGAGACCCCCTTGTGGAACAATGGGCGGTTGCCCCAGATGACTGCGTTGAGGGGCTTCAGGGAGTGGGACCTGATTGGCATCTCCACCCTGGGGGATGTACTGTCGGGGTGCGTTCCTAAATCATTTGCGGAGTTACGGGAGGAATTTGGAATGCCCCGCACCCAGTTCTTCAGGTACCTTCAGTTTCGCCATGCTCTATCGCCCTCTCTCGTGGGTTTGGAACAGATCCCGGAATTCAGCCCTGTATAGGCCAAAATATTTATGGGAGAGGTGCCGGATAAAAAATTGTTGGGCATATATAAGACGCAGGTGCGTCACTGCTCGTCGGATCTGGCCGGTATTAGGGCTGCTTGGGAACGGGACATCGGTGAACTGGACGAGGAGGATTGGGTAGAGGCCCTGGAGAGCCCTAGAGGGGCGGCGATTTCCACTCGTCTACGCTTGATTCAATTCCAGTATTTACACCGTACATACTGTACTCGACAGCGCTTATGGAAGGCGGGTATGATTGCGTCGCCCGACTGCCTTAGATGCGGCTTGGAGGGGGGTACACTGCTGCACACGGTCTGGGAATGTGCGGTGCTGCGAAGGTTTTGGGAGGGGGTGCACCGTTGCTTGGCGGAGGTATTGGCCTGGGAGATCCAGAGGGACCCTAGGTTGGCGCTACTGCATATTATGGCGGGGGGCTACCGCTATAAGCGACACCTGCTGCTCCTGGGTCTTACGCTGGTGAAGCGCGACATAGCGAGGTCATGGAAGGCGCCCAGGGCCCCGTCACTTGCCGCCTGGAAGAATGGCCTGGACTTTAGTATGGGCATGGAGCAGCCTGTGTTTGCTGCCAGGGGCTGTCCTCGTAAACATTACAAGATATGGAAGAGGTGGGCTGACTATCGGGGTCTGGACCAGGACCCGCCACCTGAGGAGGCCACCCTTCCAACTCCCTGATGAGCCGGACTGTGCAGTGTCACTCTTGGTGTGTGGTGCATATGGCTAGCCATCTATTCTGGACTAAAGTGCTAGTGGGCAGCGACTGCGCAAGGGGGAGGAGGGGGGTGCTGGGGGGGGTGGGTTGCAGGTCCTTATATTTCTGCTATTTCTACGTGGGGGGTGATATTGTTCATTTTACACACTGTTGACAATGATGCTGATACATTGATTGTGGCAGTAGACTTTGGATGGCAGGGCTCTGCATTTCTTGTGTATTTAACAATAAAATCTGTTTTAAAAAAAAAAAAAAAAAAACAGGCAAAGCCATTTGTCTTGGATTTTGGAGATGTTAGTTAAGTATGTAAACTAGTATACCTCTTAACATATGATCACTTGTACTCGTTCTTCTCTTCTCCAAGCATGCCTGATGCTAATGTATTCTAAATGATCCTATTTCTGCTTTGGCTGCCCATAACATGGCATTGATTAGCAGTATGATGGCCCAGCATGATGCCATGTATAACCACCGTTGTGTCAGGGCATGCATTTTGCCAGGCATCACCACCATTATGCTAGTGCCTGCATGTTGCCAGGGAATACCTCAGTGTGCCAGGCCCTGCAGATTGCCAGGAATTAGCACTTTTGTGTCAAGTCCAGCATCTAACGAGTGGAAGCAAACACTTGCTCCTCACACACATGCAAGATGCCCTCGCAAACAATCACTAACGCAAATACACAGTTACAAACACAGGCAAGCACACATGCATCTACACACACATCGACATACCTGCACATACAGACACTCTCAGACACACATGCATGTATATACTGCCTGCGGTCTCACGCCCCTCCCTGTGTTGCCAAAGCCGTATGGCATCTCTTTAATGTTAGTGCACACGGGCAGTAGATTTTCTCATGGCCTGTGAGTTCAATTGCTGAGGACTGCTGAAAGGACTGCTTGGGGCACCAAAGTATGTGTAGGGACCATGAGCGCTCTGCCCAACCCCTGACACCCTCTATTATACCTTGTTTCTTCTGAACTGTTAATGGCCTAGAACCACCTTTATTAATGTAGCTGCCCTGATGTAAGAAGGAGAAGATTGTTAGTCACGGGGAGATTAAGTGATTTGCCCGGATTCACAGGTAGTTGATCGTCCCTGCCGTGACTCGAATCCGGTTCCCCAGCTTCAGGGTCGACCCATCTAGCCGTTAGGCCAAATACTCTCTGTTAGACCTGGCATCTTTGGCGTGATTACCCCCATCTTTTTGCCTCTGCCTCCTGTATTTTTGATGCTGTGCTGGAATTCGTTTTTGCTGGTTTAGATGCTTTGGACACTCTGCCACTGCTGATCAGTGCCAGAGTGTAAGTGCTCCCTATGTAAATTGTTATTCTGATTGGATATACATGTTTGGCATATTTGTATCACCATGAAGTCCCTAGTAAAGTGCACTGGGTGTGCCAGGGCTGGTGATGACAAATGCTACTAGTGGGCCTGCAGCACTGATTGTGCCACCCACAGGAGTAGCTCTAAAATGGTGTCTCAGGCCTGCCACTGCAGCGCCTATGGGCAGTTTAGAACTGCCATGTCCTCCTGGTCAGTGTCCCCACTGACCAGGCCTAACCCTTCCCTTTTTCATGCACCTCAGTCACCCCTATGGAAGGCCCAAGGTACCCCCATGGGCAGGGTGCAGTGTATGTGAAAGGTAGAGCATGTACTAGTGCAGGTACCATGCTCTGGTAGTGAATTACAGCCATTTTCGTTTTTCACTATTGTAAGGCTATCTTGCTCCTTAGGTTAACATGGGGGATGCTGGCTACAGTGGTTAACGGCATTTCTTCCCATAGGAACAAGATAGGACATAAGTATCTAGTATCCCTGAACTCAGAATTTAATAATACATCTTTTAGGAAAGGTGGTTTTTAAATCCTGTGTTTGAGAACAGCACTTTTAGAAAGTTGCTGTTCTCTTGTCTGACCCTTCTGTGTGCCTGGGCCTGTTTGTGTATTGACTGTCTGGTTTGTGAGTGACAGGGGCTGGGGAATTCCCCCAGAGGCTGGATGAGTCAGCACTAGGCTGAATGAAGCAATTGCAACCTGAGTGGTGGGAGGAGTTAGCACCTGGGCTGAATTGGGCTGTGCCTGCCTGCCACAATGCTGGCTCCACCTCCTGCTGGGCGGCTGAGGACCCTGCCCCTCACTCTGAAAGGAAAGATGCAGCCAGCAAAACAAAGTGCTCAGGATCCACCCAGAACAGGTTCAGACCGGGCTCAGGGCCCACATGCACAGAGAGAACAAAGACTTTAGGGGTATAAGTACAGGACCCCTGACAACAGAAAATTAGATCATCCTGGAAATCAAGAAGGAACCTCTGCCAAGGAGAAAGCTGACTCTGAAGAAGGAAGACTGTCCTGCTGTTGCTCTGCTGGACTGACCTGCTGTTGCTTTGCTGCCAAGGAGAGGGGAAGGACTTTGCTGTGAGCTGTGTCCTCTGTCTTGAAGGGATCTCCAAGGGCCTGAGAAGAGCTGGCTCCCTGTTTCCGAAGTCCCAGGAACAAAAGGACTTCACCCCCAGTCTCCCCGAACTCTGCTGAGAGAGTTCTGTCCTTCGTAGAGTGCTTGATCCAGTTGTGGGGCCTCTAGAAGTTGAACCTGAGCTGGGAAGCTTGAGACTAAGCTGAGAAACTTGTGAAGCTGAAAAGTGTTGCATCGCTCGCTTGCGGAGCGCAACCCCGACAGTGCGAGAAGTTCCCCGCCACTACGAAGGTCGAGATCGTCGCAGCGCCTGACATCGCTGCCGGAGCCGTCGCACCCTTCGTTTGCGGGACGCACCAGACCGGTGCGGGAGAATCGAACATCGCTGCGAGTGTCGTCGCAGAGCCTGTCGTCTGGGTGAGATCGCCGTGCCGCTTGCTTGCGGACCGCATCACGTCGCTGCAAACATCGTTGCAGAAGCATCTCATCGAGGAGCTGCGAGAGAGAGGATCACCGCTGGACCGCGCATCGTCGCCCCGGAGATCGTCGCAGCCCCTACGAGATCATCACATTGTGCCTTTGCGAGAACAGACTTCCCACGGAACCTACGCACCGGAATCTACGCAAGCTGCCTTCCTCCCCTTACAGACCGGATTCGTCGCTGCACGCCCGCTGCTGCAGCGGGGCTGTCGCATCGCCTCCCCAGGGTCTCAGGAGCAACGCATCGCTTGTTTCCACCGCACCAGCTTCCTGCTTGTGGAACTTTGTTGCATCTAAAAGGTACTGTGAGTCAACGTGATGCAACTGTGAACTTTTCACGCATCTGTGGATTATTTTAACGCAACTTAAAGAACTTTGATTACAACCTGAAGAACTCTTTTGAAACCATATTCTTGAACTGTGTATGTTGGATTTTTGCCGTTTTGGTCTTGTGTAGTTTAGAATAAATGTCTTTATTTTCCTAAACTGTTGTGGAATCAGTTTGTGGTGTTTTCACTGTGTTACTGTGAGTGTTGGTACAAATACTTAACGCATTGCCTCTGGTTAGCCTAGACTGCTCAGGCCAAGCTACCTTGAGGGCGAGCAGGGGTTATCTGAGAGGGTTATCTCCTTGTCCTGACTAGAAGCAAGGGTCCCTATTTGGACAGTGGTGCCTACCTCTGCCAACTAGAGACCCCCAGTTCTAACATTGGTGGTCAGGCGGTGGGATTTGAACTTGTATTTGTACTTGACCCACAGTAATTGGTGTACATCACTAGTGAGTGCAGACCATTACGCCACCGCATACTACTGGTTTTTGAGTTTTTGAATTCTGTTGTTGAGTAACTCTTCGGAAAGCATCATGTCTCTGAATGGGAAAGCGCCCAGTGAGGAGGCAGAGATAGATTTGGAATTCTCGATTGAAGATCTGTACTCCTACTCAGTAAAGCATCTGAGGTACTTCTGCCAGCAGTTTGAGTGCCCCATAAAAAGCGCCTACAGGAAGGAGGAGCTGCAGAGAATCTTGAAAACCTATTGGGAGGCACAAGAGGGAGATGATGTTGTGGATGTAGAAAATGCTTTTCAAGGCAAAGACCTGCCAGTGGGCAGAGTAGGCTCAAAAGCTGGCAGCAACCACTCCAGTAGGGGCCTCACCCCAGAAGAGTTACAAGAAAATCATAGAATAAGAGAATATGACTTGGAGGTCATGAAAATGAAAATGAGGCAATTGGAAGTAGAGAAGGCGGCGGAGGAGAGCAAGGATGCCCGTGCCTTAGAGGAAAAGAAATTGCTTTTGGCTCATGAATTGAGAATAAAAGAGCTGGATCTGAAAAACAAGGAGGTGGTCTCCGACCGGGGTACCAACTTCATCTCTAGGTACATGAAGTCTCTGTGGGAGGAGTGTGGGGTAACTTATAAGTTCACCACTCCTTACCATCCTCAAGGAAACAGGTTGGTTGAAAGGTTCAACCGGACCCTGAAAGGTATGATTATGGGCCTAGCGGAGCCCATGAGACGGAAGTGGGACGTCTTGTTACCATGCCTGTTGTTTGCCTACAGGGAGGTGCCTCAGAAGTCCTTAGGGTTCAGTCCCTTTGAACTCCTGTATGGCCACCCTGTTAGAGGACCTCTCTCGCTGGTGAAGGAGGGTTGGGAAAAGTCCCGTGGGAAAACCCCCCAGGATGTGTTCAGCTATGTGCTGGCCATCCGCAACCAGACACAACGCTTCAGGAAACTCGCTCAGGCGAACCTGGAAGCAAGCCAGGAAGAAATGAAAAGATGGTACGACCAGAATACCACTCTGGTCGAATTTCAACCTGGGCAGAAAGTGTGGGTGATGGCGCCAGTGGAGCCTTGCGCGCTCCAGGACAAGTGGTCTGGGCCATACGAGGTGGTGGAAAGGAAGAGTGAGGTAACCTACCTGGTTAACCTGAAGACTCCCAGGCAGCCCCTGAGAGTTTTGCACGTGAACCGCCTCAAACCACACTTTGAGAGGTCTGAAGTAACCATGCTCATGGCTACAGATGCAGGGATGGAAGAGGATAGTGATCCTCTCCCTGACCTCCTGGCAGTTAAGGAGCACGATGGGTCAGTGGATGGTGTGGTCCTCTCGCCCACCCTGACCCCAGAACAGCAGAGCGACTGTCGCCACGTGTTGGGTCAGTTCTCCTCTCTGTTCTCCCTGACCCCAGGAGTCACCAACTGGTGCGTCCATGACGTGGACACTGGAGACAGTCTGCCTGTGAAGCAAAATTTTTACAGGGTAGCTGACAAGGTCAGGGCCAGCATCAAGGAAGAAGTTTCCAAGATGTTGGCGCTAGGGGTGATTGAGCCCTTCAGCAGCCCCTGGGCTAGCCCAGTGGTCTTGGTCCCCAAGAAAGCTGCTATCCCCGGTGGCCCGCCAGAACTCCGGTTTTGCGTGGACTACCGTGGGCTCAATGCGGTCACGAAGACTGACGCACACCCTATCCCCAGAGCTGATGAGCTCGTGGATCGGTTGGGAGCTGCCAAGTACCTCAGTACGTTCGATTTGACTTCGGGGTACTGGCAGATTGCCTTAACTGATGGGGCCAAAGAGAGGTCAGCATTTTCAACGCCAGAGGGGCACTTCCAGTTCCGTGTCATGCCCTTTGGGTTGAAGAATGCCCCTGCCACGTTCCAGAGACTGGTTAACCAGGTACTGTCCGGGCTGGAGGAATTCAGCGCCGCATACCTGGATGACATTGCTGTGTTCAGCTCCACGTGGGAGGAACACTTGCAACACCTCTGCGAAGTGTTGAAGGCTCTGCAAAAGGCAGGCCTCACTATCAAGGCCAGTAAGTGCCAGATAGGGCAGTGATCTGTGGTGTATTTGGGACACCAGGTGGGGAGCGGCCAGGTGGCGCCCCTACAGGCTAAGATCGATACCATTCTGGCTTGGGAGCCCCCCAAGACCCAGACAGAGGTGAGAGCCTTTTTAGGACTCACCGGGTATTACAGACGGTTTGTCAAGGGATATGGCACCATTGTCGCCCCCTTGACAGAACTCACTTCCAAGAAGTTGCCCAAAAGAGTTGACTGGACTGACGCCTGCCAAACTGCTTTTGAGGCCCTGAAGACTGCGATGTGCACAGCACCGGTGCTCAAGGCACCTGACTTTTCCAGTGAGTTCATAGTTCAGACGGACGCTTCAGAGCATGGTGTGGGAGCAGTACTCTTACAAGCCACTGAGGAGAATGGAGACCAGCCAGTAGCTTTCATTAGTCGGAGGCTACTCCCCAGGGAACAGAAGTGGAGTGCGATTGAAAGGGAGGCTTTTGCTGTGGTCTGGGCTCTGAAAAAGTTGAGGCCCTACCTGTTTGGGACTCACTTTCGTGTTCAGACCGACCACAGGCCCCTCAGGTGGTTAATGCACATGAGGGGTGAAAATCCAAAACTGTTGAGGTGGTCCATCTCCCTACAGGGAATGGACTTTACGGTGGAACACCGCCCTGGTACAGAACACGCCAACGCTGATGGTCTGTCCAGGTTTTTCCGCCTTAGTGAAGAGAGCTCCCAAGAGGGTGGGTAGTTCTCCCCACTTTCAGCTGGAGGGGACACGTGTTAGACCTGGCATCTTTGGCGTGATTACCCCCATCTTTTTGCCTCTGCCTCCTGTATTTTTGATGCTGTGCTGGAATTCGTTTTTGCTGGTTTAGATGCTTTGGACACTCTGCCACTGCTGATCAGTGCCAGAGTGTAAGTGCTCCCTATGTAAATTGTTATTCTGATTGGATATACATGTTTGGCATATTTGTATCACCATGAAGTCCCTAGTAAAGTGCACTGGGTGTGCCAGGGCTGGTGATGACAAATGCTACTAGTGGGCCTGCAGCACTGATTGTGCCACCCACAGGAGTAGCTCTAAAATGGTGTCTCAGGCCTGCCACTGCAGCGCCTATGGGCAGTTTAGAACTGCCATGTCCTCCTGGTCAGTGTCCCCACTGACCAGGCCTAACCCTTCCCTTTTTCATGCACCTCAGTCACCCCTATGGAAGGCCCAAGGTACCCCCATGGGCAGGGTGCAGTGTATGTGAAAGGTAGAGCATGTACTAGTGCAGGTACCATGCTCTGGTAGTGAATTACAGCCATTTTCGTTTTTCACTATTGTAAGGCTATCTTGCTCCTTAGGTTAACATGGGGGATGCTGGCTACAGTGGTTAACGGCATTTCTTCCCATAGGAACAAGATAGGACATAAGTATCTAGTATCCCTGAACTCAGAATTTAATAATACATCTTTTAGGAAAGGTGGTTTTTAAATCCTGTGTTTGAGAACAGCACTTTTAGAAAGTTGCTGTTCTCTTGTCTGACCCTTCTGTGTGCCTGGGCCTGTTTGTGTATTGACTGTCTGGTTTGTGAGTGACAGGGGCTGGGGAATTCCCCCAGAGGCTGGATGAGTCAGCACTAGGCTGAATGAAGCAATTGCAACCTGAGTGGTGGGAGGAGTTAGCACCTGGGCTGAATAGGGCTGTGCCTGCCTGCCACAATGCTGGCTCCACCTCCTGCTGGGCGGCTGAGGACCCTGCCCCTCACTCTGAAAGGAAAGATGCAGCCAGCAAAACAAAGTGCTCAGGATCCACCCAGAACTGGTTCAGACCGGGCTCAGGGCCCACATGCACAGAGAGAACAAAGACTTTAGGGGTATAAGTACAGGACCCCTGACAACAGAAAATTAGATCATCCTGGAAATCAAGAAGGAACCTCTGCCAAGGAGAAAGCTGACTCTGAAGAAGGAAGACTGTCCTGCTGATGCTCTGCTGGACTGACCTGCTGTTGCTTTGCTGCCAAGGAGAGGGGAAGGACTTTGCTGTGAGCTGTGTCCTCTGTCTTGAAGGGATCTCCAAGGGCCTGAGAAGAGCTGGCTCCCTGTTTCCGAAGTCCCAGGAACAAAAGGACTTCACCCCCAGTCTCCCCGAACTCTGCTGAGAGAGTTCTGTCCTTCGTAGAGTGCTTGATCCAGTTGTGGGGCCTCTAGAAGTTGAACCTGAGCTGGGAAGCTTGAGACTAAGCTGAGAAACTTGTGAAGCTGAAAAGTGTTGCATCGCTCGCTTGCGGGGCGCAACCCCGACAGTGCGAGAAGTTCCCCGCCGCTACGAAGGTCGAGATCGTCGCAGCGCCTGACATCGCTGCCGGAGCCGTCGCACCCTTCGTTTGCGGGACGCACCAGACCGGTGCGGGAGAATCGAACATCGCTGCGAGTGTCGTCGCAGAGCCTGTCGTCTGGGTGAGATCGCCGTGCCGCTTGCTTGCGGACCGCATCACGTCGCTGCAAACATCGTTGCAGAAGCATCTCATCGAGGAGCTGCGAGAGAGAGGATCACCGCTGGACCGCGCATCGTCGCCCCGGAGATCGTCGCAGCCCCTACGAGATCATCACATTGTGCCTTTGCGAGAACAGACTTCCCACGGAACCTACGCACCGGAATCTACGCAAGCTGCCTTCCTCCCCTTACAGACCGGATTCGTCGTCGCACGACCGCTGCTGCAGCGGGGCTGTCGCATCGCCTTCCCAGGGTCTCAGGAGCAACGCATCGCTTGTTTCCACCGCACCAGCTTCCTGCTTGTGGAACTTTGTTGCATCTAAAAGGTACTGTGAGTCAACGTGATGCAACTGTGAACTTTTCACGCATCTGTGGATTATTTTAACGCAACTTAAAGAACTTTGATTACAACCTGAAGAACTCTTTTGAAACCATATTCTTGAACTGTGTATGTTGGATTTTTGCCGTTTTGGTCTTGTGTAGTTTAGAATAAATGTCTTTATTTTCCTAAACTGTTGTGGAATCAGTTTGTGGTGTTTTCACTGTGTTACTGTGAGTGTTGGTACAAATACTTAACGCATTGCCTCTGGTTAGCCTAGACTGCTCAGGCCAAGCTACCTTGAGGGCGAGCAGGGGTTATCTGAGAGGGTTGTCTCCTTGTCCTGACTAGAAGCAAGGGTCCCTATTTGGACAGTGGTGCCTACCTCCGCCAACTAGAGACCCCCAGTTCTAACACTCTCCCTTGCACTGCATGTAGATTGGGTCCAGAGAATGCACCTAGTCAATTGTAGCGCAACCAGTGATACAGAGTATAACCGTTCTATTGAGTCCATTTAGGTCTTAAAACCTAAATACTGCTCATCAAAGTTTCTACATCTGTATCATAATCTCAAGCAAGGTGGAAAGTAGGCCCAACCATGCACAGTCTTGTCATCAATGATGTCATTTCAGATGCAGCAGTAATGTCATAAATGATGTCATAGATCACGTCATGATCCTTAAACTTTGGATAACTTGCCTATTCTGGTAGACTATACGGCAATTACTCATTTGCCCCTGAATAACGTAATCAATTGGAACACATCCAGAATGGTGAGAACCTCTCTCGCACATGGATTCTGAAAACCTAAACATTGACTAGAGTACCAGCCTCTCAGCTTCAGTGACCTCATACTACACCCAAACCCTTCTAGATAAAAGAACACACAGAGCAGAATCGACATGCATTATAACATTTAACAACTTTAGCAATGTGTTAGCATGCTTGCTTAAGGCACTCAAAACATGCAAGCACTAATGTTAAATTCAGCTCAGCTCGTCATGAGGCACACTGGAGCTGTGCTTATGACGAGCTGAGCTCGTCATGAATAGAGGGATTCATGGAATGTCAGCACAGGAGGGGAATTGCCTTAGCAGCAACCCCTTCGATGCTCATGACGAGCTCAGCTCGTCATGAGGCACAGTTGAGCTGTGCTGATGACGAGCTGAGCTCGTCATGAACAATGATAAATCTGAGAATCCAGTGCTGGAGAAAAATATCCCTAGCAGCCAAGGTGTTAAAACCAAACATAAAATTAGACGTTAACGCTATGATTGCTTTATCATACTAATTAAAATAATTAAATGACTGACTTAGCCTGGCTTCTCTGTTAATCCAGTGTTGTAATGAAGCTATTACCAACCAGTAATTTACCGACACAATAGATATTTATATGCCTAGTTGTTTATTGCTGAATTGAGGGCATTAAGCATGTCTGTTAAAGGACAGTCTTGCAAATAAGTGTATTTTACTTGCTTTCATTCTGCAGTCACTGAATAAGGAAGCAGACAGTGCATGTGCTTCAGGTGCAACGAGCAGCCGGCATGGATCTATATTGAAGCAATTCCGATCTGGCCTTTCCATGAAGCGCTCCAATACGGACGACTGGAAGGAAGGCTATCCCACCAGCTTGACCCACATGAAGGTAGAGTCCATCATAAATACAGACAGACCCATCAGCTTTTAACTACTGCATTTTGAAGGCAAAGCTATTCTGGGTACATTCGAAATTTAGGAGATTTCCAAAAGGACTTGATACCTCCAGAAAAGATTGGGGTTGGGTCCTATATTTCGAAAAGCACAGGATATAAACTGGAGAACTGAGAGCCGTAGAAGTTCTTTACCTTCTAGAGCTATACACCTCTAGTAGATAGGAGGTTGTTGCAAAGCAATGGCCTTACAAACTGTCATTTGGTTGAGTGGTGGGTTGAGCTTTTGGGGCCTTTCACCAAGATGTATTCTCTATCTCCCTGGTGCAAGTGAATGCGGCCTCTGCCTATCTGTGCCCTCTCAACACCTCCTCTGCTGACTTAAAGGCTAGTGCCTAGGCACATCAGTGGGAATGGAGAGACAGGTGGGGTCAGCTGGGCCTGGTCAATATCAGCACGACCCTTGTGCAGGTGCACAGCAGCAAGAGACAGTCACCACCAGCCTCTTGCTGACAGAACTGAACATGAACCCACGATTAACTTCCTAAAGGTACAGTGTGGCACTGAATCCATTACTGTATCCAGTACCAGATACAGAGGCAGCTTCATTACAATCCAGAAGAGTTCATACCTTGTGCATCCATTAAAGATAATTTATTGTGCAGTGTGCAACACTGATTGTCTGATCATGATGTTCTTCCCACACCACCTCCCTGAGTAAGCCTTGGACAGCTCTGCCTTGCTATCCTGATGGCTAAATGCAAACCCACTTCCCAGGGCACTTGTAATGAGGGCCAAAGAGGGGGTGCATTTCAAGTACCTTCATTTAAAATATTCCTAATGAGTTCAGAGTCTCTACATGCACATTTTGTGGTGGTTTCTCTCTGAGACTGCTATGGCTCACACAAGAGGCACTCAAGAAAGAGGCGGTGAATCTTCCACCCTAAACTGGGTGGCAGTCCACCATTATTGCCAGTGGTTTGGAGTTATTACATTGCTGTTCTCACTGGTAAGGCGGGTGGCAGTTCATCCTAGGGAGCGCTGCCTTCAGCCACTACCCAAGCAGAGCAGCAGAATGACGAGGGCAGCAGACAGACATCCACTATCCTCTAAATCAGACCCTTTGGGAGATGTTTGTTGGCTCAATGACACATTTAAATATTTGGCAAACCGCACGTTGACACCATATCCTGCAAAGGTTGAATACTTTTAATAGGAGGCGCCATAGTCCGATGAAAGCAGTGCCAACTATCCAGCACTTCAAATGATACCAACCCAAACATCACTGTCTCACTTCTATCCAATCTGTAGCCACTCAAAGAACAAGAGAACCAGAAGGACCCCTGGAAGGAAATGAAAATAAACAGAGATTCCTCTAAAGACAAGAAAGAATCAGGCGATGTGGATACACAATCTTCCTCTCCCAGCAGCCTGTTCCGTAAACACATCAAGGTAAAGAGTAGTCGGTCTTGCATCAGAACCGAGGTTCATGCCCTAAGATAGTCTTGCAGGGCCAAGAGGGATTAGACGTATTTCTGAAAGTGTTCGGCCAAGGGTGAGAAACCATCCTAAAGCTGGAAAATGTGAAGTGCTCTTATCGAAGGTGGGCATACCGCTGATGGGAGGCCACTCGAGAGAAAGGAAACCAGCAGGCCCCACCGATACTCAAACCGTTTATAATCATCTATGAAGATATCTGCTAATCTTTCCATCGTGAGTAGTCTCCAGAGCCGTGAGTGCCATAATGACACAGCCGGAGTCTCTCTCTTTTTCCAAGCTGCCGCTATTGTTGTTTTGGCTACTCCTAGACATGCCCTTAAAATCAAGCTATCTGCTTTTGTCTGATGCTTTAACCCGGATCTCTGATGCCTAGAAGAACTTCCTCGATAGAGGTCAGTATGCGGCAACCTAGCATTCCTTTAATATGAGTTAGAATCTCCTCCTAAAAAGGGCGATAGTCGGGGAGTCCGACCACATATGGGGAATATCCCCAAGAAGGCTGCATCCATACCAGCAGAGTTCAGAAGAGCTAGGAAAGATCCTTTTAAGTTTGGTGGGGTAGAGGTACCAATACAAAATAACGTTTACAGAGTTAAATCTTTTCAAGTTCAAGCAGAAAATGATTGCACAAGATTTAAAAGCTAATGTTTCCATTGCCATTCATGGAGTACATAAAGCCTTCTGTAGGGCAAAGGCACTTTGTCAGACTCAAGAGGTTGGTGGAATGGCTCTGACTTAGTTAAAGCAGCGGGCAGCTTTAGACGAGGTCAGCTTAGAGCTGGCTCAGGATCAGACAGTCCTATAGGTTGGCTGTCATCTATGGAGCCGGCATCGGCGGATCGTGTTTTTGCGTGGGTTGTGGCATCGGCGAGGGATCCGGTACTGAAACTGGTGTGGGAACCCAAAATGCAACCAGAGTGCCCAGCTGGTGCCAATGCAAACCCACCAGCAGAAGCCCAGTTGGTATGCCTCCCAGCTCCTTAGTGCCAGAAAGGTGCTTTAGAGGGAGCTAGTAACAGGCTAATAAGCAGCAGTGTGGTCTCATGGAATTTCTCACTCTGCTACATCATCGGCAATGGCTCCAGAAATTCAGGTTGCCATGGGACAAGGGGCAAACCAGTTCTGAAGTGGAACGACTTCAGGAGCATGACCTGAAAACACAATGACACCGTAGCGCCTTCTCTGGGGATAGAGAGTGGTGACAAGTGGCCGTGCCCCTCCAGCGATTGTTGTGCTTTCAGAACATGATGAGGATCTGCAGCGGGTACACCCTCAGGAGCTAGACAGGGACCTGCCTTTGGACCTCAACTAATCACAACCTGGGGTCTTGCGATGTTTCCCCACAAAGAGCTTTGCTTCCTGGTCCTGGGTGGCCTTGGTTTGCATCTAGGTGCAATCCCAGGCATGACAGACAAATCAAGTGAAGGTGTGTCACAGTCATCTGTTTGTGATGTTCCCACGGGGTGTGAGCTCTGTAGATTTGAGTGGTGACATTTCCCCTTTGAAACTGTAGAACTTTAGTCTAAAGAGTGACCTCAAGAGAGACAAGCAGTATCTCTGGATCAATGTCTTTTGGCACAGAAAAAGTAACTGTGAACGTGTATGAGTGGCACCTTTATAGGCCAGTGCAGCTCATGTCTGACGAGGACAATATGGCCTCTGAGCTGCTGGTACCACCTGTTGGCACACATGGGTACATCTAAAGATTTTCCAGATCCAGTCTCTGAGGTCTGGAAGAATAATAAAAAGGTGAGAATTTGGTATTCATACGTCACTATCAGAATGAGAATTTGTTGGTGCCTGCTTTGCCTAAGTGATAATGAGCATTCACTAATGACTGTTGGAATCCTCTGAATAGAGTCTACAGTAAATAGCAGCTGTCATGGACATATGGACCTACTGGGATGCATATAATAAAGAGCATAACGCAGAGCCATGAAGTTTGCCACACAAAGAAGGCGTAGCTCTTGGCCCCATCTCCTTTCACTAATCTTCTCCCCTCTACCACATACTTAATTGTGCTTCTCTGTATACTTTGTGGGTATTGAGCCTTGCATAAGGGATTTTAAGGGATAAATATGTTACGGATTCACTTTCTGTGACCTCAAGTGATGCATTGTGATAGTGTCTTTTATTGTTTCAAGAAAAGACCCCCAACTACCTTTCTTACCTCAAAACTGGGCTGAATCCATAGTCATTACTTGACACAGATGGTGGTTTTAAATGAAGATTAAGATAGAATGCTTGGTACGACAGAGATATTTTTTTCTTGTACTGTGTCCCCATGTGCAGACATTTGAGTGACCATCCCTGCAGAGACTTTGAGCCTGATTAAGAGTACGGCAGATGTACAAGTACTTCATTGTGATAAGCGAGAGATCAAAATATAACTACTGAGGTGCTTCTCTGGAAGACAAGCCTAACCATCCATTGAAACTGTAGCTTTTCAACGTCTGCATTGAGGATGGTAACTGATTCCTTTGGCGATTGAGGCCCAGGGCGATGAGTTTCCAGTGCTTTGTTCAGCTGAGAATTCAGTGGCTTCCAATATTCCTGGTCATCCCTCATCTCATTGAGATCTAGGACGCAAGACCAGTCTTCTTTGACCATAGGATGTGAGGCAGGTTGATGGCTCTAGTGTCTTGGAAAAAGATAGCCTAAATTGAGGTCTGCACCACATAGATGTCATTTCTGTATTCTTTCCTGCACCCAGAATGTCTGATTATTCACCCAGCACTGTCTGCAGATGCAGGTGCAGCCTGCTTTAAGGGTGTCATGTGAGTCCTTCGATATTTCTTTGGTCTTAGGTTCTTCAGCAGATCATGAGAGGATTTCTGGGCGACAGGAGCCCCTAGGAGTTCAGGCACATGCTGAGACATTCCAAGCATGAGATTGCATGGGGTTTTATTCTGGAGCACGCACTAGGCACTTCGCCTTAGGATCGCTGCGCGTTTTGTCAAGATTTTTTGTGGCACTGCCTCGTAATACCCGGGATACAATGGCCCCTTTCAATGTCCCGGTTTATGGCTGAAATAAGTGCGAGAAGTATAAAAATGCACCCATCACCAACTAGGAATCAGCCAGGGTTTTATGCTGAAAGGCTGGTCATTTGTCTGCCCTAAATATGCTTACTACATCCTTAGCTAATAAGGCCAACTTATCCTTTGCAACACTCCACGTATCAGCACATTGCATTTGCTAAACCAACTAGAGTCCAGCAGATGAGTCATTGGCTACTACAATATTATAGTGATGTGATGTGAAAGTCATTTATATAGCGCACTACCACTCCAAGGAGCATCTTGGCGCTTTGACTCGAACAGCTGAAAGATGGTCACAGCTTAACTGTCCTCAATCCACTGGCAGAAGTTAAACAAGTGTTTTACAGACTGAGTCCGCCAGGCTATAGATCCAAGTTTTAAGAGATTTCCTAAACTTCTGTTCAGAAGCGATTGCGCGGAGTTGCTGGGGCAATTTATTCCATGCCTTTGCACCTATTACCGCCAGGGTTTTTCCTCCCTTAGTTGCCAATCTGAATTTAGGGACAATCATCAGATTGGCTGTTGCAGATCTGAGTTCTCAAATGGGATTGTATCGCCTAAAGTTTTTATACAGGTACCATGGACCATTCTTGTGAAAGGCCCTAAAAGCAATCGTCAGGACCTTAAACAAGATGCGCTTCTGAATAGGAAGCCAGTGAAGAGCATCCAGTGCGGCAGAGGCCGAGGATTTTCTTGGCCATCTCAGAACCAGTCTTGCTGCCGCGTGGTGGACCATCTGCAGTCTGTGCAGGGCTGATTTATTTGCCCCCACATACAGACTATTGCAATAATCCAGTCTAGATGTAATCAGCGCCACTGCAACAGTACGTCTGGCTGACAAGGGCAGGAGATCAAAACATTTCCTAGGGCCCTTTATGATGATAAAACATGAGCCAGAAACTTCCCTTGCCTGCTGTTTGAACGAAAGGGTCTCATCGAATTTAATCCCTAAATTTTGTGCTGCTAGGATAGTGTTGGGCGGAGCTTCTGCTTCTTTTGGCCAGCACATCTGGGGGAAAAAAGATTATTTTTTCCAAACGGCAGAATTTCCGTTTTGGTGGAATTGCATTTAAGGTGGTTATTAGTCATCCACGCAAAGGTCGCAGTCAGACACTCTTTCAGGGTCTGTTCGGCGTTTGTCAAGTCCTCATCTAGGACTAGGACCAATTGTCTGTCATCAGCATATGCTATTGTGCTGATGTTGAAGGAGGAGAGTAGTTCGATTAAGGGGACCATATACAAGTTGAATAGAGTAGGGCTCAAACTTGAGTGGAGAAGTGTGGCTCACTGGTTAGAGCAGGCAGACCCTGAAGCAGAGGTCAGACCCGGGACCAGGGTTCAATTCCCGACGCGGCAGGGTCTTGAGCTCAAATGTCCACGGACTCGATAATTCTCGCTTCGGTGCCTGACCTAATCTTGGGTTCACACTCTGCAACTCTGGGCATTAAGCTTGCTTAATCTCCACAACGGCCCCCCGCGGCGGGATGCCTGGCTTTCACCTTGGGGATGCCTGTTAGGGGCTATCTCACAGGGAAAAGCCAGGACGGGTTCCCAAGGCAAGCGCCGAGATGCCTCCGGGTAGTCGAGCGCTATATAAGAACATACAAAAAAAAAAAAAACTTGAGCCCTGATGTACCCCTGACCGAACCTCCTTCTCTTCGGAACAGAACTGGCCCAACGTAATAACCCGCCGTCTATACGTTAGAAATTTTTTGAACCTTATTAACATGGTGCCCGCTATGCCTGCACTGGTCAGGCGATGTAATAAAATAGCATGGGACACCGTGTCAAAGGCAGCAGATAGATCCAATAGGATCAGGACAGCTCTCTTGCCCTGATCCAATGCGGTTCTTATGGTCTCTGTTGTAAACAATAGTGCAGACTCTGTAGAGTGGTGTGCTCGGAAACCAGCTTGATTTGGATGAAGAATATGTTTCTCCTCCAAATAAGCCATCAACTGCTTCTGCCATTTTACACATTAAAAGATTAGTACATATGTCATCCAAGTATGCCACTAGAAAAGGGTGCGACACCTTAGAAAAGCATTGATGGAAATTTAATGACTGTAGGGAGTAATTACAATTTTGAAATGAGTTGCAGAATTCTTTTTTGAATCGCAAAAGGTGTTTAGTACACTAAAAAATAAACACACTTTGAAGGATGCAAACTATGTGATTTTTCGAATTGTGTGATGTGTGCCTACAAAAGTGTTTCATACATGAGGCCCTGTTTCACCCAGTCCTACATTTCTCCAGCATCACATCCATTGATGAGCACACAAATCCTCCATCGAATGGTAGATCCGTACATTTCCGTATGGAGAAGATATATAAACCCAAGCATGGCCATGCATACAAACTGATGTCCTGCAGGAGCTACAAGGGCTGTCTCTTTGTCTTCTGCAACTAAAAAAGGAACTCCTCAATTGCATCTTGATCCTGTTTGTCTAAAGGGGACTCAACTGATGAGCCTTGACCCATTCCCTTCTGAAGAGCAGCAGTGACAGTTGCAGATTAAGGAGGAAGACTCGCGTAACAACAAATAGTCATATTTTTTACTTTTGGTGTTCTGAACTTTGCATCCAAGGATTTTGATGAGGAAGTATCAGAATTTGACCTGGACAACACAGACGTCTCTATGCTCTGAAGAGGTTGGTTAGAGGCATGAGATGTTAATGTCGAAACTACTATTTATGAATACAATAGGTTTCGCCTTTGTCATCTCTCTCCTCAAAACCCAGGCAGGGGCGTGGCTTGGCCGGCGTTCATGGCGGTTGTCCAGAGCTTGAGCTCCGTTCAGCCTGATAATATCCTGCATGTAAATCCTTGCCCTGGGCATCCATAAGGGCTCCCTGCCAGGGGATTGTGCTGCTGTACCTGCAGGCAGTGATCGGCGGCGGAACCAACCGGGTGGCAGCCCGGGTGGCGATGCGACGGCCTGGCAACGCGGCGGGTCCCAGAAGACCCGACGAGGCCCAAGATGCCGGGCCCTCGATTTTGGCATCGCCCGGACCGGGCGAGACTGGCGGCGGTGAGAGGGACGCGGTGCCCGGGCTCGGCCGGGGGTCTGGGAGATCTGTGACCCCCGGCGCCTCACTGCAGCTACGCAATCGCCAACGGAACCGGCGCCCTGCCTAGAGCTGAGAGAGCAGACATCGGGAGGGACTCCTCGAAGAAGCGGCGGCCGCCATTTTGGGACATTCTAAATGCCCTCTCAGCCGGGTGACAGCATCGAGCGGCGGAGGGTCCCCCGCGGGTGCGGCATGAGTTCTTGGCCTGCCCTGACCAACGGGAGCCGGGAGACAGCAGATGGGCCCCATGCGGTGGAGATCTCCATTGCTGAGTGGACGGACCTGGCCCTGCCCGTCATCGTGAGAGGAGTGTGGCACTGACCGGCGGTACCATTGTAGCAGTGGTGAGTGGGGATTGTCCAGAGGAAGTGTGTCTCAGTGGCTGGATCGGGCCCCGGTGGGGAAGATAAACGGCGCTCGGCACAGGTGTGAACTTTATGCGGGGGCCCTCGCTGTGGCGTAGTCACTGCCGATTGCTGGCCCTTCGGAGAGAGCGTGCCCCTGCCTGTGGCCCAGCCTGTCAGGGACCTTGTTGGATTGAAAGCGGGTGCCAGTGGATTCGAGTGTGGCCCACGAGGTTGGTGACCCGCCGTGGACGATTGCCTGGCATACCCTAGGCTCACGCGCCTGGCCCTAGGTAGTACTTGGAGTGGAGGGATGACGCGAGGTGAGCCGGAGGGGGCCAGGGCAAGCAGGGGCCGATGGACAAGTTTACGGAGGCGGTTGGCCCTGGGGGTTCTCAGGTGCCAGTGCCTGACAATGCGGCACTACTAGCAGCAATCACGCAGTCGAGGGACATGCTAGACGCAAAAATAGGCGCGGTTGGAGCTGAAGTTACCCTTCTCAGACAGGACCTGCGGAACGCTTTAGAGCGCATCACCGGCACGGAGGCCCGTATTTCGGAGGTCGCAGACAACGTTATTGTCTTGAAGAAAAAGGTTGCGGCCATGAAAAAGATACAGAAGGGTCTGGCCATGAGGGTGGAATATGCGGAAGGGCGCGCTCGGAGAAACAACCTCCGCATTGTTGGTTTTCCGGAGGGCTGTGAAGGAGACAGGATGGAGAGCTTCCTGGCCCGTTGGCTGGAGGGCTGGATCCCGTTGGACACACTATCTCGCTGCTTTGTGGTGGAAATGGACCATCGGGCGCTGGTACAGAAACCCCCGGTGGGGGCACGACCACGACCGATTATAGCAAAGTTCTTGAATTACTCTGATTGAGACACCATCCTGCGGCAAGCGAGACTTAAGGGCACGCTCTCTTATGATAACTCTAACATCCTCATCTTCTCAGACTACACGAGGTTGGTGCAGCAACAGCGTCAATCGTTCCTTGCGGCCAAGGCCCGACTCCGTGGACTCAAGCTTCAGTACGCCCTGCTCTATCCGGCGCGGTTGCGGGTCATCTACCAGTCCCGTACCCTGTTTTTCGACACCCCGGAGGAGGTCTTCCAGTGGACGGATGAAACGGTGAAGATACGAGTCAACACGGCCAAGGGTGGGGAATCGGACTCTTCCTCCAGTGGTATCGCCCGGGAAGGCCTCAGGAGTCGGCGTGGGCGTTGCAGAAGATCTAACTCGGGCAGGGGCTCGGGCTCAGCCACCCGGTAGGATGACCCCACATGGGGACAGCAGACTGATGCTCCTTGATTACTGTGGGAACTGTGTCATGACTCATTGTATGCGATGTGTATTGATGCTCAGGTGCACTATTGCGTTGGACTGGGACCCTGCCCCTACTAGGATGGGAGGGTGGGAGTGACAGCCTAGTTCCTTTGGGTTGGCACACGGGGATTCCTTGGAGGACGTGGTTCTGGTTCTCCCATTGGAGACCAGGCCATAGTCTGACCGCGACAGGTGCTTCCATGGTTGGGAGGTACAGTGTGCGGTGGGGTGTTGGGGGTTGGGGAGGGGGCGTTTGGGGGACGGCTTGCGCATGCTTTGTTGCTCATTAATGGCCATGCACTGCATCACACGTGCCAGGAGGACGCTTGGTCTGTCCATGCTTTATAACTCCAATGTCCGCTGTCGGGGGGGGGGGTGGGGGGGGGGGGGAATAGGCCATGGTTTGCTGCGAATCTTGAGTTGGAATGTGAGGGGCATGCTTGACAAGGTGAAGCGGGGGGCTGTCTTTCAGCTCGTAAAGAGAGTGGGGGTAGATGTACTGTTCGTGCAAGAAACCCATCTGTTAGGCACAAAGGCACAATGTCTTCAGCGCGCAAGTTTCACGCATGCGTTTCACGCGGGATTCACAAGGGGTTCCAGGGGAGTAGCGGTCCTTATTCACCGTAGAGTGCCATTCGTACACAAGCGCGTCTGGACTGATACACAGGGTAGGTACATTTTTCTGCATGGGGAGATTGGTGGTGATAGTGTGATTCTTGGTAGTGTGTACGCTCCGCCGCCGCTACGGTGGTCCCTGGTGGAGAGGCTTTTGTCTGTTTGGGGGGCCATTCCCGATACCTTGTCCGTAGTAGAGGGGGATTAGAACGACGTGATGGGTACGTACTGTGACAGATGGCGTAGTGCGGCAGCGACCCAGGTTCCTGGGGGGGAGGGTCCCGCCACTGGGGGGAGTCCCACTACCAAGTTGCAGGCGTTAGCGTCAGGGCTTGACTGGGTGGACACTTGGAGGTACAAAAACGGGGCGTGTAGGGAATACACGTACTTTGCTGCGGCACGCGATTCTTTCTCCAGACTGGACTACATCTTCCTCCCGAGGACACAGGCTCATAGGGTGCTATCGGTGGGGATTCTGCCGCGGGCGCTTTCGGATCACTCGCCAGTGACGGTCGCGCTCAACGTGGGCCCGGCCGGGCGGCTTTTCAGTGGCGACTGTAAACCTGGCACCTGACGCAGGAGGACTATAGGGTGCACATGACAATTGAAATTGACCAGTACCTGACCACTAATACGGGTTCAGTGGACTCCCCGACTGTTCTCTGGGAGGCCATGAAGCCGACGCTAAGAGGTGTGGATATCTCCTGGTGCGCAGCGGCTCGAAGGGAGAAACGGAAAGATCTGGTGCGGCGCGAGGCGGACATAGAGGCTTTGGAGCGCAGGAGTCGAGAGGATGGGGTGGCCCCACCAGGAGGCAATTGGCCCTGGCACAACAGCAATATGCCACGATTCTCATGGATGAGGCACGACAGGCATGGCTGGCCACACGTATTCGGATATATCAGTGGGGAGATAAGTCCAGTAAAATGCTGCACTGTCTGTGCCAGGGCATAATGCATGCTCAACCGTTACCCCTGATTGTTTCCCCAGGGGGGGGGCCCATCCTTGAACCTGCGGCACTAGCAGAGAGCTTTGCTGGGTATTGCGAGGGGCTGTATGCGCCCCGGGAGTGCCTGGAGGCTGACGTTGGTCAGCGCTTCATCGACGATCTCCCCCCGAGAGCTGTCTCGGATGAGGTGGGGGAACTCTTGGACCGGCCATGAAGAGCTGGGAGCAGCTCTAGGTGAGCTGAACCCGGGTAAGGCATCGGGCCCCAATGGGTTTCCATGCGAGTTTTATCGCCGCTTTATGGTCTGGCTGGGCCCCATCTCCTGCCGGTGGTTGAGGAGGCGTGCGAGAATGGTGCGCTTCCACCAGATTGGCGGCAAGCCAAAGTCGTGGTCTTTATGAAGCCTGGACGGCCCCCCGGAGAGCCACGAGTCATACCGCCCGATTTCTCTGTTGAATACAGAAGCGAAGATCCTCGCGATGGCCTTGGCCACGAGACTCACACCCTATATCACTGACCTGGCGGGATTCATGTTGCGAAGGGCTACCCGGCACAACATTAGACGGGCCCAGGTCGCGGTGTCTGCCTGAAGGTGCCTCGGGGAACCGGCGGCGCTGTTCCTGGCGGACATGGACAGGGCCTTTGACTCCTTGAGTTGGACGTATCTGTTTGCCCTGCTGCGGCGCCTCAACCTTGGCCCGCGGTTCTTGACGTACGTCCAATTGCTGTACACTGGCCTCACGGCATCAGTGCGGATTGGGGGAGTAGCCTCCCGCTCGTTTCCAGTTTCGCGGGGGACGCGACAGGGCTGCCCTCTCCCCATATTTATTCGCACTCGCCATGGAGCCTCTCGCGGCGTGGGTACGCATAGATGCTCAGCTTGAAGGTTTTCTATGGTCTACGGACCACGCAGACAAAATTGCTTTGTACGCCGATGACGTGTTGTTTTTTCTTACCGACCTGGCCCGTTCTGGGCCGCGACTCCTGCGCATATTGCAAATATTTGGCGAAACCTCCGGCTTGTACATGAATCCGGGCAAATCTACGCTGTGGTTGCTGCGTGGCGGGCGGGACGTGGGCGACTGGGCGTCGGGACTGCAGCTGGCCTCGGACGGAGTGAAGTACCTTGGTGTGTACTTAACGGAGGACGCGGCGGTGTCCCGTGATCGCAACCTTGCCCCGGTATGGGATCGCACACGTGAAGATCTTAAGACATGGACGAAGATGCCTTTGTCCATCCAGGGCAGGTCAGCCGTCTTTAAGATGGTAGCGCTGCCTCGACTGGTGTACCAGCTGCAGAACCACCCGCACGTGATCCCGCCTTGCTGGTTTTGACAACTCAGCATTGAGTAGCTTCCTGTGGGAGGGGGCGTTGCACGTGTTGCCCTGAGGACATGTTTCCTGTCCACTTACACCGGGGGGTTAGCCACGTCAGATGTACTCTCCTACTACCAAGCGGCGCATCTCTTGGTGCTGAATGACTGGTGGTATGGGGATAGGGGGTATCCGGCCTACGCTGTGGAGAGGATATTGATGGGCACAGCATCTCTGCATACTCTGCTATACTCAGCGCCACGGCGGAGATCTCTTCCTGTGGCCACACAGGTGGTCTTCCATGTATGGAGACAGACGTTGCGTAGAATGGGGTGGTGAAATGTACTCACCCAGGAGACCCCCTTGTGGAACAATGGGCGGTTGCCCCAGATGACTGCGTTGAGGGGCTTCAGGGAGTGGGACCTGATTGGCATCTCCACCCTGGGGGATGTACTGTCGGGTGCGTTCCTAAATCATTTGCGGAGATACGGGAGGAATTTGGAATGCCCCGCACCCAGTTCTTCAGGTACCTTCAGTTTCGCCATGCTCTATCGCCCTCTCTCGTGGGTTTGGAACAGATCCCGGAATTCAGCCCTGTATAGGCCAAAATATTTATGGGAGAGCTGCCGGATAAAAAATTGTTGGGCATATATAAGACGCAGGTGCGTCACTGCTCGTCGGATCTGGCCGGTCTTAGGGCTGCTTGGGAACGGGACATCGGTGAACTGGACGAGGAGGATTGGGTAGAGGCCCTGGAGAGCCCTAGAGGGGCGGCGATTTCCACATGTCTACGCTTGATTCAATTCCGGTATTTACACCGTACATACTGTACTCGACAGCGCTTATGGAAGGCGGGTATGATTGCGTCGCCCGACTGCCTTAGATGCGGCTTGGAGGGGGGTACACTGCTGCACACGGTCTGGGAATGTGCGGCGCTGCGAAGGTTTTGGGAGGGGGTGCACCGTTGCTTGGCAGAGGTATTGGTATGGGAGATCCAGAGGGACCCTAGGTTGGCGCTACTGCATATTATGGCGGGGGGCTACCGCTATAAGCGACACCTGCTGCTCCTGGGTCTTACGCTGGTGAAGCGCGACATAGCGAGGTCATGGAAGGCACCCAGGGCCCCGTCACTTGCCGCCTGGAAGAATGGCCTGGACTTTAGTATGGGCATGGAGCAGCCTGTGTTTGCTGCCAGGGGCTGTCCTCGTAAACATTACAAGATATGGAAGAGGTGGGCTGACTATCGGGGTCTGGACCAGGACCCGCCACCTGAGGAGGCCACCCTTCCAACTCCCTGATGAGCCGGACTGTGCAGTGTCACTCTTGGTGTGTGGTGCATATGGCTAGCCATCTATTCTGGACTAAAGTGCTAGTGGGCAGCGACTGCGAAAGGGGGAGGAGGGGGGTGCTGGGGGGGGTGGGTTGCAGGTCCTTATATTTCTGCTATTTCTACGTGGGGGGGGTGATATTGTTCATTTTACACACTGTTGACAATGATGCTGATACATTGATTGTGGCAGTAGACTTTGGATGGCAGGGCTCTGCATTTCTTGTGTATTTAACAATAAAATCTGTTTAAAAAAAAAAAAAAAACCCAGGCAAAGCCATTTGTCTTGGATTTTGGAGATGTTAGTTAAGTATGTAAACTAGTATACCTCTTAACATATGATCACTTATACTCGTTCTTCTCTTCTCCAAGCATGCCTGATGCTAATGTATTCTAAATGATCCTATTTCTGCTTTGGCTGCCCATAACATGGCATTGATTAGCAGTATGATGGCCCAGCATGATGCCATGTATAACCACCGTTGTGTCAGGGCATGCATTTTGCCAGGCATCACCACCACTATGCTAGTGCCTGCATGCTGCCAGGGAATACCTCAGTTGCCAGGCCCTGCAGATTGCCAGGAATTAGCACTTTTGTGTCAAGTCCAGCATCTAACGAGTGGAAGCAAACACTTGCTCCTCACACACATGCAAGATGCCCTCGCAAACATGCACTAACGCAAATACACAATTACAAACACAGGCATGCACACATGCACCTACACACACATAGACATACCTGCACACACAGACACTCTCAGACACACATGTATGTATATACTGCCTGCGGTCTCCCGCCCCTCCCTGTGTTGCCAAAGCTAAATGGCATCCCTTTAATGTTAGTGCACATGGGCAGTAGATTTTCTCATGGCCTGTGAGTTCAATTGCTGAGGACTGCTGAAAGGACTGCTTGGGGCACCAAAGTTTGTGTAGGGCCCATGAGCGCTCTGCCCAACCCCTGACACCCTCTATTATGCCTTGTTTCTTCTGAACTGTTAATGGCCTAGAACCACCTTTATTAATGTAGCTGCCCTGATGTGAGAAGGAGAAGATTGTTAGTCACGGGGAGATTAAGTGATTTGCCCGGAATCTCAGGTAGTTGATCGTCCCTGCCGTGACTCGAACCCGGTTCCCCAGCTTCAGGGTCGACCCATCTAGCCGTTAGGCCAAATCCTCTCCCTTGCACTGCATGTAGATTGGTTCCAGAGAATGCACCTAGTCAATTGTAGCGCAACCAGTGATACAGAGTATAACAGTTCTATTGAGTCCATTTAGGTCTTAAAACCTAAATACTGCTCATCAAAGTTTCTACATCTGTATCATAATCTCAAGCAAGGTGGAAAGTAGGCCCAACCATGCACAGGCACAGTCTTGTCATCAATGATGTCATTTCAGATGCAGCAGCAATGTCATAAATGATGTCATAGATCACGTCATGATCCTTAAACTTTGGATAACTTGCCTATTCTGGTAGACTATACGGCAATTACTCATTTGCCCCTGAATAACGTAATCAATTGGAACACATCCAGAATGGTGAGAACCTCTCTCGCACATGGATTCTGAAAACCCAAACATTGACTAGAGTACCAGCCTCTCAGCTTCAGTGACCTCATACTACACCCAAACCCTTCTAGATAAAAGAACACACAGAGCAGAATCGACATGCATTATAACATTTAACAACTTTAGCAATGTGTTAGCATGCTTGCTTAAGGCACTCAAAACACACAAGCACTAATGTTAAATTCATGCTTAAAACCAAACATAAAATTAGACGTTAACGCTATGATTGCTTTATCATACTAATTAAAATAATTAAATGACTGACTTAGCCTGGCTTCTCTGTTAATCCAGTGTTGTAATGAAGCTATTTCCAACCAGTAATTTAGCGACACAATAGATATTTATATGCCTAGTTGTTTATTGCTGAATTGAGGGCATTAAGCATGTCTGTTAAAGGACAGTCTTGCAAATAAGTGTATTTTACTTGCTTTCATTCTGCAGTCACTGAATAAGGAAGCAGGCAGTGCATGTGCTTCAGGTGCAATGAGCAGCCGGCATGGATCTATATTGAAGCAATTCCGATCTGGCCTTTCGATGAAGCGCTCCAATAAGGACGACTGGAAGGAAGGCTATCCCACCAGCTTGACCCACATGAAGGTAGAGTCCATCATAAATACAGACAGACCCATCAGCTTTTAACTACTGCATTTCGAAGGCAAAGCTATTCTGGGTACATTCGAAATTTAGGAGATTTCCAAAAGGACTTGATACCTCCAGAAAAGATTGGGTTTGGGTCCTATATTTCGAAAAGCACAGGATATGAACTGGAGAACTGAGAGCCGTAGAAGTTATTTACCTTCTAAAGCTAAACACCTCTAATAGATAGGAGGCTATTGCATAGCAATGGCCTTACAAACTGTCATTTGGTTGAGTGGTGGGTTGAACTTTTGGGGCCTTTCACCAAGATGTATTCTCTATTTCCCTGGTGCAAGTGAATGCGGCCTCTGCCTACCTGTGCCCTCTCAACACCTCCTCTACTGACTTAAAGGCTAGTGCCTAGGCACATCAGTGGGAATGGAGAGACAGGTGGGGTCAGCTGGGCCTGGTCAATATAAGCACGACCCTTGTGCAGGTGCACAGCAGCAAGAGCCAGTCACCACCAGCCTCTTGCTGACAGAACTGAACATGAACCCACGATTACCCTCTTAAAGGTGCAGTGTGGCACTGAATCCAGTACTGTATCCAGTACCAGATACAGAGGCAGCTTCATTACAATCCAGAAGAGATGATACCTTGCGCATCCATTAAAGACAATTTATTGTGGAGTGCGCAACACTGATTGTCTGATCATGATGTTCTTCCCACACCACCCCCCTGAGTAAGCCTTGGACAGCTCTGCCTTGCTATCCTGATGGCTAAATGCAAACCCACTTCCCAGGGCACTTGTAATGAGGGCCAAAGAGGGGGTGCATTTCAAGTACCTTCATTTAAAATATTCCTAATGAGTTCAGAGTCTCTACATGCACATTTTGTGGTGGTTTCTCTCTGAGACTGCTATGGTTCACACAAGAGGCACTCAAGAAAGAGGCGGTGAAATCCCATGATGCACTGGGCCAGGGACAGACTGATTTGCATATAGCCAGGTTCTGAGCTGGGATGGTGCAGTGAGATAAATAACGGTGATGGATCAAGCCCTGATCTTTGGATTGGGTAAGAGTGGTCTGCTTAATTCAGACACTCTGTTCATCACCACCCCCTTTTCAGAATCGTTTTTGGCCACTATAGGTGTGGCAGGGTATACTCAGACATGAGTCCCTTTCTCACTGCACCATCAGGATTCGAGCAAGCCGGGCCGAAGACGGCTGAAATGCCAGAAACCGGTCCCCGGTAGCTTGTCTCCTTTCTGGTGAAGAATTGGCTTGGTAGTTTAGTCTGCCCTGTTCCCATGATGCACGGGGCCAGGGACAGACTGATTTGCATATAGCCAGGTTCTGAGCTGGGATGGTGCAGTGAGATAAATAACGGTGATGGATCAAGCCCTGATCTTTGGACTGGGTAAGAGTGGTCTGCTTAATTCAGACACTCTGTTCATCACCACCCCCTTTTCTGAATCGTTTTTGGCCACTATAGGTGTGGCAGGGTATACTCAGACATGAGTCCCTTTCTCACTGCACCATCAGGATTCAAGCAAGCCGGGCCGAAGACGGCTGAAATGCCAGAAACCGGTCCCCGGTAGCTTGTCTCCTTTCTGGTGAAGAATTGGCTTGGTAGTTTAGTCTGCCCTGTTCCTATGATGCATTGGGCCAGGGACAGACTGATTTGCATATAGCCAGGTTCTGAGCTGGGATGGTGCAGTGAGATAAATAACGGTGATGGATCAAGCCCTGATCTTTGGACTGGGTAAGAGTGGTCTGCTTAATTCAGACACTCTGTTCATCACCACCCCCTATTCTGAATCGTTTTTGGCCACTATAGGTGTGGCAGGGTATACTCAGACATGAGTCCCTTTCTCACTTCACCATCAGGATTCAAGCAAGCCGGGCCGAAGACGGCTGAAATGCCAGAAACCGGTCCCCGGTAGCTTGTCTCCTTTCTGGTGAAGAATTGGCTTGGTAGTTTAGTCTGCCCTGTTCCCATGATGCACTGGGCCAGGGACAGACTGATTTGCATATAGCCAGGTTCTGAGCTGGGATGGTGCAGTGAGATAAATAACAGTGATGGATCAAGCCCTGATCTTTGGACTGGGTAAGAGTGGTCTGCTTAATTCAGACACTCTGTTCATCACCACCCCCCTTTTCTGAATCGTTTTTGGCCACTATAGGTGTGGCAGGGTATACTCAGACATGAGTCCCTTTCTCACTGCACCATCAGGATTCAAGCAAGCCGGGCCGAAGACGGCTGAAATGCCAGAAACCGGTCCCCGGTAGCTTGTCTCCTTTCTGGTGAAGAATTGGCTTGGTAGTTTAGTCTGCCCTGTTCCCATGATGCACTGGGCCAGGGACAGACTGATTTGCATATAGCCAGGTTCTGAGCTGGGATGGTGCAGTGAGATAAATAACGGTGATGGATCAAGCCCTGATCTTTGGACTGGGTAAGAGTGGTCTGCTTAATTCAGACACTCTGTTCATCACCACCCCCTTTTCTGAATCGTCATTTCAGATGCAGCAGCAATGTCATAAATGATGTCATAGATCACGTCATGATCCTTAAACTTTGGATAACTTGCCTATTCTGGTAGACTATACGGCAATTACTCACTTGCCCCTGAATACCGTAATCAATTGGAACACATCCAGAATGGTGAGAACCTCTCTCGCACATGGATTCTGAAACCCCAAACATTGACTAGAGTACCAGCCTCACAGCTTCAGTGACCTCATACTACACCCAAACCCTTCTAGATAAAAGAACACACAGAGCAGAATCGACATGCATTATAACATTTAACAACTTTAGCAATGTGTTAGCATGCTTGCTTAAGGCACTCAAAACACACAAGCACTAATGTTAAATTCATGCTTAAAACCAAACATAAAATTAGACGTTAACGCTATGATTGCTTTATCATACTAATTAAAATAATTAAATGACTGACTTAGCCTGGCTTCTCTGTTAATCCAGTGTTGTAATGAAGCTATTTCCAACCAGTAATTTAGCGACACAATACATATTTATATGCCTAGTTGTTTATTGCTGAATTGAGAGCATTAAGCATGTCTGTTAAAAAAGTACAGTCTTGCAAATAAGTGTATTTCACTTGCTTTCATTCTGCAGTCACTGAATAAGGAAGCAGACGGTGCATGTGCTTCAGGTGCAATGAGCAGCCGGCATGGATCTATATTGAAGCAATTCCGATCTGGCCTTTCCATGAAGCGCTCCAATAAGGACGACTGGAAGGAAGGCTATCCCACCAGCTTGACCCACATGAAGGTAGAGTCCATCATAAATACAGACAGACCCATCAGCTTTAAACTACTGCATTTCGAAGGCAAAGCTATTCTGGGTACATTCGAAATTTAGGAGATTTCCAAAAGGACTTGATACCTCCAGAAAAGATTGGGTTTGGGTCCTATATTTCGAAAAGCACAGGATATGAACTGGAGAACTGAGAGCCGTAGAAGTTATTTACCTTCTAGAGCTATACACCTCTAATAGATAGGAGGCTATTGCATAGCAATGGCCTTACAAACTGTCATTTGGTTGAGTGGTGGGTTGAGCTTTTGGGGCCTTTCACCAAGATGTATTCTCTATCTCCCTGGTGCAAGTGAATGCGGCCTCTGCCTACCTGTGCCCTCTCAACACCTCCTCTACTGACTTAAAGACTAGTGCCTAGGCACATCAGTGGGAATGGAGAGACAGGTGGGGTCAGCTGGGCCTGGTCAATATCAGCACGACCCTTGTGCAGGTGCACAGCAGCAAGAGCCAGTCACCACCAGCCTCTTGCTGAAAGAACTGAACATGAACCCACGATTACCCTCTTAAAGGTACAGTGTGGCACTGAATCCATTACTGTATCCAGTACCAGATACAGAGGCAGCTTCATTACAATCCAGAAGAGTTCATACCTTGTGCATCCATTAAAGATAATTTATTGTGCAGTGCGCAACACTGATTGTCTGATCATGATGTTCTTCCCACACCACCCCCCTGAGTAAGCCTTGGACAGCTCTGCCTTGCTATCCTGATGGCTAAATGCAAACCCACTTCCCAGGGCACTTGTAATGAGGGCCAAAGAGGGGGTGCATTTCAAGTACCTTCATTTAAAATATTCCTAATGAGTTCAGAGTCTCTACATGCACATTTTGTGGTGGTTTCTCTCTGAGACTGCTATGGTTCACACAAGAGGCACTCAAGAAAGAGGCGGTGAATCTGCCAGAAACCGGTCCCCGGTAGCTTGTCTCCTTTGTGGTGAAGAATTGGCTTGGTAGTTTAGTCTGCCCTGTTCCCATGATGCACTGGGCACGGACAGACTGATTTGCATATAGACAGGTTCTGAGCTGGGATGGTGCAGTGAGATAAATAACGGTGATGGATCAAGCCCTGATCTTTGGACTGGGTAAGAGTGGTCTGCTTAATTCAGACACTCTGTTCATCACCACCCCCTTTTCTGAATCGTTTTTGGCCACTATAGGTGTGGGAGGGTATACTCAGACATGAGTCCCTTTCTCACTGCACCATCAGGATTCAAGCAAGCCGGGCCGAAGACGGCTGAAATGCCAGAAACCGGTCCCCGGTAGCGTGTCTCCTTTCTGGTGAAGAATTGGCTTGGTAGTTTAGTCTGCCCTGTTCCCATGATGCACTGGGCCAGGGACAGACTGATTTGCATATAGCCAGGTTCTGAGCTGGGATGGTGCAGTGAGATAAATAACGGTGATGGATCAAGCCCTGATCTTTGGACTGGGTAAGAGTGGTCTGCTTAATTCAGACACTCTGTTCATCACCACCCCCTTTTCTGAATCGTTTTTGGCCACTATAGGTGTGGGAGGGTATACTCAGACATGAGTCCCTTTCTCACTGCACCATCAGGATTCAAGCAAGCCGGGCCGAAGACGGCTGAAATGCCAGAAACCGGTCCCCGGTAGCTTGTCTCCTTTCTGGTGAAGAATTGGCTTGGTAGTTTAGTCTGCCCTGTTCCCATGATGCACTGGGCCAGGGACAGACTGATTTGCATATAGCCAGGTTCTGAGCTGGGATGGTGCAGTGAGATAAATAACGGTGATGGATCAAGCCCTGATCTTTGGACTGGGTAAGAGTGGTCTGCTTAATTCAGACACTCTGTTCATCACCACCCCCTTTTCTGAATCGTTTTTGGCCACTATAGGTGTGGCAGGGTATACTCAGACATGAGTCCCTTTCTCACTGCACCATCAGGATTCAAGCAAGCCGGGCCGAAGACGGCTGAAATGCCAGAAACCGGTCCCCGGTAGCTTGTCTCCTTTCTGGTGAAGAATTGGCTTGGTAGTTTAGTCTGCCCTGTTCCTATGATGCATTGGGCCAGGGACAGACTGATTTGCATATAGCCAGGTTCTGAGCTGGGATGGTGCAGTGAGATAAATAACGGTGATGGATCAAGCCCTGATCTTTGGACTGGGTAAGAGTGGTCTGCTTAATTCAGACACTCTGTTCATCACCACCCCCTATTCTGAATCGTTTTTGGCCACTATAGGTGTGGCAGGGTATACTCAGACATGAGTCCCTTTCTCACTTCACCATCAGGATTCAAGCAAGCCGGGCCGAAGACGGCTGAAATGCCAGAAACCGGTCCCCGGTAGCTTGTCTCCTTTCTGGTGAAGAATTGGCTTGGTAGTTTAGTCTGCCCTGTTCCCATGATGCACTGGGCCAGGGACAGACTGATTTGCATATAGCCAGGTTCTGAGCTGGGATGGTGCAGTGAGATAAATAACGGTGATGGATCAAGCCCTGATCTTTGCACTGGGTAAGAGTGGTCTGCTTAATTCAGACACTCTGTTCATCACCACCCCCCTTTTCTGAATCGTTTTTGGCCACTATAGGTGTGGCAGGGTATACTCAGACATGAGTCCCTTTCTCACTGCACCATCAGGATTCAAGCAAGCCGGGCCGAAGACGGCTGAAATGCCAGAAACCGGTCCCCGGTAGCTTGTCTCCTTTCTGGTGAAGAATTGGCTTGGTAGTTTAGTCTGCCCTGTTCCCATGATGCACTGGGCCAGGGACAGACTGATTTGCATATAGCCAGGTTCTGAGCTGGGATGGTGCAGTGAGATAAATAACGGTGATGGATCAAGCCCTGATCTTTGGACTGGGTAAGAGTGGTCTGCTTAATTCAGACACTCTGTTCATCACCACCCCCTTTTCTGAATCGTCATTTCAGATGCAGCAGCAATGTCATAAATGATGTCATAGATCACGTCATGATCCTTAAACTTTGGATAACTTGCCTATTCTGGTAGACTATACGGCAATTACTCACTTGCCCCTGAATACCGTAATCAATTGGAACACATCCAGAATGGTGAGAACCTCTCTCGCACATGGATTCTGAAACCCCAAACATTGACTAGAGTACCAGCCTCTCAGCTTCAGTGACCTCATACTACACCCAAACCCTTCTAGATAAAAGAACACACAGAGCAGAATCGACATGCATTATAACATTTAACAACTTTAGCAATGTGTTAGCATGCTTGCTTAAGGCACTCAAAACACACAAGCACTAATGTTAAATTCATGCTTAAAACCAAACATAAAATTAGACGTTAACGCTATGATTGCTTTATCATACTAATTAAAATAATTAAATGACTGACTTAGCCTGGCTTCTCTGTTAATCCAGTGTTGTAATGAAGCTATTTCCAACCAGTAATTTAGCGACACAATACATATTTATATGCCTAGTTGTTTATTGCTGAATTGAGAGCATTAAGCATGTCTGTTAAAAAAGTACAGTCTTGCAAATAAGTGTATTTCACTTGCTTTCATTCTGCAGTCACTGAATAAGGAAGCAGACGGTGCATGTGCTTCAGGTGCAATGAGCAGCCGGCATGGATCTATATTGAAGCAATTCCGATCTGGCCTTTCCATGAAGCGCTCCAATAAGGACGACTGGAAGGAAGGCTATCCCACCAGCTTGACCCACATGAAGGTAGAGTCCATCATAAATACAGACAGACCCATCAGCTTTAAACTACTGCATTTCGAAGGCAAAGCTATTCTGGGTACATTCGAAATTTAGGAGATTTCCAAAAGGACTTGATACCTCCAGAAAAGATTGGGTTTGGGTCCTATATTTCGAAAAGCACAGGATATGAACTGGAGAACTGAGAGCCGTAGAAGTTATTTACCTTCTAGAGCTATACACCTCTAATAGATAGGAGGCTATTGCATAGCAATGGCCTTACAAACTGTCATTTGGTTGAGTGGTGGGTTGAGCTTTTGGGGCCTTTCACCAAGATGTATTCTCTATCTCCCTGGTGCAAGTGAATGCGGCCTCTGCCTACCTGTGCCCTCTCAACACCTCCTCTACTGACTTAAAGACTAGTGCCTAGGCACATCAGTGGGAATGGAGAGACAGGTGGGGTCAGCTGGGCCTGGTCAATATCAGCACGACCCTTGTGCAGGTGCACAGCAGCAAGAGCCAGTCACCACCAGCCTCTTGCTGAAAGAACTGAACATGAACCCACGATTACCCTCTTAAAGGTACAGTGTGGCACTGAATCCATTACTGTATCCAGTACCAGATACAGAGGCAGCTTCATTACAATCCAGAAGAGTTCATACCTTGTGCATCCATTAAAGATAATTTATTGTGCAGTGCGCAACACTGATTGTCTGATCATGATGTTCTTCCCACACCACCCCCCTGAGTAAGCCTTGGACAGCTCTGCCTTGCTATCCTGATGGCTAAATGCAAACCCCCTTCCCAGGGCACTTGTAATGAGGGCCAAAGAGGGGGTGCATTTCAAGTACCTTCATTTAAAATATTCCTAATGAGTTCAGAGTGTCTACATGCACATTTTGTGGTGGTTTCTCTCTGAGACTGCTATGGTTCACACAAGAGGCACTCAAGAAAGAGGCGGTGAATCTGCCAGAAACCGGTCCCCGGTAGCTTGTCTCCTTTCTGGTGAAGAATTGGCTTGGTAGTTTAGTCTGCCCTGTTCCCATGATGCACTGGGCACGGACAGACTGATTTGCATATAGACAGGTTCTGAGCTGGGATGGTGCAGTGAGATAAATAACGGTGATGGATCAAGCCCTGATCTTTGGACTGGGTAAGAGTGGTCTGCTTAAATCAGACACTCTGTTCATCACCACCCCCTTTTCTGAATCGTTTTTGGCCACTATAGGTGTGGGAGGGTATACTCAGACATGAGTCCCTTTCTCACTGCACCATCAGGATTCAAGCAAGCCGGGCCGAAGACGGCTGAAATGCCAGAAACCGGTCCCCGGTAGCGTGTCTCCTTTCTGGTGAAGAATTGGCTTGGTAGTTTAGTCTGCCCTGTTCCCATGATGCACTGGGCCAGGGACAGACTGATTTGCATATAGCCAGGTTCTGAGCTGGGATGGTGCAGTGAGATAAATAACGGTGATGGATCAAGCCCTGATCTTTGGACTGGGTAAGAGTGGTCTGCTTAATTCAGACACTCTGTTCATCACCACCCCCTTTTCTGAATCGTTTTTGGCCACTATAGGTGTGGCAGGGTATACTCAGACATGAGTCCCTTTCTCACTGCACCATCAGGATTCAAGCAAGCCGGGCCGAAGACGGCTGAAATGCCAGAAACCGGTCCCCGGTAGCTTGTCTCCTTTCTGGTGAAGAATTGGCTTGGTAGTTTAGTCTGCCCTGTTCCCATGATGCACTGGGCCAGGGACAGACTGATTTGCATATAGCCAGGTTCTGAGCTGGGATGGTGCAGTGAGATAAATAACGGTGATGGATCAAGCCCTGATCTTTGGACTGGGTAAGAGTGGTCTGCTTAATTCAGACACTCTGTTCATCACCACCCCCTTTTCTGAATCGTTTTTGGCCACTATAGGTGTGGCAGGGTATACTCAGACATGAGTCCCTTTCTCACTGCACCATCAGGATTCAAGCAAGCCGGGCCGAAGACGGCTGAAATGCCAGAAACCGGTCCCCGGTAGCTTGTCTCCTTTCTGGTGAAGAATTGGCTTGGTAGTTTAGTCTGCCCTGTTCCTATGATGCATTGGGCCAGGGACAGACTGATTTGCATATAGCCAGGTTCTGAGCTGGGATGGTGCAGTGAGATAAATAACGGTGATGGATCAAGCCCTGATCTTTGGACTGGGTAAGAGTGGTCTGCTTAATTCAGACACTCTGTTCATCACCACCCCCTATTCTGAATCGTTTTTGGCCACTATAGGTGTGGCAGGGTATACTCAGACATGAGTCCCTTTCTCACTTCACCATCAGGATTCAAGCAAGCCGGGCCGAAGACGGCTGAAATGCCAGAAACCGGTCCCCGGTAGCTTGTCTCCTTTCTGGTGAAGAATTGGCTTGGTTGTTTAGTCTGCCCTGTTCCCATGATGCACTGGGCCAGGGACAGACTGATTTGCATATAGCCAGGTTCTGAGCTGGGATGGTGCAGTGAGATAAATAACGGTGATGGATCAAGCCCTGATCTTTGGACTGGGTAAGAGTGGTCTGCTTAATTCAGACACTCTGTTCATCACCACCCCCCTTTTCTGAATCGTTTTTGGCCACTATAGGTGTGGCAGGGTATACTCAGACATGAGTCCCTTTCTCACTGCACCATCAGGATTCAAGCAAGCCGGGCCGAAGACGGCTGAAATGCCAGAAACCGGTCCCCGGTAGCTTGTCTCCTTTCTGGTGAAGAATTGGCTTGGTAGTTTAGTCTGCCCTGTTCCCATGATGCACTGGGCCAGGGACAGACTGATTTGCATATAGCCAGGTTCTGAGCTGGGATGGTGCAGTGAGATAAATAACGGTGATGGATCAAGCCCTGATCTTTGGACTGGGTAAGAGTGGTCTGCTTAATTCAGACACTCTGTTCATCACCACCCCCTTTTCTGAATCGTCATTTCAGATGCAGCAGCAATGTCATAAATGATGTCATAGATCACGTCATGATCCTTAAACTTTGGATAACTTGCCTATTCTGGTAGACTATACGGCAATTACTCACTTGCCCCTGAATACCGTAATCAATTGGAACACATCCAGAATGGTGAGAACCTCTCTCGCACATGGATTCTGAAAACCCAAACATTGACTAGAGTACCAGCCTCTCAGCTTCAGTGACCTCATACTACACCCAAACCCTTCTAGATAAAAGAACACACAGAGCAGAATCGACATGCATTATAACATTTAACAACTTTAGCAATGTGTTAGCATGCTTGCTTAAGGCACTCAAAACACACAAGCACTAATGTTAAATTCATGCTTAAAACCAAACATAAAATTAGACGTTAACGCTATGATTGCTTTATCATACTAATTAAAATAATTAAATGACTGACTTAGCCTGGCTTCTCTGTTAATCCAGTGTTGTAATGAAGCTATTTCCAACCAGTAATTTAGCGACACAATACATATTTATATGCCTAGTTGTTTATTGCTGAATTGAGAGCATTAAGCATGTCTGTTAAAAAAGTACAGTCTTGCAAATAAGTGTATTTCACTTGCTTTCATTCTGCAGTCACTGAATAAGGAAGCAGACGGTGCATGTGCTTCAGGTGCAATGAGCAGCCGGCATGGATCTATATTGAAGCAATTCCGATCTGGCCTTTCCATGAAGCGCTCCAATAAGGACGACTGGAAGGAAGGCTATCCCACCAGCTTGACCCACATGAAGGTAGAGTCCATCATAAATACAGACAGACCCATCAGCTTTAAACTACTGCATTTCGAAGGCAAAGCTATTCTGGGTACATTCGAAATTTAGGAGATTTCCAAAAGGACTTGATACCTCCAGAAAAGATTGGGTTTGGGTCCTATATTTCGAAAAGCACAGGATATGAACTGGAGAACTGAGAGCCGTAGAAGTTATTTACCTTCTAGAGCTATACACCTCTAATAGATAGGAGGCTATTGCATAGCAATGGCCTTACAAACTGTCATTTGGTTGAGTGGTGGGTTGAGCTTTTGGGGCCTTTCACCAAGATGTATTCTCTATATCCCTGGTGCAAGTGAATGCGGCCTCTGCCTACCTGTGCCCTCTCAACACCTCCTCTACTGACTTAAAGACTAGTGCCTAGGCACATCAGTGGGAATGGAGAGACAGGTGGGGTCAGCTGGGCCTGGTCAATATCAGCACGACCCTTGTGCAGGTGCACAGCAGCAAGAGCCAGTCACCACCAGCCTCTTGCTGAAAGAACTGAACATGAACCCACAATTAACGTCTTAAAGGTACAGCGTGGCACTGAATCCATTACTGTATCCAGTACCAGATACAGAGGCAGCTTCATTACAATCCAGAAGAGTTCATACCTTGTGCATCCATTAAAGATCATTTATTGTGCAGTGCGCAACACTGATTGTCTGATCATGATGTTCTTCCCACACCACCCCCCTGAGTAAGCCTTGGACAGCTCTGCCTTGCTATCCTGATGGCTAAATGCAAACCCACTTCCCAGGGCACTTGTAATGAGGGCCAAAGAGGGGGTGCATTTCAAGTACCTTCATTTAAAATATTCCTAATGAGTTCAGAGTCTCTACATGCACATTTTGTGGTGGTTTCTCTCTGAGACTGCTATGGTTCACACAAGAGGCACTCAAGAAAGAGGCGGTGAATCTGCCAGAAACCGGTCCCCAGTAGCTTGTCTCCTTTCTGGTGAAGAATTGGCTTGGTAGTTTAGTCTGCCCTGTTCCCATGATGCACTGGGCACGGACAGACTGATTTGCATATAGACAGGTTCTGAGCTGGGATGGTGCAGTGAGATAAATAACGGTGATGGATCAAGCCCTGATCTTTGGACTGGGTAAGAGTGGTCTGCTTAATTCAGACACTCTGTTCATCACCACCCCCTTTTCTGAATCGTTTTTGGCCACTATAGGTGTGGGAGGGTATACTCAGACATGAGTCCCTTTCTCACTGCACCATCAGGATTCAAGCAAGCCGGGCCGAAGACGGCTAAAATGCCAGAAACCGGTCCCCGGTAGCGTGTCTCCTTTCTGGTGAAGAATTCGCTTGGTAGTTTAGTCTGCCCTGTTCCCATGATGCACTGGGCCAGGGACAGACTGATTTGCATATAGCCAGGTTCTGAGCTGGGATGGTGCAGTGAGATAAATAACGGTGATGGATCAAGCCCTGATCTTTGGACTGGGTAAGAGTGGTCTGCTTAATTCAGACACTCTGTTCATCACCACCCCCTTTTCTGAATCGTTTTTGGCCACTATAGGTGTGGCAGGGTATACTCAGACATGAGTCCCTTTCTCACTGCACCATCAGGATTCAAGCAAGCCGGGCCGAAGACGGCTGAAATGCCAGAAACCGGTCCCCGGTAGCTTGTCTCCTTTCTGGTGAAGAATTGGCTTGGTAGTTTAGTCTGCCCTGTTCCCATGATGCACTGGGCCAGGGACAGACTGATTTGCATATAGCCAGGTTCTGAGCTGGGATGGTGCAGTGAGATAAATAACGGTGATGGATCAAGCCCTGATCTTTGGACTGGGTAAGAGTGGTCTGCTTAATTCAGACACTCTGTTCATCACCACCCCCTTTTCTGAATCGTTTTTGGCCACTATAGGTGTGGCAGGGTATACTCAGACATGAGTCCCTTTCTCACTGCACCATCAGGATTCAAGCAAGCCGGGCCGAAGACGGCTGAAATGCCAGAAACCGGTCCCCGGTAGCTTGTCTCCTTTCTGGTGAAGAATTGGCTTGGTAGTTTAGTCTGCCCTGTTCCCATGATGCAAGGGGCCAGGGACAGACTGATTCGCATATAGCCAGGTTCTGAGCTGGGATGGTGCAGTGAGATAAATAATGGTGATGGATCAAGCCCTGATCTTTGGACTGGGTAAGAGTGGTCTGCTTAATTCAGACACTCTGTTCATCACCACCCCCTTTTCTGAATCGTCATTTCAGATGCAGCAGCAATGTCATAAATGATGTCATAGATCACGTCATGATCCTTAAACTTTGGATAACTTGCCTATTCTGGTAGACTATACGGCAATTACTTATTTGCCCCTGAATACCGTAATCAATTGGAACACATCCAGAATGGTGAGAACCTCTCTCGCACATGGATTCTGAAAACCTAAACATTGACTAGAGTACCAGCCTCTCAGCTTCAGTGACCTCATACTACACCCAAACCCTTCTAGATAAAAGAACACACAGAGCAGAATCGACATGCATTATAACATTTAACAACTTTAGCAATGTGTTAGCATGCTTGCTTAAGGCACTCAAAACACACAAGCACTAATGTTAAATTCATGCTTAAAACCAAACATAAAATTAGACGTTAACGCTATGATTGCTTTATCATACTAATTAAAATAATTAAATGACTGACTTAGCCTGGCTTCTCTGTTAATCCAGTGTTGTAATGAAGCTATTTCCAACCAGTAATTTAGCGACACAATAGATATTTATATGCCTAGTTGTTTATTGCTGAATTGAGAGCATTAAGCATGTCTGTTAAAAAAAGTACAGTCTTGCAAATAAGTGTATTTCACTTGCTTTCATTCTGCAGTCACTGAATAAGGAAGCAGACGGTGCATGTGCTTCAGGTGCAATGAGCAGCCGGCATGGATCTATATTGAAGCAATTCCGATCTGGCCTTTCCATGAAGCGCTCCAATAAGGACGACTGGAAGGAAGGCTATCCCACCAGCTTGACTCACATGAAGGTAGAGTCCATCATAAATACAGACAGACCCATCAGCTTTTAACTACTGCATTTCGAAGGCAAAGCTATTCTGGGTACATTCAAAATTTAGGAGATTTCCAAAAGGACTTGATACCTCCAGAAAAGATTGGGTTTGGGTCTTATATTTCGAAAAGCACAGGATATGAACTGGAGAACTGAGAGCCGTAGAAGTTCTTTACCTTCTAGAGCTATACACCTCTAACAGATAGGAGGTTATTGCATAGCAATGGCCTTACAAACTGTCATTTGGTTGAGTGGTGGGTTGAGCTTTTGGGGCCTTTCATCAAGATGTATTCTCTATCCCCCTGGTGCAAGTGAATGCGGCCTCTGCCTATCTGTGCCCTCTCAACACCTCCTCTGCTGACTTAAAGGCTAGTGCCTAGGCACATCAGTGGGAATGGAGAGACAGGTGGGGTCAGCTGGGCCTGGTCAATATCAGCACGACCCTTGTGCAGGTGCACAGCAGCAAGAGCCGGTCACCACCAGCCTCTTGCTGACAGAACTGAACATGAACCCACGATTACCCTCTTAAAGGTGCAGTGTGGCACTGAATCCATTACTGTATCCAGTACCAGATACAGAGGCAGCTTCATTACAATCCAGAAGAGTTCATACCTTGTGCATCCATTAAAGACAATTTATTGTGGAGTGTGCAACACTGATTGTCTGATCATAATGTTCTTCCCACACCACCTCCCTGAGGAAGCCTTGGACTGCTCTGCCTTGCTATCCTGATGGCTAAATGCAAACCCACTTCCCAGGGCACTTGCAATGAGGGCCAAAGAAGGGGTGCATTTCAAGTACCTTCATTTAAAATATTCCTAATGAGTTCAGAGTCTCTACATGCACATGTTGTGGTGGTTTCTCTCTGAGACTGCTATGGTTCACACAAGAGGCACTCAAGAAAGAGGCGGTGAATATTCCACCCTAAACTGGGTGGCAGTGCACCATTATTGCCAGTGGTTTGGAGTTATTACATTGCTGTTCTCACTGGTAAGGCCGGTGGCAGTTCATCCTAGGGAGCCCTGCCTTCAGCCACTACCCAAGCAGAGCAGCAGAATGACGAGGGCAGCAGACAGACATCCACTATCCTCTAAATCAGACCCTTTGGGAGATGTTTGTTGGCTCAATGACACATTTAAATATTTGGCAAACCGCACGTTGACACCATAACCAGCAAAGGTTGAATACTTTTAATAGGAGGCGCCATAGTCCGATGAAAGCAGTGCCAACTATCCAGCACTTCAAATGATACCAACCCAAACATCACTGTCTCACTTCTATCCAATCTGTAGCCCCTCAAAGAACAAAAGAACCAGAAGGACAACTGGAAGGAAATGACCATAAACAGAGATTCCTCTAAAGACAAGAAAGAATCAGGCGATGTGGATACACAATCTTCCACTCCCAGCAGCCTGTTCCCTAAACACATCAAGGTAAGGGTGGAGCAAATGTACAAAAGAACTTTTTCTTTCAAAGCTTTATTTATTCAGTATGACTTGAAAGCAACAAATTACATTGTGATGAGAGCATGAAGCAAATATAGGACATCGTTCTTTCAAATACATATAACCAGTGTTCATTTTCTATTTATGTGATGCCCTTCCATCTCCCTCTCTGTCTCCGAGTCATGACCCTTTTACCAAAGCAACCCTAAACAAAAAGAAAGAAAACCACCCTAACGTTGTTGTAAACAACACCTCTCCCACTACCCCCACCCCTCCATCCCTGGTGGTGGTGAATAATTTTTCTGAGTGGCAAAGAGTAGTCGGTCTTGCATCAGAACCGAGGTTCATGCCCTAAGATAGTCTTGCAGGGCCAAGAGGGATTAGACGTATTTCTGAAAGTGTTCGGCCAAGGGCGAGAAACCATCCTAAAGCTGGAAAATGTGAAGTGCTCTTATCGAAGGTGGGCATACCGCTGATGGGAGGCCACTCGAGAGAAAGGAAACCAGCAGGCCCCACCGATACTCAAACCGTTTATAATCATCTATGAAGATATCTGCTAATCTTTCCATCGTGAGTAGTCTCCAGAGCCGTGAGTGCCATAATGACACAGCCGGAGTCTCTCTCTTTTTCCAAGCTGCAGCCATTGTTGTTTTGGCTACTCCTAGACATGCCCTTAAAATCAAGCTATCTGCTTTTGTCTGATGCTTTAACCCCGGATCTCTGATGCCTAGAAGAACTTTCTCGATAGAGGTCAGTATGCGGCAACCTAGCATTCCTTTAATATGAGTTAGAATCTCCTCCTAAAAAGGGCGATAGTCGGGGAGTCCGACCACATATGGGGAATATCCCAAGAAGGCTGCATCCATACCAGCAGAGGTCAGAAGAGCTAGGAAAGATCCTTTTAAGTTTGGTGGGGTAGAGGTACCAATACAAAATAACGTTTACAGTGTTAAATCTTTTCAAGTTCAAGCAGAAAATGATTGCACAAGATTTAAAAGCTAATGTTTCCATTGCCATTCATGGAGTACATAAAGCCTTCTGTAGGGCAAAGGCACTTTGTCAGACTCAAGAGGCTGGTGGAATTGCTCTGACTTAGTTAAAGCAGCGGGCAGCTTTAGACGAGGTCAGCTTAGAGCTGGCTCAGGATCAGACAGTCCTATAGGTTGGCTGTCATCTATGGAGCCGGCATCGGCGGATCGTGTTCTTGCGTGGGTTGTGGCATCGGCGAGGGATCCGGTACTAAAACTGGTTCGGGAACCAAAAATGCAACCAGAGTGCCCAGCTGGTGCCAATGCAAACCCACCAGCAGAAGCCCAGTTGGTATGCCTCCCAGCTCCTTAGTGCCAGAAAGGTGCTTTAGAGGGAGCTGGTAACAGGCTAATAAGCAGCAGCATGGTCTCATGGAATTTCTCACTCTGCTACATCATCGCCAATGGCTCTAGAAATTCAGGTTGCCATGGGACAAGGGGCGAACCGGTTCTGAAGTGGAACGACTTCAGGAGCATGACCTGAAAACACAATGACACCGTAGCGCCTTCTCTGGGGATAGAGAGTGGTGACAAGTGGCCGTGCCCCTCCCGCAATTGTTGTGCTTTCAGAACATGATGAGGATCTGCAGCGGGTACACCCTCAGGAGCTAGACAGGGACCTGCCTTTGGACCTCAACTAATCACAACCTGGGGTCTTGCGATGTTTCCCCACAAAGAGCTTTGCTTCCTGGTCCTGGGTGGCCTTGGTTTGCATCAAGGTGCAATCCCAGGCATGACAGACAAATCAAGTGAAGGTGTGTCACAGTCATCTGTTTGTGATGTTCCCACGGGGTGTGGGCCCTGTAGATTTGAGTGGTGACATTTCCCCTTTGAAACTGTAGAACTTTAATCTAAAGAGTGACCTCAAGAGAGACAAGCAGTATCTCTGGATCAATGTCTTTTGGCACAGAAAAAGTAACTGCGAACGTGTATGAGTGGCACCTTTATAGGCCAGTGCAGCTCATGTCTGACGAGGACAATATGGCCTCTGAGCTGCTGGTACCACCTGTTGGCACGCATGGGTACATCTAAAGATTTTCCAGATCCAGTCTGAGGTCTGGAAGAATAATCAAAAGGTGATAATTTGGTATTCAGATGTCACTATCAGAGTGAGACTTTGTTGGTGCCAGCTTTGCCTAAGTGATAATGAGCATTCACTAATTACTGTTGGAATCCTCTGAATAGAGTCTACAGTAAATAGCAGACGTCATGGACATATGGACCTACTGGGATGCATATAATAAAGAGCATAACGCAGAGCCATGAAGTATGCCACACAAAGAAGGCGTAGCTCTTGGCCCCATCTCCTTTCACTAATCTTCTCCCCTCTACCATATACTTAATTGTGCTTCTCTGTATACTTTGTGGGTATTGAGCCTTGCATAAGGGATTTTAAGGGATAAATAAGTTACGGATTCACTTTCTGTGACCTCAAGTGATGCATTGTGATAGTGTCTTTTATTGTTTCAAGAAAAGACCCCCAACTACCTTTCTTTCCTCAAAACTGGGCTGAATTCATAGTCATTACTTGACACAGATGGTGGTTTCAAATTAAAATTAAGATAAAATGCTTGGTATGACAGAGATATTTTTTTCTTGTGCTGTGTCCCCATGTGCAGACATTTGAGTGACCATCCCTGCAGAGACTTTGAGCCTGATTAAGAGTACGGCAGATGTACAAGGACTTCATTGTGATAAGCGAAAGATCAAAATATAACTACTGAGGTGCTTCTCTGGAAGACAAGCCTAACCATCCATTGAAACTGTAGCTTTTCAACGTCTGCATTGAGGATGGTAACTGATTCCTTTGGCGATTGAGGCCCAATGCGATGAGTTTCCAGTGCTTTGTTCAGCTGAGAATTCAGTGGCTTCCAATATTCCGGGTCATCCCTCATCTCATTGAGATGTAGGACACAAGACCAGTCTTCTTTGACAATAGGATGTGTGGCAGGATGATGGCTCTAGTGTCTTGGAAAAAGACAGCCTAAATTGAGGTCTGCACCACATAGATGTCATTTCTGTATTCTTTCCTGCACCCAGAATGTCTGGTTATTCACCCAGCACTGTCTGCAGATGCAGGTGCAGCCTACTTTAAGGGTGTCATGTGAGCCCTTCGATATTTCTTTGGTCTTAGGTTCTTCAGCAGATCATGAGAGGATTTCTGGGCGACAGGAGCCCCTAGGAGTTCAGGCACATGCTGAGACATTCCAAGCATGAGATTGCATGGGGTTTTATTCTGGAGCACGCTTCTGATAGATACATCTGCCGTGTGGATTCCTCACCTTGTGAATATCCCCCTTGCGTCAGCAACGTTCGGAAATTTTCTTCGTAGTCCGCCGACGTGGGCGACGTCACAGGAGCACGGCATCGCGCGCGACTCCGTCTGACGTCACCGACCCCATATCAGGCCCACGCCGGCGTGATGACGTCAGTTCCCTTTTTTCCGCGTCTCCGACGCTAACGGTTTTCGGGATCTTCAGCGATACCTAGTATCTTTCTGTTTGATAATTGTCACTGTTTCTCTCTTACGACTTGGTTTTTCTCCGGAGATGTCGTCAAGGAAAACAGGCTTTAAGCCATGTAGGTCTTGTGCCCGCATGATGTCCATCACTGACCCACATAAGGATTGTTTGTGGTGTCTTGGTTCGAGTCAAGACGTCAAGAACTGCGATTCCTGTTTTAAGATGAATCCAAAGGCACTTCGAGAGCGTGAAGCAAAATTGCTTTTGGCGAAAGTGAAACAGGACTCTGGACGGCATTCGAGATCGACGTCACGAAGATCGAAGTCGAAGCAAAGGTCTCGGTCGAAGTCGGGATCGGCGTCGAGATCCAGAGCGGGTTCGAGGTCTGGAGAGGAGTCGAGGTCTAAAGCGAAGTCGAAGTCCAGAGAAAGATCTAGGTCTAGATCTAAGTCGGCTTCCGGACATGCTTCGAGCTCCTCGAGGAGAAAGCATAGGAGGAGAAAGCACAGTTCGAAACATCATTCGGAGAAGGAATCCTCTGACTCGAAGAGAAGGTCTCACAAACATCGTAAAGACTTTGTCTCTCCTTCGCCTGCTTTGTCAAGAGAAGGTTCTCCGGCGCCGGAGCCGGAGCCGGACCCTGAGCCGGTTTCCTCGGAGCATGAAGAAGAGGAAGAGGTGACTCCTCAAGAACCGGCTTCATCGGAGACTCCTGTGAACACAGAAGGTCAGGGTGAGGATGTGTCGGGACGGCCTCCATTGCAACATCCGGTAGGTCCGTACCCTTCCTTTCCTGGACAGGATCCCTCGCATTTTCTCAATGCGATGTTTGGAGTTTATTCCAGGGCAATGTACCCCACTGGAGCGCCTGGTGGCTCCATGGGTCCATTATCGTACAATCTGGGCATTCCTCAGTCGTACGTCCCTGCTCCATTTATGCCTTTCTTGCCGGCGCCTCTTTCACCATGGCTCGGTACGGCTTCACCGAGGTCTTCTACTCCGCATGCGGCTTCGCCGACTCCGGATCGACCTCGCGGTCGAGATCGAGGTACCACGCCTGTTCATGACTCTCGTCCTCCTGCTCCGGCTCCTCGATCGACGTCGGAACCGGCTCCGTCGGAGTCGTTACCGGATCCGTTGACTTCGATTCGTTTGGAGTGGTCGAGGCGAAGAGCTCAGCGTCTTCTCGAACAAAAGGATGATGAAAGTTCTGATGTGGAAGAAGGCGAGCTTCCTGATCATGATGATGATTTCGATGAGCTTCGGGATGCTAGTGGTCTGGAACTCTCTCCCGAGTGGGGTCTGCCTTCGACTTCTGATGCACCATCAAGGGACGTGGCACCCTATCACGTGGTTATTAGGAAGGCTGCTGATCTTCTTAGCTTAAAGCTGCCCACAGTGGAGTACAAGCCCAACATCCTCACAGAAGTCTTGCATTCTCCTTCTTCGATTGTGGAGCCTACACTGCCATTTACTGATGCCTTGACGGATCCAATTAAGGAGATTTGGAAGAGGCCGTTGTCTGCTCCTGCAGTTTCAAGGGTTATTGCAAGGCGCTATAGGGTGGCTCCTGATGACCCTGCATTTCTTTCTACGCATCCATCTCCGGAAAGTCTTGTGGTTCAGGCGGCTTGCTCTAATAGGGCTGCAGGCTCTTTCCCTCAAGTGCCAGCTGACAAAGAGTCTAAGAAATTAGATCAGTCTGCGAAGAAGACTTTCTCTTCTGGGAGCATGGCTCTTAAGTCATCAAATGCTACTTGCCTTTTAGGTAGATATGTGCACGCGCTGATGGACTCAGTGAAGCAATTGTCATCAAAACTTCCTGAGGAGGATAAGAAAAACTTTAATGAGGTGATCTCTGACACTCAGGCTGCGGCCCGCATGGTCATTCAAAGCGGCATGGACACTGTGGATTCTGTTGCTAGAATTATGGGCTCATCCATTGCGACCAGGAGAGCCGCATGGTTAAAGTAATCTGATTTCTCAGCGGATGTGCAGTCTACATTGCTGGACTTACCCTTTGAAGGAACTGGCCTTTTTGGTAAGAAGGCTGATGTGGCCTTGGAGAGGTTTAAGGACAGCCGTGCCACTGCAAGATCTTTGGGTCTGCAGATGAGAGGGTCGACGACTAGAGAATTCAAGGGATTTGGTAAATCTTCTTTTCGTCCCTTCAAGCAGGGCCAACAACAACAGCAGCAGCAGCAAAACCCTCTATATAGGTCCTATAGAGGTAGACAGAGGGGTCGTGGACGTGGACGTCAAGTCTCCTCTTCCTCCACTTCCTCCAATAATGCCCAACCCCCACCCGCATCAGCAAAGCAGCCCTAGATCCACCATTCTGGATCATGTAGGGCCAGTAGGGGGTCGGCTTACTCACTTTTTACGAGATTGGGAATCGGTTACATCAGATCTTTGGGTTCTCAATCTCGTAGAGAATGGGTATGCACTTCCTTTTCAGGGGTTCCCTCCCAATTACCCTCCTTGCCAAGGTTATTGTTCGGAGGACCACCTGCTTCTCCTGCAGGAGGAAGTCCTGGCACTGGTTCGAAAGGGTGCAATAGAGGTGGTTCCAGAGCAGGAGAGGGGTCAAGGGTGCTACTCCCGTATTTCTTGATTCCCAAGAAGGATGGCAGGCTTCGGCCGATCCTGGATCTCAGGATTTTGAACCTCTATCTCAAACAGGAGAAGTTCAAAATGCTCACCCTTGCTCAGGTTCTTCTGGCGCTGATGGAAGAAGACTGGATGGTGTCGATCGACTTGCAGGATGCGTATTTTCACATCCCAATCCTGAAGTCGCACAGGAAGTATCTCCGTTTTACGGTGGGATTGCAGCACTACAAGTTTGCGGTCCTCCCGTTTGGACTTACTACTGCGCCTCGAGTTTTCACCAAGGTGATGGCAGTGGTGGCTGCGCATCTCAGAAGGTCAGGGATTCCTGTATTCCCTTATCTAGACGACTGGCTGATCAAAGCAGAGTCGCCGGAGATGGTGCTCCATCATCTGCAGGAGACAACTCAGTTGTTACACAGGTTGGGTTTTTCGATAAACGTACCCAAATCTCACCTGGTGCCCTCCCAGCGCAACCTGTTCATAGGTGCGGTACTGGACACTTCTGTATGTCGTGCATTCCCTCCACCTCAAAGGATTCACGACATTCAGGAAATGATTCCTTTGTTCTACAATGGAGCGGTTGTTCCAGTCCTGAAGGTCCTTCGCCTGCTCGGTCTGATGGCTTCTTGCATTCTGTTGGTCAGTCATGCACGCTAGCACATGAGGGCGCTCCAGTGGTGCCTCCGCAGGCAGTGGTATCAGCACAACGGAGATCTCAGGGAGTCAGTGAAGATCTCCAGGGAAGCTGCAGCGGATCTGTCTTGGTGGGGCGTGGAAGGCAATCTGTCGCAAGGAAAGCCTTTTCAACTGCTTCCATCAGTGGCCACAGTGATAACGGATGCATCCACTCTCGGGTGGGGTGCTCATCTGGGAGACCTGGAGGTCAAAGGTCTTTGGTCTCTGGAAGAAAGGTTGTTTCACATCAACCTTCTGGAATTGAGGGCGATACGTTTGGCGCTCAAGGCCTTCCTCCCTTCCCTTCGCGGTCGTTCGGTACAGGTCCTAACGGACAACACGACTGCGATGTGGTACATCAACAAGCAGGGAGGAGTAGGGTCGCAGTGTCTCTGCAGAGAGGCTCTGCGTCTCTGGTCCTGGGTTCAGGACCATCAGATTTGTCTGGTGGCAAATCATCTGGCCGGAGTTCTGAACGTGCGTGCAGACAGTCTCAGTCGGCAGTTCTCTGCCGACCACGAGTGGAGGCTTCACCCGGAGGTTGTTCACGACATCTTTCAGATGTGGGGGACTCCTCGGGTGGATCTATTTGCCACTCGCGAGAATGCTCACTGCCCTTCATTCTGCAGTCTCCAGTATCCGATGCAAGGAGCATTGGGGGACGCGTTTCAGTTGAGTTGGGGAGATCGACTCCTTTACGCGTTTCCTCCCATACCTTTGATTCCTCGGGTTCTGAGGAAGATTCGTCAAGACCGGGCCCAAGTCATATTGGTTGCTCCAGATTGGCCAAGAAGGGTGTGGTATTCGGACCTACTCCACCTATCCTCTCACCCGCCACTCCGTCTCCCTCACAGGGCAGACCTCCTCTCTCAGATGGAGGGGCAGGTTCTACACCCCCACCTCCAGACATTACACCTTCATGCCTGGAGATTGAACGGGGCAACTTGAGTTCTTTTTCTCTCCCTCACGAGGTGGTGGATGTCATTCTCTCTGCCAGGCGTGACACCACTAAGTCCATTTACTCCTATAGTTGGACAAAATTTGTTTCTTGGTGCAGGGAGAGGGATATTGACCCTTTGAAGGCTCATTTGTCTAATATTTTACAATTTGCCCTTTATCTGGCACAGCAAGGTTTCGCTGTGGCCATGGTCAAGGGTTATCTTTCGGCCTTATCGGCGTTTCTATGTTTGCCGGATCAGCCTTCTCTCTTTAAATCTCCGGTGGTTTTGAGATTCTTGAGGGGTCTCATGAATATGTTTCCTCCTACTCCTTTTATTGTTCCTCATTGGGATTTGAATCTTGTGCTGACCTTTTTAATGGGTTCTCCCTTCGAACCCTTGCACAAGTGTCCATTGAGGCTTCTCTCTTTTAAAACTATCTTCCTCGTTGCAATCACCTCGGCAAGGAGGGTAAGTGAGCTTCAAGCTCTAAGTTCCAAACCCCCATTCCTGACCATTCATGCTGAAAGGATGGTTCTTAGGACCAGGGCTGCTTTTCTGCCTAAGGTGGTGACTCCTTTCCATCTTGGGCAGTCCATTACCCTTCCTACCTTCTATCCTCCCCCTCACCCGTCTAAGGAGGAAGAGAGGCTGCATCGCCTGGACCCTAAGAGGGCGGTGTCTTTCTATCTGGACAGGACTAAGGACTTCCGGATGGACGACCAGCTGTTTGTTGGCTTTGCTGGCTGCAAGAAGGGCAGAGCGGTGCACAAGCGCACTCTTTCCAGGTGGATAATCCTGTGCATCAAGATCTGCTACTCCCTTGCGGGTAAGGACCCTCCTGAGGGTATTAGAGCTCATTCAACTAGAGCAAAGTCTGCAACATCTGCTTTGTCTAGGGGTGTACCTGTTGAGGATATTTGCAGGGCCGCGACTTGGGCCTCCCTCCACACTTTCGCGAAGCATTACTGCTTGGATACCGAGGTGAGGAGGGATGGCCACTTCGCGCGCTCTGTCCTCCAAGACTTCCTGGTGTAGCAGAGTGGACACCCTCCTCCGGGAGTGGGGACTGCTGTGGGAATCTATTCACAAGGTGAGGAATCCACACGGCAGATGTATCTATCAGAAGAACAAGTTACTTACCTTCGGTAACGCTTTTTCTGGTAGATACTATATCTGCCTGTGGATTCCTCACTGACCCACCCGCCTCCCCGTTGTCCACTCTGCTATACCTGGTCTTTCTGTATATATGGTTATAATACTATTGTATTGATTTAGTTCTATATGTACTGTGTACATTGTATATTTGCATGTTTGCTATCGTTGGTCCGTCCGTGTGCCTCGAAGGCACGGAAAAAAGGGTGGAACTGACGTCATCACGCCGGCGTGGGCCTGATATGGGGTCGGTGACGTCAGACGGAGTCGCGCGCGATGCCGTGCTCCTGTGACGTCGCCCACGTCGGCGTGCTACGAAGAAAATTTCTGAACGTTGCTGACGCAAGGGGGATATTCACAAGGTGAGGAATCCACAGGCAGATATAGTATCTACCAGAAATAGCGTTACCGAAGGTAAGTAACTTGTTCACTAGGCACTTCGCCTTAGGATCGCTGCGCGTTTTGTCATGATTTTTTGTGACACTACCTTGTAATACCCGGGATACAATGGCCCCTTTCAATGTCCCGGTTTATGGCTGGAATAAGTGCGAGAACTATAAAAATGCACCCATGGCTAACTAGGAATCAGCCAGGGTTTCATGCTGAAAGGCTGGTCATTTGTCTGCCCTAAATATGCTTACTACATCCTTAGCTAATAAGGCCAACTTATCCTTTGCAACACTCCACGTATCAGCACATTTCATTGGCTAATCCCACTAGAGTCCAGCAGATGAGTCATTGGCCACTACAATATTATAGTGGCACATTAAATGGTAAGGACATATGTGATCCAAGTATGCCACTAGAAAAGGGTGCAACACCTTAGAGAAGCATTGATGCAAACTTAGTGACTGTAGGCAGTAATTACAATTTTGAAATGAGTTGCAGAATTCTTTTTTGAATCACAAAAGGTGTTTAGTACACTAAAAAATAAACACACTTTGAAGGATGCAAATAATGTGATTTTGCGAATTGTGTGATGTGTGTCTACAAAAGTGTTTCATACATAAGGCACTGTCCCCCCCAGTCCTACATTTCTCCAGCATCACATCCATTGATGAGAAGCAGACAAATCCTCCATTGAATGGTAGATCCGTACATTTCCGTATGGAGAAGATATATAAACCCAAGCATGGCCATGCACACAAACTGATGTCCTGCAGGAGCTACAAGGGCTGTCTCTTTGTCTTCTGCAACAAAAAAGGAACTCCTCAATTGCATCTTGATCCTGTTTGTCTAAAGGGGACTCAAATTATGAGCCTCGACCCAGTCCCTTCTGAAGAGCAGATTAAGGAGGAAGACTCGCGTAACCACAAATAGTCATTTTTTTTACTTTTGGTGTTCTGGACTTTGCATCCAAGGATTTTAAAGAGGAGGTATCAGAATTTGACCTGAACAACACAGACGTCTCCATGCTCTGAAGAGGCTGGTTAGAGGCATGAGATGTTAATGTCGAAACTAGTATTTATGAATGCAATAGGTTTCGCCTTGTACAACTCTCACCTCAAAAGCCATTTGTCTTGGATTTTGGAGATGTTAGTTAAGTATGTAATCTTAACAAATGATCACTTGTACTCGTTCTTCTCTTCTCCAAGCATGCCTGATGCTAATGTATTCTAAATGATCCTATTTCTGCCTTGGCTGCCCAAATTATGTCATTGATTACCAGTATGATAGCCCAGCATGATGCCATGTATAACCACCATTGTGTCAGGGCATGCATTTTGCCAGGCATCACCACCTCTCTGCCAGTGCCTGCATGTTGCCAGGGAATACCTCAGTGTGCCAGGCCCTGCAGATTGCCAGGAATTAGCACTTTTGTGTCAAGTCCAGCATCTAACGAGTGGAAGCAAATACTTGCTCCTCACAAACATGCAAGATACCCTCACAAACATGCACTAACGCACATACACAGTTACAAACACAGGCATGCACACACGCACCTACACACACATAGATATACCTGCACACACAGACACTCTCAGACACACAGACATAAGCCCACATACACACTCAACTCACAACCATTTTGCAAAACCATTTTTGACTTACCCGCTCCAACTGCCTGCCTTTTTTTTCTCCTCTCGCTCACTTACGCTTCCCGGGTTAGAGTGAGGAGGGGAAGTAACTTGGGTAGCTTGGGAGGGTGAGGAATTTAGGATAAAGTGGGTATGAATGCCTAGCAGGTTCAGAGGCCGGTAGCACTCCAGATCAACAACAAATGAAGCATGGGGGAGAGCCGAGGGGAATAACACAGAAGCGCAGGAGTGGGAGGTGAGTGCAGGCCTTAGTGCTCAGTGGGAGTGCAGAGGAGAGTTGGGCAATCAAGGGAAAGAGGGGAGTGACCAAAATGAGTGACTGGAGTGGGGTGCTTGTGGGGATGTGAACTAAACAAGGAGGTTGGCGAGGTCTATCAGCAGACATCAGATATTTTGGGGGGGTGGGGAGCAGTGAAGGCACTGGCATAGGGCTTTGTTCACTCCACCCATGCATCTCCATGGGCAGGGAAAGACCATGCAGGCCTCCTTGCTATGTGAGTGGACGGATACACTCTTCAGCTCACATAGCAGCAGATTCAATAAGCAGTGTTTTAATGCATGAGCAAAGTGGGCAATTGCCCTTGGCCCCAACATCCAAGGGCAACCCTGGGAAAGTAAATGTTCACGTTCGTTCTCTCTCTCTCTCTCTCCTTCCCTCTCTCTCTCTCTCTCTCTCCCTCCCTTCCTTCCTCCCGTCCCCCCCCTCTGTCCATTTCTATATCTAAACCTTTCTCCTTCTATCTGCCTACTTCTACCCCTGACCCTGCACAATGTCATCTTAAGAATTTTTGGAGCCCCTGTTCTTGAGTGAATCCCATTTCTGAAAGCTTGTTTGGAATCATGAAGGCTTCAATGACCACAATTCAGGCAATAACATTAGAAGTTGTCACTAATAGGGGATGCCAAAATGTGCCTTGCCCAGAGCCTCAAAATCATTAAAATCTTCTATGCTCATGACGAGCTCAGCTCGTCATGAGGCACAGTGCAGCTACACTCATGACGAGCTGAGCTCGTCACGGCCGTTGGAACGTTCGCACGCGGGGATATTTTCTCCGCTGTGCTGAACGTTCGAAAACGGGTGTGGCCGTGACGAGCTTAGCTCGTCATGAGTGGAGCTCCACCAGCATGGCGGCGCCACGCGCGCCCCCCCCCCCCATACAGCGGGGGGGGAAACACCCCGCAGCAAAGGGGTTAAGGCAACACTGCTCGAACTGCTCCTAGCAAAGAGAGAGAAAAACCCAATTTTACTTTTATCTACAACAGTTTTCAGTTCAATTTGCTGGGTACGGCGCCATTAAGGCAAAACCCTAAAAGACCTGCCGAAATCATTTAGAAAAGAGGTAAACAATCTGAAGATGTAAATACATGAACATATTTTGTTGTTTGTAATGGCTTCTGCTCTGTATCAGCATTTGTAGTTTTAGATTCAGTATAATTTTTTTATCTTAGAGAAGAGTGTGGGGATGGTTCATTATCATTAAGCAAAATGTTTGGGTCTAGAAAATGCTTGCAAACCTGTATCCGTAAAGTATTTGGCTAATTTAGCCGATTTGGCAGCTCCATAAAATATCTCAGACATTTACAAAGGGGACGCTACAAACTCACTTGCAGCAGAAGCAGTGGCAACCAAGAAGAAAGAACAGGGGGCATCAATAGTGTTTTGATGTACAGTATCATCTACGCTACTGTATGTTGGTTAAAAACCTTCAGATGGATCCTGATTTTAATTTGGCATATGTGGAAGACAGGAATTGCTTAGGAAAAGTGGGATATAAATGAAGGGAGCCCCTGTCATCAGGAGAGAGCTACAGTAGAGGTGATCTGACAGAGAGAAATCCGAGCTTCCCATACTGCTCATCGTAGGAGATATTTGTTGCCTCACCACTTTTTGGCACTGAAGTCTTTTATATTACCTGCATTGAGTTTTCAGATGTCCAAACTGCTTCATTTGCAATTGGCCTCAATCCCTTTATTGAATGTTTCCTCACTTTCGCTATCCTCTTCCCTCTCCTTCTACTTAGCTTACTTCTTTAAATGTACAAAATCAGAAGAACTCCAAAGCAGGCTCTAGAAACAAAGGAGGGGTCAAATCTGATCTCAAAACCTTCCTTTCTATCCATTTATGGAGTGTGCTTTAACAGCTGAAGGGTAGGATGGGGTCTTTCAGGATCTTTGGTACCAGGCCCTAGTACTGATGAACTGGGACCTTGGAAAGGGAGACAGGCTCAACCTACAAAGAGAGGGACTTAACTAAAGCTCTATTTATCTCTTTGAGTATTTTCCTCTAGGAGTCTGTTCAGCAGACACATGCTGCTTGGGGTTCCACAGAAGGAGCATCTTTATGTGATAGAGTACAAATCTATTCAGGAATGAACAGGTCATTTAGAAGTACCAACACTTTACAGCTTAGTTCTGACATATACTCTGAAATGTGGCTGCCAGGAGTTTTCCCCTCCTGAGTGGATGGCCGAAGCCTCTGGTGGAACAGAGGTAGTTACCCTATTACTGGTAACGATAAGTGCTGCCAATTCTGATACAATCCCTACGCCCAAATAATACCTTTTAATTAAATAAGTGTGACATTTTCCATCCACCTTAAAAGACCATGATCACCTTTGATACCCAGCTCTTGAGGGTCATCAAGAATAAATGCTTTCACATGGATACTTTTAATTCAGAAAAAAGCTCACAAGATTAAGGTTTGCCAGCCACAAGACTTTGGTCTTGTAAGGGTCAGCTACTGAGAACTGTGTTGCATGCCATGCAACCGCCTGAAGCATGCTGTAAACAGAGAGAGTGGCATTGGGAATCAATATCTTCCATATCCAAATAAGCCCCCAAAAAAGGTAGCATAATGCGCCCCTTCTAGTAAGGGGATGCAGCAGGGGGAGAAGACCAGCAGTTTCCAGAACAGGCAAGCAAGGGAGTAGCCAATCCCTCAATCCTGCCTATTTGGCATAAATAAAAAGAATTAGGTGAAGCAGTGGATGATGCATTTATCGAGCTTATGCGTGTGGAAGGAGGCTTCAGGAAAGGTGTCCCAAAGTTCTTAAAGCAGCAGTGCTCTTTTTGAGACACTTAAGGAAGACAGAGTAATATTTTCCTTTAAAACTCCATATTTCTGCAGAGATATGATCCCATGATTGAGGTTATCTTCTTTGTGACATCTCTCAGACCAGGCCCAAAGCAAAAACGTAATTGTGGGATTGTTCAACAATGGCAGTTCAACACAACTTACATATCAATTTTACAACAGCTCAGGTTGGGCTAGACTAGACATTGACATTTCAGTTTTTAAACAGAATTTCTGTGGATTCAGTGACCAAATGCATGATAGAGTTAGAAGAGGATTGTACAGCCCTTTAAAAAATGTGGTCCAACAAATGAACTGGTGTGTTATATTCAGAAGGAATATTGTATCAAGTTGCCTAAATAGTGTTCACATTAGTCGTTATTTAATTTTGTTTGTTAAGCGAACATGTGTGCCTTTAAGGAGGAGGAGTGGGCTATAGGTCAATTTAAGTGAGTAATAAATAACAATGTTCGTTTTATTTCTTGTTTTGGCTTGTAATTTAGGACACTCCGGCCCTAGACATGGCAAAAGAAACAGTAGAAGAAGAGGAGACAACTGGTTCTTGCCTCAGCATCTCTGCCTTTTTCCGTAGATTTGGAAGAAGAAGAAGGAACAGCAATGTAGAACATCTCTTAGAGGAGGGACAAGAACTAGACTGAAAGCCTGTTAGGGAAAAGGAACCAAGTCCATAGTGCTTTCAATGAAAAAAAACTGATCCCCTCCAATTTTTATATCTCATTTTTAAATGTCAACAAACACAATGTAAAATTGATCATATTCCTTCAGCATATTCGGGGATTTATTTTACAAATACCCTCTATTTCTTAAATGAATGAATATAGAGGAAGATTTTTTTAATGCAGACTTGGATGAGCCAATGGGTTTTGTTGTGTAAGCAACTCCAAAAACACAAAATGTGAACCTTTCCTGTCTGTATTCATGCCCTGCTCAGCAGTGGCTGTATTTAAATAAAATAAGAATATATTCCACTTCGGAAACTGAAATTCCCTCAACTGAGTAAGCTTATTTGTGTCTCAGAAGGTTTTGTGCAAGGTATCTAAGTGAAAATCTCCAACCCTTCTATTGTGTCTGTGAGGAGATCTCTTCCAAAGTGGAGGCGTTCTCCATACTCCTACGGAAATGTTTTTGTAGAACATGTGAATGGGACTATGGAGAGTAGTTATAAAATGGTGAATATTTGCACATCAATAGGAGGAGTTTAAGACAATTTAACTGGGGTTTAGAGAGGGGCAGGAAGGATGTTAAGGAGCGGCATGCTAATGTACCACTCACAAAAGAGTGAGACCATTGTTATTCACAAACTGAATCTTATGTTACTGCAACCCTAAAGGTGTCAAAACAGTATTAAATGTACTCCAGCCAAACTTTGAGGTGAGTATAGCACCAAACATGGTCACTCTCAGGAGGCAGTGACTTAATCTAATGTAACGCAGCTCTAATTTTGGAAAGAGTTGAAGACACACTTTTTTAAAGAACACTACATCACAATGCAGTAACAGTCCAATGAGCACATTCTTCTCCTATCATTTGTTGATTTTATACTTATCTTTGACCCTGTACAGTACTTCGTTGTCTTTTTGACTAGATTCATGCTATACAAATACCATGTTATATATATATATATATATTAACTGAAAAAACCATAGGTTTGACACCAGTTATAGTTAGCTGGAAATTTTACTGACATAAAACCATTGAAATTCCCACGTTATAGTTCGTTGGACTCACTATAACTTGCGCGCCTGCAATGCACTGTTGATGACGTCACATATTACATCACTCATGACATGGTCAGTGACATCACTCATGACACCATCCAGTGAATGTGTGTCTTTCTGAAAAATAAATATGCTTTATATATGTATATGTAAAGGTCGATGGAAGAATAAATGTTTAAATAAGTGTCTTAATGGATGTTTTTTTTTTTTTAAATTGATTGGTTAACTGGCTTATTAAGTGTACCTTAGTGAATACATATATTAGCGAGTATTGTTTAAATATTTAAATGTTTGTATCAGTGTTTCACTTTGTGTATAAGTGGCTGCATGGGTTGGTGAGTAGCTACATGTGTGTGTATATGGGTTATTAGATGTTTTTTTAGTATCAGTATGAGTGTCTGTATGGTTTGGTGGGGGTGTTACTTAGCACATAGATGCATCAATGACTGACTCACTGTTTGTATGTGTTTTGAAGACAGCATATGTGCAGGACTGTATGGGTGGATGAGTGTGTATATGTGTGTGTTAGTGAGTGAATGACTGTCTCACTAGTGTCTTTATCAGTAACTACATATGTTTTAATCTAGTATATGTGAGTATTGATGTATATAAGTGAGTATATGTGAGAGTGAGAGATTGAAAGAGTTCTTGTTTAAATATGTATGTGTTTCTATAAGTGATTGTTTAAGAGAGTACGTATGTGTAAGTTTCCTTAGAAGTAAGGTGGTAGTGTGTGTTTAGCTGTATATGCAAATACATGGATGTTCAATAGTTTATTTGCATGTGTGATTTTGTGTGTGAGTAACTTTTGGATGACTGTCGGTTTGTAACAGGATGTAAAGGTGTTTCACTACATATGATGAGTGAATATATGTATGAGTGACTATATAGAACTGTTGGTGAATGAGTGGATGTGTATATAGATGGTGGTATTACTGAATTGGTTGTTGTAACTGGTATGGGTATCTCTATTTTTTTGAAAATGTTAGTTTCTATTTTTGAATATGTGTTTCAAGGGTTACATTACACTGAAAGGAGGTCTGTCACTCTGTCACAAGGATGGTGTCATCAGTGATGTCATGAGTGATGTCACTGACCATGTCATGAGTGATGTAATATGTGACGTCATCAGCAGTGCATTGCAGGTGCGCAAGTTATAGTGAGTCCAACTAACTATAACGTGGGAATTTCAATGGTTTTATGTCAGTAAAATTTCCAGCTAACTATAACTGGTGTCAAACCTATGGTTTTTTCAGTGAATTTAATAGTTTTTTTAAATGCTAATTCCTAACTATAACTGGTGTGAAACCTATAGTTTTTTCTGTGAATTTCATAGGTTTTGTAAATGCTAATTCCTAACTATATATAGTGCCTCAAACCTATGTTTTTTTCAGTGAATTTCAAAGGTTTTCTAATAGCAAATTTCTATTGCTATCAAATATAATATTTTTAATAATGAATCCTATATTGTATATTTATGCAATACTATTTTTGTAATGTATATTCTTCATTTTTTTTGCCCTGGAGCGCTCCCGGTGCACGTACCGGTGTGCGCACCGGAAAACGCAGTATTGCGGCACGCCCCGGTACGCGTACCGGTGAGCGTCCCGTTTGCGCTATTGCCGCGAACGAAAACATCATTGTGACGTATCGCGTAGCCGCGTCCGCGTGATACGCACGGCGTAAGCGCACCCGGAAGCACCCGAGCGCATATGATATAAGAGCGAAGTATAGTTAGTACAACTAACTATATAGGAGCAATTCCAATGGTTTTGTATGAGTGAAATGTCCAGCTAACTATAACACCTCTAAAACGTATAGTTTTTTGAGTGAATTGTAAAGGTTTTTAAAATGCTAATTCTTAACTATAAAAGGCCTGAACCCTATGTTTTTTTCAGTGAATTTCAAAGGTTTTTTAAATGCTAATTCCTAACTATATAAGGCCTGAAACCTATGTTTTTTTCAGTTAATTTGCAAGGTTTTTTAAATGCTAATTCCTAACTTTATAAGCACTGAAACCTATGTTTTTTTCAGTGAATTTCAAAGGTTTTTTTAATGCTAATTCCTAACTATATGAGATCTGAAAGTCCACCAGGAATCTCCAGTATGCGCCAGGGGACTGCATTGCAGAGAGCTGTAATGAAGCCACACCCCTTTATACACCTCTCTGCAACGCAGCCCCCGTGCCTGTTTGAAGAGGGGGTACTAATTCCCCTTGCATACTGGGGGACAACTAGCCCACCTGGAACTTCCAGTATGCGCCAGGGGCTGCATTGCAGAGGTGTAATGAGGCTATGCCCCTTGTTACACCTCTCTGCAACGCAGCCCCCTGCCGCGTTTGCAGAGGGGGAACTAATTCCCCTTGCATACTGGGGATCCCTGGGGGCCAACTAGCCCACCAGGAGCCTCCAGTATGCACCAGGGGGCTGCATTGCAGAGAGGTGTAATGAGGCCACACCCTTTTTACACCTCTCTGCAACGCAGCCCCCGTGCATGTTTGAAGAGGGGGAACTAATTCCCCTTGCGTACTAGGGGTCCCTGGGGGCCAACTAGCCCACCTGAAACCTCCAGTATGCGCCCGGGGCTGCATTGCACAGAGGTGTAATGAGGCTATGCCCCTTTTTACACCTCTCTGCAACGCAGGCCACTGGCGCGTTTGCAGAGGGGGGACTAATTCCCCTTGCATACTGGGGGTCCCTGGGTCATATCTGCCCAAACACCGATATTCTGAATGATTGAAAATGACTTTTCTTGAGAAACATTTGGATTTGGATTATCATGTCCTATACTTTGGAATTTTTGAAAGACTGACTTTGAGGATGCTAAAAATTACTCAAGTCTGCCTGAATTGTGTGGGTAAAATTGATTCCTAGTCACTTTGAATAAGAATGTACTTACGTCTCGTCTAACATTTGGAAGAAATAGCTAGTTATATGACAACAGATTGCCGACATAACTTGAAGGAAATAAGAACGCCCAGAAGAAGTTCTGTTGTACAGAACGAAACGTTTCGGCTGGCTGTGGTACATAAACTTAAGGAAAATAAAAGCATTTGAATATACACCAAGATTCAGCGCCTCAATTTTATTGAATGGCCTGCTGCAAAGCTTCCTTGCAAAAGATTAAAAAGTGCTTTAGTTATCAATAAGGACTCTAAGTGATATGATTTGATTGGACTTATTGTGCAAGTGGTGCTGTGCCAAACTTTGGAATATTCTCCACTATTCTCTACTACTTACTCTCTCCTACCCCACTACTCTCTAATGCTCACTCTCTACTACTCATTCTCTACTACTCTACTACTCTCTCTCTACTACTCACTCCCTACTACTCACTATCTACTACTCTCTACTACTCACTCTCTACTACTCTCTCTCTACTACTCACTCTTTACTACTCACTCTCTACTACTCTCTACTACTCACTCTCTACTTCTCACTCTCTACTACTCTACTACTCACTCTCTACTACTCTCTCTCTACTACTCACTCTCTACTACTCTCTACTACTCACTCTCTACTACGCTCTCTCTACTAGTCTCTACTACTCACTCTCTTCTACTATTCTCTCTCTCTGCTACTCACTCTCTACTACTCCACTACTCACTCTCTACTACTCTCTACTACTCACTCTTATCTACTCTCTACTACTCACTCTCTACTGCTCTCTACTACTCACTCTACTACTTACTCTCTACTACTCTCTACTACTCACTCTCTACTACTCTCTACTACTCACTCTACTATTCACTCTACTACTCTCTACTACTCACTCTCTGCTACTTTCTCTACTGCTCTCTACTACTCTCTACTACTCACTCTCTACTCTCTATTACTCACTCTCTACTCTCTACCTCTCTCTACTTCTCTCTCTACTAGTCTCTACCTCTCTACCGCTACCTCTCTACCTCTACCTCTCTACCTCTCTCTACACGCACACATATACACATATATATATGCATATATATGCATATGCATTTATATATATGTATGTGTCTATATATACACAAAACACTACGAGTATATATATACATACATATATAAACATATATAATCTGTATATCTATATAAATACAAATATAAATGCATGCATACATATATATATATATGGATACAGATGCATGTTATTTACATGAAAGTTTAAAAAACACGAATAAAAGCAAAGCTAAAAAGCCACCTCATTACAAACAGAATGGCTTTAACTTAAACGAGGGCGAGATCGATTGCATTTTCAATGCTTGTTTACTTTGGTTCCATCAAGAAGGCATTCAGATGTGTCACACATTTGCCATAAATTCTGAATGTTAGCACTGTAGTTGCTCATTAGATCACTGTAGTAAAGCTACTGCTCACCAGGTAAGTCTGCTGCTGGTATTCAAAGTGCATGTTTCAGTCTGCATGTCAGATTTTTTTTAATGAAATAGAAGAGGACTTGAGAAGTCACTCAAAATGATCCCTAATTTTTCTTTCTGAAGCACTAATCATACTTTCTATGGCAAAATGAACCCCCTCATTTTGTTCCTTTTTAAATTAAATGTTTTCAGACTTACCACTTCATTCCAATCAAGATGGCTTCTGGTGTGTCATACTTTTGTCAAAAGTAAGACTGTTAGCGCTCTAGTTGTTCTTTAGAACACTCTGGGACATTCTGTCATTGGGCTATACTTGGGCTACATCTGGGTGATATTTGGGCTACATTTAGGCTCTTTTGTCTCTGGTGGCCATCTTGGGAGACTGCATGTCAGTATTTTTTAATGAAATAGAAGAGGATTTGAGAAGTCACTCAAAATGTGCCCTAATTTTTCTTTATGCAGCACTAATAATACTTTCTATGGCATAATATACCCCTCATTTTGTTCCTTTTTAAATTAAATGTTTTCAGAGTTACCACTTTATTTCCATCACGATGGCTTCAGGTGTGCTATACCTTTGTAATAAGTAGGACTGTTAGCGCTCTAGTTGTTCTTTAGAACACTCTAGGAGGCTGCAGTAGAACACAAAGGAATCAATTGACAGTCTCTGTCCTTGTTGGATGTACATGTTTTACTGAGAATGTCAGACTTCATTCTCACATGACTGAGGAAGATAATGTGAATTTACAGAAAATATGCTTTCAGTTTAACTTATAGACCCCCTTCCAAACCACTGTGGGAAAATCATGAGATATTAGTTTTCTTTCAAACATGATTCATGATATCACAGCAGAAGGCTTTTTCACATGGTAAAATCACCTTAGAACACACCACAATTCCTAAAATGAGTATGGTACCATCAAGAAATGATTTATAATGTAACTAAAGTCCTAAAACCCTTTATTAACTACAATGCTTTTTAATGAGGTGCTATCATGTATATTGGTCCCAAGATGGCTGCCAACACTTCTTGGATGAAGTGCTGACAGCCAATCAGATCAGATGTGTGGTTAGGCTCCGCCCAGATATATATATTTTTTTGAACCTAAATTACTCAAAATCCACTGGAGCGCATATCTTGAGACATAGCAAAGGCACATCGGGCTACCAGTCCCTACAATTTTGCCAAGTTTTGTGGAAATCCATTCAGCCGTTCGGGCTAAAAGTGAGTCCAACCGCCCTATGGAAATTAACATGGGGAAAACACGTTTTGGGACCCCCCTTTTATCTGGGCCCCCGCTTGACGAATCCCCCTCAAACTTTCAGGGAAGGAGCGGAGCGCAGCGGGGCAAATTTAAGGAAAATTACAGGCAGATTCCTCAACCGGCGCCAAAGTTATAGACTGTTGCGGATTTCCTATAGAAAACCATCCTAACTATAACTACCTACTGGCGACCGCCAGTAGGTTATATATATATATATATATATATATATATATATATATATATATATATATTGAGGTTCACATTTGCCCAAAAGCAAGGCGCACTCACAATTGGCATTACATAGGGTCAGGGAAGGGGAGCAGACACGCCCAGCGTCTGCAGCACCTGACGTGTTTCGGGCCTCCGCCCTTCCTCATAGGTACGCTGCTTGCAGAAAGAGACCAGCAAACTGACTTTCCAGATTTCGCCTTTAATACAGCTCAGGTGAGTAAAGTTGCATCCTGGGACTGGTAGTCACAAAATAATACCCATGTGGGTTGCTGGCGTCTTAAATGCACAATATCAAAGTTCATCATAACAAAGGGTGCTGCCCACACCTTCCCACATTCTGCCACTTGCCAGTTTGTCCCGCAAAGCCATCAACGAACAGCTTCATAACCGCTAAGCATGTGCGGCGGTGCGCCTCCCGGCCGGACTCGCCGTCAATATTGAGGTTCACATTTGCCCAAAAACAAGGCGCACTCACAATCGGCATTACATAGGGTCAGGGAAGGGGAGCAGACACGCCCAGCGTCTGCAGCACCTGACGCGTTTCGGGCCTCCGCCCTTCCTCATAGGTACGCTGCTTGCAGAAAGAGTATAAATGTATAAATGTATAGGCATTTATATAGCGCACTACTTACCCGTAGGGTCCCAAGGCGCTTCGACCGCTGCGAAACCCTTCCTGGCTTCCCTGAGAGATGGTCCCTTAATGGGTATCTCCAGGGTGAGACCAGGCATCCCCGGCGGTCTGGTGGGGCCGTTAGTGAAGATGAGGCAAGCTAATGCCCAGAGTTGCCGAGTGTGATCGCTGATCAGAGTGGGCACCGAGGCGAGAGAATTATCGAGTCCGCTGACCCTGGTCCAGAAACCTGCCGCGCCGGGAATCGAACCCTGGTCCCGGGCCGTCCTCTGCTCTCGGGTCTGCCGCCTCTAACCAGTGAGCCACACTACTTCACGAGAAAGAGACCAGCAAACTGACTTTCCAGATTTCTCCTTTAATACAGCTCAGGTGAGTAAAGTTGCATCCTGGGACTGGTAGTCACAAAATAATACCCATGTGGGTTGCTGGCATCTTAAATGCACAATATCAAAGTTCATCTTAACAAATGGTGCCGCCCACACCTTCCCACATTCTGCCACTTGCCAGTTTGTCCCGCAAAGCCATCAACGACCAGCTTCAGAACCGCTAAGCATGTGCGGCGATGCGCCTCCCAGCCGGACAAGCCGTCAATATTGAGGTTCACATTTGCCCAATTTGATATTGTGCATTTAAGACGCCAGCAACCCACATGGGTATTATTTTGTGACTACCAGTCCCAGGATGCAACTTTACTCACCTGAGCTGTATTAAAGGAGAAATCTGGAAAGTCAGTTTGCTGGTCTCTTTCTGCAAGCAGCGTACCTATGAGGAAGGGCGGAGGCCCGAAACGCGTCAGGTGCTGCAGACGCTGGGCGTGTCTGCTCCCCTTCCCTGACCCTATGTAATGCCGATTGTGAGTGCGCCTTGCTTTTGGGCAAATGTGAACCTCAATATTAACGGCTGGTCCGGCCGGGAGGCGCACCACCACACCTGCTTAGCGGTTCTGAAGCTGTTCGTTGATGGCTTTGCGGGACAAACTGGCAAGTGGCAGAATGTGGGAAGGTGTGGGTGGCACCCTTTGTTATGATGAACTTTGATATTGTGCATTTAAGACGCCAGCAACCCACATGGGTATTATTTTGTGACTACCAGTCCCAGGATGCAACTTTACTCACCTGAGCTGTATTAAAGGAGAAATCTGGAAAGTCAGTTTGCTGGTCTCTTTCTGCAAGCAGCGTACCTATGAGGAAGGGCGGAGGCCCGAAACGCGTCAGGTGCTGCAGACGCTGGGCATGTCTGCTCCCCTTCCCTGACCCTATGTAATGCCGATTGTAAGTGCGCCTTGCTTTTGGGGAAATGTGAACCTCAATATTGACGGCTGGTCCGGCCGGGAGGCGCACCGCCGCACATGCTTAGCGGTTCTGAAGATGTTCGTTGATGGCTTTGCGGGACAAACTGGCAAGTGGCAGAATGTGGGAAGGTGTGGGCGGCACCCTTTGTTATGATGAACTTTGATATTGTGCATTTAAGACGCCAGCAACCCACCTGGGTATTATTTTGTGACTACCAGTCCCAGGATGCAACTTTACTCACCCGAGCTGTATTAAAGGAGAAATCTGGAAAGTCAGTTTGCTGGTCTCTTTCTGCAAGCAGCGTACCCATGAGGAAGGGCGGAGGCCCGAAACGCGTCAGGTGCTGCAGACGCTGGGCGTGTCTGCTCCCCTTCCCTGATCCTATGTAATGCCGATTGTGAGTGCGCCTTGCTTTTGGGCAAATGTGAACCTCAATATTGACGGCTGGTCCGGCCAGGAGGCGCACCGCCGCACATGCTTAGCGGTTCTGAAGCTGTTTGTTGATGGCTTTGCGGGACAAACTGGCAAGTGGCAGAATGTGGGAAGGTGTGTGCGGCACCCTTTGTTATGATGAACTTTGATATTGTGCATTTAAGACGCCAGCAACCCACATGGGTATTATTTTGTGACTACCAGTCCCAGGATGCAACTTTACTCACCTGAGCTGTATTAAAAGAGAAATCTGGAAAGTCAGTTTACTGGTCTCTTTCTGCAAGCAGTGTACCTATGAGGAAGAGCGGAGGCCCGGAACGCGTCAGGTGCTGCAGACGCTGGGCGTGTCTGCTCCCCTTCCCTGACCCTATGTAATGCCGATTGTGAGTGCGCCTTGCTTTTCGGCAAATGTGAACCTCAATATTGACGGCTGGTCCGGCCGGGAGGCGCACCCCCGCACATGCTTAGCGGTTCTGAAGCTGTTCTTTGATGGCTTTGTGGGACAAACTGGCAAGTGGCAGAATGTGGGAAGGTGTGGGCGGCACTTTTTGTTATCATGAACTTTGATATTGTGCATTTAAGACGCCAGCAACCCACATGGGTATTATTTTGTGACTACCAGTCCCAGGCTGCAACTTTACTCACCTTAGCTGTATTAAAGGAGAAATCTGGAAAGTCAGTTTGCTGGTCTCTTTCTGCAAGCAGCGTACCTATGAGGAAGGGCGGAGGTCCGAAACGCATCAGGGGCTGCAGACGCTGGGCGTGTCTGCTCCCCTTCCCTCACCCTATGTAATGCCGATTGTGAGTGCACCTTGCTTTTGGGCAAATGTGAACCTCAATATTGACGGCTCGTCCGGCCGGGAGGCGCACCGCCGCACATGCTTAGCGGTTCTGAAGCTGTTCGTTGATGGCTTTGCGGGACAAACTGGCAAGTGGCAGAATGTGGGAAGGTGTGGGCGGCACCCTTTGTTATGATGAACTTTGATATTGTGCATTTAAGACGCCAGCAACCCACATGGGTATTATTTTGTGACTACCAGTCCCAGGATGCAACTTTACTCACCTGAGCTGTATTAAAGGAAAAATCTGGAAAGTCAGTTTGCTGGTCTCTTTCTGCAAGCAGCGTACCTATGAGGAAGGGCGGAGGCCCGAAATGCGTCAGGTGCTGCAGACGCTGGGCGTGTCTGCTCCCCTTCCCTGACCCTATGTAATGCCGATTGTGAGTGCGCCTTGCTTTTGGGCAAATGTGAACCTGAATATTGACGGCTGGTCCGGCCGGGAGGCGCACCGCCGCACATGCTTAGCGGTTCTGAAGCTGTTCGTTGATGGCTTTGCGGTACAAACTGGCAAGTGGCAGAATGTGGGAAGGTGTGGGCGGCACCCTTTGTTATGATGAACTTTGATATTGTGCATTTAAGATGCCAGCAACCCACATGGGTATTTTTTTGTGACTACCAGTCCCAGGATGCAACTTTACTCACCTGAGCTGTATTAAAGGAGAAATCTGGAAAGTCAGTTTGCTGGTCTCTTTCTGCAAGCAGCGTACCTATGAGGAAGGGCGGAGGCCCGAAACGCGTCAGGTGCTGCAGACGCTGGGCGTGTCTGCTCCCCTTCCCTGACCCTATGTAATGCCGATTGTGAGTGCGCCTTGCTTTTGGGCAAATGTGAACCTGAATATTGACGGCTGGTCCGGCCGGGAGGCGCACCGCCGCACATGCTTAGCGGTTCTGAAGCTGTTCGTTGATGGCTTTGCGGTACAAACTGGCAAGTGGCAGAATGTGGGAAGGTGTGGGCGGCACCCTTTGTTATGATGAACTTTGATATTGTGCATTTAAGATGCCAGCAACCCACATGGGTATTTTTTTGTGACTACCAGTCCCAGGATGCAACTTTACTCACCTGAGCTGTATTAAAGGAGAAATCTGGAAAGTCAGTTTGCTGGTCTCTTTCTGCAAGCAGCGTACCTATGAGGAAGGGCGGAGGCCCGAAACGCGTCAGGTGCTGCAGACGCTGGGCGTGTCTGCTCCCCTTCCCTGACCCTATGTAATGCCGATTGTGAGTGCGCCTTGCTTTTGGGCAAATGTGAACCTCAATATATATATATATATATATATATATATATATATATATATATATATATATATATATATATATATATACATTGTTGCGGATTTCCTATAGAAAACAATCCGAACTATAACTACCTACTGGCGACCGCCAGTAGGTTATATATATATATATATATATATATATATATATATATATATATATATATATATATATATATATATATTCTCGCTCTGTTCCCTCAAGTTCAAGGAAGTACTTTGACCTCTCTGGGGCATTTGAAAGGTTTTATTTCATAGCCAGCAGCAAACGCTTTTCGGCGATCTGCCTTCTTCGGTATTTCATTAGTGCATTGACAGCAAAAAGGGACTACAATCCTTCAATTAGACTATGCGCCATCTTGTAGTTTCTAAGTTCATTTAGAAACTTACTGCAATATATATATATAAAAAAAATTAAATTTGCGGATTCCATGACCGCTCCCGCCCGAGAGTGCTTCAGAGGTGGTGGAGTTTTAAGCGGATATATATATATGTATACTGACATACATATGTACATACATATAACACTCCAAATGGCATAATAAATAAAAAAATATATTTATGTATATTCAATGAGTAAAAAATAAAGGTTATAGTAATGTTATAGAAAGGTGAATATGTCAGTGACAATATTAACATTTTGGACAAAAAAGAAAACACAGAGATACACCAGTTATAGTTAACAGCGCTAACTATAAATTGCGCCCCTGCCATGCATTGCTTCGGACATCACATATTACATCACTCAAGACATGTTCCATGACATTATTTATAACATCACTGATGACATCTCAAATGACATCATTGATGACATTACTGGTAACTTCATCCAAACTTCTCTTGTACATATTACGCTATAAATTAATATGGCTTTAGAGGCCTGAAAGTACAAATAGCTCAGAATAATATAAAGCATTGTTAATGCCATCACTGATACACTTTCCTTAGATGTAGCAAGTCTGTGTTATGTGCAACATTGACCCTATACCATACACTTCACAGGTAGCCTAAGTTCACATTAATGATCAACCAGGTAAATATGGGAAACTCTCATTGAACATGGTGTTCAATATGTATACAACTGTTCAGAGAAAGTCAAGTTCCTAAAGATACTCAATGGGATGCCAGCAGCACTTTGCAGCAGATCGCCATTGAAAACGACGACGAAACCCAACACCAAAAGACACCTATGCACCCTACTTCAATGGGTGAGGTAACTCGAGTACTCTGGTGCTCCCGTGGGTGTTGACTCTAGAACCCCCTAATTCTAAAGGGGTTTGCTCCAAGTACTCTTCTAAGTGTCCCTTTTCCTTAATATTCCGACCACGACTTTCCCCATAGAAGTTAACTGTGATTGGCGGCTGTGTCACTACCTTGGCTGGTTCCTGGTGGCCCCAGTGGTTCTGAAGGCTCTAGGCTTTGTATCTATGCAAGTTGTGTTTCTTATACCACTTTATTGATATATGGTTTGGTACGCCCTTAGGGCTCAACGTATATTGTGCTAATTTACTGTGTGCTATTAAGTTTTCCTTATGTAGTTTTGCCTCTAGCCTCATAAAGAGACTAGGGGAATGTCTTTAGAATAAATACATATATTTTATGTATATACCTGGTGTGGTTCTCCTTTCATTTGGTCATTCACAAGATTATAGACTGGTAAAACAAGTTCCTTTACATTCCTCCAAGACTTAGCCTGAAGGCTACTCTCCACATCTACCCCGTGGATAGCTTTCTATAAAAGTTGTCTTTAACCTACCATCAATAAGGGGTTGTTTGGACTGGTGCAAGGTGCCCACTAGAATACTGGACAGCATATGCCAGGCCAACTTCTCACACCCATCCCCTGGGGCAAGTAATTATTAAAGAGAAGGGGCATGTGGTCCCTCTTCTCAAGCCTTTATAGGCCCAGAAGACCCCATCCCCGGGGGCTGTAACTTTTTTTAAAAGGGAAGGGGTCCCGAAGCTCCCCTCCCCGAGTTTATTTGTGCCCCTGAGAGGCCATCCTTTAGGGCCTGCATCAGTTATAGGTGGTTGTCCAGTGCCCACCCTGAGCACCAAGTGACCAACATGTTGGGGGCCGCAGGGGAGCCCCAGTGCACCAGCCGGCTCCCAGCATGGTGCAGGAGCCATCATTGCTCCGTCTGGAGGGAGCAGCTGTCTTTACTTACTCCCTTCAGATGGGAGCAATATGTTGTTCTATTTTCCTGCCTGCATCAGTGCGAGGGTGGTTACAGATCACAAGTCTGCTCCCAGCTGACAAGAGCTTGTTTAAATCGCCCGCTGCCTGGGAGTAGACTTGGGGCCTGATTATGACTACGGGGGTCCTTGGACTGCCATAGTCTCAGTGGTGTTCCGTGCCCCACTATATTGCCTGTCCACCTGCCGTATTACAAGTTTGGCGGTTGAACCGCACTGGACCGCTGTTACAGCCGGGGATCTTTAATCCTGCAGCAGTGGCACAGTGATCCGAGGAAGTTATATGCTAGCGATGCCACTGTTGCACTGCCGACCATATTACGAGCTTCCTCACTGAAAAGGGTAGCGGTGAGGAAACAAAGGGGGACCTAGCAGGGTCGCCTGTTGCCTCTGTGCAAGGGGGTGCATACAGGGGGGACTTGGTGTGCCCCACTGTATTCCAGCACCCCTTGTTCTTTCATAGGGAGATATGCACGACATTGTGCATTTCTTGCTGTGCAGGAATGTGCTGCGACGCTCCCATGGCGGTGCCTTTCTAAGGCTCTCCTTTGAGCCTTAGAAAGGCACTGCCGTGGGACCCCTGCAGCACGTACCACCTGCCAGGATTCAATTCATATTCTGGCGGGCCATCTGACCACAAGTTTGGCGGTCTTCCTGTGGGACGCTGGCGTGATCCCTACTGTTTGCTCCTGTTTGGCTAGAAATTTCAAAATGCACCCAACAGACAGGAGCAAACACAGGTTTTATTGCCTGTGCCAGTGAAGGCAGGGAAATTACTATGTCCTGGGGATGAGCCATTAAAGGCTCAGAGAGACGGACTGCACTGCCACCCTCCCTATTGTTTAAAATGACGTCCCTGTGGGATGAGCTTCCCAGGGCCTTTGAAAGGCCCGAGTGGCCCCTTACACGTTCCTACTCATTTTAGCCCTGGGGGATGGTCTCCCAATAATCAGGGTCACTGGAATTATGTGATTGTGTTGCAGTGGCCATTTTCACACAGTTATAGATGTACCGCATTTGCCACATAATCCATCATCTGCCCCTTAATCTGCATAGTTTAACAAAAAAATTATTTTTACTTAATGTTAACTATGGAAGTCTGCGCTCTTTATCAATCTATCTCTCATGAGTATGGGATTGAGGCTTGCTGCTAGTTTTTAACATCAAGTCTCTGAACCTTGCCTAACACACTAAGATGCTCCTCAAGATTCTCTTGTGTTGCCTCACGCATAATGTCTTTCTTTTTGATCAGAACATGTATCTCCAGAAACAAGGCACACCGATGGGGCCATCGTTTACCCCCACATATGCAAACATCTATATGGATTGGTAGGAGAAAGAGATGGCTTGACAAGATCGTGATGTGGGTACGCTTTATAGATGATGTTTTTATCATATGGGATGGGAACAAGGCATCTTTGAATGAATACATAACATCCTTGAACAGGAATCCATACAATATACAATTGACTGTGACATGGAGCACACATGAAATTGAGTTCTTGGATTTAAAGTTGCAAGACAGAGATGAATTGATCCAAACTACTCTATTTCGTAAGAAAACGGACGGCAATTCAATATTGCATGGCAATAGTGGGCACTCTTGCTCATTAAAATGAAGCATACCATACAGTCAACTTTTGAGAGCATGTAGGATCTGCTCCACAGATGAACTGTTTGAAATGGAAGCCAAGTCTATGATTTTGCGATTTTTACAAAGAGGATATCGGGAACAGGTCCTAAGGGAATCTAAACAGAGACTTTTGACCAAGAAAAGAGAGCAATTAATATTTACCACCACACAGATGAATGCCACACCAGGAAACATCAATAGACCTGACCAAGAGATTTGGTTCTTTGTGGGCTATATCATGGAACACAACTCAATCTGTGCCCTGATCATATGAAACTGGCATATATTGCAACACAAAGAACATCTTACAGAGGTAGTAGGCCAGCATCAGATCATTACATATCACAATGCTCTTTCCATGGGCAATATGTTAACTAGATCTATGTTCCACCAGGAACTGGACTGGATTACTAGTAGAAATCAGGGCTTCAAGAAATATGTCACATGTAAAGCCTGTAAATTTGGATCTAATTGTACCACCTATGAGACCCTTGAGGGAAGAACCTGCGAGATCAGGGAGAAGATTACATGCAAAACTGATCTTGTGGTCTATGTGCTGGAATGCGGTTGTGGCATGCAATATGTAGAAAGTACTAATAATAAGGTCAAACTCTGGATCCTACAGCACATCAGGGATATTAAACATCAGGATAGAATTTACCCCATGGCTAAGTATTAATGGGAGGTACATCAAGGCAATCTGACATCGTTACCCTAATATGACATAAAGCACGTCAAGGTTCACCCATGCAGAGGAAACAGGGAACTTGAACTGCGTCAATGTGAATTGAGGATGGTTGTACTTTTAGGCACGGAAAAGCCTTGGGGCCGTAATCTTGTTGCTGAGCTACATGTTCACCTTTGAGGGATAACATTTGTTTCTCAATCATTGATGAACTGATGAACATATGATAATTGAAGCTCACCCCAAAGCTGTGGACTATGGCTGATCTTGTTCTGGATTTTAGTGCGTTTTTAGTGGATTTTTATTCAATTCTTGTTGTATTTAAAATGTACAAGTCTTTTTTGCACTAGTAATTTGCACAGACACTTTATAGGGTGGGAGTTAGGAACACAGAAGACTCATTGGAGTATTCAGGTTGAACAGGTTATATATGTGGAGGCCTATGGCCCAGGTATTGTATACACAATACCGTTCTATATTTTCAATCGGTAAGTGTAACCTGGGTATATAATCTATGGGCCAGATGTAGGAGAGTAAATACCGGTCGGTAACGGCTGATTTCGGCCATTACCGACCGGTATTTAGGAATCGGCATGTAGGGGCCATCATTTTACAGAATCGGTAAATTTACCGATTTGGTACATTTACTGATTCTGTAAAATACCGAATCGGTAATTTTACCGATTCGGTAAATCCAAATGTAGGTGACACTCCTAAGAGTGTCACAGGCCCTTAAGAATCGGTATTTTACCACCCAATCCAATTGGGTGGTAAAATACAGAATTCAGGTGTGCATGCACATCTGTGCATGCACACCTGTGCAATGTGACACACAGACATGCCCTTAGGGCATGTCTGTGTGCCACATGGCACACAAGTCGGGAATAGGGGTGCTAGAGGGTGTCAAAGTGATACCCCCTGCACCCTTGCAGGATTCGGTATTTACGGATTCTGGCCCTTAGGAATCAATGGGCAATACCGATTCGGTATTTACCGAATCGGTAAATACCGAATCCTACCGATTCGGTAATTCTGAAAATCGAATTACCTACATCTCCCCCCTTCATATTTACCGACTCTTAAATACCGAATCGGTAAAATTCGGTATTTAAGAGTCGGTAAATATGAATTATCTACATCTGGCCCTTAATGTTTGGTTTACAGACAGACAAGTGTACCCTCAGACATAGCAGCAGCACCTTAAGTTGGAAACACTTTATATTGTCTGTGTAGTATCCACATATATACATTTGCACTTTTTGAAAAAGGGATGATTTGTGTATTTATGTATTGGCAGTAGTTCTTTATAGAATTCTAGGAAGTTTGTTTATCAACAGGCACTTGCGCATTGTGAAATAATGTCTATAAAGAGGCATATACACCCGAGGTGCATAGGTGAAAAAAAGCTGCACTAAAAAAAATGGCAGCGTGGTTAGATTGTCTATATAATTGCATTTTGCACTTAATGGTCAAATTGAGAATTGAGATATAAGGAATGTTCTACGAGGAGGATTAATTATATTGATGACTGCTGCATGGTGGATGCGCCAAAGGGGAAGATTGTTTACAAAAAGGTACTCACACTTTAAAACAATTTTGTAATATTGTTTATGAATAGGTGCTAAATGCAGCATAGTGGATACAACATAGATGAAGATTGTTTACAAAGAGGCACTTGCACTTTAAAATAAGTGTGAAATATTGTTAACAAATAGGTGCTAATACCAAGCTGCTTATATGAGGAACAGCTTAGCCAGCATGTTTCAATCGCATTGCACATCTCATGTTGAATTAGGAAACTGAAAAAACAAAGGGGTTACATATGTAAAGGGCTATATGATGAAAGGAGACTCCAATATGGCAGCCAAAATGTGCTCTGAAACATGCACTGGTGAGTCTAGTTGGTCCTGTAGAGAAGTGGATTAGGGTCATGTGACGAAGACCATTTCTTTTAAAAAATCACCATGGTTGTGGGAATAGAGTTGCCCAGTTCAGTGAAGCCGTAAGCCGAAATACATTGGCGTCCTATGTTGGGTGTTGCGGTATGAAAAAAATGCAACAATAATATAATTTAAGGGATTGGATTTACCAGCATGGAGGAATATATATATATATATATATATATATATATATATATGTATATATATATATATATATATATATATATATATATATATATATATATATATATATATATATATATATATATATATATATATATATATATGTGTGTGCAGACTCCCAGGAACGCCACTTCCAATCCCAGCGCAACCCAGGACTAGCGAAGCAAACAGGAGACGGACCACAGCTCACAATTCACAGGTCTTTATTGCAGGAAAGGTTGGTAGGCAAGAGGGCAAGACGCGTTTCGGGCTCAAAAAGCCCTTGTTCACATGCAATGACCCAACGATTTTATTTTGTTTTTCTAATGCAGTGAAGCCCGCCTCCCCACCAATTTTCAAACAGGTCACATGATCATAGCAGTAGAGAAAAGACTCTAAAGTATTGCTAAAGACATGTGCAAATACACAGAATAAGTTACATTACAGTGAAATAACTTAGCATGATGGAAAATAATAAAAAAAACATTTTCAATTAAAAACCATCTATTTTGTGTCGTTTCAATAAATATTCAGGGATAAATCCCTTTGGAAACATTATGCCATGTACAGAATAGCGACCTGTAAACAATGGGGATGTGGGTAAAATTGGAAGTGCAAATTACAAAAATCATTGAATCATATATATATATATATATATATATATATATATGTTCAAACCCTTTCTCGCGATATTCCTCTGCCTCTTAATGGCGGCGGGCTACCGGCAAGGTCGCGAACCTTCGAAATCCAGCACTGCAATTCTTTTCTGTTCTTCCAAAGAAAACGCCTAGCCCCAATTTTCATTAAAGCAAGCTTTATTCCATTCACAAAGCTATGACAAACACTGCCTGGCGCGTTTCGGAACACACGGTTCCTTGGTCACGGGTCAACAGTTGTTTAACATTATCACATGATATAGTGCACAAATTATAAATATAAACAAAGGACTACATTGCTGCCCCGAAAATTCGACTAACCAGAACCGCCATTTTGTAGTATTTTCGAATTCATTCATATTGCTATACAAATAATTCTGTCACGTTAGTTTACTGTTTTCCAAATTAATTAAACACTCAACGTTCATTTAAATGTGCACCTTAGAGTAAAAATGCTAAATAATGAAAATTCATTTATCTCATGATACGCTGCCTGGTGTTATCAAACACACGTATCATGAGATAAATTAATTTTCATTATTTTGCATTTTTACTGTAAGGTGCACATTTAAATGAACATTTGAGTGTTTAATTAAGCAACATTCACTGAGGTATTGCGGCACCACGAGCAATGCAACAATTGATTTTCATTTTGTGCACCATGAGAGAAAGCACTTTGCCAATATGGGTACTTACCGGAACAGTGCATTGTGGGACAATGAGTATTTTACCTAACTGCAAATAAATGTCTATGATTAAGGCTATCGCAGCTGAAACGCGTCAGACCATTAACTATGTGATGCCGCCCAAATGTATAATAAATGGCCGCTTCTTCATCCTACCGGTGCTTCGGCTATTTCTGTTTATAGTGCTGGTGGCAATTCAGCGGGATGCTTCGTTCCCGTGGTTTGCTGAGGCTGCCCTGCAGGGCCATGGGCTCCCGCTTACGAAGAGACTTTGTTGATATGAATGTCGGGAGACTGGCCCACTCCTAATCCAGGGTTTTCCGAACAAACACTTGACAAAATGAAAAGGAGCAAGGGAGGCAAGAGGGATATTTCATCACTTCTTGCCATGATGAAAAGCGACATTTACTGAGGTATTGTGGCACCACGAGCAATGCAACAATTGATTTTCATTGTGTGCACCATGAGAGAAAGCACTTTGCCAATATGGGTACTTACCGGAACAGTGCATTGTGGGACAATGAGTATTTTACCTAACTGCAAATGAATGTCTATGATTAAGGCTATCGCAGCTGAAACGCGTCAGACCATTAACTGTGTGATGCCGCCCAAATGTATTATAAATGGCCGGTTCTTCATCCTACTGCTGCTTCGAGTATTTCTGTTTATAGTGCTGGTTGCAATTCAGCGGGATGCTTTGTTCCAGTGGTTTGCTGAGGCTGCCCTGCAGGGCCATGGGCTCCCGCTTACAAAGAGACTTTGTTGATATGAATGTCAGAAGACTGGCACGCTCCTAATCCAGGATTTTGCGAACAAACACTTGACAAAATGAAAAGGAGCAAGGGAGGCAAGAGGGATATTTCATCACTTCTTGCCATGATGGAAAGCGACATTTACTGAGGTATTGTGGCACCACGAGCAATGCAACAATTGATTTTCATTTTGTGCACCATGAGAGAAAGCACTTTGCCAATATGGGTACTTAACGGAACAGTGCATTGTGGGACAATGAGTATTTTACCTAACTGCAAATGAATGTCTATGATTAAGGCTATCGCAGCTGAAACGCGTCAGACCATTAACTGTGTGATGCCGCTCAAATGTATAATAAATGGCCGCTTCTTCATCCTACCGGTGCTTCGGCTATTTCTGTTTATAGTGCTGGTTGCAATTCAGCGGGTTGATTCATTCCCATGGTTTGCTGAGGCTGCTCTGCAGGGCCATGGGCTCCCGCTTACGAAGAGACTTTGTTGTATATATATATATATGTATATATATATATATATATATATATATATATATATATATATATATATATATATATATATATATATATATACACAGTTCCCCACGAGCGGGGCTCACTTCCTGTTCGCTCACTCCAGGTAAGGGAAGGCACCAGTGCACCCCGCGCCAGCAGAGCCTGACACGTTTCGGGCTAGCGTCCTTCCTCAAAGGCTTTCTGCATATCGATGATCTGCCAACAAAACGAACACCAGTATTAGTCCCTTATTTATTTCCATTCCTCAATCACATTCAAGTGAATAATATATTCGAAATGCATTCTGGGGCCAGTAGTTCATTAAATACATCCCAAGTGGGCCGCTGCCAGTACCATCAATAGAATACAATTTCATGATCACAGGTGTACAGGCAAAGTCCATCCCCGTTCAAAGTCTGTGCCAAACTGTCCCGCTGCGCTGATAATCACACCAGCTGCGGAGCCGCTCGATTCCGCAGTGGTGAGACCCCTGGCCAGGTCGGCCGATTAAGATACAGTTCCACAAGTGCCCAAGAGTGGGGCTCACTCCCTGTTGGCTCACTCCAGATAAGGGAAGGTACCAGTGTACCCATATATATATTTTTTCACTGAAAACACCATAGGTTTTAGGGGTGTTATAGTTATTTGGACAGTTCACTCGTGCAAAACCATTGAAATTCCTCCGTAATAGTTAGTTGTACTAACTATAACTCGCACGCCCACAATCCACTGCTGATGATTTCACATATTACATTATTCATGACATGGTCAGTGACATCACTGAAGACATCACTGATGACATCTCAAATAAAATCACTGATGACATCATCCAGTGAATGTGGTTTGGTTCGATATTTAAATAAGTATTATATATATATATATATATATATATATATATATATATATATATATATATATATATATATATATATATATACACCCAAGCCGTCTTACGTTGTGCAGAAAGACAGCAATCACGGACGCAGATTCTGCTGCAGTCAACCTCCGTTTATTTCAAAAAGGTCAGAATGGCAAAGTAACACTCAACACGTTTCAGGAACACTCCCTTGTTCACGAGTGCCTGTTTTCGCGTTGCTTTCTTTTTTATATAACACCACGTGATTACAAAGTAACAAAATGAAGACAGACTGACCTTTAGACCGTAATTACCTCAATATGCTTCTGCGACTCGTATTTACATTTGTAGTGCAACACATACACAAAGTAAAATAACTTATGCCTCCGCTCTTTTGTTAACTTTTTCAAACTTGAATAGAGTTTTTAGCAAATTGTATATCCGTTTCAAATAACAATATCATAACGGTATTAAACCCATGTGGGTATAAAATAATGTATTTACAACATGCTAGAAAACGGTATTGCATCTTTCAATAAAGCCCAAGTGGGCAGGAGCTTAATGGATGGCTTCAGATAAGATTCTTCGAGTCTAGAAAGATTTTTTCGGTCATCAGCTCAGTCAAAAAGATCTATAAAATAAATTAAAATTAAAAGAATATAAATGGGTGTAACCTTAAAAGAAAAAACAACAACGAACAGTAAAAAAACATTTAACATACAAACTTCATCGGCTCAGGGCATAACGAAAATTGTTCTACACAACTAAGGAGTGCCATTATCAGAATTCGAATATCAAACAGCAGTCTTTACTAGGATCATCCCAGATGGACGGCCAATTTCTCGTCAAGGTTATGGCCTAACGGGGTCATTGTTCTGTATTGGATGATGAGTTTGGACTCAAGTCTCCGAAGTTCTTTAAGTCTGTCACCTCCTCTCACATCCATTTTTAACAAAGTCAAGTACCACGAAGCTAAGTAAGTTTGTATTTTGTTTGTGGTGACTTTGAAAGTGGCGTGCTATTGGGTAAGCCTTGTCCATATTTTTTATAGCACGTAGATGCTCTAAAACACGAATTTTGGCCTTGTGGATGGTACTTCCAATATAGGCTAATCCGCATGGGCAAAAGAGCGCATACACAGCATACTCTGTGTTGCATGATGTGTGTTTCTTAATGACTATGGGGCCGATTCACAGAACTAACTTAAGACAAAATCCTAAACTTACTACTTTTGGTATTCACAGAAATTAGGATTTTGTCTTAAGTTTGTCTTAAGACAGGCTTAAGACAGAATCCTAACTTAAGTCTGTCTTAAGTCTGTCTTAAGTTTGTCTTAAGACAAACTTAAGACAAAATCCTAACTTCTGTGAATACCAAAAGTAGTAAGTTTAGGATTTTGTCTTAAGTTAGTTCTGTGAATCGGGCCCATAGGGTCTACATGCCGTAGATAAAGTACATTCTTTTTTATTTTTGCTGTTTTTACAGGCTTTACAACTATGACATGTGAAAAAGCCTTGTATGCCAGGGATCATGGGTTTTGTTGTTTCAACAGCCCTGCATAGCGTATCTCGTAACGATCTGGCTCTTTTAAAGGTGATTTGCGGGTTGGGTCCAGTGCAGCTTGCTAGGTCTTTATCAATTCCCAATACTGGCCAGTATTTGTTCAGACAATTCCGGACCGCTTTAGTTTGTCTACTGTATGTTGTTATGAACCTAAGGTTCTGGCAGCCTTCATTGTTTTTCTTACATTCTGTTTCTTGGAATTTATCTGCTACCAAAGAGTCTCTTGTTTGTTCGGATATGGCAGTGATTGCTTTTTTAATGGTTTTCTCTGTGTACCCTCTTTGCGCAAATCGTTCACACATCACCTCGGATTCCACTAAGAATTTCTCTGTGGTGCTGCAATTGCGCTTGGCCCTTAGTATTTCGCCTAATGGGATGCTTTGAATGAGTGCATTAGGGTGGCAACTTTCGGCGTGAAGCAGGCTATTGCCCGCCATACTCTTCCTAAAAAGACTGCTTTCTATATTATTGTTCTCAACAAATAGTTTGAGGTCAAGGAATTCAAGCGAGTTTTTTGACCATTGTGAAGTCAGATGGAGATTGAAATCATTGATGTTAAGCATGGCAATAAATTCAGAAGCTTCTTCTTCATTCCCGTCCCAGATACAAAAGATGTCATCGATGTATCTAACGTATATCGGTATCTTTTCTTTGAATGTGTTCAACTTACTCACTACTTCTTCCTCCCAGTACCCCCTATAGAGACCTGTGCTGAGAGAACGTAATGGGATGAGGGCACTGGGGCTGCCTCGGACGGCCATGGAACTCCAACTGGAAGCCCTGAACCGTCTGTAGTACCCAGGCGTCCTTGGTAAAGGAAAGCCATGCTGGGAAGAACTGCGCCAGGCGTCCCCCTACCCGCAAACTCGCAGAGGGTAGCACACTCACCTCGTCCACCCTGTTGCTGACCTCGATAGACACCGCTTCCTCGGAACTTCTGACCTCTTGTGGGGTAAAAGTTGTTGAAGCCGGAGCCGTGCTCCTGACCATGCCCGCGTCCGGAGCCTTGTCCTCTGTCGGAGGGGTTGCCTCGACCGAACGAGCGGCCCCTGCCTTGTCCGGCCCCTTCAAAAACCCGAGGGGCAAATACTTTCTTGATGTTAGACTGGGCTCGGTCCAGTGACGTAAATGTAGCCACGAACTTACCGAGCTCCTTAATAAAAGGATCTCCAAACAGGCCGCCCTGCGCCGGCCTCAGAAGAGGCGAGGTCACCCATCTTAGGGTCAATCTTAATTAACAGTGATCTCCTCCTCTCAGTCGAGAGGGCGCAGTTGGCATTACCAAGGAAAATAATGGCGCGCTGCGCCCAGTTAGACAAAACCTCAGGGGAAATGAGGTCCCCCGACACCTTAGCCTCCTCCGCCATGTCGAGGATTTTTGTCATAGGACCTACTGCGTCTAGAAGCTTGTCCTGGCAAGTACGCCAGGACCGATCTATTCCCTTTCGGGGGTCCTTGACAAACTTAGCGAGAAAAGTGGCCATTTTAGGATCAATGTCCGGAGTCAATGCCACTTTTCCTTCCAGGGAAGGGCGGGGGCACTCCGCCCTAAGGCAGCTACGAGCATCCTTGTCCACTGGCTTCCGGAGACGGTTCACCACATAAAGGGCCACCTTATCCCCCGGGACCCATTCAGAGGACCGAGGGTGGACAATATCGTCCGGGTCCAGCATGTCCGACGGGACCGCGGAAGTGGACGGCTGGGACGGGAGCCACGATCTAGAAGAGCAGGCCTCCTCCTCCGAGTCCGGAGAATCGTCTTCCTGCTGCGGCTCCGGGGACATAGTGCGGGGAGTAGGAGGTGGGACACCCACGGGTGGGGCGAGAACTGGTACGGGGTCCGCAATCGCCTTAAAGGCGTTCCTAACCTTATCAAAGGCTACCGGATCAATCCCTTCAGCACAAGGCTTCTTAGGCGGGGGGGACCGCTGACAGGGAAGGATCCGAAGCTGGGACAGGCGCTGGGATGAGGGCCGCAATTTTTGCGTATGCCTCATCCAACCGCGCTGACAGGCGCTGCTCCAGGGGTACTATAGCCTGGTCCACTGCTTTGCAGATGGAGTCATCCACCGCCTGGTAAAAATCATCATCCCAGGATGCATAAGCTAGAGGGTCTTCCTCTGTGTACTGGCCTGACTCCCCCTGCATACTGAGGTAAGTTGGGCTCAACAGAAGGGAGGTACAGCGCAGCGAATTAGAAACCCCCCTTGAGGGTACACTGTGGGACTGGGGCAACCCAGAGGATATGGCGGCACAAGGCACGAATTTCGGGTCTAGCACAGGGAACGCTACAGCCCTCTAAGTACTAGGGCGCCACCCGGCCAAGCGTTCCCTGGCGCTATATACCAGCGCCAATTGCGACCCTGTCAGGGTGTTCAAACTCCACAATACAACCCACTTCGGGCGTCACAGGTGAGGAAAAACCTAATTTTCGACCCCGCAGGGTGTCAGGACCGGGTAGCCAGGGACAGCGCTGAAGCTGGTGTAAACGCGGCAAAAAACGCGTTTAAAACGCGAAATCTACCACGCTGACAGGCAGAGAGAGCACTGCCCCCTAGCGGCGCCGAAGGCGCACCGCACTCCGCTGGGCAACAAGATCGCGTAAGGAGCGCAAAAGCGTCCCACAATGTCAAGGGGACCTGTAGGGGTCGCAAAACACAAGCGCTCAACCCCAAAGCCACACGCTATCACAGAAATCCCCCAAAACCCAGGAGAGAGTAGAAAAAAACACTTAACTTGTTGCTGAGCATCCAAGAAAGAGGAAGAGGAAGTGGATGCAAGGCATGATGGTTGCTGCCGGTGCATAGAGACTAATGAAGGTCTCAGTTTCCTGTTTTTCCCGATGTTCATGGGAAAAGTAGTTTTTACATGTTTTTCTTGCTGCTGTGAGAAATAAAGTGAAGAAAGCATGGCATAATCTGAAGCCTCCGGTCCTGCCATAGAATTACTTTTCAGGATCAGTACTGGGCTCAAAGATGCTGCACTGAGGTCTCTCCTGATAACAGGTGAGTAAATTGGAATTTGTAGTACATCCAGTAAGCGCCACAGAGCTGCGTAGCAGAAAGATGTCAAAAGGGACACGGCCTGCAACACCTCTCTGCAACGCAGTGCAGTGTCGCTTCCTGGAAGCACCTGGTGGGCTATGTTCCCCATGGTCCCTCAGGTTTGAAGTGGAATTTTTCCCCCAACTTTAAACGCTCCACAGAGCGTGTTTGCAGACATGGCACCTCAGGCCCCACCCGATACTTCACCATTGTGCAAACACGCCCTGTGGTGCGTTTTAAGATGATGAATTAATTCCTCTTCAATTTTGAAGGTCCCTGGGGGCGAACTACCCCACCAGGTACCTCCAGTAAGCGCCACAGAGCTGCGTTGCAGAGAGGTGTAAAAATGGGCGTGGCCTCTGAACACCTCACTGCAACGCAGCTCCCTGGTGCATACTGGAGGTACCTGGTGGGCTAGTTGGCCCCCAGGGACCCTCAAGATTGAAGAGTAATCAATTCCTCAACTTAAAATGCACCACAGGGCGCGTTTGCACAATGGTGAAGGAAAGGGGCGGGCCTGAGGTGACATGTCTGCAAACACGCCCTGTGGCACGTTTTAAGTTGGGGAATTAATTCCTCTTCAATCCTGATGTCTCCTGGTGGCCAACTAGCCCACCAGGTACCTCCAGTATGCGCTACCCGGTGATCCTACATTTAGGCATTCCTGGTAAATTTAAACTGCGGCCCTCCTGGCGATTTCGGAGGGAGGCCCTGCAAGACCAAATCATACATTCTGAATTACATGATATCGTTGTTGAGTACTTTGCCATAAATGGTGACACAGTGTCCTCCCAGGCCACTCTTTGGGCGGCCTTTAATGCTACATATGAAGCGTCTGTATTTCCAAACACACAGGACTTCTCTGAGATATCCTTGCCAGCATGACCAAATCGAATCGGCCCTTCACAATATTGATCAGATTGATTCCCACTATGGTGACCCCTGCTCCAAATTACATGCTCAACTGACTTTACTGACTGAATTCCATGATCTTGCCGAAAGAGAGGTTAAATATATGGGGAAATATGCCACAGCCCGACGCTATGGTGAGGGGGATAGGCAAGGCTGTATGCTTGCTTGCTTACTTTGTCTCAGTCGCCTCAATGGGTTTATTACTGAACTCCAAACACCCACTGGACTTATAATCACGGACAACGAGGGCATACTCTCTGAACTACAGTGATATTATGAGCAGATTTACACAACTCGCACTTCCGAAGTAGAATCCAATATTTCCAAATAACCTACAGAGATCGTTATGGTTCTTATAACAGATGGCCAACGTAACTTTCTGGCTTAACCCATCATCCATGCAATAGATGCTCTAGAATGCTCCAAGGCCCATGGCCTCTATGGCCTCACCGGAGCCTTTTACAAACCATTCAAACACCTTCTGGCCCTGCATCTACTCGCCATGTACACAGAGCCTCAGAAAGAGGCTCTTTCCTCCCACTCAATGTGATACCATACTAACACTATTATTGAAACCCAGCAAGGACCCACACCTCTGCTCCTCCTATAGACCATTATCTCTCCTTAACGTGGACAATAAAATATTTGTTAAGGTTATGGGCACTCAACTCTCACTGTTAATGGAACACATCATCTCTCCAGTGCAGTTGGGATTTGTTCCCCATAGATCCACTTCCTTTAACTTAAGAACAATCTTCGCCGTTTTAAACAGAATCTCCCCGACACCCCCTGCAGTAACGGCATTACTTGACGCTTACAAGCATCGAGAGGACGTTTCTGAGAGCAACTTAGGCAAAACTAGGTCTCCCCTGTGCCTTAATTTCCTATGTTATACTTCTTTATACTTAAGCGATGGCATGTTTGAGGGTGAATGGCTCACTTACTGATCATTTCCCTGTCACCAGAGGAACTAGACAGGGCTGCCCTCTTTCTCCCCTCCTTTTTATAATCATGATGGATCCCCTAGTCCACCATCTATGGGAGCAGCATATGCACCACAGACTTAAACTTTTACATGGCCCACTTCTAGCATCACTTTACACCGATTATATATATTATTTTTTGCCTGGCACCCTGCCGAAAATCTCCCTCCAATGATTTGGCAGATTGTACACTTTGGTAGCCTCTCCGGTCTGCACATAAATTGCGCCAAATCCGAACTTTTCCATTTGACCAAAGGCACATACCCCACCAATGATGAATATTCCCTGACTGGACTATTGACTCCACCAAATACCTAGGAATTCACTTACATTTAGACAAAAGAACAAATATTACACCTCAACTACAGCCCAGCCATTAAGGGGCTTACGTCCCAAGTGGAACATTGGATAGGCCTTCTGCTCTCTATAGCCGGACAAGTGGCAATAATCAAAATCTTGATACTTCACTGTTGTCTACATTTGTTTTTAAACATCCCTATCCCACTTACACAATACTTCTTCACCACACTACGCAGTCTCCTGATATGGCATGACTGGACTGGACACCCACCTTGCATCAAAAGGGACTCCCTAACCCTCCCTTACGAACGCGGTGGACTCGGTGTCCATGACTTCTATCTTTACTACCTGATCGAACCAACTGTTGTCCAGGTCCTATCTATCATCTGCTTGGTATGGAAGAGACTCCATCACCCCTTAGGAAGTGGTATCCTATACTCACCTGCCATTCCACTGTTTGATAATCCATGGCTCCCCCTCACGCAGGAAAAAATTGATCAACCCACCCTTCTACGGCACAACCTCCATACACTGGGTGATTCCTTCCCCAACAGACATGTCCTTGCATATACTGATGACACCGCTTCCGGCAAGCCAAATACAAGGACCTTTTCATACTGCAAAGACGATACAACACCATGTGTTCTTGTATACCCTCATATCCCTTCGCTCGAGATTAGTTTCCACCCCTCATCTCAGAAGACGATGACAGCCACTTGATTTCCAAGTTATATCGCTCATGCTTGGCCCTGAAGCCTGACTCCACTAGCCGTGTAACAGAGATCTTGAGCATGGATCTTGGTTATCCTGTATCCAAAAAGGTCTGGGAATTTTGCTGTTCCAAAACGAAATTGGAGTCCATCAATCCTAGACACAAACTTCTACACTTTAAGTTCTTAAACACAGCATATATCTCGCCCACAGATATTGCCAAATTCGACCCTGCACACTCTTCCCATTGCCCCAAATTCCAGGCCCATGGTGCTGATTTTGCACCTCACCTGGTTGTGCCCCATCATCAGCAACTATGGGATGATGGATGTCACGCTCCAGCCTGACCATGCAATAGCACTATTGGGGTACACTCACAATTTTCCTTAATCTATCAGTAGATTCACTTCCAAAGCGCTATTACTTGCTAAACGTGAAATTGCCCTTCACTTGGGCAGCAAACGCTCCTCCATAGACTCCACCGAGGCAAAATCCATTTTCTACTGTGACAAAATTAGCAATGACCATGCACAACTCTAAACCCCCACATCTAGGCCTAGAGATATTTGTCAATTCCTCTGCTCTAATTTACATTCATCAAAATCGAATGATACAGACTAAGGGGCTGATTAGGATGGTGGGCGGACTTTAGTCTGCCTGCCATCTTCACGGTGCTGGGACCGGCAGCCAGACGTGCGGCGGTCCCGCACAGCTAATTAGAATTTGACCCCCACCCTGGCGGTCGCATTCTGCATTGTGGACATTGCAGAAGGGTGCTGCTGTGAGCAGCACCCACCGCAATGCCAAAGTGCTATGTCCTTCATTCCCATGCACAACGCTGCGCGGTGCCTGCCACCTTGTGCATGTGAATGGAGGGGGGTACCATGGGTACTCCCCAAGTGCACCCCCCCGCCCCCCAAGGGCGATGTCAACATGGAAAGTCCAGTTTCCGCACATATCCAAATATGGATGGCGGTGCCTGGTAGGCACCGCCACCATATTAGTGGCCAAGTCCACACGGCCTGCAATCGTAACGATTGACGACCGGCGGAAAAGCGGTGGACGCACTTTGCGTCCGCTGTGATACCCCCACCATATAATATGGTGGGGGTAAATCAAGTTGGGATAATGGGAGGATTGCCACTGCTGGGCCAGCGGTAGTAATCCGCCCGCCATCCTAATGACCCTCTACGTCTCTCATTCCTTATATCTTGTATTTATTCATTACATACCATCACGCATATCTTGCATGCCATACCTAATTTGATATAATTCAATTATCATCTGCGTTTCCGCCGACTCTCTACCTTCCCCCTCATTCTCACCTCTTCTTTATGGTTAAGCCATTATGTTATCGCCTATCTCTTCTTACCAACCAGCAGTGGCATAGCCAGGCCTTTTGCCACCCGTCACGGTCCCAGCCTTTTGCCCCGTGGCAGCCTTAAGAGCAGAGTGGGTGGGGGGTACTGGCAATCGATTCCTGCATTTGCTGCCTTTCCCTTGCTATGCCACTGCCAACCAAGTGCTGACTACGATCTGTGTAATGCGAACTCCCTGGAATATGATATCTCTTCCAATGTGTTTTGTTGGTGTATATATAGTTAATGGAAAAACTCTACATATTTTTTTGTTTTACAGACACACACATTCTACCAGAATTTGAAGATGGAATGATCTTTCTGTCTTATTTCTACATTCCTCAACCAAATTCTTCCCAGTGGAATCCAGTCAGCTGCTCTTACTATAAATCACCTATCCTGTAAAATACCTACACCTAAATGTTCTCATAGGATGGCATTTGTGGAGAACCGTGGCTCAATGGTTAGAGCGGCAGACCCTGATGCAGAGATCTGGCCTGGGACCAGGGTTCAATTCCTGCCTCGGTGGTTCTTGGACCCAATCTCCCCGGACCTGATAATTCTTGCCTCGGTGCCTAGTCTAATCATGGGTACCACTCTCTGACTCTGGGCAATAGCTTGCTTAATCTCCACAACGGCCCCAGCGGCGCTTGGATTCCATGGCTTCACCCTGGGGGTGCCCAGGAGTGGACATCTCACAGGAAAGCCAGGAAGGGTTCCACAGCTGTATGAAGACCTCTGGGTAGAAGGTGCTATACAAACACATTTGCATTTACATTTACATTCTCCTGTAAATTGACAGCTGAAGCCCTTGAAGCTGCCCTCTCTTTGGGTGTCAAGCCTAAAGATGACTAAAAGCATAATTTATAGGCCAGGGGATATCCAGCCCTTTGGGTCAGCTTGTACTGCCTCATAGGAGAGATTTACCCACCTAATTAGAGATCTCACCTACCTGGCAAGGATCTTTTTGCCAAAAGTGCATCTGCCACACCAGCAGGAACCCTGTAGGCAAAGGGGAAAGCCGCCTTGTTGAGAGTCACTGTGGATTCTTTTTTGCTTTTGAGAAATAAAAATCTCAAAATGGTAGTTGATTTTTTGCAAAGCGAAAAACAAAAATGTTCTTTATGGGCAGCCATTTCCCTGAGCATCAGGGACATTATTCCAGTTACCCGCCTGGGGTCACCATGTCTCGTGTCGTGATTCTGAAAGAAAAAAAAATAGTGGCAGAGTCCCTCCAAAAAGGGTGCGACCTCTGCAACTGTGACCCCATATCTCTATGATGGATGGGCAGCCTGGTGATGGGTTTCCGGAGGCAGAGTTAGCTGAGGTTGTGACGTCAATAAAATGGCTTATTCCTCATTTTTAAATGAGGCGGAAGCCATGCCAGTTTCTGGTGGAGCTTCCGCTCTACCAAACCCTAAATGGCTCCATTAAAACAAGTCAAATGGTGAAAAACAACCAAACATTCCAGATTGGGCTGTTAATCCTCAACCGCATGATAATATGTGAATGATCAGAATTTGGAGTGCTTTTATGGATAAGGAAGGGGTGTAGTCTGTGATTACTAGACATAACTACCACCCTCGATGGCAGATATGTGATCGCCTTATGTTAGATAGCAAACAGAATAATCGTAATAATATCTACTTTTGGCCCAAACTGTGACCATTCACTGTTCTTCTGTGACTTACTTGAGGATATTCTTAAAAACACACAATGTGACACAATGGTATGGGGTTAGGGTGACTTTAATTGTATCCTAAATACAGTATTAGATTGGGCATCAAATTAAAACAGAAAATAGTCTGGTTCAGCCCAGGAACACTCATGCATATTGGAACTTGAGAACCTGGTGGACCTATGGCGGTACTGAGACCCATACTATAGGAATACACGTATTATGCAGAGATACCTAACATGCATTTCAGTATTGATTATATAATGGCTACCAGAGATATCGCATCCTGGACAAGGATGTGCAAACACCAGTCTTGATGCTCTCAGGACCACTCCCCAGTCTGAGTAGAACTAGAGGTCCCAGAGAAGTGGCCTGTCAGCTTCTTGTGGGATTTCCTTTGAAATCTCTATTAGACACGGTCTTCTGGGCCGAAATAGCCACTGCCATTTCTGAGTATTTTGAAAAGAATGCGGGGACAGTTAATCACTTTGAGACAGCATAGGATATGTGTAAGGCCTACAAACATGGGATCAGTATGGCCAAGCATACTAAAGTCGTACGATCAATATGCCAAAGCCTAAAGTAATTGGGACAAGAACAAGAGGTAGGTTAATAACAACTGGCTCATGTACAGACAAAAGATGAAAGTATATGGAATACTATCCAAGCTACAGGTTTGGAGTTACACGATTTTGCAGACAGGGAAGGTAAATACAAGGGTGAATGCGCAGTAGCCAGGGGGTACGGAGATGGAGGTGGGCCCGGAGGACAATTGCACATTTGCAATGTCCCATATCGACGGAAAACATACTGACCTGTGGTAGATTCCGCCCAGGGTGCGCCTCAGGCCCGGCTCCAGGAATTTTTATTTGTTTGGCCAAGGGTGCTTTCGGGTGGGCTACTACCGGCCCAATTTGTCGCTTCTGGAGGTAGTCTACAAGCCATAGATTACATCATATCTACTTGCAAACAGTCACCAAGATACAAGGATTGCTTCTGTGTGTATACAGAACATGTGGAGAGTTATTTAGTGGCACCCAACCATTAACGTCTTTCTCTGTAGATACCTTTACTACCATCCTCCAACAGTGCACTCCATCTCTCTGTAGCCCCTCCTCCTCATGACCTCCTCCTCAGACTCCCTCACTACCACCCTCCACCAGTGCCCCTCATCACTCTCCGTATCTCCCATCCTCCCCCAATGACCTCCTCCTCGGATTACCTCACGGCTTCCCTCCTACAGTGCCCTTCATCTCTCCAAAGCCCCTCCCCCTCATGACTTCGTCCTTGAATCTCCTCAGTACCACCCTCCAACTGCACACTCCTCTCTCCAAAGGCCCTCCTGTTAAAATCTGGTTTGCGATGTCAACATTATCGGCGCCATCATGTCCCCATTCAGGCCCGTACGCACTCGCAAGCAGCAGCCATTTTGAAAACCATGCTCTCCCTGCCCAGTGCCGCTATCTAGCGCGTCTCTCCCTCTTACCTCGCAAGCATCCCCCCCTCGCGCGCTGACAGCCCCCGCTCTCTCATGTCTGAACCATAAACCTCCCTTCCAGTGCGACTCTGCCTCGGAAGCGCAATCCGCACCCAGCCAACACCTCCTCATCCTTTGATAAACCCCCTTTCCTCTGTGCCCGATTGTCCTGCCCGTTCCCAGGCCGCCACCTGGCCCTGCGGATGCCATTTATTGGCCCCCCCTTACAGTAAGCAGCTGCCCCGATTCAAAGGATCTCCGACTGATCAAGGCCCCCCACCCCATGAGATCCGATCAGACACACACATTCCGGGAATCGACGGAATGTCCTGCTGTGCAATAGTCATCACCTACTGTGACCGGGGTGGGGACTTCTACTGTAAATGTGTGTGGGAACGGGCTTGAAAGGGGGATTCCGAGGATGTCTTTCCGTACATCAAAGCATTGACAGGAATGTGATTCATGCAATAAAGCTATAAACTTGTGTATAAGAGGCCAGGCCTCAAGGATGCGTAGAGAGCACCTCTAGAAGATACCCTGTTGTCTGATGTGACGTGTTCTGCTCCGACGGAATAAACTCCTGTTTCCTGCCTTCCAGTCTCCAGCGCCTGCCTCTTTGTTTGGTAATATTGAATGGTATGAGAGGCGGCTAACACCGGGCAAATACTGAAGGGTTCTTGGTCGAAATCGGCCCTACCTTTCCACAATTGGCGTCCCAAACGTGGGGCCCGTCAGCGACACGTGGATCCAGTGGGAGAGGTCCTGACGACAGAGTGAACGACTGCAACGATCGCGAGAGCTCCTGTCCGATAGACCCTCGTCTGACAGCCGATCATCTGAACTTCACTGGTTCCGAACAGACCTCTCTCGAGTGATCTACGGTCCTGACTGGGAACCATCAGGAGTGCCGCGACAGAAGATAGAGGACGATCGGGTGCTGGATTCGGAAGACAAGAAACTGTCCATGCGGTCCGGGTAAGGTCGTGTAACACCACAAATTGCGAAATGATTGTTTGATTGTTTGGAAAATACTAGTATTACTCTTCGAATTGTTGGTTCCTTTTGGAGATTCTCTGTCTACAAACGGAGAAGAATAGAAAGATTCTCTCTTCCTTTGCAGGTAGTGAAGGGTAGGTAACGCGGACTTTTGTCCCCCGTTGTAACCCGTCGTGCCTATTTTTCTCCCCCACTGATTGATTGTTTGCCCGAACATTGTTTGTTCGAGGATTGTTCTCTCGAGAATTCTCTGTCTACAAACGGGGAAGAATTAAAGTATTCTATCCTACTTTGCAGATAGTGAAGGGTAGGTAACGCAGACTTTTGTCTCCCGTTGTAACCCGTCATGCCTATTTCTTTCTCGCCATTGATTGTTTGATTGTCCGAACATTGATTGTTCGATATTGGTTCTTTGGAGGTATTCTCTGCTTACAAACAACGTGGAATAGAGATATTCTGTCTAGTCTTTGCAAGCAGTGAAAAGATAGGTAGTGCAGACTTTTGTCTCCCGTTGTAACCCGTCATGCCCATCTTCTCCCCATTGATTGGTAGTTGGTTCAGCACGGACCGCTTATTAGAGATGAACCATCCGGCTCCAATGGAAGGCACCCCTAATAAGGACATGTACACGAAGCATGGACTAGTCGCTATAGCCTATAGTAGGCTGTGGCATAAATACACCAAAAAGGATCGAGAAAGTCAGTGGCCACTGATAGGATCCTTCGATGAAGGTAAAATAAGCGCGCTAGAAACAGCCCTTTGTAACAATAAGACAAAGCCCACTATGCTTGATAGCTTCGGCATGTGGCGTAAAGAAACAGAACAACGCAAGAAAAGAAACGAGATTAGATTAGAGAAAGAACTACGGAAAGCAGCTCATCTAGCTGCTAGGAAATTGGAAGAAGAGATTAAGGAGAGAGAGGAAGCCAAACGGAAACAAGAGTCTGAAACATCGAGTCAGTGTCCTGTTAGAACACCCTCTACGCTCTACCCTGAATTGCCCTCGAAACAGCGAGCCAACGATGATCTCTTATTAGGTCCTCCGATCATCTACATGCCCCCTCCATATGCCCCTTCCCAACCTTTAGCGCAGCACCCGCCGCCCCCAAGCACAGGCGAGAGTAGTACCAGGGCCTCGGTCCCCATGGCCTCCGCGCCGGCCGAACCCCTAGTACTAGAAACAGCACAAGCAACAATGTTAGATGATCCGGAGACCCGAAAGACAGATTCCACAAGAACGAACAGGTTGAGCAAAGATGAGCGAGCAGGGATTGACAAGGTAGTCAGGACACTAGTAGAACAAAAGGAGAGTGAGGAACACATCATGGATATGTTCAACTCATATGCTGGGAGCCACAGACAACACTTTGCTGTACGATTGTGTTATTATGCCCTAAATGCGTATGAGGACCGATATCGAGACAAGGGTCCTGAGAGCCTAACGACTCTGTATAGAAAGGTCGATATCGGGGATGAGGGTGAGAGTGATGTGACGGATCTCCTTGTGCGAACGCTCGAGGTTTTCCGCCACCTCACTGAACAAGGGTTGGAAGCTAAACCTACGACACCTGTAGCGACCGAACCACGAACAGAACAAGCTAGCGCCATGATGCCAATAAGAGAGGCTGCTCCCTACTGGGTTCCCCCACGAGGTCAGGGAACACACGACGATGTTAACAATCAGGACGCAAGAGGGAGGGTAATGTATAACTGGGTTTACCAACCATGGGATCGACAAGACATCCTGACGTTCCGAAAATCTCTGCCCGATTTGCGGAAAAACCCCACTGCCTTCTACACTGAACTAGGTACAGCCTTAGATTCAACGATTATGACCCTAGCTGACATCGACTTGTTTTTCGAGTTATGTCTGCCAGCTGATGTGTGGAAGCAAATCCGGAAAATCGACCACCTTGAGCTATTCGGACATACCTGGTCACAACTCGATGGCATGGACAGACAAAGAGAGCCTGGACAGAAGCCTTTGAAATCCATTTTAGAACTCCCAGACAAAATTGTACAGAAACTGAAAACCCTGATCCCAGAAAAGAAAGTCGACTGGTCGATAGTGACGGCCTGTCGCCAGAAACCCCAGGAAGACGTATCGGAATATTTCTCCCGATTTGAGACGGTGTTTTCCGATTACAGTGGCCAGGACATGACCTCTGCAACCGGACACCACCTATTTGTCCAGAATTACGTCAAAGGTCTGTCGCAGGAGGTCTCTCAGAAACTGCAAGCCAGCGAGAGTAGTTGGGCAGCCTCCAAGCCTGCGGCTATCTTCCAGATGGCCCAATATTATGAGCATCAGAAAAACGAAAATGATAGGGCAACTGAGAAAAAGAAAAAGGACTTGAAAGAGAGGGTGATGATTGCACAGCTGCAAGGGGTGACTGTAGGTCGAGAGCAGTACAAAGGGAATTACCAGACGAATGCCCCTAGGAATCCACCCCCTAAGGACCGTGCTCCCGCACCCTATGTTGGACGTAAAGATATTAGCGAAGACCAGTGTGCATTCTGCAAGGGATTCGACCACTGGAAATCCCAGTGTCCGGTTTTGTTGGAGATGAATAAGACTAGGGACCCCAGAGACGTAGCGGGTGGTCCGAGAAATAGAGGGCAGGGACGAGGGTCCACAAATGATACGAATAACGACAGGCCAGGCAGACCGAATACATTTGACCGTCCCCGACAGAACCAGTACCAACAGTCTGACTGCGACGACACTCACGACTTCGCATAGGACTGCCTAGGGCAAGGGAGGGATCCAGTCAAGCTCTATGTTGACCAGCAAGGTCCTTATGTCACCGCTAAGGTCCTGGGTACGAAGTCTCCATTTCTGGTAGACACTGGCGCAACACGTAGTGCGTTATCTAAATGACTGATTCCAAGGGCACCCTTGTCTGGCTCACTTGTAACATCGATAGGTTTCGATGGAACGCCCTCCACTAACCCTTTGTCCACACCGATCTCCTTTGACCTAGAAAATAACATCACTGACACAACGTTTTTGCTTTCCTCCAATACCCCTGACGCCATTATGGGACTTGACTTGCTGAAGCATTTCCGAGCCACTATTAGGTGTTCGCAAGATGGAGTTTGAGTCTTTTTGTATGACAACCCGACCCTGCTCAGACTTTGTCCTTCCCGACGCATGTTTTCCATTTCTGATGCTGACTCGTCCCTACTTGACACCCTACCCCCGTATCTGTGGGCCAAGACTGATTCGGACGTAGGACGCATGATGATCGACCCAGTGCACATAACTGTTCGACAAGATGCAATACTCCCAAAGCTTCCACAATATCGGATATCGCCCGAGGGCGAGAAGGCATTGGTAAAGATTATTCAGTCCCTGATAGATGCAGGAGTGGTAGAGGAAGTGGTTAGCAATGTTTGCAACAGCCCTATCCTACCCATCGTAAAGAAGCAAGGAGAGGGAGATGAGAAAGCGTACCACTTCATCATCGACCTACGAGAGGTCAACAAGGTGGTGGTACCCCAGAACCCCGTAGTTTCAGACATCACCACTATTCTGACTCTGATTCCCTCTACTGCCACTACCTTCACTGTCTGTCGTTGACCTCAAAAATGCATTTTTCTCTATCCCCATCCACCCAGACAGCCGATACCTCTTTGGCTTCACCCTAAAAGCCCGCTCACATAGATTTTGTCGAGCACCCCAGGGCTACACGGAAAGTCCCAGCATCTATAGCCAGGCCCTAAAGAGACAACTGGACGCAGTCCAGCTACCGGATGGAGTGGTGTTGATACAGTACGTCAATGACATTCTTTTGGCGGCCGACACCACTCCGCTTGCAGTCACAGCCGCCATCCAACTCCTGCACTTCCTTGCGGAAAATGGCCACAAGGTCTCCAAAAAGATGCTGCAGTTCTGCCAATCCCAGGTCACTTACCTAGGCCACCTTTTGTCCAAAGATGGAAGAAAACTTACTCCCGATCGAATCCAAACCATTCTAGAAACCCCTGTCCCTAAGACCCAGAAACAAGTCCGCTCCCTATTAGGCCCTTCTTTCTTCTGCCCGTGGTTGCCAAATTTCAACCTCATTGTGAAACCACTGCTTTCTCTGCTGGCTAAAGATGTCCCCTTCCCACTCCCTTGGACCCCTGAATGCCAATCCTCCTTCATAGAACAGAGAAATGCCCTCTGCTCAGCCCCTGTCCTAGGAACCCCCGACTACACGAAGCCCTTCTCCCTCTACACACACGAGAGGGAGGGATGTGCTTTGTCTGTCTTGACCCAGTCTATTGGCCCAAAGCAACGCCCATGCGCCTACTTCTCTGCCACTCTTGACTCCGTAGCCAGAGCTTTGCCTGCCTGCCTTCGAGCTGTAGCTGCCACTGCTATCTCTATCCGACAGAGTGAGGGGATCGTACTCTCGAGCTCCCTCACGGTGCTAGTACCCCATGCGGTTGACACCCTCCTGAACCAGACTAAGACGCAACACCTGACTAGTGCACGACTGACTGGGTACGAATTGCCTCTGCTTGCACCCCACATCACCCTGAAGAGATGCACCACACTGAACCCAGCGACCTTGTTACCCCTACCAGAGAACGACCCCAATGTGTCCCCTGTACATGACTGTGTGACCCTCACGGACGAACAGACTAGGAGTAGGGTTGACCTCAGAGACACAGCCTTCCCAGACCCCGACGGAGAGCTGTGGGTGGACGGCTCTTGCATCAAACTCCCCGATAGCACCACCTCAGCCGCTTCTGCAGTTACCACAGCCCGAACTGTAGTGGAAACCACACGCATCGCACAGCGATCTGCACAGGCAGCAGAACTGATTGCCCTGACCCGAGCATGCATCTTAGCGGCAGGAACCACAGCAAACTTTTACACCGACAGCCAGTATGCCTTCGGGGTGGTTCACCATTTTGGGCTCCTTTGGAAGGAGAGGGGATTCCTGACTTCACATGGAACACCCAATCTTACACGGGGATCTAGTCTCCGCCCTGACTGAAGCTGTCCTACTCCCCAAACGACTTGCAGTCATCAAATGCCAGGCACACAAGAAAGTGACAGACATCATTGGACAAGGAAACGCACTAGCCGACATCACTGCCCGAACCACAGCTGAGAATAGGACGACAACACTCATGTACGTGACTAGGTCACAAGCAGAGAAATGGACGGAGACTAGGGACACTATTAGGGACATCCAAATGGCCAGCTCACAACACGAATTGACTGAATGGTCACGGGTGGGACTGAAAGATGATGAAGGCTGCTGGCGGACAAAAGACACAAACAAATGGGTGCTACCCGATTCATACCTGATCCCCATACTGACCATGGCACACTCCCCTGCTCACATAGGGCCAGCCCCCATGACCGAACTTGTTTCCAAAGTCTGGCACAATGATAAGATCGCAGACTCCGCCAAACGTCTAGTCCAGCAATGTTTGATATTCCTGCAACACAACCCTGGGAAAGGAACTGTAGTACCCCGGGGAGTGTTTGGGGTCCCCAGTCATCCGTTTGAAGTCCTGCAGATGAACTACATCCAACTAGAAAGATGTCAAGGCCTGAAGTACGTGCTTGTTGTTGTGTGTGCCTTTAGCAAGTGGGTGGAGGCCTATCCAACCCGTGATAACACTGCCATTGCCACCGCAAAAGTACTACTAAAGGAATTCTTCCCTCGTTACGGCCTTTGTCGAATTTTGTGGAGCGACAATGGCCCCCACTTCGTAGCCGGAGCTATCCAACTCATCTTGAAGGGGTTGGGTGTAAAACAAAAGTTCCACGCAGTCTTCCACCCCCAATCTGCTGGACTAGTTGAACGACACAATGCCACACTGAAGCTTAAATTGGCTAAAATAGTGGCTACCACAGGACTGAAATGGCCAGACGCTCTCCCTCTGGCATTGCTCTCAATGCGTTCCACCCCCACCAAGCACCACTTGACACCTTACGAGGTCGTATTCGGCCGGCCCATGAACATCTGGTCTTCACCAAAACCGACATCCATTCATGACGTCCCGGACGTCCTAATGTCTGATTACTTGTACCAGTTGACTAAAACACTGTCTGTTATCCACCAACAGGTGCTGCATGCCATTCCCGACGCTTCCAGGGGTCCTGGACACACCATCCAACCTGGGGATTTCGTACTGATCCGGAGCTTCCAGCGTGCAAAGAGTCTGGAACCCCGGTGGACGGGCCCCTGGCAAGTCCTAATCACCACCCGAACGGCACTTCGAGTGGAAGGAAAGCGCAATTGGGTGCATGCACACCATTGCAAAAGAATCTCTTCGACTCTGACGGCGACCGAAGACGTGACCACCCAAGAAGAACTCCTGAACAAAGACCGACCATCACTGAACTGCTATCCGGACACAGAGACACTTGAATTAGCAAAGATTCCCGATCCCACTGTGCCATCCAGAGAAGGGTATAACCTGCGACGAAAGGAGGGAGCTTCGGCAGCGCAGACCATTGACTAAGTCATAATTCTCAGAGCGGTGGCCTAACACTACTAAGGCTACCAGGAGAGAAGCCAGACGAAGTTTGTGGTTCTGCCCACTACCGAGCCCCTTGAAAATGATGGAAGCGTCCGACAAGAAGATGATGGAAGCGCCCGACCCGAAGGTGATGGAAGCAACCGGACATCCAAAGATTCACTACAGAAACCCAAAGACTGACAAAATCCACAGTTTAAAGACTATTTCACTTTTTATCACCCTTCTCTTTTGCCTCCTCCTCATGACCACCCTCTGGATTGTGGAAGAGAGCGCACCAGCCCATGAGACATTCCTGACCACTGCTCAACCGACCACAATGAAAGAACATTATCTGATTTCTCTTTCACCCCAGCTCCGAGAGAGGCGAAAAGAATTTTGAAACAACTCCTTCGTGCAACTGCTGCACCAGCACAATCTCGCTACCAATGCCACCAACTGCTGGATCTGTGGGTTGCTACCCCACGCCACTGGACATTCCATACCCTTCATCCCTTCACCCTTCTCAGTTCACGGCTCCTGCCTTGCTTGGCTGATCCTCTTGCAAGAAAGCTATAGGGATAATACCACCTCCAGCAGGACTATGACTCATTTCTTTCATGAGGTTTGGCAGAACAAAACGAAGAAAACTGCTGCACACTTCTGCCCGCAGACCTCCAACGATTCTATCCATATGGACATCCCCGTCAAAGAGCGCATTGAAATGCAGGTGTTTAACAATCCGACCAGACCCACCTTCTCCTACCTCCGGAAACGAACGGCTGCCACCCTGACTGTGGCCCTGTCCGTCATCAACGTCACAGGCCTTATGTGCATTGAAGGGCTTGGGACACAGCTGGTAGGCCGCAGCGCTTGCCACATCATCAGAACCTTGGACTCCATTGATCCACCCTCTTTTGTCTCCTCACCGAATATGTACTTTGTTTGTGGTACAAAGGCTTACACCTGGCTCCCCAAAAGCTGGGGGGGCACCTGTTATATCGCCTTCATCCTTCCTCCGACCTATGTGGCTCCAGCGAAACATCACAGACAGAAACGAGCCAAGGACATTGAACAAGCCGACTCCTCCGGAGCGCAGTTCCTCAATGCAATGAAGGGACTTGTTCCACTCTGGGGTCCAATGGCGAACAGCCGTGCCATCCAACATTTGACTCAGGCAGTTGTAACGACAATGAACATTACAGCTGGTATCCTCACGAACAATACAGTCGAGCTTCAGGCGGTCCGCTTGGTGGCTCTTCAGAACCGCTTTGTTCTAGATGTGGTTCTAGCAGATCGTGGAGGAGCATGCTGCATCATTGGGTCCAGCTGCTGCACCTACATACCAGATAATTCACCCTCGGTGTACAAAGCCATCGAACATCTCCACAGACTTTCCTCAGAAGTTCACCAGGAACAAGAAGAATGGTCGCTTGGTGGATGGTTCTGGAATACTGTAAAGAACTGGGGGTGGAGGTTGTTTACAATTATACTGGTACCCGTTGTTGTGTTATGTGGGTTCTGCCTAGGAATCCAATGCTTACCGCCTTTGTGCTCACTATGTGCAAACTGTATCTGCCCTAAGACTCTGGACTTTGAGAAAGAACGCATGAGAGCATTGTACGATGTCGAGGTTAAGAACTTGATGAAAATAGATATCGACTAGACAAGCTGGCTAGATATGTTGAAAAGGGAGGACTGTTAAAATCTGGTTTGCGATGTCAACATTATCGGCGCCATCTTGTCCCCTTTCAGGCCCGTACGCACTCGCAAGCAGCAGCCATTTTGAAAACCATGGTCTCCCTGCCCAGTGCCGCTAGCTAGCGCGTCTCTCCCTCTGACCTCGCAAGCATCCCCCCCGTGCGCTGACAGCCCCCGCTCTCTCATGTCTGAACCATAAACCTCCCTTCCAGCGCGACTCTGCCTCGGAAGCGCATTCCGCACCCAGCCAACACCTCCTCATCCTTTGATAAACCCCCTTTCCTCTGTGCCCGACTGTCCTGCCCGTTCCCAGGCCGCCACCTGGCCCTGCGGATGCCATTTATTAGCCCCCCTTACAGTAAGCAGCTGCCCCGATTCAAAGGATCTCCGACTGATCAAGGCCCCCCACCCCATGAGATCCGATCAGACATACACATTCCGGGAATCGACGGAATGTCCTGCTGTGCAATAGTCATCACCTACTGTGACCGGGGTGGGGACTTCTACTGTAAATGTGTGTGGGAACGGGCTTGAAAGGGGGATTCCGAGGATGTCTTTCCGTACATCAAAGCATTGACAGGAATGTGATTCAGGCAATAAAGCTATAAACTTGTGTATAAGAGGCCAGGCCTCAAGGATGCGTAGAGAGCACCTCGAGAAGATACCCTGTTGTCTGATGTGACGTGTTCTGCTCCAACGGAATAAACTCCTGTTTCCTGCCTTCCAGTCTCCAGCGCCTGCCTCTTTGTTTGGTAATATTGAATGGTATGAGAGGCGGCTAACGCCGGGCAAATACTGAAGGGTTCTTGGTCGAAATCGTCCCTACCTTTCCACACTCCTCCTTATGACCTTGTCCTTGGATTCCCTCATTGCCACCCTCCACCAGTGCCCCTCATCGTCTCATAACCTCTCCCCCTAATGACCTCCTCTGCGGATTCCCTCATTGCCACACTCCAACAGTGCCCCTCATACCTCCGTAGCCCCTCTGCCAATGACCTCCTTCTCGGATTCCCTCACTTCCATTCTCCAAAAGTGACCCTCATCACCCCACGGCCCCTCCCCCTCATGACTTCCTCCTCGCATGCCCTCACTGCCACCCTCCAACAGTGCCCCTCACAATCTCCCCATAGCTCCTACCCCTCATGACCTCCTCCTCAGTCTCCCTCACTACTACCCTCCACCAATGCCGCTCATCTCTCCATATCTCCCATCCTCCCCCCATGACCTCCTCCTTCGATTCACTAATTCCCACCCTTCACCAGTGCCCCTCATCGCTCCATAGCCTCTCCCTGTCATCACCTCCTCCTCAGACTACCACCCTCCAACAGTTCACTTCATCTCTCCGTAGCCCCCCATGACATACTCCTTGGATTCCTTCACTGCCACCCTCCACCAGTGCCCCTCATCGCTCCATAGCCTCTCCCTGTCATCACCTCCTCCTCAGACTACCACCCTCCAACAGTTCACTTCATCTCCCCGTAGCCCCCCCATGACATACTCCTTGGATTCCTTCACTGCCACCCTCCACCAGTGCCCCTCATCGCTCCATAGCCTCTCCCCTTTTTGACCTCCTCCTCGGATTCCCTAATTGCCACCCTCCACCAGTGCCCCTCATCGCTCCATAGCCTCTCCCCCTCATCACCTCCTCCTCAGACACCCTCACTACCACCCTCCAACAGTTCACTTCACCTCTCCGTAGCCCCACATGACATACTCCTGGGATTCCCTCACTGCCACCCTCCACCAGTGCCCCTCATAGCTCCATAGCCTCCTTCCCTCATCACCTCCTCCTCAGACTTCCTCACTACCACTCTCCAACAGTTCACTTCACCTCTCCGTAGCCCCACATGACATAATCCTTGGATTCCCTCACTGCCACCCTCCACCAGTGCCCCTCATAGCTCCATAGCCTCTTCCCTTCATCAACTCCTCCTCAGACTCCCTCACTACCACCCTCCAACAGTTCACTTCATCTCTCCGTAGCCCCGCATGACATACTCCTGGGATTCCCTCACTGCCACCCTCCACCAGTGCCCCTCATCGCTCCATAGCCTCTCCCCGCATGACCTCCTCCTCGAATTCCCTAATTGCCACCCTCCACCAGTGCCTCCCTTCGTTCCATAGCCTCTCCCCTTTTTGACCTCCTCCTTGGATTCCCTCACTGCCACCCTCCACCAGTGCCCCTCATAGCTCCATAGCCTCTTCCCCTATTGACCTCCTCCTCGGATTCCCTAATTGCCACCCTCCACCAGTGCCCTCATCGCTCCATAGCCCCTCCGCCTCATCACCTCCTCCTCAGACTTCCTCACTACCACCCTCCAACAGTGCACTTCATCTCTCCGTAGCCCCCACATGACATACTCCTTAGATTTCCTCACTGCCACCCTCCACCAGTGCCCCTCATAGCTCAATAGATTCTCCCCCTCATCATCTCCTCCTCAGACTTCCTCACTACCACCCTCCAACAATGCACTTCATCTTTCCGTAGCCCCCCCATGACCTCCTCCTCGGATTCCCTAATTGTCACCCTCCAACAGTGTCCTTCATCTCACTGTAGCCCCTCTCTCATATTCGATTTCATTTGTTGTATAGCGCTACTTATAGTGTAAGGTGTCACAGTACTTACATCATGCAGAGACAATGAATCATACAAGTATGTAAATCAGTCTATAGGGAATGTCACATAAGCCAATGAGGAGTACAAGGTGTTGGTATCAAATGTCATCCATACTGGTGGGCAGCATGTTTTAAGAGGGTTTGGTCTGGAGAAGCACAAACACAGGACTTAGAGCATACCCCAGTGGTTGCGGAGTTGGCTTTACATATTAAAATGTATATCTGCCAAAACAAACTTTTTAGAGTAATGAAAGACAGGGTAAATTCTAACTATATTGCAACACCCCAAAAAATAAGCTCTAATTATACCACTCAGGTTTGTATGCCGCTCTTTGATGTCAGTTCGTAGGTCACTGTCCTATTTTAGGATTGTAACTTCTGTACTGCAAGTAACCCACTGAGCTATCTACATAAATACAGTTTATCTGCATTTAAAAATTAGGAACAGACAAAATATTGCTCTCCAGCAGGATCATTAATCACCAGAGTTATGTGGACATTTTAGTAGTTGTGTCTTGCATCCGTCATGATAACAATACAACGATATAAAATATTCACTGCATACACGAAGTATGTGTCATGCTGGGCCCTCATAGATTGTTTAAAAAATAACTAATATACACACATCCTGGAAGAATACATCTAGCTGGGCCTTTGCAGATTTAAAAAAAAACGGAACAATAGCCACACATTCTCTTAACTGCTCCTTTCAAACTCTGTGGCACAGCCCATCTCATAAACAGCTAAAGGGATCAGGAAAGGTGAATCTGTATCAACAAACTCCTTTCCTCCAGCGCTGAAATATCCACGCAGTAGGACAGTGGCACACATTGCACAGTGCCAAAAAAGATTTCTCCCCTTTGCCCTGCCCCTGTACCTGCACAAGTGGGCGGGGACACAACCCACCTTCCTAAAAGGAGATGCGTGATTGGGGGTGCCTGTGAGAAAAAGCCTAGGCCCAATCACGTAACTCCTAGAAAAATAAGAAAAATAACGTTCAGATGAACGTTTTAATTTCCGTGGGCATTTGCTGTTGCCCCCCTGACGTCAGGGCCACGGTTCATGTTTGAGTGGGCCAGGCTCATGTTTGAGTGGGCCTGGCCCACCCGCTAGAACCGGGCCTGGTTGCCCCTATGCAATTCTCCCTCCATTGCAAAGCTCTTCCATCAATATTATAAGGAAGTATATTCCTCCCAGATGAAATGTGAATGGTCTTTACCCTTGATAAACAAAAATCCTCAACCCCTGTATCTTGATTGTCCACAGTGTCCCAAAACTCAGTATGATAATTTTTTTGAACAGGGTCACAGTTTGTATCTGTGCAACTTGAAATGTCGTCTCTGTGAGAAGGTAAGCAGGCCTCCCAGCTGAAGGTGTGTTGTGTGGCAAGTGTTCCAATGCAGGTAAACAATTGTCTGGAAATTGATATCTGTCATAAGGGTGGAACAAGAGTTTTCCCTCGAATATAGCACACTTTACCCCATTTACATTTTGTCAGGTTTTTCCTGGCGAAATGTGAATGTGGAAAGAGCACAGCGGCGTATATTTCTGGAACACTCATGATTTCCATTCAGTGGTCACTTGTTTGACTTCAGTTTCCCATTTTGTGCGGGCGCCCGCTGCTGAATAATGCAAAGGCCTTATCCGCACGCGACAGCTCCTTGGAGGGTCAGTGTATGCTGTCTGCAGATGGATTCCTTTACCACTCAATTTCCATGCCTTCAAGATACATAATGGGGAAAATTTTAATCACAGCAAATGACTGTCACTCCAATTAACAACTGGCTGTAATGGCGCTTGATCCAACAGGTGATAGCTGGGTCTGGTGGCTCAGTGGACTAATGAGTCTACTGCAGGGGCCTGTGTTTGACCTCATGGTCCAAATCCCGGCAGGTCCCCACTCAGCCTTTCAGCCATCTGAGGTCGATCAAATGAGTACCATTGAGTTGGGTAACAACAAACATCTGTTATTCAGCGCCAAGATACCCATAGTGGTGAATGTGCGCTTTGCAAATACACGTTATGTTATGAAGCTCTCAATAAGAAAATACAAAAAAATGGCTTTAGAGGGGTATCCATTGCAACACCCAAAGCATGATTTCCTATTTGTGATCTAAAAATGTGAATGCCACTCAAGCAGAGCGATGGTTGATGGAGCCTGACCAAAATACTTCCGAGTACTAATGTGGTCTTTATTTATTGCAGAAGTGTACCAAGCAGCTAAATATGTCTCTAGCCTAAACCTAAACTAAGATACAATTTTACTTTTTGACACGTACACGTTTGGAATAAAAGCTGTAAAGTGCATTCGGTGCCTCTGTAGGAAGGTGCATGGAAATTACTGTACAGTGAACAGTATACATTTACAAAGTCGATAGACCATACTTTGTGCCTAAAAACTGCTCCACACTTGAAGACAAGTGTTCCCAGAGGCAGACAGAGTGGCAGCTCGCTCGTCAAGGACATTTTTCGGCAGACACATATTCACGTGAGGCAGAAGGCATCTTTGTTCCCACTGCCCCTCTCCTGCAGATCTGCAGACCAACGAGTGTCATTCAAAATGTCAGGATGGAGAACAATTAATGAGCAGCCTGGAGGGTCCCCTCTGAGAATCGCAATCCGATATTTCATTAAAAGCTTTTCAAATTGGTCTTGGACAAGTGGCAACTGGAGCCTTACTTCAGTCTCATATTCACTGGGGATAGAACGAGCATAAATACCTTCCTATACTTGTGCCGACGCAGTTCCATTTTTAAACCTTCATCACAGAAACCCCTGGGAGGGACTATAAGAGACACTCGAGCAGCTAAAAATATCGCCTGACTGAAGACGTCGGTGCTCCGGAAGCATCTGCCGGCTTCCAGCAGCGTCTGAGGAGGGAATAAAGCCGGTCCGAGCGGCCCTGACTGCATCACGGCGCGCAGAAACGCACTCACTGCTAATGACGCGGCATCTGCCGCTGACATTTCTTAGCAGCACTTCGCATGGTTGAAGGTCACTGCGTGAAGCAAACAGCGGCGCACCGAGGCTTCAATTGAATGACGGAAAATATGCTCGACGGCCGGGGCTGTCGGAGTGGAGCCAGCCAGCGTAAAACTCTGAAAATATACAAGATCTGCAATCTTTAAGGAGCTGGGCTGCAGAACTTTGAGAAGCCAAAAGCAAGCCCCTATGAGTGCACTTTATATGGCCCTCATTTAGAGCTGGCCAGAAAAGAGACAAAGTGCATAAAATGGCGATTGTTTTTTTTTGCAGAGTTTTATATAGCGCGAAATTGACCCGAATCGAATCAGGTATCAGAGTGCTTTACATAGCAACAGTTGCATTTCATGAGGACAGGCATTCATTTTTGTTAGGCAAGCGGAGATTAAGTGATTTGCCCAGAATCACAGGATGTTCAGCGTCATTGCCGAGACTCGAACCCGGTTCCCCAGATTAGAGGTCCAAGCATTAGCTGTTAGGCCAACTCCTCTCCACTTTCAACCACCTGCTGTTTCCCTGCTGTTGTGATGTGGGCCCTGGGCCCACATGCTAGGGAAATGATCACACAGACACAGTGGGGAGGCTACTGGAACGGGCCACGAGCATGTGCACTCCAGCTCCTTTATCGGCGGGGTCACCTGACCGGTGAAGCTGTGTTGGATGGGTGTGGGGTGGGTGTAGGGGCCAGCCCTCGGGGGAGTGGCTGGCAAAACACTAGACTGTGTCCAGCAGGACACAACATTCCTCCCAAACAGGGCTCGAGTCGTGGTACCACGCGGGTGGACAGCGTCCCCCCACTTATTTTACTGGGGGGACACTGTCCACCCCTGCCAAACAGCTGGACTTCACTCTTTGGCCTCTCTGGGACGAGATCAGAGCTCACAGCACGCTGCGCTCATTACGCCACTGGTTTGCCCGATGCCGTGTTCATGCTGCTCAGATAATCCAGCTACCCGTCCATGCGCCATGATCACCCAAGGTGTACTGCGTGGCACCTGGGCCTCAATTTCTCTCGAAGTCTGGGTTCAAGTGAAAACCATCGGGTGCCCGCGGTGTAGCTGCATCCTCTGCTGTGACACGAGGGCATGCTGCCTTCTATTGAAATCAGTGTAGAACCCTTGGGATCTTGCGTGCCAGCTCTAAAGGGCTGCACAGCGTGAGCGAGAGGAGGCAATAAGCCCGTATGTGTAAGCGACTGTTAGTGATGTCACTTCCTGTCATGACGTCACTTCCGGTGACACCGTTCCCCCACTTCTTTTTTTAGGACTTGTGCCCTGCTCCCAAATATTATTAAAACAACAAATAAAAACAAGGGCCCAGCCTGTGGGAAGGAATGAGAAGACAACTAGAAATAACTATAGTCTCACAGTTCTGAGATGCAGCCCGCAGGACAGTGGTGGAATGGTGCAGCTGAGAGCACCCGGGCATCTTGGCACATATCCATATTTTAACCAGGTACATCTGGACGCAAACACGGTGCTGATGTAGTCCAGACCTTTCAGCTTGGCGTCTGTTGAGTGACAGTCCACCTATGTGATGTTAGTCGGTCTTATAGTTCAAACGTAGGTGCATCAGGGGCGTAGGTGGAGTCCACTGTGAATACCTGACAATGATGTCGCTTGATCCCTTGAAGACAGTCTTGGCATTCTGGGACCTGTTGAAGTCTCTGTTGAATGGTCATGCTACTTCTTGGAATCCATCGGTGGAGCAAAGTAAAGTCCATCGCTCACTCATGGGTGAGTCCCCTTGGATGTGTTGCCATGGGACTGCCTTAGGCTGCACTGGGGGTGCATACGTGTCTGCATTTGGACAACCTTAAGACCACCTCGGCGCCAGCGCCCAGTCACTCGTGCAACATCAGGGGTGGATGTGTCCTGGTCAGAACATGCTCTCGGTACTGGGATTAAGATGTGAGCCAGTTAAATAAATGGTCACTGGTTCTTAAGATCGTAACTCTGTATGGTAATGGTGCAGGACTCCAGTTGTGTTACTAGATGCTCCAGGGATCGTGGTGATGCACATGGCATATTATGGAGTGGCTTCAATGAGACAACTTGTACAACAGATGATGATGACTTGCATGGAGTAAGGGTGGCTGGAGGATCTTTGCAGTCATGTAGCTCGTCTGACACTACGTACGGCTCTTCTTATTCTGCATGCGTGTTAGCAAACAGGGATGACATTTACTGTAAGCAGCCAGTGACAGGTGGCTGGACGGTCACACTGTGAAGCGTGGGGCAGATACACAGCTCGCACATGTAGGCAGCTAACGTTTGGTATTCCCGCTGGGCTTTCTCCTGTGACGTCACTGCACCCCGGTGGCTAGCTTGTATCATTAGGTGCACTCAGGTATTGGTAGGAGTACTTGTTCTTGTCCCCTTGTTTACTTCTCGTGTGCACCTGTGGTCATCTCTCCCCTCCTTTTCTTCTTTGCAAAATGTGGCAACGTGCCACACTCTCTTCTTCTTTGGGTCTTCCTTCCTGTATAATGTGGCGACTGGCCACATGTCTTCTTTGTAAATGTTGCAAAGTGGCGACAGGCCACGTATTGCATGTCTTTTCTGCACTAGCTCTGAAGTGGCGACAGGCCACGTGTTCTCACAGGGACCTCCTGCTTACTCCATCGCGTCCTTTGGACTATGTATCTTCTTCCGCCACGGACCGTTTTTAGGTCCAGTCCTGTCTGTAGGATGGGGCGTCTTCTCAGATGTGTCAGCCATTTCATGGACAGCAGTGGAGGTAGGTGTGCTTTGAAGGATCCGTTCTGCAGTGCTTTCTATACCCTTCTTCTCCTCAACAAGGTATATCAGCTGCAACTCAGGATAGCTGTGGGTGGCAAGGGCTGCCTTTCTCTTGCATCCTGGAGCAAGCAATTCTCCTCTTGCCTGTCTTGGGGCACTGGCGACTCAGTCTTGAGGCAGTGTAAGGGAAGACACTCTGTGCTGTCTTGGGCCCACAACGGGATGATGCTATTGTAGTGAAGGTGAACGCAATCTCTTTCCTGCGATCGGGCTACATGGGGCACCTCCTCTAATCATCTCCTTGTATGGGATCTCTTTGGTGCTTTGTTTATGGCAGGTAACCTCCTTTCCGCTTCCTCTCTGCTCGATAGCATTGTGCTTGCGCTGCGATTCTGTACCATCATGGTGCTTGGTCTTGCCTAGGTTCGGTGGTGCTTGGCAGGGTTGGTCACTCCATGTGACGTTCTTCTTGATGGGCCAATGGAGGCCATGTGGTGTTGGTGGGCCAGCTGGTGCATCTCCTTTCATGCAACGGTACATTGTCTCTATGCCATCTTGGCATGGTCTCTGCTCAGGCAGTGGTGGGGCGAGTAGCCAGTCCTCATGGATGCCGTCTGCTGGTGCACTGTGTATATGCTCTTTCCTGCAGTGATGGCGTCCTGCCACCATGGTGCACAAGTGCTCTTGTTCCTCTTTAAGGAGAGTCAATGATATTTCGTTTTAGTTCACTTAAGGCAGCTTTCTCGGCTGGGGCAGCTTTTTGGCTTCTTGTGGAGATCAGCATTCTTGTGCTCTATTCTGAAATTACAGTCCTCATTCCTTGCTGATTTTCTACATCTGCTGGGGCTGTTCGTGTTTATAGCTTCTCATCTACGCTGTCATATCGGCAGTCAGGTGTGTCAGAGGGGCTCTCTGTAGAGATTCACAGTCTCTTCCCCTCTACAACCATTAGGAAGGCCCAGGGAAGGTCTGTCGCTTTTTTGAATAGTACTTTGCTGTTGAAACTTCAGCCTCACTTGGAGGCTGCTCTGCAAAATAGTCTTGCTATTGTTGTACACCACTTTTCCAGTGTAGCAGTGGCAAGAGGCGGTCACCAGGGGGTGTGTGGTGCTCTCAGCACCTATACTGGTTGTTTCTCATAGCCTCTGCCTCAAATGGGGTGGTATCAGGAATGGAAAATTATTGGCGGGGCTGGCATCCGCCCATTCCAATGTGCCTTCCCCAGTGCAGTGCCTCCTCTGCAGCACTTCACTTCACTTCAGGTGCAGCACTCTGTTTACTGCTTCACTGGCTCTCGTGCCCCAGTCCACTGCTACGCGCGACCCCTGGTTGGCACCACTGCCACCACCCCGTTCGTTAGTGAAAGGGGAAGCCACTCTCTGTACTGTGGCAACAGAACACTGTGAGAGGAGCTTTGCAGGGCTGTCATACACGCCGTGCGGCTTCTTCATTGTATATTTCATTGTTGAAAAATGCAGGTGCTCCATTGTTGGTCCACTGAATAGCCTGGGCTGGTTGCGGTGCTAATACACGACCGCTAGGTGGCGCTGTGAATGCGCATTGCTGCCGCAGTCGAGATTGTAAAGGCAGCGGGCCCGGCAGCATGAGGGCGATTCCTCCATGGGGGCGTTTGGGCGCTGCCCCCCCTGCTTTCTCGCCGTGCGAGAAGCCAGAAACAAATGGTAGGTATTGCCGTAATATAACTACCATTTGTGATTTGTTTCTGGCTCTCGCACAGCGAGAAAGCAGAACACTTCCTGGTTTAGAGTGAGCGGGTGCGTTACTCGAGGGCAGGGGGGAGTGGCTTGGGGTAGTGGCTTGCCCACTGTTGTTAATACTAACTGATTGGGCAGCCTGAGGCCGCCCAAACAGACAGTATTAACAACAGTGGGAAAGCCACTCCCCCCTGCGCTCGAGTAACGCACCCACTCACTCTTCCTGTTGAGTTCTCTCTGTATGCTGCAGCATACAGAGAGAAAATGACGTAGCCTGGGGCAGCCGGCCGCACTAATAAAAAACGTGGCGGTGGAGTGGAGGAGAGGGAGGCTGCCTGCCGCGCTGCCTTCCTGATGACATGCTGCAGGACGTTGAAGACTTCTTGAAGTTGAAAACGAGGACGACGGGAATCGGGACGAGTCTACGGATGGTAAGTTTATTTTTTTTTATTTTATATATATTTGTGGCCTGTTTCTAAAATGTATGTCCTTCTGGCACATGGGGTGGGGTGACGGTGAACAGTGGGGTGACGGGGAACTATGGGGTGACTGGCACCTGTGATGTTCTGATAGGAGACCACAGCAGTCGGAATTGACCTACGCGCCATTATGTGGGCGGTTGTCCAATTTCCATAATGAGTCAGTCCTACGCCTTTAAATATAATTATTGTGACGGTTTTAACCATGTTGTTCTCCTTGTACTGACCCTGTTAGCTGCACTGGCTGGAAGGCGCGCTACACGGCATGATGGCTCTGATCAGGCATGAAAAGATTTTATAGGAAAAGTTCAGAGCTCCCCCAAGAGAACCTCGCCAACTGCGCTTTAGAATACAGTTTTATTGACAGTTTTCTGAAAAGTATAAACGGCTGGGATACACAGAGTCTGTGAGTGAAAAACACTGTACCCCAAAACTGAACACACAGAAGGAACCTATGTGCTTGCGTCATAGGGTATACCCTTCTCTTTCACTTGTTTACTGTTTGGCATCTTTATTTAGGGGAATGGGTTTTTAGCACACAGAGTGCACGAGGGGAAGGAACTTTGGGGATCAGTACGCTCTAGAAGGAGCTTGGGAAGGCTGAGCTCCGAGATCTGCTCGATGCTCCTGGGGGCTTGGGCTAGCGGGGGCAGTGACTGAGATAGGTTTTCAGCTATGTTGGGAAGGGATGCTGAGATCGCTTTGATTGCCTTCAGTTGGTTGTAGTTACAAAAAAATTGCTTGTGAAAGGCTCTGACGAATAGGGGCGTTTTACTCTGGATGGTGAAGCCATGATTGAGGGGAGCCATACTGTGGGCAGTTGGTGAAGGGGTTCTTCATTGTGTGTGCAGTAGGTAGATGTAGTGTGTGCTGCCTCCACATGCCGTGCCCTTGAGGCGTGTGCTCACATTTTCTGGTAAGATTGTGTATGGGCCTGCTTGTCTTCTGTCTTTATATGTGGGTGCAATGTGTTCCACTAGGTGTGTGCAGGATGTGGTGCCAGGAATTTTCACTGTGCAATCTCGGTGTGCAAGATGCTCGTGCCTGCGCAGTGAGGCCTTTTCTACATATGGTACTGTGTGAGTGATGCAGTACACAATAATGTTACACCCCGCCCACTTTCAAATGTCACCAGCTGCCGCTGGAAAGCAGGCTTCTCCAGCGCCAGGTAGGGACAAACAAAGTTAGGCTTTCCACAAAATGGGTACTGTTGCTGTAATGTTGATTTGTTTGGTCCACCACAGAGCAGTCTCTCTATGTATCATGTGCAGGCAGTCTTCACCACTACGGGAGCTAGTTGCACACTGCAGATACGAGGGCCTTACACTACGGACTTACTTAGGCCTCGCTTTCCTCCCCTGCTGGTGCAGAGATTCAGCGTGGTTAGTGGTCTATACCTTGCTGTGCGTGCCCGAACCTCGAGTGTTGAGGGCACACGTGTTGACTAGGGCACTCCTCCCTTTTCACTGAGTTCTCCCTCCCGGGGTCAGTGTGTATAGGGAAAGACAGCTGCTCATGTTCATGTCTTCGCTGCGGGTTTGCCCGTGCGGCTGTCTCTTAGTTGATAGAGCGCTCCTCACCCCTGGAGTGGATGCCGCCATGCTGACACGAGGGGGGCCAATTTGTTGGTGCCGTATTCGAGGGGTGCTTCTCACTTCACTGTCTGCCGGAACCACAAGTTAGCCGGCTCCGGGTAGCAGAAAGGCATGCTTCGGGCAGTCACAACATAAAGCTCTGACGTGCAGGAGCTGTAACAGCGTGCTTTAAACAGTGTGGGCGCCTTATGCTAGTGACGGCACTTCTTCATTCTCTTTTTTTTTCTCAGCCACTCACTTCTTTCCGCGCCAGGCGGCTTATCACAGCAGGCAGGGGTTGCAGATGCATGAGCATGAGGGCAACTGTAGGGGCCCTACTGATAAATGCTGTTGAACACGTTAGGTGACTACTCCTTGCCTTGTCTGGCTACAGTCACTGTCACAATGGAAGCAGGTGTCGGGTGCCTCTCTTTGTGGCTATTCTTCCCTTCTCATGAGGAACTCCTGGCAGCAACACACACGGGTCAGGCCCGCTCATCACCAGTGTTGTGATGTGGGCCCTGGGCCCACATGCTAGGAAAATGATCACACAGACACAGTGGGTAGGCTACTGAAACAGGCCATGAGCATGTGCACTCCCGGTCCTTTATTGGCAGGGTCACATGACCGGTGATACCTGTGTTGGATGTTTGGGGGGTGGGTGTATGGTCCAGCCCTCGGGGGAGTGACTGGCAAAACACTAGACTGTGTCCAGCAGGAAACAACATTCCTCCCAAATATTATTAAAAAACAAAAACAAACAAGAGTTCAATCTTTGGGAAGGAATGAGAAGACAACTAAAAATAACTGAAGTCTCACAGTTCTGAGATGCAGCCCGTAGGACAGCGGCGGACAGGTGCAGCTGGGAGCACCCGGGCATCTTGGTACATAACCATACATCTTGACACATATCCATACTTTAACTAGCTACATCTGGACACAAATATGGTGTTGAGGATGGATGGGTGTAGGGTGGGTGTATGGGTCAGCCCTCTGGGAGTGACTGGCAAAACACTAGACTGTGTCCAGCAGGACACAACACCTGCCTCATTCAGTGTCGAGGAAACCACTGGGTGTCCAATGGTAAAGCTTTGACCGTCCATCCACTTCAGAGCCCCTAGGATGGAGGTGTCAGAAGACCTGCACTGTTTGGGTCCTGAAATAATCACACAGCACACCAACTAAAGCATAGAAGGCCGCTCAATTTATTAGTACAGATTTTTCTACATGTCTATTTAACATAAAACACAACTTTAGCATATTATCCACTGCGTCACTACATCAACTCTTGACAATCCCTTTCCCATAAACAACTCTCCAGATGTACCAAACATTCCCCCAGCAAATCCCCATACACGACATTCTTTCTTCTTTTAGCCATTATCCAGCTTGCATTCCCCCAGACTCTCTCCCTTATCCTACCCAGGATCCCTCAAATGAAGCATTCTTCTCCTGCTCTAATGTCCCAAACTCCCCTTCCCCTCACTTGTGGCCCCACCCCCAAGGGGTGGATACGCCTGCACCTAACTCACCATCCCCCCAAATACTGCTGTACTCTTGTCAAAACAACTCTGTCCTACAGTGGCGTACTGATACCCACCTCCAAACATAATGCAGAGCGGGTCGGTGGCTCAGTTTAACTGCCCCTGCCTGGCCTAGTAAAGGAGTCAGCAAAAGGCTGAACCCTGAACGCAATCCCCTTAAATAATCTTAATTCCAAACCCCGTGAAAAAAATGCCATTCAGGCGGCCATAGCGTGGTGACCCCTCAGCATTACAATTCCTCCAAACATGCTCCCACCATGTTGCCGGAAGCACATTAAATGAAAATTACGCTAAACTGCAGGGGCTTGAAGTATGGCAGATCCCCACCAGGCAAGCGGCAGAGATATTGGCTCATCATGTGCTAAAGGAATCCTTATATCTGATCTGGTTTTAAGCCCCTCTTCTATTTCTGGCAACTATTAGCAGGCATTATGTTATGTTATGTTATGTTATGTTAAATTAATTTATTGAGCACACTAACACCATTAGGTTCCTTGGCGCTATACAGAGGGAGCAGGGAGGAGAGATAGAAAATAACATAACAGAGGATAACAACTAATTGTACGCTTCAATGAAGAGGTGCGTTTTAAGGGAAGATCTGAATCTGGAGTAGGGGGAGGACAACCTAAGAGAAAGGGGTAAGGAGTTCCAAAAAGACGGGGCTAGGAATGAAAACCTAAGGCCGCCGTGTTTCTTCCGCTTGAATCTAGGGACAGAAAGCAAAGCCATTTGAGATGACCGAAGGGTGCGGGAGGGAACATACTGATGAAGCAAGGAAGAGATGAAGAAGGGGCTATGGCCAGTGAGGGATTTGGAAATGATGCAACCAAGCTTAAACTTACAGCGGGCAGAAACCGGAAGCCAGTGGAGACTTTTTAGAAGAGGTTGAACGTGTTGATCTCTGGGCTGATGGTATATCAGGCGGGCAGCCTGATTTTGGATCAACTGGAGTCTCCTAAGTTGGTATGCAGGAATGCCTACGTATAATGCATTTGCGTAGTCAAGCCTGGACATGACTAACGCAAGCAGGGCCAAAATAAGGGCATCGGTGGTAAGTAGGCGAGAGATTTTGCGTATTTTCCTGAGCTGGAAGTGGCTGGAGGAAACTACAGCGCTGATCTGGGGTGTCATAGATAGGTCGTTGCTTATGACAACTCCCAGACTTTTTGCTGAGTTGACGGGACAGGGGGGGCTGCCAAGACTGGCAGGCCAAAAGGAAGAGTGCCAGGGATTGGAGGGTCCCCCGACAAGCACCAGCTCGGTCTTGTCAGGGTTGAGTTTCAGATGGTTTGTGCCCATCCAATCACTGATGAAACAGAGGGTGTTTTGGAACATAACATAACATAACATATATTTATGTTTAGGACCTTTAAGGTGGATTTAGCCACATGTATATTTAAGGAATTATTAGGGGTTCATTTGGTAAATTTACAGCTTTTACTATATCTAGCTGGAATTTCTTATTGTTCCTCCTTAGAAATCCTGCATGAAGCACATAGCAGGGATATATGTTGATTGTGGTATTTCCACCACTCCAGTAATGACAACAACAAAAAAGAAGGCACTGATTATTAGGTTCAACATCTGATATCTTTGGGATATATCACAGAACTCTAAATCAGCCTGGGCTCATGAGTTATACTAACTGAGCAAAGAACCTGGGGTGTTTAATTTGACTATGAACTATGTCTGTATGTATATATGTATGTATGTATCTAGGTATCTATGTATGTATGTATCTAAGTATGCATATATGTATGTATGTGGTTTTTGTATAGTCCAAGCCTAGCCAAAAAACATTGAAGTGCCTAATATTTTCAAAGGCAAATATCAACTAAAAATGATTGAAGAGGTAGCTGTGTTATGGAGCAGAAGTGGACTTTTACTGCATCTTGATGTAGTGATCTTCAAGTAGGTGCATCTTCAGCTCTTTTCTAAATTGAAGCTGGGTTGCGGCAGTCCTCATGGATACAGGGATGTTGTTCCAGATACAGAGCACATAGATGGAGCAGGCCTATGTCTTGTTCTTATGTTTTTACACTTCTTTTCCCTCATTCTAGTCATGATCTGGCTGCAAGTATGCCAAGAGACACTGGAGATGGTGAGGCTGTCATTCACATATGCGGAGGCGCAGGTCGAAACTTTCTTTCAACTTCAGTTTCTAAGAACACTAACATCCAATTTGTGAGGCTGAGAAGTGTACTCCTGTTACAGCAACCAAACCGCAAGGTATAACTGGAAAGAACCTCAAGAAGTAGTACTATCAAGAATACTGCAAAATTCCAAATAGCAAATCACTATTTACATGTATTGAATCCAAAATAGGACAAGTTGCAGAATGGCCATTTTTGCACATGCGCATTATCACCAAGTGGAAGCAGGTGTTTATCAGGTGAAACCTATATACATTTCGATGGATTAGTATCTTCCACAATGTCTGCTTGTAAAATTATAGCTACCTGTGCTATGTTGTATATTATGGCAACATGAAAGTCTACCCACGTTTATCACAGAGTTGGAATCTGATGATGAAGAACGGAATCCAGCACCACATCAAGCTTAAGATGTATCAGACGTCGCAGAAAGACGAGCATGGTATGCACACATTATTAATCATTATTTTTAAGCTACGTTTTGAAAAAAGTTTATATCAGATGCATAGACAAAACAACTGCTTAATGCAAGAAAACGAGGCAACCATTCATTTCAGGCATTTATATATGAATTACCTGAAGCATATAACAATCGTTGTATCATTGTTGATCCATAGAAGTCATTGCCTAAATAGCAAAGATTTGTCTACGCCACACTAAACAAGTAAAAAACCACAAAACAAATACTCGTAATGCTTTCTTTTTCCTTAGCAACGCTGGCCCTTTCAGATGTTGCAGAACCAGCAGCTCCAAACAAATTGCCCACTGCTGTCCACCCACGGGTGCACCACACACTCACAGCTTTACTAACTGAAACACTACTTAGATTGGAAGCTCTTCATTTTCTCCCTCTGCTACTTGAACTCTGCTTGCTATTTGCCTGTTTTGCAAGCTTTCTAATTTAGTAGTCACCTGCACAAGCCCATGGGCATTATAGTGAAGGGAAACCGTGCACCTTGATAATGTGGCAGTAGCATGGGCACGGCGGTTGACTGATCAACTGAAACCATTGATTCTTGCAAAAAATCTGTTTTCAACACCTTTGTGACAAACTTTCCTGCTTTATCTGACCATATTAATTTGTATCTGCCACAGTACAAATTCGTACATCTACTCGTCAGTGGGGCCCATAACACCGCGAGTCACTCACAAAACACTTCCGTCCTACTTCATGGATTAGTGAGATTCAAAGGAGAGCTGCTGTATCATAGTGGGGTGTCTAAACTAAAACTGAATATGTTACACTATTTACACCTGCAGTTTAAATGAGTTTACCATGGGTTTTCATTAACAAAACATTCATTTAGACACGCCACTATTAGAGTTGACGAATCTGCTAGTAAAAAATTAGGCGTAGGTAAATACTAGACCAGCTTAATTCTCCATTTATCTAATTTTTATTAAAACAAAGTTTAGCATGTCTAAAATGTATTCACTTTATTTATTTCTTTACTCAAAACAACATTAAAGAATGGGAATTTTACTTCAAACTGTTAATTTCATTTATTTCAGAAATTCAGAAATAGACATTTTATTTTAATTTAGAAATGCAAGTATTAGCAAAAGACAGATAGTTCCCAAAATTCATTTTCTCCTTTTCTCCTAACTTCCCTGACTAATTACCTGACCTAAAGTTCAGACCTCATTCAGAATAAATAGAAAATTATTCAAAGTCTAACATCTCAGGAAAAATCAGCATTCCGACAGCATTTCTGGAGGAAATCGAAGAAGAGTTTTTTCTTAAGTAAAATCAGCACTTTTTAGACCTTTTTCACTAACTTTATCTATCTACAAAAGTAACTATCGGCATAAACTCGAGTTCTGATTGGACAATTTAGGAGTGGATGAACATAACCTCATCTTTTTAATATTCATCTTCCGTTGTGTCAGCAAAAACTAATAGGTCCTTTGTTTAAGAAAATGTCCGGCCTAGTCACGTTCGCAAATTGCTATATCTAAACATTTTCCCACGTTATACAATAGTGGCATCCACAGTTGTTGGCAGTCTCGGGACATGGCTGCCTTGAACCTCGCTGCTCAGGCACAGTCAGCTCGCATTCATTCTCGGCTTTATTCGCACATGCGTATTTCTCTTATGGCTACAGTAATCGAGTGACTCCATTTTCTGATAGGCCTCACGAGTCAAAAATGGGAACTTCCATAGAAACAAACACAAATAAATGTTAAATATGGTACTATAACCCTTCTGTTTACCTCCCCCCATACTAAGGTTTCCCTGTTAGGTATTACCTAGTAAATAAGCGACATTTATGCGATTTATACTCACTTATCCTTCGGATTCTGCCACAAATACATGTACAAAAAGCACATTCATGCTATTTTCGATTATATAATAGCTGCTCATTATTTCAGGACACAACAGAATCACATAATTAGTTAATTATGATCGCAACATAAGCAAGATTAGTTTCCCACGTGTATTTGTGTAGGTGCATTTCTTATTCTAAGTTGTTAATTCCATACATCACTCAATTAGTTCAAGTTATGGTTATGGAAGCTCAATTTTACAAGGGGTACACAACATTTTGTTTCTCCACCTTGCTCCATCAGTTGCCAATTGTTCAAAACCATCTTTATTTTTTTTCTGTAGCCCATGATTTATGTTGTAGGTACTGGATAGTCACCAACGTTTAAACCACCAAATATTTAAGGAGTTCCAACACCATCTCCAGAAGCAATAGTTGCTCAAGCTCATTCCCTCAATACAGCTACATAGAATGGAGCCAAGGCTGTATCAGTTGCTAAAGGCCCTGAACCGGAGTTATAACAAGGTAAAGGGCCTTTAACAACCGGTGTGCCAGAGGCTATAGAACATATAAGGCTATTAGAACATTCCACCTACTAAGGGTAGAGTGTTGTAAATTAAAAAGGGAGAAACATGAAGACAAACATTGGAATGTTTGAGCTCCGGGCTTATACCATCCAATTAAAGCCTGGAGCTACTCCATAGTCTTCAGTGGAGATCTCATCATCCCAATGTTCTAATAGATATTAAAACATTGGAATGTGGAGAGCTCCACTGAAGACAATGAAGTATCTCCAGATTACATGTCTTCATGTTTCACCGTTATTAATTTAGAGCATTCTACCTTCAGTGGGTGAAATGATCTAATAGCCTTAAAGCCCTTCTACCTCAGGCTGTACCTGTTGTTAAAGACCCTCACTCTCATTATAGGCCCTCGCCTGCGACTCAGGTTATAACAACCGGTACAACCCTCAGCAGTGGCTATAAATAAGGCTCCCTGTTTTCTGTTTTTACGGATTTTTACAGATAAATACAGACCGAAAACAATGTGTTTTCTGTCTGGATTTATTCTTAAAAATGGATAAATGCAGAAAATCTGCTTCTTTTCAGTGACTCTTCGAGCTGTCTTTCCTGAATTTAGCCCAACAGCTGAACAGAAGGACAGCGTGGGAAATTGAAAAACAGGATGATATTTCTTTAAATAACTACATTTGTCAACTAACATTTATGGTATAATGCTAATATTTGCCGGTCGATGAACTGTTATGTAATATTTGGCAACTTAAATAGCTAAAACACGACAGACATAAAAGTATGACTGCACGTCTATCATTTAAATAAATATGAAAATGTACAGTTTTACAAGTACATTTATACGCAAAACACTAAATAAATATGGATACATACAGATAACATGGCCCAAAAATAAATATGGATAAATACAGACGGAAATGTTAAAAAAATAAATACCATAAAACCAGGAGCCCTAGCTATAAAGCTATATTAAAACATTGGAATGTTGAGAGCTCCATTGAACACAAAAGAGTAGTTCTGGGCTTATAATGGGTGGTATAAGCCCCAAGCGCCAACATTATAATGCTTGTCTTCATGTTTTTCCTTTTTTATATATTACCCTAAGTGGGTGGAACAGTCTAATAGCCTTATAACCCTTCTGCCTCGGGCTATATAATTTTTTAAAGGACTTCTCCCTCTTTAAAGGGCCCCCGTTTGAGGCTGGGGTTATGACTCGGGTTCAGTGACTTTAACAATTGGTATAGCCCTCTGTAGTGGGCTATACAGGTATATTAGAACATTGGAATATTGAGAGTTGCATTGAAGACAATGGAGTGGCTCCAGGCTTATAATTAGATGGTATAAGCCTTCTGCTCCAACATTCAAATCTTTGTCGTTCTGTTATAGGCCCTCGCCGTACTCGGGTTCAGGGCTTTTAACAACTGATATAGCCCTTGTCAGCAGGCTATAATGCTATATTAGAACATTTGAATATTCAGCACTCCATTTAAGCCCGGGCTTCTAATGGCTGGTAAAAGCCTGGAGCTCCAACATTCCAATGTTTGTCTTAACAGCAAAGGCTTCACATAGCCAAGGGGATTTCAACCCCCTTCTGCTCTCTGAGGCCTTCCTTTCACTAATTAGAACAGTCTGCCCTGACCGGGCAGAATGTTACAATAGCCTTATAGCCCACCATAACCGTGGGTTATACCGGCCGTTAAAGTCCACTTCCTCGATGGAGCGGGCGTTTAATGGTTGGTATAGCTCGCTACAGCAGGCTATATGACTATAGTAATAACCCCATTGTAAAAGACAGCTCCCACTGGTATTGACTGCTTTGTGAGTGCCCTAAATACATCCAGGTTTACTGTAATCGAGAATACCATGTATAGATACTAATTGTGCCAGTTTCCCATACTTACACACAGGTTAGAGATGGCAATTGGCACAAGGAAACCTGGGGCTTTGCTTGCATGTTTGTATCAATTTTTTGCTCACCTGGGCAATTTTGAATAAAAGAAATGGCTTCAGATACTTGTGAAGCTCCTTCTGTAATGCCCTTCTTGTGGTTACACATTTAGTACCTGCACTTGCATCAGTGTATGGCACCATACAAATCAGGGAAAGCCTTCGCCTATTTGCATGGATCATACAATAGATTAAAATACGCGGGCAAAAAGGCCATTGGGGGCACTCCAAGTGTGTGTGTGACCTTGTAGGTATTGCATAGTGAATATGCTCCTCAAGAGTGCCTTTGGGACTGTGTGTGGCCAGGCTGATGTTTGTGTACAGTTATACATGAGGATTCGGTAATAATTTGGAGAAATTAACACCTGCCCTGGAGGGGAATGATTTTTCTTTAATCTGGGGGATGGTCATGATTTTCACTGGGTGCATTATTGCAAATCATGATTGGGCCCCCAGTTCTGTAATATGCCCGTGCCTGCAAATGTCTGGACTAATATGCGAGGGGTGAAATTTGCTCTCCACTCCAAAACGAAATAAGGGTCAGGTGTACCAAAAGATTTTGTGGTCACAAACTCTGCGATTTACAAACACAATGAGATTGTAATGGCCAAATCCTTTTTGTCAGTCAGAAACCTTTTTCCTAGTTATAAAATTGGTTCTGTGACCCATATCAAACCACAATTTAGAACTGGCGTGAAAAGGGCGTTTTCTCTCAACATTGTGATTTGGCAGCCTATTTAACAAAGGTTTGTGACAGAAATTCCATTTGCAAACCATTGACTAGTTACTGACTCCTCAGAGGAGGTAGTAAATGATTTGAAAAGGGGACTGAGTGCCTTAGGGATGTACCCCTTACTTCCCCATTCTGAATTGGGGTGGAAGACTCAGGGTGAGTAGTGAGTAGTCCCTGGGACCACTTCCTCGTCTCCCTAAAGTTTTCCAAAACAGAAAAACCCACTAGAAACTAGGACTTCCTCAAATAAAAAGGGTTTCCCTTTTGAAATGCAGTCATAAGGATGATGGGTTGCTATCACTTGCAGGCCATCATCTTATGAATGTAGCCAACCACAGTGAGTCACAAATTGCGACCTGCCTAATGAATATTAATTTGGCAGGTCCTCCTGCGACGCTCTGCGATTCTTTATGTTGTGAACTGATCTAATAGTAGAAAGGTTAGGTCCCAAAATCAGTTTCCTTCACAAACGTCGGTGCGCAACTTGAAACTACGTTTTGGAAATGGAACCTTCGCACATCAGGCCCTAAGGGGCACATGCAACAAAGGAAATTGCATTCGCAAACGGTGCGAATCGCAAAATTCGGCCGTTTGCGAATGCAATTCCCATTTTTGGGATGCATTAACATTTTTGTAATTTTCGCAATTTAAGAAATCGCAAAATTGCGATTTCTTAAATTGCGATTGCATTTAAGGAATCTCAAATTGAGATTCCTTAAATGCAATGCATCAAACTCTAAAACTTTGGGAATTCGCAAATAAGGGGAGCAAATTACCATGAAGTTGACCTTCATGTTAATTTGCGAAAACTTTGAAAAATGCACTAAAGTGCATTTTTCAAAGTTCCATTTTACACACACACATGCCCTTGGGGCATGTGAGTGTGCAAAATGCACTTCTAAGCAGATTTCAGGGGTGCACCAGGGTGTCCAAAGGACACCCCTGCACCATTGAAATTGCATTCTTAATTTGCGAATTTCTAATGGTGAATTGCAAGTTGAGAATGTCTTTCCATTCATTCCTATGGGTCTCTCGGCCCATAGGAATGGATGGGGAGGTATTCCTTAATTGCGATTCTCAATTAGAGAATCGCAATTAAGGAATTTTAAGAAATCGCAATTTTTATAGCGATTTCTTGATGCATTGCAGTTTGCAATTCCTTAATTGCGATTCCTTATTTTTCGCAATTAAGGAATTGCAAAATGCTGAAGTTGGTATAAATTCAATTTACGTTCATTTTACTTCGAATTCATTGGATGGGCCTTGAATACCTCCAGAACAATACACAGAGTTAAAGTCACAATCAGACACGTTCACTGTAGCGTTATCCAGATCCCTGCTGTCTGTCAGATGACCAGCAAATGGGAGAAGAATAGCACATACACACTTTGTCAAACACCCCCAGAATTGTAGTCATCATAAGGTGAAAGGTCAGACTTGAGGGATGCCTGGCAAGGCCCTAGTCTGCGGTCTGCATGCCCTCTTTTCCATTGGAGCCTTTGTGGTTCTGTTGAAGAGTAATGTATCATTTAAAATAAGCCTTCTCTGCAGTATCCCAGTAGAAACATCTCCAGGGTATATTTAAGGCTGGCCCATGAGGTATGATCATAACATATGTGGGTTTGAAAACCTTGGAGTAAGGAAAAATATCAGAAATAGAAAGAATTTGGCAAGCAGTGCATTTCAGAGAATAATATCCTGAGCTTTTCATAAGTCTTGGATGTGGATAGATTCTCTATTTATAGTGTTTGTGCTCGTGAGAGCCAGCAGCGTGATTGATGGTCTCTCTTGTGTTGTTTCATCTCATGTTTTCAAATTCCACAACTTGTGTGCTGGGCGCTGCCCAATCTATCTGGACTGCGCCAGAATAAACACACACTGAACCACCCCCTCTCTGCCCACACTCGTATCCTAAGTGAGAAAGGATTACTGTGGTGACGAATGCAAAACAGACCAAGGTTTTATATTTAACTCCTACAATGTTTCGGTAAATTTAGCAAAAAGCTAGCGCTGTTAAATTTACTGTGGCTTACCTGCTGTGCCTTTAAAATTCAAAGACCATTCTAAATATGTGAATTGAGAGAAAAAAAGTAAACGAAAGCGGAGAAGGGATAACTGTTTGGTGCAGGAAGAGAGAATGAAACAGGAGAAGCCGCGAGAATTAATGAGTGGTACCCCAGCACGTTAAACTGTGACCCACAAATGTGGGTACCCAAACAAGGCGGACATTGGAAAGTGTTCTTTACAGCATACATAGTTAGGCTGTGGAAATGGTTCACTGGAAATGGGAACTTCTATTCCCAATCAGTGTTTCCAAAGGGGAAAGATGGCTTCTTATAGAGGCATTGATTTATTTTCAGGTCATGCTCTGAACGTCACTAAGGGCCTATATTTTTCTGATAGTTGTATTTTAACCACTTGGACGCTAAGGGACTGAGGCCTCTATAATGAGATTTCCATTGAAATGAATGGGCAGTGCATGACAAGTTACCCTTGTCATTAGCATCCAAGTGGTTAAGTGTTGAAGAAATGTTCTTATCTCCATCCTCTACTACCAGTTTGACTGACTTTTTAATAAGATTCAGTTTTTTTGTTTTTGCCTTTTTTGAAGGATGACTCACAAATTAGTAAATGGAAATACTCGACTGAATAGACTTCCTTTCTTATTTTAGGAATACGTCTATTCAACTCTAAGGCAATAACATTATAACGTCTTGATTTACAAATACAAGCAAATTCTAAAATAGACACACTCACAGGATGCATAGATGAGAGCAAAGTACGCCAGTCACAAAACAGAACGTGCTCACATCCAATGCTTTTCAGCGCTCTCCTTTATTTTTTATTTATTTATTGACATTTGTAGAGCGCGGCGAATACCCGTGGGCGTCTCGGCGCTAGTTGAGGGATGGATCAGCAACTGGGGTAAAGAAGATATACAAGGCGCTAGTTAAGGGATGGATCAGCAACTGGGGTAAAGAAGATATACAAGGCTAATGGTCAAATAACCACGTCTTTAGCTGTTTGCGGAATGTGAACAGGGAGGGACTTGCTCGGATATGTGCAGGAAGGGTGTTCCAGAGTCTAGGGGCGGCAACCAGGAAACGCCTGTCGCCCCAGGTGACTGTTCTAGTGCAAGGCACAGCCAAGAAGTTCTGAATAGAGGAACGAAGAGATCGGGTTGGGACATGATGGAGAAGATTCTGTTTGAGAAAGTGGGGACCTTGATTATTGAGTGACTTGTAAACAATACACAGCGATTTGAATTTGATACGGCTGCGTATCGGGAGCCAATGGAGATCCCTAATGATGTTTGTAACTGGTGCGAACTTGGGGATCCCAGCCAGCATTCGTGCGGCTGCATTTTGGATTGACTGCATCTTATTTGTCACTCGGACTTGGGCATTTAAGAATAGAGCGTTACAATAGTCCAAGGAGGACAGGACTAGTGAGCTGACCAGTGTTTTCCCGGCCGTGTTCGGTAGGAAAGGTAGTATTTTCCTAATCATTCTCAATTTCATATGAGCTGAAGCCGCAGTTTTATTCGCATGTGCCATAAAATTGAGGCCAGCATCGAAGATGACGCCTAGATTTCTCACTTTGCTAGCTGGACTCGGCGGGGGACCGAAAGATGGTGGCCACCAGACAGGTGACCAGCCCGGGGAGAGGTGACCGAAGATGACCACTTCAGTTTTTTCTGAATTGAGTTTCAGACAATTCGTGGCCATCCAGTCACCTATTGCCATCATTCCTCTCGTGAATCGATTGGCCACTTCCTCCCCGTCCCCTTTGATAGCCAGTACCAATTGGGTGTCATCGGCGTAGGAGGTCAGGCTCATCCCAAATGCTTTGATGACATTTGCAAGGTCCGACACGTAGATATTAAATAGTGTCGGACTCAGGGATGAGCCTTGAGGGACCCCACACGGCAGGTGGATCGTGCTGCCAATATCTCCAGAAGCAATAGAGTGGCTACTCCATTACCTCCTCGTCCTGTCTCCCCGTCCCATTCCTTAACAGTGAGCAGCTAGTCTGCTCCACAGAAATCTACAACCTAGCTGAGCTTTTTCGCACCTCCCCCAATTGTCAGCCTTGACAGTCTGAGGAAACTCTGCAGCAAAACCCTCCAAAGGATAGCGCTTGGACACAAAGCGCGGGAAAGCAGACTTATCCACCTCCTTCCATTCATGATCCAGTACCTTGCGCACAGCACCATGCAACAGGAAGGAGTCAGGTGTCGGCTGGTGATACTGCGTAAAGAATTCATCCTCCAGGACATCTGACACAGGAGGAGAGAATCCCAAATTATCACGGACATGGGCAAACAAATCAGAGAGCTCAGCACCCTGAACAAAGCGCCCACAAACACACTCCTCATCATCCGGACCCAAATCGCCTTCAGGAGCATCCTGAGGATCCGAAGACCCACGAGGAACCTTGGCAGGAGGCCCAGCGGACTCCCGAGCCTGAAAAGCAGCAGCCACAGCCTCATTGATCAAGAGGGGCAGGGCATCCAGAGGAGGAGCAGAGGAAGAGGCACCTGAAGACATGACAGCACCAGTGAAGAACCACAGGAGCAAGACACAAAGACCTCAACCACAAGTCCAAAAACACCAGCACCAATCCAGAGAAATGGCACTGAGAAGGATGAGTGCCAGCAAAAAAGGACCCCATTAAATACAGAGGAAGTCCCGAGGGCCCGAGCTCACGCGGGACCAGAAAAAAACGGGCGGGCGCTAGAAAAGGCAGCCGCCCGGCCCAATATCACCCCAGGCAGCCCGAAACAAGACGGACCACATGCGCCGCCAGAAACCACCGCAGTAACCCCTGCCCGCTAAAGCAGGGCGCCGCAGGGTCGGCAAAGAAAACCGTCCGCTAAAGCAGGCCTGAACAGGTGAGCGCAGAATAGGGAAAAACTGCTGCTAAAGCGAACCGCGAAAACCACAGAGGCACAGGCAGCATATGGGGCAAATCATATACAAAACAAGGGCGGCCGCTACAGCAACAACAAAATAAAGGGAAAGGAAAAACTCACCCCATCCGCTCAGCCAGGCACGAAGACACTGCATGCAGAAAAAAAAGAACAGGATGTTGCAGTGATGCACTTCCCCCTTTATGGTCGCCTGGGAGTGGTGCGATATTGGGGGAGGTGTGAAAAAGCTCAACTAGGTTGTAGATTTCTGTGGAGCAGACTAGCTGCTCACTGTTAAGGAATGGGACGGGGAGACCAGGACTCGGAGTAATGGATATTACCGGTGAGTAACCGGGCATTCTTGTCCACTGTGAGCTTTATGTCATCCTATTTGGATTCAAGGGCTGGTTCTGTGCTTGTGCCTGGTCTGAATCCATATGTTTGATACAAAATCAAGTCGTATTCATATTTTACATTGGAGAGTTGAGAAAAAAGGGGTTTTTCCATATTTTGCTTTCGAACACGCCATTAGATTTTAGCTGTGGTTTGCTGGGTTGTGTAGGTCAATGTTATTCTTTTTGGGGATGGGTCTAATGTAACAGCTGTTTAATTTGGGTTGGAAAGCCCCAAGTTCCAAGGACTTGTCTAGTAAGCTCTGACTACTTCCATGCACAGGTTGTGCGAAGGATTTCTTTAAAAATTGTTTTAGAGGGCTGGGTCTTATGGAACTATGGATGGCTTGCTGACAGAAAAAGTCTTACAACCACTGACAGGGTATTTAACTGACGCTCATTTTCAAACTGAAACACAGAGTGTCATTTACATTATCAGCTCTCCCTGTATGAAATTGTGTGTGGGTCAAGCCACACTTATGGTTAAACAGCGGATTTTCCCTTGTACAACACTTCACTGATCATGGCCACACCGCGGATGAAATCTACTGGCAGGGGGTTGAAGTGGTGTCCTTGACCAGCAGAGGAGGTGACACCACTAACCAATTTGACCTAAGAGAATGCAAATGGATCCAGCTTTTGGACAGTATTACGAATGGTTTGAATAACATTAATGACATGAGGAGATTGTCATTTGCACATTTCTGGTATAGAGTTGTCAAGGGACCTGTGTTATGGATTGCATTGGCTAGGTTGGCTTTTAATCTTTGAGCTATCGACATGTATGAAATATATGATTATTACAATTGTTTTATGCCAGATTAATTTATCAAGGGCAACCCAATGTGAGACTTTATCCCTCTTTTAAAACCTGATGCCATTGAACGTTTGAGGAAGTGATGTTTCAATGGAGGTTGCTGCGTCACTTTTTTGGGGGAGATGATTTTTAGGGGAGATAATAAGTATGTTTCGGAATTCAATACCTGCACATCTTGGCAATGTCTTTGTTTCCTTTACGAACACCAGATAATGCCAGATTAATTTATTCTTGTACCTCCCATATGATATTTTAGACCTGATGTTACTCACAATTCGAGGTCCACTAACATAGCTTAAATTTCCCTATGTCGCTAGATAATGGAAATGACAAGCATATTTTGTAAAGTCTCATTCTTTTTGCGCTTTTTAAAAACTGCCGCTTTTGCTATCTTGGTTATTTTCATTTTAGTTTACCCCTGATTTTAATAGGGTTTCCTGGCCCCTACCTGCACCATAATAGTTACTCTCACCGCTGCTTAGAGGGTCCGGGTCTGTGGGCTCCTAGCTTACTGCTCGCTTTTTGGGCGCCATTTTGGGTGAGGACGCGCCGTTCTAGAGGCGCCGGACCGAGCGCTCTAGTCTTGCGGCCCTCCTCCGCCCGCCCTTCTTAAGGCTGGTCATCTCTGGGCTAGCCAGAACACTTGCTGGACATCAGTGTGCTTGGGACCTTCACGCTGCAACGCTCTGCTCTACAGCGCTATTGCGCTTTTTAAAAACTGCCGCTTTTGCTATCTTGGTTATTTTCATTTTAGTTTACCCCTGATTTTAATAGGGTTTCCTGACCCCTACCTGCACCATAATAGTTACTCTCACCGCTGCTTAGCGGGTCCAGGTCTGTGGGCTCCTAGCTTGCTGCTCGCTTTTTGGTCGCCATTTTGGGTGAGGACGCACCGTTCTAGAGGCGCCGGACTGAGCGCTCTAGTCTTGCGGCCCTCCTCCGCCCGCCCTTCTTAAACCCTTCCCTCTAGCGCGCAGCGGTAACGCGCAGCGGTCCCCGCCTTCACTGCGCCTGAGTCGTGCCAGAGTCCTGCCCGTCTGCGCCCGTCAGCGCTGAGGAAGTGCTAGGGCTGCGTCCTGTGCTTACCCTCATGTAAATATGTATTCCAGAGCAGATTTGCTCTATCTCCGCCCGATTCTTTCTTCTTGCTCTGATGCCTCAATACATCCTCTGTGTGGCCCTTTTTGTTGCCCCGGGTGTGCCTTCTCTCTCCCTTCTCCTACTCCGATCTCTACTCATTGCTCAGCTCCCTTAAGAGCATTAAACAATACTAGCTCTTCCTTGGTGCCAGAATCGACCTTATTTAAGGTTTACCATCTCAACGTCAGATCTCTGGTGAAGCATCATCTAGATATCCGTGATCTTTTAGATGAGACTCCTGATATCTTCTTCATGTCGGAAACATGGCTCCATAATGATGCTTCGGCGGCTATTAACTTAGCACTCCCTCCGGAGTATACTGTTTACACCCTTAACCGTAACTCTAGAGGTGGTGGCATTGCAGCGGCTATTAAATCCAGATATTCATGCACTTGGAAGGCCATGGATATTGCGGGATGTGAACGTGCCCATTTCTCTGTCTCTGTTAATCCGCACTTCACCATCTCTGGTCTACTCATTTACCGACCCCCGGGTCCGGATGCTGCCTTTAGGGCCGCTCTTCCTGACGTAGTTAGTTCTCTGGCCCTGAAAGCTGCTAATTTCAGCATAATTGGGGATCCACTTTGATTCTCCTTGTCCATCGGCGGCCAGTAGTACTCGTGCCGATCTGGAGGCTCTCCAACTATTTCAATTAGTTGAACATAATACTCATGTTGGTGGTCATATTTTGGACCCTTTTTTTACTAACCTTGCATCGGTTAAGGTCCTGTCTCCAATGCCCATGGCCTGGATGGACCACCATCTTATTGAATGTCATCTCAAGCTTAATGATCCACCTCCAACTGCCCCTACTTCTACCATTCTTAGACGCCCTTGGAAAAAACTGAAACTGAGCGATTTTCATCAGCTTCTGGGCGCTGCTCCCTTGGGCCCTTTTACTGACGTTGAGTCAGGTTATGATCTTTACTGTAACTGGCTGACTAAAGCTTTGGACAAGCTGATCCCTATTGCTCAGAGTAAACAGCGGCGTACTGATTCTAGTCCTTGGTATGACGACTCGCTTCGGCTCTTAAAAAAATCCTGCAAACAAGCCGAAAGAGCCTGGCGCAAGTCATACCAACCTGAAAGAAAAACTCTGTACTTCGCCACCATCAAGAAGTACCATAGAGCTATCTGTAGGGCTCGGGCACTTATTTTTCTCGTGAGTTCAGTGCTAGTACTAACCCTGGTAAACTCATCTTTAAGGCACTTAAAGAGCTCACTACCTGCAGAACATCAGCCGCTGAGATTTGTTCTTCCTCCCATTGTGAGGATTTAGCTGCTTTTTTTATTAGTAAGGTGGAAGGTATCTATCGGGCCTTCCCCAACTCCACAGGGTCTCAGCAGAATACGATAGTTACTTCAAAAACTACTTTTTCTCTATCGTACCTCCCAGAGCTCTCTACGGAGGATTTTAACCACTTGGATGCTAATGACAAGGGTAACTCGTCATGCACTGCCCATTAATTTTAATGGAAATCTCATTAAAGGCGCCTAATTCCCTTAGCAGCCAAGTGGTTAATAAACTTGTAGCAAGAGTGAAGTCGGGTTCTCCTAAGGATCTGCTACGACCCGCTCAATTTAGAGAATCTGCCTCCCTTTGTCTTCCCCCGTTATGTAAGCTTATTAATTTGTCCCTGTCTTCAGGCTCTGTCCCTAGTGCCTGGAAACAGGCCCAGGTGATTCCTATTTTAAAAAAACCTGCTCTGGACCCTCAAAAATCTGAGAATTATCGTCCCATTTCTCTCCTCCCGTGGGCAGCTAAATTGACCGAGGCCCATGTTAATACCATCTTAGCTAATCATCTCCGTTCCGCGAATATTTTAGATCCCTCGCAGAATGGCTTCAGGCCCGGTCATAGCACCGAGACTGCGCTTCTCTATATGGCTGAACATCTTCGCATGTTGGTTGATTCTGGTAATACGGTGGCACTGGTTCTTCTTGATCTCAGTGCCGCGTTCGATACTGTCTCCCATGACATTTTACTCCAACGTCTGGTTGAGGCTGGGGTGGACAATTTGGCACTTGACTGGTTCCGATCTTTTCTATCTGATCGTACCTTCAAGGTTACCACTCCTCCTTTTGAATCTAAACCTCATGCGATTGCCCAGGGAGTCCCGCAGGGATTGGCTCTTAGTCCCACTTTATTCAACCTCTATGTGCAGCCGCTAGCTGCTGTCGCTATGCGTGGGAACCTATCTATGGTGTCCTACGCGGACGACACACAGCTGGCGGTTGCCATAAGTGGGGCTTCCGATCTCGAGGCTGCTAAGTTCCGTGAAGGACTTGTATCTGTGGCTTGCTGGATGACTGACAATTTCCTCCAATTGAACGCCAAGAAAACCGAGGTGCTCATTGTCGGGAAACAAACCCATCTTTGGGGCGATAATTGGTGGCCGCACGAGCTTGGTCCTACCCCTATCTCCGTCACTGAGGTCAAAAATCTAGGGGTTTGGTTTGACTCCCAACTGAGCTTCTCTACTCACACCAAAAAGGTTGCTGCTTCGTGTTTTGGGATTTTGTGTCAGCTTCGATCCATTTTTAAATTCTTCGATGCTCCTACTAGACAACTCATTGTCCAAGCAATGATTCTGTCTAAGTTAGACTATGCCAGTTCTCTTCTTCTTGGAGCTAATCAGGCTGAACTTTCCCGTCTCCAACGCGTCCAGAACGCTGCCGCCAGGGCTCTGGTCGGCTTACCCAGATTCTGTTCAGCCAGAAAAACCATTCACAAGCTCCACTGGCTCCCTGTTGCTCAGAGAATCATGTTTAAATCTCTTTGTCTGTCGTTCAAAATCCTTAAACACTCCACCCCTCAGATCCTGGAGCATCTTATTTCCCCTTACGTTCCAGCACGTTCTCTGAGGTCTTCTGGTCTCCACTTAGCCATAGTGCCGCGTTTTAAGAGATCCAGTATCGGCGGCCGCTCTTTTAGAGTTCTTGCTGCCAAGCTATGAAATTCCCTTCCTGCCTACATACGTGCTATTGATGGGCTTTTTTCATTCGGGAAGGCTGTAAAAACTTTCCTTCTTCCCCCAGCTCCTTAGTGCTGCTACATTTTGGTTCTGTTATCGTGCTTGTCCGGTTTTTCTGTTCTGTTAAGCGCCAGGACGCCCCTTTGCTGGGGCATCTGTGCGCTCTATAAATCCGGATAACATAACATAACATAACATAACATTCTCTCTTACAACCATGGGATCATACATTGTCTGCACCTCCGAGGCGACAGTTGTAAGGTCAGCGTTTTAGTGTTTAGCCTGACATGATTACAAATAACCGGGCCGTATCTGCAGTGTCTTCATTCTGTATTGGCCAATGTAGCAGCAGGATGTAGTGAGGAGCACAGGGTTCTCTCTCACGTGAGTATTCACACAGTTTGTGCATGGACTCGTATTGCAAATATTAGTTTGCCAGTTTACAATGATACTAAATAGGCTTCCTTTTATACAGAGTAGCACTGGATTACTCACCAGTTTACAAGAAGGTTTGACTGTGGTTATCTGTCACCTTTGGACTTTTTTTCCACTTCGGGTTTTGGGAAACAGAATGTTTCCTTTAGATCGCCCTCATCCACCAGGGTTTCCCCTTGGTGACGTGCTTCATCATTGGGTTCTTCCCAATCTGCTCTGAAGTCCAGATTTTCTGTTCCGCTGCGTAGTCCGGATTTAGGTATTCTGCACATCTTCCAGATATAACAGCAAATGAAACTGTATGTATCATTGTTTTACTATTTTTAAAGCATGCAGTTGCTTTTCAACTAGAGTGCTGACAGGAGTGGAATCAGGAAGTAGTAATCCTTGGTCCTGATGAATAGCCTTAGGGTAGGGCTTGAAATATGTAGAACTCTGAAATAAGGAACATAATTCCATTGAGTTTCATTCTTTCCTCATTTTTTAAACATACTGGCTAAAGGTATGAATACAACTATTTTTCCTACTAGCCAGGTATTTTTAATCTTCCACACAAATCTCCCCACTCCCATTTTCTTTACATTCTCTTCATCTATTAGAAACAACACCAAAAGTGCTCCCAGGTAACTCGTAGGTCGCAGCACGCCCCGTTCTGCAGTGGAACAGGAAGCACCCAATGATGAAGCACGCCACCAAGGAGAAACCCTTGTGGGTCAGGGTCATCTAAAGAAAACATTCTGTTCTCCAAAACCTGAAGTGGAAAAAACATCCAAAAGTGATGGATGGGCTCTCTTTGTTTACAATGAAGTTCAATAACAGGACAAGTCCTTTTGTCTATTTCCACTACCTTCCCCCTTTGATTTACATATAGATTGTGCTTATGACAGTGTGATAACTTTATGCACTATGACACTCTTTGAGCTGTGTCTTCGGGTATACCATTTGTTTATCTTTATATCACTTGAGACACTTGGGAGAGGTACCAGGTTAATGTTAATCTGTTTTACATTGTCATGGATATATCCCATTTTTGTGAAGAGTGTAGTCCATATTCAGTATTGCTTGATTAAGGATGTCAGACACCACAGTGGCAATTACTCAGGAATCTCACATTCTAAGTAGACTACTAGATGATGATACTTTTGGAATGGGGAGCATGTTCACTATTTTCGGACTCTGAGCCATGGAATAGGGAAATGGAGAAGCCTGTTGTTTCTCAACACGGATCCCTGTAGTAAAGTTCTTGATCAGAGTGGTAGAATGAATGGAATTTGGACATTTGTTCCAGAATCAATGGAAACAGACGGTTGAGATTATCCAACCCACATGAAGGTGGTGAGTAACTGCAGAGGTGGTGCTCACCATTTGGTTTTAAATGTAAGTTATTTTATGTATTAAATCTTTTATTGAGCAAAAATAAGCATAATGCACATCTCAACATTATCCAGGCCGGCTCCAACATGAGGCAGCCTAGTTCCGGGGCACTACTGGCGCCCGTTGCGTCCCCATCGGGGTCTACGTCTGTTAACACAGCAAGCCGCCTACAACCCATCTGGCCGGCCGCGTCAAAAGAGGTGCTATAGAGGTGCAAGCTGAGCAACAATAATGCAAGAGTAAACAGGAATCCCCAACTCAGGATTTTAAACGACCCCTAAGTGCCCTTCCCTCGCTCTCCCTCCCCTCTCCTTGTCCATTATTTAAGTATAGGCAGTAGGTCATTGCTGACTCTCTACAAGTCAGGCGGCGCTGCACGTGTTGGGGCTTTGCGCTTGTGTGTGCGTGTCTTGGGCTCCGGGAGTGGGGTTTCTGCGAGGCGTAACAGACGCAGATAGAGGGGACAGCTCACCTCTCTGAATTCCCCGGTCAGTAGGGTAAGGAAGGGCCGCCAAAGCTCCGCAAAGTCCGCCCCCCTCCCTGCTGAGGCCAGTGACAGTTTCTCCATCCCCAGTATTGCCCAGAGGCGGTGCAACCAACCCAACTGTTGAGGAGGTTGTTGCCAAGCTTGAACACCAGTCTGAAGGGGTGCCCCCAGCTGTAGGAGATGTTGCGCTTACGTAGTTCCGCCGTGACCGTCCGAAAGGTGCGACGTTTCTCCAGAGTAAGGGCCGCGAGGTCCTGGTACAAAGTTGGGGAATGTGTGCCAAAGGTGATTGGCGCCATCTGACGTGCCTTGTTGAGGATCTCTTCTTTGGTCCTGAAGTCTTGCACACACACCAGAATGTCTGCTGGGTAGGCCGCGTTAGCTCTAGGCGGGCCTGTCCAATGTGCCCTGTCCAAACCCAGGGGAGAATCCACTGGCCGGCCCAGGATGTAGTTGAACAGTTCCCGGGTGAATTGAAAGAGATCCTCCATGTCTGAGGACAGCTTCACTCCCCGAATTCTAATGTTGTGCCGCCTGGAGCGGTTTTCCAAGTCCTCAGCATGAGTTTGGAGGTCTACCTGCTGATCATGTATGCGTACCAGTTCTTGCCGCAGTGCCTCGAGCTCTGCGTCCCGCGTGTCGCATTTCGTCTCCAAATCCGCAACTCTCTCCCCAATGGTGTCGGTGTCGCGGCGCACCTCCTTTATTTCCTTCTGGAGCTCCTTCTTCAGGGCGTGTATGTCCTCGCGCAACCCAGTAAAGAGGGACTCTAGGAAGGAGCACGTGACGGGGCCCTCTGGATCCGCCTTTCCCAAGGACGGAGAGTCTGAGGTTTTCTTCTCGGGGCCCACCCAGTGGCTGGTCGTCGCGACGTCCGTTCGCTTCCCCATAGTGCTAAGGGTGAAGAGCTCTGTGATGGTGCGATCTTTCCGGGTCCTCCCGTTGGACATGACCCTGTGAGGCTCTCCCCGGTGTGCTGATCGGCCGCCGCTAGTATCGGCGGCCGGCGGGCCCCCAACCCTCAAGCGCACCAAAGCCCTACAGTGTCAGGCACGTGGGCGGCTCGGGGATCGGCGAGCTGTTCGGGGGCGGCAGGAGCAGGACCGGGTCCAGGCTTCAGATGGCGGGCCAGCGCTGAGGCGTCTGGGCAGACACGGGGTAGGGAGCCACCGAGTGAGCAGAAGAGGTGCTAGGTGCATGGACCATGGTCAGCCTCCCGCCACGTGGTTGTGTCCTCTGGGCAGGTCGGGCCTCTGCTGCTGATTGCCCGATGCTCGGTGTGGGCGCGTGTCTGGTGTGGTGCCAGCCCCCAGGGGGTAGCGTGGCGGCAGCAGGCGATGGAGAGGGGGAGCGCAGGCCCTCCGAAGGCGCCGTCCCAGGCGCGGCGCCAGGCCTTCCAAAATGGCGGGCTGTCACGTTGCTCAGTCCCCGCCGGGCGGAGGGGAGAAGTGGGCGCTCTGCCGGAGGGGGGGGTTCAATGCCACTGTCACCCCCCCCGAAAATCCCCACTGCGCCGGGGGTCCGCCTCGCTGGGGGCCGGGGGGCGATCGTCTTCCCCCCGCACCTCACCTCCGGTCGCCGGGAGGCCTCCCAGGCGATGCTGACGTCGTCCCCGGTAGGCGGCAGGGCGGGGGTTGCTCCGATGTCCGGATGGGGCTGCAGAACCACAGAAGCCTCCGCTAGGGGTTGCGGGAGGCCTCGCGCGGGCCGGACCTGCTGCCACTACCGCCGTCCCCTCAGGGTGTCTTCAAGGCGGCCTTCGAGCTCCGCCCACCACGGCCTCGCTCTCAATGCTCCGCACGGGCCAGTCCCCAATGGCCGCGACAGCTACGGCCAGTCCCGGCAGAAACTAGGCGCCCTCAGTCGCCGGCACCCACCACAATCGATCTAGCTTCAACAACGCCGGCGTTAGGTGCTCCCTGAGACCCCTCGGGCCGGGATCGGTGCTCTATGAGTGCTAAAGTCGGCGACCGGCGGCGGGAGCTCAGCAGAGCACGTCCGCTCACACCGCCATCTTGGCCACGCCCCCATGTAAGTTATTTTATTGCTGGTACTTAGGTTCTTGCGCTCTTTGTTTTTTACATGTACAGGTGTGATATTTTGATGACGACGTCCTGAGGAGACCCCTCAAATACTTTGGGGACAAAACGTTCTCAAACCCCCCAATTGGTTGACATCTACAACTAATAAGTAGGGATAGCATATTTATTTGAACTTCCCTATGCCTTTCTGAGCCAATGTGATCATACAACCATTGGGGATTGTATAGTTTCTTTGTGCGTTAATTGTTGTAAATATGATCACCATGTGAGCACTGTGTCATTCGCAGTACGCATTCGCATAATTTACGCCATGTTATATATGTAAGAATACAATACATGTATGACGGAAATTCTTGCTTCTATCCAGCACTTTGTTTTCTGTAGTAATGTTTCCACTCAACCAAGTTGATATTGAATGATGTTAAGTAGATGAGAGAGCCCTCATAACTATGGATGAGCTTTCTACTTTTGAAGGAGACCTGAGAGACATTTTGTGCAGATTTATATACATATTTATCCGTATCCCATGGGCATATAGGGTTGTCCTTGCTATATGTTAAAAAATGAGTACAATTACCATCATCTGGACAGCAAGGGGCGGATTACAAGCCTGGTGGTCCGCGGACCGCCAGACTCACAGGGTTGCAGAGTTGGCAGTCTTTCGACTACCCTATAATGACTTGGGCGGTTGGACTGCCCTAGAACCGCCGCAACCTCCATGGATCAGAGATCCCTGGTGGTGGCGCGGCCGTCCTGCGGCCTCAATAAGCTTGGCGGGATTGCAGCAGTCCCACAATCCCTATTAGGAGTTTTCTCTCCACCAAGATTTGTTAAAATCTAGTTTGCGACATCAACATTATCGGCGCCATCTTGTCCCTTTTTCAGGCTCATATATGCGCGTAAGTAGCAGCCAATTTGAATGCCAAGGCCTCTCTGCCCACTGCCGATAGCCAGCACGTCTCTCTCTCTCTCCCTCTAACCTAGCAAGCATCCCCCAGCACGCTGACAGCCCCCACTCTCACATGCTTGGGCCATAAACCTCCCTTTCAGCACGACCCTGCCTCAGAGCCACATCCCGTACCCAGCCAACACCTCCCTCCATCCCTTTCATGATCATACATCCTTTGATGAACCCCCCTTTCCTCTGTGCCCGATTGTCCTGCTCGTTCCCAAGCCACCACCTGGCCCTGCGGATGCAGTTTATTGCCCCCATACAGTAGGAAGCTTCTCTCTTCAAAGGATCTACAATTAATCAAAGCCCCCACCCCATGAGATCCGATCAACCGCACACATTCCGGGAGCCCGCGGAACGTCCAGCTGCGCGACAGTCATCACCTACTGAGATCGGGTGGGGACTTATACTGTAAATGTGTGTGGGAACGGGCTTGAAGCGGGGATTCCGAGGATGTCTTTCCGTACTTCAAAGTATTTGCAGGAATGTGCCACATGTAATAAACTGTAATAAAGACCATAAACCTGTGTGTAAGAGGCCAGGCCTCAGAGATGCGTTTAGAGCACCTCGAGAAGATACCCTGTTGTCTGATTTGACGTGTTCTGCTCCGTCGGAATAAACTCCTGTTTCCTGCCTTCCAGTCTCCAGCGCCTGCCTCTTTGTTTGATCATTTCGAGTGGTATGAGAGGCAGCTAACGCCGGGCAATACTTAAAGGTTCTTGGTCGACATCGGCCCTACCTTTTAACAGGTTTTCATGGCGTTCGTATCATCTACTCTTAGTCCTTTTTTATCTCCATCTCTTAGCTGGCCTTCACAGCATCAGGAATAACCAGAGCTGCCACATTTGTAAGGAAAGATATTGCTCAGATGTAGAATACCATCTTATTGGATATAAATTACTAGGAAAAAGCAGAAAATAGCCATTTTTTAAGTTAAGTCGGAGTGCTCGAGCAGCATACTTTAATTTTGCATGAAGCAATAAACATCCTTGCACTGTTCTTGATAATGACACCCACTTGACAGGTGTGCCAATGTCAATGCTGCAGTACTTTATTGACACCACTCCTATGTGTTTATAGATGAGTGTGATATTTGTACCACACATATCAAGCAAAAGGCAACCCAGCCATGTACAGGCCAGGTCAAAGGCAAGGAATCAGGATACAGTCAATAAGAGTTTAAAGATGTAGCTAACCTATGGATTATTACTGCATTATGATGCTTCATATTTTCCCTGAATTTTAGCAGGGTTATGCTGTCCTGGTGAATACAGGAATGTTGTTCCCCTTCTTGTGTGCATTTCTGGCAAAAGCCGTCCAAGTGCAGGTGTGCTGTGTGTAGGGCATGACAGATTGCTATCACAACCACCACCAGAAACTCTCACTGTTAGCACTACTGAGAACATGATTTACAGTGTGGTGGTAGTAGAAATCCCTAGAGGAGGGAGCTAGGGAAATGTTACCCTTGTTGTTCTTTGATCTCTTGATGCCAGCTTCCTCTAGGAGCTTTAGAGATAGATTTATGAGCAACATAAAATAACTTCAACAGGCACCATGTGAACAATGAAAGTAAAAATAAAAAATCAGTAAGAGTCATTGGCAAGGCAAATGGTTCTGCCTTTTTTTGTAATGAGAAACATATGTGTGACTATGAAATGTATTGTGTGTTTTGTTTTAAAAGATTGTGGGCCTCATTTATGAAAAGTGACGCATCCTTGCGCAAACGCAAGGATGCGTCACTTTTCCGTACGACACGCTGCGTCAGAAACTTGCGGCGCGGATGCGTCATATCTACGGAATGACGCACCATGCCGCAAGCGGAGGCGCAAGGCGGGGGAAAGTGACGCAAACGCGGCCGTCCTGACGTAGCGAAAAGACACGCAAGTGCGGGAAAAATGCCGTAAGTCGCATTTGCGGAACGACGCAAGTCTACGCATCTCTGCGTCACTATTACGTTGCTTCAGAATCCGGAAAACGCCAAAAACACGCGCATCTATCACCTAATTCTCCCACAAATGGAAAAAATTCCCACCATGGAGCCTGAAGGACAGAGTAGCAGCCAAGGAAACCTTCCACATGGCAGCCAGGATGCCCAGCCTGCAACACAGGGAGAAACTCTTGGAAAGAGGAAGCGCAAAACAAATTTCAGTGCTGAGGAGAACGATACACTGATAAGTGAGGTAACAGACCACCAGCACCAGCTGTTTGCTAGTTCCAAATTGCCACTATCCAAAAAAGAGGCTATTTGGCAGGACATATTGACCAAGGTGAACAGTGTGGGTCAATCTAGGCGGACAGTTATTGACCTAAAAAAACGGTGGAATGATATAAAGCGCCGCACTAAAGAAAAAATGGCCAAAAACCGGAAAGACTCTGGGCTTACAGGAAGAGGCAGCCCATCACAACAAGAAGAGCTGGATGACCTTGAGGAGCGGGTTGCAGCGGTCATCCCAGAGGAGTTGGTTGTTGGAATCCCAGGGCAGCACAGTGCACTGCATGAGGAACTGGAAGAGACACAGGAAGACACACAGGGTAAGTCCCTACAAGGGGAAATGTGCAAATAAGGTAATGTTGTGCTGTGCATAAACTAAGGTGGCTGGTTCAATTACTGACGTGTTGTGGAAAGAGAAATCATGCAATGTCATGAACCGTGAAGGGTCTACAAAAAGTATTGTACCAGGGACATGCACATGTTACATTTGGGAAACAGCTACCCCTGTGTAAGTAAACATATATGTCCAAAGTGAAGTCCCAGCCCACTGCTGCACCTGACAAGTGCCACACGCAGGTGCAAAGATATAACTACCCTCCTGAAAATAAAATCACACAACATGCTGCAACAGACCGAGTTTCACACTTGTATGACTTGGACTGCTACCACTGTGCTGGCAGGATGTTATTTTGTTCATGTAGTGGTGCCACATTGTGCCACACCCACAATAATAGGCCACAGACAGCCATGTAACATAGTACAACATATCATGTCATTGCATCATTCCTACATTAAAGTGTCAGAAAGCGCACTTCCAGGGCTGTTGCTAAGGGTATACCCAGAAACATCTATGTCCAATTAACAATGTACAATAGGAACGTCAAAATGTAACTATCATGCTGCGCCACAAAGATATGCATACACAGGGTCTGTGTAAGGCATGCACAACCTGAATTAAAACTGAATCTACCCTCCATGATAAAACCAACATATCTCTTTTGCATTCAAGTGGACACATAGAAAGGTGAAAAATCTTTTCATGACTGCATCATGCAGGAATGTGTCCCTTCCATGCACACAAACACTGATCCCCTGCACTGCTGGACCCCCTGCAACATGGTGCAAGTCTGCCTGGGTTGGCGCATGCCAAGCATTGTGTACCTGTGTTGTTGTGAAGGTCAGGTGTGCTGCTGAGTATGGCCATGGGCCTGGTCACGATAATGTAGTTGTCGTAGTACATGGTCAACCATGGCACATTAGAGTGCCTGCTCATTCTGAGTGTACCAGTGTATGGGTTAACAATGCCTCTGTGATGATTGTCGTGCTGCCACATGCAGGTGACACAGAAGTTGTCAGTGACAGTGATGGTGATGTTTGTAGCAGAGTTATGTCCTGGCAGGTGAGGTGGCATACAGGGTTGAAGGTGAGGAGGTACCTGACATTGTATTCTTGCAGTGTTCAAGAGGAATAAACCTTTGTTCACAGTGTGTACCTGAGCCAGTCAAATGCAAACAGTGTACAGTATGGTAGCCGTTGTGTCATGCGATGACCATTTCAATGTATGCTGCACAATGTCAACTATGCAATGCATGTGTTCCAAAATAATATATCGAAATTCTTCTTCTTTGTGATCCCAATTATGTTGTGATATAAGTACTACATGTGGTAATGTGTGTCAGTATGTTAAAAAAAATATTGACAAATGTTAAAGAGTAATAAAAATGTTGTGCATTTATGTGTCAAACAATAACAATTGGTTGTGTCATGGGGGACATATGTCTGAACTATTATTTGGATAGGTGTACATCATGAGAAATATGGGGTAACATCACAGATTATGAACTAATGCTGTGTACATAATTTTTGGCTATGAAAAATGGTGTGTGCATCACTCACTAATCTGACTCCATTGTGTGTGTTGTGGTTGTTCATAAAGGTATTTAATGCTTCAGGTCTGGGTGTGTGGTGACAAGGAAACTCAATCCATGTACTCACTGAACTTTGAACAGTGTATTTAAAGTCTCCGCTATGAAACACCTACTCTACCGTTGCAACATGCCTAGTATGAACAATGAATGAAATGGAATGTCATGACACGGCATGTTTTGGTATACTGTATGTGCCTTTTTGTACAAGAGTGTAACACCTGTTGTCCATGGGGGCACAGTGTCAAACATTGGCAATTGTGGAGGGAGAGCTGTGAGTTAACAAATGCAGGACAGAACAATCAATGTCGCATGGTTGCAGGGATGTGTGTGTGAGTGTGTGCAGCAAAACATATAGAGGCCCATTCACAGAATGAACTCAAGACTCAATTCTAATCTTACTACTATATTGTAATTCACAGAATGCAGTTACTACTTTTTCACATTCACAGAATGAACTTAATACTTTTGGTATTCACAGAAGTTACGATTTTGCCTAAAGTGTCTCTGAAGACAGACTTAAGATAGAGTAAAGGCAAAATCCTAACTCCTCTGAATACCAAAAGTACTAAGTTCATTATGTGAATGCCCAAAGTAGTAAGTGTAGTCTATCAACAGCAAAAATGTATCAAGTTTACTATTGAGTCTCAAGTTTGTTTTGTAAATCTGGAACACATTGAGGGAAGTCACACCTCAAAGATGTGTCCCAGTTCTCTGCAGCCTATGCAACCCTGCCTTTGTGTCACGTTAAAGGAATCAGCCAGCCAGGCTCACTACTCTGAGTCAATCACAATGCTGTGAAGTGCTGGTGTGACTTGTAATAGTAAGTGGGACAATACATGCTGGAATGTTGGCCATGTTTGCCATGGAGGCTGAAATGCAGCCTGTATACCAAACATGGAAGTGGGTATTACTGCTCTGGTCATCATGGGTGGTACCTGAGTCATCTTGCCAATATGCACATGAGCCACATCATCTAAGATGCCCCCTACCCACCCTCCCATGCCATGATGACACATAGCATTATCACATCAGTCACTCATCCCTTGGGTATCCATAATAAGTCATTTCAGTTCTCTCATCTGAGCCCACATTCCACATATGGTCTATGAACTACCACTAAGGCCACCACCCCTGTGTTCATGTGTGCGGTCATCACTGAATATTGTAAGTCACAATTAGCCTACTCAATGTCAGCTGCTGTGCAAGCCCACAGCAGACGGATGTACATGGTGTGCTGAAGCCACGCCTATGGGAAGTCTGAATGTGCCCATCTGGGTCTCAAATGCAATCATTTGCAGCAGCAACTGATATACAGTCATTCACTGATGCAGCTCAGCCAGCCTCCATGCACTCATACATGGAAAACATTTGAGAATGACAACAGGCCTTTCCAAACATGACCCACAGACATTGCACATGCCTACACTGCTGACAAACCTCAACCACCACCCTGGTCTCAAACACAGCCTACACCAGCGTTACTGCAAGTGAAAGTCACACCTGGATACACAACTGTGCATACCACACCTCCACCCTCTGCAAGCCTAACAAACAGCACTACAGGGACACGGCATGGTAGAGCACTGATCTCTAAGAAGCAAGAGGCACCAGCAGATACCTTGGTAAGAACTGTATAAACACCAACACACCTGAAATGTAAAACACATACATGGACCCAATGAGGGAGAACCACAAATAAACAATCCTACATAATGGAAAGTCCTGCCAACTAGTCAAGGTCCTGCATTTATACAACAACCTATGCTGCAAAGCCACAGACATCACCCTGGCACTACAGACCTGTGATAAGTGTCCAACAAAGTTCACCATAAACAACAACAATTTCACTACAATAACTTTCCCGTACACATGAGATGCCACAGCCAGCACCACCCACACCTCTCACAACACAACAGCCATACTACCATACCCACCAGGACACCAGTCACAGCTCAATGCACACCCTCAAACATGAGATACAGCCACCTGTGGGATCACTACAGCCCTGTCCTCATTATATCAACAACAGCACCAAGATCACCATATTCAGAGCCACTGGTGACATCTCCGCCCTCCGGGACCAGGAGCTGTGAGTGTGCTCCAACACAGACTAACAGCACACAGATTTGCTACACTACATGATGCAGGATTCTAAGGAACAATGCGTAACTGGGTCACTCACCCCAGCAAGAGGTTCAAGGATCAGACTGACAACCTTTGCCTTCAAATGCACGTTATTCCAATGCTGAATGCAAGAGGGACCATCTATGTGTCTGACCCTTGTCAACATCAACAGGGCTGCCTCAGCACCATTTCTAACCAAATACAGCCTCAACATTGTATCCATTGCTGATGACAGACTACTCAAACTCTCTTACACCTAAGACTACACCAACTAAACACATGAAAAACAGTGAGGAATGCAGTACGTCCCAGTCTGCATCAACCACAGCTGCATGTAATCAAAATCAGAGAATACAGAATTCTGTGTCCTTGGAACAACTCCTTCAGCATGTGAAAACACATGTTGCATCTACCACTCTGATGGGAAGGGGCTGCCACTAACGCTCAAAGAGATACGTCTTGATGAGTCCTCTGAATGGGAGTAGGTCCTGGGTGTGCCGTAGATAGCCTGGGAGTGCAAGGTCTTGGCGGTGAGGTAGGACAGGGAACTGCTGCTGGAGGTTGGTCATACGATGCGGTGGACAGCGGTGAGGGGGAGGCTGGTGGAGCGGACGTGGCGTGTGGGGGTGTAGAAGCTGAGTCTGCTGCACATGTAGGGTGGTCTGGCCCAATGGAGTGCATTGTGTGTCTGGGTGTGGAGCTTCAAGCTGATCCACTTGCTGATGGGGAACCAGTGTAGGTCTCACATTTGGGGGATGATGTTGCTGCGATGGGGACGTTGACAATCAATGAGCCGTAAGTGCATTGGATGTGTTGCAGTAGTAGTAGGTCTTTGTCAGGGAATCCTGCCTACAGTGCGTTGCAGTAGTCCAGTCTGCTGGTGCTCAGGGCCTGCGTCACAGTTATTTTTGTCTGGGGTGGGGATCCACTTGTGGATCCTGCATAGCATGTGGAGGCAGTTGTAGCATGAGGGGAAGATGGCGTTGACCTGCTCAGACATGGAGAGGGAGGAGTACTGGAAGTATTGTAAGTTGCGTGTATGGTCAGTGAGTGTTGTTGGTGTTCCCAGTGTGGTTGCCCGACAGGAGTTGTCCCAGGCTCAGGGTGTGGGTTCGAGGATGATGACCTGTGTCATTTCCAAGTACAGTTTCACACTGCTGCTCCTCATCCAGTTGGTGAGGGACTTCATTTCCACGTGGAGGTTTGTTCATGGTGTGTGTGGGTCCCTGGTGATGGAGTGCAAAATGCCACATGCACTTCCTACTGTGCTGGAATGTGTCCCCAATACACACCAACTAAACTGACATCAGGACATGCACTCAAGTAGAATGTTGCAAGTGTGCAAGCACTGTCTGCCCATGTGCCATGTTTTTTAGTAAAAATTTGGTATCCATCAAATGATTAATGCCATGTCACTTTTTGTACACATGAGTGATGATGTGTCGCTTGATCTTTGACATGTTGAAACACAGCAAAGTTAAAAAGGGTAGATGACTCTAAATTGTGCATTTGTACACCACATGTCAGACATGATCATGAACATACATCTATTTTTGATTTCAGGCCATGGTACACCTACTCTGGAGCTGGAAACCATGTTTGAAACGGACAATGAGGGTGGTGAAAGTGTAACAAGTATGGGCCCAGGAATCATCCAGGACGTAATACAATCACTACAAACTCCCTCTCCACCCACAAGAAGGCAAAGCAGCCCAGTGGGATCTCCGGTTGGCCAACAGGGAAGCACTCCTATGCCACCTCCCACAACATCTGTGCCTCACCAGTCGCCAAACACACTAAATTCATTTGAACAGCGTGTAGTTGATGTGCAGAGTCAGTTGGCACAGGAGGTGCGTAAGGGCATTGAGAGCATGGCAGGGACCCTAGAGGGAGTGCTCCGGTGCCTAACATCAAATACTGCCAGTGCGGAAACTGGTAGCACCACTGAAGCACCACCACGCACTTTGTTTGACGCCATGACTGAAATTTCCGAAGTCATGCAGCAGAGGCACAGACAAATGCCCACCACAAGTGCCAGCTTTGAAGTGGCCAACACTCTGAAGGAAATGCAGGACACCCTCAAACAAATGACAGCCAAACAGGATGAATACCTCACAAAATTGGCTGACTATCAACGAGATGTGAAAGCTGTGCTTGAGAACCAGCAAATAATGCTGAATGCATTTATGCGGTACCTGATGGGCATCGAACATGTTGCAGGTCCAACACCATCAACATCTGCAGTCCATGAAGTGGCTATGCCTACTGTGTCGACTGCCCCACTGGTCACACCATCAGCTGGGACAAACACATCAGATGAAGATGAATCTGAAGAATTCCCAGTCCTCCGCAGAACAATGCGTTAGAAGCACATATTGTCAGGAGTCGGATTTTCCTTCACGAGCAATTGTTGTCATCACAAACTACATGTTCCACAAACCCTGTGATCTGGGTGGAGTATATAAGGGTGGAACCTTCCGAGAAAGACGTTGGATTATTTTTGTACCTGACCCGGAGGTGGAGTAGGAGGTTCATCCTTGGGAGTGCTTGTTCCTTGTGTTTCCTTGTCTTGGTCCTCTCTGTTCCTACCTGCCGATTTTGCTGGATTCCCCGTTGGCTGAGCCTTATTGCACCGGCTCGTGCGGGGAACATTTCTTTTGTTTCCGTGCTCGGCAAACCTCGGCGGGATTCCCAAGTCCTGGAGGTGTCCTCCGTTGGCTGAGCCTTCTTTCTTCGGCTTGTGCGGAGTAGCTCTGTTGTGGGTTCTCATGTCTTGTGGAACCCGTCCTTCGGACCCAGACCTGTGAGCTCTTCGACCAGGTACTGTACTTACATCTTATAGGGGTGACGTAACCCCAACCTTTTACTTTGGTTTGGTCCGTATGCAGAATGGTCCTTGTTAGGGTATGGTGAAACCTGATTTCGGACATTCATCTGTTTGGTTATGGTATGTACTATTGAGTACTATTGTCATTTGTAAAGTAGGGAAAAGGTCTACCCTAGCTAAACTCACGGCTGATTGTGTATTTCAGGTGGAGAACCTACACGCTTCATACACATATCCAGGACCAGTTAGTAGGGGAAGAGAATTATCTTCAGGGCCTCTCTTATTTTCGTTACAGGTATAGGGAATTGATATCTAGAGTATTTCATGTGTACATCCTTTACTTGAAAGAGAGATACGATCATTATTGTTATTTTGTCGTTCCAGATCTCCCTCCCTGCCGTTCCCTTCCTTTCCTCCCTCTTCCCTTCCCCTTTGCCCTCACTTGATCCTTCCTCGACCCAGGCTATCATAGCTTTCTGGGTCCGGTTAGATCAGGAGGTGGCTCCAATTTCATCATCCCGCTGATCCCGAGGACTTGGAAGATAACACATATAGTAGCAGCACAATAAATGAACACTGTCTGGTGCTCAGCATACCACAGTAATTTTGATAAACACATTACTGGTAGGCAAAGGATGAACAAAAAATTATCTGTCGCCTCCCTCCAAGAGGTGAACTCATGATGTTGACATTCCCTTAGCACACAATGAAAAACTACTCACTCATGTTTATGTGTGGACTGTGCATGTACATCCTCAACCCTACTGTATGTCTCCCTTCAGTATTAGAGTCCTCTCATACCTTGATACATGCTAAGTTGACACTTACATCAATTTGCTAACTCAACATGCAATGTCCAACTGGAAAGGTTCAGAAAGTGACTAGGAAAGTGTGTACTACAGCATTGCTAATGTGCTACATGACAAATGATGTGATAAGTTAGAATGACTAACACTACAAGTTTGTACAAGGAGGGGGTGAGTGTTAAAATGAGATCTGCTTGCACACTAACATTAATGTGGGTGTGTCCAAGGTGTATGTATGTGATGATGAAATATCTGACCTACCACATGTATATATGAAAGCAAAACATCAGTACGAGGCTGGCATCAAAGGCACATCCTATGGATTATGTATATAGGGACAATTGTTGTGCAGAGTTTAAGCACATCTGTGAACATACACAACATGCGCAAGACCAGCTGAAGGTAGCCTGGATGTGAAAACCACCCCCACTACAAATGCAGCACTCCATGTATGCAACCTTGTGAGATAATACAACTGTCTGCTCAGGACACCGTGTAAATACCAACCAACAGTCTCATGTTGACACTGCTGAAGCACCTTACCCCGTCAGCTGACAATTACAGCTATGAACACCCAGCTGTATGCCAATGCACAGTGTTGCCTGAGCTGCATCCTCCTACACACATGTCCTGCCCACAGATATGGCATAAAAACGTGTGATGCCAACTACAGCCGCTGGCACTAGTCACGTTGCCTGTGTCACATCTGCAACTGGCATTGCATACGCAATACACAACTTGTACAAGATCAGGCAGACATACGGCCAACAACACCATGGAGGGATGCCTTGCCATCATCTTCAGGAACTGCCTCCAACAGACTAATGCCATTATGACCAAGTGATAGCACAGTCCTGAACATGTCCACTCCTGTATCAAAGTCAACTACAGGACAACTCCATGTTGTACCCTTGCATACAGACATACTTGATGTGCCACAACATTTGGCAACTACAATGCAGATCACAGGCAGCACAACTACCTACAATACGTGGACTATGTACAGCTCAGACACCAGTGTCACTCATTGACCAACTCAGCCTATTCAACCTCACCGCATTCCTACACAACATCACCCACATCAGATATACCCAGGTTGTCATCAACACAAGTCACAAGGTGGAACACACCCGGGGACACATTGTCATCCAAGGTAACTACTGTTTCCTTGGCCATCCCTCACATCCTCCATGATCCAAGGCCCAATGCATTCTCTCATCATTCTGAAAACATACCATACACATGTCAAGGGCACAGTCCCTGTGCAGACACTGGTGCAACATCAACACAGAGCCCCTTGCCTTAGCACTGATACACACCCCTCCATCCACCATGTGCCACACTAACTCAGATCATTCCCAATCAGAGATGTAGTAGTACATACGCAAATACATGGCTGCAGACTCACTTGACGCACAACATACAACACACCAACAATGTCACCTGTGTATCCACTGACATACAACAAACAATGCTCATGTGCAGGCTGCTGGATTTAGCTTTGAGGCTCAACCAGACCCCAGGAATTGCACTCTGCCTACAGGGATAACATCACAGATAAATGTACAACTCATCTGATCCACACAAATGCAACATCATGAAGGGCACAATCCTCTACACATCATGCCAATCCATGGCAAGCATAAACTCCATACCAAATTAAACAACATGACTGAGCTCAGCCCTCACTCACTTCACGGGAATATCATACACACTTGGTACAGTCTCCTACCACTACATCAGCAAATTGAATGTCAACTTAGATGAACATAAGCAAGCCATACCACAAAACACCTTAGCCCAAGTAAGCCACACTACACAACGTCCTCTGGAGGCCACATGTTTCACACCACAAACACCGTGATGGACATACATTAAGGAGCACCCGCACACACCTGCCCACATCACTTCTTCCACAGGGCTGCATCCCCCATTGCACACGAACAGTGACAGTACATGGTCTCCAACATTGGAACATGCACCTCCACAGTAATTGCAAATGTTAACAAGTAAATGACATTAGCAGTTACACCCCTGCTGAACAAACAGACGTCAAGACCCACAGGAACATCTTTCAGCACACATTAGCAGACAGTCATTAACCAGAGGGTCATCATCCACCCAGTGATGTTCATTGGAACATACAACATCCCCAATCCTGCTCCATGACAAACAGCATCAAGAGGTCCCTCCTACACGCCACAGCAAAATCCACACAATCCTCAAAGTCAGTCACACTGCCAATCCATAGACAATATACATTGCTTCATTTCCAGAAACAATGTTCCACAACACACTAGCTGCCACACTCCACTATGGCATGCGGCAAGGTAATACACCACACTGGATTGTCTCCTCCCTTGCAGACCAGAGCAGATGAATATGCATAACACATTTCACAGTACAACACACAGAGTACTGATGCTGAGTCCCTCAGTGACTGTCCATCAGTACCTTTGTCTACTATGTGTACATGGCCCCACTTGCTGAGAACATCAGTGGACATGGACTCTGCACAGTACCCTACGCCTAATACACCCAGCTCTGCCTCTCCCTCACCAAGGTACACAACATCACAGGACACAACTCACCACAATGGATGCAAGATGTGCCAACAAGTATGTGCCTCAGCTGGACAAATCTCCATTTGTTGTAAAAAGGGGTCATCACCCTCACAACAACCACTACCACATGGTACTATACCTGGGGGTACCCTGGGCTGGATAAACAGTTCACCACTCATATGTCTAACACAAACTATACATTGTACAGAACACATCCCTCACCCTGTCAGTACGGATAATAGTAGTATCCTCACCATAGTTCTTCACCCTCTGCAAACTGTGCAAGAGCATCAAAATTATTGTCAACTGATGCATTGATTAGACCTGCCACACATCCATCATCATCATCCGGTTCAATGTTAATGCCCTCAATATCAGTATCAAAAATACCCTCCGGACAAAAATGATTAACGTCCAGACAACCGTAGGTAGACGTTCCCAGTGGCTCCCATTATTATACCACTACCGCCAGCACATACAGGATAACTACTGCATCCACACCCATACAGATATACTGACACTCAAGGAGTTCACACACACACACAGTCAGCCACAACCCTGGGCAACCAAACCTCTACCAATGAATCTGCTTCGAGTCCCACAAGACATACGTCTGGAATACAGACCTAGCCATGGTCACATTTCTCTGCATCTACATAGCCAGCTTGTGAACCACCTTTCTTTTCCACTTTCAGGAAAGACGTGGGTCATAGTGGCCCTGAGCATTGTGAAACACTGCAAACATTGAGCTACAGTCTCAATACCAGGTGGCCCAATTGATGACGGCCATTGTGCCATCTGACCCTCACTTGTTGTGACGTTGTGTGACGCCTAACCCTGCCTAATAGTCATCATCCATCACCAAGGCACATGGTCATGCGATAATGCTGCATGCATCAAATCTGAGCCTTACACGCCTTGTTCTGCGTTACAGGCACGTGCAATGGGTGTTGCTGGGGACCTTGCCAACAACATCCATTTGCTTTTCACACTGGCCCAGATGTAATAGGAACATGAAATGGTAAGCTCTGTCCAGAAATACACAGACCCAAGGCAGGCTTGAGGAAGGCTCAATGTAGAGAATTATGATGAAGTCTACTTGTGTCACCTTTTTCACACAATGCAGTACATATTATAAGAGGAAGAGCCCGTTGTGATGATTGATTAACTGAGAGGTGTCCGTTCCTGTACAAGTCTGATGGTCCCCGCAAGGCAGACACACTTGCCCCATTGTGCAAAGGTGACTGCGTTAGCGATGAACAGGACATTGTACAACAGTGATGGTGAGACCAACAGGACTGCGCTGTATCTTGCAGACATGGCACGGTCCTGCCCTCCGTCCTGCAAAAGGGTAGCGCAACCGGAAGGGCTGCTGTGCTCCACTATGGAGAAACTTATTGAAAGAGGTCCCACAATCTTTACACATGATTGTTGTTCACATGGGCTCACCTGAGACGCATTAGCTAAAGTCCCTCAAGGGTGAGTATTGGCCTGTATGAATTAGTGATAGTGTAAGTACAACTGGCTTACAATAGCTAACATGTAATGGTAATCTCAGATATGAGATCATTGTTGACATTCCTTGTCCAGCAAGGATAACGCTCACCCAGAGCTTATTTCACAACTTCATATGCCTACAAGTCAGAGTCATTGTGAAAGAAAAATATGATTTATTTGCTAAAAAAGTTCACACTAAATAAAATCTATGCTAAACTACACTACACTTATCAAAACTTAAATTAAAATCCTACACTAAGCTAATCTAAGGCGCTAACATCTACACTTATCTTGTCTAACTGATCCTATACCTACCTCACACATACTACACAACACACAGATGACCCCCCACCCCCTATTCAACAATCACACATCAGGCACACATACACTTAATCTAAACACATACTAATTAACCTATCTAACTAAACAAGGATATATATATATTTTTTTTAATTTTTCAAACATTTAACATACACTATACATCAACCCCCCATCCAATCCTAATAACTTAACACTTATCCTAACACTATTCCTAAGTACTAAAACTATCCTAAAAACTATCTGACTACTTAAACATGTAAACAAGAACAATGTCCGTAACTTGACAGGTGCAACACCATGTCATCAACAACAACCACAGTTCTTCAATTTCTTTATTCCTGCTCGTCCATTTGAGCAATGGTGGCCTTCATGTCGGCAACCATGGACAGCAGGGTGGCCAGCTGCAGCTGCATGCCCGCAACCTTCAAAGTCAACTCCTTTTGGCCCTTTTCAAAAGTTTCCATTTTGGCCTCTATTTTGTCCATTTTGGCCATCAGGAGCACACCGTCTATATCTGCTTGCGCACAAGCCTGTGTAGGTGGCGCTACTGCAGCTCCACCTGTCATTGTCCCAAGGGCCTGTGCAGTGTTGGTTCCAGATTTTGGATGAGTGCTTGTCACTGGGCTCAGATTAGAGGCATCTGCTGTTCCTGCAGATTGACTGTCCATTTGGGGGTCTACATCTACATGTGATCCAGTTGCTGGTCCTGAGTCAATGTGTGACCTTTTCCCCTTTTGCTTCCTGCTCCGCATGTTGCATGGGGAAGTGGGAGTTGGTGATCTCCAGGCTCCTTCAGCACGTAATGCCTCATGTCGGCGTCCCATCTGTCTGAATGCACGACCAACATTGCGTATGTGTCTGTATCTTTCTAGACGGATGCGATAATGCCTCTCCTCATCTTGTGACATGTTGTCTGTAATGGAGCAATGACATCCACATCAGTCTGCACTTACACATTGACACCTGTACACATGCACATTATGCGATCTTCAGAACATTTTGGCAAGGGCCTATCGTTAACAGGGCATCTATTTCAAAGCATGGGGTCATCATCATCGATTGTCATACACAGGGATGCTAAGTGATGTTGCGTAATACCTAAGATGATAATTACTGTAGATGACATGTAAGGCATCAATACATATGAGATGGTACATTCAAATGCATTTGTCCTGGGCATGAACCCAATGCCCCCCATTCACATATGCAAGCTACTTCTCAACATGATGCAAGAGCATCTGTGTGCAGGCAAGTTTTCTGTAGGCATTATAATTTGACACTTCATACGCAGATACAAAGCAAGGTATGTGGACCATCAGCCCTGTATGCTGCACAAGGCAACACACATGTGAAAAGCACCATGTAAACAAAACATGGGCACATTAGCATTGTATTGGAAGGAGAAACACAGGTGTGCACTGCAATAGATTTGGGGACTGACTCCTATCATGTAACTCTTGTACATGGGGTGCTGCTTGGGAGTAAATATGTGGTGTGTTTTCACACAAGGCAACACACACTGCACAACACTTCCATGGTAGACGCTTCTTGACAGGGGACAACATATAGACAGCATTAAGGGCTGGTATGTGGATTGACTATGCATGATCATTGATGCAATGGACATTTAAGCACATATACATCATACCATATCAACTACTGATGTCAATAGGGAATTGTGCCGGTGACCCTTTTAGTAGCATAGGTACGTGCATGATTGTTGTGCCAATTAATGATGGACTTGCAGCACTGTTCCATCCCTCTAACAATGGCAAGTACTGACACACGTCGGGCACAAGGAAACCGAACTTGTAGGAGGAATATCTATGTAGTACTACAATGAGCATGTCTCATGTAGCCATGGTATGAATACACTGACTGTCACGTACCCCAAGGGTCCTTGCTCAGCACAACAGTCTTCAACATCTCCATGAGCACACTTGCCAATATTGCATGCACACACCACCACAACATAATATCCTATGTCAATGACACTCATCTGGTACTGTGCCTCACCCAAGACCCAGCCACAACCAAACACAACCTCCATGAAGGAAAGATAGCCACTGCAGAATGGAAGAAGGTCAGTCAGCAGATACTGTAGACACACAATACAGAGGTTATCATCCTTGGCAAATCAACAAGCGCCAGGGACGCCGCCTATTGGTCCACAACAATGGTCACTGCAACAACACCCACGGACCATACACCCCACTTTAGATTCTTCCAGGTCTACTCACTCACAACTAACAAACAAGTGGACATCATGTCATCCTTCTGATTTTTCACCCTGCGCATGCTCCAATAGATATTTAGGTGGATCACCATGGGAACGTGTGAGACGGTCACCCAGGCCCTCATCAACACCCTACTGTACAAAGGGAATGCCCCATACACAGGAATCAATGCCAGACTTCACTTAGAACTACTACCCATAGTAAAAGCATCGGCACAACTCTTCTACGACATCCGTCACCACTGCAGCATTTCTACAGGCCATAATGACCAACACTGGGTCACCGTCAACACAAGGATCACGTTGAGGCTCCTCACACACACACACACACACACATACATGACATGGGCCCAGAATGACTCCTCAAGGGGCTCTTGTTCTCTGATCCTACCGGCCACCTCTGCTCCACCAGCCTCCCACTAGCCACCATACCAAGGATTGACTGCTCCACCACTGGAGGTAGATCACCCTCCTACCTGGCCACCAAGACATGAAACACCCTTGGGGCACAACTACGACTGACCAGGACCATCTTACCTTCATTTAATTACTGAAGACCTAACTATTTCATGAGTAGCAGCACACCCCCTCCCTTCAGTGACTTGAGACCCTCACACCTGAGTATGGTGCTCTATGGAGGGCTAGATGTATTGTTTGATTGTGGTCTATTTTTGTGTGATGTATACTTACAGCAGCACAAGAAGTGTTACTGTGTTCCATGCACACTGTAACACCTCATACATGTGACCCTTATATTTGTGTTCATGCATTTCCACATGGTGCCATTGAGTCCTTGACACTTCCATGCACATGTGATGTGTACACATGATGCATGCAAGAATGATGCTTTTGGACTGTCTGCATACATGTCATGCATGAGGAGACATTGTAAGCATACAGACAAAGATAGTAATGATTTCACACTCACCAGTGGCCTTAGGATTCTTGAAGGACTCCACCTCATCCCTTGTGTATGGTGGTGGCCCACCTACAAGTGAAAGACAATATACCAGAATGTCAGCGTATGCAGCATATTTCCACACAGTACAGACATTACATGAGAGTCAGTTGTATCTTCAAGATTGGCTTAAGTGCGTCCCATGAGTCAACGTAAATCAGACAACAGTCTATGGCTAACTGCTTCACATGTGAAGCACACTCTTGCACTGCATGTATTACACACATGTGATCCCTTGTTTGTGGTGTCACATTGAGATGGCATTTGGAAAAAATCTGCACACTTGGTCCATTGAGAAAATATGTTATTGTCATGTAGATGTATGTGATTGTGCTTTTATGGGGGACGTTGGTACAATGGTGAATGTGAACATCTGAGTATTCACAGATGTGGCAGCAGATTAATGCCTCACACAACACAAAAACAACTATCCGCCATATGTATTCAAACAATTCTCGATTTTACGTTGCCTTTTTGACAATTAACTCCTCCCCAATACAAATATGGCTTATCATTTGCTTATTCACCATTCACAGATGTACTGGCACCCTTAGATGTGTCAGTGTGTCAGCTTCATTGATGGGTGCAATGTGACAAGAACTGCAAGCAACATGCATTTACACACATACACATTGATGTGTGTGCAAATACAACATGTACACGGTATTCACATTACATGCAAATTTCCAGGCCTTGTAGATGTGTGCCTATTTCCAACGTGACTAAGCACAAGAGTGGATTACTAACATGATTGATATTGTTGTTTTGGCACAACAAACATGTCACCGGACATCATCCCAGCTGTATGATGTATCCTATGTTTGGGTATGCAAACAAACCTTCCTCAGCCCATGGTATGCCATCATGTGTGCACATTGTTGCATGAGTGTATTGACATTATCATGTTGTTTTATATTCTGCACTGCATTTTACTTCACAAGTAGTTAGTGTACATCCAGTCATTGTGTCGAATCCAAGTAATGAAATGTGATACTTCCTGCACACAGTCATGTAGGAGGGTTAATGCCATTGCATGTTTTGCACTCAATTGACACTTGTGCATCTTCTTTGCACACAGATGGTACTGTAGCACATTGTGTATTTAGAAAAACACATACAAAGACGTGTGTGGGTAGAATTAGAACCACTACAGGGTTACTTGTGATGTTGGAAGACATATGCTCCTCTGAGGTGATGTCCCTGTAGATTATCACTCAATGTACAGGGCCTACACTGTTTGATGGAGTGTGGAGCATGAAGTTTGCATCCAAGTAGCTGTTGATGTTATGCAATACTTAGTATGTTTAGACCCATTTTCAATAGGATATTGTCACTGCGTGACATATTGTCTCAAGAATCCTTCATGCATACATATGATATACCAGGATGGAACATGTTGTTTCCTTAAGCTAGCATATTTGTGCCTTTCCCTGGCCTTGACCACAAAGTGCTGTCATGCAGTAGGACAATACCTATTGCACCATGATGCAAGGGTGGCTGTGTTGCTTTGAAGAATGTATTTATACCGTATGGGATACCTTCCTGTACGTCAATGGTCAAACTGCATACACATTTGTTGTTGTGTGCTGCACAATGCAGCTGCACACAGGGAAATATGACATACATGGATACATTTAAACTTCACTCCCTGTGGCGCCTCACTTACACCTCCCCAGGGCAGGCATGTGCTTTTTGCGCTGCCTCACACTCGTACATCTCTGGCCTTATCTTCATAGGGCTTGCGCCGCCAGAGCGTAACTTTGACACATGTTAATGAGTGTTGCTGCGGCGGCAGAAGGCCTTCATTACAGAGGCCCCTGGTGCATTGACTAAAGTCCATGGATGTTGGTGTGAAGATGGCAAAGAACACCCATTGCATGCCCTTTTGACACATAACAATGCATTGAAAGTGCTGACCTTTATCATGCATGATTATGCCTCAATGAGCGGCATAGTCCAGCATGGTGAAGATCAATCTTGCTTGTGCGTTACCACTACGTCAGTAGAGGCCATGTGTATCATGCCTTTTGTGAATTGCTAAGTCTGACAATTGCAGGATTTTGCCGTTGGAGCATTTCAAACAGACTACTTCCATGGCTTAGGATGTATGAAATATTTGGCTTTTACGGAATTGCAAAATTTTTCAAAACCTCATTTTGCCATGGCATTTTGGTACTTGCAAATTTGCTATTAGTTAAGTGCTATGGGCCTCATTTATGACTTTTTGCCGTAGGGAAGCGCAGCAGGCCTTCCTGCTGCGCTTCCCTATGGAAAACGAAAAGGGCAGAAATGCGCCATATCTATTAGATACGGCGCATTCCTGTCCTTTTCCCCTGCGCAATGTGCTGCCTGCGCCAGCACAGGCACCCTTGCACAATGGTGCAAGGGTGGCTGCGTTGCGGGGAAGATTATTTTTGTACAGGAAGGTAAACCTTTCAGTACAAAAATAAGCACAAGAGCCTTTTCCTCTTTCTATGTGTGCTGCAGAATGCAGCACACATGGAAAAAGGAAATACGAGGAGAAATAATGACATTTCTCCCTGTTGCGCCTCCCTTACGCCTCCCCTGGGGAGGCGTAAGCTTTTGGCACTGCTTCAGAGTTACGATTTCTGGTACATGTGGGGCAGTGTCAAAAGGGCATGGTTGTTGCTGGGAACGCTCCCAGCAACACCCATTGCACGCCCCTTTAACGCAGAACACTGCGTTAAAGGGACTGATATTTATCAGGCAGCAGTACGCCACCAAAACTGGCGTACTGCTGCCTGATAAATACCACGCAGGCTTCTGCGCCACGGAACTTCATGAAAAGTGATTTTTCGATGGCGCAAGGGGCCTCACAAATGATGCCCTATGTATGTATTTTTTTGTGTATCAAATTATGTTTCAGATTTAGCTAATTGACAACAACCTGTATTTGATGGTAAGTAGCTATTTTAGGGAAATATGCTCCATTGCACATTTTTGAAGGTGCCAGGTGATGCACACACATGGCCATAGTGCATGTATGTGCACCATATGCACACACATCATTTTGATGGGTCCAGCAGGGTCTTTTTGAGAAACACCTGCACCCTTTGGAGAAATCACAATTTGCAAATAGCTAATGGCTGATTTGCTATTACAGTATTTATTGAAAAGTGATTCCTATGTCCCTCCTGGGCCATGGGAATTAATTTTGATTGATCCCATACTTACAAATTAGACAATGCAAAGTAGCAACTATGGGAGATTATCGAATTCCTACAAAGTAGGGATTTTTATTTATACATACCATTTTGCGATTAAAAAAAAGCGATTCCATTAGAACCTACATTTATTTGTTGAAAAAAGGCCCCTGTGGTTTGACATTTGATTAGCTTTACCTTAGGATACCGTTGTTAATACATGAAATAAATATATATTGACTTACCAATTGTTCCATCAACCTCAATGCCAAGGTGGTCCAGGAGATCCTGCTCACGGTTGATGAGATCTGCCCACCGATGTTTGTACTGTCTCAGGGTCCGGTCCACTCCAAACATTCTCAACATCTGGTACCGGACCATCTCCCACCTCAGCTTCCTTTCTTGGGTTGGGTAACCCTGCACTACCCTGCCTCCACTCCCAATCATATTTGGGAGGTAGTGGAGTATCAGCCACAGTAGACCCCCTTCTCACTTAGGTTCCTAGACCTGGGTGGCATTGTGACAAAGCACAAGCCACGCTGTGTGAATGCCACAAAAAAAATTTTGATGGCACAGAAATCCTAATTATACACTATTTCTCCACTTAACAGTACACTACTCCCCCTATTACTAACTATGTAACAACCCCTAAACAGAACAGTAATCCCCCTATGAAAAAAGTATTAAAACCCCTAAACAGACACCCCTTGACACACAAGACACAGTTAGACAATACACAACACTACAGACACTATTTGGACACACTTACCAAGACACACACTGTAAAACAACTGCAGGACAGGACAAAACTCTCAAGCACTTTCCAAACACACTCCTACACCTCTCAGAGACTACAAAGGAGTGAAATAGAAAGTGAAAGTATCATATAACTTCCTGTTTGTGAGCAGGGCAGGCTGGGTACATCATTTCCTGTTGCGATGCGACTCGTTTCCGGCGATGCGTCATTTTTTGACATGCGAATATAACCGATTTATGTTGCATCGTTATTTTTAGCATGGTACACTGATAATACATTTTCCCTTACGGTGCGACCTGTTATCGTGTGAGCGTCATTATTGTGATGCGACCAAATCATTGTTATGTCGCATCGTTATTTGAAGCATGGGTGACTGATGCCATATTTTACCATGAAGGTGCGACCAGTTGCAGTAGAAGCGTCACTATTGGCATGCGACTGAAACCTATTTATGTCGCTTCGCTGATTGGACGCATGGTACAGTGATGACATATTTTCCATTACGGTGCGACCTGTTATCCTGGGAGCGTCATTATTGTGATGCGACCAAATCATTATTATGTCGCATCGTTATTTGAAGCATGGGTGACTGATGCCATATTTTACCATGAAGGTGCGACCAGTTGCAGTAGAAGCGTCACTATTGGCATGCGACTGAAACCTATTTATGTCGCATCGCTGATTGGACGCATGGTACAGTGATGACATATTTTCCATTACGGTGCGACCTGTTATCGTGGGAGCGTCATTATTGTGATGCGACCAAATCATTATTATGTCGCATCGTTATTTGAAGCATGGGTGACTGATGCCATTTTTTACCATGAAGGTGCGACCAGTTGCAGTAGAAGCGTCACTATTGGCATGCGACTGAAACCTATTTATGTCGCATCGCTGATTGGACGCATGGTACAGTGATGACATATTTTCCATTACGGTGCGACCTGTTATCGTGGGAGCGTCATTATTGTGATGCGACCAAATCATTATTATGTCGCATCGTTATTTGAAGCATGGGTGACTGATGCCATATTTTACCATGAAGGTGCGACCAGTTGCAGTAGAAGCGTCACTATTGGCATGCGACTGAAACCTATTTATGTCGCATCGCTGATTGGACGCATGGTACAGTGATGACATATTTTCCATTACGGTGCGACCTGTTATCGTGGGAGCGTCATTATTGTGATGCGACCAAATCATTATTATGTCGCATCGTTATTTAAAGCATGGGTGACTGATGCCATATTTTACCATGAAGGTGCGACCAGTTGCAGTAGAAGCGTCACTATTGGCATGCGACTGAAACCTATTTATGTCGCATCGCTGATTGGACGCATGGTACAGTGATGACATATTTTCCATTACGGTGCGACCTGTTATCCTGGGAGCGTCATTATTGTGATGCGACCAAATCATTATTATGTCACATCGTTATTTGAAGCTTGGGTGACTGATGCCATATTTTACCATGAAGGTGCGACCAGTTGTAGTAGAAGCGTCACTATTGGCATGCGCATTAAACGTAATTATGTTGCATCGTTGATTTGTTGCATGGTACGCTACTTCCTTATTTCCCCTTACGGTGCGAGCAGTTCTCGTCAAAGCCGCATTATTGTCATGTGACCAAATCATTATTACGTGGCATTGTAAATTTGAAGCATGGCTGAGTGATGATATATTTTCTCCTCAAGGTGTGACCAGTTTTACTACATGCGACATTATTGGCATGTGTCACAATCTTCAGTAATGGGGCATTGCATTTTTTTATCTGTCAATGTTGTTGCATATATTAGCTGCTGTTTTTTTGATGGTGGGCAAAAGATGCATGTTTACGCTTAGCATGGAAGTGTCTCAACAGGGACAAACCATGTTAGCCTGCAGAAAATGTGTGTTTCTATGTTCAGCTGAGTCAGATTAAGACATATGTTGACCAAAGTCACTTTTGGGCCTTGTGTTATGTCACTTTTGTGCCTAGAGTCAGCAAAGCATGGGTCAGTTTCAGACTTATGCAGACCTAACGTCTACCATCCCCTCCTCCCGTCTTTCTCAACATTAACGTAGGACCATGTTACCCGATGTCTATCACACTACATCGAATCCTCCTGTCACATGGAGCCCAATCAAGGCGGCTTCAGACCTGCCCACTCAACAGAGGCAGTTATCTTGCCACTCTTGTACACACTCAGGGGCAAAGCGGACGCAGGGTCCCCCCCAAGCCCTCTTACTCCTGGACCTGTCGTCCGCATTCAACACGGTGGACCATAACATCCTTCTCCACCTTGGAAAACATGCAGGCATCCAGGGAACCACTCTTGAGTGTGTTGAGTCCTTCCTAACTGGAAGAACTGAAATGGTCCGCCTGGGACCCTATAGTGAAACAAATACCCCCACGTCCTGTGGAGTCCCACAGGGCTCCTCCCATTCACCACTCCTGTTCAATCTATACCTTTGGGCGCTGATCCATTCTGTACAGAAATGGGACCTTATTGTGTATTACTACGCTGACGACTTACAGATCATCCTCCCGCTCAATTCACCTCATGCCATCAAGACGTTCCACGCTGTCATGATCCACATCCAATTATGGATGTACCAGTACCTATTGAAGCTTGACCCCGTTAAAACAGAGCTCCTCCTCCCTGGACTCAGTCATGGCCACTGTGGCCCTCAGTTCTGACCTCAGAGCTAGGTTCCCCCCCAGCCCTGGTAAAATCAGTCAAGGGTCTGGGAGTCATCATTGAGGCTGAACTCTCCCTCAGGGCACAAGTGGGTGCGCTACTTTCTTCCTCTATGTACCAGGTCCGGAAGATCGTTACAGTCAGTCACTTACTCCCTCCCACCGCACTTACCCAAGTGGTGTTCTCACTCGTGCTCTCACGCCTGGACTTCTCTGAGTCCATCAACTACGGTCTCCCACGATCCCTGCCACACCGCCTCCAAGTTGTCCAGATTCAAGCAGCCCGTCTAATTCACATTACACCCAGATGGCAATCAGCCAAACCTCTACTCCACAGTCTTCACTGGCTCACAATAGACCAGAGGGCATCTTTTAAGGTGACCTGTCTCACATTCTAAGCCCTCCACTGGTCCTGCTCCACGTTTCTCAATTATCTTATCTGCCCTCACCGCACAACACAAACACTCATATCAGCTCACCGTCATCTGGTAGTCACTCCCAATACTAAAACCCAGAATTTTGGTGGTTGCACAATTTGTCATCTGCCTCCTGGGCTTTGGGATCTCCTTTCTCTCTCCTTCAAATCCTCCCCTTCCCTTCTGGACTTGTGGTAATCGCTTCAAACACACCTTTTCCCTTCCATGTGCTAACTCTCGGCCACTCACGCTTCCTTCCTCACTCACTCTGTCTTATGGCGCCAGCAAACCTATGGTCTCTGTGCACTCTATAAATTTCACCTATGAGAAGATTACATCAGATAACGTTACTTTTCTGCTTTGAGTCAGGAATGCATGGCTCAGATTCTGACGTTGTCAGACCTATCGTCACTTATGTGCGTGGAGTCAGGAATGCATGGGTCAGATACTGAGGTAGGCAGACCCAACGTCACTTTTGTGTGTTGAATCATGAATGAGGTTATGAAGTATGATACACTAACTTCATTTATGTGCCTACCACATTTGTTTATTTTTGCAAACTTGTGTGAGCACTGAAGGCTACTTTTTAATGGATGGTCATATTTTGACGCACATCCACTGTGTAACATGTTGATGATTGTAATTTTTGTCATATTACTTATTTACTTTCATCATGACTTTGCAACATACAAGTACTTTGTTGTTATTTTTCCTGCTGTGTGATTTCATTATGTGGACTCCTCTTCACCAGTGCTTTATTAAATTTCTGCACCACAACATATGGATGGTAAATGTTGCTTTTTGACAATTGTGAATTTACAACCTAATTTATGACGTATTTGCGTATAATATTACTGCATGCATTCCTGCGGCACTTCCCTACAGCAAGCAAATAGGGTGGGAAGGTGGTGTGTCTATGACATACGGGAGATTCATGTGCTTTTCATGTGTGCTGACGCGCAATGGCCGGCCTGCCTACCTGCAGTATGTTTGCTGTGTTGCATGGAGGAATACTTTTGTACAGGAAGGGTCACCTTCATACACATGTGCATTCATACCCTGCACACCGAGACACATGCACTATGGTGCCAGGGTACCTGTGTTGGCCAGACACTGGTGAATGTCCGCATTGCAGGTGAAATTGCAAGGCAGTACAATGTTAATGGATGTGTGGGCTGATGTATGTCTGATGTCAGCCTCCAGACATGAGAGTAAGTGTAATGTATGAACTCCACATATGAGATTGTCATGCAAATTGCAGTGTGAATTATTGTCAAATAATCATGCACAAGGTACATAAGGTTGTATGAAGTATTTTTATTTGTGCAAACACAATTGTAGATGCATGATGCGGATGTTATTAGTGACATTCTTAAAAAAAATTGTGCACTATCTGGGCACGTCTTCGGATGCCTGCTGCTGTGCTTGGATTTACAGGAGCATGCCCATCCTCCTGGTCATCCTGTGGCATTTCTGCATTCAAATCTGGATCATCGTCCCAGGGAACACGTGTGAGAACACAAATATTGTGCAGTATTGCACAGGCCAAAATAATTTTGCACACTGTCTCTGGTGAATACAGCATGCGTCCACCAGACTTGTCCAGGCGCCGAAACCTGGCCTTGAGCAGCCCAAATGTTCTTTCCACAATGTTCCTGGTGCGGCAATGTGCTTGATTGTATGCAACTTCCTGTGGTGTCTGTGGGTTTCCATACGGTGTCATCACCCACGGCTGAATGCCATACCCCTGGTCAGCTGTAATAGAATAAATGAGAAGGTACAATGAAAAGTTAGATATGGTTGTGGTAAAGTAGAGGCCATATGTTGTGGGTAATATTTCATTTGTCAGTGTCCATTGGGCATGGATGTTGCAGAGAACACACCCAGGGACTCACATGCAAGACACCTTTGCAACATAGTTCTGCTGTGCAATGGACACATATTTGGAAGAGACAGGTAGTGTAGGCAAACCACTGATATTAACAGCCTATCATTCAATAACATATATTTATTTCTTAAAGTAGATAAGTATTAAGTCCTCCAATGCATTTTGGCCAGGAGGCCCTTTGTCATGGAGCGTTCATATCCACGCATTGCAAGGACCGTTACTCGGCTGTTCTAAGACCGGTGTTCTGTTATGCTGGTCTTAGAACAGCCAAGTAGCAGTCCTTGCTACGCGTTGATATGAACGCTCCTTGACAAAGGGGCTTGTAGAAATGTATTGTTGCTATGGATTGATATGCTGTTGATAGCATCGATAACCCATTAACTTGAATACTTGTGACTTAAAAACAGAACTTGGATTACAACTTCTTTGAATCATTTTCATGATCATGTACGGAGTGCCTCGCCAAGGGGATGTATTTGCAGTGGTTTGTGTACACTACCTGTCTTGCACTTTTGTTGCTTTGACGGAAGCACCACCCTTGGGAGCACCCTCAGCTGAACAAGATTCTACATACTTCGTTTACTACCGCTGTGCACCACCCACATCCTTTTGTATTTTCACAAATTTGGAAGGACATGCATTGACTCCCTATATGCCTCTACATGACCGTGGGCCTCATTTATGAGGGACTTGCACCACTGGTGCGTGACCTTTTGCCATTTTAGTTTTAACGCACCAGCAGAGCATGACCTTCATTAATTATGGCCCTTCTATTAATGTCTATGTATATGCTATTACATGGGTACTCACAAACTTTATCTCGGGGCCAAATTTACAGTGTGGCTTGTGGCCGAGGGCCGCAGTGGTGGGGCCGGGGTCAGTGGGGGAGTGGGCAGGGCTAGAGCCACAAATACAAACTGACCATGAGGTTGGACACAGGCCGCAGCAACAGACGCCTTTGTCTACTGAGCGACCAGACCTGGCATGCACATCTCTCACACTCACTCTCTCTCACTCACTCACTCACTCACTCACTCACTCACTCACTCACTCACTCACTCACTCACTCACTCAGTCTGTCTGTTTCCCTTCCTCTCTCTCCCTCTGTCTGTCTGTCTCCCTCCCTCTCTCTCCCTCTGTATGTCTCCCTCCCTCTCTCTCCCTCTGTGTCCCTCTGTCTGTCTGTCTCCCTCCCTCTCTCTCCCTCTCTCCCACTCTGTCTGTCTGTCTGTCTCCCTCCCTCCTCTCTCTCCATCTGTCTCACTCTGTCTGTCTCTCTCCCTCCCTCTCTCGCCCTCTGTGTCTCTCCCTCTGTCTCCCTCCCTCTCTGTCACTCTCCCTCTCTGTCTCTCTCTGTCTCCTTCCCTTTCTGTCTCCCTCCCTCTATGTCTCTCTCTGTCTCCTCCTCTCTGTCTCCTTCTCTCTGTCTGTCCCTGTCTGTGTCTGGGCCTGTCTGTGTCTGGCCCTGTCTCTGTCTGGCCCTCCTCCCCCTCCCTCTGTCTCTCTGTCCTTGTGTCTATCTCTGTCTGTCTCTGCCGCTATCTGTCTATGTATGTCTGTTTCTGCCCCCATCTGTCTCTGCCCCCATCTGTCTCTGCCCCCATCTGTCTCTGCCCCCATCTGTCTCTGCCCCCATATGTCTCTGCCCCCATGTGTCTCTGCCCCCATGTGTCTCTGCCCCTATCTGGCTCTGCCTCTGTCAGTCTGTCCCTGTCTCTACCTTTCTCTGGTCCTGCCCCTATCTGTCTCTCACACTATCTGTCTCTGACACTCTGGCCCTATCTGCCCCTCCCTCTATCTGCCTCTGCCTCTATCTGTCTCTGACACTACCCCCCTGTCTGCCCCTGCCCCTGTCTGCCCCTGTCCCTGTCTGCCCCTGCCCCTGTCTGTCTCTTCCCCTTCTGTCTCTGCCCCTTCTGTCTCTCGGGTAGTGCACACATACTGTGTCTACACATCCCCGTCACCAGCCCAGAGACAGCCTCCCCCCCTGTAATGTAAAAGCCAGCTAGTTTTCTTTCAGAATTTGCTGCTTTGTAGGGTCTGTGTCCCACCACTTGTCCCATCATGGCACCCCCAGCAGTCAGACCAAAGCCCCCTTGGCGCCAGTCAGCGGAGTATTTCACGGGTCTTTGAAAGACCATTTAATTGTTAATGAGGCCTTGTTGAATTTGATCTCTTCTTATCGCCCCTGCATCTCCACCCTATGCCTGAAATCACCCGGACCCCATAAATCAACAACCGGTGGTGTTTGCAGACACTTTGGAAAAAAATTTAATTTAACAGAGGTACATGTCTGCAAGGTCCACGGGCCGCACAGGAAGGCTTGCCGGGCCGCAGAGGAAGGCTTGCCGGGCCGCTGACGGCCCGCGGGCCGTACTATGGGTACCTGTGTGCTAGTACAACATTATTACATCCAGAACCTCATTTATGAGTCATTACAGCAACATTAGCAGTATGGTAGCATGGATGGTGCATTGTATCATACTCTTTTGCTTACCTACAAGTAGTCCATTTCCATACTGGCCATTCTTGAAGCGATCATTTATGATGCAGTTCCTGAAGATGAACGCATCATGTACACTGCCAGGGTATTTTGCCAGCACATTAGTAAATAGTCCACGGTGATCCACGATGGCCTGTACATTAATTGAATAAGTGTGTTTCCGATTGATGTACAAATGTGCAGTTGCTGCCGGAGGTACTAACTGCACATGCGTACAGTTCATGGCACCCAGAACATGGGGTAAGCCTGCTATGGCATAGAATCCTTGCTTTATCTCCATCTGGTCTTGTGCATTGTTGGGAAAACGGAGGTAGCGGGGTGTGAGATGGATGATGGCATCCAGGACAGTTGGCAGGAATGATGAAAAAGCTGGCTGGGATATTCCTGCCAGTTTGGCGACTGTTGTCTGAAAGGAGCCCGAGGCTAGCATGTGCAACACAGCCAGGAGCTTTGCCTGTGGCGGTATGTTTGTAGGCCTGTTGCTTCCTACCTCTAGCCTTGGTCCAATGAGTCCCAGTAGATGTTCAATGGTCTCCTTCTTCAGGCGGAATAGAGTTATGACCTCATCATCCCTGATGCCTCTCAGGACGCTCCTTGGACGGAATATCCGCTCCTTTCTGCGGCGTTGCCTTGGGGGTGGGGGTGGATTTTGTGGTGCAGGGGGTTGTGGTGGTATTCCTGCAGCTAGTTGTCTCCGTCTGGCAGCTACTCTCAGCATTACGACCTCCATGGTGTGGGTATGGTTGCAGCAAAGTTCAATGGCCTCCTCTCCTCTCTCCTCTCCTCTCGCTATGTGCCGATGCGTCATTTCCTGCGCGTCCGTTTTGTAGGCGCACCAATTCCGACGCATCCGCAACGCTGCGCCATTTCCGTCGCGGATGCGCCAAAAGCGGGAAAGTTAGTAAATGCGGATGCGTCATTTTTGCGCAAGTTTTTCCGCGGTAACGCCCACATTGCATACATTAATATTTGCGCATCGCAGGGCATTCTGACGCAGTGGGTTTTTTAGCGCAGTGAGGTAAAAGTGACGCATCGCCGGAGATGCGTCACTTCATTAATATGGCGCATGCGGTGCGCCGAAGATGCGTCATTATTTTTGACGCATCTTCGGCGCAAGCTCTTCATAAATAAGGGCCTGTGTGCCTAAAAATGATTGCTGGTGTGCGGTAAAGTTGACTGCCAGAGTTTTAACCCTACATACCAGACAACGTTTTATAGAGGTTGTACTTTGTCTAAAGTTATGGTAATTGAAATGATTTAAATAAATTAACCTAGTAATCCTATTGAATAAACTAAATTATTCGTTGCTGAATTCTAAAAAGGTGCAACCTGGAGCAGCATGTAATTATAATAACAATAGACTAGCCTATATTATAAATTCATAGGGAAATATAATACAAACCAACATTTCATCTATATGTGTGTCCTCAAAATGCCCTCTCTTGGGTCTGAACGCCAATAACCGTTCTGACTCGCTAGGATACGTACTTAAACTGACCATCATTTTGACTGTAGATTGATTCTCTGTGAATAATGCTCTCCTAAGTAGTCTGCCACCTGTCTCTTCATTTTGGGACACATTTGGATGAAATTTAGTATTTCAATTTATTCACTGAAAGGTTGCCTTTTGCACTGAGCCCTTTTTCATAATACTGTTATTGTTTATTTATATTCTAGTCCCAGGATCTTACATTAACCCCTTCGCTGCAGCGGCTATTCCGCCGCAGCGCTAGCGGGAGGGGGGGGGGGGCAGTCGCGCGGCGGTCCCATGCTTGTGACGGACCCGCCCCATCACGGCTCGCGGGTGAGCTGTGCTTGTGACGGAACGGTTCCGTCACAAACCCGCCCGCCCATTAATTAGTCAGGGCAGGCGCGGTGAGCGGGCCGTGACGGAACCATTCCGTCACAAGCACAGCTCACCCATGGCTTGTGACGGAGCGGTTCCGTCACAAGCATGCAACGGGTTAAAGTTCCGGTTTCATAGAAGGCCACAGCACACCATCTATTATCTTTGTTTCCTTAGGGATTTACTCATGCCTTTACCATTTGATCAAACAGTTTGTCCTTCGAAAATTACTGATCCCTAAAAGTGCCTTAGTTCCAATTTTTTAAAAGATTTGGGAAGCTTAGAAATGGGCCAGTACAAAGTAAAATATACACAATGGTACTTTTATATTATTGGTTGACATTTTCAGAGATGGCAAGGGTTATACAGCTGCAGCATGGCCACTCACTACCTCTAATCCTGAAGCGGCTCCGAAGCATACCGACAGTGAGTGTTGAAACTAACAGAATTTATCTAGAGGTTAGCTATACATTTTTAAATATACATCGCAAGTACTTCTCTGTTTGGTTGTTATCAATGTAAGTGGACACTAGCAAAGCTTCTCTGTGGGACACCAATCTTGTTACTCAGGTGGGCTCTTTCATTTAATTTTAAAACACAATTGAAGTAGGTGTCACATGCGTTTTATCTTTTTATGCATATGTATATTATGTATAGATGTTTTTTACTGTACTTTTATGATCCTATATTCTAAGCATCGAATAAAGTAAATTGACTGACAGTACCTGCATGCATTTCTCAGCAAGGATACCACATTTGGTGTTTGGTCATTGGAAAGTACCACCACTTGTATGCAGGGCAGTTACAGGCCTAATAGGAGATTTGCTACAGTTTTATTGCGAAAGTGCAACCCTTCTCAGCATGGGGACAAATACATTTTACGTAATAATAGTAGCACTAATATTAGCACTTATAAAAAGGGATGCAAACGGTCTAATAACACAGTCACATTCAGAGCAGAGATGAGAGTCAGGAATAACATGGAAATGCTTGGAACATTTGCACTACTTTGCAGAACATCTTATCATAGTGCGTGCAAACCAACACCTTTTATCACGTTGCTTTTGACGGATAGGTTAAGGTTTGGCAATGTCCATGACTCATCAGTAAATTCGCCAAACTGTAAAATAGTGGTTCAAACATAAAAAAAATCTCTATATATGCACATAATAAAACATTAAATAAACTACAACTTTGCAATAAAGTTGCATTAATAAATCTTCAAATTGTAATTTTTAGTAACATCAACATTTTTATTTATTTATTTATGTGTCTTATAAAGCGCACTGTCACCTTGCAGGCATCCTGGCACTGATGGCTCAAAGAGGGCGGGAGTGTCAGACAGAACGGGACAGGACGGGCAGGTTGCACATACTAAGGAAACAGCCAGGTTTTAACCTTTTTTCTGAACGGGAGAAGCTCCTTGATTTGCCTGATTTCGCACGGGAGTGAATTCCAGAGCTTGGCAGCGGCCCCCTCAAAAGATCTACCCCCTGATCTAGTCTTCCTAAACCTAGGCACTCTCACCAACCTAGCCGCAGAGGAACGAAGCAGCCTGGTTGGGGAATACCACGCAAATTTGGCTTGCAGGGGTAGAGGGCCTATTCCGTGTAGGGCCATGAAAACGAGGCAGAGGGCCTTGAATTGTACCCTCTGTCTCAAAGGGATCCAGTGCAGCTTTGCCAAGGCCGCCTGCGCATGTGCTCTCTTAGGGAGCCCCAAAACCACCCTAGCAGCCGCTGATTGCAGTCTTTGGAGCCTATCCAGAAGGAAGCCAGGGGCCTCCAGTAGCAAGGCATTACAGTAGTCCAACCTACTAAGGATCGTACACTTTGCCACCAGAGCGCGCGCCTGAGATGGTAATAATGGCATGATCTTCCGCAAAGACCGCAGGATAGCAAAACAGTAGGAGGGCGTCTTTTTGACGTGTGTCTCCATGCTGAGCTTCTGATCCAGCATGGACCCCTAGGTTGCAAACTGATTCCACTGGTCGCACTTTAGTCTCTGTCTCAGGAGGCCAAAAGTTCTCTGGAAATGGCCGGGAGATCTTATTCCCATTGCTGAAAAGCACCTCCGTCTTCCCAGCATTAAACTGGAGGGAGTTGTTCTTTAGCCAGCATGACGTGTCACGCAGGCAATTGTGGAATACCTCCAGAGGTGTAGATTCCTCTCCCTCAAAAAAGAGGATCATCTGCGTGTCGTCAGCGTAGTTTATTGTTTTAATTTTGTAGGCTTTAATAAGTGAGATCAGAGGTCTTAAATATAAGTTTAAAAGAATGGGACTAATTGCTGATCCCTGCGGCACCCCGTGTGAGACATTGGAGAAAGCCGATTGGAAGGGAGGCAGGGACACCGCCTGCTGTCTGCCCTGCAAGAATGAACCGAAACCACCTCAGAGCGTTACCTCCCACCCCAGCAACACTTAAGCGACCCAACAGGATCTCATGGTTAACCATATCAAAGGCGGCTGACATATCAAGCAGAATCAAAACCGCTGCTTGTCCCCTGTCTGCAAGCCTTTGAAGCTCGTCCACAGCAGTGACCAACGCTGTTTCAGTCCCATGAGCCGGCCGGAAGCCAAATTGATCTTCCTCTAACAAGTGATGCTGTTCCAGGTGTTTGGAAAGAGTTAAACTGACCCAACGCTCCACAATTTTGGTAGGAAAAGGTAGCAGGGAAATGGGTCTATAGTTCTTGGAACAAACCGGGTCCAAAGAATGAAATGAAATATATTCAAATTAATATACGGTGTATAGTTAAACAGATGTACCTTCACAGAGAGGACAGGAGAGGACAGAAGGTGAGGAATTATAGGAGAGTGAATGGAACATGGAGGAAGGCAATGAACTCCCACTCAGCACCTCCATAGCAGTGGCTCAAAGGTACAGATTTGTAACCCACACACTGTCTACTGATGAGTCTGAAGAACCACCCAAACCTGGACGCACCAACACCAAGGGATATGGAGCAAGCAACAGTGAGAGCAAAACAAGCACAAAGTGGCTTCTTCTGAATCATAAAACTATGTTAGAACATTGTAATGTTGAGTGCTTCATTGAAAACAATGGAGTGCTCTGGGTTTCTAATGACCGGCAGAAGCTCAGCGCATCAACAATCCAATGTTTAACAAAAGCCTCAAGGAGCATTTGTCTTACAAATTAGAACATTCTGCCCTTTAGGGGCAGAATGTTCTAATAGCCTAAGAGCCCTCCGTAGCGAACCCTCCGTAGCGAGCTCTAACGACCATTAAAGGCCAGCTCTCTTGTTAAAGGCCCTCGCCTTCGGCTTGGTCCTTTAACTCTGGAGCAGGCATTTAATGGCCGGGAGAGCCTGCTACTATGGGCTCTAAGGCTTTGTTAGAACATTGGAATGTTGAGCGCTCCATTGAAGACAATTGAGTGGCTCCGGGATTATAATGTAGCCTTATAGCCCGCCGTAGCAGGCTATACCGGATATTAAAGGCCCGCTGACTCGTTAAAGGCCCGAGCCGAAGGCGAGGGACTTTAACGAAACAGCGGGACTTTAATAGCGGTATAGCCCTGCTACGAAAGGCTATAAGGCTATTAGAACATTCTGCCACTAGATGGCAGAATGTTCTAACAAATTAAACAAAGGGTTCTCGAAGCTCGAGCTTCGAGAAGCCTTTGTAGAACATTTGAATGTTGCTCTGCGGGCCTTTACCGGCCCGTAGAGGCAGGAAGCACTCCATTGTCTGCAATGGAGCTCCTAACATTCCAATGTTCTAATAGGTGGTATATACCTACTGCTTCAACAGTCTAACATTTGTCTTTATGTCTCTCCTTTTTTAACTTAGAACATTCAACCTAAGTGGGTAGAATGTTCTAACGGCCTTATGCCCCTCTACCTATTGCTGTACCGGTTTTTAAAGGTCCTCTCCCTCACTATAGGCCCTTGTCTGCGGCTCGAGCCTATAACTCAGGTTCAGGGACCTTAACAACTGGCATAACGCTCGGCAGCCAGCTAAAAGGCTATATTATTTGTGAGCAAAGCTGAAAGAGGCCTTTGTTTGGAGTTATGCGTCCCTCCATTTCAAATGACAGTGGTTGTATTACGGACTGATGAGCCTTTTCACAAGCACATTTTTGAGTACATAAACTAGTACTGTTATTACTCTTTTATCTACTCATCACAAAACCTTAAAAATGGGAATATTCAGGGAATATTCATATACAGTTAGTACAAATAGAAAGGACGGTGCCCTCTCTGGGCTTTTACTAATGGGGAGTTGGACATTTCACGGCTGAGTCACAACTTTTGAGAGTACATAAAAGAGTAATCCTGCAGTATTATTTCCTGTACCCATAAATGCTTTTCACAATAATCCCCTTGCAGTGCTTGCAATGTCGGGATTTGTGTTGGTAATGTGAGCAATGTATACAGTAGTTTTTAATCTAGCTAGGTATTCTTATCCACTGATTTAGTGGTATTGCAAAGCAGCACCAGCTTGCACACCTATCCTGATCCAAGTCTAAGATACATGTTGTGTCCATGTTGAAGTAATTTGACTCCATATGAAGTGAAATGATAATAACTGAGTTCAGGGTTTAGTAATGTAACTACAGAATGACAAAGGATTGTGCTCCAAAAATATTGTGTCCAGGATATCGACTAGCATGATATCGTGAAAATAAAAGTATATTAGTATAGATTTACAATTACTCTATGTATTCAAGGGATGTAGATGTGTACTTAAAAATAGCAAATCTACACATACCTATATAATCTTACTTTAACAATATTGCGTTACTTGATATAATGGAGACAATATTATTGCAAGCAAATCTTTAAAACTTGATATTTTAGCGGAATACCTTTTGCATGTCAGATGAGCTTAACAAAGGGAAATATTATTTCACTAGTTTTGATAGTCACACTGGGCTAGTGTAGAGGGGGAGTGACATAGGACATCTGACAAAAAAGCAGATATTCACTAAACCCTCTTGTGTGTTACCCCTTTCCCACTTAGTGGCAGAACCAATTTTCCCGAAAGTTGAGCTGCATCCGCATCTGCCATAGAGAACACCGATCTGGCGGTATTGGCCTTGCTGGAACTTGCATGGGACCTCTGAATTCTCAAGAACTTCCATCCTGTGCATTGTTGCAATTTCATGAAATTTACATTCACAGTCGGTGTCTTTAATAGGTTGGTTATGCAAACGCGTTCCAGATGTTGAAAATCTACACCAAGAAAAGGAACATGAGCAGTGCCTAAATGCTTGGTTAAATTTGGATGGAAGTTCTGTGAGTTTACCTAATCACCAAAGTCAAATTTCTCTTAAAGACTGACCTATCATCTTGAGATTATTTCATGTTTAAACTGTTAGAACTCATATGGGGACCACAGGGCACACAGGGATTACCGAGCACCAACTGTGGTGGCTGAGGTTGTTTCCCACTGATATCTTGGGGCCAGTCCTACGATGGCGTTGCTAAATGGGCCATGTGCACCCCTACTGCATTTGACTCTCAGAGTATCCATGGTAAGCAGTCCACGGGGTCTCCGGGAGCTGATATGGAGCTAAATTGTGCAGAACTCAACAAACACACTTTAGACGCAATATGTGACTATCTGGCCCGGTGCTTTTCTTTTAGGAAAAAATAGGTACTTTGCTCATACCAGTCTGTAATAAGATACATAAACAGAAAGACTGGGATGAACACTGTGAGGTCTACAGAGTTTACTACACTGTAAAAATGAAAGTTCTAGATTAATTGCAGCTGCAGGCTCACTTTGTCTGAAGTGGAGCTGCTGTCCTGTAGTCTGTGAACGGAAGCTCAGTTCATACACTAGACTCAGCAGTTCCGCTATGCACAGGGGCATAGCTTAGCAAGTGAGATTCAGGGAGGGGTATTGGGAGGGGAAAGAGAGTAATCGTAAACTTCCTGACTCAAAAACAGTATGCTGAAGGGTGGAGGGATGATCAAGGTCTGAGATACGTTTCCCATGACACACAAGTTCAAAACTGATTTGCATCAGGTGGGCCCCGGTCTATGTTCCTGAAAAAAAATCATAACAGCAAGTTAAAACCTTTTAGTCAAACAAGGACCAACAAAGCATAGGATACCCGACTCAGGGCCCCCAGATACAACTCTCAAGCCAAGAATGAATTTATTTGGGGGTTGGCTTGTCACACCCCTAACACTCCCCACTCCCTGAGCTATGCCCCAGGTATGCCAGTTTTAGGTAATACTCAGACTCCTATCAAGTAGTTACCTTTAGCCAGTTCACAATCAGTGTTGTCACAGGAGGTAACTGATCACTGGTGCACACTCGGATTGTTCAAGCGAGGATGTGATGTCATTTGGGCATGGGGCAATCAGTTGCCCTTGCAGTCTTTTGTCACAGTGGCGTAGCCTCCTCGCCTCCACATCAGATAATGACGGGTGCAGTGGTTCAGTGTAGGAGACACAGCTCCGGCACTTGCGGTGGGCATTGCAGATTCTCCAAGCCAGCTGGCGAAGGAAGGCCATGGTTTTATTCAATCCACATGAAGAAAATATTATGCAATTTCTTTTGCTGCAATTAATTTAATTAGCACATTCAAAGTACACTACATTTCCCATAATCCTGCTATCCCAGGCAGAAAGTAACCACAAAGAAGAAATAAACCCAGCACTATAAACAGAGGCAGTCCATTGCCAACATCCTCTTCTCTTAATGATTGAAATCTATAGACCTTGGGAGAACTGAAACAGCATAAATTAGAAGCAAAAACCAAGAGGAACCCATGTAACATATTTGCCTTGATATACATAAGGAACACATCCTTCCTCTGACACGAATGCCTGCCTTCAAGCAAGTTGTCTCCTGGGATATCAGACTGCCACCTAATTAGCTGAGACTGGCACTTACTCTTGCATGGCTTCATGAATCGGCCACAAACTGCCTAAAATGAGATGTCAGTATTTGGGTCATATTCATATACAAAAAGTACAAATAAAAAGAGCTGCGTTCTCTTTGCACTTTTACTATTAGAGAGTTTAACATTTCGGCTGATTTCGAAAGGCATGTAGGAATACTCTTGTAATACTCATTCTGGTACTCATAAATGCTTTTGTGATTCTATGGCAGGACCGGAGGCTTCTGATTATGCTTTCTCATTTCTGTACTGCACAAACAGCAGCCAATGAAAATGAAACTACAAATGTAAAAAACAACATTTCCCATTAGGCTTTGAACCACGCCTCTCTTACAACAACCAATCACAATGGTAATAAGCATATAAAGCATAGAGACACTAATCAGGCCTCCTCTTTCTTTGCTGCTCCGCAGCCCAGATAACTGCTCTATAATTTATATGTTTATTCTCAATGACTTGTGGCCTATGCCCTTTATATTGCCTTAGCGCATTGTGCTTTGACTTTTACTGTTACTATTCATTGCTTTGTGTATACGCTTATGCTTGCTTGATTGATCGCTTTTGCGCTCACTGTTTTGCATTGGTTTTCACTTTCTTACCCGAGCTGTCCTTAGATTGGGACCGGAGCTCCGCTCCTCGTCCCGGCCCCCCTAGTGGCGCGTGTTGCACCCGTAGGCCCCCCGATCTCTTCCCAGTCATCGCTGCATCCAGCGGCCGCTTCCCAGCGAGCCCCGCTAGTGAGGGGTTTCGGTACACAGTCAAAATATCGAATTTTTAATTTCGACTTACACTTATATCGAGTTGCTAATATCGATGGGACAGAATATCGATGTCCAGAATATCGATGGCCAGAATATCGACCCTAAGGTAAGTAATATCGAAATTACTTATATCGATAGCATATATATCGATGTAAGTAATTTCGATTTACTAATATGTGTTAGAAATTTTAGTTAAGTATTTAAATTAATTGTTATAATATGTGTTTAATATGTTTTTATAAATAAAAAATATATAAAAGTAAATAATATGTTTTACTACCAGAGCGGGTTGTGGGTTTTTAGGGGAATAGGGTGGGAAGTAATTTTATTGTAATTAAATAATTATTTTTTAATGATTAATTTATTTTGCAATTACATATTAATTGGCAATGAATTATTTTAATTGATTAATTGATTAATTAATTGATAATTTATGTATATTTTTAAGTAAATTATATGTTTTACTACTGGAGCGGGTTGTGGGTTTATAGGGGAATAGGGTGGGAAGTAATTTATTTGTAATTAAATAATTATTTTTTAATGATTAATTTATTTTGCAATTAATGTATATTTTTAAGTACATTATATGTTTTACTACTGGAGCGGGTTGTAGGTTTATAGGGGAATAGGGTGGGAAGTAATTTATTTGTAATTAAATAATTATTTTTTAATGATTAATTTATTTTGCTATTAAATATTAATTGGCAATGAATTATTTTGATTGATTAATTGAATAATTAATTGATAATTTATGTATATATTTAACTAAATTATATGTTTTACTACTGGAGCGGGTTGTGGGTTTATAGGGGAATAGGGTGGGAAGTAATTTAATTGTAATATTAATTAATTTTGGGTAAAGGGGTATTTTTAGGGTTCAGGGTCAGTTTTCAGTTTTTGGGTAAAGGGGTATTTTTAGGGTTCAGGGTCAGTTTTCAGTTTTTGGGTAAAGGGGTATTTTTAGGGTTCAGGGTCAGTTTTCAGTTTTTGGGCAAAGGGGTATTTTTTGGGTTCAGGGTCAGTTTTCAGTTTTTGGGTAAAGGGGTATTTTTAGCGTTCAGGGTCAGTTTTTAGTTTTTGGGTAAAGGGGTATTTTTAGGGTTCAGGGCCAGTTTTCAGTTTTTGGGTAAAGGAGTATTTTTAGGGTTCAGGGTCAGTTTTCAGTTTTTGGGTAAAGGGGTATTTTTAGGGTTCAGGGTCAGTTTTTGGGTAAAGGGGTATTTTTTGGGTTCAGGGTCAGTTTTCAGTTCTTGGGTAAAGGGGTATTTTTTGGGTTCAGGGTCAGTTTTCAGTTTTTGGGTAAAGGGGTATTTTTAGGGTTCAGGGTCAGTTTTAGGTTTTTGGGTAAAGGGGTATTTTTAGGGTTCAGGGTCAGTTTTCCCTACTGTTGCACCCACTGGAGTGGGAATAGTAATTATTGTTAAGTAAGTATATATTAAATATGATTTTTAAATATTTTTTTTATTAAATAATTGAATTGAATTGAAAAATAATTTATATTGCGCAGAACAATAACCCGCAGGTATCAAGGCGCCTAACAGAAGATCAGAGAATGATCAAGAAAACTTAGGACCTTAGACATAGGCTTGCTTGAAGAGAAGGGTTTTTAAGGCAGTGCGGAAGTTCTGAAGGGACGGGAGAGATCTCAAGTCCAAAGGGAGTTCGTTCCACCACTTAGGAGCAAGGGTGGAGAAGGCTCTGCCTCCCCACTTGGCTCTTCGTACACGGGGGGCTGTCAAAAGCAGTTTACCAGAGGAGCGCAAGTTCCTTCGGGGGACATAGTGGGAGATGATGGATCCTATTCCAGTGTCACTCTTTTTGGCGATGGCTCTATAGGTCATACAAAGGACCTTGAACCGGATTCGATATTCCACCGGCAGCCAGTGCAGTGTTTTCCTGGCTGCAGTGGCCGAAGAGCGTCTGGGTAAGTCCAGGACAAATCTAGCTATGGCGTTTTGGACTACCTGTAAGCGCTGCAGCTGTCCTTTATTAAGTCCAGCATACAGCGCATTACAATAGTCCAAACGCGAGCCGATAAGAGCAACAGCTATTTGTTTTCTTGCCTGGAGAGAGAGATATTTCCTGACCCTGCGCAGAGTGTGGATCAAGCCCCAACAGGTGGAAACAGTTCTGCTCACCTGGTTGCCTAAGTCAAGGGCAGGATCTATTAACACCCCGAGATTTTTAGCAGAAGATGTGGGGGAAGGGCAAGTTCCAAGAGAGTCAGGCCACCAATTGGCTGACCAGATGTTTTCTTTCCCCCCAAACACCATCACCTCTGTCTTCTCCCCATTCAGTTTCAGAGAGTTCCGGATCATCCATTGACCAACCGCCTCCATGCAAGATCTAAACTTGGAGGCGATTAGGTCATCTGAATGGGGAAGAGAGACGAGGATTTGAGTGTCGTCTGCGTACGAGACTACCTCCATCCCGAATGATCTTATTAATTTGGCTAGTGGGGTAACATAGATATTAAAGAGGGTCGGGCTAAGTGCCGACCCTTGAGGAACCCCACATAGCAAAGGATGGGATGGAGATAGAAACTCCCCAAGCTTGACTCTTTGTTCCCTCCCCGTGAGGAAGGAGGTCAAGAGATCCAGAGCTGCGTTCTTCACCCCCACCTCCCTCAGCCGAGATGTAAGTACTGAGGGGGAGAGGGTGTCGAAAGCCGCAGTTAGATCTAGCAGGACCAGGAGAGAGGTCTGGCCCTCATCTGCTGAAGTGCGCATCTTGTCAAGCACGATGGTGAGGGCTGACTCGGTGCTAAATTCTTTCCTGAATCCATGCTGGGAGGAGTCTAAGCATCCTGAGCTTTCGACAAAGGCAGCAAGATGCTTCTTAAGATGTGTTTCAAGCATCTTAGCAGGAGCAGGGAGCAGGGAAATAGGCCGGAAGTTTTTTAGGACCCCCGGATCCAAAGAGGCCTTTTTCAGCAGGGGTTTCACTACCGCCTTCTTCCACTCTGCAGGGAAAACGCCATCTCTAATGGCTAGATTCATTATCTCTAGCAGCGGTGGTAAAAGGGTCTCCCTACACAGTTTGATGACCTTCAGTGGGCAGGTATCCAAAGGTGAACCAGACTTAGTCTTGGCTAACAAAAGCTCAAGGTCTTGCAAGGCCAGCGGGGGAAAGGTGTCCAGAGTGCAAGAAGGGGAGAGTTCAGTGATGGTCGAACTCGTCTCTACGCTGGGTATAGATGCACTAAGGACAACTCTTTGTTCCTCAAGGGCTAGGTGAATGTTCTGAATTTTAGAGTGGAAAAAGGAGGCGATCTTATTACAGAGATCCTGCGAAGGGATGACAGGGTCAGGGACTTGCAATCTGACCAGGGAGTCTACAGTTTTAAAAAGTTCCTTCGGGGAGGAGAGCGAAGAAGTCGCGGTCACAAAGTATTCTTGTTTGGCCTGCAAAATTTCAGCCTTGTATTTTTTAACAAGAAGTCGATGAGCTTCCTTACTTTTGAAGTCCCAACTAGCGTGCCATAGCCTCTCCTTTCTCCTCACTTCTTGCCTAAGAAGCCTAAGAGATTCGGAGTACCAGGGGGCGGACGGTCTCTTTCTAGCGCGGCGTCGGGATTGTTCTGGGGCTAGTTGAATCAGGGCCTCGGTAGTGACCTGTTCAAAGTGAGCGACTGCGGTCTGTACGCTATGTAGGCCAGTGGTAGCAAGGCTTGCAGCCCAGGGCACGAAGGAGTTGCTATTGATATTCCTGAAGTTTCTAGTGGTCTCTGTAGTATGGTTCCCCAATTTACGGGAGTTCACCCGTTGGTGATTCAGAAGGAAATGGACCGCCAGATGGTCAGACCAGGAGAGATGGATCGTATCCTTGATAATCAAGCGGGGGTCATTGGAAAAGATGCCATCCAGAGTGTGTCCTGCACGGTGAGTGGCTCCGGTGACACGTTGCGTAAGCCCACAAGATTCTAGGGCCTCAGTGAGACAGGAGGTGTCAGAGAGGTCGTGCCGCTCTAGGTGATAGTTAAAATCACCCATGATGGAGAAATTATCTTGGCCAAAATGAGGTTCAAGAGATTGAAGAAAATTGAAAATATGTATTATTATTATTTTTTACCATTATTACATATATTTAAATATGTTTAAGTAATTAATAAGTATTATTTACAGTATTTTTTATGTTATTTTAAATCCCAAAAAAATCGATATATTTGACAACAATATTTTTAACATCGATATTATTTTTTCGATATTTTGGTACTTACCATGTTGTACATAGGGCGTCGATATTTTTGCTATCGATATAATTACGCCGATATTTGTGTAGGTCGAAATTCTGTCTGTCGAAATTCTGTCATAGATCCGAGGGGTTTCGCCCCCCCTCGGGGAGAGAGACGCACGCCGGAGCCGTTGAGGCCCTGCGTGCGTCTCGGAGAGCTCGCGCACGCCGGTTTGTGCGCGCGCAGTTCTCGAAGGTGCCTGATCGACGCTCTGCCCCCGGCTGAAGTGGGGATCAACGCAGCATTGGCCAGGAGCCGAGGGCGATTTCTGGACTCAATTAGCAGCGTTTTCATTGATTCAAGCAACGGAGCCTTCCTGCTATTAACTCTTGCCTTCCTGTGATTCAGGAGGCAGTACTGTAATTTTTGAAGGCCCTTTCAGTCTCTTAGAAAGGGTTTTTTCCTTCATTAGTCCTAGAGTGGGACTGTATTTTATATATTTTATATTCTTCTTGGTATTTCCGGCTCCTGCACCTGGCACTCCCCAAATTCGACGCCCCTGCCTGGGCTGGTTCATAGCTTCCCTCTGGGGATTGGAGTTTGGAATTGCTAATTCCTTGTGATGATGGCAGACACTGAGTACTGCGAGGAGGAGGATGCTGCGTATGGATACCAGGGTCAGCAGGATTTCTATGAAGGAGAATCCATGGAGGATATCATTGATAAAAAGCTAGATGCCAAATTGGACAAAGCCCTTTCGTCGGCCCTCCTCCCTTTGGACAAGAAGTTGGAATTACTGGCCCCTGGTAAGCCTCTGCCCCTTCCAGACAAGGACTCTCTTCTCCCCCCACCCTAAGAAGGTGGCACTTGACCCGACCTGGCCCCATGCCCAATCGTATGAAAAGATTTATAAATCCAAAGAATCCCGATCCAATGACAAGTCTGTGACCTCCCCCCCACCCCCCCCCCCCCCCAAAGACACCACCACGGATACGGGCACCGATACTGATTCTTCGGATGCCGCCCCCCGCAAACGCACTAAAAAGCGTAAGCATACCTCTCCGGTTACTCCCTCTCCTTTTTCCTTTGACCCGACTGACATTGTCCACCCCAGGTCCTCAGACTGGGTTCCCCCTCCTGCTGTGGCGGCCTATCTGGAGGCTCACCTCCGTAAAGGGTTTGATAAGGAGGCTCGCTCCCGCCTTAAGTCCGAGTGTCCCCGTCCCGATTTACCCCACAAAGTGGCAATCACACTAGACATAGACCCCTCCATCACCACCTTTCTGAAGAAATATAAGAAGGACCCCAAGAAAGGGATTGATCGCGCGCTCAGAGCGTGCCAAGATAAAGTCCTGGACCTTTCGGGCCCTTTGGCCAAAATCCTTGAGTTAGCTCTTCAGGCTCAAGAGACTGGTGACGCCATCCACCCTGAGGTTTTGGCGGGCTGGGCTCAACGAGCCATTTGTATGCTTGGAAACGCAAACTGCGCTCTTGCCTCTGAATGACGGAAGTCGGTCCTTCTTCAAATCGACCCTCAATTGGTGGAATTGGCTTCCTCGGAGCCGGGTCCTTTGGCAGAAGGACAATTGTTTGGTGACAATTTTGTTAAGGACATTGCAAAGTTTGTCAATACTTTTGCGTCCCTAGACAAGTCTCGGGCCTCACTGAAGCGTGTGTTACATCAGGTCTCTGGTAGGGCCGGGCGTGGCAGAGGACGCTCGACAGGCGCTACTCGAATTCCAGTCCTCAAAGAGGCTACGCCCCTAGACGGGGAAGAGGGTACACGCAGGAACCGGACCAGGCCGGATTTTACCCGTCAAGATCACGCAGCTTCAGGGGCCGCTATAACAGAGGGGTCAACCGAGGCTACAAAAACTTCGATAATCAGTCTTCCGGTAAGTCCCACACTTCCTTTGCTTCCGCTAGGGGGAAGGTTGCGGCATTTTGTCAGGAATTGGACAAGTCTCACTGCAGATGTGTGGGTCCTTCGGACCGTCCAGGGCTACGAGATAGAGATGGTGACCTGCCCCCTTCAACCCTTCCCCCCTCGTCCTCTCCTTTTTTCCCATCTCGAACAGAGTTTTATAGAATCAGAACTGGACGAGCTTTTGACAAAACAGGCCATTGCTGCAGGACCCTTCATTCCTGGAGGCTTCTGCAGCAACGTCTTTCTTGTGCAAAAGAAAGGAGGCGGCCAGCGCCTTGTGCTAAATCTGAAAGATTTCAACCCCTTTGTTACGTATCGCTTCAAGATGGAAGGCATCCATCTTTTACGAGACCTTCTTTTGGAGAACAATTGGATGGTAAGATTGGACCTGAAAGATGCCTATCTGACAGTCCCCATCTGCCCATCTCATCAAAAGTTTTTGCAATTCCCTTGGAAAGGACGTTGGTTTCGTTACAAGGTGCTTCCCTTCGGGCTGTCCTCAGCCCCTTGGGTGTTCACTAAACTGCTCAAGCCGGTGATCTCTCGCCTTCGAGAGATGGGAGTGCGTCTGATTGTCTATCTCGACGACATGCTACTCCTGGCTCAGGACCGGTCCCTCCTTCTCACTCACTTGGAGTGGACGACGTCCTTGTTGCAAGATCTGGGATTCGTGATCAATACCAAGAAATCGGTACTGATACCGAATCAACTGATGGAATTCCTGGGCTTCCTGATAGACTCGGTCTCAGCCCAGCTTCTCCTCCCCCTTTCAAAGATCAGGTCCATCAAGAGGGAGATAACATCCACCTTGGCCAAGGAGAAGATTTCCTTGCGGGTGTTGGCACGGATTGTGGGCCTTCTGGCCTTGTCGATTAAAGCCATCTTCCCCGGCCCCCTGCATTACAGAGCTCTACAGACACTGAAGATCTTTTACCTGCAGAGGAATTTTCATTACGATCACTTGATCCCTCTTTCCCCCGAATCCCGAGAGGCACTTCAATGGTGGCTGGATCACAGGTCAGCCTGGAACGGCCGAGCTATTTTCGGCGCAGCCCCAGATGTGGTGGTGGAGTCAGACGCCAGTCAGTGGGGCTGGGGCGCTCGCTGTGGCGAGTTTACCACAGGAGGACGGTGGTCAGCAGACGAACTCTCTCTTCACATCAACTGTCTAGAGTTGCTGGCAGGGTCCATTGCCATCAGGTCTATCTCACCGCTGAAGAGCAATTGTTGTATACTCCTTCGGATGGACAATGTCTCCGCGGTGAGATACATCAACTGATTGGGAGGGACGAGATCCCGGATGTTAGTACACATTGCGAAGGAATTCTGGCACTTCTGCCTGGATCGCAAGATCTCCGTGGTGGCGGAGTACCTTCCTGGGAAATTCAATCAAATGGCGGATTGGAATTCCCGATTTCTCCGGGACTCCAGCGATTGGAGGCTCCACCCATCGTTGTTCTCCCGGATCATGACTATGCGAGGCCCATGCCAGATAGACCTGTTTGCCTCGCGCCTCAATGCCCATCTTCCCCTGTTTTACAGTTGGAGACCGGACACAATGGCAATGGGGACAGACGCGTTCCTTCACCATTGGGGGCAGCAGAGGAATTATGCGTTTCCACCATTTGCGCTGATCCCGAGGGTAGCGGCGTCGCTACGCCGACAGAAGGCGACAGTAGTGTTGGTGACCCCATTTTGGTCGACTCAGTCGTGGTTTCCCACACTGTTGGAGTTGTCAATAGACCTCCCCTTCCGGCACCCAGTCTTTCCAACGCTTCTGCAGGACCCAGTGGGGTCTTGCCATCCACTGGTCCTGCAGAACCAACTGTCCTTGATGGTGTGGACGCTCTCCGGAGACATGAACGCCTTGCAGGCCTTTCACGAGAAGCTTCCAGTTTTATGCAGCAGGCGGGGGCTCCTTCCACCCGAAAACAATACTCTGCTTCTTGGAAGAAGTGGGTGGGTTGGTGCCTTTCAAAACAGGTGGATCCCGTGGGATCAAATGTGACTGAGGTACTGCATTTTTTATCTGACTGCGCAACCTCGGGCCTGGCTTACAGGTCAGTTAACAATTTCAGGTCTGCTATTTCTGCTGGTCACGACCACATAGACGGTAAATCTGTAGGGATGCATCCCTTGGTGTGTAAGTTGCTTAAAGGTGTGCGTGTGGCCAACCCCCCTCGGCCCAGGTATTCCACCATGTGGGATGTTAATAAAGTGCTAAATTTGTTGGAATCCTGGCCTGATAATGGTGCTTTATCTTTAAAGCAGCTCTCTGCCAAGCTTACCATGCTGTTGTGCCTCATTTCATGTCGGAGGGTTTCATATGTCAGAGCTTTGGATTTGGCTGGGAGGATGTTTTCTCCTCAGGGTGTATCCTTTGTCATTACAAGACGTACAAAGACCATGTCTCGCTCAGTTGAATACCCAGCCTTTCCACACAACAGCAAGCTATGTGTTCTTCAATGTCTTAAATGTTATGAGGAGCGTACTATTGCACACAGAGTTGATCCTTTGGGGCAATTGTTGATTTCTATTCAAAAGCCATTCAAACCAGTCGCTGCTGCTACCTTAGCCAGATGGGTCAGATGGATCATGTCGGAAGCCAGCATTGATACTTCTGCTTATGGCGCACACTCTGCTAGGGGTGCGACGGCTTCTAAAGCCTACCTACTGGGTTCTCGCTTGGAGGATATCCTGAAGGCAGCTGACTGGTCCTCAGATTCAATGTTTAAAGTGTTTTATTATAAACCGATTCCTCATGTTTCTGATGCTGTGATTGACAAGCTTTAATTTGAGCTTTGAACCAGCATAATCAGAAGCCTCCGATCCTGCCATAGAATACAAAATGTTCTAGCTATCGCGACAAGAATTTTAGATTCTATTAAGGACACGGAGGCGAGGATTATCCCACCCGTTGGGACAGTTATGCAACTGTTGTTGATTAAATGACGATGTCTAACCTTTTATACCCACCCTTTGAGTAGTATAGGTTGTGGGAGTTTTTTCTCAAACTTCTTTTTCTGTTTTAGGAAACGACTCCAACAAGAGTTGATTGCGGCCTGTGGATTCGGCTGCTGTTCCTTCCTGCTGGAGGATGAATTCTTACTGTTCTGCATTTCTCCATTGAGAATTACTTATGGAACTGTTGCTCTCCATTGAGAGCTAAGACTTTTGGTTCAATGTGACAAGACTGTTCACGACTGTTCGCGCAAAGAAAGAGGAGGCCTGATTAGTGTCTCTATGCTTTATATGCTTATTACCATTGTGATTGGTTGTTGTAAGAGAGGCGTGGTTCAAAGCCTAATGGGAAATGTTGTTTTTTACATTTGTAGTTTCATTTTCATTGGCTGCTGTTTGTGCAGTAAAGAAATGAGAAAGCATAATCCTCGCCTCCGTGTCCTTAATAGAATCTAAAATTCTTGTCGCAATAGCTAGAACATTTTGTAATCCTCCCCATTGTTTGTTCATTTGTGTTACAATGTATTTAATTGGATAGGGCTGTTCAGCTGAATCAAACATAAATGTCTTCTTAGTCAAAATCTGATATTTGATGTTATCATAAATCCATTGTCCGAGATTTCATTGGTAAAAGTGGGGAAAATTGTTGTTGCATTTTTCATGGATACAGACTTCAAAGCACACATCACAAACTGAACTGTATTGTAGCGCTAAGTAAATTGGTGCGCTCTTCCCCTAACCCAGCGGTACTCAGGAACCATAAAAAAAATTAGGTAGCACCTACCAGAATTCAAACCTGTAACATATAGGCACACAGAGACATATACAGCAGATGCACAACCAGATGAGCTATCTTACCAGAGTATAAAAAGCACACGTGGTTGGACCGCCCTCTAGCCTGGCTTCCGTCACTGATTTATTTACCTTTTTCTGTTAAATTAGATATTAATTTCATCCTACTCATTTGGAACACTCGTCTAAAAGTCAGGCCTTGGCTTATAATATTTCATTTAATTATATCTTATTAGCAGTAAGTGTGTTTATAAAAACAAATCTCCAGACTGATTGGAGGCTCCGAGAGCCAAATGCATCTCCCTAATGAAGCCTTGTTTGCGAACAGGGTGAGGAATGTTCGAGCAGATTTTAATTTTAGAATCTCTATATTTCATGTTCCGTGACTCACCTCTCAGAGGGCTGCATGGTCGCTCCCCTCTCCTGCACCCGGATGTTTGTGATTCATTAGGCAAGGAGTATCTCAGTATTAATGTATTTTTCATTATTTTGTTAGATAAGTACATTGACCTTCTTACCATTTACTGTTGTTTTGCAAACCGTAGACCCCGATCTAATTAATCAGTGTTATTCCTGCTAAAGAGTCTTTTCTCATGAATCGCATCTGCTGTGAGGGCTTGGACGAGAATGTTTGGCCTTAGAGGAAAAGTCTCGCCTTTGGAGCTCCCCTATGCACCACCTATAGGAAGCTGGCTCTCTATGTAGTGCACTAACACGAAGCACACTGTGCAGAGACTCCAATGGATCCCAGATTGGTACACAGAGGCAAACATAGATAGTAGTAATGCTCTATTTGCAGTAGTGGGGCCAAGCAGTTAGACTCATCAGAGGATAGTGTTAGGCATCTGTTGTACTCATAGAGGCAATACACGATACACACACTCAATATGAATAAGTTAGGGGACTCTCTAATTTCTTGTTGTAAAGATATTCCTAGAGCCGGTACCAAAATGATTCCCACATTTCTGTACGGCGATGATGCGGTATTGGTGACCAGAACTGCAAGGGGGCTGCAACTGCTCTTAAATTATTTTATAGATTTTATGGAGTCATTGGACTTAATTACTCATTTTAAAAAGTCGCATGCCATCCATAGGTTCAAGGAGGGCTGCAAAGTTTGAATTCTATCGCAAGGGAGCTGAGTTAGTAAAAGTCCCCGCTTTTCCCTATTTAGGAATTCTTTTTGATGACCACCGCTCATGGTGCACGCAGCGTGCACATAAAAAGAATGTATCACTTAGAGCATAGGGCCCTACTCTAGACTTTGCAAAAAGAATAGGTTCAAATCCACTCCCTGCACTTTTGAAGATTTATAATGCCAAGTGTCTTCCTATGCAGGGCCGGACTGGCCATAGCGGGCACTGGGCGATCCCCCGGTGCGCCGCACGGGTGGGGGGCGGTTTTGTGCCTCTGGGGGGAATTTTTGCAGCAAAGTCGGCCCTGTACCAAAATCGGCCAAAAACCAGCCCCGGCAAATAGCTCGGCGGCACCTCCAACACCCCCGAGTGGGGCAGCCGAGCACTTTGCCAGGCCTGGTTGTGATTCCCAGTCCGACCCTGTTCCTATGACGAATTATGGGAGCGACACCTGGGGTTATACAGATGTCAGAGAAATCCAAGGGACTGAGAACATTTTTATGCACAAGCTGCTCTCGGTCCCCGCATCCACGGCAATTTTTAATATACATGAGGAACTAGGAGCAGGTTTTATTTCTGATCAGATTGCGGTTGCGCCTCTATTGTGTTGGTTGAGAATTTGGGCACAACCGACCCCAAATCTAAACCAATTGTTCATCAGAGACTGTCTCACCATAGAAAAGGTGTTAGACATCCCTTGGATGAAATACCTTAAGGATCATACGGAAATCCTTGGCTGCCCGACTTATTTCTGAGCCCTATAGCACTGGGTAAACTGGCCATTAGAGACGTCAATCAGCAGTTTTTAGATAGACGAAGAGGAGTAAGGGAGGAGAATGAATTGAACAAACCTATGGCGAGAAGATTTGCCACACTGAGCCTGGGCCAACAGATGCAACCATATCTACTCTACATAAATAAACCATATCGTCTTTTCGTTCTGACAGGATTTAGGTTGAATATGGTTCCCTGGCTTCTTGCTTTCCCCAAAGGGTATTTTAAAGAAGGAACATTAAGTCCCTGCCCCTGTGACAACTTCCCGGATCAAGATACTCTCCATGTAATGTTTTTCTGTGCATATTAAAATCTATTGCGCAGAAAATTCATCCTCCCCTTGCTTAGAGGCTGTAACTTTGTACAAGTTAGGCCGGCGCTGGTTTACTTACAAACGCTAGCGTCACCTATGGTTTGCTTTGGGGTAGCAAGTTTCCTAACCAGAGCAATTAGACACAGGAATAGGTCGCTCATGAATTGCCCTGTGGACACGGTCTCGAATCATGTTATGTAAAATCTTTTGGTATGTTTTACCCTTATTTAACATGAATTTTCTCGTTTTTAATTGTAAATATGAGCAAGTGCCTGTTGGGCAAATTGTATCTTTTTGGAATTTATTCAATCCCAGGTCTAACTATGTGATGGTGGGTTGCGTTCTCATTTACGTGTTCATTTTCCCTGTTATGGGTCCATGAGGTGTGCTTATTTTGTACGAATTGTCACATCACATGATGGTGTGTATGTTATGTTTTTGGTCCCTAAGGGAGCGGCAGATATTGAATTTCGTGTTGAGTAGGACCGTATAAAGATCATTAATTGTTATATGGTTTTTATTTATTTATTTTTTATGTTTGTTTTATGGCTCACAAAACGGGGGATCTTAACTAACTTTATATCCATGTACTATATGTTTGTAGATTGACCTGTTCTGCTTTGTTATTTGTACTTTTATGACTATAATCAGCCGAATAAAGTTAATTTTGACTGACTGACTGATACACACACTCAAGAATAAATCCGAGACCAATTTGTAAAAATAACATTGATTTTTATATACTTTTTTAGGCAAGGATCTTCTTTCTAAGGTAAGTGCTTTTTCAGATATGAATTTTCAGATTTCGCACAATAAAACACTCTGGTGCGCAATTACGCACCATAAAAGTCTATGGGAGAAAATAGAAAAATGCGAATAAAATCATACAGTTAGATCTCGAAGCTCACCATCTGGATTTATGTAAGTAGCAAGATCATGTTGAATGTTCCACCAGCGGATTGTTGGGGTCGTCCCAGTTTTGTCCGGGAGCAAGATTCTGAAGTCGTTGGTAGCAGGCGCACTACAGAGAAGGGGGCCACCAGAAAATGCACTGCACATGGGGACTTAAAGTAAGTCATAGGGGTCCCACTCAAGGGAGCAGGTCACAAGGGCCTCAGGACCATGAGAGCACAGCTGGTTTGTTGGTACCCAGGCCGGGCAGGCTGGGTGCAAAGCGAGGCGGGGTGCGTCAAGATGTCTTTGCTGTTAGGGTCAGGCAGGTTGTAGGGATGATTCTGAGACAGCTGAAACAATCAGAAGTGGGTCTCGGGGGTCTCAACATCATTCAATCAGTGCTTGCTTCCTTGGTAGTTAAAGTCCAGATTGGGCTCTTTGCCTCGGTGTAGGATGCAGGGGGTCCGGTACCACAGGTATTGGTGGGGCACAGCTCTGGTAGGTCCTGGAGTTTTCAATTTCAGTGGGAGACAGATCTGACCCTCTGGAGCTGATGTACCTCTTCTTGTTCGGATGCTGCATCAGAGTCGCCGGGGAGCAGCAAGTCGGTAAACTGGACTCTGTGGGTTCGGGGCCTGCAGACTGCAAGGGAGGGGTTCCTCTATCCCAAGGGAGTTCTCTGGCAATTGGCAAAGAACTGGTGGTGTTCTGGGGTTCTTGGAAGCCTCACAGTTGTAGGACAAGACAGCACACCATGATGGTTGAGTCCAGGGAGCAGAAGTCAGGGTTTTGCACCAATTTCTGCAGCAGGTCTTCGGTTCTCGGGTCAGCTGCTCTTCTTTGTCCGTGTCTTCTTTGTTTCCATTGAATCTGATTTCAAGGCCCAGGGAGCCAACTAAATACAAAATTTAGGGAAGTTAAAGAGAATAACATGTAGTAGTCTTTATTGTGTCTACACCTTCAAGTGACCACTTCCTTTTGAAAGGGGTACTACCCTAGCTCTGATAGGTTAATTCCTGCCATCTGCAGATGGAGGAATTGGAAAAGTAGTGTCCACATCACCTGCCCCACCTTAGAGGTGGTGCTGGATGAATATGGGCTGACCAAATCAAACTAATGTTTCCTCCTGTCCTCCCATCAAATGTGGAGCAGGACGGGGGTTGGCATCCTCCACTATCTGGAGATACCTGGGTAGCATCACCGATGAAGCTTCCTGCCCTGGAAGGCCATTCCAGCTTGAGGGAGGTAAGAAGCACCTCCACCCAGAGCAGGCTTTGCTCTTGGCCTCTGAGAGTGCTGGCTCTCACCCCATGAGGTCAGAAAAAGTCTGGTGGTTGCAGGCTGCTAAGACTAATCAGAGGCCACACCAGTGTTTGGTAAGTTTTATGGGGACCCTCTAAGTTGACTCCTGTGTGCATTTATGAATAAATGCATCACTGGCAGCATAGAGGATTTATTAAGACAAGATGTGTGGTACCAAGCATCTTAGAGCACATTGAAGCCATCATGGAGCTAAGAAACTCATAATGACAACTAACCAGCCTATATACTCTCTGTAGCTTTCCTGGGCACTAATGATAGCCAAGAATGAACTTAGATATTGTATCTGCTCATGCAGTTATGTCCACACCCTGCCTTAGGGCTTTAAGGTGACTTACCTATATCTCATGCTGTGTCTTTGGGCATTGCACACAGGGCTGTGCAATGTCGACTCTTCAGTTTTTTCTGCACCAAGACACACAGCCTGCAAAGGCAGTTTGCATGGCCTTGGTGAGGAGACCCTAGGTTGGCACAATGTGTGCTGCAGCCATAGTGGACCCTCTTCAATACCAATGCCCTAGGTACCAAGGGTACCATTTACTAGGAACTCATAGAGGTTGCTGAAGGTGTGTTCATTTTGGTAAATTTTTAGGAAAGAAATCTGGCATTGGGAACCTGGTTAGCAGGGATCCAGTGCACTTTCTTTCAAAATCTCATCATGCACCAGTCAAAAATTGGGGGGTAACCATGTCAAAATAGGCACTTTCCTACACCACCCCTCCCACCTCTCAAGCTACTGATCAATTTGGCAAAATTGAACGCTTACAAAGCATTATATCCTGCTACTTCTTAATTTCCACAGTTGGGGGACATACAATATTGCCATGCCATAGTACTTGAAAGAAATTCCAGTTGCCCATTTACAGATGGTTGCTACTAAAGCCAGTCGCTGGCTTGACATGTGTGTTTTCGGACAATTATTGAACTTCTGGTTAAAATTTCAATGCACTCCAGTTCAATTTTCTGACCAAGAATTCTCCCTTAATGCTCTCTATTTGTTCCAGCTTGTTTTTTTATTGAAACAGTTGAATTTACAAGTGACTTTTACTTCGGGAAGATATAACTAAGCTTCCATCCAGATGCCACAATTGTGTCCAGTAAAAACATTAATAAAAAATCAATATAGATCCAGCCCTGATTTCTGGAGCAACTCTGATATCTTTTCCTTGTCAGTGTTGTGTTGTATTGCGTCGAAATTGGCCACCCTCCCCATTTAATGCCCTAATGTGTACTGTTAAGTTCCTTGACATCGTCTTCATAGCAGCATCAACCTTACTTAAATAGTGCTTCATATCAATAACCTCTTTCTTTTAGGAACGGGGTAACAAGTTCATCTGTGAGTAGTTGTCTCTAATTTCAGATTAAGGTATGACTTGCTCTTGATATACGAGGATAAAGACACATTTACTCAGAAATATGTTTTGCGATTTACGCCCTTATCAGTGACAAGCAAACACTTACTGTAGTCTTGTTTGCCCCACTAGTACTACTAGTATTGATTACCAACTCATTGTTTCTTTAAAACAAATGTTGTGTTTTTTTATTTCTATTGAACTGGCAGCATTTACTCCCTATTGATAAAATAATTTATTTTTCATCTAACCTAGGCTCTCGTATCCATTATCAAAGTACATTTAATCTTTTTCTCTTTCACTCTGTGCATTGTGGGCAGAGTGCCCCTTTTCAGAGTAAATACAAAGTATACATCACTGGAACCAAACAAAATAAAGAAAACAATCAACTACTGTTGACCATTTAATGGAATTTAAAATGAAGCTAAGTATTGTCATGTTGTTTCAATCAAGATGCACAATTGCAAAGTGACAAAACATAAACAAGCAAATGTATAATGTTTTGTACACCTGACAAGGGGTTACTAAAACTGCAAACTTGACATATAAAGATAAAAGATAGTACTTCGTAAAGTGTTCTCATTAGTTGTTAGTCACTTGGGGCCAGATGTAGGTAGCCAAATACCAGTCGGTAATGGCCGAAATTCGAATAATTCCGGCCATTACCGACCGGTATTTGAAAAATGAGATGTAGTAGTCAAAATAGTACCGAATCTGTAAATAAGAGTCGGTATTCTACCGATTCGGTATTGTCTGAATCCTTATTTACTGAATTCCTAATTACCGAATCGGTAAATAAGAAATGGTAAAAAATGACTATCGAGATGTAGGAAACCTAAAAAATACAGAATTTCATGAAATTCGGTATTTAAGAGTCGGTAAATGCCATGGATTGAAATCAGGTGGTAACCAGGTGCAGGCTATAAAATAAGGACCCAAAATGCAACAGTGCTTCCAGAATGTCGGCATTCCACATCATAGCAAGGCGGCAACGGCTACAGACAGTAAGAGAGAGGGTATGGAGAAGGGAGGAGCAAGTCTACAGGCAGAGGATAATGCTCTTCCAACTGACTGAGCCAGAGATACTGCAAATGTACAGGCTACACCCCCAAACCATCCTGGACTTGATCAGGGGCCTTCACCCACTCTTGGATCACCCAACATCAAGGGCTTACCTCTGGGAGTTACCAGAGTGTCATTGCTGCAGTAGGTGGTGTGTCCCAGAGCTGCCTGTCCCGTTTCTTCAGGAAGTTCCTTGAGGTCATGATGCAGAGAATGCATCATTATATTAGGTTCCCTGACACACCTGCGGAACTTGCGAAAAATAAAACAGATTTCTATCAACTGGCACATTTCCCTCACGTCGTAGGCTGTATAGATGGCACCCACATCCCACTCTGCCCACCTGCTGCCACAGAACACATTTACAGGAACCGGAAGTCAATGCACTCAATCAATGTGCAGGTGATATGCAATGCTGGCAACATCATAACAGACATTGTGGCCAAATTACCAAGGAGTACCCATGGCTCGCACATCTTCCAGAACAGTGGGGTATACACACCCCTTGCTGCTGGTGATTTTGGGGATGGATACCTACTAGGTAAATAACTATGACACACCCTGATAGTCAATGCACAGGAATCAATCATGATAATGTAACTAATGGCACTCTCTTTTCCACCTAGGTGATAGTGCTTATGCTCTCCGCTCCTTTGTTCTCACCCCATACATGAATCCATCTACCAGGAGTGAGAGGCGTTACAATGTGGCACACAGAGCATAAGGCAGCATTGTTGAACGCACATTTTGACTACTAAAAAGCAGGTTCCGCTGCCTCCATAAGAGTGGAGGTGCACGGCAGTATACTCCAATCTTCTGCTGCAAAATAATAGCGACCTGTGCCATGCTGCACAATCTTGCCACCAAGGAAGGCACAGAGGTTGAGATCACACATCATCACACATCATGAGGACATTGATTCATAGGCAGAGACCTATGCAGCAGGAGCAGCGCCAGCAACAGATGGTAGACTGAGACGGGCAGAAATAACACGCAGCTATTTCTAAGTAAGTAAGGAGACACAGGCATGCTTAGTAATTGAAGTACGTAGTTTAATAGTCACTACAGCACTTTACTGGTACCACACCATGGTACTACAATGTCTGTATTCCACACTGGGTGGCCACAGTTGACCTCACCGTGACCTGTCCTGTGGGTTGAGGGCATCGTCAATGTTTGCGCCCACGCACTACAGTGCGGGATGTACAGGGATCGGTGTCAATGTGTGCAGTGGTGCCTGGGTCAGCAGGTTGGCGTCTGTTGTTCCTACGAATATCAGGAACAGGAGTGCTAGAGCCACTCCTGCTGGTGGAGTCTTCTGTGTCTCCAGCAGTGGCTGCCTGGTGTGTCAGCAAAACCTCCATGGCAGAGGTGACTCTCCCCATCCCCCTCGACAAATCGGTGCAGCAGTGCACAATGTCATCATGCATGGGGACAGAGCGCCGGCACATCAGGGAGGTTGCAGTGACAAGCTGGTTCATGACTTTGGTTTGTTGCCGCATGCACTGACGATCCCTGCCCCTCTCGGTGTGGTCACTCTCTAGTTTGTCACAGAGGGCACTCATGCACTGTGTCATTTCCCTCATGCCCTCTGCCATGGAGTGCATGCTTTCTGTAATGGAGCCAATCCCCCTGTCGATGTTGGACATCCTACTGTTTAATATGCGCACTTGTCTATGCACCGCTAAAATGCCCTTTGCCTGCAGGTGCTGGACCTTCACCATGGTGACCTCAGACCACAGAAGACCCCCTCTCCATCCTGGCCTTCGTCTCTCTCCCGTCCCCTACGGCCTCGGACACCAGCACGCACTGCTCCAGATGAACTCTGATGCCCAGCGGTGTCAGCCAGAGGTGGATTAGTTGGTGGGAGAGCCTCCACATCTTCCTCATCTGATGTTTCAAGGATCCTGAGAGGGGGCACATCATACTCTGAGGTTGATGTTGAGGAAAGTCCAGTTGCTTCTAAAGTTTGTGACCCAAACAGCAGAGGTGACAGTGGCTGTGGTGTGGTGGTTTCCCCCAGTGTAGTGGCTGCCTGTGCTGTGGATGTTTTTTCAAGAACAGTGCTTGGTCCTGATGTGTCCGGTGTTTTCTCCCTCATCTCCGTTGCCGGTGCCCTCTCCTCCCTTACCAGCGCTGTACTGCGCGATGACGCTCCGGTGGGCAGTTATGGACAATGGGTCCGTTGTGTTGTTCACCTGTGTGACATTATTAAATCACATTACTATCACACAATTGCCTAGTCCTCAACTGCTTATGGATGTAGTGTGTGGCATGCCATGCTGAATTCTATGTTGACTGCATTGATGTATGTTCCTATGACTACGTCTCCCATGATGCATTGATGGTAAAAACTAAAACCAGTTCTGGAGTGTGATGCAGACACCCACATTGGGGAAGGGGTCAGGGAATAGGGTGGGAATTCATGTCCATGCATCTTACCTTGTTTTCTTGCAGCTCTGGCTGAGCTGTCAGCATCCCCGATCCCATGGATACTTTCTGGCTCCAGGGTGGATTCCACCAGCTGCTCCAGGTCTGTCAGTCTTGGTGCACGGCTCCTCCCTCCACCTGTGGCTGTGGCTTCTTTCCTCTGTGTAGAAATTTTCTTTTTGGTAATGATCCGCGAATCATTACCTACAGTGTTATAAATTGTGTCCCCAACCAAGATGATGGACACCCTTATTAAAGAAGTTCAGAAAAAAACATTGAAAATAACTTTCATTTACAATAAAGATTTTGTCATGTATTTCATCACATAAAAACATGGAACTGAATGAGTATTTTATCGAGAATTACGGCAAATTCTTGAAAATGTATTTAAAATGAACGGCTGCCATTTTGTGCTCTGTGGTACACTAACCTGTGAAGTTACCACGCACACTGCTGACTGGAGAAGACACAGAAATAACAAGAACAGAAAGCAGTGTCACATATGTTACAAAGTAAGTATTACATTAGTGAAAACATATTATTTGAAATAATACATATGAACATTGTATTATATTTATAATATATTACATTTACTTAATCCTTCAGAGACCATTTCTGAAGAAGTATATCATTATCACTGAAAACAGTAACTAACTCAGAAGTGAATAGAAATTCCATAATACATATTTTGTATAAAGAGTTTTAATCCCTTATTTTTTTCTAAATACTTTTTTTTGGTCTTATCAAGTAAAGACCTTTGAGTAGTTTTGTTTTCAAAATAAACCTAATATACTGATGAGGATGATGTATTAAATTCATGCTTATTAATATCTAAATCATCAGGGAAAAGGTGCTGGACACTGAAGGGGGCAGATTTACTATTCTAACTCCAGTCAGAGCCATCTCAGCGAAGGTAATGTAGACTGAAGGTGTCAAATTTACTATTACTTCAGTGAGAGCCCTCTCGGGGTAGGTGCTGGAAGTGAAGGGGGCAGATTAACTATTCTAATTTTAGACAGAACCATAATGGGTCCATTCAGAGTAATCTCTGGGAAGTGCAACTCCAGTCAGAGCCATTTCGGGATAGATAATGAACACCTAAGGGGAAGAAATACAGTAGTAAAAATACATGTTATAAATGCTTTAAATTCTAGTAATCCAAGATGGCACACTGATAAAAGTGAGATTGTTAAAATCTGTGGCCGCCACAAAGGTGATTGTATACAATTTTAACTTTACAAATTTCAAACCATAAGGCAATTCTTCTATAAAATATGACAACTATATTGAGTCCTTCTTTGAGCCAGAATTTGAGACAACCCCATTTTACATTTTCCAAAGAATTTAAATACAAAAAGTCTAAAATAACAAGAATGTTAAATCTCTTCAAATAAAATACGTATCAAACATTGAAACTATGAATCCATACATTTTTTTTGTTTTATTCTTCCAGGTCAAATGCTCATCATCCCAAATAAACAAAGGAATTCCAACAAATGAAGCTAATCTCAATCAGCAACAAAAGGAAAGAATTCCACATTTGTTGCAAAACAAAACGTTAACCAAATGTTTAAGTCCAGAAAGGAAAATATTTACCATTCCTCTCTTCCTCCCAAAAGAATTCACACCAATAACATTTTCACTTTTTGCAGGAAAAGCTGTACATAATTAACAATATTTTTTTTCTTTTAACAAGAATAAGCGGAACAGAACATATAAGACAGTATTTAAATATTTTGACACAGTCATTAAATCTTATTTTTCCACATCAACAAAACATGGAGAATCAACACCAGTCAGAATATGTGAAATCAAAAAGTGGAAATAGACTTCTAAGATTTGGTGGGTACGTTTATTGCAAGGAGAGACTTACTGAGCCCAGGAGTCATTGAAGGTGTGCAGACGATTTTACAGCCTGCTGCTAAGGCAGAGAGGTTACTCTTGGAAATATTGTTGAACAGACTGCAGAACACAAACATTCTACCTCTGCAATTGTGTTAAAAGTGAGAGAACATATGCAAGATATAAAAACACTTGGTGCATCCTCCACTTAACCCTGCAGTTCAGTATTAAGAGAGGTAGTACAGAACATACCTATGCATGTTGCAAGTACTATGCCCAAAATTCAAAATTTAGGAAGTTTGGTACAACAATAAAAACAAGTGAGTAATCCACAATTTAGAATCCCCAACAACCTAATCCAATATTAACATTCCCACAGAACAAACAGAATCGTTTAACCATTTTGTTCTCTGTGATAACAAACTCCCTCAAAATGTATAATAATCTTTACAACCTTATATAACACCATAACCCTTGAAAATAGTGAAATTTGGATGTTCAATGGCAATTTTAAATCAACCCCCTCATCCATTTAGGTAAATATTTCACTATATATACCAACATAAATAACACTACATTACCACTAAATATAGATTACTTCCAGCGAATCAATCCTCAAAGTATTCAGATTTTGTATTAATAATAACATGTAAAACTATAAACAAAAGTATTAGGAACATAATAATTGAATTTGAATGACAAATGGTTATTATCATTATTAAGCTTTATCCAAAACACAATTTCAAGGACGTATTTTTAATTTTCATTGGGCATATTGGAAATGTTTTTAAAAAATATATTTAGCTGAGGATTACAAGTTGAGTAGTAAACTACAGTTTGAGCTAAGGAAAGTTACTGCTTTCTGTTGTACCTCCTGAATGTGAAGATGACTTCTATAGATCAATTGTACTATTGGATTATTATGCTCAAAATTAAGGGAAATTGGCACCACTCGAAGAGACATGGATTGGCCATCTAAACAGACCAGGTCGCAGGAGGAAACCATGTTTTCTAAATGAGTGTTAGAATTGCTGTGCAACTTATTTAGAGAAAGGTGCAACAACTAACAATGCCGTAGTGGGTTGGCATAACCCCCCAAAGGGAAAAGTCACCTCAGAAAATAGTTGTCAGGAAACGAGGCAGGCATAATCATTTACAGGTAGTCTAAATCTTTGTATTGTTAAAAGAAGTAAAGAAATGTCAGGGAGATTAGCTTAAATCTAACAGTTTTCAATGTTGGGAGCTACAGACTTCTTGACAATATTGCATAAATCTTACATTACTAACCACATTGAGATAGTAAAAGCTTTACTCTCCTGTTTTCAATAATCTCCATAAAATAATTGACTTTTTTTTAAAATTATTTTTCAAATTTTGTAATTTATTTTGCGCTAACTCTTGGTGATTACTTAACCTTCCACCCACCAAGAGACACAGACAACAATAATCCATAAATGTTTCCAGAATCCATAACCCACAAAAATGTATATTCTTAAAAATATAAACTGATTTCTATTTTCTTTTTTAAAAAGAGCAAAACTAAAACCACAACCTAATCTTCTTTCTTCCATTACTTCTCTGTATTGCATACTCTTCTATACTTTTCTATATCAACACTATATGAAAAGATATTTCTTTAAAAATGTACACCTTCAAAATAGGATTTATGCAACCCACTGATTATATCTTCTTTCTTCTTAGTCAAAGTTTTCTATTGAACATCGGATAATAAAAAAAATAATAAACAAATCAAGAAATTTTATTTAAAATCTTTATTTTCAAATTAAAATAAAAAAAGACAACTGGCCGAATGTGCACATACAAACACGACCTGTATGGGGATGTTAAACCAATAAAACATATCATACATATAATGCCTTACATTTAACTAGCTCTCTACTTCTTTCCTTACAATAAATTAATTAACCCATATGTTATTGTAAGTAAATTATATTGTTCTGACCTAACTCCATCTCCTCCGTTCTTTAGCCCTTGACCCCAACACTCCACTGACTGTAGACACAGACGTGCAACCAAGAACATCAAACAGATAAGCAAAAATATATATATTCTCCCTACCAAGGAAAATTCTTTTTGAGGTATCATTTTAATGTTAATACTTTTTCAAATAAATGCCTGTGTAGTCTGTAAAAAAATAAGATTTAAACAAATCTAATATGTATGTTGTAATGAATTTTGAATGTGTTGCTTTATTAAATAAAAATAGATTTTGTAATACATTATGTTGCATACATTTTGTAATAATTAAAAAATATTTTTAGTGCATCTATTATATCAATCAATTGTCAAATAAATAAATGTATGTTTAATATATAATTAGTTTAAAAAGTAATTATCCTAATTGGCTTTTATTGCATTACATTTTAATGTATACCTTCATTTTCTTTAAATGCTGCTACACAAGTGTTTTAAATAAAACTTAGGTATTAGCACACTGACCCACCCATTATCACTAGATCCATAACACCCCTCTCCTAAAAAAAAATGTTGCATTTTACAAAAAAATATGTATTGTAATTTTAATAATTATATTTGAATTAAATATAATAATACACAGGTAAACTAACACCTGAGTATTATTACACTTCTCCACCCATTATCCATAATCTCTTACATTCCACTCCTAAAATATTATTTTGCATATTTTCAAACAAATATGTATTGCAATTTTAATCATTACAATGTAATTAAATACATGTATACACAAGTATTTAAATGAATACCTTAGTATTAACACACTTTCCCACCCATTTTCTCTAGATTCTTTACATTTCCCTCCCCAAAATATTTAGCATATCAAAATGATGAAAAAGCTTACATATATGTGTGTGCACATACACACACATTATTAACGTTGCACCCGTTTGGTGAATGTCCATGAAACTCTGGAGACCTAAGGGCATATGTACAAGAAAATGTTGGAGTGCGAGTTCCACCAAAATTGCCAGTGCCTGCCTCTGACATTTTCAAAATACAGGGATGTGCTTTATTTAAAACAATACAGCGCAACCCTGTGTTTTCCCTAGCGCTGGTGCTAAAAATAGGTGCCTAGCGCCAACACAGACACCCTTGAGCCATAGTGCAAGGGTGCCTGTATTGCAGGGAATGATTGTTTATGTGCATGAAGGTGTCTCTTCCTGCACATAAACAATCAATAATGTCGATTTGTTACTTCTATGTGTGCTGCATTCAGCAACACATATAGAAATAGCAAATCGTCATTATAGCAACAGGCGCTATGTAATGAGCTCTGTGGTGGGCACGCCTAATATCCTTCTCTATCCTGCCTTCTGGACCTGAGATGCTGGCAGAAATTGCCTGCAGATAAGTGTTGGATAACCGAAGTCTGGTGGAGTCCCGAAAGAATACTCTGCAGGCTTTGTTGCAGTGGACAGCCGTATCGAGGCCTGCACAGCCGGGTACTCGCGGCGAGACCCTGCGGCTATCTGGAATGGTGGGACACCTTAGCAGAAGACGAACAATGCAGAAGTCTGTAATCAAGGTGGGGCAGCATAGAGGGACCGCCAGTCAAGGGCGCCCTGTAGGCCGTGTGGGGCCCGAGGGCAAAGAGGCGATTGCACGGAGGCGGGCGTCCCTGCCAGGGACAGGGCAGCCCTTGTGCTAACAGCCATATGGGAGACCGGCCCCTTCAACATTTCAGCTGAGGACTGATGATACGGGCCCTGCCCGGTGCCCCTGACGAGATGAGGAAGGAGTCTGAAATGATGGATAGCTGTGCGAGGCACAAAGTGAACCTAGGACATTGACGGGAGGCCTGAGCATCAGTGGGGGGGCCCCTGATTGCCACCCTTAAGCCTGCGGCCAACAGAATCTCAAGTGGAACTGTGTTGAAGGCCCGGGGGAGATGGAGAGCCCGGTGAGCGGCGCAGGGCCCAGTGGGTGCTGTAGCAAGCTGCAGTGAGGCAGGAGATGTGGCTGGGGTGGGGTGGCCCATGTGCTACTGCCCGACGGGCGGGCAGACCCCCCCCTGAAGATAGAGGTGACAATGCACGCATGATCCGGTGCCCCTGGTGGAGACGACGGAGGAACCCGGGGCAGTGGTGAGCAGTGTGGGTCCTGCAAGGACTGGCTCCATCGGCGCGAGGACAGAAGTACCAACAAGGTAATGGGAGGGGCCGCTGGCACTGCCCTGTTGACAGCTCTTGCCTGGACAGTGGGGCAAGAGAGCGCCTAACCAGGCAGGTACCACAGAGGATGGCCCACAAAGTCATCTAGAATTACTAGGAAGACACCTCCTAGGCGGCACATAAGAACCTAGTGGGCTAACCATTAGGAGGGCAGAGCATGGGCCCAGCTCCCTCTACCTATCGTCATGCTCACACCAGACGTGGCGAGAGAAACATCGCTCTGCTGAAGTGCGGACCCTCCGGAGGCACCCCATGGCCTATACCTTGAAAAGACACCACAATACACCCACTAGAGAGATGGCAGAACCGATGAGGGAGGGCCGATGTTCTATGGCCCCTGGGGTCGTGGACCGGCGGACACTTGAGGTAGTTCCTCCTCCAGCCCCCTGGGGAAGACTGTGGCAGTAGAAATGGACATGGTGCACTGATGAGACTGATTGTGAAACATCACGAGGCCAGACACTAGACCACCGAGACTGTGGGCTGCGTCCTGCCCATCTGCAGCAACCCTTGAGTAACAAAAATCAGCAGGGCCAATGCTATAGCCCTGGGGATTGGAGGTCACAAGGGAAATTAACTCAGGGGATTTCCCCCCCCCCCCCCCCCCCCCCCCCCCCCATGGCTGGGGTATGCAGTCCATGGGGAAATACAGACCAGAGAGAGAGGTCCAACAAACTAAAATAGATCAAAACACTGCGCAAAACCCCACAATGCACCGGAGCCTCCGGCAGTGCCTGCACCTGCAGTGACGAGCCCCGCAGGCAAGCCCTCAAGCACCCAGATCCTTGCAGCGAAAGAGGCTTTCAGCATATTAGTCTAGGCTAAGATAGAGGCAGTATCACTGGATGAGGGTTTTCTCCGGGTACACCTGCATGCCATGGTGGAAAGGTCCGTAGCCACTGATCAAAAGGTATCGACACTGGAGACTGAGGTCTCCTCTCTAAATGCGACTTTAAAGAAATAACGGTGAAAACAGCCACGCTGGAGTTCAGGGCAAAAGACGTGGAGTATCGTTCTCGTAGAGGTAAACAACATTTTGTGGGTTTCCCAGAGGGAGCTGAAGGCACTACTGATATCATATGCAGGCATACCTCTCTTATGGGCTGGTGACTTAAATTGTTTGCTAGATGGCTCTCTCTATAGGCATCCCCTGAAATTACACACAAACCTCAACATAGCAGCCATCCAGGGGGTATTGTAACGAAAAGGATGCATGGACTGGTGGAGGACAGTACACCCAACAAAGCATGAACATACATGCTACACTCCAACCCATTCAGTCTATGGACATCTAGACTGATTCCTACTTACTAGCAATACAGTTGAGGATGCCCTGGATTTATGAATACTAGGCAGATTTGTATTGGACCATGCTCCAGTGGTATTACAATGGGGTGCTAGGGGTGGTAGACCTGAGAACCCACTTTGGCGACTACAGGCCAGAGTGCTGAAAGATGATATTTAGCTAGGCGAATCAATCAGTAATTACCTCGACAGTAACTGGCTGTCTGCAGACACCACAGGGTTGGAATGGGATGCGCTAAAAGTAGTGCTGCGTGGAGAAGGCCTGTCAAAGGTGGGTGGTTTGACACAGCACTTGGAGAAAGACCTCATGGAAGCTGAGAATACATTGGCTACATTACAAACGACAGGCCCAGATTTAGGTCCAGAGGAAAAAGGGATGTTTCGCGCCCTCCGTCGAGTAGGAGAAATATGGGACAGGCTGGACTGTCTGGTGAAACAGGAATACCGACAGCTCCTACATAGAGAAGGAGACAAGTCCGGGAAGTTGTTAGCCTGGCTCTTTAAGAGAGAGTGCCCATCCCCCATCATATTACCACTAAGCCAGACAGATGGAACCCTCATACACACACAGCCTGCCATAAACTCAAGGCTATGCACACATTTGGCAGAGATCTACAAAAGAGGCTAAGCAGAGGAACAAGTGGGCATAGATCAGTTCCTGAATGGGACACCCTCGCCTTTTCTCACCGACGAGCAAAGTAAGATTCTGGGGGGGGAATTAGCCTCAAAGACCTCCAAGAAGTGTTGGGGGATATGGCAGGCAGCAAGGCCCCCAGGCCGGATGGCCTCCCAGTAGAATATTATCAGACATGTGCAGAAACATTACTCCAGAGACTGCTGGAGACGTTGTGAGAGGCAAAGAACACAGGGATACTCCCACAGTCCATGCGAGAAGCCCAAATAGTTATGCTACTCAAATCAGGCAAAAAACCCACATCACTGAGCTCCTACCATCCCCTTTCTATGCTGGGAGTAGACACTAAAATCATGGCGAAAGTCTTGGCATCGAGATTGAACAGAGTAGTTATCCAATTAGTAAAAGAAGACCAATGCTGGTTCATGCCAGGCCGGGGAACCCACATGAAACTGTGCCGACTCGCACATGTACTCCACTCCGCTGACAGCATGGATACCCCAGCAGCGGTGGTCTTCCTGGATATAGGAAAAGCTTTTGACACCTTGCAATGGGAGCACCTGTGGGAAGTACTAAACAGAATGGGACTAGGAAGGGACTTTATTGCCTGGGTACGTCTAATGTACAGATGCCCTACTGCTGGAGTACGTAGTGGTGGACTAGTCTCCACTCTAATATCCATTGAGCATGGTACGAGAAAGGGGTGCCTACTGTCCCACCTCTTATTTGTGCAATAGAACCCTCAAAATCCATCCGAAGAGGGACATGGAACATTGGGGTGTGGTAGTGGGAGAATGCCCACAAATAATTTCTCTTTACGCAGATGACGCACTGCTATATAAGCACCACACTGCAGAAACCACCCAGGTCCTCCTGACAGTGGTGGCTGACTTTGTGACATTGTCAGGACTGACTACTAACCAACAAAAGTCAGTTGCATTTCCACTGGCAGGTTTAGCAGGAAGAGAATGGCAGAATTCCTGCCCCTGGCATTCACCTGGGAAAGCCACCATTTCCGCTACCTGGGGGTACAGGTCACCCACACGGAAGCCTAATATGCCCTTAACATGGGAAAAACCCTCGAAGGGTTAAGGGCGTCAATATTCTACTAGAACTGCCTACCGTTCATGGGACAGGTAACGTTGGCGAAAATGGTGCTACTCCCCCAATGACTATATAAATTGCAAAACTCATTCTGTCGCATCCCTAATGACACCTTCACCTCCCTGAACAGTCTCCTGATCTCATTTGTTTGGGCTGATAAACACATCAGAGTAAAACTTGATCTCCTAAAACTAGACATGGATCAGGGCAACCTGGGGCTCCCGGATTTGTGCCTCTACTGTATTGCAGGGCTTCTCCAAAATGCTGCGCAATGGTGTGCGGATGGCCTAAATTCTGGAAAAAGATTGCTTGCAGGCTGGTATCCAGAGGCAGACATGCCCAAGTTCCTAATGATGGGCTCGAGGACTCCTTGAGACTGCCCATTTGTGATAGAACAGGTCACATGGGCATGGAAATATGCGGTCTCCCTGGTATTGCGGAAAGCCCCCTACGCCTGCGCACTTCCCTTAAAATGACTAGCAGGCTTTCATCATATACAATCCATAATGGACTTGTCTAGGTGATATAAAGGTGGCTGCCCATCTGCAGGGGATCTCTATTTAAATGACACCTTCATCTCTTTAGAGGCCACGAAAGAAGCTTATCGGGTTCCAGATGGCCACTTCCTGCAATATGCTACGGTAACATGTACAGTCTTGGGTTACATTTCCGAGTAGCTGGAAGAATCTAGCACACTGTGCACGATCATAGGCCCAGGCTCCTTTAAGGGACTAATATACTGGCTGTAGAAGGCCCTGAAAACAGATTGCAATCTCGACCTGGCAAAGACCCGGGACAGATGGGTAGAGGATTTGCCCATGCCACTAACAGGGTAGGAATGGAAATGGAAAGGGAAGACCACTCGGTCCCCCCGAACGTATGGAAGGGTGCCCCGATCCCACCGGGAAACCATTTTGGGCGGGAAGGCGTGGTTCGGCTGGTATGCCCAAAGCGGCGTAGCCGGAGCATGCCCTTCCTGCCCAGAAGGGGTTGTCCTAGACACCCGCCCGGAAGACCGCGCCCAGGGGGCGTACCTGAGGAGGGTCCCCGCCCTCCCGCAGACGGATAAATAGAGCAGGAATCCAAAGAAGCGTCCTCTTGTTCCAGTGCTCTGAAGGCTGCACCACTCGTTGCTCGTGAGCCCTCGACGGAACAAGTGGCAATTTTGAGAACTGGTAATCTTTGTTCTTTCTTTTTCAGCTTCAGTCGTGTGAAGGATCCAGGACCTTGTCGAGCAACTCAAACGGAGTAAACGAAGCCATGGCCGGCAAAAAAGCGGGAAAGAGCTCCGATTTGGAGAAGATACTGCGCACTTTGTCGAACCGAATGGCGGTCATGGACAGAAAACTGGGTAAAGTAGATTCGATTGGTCGCGGCTTGGCAGAGGTAAAAAAGCAGATAGCAGCCCAGAACAACCTCGCGGGCCGTCCTAAGAAGGTGATGGGTCCGGCCTTGCCGGGAGTCATCCCTGAGGGTAGGGGGAGGCGTGTTAAGAGGAGGGCGATGTCTGGGGAGGGCCCGGTACCGGAGGTACCCCCAGTAGCCCCCGTAGCACCAGTGGACACCCCGGTACCAAGTCCAGACGTGGGTCTGCCGATTCCTGTTGTAATAACCCTGGTTGATGATGATCAGATGCCCCCAGAACTGGCCCTTCAGTTAGCGGCAGTATTGTCCTGGCTTAAGAAGAAATCAGGGGGGGCTGTGGCTGTGGGGGATCCGGCCTAGGAAGCCAGATTAATAATCGAGCAGTTACGGCAGGCAAGAGAAGCCGGGACGGCGAATGTTCCTTCTATTCCCCCACAGGTCGCACCGGGAACGACAGCAGTTGGCAGAGAAAAGACAGCAGACACGGCGGTTGAACCCGGTAAGAAACCATTGCCAATGGTGGGGGAGAGTTCAGTGCCTTCGAGGCGCGAAAGGGTGGCCCAGCACATCCCAGCCGCCACAAAGGAAATGATATCGGGGGACAAATATGTTAATATGTTTTCATTATTAACCGACCATCGTGAGATGGAGTACGCAAAGACCCAAAAAGATTTATGGCACCCCAGCGTGTGGCGGGCCAAGATGGCTGAATTTATGGTCGACGAGACCGTAGCGAACTGGGTGAAGGCCTTCTCTATATTTACGGCAGTAATGGGGGAACGTAAACCTGAAGTGTTAACCGATCTATCCTGTTACCAGAACAGGATTATGGATTTTTATACCATGTACAGGGGGAATGAGTGGAAAGGTTATGATGTGCACTTTCGAAAGGCAAAAGAATTTGATGTAACTTTAACATGGGATTGCCTCGACACAGTATCATGGCACAAACAGCTCTTGCCTGGATCGGCAGGTACGTCCTCGCCGGGCGGGAGTGGGTCTGGGACAGTTCAACAAAGGCCGACGCAGCCCTTTCGAGCAAGCACCGGTGGGGAAGCACAGACCAAGACCGGCGGAAATGGGGGCAAGCGCGGGGTTTGTTGGGGCTTAAACAAAGGCAACTGTAACAGGCCCCAGGGAACATGTAGGTTCCGGCATGCTTGTGCGGGCTGTGGGAACTCCTCACACCCAGAAAGCAGCTGTAGGTCCAAGAATGGTGGTTCGGGAGGAAAGGGGGGATCCAAACAGGATTGAAGTGATGCTTGGGAGTCAATCGTCTTTGCCCATTGATATCATGGTTTTGACCCCCTGGCTGAACAGATACCCTGATCATGTATCCGCCGGGATTTTGAGGAATGGTTTCCTATATGGCTTCAACATCCCGGCGGGGAATTTTCGGGGGAGCCCCTTTTGTAAAAATCAGCAATCCGTTCAGCACAACCCGGCAAAGGCGGCCAAGAACATTACCAAAGAGGTCAGCTTGGGGCGGGTAGCAGGACCGTTTCAATGCCCGCCAGTGGCGGATTTCGTGTGTTCACCTCTAGGTGTGGTTCCGAAGAAAGACCCAGGGGAGTATAGACTCATTCACAATCTGTCGGCCCCGAGGGACGCCTCGGTGAATGAAGCCATTGGCCCGGATGTCTGTTCAGTTCGGTACGCATCGTTTGACGATGCCGTGGCCCTACTGAATGAACTAGGCCCCGGTGCTCTGTTGGCGAAATCAGACATCGAATCAGCATTCAGGTTGCTCCCGGTACACCCGCGGGACCAGCGCTTGCTAGGATTTACGTTCCAGGGGAAGTATTACATGGATAGATGCATGCCCATGGGCTGCTCAATTTCTTGTGCTTATTTTGAAATGTTCAGCAGTTTTTTAGAATGGGCATTCACCGAGGCCACAGGGCATAGACAAGTGATGCACTATTTAGATGACTTCCTGTTCTTAGGATCGGCCGGCACTGCGGAATGTGCACAGGCGTTGCAGGACTTCTGCATTCTCATGCAGAAATTTGGAGTCCCATTAGCACCAGGTAAGACTGTGGGGCCATCTACTTCACTGGAGTTTCTGGAGATTGAGCTCGATTCAGTGGAGGGATGCTTCCGTCTGCCAAAGGAGAAGGTGGCCAAGTTTAGGGCTTCCTTGATACAATGTCTGGGCAAGGTAAAAGTGACCCTGCACCAGTTACAACAAACAGTGGGTCAGCTTAACTTTGCCTTGAGAGTAATACCGATGGCTCGCCCCTTCTCACGCTCCATTGCACAAGCTATGGTCGGCCTCAAGGAGGGACACCACCGCACGAGACTGTCGGCAGAGGTTCACCAGGATATGCGCATCTGGTTGGCATTCCTGGCGGACTTCAACGGTCGAGTGGCGTGGAACAAGCCCCCAGCATCGTCTGATGAACTGGGTTTATGGACTGACTCAGCTGGGAGCGTGGGATTTGGCGCCATCTTTGGAAACCGATGGTCGGCACAAGTATGGCCGACATGGTGGCACTCCAGTGGCCTAACAGGTAACATTGGGTTCTTGGAGCTGTTTCCCATTTGGGTGGCTCTGTTGGCATGGCCAGACGATTTTAGGGACCGCTCAGTGGTGTTCTGGTCGGACAATATGACAGTGGTCGAGTGCATTAATCAGCAGGCAGCACGCTGCAAGTGGATCTTGAGACTGTTGAAAGAAATTGTTTTACGTTGCATGAGATTGAATGTACAATTCAGGGCAAAACATGTGCCGGGTGTACTGAATAATGCAGCTGATGCACTCTCTCGTTCACACATGCAGGCTTTCAGGGGCTATCTACCCACAGCGGATCTAGTGGCGGCACCGTTCCCCGATGCACTATGGCTGATCGGTGCAACGGATTACAAGACCTCGTGGCTGCCAGCTTAGCGCCCAGGATGAGGAAGGCTTATGAGGGAGCGTTTCATTCTTACTGCACCTTTTTAGGCCAGGCAGGGAGACAGAGCTGGGGGCAGGAGGAATCCTTCCTGGGGTTCTTAGTAGCGCTACATAGAGAAGGGCGATCAGCCGCAACTGCCAACAGACATAGGGCGGCCATATCATTCATGGCACAGCTTCACGGCATAAGGGAACCGACGGGTTCCTTTTTAGCAAGGAAGGCGCTCCACGGCTGGCAACGCCTGGAGGGTCGCAGACAAGATACGAGGCGCCCGAATGGTTTAGAGAGATTGTCTCGGCTTTTAGCAAAGCTGGATGAGACATGCTCCTCCCCTTCCGAAGCAGTTCTGTTCCGGGCAGCTTTCGCCTTGGCATTTCATGGGGCCATGCGGGTTAGCGAACTCGTGGCGAGGAACAAGAAAGATATGGAGGGAGGCTTATGCAGGGATCACATACAAATACGGGGTGATTCGATGCTGATCTCGATAGTCAGGTCCAAGACAGACCAAGAAGCTATGGGGGATAGTGTTGTTGTGCAGCGCGCTCGAGGGAGCCCCACTTGTCCGATAAAGTGTTTAGAGGAATATTTGGCACAGAGGCCGGCGACATGGGGAGGGAGCCTGCTTAGGCACAAGGATGGCACCCCTCTGACAAGATTTCAGTTTCAGAGTGTGCTAGCACTTACAATCGCTGCCGCGGGCATGGACCCGTGCGATTTTGGGACCCACTCATTCATAATAGGGGCCGCTACTGAGGCTACGGCTCGGGGTCTGGGTGCGGAAGAAGTGAAACAGCTAGGCCGTTGGTCCTCGAACTGCTTCAAGAAGTATGTGCGATTGCACATGTTGTAAAAAGACTGATGAAATGCACTCACGCTTGTTGTCTTTTGTTTGAATTACAGTTTCGCAAGCCTGTTACGCGGCGCGGAATTTGAGATCAACCCATTACCAGGGGACCAGCGGTCGAGGATCACCGACTGGAGAGCAAGTGGTATGGGTCATGGGCCACTCATATGTGAGGCGCGCTGGGGACGTATTCATGGCAGATGACGCGACTCACGCATCTGGGGAATACGGGTTCAGAGTGACCTTCCATGGGAAGGGAGGCCTCTGTTTTGACTAGTTTCAATCGTTTGTGGAGGGTCTCTTAGGGCGGCAAAGGTCACCGCCATCTATAATCACAGTACACTTGGGGGGAAATGACTTGGTGAGACTGGGAAGACGAGTGTTAGTGGAACACATTTTGTCGGCAGTCAGCTGGTTGGCTAAGAGGCTCCCGGGGTGCACAATCGCCTGGTCCCACATGATCCCCAGGAGAGTTTGGCGGGGGGGTTTCTCTGTGTCAGCACTGAACCACTCGGTAAAGAGGGTCAACAATAAAATTGGGAAATTGTTTCGCTCTGCGCATTTGCATAGCATTCCCCATGGGTGTTTTCGGAGGGATCACTTTTATTTGAATGATGGGGTTCACCTGTCCAGGGCGGGGAATGATTTACTCATAGGAGACTTCATAGCATGGCTAAGGGGATTGAGGAGGCATGACCTTTAGGAGGTATGGGGGGGCCGGATAGTCGGTCAACTATCCGGCCTGTGGCGGTAAGGTCATGATCGGTGAGCAGTAATTTCAAGGTCCCTAGGGGGGGCGCACCCAGAATGAATGGGAGCGCCCGGGGGAGGCAGCCATTGGCCCCTCCCACGGGGAGGCGGCACCCACTACAGATGGGTCGCCTAGGGGGAGACGGCCATAGGCCCCTCCCAGGGTGGAGACGGCTAGATGCCCCTCCTATGAGTTTCCCGGGGGCCGGATATCCGCTCCGGCGGAAGAGAGTGTGGGAAAGGGGGGGAGTCCACGCTGTCCTTCTTACAGATACCTCACACGGGAACTCGGACGACCTTTAAGATGGCGTCGAGTGAAAGGGGGCCCCCACGACAAGGGAAGTTACAGTTGGCAACGAGGGTAAAGTCCTCTGCGCATGCGCCACTCACACCGTGAGGGCGGGAGTTTGGTAGTAGGGATCTGACACCGGTTAAGACCTTGCCGTTGGCCCTTAATGCTAGGATGTACAATTTTAATTTAGAATGTATGCCTTTGCAGGATGCTAGACTCGGCTAGGAAACCTTTGTATTAGAGATCTGTTAAGGTTAGCCAAAGAACATGTCTTCATCCAAATGTAATGAAAGTAAAATTGTACATAATTCATGAAACGTTTTAATTTAATGTTTTAAATTTTGTTTCATATTTTAATAAATACGGCCGGGGGGGGTAACTCCCCCCCGCCTTCCAAAAGCTCTAACCTGTGTCTGTCTCCTCCCATTGGGGAATTGGTGTTGGGAGGGGGTGGCGGGCATCCCGGCCATACGAGCATTTGCGCAGGTCCAAGAAATATCTAGCAATGGTTGATTCTAGCTCACTCAATTTAACTTCCTCCACAGCACTTACATGACCCCCTAGCCTATCGAAAATTGACCCGTCACGCGCACCAAACTGCCAAAGATGCTGCACCTCCCCTGCCCACTTCCTACTTATGACCTGGGATTGCCCCCTACTTGTACATACTGGAGTACCATCCTAGACATGTTGCAGAAAGTGATGAAGCTTCCAGTTGAGGCAACAATAAAACACTGTTTGTTGGGCGTGCTGCCAACCGCCAAGGCCACAACCCGTATGCAGCACAAATTCACCAGTGTGCTGACGAAGCGCTGCATAGTCATTCACTGGAAACAGGCCACAGCAACTCTCCCAGAGAAGTGGAGGGCAGACCTACGCGAATAGGGAGTTGCGGAGGAACGTCGCTTATGTACCGTCTGCACAGATGAGAACACAGAGAGAGACCTCAAAACTTGGGGAATCATGCTGGGAAGGACACAGATACTCAATAACAAGGGCACCCCTGAAAGTAAATGAAGGTAGAGAGGCAGGGGATAAAGATACAAAATAAAAAAGTGAGAACTCTACCTATATGTTTGGGTTATGCTGTGCGTCAATTGGTATTAGTGTCCACTCTAAATGCGCTTAAATGACCATGCTCCTTGAGTCAGAAATTTAATAACAACATGACATTTATTGATTTTTTATGTAAGTTTTTCAGTATAAAGTCATTTATAGATATTTATAGAAGGATGAATAATCACATTGGGACATTATAAGAAGAACAATATCTAGAGAAAACAAATGCGGAGAAAGACAGGTCCCTTTTAATCAATCTTCACATCCGCACATATCACTAACCCGGCTGCATATTATTGTATTGGTTGCCTCTCTGATCAAAGATGACCTCCCCCAGTCGACTCACCAATCAAGCCACCCACTACACCCTCCCCCCCCCCCCCCCCCCACTCATCCTGAGGCACCCCCAGACGAGATAGGGATAGAGGCACTAAGTGGCACATGGAAGCCTCGCTCTAAATTCAACAAGTGCCACAAGACTAACGCTGGGATGCACCGTAACCGCCAGATGCTGTCAGTTGTATTATATTGTTTAGGTTAACTCAAGAGGACAAAATAAAGTGACAAGAGGGAAGAAATTGTAAATAGAATACTCCACAAAACCAAAAAGACAAAATAACACGAGTAGCCATGGAAGAGCATACGGTCTCTGTTTTGCACAGATACAGGCGAGGCCCACCTCTATAATAGGTGGAGACAAGTTGGATAATGTAGAGACGAGCTCACCCCATATGCTGTATCACTGCAGTGGGCTGGGTACATCTATGTTCTGGGCAATGTTTACTATAGTTTTCTTTCTCTGTGTGCGGCAATACAGCTTCTTCGTGCACTGCAACTAAGGCTGGGTGCACTGAAGATAAGCAAAAACTTAATATTCAAGCATGTGCAAGCTTCCAAAATCGGTGGCCTAGTTAGGGTGCCCTGGGCCCTAATGCAAACCAGTAAAAAAACAGAACAACACCAATCACTCACACACTCCTCTGGATTGGTATTAAAAGACACCCATTACTGGGGCGCAAAGGGCTCCTTGCACCCTCTGGGCATAGGTGCCACTGTATCTTATGGCCTAATAATTCTACCTATAATTCCTCTCTATTTGCTATCTCCATACCACTATTATCTCCTCCTTGCACCTTTTCTTTTCCCTATCCACTTCCACTTGATCTTCTAGCTTGTCCTTATAGTCGTCCTCTATTTTTAGCTTTTTGTTCTCTCCTTGCTCTTCCGTACAATCACACTTTTCAATTTCTGCTCTCCTCCACTTTGTCCTACTCTTCTCTCTCCCACAACGTTTTTCTAATCTCTCAATTATACCTCATTCCAGCCTCACTCTGTAAAATCTATATCTTGACTATGCTTTTCTCCCATTGTGTTCCTCTCCTTGGCTCCGACTTCCTTGTATGCCACCTCTTGGTCTACCTATCCCCTTTAGTTTGTTTAATTATTACCTTCTTTCTTTCCCTACCATTTTCCTATCCTTTCTGTTTCACTCCCCTTTCTTTCTTTTCCTCTCCCTTTCTTGCTTTCTGTCTCACTTCCATATCGAATCCTCTCCATACATGCTTCCTTTTCTCTCTACACTCATATCCACCCTTCTCCTCACACTCCCAAATCGTCTTTCCTCTCCATCTCTCAATTATTTCTGTCCTTCCTACTTTCCAATCCCAGTTCTCTTCCAATCGGAAACCTGTCTACAAAGATTTGCCATGCTCAATGCCAGACGCAAATAATTTTTCTTTCATGCTTTAGAGGCCCCTTCTCTGTGGCATCGTCGCTGCTCTCTGATTTTGCACAGGGAAGCAGCATTTGCTCTACATTTGTCATTTGGTAACCTTATATTAGCTTGCAGTAAGAACACACATCATCCTCATAAATTGACTAGTACCCGTTTAGAGATTCTGATTCAGAACTATTAACTCTGCAACTTGTTCGCATCACAAAAGTGACACAAACCCAGCACCTAGTTTTGTGGTTGGATTTACTGCCCAACGCACATCATAATTTGTGTAGGTAAGTTGCCCAGAGTAACAAAAAGTAGCACTATGCAAAACCATACCTAATAACATTTATAGATGGGGAATTGAGCCAAAAAATGATATCCCATCAAGGCAGGCGTAACAGTGGAGTAACTTTTAAAAGTCTCCATAATTTGAAACTTTGCGAGTAGGATGCACTTTACAGGACAGATACAGTGAGAGATGTCTTAATGGATATTTTTTGTAATGGAAGGACCCTATTCCAGTACAAAACATATGATTGACAGAATGCTCACATCCTTTCACTAAGGTCAGGCACTGGAATTATAAGATTTGCATCCATGGCCTTTTCTGCATGAGAATGGATTTGCCACATGTACCACATAATCCATCATCTTCAGTATAATGTGCAGATTTTAGTCCAAAACCATTACATCTAGCTTGAATGGATAAAAAGTTACTAAAACTGGGTCTACCTGTATTGAAGTGAAGTGGAAGACATTACGCTTCATAACTTGCCTTTTATTGCCACATAATTTGACCCTGCCACATAATTTGGTCCTTTCCTGATGCATAATTCCAGTGGCCCAGACTATGGCAAAAGGCAAAGGTGGTGAGAGAACACATTAATAGGAACAGATGAGCCAAGGTTCTGCTCTGGCTCTTAAGAACTCAAACACAAGCAAAGCCTTGAAAATATGTGGCATGTCAATCATGCAGCATAGATTATGTTAGACTATTGTAAACTATCAAAAGCACCTTATTTTAGTACAACAGATTATGTGCAAAGTATTTATTAAACATGAACTGAGAATCATTCCTGCTCCCCCACCATCTCCCCCCAAAAGAAAATGCTATTAGTAAACTAAAAGACAAGTCAGAGGTCATGTGTACCCATATGTGGCATATGTGGCCTAAGTTAAAATTATAGATGGAGCAACTTTTTTTGTACAGTGCAAAGCCCGAATTCATGTATTTGAAGGTGCATTCTTTGTGATGATGAATAAAAAAGAGGATCGGTTTAAAAGTGTTTGCCTATTCTATTTGCCTATTCTTTAAGATTAAAGTTTAATGATTTTTTTACAGTTTTTTTTAGCAACCACGGCTGTAAAGTATTGGAGCTCTTTGTTTGAGCATCAAGACTGGAAGCTGTTTCCAGCACTGGTTTTAGCGCTGGCACTGCCCAGAGTGACACTGTTTGTGGGGCCCACCAATGACCACATCTGCCATAGATTCCCTCACTACCAACCTTTAGCAGTGCTCCTCAAGTCTCCATAACCACCCTCTCTCTGATGCATTTACTAGTTGTATAGCGCCACTCAAATCAGTGAAGGGTGTCAGAGCACTTTACATCACACACACATTGCACTGAGACAATTAATCATACATGTGTAAACCAGTGTATAGGAAATGTTACATAAGACAGAGGATTAGAAGGTGTACCACTTACAAGACATCCATACTGGAAGGCAGCATAATTTTAGAGTGCTTGGTGTGGAGAAGTGCAAACTGAGGATTTAAAAAGTAATACCATGGTTGGGGGTTCTCTTTAACAATTGTTTTCTACCCAAACAAATCTTTTTTGTAACATTTGTGAGATGAAAGACGGGGGGGGGGGGGGGAATCATAACGCTATATTATGTACCTTGCAGTTTGCATGCAGCTCTTTGATAACAGTTAATAGCTTGCTGTTCTATTTCAGGATTTTAACTTATAAACTGCGAGTAACTAAAGAATGTTTCTAACAAAAGTAGTAACCCACTGAGATATCTTCATGAATACAGTTCTGTGATTTGCATGGTACAGGTCCTTTGCATCAGTCATATTAACCCTCTACGCTACCCTACAATGAGGTAAAACGTCTGCTAGACAAAACACTGATCTCACTTCAGGAAGAACATTAATCAGTGGAGATATATTAACATTTTTATGTTTGTCAGGAACTAGGCAGCAGGTGCTTTTTATTAAACTTTATTATACTTGCCCTAGAGCCAGCCCTGCAATGTTCCCCCAGTTCCAGTGTCAGCAGCACTGGTGTAATGACACATCCACACCCTCTCATTGCAGAGTGAAACACATTCACATATGTTTTGTTTCACATTGCCTGCTAGGGGCCTCTTCGAACACTGGAAGAAGCCCTTTTATCGTTTAATTGATTTACTGGGCCTTCTGTTGCGCCACCTGCTTTGAAAAGGGACATTTTAACTCTACACTTTTGTTATGTATTCTGCTCCTCGAAGGGAGAGCGCACTCCCACAGATTGTCTGGGTGCTGTACGAAGCAAGGCTGCGTACGCGCGCACGCATGCAGGGGCTGATTCACAGAACTAACTTAAGACAAAATCCTAAACTTACTACTTTTGGTATTCACAGAAGTTAGGATTTTGTCTTAAGACAGACTTAAGACAGAATCCTAACTTAAGTCTGTCTTAAGTCAAAATCCTAACTTCTGTGAATACCAAAAGTAGTAAGTTTAGGATTTTGGCTAAAGTTAGTTGTGTGAATCGGGCCCGCAGCCTTGAGGGAACATAGGTTCTGGGTACATGATACACCTCACCTTATATGTGGTAACATGTATTTTGAAAGTGTATGTTCAGTTAATTTATTTTCTAATTGTCATAAAAAAATTGTAATTAAAATACAATTATTGTATATGTGCAGAAAAGGAAACCTTCCTGTACATAAAGAATCATTATTGGTGTTTTGCTCTTTATGTGTGCTACAGAGTGCAGCACACATAGTAAAAGAAAAATCAAGGAGAAATAAATGTATTTCTCCTCGTTGCGCCTTTCTAACACCTGCTATTTCATGGGAGTTCGTTTTTGGAGCTTCCTCAGATTTACACCTCCTTGTAAATCTGGGGCAGCGTCAAAAAGCAATGGGTGTTGCGTTGGAATGCCCACAGCAACACCCATTTCACGCACCTTTCAAGCAGATACCTGCGTGAAACAGTACCATATTTAAAAAGCAGCGTTAAGCCACAAAAAGTGGCTTAAAACCACTTTAAACTTTTTGGTGCAGGGCATAGCGCCATAAAGTGATGTTCTGGTGGTATTATCTCCTTCTTAATATACCCCCTATTATTCCCATTTCATTGTCAGAGTAGTGAAAATTGTGTAGTGTTTGGTCAAGGGGGTGCAAAGAAATGAAGGGGGTCTCAAAACAGACACAACAACCAATGCATTTTGCATAGACTTTTGTATTTTGCATAGAGCGATAAACATCAGTTGGATTTGTATAACATTTCGTAGGATGATATATTTTGGTGCACAGATGATTCTGTGGGGTACGACAGGGTAAGTATTTTTTACGTTGTAAGCTCTTCAAACTTAGCTATATCTGTGGCAGCAATTTACCGGGGTACTGCCGTGGTATATAGCGATGACAAGTCATTAACCGATAGGCTAATAACTGCCATTACAAAAGTTAAAGGCAGCCATGTTGTTTTCAACTTGAGTTTTCCTGTGTTCAGCTTTATGCCTTGTAATGTAAGTAAGTATTAGGTTTGGTATTTACCCATACCTATTGCCACTTTATTAAAGTTGTAATAGGTAAGGAAAATATATATATATATATCTTTTTTTTAATTACAGGTTACCACGGTACTCACGCAAAACAAAAACAAAAAAATGTGGATACATTGAAAATGCACTATAAGACTCTATATTTAACACATATAATATGCAAAGGTGTATTTTCAGATTTAAACATATTTAAATATGCTGAAAAAAGGATACAAAATAGCGCCTCAAATAAAAAATGTTACTGTGATACTTAAAAATAAGCACTTCTAAATTTTGTTGCCCGGGCATAGCCAAGGATTGCCCCCGACATAGGCGGGCGATTCCCGGGGCCCTGCGGGACTTTAGCCTTTTGGTGGCTCTCCTTTCTGGACCCTGCCCCACAGTTTGTTTGCCCTGGGGATGCATCCCGCGGTGCCCTTACAGTAAGGCCTGGTCCCTGAATATGGTGAAGAGGTACGGGGACGACTGGATTAAGATGGCGGCTGGTGCCCCTCTCTGCGGTTCACGTCCAGGTTGGGGGGCTGTGGCAAGGATGGGGCCGGGATGCCCGCAACGCACGATGGAGTTCACACCCTGGGACGTGTTGGCTGCCCTAACAGTTTTGCACGAGACCATTGATTGCCATGTCCGAGACCTGGGTGCAAGGATGGACGCCATTACTGTTTCGCCATCTATGGCGGCCACGGTCCTATTCCAGGGGTCGGCCGATGGACTTGCTGCTGTGTCCATGGAGGAGGTTTCGGATCCTCGGGGGCACCTTGGGTCACTTGAAGACCGGGCTCCCGTGCCCACGCGGACTGTCTTGGTTTCTCGTATGGAGGTATCCTTGGGACACATGTCCGGCTGGCGGCTGGGGGTGGAGCGCTGTTTTCCTCCTTGGACTGGCCTGGTTGTGTCGCGGTGGTGGCCAGACTATTTGACTCTCCTCTCCTGGATGATGTTATTTTTTGCCAGCTTTGGGAGGTTCATGGGACCGGCGTTGTTGTTGCCTGATCTTTGCTATCTATATTTGGACAGATTTGGATTACTATGCTCTTTTATGGCTTCGCCCCGTCCGGGCTCATCCATACTGTTTGGACCCTCAGGACTGTGCTTTACATTGATTAACGAGAGGACTTCGGGCGGTACTACTGCCAGACAGGGTCAGGGATGCCGTGCCCACGCGGACTGTCTTGGTTGCTCGTATGGAGGTATCCTTGGGACACATGTCCGGCTGGCGGCTGGGGGTGGAGCGCTGTTTTCCTCCTTGGACTGGCCTGGTTGTGTCGCGGTGGTGGCCAGACTATTTGACTCTCCTCTCCTGGATGATGTTATTTTTTGCCAGCTTTGGGAGGTTCATGGGACCGGCGTTGTTGTTGCCTGATCTTTGCTATCTATATTTGGACAGATTTGGATTACTATGCTCTTTTATGGCTTCGCCCCGTCCGGGCTCATCCATACTGTTTGGACCCTCAGGACTGTGCTTTACATTGATTAACGAGAGGACTTCGGGCGGTACTACTGCCAGACAGGGTCAGGGATGAGGTGGCTTATTTATTTATTTATTTATTTATTTATTTATTTATTTGGGCATTTGTAAAGCGCCTGGTTATGCCACTGGCGTGTCCCCGCACTGTGATAAGTGAAGTGGCTGTCCCTCCCCCCTCCTACAGAAGGCTACCTGCTAAAAAGATGGGTTTTAAGCTTCTTCCTGAACAGGACTTCAGATGGTTCTAGTCGCAGTTCTAAGGGAAGGGCATTCCAGCATCTGGGAGCGAGGTGTCTAAAAGATCTTCCTCCCATACGTGCCTTTCTTACTCTGGGAACTTTTAGCAGCCCAGTCTGCGAGGACCGTAGCTTGCGTGTAGGCTCATAGTATGTCACCAGGCTCTGGAGCGGAACAGGGGCTTTACCGTTCAGGATGCGGTGACATGTGGAGAGGGCTTTGAACTCTACCCTCTTTTCCACGGGGAGCCAGTGGAGGGCGAGTAGGGCTGGTTTGGAGGGTGACCTCCTAGGGAGCCTGAGTACAAGCCGCGCCGCAGCATTTTGGAGCACTTGCAGGCGGCCCATGACCTTGCTCGTGGCCCCCAGATATAGCAGGTTCCCGTAGTCAAGGCGTGAGGTGACCAGGGCGTGCACCAGCGTCCTTCGAGCAGAAATGGGAAGAAGATCTAAAACTTTCCTTAAGGCTCTCAGAACACCGAAACACACCCCGGCCACTCGGCTGATCTGGGGACCGAAGGCAAGGTCCTTGTCCAGCCACACGCCGAGGTTCCTGGCCTCACGGCAGGGAATAGGGACCTCACCCAGGCAGGGTGGCCACCACGCCGACGACCAAGCAGATGGCCCCTTCCCCACCACGAGCACCTCAGTCTTGCTACCGTTCAGCTTTAAACAGTTTGCGGACATCCAGGTTGCCAGATCTTGCATGCAATTCCTGAAGATGTCCGCTGCAAGGCCGGGCGCACGCGATAGGGAGATGACCAGCTGCGTGTCATCGGCGTATGACACCAGGCGAAGACCGTGTCCCTCCACGATGGCTGCAAGGGGGGAGACATAGATATTAAATAGGGTTGGGCTCAGGGACGAGCCCTGAGGCACGCCCTGGCCCAACTTAATCTCCTTCGAATAACATTCACCCAGTCGGACCTGAAAACACCTGTCAGACAGGAAGGATCCGATCCAGCCAAGCGCTTCGCCTGTGACCCCACCTACATTCAGACACTGTAGCAAGGTGGAATGTGCTACAGTGTCGAATGCCGCGCTTAGATCGAGTAAGATCAAGGCCATAGTTTGGCCCTCATCTACGCCCTGTCGTAGCGCTTCAACTGCCACGAGAAGCGCCGATTCCGTCGAGTGACGGGGGCGGAAGCCAAATTGTGAGTCATGGAGTAGCGAAGCCTCCTCCACGAACTGCATAAGTTGAAGGGTGGCTATTTTTTCCGCCACTTTAGCCATATAGGGCAAGAGGAAAATTGGGCGAAGATTGTCGAGTTTCTCAAAACTGACATTGGCTTTCTTCTGCAGAGGGAGTACAACTGCTTGCTTCCAAGCAATGGGGACACTCTGGGACTTGAAGGAGGCATCTAGCAGGTGGCGAACATAGGGTTCAAGTACTTGCAGGCTGCCCTTCAACCGACTGGGAGTGGTCGGATCTCTTGGGGAGCCGGATTTTATCGATCTGCAGATGCGGAGAAGTGCCTCCGAGGGAGGGGTGACGAAGGTGACTAATCGTTGTTCCCCTTTGATTTTAATGGCCTCCGGGTGTAAAGGGCTATTGTCTCCCCTCTGAGGGAAGGAATTGTAGATGTTAGTGACCTTATTTGCAAAGAACTCTGCAATACGGTCACAACCCTCGGTTGTGCAAAGTTTCTTGGGCACCACCGCGGACTTCCCTACCGCAATAGATTTATAGATTGAGAAGAGTTCCTTAGTGGACTGTTCAGCTTCTTCAATCTTATTGCAGTAGTACAGTGATTTGCCCTTTCTTATCAGTTTGTGATAGTTGCGCCTGCATTCTATATACTCTGCTTTGGCGTGGGCCGAGTAGGCAGTTCTCCATTGCCTTTCAGCACGTTTACATGCTGCTTTGGCTGCCCGCATGTCCTCGTTGTACCAAGGAGCCGATCTCTGAGCTCGGCCCCCCATTTTTGCCGCACCGAGTGGAGCCACCAGGTCCAGAGCCTCCGTGATTCGTTGGGCTAGATTGAGATTAATTTCTTCAACCCCCTCACCCCCAGGGTGACCCTTCACAGTTAACGCCAGGTTGAATTTAGCTTGGGAGAACGCCGCCCATCTCCGCCTAGGGTGTTTATCGGCAGGAGGTTCGGTCGGGCGCGCTCCCTGCATCTCAATAGTAAATGGGACAAGATGGTGGTCGGACCATGGAATGGGGACCGGGATCTGAGCTTCCACTTGGTTCCAGTTTGCGAAAACCGGGTCAAGAAGGTGGCCCATCTTGTAGGTGGAGTGCTGTACCTTCTGCTCAAACTGCAAACCTGCCATTGTTTGACGGAGATCACTTGCCGCCTTGTCCGTAGGGGTGTCTAGGTGTAGATTTAGGTCACCCAAGACTAAATATTTATCAGTACTTAATCCGGCCTCTGTGACTCCTTCTACTAGCTTCTCAATAAAAGTTGAAGTAGAGCCAGGCGGGCGATAAATCAGAAGGCCTTTCAGAGTGAAGTTGCCGCTTATCGAGATAGTGAAAGCACCGGCTTCACTGTCCTCAATAGTGGTCCGTTCTAACTGACATTGATAAGCTTGATTAGCAACTATAGCTATGCCACCCCCTCTCCCGGATATTCTATCTAATCTTTGTAGGCAATAGCCCTCTGGGATGGCTTCAATGATCTCCGGCATGGAGTCTTGGTCTAACCAAGTTTCCGTAAGAAAGAGCAAGTCCCATTTCTTTCCGCTAAGGAGGTCATGAATGTCAAGACAGTGTCTACGTAGGGAGCATACATTCAGCAGGCCACAGACCAGGGTGTGTTGGTCTCTGAATGTAGCTTCCCCTGTGTGGAAAGTGAAGTTACAGTGGCTGCAACCAGCGTTGTTTTCTACATCCATGCTGTGTGAGCAAGATCCAGAATGCTCACTGCGGAGGAGAAGAAGATCCTCTCGACTCCAACAGACATGGGCTGCAGGAGGGGCAGGGGGTATGGCCCTGGGCCACAGTCGGCCGCGGACGGGCACAGACGGGCTTAACTCAGGCGCAACTCCGGCGCGCCTTCGTCGCGCCCGCTGCGCTCGTCCGCTGCGCTGCCTGCAACACATCCGCCTTATATCCCCCCCAGCGTCCCAACAACTAGAGCGCTGCAGGTATCTGGCGGAAGTGTCTGGCTCGGACCCTCCACGCCCTCTGCTCGAACGGTGCTAGTCACCGGCGTCAGAACGAGGCGGGAGGGAGGGGCGAGTCCAACACTCCATTGCTAGGTAGCAGCAACTGCTTGTCAGCTTTGAGGAGCTCAGCCGAGCGAAATGCAGAAGCACAAACAACACACAGTGTAAAGTAGCTTGCACGCGCTGGCTCACCACAGTGCCAGGTGAGGAAAATAAAGTTTTAAAATTTTAAAATAGCTCACGCGCTAAGTCAGCATACGAGTCTTATTCACTGATACGCTGAAAGCGCTTCAATAAAAAGCGGTAGGGACACTGCCACTGTCCACTTACCACGCGGGAATCCTGGAACTGGTGCCTTATATCCCCCCCAGCGTCCCAACAACTAGAGCGCTGCAGGTATCTGGCGGAAGTGTCTGGCTCGGACCCTCCACGCCCTCTGCTCGAACGGTGCTAGTCACCGGCGTCAGAACGAGGCGGGAGGGAGGGGCGAGTCCAGCACTCCGTTGCTAGGTAGCAGCAACTGCTTGTCAGCTTTGAGGAGCTCAGCCGAGCGAAATGCAGAAGCACAAACAACACACAGTGCAAAGTAGCTTGCACGCGCTGGCTCACCACAGTGCCAGGTGAGGAAAATAAAGTTTTAAAATTTTAAAATAGCTCACGCGCTAAGTCAGCATACGAGTCTTATTCACTGATACGCTGAAAGCGCTTCAATAAAAAGCGGTAGGGACACTGCCACTGTCCACTTACCACGCGGGAATCCAGGAACTGGTGCCTTATATCCCCCCCAGCGTCCCAACAACTAGAGCGCTGCAGGTATCTGGCGGAAGTGTCTGACTCGGACCCTCCACGCCCTCTGCTCGAACGGTGCTAGTCACCGGCGTCAGAACGAGGCGGGAGGGAGGGGCGAGTCCAGCACTCCGTTGCTAGGTAGCAGCAACTGCTTGTCAGCTTTGAGGAGCTCAGCCGAGCGAAATGCAGAAGCACAAACAACACACAGTGCAAAGTAGCTTGCACGCGCTGGCTCACCACAGTGCCAGGTGAGGAAAATAAAGTTTTAAAATTTTAAAATAGCTCACGCGCTAAGTCAGCATACAAGTCTTATTCACTGATACGCTGAAAGCGCTTCAATAAAAAGCGGTAGGGACACTGCCACTGTCCACTTACCACGCGGGAATCCAGGAACTGGTGCCTTATATCCCCCCCAGCGTCCCAACAACTAGAGCGCTGCAGGTATCTGGCGGAAGTGTCTGGCTCGAACCCTCCACGCCCTTTGCTCGAACGGTGCTAGTCACCGGCGTCAGAACGAGGCGGGAGGGAGGGGCGAGTCCAGCACTCCGTTGCTAGGTAGCAGCAACTGCTTGTCAGCTTTGAGGAGCTCAGCCGAGTGAAATGCAGAAGCACAAACAACACACAGTGCAAAGTAGCTTGCACACGCTGGCTCACCACAGTGCCAGGTGAGGAAAATAAAGTTTTAAAATTTTAAAATAGCTCACGCGCTAAGTCAGCATACGAGTCTTATTCACTGATACGCTGAAAGCGCCTCAATAAAAAGCGGTAGGGACACTGCCACTGTCCACTTACCACGCGGGAATCCAGGAACTGGTGCCTTATATCCCCCCCCCAGCGTCCCAACAACTAGAGCGCTGCAGGTATCTGGCGGAAGTATCTGGCTCGGACCCTCCACGCCCTCTGCTCGAATGGTGCTAGTCACCGGCATCAGAACGAGGCGGGAAGGAGGGGCGAGTCCAGCACTCCGTTGCTAGGTAGCAGCAACTGCTTGTCAGCTTTGAGGAGCTCAGCCGAGCGAAATGCAGAAGCACAAACAACACACAGTGCAAAGTAGCTTGCACGCGCTGGCTCACCACAGTTCCAGGTGAGGAAAATAAAGTTTTAAAATTTTATAATAGCTCACGCGCTAAGTCAGCATACGAGTCTTATTCACTGATACGCTGAAAGCGCTTCAATAAAAAGCGGTAGGGGCACTGCCACTGTCCACTTACCACGCGGGAATCCAGGAACTGGTGCCTTATATCCCCCCCAGCGTCCCAACAACTAGAGCGCTGCAGGTATCTGGCGGAAGTGTCTGGCTCGGACCCTCCACGCCCTCTGCTCGAACGGTGCTAGTCACCGGCGTCAGAACGAGGCGGGAGGGAGGGGCGAGTCCAGCACTCCGTTGCTAGGTAGCAGCAACTGCTTGTCAGCTTTGAGGAGCTCAGCCGAGCGAAATGCAGAAGCACAAACAACACACAGTGCAAAGTAGCTTGCACGCGCTGGCTCACCACAGTGCCAGGTGAGGAAAATAAAGTTTTAAAATTTTAAAATAGCTCACGCGCTAAGTCAGCATACGAGTCTTATTCACTGATACGCTGAAAGCGCTTCAATAAAAAGCGGTAGGGACACTGCCACTGTCCACTTCCACTTACCACTACAATCTATCTGCTTTATTGCTGACAGACGGTGCAGTGGGTATCTTCGATCGATATTTCATTGTTTTTGTGCTCGGGATTTGCTATTCTTCCTTATGGTATTGTTTCCTTTTTGGGATTTCCGAAGTGTAGGGGTGAAGGGCGGGGCCGGGCGGCGCGATGAGGGCCCTCCTCGGCTTACTTTCTATTCTTTTCTTCCTTTTCCCTATCTTTCTATATTTCGGGTTCTATTAGGGCGACAGGCATGCGGCTGGGGGGTAGGCCATGACCTTCTGCGGGTGTGCAGGGTGGGGGGTTGCGGGATGGGTGTTAGATTAGTATTTGTTTCTATGGCCCTTTAGTCTTTCTTCCTTTTTAGTGGCGCCGTCGCCCAGGTTCCTTGCGGTGTGTTTGGAGTTGAGGGGCGGGGTTTAGACTTGTTATACGATGGAGTTGAGCTTCCACTTCTCCTGTTATGTGTATCTTATCCCCTGATGCCCCCCCCGCACCCGCGTAGCTAGGGGGGGGCGAGGGGGGCGGTCCGCCCCAGGCGGCACTATTTTGAGGGCGGCGGCCGCCGCGCAGTACTGGTCCGTTGAGGCAGCCTTTATAATTTATTTGGGTACACTGACTGATACTACTATCAGTCAGTGTACCCAAATAAATTATAAACGCTGCCTCAACGGGCCAGTACCGCGCGGCCGCCGTTTGAAGTGTAAGCGCTGCGCAGCCAGTGGATTGGCATTCACGTGACATGGAGAGGTCACGTGAATGCACCTAACAGTGTATCCTTTTACTGTCTCTGGGCGCGAAGGCAGGGCAAGCGGTAGTTACGTTGGATTACGTTGCTAATGCCCGCCATGCTGCAATAATTCTTTTGGTGCCTCCTCGATCATGCGTGCAAATACCGGCTTTAACTGGAGGGGCCGCACAGTCATGGCAGAGGCAGAGATCGATGCATGCAGGGTCTGTCGGGCGATTATTATTACAAAAGGTCCACCGTCCGGCTCAGCTGAGGTGAGTGAAGTACCTTGCTGCTCCACCGGCGTAGCTAGGGGGGGGCGAGGGGGCCTCACCAAGCGCCTGAGGGGAGCTTACCGAGCCTTCATTTGTTGTGAAATGATCTATACTAGTGCAAATCTAGGCACAAAACACCTGGTCCCAAAAGGCACCGGGGGCAAACGCCAATGGAAAATCGATCTCTAAAAGCACAAGGGCATGATCTGACAATGTGCAGGGGAGTTGCCCTGCTTGACTGTCTAAGTGAGACGTCGCAAGTGGTCAGCTAGTAGTCTATATGCGATCAGGCTCCGTGCATCAATGTGACACATGTCCCCTCAGTGCGATCCCGGTTTAGGTGCATCCAGACATCAACTTAGTTAAAATCTTGCATTAGGATGTGAAGCTGTGCTGCCGCACTGGGGTGGGTGTGGCGAGAGGCGCCCGATCTATCTATCTTAGAATGAAGCAAGACGTTGAAATCCCCACCCCAGGACCAAGGTTTGCTATCTGTAAAGAACTCGGACAGTAAATATTAGGCCCATATATGCAGCTAAGAAACCGGCCCACACACTGACCTATCAGTAGCTCACCAGGCACTGTCTGAAAGTCTTTTGGGCTTGGCACTGTCTGATTGCCTTACTGGCTAGTCCGATTCTGACCAGGGTATCCTGTGTATAGAATCTACCTTTAGGCAGTCTGAAATGACTTCCATGTTCAGACAGGCCATGGGATTGGACCCCATGAGACTTATAACAATACTCAGGCCAACTTTATCTTGTCTTCTAGATTCCCAATACACAGTTATTCATGGCAGATGAAATGAGGTGTACTATTTGGCAAACTCAACAGGCATCTGGAAAACCACTTTTCTTTGGTTTGCAATCGAGAAACATCTGTGTAACTTTAGATGCCTGCACCACACGCAAAAGGCCTTTTTGGCAATGCAGTGGAAAAACTGAGGGGGGGGAAGGGGTAAAAATAGTGTTTTCCCATTTTATCTCTCATAGGAAATTGTGCTTGCGCCGCGCTCGGACCACCGCAGGCGTGCCTCTGCCTCTGAAGCTCATCGTGACCCGGGCCTACCTGCGTTAGTGGCTGCTGACTCGCCGTCCTGACCCGGCTGCTTGCTACTTTTGGCCTGTGCATAGTGGTATAATTGTGGTCCCGTGGCCTAGGGGTTAACAGACTCGGGACCGGGCTTCTGCCTGTAGCTGTAACAATGTGTACCAGCCCGGGGGAAGACGCCTGTTGGCGCTGGACCATCTCCGCTCGTCCCCTGCTTCAAGAAATAATTAAGTATAAAATGAAACATAATTTATAACCTCTGACATCGCAATCGTGCTCTTAATACAAGTGATGTCCCTTTGGTTTTATTAGATTTATAGCAGACGAGTATCAAGAAAGGTAATGCTTTTATTTTATGTTTGTCAGAGCGGAAGAAATAAAAGCGTTACACTACACCTGCTCAAAATTTTGGTAGTGGAGTCTACATTCAGTGCCCCAGCGAACCATGATGGATGCTTTCAAGTGAGGACATCAAAACTTTAAAACAGTCCTCCTCCGCCTCCTTCTCTCCCGCCCCCACTATAGCAGTCATTATGTTATTTTCTATGCTTGAGTTAAGAAAGTGGCAGGCACACTGCGCCGGCTTCTCAACAGATAATCTGACCCTACTATAATAACGGACTTTGTCGAAATCTACAGAAACATTATTTTGTTTGCAGTGGTGTGGTCAGGTACACACATAGTAGTGCAGATCCCAGTGAGTCCTCGTTTTGTTTAACAATCAGCTTAGAAGGGCACTCAATGCTTCAGTTTCTGGTGCTTTTCAGCACTTGTAACCTCTTCTTACAGTGCATTGTTGCACAAATGGGTGCAATTCTTGATATTTATGTTTTCCTGGTTTTCATTGCTTGATTTTGCATGTGAGAAAGTGTCACTCCTAGAAAATTGAAATGTCACTCAAAATTGCACTGAAATTATGAAAATGTCACACTTTGCAATCTGAAACCTTGGGCAGCTATGTTGTATGTCATCTTAGGTTGGACAAGGCAGTTAGGTTTGATGCTCAGTGGGGGAGGAAGTGTACGTTATGCAGCTTGATAGACAAAGCACTGACACATTTTACCTGGCCACAAACAGTGGATTTTGGAACATGTAGTAGATTTAGATTTGGGCAAATATCACGAAGGACGGATTTAGAAGAGTGGGGTCACTTCGATTGTTACAAGGTTACCAGGGTAAGATGAAGGGGAGGTTACTATTGTGAAAAGACGTCAGAACGTTAAATAAATCACTAATGATTATGAAGTACATGAAAGAAAATTTTACTGTCTAACAAAGCATGGAAGAGGGAGATATAGGGTTAACGCAGGTGGTTACGAAAAGGAGGAGGGTGAACACAGAGCACAGGTTGTAAAAGCACAGGTTTAGGAAAACATGCAGTACGTGGGGGCTTGTATTTCAATCGTGAGGTGTTTATGGAAGATGATTTAGAAGGTAAAGTTCCGGGGTGACTTACCTGTTGGGCAACAATTCGTTTATGAATGGGTGTCACGTAAATGTATTGGGATGCAAGGGTTTGAAATGTGGGAAGTGGAGAGGTGGTTTTGGGCATCAACTTAGGGGTAGCTGTAGGGTTACTTTTAGCGGCTCATAACAAGCTGTGATGTTATGAGTGGGATGTCACAAACAAGGTAGGTAGAACTGATGTAAGTTTTTTTTTTTTTCTGCTTCTCCTTCAGCGGTGTAGCTAGGTGGGGCGGTCCGCCCCAGGCTGCACTATTTCGGGGATGGGGGCTGTCTCGCCCTGGACCGTGTCATGTATGTGCATGTAATTTGCATGATTGAGGTAACTATTAGCAGCGATACTACGTGTCTCTCGGACCTCTTTCAGGTGCTCGCCGTCCTTTTTCCCCAGCACCACCCCAGGGGGGGCGGCAAGCTGAAGGATAGCCCCGGGCGCCACAAGCTCTAGCTACACCTCTGCCCCCCCGTAATGCTACTGTTCCTGATATCCTGATTCGCACACTATCGCGGGACTGGCTGCGACTGTGCGGCACTTCTCCTTAGTTCTTTATTTGAAAATGAACCTTTTAAATCCTGATTCAAGCTGTTGTGTCCGCTCACAAACTATGTACTGTTATTTTATTATCCTGGGCTCCGAACTGTCACAACTATGCGTATTGCTTGCAATGTTTTGGTTTTGTCTAGCGGCCGGCCGTGATGGTTGTAGGCCCATACCTGTAATCACATGTGCTACGAATAAAGGTTCACCAAAAAAAAAATAAGCACTTCTCCATAGAGTACTACAAAAATATAGAGAAATGTAGAAACAAAACTTGTAACCTTACAAAATTATTTTGTGATACCATAGTAGTAGCGCACTACTCCCTATTTATAAAAATATATATATATAAGGAATCTTATAAATATTTTGCACTACCTATTACACTTCGGTAGGACTAGAATACTAAGCCAAATACTTACTTATATTGGAAGACATAATGCAGAACACAACCAAAGTGTAACTAAAACTAACATGCCTGCCTTTAACTTTTGTAAAGGCCTTTATTAGCCAATCAGCTAATGATTTGTCATCACTATGTACCATGGTAGTGAGACGGAATACACCCATATTTCGGAACAATACTACACAAACAGATCTCACAAAGGATAAATAAATGAAATCTTATAAAATATTTACACTTCTTTCCGAACTACCCAATAAAAGCATCTGTGCACCATGATATCTAATCCTGCCAAGTTGTAACAAAATCCGAATGAGGAATTTTGCAATACACAAAGTAAATCATTTATGTAAAATATAATGCATTTAAGCATGTTTTTGGACCCTCACAAAATGTAAATATATCAAAATATGTTTTGGACAGAAAACATTGACAACTTTTGACACACTTTAACGCTACATTTTCCTTAATTTACATACTACACTCTACTTCACACCTCTCCACTCTCTGCTTAGTACACTACAGTACTTATACTTATACATTCTACGCTAATCTATTGTATGTTACTCCACTCTACTCCACCCAATTGCACTGTACGCAATTCCAATGTACACAATTATATTCTACGCTATTATACTGCTCCCCACTGTATTCTATTACATTTTTTGTGTATGCTCGTTTACGGGATGCCCCTAAACTGTACTGCTCACTTTTCCACTGTACCCAATTCCAATTTAAGCTATTCCACAATATACTATTCTGGTATAGCCCACTTAATGGTACACTAGTGGAGTGTACACTTACCCAATGTATGTTAGTACACTCTGCACCACCCCATTGTACTGAAATGCACTATATGCCACTGGACTGTACCACAATACACTGTATGCTATTTCACTTTACAAGACAATATTGTAAGCCAAACCACGAAGCCACACTTCACCGTACGCGACTAGAAGCTTCTATAATGAACCCTATTAAGTTGTACGACACTGTATTCTATGCTTCACCGCTATATGACACTCCACTGTACGTCTCAAAACTAAACATCACTAAACTAAACATTTTTGCAACGAAACTCTACTAAATTCTTCAGTAATCCACTGTATCACAGTACAGTTTATGATACTCCACTATACGCTACTGCACTGTACTGCATAACTTTGTACCCCACTGTACTCTACACTATACCCCTCGGCACTCAGCAATGTACAGAACTTCAATATACGCCACTCCATTTTATGCAATTAAGCTTTACAACACTATGCTGTACCACTCTCCACTTTATGTAAACCCACGTGCGCTAATTCAATTTATCCCACTCCACTGTATACCACTACACTGTACGCTATTTCAGCACACGATATTCTGATACATGTCCCTAAACTGTTCAACACTCCAGCGTATAGCACTCCACTGTACTCCACTACAGTGCACGCAAATACACTCTACAATATTTCCAGGACGTAACTTCATTTTACCACACTCCACTGTATATGCATCCTACCTTCACAACAGAACTAATGTCATCCATACCCCACCTTTCCCGTCCAAACGGTACTCCCAAAATCAGGTGTCCCTCACGGCTCTATCATCTCACTCATGCTTTTCAACATCTACATGAAGCCATTACCGGTACTGATCAATCAATTTCACCTCACGTGCTAAAACTATGCAGATGACACGCAAATACTCCTTCAACTGGAATACCCCAAAGACATTGTAAACCCGTCAATTTTCATTTGTCTCAGAGCCGTGGATCAATGCATCAATGGATGATGTGGAGCCATCTCAAATTGTTTTCTTCCAGAATGGAAATTCTCATGTGTGGTTATTGGACACATTATCAATCATTCAAATCAAATTTATTAAGCGCATGGCTGCACTAGCTAGTGTGTCCCCACGCTGCGACAAGAGCCCGATTCAGGCAGACGATAAGACACAGAATAGTCAAACAGTAGTGTTACCATTATGACCTGCATGCCGCCTGGCCTGATGTACTGGGATCACCGCCTAAAGTATTGAAGGATGTAAGAAACCTCAGAATGACCATGGACTCCAAGCTATTGATGAATGCCCAAGTGGACAAACTAGCAAGATCAAGCTTTGTTTCTATAAAAACTCTGCGACAAATCTTCCCCTATTTGGTACTTCCACACAAGGTCCAAGTTACCATCTCCCTTGCTCTGTGCAAACTCGATTACGCCAATATCCTCTTCCACCAATCACCTTTAACGACCATGAAAAGACTACACCAGATTCAGAACTTGACTGCCAGACTATTCTTACATATAAAATTGCGAGACAACATCTCCCCTGCCTTCAAAGCCCTGCATTGGTTACCGGTTGCCTGAAGATCCACGTTCAAGCTGCTTTGTATCACCACAAAGCGATACATGGAACTGGACCCTTCTTCAACAATGGAACCTCCGCTCTAGAGTGATACATCGACTCAAAATCCCAAGATACAAAAAAAAACCTTGGGTGGCACATCCTTCTCTGTTCAAGCAGCAAAACTATGGAATCCAAGGACAACCACCTTATCTTCAGAAAATTACTCAGGAATTGGCTCTTCCCCACATAAACACCAAACGGAAATATACAGCATATCCCTCTGTATATAAGCATTCATTTGTACAATAGATATGTATCTATATATGTGTATTCCTTTCTATAAAAGTGTAGAATAATTATGTTTTAAAACAAATTAATAGAATACATTTTTAAGTACAACACTTGAAAGCCAGGTTTATTTAATGCATCTTTAATCTACACATACTTAATTCCTTTATGCATCTATAATTATGTCTCCCATGTACTTGGATCTATACATGTATTACTTTTCTGCTAATTCACCGTATCCAATGCACTTCCCTATTTCTCACCCTATAACTCTCTCAATATATCCTCTACCTCAACTCTCTGACTCATCTTAAACCTATTTCTACTACTCTTTCCAATGCACTACCCTATTTCTCACCCTATACCTTTCTCCAGTGCTTGAAATGTAGCAGAGTACCTGCTTGTTTCTGAGAAGTGCAGGTACTCTCCAATTAAAAGTATTACACCGCTCTTGAGAAGTGCTGGTACTCCCCCTCTCAAAATAAAAAGTGCTGGTACTCCGTACCGGGCAGTACCAGACCATTTAAAGCACTGCTTCTCTCAATATATCCTCTACCTCAACTCTCTGACTCATCTCAAACCTCTTTCTACTACTCTTTCCAAATGCACTACCCTATTTCTCCCCCTATACCTCTCTATCAATATCTTCAATCTACATGTACTCACTTCCTTTATGCATCTATATACTTTCCATGCACGTATGGATCTATGTACTTTTTACTTTTCTTTTAATTCAGCATCTTGAATGCACACCCCATTTCTCACCCTGTACCTCTCTCTCAATATATCTTCTACCTCAACTCTCTGACTCATCTCAAACCTCTATCTACTTCTCTTTCCAATGCACTACCCTATTTCTCACCCTATACCTCTGCCAATATATCCTCTACCTCCACTCTCTCATTCATTCCAAACCCCATACCTCTACTATGATCCCCAAAATAACCCTTTCTAGACTCTTCCCTACTCTATCCCTCCTTGCATCATCTCATACCTATTTTACTATACCAATCCCCCAAACAAGCTTTTCTAAACCTTTCCCCCTGACTCTTTCCCTCCACATCCCTTTTACTCATCCTCCTAGTGCTATTTCCTCCAAAACAAAAAACAAAAAACGAAAAGTCTAAATCCTTCTCTCTTCTATCCCTCTGCTATCCTTTTCAAGCCAAATAACAGACTAACATGTCCATTCATATTTCACCACACTAATCCTTTATAGGTTCCAGAGTAGCGTGCTACTAGCCAAAAAAGTGCTTCAACACCCCATCAGGGTTAACAAGAGCTATATAAATGTAAACCTTTTTCCCTCTCTATCCCTCCGCTATCCTTCTGAATCCAAATAACTGACTAACATATCCACCACTCAAATTACTTTCATATCTCACTATATTAATTCAACGCTAATCCTTTAAGGGTTCCGGAGCAGCGTGCTACTCTCCGAAATAGCGCTTCAATGCCTCATCAGGGGTAGTAAGCGCTATATAAATGGAATTACATTGCAATACAATACAATACCATCCCACTGTATGCCACTATACTGTACTCCAGTACACCTTATGCCACTCTAATATACACCAGTCTATTTCATCCAAGTTAACTGTATGCCACTCCACTATATGCAACTCCACTCTATACCATTCCGCTGTATGCCATTCCACTGTATGCTACTCCACTCTCATTCCACTTTCCTCAACTTCACTATGCCACAATATACTGTACTAGAGTACACTTTACAACACTTTGCACGACTATACTGTACCATACTCCACTGAATGACACTACACTCCACTACAGTAAACCCGACCAATACTACAAAATTGTTACTAACATTATAAAAACCATTGAAATTCACACAAATAAACAAAGGTTAAATATAAGTTATACTTAAGAATTCTTTCTTTATTTTTGGTATACAAACCCAAATTAAACTCCAAAAATATTAGAAATTATAAAGTTATAGTCATCTCTTAATTTTAGGATTTCTGCACCACATACGCACCTATTTCTTGTCTTATTTTTGCCAAACACACCTTAAATTACACAACCATAACACATTCGAAACGTATACTTATCTGAGGGAAAGTTTAATTTAAGCACCACTTTCACATTACTATAAGTCATACTTATAACTCACATGTATACGTATGCACCACCCTTAAATTAATATCACTCATGCACCACCGTACATAGTCTTGTCACCTCACTCGCCACACTACGTTAACTATAATTTACCCTTTCTTTATGCACTACATATACCCTTGGATATATCCTAAGTCATAGCTTGTGAAATCATTGCAGTGATTAAAATGCTTTTGACATCAGAAATTATACTGTTTGCCGGAACACAGTGCATGGTACAGTGGATCAGTATATTGTGGTGTAGTGGAGTGGAGTAGAGTGGAATGAGTGTGGAGTAGCATATAGTGAAATGGCATACAGCAGAGTAGTCACATACAGTGAAGTGGCTTACAGTGAACTCAAATACAATAGCGTGGCCTATTTTGGAATGGCATAGAATATAGCAGTGTACAGTGATGTGGTATATAGTGAGATAGCATACAGTGTGTGGTAAAGTGGATTTACGTTCTGTAAGTATTGTAGAGTGCATTCAAGTACACTGTAGTGCAGTACAATGGAGAGCTATACAGTGGTATGTTGTACATAGTCGGTAGGCTGTACTCCAATTATGGTCCACAGGCCACTTGCTGCCCAATAGAAATATCCATGCAACCCCTGGTAAAAACAACAGCTGTCACAGAGTCAGCAGCCATTATTCTGCCTGTTGTTCATTCCTCGGGGGCCGCATTCACATGGAAAAGCAGCATAGGAAATTTGTGACTCACCTGCTGATCTTACTGTGTGACGTCCTTGCCTGGGGTCTGGCAAAGGAAGAGGCTTTTGAAAAGGGCATGCAAGTTGCTAATTTCCATTCCCAGCCCAGCACAGACATCCTGTCTTACTACCAATAGTTTTACCGTGCCACCCATTTTTTTTTTTTTTTTATTTTTTTTATTTTTTAAAATATATTTTTATTGCAGGAATCAGTAAATCAATACAGTATCGACCAGCATTGTGTTATGAACGATATGTACAACAAAAAGCCCACTGATCCCCCTCCATAACGTTTGTACACAGCCAATTAGCCCATATCCCTGGGGTCGGGCGGCAAATAAGCTGGGGTCAGTAGAATGCTGGAGCTGGTCCGGATGACACACTGTCCGTCTTCTGCTTTTCTAAACAAACCCAGAACCCCCACAGTAACCCCCCCCCTTGAACTGCCCATTAACTACGGAACTCTCCCCCCCCCCCCCCCCCTCCCCCACCATCAGCGCCAGGGAGCTCATCAACGTAGGATCCATTGCTTGACCCACGGTGAAGGTAATAGTGCTATCAATGCTGATGTTTATCGGGACTCGGGGCGAGTTGCCTCATCACAATCGGAGTCGCTGGGGGTACAATAATCTCTGAGGGCCTGCACCAGCGTTTCCCACTCTAACGCGGCCTCCTGCGCCTTCTCGTTACCCTGCCTCCAAGCCAGCTGGTATCTCAGCGCGCTCTCACCCGCCGCCCACTTCAAAAGCTCACTGTGCCATCTGCTGCCTGCCGGACCAGCCCGTGCCTTCCAGTTCCTGGTCACCTCTCGCTTAGCAAGTAGGAGCCCCAGGTCAATGAATTTACTGGAGATTTTATTCCGGGGGGTGTGGGGGAACCAGTGCAAGAGCCCCACCGCCACATCGAATGATAGATGCCTCCCCGTCACCTCCTCTAAGGTCGCCTCTACCTCCTGCCAGTAGGACGTCAGCCCTGGACAGGCCCATAGCATGTGTAAAAGGTCCGCCTCCTGAGCCGGGCACCTAGGGCATTCTGCTGAAGCCGTGGCAAAATAACGCCTGATCTTTACCGGGGTCAGGTACGCTCTGTGGAGAACATAATAGTGGACCAGTTGGAAACGGGCGCTGCGTGTACCCTTCCAGGCACGCCTCACCAGCTGGGCCCAGGTCGTCTCCGGTATCTCCCTACCAATGTCCTCCTCCCAGCGGGATTTCAATGTGGTGAGAGGAACCAACCCCTCGGTGATCAACCTGCCGTAGAGGCAAGTGACCGCCTTCACCGTGCCCGCCGACATCATCACGTACTGGCATACCTGAGATAATTGGGGTTCCTCTATCCCGTTCTGCCAGTGCGCCTGGATCGCTCGCACAATGGCCGAATGCAGCAGAAAGTCGCCCCTGGAGATCCCAAAGCGGTCAATGAGATCCTGAAAGGACAAGAGCGCTCCGTCCTCATACAGGTCCCCGACGAGCTGTAAACCTGAGTCCTCCCAGACCGCCAATCGTGACCAATCCCCTCCGTGGGGGAGGGCCGTCAGCATCCCCAACGGTATTTCAGGTGCATATGGATTCCGTGAGTGGCCTCTAGCATGAGCCCGGTTCCAGCACAGTCGGATAGTCCGCTCCTCCATCGATAGGTCCCGTAGGATCAAGCGTTGTCGCAGCGCGATAAAGGAGAGGATGTGCCTGGCCATACCCGTCCCCCTTCCGTCTTCCGGGCCTCTGAATTCCCTGGCTATCTCCTGGGTGTAGGTCTGGAGCTGTGCCGCCAGGTAGTACTTCTCGAAATCCGGCACAGCAAGCCCCCCCTCGTCCTTTGGCCTCATCAGGGTGTTGAGGGCCACCCGCCGCCGGCCCGTTCCCCAGAGGAACCCGATCACCATAGAACGCAGGCGACGAAACGTGGCCGGTGGGACCCAAATCGGCAAGGTTCGGAAGTAGTACAATAGCCGGGGGAGCGCCACCATTTTGAGCAGGGCAATACGTCCCGCCACTGAGAGCGGCAGCGTGGCCCAGAAGTCCATGCAGCCTCGGAGCGCTCGCATGCAACGGGCAATGTTCCCATCTAGGAGGTCGGGTTGGTCATGATACACAAATACCCCGAGGTATTTAAAGCAGTCGGGCTCCCACCTGATCTCCTTACTTAGCGTAGGAGCGGGGGTGCCCCTGCGCATTGGGAAGAGGCAGGTCTTAGACCAGTTCACTTGGAGACCCGAGACTGCTCCGAACTCCGTTAGCGCTACTTCCGCTCCCCGCAAAGCGTCGACCGGATCCTCCAGGAAGAGCAACAGATCGTCCGCATAGAGCGAGACATAATGCGGGCCCGCCGCCGTCCATAAGCCCGTGTAGTGGGCTCCTGAGCGGAGGTGCATCGCCAGCGGCTCTACCGCTAGTGCAAAAAGAAGCGGGGATAAAGAGCATCCCTGCCGCGTGCCCCGTTCCACCGGATATCGCGACGAAATCAAAGGGCCCGATCGAACCCTGGCCGAAGCGGAAGCGTAGAGGACTGCGGTCCATTTGACAAATCCCTCCCCGAGGCCGAATCTCCGTAATACCGTGCATAGGTAGTCCCATTCCAGGCTATCAAAAGCCTTTTCCAGGTCTACCGACAAGACCACCGGGGACGGGGCTTCCGCAAATGGTTCCCCAAGCAAGCGGAACAACCGTCGGATGTTCATAGTTGTATTCCGCCGTGGGATGAAACCGGCTTGGTCCTCATGTACTAGGGAACTCATATGTCCCAGCAGCCTCGAGGCTAAGATGCTGCTCAATATTTTGTAGTCCACCGTCAGCATGGATAGGGGACGGTAAGACCCCGGGTCGGACGAGTCCCGGCCCGGTTTGAGGAGAGGAACCACCAACGCCTCACACATCGAGCCAGGGAGACGACCCAACCTCTTCGCCTCCCTGTAGACCACTAGTAACCGAGGGGCCAAGAGGTCAGCGTAAGCTGCATAGAACTCCACTGGGAGGCCATCTAGGCCCGGGGTCTTGTTTCTCGCCATCCGTTTGATGGCCCCGCGGATCTCCCCTAAGTCGATATCGGATCCCAGGGTTTCAGCCACTTCCTGTCCTACTGTGCGGAGTTCCAGTGGGCTAAGATAGTTGTCAAGCCGATCCGGGTCACGCGCGGAGCGACTACGGTACAAACTATCGTAGTAATGCCGGAAGCAACTAAGAATCTCCGGTTGGGTGCAAACCTCGGTCCCATCTGCCCTACGCATGTTCGTCGTTGTCTGGGACTGGCGCGTGGGGTTGGCCAACCACGCCAGCAACGCACTTGACCTATCTCCCTCCGCAATAGACCGGACCGTATAGGCCTTATAATCAAAACAGCGGAGCCGCTCGACCTCTACCGCTACCTTCTCCCTCGCCTCTACCGTTTGCGTTTGTAATTCCGGGTGCCCGGGACGGCTAACCTCAAGTTCGCGGAGTGCCCGGTCCGCTGTATCTAAATCTGCCAGGATAACACGCCTCATGCCCACCTTCTTAGAGATACAGTAGCCCCTCACCACCACCTTAAAAGCGTCCCATTCGAACGCCCTAGTACTCGCGGAACCGCCGTTGGACGCAAAATAATCCGCGATTTTCTCCCCTAGGTCCGCCTTGAAGACACTGTCCTCGAGGATCTCGGGGCGCATCTTCCAGGTGGGTACTGCCGGCGTCCCGGGGAACCAGCGAACGTCCAGCAGGAGGGGGTTATGGTCCGAGATGGTCCGCGATAGGTACTCCGAACGGACCGCTGCCGATACTAGTTCGGGCGAACCAAGAAAGCCATCTAGCCTGACATGTAGCTCATGGAGGCTCGAAAAGTATGAATAATCTCTAGTCGCGGGGTGATGCGCCCTCCAAATGTCCGTCAAACCCCAGCGGGTCTGCCAATCCTGACGACCCTTGGCCGTACGCCGGACCGGGGAATCGGGGAGCGGGGGGTGCGAGCGGTCCATGTCCACATCTACTACGGAGTTAAAGTCTCCCCCCAGCAGGAGGGGCCCGGCAAAAAAGTGAGCCAGCGAGCCCGATAACCCGGAAAGGAAGGCAGTCTGGTCAACATTAGGAGCATACACACAGCAAACGTTCAGATCCCTCCCTCCTAGGGTGCCTGAGATGGCCACGAAACGCCCCTCTGGGTCCAACACTGTCCTCGTGACCTGAAAGGGGACTCCTGCCCTAATCCATATTAGCGCCCCCCTGGCATAAGCAGAGTACGCCGTGGAGAAGACCTGCCCTCGCCACCTACGCTGAAGCGCCGCCCCTTCCGCCTTGTTCAGATGCGTTTCCTGCAGCAGCGCCATTTGCACTCCCCTACGCACTAAATAAGCATGGACCTTGTGGCGCCTGGACATAGTGTGAAGCCCCCTCACGTTCCAAGTAACACATTTCAAGTTAGCAACATCAGCCATTGTCCCATAGTGTTCTTGCACAGTCTTCCCGTTTGGGTCCCCCCAAAGAAAAAGCATCAATCCACTCAGCGCTGATGGCGGCCATTTTCCCCAACCAAAACCAAACCACCCAAAAACCAACAAGGCCCCCCCCCAACCCCCCCAGAACAGGACCCAAACTGCACCATCTAGATCCCATCCAAACCTCGGCGTGTATTAACCCCAAAACCTCCCCTAGTCCCACGGTCGCCACCGTAGGAAGGCCTTATGGGCCAGGTGCGGGCTGGGCGGAGGCAGTGGGCCCTCGTCGCCCAGGCTACCAGGACTATAGCAAGCCCCCCCCGGTATCAAACCCTCCTGGGGCAAGAGCAGAGGCCCCCCAACCCTCCCTCCTCCGTTGTCAGCAATAAAGAACGGCAACCGCCTCCCCCCTGCCGGGCCCCCACCCAAAACAAGGTAGCTTACCCCGTCACCCTTGTCCGTCCAAGAGGTCCTCCACCGACTTCGGTGTGATCACCGGTGTATGGGTACTGTCTGCCACTGAATCCTCCGAGTCCGATGGTGCCCCCTGGGCACCCGGGTTTTCTTCCTCCTCCTCGAGAGTTTCATCTCTTGCTCCCGATAGTTCCGACAGAACCTCCAACACTCCCCTCCGCTCCGATGATGTCTCCGCAGTCGATGGCCCTCCCGTGCGGCCGCGGCGATTTCTGACTCTCTTGGATCGCCTCCTTTGTTCGGGCTCATCCTCCCGTTGGGTCGAGGCGCCGAAACCATCTTTCCCTGTCCGATACAGTTCGAGCCAGTTACAGACCTCCTCCGGGGTGTCGAAGAACTGGGTTTTGTCGTCGACAATGACGCGGAGCTTCGCGGGGAATAGGAGGGAATATTGGATGCCCTCACTTCTGAGTTCACGCTTAACCGCCAGGAAGGAGAACCGCTTGCGTTGCGTCTCGTAGGTATAGTCAGGGAAGATGTTCACCTGACTGTTCGCGACCTGGAACGGACCATTGTGCCTGGCGGTGTTTAGGATCAAGTCTCTGTCCCGAAAATGTAGCAACCGCGCCACCACCGGCCTTGGAGTGCGTCCCTGCTGTAGGGGTCGTGCTGGAACTCTGTGGGCCCGTTCCAGAGTGTAGAAGGAGGACAGCCCCTCCGGGACCACCGTGTCTCGGAGCCAGGTCTCCAAGTATCGCACCATATCACCATCCTCGATTTTTTCCGGTAGGCCCACCACTCGGATGTTGTTCCTTCTGTTGCGGCCTTCCGCATCCTCCGCCCTCCGTTCGAGGGTCTCTATTCGGGACATGGCATCCTTCATCGTCGCAGCTAAGGTTCTCTGCGCCGGTTCCAAAGTTTTCACCGTGCCCTCCACCTCCTTGACCCGGTCCGAGAGTTTACCATGGTCCGCCCTAAGGAGGCCCAGGCCTGTCGCCACCTGAGCAATGTCCTGTTGGAGGGCCGACCGAGTAGCCTCTATCGCCTCCAGTATTCGGTCGAACTGTTGCTGCAGCGGAGCGCCATCAGGTCTTTTGGGGTCTCCTTGCTCTTCCTTGTCCTGGGCTTCAGAGTCCGAGGTGGTCTGGGTGGATCCCTTGGCTCCTCTGGGTTTCCCCATGCTGCCGGGGGCTCTCCGTAGGTGTCCCGGAGTAAGTGTCTCCGCGTACAGGAGTCGATCGCGACCTTCCCGGGAATTCCGTCTCACATCGGGTCTGGGCGATCTCCTTCTCCAGTGCCTGTAGGGGCTCCGCCGCCTCGGCTCACACCACCGCCACGTCGTCCAAGGGCACCGGTGAGGGGGCGGAGACAACCGTCGCCTGGACGGGCAGGCCCGTTCACCCACTATAGCTCCCGGGTGAGGGCCACCAACTCCCTCGGTTGTTCCGTGGCGCCAGAGTGTCGCGCCTCCCATGTAGTTGAATTGGCCGGGAGGACGTATCTGGCTGCGGAGTCGCGATGCGGGCCACCACCTGTAGCCGAAGGCTCCGACACCCGGTGCCCTCCAGTGCGTGGGCACCCGCCCAGTCGTCTAATCGAGTGTGAACCCGTTGCATAAAGTTTGAGCCCGTCGATGTCCACTGTCCAAAACAACCGAGGATGACGAAGCCGGGTGCCAGCCGATATCCGCGAGTCCTCCTCAGCTCAGTAGCTCCGATCGAGGGGACAAAGGAATCCGGGCGCCATGTTGGGTCGCACTCCGCCACTCCGCAAACTTCGGCATTTCTTCAGAGCAGTCCCCGTCCAAACTCCACTAAGGCCCCCGGCAGGGTGTCGTCGCCTCGCACAACCGATTGCGGGGTTTGGGGTGCCCCTCAGCCACCGATTTTCAGGATAATCTCGGGCTTAGTCCCGGAGCCGAGCTCTCAGGCGACCATCGCCATCGGCGCCCAAGCCACGCCCCCTTTACCGTGCCACCCATGTTCATCATTGCCTGCCATACCTCCCCTCACCACCAGAATTGAGACTGACCTCTCCTCAGCCCGTTGGTCACAGATTACGTTGCCTCACCTGATAAGCATCCACTGTGAGGACCTCTGAAGCCAAGCTGCCTGCAGAAGGGCACTTGAATGAGAAAGGGCAGCTCGCGCACCTCAGTGAGGATCAGCAGCTGGAGTTTACATTTTTTGAAGTAAGTCAGCTTGCCAGGAGATTGGAGGTGCCTGGGCAACAGTGAGGGGGCAGGCTTGTTGAAGCAAGTGTGGAAGCTCCAAGGGTGTAGAGATGGTGGTTTTAAGGAGCCATGTACATGAGATATACATTAAAAATCCTATATTTTTAGTGAGAGATTAAATATATTTTCTTGGCCTGTTTTCAATCTTTAGTTTTTGTAGCCACCCAACATCATTTTATGTTTTTGGTTGGGCTTTTTTCTAGACGAAGTTTAGTTTGTTTAGGAACAGGGCTCATCCCTAACATACAACTGCATTCAGTCTGACCCTATTTTGCAGAAGCATAGTGGTTTTCCTTGGAAGATTTCTCCTGATTTATACGAGCTATGATGGGAATAAAGAAGTTAAATATTGATTTGGCCTGTTTTAAAAATCCACATAAAAGATAAAACGTGGGGTCATTAAACCCAGGAAATATCATCAAGCAAATTAAAAAAATAAGTTTTTTGTTGGCATGAATGAGTGCTGTACTTTGTTTTAATGATTGTTGTATAATTACGTTGTGTTTTACTGCTTCATTTTCAGTAGGTAAATTAATTGACCAAGGAAAGTTATGTTTTTGATTTATTTTTAAAGGTGGGCAGTGGAACTTGTTGTAAGACATTTCCTGCCAAGTACCATGCATCGGGGGTCGGACTAACACATATGGTGTCAGCATCACCGCACTAAAATTAATTAGTCACACATTTACAGGGCCCCTAAGGTTTAACCCATATCGAGGAGAGCTAGAGAGCTGATTTGTATACTTGATAATCAGGGCCTTCCGGACAGCGCCCTAAATTTGTATGCTCTGCAGGTGGCAGCCTCTGAGACTTAAAAAATTGTTTCACTATGGCTTGAATGTAACAAACGATACAGCGCTGCTAGTGGTCTCGTCTGTGTAGTGACTGCACATTGTCCTGGACAAGCCAGGCCTCTGAGACTGCAGCGAGATAGAGCATGTGATCTGTGCATGCAGCAAACATCTTGTGAAACTAAGTAAAACATTCAAATAAACAGCCAAACAGATTGACTGCGACACACTTGGATCAGGGCAGCGCCTTGCTCTGCTGTTTTCCATGTGCAGCCACCAACCATGATCTCACGCAAAAGACCAATCTGCTCAGATGACCTCCTCAAGCCTCTCTGATTTTTCACTGTGTCTTGAGCACTGCCATAAGCCTACCACACATCTTCATTTGAAAGTAACACAAGGGATTACTGTATGCAGCATGCCCTCTAAGATGCCTCTTGTATTAGCATAGAGCATTTTAGTGATGGTGTCCACATCAGGGTACTAAAATGCTATGTCACACATTATATGACACACATTGCAGTGCAGCAGCTCAAATTCTGGTTGCAGGTTTTTAGTTAGCTGGCTTCTAGTCTTCAGTGTGTCTCTGCCCGGTCAAGGTCTAGATGTGACTGGTTTGCTATGCTGAGCTCAGTTTTACCTGGATAAGTTGTAAACTTCATTTTGTTACAATTCTGTCAAATACAACTGCCTAAAGACCTTGGTCAGTCATCGTCTCCTCACATGGTTGCTCAGGAGGTGTTCCTGTCATCCTCAGTCCTCTTGCAGATAGTCCCCTGTGCTGATTGTGCTGCGAAAATAGACCTGCCTGGAATTAATTGTCTGCCCTATCACATACAAAGAAGATCATTCTGCCTACATTGTGCACCAGGCAGCAGTAGCAGAGGCACCCAGGATGTTTTCTGCATCTTCTTCTTTTGATACCAGTGGATGTGGGATGCAGGTGGAATCTGACAGCTGCAAATACTGCAGCATCATGGTGACTTGAACCAACTGGTAGATCTCAATTGCAGGAGGCTAGAGCTGGTGGGCCCTGGGGGAAGCAGAATCATGGTAATGGAGTTGTGCCTGGTGGTAATACCAAGGTCATCTGAAGAGAGCAGCATATGCACACTGAGGGTGGCTCTGACCAGCACAAACTTTGCACAGACATCGTGTCGTTCCATTTCAGGGGGCTTGCAGCAGGTATAAAACATTTTTAGAGCTCTTCATTCCTCAAAAGAGGGTTCTGATATTTATCTCTTTGCATGGACTTTATTGCTTGGGTTGAATTGCAACAAAGTGTCACTCGCAATGTCACACATTCTGCAGTTTAATGTCGCTCATACTGACACTGAAACCATGGAAATCTTATCACACATAAGCAATCTAAAAACTTGGCAGCTATGGGGATGTTCCTAATCATCCAACTTGTATAACTGACTTTAGAAACAAAGCCCATTGAAAAAAGAGATGTTTAAGTTAATTACTACTGTAAATGTGTTTGTATTTATATAGCGCAAACTACCCAGAGGTCACGTAGCGCTGTATTCATACTGCTGTGGAACCCTTCCTGGCTTTCCTGTGAAGTGTCCACTCCTGGGCACCCCGAAGGTGAAGCCAGGCATCCAAGCGCTGCTGGGGCAATTGTGGAGATTAAGCAAGCTATTGCCCAGAGTTGCAGAGTGGGGCCCATGATTAGACTAGGCACCGAGGCGAGAATTATCAGGTCCGGGGAGATTGAGTCCAAGAGCCGCAAATTGAACCCTGGTCCCGGGCCAGACCTCAGCATCAGCATCAGGGGCTGCCGCTCTAACCATTGAGCCACGCTTCTCCACAGATATTTGTGGATATTTTAATTATGCAGAAAGCCTGGGACTCTTACCATTGTTAGCTTGAAAGATTTCTTAGTATTTGTCATTCCCTTATCTACATTGTGATTTTGTACTCAATTTCACAGCTTTGTCTAACAACTTTAGTGGCATTTTCGCACCAGCAGTATAATCGGTCATGTCGATTAACTTTACTATTGAGCTATTTTTGTGCACTGCAGTGAATTATAAACACTTTCAATACACCTGCAAACCTCCTGAAATGCTTTTGGTGAGGACTACCACACAGTTTTTCCTGGCATGACTAGTATTTTTATTGTTCTGGGAGGTAGAAAAATGAAGAGAGCACTCCAAGACAGTATTTTGATCATGGTATCACTTTACACTTTAAAAAAAGCAAACGTAGGAAGAAAGTGCTTAAAAATCTGTTCTAAAGTTGACTTCCTGATCTGTGCGTGATAGTTAGGCAGTGATAGCAAAGTTATGTTAAAAGTGAATATGGACAATTTCATGTAAAGTCCTATTTGAGTATCATGCCCAGGCCTTTGCAGAATTGTAAAGCAATTGGCCGATATTTGTCTCTGGGAAAAGTGGCAACCCTACTTGTGATAATGAAAATGTTTGGTAATTGGCGTAACAAAATTTGAGGGGCCCCCCTGCAAGGTACATGGAGGGGTCTATGTTGCACCACTGTTTTTGCTGCACCAGAATAAGCAAGATAAAATCATTTGTAAGTGGTAAAAGTGAGGTGTGGGCTCACAGTTTGTGAAGAAACCTACCAGAATTCCAGGAAAGTTGGTAATGGAAACACCTGTCAGGCATAGTGCTTAGAAAAAAGCTGGAGCTCAATATGAAGCATGCTAAATAAGACAAGTTATTATGGTACAGTACAGTATAGGGTGATCCCAGTAGACAATATTTTATCAACACAACCTTTTGGTACCTACCTGTTACACTGGTTAGTATGGCTATTATAATTTATGCGGAAATGTGTGTACTTGTGGCGAAATAACAAGCCTAATTTTGATGCAAGTTGTGAATAAGTTGTCTGTATAATTACTTTACCTTTCCATATCACTTCATCCTCACGTAAACCACCAACTCTTCCTACAACCCCCTCTCTTTCCATTTCTTCTAGGCACTTTGTGTACGAATTTTACGATATTACCTATATATTTTCGAATGTCATGGTGTGATTAAATAACACTGTTCCATCATTTATCCTACGTTTTGTCAATGTACATTTACTCTGTTTGTTAGTAAAATATTGTCTACTGGACCACCCTATACTGTACTTTTTATTACCCAGGTCCCAGTACTTCTGGGTTTACACTTATATGTAACAAAGTTATTATGGTAAGCGGGCCATTCATTTAATAATGTTGTTCACTTGTTCAGATAAACAAGCATTCTTTGTTGATGTGTAGTGTGCCTGAGGACTTGTAGAAAGAATACATCCTCGGGTCTACCAGAGTGGGAAGGTTAAACCCCAATATATGTGAACTCCTGGTCTGGAAAGTTTTTGTCAGGTATTGTTGCTGAAGCCCTCCTCTATACCCACTTGAGTGAACTGTGACTCCTCTCTGACAGGCTTGTTGATGCCAAGAACTAGTAGGTTCATGGCCTAAACATTGGGGTAGATTTACTAAACTTTGACGCATCGCAGAAAGGGAAGTTGCGGGATTATGTCAAAGGGAGAGAATAGAAATGTTTCCTGTACCACTGGTGCACTTCTGGCTGCCTAGCTCTAAGGCAGATACCCGTATGTCATGATTCAAGGCTGGCTGCATTTTGTTGAGTATAGTTTTTGCTCAGGAAGGCATACATTCCTGCACAAAAACTATTATTGGATGCTTATTCCACTTTATATGTGTGCTGCAGCATGAAGCACACATGATAGAGGAAGTAACACGGAGAAATAAAGATGTTTCTCCTCGTTATACTAGCTTCTGGTAGGTGGACCATTTTGGCACAAACCCACTTTTACTGACTTTAGTATATATTGGTTTGCATCAAAATACATAAGGTCGATGCATAGGAATGCCAGTGATTCACCCATTTAATGATCCCTATTGCAAGATTAGTCAAGGCAGTGCACTGCCTTGTGGTACTTTATGGGGCTACATCCGACTCAAACCACATAAATCTTGATTTGCATGGCTTTGTAAATTTAATTATTGGCCCTTTGTATGCTGTTAACTTTCTGTCTTTTCTTTTCAGTGCTTTTTGCCTTAGTAGTGGAACAGTTATGCCATGGAGAGAAGTGTACTTTATGCCCTAGTGTGCAGTTGTAGCTTTTTCATAGCATAGTGAAGGGCGAGTCAGGCATTAGCCAGCACAATTTGTCTATTTCAGCTTAGCTAAAATGCCTTGTACATTTTGAGAAGGTAAGGGTGAGCGCATATATTACTATACGTTAAATGGCAGTCATAGGTCATATGTTGCTTGCCTGGGCCTCAAGACTCCAGTTTACTAATGCAAGTGGCACCCTATTTTGCTGGGCCCCTATTTCACCCATCTGGGGGATGGGAAAAGAGATTTGATGGAGTGGACGCACTGTACAAATGTGAACTTATTTTATTAAGAAAAGATGGTCTCATGTTCAGGTGAGGGTGGCTGTATATGAGAAATGTGTTACCAAGATATATTGTTTTTGAATCAATCAATAATATCTAGTTCTAATCTTAAAGACATGACTACATCTAAATATGTGCAAATAGGGCACTGTCAAAATATGCAGTGAGAACTAAACACTCAATGTGGATATTTAATTTTTTTTAACACCAAATGTTATTTTCAAACACCTTCCCCAAACAGCAGTGCACAAGTGTCACCTCATTGTTTGTGTGCTATCGGTTGTGAGAGGGGGTCCTGCCATCGGTCATGACATGCATCGGTCGTGATATAGGGTTGTGCCATGGGTCTTAAAAGGGGTCATGCTATTGCTTGTGAACACAAATCCTGTTTTCCTGCCATTGTTCATAAATAAATCAACAGAAATGCATACAGCCCGGTAACAAAGTCTTGCAAAAGACCCAGATCCTACTTGTCTCCTTTACGAAGAAAAGGTTAATGTGCTCAAAAGATAGAACTTGGAGTGGCGCTATAAAACCCAGCATTCTGACTTCACAGAAAACTTCACAGTGTCCTCAAAACAGCATTCTGGGTACATGGAATCTCTGAAGCAAGCCCTTCAATCCCAACAAGCGCTCTTTCTGTGTCAGATGAAAGAATCTGAGGCTGTAATGGAGGTGGCTTCCATAATATGCTACTTGCTTCCAAAACATTAAAAAAGCATTTACAAAGGCAGAGCTGGCTAAGAAATATTTTCTTTCAGTAGCAGGCATTACTGTCTGATTCCACTTGCGCACGTTAAATTGAGTCAATGGGTGATAATGTTCTAGAACAGGTCATCAATGCACCTGAAATGTCACCTTTCTTTAGCATTGCTGTTGATGAGTCATGAGATGTAGGTGATGTGGCTCAAATAATTGGGTGAGATATTTGGAACAAGCAATCATTCAAAGAGCTCCTCTGCCTTTTGCCACTGCATGGTCACACAAGAGCAGAGGATGTATTGAACAGCATGTGTAATTTCTTGAATGAAATGAATGGGCATATATAAAGCGTTCTGATACTCCTAGGAGGGTCCTGGCGCTCTGCACGCCGCCAACGCTCACATAGAAGGGCTGATCTGTTTAGTCTTGGTTAAACAGCCAAGTCTTCAGTCTCTTCCTAAACTGAGGAATGTATATAATGCTCTGAATCTCAGAGGGAAGTTTATTCCAAGCTGATGGCCATAATAAGAAGGATCTTCTGCATGCCCTAGCACGCCTGAACCTAGGAGTGCTGGCTAAAAGAGCTTTGGCTGAACTTAGGCATCTAGAGGGAACTTAAAAATTAAGGCATGCCCTGAGGTATCCAGTGACTGTCTAATTAAGGGTTCTATAGACCACAACAACAGTCTTGTAAAAGATTCTCTTTTTGGGGGGGAGCCAATGCAATGCCCTCAAGTACGGGGACATGTGTGCTCTTAGAGACAAGCCAAGGAGAGTTTGTGCTGTAGCATTTTGGACCACCTACAGTTTGTTGATGAGGTAATCAGATAGGCCCAGATCCAAGCCATTGCCACAGTCCAGCCTGGATGAAGCCAACCCCTGTATCACCTGTTTCCTGGCTGAGAAAGACAGAAAGAGTAGACACTTTCTTAAGGCACACAGCAATCCAAAGTAGGATTCCACCACTGAATTCACCCGCAGTAAAAAAAGTGAAACCATCATCGAATTTAGAGACTACTTTCTTCACAGAATTTACTTGACACCGTGGAAAGGGGACTTCGGCTGACAGATTGCCATGTTTCCTGGGCCTTCACTCCAAAAATTAACAGCTCGCAATACGTTTGAGCGGATGTTGTGTTAGCCACTGGAAAACTGCTGCCAGGCAGGTTCAAATTTTTCCATCAGGGAACCCTGCATCGCAATCTCATGAAAACAGTAGCTGGGTGTCATCAGTATAAGAGATTATTTTTGCTCCCAAGGACTCGGTAAATAGTGAAAGAGGAGTTTTCTAATCTCATTACCTGATATTTAACAATTTTGTAAGTATTACTACAGATGTGGCACCCTGCATGATTGACATGAGAGTAGCTTTGTATATCTCTGTTAAGAAAAAAACTCCCATCATCCACTTTCATTTGTTATCATTGCATAATCGATCAGGAAGCATTGTACACAAAAATAAAGCAAGGACAGGGCACAAGTCAGGAGTACAAGCGGGTGGACGGTAGTCCACCCACTATTTTCACAGGGTGAACACCGTCCACCCTGCCTAGAAGTTGGGCCCTATTGAATAATGTGCTGAACTTGTCCCGATGCAACACCGGGACACATTCTGCAGTGGGCTCACTGTGCCACTGGAATCAAGCTATCCTGGCTGATGAGGGATGAAAGCCCAAACCGGTCCTACAATGCTTGTTTCCGGTCCAGGGAGGACCTGACTCGGCAGTTCAGGCTGGAATGTTCCCATGAGGCACAGGGTCAAGGCTGATTTGCACATGGCCAGGTATAAACTGGGGTGGCATGGTGAGCAAAAGAATGATGGATTTAACCCAGATCTCTTGACCAAGGGTGAATGCTTTGATTTGTTCAGCATTCCATCCATCAATTGTGTGTCTTTTTCTGTCTCCAGAAAGGGGCATACCATTTTTCTTAAGCGGGGGTGTCAGACCCCGTTCAGGAGACCACTGGGCAGGTAAGGGCTACTGGGTCACATCCATGGGGGTTGAAGCCTTTTAGCACTTCTGTTCTCAGTAGTAGTCAGCAGCCAGAGGCTTCTCAAGGAGGTTAGTTTGAGGGCTACTCAGGCTCAAATATCAATATCGTCCAACCGCAGCACAATAACATCAAGATCAAGCTCAGTTCTTTTCCTTGTAGAAAAGACAAGTCCTTTATTACACAGAAAACATTGAATGTCACTACTCAATAATGAATAACAGCTTCATAGGTGCGAGTCTTTGTGCTCTAGAGGCCTCTGCGGTCTAGGCCTCCACCTGTCTCTGTTGCCCCCTTCAACTTGGCTGCCCTTTCCAGATTCAGAGTTTGAGGTGGGTCTGTTGGTGGAGCTCTGGCTCCAGCTCTCTATCCCTTGGGTTTGTATTAGTTTTAGTCATGTTTCTAGCAGCAGTGCTGGGCTGCGTTCATCCCTCCTGCAGCAGTGGGATCTCAGGGTCAACAAGAAACCTTCGAGCGGCATGTGGCAGTCTTCTGTAGGGCTGCATGGCAGCCAGCAGTTCATGGTGTCCCTTAATGGATCACCGCAGGAGTAGAGACTTCTGTCTGTGGCCCTCTCCTGGGGAGCAGGCAACAGATTGTGGATCACTCCTGCACTCTGGGGGTTATTTGACTCACAATGCAGCTCACATCCATAATCTGGTGAATACCTGGTGCTTCTTTTTCAGAGCGATGTACACATGCCTGCAGATGACAGGTCGTCAGTGTGGCAAAAGTCAGTTGCTATCTTTGGCAAACAGTACCTTGAGACAACAACCTTGAATCTTCATGAGGCACCCCCAGGGAACCTCTCAAGTCACTTAATCTTCCGGATTGATCTGGACTCAATGACCCACTTGGCAGTGCTGTGGACATGCTGCTCACTTGTGGGGAACACAGGCCCTCAACAGACAGTTGTCACTGCTTTATTTGGACCTACCACAGGGGCACACTGCTCCAAGCGCCTCACGGTTCTAATGGAGATAACTGTATTGAGACTGATAAAGGAAGTTGTTGACAAGGTAGCAGGAGAACATCTTGAGAGGGACAACAAGAGATCATGCGGGGTGTATGTGCTGATGAGCACAGAAGTAATCCTCAGAATAGAAGTTGTGCTACATGAGAAGGGGAATGCCCTTTTGGTGCCTTTTTTCCTTTCTCCTTGATTCATTAGGAAATGCACTGTTGAGTCATAAAGCATTTTGATACTTTGGTTCTCATTACAGGTGGCCTCCAAATACCTACCTGCGCAGAACTTTGATTTGTACCCCAAATCATTATTGTGAAGCAAGCATCCAACAAGAGGGGGTGAGTAGCAGGGCGGTACCATCTTGGGACCCATCGGTCGCCATGATTAAATAGAAAAATCAGTAGGATTGGGGAAGAGCAGCAGGATAACACGTTCAGCATGACGGGACTCATAGAGTGCCATAGATGGCCCAGCAGGAATCAGCAGGTCGCAAAACAGATCTTAGATGACAATGTATTTGTAAGGCACACTTGAAGCCTGAAGGGTATCTTGGCACTGAAATAACAGATGCTTGTTGTTATTACTCATTTTATTGACCTCGGCATGAAAAGCTGTGGGGCCAAAGCAAAATGAAAAGCTGAGGGGCCATATTATAGAAACGTTGTCCTACGGCTTCCCACCGGCTTGTACGCAGCACGTCTATTGCTTTTCAGTCATTTTAAACAAGTAATAGGGTTTAAACAAAAACAGTCCTGGCCTACGAATATCTTTTAAAAATAAAAAAAAGATCAAAATAACTTTTTACTACTTATCTATATATGTAGTAAAACATAAAACACAGCATTTTTCCTGAAACAGAGTTCTGTATTTCACATTGTCTGTAAATATGGCTCCAGGTGTCTCCTTTCTTTTTTTAATCAAGAAAGGCGAAATTTCTAAATTAGGAGTTACCGTAGGAGGCCACCCTGAGGCTGCCAAAGTCAGGCAGCGTCCTCTGGACGTTTTCTTGGAAGCAGATCTCTTCCAGTGCAGCTGTACAGATGTTGCTTTTCATTGAAGATGACCTTAAACACAAGCAATGAAACCCAACCCCCCGTTGTGAATTGTCACTTCTCTACACAAGGAATTAATCACTGCCTCATTTCCCTCTCTAAGCTGCAGCTGCAAGATGCATGTTATTATTTTCGTAAGAAAACTGAGTTGTCTGTCCGGATTGTGAAGAACATATTTGTATTTTATTATTGATACATACACAAATGACAGAATCTTCTTCATTACTAAAACTTTTTTTGTAATAGTTGTGTTAAATTTATATTACATTTTGTAAACCAAAATATGCAAATAAGCGGCAAAAGAGGATGTTCGATCAACAATTCAAAAAGGGGCTTCTGATTACTAAAGTTTAAGCAGCAAATTATGCAATTTAAAACATAACTACTTATGAATAACGTCAAACAGAATTTATACAGAGCATTGAAACAAGAGTCTCTGCCAGAATGCGGGCTTAATCACGCATTCTTCCTTTCTTATAACAATTAATCTTCAGTTATGAACAACGCACTCAAAAGACATTTATGAAAGCCTTCTGAACTGATATACAACATAACGTCTGCACCTTTTTGTCAGTTCCTCTTCATCTCATGGCTAGAGAGAGCCTGAGAGACATGAGAAAATTCTCAATGAAATCCTCTGTTATGAAGAATCCAGGGCAAACATGGTCTGAGTGTGGAACAAAAGGCAAGCAGGTCAAAAACACTCAAAACAGCCCCAGACCTCAACTCACGAAACATCTCTCTTTCTATCAATCCACTATCTCTTTTTCCTTCTTTCCACTCTCTGATAGCTTTGTGTCTAGCTTTCCCCTCCGTCCCTCTCTTCTTCTCTCTCTTGAAACCACCCAATGCCTGCTGTAATTAATCTTGGGGAGATGGGGAAAGTGACAGAGGCTTCACTTAAATGACCCTCTAAGCCCCATAGATGAACATTAAGATGCCAAATAAGTACATTTTATTTTTCATCATCCCGTCCTGAACTGAGTGTGAGGACGGGGCGGGGCTTGCTGAGTAGCAGTAGGGAGGAGTGATGGGCAGAGGGCTGCCTGTGCACAGCTACAAGAGAGCATGTCTCTTAGACGGTCTGGCTTGTGACGGCCAGCCAGACATGCACACTTTAAACCGCTCAACCCAGCTGTCTTAGTTTAGAACAAGCTCAGGCCTCTAGAGCGCTGGGAGCGCGGAGACAGACCTCTCTGTCCAATCAGGGCACTGCTGTCATGCTGGTTAACAGCTGAATTCAGGTAAGTTTTCATTTAATTCAACTTTGCGCCCCCACCCCATAAATGGAAGCCGCCACTGGGAGTTGCCTTGGGATTTCAAAAACGGTGGAAATGTCCAATGGATTAAAAAGGCCAGAAAAGATAGGGTTTGCCCCGTAGCTAGTATGAAATCTAAAATAATAATAACGTTGTTAATTATCACAGAGCAGTGGGGCAACACTCCTCCGCCTTAGATGAGGAGCTGCCGCTGCTGTATTAGCTGATCCAGCGCCCAATGACATTCCCCCAATAAAACAGAGTGGCCTGTTTTGCTCGGAAAAGCCTCGTATTTACAAAATCACATGGTTTGGAAACCGAAAATGCATTTTTATAACCTACAAAAAAAGTCAGAAATCTCATTCTGACTGCACAAGAGGTTCTGTGATCATTTCTGAACTGCAAATATGAAAAGGTGCGTTCCCATCCTATATGTGAATCAGAAACCAACACTCAAGTTGGAGTGGTAACAGCTATACAAAGGGGAAGCTGTCATTTTGGGAGAGTTTCCCCCTTCCAAATCATGTTGGGCGATCTAAGGCTGAGAAGACAGTGTTCCAGGGATGAATATAGCATGACTTTTTATGCTGATATTAATGGTGAATATAGGTGTACAGTTGGGAAGATAGACAATGCCAGAAAATCTAATCGACAAAATAGAAAACTACCTTCAGACATGAATGCAAATGAGTGGCCACTTTGGACGAGGTTCAATGTAAAAGAAGCACCCAGAAAATCCCCATAAGTAACATGTCTGTGAAAAATCCTTCTAGAAGGCCAGGTACTGCAAGCCACAATACTCTATCTGACCATTTGACTTAAAGAGGAGAGACCAATGGCAGAGCGGGGTCGTATTGCAGCTCACCATCAACAACATGAGCTGTTAAATACATTCCACTGAAACAGCACTGACCCATATCTCCAACTTCATAACCTCTGACGATCACAGCCATTGAAGTCCATTCTCATTCTCATCCTCCTACCACATGTAGTATACCGTTGCCAACAATATATGCCTCAGGAGATCAATGAAGCCGCACTCTCCTCGTTATTTTTTATGAAGACCTTTTCTTTCCCATGTCTTGGTGCTAGTATAATTTACATCCCCAGATGTTTCATTAGTGTCAAATTGCGGGTGATTACAGATGTATTAATATGTCCATAATGAATTCGAACAGATATGAATTTAAGAGAATAAAGGACTTTTTTTGGATTACTCCTGTAAGTATGATTTCAATAAATGATGTATTGACAGATCTATTGATTTTGATTGCATGCCTATAGGTGTTTTATAAGGTTAGTATCCCCAAAAATATAGGGTAAAACTATTAATGTTTTGAATTGATGGAGTTTATAGAAGATATAATGTTGGATATGATTTACAATAAGTAGGAGCTAGTGTGCTGATCCCATAAGGTCCTACATAGCCTTTGAGACCTCCTAGTAACATCATCCATTAATCTTTAGGCTCAAGGCTGAGCGCTTTGTAAATGTCACAAGAACCCTGACCTGGCAATGTAAGACCATATTACACCTTACCTGTTAAGTATTTTTTTAAATCAATTCTCATAAACAAATTGTTTTTCAAACATGTAACTGTTTAATGAAAACCATAAGGGCCCGAGTCACAAAGGGTCTCCGCACTCATAGCGGAGGCCCTGTAGTCTTGGTGAGGGTCCTCCACTCGTGGCGAGACCTTCACACTGTAGTTTCTCATTATGGAGGTATCGCCACGAATGCGGCCCGCCATCACGACTGCGAGGCATTGTCCACAACTGCGGGGGCCCTTTGTGAATCGCGGCCAGAGTAAAAAAAAATATATATTATATATATATATATATATATATATATTTCAGAAGAAAATTATGCTTTAAGTACGCCGGCCAAGCGGGTCGGGGTTTGATAGTAATATTGAACACTGACGAGGGACGAGTGTTTAATATTTTTTGAGTATTTAAATGGAAGAACAACTGACCACATGTGTTTTGCATATGATTAAGACCCTTTTGAGGGTTGAAATGCATTATGCTCCTAGATGGATGGACTGCAGTATTAAAAAACCTTATTACCTTTATTCGGCTGGAGGACTTGCTGTCATGCTGTGAGAAGTGCGTGACTGTTCGTGTGGAATATATATATATATATATATATATATATATATATATATATATATATATATATATATATATATATATATATATATATATATAAATATCAAAACTCTCGTTGGTTAACAATCTCTTCGATGAAGAACGAGCGTGGATCCAGCTTTCGTCCAAAAATAATTTTTTTTTTCACAAATTCAGTCCGCCATGACGCGTTTCGACCGAACCGCAGCCTTGAACACATGATATATATATATATATATATATATATCCAACGAAAGTGTTGGAGCAAAGCTTCAGTGGCCTCTCGCAGCGGCGGGCCACCAACGGGATCGCCAGTCCCACAAATTCCACCGTACTCGTTCACACTTCACAAGAACGATGTCCAGGCCACAAATAGTGTTCAAAAACTGGATTTAATCACAGCCCTACTCGACGCGTTTTGGGAACAACTTCCCTTTCTCACGAGTACAAGTGTCTGTTTGCATTCAACATTTAAGGTAAATCATGTGATCGTGCTAATAATAAACATAGTCAACAGACTACCACAACATAATACGTTTGGAGCTACGAAAGCAAATTCATCTATTCAGCAATGTGCTGCTTTTCATAGTATCAGCTCTTGCGTTTCTTAAATTATATTATCTCATTGAGACATTAGCTCTGGGCAAAAGAAACAACAACATTTCATCATTGTAAAATAAATTACACTTTACGTGAAAACTAAGTCCGTTCGAAGCCTCGAACTCCCATTCACATTGTGCATGCGCGCCACCACTTCTGGTTTAATGCCTTGAGCTATTCGGCTGCCTCATTGCTTACAGCCATCGAACTTGAGGAAATCATTAAACCATATTGCGTACATTGAACAAAGCAATAAAATGTGATTCAATGTCCACAGTGATTCAGACTTTCATTCAAGATTCACGCATTGTCTCGGCAATTGTCAAAATACAGCCCCAGTGGGCTTAAGCGAATCATCGCTCTATTGCGCGTTCATTGCTCGTTCCAGAAGTCATAATTTACACAAGGTAGCACCTTTCATTGCAAAACTGCCCAACTTGGTTTCTGCCACTTGATACAAACATACTCTCCCATATTCAATGGTACCTGTGACAAATGATAAAATACAGTGATTAGATAACCTACAAACCCGTGCAATTTACACATTAATACCAATAAAATCAAGGTTAGAGGACAGTTCAACAAAATATTTCAATTCATCCACGATGCACGCCCAAAGCTTCATCACAATTATGCTTTTAAGAAACGCAAGAGCTGATATATTAAAAAAAACACATTGCTGAATAGATGAATTTGCTTTCGTAGCTCCAAACGTATTATGGTGTGGTAGTCTGTTGACTATGTTTATTATTAGCACGATCACATGATTTACCTTAAATGTTGGATGCAAACAGACACTTGTACTCGTGAGAAAGGGAAGTTGTTCCCGAAACGCGTCGAGTAGGGCTGTGATTAAATCCAGTTTTTGAACACTATTTGTGGCCTGGACATCGTTCTTGTGTGAACGAGTACGATGGAATATTTGTGAAGAAAAAAAATTTGATGTGGAGGAAATATATATATATTTATATATATTCAGCGACAGCCAAACTTTCACTTGGCATAGTAAAAACGCACTCACTCGAGTCTTCTTTTAGAATTACAGCGACTTTATTTATTTATTTATTTATTTATTTATTTGTTTTGTGACCAAAGCCCAATGCGTTTCACCTCAGCCTGAGGCTTGTTCACGGGATGTTGTGCTTGGGGGTTAAGCCCTCTTTTATCTTTAGTGCACAGTGATTTCTTATCTTTTCAACTGGTGCATTATGGTAAATGTAGTTACATCACTTAAACATTTAACCATATTAAAAAAAAAAAATATGTGCTTAACTCAAATTTACACAAAAATATTCATTTAAGGACATGCAGAATTGGGGTTTTTGTTACAGTCTCTCAATTGTAAGTAAGTGTGTTTCAATATAGTCTCTCTGGTGAGCATATTATATTGGGTGTCTCCTGGTTTATGTCACTTTTTGTGGTTAAACTTTGGAATCCAGCATCAGTCTCAGAATAGAGATGGTTGTGTGAGATATTTGTCTCTCTCCAGTGAGTTTGATTTGAGTCTTCCCATCAGTTGTTAGTCCATCTCTATAATGCTCACTTCTTTCAAAAATGAACATATAATTCTTAATTTTGGTTGAGACCTCTCGGGTCTAAGGTCCTGAAATTGATGATGTGTTTTGATTCCCTTTGACGGAGGGTTTTGATTCGATTGCCGCCTCTTTATGATGCAGGTATTTGATCAATGGCGCAATATCGCAGTGTTTCCCAGTTGTTATCATGGCCTTTTTCCATGTGTTTGGCAATCGCATTTGTGCGGTCTTTATGAGTGGTGGCTCGTGCATGTTTGAGGATTCTTTTTTTTACTTCGAATATTGTACTGCCTAAATATTTCTTATGGCAGGGACATTCAACCATGTAGACGCCAAAAGTGCTTTTGCACGTTAAATGTTGGAGTATGGTCCATTTTCTTCCTTTGCCAATCTCAAGTTGTTTAGCGGGTGTGGCTATTTTGCAGACCTTGCAATGCTTACATGGCCAGAACCCTTCTCTTTGTAACCAGGTTCTGTTTGCTGGTTCACTGAAGTGATTATGGACTAGCCGATCTCCTTTGTTTTTAGCCCTTCGATAGGTGATGTTTGGATGATCTCCAATTAGTTTTCTCAATGTTTGATCAGATTTAAGGATTCCCCAATGTTTAGGGATAATTCTTGTTAGTTGTTTGTTTTCAGCACTGTGTGTAGTAGTCTGACGGTATTATCCCTTGTTTTGTCTTCTTTTTCTCTGTGCAGGATTTCTGTGCAATTTTATTCCTCTACTTTTTTCAGACATTTCTCAACCGCTTTTGGTGGATACTTTCTTGTGAGGAATCTGTTTGTAGCTTTGTTGCTATGTTCTTGGAAATCCTGTTCATTGGAGCCATTCCTTTTTAATCGTAAAAACTCCCCATGTGGGATGCTCCACTTCCGTTTTTCATTTATGGAAGCTTTTCCCATGCAAGGTAGCATTTGTTGCCGTTGCTTTCCTGTGCAGTGTGGTGTGTAGGGAGTTTTTATCGATATAAATTTCTGTGTCGAGAAACACAACTCTCTCCGAGCTAATATCATAGGTGAATTTGAGTTTTGTTACCCTGTTGTTCATTTTCTCAAATTATTGCTCAAATTCTGCTGTGATGCCATTCCAGATGATAAATAAATCGTCTATGAATCTTAGCCATAGTATGTTTTTTTGTGTCCATTCGTAGTTTGCGGTATTCCATGCCTTGTTCTGTTCGAACCACCCCATGGTAAGGTTCGCATAATTGGGTGAGAAAGAAAACCCCATTGTGCAGCCTTGTGTTTGTTTATAAATCTTCTTGTTGAAAAGGAAGATATTGTTATGGAGGCACAACGAGATCATTTCATTTAACATTCTGTTATGTTCTCTATATTTGATATTTCTCTTGCCTAGATAGTATTTGCAAGCATCAATCCCAATTTGATGTTCAATATTCGTATAGAGCGAAACCACATCCATGGTTATGAGTTTGTATGTGGGTTGCCAAACAACTGTTTCAAGCTTTTTCAGGAGATCTGTGGTGTCTTTCAGATATGATTTGAGGTATTTTACTAAGGGAGCGAGGAATTGGTCAATGTATTTTGATATTGGTTCTAACAAGGAATTGTTGGCGCACACAATTGGCCTCTGTGAGACGGCGACACGGACCCCCCTACCCAGAGAACGCCCTCACACACCTGTGTCACCTTCCTTTCTGCCGGGACTGCATCCCCGCGAACGCTTCCCCCTGTCAGTAACGGGAGTCGGCGCTGCAACCATGACCAATGGAACCCCACCTTCCTCTCTCTTGCAGGAGCCAACCAGAGACCTACGATCAGAGGAAGTACAACCCTCTAACCCCGGAAGTCCCACCCCCGTGGCAGCGTCAGAAAAGGGAAAAGCCGAGACCTGGGACAAGAACGCTGTTGGAGTATCGTGGCAGGACACTTGGACTGGAGCGGTAGAAGGAGAAGAGGCGACCAAAGAGGTGGCTGAAGAGCGGCCATGACTCATCGGAGAGTCACGGCGGACCGTGTGAGTACCCATAATTCCACCTCAGAGCTCGCTAGGTGCTCGTTGTAGAAACTGTGTAAATATCTTCTCTCTTAGGCACGAACGTAGTCGTAGTCACACTGTATAATAGTTGTAAAGCACCCTCACTGTGTAGAAAATCCTCCCCCTCACGACCTTACCTGACACGCTCTCGTCCCCTCCCTCCCTTCTCGATACCTCCCTTCCTCACGGTCATTCCTTTCTCTCCCTCACTACCCGGGTGACCATGGAAGTATTCTCCTGGAAAACCCCAGCAGGACTAACAGGTCTCTTGTATCTCTTATTGCCCTCCGAGGTTCCTCCCCAACGTCGGACCCGCCAGAAGACCCTGAAGAAAGGAACTGGACCCAAGCCCCGAAGCAGAACCCGGACCCTCTCATATGGATTTTGTTCTTATGTCCACCCCTCTTGCTTTCTGCCTTGTATCTAAATAAACACCGGCATAGCCCACTATATCCGGCCTCCTTGCCTGCTTTTCCAGCCTGCGGTACGCCCACCATCACAGCCTCCCCGGAGGTTTTTCCTGGCACTTGTGAATTTTTGGAAGGCAGTAGAAGGTTGCTATTGTTGGATATTTGTTCTCCAAATATTTATATTCATGTTCATTTATCAAGCTTTCCTGATACCATTCCATTAGGCGTTTTGTCACTGTTTTTTGTAATTCTTTTTTAAGATCTGATTTTAATAGTTGGTAGCAATTTATATCCTTCAATTGGCGTTCAGCCTCTGTTACATAGTCCGTCTTGTTTACAATTACTATATTTCCGCCTTTATCAGCCGGTTTTATCTCAATTGTTTTATCATTTTCTAATGTTTGTAAAGTTTCCATTTCCTTTCTTGTTAGATTGTTGTGGCCTTTGTTTGGTGTGATTTTGTATAACTCTTCCACTATTAGGTCGTGGAATGTATCTATCTTGTTGCCTGTTGGTAAGTTGGGATTGAATTTAGATTTGAGCTTAAGGCCACTTTCTCCTTCTCCTTCCATCTGTAATGTTTCCTCGACCTCCATTAAAGCTTGCTCTTCTTGGGACAATGATGTTGTGCCAATGGTCATTAGTGCAGTTAATCCCAGAATTTATTGAGCTCTGGTTTTTCCGCATACATTTTGTCTAGCTTGAGTTTTCTTGTGTATTTATACAAGTCAATGCGTGTTTCTGCAAATTTCGACTTTGACCCTGTCGAAAAAACACACCACGCCAAATCAAGAGCACCGGCGTCTAAGTGGGTCGCACAGGACGGATTGAAGGAGAGACGCAAGGCAGAAGTCGTTGAAAAAATTGACACGTTGTAATCACTCGGAAACTACCATGAAACGGAGTGACACACCGACGCAAGAGCAGGAGCTCAGATTACCATTTGAAAGCCAAGAAGCAGCGGAGGAATCTCACCGGAGGGTGGAAACTACGCCGCATCTAAAACGCTGGTAAGAGCAATACAAGCAATGCGAGAAACGGCGTTCACTCCATAGGCGTTTCCTTAAAAACATTGCATGATGTGTCCGTAAACGACAGTGGCGTTCCGATAACAATTTTGTACATCTACAACATTGGCAGCTCAGAAAAACACCCGCATCATTGTACTCGATAAAAATGCAAGCTAACAAAAACGGTACAAGATTTTAAAGGGCAATATTTACCTCTTTTAGACACAACTCCCGCCACAAGTTCTAGAATTGCGAACTTTAGAGCAGGGGAGCTACGTTCGAATCTCCGCATCAGCTCAACATCCTGTGATTCCAGGCAAATCGCGTTGTCTCCCCGTGCCTACCACAAATGAATGTGTTCTTCTGTAATGTAAATTGTGCTCATGCCATGTTGTTGAGTTCGCGCTATATAATATTGCAAGGAAAAACTAAAGTAGGGAAACTCGAGTTCACACACTACTGAACGCGCACTCTTAAGTGCATCAGCAGTGCACTGTGAATCGGAGCGTTTCACAGGCCTTTCACAGATAGGAAATGCTATCAAAATGAAATCCTACAAAACAATACACTACTGGCCGGCAGCAATTCATAACCGGACAACGTCGGGACGGGCTGCTAATATATATATATATATATAAATATCGAAACTCTCGTTGGTTAACAATCTCCTTGATGAAGAACGAGCGTGGGTCCAGCTTTTGTCCAAATAGAATTTTTTTTTGTTTCACAAATTCAGTCCACCATGACGCGTTTCGACCGAACCTCAGCCTTGAACACGTGATATATATACATATATATATATATATATATATATATATATCATGTGATCAAGGCTGAGGTTCGGTCGAAACGCGCCATGGCGGATATATATATATCATGTGATCAAGGCTGAGGTTCGGTCGAAACGCACCATGGCGGACTGAATTTGTGGATAAAAAAATTCTATTTGGACGAAATATATATATATTACCTACTGGCGGTCGCCAGTAGGTAGTTATAGTTAGGATCTACTTTCCATAGGAAATCCGCAACATTCTATTGGGAATAACTTTGCCGCCGGTGGACGAATCTTCACAAATTTCTCCAAGAAAATGGCCCGCTCCTTCCCTGAAATTTTCGTCAAGCGGGGGCCGAGATAAAAGGGGGGTCCCAAAACGTGTTTTCCCCATGTTAATTTCCATAGGGTGGTCGAACTCACTTTTAGCCCGAAAGGCTGAATGGATTTCAACCAAACTTGGCAAAATTGTAGGGACTGGTAGCCCGATGTGCCTTTGCTATGTCTCAAGATATGTGCTCCAGTGGATTTTGAGTAATTTAGGTTCAAAAAAATATATATATCTATGGCAGCGCCCCGGGGAGCGCCCCGGGGAGCGCACCGGGCGCGCCACGCGACTTGCGCACGGAAAGCTGATTGGCTCTCGGGTGTCTGTAAATATTCGAAACAGTCCGGAGCGGCCGCCATCTTGTGTCTCGGTAGGATCGAGACACAAGAGGTGGCCAAAACAAAGGGGGAAATGACCATAAGGGGGCAGGGTAGACCCCCCTGACCCCTAGGTTTGATGTGGGGGCTATAAAAGGGCCCTGCGGGGCAAAAAAAAAAAATCGGTTTGCGCGGGGGGAGTGCCCGGTACGCGCCCCGGGGAGCGGACCGGGGAGCGTACCATGAGGAAAAAAGAATGAGTTTTTTAAAAATGAAGCCTTTTTTTTATTAATTGGAGGTAGTTCTAAAAAGAACAGTTTTTGTTTTTCTTTTTGTTGTTTCATATTTTTTTTAATGTTTTTGGAACATTTTGTACTTTTTTTGGCTTTTCAAAACAGTTTTATATATTTTTTGTATTTTTTTAGGGGGAGAAACAAAAAAAAGGGAATTGAAACTGGCTCAACTGAAGCAAAAAACAAAAAACAGAAAAAATGACTTCTTTTTGGGGGACTTGTGATTGTCCCTAGCAAGGACGATGAGCTTTACGCTCTTTTCACCATAGGCGATAAGCTTGCCACATTCAGTACAAGTGATTTTAAAATCAGCAAATCGTTGCTGAATACAAGGCATCATCTCTGATGTTTCTGGTCCCGATGAAGTGGGTTTGTTACTTTTGGAGGTGGTCCTTGAAGACTGGGGGAGGTTACTGGCCAGTTCCCTGAGCTCTGCACGAGAATAGTTGTTAGGGTGCTTACGGATCATATGTCAAATCATGGTATTGCTACCAAAGGAATACTTTTTGTTTGGGTTGCCCCTTGAGAGTTGTTCTTTACAGATTAGGCAAGTTACCTTGGCCGCATTCACTTTTTTCTTGCCCTCTGGGAGTGAAGAAAACTCCCATACAATGTGTGACTTGGGCTTGCATGGGGTATTTTGTTCAGGCAGCCATCTTCCCCCATCCTCGTCTTCCTGACCACCAATGTACTGTTGTGGTGGTCCTCTTGGTGGTTGTGGTGGTGGTGGTGGTGCAGATGCACCAGCTGCTGCTGCTACTGAAGCCATTATAGAGATCAAAAAGGTACAGAAAGGTACAAACAGGTCTTCCTCAGTCAAAGGACAAAGTCAGAATAAGGAAAAAAGGTGGGGTCTTTCATCATTTGGAAAAAAAAAGGCCTGAACCAACGAGAAGTGTTTTTTTCAGGTCACAAGACCAGGGATTTCATCATTATGAAAGTAAAACTGTTCTGCACCAATTAAAAGTGTTATTTTCAGGTCACATGACCGACGCGCTTACGCGACGCGCCCCCGGGCGCTCCCCGGGTCGCGTCCCGTAAGCGCGTCGGAAGTTTACGTTGCGCGATTATATTCGCTCGAGTGCTTCCGGGTGTGCTTACGCCGTGCGTATCACGCGGACGCGGCTACGCGATACATCACAATCATGTTTTCGTTCGCGACATTGGCGCTAACGGGACGCTTCCCGGTTCGCGCACCGGGGCGCTTCAAACGTCTACGCTCTCCGGGGCGCTCACCGGGGCACGCCCCGGGAGCGCTCTAGGGTCAAAAATAAAAATAAAAATATTGTTTAAAATACAAATAAAATATAGGATTCATTCATTTTCAAAAATATTACATTTCATAGCTATAGACATTTGCTATTAACCAAATTTTGAACTCAAAGAAAAAAACATAGGCTTGGGGCCTTATATATAGTTAGGAATTAGCATTTAAAAAACCTATGAAATTCACTGAAAAAACCATAGGTTTCACACCAGTTATAGTTAGCTGCTAATTTTACTGACATAAAACCATTGAAATTCCACGTTATAGTTAGTTGGACTCACTATAACTTGCCCGTGTAATGCACTGCTGATGACGTCACATATTACATCACTCATGACATGGTCAGTGACATCACTCATGACATCACTGATGACACCATCTTTGTGACAGAGTGACAGACCTCCTTTCAGTGTAATGTAACCCTTGAAACACATATTCAAAAATAGAAATTAACATTTTCAAAAAAATGGAGATATCCATGCCAGTTACAACAACCAATTCAGTAATTCCACCATCTATATACACATCCACTCATTCACCAACAGTTCCATATAGTCACTCATACATATACTCACTCATCATATGTAGTGATACACCTATACATCCTGTTACACACCGACAGTCATCCAAAAGTTACTCACACACATACTCACACAAGCAAAGAAACTATTGAACATCCATTTATTTGCATATACAACTATACACACACTACCACCTTACTTCTAAGGAAACTTACACATACTTACTCTCTTAAACAATCACTTATAGAAACACATACTTATTTAGACAGGAACTCTTACAATCTCACATATACTCACTTATAAACATCAATACTCACATATACTAGATTAAAACATATGTCGTTACTGATAAAGACACTAGTGAGACAGTCATTCACTCACTAACACACACTCATCCACCCATATAGTCCTGCACATATGCTGTCTTCAAAACACATACAAACAGTGAGTCAGTCATTGATGCATCTACGTGCAAAGTAATACCCCCACCAAACCATACAGACACTCATACTGATACTAAAAAAACATCTAATAACCCATATACACACACATGTAGCTACTCACCAACCCATGTAGCCAATTATACACAAAGTGAAACACTGGTACATATATTTAAATATTTAAACATTACTCGCTAACATATGTATTCACTAAGATACACTTAATAAGCCAGTTAACCAATCAATTTTTTTTTAAACATTCATTAAAACATTTATTTAAACATTTAATCTTCCATCGACCTTTACATATACATATATAAAACATATTTATTTTTCAGAAAGACACACATTCACTGGATGGTGTCATCAGTGATGTCATGAGTGATGTCACTGACCATGTCATGAGTGATGTAATATGTGACGTCATCAGCAGTGCATTACACGTGCAAGTTATAGTGAGTCCAACTAACTATAACGTGGAATTTCAATGGTTTAATGTCAGTAAAATTTGCAGCTAACTATAACTGGTGTGAAACCTATGGTTTTTTTCAGTGAAAATATATATATATATATATATATATATATATATATATATATATATATATATATATATATATATATGCTTACTCTCCATGGCTCATTTGCGGCGGAACCTCCCGTAGTCTGGTGGCGCGTTTGCACTGGCAGAGCCCCGCCAGTTAGTCAATTTCCACAAGTATCCAAGTTAAAACGCACGCTCAGAAATCAAGTGGTACACAGTGCTTTATTGCTGTTACGCGTTTCGGAAGCCTCTGCTCCCTTGCTCACACAACAATCCATTAGCTTTCCACCAGTTACATACACATTTTGTGCTAACCATAGAAACAAGACTGCACATTTCATTTTGGCTGACATCTTGGAGTGTACATGTGTTACATTGACGTTTTACCCCTGATGTCTCACTTTACAAAACCACTTCGATCATTGTAGCAGTTAAGTACATTTCTTTCTTTGTCTTAAATTCCTTTCGCCACAGTGGCTAATTGTGCAATAACTCTTTCTATTCCCATCTTCTTTCGCCTAGTGGCTTAGTCAGGGTTTAGTGTCTCTGGGGAGAGCTTGTTTTTAAAAACATAAAGTGAAAAAAACGTGAACTTAAGTGAATAAATCTTTACATTACTAAGTGAAGAAGTCTTCTACTCTATTCTCCCGTGAATCCTCTGGGTGACAGGGTCAATTGCTCGTGAAGTGCACGTGATCCCTAAAAAGAGCATCTTGATTCTACCTGTTAGAGTAAAACAAAAATTAAATTACAATTATGCTACGAATCTCATTAAAAACATATATACATTTTCAAGCTTTGATTTTCTTGGAACAGAACCACTTCATCATGATAAACATTCATTAATTTGATTATCTTACATTATATAGATACAGTATTCATACTTTCTAGTTATGCCCTTATGAATCATAAAGGTGAACTGCTAGCTCTTCATGGTCATTGTGTCCATTCGGCTGTCGTGTTTCTAATTCTAGAATCCATTTTGATTCCTTCTTTCTTAACTGTATCTCTCTGTTACCCCCTCTTTGGTTTTGCCTCACTTGTTCAATTGCAAAATACGTTAACAGATTGCAATTAGATCTGTGATGTTGGGCAAAGTGCCTTGCAACTGGGTATTGGGGATCCCGGTTAGTAATTGCCCTTAAATGTTGCATCACTCTATTTTTGGCCATAACTGTCGTGCTGCCTACATATCTGTTCTTGCACGGACATTCAAGTACGTATATCACATGTGTTGAGCTACACGTCAGAAATTGAGTTATCTTCCTATTGGTCTTTCCATGAGGGATATCAAAGTCTTTTCTCATAGGGCTATGCTTGCAGGCTTTACAGTGCCCGCATGGGAAAAAACCTACAAGGTTGTGTTGGTTCCTATCCTTGTAGTCCGTGATATCTCCCTTCGTGATTATGTCCCTCAAACTGCGACTTTTTCTATATGTGATAGCTGGTCTGGTACTCAATTCAGGGCCAATGATAGGATCACTTTTTAGGATGTTCCAATTTTTTGCAATTATTTTCCTTACCTTTTGAGACCCCCTATTGTAGGTTAAAATTACTCTGGTGGTCTCATTCCCTTGGTCTTCCTTCTCCTTTGTTATCAAGGTACTCTCCCTTGTTATGTTTTCCATTTTAGATAAGGCTCTATCTAGGACCCACTTGGGGTAACCCCTTTCCTTGAATCTCTGTATCATGTTTTCAATTTCTTGTTTGTACTCTTCTGTATTAGAACAATTTCTCCTTGCTCTCAGAAGTTCCCCATAGGGGATGCTCCATTTTAGAGTGTCAGGGTGGCTGCTGAGGGCATGGAGGACACTATTGCCTGCGGTCTCCTTCCTGAACAATTTTGTTTTCAGACAATCATTTTCAGCCCTTACCTCTACATCTAGATATTCAACCTTACATCTGTCTTTCTGATGGGTCAATTTTATGTTGTACTCATTGGTATTCAGTTGTTCCACAAATTTATCCGCTTCTACATCACTTCCACTCCATACTACAAACAGGTCATCTATATATCTGAGCCATACCTTGACTCTCTTAAATGCCTGCCTGTACTGGGGGTCATTGTGTATTTCTTCCTCCCATTTCCCTAGAAACAAATTCGCGAAGCTCGGCGCGAAGCTCGTGCCCATACAAGTACCAGTGGTCTGTTTGTACAGTTCACCATTAAACATAAATACATTGTTTTCAAGGCATATTTTTATCATTTCACCTAGCATCCTCGTATGCTCTAGGTACATTATGTTCTGTTTTTTTAGATAATGCATGCATGCATCAATGCCATGTTTATGTTCAATGATAGTGTACAATGAGTTAACATCCATTGTCATGAGTATGTATTCTGGTTTCCAGTTTATGTTGTTAACCTTTTTCAAAAAGTCTTGGGTGTCCTTCACATAGGACGGGAGTTTCCTTACATATTCCTGAAGGAAAAATTCGACATATTTGGACACATTTTCATATACACTCCCTATGGATGACACTATGGGTCTCCCTGGTGGTGTTAGTGGGTTTTTGTGGATCTTAGGGAGAAAATAGATTATTGGTAATTTGGGATAGTCTTTCTTAAGGAAAGTAAACTCATCCCATGACAGAAGGCCATCCTCCTGCCATTTGGCTAGATTGGACCACATGGTTAAGATATTATTTCTGTAAACTCCACCATTGCTTTTACAGTAGAAAGTTTCATTATCTAATTGCCTCATGGCCTCTTTTATGTATGCCTCCCGATCTTGTATGACCACATTCCCACCTTTATCTGCTGGGCGTATTATGATTGAAGAATCATTTGCTAGGGATTCAATTGCTTTCCTTTGTTTGAGATTCAAGTTAAAGCCTCCTCCCTTTCCCCTTGGGCAGTGTTTATATTCCACTAATGACTTAGTTGTTATATCATGAAAAGTGTCTACATTGTCGTGTGGGAGGTTTGGAAAGAACACGGATTTAGGTTTAAAACCCGTCATGGCAGCTCTATCTGTAGTCATGTTAAGCATTCCCGTGCCCCCCTCACGGAAGTGTGTTTCAATGCTGTCTCCTTCACATAGTAACTCTTGCGCTACTTGAATGGCATTAGCGTCACCCACTTCTAAAAAGGGCTGACTTGGAGAAATGGATTCTTGTACATTCAAGTTACCAGTATTAGTTTTTAGAGCATGCCATTTCTTAAGTTTTAATTTCCTTATGAAACGAAATATGTCAATTCTAGTATCGCTGTAGTTGAACATTTCTGTAGGGCAAAACGAGAGGCCCAAACTCAGGGTGTTCCTTTCTATATCAGTTAGCTCTCTACTTGATAAATTCACTATAGTTTTATTTACCATTTCATTGTTCTCCATTACTGATTGAGTTTCTTGTAGCCACCACGCCTGGTTCCCACTGGCTCGCGTTCCACTTCTTTTCCTTTTCCTTTGTTTCCTTCTTTTCCTCCGCAGCTTGCTTCGTCCGTCCCTCTTCGGGCTCCTCTTGCTTTTCCCCAGGGCCTCCCTCTCGTGCCTCTTCCTCTTTGTGCTGGAGGGGGTGAGAATCTTCCCGACTGCCGCCCCCTCTTCAGCGCTCGGAATTCGTCTAAATACGTCGGTTTGGAGGTGATTATTTCCATCTCAGCGATTGTGCTCGCGCTGTGTGTGGAGCCCTCAGTATCAGACCCATCTATGGTCTCTATATCCGGTCCTGCCCCCTGGGTTTGAGGAGATTTGCTTGACGAAGTGGGTTGCTTTATGTCATATAGATGGTCATACTTCTTACTGTATGTGAGGATACGACCGGAGTCATAGTCATTGCAATCTCTATGCAATTTCCTTTGTTTCCTTAACTTTATATCTTCCTCATACTGGGTCAATCTGGCTTTCATTTCTTCCTTGTATTTCTTTACACTTGTTTGATCACTCTCATTGCTGAGTTCCTCTTCGATTTCCAGTATTTCTTTCAATATCCTCTCTCTATCCTCCCAGGCGAATTTTACCAATATACATAACATAGTTCTGGAACTACTTGTTGAGTTCTCAAACCACTCTTCAAGCATGGGTGGATTAGGAGATTCATGTGAGGGCGTAATATATATTCTTAATCCTCTCTGGATCATGTTTTTATCTACAGAGTCCTGTAGAGATACTGCCTCCCACCATTTGGATGTTTCATTCTTTTTTAGTTTCTCATATTTTCTCAGTTTTCCTCTAAGCGTGGTTTCCACTGGTTTTTGGGTTCCCACTTGTTGCCCCTTGCCAGGTGCTCTCGCCAATAGTGTCTGTGCCACACGCCTGCGTTGCGCGTCTTCATCCATTGTTCGTTCTTTTTAGAGTATTTCAAAGTTTATCATAATTTGGGTTCTTCTCAAGCTTGAAAAAACGATGATCAGATGCTAAGGTTGCTTCACCCAAGCTTCATGAACGTGTGTTCACGTTTACAGTCTTTTCATAAAGGTCTTTCTTATTAAAGCCCTGTGTACCTCCTTGTTTCCCTCCGTAAGTCGGAGTTCCAGATGCCCTCGTAACCACGTCTCCTGATCCTGCCGAGTTTCGCACATCCAAAGTTTTCTTAAATGCGCCTCTCAAGCTTTTACACTTTTTAGCTTCAAGTGCGGTTTTAGCCCTTCGGTCCGCTCTTATTTCTCCCGTGCCCCTGACACCCGTCGGCTCCCCCGCATTCTCGGCTTTCCCTTCGATAAGCTCCGCGTCTCCACGCTTTACCGTCGGAGTTCCAGCTTCGAAATATGGGCTTACCTTCGGAGTGTCACGCCAGGCTGCTCGGGCTTCTTCGCTCCGTGTCCCGGACAGGCGTCGCTCGTGCTCCTTCTTCCTGCGACTTGTTCCTTCGGTGTGGGCCGGTAGTTCCACCACGTTAACTGCTTACTCTCCACGGCTCATTTGCGGCGGAACCTCCCGTAGTCTGGTGGCGCGTTTGCACTGGCAGAGCCCCGCCAGTTAGTCAATTTCCACAAGTATCCAAGTTAAAACGCACGCTCAGAAATCAAGTGGTACACAGTGCTTTATTGCTGTTACGCGTTTCGGAAGCCTCTGCTCCCTTGCTCACACAACAATCCATTAGCTTTCCACCAGTTACATACACATTTTGTGCTAACCATAGAAATAAGACTGCACATTTCATTTTGGCTGACATCTTGGAGTGTACATGTGTTACATTGACGTTTTACCCCTGATGTCTCACTTTACAAAACCACTTCGATCATTGTAGCAGTTAAGTACATTTCTTTCTTTGTCTTAAATTCCTTTCGCCACAGTGGCTAATTAATTAGCCACTGTGGCGAAAGGAATTTAAGACAAAGAAAGAAATGTACTTAACTGCTACAATGATCGAAGTGGTTTTGTAAAGTGAGACATCAGGGGTAAAACGTCTATGTAACACATGTACACTCCAAGATGTCAGCCAAAATGAAATGTGCAGTCTTGTTTCTATGGTTAACACAAAATGTGTATGTAACTGGTGGAAAGCTAATGGATTGTTGTGTGAGCAAGGGAGCAGAGGCTTCCGAAACGCGTAACAGCAATAAAGCACTGTGTACCACTTGATTTCTGAGCGTGCGTTTTAACTTGGATACTTGTGGAAATTGACTAACTGGCGGGGCTCTGCCAGTGCAAACGCGCCACCAGACTACGGGAGGTTCCGCCGCAAATGAGCCGTGGAGAGTAAGCAGTTAACGTGGTGGAACTATCGGCCCACACCGAAGGAACAAGTCGCAGGAAGAAGGAGCACGAGCGACGCCCGTCCGGGACACGGAGCGAAGAAGCCCGAGCATCCTGGCGTGACACTCCGAAGGTAAGCCCATATTTCGAAGCTGGAACTCCGACGGTAAAGCGTGGAGACGCGGAGCTTGTCGAAGGGAAAGCCGAGAATGCGGGGGAGCCGACGGGTGTCAGGGGCACGGGAGAAATAAGAGCGGACTGAAGGGCTAAAACCGCACTTGAAGCTAAAAAGTGTAAAAGCTTGAGAGGCGCATTTAAGAAAACTTTGGATGTGCGAAACTCGGCAGGATCAGGAGACGTGGTTACGAGGGCATCTGGAACTCCGACTTACGGAGGGAAACAAGGAGGTACACAGGGCTTTAATAAGAAAGACCTTTATGAAAAGACTGTAAACGTGAACACACGATCATGAAGCTAGGGTGAAGCAACCTTAGCATCTGATCATCGTTTTTTCAAGCTTGAGAAGAACCCAAATTATGATAAACTTTGAAATACTCTAAAAAGAACGAACAATGGATGAAGACGCGCAACGCAGGCATGTGGCACAGACACTATTGGCGAGAGCACCTGGCAAGGGGCAACAAGTGCGAACCCAAAAACCAGTGGAAACCACGCTTAGAGGAAAACTGAGAAAATATGAGAAACTAAAAAAGAATGAAACATCCAAATGGTGGGAGGCAGTATCTCTACAGGACTATGTAGATAAAAACATGATCCCCAGAGGATTAAGAATATATATTACGCCCTCACATGAATCTCCTAATCCACGCATGCTTGAAGAGTGGTTTGAGAACTCAACAAGTAGTTCCAGAACTATGTTATGTATATTGGTAAAATACGCCTGGGAGGATAGAGAGAGGATATTGAAAGAAATACTGGAAATCGAAGAGGAACTCAGCAATGAGAGTGATCAAACAAGTGTAAAGAAATACAAGGAAGAAATGAAAGCCAGATTGACCCAGTATAAGGAAGATATAAAGTTAAGGAAACAAAGGAAATTGCATAGAGATTGCAATGACTATGACTCCGGTCGTATCCTCACATACAGTAAGAAGTATGACCATCTATATGACATAAAGCAACCCACTTCGTCAAGCAAATCTCCTGAAACCCAGGGGGCAGGATCGGATATAGAGACCATAGATGGGTCTGATACTGAGGGCTCCACACACAGCGCGAGCACAATCGCTGACATGGAAATAATCACCTCCAAACCGACGTATTTAGACGAATTCCAAGCGCTGAAGAGGGGGCGGCAGTGGGGAAGATTCTCACCCCCTCCAGCACAAAGAGGAAGAGGCACGAGAGTGAGGCCCCGGGGAAAAGCAAGAGGAGCCGGAAGAGGGACGGACGAAGCAAGCAGCGGAGGAAAAGAAGGAAACAAAGGAAAAGGAAAAGGAAAAGAAGTGGAACGCGAGCCAGTGGGAACCAGGCGTGGTGGCTACAAGAAACGCAATCAGTAATGGAGAACAATGAAATGGTAAATAAAACTATAGTGAATTTATCAAGTAGAGAGCTAACTGATATAGAAAGGAACACCCTGAGTTTGGGCCTCTCGTTTTGCCCTACAGAAATGTTCAACTACAGCGATACTAGAATTGACATATTTCGCTTCATAAGGAAATTAAAACTTAAGAAATGGCATGCTCTAAAAACTAATACTGGTAACTTGAATGTACAAGAATCCATTTCTCCAAGTCAGCCCTTTTTAGAAGTGGGTGACGCTAATGCCATTCAAGTAGCGCAAGAGTTACTATGTGAAGGAGACAGCATTGAAACACACTTCCGTGAGGGGGGCACGGGAATGCTTAACATGACTACAGATAGAGCTGCCATGACGGGTTTTAAACCTAAATCCGTGTTCTTTCCAAACCTCCCACACGACAATGTAGACACTTTTCATGATATAACAACTAAGTCATTAGTGGAATGTAAACACTGCCCAAGGGGAAAGGGAGGAGGCTTTAACTTGAATCTCAAACAAAGGAAAGCAATTGAATCCCTAGCAAATGATTCTTCAATCATAATATGCCCAGCAGATAAAGGTGGGAATGTGGTCATACAAGATCGGGAGGCATACATAAAAGAGTCCATGAGGCAATTAGATAATGAAACTTTCTACTGTAAAAGCAATGGTGGAGTTTACAGAAATAATATCTTAACCATGTGGTCCAATCTAGCCAAATGGCAGGAGGATGGCCTTCTGTCATGGGATGAGTTTACTTTCCTTAAGAAAGACTATCCCAAATTACCAATAATCTATTTTCTCCCTAAGATCCACAAAAACCCACTAACACCACCAGGGAGACCCATAGTGTCATCCATAGGGAGTGTATATGAAAATGTGTCCAAATATGTCGAATTTTTCCTTCAGGAATATGTAAGGAAACTCCCGTCCTATGTGAAGGACACCCAAGACTTTTTGAAAAAGGTTAACAACATAAACTGGAAACCAGAATACATACTCATGACAATGGATGTTAACTCATTGGACACTATCATTGAACATAAACATGGCATTGATGCATGCATGCATTATCTAAAAAAACGGAACATAATGTACCTAGAGCATACGAGGATGCTAGGTGAAATGATAAAAATATGCCTTGAAAACAATGTATTTATGTTTAATGGTGAACTGTACAAACAGACTACTGGTACTTGTATGGGCACGAGCTTCGCGCCGAGCTTCGCGAATTTGTTTCTAGGGAAATGGGAGGAAGAAATACACAATGACCCCCAGTACAGGCAGGCATTTAAGAGAGTCAAGGTATGGCTCAGATATATAGATGACCTGTTTGTAGTATGGAGTGGAAGTGATGTAGAATCGGATACATTTGTGGAACAACTGAATACCAATGAGTTCAACATAAAATTGACCCATCAGAAAGTCAGATGTAAGGTTGAATATCTAGATGTAGAGGTAAGGGCTGAAAAGGATTGTCTGAAAACAAAATTGTTCAGGAAGGAGACCGCAGGCAATAGTGTCCTCCATGCCCTCAGCAGCCACCCTGACACTCTAAAATGGAGCATCCCCTATGGGGAACTTCTGAGAGCAAGGAGAAATTGTTCTAATACAGAAGAGTACAAACAAGAAAGTGAAAACATGATACAGAGATTCAAGGAAAGGGGTTACCCCAAGTGGCTCCTAGATAGAGCCTTATCTAAAATGGAAAACATAACAAGGGAGAGTACCTTGATAACAAAGGAGAAAGAAGACCAAGGTAATGAGACCACCAGAGTAATTTTAACCTACAATAGGGGGTCTCAAAAGGTAAGGAAAATAATTGCAAAAAATTGGAACATCCTAAAAAGTGATCCTATCATTGGCCCTGAATTGAGTACCAGACCAGCTATCACGTATAGAAAAAGTCGCATTTTGAGGGACATAATCACGAAGGGAGATATCACGGACTACAAGGATAGGAACCAACACAACCTTGTAGGTTTTTTCCCATGCGGGCACTGTAAAGCCTGCAAGCATAGCCCTATGAGAAAAGACTTTGATATCCCTCATGGAAAGACCAATAGGAAGATAACTCAATTTCTGACGTGTAGCTCAACACATGTGATATACGTACTTGAATGTCCGTGCAAGAAAAGATATGTAGGCAGCACGACAGTTATGGCCAAAAACAGAGTGATGCAACATTTAAGGGCAATTACTAACCGGGATCCCCAATACCCAGTTGCAAGGCACTTTGCCCAACATCACAGATCTAATTGCAATCTGTTAACGTATTTTGCAATTGAACAAGTGAGGCAAAACCATAGAGGGGGTAACAGAGAGATACAGTTAAGAAAGAAGGAATCAAAATGGATTCTAGAATTAGAAACACGACAGCCGAATGGACACAATGATCATGAAGAGCTAGCAGTTCACCTTTATGATTCATAAGGGCATAACTAGAAAGTATGAATACTGTATCTAGATAATGTAAGATAATCAAATTAATGAATGTTTATCATGATGAAGTGGTTCTGTTCCAAGAAAATCAAAGCTTGAAAATGTATATATGTTTTTAATGAGATTCGTAGCATAATTGTAATTTAATTTTTGTTTTACTCTAACAGGTAGAATCAAGATGCTCTTTTTAGGGATCACGTGCACTTCACGAGCAATTGACCCTGTCACCCAGAGGATTCACGGGAGAATAGAGTAGAAGACTTCTTCACTTAGTAATGTAAAGATTTATTCACTTAAGTTCACGTTTTTTCACTTTATGTTTTTAAAAACAAGCTCTCCCCAGAGACATTAAACCCTGACTAAGCCACTAGGCGAAAGAAGATGGGAATAGAAAGAGTTATTGCACAATTAGCCACTGTGGCGAAAGGAATTTAAGACAAAGAAAGAAATGTACTTAACTGCTACAATGATCGAAGTGGTTTTGTAAAGTGAGACATCAGGGGTAAAACGTCAATGTAACACATGTACACTCCAAGATGTCAGCCAAAATGAAATGTGCAGTCTTGTTTCTATGGTTAGCACAAAATGTGTATGTAACTGGTGGAAAGCTAATGGATTGTTGTGTGAGCAAGGGAGCAGAGGCTTCCGAAACGCGTAACAGCAATAAAGCACTGTGTACCACTTGATTTCTGAGCGTGCGTTTTAACTTGGATACTTGTGGAAAAATATATATATATATATAATATATATATATATACATATATATATATGTATACATATATATATATATATATATATATATATATATATATATATATATATATATATATATATATATATATATATTATATTACGTACACAATTGTCCGGTTGCTCCTGGCGTCTAAATTCGGTTGCGATCCTGCGTGGGTGCCGGTCACCCAAGGTAATTTCTCACGAACTTTCCCCTCTCAAGAAGAAGACAAACGCAGGATACTTCTGGATGCTTCAAAGGTGTTTAATAAGGCAAAAGTGGCAACTGCCTACCGACGCGTTTCACCAGTTACGGCTTGGTCACTGTAAAGCTGTTAATGTGAATGTGCTATTTACATACAATATCATAAACAGTGAAGTAGGACTGGGTTCCACAACGAAAATAATAGTGGCAGACATTTTAAGCTAGTCATTTTCGTATGTCCGAGAAATGATCATCCTTAGTAGTATCACTAAACAATTTGACGTGCCTCACACCAAGTCAAAGAAAAGGTATTTGCAAAAGTTGTAAAAATATTTCATCTATGCATGTTATAATTGCATCGTAACATTGCAATAAAGCCCTAGTGGGCATAGTGAGTTCATTCCCGTTAAAGCCAAAAATAAAGGCAAATTCAACCGTCATTGTGTTAAAGGCATTCATAATATCATTGTCCAATAACATGATTTTCAAACACAAATAGTCACAAATGTCAGTTCTTTTGTAATCTGCTTCACTCCCGCCCAAGTGGGCATATAAATTCAGAGGACATTGGACCGAGTATAACCTCATTCCATCTTTCCAAAGAAGTGATGTCTTGATGATCCAGTGGTACCATACAATCTAGATGTCCTAAATATAAAAACATAAATGTGCGTGAAATGAGAAGTGTTCTAGTGCAAAAATTCATAAAGGTACATTTTTAAATTAGTATCACATTAAAAACAGTTTACTGTATTGAGAAAAGTATCTTGACTTCAGATCAGCTGTCTCTTATTCACACTATGTGTACTGCTAATTCTTCGTTAGAGTTCATGCCTTTGGGTTGTAAAGTTTCGATGTCAATAATAAATCTTGCCTCCAGTACCCTTAACTGATGTAATCTGTCCCCACCTCTAATTGATTGTTTGACAGACTCTAACACCACATAGGATAACAAATTGTCATTTTGGCCATGATAGATTTTAAAATGTCTGGCAACCGGATATTGCTCATTGTTATTGCGGATTGCCCTCTTGTGCTCAAGCACTCTTATCTTTGCCCTGTGTATTGTGCTTCCGATATAATACTTTTGACAGGGACAGATAAGACAGTACACACAATACTCTGTATTACAGTCAAAGCGCCCTTTGAAAGTAAATACTCTAGCGCTGTTGGGTACTTTTATCGTCACACAGTTTTTACTTCCCTTGCATGCCTTGCACTTCATACAACATTCAAAACCCCCTGAGATTCTATTGGGCTTGCTTTCCAAGGCTGAAATTGCATTTCTACTTAGTTCATCCTTCAGTGATTTTACCCTCCTGAAGGTGATTTCTGGTGTCTCATTTAGACATTGACTCAAGTAATTGTCTGTTTTTAGGATTGGCCAGTTTTGTGCTAAGATTTTACGCACCTGAAATGCCTGTCCTGAATAGGTGGTGATAAACCTTACTGTGTTATTACTCTCCTCTGGCATTTTTTGTTTAGGTGTCAGTAATGCTATTCTCTCCACTTTACTGACGTTTTCAATTGCTAGATCAATGGTTTTTTTTTGTATATCCCCTTTCCATGAATCTGCCACTCATCAATTTTTTCTCCCTTTCAAATTCTTCAGTAGTACTGCTATTTCTTTTTGCTCTTAGTAATTCCCCATAGGTGATACTCTGAATTAAGCCGTACGGATGGGCACTTGTGGCGAATAACAAACTGTTGCCAGCCGTTGTTTTCCTGTGGAGTTTTGTTACCAGCCTCTGATTCAAAACTTCTACCTCCACATCCAGGAATACCACCTTCTTTCTGCTAATGTGGGATGTCAGTTTGATGTTCCAGTCATTATCATTTAAAGAAGATATGAAGGCTTTAACACAGACTCGTCTCCTCTCCATATTAAAAAAATATCATTTATGAAACGAGTCCAAAGAATCACCTGTTCTCTTTGGAAGTCTCGGCTACTGGACACCTGCTCCTCCCACCAGCCCATGAATAAATTCGCGTAGCTGGGGGCGAAGCAGGTGTCCATCGCCGTGCCCTGTGTTTGCCTGTACAGTTTATCATCGAAGAAGAAGAAATTGTTGGTCAAACAGTAGTATGCCATATCTATCAACATCTCAGTATGTAACAGTGTTTTTATAGATCTTGTCCGGAGGAAATGTCTCATAGCTTGGATGCCTAAGTCATACTTGATTGATGTATACAAACTGGTTACATCTAGTGTAACCAATAAAAACTCAGGTTCCCAAATCAGGTCATGAATCAGGTTGAGGAAGTGCATTGTGTCCCTAAGGTATGCTGGAAGGGATACTACGAATGGTCTTAAAAAGAAGTCTATGTACTTAGATGTCATCTCTAATTGGGACCCTATTGACGACACGATAGGCCTGCCCGGTGGTGCTTTGGGGTTTTTGTGGAGTTTAGGTAGGAGATACAGAATTGGAGTTTTGGGGTATTTACAACTCAAACCGTTAAATTCTCCCCTTTCCAAAATTCCATTTTCATGCCATTGTTTCAACATATCATCAAATTTCACATAGGAGGCAGCTACCTCTTCTTGGGATGCCAACTGATAGCATACCCCGTCATTAAGTTGGCGGAGACCATCTTGTAAATAATCATCTTTCCCCCAGATTACTACATTTCCACCTTTATCCGATTGACGGATTGCAATGGACTTGTCACTCTTGAGGTTCTCCAATGCTTTAAATTGCGGTACAGTCAAATTGCGTTTAGCCCAGTCTTTCTTGCAATAGCGTAGCTTTTTCAGATCTCTAATGACACTTTTCTCAAATACATCTATTGCATCACAGTGTATTACTGGTAAGAATGTAGATTGAGACTTAAAGCCGCTTTTGCAAGGTTTGTCAATTGTCATCTCCAAAGTGTCTAAATGTAATAAGGGATTTTCATGATGTTCAATATCCTCATCTAATTCAGTTACAGTTTGTAGTGTCTCAATGTCAGATATGCATAGGGTCCCCTGTGAACCAGCTCCCAAGTCTGTACCTCTATTTGGTGTGTGAAATTGAAACCACTTCTTCAGTTTCAACTTCCGCACAAAACAAAATGTGTCTATACGTGTCTGTACATAGTCCATTTTACGCATGGGACAAAAAGACAGTCCTAATGCCAATAGATCAATATCAGTTGTAGTTAACTCATGTTTTGATAAATTGATCACAGTCATTTCATTCCTCTTCTGGCTCTGGTTACCATTGGACTGGCTTTGTTGGATCTTCTTTTCTTTCTCCCCCTTGCTTTCTTGTTCCTCTGAATCCTCCGGATCTGCCTCGAAATCCTCATCCTCGGCCTCTCCGAAAAAACCTGTTCCTCTTGTCCCATTTGTGGGTTTTGTTTGGCTTGGTTATGCATTTGGAACTGTGTAATGAAATTGATCCTGCCTCGACCCCTTGCTGGAGTTTGTGATGTTCCTCTCCCAACTGATGAATCATATAAATTGCCATCTGATATGTCACTCTCTTCTACAGTGGTGTTGACTGTATCCATTGTCATATTTCTCTTATGTCTGAAGGATTAGTTTCACTCGCCTTTTTAAATAAATGGTCGTATTTTTTGTGAAACGTTAATGTTCTGCCGGATTGGTAGTCCTTAAAGTCTCTAATAAATTTCCTTTGTTTTTTACTGGTAATGTCTTCTTCCAATTTGACCAACCGCCCTTCTAGTTTGGTCATGAATTCTTGATTTTTTTCTTGTGTGGTTAGTTTGGCTACCTCCGTTAGTGCACTCTCAATTTCTTCCAGCAGTCTGGCTCTATCCTTCAGGGCATATTTAATCAGTATCCGCATCATAGTTGTGGAGCATTCTTTGGAGTTTCCTGACCACTCTTCCAGCATTTCGGGGTCTGGGTTTTCATAGGTAGGGATCGTGTACACCCTCAGGTCTCTTGGTACACGCCCAACATCTATATACTTTTGCAGCGATTCTGCCTCCCACCATTTGGATACTTCTTTGCGGTGCAGTTTTTCGATTTTATCAAACAATTGCTGTGTTTGTACCTCATTATTCAGCAAAGAGTGTTCTTTTGAAGTCTGGTTGTCTTCAATCGTATCTTGTGTTGTTGTTGTGAAAAAGAGACAATCTGATATTTCTTTTCTTTTGGCTTCAATACGAGCTGCCATGTCAATGCCTTTATTTACGATGATAGAAGTGCGTGTTCCAGCGCACTGACAACCAGATGCGTTTGAAAGAATCGTCGTATTCACGTTCTCCCTCGCTCAACCACCGCGGATTGGAATAGGTTAAAATCGTGCCCTCCCTCCAGACTGTTGGCGTTCGTACAGGTTTTTCGTCAAATCACCTGAACGTAGCCGACTTGAAACTAGAATTTCACTCTGGGTCTTACCGATGCCGTTTTCATAGTACGCCGCTGTTTGGTGTCTGAATTCTTTTTTTACCTTTCCTCTTTAAATCCCCCAGCTCTTCCTGAAATCCGGTTCGAGAGATTGTTTCTCTGATCACGGCTGGGAAAGATTTAATCCGCGGGACACCAGGGGCATTAAAATTTGTTACGTACACAATTGTCTTGATGCTTGCAAATACTATCTAGGCAAGACAAATATCAAATATAGAGAACATAACAGAATGTTAAATGAAATGATTTCGTTGTGCCTGCATAACAATATCTTCCTTTTCAACAAGAAGATTTATAAACAAACACAAGGCTGCGCAATGGGGTTTTCTTTCTCACCCAATTATGCGAACCTTACCATGGTGTGGTTCGAACAGAACAAGGCATGGAATATTGCAAACTACGAATGGACACAAAAAACCATACTATGGCTAAGATTCATAGACGATTTATTTATCATCTGGAATGGCACCACAGCAGAATTTGAGCAATACTTTGAGAAAATGAACAACAGCGTAACAAAACTCAAATTCACCTATGATATTAGCTCAGAGAGAGTTGTGTTTCTCGACACGGAAATTTATATCGATAAAAAAACCCTACACACCACACTGCTCAGGAAAGCAATGGCAACAAATGCTACCTTGCATGGGAAAAGCTTCCATAAATGAAAAACTGAAGTGGAGCATCCCAAATGGGGAGTTTTTACGATTAAAAAGGAATTGCTCAGATGAACAGGATTTCCAAGAACATAGCAACAAAGCTACAAACAGATTCCTCACAAGAAAATATCCACCAAAAGTGGTTGAGAAATGTCTGAAAAAAGTAGAGGAACAGTATCGCACAGAAATCTTGCACAGAGAAAAAGAAGACAAAACAAGGGATAATACCATCAGACTAATTACTACACACAGTGCTGAAAACAAACAACTAACAAGAATTATCCGTAAACATTGGGAATCCTTAAATCTGATCAAACATTGACAAAACTAATTGGAGATCATCCAAACATCACCTATCGAAGGGCTAAAAACAAAGGAGATCGGCTAGTCCATAGTCACTTCAGTGAACCAGCAAACAGAACCTGGTTACAAAGAGAAGGGTTCTGGTCATGTAAGCATTGCAAGGTCTGCAAAATAGCCACACCCACTAAACAACTTGAGATTGGCAAAGGAAGAAAATGGACCATACGCCAACATTTAACGTGCAAAAGCACTTTTGTCGTCTACATGGTTGAATGTCCCTGCCATAAGAAATATATAGGCAGTACAATATTCAAAGTAAAAAAAAGAATCCTCGAACATGCACGAGCCACCACTCATAAAGACCGCACAAATGTGATTGCCAAACACATTGAAAAATGCCATGATAATAACTGGGAAACACTTCGATATTGCACCATTGATCAAATACCTGCATCAGAAAGAGGTGGCAATCGAATCAAAACCCTTCGTCACGGGAATGAAAACACATCATCAATTTCAGGACTTTAGACCCGAGAGGTCTCAACCAAAATGAAGAATTATATGTTCATGTATAAAAGAAGTGAGCATTATAGAGATGGACTAACAACCGATGGGAAGACTCAAATCAAACTCACTGGAGAGAGACAAATATCTCACACAACCATGTCTATTCTGAGACTGATGCTGGATTCCAAAGTTTAACCACAAAGAGTGACATAAACCAGGAGACACCCAATATAATATGCTCCCCAGAGAGACTATATTGAAAAACACCTATTTACAATTGTGAGACTGTAACAAAAACCACAATTCTGCATGTCCTTAAATGAATATTTTTGTGTAAATTTGAGTTAAGCACATATTATTTGTTTTAATATGGTGAAATGTTTAAGTGATGTAACCACATTTACCATAATGCACCAGTTGAATAGATAAGAAATCACTGTGCACTAAAGATAAAAGAGGGCTTAACCCCAAGCACAACATCCCGTGAACAAGCCTCAGGCTGAGGTGAAACGCGTTGGGCTTTGGTCACAAAACAAAAAATAAAGTCGCTGTAATTCTAAAAGAAGACTCGAGTGAGAGTGTTTTTACTATGCCAAGTGAAAGTTTGGCTGTCGCTGAATATTTTTCGACTTTCACCCTGTCGAAAAAACGCACCATGCCACATCAAGAGCACCGGCGTCTAAGTGGGTTGCACAGGATGGATATATATATATATATATATATATATATATATATATATATATATATATATATATATATATATATATATATATATATATATATATATATATATATATATATATATATATATATATATGTATATATGTATATATATATATATGTATGTATATATATATATATATATATATATATATATATATATATATATATATATATGAATGTGCATTTTTTCGAAAACCCGCCCTTTGCTGTGTCACATCCCCTTCTGTCTGTAGAAGGAGAACAACTGAAGCTGTTCTCTGCAAGGTGCACCTTACAATGGGCAATGATTAGGTTTTGTTTACCTTTCGGGTATAGAATGTTGCTAAAACAAAAGACAACTTCAAAGCTTTCAAAAGTGGTTTGAGGCTGTCATTATAATAATGAAACCCGTATTTCACAGGGTCCAGTGAAATGTTTTCTATATTTCAGGGGACCTTGAAATATGGGTTTTATAGCACTGTATTTTGTGCTTTGAAATCACCTAAGCATGCAATATATGTAGATTTATAAATATATGAATAAAACAGTGTTGAGCCAGACCTATTCATGTGGAATGCAGAAAGAAAGCATATCCTAACAGGTTAGAAACTCTGGCAATCTCTGTTGAGATCTTGATATGTACGTTCCATGCTGTATTGAACCAATCTCCATCTGTTCTTAGCAATCTTCTGGACTTTTTTTAACCATAGATATAAAAGTAAATTACTTAATAAATAAAATAAATATTCCAACGAAATGACACATTTGGAAAATACCTAAATCAGTACTTGCTTAAAACCTAAGCCAGCTAAGCACATCAAAAGACTTCTGTTTTGGAAAAATATTACAAAAACTGGCATAGGGTGCATTATGGAACACTTCTACGAGACCTGTCAGCCTGGAGGAAACAGGAAAAAGACACACAGAATAGGCACTCAAAGACTTTGGAGAAACACAAGACCAGACCATACAAATAAAACACGTTTTCGATCAAGGAAAGAATTTGTAAACTTAATTTAACAGCTTGATATATTCTTGAACCACAGGATCACATGACGTTTTGTTTATATATTTTATTAACAGTTGCAGATTAAAATATATTTATGACCTAAAAGCTGTTCATTGGAGTTCAGTTCTTCTATGTTTCATTAAACAAACAATGCCTCTGTTTGTCAGATTGAGGTTGGATAAATAGGTGGCACATGTATTTTTTTTTAAGGTTGAATTGACTTTATGTGTAGGAGAGGTTAATTGGATGAAGGCAGGAAACTTTGCCTTTGGTGAAGGATTGTGATGTTTCCTGGCTTTGAATGATTCGCTGAGGCGAATGTAACAGCTTAGCTCATCCTAATGACTATTTCCTGCTCCTTGATGTCTCATTAGCCAAACATCCTGGGGCGGGCAATCTTAGGTACTCTCACCTACTAAAAGGTGCCGTGGAGGGTGACACGGTATGGTGTTTGGTCTCGAGGTTAAGAGGATGCGTCAAGAATTGAACCAGGTTTGGTAACTGCCGTATGTAGGAGAGTAGGATCTGCTTCTTATAGTTACCCCGACTTTTTGCTGATGTAGACCGACTGGGATCCTGCTATCCTGGAACCCAGTCAAGATGCTTTCCTCTCTAAATTGATTGCATGTACTTTAGGTACACTTCAGATTGGATACTGGGGTACCCTTATCAGTCCCTAGTATATGGTACACCATGTACCCAGGGCATAGGTACCCCAGAGGCCTCCCAGGTGCTGCAGCATGTATTATGCCACCCCGAGAGACCATTCAAACTGCCACCACAGGTCTGCTACTGCAGCCTGTGTAAGATGATGCATGCACCCCTTACTTAGATATAGGTTCACTATATACCCTTCTAAATCACTTCACACATAAACCTACCAGTCACCCCCTATGGCAGGCCTTATCAATCTTGAAGGCAGGGTGCTGTGTTTTTGTGAGAAGGTGCTCATGCATGAGCAGAGCCCCTCTGCAGCCTTCGGAACCTATATTGCAGGGTTGTTTGTGATGCAGCCAATCATATATATTTAAGTGCATTATAACCTTGCGGTAAATGCTAACTTTAAAACGGCTGCTTAGAAACATGTTTGGTGTCGAACACCTTGGAATCACACCTCCACACCAGTAACTGGTGTGGGAGTTATGACTACTGTGGGTCACCGGCCTACCCGGTACCAGCTTTCTCGACCTGGGCATCACAAAATGGATGCTGCCAGCCACAGACATGCGTCTGTCCTCCTGCTGCTGAGCTGAGCTCGAGCAGGGGAAGGCTTAACAATAGGTTTCCTGTCACAGGGAGGTGTGACCACCTCCCAGACAGGATTTAGTGTATTGGGGCTGGGTGGGTACACTCTGGGAGTGCCTGAAATTCTGCAATGGGGACACATTTGGTGTCCCTGTGCATAGTCCAGCTCAAACCGGTTGCAGGAGCCATTTGCTCCTGCTCTGACACAAAACTGGACAAAGGACATGGGTGTAACCACCCCTTTGTCCTGACCCTCCCATAGGTGGGTCCCCAGAGTTTGTCCAACCCCTTCCTTGGGTATAAAGTAGGAACCCTGACTACAGGACTTTATATTTTATCTGGACTAAACTCTGCAAGCACAAACCAAGTACTTCAAAGATCTTCACTATGCTGGATGACTGAAGAATCTCCCTTGGAGTAAAGAAGTTACTCCCCTGCAAGGCAGTCACCTTTAATGCATCTGACCAGTTTGCATCTCCCAAGCTCCTGAGGACTCTAAATATTTCTGCAACACAGGAGGTAAGTTCCTGAGTGTCCCTGAGGTTGATCTGCCCTCTCTCAGAGACCAGTATCCCTCATGGGGACCGTGCAAACCGAACCCCTGTGCACTGTGTACTTTTGCAGCAGCATATGCTTTTTGGCAATCCCTAAGGCTGTGCTTTGGGCTATGTGTAATCCTGACCCTGAGCAGTATTTCCACTGAGGATTTCTGGCCTACACTCCACGAGTGTTCAGTGGGCTGGTATTTTGTGATGCAGTTTGAGGTCCCTTCGCGATCCCTGGTCCGTTGGCCTGTGGTTCCCTGTGAAGGTAACTTTGATTTCTCTTGAGCTTCTCTGGTTGCTCCAGACATGTCCTGACTTCCCATAGCTTGGAGAGTCTCCTGGACCTTGCTGGTCCTCACCGTAACTGGTTTCCTCTGCCCGCGTGAGTTGCATATACCAAGGCTTGTTGGCGTTCAATCCGGACACTGACCGCTCAGCACCTGACATCCTTTGTGGAACAGCTCACCTCCGGACTTTGGCTATCGTAGACATCTCCTGGTCCCTCTGGCTGCAGAGTCAAGCTTCCAGTCATCTCACCTGAAACACACAACACCGGTGGCCTTTCGGCTACCGAGCCCCTGGTCACTCTGAAGTGACCCAGACTCTGTCCCCTCTGCTTACAGGTTCTTCTTACCTCAGACCTTCTTACCGGACACTTTTCATCTTCCCAGCAGCAGCACTTCTTTGAGTCACACCATTGAAAACGACTAAGGTTTCTGCCACCACTTGACCCCTATGCACCCGGCTCCCCTGGGATAAGTAACACGGGTACTTCAGTACTCACGTGAGTGCTGGCCTTAGAACCTTCGAAGTTCAAAAGAGTTTGCTTGAAGTCCTCTCCTACGTGTCCTTAAATTGTAATTTTCCAACTGCGACTTTCCCATAGAGTTGTATGGAGCTCTCCTCTGTGTTCTCACACTGCACCCGTCCTCCGTGGGTCCCCTGTGTCACTACTTTGGATGGTTCCTTGGGGTCCCAGTAATACTACGTGCTCTAGGCACTTCGGCTAGTGAAGTCGTTGTTGTCATACCACTTTCTTAGTATATGGTTCTGTCTCCCCTGGAGCCTGCGGTGTATTGTGCTATTTACTGTCGTTCTTTTGATTAATAATTGTGTGCCTTGTGCTCTAATCTCATATAGAGGTTAATAGAGAGTGTTTAGTAATAAATACATATATTTTATATATCTCTTGTGTGGTTCTCTTTTCATTTGGTTATTCAGGAGGTTCTAATCTGGCAAAACAAGCTGCTTTACATTTCTTCTAGACTTAGCTTGAAGGCTGCTCTCCATTGCTACCACTAGGATAGTTCATCAATAAGGGTCATTTGGACTGGTGCGAGGTGACCAATTTAATTAGTGGACAGCATATACCAGGCCAACTTCTCACACCGTATGCCAGTGGTTCTTAATCTGTGGCTCAAGAACCCGGCAACAGGTACTCAGGACATCCACTGCTGTACAGAAAATTAAATTATATTAAAATGAATAAAGTATATATAAATAAAGAAGCAAAATTGAACATTTAAACATTTAAAATGTTGCGTAAATGTGAAGGAATTTGAAATTGGAGGCTAAACATTAATTTGGTATCCTTTGCTTGGTTTGTTGGAGCAGTGCAAGTAAACCCCGCAGAATATAATATATACGGAGGAAGGCCCGACTTCAAACACTGCCAAAAGGAGGGCATACATTGGGAGAGAAAAAAACAGTGATTTGCTACAGTTCAATATGCCGCGTACTCTTTAAGAATTAAAATCCAAATTTAGAAAAGCTCCACCCTTCCACTAACCTGTTGTCCCCTGCTTCAAATAATGACGCAGTGGGGTCCCTAGATTCCAGTAATGATTCAGTGGGGGACCAGAGAAAACAAAAGGTTCAGAACTACAGCCATAGACAATGCTTCACTATGTATGGACTAAGTCAGGGCTGGGCTCCTGGTGAAATCTTTCACATGGGGTTCAAGGTCACGACGGGACTGGGAACCCAAACCGGCCCTGGCAAACAGCTTGGTCGGCCCTCAGGGGGGAGGGCGTTGGGGGGATGCTTGTGAAAAGCACCCCTCCCGTCTCACTTCTGGTGCTTTTGTTACAGTGGGCCGATATTGCCACCATGCTGCAAAACCGTCCCGCAGTAACAAAAACTGCCCCCTATGGGTCCAAAACCGGCCCCACCCTTGCAGCCTACAGTGGAAACGCCCAGTGCCCGCTACGGCCAGTCCTGCCCTGTTCAAGGCGGAGTATGAGGAAGGCTGTGAAACAGTTACAGTCACCCATGGTCTCCTAGCAGCATCTTGCAATAGCTGGCATGGAATCACTTTGGCACACTCTTTTTGAATGAAAACTTGTTGATCTTCGACATTTATGGAGGTTGCTATGTTTTTTAATCAGGCCCAATCAGGGGAAACCTACAAGGTTGCCAAAATTATCACACAACTCGTAATTCTATTTGTACAGTGATGGGATTGTGGCCCTTCACTTGTAATCAGGGTCATAGAATTTTCAGTTGGTGAGAGGCTCAGCTACTAGTTCAATTCATGGTCCCCCATTTTTTTGCTACATTATTCTGCCCAGCAGTGAGTGTTTTTAAACACAATGTGTACAATTTAACATCGGTCCTGGACTTTAATGAGGCAATGTTATGTCAGAGAACGCACATTTACAATAGCATTCCAAGCATCGATTTCAGCTGCGGCCTTCCTGCTTGCGCTATTACACTTTTGGGGAATTTTAAGGGATGATTAGCACGCAGCACTTTGAGAAAAGTGATGACTCAAACAGCAGGTAAGCAAGAAGATCCTTTATTGAACATCTCCCGCTCTCCACCTCTGACGAGAAATCAACTCAGAGTGCAGCATTCTAAACAGTAGGAATGTTCCAATAGGTGGAGGGAGGGGGTGGAAAACGAGGAAGAATGTGCAGAGAGAAGGAATCTTCAAGGTGAACAGGTAAGTAAAAACAAAATGAAAATTACACCACACGTTCAAGCAAAACCAATCAACACAGCTACCAATGCATAAAATGTCTATCCCATATAAACACAGGGTAAGATTTTCACCTTAAATACCTATATCAAGGGCATTAAAGGTAGCACATCATGTCTATAAAAGCAAATGGATGCCTGACATAAGCACTCACTGCAAGCCAGGTAGATATGTGTGTGGCAAGAGCAAAGCCGGACTGGGATCCATAAGCAACCCTGGAAAATTGCATCAGACCAGCCTCCGTATGGTGCATAGCGACTGCAGCGAGCCTGACCACTACAAAGAGGGGGCTTTGGGAGGTTCTCCTCCCAAGAGAATTTGAGTAAAAATGTGGCATTCTACAGCACACTGGTCAATATATATTCAATTCTATTCGTTTTTAAAGCATAGTAAATGATGACTTTACTACAACATTTTTTGTTCGGGCTCTTCAATGATTCCCTCACTATCACCTCCAACAGTGCTTCAAATCTCTCCATAGCTGCTCTCTCACATGTATTTCATCTGTTTTATAGCACCTTTCTTACCAGTGTAGTGTGTCGGAGCACTTTACATCACACACACACAGATAATGAATTATACGTGTTTAAATCAGTGTGTAGAGAATGTTACATAAAACAAAGGGAGCTACAAGGTGTAGGATTCACAAGTCATCCTTATTGATAGGCATTTTTTAAGAGTGCTTGGTCTGGAGAAGCATAAACTCAGGTTTCAGAACATAACAAAGTAGTCAGGGTTGACTTTAATACTAAGAATGCATTTCTACCACAGGGCTGCCCCCTGTCACTGCTGTTATTTGCACTGGCACTAGAACCCTTGGCGTTGTGGATTAGAGGTGACCTCTCTATCGGTGCGATTAGTTGGGCCCGGATTGGTCGGACAGGATCTCCCTATACGCTGATGACATTCTCTTATATTTGGCCAAACCCCGATCTTCACTTCACGTGGTGCTACATATTCTCACTCTCTTCCGGAAATATTCGGGCTACACTATCAATTGGGACAAGTCATTGATTTATGTCATCATTGGGGAGCCCCCACGGCTTCCTCTGGGATGCTGAGCTGGCATAGTCACGGACGGCTTTCGCTACCTGGGCATCTATGTCACGGACGATGCAGATGTCTTCCCCCAAAAGAACCTCCTCCCTCCCTTGCATCGCCTCTAGGCTGATGTGCAGCACTGGAAGACACTGCCCCTTACCTGACTGGGTAGAGCTGCCCTCTTCAAAATGATACCAAAGGGGACGATGGATGGAGTGTTTGAGCAAATCAAACACTCACCCCCAGTCAACTTATCTGGGTTTAATCCATCATCATTCTTTAAGCTCACTCCACCACCCCAGTTCAGACATGGCCATATGCAAATCAGTCTGACCCTGTGCCTCATGGGAACAGTCCAGCCCGAACTGCCAAGCCATATCTTCCTTGGACCGGAAACAAGCATCCTGGGACTGGTTTCGGGTTCATAACCCTCATCAGGCAGGCTATCTTGAATCCAGTGGCAGAGTGAGCAACCGACCCAAGTCTGAGCATACCCTGCCAACTCAGGGCGAACAAAGCAATACCAAAGGGGACGATGGACGGAGCTTTTGAGCAAATCAAACACTCACCCCCCAGTCAACTGATCTGGGTTTAATCCATCATCAATCTTTAGCTCACTCCACCACCCCAGTTCAGACATGGCCCTACGCAAATCAGTCTGACCCTGTGCCTCATGGGAACAGACCAGCCCGAACTGCCAAATTAGATGAGGGTGTTAAATGGGGGGCCTAAGCAGTTACCAATCTTTACCCAAACCTCCTCCACAGCCTCGATCTGGCACGTGGCAACTGCTGCATTGGGCTTGAAGGGTAAAATTATGCGGGTTACTCCACAGCTGGAATCCTGCCACTTGGGTATGCTATTGAGTCAACCTGGATTTGATAAATGGGACCTGATTGGTCTCTCCACAGTAGGGGACATGTGGGCAAGGGGTGCTGCTGTTCCATTCGGTGAATTGCAAGTAAAATACCAGCTACATGAGGGAGAAACATTCTGATATATTCAGGCTCGTAGTGCTTTAAATAAAGCCATCCCCAAGGGTTTTGATATGCCAGTCTCTTCACCTCTACAGGACAGGCTTCTCGACAACAACCTTCCTGACAAGGCCATTTCTTTGACCAACCACAAAATACTTCATAACTTACCGGAACCACTCGATAAACTCTGCATGAAATGGTCGGACGATGTGGGGGATATACCTGACGAAGATTGGAGGGAGGCCCTGGCATCTCCCAGGGAGGTGGCAATTCAGTCTCGCTTTAAGCTTATACAACTTAAAATACTCCACAGGGCATTTTACACGAGCACTGCACTTTTCGAAATGGGTCTGAAGATCTCCCCACTCTGTCCCCGAGACTGTGGCTCCTTAGGTACTTTCTTGCACCAGTTGGTGGGACTGTCCAATTCTTCAACAGTATTGGAATGAGGTTTTGTCAACTATGTCCCGAATATGTCAGAAATCAATAGAGCCCTCCGCTCGACTCTGTATTTTAAACATTTGGGACGCAACCGACCTCGATCGCACCAAACAACTATGGGTTTCTCTGGGTTGTATCATAGCAAAACACAATTGATTTCTGACATATTCGGGACATAGCTGACAAAACCTCACTCCAATACTGTTGAAGAATTGGACAGTCCCACAGTGTAGAGGTGGTGCAAGTGGGTGACTTTAAAAAAGGTTGGATAGTCCACATAAACTCTTTATTAGGCTGGTAATCCACCTTCTTAAAAACAACTTGAGTGGCTGCTCTCTGGCTCTATGGTCCAGTGAGTTAGCAAGTTACTAACTTACTAACTGGTCCAGTGAAGCTCAGCTCATCTCATGTAGGGTGGTCAACATGCTTCATGCGTAGCGGTCAGAGAAGTGTGGTTCAATGGTTAGAGCGGCAGACCTGATGCAAAGGTCTGGCCCGGGACCAGGGTTCAATTCCCGCCTTGGCGGGTCTTGGGCTCAATTTCCTCTGACCTGATAATTCTCACCTCTTTGCCTATTCTAATCATGGGACCCACTCTGCAACTCTGGGCAATAGCTTTCTTAATCTCCACAACGGCCCCAACAGCACTGGGATGCCTCCTGGCTTCACCTTGGGGGTGCCCAGGAGTGAGCATTTCACAGGGAAAATGCTAGGAAGGGTTCCACAGCAGTATGCGTACAGCGCCAAGACGCCTCAGGGTATAAGTGCGCTATACAAGTATGAATTCAATGAATTTCATTTAATCATTCATTTCAATACTGAGCCATCGCATTTTCCGGTTTTTCGGCGGCTCCACGCGCAGGATGTGAACCGGTGCACGTCCAAAGTGGACAGGACACCACGACTCAGGTGTCTGAAGCCCCCATTATTACCGAATGTATTGAATTATTTCCTGTAGGTAGGTTACCACTGGGATTGACGGGATCTCGTGGTCGCATCCAAGGAGTGTGGTAGGTAGGAGCAGCATCGCCCATCACCACCAAGTGTAATTAGTATTAATACAATAGGTCCTGATGAAATGCGATGGATCAGTATTAACTGCTACACATGAAACATGTCGACCACCCCACATGAGATGAGCTGAGCTCCACTGGACCATTGAGCTAGAGAGCAGCCACTCAAGTTGTTTTTAAGAAGGTGGATTACCAGCCTAATAAAGAGTTTATGTGGACTATCCAACCTTTTTTAATGTCACCCACTTGCACCACATCTACACTGTTCTTTAGGGCCCTCACACCCACGCACCATACGGCAAGAACAAAATATCTCTGCTAAAGAGCCTATTTTTGGGTGCCCATCGGGCATTGCAGCACTGGCCCAACGAGGAGCAAGTCCATATGATGAAGCATGACACCTAGCTTGCTGGGTGTGTGAGGACTCTAGTTCCGACAAGGCAGGCTCCCCACCTTTTATCCCTTGATCTTGTTGTCGGACTTTGGGAACAGCATACCTTTCTTGTTGAGAAAAGTAAGTAATGGACCCACATCTGGGCATACAATTCCAATTTATGGCGACCTGGCTTGACAGTTCAGGCTGGACTGTTCCCATGAGGCATAGGGTCAAGACTGATTTGCATATAGCTGGGTCTTAACTGAGCTGGCAAAGTGAGCTAAAGAACGATGATGGATTCAACCCGGAGCCATATGCAAATCATTCTTGATCCTGTTCCTCATGGGAACAGTCCAGCCCGAAGTGCCAAACCAGGTCTTCATTAGACCGGAAATAAGCATCCTGGGACCACTTTCGGTGTAACACCACTCATCAGCCGGGCTACCTTGTCCCTCAGGTCAACAGTCCAAACTGAACTGTCAAGCCAAGTCTTACCTGGACTGGAAACAAGCATCCTGGAATCGGTTTCGGGATAACACCCCTCGTCGGCCAGTCTAGCGTGAATCCAGTGGCACAGTGAGCAAGGGATTCTTGAATCCGGTCCAGGGAAGACCTGGCTTGGCAGTTTGGGCTGGACTGTTACTGATGAACAGGGTCAAGACTGATTTGCATATGGCCGGGCCTGAAATGGGGTAGTGACCTGAACTAAAGAATGATGATGGATTCAACCCAGATCAAATAGTGACTGGGGTCAGTATCTGAAAAGTTTCAGCACTCCGTCCATCTGGCAACTGGCAAAGGCAGTACCACAAGTCCTTTGACGCAGTTGCATAGTGAGTCCATGTCTAATAGACTCTACACCAAGGTCAATTACATCCGACTATTCCAGATTCTGCTCCTCCTTCAGAATTCATGATTTCGTCCCTTGCTCACAGGAAGGATATCTTCATACACAGGACAGTCCAGTTATTCTTCCTTCAGGGGATATTAATATTCCCTTGCCTCTGCAAAGTTGGCTCTCAGTGTGGAGTATCATTATTTTCACATCAAAAAAACAAAATGTGCTTCTCTTTATCAAATCGTAAGCAGCACTTCAAACAAAATGTATGCAGAGCATTGAAAGACAAAGCTTCTCTGTCAGTATACAGTTTTAAAATGTCATTCTTCCTTCCTTTTGATAATTAAACTTCAATTGTGAACCATGCACTAAAAATAAATTTATGAAAGCAGTCTGAACTCATGTAACCTAACTTCTGCATTTTTTTCTCATCTCTTCATCATCTCGTGGCTAGTGAGAGCCTGACAGACATGGGAATTTTCTCAATAGAACCCTCTGTTATGGAGAACCCAGTGCCTAAAGTACGAAACCATTATCGGTCGCAAAAATGGCTGGACTGTGGAACAAAAAGCAGCCCCGGCAAAAATGCTCACATCAGTTTCCATCCTTCATCTTCTCAAGAATACTCTCTCTTTCCATTCATCCATCCATTCTCTCTTTCACCTTCTCTCCTCTCTCTCTAATCTCTTTATCTCTATCTTTCCCCTCCCTTCACTTCTCCGTCTCTTTCAGTCTCTCTTGAAGCCTCCCTGTCCCTCCTTCAGTCTCAGGAAGGTGGGGAGCCTGCCAGAAGCACCTGGAATGCCTTGTGCTTACAAAACCCAGGGAAATGTCCAGTGGAAGGAAAGGGCTTGTCCGGCCATGGTAATTTGTAAAATTGCAAGGTTCGTCTGAAAAAATTGTGTTTGTCAATGGTAATTAACCCATTTTACAATTCAGTAATGCTTTTCCAAAACACAAAACGGGTTTACAACCAAATTCTGAAGTGCAGTTAAAAAGGGGTGTAAAAGAGGAAGTATTATGTATTACTTACTGGAAATCTTCATTACCCCAGTCCTTACATTAGTTAGGGAATCCCATCTCCCGGCAGGCCTTTGAAATGCTAGTCCATTTCGAATTTCCATTATATAAACCCCTCTCACCACCACCATGCTTGATATTAACTGGACCAGACACAACCACAGCAGGAAGGGGGGAGGGCACAGGACTGGGATGATGAGCACCTTTATCAGGGTAATGAAGATTACCAGTAAGTTACAACATATTACTTCCTCTTTTACACCCCTTCTTAACTGAAATTCGGAATTTGGCTGTAAACCTGTTTCGTGTTTTGGAAAGCCTTTACTGCTCCCAATTCCCCCGACCTCCAAGCCAAGGTGATGGCCAACAGTAATGCTTAACTTAGCAGATAGCCACAACAAATCGGCCTCCAACAAAGGTTCAAAAGGAGACCCTCCAGAACGGTCAGCAGGTCCCAAGAAGGCACAACCAGCAGAGTGATGGGAGAACAAAGCTGAAAGCTCCGTAACAGCGGTAACCACCAAAGAAGCAACACCATCCAGCACAACCCCCGCCCCCTTACGAATAGCAGTCCGTTGAGCAACCAAGGTAAAAGGGGAAAGATGCTTTAAAAAACTATCCCAGAGAAACTCAGGAATTTTTGGCTATTCCCCAATCACAGGATCTGTCACATGAGAAGCACACCACCTAACAAAAGAGGCCTGATGCTTACTGTAACAATTAAGGGTGGAGGCTGGGCATGAATGTTGAGTATCCATCGCCATCAGAGATGAACAACCCAAAGACACCAACATCAAATGTTCAAGAGCCAGACTGTCAATATCAATTGATGAAAATGAGCCAATGACTGGAGGGGAAACTGAAGCGGGGATGGGATCACTAGAAGCTAGACAAATCTGCCCCTGACAACCTCATCCACAGTGGGAACAAAAGGCGGTGAGGTCAAAAAAGAGCAATCAGGAGAATAGACACCCTCGCAACCCAAATCTTTTGCAGCACCCTCAGGAGGAGGGGAATTGGAGGGAAGGCATACAGAAGGCCCGAGTCCCAGGGGGTCGAGAAGGCATCCGCTGCCCATGCCTGATGACAAACCACTTCAGAACAGAACCACGGAAGGAGGGCATTGTGAGGAGATTCAAAAAGGTCCACCCAAGGCTCCTCAAACGAGAGACAAATGTCCCTGAAAAGGGGTACTGAAAGACGGTGCAAAACTGAAGAAGGCAAGTTATTTCTCAAGCTGTTCACATGAACGTTCATGTGATCATGAATGTAAATAGATGTCAAGGCCCTAAGGTGTGATTCTGCCCAGGAGAAAATCAGGCAAGCCAGAATATTCAGAGACGCACATCTCTTGGTGATTCAAATAACAGCGAGCCACCTGGTTGTCAGTCCAAACCAACAGATTTGCCCCCTGCAGCGGAACCTGAAAGAACAGCAACGCCTGCCAAATTGTTGCTAACTCCTATCAATTCGAGGAGCAGGTGCTGTCTCCCTGAGCCCACTGACCCTTTGCCTCCAAAAACTCCAACGAGGCTCCCCAAACCCAAAGGCTGACTTCAGTTGTTAGCAATAGAGGAGGAGGAAGCTGGAAACTGATCCCCTTCTACAGTTTGGTAATGTGGAGCCACCAAACCGATTCGTGGACCAGAACGGGAGTGAGGGGAACCAGAAAATCATAATCTGCATGCAAGGGGTCCCAATGGGACAACAGATGTTTCACTAGAGGCTTGAGGTGCAGGTGAGCCCAGTGAGCAGCTGGGAGCAACACTACCCCTATCCGAATGTTGAAAAGACTGCAAATAAGAGCAGCGACCAGATGAGTCTTTGCTAGATTCAAATTGAAGCCCAGATGTTGGAACATATTTATGGTTGCTTCCACTGCCAGTAGAGCCTCAGGAATGGAGGAAGCAAAAATCAAACAATCATCAATATGAGGAAACACAGAGAAACCCTGAAGCTGCAAAACTCCCTAAGCCAGAGCAAATACCTTGGCAAAACTCCGGTGAGCAGTAGGGAGTCTGAAAGGCAAAACCTGAAACCTGTAATGAGCCCCATCCACAACAAACCACAGGATCTGTTGGCTTCCTTGATGGACTGGCACGTGAAAATATGAGTACTCCAAGTCCAAGGAGGCCAGGAAGTCACCCTGGTGGAGGAGTGAAATGGCAGACTTCAATGTGGTTATCTGAAAATGATCCAGCTTCACCGTTCTATTCAGGGCCTTGAGATTCAGAATTGGGTGGTAAGAACCATCTGGTTTTGGAACCAAGAAGAGAGTTGAGTAGAAGCGAGGCACTTTCACCTTGATAAACACACCCTTCGAAAGCAACTTTTCCACCCCAGACAACATAGCTGTTCTCTTCATTGTGTCTTCTGATAATGGGGCAACCCGAAAATGAGTCTGAGGATGAAAATCCAAGTACAGAACCCAATACCCCTGACTGATGACTGACAAAACCCCCTGGTCAGAAATCAAGCTGGGCCTAGATCCTGGAACAAACATGGCCGGGACCCCACCCCAGCATGGTCACTTTTGACCAGCCCCTTGGGGCTGTTGATTCTGGGGTCAGGACTTGTTGGTGAACACTGCTCCCTGACCCCGTCCTGTCCACAAAAAGGCTGAGAAGAGGAGAGAATCCTCTTAAAGCTCTACTTATGTAAGAAAGACTTCTTCTTCTGCACAAACTGGAAAGGCTTCAGCAATTGTTTCTCCTCTGCAGAAAACTGTACCATCATGTTTAATTCGTCCTCAAAAGGTTTCGGACCTTCAAAGGGTAGCTTATGAATTTCTATGCTACTTCCAGATGCCAAGGTTCTGTCCATAGTGATAGTCTACTAGCCACTGTTGCCCTGGCTGCTGAGGAGCAAGCCCACAGGTATCAAATGTGACATCAGACAGAAATTGTGACAACACCTCCATCTGCACCAAGATGAGAGTGGAATCGCCTTGATCCTGAAGACAGTCAAATAACTTCTTGAAATCCTTAATAAGGACTTGTGAGGCATTTACGCAATAAGTGCTCATCTTGATCCCAAAATGAGATGTGGCATATGCCTGTTGCAAGGCAGCCCCCACCTTTCCTTCAACAGGATCAGAAAGGGAAGCCTCCTCTTAAGACAAGAAAGTGGTAGAAGCTATCAAGGACAAAATCAAATTGACTTTAGGAACTTGGGGAAATTGTCCATATAATTGTGCCAGGTGATACCTCTTGCCCAGAAAGCAAGGATTCCCCTGTTTCTCAATATTGTGCCATTCCTTTGGCAGAATTTCCTTAATGATATCATGAATAAATTGGTCGACTGTGCACAAGCGTTGTTGAAAGTAAAAGTGTAACCTTTGTAGCGTGCCACGGAGGTATCACCTCATCGTCCTGGAGGTGTTGGAAGAAGATTAATCAAAAAAGTGCGTCCCTTAAAGATTTAAGGGTCGACCCTCTGGGCACAACTGATTCAAAAATCGCAACTGCGATATTCCAATGTTGAAATGTCTTTACGTCAATGAAAATACTTTTTTGCTTAATGATATCATGCAAGGGCAAATCATCCACGACTGAGGCACTATACTGGGAATCGAAACCATCATCCACCAAAGATTTAGCTTCAAATCCCAGCACCTCCCGAATATGGGCCAACATGTCCGAAAAAAACTTTACCGTGGACATATTTGCCTTTAGGATAATTGTCCAATTCCTCATCCTGGTTCCCTTTCAGCTTTTTTTGCAGAAGGCTCATTCAATGTAGCCTGAACCGCAGAGTTAATTGAGTCATGTAAGTCTGCCTTGGAGATCTGCAGCAGGTCATCTTACTACAACTCCTGCATGTTTCCTTTTGAAACCAGAATTGTCAGACACAGGCACCGACTCTTCATCCCCCATGTTCGAAAGAGTCAAGTAGGAAGTGCACAGGAACCACATCTTATTTATAACTGCCTCCTAGCGACCAAGTCTCAAATTCCACAAGACTTGGAAAGTCAAAAGACAGCCTTGCCACCTCCCCCACAGCCACATACACCAAAGACATAGCCACGAGTGTCAGGTGCTGCTGAGTAAATTTCAGCACCTGAATGTCCTGTCTGCGACTTCCTAGAATGCTCCACTACCCCTCCAAGCACCTGCGCGAAGAGCACAGACGCGAGCAGTGCAAGGACATGACCTACCGAATCCACAGTAAAGTCAACGCAATAAACATAAGCAACAATACAAACTGAGGAGCAGATTTACAAGCCCCTTACAACACTTTTACGCCGCCGTTGCGTCACTTATGTGACGCAGCGGCGGCGTAACCCATGCGCCACGTTGCCACTTATTTACAACATGACGCATCTAGGCAGATGCTTCACGTTGTAAAGCACTGCGCCACATGAAACCTGCATCAGGTTTCATGTGGTCGTTCCGTCGCAGTGTGGGCATTCCGTCGGAGGAAAGCCTCGGAAAAGTGCAGTCACAATTCCGACCCCGCTGCGTCAAAACCTTGCGCCTGCTTAAAGCAGGTATAAGGCGTGATGCAGCATGTTGGAGATAGGCCAAGTTGACTCAGTGCTGGAGTTGCGTCGCGCCCGCGACATGACTCTTGCACTGCACCAACCTTACGCCGGCAGATACATCATGCATCTGCCTATCCTGCGCCACGGCACGCCGAATTGTAAGTGCTGCGCATCCATGGTGGTGCACGGGTAGTTTTCCGTGACGCATCTTTCTTGGCGCATCTCTGCTGATTTGCAGGGATGCGCCAGAAGTTGTAAATCTGCCCTTAAATGTCCAAACAGAACAGAAACCCAAACGATGTACTTACATCATGAATCCAATGCACGCTGCGGTCCGAGAGACCGTCTAGGGATAGGAAATTAAACAGGTATGGCGGAGAGTGCCAGGGGTTTACATAATAAACATCTAAAATGGACAAGCGTTTCAAAGTCCTGCTGGGAGGCAGGATCGCCTCACTAATGTAAGTACTGAGCTGAGGAGGTCCTGTGAGAGGGTAATATGCCTATTTATAATCAACAAAAGCCCTTTTAGAGGTCAGAAATTTCTTTCTGACTTTTATTTCTTTTTGACTCATAGTGGTTTTGTGACCCTTTCCGAATTGTAAATATTAAAAGACGTGCCAAAGGCGGTCCTATCCTATTTATTAATCGCAAATCAACATTCAAGTTGGGGTGGTAACGGCTGTACAAAGGGGAAGCTGTCCTTGTAGGAGAGTTTGCTCTCGGATGTCATGTTGGAGATCTCAAGGGGAGAAGGCAGTGGTCCAGGGACAATTCATGCTCCCTTTACTGCCTCTCCTGCATGTGAATATAATTTTTTTCTAAGCAGCATTTGCTTTCCTTTTGATATTAATGGTGATTGGATTTTTATGGTGAATGGAAACAGATGAAGAGAGACACAGCCAGAAAATCAAATTGATAAAATCGAAAACTGCTGTCAGACACAAACAGAAATCAGTGCTCACCCTGGACAAGGTTCACAGAAAATCCCCTAAAGTAACATGTCTGTGAAAAATCCTAGTAGGAGGGCAATTATTGCAGGCCACGATACTCTATATGAGCATTTGGCCAGATTATCAAATTATTATTAAATGTGATTTATAAACCGCATGGCTACATAGAAAAGGGTTTCCCAGCACTAGCTTCCTCAAGTAACCATACGCCAAGTATTACCCATTCGAAGGCAGGGCACTGCATAGAGAGGAACTGAGGGGTCTGCGACAACACCCGATGGCGGATTTCTGGAAGGACACCTTGCACATCTGGCAGCACCCAAGTCATGCTAACAGTTCAGATGAATGGTCCGTGACTTGTTCAAGGAGAACTCGGCATTTAATCCCATGTAGAAACCACAATTTATATATTCATCCAGAATTATATTGTAAATGCATACATTAAATGAGAAAATAAAACCAAAAACGCGCCAAATAATTTTCAATCACATACTGGCAAAGAAGACCTGTGATTGAACATTATTTGAACTGTCTACTCTTCAATTTGTGATTTTCACCTTCACCTACCCCACACCAGCACGTCTTATCTCCCCCTCCTTCACTCTTTATGCAACCTACTATCAAATGTACAGTTTAATATATGGAATAAATGTATTGCTGATGAAATTCGCATCTTTGGCGCTTTTTTGGTTTTATTTTCTCATTTAATGTATGCACTTACAATATAATTCTGATTGCATATATACGTTGTGGTTTCTACATGGGATTTATGCCAGTGTTAATATCTAGGGCCAGATGTAGGACGACAAATACCGGTCGGTAACGGCCGATTTCGGCCGTTACCGACCGGTATTTGGAGTTTCAGATGTAGGAGGCCAAAATATTACCGAATCTGTAAATTTACCGAATCGGTAAATTTACCGATTCTGTAAATTACCGAATCGGTAAATTTACAGATTCGGTAATATGGGATGTAGGTGGCACTGAAAACAGTGCCACAGGCCCTTAATAATTTGTTATTTACCATCAAATACTATTTGATGGTAAATAACGAATTCCTGTGTACATGCACATCTGTGCATGTACACCTGTGCCATGTAGCACACATACATGCCCTAAGGGCATGTATGTGTGTCACATGGCACACAAGCCTGAATCCGGGGTGCAACAGGGTGTCAAAGTGACACCCTGTCCCCCTTGTAAAATCGGTAATTTTACCGAATCGGTATTTACCGATTCGGTAATTGCCATTGGTTCCTATGGGCCTCAAGGCCCATAGGAATCAATGGCAATTACCGAATCGGTAAATACCGATTCGGTAATTACCGAATGTTACCGATTCGGTAAGTATTTCAGTAAAAATACCTACATAGCATTTACCGATTTGTAAATACCGAATCGGTAAAATTCGGTATTTATGAATCGGTAAATTCTAATTACCTACATCGGGACCTGTCGTGTCTTTGACTTAATAACGACAAACACTAATTATGTTTAACAAGGAGCTTCATTCTTTGCTTCTTGCTATGTCCCTGTCCCTACTCTAACTAACCCCTTTCCTGTCTCGGCCCCTCCTCTTCCTCCAACCCCGTAACTCCTCCCATCCCAACTACTAGACTGTTCACATCATCACATCTCCCCCTTTGTTAAAAAAAGAAACAAACTGACTTGATTATAGTTCTTCAATCAGTCTCTTGGGCTTCTGTATGTCTCTTCGAGGTCGGAGACTCATCCCAGTATCTGCAGACACAGATTCTGCTTGTCGTTCAGGTCTCTGTGTTGGACCCAGTTGACTAAGTCCTTCTGCATCTCGTTGGACCGGGTCTCTGTCAAGTATCTCTTTCATGGCCGGGGTACATTTCTGAAAATGGGACACATTTCGGGTGATCCGTCTGTTCTCAGACTCTGCAGTGATCATGGTACCCTTTTGCTGAGTGATAATCAATGGTTCCTCTTTGAATCTACAATCCGTTTTCTTTGACTGTTCTTGTTTGACCACCACACAGTCTCCTGTATGAAGAGATGGAGACTTGGCTCTCCATCTAGTGTCTACATACGATTTCATTTTGCTCTTGCCAGCTTGATCAGCCACCACTAGTTCTCGATGGACGCGTGTCGGAGACACAGGTCTCAGAGCTCCTTCCCATGTCGGGATTCTTGTTCTGATGGGTCGCCCCAACATGAGAGTGGCAGGACATTTTCCGGTGGTAGCATATGGTGTTGTTCGATAGGCTCTTAAGACCTCATTGAGAGCCACTTGTAAGTCTTTTTTCTCCAAGGTGGCTTGTTGAAAAGTCTTCTTCAAAGTGGCCATAAATCGTTCAATGGTGCCATTGGCTTGTGGCCATAGAGGCGTGACCTTGCGATGTCGAAGGTTGAGTTGTTTTGCGAATTCACTAAACTCATGTCCGTTAAAGGGGGGACCATTGTCTGTCTTGAGTTCCTTGGGAACACCCCATGCGGCAAACACCTCATCTAGTATGGTGATTGTGCTGGAGGCGTTGGTAGAAGACACAAACTGGGCTATCGGGAATCTCGAGTATTCGTCCATGATAGCCACCACGTACCTGCCTGACTGGAGTGGTCCATAATAATCCATGGCAAGCTCCTGCCATACCCCACTGGGTAGTTTAGTCATTTGGAGAGGAGCTGGGGAATCTCCAGGCTTCACTAGTTGACACTGAGGGCAGTCCTTGAAGGTGAGCTCCACCATTTGGTCAAGTTGTGGGAACCATACTCGCTCCCGGAGAGCTCTCTTTGTTGCAACAACTCCCCGATGACCTTCATGGGCGAGGTTAACCATGCCTTGACGTAACTGCCTCAGGATGACAATCCGATGATCTCTCAGCAGGAGCCCCTCTGAGGTAGCAGACAACTCTTCACTGACATGTCGGAAGGCATGCATTTCTTGACGGATTTGCGGATCACTCTTTTCCTCCTCACTGTCAAGTCTCCATCGATGTGTGCGTAGTCGGCGTACTACTTTCTGAAGAATGTTGTCTTACGCAGTAGCTTTCTGTATCGCTTCCAAGGGGACTGCTGGTGGTCGGGCTACGCCTACCACAAAGTGTATGTATTCTTCAGCTATCGACGGAAGTGAGGCCTGAGATGCTTGGAGGTGTCTGGACATGTAGTCCGCAGGATTCTCTGCCTTTCCTGGTTTATGAATAATTGTGTAGGTGTATTCCTGCAGGCGTAAACCCCACCTCTCAATGCGAGGTGGCATCTTGGCCTTGGGATTACCGAAGATGGTGACAAGTGCCTGGTGGTCCGTAATCATGGTGAAATGTTTGCCGTAAATGAACACATGGAAATGCTCGCAAGCCCATACGACCTCTAGGCTCTCTTTCTCGGGCTGAGAATAAGCCTTCTCGGTGTCTGATAGGCTGCGACTGGCATACGCCACAATGTGTCGTCGATCAGTGTCATTATCGTACTGAGCCAGGATTGCACCCAAACCCACTGGACTGGCATTCCACCGCCTGTTTAATTTCTTGGATTGCCCGCTAACACTGAGGGCTCCACACAAACGGTTGTCCTTGCTTGGTGAGGGCACGGAGTGGGTGACTGATAGTGGCGTAGTCCTTTTTATATCTGGTGCAATAGCTTGCCATGCCCAGAAACGATCTGATGTCGCTCACATCTTGAGGGTTCTTTCTTTTTTTTTTTACTTTATTGTGCATTTAAATATGGTTACACTTACGGGCCTACAACCACAGGGGCCGGCCGCTAGACAAAGTAGTAGCAATCAACGTTTACCACAGTTCCATCGCCGACATCCTAGAGGTCCGGCAGCAGTGCAGGATAATGTTCGTAGCAACTTAGGATGAAGCCAGGATACAATAGTATTTTGTTATTTTATAAAAGAAGAACAAAGAAAAGAAACAAACAAGTCTCAAGGCCTAAGACATTGAACATGAAGTTGCGCTCGTAAGAGGGGGAGCCTCAATTGCAAGATGAACAAATTTGTAAACGGTGGAGTTGGTCGGGGGGGTCAGTGGGGGGAGTCAGAAAGTAGTAACAAGTAGAGATTAGACAAGGAATGTCGGATCAGGGGGAGAAGGAGATGTCTGGAGTATCCTCGAACGGGGGTGTACATATGTTCCCTCGATAGGTGTTCCACTGACTCCAGATTGTAGTCCACGCCCCAGGCTTGCCCCTAGCCAAATACACAGTCTTCTCTCTGAACATACACCAATCCATATTTTCTTTCCATACTGACACGGTGGGCGGCCACAGGGAACCCCACAACTGCGCAATGTCTCTCTTTGCGATCATGTTCCCAAGGGCCGCCCACCGAGTCTGGGCGACGTAATCATTCGGCTCCCACACATTCAACAAACATCTCCGGGCCTCAGGCAGCAAAGCAACCCCGGTGACACACTCCATCACAGCCTGCACTCGATTCCAAAATGCGGCCACCTCCCGGCATTCCCAAATGATATGGAGGAAAGTAGCACTCAATCCACAGCCACGCTTACATAACCCATCCGCAGAAAAACCCATGGAGACCAACCGAGGACCAGTGACATACACACGATGAAGGATCTTAAGCTGGACGAGGTGGAGGCGGGCGAGAATGGCCACCTCCTTAGGGGAAGATAGTGCGGACTGCCAGTCTTCATCATCCAGTTCCAGCCCGTCCCGAGTCCAGGCCTCCCTGAGACGTACGAGGAGATCTGCCCGATTGTTGATCAACTTTTTATATATTAGTGAAATCGTACTATCAGGCAGATGACCATCGAGTACACGATCTTCCAGCGGGGAGGACTCAGGAATATTGGGATCGGAGGCGAAAAAAACTCCCTGTCACTCAGTTCATATTCATTCTTTAATGTCTCAAAAGTCTTGACAGCACCCTTAGCCCAAAGGTCACCCACTCTGCTAATTCCAATCATGTCCCATTTCTCAAAACCTTTCGTTGTCCAGAGGCATCCCAATCTCTCCGACGCATACAATGGAGTCGCACGTGTCAATCGATACTTCCAACCCAAGGCAGCAGTTGCATCACACCATATTCGCACTGTAATCTTAGTAGGTCCTGTTAAATTCCTCCCTGCTACGTTAGAGTAGAGCGCCCTGTTGTAATTCCCACCCGGCAGCTGATACTTGTCCATCTCAAATGCCGGGTTTGGGCTGGGTGCATACGTCGCGTGATTAATCGCGCTCAACGGGGAGGCCCAATAGTACTGCCTGATATCTGGGAGCACCATGCCCCCGTCATACCAGGGGAGGGTTCGCTTAGCGAGAGCAATTCTTGCACGCCCGTCCCAGATAAGCCGCCTCTGTAAGCTTTCCACCTCCCGGAAGTAACTCACCGGGATGGTGTCGAGTGAGTTCTGAAGTGCATACAGAAAACGTGGCAGGGACATCATTTTAAAGAGCGCGGCACGACCGAGCGGCGACAATGGCAATCTACGCCAACGAACCATGTCAAGCTTCAACCTCTGGAGAGGGGGGAGCAAATTGTGCTCATAGCGAGCAACAGGGTCCAATGATATGAAAATCCCCAGATATTTGAATCCCGTTTGCGAAACCTGAATGGGAAATCTACGCGGCAAGGGGGGAAGACCACCCGAAATCACATAGACACAGGATTTAGTCCAATTGATAACTAGACCTGAATTCTTGCCAAACCAGGTGAGAACATCGAACAAGACGTTAAGCGATTTTCGGGGGGGTGAGGTATAAGAGGATATCATCCGCATAAAGCGAGATCCGGTCTTCAAAATCGGGAGTCCACTGAATACCCTTTATCGAAGGCTCCCAGCGGAGCCAAGCTGCGAGGGGCTTCAAGGCAAGCGCAAAAAGCAAGGGAGACAGCGGGCACCCCTGTCTCGTACCCCTCCCAAGAGTGAAGGAATTGGATACCTGGCCGTTAACAACTACCTGAGACAGCGGTTCCTTGTACAGCAGTTTCACCCACCCGATAAACTCCAAACCGAAACCAAATTTCGCGAGGGCGGCCCAGAGATAAGGCCATTCGATAGTTTCAAAGGCCATCGTGGCGTCCAAGGAAGCCAAGATGGCCGACTCTTGAAGTGACCCCACCCTCGCGAGAACACCATGCAAGTGCCGCAAGTTGAGTGCGGTGTTACGATGCGGGATAAAACCAGATTGGTCCGGATGGATCAGGTCAGCAATCAACGTAATCAACCGGTTAGCCAGAACTTTAGCTAGGATTTTAGGTTCAGCGTTCAATGGAGAGATGGGCCTGTACGAGGAGCAGCGATCCTGAGGCTTGCCCTCCTTAGGAATTACCACAATTGTAGCTAAAAGCTGATCACAAGGGAGGGCGCCAAGGTCTCGTGACTCCATGAACATATCTCGGAGATATGGTGCGACTTTATCAGGGCGCAATTTATTAAATTCGATGGGTAGACCGTTCGGGCCCATGGCCTTGCCGGAGCGAACAGAACGAATAGCGATCGCAATCTCATCCGCAGACAATGGAGCTTCCATCAAGTCTCGGTCCACCTCCGATAGGCATGGCAACGTAATATCACGTAGCAACAAATGGGAGTCTTCCTCATCTCTATCAGACACCGGGGAATACACAGTACGAAAATAGTCCGCAAAACACTCCACAATCTCGCTCGGGTCAGTCACACACTCTTCATTCAAATTCCGAATCACGGGGACCACATGATTCGCCCTTTCTTTCTCATCAAGCCACGCAATCAATTTACCCGCCTTGTCCCCGACATCATACAACCTGCCCTGTTGCTCCCTGTGCATTGTTTTGGCAGCGTCCGTAACAAGGGATTTATAATCCAGCTGCTTTAGACCAAGGGCTTGGAGTATATCATGGGTAACACCTAATTCTAAGTCATTCTCCAGTTCGATTATTTCGGCCTCAAGATGCACAACCTCTTAATTCTTGGTTTTCTTGGTTTCAGAAATCAAGGATAAGGCATGCCCACGAATGACAGTCTTGAAGGCTTCCCATAGTGACACAGATGAGGACACAGACCCCTCATTTTCAAGGAAGTATTGATCTAGGGACTTTATCAAACTGGCGCGGGTTTTGGGATTACGCAAGTACCAGGGGTTTATGGGAGCGACTCGCCCCGCACTACTCACTCCAGTATCCATACGAAGCCACACTGGGGATTAGTCTGAAATGCCCCGGGCGAGGTGTCGAATCTCTCTAATAGAAGGGGACTGGGCAGCAGGCATGAGGACGTAATCAAGTCTAGAAAGACTTCCATATGCCCCAGAGTGAAAGGTGTACTGACTCTGTGTTGGATGCATCAACCTACAGCCGTCTACCAAACCAAAAGTGTCCAAAAATCCACTAAGCCATGACTGGGATTTAGGAAGATCCCTGGGGGGATGACGATCTATGGTACCAGAAACAACAGAGTTATTTTTATTTATTTTATTTATTTATTTATTTATAAAGTTTTATATAGCACAAACTTGATCCCGAAGGATATCAGAGCGCTTTACAATGTGAGGCAAAGGTAACAAATCAGAACATTAGTCTAACATTGCACGGACCTTGTAAAGTATAAATATGAGAGTCAGAGAGAAAAGACACTATATAGGGAGAGACATATTTTCTTTATGTCAACAGAAGACAGCTGCAGGTAAACACAACAGAAATCATTCTATGTAGAACAGCATTAGACATAGTAAATAAACACAGCATGGCAACTATGAAATGACGCTAAGTACTGGTACATGATTTAAAGCCCACAATAGGATATTTAATCAGATAAACTTAAAAATGGGTATCATAATAGGCAAGAATTATAAAAGTGTCAGGTAGGAAACAGATTTATTTATATATGTATATACATATACACACATACATATCGACATATATACACATATATATACATATACATACATACACACACATATACATATATACATACATATATATTTATATACATATATACATATATTACCTACTGGCTGTCGCCAGTAGGTATATATAGTTAGGATTTTTTCCCTATGGGATTTTTGAAAATTCTATGTCTAATAACTTTGGCGTTTGTGGACGGAATCGGCTGAAATTTTCAGGAAAATGGCACATTTTGATTCTGAGCAGCCCTTGAAAATTTGGGGGGGGGTTTCGTCAAGGGGGGGCCGAGAAAAAAGGGGGGTCCCAAAACGCGTTTTTCCCATGTTAATTTCCATAGGGCGTTTGGCCTCACTTTTAGCTCGAACGGCTGAATGGATTTGCACGAAACTTGGCAAAATTGTAGGGACTGTTAGCCCGATGTCCCTTTGCTAGGTCTCAATATATGTGCTCCAGTGGATTTTGAGAAATTAACGTTCAAAACAAGATATATATCTGTAACAGCGCTCCGGGCTGCGCTCCGGTCCGCTTACTTTTCGCGAAACGGAACTTTGCGATGCGAAGCTGATTGGCTTTCCGGTGTCTGTCAACATTCTAAACAGTCCGGAGCGGCCGCCATCTTATCTCTCGGTAGGATCGAGAGAGAAGAAGAGGTGAAAAACGAAGGGGGAATTTAATGAAAGGGGGCAAGGTAGACCCCTCTTGACCCCCTAGGAATGATGTTGGGGTTATTAAAGGGTCCCGTGGGGAAAATAAAAAAAAATTGATTTTTCACGGTAGAAGCGCTTCCCGGGCCGCGAACTGGGCCGCAAACTGGTAGCGAAACGGGAATTCGCCATTTTGTGTTTCGTTTTAATTAAATTACTAGGTATAAGGGGGTGCGGGAGACGTATCCTGATCCCTTATGTTTTCTGAGGGTGGCTGAGGAGGCTCATATATGTTGATATATGTCTTCCAGCGGCTGTGCGTGCGCCATCTTATCTCTCAGTAGGATCGAGAGAGAAGAAGAGGTGAAAAACTGAGGTAATATGAATTTTATGGTCAATTGTGTCCCCTAACGTGAACCCCACCGTCTCCATGTACGAGCTTAAAGTGCATGTAACTTCCTTCCTCGACCTGCTATGAAGACGCAAATACATTTGCGTCAAACGTTAACATGTCCTCTTTCAGATCCACCATGAATGGATCGATAATTCGGTTCCTAAGTATGCCTTGCCAACGTCTTTTCATGGTGCACTTCCACGTTTTCCTAGCCCTGCAGAGCTAGGCCCTGATTTCTGCCATCGAGCCCTTTCTGTTCTCTACCTGAAAGCTGTAACGTGGGACGCATCCCTGACCTCTGTTCTACTCCCTGCGTGGCAAGCGGTGCCCGGCTCGGCCTGCTTGCCTGCCAAAGACAGTATTTTGCCTTCAAGTTATCAGTATAGCCGAGTTCAGCTCCTCGAAAACACATTCTAGTCTAGCAGAGTAGATAAACACTCCCCGGCTGCAGAGCAAAGGGCCCGGCCTCTCTGTCTCCATGCAAGTAATTCATTGCTCCTGTTACCATGGTAGGCCCATGGCCCCTCGCATTACACATAGACACGTAGTCACATGTGCCCGCATTAATAGTCAGTATAGAGTAGCCTCCGCCCAAGAGACCTTTCCCTTCTAGATAGTATAGTTCCCCAAACACAAGATATCAGATATGATTTAGGAACGAGTCGATCTGACATGCCAGACTTCTGTCTCTTTCCTCTAGTGTTAAATGTCAAGTCCCCTGCACCCTCCAGCCTCACGTCAGTCACACGTCATGCTGCTGCGCGCGCATCCTTGCTACAGATTTCTGCTGACACTGCAAGATTCCGCTATGTTTCCACCCACTTGTGACACTTTTATGTGACGTTTCTAGCACACACCTCTGTGTACGCCCTTGTGCACGCCTTTCTGTTACGCACATGTGTTCTTATCTCGTTTCTCTCAGCTGTTACGCCTTCTGTATCCTTCACCATCATATGGATTTACTATAAATGATGTACTCTGTCAATACAATGTGTGCTATCCCTTCCTGATCCTTGATGGTGAAAGGAACATGATATCCCTGGTTCGAACCATTCCATTTTATGGAATAAAACCCCTTTTAAAAACTCAGATATCACGGATTTTGCCTCTTATTTACGATTGAGTTATTTTATTGAACTTTACTGCATAGAAATTCCGACGGTAAATACTTATTTACCACATAAATTTGGCGCCCGAATAGGGACCCCTCCCCCACCTTACGCGCCGGTGGTGCGTTGCAAGCCTAGCCCCCTGCCACAGTCAAGACGGACAATTACGCGTACCCGCAGGATTTCCTGTATCTCCCTCTGGCCAACGGAGTTGACTGAGACTGCGATCGACACCCAGACGAGGCGGTAAGGAGTGCGGAGGATCCCGACCAGAGCCCAGCCAAGAGCACAAGATCCGAGGTGTTTCGAGGCCCACCAGTATCGACGTGCCAGTGACGTCACGAGTCCCGAGTCGAGTCCGGTCCAGTCCAGACGAGTTTTCCGAGGCCTTCCGTTCCGTGCTTCCCGGTGAGTACCGTTGCTATGTATCCGGTCAAGACGGGTTTGGGTACGCAGACCCGGTCTGCACTGTTTTAGCAGTGTATCTGTACTGTTTAGCAGTATATCAAGTATTCAAGAGTCCGATTTTATGTTTTCGTTTTAGAATTCAAGTATAGTTAATATGTGTTCGAAATGTTCCTATGTGATTAATGTCGTGGTGTGAGTGACTGTTTGATATTCATTACCGTGTTTTCTGTGTCAAAGTGTGCTCAGGTTCAAGTAAGTATCAAGTATCAGGTATCAAGATGCCAATGTTTTCTAAACTAAGACAGATAGGAACTAGGAAAGGGATACTAGAGGAATCAATTCCTGTCCCACCTAGGGACACTCCCGGAAATTTCATGTACCATAAACATGGCTTAGATGCCATATTATATCTAGATTTACGGGCCGATTATACCAAGAACCTAGACGAGAGATATAGATGGCCCGTTACAGGGACATGGGATGCAGATTGCATCATGAGAGTAGAAGAAGCGCTATGGAAAAAGAAAGCCAGACAATCTCAGAAAGACGCCATAGAATTGTGGCGTAAAGAATCGCATAGACGTACAGAGAAAGAACTCAGAAAAGCAGAGAAACATGGAGAAGATTCAGATAAAGCCCGAGAAAATGCACTAGTTGAAGAAGGAATACGAGTTAAAGCAGAGCAAGTAGACCGACAACGAACCACTCTTGTGAATGGTATGTATCCTCTATTGGCCGAGGGTTTACCTAAGGCCACCCCGGAAATACCGAAAGATCTGCCCGCTCCATTGGTTCCGACTAAATTACGTCACAAGTCCGCAGCAGACATTTTCCTTTCTTCCTATCTAGACGATGTAGCTCCTACATACACTACTGCACCTGCCCATGTACCCGTACCACCTGCACCTGCTGACGGTCTCCCACCCCATGATCATCTGCCCCCAGGTCCGCAACAGCAGATCCTTCCAGGTCCGCTACCCGCACCCGTTCCCGTTGTTCCCCCTGGTATCCAACAACCGCATCCATTAAATCCTTTTGGGACTGGCATGGTCCAGGTCCCAACTCAGCCACAACAGATACCTACCCTACCGCCAGGTTATGCTCAGGCCTCCGGTTCAGGAGGTGCTACAGGAGGTTATCAAACACCCCCACAGATACACCGAATTACAATGAGAGATTTAGCAAAGGCTCGGACACCGAAAGGCGTCTCGACCGAACAACTTAGAAGAGAACTTACAGACTGCAGATATGACACAGTGCCTGGTACGTCAGGACCTATGTTGTTAGCGTCCATACGTTTGAGACGCGTTACAGATTATTTGATGTTATTACCAGAAATGCCAGAACATCTAGACAGATTGTACTTCTTCATTAGAACAGGAGAAGGTCCGGAGTCTGTTGCTGAAGCCATGTCACATCAGAAAGTTGAGACTAAAGGTTTGCTAATGCGATTTATGGTTAATTGTTTAATAAGAGAGCAAGATCAGGCAGGCTTTCAGCAAAGTGAGATGAAGAGACTGATTAGATGGAGTCAGAATATGGCGGAGGGTAAACATGATAAGGAGAACAGTATACATATTATGGTTAAAAAGATCCGTAAAGAAGTAATAGAAATACATGCCCAGCGAGCACCCGAAGAAGAACTTGATTTAGAAGACCCACCTACCTCGCAAGAGGAGGAGGAACCAGAGGATCTAGCGGAAACCTCGCAACAGTCAGACAAAGACCTGGTAGCATATGTAGGTAAGGGAAAATACCTTAAGAAAACAATACGTCCAGAAAGCAAAAGACTTTTTCTCTCTGCCATGTCAAATCCGAGTACTCCTGAACATATGTTTCAGGCTACCGATAAGATACTGCAAAATCGAATGGGGTACCATGTACTCAATTCCATGGATGAACAAGAACTAGCCCGGTCCGCAGTACAATGGGCTGACAATTCAAGTATATATAATGATGATGCGGTAGCACAGACGTTTTTGAACCTTTCCCCTGATGAACAAAAATTAGCTGGTATATACATGATTCAGCATCTCATGACGTTGTTTAAAGGCCAACATTCTGATCCAGGACCCTTACCGGATATATTAGTAGAACTGCTCTCTAATAGATGGAGAGGCCTAGGTACTGACTTAATTAAAGAGATTCTAGAACATAGACACAAGTATAGTGCTTTCCTGAAACCTCAGTTCATGTTAGCTCCACCACCCCCAGTAAGAAAAATGTTTTATTTTGACAGACAGAATCCCTTACGGGAAGTACATCCAGTCAGAAAAGACGATAACACACTAGAACGTGTATTCGTATACACACCCATCACTAAAATGGAATTATTGGAAATGAAGTAAATAGTGCCCTGTCATGATAAAGACCCTGCAGGTTTTCATCGAGAGATTAAAGATATGTTACTCATGGGCGATTACACGTACACAGATATTATGAAAATGTTAAAAGTACTGTTGCCTGCTAGAATTTACGAGAAACTAAAGGAGAAAGATTGGGAGGTGGGAGATACAAAAATAGATTGGGCTGCATTAGAAGTTGAAGAAAATGGACGTACCGCAGGTTTAGGCCTTGGGGATAAAGCTAAAGCATTACCAGGTTTATTAGTACAGGTTTTGCCTAGACTGTTAGCGACCAAGAAGGAAGACTGGGATGCAATCTCAGCCTGTAAACAGAAACACGATGAAGACACTAGTGATTTTTATTCTAGATTCGAGAAATGTTTTATTATTAACAGTGGCCTGAAAACGAGTAGCGAGTCATACCCACACCTCTTTGTATCAAAATTAGTCGAGAATTCCCTGCCTCAAGTTAAGAACCGTGTTTTGAAAGTAGAAAGTACCTGGCAAGCAAATACGCCGTCCCAAATGTTACAAATGTTACAGTACCACCAGAATAGAATTAGGGAAGAACAAGACCACAAACAGAGACGTATGAAAGATACGAAAATGAAAATGTTAGTTGCTCAGTCAGTTCCAGCTGACGGTCAGAAAAAGGGTATGACACAGTCAAATAATACAGCGGCTCCCGTTAAGGGGACCTGCAACTATTGTAAACAGCCAGGTCACTATGTGAATGAATGTACGGTTCTGAAATACAATATAGCAACAGGAAAAACTAAAGAAAGACCACATCAGCCTAGACAGGACCAGGTACAACACCAAGTTCAGCAACATATTCCACAGAACGTACAGTCGCAGCCTGCTACACAACAGACAGGACAGACAGTAGCGGCACCACCTGAACAGCCCATTGCTGCGACACAGCAAGTTTCACAGCAGATGTACCAGTATGCACAATCCGATTACCCTGATTATCAGCGATACTCATGAAACAGCCTAGAGAGGGAGGTTGGCTTGCCTCTCATTGAAGTCCCTGTAGATCAAGAGGGTCCATATGTACATAGTCAAGTATTAGGAAAAGATAGGAAGTTTTTGATTGCCACAGGGGCAAGTCGAACAACAATAAGTCACGACGAGGTTCCAGGGGCACCCCTCTCAGGCTCACAGAATGTTTCCCTTGGATTTTCAGGACAGCCTATTGTTAATGAAGTATCGAAACCTGTTCCCCTAGCAGTTGGTCCATTGTCACGTACTACAGACTTATTGCTTACGAAGTCATGTCCAGAAAACTTGTTAGGTATCAAGACACTGAAAGCTCTAGGAGCAGTAATATGTTGTTCTCCGGAAGGAGTCAGACTGTTTTTGCGTGACTTTAAAGGTCACTATGTATTACGAGATTTTGATGTCAGATTGAAAAATGTACCAGATCATTTGTGGGCAAAAGGCCCAACTGATGTAGGTTGTATGCACATTACACCATACCGAGTTACACTCAAGCCAGGAGTTGTACTGCCCCGAATCCGACAATACAATCTACCACCCGATGCTGTAGTGGCTTTACTGAAAATCATTGAAGAGCTTATTGCACAAGGAGTGGTTGTAGAAACCGACTCCAATTTATGTAATTCCCCTATCATTCCGATTCTTAAACGTACTGACCCGAATGCACCACCTGTTTATCGGTTGGTGATCGATTTGCGAGAATTGAATAAATGTATTGTACCGCAGTATCCTGTGGTCCCCGACATCTCATCATTATTGACTGCTATTGATTTAGAGGCGACGTTCTTCACTGTAATTGACCTCAAGAACGCCTTCTTCAGTGTCCCCATTGATCCGGAAAGCCAATATCTCTTCGGATTCTGTTTAAATGGCCGTAGCTTCAAATTTGCACGCGCACCTCAAGGATTCACAGAAAGCCCCAGCATCTACAGCCAAGCATTGAAAAGACAACTCGACAGTATTCACATGCCAGTTAACACAGCCCTACTGCAGTATGTCGATGATCTATTGATCACCGCCCGTAACGAACCCGAATGTGAAAATGCATCACTGACGGTTTTACATTTTTTGGCTGACAAGGGACACAACGTGTCCCCTTCAAAGTTACAATTCTGTGTTCAGCAAGTGGTGTACCTTGGGCACTTGCTGTCCAAGAGGGGGAGACAGCTAACACCTGACCGCATTGAGTTAATTGCACACTTACCGCAACCCAAGACACAAAAGGAAGTGCAGGCTTTTATTGGCCTCACCTCTTACTGCAGACAATGGATTCCTCAGTACGCATTTCTAGCCAAGCCACTGATACAGTTGACAACACAGGAGGCAGCGACTTCGACTGTTCTCCCTTGGACTCAGGAACATACACAGGCTTTTGATGAATTAAAGAAAGCATTATGTCAAGCACCAGTCTTAGCAACGCCATGTTACAGCAAACCTTTTACACTTTTTGTTACAGAACATGATGGCACAGCATTATCTGTCCTCACGCAAGACCAAGCAGGTGCACATAAGCCGTGTGCTTATTTTTCGAGTACATTAGATCCAGTAGCCCAGGCCCTGCCTGCGTGCTTAAAATCAGTTGCAGCAACAGCCTTAGCAATCCGACAAAGTGATTCTATAGTGTTAGGACATCCCCTGACAGTACAGGTTCCACACTCTGTGGAAGTCCTTTTAAACAGAACACAGACTCAACACTTGACTATAGCACGACTGACAGGTTATGAATTGACATTGTTCCAGCCACACATAGAAATCAGACGTTGTAGTTTACTCAATCCTGCCACATTGTTACAGTCGAACATTACAGATCCGGTTCCACATGACTGTATAGAGATCATTGATGCAGTAACAAAGCCCCGACGAGACTTGACAGATGTCGCACTGACTAACCCAGACCTGACACTTTACGTAGATGGTTCATGTATGAGAACAAGCACAGGGGAATTAGTGGCCGCATATGCAGTGACCACTGAAACTGAAGTCAAAGAAACACATCGTATTGATACACTGTCTGCTCAAGCTGCAGAGCTCATTGCTCTGACCCGAGCCTGTATAGTAGCCAAGAACAGGAATGTTAACATATACACAGATTCACGTTATGCATTTGGAGTCGTACACGACTTCGGTGTACTCTGGCAGGAAAGAGGTTTCTTGACCTCTCACGGAGCCAAAATCCAACATGGTCCCCTCATTCAAGAATTATTGGAAGCAATACATTTGCCATCAGCCATAGCTATCATGAAGTGCAAGGCACATACTAAAGTTACAGATTCTATTTCCCAGGGTAACGACCTGGCTGATCGAACAGCGAAACACACAGCTCTGACTCATACACATGCAGCTGATATGACAAAGACAATAGTTCCGACACCGACACATTGCATGACAGTTAAGGATCCCGCACTAGATGTAATCGACATACAGACACATGCTACTCCAGACGAAATAAAGAAATGGACTGAACTAGGAGGGATCCAGACAGATCAGGGATGGATGACGAAGGGAAAAGCCACATGGTTTCTCCCCGACTCTATGGTTCAAGTTATGATTAATACTGCACACAGTCCAGCACACTTAGGAGAAAAAGCCATGTTAGACAGTTTACAGAATCTCTGGTACAATAAACATTTACGAGCAGCAGCAAAACAGAAAGTGCGTACTTGCATGATTTGTTGTCAGTTCAACCCAGGTAAAAGCATTCCTGTAGAGCAAGGTGGATTCAATCCTCCCGATCACCCTTTTGAAGTCCTCCAGATGGATTATATCCAGATGGAACGTTGTCGAGGATTCAAATACGTCCTCGTAGTTGTATGTGCACTTTCCCGTTGGACAGAAGCATATCCAGTCCCAGATTACACTGCTCCGACCACTGCCAAACAGTTGGTTCGTGAATTCTTCCCACGGTACGGTTTGCCTCGTGTCGTGTATTCAGATAACGGCCAGCCATTCTCGTCCGAGCTAATGAAGCAGGTATCACTCCTGCTAGGATATCAGTGGAAGTTCCACTGCGTCCGACATCCCGAGGCAGCAGGTCTCGTGGAACGCCACAATCAGACACTGAAAACACGTCTTGCTAAGATTTGTGCCGAGAAAGGGGTAGACTGGATAGTCGCCCTGCCAGTTGCATTGTTTTATATGAGAATGGTTGCACACTCTAGAACAGGGCTATCCCCGTATGAGGTGGTCTTTGGCAGGCCACCGAATATGTGGGGGACGCCTCTGCCTCGTAAAATAACAGATGTTGACTGTAATATGCTGACAGATTACCTTGCCTCCTTGATGTCTGCACTACAATCTTGTCGTTCACAGGTGGCTGCAGCCTTTCCCGACAACACCGAGGTGAAGCCACACGAGATCGTACCAGGGGACTACGTTTTTATTAGGAACTTCGACAGGAGGAGTCCGCTGGAGCCCCGCTGGCAGGAGCCGAAGCTCGTCTTATTGACCACGAGGACGGCAGTGAAGTTGGAGGGCCGCAAGGGATGGGTCCACATGAGTCATGTTAAAAAACTTTACGGATCGCCGCCAGAGACTGACTCTTCCCCCCCCTCTAAGGACTGCCCAGATTCCAGTGACTCTAAACTTCCCATGGTAGAGAAAACTCCTCAACAGGAGTATAAATTAAAGTTGAGGTCTAGCAAGTCAGACAGTTTAATTGTTTAAGTCCTCCCCTAGGTGAATCGGTTAGACAGTTTCTGACATGTACCCGTTAGACCCCAATAGAGAGAGAGATAAACAGAAACAGCTCAAGAAACGAGAATATTGTAAATCTCTTCGTAGTCACTGTATCGTGACATTATTGATTATGTTTTTTCTGAGTCTTGCGATTATTGCTGCAAGTTTACTGTTACACATGTTTTTCCCTATCTCCATACATGCACATCTCTTTCCAAATAGCACTGTCGAGCACACTTTCAGTGAACTACCCCCGCACGAGTTATCCTACAGGCTTGCGCTGCGCAACAATACTTTTATCAGTATGTTACATCATTCCCATCAATCCAGTAATGCTACCAATTGTTGGATATGTGGCCGACTTCCTCCCTATCAGAAATACAAGGGAGTCCTGCCCCTCTTCCCGTATCCGTTCACACATAATGGTTCCTGTGGTGCCTGGTTTAGTTTAATTAATTCCTTAGACTCTAATTCAGTAGTCTACAAAGGCAATTGGGTATGGGGTAATCTGAACACAGTTCTGCATAAAGTATGTCATCCTGACAAGGAGGGTCTTCCACAAAGGACAGGGACCGATCTAGAAAATGAAGTATATGGATTAGGTAATTATACACTTAACCTCATGATTCTGAATGTGCAATCCGATACAGGTCCAGACTTACCCTCTATGTCCGTGTTACCAGTCAAAGGCGAATTAAGTGTCAGAAAGAATGGTTCAGTAGGTCATAGTAAATGTACTACTGTGATCGATTTCAGTGATAAAGGTCAGTCTACATTCAAAGCTACCCGTCATTCCTATTTCGTCTTTGGTCATACAGCCTATATACGTTTGCCACTAGATTGGGATGGGACATGTTACATTGCATTCCTTCTGCCACCTGTATTTCTAGCCCCGTCCGACTACCACAAGAACTCCCGACTAGTACCTAATAGACCCAAGAGAGAACTCCCAATTGTCGACTATACTGAAACAGCATGGGAACAATATACAGATTTCAATAAAGGTTTCTTTCCCTATTTAGGAGCTGTCTTCAATAGTAAATCAATCCGTCACTTGACCAGAACCCTTGAAGCAGTGGTAAATGAAACTACTTCCGCCCTAGGCAACTTAACAGAGGAACAGTCTGCTATGAGACTTGTTGTCCTTCAAAATCGTCTTGTTCTTGACGTCATCCTGGCCGATAGGGGCGGAGCCTGTAGAGTCATCGGATCGAGTTGTTGTGTTTTCATTCCAGAAAACGCACCGTCAGTATATAAAGCCATAACGCGTCTCCATAAGATTGCAAGTCAGATACACCAGAATCCAGGAACCTGGACTTGGTCCGGTTGGTTCTGGAGCGTGTTATCAGCCTGGGGTTGGAAAGTCCTATCCTTCCTCGGAATAGCCCTTCTCATAGTATTCAGTTGTTGCCTATGTATGCAATGTGGGCCAGCGATTTGCGGCTTGTGCGCCACATCATGTATTCCTCATCCAAATCCACGTACTAAAATCCACCTGAAAAAGGAAGAGCAAATGATGTTATATGAACAAATAGATGGACTAATGAAAATTGATATATCATGAAGGGTCCGTAGGGGACAAGGAGGGAATGAGGTAATATGAATTTTATGGTCAATTGTGTCCCCTAACGTGAACCCCACCGTCTCCATGTACGAGCTTAAAGTGCATGTAACTTCCTTCCTCGACCTGCTATGAAGACGCAAATACATTTGCGTCAAACGTTAACATGTCCTCTTTCAGATCCACCATGAATGGATCGATAATTCGGTTCCTAAGTATGCCTTGCCAACGTCTTTTCATGGTGCACTTCCACGTTTTCCTAGCCCTGCAGAGCTAGGCCCTGATTTCTGCCATCGAGCCCTTTCTGTTCTCTACCTGAAAGCTGTAACGTGGGACGCATCCCTGACCTCTGTTCTACTCCCTGCGTGGCAAGCGGTGCCCGGCTCGGCCTGCTTGCCTGCCAAAGACAGTATTTTGCCTTCAAGTTATCAGTATAGCCGAGTTCAGCTCCTCGAAAACACATTCCAGTCTAGCAGAGTAGATAAACACTCCCCGGCTGCAGAGCAAAGGGCCCGGCCTCTCTGTCTCCATGCAAGTAATTCATTGCTCCTGTTACCATGGTAGGCCCATGGCCCCTCGCATTACACATAGACACGTAGTCACATGTGCCCGCATTAATAGTCAGTATAGAGTAGCCTCCGCCCAAGAGACCTTTCCCTTCTAGATAGTATAGTTCCCCAAACACAAGATATCAGATATGATTTAGGAACGAGTCGATCTGACATGCCAGACTTCTGTCTCTTTCCTCTAGTGTTAAATGTCAAGTCCCCTGCACCCTCCAGCCTCACGTCAGTCACACGTCATGCTGCTGCGCGCGCATCCTTGCTACAGATTTCTGCTGACACTGCAAGATTCCGCTATGTTTCCACCCACTTGTGACACTTTTATGTGACGTTTCTAGCACACACCTCTGTGTACGCCCTTGTGCACGCCTTTCTGTTACACACATGTGTTCTTATCTCGTTTCTCTCAGCTGTTACGCCTTCTGTATCCTTCACCATCATATGGATTTACTATAAATGATGTACTCTGTCAATACAATGTGTGCTATCCCTTCCTGATCCTTGATGGTGAAAGGAACATGATATCCCTGGTTCGAACCATTCCATTTTATGGAATAAAACCCCTTTTAAAAACTCAGATATCACGGATTTTGCCTCTTATTTACGATTGAGTTATTTTATTGAACTTTACTGCATAGAAATTCCGACGGTAAATACTTATTTACCACAAAACAAAGGGGGAATTTAATGAAAGGGGGCAAGGTAGACCCCTCTTGACCCCCTAGGAATGATGTTGGGGTTATTAAAGGGTCCCGTGGGGAAAATAAAAAAAAATTGATTTTTCACGGTAGAAGCGCTTCCCGGGCCGCGAACTGGGCCGCAAACTGGTAGCGAAACGGGAATTCGCCATTTAGTGTTTCGTTTTAATTAAATTACTAGGTATAAGGGGGTGCGGGAGACGTATCCTGATCCCTTATGTTTTCTGAGGGTGGCTGAGGAGGCTCATATATGTTGATACATGTCTTCCAGCGGCTGTGCGTGAGCGTTTTTTTTTTTTTTGCTGCGTGACGTCTGTTAACGTTCGATTCGATCTAAATCAGGAAGTGTTGACCGCCAATTTGTCACTGCGATAAAATATTTTGTTATAAATGAATCCTTATTGATAAACATTGTCTGCGCCATCTTGCCTTTTTTCCAATGCCACAATTTTGTCGTGCACGGCAGCCATTTTAGATGCCTTGACCAGACCCACTCTCTGCACGCCGTCGATTCTCAGCACGGCTCCCCACCCTCGCAAGCATCTCCCCCACGCACTGGTCACCCCCGCTCTCTCTCTCATGCATGGGCCATAAACTTCCCCCCATCTGCGCTGCTCTTCCCTGAGAATCACACCCTGTGCCCGCCCAACACCTCCCTTTCACCCTATTCACTACCGCACCCTCTGACACTCCTCTTCCTCTGTGTCCGATTGTCCAGGCCGGTCCCAGGCTATCACCTAGCCCTGCGGATGTAGTTTATGGCCCCAGCTGTAGAGAATCCAGACATGCCAACCCTCCCGATTCAGGCGTGAGACTACCGATTTCAGTGCTAGTCTCCCGCCTCCCGATTCCTGCAAGCAAAAACCTGATTCCTCGGGGGTTTCAGCTGACAGGGCTTGGTATTGTGTTACGTGCTAATTCTTCCAGGAAACGTCAGAGGGCCGATGCAGGGGCTCTAGAAGGGGTCATAAACCATTTAAGCCTCATTAACAAGCGCATGGTCTTTTAAAGATCTGTGAAGTACTCGGGGCGGCGGAGTGTGTGTGCCCTCTTTCAGGAGCGGGCGGGGGGGGGGGGCACTGCCAGCTACTTGCCAGGCCAGGCAGTGTTCAACACTTGCATCACCCTTTCTCTGCCTGCTATTGCGCTCCATGCTTCGGAAAGGTAAGAAAAAGAACGTGCATTTGAGTTTGAAATGTCCGATCCTGTAGCAGCACACTTCCAAAGCCCACACATGACAATAACCCGATTCAAGGCCCCATTCACCCGATTTTTTAAAAATATATAGCACTCCAACAAAGTAGGATTATAAAACTTTATTGACTTATAAATATATCGAACGCAATAAAAACTGTAAATACATTTAAACATTTTTTGGCAAAAAGAAGCAACAATAGTCAGTAGCTGTCTTTTGTGCGAATAGTCCCAAGGCAGCACAACGTGCTGAGTTCTGGACGGCACCCAGGTGATGTCACCTGGGTGCCGCACTGGTTTTTGGTATCCTACAATGCAGCTCAGAAAAACAGCGTGGGGCGCCCCGGGTGGTGCGCGGGGAGGCCTCGTCAGTAGCGGTCTGTTGTGCGAATAGTCCCAAGGCAGCAGAACGCGCTGAGATGTGGATGGCACCCAGGTGATGTCCAGTAACTTGCCGCACTGGTTTTGGTATCCTACAATGCTGCTCCGAAAAACGGCGTGGGGCGCCCCGGGGGGGGGGGGGGCGTGGGGGAGGCGGCGTGAACGGGCCTCCCCAGGTGGAGGCTCGTCTGCTGTACTGGGCCGCCCCTTTACCGTTTCAGTTGCCATTCCGCCCACTTTTGCTACACTGTGCCTCATCCTCCATTCAGCTGTTTATCGCCCGCTCTTGCGGCTACAGCGTCTCGCTCACCATGTAGTTGAGTTGCGCCTACTCTTGCGGTTTAGGGATAGGCGGCTGCCATAGGACTCTTAAAATGGCGGACGGCTCTTCGGATTTGGGCCTGGTCCACTAAAATGGCCCTGGGACACCTTGGAACTTGGACGCTTGCCTGCTAGGGCTTGGGCTCCATTCTCGAAAGCGTCCCCTCAGCCGTGAAGATTCTACAAAAGTCTTGGGGGCCCTCGACTCCTGCAGGCTTCCGGTGGGGAGCGGCTGCCATGATTGCTCGCGGAATGACCACGACGGAGCCACGAGATGGTGGTGCTCTCATGCTGACGCCAGCTTCAGTCTGAATCATCCAGAAACAAGGTGTGGCTTTCATCGTTTGGGAAAAAAAAATGTTCTAAACCAATGAAAAGTGTTATTTTTAGGTCATATGACCCAGCCTTCCATCATTAGGAAACCAAAAGTAAAATGAACCAATGAAAAGTTTTATAAACAAGTCACATGACCTGTTATGCGGCATAGGGCTACAAAAAGCGTAGAAAATCCGTTGGCACGTGAGGCGGCGTCAGTAGCGGACCGATGTGCGAATAGGCCGAAGGCAGCACAACGCACCGAGATCCGGATGGCACCGAGTTGGTGTCCAGCAAGTTGCTGCACTGGTGTGGCTATCCTACAATGCTGCGCCGAAAGTAGGCGTGGGGCACCCCGTTGGCCTGTGAGGTCGCGTCAGTCAGTGGGGGCTGTGCGTCTCCCCCAAGATGGAGGCTCCTCGGCTGCAGTGGGGCACCCCTTAGCGTTTCACTCGCCGTCCAACTGAGTTGCGTCCGCACTTGCGGCTACAGTAGGCCGAAGGCAGCACAGCGCGCCGAGATCTGGATGGCACCGAGGTGGTGTCCAGCAAGTTGCCGCACTGGTGTGGCCATCCTACAATGCTGCGCCGAAAGACGGCGTGTCCAGCTGAGTTCCGGTCACTCTTGCGGTACAGTGACTCGAACGCGCCGAGATCCGGATGGCACCGAGGTGGTGTCCAGCAAATTGCCGCACTGGTGTGGCCATCCTACAATGCTGCGCCGAAAGACGGCGTGTCCAGCTGAGTTCCGGTCACTCTTGCGGTACAGTGACTCGAACGTGCCGAGATCCGGATGGCACCGAGGTGGTGTCCAGCAAGTTGCCGCACTGGTGTGGCCATCCTACAATGCTGCGCCGAAAGTCGGCGTGGGGTGCCCCGTTGGCTTATGAGGTGATGTCAGTAGTGGACCGATGTGTGAATAGGTCGGAACCAGCACAAGGCGCCAAGATCCGGATGGCAAGTCCTGGATGTTGAGTGCCATAGTTGAGAGTTCTGAGCAGTGTTTGTAACACTGTCTGAAGCTTATTTGCACCTGCTGCAGCTTCACTATTGCCCTGGTGTGGCCAAAGATCGCCCATGACATAGGCGGCCGGCTCCCGGGGTCCGGCTGAACTTTTTTCCTTTTCCTTTCTGCATCTTGTCCCACAATCCGTTTGACTTGAAGACACGACCAGGTCCCTGAATGTGTGCAGGGGGACGCTATTGATTGAATCAAAATGGCGGCTTCACACAAAGCTGAGTCAAGCGTTGTTGTTGATGCTATACAGACAAAAATTGGTTTTCAGTTTGTACATTCTTCAGGATTTTTTTTTCCATCCAAGGCTGATTGAGAGTTTGTAGAACAATGGCTTCAGATTTTCAACATACTACTCTTCAACATTCTTCCTAAATGTAACAATGTGAGACTCACTAGGAGAACGGCTGTTTATCTTTCCTTTCAAAATGCTGCCAACAATATTTTCTGAATGGAAGACACCATCTTGTAGCATAAAGGGCCGAAAGGGGTTCTGGTCTGGCCGATGGTTGGTGGAGACATTTTGACTATATCTTGGACCTGCCTGGCCTCGCCCAAAATGGCACCGGTATAAATGGGACTCGTAACTCCTTGTTGTGTACTGGTTGAACAACCTTGATATCACGAGATATGAATGCAGTTTTGATGCTCATGGCGGGCGGGGATGAGAATTGATTGAATATTTCGACTTCCCTATTGATATTAAGTTCTGATGTGTTATTGATTACTGTACTATTGAAAGTTCGAATTAACGTCACCCATGGTACTTGCCCGCAAATGTATATCTAGATAATTTTTTTGTAAGTGGCCCTGTCGTACTTTAATTACAAAATGTACGTCCACCGATTCCGCAACTGTTAGACACCTTAGTTCTTGCAACCTAATGGCCCGCTCGTTACGTTCCTCTACAGTGTAAATGTCTCCTCATCATATACGATTTCAGTTTGCTCCGTGGCCGGCCCACGTGGTTATAGGCCCGTATTTGTATACTGACATTTTCACAATAAAGGTTTTTAAAACAAAACATGGTAGTAGTATTTACATTGGTAAAGTTTTTACTTTTAGTCACTGTTTTCGAATCAGTAAAAGGCAAGTGAAATAAAGCAGTCCAATTACATGACGGATAAAAGGTATAATACGTAGGAACGCAGTAAAGATAAATGGTCAAGGGCAGTTGTGTTTTCCACTCCTGCAACATAAAGTGATCGATAAGAATCTGATAATCAGGCGTATCGGCGACTAAGACAGCAGGCCGACCCTCTTTTACTCAACGGCTCCGTCATGGGACGAAGAAACGCCCTTTTTCTGGAAAAAGGAATATATTTTACTTGCAGGACAGTTGTAAATTATCCGGGAAAGTACATTACCCTGGAACATTATAACATATATGTTTAAAAAAAAATAATCTTCGAAACCAATAAAAAGCGTAATTTTTAGGTCATATGACCAAGCTTTTCATCATTAAAATAACAAAAGTAAAATGAAGCAATGAAAAGTTTTATTAACAAGTCACATGACCTGTTATGCTTACGTTACGCGCTGCGCGCCGCGCTCCGGATCACTTCCGGGTGCGCTAACGCGGCGTGTCATATAACGCATTACGCGACAACGTAGGTCAAGAATATAGTCAAAATGTTTTCACCAACCAGCGTTCGGAACACAACCCCTTTCAGCAGTCCAAAAAGTTCTGTTAAATGACAACAGAGGGGACAGGCAACAAGAACCATCAGTCAAAGAGGGGAGGGCAAGTTCTTCTCTACCGGGTCATGTTGGGGCGCTACCGGAACTGATCGAATTGGTAGTCTACAGTGTTTCTGGATGTTTCAGACTGAAGCTGGCGTCAGAATGAGAGCACCACCATCTCGTAGCTCCGTCGTGGCCATTCCACGAGCAATCATGGCAGCCGCTCCCCACCAGAAGCCTGCGGGAGTCGGGGGCCCCCAAGACTTTTGTAGAATCTTCACGGCTGAGGGGACGCTTTCGAGAATGGGACCCAAGCCCTATCAGGCAAGCGTCCGAGTTCCAAGGTGTCCCAGGGCCATTTTAGTGGACCACGCCCAAATCTGAAGAGCCGGCCGCCATTTTGAGAGTCCTGTGGCATCCGCCTATCGCTGCATCGCAAGAGCGGGAGCAACTCAACTACATGGTGAGCGAGACGCTGTAGTCGCAAGAGCGGGCGGTAAACAAGTGAATGGCGGAAGAGGCACAGTGTAGCAAAAGCGGGCGGAATGGCAACTGAAACGGTAAAGGGGCGCCCCACTACAGCGTGTCTTCAGGTCAAACGGATTGTGGGACAAGGTCCAGAATAGAAGAGTCATCAAAAGGCAAAAAGTTCCGCCGGACCCCGGGCGCCGGCCGCCTATGTCGGGGGCGATCTCAGGCTACACCAGTGCTATAAGACTTGGGGAGGGGGTCGGAGCCAAGCGTCTTCTCCGAGTCCGTGCCATCACACCTCCCCTCGGGGCCTCCGTCAAGCGGTTTAGGGAGGTACCATATCACATTGTTTTCAAATGCAGTCAGGTCCACAAACGGCCCTCACTTACTTTGAGAATAGTGAAGCTGCAGTAGGTGCAAATAAGCTTCAGACAGTGTTACAAGCGCTGCTCAGAACTCTGAACTATGGCACCCAACATCCAGAACTTATGCCATTTGAGAATGGCAGTGACATCGAAGCAACTCAGGGACCAAAACCATGAACGTACTTTCACGTATGAAAATCTTACTTGGGGAGGGGGCAGGAGCCAAGCGCCCCCTCCCAGTCCGCGCCACCACACCGTATGTTGAAAATCTGAAGCCATCGTTCTACAAACTCAACCAACCTTGGATGGAAAAATGTAGAAGAAAGTACAAACTGAAAACCAGTTTTGGTCTGCATAGCATCAGCAGCAACGCTTGCTATCAGAGTGCATGAGTTTCATGCTCGATCGATTGAGCTAGCCGGATCGGGCAACAAAAAGTATAAAATAGTTATGTAAATAGTTATTTAATAAAATGTTTTACCCTGTTACTTTGCTGGTGTGTTGTATATATTTTTAATATTTGCATAGGGTTTGTCGTTATTTTGGGCGGGGTGGGTGACGGAGCCGAGCTGTCTTGCAGCCCTCATGGTGTGGAGCTCAGTTCATCTCACTATTTTCGTATTTCTCATGAAGGGTTGTTCCTAATGTTTCTATTTTAGCGAGGTCAAAAAGAGATCCAATTAGTGGCCTACTGATTTTGCTCGATTACTTTTATTTTTTTACACGATTTTTCACGATTTTTCACTATCTGCAAAGACTAAACAGAGTATTGCGACTTTGTGCTTGTTTGTAAATAGAGAATGAACCAAAGAGAATCAATTGTAAAACAGTAAATGCTTGGATAACAATCAATCAAATGGAGAGACAAGCAGGCACGACGGATTACAACGGGGGTAAAGGCCTGCGTTAACTACCCTTCACTATCTGCAAAGAGAGAGTACTACTAAGAGAAAAGGGGGGAGGGGGGGGGCAGCGTTCAAAGCACATCAGCGTGCATAAACACGAAAAAGTTTTTACCTATCACGTACTTGACATTTGACAGCTTTTGATATTTGCTATTAAAAAACCATTGAAATTCACAGAAAAAACCATAGGTTTTAGGCCATATATAGTTAGGAATTTGCATTTACAAAACCTTGAAAATTCACTGAAAAAACCATTGGTTATAGACCATATATAGTTAGGGATTAGCCTTTTCAAAACCTTAATTTACTCGCACAAAACCATTGAAATTCCATATATAGTTAGTTGCAATAACTATATATCGCGCACCCGCAATCCACTGCTGATGATGTCACATATTACATCATTCATGACATGGTTAGTGACATCACTGATGACATCACTGATGACATCTCAAATGACATCACTGATGACATCTCAAATGACATCACTGATGACATCTCAAATAACATCACTGATAAAATCACTGATAACATCTCATTTGACATTACTGATCACATCACTGATGATATCATTCATGTGATAATACCATGAACATCTTCAGACTCTAATATAACCTTAGATACAATCAGTGTAAACAGACACTCACAGACTGTCACTCATCCATGGAGTTACTCACACACCTAGTCAGTCATGCAAAGAATCAATCACACCTCCATTTCCTCAACTATACAGTTATACACACCTTACTTAATCAAACATATACTAACACATATTTACTCTCTTATACAATCACTGATACAAGTTCACAATGATCCATACAGCCACTCACACATTCACTGGCTCTTATGCACAGTTATTTATATATGTCAACTCTTACATGTACTGTGTTTTACATATGTACTTACTTTGACATGTAGCACTAAGAAATCCAATCACTCACCAATACACTCATGGAGACAGTCAACCGCCCATACAGCTGTTTCCACATGCACTTTTGAACCCATACATCTAGTGAATCAACTGCTCACACATCTATGCACAGAGTCACACACCTCCCAGCCACCCCCACACACACACTCACTCTCCCATACAAATACTTGGGCAACCAATCAATAACCCATATAGTTACTCATATAGCTACTGATCAACACATGCAGCAGTTTACAGAACAACAGATATAAGGATGCACAAATTAAGACAGTTTAGTTACTAACCCATGCACTCAGTGAGACACATTTAATCATTCTCTCATACAGTCAGTCATGCACCTACTAAATCCTTCATCTAGACACTTATACATCCACTCATTCTTCAATATGTAAGACATATTTTAACTTTACAGAAACATACAGTCACTGGATGTTGTCATCAGTGATGTCATCAGTGATGTCATTTGAGATGTGATCAGTGATGTCATTTGAGATGTCATCAGTGATGTCATCAGTGATGTCACTAACCATGTCATGAATGATGTAATATGTGACATCATCAGCAGTGGATTGCGGGTGCGCGATATATAGTTATTGCAACTAACTATATATGGAATTTCAATGGTTTTGTGCGAGTAAATTAAGGTTTTGAAAAGGCTAATCCCTAACTATATATGGTCTATAACCAATGGTTTTTTCAGTGAATATATATATATATACATACATACATGCATATATATATATACATATATACATACATATATATACATACATATATATATATATATACATATACATATATATATATATATATATATATATATACACATATACACACATATATATACATATATATATACATATATAGCACACAACAATCCTCCACAGGAAAACACCCGCACCCAGGACAAGAAACACAGCAGTCCACCCCAGCAAAGCAACGCGACTCGACAGCAGAAGCCGTCCCATTCACACACCCGCACACTGGGACAGGAGCCCCCCACACAGGCACACAATACAAACAAAGGACCCAAAGCCTGTCAACCAGCAAAGCAGTCCCACCACGTTGGCCATCCCCAAATGGCACACACACCCACATGAATACCAGCACTCGGTCGCTGCACACAAACCACTGTACATATATACATATATACACCACCTACAAATCTGAACACGACCATATACAGACACACAAGCACCGACCACACACTCTCTCAACACAGCGCCGCAACAATCCCTCTTTCCTGAGAAACATGGACAAGCACACCCTGTACACATAGATATGCCAATCACACACCAAACAACACATAGCCGATCCAGTTGTCACACCGGTACAGAGCAGAAAACTCTGCACTCTACACTCCCTGGGCGCTCCGCCCACACACAGCCCACACAATCTACACACAAGAGGCCAGTCAGAATCAGTCAAGACCACACAAGCACACCTGCGGAACACACACTGCGTCAACAAAGAGAAGACAAGTGAAAAAAGAAACCCAAACCAAAATCACACGAGGGAAAATTCCCATCTGACCAAATAGTCAGATGGGCGGGGACTTTAACCAAAGAGTTAAAGTCCCCGCCCATAACCAAAACACCATCAGGAAGTCCCAGCACAACTCGCCCAATATCTGAAAAAGTGGAGGTCTGGAGGCCCGGAGGAACATATAAAGTGAGCAACGAAATAGTCCTACCCTCCCATCTGCCAGTGAGGGCGGCGTAGCACCCCCTGTCATCGAGGATTACATCATCTATCTCCAGGGGGAGAGAGGACCGAACAAGAATGCCCACACTCCTAGAGCCAGTGGTGAAACCAGAGTGTGCGATAAGGGGATAACCCCACCTATTCATGGCGTGACAAGTGTTGCCCACCAGATGTGTCTCCTGTAAAAGAACCACATCGGGGGACAGGCGACGCAGGAATTGCAGCACCACACCCCATTTTATCCTATCACCTAACCCATTAACATTCCAAGATATTAACCTCAACCCACTACCCCCATCCCAACAAGTGATGCAGAACTCACCCCACAAAGAGCACAACATTCGAGTCATAGAGAAAAACAATACGTTGCCTTGAAGAAGAAAAACAAAATTACAAACACCCCTCCCCACCCCCCAACCGAATACCGTTACAACTCCCCCCTCCCTGCACCCCTGCATTAGACTAGAAAGCCACCCCAACTTGCAGTGTGCCTGTCGCCCTACAATTACCCAATCTACAAAAAGACCCTGGAGGAGGAAAGAGACCCACCACCCCCGCCACCCTCGGGCACACAACAATGAAATACAAAAATAAGGAGATTATAGAACCCAGCTGCACAAAGTCAAGTGTTCAGAAATCAGAGGTCGAGTCATCGTTTCTGCTCCGGCTCACCACCCTCGGCACCACCAGGGTGCTCAGTTCTGTCGTTCCGGGCAGCCAGAGAATCCAGTCAGTCACTCCCATTCTCTGGACGGTCAAAGAAAAATGTCCGGTCCTCGTATTCCACACGAAGCCTGGTAGGAAACAGCATCGCGTATTTCAGGCCCAAGTCACGGAGACGTCGCTTCACACCCTGAAAACCCATCCTTTCCCTCTGGACGAGTTGAGTGAAATCCGGGTAGAAGTTAACTGTAGAGTTTTCGAATTTTTCCTGGCCGCTCACCTTCGAAGCCTGCAGGATAACATCCCGGTCTCTGAAGTGAAAGAGCTTGGTAATGATAGGCCTCGGAGGGGCGCCCGGTTTCGGCTTTCCACCCGGAACGCGATGGGCACGCTCCACGGCAAAGAACTTGCTCAGTCCTGTAGGGGCAAGATGGTTCAAGACAAGGTCTTCCACCAGGAGGTCCATCGAATGGTTCTCGGGGTTTTCCGGGACACCTATGACACGGATGTTGTTGCGTCTTGCCCTATTCTCGAAATCCTCCAGTCGATGAGACATGAGATCGTTAGTTGATATCAGGTTGCCAATCTCAGTTTGAAGTTCCGACACATCGGCCGTGAGGCTAGAAGTCTTCAAATCCAACGATTTCACCTTCTCGTTGGTTTTAGACAGATCGGCTCTGATCAAGGTGACATCGATAGCAACCGTGTCGATTTTGTGAGCTAGAGCCTCATACTGCTGGCCGATGGTCTCCTTCATGCTAGCAATGGCGCTCATGATGTCTTGAAGAGACGGATCAGTAGGCACGGTTGAATCTTCCTTGGCGTCCTCTGGGGTACAGCTGGTGCCACCAGGGGATCCTTTAGGTTGTGTATACCGATCCATGACATTGGTTTGGACCGATCCCCCGCGAATGGGCGCCTTAGTTTTCCGTTTCTCAACGTCGGCCCTCGCCGCCATACTGGGAGATAAGCCCCGGAGGGGCCCGTGAGACCTGGTGAAAATGGCCGCCTGAGGGCAAGTCACAAAAAGTCTACAAAAGCAGGCTTGTGCGGCCGAGGTAAAGATATAGTTCGACACAACTGCGTAGAGGAGAGAAGGCACACTCTGATACAACAGAGCCTGGGTGAATCTCCAACATAACGGAACTGTCGCGCAGTCAGACAATGCCAGGACCCAAAAGTGAAACCGAAAGCCGATGCAGGGCTACTGGGGAAGACCCCTCAGCCGTTGTTATTCAACTCTGTCCCGGCGTGCCAACTTGCCATGTCCCCGGTTTACCGCTAGGTGGGCCTCAAAAGTTCGGATAAATGTATCTTCGGTTCCCAAAGTCCAAATCAAAATTTTTAAAGAGCAAAGCGATCAGCAGAGGTTCATCTTCAAAAGGTCATCTGAAAATTCAGGATAACGTCAGGATAAATTGCGAAGAGTGGCGAGGGTGCTCACGCGGCCATCTCGGACGCTCGCGTAGCTCCTCCTCCTCATCTTGAGGGTTCTTGGTGGTATTGAGCGCTGTCACTTTCTCAGGGTCGGGCTTCATCCCAGCCCGCGAGAATACATGTCCGAAGAACTTAAGAGTGGATTGATGGAACTCACACTTGTCCTTGTTGAGAGTTAGATTAGTTTCTAGGGGAGCATGGCATACTCGATCCAAAGCTTTGTCATGTTCCTGTGTGTTCAACCCATACACCAGAATATCATCACTATAGTTCAATGAATTTGGTATGTGTCTGATAGTTTGACGGATGACCTCTTGGAATATTTCCGCTGCAGAGGAGATACCGAAACTCAGCTGCTTGTATCGAAACAAACCCAGATGGGTGGCAAATGTCGTTATGTACCTTGATTTTTCATGTAGATCCAGCTGATGGTATCCCTTATTTAGATCAAGTTTGGAAAATACCCTGGCTCCATTCAATGCTGATATCATATCACTCAGGTGAGGCCCTGGGTGACGCTCTCTTTCTATGGCTGTATTGGGAAGCCTCATGTCCACACATAATCGTACCTTTTTAGGGGTGCCCTTCTTTGGAACTATGACAACTGGTGACACACATGGTGTGGGACCATCCGTTTTCTCAATAATGTGAGCTTGTAACAGTTCCTGGATTTCATCCTCCACGGCCTGCTGAAGATGAAAAGGCACTCGCCTTGGATGCTGAGCAAAAGAGCGCACTTGATCATTGATTTGCAGGCGAATCAGACATTTGTTAATTTTTCCGAGCCCAGTGAATAACTTGGGGAACTTACGGGCAATGTCTGGATTATCACTGACTCAGTACAAGATCTCAACCAGTCGGAGGTGCTCCGCTGTAGGCAGACTGAAGAGACAATCAGCCTCCGGACCCTCGATGACGTGAATGTACGCCAACACTGAGGTAGATTCATGCTTGAGCGTTGTTGCGAATTTGCCCAGGCATGGAAGTGGTTTTTTCGCCATCCAGGTGAACACCCTGACATGTGCTGGGCTCAGGATGGGTGGTGGCTTCATTTTGTCATATTCGGTTACGGGCATGTAGTTCAATGACGCCCCACTGTCTAACACAAATTTGGTTGCATGTGTCCCCACTTTGATGTCTAGTGGAGGATATTTCTTTAGCTGGTCCGGGTCGGCCACCATGCAGATATATTCGTCCGTGTATACTGTTTCCTGAGATGTCGACCTCGATTCCCTCGACGGTGACCTTCTCGGCGACCTTCTTGTCCATTGGGATCTGCGAGACTCCCTGCTGAAATGTGACGAACCAGAGGATGATCTTGCTCTGTCCTGTACAGCTTTTGCATGGTGTCGCTTGTCATCTGGGCGAAATGACTTTGTTGTCTCACTCCTTCGCTCCTTGCTATACACTCCGCACATCACCTCAAAATGGTTTTTTCGTCCACATTTTCAGCACTGTTGACCCATTGCTGGACATGCATCTGTATGTGGGAAATCGTACCCACATCGATAGCATTTCCGTGAGCGCTCTGGCTTCCTGGCATAATTTGATTTCTTGTCTCTCCTTCCAGATTCATAGCGTCGACGACCTCTGTGTTGGTGACTGGACGCTGGACGAGACCTTCTCTGTCGATCGTTTGATCTTCTCCGAGTGTTGTTGTTTTGCGTCCAATATGCTTGCTCTCTTCTCTCACTACGCCCTATCTCCATGTTCTTGGCATTCTCTTCCGCTTGGTCATACACCCTAGTCATTTCCTCTATTTCGTCGAGATCATGACTTTTCCTTAGCAGCCGCCTTCGGAGTGTCTCTGAGTGACAGCCCTCGATAACTCTTAGTCGGATGGCATCCTCCGTCGAGAACGCGTCAAAGTTGCAATACTGAGACAGTCGGCGTAGTCTGGATATGAATGTGCTCATCATTTCTTCCTTGTCTTGACGGGCCTGATGAAATACATATCTCTCGTAGTCCACATTTCTTTTGTGCACAAACTTTCTGTTTAATGCATCTCGCAGCTTGTCATAGGTTGCTTTATCATCTGTCGGCAACTCTTTGATCACTTTGCAAACCTCTTTGCCGACCAGATTGCGGAGTGCAATTAGCTTGTCTCTGTCTCCCGTGACTTTTGATCCTTCAAGATAGTCCTCGAAATCCTCCAACCACTTCTGCCATCTGGGGCCCATGCTTCCGCCAGCCACCAGGGTCAGTGATTCGGGGGGGCGCAGATGTGAAACTACAGGCGTGACAGGGGCAGCCACCGCTGCACCGCCACCATTCCGGCTCGGTGAGTGCGACATTTCTCGACTGATATATTAGTGTCATGTTTATGCACTTGCCAGTGCTTGTTTTCAATCACCAATGCTTGTTGGGCAATTACCAATGCTTGTTTTGCAGTTTCCAATGCTTGTTCTTACACTGACCAGTGCTTGTTTTGCAGTTACCAATGCTTGTTTTGCAATTATCAATGCTTGTTTTGCAGTTGTCAATGCTTGTTTTGCAATTATCAGTGCTTGTTTTGCAATTATCAATGCTTGTTTTGCAGTTGTCAATGCTTGTTTTGCAATTATCAATGCTTGTTTTGCAATTGTCAATGCTTGTTTTGCCTATACCTTGTGCTGCCTGACTTCAAAATGGCCGCTTGTGATCCACACATAGAGGTCGTCCTAATGGTTGCCTGGTTCTAAGATGGCCGCCGATCTTGAGCTCTCGGTTCACACGAGACTTGCTTTCATTCACTCCTTTAGGGCATACTCATTCTCCAGGACTTACCGGCATCCGATGTCTGCATGCTGCATCGCTTCCTCAGTGTCTCTACGCTCTTGGACCTTCAAAACCTCCAGGTATGATCAGGGAAGCTCCAAGCGTCAGCTCATTACTGGCACGCATTGGGGGTGAGCTGTCTACGTTTGCGCGTCCCGGCGCTCTTTGTCGGGATACTTCCACGAGTCCTGGGCAGCACCTCAGATGCTCCTTGGTCACTGAAGCGGTAGGCAGAGTCGGGATAGGCACCCGACTTCTCCTCATGAAGCGCGTGCCGATTTGCATGCATCGGGGGTGAGCCGCGTTTTGGCGCGAACCGGCGCACCGCTTTAAAAACACCCCAGCGCTCGATGGCGTTTTCTCCCTCTGGGCTCTACGTGACTAACAGATCGCGGAGCATGGGCAACTACCGCTGGCCTCTTGTTCTCGGCGGCGGACTTACTTCAGCCACACGTGGCTCAACAGCGTTTTTCTTCTTTCACGCTGCCGGGGACAGAGTTGCTTCTTCTTGGGATTCTGTGGGTGGTAAACTGCACCATCCCACCCTCGTCGCCAGTTGTCGTGTCTTTGACTTAATAACGACAAACACTAATTATGTTTAAGAAGGAACTTTATTCTTTGCTTCTTGCTATGTCCCTGTCCCTACTCTAACTAACCCCTTTCCTGTCTCGACCCATCCTCTTCCTCCAACCCCGTAACTCCTCCCATCCCAACTACTAGACTGTTCACATCATCACAGGCCCCTCGACACAACACAGACTAGATAGATTGGAATCGCGTTCTCCTTGAACAAGTCACGGACCATTTTTTGTATTCCCGCATTGCACCTAGGTCTAGTGACGATTTTTGGGTTACAACATTATCTGTAATGGGAACAGTTCAGATGAAGACAGTGAAACCTCCATAGACTGATAGATTCCCCCCATCCCCTCCTGACAGTGAAAAAACTACGACAATGTATGGTTGCACCCGGTGTGCTTTGCAATGGGCGCATCTAAATCAGGAAACAGCCACCCGGACCCGCATACCCCCTCTGGGTCCCTACTATTATCTACATCCTGAGCTATCGTTACTCTCAATCTTTATTTTTCTTTTTATTATGTTGCGTCTTTTTCCTCTTCTATAATTTCAATTAATAATGGTTGTATTGTTCGTTCTCAGTATGCTGAGAGCTTATTATATAAGCATTACATTGATTGATTGATTGATTTCATGTTTGATTACATGGCAAACTAACACCCACTAGTCGGTCATGTCACTTTAGGAATGGGACAGCACATCCCTCTTCAGGAATGCACAAATACGAAGGCGTAAGCGTAGATACAACTGATATCTCCATCGACACTAGCGGGAATAGCTGCACTGCCCCAAAGTGGAGCTTGTATACACAATTAATGCTAGATGACGCTTAACGTAAAGAATGCAAAACATTGCAACTGTGTGCCATATATTAAGCGATAAACCGATGTGATAACTAACGAAACTATGTACTAAAGTTGTATACTGCTTTAACAAAATGCTATTAAACAGATTTTGAAAAGAAAGCATTATCCATTTCATCAGAACGTTAACTCATATTTGAGAGGTGAGAATAGCAAGGTTTAAAGCAGTTTTGCGAAAGGCTGTGAGCGATTTGTAGGCTCTTAACATCTGTGGTAAGGAGTTCCAGAGCTTAGACCCCTCTTTAGTGAAAGCCCGACCACCTTGACGCATTTCCCTAACTCTCTGAACCACCGCCAAATCCAGATGACGTGAGTGGAGCGAGCGTTTGGGTACATGCCAAGCCACAAGATGTCTCAGATACATGGGCTCAGTTTTGAAGAGGCACTTATGCATGTATCATAATGCCTTGAATTGGACTCAACGATCGATTGGCAACCAGTGAAGAGTCAGAAACATGCTGGCTGAGTAAGGGAATTTGGGTGGGTGGAGGAGGGGGCATGCTTTCACATTTCGTACAGTCTAGAGTCATTTAAGTAAATTTTTTGCAGCACCCACTCACAGAACATTACCGTAATCCAGTCTGAAACCCCAAACCTCCAGGGCCTGGACTATAGGTCTTTGAGCTGGAATCAGGAGGCATACCAGAACTTTCCTTATCCATTTAAGGATGCCAAAAACATGTAACTGATAGTTTGTTAATCTGGTGGCTCATAGAAAGCTTATCATCAAGCTAGGCACATTGCAAAAAAAGGGTCAGTTTTCAGTGGAAAAATGTGATGTGGCCATGTGGAGTTTTGGCTAGGCCTGTGTGGTAAATTCCATTCCGCTCGCGGAATATGCAGAATTTGGGTAATTTGAGTTCTGCGGAGAACGCGGAATTGCCAAAATTTCCCCGATCCGCAACTTCACATGATTTTTTGCTTGTTCGTGCTTTCAAATGCGTGTTCGCAAGATATTTCTCCCTGAGAACGCAAAAGGGCAGAATGAGCAATTCCCCATATGTGTTTTGTTTACAACGTTTGAGGTTTGCAAGGGATTCTGGGTAACAGAACCTGGTGAGAGCCCCACAAGTCCCCCAATCCAATTCCCTGGGTGTCAAGCTTTCTAATATGTACAGGTTTGCTCGGTTTCTCTAGGTGCTGGCTGAGCTAGGGCCCAAAATCCACAGCTAAGCACATTGCAAAAAAAGGTCAATTTTCATCTGAAAAATGTGTGTGTCCATGTGCGTTTTAGACCTATCTCTGTCGCGGGCATGAGGCCTACCCACTCAAGTGAGATACCACTTTTTATCTTGAGACTTAGGGGAATGCTGGGAGGGTGGAAGTTTGTGGCTCCCCACAGATTCCAGAACTTTCCATCAAAGAAATGTGAGGAAAATGTGTTTTATTTACAAAGTTTGAGGTTTGCAAGGGTTTCTGGGTAAAAGAACCTTATGAAAGCCACACAAGTCACCCCATCCTGGATTTCCCTCGGTGCCAGCTGAGCTAGGGCCCAGAATCCACAGCTAGGCACATTGTAAAAAAGGATCAGTTTCAGTGGAAAAATTTGATGTGTCCATGTTGCTTTTTGGGCCATTTCATGTTGCAGACACTAGGCCCACCCACACAAGTGAGGTACCATTTGTATTGGAAGACTTAGGGGAACACCGAATAGTAGAACAAGTGTTATTACTATTTGTCTTTTTATGCATTTCTGCCTTCCAAATGTAAGACAGTGTGTATAAAATAAGTCATTTTGAACAATACCCTCTAATTCACATGTTAATATGTGTACACACAAATTCAGAGATGCACAAATAACCACTGCTTCTAAACTCTATATCTTGTTCGGCAAGTAAAAATGGGAGTCCCCGAGGGCTCCATCTTAAGTCCCATGCTCTCTAACCTCTATGTGACACCTCTGGCCACAGTGATCAGGTCCAACGGTTTCGATGTGGTGTCAAATGCTGATGACACCCAGCGATTGATCACCCTAGGCCCTAATCCCATCAACACTAAGATTTGTGTAAAAAAATGCATGATCCACATTGATAATGGGATGTGTGCCAACCATCTTCAGCTTAATTGTAGCAAAACAGAGATCATTCTCTTCGGTAGGGCAGACACATTTTGGTTGAGCTGGGGAAACCACTTGTCCAGGGACAAATCATAAGTCGCATCGACTATGGAAAACCCCTGTTGGCCTCGATCAATGAAGAGCTCTACTCTAGGATTCAAGTCTGGCAAAACACTGCCCCAGACTTGTACTAAACCTCCCTTCTAGGTCTCCATCAGCGCTTAGTTTGAAGACTCTCCACTGGCTCCCCATTCGGAAGCGAATCCGCTTCAAGTTCCTCTGCCTAGTGCACAAGAACATTTACGGAAACGAGCCAAGCTACTTCACAAAAGAACTCACCTGGTACCGGTCAAATAGGACGCTCAGGTCAAGTACCAAATCTCTTCTTACCCCACGTAAAATTCATACCGCCAGGAATGGCGGACGATCTTTCTCTTTTCTTGCACCCGCTCTCTGGAATAAACTTCCATTTCAATTACTTTCCAGAACAGATCATAATCGATTCCACAAGGAATTAAAAACCTGCCTATTTGATCATCTATAACGTCCCTTTATCTGACCTTCAGCTCCAGTGGAGTCGAAGGCAAGCGCCATGAGACCCCCGGGTGATATGTGCGCTTAATAAATCTCCTTGATTTACCTTGTTCCCATTTCAGTTATATGTAGGTGTCCTTGATACCTATTTTTCACTCTTTATATTTTACCAAATTAACTACTGTAAACCCGGTATATAGTGAAAAACCATGCAAGGTGCAACTCAGTTATTGGCTCTGGGTACCTCGGGTTCTCTGTGAACCTACAAGCCTCATATATTTCCACAACCAAAAGGTCCTGCGAATGTAACAGTATATATTGTCTCAAAAATCTACCATAGGTGGAAGAAGAGACCGGTGAAAATGTAGGCACAAATGGCTGTTTTTTCAACTTAATTTCAATATTCTTTTATTTCAACTGTTACTTTCTATAAGAAAACCTTGAAGAATCTATACAAATGACCCCTTTCTAAATTCAAAATTGTGTACACTTTCCAGACATGTATAGTTTAAGCATGGGCGAATTTTGCGAATCTAGCGTTCGCCAATTTTGCGAATTTGCGAACTCGCAATCCGCAAAATCCGCAAATTCCCGCAAATTTGCGGATTTTTTTTTGTGTTCGCAAGGGTTTCTGTCAGTTCGTGAGGATTTGGTACTAGTTCGCAATTGCGAACTTTCTTGTCGGCTCGCAACGGTCGCGACTATGTTGTTTCTACGTCTGGTTCATCATCACAGCCTCCCAGCACCCTCTGTTTCACCACTGCCACCCTCTCTTTGACCCATGCCACCCTCTGTTACATCAATGCCACCCTCTGGTTCATCATCACTGTAGAAGATGGGGGTGAAAAGCAAGCACACCTGCCCTGCTTCAACGGACATGAATTAATTTGGGGTTAGTTTATTAACAACACCTGCCCTGCCCCAACTGACAATAATGAATTAGGGGCTAATTAATGTGTGACTGAATTTGAAGTTCCAGCCTGGCACCTGCTTGTCTGCTCCCTTAGCTGTAAATCAGGACCTTTGTGGCATACAGTTAAGGTCAGAGCAGGGTCACACAATAGTTGCAAGTAGGCAACCGAATTCTGGAGGGCCCCCTCAGGAAGCACAACAGGGAATCGTTACAAATCATGATATTGACCTTTTGCACCTGCTCATTTGTTTTGCTTTTGCAAAAATCGTTTTTCGGTAATTTCTCCCTATTTGCGAGGCTCGGCGTCGTGCGAAACCGACCGCGGAAGCCGCCAATTCGTGCGAATGAGCTTTATATTTTTTTGCGGCGTGTTATTTCGCGAGTTTTTTTGCAGTATTCGCGAGCCGCTTGCAGCGCAACACGCGAATTTACCCCAAGGTGGAGTACGGGCGCGGCCATTTTGTTTGCGTGACGTATTTCCGTTTCCGCTCGCTATGTATAATCTCGCGAAGTAAGCGCATTGCGAGTACAAGTTTGGACGAGATCGCGAGGAAAATCGCGTGTGAACTTACTTTCGCGCTCGTGAACGGGCGGCCATCTTGTTTTTCATTTGAAGAAAAAGGAGGACCCCACACAGTATTATAAGGGACCGGGGGAAGAAACAGGAAAATATTAACAAGGTCCCAATTCAAGGACAAAATAAAATCCACTCTGTTTTAGTGTTGGTACTCAGAGCCGTCTACTAACAAGTCTACCAATAGACAGAAAAGTGCAATGGAGTCTGTTTGTTTATCAATTACACACTATATTGTTCGGGACAACCTTAAATTGAGGCTGGTTTGGTACAGTGCTTACAACAAGACTATGGAAAATAAGACTATGGAAAGTACGATTATGGAAAATAAGACTTCTAACAGTGTCTGCTTGGTAACGTTAACATTTAAATTTTATTTCACATAAACAAATGACAATTTACAATTCATTTTTTCAATTTTTAGTTAAAAACAAAGAATCACAAGGTCGACGCGCCGAAACGCCGCGTCGACCTTGTGATTCTTTGTTTTGAACTAAAAAAAATTTATGGATACACAGATTACAAATGTTTTATGATGTTTTTAAATGAATTGTAAATTGTCATTTGTTTATGTGAAATAAAATTTAAATGTTAACGTTACCAAGCAGACACTGTTAGAAGTCTTATTTTCCATAATCGTACTTTCCATAGTCTTATTTTCCATAGTCTTGTTGTAAGCACTGTACCAAACCAGCCTCAATTTAAGGTTGTCCCGAACAATATAGTGTGTAATTGATAAACAAACAGACTCCATTGCACTTTTCTGTCTATTGGTAGACTTGTTAGTAGACGGCTCTGAGTACCAACACTAAAACAGAGTGGATTATATTTCATCTTGTTTTTCATTCATTTCCTGTGTCTGGGCATGGTGTTTATCCTCTTGCTATCTTTGCCATCCTTTGCTTGTTTTCAGTTTTTTTTCGAACGATTTTGCTTCTTATCTATCCCTCTCTTTTCCTAGCTGTATATTTTTGTCTTTTCTGCTATTTTTGTTTACTTTTAAACTACTTTTTTAAACTCTTTTCTTTTCTTCTTCCCTATCCTATTCTTTCTTAATTTTCTACTTCCTACCTTACCTGCCCAGACCATGGTGAAGCCAGGCGCCGTGAAGCTGCCCAGGCACTTGAGGGCCGCAGCGGCGGCGGGGAGGAGGAGTCCTGGACCCCGTGCCAGGACAGCATGCGGGCGATTGAGGGGGGAGCAGGTGACGCGACGGGAGATCTTCAGCACGGAGGAAGTGGACGCGCTGGTCTACTTCGTCCAGCGCCGCCTGCCCAGGACCATCGCGGGAGGCGGCAGGATCGCGGCCGGCGGCTACAACATCCGGGAGCGCCGGAAGCGGTGGCAGAAGGTGTGCTGGGCCATGGCCCAACTCTCCGGGGTCCAGCGCACCTACAGCCAGGCCACCCACCGCTGGACGGACCTCCTGGACCGGGAGCGCGACCTGCTGGACCAGCTCGGCTTGGAGATCCCCGGGCTTGGTGAGTAGTAGTAGCTATTTCATCACTCACTACTATGTTTTCTCCTGCTCTGTGTTGTTGTATAGCAAATATTTGTTTTTTACATGGAGCAAGCCAATAATGCTGCTGACGATTACATTGTAGTTAAATTATATTTCAAAATCTTCTGTGCATTTCAGGTGCACTGCTCTCCTTCTCAGTGGCGTTGCTACTATGCTTATTTGTTTTCTATTTTGTGGTCTCATTGGCCTGAGTAACTATTATGTATGAGTGTACTTTACAGAACTGCGTAATGCTAGACACTAGGGGGCAGATTACATTTACAAGCCCCTTGCGCCACGTTTACGTTGCCTTGCGTGACGCAACAGCGGTGTAAACGTGGCGCATCCCTGCGAGTCATTTACAGCGGGACGCATCTAGGGAGATGCGTCACGTTATAAAGCCATGGGCCTACGCCACAATGGGTGCGTTCCTAGTACGCAGGGTGGGCGGTCCGGCGGCTGTGCGCCTCGCAAATGTGCCTGCGTGAAATCTACAAGATTTAACGCAGGCACTTCTGCGACGCTGCTACGTCAAATCAATTCCTTATGCCAGCTTCAAGCAGGCGTAAGGACTGACACAGCATGTTAAGTATTGGGTGGCCCTGAGCATTACTGGAGTTGCATTGCGTTGGCGACGTGACTCCAGCGATGCGCCGCTCTTAAGTGCCTACCCTTGCGCCAGGGCGCACTGCATTGTAAATGAGGCGCATCTGCCGTGTCGCAAGGGTAGTTTTGCGTGACGCATTTGATCTGGCGCATCTCTGGAGATGCGCCAGAACGCGTAAGTAAGTATGCCCCTAAGGGGCAGAATTGCAATTACCGTCGCATCCCTGCAAAGTAGCAGGGATGCGCCAGTAATTGTGCGGCCCGCTACCACCACCAAACACGGTGCGCCGTATTTGCAATGCGGCGCACCATGGGCCCAAAACGTCACCGAAGCTTTACTGCTGGAGTTGCGTCGCAACGATGGCGCAGCTCCAGCAATGCTCTGGGGTACCCTATCTTCCCAATGCTGGGTCAAGCCGTACGTCTGCTTCAAGCAGGTGCAGGGTTTGTGTGACGCATCATTGTCCTAAAGGTGACTGATTGAAATTTTGTAGATTTCCCTCAGCCACTTTTAGGATGTGTTCCAGCGCAGGAATGCCCTTCCTTGCGCCGGAACGCCCCCTGATGGCGCAGAGTTTTATAACGGGATGCATCTCCCAAATGCGTCACGTTGTTATAATATTATACGCCGCACCATGGCGCCTCTTTTGTTCAGCTGCTGCGTCACAAAAGTCACGCAAGAACGGAGCAAAAGAGCCGCAAGGGGCTTAAATCTGCCCCTCCCTTTGTACCCCTGACAATAAGAAAAATAGTGGCGGTGGATTGATAGTTTGACTATTTAAAAGACTGATTATGTAGCAGGCAACTGTTAGTGTTGTCACTGATCTGACTGAAATCACAATGGAGTTTGTCTGTCACTTTGCGTCTTGCCTGCGGACTGCTGCCTGCCAGTCCTAGGTGAACCTTTCAGTACTTTGTTTAGTGAGTTACGTGACTTTCGAAGTCGCAGGTCCGCAAATCAATGAAAACTAACCCTAATCAATATAATTTCGCTGAAATATTTTGTTATTGTTGTTTTGAAATGTTTGATTTGGTTGACATTGACAAGCAACAATCATCCATGTTTTCTGTTCTTTCTTTCATGTTGTACGTCAGCTCCCCCCAGGGGCGAGGGGACACAGGAGCAGCAGGCAGCGGCGGATGCTGTTGAACAGGGCCAGGATCGGGCAGGCGAGGGCTCCTTTGCTGGCCCCAGTAAGTTTTCATTTTAGACTAGTACCTATTTTTCCTAGCGTTCCTCATTTGATTTTTTCAAAATCGTCTTTGATCTTCTTGTAGACTGTATCTAAATTCTTATCCTGCCTCTACTATGACTCCCTGTGGTATTACTAGATTATTCTTATTAGTCTGTCTGTGTAGCTAACTAAGATTGCACGGTTGGCGAAACTCCCATTCTAGTCAGCAATAGCTCTATCAACTTAGTGCAGTCCTCTGGGATTGTCCATAATGTCTTTTGAAGTGTTCTATCTGCTTTGAAAATTCCCAACTATAAAATGTAAATGACCACCAAGAAAGAATAAGATACTACCTTTTGGTTTGGATAGGAGGACAATCCATACCACTACTGTTGCGGGGACAATTCTTCTGCAGAAACAGAACTATGGACAATAAATAGTGCATTGCTTATCAATTATAATAGGCGCTGTTAGAGTTTCCACATACCTCTGTGATAACAGACTCTGAACCCCCAATGTCCTTACTGACTGACTACATAGTGTGGCACAGTCATTTACCTCCCGAATTCATCGATGATTGATCCCCAATGATGATTATCCAACGTAGCTCAAGAGTACGGAGTCAGAGTCAAGAAGTGTCAGAGGCACGGACTCATGCTTGCAAAAATTGCGAAACCTTTCGCGCAGTCACTCTAGTCTGGACCAAAAAACACAGAGTCTATTTAAGTTTAAAAGCTTTATTAAAAGTAAACACATTTATTAAAATGAAGTCATAATAAAAAAACTAAACGTTTAACTGAGAATGGAAAAGTGGTTAGTGCTGACGATTAATTAAAGACATTTCTTGTGGTCGAGCCGAGCTCTCACCTGGTTTCAACTTGATCTTGTTGTTAGAAGTCCATCTTCTGTCTGTGTGGAGAAAAATGGTGCGTGTTAAAAGCCAGCCTTCATCAGTTGTGCCAAAAAGTGCAGCAAGACAACACCCTTCCCTGGAAAAAGGGACATTTTTTTTTACTTTAGAGTAGACAGTCACAAATTACATTGTTTTCACATGTCTTCATTCCTAGACCAAATACTAGTGAGTGGTTTATTCTAACATTCTTAAATGTACTTTGTAGGTGGAACATCTGGTGGCGGGGCCAGCGCGGAGGTGGTGGTGCTCAACACGGAGGCGGAGGGCAATTCTTCAGGGGAGGAGGCGGCGGCTCCAGTGCCGGCTGTGAGAGTTGAGACGGTGGTGGTGGCGGGCAGAGGTAAGCTCTTATATATTCCTTACTTATTGAGATTGAAGACGTGGCTGGGAAGGAAAGAAAATGAGATGCATGGCTGGGTGAATGATGAAGCAATGATTGGTGGAAGGACAACAGCCTGGGTGGGTGACCCAGAAACTGTATGTGTCCATATACCTGGATCATGCTACTATCTGACTCTTAGATAGCATAGGTGTATCCAGAGCAGGGGTACTCATAGTACGACCCGCGGGCCGGTGGCGACTCAGCAAGCCTTCCTTGGCGGTGCGCAGACCTTGCAGACAATCACTGCTCCCCCGGCCCCCACAGAGCAGAGTGGAGATGCAGGGCCACAAAGAGGTGAAATAGAACAAAGCCTCTGCTCTGTGGGGCCGGGCAAGCAGTGATTGTCAGGGTAGAGATGCAGGGGCGCTACAACAAACAAAGCCTCAATAATATGTTAATGGTCTTTTAAAGACCTGTTAAGTACTTTGGTGTGGCTGTCTGTGTGTGCGCGTTGAGGAAGCTGTCTCAGCCCGGGCTGAAGGCTGACACAGACAGACACACACACAGTGAGATGACAGAGGGGGAGGGAGAGGGAGGGCAGGAGGGAGAGAGAGATGGAGAGGGAGGGCAGGAGGGAGAGCAGGAGGGAGAGAGATGTATGTAAATGCTGGGTCTGGTGGCTCAGTGGATGAAGGCATCTGCTGCAGGGACCTGTGTGCAACCTCATGGTCACAAGTTTTCGTTTTGCTTTAGCCCCGCCCCCTCTGACTCCACCCCCACCAGTGCGGCCCTCGGCCACAAACTACACTGTGAATTTAGCCCCTGAGAGAAAGTTTGTGAGTACCCATGATCTAGAGAGAGTAGACGGTCAGTGGATGAACTAAGTGTAACTTTGAAGAGCATGTAACACTGCACCTGCACGTCCGTTCCAGTGTAGGAAAGGCAAGGAAAAGAAGTTGTAATTTTGTCCAAATACTACCATCAATAGTAGCAGTAGTTTGTATTGCAAGCACAGCATAGATCCGGTTATTACGGTGGCCACTCCCTACCTCTCTTAATAAGTTTAGTAGTACTCAGTCATTCATGTGTGGATGTATCACTGGTCACTCAATAAAAAGCATAGCACCTAAAGTCATCCCATATGTAAGCAAAAACATCCCATGTGAAGTGATAGATAATCAGATTATTTATCTTCTTCATTTTCCATTTCTAGTACTCATTTGCACTGTAGGGTGAAAGTTAAATTAATTAAGCAGTAGCCCTTGTAACAGAGTATTCTCAGTGCCACCCGTAATAGAAAAGTAAGAGCTTCACCACCTGCATGTACTGGACCGGTACAGTAACGCAAGTCTAGGTCACTCATCATGGCGTGCGTCTCTTTTTCTCGGGTGCAAGTTCACTGCGCTGGCATTATGCCGGCTTGCAGAAGATAACGTACCAATCTTCCTAAACAAGAGACTAGAAGAAGAATAAGACTGGTGTACTTTCATAGTCGACTCCAATGGAAGTCCATAGTGCTCGTAGAATTTGTTCCTTAAACTCCCACTAATGTTAGAGCAAGGATGAAGAAGTGGGAGGTTAGATAGATACTGGCCTCAATAGTTATGTAATGCGCTTGCAAGTTGCTAGTTGTACTGCAACACAAATTTCTGCTGAATGATTGAGTTAATCTTAAAGAGCATTGGTTACAGACTATGTCTTTCTTTCTTCATATAGATGCTCCTTCCAAACCAATAAGGAGACAGGAGCTGGCTAGAGCGGCCCGGCAACGGAGGATCGATGCCACTGTTGCAGAATATTGGCGGCTGGTGGCCCTGGAGGATGACGAAAGTGCGCAGTCGACCACGACAACAACGTCGGCTGCATCGGCCTCCGTGCCCCCACGGGCTGCTACCCAGCACAGTGCTCCAGCCAGACTGAGCCGGGCTGCCAAAGCCAAACGCCGACGCCGAGCAGCAAGGACAACAGCTGCCTCTCACAGCCATTGCAACTGCAAGGCACGCCTGCGCCGCAGTACCCTGAGGGTGTCCCACCTTCAGCAGGAGCTCCACCACTTTACAAACGTGTTGGAGGGGCTCCGCTTAGAGCACGCCTTGCTCCGCGAGGAGTATGATGCCCTGGCCCAAAAAGTAAACAGCATCCACCCATAGCGTCCCTTGCCCCTTTTTTAGAGACTTTTGGGGGGTGGGAATCGGGAGTTGGGTTTGGGACTTTTAAAGGACAACCGTTGGGGTTAGGGAGGGTCTTGCGGGAGATTATTTTGTTAGGGCTATAAAAATATACTTTTTGAAACTTTATCTGACCATACCTGTTTTTACTGCTTGCCTGGTGGGTGGGGGTTTAACAGTAACTTTGTTTTCCTGAAAGTTTAGTTCCATTTTCTTCCTTTAAGTGTAAATGCCCAAACAAGAGTCCTAGGACTTTAGTAGTACTACCGTCAGTCTCTCGTCTCTCCTAATACTCCATTATACTCCCTCCCACCAAACGCTTATCTTACCTGTCCTGTAATTTGTGTTTCAAAGTAGGGCTAGGCACAGGGCTGGCTCCACGGGAAATGGCGATTAAGGTTGGCAATCCTGGGCGGATGAAATTTCCTCATAGCGGTGGTACTAGTGGTGTGACACAGTGGCAGTTGCATGCCTATGAAAAAAAAGAAAATGAAATCTGGTTTGTCCTCCTGAGCAATACAACGGTACAATAGAGAATATAGCAGGTGACAGTACACTAGAACAGTGCCACATTGTAGCCTAACAAATGGTAAAGTATAACTACTAATTCGGTTGAAGTTCTTTGACATTAGCCATGGGTCTTTGTCAAGCAGAGTAAGAATATATCCTCGGATTTCTTCACCAGCCTGTTGCTATCACCTTATCCTCCCCAGCAAGTGTGTGGATTTATTGCTGTAATTTAGTCACACATCAATCAAAACCACACAGCCCGGGGGAAGAGGGTTAGGGTTTGAAAAATGGATGGGTACGGGGGTTTTTGGGAAAGGTTTTGGGAGACAAGAAAAAATAGCACAGCATGCACAAACAATTGTGAACATAAACAAATCTTTGGGTACAAACCTATCCATCAATCTTTGAAAGTGCATGCACTACTGCATGCATGTCAGTGAAAAGTAAGTAGTACTTTCGACAACTGTGGAAGAAAGAATGCGACAGTACAGGGCGTGTGTGGAAATATTGATAACTATATTCAACATAAGGTCTCTGTTGCCAGACACCTGAGAGCCTTGCTGGTCACTATAAATCCATTCACAACACTCAATGGGGTTGGTCTGGAAGGTATAGTAGATAGAAAAGGAGAAATTGCTCTTTTTCTAGGTGTCCCCTCACTCACCAGGGTTGCCCCTTGGTGACATGCTTCATCATTGGGGCCATCCCAGTCCTCTACGGGCTGGGGCGTGCTGCGACTTGCGAATTACGTAGGAGCACTTACAAATGACTATGTGTGGTGCAGATGTGATAGTGGAGTGGACTAAGTGATGTGTTAAGGGATCAATTTAGAAGCAGCGAGAAATCCAAGAAATGCAGTCACAGTCATAGAAAAAAACAATGGATACTGTATCTGTATGTTGTTGTAGTTTTCCTGTTGAAATTGGTAAGTAAGTTGCATGCAGAAAAAAATTCCTCTTATTAGCGGCACTCCTCCATTGCAGCTGACGCTTCGTCCATCAATGTTGGTGACCAGAAGACACCCTGTAAAAAAAGCACAGCATGGACAAACAATTGAACATAATCAAATCTTTGGGTACAAACCTATCCATCAATCTTTGAAAGTGCATGCACTACTGCATGCATGTCAGTGAAAAGTAAGTAGTACTTTCGACAACTGTGGAAGAAAGAATGCGACAGTACAGGGCGTGTGTGGAATTATTGATAACTATATTCAACATAAGGTCTCTGTTGCCAGATACCTGAGAGCCTTGCTGGTCACTATAAATCCATTCACAACACTCAATGGGGTTGGTCTGGAAGGTATAGTAGATAGAAAAGGAGAAATTGCTCTTTTTCTAGGTGTCCCCTCACTCACCAGGGTTGCCCCTTGGTGACATGCTTCATCATTGGGGCCATCCCAGTCCTCTACGGGCTGGGGCGTGCTGCGACTTGCGAATTACGTAGGAGCACTTACAAATGACTATGTGTGGTGCAGATGTGATAGTGGAGTGGACTAAGTGATGTGTTAAGGGATCAATTTAGAAGCAGAGAGAGATCCAAGAAATGCAGTCACAGTCATAGAAAAAAACAATGGATACTGTATCTGTATGTTGTTTAGTTGTCCTGTTGAAATTGGTAAGTAAGTTGCATGCAGAAAAAAATTCCTCTTATTAGCGGCACTCCTCCATTGCAGCTGACGCTTCGTCCATCAATGTTGGTGACCAGAAGACACCCTGTCCACTGCCTGCCTGGCGGATGCTGAATTGCGGCTCGCTAATGTGAAGCCTGACTCCATCCTTTTTTCCCCATTGCACAGACTGAAACCCGGCCTGTAATTATTCAACGAAAAACAGGAAGTGATATAATATTACAACACCACTGATAAATAAATATAAGGTATACTGTGGAGTGCAAAAAGTCACACTTTGATTTTCCTAGTAGACAGTACAATATTTTTGAAAGTGCGTACTCTGTCTGAGTCACCTTTTGAAGGATAAAAAAGTATGGGCAAATTAATGTAGCTGATCTTTCCCCTCAAGCTAGGTGTACTGTAAACTGTGTTTTAGAACAAAATTAGATCTTCCCAGCAGTGCTCCCACCCAGACCCTTACTAAAGCCAGTCGCAAAAATGTAGAAGACCCCCAAACAAATCTCAAAAAACGAGGCCTAGCAGAAAACTGGTGACAAAACGTACTTTGAAAGTAAAAGTAGGCCAAAATACCCCCTTACCCACCGTGGATTGTATTCAAACCACTTGCAAGCAACCAAGCAAAAGTATCCATAGCCAGCATCGCTCCAAGACTCGAAAACCCCCCCACCCAAACACATGCAATAGAAATACTGCTAACCCTAACGAACCCTAAGTTAAGAATAGTGGCAAAGGCTTTCTTTAACTATGCCAAATCCCCCCTTTCCCACCATGGATTTTCTTCAAATGACTTGCAACCAAAATTACACATTCTCACGAGTGCTCTAAGACCCCAGAACTCAGTTGCAAAAATCTAGAACACCCTGAAACACATGCAATCCTGCTGCTAGGGCTAACTCTAACGAACCCTAAGTTACAAAAAGTGCCAAAAGGCTTTTCCGCGTGGATTTTGTACCAACCACTTCTACCCAGTATTAGACCTTCCCAGGAATGCCCCAAGAACCGCCAACCCACCCGCCAAAAAGCATAACACCCCCGAACAGGCCAAAAGCGAAATCTCATACTTACAATATTTCTCGGCCATCGGTCCAAACGCACTGTGTAGCTAGGCCATAACTCCGGTTTACCACCATGGATTTCCTGAAAAGCAAATGCAATCCAGATTAGAGTGTCCCAGCAGTGCTCCCAGACCCCGAAACCCACCCACAAACAGCCGGAACCCCCCCAAAGAGCACCTCAAAGGCAAGCAAGTCAGCAAAAACACAAAACAAATTCCGCCTCGGATTTGGTCCAAACCACTCTAATCCGGTATTAGAGCTTCCCAGCAATGGCCCCAGAGCCGTCAACTCACCCGCAAAGAGGTAGAACAACACCCCCGCAAGTGCTGAGTCTTTCTTCATTGGGCGTAAACCAGCCATCTGTTTTGATGGAAATAGGAGTCTGGAGGAGGAGGATAGAGGAGCATGTTCTTCTGAACTTGTGAACTTGAGGAATGCAGACTGCGGCACCTTCAAATCAATAAGCAAACAAGTGAACACAGTTCTGCTGATGGGCTTGTTTTTGTGATTAGGTGATTAAAGTTTGAATTATATTAACTGTGCACAACAATGAAAGACAGACACACAGGAATAAAAGTGAATAAGGACGAAAAAGAAAGTTATTGATTCATTGTCTCATTTTCAGGGCTCGGTGTCACGGTCCACGAATAAGAATAAGGCTTCGTCATCATACTCTGCGAATTCAGGCAGGGTGAGCTCAGTGTCACCTGACAGAGAAGAAATTCCCTCATCTATGTTGCTGTCCACCTCGTCTTCATCCGGCGCGCTTTATCGTACTCTGTAATCTGGTGGTATGAGGTGCTGATTCATCTTGATCATTGTTAACCTTTCCACATTTTTGGGCGAGAGGCGGCTCCGTTTGGAAGTTACAATGCCACCAGCAGCACTGAAAACACGTTCAGAAGACACACTTGCGAGTGGGCAAGACAAGTAGTTTAAAGCCAGGTTGGAGAGCTGTGGCCAAAATTATTTTTTCCCATGCCAATACGCCAATGGGTCAGCATTAACATAGACCTCTGTTGAGTCATTCAGATAGTCCTTCACCATCGACTCAAGGTTCTCCTCCAAGGTTCCTCCACTTTGCTTAGCTGGTGCTGTGACCTTTTGAGAACCAAACCCAAGCCGAGCTAGCCAATCCTCTTCAGCCTCCAATGTTACTGTTGTGTCTGGTGGTGCAGATGATCCGGTTGCCGGTCTCTTTAACGGCTGAGAGGTCACTTGTGCCGCAGCCACAGGTGCAGAAGTGGATTGTTGTGACTGGGGATGGCCTGCTGATGCTGATGTACTGCCTTTTCCTTCAATTTGCTGCCGTTCTCTTTCAAACCTCTTGGCTGAGGAGGCTAGCCACTGTTTGTACTTTGTAACATCTTCATCAGCAAAAGGAAAGAATGCTTGGCCTGCCAGCGCCTTTTTGTAGCGTGGATCCAGAATAGTAGCACAAATGTAATGCTGGTTTGAGTGGATCATTTTAAGACGTTCATCACCTTGTAGGTGCTCTAATAATTTCTCCGCCAGAACAAAAGGGTCTTGGTTTTCTTCATCTTTTTGAAACACAGAACACACCTCCTTCAGTTGGTGCTCCAGCATGTACAACAATGGGATAGCTTTTCCCAAATTACAGTCCTCCTTGCTGACTGCACGCGTGAAGAACTCAAAAGGACGAAGCATGCGTGTCAGGCTTTTAACTATGTCCCATTGCGCCGCACCCATCCTCAGGTCCTCCTTCTGAGCTGTACCCTATGTTAAGAAATAGTGATCGAGTACCGTATACTGCTCATACAGACGCTCAAGCATGTAGAAGGTTGAGTTCCAACGTGTTGCCGCCTCCTGGATGAGTGCTTTCACTGGCATTTGACGTTCATATAGCAGGCTCCTCAGATGCTTCCGGGCCTTAAAAGAATGGCTGAAATGTTTGCACATTTTTCGGCAGGTGTCCACTACCCTGTACGCTGCACTGTCTTTATCACTCAAGAATTTTTTGACAACCAGGTTTATACAGTGCGCCAAACACGGCACTCTGAAATAGTCACCCAGCTGCATGGCCCTAACTACATTGGCGCCATTATCCGTGGAAACATAACCAACCTGGCGTTTTTTCGGGGACAGCCAGTCAAGGACCTTTGTGTTAAACACATCCAAAATGTTTTCTGCTGTGTGACGTTTCTCCAAACCAAACATGGCTAGTGTTGCATGTTTCTGAGCAGCTTTAAAAACTTGGTCCGGGTCAACACCTGCGTTTAGCTTTGCTTTAACCCCTGAAAAAGAGACCCAGTGTGCAGTGATGCACATGTAATCAGCGCCTGCGCCACTGGTCCACATGTCTGTTGTCAGATGTACAGTGTGAACAGCACTCTTCTGCAAAGCTGCCCCAATCACCTCCAGAACATCTTCATGTAGTGCTGGAACCGCAACTCGGGCAAAATAGAACCGGCTAGGAACCTTCCATTTAGGGCAGAGCGCTGCCACTAATTCTAGAAAACCAACCCCTTCTACAAAAGAAAAAGGGAGAAGGTCCAGAGCTAGCATTTTAGCCAGCTTAGTGTTATACAGACGCGTCAGTGGGTGGTTGCGTTCATATTGCGCTTCTGTAAACAACATCTTTTTAATGTTGCCCTGGACCAAGGATTTACGGGATGATGATGATGATATCTTCGACCCAGTTACGCTCGCTGATGAACTTTTTCGCATTGGTGTATCACTCTCTCCCACACTCTTAGTGTGGCTCACATGGGGTGTGCTGCTGACAGGGGTACTGGGTGTAAGTGAAGTGTTTGACACGTCTTCTTCCTCCTCGTCATCATCAGATGAAACAGCATTACGTGCAATTCGGGCTTCCTTGATCGCCTGTAGGTGCGCAAACCATTTGACAGCGTGCTTTCTTTCAAGATGACCTCTCTGGCCTCCGGTACCATAGTTGGAACCAAACTTACCACGACTAACTCGAAGCTTACAAATGCTACAAATGGCTACGTTTTCATTTTTGGGCAAACACTAAAGAAGTCCCAAACTGCAGACTTGAAATGTCTTTGGGGGCCGGAGGAGGCGGCGATACTGGTGGTGGTGGTCCTGCTGCTAATGCCAGATGAAGTGGAGGATGTGGATTGCCGAACTTCAGTACGTTTTGCACTTTCACCACCCTAATTGAGGTCGAGGTGGATGGAGGTCCCTTCTGGCGACTAAGAAATATGGAAGCGGTAGGTGTTGGTGTACTAGTTAACTCCAATGATTGTGGTGTTTCTTCCATTGCCTCCTCGTCGACATCATCATCACGCTCAGCAGCTTCTCGGGATAGGGTCAAAATGTCTCTTTGCTGCATGCCCGCTGGGGCTGCAGTGACCTTTATGATGACTGGCTCGTCGTCGTGAGAGGCTTCATCAGCAGCAGTATCCGTCACTTCTTGTTGAGCCTCATCACACTCCATAGCTATGAGTTTTTCGACGACCTTCCTTTTACGCTTAGGTATCTTTGTCAGATCATGGTGTGCCTCACTCTCAGACTGCCGTGATGGCTCCCAATCTTCATCCAGATCATCAGAAGGAGGTGGGCTTGAAGAAGATGTAGACACCCCCCTTGATCTTTTCCTTGCTAGGGATGTGGAAGACAATGAATGATCATCAGGAAGAGCAGTGGCGTCACTAGGGGGGTGCGGGGGGTGCGGACCGCACCGGGTGACACCCTCACATGGGGGTGACACCATCTGTAATGAGTAATGTTTTGTTCTTTCTAAAAGCGACCGCTATGAAACGTAAAATGCCAAAATAAACCAAGCAGGCGCTCAGTTTCGAAAGCCTTTCCAAAAGGCATTCACCTTTGCCGCGTAGCTAGGGGGGGTCAGGGGGGGGCGGACCGCCCCAGGCGGCACTGTTTTGGGGCGGCCATGGCTGCGCGGTACTAGTGGCCCGTTGCAGCCGCCTTTATAATTTATTTGGGGGCACTGTCAGTGTCTCCAAATAAATTATAAAGACGGCCGTAACGGTCCACTAGTGCCGCGCGCGCGGCGTCGTTTCCATTTCAACGTGCTTAGTGCTCAGATCACTGCATCCAATTGCCGCCGAGGCGTACCGCCTAATTGGCCAGTGTGTGTAAGTGCAACCGCACTGCACGCACCACCCGAGAATATGTAACAAGTTTCTTTGGGTCCCAGGGCCGTCAATCAGCGCGCAAAAGCGCTACCAATTACGGCCCTGCACGGCCTGCAAACTTTATACTTTGGAGCCCGCCTTCGGCAGTGAACCGTGCTGAAATTGAGCGTGCACCACGCACGTCACGTGATGGTGTGTGCATGCCTCCAGGGATCAACAGGAACATAACTGATTCCCGGTTTTGGAGCGGACTGAGTGACTTGTTTTACTTGTCACTTTAAGTGAAGGCCGGCGCAGATCATGTGAGAGAGACATTAACTCTCTCTCCTTGTGGTGATGGTGCTGATCTTTGGGTCATTGAAGCAAAACCAAGTAAGTTTTCTCCATTGATTTTGCACTGGCTTTGATGGTGGTACTTCAACTGGACGACACGCCCGTCTCTCTGCTCTCGTCTCCTCCTCGTGTGCCCTGGTATGCGAGGCTCACTCCCAGCGCCGCAATAAGCAAACATTCAGTTCATTACATTTTGTGGACTAGAAAGAAGGGCCCCAAACATCACTGTCCGTTGCTAAAATAGACCACCATTCCCTGATTTTTAGGAACATTTCAGACGAAAAACACAGCCTCTTTTACTGTGTTTATTTTAGACATGCGAGCTTCCACTTCATTTGCCCCAAGCCTCCTCGGTGTACACGATTCTGCCCATGCAGGGAAGACACTGTGGAGGTGACAGAAGCTGTCCTCGGTGACTCAGCTGGCGCACGCCCCCATTTTCCAGTACATTTCTTCACACTGCGCTTAACTATCCCTATGCTTCTGTCCATATTCTCTTTCTCAGCACCCTGCCCCTTCCTTCCACTGTCCTTTTCTGACCACCCCTAAGCCCTCTGCCCCTCCCCCATTTGGTTTTGCAGGGTGCCTGGGAGTTTTGCATAGCCCAACTCCCACACCCCCAAAAAAACTTTAAGTGTTTTCGCACAGTGTTTGTAGTGGATGCTCTGCTTCACCGTGATCCAAGAATGGGCTGTTTAGTGGTTTGTTGCTGGATGGTGCGGGCTCGCACATTAAATCCAGACACTACAGATCATGTAGGTGCATGTTTAGTTTTTGACATGCAGTCATGTCTCACGTGGAAACCGGAAGCACTCCCACAGCCACAGAGGAAACCCGACTGCTGGGTAAATAGAACAGGGAAAGAAAGAAGGAATGTTGGAAGAAAAGGGTGAAAAAAAGGAAGTAGGGATGATGGAGTAGGAGGATGAATGGATATGTGGATGAATGAGTGGGTGAAAGAAGAAGTGAATGATGATGGATGGACACATGAAAGTATAGTAAAGGGATGGATGGATGGGTGAGTGCGTGAATGGATAGGTGGATGGACAAGTGAAAGGAAGGCAGAACAAATGGATGAATAGTTGAGTGAATGAATAGGTGGAGGGACAGCTAAAAGGAGGATAGAGTAAAGGGCTGGATGAGTGGGCGAAAGATCTGGGAATGGAAGTCGTAGTGGATGGATGATGAATGGATGGCAGGGTGAATAGATGGGTGGCAAAGTGAATGAATGTATGGGTGGATGGCAGAGTGGATGGATGGCAAAGTAAATGAATGGTTGCATGACAGCGTGAATGGATTAAAGGCAAAGTGACTGAATGCATGATTGGATAGCAGAGTGGATGGATTGATGAATGAATGGCAGGATGGATGGCAGAGTGGATAAATGGATGGATGGATGAGCAGATGGATGGCAGAATGGATAGATGGTGGAGGGGATTGATGCATGGCAGAGTGGATGAATGGGTAATTGAATATCAGAGTGGGTGGATTGATGGATGAATGAATGGCAGAGTGGGTGGGTGGTTGGATGAATAGATAGAAGAGTTGATGAATGGATGGGTGGCAGAGTGGATGGCAGAGAGGGTGAATGACAGAGTGGATTGATGGATGGATGGAAGAGAGGATAGGAGGATGGATGGATGGATGGCTGAGTGGATGAATGGAAGAGTTAATGAATTGATGAAAGGATGTCAGTTGATCGATGAATGGCAGAGATGATGGTAAGATAAAAGAGTGGAGGATGGATGCAAAGAGAATGGATGGCAGAGTAAATAGATCAAGGGTGGCAGAGTGGATGTTTGGTTTTTAGACTGTATGGATGGGCAGATGGATGGCATAATAGATGGATGGCAAATTGGATGGATGGATAGATAGATAAATGGATAGAATGGGGAAATATTGAATGATGGATGAAAGAATGAATGAATGACAGAATCTAAAGGTGAAATAGTGGATGCCAGTAGGTGAATGGAAGGGTGAAAGAATGAATAGATAGATGCATGGATGGAAGAGATAATGAAGCTGTTCTATTGCTATAGCTTTGCTTATGTTTCTAAATACTGTCGTTGTTTGGTAGAGTGTGGGCGTAAAGTGTGACCTATGTGGGAGTTGTTTTGGTGTTGTGCTTGATGTCTAGCGGGTGGTTTTACTGCTGTGGTATTGTAGCAGCAGTTCAGTATGGAGAGGTGTAAGAGGAGGAAGGGAAGGAAGGGATACATTTACTTATGCATTTAGCTACCATTTTAGTGCTGGTGGGCCTTCATCAACTGAGACTTGACCTTCGAGGTTTGCTCTAGGCTTACGCCGCAGTTTCACACCCTTTCTTATGCAGTGGAGTAGAGAGTGGCATTGTAACTTAAACCCTGCCAATCCACCCCTGCTGCTCGCCAAAAATTTTCCCCAGATCCACCCTCCTTGCCGCTACCTGCCATGGGCGGCAATCTGGGGGATAGCCCCGGGCGCCAGAAGCTCTAGCTACGCCCCTTTGAATGAATAAATACATTACCGATTCCGCTCGCAGGTACAGATTAGTTGTATCCATTAATTCAGTATGTGCATAAGAATGAATAAATAATGCCAACATTAGGGATTTTACAGAAACTCCGAGGCTTATGGTCTTCTTAGCGGATCTGTGGAAATCTCAGATATAACTAAACTGATTTTAATTCCACTTACATTTCAATTTATATTTTTATATCTATATAGCAGCACTAAAGTACTATATCGCATCCAGGCACTAGAACAGGAAGGAGGTTTAACAGTCGGATGCAGGAGGAGTTTTAGTAAAGTATTATTTAGGGAATAGTTGCTTTATGGCTTTTCTAAAGACAGTTAGAGACGGGTGTGAACAATCATTCGAGACCTGGAAATCAACATTTTCTGTCACTTTTGGATTCACTTCGGGAGAAAGGGTGAATCAAAAGATGCCAGCCTGGGACACAGAGGCCAAGTGGGTGAACCGCGCCCAATTCTGCAGGGTACGAGAGAACAAAAGCAAACAGCAGTATAGTTAGCAAAGATGGGCTGGCGAGGCATAGTGTAAACCTTTGACCAAGCAGTCTTCTAGCTCTTTGCATTTATGGCAGGAAAAGAAAGAAACTTTGAAAGATTTCTTTCAGGGTAAGAAAATTCTTAATAGTCGGGTCAGCAATTGCCAGGTATATGAAGAGGGTGAGAAAATGGGTAATTTCCTGGCCTGGATGGCCAAGGAAAAAAACAATCAAAATCAAATTACTGGCATAAAAGATCCCGGTACGGGAGAGATAGAAAGAGACACCGGGAAGATGGGGCATATTTCTGAATTATTCTGACTCTCTGTATAAGGGGCCCCGAGTCAAGCACGTGACCTGATACAAGTCAAGCGACACAGGACCCGCAGGTTTAAGCAGACACCTGGGGCGTGTGACGAACAACGTTCGTCTGCGCAAACATTTGCACATATGTGCGCTGCAGGATGGTGCAGGCAGAGGGTGAGATGGTGCAGGCGGAGGGGAGATGGTGCAGGCAGAGGGTGATATGGTGCAGGCAGAGGGGAGATGGTGCAGGCAGAGGGTGAGATGGTGCAGGCAGAGGGAGGGATGGTGCAGGCAGAGGGTGAGTTGGTGCAGGCGGAGGGGAGATGGTGCAGTCAGAGGGTGAGATGGTGCAGGCAGAGGGGAGATGGTGCAGGCAGAGGGTGAGATGGTGCAGGCAGAGGGAGGGATGGTGCAGGCAGAGGGTGAGTTGGTGCAGGCGGAGGGGAGATGGTGCAGGCAGAGGGGAGATGTTGCAGGCAGAGGGTGAGATGGTGCAGGCAGAGGGTGAGATGATGCAGGCAGAGGGGAGATGGTGCAGGCAGAGGGTGGGATGGTGCAGGCAGAGGGAGAGATGGTGCCGGCAGAGGGTGAGATGGTGCCGGCAGAGGGTGAGATGGTGCAGGCAGAGGGGGAGATGGGGCAGGCAGAGGGAGAGATGGTGCAGGCAAGGGAGAGATGGTGCAGGCGGAGGGGAGATGGTGTGGACACAGGGAGAGATGGTGCAACCAGAGGGGAGATGGTGCAGGCAGAGGGGAGATGGTGCAGGCAGAGGGTGAGATGGTGTTGGCTGAGGGAAAGATGGTGCAGGCAGGGGGTGAAATGGTGTAGGAGGAGGGGAGATGGTGCGGACAGAGGGGGAGATGGTGCAGGCAGAGGGGACATGGTGCAGGCAGAGGGTGAGTTGGTCCATCCGGTAAATTGTGAGGGGGTGACACCATGAGTTACCCGCACCGGGTGACACCAACCCTAGTGACGCCACTGAGGAAGAGTGGCTTCCTCAAATGATACCTCAGTTTGATTGTCAATTTCCTGATGTGCCCCTACTTTGGGAGGAACAACTATTGTGGGCACTTGTGACCCTCCATGCACCTCTGCTTGCGCATCTCCTTGCGCTGCCTCTCCTTCCACATGTACTTGGGCTTGTACTTGCACATGTTGTTGTTGTTGCGGCTGTGGTTGTTTAACACTTGTCAGATGAGTTACAACAACCTGTGTTGATTCAGGGACATTGCTGCTACTTTCTTGCGATGAGCCAACATCACTGGTCGATGGTGATTGAAGAAGTACACTGACTGCCTCTGAAGCACTCAAGGGCTTTGAATTAAGTTGGCGTGGTGGTGGAGGCACTGAGCCCAATGGAGCGGGGGTGCTGCTCCCAGCTTGGTCCCCAGCAGAACCCGCTGCTGCTGCAGGCGTACTTTTTTTTTTACTCCCAAAAAACGCGGCAGCCGGCACACCAGCCTCCTTGGTAACTTGCTTTTTCTGCTACTTACTAGCAACTTTCTTGCTAGAGAAGCTATGGAGACCTTTTTTTGGGGCCATCTTCTTCAGAGCAGGTCAGAACAGCAGGCCGCAGTTGCACGAGTTGCAGAGTTGTCTGAGGCCAGACGTGACGTCGCGTGACGTTATGCTGCACACACACACCGCTGCAGGACTTCTTTCTGGCACTGGTGGTTCTCTTGAGTCTTGTGCACCTAAAAGCAATGGAAGACAGAGGAACATCAGTTCAATTATACACCCCAAACAAATCGAAAAAAAACAGAAAAATCAGCACAATCCCATGCCCTCCATGATGCTTAAATTCAAGACACCCCACAGAAAGACTAGGCCCATGCAACACTCACTAGTCACTACCCCTGGTGAAAAGGCCACAACAACAGGCCAAAAAAACGAAAATCACAGAAAAATCAGCACAATCCCAAGCCATCCAGCCCCTCCAGGATGTTTAAATTCAAGACAACCCACAGAAAGACTAGGCCCATGCACCACTCACTACCCCTGGGCATAATGGATAAAAGCTAGGCAAAATGGGTGCAGGCTTGAGAACACTGCCTGCATTCAAAATGGCCCCCTCCCTCCCAGCACATGGCCAGGGCCTGTAGCAGCACTCAAAATGGCCCCCAACCACATGGCCTGTCCACAACAGGCCAAAAAAACGAAAATCACAGAACAATCAACACAATCCCAAGCCATCCAGCCTCTCCATGATGTTTAAATTCAAGACAACCCACAGAAAGACTAGGCACATGCACCGCTCACTACCCCCTGGTGAAAAGGCCACAACAGGCCAAAAAAACGAAAATCACAGAAAAATCAGCACAATCCCAAGCCATCCAGCCCCTCCATGATGTTTAAATTCAAGACAACCCACAGAAAGACTAGGCACATGCACCACTCACTACCCCTGGGCATAATGGATGAAAGCTAGGCAAAATGGGTGCAGGCCTGAGAACACTGCCTGCATTCAAAATGGCCCCCTCCCTCACAGCACATGGCCAGGGCCTGTAGCAGCACTCAAAATGCCCCCCAACCACATGGCCTGTCCACAACAGGCCAAGAAAACGAAAATCACAGAAAAATCAGCACAATCCCAAGCCATCCAGCCCCTCCATGATGTTTAAATTCAAGACAACCCACAGAAAGACTAGGCACATGCACCACTCACTACCCCCTGGTGAAAAGGCCACAACAGGCCAAAAAAACGAAAATCACAGAAAAATCAGCACAATCCCAAGCCATCCAGCCCCTCCATGATGTTTAAATTCAAGACAACCCACAGAAAGACTAGGCATATGCACCACTCACTACCCCTGGGCATAATGGATGAAAGCTAGGCAAAATGGGTGCAGGCCTGAGAACACTGCCTGCATTCAAAATGGCCCCCTCCCTCCCAGCACATGGTCAGGGCCTGTAGCAGCACTCAAAATGGCCCCCAACCACATGGCCTGTCCACAATAATAATAATAATAATACAGATGCTTATAGAGCGCAAACAGCTACCTCTAGGGAGGTGTCCCGGCGCTAGCGAGTCCTACAGCAGAGAGCGAGTAGTCAAGAGGAAGAACAGAATTATTGCATAAAGAGCCAAGTTTTTAGGAGCTTCCTAAAGCAGGCTTCTGTCGTGGCGGATTGGATGGCAGGGGGCAGGGTATTCCAAAGTATCGCCCTGCCGGCCGAGAAGGACCTGCCTCCAAGTCTAGCTTTCCTCACGCGCGGTACAGTTAACTTGAGCAGGGAGTTTGAGCGCAGCTCTCGTTTTTGGTGGTAGCGGGGGAGTCGGAGTTTTAGATAATTGGGACACGTGCCTTTTAGCGCTCTGAAGGCCAGGGTAAGCACCTTGAACTTAATTCTGCTAGCCACTGGCAACCAATGCAGCTCGTGCAGATGCGGAGAGATGTGCTGCCTGAAAGGGACACGTTTTATCAATCTCGCAGTCGCATTCTGCATGATCTGTAAGCGTTGCACCGCATATTTGGGCAGACCAAGATAGAGGCCATTAGAATAGTCAAGTCGAGATGTGATTGTTGCGTGAACAACCGTTTTTCGACACTCAACTGGTAGCAGGGGCAGAAATTTCCGCAAATTTCTGAGTTTGTGCAGGCAGCCAGCGGTGAGCTGTTGTATATGCGGCAAGAAGGACAGGTTCGGAGGAGCTTCGCTGCCAACCAAGATGGCCGCGTGAGCTCGGAGCTCCGAAGACCTCCCGATCCTCCGCAATAATCCTGTGACCCATCCTGTCCCACGATTGTGGGAATCGGTTGCTAAGCCGGTCCTGAGGCGGCACCCGCTTTCGGAATGAAAATCGGACATTCCTAGACTCAGCTAGCTCGACGGATCCCGGAGGCTCCGCCCGCATCGCTGGCGACCGTTGTGGGGTGCAGCGGTGTCTCCACACGGTACCTCCCTGCCTACGCTTCGTCTTCCCGATGGGTGCTTCTGATCCTTGAGCGCCTTGCTGTGCGGCCTCAACACGGGACTTTGGAGATATCGTCGTGTGCACTGGGCATACTACACTGGGCTCTTTCGCCCCTGGTGTCCCCCCGTCCCGAGAGTGCCAACATGGCGGGCAAGGGCGGCTCGGACGCAGGCAAATCACAGCGGCTCAACAGGAAACCGTCCCAGTCCCAGTCCACCATTCCAGAGCGATTCTCCCAGTCTAAGGGATCACCGGTACTGGCGGGTCGTACTAAGGACTCGAGAAGGGATGAATCACCGGACGACTCCGAGATTACACTTCGGGACGTCATGGGAGCGATAACGGGGGTGAAGACGGAGATGCACACTCTCCGTGAGGAACTGTCCAGCAAGGTTGACTCCCTGAAGATTGAGTTAAACCTCATCAGGACCGACCTCTGGAAAACTAATGACCGGGTGAAATCGCTAGACCTCAAGACTTCCAGCCTGGTCACTGATGTGTCTGATATACAGTTGGAGGTGCGCGACCTGAAAATGGCTAATGGAATGCTGGCGCGTCGACTGGACGAGTTCGAGGGGCGCGCGCGGCGCCAAAACGTTCGCATCACCGGAGTACCGGAAAAGGCCGAGGAGGACTCGACTGAACTCTTTGTGGAAGACCTGGTGGTTAAGAACTTGGCGCCGGGGGGCCTGAGTAAGTTCTTCTCGGTGGAACGGGCCCACAGGATCCCGGGTGGGCCGCCGAAATCGGGTGCCTCCCCTCGCCCCATCATCGCGAGGCTGTTCAACTACAGGGACAGAGACGCTATCCTGCAAGCATCGAGGACCGCGGGCCCTCTCCGCTTCCAGAACTCTGATGTGAACTTCTTCCCGGATTTCACCCAGGCTGTCCAGAAAAAGCGCCAGAGCTTTACGGGGGTGAAACGGAGACTGAGGGAAATGGGCCTGCGTTACTCCATGCTCTATCCTGCCAAGCTTCGCATCGAGCGTGACCATCGGACCTTCTTCTTTGACTTCCCGGATGAGGTGGGACACTGGCTTGATACCCTGCCCCAGGAACGACATGAACCAACCGACCAGGCGGAGGAGACCACCGGAGGCGCGGAAGCACAGGAATGATTGTTTGTTTACTTGCCTTCCGAGAGCTGGGTTGCCGTGAGGGGCCTCGGCTTTTGCCATTGCTGCTGTTATTTTGACTCGTTTTGTAATTAATATGGGGGATGACGGGGGGGGATGGGATGCCTCCTTTCTCCTCTGTGGGCTTCTTGTAGATTAGTTAAGGGGCGACAGGCACACTGCTAGTTGGGGTGGATTATAATCTAATGCAGGGGTGCAGGGTGGTGGGTAGTTGGGGTGTGTTTTTTCGTACTCTTTCTTTGTTCTACTCTTTGTTCCGGCTGAGGAACTACTGGACTGAAATGTTATTGCTGTGGGCGCCGTTGTGGGTGGGGGAGGGGGTGTGGATCGTCCTTGATGATGGGGGGTAAATCTCTTAATTTGTTGAGCTGGAATGTGAACGGGTTGGGGGACCGTATTAAGAGGGGTGTTGTGTTGCAGATGCTCAAGCGCTGTTCGCCTGATGTGGTTTTTCTACAAGAGACCCACTTGGTGGGGCATGCCTGTAAGGCCTTGGATAGACGTGGATACAAAATGGTGGCACACTCAGGGTTCTCCTCGGGTTCCAGAGGGGTGGGCATCATGGTGCGCACGTCCCTCCCGTTGGAGGTGGAGTCTATACTTGCAGATGAGAGAGGCAGATACGTGGCGTTGGTGGGCAAGTGGGAGGGCCGCACGCTAGTTTTGGTTTCGGTTTATGTTCCCCCGGGGTTGCAGGAGACTACTTTCAGGGACCTGGGAGGCGCCATTTTAGGTCTCCCCGAGGGATTGTTGCTGGTGGGTGGGGACTTCAACTCTGTAGTCTCCGGGGACTTGGACCGCTTTCCATCCAGGGATCTCCGCCCCTCCCAGTCTTGGCTGCCTGAATTTTTGAGTTCCATGGGGATGATTGATTGCTGGCGATTGTTGCATCCTACCCAGCGGCAGTACACTTTCCTCTCGGGTGCCCACGGTAGCCTTTCTAGAATAGACTACGTCCTCACCCCGGCTGCCCAGGCGCAGTCTGTGTCCACCGCGCGTCTCTTAGCTAGGGGCATTTCAGATCATTCCCCGGTCTGGGTCTCCTTTGACTTCCAGATACCCGCGTCTTCGCGAGTGGCTCCCATTAACCCGTGGTACTTTCGCGATCCGAAGACTAGGGCTCTCCTGACTAAAGCTATGGACCGGTACTTCGCCGAAAATACTGGCTCCGTTGACTCCGCTGTCTCCCTTTGGGAAGCCTTTAAAACTGTGCTTCGTGGCGAGGCCTTCTCTCTGATTGCGGAGGCTCGCCGCCGCCGAGATGAGGACGTGGTGCGGCTGGAATCCGATCTTGCTGACCTGAGCGCCCAACTGGAGCTGGACCCGTCTCCCGACTTGATTCACGCTCTCTCCCTTAAACAGTCCGAACTCCGGGCGACCACCTCTGACGCAGCGAAGGCCTTGAGCAGGGAACAGCAGGGCAGGATGGATGACTCGGGTGATAAGGCGGGCAAGCTCTTGGCGTGGCTGGATAGACGGGAGCTGGCGTCCCGGGTGGTCCCAGAACTGGTGGGTGAGGATGGTTTATCCCTGACGGACCCGGCGGCTATAGTTGGGTCCTTCGCTGAATACTTCGAAGGGGTACATACCTCCGCGAATCCTCTCCCAGAGTCTGTCTCGGCCTCCTTTCTGGAGGACATCGACCTTCCCTGCCTCTCAGATCTTGACCGAGAAGACATGGATCGAGACCTGTCTGTGGACGAAGTGGCCCTGGCGATCCGCTCGCTGCGCTCCGGCAAAGCACCGGGACCCAACGGTATCCCGGTCGAGCTTTATAAACTCAAGGCCGACGCGCTGGCTACACCATTGCTCAATATGTTCCTTGAAGCCCGCGAGACGGGAGAACTCCCCCTCGAGCAGAGACTCGCCACTATTGTGGTGATCCACAAGGAAGGTAAACCACGTGATTTGTGCCGGTCCTATAGACCCATCTCGCTTCTGAACGCCGAACCCAAGATCCTGGCCAAATTGTTGGCCAACCGGCTGGTGGGTGTGATCACGGACTTGGTTCACCCGGACCAGTCCGGCTTCATACCGCACCGGAACACGGCGCTCAACTTGAGGAGGCTTCACGCGGTCATGGCACGTGCTCACCTGCTTTGTGAACCTGCAGTTCTCGCCTCTCTTGACGCCACTATGGCTTTCGACTCGCTGGAGTGGAATTACCTGTGGGCAGTCCTAGCCAAATTGGGGTTTGGGCCCGCTTACATCGGATGGGTCCGGCTGCTGTATTCCGCACCGTTGGCTAATGTGGCCGTCAATGGTCGGCTGTCGGCCTCCTTCGCGCTGCACAGGGGCACCAGACAAGGTTGTCCGCTCTCGCCGCTCCTGTTCGCCCTGGCACTGGAGCCCCTGGCGGCTTGGATCAGGACATACCCTGATGTCTCCGGGATTACGTGGTCACCTAGCTTTGAGGACCGAGTGTCGCTTTACGCGGACGACATCCTCTTGTACCTCACCTCTCCTTGCCGCTCGCTTATTGTGGTTTTTGACCTACTGGGTACCTTCGGGACGCATTCCGGCTTGGTGATCAACTGGTCTAAATCCTCACTATACACGTTGTGTGGAGATACTCCGCGCCTCCCCCGTGGGTGCTCAATACAGATAGCCCAGCAGGGCTTTCGATATCTGGGCATTTACGTGTCGCGCGACCCCCGAGCCCGATACTCACAGAACCTTCTACCACCGCTTGCGCGTTTACGCAGGGATGTCAAGGGATGGAAAAAGCTACCGATCTCCCTAATGGGCAGAGCCGCTTTATTCAAAATGATGGCGCTACCTCGCTTCCTCTACGCTTTGCAAAACACCCAAGATCCGGTCCCGGCCAAATACTTTGGAGAGATCGAATCCCTGCAGCGAGCACTGTTGTGGGATGGGAGGCCACGAATCTCGTTGCTCAAGCTGACCATACCGTGCTACGACGGGGGTATCGCCCTGCCGGATATGCGACGCTACTACTGGGCGTCCCAGCTTGCGGCCATCAACCACGGCCTCTATGGCCCAGCGACCAGCCCGGGCTACGCCATGGATCGGTGGCTCGTGAACGACGGGAACTATTATCGAGCCTTATACTCCAGGTCCTTGGACCGGAAGCTGACGGGCCCCACCAAAATGATGGTGCGTATATGGCGCGCGGTCACAGACACCCTGGGCTGGAAAGATAGAGTTACCTTGGCCACCCCCCTATATGACTCGGACATACTGGGAAAGCTGTGGAAAACTAAGGGTTTCGACCGGTGGGACACCATTGGGATATCTAAGGTTGGGGACATGATGGCGAGGGGAAGGATCAAGTTGTTTGACATGCTACAGTCTGAGTTCCAGCTGGCGTCGACTGAATATTTCCGACACGCCCAGCTTAGTCAGGCCCTCTCCCCTCACGTATCAGATGGAGATGCGATCCCTGAGTCTTCACCCCTGGAGGATCGGGTGCTGGACGGCCACATGCCGGACAGCGCTATCTCCCTGACGTACAAGAAACTCATCAATGTGAGAGTGGATTTGCTTGAACGATTGAGGTTGCACTGGGTGGATGATGGTATAGAGATGGACGACGAGGAGTGGCAATCAGCGGTCTCCTCCCCTAGGGAGGTGGCCATATCAGCACGACTTCGCCTTGTTCAGTTGAAAATACTACACAGGGTGTATGTCACTGGCCCTAGACTCATACATATGGGACTTTCCACGGACGGCCTGTGTCGGAGGGGTTGTGGTATACCTGCTACTTTCCTACACATCATATGGGAGTGTCCTGGGGTTGCCCGGTATTGGACGCGAGTGCATGAGGTGATGGAAGAAGTGACTGGAGTGGCCCTACCGGCTGAAGCCCGGCGATGCCTCCTCAATGTTTGGTGTCCGAATGATTACAGTGTAGCCCAGACCCGTTGGGTCACCCTGGGTAACATGGTGGCCAAGAGGGACATCGCCCAGAAATGGGGTGCGCCTGCTCCTCCCTCCCTCAGTTTATGGGAAACCAACATGGACTGGTGCATGCTGCGTGAAAAGACGGTGTACGTGGCCAGGGGCAAGCCCAAAATGTGGAGGTCTGTGTGGGGAGCCTGGAACTCCTATAGAGGTGACATTTGTGACCCCCCAATAGAGATTGACTCTGAAGTCCAACCTTCCCCGTAGAGCCCCCTCCCGCAATTCCAGATGGGTTATCCTGGTGTGTTACCCCCCACATGTCTTACTGTTGTCACTGTTACTGTATGCTGTCTTGGGTGTGCGGCCCTCGACCCCCTCCCGCTGCGCAACTCCACTACTTTTGTACTGTCCTCAGCCACTCTTTTCTCTCTTTGACTCTCTTACGTGCCTAGCGCACGCCTCTTTCTCTTAGCCTTTTTTGAGGCTTTCTTATTCTTTGGTTTATTTATTCTAAGTTTGATGCTATTGAAAATTAAACCTGATTGCTTCTGCGCACAGTATAGTACACGATCCTACCTGCTACCTCAATGCTGCCTGGCCTCCGGGATGTATGGCTGAATAGCGGTGTACTTTTTCTACAAATAAAGGTTTTCCAAAAAAAAAAAAAAAAAAAAAAGAAGGACAGGTTCTCATCCCATCTTACTCCTAGATTTTTCGCATGGGTTCCGGGAGAAGGGGCAGGGCCCATTTCCGTTGGCCACCACAGGTCCGGAGGGGGATGTTTGAGATTTCTGAAGAAAAGCACCTCCGTTTTGCTCGCATTCATTTTGAGCTTATTAGTGTTCCTCCATTTGGCCACGTCTCGAAGACAGCCCCTGATTTTGCTGAAGGCTGCCTCAGACGTGTCTGTATATGGGAAGACTAATTGAGTGTCGTCCGCATAAGATATTGCCTTGACCCCCCATTTGGCAATCAAGGTGAAAAGCGGGGCCAAATAGACATTGAACAGCAGAGGGCTGAGTGCCGACCCCTGTGGGACACCACACCAGAGGTTTTTAGGTCCAGAAGAGAAGGGACCCAGGGCCACTTTCTGGGAGCGATTAGTGAGGTAGGAGAGTAGCCAATTAAGTGCTTTGTCACCAAGCCCAATGTCCTTAAGCCGAGTCAACAGTCTGCTATGATCTACAGTATCAAAAGCAGCGGATAGATCCAGGAGCACCAGCATAGCTGATGCCCCTGAATCTAAGGACCACCTGATTGACTCGGCAACCTCAATGAGGGCCGTCTCGGTGCTGAAGCCGGCCCTAAAGCCAGACTGAGTTTCATGTAGGGCACCGCTTTCTTCAATAAAGTTGTTTAGCTGCCGTTGGATCAGTTTCTCAAGCATTTTGCCAGGGGCTGCAAGGAGAGAGATGGGTCGGAGATTGCTCAGATCTTCCGGTGCGCCTTGGGTTTTTTTTTTCAGCGGGAGAAGAGTGGCCTGTTTCCAACAGTTCGGAAACGTGCCCGTAGCAATGGACGTGTTCCATATGTGTAAGAGGGGAACTGCGATTGCCTCAGACATTAATTTCCACAGTTTAGGTGGACAAGGATCATCAGGAGCTCCAGATTTACATTTTTGTATTTCTTTCAATGCCTCTGAGAAGGTAATAGGCTGAAATTGATTTAGGGGGGTAGTGGGCAACTCAGAAACTCCCAACTCATCCATTAATGTCGGCTCGGGGTCCGTAAAAGTATCATACACTTTTAGTATTTTGATGTCAAAAAAGTCTGATATGGATTCACATAGTTTTACGGATGGGATGATATCCGTCTCGATAGCTCTGGGCTTAAAGAAAGATTGAACAATCTTAAAAACTTCTTTGCTTGATTGTTCCGCCTGCTGGATAGAGGTCTCAAAGAAGATTTTTTTGGCTTTTTTGATGGATAAATGTAAAGCATGAAGGGCTTTTTTATAGATGGTTTTGGCTGATTCGCAATAATCAGGCCAAAAAAACGAAAATCACAGAAAAATCAGCACAATCCCAAGCCATCCAGCCCCTCCATGATGTTTAAATTCAAGACAACCCACAGAAAGACTAGGCACATGCACCACTCACTACCCCCTGGTGAAAAGGCCACAACAGGCCAAAAAAACGAAAATCACAGAAAAATCAGCACAATCCCAAGCCATCCAGCCCCTCCATGATGTTTAAATTCAAGACAGCCCACAGAAAGACTAGGCACATGCACCACTCACTACCCCTGGGCATAATGGATGAAAGCTAGGCAAAATGGGTGCAGGCCTGAGAACACTGCCTGCATTCAAAATGGCCCCCTCCCTCCCAGCACATGGCCAGGGCCTGTAGCAGCACTCAAAATGGCCCCCAACCACATGGCCTGTCCACAACAGGCCAAAAAAACGAAAATCACAGAGAAATCAGCACAATCCCAAGCCATCCAGCCCCTCCATGATGTTTAAATTCAGGACAACCCACAGAAAGACTAGGCACATGCACCACTCACTACCCCCTGGTGAAAAGGCCACAACAGGCCAAAAAAACGAAAATCACAGAAAAATCAGCACAATCCCAAGCCATCCAGCCCCTCCATGATGTTTAAATTCAAGACAACCCACAGAAAGACTAGGCACATGCACCACTCACTACCCCTGGGCATAATGGATGAAAGCTAGGCAAAATGGGTGCAGGCCTGAGAACACTGCCTGCATTCAAAATGGCCCCCTCCCTCACAGCACATGGCCAGGGCCTGTAGCAGCACTCAAAATGGCCCCCAACCACATGGCCTGTCCACAACAGGCCAAAAAAACGAAAATCACAGAACAATCAGCACAATCCCAAGCCATCCAGCCCCTCCATGATGTTTAAATTCAAGACAACCCACAGAAAGACTAGGCACATGCACCACTCACTACCCCTGGGCATAATGGATGAAAGCTAGGCAAAATGGGTGCAGGCCTGAGAACACTGCCTGCATTCAAAATGGCCCCCTCCCTCACAGCACATGGCCAGGGCCTGTAGCAGCACTCAAAATGGCCCCCAACCACATGGCCTGTCCACAACAGGCCAAAAAAACGAAAATCACAGAACAATCAGCACAATCCCAAGCCATCCAGCCCCTCCATGATGTTTAAATTCAAAACACCCCACAGAAAGACTCAGTGCACCCACCACTGAGTACCCCTGGGCAAAAGGCCCCAAAACAGCCCAAAAATCGAAAATTCCAAAATTGTAGTTGCAGCAACTGTAATGCCCCAAACAAACTTACTTGTGAAATTTCTAATCCAAAAGTGATCCAAAGAAAGTCAAAAAGGCCTCAAATCCAAATATCCAGCAGCATCCACAAAAAGTAATCCTTCCAGCTCCAGATCCAAATGAAAGTGACCAGGAGATGGACAAAGCACTGGGAGGAGCCAGCTGGACAGGAACAGGAAGTTGAAGACTGTGGGGCACTTCCTTCCTCCCACCCCCCCTCCCCAAAATGGACTCCTCGCAAAAAAAGTGCAGGCAAATGTCAACCTGAGGAGTTATTCAGATAAAAATCATAATTTCCAGAAGGTTTATGCTGCTTGCTGGTGGATTTCTTGTGCAGAATTGCAAATTTTGTATTTTCGCGAGTGCGAGATTGTTGCTGCTCGCCACATCTCCAAGCTCGCAATTGCGAAGTACCGCGATACGTGATCACGGCGTACTCGCGTTGACAAACTCTCGCTGTACAAGTTGGCAAGCCGCGATTACGTAATCGCGCTTGCAAAATTCCAGCGGGATCCCGCAGCAAGATCCAAAATGGCGCAGCACTCGCAAAATATCAAGAAAAATAACTCGGCAAACGATGAATGACGGTAAGTAAACGCCGCGCGCCGCAAAATTGTATCACCAAGAAAAAAAAAATCCGCTGCGTGCGAATTTGCGGATTTTGCGGGAAATTCACAAATCTCGCAGATTGCGAATTTACCGAAAATCCGCAAAATCCGCGAGCGGAACGGATTTTACGCCCATGCTTAGTATAGTTATCTGGTATTCATTATTGGTTTCATGCCCATTTCTACCACTAATTGGAAGGAGTTTGAAAGCACAAAAAATAGTAAAAATGGGCTATGTTCCAGTAAAATGCCAAAACTGTGTAGAAAATGTTGGTTTTCTGACAAACGTTTGCCAGTCCCTGAAAGCTGAGAAGAAGGTGATTTTAGCACCACAAACCCTTTGTTAAAACCATGTACATGGGAAAAACAGACACTTTCTTCTGTAGCACTTTTGACCCCGTTTTCCCATAAAACCCCACATTTTGTTATATTTTGGCTAATTTTTCTATCCCCTCCATGGGAATGTGCAAACCCTGGGTAACTTTAGAATCCTCAGCATGCTGGCATAAAAGGACGCCAATTTGGCATGGATACCTTAAGTGGGCAAAAGGTTATGGGGGCTTAAGCGTGAACTACCCCAAATGGCCCAAAAAGTGTGTGGCACATGTGGTAGAAAACACCTGGCAGCGAAGGGGTTAATATTTACATAATATAAAGAAGAGCGCCCAATGAAGTTGGACAAAGTATATTTATGTTCAATATTTGTATGAAAATAAGATAATAAAGGGCTTTTTGGAATTCATTCTCTAAGTATGATGGTAATTAATGATGTATTGACAGGTCTATTGTTTTTGCTTGCATGTTTTATAATTATAGTGTCACCACAAATATATAGAGTAAAACTGTTAAAGTTATGAATTGATGAGGTCTGTAGATGATATAATGTTGGATATGATATGCAACGGCACCAGTGCTCTTATACCATAATGACCTATATTGAGGATTTCAGGTAACTTCAAACATAAATCACAAAACTGAAATGCAAGTGCTTTGTAAATGTTACTACAACCCTGAAATGTCAATGTAGGTCCACATTACACAGTACCCGTTATGTATTTGTTTTACATAACATATTTATTTTGGGGCAATTCTCATGAACAAACCGTTTTTCAAACAGGGAACAGTTTATTGAAAACAGTAAGTAAATACCTGAATTATACTGTTCTGTTATCTGTAGAAAACGATGTGAAACATGCTTATTCATATTGTCCAATTTTTTTAAAACTCACTCTTTGCTTTGTCACAAGCCCTTCTGTCTGTTTGAGGGAAATTACTGAAGCTGTTCTCTGCAAGGTGCGACATATAATAGGCACTGACTAGGTTTTTTATTTTTCGTGTATACAATGTTGCTAAAACACCAGACATTGGTAAAACTTTCGAGAGTGGGTTGGGAATGTCATTATATTAATAAAATCCATATTTCACAGGGACCAGTGGAATGTTTTCCATATTTCAGGGGACCTTGAAAAAATTGGTTTTATAGCACTGCATTTTGTGTTCTAAAAGCAGTCAAGTATGGAATTTATGTAGATACATACATATATATCAGTAAAACAGTGTTGAGATAGACCTATATAACTAGCATGCGGAAAGAAAGCATATCATAACAGGTTAGAAACTCCGGCAAGACCTTGATCTGTACTGTCCATAGTGTACTGAACCAATCTCCATCTGTTTTTAGCAATCTTGGGGACTTTTTTTACCACAGATATAAAGGAAAATCCCTTAATAAATGTAATAAATATTCCAAACAAATAGCACATTTCAAAAACACCTAAATCAGTGCTTGCTTAAAATCTAGGCCAGTTAAGCACATGTCCAAATCCTCACTTGCCAACGTATATCAACAGACTGCTGTGTTGGAAAAATATTACAAAACCTGGCTTAGGGTGCCTTATGAGACACATCTGAGAGATCAGTCAACCTGGAGGAAACAGGAAAAACGGGCACATAAGAACAGACACTGAAGACGTTGGGAGAAAAAAAGATCAAACCATAAAAATAGCGTGTTATTTTTTATTAAGTGAACTTGCACGTTTACTTTACAAGCTGAAAATATTCTGGAACCACAGGGTCAAATGCGCAAATGTTTCTATATTTTTGTATCTGTTGTGTCCGTTGTGGATTAAAATTTATTTATAACATTTTCTGGCTCCCATGTGTATTATTTGACAATTTGTTTTCTGTGACATAGGGGAAAGCTGTTCATCGAAGCCCGGTTTCTACATTGCATTAGACAAGCAATGCCCCAGTTTGCCTGACTCTAGCTGGATAGATAGGTGCTACCTGTATTTTTCAAGGTTGAATTTACTTATGTGTAGGAGAGGTTAGCCAGGCGAAGTCTTTGTCTTTGAGGAAGATTGGTGATGTTTCCCAGCGTGGAACGATTCGCTCAGGCAATGCTGTTTCCTGCTCCTTGATGTTGCATGGGCTCAACATCCTGAAGCAGGCAATTTTAAAAAATCCCACTTAAGAGGTGCTGTGGAAGGTGGCAGGGTGTGGTGTTGGGTCTAGAGGTGCAGTGAATGTCATCAATCAGGTTAGGAAAGTGCTGTCCACTGATGGTTTTTAACCTGTGGTTTGCAATCCATGCACCAGTTACTAGGGGGGGGGGGGGCGACTGTATAGAGAATACATAATTTTATGATTAATAAAGTCTATATGAATAAAGAAGCAAAAAACGGAGGATCCCACTAGCACACCAGGTACACACTCTTAGCGAATAGTACATTCCTCCTAGCAATAACCAAAAACATACGCTACTTGAGAATCCAGGCGCAGGCGCAGGCGGTATGCACCTGTTACAACGCATTCGTTACTCCGCACTACCATTACAATGCGACTTTTACAACGCATACCATTACAACGCATTGCGCTGGGGGGCGCTATAGGATAGGGAATAAGTATAATTTACTATCCAACACCTTCCCTAGGGTCCACGGGGACTGGAGTTAGAATAGTAAATTATACTTACCACTATCCAGCACCCCAAAGCGCTATGCGTTGTAATGGTATGCGTTGTAATGGTCGCGTTGTAATGGTAGGTAGTTGTAACGGTATGCGTTGTAACATGGTACATCCGCGCAGGCATTGGGGGAAGGGCGGAGGGGGGGAGAGTTGGGGTACTGGGGCAGGAGAGAAGTTCGAGGGAGAGCGAGGGGTGAAAAATGTAAAAGCAGACTACAGACATACTGGCACAAAGATTAAAAGAGCTCGGGGGTTACTACAAAGAGTGCACAATTGACTGACGCCGCCCGACCTTCGGGTTGTGGGCTCATTGGCTGTGTAAACGAATCGCCCGAGCAAATTAATAGTACTGTTGCTGCTATTGTGAAGTGCTCATAAATGTATGATATATGTACGGTTCTGCAATAAAAACGATGTTATAAAAAAAATGAATAAAGAAGCAAAAATAAAACATTTAAAATTTTTAAACGTTCTGTAAATGTGAAGGAATTTGAAATTGAGGCTATAAAAATTAAGTTATTTAAATTGATTTGTTGGATCAGCGGCAAGTAAAGCAAACAGATGATAGTACAGAGGAAAGATGGCCTCAGTGGAAGCACTGATAAAAAGAAGACGCACATTAGGAGAAAAAACAGAGTGATTTGCTAAAATGTAGCATTTCTCGTACTCTTTAAGAATTAAAACCTAAATTTAGAAAAGCTCTAACCTTTCACTTAAAAGAAAACTTACGACTTTTTTATGTTTAATTGTGAATTAAACAAAATATTTCAATGTTTTTGTATTTCTTTGATGCATACCCGTTTCTGCATTTTTGCATATTGTTTTAAGGTTCAAATCGTTGAAATTACTTAGACCCATTGTCCACGGATTTAAAAAATGATTCAGTTGGGGGCCCGTAATGATTGAGGCAGGGTCAGGAGAAGTCAGACGGTTAAGAACCACTGCCGTATAAAATGCTTCAGTCAGGGCCGGACTGGGAACCACAACCTGCCCTGACAAAGTGCTTGGCCGCCCCCCCCCCCCCCCCCCCCCCCGATAAGCTATGCTGCAAAAATGTCCCTTTAACAAAAACGGCCCCCAGGGGCCCAAAACCGGCTCCCACCCGTGCGGCGCACCGGGGGATTGCCCGGTGCCCGCTATGGCCAGTCTGGGCCTGGCTTCAGTACGGATGTAGTGTAGGTCAAGGCTGGGCTACCTGGTGAAACCCTGCATGTGGGATCGAGGAAGAGTATGGAGATGGCTGTGAAGCAGCTTCAGTTACCCATGACCGCTCAGCGGCAGCTGGCATGGATACCTGTTTACACTTTCCCTTTAAATATAAACTTACTTGAACTTCAAACTTAATGAAGTTTGCAAAGTTTTTTTTTACCAGATCCTATCAGGGTAAACCTGCAAGGTTGCCAAAATGATCACACAACTCCTAATTCTGTGTGCACAGTGATGGGATTGTATCCCTTGACTTGAATCTAGGGTCTAGAGTTTTCAGTTGTTGAGAGGTTCAGCCATTAGTTCAATCCTTGGCCTCCATTCTTTTGCTACATTATTCTGCCCAGCTGTGAGTGTTCCTTACCACAATCTGTACAGTTTCGCATCAGTCATGGACTTTAATGAGGCAAGGTTATGTCAGAGAACGCAAATTTACTATAGCATTCCACGCATCGAATTTCAGCTGGGGCCTCCCAGCTTGCACTACAACAATTTTGGGGAATTTCAAGGAATGATTAACACCCAGCACTTTGAGAAAAGTGATGACTCAAACAGCAGGTAAGCAAGAAGATCCTTTATTTACCGTCTCCCGCTCTCTACCTCTGGCGAGAAATCACCTCAGAGTGCAGCATTCTAAACAGTAGGAATGTTCTAAAGGTGGAGGGAGGCATAGGGAACGAGAAAGAATGTGAAGAGAGATTGAACCTTCTAGGGGAACAGATAAGTAAAAAATAATAATAATTACAAGACACTTCTAAGCAGGACCATAGTTACAAATACATAAAATCCCCATCCCACCTGGGTCCCGTATAAGGCACCCAGTAAGATTTTCCCCTTGAACACCTATATTAAGGGCTTAAAGATAGCACTTTGTGTCTCTATAAACAATAACCTGCCTGACATAAGCACTAAATTCAAACCAGAAAGATATGTGTGTGGCAAGAGAAGCAGTGTGTAGTAATAAGGTCCACGCAGGTAGGATGTAGTTTATGAAGTTTTATTGAAGTCTGCTACATGTAGATATGTTCTTGTGAAGCACAAAGTTATGTTCTGTAAAGCAGCCCTACCTGCTGCTCAGCCCATTCTCATCTGTCAGACTGCACCTCACAGGCACCCAACATTCCAATACGGATCATCACTCCAACACCATGCAGCACACAGCACATTCACACTGGCTGAACAGGTGATCAAAATGACAGAACATTAACTAGAACATGAACAAGAGATACTACATATCCCACTTTCTTATACAACAGAAGCATAAGTCCAGTACTTAAACAAGATATAACAATAAGGACCCAAGTAAGGAATAAATGAGTGGAACACTAATGCAACAGAATAAGTGTAATAGAAAAGAACAAAAAGGAAAGAGTGAAGAGATAGGTGGAAGAAAGCGAAGAGGAAGAAATGAATAGGTATACACAAATAGAAATGACCCATCCTCGCCAACAAAGAATTACAAAAGAGAAGAAAACAGTGATAAGGCAGAGGAAACAACAAGTATCAAAAAGGCAAAGACGCATAAGTGACTACCCCCCAAACACACCCACCGGCCAGACAGGCATGTAGGGAAGAAAGGCATTGCACAACACAAATTGAACAGAAGACTAAACCCATACACACGAAATGGAGAAGGAAGGATCTCCTCCTGAACATGGAAGAAGAAGAAAGACCCTACTGTGGGGAAAGATTATAGACAAGGAAGAACGACGACCAAGAGTGGTCCGGAATCCAAAGGTGAAAAGAAGAACTGAACAAGCAAGAAAACAGAGAAAATGAGAAGAAAATACAGGAAGTATTACTCATCCTCCACCATTTTCAAATTGTGAATGTAATAAAATATCAGCATAACGTTGCAAGTACATAACAGCAAAGTCCATAAACGTAACATTGCGTTAACAAAGCTGACAATGTAATACGATATAAGTATAAAGAAGGGTATGAATAACAGCAAAGTCTAAGAGTGGACTAAAAATAAACTGTACCCCAACAGGGGTAATGTAGAAGATGGGAATGACATCCATAAGGGACAACCCTCGAGTGAAGGTAACCACTGTCAGAAATGGGACTAACACTCCATAAGACACACCTCTGGTAAAGGGTAATAATCTACCACAACAGCGTGAAGATGGGACTAAGACTCCTGACCTACCCCTGACATGAGGGTGGTTAAATAATGTAAATGGGACTGAAAGCCATGACCTACCTCTGACATGAGGGTGGTAGCTACTGTAAATGGGACTGAAACCCATGACCCACCCCTGACATAACAGCGAAAACTAATGTAAATGGGACTGAAACCCAAGACCAACTTCTGACATAAGGAAGGTTAGGTAATGTAAATGAGACTGAAACCCATGAGAAGATACTCTGTGTGAGGGTTCTACAACACAAAACCCCAGAGAAGGGAAATAAAGACAATAAGTCTAATCTACTGTGTAACAGAGGCGTGAGTAGTCGTTAAAACTAGATGCTACGGAAAGGAATAAGTAATGTTGAAAAACCCCTCAGCCAAGTACTGCTATATAATCTGTACAGCAGGTACATTGAGCCAAGATAAGGAGAAATTCTCGAAGACATATTGACCCTAGCAAGCATGAGGTAAATACAAAGAATATCGAGTAATGCGACTTCACATGACATAAAATGTAATAAACAATTAAGCATGAGGATGTGGACATCATTCCCATAACTAGACATATAGTTCAAGAAATCAGCTCGACATTCACCTGCAAAACGCATGAACGTCATTTCAATGACTGACACAGGCAGACTGTTGGATTGAAACATAACATATGGTGCCATGTACCGTCGCAATATTGTCCCAAGAAACTGTGTACAAATGTACACTGCCGGCTAAAAGAGCTGTCACCGCCATAGAAAATTATATATATATATATATATATATATATATATGTATATATATATATATATATATAGATATATATATCTATATATATATATATATATATAGATATATATATATAGATAGATAGATATATATATGTCTGGAGTACGCCGGAGGGACAGGAGGAACAGTGCGGTGGGAGGGATTGGCCCCCGTTAGATTGTTGTGTTGCCACATGGCGATCCCGCACAGGTTCAAAACTGTTTACATGGCCCAGCAGCCCTGAGGGGACCGGAGGAAGAACTTTGTAACGCGGATGCACTTTGGGAGTCTTACCTTCATCACTGCAAAAGACATTGGAGTAGATCTTTACATTTTCCTCATGCCTCCCACACCACCGGCCCAGCAGCATGATGATGGTGCATGCTGGGAGTTGGAGTTCTCCTATGCTCACGTGACCTCCAACAGGTGAGCCTATTTACAAGGGGAGGAGTCCAGTGTCAACCGCAGCACACAGCGAAGCAGTTATGGTGAAGCTATTCAGAGACTCTGGTTTGGAGCACGGGCACTGAGGAAGGCATCGTTATGCCGAAATGCATTTGCCGCTACCAGCTGGTGTTTTCGTTTAATAAAGGGCTTCCAAAAGATTACCCTCTGACCTCTGCACTTTTCTTCTTCAAGGGAAGTGGTTCTACATATATATATATATATATATTCACAGAAAAAACCATAGGTTATAGACCATATATAGTTAGGAATTTGCATTTACAAAACCTTGAAAATTCACTGAAAAAACCATAGGTTATAGACCATATATAGTTAGGGATTAGCATTTAAAAAACCTTATTTTATTTGCACAAAACCATTGAAATTCCATATATAGTTAGTTGCACTAACTATATATCGCGGACCCGCAATCCACTGCTAATGATGTCACATATTACATCATTCATGACATGGTCAGTGACATCACTGATGACATCACTGATGACATCTCAAATGACATCACTGATGACATCACTGATGACAACACCCAGTGACTGTATGTTTCTGTAAAGTTAAAATATGTCTTACATATTGAAGAATGAGTGGATGTATAAGTGTCTGGATGAAGGATTTAGTAGGTGCATGACTGACTGTATGAGAGAATGATTAAATGTGTCTCACTGAGTGCATGGGTTAGTGATTAAAGTGTCTTAATTTGGCAATCATTATTTATGTTATTCTGTAAACTGTTGCATGTTTAAATCAGTAGCTATATCAGTAACTATATGGGTTATTGAATGGTTGCCCAAGTATTTGTATGGGAGACTGAGTATGTGTGTGGGTGGCTGGGAGGTGTATAACTCTGTGCATAGATGTGTGAGCAGTTGATTCCCTAGGTGTGTGGGTTCAAAAGTGCATGTAGAAACAGCTGTATGGACAGTTGACTGTGTGCATGAGTATATTGGTGAGTGAATGGATATCTCAGTTCTACATGTCAAAGTAAGTACATATGTAAAACACACTCCATATGAGAGTTGACATATATAAATAACTGAACATAAGAGCCAGTGAATGTGAGAGTGGCTGTATGAATCATTGTGAACTTGTATCAAGGATTGTATAAGAGAGTAAATATGTGTTAGTATATGTTTGAATAAGTAAGGTGTGTATAACTGTATAGTTGAGGAAATGGAGATGTGATTGATTCTTTGCATGACTGACTAGGTGTGTGAGTAACTCCATGGATGTGTGACAGTCTGTGAGTGCCTGTTTACACTGAGTGTATCTAAGGTTATATTAGAGTCTGAAGATGTATTATCACATAAATGATATCATCAGTGATGTAATCAGTAATGTCAAATGAGATGTCAGTGATGTCATCAGTGATGTCATTTGAGATGTCATCAGTGATGTCATCAGTGAGGTCATTTGAGATGTCATCAGTGATGTCATCAGTGATGTCACTGACCATGTCATGAATGATGTAATATGTGACATCATTAGCAGTGGATTGCGGGTCCGCGATATATAGTTAGTGCAACTAACTATATATGGAATTTCAATGGTTTTGTGCAAATAAAATAAGGTTTTTTAAATGCTAATCCCTAACTATATATGGTCTATAACCTATGGTTTTTTCAGTGAATTTTCAAGGTTTTGTAAATGCAAATTCCTAACTATATATGGTCTATAACCTATGGTTTTTTCTGTGAATTTCATTGGTTTTTTAAAAGCTAATATCTATAGCTGTAAAATATATTCTTTATTAAGTGACGTATCACGTAGCCCGTGAGACGCCTCATGATGCATCGCATAACCGTGACGTATCGTCTCTGCAGCGCAAACCAAACCCAAAACGTAAGCGCGCCAGAACACGCTTAAAGATATATATATATTTTTTTAACCTTAATTAGACAAAATCCACACGTGCACATATCACAAACGTTCAAAAAACACAATATGTCGGACTCCCGTTACGCTGCCGGTTAGCTGCCCGGTTAACGTACCAGGAAGCACCTTTACCGCGAAAAATCGCAATTTTTTTTTTCACCCCCCAGGGAACTTTAATAGCCCCCTCATCAATCCTAGGGGTTCAGGAGGGGTCTGCCTTACCCCTTTCATTCATTTACACCTTTTTTTTTCCACCTCTTGTCTCTCGATCCCACAGAGAGACAAGATGGCGGCCGCTCCAGACTGTTTACAATGATAACAGCCAATCAGCTTCTCCTCAGACTCCCGTTACACTGCCGGTTAGCTTCCCGGTTAGCTGCCCGGTTCGCGTACCAAGACGCGTCTCTACGGCGAAAAAATTGGATTTTTTTTTTTTTTTTTTTTGGCCCGCGTGGCTTTATAATATCCCCTTCATCAATCCTAGGGGGTCAGAAGGGGTCTACCTTGCCCTCTTTCCTTCATTTCCCCCTTTGTTTTGGCCTCCTCTTGTCTCTCGATCCTACCGAGAGACAAGATGGCGGCCGCTCCGGACTGTTTACAATGTTGACAGCCAATCAGCTACTCCTCAGACTCCCGTTACACTGCCGGTTAGCTTCCCGGTTAGCTGCCCGGTTAGCTGCCCGGTTCGCGTACCAAGACGCGTCTCTACGGCGAAAAAATCGGAATTTTTTTTTTTTTTTTTTTTTGGGCCCGGCGTGGCTCTATAATATCCCCCTCATCAATCCTAGGGGTCAGAAGGGGTCTACCTTGCCCCCTTTCCTTCATTTCCCCCTTTGTTTTGGCCTCCTCTTGTCTCTCGATCCTACCGAGAGACAAGATGGCGGCCGCTCCGGACTGTTTAGAATGTTGACAGACACCGGAGAGCCAATCAGCTTCGCTTCGCAAAGTTCCGATACGCGAAAAGTTCGCGAACCGGAGCGCTGCCCGGAGCGCTGTTACAGATATATATCTTGTTTTAAACGTTAATTTCTCAAAATTCACTGAAGCACATATATTGAGACCTAGCAAAGGCACATCGGGCTAACAGTCCCTACAATTTTGCCAAGTTTCGTGGAAATCCATTCAGCCGTTCGGGCTAAAAGTGAGGCCAACCGCCCTATGGAAATTAACATGGGAAAAACACGTTTTGGGACCCCCCTTTTTTCTCGGCCCCCCCTTGACGAACCCCCCCCAAATTTTCAAGGGCTGCTCAGAAACAAAATGTGCCATTTTCCTGAAAATTTCAGCCAATTCCGTCCACAAACGCCAAAGTTATTAGGCATAGAATTTTCAAAAGTTCCATAGAGAAAAAATCCTAACTATATATACCTACTGGCTATCGCCAGTAGGTAATATATATATATATATATATATATATACATATATGTATGCTCCTGCTTGTGCCTTCACGTCAGAGTCACTCGAACAGAGAACACGACCTTCAAGCATAGGTCAAATGAAAGATGAAGGATACTGCGTGCTGTTCTCTTTCACAGTCTAAAGACCAGCTGCCTGACGCGTTTCGAATTTCTTCTTTCTCAAAGGCTGTTTGGTGAAAGATTTGCACAAACCGGTCTCCTCTTTGAGCTTCCAATTTATACATTATGGCACGCCCTCTATGGGCTGTTCAAGATGATAAAAAAGCTGTGAAGGGTTTAGTAAGGATTTCAGAGGATAAGGGCGCTCTGCCTGAAATTCAACGTTAATAGAATAATTGAGATGAGTAGGAAATGGTGCGTAAAGAGCGAACGGAAAAACCCCTTAACCGTTCATACAAAAAACCAGAAGATTTTTTCTTTACATGTAAAACAGCAATGCTCTCGCAACCACAAATAATGCGTCTAGATGCGTCTAGTTCCCACCCAACTCACCAAATACGTTCAATTCCCTACGGGGAATACCTGAGAGCTAGACGCAATTGTAGCGAGGTAACTGAATTTGAAAACTGCATGGCCAATATGAAGGACAGATTCCTCAACAGAGGGTATTCTCCTAAATATATAAACAATGCAGAAAAAAGGGCTAGACGCACCTCAAGACCAGACTGCCTAAAGAAACACACGGAGTCTGAATCCTCCAACCAGAAAATCAGACTTATCACAGAATTCAATGCACTGAATCAGATTATCAGAAAGAGTTTCAACAAACATTGGAACCTCCTGATGGGTGATCCAGGTCTCAAAGAATGGATACCCGAGAAACCTGCCATCACATACAGAAAGGGCTTTACACTAAAGAATAAGCTCAGTCCAACTGTTCTACACAACACTTCAGCCCTTGATTGGCTCTCCACACGAGGCTTAGGTTTTTACAAATGTGGCTTCTGCTCTATGTGTATATGGGGGAAACATGGGACAAAAACTTTCAAGGGCCCTGACGGAACCATATACAAAATCAAACACAACATTACATGTATAAGCAAGTTCGTGGTTTACATCATTGAATGCCACTGTGGCAAAATTTATGTGGGCAGCACTATCAGGTCCCTTAAAGAGAGACTGGCTGAACACATGAGAGCAATCCAAAGGAGGAATCCTAAATACCCAGTGGCGTTACATATTGCAGAATGTCAACCGTTGGAGGAGGACGTCAAAGTACGTTTCTTTGGGTTTGATTTAATTCCTCTCAACATCAGAGGGGGAAATCGAGAACTTGTATTGAGGCGTAGGGAAGCCACGTGGATCATGCGTTTGCAATGCGTGGAACACGGGCTTAACTACGATCCGGAACTTCAATTCTTCTTGGGTGACTGAAGCGCCCATTTCACCTCTTCAAGGGGATCCTCCTAGTACTGTTTTAGATTGTTTGATACAGCTATACATAGAATCTAAATAGTTTTCCTTAGACTTTTCTGCAAAATATGTATAAAGTAATGTATCACCAAAACTATGAATTGATGAATGTATGATATTACCTACGTATGTGATGTAATTGTTTAACTAACTATCAAATTTGACAAAATTATATGATACAAAAATACTACTTATTGAAGATAAGTTGAGTCACAGCACTAATCATGCAGAGGTCACCTCTATCCTCTCACCACACCTCTGTACGAATTTCAATACACGGCGGCTCACTGGCTCACTCACATCACGCCTTTTAGTTATGTTTAATTTCAACCTTTTCTTTCGTGGTTACCACTCACAATGCGCATTATCGACTATCAAGCAGATACCCTCTTGTTTCAATTTTACCCTTTCTTTAATGGTTCCCACTCATAATGCCCATCATCGACTCTCAATTAGACATCCGTTCCCGTTAATCATGATGAACATAGTATCTAGACGAATTGTAACTAATAATTTTAATCTTTAATTTTCTTATTAATACTTCGTTTTGAGAAACAATATATGGATATTGTCTTTTCACATTAAAGAGTAGAACAGTCGAACACCACAGGAAGTCGTTTTTCACCTCCCAACATGAATGACATAAACAACAACGTCTCGCTCTAGTTGTTTACATGTTTCTGCATAAAGGCACTTCCGCTTCCTGGTCACGTGTCCGTCTTTGGAACACGGCGACCGGGAATCACAAGAGGAGGAATACCTTTTTCTCTGTGAGTCTCTACACCACGAATATGGGCCACACAATGTTTTGGAACATTAATTCATAAATGTTTTCGTAACCAGCACGTAACCAGCTGGTCTCACTTTTGTTTCCATCCTCATCGCCTCCTTATTCATTCTCTTTACTATAGCGTAAACACCGTGAACGTCGAAACTGACCACAGAGCTGTATCAAGTTTTGGATCCTCTCCCAGTACCGATTAATACGCACACGTATTAAGGTACGTTTTCTATTTATTTTATTTTGCAACCGGCCATGAGTAATTTGCGTTTTAAGAATAACATCACTCATTCATATTAGCTTACCATTGTAATTTAAACATTTGTCTCTTATCACACAGTGCTAACTTACTTACCGACTAATTGACCCGGCGGCTTGATTATACACGGAGACAATTTTCCTTCGCTCTAGACTCAGAGCCAATTTTCAATAATTGAACTAGATATCGACAAGTTAAGAATACCGGTAAGCTAATTTCTCGTAGAAACCTTCACCCCAAGCAAATGGTCATTTAAAACGCCTTGCCCCTTTCTTATGCTTACCTTTTTATTGTACAGAATTTCCCACAGAAAAACAATTCCTTAATTTTCATTTCGACCTACCAACTCGTGGGTCCTACCACAAGGTATGCTTTTCCGTTTCTTTAGATAAAGTGGTAATCACATTTATAGACTAAGCCACAAATGAATGCACCTTTTAATAAATGGACTTATCACAGACCTATACACGTTTTGCGTAAAAAACTAGTAGCTTCACTTTGTTCACTCTGAGCTTTTCTAATGCAGGACCGTTGTGAGCATGGCACCTGTCACAGCACTGATTTTGGAGTCACAACCTTGTGTTCCTCACCAACACACCATGTAATCTAAATGCACACATCAACTATCTGAGGAAGCATGCTTATAAGCACTAATAACTACACGAATCACGAACACGAATGATTTTAAATATAACAACACCTTAATAATACACACACAAAATCACTCATGTCACATATCCAATGTAAAGAATTATGTGATACTTATGAGAAAAACCTATGCACACGTTATTTTCTATTTTATCAGCCCTGAAGAGTCGCGTTGACTCAACGTAACACGACGAAACACGTGTCGGCTGATTGTGGACCGTTGCTACGGTTGTGGACTCATTAAACAACCTACCTACAAAGACTTTACACAAGGATCTGCATCTGCTTATTTATTGTCATAATACTTTGTCTTCTCACACAGCATATTGGAGCTATACTTTATTTGTGGTTGCGAGAGCATTGCTGTTTTACATGTAAAGAAAAAATCTTCTGGTTTTTTGTATGAACGGTTAAGGGGTTTTTCCGTTCGCTCTTTACGCACCATTTCTTACTCATCTCAATTATTCTATTAACGTTGAATTTCAGGCAGAGCGCCCTTATCCTCTGAAATCCTTACTAAACCCTTCACAGCTTTTTTACTGTTACTCAGATTGGGCGCCTCCACGTTAACGTCACACGCCCTTTAGATATATTCAGATCCGTTTGTCCTAACATGGACAGAGATAAGGCAGCAGCAGATCTTTTTGAAAATCTAGCAAAAGGAATGCCTACACATCAGGCTTCTGCCACTACAGGTCCTGCACGCGTTGAAGGTCTCAGAGATAAGTTTATCAAACTAGAGAGACTAAAAAAACAAGAAAACTCCCGTTGGTGGGATGGCACCACCCTTAAACACTACCTGCGTATCAACCAAATACCTAGAGGACTACGTTCCCACACATTCCCAACGTACGATGATCTAGATCTAGATTTATTGATTAAATGGGAAGACTCGTTAAACCTTAACTCCATGGCACTGATGGATATCCTTATAGAGAGTGCTGAGCGAAAGACTACCAAACTACAGTTAGAAATCTCTAGCATAGAACAGGAAATTAAAGACCTTAACAAACCTGAAGCCACCATCAAGAATTACACCTTACTTGATGAGATATTACTTAAACATCAGGCAGACATAAAAACTAGAAAAGCCCGTCAAATCAAGAGGGACGAGGCAGACTACAAGAATGGGAGGGTATACACATATGATCGTAAGTACGACTCAATGATTCCCAGTCAAAAACATGGATCACAGACAGGTAGATCCATAACCACTAGTTCCATCAACTCCAGCACCACCTCACTGAGCACCACCGGACTTAGTGAATCGGAGAATGAGATCATAGATAACACGGATTCTACACGTATGCCTTTTTTATTAGAAATGGAACGAATCAGAAAGGGCAACAGGACACTACCTCCAAGGGGCGCAGCAGACCCAAAACCCACAGGGTCAAACGCAGGGACAAACGAGGACTATCGAAAGAAACTGAGATCAGGCACACAGAAGAATTAACCACACCCGAAGACACGGTGCAAGTAATTAATCTTTCCTCATTTCCCTTGACTACAGACATGATTTCTTTACTTTGTAAAGGTCTGATCTTCAACCCTTATGCAACTGGGGATATTTGTCAAACTAAGATTGATATCTTCAAATTTATACGAAATCTCAAATTAAAGAAACATTTTGCTGGACAGCATAACACTCCTAGGCAATCCAAGAATATTTCCATTGTATTTGACGATGAATTACTGACCATTAAAGACATACAAACAACACATTTGCTTCTTTCCTTGACTGATAGAGAAGAAAGCCCTTACGACATGGAAATTTTATTGGAACAGCTTGATGCTGAAACTGATTATGGTATGGCTAGTGGTCTCAAATGTAAATCTAAATGGACACCTACTCTAGCAGTCGGTAATGCTATAGATAATTTTCACAGGCATGTACTTGAAGATCTGAATAGTATCAACACCAAGAACTTAAATGCTAAATTCAAGTATAAAGACAACCTAACCAAAGGGGAACGCTTAGCACTATCTACCCTTAGCAACAACCCTGAAATTATTATCAGGGAGGCAGACAAAGGGGGCAATGTCGTGGTTATGAATCTCGTGGACTACAACAACGAGATTCAGAACCAACTTGCCGACGACTCATGTTATGAACATTTGACTCAAAATCCTATGGGTCCTTTGACACTGCTAATAAACAGGCTATTGTTAACTTGGAAGCAGTCTGGTCTTTTGGATGACGACGAGTACCTTTATCTAAAAGTTTCTAAACCTACTTTTCCTTGGCTATACACACTGCCAAAAATACATAAGAAGCTTCCTTTTCCTCCAGGCAGACCAATAGTTTCGGGAATTGGGGGCCCCACTGAAAAATTAGCTGAATATGTAGATCTTTTTCTGGGACCCTTAGTCAAGAATCTACCATCATATATTCAAGATTCGAAACACATATTGGGCATCATGACAGACATAGAATGGCAACAAGGCACGACACTGGTGACGATGGATGTGGTGTCTTTGTACACCAGCATTAATCCTAAGCTAGGCATGTCAGCCATGAACGGAATACTATCAAATAGACCAGCATCGTTGTGGGCTCACACGAAAATGCTGTTACACATGATGAACCTTATTCTAGATAACAATTGCTTCATTTTTGATCGTAAATGGTATCGCCAAATAAAAGGAGTAGCCACGGGCTCTAAATTTTCACCTTCCTTCGGTAATCTCTTTATGGGAGCCCTGGAGAATGACCTAATCTGGGGTACCAAAGGAGCTAAGTACATCGACTCGATAGTTTTCTGGGGTCGCTACATAGACAACTGTTTTTTACTATGGTCTGGTACTGATGATTTACTCCTTTCCTTTTTTGAGCATCTAAATAACAACACTTGGGAAATAAAATTCACCATGCAACACAGCAAAGAAATGATGGAATTCTTAGATCTTGAATTTTATGTAAAAGACAATAAACTAGAGAGTAAACTCTATAGGAAACCCACTTCATGTAATTCCATCCTGCATGCGTCTAGTTCCCACCCAACTCACCAAATACGTTCAATTCCCTACGGGGAATACCTGAGAGCTAGACGCAATTGTAGCGAGGTAACTGAATTTGAAAACTGCATGGCCAATATGAAGGACAGATTCCTCAACAGAGGGTATTCTCCTAAATATATAAACAATGCAGAAAAAAGGGCTAGACGCACCTCAAGACCAGACTGCCTAAAGGAACACATGGAGTCTGAATCCTCCAACTAGAAAATCAGGCTTATCGCAGAATTCAATGCACTGAATCAGATTATCAGAAAGAGTTTCAACACACATTGGAACCTCCTGATGGGTGATCCAGGTCTCAAAGAATGGATACCCGAGAAACCCGCCATCACATACAGAAAGGGCTTTACACTAAAGAATAAGCTCAGTCCAACTGTTCCACACAACACTTTAGCCCTTGATTGGCTCTCCACACGAGGCTTAGGTTTTTACAAATGTGGCTTCTGTTCTATGTGTATATGGGGGAAACATGGGACAAAAACTTTCAAGGGCCCTGACGGAACCATATACAAAATCAAACACAACATTACATGTATAAGCAAGTTCGTGGTTTACATCATTGAATGCCACTGTGCAAAATTTATGTGGGCAGCACTATCAGGTCCCTTAAAGAGAGACTGGCTGAACACATGAGAGCAATCCAAAGGAGGGATCCTAAATACCCAGTGGCGTTACATATTGCAGAATGTCAACCGTTGAAGGAGGACGTCAAAGTACGTTTCTTTGGGATGGATTTAATTCCTCTCAACATCAGAGGGGGAAATCGAGAACTTGTATTGAGGCGTAGGGAAGCCACGTGGATCATGCGTTTGCAATGCGTGGAACACGGGCTTAACTACGATCCGGAACTTCAATTCTTCTTGGGTGACTGAAGCGCCCATTTCACCTCTTCAGGGGGATCCTCCTAGTACTGTTTTAGATTGTTTGATACAGCTATACATAGAATCTAAATAGTTTTACTTAGACTTTTCTGCATAATATGTATAAAGTAATGTATCACCAAAACTATGAATTGATGAATGTATGATATTACCTACGTATGTGATTTAATTGTTTAACTAACTATCAAATTTGACAAAATTATATGATACAAAAATACTACTTATTGAAGATAAGTTGAGTCACGGCACTAATCATGCAGAGGGCACCTCTATCCTCTCACCACACCTCTGTACGAATTTCAATACACGGCGGCTCACTGGCTCACTCACATCACGCCTTTTAGTTATGTTTAATTTCAACCTTTTCTTTCGTGGTTACCACTCACAATGCGCATTATCGACTATCAAGCAGATACCCTCTTGTTTCAATTTTACCCTTTCTTTAATGGTTACCACTCATAATGCGCATCATCGACTCTCAATTAGACATCTGTTCGCCGGTAATCATGAACATAGTATCTAGACGAATTGTAAATAATAATTTTAATCTTTAATTTTCTTATTAATACTTCGTTTTGAGAAACAATATATGGATATTGTCTTTTCACATTAAAGAGTAGAAAAGTCGAACACCACAGGAAGTCGTTTTTCACCTCCCAACATGAATGACATAAACAACAACGTCTCGCTCTAGTTGTTTACATGTTCCTGCATAAAGGCACTTCCGCTTCCTGGTCACGTGTCCGTCTTTGGAACACGGCGACCGGGAATCACAAGCGGAGGAATACCTTTTTCTCGGTGAGTCTCTACACCACGAATATGGGCCACACAATGTTTTGGAACATTAATTCATAAATGTTTTCGTAACCAGTGAAGGACTGGGTTCTTTAAGACCCAGCGGTGCCAGGGAACAACACCTGAAACCTTCGTGGGTAACCTGCTTCGGCGTACAAGTGACAGAGACACGGGACACTTCCTTCGGCGTCAAAGATTCGAGCTTTATTTACTGCAGGGAACACAGAAATCACGGCAAGTACAACGCGTGCTACTTGTGGAGACTGCTTCAAGTTGGTTCTGTGGATCGCTCCTTTTTTTTTTTTTTTTTTTTTTTTTTTTTTTAAACCTTTATTAGTTGCGTTCAGCACAAAAACATGACAGTGACAGCATCAGTAATCTAGAAAAGCATTAATCATGGTACATTCTACAGAGAGGCAGCAGCTTCATTCAGTGCAATACACCATAGGCGCGGCTTCATGTGCATAGCAGATTTGACGTCAACAATAAAAAGAAAAAAAAACAGGATCCCCCCCCCCCCCCCTCCTCAGTTAAGGGCGTAAGCAGGATAACACTTTACGCCCCTCCACTTTCAGGCATAAGGACAGGCCAGCAGGGGCGGCAGCGCCACCCCCCACCAACCCTTAATCAGCTATGATCTGTACAAGCAGTCGGATACATCAGTGTGTGTAGCAGTGTTCCATATATATGGCAAGCGTATGCATCCATGCCACTCATTGCAGCCATCAGCCTCTGCAGGGACATGCAGGTCGTACCGCAGAGCGGAGCCACGCACAGCGCCCCCCTCTCAAGCGCCACCTGTATCAACGGGTTTGCGTGGCCGTCAGTGTGTGTGTCTGCCATCAGTATCCCATGATATGAATGAGTAAGAGAGGCCCCCCGCTGAAACAGCGCCATAAGGCCGCCGGCTATTCCCAACCCCCTCAACATCATTGTTACCCACATGTCACGACCATCCGTTTTAATATAGACGGTGTAAGTCACCTCCCAGTGTGTGTGAAGTAGTATGGTGAATGCAGTACATAGCAACTACGCGCTCACAGGCCTGGGATCGGTTCGTCATCACCAGAGGAATCGCTGTGTGTCGCTTGAGACAGCCAGTACACCTGCAAGGGGGACCAAAAATCGCTAGGCGCGCACCGGGCGGGCATCATTTCTGCATACACGCTATGCTGGTCTTGGCAGTATGTGAGGTCGTCGAGCCATTCCTTAAATTTCGGTGCTCTCCCTCTCCCCCACCTGCAAGCTATTCTCCGCTTAGCTAGAAGCAGCGCAATGTCAACAAATTTGCGGTCCGGCCTGGGCACATGTTTGGTATAACCCAACAGCATCACTACCGGCTCCATGGGAAGCGGGCCAGCAATCATTATCTGGAGCGCGGCATGTACCTGTTCCCAATACGTTTGTATGGCTCCACATTCCCAGGCCAGATGAAGGAAATCCGCACCAGACGCCCGGCACCTCGCACATCTATCATCTTCCGAGAGATGAAACCGGAGTTTCCTGACTGGGGTATAATAGTAGCGTTGCACAAACTTATAGTGAATAATTTTCAGCCGACAGCTGGAGGAAACCCTAGCCGTGACCGAGCAGCAATAGCTCCATTGCTCGTCCGTGAGTGCAGAGGGCAGTTCAGAGTCCCAGTTGGTCCGGGCCTTCTGCAGTAACATTGGGCGTTGCCCACGTATAGCGGTATACATTTTAGACACTAAGTGCTTGCCATCTGATACGAGCATGACATGCAATGGTAGTACCGTCCCAGGTTCTTCCGGGAAGTTGGGGAGTATGTCACGCATACCCTGCCGGAGTCTAATGTAGTAAAACACCTCCATGGGTGTCGGGGGAGTGGTCTGGAATAACTGTTCTTTAGTACGGAACGTTCCGTCCTGAAACAGGTCGCCCCAGGTATTAAGGTGCATGCGTTTACACATGGACCGAAATCCGTTTTCCGTTAAGAGAGAAAGTTTCGGGTGATACGCAAGGGGCAGTGCCGGGGAGTAAAGCATAGGGGCGTCCAGCAATTTAGTTACTCTCCGCCAGGCGTCAATAGTACCAGTAACCGTAGTAGCAGGCGTCTCAACATCCTCAATCAGTCCCATCAGCATGCCCTTAAGCGGAAGCGGATGAACGATCCAGTCCTCAGCAGCGACTTGCGGCATGAAGGGAGCGGGGTTGACCCAGAGATAGGAGTGCTGAGCCTGAGCACTGAGATAGTAAATTTCCATGTCGGGCACATCAAACCCTCCCCTATCGTATGGCTGCGTTAAGACCCTCCAGCTAAGGCGCGGTTGCTTACCGCCCCAGAAAAGGCGCAGTAGCTCAGAACGGAGCCGTTTAAAAAAAATAGGCCCCCGGGTAGTAGGGAATGTTTTGAAATAAATATAAAAATCGCGGCAAGACGACCATCTTGATCAGAGAAGCTCTCCCTGCCATCGAGATCGGTAGAGCCCGCCAGCGGGTCACATTGTCAGTCAACTGTGTGATAGCCACCCCGTAATTTAACCGGATAGTGTCGTCCTTATCAAGTGACACCTCTATGCCCAGGTACCGTAAGTCAGAGCTGCACCATTCCAGGGGGTAATCCAGCGGGAACCGGGTTACCGATGCCGTGAGGGGGAAGAATTGTGACTTCTTCCAGTTTATATGTACCCCGGAAATGCCTCCGAACGCCACGAATTCCCTCAGCAGTGAATTAAGATGATCTTGCGGGTGACGCACGTACAAAGTAACGTCATCCACATAGAGGGAAATACTTATCTGCCGCTGAAGACAGTTAAAGGCACTGGCCTTGTGCAGCTGTCGGATTCTGCAAGCCAATGGCTCTATCGCCAAGGCGAAAAGTAGGGGTGACAGGGGACAACCCTGCCTAGTCCCTCTCGTGATCGGCATCTGCGCCGAGAGTACCCCATTGACGACGACCCTGGCGACCGGTGAGGTGTAGAGCAGTTGCACCCAGGCTATGAAGATCCGGGGGAACCCCATCCTGCTCAGTATAGCTATTAGGTAACCCCACTCCACCGAATCGAACGCCTTGGTGGCGTCCAGAAACACGGCAGCGATCGGCAAGTCAGGTGAAATGGTGGGTATCAGGGAGAACAGCGTACGCAAGTTATGGGATGTAGCTCTCCCCGGGACAAAGCCAGACTGGTCCGGCAACACCAGGGTGTTCATAAGCAGGGACAGTCTAGTCGCCAGCACCTTCGCAAGGATCTTCGCGTCGCAGTTGAGCAGCGACAGAGGGCGATAGGCATCTGTGTCCGTCGGATCCTTCCCCGGCTTCAGAAGCGACGTGATCGCTACCTCCCTCATGGAGCCTGGCAGTATCCCCACCTCTAGCGAATCTTCGAAGACCTCCTTTAGGACCGGCGCCATGATGTCGATGTAGCATTTGTAAAACTCGGCTGGTAGGCCGTCCAGCCCCGCCGCTTTGCCATTGCTAAGGGACATGATCGCCTCTCTGATCTCGTCCAGTTCGAACGGACATCCCAAGAACGCCCTGTCGCTATCACTGAGCCAGCAGAGTGCGATATCGTCCAGGAAGTTACCGAACTCCACCTCACCCACCTGCTGCGTGGAGTATAACCGCTGGTAGTGCCGTAGGAAGGTGTTTTGAATCCCTTGGGAATCTTGGTAAGTCCTGCCCTCCCCATCAGAGATTTCCAATATATGGGTGGCGAAGCGCTGATGCCTCGTGAGAGCAGCAAGCACCTTTCCCGGTCGGTCCCCCTCACAGTAGCGCCTGGCCGTCCAGTACTTGCCCCGGAATTTTGCTTCCCTGGCCGCTTCCTCCTCAAAGGTCGATAGCAGAGTTCTGAATTTCCCCGCTAGGTCAGGGCAGGGGTTGCTGACCATCTCTGCTTCCAGCAGTTTAAGCTCTGCTTCAATCTTAGTCAATGTGCGCACAATGACCCTCAGTATTCCGCAACTTTTAGAGATCGTGATCCCCCTCACTGTCACCTTAAAGGCTTCCCAGATCGTTTCGACTTTGTCGACCGATCCCTTGTTTCTCGGGAAGAAGGCTTCAATCTCCTCTCCCAGTTCTTGTCTAAAGACAGGGTCCAGCAAGGCTGAGGGAAAGAGCCGCCACGGCGGTCGCACCCTAGCGTAGCCCGGCATACCCAAGACTGTCAGGACAGGACAATGGTCCGAGTAGGTACGAGGCAGATGCTTCACCCGAACAACTCCACCAGCGAGGCCCCGCGAGACAAAGCAGTAATCAATCCTTGCCCATGAGCGCGCATGTGCCGTAAAATGTGTGCCTTCCCTAACCGTCGGGTGTGTGTGCCTCCAGCTATCCACCAGACCAGCCTCTGTTAGTATGCCCTGAAGTGTATCTCTGGCGTTCGTGTTGTATTGTGCACTACCGTCCGATCTATCCACTCTGGGACATAGCGATAAGTTGAAGTCCCCTCCCCAGAGAATATGAGTGGCCTCAATTTCCAGTACATGGCCCCACAGCGACAGAAAGAAACCAGGGGTGTCGACATTAGGCGCATAACTATTCACAAGTATTATTACATCAGTGCCCAGTCTCCCCCAAAGGATGACGTATCTCCCCTCCCTATCCGCCCGCACTCCCAGCATTTGAAACGGTAGTTGTTTGTTGACTAGAATAACAGTCCCCCTGGAGTACGTGGAATAGGAAGAAAACTCTCTCACACTCGCCCATTTGCTCGCAAACTTAGGGGCACCATTCGGGTTAAGGTGGGTTTCCTGAAGCATCGCTATCTGCACATGATGCCGATCTAAATAAGCAAGCACATTTCTGCATTTGCGGGGATTATTAAGGCCACGGACATTCCAGGACATCACTGAGACAGTATTCGACGTATCATCACCTGCGCTTGTCACAGTATCCCTGAGAGAAGCATTTGGTCAATGCTGCAGCCTCCAATCCAGATGCACCTGATGCAAATCTTTCCGCTGTCCAATACCTTCTCTGCATACCAACAGCCATACTTTCATACTCCCTATCTCCAGTACCTGCACACATGTCAATAAAGGCTTCCGCAACATCAGTTCCACTTTCAACAACTCGCACCCCAACTACCAAGTTCCACCCCTCCCTCCACACACAACAGTCCCCCCCCTGAGCTCCATCTCCCCCCCCCACCCACTGAAGCAACCCAATCTTGCCAGTATCACATCCCCACCCTCCATCCCGAACCCAACACTCAAGAACGATAGAAAAACTTTTTGGGGAATCCCCTCCTAAGGACACTAGAGGAATGAACTCCATCACCCCATCACTCCCCTCTCGACCCACGTGCGCCATACGGGGAAGCCAGGGAAGGTGGGGTGGTGCCTGGCATGTTTTATCACTGTAGGCTAGAACCCATGTGTCAAGTCAGCTCCCTCCAACACCTCTCCCCATACCGGAAAGATCACCAAAAGGGGGTTCATGAGGTCCAGCCCAGGAACAACCACTGACCACCGCCGTCTCCGCTCCGCTGCCGGTTTGTCCGGACCCAGACCATCACCAGCAGAATAACAAAATGTACAAAAGCAGTTGTCGCTCACCACTAGTCAAGATCACAGCAAACCCACCATCCATGTTTTGAGAGGCAGGGCCGGGCTGCCCCAATGGCAGCAGGCGCCACAGCTCTAGGTCCAGCCGCTGTACCATCCGCGGAGCCAGTGGTCAAATGTTCACAAGGACATAGTTAGGACTCCTCGTGCTCAGCAGGATTCACATCCGCCTCATTCTCCCCCTCATTTTGTCTGCCCCTCCTGGCAGTACGTAGCTTCTGAACATAGTCCTCAGCCTGCTGCGGGTTCACGAAGAAGTGTTGTTTGCCCTGGTGGGTCACCCTGAGCCGCGCCGGATAAAGAAGCGCGTAGTCCACTTGCATGTCCCTCAGCTTCTTCTTCACGTCCAAGAATTTCCTTCGCTGGTCCTGCACCATGGGCGTAAAATCCGGATATAGGGAGAACTGCACGCCGTCACAGGTTAGGTCCCGCTTCGTGCGGGCAGCGCGAAGTGCCGCATCGCGGTCCCGGTAATTAAGCAACCGGGCGATGATGGGTCGCGGCTGTGCCCCCGGCTTGGGGACCGGGCCCAAGGAGCGATGCGCCCGCTCCACAATAAATTGGCTGGAAAAGGCCTCCTTACCCACCGCCGTGATGAGGATTCGCTCCACATATTCCTCCATGCGCCCAGTGTTGGTGGACTCCGGAACTCCCGTGACGCGAATGTTGTTGCGTCTGCTCCTCGCCTCCAACTCCTCGTTCTTCGCCGCTATAACTCTCAGGATATTGTCCATTCTAGTTAGGCGCGTATCGTGGGCAGCGGCCGTGTCCTCTGTGGTAGAGATGCGCCTCTCCGCCTCTCCCAGGCGCTCCTCATGGACCTCCAGTTTCTGCGCAACCCCGTCCATCCTGGACGATAATCGGTCAACCTTGTCGACTATTGTGGCGAAGCCCTGTCGCATCTCCTCCATCATCAGTCTCAGCTCCGGGGCCAAGGGGGGAGAGGGGGGCTCAGTGCCCGACGGCACCGAGGCTCCACTGGTCCCCGCCATGCTGCGTAACGGTTTTTTGGCAGCCGCAGGTTCAAAAGAGAGCCTGGGTTGTTTATTGTCATTTTTGCCCATCGCGTTTCGACTGGGAGCCCCCACTGGACCCCGCAACCGGTACCAATGTCCGCACCCACTGCTCCGAACACAGTTAGCGTGTCCTGATGTCACCCCCGTGCAGTTGTCACTTGTGTGGCGGTATCCTCACCTCGAGGTCAGGAGCATCCCAGGTAATCTCCCTCTCGCCCCCAGAGCCCCCGGTGATGCCACCACGGCTGATGTGGCGTAGCGCTGCGTGGAACCCTGTGGTCCGGAGTGTAGGGCGAGGCAGCAGGGGGTGGCTGTAGGCCGCAGGGTGCAGCGGAAGGTTAGAGCGCCAAGTGCAGCAAGCAGGATCCGCAGGCCGGATGATTCTAATGCCCTCCAGAATGTATGGTGTTGCCCCACAGGTCCTCACTCCCAGGTCACAGCGGGAGACAGGGGCAGCTGCAGGGCCGTGCGGCGCGTGATCGGGAAGTTGTCCGTCTCCCTCGGCGGATCCAGGTAGGCGCCGCTATGCACACCCGGCCCCTCAGCGGACCGCCGGGGCAGTGACCAGCACCCCAGCGCCCTGCGATGGCCCCGTAGGGGGAAAGCCTCACCTCCGGTGCCGCACCGCGGCCCCCAGCAGACCCCTCCTGCAGTGGGACAGGCCCCTCGGCTCCGAGGCCCAGTCGCCTCGTGGAGAGCCGCGGCCTCGCGTAGTCCAGTGCCCGGGCTCCTCAGCAGCGTGGGCAGCAGCGCTCTCCGGCCGGGATTCTCAGCCGCGTATCTCCGGCATCCGACGTCGGATTTCCCTCAAAGTCGGATCGGAGCTGCGACTCGGGTAATTGCACCTGTGCTGCAATTCCTGGGTGTCCACCCGCAGATCAAGAGGATAATTTTAGGATCTTCCTGGCCAGGCAGCCAGAGCCTCACTAGAGTGCGGCCATTAGCTAGTGCGCCCTCTAGCGCCCCTTCGTGGATCGCTCCTTTTATACACAATTCGCCCATAGGTTTACATGGTACACAAAGGTTTATGGCTTGGTTCCCATAGTTATCTCCCAGTGGGGTCGTTTTGGTCTCTTTGATACATTCGAGGTCCAGAACATAAGTGCGGAAACATTTGGTGGTTCCCAACTGTAAAACCCATCTTCCCACCATTTGTGCATTCCATTCAACAGTAAAACAGATCGAAGAAGGAACAAGAACAGGTGCGGAGGAAGATGGAGACAGTGGGAAATTGGAAAAGGGTGTAAAAGGGGAGGTATCAGGAAACACGAGCTACAGGCATCAAAGGGACGTGCCTAATGAGATGCACGACTAAGACAATAGACCGGCATGGCAAGATGAGCCTCGAGCGGAGCCATTTGCCTTACAGTATCACCTCCCCCTCATCATAAAGACAGTTTCAAAGAACATGTGTCTTCCATACATCTCTCGGGAATCCCAGGGTCGCGAAGCGGACAACGTCCGTTCGCTGACTACTTGAGGGCAAGAGACAAAATGGATGCCGTATCTAAGATGGGTTTTAGAAGGAGTGAGCGACCCGGAATACCCTTGAGGGCTTGGGTAATACAATGGAAAGGGTAAATTTGCCTTCAAGGGATTTATTCACAATATATTTTGTTTGATTAAGGTTATTTCTGAAAAGGATCAATCACTTATCCTTATAATGAATCCATCAACAATTTTGTAATTCAACACGAGCAATATATCAACATATAACATGTAAACATGAAGACAAAGACACAAGGTGTATACGAAAAATATGATTTTATCAAATAGCTTAATCAAAGAAATCAGCTACATGTACAGATCAGTAAGTGATCTGTACATGTAGCTGATTTCTTTGATTAAGCTATTTGATAAAATCATATTTTTCGTATACACCTTGTGTCTTTGTCTTCATGTTTACATGTTATATGTTGATATATTGCTCGTGTTGAATTACAAAATTGTTGATGGATTCATTATAAGGATAAGTGATTGATCCTTTTCAGAAATAACCTTAATCAAACAAAATATATTGTGAATAGTATCTAAGATGGAACCCGTGGGTACAGATAGAATAACCCACATAACAGACGAACGGTTTAGGTTAGCACAGCGAAACTGCACACACCCACTAAACTCATCATTTGCGGTTCATAGATACCAGACTCGACCATATTCGTGCGAGTCAAAAACATCACTTACAATCGTCACGGAACCTCAGACGCTCCTTTTGCCCTCATGTAGGCAAGCACTAGTCGGAATCATACTCGATATTCATCAGACCATATAGATGTTGCTGTAACATAGCTCTGTCCAATCGAGCTTCTTTGGTAACAGGCGGCTGTCTTTTACACGTTGTAGCACAGAGGCCACATAAGGCAGGACCACACTGCACGCAAAGGCAGCAAGTGAACAGGAACGCCACAACAACTCCGATAATCATCAGAATCTTCCAACCCCAAGTCGACATCAGGCCCCAAAACCACCCAAGCAGCGTCCAACCCCCTACGTCCACGTGTATGGACTCAGAGATTTTATGCAACTTTGAGATGGCTTGATAAACAGTCGGAGCATTATCAGGAATGAAAATACAGCAGCTTGAATGGATCACCTTGCATACCCCACCTCGATCTGCTAAGATCACGTCTAAAACCATACGGTTTTGTAATGTCATAAGTCTATCCGCCTGAAGTTCTGTGGTGATATTACCAAGGGCACTGGCAGTAATATTAGCTGTCGATTCCACCACTCGAGTCAACTGTCTCAGGTTCCTACTGTTAACCATAGGCCCCCAAAACGGGAGGAAACCCTTGAAAAAGTCTCCTGCCTCTTGACCGGCAGTGTCTTCTTCGCTAATTACGCCCCTCACAACTCTAATCTTGTGATAATCTGCATCTACAGTGAACGTCGGAGGCAACAAATTTGCGATAAAACATGAGCCCACAAAGTCGAAGGGCAACCATGCATACGCACGATCATGGCAGATAAAGTATGTACCCTTGGCAGCCAGAAACACAGGGGACGAGACCATCGGCAATATGTAATTTTCAGTGCAAGCACTCTCTCCAAGTCGGGCTTTCGATCTTCGGCCACGACCTATGAGACAAAAATTACCAATGTGGGGTACGACCCATATCGGGGGCGAGCTTTTAAGCTGTTTTTCACTAGTGAACACACTATACTCGCCTCTGCTCAGAACCCTATAGGCTTGTACCTCTTCTTCGGGAATAAGCGAGGGATCATAGATATCGCTATTTAAATCCTCTATCGCTATAGACAAAGGCTTTTCATACGAGCCGGGGCCAGAGTAGGGGGAACGTGGTTCTCGAATGGGGTGGAAACCTAGTGCGCTTCGAAACATTGTTTGGAATGCTCGAGCAGAACCCTGGGAACTATACGGTAAAACCAAATATGGAATTCCCTTTTCTGTGGTATGTGGCATCAACCCACACACCCAACAATTAGTAGTGTTAACCACTAACTGGTGCTGGTGAAGGAGCTGAATAAAGGAATTATTGCGAAATTCTGCACGTCTAGCCTGCTCGTGGAAAGGGGCGACCAATCGGTCCCCCCGAACGTATGGTCGAGTACCACGATCCCCCCGGGAAGCCATCTTGGGCGGGAGGCGAGTCTCGGCTGGTATGCCCGAAGCGGCGTAGCCGGGCGCGCCTTTTTCCCGCCCTAGAGTGGGCTGGCCTAGACACCAACACGGCCGGCCACGCCCTTGGAGGCAGGCGGGGGCAGGTTCACGCCCACCCCGAAGACGGATAAAAGGAGCGGAAGCCAACAAAGCATCCTCTTGTTCCTGTGCTCTGAAGCTGCACCTCCCCGCTGCACGTGAGCTCGAGACGGAACGAAGAGCAATTTTGAGCGTTGTAATCCCTCTTTTTGTCTTACAGATATCCCGTCTAAGAATGCCCAAGAAGGTCGGAAAGCGGGTCGGTACCGAGGAGATGCTCCGCATGCTCATGAAGGAGATAGCCGATCTGAAGAGAAAGGTTGAGGCTAAGGACGGGGAGGGAGGACCGAAACGGCCTTTATAGGGAACAATTCCCGGTGGAAAGAGCAAGAGGCCCAGAAGGGGAGCACTAGGGGGGGAGACCCCGGTTCCCGAAGCGCCACGAGAGGAGCCAACCCCGGCGCCAAAGGAGGGGAACCCAATCCCTGTGGTGGTCACCCCTGCGAACAGGGAGGATATGCCCCCCGAGTTAGCGGCGCAATTGGCAGCGTGGTTGGGAAACGATAGCGAGGGCGCCACGGCTGACGACGCCCGGGCAGTGATGAGGCAACTGCGGGAATCTAGGGAGGCTGCGAAGACTCCATCTCCTGTTCCCCCGCAGGTCCCAGCGGTTGGAAGTACAGCAGGCCCAAGTTCGGCGACAAGCGTGGGGTCTACTTCAGGTAAGCGGCCATTGCCGATTGCGGGGGGGGACTCTGCACCTTCTCGAAAGGAGAAGATTGCCCTGCACGTCCCACTAGAAGTCAAGGAATTGATTTGGGCGGACAAATATGTAAACATGTTTTCATTGCTTACCGACCATTACGAGATCGAGCATGTAAAGAGTCAAAAGGAGCTCATGCATCCGAGTGTTTGGCGCGCTAAAATGGCCGCCTTTAAGGTTGATGAGACCATTGGTACTTGGGGCAGAGCGTGGGGAATTTTTACTTCCATCATGGGGGAGCGCAGACCTGAGTTGTTGACCGAGTTACCCATTTATCAGTCACGTATTATGGAGTATTCTGTGGCATATGGGGGCAATCAGTGGTTCTGCTATGATAATCTGTTTAGAAAAGCTAAGGAACACAACCCGTTGTTGTCCTGGGACTGTTACGACTCTGTGTCTTGGCAAAAAATGGAGGGTACAGGGATGTTGAAGGTGCCATTAGTAGGGAGTAACGGGGGGGAATCCTCCCGCCAAAACTCTGGGACGCCCTTTCGGACGGGTACAGGTAACGAGTCCCACACGAAGCCGAGTGGCAACACAGGTAAAAGGGGGATCTGTTGGAATTTTAACAGGGGCAAATGTACCAGGCCCCAGGGGTCATGCAAATTCAGACATGAGTGTGGGGGATGCGGGCAGCCATCCCATTCTGAGTCAATGTGCAGAGCCAAAACGGGTGATAACGGTGGTAAGGGAGGCGCCAAACAGGTCTAATATAGTCCGAGGGGCGCCTTTACCGACCCCGATTGATACCATGGCAATGATTCCTTGGCTCAGCGAATACCCAGATTATGCTTCCGCTGGGGTGTTGCGGAACGGGTTTTCATATGGTTTCCGCATCCCAGTGGGGGATTTTCAGGGGGTACCGGACTGTAAGAATCAAATGTCGGTCTTACAGCACACGGCGGTGGTGCAGGTAAAGATTAGGAAAGAGGTGACTCGAGGTCGTGTCGCCGGTCCATTCGATTTGCCACTAGTTGCTAATTTTGTGTGTTCTCCTCTAGGGGTGGTTCCCAAGAAGGACCCGGGTGAGTTTCGGCTGATACACAATTTGTCAGCCCCACATGGTCTTTCCGTGAATGACGCGATAGATCCGGAAGTATGTTCGGTGCGGTACGCATCTTTCGATGAGGCCGTTGCCATGTTGAATCGCCTGGGGCCCGGGACGCTGATGGCCAAATCGGACATCGAGTCAGCGTTCCGGTTGCTCCCGGTACACCCAGACGATCAGCGTCTCCTTGGTTTTCAGTTTCAGGGTCGCTATTACATGGATAAATGTATGCCTATGGGATGCTCGATTTCATGTGCCTATTTCGAGAAATTCAGTTGTTTTCTGCAGTGGGTATTCACGAGGAAGACAGGTTTTCAACATGTTATGCACTATCTCGATGACTTTCTGTTTCTGGGGGCAGCCGGGGATTCTGAGTGTGGACAGGCCTTACATGAATTTTGTGTCCTAATGAATCAATTTGGTGTGCCATTGGCGCCAGGTAAGACGGTGGGTCCCTCGACCTTAATCGAGTTTCTGGGGATCGAGCTCGACTCAGTGGAAGGTTGTTTTCGTTTACCTAAAGAAAAGGTGTTAAAATTCAGGTTATCCCTTGAGACATGTATTCGTGCAACGAAAGTGAACTTACATCAATTGCAACAGGTGGTAGGTCAGTTGAATTTTGCCCTAAGAGTAATGCCGATGGCACGCCCCTTTTCCCGCTCGATTGCACAGTCCATGGTCGGCTTGAAGGAAGGACATCATCGTACGAGACTCTCGGCAGAGGTTCGCCAGGACATGCGCATTTGGATTGCATTCCTGGCGGATTTCAATGGTCGAATTGTCTGGAATAAACCAGCAGTGTCTTCCGAGGAGTTGGGACTATGGACAGACTCGGCGGGGAGTGTGGGTTTTGGCGCCATATTGGGTACACAATGGTCGGCTCAAAAATGGCCGTCATGGTGGCATGAGTGCGGGTTGACGAGTAACATTGCTTTTCTCGAACTGTTCCCTATTCTTGTGGCCTTGAAAACATGGCCAGAAGGGTTTAGGGGTCACTCTGTGGTTTTCTGGTCGGATAACATGACCGTGGTTGAGTGCATCAATAGTCAGGCAGCACGTTGCAAATTGATTCTGAGACTACTCAAGGAAATTGTGTTGTTGTGCATGCAACTAAATGTACTGTTTAGGGCGCGGCACGTGCCGGGGGTGATGAACCAAGCGGCTGATGCGCTCTCTCGTTTCCGTATGCAGGCCTTCTGGGGTTTTCTGCCCACAGCGGACCCGGTGGCGGCACCCTTTCCCGAAGCTCCCTGGTCTCTCGGTGCCCCGAACTACAAGACCTCGTGGGAGAGAGTTTAGCACCCAGGACGAGGAAGGCATATGAAGGGGCGTTCCGTTCCTATTGGGCCTTTTTGGGTACTGCCGGGAGGGAGCTTTGGGGTCTGGAAGAGTCTGTAGTAAGATTCCTGCTCTCTTTACGTCACGCAGGCAAGTCAGTAGCTACGGCCCAGAGGCATCGGGCCGCCATTTCCTTCATGGCAAGGGCTCATGGGATCCAGGACCCGACAGCGTCTTTCGTTGTGCAGAAAGCGCTACGGGGGTGGCAACGCCTTGAGGGTCGCAGAGTAGACGATAGGCACCCGATAGGTTTGGATAGGTTGGCCCTGTTATTATCCGTGCTACCGGTAACATGTTCATCCCAGTACGAAGCAGTGTTGTTCCGAGCCGCATTTGCATTAGCATTCCATGGGGCTATGCGGGTAAGCGAATTAGTGGCAAAGAACAAGCAGGATACGATGGGGGGACTGTGCCGGGAACACATTCAGGTCAGAGAGGAGACGATGACGGTCTCGTTTGTAAAGTCCAAATCCGATCAGGATGCAATCGGGGACTGTGTAATCATCCAGAGGATCCCCGGGTCTGCCATGTGCCCTGTTGGGTGCGTAGAAGCATATTTAGCGCAGAGGGTGGCAGCATGGGGGGGGACCTTGTTAAGACACGCTGACGCCACCCCACTGACGAGGTTTCAGTTTCAGCGGGTGCTTGCGATGTCGATTTCTGCCGCGGGCTTGAACCCCGGCGACTTTGGGACCCATTCCTTTCGGATAGGGGCTGCTACGGAGGCTACAGCCAGGGGTCTGAATGTTGATCAAATAAAACGTGTGGGGCGTTGGTCCTCGAACTGTTATAAGAGGTATGTACGGTTGCACATGTTGTGAAGCTGTAACGATGTACTCACGCTTCTTGTTTTTGTTTGGTTTTCAGTTGCGCAAGCCTACGAGGCGGGGCGGACTGTCCAGTCGACCCGACACCGGGGGGCCAGCGGTCAGACATTACCGGCTGTGAAAAAGGAGGTGTGGGTCGTGGGCCACTCATACGTGAGGCGTGCCGCGGACGTATTCAAAGCAGGTGACATGACTCACGTGGCTGGGGAATACGGGTACAGGGTGTCCTTCTACGGAAAGGGCGGGCTCTGTATTGACCAGTTGCAAGCATTTTTTGAGGTTTTGTTAGGGCGGACAAGGTCACCGCCGTCTGTAGTCATAGTACATCTTGGGGGCAATGATTTGGTGACCACTGGTAGACGACTTCTTCTTGAGGCGATGCTTTCCACGGTAAGTTGGTTAGCGAGAAGAGTTCCAGGGTGCACAATTGCTTGGTCCCATATGATCCCACGGAAAGTGTGGCGGGGGCTATTTCTGTTTCTGCACTGAATCATTCAGTAAGGAAAATTAATAATAAAATGAGTAGATTGTTTCGTTCAAGTACACTGCATTCTGTTTCGCATGGTTGTATTAAAGGGGACAGTATGTATTTGGGGGACGGTGTTCATTTGTCCCGGGTGGGGAACGAATTACTCATAGGAGACTTCATAGCATGGTTAAGGAGTTTACAACATGACCTTTAGGTAGGAGTGTTTTGTGGGGGGTCCGGATAGCCGGTCAACTATCCGGCCTGTGGCGGTAAGGTCATGATCGGTGAGCAGTAATTGGAAGATCCCTATGAGGGGGCGTCACCCATTACGGATGGGAGCGCGCGGGGGAGGTGGCCAATTGGCCCCTCAATGGGGAGGCGGTCCTGTCTAAGGAGAGGCCGCCGGAAGGAAAGGAAAGGTGGTCAAGGCCCCTTCCTGGATAGGAGGGGCTACGGCCCCTCCTGGGGAATTTCCCGGGGCCAGGACATCTGCGACGGCAGATGGGTAAGTTGTGTGGGGTGCGGGAGGGGGTTTACGCTACCTTTTAGACACCTCACACGAGTCCTCGAACGACCGTTAAATGGCGTCGAGTTTATTTGGGCCCCCGTCAAGTACAAAGGGAAATTGGTAAATGCACTTGAGGTACGCCTCTGTGCGGTCGCCCCTCTCACAAGTGAGTGGGGTATTTCTGGTTTAGGGATCTGACACCTGTTACGACCTTGCCGTTGGCCCTTAACGTTAGGATGTACAATTTCAAGTCAAATGTTTTGTAGGATGTTAGTTCGGCTAGGAGAACTTTTGTATTAGAGATCTGTTAAGGTTAGCCAACATCGTAATGTGGAAATGAAATTGTACATTATATGAAACTGTTATTTTAATGTTTTCTTTTGTTTCATATTTTAATAAATACGGCCGGGAAGGGTGACTCCCTTCCCGCCTTCCAAAAGTTCAAGAACTGTTTCCGGTTTCCCAATTCTTGGGGATTGTGTTGAGAGGGGGTGGCGGGTATCTCGGCCATATGGAAAGGGGCGACCAATCGGTCCCCCCGAACGTATGGTCGAGTACCACGATCCCCCCGGGAAGCCATCTTGGGCGGGAGGCGAGTCTCGGCTGGTATGCCCGAAGCGGCATAGCCGGGGCGCGCCTTTTTCCCGCCCTAGAGTGGGCTGGCCTAGACACCAACACGGCCGGCCACGCCCTTGGAGGCAGGCGGGGGCAGGTTCACGCCCACCCCGAAGACGGATAAAAGGAGCGGAAGCCAACAAAGCATCCTCTTGTTCCTGTGCTCTGAAGCTGCACCTCCCCGCTGCACGTGAGCTCGAGACGGAACGAAGAGCAATTTTGACCCACCCACCAGCCCCTGAGGACAGCGATTCGTTGTAAATACAGTTGATATAGTATCTTTGGTTTTCTCTGCTTTCTTACAGGTTGTGATGATTGTCGTGAAAGGTCTTAACGATGCAATAAAGATTGATTATTTTCAGTATGTTTTTGCTAATAAAGTAATTTTGAACAAGGATTGATCAGTATTTACGCTTGGTAATAAATGCTGTTTTGCTTTAGAGATCTTAGTAACTTAGGTAGAACTGTCGTATTTATTTTGGTCGGGCGGTAAGGTCATGATCGGTGAGCAGTAATTGGAAGATCCCTATGAGGGGGCGTCACCCATTACGGATGGGAGCGCGCGGGGGAGGTGGCCAATTGGCCCCTCAATGGGGAGGCGGTCCTGTCTAAGGAGAGGCCGCCGGAAGGAAAGGAAAGGTGGTCAAGGCCCCTTCCTGGATAGGAGGGGCTACGGCCCCTCCTGGGGAATTTCCCGGGGCCAGGACATCTGCGACGGCAGATGGGTAAGTTGTGTGGGGTGCGGGAGGGGGTTTACGCTACCTTTTAGACACCTCACACGAGTCCTCGAACGACCGTTAAATGGCGTCGAGTTTATTTGGGCCCCCGTCAAGTACAAAGGGAAATTGGTAAATGCACTTGAGGTACGCCTCTGTGCGGTCGCCCCTCTCACAAGTGAGGGGGGTATTTCTGGTTTAGGGATCTGACACCGGTTACGACCTTGCCGTTGGCCCTTAACGTTAGGATGTACAATTTCAAGTCAAATGTTTTGTAGGATGTTAGTTCGGCTAGGAGAACCTTTGTATTAGAGATCTGTTAAGGTTAGCCAACATCGTAATGTGGAAATGAAATTGTACATTATATGAAACTGTTATTTTAATGTTTTCTTTTGTTTCATATTTTAATAAATACGGCCGGGAAGGGTGACTCCCTTCCCGCCTTCCAAAAGTTCAAGAACTGTTTCCGGTTTCCCAATTCTTGGGGATTGTGTTGAGAGGGGGTGGCGGGTATCTCGGCCATATGTTCGGGTAAGATATGGAAGGAATGAGGAGATGCGGTAGAGGTGAATTTAGAGTCAGAAGTAGGAATAGGTGTAGGTATGGCAGAAGGTAAGAAGTACCACATCATATAGTATACCCCACCCGCCAAAAACGCAGAAACAATCAAAAGCAATACAAATATCTGAAACATAAAGCATTTCGTACGACTAAGTCACTGTAGCTCAAATCTTTGTGCCTGTGCTCTTTCCACATCCATGAGCTTTGAAAACGCCATCCCCTATGACCGTCCGCAACGTTTCTTGACGCACTTCGTTCTGTGTAGCAGTAGTCAATTCCCAGGAGTTCCCAGGAACCGACGGTCTTTAACCTAGCGTCAAGACCTACTAACCAGAATGAAGTACGCGCGCGGCCCTACGGCCTTTATTTATAATATATATGCAATGTCTCTCAGCTATGGAAGCAAAAATACGTAGGAAAAAGAACCTTCAATATGTACAAGAATAATTACAATGATACAGGTGTTCAGACTGATCGTGGAAAACGGGATAATGCAGTTGTCAAGGGACAGAACAGGATCTTTTTATTAGTCTTTAGTGCGAGATCGCAAAAAGTATCGGGTTTTCCCAGGACGTGTCTGTTCGTCAAACAAAAGATCCGTTGAAGAGACAGCGTTCTGTTGATCAGTTGAATGTTCTGGTCTTGTGTCTTTTGATGACAAATGCTCGACAATGTCTTTCTGCTGCACTGAGGATTCTCCGACAGATTGTGCGTCGCTGAAAGGAACAAACGCCGGCAATCCTTCAGTTTCAGTTGATGCAATGCCTCTCCTCACCCACGAGTCTGCCGGCAACGGAATAGGGACTTTCTTCGTATGGGTGGCGTGCACCCAATTTTTCCGACCCTCTAGACGAACGGAAGTTCTCGTGGCAAGGAGGACCTGGTAGGGTCCAGTGAACCTGGGCTCCAAATTCTTCTTCCGAGAAAAGTTTCTGGTAACCACCCAGTCTCCAGGCTGGAGCTGGTGGCCTGGACCCTCCGTCTGCGTCTGCAGTGCTTCGTAAACCTGTTGGTGAATTAACCTCAGTTTAGCAGTCAAGTCATGAAGATAGTCAATCAACATTGGGTACTCAAGATCACAGAACACACCCGGTCTAGGGACCCCCCAAACATTTGCAGGACGACCGAACACTATTTCATAGGGACTGAGCCCTACTCGGGAGTGTACGGTTGCCCTTGTTGATAGTAAAGCTAAGGGTAAAGCGTCAGGCCAAGAAAGACCAGTCGTAGCCTGAATCTTCGCTAGTTTTAGTTTAAGGGTGCCATTATACCCTTCAACCAAACCAGCTGACTGGGGATGATTGGCGCTGTGGAATTTTTGATTAATTCCAAGGCCTTTGCACACACTCTTCATCACACTCCCCACAAACTCACTTCCGTTATCAGACCATAGAACCCGAGGCATTCCGTACCGAGGAAAGTATTCCTTCAGTAGGATTTTTGCCGTTGACAAAGCAGTGTTGTCCTTGAGAGGATAGGCTTCAATCCATCGGGAGAACGCGCAAACCACAACCAAAACGTATTTCAAGTTATTGCATCGCTCCATATGGATGAAGTCTAATTGAATCATCTCAAAGGGACACGAAGGGGGAGCAAAACTACCAGGAGGAGTTGGGGTTCCCTTACCAGGATTGTACAACATACATACCATACAGTTCTTAACCAATCGTTCAGCACATTTCGTGATACCATCATTCTTCCACACAGGAGACAACAATTTGCAGATACCTTTCACGCTAATATGTGCTAACCCATGTGCCATTGTCACAACAGCCAGCACATACGCATCCGGCAGCATCCATCTTTTCTGTTCCGACAAATCAATCCAACAACCATTCGCATCCAACTTTCCCGTACTTTCATTCCACTTCTTCTTTTCAGTCTCAGTGGCCTCATTTTGTATCGCCTTCACACTCTCAATAGTGTCTTCACACATACTCAACTCTGTAGGCCACCTAACTGAACTTGTCACATACATTCGAGTGCTACGGTTCCGGGCAGTCTCCTTAGCAGTCTCATCCGCAAACGCATTACCACGACTAACATCATCCGTCACCTTACGATGTGCACTACATTTAACAATCGCTACCTGCTTAGGCAACGTAAGTGCATCCAAAAGATCATTCACAAGCTGGCCATGCTGAATCTTCGTACCATGCGATGTCAGAAAACCTCTCTCTCTCCACAATCGTCCAAAGCTATGAGCGACGCCAAATGCATACTGACTGTCAGTATAGACATTCACACGTTTATCTTTTGCTAACACACACGCTCTAGTTAAGGCAATCAGCTCTGCAGCCTGGGCAGAATTCTGATTCAATCTCGCAGCTTCCACAACAGTACTCAAAGTTACAACAGCATACGCAGTGGTCCCATCACCATTCGGCAATTTAAAACACGAACCATCTACATACAGTGTTCCATCTGGATCTTCTAACGGAGTGTTTTTAAGGTCGACTCGACCTTTTGTTTCCTCCTCTGTTCGCAAATAGCAGTCATGGGCTGCTATTTCATCTGACTCTGTACTAATGGGTAACAAAGTTGCCGGATTCAGAACATTGCAACGTTTTATCTGAATATGTCTTGCCAGAAGCGTCAACTCGTATCCGGACAACCTCGCACTTGTCAAGTGCTGAGTTTTCGTACGATTTAAAAGAGTGTCGACTGCGTGCGGAACCATCACCGTAAGCATATTATCCATGACCAATCCTGCTGATTGTCGGATGGACACCGCAGCTGCCGCTGTTGCTCTCAGACAACTCGGCAATGCTCTAGCTACCGGGTCCAAGGTCGAGGAAAAATATGCACATGGACGTTGCTTACCACCAAAAGGTTGCGTTAAGACACTCAAAGCACAACCTTCCCTCTCGTGAACATATAACGTGAATGGCTTACTGTAGTCAGGAGTACCTAACACAGGAGCCGAACACAATGAGTCACGCAGTTCAGAAAAACTTTTCTGACATTCTTCCTTCCATGGTAAAGGAGTTGAAACATCCTTGCACGTAAGAGCCACCAATGGTTTCGCTAGCAGTGAAAAATTTGGAATCCATTGCCTGCAGTACGACGTGATACCCAGAAAGGCACGCACATCTCTTTGTGTTGTTGGCACAGTCATTCGCGCAATTGCTGCAATTCTTTCTGGGGTCAACCGCCTTCCCTCCTTTGACAATAAGTGACCTAGATAGGTTACTTCTTGACAACAATATTGGAGTTTAGAAGGTGACACCTTGTGATGCAAGTCACAGAGATGTTGCAGCAACGACACCGTAACAATTTTGCAAATGTCCTGAGTATCCGCAGCTACCAATAAGTCGTCGACATATTGTATTAAGGCCACACCAGCCGGCAACGTAAACGCATCCAGTTGACCCTTCAAGGCTTGACTGTAAATCGATGGACTCTCACAGTAGCCTTGAGGAGCGCGTTTAAACCGGAAGCTGCGCCCACCAAGAGAGAAACCGAAAAGGTCTCTGCTCTCTTCTGCGATCGGGATGCTGAAGAACGCATTCTTCAGATCGATCACCGAAAACCAAGACGCAGATGCTGGAATCAGAGTCAGTAGCGCCGTAATGTCAGGCACAACAGGGAACTGAGGAATCACAATTTTATTTACCTCCCGTAAATCGATGACAAAACGATAAACAGGTGGTTTCGAAGGATCAGTACGTTTTAAAATAGGCAGCACAGGGCTGTTGCACACGTTTCCCCGAGTCTCTTCAATAACGTCTTTGTCGATCAAATCATAGATGATCGCTAAAAGTGCTCGTTCACCATCAAGAGAGATACGATACTGGGGAATACGTGGCAATCGCACATTAGATTTCAACTGAACAACATAAGGGGAGATGTCAAGCAGGCCCACATCATTGGGACCTGTTGCCCATAAGGATTCAGGAAGAGAACTCAATTCCGGTGGAAGCTTATCAAGAGACAAGTACATAGGAGAGACAACCTTCTCTCCCAACGTAAGCTTTACACCCGCAGGAGAACAATACAGAGTTGCATACAAACGTTTTAGCAAATCCAGACCCAAGAGATTTTCACCACAACCAGTAGTCAAAATCAACGGAGCTTCAAGCTCACGTGGCCCAATCGTAAGAGGCAAAGGGCGTGAAACTGGATTGCTAACGGGGGCGCCAGAGAATCCAACAGAAACATTTGTTAAGCCAGACAAAGGTGCGCCAGGGAGTTTCGAATGCATAATAGAACTTTTCGCTGCACCAGTGTCCAACAGAAAAGGCTCAACGACGCCCGATGTAGCAACTGCGACGTAAGGCCCTCTCTGATCAACCGGAACTGATACCACTCCCTCTCCTTGTCTATGGCTGTCCTAGTAATTACTGTCGTCAGTTCCCTGATCGACGTAATAATCGTCTACATTGTACTGCGCAGATCGTCCTTGCGATGATCCACGTTGATCGAAACAGTTATTAGAATTCGATTGGTTATCTGAACGATCATTTTGAGCACCGCGACCCCTACCGCGTAATGTCTGTTGTGAACCACCACGACCTCCTCTAGATGAATTACCACTATTACGATCGTTCAAAACAGGACAATTGAATTTTATATGACCCTCCTGTCTACAATAGGCACACTGATTGTACCCTAAAGAGGATCTTTGGGAGGAGGAGTCATTTCTAGATTGTGGTCGATTAGATTGCGACTGCAATCTATTTTGTTGCGAAGCATTCTGATTCGAACGCGGAGGATATGCTTGCTGTAACAACACTTTAGTTTTAAGTTCTTTCGTCTTTTTATCAGCGCGGTCGTTCTCTTCTTTCTCTCTATTCTCATAATATTGTGCTGTGGCCAATATCTGAGCTGAGGTAGAAACGGCCCACGCACTTTCTGAATTCTTCAGTTTATTGCTCAAATCGGGCAATAAGTTAGAGACAAATTTATCCACGAACAACCGCTGGCCACCCTCAGTACCCATATCCTGACCACTATGGTCGATGAATGCCTCCTCGAATCTCGTAAAGAAATCGGAGACACTCTCGTCCTTTTTCTGCTTACAAGCTGACAATTTGTCCCAATTCACCCTCATAGCCGGCATAAGAGTTTTCATGAGCGTAATTATTCTCTGAGGGAGAGCAGCAATCAACTGCTCGGGTTTAGCACCACCAGTTTGCAACCCATCAGCCGCTATAAGGGCAGCCCAATCACCGCCCAATTCGTTAGGATGGTTTTCCTGACGAATCTTAGCCCAGACCGGTTGCGGTACGACATTGCCAAACAGCATATCAATATCGGCAAGATTCATTATCGTAGCATCTACAAGCTGCGATAACTCTTTATAATACCCTGCAGGATTTTTGCGAGGGTCAGGCAAAGATTGCTTCACCTGCAACACTTCTGATCGTTTCCACGGGAGATGAATCCATACTCTCTGGAAATGCGGCAGAATTGGCGGTGCTCGGGTGGCATCACCTGGCATCCATACTGGTGGAACTTCACGCATAGGAAACTGACCAGACGCATCGAACTGCCTCTCAACGTCCTCAACAAACAGGGCTTGAGGTATAGGAGTGGGACGGAAAGATAGTAATCGCTCAACCGCACGTCGAACGTTGGTATCCACTATCAGTCCATTCGAGAATTGAAGCTGTAGATCAGACAAAGCGGACAGCACCTCGTCAGGCGCATCGGCAGATATCTGATCACGAAGGACCTTACACATTTCTTCGAACACAAATCTTTGGGTTGGTATATTAAATTGACAGACCGTAGAGTACAACACGTGGTGGATTTCTAAGAGGATGTGCCATCCAACCCATCGCCATAATATATAGCGAAACGCGTTCCCTGTTACCAGGAAGCTGACTACGTCTCTGAGGACCATCTGAACCAGCGGACCCAAGAACAGGTCCGAGAGAATGAAAGAAGTTAGCCGCAACAGGAGAAGTACGACTACGAACAGAGGGAGAAGTATAGGACACAGGACTGACAAGAGAAGGGGTAGAAACAGAAGCAACAGCAGGAGTTAGTAGAGCAGGAACAGTAGCGGGAGCAGGAGTATGCGGAAGTGGAGGAGCAGTGGGAATAGTAGTGGGTAAGGGAGCAGGAACAGTCGGAAGAACGGGTGCAGGTTGAGGAACAGGCTGAGGAACAGGTGGTGGAACAGGTACAGGGGGAACCACTGGAGCAGCGGTACCCTGTACATACGGGGGTGGCGACTTCAGAAGATAAGACATTAGAGAATCCTCAACTGGTTCTTCCTTCTTATCCGACTCCTTAGGCAAAGCAGGATAGCATTTATCTATGGACATACGCTGTAGCCTATCGAACACTTCCTTTTCCTTATCCTCCTTATCACGCTGAAACTGCTCTGCTTTCTTTACAATGGTAGCAACACCATCTCTCTGACTTCGTTTAGTCTGTCTGATTTCTTTCGGTCGGGCTTCCTTACGCCACAACCGAAAGGCATCAAACATGGCCGGCCTTGACTTTTTCGCAAATAATTTAGCCTCTAGATTATCTAAGATCGGAGTCTCAAAGCTACCATGAGGTGGCCAACTAAGGACACCATCCTTCTTAGTATACCGAATCCAGTAATCATTAAAAGTAATCGGGCCTAGCCCGTGTTTACTGTAGAGCTCATAAGTGGGAGTTCCAACCGGAGGTATCGGACACGAGTCCTCCAGTCGGGAATCCGTGCCACAACGTCTAAAACAACTAAACAAAGTACTACGACCAGGCATCTTGCACACTAGCCGAGTTTCACAAACTTCAAGGGTTACGGGATTTACCAAGTCCCAGCAAAGAGCAAAAACCCTCGGTTTTTGGCGTCTGCAGTCGTCAAATATCACAACAAAGTACCAAGAACCACAAACGCAATGGAACCATGCAACAACTAAGAACCACAACCAAGAACTCTGGGAGCGACCCACAAATACTTAACTCAAAGATCGATGGCGTCACCAGGAAGGCCCGTCAATCGTCTCGCTATACCAAGGTCTACGCCAGGCGCCAAAACAGGTCTACAGTCAGGGCAGCAGTCCGTCGCAGCCGTCAGGAGGCGGGAATCTTCGCGGGAAAAGTCTTCGGGCCACTTATTTCGACAACAGGATCGATGAAGCGGAGTGCACCTTCCCTCGGAGATTTCACACGAAGTTCCTCACGATCGTCGGGCTTGGACCGGTACCACTGATGCAGCCCCACGATGGGCGCCAACTGAAGGACTGGGTTCTTTAAGACCCAGCGGTGCCAGGGAACAACACCTGAAACCTTCGTGGGTAACCTGCTTCGGCGTACAAGTGACAGAGACACGGGACACTTCCTTCGGCGTCAAAGATTCGAGCTTTATTTACTGCAGGGAACACAGAAATCACGGCAAGGACAACGCGTGCTACTTGTGGAGACTGCTTCAAGTTGGTTCTGTGGATCGCTCCTTTTATACACAATTCGCCCATAGGTTTACATGGTACACAAAGGTTTATGGCTTGGTTCCCATAGTTATCTCCCAGAGGGGTCGTTTTGGTCTCTTTGATACATTCGAGGTCCGGAACATAAGTGCGGAAACATTTGGTGGTTCCCAACTGTAAAACCCATCTTCCCACCATTTGTGCATTCCATTCAACAGTAAAACAGATCGAAGAAGGAACAAGAACAGGTGCGGAGGAAGATGGAGACAGTGGGAAATTGGAAAAGGGTGTAAAAGGGGAGGTATCAGGAAACACGAGCTACAGGCATCAAAGGGACGTGCCTAATGAGATGCACGACTAAGACAATAGACCGGCATGGCAAGATGAGCCTCGAGCGGAGCCATTTGCCTTACAGTATCACCCCCCCCTCATCATAAAGACAGTTTCAAAGAACATGTGTCTTCCATACATCTCTCGGGAATCCCAGGGTCGCGAAGCGGACAACGCCCGTTCGCTGACTACTTGAGGGCAAGAGACAAAATGGATGCCGTATCTAAGATGGAACCCGTGGGTACAGATAGAATAACCCACATAACAGACGAACGGTTTAGGTTAGCACAGCGAAACTGCACACACCCACTAAACTCATCATTTGCGGTTCATAGATACCAGACTCGACCATATTCATGCGAGTCAAAAACATCACTTACAATCGTCACGGAACCTCACCAGCACGTAACCAGCTGGTCTCACTTTCGTTTCCATCTTCATCGCCTCCTTATTCATTCTCTTTACTATAGCGTAAACACTGTGAACGTCGAAACTGACCACAGAGCTGTATCAAGTTTTGGATCCTTACCCGGTACCGATTAATACGCACACATATTAAGGTAGGTTTTCTATTTATTTTATTTTGCAACCGGCCATGAGTAATTTGCGTTTTAAGAATAACATCACTCATTCATATTAGCTTACCATTGTAATTTAAACATTTGTCTCTTATCACACAGTGCTAACTTACTTACCGACTAATTGACCGGGCGGCTTGATTATACAATTTTCCTTCGCTCTAGACTCAGAGCCAATTTTCAATAATTGAACTAGATATCGACAAGTTAAGAATACCGGTAAGCTAATTTCTCGTAGAAACCTTCACCCCAAGCAAATGGTCATTTAAAACGCCTTGCCCCTTTCTTATGCTTACCTTTTTATTGTACAGAATTTCCCACAGAAAAACAATTCCTTAATTTTCATTTCGACCTACCAACTCGTGGGTCCTACTACAAGGTATGCTTTTCCGTTTCTTTAGATAAAGTGGTAATCACATTTATAGACTAAGCCACAAATGAATGCACCTTTTAATAAATGGACTTATCAGAGACCTATACACGTTTTGCGTAAAAAACTAGTAGCTTCACTTTGTTCACTCTGAGCTTTTCTAATGCAGGACCGTTGTGAGCATGGCACCTGTCACAGCACTGATTTTGGAGTCACAACCTTGTGTTCCTCACCAACACACCATATGATCTAAATGCACACATCAACTATCTGAGGAAGCATGCTTATACGCACTAATACCTACACGAATCATGAACACGAATGATTTTAAATATAACAACACCTTAATAATACACACACGAAATCACTCATGTCACATATCCAATGTAAAGAATTATGTGATACTTATGAGAAAAACCTATACACACGTTATTTTCTATTTTATCAACCCTGAAGAGTCGTGTTGACTCAACGTAACACGATGAAACACGTGTCGGCTGATTGTGGACCATTGCTACGGTTGTGGACTCATTAAACAACCTACCTACAAAGACTTTACACAAGGATCTGCATCTGCTTATTTATTGTCATAATACTTTGTCTTCTCACACAGTATATTGGAGCTATACTTTATTTGTGGTTGCGAGAGCATTGCTGTTTGGCTGTTCAAGATGAGACTGCGCCTAGTATTCTGGAATTCGTAGTCCCGGTTCCTTTCAGTGCTCATTAATCCTGCTGATTTAAGACCCTGGATGGGCCCAAGCCAGCAGAACCCACTCTCAATCCTCTGCTTTCTGCCCCACAAAGTAGTGGCCTGTGTATACTGGTCACCGTGGCCCCCAATGTAGGTGGAGTGGTGCACTCTCGGCGGCAAGGCAGCCGCCCGTAAAATGTATGCTCCTGCTTGTGCCTTCACGTGAGAGTCACTCGAACAGAGAACACGACCTTCAAGCATAGGTCAAATGAAAGGTGAGGATTGAGAAGGGTTCTGCTGGCTGGGGCCCATCCAGGGTCTTAAATCAGCAGGATTAATGAGCACTGAAAGGAACCGGGACTACGAATTCCAGAATACTAGGCGCAGTCCCATCTTGAACAGCCCATAGAGGGCGTGCCATCATTTATAAATTGGAAGCTGAAAGAGGAGACCGGTTTGTGCAAATCTTTCACCAAACAGCCTTTGAGAAAGAAGAAATTCGAAACGCGTCAGGCAGCTGGTGTTTAGACTGTGAAAGAGAACAGCACGCAGTATCCTTCATACCTTTCATTTGACCTATGCTTGAAGGTTGTGTTCTCTGTTCGAGTGACTCTCACGTGAAGGCACAAGCAGGAGCATACATTTTACGGGCGGCTGCCTTGCCGCCGAGAGTGCACCACTCCACCTACATTGGGGGCCACGGTGACCAGTATACACAGGCCACTACTTTGTGGGGCCGAAAGCAGAGGATTGAGAAGGGTTCTGCTGGCTGGGGCCCATCCAGGGTCTTAAATCAGCAGGATTAATGAGCACTGAAAGGAACCGGGACTACGAATTCCAGAATACTAGGCGCAGTCTCATCTTGAACAGCCCATAGAGGGCGTGCCATAATGTATAAATTGGAAGCTGAAAGAGGAGACCGGTTTGTGCAAATCTTTCACCAAACAGCCTTTGAGAAAGAAGAAATTCGAAACGCGTCAGGCAGCTGGTGTTTAGACTGTGAAAGAGAACAGCACGCAGTATCCTTCATACGTTTCATTTGACCTATGCTTGAAGGTCGTGTTCTCTGTTCGAGTGACTCTCATGTGAAGGCACAAGCAGGAGCATACATTTTACGGGCGGCTGCCTTGCTGCCGAGAGTGCACCACTCCACCTACATTGGGGGCCACGGTGACCAGTATACACAGGCCACTACTTTGTGGGGCCGAAAGCAGAGGATTGAGAAGGGTTCTGCTGGCTGGGGCCCATCCAGGGTCTTAAATCACCAGGATTAATGAGCACTGAAAGGAACCGGGACTACGAATTCCAGAATACTAGGCGCAGTCTCATCTTGAACAGCCCATAGAGGGTGTGCCATAATGTATAAATTGGAAGCTGAAAGAGGAGACCGGTTTGTGCAAATCTTTCACCAAACAGCCTTTGAGAAAGAAGAAATTCGAAACGCGTCAGGCAGCTGGTGTTTAGACTGTGAAAGAGAACAGCACGCAGTATCCTTCATACCTTTCATTTGACCTATGCTTGAAGGTTGTGTTCTCTGTTCGAGTGACTCTCAAGTGAAGGCACAAGCAGGAGCATACATTTTATGGGCGGCTGCCTTGCTGCCGAGAGTGCACCACTCCACCTACATTGGGGGCCACGGTGACCAGTATACACAGGCCACTACTTTGTGGGGCAGAAAGCAGAGGATTGAGAAGGGTTCTGCTGGCTGGGGCCCATCCAGGGTCTTAAATCAGCAGGATTAATGAGCACTGAAAGGAACCGAGACTATGAATTCCAGAATACTAGGCGGTAAGTTAATCCTTAAATGGCGGTAAGTACAATACACAGCGCCGGGTGGCTCCTGGTGCTCTTGTGAACCAAACTTTGTCACTCAGCAAGTTCTATCACCGTTGGAGGTCGTGTCGTCATGGATGGCTCTCGTCGTCACGATGATCCACGCGCATCTCTGAGTGAGGGAAGCAGCAGGCGCATTGACTAGCAACTGAAACAACGGCCACTATACTGGAAGTTCATAGTAGTAGTTGAAGAGAATAAAAGATGTATGGAAACTCACCACAGACAGAGCAGAGTAGTCCCCTCGGTCCACCGCTACCTCACTCATAGCGATGCATGTGGAGAGGGAGTTGAGACACTGTTGAGTGTTAAATTGACACAACAGGAAACTGAACCCACCCACTACGCACCGCATTTGAAAAACATTTCAAATCCCAAGAGGTGTGAGGTAGGAATGCACAAGATCACACAGCGTAGACGGCATAAACGAACATGCCACTCAGGTGTAGTTTGGGTAGTCCACAACGTCAGCAATACTTTAAACACTAAGCTGAAGGTACAACGTGGTGAAATTACAAAACAAGAACACAGGCCTTGATTGACAGAAAAGCTGTCACGCATCTTGAAGATGAAGTGATACTAATCATCATGTGGTTTCCTTCTGGTTGTAGCCTCAATAAAATCTCCTTGTGCTCACTGCTAAATGAAATACCAATTCTTCGGAAGAGTAGATGTCAGCCAGATCCTTCACAGAAACATCTTCCTAGCGCCGGCAGACCAACATGTAGAATAGACAGATGCCAGTGAGTTGTAGTGAGGGTAACACAGACTGATGTTGAAAATCCAAAGTCCTTTTAAAACTGTCAATGAGTGCAGCACACTAGACTGGGGCTGTCTGATGGAAAGACACTAGTGGGGCTGCAGGGAGCTTCATTTTCACTTGTTTCTTGTTGACATCTTCGGTATTCTGAAAGGAACATCTTGCTTTCTTCCTGTCGTCTTTGTTGTACTGTGGAGAACATCTTGGCTTCTCGCTTTTGCTTATCTGTGGATACCTCCTCTTTGTAATATATGTTACGTAGGCAGCATCTGTTGACTCTGTAGGAAACATCATCTTCAGTTCCTCTTTTGGTTGACAGGTCCCTGAATTCCAGTTGTATCACGTAGGTTAGTCACTAACTCGTCACCAAAATAATGTAGTAATGAGGTCCAAGCAGGTAGGATGTAGTTTATGAAGTTTTATTGAAGTCTGCTACTTGTAGATATGTTCTTGGGAAGCAGGAAGTTAAGTTCTGTAAAGCAGCTCCACCAGCAGCAGCCTGCCTGCTGCTCAGCCCGTTCTCAACTGTCAGACTACAACTCACAGGCACCCAACATTCCAATACGCATCATCACTCCAACGGATGTATGACGGTACCACGCGTACTTTTACAACGCGTACCGTTACCACGCTACTTTTACCACGCAAGTCGTTACAACGACTTGCGTGGAGGGGCGCTGGATAGTAAATTATTTAATTTACTATTCCAACTCCGGTCCCCGTGGACTCTAGGGAAAGGAGTTGGATAGTAAATTAAAGTATTTACTATCCTGGAGCGCCCCCGAGCGCATTTCGTTGTAACGACCTGCGTGCTAAAAGTAGCGTGGTAACGGTACTGCGTTGTAAAATATGCGTGGTAACCGTTGTATACCGAGCAGGATACTAAAAAGTGGCTTTCTGATGGAGTGTAATATCCTGGAAAATATGCCCACTGACATCCACATTCAACAGAAATAACATCAGTATCAATGTTAAAATCAGTGCTTAATTTGTGTCAGTGGTTGTAGGTGGTGGGCACTAGGGTAGGGAGGAACTCTCAGAGTTACAGAAAAACTCCACAGGATTCCACAGAATCCCACCAACAGGCAGAAAATAAGCAGCTTGCACTGCTCATGCTATAATATAGCGCAAGTAGCACGAGAAGTGTTGAAAATCAGTGTGAATAGCATCATTCAGTGCGAAAGCCAGCGCAGTCATTCAAATTGATTTTGCTGTCACTCGAATAGAAAATCTAATCGAATGGCATCAAATCTACTTGAACTGTGGCCCTCTGACCATGACCGCTCATGAACACCAGCGATTTCCTGCATTAGAAAATTGTGCTAGGGGATGCCACATCTCGCTTGCCAGCTTGCTGATTCTGGAGCCTCGCAGGCGTATTGTTCCGCCATGCTGCGATTGGCAGAATTTGGCCAGAACTCCGAGTTAAAGAGTAAATCAGAATAGACAACATTCTGCCAATTCTACGGTCGGAACAGAACATTCTGCCCACCCCTAGTAGGCACCTACACTCATTTTTGAGGACTGGGACTAATATTTTATCACCAGACTTTGCTCCAGAGCAAAAGAGAGACAGGCAGAAAAAGGAGAAAGAGCAAGGTGGAAGCAACAAATAAGAAATCAGGGGCATGTGGAGAAATCAGAATAAAAGAGAGCTTGCAGGAGAAAGGTATAGTGCAGAAATGTAGGTGGTGGAGGAAAGAGTCATGAGGTAGAATCAATTCTAGGCAACCTTGTTATTCAGCACTATCAGTGGGTTCCTAAGGAAAACTTTGGCTGCTGTATTGTGAAATGTGTACAATACCCGAGAGGGGGTCATTTCAGTGGTTTAGATTGGAGACTCCCATAAATGTGGTATTCATCCATTGTGCCTTCTCTGGAGGGAAGAAAGGAATTATCTTCACAAAGTTTAACGGAATGGTTTTTACTGTTTGCAACCATTGCCCTGGACGAGACTCTCTGTCTTGGTTCCATTGATTGCAGAGATATGAATCGAACCGCAATTGAAGAAGATATCATTACTTTTAACTTGCAATATTTTGGATTCAGTGAGATGCTCACAGACATTTACAAAATTATATCTACATATATCCTCGCTTGCTTTTATTAACAAAGGTCAAGTAGGGGCATTATGGAGATATAACTCTGTCTTTTCCAGCAAAGCTCTTAGAGGCACATGTTACCTTCGTATTATATAAACATCTTCAAGACACAGCTTTCCTGCATCCTGCAAAAGCTAGTTTTCATCCTCAAATAAAATTAAATCTGTTACAATTTCAGTACAAGATGACATGGCAACTAGATCAGGAGCAAGATGCTGCTTTGGTCCTATTGAATATGTCTGTGGCTTTTGACACGGTTGTTGGTCGGCCGTGTAGCAGAGGCTGGGTTCCAGGGCATGGCCCTGCAGTGGTTTAAATCATTCATGTTGGATCATACACAGTCTGTCATACTGGGACCCTTACGTAATATCCTGGAGCTTTAGAGTGTTTGACCCCTCAATGGTCCTCCCTGTCCCCGTACCTGTTCAATCTGTACATCAAACCTTTGGTGAAGGAACTGGTGACGAGAGGGTGTATTATCTATAACAACACAGATGACTCCCAATTAATTTTTCATCTAAATGTCACCTCTCTGATACAAACACATTTTCAAGATTCAATGAGATTTCATGATAAAATGAGATTTGTCGACCAATTGACTAAATCAACTAATGTTATACTGGTAAGAATGAGTTTTTTCTTCTGAACAATAATTTACAGGCTAGGAGTGTACACTACTGGACAGATGAATAGGGCTTACTCTCTCCCTCTTCAATGGCAGCTGAAAGCCTGGGAGTGACGACAGATAGGCATCTTACAATACAGACCCAAGTACATTCGGTGGCATCAAAGAGCTTCTTTTTGTTCAGCATGTTGAGGAAAGGTTCGCCCCTTTTTGACCTCAGAAGCACACAAGACATTAGTTATTGTAACCATCTTGTCTCAATTGGATTATGTGAATGCAATTTAAGCTGGCTTATCTGAGGTCTTGCTGCATCGACTCCAGGTGTTACAGAATGAAGGAGCCAGTTGATTTTTAGAATGCCAAGGGACCCAAATGTCACCCTTTTATTAAAATAACTTGACTGTCTCCCAGTTAACCAACAAATACGGTTTACAATTTGGGGCATATTTACAAGGCGCGATCGCCACCACAATGTCACTTTTAAAGACGTTGTGGTGGCAATAGGGGCTTTGCCTTATTTACAAGGCAGAGTTAAGCCACTATACTTAGTGTCAAAGGGGAGGACAGTGGGTGTTGCTGTGAACATTCCATAGAAACACCCATTGATTTTGACGCTGTCCCTTATATACAAGGGTGGCGTAAATATGGGGCAGCGCAAAAATTAAGACCAGGGAAAACCTGGTCTTACCCTGCTGTTGGGGAATGTCAATACTGAGGGAGAATATATTCTGGCAGGCATATTGTGTGCCCATACATCAGACTTGCGTCTGCAGGATATGAGGTGAAGCAGCATGGCTAACTTAGCTAAGGGCTCCTTTCGCGAAAGGAAGCAGTTAGGTTAAGACAGGAACAAATTAAGAACCTAGTTTACGTCCCAAAGAGTGAACTAGCGAGATTCTGGGGGGAGGGATAGCCTAATCCCCTGCAGCAAACGACACACAAAGGAATTCTCACCAACCGCAGAGCTGTTTATTGCGGTGTGGCCTGCTGAGATAGCTGATAAAAAGGTAGTCACTGGCTGATAGACCAGGTCACTCGAAGCCAGATGATCCAGGAAATTTAGGGCATGAACTACATCGGCAGCCACGGGATCAAGATCCCGCCGCACACACCAACAGATCCATCTAAGCCAGGCAGACGGGTACTTCTTGACCATGCTGTTGTACCATGCCTTGGACATGAAGATTGCAGCTTTACCCAAAAGGCCTGGGACCGACCATCGTCTCTTGTAATCCTCCATGCCATGAGGGCCAGCGACCCCTCCTAAATCAGCAGATGTTGAGTCTCATAGAAACTGAGAAGTAGAGTCGGAAACTGGGGCAGTGGGATTGGAGAATCCCAAGAAAGTTCCAGCAGAACTGGAAACCAGACTTGCGACCTTCAGATGGGAGTAATCAGAACCACTTGCAACTTCTGTCGTCTGACCTTCGCGGAAGCCCTCATGATCATCATGAAAGGTGGGCAGGCATAGGCTCTCTCCAGGCTCCAATCCTGTAGGAACGCACCCAAGGCCATTTCAAGAGGGTCCGGCCTCCAACTGAAAAATCTGGGAGCTGGTTGTCCATCCTGGAGACAAAAAGGCCCACTGAAAAGGGCCCCCATCATTGCCAGGAGCCTTGCTCTTTGGAAGGGTATTGGTTACCAGCCCCAGTCGAAAATGCATATACATATATATATATATATATATATATATATATATATATATATATATATATATATATATATATATATATATATATATATATATATATATATATATATATATATATATATTCACTGAAAAAACCATAGGTTTTAGCCCATATATAGTTAGGGATTAGCATTTACAAAAAACCTTAATTTACTCGCACAAAACCATAGAAATTCGCATATATAGTTAGATGCAATAACTATATATCGCGCACCCGCAATCCACTGCTGATCATGTCACATATTACATCATTCATGACATGGTCAGTGACATCACTGATGACATCACTGATGACAACATCCAGTGACTGTATGTTTCTGTAAAGTTAAAATATGTCTTACATATTGAAGAATGAGTGGATGTATAATTGTCTGGATGAAGGATTTAGTAGGTGCATGATTGACTGTATGAGTGAGTGATTAAATGTGTCTCACTGAGTGCATGGGTTAGTGACTAAACTGTCTTAATTTGTGCATCGTTATGTCTGTTGTTCTGTAAACTGCTGCATGTGTTGATCAGTAGCTATATCAGTAACTATATGGGTTATTGATTGGTTGCCCAAGTATTTGTATGGGAGACTGAGTGTGTGTATGGGTGGCTGGGAGGTGTATGACTCTGTGCATAGATGTGTGAGCAGTTGATTCACTAGATGTATGGGTTCAAAAGTGCATGTGGAAACAGCTGTATGGGCGGTTGACTGTGTGCATGAGTGTATTGGTGAGTGAATGGATATCTCAGTGCTACATGTCAAAGTAAGTACATATGTAAAACACAGTACATGTGAGAGTTGACATATATAAATAACTGTGCATAAGAGCCAGTGAATGTGTGAGTAGCTGTATGGATCATTGTGAATTTGTATCAGGGATTGTATAAGAGAGTAAATATGTGTTAGTATATGTTTGAAAAAGTAAGGTGTGTATAACTGTATAGTTGAGGAAATGGAGGTGTGATTGATTCTTTGCATGACTGACTAGGTGTGTGAGAAACTCCATGGATGAGTGACAGTCTTTGAGTGTCTGTTTACATTGAGTGTATCTAAGGTTATATTAGAGTCTGAAGAGGTTCATCGTATTATCACATGAATGATGTCATCAGTGATGTGATCAGTAATGTCAAATGAGATGTCATCAGTGATGTCATCAGTGATGTCATTTGAGTTGTCATCAGTGATGTAATCATTGATGTCATTTGAGATGTCATCAGTGATGTCATCAGTGATGTCACTGACCATGTCATGAATGATGTAATATGTGACATGATCAGCAGTGGATTGCGGGTGCGCGATATATAGTTATTGCATCTAACTATATATGCGAATTTCTATGGTTTTGTGCGAGTAAATTAAGGTTTTGTAAATGCTAATCCCTAACTATATATGGGCTAAAACCTATGGTTTTTTCAGTGAATTTCAATGGTTTTTTAATAGCAAATATCAAAAGCTGTTAAATGTCAAGTACGTGATAGGTAAAAACATTTTCGTGTTTATGCACGCTGATGTGCTTTGAACGCTGCCCCCCCCCCCCTTTTCTCTTAGAAGTACTCTCTCTTTGCAGATAGTGAGGGGTAGTTAACGCAGGCCTTTGCCCCCGTTGTAATCCGTCGTGCCTGCTTGTCTCTCCATTTGATTGATTGTTATCCAAGCATTTACTATTTTATAATTGATTCTCTTTGGTTCATTCTCTATTTACTAACAAGCACAAAGTCGCAATACTCTGTTTAGTCTTTGCAGATAGTGAAAAATCGTGTAAAAAAAAAAAAAATAATCGAGCAAAATCAGTAGGCCACTAATGGGATCTCTTTTTGACCTCGCTAAAATAGAAACATTAGGAACAACCCTTCATGAGAAATACGAAACTAGTGAGATGAACTGAGCTCCACACCATGATGGCTGCAAGACAGCTCGGCTCCGCCACCCACCCCGCCCAAAATAACGATAAACTCTATGCAAATATTATAAATATATACAACACACCAGCAAAGTAACAGGGTAAAACATTTTATTAAATAACTATTTACATAACTATTTTATACTTTTTGTTGCCTGATCCGGCTAGCTCAATCGATCGAGTATGAAACTCATGCACTCTGATAGCAAGCGTTGCTGCTGATGCTATGCAAACAAAAACTGGTTTTCAGTTTGTACATTCTTCAAGATTTTTCATCCAAGGCTGGTTGAGAGTTTGTAGAAAGATGGCTTCAGATTTTCAACATACGGTGTGGTGGCGCGGACTGGGAGGGTGCGCTTGACTCCTGCCTCCTCCCCAAGTCGTGTTGCCCTGGCGTGGCCTAAGATCGCCCCCGACATAGGCGGCCGGCTCCCGGGGTCCGGCGGAACTTTTTGCCTTTTGATGACTCTTCCATTCTGGACCTTGTCCCACAATCTGTTTGACCTGAAGACACGCTGTAGTGGGGCGCCCCTTTACCGTTTCAGTTGCCATTCCGCCCGCTTTTGCTACACTGTGCCTCTTCCGCCATTCAGCTGTTTACCGCCCGCTCTTGCGACTACAGCGTCTCGCTCAGCATGTAGTTGAGTTGCTCCCGCTCTTGCGATGCAGCTATAGGCGGCTGCCACAGGACTCTCAAAATGGCGGCCGGCTCTTCAGATTTGGGCGTGGTCCACTAAAATGGCCATGGGACACCTTGGAACTCGGACGCTTGTCTGCTAGGGCTTGGGCCCCATTCTCGAAAGCGTCCACTGAGCCTTGAAGATTCTACAAAAGTCTTGGGGGCCCCGACTCCCGCAGGCTTCTGGTGGGGAGCGGCTGCCATGATTGCTCGTGGAATGGCCACAACTGAGATACGAGATGGTGGTGCTCTCATGCTAACGCCAGCTTCAGTCTGAAACATCCAGAAACACTGTAGACTACCAATTCGATCAGTTCCGGTAGCGCCCCAACGTGACCCGGTAGGGAAGAACTTGCCCTTCCCTCTTTGACTGATGGTTCTTGTTGCCTGTCCCTTCTGTTGTCATTTATCAGAACTTTTTAGACTGCTGAAAGGGGTTGTGTTCTGACCGCTGGTTGGTGGAGACATTTTGACTATATTCTGGACCTACGTTGTCGCGTAATGCATTATATGACACGCCGCGTTAGCGCACCCGGAAGTGCTCCGGTGCGCGAAGCGCAGCTTCCCGGAAGCGATCCGGGGCGCGGCGCGCAGCGCGTAACGTAAGCATAACAGGTCATGTGACTTGTTAATAAAACTTTTCATTGGTTCATTTTACTTTTGTTATTCTAATGATGAAAGGCTTGGTCATATGACCTAAAAATTACGCTTTTTATTGCTTTCGAACATTATTTTTTCTTAAACATATATGTTATAATGTTCCAGGCTAATGTACTTTCCCGGAAAATTTACAACTGTCCTGCAAGTAAAATATATCCCTTTTTCTAGAAAAAGGGCGTTTCTTCGTCCCATGACGGAGCCGTTGAGCAAAAGATGCTCGGCCTGCTGTCTTAGTTGCCAATACGCCTGAATATCAGATTCTTATCGTTCACTTTATGTTGCAGGAGTAAAAAACACAACTTTACTGCGTTCCTGCGTATTATACCTTTTATCCGTCATGTAATTGGACTGCTTTATTTCACTTGCCTTTTACTGATTCGAAAACAGTGACTAAAATTAAAAACTTTACCAATGTAAATACTACTACCATGTTTTGTTTTAAAAACCTTTATTGTGAAAATGTCAGTATACAAATACGGGCCTATAACCACGTGGGCCGGCCACGGAGCAAACTGGAATCGTATATGATGAGGAGAAATTTACACTGTAGAGGAACGCAACGAGCGGGCCATTAGGTTGCAAGAACTAAGGTGTCTAACAGTTGCGGAATCGGTGGACGTACATTTTGTAATTAAAATACGACAGGGCCACTTACAATAAAATTATCTAGATATACATTTGCGGGCAAGTACCATGGGTGACGTTAATTCGAACTTTCAATAGTACAGTAATCAATAACACATCAGAACTTAATATCAATAGGGATGTCGAAATATTCAATCAATTCTCGTCCTCGCCCGCCATGTGCTTCAAAACTGCATACGTATCTCGTGATATCAAGGTTGCGCAACCAGTACACAACAAGGAGTTACGAGTCCCATTTATACCGGCGCCATTTTGGGCTTTGTCGGGCAGGTCCAGGATATAGTCAAAATGTCTCCACCAACCAGCGGTCGGACCAGAACGCCTTTCGGCAGTCAAAAAAGGTTCCGTTAAATGACAACAGAAGAGATAGGCAACAAGAACCAACAGTCAAAAGAGGAGAGGGCAAGATCTGAAGCCATTGTTCTACAAACTCTCAACCAGCCTTGGATGGAAAAATCCTGAAGAATGTACAAACTGAAAACCAGTTTTTGTCTGTATAGCATCAGCAGCAACGCTTGAGTCAGCTTTATGTGAAGCCGCCATTTTGATTCAATCAATTAGCGTCCCCCTGCACACATTCAGGGACCTGGTCGTGTCTTCAGGTCAAACGGATTGTGGGACAAGATGCAGAAAGGAAAAGAAAAAAAGTTCCGCAATAGTGAAGCTGCAGCAGGTGCAAATAAGCTTCAGACAGTGTTACAAGCGCTGCTCAGAACTCTCAACTATGACACCACCTCCGTGCCATCCGGATCTTGGCGCCTTGTGCTGGTTCCGACCTATTCACACATTGGTCCGCTACTGACACCACCTCATAGGCCAACGGGACACCCCACGCCGACTTTCGGCGCAGCATTGTAGGATGGCCACACCAGTGCGGCAACTTGCTAGACACCACCTCGGTGCCATCCAGATCTCAGCGCGTTGTGCTTCCTTCGGCCTACTGTAGCCGCAAGTGCGGACGCAACTCAGCTGGATAGCGAGTGAAACACTAAGGGGCGCCCCACTGCAGCCGAGGAGCCTCCATCTTGGGGGCGACGCACAGCATCACATTGTTTTCCAATGCAGTCAGATCCTCAAACAGCCCCCACTGACTGACGCGACCTCACAGGCCAACGGGGCGCCCCACGCCGACTTTCGGCACAGCATTGTAGGATGGCTACACCAGTGCGGCAACTTGCTGGACACCACCTCGGTGCCATCCGGATCTTGGTGCGTTGTGCTGCCTTCGGCCTATTCGCACATCGGTCCGCTACTGACGCCGCCTCACGTGCCAACGGATTTTCTACGCTTTTTATAGCAGCGTGTAACGTAAGCATAACAGATCATGTGACTTCTTTATAAAACTTTTCATTGGTTCATTTTACTTTTGGTTTCCTAATGATTGAAGGCTTGATCATATGACCTAAAAATAACACTTTTCATTGGATGAAAAAAAAAAATTTCCCAAACGATGAAAGCCCCACCTTGTTTCTAGATGTTTCAGACTGAAGTTGGCGTCAGCCTGAGAGCACCACCATCTCGTGGCTCCGTCGTGGTCATTCCGTGAGCAATCATGGCAGCCGCTCCCCACCGGAAGCCTGCAGGAGTCGGGGGCCCCCAAGACTTTTGTAAAATCTTCAAGGCTCAGGGGACGTCCGAGTTCCAAGGTGTCCCAGGGCCATTTTAGTGGACCAGGCCCAAATCCGAAGAGCCGTCCGCCATTTTAAAAGTCCTGTGGCAGCCGCCTATCGCTGCACCGCAAGAGTGGGCGCAACTCAACTACATGGTGAGCGAGACGCTGTAGCCGTAAGAGCGGGCGATAAACAGCTGAATGGAGGATGAGGCACAGTGTAGCAAAAGCGGGCGGAATGGCAACTGAAACGGTAAAGGGGCGCCCCAGTACAGCAGACGAGCCTCCACCTGGGGAGGCCCGTTCACGCCGCCTCCCCCCCGCCCCCACGGGGCGCCCCACGCCGTTTTTCGGAGCAGCATTGTAGGATGCCAAAACCAGTGCGACAACTTACTGGACATCACCTTGGTGCCATCCACATCTCAGCGCGTTCTGCTGCCTTGGGACTATTCACACAACAGACCGCTACTGACGAGGCCTCCCCGCGCACCCCCCGGGACGACCCACGCCGTTTTTCGGAGCTGCATTGTAGGATACCAAAAACCAGTGCGGCACCCAGGTAACTTCACCTGGGTGCCGTCCAGAACTCAGCACGTTGTGCTGCCTTGGGACTATTCGCACAAAACACAGCTACTGACCATTGTTGCATTTTTTTTCAATTTTTTTTTTAAATGTATTTACTGTTTTTGTTGCGTTCTATATATTTATGTTATTAAAGTGTTATAATCCTACTACTTTGTTGGAGTGCTATATATTTTTAATGTGACACATAATTGTAAAAACTTTGATGTGCAAAGAGGCATCCCTGGAATCTTCCGCTTCAGGCTCGGTCCCACACACCCTCACAGTGAGAATCCCCTCCCCAAGCACAATACAGGATGGTTATCAGATAGTAGGAACGTGTGTGGTGTGACGGATCTCATCGGGTGGGGGCCTTGATCTACTGTAACTCCTTTGAAGAGGGGTGATTCTCTACAGCTGGGGTCATAAACTACATCTGCAGGGCTAGGTGATAGCCTGGGACCGGCCTGGACAATCGGACACAGAGGAAGAGGAGTGTCAGAGGGTGCGGTAGTGAATAGGGTGAAAGGGTGGTGTCGGGCGGGCACAGGGTGTGATTCTCAGGGAAGAACAGCGCACATGGGAGGAGGTTTCTGGCCCATGCATGAGAGAGAGAGCGGGGGTGACTAGTGCGTGGGGGAGATGCTTGCGAGGGTGGGGAGCCATGCTGAGGATCGGCGGCGTGCAGAGAGTGGGTCTGGTCAAGGCCTCTAAAATGGCTGCCGTGCTCAACAAAAGTGTGGCATTGCAAAAAAGACAAGATGGCGCAGACAATGTTTATCAATAAGGATTAATTTATAACAATTATTTTTAACAAAATATTTACTGGCAGTGACAAAATGGCGGTCAACAGTTCCTGATTTCCATCAAATCAAACGTTAACAGACGTCACGCAGCAACAACAAAAAAACGCTCACGCACAGCCGCTGGAAGACATGTATCAACATATATGAGCCTCCTCAGCCACCCTCAGAAAACATAAGGAGTCAGAATACGTCTCCCGTACCCCCTTATACCTAGAGGAGTGTCAGAGGGTGCGGTAGTGAAGAGGGTGAAAGGGAGGTGTCGGGCGGGCACAGGGTGTGATTCTCAGAGAAGAACAGCGCACATGGGAGGAGTTTTCTGGTCCATGCATGAGAGAGAGAGCGGGGGTGACCAGTGCGTGGGGGAGATACTTGCGAGGGTGGGGAGCCATGCAGAGGATCGGCGGCGTGCAGAGAGTGGGTCTGGTCAAGGCATCTAAAATGGCTGCCGTGCTCAACAAAAGTGTGGCATTGCAAAAAAGGCAAGATGGCGCAGACAATATTTATCAATAAGGATTAATTTATAACAATTATTTTTAATAAAATATTCACTCGCAGTGACAAAATAGCGGTCAACAGTTCCTGATTTCCATCGAATCGAACGTTAACAGACGTCACGCAGCAAAAAAAAAAACGCTCACGCACAGCCGCTGGAAGACATGTATCAACATATATGAGCCTCCTCAGCCACCCTCAGAAAACATAAGGGGTCAGGATACGTCTCCCGTACCCCCTTATACCTAGTAATTTAATTAAATCGAAACACAAAATGGCGAATTCACGTTTCGCTACCAGTTTGCGACCCGGTTCGCGAACCGAGAAGCGCTTCTACCGTGAAAAATCAAATTTTTATTATTTGCCCCACGGGACCCTTTAATAACCCCAACATCATTCCTAGGGGGTCAAGAGGGGTCTACCTAGCCCCCTTTCATTAAATTCCCCCTTCGTTTTTCTCCTCCTCTTGTCTCTCGATCCTACCGAGAGACAAGATGGCGGCCGCTCCGGACTGTTTAGAATGTTGACAGACACCGGAGAGCCAATCAGCTTCGCTACGCAAAGCTCCGTTACGCGAAAAGTACGCGATCTGGAGCGCTATCCGGGACGCTGTCACAGATATATCTGTTTTTTTAAACGTTAATTTCTCAAAATCCACTGGAGCACATATATTGAGACCCAGCAAAGGCACATCGGGCTAACAGTCCCTATAATTTTGCCAAGTTTCGTGCAAATCCATTCAGCCGTTCGAGCTAAAAGTGAGGCCAAAGGCCCTTTGGAAAAATGAATGGGAAAAATGCGTTTTGGGACCCCCCTTTTTTCTCGGCCCCCCCTTGACGGAACCCCCCAAATTTTCAGGGGCTGCTCAGAAACAAATTGTGCCATTTTCCTGAAAATTTCAGCCGATTCCGTCCACAAACACCAAAGTTATTAGACATAGAATTTTCAAAAGTTCCATGGAGAAAAAATCCTAACTATATATACCTACTGGCTACCGCCAGTAGGTAATATATATATATATATATATATATATATATATATATATATATATATATATATATATATATATATATATATATATATATATATATATATATATGAAAAAAAGGTTCCTCCTCAGCTCGCTCTGCGCTCGCAGACACCGCCTCCACGCCAGCAAAAAAATGAGGACCGGACCAACAAAGTCAGCAAGAATGATGTTTTTATTCAACAGAACCAGCGACGCTTTTCGAGCGAAAAGCCCTTGTTCACGCTACAACATGTTTGGAATAATTATGCTTTTTTATATACTTGCAGTGATATTGACACCGCCCCCTGGTGGTGTCCACCATAATCACGTGATTTACAATAAACAGTGAAGAAACACTATCGCTGGTGTCCTATTGCGTTTGCTGACAAAATATGGCATATGATTACTGGTTAAATCCAGAAATTAGTTAAATCAAATTTGATAACATTCCGATCTAATATCGTTAAACACATTTCTATATTGTCAAATTAAGTTTCAACTGACATGTATAGTCTTAATCTGTGCAAACATGCAAATATGTTGTATAGCAGCGAAAGTTAAAGTGCATTGATAGTATAAAAAAGTGCATGAGTGAAAGAAAAGATATAATAAAGTGCAAAAATCGCGGGAACATACCATACTACCATGAGAGCAGAGATACATAATAATTCAATATGCAATCACATTGTGTGAAATATTCATCAAACAATCCTTTTCTATTTTAAGTTCTCTAAAAAAGTTCCAGGTAGAAAGAAAGGTTGTATTCCAAGAAGCTAAAATGAAAATATGTATAAATAGTACCATATTTCATATTTGTACAAACACCCCCCACACACCACAATTCTAACTGAATATAACAACAAAACACCTTAATTTGAAACAAAACATACTATGACCTTAAACTAACCATAAAGATCCTAAATATATATACCTATATACACATTTACAAATCTGTACATCTCCATATATACACATCATAAGTTCCATTCAAAAATATATATGTACATATCTACAAATTCTACATTCAAATTTAATTTACTGTACAATACAAAATTACCATGGGAATAATCACAATAAAAACTCATTCATTGAGTCCTGGAATGTAATTGTTTGAATGTAGTAGAAATGCATATATGAAATTTGACCTAATAAAGTGCATAATGTACGTCACCATAAGTGTATATCAATCAGAACATCACTAGTTGTAAAAGCAATGTCATAGGATAGGAAATTTCTTACGCAAAAAATTCTCCTAATAGGGAACCTAACTAGGAGTGCGTATATTGCCATCGGCTAGAAAAAAGAGAGAAAATTCAGACAACAAGCTACTCGAAGACAGATTTAAAAAAATGGTGCATTTCCTCAATATTGTTGAGCCCATTGGGCCAACGACTATCGAGTTCCAATATGAATCTGTATTCCAGTTTTCTGAGCTCTGCTTCGCGGTCACCTCCTCTTCTTAAACAAGGTACTGCCCCAATCACAAAATAGCTAAGACAATTCAGATCTTTATTATGTACCCGTTTGAAATGTCGTGCGACCGGGTAGGTTGGGTCACTGTGTAGAATGGCCCGCAAATGCTGTAGTATTCGGACGTGCACCTGGAGCTTAGTGCTGCCCACATATCTAAGCCCACAGGTGCACGCCAGAACATATACCGCATGGTCTGTCTTGCAGGTATAGTTGCCATTGATGTCTTGGCAACTGTGCTGAACGGGGTAAGGTAATGTGTGGTGGTGACTCCGAATTTACAAGCCCTACAGCTGGAGCACTTAAAGAATCCTCTGGTAGGGCGTAGCCATGGAACCTTAGTTTTTAATTCAGGGGCTGCCTTATCCAGATAGTTGCACATAGTTTTGGCTCGTCTAAAAGTTACAGTGGGGGAAGACGGTAATCTGGTATTGAGTATGTGATCACTCAAAATGATAGGCCAATTTTTATTGAGGATGAACCTGATTTTTCTGTACTCCTTACTGTAAGTAGTGATTAGACGCGGGCAATCTAATTTGGATTCTGTATCCATAGGGGGTTCAGTTTCAGGAGGGGAAACAGGAAACAGGCTCTCCCTAGATCTAGAAAGGGATTTAGTTACTGCTGTATTTAATATGCGCTCAGAATACCCTCTGGCTCTTAACCTGTTCAAAAGTTCTTCTAGACAGGTATTAAAGTCAGAAGGGGAGCTACAAATCCTCTTCAGCCTAAGAATTTCCCCATACGGGATTCCAGATATTGTGTGTCTTGGGTGCATACTGGTTGCATGCAATGTAGCATTGCCTGCTGTCTGTTTCCTATGAAGAGTAGTATTCAATGTACCATTGGAGACATACACCTCAACATCCAAAAATTGGATGCGGTTCTTGTTGATATGAGCTGTGAAGTTAAGGTTAAGGGAATTGTCATTGATGTCATGAATAAAGGACACTGCTTTCTCCTTACTACCTCTCCAAATGATGAAAATATCATCGATGTACCTCAGAAAGCAACTAACGTGACCCTCCATCCACGCCTTGTGGCGTACCTTGAGGACCTGGTCCTCCCACCAGCCTACGTGCAAGCACGCATAGCTGGGGGAGAAGCAGGCCCCCATCGCCACTCCTCTCAGTTGCCTATAAATCTCCTTACCAAAGGAGAAAAAATTGTTATAGAGGCACCATTCCATGAGACCTATAATCACCTTGTTATGTTCATAGTACAAGATAGGTCTACTCGATAGGTAGTGTTGTACGGCAAATAATCCTTTTACGTGATCTATGCTGGTATACAGCGATTCAACATCTAACGAAATAAGCCACATGTCACTCTCCCATACAATTGCAGCAATTTTAGTTATAAAGCCACTGGTGTCACGAGTGAAACTGGGGAGTTGCTTTACAAAATCTTGGAGGAAAAAGTCAATATATTCTCCAACCTTTTCACCCACACTGCCTATCGCTGACACAATAGGCCTGCCTGGTATTGGTTGCACGGCCTTGTGTACCTTTGGGATGAGGTAAAGAGAAGGCAAGATAGGAAAATTTACATACATAAATTTGTACTCTTCAGGTGATATTAGGCCTTCTCTTTTCCATTGGCCTAAAGAATTTTGTAGTTTTGATGTTGCCTTCTCATATTCTTTTTGTGTAGTCTTAGCATAGCAGGTTGGGTCCTCAAGTTGGCGCTTGGCTTCAATGATATAGTCTTGTTTTGGCCAAATCACCAAATTGCCCCCCTTATCTGATTTCTTGATCACTATGTCAGGGTTATTGCCTAGTTTCTTCATCAGCTTATCATAAGCAAGTTTTATGTGTATCTCCTTCTTGCGATGTTTGTTATTAGTTGGAGTATACAGTCTCTTGATGTCATTTGTGACGCAGTCGTGAAAAATGTCAATCGCGTCTTTAGGCATTATGGGTACGAATTTGGATTTACTGCGAAAGGGACTCAAACCAGCTCCTTTTGAGGGATGGGGACTTGTCTTAAACGATTTTGTGTCGAATCTTCAAGATTTATTTCTGCATTTTCATTTGAGCTCAGTAAATCATTGGCATCTAAAAAAGTATGTGTATCTGATGCTCGTAGTGCCAATGGCCCATCAGATTAATTCGCCCCATTTTCGTTATTCGGAATATCAATGTCTTTGGCAGATTGCAAAGCAAAATGTTTTTTTAGTTTTAAATTTCTTATAAAGCAGAAGAGATCAACTCTGGTCATGGTGTAGTTGAAGCTTTGTAGCGGGGAATAATTTAATCCTAATGAAAGCAATTGTTCCTCCGCTTTATTGAGAACAACATTGGAGAGATTAATAATGGTATTGTCAATTACCGCCGTTTCCCCCATGTTTTTTTCTTTTTCTTTTGCTGTTGCTGCGCCCCGGCGTTGTTTCCTGCTGCGCCGTCGTTCTTTCCTACGTTTGTTCCTCCTTTGTTTGTTTGCGGATTGAGTTGCCAAGACCTCAAGGTTTGGAGCCTCTCCTCTACTACAAAATCCATTTCCTGCTGGAGATTTAGTGTTTCCAGTCCCGTTAAGTTTAAATCAGAGCTGGTGGAGCCGGATGATAAAGATTCCACACTAGATGCGCTTGTGACCGATGAATCTGTATTTTGGGCCGTTCCGTCTGCATTAGTGGCACCAGATGCTGTCAAGCCGGTACTTGTGGTTGCAGTTACGTTATTGGTGTTAAATCCAGTGGCATTTTTCTTGTTCGTGTATGCCTGTCTTTTGGCTAAGTTGTATTTCCTGGAAAATGTAAATATCCTGCCATATCGATAGTCGTCTGCGTCACGGGTGAATTTGGACGCCTTACGAGCTTTAATTTTCTCCTCGTGTTTGTGCAGTTGCTCGTTCATATTATCTGTTAGTTTCTTGATTTCCACAGCGTTTTGGCAAGTACCAATCTCCATTTCTAAAGCCTTAATTTGTTCCAATAATTTAGCACGATCACTGACAGCATATTTAATCAATATACAGACTAAGTTCATGGACGTGGCCAGGTTACTCTCCCCCCACTCTTGTAACATGGCCGGGTCCGGGTTATCAAAGCTGGGAGCCAATAAAATCCTCAGTCCTCGTGGGACTCAACCAACATCTTCATACTTGCTGAGGGATTTGTGCTCCCACCATTTTGTACATTCAGCTTTGCGCAATTTTAGTAGCTCCTTAAACAACTGTTTTAAATCCTTTGTTTGTGGATTGCCATGTTCACTTTGCGTTGCGATTAGAAGATGTGTCTGTGGCATCAAATAATGACAGAGCGGCTTCTTCCCGCTGTTTATCAATTTCATCTTTGTCTATGATATGATAACGGTTCTGTTGTTAAATAATGGATTGTAGCGAGCAAACGTGAATCTTGTGCTCGCTTTTCTATAGCTGCTCAATTACTTCATCACCGGATGACATTGCCGTTGAAAAACACTCACCGCTGGTAGATGGCGGGAACTGCTCCGCGTCCCGCGTCCTCCGACGCGATATATATATATATATATATATATATATATATATATATATATTTATATATATATATATATATATATATATATATATATATGTAAAGGAGTCCCAGCCTGTCAGTGAGTGACAGGCAGCAGCAGGGTGCAGACCTCGCAGCGCCACAGCAGACAGTTGAAAGTAAAGCTCTCCAATAATCCAGACTCAAGTGAGTAGCAGGTTCAAAACGTTTATTATGAGGTAACGCGTTTCACTCCACTAGGGAGCTTGATCACACATATATATATATATGTATATATTGGGATATGGATTCAAAAAGTTAACTGAACTGCTCTGTCATGTGATTGGTCTCCAAAATGGATTTACTATATTTGTATGCACCTTAGGTTATATTTATTAGATTGGTATCTTAGCACCTTGTTATTTAAAAAGCCACATTCCTTCTGGGATATTTAATTGTTTTGTTAAACTTTCTTTAGTGATGGTTGTAATTTGTTCTCTTAATTTATTGCTGGGTCAGATTGAAGCCTCCAGTAGGGGTCGATGTTATTTAATCATTGCAGGACCACATTTTGGAGTCGTCTGTGTTCACCACAGCCATACCCCTGTCCTTATCAGCTGATTTAATAGTGAGGGATCCAATCTTGGCCAATGAATCTATAGCGTCAAACTCTCCTTGAAAGAGATCGGGTGTGTCTTTATTTTTAGAATATTTTTTCAAAATACTTTTAAAACAAATTTTCAAATGTAGGAATCTCTGGAGGCATGAATGTGGAACTTTGGCAGAATCTGGACTTATTACTGAGACCAGTAATGTTTTTTGCCAAAGTAATAGAGTTTCTGGGCAGAATAAATTAATTTTTTTGCAAAATCTTGCATCTCTATGTGATTTCTTGACCTTGCGAGTACAAAGGAAAGGCCTTTCTATAGAAGGGATTCTTTACCGTCTGCAAGTGTATGGCCTGGGATATTGTTTATAGGTATTCATTGCAGGGTCACTTGCAGTCTGTTTACCTGTGGGTGGTTGGAAAGCCTTCTCATCCCTGTGGTAGAGTCTGTTAGACACCCCTCTCTTCCCATGATCCCTTAGTGCCTCTACCTATAAAAGGCTGAAGGTGTCGGTAGTGAATCATGTATCTGCAGGCTTCTGATTCTAAAGAATTACGAAAACGTAAAATAACTTCTTGCCGTGGTATTGTTTGGTTATTGCAGGAGCGTTAGTTGTGGTAAAAAAAATATCTTTCAGAAATTTACTGGTGTTTCCATTATTATGATTTCCGATGACTTTCTCTAGTTAGGTAGTTTATTGTGAGTTTTGGACTTCCTGTATTTGTTTTTTGGCATCATCTTTGTCTTAACATCGTTGATATTATTGTTCCCTAACATCTCTTTTCCAATTCCTCAATCTCTTTTAGGTCAGCTTCACGGCACCTTAGTGCCTCTACTATTGAAAGGACAATCCAATCACGGGAACACTTGATTTCTACATCACTGAAGCCAGCAAGGTCAGCTTTATTATCTTTAAATGTTACAGGTATGCTCTTAACCTGGAGGCCTCAAGATATGGTATTGTTCTTCAGGTGCTCCAGTAGTGTGGTAGAATGTTCTCATTTGCGTCTTTTCTATTTCGTCTAATTTAGCTGAAATTTGTGTGGCGTTATTGTCACTCAGTAAAGAGGTTTCTTGGTTTGTTCATCCACATAGTTGACCATGTAGGGCTCAGACACAAGTAATGAGTACAGCTGAGCCAAATTCAGATCGTTCCATGGAGTTTCTACACATGCGCCTCCGCTGAAAGCACAGAGACCCCCACTTGCCTTGCAGGGGTCTCTAAATTTGACAGGTAGTCCTGTGGCAGGGAAGCAGAGGTCATTGTCTCAGCTGATCTGGCAGGCTGACAGGCCACCCAGAGGGTCTAAAATGAACCCATTAGTGAACATCTTGTGAAAGTTTAACAAGAATCTAAACCTATCTTAGTTTTGGTTTGATTGTTTATGCTATATTCTCACATCCACAATGTCATTAATTTACTTTCCATATTGCGGAATATGATTTTCGACAGTATGATTAAACACATTTTAATCTGTTGCTACAAAAGCAAATAATAATTAAAAAGGCACAAGTTTCTTCACATCATAGGTTCACTCAAGTCATCCACTTTGCTGCCTTCAAGGACGGTTTGTCAATTAATTCAAGGACACTTTTAGAAAAAGCTTAGAAATGTTGTGCAACTCCCCTGTTTATTCTATAGTTTTATTTGTGAAAGCATGAACACGAATTGTTTCGGATTAATAAATCTCCATGATGTTCTTAAACTCGCTGCCATCTGTAAAAGAATGGGGAACAATTAGAGGCATTAATTAGCAAAGGTAGACACCGAGTTGCCTTAATAGCAAGACTTCAAAATTTGGTAGCAATGTTGCTTGTATATGTCCCAAACGACAGACGACCACCAGCAGTTTAAAAAAAAATCATAGCACGCGAGAGGGTCTTTTGCAAATAGAATCAACTTTACTTTAATATAAAAAGGCGTTTGTCGGAAGCTGATTAATGGATGAAGAACCATCATCTGAGACAAAAAAAAAATTATGATCAGTTTAAACCTTTCATAAAAACTTATCACTGCCTCTCCCTGGGAACTTTATGTTTTTTTAGAATATGTGGGCTCAGAAATATGCCACAGATGCCAGATGGTAAGTTTATCCCTAATATAAAAAGGATGTTCTAACACTTTAACTATTCGTGACTAATTAGAGGCATGCCTGGGGAAGTATTTCAACTGCACTCTCACGCTTCTTTTTTAATTTAGGCACCATTAGTCTCACATAAACATATGCTAAGATGTGTTTTCTTTGAGACAAGGTTGTACCTGTCCAACTGTTTTTACTTCCGTGTATGTTTTGAGTCAATTGCTCAGAATGCATGAATCATCCATGTTTTTCCATTTTTAAGCCTATTAAAAACTTGCAGATGATCTAACATAATTAGTCCCCACATAACACGTTTCATTCTATTTTTATTTTCAGAATTAAAGCTCAGCTTATGAAATCTATTCATGAGCACACTTGGCTTTCTGTGAACAGCACAATCCGCATTGTAAATTCTTGTATTTCTGCCTCCCACTCTGGTTTAGACATTGAGATCATTCATGTGCACCATGACTTAGGCCTGTCTCATAGTAATGTTGTTAGACTTGAAGGGTCATACCAAGTACTACCCTCATAGTGGTAGAGAGCTGTCGTTCTTACCAGAGTTTAAGTGTCACTGGCACTGTGGGGGAAGCATATCCGTTTTGTGTTTAGTCGTGATCAGTTTTGTGAACAGGCCTTTTTACCTGTTTCACTGGAGTGGTGACTATGGGCCCACTAATGTAAATTTCCACTGCTGTGTACTTAACTCATCCTTGGCATACATGGTGATTGTGTGCATTGAGTGATACTTCCATGCTGGGACATGTAGCATCTTCCCCAGCCCAGGAACATGCAGGTGAATTATGTGACACAGGAGCTGGGGTCAAGCATTACTTTATTCTTCCGCATACACTCACACACTGCACATTACATGATACTTCTCATTAACCACACCCTAACTTCTACCCGCACATTACATACTTCCTCTTTAGAGTCCACCCAGACCCATGTGGGTCCTAGTGTGCATAAGTTCAATATACTACATCCCTCCTTTGTTAAATAAAAATTAGCAGACATCACTAAAATCATATTTCCTCAATCGGCTCGGGAGAGCAGAGGTGATCGAGGGCCACCCTGATTAGGTAACGGTGACATAGGCTCAGGTGCATCAGCTGGACCTGCTGGCAGGGTTGCCTCATACATGGTTTTAGGACTCGACAAGTGCCGCTGTAGGTGTTTAAAATGTGATGTGTCCAGAGTAATGGATTGACCAGGATAATGTGCTGTCACCATATGTCCCTTGCACACCACAACCTGTTAAGAATCAGCGGCAAAAGAAGTGTCTGGTTTGATGTGATCGTTAATGTGTCCATTGTGGTAGCTTTGTTCTGATGGCTCTACAAAATAGCAAAGTGGCTGGACTCTCACCAGTTGTGGTGTAAGGAGAAGACGATAGGCACCAATGGCCTAGTACATGGCTTGGTTCAGATTGACTCCCTCCATGGGCGCTTGTTGAAGGACCTTTGTGAGGGAGGCCATGAATCCTTCAACTACACCATTGGCTTGGGACCAGAGGGGTGTATTCTTTTGGTGTTTGAAATTGAGGTCGACAATACATTCTAAAAATTCTTTGTTGTTAAAGGGCAGACCATTGTCAGATTTAAGAATTTTGGGAATGCCCCACGTTGCAAAGATGCCATCAAGTTGTTCTACGACTTTGTCATGGGCTGTCGGAGATAGGTCTTTCACCAAAGGAAAAAGGGAATATTCTCCTATGACTTCCATGAGATTGTGTCCATTTCCTAAAGGCCCAAAAAAGTCAAAAGCGACTCTCTCCCTCTCATAGGCAGGAAGGTCAGACATTGTCACTGGGTGCTGCATAACCCAGGGGGACAAGCAATTGCAGATGTGACAAGCCTTCAGCTCTTTCTGGACTCGCTCATCTAGTCTAGGGAACTACACTTGATCTCTTTAGGCTCTCTGTGTGGCTGTGATACAACGATGTCCTTCATGGGCCAGCTTAATGCCCTGTTGTCGTAGGCTTCCAGGTATGATGATTCTCAAGTCTTACAGTATTTCGCCTTCTAGGGTTACTGCTAGCTCATCTAGTACGTTTTTGAACTTTTAGACTTTAACATCACGAGCAAGTGGCTGTATACTGCTCCATGATTGCGTGGTAATAAGTTATGGTAATTTCTATGCCTGCACTAGTAGTAGCAATTATTTGTTCCACGGACAGAGCCTCTTGAAAAGTAATCCACTGGGTTTTGATCTTTCTCCAGTTTGTGCATAATCTCATAGTCATACTTGTGCACTCTTAACACCCACTTCTCAATGCAAGGGACATCTTTGCCTTAGGGTTTCCAAAAATTGTCAGCAACGACTAGTGATCCTTGATGACAGTAAATTATTTTCTTTAGAGAAATACATGGAAATGTTCGCAGGCCCACACCACATCCGGACTTTCCTTCTCAGGATAAGAGTAGGCATGTTCAGATAGGCTTCGACTGACATAAGCTACAATGTGTCCATTGCCCACAGCCCAACCGGACATGCATCAACAGGTATTTCGGTATGTAACTTGAGATTAAAGTAGGCCATTTCAGTTCCATCCTCAATTGAATGTTTAATGTCCTTAAAGTTCTGGTCACATGCCGGAGACTTCTGAAACTGTACATTTCGCTATGTCAAGTATCTTAATGGGGCATTTACTGAAGAAAAATTGCGACTGTATCTTGAGCGATAACTGCCCATGTCTAGAAAGTATTCCCGCAAGGTAACATCCTGTGATGGGCAAGTGAATGACAGTGCTTGCTCCTTGTCTAGGTCTGGAGGCATCTCCGCATCAGAGAATATTTGCCCCAAAAACTTGAGCTTGGTTTTGTGAAACTCACACTGCAGTATTCAGAATGAGATATATCTGCAGGTAACTGCACACTTGGGTAAGGGCCTTGGCATATTGTTTCTGTGACTTCCCAAAGACCTGTATGTTATCACCTTAATTGAAAGCAGGGTTAACAGCTTGGATTACTCAGCAAATAACTTCCTATAATATCTCAGCAGCCGAAGATAATCCAAAACTCAGTCTGTTATATCTGAACAAACCAACATGAGTAAAAAAGTAGTAATGTACCTGCAGTTCTCCTCCCATCGAGCTGATGATATTCTTTATTCAGGTCAAGACGGGAAAACATTTTGGCTCCATTCAGTTGCATGATCATGTCCACAATATGTGGGCCTCAGTATCTTTCTCTTTCAACAACTTTGTTTGCTTGGCGCATATCAACGCAAATGTGCACTGTTCGGCTATTGTCCTTCTTTGGTACTACTGCTATGGGTGAAACCCAAGACATGGGGCCTGTGGAACATTCCAGGATCTCATGTTTTAAGAGTGCTTACAACTCTTTCTCTACAGCTTCTTGTAGATGGAAAGCAACTCTAAAAATCCGCTGAGCACTGGACGAATGTCTTTATTGAAATGAAGCTGCACTTTCATTTTCTTGACTTTTCACAAGACATGGAACAACGTTGGCAATTGACCTGTGATCTACGACTGAGCACAGAGGTTGTAGTTAAGAGAAATCTACCCCATGTAAACAGCGGTGGCAAAAGTGAGCAAACAGGTGCTCAACAAAGTCTCTTGTAGAACATGAATGGTGGCTTGCACCAATGTCTTTTTTTGTCACAGTGAACGATCGTGTGAGGAAGTGTTCCCCGATGGTCGCCTACTTACCGCATATTCGACCATCGGCTCCTCAACTGGCTCCCGATTCACTGCAAGACCGGTAAACAAAAAGAAAGGACAAACAGTATAAAAAAACATTGACACCACTATTGAAGAACTATCATTGTCTTGGATGCAAGGCAGGGTTCCTGGGGGCAGAACCCGATCCCTGGATCCTGGAGGTAGAGAAAAGGACCTTGAGGCAGGAAGGAAGCAGAGTGAGGAGAAGATGAAAATCATATTGTGAAGACAGGAGGATCTGAGAAGCAAGATGCCAGCTGGGACTGCCTACCAGAGGAAGGAAGATGCCAATCTTGGTGAGTTCCCCTACTCGTAGAGTGTAGAGTGGAGGAAGGTAGCAGGGACATTCTTCAATCGAAAGGGCATCACCCTGAATTGATAATGAACCTCTGGGATTGAGAATGCTGCCCTCTATTTTTGCCCTCTCAGTGAAGGAGATCTTGCCAGTACCCTGATGCCAAATCAAAAGTACTGAGGAATTTGGAAGTGCCCAACCTGTCCAATGAGCACATTAGCTCTGGGGAGGGGGTGTGCATCAGTTCTAGGGACTGAGTTGAGTCCTCTGTTGTCCACTCAGAACTGGAGTTCTGCTGTAGCACCCAGTAGGGCAGCCTTTGGTATCAATACCACAAGCCTGGACCAAGGAATATTAGAGGGCTTAATCACCTTAATGCCAGCATCTTGGAGAATTCATCCTTGATGCTGGTTCTCACCCTGTCAGACAACCTGTATATTAGATTTTTTCAGGGAGATTGTCTCCAGTGTTGACAGCATGGACACATTGGGGCAAACTGTTGGAGTAACTGGCAACAGTCACCTTGATTCTCTGGGGTTAGTGTGGTAGACACCCTCCACTGGCTCACCTTGTTCCTGTGCAGAGAGAAGGTCAGGTGGAGATTTACTCTTCTCTTCCACTCCTTCATCTGTCACAAGGAGCACACTCATTTCAGACATTTCAAAGTGAGGCTTCAGTCGGTTTACATGGAGCACCCGTTGGGGGTTCCTAGGGGTCTGGAGGTCCCCCAGATAGAAGGTCTCCCCTTTTTGCTCCTTTATCTCATATGGGCCAGTCCAGCAGTCCTGGAGAGCTCTGGGCTCTACTGGTTCCATCACCCATACCTTTTGGTCATGCTGAAACTCCACCAGTGTGGCCTTCTGATCGTACCAGAGTTTCATCACCTCTTGGCTGGCCTCTAGGTTACTTTTTGTGTATTTCCAGAAGTAGTGCATTTGGTTGCAGAGGGCAAGCATGTAGCTGAGCCAATCCTGGGGGGGAGTCTTGGAAGTTTTCTTCCAACCCTCCTTGATAAGACTAACAGGTCCCCTAACAGGCTGTACTACCTCCTTCGGAAACCCAACACGAGTAAAGATCCCCATCAGAGCTCTCGCCACAATGGGTGGAGTCACTGACTTCAGAGGGATTGCCTCTGCGGAACGGGTGGCATGGTCCACCAAGACCATGACAACCATGTTGCCTAAGGCTGTCTTGGGGTCCAAGGGTCCAAATACATCGATGCCCACCCTTTCATAGGGGGTGCCAATGCTAGTAATGAGATCAGGGGAGCTTTGTACTTTTCCCCTGATTTTCTACTGGCCTGACGGCCGTGGGACAGGACCTGTATAATGCATCTGAAGCTATCTTCATTCAGGGCCTATAGAAGTGGGAGACAAGCCAGGCAAAGGTCTTGTCTTGCCCCAAATGTCCTACCACTGGAATTTCATGAGCAAGGCCTGGAAGAACTGGGGGACCACCAGCACATGGACCGCCCCAGCACCAGGAACCTCAGGTTCATTGGAAGTGAGATTGTTCTCCAAGTAGATTAGGTGGTCCCCAGAGGCTTCACCTACAGTGTGAGCTGAGGCCTGGAACCACAAGCCCTCAAGAGTGAGACACTATTTTTGTGCTTTGCAGTATTATCCCCTGGTGGGCCCACCCTCAACCTGCCAGCTGGCAAGTTTAGGTAGGTCACCTAAAGTGGGAATGTCTTACCTGGTTGGCTCAGGGGTCTGCTCCTCAACGACCCCATAAACCTTCACAGTGGGAACTTCAGGGACCGGTTTTCAGTGTTGCTTGCCCCTCTCCTTGACAGCTGCCTGGGCCATTGTTCCAGGCTCCAGACCTCCTTGACTCCCTTTTTGGGCAGCCATGGCTCATGTGGTCATACAGACTCACTCAGGCAATCCTGTCATCTCCAAGTGAGACTTCCAGCTCTACCTCCCTCTAGGTAGTGTGCTCCAGGTCATTGCCTAACAGACAAGCAACAGGCATGGCAGGGCTCACAGCAACTTTCATAGGACTTGAAAAACTGCCCACTCAAAGGAAACTGGAGCCACCAGAAGACGGCTCCCATGATTGTCGGCAACTACGATTTGGTGGATGTGTTCGGTAGGACCTGCTCTGCAGACACCAGCTGACATTTGGCAGTTGTAATGTTGGCTCCAGTGTCTTGCAAAGCCTCCATCTGTTTCCTAATAATGGCGACCCACTGCCTATACTTTGAAGTATTTGCAGCCATGTAGGCTTTTGGCACCATTTCCCTATCCCCCAGGGATTCTGGGGTTACCTGTAGTTGCTTTCTAAAACTATCTGGTACTACCTCCTCCCCAAGCACTACAATTGCCAACCCAGGTCTCTGCCAACTGGTGGGGGACTTTTCCCTCTTGAGACATTTGGGGCCGCCTTTAGAGTGACCATATTTATAGCACTCTGTACATTGTGGTACAAACCTCCCCATCTTATTGTTAAAGAACCCTTTTTCTTTGGATCAGACTGGGGCTGGTTACCACCAGTCTCTTGTGAATCATTTTAAGGGTCTTCAGAGAACTCCTTGTTTTAAAATTTTCCACAACCCCCTCTTTTTTCTATTAGGATCCGTGCCCACATTTGTAGGTGTACCCCCCAGATACCTTTTTGGGCACTCTAGTGCTAGTCCAGAGGTTTGCTTCCTCAGCAAGCTTCCTGAGATCAGTCAGCTTACTGTGATCTAGGTGTCATCTCAACCTTCTCATGATCAATTGATGCAACCCATTAAAATCATTAACTTGGCTGCCTCTCACCTGACCATTCAGTGCCTTAATGGAATAATCAATCAAATCTACCCAGGATAAGTTGGGGAGCTTCTGACTGGCCCTGAATCTTTGGTGGTACTTCTCTTGGGTCAGTTCCAATTTAGCAATCAAAATAGCCTTCATAGATTAGGCCCCCAACCTCTAATGTCAGAAGTGTGTCCCTCCTATGTGTAGGCATGTGTTTCCACAGACCACTCCTCCCGTGCTCCTCAGGAACCTGGTGTACTTTGAGTGTAACCTCATAAGCAGAAAAACTCATATCAATGTCACCCCCTACCACATAACTGGGCGCCAAAGCCTTGGGTATATATACCCTTTTGTCTCCATGCACATATGCTGCCACCATCACTGCTGGATTCTGCCTGCCTGGCTTTTATCTCCATCTCTTTTAGACTCAATTAATGAGCCAGAAGTAGTTTCTTCTCTGCTACAGCCTTTTCAGCCTCAACCCTCCTTTCCTTAACCTCCACTTCCTATCTTGGCATCTACAGCTTGAACTCTCCTCTCCCCCCCCCCCCCCAACTCATCTGGAAATAAGCCATGGGTGGAGACCCAGCTTTCTGCTCTCACAGGGAGCTCAAATCCAGGGATGTCCTCCTCAACTGCTGCAGGCAGTTCCTCAGAAGAGCCATTCTCAGGATCTTCCAATTCATTATTCTCTTGAGTGCGGGCCTCTGCCCAGGCCCGCAGCACCTTTAGAAACTCCACCTTCTGGTGGTTCCTTGGGCAGGTATCCTCATTTCCTTGCAGAAGCTTTTCAATTGGACCCCTATATAATCTTCCACCTTGGGCAGCTCAAACTTCACAGTTCCAGTTGCAGAACCAGCCATAGACATGATGTGGAGGTTGAATCAAAATATGCAAAGCAGAGGAAAATGAAAAAAAATCGAAATGGTGTTGGATATGGATGGGTAGTGCACACCTAGCTATTGTATGGCACTGCACAACACAGGTCCTATAACCATTGCTGCCACCAATTTCAGAAATAGGGGGTTCTGGAATGGCAGAGGTATGCACCCCGTCAAAGCAGGAACCACAATACTAGTCAGGGTACGTCACAACGCAAACGAAATTATCCTGTGCTCACACTGAGGTAGCTTGGCTCAGAGCAGTCAGGCTTAACTTAAGAGGCAATGTATTAAGTAGTTGTGCAACACTTCATACAACAACACAGTGAAAACACCACAAAAATACTGTACATCATGTTAGAAAAACAGATTATGATTTTTTTTTCAACCTGACCAAAACGACAAAAATCCATCCATTATAAGTCAAGATATGAATTTTTAAGATTAAATGTAAGATTAGCACTTAGAAGCAAATAACTCTGAAAGATTTCATTGGTCACAATGGACTGGGACAAAGATATGGGTTCAGACCCTCCATGATGGAGAGCAGGCCAGCTACAGGACCCAGTACAAAAGGGGGTGGTGATGGACGGAGCATCTGAATCAATCAAACACTCACACCCAGTCAAAAGATCTGGGTTTAATCCATCACCGTTCTTTAGCCCACTCTGCCACCCCAGTTCAGACATGGCTATATGCAAATCAGTCTGACCCTGTGCCTCATGGGAACAGTCCAGCCCGAACTGCCAAGCCATGTCTTCCCTGGACCGGAAACAAGCTTCCGAGGACCGGTTTCTGGCATTCCAGTTGTCTTCAGTCCGGCTTGCTTGAATCCAGTGGCAAAGTGAGCAAGGGACTCACGTCTGAGCATACCCTGCCACACTTATGGCGGCCAAAAGCGGTACAAAAGCGGGTGGTGATGGACGGAGCATCTGAATCAATCAAACACTCACACCCAGTCAAAAGATCTGGGTTTAATCCATCACCGTTCTTTAGCCCACTCTGCCACCCCAGTTCAGACATGGCTATATGCAAATCAGTCTGACCCTGTGTCAATCCCATGCCAACGGGTTTCGTCGATGTTAGTGATAACCATCCGGCTTCATCAGGGATGGAAGTAATACAAAATGCGTTTTTTACCATCCTCACTTCAATTAAATATAACAATTCTTATTTACAGAGCCCTTTAAGACCCAAGACAACAACCATGTGCTCAATAGATAACTCACCATGGTGATAACGTCATGCACAAAATACACATTTTCTCATATGGTGCACCGTGCAATGCTTACAGCTTTTTAGAAAAACAATAGTCTCAAAGGTTAAATAAATAACAACATAAAATTCTTGTCGTAATGCATTACACACAAACGGTGCCGTAATCATTTCATGCATTGCATTTTAGTGAAAGGAAAATGGTTCATTACTACTGAGACCACTCGTGACATATTCACTGCAATCCCATGCGTGCTACTTAGTTGTTATAAATGGTATTTACCTCAACTTGGCTTTACAATGCTACCTATTTGGAGATAGAGAAAAACGAATCCTCAGTCTCTACCCAATGGGAGCAAGGACTGCACTTTGAATCAATACGCTGTGTTTACATAACGATTTTTCATGGCTTTTTAAATTATAACCTACCTCCAGCTCTTCTACTACTCTCCTTTCCAGTAACCTTCCTTTATTCTTCAGATTCTATCAGTACCATATCCATAATTAAATCCGTTATCCTAAAATAAATAGAGGCACATTCAAATCTTACTACTTGCTTGATCTAATCATCACGTTTTTTGATACCACTAATTGAATTGTCACTTCTTACCTGTTTTTTTACAGGTTGGGCATATGGTACGGCGTTATGACTAGGTCTCTACGTATTTCACTCTCCCTCAAATCGGTGGTTAATCAACCTGAAAATCAACAGAAGTCTTACTATACATTTACTGCCGATCTTGCATTGCCCGAGGTCTATTTAAGTACAGAACAGAAATCGACCTTATAAAACGCCGATTCAGTCAATTTCTCACCATCACCCGTTATGTCATATGGTTATGCCTGCAAGGTTATACGTTTTTATTAATACTTGATCCATAGCCGAATTAAATGTTAAAGTACCCTCAACTCACGTCTGGCTTACCTTGCTTGGTATCTCCGGTCGCTTCCCGAGTACAGGAAACACCATGCTTCTTCCTACTTCCGATTATACAGCCTCTATAAACAGCAATAACGGACTACCCCTTTGAAACTGGTAGTCGGGTAAATATATCGCGGCCGCCATCTTGGAACGGATTTGTTTCCTTGTTGCTTACATATACTGCGCAACAAGTTGCTTGATATATCATTAATCGGTCTGCACATATTAGACACAGATTAATTATTAAATTTTCATTAATACTTATTTACTCATTAGATCTGTTTCTTAGACAGTACATCTATTATGTGCATCTTCCATCTTAATTCATAGTTGCACATTGATGCTTTTACCCTTGTTCTTCAGAGACCAAATCTTTTCGAAGGTCAAAATTAATCACCCAGAAAAAACTGAAGCTCCTGATCAAAATTTAGTCCTTCCTCTACCGCCCTTAAGCGCATGATCCATCGTGCCTCCTGCCTCCTCAATCTCAATTCCCTGTTCCCACCTCGTGGGTCAACAGGTATATGATCAATACCGTAAAATTTAAAGCTTCTGCTGTGGTCCTGTTTCTTACAATTATGTATATGTTCCGCTATCGGATACCTCACATCATTATTTTTTACAGCTCTTAGATGTTCACTCATTTTTTCCTTGAGCATACGGATTGTGCTGCCCACATACACCCTCAAACATTTACATTCAATTATATAGATGACATACTTGGTGCTGCATGTAATATTCATCCTAATATCATATTTTTTCCCATCTTTGATTTTAAAACATTTGGTTTTGTCCTTTGCACATCTGCACATACCACAATGGCCACATTTGTAAAATCCTTTAGAATGTTGGTCTAACCAGGTGACATTTCGTTCTGATAATGGATAGCTGGGGCTGAGAAGAGAACCCGAGGTCTGACCTCTCCTGTAGGATACTTGTGGTCTGCCCCCTATGTGTTTTCTCAGTGCATTATCCAAACTCAGAATATCCCAATGCTTATTCATGCTTTGCAATAATATATTGCTTACTGGGGTATAAGTTGTGATCAGTCTAATGGGCTGTGCCTCCTTATTGTGTTTAACTGAGGGTCTAAGTGTCTCACCACGCCCCACTTTCAAAGCCCTCTGTTTAGCCATCTTTACATTTTGTTTATTATATCCCCTTCCTACAAATCCTCTTTCCATATCACATATGCAGTCATTAAAACTGTCAGTTTCACTACAGTTTCGTCTAGCTCCTAGCATTTCACCAAAAGGAATTGCTCTAACTTGGTGACGTGGGTGAGCACTCTTCACATGCAGAATTGTATTACATGAAGTTGGTTTAAGGTACATTTTACTTTCAATGCGATCATTCTTTACATACAGTTCAACATCTAAGAAGGTAATATTAGTTGTGCTGTTGCTAGTGGTGAACCTAATATTCATATTGTTGTTATTGAGATACCTAAAAAACCCCTGTAAGGATTGTTCGGATCCCGTCCAGATCATGATGCAGTCATCAATGAATCTACCCCAATAGAGGATAGATCTATTCCACTCATTAGCTCCAGGGCCCCAAACATACTTCTCCTCCAGCCACCCCATAAAGATGTTCGCATAAGCTGGGGAAAATTTGGAGCCCATAGCCACACCTGTTTTTGCTTAAACCAGTCACCTTTAAACAAAAAATAATTATTATCCAAAATCAATTCAGTCATAGCCAGGGTCATTTGTTTATGCTGCCAATGACTGGCAGGTCTTCTAGAAAGAAAGTGGTCTAAGGCTTTCAGCCCCAATTCATTCTTGATACTCGTATATAACGAGATCACATCTAGAGTAACCAGTATCATTCCAGTTTCCCATTTGATATCACCCAAAATATTCAAAATATGGCGTGTATCTTTTATATAAGATGGCAAATTAGACATAATCGGTTGGAGAAAGACATCAACAAATTGGGACAGATGTTCTGTTGGTCCCCCAATACCGGATACTATCGGCCTACCCGGTGGACTCGGCTCACAAATCATGCCTACATATGATGACCTCGATGCGGATCTGTTAGCGATTTGGGAGAAGGAGTTAACCTCAAGTTCAATGAAGTTAATGGATTTACTTACTGAGAATTCGGAAAGGAAGGTGGCGAAGTTTCAAGCTGAGATCTCACAGTTGGAAGCAGAAATTACCGACCTTAACCTGCCTGATCCAACGGCTAAAAACTATGATATATTGATGGGAATTCTAATGAACCATCAGAATGATATTAAGCAGAGAAAAGCGCATAAGCTTAAAAGAGCTGAGATAGATTACACCAGTGGTAGGGTGTTTACATTCTCAAGAAAATATGATCATCTAATGCAAACAGACAAAAATAAGCAGCAGCAAGAATTCATATCTGCAAGTTCTAGCAATACCTCTCTGAGTAGTATTCCCACTAGTGGCAGCGAATCAGAAGGGGCTTCTGGTTCATCAGTTAGACAACTACCCGCTTTAGGGAACACATCATTCTCACTAGAGGTGAGCAGGATAAAAAGAGGAAATCGAAGGCAAGCGAGGCGCACGGGCCCCCAAACAAACCAGAAGAGGTCAGAAAAGAGGTAGCCGGAGGAGGGCGGGGAGGGATGAAACTGAGATCATGGGACAAGAAAGTCTAACAAGAGACACAAACAATGAGGTTGAGGTGGTGAACTTATCCAAAACTGTACTTACGGAGCATATGATTGAGCTACTTAAGAAGGGCCTGAGCTTTTGCCCGGCTGTAAGAGGCAATATTTGTGACACAAAGATTGATTTGTTCAGATATATCAGACATGGCTATATGCAAATCAGTCTGACCCTGTGCCACATGGGAACAGTCTAGCCCGAACTGCCAAGCCATGTCTTCCCTGGACCGGAAACAAGCTTCATGAGGCACAGGGTCAGACTGATTTGCATATAGCCATGTCTGAACTGGGGTGGCAGAGTGGGCTAAAGAACGGTGATGGATTAAACCCAGATCTTTTGACTGGGTTTGAGTGTTTGATTGGTTCAGATGCTCCGTCCATTACCACCCCCTTTTGTACCGCTTTTGGCCGCCATAAGTGTGGCAGGGTATGCTCAGACGTGAGTCCTTTGCTCACTTTGCCACTGGATTCAAGCAAGCCAGGCTGAAGACGGCTGGAATGCCAGACACCGGTCCTCGGAAGCTTGTTTCCGGTCCAGGGAAGGCATGGCTTGGCAGTTCGGGCTGGACTGTTCCCATGCGGCACAGGGTTAGACTGATTTGCATATAGCCATGTCTGAACTGGGGTGGCAGAGTGGGCTAAAGAACGGTGATGGATTAAACCCAGATATTTTGACTGGGTGTGAGTGTTTGATTGGTTCAGATGCTCCGTCCATTACTACCCCCTTTTGTACCGCTTTTGGCGCCATAAGTGTGGCAGGGTATGTTCAGACGTGAGTCCCTTGCTCACTTTGCCACTGGATTCAAGCAAGCCAGGCTGAAGACGGCTGGAATGCCAGAAACCGGTCCTCGGAAGCTTGTTTCCGGTCCAGGGAAGGCATGGCTTGGCAGTTCGGGCTGGACTGTTCCCATGAGGCACAGGGTCAGACTGATTTGCATATAGCCATGTCTGAACTGGGGTGGCAGAGTGGGCTAAAGAACGGTGATGGATTAAACCCAGATCTTTTTACTGGGTGTGAGTGTTTCATTGGTTCAGATGCTCCGTCCATTACCACCCCCTTTTGTACCGCTTTTGGCCGCCATAAGTGTGGCAAGGTATGCTCAGACGTGAGTCCCTTGCTCATTTTGCCACTGGATTCAAGCAAGCCGGGCTGAAGACGGCTGGAATGCCAGAAACCGGTCCTCGGAAGCTTGTTTCCGGTCCAGGAAAGGCATGGCTTAGCAGTTCGGGCTGGACTGTTCCCATGAGGCACAGGGTCAGACTGATTTGCATATAGCCATGTCTGAACTGGGGTGGCAGAGTGGGCTAAAGAACGGTGATGGATTAAACCCAGATCTTTTGACTGGGTGTGAGTGTTTGATTGGTTCAGATGCTCTGTCCATTACCACCCCCTTTTGTACCGCTTTTGGCCGCCATAAGTGTGGCAGGGTATGCTCAGACGGGAGTCCCTTGCTCACTTTGCCACTGGATTCAAGCAAGCCGGGCTGAAGACAGCTGGAATGCCAGAAATCGGTCCTCGGAAGCTTGTTTCCGGTCCAGGGAAGGCATGGCTGGGCAGTTCGGGCTGGACTGTTCCCATGAGGCACAGGGTCAGACTGATTTGCATATAGCCATGTCTGAACTGGGGTGGCAGAGTGGGCTAAAGAACTGTGATGGATTAAACCCAGATCTTTTGACTGGGTGTGAGTGTTTGATTGGTTCAGATGCTCCGTCCATTACAACCCCCTTTTGTACCGCTTTTGGCCGCCTTAAGTGTGGCAGGGTATGCCCAGACGTGAGTCCCTTGCTCACTTTGCCACTGGATTCAAGCAAGCCGGGTTGAAGACGGCTGGAATGCCAGAAACCGGTCCTCGGAAGCTTGTTTCCGGTCAAGGGAAGTCATGGCTTGGCAGTTTGGGCTGGACTGTTCCCATGAGGCACAGGGTCAGACTGATTTGCATATAGCCATGTCTGAACTGGGGTGGCAGAGTGGGCTAAAGAACGGTGATGGATTAAACCCAGATCTTTTGACTGGGTGTGAGTGTTTGATTGGTTCAGATGCTCCGTCCATCACCACCCCCTTTTGTACCGCTGCATTATGGGCATGAGCCTAGCACTGGCCTTGGGAGGGGAGAAGTGATGGGTGTAGGAGGTGCCTGCGGTAGGTATCCTAGAGGGCAGACATGCCTCTTGCGCAGGTGCACTCCAGAGAGGGGATGCAATGCGGGTGAGTGGGGTCCTTCCCTAAAGAGGGACCCACCACAGGTCTTTGGGCGGAAAGTCTGGGCCTGGACCGGCGAGATATCACGGGAGCCAATCATGATCTCACTCGAGGCATGAATTGGTAGACGCAGGCACATGTCTAGACAGTGGTAGGAAGATGATGTCTAGCATCTTTATTAAAGTTAGTTATGCATCACCATGTCTAAATAAAGCTGTACATATTAAGGGTTATTGCGTATGAAAATGGGGAAATGCTGTGTGTTTGACTGGTAATAATGTTTGCAGTAAAATACGGCTGGGGTTTATGGCCCCTAATCCAAAGAATTGTGCAACGTGTATGTCTTCAGGGGGTACGAATGGATGTGGCTGGTTGTGGGGTGCGAGCGGAAGGCCTCTGTGATGCCAAACCATGTTCTAAAGGAACAGCTACCAGTACCTGTTGCAAAGATAACCTACATTCCCTGGGAACACTGACCCCTACTTCCCCCCTAGTACCCTGGGAGCACTGGCCTCTCAGACTGGTTCCTGTGACCTCAGCAGTCTCATGTCCCCACTGTGCCACTGCCATGTGCTTCGCTCACACTTGGTGTAATGTAGTGCAACGTAATCTAGCACCTGAATAGCAAACTTATTGACACTACCTTCAGGTGCCGGGAAATCTACAGTGAGAGTAAAAACCATGACAGCAGTGGTGACGTCGCTGCTTGTCTGACTGCATCTCTTCTTTGTCCTTGATGACTTGCATTGGAATCTGTCAATCTTTTGTCTAGGACCCAATAATTGCTCTGTGCTTCATTCAATGCGAGTGCAACGGTGTGGGTGGCCGATCACTTATTTGTCAACGCTTTATTTTTCCACAAACAAAAGACTTGCATAAAAGGGCTTCCTGTGAGTCATTCTTGCTTTAGTCAGCAGCGTGCTGGAGTACCTGAATCTTTGTGTCAGAGAGCGCTCCAGGCAACATTGTCATGCTCTGTAGAATTAGCCATGCATTATTTGCATTTTTTAATGCTAATAATGCTAATAATTTAAATAGGTCATTCCTTTCTGAAAAAACCTTTCCAATTGCTGTGCAGCTCTTAGCACATCCCGATGGTAATCCTCATCCGGCGGGTAACGGGGGTTACCACCAGTCGACACAAATGTACAAGATCGGCTGCCATTTCCCAGGTCGGGACATTTTGCCTGCTACAGACAGATAATCACCTTTGTTGGTTCAATACCAAGCAAAGGCGAGGAGACATGATTGTGGAAATCCCATTCCCTGCATCTTATTGCCCCAGATCTAGTTATAATTATGCAAAAGCGGGAGCATGGCAGAAAATAGCCCGACTCGTTATGGCGCCACGTGTTTGTGCAACTGCCCAGTTGTGTTTTTCTAGTAATGAAGATAGAATACAAACAATGATATAGATTCTCGGAACTCTATGTTGTGATCCTAAATAACTTCCAGGAAGAACTAACACTGTACCCTTGCCTCTATGGTGAATTTAATGTATTTATAGCTGGTTTGTAAAGTTTTTATTGGCAGATATGGGCTGGCTTCCATCAATCAGTCGCCCGAGCCACCCATTCCTAGAGGTGAAAGACTCATTGCACAGGAATGTTGCAATGGAAAACAGACTCCACTGGCACATTTATTTAAAAGTGGCCATGGCAGACGAGAAAATCGACCTCCTGTATATTGTGGGCCTAATTTAGGAAAAGTGTTGCATTGCTGGGGAAAAACAGCGATGCAACACTTTTTATTGCGCCATCCTTGGATACACCGTATTTACACAACAGCGCTCCATGTCGCAAGGATTGCCCAGATGGTGCAGTAATGACGCAAAGCTGGAGTGTGTCAATAAACTGACACAACTGCAGCAATGTGTCATTACACATGGGGCAAGTCCTATGCAAAAGGCTCTGCGTCACTCCTTACGCCTGCTTGAGGATTGTGACGGAGTCAAGGCATAGGAGTAGTGTAGTGAAATCTCATAGATTTCACTGTGCCACTTCTACAAGGCTTTTTTAAGTAGAAACCCCCATTTCTGAATACATTATACCTGACGCAGATATAATGTAGCACAGGGCTTTACAAAGTGACTCATATGCCTAAATGCGTCCCTTTGTAAATATGGCAAAGTGTGGCACATTGTTTACGCTGCTGCAGCATCACGAAAAAGTGACGCAATGGTGGCGCAAGCCCTCATAAATAAGGGCCAGTATGCGCAAGGTGAAACAAGTGAGATTTACTATGCCACGCAGATCCACCTTGCCTGGCTCTGCGTGGCATGGTAAATCTGGAGTAATGCAAGGAAGTACAAGTTGCTGCCATGTGTTACTTTGCCTTGGAAAGGTGTTACATGGGTGTAGAATGGGTATTCCCATGCATCCACCCATGGCTTTGGGTGCATTCCCAGATTTATTAGCAATATTAAAACTGGAAATGTGTCAAAATGCTACGTCTTACCAGGTGAGGCATAACAAGAAGAAATATGTTTATTTCTCCTCGTTTTTTCCCTCTTTCTACATGTACTACTTTCTGAAGCAAACGCAGAAAGAGGAAAACCCCTCAGAAGATTGTTTTTGTGGGGGGCGTGGCTTGACGCCGATGTAGGGAGCAGCGGACCTCGGAGCTCCTCCGTGGCCTCCCTCCCCAGCAAATTATCCTGGGACACTGGGGTGGCCCCAGGCATTATAATTGGCAGCGGAAGCCCTGGTGCCTATCTGGGCGCAGTTTCGAAGCTCTGAGGAGCCAAGAAGTGGAGAAAACGGCGATTGCTTTCCCTGTTTGTGCAACGGCTGGGTCGCAGACAAAATGGCGGCCGCTCCTTGCCACGGAGCTCTCTGCTGGTAGAGGGGCACCACGCGCTGCATGAGTCTGCCAGGCGGCTGAGTGAAGTGCGGGATCGAGAGGACAGCGAGCGTCCATCTGTGAAGGGACGACAGAACTGGACGCAGAGACGCGGTGAGGCTTGGGACGAGCTCCGCAGAGTATGCCTGACCTTAAAATGGTGGCAATTGCAAACAAAACAGGTGATGGACAGAATGTGGATCAATGTCACACATTCACCCCAGTCCAAAGATCTGGGCCCAAATCCATCGTTTTTTTGCACTCCACACCACCCTGGGTTAGACAATGGCGATATGCAAATCAGTTCTGACCCTGTGCCCCATGGGAACAGTCCAGTCCGAACTACAAAAGCCATGTCCTTCCCAGAACGGAATCAAGCATCCGAGGACCGGACCGGTTTCGAGGTAACACCTCTCATCAGCCCGGCTAGCTTGACTCCAGTGGTGTGGAGTGACCTTAAAATGGTGGCGCGGGACGCTCCAGCCGGATCGCGTGGTGATTGCGGCCGCCGATTCAGAGCAGAGACTGTAACAGCCTGGCCCTCCCTGCACAGTCAACGATACCCTGCTCCTGGTGCCTGTACATGGGGATAACTGGCTGGTAGCGGAGATTGGACTGGTGAGGACTCTTCAGGGTGGCAGGAGTAGCGGTCCGGGGAGGACGCGGACTAGGGTGAATCCCGGGGAGAATACCACGTGGAACCCAATTCGCCACTGCCGGTGCGGGATCCTGCACTTCAAGGAGTCTGGGAAGCAAGACGTACTACCTGGGTCGCAAGCTGTGTGGCGCCTCGAGGGCTGGAGACCGCTGATCTGGATGCTTGAGGCGGATGTGTAGCCCCAGAGCTGGGCGCTGATATAAGGTACGGAGTGGGGCATGGGCTGCGCTGCTGCCTGGTTGCTGAGCCCTGAGAGGGAGCTGGAACTCTGCTGCTGCCTAGGTTGGAACTGCGGACTCGATGCGTCCCTGCTGCGGGGCATGTGAACACTGCACTAATTGAGCTGGACATAGCACGCACCTCCTAAGCGGATGAGGGACATTGGGCCTGGACCCTGCTGACACGGGGCATTACAGAGATAGCGATAAGTCACTGCTTATTTACTGGTCCTCTGTTGGGGCTGGGCCTAACATCCAGTCTGGTCCACCCCTACACTCCTGAGACTCTTGTGGCGCCTACCCGGAGCTCCTGCAGATTGGAATCACCTGGCCCACATATCTCCTGAGAAGGTGCACAGGAAGAGGAGGACTGACCGCATTGCACCCACTGGTGTACGTCCACACTCCACTTGACATGGGAGGTTGGGGCTCCTGAAATTTACCTAAGCAGATCACTACTTTTACCAACGGATCACATGATGGGAAGGGTGTCCAGGAAAAAGGGGTATGAGGTCCTACGGATGGACGAACCAGAGCATCACACTAACTATGATGAGACATGTCTGGAGTACATGGGGGGAGACTACCCGGAGACCCCACCCTGGTAGACATCATGCAGGCCATTACCTCCTCGAGAGAGGTGCTGGAGGTGAAGATGGACGCCATTGGGACGGATCTCACCCTATTGAAAGTGAACACCGCAAACTTAAAGAGAGAGTGGTGACCAATGTGACTGCCATGAAGGATATGCCAGACATGGTTGCCACCTTACAAGATACACTGAAAGAAGTGGTAAACAGGGTCAAAGTGCTGGAAATGAGAGCTGAGGACAGCAAGGGGCGCTCAAGAAGGAATAACCTTCACATTGTAGGCGTACCGGAATGTGAAGAGGGGGCTGATGCAGTCCAGTACCTGGAAACTTGGCTGAAAACGGAGGTAGCCCCGGAGGGTCTCTTCCCCTTCTATGCACTGGAACGTGCCCACAGAGTCCCGGCTAGACCAACTAAACCTGGAGCTCCACTCCACCCAATGGTGGTGAGACTACTACATTATCGGGATTGAGACTTCATCTTACAAAGAGCCTGTGAGATAGAGAATCTACAGATCGGGAACAGCAGGGTGATGATATTCCCAAGCTACACTAGGGAAGTGCAACAACGGAAATCTTCCTTCCTGGCTGTTAAGCGGAAGTTGCGCCAGCTTCATCTCCCCTACGCAATGCTGTTCCCGGCCCGCCTTAGGGTAACATCAGAGGCGGAAACACACTTCTTTCTCACCCCGCAGGATGCTTGGGACTGGCTGGAAACCCGAAGCGACCACGAAACACGCTCATCACATCCAAACTCGCCCCGCCGGCAGTTGTCCTCCACTACGCCACCACAGAGGGCCCTCTCTCCTGCTGGTAGGCGACAGGAACGAGACAGAGCGGTCCAAGCAGTGGCAGCAATTAGCCATGGAAATGTCAGCCCGGCTAGCAACGACGCAAATCCGGTGTGCAGAGGGACACCAATCTTAGGCCTGCGAGGCAGAGATGGAACAACTTATTACAGGCAGCAAGCTATCAATGCACAGTTCCTGAAATATTATACTGCCTTGTATCAAAGTCAATAAGATCCATGGATATTAGAGGAGGAAGGATTCTTGGATATAGAACTCCCCCAAATCGAGGTAGATGATAAAGAGATCTTGGGCCGGGATATAGAGCTGGGAGAGATCAGGGGGGGGCATAAAACACATGGCCAGAAACAAAACCCCTGGCACGGATGGGCTCCCGATAGAGTTTTATGCTACATATGTGGATATCTTAGCTCGGCTGTTTACCTCGCTCAACCAGGGAAGCGATAATCATACCACTCCTCAAACAGGATAAATCAACATGGGATCGCACTGCCTACCGCCCCCTTGCTATGCTAAACCTAGATTACAAGATATTAAGTCACATTTTAGCCAGCCGTTTGATGACCCATATGACAGCTCTTGTGCATGTAGACCAGGCGGGGTTTATCCCTTCCCGGTATACTGCCATGAATATACGCTGTCTGTGTCAACTACCGAACAACCCAACATGCAAAGGGGTTAAGGCATGTATCCTGTCGATCGACATCGAGAAGGCATTCAATAGTCTTGAGTGGTCCTATCTATTTAGGGTCCTGCGTGCTTTCGGACTGGGCGAGGGATTTGTGGCCTGGACGACAATATTGTACAGCCGTTCAACTGCTAGGGTGCGCACGGGGGGGAATAATTTCAGAGGCCTGCACTGTGGGCAGGGGTACGAGGCAGGGATGCCCCCCTCCTGTTCGCACTGGCAGTGGAGCCGCTGGCAGTTTATGCAAGATCGGGGCGATACTGCAGGGGCCTGGACGGGATGGGTCAGGTCCACTTAATTGCCCTATATGCAGACGATCTCCTAATGTTCCTCGCCAACTCTGTCGATGACTTACAGGGCGCCGGAGAACTGTTGGCCAGATTGGGGCGATTGGCAGGTCCCAAAGTCAACTGGAACAAGACGTTCCTTTTTCCTGCTCAGAGTGGTAAAGGCGCACCACCGGATGCGCTAGGTGTGCGGTGGGAAAGCAGCTCTCTGACCTACCTAGGAGTGCAGATTTATCATGCACCCTCCGACCTATTAGAAGGTAATGTTGGAAGAGCAATACGTACCATCAGGAGCAACTTTGACTTTTGGGGAACCCTTCCACTATCAGTAGCAGGGAGAATGGCACTGCTAAAGATGGTAACTTTACCTCGACTACTTTACTACTCTGACTCACTACCACTATGGATACCGCGAAAATACTTCACCCAACTCAACACCATGGTTACGGGATTTTTATGGGGATCTGGGAGACGCAGATTAGCGCTTACCACCATGCTGAGACCTAGGCAGGAGGGGAGATTAGCAGTCCCTGATTTTGAGGCCTATTACCATGCAGCCCAATTCCAATGGTTTGCAGGGTGGATGCCGAAGAGACTACGTACTGGAGAAGCTCACGGGGGCATGGACCCAGACCTGCAACAGCTTTCTCGCGTACTCCTCCGGCTCCACTTAAGCGAAAGAGAGGCCCGAGGGATCTGTGGGTGATGCGACAATGCTGGAATCAGGCCAAAAGAAGATCCAAAGTGGGACCCTCGTATGCACCTGAGATCCTGCTGCGAGTTTGTGCGGCATTGCCACATGAGGGAGATTGGCAGAGATTGCGAGATTGGGAAGAAGTGGAGATCTCCACTGTTGGAGACCTCTATGAGGACAGCACCCTCATACCCTTCCAGGACCTTTTAGAAAGGTACGAACTGCCCCGGCAGGACTTCCTATTGCATGCTGCGTTGACGGCAACCATCCGTAAACCCTGGAAGAGGGGGATGGCGGAACACCCAACCTCTCTCCCATGCCAGTATGTGGAATCAGTAGCTGGGACGATCAAAGCGGTTACTTTCTTGTATAGGCGAATTACCCAGGAGATTAGGTGCCCCTTAGAGAGCCTGCATGTCAAATGGGAAGAGAATCTTGGGATCCCCATAGAGAAGAAGCCGTGGGAGGGGCTGATGGACCGGGCGTGGAAATGTTCTAGAAATGCAAGATTTCAACTAATCCACTTTTATGTCTTCCACAGGGCGTATCTCAACCAACACAAAATTAACGAATTTTTCGGGTCCCGGACAGCCTGCCCGTGTTGTAAGCTAGAAAATTCTACATTTTTACACATGCTCTGGGAGTGTCCATTGCTGTACGGGTTCTGGAGGGAGGTAACAGCTAAACTGGGTGAAATAACGGATAGAGATAGCAACCTGACTCCGGGTTTTTGTCTACTACACTGGTTCCCTCATACTGCTGATAATAAAGTTAATAGCAAATTTATAGATTTAGGGTTAGTCCTAGCTAAACGAGAAAGTACCGGCCATTGGAAGGAGACCACTGAACCTAACACCTCACGATGGCAGCGAGAATTCATAAAATGGGCTGACTGTGAAGGGATTTTTAGATTACAAATGGCCCAGAGAACCAATAATGAAAAATGTTGGACATAGCTAGAGCATGGGTGGCGATGGTGGACTTACTCAAGAGCCCGACTGATGACACTGAACAACCCCCTGAGTGAGGGGACTTGTGCATACGGATTGAAGCATTGCCCTTCCTGAGCGGGTGACTTAGTTGATGATAGGCAAGTGCTACGTGGTGGCTCTCCCCTAAGCAGATGTCTACTTTCTTGTACTACGATGCCAGGTTTCCTATAAGATTAAATTATACTCAACACGGAGAATTGATTGATGGAGCAACATGTCTGATGGGGGCTGGGTAGTGTTAGAGGGGGGAGGGAGGAGAGGGGGTATTTTGTTAATCCATTGAATGTTGGGATGAATATGAGTGAGGAATATCCAGATGCTTATGCAATTGAATCCCAAGATAGAGCTATAGATCATAATTCTCATGGGACTGTTGTTAAGATGGATGTACACAGGAGCACTTTATGAAGCGGAGACATTAGACGAGATGTTGGTTATAGAAATGTATACTCGTTAACGTAAATGTCGCTAATTACTTCAACAACACATGGACACAGGTTCATCCTTGGTATGGTACCTGCTTGACGAGCTGTAACTGAATAAAGTTTGGTTATAAAAAAAAAAAGATTGTTTTTGTGCAGGTAGGTGTCCCATGCACAATAGGGGAAAGGTGCCTATGTTGGCACTTGGCAGCTAATGGTGCGCCAGTGCAAAGAAAGAGAAAGAATGCCCATATCTAGGTGGCTATATGAGACATTCCTACGATCTCTAGCTTTCTTTCTGCGTTGCGCTGCATCAAATGACTTTTAAATCTGCCCCCAGCTGTTTTAAACTCGCACCTCTTCAATTTTCCCATCTACATTTTGGCAGCTCAAATATGCTGAAATATACTGAAGGCGGGGGCTTGTAAATACAAGGAAGTGCAGATTTTGATGGTTTCTCTTAAAAATTGATTCTACTCAAATGGTTTAAAAATTACTAACAAAGTGCAAACATGACCTTTTAGTTCCTAGTTTATGTATTCAGGTGTTAAACTGATACAAATGAGATACAAAGTTGCATAGGCAGTATTAAAAGTGTTGAAATGACAAAATATTCATATAGTACTACGCCTCATTATGCTGCATAATATCCACTGATTAGATACAAAGGAAGAGCCATAGCTAAATATACTAAACAACACAGCATGCAAAAGAAGAACAATCCACCACCACCACCAAAATGAACCTGTACATTTACAGTCACACCACAAAATCCAACAGGTCTGTGCCCTTTTTGCACATGTACACTTCACCAAATCAATTTTAAACAGAGGCTGTGTCAACAAGAAACCGCAGATTGACAACACAGGAAGGTACAGTCTGTAAATTAGGCTGCATTCAAGCTTACCAGAAGTTATTGCAAGACCTGGTGCCAAAGTAATGCAGGGCCATTCAGACACGTCTTCCTTTCGATGGTTAGTGTTATAAGTGCTTGTTAATACAGAGAAAACATGGCATCTGGTGCCGCGTACTGGTATGGCCATGAAACGGTATAATTATTGATGGAGTAGACAGGCTTGCTTACAGTTAAGACTTTTTAAATAAATCTTACTGAAGGACTTAAGGGCCTGAAAAGTGAAGGGCTTTGGGCATATACCCCTTCCGCTCTTGCCCCTTCCCTTTTGTGACAGCTATGACAGCGCCAAGTGAAAATGAAGGTCCACATTAACCTCATCAGGAGGTGAATTAAAGCACATAATGGTGAATTATTTTCTGTTGGGTATTTGCATTTTGTTAGTGGTAAGATATTCACTGGATAATATGTTTTTAAAGCACCCTGGAACAGATCCGTTTATCAGCTTTATTGTTTTTCTGATATTTCTAATGCACCGTTGTAATGTTGCTATGCCTCCAATAAAGACAGGATGGCGTATGCAGTTATACGCCGTATTTATTTAACTTCTTTTCTTCATGACGCGACGTGCAACCACTATAACACCAACACTACATATCTCCCTTTTTTCCCCAAACAATGGAACATGTAACTCACAGTCCGCCGCTCATATCAAAGTCTCGAAACCTGGCTGGTCTCGTCACTGTTCTTCCCCTGTGGGTCAGTCTCGCCGGGGTGATCAGGGCTTCTCGTTCCGAAGTCTCTGCTCTGCTCCCCATGTCGTTCATTGCAGCTTGACTTTCCATCAACCCGTTTCCGTCCATCTCTCTCTCTGCTCCCGGGCTACCTCCATAGTCTCGCTCCCTGCTGACCTCTTCACTTCCCAAGTCCATCTCTCCGTCAAACTGTTCATCTCTTGCCTCAGACTCCTCCAGACTTTCTAAGACCTGTCTACCTTGCCCCCACTGCAGTACCTTGTTGCATCTCGCCATGCGGTCCTGGGACCAAATGTTGCCATCACTCAACAGAGCTGCTCTGTCATACACCTTCTTCACTTGCAGGGGTTTACTATACTTGCTGTCTCCTTTCTTTTACTTCGTCGCCAACTTTACTCGTACCCATTCACCTTCTTCCAGTCCAGTATCCTTCACATTCCTCCATCTGTTGTAGTGCCTTGCATAGACATCTTGTGCCTTCTCTAAGTTTGCTTGCACCACTGCTGGCGACCATTTTCTCATTATCGTTTTCTCTTTCCACACTCTGTTGTCCTTCGTGAAGGGATCACGTCCTCTCAAGATTTGGAAGGGACTGTATCCAGTTCCGGTGGGGGTGATCCTGTACGCCCATATCATTTGCCATATTTCCTTCTCCCAGTCCTTGTTGTTCGATATCGCAGCTTGCACGGATCCCATCACCACACGGTTAAACCGTTCTACCAGTCCGTTTCCCGCCGGGTGATAGATCGACGTGTCCTTGGAGAGGATGCCATTCCTTTCCATGAAGTTGGTCCATTTATCTGAAGTGAACTGAAGACCATTGTCGCTCAAGATGGATTTAGGAATGCCCTCCCTCACGAACGTGTCACTTAAGAACTTTAGTATAGTTTCTGTGTCCATCACCTCTTCCACCTTCATCTCCGGCCATTTCGAGTATCTATCCACCAGGACACATACGTATTTCTGTACACCTTGTCTGTCCAAATTGGGGCCCAGTATGTCGATGGACAACTCCTCCCATGGGTTCTGGGGAGGATCAAACCTTCCTAGCGCTGGACGCAATGGCTTGAGTGTCTTATCTGCCCCTTGGCACAGCGGGCAATCTCTGATGTGCCTTTCCGCTCTTAGGTCCATGCCTGGCCACCAAAAGCCTTGTTTGGTTCTTAGCTTCATCTTGATTATTCCCAAATGTCCTTCATGGAGTAACGCCAGTAGTTTTGGGACTATGTCAACTGGGGGAATTACCTTGTCCCTTGAACACTCCTTGGTCATCCACCGATAGTTCCTCCCGGACTTCGTAGTACATTTTCAGATTCTCGCTGATGTGTTTCTTCTCTGGCCATCCATGTACTATGCACCGTTTCACTTCCTGCATGGTAGGGTCGCGTTCATATGCTTCTTTCCACTCCTGGTTACTGATGACCCTCTCTTGGTCATCTGTCAGTGCCACCATCTCTTCTCCTCCTGTTTGGCTTTCTTCTTCGGGCTCCATGGCCGCCGCCCTGCTCAGATAGTCCGCTACTTTGTTCCGGTTGCCGGGGATGTTTTCCACATCATATCTAAATTCCAGTAGCTTTAATGTCATTTTTGAGATCCTTGGGGTGGCACTCGCATGTCCGCTTGATGTTAGGACCTTCACTAGGGGCTTTTGATCTGTTTTTAATGTGAAGAGTGTGCCCCACAAGAACTGTCTGAATCTTGTCATCGCCCACACCACAGCTAGCATCTCCTTCTCAATGACGCTGTACTTCTTCTCTGTATCGCTCAAGGAGCGAGATGCAAAACTCAGCGGTCCATTGTTCCTTGTCCCCGATCTTGCATCAATACTGCACCCAATCCTTTTTCACTGGCGTCTGTCGTGAGCACAGTCTTTCCACGGGGATCATATCCTTGTAAGGGTATTGCTCCTATCACGTCCTTCTTTATGCACTCAAATTCCTTTTGTGCATCCTCCGTCCAGCTGAACACTGAGCTCTCCCTTGTTAACTTCCTCATGTGGTGCGTCTTTGTCGCGAAATGCTGCACGAACTTACTATAATATTCGGCCATTCCTAGGAAGGACCGTACCTCCTCTTTGTTGGCCGGTGGATGTGCTTCGCAGATCGCCTTCACGTTGTCCGCCTTGGGGGTGATTCCTTGCACTCCGATTTCGTGCCCTAAGTAGGTCACTGAGTCCGTGTCCAGGTGGCATTTCTCCCACTCCACCTTGAGGCCTTTCTCTTCCAGCACCTGTAGCACCTTGGTCAGTTTGGCATCGTGGTCTAGTTTGTCTCGCCTCATCACTAGGATGTCATCCTGGAAATACTGGATGAAGTCCACCTTCTGAAACAGCTGGTGCATCAATTTCTGATATACCGCAGCTGCCGATGCTAGTCCGAACGGCATGCGTCGAAATTGGTAGCACCCGAAGGGGGTAATGAATGAAGTTAACCTCCTACTCTCCGGGTGCAGTGCGATTTGATGATACGCTGAGGTCAGGTCGATGGTGGAGTACCACTTGAACCCTCTCGTCTTGGGCAGCATTTCTTCTATTCTTGGTAAGGGAAACTTCTCTACCACGATATTCTTATTCAGTTCGCGTAGGTCCACGCACAGCCTGACCTTTCCATTTGGTTTCATGACTCCCACCAGTGGCGCCAGCCACTCTGCGCACGTGATTGGTTCAATGATTCCTCTTCTTTCCAGTCCTTGCAGCTCTTCCTGTACTGCATCTCTTACCGCCAGGGGCACATTCCTCACTTTGTGAGCCACCCGTATAGCGCCTTCCTTGAGGACAATTCTGTGTGCAAACTTCTCGAGCTTGCCCACCGTTCCTCCAAACACTTTGGGGTACTCTGCCTTCCAATTCCAATTCCAAAAATTCTTTATTTCGGCCACATAGGCCATAAAAGATGCAATAAAATACAATACATACATATATTACACAATAAAATACAGTATAAAAAATACACGATATTTATATATAAAAAGTCTGGGGGACTGCATGGGGTAAGGACTGCACAGCTGTACCAGTTCAGGGGGACATTTTGTTCCGTATTATCCAAGCTGCCATTAGAAATTTTGAGACAGCAAAGACAATATGTCCCAGGGTATTGGTTTTCATGACCCTATAGGCTTGTTGATACTCCCGAAAGCCCAGGTTTCGGCACATCGGTGCTATCCATCGCTTCCTGGGACTCTGGTACGCGTGGCAAACAAACATTATGTGCAAATCATCTTCATCCTTGGTTTTGCAGCAAGGACAGAGTTTGTCACCCCCTTTGGACCATTTGTGGGTAAATACTTTAGTGGGGAGTGTGCCAAACCTCCATTGCAGGAACAGTTTCCTCGCCAAAAGAGGAAAAATAAAATCCATAAAAGATTCAAAAAGGTAAGAATTTTTGGATTCGATAAAACGTCCCGTCAAGGTGCCACTGGTATGGGCATTATCCATGTCAGCCAGATTTTTGTTTCTGTAGAGCTGGGCAAGAGTTTTACGCGTGATCCTTTGGCAACCCTGAGCTGGATCATCCCAAAGGTCTGGCAAGTTCAAACTGAGCAATTCTGATTTAATATAAGCCAGCCAGGGGATATTGTTACTGCCATTCAGCCTCAGAACATGGGTGAGGTCCTGCCTGTAGTGATACAGTTCCTCAGTAGACCATATCCGGTGCCAAAACTTCACGGGTTTCGATAGGAGGTCTTCAGCAATGGAATGTATCCCCAAATCCAATCTTAGGGGGAGGAGTGGCGTGCCTTGCGGGAGAGCAAGTAGGCGTCTCAGAAAACTGTTTTCCACCGCTGCCAATGCCTTCCCTGCTTTGTGACCCCACAACTCGCTGCCATACATGGCTGCTGCCTTCGCTTGGGATCTGTATGTTTCAAGGGCCGGGCTTACAGGCTTGAAGGTGGACTTATTTACCACCTTCAGGAGTGCACCTGCTAGCTGGGATAGTTTCAGCCTTGATCTCGCTATCTGACAGTCCCAAGCTAAGTTTTCTTGTAGCGTTACCCCCAGATATATAAAGGTCGAGACCCTCTCAAGACTAACTTCCCCCAGTTTTGGGTTGGGTCTGGTTCTGGCAGGGGGATTGAAGATCATAAACTTGGTTTTATCTGTGTTGACCTCCAACCCATGTTGACGACAGAAAAGGCCAAAACCGTTCACAACCCTCTGGATCCCCATGGGGGATTTGGAAAGCAGGAGGGTATCGTCAGCAAACATAATTGCCGGAACCCTCCTGCCTGCCAAAACCGGGGCATCATTGTCCTCAACAGTGTCAAGATGTTGAATGACACTGTTGATGAAAAGGCAGAACAGGGTCGGCGCCAAGACGCAGCCCTGCCTGACTCCTCGGCGGACCGGAAATTTGCCCGAGAGCTTACCATCCCTCCCACACCTCACTTGTGCATAGTTGTTTTCGTGCAGCCTGATGATAATGCTAAGTAGGTGGGTGGGCACTCCTAGCTTCTGCAGAACCTCCCAAAGTTTCCCTCTGGGAACTAGGTCAAAGGCTGACCTCAGATCCACGAAGACCATGTACAGTCTCCCTCCCTCTATAGTTACAGTCTTCCAATATAGGAGGAGAAGGCGGAAGATCTGGTCCATGGTCGACGTGTTCTTTCTGAAGCCAGCCTGGAGGGGGCTCATGATGTCATTGTCCTCCACCCAGTCCAGGAGGTGATTAAGGATGAGGCGCGCAAAGAGCTTTTGGGGTACATCTATTAGGCTAATAGGCCTGTAATTGGCCGGGAGCAGAGTAGATCCCTTCTTGTGGATCGGAACAATCTCTGCCCCCAGCCACGACCCAGGGATTGACATACCTCCTAGGATGGCATTAAAAAGAATAAGAAGGTATGGGCCCCAGATGTCCATGTGATGCCTAAACAGATCCCCAGGTAGCCTGTCCAGACCTGGCGCCTTCCCCGATGATAAGTGCTTCAGGGCTGCCTCCACTTCCCCCAGGGATAGTTCCATTTCACAATCCCGTGTGCCGCAGGGCACAAGCAGGGCTGTGTCAGGGCAGAGGTTGGTGTCTTGATAGAGCTCCCCATAGTGGGCCTCCCAAACCTCGGGGGCAATATTAGGTTCCACTGCTTTTTTGAGTTCCCCTGTGCCATTATTGACAAGGGCCCAGAATTTGCGGGAGTCCCTGACTTTTAGGGCATCATGAAGATCATGCCAGTGATTCCAGTCCCACTCGGTCCTGGCAGTCGCTAACACAGCTTTGTAGTATTTCCTAAGGTCACGTACCTTGGCCTTATTTGTCCCCTCTTTTATTGCAGCAATGAGCTCAGTCTTTGCTGCCCTACAAGAGGAGGTGTACCAGGTGGGGACATGGGTCTTTTTCTTTCTATTGGGCACCACCGGGTAGAATACCTCAGCCAAATCTCTTACAAGATCCTGATGGATATCGCCCAGTTTCTCATTGTATTCAGGGGTTCTTGGTGCATTTAGAAGTGCATCCACCTCCATGAACCTTGGGAGTGCCAACTCATATAGCTTGCTGATGGTCTCTTCTGAGCTCACAAGCTTCCCCCACTTGACCCTGCGCCTATTGGTTGTAAGGACCAATTCCCCCGTGTCTCCCCCTGGGTTTTCTGCCACTTCACCCACTAGATGGATGGGCCACTGAATATTTAAACAAAGGGCATTATGGTCGCTATCTAACCTGTTTATTACCCTGAAGTCGAGGACTTTGGGCCAGAGTGTAATATCTACCATGATGTAATCTAGCCTCGACTCGTGACCCCTCCTATTGAAGGTACACACTGAGGGAGTGTCGGAAGGGGTACGACCATTACAAGCCCTCAGTGCGTAGTTCAGGGTTAGGGACATAAGCTGTATTGCCAGGGGAGACCAAGCTTTGGGATAGGGGGAGGACGAGGGTGGAACCCCCCCAGTAATCATCCTCAGCCGTGAGGGCACCCTCCGCCATGCCCTCCAAAGGTTCAAAGTGGCAGTTGAAGTCTCCTCCAAGCACCACCCTGAGATCTCCCGGGAGTTGCCCCAGGAAGGAGGACAGATCGTTTAGGGTTGGAGATTCGTTTGGTGCGGCAACCGGTCGCGAGTAGACGTTCACAATAGCCCAAGATGGTTTACCAGGCCATGTGAGCCGGACACACTGGATGTCCTGCGAGAACGTGTGCACCAGTTCCGCCTGGCACCCAGCGTGGCTCGCGATCCAGATTGCCAGACCACCTGACGGCCTCCCCTTCCCACCCCATTTGGCAGGGATTTCAAATACTTCAAACCCGCTCCTAGTTGCGGTGTCCCTCGCCCATGTTTCCTGGAAAAGGAGGATGTCGCTACTGCCCACTAAATAATCCCACTCCGGTGTGCCTTCCTTATTTGCAATGCCCGCTACATTCCATGAGACAATTCTCATGCCCTGATCTATTGGTAAGGGGCCTTGACCTACAGTAGGGGGTTGACCAGGGGCTGTGGGTGGCTGAATTCCTAGCAAGGTAGTAGTGCACTCCGTGATAGCGGGTGGACCAGCCAACTCCGCCCCCCCGCATTGCAGGGTGCGGTCAGTCCCGATGTTATGATGAGACCCCTGTAAGCCCAAACTGTCACCTCTACTAAGCGGTCGGGCTTTGGCGTTATCCTGCGGACCGTGTTCAGTCGCAGGGGCTGTAGCCATTCCCTCTGCCTTCCACTTATCCAGGTTTGGCCACACCTCCGGCTCGGGATCTGTTCCTTGCCTCCCGGGTCCAGTTTGATGCCTAGATCGCCCTGATCTAGCCATCCCAGTACCGATAGGCCCTTTTCCGAAATGTACAGCTTGCAGTTGGGCGTTCGTCCTCTGAATTCAAATCTCAACGGCCGGAATCCCTACATGGGTATGCGGTCTCCATTGTACGTGACCGGCCGCTTGTCCAGTCTCTCCAACCCTGGACCTAGATGTGGCTCGAAAGTTTCTATCCATACCGTTCTCTGGACTATGGTGTAGGGCAAACCAATCAATCAATCAATCAATCATAGACATTTATAGGGCGCTCTACTTACCCGGAGGGTCTCAAGGCGCTGGGGGGGGGGGGGGGGGGGTGCTGCTACTGCCCGAACAGCCAGGTCTTGAGCTTCTTCCTGAAGGCGAGGTGGTCTTGGGTCAGGCGCTGGTCGGTCGGGAGGGAGTTCCAGGTCTTGGCGGCCAGGTAGGAGAAGGACCTTCCTCCTGTTGTCGTTCTTCGGATGCGGGGGACGGCGGCGAGGGCGTGACTGGCTGATCGGAGGTGTCGTTTGGGAGCGTAGAAGTTGATGCGGTTGTTGAGGTAGCTTGGGCCTTGATCGTGTAGGGCTTTGTGTGCGTGGGTGAGGAGACAGAAGGTGATTCTCTTGTTGACCGGGAGCCAGTGCAGGTCTCTTAGGTGTCCGGAGATGTGGCTGTGTCGTGGGATGTCGAGGATGAGTCTGGCTGAGGCGTTCTGGATCCGTTGGAGTCTCTTCAGGAGCTTGGTGGTGGTTCCGGCGTAGAGGGCGTTGCCGTAGTCCAGTCGGCTGGTGACGAGGGCCTGGGTGACAGTCTTCCTGGTCTCGGTGGGGATCCACCGGAAGATCTTCCATAGCATGCGCAGGATGTTGAAGCACGACGAGGAGACTGCGTTGACTTACTTGGTCATGGAGAGGGAGGAGTCCAGGATGAAGCCCAGGTTGCGTGCGTGGTCTGTCGGTTTGGGTGCAGTTCCCAGGGCGGGGGGCCACCAGGAGTCGTCCCAGGCGGAGGGCGAGGATCCCAGGATCAGGACTTCCGTCTTGTCCGAGTTCAGCTTCAGGCGGCTGGTCGACATCCACTCGGCTACTTCTTTCATTCCTTCTTGAAGGTTGGCTCTGGCGGTGGCGGGGTCGTTGGTAAGGGAGAGGATCAGCTGGGTATCGTCGGCGTAGGAGATGATGTTCAGGTTGTGTTGGCGTGCGATGGCCGCGAGGGGGCTCATGTAGACGTTGAAGAGGGTAGGGCTCAGCGAGGATCCTTGGGGTACGCCGCAGATGACTTCGGTGGCCTTTGATTTGTACGGTGGTAGTCGGACTCTCTGGGTTCTTCCGTCGAGGAAGGAGATGATCCATTACAGTGCCTTCTCCTGGATTCCGACGTTGTAGAGGCGCTGCACTAGGGTGCGGTGGCAGACGGTGTCGAAGGCCGCGGAGAGGTCTAGGAGGATGAGGGCCGCTGTTTCTCCGTTATCCATCAGGGTTCGGATGTCATCGGTGGCAGCGATGAGGGCGGTCTCGGTGCTGTGGTTGGCTCGGAAGCCAGACTGTGAGGGGTCGAGGGATCCGTTCGTCTCGATGAAGGCGGCCAGTTGCTTGTTGACGGTCTTCTCGATGACTTTGGCTGGGAACGAGATGGGGCGGTAATTCTTGAGTTCGGTGGGGTCCGCTGTTGGTTTCTTGAGTAGAGCGCTGAGTTCGGCGTGCTTCCAGCTCTCAGGGAAGGTGGCGGTGTCGAATGAGGTGTTGATGATGTCCCGCAGGTGGGGTGCGATGACAGCGTCGGCCTTGTTGAAGACGTGGTGAGGGCAGGGGTCGGTCGGAGATCCGGAGTGGATGGAGTTCATCATGCGGACGGTGTCTTCGGTGCTGATAGGAGTCCAGGCGCGGAGGGTGGTGGTGGGGGGCGGTGGTTCGGTTGAGTCGGACGTGGCGTTCGTCGGTTGGGTGTTGAAGCTGTTGTGTATGTCCGCGATCTTGTTGTGGAAGTAGGAGGCGAGGGAGTTGCAGAGTTCTTGCGATGGGGTGATGTCGTTGTTTCCGGCGTTGGGGTTGGAGAGCTCTTTCACGATGTTGAAGAGTTCCTTGCAGTTGTGTGCGTTGTTGTCCAGTCGGTCCTTGAATGCAGTTTTCTTGGTGTCGCGGATCAGCTGGTGGTGCTTCCGGGTGGCAAGCTTGAGGGTGGTCATGTTGTCCGGTGTTGGCTCCCTTCTCCAGGCTTTCTCGAGGGCTCGGCAGTTCTTCTTGGAGCTCTTGAGTTCGTCGGTGAACCATGGGGCCTTCTTGCTGCCGGGTCTGCTGGGCGGGGTCTTCAGTGGGGCAAGTTCGTCCGCGCAGTTGCTGATCCACTTCGTGAGGTTGTCAGCGGCCTGGCTGGGGTTCGCTGACCTGGCGGGAGGGTGCTGGCTCAGGGAAGTGGCGAGCTGGTCGACTGTGATCTTGCTCCAGTTTCTGCGGGCGACCTGTTGCTGGTGGTGGTGGATCGTCGTTCTTCTGAAGGTGAAGTGGACGCAGCTGTGGTCTGTCCAGTGGAGTCCTGTGGCGTGGCTGAAGGTGATGTCTTTGCTGGATGAGAAGACGGCGTCGAGTGTGTGTCCGGCGAGGTGGGTGGGGGTGGTCACCAGCTGCTTGAGTCCGAGGTTGGCGAGGTTGGCGAGCAGGGTGGTGGTGTTGCGGTCGTTGTTGTTCTCCAGGTGGAAGTTGAGGTCCCCCAGGAGGATGTAGTCAGCGGAGGGGAGGGCATGCGGGCTGACGAAGTCGGCGATGTCCTCGCTGAATTGTGTGCGTGGTCCCGGGGGTCGGTAGATCAGGGTGCCTCTGAGGGTGGTCTTCGGGTCGGTGTGGATCTGGAAGTGTAGGTGTTCGGCGGTAGTCAGGATGTCGTCGGTGTAGGTCGTGATGCGGATGGTGTCCCTGTGGATGATGGCGATGCCTCCTCCCATCTGGTTGGCGGTGCGGTCCCTCCGGGGCCAGAGTCGGCCACCATGCTTATCGGCACTCCCCCAATCATCATGTCCAATACTGGTTTAGTTGACTTTTTGCCGTCTACGCTCAACACTAGGTCATATATGCAGAGCACTGTGTCTCCTTCTTCCTGGTCCTCTTCCTCCCCAATCTCCTGTTCTTGGTCGATGTATTTGACCACGTTTCTGGAGGATTTCCTGCGGCACACTTTTTCGTAGTGCCCTACGATTCCGCAGTACATACATTTGGCGCGAAACGCTGGGCTCTTCCTGTCGTGGGCTTCATGCGCCCAACTTCCGCATCTGTAGAAAGATTTCTTACTGTTTCCTGCCTGTTTTCCTGGAGGCCCAGTTTTCCCTTGCCACCTGTTTGGTCCTTTCGGCATGGTTCCTTTGCTCCTGTCGTCTTTGTGGGGCTCCTCTTCCCCTATTCTGTTCACCATCGGACTTGGGCCTGTTTCTCTTTTCGCTGCTTCCGCGCATCTCCGCGCCAATTCTGCTCTCTTGACCACTACCATTACTTCTTGCAATGCGGTGTCCCCACTGGCCCACAACTTGTCCTGCACAGCGGTGCTCGTGGTGTGCATCACGATCTGATCCTTGATAAATTCATCCTGGAATGTGTCATATCTACACGTTGATGCTAACTTTCTTAGTGCCGTCACATACTCTTCCACTGACTCCCCTTGTTTTTGCTTCCGCTGCTGAAAGTTATATCTGTCTATCGAAACGCACACCGTTGGTTTATAATGTTCATTCAAGTCCTCAATTGCATGGGCATACATGTCATCATCAGTACTCGCTCGTTGTTTGGGAGTCAGATTCTTGAAGATCCGAAGTCCCTCCGGGCTTAAATTATGCAACAATATTCGCCTCTTTCTAATGCTTGAGACTTCTCTTCATTCTCGTCCTCTAACACCTCTATGAAGTTGTCGATATAGTCTCTCCAGTCTTCCCATCGTATGAGTGGTTCCCCTGGCTTGGGCAAGAATTGCACAGACGCCGTCGCTGCAGCCGCTTGCGCACTCATCCTTTCGCGCTTGACCGTGAGTGAGGTGTTGCTGGGGCCTCTGGGGCTGCCTGGTGCGCTGTTTTCTTCCGGTTCCTCTGTTTTGGGTTGGGGGATCTCTGTGTCTGCCCCTCCGCTCTTCCCAGAGGTCGCCAGTGCTCCTGCCCTGGGTTGGCTAGTGTTAGCTGGGGGTAGGGTGTGTTGTATCCCCCCCAGGGGGTTAGACTGATTGCCCTCTAGTGCTTGTGGGCTCTGCCGCGCTCTCTGATGTCCACTTGCCTGTTAGCATACGATTACAGGTGGACTGCGCCTGCAGTGCTTCTGGCTTGTGGATTCTGGCTGAGGCTTGTCTGTTTTGCAGTCCTGCAACTTCCTTTTTTTTTTCCACTGCAGGTCATCATCCCGACCTCGTCGCCATTGTAATGTTGGTATGCCTCCAATAAAGACGCCGTATGCAGTTATACGCCGTATTTATTTAACTTCTTTTCGCGCCGTTTGCCTCACTATTCGCGCGCATCCTCTAACATGGCCGCCGGCACGTCGCGTCATGACGTGACGTGCAACCACTATAATGCCAACACTACAACTGTGTGCTGTGATTTGCCACAAGAATTTAAAATACAAACCAACTCAGTATGCCTGGGTGGAGCTCACAGAATTTCACTGCGGAATCGTGCAAAGTTACATTAAAACTTCGCAAGACTGCGCATACTTCCGCTGACGGGTGGAAAATGCACTTCACGCTGCAATTTAGCACTGACCTGCACCACGTGGTGAGCAAGCGCCCAGCCATTTTGTTTTATGCAGCCTGCTCCTGCCAAACTTTCCCTCCTGTTATTCCTGCTCCTAATTCTAGGCCCCATTCAACCTGATCTATCCCATTCTGGTCCCAGCCCCACCTTTTCTTACTTATTGCTTTCTGACTTTCCCTATGTGTTATTTTATGTTTCTGTGCATGTTTTCAGTTACTTTTCTGTATTTCCTGTTTTACCTACTTCCTTCCATCCTTATAAAAAGCTGTAAGATAGTAATTTGCTTGCTGTGCACAAACTCATAGTGCGGTCCAGTCCTAAAATTCTCACTCTCATCCGCTATGAGCAGATCTATTCACACAAACATCTTTGTGCTAGTAAATAATTTTATTAGTGCAAAGCGTTCTTTTTGTGAATTACAAAAGTCCTTAAACACTCACACGATAAGCTATTTCTGCTTGGATGCTACACTTATTCTTAAAAATAGCTTTGTTATCTGGGCCCTCTGTATTTTTCTTCCACTCACTCGCATTCACACTGTTCACTCACATTGATGCAAGGCAGGGAAATGTGAGCCTCCTGACATTTAAAAAACTAAAAATTCCATATCTAACGTTTCACCATGGCAGATTCAAAACTGTGATTAATGATAAGATCCGACCCACTGTATCACTAGTCCCACAAATGAATAATGTGCGCCCAGAGTGGCGCATGTGGTTACTATTAAGAGTACTGAAGTACTTAGAGTGCCTGCTCCTTGCGAAATACACGTCAGAAGTTGCATTTAATAACTTAAAACTTGCTTTGTACATTTGAACTCGCCCAATATCTGTGCACGTCAAAAATTAAAAATCCACATTAGACGTTAAAACGATGCAATGGTGACCTTTCTGATAATCTGTGGATTTTTATGCTTCACCTTATCTCAGACTCAAAATGTGATCATTTGTTTTTTGGGTACTTGGAGATTTTCTTGCTGGGCCATTGATGCGTTTCTCGTGCACTATGTGTGTCTAACAGTTTATGTGCTGTTACTTAGGGCCAGATGTAGGTAAATATCATTTACCGATTCTAAAATACCGAATTTTACCGATTCGGTATATTTTAGAATTGGTAAATGATATGTAGCTAATGATTAGGTAAATTTGACTGAATCGGTAAAATTCGGTAAATACCAAATTCAGTATTCACCATTGATTCCTATGGGCCTGGAGGCCTATAGGAATGAATGAGAATTACTGATTCGGTAAATACCGAATCGGTAATAGGGGGTAGACTTACAAGGGTAGCAGGGTGTCACATTGACACCCTGTTGCACCCCTGTATAGTGCATGGGTGCACATGTGGCACACATACATGGCCTTGCGTGTAATATTAGGCATCTTTAACGCGAGCCCGCAATCAGCGCTTTTAAAAGCATGCTCAGTTTCGCGGTACGCTCTTAATCGCGAGTACGGTTTGTTACACTGGGAGACTACGAGCATGTTTTATATCGCCTTTTCACCCACGCCCTGATGGTCCCTGATGTTAATACTTGATGTATTTACAGCTGACAAGGATCAAAGCGGTTTAGTGGATAACCTATGCAATATGCTTGAACTCTTACCTAATTTAAATATCTCGCAACTTGTTGCTGACAAGCAGTACTTCACATTTCGTGGTTCGAAGTGTGTAGAAGGGATCTAAGTTATAGCGTTCTCTGTGCACTGTAGGAATTAAGTTTTCTTTTTTCCTTTTTTTAGAGCGGTGCTTCACTCTTAACCCTGAGCCACTGCCAGGTGGGGTGAGGCCTTCACTACTTACAACGTTACAAAGAGGGGGGTTGAACCCATGCAGTCACGGGGACCTGGGCGCTATGTGATACATATAAAAGGGGGTCCCCGTAGGAAGGAAATGTGTATTGTGTATTACATACACTGAAATTATTCAAAAATCACTAAAGCAAAAATTAAGGCAATTATCAGATTGGCATATATTATTTAATGACCAATACTTCGTGATTGTCAGATGCAGTACAAAAATCATATAAATTGCAGGCCCCAAGGGGGGAGAAAGGGAAAGAAGGAAGGGTAGTGCTCAAGGAGGTGTAAAAGGGTAATGACACAGTATAAAGAAGTAACAATACAAATTGACGATGATAATCAAAATGATCAAAATACAAAAAGTCCCAATTCAGGACGACAATCTATGGAACACATGTAATAGTTACAATTCAACGGTCACATCTAATTATTAGAGCATTAAGGGGTGTGCCGGAAAGACAAAATGAAGAGAACAGTCGACGTTTCGACCCCTATCTATAGGCCAATTGAAGTCCTTTCACGGGGTCATCATCAGGACGTCATACAAGGGGAAGGAGAGTGGGGCCATTCTGTATAAAAGAATATATAGAGAAGTATTGAACTATAATTAACAGTGAGGGACGAAGATCATCATCCTATCTACAAGTTAGACACAAATTATTTTAATTATATCTGATTTACCATGGTTGAAGACCCAGAAGGGTTCAGTACATGAACAGAGGAACCACGCTTGACGTCGTGGTCAGTCTGATGGGGTGGACGACTCAACTAAAGAGGAGAACAGACATTCAGTAAGATTTGGAAAGAAACTACTTGTTGTATTCTACAGTTAACTCCAAAGAGGATGACAGCAGTTAAACTGAAAATACACCATTGCAATGGTCCTATAGACCGAGACAACTTGAATATTAAAACACGTATTCAGAATGACTACATCAAATCCGGGCTACATGGAGAATTTATGATTTAAAACAGTACCTATAGGTCGCTGTGATTAAGACCATCAGGGAGTGGTGTATGTAAAATTGGCTTCTACGCTTGATATACCTTGGTTAATCAAAAAGAATGGATAATAATTACCAATTCCATGGGTATAAAATAAATTCAATAAATAACCATTTGGTTGCAATGGTAGCAGGTAAGTGTGTACTCACAAATTGAGGTGCGTAATTCCACCGTCTATAATGGGGCAGAGACTGTGCGAAGTGTGGTTCCAAAATGACATTCACAACAGGATAAGATATTGTATTTCATCCTGGTAAACAAGGGATGTTTGTTACAACCAAGAGTAAGATTATAAATTACAATCGATCTATGTGGAATCACAGTCTTACTTACAAAGAAAACGAACCATCTAGGTTTGAACGCTCAGAGCAGCGGTTATGTGGATGCGGCGCCTGTCTGTGTGATCCTACAGATCGATTAGAAAGGTACATTTACACAATTTAAACACTCAGAGGTCAAAAGTCAAAACTGACTGCACGCTTACTTACAGGAAGGCAAAGAGCAGCGTCTGCTCAAATCATGACGGCAAATCCGAGTCGGTTTCGTGTCATAGGTCTGGTTTTAAATCTACGGAAAAGTAAGGATTGTTTACCTAAAAGCGGGACTCGAGTGTTAAAGAGTTAATGACCCAGTTAACTTGCAAAGTACTTACAAATTAGGGCACAGGTACCGGCAACGACTCGGGTCCTGAACGTGAACTCCGCAGTGTGTACACCGCGGAGTTTGGGGCGGAGCTAAATGAAAGCTCCGTGAGGACAACATAGAAGAGTTACTTACAAGAGCCTCTAAGCTTCATCCAGTAGGGATACAGAGTATTGGCGGCTATAATTGGAATTGGCAGAGTAACATAGCTATTGAAAGCCACTATAATATGTCGATGGTTATATGTAGGCAAAATAGTGCAGCTCTCGTACAAGAGGCTGAAAACTATTTTCCCACAACATTGCTGCAAAAATTGTTTATTGAGTGTTATGCTGACAAATTATCATGGTTCCATGCGACTCTTATCGCAAAAGGTCGTAAATGGAAAAAACATTGTTGTATAAAGGCATAATTCACAAATATAGCGGGATGTAATTTACAGTAGTTGAAGGTAATCTATGTAAACGTTACCCAGAGTTAACCTGATCAACATTTCATAATCAGTCAACATTGAAAAACAATAGCGAGAGCTCGTGCACTTCTCCAACATGAGGGTGTAACGAGTCTGACTTAAATCATTCATCAGAGTTATGTCCAATAAGTTATGCCAGCCAAGTGCTGCCAATTGAGCTAAACTACTGTCTTGCTCGTTTAAACCATTTTTAATGGAGTCCAGAAGGGACATCCATTTGGACTCTCGTGTGTTTAATACTGTGGGGAGGTTGCCCCCTCTTCTGCCCAAGGATACTTTCTCAATGACAAACCAACGTAGATCTGTTACAGCGTGTCCCGCTACCCCCCAGTGTTCAACCAGGGGCGCCCCTGCCACTTTACATCTCAATCTGCTGGAATGTGAGGAAATTCTAGATTTGATTTTCTGTTGAGTTTGCCCTACGTATAATTGACTGCATGGGCACCGAATGATGTAAATAACTCCGGTGGAGTTACAATTCGTGTAATGTTTCAAGTTGTAAGTTCTGCCACCATGGGCAAATGATTTAGTCTGAATTGTAGTGTTGCACGCCGTGCAGGCACCACATCTGTAATGTCCAATTACCGGGGGTAGGTTCCAAAGAGTTGTCAAAGTGGGTTGGTTTGCTGACTCTAAATAGGAGTGGACCACCATGTCCCTGATGTTTTTGGCTCTCTTAAATGAGTGTAGAGGTAGTTCCGTTTGAGCGATCGACTCTGCAACCAAAGGCCAGTTTTGATTAATGATTTTTTAAAAATCATTACTACGTGTTGAGAAGGTTGTGACGCAGATGATTCGATCAGCCGATGTTCGAGGCACTGTCTCTGGATTGAGAAGGGAGTCTCGTGGGTTGTACCAGGCTCGTTTTCTGGCTCGTTTCACCATCCATGATGGATATCCTCGTGAGATTAGACGTTCACTCAGGACTTCGGACTCTCTCAGATAGTTTTCTCTTGTGGAACAATTCCTCCTGACTCGGAGGAATTGTCCGACCGGAAGATTGTCCTTGAGGCCTCTCGGTGGTGACTCTGATATTGCAATAATGAGTTGCGTTCCGTGGGCTTCCTGAACAGCGTTGTATGTAAATGTTCTTCTTCCACATAGATAGAGATATCTAGAAACGGTATAATGTTGTTACTGGATTCCATCGTGAACTGGATGTTAGGGTTACGGGAGTTAAGCCAAACATGAAATTCTTTAAGCAGGTCTGGATTGCCTTCCCAGATGCAGAGGACGTCGTCGATATATCTGACCCATAATGACAGATTAGCCTTGAAGGGATTTGTTGTTGGAAAAATATGTTGATGTTCAAAATGATCCATATATATTATGGCCAGATTAGGGGCAAAAGTAGCCCCCATCGCTACTCCCTTGGTCTGCAGGTAGAATCCTTCCTGGAAAATGAAGAAATTGCGCATCATAGGCATCTCCAGTAACTCAATTATGAAATCCGTGGGGACCTGAACCGGTGCAGTTCTTTTGTCCAAGGCCTCTTTCATTATTTCCAAAGCGTGTTGTTGAGGAATACTAGTATACAGCGATACAATATCGCAGGTGACTAGCAAGGCCTGTTCTGGATTAAATGGTCTTTCATCAATCAGGTTGATAACCTGAGTTGTGTCTCGTAGATAGGCTCTGGTTGTAAGGGCAATGGGCTTGAGGAAGAAGTCCACGTATTGGCAAAGAGGCTCTAACAATGATCCACAACCGGACACTATGGGGCGTCCAGGGGGGGTGTTAAGGTTCTTGTGCACCTTTGGCAAGGTATAGATGGTAGCCAGTCTTGGAAATTTTTGATTTAGGAAATCAAATTCCTGTTTACTCAAAAAACCTGCATCCAGACCTTTCTGTGTGACTCTCAAAATGGTATTGGCCAGATCACGTGAGGGATCGCTAGGTAAAAGCCGATAGCTAATCCACTCTGATAGTTGTCTCAGAATTTCTGCCTTGTAATCTGAGAGGTCCTGCACAACAATTGCACCGCAACCTGATTGATGAAAGACCATTTAATCCAGGAAGGATTCTACCTGCAGACCAAGGGAGTAGCGATGGGGGCTACTTTTGCCCCTAATCTGGCCATAATATATATGGATCATTTTGAACATCAACATATTTTTCCAACAACAAATCCCTTCAAGGCTAATCTGTCATTATGGGTCAGATATATCGACGACGTCCTCTGCATCTGGGAAGGCAATCCAGACCTGCTTAAAGAATTTCATGTTTGGCTTAACTCCCGTAACCCTAACATCCAGTTCACGATGGAATCCAGTAACAACATTGTACCGTTTCTAGATATCTCTATCTATGTGGAAGAAGAACATTTACATACAACGCTGTTCAGGAAGCCCACGGAACGCAACTCATTATTGCAATATCAGAGTCACCACCAGAGAGGCCTCAAGGACAATCTGCCGGTCGGACAATTCCTCCGAGTCAGGAGGAATTGTTCCACAAGAGAAAACTATCTGAGAGAGTCCGAAGTCCTGAGTGAACGTCTAATCTCACGAGGATATCCATCACGGATGGTGAAACGAGCCAGAAAACGAGCCTGGTACAACCCACGAGACTCCCTTCTCAATCCAGAGACAGTGCCTCGAACATCGGCTGATCGAATCATCTGCGTCACAACCTTCTCAACACGTAGTAATGATTTAAAAAAAATCATTAATCAAAACTGGCCTTTGGTTGCAGAGTCGATCGCTCAAACGGAACTACCTCTACACTCATTTAAGAGAGCCAAAAACATCAGGGACATGGTGGTCCACTCCTATTTAGAGTCAGCAAACCAACCCACTTTGACAACTCTTTGGAACCTACCCCCGGTAATTGGACATTACAGATGTGGTGCCTGCACGGCGTGCGACACTACAATTCAGACTAAATCATTTGCCCATGGTGGCAGAACTTACAACTTGAAACATTACACGAATTGTAACTCCACCGGAGTTATTTACATCATTCGGTGCCCATGCAGTCAATTATACGTAGAGCAAACTCAACAGAAAATCAAATCTAGAATTTCCTCACATTCCAGCAGATTGAGATGTAAAGTGGCAGGGGCGCCCCTGGTTGAACACTGGGGGGTAGCGGGACACGCTGTAACAGATCTACGTTGGTTTGTCATTAAGAAAGTATCCTTGAGCAGAAGAGGGGGCAACCTCCCCACAGTATTAAACACACGAGAGTCCAAATGGATGTCCCTTCTGGACTCCATTAAGAATGGTTTAAACGATCAAGACAGTAGTTTAGCTCAATTGGCAGCACTTGGCTAGCATAACTTATTGGACATAACTCTGATGAATGATTTAAGTCAGACTCGTTACACCCTCATGTTGGAGAAGTGCACGAGCTCTCGCTATTGTTTTTCAATGTTGACTGATTATGAAATGTTGATCAGGTTAACTCTGGGTAACGTTTACATAGATTACCTTCAACTACTGTAAATTACATCCCGCTATATTTGTGAATTATGCCTTTATACAACAATGTTTTTTCCATTTACGACCTTTTGCGATAAGAGTTGCATGGAACCATGATAATTTGTCAGCATAACACTCAATAAACAATTTTTGCAGCAATGTTGTGGGAAAATGGTTTTCAGCCTCTTGTACGAGAGCTGCACTATTTTGCCTACATATAACCATCGACATATTATAGTGGCTTTCAATAGCTATGTTACTCTGCCAATTCCAATTATAGCCGCCAATACTCTGTATACATACTGGATGAAGCTTAGAGGCTCTTGTAAGTAACTCTTCTATGTTGTCCTCACGGAGCTTTCATTTAGCTCCGCCCCAAACTCCGCGGTGTACACACTGCGGAGTTCGCGTTCAGGACCCGAGTCGTTGCCGGTACCTGTGCCCTAATTTGTAAGTACTTTGCAAGTTAACTGGGTCATTAACTCTTTAACACTCGAGTCCCGCTTTTAGGTAAACAATCCTTACTTTTCCGTAGATTTAAAACCAGACCTTTGACACGAAACCGACTCGGATTTGCCGTCATGATTTGAGCAGACGCTGCACTTTGCCTTCCTGTAAGTAAGCGTGCAGTGAGTTTTGACTTTTGACCTCTGAGTGTTTCAATTGTGTAAATGTACCTTTCTAATCAATCTGTAGGATCACACAGACAGGCGCCGCATCCACATAACCGCCGCTCTGAGCTTTCAAGCCTAGATGGTTCGTTTTCTTTGTAAGTAAGACTGTGATTCCACTTAGATCGATTGTAATTTATAATCTTACTCTTGGTTGTAACAAACATCCCTTGTTTACCAGGATGAAATACAATATCTTATCCTGTTGTGATTGTCATTTTGGAACCACACTTCGCACAGTCTCTGCCCCATTATAGACGGTGGAATTACGCACCTCAATTTGTGAGTACACACTTACCTGCTACCATTGCAACCAAATGGTTATTTATTGAATTTATTTTATACCCATGGAATTGGTAATTATTATCCATTCTTTTTGATTAACCAAGGTATATCAAGCGTAGAAGCCGATTTTACATACACCACTCCCTGATGGTCTTAATCACAGCGACCTATAGGTACTGTTTTAAATCATAAATTCTCCATGTAGCCCGGATTTGATGTAGTCATTCTGAATACGTGTTTTAATATTCAAGTTGTCTCGGTCTATAGGACCATTGCAATGGTGTATTTTCAGTTTAACTGCTGTCATCCTCTTTGGAGTTAACTGTAGAATACAACAAGTAGTTTCTTTCCAAATCTTACTGAATGTCTGTTCTCCTCTTTAGTTGAGTCGTCCACCCCATCAGACTGACCACGACGTCAAGCGTGGTTCCTCTGTTCATGTACTGAACCCTTCTGGGTCTCCAACCATGGTAAATCAGATATAATTAAAATAATTTGTGTCTAACTTGTAGATAGGATGATGATCTTCGTCCCTCACTGTTAATTATAGTTCAATACTTCTCTATATATTCTTTTATACAGAATGGCCCCACTCTCCTTCCCCTTGTATGACGTCCTGATGAAGACCCCGTGAAAGGACTTCAATTGGCCTATAGATAGGGGTCGAAACGTCGACTGTTCTCTTCATTTTGTCTTTCCGGCACACCCCTTAATGCTCTAATAATTAGATGTGACCGTTGAATTGTAACTATTACATGTGTTCCATAGATTGTCGTCCTGAATTGGGACTTTTTGTATTTTGATCATTTTGATTATCATCGTCAATTTGTATTGTTACTTCTTTATACTGTGTCATTACCCTTTTACACCTCCTTGAGCACTACCCTTCCTTCTTTCCCTTTCTCCCCCCTTGGGGCCTGCAATTTATATGATTTTTGTACTGCATCTGACAATCACGAAGTATTGGTCATTAAATAATATATGCCAATCTGATAATTGCCTTAATTTTTGCTTTAGTGATTTTTGAATAATTTCAGTGTATGTAATACACAATACACATTTCCTACCTACGGGGACCCCCTTTTATATGTTTCACTACTTACAAGTCTTGGTAAGATGTGACCCTATCTGTTATGGCATATACATTATATATCCTAATAAGATATACCTATTACACTACTGTCCTGAGTGTTATAAGTCAGCGTTTTAGCTGTACATAGTCTAAGGTCTATATTTATGAGACTTGACTCCTCATGAGGTTTTTGTATGAAGCCAACATTTGTTACATTACATGTAACTCTTGTATGTTTTGACCTTTCAGTGAACAACACTAGCTGTGAGTCTTTGACGAGACGTGTCACTTGGATTTCGCAGGTGATCTCTGTACTTGTCTGTTGCACATATTTTAGTTGTCACTTATTATTTAATTTTATGTATGCAGTAGCACTCAATTGTTAATAAGGTCCTGATGAAAGCAAGGACAATGGTGTCCCCTGTTTGCTGAAACATGTCGACCCAGTTCCACTTCTAGACAGTATATTTTCTTTAACTGTCCTTAACAATTTTTTAATATTGGCAGAGTGAGCACCACCTGAATAAAGTCTGTTCTGTGCTCCCTCATCCAATTTTAGGTTACACACACTTACCTTTTCTTTTCTCACATATTTTTAGCACTGCACATTTCCAGTCACACAACTTTTTCCACTTACAAGCCCAGATAAGTGGCCCACCATACCATTGTCTGCTAAGTTAAGATTCCTTATCACATCTAGGTCTCTTTTACTTCTGAGCAGTACACACCTACCTGGATGGTGTTGAAAATATCCCAAATGATGAAGGGCGGTACAGAGTGGTGACTGATGGGTGATTCTGACCATCTGTTTAGGCTGTCAGGATACACCACTATTCATAGGTCAGCTTTAGGTGTTCCCTGTTCTTAGTTTGCACTTCATACATTGTAAGTCCTCTTTTTTCTGATAGACCCTCTGGCACCATTTGGTTGTTTTCATATCTTGTGGGGGACGTGTCCTGAGTTAGGTCTCTAAATATTCCCCTGGGTCCTACCTCACCGTAGTGTTTTTGTTGTTTACAGTTGAAAAAAGCACAAAATTGCTTTTTTTAAGGTTTTCGATATTTACCACCAACTATTAGTTGGTGGTAAATACCGAATCCTTAATGCACATGAGCACTCTTAGATGTGCTTGCTACATATCATCTACCGATTCGATAAATACCGAATCGGTAAATACCGATTTGGTAACATCCGATTCGGTATTTACCGATTCTTATTTACCAAATCTGTATTTTTTGGGCTCCTACATTACAAACTCCCAATACCGGTCGGTAACGGCCGAAATTCGGTGATTTCGGCTGTTCCCGACCGGTATAGGGTGACCTACATCTGGCCCTAAGTCCTTTAAAGCTACTGCAGTAAACAGGGATCTCATTTAGTGATACCGTGGGTCAATTTCTGAATAAGCATATTAATGATGGTATCTGATACATTGAAATATTAGGGGGGCCTTTCGAACAAGGTAAGTAAGTGCATAAGACACAAATCTAGGCCCACATGCATCAAAGCAAAAACCGGTCGCAAACAGGCAGATTCTCAGAATCTGCCCCATTGCGACCGGTATTTTTGAATTTGGGTGCATCATCTCAAATGCAAAAATCGCAATACAAGTAATTTCTAAATTGCGATTACTTAAATTGCGATTGCCTTTAAGGAATCTCAAATTGAGATTCCTTAAAGGCAATGCATTAAAGTAAAAAAATTAGCGATTTCGCTAATAGGGGGATCAAATTACCATGAAGTTGAACTTCATGGTAATTTGCAAAAACTTTAAAAAATGCACTAAAGTGCATTTTTCAAAGTTCCATTTTACACAAACATGCCCTTGGGGCATGTGTGTGTGTGCAGGATGTACTCATATGCAGATTCCAGGGGTGCAACAGGGTGTCCTTTTGACACCCTGATATCAAAAAAGCGAGCAACCCAATATACTCTTGAGGGTTCGGGCACAAAATATGATAGGGTGAAGATACCTTCAAGGGATTTTGCTTGTATTGTTTATAACTTAAAACAAATAGCGCAAATTTAAGACCCAGAATAATTTCGGTCAGTCATGCAAATATGCAACAGTGATTAATCATTCAAATTATAGTAGTCACACTTGGTGATCTAAGTATAGAGAAGAGAAGCAGAACAGGTGTATATGAAATGTTTGTATTTAATACGTTTCAAAAGATTAAAAAAAAGGTACACAATCAGTATAAATAATGTTGCAAGAAGTACATATTAAAAAGATGAATTAAACACGTCTTTGGAACAATTGTCTACGCTTTTCTCCCTAGTTGCAATTGATATATTAAATTCAACAGAGAAAAAGCGTGAGTCGACGTTTCGATCTCTAGTAGTGAATTGAATCTTCACTCTTTTGACACCCTGGCATCCTTGAAATTGCATTCTCAATTTGCAATTCTCTAATTGAGAATCACAAATTGAGAATGTTTTCCCATTCATTCCTATGGGCCTCTAGGCCCACAGGAATGAACGGGGAGGTATTCCTTAATTGTGACTCGTAATTTGCGAGACGCAATTAAGGAATGTTTAGAAATCGCTATTTTGTAAGCGATTTCTTCAAGCATAGCCTTTTGTTATTCCTTATTAGAGAATCCTTATTTTTCGCTAATAAGGAATTGCAAAAGGCATTGTTGATGAATGTGCCAGTTAGTTGTTTAAAAAAAGACACTAGAGCTCAATGGAATGGCTATAAAATATGGCGGGACAGACAAAAAGGAGTAGCAAATGTTACAGAAAGTAGGTGAGTGTGAACGGTGCATACAAGCATTTAGAAATAATTACAATGATCTACCCAAGGTATCTGTGTAATGTAATGTGAGAGGACATACATTAGTATTAAAGCAATATGTCTATTTATAGGCAGCAAAAAAAAACGCTTTGAGTAGAAACGTAGACGAGGTTGAAGAGGTTCAGAGCTGTAAAGCAGCATTGGATGGCTCAGATGTTGTTAGAAGGTTGCCCTTGGGGCATCTCATTTCTGAGTTGAAATCATCCAGCTAAGGTGCCTGAGAGATAGCAAGGGGCTTGGGTCCAGATGTACTAACATTTAATTCACAAAAACAAATTGCACACCAACGTTTCCAGAAGTAAAGATTTAGGTGGTGGTGATGGACGGAGCATCTGAATCAATCAAACACTCACAAGATGGCTGGAATGCCAGAAACCGGTCCTCCGAAGCTTGTTTCCGGTCCAGGGAAGACATGGCTTGGCAGTTCGGGCTAGACTGTTCGCTTGAGGCACAGGGTCAGACTGATTTGCATATAGCCATGTCTGAACTGGGGTGGCAAAGTGGGCTAAAGAACGGTGATGGATTAAACCCAGATCTTTTGACTGGGTGTGAGTGTTTGATTGATTCAGATGCTCCGTCCATCACCACCCCCTTTTGTACCACTTTTGGCCGCCATAAGTGTGGCAGGGTATGCTCAGACATGAGTCCCTTGCTCACTTTGCCACTGGATTCATTCAAGCAAGCCGGGCTGAAGATGGCTGGAATGCCAGAAACCGGTCCTCGGAAGCTTGTTTCCGGTCCAGGAAAGACATGGCTTGGCAGTTCGGGCTGGACTGTTCCCATGAGGCACAGGGTCAGATTGGTTTGCATATAGCCATTTCTGAACTGGGGTGGGAGTGTGGGCTAAAGAACGGTGATGGATTAAACCCAGATCTTTTGACTGGGTGTGAGTGTTTGATTGATTCAGATGCTCTGTCCATCACCACCCCCTTTTGTACCGATAAGGTTATATAGTCAGCATAATACCTAGGGGGGGTCCAGGCACATGTAAGCATGCAAAATGCCTAATATGGGCATGCAAGATCTGCTTGCTCACAAGGTGGGAGGAGAGTTACTTCTCCATACAGCAGCAAAAATAGCCTGACAGTTGTACACTAGGAGCAGGTGCATTCTACTAGCTAGGCCCTTCTGAGCATGTGCAAAGCTCTGAAGAGGGAAACAGCACATGGCGAGCACAGGGCTACCTAAAATGGCTGCCAAATACAAAATGGCTTTCAGCTCATGCTAACAAATCCCTCCAATCTTTAACAGTGTGATTGGCAGTTTTAGCATGCAGTGTCTGTGGCAATGCTTTGTTTACAACCGCTACAATAATACCTGCATTTTACTTCTTTCTCTCAGTGAAATCCCAATGTAGATAGTGCAGAGTTGATTCCAATTAGTGTTAGAAATGGGGCCTCTAGTTGGTATAAATATACACCTTGTTCAAGTAGGGACCACCACTCTAGTTAGGGTAAGTTAGAGACACACCCTACATTAACCTGGTCTCACCCTCTGGTAGCTTGGCACAGAGCAGTCAGGTTTAACTTGAGAAGCACTGTGTGAAGTATTTGTGCAACCCTTAATACAGTAAAACAGTGAAAACACCACACAAAAATAGTCCACACCAAGTCAGACAAACAAAGCCTCATTTAATGAACAAAACAAAACCAAAATGTCAAATATTCAATAAAAAGAATCAGAGTTATGAATATTTTAAAAATATCTTGAATTATAGTCTTAGAGTCAAAAAGCTCCAACCGGGGCTACCTGGTCATGATGGACCTAGTCAAATCTGAAAAGTCAAGCTGACCACGATGGAGCGCTGGTCGAATACATGAGCTACGCTGAAAACAGTACCTTCCCATGGGAATGGTTGACAGTAGGAGCAAGTTGCATTGTTTCCGAGTAATTGGGCATCGCAGATGGGTTCCGCCTTGTTGTCGAACCCCCTTGTGAGGAATGCGATGCTGTATCACAGAACCTCGCAGTTGGGTCCTGCATCATCGTCGAACACCTTACAATGCAGGTGATGCATCATTGTCAGACCTCGAAGTTGGGTCCCACGTCATCATCAAGCCATGCAAGGATATCCTCCAAGCGGTGCTGTGTTGACATCAAAGGAGAATATGTCGGTTCCGACCGGCGAGAAGCGGTCAATGTGTGAATTTTTGAAGAATAAAAAATGCAGAATCCTGTTTCAAGGCCTGGGACTGGGTTGGCACCTCTTGGGAGGGCAGAAATCACAGCTGGCAGAGTCCATCACAGAATATAGAGTACAGCTAGAGCAGTGTTTAAGGAAGTCTTTGATGTCCATGAGACTTCAGATCAGCGGGCAAGCCAGCAAGCCATTGGAGTCACTTAGTTCTGGGGATATAGATGTTTAGGTCCAGTCCTACTCACTACCAGGCAAGGGGAAGCAGGCAGCAGGGCAGGCACAGCAGAGCAGGAGTCCAGTCAATCCAGCAGAGTCCAGCAGAGTGTCAGTCTTTTCAGCAGCACAGCAGTCCTTATTTGTGCCAGAGTGTCCTCAGGTCCAGAGTGCACTGAGTTGGTGGTGTCACGAGTCCAGTACTTATACCCAGCTGTGCCTTTGAAGTGGGGGAGACTTCAAAGAGAAACCATTGAAGTCCACAAGGTTCCTGCCTTGGCTCCAGACTCACTACAGGGGGTATGCAGCTCTTTGTGTGGGGACAGGCAAAGCCCTATTCAGGTGCTAATGTCAGCTCCTCCCTCCCATCTAGCTCAGGAAGGCCAATCAGCCTGGTGATGGGCCATCAGGATGTGAATCACACCTCAGCTCCCTTTATGTGTGACTGTCTAGAGGGAATGCACAAAGCCACCCCAGATGTGTATTCAGAGACAGACAGAGGCACAGAATGGTTAAAGTAAGAAAATGCCAACTTTCTAAAAAGGGCATTTTCATACTTACAATTTAAAATCCAACTTCACCGTAAGTTGTGATTTTAAATTGTGAGTCCAGAGACACCAACTCAACATTTCTATCTTGTCCCTATTGGAAATTAAACTGATAAGAAGCAATAAGGAAATCCCAATGTTAATCTATGGATGAGATAGGCTTTGCAGTAGTGAAAAGCAAGTTTTTAGAGTTTTTCACGACCTGGACATGTAAACTTAAAAGTACATGTACAACTTTTTAAATGCACTGTACCCTGCCCATAGGCCTGTTCAGGACCTACCCTAGGGGTGACCTATATGTACTAAAAAAAAACCTTGCCAACCTCGGACTTAAACAACTTGTCACTACCCCCACCCACATCGCAGGTCACACACTCGACCCTATCTTCACCTCCAGCAAACATGTCTCCTTCAGCCACACCACAGCTCTCCTTTGGACTGACCACAGCTGCGTTCACTTTACCTACGACAAGCCCTCATCCAACAACCACCCCCAACCCACTCTGCAAAGAAACTGGAACAAAATCACCATCGACCAGATCTCCTCATCGCTTCTTCAAAACCCCCCAGCCCACTCCTCAAACCCAGACCAAGCAGCCACCAACCTCACCCAATGGCTATCCAACAGCGCTGACATCCTAGCACCACTGAAAAAACGACAAATCAAACCAGGCAGCAAGAAGGCCTCCTGGTTCAACGATAATCTTAAGAAATCCAAGAAACTCTGTCGCTCCCTTGAGAAGGCCTGGAAAAAAGACCCAAACACCAGCACCAAGGACGCCTTCAAAAACGCCACCCGCATACACCATCAACTGATCCGGAATGCCAAGAAAGCCGCTTTCAAGGACCGACTAGATAACAACGCCCACAACAGCAAGGAATTATTCAACATTGTCAAGGAATTTACCAACCCCTCAGCCAACTCCAACGACATCACCCCCTCTCAAGCCCTCTGCGACTCCCTAGCCTCATTCTTCCACAACAAAATTGCAGACATCCACAACAGCTTCGACAACCGACCCAAAGACCAACCCACCCAACCCCCCGCAGGACCAACTCCCCCCCTGAACATCCTCAATAACTGGAAGCCAATGTCCACCGAGGACACCATCCGTCTGATGAACTCCATCCACTCAGGATCCCCAACAGACCCATGCCCTCACCACATCTTTAACAAAGCAGACTCCATCATAGCACCGCACCTCCGAGACGTCATCAACTGCTCCCTCAACTCCGCAACCTTCCCGGAAAGCTGGAAACATGCCGAACTCAGCGCCCTCCTGAAAAACCCACAGCTGACCCCACCGAACTCAAAAACTACCGCCCTATCTCACTCCTTCCTTTCCCGGCCAAAGTCATCGAGAAAGCGGTCAACAACCAGCTCGCCGCATTCCTCGAAACCAACAAATCCCTCGACTCCTCACAATCCGGCTTCCGAGCCAAGCACAGCACTGAAACCGCCCTCATCGCAGCAACAGACGACATTCGAACTCTAATGGACAATGGAGACACTGTCGCCCTCATCCTCCTCGACCTCTCCGCTGCCTTCGACACGGTCTGCCATAGCACTCTTTTACAACGCCTCAGAAACGTTGGAATCCAAGGAAAAGCACTGGAATGGATCACCTCGTTCCTCACCGGAAGAACCTAGAGAGTCTGCCTTCCACCATTCAAGTCAGAGGCCACTGAGGTCATCTGCGGCGTCCCACAAGGATCTTCACTCAGCCCCACCCTCTTCAACGTATACATGAACCCCTTCGCGACCATCGCACGCCAACACAACCTCAACATCATCTCCTACGCCGACGACACTCAACTGATCCTATCACTCACCAGAGACCCTAACACTGCCAAAACCAACCTACATGAAGGAATGAAAGAAGTAGCAGAATGGATGAAGCACAGCCGTCTGAAACTGAACTCAGACAAAACAGAAGTCCTCATCCTAGGCACCTCCCCCTCCGCCTGGGATGACTCCTGGTGGCCAGAGGCCCTTGGAAAAGCACCCATCCCGACGGACCACGCACAGAACCTGGGCGTCATCCTGGATTCCTCACTCTCGATGAACAGACAAGTCAACCCCGTTTCGTCATCTTGCTTCAACATTCTTCGCATGCTCAAAAAAACATTTCGCTGGATCCCCACCGAAACCAGAAAAACAGTCACCCACGCTCTGGTCACGAGCCGACTGGACTACGGAAACACCCTCTACGCCGGTACCACCGCAAAACTCCAGAAAAAACTCCAACGCATCCAGAACGCCTCAGCCAGGCTCATATTAGACATCCTGCGCAAAGAACACATCTCTGGTCACCTGAAAAACCTCCACTGGCTCCCCGTAAATAAGAGGATTACTTTCCGGCTCCTCACCCACGCACACAAAGCACTCTACGAAATCGGACCAGAATGCCTCAACACACGACTATCCTTCTACTCCCCCCCCGCCAGCTACGATCCTCCAACCAAGCCCTTGCCACTGTACCTCGCATCAACAAAACCACTTCTCCTTCCTGGCAGCCAAAACCTGGAACTCACTTCCCACTCACCTTCGCCTGACTCAGAACCACCTAGCATTCAGAAAGCAACTCAAAACGTGGTTATTTGACAAGTAATCCCCCATCCTTCTTCAAGCGCCTTGAGACCCTCTGGGTATGTAGCGCGCTATATACATTTTTTTTTGACTGACTGACTGACTGACTAAAAAGGAAGGTTTGGGCATGGCAAGTGGGTTCTCTTGTATTCACCACCAAAGAGCAAGAGATTATAGAATCAGTTGCACTCTCCCACTGACAATATTCACACACACATGAGCAACTGATTACTCAGATGTTTTTATGGGAAACCATCTGATTCCCACTCAGTATTAGGATATCAGAGTGTCACTACTGCCTAGTTCTTACTCCTAGAAGGGTATCAAAAGATTTTGGAGTAGTCGCCTCACTCACTTATCGTGACATGCTTCATCATTGGTGCCTATCCACACCCTGGTAAAATGATGATACTACCAGGGTGGACTCAGCTATAGATGGAAATTGGGAGTTCTTACATAAAGGGATAAACAGGGACCCAGAAAGGTGATATATTAAAAATACCTCAAGGTGAACCCAAAGGCTTTACTTTATTAAGAGGGTACCTAGGGTATAGAAGATAACTTTGGTTTATTGGGTTCTATTGAATCTAATCATTCAATTATACTTTTTATTTTTGTGCCAACATGTTTTGGCCCTCGCTATGAGCCCAGTCGGATCGCGGGGCCTTCGGCAGGGCTGGCTCCTTGGCGGTCACAGCAGCAAGACCTAGGCAATTCCGAGGTGCCTGTTCTTTGAAGAATGTGTGACTAAAAGACGGCACCTTCCAGATCGAACCGCATGACCCTTGAGAAAGTCATATTAGAGGAAGATATCCTCTGAAGCAAGAAACCAAGACAGATGAGAGCATTAGGCCTTACAAGTGTGCATGGTGTGCGAGCACTAGAAAGGAAGGACAGGGACACCAACGATACAGCCCTGATGAAGGCCCCAAGACCCGACTCGGTTCATAGCCAGCACTGGTCTACAGTGGTAAAGTGCCCAGAATCCTAAAGCCAGCAAAAATGAAGTCAGCAAACCAGGAGAGCAAAAAAGGCACGGGATACCATGATAAGGATGTCAGGTCTAACAATTAGTCTGTTTCATTTTTTTAAAAATTTGCAAAACATTACTTGTGGCGATATCACTTACTAATATAATTTCAGGTGCAATTCAATTTATATTACCACAATGCAGGACACACTTCTTTATTTCTAATTCTCTTGGAAGGCAATATGTTTCTACTCATTTGCATTCATTCAGTTTGTTCCGAAGCATCAATCAATCAAACAGCATTTGTAAAGCACAACACAGCCACCCCTAGGGGCATCTGGGCAATATATCTCAGTCGAAGAGCCAGGTCTTGAGTCTCTTCCTGAAGTGAGCCAGCAAGGGGGTTGCACGGAGCTGGGGGGGAGGTCGTTCCAGGCCTTGGCAGTGATGTAGGAGAAGGAGCGGCCACCCCTGTGAATGATGTGGGATGTGTGCGAGTGCAAGTGAAGGTATCTAGCAGGTTGGTGGAAGTTAAGTCAATGTATGAGGTAGGCAGGTCCTAGGTCATGGAGGGCCCGGAAGGTGTGCGTGAGATTCTTGAACTGGCATCTTTTCTGGATCCTCATTTGCTTGAGTTGGTATCTGGCAAGACATCTCCCCTGTAACGTATGTAGCTAAATGTTAGATGTAACCTTAACATGAGAGAGTGTCATATTGGTGCCTCTCAAAAATGCAACAGAAGCTACCTTTGGGAAGGAGACAGACTATTTACTTGCACTTGTCACATTCTCATGGTCAACAGGGCAGACACCTTCCTCAGACCATGGAGTTAGTCACTAAGATGGATTGGTCTCTCGGGGTAAAGAATAAGGGAGACCATTCACAGGAGTTGTGGATGTGAAGTAGTTAAAGTACCAGGGCTTGTGCATTCTCCAAGACACCACAACAACAACCAACATTCCCCACCCCATAATAAGACTTAGGGCCTGGTTTAGAGTTTGGTGGATAATGGGCACTCTGTCACAATATCAAGTTGGAAATGTCGACCTACACAAATATCGAGTTGTAAATGTCGTGACACAGAAATATCGACAGCAAGAATATCGTTGTCGGGAATATATAATTTAAGGTAAGAAATATAGTTTTCAAAAATATAGAAGCCATTAATATTGTTTACAAAAATAAAGGGCCGGATTACAATTGTGTGGAGACAGCCACTGACAGCCTGTCAGTGGTGGTCTCCCCACCATTTTGAGCAACTCCTTGCCCGCCACATTTGAATGGTGGACAGCTGTGTGGCGGTTGGAAAGACCGACCGCCATGGATCTGATGGGCTCCTTGAGCCCGTCAGTCCATCGGAGGCAGAGTAATTTCTACAATGGTGGTGGCACCTACCAGGCACCGCCGTAGGCATCACAATGTTCCTTTCTGACGGCCCATTCATGAAAAGGCTGCCGGAAAGGCATATTCCAGGACCCTGGTGGGCCCCCTACCTGTGGCCCACAAACACAGGACCTGAGGGGCACCTATGGTGGCGGTTGCATCATAATACGCCCTGCGGGACCGCCACTTTCTAGGCGTGGGGTCCCAAATGCCCAACGATCATAATCGAGCCCATGGTGTTTAACATATCGATTTTTTTATTTATGTATTTTAGTATATATTTGAAATGTATGTGATGTATTTTTTTGTATACGTATTGTATTTTTTAATATATGTGTTACATTTTTAGCAGTCATCAATGTTATTTTAATTACATTTTGCACTTTTTTGTTCCATAGCGGGTTGTGGATTTATAGGGGAATAGGGTGAGAAGTAATTTAATTATGATAAATTAATGATTATTTTTATTTATTAATATTTATTGAATTGAGATTTTATATTAGTAATTGTGTGTTTTTTTATTTTATTTTGCTTTTTATGTGTGGGTTGTGGGATTTATAGGGGTATAAGGTGGGAAGTAACTTATATTTAAATACTTATTAATTGGTTGTTAATGAATATTAATTAATTATGGCAATTGTGTTGTTTTTTTCAGATGCAGGGTGTAGGGTTTATAGGGGTAAAGGGTGGGAAGTAATTTATTTTTAATCAAGCAAAATTAGCTGATAATTAATAATAAACATCTGATAATTATTTTTGTTAATTATTTAATTATATTATTTTGGGATTGGGGTTTTTGGTTTATAAAGGTAAAAGGTGGGAAGTTATTTATTTGTAATTAATTAATAATTAGTAATTGAAAAATAAATATGGAAATTGTGTAATTAATTTTAGGTGCTGTTGTGGGGTATATAGAGGTAAAGGGTGGCACTTAAATAATATTAATTAATTAATTGATAATTAGGGTAATTGTTTTTGTGTGGGTTTTGGTTTTATAGGGATAAAGGGTGGGGAGTAAATACATTTTAATTACTTTATAATTAGTTATTAAATACTATTAGTTCTTTAATTAAAAAGAAATTTTAAATGTGTAATTAATTTTTCACAGTTTAATTTTAGGTGTGGGTTGTGGGGCTTATTATATGGGTAAAGGGTGGTAAGTTAATTAGTCTGTATGTGTTTTAATTTGTTAATTAATAATATTATTATAATTGATAAAAAACTATGTTAATTATGGAAGTACATTTTTTTACATTTAGATGTGGGTTGTGAATCGTGTGGTGTTATAGGGTAGGAAGTAAATAAACTAAATGTATGTAATAATTAATGTTTTCGTTCATAAATAATTTCTAACAAAAAATATTTATTTGTTTGAATTATTTTAACATTTGTTTAAAATAATATTAGCAGGCATTTGTGATATGTATTTAACTATATAATATGTATTTTGTTTAATATTAAATATATTTGTATTTTAATGTTTTATTTATTTTGTTTTGAAAAAATTGTTTGTTGTTGTTGACATTTTGTTTGTTTTTAATTTTGAACTGACTGGAGAGGGAATAGTAATTTTTACCCCTCAGCAATCCAGCACTTTCCCTACTGTTGCAGTGACCGGAGTGAGAATAGCCCATTTTTAACCCACCGCTTTCCAACACTTTCCCTACTGTTGCACTCACTGGAGTGGGAATTGTAATGTTTACCCCTCTGCTATTCAACATTTTCCCTACTGTTGCACTTACTGGACTGGAGTGGGATAGTAAATGTTCTGCTTCCACTATCCAACACTTTCCCTACTGTTGCACTCACTGGACTGGGGATAGAAATTTTTACCCCTCCACTATCCCAAAATGTCCCTATTATTGCACTCACTGGAGTGGTAAATTTAATTTTAAAGATTTTTAAGTAGTTTAATGTTTTAATGTATCATAGAATTTTTTTAATAGATTTTGTTATTGGTATATGTATATATATACATATAATGTATTCGTAAAATTTTATATAATTTTAAAATTATGATATAAACCTAAATGAATAGTTTTTTAATTGTTTTAAAGTAAATATACATGTATATATATTAATTATTATATATGTGTGTTTAACATTTTAAATTAAGTGTATTTGTTATATTTGTTAAAATGTATATTAAATCTAATTTATCTTTGAAAATTATTTAATATATTTAATTTTTATTATATAATTATATATATATATATATTCCTCACAAAATGCCCTGCAGCTTTAGGAAGGCACACTGCTGCAAGACAACCATCCGGCTTTCATTGCGACCTTCCCAGCATCGAAACGCGTCAGGCAGCTAAATCAACTTGTGAGTGCCCAGGAAAGTCGCAATGAAGGCCGGATGGTTGTCTTGCAGCAGTGTGCCTTCCTAAAGCTGCAGGGCATTTTGTGAGGAACATACAAACACGACGGTCCAGTCGTGAGGAAGAGCACCATCTCCGTAAAGAAAGGAGAGGCTGAGTCATGGAACGGGTCCGTGATGGAACAGCGCTGCAAGGCGCATGCAAACAGACTTACCTTGACACCCCGAGACCTACTACAGGATATTAATGCTTTTAATATGCAAAATGTCAACAGTAATCCACTAAGGAGTAAATGAACGCTCTGCATTTGGACTACTAATCCCAGCATGCTATAAGAACGACGTACTTAGCAGAGACCCATTGCGGGTAATCAACTAATTAAGCATGCAGCCATGAAAATAAAAGAGAGCCTTGCTGAAGCAATTTGTAAGCGAAGCCTATGATTAAGATGCTCCCAGCACCGAAACGCGTCAGGCAGCTAAATCAACTCGTGAGTGCCCAGGAAAGTCGCAATGAAGGCCGTATGGTTGTCTTGCAGCAGTGTGCCTGCCTAAAGCTGCAGGGCATTTTGTGAGGAATATATATATATATATATATATGTATGTATATATATATATATATATATATATATATATATATATATATATATATATATATATATATATATATTCAACAAACAGTTGTTCTCCTATCCCTCCACAGAACAAGGTCCAGGCCACAGTTCGATTCAAAAAGTGTTTTATTCACAAACGCACTCAACGCGTTTCGGGAAACAGGTTCCCTTGTTCACGAGTGTTAGTACAGAATGACAATACAGTTTAAATGCAAATCATGTGACTTGTGAATTTCATGAACATAGAAGGCAGACTACCCAGTCGGATAATATCTGGAGCTATGAAAACATACTTGAAGTTAATGGCAGCAGGCCACACCGAATTAATCAAAATAAATCATAATACATTTCAAATTACAGTATTAGGCTTGTCGCTGATACTTTCGACAATAAATATAAACTGAAGTTGTGTTCAACAAAAGCGAGATTCAAACTCCCGACCTCAGGACAGTCAAATGCTGGGTGCACTATCATACTGTGCCACTTTCGTCTTACTCAGTTCATCGCCCCAGTGGGCTGTCAGGCATTTCATTTATGCTATGCACCGACCCGAACATATCATGATCGTTCTCGTTCTCAAGCCCGCCCCAGTGGGCGTGCACTCAAAATTATATCATTGCGTTCCGTATCTTAAAAGTGTCTCATTCTTCGCTAAAGCAAACGGTGATTAGTCAAAATGCCAGTATATTTGCCTTCCTTCAGGCAAAACCTTTGAATCAGTCGATCATACTGTATGAATGATATTACTTGATATAAACTTTGCTCCAGCCTCTCTGCCTTTCATGTGCTGTGTCTCACACTCTCCCAAGTTAGGTCAACAGGTACCTTGCGGTGAAAGAATAAATAAATAAACATGAATAAAGTTTCCACATTCAGCCGTGATTTGTGCACATTCATACATTTAAAATGAGGGTTTATTGCAGCTGCTGTACTCTTAAAGGCAACAAATACATTCTGTTACATTTCCGTTTGTCATCCGAGATGTACCCACAGTGCCTCATCACAGTAGTGGCCAAGGGGTTGCAAGGTTTGGTACTTGATAGTAAACCTTGATTCAAGGCGTCTCAGTTCTTGTAGTCTGTTACCTCCCCTCTCGCTTACCGGAATTTGATCCAGTACTGTAAAGGATAACAGACTATTGTTGCTCTGGTGGTGGGTCGCAAAATGCCTGGCAACTGGATATTGTTTATCCAGGTGCTTTATAGCCCTAAGATGTTGTAGGACCCTCTCTTTGGCTGGTTTGATTGTACTACCCACGTAGAATTTATTACATGGGCACCTCAGTGCATAGACAGCAAACTCTGTATGGCAGGAGACATGTTTCAGAATCTTGTAGTGGGCACAGTGTTCAGACAGCTTAATTTCTTTAGTGCTGTAGATGTACTTGCAGGCCTTACAACGGCCACAGACAAAAAATCCCTGGACAGGGTTGCTTCTCTTTCTGTTGGCAACCAATGTCTGACATATTTTGTCTTTTAATGACATAGGTCTTCTAAAGGTTATTTGTGGAAACTCAAGGATACTTGATTTTATGTCCTTGTCAGTTTGCAGAGCGTTCCAGAATTTATTAATGGAACCTCTCACCACTTTTAGACTGTGAATTATAGTCTGTTATGAACCTGTTTCCTGGTTCTCCTCCTCTTTTTCTATGTCTTTCTGGGTTGACTCTTTATTATACACTTTTTTGACCGCTGCTGAAATACATTTCTTACTGTACCCTCTAGCTTTGAATCTTTCGCACATGACTATTTTTTCTTGCTCAAAGTCTACCTGTTTAGTACAGTTTCTCTTAGCTCTGAGAAGCTCTCCCAATGGAATGGAATTTATCAAATTCCGGGGGTGACAGCTCTGCGCATGAAGTAGGCTATTTCCAGCCGTCTCTTTTCTGAATATAGCTGTTGTGAGGTGAGTGTCATCTATTCTGACTTTAAGATCTAAAAAGTCTATCATGATTTTGTCAATATGGCTTGTGAAGGTTAAGTTGAAATCATTAACATTAAGAGTTTGAACAAACTCTGTGGCTTTTTCCTCACTGCCCTCCCAGATGATAAAAATATCATCAATATACCGGAGCCATGTACGTACTCCGGTCTGGTATTGGTGTAAGTGTCTGACTACCTGCTCCTCCCACCAGCCCAAGTACAATCCGGCAAAGCTGGCAGCGAAGCAGGTACCCATCGAAGTACCAAGCAGTTGATGATATATACTGCCATTAAAAAGGAAATAATTCTGGGTAAGACATGTGTGAATCATATCCAGTAGCATTTCCGTATGGAACAGATAAGAGACTGATCTGCTGCTAAAAAAATGCCTGCAAGCCCTAATCCCCTGTTCATGCGGGATATTAGTAAAAAGGCTGTTCACGTCAAGGGGCATGAGTAAACAGTCTACATTAAGTTCAATGTTAGCAATTTTTTGCAAAAAGTCACCTGAGTCTTTAAGGTAGGCCGGGAGGTTTTGCACTAAGGGCTGCAAAAAATAATCTACATACCTGGATGTATTCTCCAGGCAGCTGTTTCTAGATGAAACAATGGGCCTGCCAGGGGGGTTTGTAGGGTTTTTGTGCAATTTAGGTAGTAGATAGTGTGCCGGTAATTTTGGGAACTTACATTTTAAAAAAGTTAAACTCATCAGTGTCAATTAGTCCTCTATTTTTCCATTCCATAAGTTGTTCTTGATATTTACTATTTTCAGAATCATAGATTTTTCTAGTACTTTTCTCATATTTTTCCACATCATTAAGTTGTTTTAAACCTTCATCAATATACATTTCACGCGATAAGATAACAATATTTCCACCCTTGTCGGATTTTTTAATAACAATACTGGTATCATTACTTAAACTGTCAATTGCTAGTCTTTGTGCTTTGGTGAGGTTATTTTTACCCCGCTCATTTTTCTTGGCCAGTTCTGTAAATTCATTCACCACTCCTTTTTCGAAAACATCAATGGCATCATTGATGATCATCGGTAAAAAAATAGATTTAGGTTTGAACCCACTGTTACTGTTAAGGTCCAACCTGATGTTTTCATTTATCAAGTTAAGGGTGGGATTTTCAATTACTTCAGGGTCCCCCCCTAAATCATGAAGCACTTGTTGCATATCTGCATCGCCTATCTCAAGTGTGCTAGGGCATGGTGCATTACTGCCAGACTCTTGGTTCATTCTGGTAGCAAACCACTTTTTTAGACTTAGTTTTCTAGTAAACTGAAAGAGATCTATTCTACTTTGAGTGTAGTTGAAATTAGCAGAGGGACAAAAAGATAACCCATAGGACAGTACCTCAATTTCATCTTCATTAAGGATCCTGTTGGAAAGGTTGACCACTGTTTTTATGTCCTTCATTTTAGTTTTCTCTGGCCCCTTGTTCTTGTTCCCACTGGGCTCGATGCGGCAGCTGCCATTGCGTTCTGCTTGTTTCCTCCTTTGCCTCCTCTTCCTCGTCCTCTGGTTCCTCCTGTGTTTGTCTTGTTCTGGGCTTCTAATCATCCTTTTGCCATTAAGGAAAATTCTTTTAAAATGTGATCTTTTGGGCTCAGGAAACCCGCATTTGTTTCTACTGTCAGGTTTTCCGTATCCTCTGCTTCATCATCTTGTCCTTGTCCGCTACTTGCCCCTTCGGTTGCCTCCGTCACAGGTTTAGTTGGCCGACTTACTGGAGTCTGGATTGTTGTATGGCGCGGAGGTGATCGTACTTTTTTGAAAAAGTGAGGACCTGCCCCTTCTCATAATCCACATGATCTCTGAGGAATTTCCGTTGCTTCTTTTCTTTTATCTCATTTTCAATAATTTCCAGTTTTTTGTCCAGTTTGGCCATTTCCATTTAAAATTCGTCCTTACTGCAAATTGTCTTTAAATGTTCCATTAAATCCTCGATTTCAGCAGCCAATTTAATACAGTCTCTTTTGGCATATTTTACTAGTAGCCTCAGCATGACCGTTGAGCATTCATGGCTATTTGTAGCCCATTCCTCTACCAAGTCGGGGTCCGGGTCATTAAAAGTGGAGGTGGTATAAATTCTCAGCCCTCTCGGGACTCTTCCCACTTCAATGTATTTAGCCAGGGTGGTTGCCTCCCACCATTTCGTCTGCTCTGATTTAAGCAACTTCCATAGTTTGTTCCAGCAGTCCTGCTTGCTTTTTGCATCTCCACCACTTGCCACGCCTGGCGTCGTGTCTGTACTTGGCCCCATTGCCTGGATGTCAAACATTTGCCTTGCAGCCTCATCGCTTTTAATATTTCTGTTAGAAGCCATCGTTGTGAAAAAATGTGGTTCCGTTTTTTAAGCGCTGTAGTTAGTTTACACAGCGCCCACTTTTTGCTGAAATCCGGATATGTAACCCTGTTAGTGTACAGTTCACCAGACCTCCGCTTGCCTCTGCTGTATCAGTGCTCCCTGGCAACTCCCGACTCCTGCACCTAATTGCGAGTTGGTGTCCGTGCGTTATTTACTTAGCTCGTATTCAGCTTGTCTCGGGGTCAGTGTCATGCGGTGCTTAGAAGCACATTCACACCTGTAGCAAAAGGCTGCACCTGTGCCTGCAGCCTGGGCGTCCTCTTACAAGTGTAAGAGGCATGGTAGAAGCACCTCAGAAGCCAGGATGGGCTACAGGTCTTGGGGGCAGTAGTGTGTTTAGAAGCAGAGCTCCTCGCACATTCAACATGTGGCAAGACCCTACATTCATTCTAAAGTGTGTCTGCAGCCTGGGTGTCCACCTGGTGCGTGAGAGAGTCACGATAGGGTGGAGCGAGCGCCCCAGAACACAGAGAGGGCTGGAGATTCTGAGGAGCACTGGTGCAGGTGCTTAGAAGCCAAGCTCCTCATGCACTCACACCTAAGTGACCTTCAATTTTTGATGCTTTGCACCAGTTTTAAAATCTTCTTAGAGTTTCTCCTTTAACAAACGCGTTTAATTTCGGATATTTATATATTTCCCTCGTCTTCATTGTTTGATTTTGATCGTGCGAAAGTGTCACTCATAGTCGATGAAATGTCACTCAAAATTGTACTGAAATTATGAACATGTCACACTTAGCAATTTGAAACCTTGGCAGCTATGCTAGCAATCAGTAAGAGAGTAAGAGGGAGCATGTCAGAATTTTAAGAACTGTGGCTATGAGCAAGTGTCTAGGGAGCGTCCATTCTCCAGCCTTTAAAAATGATGTATGATCTGAGATGGGGAACAGATCTGCAGACCAAGTCAAGTCAAGTCATAAAATTTGTATAGCGCACTACATACCCAGAGGGTTTCAAGGCGCTTAGGAGGAGGTGGAGGACCACCACTGTGCCATGATCCTACCTTCATCAAGAACAAAAAAAAAAAAGAACAAAACGGACGTAGGGTCAGTATAATACAAGGTTGTTGAAATGGCCAATGCTTATTGCCTGAATTATAGAACTTTCCAATGGTTTTTGTTGCGCGCTGTTTAAGAATCATGAGGGCGAAGGGAGTTTTCTTTTGTAATGACTCGGTGTGCTTTATGTGTTGTCTCCTGGAAACTGACTTTTTGAAATGAAGAACGAGCGTCTTTGAAGCGCTCACATTCGCTCACTCTAACCCCTGCGTTGATTACAGGAACACAGCGTGAGAGCGTGGAGACGCCATTGGTTCAACGAACGTCCTTGGGTGTGTATATAACGCCTCACCCAAGTTCCTGAAGGCGCTCAGCCTTCCGGCTTTCATCACGGCAGCAGCGCTTTTGGGATGTGCACTTACCTAATTCCTTCAAGGCCTCCAGAATCTTCAGTCTTGATCTTCACGACGGAAAGACAATACCTAAAAGAGAATAAGAAGAAAAGCTAAGTGAATTCTTTTATTTTAAAGGCGCCCATCGCAAGAAAGTTATTAAGTAGCGCTCTGCAACAGAATCAAGAGAACACTTTTTGGAAAAACTGTTCTGTTTAGAGAAAAGATGCCTAGTATGAGCTCAGGGAAAGCCCCGGGCTACCAAGGGCACAACTGTAAAGGGCTCAATGGCCTCACCAAGATAGTCTAACTGTTGAGTTGTCCATCTCCAAATTTGAACCAATGGTTTATTCACATTAGTGTATACATCACATGAATAGCAAAGCTACTATTACTCAATTTATATACATCTTCATACAATTTGTATTAGTACATATGTTGAAAGTTTCAAATCACTTATTATTTTGTAAGTACAAAGTAAAAACATTCAAGTCAACTAATTTATGTTCATATCACAAGAATTATATTTCTGAAATAGTTTCCCAATGCATTTCGGGTTCATGCAGAACCCTTCATCAGGGGAATGACAGAGATCATATAAAACAATGAATAATCTAATGACTGTATTTACACAACCAATGTCAAGATCACTCTGTTCAGAGGTACGGCGTAGCAGGACCTACAAGGCAACAGTAATATACATATTATATAGAAACATATCTAATAGAGCTTAAAGGTTTACAAGCACGCGTAAAGTGAAACTTAGCTGGGGAGTTGCGTTGTGCTAGTGCTCACCGAAAGGTTTGAAAAGGCTAAAACCAAAAACAAGATAAACAGAATAGAAAATTAAAGGGGAAAGTCACCAAGGAATGGAGGTAAAAGATCATAAAGGTTATGCTGGAAAAAATGCAGAGATGTATCCCATGCATGAGTGTTACATAATTATAGTAAAGTGCAGAACCTAGGTAAACAAGTGCCTAAAGGTCCAAATGGGCCCATAAATACCAGAGTGTCAAAAGACTCCCAAAAAGAGGAGTAAGTAAAGGTACAAGGTCTCACCGGTCCATGTACCCCCAAAGGGAGCACGGTAAATGAGACAGCGTATCGGATGAATTAAAACTTCTCTGAAAAAATGAAACCGAAGAGTCAGTTAAGTAAGAAACGAGGACATGAGTTGTCACGAGTGTGCTTTTCTGTGATAGCCTCGTTACCTGAATGTAAGCAATGACTCCGTCCTTCACGAGGGAGGGTACTTCATCCGAAGCGTGTATTTAACAAGTGGAAAGGTAGAAACCTCAAACCAGCCATTTAACAAGCCTGTGAAAGTACAAACAGGCACAGTTCTAAATAGATATCTACTTAATAAGTCATGTTCTCGAACTACGTGAGGAAAAAGAAATCGAGACTTACCCCCGACTCCTAAAATCAAAATTCCCATGAAACGAGAAGTATTCGTAATAAAGAATTCAGCTCAAGCAGCTAGAATCAAGACTATCATCAGGAACCGATGGGAATTAATTACCAATGAACCGGATTTTGCCGAAGTATTCCACGGCTTACCACTATTTGCCCACACCAGAACAAAAAATTTACGAGAAATTCTCAAACCCAAAAAGCTGCTCCCTAGAACTAAAGAAAAGGGAATGTTGAAGTGCTACAATTGTGGCCAATGCGGCAACGTTATCACAGGCAATGTATTCATGCACCCACATACTGGAGTAGCAATACCCCTAAAACACAAAGCTGACTGTACCACCGAAGGCGTGATATACGCTATAAAATGCCCCTGTGGACTTGTATATGTAGGCAGGACAATCAGAGCAGTAAAAACACGCATAGTGGAGCACAAAAGCCGAATTAGGAATCAGAACACACATTCCCCCCTAGCTAGACACTGGGTAACAGCGAAACATACCATACCACAACTGCGGTACACTATCTTAGAAAAGGTTCAAAGGGTAGCCGGTATGGAGTTTAACACTTCTCTAGCGAGAAGGGAAACACACTGGATAAAATTTCTTGGGACAGTCAGTCCAAGAGGTCTTAATGACCACTACGAATTGCTATGTTTCTTATAAATGAGTTTCATTCTGTATCAATATAGATAGATTGTACGGGAGCACGTTGTTCTTCTTCTCACTGTCTTATTTTTAATATATTTCCCAATATCAAATTCTTTTCTCCTCACATTGCAGCTGAACTCAGTAACAAGGTGACCCCGACAGGGGTTTCAAGGTAATCACAGAGCATAACAGATGTCAGCTGTCCGTCTAGTTTAGCCATCAGGCTCCTCCATTGTGCCCCTTTTTTTGCAATTATTTGGCAATTTTTTTCATGTTACTACCTATTTTTCATTGTTCACTAAACTTCTGTAATTCCACATACACGTACTGCTTATGTAGTACATCAATATTCTTTTGTTCTTTAGTGTCACCCGGAGGTGCCCGAGTCCTTCCTTTAGCTCTATTACCCTCACCTCACACAGATTAGCCACACCACGTTATTCACGTGGGTTTATAACGTATTTCCGTCGCTTACGGAAAGCCGTCACATACACTACATTTCTTCTTATACCAATCTGGTGCTGTAGTAGCATTAAGTTGAATTTCCCCACACACGTAATTTTTGGAACCTACAACTGTTCTTATGATATTGGAGCACCACAGTCTGTTTTCCCTTGCAGTCCATTTTTTGTACTTATTTCCGACTTCCGCACCATGTGACTAGGTGGGCGGAGTCGCCTTGCAACTTGATCCTCGATGTAGCCAGAGTGAGACCGGTGAGTTTCTTACTTTCCCGGTCGTTTTTTTCCCTCTAATCTTTTTTTATTCGAGTCAGTACTAACGGAAACCTTTTGTTTCCAGGAACCAGCTTCTTCTCTTGAAGCACGTTACTACCCTGCAATCGGGGGTAAGTCTCGATTTCTTTTTCCTCACGTAGTTCGAGAACATGACTTATTAAGTAGATATCTATTTAGAACTGTGCCTGTTTGTACTTTCACAGGCTTGTTAAATGGCTGGTTTGAGGTTTCTACCTTTCCACTTGTTAAATACACGCTTCGGATGAAGTACCCTCCCTCGTGAAGGACGGAGTCATTGCTTACATTCAGGTAACGAGGCTATCACAGAAAAGCACACTCGTGACAACTCATGTCCTCGTTTCTTACTTAACTGACTCTTCGGTTTCATTTTTTCAGAGAAGTTTTAATTCATCCGATACGCTGTCTCATTTACCGTGCTCCCTTTGGGGGTACATGGACCGGTGAGACCTTGTACCTTTACTTACTCCTCTTTTTGGGAGTCTTTTGACACTCTGGTATTTATGGGCCCATTTGGACCTTTAGGCACTTGTTTACCTAGGTTCTGCACTTTACTATAATTATGTAACACTCATGCATGGGATACATCTCTGCATTTTTTCCAGCATAACCTTTATGATCTTTTACCTCCATTCCTTGGTGACTTTCCCCTTTAATTTTCTATTCTGTTTATCTTGTTTTTGGTTTTAGCCTTTTCAAACCTTTCGGTGAGCACTAGCACAACGCAACTCCCCAGCTAAGTTTCACTTTACGCGTGCTTGTAAACCTTTAAGCTCTATTAGATATGTTTCTATATAATATGTATATTACTGTTGCCTTGTAGGTCCTGCTACGCCGTACCTCTGAACAGAGTGATCTTGACATTGGTTGTGTAAATACAGTCATTAGATTATTCATTGTTTTATATGATCTCTGTCATTCCCCTGATGAAGGGTTCTGCATGAACCCGAAATGCATTGGGAAACTATTTCAGAAATATAATTCTTGTGATATGAACATAAATTAGTTGACTTGAATGTTTTTACTTTGTACTTACAAAATAATAAGTGATTTGAAACTTTCAACATATGTACTAATACAAATTGTATGAAGATGTATATAAATTGAGTAATAGTAGCTTTGCTATTCATGTGATGTATACACTAATGTGAATAAACCATTGGTTCAAATTTGGAGATGGACAACTCAACAGTTAGACTATCTTGGTGAGGCCATTGAGCCCTTTACAGTTGTGCCCTTGGTAGCCCGGGGCTTTCCCTGAGCTCATACTAGGCATCTTTTCTAATCGAGGGGGCGGGGCACGCTCCTTCTCACCATCGAGCACACTAAACTTACATAACATTGATTAAACATATAGAAACTCACACAAACACAGGTGTGCTATTCCACCACTTCTCCACAAAGTCTGTTTAGAGAAAAGGCATTGTAGACACAAAGGACTTTATAGAAAAGACATTTTGTATTCAAAGAAAGCTCAACTTCCCAAAAGAAGTTATTGTGTGTATGTTTCGTATTTTCTGTTTCTTTCTTTAGCATTCCGTGAGAAGATTGGCATATGGGCACAAGTGAAGTAAGTGAATGTAGAGAAGTGGTAATTCAGGTGTACTGTATATTTTAAAGCGACTTTAAACTAAGAGAAGTATAAACACTGATCCAACTTTTATTGTTTCATCTCAGAAAGGAGACAACAACAAAAAATCGCAACTACAACTCCATAACACTAATCACGCCTTCAAGAGACAACATCCCACCTCCTGACTCATCTCATGACGACATGCAGGACGCGAAGCCCAACTCTGTAGTTCGCAGGTAGTAAATTTATGGCATTGCTAATCTTAAAAGCATAGTATTTAGGATAAAATAAGTAGGTAACAAAAATTCATAGAACCATTTTCTAAGGGTGCTTCTAGTTACCTCGCAGGTCGACGACAGGAACTTCTTTAGCGTCCGAATCCGGCCTTCCTCCCTGATTACTATCACCAACCCTTTGTGTATTAATATTAATCACTGGTTGTAGGATAGGGTTCCTGGGAGTTTGGCCCATAGCGTCTCTGCGAAACACTACCAAGAACCTTACAGGTAAGGTCTCCGTAATATCCAGGTAAGAGTGCATTGGTAAATCTGACAGAAGGCTAAGCCGATGTGTACAGTTTGGCCCAGACGCTATGGATCAAACTTCACAGGTGTCATTGCAAGATATCGCTACAATGTTAGCAGATATTAAATCTGAAAATGCAGAATTACATAGAGTCAAGTCAAGCAAGCTTTATTCGACGATTGTCATAAAAGCGTACAGTACATATGAAATATATATATAAAATGAATAAATACTCTTAAAATTGCATAGTCATAAAACCACCAATAGAATACGATCAAGGGTACTATTACACTTATTTAGACAGGGAAATGTTATCACCCATAGTATAAAAATGAATCTGATAACAGTCTATTTCTAATAATCCATGCCCACCCCAGGAATTTTGCCACAGCTACATACACAGTCATATTTGTACAGGTACAAATTATTCTGACTGCAGCCAAGCCACTGTTAGTGCCCAAAAGTCTACACATTGGGCGTAGCCAGATCCGGCGAGGAGCCTCATACACAGGGCATTCGAACAATAAGTGGCCAATGGATTCCGAAAGTGGCGGGCAGGCTGGACAAGCGGCTTTGGCCCCCCTAGACCAGCTATTAGGGAATGCCCTTACAGGTAGACTCCCAATTCTCAGTTGGAAGTAAAGTTTACGATCTAGGGGTTTTGCGATGACATCCCAGAAAGCTTCCAAGTTTGGCCCCTCTTTGATGTCCACAAACATGCCAGTCAAAGAGCAAGGAGCAGTTTTCTTAAAGGTTTTAGAAGCCACAGACTTCCAATACAGGTCCTTGAGAGTTTTCTTTGGGGGAAACCTGGCATTTGCCGGGTCCTCCCACAGTTCCCTTAAGCCCATCTCACTCAGAACACCCCGGATGTGCGCTAGCCACTTGATTTTATGTGAAGTGTCATTTCTAATTATGTCCAGCAATCCCCTAGTGTATGTTTCCAATTCGGGCGTAGTCCAGATCCGCCTCCGGTATAAAACTGGGCGGAGGGATGCTATAAGAGCTATTGGGAACAATCCCAAATCAAGAAAAAGGGTATTCAGGGGAGTGCTCTGGGGTAATTTTATTAAATTCCTTAAAAACGAATTTTCTGAAACTGACACCCCCCTGAGGTTCTCAGATCCCCAAATTTCCACTCCATAAAGGGTGGAACTAACCACTTTACCATTGTAAACCGTTAGTACGGGGGCTATCGGCTTGGTAAGGGACCTGGAGTGTTTCAGACTCAGGGCTCCTGTAAGCTGCCGGTCTTTCAGAGTAGCCAGCTTGATCTGCTAGTTCCAGCATAGATCGTGCTGGATACAGACCCCCAGATAACTAAAAGCCTGGACCCTCTCCAGGGGACGCTTATTCATGGTAACAGTACCCTTAAAAGTTTTTGAAGCATTAAAAGACATACACTTTGATTTAAGTACATTAACTTCTAAACCATGAGCGGAGCAGAATTCTTCAAAAAGCAGCAAAGCCTTCTGCAATCCGCTTGGGGTTTTCGCTACTATAAGACAGTCGTCAGCAAACATTAAAATGGGGACTTTGGCACCTGCAAGGATAGGTGCGTCAACATTGGAGTCAATTAATATTCTGGCCAAATCATGAATATATAAAGGAAATAAAGTTGGCACCAGAACACAGCCCTGGCGCACTCCGGTTTCAACTGGAAACTGGGTAGTGACATTACCAGGGCTTCCCCACCTCCTCTGAGCATAATTCTGCTCATGAAGTTTTTTGACTAACGAGAGGAGGGGCCCGGGCAGACCCATATCTTTGAGGACATTCCACAGGATAGAGCGAGGGACCAGATCGAATGCCGCTCTTAAATCTATGAATTGAATTGAATTGAAATGATCTTTATTCGGATTTTGATAGATCCATAAAAGTACATACAGAATGAAGCATTTAAAACACATAAAAACATGTATAGAAGTTAAAAACAGCCCAATTGGGCATGAGCAGCATATGTGTCGAAAAGTGCATGATACAAAATATAAGACATTAAACAGTTAACAAATGCAATCATAAATTTCTGTTTAGCTAATACCAATATTCATGGAATCCATACATATAGTTAATCCTCTATACAATTTATATTTAGATTTTAAAGTGCGTTATGCATTCATAGGCCATTATGCATGTTCCATACTTGCCCTCGATCTCACACAGGCTTTTATGAAGCAGCTAATAGTGCATATAACATCGTCAGTTGGTAACATTTGTAGAAATCTCAATGCCAATTTAAAGTCCCTTAGATTATATTTTCTAAAGATCGGCATTAGATAATGATGGATATACAATTTGTAGTGGCCACAGAAAATAAAGTATTGCAATAGACTTTGTTTCCCTCCGACAGAGCTCGGACAATCCAGCTCTTCTAGATTCTTATTATAGCCGAGTGGGAAACTCAGTAAATTGACAATACTTCCATCCCGAAACCTAAATAAAAGGCTCCGGTTCCATCTTCCTATTGGTATTGACAAGTATCTACAGGGCTTGTATGGCTTATTTGAATTATTATTACCTGTATCAGTTAGTGGAAAATATTTGATAATAGCTGGTTTCATTAATTCAGTTCTCATATGTTCCTCTTTATATATTTCAAACAGTGCCCGTTTTACATTATTCTTGTGGGCGGGGACAATAGTATTTGGGGAGCTAAACAAAGAGCCATGTCCCACGCTCAGCAAGCTATTCTTGACAGCATTTAGCCAAGGTATGAGATGGAATCGTTCATGTAATAGGCAATCTGAGATTATACTGCGGGTCAAGGAAGCCGCTGGATTTGTCCATATTTTTATCCAAAAAAGCGTAGGCCTTGACCTAATGAAATCAGCTATATATGGCAACATAAGTTCTTGGTGACAAATGAATGTGGGCGCACAGGAGGTTCCACCCAGCACCTTCCTGCAGAATCTATTTTCCTCCAACTGCAAAGACATGCTGTTACAATAACCCCACACTTCTGATCCATATGTCCCAGTTGGCTGACATTGTGTGCGATAAATATTTAACAGGGGGGTAATCACATCGGCCGTTTTCGGTTGACGAAGAGATAAAATTGAATTGATTGATTTACCAATTTTATTTCTTGCGTGGGCGGTGTGATGCTGCCATGAGCCAGTATTGGAGAATAATAACCCTAAGTAGGGGAAAGTGCTAGTACATTTTAATTAATTGTCGCCAGTTTAATTTGAAATAATGTTGTATCTTTTTGGTCCACAGTTCATGATAAAAGATTTTTTTAAATTGGTATTTAAACCTAAATCAGACATAAAAGCAACAAACCCTGTAATTAATGAACGCAAAGCATTTGGAGTACGCCCCATTAATACTGCGTCATCCGCATAAAGTAAGGTAGTAATGGGGGAACCATTTATAATTGGAACATCCTTAGAGTTCTTACTCAGGGCAGGGCTCAACCCATTAATATATAAAATAAAAAGCAATGGGGCGAGTACACAGCCCTGTCGAACTCCTCTTCTAATAAAAATATCATCAGATAGTTCACCATCATTATTAATACGTTCTCTTGCCTTAAGATCCCTATGTAAATATGGAAGAAAGTATACCAATGAATCATCTAAACCACAATCAAGCAAGTGTGACCATAACCTAGAGCGATTGACAAAATCAAAAGCGGAACTCAAATCCATAAAACCTAAATAAAGTGGGGACTTTTTAACGATAATATATTTGGCCATGATCAGATTCAAGTTGAGACACTGCTCAACCGTGCCCACATGGCTTCTAAACCCCAATTGGCTGCAATGTAGCACATTATTGTCCTCAGCCCATTCCCTTATCCTCTTGAATAGTACCCTACCAAGGACTTTTAATGTATTGTCGATCAGTGAGATCGGACGGTAGCAGGCCGGATCCGACCTGTCACCTTTCTTGAATATCGGTACGATGACACTGTTCGACCAGGATTTGGGGATCGAGCTGTCGGTCAGATTGTTAAATAGGTTGCATAATAAAGGGGCCCAAAAATTGATTTCCGATTTAATCTGGTCGATAGATAGACCATCGGGGCCAGGGGCTTTATTGCTAGCACTCTCCAAAATTGCATCCTCCACCTCAGATATTGAAAAATTCAGTTGTTCAGCATTATTTAATAGGGGGGCAGAATCTATAGAAGGGGCTGTTATAGCATAGATTTTAGAGAAATGCTCCACCCAAACCTCACCGTTTATATTACAGTTAACTGGTTGGATGTTAGAACCAAGAGATCTGAGTGATTTGACTTCTCTCCAAAACCCCGCCGTATCTTTTAGCGAGGCAGTCCGCGTGAGTGACTCCCAGTGGTTAACCACTAAAGCCTCAGATCTTATCCGTAGGGCGAGTTTATATTTAGATCTTAATTCTCTCACTAGGTTAAAATCCCTAGGGTTTTGTTTTAAGGCCGCCCTCAATTCCCTGTTGGCCTTTGAGCACACGGAGTCAAACCAGCGAGGGCTGTGATCTATATTGGGCCTGGATGGTTTAGAAGATTCACTTTTAATAGCCCCACAAAGATTACTAAATGCAACAACCAATGCTTCGCCAGTACTATTAAGTGACAAGCAGGTCTCTATTAACAGAGGATATTTTTTAATTACCTTGGCTAAGATAACTTTATTATCCACCCCTTTCCATATTAGTCTTAGTCTATCAGTAGACAGTGCCGGATTTTGTGGCCCATTCTCAATTCTCAGAGCAGCCTTTATGGTCTGTGGATTGTCTAGATATATTCTGAGCGGGTAATGGTCACTATATGCGGAGCAGATAACCTCAGCTTTTCGAGTTATATCACACAGGGACAGACAAAGAAATATATAATCTATTGTGGAAGCGCAGCCTTGACCTATATAGGTGGGTGTAAATATATTTTCAGCACTAATACCAGCAATTTCCATAGCATTTACTAAATTGCGGGATGCTAATAGATTCTTCAACTCTTCACCATTACGACATGGAGCACTAGTGCGATACATATGAGCGTTAAAATCACCTCCGATGCAAATACCATCAAAGGACCCATACTTCAGCCCCTCCACGATGTCATCAATAAAGTTAAACAAAGACAAAAAGTTTCCATTGGGGTGATTAACAAAGTCATTATTATAAAAATTAATTATGCATAAAATCAATTTGCTAAAAAACTGGGCGGGAAACCGGTAGACACACTACTTAAGATCTACGTAGCTAAATGTGTGTCCACAGCTGTTTATGGGGCGGGGATTTGGGGTCTTGCAGATAGCTCCGAAATCCAAAGGGTGGAGAATGCTTTCCTGAGGTACCTCTTAGGAGTCCCACGTTCCACATCCACTACTATCTGCCACAACGAACTGGATAGATCTCACATTAGTGACATTATAAAGATAGCACCAGTTATGTTGTGGCATAAGATCTGGACATGCGAGGACACGACCTTCAACAGGGAGGTAATTCAGGATTGCCTGCAGCAAGGAAATGGAGCTAAACAACCTTGGCTAGCCTACGTTAAAAAATTCCTGAACTCCATCGGCAACCCAGAATTCTTTTCAGACCCAATATCATGCGCCCAAATCCCCAAAAAAGTATTAAAAGAGACATGTCTTGGCCTATTGGAGGAGAGGAGATATTATCTAGATGGGAATAAGTCCACCATTATAGCCCACCGCCAGATTTTGCATGAACATGGTTTACATCCTTATCTGGCGCCAAATATCTCCCCTTACCATAGAATGCTGTTAGCTCGTCTGAGGACAGATTGTTTTTTCAGGTTAATAACGTTTCCTGCCCCGAATGATTGGTCAGTGAAAATGATTAATTGCCCGTGTGACGGAGTAGCCACTCAGTCTAACATACATTGCATACTCTTCTGCAAGTACTATCAATGGGGTAGGAAAAAACATCTATTGCCTCTGTTAAAACTGTGGGGCCTGAGAAGTTGTAAAGTAGCCCTCCACAGATTGTATCTGCTTCAAGACGAATGTACTATGGGAGTGATGATAAAATTCCTGTCGTTTATTATAAAATGTAGAGGGTCTATGAGAAGCGATTAGTAGGTTGAGGGTTTCTAGAAGTATTATTCTGTGCCTAATAACACCATATCATACATAAATATGTCATATTTACCTCAACCTTTCTATCATGCAAATGTAACGATACATATATCAATCGCTTTCTAGAAAAAATTTTTTATAGGGTTTTTAATATCAGATTAATTGAATGACTAGGGTAATGAATATGTATTTTTGTAACAATCTCCTTTTTAGTATGTAAATGTTTAAATAATGTTGTTTTAATCGCATTTTGTAATGTTTGCTTATATGGTGTTTGTCAAATACCGAATAAAGCTATCTTTGATTTGATTTGATGCATAAAATCATCCTGTTAATGTATTTCATAGCCATAAAACATTTGCCTGGTGTGGGGATCTGTTTGGTTTGTACCCCTGGTTTTATCTTAGACCAAATTGATAACCCCCCCACTGGGGCGTCCCATAGATGAAGCAGAGGCCTTTAAATTATAGCAACAAAAGCCCTCCATTGTGGGATTAGTTGTGCACCAGGTCTCTTGAAGCAACAATATGTCACAATTATTATTGACCCAGTCAGACCATTCTTTGATTTTCAGTTTAGAGTTAAGACCCGCTATGTTCCAACTTACAAGAGAAAGTACAGAATCCAAAAGGTTTTTGTTCATAGGTTGGCCTCTTACTGTAGTCCCTGTCAAGGAATATGAGGCTTCCTGATTTTCATTGATTGGAGTTGGTGATGGAACAACTGGGTTAACTGACTTAATCGGAGAGGGTCAATCTAACATATCCAAACCTGACAAAGGTGCAAATCTATTAAATGTGTTAAAAGGGAAAGCAACGGGCTGAAATTGCATAGCAGGTGGCTGAAAATACCTGGATGGAGGGTGGAATTGCATTAAAGGTGGTCGAAAATGCATAGGGGGTTGTCTGTAGAAGTAGCTTAAAGGTAACATAGTTGCAACCGTAGAAATGGCCGAACAGTTACCACTTCTATTAAGCAAATGTCTTACAGTTCCCGGATTTTTAAAATTAAGAACTATACAATCTCCGTCCTTATCTTTAGGTAATGGTCCAATCCAAGACACCCTGCGAACCGATATAATTTCTCTAGATATATCATATCCAACCCCCTTGTGTTTAGTCAGCCAGTCTATACACTTGTTTCGTAGTTGTACCCAGGTTTCCCCCTGATCCTCCCTCAACGCTGGTACTCCTGCCAAAACCAGGACGAAAGGACAGGCATCCGGTGGCAAGTGTAAGGGTAAAACAGGCCCTTCGTGTTTACGAGGCCTATTGGACCCTGCTTGGGCGGTACCTTTATTGTTATCTACAGTTGATGTTGTTGCTGTAGTAGGTTGGGTAAAGCCATCATTCTTACTGATGGCATTTTTGTTAATAGTAGCCAAAGGGGCAGTTTTTCTAGGTGCAGGAGTTGGAATAGATTTAGCAACTGTACTGGGTTTTACACACTTAACCCCTGTATTAGCAGATCGGGGTTGGATTGTAGGTTGTATGATAGACGGTGATGATGTTCCCGGATTATTCGTGCCCTCATCCAATACGATGCGAGCATCCTGTACTTTTAGTGACAGAGTGTTGCTTAGGGATTCAAGTTCTTTTAAGAGACGGTCGGCTCTAATTTGATCCAAAATAATAGACCCCTTCCTTTTAGCTTCATCATTTTTAACCAGGTTATCTAGTCTGTCCAGTCTTTTAAAAACATTATTAAACTGATTGATCATATGTTTTTCCAATCGATTAAAAATAGTATCCACTATAGTTTCTATAAGGTTCCCATTTTGTCTTGAGAGGTTGTAATTATCTCCCATTAATGTTGTTTGGGTCCATATAGTGTTAAAATTCCCACTAGGGTGAATGGTGGGTGAGGGAAAAATGCTATCCATATCCGCTGAGTCTTTATCCTCCATAGAGACAGTTACCGCCCCCAAAGATTTTTGTTTATTCCACAGACTTTGGGGGGTGGGCTGACTCTTGTTCGATAAAGGTTGTTTCCTTTTATTAGCGCTTTGCTTAGTAGTACCTCTTTTTCTTTTTTCCCCTCCCAGTTTGTTGCTACTAGAGTCCGTAATATCCAGGGTAATAACGTCGTCCTGGGAAACAGTTGTGGTAATAGGGATAGTTTCTGTTGGCGAAGGTACTGGAGGTGTTGATGACAGTACCGGCTGTAGACTAACAACAGCTGTTGTTAGGGAGGCAGAGTCTGCTGCTATATAGGTAACAGTGTTTTCATCTTCCAAAACAATGGGTACGTTAACAAACGGGTGTGATTGCTTAACCGCAATAACCTCAGGGGTAATATGTATATTTCCATTAGCACAGTTAGTAACACTCGATTTGTTGTTAATAGCAAGTGAGCCCATGGAAAACCTCCTCTCAGTCTCCACAAATTCATTAAAGGCAGTTTCAATCAATGTTTCAAATGATGTGATGAGAGAGACGGAGGTATCAGCACCCTGGGTTAATATATCAGTATAGGTAGTAGTAGCAGTGCAGTCACCCATGTTTGTATCTGAGTATAATACGTACGTTTGAGGGGTATCTTAGGGAGGTGGCCCGCCCGACCACTGTCGTCCACGGACGGCCACAGACGGCCCGCCCTTTGCCCGGGCTTAGCCCCGGGCGTCCCGCGACGCGGGGGTTCTGCCTCCTTTATCCCCCGTTTGGCGCTCTCAGGGCGCGAGCCGCGTCACTCTGCACGCGCCGCCGCGAGGCCTGCCGGGATTTGTGGTCTCCCGGAGCGGCGGCGCGGAGTCCGGTGTCCTTGGACTCTTGGCGGTGGCGGTGGCGGCGGTTACTCCTGGAGCCTCTCTCTGCACCCGTATGACTCTCGGCGGTGGCAGCAAAAAGGTGAGTGTCCCCCCGCTCTGCCGGGGTTCTGCCTCCTTTATCCCCCGTTTGGCGCTCTCAGGGCACGAGCCGCGTCACTCTGCATGCGCCGCCGCGAGGCCTGCCGGGATTTGTGGTCTCCCGGAGCGGCGGCGCGGAGTCCGGTGTCCTTGGACTCTTGGCGGTGGCGGCGGTTACTCCTGGAGCCTCTTTCTGCACCCGTATGACTCTCGGCGGTGGCGGCAAAAAGGTGAGTGTCCCCCCGCTCTGCCGGGGTTCTGCCTCCTTTATCCCCCGTTTGGCGCTCTCAGGGCGCGAGGCGCGTCACTCTGCACGCGCTGCCGCGAGGCCTGCCGGGATTTGTGGTCTCCCGGAGCGGCGGCGCAGAGTCCGGTGTCCTTGGACTCTTGGCGGTGGCGGCGGTTACTCCTGGAGCCTCTCTCTGCACCCGTATGACTCTCGGCGGTGGCGGCAAAAAGGTGAGCATATAAGCTGCCACGTCCTATTACCACAGTCTTCCAGTACAGCATAGTAAAATGCAATACCTGGTCGACTGCGCTAATGGAGGTTCTGAAACCTGCTTGCAGATGGGACAAGATGTTATGGCCCCGTTCCCACACCAGTACTTTATTAAGGATCAGCCTGCCAAAGATCTTTTGGGAGGTGTCAATCAGGCTGAATTACATAGAGATATTTCAGTGTTAAAGGTTAATATGCAAACAATAACTACTGTCAGTCCTTCTACATGGAGTTTTCCATCCGTAAAGAAACCAGTTCTAAAACCATCCACCTTTCAACCAACAACGCAGACACTTTATAATGGAAATACTACCCCAGCTTCAACACAGATAGTAACACCTGTCTCTGTTCCTTAGGCTCCCCCAGGATGATTTAATGGAGATAGTAATACATCTAATATCTTTTTGAACCAATGCCACCTTCATTTTGTAGCCAAACCAACTCCATTTCCAGATGATTCCTCCAAGGTAGCTTTTATTTTGTCATATTTAGGAGGAGATGCGGCGTTATGGTCTGTACCATACGTGGAAAGAGACAACCTAATATTGAATGACCTTTGATGCTTTAAAGGTACTATTAGAAAGTTGTGACAGTCTCTCTTCCCCTGAGTTTACATTGGAGCTTCGTTTGACATCCTTCAGGGGGTTGTCCCTATGTATAAATGTATTGCCTTTTTGGGAATACTGTTTTCACTTCGTCAATTATAATGTTTCATGGCCCATGAAACTAAGGCGAGGTGTCAAAGGGGTGGGGTCTCCATCCCTCAACCAGGACAATCGAGTGTATCTATTTTATTTTAACTTGTGGGTGCTTAAGTGTTGTAATCCTTTGGGAGGTACAGCAAGGTAAAGTTAACAACCACAGCTCCGTTATTGTTCTGGAGTTGATATGCACAATTTATGGATTTTTCCAGTTTTTCTTCTTTATGATCACATTTTACTGGTGGGGCACTGCAGAGCCGACCTCCTTGCTGACAGGCACTGCCCATGCCTCAACATTCTACTCCAGCCGCCGGCAGTTCTGTATGTTCCCTCACTGACTTGAGCAGCTGGTTGTGGCGATTCGTCTCATCTTCGCTGATAGGCACAGCATGTTGCATTTCAGCTTTTCTTCTGAGGGCTGTATCTTTGGAGCTCCGCCACACATACTTTTTATTGTGTATATATCTGTGTGTCAGCGGCTTTGTTTTGAGTAGTTCCCAGCCTGTTCCACTGACAGGCACAGCTTATTATTGTAGTTCTGCGTTATACTTCGCTGGTAGGCACAGTGTATTGCCTTTCAGCTTGTCATTAACTGCTGTCATTTTAGAAGCTCCACCACATGCTATTTGTTAGAAATGGGACCCTGGCCGGCCAAGACTCGCGTCGAGGTCAGTCAGGGATCACCATTTCTAAAGTCAGGGCAGGGGAGTCACACACCAAGGCAACCCCCACTCGCCCTCTAGGTAGCGTGGCGCGAGCAGTCTAGGCTAAACTTGGAGGCAGTATGAGTTAAGTATTGCGCACGCACCCCAGCAACAACACCCAAGGCCCACCACAAAGAAAGACTCCACACAAGGATATATATCAAAAATAGCCTTTGTATTATAATAAACAAAACACATTAGATAACACACGCAAACTGTACACTGTGCCAGAGGCACGGGCAAAATTTACAAGGGGAATTATGTACAGGACAGGGCCACATGGACCACTGTCAGGGGTAGGCACTTGTTAGAAAATAATACTGGTAGATATACACTTATGTCGTAAACATAGAATGAGTAGCACCAAAATTATAAATGCAACGCACATCCAGTAATCACTGGAACAGTAAGGACCTCCTACGCAACCCTAACTCACTGTAGGTAAATCACGCAGGTAACTAGGACCTAAGGAAGGAATACCAACACCTAAGCAATTCACTCTTAGCAAAGGGAAGGAAACCTAACATGAAATGAACCATCAACAATCTACTATGCAGGTCACATTTAGCATAATGGATAAACATAAACAATCCTCTATGCAGGTCACATTTAGCAAAAGGGGATAACCATAAGAATACCTAATCAGGTCACTTTTAGAAAAGGTAAGCGGAATCAACATTTCTCTATGCAGGTTACTTTTAGCAAAGAGGGATAACCATAAGAATACCTAATCAGGTTACTTTTAGAAAAGGTACAGGTTAGAACACATGCGCAAGAATTACATAACAAGAAATTACCATGCGCGGGGTGCACAAAGCACAACACTCAAAAGGGTCCCTCAGGCCAACTGGCCTCGAAAGGGGCGGAATGCCCTGAATCTCAATGTCAGGGAAGCTGCGCAGGCAGCACAGCACACAAACCTAAACGTGGCAACTGTCCACTAAGTGCTGGACAGTTGTAAAATACAGATGCACAACGTTGGAGCCAGGAGGGCTCAAGAACAAGGTGGGGAGACACAGTGTGGGAGCCTCAGGGCTACAACCAACTGACTGCCTGTGTCCCCCTAGAGCCTCTCAGGGGCTCGCAAAGCAGATGCGCAAACAGAGCTCCAGTTAGGTATGGGCGGAAAATCCGTTCCGCTCGCGGATTTTGCGGATTTTCGGGAAATTCGCAATCCGCGAGATTCGCGAATCTCCCGCAAAATCCGCAAATCCGCGAGCAGCGGATTTTGCTCGCACTGCTCGCACTGTTCGCGTGAGTTCGCGCCCCGCGAATAAGTGCAACATTGCAGAAATACGATCTTAGCAAAACTGAAAGTAACTACTTACCAGGTTCAAAAGTTCAGGCTCATCATTAGTAGCCATTTCCTGTAGTGCTTCCTGAGGGGCCCCTCCAGAGTTCAGTTGCCAGTTGAAACTATTATGTGACCCTGCTCTGAACCTCAGAATAGTTACACATATGCCACAAAGGTCCTGAATTACAGCTAAGGGAGACAAGCAGGAGCCAGGCTGGAAGTTAAAATCCATTAATCAGCCCCTAATTCATTATTGTCAGTTGGGGCAGGGCAGGTGTTGTAACTAATTTTGCAACAATGAAAGCACTTAGCAAGTGCAAAAGATCACTAATCAGGGCGCACTAAGGAAGCAGGTGCCAGCTAAAAAAATATTCTGTGACACATTAATCAGCCCCAAATTAATTCAGGTCACTTGAGGCAGGGAAGGTGTGCTTTGCTTTGCCGAAAATAATGTACACTGGACAACCAGAGGGTGTGGTGATGAAACAGAGGGTGGCATGGGTGGGCCAGAGGGTGGCATGAGTAGTCAGAGAGTGGCAGTGGTGACAGAGAGTGGCAGTGATGAAGAAGAGTGTCCCAAACAGGCTGGACACGTAGAAACAACAAGTTCGCAAAACTTGCGACCCGACAGGTAAGTTCGCAAATTGCGAAATTGTAAAAACCCTCGCGAACTGGCAGAAACACGGGCGAACACAAAAAAAAAAATCCGCAAATTCGCGGGAATTCGCGGATTTTGCGGATTGCGAGTTCGCAAATCCGCAAAATTCGCGAACGCGAGATCCGCAAAATTCGCCCATGCTTAGCTCCAGTGCTCTCAAAATAATCAATAATGCCCCAGAGCCTCTCTCCGGGCTCTAAATCGTGATGGGGGCAATGAGCCTCGCTGGGCTCGCAGAAGGAAATGCCCTGAGCCACTCGGGGCTCTCACGAACTAATGCGGGCTGGTGGAGCCTCTCTCAGGCTCGTAACTCAAATGTGCACTTTAGAGCTTCCGCGCTCTTAAAATGAGGAAGGGCGGGAGCCTCTCGGGCTCAAGAACAGATGTGCCCCTCAGAGCCTCGGGGCTCTTAACTCACACTGGCCGGCTTCGTGGGAGTCCCTCACGGGGGACTCGGGAATCAACTATAGCCCCAAGAGCCTCTGGGCTCAACACAACGAGGGCCTCGCTCGGCCCGCACACGGAAGGGGAGGGGCGGCACCGACAGCGTGCCCCGACGCCCTCCTCCCTTCCCTCGCTCTCCCTCGGCCCTGCTACACTCACCGGGTCTCCTGTTAGCAGCGCGGGGCTCCTCTCTTCACTCGGGAGCCTCGCGGACACGGGAGCAGGCTTCCTCGGTCTCCCGCCTGGCCTCGTCACGATGTCCTCCCGCCTGACTTCTGCCGGGGCCGCCAATGGCAGCGCGGCCCTGGGGGTCAGGGGGCGGGACTTCGGGGTCGCGGAAGGCAGCGGCCCGGCAACAGCTTTCGGTGCTCCTGGGCTGCGGCGGTGATCACGGGGCAATGCCGGGTGGGCACCGGCTTGAAATAAAATCAGCACAACGGGGCAATGCCGGGTGGCACCGGCCTTCAAATTAAAAAATAAAGCGAGGTGGGCACTCGCTCGCTCCAAAAATCGGCAAATCTGTGCCAATGCCGGGTAGGCACCGGCAATATCGACAAAGCGCTCCCAAGCGCTCTGGGAGCACAGGATCAGCGCGCTCAGCGCTAGAAAGACAAGCAAAGCGCTATTGAGCGCTGGGGCACCAGGGAAGCACTCCTAGCGCTACAAATCAAAATCAGGGTGCCTCCAGGCACAGGAAAGCTCCAACAGAGTCTGGAGGCAGGCAGAGGGGCAAGGCAGGGCCAGAGCCAGCACACTGGGTCTCCAAGCAGGGAGACAGCCAAGTGGCGGTCCTCTTGGCCCCTGCAGCAGCAGCAGCCCCCTCTGGTAAGATCCTAGGCAGAACCAAGAACAGGACAAATTGTATGGGGACACAGCCCCTTCTTATACAGCAAAACCCCTTTGTCTCAAGGGTGCAGGGTGGGGGAAAACCAGTCGCAGCTGGTTCTGAAGTACTCTGTTTACCCCAACCACCCTCTCTATTCACTGGCAGGGCTAGGACCATCAGTCGCACTACAGGGGGTGGAGCCAGCATTGTCTGGGGAAAGTCCCGGCCCATCAGGGACCAGGGGCACTCCTCCCAAGCCATCAAGCATGCTGATCTCACACTCACCACCGGGCAGACCCATCCAGCCTTCCTGGAGCCAGGCTCACCAGCCAGCTCCAGCCAATCACACTGCAGACATATTTTACAGTAATATGCCAAGTCCTAGAAATGACATTTCTACTCATGACACACACATGCCACATACACCATTGCAAAGCATTCATTCCCACGAACACGCACATACCAAATTCGAGCATGCACTCCCCACGCATCAGGAACTACTAGGGACACAGACATTCCCCATGCATTCCTATGGGAGAGCAGGCCAGCCTCACTACATGCACGCACTTTACTTTGGGACACAGAGAAAAAGTGCGCACAGACCAGAAAATCATCCACACATATCACAGATTAAAATCAAAAAGATTAGGGGTGAACCTGCCTTAAGGGCCAAGTCCAACACAACCCCCTTCCAGCCAAAATGCAGGGCAGACCAATCACCACCGTGATGGGCTTACCTGCTTGGGGCGATAAAACACGGACGCCGGCCCGCAACTGCAGGGACACCCTCCTGTTTTATGCCACTGTGAACCCCTGGGGTTCTTTCTAAAACTACGGTAGGGACTCACTGGATTACCCCACTGGTAATCTCCAGCTGCCCTCTGCGAGGACCAGGCCCTAGGCCACCCAGGTGCCACTGGATCCTGCCAAATCACCAAGTGGGGGGTAGTAACCCCTGGCACATAACAGCCATTTTCCACTCTTCCTGTCTGCAAGACAGGGCTAGACTGCCACTGGTTCTCCAGCCTAGGGTCTACAACCTTAGGTGGACCAGGAGTCTCAGGGAAGGCTCTCCTCCCCTTACCTCTTCTCCTAGGGTTCCTCCTCCTCCTTCGAGGGGTACCCTCTAAACACCACTCTCCCAACCTAGGGTTTAACCCCTCAGGTGGTACCGGGGTCAGAGGTGGGCTTTCCCACCCTCTGCACCCCCTTCCAGAGTCCTGCTCCCTCCCAACCGGGGCGGTACCTCTGGAGAAAGAACTGGTTAGGACACTGATTACAGTATTCCTACCTTTCAGGTCAGGCAAACCCTGAACCTGGACCTCCAACCTCCGGTCTAGAACCTTTGGTGGAATCACTGCCTGGCACTCCAGGACTTCTGAGGACTCACAGGTCACTCCCAAATCACTCCTTTCACTGGACTTCTGTACTCTCCCTACTGGAGCAGTACTGCCAGACTCCACAACTACAGAAGCTCCGCTCACAGATGCTCCAGGTCCTCCACACACTAGGAGATCTCCCTCAAGTGGACTAACAGGAAAGCATAGGTCCCCACCCTGGTGTTCCCTAAAGAAACCATCCAGGCTCTGAGGCAGGGCTTCAGGCATCTGGGGACTCTCGGTCTCACACTCACTTCCGCTCCACTGAGACAGACAGCAAGCCCCTACACCCTCCTCACTATACTGAGACCTAGCTGGGCTACTCTCACCCTCCTCCACCACGCTGGGTTGGAGAAAACCTGACCCATTATTATTGGAATCACTCACTAGCGGCACTAAGGAACCTCTTGCACTCTCCCATCGGTCTGCTTCCTCTGCAAGCTCACATGCACTAAACGATCCAAACTTCAACAGGTGCTGGCGCAACTCTGGCACACAATAACTGAGCAGGTGCTCTGTGACAACCATGCAAAACAATCCGCCAGACTTGTCGTTCACGTGAGCCTTTTCCCAATCAAACAGTGCTCCACAACACTCATCCTCAAAGTCTTCCCAAGACTGATGAGGCAGTTTCCTAAGTCTCCTGAACTTCAACCCAAACTCTTCTGCGGGGGAAACAGGCAACATACTCGGGGAACTGGGAGTGGGACTGTCAACACCAACACTTAAAAAGCTGCCACCACTGGACTCCACCCTCCCTGGGGAATCCAGACACTTACACATGCACTCAGGGGGTAACCTACTCTCGTGGGCTACCTTCTCCCTGAACAAGGCCCTCTCAGCCTCTAGCTTGGCATGCTCCAACCTGAGCTGTTCCAACGCTAGCTGATACTCCCTCTCTTCCTTCCTATCCAACCACTCCTCTGGGGACAGGGAAAGGGATGGGGCGCTGCTACTGACACTGGACCCAGCAAGGGACTCCCTATCTATGGGGTCATCACTCTCTGCTGACATTCATCCACTGTCATCACCATCCAACTCACATTCATCAACAGAATCTTCAGGGCTCCCCACAGACTCACCACCCTCATGGCGTGCGGCCCGGGCCCTCTCTCTCTCACTGTGCTCGAGCTCCCACTGACCCTTTTGCCACAGGATCAGGCTGTCCCTAAGCTGGGACTGAGTATCCAACTCACTCACCTCTATGCCTCCCTTTTCGCAGAATCTGACCAGCTCTAATCTACTGTACCTAAACAGACTACAGAGATCAAAAACTGGCTCCATTTTGGCGGACGTTCTCGGGAAAAGTTTGACACAGGGAACCTGGGGGTCTGAGCTAAACAGGAGATTACAATCACAATTCAGCAAGATTCCTATCTCAGAACTTGCACTCCACTGTCCAGTTAAACACACACTCATTCACACACAACCCTCCCCTCGGACTGGTAAGGCAGTTTCTACCACCCCTGATTCTCTCAACCTGACCACTAGTGACACAGGTACCAAACTCTGGGAGCAGGGCGGGGAACAAGGTACTGGACACAATACAAATGACACCTTTCAGGAGAAGCAAAACTAAACTTCCCTAAAAAACAATAATCCCCAAAATGCGGTTATCTAAAAAATGCAGAGCTTTGAAGTGTGGCCTGTCGCCACTGTGGTACAGCGCAAACACAAATCCTTATCCTCACCGCTTGCCGCCAATGTTAGAAACGGGACCCTGGCCGGCCAAGACTCGCGTCGAGGTCAGTCAGGGATCACCATCTCTAAATTCAGGGCAGGGGAGTCACACACCAAGGCAACCCCCACTCGCCCTCTAGGTAGCGTGGCGCGAGCAGTCTAGGCTAAACTTGGAGGCGGTATGAGTTAAGTATTTGCGCACGCACCCCAGCAACAACACCCAAGGCCCACCACAAAGAAAGACTCCACACAAGGATATATATCAAAAATAGCCTTTGTATTATAATAAACAAAACACATTAGATAACACACGCAAACTGTACACTGTGCCAGAGGCACGGGCAAAATTTACAAGGGGAATTATGTACAGGACAGGGCCACATGGACCACTGTCAGGGGTAGGCACTTGTTAGAAAATAATACTGGTAGATATACACTTATGTCGTAAACATAGAATGAGTAGCACCAAAATTATAAATGCAACACACATCCAGTAATCACTGGAACAGTAAGGACCTCCTACGCAACCCTAACTCACTGTAGGTAAATCACGCAGGTAACTAGGACCTAAGGAAGGAATACCAACACCTAAGCAATTCACTCTTAGCAAAGGGAAGGAAACCTAACATGAAATGAACCATCAACAATCTACTATGCAGGTCACATTTAGCATAATGGATAAACATAAACAATCCTCTATGCAGGTCACATTTAGCAAAAGGGGATAACCATAAGAATACCTAATCAGGTCACTTTTAGAAAAGGTAAGCGGAATCAACATTTCTCTATGCAGGTTACTTTTAGCAAAGAGGGATAACCATAAGAATACCTAATCAGGTTACTTTTAGAAAAGGTACAGGTTAGAACACATGCGCAAGAATTACATAACAAGAAATTACCATGCGCGGGGTGCACAAAGCACAACACTCAAAAGGGTCCCTCAGGCCAACTGGCCTCGAAAGGGGCGGAATGCCCTGAATCTCAATGTCAGGGAAGCTGCGCAGGCAGCACAGCACACAAACCTAAACGTGGCAACTTTCCACTAAGTGCTGGACAGTTGTAAAATACAGATGCACAACGTTGGAGCCAGGAGGGCTCAAGAACAAGGTGGGGAGACACAGTGTGGGAGCCTCAGGGCTACAACCAACTGACTGCCTGTGTCCCCCTAGAGCCTCTCAGGGGCTCGCAAAGCAGATGCGCAAACAGAGCTCCAGTTAGGTATGGGCGGAAAATCCGTTCCGCTCGCGGATTTTGCGGATTTTCGGGAAATTCGCAATCCGCGAGATTCGCGAATCTCCCGCAAAATCCGCAAATCCGCGAGCAGCGGATTTTGCTCGCACTGCTCGCACTGTTCGCGTGAGTTCGCGCCCCGCGAATAAGTGCAACATTGCAGAAATACGATCTTAGCAAAACTGAAAGTAACTACTTACCAGGTTCAAAAGTTCAGGCTCATCATTAGTAGCCATTTCCTGTAGTGCTTCCTGAGGGGCCCCTCCAGAGTTCAGTTGCCAGTTGAAACTATTATGTGACCCTGCTCTGAACCTCAGAATAGTTACACATATGCCACAAAGGTCCTGAATTACAGCTAAGGGAGACAAGCAGGAGCCAGGCTGGAAGTTAAAATCCATTAATCAGCCCCTAATTCATTATTGTCAGTTGGGGCAGGGCAGGTGTTGTAACTAATTTTGCAACAATGAAAGCACTTAGCAAGTGCAAAAGATCACTAATCAGGGTGCACTAAGGAAGCAGGTGCCAGCTAAAAAAATATTCTGTGACACATTAATCAGCCCCAAATTAATTCAGGTCACTTGAGGCAGGGAAGGTGTGCTTTGCTTTGCCGAAAATAATGTACACTGGACAACCAGAGGGTGTGGTGATGAAACAGAGGGTGGCATGGGTGGGCCAGAGGGTGGCATGAGTAGTCAGAGAGTGGCAGTGGTGACAGAGAGTGGCAGTGATGAAGAAGAGTGTCCCAAACAGGCTGGACACGTAGAAACAACAAGTTCGCAAAACTTGCGACCCGACAGGTAAGTTCGCAAATTGCGAAATTGTAAAAACCCTCGCGAACTGGCAGAAACACGGACGAACACAAAAAAAAAAAAATCCGCGGGAATTCGCGGATTTTGCGGATTGCGAGTTCGCAAATCCGCAAAATTCGCGAACGCGAGATCCGCAAAATTCGCCCATGCTTAGCTCCAGTGCTCTCAAAATAATCAATAATGCCCCAGAGCCTCTCTCCGGGCTCTAAATCGTGATGGGGGCAATGAGCCTCGCTGGGCTCGCAGAAGGAAATGCCCTGAGCCACTCGGGGCTCTCACGAACTAATGCGGGCTGGTGGAGCCTCTCTCAGGCTCGTAACTCAAATGTGCACTTTAGAGCTTCCGCGCTCTTAAAATGAGGAAGGGCGGGAGCCTCTCGGGCTCAAGAACAGATGTGCCCCTCAGAGCCTCGGGGCTCTTAACTCACACTGGCCGGCTTCGTGGGAGTCCCTCACGGGGGACTCGGGAATCAACTATAGCCCCAAGAGCCTCTGGGCTCAACACAACGAGGGCCTCGCTCGGCCCGCACACGGAAGGGGAGGGGCGGCACCGACAGCGTGCCCCGACGCCCTCCTCCCTTCCCTCGCTCTCCCTCGGCCCTGCTACACTCACCGGGTCTCCTGGTAGCAGCGCGGGGCTCCTCTCTTCACTCGGGAGCCTCGCGGACACGGGAGCAGGCTTCCTCGGTCTCCCGCCTGGCCTCGTCACGATGTCCTCCCGCCTGACTTCCGCCGGGGCCGCCAATGGCAGCGCGGCCCTGGGGGTCAGGGGGCGGGACTTCCGGGTCGCGGAAGGCAGCGGCCGGGCAACAGCTTTCGGTGCTCCTGGGCTGCGGCGGTGATCACGGGGCAATGCCGGGTGGGCACCGGCTTGAAATAAAATCAGCACAACGGGGCAATGCCGGGTGGCACCGGCCTTCAAATTAAAAAATAAAGCGAGGTGGGCACTCGCTCGCTCCAAAAATCGGCAAATCTGCGCCAATGCCGGGTAGGCACCGGCAATATCGACAAAGCGCTCCCAAGCGCTCTGGGAGCACAGGATCAGCGCGCTCAGCGCTAGAAAGACAAGCAAAGCGCTATTGAGCGCTGGGGCACCAGGGAAGCACTCCTAGCGCTACAAATCAAAATCAGGGTGCCTCCAGGCACAGGAAAGCTCCAACAGAGTCTGGAGGCAGGCAGAGGGGCAAGGCAGGGCCAGAGCCAGCACACTGGGTCTCCAAGCAGGGAGACAGCCAAGTGGCGGTCCTCTTGGCCCCTGCAGCAGCAGCAGCCCCCTCTGGTAAGATCCTAGGCAGAACCAAGAACAGGACAAATTGTATGGGGACACAGCCCCTTCTTATACAGCAAAACCCCTTTGTCTCAAGGGTGCAGGGTGGGGGAAAACCAGTCGCAGCTGGTTCTGAAGTACTCTGTTTACCCCAACCACCCTCTCTATTCACTGGCAGGGCTAGGGCCATCAGTCGCACTACAGGGGGTGGAGCCAGCATTGTCTGGGGAAAGTCCCGGCCCATCAGGGACCAGGGGCACTCCTCCCAAGCCATCAAGCATGCTGATCTCACACTCACCACCGGGCAGACCCATCCAGCCTTCCTGGAGCCAGGCTCACCAGCCAGCTCCAGCCAATCACACTGCAGACATATTTTATAGTAATATGCCAAGTCCTAGAAATGACATTTCTACTCATGACACACACATGCCACATACACCATTGCAAAGCATTCATTCCCACGAACACGCACATACCAAATTCGAGCATGCACTCCCCACGCACATGCCACATACACCATTGCAAAGCATTCATTCCCACGAACACGCACATACCAAATTCGAGCATGCACTCCCCACGCATCAGGAACTACTAGGGACACAGACATTCCCCATGCATTCCTATGGGAGAGCAGGCCAGCCTCACTACATGCACGCACTTTACTTTGGGACACAGAGAAAAAGTGCGCACAGACCAGAAAATCATCCACACATATCACAGATTAAAATCAAAAAGATTAGGGGTGAACCTGCCTTAAGGGCCAAGTCCAACACAACCCCCTTCCAGCCAAAATGCAGGGCAGACCAATCACCACCGTGATGGGCTTACCTGCTTGGGGCGATAAAACACGGACGCGGGCCCGCAACTGCAGGGACACCCTCCTGTTTTATGCCACTGTGAACCCCTGGGGTTCTTTCTAAAACTACGGTAGGGACTCACTGGATTACCCCACTGGTAATCTCCAGCTGCCCTCTGCGAGGACCAGGCCCTAGGCCACCCAGGTGCCACTGGATCCTGCCAAATCACCAAGTGGGGGGTAGTAACCCCTGGCACATAACAGCCATTTTCCACTCTTCCTGTCTGCAAGACAGGGCTAGACTGCCACTGGTTCTCCAGCCTAGGGTCTACAACCTTAGGTGGACCAGGAGTCTCAGGGAAGGCTCTCCTCCCCTTACCTCTTCTCCTAGGGTTCCTCCTCCTCCTTCGAGGGGCACCCTCTAAACACCACTCTCCCAACCTAGGGTTTAACCCCTCAGGTGGTACCGGGGTCAGAGGTGGGCTTTCCCACCCTCTGCACCCCCTTCCAGAGTCCTGCTCCCTCCCAACCGGGGCGGTACCTCTGGAGAAAGAACTGGTTAGGACACTGATTACAGTATTCCTACCTTTCAGGTCAGGCAAACCCTGAACCTGGACCTCCAACCTCCGGTCTAGAACCTTTGGTGGAATCACTGCCTGGCACTCCAGGACTTCTGAGGACTCACAGGTCACTCCCAAATCACTCCTTTCACTGGACTTCTGTACTCTCCCTACTGGAGCAGTACTGCCAGACTCCACAACTATAGAAGCTCCGCTCACAGATGCTCCAGGTCCTCCACACACTAGGAGATCTCCCTCAAGTGGACTAACAGGAAAGCATAGGTCCCCACCCTGGTGTTCCCTAAAGAAACCATCCAGGCTCTGAGGCAGGGCTTCAGGCATCTGGGGACTCTCGGTCTCACACTCACTTCCGCTCCACTGAGACAGACAGCAAGCCCCTACACCCTCCTCACTATACTGAGACCTAGCTGGGCTACTCTCACCCTCCTCCACCATGCTGGGTTGGAGAAAACCTGACCCATTATTATTGGAATCACTCACTAGCGGCACTAAGGAACCTCTTGCACTCTCCCATCGGTCTGCTTCCTCTGCAAGCTCACATGCACTAAACGATCCAAACTTCAACAGGTGCTGGCGCAACTCTGGCACACAATAACTGAGCAGGTGCTCTGTGACAACCATGCAAAACAATCCGCCAGACTTGTCGTTCACGTGAGCCTTTTCCCAATCAAACAGTGCTCCACAACACTCATCCTCAAAGTCTTCCCAAGACTGATGAGGCAGTTTCCTAAGTCTCCTGAACTTCAACCCAAACTCTTCTGCGGGGGAAACAGGCAACATACTCGGGGAACTGGGAGTGGGACTGTCAACACCAACACTTAAAAAGCTGCCACCACTGGACTCCACCCTCCCTGGGGAATCCAGACACTTACACATGCACTCAGGGGGTAACCTACTCTCTTGGGCTACCTTCTCCCTGAACAAGGCCCTCTCAGCCTCTAGCTTGGCATGCTCCAACCTGAGCTGTTCCAACGCTAGCTGATACTCCCTCTCGTCCTTCCTATCCAACCACTCCTCTGGGGACAGGGAAAGGGATGGGGCGCTGCTACTGACAGTGGACCCAGCAAGGGACTCCCTATCTATGGGGTCATCACTCTCTGCTGACATCCATCCACTGTCATCACCATCCAACTCACATTCATCAACAGAATCTTCAGGGCTCCCCACAGACTCACCACCCTCATGGCGTGCGGCCCGGGCCCTCTCTCTCTCACTGTGCTCGAGCTCCCACTGACCCTTTTGCCACAGGATCAGGCTGTCCCTAAGCTGGGACTGAGTATCCAACTCACTCACCTCTATGCCTCCCTTTTCGCAGAATCTGACCAGCTCTAATCTACTGTACCTAAACAGACTACAGAGATCAAAAACTGGCTCCATTTTGGCGGACGTTCTCGGGAAAAGTTTGACACAGGGAACCTGGGGGTCTGAGCTAAACAGGAGATTACAATCACAATTCAGCAAGATTCCTATCTCAGAACTTGCACTCCACTGTCCAGTTAAACACACACTCATTCACACACAACCCTCCCCTCGGACTGGTAAGGCAGTTTCTACCACCCCTGATTCTCTCAACCTGACCACTAGTGACACAGGTACCAAACTCTGGGAGCAGGGCGGGGAACAAGGTACTGGACACAATACAAATGACACCTTTCAGGAGAAGCAAAACTAAACTTCCCTAAAAAACAATAATCCCCAAAATGCGGTTATCTAAAAAATGCAGAGCTTTGAAGTGTGGCCTGTCGCCACTGTGGTACAGCGCAAACACAAATCCTTATCCTCACCGCTTGCCGCCAATGTTAGAAACGGGACCCTGGCCGGCCAAGACTCGCGTCGAGGTCAGTCAGGGATCACCATCTCTAAATTCAGGGCAGGGGAGTCACACACCAAGGCAACCCCCACTCGCCCTCTAGGTAGCGTGGCGCGAGCAGTCTAGGCTAAACTTGGAGGCGGTATGAGTTAAGTATTTGCGCACGCACCCCAGGAACAACACCCAAGGCCCACCACAAAGAAAGACTCCACACAAGGATATATATCAAAAATAGCCTTTGTATTATAATAAACAAAACACATTAGATAACACACGCAAACTGTACACTGTGCCAGAGGCACGGGCAAAATTTACAAGGGGAATTATGTACAGGACAGGGCCACATGGACCACTGTCAGGGGTAGGCACTTGTTAGAAAATAATACTGGTAGATATACACTTATGTCGTAAACATAGAATGAGTAGCACCAAAATTATAAATGCAACGCACATCCAGTAATCACTGGAACAGTAAGGACCTCCTACGCAACCCTAACTCACTGTAGGTAAATCACGCAGGTAACTAGGACCTAAGGAAGGAATACCAACACCTAAGCAATTCACTCTAAGCAAAGGGAAGGAAACCTAACATGAAATGAACCATCAACAATCTACTATGCAGGTCACATTTAGCATAATGGATAAACATAAACAATCCTCTATGCAGGTCACATTTAGCAAAAGGGGATAACCATAAGAATACCTAATCAGGTCACTTTTAGAAAAGGTAAGCGGAATCAACATTTCTCTATGCAGGTTACTTTTAGCAAAGAGGGATAACCATAAGAATACCTAATCAGGTTACTTTTAGAAAAGGTACAGGTTAGAACACATGCGCAAGAATTACATAACAAGAAATTACCATGCGCGGGGTGCACAAAGCACAACACTCAAAAGGGTCCCTCAGGCCAACTGGCCTCGAAAGGGGCGGAATGCCCTGAATCTCAATGTCAGGGAAGCTGCGCGGCAGCACAGCACACAAACCTAAACGTGGCAACTGTCCACTAAGTGCTGGACAGTTGTAAAATACAGATGCACAACGTTGGAGCCAGGAGGGCTCAAGAACAAGGTGGGGAGACACAGTGTGGGAGCCTCAGGGCTACAACCAACTGACTGCCTGTGTCCCCCTAGAGCCTCTCAGGGGCTCGCAAAGCAGATGCGCAAACAGAGCTCCAGTGCTCTCAAAATAATCAATAATGCCCCAGAGCCTCTCTCCGGGCTCTAAATCGTGATGGGGGCAATGAGCCTCGCAGGGTTCGCAGAAGGAAATGCCCTGAGCCACTCGGGGCTCTCACGAACTAATGCGGGCTGGTGGAGCCTCTCTCAGGCTCGTAACTCAAATGTGCACTTTAGAGCTTCCGCGCTCTTAAAATGAGGAAGGGCGGGAGCCTCTCTGGCTCAAGAACAGATGTGCCCCTCAGAGCCTCGGGGCTCTTAACTCACACTGGCCGGCTTCGTGGGAGTCCCTCACGGGGGACTCGGGAATCAACTATAGCCCCAAGAGCCTCTGGGCTCAACACAACGAGGGCCTCGCTCGGCCCGCACACGGAAGGGTAGGGGCGGCACCGACAGCGTGCCCCGACGCCCTCCTCCCTTCCCTCGCTCTCCCTCGGCCCTGCTACACTCACCGGGTCTCCTGGTAGCAGCGCGGGGCTCCTCTCTTCACTCGGGAGCCTCGCGGACACGGGAGCAGGCTTCCTCGGTCTCCCGCCTGGCCTCGTCATGACGTCCTCCCGCCTGACTTCCGCCGGGGCCGCCAATGGCAGCGCGGCCCTGGGGGTCAGGGGGCGGGACTTCCGGGTCTCGGAAGGCAGCGGCCCGGCAACAGCTTTCGGTGCTCCTGGGCTGCGGCGGTGATCACGGGGCAATGCCGGGTGGGCACCGGCTTGAAATAAAATCAGCACAACGGGGCAATGCCGGGTGGCACCGGCCTTCAAATTAAAAAATAAAGCGAGGTGGGCACTCGCTCACTCCAAAAATCGGCAAATCGGCGCCAATGCCGGGTAGGCACCGGCAATATCGACAAAGCGCTCCCAAGCGCTCTGGGAGCACAGGATCAGCGCGCTCAGCGCTAGAAAGACAAGCAAAGCGCTATTGAGCGCTGGGGCACCAGGGAAGCGCTCCTAGCGCTACAAATCAAAATCAGGGTGCCTCCAGGCACAGGAAAGCTCCAACAGAGTCTGGAGGCAGGCAGAGGGGCAAGGCAGGGCCAGAGCCAGCACACTGGGTCTCCAAGCAGGGAGACAGCCAAGTGGCGGTCCTCTTGGCCCCTGCAGCAGCAGCAGCCCCCTCTGGTAAGATCCTAGGCAGAACCAAGAACAGGACAAATTGTATGGGGACACAGCCCCTTCTTATACAGCAAAACCCCTTTGTCTCAAGGGTGCAGGGTGGGGGAAAACCAGTCGCAGCTGGTTCTGAAGTACTCTGTTTACCCCAACCACCCTCTCTATTCACAGGCAGGGCTAGGGCCATCAGTCGCACTACAGGGGGTGGAGCCAGCATTGTCTGGGGAAAGTCCCGGCCCATCAGGGACCAGGGGCACTCCTCCCAAGCCATCAAGCATGCTGATCTCACACTCACCACCAGGCAGACCCATCCAGCCTTCCTGGAGCCAGGCTCACCAGCCAGCTCCAGCCAATCACACTGCAGACATATTTTACAGTAATATGCCAAGTCCTAGAAATGACATTTCTACTCATGACACACACATGCCACATACACCATTGCAAAGCATTCATTCCCACGAACACGCACATACCAAATTCGAGCATGCACTCCCCACGCATCAGGAACTACTAGGGACACAGACATTCCCCATGCATTCCTATGGGAGAGCAGGCCAGCCTCACTACATGCACGCACTTTACTTTGGGACACAGAGAAAAAGTGCGCACAGACCAGAAAATCATCCACACATATCACAGATTAAAATCAAAAAGATTAGGGGTGAACCAACACTATTGTTTTCCCTTCTGCTTGTTTGGTTTATCGGAGTCCTGATCATAAGTTGAAGTACATGCGACTGCTTCCCAGAAAGCCGAATTTATTTGGCAAGGAAGTATGTCAGGGCGGTTACCGTTCTTTTATAGTGGTCTTAATTGGGGGCACAGAATTGGCATTGCAAGTTTATGTATATTCTTGCTGATCAGCACAGCATCTTTTTTAGCAAGTTAAGAAAGCAAAGGCATGGCTTAGCTGGCGTTCATGGCGGTCGTGTAGAGCGCGAGCTCTGATCAACCTTACACTTATCCTGTGCGAATATCCTTGCCCTGACCATCCATGAGGGCACCCGAAGCTGCAGTGTAGACACCTTGTCTGGGGGCACCGTCCGGTGGCGTGCAGCGGCGTCTTGGCCCCGGACACGGAGGAGTGGCCCGGCGACGAAGTGAGGCGTGTGAGGCCCGGCGTGACCAGTGAAGCCGGGGCCTCGATTTTGGCGTGGCCGGTCCGGTGCGGCTGTTAATGCCGGCTTGGGTGGCGAGAGGGGCGCCTGATCTCCTGGGGACCGGGCTGTGTAACGGAGTCCATTTCCCTGCAGTGTGGAGGTAGAGGGGCACAGCGACGTCTAGCTGGAGAGCAGTGGCCTTCAGGGGACGTGACAGGAGGCCATCTACTGGCGCGGCCGGCGGGAGCGGCCACCATCTTGCAACTCTCCTCAGCCCGGGCCGGACTGGTGTAGGGGTGCGGCCAGGTGCCCATCTGAGACAGCGGGGACGCCCTGTGAAGGCGAAGAGGCGCTGGGGACCCGCCAGAGGCTGCCCTGCACAGGTCGAGCCGACACGGAGTGGCGGTGAGTGAGGGGGCCGGTGCCTGGGGTCTCGGGGTCAGGTCGGGTCCTGGTGGAGATATTATTCAGCGCCTGGGTGACAGTGGTGGGCGCCAGGGGGGGTTTCTCGGTGCCGCCCGGCCATTGCTGGCGATAGACTCCCTCAGGCTCCGTCGCACTGCGAGGACAGGGCCCTGGCTGCTGGGCTTGGATCGGACACAATCCTTTCTGGAGGCCGTGCCCGGTCAGATTGCTGAGCGTGACCGCCGCTGGGAGCTCATCACCTAGGGCAGCCGGCGGTGCTTGGTGTGGGAGCCGGAGTAACAGTGGAGGTGCGTAGTGGATAACAGGGCTGCCAACAAGTAGGACACGCAGCGCTGATGACTAGTGGTGGGAGAGTGGCGAAGTGGCAGACGTGGGACTGAGCGACGGGGGGCTGCACGGCTAATCGAGTGCGACATTGGTGGCTGTCATCGGACCAGCGCAGCCCTTGCCTGCTACCGTATCTTGTGTGGTGCACTCTGCTGAGTCCCCATATCTCATCAGCATAGAAGCCGGGCCGGACGGCGGTGGCTGCCTGTTCCGAGGAGGGGAGGCGAGCGAGGGGGCTAGTGCCTGGGGCCTCCGGGTCAGATCAGGCCCAGGTGTAGCGGACAGTCGGCGGCCTCAACTCGCAGCTTGTGGGCAAGATGACGCGTGGATCGCTGGAGGAGGCCAGGGCAAGCAGGGGCCTATAGACAAGTTCACGGAGGCGGTTGGTCCTGGGGGATCACAGGCGCCGGCGCCCGACAATGCTGCGCTGCTGGTGGCGATCACACAGTCCAGAGATGTGCTTGATGCTAAAATTGGAGCAGTCGGATCCGATGTAACGCTCCTTCGCCAGGACCTGCGGAACGCGGTGGAGCGCATCGCGGGCGCGGAGATGCGCATCACAGTGGTGGAAGACGACGTGTCCGTACTCAAGAAGAAAGTCGCAACCATGGAGAAGGTGCAGAGAGGCCTGGCCAGGAGGTTTGAGGATGCGGAAGGGCGCGCCGGGCGGAACAACCTGCGCTTTGTGGGCTTTCCGGAGAACTGCGAGGGGGACAATGTGGAGCGCTTCCTGGCTCAATGGTTGGAGGGCTGGCTCCCGGCGGACACCTTGTCGCGATACTTTGTGGTGGAAAGGGCCCACAGGGCGCTGACGCAGAAACCCCCGGCTGGTGCGTGCCCGCGGCCTATTATAGCCATGTTTTTGAATTACGCTGACCGTGATACCATCCTGCGGCAAGCGCGACTGAAAGGCACGGTCACACATGAGAACACAAACATTCTCATCTTCCCGGACTACATGAGACTGGTGCAGCAACAACGCCAGTCTTTCACTGCCGCCAATGCCCGACTCCGGGGCCTCCAGCTCCAGTACGTGCTGCTCTACCCGGCGCGGCAGCGGGTCATCTACAAGTCCCGCACATTATTCTTTGATACTCGGAGGAGGTCTTCCAGTGGACGGACGAGACGGTAAAGATCCGGGTCAACACGGCGAAGAGTGGAGAGTCGGACTCCTTCGTGAGTGGGGCAGCCAGGGAGGGCCTTAGGAGCCAGCGATGGCGCCGTAGGAGATCACACTGGAGCCGTGGCTCACGCTCTGGCTCGACCTCCCACCGAGACGCCACCGCACAGGAGCAGCAAAGGGGATGCGCCTTGACTCTTATGGGACATATCCATGGCATTTATGGACTATTGTGTGGATGATCAGGTGCACGACTGCTTAGGCTGGGAGCCACTCCCAGCCAGGTTGGGTGGGAGGGAGTGACAGCCTTGTTTTGATAGGCTGCCGCTGGGGGATCCATTGGAGGGGGTGGCTCCTGTTCCCCCGTTGGGGACTGGGCCATGATCCGACCACCGCAGGTGCTTCCATGGTTGGGAGGTACGGGGTGGGGGGAGGCAGTGGGGAGTTGGGGTTTGGGTCTGGGGGGGGAGAGTTTGTTTGTGCCCGCTTCGCTGCTTACTGATTGCCATGTGTGTTGCTGACTGTGTGCTAGTACTGTGTGCCTTTTATTTGCTGTATTGTTTCAATGTCCACTGCTGGCGAGGGGGAGCGCGTAGGCCCGGTAACGTTGCGCATCTTAAGCTGGAATGTACGGGGGCTATTAGATAAGGTGAAACGAGGGGCGGTCTTTCAGTATGCTAGGAGGGCGGGGGCGGACGTCCTGTGTCTGCAGAAAACTTCATTTGTTGGGTACCAGAGCACTGTGCCTCCAGCGCTCTGGGTTTACGTACGCCTATCACTCCGGGTTTACGAGGGGCTCTAGGGGAGTGGCAGTTCTTTTACATCACAGGCTTTCATTTGTACACAAACGCACATGGACAGATACCTCTTTGTGCAGGGAGAGATGAGTGGTGACACAGTGCTTTTCGGTAGCGTATACGCCCCAACGCCGCTGCAGTGGTCCTTGGTGGAGCGGATCATGGCCCTCTGGGATGACATGCCCAATACCCTGTCCATCATCGGGGGTGACTGGAATGACGTGATGGAGAGGGACTGTGATCGATGGCGGAGTCCAAGACCCCCCTGAGGGTTGGGGGACCTGCCACCAGACTGCGGACTTTGACCACGGGCCTTGACTGCGTAGATACCTGGAGATATAGACATGGGTCCCGCAGGTATTAAAAGTACTACTCCGCGTCGAGAGACTCCTTTTCCAGACTAGATTATATCTTCCTTCCAAGGGTCTTTGTCCATAGAGTGTTGTCCGCTGACATCCTACGAGGGCGCTCTCTGATCACTCGCCGGTGGCCGTTACTGTTGATACAGGCTGTGCCAGACAGCCGTTTCGGTGGCGTATGTCAGCCTGGCACTTGGTACAGGATGACTACCGGGCGCTTCTGACTGCTGAGATAGGTCACTTTCTGTTTGCCAACATAGGCACGGTGGATTCCCCGGCTACTCTTTGGGAGTCCCTGAAACCCACATTACGCAGTGTAGATATTTCCTGGTGTGCGGCGGCCCGGAGGGAGAGACGGAAGGACTTGGTGCGGCGAGAGGCAGAAATGGAGGCGTTGGAGCGCAGGGGCCTGGAGGAGGGTGGAGGCCCAGCCAGGCGACAACTGGTACTCGCACAACAGCAGTATACCATGGTGTTGATGGATGAGGCATGGCAGGCCTGGTTAGCCACCCCCAGTAGGATATACCAGTGGAGCGACAAGTCCTGTAAGATGCTACATTGCCTGTGTCAGGGCACCATGCCTGCCCAGCCGCTACCTAAGGTGCGCCAATTCTTGAGCCTCCGGCCATCGCCGAGAGCTTTGCAGAATATTATGAAGGGCTATATGCTCCCCAGGAGTGTCTGGAGGCTGAAGTTATTCAGCATTTTATAGATGATCTCCCACCAAGGGCAGTGTCGGACGAGGTGCGGGACCTCTTAGACCGGCCCCTGTCGGATGACGAATTGGCGGCGGCACTGGGCGAGCTCAACCCGGGCAAGGCTCCAGGCCCCAACGGCTTCCCTAGTGAATTTTTTCGGCGGTTGTTAGTCCAGTTGGGTCCCCATTTTCGTCCGGTGGTGGAGAAGGCGTGTGAAAGCGGGTCGCTCCCCCCGGACTGGCGGCATGCGGAGGTTGTGGTATTTCTAAAACCAGGGAGACCCCCGGAGTTTCACGCGTCATACCGGCCCATCTCCCTCTTGAACACGGAGGCCAAGATCCTAGCTAAGGCCTTGGCCACCAGGCTCAAGCCGTACATTATGGACCTGGTCCACCCAGACCAGGCGGGGTTTATGCCACAGCGGTCCATTCGTCACTATATCAGGAGGGCCCAGGTCGCAATTTCGCTAGTCTCCCTGAGCTGGACATATTTGTTTGCCCTCTTGGGACGTCTTAATCTCGGCCCGGCCGCGCTTCTTGGCGTACGTTCGGTTGCTCTACACGGACCTCACAGCTTCGGTGCGCGTCGGTGGTGCAGTTTCCCGTCCGTTTCCGGTCCGGCGGGGGATGCGACGGGCTGCCCTATTTCCCTGTACTTATTTGCGTTCGCTATGGAGCCTCTCGCTGCGTGGGTGCGCATAGACGCCCAACTTGCAGGGTTCAGGTGGTCGGCGGGCCTCACAGATAGGATTGCGCTGTACGCCGATGATGTGCTGTTTTTTCTTACGGACTTGCCTCGCTCTGGCCCGCGCCTCCTGTGCATTCTGCAGATCTTTGGTGAAACCACGGGCCTTTACATGAACCCGAGCAAATCCACGTTGTGGCTGCTGGATGGTCCGCAGAGCGTGGGGATTGGACATCTGGCCTCCAGCTGACTACTGAGGGGATGAAAAACTTAGGAGTCTTCCTATCCAAGGATGCAGCCGTCTCCCGCGAGCACAACCTTACTCCGGTGTGGGAGCGCACTCGGGAGGACATGAAGGGGTGGGCCAAGATGCCATTGTCTATTCAGGGCCAGTCTGCCATCTTTAAAATGGTGGCGCTCCCGCGCCTGGTATACCAACTACAGAACCACCCGCACGCGATCTCGCCCTGTTGGTTTCGGCGCCTTAACTCGGCCTTGAGTGGGTTCCTGTGGGAGGGGGCATGGCGCGGGTAGCCGTGCGGACATGCTTTCTATCGATGTACACAGGGGGACTGGCCACATCGGACGTCCTCTCGTATTACCAAGCGGCGCACCTCCTCGTGCTGAATGACTGGTGGTACGGTAGTAGAGGGGATCCCGCTTATGCTGTGGAGCGGTACTTGGTGGGCTCGGCGTCCCTGCATACGCTCTTGTACTCGGCACCGCTTTGGAGGTCCCTCCCCCCGGCCACGCAGGTGGTCTTTCAGGTGTGGAAGCAGGCTTTGCGTAGAATGGGCTGGTGGAATGTCCTCACTCAGGAAACCCCGCTGTGGCGCAACGGTTGTCTACCTCAGATGGATGCCTTGACGGGCTTCCGGGGATGGGACGCCATTGGCATCTCTACCCTGGGTGATGTCATGTCAGGGTGCGTTCTTAAATCATTTGAAAATCTACAGAAGGACTTCGGCATGCCCCGCACCCAGTTTTTCAAATTTCTCCAATTTCGCCACGCTTTAACACCATACCTGGCGGGTCTGGAGCAGCTCCCTGAATTCAGTCTGCTGGAAGCTAAAATATTTATGGGGGAACTGCCCGACAAGAAGCTGTCACGCATATACCAGACGCTAGTGCGACATTGCTCCTCTGACCTGACACGACTTAGGGCCGCATGGGAACAGGACGTCGGTGATCTGGAGGAGGAGGACTGTGTGGAGGCCTTAGAGAGTCCTAGGGGTGCGGCGATATCTACTCACCTGTGACTTATTCAATTCAGATATTTGCACCGTACATACTTTACTAGGCAGCGCCTGTGGAGGGCGGGTATGGTGGCATCCCCTGACTGTCTTCGGAGTGGTTCGGAGGCGGGCACGTTGCTACACACGGTCTGGGAGTGCTTAGCGCTACGGAGATTCTGGAATGGGGTGTTCCGATGCCTGAATGAGGTTTTGGCCTGGGAGCTCCAGAGGGATCCTAAGTTTGTCCTATTGCATGTTACAGGGTTTGGGGGCAACAGGTATAAGCGCCATCTCCTGCTGCTCGGATTAATGCTGGCGAAACAAGACATTCCAAAGGCGTGGAAAGCGACCCTGGCCCCGTCCTTGGCTGCCTGGAAGAATGGGATGGACTTCTGTATGGGCTTAGAGAAACCTGTCTTTCTGGCCAGGGACTGTCCCCGAAAGCACTACAAAATATGGAAGAGGTAGGCAGACTACCGTGGCCTGGACTTGGATCCGCCGACTTGCGGAAGGGGTCCACCCGTCTCCCTGAAGGGCTGAACTGTATGGTACCCCGGTTGGTGGCTAGAGTACATGGCATGCTGTTTTTATGGTTGTTAAGCTGTGTATAGAGTAAGTAGCGGTGCATGGGGGGTGGGATTGGGTGGGACTGGGAGTTGCGTCTATTGTTTAGTTCCTTTCCTTTTATTGTGTTATTGTATAACTATGCATACGAACACTGCTGAAGCTGTACTGACAAATTGATGATGGCAGTAGACTCTGGAAGACAGAGCTTTGCATAATATGTGTGTTCAGTCAATAAAATCTGTTTGAAAAAAAAAGAAAGCAAAGGCATTAAAAAAATTTCATACTTACCTTCTCGTCTGTTGAGGGTTCATCAACAGGCAATCAAGCCTACTAGGTCTCTTGTCCCTGCAAGTACCTTCAGGAAGTTGTGTGGGTAACATCCTGTTTGAAAAAGCATGACTATTTCTGCTTTCATACGGTGTAGGTTATTAACTTGAAAATAGGACTTTTATTAAGAAATCATTTGCTAGTGAGGCAGAAATGTTATCTTACACAAGTATTTTGAACAAGTAAATAGCTAGTTTTAACACCTTGGGTGCTTAGGGTTTTCACCGCTGTGCGCTGGAAATTGAGATTTCCCATTGTTTGTGACAAGGTCAACTCGTCATAAGCACAGCCCAGGTAAAACCCATGGTTATAATAAAGACCCAATACCCTTAGTGGGAATGATAATCATGCGGATTACTTTTGAGAATAAGTTGAGTAGGAGGACGTGTTCTCCCGGAGCTCCCGTGCCCGTCCAGGCCCTAAGCCCTTAAACAAGCTTACTCTCCCCCCTCGATCGCCTGAAAGTGCGAGGAGAGCTGGGTGAGCTAACGGGTCACCATTGGCCTAAAACCCGACCCCTCTGCTGCCCGGAACACCGCGGGCTGTGAGCTCGAACGCCGGAACCCCGGGCCGGGGAGGCGGTGTTAGCCAGAAGCCGGGACTCGACTGAAGGTGGCGCCGCACCCAGTGCTTCTGGAGGCCTGTTGTGGAGCTGAGTGGGGAGACGTCGGCGGCGCTGCAGCAGAGAGTGCTTGTGTCCGTGGAGAAGCCAAGCCGAGTCCCGAATGCGACACCCCGCCCTGGAGGCCGGTCACGAAGCAACTTGAGGCCGCGGCTGCGGCCCGGACCGGAAAGGGGTGGGAGGCCTGGAGTGGCGGAGAAACAGTTCCGGCAGCGGGGGCAGGACTCCGCGCCACAACAACGATTCCCGACGCCGGGGCCCGCTCCTGATATCTCAGTCCAGGAGTATTGTGCGGCGCGCCCGAGACCCGGCGCAGAGGAGACCTACGGCTGTGGTGTGGCGAGCACCGCGAGTGACCCGGTGGCGGAACGGATCCCTCCAGTAGGCGCCGAAAGAGGTGAGGAGGTGTCCAGTGGGACGAGGGAGCGCACCGAGACCCCAGGGACGGCGGCTAAGGCCCCCGAAGATTGCCAGCGAGTAGGGCACTGCACACCGGAAGCGGCTGCGGCCTACCGCGAAGTGGTCCGATCCAGACAAGGAGACCTATAGAGGAAGGGTAGGAGTGCACAACCAAAGAACTTAAGCCTGGGGCCCCCTCTGAGCGGGATGCTACCGAAGGAGCGGTAGGAGACGCTATCCCGAGCCCTGGAGACAGAGGGGAAGGTTCGCTAGACTCGGACCGCAGGGGAGTTGCCGCATAATGCCCCCGGGTGTCTGGGGGCCCGCCGGTGAATGCTCTAGCAGTTTGGCCTGAGAGGGAACAGGAGATCTGGTGGGAAACCGGACAACGATGCTGAGCGGAGGTTGCCTGGGACATGGGTAGAGTACCGGAATAAAGACTTCCGTTGACCAGCTAGAGACCTAGACCCCAAATCAGTACGTGCGACTTCGCGCAGAGAGGCCGGAGCTGGCGCCGAAAGTATCTACAGCCCCCACACCTGGAGCTCGGGGCACAATGGGCTGCGCTCGATAGGGACACCGATTTGCCATCTTAGACCTGGTTGAAGGAGACAGAGTACTGGTCGTCTGGTTGGACTCGGTACGCTGCAGTTTGGGACGACCGCCTTGGCCCGGAAGTGAGGGTCGGGACCGATACTGTGTGCGTTGGTGAGTCGCAGCGGGTCAGGTGAGGAGCAGCAGGCCTGTAGACAAAATGGCCGGACAGAAAGGCGGCAAAAGGAATGACCGCACGCTCCCAGAGATGCTTGGCAGATCCCAGGGCAGGGGAGACAGGAATCCACCATCACCGGGTTTGGCTGGCAGCTCCCAAGCAGTGGGCACTGGGGAGCCCCCGGTCACCAGGTCTTTTTAGAATCCCTTTTTGGAACACTGCGGGAGGACTTCCAGGCCTTGAAACAGGAGGTAGCAGGAGAGGTACGTGAAATACGCAGGGAAGTAGATGGCTTGGGTGAGAGGGTGGCCACGGTTGAAAGCTCCACGCAGCGACAAGACGAAGAAATTACACATTTACAGCAGGAGGTACTGCGCCTCAGAGATCAGCACCTAGACCTTCAATTGCACAATGAGGACTTGGAGAACAGGTCTCGGAGAAACAACATAAGGGTCCGGGGAGTACCATCCTCGGAGGAGAACACGGACATTGCCAATTACTTGCGGGAGCTCTTCCGAGACATACTGGGTGAGGCAGCGGACTTTCCCATAAGGATAGACAGGGCTCACAGGGTGGAACCGCCACGGCGAGCAACGGGCCCACCACCAGACATACTGGACTTCCTCCCCGACTTCCCGCTGAAAGAACAGATCATGGCCGAGGCGCGGAAGAAACAACCAATAACGGTCCGTGGTCACCCTGTAGCCTTATATCAGGACCTTTCCACGATCACACTTCAAAAGCGTAAAGCATTCAAGATAGCTACGGACTTCCTGCGGCAGCATGAAACGCCTTACTCATGGGGACATCCCTTCCGCCTCAATTCAGATGGAATGGAGAAACGCACCAATTGCGGTCCCTTAAGGACACGTGCGAAGTATTGGGGATCACCTCGGAAGAGGAGGAATCTTCCACACCACGGAGGAGAGGCGCCACCGATGAAGGATGGCGGAGGGTCGCAAGGCGCAGAACACCGACTGTATCACGGAGGCCGGCTCACCTACTATCAGAGCTGAGATGGCAAATGCCATCCAAACTGTTTCCAGAGACTCAGCGGTTGATGGTGGTGTCGCACTGACCGCGTAACACGGCTCCGGGGGAAGAACGACATTGCATTGCTGTTGAGGCTGGCTTGGGGTGTGGCGGGGGGGCAGAGGGGAGGGTGCGTGTGGCTGGACGTCCACTAAGGTAACATACCACAGACTTGTCCAGTAGGGGCATGACTGGGACTATTAGTACCAGGATTCTGGGGGGTTTGGAGAGGGAGGAGGGGAAGGGGAAGTTTGGGGGGCGAGTTTGGGGACTGGGAGGGGGAAGTTGGGGGATGGGGGACCTGGGATTTGGGGGGGGGAGTTTGGGGAAGCCCCGTCCAGTGCTCTTGACGCATCCGCACCACCCCGTCGGGGCTCTCAGATCAGTTTGACTGATGGTTTATTGCTCTGTGATCCTGATCCACCGCCTCTGCAACATTGTCTTGATTATGTATGGCGGACCTCCAAGTTGTGACCCTAAATGTCAAGGGGCTTAACAATCCTACTAAAAGAAAAGCGATCCTGTCATTGCTAGAGGGCACACACGCAGACATCTGTCTTCTCCAGGAGACTCACTTACTAGCACGTGACTGTCATAGGTTGCGGTCCCGTCACTTCCCCACACGGTTCTTCTCCTCCAACACTACTAAAACATCTGGGGTAGCGATCCTGGTGTCCAAGTCCTTCAGGGGGGAAGTGTTGCACAAATTCACAGAACAGAAAGGGAGACTTCTAGCCTATAGATTTAAACTGGGAGCCTTGCCGTTTACTATTGGGACGATCTACAGCCCGAATGAGCATCAAGAGCGCTTCCTTCACTCTACATTAGTGGACGTCACAGCGTCACCTGACAGACACATTATCCTAGGGGGGACTTGAACATGGTGTTTGATTCGTCGTTGGATAGGTCGGCTCAGCGTCACCCGCAGACTGGGGAATTGTCGCAAACAGGGAAAACACAATTGGCTGCCTTGGATCTCCATAATCTTTGGCGTCGGCTTCATCCCTTAGATAGGGACTACTCCTACTACTCACATGCACACAAGACGTATGCCAGACTGGACTATTTACTAGTCACCGGTCCGGTCCGCGACCTAGCCACGGCATCTGATATAGGGTCCTTTCTCTCTCGGATCACGCGCCGGTTTCTGGGACTTTCGCTCTCCCGTCGAACCCGGCTCGTCGCGGAGTCTGGCGTCTTCGGGACGCTCTCCTGCACAAAAAGACAGTAGTGAAACACATAATAGAGTCAGTGAAAGACTTTCTGTCGCATAATGATAATTCTGACACCCAATTGGCGACTCAATGGGCAGCACTTAAGGCAGTGCTGCGGGGAGAGTTCATAGCGATCTCTTCAGCAGAAAACAAAGATAGACGGCTGAAACGGGAAGAACTAACGCAAAAAGTCAAGGAACTTGAACAGGTACACCGCCGCACCGGGCCCCCCAGGATTTGGAGACAGCTGAAGGCAGCGAGGAAACTCCTGTCGACCCTGGACTTGGACAGAGCGGAATACGCGGCGTTACGTCTGAGACATGCTTATTATACGGGAGGGGACCGTTGCGGTCGTTTATTGGCGAACAAACTCAGGGCTGCGCACCAATGTCGTCGGGTGAAGGAAATTGCGGTTGGTGCTGGGCTGCCAGTCACCGACGACGCTGAAATAGCTGATGCCTTCCGCCAATTCTACTCGGAAATATATGCGGAGGAGAGTTCGCGGATGAGGGAACCGGGTGCCTATCTGGACTTGGTGACCCTCTCATCCCTAGCTCCAGCGCAAGCGGAGTATTTTGAACGAGAGATACGGATCGAGGAGGTTGTTGCGGCCATCTCTTGACTTAAGCATGGGAAAGCCCCGGGCCCAGACGGCTATACCACTCTTTTTTACAGAACGTTCGGCTCCACATTGGCGCCCATTTTAAACAAGCTGTTTAACTCCTTCTCAACCCCGGGGCAATTCCACAGGATCTCCTACAAGCTACGGTGTTGGTCATACCTAAGCCGGGGAAGGACAGGACTCAATGCAGCTCATACCGGCCGATCTCTCTCTTAAATGTTGATCTCAAAATCTACACAGGGATCCTTGCAGCGAGATTAGCGCAGTACCTCCCATGTTTAGTTGAGCCGGACCAGTCCGGCTTTGTGCCTGAGAGACAGACCGTAGATAATACCAAGAGAATAGTTCAAATTTTGGAAAAGGCCTCCCTGATCCCTGGGGAGAGGATGTTACTGTCGGTCGATGCTGAAAAAGCTTTTGATCGAGTGCACTGCCCATATCTAGAACGGGTGATGGAGCGAATGGGCATTGGGGAGAAATTTCGGTGTATGGTGTTTAATTGCTACAAGTTTCCGTCGGCAGCGGTGCGAGTGAACGGCTGTAGCTCTAAGCTGTTCACCATCGAACGCGGCACAAGACAGGGGTGCCCGCTGTCCCCTCTCCTCTTTGCTTTTTACATGGAGCCCTTTGCCCAGAGGGTACAACAGAACCCAGACGCGACGGGTGTGAGAATGGGGTGTTATACCCAGACGGTCAGCCTTTATGCGGATGACGTGATTCTAACACTGGAGGACCCGAGGCGGGCTTTGCCCGCATGTATGGACGAACTCGAGGCCTTCTCGAGGGTGGCGGGATTCAGGATGAATGTGGGGAAGTCTACGGCGCTGGATATCTCCCTGACGCCCGCAACAAGACGGGAGTTGCAGGGGCTTTTTCCCCTGCATTGGTCACAACACCAAGTACAGTACTTGGGTATATTGCTAGCACCCACATTGCAGGCGATGGTGACGGTTAATTACGCGGCTCTGAGCAAGAAGATAAAGGAGGAACTGGGGAGATGGAGCAAGGCCACGATATCCTGGCTCGGCAGGACAGCGGCGATTAAGATGACAGTCTTACCCCAGATTCTGTACCTATTCCGAGCATTGCCGCTACAACCCCCCAGGGGATGGATTCAGCAGACGCAGACAGAGGTGTCCCGCTTTGTTTGGCAAGGCCGTAAACCCCGGATGAAGCGGGCCCTGACTACCTTAGCGCCGGAGTCAGGGGGACTGGGCATCCCAGACCTTCGCAAATATTTTCAGGCGTCACAGCTGCGGTACCTGGTTGAATGGAGCAGGTGGGAGTCAGACAAACACTGGCTATTCCAGGATCAGGCGATTGCAGGGCGTCCCTTACAGGAAATACCGTTCCTGCGTAGATCACATCGCCCTCCGAACCTCTACGCGTCTTATGCCACAAGGGTCCCGCTGAAAATATGGGATGCAACCAACAAGCCTTTTGATCTCACCACGTTCCCCTCTCTGTTCACACCTATCGTGGACAACCCAGACTTTACACCGGGGATGGAACCGGGAGCCTTTGCGCACTGGCGGACGAATGGTTGCAGGGCGCTCTTTCACCTGTACGGTGAAGAGGGGGTCCTCCCCTTTCAGAGCCTTAAAGAGAGCTATCAGATGGCCGAAACAGATAGAATGCGATACTGGCAGGTTTGACACAGGGCCCTACAGCCACAAGTGAGGGAGTCGGCAGACAGGAAACTGCTACCATATGAGAAATGGCTGGCGACGCGCTTGTCAGACGCTAAACTCATTACAGATCTCTATAAAATGTTACAGCCCCCGTCCTCCCACTTTTATATCCCCGGCAGAGAGCGATGGAGCAGAGAATTGGGAAGGACACTTAGCCATAGGGAATGGGACCAGATTTCGTACCGAGCGAGACACTCAGCCTATCACGTCGGCCTAACCGAAACATTTACCAAGGTATCTACTTATTGGTACCATACCCCGGAATGGCTACATGAGATGAATCGGCACATAGAGAACACCTGCTGGCGCGAGTGTGGGCATAAAGGCACATTGACACATATCTTATGGGACTGCCCACTTTTACATTCCTATTGGAAAGAGGTGATTGATGAGATTGATGCTCATTTTGGAATTGAAATGCCCCGCTTCCCGGCTTATGTCCTGCTTGGTCTCCCTAATGGCTTGATGTATCCGTTGAAATCCCGCAGGGGTAGGCAGATTGCTATTGCACTGGGCTCAGCGGTTCAAAATATCCTAATACATTGGTGCACAACCACTACCCCTTGTATTACAGGTTGGCTACACAGGTTGTGGCATGTTCTGGGCATGGAAAAATTATCACTCATACTGGCCGGGGAGGTGGAACAATTTGAGGAGCTGTGGCAACCTTTTCATGCACTCCTAGCCACAGAATTCAAAGAACTTACATGCCCGAGATACCTGAGGCTGCTGAGACTCACACCACCGATAGAGCACACTGTCTAGAGGGGGAGGGGGTGGGGTTTTATACCAGACGAAAGAGAGGAGGGACAGGGGCGAGAGTATTTACATTCTAAAACATAAGGCACTGGACGGGGGGCGGGTGGGGAGGGTAGGGCACGGGTGGGAGTTGGAGGGGTTGTTTCATTGAAAAGAGGAGGGTATGGAGGGCTTGTTATTTGCTTTTGCTTTTTGTTCTTCACTACAGCTCAGCACACGGGAACGAAACCTAGGGAGGCCTCCTGTGAGGCTGGGACACTTGAGCTTCACTTTCAAATGCGCTCCTTTGAATAAGCATTGGTTCAATTGCATAACTGTTTTTCCTTTTGCTGCTGTACCCTTCCAATAAAATACTTTAAACCTAAGTTGACGATGGAGAAAACTTACCTAATAGAGAAAGGTTCTAATTTATTAAGATTGGCTTGCCAAAAAACCTGGGAATTAAGCTTGATACTATCAACATTGGACCTGTTTTGACGGTGGATGGGGGCAGAGGAAGTGTTCTTATGGCTTTATGTGATGAATTCCCAGCTATATTCACTGAGGATTTAGGACACCTAATTTCAGCATAAGATCAAGGTGAAAGATATTGCTGTCCCAGTGATACATAAAGTCAACTGATACCTTATCTCCTGAAGGAGCCACTTAAAGAGAAATTGAACAAATTGGTCTCTCAAGGGATTAAATCCATTGGAAGATCCCTAGACTTGCACCAATTGTTGTGACCCAGAAATCAGTTGCTAGGGGGTTGCACCTCTGTGTTGATCTGAGAGATTTGAATGCAAGTATCTGGGTGGAAAGATTTTCCCTCCCACGGATAAAAGATATGATTAGTGTCATTGGAAAAGCTGAGGATTTTAGTGCCATCAACTTAGCATACCATCAAGCTGAGCTGCATCCATAATCCAAAACCCTCACATTGTTCATTACAACTTTTGGAGCTTACAGATTTTGCTGCATGCCGTTTGGCCTTGTGTCAGTGGCAGCAGTATTCCAAAGAATAATGCAAAACATATATGGGTGAAATGTAAAAAGTCCTACATTTCCAGGATGAGATATTGATTTGTGGAGATTTAGACATACACCACCACAATACTTTAAGAGAGGAATGGAAAGCCTTGAAGGAGGCGGGTTTTACTGTGGGTAAAGATAAACATCAAATTGGTGTAGATTCCATGGGTTATTTGGGTCGCACCATTTCTAATCATGGGCTGTGTGACATGAACTAAGTATTATCAACGATATAGTTATGAGGTGAGACAGGTTGATTCCTCCGGTGGATTTAAGGGAAAGAATTGCAGAAATTGCCGATGAAGGGCATTTAGGAAGAAGTATCACCAAAGCTAAGATTAGAGCCATTTATAGGATGGACATTATTGTAGAGGAAAAGGTAGAGGATTGTCTAACATGTGCCCAAAGTGATAAGTCCAGAACCACCAGGGATGCACCACTGTCTCCTGTTAGTGTCCTTTCTAAACTGTTAGTGTCCTTTCTAAACTTTATCTGGTAAGTTCATGCTTGTTCTAGTGAATTATCACTCCCATTCGATTATGACCAAGGTAGTGGGAAACATTATCACACAGACCCTTCTAGGTTTTCTCTAGGGTGTGTTCACTACGGAAGGTGTCCCCATCTCCCTCATTATGGATAATGGTGTGCAGTTTACTTTTGGGGAAATGTGTCAATTAAAAAAAAAATGTCCATTTGTCACGTTAAAAGAGCACTGTGTTGCCCCAGGGCAAATGGATTTGTGGAGAGAGTTAACCGACTGATCAAAGAATGTTTTCAATTGGCCCAAGTGTCAGAAAGTCTGGCTAACATAGCTCTTCAAAATATGCTTTGGTCATACCTAGGCTTTCCTGTTTTCAGTTTCTATGCTTGGTAAATTCTGGTGGGTTTTTTTCAGTGTTTTCAATACTTAAAAAAAACAGTGTTTATCAGTGGTTACAACTGTTTGCACAATTAAGAACAGCAGAAACAGCGTTTTTCCGGTATTTAATATACAATTTTGCTTTTATTATTGCTTGCTTTCTACACTGATAGTGCATGTGTATAGACAGTGTGCATACAGGGTGTACTAGGTTCAAATACATTTAAAAAAATCTAACTTATTGTAGTGCACCATACAATACTTCTTTAGTGTGTCTTTGGTCATGCACACTCACTCTTTCCTTCCCATGGAAACATTTATCTGTGTAAAGGCCCTCTCAACATTGGCACTTGATGGCACTAGCCTGGCTGATGAGGAGTGTTTCCCCAAACCGGTCCAAGGATGCTTGTATATGGTTCAGGGAAGACCTGGCTTGGCAATTCAGGCTGGCCTGTTCCCATGAGACACAGGGTCAAGACTGATTTGCATATAGCCGGGTTCTAAACTGAGGTGGTGAAGTGAGGTAAAGAACGATGATGGATTCAACCCAGATCTGTGACTGGGGACACGTATTCTACTGAGCCGGGCTGCGACAAGGAACCACAGTTCCAGGGCCATTTCTAGGTGTTTTGCCGCCCTAGGCGAGAATTGAAAAATGCTGCCCCCTCCCTTTTACACTCTCTCCCCCTGGCACACCCTCTACTGCCAAACTCTTCTATGTTACTCTCATGTACTATCAGGAAACACAATCACAACAGTCAGTCCTGCAATATACCTCAACGAAAGGTCCAGGCCAGAGCCATACACTCACAGAACTATGTACACGCATGCCCAATAGAGCCTTGTGTTTAAATACCACTGAGGCGTCAAGTGAACCTCGTTTTCAAAACCAGAAACAATGAAAACAGTAACTTGCACCATTTTCCAAGGCCAGACCTAGTGGTTTTGCCAACGCTTGATTTTTTCACTGAGGCACCTGAAATAGTTATCATCTACCATTGTATCCATTTAATAGAGGCGAATCACAACAATTAAAAGATTTCCACGTCAGGGAGATTATAGTTCATGATGCTCAAATCTGCGCTAATCAGAGACTATGGCAAGACGTTAATAAAGTTTGGCGTACAACACAGAATGAACTGCTTCTTGGTACTGTAAATAGAAGTTATTGACAAGCTCGTGCATGGTACCATTGTGAGAGTAATCCTGACCAGAATTTGAGCCGGTGCAAGGCAGAATGCACACTTCACCATAGTTGACAAGTGGTTCCTCCTTCAACCAATCCCAGGTTTGCCGCCACCTATGCATTGCATTCTGGGATTTGTAGTCTTACTTTTAACAGGGTAAGCAGTGGCTCAAAAATTCAAGCGTGGGCATTGACGTTGGCCTAAACAGTCACTACCGGATGACAGTATCGGGCATGACACTAGGCTTGTGGTCAGTTCTTTTTGTATGGATTTTTATATAGCACGATCTTCAACATAAGGACCAAAAACAAAGTACAGGCTCAACAGGCGCGGACCCATGGCTTAACAAGTGTACCTTTGCTCGGTCTCTTCTCCTCCTGGCAGTCGGGCGCAGAAAGGGGCAATGCAGTTAGGTGTGTGTGTGTGTGTGTGTTGACAGAAGAGTCCAGCCACAAGCTTCATGGGCCACGAGTTTCTCAATGCCCTCAGCTGTTCTCCCAGCCTCAGGGTGCCGGAGATCCTAGCTCACTGGGGGAGCACACTTGGTCTGTCCTTGGCACAGGACCCTTCCAGAGCGAGGAATGTCCAGGCCCGCGCGCTCCTCCAATTCGAAGGCACGGTGGGATTGGAGAAGAGACTGAAATGGGAAGCATGCAGGTAAATAAAAGTCTCTTAAGCGAGGGAAGGACGTGCCGGGGAACCGGATGTCTTTGTCACTTCTTCATAGGGAAGGTTTGGTAGCCGCTCTCCTCTCGGGACTTGAGGGGAGTTGCATGTGTTTGGGAGCGGCGTGGTGCCTGCAGCGAGTTCTTCCGCATGTCTTTGCACTCCTCGCTGTCTGTCTTTCCCTGCCGAAACAAAGTGGCGGAGTCAGGGGCTGGGCTAGCTCAGCAGAGAGAACACAGTGAGACGTGATTGGACACTGCAGAAGAAGAGGGGGTGAGGTTCTGTACGCTGACTAAACTAAACCGTTATTTTCTTTTTGAATGGCCTGCCTGTGCCGCTCAATTCGCGCCACCTCTTAGTGGAGATCAAATACGAACATACAATACTGCCCGTGGACGCCATAGGTAGCCAGGGAGATAGGCAAAACAACCCATGTGTAAGGCAGGGAGCGAGTGGAAGAGCGAGACTTGTACCGTGGAGGATCAGTGTTTTGTTACATGGGTACTTTAAAACGTGCTTTTTGACAGGGCGGTTTCTACCAATAGGCAGAACTAGGCGTCCACCTACCTTTACTTTCGTAGGTTCAAATCTGAAAAAATTCCCTTTTTGCCAACCTAGCCATTTTGCCGCCCTAGGCGGCCGCCTAGTCTTGCCTAATGGTAGAAACGGCCTGCACAGTTCCCAGGCTCCTTCACTCCTTCCTCCACATCATTGGTTCGCCCCAGGAGGCGCACTTAAGCGTCTCCAGGCTCCTGCAGCGCGGGACGCACCCGGGTGAAGCCCGGTCAAGGGAAGGCCCGTCAGCGCCTGACAGAGGCTGGGCTGGGCCACCCCTCTTTTGCCCAGGAGTCATAATGGGTAAGCACAAACTTCCATGCAGCTCTCATCTCGACAAAGCAAAAGCAAAGTTGCCACGCAAAGTGCTTCTATGATATCTTATCTTACAAGCGGTAGGGGCACTCTACGATGAGATTCATATCGTAGAGGAGCAGCTAGGCTTGGGTATCAAGGCAGCAGCCACAAACACTCTGCCTTCTGTGGCATCACGGTAGGTACTCTCGAGCGTAGAAACTGACATAGACGTTGAGAAGAGTGCTCCCACACAGGTCAAGCAGTATCTCACCCCTTCAAGCTCCCTTACTCAGGATCGGCAGATTAAAGAAGGGGGCAGACTAGCCAGGAACACATCTCCTCATTCCAACATGGCCCGAATAAAAAAAGGAGGAAAAGAGGCACACAATTGGGTACTGTTACGACTGAACTTTCAATTCAGGAGGGAGCTGAAGGACTTTTTGCCCATGAAGATCGCTTGCATTCATCTTTAAATACAATTGTGGGTGACCTTATACAGTCATGTTTGGAGCTTTACTTTGGGACACTCCGGGAGGAAATAGTCACTTGGGTTAAAACCATGTTTGAAGGGATGATGGGGAAATTATCACAAATAGAGATACAATTGATGGAGTTGGCAGAATCAAGCTTCAGGGCCAAGGCTACGAATGTTATGTAAAATGCACCTAAAACCATTCAAAACATTCAAAGGGGGGTGTCCATGAGAGGGGAACGTCTTAGAACTCTACATCCGGGGGCATATAAGCCTGATAATGATAATTTGGGAAATCATTTTGAAACTAGGCAGGTGGACACTGTTCCTAATTATCTGGCAGTACATCCTTTGTCATAGAACCCACCCCAGATGGAGCCTAGTAAATCACCCGTACAAATGACTGGCAATAGTTGTAGGCTGCATTTAGCCCCTGAGGCCACCCCCTTGGTAGCAATACTAATAGGAGTACCCCCTCTCAAAGATAACGCCACCGAAACCACCGATGAGCTAAGTCGTAAAGTAACATTTTGGTGTAAAAATATGTTGCAGGGGGGACTAGAGCATCTTCGCATATCATAATTGCTGGACGGGTGGTTGGGTTAGTTGCAGTGTTAGACCAGAAGAGGGTGATTGTATTGTCATCAATTGTGATCAGATTAACGAAGCAGGTCAGTTATTCCAAGAAGGTTGAAATCAAGGCCTGGGGGTATTAAAGCACTCCCTCTTGGTTACTGCTATCCTCCAGTAATGGAGAGCCAGGCCAAAGACCCCAAAGCTATGATGAGCCAATTTTCAGATTTAGTTGGAAGAGGGTTAGGTATTAGATCCAAAAATCGCGGCCGCAGAGAGGGGAGAGCGCCTTTGAAACTCCACATCCCAGCGTCCCCTGCTTCCACATCTATATCTGTAGCTAAAGACATTGTGGATACTTTAAATACTTGTGTAGCGGGCTCCTCTCCAAATGTGAGAAAATTGATCTGTTGTTGAAACAAAACAGGGGGGTAAAGGGAGGTTTGATCCAGCCAGATGCACCAGCTAATAACTGCCGACACCGTAGGGCAGCCAAGTGCAAGGGTTGGGACAGGGAATCCTGTGCCTGAAGTAAATGCTTGGGGCAGTCGGGCTAATGCCAATAGTAGACACCCTCGACAGCCTGGCTATACCCTGGAGCTCCCACTGGAAGCAGCCCCTTTGGTGGCTGTATTTACTGGGGTTCCTCCGGTTACGGGGGTACATGGGAGACAACCGCTGATTTGATGAATTTAGCTAGACAGTGGTGTGACCAGTTTAGTTCAGGTGAAGCTAATGTGGCAAGTGCAATTACCATGGTAAGGAGGGTTTGTTGGGTGGGGCATCGTCCTAAGAACATCCCAGGGGACTGTGTGGTGGTGAACTTTGATAACAGGAACTGTGCGGAAAGACTATTCTGGGACGGCTCAGATCTTGTTAATAAAGGTATCAGACCTCTTCCTTTGGGTTTTTTATACCCACCACCTAGGGTTTACAGATATCCATACCCACATAATCGACCGCACACCAGACCGAGCAACATAAGCACCCTAACATACCAGGCCAGGATGAGTGCACAGATGGGTTCTGCTCAGGAGTCGTCTCGGGGAGGGGACATTGAGCCCATGACCATACTGCCAGCATCCCCGACAAACACGCAACAAAGGGGAGAGGTACAGCTTTGTAACCGATGCTCACCCCTATCCCAGATGGAGTGCAATGATTGACTCGGCCATGAAACCTTAAGTCAGGGGACTGGGGACTGGGATAGACGGTGTAATCCATCCAGCTGACTCACGGACAGCCCCATGCAAAATTTTAAGCTGGAATGTGGCAAGTATCAGATCTAAAAGTACTGACCCCATTTGGTTGCAATTCATAAAACATTTTGATATCTTGGCATTCCAGGAAACATGGGACTCAGACTCTAGCTTTAATCTAGATGGTTATCAGAGCATCAGAGCTTTACCATCCCTGCGACCCGAGGGACTGTGGGGAGGTCTAAGGGTGGTTTACTCTTCCTTATTTCCCTAAATCTTGCTGGGACATTTAGAAAACTCAATGGGGAGTCAGATAACTTTCTCATTGAAGAATGGTCTATGCCCAATAAGCAATATCTTTTATTAAATTTGTATAATACCATGGATGCACCCCGAACAGTTTAATATGTTAGAACAATTTTTGTCAGTCTACAAGGTTAATAACTCTTTTTCGGTAGAGATGTTTCTCATGGGAGATTTTAACATACACCCCTGCAAGTGGGATTGCTATGGTGATGATTCCGATGGGCACACAAATGGGAGGGCACCCCATTTCGAACATGGTAAACAGGGTGAGGCCTTGGAGGAATTACTTTCCAATTTGAATCTATTAGAACCAGTCAGGGAAAGTGGTAGTGAGAATGCCCCCATTTTTATAGGGCGGGGGGTTAAATCTGTCATTGACTACATCTTCTTATCCCACTTACTTTTGACTAAGACCCTGGTTTACAGTGTAGTGATGTCACCATTCAGTGACCATAACCCCCTTGTACTAGAAGCTGATGTGGGCACCAAGATTGTCATCACGGCTCCAGGAAGGGAGGCACCACGAGACTTTTCCACAAAAGACCAAGGTAGACGGATAAAGTGGGACAATATAGTCCCGGAGGCCTTTTTTGATGAACTGATGGCCAAGACTGAGTCCAACATTGGTATCTGCCTGGATGGCAATACCGTGGGTACGGGAACTATAACCTCCTTTACAGCAATCTGCAAGCAAATTGCTGAAAACCTACATAAGGGGAGTAGGACACACTGCAAGAAAGCACAGAGATGGTTTGACTCCTCTTGTACAAAAGCTCACGAGGCCCTCCTTGAGGCCCTCAAGAGGAGCCCAAGGGACAGGGCTCTGGTTTCCTCTCTGCGCAAGGAGTATAAATTAGCAATCTCTGTGCAGAAACAGAAAATTAAAGAGGAGGCTTGGGATAATTTACAGTCTATCAATGTATTAAGGGACAGCAGAAAGTTTTGGGCCATAATAAACCAGCCATTCTTGACGGAAAGCGACAATCTAGACACTGATTGCGTAATCCCGGATGATGTCTGGCTCCAGCATTTTAAGAATATTTATGGGGACAACGAGACCCATGAGTCAACCTCAGAACTACCTACCATGAGTTGTCTTACAAACCCAATTAAATTTGAACTGGTGGAAGTAGAAAGGGCTATTAGTGATACATCTAAAAATAAGGCCCCAGGCCCCGATGGGGTGCCTGCTGACCTTTACATTATGTACCCTAATTTTTGGGCAAAGATTTTAACCAATGTATTCAATGAAGCAGCCCTAGTGGGTTTCCCCCCTTCCTGGGGCTCCTCCATTATTGTGCCCATTTTTAAAAAGGGGAGTCGAGGGGACCCCGCCTGCTACAGGCCAATCTCCCTGCTAGACTCTGCCGTTAAGATCATGGGCAGAGTCATCCTTCAGAAACTAGGAGATTGGATGAATGGCAGGGGGGTGCTCTCGAATCTCCAGTATGGCTTCAGGCAACACAGGAGCACCATGGACCAATGCCTAAATTTATACCTTTTTATTGATAAATACACGGTAGCAAAAGAGGGCTTTCTATATCTTGGGTTCATGGATCTATCATCAGCCTTTGATCTGGTGAACCGCTCCAAATTATGGCGTATTTTGTTGGATATGGGCATAGATGCAGCGCTAGTTCACTTTCTTAGCGTCCTCCACCAGGACCTAGCAGCAGCCGTTAGGGTCACGCAGGATGGCAGGTGCATGGGCCAATTCAGTTCTAGACGGGGAGTCAGACAAGGCTGCATTCTGACCCCCCTCCTTTTTACGATTTATATAAATGGCCTGGAAAAAACTTTCCGGGGCTAATGCGGACACTCCACGTGCAGGAGGAACGGGTATCCCGGTCCTCTTATACGCGGATGACGCTGTACTTATCGCTCGCACAGGTCTGGGTCTACAGAGGCTGCTGGACAATTTCGGGGCATTTATGGAGTCCCTCGATCTAAAAGTAAACAGTAATTAATCCCACGTAATAATCGTAGGGGCCCGCAGGAAGATCAGTAAGGTTAAAACATTTAAATGCCTGGGTGCGGAAGTTTCTAGGGTCCCAGTATTTACTTATTTCGGTGTCTTATTCGACGAGAAAGGTAATTGGGGTCCCCAGCAGAAATATAAAAGCAACATAGTGGCAAGATCTACAACAGCCCTCCTTAGTTTTGCCAAAAGGCTGGGAGCTAAACCCTTGGAAGTTATGCTTAAAATATACAAGTCCAAGTGTTGCGCGATTGCCTCTTATGGGGCGTCGATATGGGGATATGGACCTGTGGGCAAAATACAATTAGTAGAAAACAGGTTCCTTAGATCCCTGCTGGCGGTACCTCAGTCGTCGTCGACTTTGGCTGTACATCGTGAATTAGGTGTGGGTTACATCACAGACTATCTAAAAGCAGCCCCACTGATCTGTTGGGCAAAGACGTGGCTCAATGAGGACATCACGCTCAATCACCTTATCCTTAAAGACTGCTTGGCCCTCGACAAGGCAGACAGAATCCCAAGGCTGGCATACGTTAGAGCGGCGTGTGTCAGGCTGGGACGTCCTGAATTGTTCACAGCTCCAGAGGGAATTAAGAAAGAGGATTTGGGATGGATTAAACACAATTTCCGGATCATGTTGGAGGCAGACGGGGAGGAGGTGGAGCTCAAAAAATCAGGAATAAGAAGCATTTATGCCTTACAGACTTCGCCTTCCATTGAACCTTACCTCAAGATAGTCACTAAGCCGTTCCATCGCTTTCTGTTGATAAGATTTAGATTCAATCCAATTCACTTCGTTTTAGGAAATTTCCAGCAATGGGGTAAATCAGTTGATTCCTCACCATGTTCATGTGATAACTTCTCGACACAAGACACCTTTCATCTAATCATGTTTTGTGAAAACTTTTCCGAGGCACATTAAAAAATTCTTGCAGCCTATATTACGAAAAGCAGGGTTTCTACAGGTGAGGCCTGCACTTTTATATTTGCAACTGTTGAACAGTGTGCAGGTCATCTTCAGTGTAGCAAGTTTTCTGGTGGCCGCAGCGAGAGTGAAGAACAAAAGAACAATATGCATGAATTAAGTTTTTGTCCTTATAATCATGGAAACGATGGTCTTACAATTTTTATTGTATTTTAAATAGTAGTTTTTAGGCCAGGCGGAGACATTTGTTGACCAACTGTTTTGTATGAATCATGAATTATAAGTAGTGTATATACATGAATGTCTGTAAATATATGCCTTTTTATTTACTTGTATATATATTTTTATCTATTTCATGTACAATGTATGTATGTACTGTTGCTTCTTTTATGATTTTAACTAATCGAAATAAAGAGTTTTGACTGACTGACTGATCCAAAAATAGTGATGGTTTTCCCCTTTTGTTGGGTTCCTCCAATCCATCTATATTCTACCCAAATCCAGATGAGGCAATTGGGGAGAGGGCAGCTGAAAATAGAATTGAACTTACAAATAGATTTTTTCCATTGAGTCATTTGGATATTAATGACTGACTCATAAAATCCCCCCCCCCGTCAAAGACACAGCGTGGTCAAATTAAGTACTTCTACTCCACGACCCACAAGGGGGGAGAAAAATAGAACTAACAAATATTCCAAGGTACTCAGCTGGAACATAGCGGGTTTAAGAAATAAAACAGATGACTCAAAGTGGTTGGATATATTAAGGGTGTATGATGTGGTTGGACTTAGAGAAACATGGGAAACCAATAATACTCTTTGGGTGGATGGCTATACAGCTTATTCAGAACCTGAACAGCATTTTGCAGCTGGTAGATCAAAGGGTGGTTTAACAACCCTAATCTCTCTTAATGTTTCAGGCAACCATTGTAAATTGGATTCTGGTTCTTGTAAATGTCTTGTGCTTCAAATCTCCCTATTATTGTGCCGAAATTATTTTTTAAAAATGTTTACAACTCATTTGAAAGAAACACTGTGAATACATATTTATGTAGGCTAAATTGATTTTTCTGTGATTATTTTAAGGGGTTTTTAATATACATCAGTGTATAAGGAATTGCCATGTCACGGATAATCTTGGCTGTGAAAATTGTTCAGATACACATTTTGAACATACGCATCAAGGTGGGTTTTTAGAGGACATTCTAGCAGAATTGGGCTTATCAAGAGAGGGGGGGTGGTATCCCCTCCTTTAAGGGAAGGGGCTTTAACTCTAGAACTGATTACATCTTCCTTACTACAGCCTTGATATCTCTGATAATATCCTTTGCTGCCCAATTTGCTCATTTCAGTGATAATAATCCCATACACCTCATATTAGACGGAGTTACTCCCAATATGGGGAAGACCATTTGTTTTGTGGCGTTTAGAGCTCCGAGTGAATTTTCCCGATTTATGCCCTTATATAGGTACAATTCACATTGCCCTTATATAGGCAAAACAATCAATGCCTTATTTAGGCATAGGCCATGCTACCCAAATATAGGCATGGCTACTTCCACCCGTACCAAACGTCACAACGATTTCTTGGAAAATCGGCTTAAGCAGTTAGGGAACTTCCCCTTGCTTGAATATTGATTTGTCCAAGAACTCAGGCAAGGAGAAAGTATTCCCTGACGTTCATATGCCCGACTTTACGTCTAACTATGGCATTCCAAAATACCTTCAAGGTATAAGTATACCTTCACTTGCTCTAGCAAGACACGATGGTTCGGAGCAGTTCGACTATCTACTTGCCCGACTCAGCTCGCTACAGCAAGTGCCGAAGGAAGCAAAGTCTCCAGCTGATGCACTGATCAAGAGGCTGCCCTTCTCCTGCCGAGAATCCAGCTCCAGTGTTTCCAAGCTCCCCTTGCAGGTGTTGGTAAATCGAGTCCCGAGACTGAGATACCAGACCTCCTTCATTCTAACTAAGGTATGGAGCTGATTAGAACCTAGAGAAACCTTTGGTAGATTCTTGGCAAAAACAACTAAACCTATGTATGGCACGGATATATGGGGCTACAAAGGCTTGTCGGCTCTCACCACTGCTCAGAATAGGTTTTTTCGGAACCTAGTGGGACTTCCTCAATCTTCCCCCATTACACCACTGCTTTTAGATTTGGGTTGTAGACCGCTGGATGAGATGGCACAGTACCGTCTTGTAGCTCTTTGGCGTCGCCTCTGGACGACGCAAGAACTTAGCTTATTTGCTCACGAATTAGGTGAGGTCAGAGCATTGTGGGGTGCCCAGAAAATTCCATGGCTACGGGAGGTTAAACAAATACTGTATTCTATGGGCCTCCCAGAACTATGGTTACATCCCGAATGTTCTAGCTTCCCATGGAAAGTGGAATTCAAAGAGCTTTATTGGGCTGTTAAAAAATCTGTACTGGTCTCCTACTCCTCAGTAAATAACCTAACGGGACAGTTTCTTATGCATAAGATAACCCCATTTCTTGAAACCTATTGGGACTTGATATGTAAAACACTTGATCGCAAGCTGTACCATCAGTTTCGGGTGGGAACCTTGCCGATCAAGTCATTTACTGCGAAGTGGGCAATAAACTCAAGTAACAAATGCCCCTTCTGTCCTGATCAGGTTGAAAGTCTAGGTCACATATTTTTTGCATGTCCTGCTTATCGATCGCCTAGACTAAAATGGTTGAAACCAATTTGTAAAACACTTAACTGTGGGGGTAGCCACGCAGCCCTGCTTAAATTGCGAGATTTACGCACTGCTAAATCAGTGATTTGTGTTGCTAAATTCTTGGGTCGGCTGTGGCTAATTCGTGTAAAGAAACTGTAAACCGTTTTTAATAGTAACCAGTTTTTAATGCTTGTATAGTGCTGTTTTTAATCTTTTATGTATCTGGGGATCCAATGTATAATGCTGTAATGTTGAAAATGCTTTTAAAAAAATAATTTTGCTGTCTTTTATGAATTTTTTATTCGAAATAAAGACTAATTGAACTGAACTAAACCTATGCTACAAAATACTCACTTCTTCCCGCGTACTAGACTTAGGTTAGGTACATTGGGGTAGGCGTATGTTAGAAACACCAGTTGAGTATTTTAGCCTGGATATTTCTGTATGTATTTTAAATTGGCTTAGAAACCATACAATGCGTTTACAGTATTATTTTATAATACTATTCTCGCTGTACGCATTATACTATGCAGTCTGCATAACGATTGTAGCAGTTCACTTCTCTTGTATGTGAAAGAAGACTGTTCATTAAACCTTTTATTAAAAACGCTAGTCTCTCTATTTCTCTACAACTCTGTTGAAACTAAGCATGCACGATTGACTGAGTGAAATACTTATCTATTGTTTCTACGACTCAGAGAGATATATTTCTTATTCTTGGGAAACAAATTTGTCATGTTTATGCGGTTGTCAGAAACGAATCCCTTCTTGTGAATTCGAGAAAGTCTCTAGTGATCTCTGAGCTAGCTGGAACTCACTATTAAGTTTGTTATATTCGATAGAGACCTAGTTGACCTCAGTCCTACGTCAAATCTATAGGATATATTATTCCAATGCGCAGAGCCTATTGGGAATATAGGAACTACACTACACATTATTGTTTCAAACTTAAAGGTGAAGGATCAGGACGGCAGACTCAAATGGAGTAAGGTAGTTCCTGGCCATTTCCTAAATGATTTACTAGAAACCGTGGAGGATGAGATTGAACTGTGCCTAGATGGCACGATAAAGGAGGGAGACATTCTCACAGCCTATGATAGAATCTGCAAATAGGTGGCCAGGGCTCTCACACTGCCAACTAGGGAATTCATAAAAGGCAGAGAGAGGTGGTTTGACCAGAATTGCACAGCTGCCCACCAAAAGCTACTTTCTGCCTTAAAGCAAAAACCCAGAGATAAAGTTTTAATAGCTGCCCTCAGGAAAACCTATAAGCAGGCCATTAGCACACATAAACTAGAAATCAAATATGATGCCTGGAACGATCTACTGTCTATGGACGTTATTAGGAATAGTGCCCAGTTCTCGGAGACTGTTAATAAACCATTCTTCTCTGGTGTTAGCGTCAGTACACTGGCCTGTAATATACCGGAGGAGCAGTGGTTTAACCTCTTTAAAAATATATATATGGTGACCAGGATGAAGAGGGAATTCTAGATACAAGGTCCACGGTTGAGGCGTATAGTTTGGCTTTCACTGAAAAGAAAGTAGCTGTGGCTATAATACAAATGACAAGTAATAAAGCTCCCGGACCGGATGGCTTCTCGGCTGACCTTTTTAAGCTAAATGTGGCACTATGGTCTGTAATATTATCACATGTCTTCAATATGGCATGTCAGTATGGTGTGCCGAGATCTTGATCCCAGTCAACTATTGTTGCAGTCTTCAAAAAGGGGCAGAGAGGAGATCCATGATGCTATAGGCCAATATCGCTGATCTACTCAGCAGTTAAAGTGTTAGGAAGAGTGATCCTCAGTAAATTGACAGACTGGCTAGAAGAGTGTAATGTACTATCAAACCTGCAATATGGTTTTAGGAATGGTAGTGGTACCACTTTCCAGTGCCTCAACTTGCATTTGCTAGCTGGGAAATAAACTACTGCCAAGAACTACACCTGGCCTTCATGGATCTGTCCTCGGCCTTTGACCGAGTAAATAGATCCAAACTATGGGTTTTACTACTTGAAATGGGCATGGATTCGAACATCATAAACTTTTTGTCCGATCTGCATAGGGACCTTAATGCCATGGTAAGGTTCAATCAATAGGGAAACCATATGCAGGCTACATGTATCATTGGAGGAGTTAGACATGGTTGTATTTTAGCTCCTCTATTGTTCAACTTGTGTATTAATAATTTAGACACAGTTTTGGGAAAAGCCAGGAAAGATATACCACGAGTAGGGGAACAGTGAATACCAGCGCTTTTATATGTGGATGATGCTGCTTTATTAGCGGATCTAAATAAAGCTGGATCTAAATGTTAATTTTTCTAGATCTCATACCATGATCATGGGTTCTAGTCCCACAAAACTAAAAACTTACCACTGTTAAAAAAATGAAATTTCAAGGGTAACCACATTTTCATACTTAGGGGTATTGTTCGATGAAAGGGGTAAATGTTCTCCGCGAAGGAAAGCTAAAAGAAATACAATGGCAAGATCAACAGTAGCGGTTTTTGATTTTGCGTGCAGGTTAGGGGCTAAGCCCATCCAAGCCATGTTAAATATATATAGAGCAAAATGCATTGAGATCACTAATTACGGTTCTGGAATTTGGGCATATAAGAAGGCTAAGGATCTCCAAATAGTGGTAACTAAATTTCGGAGAAACTTGCTATCAGTCCCGCAATCAACGCCTTCCTATTCATTTACCAGGAATTAGGCATTGGTTTCGTGTCAGATTTGATCGGAATGGCTCCCTTACTTAAATGGATAATGACCTGGATCAATCCAGAATTAGAAATTAATCGGGATTGCCTATCCCTAGATAGAGCAAGTTGCATTCCTTGGCTAAGTTATGTTAAGAGGTTAACAATTCAATTAGGGAGCCCGAGTTGTTTGAGTCACCTAACAAGTTATCGAAGGAAGATCTATATTGGGTCAAGAAATATTATTTATATATGACACAAACTGAAAGAGAGGCTAGAGAGTTTATAAAACCAAAGGTGCGAGCCCACTCACTACTGAAAACAAACCGCTTCCTCTTAACAAGATTTAAATTTAACTGCTTGCACTTTTTATTGGCAAAGCCCCAGGGGTGGCAAAAGGTTGTGGGTTTGTGTCCCTGCTCCTGTGATAATTTTTCTACCCAAGATACTTTGCACTTTGTCATGTTTTTCAAGCATTATTTGCACATTCGTACGAGTTTTATAGTTCCCTTTTTTAAAAAGAACAGGTATTATGCAGGTAAGGCCCGCATTAGTATATTTACAGATGCTGAATATCGTTTGGGAAACTTTGAATTTTGCTAGTTTCTTAGCTGCAGCGGTTAGAGAAAGGAAAAAAAGGGGGACCCCATGATATAATAATTTTTAACTTTTTATAATTACAATGAATTGAATTATTATGTGTAAGTTCAAATTTTTGAAAGATCTTGGAATCCGATTTTTTCCTATGTCACAAAGATTGGATTGCTTTTATTTTCATATTCGAGGAATATCCAAGATGAATGTTGTTTACCTCTTATTGTGGTTTTTATAATGAACTTTGTAGTGTACTTTTACGGTTTTAAGCTAACCTGAATAAAGCTCCCCCCCCCCTGTTATGACTGACAGGGGGGGGGCGTCTGAAAAGTTTCGGCACTCCGTCCATCATCTTGTTGTTTTTTGATTTGTTTGCCCTAAGTTGGCAGGGTATGCCCAGACGTGGGTCCCTTGCTCACTTTGCCACTGGATCCAAGCAGGCCTGGCTGACGAGGGGTGTTGCTCCGAAACCGTTCCCAGGATGCTTGTGTCCGGTTCAAGGAAGACGTGGCTTGGCAGTTTGGGTTCGACTGATTTGCATGTAGCTGGGTATGAACTGAGGTGTCGAAGTGAGCTAAAGAACAATGATGGATTCAACCCAGATCTGTGACTGGGGGCGGGTGTCTGCAATGTTTCAGAGCTACGTCTATCATCTCCTTGCGTTTTCTTAATTGTGAATAATATGGCACTTATTTATGTATGTAATGATATATGTTGTCTAACTATCTTTTGTTTTTACATAATATCAATCACTTTTTGAGTCTATAACATCAGTCCTATTATTTCTTGTGTTTGTATGGTATTTAATGTTGACTGTATACCATTGATTGGTTATCCTAGTAGGCAGGACAAAGAAAAAGTTTTAAATCAAACTGACAGTGAAATGAATTGTGGAACCTTCCCAACATCCCCTGGAAAATTACATTTAAATGTAATTTCATTTTCAACCTTGTTGCATCACTTACATGTTTAAAAGACACTGTTTGCCACTAATTTCTCAACTCTGTGAGGTTACTTTAAATTAGTGGCAAGTCAAATTAAAACTTCAATTACAAAGTTGGTGGGAATTTGGAAAATCCATGCTTTATGATTCAAAGTTTATCTTTTTGGACCTTCCAGGTGAGATGATTTGCCTATGCAGAATGTCCCAGGTAGGACATTCTTCAGCAAAAATATTTTGAGTGTGGAGGCTGGACATTCGCAACCTAAGTTAAAAGGTGTGGGAGGGAGTGTTCTGAGCTTAGGCCAGCTTATTATTACAAGTAAAGAACTTGAGCTTTGCAGTGCAGAAAGCTTGCACACTTTAGGAAATCCCCAGAGTTGTGAGTCAGTCTACTTTATAACTTTACATTCTTCTACTGTGAATCCCATCTAAGTGATAGGATTTAAAGCTGGACTGTGAAAAGTTTATTGAGTGTGCTTGAAAACGTGCCTTAAAAAATTCACATAATATTCACACAGTGTGCACCATAATATCGAAACCAGAATACCGATGGCACAGAATATCAAGGACACAATATCAAATCCAAAATATTGACAGGTAAGTAAGTATAGTATTGCTATACCGTACTCCACATATATGTACCTATGTAATATATATTTACCTTGAAGGTATGTAAGTGTGGGTTTAGGAGTAGTAAATCTATACCTCACTATAGGTACTTACCTTTAAATATTCTGTCCTTTATAGTATTCTATCCTGACATTCAAGGGGTCGGATATTTAGAGGTATAACCAGTATTTGGGATAGAATGCACCTAGAGAGCACAGCTTTAATGTTTCATCATAGCTGGGGTTCCCTAAAAATATAATTCTGGCTACTGGCCTGTGGGGCCCGCTTTGGAGCCTGGATGACCAGACGTGTCATGCAGCAAGTGAAGTAAGTGATTTTTTATTTCATAGGAGTCTTATATGTAGTTTACATGCTTATTTGCATTTTGCAGTCCATAGCTCAGTGACCCCTGACTTGGTAATGATTGCCAATCACCCTTCATGCATGTCGTAATCTCGTTCCAGCTACTCATCAGTGAATTTCGGTGAAGCACCGCAACCAAACTACTGTCTTCTGATGTTTACCTCTCTTGCGGATGTGTATGTTGAGTTAGTGTGTAAAACGTTCATTTGGGATAGAAAACAATGTATTGCACACAAGAAAACACCTCGGTATAGGCCCTTGGTAGGTTATTTGTATGAGAGAAAAAGTGGCAGCCTCCCTAAGACACAAGGAAAGATCAGGATTTTGCCCTGCAAGTTTACCATTTATGGCGATGTGGGTAGCTGTGGTATTTATGCCAGAGCTCAGTTGGCACTGAGGGAAATCTGCCATGCCCAGCCATTTCTGAAAACAAGGTAACTAGTGAAGTCTGGGGTGGTGTAGTTTGCGTGGACCCCAATACTTTTTTTTAACCAGAATGCCCTGCAAACATCAAACTTTAGCTATGTCATGGATTATCCTCATGTTTCTGTGAAGGAAAATTCCGGAATATGTGATATCAATAACATTCCTACCATCCAGCGTTCCCACACTTCTCCCAATAAAACCACTACCCCAAACGTTCACCAAATATTATGTATTTAGTACATTGATTACATAGGACCTATAGCAGAAATGTATTTCCTATGACCAAATATTAGATAAAGATAAAGTAGAATTTCAAGAGTGAGTACATTTCAAAAAGCAGATTCATACTACACAGATCTTAAAATACAATATAGAAAATCTGAAAATTTTAGTTGATGTGCTGCAGCGATGTCTAGAAATGTCAATTATAATACAAATACTTTCAGCATCAGATGCCCTGTTTATGCGTCCCACATTTTGTTCAAAGAGGTGCATCCTCAGTGTGTTGACCCTTTCAGGGATAACTAGATATTAATAAATGTTTAAAAGAAAATGTATTATAGCAGCCAGTTGTGACATGGTAGGCTATATAGGGTCATTTCAGCTTCACACTACTGCTAGTTAGGGTATTTGCACCCCTTTGCAGCAGGCACATTAACATAACCAATTATCTGACTCCTGCAAACAAAATAAGAATCTGTATAATAGATACATTACCTCACCAGGCTATATTTCACAATAGGTTAGTGTAGGCTAGAGCAATGTTAGTCAAATATAATTTGTACATGAGGAACCAAGAAACATGAAGCCCCTCCAACAATATAAAGAGAAGTCAGAAACCTAGGATTAAGCATTGATTTTTATAACATAAAACAGAGAGCTTTCTATACAATGAAAACACAATGCTGCCTCCTTGGATACCAACAGAAACTGTATGCCAAGATTTCACTCATAATCTCCAAGCTTGACTATGCCAACAACCTATACCTTGGAGCATCCTCATTCATAATACGCAAAATACAACTCATCCAAAATGTTGCTTCAAAATATCTTCTCTACCTTTGCCCAAGTGAACATGTACACATGACTCCCATCTTGCAATCGCTCTTCTAGCTACCTATAGCAAATAGAACAATGTTTAAGGCACTTTGCATTGTTCACAGCTATGACTACATGCTGAATTCAAGCAATACAAACAAATCAGGACACTGCGCTCCAGGCTTGCCCCCCTTATACCACCTTACTGCTTTCTCAGTACAAGCTCTGTAACACACTACCAGCCATCATTAGTAGAATCCAGGAGCCTAAACACTTCAGAAGACAGTTAAAACTTTGTGATTATGAAGACAACTACATCACCACACATCCAGCAACAGAACCTGGAAAGACAGTCGCACCCTCAAGCTCAATCTTTAGCTTACAATGCACAGATTTAAAACAACCCAACCAGCAAACTACTTTTGATAACTAGGTAAGTTAAGGAGACTTGACCTATGATTTTGGTGCATTTTCAGATTTACTAAAGTTAGGAAACCTGGGAATGCGTCAAAATGCTGTGTCTTACCCAGTGAGGCACAATGAGGAGAAACATCCTTCTTTCTCCTTGTTACTTTCCCATTCTATGTGTGCTGCCTTCTGCAGTACACATAGAAGGAGGAATATGCCTCTAACAATTGGTTTTGTGCAGGAAGTTGTAAATATAGCACATTTCTGCTCTCTGCCTTTCACGCAATGCAGTGCAGCAAGTTGGCTTGCTGAGTTCCGTGAAATGTAGGTAAATCTGCCCTAAAATCCAGTGCTGTAACCAGCTAAACAGACTATAATCCTAAGAAATACCATAATGGGGTCCGTTGAGTTGTTCAAAGCTGCCAGTGATTGAAAAACCATAAACCATAGTTTATGTGTTTGGGTCTCACACCTTATCATCCACCAAACTGCTAGATGCCTCAACCCACAACACTATAACAGTGTATCGGTGGTCATCACGCACTGCATGGACACTCTTCCTACATTGGATCACAAAACAAAGACAGCACCCTTCTAACCACACACCACTCTATAGGGTGAAACTTGCTGCCCATATAGGTAAGCACTTCAATGCCACATATAGGGTTAGTAAGCTCTATACAAATGGGCATTACAATAAAATATTCATCACATGCTTCAAGATTTGTTTTGATCCTTCTAAAATCTTTGTTTCCATCACACTTTAAAATTAATTAACAATGTACTGCTGGTATATGTTGAAATATGTGTACAGTTCATTTACAGGTATATTATTTTTGTGTGAATTAGAAACAAATTGACATCCTACAGTATTTCTTTTCAAACTCACTGTACATAAGGTCACTGGAATTATGACATCTGCAGGCCATGGAGCTATGCGATTCTGCAACCGATGCGTTTTTAGTATGATAATGAATTTACCACATTTGCCATATAATCCATTGTTTATTGCATATTATGCATACTTTAACAATAAAAACATTTTACTTCTTGCCTAAACAGATCAAAGGTTGCAACATGTGCTGCTGTGCAACTCAAGGTCCTTCGCAAAGGTTGAATGGCCACCTTTTACTTAGATATTGCTGTATTTGGATGTGGAACAGGTACCAATGAAGTGAAACCTTTGCCCAGGCAGTGGTAAAGTATAAACAATGAGAAAACAATAAAGCAATACTATTAAAAAATGTGCAGCATTAAGGCACATAATTTGTGTTTTCTTGCCACATAAATCAATCAACACTGCCTCAGAATTTACGCTTCAGATGCTTCCTAATTACAGTGGCCCTGTCTATACCACAGACAGATTGCCACATAATTCACTTTCCAAAATACTTTCAGTTTCCAAAGGAAGAAAAGTAAACAACATTTTAATGTTAAAAGAAGTAATTTGTCAGAAGACATAGAATGAAATTTAAAATGTCTTTCAAATACTCAGCAAATGTAACAAGATAACAAGAATTGGTAAATGCTTTAGGGTTCGCCTATGTGATTAATAATAATATGTTTTTTGTTGTAAGTTGTAGTTTGCGGAGTAGTTGTACAATATAAGTTACAGAAAGTATGTTTAAGAATTATGTTATGTTTTTGCGTAAGGTAAGTGATTTTATTCATTTTTGCATTTAATTTTACCTATTCCGCCGTCTGTCAAGTTCTACAACCCCCATCCCGCCCCACTACCTCACCACTCTTTCCTGTGCTGGCCGCGCCTACTATATGGTGATGTTACTAGTGGTATAGTGCAGGTAAGTAAAAGCAACATTTTGAAAAATGAAAGAGGGAAATAATAGAATTAATTGATGCAATAGCAATATTATGTGTTTAGATGAGTTCTGGCAACTTTTGGGCCGGGTTCCAATGCACCTGCTGCACCATTCAAATCATGCCTCTAGTACCTGCAAGATAACTGCATTTGTGACTGCCTGTTTAGTAGTAAAATATAGAAAAATTTGGTGTTTAGAGGAGTACTGTCAACTGTTGGGCCCGGTGCCACTGCACTTGCTGCACCATTGAAATCATGACCTTGGTGTTTGGTAACTGCACTTGAGACTGCCTGTTTAGTTTTACATTTTATAAATATTCTGAGTTTAGAGGCGTCCCTATAGCTTTTGGGCGTGGTGCAACTGCACCTGCTGCACCATTCAAATCGAGTCCCTTTTAACTGCAAGGTAACTTTAATTGTGACTTCCTATTTAGTAGTCAAATTATAACAATATTATGTGTTTAGAGGAGTACTGGCAACTGTTGGGCCCGGTGCTACTTCACCTGATGCACCATTCAAATCATTATATAGAATAGAGCCACCCAATAATCCCACCGGGACTGGGTAATATCAGATAGATAAGCCAAATGTCCAGGTAGGAATCATTCGAGTCAACCACTTTACAGTTATCAGTGTCACATAAGTGATCACACAAATCAATGCAGTAACCCAAGGGTTTATATCAAAAATATACTCAATTTATTTTTGATTTTGCAATTAGAATTATACACGGAAAGAATATATCAAGACTGGCAACATACAGACTAACATAACATGTAAACTAGATGGTAGTCTACATACACCTGCAGCGTAGTGAGTGGCTACGTGCTCTAAACCACGACAAAGTAAGTATATACACAGAGAAATTCACAAATCAATTTGCACAGTGAATTATACAATGTGTTGCATGTCAGGTGTTAGGCGTCGACGTTTCGGTCCATGCTGGTCAAATAGATCCGTCGGACCATCTTCAGGACAACAGACGTTGCACAGTAATGTCTAGTGTAAACACAACAATAACAGTAATAAACCCTGAGGCACAAAGAGACCAATATCCAGCTTAATACCAACCAACACAAAAAGTCAACAAAGTGAAGAAATTGGCACGTGACTAATAACAAACTTACACCAACTAAAGCAATCAGCCCAGACACCCAGTGAGCATGCGGGTCCAACAGTCCATAGGGTGGTGTATATCTAAGACTAAAATCTATATACGCAAAGAAGATAAAAAGATGACTAAAGGAGGTGTCTGTAACTCTAAATGCCTTAAAACAAATCAGGGACATCCAAATATCCAGAAGTCTGAAACATACTCACGAGAAATACAAACGCCCACCAGGTCGTTCTGTATATGAAACATATAACACATAGAGCATTAATCCCCAATAACGCTTATAATAGCGTGATCAAGTGCCGTTAGAGACATGCACCAATACACCAAATGACTGACGTCAACTTACATGTCACAAATGTCGCCACGTAATCTAAAATAAATAATGTGGGGAAGCGTTAGCGTATACGCCTGCTCAATCAGGCATCACTGTGATGCCTGATTGAGCAGGCGTATACGCTAACGCTTCCCCACATTATTTATTTTAGATTACGTGGCGACATTTGTGACATGTAAGTTGACGTCAGTCATTTGGTGTATTGGTGCATGTCTCTAACGGCACTTGATCACGCTATTATAAGCGTTATTGGGGATTAATGCTCTATGTGTTATATGTTTCATATACAGAACGACCTGGTGGGCGTTTGTATTTCTCGTGAGTATGTTTCAGACTTCTGGATATTTGGATGTCCCTGATTTGTTTTAAGGCATTTAGAGTTACAGACACCTCCTTTAGTCATCTTTTTATCTTCTTTGCGTATATAGATTTTAGTCTTAGATATACACCACCCTATGGACTGTTGGACCCGCATGCTCACTGGGTGTCTGGGCTGATTGCTTTAGTTGGTGTAAGTTTGTTATTAGTCACGTGCCAATTTCTTCACTTTGTTGACTTTTTGTGTTGGTTGGTATTAAGCTGGATATTGGTCTCTTTGTGCCTCAGGGTTTATTACTGTTATTGTTGTGTTTACACTAGACATTACTGTGCAACGTCTGTTGTCCTGAAGATGGTCCGACGGATCTATTTGACCAGCATGGACCGAAACGTCGACGCCTAACACCTGACATGCAACACATTGTATAATTCACTGTGCAAATTGATTTGTGAATTTCTCTGTGTATATACTTACTTTGTCGTGGTTTAGAGCACGTAGCCACTCACTACGCTGCAGGTGTATGTAGACTACCATCTAGTTTACATGTTATGTTAGTCTGTATGTTGCCAGTCTTGATATATTCTTTCCGTGTATAATTCTAATTGCAAAATCAAAAATAAATTGAGTATATTTTTGATATAAACCCTTGGGTTACTGCATTGATTTGTGTGATCACTTATGTGACACTGATAACTGTAAAGTGGTTGACTCGAATGATTCCTACCTGGACATTTGGCTTATCCAACCATTCAAATCATGGCCCTGTTGTCTGCAAGATAACTGCGCTTGTGGCTTCCTGTTTAGTAGTAAAATATAACGTAGCTCTTGCATATTAACTTTATTTTTAATGTGCAATGTTTATTACAACATTTAGAATTTGACATAATGACCAAATAGATTAAGCTGAAAAAATCAAACCGATAATGCGTACAAAGTGCAAAGAAAACAACTGAGGCATGAATTGGAAATGCCACAAACATTGTAAGGCTAAAGCATCTGCTTTACACAACTAAGTAATAAAAAGCAAGCATTCCAGCATGCTGCTAGAAGCTGTCTGCCTTTTCCGTGGGAAGAGATCTTATCTGGATAGCGAATGGGGCTTATGCAGTGTGAAAAAGCTTTGGTAAACATATTGTAAAGGCGTGCAGCCAGGGGGAGTTAACAAAAAAAGTTCCACACAACAGTGAAGGAACACAGTAATTCGGCATTGAGAACTGATGAGCCCCCTCTTAAGATATATTAAATACAAGAGATTTCATAAACACAGTGCAAGCGCTGTGGAGGCACAGCCTAAAAAACAGCACTTAAAGGAATATTGTTTGCTCATTCACCTTCTGTACTTCTGTGCACATCTATAGTGTGTCCAGCTGCATCGCTCGTTTGTGGGGGAGGGGCAAAGACTATTATGGGCTGGCCCAGCCCTCAAATGCCGCCCTCACTCTCCCCACCCTGGCGGGACCTCAGCACATTAAAATGTAGGACAGAACTAGCTTATTCTATACGGAGTTCACTGCCCTAACTGCAGAGTTTCAGCAGTTGTAAATTTACTATTACCCCGTAGTTTGTGAATACCCCAAAAATACTACCTTACACAATTGTAAATGTATCTTTATAAATCAGGCCCTTTTTTCCTACCTCTGTAGGGATGTAGCCAAAGAGAGGCATGTAGGGAAAGTGTGGGTTTTAGAGAAAATTATTCTTTCTTAGGCGAATTCGGTCGAGACAACCGCAACGAGTAGGACCTGTGATGAGGAATAATGAAGATTTCTGGTAAGCAACCGGGTCGGCACCCCAGTTATCGAGCAAGGCAGTATGATTGATATTAAAATGTGACAGACTATTTAGCAAAAGCTATGCATATGAATGCATATATGTTTTCTGCTAAATAGACTATGCACTAATGAGTCACTTGTTAAAACAAATTAAATTCATTTTCACTAAGCTGTTGTAAAAAAAAAATATCCTGCGCCACATTTGCATAATGTAAAGGGGTGAGTGGCTACTTATATATATGTGCATAGGCGCAATTGGACCACTGGACAAACACAGGTCGACACTTTGGATGCTGGGTCGGACCGGAAGTGCCGTGCCACTTCCGACCTTTTATTTATAGCCTTCTGGCCACGCCTGGCCAGAAGGTGATACATTTGCCATACGTAGTTCCGGCCGAGGCCGGAGCTACCAACAACTAGAGCGTTACACATAACAATGTTACCGCTCTGCAGCCAATTTCAGTGAAGAGAAAGCCTGTTTTTTTAATGAAATGCTGTGGGAGTGTTACATCCCTTCCCAAATTAGTCCTTCAAGACAAAATGAATTAGCACATGAAATCAGCAAGTCTTTGACTGGGCCTGGGATTTGGTCGGAGACTGTATTGCCTTCTCCCTCTTACCGGAGTGTCCTCAGGATACCATCTTGCAGACGGCGCCAGCGGTTCAGTGATCTCAGCGGACGGGGTGGACGGCGTATTGCTCAAAGTAACACCTGTTGGCTCACTACTGGTGTCTTGCCTTTCCGGTGTACCTGCCTGACGTTCTGTGTTGGCAGGTGTTGTTGGTATTCGTTTGAACCACGACACGTTCCTCGTTACTTCTTCGCCTTCACGTTGAGCTGTCACTGCGGTGCCTCTGCTTGTCCTGACAGTCCATGGCTCGACTTCATATGGTGTTCTGAATTTCCCTCCAGGCCTCCGAGCTCGAATGAGTACATGATCTCTGGGGATCAGCACCCGGTCTTGAGCCCCTCTCTTCTTACTGGCCTTGTCGTTGGTTCTTCTCCTCCGGGTTTGGGTGGACTCCGGATGATAAGGTTCAGGCCGCCATTCTTCTGCCATGGGTAGCAGATCACGCCTGGGGCTTGAGAACATGAGAGTCCATGGCGATCTTTGTGTCGTGCTGTATGGAGTGCTCCTGTACTCTCGTAGAAAGCTCTGAAGGGCCTCCTCAGGATTGGTTCCTTCCACTGCAGATATCCTTAATACTTTATTGATTGTCCTCATGAACCTCTCTACTTCGCCATTTGCTTGAGGCCATTGAGGGGTTATGCGTCGATGATGAATTCCTAGTTTTTGCATAAATTCTTTGAACTCACTCCCCTGGAAGGGGGGTCCGTTGTCCGTCTTCAATTGTTGAGGAATCCCAAACAATGCAAATGTTTTGCTCAGTATTGGTTGAATGTTCGTGAAACTTGTTGACTGGGCTACCTCCACAATTGGGTATTTCGTATAGCTATCCACTAGAACCACAGTGATCCTTCCGTCTGGAAAACTGCCAAAATCTAGGCTCACCCAGGACCACGGCGCTGGTGCATGTTCCTCTGTGATGATTGGAACAGGGGCTTCAGTTCTTCCTGTTAACTGACACGCGCGGCAGTTCTTCACTATAGTGTCAACGGCATCTTCCAAATTCGGGAACCAGACCTTCTCTCGCATACGGGCCTTCATTCTCCTGGTGCCTTGGTGGCCTTCGTGTGCTAACACTGTCGCTTGTTCCTGTAGGGCCGCCGGGATTATCACTCTTGAGCCTCTTAAAATAAGGCCATTTTCTGTGATGCAGACCTCGTTGTGTATTTTCCAGAATTGATTGAGTCGTGCGCGGTCAGTTTCGTTCCAGCCATGTACATCTCTCAGGAAGCCTTCCCAGGATCCGGTATGTACCGCATTCTCTACTCTCTTCAGGACAGTGTCGTTGGCATACTGTTCCCTAATTTTGTCTGCTGACATTGCTTGAGGACATGCTCCTTGTGATATCATATTCACAAACTCCTCGGTCTGTCTTTCAGGTTCTTCTTCTTGTGCTTCTTCCTTGGCGGGATGTCGAGATAAGAAGTCTGCCGGGTTCTTAGCTCCTGGCCTGTACACGAGATCCATTTGGTACTGTTGGATTTGGATCGCCCATCTTTCAATCCGTGGAGGCGGGTGAGGGGCGGTGCCTTTGAACAGTGGAATTAGTGGTTGATGATCGGTAACCATTCTGAAGGGGTGTCCGGTTATGTAGAGATGGAAGTGGTTGCATGCCCATTTTACTGCTAATGCTTCCCTCTCGATTTGAGAGTACCTCGCCTCAGTGGCGGTGAGTGCCTTGCTCGCAAATGCCAGCGGCGCCCACACTCCTGGTTCTGTTTCCTGGGTGAGGAGTGCTCCCAGTCCAACGGGGCTGGCGTCGACCAGTATTTCAGTGGGTCTGGTCGTGTTGAAGTAGGCCATGGTCGTTCCATCTAAGAGGGCGTTTTAGATTTTCTTGAATGCTTCTTCCTCAACATCTGTCCACTTCCACAGGCTTTCTTTCTTCGTTAGATGGCGGAGTGGTTCGGCAATGGTTGCTAAGTTCGGTATGAACCTGGTACAGTATTGGGCCATGCCCAGAAAGCTCCTGACTTCTGAGGCTGTGGTCGGCGCTGATGCATGTTTTATGGCTTGTGACTTCCTGGGATCAACTTGAACTCTGTCAGAATTCAATACATAGCCGAAGAATTCTATCGATTTCTGAAAGAATTTGCATTTCTCTTTATGTAGTGTTACTCCATGTTCAGCTAGTCTCTTGAGTGTGGACCTCAGCCTCTGGTGATGTTCCTCGCTGGTCTTGGAATGAATCAGGATATCGTCGCTTACATTCAGCACTCCTTGTAGGCCAGATAATATTTCTCTAATTGTATTTTGAAAAATTTCCGCCGCTGAGGATATTCCGAAGTTTAGTCTCTTGTATCTTCTAAGACCAAGGTGCGTCGAGAATGTCGTTATGTACCTGCTCTCCTCGGCTAGTCGGAGTTGATGGTAGCCAGCGTTGGGGTCCAACTTAGAGAACCATTGGGCTCCGTTCAGATCGGTGAGTATGTCATCTACGGTGGGGGTTATATGTCTTTCTCTCTTTATGGCCTTGTTGGGCATCCGCATGTCTGTGCAAATGCGAATCTTCCCGGGCTGACGGGGTTTCTCGGCTATCACCATGGATGACACCCACGGCGTTGGTCCAGTGACTTTTTCTATGACTCCTTGTTTTTCGAGTTGTGTCAGTTCTTGCTCGACGGCTGCTCGCAGGTGAAATGGAATCCTCCAGTGTTTCAGGGCAATTGGCTGGACGGCTTTATCAATGTGTAGCTTGATTGGCTGACATTTAATTGTGCCCAAACCTTTGAACAGTGACGGGAATAGCTGTAGTATGTCTTCCGTTTGGAGTGTCTTGACTGCGTTAGCGAACGCTACTAGGTTGAGGTCCTCTGCTGTGTGGCTCCCCACTAACAAATCTGCTTCCTTGTCGATTACGTGAAATGTGGTTGTTACTTCACGATCTTCTGCCTTGACCTGCACTTGCATCTTGCCACGCAGAGGAAGTGGAGTTTGGCTGCCGTATGTCATTATCTTGATGTTAGAAGGTGTCAGCTGCGGTCTTGGGTTAAGGCTTTTATAGTGCTGTATACCCATAACATTCACTGTTGCCTCGGTGTCTATGACCCCTGTGACTTCTGACCCGTCAATTTGAATTTGGCACTTTGGTTGAGACTTCGCTTTCTCTTTAGGTCCTTCGTGAATGATACGAAGTAGCACTCTCCTTCATCGTCAGTGGATGAGTCATCTAATCGTGCATGGCGATGTTGTCTTGCTGTCACGGATCTTGATTCTTGAGTTTCATCCAGACTTAATTGCCTAACTGCGCCTGTTACGGTCCGTCTCCCCACTGTGTTTCTTCAGCGGAATCCTCCTCTGCATACGCTGGCAAAGTGGTTTGGCGTTCCGCATTTCGAGCATGTCTTCCCTCTTGCAGGGCACCCATCTTGATTATGTTCATCACGCCCACAGTATCCACAGGACGTTCGTCTCTGGGTTCTGGTCGGCCATCTTCCCCTTCCGCCTCTGCCTGAGGCGCGGACGGCGTCGACTCTCTCCATCTTCACAACTGCACTTGCTTCCACTTGAGTGGTCATGGCGGCTTCCATTGCTGTCGACCGGGCATCAGAGAGCTCGTGTGACCGTGCGAGCATGAGGATCTCGTCTAGCGTGATGTTGGGTTGGCGCAGTATTAGTGTTCTTAGAGTCTTGTTCCGGCACCCTTGAATGATTTGTGCTGTCACTTCCTTATTATGATCATCTTCGGCGCATGTGCTCACCAGTTCTCTTAGCCGGGCGTGGAAAGCGTCCAACGTCTCACCTTCTCTTTGCTTAGACTGTCTGAACTTGAATCATTCATAGTGCGGATTGAGCTGGGGGTCAAAGTGCACGTTGAGTGCTCGGACGGCTGTGTCGTAGTCATTAGCGTTGCCGGTATCTGGAAGGTGGGAGAACAGTTTGTGGATTTCAGTGCCCCCGAAGTGCAGTAATAGGGAGCGTTTGACTGTGTCATCAGTCTCACGAGTGGCCACAAAGTAGTTGTTCAGTTGTCCTATCCATACCGCCCATCTCGGTGCTGCTGTGGAGGGTTCAATGAGCTCGCTGAATGGTGGGAGTGCCTGAATCTGCAAGTGAGCTGATGGATGGATTTGCTGGGCTGGAGGCACTGCTTGCTGTTGCACTGCTTGTTGCTGCACTGCCTGCTGTTGTTGCGCTGCTTGTTGTTGGGGCGCTGCTTGCTGTTGCGGCGCTGCTTGCTGTTGTGGTGCTGCTTGCTAGTTCTGGTTGCCTGGTGGGTTCGACATTGCCTCTGTAGGGTTTGCCTGCCCTTAGGATTGTGCATTCCTTTTGTTATTGGCCGTTGTCTCTTATTTAGACTTTTTTTTTCTTCTTGGATGTGCCAATGCTTGTTTATTGGATGTGTCAGTGCTTGTTTGTTCGTCGTTCCTTGTCCGTGTGATCCTTGTCTTTAAATAGATGCCAGAGTACTCTCAGCGCTCGAGTCGCGCTGTGCCGGGTGAGCGTGTGACACTTCGGGGCACCTCGTGGCTCAGTGCGGCCTCTGCCCTCGATGCACCGCAGTTAGGCGTCTTTAGCCGGGCCTCTCTCCTATGCGCATGCGCGCCAAATGCAATTGGACCTGTGCGCACGCACTCGTGCCGACGCTGCTCCAGGCCTTCTCTTTGTTGTTTCTCCGCGCCACCGGTGTCCCCACGCAGCTCAGGGCTAACGCTGCTCACCGTTGTGGTCGCGGATGTCGACGGGCTGCTGGGCACTTCTCGACGCCTATGGAGGGCAAGCTGCTCGGCGCCGGACCGTTCTGCCTGCTCGTGCGCCGCTCGGTCTCTCCAGGCGCCTCTTCGGATGCCGATTCTGCCCGCACTGTTGCCGATTGCGTCCCCCACTCGTCGCCAGTGTAAAGGGGTGAGTGGCTACTTATAGATATGTGCATAGGCGCAATTGGACCACTGGACAAACACAGGTCGACACCTTGGATGCTGGGTCGGACCGGAAGTGCCGTGCCACTTCCGACCTTTTATTTATAGCCTTCTGGCCACGCCTGGCCAGAAGGTGATACATTTGCCATACGTAGTTCCTGCCGAGGCCGGAGCTACCAACAACTAGAGCGTTACACATAACAATGTTACCGCTCTGCAGCCAATTTCAGTGAAGAGAAAGCCTGTTTTTTTAATGAAATGCTGTGGCTAGCTTCCAGCAAGCACTTATGTTAAAAGCCCACACATGCATTTATGTAGAATCTATTTTAGCCAGTCAAAGAATGCAGTTGTGCTTTCTAGCATCTATACCGCTTAAAAAACTACATAATACTACAAGCGACCTTCCGATTCTCATTTCTCAGTTCTACTTATGAGTGCACAATTTTGCTCTGCTCTCGACAGCTTCCTGTCAGGTTTCCATTTCAGTAATGGAACACAGAAACGAAAAAAAATGGCCTACTTTTCACCAAGCACTTCAAATCAGGTAAACACTCTTAAAATTAATGACAGACGAATACTCCATTGCTAAATATAGTCTTTTTATTGGCTAAAACCTTAAACCAAATGTTTTTGATGTACCAAACTGAAGGGACCCTTCCAACAGTAAATTTAGCAACAGGACATCAGTTTCAGAGGAGAAGGATAGTTTATATATTAAGAACAGATGTCATCAATGTGGTCCTGATAAAGCGAGGGGTATTCTCAGACTTGTACTTGTGGTTAATATATCTATCAGTATTTTAGTGCCACACTTTCATCTGGGAATCCTCTTTAATGAGCACCCATATTTAAATAGCCTGTGGAGGTGCTTGCCCCCACTGAAACCACTGAAACGAAGGTTAAAAAATAGTATGAAGTAAAGATGTGAACAATTCTATACAGAAGTATCATGCAGCAACATCCCATGCCTATAAGCACTTAGGGGAAGAAATGGAAGCATATGTACAGATGTGTCAGTTTTCCTACGCCTCCGTGCAAAACCCTTGCACCACCATGGATCCCCAGTATTTACAATACGGCGCACCATGGCACAAGGATTGACAGATGCGTCAGAAATTCTGACGCATCTGTTGACCCAAAAGTGACACATTGCTGGAGTTGCTCATGAAAGTGACACAACACCAGCAATGTGCCACAACAGATAGGTGAGTCCCTTTTAAAAAGCCCAGCGTCATTCCTTATGCCTGGTAGGAGCAGGCTTAGGGATGTTGACGCAGTGAAGGCGTAGAGTGAGGCAGTGAAATGTAAATTTCACTGCGTCAGTTCTACATGGCTTTTTGCGTGGGGACGCCCACCCTGCATACATTATACCTTACGCAGGTATATTGTGACGCAGGGCTTCACAACGTGACAGATCTCCGTTGATGCATTACATTGTAAATGGGCTGCAATGTGACGCATTGTTTACGCCACCACTGCGCCACAAAAAGTGACACAACGTCGGTGCAAAATTGTCTCAAGGGACTTGTAAATCTGCCCCTTAGGACCTGACTATACGTTGTTGCATCTAAATAATTAATGTCAATTCTGACGTTTTGGGGAATTACATGTAGATTTTTGTGCTTTCCCCATCATAATTTGCATATCTCTGTAAATACCAGGCATTTTCCCCTTGTTAGATTTCCCACAGGTTTAACCTGCTGAAATATAAATAAGGCTCTGATCTTTTTCGCACCCAGTAATTACCGGATGAGATAGAAAGTGGACGACCTGTAATTGGGAACCATGCACACACAGATGTTTGTGCAGCAAGCACAATTTAACAGGCAAATGTAGCTTGTAATCAAGCCCTAAGTCTTTTTTTAGAAATCCACTCTCAGTGACTCTGCACGCTGAACGCCAATTGGTCAACAATCATGTAGTGACCTGAGTCAGGGGCACTAGGGCCCATCACTTGACCCAGGGGAGGGGACAGAGACCGGCCACCACTTCTCATTTCCTATATATCTCTCTCTCTCTCTCTTTCCTTTTTTCTTCTCAACATATACCTAGATGCATCTCTCTCTCTCTGGTCGCATTCTCTTCTTGACAAAGGGAAGATGTAGTGCACTTGACCCAGGGGAGGGGACAGAGACGGAACTCCACTTCTGGTCAGGGAGTGGGGCGGGCTTTCTGGGGTGCAAGGGCAGACGGTATGGATTTGCATGTAGGCACAGCTCAGAGGTGCACAGACTGTGCATTTAGGAAATGCTAATTACCATCAACTTCAAGTTGATGGTAATTTGAGCATTTCTTGAAAAATGCTTAAAAGTGCATTTTTCAAAGTGATATGTGGCAGACACATGTACTCAGGACATGTGTGTGTCCCACATGTGCACACTTACCTTTTAGGGGGGTGCATCATAGGGTCCTTAGGCCCCCCGGCACCCTTGGAATTGTATTCGCAATTTTCGATTACCAATTTAGTAATCGTAATTTGAGAATGCATTGCCATTCATTCCTATGGGCCTGAAGGCAAAGATGTCATCAGTGATGTCATTTACGATATCATGAGTGATGTCATCAGTGATGTCACTGGCCATTTCATGAGTGATGTATTATATGTGACGTTATCAGCAGTGCATTGTGGGGGCGAGATATAGTTAGCTCAGCTAACTATAATGGCAGAATTTCTCTGGTTTTGTACGAGTGAAATGTCAGCCTAACTATAACGTCTCTGAAACCTGTGGTTTTTTCAGTGAATATCTAAGATTTTTAAATGCTAATACTAACTATAACGTCACTGAAGCCTATGTTTTTTTCAGTGACTTTCTAAGATTTTTTAAATGCTAATTTCTAACTATGCCTACATAGGTAGGGCATGTGCAGAAGAGGAAGAAAGTCCTAGAAAGAAGCACGAGAAGTGCAGAAAGAAGCATGAGAGGTGCAAAAAGAGGACGAAAGGTGCAAAAATAAGCATGAAAAGTGCGGAAAGAAGCAACAGAGGTGCGGGAAGAGACCTAGTTCAACTGTACCCTTCCACAGACTCATACAAAGTAGCCAAATACTAATCCTACTCCCAAGATGTCTTAAACTTCACTTTCCTCTTGAAGGTTCACTATTCATCGACTGCTCAGAATGTTAGGCCTCCCTAATGTAAAACAGCAATCCTAACCATATCACTGTTGTAAGTCTGACCAAGTTTGCGAAGGGGGGAACATGGCGGCTGCAAGCTAGATGTTCACAGCCGCGGGCGCCATTGAGGGAGAGTGTTAGCGGAGGCGAGCGGTAATTTACTGCTAATTTGTGCCAATAAGTGTTTAAAAACGTACGGATTCCCGGAATGCTGCTGAAATGCGGTTCAGGCGGGTCTGCGAGAAACCGGAGGTCGATTCTTGGTTCCCTAGGGACGCATTGGAGAGAAGCAGCAGTGTTACTGGGAGGTCGGCATTAAGACTGGTGGCAGAGGCAGAACAAATCGTGCTCCCCAGCACCACGCGGAGGAAGCAAGGAAGACGGTGGGAGACCGAAGCAGCCAGTAGGAGAGTAGAAGAGGGGAGATCAGTGTGAGATAGTGGGGCAGCACTTGCATATGGAGAAAGGCATCTTTAAGGAAGGTGAGGCACCCTCCAGGTATACTTTGAGGAACCAGGAACACTGAAGGTAAGGCTAACTTTTTTCCTATCTTGTCAGACTCACTGTCTAAATCGTCGCAAGGAGTAAAAGCAACTGTTAAGGCGAAGCGAGGACGACAAGGAGGGAGTCTCCAGAGTAGGGGATTAGGAAAGTCATCATCATCAGGGAAAATTAATGAGGGGAAAAATACAGGTAAATCTGTTATTGTACCTACTTAAGTAAAAATTACCCCCTCACTCAAATCTTTCTTTCAAGTACTTCCAAGTATGCAAACAGATGGCCCAGGTGCTCTAGGCCCCAATATAGAAGAACATACATCAGATACATCTGCTAATAGTGTTAATTCAGAGGAAACCATAAATAACATGAAAAACACAAAAAAGGGTGCAAATAGTGCTGGCATTTTTTTCAGAAATGAGTGAGCTAAGCAGGGATATTAGGGTACTCCAAGGAGACGCTATAACAATTCCTGTGAGTAACAGGTTTACAGTGCTTGCACCACCTGACGATCTAGGAGCTCCAGCTCAAGCTCTAAGTGGAAAGCAACAAGAGCAGTTTGGATGAAGGAACGCCTAAAGTGAGTAAGGGGGGCCTTGAAGCCACAGAAGATATGTGGGCGAGTATTTTATTGGGCCTGAAAAATGACATCAAGAATTGCTTTGAAGTCAAGAAAGCAAATCAGTTAGGCATACAAGCATCATGCATGGAGCTAACACAGAAGTTGGACCAGGTAACTCTTCGTACAAAGAAGTTGGATGAAGAGCTGGATGTAGTTAAACAGGGTGTGGAGAAGAACGCCTCTGAGATGTCTAAACTAGGAAGGTAACATCAAACCTTAAGGGAAGATATTGAGAGAGTGGAGAACCTTCCCGAAGGAATCATTTGAGATTTTTGAATGCCCCTGAAACGGAGGAAGGGTCGGATATGAAGGCCTTTATAATTTTGTTATTACGGAATACGATCCTGAAGGGCAAGGAAAAGATGAATTTCGAACATGAAGTCCAGAGAGCACACAGAGAGCCTTTCCGTCGCAACCCCCAAAGAACCAAACCTAGGAAGATCCTTGTGAACTTTCTCTCATATACCATCAAAGAAGAAATACTTAACAGTGCTTTAAAAAATGGTCCATATTTGGTTGATGGGTATTCCCAGCTAGTTAGATCAGATTTATGTAAAGCCACAGAACAGAGGCAGTGGGAGTTAGGAAGCAAGATGGAGGAGCTCCGGAAGTTGGGAGCGAAGGTCCCCGCCATGTTGCGCATTATGTGGAACAATCAAATGTATAATCTTCGGACAGTAGAAGGCGTAGAATTATTAGTTGATTGGATAAAAAAGGGAGATAGTGCTAAGTTAGATAGTGCAAAGTGACCAAAATTGGATTACAGGATAGTCTGCTCTCTTATTTTCAGTTAGTGTAGTTGAAATTCCCCCAATTATGTACCACAGGCATTTTTATGCCTAAAAAGAGAAGGAGAGTTCCCCAGGGTTGGTTAAGGAGGGTGGGCTGGGATAGTGGTGGTGGGGGCACAGGTGGGGTGTAGTGGGCTAAAAAAAAAAAAATCCTCAGAACCTACTATGCAGGAGAAATGTAATAAAGCAGGAAGTAGAACATGCCAGGGAATATCATGGCTAAGATTCAGAGTATTGACAAACGTACATGGAACGTGAATAGTCTTAGGTCTAAACCTAGACTGAGGAAAGTGATGGAGTATTTAAAAGATAGACTGGCACAAATTATGATTTTACAGGAGACGCATTTATTAGCAAGTGAAAGCAAGGAGTTGTTTGGTAGGTGTGAATGGGCCACACCTACTATTGCTTCTGATCAAGCACAATGTTGTAAGGGAGTCACAATTCTAATTAGGAGTGCAAGTGGGATCGAGCTTAATTCATCGAGCACGGATAGCTCTGGCAAATGGGCTTTAATTTGAATAAAATGGGCAGATAGTGATTTATTATGTGTTGGGTTTTATGGACCCAATGAGGACGATCCACAACATATTATAGAATTAGAACTGAGGCTTGGGGATATGTCAGCTCTTGCAATTGTGGGCGGGGATTTTAATGTGCTGATGGATCCTGTATTGGACCGTTCAACGCAGAGAGAGAGTGCCTCTGTGCCCAGAATGAGGAATGCATTGAAAAGAATGATTCAGAATTTGGATTTATTAGATGTGTGGAGACATTTGAGAGGGAAGATGAGAAGGTACACATATCACAGCAAAAAATACCATCACTTTTCAAGATTAGATACTTTTTTAGTTGATAGATGCCTTGCATCCAATATTAAAAAGATTGAGCATCTCCCAGATCATATCTCGGATCATTCAGCTGTAATATTAACTTTGTATGCTCTAGGACCGCAGCCTTGCAACAGATGGACGCTAAAGCGCACCCTTCTCTTTGAAGGTGGAGTCGAGACAGCTTTGAGAAAAGCTGCAGCGGAATACTTCATTAATAATAAAGATGCTGCCTCCCCTGGAATAGTATGGGATGCCTTTAAGGCGTATATTCGTGGGTTCCTGAAAAGTCTTGCCTGCGTGAAAAGCAGAGAAGAAAGGGCACAAGTAATGAACATTGAGAGGAAGTCGGAATCCTTGAGGAAGCCTTGCATTCCATAAGTGTGGGAGAGGAAAGGGAGAGGTTGGAAAGGAGGTTAGAGGAGGTCCAACTAAAATGTAAAATTAGGTTAGAGTTAAAGTGTAAGGCAAGATGGCAAGCAGCAAATGTGAAGGAATTTGAGCATGGAGAGAAAGCGGAAGCATTGCTGGCCTGGAAAGCCAGAGTAGAAATAACCAGAAATGATATAAAGGAGCTGAGGGGGGATTCCTGGGAGGTGTTTGATAGTTGGGATACTATGCAGGAACATGTAGTGCCACTTTTCTTCACAGCTTTATAATGAAGATATTGCTCCAGACCCCCAAAGCTAAGAAGTTGGCAGGCACACTTGGTCTCCCCGTGTGTGAGGATGGGGAAAAAATGATGGAAACACCAATTCCGCAGGAGTAGATCAGGGGGCAATAAAACAAGCTAAGAATGGGAAGGCCGCTGGTTTAGATGCTGTCTCCTCAGAAGTATATAAAATGGCAATAGAAGAAGTATTGCCTGTATGGGAAAGTTTGTTCAATATGGTATATATGGGGGAGATACAGGTTCCAGAATCATGGAGAGAGGCATCCATAGTCCTGGTCCTCAAACCAGCTAGGGACCCGGCAAAAGCTGTATCGGCTGATATCCCTGCTGAATGCAGACTATAAGTCTTTGTCAGCATTTTAGCAGGGAGGTTGTCTAGAATTGCCCCTCAGCTTATACATGGAGATCAAAAGGGTTTTATCCCTGGGAGGCAGATGCACAAATTGACCTAGCAGCTAATAGGGTGTAGCAACATAGTTACATCAAGGTCAGTCCCCTTGGCTGCAGTCACACTGGGCGCCGCCAAAGCTTTTGATCGTGTTTGCTGAGAGTATTTATTGGCAGTATTCGAGATCATGGGGTTTGGGCCACATTTAATAACTACACTAAAGGCCTTATATCACTGCTCTACAGCTAGGATTCTTCTTAATGGCCCTCTCACTAGGAGTTTTTTTATACTTAGAGGGACTAGTCAAGGGTGCCCCATGTCCCCTTTATTGTTTGATATATATATATCGAACCATTTGCCCAGATGCTTCACCAGGAAGAACAGGGTATAACTTTTTGTACAGGAGCATATGAAAAGAAAATCGCATTATATGTGTACGACCTTATAATTTATACAGCAGAACCGGCTGTAACAATTCCTAGGGTGGAGCTATGAGCGAAAGAATACGGACCTTTTCAGTATTTTCGGTATATAAAGAGAAAACCGTGATAATGTGTTGGAATATCCCAGACTGGAGGGAAGTGTCCAGAGAGAGATCAGGTATCTTGGAATAAGTATTATTAACTCATAAGAGGGAATTGCCCAGCATAATCTAGAGAGGGTAGTAAAAGACATTGAGAAATCACTTACTAGATGGAAGAACCACTGTCATTATATGGAAGAGTAAATCTAATCAAAATGGTGTTACTTACTAAGTTCCATTGGGTAAGGAGTTATGCTAGATACAAGAGCTGTATTCTTTCATCGTTATCACAGGCCTGATTCTATACAGGGTTGCTTATAAAATAGATTAACACATATTACTCAATGCACTTCTTTTTGATACAAAACTATATTTTATGTTATTTTTTTCTCTTTGAATAATTCTTATTTTTCTTTTTTTTATTCATGTATTATTATAATTCATTTAGTGCATGATTTCAGTTTGCAACATCATATATTCACAACATATAAACAAAATATATATGCATCACATACAGTACTAAACAGTGCTGTATACAACTCATATATAAAACTAGGAGAGGAAGTTCCTAAATTGACAAATCTTTTCTATGGCTTGCGGTTGGATAACATGCGATGCGCGTTTCGGCGTTTTTGAGCCTTCTTCAGGGGAACCGTCTCAACTTTTCTACTATAAAGTGTACAATAGAACACAATAAGAACATATATAACAAACATTTCAGTCCTGATACTCAATTTTTGATACAATCGTGAACACTCGGGGGCCCATTAGGATGGCGGGCCGATTGCCCTCGCCAGGCTGGCGGTAGCCACTGCCGGCCTGGGGTGGGGGGCAATCCGCACGCCATCCACACCTAAATGACCCCCCGCCATATTAGGATGGCGGGGGACCACGGCGGACGGAAAGACCGTCCGACGCTTTTCCGCCCCTGTCGCCTTGCGACCGGGGCGGAAAAGGTCCAATATGGTGGCGGTGTCTAATAGACACCGCCAGCCATATTAACATGGGCTGTTTCAGATGCCTTTAGGCATGCGGTCTTCACTTTGTGGGCCCCCTGTTTGCCGCCAGAGTGAAGGAGAGGTGGGGGTGCACACGGGGAGTACCTGTGGTACCCCCTACATTTGCATAAACAAAGTGGCAGGCACCGCGTGGTGCCTGCCGCTTTGTTTATGCAAACGCATACGTGCATTTTTAGCATTGTGGTGGGCGGTGCTGAGAGCACCGCCCGCCACAATGCTAAAAATGCAGGATGCGCCCGCCACAGTGGCGGGCGCATCCTAATACCCCCCACGGGACCCCTGCCCTTATGGTGGGCAGTCCCAATCACCGATATCCTTGGGGGTCCAGTCTCCTCTAGAGTATTATATGTAATAATGGATAAAGGTTCCAAAACATTAGTTTCTTCCCTTATATTTCATTATGAAAAAACTTATGTATAGGCGGTTAACAATAGTGTTGGTCCAATGTGTACCTGTATATTAGTAGTTATAAGGTTCCAGTACTCCATTCAAAGAATATAAACTGATATAATTTCGGCCAGTTGCTTAATCCAGAACAACAGAATATAAATAGAATCTAATTATTTAAATGCTGCATGCTGAATCTTTATTCTTTATAATTAGAGAAGATTAGAAGTTGATTTTTATTATAGCACCAGTACTTACATTAAGTTTATGCTTGTGTTCTCATAATTTGTGGATTAAAATTCAGTATCAATTATCTTTCACTCTGGATTCCTAATCAATGTTCCTAAATGGAAGATTCATTGCAGGTTCAAGACACATTTTTAACAGTTTGTGTATAGCAGCAACATTTTAATTTATTAAAAATAATATGTTGGATGTTAGCTTACCAGGAGAATTTATGCTGGCATGTGTATAGGGTACTTATTTTCAAAAAACAGTGGTCCTTAGACTAGGAAGGAAAATTGTTAAGAAAATAAAAAAAGACTAAATAGGACTATATTTTTTTAAAGACATGTCCAGCCGGACAGTTTAATATTTTGATAAGGAAGATCACAGAGAAATATAACACACAATGTGATGGAAGTGGGACACCAGCCGATGTCCGACTAACCCACTGGGGGGCACAAACAAAACGTAAAAGTAACAGGCAAGTTTGGGTCATCTAGATATCATAAATCATAAGTAGATAATCCACCAATATACACATATGCATGAACAATTGTAGTCAGCTATGCATTTAGTGCATTCAGGTCGACGACGTTTCGAACCATACAAAATATCGGTTCATCTTCAGGACAGACAATGATTGCCTAAAGAAATTACTCTTTCAATTGAGACCACAGTGGGGTGAGGCTGAAAAAGGATTCAGCACGGTGATCAGGGATATATTATAATCAAAAGGGTCCTTGCAGCGCGAGAGGAGCCGCGAAGATCCTCTCGCGCTGCAAGGACCCCCATTGTGGACCTGCATGACTGACCCTCCGATCCCTTGATTCAAGGCATAGCCCTCAATGAGTAATTCGCTATTTCGCCCGGTACTTCACTTTTGATTATAATATATCCCTGATCACCGTGCTGAATCCTTTTTCAGCCTCACCCCACTGTGGTCTCAATTGAAAGAGTAATTTCTTTAGGCAATCATTGTCTGTCCTGAAGATGAACCGATATTTTGTATGGTTTAAAACGTCGTCGACCTGAATGCACTAAATGCATAGCTGACTACAATTGTTCATGCATATGTGTATATTTGTGGATTATCTACTTATGATTTATGATATCTAGATGACCCAACCTTGCCTGTTACTTTTACGTTTTGTTTGTGCCCCCCAGTGGGTTAGTCGGACATCGGCTGGTGTCCCACTTCCATCACATTGTGTGTTATATTTCTCTGTGATCTTCCTTATCAAAATATTAAACTGTCCGGCTGGACATGTCTTTAAAAAAATATAGTCCTATTTAGTCTATATTTATTTTCTTAACAATTTTCCTTCCTAGTCTAAGGACCACTGTTTTTTGAAAATAAGTACCTACCCAAGGTCCTTAGCATATTGCGCCCTGGGTTCCCTTGTTTTGTCTAAATAGGCATGTGTATAGGGGGCTTAAAGTTGTCCCAGATCTTATAGTTTTGATGTCTCACCCCTGTGCTGTATCTAGAGCAAAGGAAACATTGTCACATATGGGTGATTTCTGTCCTGTTGTTGATAGTGTTGTGGAGAAGAGTGGCTCAATGGTTAGAGCGGCAGACCCTGATGCAGAGGTCGGGCCCGGGACCAGGGTTCAATTCCCGCCTCGGCGGCTCTTGGACTCAATCTCCCCGGACCTGACAATTCTTGCTGCGGTGCCTAGTCTAATCATGGGTCCCACTCTGTGACTCTGGGCAATAGCTTGCTTACTCTCTACGATGGCACCAGCAGCGCTTGGATGCCTGGCTTCACCGTGGGGGTGCCCAGGAGTGGACATCTCACAGGAAAGCCAGGAAGGGTTCCACAGCGGTATGAATACAGCGCTACGAGACCTCTGGGTGGAAGGTGCTATATAAATACAAACACATTTACATTTAGTGTTAATAACTATCTTTATGTGAATTTATATAGATGTATAATCTTCACCATTCCTAATTTTAAAACGTCTCCCCAAGTCCCTTCATTCGGTCAAGTATATAAATGGATTAAGACCATTCTTTATTCTTCTTACTATAGATCGTTTGGTTACTCTTTATTTTTTACATTTCTTTTTAACTGCGTTCCCCTTACTTTCCCCAGAGGCCTGATGATAAATACAGGGCAAATTGGGTAGCTTTGTTTGGGCAGCTAGGGGGGAGCACTTATGTCTTGGAATAAATTGCGGCGTAAACTGGCAGTAGGTGGGCTGGCACTTCCGGACCTAAGACTATACTGAATGGCATTTCAGTTCAAGAACTGCAAAGTACTCTTAGGTACACTGGTGCCTATGGTGTGGGGTGGGTTGTTAGAGGAGATGGTTAAGGAGTGGGGAAAAAAAGGGATTCTTTATAAATTTGGGGCAAAACAATTCTTCAAAAAAGTCAGCCTGAAGACACATAAGGCAGCGCTTATGTTTTGGGTAGGAATAAGGAAGACGCTGGGAATGGGGTACTTTTCGGAGGGGGCACCAATATGGGGCTCACCAGGGACGCCAGAATGCCTGCAAGACCAATTAAGTACTCCACTAAGGAGGGTGAAAATTGAAATATGGGGGGATCTCATGGTGATGAAAGAGGTGGTGCCATGGGAAATTTTGATGGCAAAGACAGGGGTTACTCACAAGGTTGAAACATTTGCAGTTGCTATCCTGGGGGAAGGCAAATAGGAAAGATATCGGAGGATTTTGTGAGTTTGAAAAGAAATTACAAGATGAGGCCCCGAAAAGGAAGGAAGTTAGTGACTGGTATCGGACATTGGTGTTCTTTGAAGAGAAGAAGTTGAAAGCACCACATGAGATCTGGGATGGTGCTATTCAGTTGACGGAGTAGTTCCAATAAATCAAATATACATCAAAGTGTGAACCAAAATACAGATCACCATAGGTCACATACAATTCAAGAGCAAAAATTTAATTTTCAACATAGCAGTCGCATTGAATGCAATTTTCAGTCAAAGCATTAATGGGTCAATGTGCTCATAGGGGAAGGAGGCTTAAAGGGAAGAATAGGGAAGCGGTAGTGAAGGTCCTTCACCTACCAACTCACTACCACTTCCCTTGGATTGGCAGTCGAGTTAGGTACAGCCCTTAGCGGAGCCAGAGCGTATTTGGGCAGGCCACAGAGGGTAGCACTGCCGTAGTCTAACCTCGACAAGACAAGCGCTTGGACCACTTGCTTGAAATCATTTAGAGGAAGGAAAGGTTTGATATTTCTGAGAGATCTCACCAAGAGGTTAGCTCCTTTGCATACATTTCTGATATGACCTTTTATGTTCAGGTGCTTGTCCATAGTGATACCGATAGACTTGGCTGCGTCTACGATGAGAGGCGCACAGTTGAAAGCAGTGAGGTGACTCAGCCAGAGGTCTAGTTTGGGGATGAGATTCGGAGGGGAGATGAGCAGGAATTCTGTTTTTGAGGTGTTGAGCAGTAGATGATTCTCCGTTAACTAGTTTTGAGTAAACATTTGGGTAGTATTGAATGAGATGATGTTTTCCGAGGATGAGATTTTCAGATATAATTGCGTGACATCCGCATACATGTGGAACAGAATGTTCATGGAATTTAGAGAATGTACAAGAAGTTCCAAGAAAAGATTGAAGAGGATAGGCAATAGAGTGGATACTTGAGGAACCCCCATGAGTACAGAGAGGGCTGTGAGAGAGAGTGGTTTGCCTTGACTCTCTGAGTTCTGTGATGTAGGAAGGATGAGAACCATAGTAACAACTGATTAGAAAAGCCCATTCTATTTTGCAGGATGGAAAGGAGGTTATCATGATTGACCGTATCAAAAGCAGAGAAAAGGTCGAGGAGGATCAGGAGGCAGGATTCATTTTGGTCGAGCATAATTTAAATGTCATGAAAAGCGTGAGTGAGAGCCGATTCGGTGCTGTGCCACTTCCTAAAGCCCGATTGATGCTGGTCTAGAAGTTGGAAGTTCTCTATGTGGGCACAGAGTTGGGATGCACACATTATTCTAGTAGTTTTGCTAAAGTGGGGATTTTGGAGATGGGGCAGAAAATATTTAGATCAGATTTGTCAGTGTTGTTTTTTTTTTAGTATTGGTGTTACCTGAGCTGCTTTTAGGCATTCAGGGATCATGCCTTGTGCTAGGGAAGCATTAACAATCCTAGTCCATGTGGGGATCAGTGCATTCTTGATTTCTTTGAAGATAGAAGGGGGCAGAGGGTCGCTGAAGTGGTTGGAAGGGTTGATATTCTGAAGAATCTTGAAAATATCATTTCACTAAAAGTGGTAGATGTGCCCCATGATGCATTGTTCTTGGGCTTTGTGGGGGTCGATTTACACCTCACAGAGGAGTCAATGGATGAGACAGCAATGGGAGAAGGTAGTAGAGCCTTCTTAGAGGTGAGGTCAATGGAGATGATTCTTGCTTTCTCTGCGAAGAAGGCGGCAAGATCATCGCAGGAGGGTGGGTTGTCACCAGAATCAGATTGGTTAGACCCAACGACTGATTGTTGTGTGACCAATTCGAAGAGTTTCTTGGGGCAGTGTGCCGCTTGATCCAGTTGGTGTCTGAAGTAAGTCGCCTTGGCACTCTTGATTTGTTTGTTGTATCGGCTCCTGGCATCACTAAGGAGTTTTAGTTGGTCTGAGGAGAGATTGGCTCGCCATGACCGTTCAAATACCCTAAGGTTGCGGCGTTCTGAGTTTACATTTTCATTATACCAGGGTTTGGAAATTTTTGTTGAGGTATTTTTTTGTTGGATTGCAGTAATATTCTCCATGATGTCGGAGATGGTTGAATTGTAGGCGTTGGTTAGTGATTGTGCCTCAATTATATCATCTTGGAAGGAGAGGCCAGATTTGCAGTGGGCAGCTAGTTTGTCAGAGTTTATAGCTCTTATGTCCCTTTTCCAGATTTGAGATGTTAGTGGATGAGACTTTCTCATCAGTACCTCCCTGTTGATATAAAAGAGGATGCAATGGCGGTCGGACCAGTCACAGGGGGTGATGGAATCTATGGAGATAGACTGCTCTTTAGAAATAATGAGGTCTAATGTTAATCCTTTGTTATGCGTTGGTTGGACACAGTGCTGCATCAGATCTTGATCAAATAAGAATGATTTAATGCAAGATGCAGCCGGGTCGTTGGGGTTATACCAATGAAGGTTGAAATCGCCAAGGAAGATTTGTGCCATCGCTGAATCGACATTACTCGAGATGATTTCCATTAGTTGCTCAGTGAAAGGGAGATTGTCACCCGGGGGTTGGTAAAAGGTGTGAAGTTTGCACACTGGTAGGTTCTTACTTGATATAGTGAGACAGATGTATTCACAGGAGGAATGCGTTGAGGAGTCTAATTGAGAAACCGAGAGTGTGTTTCTGTGAATACATACTAGTCCCCACCCAATTTCAGAGCTCTGTCAAGCCTCATGAGTAGGGGGAACTAGGAGGTCTAAGATAGGAGTGGAAGCCGGATTTAGCCAGGTTTCAGTGAGGATGACAATGTCTAAATCATTGTGTTGGACGAGGTCAAAGATATTGGTGGCATGTTTACTGGCTGACCTGCAGTTATGTAGTACACATTTAAGATGGGGTGGATTTGTGGGGGAGGAGACTGGGTGATTGTCACACAGGTGAGGTTGTTAGTATTACTGCAACTAAGATTGTGACGGGGTTCTCTGCACGGGTAAAAAGGGATGGGAGGAATTTGTCTGGGAGGGTCTAGGTTAGGTACTGACAAGGTCATGCTAGAGATGTGAGAGTCATGTGGATCCGTGGTCGATAGATGGGGCTCAGATCCATTGTGACAGGTGTTGGGTAGTGGGGTAAGTTTGGAAGAGGTCGTGTTAGCATTGTGAGAGTCAAGTGGATCAGTGGTCGAAAGTTGGGACTCAGATCCCCTATGACAGGCATTGGCGTTGAATAGTGGGATAGATTCGGGGGTGGATGGAACTAGAAGCTGTACCATGTGATCAGTAGTCCTAGAGGCCACTCTAGGCCCGTTTGCAGAAGAGAGGAGAGAAATGATCATAGGGAAGAGATCCAATGAAAGGGCTTTCAGCTCATGCAGCTCAGAGGATAGAAGATGTAGCTGTAGAGATATATTATCAATTCGCTTAGTCAGATCAGAGTGTTGAGCGAGGGGAAGCAGGAGGGGAGGCAAAACGATCTGCAACTGGGAACCTTGGAGAGGGCCTGTAGGGGCTAGTGGGGGGGATCGAAGTCCAGACTCATGTCTAGTGTGAGGGTAGGGGAGGGGGCCATCCTCTGAGATAAGAGAGGACTGTGTGACTAGGGAGAGCAGCTCAGCTCTAGAGTCTTCATGTGTTGAATTGACAGTAGGAGAAGGGATTGAGGCCATTGGGACTCGAGGGAGCAACTCCGTTCTATCGTCAAAAAGTGATAAGCTGACAGGAAGAGAGGAAGATGAGGCCATTAGGGTTTGTGAGGGGAACGATGTCGAGACTCAAGTCTAGTGTGAGGCAGAGTTATATGGTTGATGAGAGGGATAGAGTCTGTACATAGGAGGACTGTATGTGTTGGGGAAGTATCTCCACTCTGGAGTCATCGTGTGTTGAGCTGACAGTCAGAGAGGAGGTAGAGGCTATAGATTTGTCATCCAGATGAGGAAGCGACATAATGAGATGGTGGGATCCAACTGGGGACACGGAGATTATGTGATTATCTAGCTGAGGTGTGTGATATAGGGAGGGTGGGGTACTCCTGACAGTTAAAGAGGGTGTTCTATTGAATTGAGATAATCCGACTGGGTACATGGAAGCTATGGACTCCGTAGAAGGAGGTGAAGGGTTAAAGGCGAGTGGGGGACCTCAATGATGTTAAAGGAAGAGTATTATTCATGCCCGTCAGGGACATGGTGGTTGAAATGTGGTCAAGGTAGTCACTGCAGAGCGCTTTCCTGAGAGTAGGGTAAATATTCGCTATCTTTGCTAGGTTGATATTAGAGCCTTGGATTAGGATGATACCATTATTGTAAAGGGTGATAGTTGTGGTGGCTTTGAGAAAGGGGGAAGGGGACGTTGTTAGTTATGAGGCCATGTGTGTTTTTTTAGATCCAGTTATTCGAAGCATGGGGTTGAGCACAGACCGCAAGCAGGCCCGCTTTCTAGTATAGAAGATGAGGTCGTTAACCACAGAACCTATGTTGGTGCAGAAATAATGGTCAGAGATTAAAGTATCAGGTCTGGCTTTGAGTAAGCGATGTTTGTATTTCTTTGCCGCGTTTTTCAGAGATGTCAGTTGGGTAGTTAATGACGAAGGCATTGAGACCATTGGGGTCGGGACTTATCTTCGTTCTGGGAAAAACAAAGGAATGGATTATCTGTGTCCTGTCTCCTCACAGAAAGGTGCATACCCCCTTCAGTTTCTCTGGAGCTAGTGCCAGAAAGGCAGGGCACCTGTGCATTCTAAGGCCTGCCTCTAGAAGCTTTTCCCCACTTCAAAGGCACAACTAGGTATAAATACCAGACTTCAGACACCAATTCTTCTGCACCTTTGGATACTTTGCCAGGAAGACAGACAGTTGTGATGCTGAAAGGACTGCCCCTCTGCTGGGCCTCAAGGTGCTTCTGTAAAGCCCAGCTGCGGTCTCATCAGAACCCACTGGAAGCCCAACAAAGCCTTGCCTTCCTGCTGTCAGCCTAGTCAAAATCAACGCAGAGCGACGTCAAGCCCTGCAAAACCTCACTGCACAGCTGCCAACTCATCGGAGCCAACACAAAGAGATGGAATGCCCCCAAGCTTGACTGCACAGCTCCCTGGAACCAACCCAAATTATTGGCAAGCCCCACAAAAGCCTTGCCACACAGCTTGATCAGAAAGTACGCAAAATGACGTGAAGTGTCGCAAAGCAACACCACTCAGACTCTGCACCCAGATTTAAGGCACTTAGGCCCACATGCATCGAAGGAAAAAATGGTCGCAAAAGGGCAGATTCTCAGAATCTGCCCCTGCCCCTTGCGACTGGTATTTTTGCATTTGGGATGCATCATCCCAAATGCAAAAATCGCAATTTAAGAAATCGCAAAATTGCTATTACTTAAATTGTGATTGCATTTAAGGAATCCCAATTTGCAATTCCTTAAATGCAATGCAATAAAGTAAAAAGAAATTGCAATTTCGCAATTAAGAATCACAATTTACCGTCAAATGAAAGGTGATGGTAAATTGCGATTTCTTTGAAAAGAGCACCAAAGTGCATTTTTCAAAGTCCCATGTTATACACACACACGTGCCCTTGGGGCATGTGTGTGCGTAACATGGGTGCACATATCAATTTCAGGGGTGCAACAGGGTGTCTTTTTGACACCCTTGAAATTGCATGCACAATTTGCAAGTACCTGTTGTGTACTCGCAAATTGTGCATGCAATTTCCCATTCATTCCTATGGGCCTGTAGGCCCATAGGAATGAATGGGAAGCCATTCATTAGTTGGGACTCACAAATTGCAAGTTGCAATTAAGGAATTGGTAGGAATCGCTAATTACATGTTTGATGCATGTGCCAGTATGTTTAGCAGGCCTAACCTTGTCCCAGTTGACGCCCTGCACTGCATCACAGTTGGCCTAAACTTATGACTTTGTCGGGGGCGTGGCTTGGACGCCGATCGGGATGGCGGCGTGAGCTCGCAGCTCCGCGCGGAATCCCGCTAATTCTCCTGTTTTCGGAACCCTAGGCGACCTGAAGACGATGCTCCTGCCCTCTGAAGTGTAAGGGGACAGCTGGGCACAATCGGAGAGTCGCTGGGGGACTGCTGGCCCCGAGACGACCGAGTTGAAGAGGCGGCTGAGGTGTTGCCGAGGGCGCGAAGAAAATGGCGGCGAGGAGGTCGGACGGCACCGAACTTCAGCACTGAGCCAAGTTGTCGCCGATTGGCAGATCGGAGCACTAGGATAGGCGGTGCCGTGTCCTGAGACCAGGGGACGCTGACCGGATTCACCCAGGAGCTTGGGGACCTTCGTTGGCCACCGCCATAAGACTCATCCTTCCCCCCTCAGGCTTCCGAGAGGGACGACGGAACGGAGCTAGTCTAACTGCTCATTGCTCCTGAGAGCGTCAGTGGGGACATTGCACTGCCCGGTGCCCGGAGACTGGCACGGAACCACGGGCGCCAACGCAAAACGGGCTCCTGGACCTGTGACGCAGCACCCTGTAATGGCGGCGATCGGAGGGCCGATGGCCGAGGGGCGCGCTGAGGGGGACTCGGCGACATCAACTCGGCTGAGCGAGAGTCCTTCCCCGGACCTTGATCAAGAACAGCGGCTGAACCGGCGTTTGGATGCCATACTTGATGCGATTACCTCAACTAAGGAAGCATTGCACCAAGACATTGCCCAAGTGGCCACGGGCCTGGGGCTGCTGCGCGCGGATCACGCGAAGCTGGCGGACAGGGTCAAGGACCATGACCAACTGTTGCTGGACCTGAAGCCATCGGTGGTGACCGCGGAGCACAGGATCACGGACATATTGGCCCGACTGGACTCGCTGGAGCGGAGGGCGGAGGATGCCGAAGGCCGCAATAGACGGAACAACGTGCAGGTCGTAGGCCTGCCGGAACGGATTGAGGGGGAGGATGCGGTGGCCTATATGGAGAACTGGTTCCGCACTGTGGTAGCGCCGGAGGGGCTTACTCCTTTTTTCACTCTGGAGCGAGCTCACCGGGTACCTGCACGCCCGCCGGGGCTTGCCCGCCCCCCCGACCGATGGTGGTGCGGCTCCTCCACTACAAGGACCGGGATCTCCTCATTCAGCGGGCCAGGATGTCGGGCCCGTATGAGGTGGAGAACAGTAAGGTTACGATCTTCCCGGACTACACTCAAGCGGTCCAGAAGAACAGGGCATCGTTCCTCGCAGTAAAGAAGGAGCTCAGGGAGGAAGGCATCCAGTACTCCTTGCTCTACCCGGCTAAGCTGCGGATCATTATGGATGGCTCCACGCACTTTTTTCAGACTCCGGATGAAGTTTGGCAATGGCTGGAGTCGTATAGAGCGGGGACGGACAGATCGCATAAAAGTAGACGAGACCAACCCAAGCAGCCCCGGGTGAGGCAATCACAATGCATCAGATCCCGCAACAGGCGCCAGCGGGAGAAACGGGAGGCTCAAATGGCAGCGGAGAAGAGGGATGCGCTCGCAGCGACGGCAGCCATTACAGGGTCGCAACAGAACAGTGAACGGGCAGAGACGGACTCGGGAGGGGAAGGCAGCAGGATGGGAGAGGAACTCTCAGAGGCGGAAAGCTCGAAGGGACCGATAGTGACCCCACAGACATCGGATGGTATCTTCTGCGGCTGAGATTGAATTGGGACTAGACCTAGACTTCATGGTAGGGTGGTATCCTGTTGATGGAGGACGGGATGCCGGGAAGGGGAGCTGTGTGTTTCGGAGGGGATGAAGGTGCGGGGCGCGGGCTCCGCTTGCTGGGGTCGGCGGTGACTCACCCCCCTTGGGCCCTTAAGGCCGACTGTGGTGGAGACCACAGGGTAAGAGTGCGAGAAGTTGGTTCAAGGTTTGGATGGGGGCGGCCATCGGGTTCGTGTGCTCTGTCCTGGGGAGTGGGGTTTGGGAAGTTTTTCTGTTTTGGGTATGTTCGGGGGGGGGCAACTGCATTGGGGGGCTATGATCCTTCGTTATTTGAATCGGACTGTACGAAGTTGGAATGGGGACATTACCTAATTTGAAATGCCTGACGTGGAATGTCCGGGGGCTACGAACTATGGTGAAACGTCACAAAGTCCATGCATATCTAGTACGCAGGGGGGTTCAGATTGCTATGCTCCAGGAGACTCATCTCACCAAAAAAGAGTGCGCTGCCTTGCAGAAAAGATGGCGGGGCCAGGTGTTTGGCACCACTTATTCAGCGTATGCCAGGGGGGTGCTGATCTGGGTGAGGGCGGGGATACCCTTCCAAGTACTGAATCAAGTAGTGGATCCGGATGGCCGGTTTGTGGCGGTGGAGGGGAGGTTATATGGAAGGGATGTGGTTTTCTGCTGTGTATATGCACCGAACACAGAACAAGCTCGATACTTTGATAGCCTCTCGGGGTCCTTGGCCTCTTTCCTGGCGGGCCCGATAGTGTTAGGGGGGGACTTCAATTCGATCACGGATGTGGCTCTGGATAGGTCCCATCCCCCCCTGGTGGACTCCCCGGTGCGCAGGCTGGCCGCGCACAGGAAGGATTGGCAGGATAGATGGGGGTTGCTGGATGTCTGGAGGGAGCGGCACAGGGGAGCCAGGGATTATTCCTTTTACTCTGCTCTCCATGATCTGCATGTCAGGATTGATTCCGTGCTCTGCGGTGGATCCCTAGCCCCATTGATTTCCCATGCGGAGTACCTGGCTAGGACTATCTCCGATCATAACCCCCTATTGGTACACATTCAGTGGCAGAGAGAGCGCTCAGTGATACCAACATGGCGGCTTCGGCCGGAGACGCTTGAGGATTCTGTGTTCAGCGACGCGGTTCGGCAAGGCATTGATAGCTATTTCGGAGTGAATGAGGGCACGGCCACGAGCAGGTCCACTGAATGGGATGCAATGAAAGTGGTGGTGAGAGGGGTGTGTTTGGGTAGGTTCTCGAATGCTCGCACGACTGTGTTGAACGACCTCATGAAAGCGGAAGAAACTTTGAGGGACTTGGAGCGCCGCAGGCCGGCTAGGCCAGATTTACAGGCCCAGTTATTGGAAGCGAAGGAAGTGGTTGCCACCGAGGCGGAACGTTTAAGGTGTTATGACTACAGGCAGTATATCATCAGGGCACATGCAGAAAGGGACAAGGTGGGTACCCTCTTGGCCAGACTAGCTAACCCGGAACTTAGGGGCTGCCCGATCCTCAGCATTAATAATGCGCAGGGAGAAATGGTGTACTCCCAGGCAGCGGTATTGGAACGTTTTAGGGGGTATTATGAGGAATTGTACCAGAATCAGCTGGGAGTGGGGGTTCAGGACATTGCGGAATACCTGGGGGAGAGGCAGCTTCCGGTCCTGGACGAGGATGACGCGAAGGAGCTGGGTAGCCCGATCACGCTCACAGAAATACGGGTGGCCATCAAACATATGGCCCGCAACAAGACGCCAGGGGTGGACGGACTGCCAATTGAATTTTATCAACAGTATGTGGACAGCTTGGCTCCCAGGCTGCTGGTGGTGTATACGGAAGCCTTCGAGGCTGGGGCGTTGCCTGGGTCCATGCGGGAGGCCTTGATTGTACCGCTCCTAAAGCCTGGCCGGGATGCCGCGGATGTGAGGTCTTATCGCCCGCTATCCATGCTGACGGTAGATTATAAGATTCTGAGCCAAATCCTAGCCACCAGGTTGGCCCCACATATGACGGGCCTGGTACACAGGGACCAGGCCGGGTTTATACCCACGAGGAGCACGGCGCTGAATATCCGCCGCCTGGTGGGAATAATGGACGCCATCTTGGACGGGGAGGGAGCTCCGGCGGTCCTGTCCGTGGACATCGAGAAGGCCTTTGATAGTTTGGAATGGTCTTTCCTGGATGGAGTATTAGAGAGGTTTGGCATGGGCGAAGGGTTCCGCAGGTGGACGAGGGTCTTATATACCTCGGCAACGGCGAGAGTGCGTTTGGGCGGACTGGTGTCTGCGGCGTACCCGGTGGGCAGGGGCACACGACAGGGATGTTCTCTCTCCCCCCTATTGTTTGCTCTGGCGATGGAACCCTTGGCGGTCCATGCAAGGTCAGGTGACAGGTATGTGGGGGTAGCCAGCGGCGGGCATTGGCATTATATATCGCTATATGCGGATGACTTGCTCCTGTACCTAGCTGACACCTCGGGGGCATTGGTCGGAGCGATGGATCTGTTGTCTGAGTTTGGCCGGCTGTCGGGCCTTAAGGTCAATTGGGCGAAGACTTGTGTGTTCCCGCTGCGAGCGGGATCACCAGTCCCTGGCAGCGATTTGGGCGTGGTATGGGAGCCCTCTTGCTTCACCTATCTGGGTGTTCGTGTCTACCACGCGACAGCGGACTTATTGGAGGGCAACATTGGTCGCTGTGTCCGGGCACTGAGGGGCAGCTTGTCTTTCTGGTCGACCCTCCTGCTGACGGTTCTGGGTAGGATTGCACTTTTGAAAATGGTGGCGCTCCCCCGCTTCCTCTATTATTTCCGAACGCTGCCTGTTTGGATCCCCCAAGGGGTCTTTAGAGACCTGCGGTCAATGATCATTGGCTTCCTATGGGGGCATGGCCGCCGTAGAGTGGCCCTGAGCACGCTACTTCGCCCCAAGCTAGAAGGGGGTATGGCTGTGCCCGACTTCGAGCTGTATTATCTTGCGGCGCAGTTGCAGGTCCTTACTCAGAACGTAGCTAGGGTGTTTCGGGGTCCAGAGGAGGACCGAGATCGGGGGATACAACGCCACGTGCTGTCCTACATCATCATGCAACAGAGGCTCGAGTTGCGGGCCCTCACCATGGAGGAGCGGACGCTCCGGCTGTGCTGGCAGAGGAGCCTTCGGAGAGCGAAGGCATCGCGGCCTTATGCACCGGAGATCCCGATCGGAATGCTGACGGCTTTGCCGCACGGGGGAGATTGGCCCCCGTTGTTGGATTGGGAAGGGGCGGGACTGCAGGTGGTAGGCGACTTATACATAGACGGGGCTTTGGCGCCGTTCGAAGCGCTCCGGGACCAGTTTGGGCTGCCAGATGGGGGGTTCCTCCTACACGCGGCGGTGGTGGCTGCCATACAGAAGCACTGGAAAGGGGGGCTCATGGAACCAACAACGACTATGGCGTGCCAATATGTGGTGATGGCGGCAGGAACGTTCAAAGCGGTGACGTGCCTCCATAATAGGATGCTGAATGAGGGACTGGAACCACTCCAAGGGCTCAAGGCTAAATGGGAGGAGAGCGTGGGCCGGCCCATACCGGATACGGCATGGGGCCATATCCTGCGGCGCACGTGGAAGGGCACGAGAAATGCGCGCTTTCAGCAAGTGCATTTCTATGTGCTTCATAGGGCTTATTTAACTCCTGAGAAATTACAGCGGTACTTTCAGGTGCCGGATGCCCGATGCCCACGGTGTTCGTCTCTGGGCGCGGACATGGACCATTTGTTTTGGGGGTGCTCACACCTGGGGACCTATTGGGCGGAGGTAACTGACAGGGAGGTGGAATTTGATATGGCGACGTGCCTGCTGCTCTGGTTCCCGCATACTAAACACACCAAGGTAACAAGCAAATTCATTGATCTGGGTCTGATATTGGCGCAGAGGGAAATATCGTGGCATTGGAAGTCCAGGGGGGGACCCTCACTGCGTAGATGGAAGAATGAATTGCTGCGGTGGTCTGACTGCGAGAGTGTGCTCCGGATGAAGCAGGCTGTCAAGATGGGGAATGAGAAGGCATTGGATGCGGCGCGCGCATGGGAGTTAGTGGTACAGGCGTTGCGTGATTCTTTGGTAGAGGATGAGGATGGTGAAAACTAGGCCGGTGGACACCACAGGGCGAACACAAAAGTATTGTACCATGCACTGTAGTGGATTCATCCAATTCGACAGGACGAGGCATGCACCTTAGCAGTTGCCAGGGGAGGGGGGCTTTGGGGGGGTTGGTTAATGGGAGTTTGGGGTGGGCCTGAAGCCGTTAGATGGTAGCCCAGTAGGGCACCTTGGACCTACTAGGATGGTGGGCACTGTGTGGAGCGTGGAATGGCTGGAGAGAGCGGCCTGGTGTGACAACTCATAGCGCCTAGGGCAGGTCCCGACAAGGACGATACCACTGATTCTCACTGGGATGGCTGACGGGAGTGATGTTGTGGGTGGGGGGGGTAAAAGCAGATACGCAAAACGACATTTCAACCATGGTCCCTATGGGACGTGCACCGTGATGTTTTCCTATTGAACGAAGTAATATGCCGCCCGGCCTCCGGGATGCGGGCTGAATGGCTGTGTACGATTTGGATTTCTTACCGGATGGGGGGATATCACGAGTGAACTGGCTGATTACTTGTATCCTGTGGTTTATAACTCTGCAATAAAAATATATTAAAAAAAAAAAAAAAAAACTTATGACTTTGTCCCCATTTTTGACCAGATACCCACAGTGGGTGCTTTGAACTTTTGTACTTTTTGGAACTATTTTTACTGAAATCTTTAAAATTACATATCTCTAGTTCTACCAATTGGATGTTTGTCATTTTAGTCTTGTTTTATTTATTAAATTATACTCTATTTTTGTAACTTGGTGTGGGAACCTTTTTATTTGGTGTCTTTCACTTTATTACTGTTTGAAGTGTTGCACAACTAATTTACACATTGCTTCAAAGTTATGCCTGACAGCTCTGTGCCAAGCTACCAGAGTATTGAACACAGGTTATTTTGGGTTGTCTTGTGCCTCAACCATTAACCACATTTCTCACAGTGGCTGGTTGCCTGTGCTCATTTTGGTCCCCATCCGGTCCATGGCTCTCACCTTTCATCTCACTTCTTTGCAAGACGTGCGGCTGTTCCCTCAAAATCTCACAAGACCATCCAACGAGATCAGGCAACTCTTGTGCTTGTGCATCTCTACCCAATATTTCTCACATATAGCATGTGTACAAACGGGATAAAAGACATTTGAAAACAAATAAAGGTTGATTCTTAACCCCTGTGATGCGCAGGTCGGCTAATGGCCAACATCCTCAATACCTTCCAATTGTGTATGTCGGCCATTGGCAAACACTGGGGAGACACTTAAAGTCCACTCTGGTGTTCAGTACCAGAGGGAGTCCTTTCTTTTTTTGATCAGGCAGCTATAGAAGAGCTTCTTGAACAGTCTGATCTTTTTTCTTTTTTACTACAATGAAGATCGGCATGCAGGGAGCACTGGTGGCATTGCAGTAAAGGTAAAAGTCAAACGAGCCGATGAGAACATTGTACTGTCACTGAATCAGTGCTCTAGGGGCAATCTTGGCCCCCTGAGCACTGATTCTGACAGGAAAGGTATAGTTGAAAAGGGTAGAATCATCTCTCCTTTCCAGAGGTACCTCTGCCCAGTCCTACCCTGCTTGGGGATCACCACAAAAGAGTGACCCCCCCATGCAGGGGTCCACCCACTAGCCACATGGGATGGGGGGGGGGGGGGCATTAGGCAAGGGCAAACACCTCCAGTTTTTTTTATGCAGTCCGCCTGACCCCCAATTGATTCCAATCTGCCCGCCAGGGGGGAGGGGGCAGAAAGTCCACTAAGCAGTAGGGATTTATTTTTAAAGTGAAAATAGAGAGGTGAGAGTTGCCCAGTTACCCCTAGTAAAAGGGTACACAGTCTTTCTGCCCTCTCGGAGGGTGAGGGGGCAGAAGGCTGCAATAGGATTTTTTTCAAAAATATAAATAGAGGGATGGGGGCTGTGAAAAATGGCCATGCCCCCACCCCAAAGGGCATAACAGTATTTCTGTCCCCCGTGGCGGGCAGAGAGCCCTCTTTACCAGGGATTTTTTTAAATGAACATAGAGGGGTGGGGGCTGCCCAGAATGGGCATGGCCATGCTCCCATCCTTAATAAAATGGTAAATAGTCTTTCTGCCCCCCGGGGAGAGATGGGGTATTTGCCCCAATCTGCCTTCCCCAGGGGAACAACAAGCCCACTGCGCACCAGGTATTTTCTTTAAAATAGAGGGGTGGGAGTTTCCCAGAATCTTCGTGGCCTTGCCCCCCCACCCCTGATTAAAACAGGAAACAATCAGTGTGCCCCCTGGGGTGGCTGATAGGATTGATTAACTCATCTGTCTCCCAGGGTGGCAGAAAGGCCACTAGATGCCAGGGAATATAAAAGATATATACAAAACCTGAAGTGGGTTGTGATGGGGATACGATTGTACCTCTTTCGTTGTGTGCAGCTATGTAAATGTTGTCCAGCAAACTTATTTCATGTTAAGGGTGCTGTTTGGTACATATGCATCGTACTACCCAAATGCAAGTACACACTTTAGCCTCGGCTTCTGTGTTACACATGAAACACAGATACCATTGCACTCCTGCCAACAATATATGAGCAGCAGTTACTTTCAAATTTTACTGTAGTCATTCAGTATAGACCAAAAATATTTCATAACACGAAGTCAAATGTTTTTCACTGAAGTTTGTATTTTCAGTTGATACAGAAAACAGCCAGTCCAGAAAGTGCAGCTGACACGTGTTTAGTTGCCCAAGTGACTTTTTCAAGGCTAGAGCTGCGGAATTGAGGCCTTGGTATCTTAAAGGGCTATCCAGTTAACTCGTCGATATAAAGCAGTGGCTGAAGCAATGTTGAAATCCGAAAAGACCTCATGATTATCAAAGATGTTGAACTTCACTGGTGGTCACCATGAGGTCCATGAATAACAAAGGACATCTGTGTTGTCCTATTGTAGTATAGTACTATGTAGAAATATCAGATGTTAAGTGTGTCCTCCTGCCGACCGTCCAGAGGACGTCCTGCGCACTGGTTACGAGCTTTGATAAGCCCCCTGTATAGTTTCAGTGTAACGTTTTGCAGTAAACGACACCCGAATTGAATTAAAAAAATATAGTGGTGAGGACTGCCCACATCAGCATGGCCATGCCCCACCCCAACTAAAGAGGGCAATGGTCTTTCCTCTCCCCTGGAAGGAATATTGGGGTAATTACCCCATATCTGCCCCCTGGGGGAGGGGCAAAAAGCCCACTGCATGGCAGCATATATATGTAGTTGGGGGTATTGCACTCAATTATTCAAAATTTCAAAGTTTGTTCGATATGTGTGCAGCACTAGATTAGTGCCTGCTAAACCCTTATGTATCAATGAACATGGCCTGGGATCGCTAGATCACCAGGACTCTAGTGCGCACAACGAGTACTTTATTCATACAAATGAAACCATTCTTCAAATTTTACTTTATCGTTAAATCTTCACGAGTTTAGTTAATAAAATCAATTTTCATCATTTTTGGACAATGTATCAAAAATCAATAGTCATTGTAAATAAATCATATACATTTTTCAAAACAGTTTTTTGTACAACACAATTACACTTGTAACCCAATGCATTTCGGGGTTTACACCCCTTCATCAGGGGTCTAAAGAAAAAGAAAAAGAAAAGAAAAGGAAGCTCTATTAATCTGGATGCTCTAGAAGAGATGTGCTGTGTAATCTTAAATGTTTGCTCAAATGTCTTACCCAGATAACTGGTTGTTTCTTAGATGTATATATCTGTTAAAGGAATATTGAATCTGAAAGGTCAAAAAAACGAACAGGAAAAAGAATCAGTCTCATGATTCATCTTGAAAAAATTATGAGGTTGGAAATAGTGGGCACAGAAATTACCTGAATCTCTAAGTTGAGCGAACTTATCTGAAAATAATCAAAGATGTACGCGTCAAGAAACTCTCCTTATAATGCCTGTTGTATGCGCTTTGATTTAAAACAAAAAGCTCACCTGTTTGGTCTTGTGTGCGCAGCCGAGTGAATGGATTCTATTGGGGTTCTAACAGAATGAAAATTGCAATAAGCCTATTGCAAACAATCCAATTTTAGTGCAAATTCATTCTAGTTTATTAGAGAAAGGGGGATTTACCTGCGAGCCTCGATTTTATCATTAGGGTCTCACTTGTGCCAGCGTTTTCTCTCATGTTGGAGGAAAAATAAACGGATATCGAATTTAGTGAACGATCATCTAAATAGGCAGCCTTCACGTATTACCACTTTATGAAGGTCTATACAGATTAGCTTACCGAGAGGAACGTTAGCCGGCTCCGTGACAGCGTTCTTGCTCGAGTGTTTGTGCCGATAGCGCGTTCGTTTAACGAGTCCTTTTACCATATCCAACTATCTCACTCAACAGTGAAGAGGGACTGAGTTGAAAGAATGGCGGCGGCCATTATTAAATGGGGTGATTACTGACTACTGAATGTATTGCTGAGAAAATTGCTGCTAGTGTTCATAGTGTGTTTCAGAGAAAGCAGTAAGCATTAGTGTAGGTAAAGAGAGGAAAACGAGTCTAATTTCATAACATTACTTAATCATCAATGCAGATACATATGAAAACTAACTAAGTTTTGTCGTAAATATTTGTTTTTGACACATAAAACATTCAAAGTAAACAATGAAATTAGCAATTTTCGATGCTTAATGAAAATAATATGTAGTGTATGTTATTGCAACCTATTGTTATGTAACACAGTGTTAGTTTCTCCTTTGAGAACTCGGCTATTCATAATTGTGTCTGGATTTATGTGTTATTGCAACCTGTTTTAAGTAACACTGTGCTAGTTTCACCTTTGAGAACTCGGCTATTCATAACTGTGTCTGGGTTTGTGTTTATAAGAAACATATCATATCCAATTTATCATTTAGCCCGTCAGGGGCCAGGGTCTGAAGCCTGCGAATCCAGAAAGTCTCCCTTCTCAATGGCATGGCAGCAACATATATTTGTATTAAAATAATGGGGTTGGTCTTTCCCATCCTAACATTAGGCACCACCCTCACCCCAAAGATCTCAACAGCCTTTCTGCTCCCTGCAGACTAAAGTATCCCATCCCAATGGCAAGCAAGAGAACATTGATTCTTTTGGGTGTTCTTTTTACATATGGGCAGGAGGGCTTGGCCAACTAACAGTATCATTCCACTTGCAATGATGAACGGATGCAGTTTTTAGCTTGGGTAGGCGCCACCTGGAAAAACCTACTACACCCAGACAGTTCTCAAAACTAGACATGTGGGGAGTCCAGGGTGGTGTGCTTCACATGCATCCTGTTTCATTTTCTTACCCACAATGCCCTGAAAACCTCAAACAATGATTAAACACATGTTCTTCACATTTCTGAGGGGAATACTTATGGAACCTGCAGAGAGCTACAAATTTCCTACCATAAGTCTCAGGATAAAAATGATACCTCATTGTGTGTGTGGGCCAAGAGACCTTGACATAGAAGGCCCACAGTGCTACTTCGAGAGAACAGCAATAGAGGTAACTGTAGGATTTGGGGCCATGCTCGGCCCCCAACCATGGAAACCTACCAACCACAGACATTTTTTTTAAAGTAGAAAACCAGTGGAATCCAGGGTTGTTGGCCTTGTGTGAATCTCATGAGGCTTTCTTACCCTTAATGCCCTGCAAACCTCAAGCTTTGCCTGAAATCACGCATTTGCCTTACATTTATGTGATGAAAACCTTTGGAATCCTCAGGCATCCACAAAACGCCTACAACCCAGCCTTGCCCCACTTGTGTTGATAAAAACACTGCACCCCTTGTGTGGTTGGGCCTACAGCCAGCAATAGGATTTGATCAAACCAAGGTCAATGGGAGTCCCCACACAAGGGCTCCCAATGACTTTAGTTTGATCCGTTTCTGTCATTGGCACTAGGTCCAGCCATAGAAGTGTGGGCCAGCATTTTTATCGGCACAAGAGGGGTAATGCTGGGTGGTAGTAATTTTGTGGATTCTTGCGGTTTCCAGACGTGTCCATCACAGAAGTGTAAGGAAAATGCATGCTTTCAGGTAAAGTTTAAGGTTTACAGGGCATTGTAGGTGAAGAAACCTGGTGATCCATGCAAGTCACTGCATCCTTGATTCCCCTGGGTGTGTAGTTTTTAAAAATGTACAGGTTTGCATAGTTTCCATAGGTGCTGGCTGAGCTAGGGCCCAAAATCCACAGCTACCTACTTTGCAAATACCTGGTCAGTTTTGAGTGGAAAATGTGATGTTTCCAAGTTGAGTTTTGGGTCATTTTCTGTCGCAGACACTAAGCTTACCTGCACAAGTGAGGTACCATTTTTGTAAGAGGCATGCTAAAGTATAGAATAGTAGGATACATGTTATTACCAATTGGATTTCACTTCATTTGTGCCGTCCAAATATAAGCTAGTGTGTAAGAAAGAAGACATTTGGATTAACACCCTCTAAATCATATGCTCCTACGGGTACCCACAAATTCAGATATGTAACAATAACCACTGCTCCTAAATCAATATCTTGTGCCCATTTCAGAAATACATAGGTTACACTGCTACCTATTTTCCACTCTACATATTTCACCATATGACTTGGTCCATACTCAGTACACAATGGAAAACCATTGTTTGGTTCAGGTTGATTGTTGGCTCTGGGTACCTCGGGTTCTTGGAGAACCTACAAACCTATATATCCTCACAATCAAGCGGGAACATTTGCTTTTGTAATTCAACATCCTGACAAAGTTACAGGGGAAAGTATTGTCACAAAGAGCTATTTTTCTTACTTGTTTACAATATTTCTTTATTTCAATACTTAGGGCCTCATTAGGATCGCGGACTGACTTGCGTCCGTCCGCGACCCCAGAGCAGGAGGGAACCTCCGCATGGCATGCGGAGTTCCCTCCTGTGCAATTAGGATGTGACCGCCACCCTGGCGGTCACATCCTCTATTTTTAACATTGCGGCGGGTGCGGCTTCAAGCTGCACCCACGGCAATGTTAAAAATGCACGCATTGCATTTGCATGCAGTAAGAGGCAGGCACCGCGCGGTGCCTGCCTCTTTCTGCATGCAAATGCAGGGGGGTACCATAGGTACCCCCCATGTGCACCCCCCACCCCCCTTCACCTAGGGGACCCGCAACGGGCCCCCGCAGTGAAGTTCCGTATGCTTTTCCACGGCGGAAAACCCGCCGCGGAAAAGCATAATTTACAGGCCATCCTAATATGGTGGACGGTGTCCGGAAGACACCGTCACCATATTAGAGCTTTTCCGCCGCGGTTGTAAGCCGACCACGGCGGAAAATCTGTGGACGGAAACCAGGACCCACCAGCCATCCTAATGTGGCGGTGGGTCTTTGGTCAGTCCGCTGCGGTTTTTCCGCATCCTCTGGGCCGGCGGTGGCTTCCGCCGGCCCCGAGAATGCGGAAAACCGCAATCATAATGACCCCCTTAGTTTCTTTAAAGTTATACTTACCCCTATGCACTTACCTTCTCAATACTTTGGTCCTCAGCATTTTGGCCTCAGCATATTAGTAGCACAATGTTTCTGTAGTTGATATTTTGACATACAGTTCAGTATGGCCATGCCAACTACTTGCTATAGTTTCAGCTGTTCACTTACAAGAGCAAAAATGTCACCCACTCTCAAGCAGGTAATCATTTTGCCACTACTCAAAAGATCCCATACCAACAATACGTGGTAAAATCTTTGAATCAATGACTCTTCAGATTTCTTGAAAGCAATACAGGATTTTGCCCAACAGAATTAGGTTTCTGCCAAGTTCATAAGACACAAATAGTGTTAGCTGCGGCACAAAAGGTGAAGTGATGAATGCTTGTGAATAGTTTAACCACTGGCAACCTCTTTGCCCACTGTGCCACTCTAGATGAAGTACACCATGCAATTGCCTAAGCAGCTAGTGCTTTGCCTAGACATGTATCCCTTACTCACTGTGCCACTGGAGCCAAACTGCACCCAACTGAGGAGGCCCAATCAGGACACAACTAGTCTTTAGTCGCTTGTTTTCTTGTGCAGATTAATCTAATATGAGATAGCATGGCGGGCAAAAGGCTGATGGGTTGGAATGCTACTCCGAGCGAGTAGACTATCAGTGAATAGGCAAATTGCAAGCATTCCTCCCATCACCTTTTTTTGAGTCTTTCAGTGGCACTGCATCACATTAGGCAAGCATTTGTATGCAGGCACTCATTGCTGTGATTTCTTCATATCTCTTGCTAGGGCTTGACACCATAGACCATCTAAAGCTACTTTGCAAGCTTCAGCAAAGTAGTGTCCCTTCACTGGCCATTAAATAGATTACATCATTACTCAAGGGGAGATCACAAGCTGCTTCTTTCCCCTTTCCAATCTGATTTTTTTGGCACTGAAATGTGGCATCATCGTCCCTCATTCTCAGCTTTTAGTTGGTATGTGGCTTCATTAGACAGCATTGATTGTCTTTCTCCTTTGATTTTTACACCTACAATAGTGACAATGGTACAAACAGTCATTGTAACAAGCGTTTAGGGGGGGCATGCAAAGTACATGATGGGGCACCCCTCCAGAGTCAGTCAGGAGCTCTCAGGCCAAGGTTCTATGCTAAGGGGACCCCCCGGAGCTCGAGACCCCACCGCACCACAGGGGCTGAGGGAACCTATGTTATGCCAATGCATACAAATGACAGTGAATCTTCGGGTCCAAGGGCTAAAACATCTTTGAATCTTCAAATGTGCTTGACTGAAGTTACTTACTGAATGTCAGTCGACTCACTCAAGCTTAATTGGGTCAAAGTAGATGTTATGGCCATGTGCAGTTCACGCTCCCCCTGGTCATCAGTTTGGCAACAAATATCCTTAAGTCAGGCGCTCACTCTGCTGAATACGATCAGAGACTTAGGGCCGGATTCACAAAGGTAAAGTTAGAGGAAAGTCTAACTTTACGAGTTTCGGTATTCACAAAGGGAATTTACTACTCGTAAATGCCCTTTGTGAATACCGAAAGTCTAAATTTTACGACTTTCAGTATTCACAAACGGCATTTACGAGTAGTAAATGCCCTTTGTGAATTCCGAAATTCATAAACATACAGCCACATGCATGAAGCGATTTTGGAGTCGCAAACGGTGCGAATCGCAAAATTCGGCCGTTTGCGATTCCAAAATCACTTTTTTGGATGCATTAAACAATTTTTTAGAAATCGCAATTTTTTGCGATTTCTAAAAATGCAATTGCATTTAAGGAATCGCATTTTTGCGATTCCTTAAATGCTATTCATGAATGTTTAAAAAAATGCGAATTCGCAAATAGGGGGAGCAAATTAACACGAGGTTGGACCTCGTGTTAATTTGCGAAATCTTTCAAAAATGCTCAAAAAAGCATTTTTCAAAGTGTTGTTACACACACACATGTCCTTTGGACATGTGTGTGTGAAACTTGCACTTAAAAAAACATTTCAAGGGTGCAGGGGGGGTCCTTTGGACCCCCCCTCAGCACCCTTGAAATGCATTAACAAATTGCGATTCGCAAAATGAAAATCGCAAAATGTTAATGCCTTCCCATTGATTCCTATGGGTCTTTTGGCCCATAGGAATCAATGGGAAGGTTTTCCTTAATTGCGATTCACAAAATGTGAATCGCAATTAAGGAAAATTAAGAAATCGCAAAAATATTTGCGAATTATTCATGCATTGCCGTTTGCGATTTCTAAATTGCGATTCCTTAATTTTCGCAATTTAGGAATCGGAAAACGGGTGCAATGATGCATGTGGCCGTTAGACTTTTGTCTCACTTTACCTTTGTGAATCTGGCCATTAGGTGGAAACATTGCTTCATCTTTATATTTCACACACCACATTATGAAGTTGACTTCCACATGTGTCTTGACCCTACAAATTCTTGAAAAGAGACTGCCATTTCTCCATAAGGATGTAAACCATCTTGCTATTAAAACAAGCATTTCCTCCAGATTGGGTTGGAAACCCCCTATATCATGGTCTTCCTATTTGTCTTGCAAATAGATTGCAGATAGTACAAAATATGGCACCATACCTTCTTTTAGGCATTAGAAAATTACATCTTGTTATCCCCTCTTCTATGTGCCAAGGAGCTTGGCCTTCTGATACATTTCATATGGCCCCATGGCATGTTGTGATTGCTTGTGGTCCAGCAGCCAAAGAAAAACAGGCAGAGGTCTCACTGGCCTAACAGTCGGCTACTTCAAGGGTTCAGGCCAGCATAAAGACAGCACTAGTCCTGACAGAGACACCTGCAGGGTTATTTTATATGCTTACTCTCCAATGGATCCTGAGAAATCAGACAATACACGGTGATGTATCTACAAATCTTTATTATACACCACCCTTGTGTATAAAAAGAAATGCAAGCATGTATTGCAATTCCCATTTGAGCAAAGCAAAATAAAAGGAAACTGGATTCTAAGCAGGTACCTAATATTATAAAACACATAGTGAAAACAATATCTTGTAGTTGAGCCTTCTCCTACATCACTCATAAAGCATGGAATGCCCTGCCACTACACATAAGAGCCTCCTCCTCACTTTTTGAATTCTGCAGGAAGCTGAAGACCTGGCTTTTTGAATAGTCCCACTAGGTCCTAGGTTTGGTAGTCTTAGTGCCAGTAGTGGGTCAGTGTTTAGGTGTTTTGGAAATATGAGCTTTATTTTTCATGTGTTCTGATTTGCTTAAGAAATTATACATTCACTCACACTACGATGAATCTACAGTAATTCTGATTTCATATGCAAGTATAATAAATAAAAACCCTCGATTTTGTAGGTGAGCGAGAAGACTTTCCCAAAGACCTGGCTGTTGCTAAGGATGCTGTTCGTTTTTCTATGGATTTTGCTGCCTTTTTGGGGTTTAGAATAATTTCAGATTAGTTCATACTCTGTATAACTCTGAATTTAAAGAATTCATTGCACTGACTCTGTATTGCTTCGTTTTTTCATTTTGTAATAAAACCTTTAACTCTTCATTGATCTAGAACTCAGTTATTGAGTGGACCAAATTAATTAATCAAATATATTGTCCTAATTTTGGTGCTTTGGGAGCTGACCTGAGGTGGGGACACATTGCCTCATGAAACTGAGTTTTAACACCATCTACGATCCAGTGAAATGTGGGAACTCTATTTAAGGTACATTTCGGGGTGTCTAGATTTTTGGGTGCAGTGTTTTTCCCCCTCAGTGACTATCAGGGGGCTTGTATACCGAATACTAATATGTTTTACCTTATTCGTTTTGTTTTGCTTTTTAGATGAGTCGCTCCTGGAGCTTCCAAAGATTAGACAGCATACCTGGTTTTTGTGAGCATATATCAAATATTACTAAGTAGTCAGCTCTTGTGAGCTTTTTGATTTTTTGGGGATGTTGTATTTGACATCTTTGTGATTAAAGTACTTGCATAAGGCATACAACCCCTCAGGGGATCCACGCGCTGAAGTCATGAGGGACTTCCATAGCTCTCTAGTGAAAGAAGTGAAAGAGTGCCCAGAAGCCTATGACCTTTTAATAGAAAATTGTATGCATGTGTCACCTGTGTTCTTGGATGGCAGGAGTGTACTGTTAAAAAACACTATTTTGAGTAATCTTGGTATATGCTTTTGAATCCCAATGAGAGCTTTACAACACATTCTGGCATGAATAGACAGTCCTTAGAGTTTCCTAATGATGGTATTTATGCTCACTGCCAAGCATGTTTACCATTGCTCATAATGCTGAGTTTAGACTGCCCTATAGTTCATGGGTGTACAGATTGAGAGAGCACTGCTGCAAATAATCCTGCAACAGCTCTTGCAAAGACAGCTCTGTGAGCTCATTGAATGGCTTTGGATCTGTTGCAGCTATTCAAGATACTTGTGGTCGAGGACACTAGTGAATTTGTGTGCCTCTAGACCTATCGATGGTAAAAAATACACACACCCTGGTTTTAACTTAGGGATAGGTATTAAAACAGCCTATCCTGCCTGAAACCTCTCACAGTTGAACTGATTTGTTTGGATCCACTGAAAACCTGTCTTTTCCTTGTGAAGGATCAGCCGATTATTGTCCGTCCATTGCGGACTCTAAAAAATTTAAATATGCCGGGAGACTAATAGGGCGACAAAATAAAGGCCAGCCATCAGCCAGGAAAAACTATAACACGACAATATGGGACGGCGGTATGCACAGTACATGGGCCTTCCTCACTTCACTGGTAAGCTGAGAGTTGGTTTGAATTGGGTGTGGCTCTACTAGTGCCTGTTGTATGGTGTGTGTGTGTGTGAGTGTGAGTGTGTGTCTGTCACAATCAAGGGTTTGCCATACATTGTATATGATCTTTGGGGGCCTGGATGTTTAGGCACTCTTTGGAGTGGTACGTCGAGGACAGCTCTGAGCATGTCAGCTGATGTCCTGGTATTGAATCCTCAATCTGCATGCATTTGTCTGTGTGACTTGACTGGAAGCAGTATCTTGTTTCAGTCTGGAAAAGGTCCGAGTGCCTCATCTGCTCACCCTTTATTTCAGCCACTGTTGAATAACGGAAGTTGGTTTTCAAAACAGATTCTGTTATGGAAGGAAGAGGATGCTGAAGTTCTCCCTCAGACAGTCCAATGAGTATCCACTTCCTACGGCCATTATAAAAACGTGTTCTTTGCCAAAGAAGTGTGTGTTTTTGTCGGTTCAAAAAGTCACTTTGCAGGCGGGCCAGGAAAAGGTTTGCAAACTAAGATGCCATGTGCATTCCTAACAGAGACTTTGTGACCTGCCGGAAGTTCGGTCCTTGACGGGGGCGTGTGGTGCCTGACGATAATTGCATTTCAGCCTTAGCAAATTTGGCAGAGTCAGGCCTGCGGATATCACAATCGATTTTACGAGGAAAGTCTTCATTCTGCAATATTTTCATATCCTGTGAGTAGGTGGCCTGACCATTTTAATGTCTTAACTTATTCCTTTGTGAGAAAATCGAGAACGTTCCAAAAAGGAACCATCTGTTAAATGAGTCAATCATTCAAAACAGTAACAAGTGGGCTAATTAGATCCGGAAGTAAGGAAACCGCCAAGGAGCGTTCGCGATTGCACCAAAATGGTTAATTTATTAATGCCATATCCTCAATAACAAAATGTAAAAAAAACTAGTTCGAGTCTAAAGGGCTAATAATAAATATAACAAGCATTTGCAATGCAATAGGTCTCGCATTTGCGAGAGTTTGAGCTAATGGCATTGTAAATGACAATGCCTTTTATTTATGTGCACCACTTGCAGGTTTTCAAAACACATAAATAAAGACATTGTATTCACAATGCGAATAGCTCAAACTCTCGCAAATTCAAGACCGTTAGCATTGCCTTGATAAAGGAGATACCTTATATACATTAAAACTTACTCTAAAACGAATGTTATAAGATCCAAGAGAGTGAGAGACATCGTGAATACACAAAAACAAAGAAACAGCATTTTGTTTTTATGTACAATCTGTTTTGTTCTGATAACAGGTAAGATGTTAAAGGGGCCGCTGCGATAAAATCACCATGTAGAGGTATACCACTTATCAAATATGACTAGAACGTCATAAGGCCTCTTTGCATGGCATCATTAGTTTTCCATTTTACGTTAAGTTGTGTTGACACGAACTAACAAATCCATTTAAAACCAGCTCATGTTCCAAATCAGCAAGAAGAACAGTCACAGTCATATCTGGCCACTTATATACCGCTCACGGTACTCAAATACTTGAGCTGACTATAGGTTTAGGTATTTCAAAAACAAGCATGAGCCTTAATGTAATTAGTAAACACATTAATGAACAGAGAGCAAACAGATAGCATTTATTTTTTTCTGGCTAATTTGGTTCTTTTAATGCTTTATTTCAATTGGATTTAGTTTACATTCTGCTTCTGGCGACTATCTATGGTCTCTCATCTATGCAGAGTCCTTCCAACAGACAACAACAGGGTCTCACCTGCAAGCTGCTTGGCCAGCTCTGTGATATCCTTCTGGTCTTTGAGCAGAGCCATGTTTGCAGCAGCTTAATGACCGCTGTCAGGGCTGCCAGCACCAACGCTGCCCACAGTGGCAGGGAGCTAAGCACAGCCATGCTGCAGCTTAGAGAGGACTTGCGGTGTGCGGCGCACCACCTGCAGCACGTGCCGCTGACATATTGCTCCTAGCACAGGCTGCACACTCCTCGCACGAGATGCGAAGAGTGCAACAGAATGGGGTTCCGTGCGCACAAGCTCTCCTTGACACAGGCAGCCTGGAGACGGGACGAAGGTTTAAAACGCACAAGTTACCAGCCACCACCTCCCACCTGTAATGGGCATCAATGTTACAATGTTACATCACTGAAGCCATAGGATTTGTGAAAAATCTTAGCTTCACACAAAATGTTGCAAATGTATTCAGCAGGAAAGTGGTAAGAGTGTAGCATGTAGCTGGTGGTGCACTTTGGAGCACACAGTTGCAAATATATTAATAAAACATGATATGGTAGTATACCGTCATTTACAGACTGCACATTTTCAATTGAACAGGCCACTACATTTGCACAGACATACAGTTTTAACCCCTTCGGTGCGCAGGACAGCCGGGAGCCGTCCTGCGCCATGGTGCTCGTGTGCTCAGGACGGCTCCCGGCCATCCTGGAACATGGCACCGGAAATACCTCTGGTACAGGCATCAGAGGGATTTCTATTTCTACCCTGTAGCCTCGGGAGCTCGGGAAGAGCTTCCCCAGCTCCCAAGCCCCCCCCACCCCTCCCCGTTTCAGTGAAATGCCGATCAACGCACACTTCGCGCTGACATCATTTCACTGAAATCGAAAATGAAATGAGCATTTAGGCTCATTTCAGTTTCACTTTCTACATGCTCAGGGGGCAATCTAAGCCCCCTGAGCACGTAGAAAGACGGGAGAGGTATTATTGGAAAGGGGAGATACCCCTCCAAGTGGATCCCTGCTTGGGTATCACCCTAGGAGGGTGATCCCCAAGCTGGGATCCACCCACTAGACACCAGGGAGGGGGGAGCGGCCCCCTGGGCCTTGGGCATTGCTCCCCCCAAACAAATTGGCATTATTCAGTCGTTCTACCCCCCTGGGGGGCAGAAAACCCACTAGACGCCCGGGATGTTTTATTGGCATATGTAATTAGGGTGGGAGCTGCCCAAAACAGGAACGCCAATGCCCCCACTCCTGACACCATTACACCCTTTCTGCACCCCTGGGTGGGCAGAAAGCCTACTTGATGCCAGGGATGTTTTGTTCCCATATGTAATTAGGGTGGGGGCTGCCCAAAACAGGCATGCCAATGCTTCCACCCCATCACCATTATAGCCTTTCTGCTCCCCCCGGGGGGGGGGGGGCAAAACGCCCACTTGATGCCAGGGATTTTTTTATTGGCATATGTAATTAGGGTGGGGCTACCGATAACCAATGCCCCCACCCCCACAAAAAATAGGCACAGTCTTTCTACCCCTCAAAACGTATTGAGGCAACATCAATATTGCCTATCACAAAATGTTTTCGGCCCTTGCCTGTTGTGGGTACTTGGGCCTCCCACACGAGTGAGGCACCATTTTTATCGGGAGACCTGGGGGAACTTTGGGTGGCAGGAAATTTGTGTCAGCCGGTGATGCCACAACTTTTCCACACGAAAAATGTGTGGAAAAAGTGATTTTTTCAGTAAAACTTGAGGTTTGCAGGGGATTCTGGATAAGAAAACTTTAGGGGATCCATCCACGCAAGCCATACCTCCCTGGAATACCCCGGGTGTCTAGTTTTGAGAAATGTATGGGTTTGGTAGGTTTCGCTAGCTGGCCGCCGAGCACTGGCCAAAAAACCCAGGTGGACACCTTGCAAAACCAGGTCGTTTTGTGATTGGCAATTTCGATGTCGCCTCAATACGTTCTGGGCCCTTGTCTGTCGCGGGTACTTGGGCTCCCCGTACGAGTGAGGCACCATTTTTTCGGGAGACCTGGGGGGAACGCTGGGTGGTAGGAAATTTGCGTCAGCCCAGTGATGCCGCAACTGTACCACACACAAATGTGTAGAAAAAGTGATTTTTTTCAGCTAAATTTTAGGTTTCCTGAGGATTCTGGGTAAGAAAATGTTGGAGATCCATGCAAGCCATACCTCCCTGGAATCCCCCGGGTGTCTAGTTTTTAGAAACAAGTGAGTATGGTAGGTTTCCCTAACTGGCCACCGAGCACGGGGCCAAAAACCAAGGTGACCCCCTTGCAAAACCAGGTTGTTTTGTGATAGTCAACTTTGATGTTGCCTCAATACATTTTGGGCTCTTGCCTGTCGCAGGTACTTGGGCCTCCCACAGGAGTGAGGTACCATTTTTATTGGGAGACCTGGGGTAAAGCTGGGTTGTAGGAAATTTGTGTCAGCCCAGTGATGCCGCAACTGTACCACACACAAATGTGTAGAAAAAGTGATTTTTTTCAGCTAAATTTGAGGTTTACAGAGGATTCTGGGTAAGAAAACGTTGGGGGATACACACAAGTCATACCTCCCTAGAATCCCCTGGGTGTCTACTTTTCATAAATGTGTGGGTTTGGTAGGTTTCCCTAGCTGGCCGCCGAGCACGGGTCTATAAATCCAGGTGACCCCCCTTGCAAAACCAGGTCGTTTTGTGCTAGGCAATTTTGATGTCACCTCAATACGTTTTGGGTCCTTGTCTGTCGCGGGTACTTTGGCCTCCCACACGAGTGAGGCACAATTTTCTATCGGGAGACCTAGGGGAACGCTGGTTGGTTGGACATTTGTGTCAGCCCGATGATGTCACAACTTTCCCACACAAAAATGTGTGGAAAAAAGTGATTTTGTTTAGCTAAATTTGAGGTTTGCAGGGGATTCTGGGTAAGAAAACATTGGGGGATTCACGCAAGCCATACCTACCTGGAATCCCTCGGGTACCTAGTTTTCAAAAATGTATTGGTTTGCTAGGTTTCCTTAGGTGCTGGCAGAGTTAGGGTTCAAAATCTAGAGCTAGGCACTTTGCAAAAAAAGATCAGTTTTCACTGTGAAAATGTGGTGTGTCCATGTTGCGTTTTGGGCTGTTTGCTGTTGCGGGCACTAGACCTACCCACACATGTGAGGAACCGTTTTTCTTGGAAGACTTTGGAGAACAAGGGGTGGGTGGAATTTTTTGGATCCGTGCAGATTCCAGAACTTTCCACCAAAGAAATGTGAGGAAAATGTGTTTTTTTATACATTTTTAGGTTTGCAAGGGATTCTGGGTAATAGAACCTGGTGAAAGCCAGTCAAGTCCCCCCATCTTGGATTCCCCTGGGTGTATGGTTTTCAAAAATGTATAGGTTTGCTAGGTTTCCCTAGGTGCCGGCAAAGCTAGGGTTAAAAATCCACAGCAAGGCACTTTGCAAAAAAAGGGTCAGTTTTCACTGTGAAAATGTGGTGTATCCGTGTTGCGTTTTGGGCCGTTTCCTGTTGCGGGCACTAGGCCTTCCCACACATGTGAGGAACCGTTTTCCTTGGAAGACTTTGGAGAACAAGGGGTGGGTGGAATTTTGTGGATCCGCGGAGATTCCAGAACTTTCCACCACAGAAATGTGAGGAAAATGTGGTTTTTTTTTACAAATTTTGAGGTTCGCAATGGATTCTGGGTAACAGAACATGGTGAGAGCCACACAAGTCACCGCATCCAGGATTTCCCTGGGTGTCTAGTTTTAGGAAATGTATACGTTTGCTAGGTTTTCCTAGGTGCCGGCAGAGCTAGGGTTCGAAATCTACAGCTAAGTCCGTTTTCACTGTAAAAATAAAGTGTGTCCACGTTGCGTTTTGGTCTGTTTCCTGTCGTGGGCACTAGGCCTACCCACACAAGTGAAGTACCATTTTTATCGGGAGACTTAGGGTAACACAGAATTGAATAGCAACTGTTATTACCTATTGACGTTCGATGCATTTCTGCCTTCAAATGAAAGACAATGTGTAAAAAAGAAGTCATTTTGACAAAATACCTATAAGTCTCATGCTAGTATGGATACTCACAATTTCGGAAATGTGCAAATATCTACTGTTTCCAAGCTCTATATTTTGTTCCAAGTTCAGAAATACATAGATGTCTTTCATACCGATTTTTCCATGTATATATTTTCCTAAATTAATTGCTATATACACGGAACATAATGAAAAAACATTGCAAGATGCTGCTCAGTTATTGGCTCTGGGTTTGTCGGGTTCTTGGTGAACCTGCAAGTCCAATACATCCCATAACCAGAAAGGTCTAGCAGATATAACGGTATATTGCTTTCAAACAGCTGTCACAAGTAGAAGAAGTTACAGGTGAAAACGTTGGCACAAATGGCTATTTATTTCAACTAATTTTCAATTTTTCCTATATTTAACTGTTAGTTTCTATAAAGAAACCTTGAAGGATCTACTTTCCTAAAATGTATTGCTTTCCATGATCCATTATTGCTTTCATACCCATTTCTACCAATAACTGGAAGGAGGCTGAAAGCACAAAAAATAGCAAAAGTAGGCTATGTCCCAGAAAAATGCCCAAACTGTGTAAAAAATGTTGGGTTTCTGACAAAAGTATGCTTGTCCCTGAAAGCTGAGAAGATGTTGATTTCAGCACCACAACCCCTCTTTTGATATCATTCTAAGAAAAAAAAACAGTCACTTTCATCTGCAGCCCTTTTTACCAATTTTTTTTTTTTAAAGAACAACATTTAGCTGTATTTTGGCTAATTTCTAGGTCCCCTCCAGGAGAATCCATAAACCCTGGTTACCTTTAGAATCCCCATGATGTTGGAAAAAAGGACGCAAATTTGGCATGGATACCTTATGTGGTCAAAAAGTTACAGGGGCCTAAGCGCGAACCACCCCAAATAGCCAAAAAAAAGACTTAGCACAGGGGGGAAAAGGCCTAGCAGCGAACGGGTTAACTCATTATCCATCAATTCACCCTTTCATTAATCCATTCACAATTCTCTAATCCATGCAGCCATCCGCCCATCCCTTTACTCACTAACTTGCCCACATGTTCATATTAACATATTAATTATGAGCTGAGCCTTTGGCTGCAGGATTGCAGACAGAAGAGGCCCATCAACAATTTCACCGTTGCTTTACTTTATAAAGCAAGGAGTGGGGTGGGAGGCAGGTTCACTATGTCCCTGCACATAGGCAATCTGAAAAAGTAGAAGGCATGAGTCATGCATGATGCACAGTGCCATGCATGCCATGAGGTGACTGCGACATGGTGTTGTTTCCAGGGCTTTAAGCAGGATAAAAAAGGGCGGGCTCTCAAAAGGGAGTGTTTGATGTAATTAAGAATGTGGCTTAAAACACCTAAGCAAAAAATCTCTGCTTAACATAGTGTACCGCCCGACTGGTATGGTACCTCGTCTGTCATTGTATCCAGATATATAATACAAATAAAGAGACACCTACAACAAGCCAGAACTATTGGCATTGTCAATGGTTGTTAGTTGCATGAACTGAAAATGCAGCAACCATGGCTTTGGTGAATATAATATTGAAACTGCACTTTTCTAAAATGATGAGACTGAAAGAACTCTGGCCCCTTCTTTTAAACTTGTTTCACTAGCTTCTTTGAATGAACTGGATTGTGTAGCAGCGCTGGCTTGTTTGCGCATTCTTTCCATCTGCCCTAGCCCATGGCAGGAGGAGGCCATCGCATGCAGTAAGTAACTCTCCAAACTGGCCCATTGTCATTCTGTATGTGGCAATCAGCCGCATATAGAGTGACAATGGGCGGGTGGGGCTACTTGTGGAGTGCGAGACGCCCCATCAGGGGGCTGGAGCTTCATGCAGGGAACAGTGCTGTTCCCTGCAATACCCAAAATTATGGACAAAAGGCGTCCGTAAAAAGGATCCTCACGGACAACGGACGTGAGGTCCAAATTACGGACGGTCCGTGAAATTCCTTCGTAGGACTCACCCAGCGGTAACACGCTGCTGAATAGGAGTGAATCAAGATAGGAAACCAGCACACGCCTGCGCTGGGTTTTCTAAAAAAGAAAAGGGAAAACCTGCAATCCTTCTCCCCTCTCGACTGAGAACAGGAAACACTTGCCCCGGTCCAGAGTATCCGATTACCGGTACTCTTCCACTCGGTGAAGGCTGTAACCAAGGCTCTGAGAACCTCCGTGCTTCGGTTAGTGCAGTCCACAAGGAAACAACAGAAAACTTCTGCTCTGCATGGGTACATCCTAAACGGCTAAGAATCACGTACAACGCTCCCCGCGTTGTGTGTGATTAAATACACTTCCTGCCTCCCGGACGGACGGCCTTCTGGGAGTTGTAGTTCCGCAAGTCTAGGTAGGCGCGCATCGGTATCGGAACCTGACAAGGTAGGCATGGTAAGTGTATTTGATAGGTATTTTAAGTAGGTAGTTTAGGTTAATTATGTAAGGTAGATGAGCTATAAGAGGCTAGTAAGGGTGTGTTCCTCAGGTAGGCTTGGGCAGTATGGTACGCTAGCAGTGTTAGCTGTTTTAGATTAATTAATGTAGGTTAAGTATGGAAGGTATGTTAGGCAGGTAAAATAGTTAGGCCTGTTAAGCTAGATATGACAAATCAATATGGTAGGTTCGGTATGGTAGGCATTTATGGTAGGTATGGCAGGTTGAAATTGTATGTATGGTAGGTAGGTACGATAGGATCATGAGGACGATAGAATTAAAAGGTACGGTAGGTTAAGAAAGGTGGAGCATAACATTTGTGTCTATTATTTATAAGTTTGCTCTACTAAATAATTTTCTAGACTTCTTGCTTAAAAATGTTAATTACAAACCATTGCATTGTTAACACCAGAAGTACAAATGTAATGTTTTTAATAAAGCAAATATTTTGATAATCGATGAGTTCTTATGTGCATAAAAGTGTTTTTACTTAATAATAATAATACTAATACTACTACTACTACTAATGATGATGATGATAATAATACATTTAAAAGACCAAAAATAATTTTCAAAGAAATTTAGCAGAGTTATATCCTCAAAAAGAGTTTTATGAAATTGAGACATATGATGAGGTTTGCGTCAGTAAGTGGTGAACTTAAAAGACATACACATCAAAATATTGAATAGTGTTTATTTTTGACAAAAAGGGTAAGATTTTCATTTCTTTGCATGATTATCCAATGCCAGTGATTATTTCAACAAATTGTTCTAAAGATTCTTGATTTCTTGAACTTCTTGATTATCTTTTCCTTATATATTCTTTTGTCTGTCATATTCACTATGAAAATGAATTTAGTTTACATCAATATTGAAAAAGAAGCTACAAATGTTTGTGATCGGACCACTAAATACCGGTGTCCCAGGCTTTACCAGTCCCTGACTTTATTTTCTGATAAACGTAGGCACTGAAACAGCATAAGGAATGTCAGAAATTGGAAACTCAATTGTAGCTTTACCAGCAAAGTAAATACGTAAAATAACACAGGTAAGGTAAAGCTACTATGTAATGGTGTCTCTGGAATTTAGCAGTAGGATTACTTGATCCCACAAGTAACCATCCCCAGAATGACACAGCCATGGCAGACAGCCCATCCGTGTAATGACAAACCTGGAGAAATGTAAAAAGCCACTGGTTGATGAGTGCTGACCCAAAGCCCATTCTCTCTTTTTGATTTCTTTTTGATGAATAGATGAGAAGATCTTTAGCACCAAACTATAAAAGCTGTCTGTAGGTCTATAGTGTGACCATCACATGGGGAGATGTGTCTATTTTTAGTGTTTAGATGAAATATGGATGCATATTCAGATACAGAACAGAGGTGGAAAGTACGGTGAGAGACATTTTAGTTTTACCAGATCGATAAAGTAGTCTTTATAACACTGGTACAGCTCAGATCTGTAAAGTACGCCCTCTTTATAAACAGAGTTAAGGCTTGGCTTTTGAAACAAGGGAAACGGGGGTGAGAGAAGGGTAGGGAGAGACGGAGATAGGCAGTGAGATCGAAAATAGGAGAAGGATAGAATGGAAATCTCACTGGCTCCTCGGTTACTGCTAAATCCAGCATAAAAACAAACAAAGGACACAGGAGGTAAGCAAGCAACCCCTGGAGCATGGAAACAAAAGACAGACACACGTAGCGGTCCTACTATTAAAAAAAAAAAGACAGTTACAAGAAAAGTCTTGAATTAGCGCGGGGGGCGCACAGCAAAGACGAAAGACGCACTTTGTAAACAACCAGAGGAGAGTGAAAACAAACAAAAGTTTAAAACAAGTGTAACACCAGGTGAGGCTTTCAGAAGGGAAACTTGCAAACGTGTTTTCAAGTAAACGCGAGACACGGCCTGGCGGCCGTGAAAGTGAAAGTACAGCCGGCCGGCCGTGAATAATTAGGGGAGGAGAAATGCCTGAGGCAGAGCGCACGCTGGGGGAGGGCTGTGGGAGGGAGGCTGGTGGCTTTGATGCGTGCACGCGCTTTTCACGGGCACTGCATGAAATCGCCCGTTTGGTTAAGCTCTGGTTAAGCTCCTATATCTCTCACCAGCAATGCGCAAGCGCATTAGCAGGCGAGACCTAAAAAATGAGTGTAAATGCACAATGTTTTCCTTAGGAACTCACCACTGATCCGGTCACTTACCACGGTTGTTGAACACCAGGGCTGTTTTACCTTTATTATGCCTTTTTCTACCACAGCCCTACCCTTAATGTCTCATTACCTCACTCTTGCATGTTCTTTTTCTTCTCTGCTGTCTCCATTTCTGATGTTTTCCCTTTCTTTCTATTACTCCTTTTTCTGCCTTCCTTTCTTCTGCTCTGGGTCAAAGTATGAACATGAAAATTATTTTCTGGTCCCCAAAAATGATGCTAGTTCCCATCACCTGCAACCAACAGCACACATAAAAAAGACTTACAAATCAAAATGTACCAGGATTAGAGCTGCATTTTGTTTATGGGCTAAGTTACCAGCTGTTGTACATTTTAAGGCTATTGTAAGTCACTGTAGAGTTTCTTGACTTCCAAGAGGGAAGAGGATGAGGTCTTGTCACAATGGCAAAAGAGTGACCTGTCCACTAATTTCAAGGTCTGATTGCCTGAATTTGAGTTAGGCAGACTGCCACTTTTACACTGATAGAGTAAAATTGACACCGTCTGTGTAAAGCTTCGTCTGAAGGGTATGATGGAGTAGGGGCTGTCAGAGTCTTCCGCCTGTTCAGCCTATATATAGTGGGTGGGGGGGGGGGTCTGGTGACTTTCATAAATTTTCCATTACTGCCAGGAATATACTGGTGGTGAGAGACACTAAAACAAAAAATGATTCCCACACTATAGGAGCTAACTCCTGTGGTGTATGGGTCATAAGTTAAATACAAAGATATCCCATCAGGAGGTTGCTTTAAAAACAAATAAAAAACTCTGTAAAAATTAGGCAGCCGGCATCATGTTTGATGGAGTCATCTGTTAAACTTTTCACACATTAATAGTAACCACCTTGACTGTGGTTCCTGCCACTTTAAAGAGCTTTCCACTGGTCTGGCAGCCATCTCTAAAATTTGTGTGCCTGTACTTCATCCACCAAAGCCTAAACAAGACCCTCTATCTAGAGTGGTGCGGTGGGCAAAACACACGATGATTTGGAATGCTACTTTGAGAGATTACCAGTGTGTAGACTATTTGCACTCATTCTTCCCATCAAGTTTTGGGTGTTTGATTGCCAGTAGTATGACTGGAAACCTGAGACTTGTGCAGCTTTCCAAGCCTACTACTAAGAAAGGGTGTGGCATTACGGCCAGAACTACCGACTTTGGAACTGGAGAACTGGGTGCGAGTCTCGACGTCGGCTCGCCATCCTGTGATGCTGGGCAAATGACGTGATCTCTTGTGCCTAAAAGAATATATGAATGTGACCTTGTGTAATGGGATTGATGCTCATGTAAAGCTCTCAAAACCTTTGGGACGTGTTCTTGCTATACAAAACTACAAATAATAAAAATATTTGTGAATTCCAACAAGTAGTAACTCTGCATCCACTCAAGGAAAACATATATATGTGCAGCTTCACTACTTCCTTGGTAAACCAGTAATACCTGACTCCGGCTCCCAGACTCAACTGCCAAGCCAAGAATACAATTATTTGGTTTGGTGCCATACCCCAAACATTCCCTCCCCTCAAGCTACGCCGCTGAAATCAATTTACAACTAGTTGTTCTATAAAAAAAATTATATGCAGTTACATTTAAGTCACTCTGAAAATATCCATAGCACATAACTTTTGGTAAAGTGCAGAAAGAGTCCTGCTTTTCGAGCATGAATTAAAGCCTTAAAAAATTAACTAGCTGCCATAAATGTCTTCTTTCTGATAAAGCCTGCTCATAGTTTCAGGCAAACAGTTCCAAAGAGCTGAAAATCGAGTTATTTCTATTGTTGTTTTAAACAACCGTTCAGTGACCTGCTTTTACATGGTCTGATGGCTCTGGTAGCAGGCATTGTTATAATTCAACTAAGTTGTTACTGGCGGACATAGGATGCTGCCAATCCTCTAGAAAAAGCTTGACTCTAATGTCTTCATAATCAGCTACTAGTGACGCATTCAATTGCTGAATATAAAGAATGACGCCAGAACTTGTTAATAATAACTTATAACAGTCGAGTTCTGATGTCAAAATGCCTGCTGCCAGAGCCTGCAGCCAAAGAGAACAACAGGTCAGGTCATGGAGCATAAATGAAAGTGGCTTTTCTTTCTTCCACTCTGTTTTTATAGCTCTATGATAACAAGGGCTAATTTAGGGCATCTTGTTAATTTTTTGCACTCTTAAGGTAGTTAAAGAACAGTTCGAATCTTTCTGCATGCTTCTACACAATTCAAGCAACTGCATCTTTTTTTTTTTTATAAAGCAGCTTGTATTAAGCCAATTTTAATATTGTTTTCCAACACATATATCTGAGAACGTTGGTGATGTGTTTACTTTTGCACTGGAAATTCTATTTTTATTCTTCACGTTTGAAAACATGCTCTCTTTCTTATAAAAGAGCTGCACACTAAGAGCCAGATTTACTATTATTTTGCATTGGGGTTGCGTCACTTTTGTGGCACACCTCTGACGCAAAATCATTTGTGGCATTTACTAAGCCATGCAAAAGCCACTTTGCATGGTTTAGTAACTGCAAACTAACACAAGGTAGGGCATAGTGCTGCCTTGTGTTACTTTTCATTGGGTAGCGGTACAAAAGGGGGTGGTGATGGACAGCCGCCATAAGTGTGGCAGGGTATGCTCAGACGTGAGTCCCTTGCTCACTTTGCCACTGGATTCAAGCAAGCCGGGCTGAAGACGGCTGGAATGCCAGAAGCCGGTCCTCGGAATCTTGTTTCCGGTCCAGGGAAGACATGGCTTGGCAGTTTGGGCTGCACTGTTCCCATGAGGCACAGGGTCAGACTGATTTGCATATAGCCATGTCTGAACCGGGGTGGCAGAGTGGGCTAAAGAACGGTGATGGATTAAACCCAGATCTTTTGACTGGGTGTGAGTGTTTGATTGATTCAGATGCTCCGTCCATCACCACCCCCCATATGTACCGCTTTTGGCCGCCACAAGTGTGGCAGGGTATGCTCAGACGTGAGTCCCTTGCTCACTTTGCCACTGGCTTCAAGCAAGCTGGGCTGAAGACGACTGGAATGCCAGAAACCGGTCCTTGGAGGCTTGTTTCCGGTCCAGGGAAGACATGGCTTGGCATTTCGGGCTCGACTGTTCCCATGAGGCACAGGGTCAGACTGATTTGCATATAGCCATGTCTGAACTGGGTTGGCAGAGTGGGCTAAAGAAGGGTGGTGAATTAAACCTAGATCTTTTGACTGGGTGTGAGTGTTTGATTGATTCAGATGCTCCGTCCATCTCCACCCCCTTTTGTACCGCTTTTGGCCGCCACAAGTGTGGCTGGGTATGCTCAGACGTGAGTGCCTTGCTCACTTTGCCACTGGATTCAAGCAAGCCGGGCTGAGGACGGCTGGAATGCCAGAAACTGGTCCTTGGAGGCTTGTTTCCGGTCCAGGAAAGACATGGCTTGGCAGTTCGGGCTCAACTGTTCCCATGAGGCACAGGGTCAGACTGATTTGCATATAGCTCCGTCCATCACCACCCCCTTTTGTACCACTTTTCATTGGGTAGGCATTATATGAGTGGAGCATGGATATTCCTGTGTATCCACACATGTATTTTGACGCAAAACCAGATTTACATAGATTTGTAATCCTAGGTTTGCACCAAAATGACGCACCTGCTGGACAGAGGCATACCTAGGAGAAATACCTTTATTTCTCCTCATTACTTCCTTTTCCGATTTGTGATGCATTCTACAACATACATAGAAAGAGGAATATGTCTTTGAGGATTCTTTGAGGATTGTTTGTGCTCAATAAACATCTGCCCGTACGCAGTTTACTGCATTTTTGTGCAAAGGTGCCTGCATTTTCTGTAGGCAGCACACAGTATGCCAGCTCATCACCACCCCCTTTTCTGAATAGCTCAAGAAGAGAGCATACATTTTCCATATCTATGTAAACATGGAGCATTTGAGCTCTTTCCCTTTCATGCAAATGTGTCCTTAATGATTTACATGGTTTATCGGAAAGGTGATGGTGTGAATATGTATTATGAGGAATAAAGAACACCCTGCCACACATGATAAGGATAATGCTTGTCACCTTGAAGTTCCATAACCTTTCAAAGGAACTTGGTCTTCAGCCTTGTTCATCTATATGATCATGAAACTCTTCGGTGTCTTGCAATACTCTTCTAATGTATGTCTGGGTGTACTTTATCCTACAAATAATACATGGGATTCTGTAATCCTTGTACATGCGATGGCCTCTAATTTCATTATAATACATGGAATTCTGTAATCTATTTTTTTAAATGCCAGTATCTTATTTTGGGTGACTTGTGATGCACCCCGTCACAGATCACAAAGAAAGAAAAGACATCAGAACTCATACTCTTCTAAACTAAGTTATTACGGTCCAGTTCTGGTGTCACAATGCCTGCTGCTGGAGCTGCCCAGGTGAAAGGCTGGCCAGGTCACAGAGCATGATCAAAGCAGCTGCTTAAAGCAGCTAAAACAGAAGGTTGCTTTTCTTTCTTCTGCTCTATTTTTTAGCTTACAATGACATGCAGACAGAACAGGTTAATTTTTTGCACTCCTTAGATAGCTACACATTAGTGCTTAATATTGCACTAGAGGTTTCATTTTTATTATTCTTCATGTTTGCAAACATGCTCATTTTTTCATATGAAAAAGCTGCACACCAAGGTTCTAAGTGGTTTGTGGGAAAGGTGATGGTGTTACCTTCAGCCTCTTTAGTCTATATGGTTATGCAACTCCTAAGTGACTTACAATATCTTTATACTGTTTGGCAGGGGGTACTTTATCCCTCATATTATAGGTGACAAATATTGTCACAACTACAAAGTAACAAGAAAATCAGCAAAAGGTTTTTACACTGTAAGTTCAAGCTCCCATATATTAGAAACGATATAAACGCTCACCAAAATTTTAACCGTTTATGGCTGGACATGGAATTGGCAAGATTTTCCTAAAAAGAAAACGAATTTGCTGAAATTTAATGCAGGCGGTGGATTATTTGATAGAGAAGTAACAGCTGTGCTTTCATCTCAAGAAAGTCACCTTAGCAGAGTCTGGACATTGCAAAACTCTAAAGCCCACATCACCTCGTAAAACGAGTAATGTCATGTTTAATAATGTCTGTTTGCTGGATGGGAACAATAGACGGGCCCGTAAGCTTCGGCGCTTTACCTCCTTAATTGAAAACTGTCCTATAAAGAAGGTGTGTGCGTAACAACCCGAGCCGATGACTGCTGAAAAGTGAAAAACATTCTACTTGTGCGCGGGAAATCGTGGCGTGACTTCAGGTGTCGAGAACAATACGTTTGCACCTGCCTTAGAACACTGCGTCCAGAGGCAGCCCATCTGCCTTTACGGAAAGCAGGCCCTTTACCGATGCCAAGACCAGGCAAAGTTTCCAAAACATGACGCTTAGTCGACGGAATCCAAATGTGTGCCTTCTCCTCTGCCAACATCTGTGTTAACCTGTACTTCAGAATGATTTAAAAAAACAACTCTCTGTTCTGCTTGTGCAATCTAGAGTGCCATTTAGTGTTTACAATAAACACAGCAAGGTTTAGGGCGTGTTACAGACATGACAAGTGTCAACACAAAGGAAGAGTTTGTCCTCCAAATAATATCATTTTATGCCTATGCCATGCACTTCAGTACACAGACACATTTTCTGTTATTGGTTGATGTATTTTTTGGTGTGCTATCCTGCATGGATACCAGGTTCACTAAAATAATAATGGTATCAAACTCATTGAGTAATTTGTAAAAAATTAAAAATAATAATTATAAAATCATATAAGTGTTAGGGCCCCCAAAAAAATATTAACGGGCGTCGCTTCCTACTCACTACTTATACATCCTGTTAACACAGTCGTTTATCAACATGCCAGGTAATGGGTACGTTGATAAACCAATTTTCTTATTTTTTGGTAACCGAGAACAAATAGCATATCCCACTGATGACATATCATTGCGATAACATACAAGGCCCCCACAGACCCATCCCCATCATTCACCAGAATCCAGCCTTTAATAGGACCACCACTTTCCCCAAATCATGTCCTGCTTCTGAGGGCAGCCCCTGGCACAGTATATTGTTTTTTTTCGTATGGGCACACAAATCGATTCTCATTCGCCAATTAGTTAGGGTAGAGGGCTGAAAGGATTTCCACTTACAGACAATGTCACAAATGGTCTCCATTGCGGCTACTCCGACCATTCTCCACTCACCACGGGGGCTATGCAGGTCCTCCAAAATGCCAAGCAACCCCAGTTATGGAGTTAAAACCACCGTCCTATGCTAGAAGCTCAGTATTGGGGTAGAGGTCCATACCATATGGTAAAAGTCTGCGTCTGCTTAGTGCAGTGGACAGGTTGGTTGAGGCTTTCATTCAATTCAATTCAATTCAGTGATTTATATAGCGCGCTACATACCCAGAGGGTCTCAAGGCGCTTGGAGAAGGGTGGGGAGTTACTTGTCGAATATCCAGGTTTTAAGTTGCTTTCTGAAAGCTAGGTGGTTCTGTGTGAGGCGAAGGTGAGTGGGAAGTGAGTTCCAGGTCTTAGCCGCCAGGTAGGAGAAGGATCTTCCTCCCATGGTGGATTTGTTGATGCGAGGTACAGCAGCAAGGGCTTGGTGGGAGGAGCGTAGCTGGCGGGAGGGGCTGTAGAAGGAAAGTCGTGTGTTGAGGCATTCAGGTCCAAGTTCGTAAAGTGCTTTGTGTGCGTGGGTTAGAAGGCGGAATGTTATCCTCTTATTGATGGGGAGCCAGTGGAGGTTTTTCAGGTGACCAGAGATGTGATCTTTACGCGGAATGTCTAGAATGAGTCTGGCTGATGCGTTCTGGATGCGTTGGAGTTTTTTCTGAAGTTTTGCGGTGGTACCGGCGTATAGGGTGTTTCCGTAGTCCAGGCGGCTTGTAACTAGTGCGTGGGTGACCGTTTTTCTGGTTTCAGTGGGGATCCAACGAAATGTTTTTTTGAGCATGCGAAGAATGTTGAAGCAAGATGATGAAACGGCGTTGACTTGTCTAGTCATCGAGAGTGAGGAATCCAGGATGACGCCCAGGTTCCGTGCGTGGTCCGTCGGGATGGGTGCTTTTCCAAGGGCCTCTGGCCACCAAGAGTCGTCCCAGGCAGAGGGGGAGGTACCTAAGATAAGGACTTCTGTTTTGTCTGAATTCAGTTTCAGACGGCTGTGCTTCATCCACTCGGCTACTTCTTTCATTCCTTCATGTAGGTTGGTTTTGGCGGTGTTAGGGTCTTTGGTGAGTGAGAGGATCAGTTGAGTGTCATCAGCGTAGGAGATGATGTTGAGGTTGTGTTTGGGTGTAAAGTATGTTTCATACTGGCTAAATTGCAGGTGGCCATCTGGGGATCTCACGCTAGTCTTCATCCTGAGTTTCTTATCCCGCCCCTTGAAGCACAGAAGTGTGGTAAGCCCTAAAACGAGTAGCCATGAGAGTAGGGAGGCGACTGGGGATTGCAGAGCCAGTATTGCCTTTAGGCCCAGACGGGAAACCTCAACCGATAGGCAGAGTTGTCCCACCCTCCCTTAGCCAATCATTGATCACCAGTATTTACCCAGTAGTAAAGTTTAACATCTGCCATCCCCAATTCTTCCTCATAGACCGGCTGCCTGTCAAGCGATATGTGCTGTGATTAGCCCGCCCACAGAAGATCAGGACCAACGTATTGATCTGAAACAAAGTGTTAGGAATGGCAAATGGGAAGTTTTGAAGGGTATTGAGGTGATGGAGCAAGGATTCTCACGTTACGCGACTTGCTGTACTCATGAACCTCGAATAATCATTAACGTCATAACAAAACACGTGTGTCGTATTAATATTGCACTTTTACACTACACGCGGGTGTCACAGTGAGGCTTGCCTATGTGATTATTAATCCTAATTACGCTTGCACCTAAGATGGTCGCTGCTTTGCCGGATTCTAGTCTGCGCATGCGTCGGTTATACCCATGTGATGTGACGCACTCGCAGTTCTGGAGGGAACTTTTCGCACATGCGCAGTATTGCTAATATGGCCGCTTTGTTCTAACATGCTCTTCGCTTGCCACCGCTGCTTTTGCTCAGCTGTTTCGTTCTGCTTAACAATTAATGCTATAGATATTATAAAGTAAGGAGTGTAGAGAAGCCAATCATGGTATACAGTGTCTTCATTTTTGTCTGTGTTTCTAAATTGTTTTCGCTTACTTTTCATGTATCGAACATTGTGGGCCTGGGAGCGGTGCGCAACTCCATCTTGAAGCCCGTGTGGTACTAAACATGTGATGAAGGAGAATCGAGTCTTGCAGCAGTGGAACTCAGCCAGCTGGCTGCCGAAGCTGAGATGCTCCTGGGAATCGACCTGCACCCCAGCGAGGAGACTCGAATTCATACCTACACTTGTAACATTGTAATATTTGTACTCTGTACGCTATTGTTTCTGTATTCCTATGCCATGGGAACTGGAATGTAAGGGGTGGGTTCAAGAAATTGAATATTAATTGTGGGAACACCAAATTCTAGGTGGTGACAATGACCTAACCACCTCTCTTGTCCAATCCGAAGTTGGGGATCCTTTCACTTGCAACATTGGTGGGTGGTCTACTGACCCGAAAACAGTATAACTAGCCTAGGTTTAGCTAGAGAAATTGTCCGACTTGTCTGAATAGCTGACCTGTCACTGACCCTACGAACTCTATAGGTGATTAATACAGAGAGCTGCGGAGCACTCTGTCCGTAAATTCCACTAAACTTAGTCTGGGGTGGAGAAACCTTTAAGTGCTGGCGAAGCACTTTGCTGGGAGATTCGAGAACCCAATCGGGGTTATTGGCAGATTCCTTGCAGAGAGGGCGTAGCGCAGGCGTTGCATCCGAAGCTGCAGGTGTTGGTCGTGCCCTTTGATGAGCCCAGTCCTGATCCAAATCCTGAGGGTATCCTGTCCTGACTGTCCATAAGCTGTACCTGCTCGCCTACTGGCATTCCAAATCCTTGAGGGTCCCTTCCCACCTTTCCCAACTGACCCGTGGCCAGGGTTAGTCTCCAGTCTGTCCTAGGTAAATATAACCTCCATGTGGGTGTTTGTCTATCTCAACCTTTTCTCTCCTTCTGAATAAAGCAAACTTGCCTGTGTGATTTTTCCTCTGATATCTGACTCTCACGTAATAGTATTATTCCAGCATGTTCCCTAATTTTCCTTTCCCTTACTCAAACTCAACTGTTCACATAACTGGTATGTTCCACTGTTACCCTCCCTATAGAAAATAAGTGCATCTTGAAAAGTATTGTTTCTGCTAAACCGTTAGATATTCAAATTAGCATTTCAGTAGAATGTTCCTTTGTTTTTTTACCCAACTTTTAGTAACGTAATACAAATCTATTAGGCAAATTTAGCGTGTTCCTTCTCTTTCCCATTTCCTTTATTTTTCTAAAGTTAAATGATCCTTACATTGATTCATAGCTACACTATTTTTCTAATCTTGGTATAGATGTTTTGATCTGTGTGAATTTCATTCTCATGGCATATGATGATTTTATTTACTAGATAAAGCTTAAAAAACTTCATGTGTTTGTGGGTATTACAAGGTATAAACAAAATATAGATGTATATGGTATTGGTGTTATCTGCTTGAATCTCAAATTCAGCTCCTGATCCATGGTGATCATTGTTACCTGTTCTCGAGGATTGGTAAGTCAGGTACATGGAAAATATATAGAATGGGAAACTCGAATTGCTGATGGTGGTGTGTAGGTTTACCTGATTCATACAATATAGTGATAGGAAACGTTATGGGCCCAGGAAATTATAATTGGTAAAATAAGAGTCGGGAGTCCTGCGCGCTCTATCAGTAATTTTCTGGTAGCAGAGCTATGGTTAGGACTAGTTGAGACAGGTAGATAGGTTAATTGTTGATAAACCGTGAAAATTTAAATGTGCTGCTAAAAATAATTTTTCCCCTTAAGATCGATCGACTGAAAAAAAAAATGTTGGTTTGAAAATGTTATGAAATGTTTAAATTGTTTTTATGAAATGCTGCTATATTAAGTATTTATTAACAAACTGTTAGTGATTGTTATATGTTGTCTGGAAAAATCCCCAGGGTAGAATAGCGGGTGGTGAGGAGAATCCACTTCGCGGTGAGGTCAGTGGCTCGAGGAAAATTAGTGCATGGTTACGTAGAACTGGAAGCGCTAATTAGGGTTTTCTGAATGAACAGTTGAATAAATGGTAGCAACGAGTCCGCTAATGAAACTTCAGTTGTGATATTACCTAGTAAGGGTCACACGAGGAAGGAGTAGTAGGTTCATCGGAGCTTGAGTAATAGCAGGGGAGTTCACTGGTGAAACTTTAGACTTAGTATACATCCTGGAAAGAGTGGATAAATCAAAAGAAGTAACAGGTTCTCTAATGCTTGTGTGAAGGGTAGGCAGAAGGGTCTATCCGTAGTGTATGAAAAGTAGACAGAAGAAGTTTACTTGCAGTAAAACAAAGCGTTCTTTATAGACACTCGAGTACAGTGGCGAATGTTATACGTTGTTAACTAAATTGAGCACTTGCACTTTAAGAAAAATTGAAAGTTTCCGTTACCTTGTGAAGGAGGGAGTCGGTCGTGAAGGTGCGCTGACGTCACTCCGTGCCGCGCTGGTATTGGTTGAAACAGCGGGCGTGTAATGAAGCTAGTATTGTAAAAGAGGGGTGAGTGCCGGAGCGTGAGACCGCGCCTCGCGAAAAGGCCGCGCACCCATTGGTCGAGAATATTTGCAATCCCTGTGTTGATTGGTTATTGAAAAGTTATAAGACGCGCTAGCATTGGAAGAGGATTTGTAAACAAAAGACGTAGTTAACCACGGAGCATCTGGTTACGAAGTCTATGTGGTATCCTGAATTCTTACCTGATCCACAACATTTAGGTTTTCGCAAGGATCAGATGCTAAGAGGCAGACCTTACAATATGTACGGAAGAAAGAGGAAAATGTCATTTGCTGACAAGATCAAAAATTATTTCAAGAAAGATAAGCCTATCAGAACTAGAGAAGGTGTAATTATTCCACCACCTAATACTCCCGCATCATTTATGATGTTTGATAAAGGTTATCATACCTGGGTATGGTTGGAAAATTGGGTGAAGTATACCCAAGAAGATGGAATCTTAGCATTTCTCCTAGATGGTACTTTTAATAGTAGAATTCTGTTTAATTTGAGGACCCGAATGATTGACTTACATCCCAGACCAAGATTAACGCAATATGAGGCTTTAGAAGAATGGGAGATTGAGGCCTTAGAACGAGACAGACCCAGAATGGATAAGGGAGTAAGTAAATGGCACCCGAAATTACAGAGAGAGATGAAAGAGAAAAAGATGAAGCAATGGAGACAGAATATGATGGTCGAGGGACTATTTCCAGTATTTGGGGTAGAAGAACCCGTAGGGGGAAAACAGCAGAGAGAAAACTAGACACCTAATGGCTGCAGGCGATTCAGAAGATGAATACTTGGAGGATTTTTTAATGAAAAATCCACCACCTTATGAGGAGGAGTCTAGGTCCCTGAGCTCGAAAAACCAATTTGTCAGACGTCCTAGAAGTAGAAGGGCCAGTGAAACAGATACAGCAGGTCCAGATAATAGGCATACTAGTAAAGATAGATTTTGTAGGCCTGATACAACTGTCCCAAATTATAGGCCATTTGGGGATGAGAGATCAGGTATGACAGTCCCAACTGCCCCGAGTCTATATCCCCTTTAGTTCCGCAAGTATTACCTGAAACCTCTATGGAAAGGATTTTGCAAGAACGAGAAAAACATGCTTTAGAAAAACAAAGAATTGAACTCATTCAGAAAGTAACCCAGTTAAATACCAGTCCTGAAGCTTTGACCATCCCAGTAACTATTGGCCCAGTTGTTCCCCTCTATGGGGATAAACAAGCTAGTCCAACAACTCCAGTCATTACTCCAGCTGTGGTACCTCCCAGAAGAGAGCCTTTAGTAGTTGATGATTAGGAAAGCAAATGCGAGTCTATAGTTTCTTTGATGGATTTGCCCATAAGAGAACCTGGAGGCAATGTACCCAGGGCAAGAACTCAGAACAGTGCAAAGGAAGTCCTGATAGAAACAGCTTCAGGTACCCGAAGCGCTACAGTAGTGACTCCGGATGAGATAGATCGATGGACCCGAGAATTGGAGAAGATAACTCCTCAGTCAAAACCATTAGATATTTACAAACTAAGAATAGAACTGGAAGAACTAATGGCCGGAAATGTGGGATTAGACAGACTGAACACACTGAGTGAAGATGAACTACTGTTCATATGCAAAAGCCTTACCAGAAACACCAGGGTATTCCATGAGAAACTAATGGACACCGCAGCTAATATGGGAATAGATGTTAGCAAATCCAAAGTATTATTATTATTATTATTTGGAATCTTGTATAGCGAGCGGTTACCCTCGGACATCCCAGCGCTAGTTCATGACTCAAGGGTGTAGAGCTAGGAAGACAGCATTAAGCGGGGAACAGGTGGGTCTTGAGTAGCTTCCGGAACAAAAAACTTACAGAGCAGAATTTTCGGATAAGGATCTAGAAAACATGAACGTGTCAGGGAAAAAGGTACAGATAAGAGAATTGTTGAATCTGTTGCAGAAATGGGGAGATTTAGAAAAATGGAAAGCCAGGTGGGCAAAGAAAAAGGAAGACAGTAAAGTTAGACCAAGGACTTCTGAATATGTCCTAAAAGAAGTCGATAAGGCAGAGACTTTGTATCCCATGAGAGAAGTGCCAGGTGGGAAATATGTACATGTTCCATGGTCCCGACAGGACATTGTGTCATTCACAAATGATTTCCCGAAATTACGAGAGAAGCCTGTAGAGTGGTATAGGCAGGTCAAGAGATTTGTAAAAGTCCAAAAATGCCTCCTGAAAGATCTAGATGGATTCTTTGACATTGTAGTTCCCGTAGACCTATGGAGCGAATGCAAAATTGGGGTCGATTGGCCAAGTGAAGAGTACCCTAGGGACCCCAGAACAGGAGCCCCTTCTCCGGAGGTAATGAGGCAGTATGACAAAGTAATACTACACTTAAAAGGAAAGGTGCCAGCTAAAGAAATTGATTGGACCCGCATAGATAGAACTACCCAAAATCGTGATGAAACTGTTCACTCCTATTATGAACGACTGTTACAGGTGTTCAAAATCTACAGTGGAATCGATAACATTGAAATGAAGGATATGACCCATTTCATTTATCGATTCGTGTTGGGGTTGAGACCTGAAATCTCACAGTGGATCAGAGATAATAAAATCTGTTGGCAGGGAAAACCCATAGATGAGGTCCTGAAGTACGCCAAGTATTGCGAAGACGAGATGGAAAACAAATGAAAGGCATTAAAGGAGAAAGTCATGTGGGCACAAGTGAAATTGGCAGAACAGCAAGAAAAACAGTTAGGTAAAATGAATAATAATACCCCGAACACAAGCTCTGGGGGAGGAGGAAAACCCCGAGTTAAAATGAGTCGAGAGGAGGCCATGAAGAAATTTCCCTGCCACGGGTGCGGTCAGATAGGGCACTGGAGAGACGAGTGTCCAATGTTACAGAATGGTAATGTCCAAATTAATGATTTAAACCCACAGGTGCAGAAAGAGGGGCTACGAAAGACCCAGCAACAGGTAAAACAGAATCAGTTGCCTCGCGCACCTAGACCTAACTATAGGAACAAAGCTCAGCAGAATGAGGGGGTTGAGCTATGGGAAGGAAGGGAGGATAGAAATGTAGTAACCTCGCAATTCCTGTTGAATGATACATTCCTCTGTGATGAACCGTACTGACCGGGCCTGAGGGGGGAGGACGAGGAGTGCGCTCTTGGCGCCTCCTTGCCGGTAGACCAGACAGGGCCATACATTGAAGGAAAGGTTGAAGGAAATGACGTCACCTTTCTGTTGGACACTGGTGCTACCCGTTCTACTGTGAGAACAGCAGACGTTCCAAACCTACCCCTCTCGGGAGAAGCTATCCAAGTAGTGGGCGTGTCAAATCAGATAATTAGAACCCCAGTAACCGAACCAATGGAGATCTCAATAGGGAATTTTAGAGAGATGTGCAGATTTGTTGTCTGTGATTCCAGTCCTGTGAACGTATTGGGACATGATTTGCTGTGCAAAATGAACTGCACCATCTTTTGCACATCAAAAGGCGTTGAAATTCAGACCCCAGATGAAGACGGACTGTACAAATTAATGTTGCTAAGACCTGACTCAGAAATTAAGAAATTGACAATGCAAGACTTACCTCAAGAGCTCGAACAGACAGTGATACCAGAAGTGTGGGATTTCACTGGAAAAGATGTAGGATTAATGGCAAATGTAGACCCGATTCAAATAGCCATAAAACCAAATGCAGTTTACCCAAATACCAAGCAGTATAGAATGAATGCAGAAGTAAAGGCAGGAGTTGCCATTGAAATAAAAAGATTGCTAGAAGCAAACATCATACAGGAAGTAATGAGCAGTCCTTGTAATTCACCCATAATTGGAATTAAAAAGCCTAGTGGGAAGTACAGGGTAGTGCAAGACCTGCGCAAGGTAAACAAGATCGTTGTTCCTTGTTGTCCCATTGTGCCAAATCCTGCAGTGATTTTGTACCAAATTCCATGGAATGCTGGATGGTTTACCGTCATTGACTTATGTCACGCATTCTTTTCCATCCCATTACATCCAGACAGCAAATTTATTTTCTCATTTGAATTCGACAGTCATGTCTATGTCTGGAATCGTGTCCCTCAAGGGTACACAGAAAGTCCTTCTATTTTTAATCAGATTTTGAAAAGATGCCTTGAATCATTAGTCTTACCTGGAGAATCAGTTTTGGTCCAGTACATAGACGACCTCTTGGTGGCGTCTAAAAGTCGGAACAACTGTGTTACAGATACCATTGCATTGTTGAATCATCTAGGTAAAGGAGGGCATAAGGTATCGCCAGACAAATTACAGTTCTGTAAAAATTCAGTGAAATATCTGGGGCACCAGATAGAAAAAGGTATCCGGAAAGTAACTTCAGAAAGGATTAGGATAATTCGAGACATGGAATTACCCCGTACTCAGAAAGACATCAGAATGTTTCTGGGAGTAGTAGGATACTGTAGGCAGTGGATTGTGGGATTTGCAGTCCTAGCAAAACCACTAATAAAAATGACCAAGAAAGGAGCTAAAGATCCAGTCGAGTGGGATGATAAAAGCATGACCTCCTTTGTAAAGTTACGAAACTGTCTGTGCTCAGTTCCTGCATTGGGAATGCCTGACTATTCAAAGGACTTTGCCTTGTTCTGTGACACACGAGACAATTGTGCACTTTCAGTCCTGACCCAAATTCATGGTCTAACTAGACGTCTGGTGGCATATTTTTCTGCTACCTTAGATCCAGTGGCTGCTGGATTGATATGATATGATATAAAGGGTTTTGTAGCGCGCTCTGTTACTAGAATAGTATCCTGGCGCGGAAGGTGATGGCAGATTCAGAGAACAAATGGAAATTAGCAGAGTTAGAGGGTGGTGTTAAACAGATGGGTTTTCAACCCCTTCTTGAAGGCCGTAATGTTTGGAGCAACTCTAAGATGGAAAGGGAGAGCATTCCAGGCCCTAGAGGCCCTGACCGAGATGGACTGGCCACCTAATCGGGAGAGCTTAAATCTGGGAACCGTCATTTGGCACTGATTGGCATAACGAAGACATCTGTTAGGGATGTACAGGGCAAACCTTTTTCTCAGGTAGGCAGGACCGGTTAGATGGACCGCGCGGAAGGCCAGAACAAGAGTTTTAAACCTAATCCGGTGGGCAACCGGAAGCCAGTGAAGGGTCTTCAGACAAGAGCGGACACTAGAACTAATGGGGAGATTGAACAGAAGCCTGGCGGACGCATTTTGGATGACCTGGAGACTTTGGATCAGGAAGGCTGGGAGACCACAAAACAGACCGTTGGCATAGTCTAGCCTAGAAAGTATTAGGGCGCACAGCACCGTCTCCATAGCCTCTCTCGGAAGGAGGGGAAAAAACCTGCGGAGGGCCTTGAGAGTGGCAAAGCAAACCCCGTAAGTTTTTTAATATGGTCTTCAAACTTAAGGTCATTCCCGAACCAGACTCCTAGGTTTTTTGCTGGGCCACCGATGGATTTTGGGCAGGGCAAGTCACGGGGCCATAAGAGGTCACTAAAATTATCAGGGAAGGAGCCATAGAAGATCACCTCAAACTTGTCCTCATTGCACTTGAGCTGAGCAAGCGCTAGCCAACGGAAGACGGATGAGAGGCAGAGTTGGACCGCCGATGTATCCAAATTGTCCTTTGGCCAGGTGAACAAAAGTTGGGTATCGTCGGCGTAGGCCATAATTTTGGCCCCCAGTTGTTCCGCCAGATAAATCAAAGGGGTCAGGTAAATATTAAAAAGCAGGGGACTACGAGTAGACCCCTGGGGGACTCCTGTGGAGAGTTTCTTGGGGAGGGAGGCAAAAGGAGGCATCCAGACCTGTTGAGTCCTATTGTCCAGAAAGGACGTCAGCCAGTCTAGTGCGGGGCCAGTGATGCCGACGGCCGCTAGTCTAGTGAGGAGTAATGTATGGGGCACCGTGTCGAAGGCGGCAGATAGATCCAATAAAATCAGAGCTGCTCTGCCACCTCCGTCCAGGCACTCCCGAATGGCCTCCGACACTTCGACAAGCGCCGTTTCGGTACTGTAGGCGGCCCGAAATCCTGATTGAGCAGGATGCAGTGCTTGGGAAGTTTCAATAAAATTGTCCAATTGTTTAAAAGCGATCTTCTCGCAGACCTTTGCTAAGGCAGGCAGTAAAGAAATAGGGCGGTACAGAGTACAGCTGGATCAAGCCCAGTCTTTTTTAGAAGCGGTAGCAATTTGGCTTGCTTCCAGCAGAGCGGGACAGTAGCAGAGGAAAAAGAGAGATTGACAATCTGGGTAATTTCATTGCTTACTGTTTCAGCTATCTCCCCCAGGACCCTGGCAGGGCAAGGATCAGAGGGAGACCCTGATTTCAAGGCTGCAAGGACTGTAGTAATGTCGGACACAGTCGGGGGAGAAAAAAGAGCGAACTGCTCCATTGACTTCGGCATAGCAGTGGAGGGGGGTGCAGGGGGAGACTGAAAGCCAGCACAGACAGTCTGAAGGTCTTCTTGGTTTTTAGTAATTTTGTCTGTAAAAAAACAAGAGAGCTCTTCACACCATTGCTCGGAAAGGGGCAGTATAGGCTGTGCGGCACATGGTGATAGGAAGCTTTTTACAATGGAAAATATTTCCTTACTATTATTGTTAGCTTTTTCGATTCGCCCTGCATAATAGCTGCTTTTAGCAGATTCGATGGCAGCATAGTAGTTTTTTTGCACCGCACGCAGGTCACTCTTAGCCTTAGGTTGGTAGGTTTGTCTCCACACCCGTTCGAGTTTCTTGCAAACCCAGTTTTAATTCCCGAAGGGTGTGGGTAAACCAAGGTTTGGAGGGGGTAGATCGCATCCTGCAAATGCATCCTTTATTGATGGATGCGGCAGATCCAAGTACTACCCAGGTGTTAAAGGAGCTGACCACTGCTTCAATCTCCGGAAGTAATGTTGGACGGGTTTGAGACAGGGATTCAGCCAGAGTGACTAAGTTGATCCTCTGTGAGTGGGCAAGTGAGGGGCCATTCTCTTTTCCAGCATTCGAGGACCAGGAAAACCTGATCAACTTATGATCAGACCATGTCACACTTTCAGGGCAGGTCATATCTATGTCAAAGTTAGAGCAGACTAAATCTAGTAGATGGCCTCCATCATGGGTTGAGGAGGCAACCAGTTGTTTGAGATGGGCCATAGAGAGGGCTTCTCCAAGGCGGATGGCCTCAGTGGAGTCTAAGACATCAACATGTATGTTGAAATCTCTGAGAAGGAGATACCTTGAGTGTCTCAGAGCACGCGGAGTAATGACCTCCTCTAGGGCCCCCACAAAGTTCCCAGCATAGCCCAGAGGTCGGTAGACCAGTGAACCTCCGAGAGTGAAATGAGAGTTGAGCGCTAGCGAAAAGTGGAGCACATCAGCATCCTCCAGCACACCCCGGGGCTCACAGGCAAAGACCCACTGATCCCTATAGATCACAGCAACACAGCCCCCTCTGCTGAGCAGGCGGTCCGCCCTCGTGATTTTAAAGCCTCGGGGAATGGCTAACTCCACCACCGGGGCACACGAGGCGTTTAACCAGGTCTCTGTGATGAATAAAAGATCAAGCTGCTTCTCCGCCAAAAGTTCGAAGATATCGGCAGCATGCTTGACCATAGACCTGGCGTTGATTAAACCCGCTCTGATCAGCAGGGGGTCGGTATTGGGTCGAACCTGGCAGCTTAGAGTGGGGTGGAAGCAGAAGTTACAGGCACAGCACACACGGGATACACTGCCTGGATGTCTGAAAGCAGTAGCTGCAACTTGCATGAGTCTTGAACAGAGTGAATCCATCGTCATGGGACATCCGGTAACTTTATATGTTCCACATGCAGTTGTAATCCTACTGACCCGGACCAAAACTCAGTACCTCACACCTAGTCGGCTGACTAAGTACGAAAGAATTTTAGTGGGTGCAGCAAACGTACCTATCACCAGATGTAATATACTGAATCCAGCAACTCTATTACCAAATACACTGGCTGCTGAAGTCAGGGAAGAGGTTGAACATAATTGCATTGATCTGACTGAATATAGCACCAAACCCCGCCCAGATATCAAGGAGACGGCTTTGCCCATAGACAGTGAATTGTTTGTCGATGGCTCATGTTTAAGACATGAGGATGGAGGTCTCAGTGCTGCCTATGCTGTGGTCACTCTAGAAAAAACAATAGAAGCATCCTACCTATTTGGAGTAAAGTCTGCACAAGTAGCCAAATTGGTTGCATTGACAAGAGCTTGTAAAAATGGGAAAAACAAAAGAGTAACCATATGCACTGATAGTCAGTATGGTTACGGGGTTGTGCATGACTTCGGCCAATTGTGGCTGCAAAGGGAATTCATGACTTCCTTGGGTACCCCTATCAGAAATGGAAAGGTGGTACAGAACCTACTGGAAGCAATCCAGTTACCAAAAGAATTGGCAGTGGTCAAGTGTGCTGCTCACAAATCTGGCAATGACGATGTGACAGCTGGTAACAGATATGCTGACCAAATAGCCCAATACTGTGCACGAAACAGAATGTCATTGAACATCACTTTGGGAAGAGTCGGAAACAGCTGCCAACTTATGGTGTTTGAGGATGTATCAACTTAGGAGGAACTGAAAGGGTTGCAACAGGCAGCAGAACAAGAAGAAAAGGAAAGATGGGAGAGAGATGGTTGTCAACCAAGGAATAGAGATGGTGTCATTGTCTATATTGATGGTATGCCTGTGTTACCAGACAGCATGGTTGCTCCTATGGCTAGACTGATACATGGAGACTCACACATAGGGAGAGATGCGATGGTTCGTGTTTTCAAACAATCATGGTACAATTTGAAGTTCAGGAACATTGCAGAGGCGCTTTGCCAGAGGTGCTTAACTTGTCAGCAGTTTAATCCTGGGAAGAAAACAGTGGTATTACCAAGTACAATCGGAAAGGCATAGGGTCCTTTTATCAGACTGCAAGTTGACTTTATACAGTTGCCCCGTTGTAAAGGAATGAAGTACGTCCTTGTCATAGTCTGCCTATTCTCAAGATGGGTGGAAGCTTACCCAGCTAAGAAAAATGATGCAATTACTCTAGCCAAGTTGTTACTGAGGGAACTGATACCTAGGTTCGGTTTTCCGGTCATAGTTGAATCAGATAGAGGTGGGCATTTTGCCAATGACGTAATAACACAGTTCTTTGAGGCATTTAAAATTACCCAAAAACTGCACTGTGCATATCATCCAGAGGCTTCTGGAGTAGTAGAACAGCTGAATGGCACTATAAAATCAAGACTGGCAAAAATGTGTAACTCTACTGGATTGAATTGGATAGACGCTTTACCCCTTGTCCTGATAGGACTAAGAAGCATCCCAGACCGAAAAACAGGCCTGAGTCCCCATGAGATACTAATGGGAAGAGTGATGCGGCAGGCATGGGTACCAGGACACAAACTGCTAAGTATTTCTGATGATTTGGTACTAGAATACTGCAAGCAGCTGGGTGACCAAGTGCGTTCTATCTCTCACCAGATTGGGGAAGACGCCATCGCCAGGCCAACAACTCCAGTCCATAATCTGAACCCAGTTGATTGGGTTGTGCTTAAGAAACACACCCGGTCGAGTTGCCTAGCACCGAAGTGGGGAAAACCGAGGCAAGTGATTCTTGTCACTACAACTGCGGTGAAGTGTGCAGGTGTGCCAAAGTGGATCCATGCAAGTCATACCAAGAGGGTGACGGGAAAAGAAGCGGCTGAAGCTGAAGGTTGTGCAGCTGAAGGGTCTCCAGACGTTGGTCCTGAAATAGCTGATGATGAACAACCGAGCACCAGTCAAGACGAGTGGTTCCCAGCGGATGATCTGGCTCTTGATCCAATAAGAACCAGAAGATACACCTACTTAGCTAGAGAGTGGGATAGTGAGGATGAGACAGGACTAGGAGGAGAGAATCAGATAATCGAAATCCATGACAGCTCTGATGAGGAGGGAGGTCAGATAGGGACAGGACAGGTCATCGACACACCTCCAAGAACTCCAGAAACTGAAAAGGGACAGTTAGAAATTAGGGCTGAAGTTCATGCGGAAGAAAATCAAGGGTTCGAAGTGCATGAACAGGATCAGATAGAAATAGACGAAGGTGTTCAGGAAACAAAATTTGAAACAAAAGAAAGTCAAAATCAGCGTACACCTGAACCAGGCCCGCTTAGAAACCAGGAGGAAGAAACTGAAGTGAGACCTGGGACTAGTCAGACAGATAGGGAAGAAGGAAACGTAGAAATAAATGTGCCACAACTGAACGAAAACAAAAGAGCACGCGAAGAAAGCCAAATTACAGTGCCAGTTAAAAGACTTAAAAAGAAGAAAAGTGAACCAAGATTCATAAAAAGACTGAAACTGAGATTGAAAACTGTAGAGGAAAAGCTAGAAGACAGAAGAAGGGCCTCCAGTGAAAAAGACAAGACTGGAGCCAAGCCTAAAAGAAGAAGTGACAGAATAAAAAGACAAAACGAAAAATATCGGAGTCCCGAGTGGACTTATCTAGTACTAGAGGAATTTGAAGACCTCGAGATAAGTGATGAGAGTGATGGAGAACTGATTGCTGATCAGGGTTCCGAAGAAGAAGACCCAACCTGAAAGTTAACCTGCGTAAGCCACCTGTGTAAAGTTACAAAGAGGGGTTGGAGAACTTCTTTTAAGCCAAAATGTCTGATTCAAAAGTGAATGGGAGACCTAGAAAGAATTGCTGTAAAACATGCTGCAAAATATGTTTGTGTAGTGTAGCAATAGTACTGATATTATGGATAGGACTAAAAATCTCAATACCTTTTATAATAAGCAAGGACTCTAACCTGTATCCTACTCAACAAGTGACAAGAAACTCAGAAATTCTGCCGACAGAAGAGACACCACGAAGTGTAGAAAGACGTGAGAAAACCTCTAGTCTTAGACAGACAAAAATGGACATAGATGCATCAGATGAGGGAGGACTACATTATCACAGAACCAAAAACAGAACACATTTAAATGTATTTGCAAATCTGTTAGTACACTATGTAGAAGCCATGGAAATAGAAGACTGCTATGTCTGTATGAAGCTACCAACTTCTGTAGCTGAAGGTGTGACCTATCACCATTTACCCCTAACCTATGGAATTTCCTGTAGCATTTTAGCACGCTTATTTTATAGAGGAACTTTGCAGTATTACTATTCTAACTCTGACATAATTTTTTCTGAACTTCCTATTAGGGGAAATCTGAACATTGTACACACCAAGAGTGATGTGACACGTTATATGGGAGAATACTTTCTGACTATAGGTGACATAGATTTAGGTAAAGCACACAGAAATATTTTGACCTGTTCATTACATGAACAAGAAAAAATGTTTTTAAATATGGCAGAGAAAAGAAGGGAGAGTTGCCAAAGAAAGGCCAATGACAAAAGACAGAAAACTCCTAAATGGGCAGAAAACATTGTAAGCACCTCAAAGGGAGAAGAGAACGCTGCACTGGTACTGGACTTCGGAAGAAAGGGGAAACTTTGTCTTCATAGAGAAAAGACTAGTTATTATAATAATATATTCATCGGTTCCAGTGAATGCGAACATAATTATAAGGTAATTGGAGGTTGGGGTTTCAAAAATGGGTCAGAACCTGTGTTTCCCGGAATTTATTATATATGTGGGAACAAGGCTTATTTCAAATTGCCGGATCACTGGTATGGAAGCTGCTATTTTGGCAGTGTCTTCCCGAAAATATACCATGTGAATGACGCCGCTGGAAGCAATGAAAATACTAATGGGGTAGTGCGTAGTAGAAGAGAAAGTGTAGGAAAAATTGTAGGTGATATATTTAGTGCATTGATACCTGGAGTGGAAGTGGTTCTGAACACACACCGAATTTGCAAATTGTCTACAGTAGTGGATCGGGTATCTACTGACACTGCTGCTGGTTTCCTGCTGGTCAATACTCAACTGGTTGCGATCAGATCAATGGTTTTACAAAATAGACTTGCTCTTGATACCTTATTGGCAAAAGAGGGCGGAGTCTGTAGAATGTTGAAAGCGCAACATTGTTGCACTTACATTCCTGATAAGAGTGTTGAAATTAAGAAATATGTGAGAAACATAACTAATTTGGAAAAGGAACTCAAACCACTGGAGGTTGACAGTGCCTGGAAGAGACTAACTGACGGTCTCTCCTCTGTAGGGAGTTGGTTTTCTAACATAGGTAAACGTCTTGTGAGTAAAATACTGATGCCAATAGCAGGAATAAGTTTGATTGTGTTAATAATAATATTTTGTTGTAAATGTCAAAAATGCAAAAAGAAGTATACTATGAATAAGAGAGGAGTGAAACGGAATGTTGATGAGCTTGAATTGGAAGAGCTGAATAATAAGATTTACAAAAAAATTAAAATGTTTCCATCCTAATAAAGATGCAGAAAAAGGCTCAACAAAATGTTTGTTGAAATTGAGATGGGTGAGATGTGAAAAAGAAAGTTGACATCTTGTTCCATTAATAGTGATGATAGTAAATATCATCAAAGAGGGGATTGATGGAGCAAGGATTCGCACGTTACGCGACTTGCTGTACTCATGAACCACGAATAATCATTAACGTCATAACAAAAGACGTATGTCGTATTAATATTGCACTTTTACACTACAGGCGGGTGTCCCAGTGACGCTTGCCTATGTGTTTATTAATCCTAATTACGCTTGCACCTAAGATGGTCGCTGCTTTGCCGGATTCTAGTCTGCGCATGCGTCGGTTATACCCATGTGATGTGACGCACTCGCAGTTCTGGAGGGAACTTTTCGCACATGTGTAGTATTGCTAATATGGCCGCTTTGTTCTAACATGCTCTTCGCTTGCCATCGCTGGTTTTGCTCAGCTGTTTCGCTCTGCTTAACTCTTAATGCTATAGATATTATAAAGTAAGGGGTGTAGAGAAGCCAATCATGGTATACAGTGTCTTCATTTTTTCTGTGTTTCTAAATTGTTTTCGCTTACTTTTCATGTATCGAACATTGTGGGCCTGGGAGCGGTGCGCCACTCCATCTTGAAGCCCGTGTGGTACTAAACACGTGATGAAGGAGAATCGAGTCTTGCAGCAGTGGAACTCAGCCAGCTGGCTGCCGAAGCTGAGATGCTTCTGGGACCTGCGCCCCAACTAGGAGACTCAAATTCATACCTACACTTGTAACATTGTAATATTTGTACTCTGTACGCTATTGTTTCTGTATTCCTATGCCATGGGAACTGGAATGTAAGGGGTGGGTTCAAGAAATTGAATATTAATTGTGGAAACACCAAATTCTAGGTGGTGACAATGACCTAACCACCTCTCTTGTCCAATCCGAAGTTGGGGATCCTTTCACTTGCAATATTGGTGGGTGGTCTACTGACCCGAAAACAGTATAACTAGCCTAGGTTTAGCTAGAGAAATTGTCCGACTTGTCCGAATAGCTGACCTGTCACTGACCCTACGAACTCTATAGGTGATTAATACAGAGAGCTGCGGAGCACTCTGTCCGTAAATTCCACTAAACTTAGTCTGGGGTGGAGAAACCTTTAAGTGCTGGCGAAGCACTTTGCTGGGAGATTCGAGAACCCAATCGGGGTTATTGGCAGATTCCTTGCAGAGAGGGCGTAGCTCAGGCGTTGCATCTGAAGCTGCAGGTGTTGGTCGTACCCTTTGATGAGCCCAGTCCTGATCCAAATCCTGAGGGTATCCTGTCCTGACTGTCCATAAGCTGTACCTGCTCGCCTACTGGCATTCCAAATCCTTGAGGGTCCCTTCCCGCCTTTCCCAACTGACCTGTGGCCAGGGTTAGTCTCCAGTCTGTCCTAGGTAAATATAACCTCCATGTGGGTGTTTGTCTATCTCAACCTTTTCTCTCCTTCTGAATAAAGCAAACTTGCCTGTGTGATTTTTCCTCCGATATCTGACTCTCACGTAATAGTATTATTCCAGCATGTTCCCTAATTTTCCTATCCCTTACTCAAACTGAACTGTTCGCATAACTAGTATGTTCCACTGTTACCCTCCCTATAGAAAATAAGGGCATCTTGAAAAGTATCGTTTCTGCTAAACCGTTAGATATTCAAATTAGCATTTTAGTAGAATGTTCCCTTGTTTTTTTTACCCAACCTTTAGTAACGTAATACAAATCTGTTAGGCAAATTTAGCGTGTTCCTTCTCTTTCCCATTTCCTTTATTTTTCTAAAGTTAAATGATCCTTACATTGATTCATAGCTACACTATTTTTCTAATCTTGGTTATAGATGTTTTTATCTGTGTGAATTTCATTCTCATGGCGTATGATGATTTTATTTATTAGATAAAGCTTAAAAAACTTCATGTGTTTGTGGTTATTACAAGGTATAAATACAATATAGATGTATATGGTATTGGTGTTATCTGCTTGAATCTCAAATTCAGCTCCTGATCCATGGTGATCATAGGTACCTTTTCTCGAGGATTGGTAAGTCAGGTACATGGAAAATTTATAGAAAGGGAAACTCGAATTGCTGATGGTGGTGTGTAGGTTTACCTGATTCATACAATATAGTGATAGGAAACGTTATGGGCCCAGGAAATTATAATTGGTAAAATAAGAGTCGGGTGACCTGCGCGCTCTATCAGAGGAACCTGGACAGATTCATCATTTTGGTAAGGACCACCTTTCTCAGTAGGTTGGGAGGAAGACGCTCCCATCTCTTGAAATCTAATTTATTAAAAAGTGGGGAAAGATTGAGACCCCAGGCCAGCTACGGATCCCTGGAAATGTGAATCCTCAGGTATAGGGAGTTTAGTCTCTATATGGGAATGGATGATTGACAGTCTATTGTGGTGCGGTCCTCTTAAAAGGGGTCTGAAGGGATTTGTGCCTGTTCATACGGAGGCGGGAGGCATTCCTGTATAGGCTGAGTATTTTCTGTAATGGGTAAGTTGATTATTAAATTACCTAACACGTCCATTACACTTCAAAACTCACCAATTGAACAATTATTAAAACACCCCTATTGTCAGCTACATGCATTCTACTGGCAAGACAGCACATCATCCTAACCGGTCTATATCATAAACAACTGAGTCAGGGTTGTACGTTACCACGTCCAATAATGCTGTGGGGCATACAGATGACATTTTGCAAATATGCACGGCATAATAAAACATACATCATAAGATCAAATACAAAAACATATATAACAGATCAATATATCTCATGGTATTCCAGTTACACATCATCATATATTGTATTAACATATCTCATATAATTGATTAACATCACATGCCATCATACAACTTACCATGTATGAATAATTAGCATGACATATTATAAAATATAGACAGGCATCAGTACATATCTACGCAGGAACTTGAAACATCTAGAAAATTAGTACATTTTAAAGACTTAGTTAAAAGTTCTCTGAACACAACTGTAGGAAATTGGGTTACTGGTTGAGGAGCTGAAACCCTACTCAAGTAGCAACTACAATTCCTGAAAGTGTGAAGTCACAAGCAATCACAAATACGCTTGTCCTTAACCCTCTGGAAGCTTGGTACAATATCAGTCAGGCTTCACTTAGAGGCAATGTGTTAAGTATTTATGCAGTACTATAAACAGTAATAAAGTAAAAACACAACACAATAAAAATCCTGCACAAATTAAACAAATAGATTAAATGTAATAAATTATTTGAGACCAAAGTGACTAGAAAATCAAATTAGTTGAACTGGAGCTATGCAATTTTTAAGGTTCTGTAAAAGTCAATCTCTGAGAAGCAAAAAACACTAACCGCAGTAAACTGGTCGCAGTAGACCAAGCCACAAGTTCAGACCTCTAGCGATGGAGTGTCGGCTGGATAAAAGACTGAGTTCAGTCCGCCTACCAAGTACCTTGTGGGCGTGGGCGTCGAAATGCGGTACTTGCGTCAAGATGCATGGGCTGGCATTGAAGATCAATCAACAAGGAGCTGCAATGCGAGGTCTGATGTTGAGAAGTGCCATGCAACAGCAGAGTTGAGTTCATCAACGAGGAGCTGCGATGCAAAGTGCTGCATCGCCGTCGAGGAAGGCAGTGGGACTTGCAGAGACTTGGGCTATGATGCAATGGTGCAGGGGACAAGATGTCTCGTGCTGGGCAGGTGTTGGCAGTGGCTGGAATTGGCACCGAAGAAGCCACCCATTACTTGTGAGGACTTGCGTTGAGATGCATCGGTGTCAAAGACAAGCTGCGTCGCGCTGGGCCAGAGTCTGCAGCAGGCGGTGTCTCACCGGGGGGGATGCGGGAGATGCTGCCATGTCGCAGAAGCCTGTAATGTCACTGTGGCTATCAACAGGGGATTAGCCACCTGACCCTTGAAAATGTAATGGAGTTCTTGGTCCACACAGGACAGCTGGATTCAGCAGGGCAGCCCACAACAGCAGAAGAGTTCAGGAGCACCAACAGCAGGCCTTGGAAGCAAAGCAGTCCTTGGTCAGCAGAGCAGGCTTCACAGCTGGGAAGTCCTTCTTCCTGGCGGGGTCCACAGGACACATTTTCTCTGAAGCATTGGATCTGAGGGTCAAATATTTATAGTTGGTGGCAGTTTTGAAGTAGGACACGTTTCTAGAGGCTTCTCCCTCCGTGTCGTGGCCAGATATTGTCTGGGGGTACAAAAGACTAGCATGAATTCATTTATGAGTTTGCTAAGGCAGAGCCTTTGTTATGTCTAAGTGTGGTAGGTGGCAGCTCCTCCCCTGTATCAAGTCCGAAGTGGCCCATCCTACCAACACCTATTCCTCCTATGTCTCACCGTCCGGGAGTAATACACTTAGGCCAACTGCCAGCTACTGCTAGTCATGTGGCCCAGGATACAGGCTGCAGGCACCAAATGGTTGAGACAATAAAATGTTAAATACAAATGGGGCCGCTCCCAGGTGCTCAAGTTTCAATTGTGAGTGTGGACATCTCACAAAAAGTGAAGGACTGGCCTCACACACCACCTGGTTTCATGCCTCATCATCGGCCGTCCTCGCCCTCTAAAAACTTGGTTTGATAGAGTGCGGACATTCACCTGACGACAGGGATGCCCTTCTAAACTAAGTGGGGGCCCATAGTGAGTAAGTGAAATTTAAAAACCATTACAGTTGCCAAGTTACATTTTTAATAGAGTAGGTAACTGTATGGTATTAAAAAACAGTGGACAGTGATGTGGGGAAATTTATTGTCCCCTCACCGTATTCAATCGGGTCAGTGAGACAATAAAATGCAAACTTTCCAAAAGTGGCATTTTCAGAATTGCGACTTAAAATCTGACTTTACTATTAAGGAGGGTGTTAAATTACAATTCTTTAGACACCAAACACCACATTCCCACCTGCTTTCAATGGAATGTTACTAAAAGTAATAAGGTTAACCCAATGTTATCCTAAAGGGAGAGGTAGGCCATGCAGTAGCAAAAAACGAATGTAAGAGTTTTTCCCTACCAGGGCATGTAAAAGTTAGAATAACAAGGCCAACTTTTTAAATACACTACAACCTGCCCTATGAGCTATTTAAGGTCTACCCTAGAGGTGATATATGTATTAAAAAGGAAGGTTTAGGTCTGGCAAAAGGTTTATTTTGCCAGGATAAAATGGCAGTTTAAAACTACATACGCAGGTTGCAATGGTAGGCATGAAATATGTTTAAAAGGCTCCTTAAGTGGATTGCACAATGAGTGCTGCGGGCCCTCTAGTAGCATTTAATTTACAGGCCCTGGCTACAGGTGCAACCACTTTACTATGAACTTACAAGTCTATTAAAAGTGCCAATTGTGTGTAAGCCAATACAATTATATTTTAGGGAGTGGTCATATGCTCTGTAGCACTGGTCAGCGGTGGCAAAGTGCACAGCATCCTAAGGCCAACAAAAACAAGACCACCAAAAAATGGAGCAGTATGGCAAAACGTTTTGGGAAGACCACCCTAAGGCTGACAGATCTACCAACCAACAGTTTTCCCTACTGGTTGTGTATGAAAATGTGGAAAGCCATGCAATGAAAGCTTTTGGTGTGAAAGGTTGCCATGTGTTCTTCCTTCACGTGTTGATTAATTTTAGATTCACTCATAGCATAACATTTACTGCAGTCAAACCCCATCGCCACTTGCATTGTACTCCCATGTAAGGCGGTTTACCTCCTAATTGTCCTATAAAGAAAGTGTTTGTGTAAAAACCCAAGCCAATGACTTTTGAAAGGGAAAAGCTTCTACGTGTGCGCAGGAAATTGTGGTGTGACTTTGAGTGCTGAGAACAATACGTTTGCACCTTCTGCAGAACATTGGGCCCGTACATTCCATCAGCCTTTACGGAAAGCACACCGCTTAGTGACAGCAAATACCAGGCACAATTTCCAAATGATGACCTTTAGTTGATGGTATCCAAATGTGTTCTTTCTCCTCTGCCAACATATCTGTTAACCTAGCGTCAATTTCCAAAAATAGGGGATTGTAGAGGGTTGCAGAAGACCTGGTAATTAATATTCATTAGGCATGTTGAAATTTGTGACCTGGTGTGATTGGCTCCAATCACAGAGATGGTGGCCTGCAAGAGACAAATAACCGCCATCCCTGTGACTGTATTTCGAAACAGAATACTTTCTTTTTTTAGGCAGACTAAAGGAATTGGAGATGCTATAAAAAAAAGCTTGTTTTGCTAAACTTCAGAGGTAGCTTCTGTCGCCCCATAGATCGCTACCCACTCCCTCTAAAGCACGGGTACTCATAGTACGGCCCGAGGGCTGCCAGCGGCCTGGCAAGCCTTCCTTGGCAGCCCGCGGACCTTGCAGACATCGTAACTGTGTTATAAAAAGAAAATTAAATAGTATCAGCAAACATTGCCGGTTGCAGCAGTCCGGACTCTGAGACTCTGCTCTGTGGGGGCCGGGGGATTCCAGTGATTGTCAGAGTGGAGATGCAGGTGCACTAAGAGGTGAAATACAACAAAGCTTAATTAACATGTAAATGGTCTTTTAAAGACCTGTGAAGTGCTCAGGTGTGCGCGCCCAGGGGAACTGTCTCAGCCCGGGCTGAGGGCTGACACACACGGGGTAAGATGACAGAGGGAGGGAGAGGGAGACAGAGGGGGAGGGAAGGAGATGGAGTTAGGGAGGGAGACAGTGGTTGACAGAGGGAGGGAGACAGAGAGGGAGACAGAGAGAGGCAGTCAGGGGGAGACAGAGAGAGGGAGACAGAGGGAGGAGAGAGGGACAGAGGGAGGGAGGGAGACAGAGGGTGACAGAGGGAAAGTGAGGAAGGGAGACAGAGACAGAGATAGGGAGGCAGAGAGGAAGGGAGACAGAGAGAGGTAGAAGGAGGGAGGGAGAGGGAGACAGGGAGGGACACAGATGGAGGGAGACGGAGGGAGATAAAGGGAGAGAGAAAGGGTGGGAGATAGGGAGGGAGACAGAGGTTGACAGAGTGAGGGAGAGAGAGAAAGACAGAGAGAGGCAGTCAGGGGGAGACAGAGGGAGCAAGACAGAGGGGGGAGAGGGAGGGAGACAGAGGGTGACAGAGGGAGGGAGACAGAGAGAGGGAGACAGAGGGAGGGCGACAGAGAGGGAGACAGAGGGAGGGAGACAGAGGGAGAGAGGGAGAGAGAGAGGGAGGGAGACAGAGGGAGAGAGGGAGAGAGACAGAGAGGGAGAGAGACAAAGAGGGAGAGAGACAGAGAGGGAGGGAGACAGAGGGAGGGAGACAGAGGGGGCGGAAACAGAGGGAGACAGAGGAGGACGGAGACAGAGGGGGACAGAGACAGAGGGAGACAGAGAGAGGGAGACAGAGAGGGAGACAAAGGGAGGAGGGCGACAGAGGGAGACAGACAGAGGGAGGAGGGCGACAGAGGGAGGGGGGCAAAAGAGGGAGAAGGGTGACAGAGGGAGGAGGGAGAAAGACAGTGGAAAGAGACAGAGGGAGACAGAGGAGCGGAGACATAGAGGGAGACAGAGAGAGTGAGGGAGACAGAGGGAGGAGGGCGACAGATGGAGGGCGACAGAGGGAGACAGAAGGAGGGAGCCAGAGGGAGGGAATCAGACAGAGGGAGACAGACGGAGGGTGGCAGACGGAGGGAGGCAGACAGAGGGAGACAGACGGAGGGAGGCAGATGGAGGGAGACAGACATAGGGAGACAGACAGAGGGAGACAGACAGAGAGAGAGCGAGGAAGAGGGAGGGTGAGGGAGGGAGGGAGAGAGAGGGACACAGAGAGAGGGAGAGTAAGATGGGTAGGGAGAGAGAGAGAGGTGTGTGTATGCCGGGTCTGGTGGCTCAGTGGATGAAGTCGTCTGCTGCAGGGACCTGTGTTCAACCTCATGGTCACGATTCTTATTTGCTTTAGCCCCACCCACTCCCCTCTGATCCACCCCCACCCTCACCGGTGCGGCCCTCAGCCACAAACCAAACTGTAAATTTGGCCCCCGAGAGAATGTTTGTGAGTACCCATGCTCTAAAGCTACGTCTCCGATTCACTAACAGGAAAGGCGTCCCGTTACCTCTCTGGAAATCAATTAACACTTCAACTTGGAGTTGGTAACTGGCTGATGGTTTGGAACAGGAATCACGGTCACAAACCAATAATACACATACATTGCAGTTTGGAAGGAACGCTACTTTCACGCTCCTTCCAAACAGGAATTCTTCATGCGTCGCAATAAATCATTATACGAGTGGTAAAAAAAGGGAACTTTTACAAGTCTGAAAAACATTTCCAACTTTCAAAATGGGTTTGGTGCATCAGAAGCAATCCTTTACAGAGCAAACGCTGTGATTTAGTGAATCACAGGGTTTGCTCCCCCAAAAGGGTTTAGTATATCTGGCCCAAGGTCTCTGCTCCATATTAGCCTTCAATTTGAATCTTGTATGATTATGTCATGTTATGCTGGAGCAACCTAAGTGTAACCAGAAGATGACAGATTTGAATCTTGGCAGACGTGACCTGAAATTCATCCTTCAGGACTGATAAAATGTATACTGCTTGGTAAACTACTTTTTATTAACACAGGTGTATTTACCTGATTTATAAAAAGAAAATCTGTTATATTTATTTCAGAATCTGAAAAACACACGATGTAACTTGTGAACGTAAAACTGGAGTTACAGGCACAAAAAATACTTTTTATAGGAGCCAAACTAAATTATTTTAATTTAACAATGCCGGAAGAATGAAGGCTTACTTAGACATGCAAGAATGTAGGGGCACATGCATCAAACTCCCCATTTGCAATTACCAAATAGCGATTTTAAAGGAATCGCTATGTGGTAATCGCAAATGCCTATGCATGTAGGAATCGTAATACATTTTGTTATTCCTTAACATTAGCTGATAGTGATTTGGTAATTGCGAATTGCTATTAGCTAATGTGACTCAATTCATTCCTTAGAGCATGTGTGCGCTGCATGCCACTTTGAAAAATGCATTTTTGTGCAATATTCAAAGCATGCACAAATTACCATCAACTTGAAGTTGATGGTAATTAGAGTTTCCTAAATGCACATTAGCATTTAGGAAAGGCTACATGCATCGCCTTTAGGTAATCGTAAATTACGATTTCTCAAATTGCAAATGGAAAAAGGTACATTCATCAGAAAAGACCTTTTTCCATTCGCAACCGACTTGAAAAAGCTTGATGCATGTGCCCCATAAACCTGAGTTTTCAGATTGAGCACAAATCTATGCAAGCGGGCTTATCAACACAGGGAATATCTTAAAAGTAGTGCATGAGGCGTAGGTTACTCAGTGATTTCCGAATCTCAACACGCTGTTTTGCCTTACTGTGGCCTGTGACTTGCAGCAAGTTGTACCGTGATCCCTGCAGTCGACTGACTAACTCACCCAGCTACAAGTACTGAAATGTTTTAATTGGACTGGACTTGCGACTTGCAGAAGGTTACTCACTGTACTATGAAGCAACCCGCTCAGATATATGTTATCAGTTGATCTACACTTGAGTTGGACTTTGACTAGTTAATTCCACCAGTCTTTAAAGCCTGACATTCTATGGATGCAGAATCAATCTTTAAATATCCAGGTTAAGAATATCTCCCAAACAGTTTTTGGTATTTCCAAATGTTAACATCTCTGCAGCCTTTTATTGCCTTTGAACACCAGGTGACAGTAGTGAACGAGCTAATCCAAGGTAGATTAGAAGACAGCAGTGCTGCCCATTTAGCTTTCCCTGAAAGGCTTGTGTATTGGTTCTGTTGGTTCAAAAAGCAGCAGCTCCGTTTCATACACGTTCCTCTAAAATGACGTACATTACTACTAGCCTACAGTGGATACCATTTGAAAAAAAAGAGTAACCTTCAAAGCCATGGCTTTATTCAGACGGTATTTTATCAACTCTAGCACATATTTTAGCCACTACATTTGCCTTATTTGTGCCTTTTAGAGCGTTGCTTTCTGCTAACATTTTCCTTCTTAAGATGTCCAGCTCGTAGACTTGGAAATTTGGTGCTAGGACTTTTTCAATTGCGGCTGCAAGAACTAGGAACTCTCTGCAGACAGGTCTCCATGCTGAATCCAATTTCCATCAGTTCAGAATCTTAAAAAACTTCCTCATTGCAACTGAATGTGAATTACAAGTAGGTTCATGGAAAATAGAATCCGTTGTAGTTGTTTCTGTGCTATGATGCTTTGGCACCCATGTGCTTTATCAATATGAATGACAGCGATAAACCATGAATATATGAGAAAAATGACCTATTGACTGCTACACAGCTCCAGTACTAGATAACCTAATGTTCATACTTTGGGAAATGTATATGCAATGAAATACCATAAAACCCTGATGCTATGTATTAAGATGTCATGGTTCATTTTTAGGTTTCGTCTGCACAGCGCTTGCACTGTGCTTGTGAAATCTATTGTTTTAATATATCTTAAAAGAGACTTACATCCTACCTTCACTTTTTATTGGTCCCTGTGCTTGCCAGTTTACTTTCCTCTGTTTCTATTGGTTGTAGACGGTTTTCTAGTCTCTATCTCTCTTATCAGTTTCCTGTGGCCTAACTACTCATTCCCATCTGTGCTGGTGCTTTCAACTTTTTTTTGGTTAACATTTACTTTTTTAATTTTGTTATCTTACCCTCTAAACACCCTATATTGCTATCTTTTAGTACTAAACAAGCATTCACATTTGCAGTTACCATGCAATTAAAAGGGACTTGATTTAAATGGTGGAGCAGGTGCAGTGACACTTGTGCCAAAAGTTCTAGGGACCCCACTAAACACAGATTATTGCTAAATTGTACTGCTAAACAGTCACAAGTGCCATCATCTGGCTGACACCAGGGTCATGATTACAATGGTGCAGCAGGTGTAGTGACACCGGAACCAAAAGCTCTCGGCACACCATCAAACACCTAACATTGCAATATTCTACCACTAAACAGGCTCTCACAAGTGCATTTATCTTGCTGGCAACAGGGTCATATTTTGAATGGTGCAGCAGGTGCAGTGGCATCAGGCCCGAAAGCTGTCAGGACACCTCTAAACACCTAATATTGCTATATTTTAATATTAAACAGTCATTCACAATTGCAGTTACCTTGCAGTTAAAAGGGGCTTGATTTAAATAGTGCAGCAGGTGCAGTGCCACCTGGGCCAAAAGTTCAAAAGACACCACTAAACACAGATTATTGCTACATTTTACTACTAAACAGACAGTCACATGTGCAAGTATCTACCAGGCACTAGGGCCATGATTACAGTGGTGCAGCAGGTGCAGTGACACCAGGGCTAAACGTTTTCATAACCCTTCTAAACACCAGACATTACTATATTTTGCTTCTAAACAGGCTGTCATAAGGGGGGGGCGTGGCTAGCCAGCCATTATGGCAGACACGAACCCTTAACGCACCGCTGAATATCCCCTGTACATCCTGAATAAGCATTGCAATCCTATGCCATTGGGGAGGAAATAAAGGCCCATCGGGCTCATGCAACCATACAGACACCTACCTGGTCAGGTGGGTTCGAAATTTGCAGGAAGAGGGGGAGACGGACTGCTGAGTTCTTGCCAACGTGCGGCCCTTCCTACTGCCGAGAGCACGAATGCAGTCAGGCGACGGACTGCGCACAAATGCAGTCAGGCGACGGACTGCGCACTAATGCAGTCAGGCGAAGGACTGCGGCGACTGCCTCCGACGGGACCCTCATACTGCTGTGGAGATTCTGGGCCGGTGCCCTTCAGAGTGGTGGCGGAGTTGGCTGTGGTGTGCCACCTGGGGATCTTGTGGCGCAGCTGCGGGCCGGACCGACAGGCGGGTGCCATCTCACTATGTTGGGCCACTCCGCTGACATACAGATCCAGGGGCCGCCTCCCCGAGCTTGGAGGCGACCCGTCCTTGGTGATCGGGGAGCGCAGACACAGGACAACGTGGGCCTGGCCTGCAGCCGTGAGAGTTGCGGAGTGACTGTGCAAAGGAGGAAGTGACTCCGGAGAAGGAAATCAACAGCCGCACATAAAGATGCCTGTAAGAGGCCCTTCGCGGGACAGAGGAAGGAGCAGGGGGCCTGCGCGGCTCACCGTTGTGAAGTGTGCAGTGAGTGACCTGCTGTGAGAAGCTGGGGAATACCTGATTGAGGCAGGTGTCTCTGGCCCACTCCTGAATTAAATTGCGACTGCCAGAACTGTGTAGAGGAACCAAATGGCTTGAGGCAGCACTGGGCTGACACAATACAGTGGGGCACAACCTTGGCTGACTGGCCTGGACCCGGAGAGCCACACGCAGAGTAGTCTGACATGGCGCTGCCTTGGGGGTGCCATGTGGGGAGTGTGACTGGCCTTTCCACACACGCAGAAGACCTGCGGGGCCCGTGGGCACTAACACTGCTGCCAGGACTATGACGCACAAAATATTTGAGGTGAGCAAGCTACATGCACAAGCTAGATGCCTGCCCTGGCCCCCTTGGGACCTGAGGCTCACTGCTGTGACCGGTGGAACCACCAAGTGGCTGTGATGATCCTGTAGGAAAAGGGCAATGCAGCGCATACGCGGCCAGCCCAGTTGTGCCCCATATCATCAAGACAGTAGCACTGCCTGAAGGAGGGTCCATTTGGCAGAGGACTGGCCGCTTATGCCCTAATTAAGGAACTGGCACTTGTGCAGGTGGCGCTTGCTGAATGCTGTGGGTACAAAAGTTAGCCATGGGATGGCTGCGAACTAACGTGCAGCAAGCTGCAACACGCGTGGGCGCCTCCGGAGGTAGGACAAGCGGGAGGGGGCAACCTGGATGACACACCACAGTCTGCACTCTCTATTAAATTGAACTCGGTCCTGGCGGCGGTGGAGAGGATCGGGGCAGCACTACACCGAACAAGGACCTTGCCATAGTCGAAGATTGATAAGGTAACTTCTGACTTCACTTTATTGCATTCAGATCACCAGAAACTAGCGGACAAAGTCTGCTCGCAGGAGCACTCTGAACTGAAGCCCACAACACAAAGCTACTCATCCACTCTGCAAAATCTACTTGACCGTATGGACCCCCTGAAAGACAGGGTAGAAGACGCTGAAGGGCGGTAGCGTCGTAATAATACCCGTGTAGTGGGTCTACCAGAGGGTGAGGGGGGCCGCAGTCCAGTGGAATATGTGGAACGTTGGCTTAAGGACCTACTTCCTGCAGACGCCCTGTCAGAACACTTTGTTGTTGAACACGCTTGCACCGTGTACTGGCATGCACACCTCCACCGGGGGCTAGACTGTGCTCTTTCCTGTTTAAATTGCTCAACGTCAGGGGCAGCGACACAATACTTTGTGAGACGCGTAAGCTTGCAGACATCAAAGTTCAGGATAGCCAAATCGTGATATTTCCAGATTAATAGCACAGGTCCAAAGACATAGGGGAAGCTACGTCGCAGTGAAATGTCAGCTACGTGAACTCAATATACGCTATTCCCTACTGTTCCCAGCCAGACTAAGAATACTCACAAAAGACACTACCCACATTTTCGACTCACCTCCGACATATGGGACAGACTAGAGAGTCGGGTCAGCTGTTGGGCCCAGACCTCAGGTGGATGCAACCCCAAAAAGGCAGAGCAATAGAACTCGCCGCCGTGGCAGGAGCAGAGGTCCCGGCGGTGTGCCGTCCATGTCAGCTGCTCCGGATCCCGAACAGAAGCTGATGGAGAGACAAGAAGCGCTACAGGTTGCAGCAATGGTCGGAACAAATCATCAATCCACAGGCCATGACACAAACCCAACCCACTCATCAAGCACCAATGTGTCATCACTATCCAGGTTTGGCGACATGGAAGGGCCACACAATAATTTGACTGCACACAAAAATCTTAGTGGCGTACTGCTAGCAAACAATGCATACACTCTGGCATGCTCCATCCTAAATGTCTCCCAGTCCGGATTTTGCAGCAACCACAGCACTGAGACGGCCCTCCTCACTGCCACCGATGACATCCGCATGCTACAAGACATGGGGCACACTGCAGTCCTTATGCTACTAGACCTATCTGCAGCTTTTGACACCGTCTCACATCGCACTCTCGCAGCCAGACTCCATGACACAGGGATACGAGGAACCGCCTTCTCCTGGATCCGATCCTTTCTCTCTGGCAGACCCCAAAGGATCAGACTCCCTCCTTTTCTCTCCGAACCCACACAGATCAACTGCGTAGTTCCCCAGGGATCATCGATCAGCCCCACGCTCTTGAACATCTACATGGCCCCCCTCGATGCCATTGTCAGACAACATGGTCTCAGCATAGTATCATACGCCAACGACACCCAGCTCGTCCTCTCCCTCACGAAGAACCCCAAAGACACCAGACTCTGTTTCCAGGAAGGAATGAGAGGCGTAGTCGCCTGGATGTAAAGCAGCTGCTTGAAGCTCAACTCGGAGAAGACTGACGTCCTCATCCTCGGACACTCCACTTCCACCTGGGACAACACCTGGTGGCCCTCCGCCCTCGGGTGTCCGCCCACCCCGACAGACCACGCACGGAAACTCGGCATCATCACCCTGACTCCTCCCTCACCATGACCTGCCAGATCAACTTCATCACTTCCACCAGCTTTAACTGCCTTCAGATCCTCTGCAAGACCTTCAAATGGATTGCCCCAGAATGCAGAAAAACCGTCACCCACGAAATCATAACCAGTAGATTGGACTACGGTAATGCCCTCTAGGCCGAATCAAAAGAACCCTCCTACACACGCTACAGACCATCCAGAATGCCGCAGCCATACTCGTCCTCGGAACCCCACAGCACGAACACATGACTCAACACCTACTTGACCTCCACTGGCTCCCCATCAAGAAGAGAGTTACTTTCAAACTGCTCACCCACTCCTACAAATCCCTACACAACATCAGACCCAAATACCTCAACGAGAGAGTCTCCTTCCACGTATCCAAGAGGAGCCTTCGCTCCACAGACCTCGCCCTCGCAGAGACCCCCCACATCCGCAGAACCAGAGCAGGAGGAAGAGCCTTCTCCTACGTCACAGCCAAAGCCTGAAACGAGCTCCCTATGAACATCAGACGCTCCCCCACCCTCCACACCTTCAGGAAGAACTTCAAGATCTGGCTCTTCGATTGAACCGGAGCTGCAGCCCCCTCCCCCTCCCCCCCCCAGTGCCTTGAGACCTTCACAGATGAGTAGCATGCTTTATAAATCCCCTAATTGATTGATTGATAGTGGGTAACAGGGTGCTTTAGTCACGTACTGCATGAACACATGCTGCACACCTGAAAGCCTAGTGACTTATCATGCAGATAGGCCGCACAAGACACATCACGTACGCCCACCAAAACCTACAAACATATACACCAACCGGGTAGCTGGGATTGATAGATGGCTCACTACCGCACCGAGGGGGATTGAGCACCTGATACATCCCTATGCCCCAAACCCATAACCAGCCGTACACAAGCAGAATAGTTGCCACAGTTGGCCTCCCTCATTTGGACCAATGTCAATTGTGAGTTAGCCCCTGTGCAGACACGTGCACAAGTGGTCCCCTCCCTGATACACTCTCATCAGAACGGGTTTGTGCCGTCCCGTAACACTTCCCTCAATCTTGGGCGCCTCTTTAGGATAGCGATTGATTGCCAAACCCTATGCCCGCACACTGGCTGCCTAATCCTAGACGTAGAGGAGAAGTTCAACACCTTGGAGTGGGAATTCCTGTCTGCGGCCCTTGAAAAGTATAACTTGGGGGTAATGTTTATCAGGATGGTCTATACACAAAGACGTCGGTAAGGGTCAAGGTGGGCCAGCACATATTGGAAAAGACACCAGTGCGAAAGAGGACTAGGCAAGGCTGCCCACTGTCTCCCCTACTCTTCGCACTTGCCATAGAGCCGTTAGCAGAGACAATCCGTAACACATTGGAAGGCGGCCTCCTACTGGGAGATGGCACTAACAAAGTCTCATTGTATGCGGATGACCTGTTCGTATACATTAAGGACACCGGTAATATGCCTCTGCGAGTGGGACACATACTGCGTGATTTCGCTACCCTCTCGGGACTAACAGTTAATGTCAACAAGTCCTGTCTATATTTATTTAGAGAAGAAGCCTGCGACCCAGGATACGCCCTCGACGGCGAGCAGTGCAGTGGAAAGCGCACACGTTCCGTTATTTAGGTATTCGGATATATAGACAACCAACAGACTTGTTTGAGGGTAACTTGGGCAGAACACTAACCGCCATCCAGTCACAAATGCAATTTTGGAGTGCGCTCCCGCTCACAGGCAAAATAGCTCTAGCTAGGAAGGTGACCTTCCCGTGATTTTTATACTATTTCTCAAACTTGCCGCTATACGTTTCCCCTCCTTTTTTAATATGTTTGAGAAACTGGTAAGCGACTTCATATGGGACAGTGCCCAACACCGGGTGGCAATAAAAAAGCTATACTTCCCCACAGATCAGGGAGGCCTTGCAGCCCCACATTTTGAGCAATTTATGTAACTGCATATGCAGTGGATGGCCAGGTGGCTCACCGATCGACAGCATGATGACACTGCCAGCATGAGTGCACCCTATACATTATTACGACTATTAAAGATATTCCATCCCGGCGCGACCCTGAAACCCCCAGAGCCCCTGCTGCTCGGAGTAGCGTATAAGTGCTTCCGCAGAAGTCTATTTTTAACTAGGCAAGTCACACCATATGCACCGGCATTACCACTATTGGGGTCACCCAAAGGCTGATCAGCGGTAACAGAAACACAACTCCGTGACTGGCATAAGCCAAATGTCCAATCCCTGGGCGACCTGTACCGAGAAGGCACACTAGTCCCATATGTGATTCTCCAGGCAGAAGAGGGGCTCCCGCCTGGTCAGTTCCTATTGCACCACTCATTAATAGCCACGCTTACGTCTAGGTGGAGTGACCTCACAGTTGAACCGACAACCCATCTCACTGTGCAGTACCGGCATGTCATGGCAGTGGGAGACACCTCATGCAGTGGTTTGCTGTCTCCCTCCGTCAGCACACAGCATTTAATCTGCATCCCCTTTGCATTCATTGGGAACAAGATTGGGGGAGACCAGTCTCAGACACAGAATGGGCTTGGCTGCTAGAAAGCCCAAAACGCATCCCAAGGAACATGAGTTTCCACCAAATTCAGTACTATATCAAACAAAGAGGATATCTGACACCTGCCAAAATCAATTGTTACTTCAACCGTACAGATGCAGCTTGTCCACGGTGCGCTCTGGTGGATGCTGGTCTACTACACATGTTATGGGGCTGCACCCGCTTTCACACTTACTGGAGGGAGGTGGCAGCTACGATGGCCTCCTGCACAGAGCACGTAATCCCTTTTGAGTGGCAGGCCTACATGCTACACCTATATCGCCGAACACGTGGTAATAAGGTGTCCTCTAGGTTTCTGGATCTGAGTCTTGTAATAGTCAAGAGATTAATCACCAAAAGATGGAAGTCGCAGGATCCTCCCAACATTCACGCATGGAGGCACTAAATGCTGGCATGGGCTAAAGCGGAAAGCGTTGCAATTCGCCGCGAGGACATCACAGGAATTCGCAAGATCCCGATGGCAGCTGGGTGGGATGCAATGCTGACCGAGTTGTAACACAGGCGTAGATGCAGACGGGATCTCGCACACAGCTAACACTATGGGTTGACAGAGAATATGCATCAGACACAGCCAGCGCAAAGGTGCAAACAAGCTAACCACAGGCGCCGCCTGAGTTACCCGCACCACACTATGAATAAGGTCATATAATAGGTAGTTGGAAATAATGGAGCAAGTGTGACTGTACAGGAGTTCGCACAGAAGAGGAGACTGCCGGAGTAGCCAACCCAGGTTTTATTCACCCAGTTATATTTGTAAGTTGAACCAATGTAGTTATTACTCGCCACCTCACGACATAAACGACAAGATGACAAGACAGGACTCTGTCGCATCATTGGCATGAATCTGGACACATGGCAGACACAAACATACATAAGCCATGACACGCAAACAGACACCATTCTCCTTAGAACCGCATAATTTACTGATAAATTATATTATGCAAAATGTATAATAATGGCTCTGAAATGTAAAATCGACGTTTCATGCTAAGACATATGTGCCCTGTAACTAACAGTTTTAAAAACTCAATAAAAGTAAGTTAAAAAAGAAAATGAAAACAGGCAGTCACACATTCAGTTATCTTAGAGGCACTAGACTAGAGTCATGATTTGAATGGTACAACATGGCAGTTACACTAGGGCCCAAAGTTCTAGGAACCCGTCTAAACACCAAATGTTGCTATATTTTACTACTAAACAGGCAGTCCCATTCGCAGTTCTGGGGTCATGATCTGAATGATGCAGCAGGTGCAGTGGCACCAGGTCCAAAAGTTGTGAAACTTTTTTTCTTAAATTAAGGCTGCACAGGGTTTACTGTTTACCAATACTTGTCTCCCCCTTGCTGCATGCATTTAAAAAGTGCTTGTTTATCTTTGCTTTAGTAGGTGGAAATTTTAACAAATTTTCACATTCTTTATAATATTGTTCCACTAATAGAATTGCATTTGTTTTCTGTGTCATGTGTTTGTCACTAATAAAATAGTTTTTTTTCTGTGTCATGTGTTTGCTGGTGGTGCATTATGAAGCGTAAACCCAAATGAAATGATTGCAGTGCTTTACATGAGCACGCTCCATGTTGCTTTGAAGTGATGTTTTAACCTCCTTTATCCGTTGGGACAGTGTCTGTATAACATTACAGCGCCAGAAAACTGCTACAGACTCTTGGATTGTAAAAACGGTCATGTGCCTGTTCTAAAAGTTTCATGATTGCAGCCTGTTCCTTCTAGTGGCCGATAAGGGAGGCTGTATAATTTCCAGAGAAGTGAATTTGAAAATTCCAAGTGCTGGGCATTGTTGTCGCATTGCATCAAAGCATGCCTTTGTGAGCAAGCGTGTTTGGTGACTTTAGCGGATTTGTGCTGCTGTTATTTTTTCCAGAAGGTATCTATTATTTTTGAATACTTTTAAATAAAAAAAAATATATATATTTTCTTCTTTGTTGTGAATTCTCACTATTTTAACACTTAGGGGCCCATTAGGATGGCGGGTAGATCGCCCCCGCCAGGCTGGCGGTAGCCACCGCCGGCCTGGCGGGGGTGATCCGCCCGCCATCCTTGCTCTGAAAAGCCCCCACCGTATTAGGATGGCGGGGGGACCGCGGCGGACGGTAAGACCCTCTGCAGCTTTTCCGACCCTGTCGCAAGGCGACCGGGGCAGAAAAGGTATAATATGGTGGCGGTGTCTATGAGACACCGCCAGCCATATTATGATGGGCCAATTTGAATGCCTTTCCGTGGCAGTAATGCCGCCACGGAAAGGCATGCGGAGGATCCCTGCGGGGGCCCGTTGCGAGCCCCCAGGGACTCCGGGGGGTGGGGGGTGCACATGGAGGGTACCTATGGTACCCCCCGCATTTCAAAGTGCAACATGGCAGGCACCGCACAGTGCCTGTCATGTTGTGCTTTGAAATGCACGACGTGCATTTTTACCATTGCGGTGGGCGGCGCTTTCACCTTGTGTGAGGGGTATTTTACACAACACTGAGTGTCCCCCATCCTTGTGGTGCACACTGGAAGTAGGATTCTTCTTGTTTAATTATCAGTGCCTGTGGAGTAGGAATCCTATCTTTTTACTCTACCTCCCCTCGTTGTTATTTCAGCCATCAGATCTAACGTCAGAACAACCCTAAAGGAAGAAGGGATCTTGCGCCCCAGACACATACTCCCTGACCTTCGCACCCAGTGCACTGTTCCCCTGGGACCACCAGCATCCATCACTCCCTGCTCCCAGGCAGCAAGCTCTCTTGCTATCATTTATCTAAACACACGCTCATTGGTAAAGCACCAGCTTGATATCTTTCAATTGCTGGATGCAGATAAACCTGACATTCTTCTCCTGTCAGAAACATGGCTCACAGCCGACTCTAACCCCGATATCCTGGCAGCAACACACTTGGGCTACTACATACTCCATGTCAATAGAGCATCGGGTAAACCAGGGGGTGGAGTGGCAGCCATTATCCAACATAAACATAAAGTCACCACCCTTCAGACCAACGCTCTACCCCATGTCGATAGTCTTATTTTGAAATTCGACTCCCCCAAGTTCTCCTTTGTCTATGCTCTATTCTATCGACCTCCGGAACACATGCCTCTGTTTCCTCAACTTTTTGGCGATCTTATTTCCCAGTTAGTCATCAACCATGCTAGGAATATGGGCCCACATGCATCAATGTAGGATTTTGCATTTCTTAAATAGCGAAAATTAAGGAATCGCTATTTAGGAAATGCAAAATGCTATGCATCATTTTTTTCGGTATTTCTTTGTGATTCGGTAAAAATCGCATTTTTTACCGAATCCCAAAGAAATACCGAATTCTTAAGTTAATTTTCGCAATTTCCATTGATTCCTATGGGCCAAAAGGCCCATAGGAGTCAATGCAAATTGCGAGTGGCACTTAGAAAATTTCATGGGTGCAGGAGGGGGTCCAAAGGACCCCCCCATGCACCCCTGAAATGTATTTTTCGCATCATGTTGCACACACACATGTCCTAAGGACATGTGTGTCCGTAACATGAATGTTGAAAAAATAACATTTTAAGCATTTTTAACACTTTTTCCAAATTTACTGAGTGGTTCAACCACTCGGTAAATTTGGAACCCTAAGTGCGAATTTTCACTTGTCTAAAGTGATGATGCATTGCTTTTAAGAAGTCGCACATCTTAAAAGCACCCGCAATTTTAGAACTCGCAACAATGTTGCAAATTCTAAAATTGCTTCATGCATCCCAAAAAGCACTTTTGCATTCGCAAACGGCCGATTTTAAGGAATCGCACCGTTTGCGAATGAAAAAGTGCTTGATGCATGTGGGCCATTATCCTTAGTCACTTCAATTATTGGCCCTCCGACTCTCATGAGAGTTCCACTTCGGTTGAGTTCACGGACTGCCTAGAGGGCATGAATCTCTCCCAACACGTGCACAAGCCCAACCATGCCAAGGGGCATACCCTGGACCAAGTCTGAACCTCTAACTTAGAAATCACATCACCCCTAGTTTCTCCCTGCACATGGTCTGATCACCATTGTATCTCTTTTACCATAGCCTATATTCCCTCTACCACGTCGCCCCCTCTCAGTAATCTCCTGGCCAGAAACTGGAAACGAGCCAACCAGGACGAGTTCCATGCAATCCTATCTGCCACCCCCGCACCCCCCCCCCCCCCCCCCCAAGCACAGGTCCCCATCTCCCTTCAAGCCTCTAACCTTGACCACTGGCTAGAAGTAGCCAGTGACAAGGTGGCTCCTTTGAAAAAAATCTCTCTCTCAAACGCCCCAATGACGCCCAATGCTGGTTCTCTTAAGCCCTAAAAAAAGAAAAACTAGCACTTAGGCAGGCAGAACGTCGGTGGCGCAGAGCCTATGCACCTGAGGAGAGAGTGGCATATGTCGCCTTACTAAAAAACTATAAAGATTCCATTCTCCAGGCCAAATCTGCCTACTTTCCCCAAAAAATTACGAACTCATCCACGAAGGTCAAGGATATTTTATCGATTGTCAATGAGCTTGCTCAACCTGATAGGGTCACCCAAAAATCTGTGCCCTCACAAACACTATGTGACTCATTAAATTCGTTCTTTATAGACAAAATCACCCTTATCAAGAACAATATCCCTACTCCCACTCTCCCTTCCTCCCTCCCTGTAATCTGAAAAAACCCCTTCACGCTCGATTAAATCCCTCTGATCTCTTTTTTAAGTTAATTTTTTTTTTAATTAAAGCAGCGAATAGCAAAATCAACAAGTAAATCAATAAAGATGTTACATAAGATCAAACAATGGCTTAAATAAGAAAAGCAATAATGTGAATAATAACAATGGCATTAATATTAGGTAAATGACTATAAGCATGACTAGTGAATATTGGAATATATAGCGATGAAACATTCAAAACAGTCTAAAACAATAATGTGAAATGTACAAATTGAAAACAAAAGAAGAATATAAAATAAAGAAAAGAAGCATATGAAACAAGCAATAGGAAGTCATGGAGGTTTAAGAACCTCTTGTTGCATTAGTGATATAGGCAGAGAACATCTAGCACTATCATTGAAAAAGGACGAAACTGGGGTCCACAATTCCCTTCTTTTCACAGCAAGGTTCAATGGATAAACAAAAGTGGTGTCTAATCTATGATTATAGCATACTGCATACCACCATGCCTGATATGATATTGTGGTAAAATCTTTCCAATTTTTGGTGATCCCATGGAAAGCTACTGTTAGCATTAAATCAATTATCCTTGTACTAAATGTATAATGTCCCCAAATAGGAGAGAGGCTCCCTAGAAAAACATGGGAATTAGAGAAGGAGTGAGTAGAGGAGAAGATCTTATTGATCTGGGACCATACTCTCACCCAAAAAATCTGTACTAGGGGACAATCAAAAAGCATATGAAAAAGGTCAGCACGCGGTGATGAACAAGACCAACATAAATCGGTGGAGTCAGAATACTGTTTGCTGAGAGTGAGTGGTGGAAGTAATAAACGATTATAAATAAAAAATATTGTCTGAGTGGTATTAGCAGCTCTAGACGATTTGCGAAGTTTCAGCCAAATTTTGTCCCATAAATTGATGGGCCAAGAGACATGTAAGTCTTCTTCCCATGCCTCCTCTGTCTTGGTTTTAATGCGAGATGAGGATGGGGTCAGAAGAAAAGCATACATTTTTGATGCTCTAGCTTCCTTAAGAAGTAAGGGATACAATAGAGGCATGCTAGAAGGCACAGGATATACAGGAGAAGGAGAAGCGGAATGTGCGTCATGGACAACTTGAAGTGTATTGGATAACAAAGAATATTTAGTGCAAAAAGAAGGAGGAAAATGAAAGGAGGAAGCAGCTGACGAGAAGGGAAGGAGTTGACCTTGATGATATGTATGTATGTATGTATTGCATACTTGTATTGCACAAACTGTCACCCAAAGGGTATCCTGGCGCTTTGACTTATCCAGACCAACAAAGACGCCTCACTACACTGCCCTGGGGAACAGATGGGACTTCAAACCTTTTTTAAATAAGCAGAATTCCCCCATGCTCCTTAGAGTCACTGGCAGGGAATTCCAGAGTTTGGCCGCAGTGTATCCAAAAGAACGGCCTCCCATCCGTATCCTCCGGATCCTAGGGACTGTGGCCAAATAAGCAGATGAGGAACGAAGGGTTCTAGAGGTCGAGTACTAGGAGAAAAGCTTTTGTAACTGGACAGGGCCCTGATCATGGAGGGCCTTAAAGACGATACACAGCGATTTAAAACAGATGCGCTGATAAACAGGTAACCAATGGAGGTCCTTAAGTGCCAGGGATGAAGAGGACGAGCGCGGACGAGAAAGGGCCAGTTTAGCCAGATATAACTGATGAACCCAAATAAGACCACGCGATCTCCATGTCCTCCATAAGACTGGTCTATTATTAATCAAGATGGACTTCTTATGCCATATGGTATGCTCAAAAAAGGACGAGATAGGCAAACTGGGAAGAATTTTGGACGTAAATTTAAGAATGGGGGTAGATAGAAATTGTGGTTTATGTGAAAACATGAGATATTCTTTAAATGAGAAGGGAGAAATGAAGGAACGCTCCAGGTCCAACCAAAGAGGAGAAGATGAAGTAGAGTCCAAGATCCATCTAGATACTTGATGTAACAGGAAAGATTTATGGTAAAGAGAAAAATTAGGAAAATTCACCCCGCCCTCCAGCTTAGGACGCATTAATTTGACCAGAGACAAACGAGATTTTTTATGTCCCCACAAAAAAGTAGAAAGAAAAGAATTAATTTTTTATAATATTTTAAGGGAATAGAAAATTGGATATTGGAAATTGTAAAGAGCACGATGGGAGAAAGCATCATCTTGATTGTATCCAATCTTCCCCACCAGGACAAATAAAGAGGGTGCCACTTTGAAGTAAGGGTGCTCAGTTTTTGAATACAATCATCTAAACATCTAGTAACTGTACTCACAAGAGAAGATGAAAAACGAAGACCTAAATATTTAATGGACTCAGAATTCCATGTAAAGCCCGAGGCAGAAAATTCACTTTTAAGAGTGAATTTTGTAAGGGGTAAAATCTCGCATTTGTCCTTATTCAATTTGTATCCGGATACGTGTGCAAAGGAATCGACTTCAGACAAGAATGCAGGAAGAGAAGAAGTGGGTTGAGATAGAAACAGTAAAACATCATCGGCATATGCAGCCATCTTAATGGTAGATTGCTGGAAGGTGAAACGATGAATATCTCCATTTTGGCGAATTCTGAGCAAGAAAGGTTCTAGGGCAAAGTTAAACAGAAAAGGAGAAAGAGGGCAACCTTGTCTAACCCCTCTATTAAGGGAGAAATAAGAAGATAAGTCACCATTAGCCGAAATAGCCGCCCTTGGATGAGAGTATAAGAGTGATATCAGCATAGATATTTTTGGACCAAATCCAAACCACTTCAAGGTTTGAAAAAGATATAACCATTCGACCCTATCAAAAGCTTTTTCAGCATCCAGAGCTATAGCTGTCAAGGCCCAGCTTTGCAGGAGTCTGTTGTCGCAGAATAATAGTCCACCTCCTGACATTACCAAGTCCCCTGACATGGGGTTTCCACCCAGGGTTTTCGCATTATCAGGTGAGGGAAAAAAGGTAGGGAAGGGGTCTGCAGGGACAAAGGCTCTGGAATGACACAAACACAACAATTAGATAATGACAAACAGTCTACGCTCATTAATTCTCGCTAAACAAGGTAGATGATGGTGTACCTGGTTGACCTCTGCAGTGTGTCATGAACTTGTAGCATACAACATATATTCGCACAACCCTGAAGAGAGAAAACGATTGTGCCATAAGTATCTTGTCTAACTTTTCTTCCAATATATATATATATATATAATGCACTGTGACGTCTCCTACCCTGTTCTATCTACCAGTAGAAGTAGTTAGAATACAAATCTTTGCTGATGCAAACAAAAATTAACAAGATGCCTATTTGGGTTGATCTCACCCAGAGAAGTGAACAAAGTTATTAGGCAATGTACACAATGAGATGTTGTGATGCTTCCATAACCTGCCCTACCAGTCTGTGCTGCTCTTGTGCAGCAAGCTTGACCAGTACAGGGCAGCAAGGCGGAAGGAGAGGCAGCGGGCAGAACAACATACAAGGGCAGTCAACCGCCTGGCCACTGCCACTTCCCTGCTTTGCAGGTGATACGTAAACGTCCAGGAGGTTCTGGCACACAGTGGCAGTGAAGTGTCCAGGGGCCTTGTGAGGGTGACAAGTGCCGTTGAGGTGCTGCTGACAGCGCAGTCAGCACATACTGTTGCTCTGGATGTGGGTGAGAGCGAGGAGAGCACCAGTAAGAGCAGCATGACAACCCCCCCTATTACTGACACACGGAGGAGCAGCAGGCTACATGGGGCTGCCACTGCCCACGCACCAAGTGAGGATAGCCAGCCAATGTCATCCGGCACTGGTAGGCGTGGCCGCAAAAACTGATGCTGCCCACACTTCCTGACCTGGAATTGGTGAAGTAACCCAGGACTTCCAGAATGGATGGCTACAATTGGTCTTGCACATTTGTGCCTTTGTGTACTGGCGTAGTGCCAAAAAATTAAACTACGTTGTGTACATACTACTAAGCATGGGCGGAAAATCCGTTCTGCTCGCAGATTTTGCAGATTTTTGGTAAAATCCAATCCGCGAGATTCGCGAATTTCCCGCAAAATCCGCGAGCGGAATGGATTGGGTCAAAAGTTCAAGCTGACTTTTGTAACTCTTTTAGAATGGCGCCGGCAAGCTGCCAGAGCCATTCTAAAATAGTTACAAAAGTCAGCTTCAACAGGAAGCTCTAATAGATAAAGTAAAGCAGGTGCTGCTCAAATTCAGTTACACAATCATTAATCACCCCAAACCTGGGGTGATTAATGATTGTGTAACTTAATTTGACCTTCAACTCCAGCACCTGCTTTACTTTATCTATTAGTGCTTCCTGTTGAAGCTATTTGCAGCTATTTTAGAATGGCGCTGGCAGCTTGCCAGCGCCATTCTAAGTGGGGCTGAGGACAGAAGGGCACAAAAGTGGGACAGAGGGCAGAAGGGGACAAAAAATGAGTGGGGCAGAGGGCAGAAGGGCAGAAGGGCACTGAAACGAGTGGTACAGAGGGCAAATGGGCATAAAAAACGAGAGGGTGGCAGTGATTAACCAGCAAAAAAAAAAACCTGCGAAAACGCAAAGCCCCTCGCGAACACCCGCGAACACGCAAAGTGCCCCGCGAACACCCGCGAACTCGCAAAAATAAAAAATCTGCAAATTCGCGCGAAATTGCGAATGTTGCGGATTGTGAATTCGTAAATCTGCAAATTCGCGGATTGCGAATTCGCAAAATTCACCCATGCTTACATACTACACCTGGCTGTGCCTCCTTACTTACTTAGAAATAGTTGCGTGTGATCTCTGCCCGTCTCTGTTGCTGGCACCACTCCTGCTGTGTTGGGCTCAGGCTGTGCACATTTATAATCGTGGTCCTCATAATCACTTAATTCCACTTCTGTACCTTTCTTTGCAGCAAGGTTGTGCAACATTGCGCATGTTGCGATGAACTTACAGCAGATGAGGGGTGAGTACTGACGTGCGCCTCCACTTTTGTGGATATTTACAACAAGGGGTGGTGAGGGACAGAGTCTCTGAATTAAGCAGAAAGCTCTCACCCTGTCAAGAGATCAGGGCTAGATCCAACACCGTTTTTTAGCTCACTGCACCATCCCAGTTTCAGAACCTGGCTGTATGCAAATTAGTCTGTTCCTGTCCCAGTGCATGATGGGAACAGGGCAAACCAAACTACAAAAGCCAATTCTTACACTGGGAAGGAAACAAGCTCCCGGGGACCGGTTTCTGGCATTGCAGCCGTCTTCGGCCCGGTTTGCTTGAATCCTGATGGTGCAATGAGCAAGGGTCTCACATCTGAGAATACCCTTCCACGCTTAGGGTGGACAAAAATATTTACAACAAGGGGTGGTGAGGGACAGAGTCTCTGAATTAAGCAGAAAGCTCTCACCCTGTCAAGAGATCAGGGCTAGATCCAACACCGTTTTTTAGCTCACTGCACCATCCCAGTTTCAGAACCTGGCTGTATGCAAATTAGTCTGTTCCTGTCCCAGTGCATGATGGGAACAGGGCAAACCAAACTACAAAAGCCAATTCTTACACTGGGAAGGAAACAAGCTCCCGGGGACCGGTTTCTGGCATTGCAGCCGTCTTCGGCCCGGTTTGCTTGAATCCTGATGGTGCAATGAGCAAGGGTCTCACATCTGAGAATACCCTTCCACGCTTAGGGTGGACAAAAATATTTACAACAAGGGGTGGTGAGGGACAGAGTCTCTGAATTAAGCAGAAAGCTCTCACCCTGTCAAGAGATCAGGGCTAGATCCAACACCGTTTTTTAGCTCACTGCACCATCCCAGTTTCAGAACCTGGCTGTATGCAAATTAGTCTGTTCCTGTCCCAGTGCATGATGGGAACAGGGCAAACCAAACTACAAAAGCCAATTCTTACACTGGGAAGGAAACAAGCTCCCGGGGACCGGTTTCTGGCATTGCAGCCGTCTTCGGCCCGGTTTGCTTGAATCCTGATGGTGCAATGAGCAAGGGTCTCACATCTGAGAATACCCTTCCACGCTTAGGGTGGACAAAAATATTTACAACAAGGGGTGGTGAGGGACAGAGTCTCTGAATTAAGCAGAAAGCTCTCACCCTGTCAAGAGATCAGGGCTAGATCCAACACCGTTTTTTAGCTCACTGCACCATCCCAGTTTCAGAACCTGGCTGTATGCAAATTAGTCTTTTCCTGTCCCAGTGCATGATGGGAACAGGGCAAACCAAACTACAAAAGCCAATTCTTACACTGGGAAGGAAACAAGCTCCCGGGGACCGGTTTCTGGCATTGCAGCCGTCTTCGGCCCGGTTTGCTTGAATCCTGATGGTGCAATGAGCAAGGGTCTCACATCTGAGAATACCCTTCCACGCTTAGGGTGGACTGGGTAAGAGTGGTCTGCTCAATTCAGACACTCTGTTCATCACCACCCCCTTTTGTAAATCGATTTTGGCCACTATAGGTGTGGCAGGGTATACTCAGACATGAGTCCCTTTCTCACTGCTCCAACAGGATTCAAGCAAGCCGGGCCGAAGAGGCTGAAATGCCAGAAACCGGTCCCCGGTAGCTTGTCTCCTTTCTGGTAAAGAATTGGCTTGGTAGTTTAGTCTGCCCTGTTCCCATGATGCACTGGGCCAGGGACAGACTGATTTGCATATAGCCAGGTTCTGAGCTGGGATGGGGCAGTGAGATAAATAACGGTGATGGATCAAGCCCTGATCTTTGGACTGGGTAAGAGTGGTCTGCTCAATTCAGACACTCTGTTCATCACCACCCCCTTTTGTAAATCGATTTTGGCCACTATAGGTGTGGCAGGGTATACTCAGACATGAGTCCCTTTCTCACTGCTCCATCAGGATTCAAGCAAGCCGGGCCGAAGAGGCTGAAATGCCAGAAACCGGTCCCCGGTAGCTTGTCTCCTTTCTGGTAAAGAATTGGCTTGGTAGTTTAGTCTGCCCTGTTCCCATGATGCACTGGGCCAGGGACAGACTGATTTGCATATAGCCAGGTTCTGAGCTGGGATGGGGCAGTGAGATAAATAACGGTGATGGATCAAGCCCTGATCTTTGGACTGGGTAAGAGTGGTCTGCTCAATTCAGACACTCTGTTCATCACCACCCCCTTTTGTAAATCCACTTTTGTGGAGGCATCAGAACCTGCTTTTTAACACCCCAAAGGTGCGCTCCACAACGTTGCGAGTAGATTTGTGTGCCACTTTGTATCGCCTTCACTCAGGGTTGATGGGTTCAGGTAGGGTGTCAGGATGAACGAGCGGACGGCATATCCGCTATCACCTATGTGGAAATGAGATTGACATTAATCACATGCGTAACAACACCTACATCTGCAATATCTATCATGGTGTGTCACAGTGTTTTACCTAGCAGGTATCTTTCTCCGAATTCCCCCGCTGTCAGGCGTGTGCAGATCCCACTGTTCTGAAAGATGTCGGAGTTGTGGGTGCTTCCTGGGAATTTTGCCACAATGTCTGTGATTATGTTGTTGGCATCACAGATTACCTGTTCCTTTTATTGAGTGAGTGGACTTTCTGTTCCTGTAAATGTACTCTGTGGCTGCATGTGGGCAGATTGGGATGTGTGTGCCATCATTGCAGCTGATGACATGTGGGAAGTTTGCCATTTGGTAGAAGTCAGTCTTGGTCTTTAACAGTTACGCATGTGTGTCAGGGAAGCTGATGTAATGATGCATTCTCTGCATCATGGCCTCCAGGAACTTCCTGAAGAAACAGAACAGGCAGCTCTGGGACACACCACCTATTGCAGCTATCACCCCCTGGTAACTGCCGGATGCAAGCAGGTGTAGGCTACAGAGCACCTGAACATGTGGTGGTATGGCGTGCACCCTTGGTGTTGGGTGCGCCAGGAGTGGGTGCAGGTCCCTTATCAAGTCCAGGATGGTGTGGGGTTGTAGCCTGTACCTTTCATGGATCTCTGCCTCAGTAAGTTGAAAGAGTGTGATCCGCTGTCTGTAGACTTGCTCTTCCCGTCTCCAGATCCTCTCTCCTGCTGCATGTAGCCATAGCCGCCTAGCTATCACATAGAATGCTGTCATTCTGGTCACACTGTTGCATTTTGGGGCCTATTTTATGGGCTGCACCTGGTTACCACCTGCTTTCAATCCATGATAATTACCGACTCTTAAATACTGATTTTCATGCAATTTGGTATTTTAGAAGTTACCTACATCTCAAATCCCATCTTTTCCGTTTCTTGTTTACCGAATCGGTAAATAAGAATTCGGTAATTACCAATTCGGTATTTCTGGTTCGGTAAAGATGAGTCGGTATTTACTGATTCATATTTACCGAATCCTTATTTTTGGCCTCCTACATCTCAAAGGCCTAAATACCGGTCGGTAACGGCTAATTTACCAAATTTGGGGAGTTACCGACCGGTATTTAGCTACCTACATATGGCCCATAGTTGTGATAGGTGAAGAAGTGGAACACATAACCATTTGTTTGAAAGAGATAAGGAAAGAAGAGAGATGTTGTGAAGTGTGCCAATGTAGCATACATGAACAATGACACAATTTATTAAAGATAAATGCCAGAACCATTAAAATGACCAGTCCTATGAAGAAGCTAAGGTAAGCTGACAACGGAGTTCAAACAGTGAAACTGCAACCACATTCCTAATGACATAGAATGATCCCAGTGTGTCAACTATACCAGCTCCCATTGACCATAAGCCACAACCATAAACCACAACACAATAGCTTTTTTGTTTTAAGACTGTAGGAATCCACCTTTTCTGTGTGTTCACCCAGGATTGTTTTTTTTCTTGTTTTTTTTTTAAAACCTTTATTGTGCGAATAGTGGCATACAAATAAGGGCCTACAACCAATCAGGCCGGCCACGACACATTATGAACGCACAAGAGTCAACATTGAAGTTCCCCAGCAGTCACCCAGTGGTATACAGGCAAGCAATCAAACATTAAGAGTCCGAGTGTAACCGCTAGAAGCAGGATTAAATAAGGTTAATTTTATAATATAAGAGGAAGTATAGCAGGATCAGTTGCAACTTTCGACATCTAAATTCCCATGGCGGATTATATGCAAAGCATCAATACAAAGGGGCTGTGATAAATGGAAATAATAGCAGCAATTGACAGAAATCAACTTATGGTCGCCCCCTTTCAGATCAGTTCCCACCACGGCCCGCCACACACCCGTCACCGCCTGAATGCGAGCTGGCACGGATCAGAAGAATCAGAGCAGCAACGTAATAGCCATCCACTATACTAACCCAAGTAAAGAGAGAAAGAGGGGAGGGGTAGAGAAAAGAATGTCAGAAAGAGGGAAAGAAAGAACGCGGCGCCATTGCACTCGCCCCACGGTGAATAAAGCACGCAGAACTAGAGGACCCGCTATCGGGCCAAGTCATGTAAGACATGCTGTATGTGCAGTCAATATCGCGGAAGCGGGAAAGCAACTCCTTCACTATCCGCTAACACTCCATGGAAGATGCGCGCAGACATAGCGCCCCGATAAAGGGATACAAAAGAGCCATAGAACTAAAGAAAAAAGAAAACCAACAACAGAAACACCCCATCCCTCCCACACCACCCTGCACCCCTGCAGAAGGCTACGGCCTACCCCCCCCAGCAGCGTGTCAGTTGCCCTAAATAGAACCCGAAATATAGAAGAATCAGAAAGTAAGAAAAAGAACACAACAGACCAAAAGAAGAAGAAAAGGGAAAGGGAAAGGGCTCCAGTGGGAGAGGAGATCTGCAATTGAACATTCAGCTCCTACCCCCCGCCATAACACAAATAAAAACCACATCAAAGGGAGAAAGACACAACCTAAAATATCAGGAACAGGAAAAGGAATCAGCCATATTGTCACAGCTGCGGGTAGTCCTCATCCACGTACATTAACCAGTAGTCCGCCGAAGCAATTCTGTCTCACCCCTGTCCTGTCAGCTTTCGTGCGCAATAAGGTGGTAGGCAGCAAACAGTTCGGCATGGAGTACACACAGGATCGAAACAAGGCAGGCCAAGGGTGCAGTCTAGAGGACCCCAGTCTCGGACAGCAAAGCAAGTAGTGGCTGCGGCTGACCAGATTGTCAAGTAGCAACATCAGGAGCAGCAAACAGACTGGGTGCGGCCCCGCCGTCCAAAACAGCGAGGTAACCCCTGCAAGGCAGCCGCGGGACCTCACTAAAGCAGGTCGAATCAAACATCTGCCGGGCTCTCCAGCCAGACTGGCATGGACGGGTCCCAAAGTGGGGCCCTCGCTCATGTTCGCCACAGTTGAAACTTCCTGGAGATTCGGGGCCGCTGACATACACTCTCGTAGGTGGACGGCGTCATCACACTCCGCAGCAGCCGAGGGGGGCAAAGCAGCACACACCATCAGTCGAGCCGCATTCATGGGGGACGGGCCAACGGGCATGGCGGCAGAACCGCTATCTCGCGTGACAGCGTCGAAGGCCATGGCCGCACGCAAAGAACATAGGGCGGCCAAAACATCACCGATTGTGGGCTCACACCCACAAGCCTCAGCCATCGTGTGGTTCGACAAACTAGGTTCGCCGCACCAAGCAGGTCCGGGGCCCGGGGCGCCGGCGGCCATCTTGTCAGTGCAGCAGGGACTCTCCGCTCCTTAACTTCTGGACCGGGCGTTCGAATAAAGCCCACTGGAGTCTCCTCGAACCCCAGCAATGGCAATCGTGGTGCAGAAAGATGGGCCACCAAAAAACAGGGGTCGCTGGCGCCACCGTCTCACGGGCGCCGCCCGCCGAATCCGGACGAAGGGCTTCAAGATGGCCGGACAAGGCAACAAAGGGGGGGGACAAGCCTCCTTTACGGTCTACCCCCGTCTGAGGCGGGCCACGCCCCGCCACAGAGCCCTCGGGCCACCAGACCGGGCCCGGTCAGTCGCCACCGGAACAACCGCACAACGGCCTCTTCAGCCGACCCCTCTCCACCACCGGGGGCCGGCGTCAACACACCACTCCGGCTGACCGTCGCAGGCGAATCCCCGGCCAGCACACCGCGGAGGCTCCGGAACAAGCAAGGGCACAACTCCAGATCCGCGGCACCCAGGAGCCCCCGGGACGGAAGGTAAGTGCCAGCAATGTTTCACCTTCCCATATTTAGTCGATTGTGTCTCCTCGGGGCAGGATGAGGTACAGGATATGCGTTTCAGGCAGGAAGGTTGACGGAGCCGAGCTACAGTGCGGCCATCACGGTCGCGAGCTTGGCTCCTCCCCTACCCAGCCTTTTGCTGGGCACTATAATTGTGCTGGCTTTAGAACTGTGTGCACGTTGCCCCTGCTAATCAGTAGGAAAGTGTCTGTGCTCCCCCTTTAAACATGGTTGAAATGGTATATTACTACTTTTATGTTTATCTTACCTAAAAGTCCCTGGTGTATGTTACAAAGTCTACCAAGGGCCTGAGAGTTAAATGCCACCTATTGTGCCATCCACTACTGTGGCAGTACACACATGGATTGAGGCCTACCTTGCAGTTTAAAAACTGCAATTCAACCTTTTGTCAGTTCAAAACCTCCATTTTAAATAATAATAGGCCATACATATGTAGACTTCATAGCCCATAAGGCAGGGTGCATGGTATTTAAAATCAGGGTATGTACACATTTAATATTAAATATCCCTATAGCGACTCCCACACAAAAAGGTATGTTTCACTATGGCAAGCCTAGCTGTCCTATGTAGAAAACCAGAGTGCAGATTAAAATCCTAAAACTGTATTTTGGGAATGTGACTAGCTAGAAAATAAACAAGTAATTATAATAGTTATTAAAAATCCAATTCAATAATGAAGGAGGATTTTTAATACATATTGAGGAAAAGTCCCTATAAGAAAGTTACCTTTACCTGCCTGATGATGCTGGAGGCTGATTTGCATTGCTTTCCAATTCCTCGCAGCCAGTAATTAGCATTTTAATAGGTGTGAATGAGGTGCATAGTTCCTCCCAGGAGGTACATAAAAAGTCACTGTGATTGACAGGTCAACTGAATTTTCAGAGATGACTTCTCTGAACCCAACATAATATACAGCTGGAAAACCCTGCTTTTGTCTTACCATAGTCCTGTCTCTGAATTTTACATATAACACTTGGGGTGTACTTGAAAGGAAGGAAACAGGATGCCAAGCAGTTCTTGTGTAGCCATTGTCTGGTTGCCGGGAAACCCTGCTTTTTTCCTACTAGGATTCTGTGTCTGGGTTTATTGGGGGTACAGTGGCTATCTCAAACTGGATTGTAGTATATACGTGGGATACTAGGATTACATTACACCCCCCCTTTCCCTCAGAGCCCAATTTGAGTGTGGCCGAAGACTTTTGTCATCTTACAAATACACAAAGTGGGCAGGGTACCCAGGAGTCCTTCCCACTCACCAGCTAGTGTCAGGCATAAATATGGAAACTCCAGGCACCCATTTCAGAACACCCTCTGTGACTATTGGTCATCAATTGGTGCTTTGAGTTTTTTTGGGTGTTTTTTTCTACTCAACATTTTTAAGATTCATGTTTCCGGTTCCCCTTATAGGACTTTTGTCATTATGGTGTCATTTTGTTTATTAATTTTTCCCCTTTCTTCTGTTTTGGAGTTTTTATTATTTTGTATTTTTACTTTATTACTGTGTTGGCACTGGATAAACACTTTACACATTGCTGTAAGTTAAGTCTGTCTGATCTGTGTGATAGTTACCAGGAGGTTGAGCTTAGTTCATTTAGTAAATTTGAACGTTCACCCTGAAAAAGGTTGTGATTGGTCCAAGGGGTTGGAAGTCACACACTCCAAATATTAATTTATTTTCTCACTAAGATTAACCCTTCTTTGTGGTTTTGTCTTTAAAAAAACAAAAACAAAATGCTAACAGATCGACTATGCTGACATGACATTGCAGGGTAATTGTTCTGCGTAAAGGAGACCACAATTTAGGAGCAGTGAGAGGCCTAGATACCTCTAAGGCTTCTTATGAAGAATAGGAGCAGGTGTAAATGTTTGTGCCTCATCCACTAGTTTGGAAATAGTTTTCCACTAGTCTGTTTGTAGAAAAGATTGCACCTCAAAAATATCGAAGAACTCTATGGTCGTAGTATGAGAGCCTGTGTAAGAGATCTTCTTTCCAGCAGTCAACAATGAGGCAACATAGATAATGTGTTGAGTGATTGACACCTCACTACACACTACCTGTGACACAATGTAGGATTTGTGAAAAGTCTGTGGCAGTTAATCTACTTCCTTGTTCAACAGCAGCCATCCTGGAACATGAAAAGATGTGTTTTTATTTATATTCTTTCACTGGCCTAACCATACTGCCAATAGAGCTGATCTTTGAGTGATATGCTATCCTACAGCTAGCAATATATCACAAGCCTGGTACTGCAACCAAGAATAAAAAGTTATCAAATCACAAGGAATTAATTTTGCTTGGACTACCTTTTTCCTCTTTAACATGCACTAAATTCAGCAATTCAGTAAAACAGTGTATACTTAATCTGTTTTGTAAATTCACTTTATGATCTGATTCTGGTAATTTTGTGATACACGTTACAGACACATTTTTGTCTTCCGTGGGTACATAAAGCACACCATTGCAAAAATAATTACCTGAACCGTTGTAAGCTTAATTTCACCTTGAAAATACAAGACTACTCTGAATAATAAAATATTGCAAAAAATAGAAGTACGCCAGAGGTGAGGAAAAATGTCATCTGTTCCATAATTCCCTGCTCAGAAAAGGTTTTTAATGTTATAAATGTCTTCCGCAATATTAGATGAATTTGGCGTGAAGAGAAGGGCACATTTTCAAATCAAAATTTAATTAGGGCTCCCGGTTTTATGGTATTTATAGTTTTGTCATTTCCGTCTTTATTAATCCATATTTATTTTTTGCTAATTTTACCTGTATTTATCCATATTTATTTTAGGTGTTGTGAAAAAAATGAAGCTGAAATGTGTATATTTCTGTATTTATTTAACCGGTTAATGTACACTTGTGCCTGGACGCCTGACAGGTTTCATTATATACACCCACTCAGATGATAAAATATGTACTTATAAGAAAACATGCACATTTTGGCATCATGGATGTACAAATCTACTACTGTGTAAGGCTCTTCACTAAAATTCCTTTATTTTTGTAATCCCCTTGCCTGTTAATCCGCACAGCTTTTGGCCTGGCAGTCATAATTGACAGCATTCAGAACCACTTAAAAACAACCCAATTTCCGTTTTTATCCACATTAAAAAAAAAATACAGACGAGAAACTAAATGGTTTTCTGTCTGTATTTATCTGAAAAAATCAGTAAAAACGGAAAACAGGGAGCCTTAATTATAATATAATTCAGTGGGCAGATAAGATATGTAAACCTTTCAAGCAAATTAATTGTAGTTCGTCCTTAATGAATGTTTCCAGCATATTTCGTTTTTAACAAATATTAGGATTAACTGTACTGAAAGTGTAATGCTTATTGAAGCACATGTGAAGGAGTATGGTAAATGCCTCTTTTTATATCTTTCATTATTTACCGCCATTCTATTATATATATATATTAACCACTCACAAGGCCTCTCCGCCATTAAATATTATCTATCCAAGCGCCCCATTATCTATTATGAGCACACTAAAGTCATTCTTTGTCTCATACAATGGTGCCTGGATAATTACTATTTTTCCTTTGTTAGAGACATCTACAGGCAATTGAGAGGAGTGGCGATGGGGGCCTGTTTCTCCCCCAGCTATGCGTGCTAGCACGTTGGCTGGTGGGAGGAACAGGTCCTTGTCGCTCAGTATGGGGCTTGGATGAATAACCATGTCCGTTGCTATTTACGTTACATTGACGATATTTTTATAGCTTGGCAAGGCACTAAGGAAGAGGCCCTAGTATTCATTCAAACCATCAATGACAACCCCTATAATTTGAATTTCACGGCCCATATTGATAAACACAAAATACAGTTTTTAGATGTAGAAGTGTATATAGCTGATTGCCAGATCAATACAACTTTACATAGAAAATCGACAGCAGTGAATGCCACCCTTCACGCTACGAGTATGCATCCTAAGCATACTATTGCAAGTATTCCGTACGGTGAGATCCTCAGGCTAAAAAGGATATGTAGCTCCACATCTGACTATGACTCCTGTGTTAATGAACTCATGGTAAGATTAAAAACTAGAGGTTATTCTGATGTAATCCTCAATCAAGCTATTGAAAAGTCTAAATTGAGGTCAAGAGCGAGTCTATTCCTTGAGGCACCTTCTGATCCCATAGTGGCATCTCCTTCTGTACCACAGGATGATTGTCCTCAGTTGATCACTACATTTAGCAGGGAAGAGAGAATATTGAAAGCCATTCTTAGAAAGAATTGGCCCTTTGTACTTAGTGACCATGTTCTCACCTCTAGGTATCTATCATAACCCTTAGACGGGCTAAAAACATGGGCATGACTTTGGACAAAGCAGCCCCAGAGTTAAAAGCCAAAAGATCTTGGTTAGCACCCTCCAAAGGCTTTTTCAAATATTCAAGCTGTCGGGCTTGTAAATTTGGGGTCAGTACGTCCCATTATTCCACGCCCTTTAGTATTGACCCCCAACCGATCAATGGCAATTTTAGTTGTAAAACCGACCATGCTGTCTATGTCCTGATGTGCACCTGTAGCTTGAAGTACGTGGGTAGTACGAAGCTCCAGGTGCACGTCAGGATATTACAGCATCTTCGTGCCATCTTGCATAATGATCCGGTGTACCCAGTGGCCCGCCATTTTAAAAGAGTCCATAACAATGATTTGCCTTGTTTAAGTTATTTTGTGGTTGGGGCCATTCCTCCTCTCAAACGAGGAGGAGACCGTCAGTTACTACTAAGACAGCTTGAATCTAAAATGATATTGGAGTTTGATAGTCGTTGGCCTAATGGTCTCAATAATATTGAGGAAATGCATCCCTTTCTATAAGGTTTTCATTACAGTATTGTATTAGCAGCTAGTTTGAATTCACCTTTGTTCATTTCCCTACTCCCTCTTAGTTAGGTTCCCTATTTTGAGGTCGAGTTAATGTCCCTTACTGCCAATTCTATCGTTTCTCTATTACATACACTTCTACTCTGTTCTGTATATGGATCGGCTGATCCATTAATGTTCTATTTCTAAATAGTGGTTTTGCATATATGTCTTTATTTATTCCTTGATTTTTATGTGCATATATTTCCTGTATGTGTATATAGTATGACATTTCTGACACTGTTGACCTTTTGGTTTATCATGATATTTATGAAACCCTGAATGAATTTATTATTGGATGTTTTTGTATTTTTGTATTTTGTACTTTATAATCTTTTTGATACTACTTTTGTATTAGGTGAAGGGTTTGTAGATATAGCAAAAATATTTTTAACTATAATATTTTTGCTACCATCTTTTATCGACTGTTTTTAAAGATATATCATGTCATTTAGTAATTGTATGCACTTTATCTCAGGGATCTGAGTAGTATTGTACATAGTAATGATTTTATCTTTAAGATGTCGATTATATTGCACACTATTCTAGTTGTTCTCTTCGTGTATTCACATTTGCACTATCTTTAGCACTTTATTATCCATAGCTGCTTAAATTCCAAGTTTGCACATGAATTTCATTAAGGATTAACAAGTTTCTTTCCTTTATCACTACGTGAATAGGATTATTATCTTGTATTTATACTATGATATCTTGTTCAGCTGCTAGGTGTATCTATTGTCTTATCTTTCAATGGATTTTATCGCTTGCAGAAGATTTTTTCCCCGTTTATATGGGCAACTGTCTCTATATAAATGGATTTATCCGGTAATTTTTCTGTGCAACCTTCTCTGCAATATGCTTAGTGATAATAGTATTTTTTCACTTTTTGTTTCACTACAAAATTCATGATGTCACCACTAGGGGGTATTTACTGAGCACTGCATATGTATATAAAATAAGCATTTTGTTTTTTGCACTGTTGCAGCGTGATCAAGGGCAACTCGCCTGAAACGCGTAGCTGCTGGTCTCTGTAGAGGTTGCAAATAAAATTTCATCTTTGCTGACTTTGTGGTCCGTCTCCCTCGTCTGCAAGCGTGCACTGCTGTGGCTTGAAAAGCTGTGACAGCCGAGGAGGAGCTGTGTTTTTATATATATATATATATATATATATATATATATATATATATATATATATATATATATATATATATATATATATATATATATATATATATATATATATATATATATATATATGTATATATATATATATATATATATATATATATATATATATATATATATATATATATATATATATATATATATATATATATATATTACCTACTGGCGGTAGCCAGTAGGTAGTTATAGTTAGGACCTAGTTTCCATAGGAAATCCGCAACATTCTATTGGGAATACCTTTGGCGCCGGTTGATGAATCTCCGCAAATTTCTCAAAGAAGATGGCTCGACACGCTCCGCTCCTTCCCTGAAAATCTCGGGAATATTCGTCAAGCGGGGGCCGAGAAAAAAGGGGGTCCCAAAACATGTTTTCCCCATGTTAATTTCCATAGGACGTTTAGACACGGCTACAGCCCAAACCGCTGAACGGAATTACACCAAATTTGGGGAAATGGTAGGGTCTGGTACGCAGATCACGCTTTTGTTTAAATGGTGTAAATCCCTTCAGTAGTTGCTGAGAAAATTAAAGTTAAAATCAATTATATATCTATAAGCGCGCACGGGTGCGCGCACCGTGCGCGCACCTTGCCGTGCACGAGCTTCATGCTGATTGGCTGCCACTGTCTGTCAACACTCTAAAACAGAAATTGTTGGCAGCCATCTTGTGCCTCGGTAGACTGAGGCACAGGAAAGCAGAAAAACCAAGGTGTAGAACTCAAAAAGGGGGCAGGGTAGAAGCACCCTGACCCCCTAGGCCTGCTCAGGGGGTCCCACAGGGACCCCCAAGGCAAAAAAAAAAATTTTTTTTTTTGAAAAATCGCGGGGTGCGCGCATCGTGCGCGCACCCCATGATTGTCTAAAAAAAAGAAAAAAAATGTTTGCCTTAGGGGTCACTTACCTCCCTTTTATCATCCTCAAATCCCCTTCCCTCACCATCTTTCCATTTCTTTTACCTTCATTCCCCTTACCCTACTCTATGTATCTCTCTTTGTCCCTTACTCTCCTTACATATGTCCATACTCACTCCCCTTCTGTCACTCCTCCTTCTTTACTTTCTTTTCCATACTGCTCTTCCCATATTTTTAATTTCCCTTAACTCACTACCCTACCTTTAAACACCTTGGGGCAGATTTACAAGCCCCTTGCACCTGTTTTGCGCTGCTGTTGCGTCACTTTTGTGACGCAGCGGCGGTGCAAAAGATGCGCCATGGTGCGGGCTAGTTACAACGTGACGCATCTGGTTCCGTCATGGCCCCGCCCGTTCTTCAGATCATCAGTGCTGGCGCGAATCTGTTTGTCCCTTACTCTCCTTCCTTATGTCCATCCTCACTCCCCTTCTGTCACTCCTCCTCCTTTACTTTCTTTTCCATACTGCTCTTCCCATTATTTTTAATTTCCCTTAACTCACTACCCTACCTTTAGACACCTTGGGGCAGATTTACAAGCCCCTTACACCTGTTTTGCGCCGCCATTGCGTCACTTTTGTGACGCAGCTGCGGTGCAAAAGATGCGCCATGGTGTGGGCTATTTACAACGTGGCGCATCTGGTTCCATCATGGTCCCGCCCGTTCTTCAGAACGTCAGCGCAGGCGTGCCGGGCGGGCCATTACGGAACCACTCCGTCACCAGCGCAGCCCACCCGAGGGCTATGACGGAGCGGTTCCGTCATAAGCGTGGGAGGGGTTAAAGGATTGTTGTACATCAAACAGCCGACGTCCATCGTATATCAAGAGAGATGAAACCATGCACACATTCGACCACAATTGTACAACACACGGTATAGTTAGGAATTAGCATTTACAAAACCTTTGAAATTCACTGAAAAAAACCATAGTTTTTAAACCCGTTATAGTTAAGAAGTAGCATTCAAAAAACCTTTGAAATTCACTGAAAAAAACCATAGGTTTTAAACCCGTTATAGTTAAGAAGTAGCATTCAAAAAACCTATGAAATTCACTGAAAAAAACCATAGGTTTTAAACACGTTATAGTTAGGAAGTTGCATTTAAAAAACCTATGAAATTCACTGAAAAAAACATAGGTTTTGCACACTTTATAGTTAGGAAGTAGCATTTACAAAACCTATGAAATTCACTGAAAAAACCATAAGTTTGACACATGTTATAGTTAGCTGGATATTTTACTCATATAAAACCAATGAAATTCCCCCGTTATAGTTACTTCAGCTAACTATAACTTGCGCGCCCGCAATGCACTGCTGATGACTTCACATATTACATCACTCATGACATGGTCAGTGACATCACTCATGGCTTTTTTATAAATTGCCTTGGTTATCTCACAGTAGCTCAACCTCCATTGTCGTTCCAGCTTTTTACACCTGCTTTTAGTCTCCCTAAGGGCATTGGAGAACCATGGGGCCGTGGGGAAAATCTAGTTGATTTCACAACTCTACCCAGTGCTACCGACTCCATCGCCGTGGCAATCCAATGATGTATCGAGATTGCATCTGCATCGGGGGGGTTTGCAAGACGGAACTTAATGCTATTTCGGTCAAATTGTTCCAATTTCTTTTTAGCGTAAGACGCTTTCCTTTTACTTGCACCAGCTTAGACAGCTGATGGAAAATGGAACCAGATAGTGATCTGACCATGTCAGAGAGAAGGAAGTCTCCATATCAATTGTAGTACAGTTGGAGAAAACTAAATCCAGGGTGTACCCCGCTATATGCGTGGGGAAGGAGACCCATTGTTTGAAATTAGCCCCGGCTAATGATGCAATTAGCTGTATTGCTTGCGGGCAGTTCAGGTCGTTTACATGCAGGTTAAAATCTCCCAAGGCCAGAAAATTAGTATACATTATTGATTTTTGGACAATAAAGTTACAAAGAGTATGAAGGGCAGGTGCTGCACAATCCGGTGGTTTGTAAATAAGAATACCCGCAAGAGCAGACATGGGAGTGGGTTGTATGCAGAAATTTAGACCTTCAATGCCCTGAGCCGAAAAAGTGGCTCTAAAAATAATAGCCACCCCACCTCCCCTTTTTCCATCTTCTCTATTAACATGGCACATTTTGAAACCTGGTGGAATAGCTACTGTAATAATTGTCACCGTATCTAAGTTAAGCCAAGTTTCCGTAAGGAACATGATATCCCAGGAGTCCTCAATTAAAATTGACCAAACATCTTCAGCATACTTGAGCAATGATCTACAGTTCATGAGGCAAGCCTTAATTTTTGCATTGCTCTATCCGCTCGACATGGGGAAAGTACCTGCCTTTTCCTAGGCACCTAGGTATGAACCAAAGACTGACCACAAGTGAAACAGTGGCTAGATCTATCTGTTGTAGGTTAATACAGACTGGACCACGGATGCGCAGTAAATCGTTGCGCGTCCAAGATTGAAAATCACGGCTCCTGTTACTGGCAGCATGGCCGGCGCCGGCCGCGATCTGGTCCCGGATGGGCGCAGACGGACTTGCCTTAGGCGCGCCTTGCCAGCCGGCAAACCATACGTCTGAGTCGCGTCTGTCCCTCCGTGCAATCGGCACTGTTTGCCGTGACGGACCAGGGTCAAAAAAAAATAAAAAAAGACCCTCAAGTAAGCAGCAGCGTCTATTTTCTAAAACAATGTGTTTTTCAGTTTAAGAACAGTTTTAAAAAAAGGTAGGTGTGCAAAGTACAATTCAAATGTGCAAGACAGGCAGGACAAACAATATATGGATCGGGCTAGCCTCACGGCGCGCAATCACCAAATGCTCCCTGAGATCCCTGGTTGCATGCCCCTAGCAAACATGACACCGTTTTTATTTGCCATTGACCTGGGCTGTACTTGCAATGAGTTTGTGCCGTTCCCTCTGGTATGGCCACTCCTCCCTGGGGGGGGATATGGTGATGGGATATTGCTGTTTTTCATGCACTTTGTTTTTGCTGGGGTCTGATATGTGTTGCAGGGTTTATCACAACAGCTGTGGGTAGCCGGACACCACCGCATGCTGTGCCTGTTATGTCTCAGGTGAGAGCTTCTCTTCCTCCTTAACACCTGCATCCCTTCCTCTTGAGCGGAGGCAGTGTGGCTTTGGAAGCTGGACCCACTAGAGATGTGTATGGGATTTGAGGGGCCATATTTGTTGAGATATTTTGTGGCCCTCTCTATATCTACAGAACTTGGAAAACCTCTCTGGCTGACTACTAAATAATCATATGACGAGGTGCTAGAACAATACACACAGGGCATAAACATACAAACACAGCATGGAAAGACATATGCATGACTCCACCACACACATATCAAAATGTCCCCAGAAGACATATTCCCAGTTTAGCATGCAGGGTCTACAGTCCTATCTTAATCTGTCTGGGGATCTTTCACAGCCCAGCTAAAGTTCCTATTCCATGGTGGGTGCTTAAATAAAGTAGGTGTAAGAAATAGATCTGTTTTTTAAGCAGTTTGAGGATAACAATGGAAAAGGTTGTTACCACAGTTCATAAGTCGTCTGTGTGACATACTGGCTGCAGTGGCTGGCAGTTTTAGAATCAAGTTCAATCAACCTGTATAAAATTGCTAACACTGCTAAGGTTTCTCTGTACAGACAGGCGTATTGATTCCAAGACAACAGAAACCTAAACATAATTAGCAGGTCTCAGTCGCCATGTCCTGTGGCAACATCCTCCGCACGCAATTCCATCATTTCTGAGGATGGCCACTGCCTCGAAGTCCCATGTACACATGTTCCAAAGCTCCCACAGTAACTCAGCTAAGCGTGACTTAGAATCGGGACTGGAACTCCCAAACACTAGGTGTGGATGGCTTGCTCAGTGATGTGCCCTGTATGCAGCATATACTGGAAGTGCAGCGATGCCAAAAATGTGGCAGAACCAGGAGTACTTTTTGGTCTAACACTATGCATTGAGTAGTGTGTGCATATGTGCTGCAGTAGTGGTGCTTAAATGGAGAACCACAATGACTTTTGTGTTGTCTAACAGGAACATGTGTCCCCTCTAGAACATCCTTCCGGGAAACGTGGGTCTGTGTTATTAATGCAACATACTTAAACAAGCCTTGGCACAGAGCAAAGCATGAACTCAAGTGAAACAATGGAAGCAGATAAGCAAATGATGAACATAAGACAAAAGACTGACGCAGAAATTGGCATAGGCTTCAGTGTTGTGACCAGTCTGGCTACTGGTGCAAAGACCTTCAGAAGCCCACTGGCAGAGATCACCATCTAAGGCCCCCACAACCTTGGAAGCTGCAGTGAAATTACTGAACCCTATAACTAACTCCAAAAATCGAACTCCTTCATGTGTCTTTAAACGTAGTAAACCAAAGCATCACTAACTCGAGCGCGTTCTCTCTGTAAACTTTGCTACTTATTTATTTCGATTTTCTATTTATGGCATTTCTTTTCATTCAAATTAGTGAGCTGTAATTTAAAAACTCAAAGAAGTTGCTTTAGTCAGCATTTGCACGTGGTTGATTCATGGGTTGACACTGCTCTGTGCCTAAAGATCATAATAATCTTTTGGAATGGGTGGGCATTCACGAGTTTCTTACCCGTTAGGCCACATATGATAAACTACTCATGCTACCCCATCCCCCCTCTTCAGGTATCTAGACACTTAAGTAAACCCGCAGGGGTGGCCTTAGGCATGTGCAAGCTGTGCACCTGCACAGGGCCACCAAACCCCAGGGGCCACCACACCAATATATATCCTTAATATAATAATCCTCTGAGGATGGATACATATTTGCGTGGCGGCCTCAGGCAGGGATTTGGCGGCCTCCGGCTCTGTTCCACTTCCAAACACCATGACCCCCCCACTTCACTGGCCACCGCGCTCCACTCCGCCCGGATCCCCTCTTCGGGGGCCCCTACCTGCGCTCCCTGCCCAGGGTCGCCATGAGCCTAGAGCTGCCCCTGAAACCCCGGGAGGAAGGTCAAAAGGTGAGTGCAACTAAGGGGAAATGCAAGAGTATAAATCCCACAAAATATACTTATGAATTCTACAATAAAGCACACGGGGTCAGGTTCTTAAAGCCACCTCATCTCCGCCATCCCTGCTTGGTGGGGATGACGTCAGCCGTTAATTTCACAAGCGGGCCGTGGCATGCTTGCAGTACTATGTATGCCCATAGGCGATAGCAGGTCTACAGTCTTGTGTAAAAAAAAGTTACAAAAAACAGGTAAAAATATCAAAATGTCAACATCAACCTCGAAGCAATGAAGACATTTTCAAAATGAATAGCTCCCATTTAAAGAACATTCTTTCTTACATAAGGAAGGATAATTTCCGTATAAAAATGGAAACAGATTATTCTGCAACATTCTACAAACTCAAAAGGTAGGTGCACGTTGTATAATTGCATCTTAAAATTATTTTCAATCGAGTTTTATTTGCTGAAGGCAGCATTAGCAGAGTTTGGGAGCAAAAGGGGTTTGTGTGGGGGGTGGGGGGAGTATGTTGAGGAGATGTTGGTGATCATAACGGTCTTGTTGCATATCCACTTTCTAAATGTATTCTAACTTATGAGCCCTTGTAGAATATTACACTGGAGGTTTATAGCACTTAATTGCTTTCTTCAACCCTAAATATCACACGCAAGCTGCCAGTACATGTGTACATCATTAAACCGATATTACATTAAAAAGCGCATGGCTAAGCAAGACATGAAGTAACACCTCTTAGGGCCTTGTTACAAGTGACCTTTACAATTTAGTTCCCTGTGCAAGCACCTATATCTTGTTCCCACTGATTAATCATCATCATTGAGTGTTCCATAAACCAATTAAAAAAAACTTGAATTTACAACCAATGAAGAATGGTTTGTCACACAGAGTAAAATCAGGTTCTTCAGGGCTCTTTTCTCGATTTTACTAAGATAGATCTCATCATCACAGGAAATATACATTGCAGGATCTTGGAATTTCATTCTAAAATGGTTCTCCCCGCCTCCAGACTGGGCTCTTACAGGAAAGAAACACTGCACTAAGAGTAGATTTCGGCTGGGCGCTTTATATTTCGGAAATAGAACATGTATTTTTGCGGTCTGTTTTAGTTTATGTTCTGAGGTCCTACAGTTCCGTTGCCAAAATTATACTAAATTCATGACAAATATCTGTAAAAAAAATAATTTTGAATTAGCAGCTGCTTTACTGTTATCAAGTTCATTTTATGGTCCTTTTCGTTTTATTGCAGTAGTTCCGCTTGATGATGATGAGTTTATGAAGATGGTTTCTTTAGATATATTGACCCTGAACTATTTATTGTGTAGTTTTTGAAGATCATTTGCACACTATATATTATATTAATATATTGATATTTTTTGTTTATTGCCCATTCTGAAGACTATTTTAACCCTATCCATGCTGATGACGGAACCGCTCCGTCATCAGCCGCGTGGCGCTGTGCTGATGACGGAGCGGTTCTCATGGCCCGGCCGCCGCGCCTGCATGGCGCGTTCTATTGAGCGGGCGGGGCCATGACGGAACCGCTCCGTCATGAGCACAGCTCAACCGCAGCTGGTGACGGAGCGGTTCCGTCACTAGCATGCGCCCGCCGCGCGCCCCCCCCCCGCCCCCTTAGCGCTGCGGCGGAATAGCCGCCGCACCCATGAGGTTAATGAGTCAATCAATATTTTTTAATTTGATCAGAATAAATTACAGTTATTAACACCCAACTAATTTTCCCTGAAATCTTTCAGATGAATGGGATGATAAAAGAGATGCTGTTCTATTTCCAGTTGTAGGGGTTTGAAAGGAGAAATTGGAAAGCAGTCTGGCTTTGGCCGCACATTAGTGCCGATAACCTGAAGTAAATAATGTGAGAAGTTAGCCTGGCATATGATGTCCACTAGTTCTAGTCGGCACCTTGTACCAGTCTAATCGACCCTTATTGATGGTGGTTGTAAAGTCAACCTTATAGAAAGCTATCCTAGGGGTACCAGTGACAAGCAGTCTTCAGGCTAAGACTTCAGAGAGCAAATTAAGCGAGTTGTTTTACCAATTATAACCCCTTGAGTACCAAATGAAAGTACACCTCACAAGTTGTATATCAAACATATATGTATTTATTCTAAACACAACCCCGCTGCACTCTTTATGAGGTCAGAGGTAAAAGTACAATACAAGTTACTTAATTAGCATACGATAAGTTGCACAGTATACGTTTTACCCTAGGGGCCTCACAAACCATATACTAAAATAGTGGTATAAGAACCACGTGAGAATTAGAAAGCAGGCCTGGGGCCTGTGGAATCGCTGGGGCTACTCTAAACAACCAAAGGTTAGGATGTAGGAGGCCCACAGGAGCCGCGTGCAGTGACTAAACACAGCCGCGGGTTACCATTGACTTTCTATGGGAAACGAACAAGTTGCAAATTTACAATTTAAGGACACTTCTTAATAAACTACGATGGAACCCTTTTGGACTTAGACACTAGGAGGGCCAATACCCTCGATACTACCAGAGTACTCGTCTTACCTCCCCCACGGAAGCCGGGTGCATAGGTCTGTTTTGGTGTCGGGTTTCGTCCAAGGGTGGATCGAAGATCTGTAGAACCTGAAAGCAGAAGGGACAGAGTCTGGGTCACTTGCCAGTGACCAGGGCAGCGATAGAAAGATACCACCAGATGTCGGGTCATTTCAGGTGAGGAGGTAAAGCTTGTCTCTTCAGCCACGAGGACCAGGAGGTGTCGACGACAACCAGGAGCTGGATTCTAGCTGTCCCATAAAGGATCTAGTTGACTGCAGTGTCGGTATCCGGACTGGACCCAACAAGCCTTGGAAAACGCAACCCACGCTGGATGTCAAGATTAGCTTCTGTGCAGACCAGCAAGGTCTGAGGAACTTCTCCTTTGCAGGAAAATTGGAGCAAGCCTGGAGCAATTAGGAAAGTAAGTTAGATTCAAAGAAAGGTCTTCGGGGGGCTCACTAGCCAATGGGCAAGGAATCGCAAAGACGCATCAAGCTGAAATACAAAAGCGGGGCCCACTGGTTACTCGTGGAGTAGGGGCCTCTGAGCATCAGTGCAAATAGTGCTCAGGTCTGGGGCTTCAAGCACCCCAATGCACAACTTCGAGATGCCTCATTAAGTAGGTGCAATCAGAAAAAAGAGTGCCTCTCCACAACTCAGTAACACCCCTATTCATGGGCCATTGAAAACGCAAGCTGTCGTTTCCAACAAGGTACTTTTATTTATACCATTCAATTAAACATTTATATTTAATTTATCGATCAAAACATATTAAATGCAGACAAGACCTGTGTTAAACATAAGTTCAACCAAAAATGAGACTTTTGAATACACTACAGTGTAAGCACAATTTAACAAACACACAATGTGTAAAAAACAATGTATGAAAAAAACAATGTATGAAAAAACAATGTATGAAAAAACAGACAGTGACATTTAAACATACATCACAATAAATAGTGAATACATTTTAACATTTGATTGAAGCAAAGCAGAAAAATGGAGAAGGAAAGAAAGAAGTTGAAAGAAGAGACGCGAAAAATGAATTCGAGAATCTTATGACACCAGTGGTGGCTGGTGTATGAATTGTCTTTTTCACATTAGCCGACGCGTTTCGAATCCTGGGAATTACTATCCGGATTCTCTTCAGGGCATGGTTATTCTGTCTGTGAAGTTATCAAAAAAACAATGTATGAGTATCTTAAAGAAGGGACAAAGTCTCCCTGTATAGTGACACTCAGCATAAAGGACCTACCGCTATTTGAAGGAGGCTAAATCATTGAACGTATGGCAGTGCAGATTGTAGAGGGGTCCAAGGAAATGGAACTACCTACAACAAAGTGAATTAACATTATACCAATTGAAACACTAATGGGTAGACTAGAAGCGCGATATGAATTGTTTATAGTTGGACATACCGTCATTTATTTGAAGATCGATGTTGGCGGTTGTCTCTAAGTTGGGTGCAGGTTCTTCATCGCACTTTAATGAGTAAACTGGCCTGTGGCGCTGTGTGCGAGAACAGTGATGTGGGTCAGGGTGGCGGGAGTTCAAGAGGAAATTGACTGTTGGGCTGGTTTGCTAAAAACATACCTTTAGTTCAAAGTTGAGGCGGGGAAGTCCTAGTTGCTAGGAAGCATTATTAGTCGTAACCGGCGTGTTGGATTTCACACGGGGTCCGTTCCCGCTAAAGAAAAAGCGGAACAGTTGTCAGTGTATTTAGCGCGTTTAACCGCGACTGAAACAGAGGGCGGCGGCGGGCGCTGCAGAAGCGCCGCTTACCTTCGTGTCTCTCGTTCTTGGCTCCCTGCGTTCTGGTGAATCCACAAGATGGATGCTATCATCGTTGTCATGGCAATAAGCCTTTGGCACGGCGCTGAGCCTTGTGGGAATCGTAGTTCGCGCTAGTCTAGGCATAGTGGTATTACAGACTGTCTTGCTGAAAGACGAGTTTACCACACAGAGACGCGACCTGTCCGGTCATTAGGTACCAGGGCACTGTGGGATCAAAGTCTGGCAATTTCAGATAGACTGTTAAGGCCCTTCTGGACGCTATTAAATTTCAAAATCAAATATGCTTCCATTTTAAGGAGCATTCTGTCAAAGTCAACGTTACTCTGTGAGGGACGTAACGTATGTAGAACCGTCCATTTCAAGTCATTGGCATCATGGTTGGCATTTATAAAATGTTCCGCCATGGGGGCAGTCATAATTTTATTTTTGATCCTTGAACGATGTTGGCAAATGCGTGTGTTGACCTGTTGTCTGGTTTTACCAACATAAATGAGGTCGCAAGGACATCGGACCAAATAAACCACATTCTTGGTTTTGCAATTTGAGAAGTCCAAATGTTTCCATCTGACGGAACCATGATGGAACTCATCGCCCTCAATTGTGTTTGGGCACACGACACAGGTACCACACTTGTGGTGCCCCGTGATGGGTTTGAGGTTCCACTGGCTCACAAGATCGCTTTTCTTTTTCGGTAAAGATACATCCGCCCTCATGATGTGTTGTCCCACATTTTGATTTCTCTTATACGCGAACAAAGGTTTTGGCAGTGGACATTCTAAGTTCGCCATTAGGTGCCAATTGCTCAACACAGCTTTTCGCAATTTATGAGTGTCCGGTCCAAACGTGGTCACACAGACCAATCTTTCCAGTATGGGTTTGGGCCGTACTTGTAACAGAGTTTCTCGGGGGGTGAAGCGAGCTCTTTGTAGAGAATGCTTCAGTAGTTTCTTTGGGTACCCCCTTACCTGCATTTCTTGACAAAATGTCTCTGCATGGGACGTGAAGTCTCTCAAGTCAGAGCAGTTTCTCCTAATGCGCAATAATTGCCCATAAGGAAGGTTAGATTTCAGATTCCTGGGGTGGGCACTCTTGTGGTGCAAGATAGTATTCCTATCTGTGTCCTTTTTAAACAGGGATGATTTGAGGACCCGACTCATCGGGTTCGGACAATCGCAATCCTAATAAGAAACAGGTGGCTTTTTTAGATCAGGGCCAACAGCCAAAAGCCCGCTTCAAACAGCCATGGGAGATGCGAACCAGGAACCGCTCATACAAGTCATAGAGGGTTCCAACGCAGTGGTCAATTTATCTAATAGACCGTTAACACCAGAGGAACACTCAGTCCTGGCATTGGGGCTTAAGTTTGTGCCTGGTAGGAAAACTGATTATACAAGACTCAAGCTAGAAGCTTCGACATCAAGGAAAGTCATCCTTTCATTACTTTGCGCCATCGAGAATTTGATGTCGACATGCCTGTTATTCAACCAGTCATGGAACGCTACCAGATCCGCCTGGCTCCCCTGCCACAGGAGCCAGACATCATCTATGTAGCGAAACCATTGTAGGATGCTTGGTTTGAAAGGGTTGTTATTATCAACGAACATCTGTTCGTACTGTGCCATGTACAGCACGGCCATTTCAGGAGCATAAGGGCACCCCATCGCGGTGCCCTTGACCTGCATGAAAAACTCGCCGTTAAATGCAAAATAATTCTTTTTTAATGCAATTTCGGCCAATCTCAAAATAAAGGAGGTGGGTACCTGGTGTGGTCTCTCTCTCTGATTTAAATAGATTTCCATCACCTCTAGTGCTTCCTCCTGGGGAATCTGCGTGTAGAGGGAGGTTACATCCATTGTTACAAGCAATTGGGTCTCTGGGTCAAACTCGGTATCTTCTACTTTAAGAAGAAAATCAGTGGTGTCGCGTAAGTACGACCTCACTGTTGTTAAGAATGGTTTCAAAAAGAAATCCACATATTGCGAGAGGGGTTCTAAGCAAGAGTCACATCCCGAGACGATCGGTCTTCCCGGGGGGTCTTGGAGGCTCTTGTGGATTTTGGGCAAGAGGTAGAGAACAGGGGTTCTTGGATATTTTCTTAGTAGGTAGTCATGTTCTTTTTTGCCCAGAAAGCCGCCATCCAACCCATCCTGAAGAGTATCAGCAATGAGTCGTTGGATCTCCTTCACAGGGTCTTCTGGGAGGCGCCTGTACCAAGTTGCATTATTGACCTGTTTATTGCCTTCTGCTAGGTATTTTTCACGAGCCCACACTACCACAGCACCGCCTTTATCGGCTTGCTTGATGATGATCGAATTGTCTTCCTTCAGAGTTTTGATTGCTGCGCGTTGTTTTTGGCCTATATTTTGTTGGACAAAGTGTCTACCCTTTTCCAATTTCTCGATGGATGACAAGAGGACCTGTTCAAAGGCGAGAACCTCTTTAGGGATATTTTGATGTGGGACAAAAGTAGATTTGTTGCGTAATCCAGTCACTTCCATTGTGGCCGTAGATGGTTGATTCCAAAAAAACAGTTTAAGGCGAATTTTACGACAAAACTCAATAGCTTCTAGCTTGAGTCTTGTATAATCAGTTTTCCTACCAGGCACAAACTTAAGCCCCAATGCCAGGACTGAGTGTTCCTCTGGTGTTAACGGTCTATTAGATAAATTGACCACTGCGTTGGAACCCTCTATGACTTGTATGAGCGGTTCCTGGTTCGCATCTCCCATGGCTGTTTGAAGCGGGCTTTTGGCTGTTGGCCCTCATCTAAAAAAGCCACCTGTTTCTTATTAGGATTGCGATTGTCCGAACCCGATGAGTCGGGTCCTCAAATCATCCCTGTTTAAAAAGGACACAGATAGGAATACTATCTTGCACCACAAGAGTGCCCACCCCAGGAATCTGAAATCTAACCTTCCTTATGGGCAATTATTGCGCATTAGGAGAAACTGCTCTGACTTGAGAGACTTCACGTCCCATGCAGAGACATTTTGTCAAGAAATGCAGGTAAGGGGGTACCCAAAGAAACTACTGAAGCATTCTCTACAAAGAGCTCGCTTCACCCCCCGAGAAACTCTGTTACAAGTACGGCCCAAACCCATACTGGAAAGATTGGTCTGTGTGACCACGTTTGGACCGGACACTCATAAATTGCGAAAAGCTGTGTTGAGCAATTGGCACCTAATGGCGAACTTAGAATGTCCACTGCCAAAACCTTTGTTCGCGTATAAGAGAAATCAAAATGTGGGACAACACATCATGAGGGCGGATGTATCTTTACCGAAAAAGAAAAGCGATCTTGTGAGCCAGTGGAACCTCAAACCCATCACGGGGCACCACAAGTGTGGTACCTGTGTCGTGTGCCCAAACACAATTGAGGGCGATGAGTTCCATCATGGTTCCGTCAGATGGAAACATTTGGACTTCTCAAATTGCAAAACCAAGAATGTGGTTTATTTGGTCCGATGTCCTTGCGACCTCATTTATGTTGGTAAAACCAGACAACAGGTCAACACACGCATTTGCCAACATCGTTCAAGGATCAAAAATAAAATTATGACTGCCCCCATGGCGGAACATTTTATAAATGCCAACCATGATGCCAATGACTTGAAATGGACGGTTCTACATACGTTACGTCCCTCACAGAGTAACGTTGACTTTGACAGAATGCTCCTTAAAATGGAAGCATATTTGATTTTGAAATTTAATAGCGTCCAGAAGGGCCTTAACAGTCTATCTGAAATTGCCAGACTTTGATCCCACAGTGCCCTGGTACCTAATGACCGGACAGGTCGCGTCTCTGTGTGGTAAACTCGTCTTTCAGCAAGACAGTCTGTAATACCACTATGCCTAGACTAGCGCGAACTACGATTCCCACAAGGCTCAGCGCCGTGCCAAAGGCTTATTGCCATGACAACGATGATAGCATCCATCTTGTGGATTCACCAGAACGCAGGGAGCCAAGAACGAGAGACACGAAGGTAAGCGGCGCTTCTGCAGCGCCCGCCGCCGCCCTCTGTTTCAGTCGCGGTTAAACGCGCTAAATACACTGACAACTGTTCCGCTTTTTCTTTAGCGGGAACGGACCCCGTGTGAAATCCAACACGCCGGTTACGACTAATAATGCTTCCTAGCAACTAGGACTTCCCCGCCTCAACTTTGAACTAAAGGTATGTTTTTAGCAAACCAGCCCAACAGTCAATTTCCTCTTGAACTCCCGCCACCCTGACCCACATCACTGTTCTCGCACACAGCGCCACAGGCCAGTTTACTCATTAAAGTGCGATGAAGAACCTGCACCCAACTTAGAGACAACCGCCAACATCGATCTTCAAATAAATGACGGTATGTCCAACTATAAACAATTCATATCGCGCTTCTAGTCTACCCATTAGTGTTTCAATTGGTATAATGTTAATTCACTTTGTTGTAGGTAGTTCCATTTCCTTGGACCCCTCTACAATCTGCACTGCCATACGTTCAATGATTTAGCCTCCTTCAAATAGCGGTAGGTCCTTTATGCTGAGTGTCACTATACAGGGAGACTTTGTCCCTTCTTTAAGATACTCATACATTGTTTTTTTGATAACTTCACAGACAGAATAACCATGCCCTGAAGAGAATCCGGATAGTAATTCCCAGGATTCGAAACGCGTCGGCTAATGTGAAAAAGACAATTCATACACCAGCCACCACTGGTGTCATAAGATTCTCGAATTCATTTTTCGCGTCTCTTCTTTCAACTTCTTTCTTTCCTTCTCCATTTTTCTGCTTTGCTTCAATCAAATGTTAAAATGTATTCACTATTTATTGTGATGTATGTTTAAATGTCACTGTCTGTTTTTTCATACATTGTTTTTTCATACATTGTTTTTTTCATACATTGTTTTTTACACATTGTGTGTTTGTTAAATTGTGCTTACACTGTAGTGTATTCAAAAGTCTAATTTTTGGTTGAACTTATGTTTAACACAGGTCTTGTCTGCATTTAATATGTTTTGATCGATAAATTAAATATAAATGTTTAATTGAATGGTATAAATAAAAGTACCTTGTTGGAAACGACAGCTTGCGTTTTCAATGGCCCATGAATAGGGGTGTTACTGAGTTGTGGAGAGGCACTCTTTTTTCTGATTGTATTTACTAGGCCCAGCCTCCCCACTTGTCCACTAGGGCCAAGCTCCCCTTGTACTCTCATTAAGTAGGTGCAGCTTGCAAAATGCAGGATGTCCAGGAGTTCCGCTCCCATGTCTCTCATATCCACCACGGGTCTCAGCTTTGCTGTGAGCAAAGGTCGGGGTCAGAGATATCTGGAAGTCCATGTCCTGTGTCGCAGATTCTTCGGTATCCTGCGGGAGCCTCGAAAATGCAGACCAGCAAAGTTGCTGTTGGTGCCTGTTTGAAGAGGGTGGTCACTCCTTGACCGCAAAGGAGATATCTTCCGTCTTCCATCTTCCATCTTCCAGTCGAAATGGAATGTTGAACGTCCAGGATATAAGTTTCAGAGTTTCGTCCAGGGTAATCTAAAGTCCTAGGGACTGGGTTCCTATACTTATACTAAGTTTAGGGTCTGGACTACCTTTAAGGTCCCTCCTATGGGTGGGCCCGGGAAGGGGGTGGTTACACCCCTTTCCCTTTGTCCAGTTTTGCGCCAGAGCTGGGGCAGAGTGCCCCAGCAACCGGTTTGAACTGGGAAATGCATGGAGCACCTTGTGTGCCCCAGGCAGTGTCTGGAAAGCATTCTCCGAATGCAGCCCTCCCTGCCCCAATACACTAAAGCCTGTCTGGGGAGGTGCTGGCACCTCCCTGGACAGGAAACCTATTGTCCAGACCTCCCCTGCCGCAGTTTCGTCCAGCAGCAATAGGGCAGACTCGTGTCTGTGGCAACAGTATCTATTTTGTGATGCATGTGATACATGTCTTCTCCCTCTAGAAGGGTGGAATGCTACCTCCGCCGGCAGGACTGGCGGGAGCGGGGGGGTAGTATTCTAAAGTGTTTGACACCTTACACGCCATGTTTTTATAAAGCCAAATCAAACTTAGCATTAACCGCAAGGATTATAATGCACTTAAGAGTATATGGTATGGCTATGTCATGGAACAGCTATAAGGAGATTGTTCCTGCAGAGGGGCTCAGCTCATCCTAGGGCACCCTCTCACATAAAACCAAGCACTCTGCCTCCAGGGTTGTTAAGGCTTGACATAGGAGTGGCTTATAGGAGTATATGTGTCTATATGTATATATAGATATAGATATACTATATCTAAGTAAGGGGTGATTACACCACCTTACCCAGGCAGTGTGAACAGACCTGTGGTGTCAGTTTGGAAGGCAAACCAGGAGTGGCACAATACATGCTACAGACCCTGGTAGGCCTAGGGTGCACTAATGCCCTGGGTACCTAGGGTACACTATACAGGGGCTCACAAGGGTGACCCAGTAACCAATCTGGTATGTTCCTAAAGTACATGGTATCAATTTAGAGAGAGAACAGCTGGGCTGTGGGCCTGATTAGCAGGTCCACAGCCACACTAAAATCGAAAAACCAGAGAATCGCAGCAAAAAGTGGGGGTAACCATAGGAAGCAGACCCTACTCTCCTACAAATAACATGGCCTTTCAGTTTGAGCGCTGTTTGTTAATGGAAATCCAGTTAAATGTGCACTATCATGCCAAGCGTCCCCCAGGCATTGGGAGCATTCCCAGTGAGCGCTAAACGTAATGAATCTGTGTACACCGGAACGCTGTTCTAGAAGATGTCCGATGAGTTGTGCTTATAAGCATCTAGGATGTAAGGAATCACTGTCTACACACAAACCTAAGCTTTTAGTAAGCCTCGGACACCAGTGCATTTTTATAGGGTTTTCAGTGCTCCTAAAATATAATGTTTTCTTATTTCTGTACCGTTTACGCCAGATTAAAAAAACGATAAAGCAAATCCTATGTTAGTTTACCTATACTTCAGCAGAGGTGAAAGAACTATGGAGCAATGAATGGCATTCCACGCATGTGTCAAATGAAACTGTTGCTATCAACTTTTAAAATTCTGAAAGTTTAATTATATAGACCGCAAAATAGAAGAAAACGGTATTCTGCTCCCTTCTTATGTCATGAGGACCGGAGTCCTGGAGACTGTGTATTTACCTCCTGTACGCACCTAAAGTTGTATGGCGCCAGTTATGACCGCTACGCAACTTACATAGACACAAGCATACAAACATATGTATATAGCAAGTTATGGTAGCTATGCAACCCTCCAAACACACACACACAAACACACGCACACGCACACACACACATATAAATGTACAGGGTCAGTTATGGAAGCTAGCCACACACATGGCTATGTATAGGGACATCTGTGGTAGCTACATAGACTACACATACAAAAACGTAGACACAAACAAACATGTATAAATAGATCTGACCTTCCCTATGTTCTGTCTCAAAGTGAAGGCATTGCTCCATTATTGGGGGGAAAATCAATTGTTTGTTTACTTCATGCAGACGACATTCTAATATTGGATTTGACGCTGAGGGGATTAAATAGTCGTCTGAATATGCAGAGGCCCATTTTTTAAAGATAAATGCAACTAAAAGCAAAGTAATGTGCATGCATGGTAGAAAAAAGGTGAAGTATGGAAACTTCATTTGGTCTGTAGGTGGGCAAAAACTAGAACTTGTAAAATCCTATGTCTTCTTGGGAAAAACGGTGTGTAGCAATTTAAGTGATAAAGCACACATAGAAAATAATATTCTTAAAGCAATTACACAGGGGAAAAGTTTAGGTTCCCTCTAAATGGTCAACTGGAAGGAGACACCTTGGAATGCTATTGGAGGTCTTTTGTGCTAAAATTCCTGCCTCTTTGTTATATGGTATGGAATTACTTGACCTAGGAAAATGGGGTTTCCTAAATATAACAGAAGGCAAAATTTTACGGAGCCAAGCCTCAGTTAACTCTGCTTGTCCCGTGGCCGCTTTAAGGTTGAAATTTGGATTAAGAAGTACCTGGGTACAGGCACTTGCGGGGATAGTACGTTGGGTTATAAGTCTTGTAAAGGGTGAGGTAGGGACAATAAGATCTTTTATCCGGAAAGAATTACTGGGAAGTTTAAATGAGCAATCTCTAATTGTTAAAAATTTTAGAGCTGCGGTACACTTACTTCAACTGGATGAAACCATACTTTTCACTCCAGCACCATATCAATTAAAAGCCACTCTGAAACAGGCTACCTGGAAATTGAGTTTTTCAAGGGATAGGGAAGCCTGCATCTTAAAGAGACTCACTGACCCGTCTATCGACTCCTGTATGATAAACAAAGCACAGGCATATATTACTTGGAACCTGCCTCATGGCGTGCGCCGTTTTTGGTTATTAATGAGGCAAGGTCTTCTCCCTTTAAACAACTTACTATCTAAATGATATGGTTCCTCTCCAGCCTGTAATTTGTGCAATAATCCTGTACAGGACATTATGCATGTACTGTTTATCTGTCCTGCTCTATTATCATGTCGTCGTAAATGGATAAGGTCTATCTGTTTATCTTTATCTATTCTCTCTGCCCGGGCTCTGACAGATTCCATTTATGTACCACCAAATACAATATTTTGTCATAGAATTTGTAACTTTTTAAAGTGTTTTTTAGATATATATTGAAACATTTATATGCTGGGTATTTTAGTGAAAATTGGTTTTAATCTGATGTTTTTATATTTATAACATTTGTATATTATAGCTGAATGTTTCAAAAATGTAAATTTCAAATTTTATGTGGGTCTCTTCGGAGTTCCAAGATCATAAATAAATAAATAAATTGTTGTTGTATTGTTGAGTGAGTTTTGGTAGATACACAATTGGACACACACACACACATATATACACGCCACACACACTGATTGTTAAGCCTATTATTATTAATAATTCACTAACAGCAATACATACTCTTATAATGGCCACATCAGTGCATAAACAGACCCTAAATGTTTTAACAAAAAAACTGCAACATTTATGGACATAGACACCTTAATGGATAACATACAAATTCATTAACATTCCTGCGGGATGAAGTAAAGACAATATTAACTGTTATTGACAAGAATATGATAAAAAAGTGATGTCCAACACAATGATGCCATAGGGACTAAAATGATCCTACGATTTTTGTATTTTACATGCAAATCCATTTGCATTCAATCAGAAGATTGCATATGGCCTGGGTATCCTACTAAACGGAATTTCATGCAAAACCATTAGGAATCTGTGGAGCTGAGGTTTTAATCTAAGGTAAATGCTTGCTTGATCTCATTTTAGGAATAGTTGAAGAGTTTAAAAAAGAATGCATCTCAACTAGGTTCAGATAGACATTATTAAAGCCAGCTTGCAGAAAAAGTTCAAAATTAAGACGGAACACAGTATTGGAGGTAACTAAATACAGACTTGGGATAGATTGAGGAAAGATACATAAATATTGCTGAGATATGTGTCACCAGGAGAACAGTCAGGGATACCTGTTGATGGATAAGAAAATCCCATCACAACAAGGTCCATGAGGAACTCGAGCAGTGTTGAGGAAGAGTCAATGGATAACAACAGTTCACCAAGGCCAGATGTAGGTAAATTTTATTTTCCGACCTCTTAAATACTGAGTCATACCGACTCGGTATTTCAGAGGTCGGAAAATAAAAGTACCGAGATGTAGGTAAATGCAGATGTGCAATTACCGAATCGGAAACAGTCGGTATTTTCCGATGCGGGAAATACCGACCAGTTAATGCCCATTCATTCCTATGGGCTTTGAAGCCCATAGGATTGATTGGGCATTTACCGGTCGGTATTTACCACATCGGAAAATACCGACTGTCACAAGGGTGCAGGGGGTGTCACTTTGACACCCTCTGGCACCCCCAAAAGAGGCTCGGGTGCCATGTGGCAGGCATACCTGCCCTAAGGGCAGGTCTGCCTGTCATATGGCATAGGTGTGCATGCACACATGTGCATGCACACCAGAAACGGTATTTTACCATCAAGTAGTATTTGATGGTAAAATACCGATTTTGTACTGCTTGTGGGACTCAGAAGAGTCCCACCTACATACCAATTTACCGGAATCCGTAATGATACCGACTCGGTATTTTACATACTCGGTAAATTTACCTATCGGTAAATTTACCGAGTCTGTAAAATACAGGGACCTACATGTCAAATTGCTCTTACCGGTCGGTAACGGCCGAATTCGGCCGTTACCACCCGGTAAACGCCTACCTACATCTGGCCCAAACTCTCTAAATGAGTGAAAAAACTGCTACAAAAATTCGACTCCATCTTGGAATCACAGGTTGCTTTTTTGGATAGATTCATACAAAGGGGAAACCTGAAGAGGCAAAAGAACAACCAAATCCCGCCCACTAACAAGAAAGTTTAATTAATAACATGTCTAATTACCACCTACATATAGATGAATTACGAGTTCTACAAAAGGAATTGACATTGATCCAGAGTAGTAAAAAATCTGTCTTTCGTTTTTCACACTTGTTGGTGCAGCTTGTGCTGTGTAACTCTATTCATACGTCACCCCTAGGTTAGGCCCCAAACAGTTCATAATGCAGGGTGCCGTGCATTCAGAAAGTTGGACATGTACTTTTAGCTTTTAAGAGTCCAGCTTGTGAAAAACTCTGAAATTCGTTTTTTTACCACTGCAATGCCTACCTCGCCAATAGGATAAAATTGGGTTGACTTATTATATTTAATAAGTGACAATGTTCAATGGGGAGCTGGTAGGAATTGGGAGTTTGGTGTTTAAAGATTTGTAAGTTAAAATCCTCTTTAGTGGTAAAGTCAGATTTTAAGTCACAATTCTGAAAATGCCACTTTTATAAAGTTGTCATTTTCTTGTCCCAACCATTTGGACCCTCTGACCCAACTCTTCAGTACACCTCTGGACCTGTGGAAGACTCCGAAGGATTGAAGTGCTGTTTTGCAAGAAGGACTGTTGCACTGTCACCCTGCTGCCATGCTGCCTGCTGCCCTGCTGTCTGAGTGAAGGTCTGGACCTACATCTTGAGCCTAGGACGACCAGAGTGACTCCAAGGCCCAGTTGGCAGGTCTCCTGATCAGAGCCTCGGGGACTGAACAGACTCCAACAACCTTGAACCCAGCACCTGGACTCTGCCAGCTATGAGTCCTGTCCCTTCAAGTGGTGCCAGCCCCAGTCCTGGACCCTTGGAAGTGGACCTGAAGGTGCTTTGCCAACCCATCTCTGGTCCCAGTAGAACTGACGCTTAGTGACGCATCTCCCACACAAGGCTCTGCATCGTAATCACTGTGCGATGCATCCCCAATGCAGGACTTCGCATTGCAGCCCACAGGCCCTTGGAACTGCTTCTGAGTGATGATCTCCACACAAGACAGTGCAATGCGCTGCAGCCCCTCTGATCTGCCACTGGGCAGCACATTCCCATCCAAGGACCATGCATGGCCACTGTAGCTCCCTCAAAACCGCAGCTGAACGATGCATCTCCACGCAAGGACCTGGCATCGCTTCTGCTACGTGACACATCTTTGACGCAGGACTTTGCATGACTCCCCAACCTGGATTTAAGATAATTTTGTTCAGCAGGCCTAACTTGGTCAAAGAAGCTGGCCTGTGTTCCATCCCGTTTGGCCTGTACTTGTGACTTTGAACCAGTCAGGCGCGACCAGATAACCATAGCTAGCACTTTGTCCTTTTAGGCACTATTTTTACTTAAATCTTAAAAATTGCATGCCTCCAGTTCTACTAATTGAATGTTTGTAATTTTTGCCTCAAATAATTTATGAAATGTAAATCTAGTTTTCCAATATGGTGTGAGATTTTTCTTGGGTTGAATTTTCACTTTATTACTGTTTGAAGTGCTTCATAAATACTCTACACCATGCCTCTTAGCCTGACTGCTTCGTGCCAAGCTACCCGATGGTTAAGCACAGATTAATTTATGTTTGATCGTTCTTCAACCTGACAGAGATTATGGTTGCTGCTTGAGTAGGGGTTCACCCCGCTCAACCAGTACCCCAGTTCCCAACAGTTCCCAACATACAACATGCCACCTGTGCTCGTTTCTTTGTTTTGGAAAGTGAATCTCCTTACAGTGTTAAGTAGGTTTCTGACCTTCTGGGTGAGGGGGTTTCTCTTGCCATTTGCTATTTGTGCCTCCTTGGACTGAGTGCTTTCCTTTGTATCCTTATTCTTCCTCTGGAATAAGCATGGGCGAATTTTGCGAATCTCGCGTTCGTGAATTTTGCGGATTTGCGAACTCGCAATCCGCAAAATCCGCGAATTCCCGCGAATTTGCGGATTTTTTTTTGTGTTCGCGCGTGTTTCTGCCAGTTCGCGAGGGTTTTTACAATTTCGCAATTTGCGAACTTACCTGTCGGGTCGCAAGTTTTGCGAACTTGTTGTTTCTACGTGTCCAGCCTGTTTGGGACACTCTTCTTCATCACTGCCACTCTCTGTCACCACTGCCACTCTCTGACTACTCATGCCACCCTCTGTTTCATCACCACACCCTCTGGTTGTCCAGTGTACATTATTTTCGGCAAAGCAAAGCACACCTTCCCTGCCTCAAGTGACCTGAATTAATTTGGGGCTGATTAATGTGTCACAGAATATTTTTTTAGCTGGCACCTGCTTCCTTAGTGCTTCCTGATTAGTGATCTTTTGCACTTGCTAAGTACTTTCATTGTTGCAAAATTAGTTACAACACCTGCCCTGCCCCAACTGACAATAATGAATTAGGGGCTGATTAATGGATTTTAACTTCTAGCCTGGCTCCTGCTTGTCTCCCTTAGCTGTAATTCAGGACCTTTGTGGCATATGTGTAACTATTCTGAGGTTCAGAGCAGGGTCACATAATAGTTGCAACTGGCAACTGAACTCTGGAGGGGCCCCTCAGGAAGCACTACAGGAAATGGCTACTAATGATGAGCCTGAACTTTTGAACCTGGTAAGTAGTTTCAGTTTTGCTAAGATCGTATTTCTGCAATTTAGCACTTACTCGCGGGGTGCGAAGTTGTACTGGCAAGCCGCGAACTCACGCGAACAGTGCGAGCAAGCCATAAAATCCGCTACTCGCGGATTTGCGGATTTTGCGGGAGATTCGCGGATCTCGTGGATTGCGAATTTACCGAAAATCCGCAAAATCCGCGAGCGAAACGGATTTTCCGCCCATGCTTACTCTGGAATGAAGGTTAGCAGGCCATCTTTACCCCCTCTCCTTCCTATAGGCTCTGGAAGTGTTTGCGAATTAATTTTCGATCTCTGTATTTGCTATTGTGGCCGAACATACCACTGTCAGTGGGCAGACAGATTTGGGCAGACAGATTCGGGGAGATTTCTATTGAAGAGTATTTGCACTCAGTCTCGCTCTTTGGGTAGGTAGTTGGTGTGTGTTGTGAATCTTGGAGGTCTATCCTGGGTCCCTTCTTGGGAGCTTAATGGTATTCTCTGGTGTATTTTGTTTGTATGCCTTCAAAAATATGGGCGTGCTCTCGTATTTGTTGCATGTCATTTTTGGCTAGTACAATCAAGAGTGACATGCCGCTTTTGTATGCCTACATGAAGTGAACACTGGAAGATAAGAAATGTGGTAAGAAGCAAGACTTGAATTACTTTCCTCTATCCTTGATTTCCCCAAAATTAATTTTCTTATCCAAGCCATTATTAACCACACTTCCACCTGGACTGACGTCTTGATTCCACTTGAGCTTTAATAGTCACACACAATTGTTTGTGTCTGTTTGACACTCTTTATGGCACCTTCTAGTGGAAAAGAGGGGCCAATAGAAGACCATCTCAATTTATTTCTGATTTTAGCCTTTGACAAGGAGTTGTTTTCTATTCAAGCGGACATAATTTATGAAATAAGGCATGGAAAGATGTAAGTTGAATCGGAGTAAGCAATCCAATTATTATCTTTCTCAGACAAAGTAGCATAGGTCATCATGTTTAACTATGGGCCTTATTGAGAGCTGGAGGATACTCCATCAAAATGTGGCATATATCCCGTCCGCTGTAGTACAAGTGTAATGAAAAATTTCCTAGCTAACGTAACAGAAAGGTTCAATTCTTTCAGAACTAGGAGGCGAGGATTATGCAGTCCTTTCTTCTCTTTATTGTAATCAGCAATTCAAAGAAAAACCAATCAAAACATATTTATCGAACCACAACTCCCATGAGCACATGGAGCACAGTGTCCATAGTAACCAACAGCCAATCGTGGATCCGTCCGCTGTATAATTAGCCATGACGTCCTATCCTCTTCCTCTTCTTCTCTGTGAGGAAGAAACCCCAGGAACGTTCTTCAATCCTTCTGGTCCTGTCCTAAACCAAACAAGAACACCGTTATCTAGCTCTTCTTACAAGAAGGAAGGCAAGAAAGCCAGTACACAGCATGTACGAAAATCAGCATAGCTTGACAACGTGAAAATTTCAGAGTTCTAAAACATGTATACAAACAATATTGTGTTCCAACTCAATTCATTGCATCAGCATAGCATTGAAGTAAATCGTAAAATTAATACTTACTGAAGTACGAAGGTGTACGGGTGGGTCGAGACCGGCAAGTCTCGGGAGGGATAATCCTCGCCTCCTAGTCCTTAATAGAATTGAAACTTTCAGTTACGTTAGTTGGGAAATTTTTCATTCTATGTCAGGACGGAGGCGAGGATTATGCAGTTTCAAAGCTTATCCACCACAAGTTCTGCCAAGCCATAGATGGTCTTGAAGTAAAACTTTTTGAATGTGGACTCCGAGGACCAATCCGCTGCTGCCATGATGTCCTCTAGCCTACCGCCCACCTGAATGGCCTTAGAGGCCATTGCTCCTCTCGCAGAGTGAGCTCCAAATCTGGTCACATCTATCCCCACTTCGGTCATGATCCAACGGACCCACCTAGCGATGGACGGAGCTGAAACCGCCTTAAAAGGCTTCTGCAGTGTGATGAGAAGCTACCGTTCCCCAGGAGGGCGGCAGTCCGCTGTCATATCCTCGTACGCCTTGAGGCAACGCACTACACACAACTTCGGTTGATCCGGAAACGTCGGGTATGACACCGACCTGATACTAGTCTTGGTCCTTCTAGCGACCGTGAAAGTCACTCCCTCCGGAGTGAACATACGTGCCGTGATATCCAGTGCCCGCACGTTGGAGACACGTTTGCACGAAACTAGACACAGCAAAATCGCCAGTTTACACGACAGCTCCTTTCTGTTCAGATACTGGTTGTCACGCCAGGAGCAAAGGAACCGGAGGATGATGTTGACATCCCAGAGATTGTGATATCTGGGTTCTGGGGGTTTGGAAAGTCTGACACCCTTCATGAGTTTGCAAACCCAAGGATGTTCCCCCGCCGGTTTGCCATCGATGTGGGAATGTCCCGCTGAAATGGCGGATCTGAAAGAGTTGACGGACCGATAGGCCAAACCCGATTGGGCTAGTTCAGCCAGAAAATTTAGAATGTGGGTAACGTCAGCCCCCACGGGATCGGCGTGTCTTCCCAGACACCAACGACCCCATAGCTGCCAAGCCGATCGGTACCTCTTGACGGTACCTGGGGCCCAGGCTCTGCTGATGAGTTCCTTAGCGCCCGCCGAAAGGCGCCCGTCCTGCCAACGTCCCCTGAAATCCTCCACGCCATGAGGTGTAAGGTTTCCTGAAGCACCAGCGGGTGCCCCTCTCCCAGGGGCCCGAAAGTAATAAAGGGAACAAGGGCAGTTGAATCGGATGATCCCACAACAGTTTGAGCAGTGGGGGAAACCAGGCCTGAGCCCGCCAGAAGGGGGTCACCAGGACCAGCGATGCTTGTTGCCGGCGAACTTGCGCTGCTACTCGAGTAATCATGAGAAAGGGAGGGAAGGCGTAAGCCTGTTCCAGCGACCAGTTCTGTAAGAATGCATCGACTGCAATCGCCCCTGGGTCCGGTCTCCAGCTCACGAACCTCGGGAGTTGACGGTTGAGCCGGGAAGAAAACAGGTCCACCGAGAACGGTCCCCAAGTGTCCATCAAAGCCTGGAAGACCGCAGGGTGCAGTCGCCAGTCGCTGAAATCCTGGAAGTTCCTGGAATGCCAGTCCACGATCGAGTTCTGTGTGCCCGGGAGATATTCCGTCGACACCGAAATCCGCTTCTCTAGGCAATAGTGCCAGAAGTCCTTCGCCAGGTTTGCTAGCGCCCTGGACCGAGGTCCACCCAGGCCATTGATATACTGCACCGCCGATACATTGTCCATGCGTAGCAGGATGCAACACGACACCTCGTTCTGTGTCAGAGACTTCACCGCAAAGGAGCCCGCTAGAAGCTCCAGGCAATTGATGTGAAGCTGCAGCTCTTCCTCCGACCAACGGCACCCCATCGTGATGTCGCCGCAACGGGCTCCCCAGCCCGCTCTGCTGGCATCCGATTCGATGATCAGGTCCGGGCTGGATCCGAAGATCGCTCTCCCATTCCACGCACTCATGTGCTCTATCCACCATCGCAACTCCTTCCTCATATCCTCTGTAAGGGAGATGAGCTCGGAGTAAGAGAGTCCCTTCCAGAGGTGTTGCGCCTTCAGTCTTTGAAGGGCCCTGTAGTGCAACGGGCCCGGAAAAATCACCTGAATCGAGGATGATAGAAGACCCTGTGACTTGTCCCTGACCCCCCCACCTCACCCTCGCAAAGTTGTCCTCGTGGAGCCTTATAATAAGGTCCAATAATTCGGGTGGGCATCCCAAAGTTACCAGCACACCCCACAACCTGTCCCTGGGCACCAGATCGAAAGCGGACTTCAGATCAATGAATGCAGCATAGATGTTACCACCACCTAACCAAACCTCCTTCCAATAGATCAGGCAGAATCTAAAAACCTGATCTATGGTGCTCATTCCCGATCTGAAGCCCACCTGCATGGGGGACAGGATGTTCTCCATCTCTATCCAACCCTGGACCCTTCCCAAAACCATACGCGCCACTATCTTTTGGATCGAGTCGATTAAACTGATAGGGCGGTAGTTTGCTGGAATAGATTTATCACCCTTTTTATAGACTGGAACTATTTCTGCCCCTTTCCAGGATTTCGGGACTGTAGCTCCAAGTGCCAAAGTATTAGCTATTCTAGTGATATACGGGAGCCACAAAGTGGGATTAGATTTAAAAAGATCCGCCGGGATTAGGTCCATACCGGGGGCTTTGCCTCGGAGAGTAAGTGCCAATGCCAGCTCAACCTCAGCAACCGTAAAGGTGAGTTTCCCGCTTTCTGGGGTCTGCGTGAGTGGATTGCCTGAGGGATTTGAAGTATCATCGTCCCCAGCTCTAAATTGGGCCGAGTAAAATGATACCCAATCCTCGAGTGGCACATTATTTCCGGGTGTAGAAGAGTCGATGTTTTTGCCCCATTTAACCAACTCCCAAAACCTTTTCTGGTTATTAGAGGATGATGCCTCTAAAAGATCTGACCAGAACTCATCCTCCCACTCCCTTTTGGCTTTGCTAAGGGTTTTTTTGTAATGGAGTCTAGCAGCTCTCACTTTAACCATGTCCCGAGATTTAATGGCAGAGATGAGAGCTGTATGTGCCTCTCTACAGTCCTTGTTATACCATTTTTGGGGCAAGGGATTAATTTTAGTGACAACTTTCCTACATGGTTTGGATAGCATTGATTTTAAGCTGTCAAAGCACTTAATATGAACACCCATCACACTATTTGCAGCTCCAATCTCCACCCCCTACATATCTATTTGCAACATTTCATTAAGTGCATTTCCTACTACAACATTGATATTATTTAATAAGCATTCATCTTCTATAACCTGTGACCACTTCAATCTCCTCCTATCGTTGGTAAGTAGGACATCCCCTGTATAGGTTGCAGATGGTTCCTCCCTTCTATTTAAATCCGGTGTCTTCATCGATAGGGACAGTGGGTTATGATCGCTTTCCGGGCGCTCTAAAACTACCATATCAATTAAGAGAGCCCAATGCTCCATGTCCAGTAAAATATAATCAATGCGGCTTTGCCTATGGCCATTATCAAAAGTGCTTTTTCCCTTCGCATCAGAGGCAGAGCGGCCATTACATGCCCTGAACCCATTTTGTAAGCAAAAGGCCGTCCAGGACACTACAGCCTCTGTAGCTTTAGCCATCTTCTCCACTTGTAAGTCTGGAATACCCCAAGCAGAATCATCTGCCATAGTCCATGTGTCTCCCATATCTAGCACAGGTTCTATAGTACAATTTAGGTCCCCAGCAATGATGGTAGTGATACCTCCGACCATTTTCGTTATCATGTGATCAACAAGGTTCAACAGGGGTGGGCATCGACCGCCAGGAAGGCCTCTAGCATAGATGTTAATAATATTCATAGCTTGCTTGTTCCCTTTGTTTAAAACAATGGATAACAGATCCTGATTCTCCACTGGGAACTCTGTTGGGTAAAAGCCCAGGGATTGTTTCACCCAGATTAACAAGCCACCTGCGGCCCGCCCTTTACCTCCTTTAGTTGCGGGTTTGAAAAAGTTAGTATAGCCCAGCTTATGGACAGGTTCCGTTGCCCATGTTTCCTGCAACAGGATAATATCGTAGTTGTCCATAAAACTTGACCAATCCGCAGACACAAGGCGTGCCTTAATACCCGCTATGTTCCAGGACAAAATTTTTAGATGGTCATTCAAATTGCCTGGCAACAAAGAGTGTAAGGGCTGTACAGATCCATGAGCAGCCCCTATATCATCATTATCCACTAGATGCTTAACACAGTCTACCGGGGCAGTGATTTTCTCCTCGATCTGGGACCCCTGGGTAACTACGTGTGGTCTAGGGCTGTTTGGCAGATATGTTCGGCCTCCCTCCCCGTCAACTAGATTGGTCAGTTGAATTGGGCATACCACGTTATAATCACTGGGGACTTGGGCTATCACACTACCAGTCGGAGACTCGCTAAAGGGATTGTTAAGTCAATCTATAGCTTCCAAGCCAGAAAGGGGGCCAAAATGATTAAAGAGAAAGGGGCGCTGGCAGTCAATCGGGGTCAGTACCATGGGATGTCTTGCAGCAGGACCTTTACGGAACAGAGGATAGGATTGGAAGGGTATATGCCTGCGCGGGTAGAAGTAGGATAAATCTAGTGTTTGTACATCCCCCTGCCTTGCAAATCTGGGTTCTCGTTTGATAGCATCTACTACCCATGAGTCTTTGAACGATATAAGGATACAGTCTCCTTCTAGATCTTTAGCCTCAGGCCCCACCCAATCTACTCTCCTCACATACAATATCTCCGTAGGAGTGGAGGGGGGTAGCGGGCGATTTTTGTTCAGCCAAAAGGTGACTTTATTACGAAGGTCACCATATGATTCCCTAGATCCTGGTTTTAATGGTGCTACGCCTGTCAAAACGATGGTGTGTAAGGCCGCTTCGGGTGGAAGATCAACACTGGGGATGTTTGGCCTTTTACGCCCCCCCTCCCTGCGACTGGTAGAAGCAGTATTTTGAGTTCTTGAAGAAATTGGTGAAGGACGATTTATATTAGATTGTATTTGAGGACCCATGTGTTGGCGCCCAACCATATTTTGTTTAGCCTCTGTTTTAGTTTGGGGCTTTAGTGTCTGAGTCTGAGAACTAACACCTGGTTTAGAAGAGATGGTAGAAGAGGTATTGGTTTTTTGACCCCCTTTAGCTACGGTGTTATTTATTCCTGTCGTTTTATTGAGGGAATTTTTGCCGTTTTCCATATTCTTACTAGTAACCTTATTAGGTGCCTTACTTGGTGCTGGTGCATTAACAGTGCCCTTATTATTTAAGCCACACAATGCTTGCAACATTGCGTGGTTTGATTGGATCAGACCCTCCATACTATCGATCTTTGAGGTCATGAGCCTAGTCCGCTCCAGGACTGGTAAAAGTAGTGTTTTAAACATGGCCTCCATTTTTGCCAGCAGAGCCTCATCACTATTGAGGCACATGGGACATGTAGTGGAGGAACCCAAAGCCAAAAGTGAGGGGCATAGCATATTATTATTGTTAGGCACCGAGGGTTTTAGCAAGTTTAGTTGGGGCTCGGGCCCCTGGCGCCATTCCCCTTGGACTGTATTTGCTTTATTGGGTGTCATATTTCTTTCCCCTGACATTCTAGAATCCCGTTTTCTCTTTTTGGTATTGGGGGCAGAGTTGGATATAGGTGAATTAGCCTTTACAACAGGATTAGAGATATTGGATTGATTAAGAAGAGGAGTTCCGGATAATTGGCTAAAATCCTGCTCCTCATTAATCACAGAGTCATTATCCTCCATCCCAATCTCCTGCGTATCTTTAGAGTCGTTAATACTAAGCCTTTTTTCCATTATTTTGTCTCTTGTGGACAGGCTACCCCCAATATTTTCTATATGGATTATTGCGTCCGTAGAGGTGGTATGGACACAATTGAAGGCAGCATGGGGTACAGATGGTGCAGGGGAGACAGATGTAGCTAAAGCCCCCAGCGCGGATCGTTTTCCACTAATCAGGTCTATTGAGAGCCTTTTCTCAACCATGGCAATTTCCTTTTCTAAGATGCCAGTGGCCCGGGTGATAAAAGCGTCCAAGGGGCCAGAGACGACGCCATTAGATGTGTTGATTTGTACAGTACGTTCCTTCCCTGATCTTAATGGCATTTTGGGTGGTCTTCAGAACGTCCAGGGGGAGTGGGCCTGGGCCGGACTCTGCCGTACTCGAACGGCCTCAAACGGCCCGCTCTTTGCCCGGTCTTCGCCCCGGCCGTTGCCCCGCGCGCGTCCCGCGTGCGCGTTGTCCACACAAGCTATGAAGGAAAAACAAGAGGAAGGGGCGGGAAGAGGACCAGCTGCGGCCGATCCACGCCGCTAGGAATGCTGGTCCTCGCAGTCCCGCCTCTACCTCTGTTGACCAGATGACAGCTTGCAAGGGGCGCGTTGGTGCTCAAAGCACGTGAAGGGAGGCAGAAAGGATGTTCCCCAGAGAGAGTCTAAGCCTACGAGCGGCACCCGCGAAGCGGGGGCCGCGAGGCGTGGCGAAGTGGCCAGACAGCAACAACACAGGAACAGCGCTTCTTTGCAGGAAGGGTCCCAAGGCTCACTCACTCCACACAGATTTTAAAGAGGAGGAGGAGGGGGCGGGAAGAGGACCAGCTGCGGCCGATCCACGCCGCTAGGAATGCTGGTCCTCGCAGTCCCGCCTCTACCCCTGTTGACCAGATGATAGCTTGCAAGGGGCGCGTTGGTGCTCAAAGCACGTGAAGGGAGGCAGAAAGGATGTTCCCCAGAGAGAGTCTAAGCCTACGAGCGGCCCCCGCGAAGCGGGGGCCGCGAGGCGTGGCGAAGTGGCCAGACAGCAACAACACAGGAACAGCGCTTCTTTGCAGGAAGGGTCCCAAGGCTCACTCACTCCACACAGATTTTAAAGAGGAGGAGGAGGGGGCGGGAAGAGGACCAGCTGCGGCCGATCCACGCCGCTAGGAATGCTGGTCCTCGCAGTCCCGCCTCTACCCCTGTTGACCAGATGACAGCTTGCAAGGGGCGCGTTGGTGCTCAAAGCACGTGAAGGGAGGCAGAAAGGATGTTCCCCAGAGAGAGTCTAAGCCTACGAGCGGCTCCCGCGAAGCGGGGGCCGCGAGGCGTGGCGAAGTGGCCAGACAGCAACAACACAGGAACAGAGCTTCTTTGCAGGAAGGGTCCCAAGGCTCACTCACTCCACACAGATCTTAAAGAGGAGGAGGAGGGGGCGGGAAGAGGACCAGCTGCGGCCGATCCACGCCGCTAGGAATGCTGGTCCTCGCAGTCCCGCCTCTACCCCTGTTGACCAGATGACAGCTTGCAAGGGGCGCGTTGGTGCTCAAAGCACGTGAAGGGAGGCAGAAAGGATGTTCCCCAGAGAGAGTCTAAGCCTACGAGCGGCTCCCGCGAAGCGGGGGCCGCGAGGCGTGGCGAAGTGGCCAGACAGCAACAACACAGGAACAGCGCTTCTTTGCAGGAAGGGTCCCAAGGCTCACTCACTCCACACAGATTTTAAAGAGGAGGAGGAGGGGGCGGGAAGAGGACCAGCTGCGGCCGATCCACGCCGCTAGGAATGCTGGTCCTCGCAGTCCCGCCTCTACCCCTGTTGACCAGATGACAGCTTGCAAGGGGCGCGTTGGTGCTCAAAGCACGTGAAGGGAGGCAGAACGGATGTTCCCCAGAGAGAGTCTAAGCCTACGAGCGGCTCCCGCGAAGCGGGGGCCGCGAGGCGTGGCGAAGTGGCCAGACAGCAACAACACAGGAACAGCGCTTCTTTGCAGGAAGGCCCAGGTGCTGACTGGAGATTCTGTCCCTCCACAGTGTCTGGGAGAGTTCTTTGCAAATCTTGTTCACCTTCTGCTGTGGGAGGCTGAGGCAAGCAGATTCCGAATCTATGAGGAATCCCAGAAAAGTTATCTGTCTCCTCGGAAGAAGCTCGGACTTCTGAGCATTCACTACAAACCCCAAGTCCTGGAGCAGGGCAATAGTCATGGTCAAGTTGGAACAAAGTCGATCCGGCGACTGATCCATGATCAGGATGTCGTTGAGATAGATGATCGTCCGCACGCCTCTCTCGCGTAGTCTCTCCACCACCGGTTATAGGAGCTTCGTAAAGCACCATGGGGCTGACGAGAGACTGAAGGGGAGTGCTTGAAATTCGAAGACCTCCCCGTTCCATAAGAACTGCAGGAAGCGCCTGTGAGGCGGGAAGATCGGTACCGTGAGGTATGCGTCCTTCAAGTCCAGGCGAACCATTCAATCCCCCTGTAGGAGAATATTGCAAAACAGATGGATTCCCTCCATCTTGAAATGGTGGTAAACTAGCCATTCGTTGAACTCCCGTAAGTTGATAACCGGGCGAAACCCCTTGTCCTTCTTTTGGACTAGGAAAATGTTGCTCAAGAACCCCGCAGGGTGAAGGTGTGTTCTGCGAATCGCACCTTTCCTGAGGAGTTCTGATACCTCGTTTTCGATAAGAATTCTGTCTTCTGCGGAAAAAACCAAGGGGCGAGGGCGAACCCTCTGATGAGGAGTGCCGTAGAACTCTATCCGGAAGCCCCTGACCGTCTGGAGCACCCAAGGGTCTGAGGAGATTTTGTACCAATTGTGGAGATGATCCCGTAACCTCCCCCCAGAACGGATGGGGAAAAAAGGGTAACACTCACCGGATGGGCCTCCCAGTGCATTGACGCCGCCGTGATAGCCTCTGCCGCGCCCTCTGCCGGCGCCTCGACTAGGGTAGAAGTTCCCCTGGTGGCCGTCGTTCCAGCCCTTGTTACGGGGCTGCTGGTTTTTGTTGTTAGGGCCTTGCTGGAATTGGCGGCCGGAGGAGCGACCCCGTCCTCTTCCCGCCCTTGCAAAAACCCGTCCAGGAAAAATCTTCTTGATGGATGACTGTGCTCTGTCTAAAGCAGAGAAGGTTGTGACAAACTTATTTAATTCCTTAATAAAAGGTTCTCCAAATAGCTTGCCTTGTGCAATAGGTCCTGCCTCCGAAGTTGCCAAATCTCCAAGTTTAGGATCAATCTTGATGAGGAGAGATCTCCTCCGCTCTGCCGCCTATGCACAGTTTGCGTTACCCAGGAAGCATAGGGCTCTCTGTGCCCAACCTGCCACGACCTCCGTGGACATCGCCGTCCCCGACTCCTTGGCCCTATCGGCTAACTGGATAATCTGGGTCACTGGGCCCACGCGTCCAGGAGTTTATCCTGGCAGTTGCACCAGGATCGATCTATGCCCCTCCTACGGTCCTTCATAAAGTTAGCGAAGAACACATAGAGCTTTTCATCAATGTCCGGTGTGGCCGCCACTCTGCCTTCCAACTTTGGGCGAGGGCACTCACCCCGCATGCGGGTTCTAACCTCCTTCTCTAGAGGTTGGCGCACTTTACCAGCCACATACGCTGCTACTTTGGGGTCCGGGAGCCATTCCGACGATCTTGGGTGGTAGATATTTGTCGGATCAAACATATCTGGGGCCTTGTCATCCCCTTCGACCGATTCCAAAGAATGAGATGCCGGGCGCCAAGGACGCCCCGAGTACCCATCCTCATCGTCGGAGGAGGCATCATCCTCGGTAACACTCTCTCCCTCCAAGGGGAAACCATCCTCCTGGTCAGAGTCTGGGGCGACCTCGTCGCCATCCTCTCCGGGGTAGAATCCCTCCCGGCAGGGTACATTTTTAAGCGTTTGCGCACTCTTGCGGAAGGAGTCCCTCAAGCGATCAAACTCCTCCAAGTGTCCCGCCTGACGCTTCGCTGACATTTTCCCCCCACCCTGCGCACCTTTGGTTCCGCGGTCCGCAGGCACTGCACCACCAAACACCCCGGGGATGCTTTGGGTGAGGGCATCCACTCTCTCCCGCAAAGGTGCCAGTACCGTGTCCAGTGCCTGCGAAAGCGCTCGACCAACCGCCGGTGGTAGGGGTTGGGTGCAGCCTATTTCCTCCGCCTCCTGAATGGGGGGATTTGACTGTTCAACAGTCTGCATTTTAGGAGGGTGAGAGCACTAAACACCTTATAAATATTTCCAAGAAGGTAGCCCCCTCGCCGGTGCTCTGACAGTACCGCTGTCAAAATTTAGGTGCGGTGACTGAAAACCGCCACTAGATGGCGCTGCGCTCACTGGGCGCATGATTACACCGGACCGGTGTCAGGGCGAGGATTGGTGGGTCAGGAAGCCCCTGCCTCAGCGCGCCGTCCCGAGGATTAAGAAAACCACGAGCGCAGCCTTATTCCATGCGGTGGCGCCCCACGGAGCCGAGGGGAAGCGAAGCTGCTCTCCACAGAGCCCGCGCTCGAACGCAGAGACGGCGCAAGCAGCGCCTGACGCGTGTCGAGCTGCCGAAGGGCCTAAAGAGAGATAGAGCGCACCACAAAGCAAGCGCTATTGCACAGGCACCGATTAAAACACAGAAATCACCAAAATACACAATACGTCAGAAAAGATAAAAGGGGTGACTTATCTGACGAGCAGAGAAGAAAGAGGAAGAGGATAGGACGTCATGGCTAATTATACAGCGGACGGATCCACCATTGGCTGTTGGTTACTATGGACACTGTGCCCCATGTGCTCATGGGAGTTGTGGTTCGATAAATATGTGTTGATTGGTTTTTCTTTGAATTGCTGATTACAATAAAGAGAAGAAAGGACTGCATAATCCTCGCCTCCGTCCTGACGTAGAATAGGTGTGCACCCTGATTATCACCCCCAGAATATCAAATGGAGACAATATCAAAGACAAAATATTGAAAAAGTTTGCAATAGGGAAGTAAGTCTAGATTTTCTATAGTTAACACTACACACGTACTTACACTGTACATATATCTTCAAGGTATGTAGTTGTGGAGTTAGGAATAGTAAATTTGTACTTCACTTTATGCACTTACCTTTTGATATTTTGTCTCTCAATATTCTGTCTGCAATATTCTTCCATCTCAATATTTTGGGGGATCGATTTTCAGTAGTACAATAGTGGAATAGGCTAAAATACACTTCTAATATGACGGATGGGTCAACCTCCTCGTTTGTGATGGAATATACCGACCACCAAATACTAAGTAAGAGCCTAAAACATTGGATAACTGATTTGAAGAGTATGTGTTACCGATAGCACACTTTTAAATAACTGTTATGCAGATATTAAAGATCAGATTGTGCTGTCAAGGAAGACCTTAGCAAGCTCTGTTTTTTATGAGTTATTGAAGTTCCTTAAATGCTGGAAGAGAATGCAACATCAGCCTTTCATTTGCTTTTCTTGAGATAACTGTTTCCATGCAGTAGCTTGAAAGCCATCTTGAGGCAGATGTGTATTCGTAGAAGCTTGTACTATTTTTAGGTCTTCATTTCAAGGCAGGAAGATAGCCTTTGGCATTTAGAAGTAATACAATGTGTGCTTGTCTGGAATGTTACAAGATACCTTTTTAAACATTTTTAAACCATGTGCTGAAATTGAATCCCATCAAAAAAATCACTGCAGTATGTGCATCTTCTTAAAGTTTATTCCAGGATCTGTGGCTTCCTCTATTTAAGAGGGCAGCACAGCAAGTATATTGTAATCTTTATAGCTAGGGTTTGCATGGAGTTGTTCTTGGTATTACACACAAATGCTTATCCTGCTATGTTAGCGAGAACAGAAACGTATGCTCATTATTTTTCAAATACGGGTTTAGTGATATCTTATGGCATAGTGTGTCATTCTATGGAGTCGCCCTTGGATTATTTGAAACCGGAGCTGTGGTTGCCCTGCCATGTGTAGCCTGTAGGAGGCTTGGGTAGGATATTGTAGCAGTCGGTGAGAGCAGGTGGGTGAGTTTGGTTTATTTAGAGTTGTGTGGTTTGGACTAGACTTGCAGTTAAAAAGGAAGTGTTTAGTGACTTACTAAATCGCAGCTGGTTCTTCAGTGCTGGGAGATAACCTTTTGCTGCAACAGTAAAGAGAGATCTTCACTAGGGCCTCTTCCAGAATTTTCTTCTGCTGTGGTAATATAGACACCATTTGTACATTCAGTAAATACACATGCAGCAGCAGTACAATCGAAATATGCCACAATGAGTGAGACACTTTCAAAATACACCATCATGGATCTAGAATGGCTATGGAATAGACTACATGTATCAAAATGTCTCAGGGACATTCTGTATACTTGTAAGGATGCACACTACATTTTCATAACTTTAGCTCTGATGTACTCCTGGTATACCACTGCTGTTGTAGCATCTTCTAAATAAATCAGTTAGGTCTTGGATTTGAGTTACAAGTAAGTTGTAGCGCAATACAATCTGATGCCTACCATTCGGTATTGACCATGTATGATTAATTGTGCTTGTTACAAGTTTTCCCTAAAGATTAAGAGCATACATGGAGATTTTGGTGCTTTCTGGATCAAAGCCCATAAGTTCACAAATGTAATAGGTAGCTGGATATTCCCCCTTAAACTCTGGCAAAATGTATCTGGTTGCAGTAGGTGATGATGTAATAATTACTTGGTATGGTAAACTTAGCTTCACACCACTTGTAAATGTGATCTGTGTGCAAAGAGTTGCTCCTAAACAAGGAGATAGTGGGGTTTTCATCCTGTTCATTGGTGGCAGCTTTAATTTCTAGATACATCACTATATGTGGGGCGCACTACATAAGGATAGAGCTGTGATAAACCTTATACCACCATGGTTTTCAAAGTCCCAAAAATGTACTGGTTTTACATGGGCTTTAGAATCTCATGAACCAATAACACATGCTACATGACCTAATCTGTATGCATGTTGGAAAATCAAGAAAGAACCTTTAAACTATGGCATATGTGGGACAGCAATAGTATGTTCGGCTACTGTGCTGGTTAAAACACAAAGCTATAGGTGGAATGCTTGAATTAATCTCAGCCATTGTTATTTGCTCAGGTTGCATCCCAGTCCATCGTTTTCCTCTCTACCATGCCACCTCTGACAGGAACCAATTGTTAAAAGTAAGTGGAAGTGCAATAGAGAGAAGGAAGAATAAAGAGAGAAAATGAAAGGACGTGTAATATTATTTCATTATTTAGTTTTATAGCTAATCTGTTGCCTTAAGACTGTTACAAAGAACTGACAGGGAATTTTAGACTGAAGATACCAGGAGGAGGCCCAAAAGGCTGGAGTGGGAAGATAGAGATGAGGTCACAGGTGACTAGAAAAAGGGAATCTAAAGTGTGAGAAATTGGGTTGTTGGCTGGGGGCACTGAAACCCTACTCAAGCAACAGCCACACTCCCAGTCAGGGTGAACCACCAGAAGTCAACAAATGAACCTGTGCTTAACCCTCCAAAACACCACTTGGGGGACGGGGTTAGGGCTCACAGTAGACTGGGTGTAGGGTTCAAGGTGGTTGAATCCTTTTTTGTCATTGAGACTGTGATCAGGAGGCCAGCCAACTAGCCCTTGGAGTCAATCTGGTGGTCCTGGGTTAAAGATGCAGGTCCAGACCTTCTCATTCCGATGGCAGGGTAGCAGGACAGCAGAGTATCATGGCAGGAGGGTAGGGCTTTTCGCATAAAGCAGTCCTTATTTTCAGTCTTCCACAGGTCCAGAAATGATCTGAAGAGTGGGTGTGAGGATCCTATTATTATACCTGTTGCCTTCTTTGAACTTGGAGAAGTTTTCTAGATATTCCATTTGAAGTGCTTGGAATTTCCTGCATCACCGGCCCTGGCTCCAGCCTGGCTGCGCTCACAATGGACTAGTGTGACATTATTTTTGTGAAGGCAGGACACAGCCTATTGATTTGAAGGTGCAGCTGTGCCCAGTTCTGACCCCTCATCCTGTCAATGATGGCCCATCCAGGCACATCTAAGCACTGTATTGTTTGGCTGACTGGGAGCAATATACAAAAGTCACTGTGCCAACTACACCTAGTCATGTGACCTAGGAACAGGCTGCAGACAACAAATGGTCTGGGGAGGCAAATGCCAACTTTCTAAAAGTGTCATTTTCATAATGTTGATCTCAAATCCAATTTATAATTAAATAGGAATTTAATTTAGAATTTCTCAGACACAAAACATGAATTTCTTCTTGTGCCCAATAAAAATGTAGCACTTATTAAATGTGAGAAGTCAACCAAATTACACAGTTACCTGCCCCAAATTGGAAATAACAGATTATTAGATGTAAAATGTAATCTCCAATGTTAACCTATGGGAGAGGTACATCTCACAGTAGTGAAAATTTTATCTAGGAGTTTTTCACTACCAGGACATGTAAAACTTAAAAGTACATGTCTACATTTTTTATTACAATGCACCCTGCCCTTATGGGCTGCCTAGGGACTACCTCAGGGGTGACTTATATGTAAAAAATAAGGAGATTTAGGATTGGCAAAGGGGGTTATATTGCCAAGTCAATTTTGGCAGTTTAAACTGCATACAGGCTGCAGCAATAGAAGGCCTGGGGCATGTTTTAAATGGCTAATTAAATGGGTGGCGCAGTAAGTGCTGCAGGGCTCACCAGTGATACAAAAAGGGATGATGGACAGAGCGTTTGAGCAAATCAAACACTCACCCCCAGTCAACTGATCTGGGTTTAATCCATCACCATTCTTTAGCTCATTCAGCCACCCCAGTTCAGACATGGCCATATGCAAATCAGTCTGACCCTGTGCCTCATGGGAACAGTCCAGCCCGAACTGCCAAACCATGTCTTCCCTGGACCGGAAACAAGCATCCTGGGACCGGTATCAGATTCATAATCCTCATCAGCCAGGCTATCTTGAATCCAGTGGCCAAGTGAGCAAGGGACTCACGTCTGAGCATACCCTACCAACTTAGGGCGAACAAAGATATACAAAAAGGGATGATGGACGGAGCGTTTGAGCAAATCAAACACTCACCCCCAGTCAACTGAACTGGGTTTAATCCATCACCATTCTTTAGCTCACTCAGCCACCCCAGTTCAGACATGGCCATATGCAAATCAGTCTGACCCTGTGCCTCATGGGAACAGTCCAGCTCGAACTGCCAAACCATGTCTTTCCTGGACCGGAAACAAGCATCCTGGGACCTGTTTCGGATTCATAATCCTCATCAGCCAGGCTATCTTGAATCCAGTGGCCAAGTGAGCAAGGGACTCACGTCTGAGCATACCCTGGCAACTTAGGGCGAACAAAGCGATACAAAAAGGGATGATGGACGGAGCGTTTGAGCAAATCAAACACTCACCCCCAGTCAACTGATCTGGGTTTAATCCATCACCATTCTTTACCTCACTCAGCCACCCCAGTTCAGACATGGCCATATTCAAATTAGTTTGACCCTGTGCCTCATGGGAACAGTCCAGTCTGAACTGCCAAACCATGTCTTCCCTGGGCCAGAAACAAGCCTCCTGTACTGTTCGCATGAGGCACAGGGTCAAGGCTGATTTGCATATGGCCATGTCTGAACTAGGGTGGTGTGGAGTGCAAAAAACGATGGATTTAGGCCCAGATCTCTGTACTGGGGTGGATGTATGAGATTTTTCTGTATTCTGCCCATCAACTGTGGTTTTTGCATTTGTCACCCGAGTGGGTTGGGTATGCTCAGACGTGAGTCCCATGCTCTCCACACCACTGGAGTCAAGCTATCCTGGCTGAAGATGGCTGAAAGCCAGAAACCGGTTCTAGGATGCTTGATTCTGGTCCAGGAAAGACATGGCTTGGCAGTTCGGGCAGGACTGTTCCCATGAGGCACAGGGTCAAGGCTGATTTGCATATGGCCATGTCTGAACTGGGGTGATGTGGAGTGCAAAAAAACGATGGATTTAGGCCGAGATCTCTGTACTGGGGTGAAAGTATGAGATTGTTCTGCATTCTGTCCATCAACTGTGGTTTTTGCATTTGTCACCTGAGTGGGATGGGTATGCTCAGACTTGAGTCCCATGCTCTCCACACCAATGGAGTCAAACTATCCTGGCTGAAGACGGCTGATAGCCAGAAACCAATCCTAGGATGCGTGATTCCGGTCCAGGAAAGACATGGCTTGGCAGTTCGGGCTGGACTGTTCCCATGAGGCACAGGGTCAAGGCTGATTTGCATATGGCCATGTCTGAACTGGGGTGGTGTGGAGTGCAAAGAAACGATGGATTTAGGCCCAGATCTCTGTACTGGAGTGAATGTATGAGATTGTTCTGCACTCTGTCCATCAACCGTGGTTTTTGCAGGCTCACCAGTAGCATTTAAGTTACAGGTCCTGGGTAGATGGTATACCACTTAATTAGGGACTTACAAGTGAATTACATGTGCTAATCAGGTGTAAGTCAATGTTACCATGTTTCAGGAAGTGTACAGAAGCTCTTTAGCACTGGGTAGTAGTGGGAAAATGCACAGAGGCCTAAGACCAAGAACAACACATTCAGAGAAATAGGAGGGGTGAAGGCAAAATGTTTTGTGGTGACCTTGCAAAGAGGGCCAAGACCAATGGGGTCCCTGTATTTTCCATGTACAACTGTTTGAAGTGTTCTGAACATGGAACTTTTCTGATGCATTGCCCTCTGAGCATAGCCGACAACTGCCTAAAGGTTAAATGCTCAGAAGGAACCTGGAAGGGTATTGTAACTTTTCCATCTTCGTATGTGTGTATGAGGAGCTTGAGGAATTCATGTCTGTGGACTGAGAGACAGTGGAGGTATTAGACATGTGTGGATATATGAGTGCAGGTTGTTAGTTTCAGCATGAGCTTGGATGTTCAGGACCTGTAGTCTCTTGGTGAGATGTGAGGTGATACCAACATAGAGTGCATTCCCATAGTCCTGCTTGCTTGTGATCAGGGTCTTTGCAATGGTTCTATGGGTGTTAAGTGTAAGTTCATGTGAAGGTTGTTCTGACAAGCTTGAGAGTGTAGATATGGGAGGAGGTGACTGTGTAGATCTGGCTGGTCATTGAGAGTTGATTGTCCACCACTATTTCTAGGTTCCTGCCTTAGTTAGATGGATTGAGTTTTGGTCCTCGTTTGGCTAGACATCAGCTGCAGTGCATACTGAGTTGCCTTTTGGAAGGGTCTTGGAGCTCTGTTTCAGAGTATTGGTTTACATCCAATTGGTAATTACCAACATGAAGGTGGAAAATTTTGTCTGGGTGTTGGGGGTGTCGTTGGGGAGGATGAGGTGGGTGCCATTGGCATACAAGATGATGCTGATTCCGTGGGTGTGGATGACGTTGGTGAACCGTTCCATGTAGACATTGATCAGTGTGGGGATGAGTGAAGATCCCTTGTGGACTCTGAAGATTACGTTGGCAGAGCTGGAGGTGTACAGCGTCAGGCTGACCAACTGGGTGCACCCAGCGAGGAAGGAGCTGATCCATCAGTGAGCTGGCCCATGTTTTGTAGAGGCTTTGGATGATGATGGGTTGAGGGACAGTATCAAATTGGGATGAGAGGTCATGCAAGGTGAGTGTCACTGTGTTTCCTCTGTTCATGAGTACATGATCATCCGCATGTTGTTGTGATAAAGGTGGGCTCAGTTCTGTGATTATGTCTAAATCCAGATTGAGAGGGTTCACTGAGGTAGTTGTCGTTGAGGTGGTTGGCAGTTCATTTATTGACAAGTTTTTCCAGGACTTTAACTGGGTAGGGAAGGAGGGAGATTGGTCTGTGTTTTGCCAGAATCTTAGGGTTTGCTGAGGGATTCTTCAGAAGATGTAGTATGGTGGTGTGCTCCCAGGCATTCAGGAAGGTGGTGATGTGGAGGTAGCATGGACATCGTTGTGTATGTGGCTGAAAGCTGAGCAAATGGGGTAGAGTTCCTTGGTGAAGATGAAGTGTGTGCATGGGTCCAATTGGTCTCCCACATGAGTGGAGACCATGACGATTTCTATTGCAGTGATGGTGGCCCAGCAGGGCATAGCAGTTTCCGGGGTGTTCATCTTATAAGGTTGGAGGTTTTGGAGGGCAGTGAAAGAGTATAGGTCCAGTTGGGGTGCAAAGTTGGTGCTGATATCACTGAAGTACAGTTGTAGTGCTAGGTGCAGAGATGCTGTGATAGGGGTGATGTTTGTAGAGCTGGCAGTTATGTTATGTTAAAGCCGTACTTTTAGAGCGCACGGCTACCCCAGGGGGTGTCCCGGCGCTTTGGTAAAGAGGCCTGAAGAACCCAGAAACACAAAGGCAGAAATGCTACAGTCACAGTGATTACATGGAGAAGAGCGTGGTCTTCAGCTCCTTCCTGAAGGCCAAGAGGCTATCAGCTTTGCGGAGAGAAAGAGGGAGCTCATTCCAAAAGCGAGCTGCCATATATTGAAAAGACCGTCCTCCCATCCGGACTCTTTTGACAGCAGGCACCTCCATTTTAGCCAAGTCGACCGACCGCAACATCCTTCGTGGCACATAGAAAGCGGTACGCTTTCTGATGTAGTTAGGACCAACAGAGTGGAGGGCTTTAAAAGCCAGAGTGAGAATTTTAAACCTAATTCTACTCGAAATAGGTAGCCAATGCAATCTAGATAGAAGCAATGAGGCACTGGCTCTCCTTGGCAGGCCAAATATGGCTCTGGCCGCCGAGTTTTGAACAATTTGCAGCCTGGCCAGAAGGTACTTGGGCAGACCTGCAAAAAGCGCATTCGCGTAGTCTAGCCGAGACCCCACAAGCGCCTGGAGTACAGTCTTACGATATTTCTGGGGGAGCAGTGGAAGAAATTTCCTAAGCATCTTGAGGATGCCGAAACATTTTCCTGAGAGCCCCATAATATGGGGTCGGAAAGAGAGGTCGTCATCAAATATAACTCCCAGATTTTTCACTTGGGCGGATGACTTCTCAGGAGGGAGCATGTCCTGGGGCAACCACGACTTCCAGCCAGGATCAGGGGCACATCCAAAGAAAAGCAACTCAGACTTATCCGAGTTGCATTTCAGGCTGTGCCGCTGAAACCACGCAAAGACTGCACTCAGACAGTCTTTAATCCTGTCACCGTCAAAAACCTCTCCCTTCCTGCAAGTGACCAGGAGCTGGGTGTCATCAGCGTATGAGATGACCCGGGCCCTATAAGCCTCCGCTACCAACGCTAGAGGGGCCATATAGATGTTAAAGATGGTGGGGCTCAGAATGGACCCTTGAGGAACCCCAACCTCTAGCGCTGGCATTTCAGCGGAGAACGGTGGAGCCCAGATCACCTGTCGACAGTCGGATAGAAAGGATTGAAACCAATCCAACACTGTCCCCCGCAGTCCTATCTCCCTGAGTCTTGCAAGGAGACCTGCGTGTGGGACGGTGTCGAAAGCCGCCGACAGGTCCAGCATGACCAACATAGCCTTTCCCCCCAGATCGAGCGTCTCCCTGATGGCGTCGGTCACCTCCACGAGGGCTGTCTCCGTGCTATAATTAGCACGGAAACCGGATTGAGAGTCATGGAGAATGTTGTTATTCTCAATAAAGGTGGTAAGGGTATGCTGTACATGCTTCTCAACCACCTTCGCCAGAGCAGGGAGGAGGGAGATCGGTCTATAGTTAGCCAGCAGCAGTGGAGGAGATAAAGTCTGTGTAGTAGGAGATCAAGGTGATGAAGTTGGTGATAGATCGCAAGAGGTTGTCTTGGTGCAGTTGGCTTGGTGCTCCATAGTCCAGGTTTCCACGGGGATCATGTTCCAATTGCATCTGGCAGTTTTGGTGGGTGCTGTTCTACGTTGGTGGAGAAGGTGCAGGTCAAAGGGGACAAAGGGGTGCTTGGTACTGGTGATAGGGGTGGGCTTGTCAGAAAGTTTGGTGACAAATGAATTGAGATGCTGTGCAGTGTTAGTGGGGTCCTTTAACCATTGGGTGAGTTTGAGTATGTTCAGGTCTTCCAGGAAGTTGTTGATTTTTGGGTAGGGGACTTACCAAGGAGGATAAAGGAGCTGGAGTCGAGCATCACAAGCACAATGAGGTCTGTGATGGTCATCCCGAAGTTAGATCTAACAAAGTGGCTATCTGATCCTCTAATGGGGGTCACTTTTATTTTGGTGTCTGGGCTTATTTTCTGACCTTAATGGCATCTGAGGCGTTTTAATAGATAGGTCTGTTCCCATGATATCATTTACTTTCTTGGGGGATATATAAGTGTAGATAATGAAATTGTTTTTGAACCTAGCATTTCTTGTTGTTTTCTGAATGTATTCAAAGGCACGTTCTGATTAATTATCCATAAACCCTCTTCCTACATTGTCTTCCCAGCCTACCTTCAGTTTTTGTAGTCCACATTTAGTTATGGTTAATAAAGATTTGTATAACTAAGTTACCAGTCTGTGACTTTTTATTAATTGTATTGTTTCATGTACTTGTAGATTGTTTGTAGTCAATCGTGATAAAAAAAGGATGGCAAGATGGTTCAGTGATTTTCAAACTTGCTGCAATGTCTGCTGTGACCTTTGCAGATCAAAATATATAAAAAGCTGGCATGGCTAGCTAAACCTTCTGAGATCACCTCTTCTAGGGAAACCTGTTGCAGCTTAGTTCTCACCAGCATCAGCTTGGGTTCAGTGTTTCCAGGGGCTGACCATGGGTCCGCCACTTTAAATCGAGAGTCTGAACCTCCACCTACTTACTGCTCCAAGCGATGTGCCTCCTTTGTCCTCATATACCCTTTAATCAGACCCTTCAAGGATGGGTTTGCTCGCCACCCACAGGGTATACCGAATTACAATTGAGTTGAAAGAAAGCCTGGAGTTCCTCCTATACAAAGTTGGTGTAGTTTTGGTCCATCAAATGCCAGGTATTAGGGCGCCAGATTGGCTTAAGTGAACGCAGAAGGAGTCCCAATTCTAGAAGGTGGGGCATGTGATCACTACCTGCAGTACAAGTTGAACGCACACTGGGAACTAGATCTGATCTATTTTTTACTCTGTTTTGTCTGATGCAGATGCATGGATATAGGACCTCTGTGAGTATTTCCACGATTTCCAATCATCACATAGACCCATGGAGTATGTCCATGAAGTTAGCTGGGCGGCGTACGGCCCAGCGGAGGGGCTTCATAAATGTCACTTGTTTCCCAGAGAGTTTGAAATGCCTGCAATTTCGAGTGTAACATATGCTTGGGGGCATAGGATGCTATAAAATGGCCTGTAATCCCTATGAATCTTCCCTGTTGGTCAATGTGGGAGGAGAACACCGCTAAGGGGAATGCCTTGTGCACCAGGATTGCAACCCCCCTTGAACCTCAGGAGAAGCTGTCTTGAAAGATTTGATTATACTCAAACCGGACAAGAAAGGGGTGGTGGAAACATAAAAGATGCATCTCCTGGCATGACCACAACTGGCCGATACCACTTTATAAAGCGCAGTACCTACAATCTCATGATACGGTCAAGGAGACCGTTCACAATCTAGGAAACAACTTTAACCCTTAGAGGGCAAAGTTGGAAAGTGGTTGATCCGTTCTAGGTGCCCCGGTCCTAGGAAGATGTTCAGCAATGTCATGGAGCCTAGTGTATGTAGGTATATGTCTGTAGTGAGACGCAGGACCGGAAACATTCCTCCGGAAAGCCATTCATCCCGGAGGCCTCCACCCTCTCTGGGAAGCTAATGAGGCCCAGATTGCTGCTCCTGGACCTGTTCTCAGCATCCTTTGTCCTGTACTCCAGCGCAGCCATCATGGACATCGGCCTGGAGACCTGGTGCTTGATGGTCACCATTTAATTCTTGACCGTAAAGACCCGGGCCTTGGCCTCCGTCACCCTCTCCATCACCCTGTGAAGGTCCTGGCGCAAGTGCGAGACATCAACCCAGACACAATCCACTTTAGTCTCGCTGCCGACCTGAAGTCCTGAATTGCATTAAGGATGACTGCCAGGTCTGTGTGCTGACGGCTAGTGGTGTCGGGAGAGGTATCCTCCTGACACCACTCAGTCCCGACCAATAGACCAAACAGTAGGTTTGGTCTATTGGTCCATTTTGGTCTGGGCTGGTTGTGGCAGGGGGAGCTGTCATGCTCTTCCTCTGCCTGCAAAGTTACTATTGTTCTAGGAGGGCATCAGCACAGTCCAGCCAACCCGCCCCCTGGCTACAGGGCAACACGAGCAGCCAGCTGTGGTCATCTCCAAGTCCATTCGGGGGAAGCACCACTGTGGTCCAGGTGGGGAGTGGGAATCTCCATCTCCCTGCTAATGACCCCAGTCATGCCAGAGGGAATTCAAGGGCACCGGACCGCAGCAGCTCAGTGGAGAACAGGCATTGCACCAATTTGTTCACTCCCCTGGCTTAAGACCTGTGGTCACTCCTGGTCCATAAGGACCCCCTCACCACTGATCCGGACAGGGAGCCTCCAAAGCATCCTGGGCCACTCAGGCATACCACCAGCATTCTCTGCTATGCAACGCCAACTAGTATAGGGCACCCCCACACAGCAGATGCTCACCAACACTCTGTCCAGGTGGGAGGAAGGAAGTCCTTCACTTGTTGACCACTAAATCGCAGGACATCACAAGTCTCCACCAGGAAGGGGAGAGAGAGAGAGAGAGAGAGAGATGACCTCTACAATCTCAATGAATTGGTAAGCACATGAATGGGGGGACCCCAGATTGATAAATCTCACAGTACAGGAAGGCCTAAGAGGAGGCTGCCTCCACTCCACTACTGGCATCTACCCCGCACCTAGTCCCCATGTCGCACCCCAAGGGGCTGGCGCCTCTGCAGGGGTTCACCCACAGCCACATGGGTTGTCATGCCCGGGAGGATGTCTTCAGTGCTGCCTCCGGCCCGCAGTCATCACCGCACGTGCTCCGAGATGATCGGGATCACTGCCCTAGGCCTCAGTCTTCTCGTGGCTCCAGTCCAGAGGAGAGGACGGCCACCATCTTTGAATTAGTTTCTCCCTCGCTGCCACAGTTCAAGGGGGCTGCTAGGACCCTCCTGTAGTCACCGCTGGGGCACACCAAGCTCCAGATGCGGATTCCTGATAGAGAGAGCTCAGGGTGGGAGGTGCTGCAGGTCCCTTCAGTCGGCGCAATGCACTCGGCCTCACGGGTGCAAGGTGGTCCCCTTCTTGTTCCTGGATCTTCTTCCCTAGAGTACGCTGGGTCCTGGCACCCACATTACTGATGCCGCCGGGCCAGGGCAGAGCCATAGCTTGCAATCAATGCATGCAGTGCTCAGGGGGCACCCTCAAAGCATTGTGAGGCAGGAGGATTGTGGATTTCAAGTCAGGTGACTGGACCCGATCTAAAGTTTGACCGTCCTCCTTGACCATGTACCCAAAAGTCTTTCATTTTTGCTTTCCTAACTGCTGATATATTTTGAAATATGCGTATAGTTCATTGACAGGTATTTACATTTAGCTGTGTGTTACAAAAAATGGCATCCTACAGCTTTTCCCATCAATTGCATGTACCCCAGGAATATTGACATAGTTTCCTTTAAAAACTCCTCTCACTTTGCAGTCAGACAAAGAAAAGTTAACACCAATCATCATATTAAAAGAATAAACAACAACTCTTCAAAGGTAGCTAAATATTGGACTTCTGTCTTTTGAGCACACTAAATGTGACAAGTTAAATACAAAATTTAAAGCCATCCTTATTTATTACTCGTTCACCCTCTGAAGACCAGAACTTTCGTGACCCACCAAAAATGTGCTTGCAACCAATAAGTAGGTCGCGCCCGTTGGTAAGGAAGTGGTGGGTGAGGGCATCATTTAGCATTAGCTGCCGGTACTATTGCAACCCCTATGTTGCTGCTTGTGTGTCTTCTGACCAGCGCTGCCTTCCCTCTAATCAAAAATTAGCAACAATGGGCTTTTTTACATATCACTTCATACCCCAGATTTTAATGTCCCTAAACAAGTTACATAACATTAGAGAGCATCAGCCAACAGGTCTTAGAGTACTGGAATAAGTCCAGTGAACTACTCTATTGGCCTATTTGAGACCCATGAGGTCTCAAATAGGATAGTGCCGGCCATTCTTGACCATTCTGCAGCCCTCCACAATGGTATGCTTTAGATTGCGCAAGTCTTTGCGGCTTACTATCAAAACCTATATGTGGCTATCCTTGTACACCCATAGGAGGTCACATCCCCAGTGCTAAGGGATATCCCTCTGCCTTCGATCCCTCATTCCATACCCCGAAAACTTGATCCAGCACTCACAGCAGAGGAGATAGACGTAACCTCTCCAAACCCAGGTCATACAAGACCTCCGGCCCAGACTGGTACCCCATTTAATTATTTAAACACTACTGCACACATTTGATACTTCACTTATTCTACCTCTATAAGCAACAGAATGTTGGTCCTTCCCCGGACCTGGATAATGCTACATTTGTGGTGATACCTAAGGCAAACCAGCTTATGAATCGCTGCTCAATGTACAGGTCAATTTCCCTCATTAATGTTAACATTAAGGTTATAGTGAAGGTCTTTGTGACCAGATTATGCCATAAATTGAGTTAACTGATCCACCCGGATCAATGCGGATTCATGCCTGGCAAGAACACCCATCATTGCATACAGAGTGTGCAGTTAGCCCTCTTTTGACCAAGCCCTCTGGAGGGTTCCCTGGCCTTCCTCCTTCTTGACTTGCAAAAGGTCTTTGACACGGTTGCATGGACCTTTTTGGAGGCCATACTGCAATGGGATGGTTTTGGACCTTACTTTCATAGACTTGTAGTTCTGTTGTATAATGCCCCTACAGCCCAGGTCTAGGTGAACTGAGTTCTATCCCAGCCTTTCCCAATCTGCACAGGAACTCGTCAGGGCTGCCCCCTGTCTTCGTTATTGTGTGTCCTAGTAATAGAGCTCCTTGCGCGCCTGATCAGATGTGATGCTCAGATTATGGAATAGCTTTGGGAGGGGGCACTGAGGAGCACATAGCTCTTTTTGCAGACAACATTCTATTATTCCTGGGAGACTCGCAGTCTTTGGGCCCCAAATGCCTTAAAATCCTCCGCCTTTATGGGGAAGCCTCCAGCCTCCAGGTTAATTTGAACAAATCACTACTAGTGACCGTTGAAGGTGATGCAGGCCACGTCTGGTGCCCTGAAGTGCTGATATAGCATCTCTCCTTCAAATACTTTGGGATTTATATATCATGCCTCCTAGATCTGGTGTGGATGCTTTAATTTTCAACCCCTTATGACGGCCTTTAATAGGGATTTGCGGAAGTGGACTGATCTTTACGGGTCATATCTTGCTGAACAAACGGCAACGATCAATGACTGATTGAATGCCTTTAGGGTTTTACAAAGTAGGGAGACATTTCCATGCTTTACTGCTCATTGATGGATAACGTGACAGATCACTTCCTGGTTTTGTGACAAAAGTGGGAGGTTTGGGTGGGAGAGGGAAATGATGATGATTGGCCAGAGGCATGTTTGGCCGAGTGATTTGGCAATCTCCTCACTCCTCCAAATGGTCCAGCTTAATTCTCTCCACATAACGTATCTGACCCTGCCAACAAATGCAGCAGACAAGCCGTGCTGCTCAGGCTGCATGTGTGAGGTGCGCCATACCTGCAGTGGACTTTTTTCATATGGTCTGGTCATGCCCAGCATTATCTGTTTTTTGGGAAGAGATAGGAAGTGACCTCTCTGAGGTACTGGGCTGCTGAAATGCTGGCCCTCAGATGTCTCTACTGGTTTTCCTAGAGGAAGTTGAGGGTTTGAGATTGGAAAGGAGTTTAGTGGAGTAGCTACACTAGTGGCCAAATGGGATATTGCCCGCATCTGGAAGCTACCGGAGCCCCGTCATTGGAAGTATGAAGGAAAGAGGTGGATGGGTGTGTGCACCAGGAAAAGCCAATCTATGAGGCACTGGAATACCCCCGAGAGCAGAGAGGTTTTAATGCATGGGCAAAGTGGGCCCCAACCTCCCTGATGGAGCCAGCTCTGTTCTGCAGATAGTCTCTCCCTGATGACCTTCAATGATTCTTAAAGGATGGATTGATGAGCGAAAGGGTGGATGATTGGTGAGTGAATGGGTGGATGGATGAGAAAAAAGGTAAATAGATGGATGTATGGGTGGAAGGGTAGATGGATGGGTAAAAGGGTGGATGGATGAGTGAAAGGATGGATAGATGAGTGAAAGGATGGATGATGGGCGAGTGAATGGGTGGATGGATGAGTGAAATGATGGATGAGTGATAGGGTCAATGAATGGATTCATTAGTGGATGAGTAGAAGGATGGGTGGAAGGAAGGATGGCTAAGCAAAAATATCAATGGAGAAAGAAAGGGAGGATGGATAGACCACTGAAAAGGTGAATGGGTGGAAGGATGCATGACTGGGTGGATGGATGAGTAAGTAAAAAGATGGCTGGATGGGTGAAAGTGTAAATGGCTGGCTGGATGAGTGGATAAATGGCTTGATGGATGAGTAGATAGTTGGGTGGAAGAGTGGATGGATGAGTGTACGGATGGATAGGGTAAAAGGGTGGATGGATGGATGAGTGAAAGTGTGGATGGAGGGATGGATGAGTGAAATGATGGATGGAAGGATACATGATAGATAGGTTTGCAAATGGATGAATATGTTTGGATATAGATGGGATTACTTATATACTATTACGCGACCTCCTTTGATGTGTCTGTAAATGTAAAACTTACCTTTTGTACCGAAGTTTTGTCCTGAATTTTGACCTCCTGTCCTGAATTTTTGTCCTGAAATTTGACCCTTTGTCCTGAATTTTTACCCTCAGCGTCCTGATTTTGCACCCATGCCAGTTGGTCACCGTAAGGAAGCACCCCGTTTAATTTTAATTTTCAATGCACAACTAGCGCGGAGTTCCTGGCAGGGGTTTCCGTACCTGTGGATGTGAAGAGACAGAACCTCGAGTACTGGGGAGAATTTTACGTTGTGAGATCTCTGGCTTGCTGTATTTCCGACAGAGTCCTCCGGCTGGGGGTCCCAATATCAGATTAAGGAAAGGGATCTAATATTCACTTTCTCAGGAGACACGAGGTATTGTTTTCTTTATTGTTCATGACACTGCAGAGATTCCCTTTTATAACTGAGGAGTTTATTCGAGGGCCTTACAGGGTGTGTACATTTTCTATGGATTTACTTTGGTAATGACAACCAGATGGTTCCTCATGGATATTACCTTAATCTACAACCTATAAAACTTCTGGTATTCTCTGGAGTGGCCATCTCTATCTTTTCTTCTTTAGGGTGCAGAACCTATGTGTCTTAATGAAGCCTTATGGACGTCTTTGAGTTTATATAAGTATTAATGGGCCTGTGTTTGGTTATAGGTGCCTTTTCAAATGGTTCCATGGTGAGAGAGGTATCTTGCCACAGAGGAGTTTTGCGGTTACTGTCTGTGAAGACGTATCTAAGGTATGGAAGTGGAAGTAGTAGCGAGAAAATACCGAAAGTAGTTAGAATTTCTGATCACCTATAATTCTATCTCTCTTTTGTTACAGCTATCCCTATTCCCCGCTGCACCCTTCCTAACCCTATCCTTCGCTTGATTGCCTCAATACTCTGGATATATGTCAGTCAGAGTTGGGGATGTCAGGAGGTGGACCCCTTTGAGCATCGCATAGATCCCGAGGAGTTATTGGGGTCACGACATACCTAGCATACCTAAATACCATAACTATCATACCTACCTACCTTCTTCACCTGAAGTACCATACCTACCATACCTAACTTACCATCTACCATACCTACCTACCATGCCTACCATAATTAGTCTACCTAACATTTTTAATCTATCTACTGTTGATGATCTAGTTAAAGGATTAGAGAGTTGATACACAGGAGTCGGGCTGTCTGAGTTTTCATAAGGCCTAGTGAGCCTTCGTAAAACTAAATCCTAGGACACTTAATAAAACCATCACAAGGCGAAAATTCTAAGTCAAAATATAAAGGTTTATTCAAAATTAAAATCTTTGCAGAAAGAAAACGTTTTTAGTCAAATCATGAATTAGCTCAAATCAAAATAGTCAAAGTCGTGATGTGTTAGAGGACTATCATAAGGTCTATCTCTGGAACAAACCAATAGGCACAGACAATATATAGTTCAGCGATATGACTGAAATAGAGTTAGCCTCCAAAGAGTGTACAAAAGGCTCTAAGTGTAACAAAAATGAAAGCTAGAGCAGAATATGCAGTTAAAATGGCAAGAAAAGTCCCCAGTAATAAGTGAGTAAATAGGCTAACAGAGTTTGCTCGGATTAAAATGCAGAGAAAGTCTGGCACATTGTCATAAAAAGGATGTTTTATATGGTGCTAGGCAGAAAAGCCACACATTTGACATGGGGTGAAATTATATAATAGGGCTGAATTAACAAAGATAAATGTAAAATCACTATTCATTATTTGAACCCATTTATTTTCTGAGCTCTGTTAAATCTTTCACTCCCCCATTTTAGTAATATTTTCTGTTCCACTGTTGTGTTGTGTTCGCCACCTTGTCGGTGCGCCGGGACGCTCCTTCGCTGGAGCAGCCGTGCGCAATACAAATAGCACTAACATAACATAACAAATATATACGATACATGAAGTTTAGAAACACCTACGTTGCTGCATATTGATAAACAAAAACTGAATAAACAAGAGGAGATGACTGTATATTTCATAACGCAAATACAGCAATACGTTTAAAGAAATGAATGGCTCATTTCAAGGGCCTCGAGCAAAAGGTCTTGAAACTGTTACAGAGATAAGAACATCCCAAACTCTTCCTCATGATGATAAGGAAGGTACATTAATGCATTTGCATTTTTTTTTTTTTTAGCAAGCAGGTGCCAGGTAGGGAACTTATTTTTCTAAAATCGAAAAGCACATAGAAACATACACATAGAGAGGAGTAGACATTGAAAAGTGAAACTGCACATTTTTTTCTGAATGGATATCAATGCAAGCTGGGTGTGTCCTTGGCTTTGACTGAGTCCTAGGTATGCTAACTTAAACACATTTGATTTAAGCGTTAATATTTTATTATTAAAATACTCCTACACTAGCATACCTAGCCTACTTCTACCTCTGCAGTGTGTATACTGTACACCTGCCCGGACACAGTGGTTTTGCAAAAAAAGGTCATAGTATCCCTATGGGATTTCTGGTAAGTGCTTATGGTTCTGCAACCTGTTACTACAAGGACATCTAGTAACGGTGTACAATGCTGCAAACCGCATTGGGAACAGCACAATTGCAGCTTTTGAAGGACAGGAAAATGTGAACCTCATTGCTTCCTTAAAAAGCTGGACCTACTGGCTTTGCCACTCCTTGTTCATTATAGATTCAAACTGTGAGGCACAATAGAAAACGCAACCCCAAATCAGCAGAAAGAAAACAGATAGTGTGTTTGGGTGCACAGCACAACATAAGGAAAACTGTTTGACTGTCCAACAGAAATTGTGTGAAAAAAATCTCAGGCTACAGGGATGCATTTTACTCAGTAGGGAAATGAGTGCTGAACTTCTTATTTACAACAATCATGACTAGTTAATATCTAGACTCTTCAATACAGATTTACAGTGTTAAATTAAAGTCCCCATAAGTGTTTAATTTTTAGGAGCACTGATTGAAGCATACATTTTCACTTTCCTAAGAAAGTTTCTGGAGAACTTTCATTAGAAAGTCATCAGTCTCATCAACTTTAATTTTAACTACTGCTAAATGGACCTTATTACTTTATCTCCTCTACAATACTGAATTAAACATTTTTATCAAAATTAACTAAGGGCCTAATTGTAAGTCTGTCAGATGGTTCTCTGTCCGTCAGGATGGTGGAGGACATTACCTCCACCATCCTGATGAACTTCCATCTGTCAGATTTAGAGATATCCGCTGGCTTAATCATTTCTGCACCTTGAAGGGAATTGCCATCAAGGCAATTTTCTTCAAGATACAACAGCCATCCACCAAACTTTTTCTGTTTTTCCCCAAAAACTCCCAGAGTAGGACTTTGTTTTTGAAAAACACAAAACTAATAATCCACACACCTTGGGAGTTTTATTCTGTTTTACTGCCCAGGTATTTCTTGACGGTGACGGACAGAATAGAAATAGGGCAGGTGGTCAAATCCCCTTCCTTAGACAGCCCCTATTCAGTTGGCGGAAGCTCTCCATTGCTGAGTCAATGAGGTACAGTCAACAGCAACGTTATGGTCCTCTCTAAAAGAAGCAGGCCAGTCAAGAGTGTGGCAGACAGCGACAGGGTAGCCTGTCCTCCAAACTGTAAATCAGGCCCTTACACTCCCTTGGAAATAAGATTAAACAAGCATTTGTAATGCAATCGGTCTCACATTTATGAAAGTTAGAGTCATTTGTATTGTAAATGATGTTTTTTTTGTATGTTTACGTGTTTGCAGTGGAATGGATGGATGTTGTTTGTAGTGATATTATGTTGTTTGTATTGGAATTGCATGCAGTGGAATTATGTGGCATTTCGCGTATTTGTGTATGTGGAATTATCTCGTATGGTGAATAGATAGTAATTTTGAGAGTGTCAGGTAGTTTGTGTATGAATCACCTGTGTAGGAGGTGTATGGGAGCGGGTGGGCAATATGGAGACAGGGCAATCTCATGTGCTGCTGCAAGGAGCGTTGAACGCTCTGTTGTGCCCTAGGAAGGATTAGAGAGGGCCCATGTTGCGCTTGAGCCTGCATCCCCTTATGGACTGCTAGAACCCATTTTGGGTCTCTTACTAAAGGGATTACAAAAACGATGATTATAATCACCAAACTTTTTTCCTTAATTAAAAAAAATGTATACTGTAAAATGTTTTGTACTGGTTTTAATTAACTATGCGTAATAAACTTACCTACCTACTTACCCTTATGGACTCACATTGATTTTACTAGGTGCAGATTCACACACGGTAATATCAAATGCTGTATTTTCGCACTTGACAATGTTGGATGTTTCAACACTGGTCCTTTTGTGATCGGAAACAGGCGTGGGAGGGGTCTACCCCTCCGCAGTGTAAGTAATGGGGCACGGGAGTGTTGATGCAGTGAATGTCAAAAGCGGGGCTACTGGAAAGTTGATTGAGAGGTGCTTGGTAGATATGCAAATACGTTATTGTGTTGATTCAGGACAGGAGGGCAGACATAATAAAAACAATTAAATACATCAAGGCTGTGAATCCTGTGAACGAGATGGATTACGAAAAGAATTTGAATATCTCAAAGGTATACAGCAGAAGAGGAGAATGTGAGATTAGAGAGACATTTGTATACAGTAGAGATAGGAGGAGGGAGATGAGATAATTATTTAAATATTAGCATTGTACACCACGACAATTTATTGTAGCAAGACATATTTTGGTTCAATATCATGGACACTATTATCCTTTATTAAATATTGCTGCTGATCTACTCATGCTTGCAAAGCATGTGTCTATAAAACTAGGGGCTTGTTGTACCTTATGGAGCCATGTTTCGTTTTTATTTCTGCTCCCGTTACTATAATTTTGAAATCAATAAAGTTAAGTGCTTTTAAGTACCCAGGAGCTTTAAATACCTCAAGCCTATTGTTATGGTAGACGAGAGGGAGGGAACTGGGTGAGAGTGTGAACCATAATGAGAGTCTACCCTTACTCCCCAGCCCCTCTGCCCGTTATTCCCCTTTCTCTGTTTGAACCAAAACGGTTATGACTTGTGGTGTGCATGATGTTTGTTACAGAAGTCACCTTAGTAGGTCCATTTACAGGACGTTTTTTCAAGATATGTTATGGGGACAGTGAGCAAGGAACACATAATCGTTCTAGAAAGGTCACACGTAGAAACATTACTATTTTTAAAATTTTTACTTCATCAAAACAAAAAACATGTATTTAACTGATTCCTCATGGGAATACGTACTTTTGTATTTCCTAAACAGCTTGATGCACTCCCTTATTGCCCATTAAATGTGTTCTTTTGTAAAGTCGCCCTCCTCCCCGTCTAATAAAAACTGGTGCTGTTAGAAATCATTCAACAAACCACAAAAAAAAGCTGTGCTTGAAGAATTGTAAACGAAATACCCTTTTACTGACATTGTATGCTAACAGTAGGCATAAAAATGAAAAAGATTTGTTTGCTTACAAGATGTCACAGAAAGGATTGCTCATACAATGTTGCCCACAGCTGCTGCGCTTTGACGCTGGAGCGGCCCCCGGTTCCTTATTATGTTCTTAATGCCTGGTAATGCTGAAAGAACAGGCAGGGCTCGAGTCGGGGTACCACGCGGGTGGATGGCGTCCCCCCACTTATTTTACCGGGGGGACGCCGTCCCCCCTGCCAAACAGCTGGACTTCACTCTTTGGCCTCTCTGGGACGAGGAGCTTGGCACCTTTCATGACGCACTTCCCGTTGTGACATCACTTCCGGTGACAGCGTCCCCCCACTTCTTTTTTTACGACTTGTGCCCTGAGAACAGGGAAGCTAATCCGGGAGAGAACGCAAAGTGGAAGACAAAGAGATGAGCTAGTTGCGACCCCTTGGTTCACTTGAACGACCCCCGGTCTGCTCAAGGGCCTGCTGTATGTCTTTAGGGTCTGCTGGGGCGCTGCTCATGATAGCTGTTGATTGCTGACTGCAGGCAGGGAGGCTTAGCAGCGGGCCAGTGGAACACTTCTTCAGGAACTCATCTACCGACAGGATGCGCCTGGAAGAGTGATATGAACAAATGTTTTTTTACTAATGTAGCAGACACAAAAGCGCAACTTTATTACCAATGTAGCGCTACAGTAAAACATGCCATTACAAAAGCACAACATTAAAAAGACAAGGAAGTAAGCAAGAAAGGGAAACCGAAACACAAGAACGAAGAATAAGATAAATGGCAGATGGCTGGACCTACATAAAATTGTAAACAAAAGGCCAAAAAATAAAAACCAGAATCAACAAAAAAAAGCATTGTAAATGCCCGCCACATACGCACGTTCCGAGGCTGTGTGGGGGCAGTGGGTGGGCTGAGGAGGTGGGGATTATGCAAGCCATGCAAAAAAAAAAACAAGCATTTACAATGATTCGGTTTCACCTTTGCAAAAGTTAGAGGTATTGGCATTGTAAATGACAAAATTTTTATTTATGTGTTGGTTTTGAAAACAGATAAATAAAATGGCATTGTCATTTACAATACCAATAGCACATGCATTTGAGGCACGGGCCCGGCACAAATAAGCCTACGCTCACATAAGCACCACGCTCTCACAGGCCCATGCATGCTACCTCATGTCAGTGATACACCCCATGGTCGGCTAGGGCACATGTACATCTATGTGTACGGACCCAGGCACAATGGTATTGCGTCCACATCCCCCATTCACACACTGCTTTTCAAGAGCCCGGTCACAAAGGTAACCAGCACGTTCAGGTCCCAAGCACAAATGCCTTGCCCCGGCACAAGTGGACCCACACTCATATTACCATTCGCCTGCCCACTTCATTCTTTCATACTGCCCACTAAACAGCTTGCTCCCCACGAGTCAGGGCACAAACCGTGGCCACGAGGCTCGGAGATATATACACACCCATCCCCCCAACAGGGCCCGGACGAACATCCTGTCGTCACGGGACCCAGCCACAGTGTGCAGTGTCTTACATCAGCCTTAAAAACATTTCAATCTTTTCCACAGCTGCCTGGCCGACCCAAACTTCCACCACCGAGAACTGAACGCCTAGTACCCGGGGCGAGCTCTGGTTACCCCCGCAAGCGGGATCGCATAATGCCTTAAAATAGCAGGGAGCATTCACTGCAAACCCCACTAACAACACTTTAAGAGCGATTGCGCCAATTAGCGTCCTGTGTGCATATTTTACAGCCCCGAAATGTGCACCTTGGTCATAAATCACCCAGGAACAGAGAAACCCAGCAACACAGCCGGTGCTCACATCTGCAGATACTGAAATTCACCAAAGCCCTCTGTTAAACACAAGTGAAAGGGTATATCAACGCTGGTCACTTTCAGTGCACACCCACACCCGCCAAAAGAAGAGAAGGCGAGAGCCTCAGTTCACCTCCATTTGCTGCAACATTGGTTACGGCTGTGTCGAAACACTGCAGCGCTGTATTCACTGGTCCCACATCCAATCCAAGAATGTACCGTGACAGACACTGAGAAAAAGCTGCTCGTGTCCGCTACTAAATTGCAATTCTAACATTAATTTCCCTGCATCTGTATAGTTCACAAACATCAACTAGTTAACTAACCAAGTACGGACAGAGCTTGCAAGGCAGCCATCCCCATCCAGCCATCTGTTACCCAGAAGAAGGCCCAGTGCAATGAAGGGAAACTGACTTTGTTTAGCTTCTGGTCGGATTTTAGCAATATTGATCCTGGATAAGATAATCAGCGGAAAGCCTCAGCTATTACAATCTGTTCCCCGCAAATTAGCTGAGGGGGAGCCATGCGTGGCCATTGGCTTCCTAATATTTTGCAGGCCAGCCTTATTACAGTTCTATATGCATATCTCACTCAGCTGGCCTGCGCATGGCCGATACATTGTGGGTTTAAGTTGTCCCGCAGTGAACATTTCCAATCGCTGTAACCTGCACCAAACACCCTCCCCCAAAAAAGAAATCACATCCACAATGCACAGGCCTTGCGCACAGATACACCCGGACCCTCCCTCATCTGCGCCCAATAAACATTTCAGACACGTTTACTGTGAGTCATGAGATTGAGGGAAAAGTTACCTAATTCATACACTTCATTTTCTAGGTCGGTCCCTTTCCTTTGGGGAAGACCGTCTGCGTCTGGGAAACATGCTTTATTTATGACTGTATTCAGATTCCCCCATATCCAATTGCCTTGGGAAACTTTGGACTTACTGTCTAAAGAAGACATTAGAGCAAACCATGCTCCGCATGAACCATTATGTGTAAACGGGTAGGGAAAGAGAGGAAGAGCTCCCTTGTATTTCTGATAAGGTGGGAGTCGGCCACATACCCAGCAATTGGTGGCATTGCTGGTCTGGTGAGTATGGTGTAACATACGAATGAATGTATTGTTGCGCATTGCTAATCGATATGATAATTCATGAGGGGGCAGATCTCTGAAAGTGTGCTCTACACAGTCATTAGAGGAATTATGTGCATGTGAACCAAAAGGAGGAAAGAAAACATGTAACATGAAGCTTATACATATAATCGAAATGCTCCGAATAAACATGAAAATTAACGTTATGATACATCTGCTATGCAAGTGTTTGCAATATTGTTCTCTCCTTTCGATTCGCCTATCTCTCTGACTACTTGGGTCTATCTTATTCATGTCAGAAACCTGTCTAACCGCTTCACCCGAGGGGGACTTAAACAATTAAACGCTGTCTGACTTACTAGACCTCAATTTAGCTCGGTACTCCTGCTGCGGAGTTTTCTCTAACAGGGGGAGTTTAGAGTCAGTGTCTGAAACGGGGCAGTCTTTGATTACAGTCTCTGGACACAATCCATAAAACCGCTTCACGTGGCTAGAGTGGAGCCACCCCTTGCGACCTTCCAGTTTCACTGCGGTCCTCGTGGTCATCAACACCAGCTTTGGCTGCTTCCACCTTGGCTCCAGAGGGCTTGTGCGATCGAAGTTGTGGACGTAGACATAGTTCCCTGGAACGATTTCATGCGGTTTTACTTGGGTGTTGTCCGGGAAGGCAGCCGCAACCTGTGAACGACAAGATAGTAGTGCAGACATCAAGGAAGCTAGGTAATCTGTCAGCATATTACTGTCGACATCCGTGATTTTACGAGGCATAGGCGTTCCCCACATATTGGGAGGTCGGCCGAAGACTACCTCATAGGGAGATAGTCCTGTTCTGGAATGAGCTACCATGCGCATATAGAAGAGGGCAACTGGCAGGGCTACTATCCAATCTACACCTTTTTCTAATCGTGTTTTCAGAGTTTGGTTGTGACGTTCGACTAAACCAGCTGCTTCGGGGTGTCGTACACAGTGAAATTTCCACTGGTAACCTAACAGGAGTGATACCTGTTTCATAAGCTCGGACGAGAATGGCTGTCCATTATCTGAGTACACGACACGGGGCAAGCCGTATCGCGGGAAGAATTCACGAACCAGCTGCTTGGCAGTGGTCGCGGCAGTGTAATCTGGGACTGGATATGCTTCTGTCCATCTGGAAAGGGCGCATACAACTACGAGGAGATATTTGAATCCTCTACATCGGTCCATCTGGATATAATCCATCTGGAGGACTTCAAAAGAATGGTCAGGAGGATGGAATCCACCTTGTTCCACGGGAATACCTTTGCCTGGATTGAACTGACAACAGATCATGCAGGTACGCACTTTCTGTTTTGCCGCTGCACGTAAATGCTTGTTGAACCAGAGATTTTGAATGCTGTCTAACATGGCTTTTTCTCCTAAGTGTGCTGGACTATGTGCTGTATTAATGATAACTTGAACCATAGAGTCGGGGAGGAACCATGTGGCTCTACCCTTCGTCATCCATCCCTGATCTGTCTGGATCCCACCTTGTTCAGTCCATTTCTTGATTTCGTCTGGAGTGGCATGCGTCTGTATGTCGAGTACATCTAGAGTGGGATCCTTCACTGTCATACAATGTGTCTGTGATAATACTTCAGTCTTTGTCGTGTCCGTCGGAATGTCTGTTTGAGTCTGAGCTGTGAGTTTAGCTGTTCGATCTGCCAGGTCGTTACCCTGGGAAATGGTGTCAGTGACTTTCGTATGTGCCTTGCACTTCATGATAGCAATGGATGCAGGTAAGTGTATCGCTTCTAATAGAGCTTGAATGAGGGGACCATGTTGTATCTTGGCGCCGTGAGAAGTTAAAAAACCTCTCTCTTGCCAGAGGACGCTGAAGTCGTGAACGACTCCGAATGCGTACTGCGAATCTGTATATATGTTTACTTTCAGCTTCTTGGCTCGGATGCAGGCTTGGGTCAGAGCAATGAGTTCTGCTGCTTGGGCAGACAATGTGTCAATACGATGTGTTTCTATGACTTCAGTCTCAGTGGTCACTGCATAGGCGGCCACTAACTCTCCTGTACTTGTTCTCATACATGAAACATCCACATAAAGTGTCAGGTCTGGTTCGGGTAATGCAATGTCTGTCAAGTCTTGTCTGGGTTTCGTTACTGTATTGATGACTTCCACGCAGTCATGTGGTGTCGGGTCAATTGTGCTCGAGGGTAACAATGTGGCAGGGTTTAATGTATTGCAACGTCTGATCTCTATGTGTGGCTGAAACAATGTCAATTCATATCCTGTCAGTCTTGCTATAGTCAAGTGTTGTGTCTGGGTTCGGTTCAGAAGAACTTCCACGGAGTGTGGAACTTGTACTGTCAGGGGATGTCCTAACACTATTGAATCGCTTTGTCTGATTGCTAGAGCTGTTGCTGCAACCAATTTGAGGCACTCAGGCAGAGCCTGGGCCACTGGATCTAATGTACTAGAAAAATAAGCGCAAGGCTTGTATTTTCCTGCTTGATCTTGTGTGAGCACAGATAATGCTGTGCCGTCGCGTTCAGTGACAAAAAGTGTAAAAGGTTTGCTGTAACATGGTGTCGCTAAAACAGGTGCTTGACATAAGGCTTTCTTCAATTCGTCAAAAGCTTGTGTGTGTTCCTGAGTCCAAGGGAGGACAGTCGAAGTCGCTGCCTCCTGTGTTGTCAACTGTATGAGTGGCTTGGCTAGATATGCATACTGAGGGATCCATTGTCTGCAGTAAGAAGTGAGGCCAATGAAGGCCCGTACCTCCTTTTGTGTCTTGGGTTGTGGCAGATGTGCAATTAACTGGATACGATCTGGTGTCAACTGTCTCCCCCACTTGGACAGCAAGTGCCCAAGGTATACCACTTGCTGGGCACAGAATTGTAGCTTCGAAGGGGACACTTTATGCCCCTTTTCGGCCAAGAAATACAAGACAGTCAGTGACACGCGCTCGCAGTCACGTTCGGTCCGTGCTGTTATTAACAGGTCATCAACGTATTGCAGCAGAGCAGTGTCAGTAGGCATGTGAATGCCATCTAGTTGTCGTTTTAGGGCTTGACTGTAAATACTAGGACTTTCCGTGAACCCTTGAGGTGCACGTGCAAATTTGAAGCTTCGGCCATTTAAAGAGAATCCGAAGAGGTACTGGCTTTCCGGATGAATGGGGACACTAAAGAAGGCGTTCTTGAGGTCAATTACAGTAAAGAACGCTGCTTCGGAATCAATAGCCGTCAATAAGGAAGAGATGTCTGGCACTACTGGGTACTGAGGAATGATGCATTTGTTCAATTCTCGAAGGTCAATCACCAATCGGTAGACTGGTGGTTCATTTGGGTCAGTTCGTTTAAGAATCGGAATGATTGGAGAATTACATACATTGGAGTCAGTTTCTATAACTACCCCTTGGGCAATCAGTTCGTCAATAATTTTCAGTAAGGCTGTTACAGCCTCGGGGGGCAATTTATATTGTCGAATTCTGGGTAGTACAACTCCTTGCTTGAGTGTAACACGATAAGGTGTAATGTGCATACAACCTACATCAGTCGGACCTTGTGCCCATAAATGCTGTGGTTCATTTTGCAATCTTGGATCAAAATCTCTCAACACATAATGACGTTTGAAATCACGTAAAAACAATCTCACTCCTTCCGGAGAACAACATATTACTGCTCCTAGAGCTTTCAACGTTTTAATACCAAGCAGATTTTCAGGACATGCTTTTGTAAGTAACAAGTCTGTAGTACGGGACAACGGACCAACTTCTAGGGAAACTGGCTTTGACACTTCGTTAACAATAGGCTTATCTGAAAACCCAGGGAAACATTCTGTGAGCCTGAGAGGGGTGCCCCTGGAACCTCGTCATGACTGATGGTAGTTCTGCTCGCCCCTGTGTCAATCAAAAATTTTCTGTCTTTCCCTAATACCTGACTATGTACATAGGGACCCTCTTGATCTACAGGAACCTCAATAAGAGGCAAGCCAACCTCCCTCTCTAGGCTGTTTCATGAGTACTGCTGATAATCAGGGTAATCTGACTGTGCGTACTGGTACATTTGCTGTGTGACATGTTGCGTGGCAGCAATAGGTTGGGGTTGGGGTACAGCTACTGTCTGTTGTATATTCTGTGGAGGTTGCGTATTCTGCGGAATATGCTGTGGAACATGTTCTTGTCTAGGAGGACGCGGTCTTTCTTTCGTCCTGCCAGTAGCAATGTTGTATTTCAGAACGGTACATTCGTTTATATAATGACCTGGCTGTTTACAATAATTGCAATTCCCTTTAACGGGAGCTGCAGAATGACCTGGCGGTGCTGTACCCTTTTTCTGACCATCTGCTGGAACAGACTGAGCAACTAGTACTTTCATTTTCGTGTCTTTCATACGTCTCTATTCGTGATCGTGTTCCTCTCTAATTCGGTTCTGGTGGTACTGTATCATTTGTAACATTTGAGAAGGGGTATTTGCTTGCCATGTACTCTCGACTTTCAGTACTCTATTTTTGACTTGTGGTAAGGAATTCTCAACTAATTTGGTCACAAAGAGATGTGGATATGATTCACTACTTGTTTTCAGGCCGCTGTTAATTATGAAACATTTCTCGAATCTGGAATAAAAATCACTAGTGTCTTCGTCTTGTTTCTGTTTGCAGGCTGAGATTGCATCCCAGTCTTCCTTTTTTATTGCCAATAACCTTGGCAAGACCTGAACTAATAATCCTGGTAATGCTTTAGCTTTGTCCCCAAGACCCGTACCTGGGACTCGTCAATTTTCTTCGTCTTCTAATTCAGTCCAACTAATCTTTGTATCTCCCACCTCCCATTCTTTTTCTTTGAGTTTTTCGTAAATGCCGGCAGGCAACAATACCTTTAACATTTTAATAATATCGGAATACGTATAATCTCCCATGAGTAGCATGTCTTTTAACTCACGGTGGAACCCTGCTGGATCTTTATCATGACAGGGCACTAATTTCTTCATTTCCAATAGTTCCATTTTAGTCAAGGGTGTGTATACGAATACTCGTTGAAGCTCACCCCCTGCGGTCTGGACGGGATGAACTTCTCGTAAGGGATTCTGTCTGTCTATGTAAAATGGTTGTCTTACTGGGGGTGGAACAGGAACGAAATGTGGAGTCAGGAAAGTTCTGTATTTATGGCGTTGTTCTAGAATGATGTTAATTAAATCGGTACCTAGGCCTCTCCATCTTTTTAGGAGTCATTCTTCCAATATATTATATAGGGGACCTGGATCAGAATGCTGACTCTCATATAGTGTAATGAGGTGCTGGATCATGTACATACCAGCTAGTCGCTGTTCGTCTGGGGAAAGAGTAAAAAATGTTTGCGCTACTGAATCATCTTTATATACGCTGTTATTTCCAGCCCATTGTACTGCTGATCGTGCTAGTTCTTGTTCACGCATAGTACTAAGTTCACTGTAACCTATTCGTTGTTTTAGTACTTTATCAGTGTCTTGAAATAAATGTTCAAGAGAACATTGTTCTGGTATGGGAGAAAGAAAACGTTTCTTGCTTTCTGGGCGTATGGGTCTGTCAAAAGGTCTTGCTCTACCTACGTACGCTATTCTACCTGTGTCTTCTTCGGTATCATCTATATCTTCATCCCCTGTGATTTCATCCTCCTCTTTCTCGGCTTCCCTAGCTGCTTTTTCTTTTTTGTGTATTACTACAATTTCTTTACGGATTTTTCTGTACATGGATTCTACACAACTTTGTTTATTATGTTTACCATCAGCTATATTGTTACTCCAATTAATCAGGATGTCCATCTCTTCTTGGCTTGTACCTGGTCGATCTCGTTCCCTTATCAAACAATTTATCAAAAACTGTACGATTATTCTCTGTGTCTCAACCTTATTGTGTGCCATGGCCTCGTGAATGCATTCTGGTCTCTCCCCTGTTCTAATGAAATGATATATGTTATCTAAATGTTGTTTCATATGTGGTAGAAGAAACAGATAGTTTGTGACTCGTCGTAAATGTATTGAGAATAGCATCATCTCGTCTTCACCTGGTACTGGATCATATCTGCAATCTGTAAGGTACTGTCTAAGGGTTGCGAATGACGCCGCTTTTGGGGTACGTTGTAATGCTACTTCTCTAAGTGTCATTCGTTTTACTTGAGGTGGGGTGTCAGGTTGACCTCCTACTGCACCTCCTGAAGCGGAAACGTAACCATCAACTAACTGTGCTATCGGTGGTAATAATGGAACCGGTCGAGTAGGTGAAGTAGTAATAGGTGCAGGTAATGTAAGTTGGCCATGTGTTGCTGGCGTAAAAGGATTGTTAGGACCAGTGGCAGGAGGAACAGTAGCAGGTGGGGCAGTGGGAGGGGTCGTGTCATCCTGAACAGGCTGTTGTGGAACATTATTAGGAACATTATTAGCAGGTGGTATGCGTACATTGGTATATTCTGGAGCTACATCATCTAAATAAGAAGAAAGGAAAATGTCCGCTGCGGTCTGTTTATGACGTAATTTAGTCGGGACCAATGGTGGTGGCAAGTTACGGGGTACTTCCGGGGTCGCCTTGGGCAGGCCCTCGGTGAGAACAGGATACATGCAAACAATCATTCATACCACGACATTAAACACATTAAAACATTTCAGACTGATATTACCTGGTGCATAGAAATAACATGAATACTGAAATCTCGAGATATAATACTAGACTACTGAATCACTAGATGCACTGCTAAACAGTACAGACAATACCGGTCCCATAAAGAGACACGTCCTTACCGTATTCACCTAAGTGAACACGTCTGAACTGGACCGGATCTGTGTACCCAGACCCGTCTTGACCGGGCACAAATTAATGAACCCGTCTAGATGCGTTCCCAACAACGGTACTCACCGGGAAGCAAAAACTGAAGGCCTCGGAAACTGGACTGGACTGGACTACGACGTCTGGCTGCTACTACGCATGCGCTTCGGAACAGGTGGGCCTCCGGATTCCTCGGGCCTTGCTCTCTCGACTTGGGGCTCTGGTCGGGATCCTCCGCATTCCACACCGCCTCGTCTGGATGCCGGACCGCAGTCTCCGTCTCCTCCGTAGGCCTGAGGGAGATAGCAGGAAAACCCGCAGGTGTGCACTGGATCCGTCACAGCTGTAGAAGGGGTCAGGGGCCTGCGTTACATCGCCGGCGAGTGGGGAAGGGGGGAGTCCGTATTTGGGCGCCAGAATTATGTGGTAAAGAATTTTACCGGACAATTTTTGATTACATTAAATGACAATAAGGATAGCTCAATCAAATGAGAGGCAGAGTCCGTGGTATCTGAGTCATACGGGCTTTAATGAAATGCCTCGAGGCATGGGACATCGGGTTCCATCACCACTAAGGTTCAGGAAGGGACATTCAACATTTTATTAACATCACACATTATATATAGTAAAACAGTATAATTGAAATGAATACAGTAGGCGTAACAGGTGAAAAGAGAGAGATAAGAACACATGTGCGTAACAGGAGGCGTGTAAGAAGGCGTACACATGGACGTGCACTGGACATGTCAGAGAAACGTCACAAGAAACGTCACATGTGGGTGGATGCTTAGAGAAAGTTTGCAGAATCAGCAGAAACCTTTGGCATACATGCGCGCGCAACTGAGCATGACGTGTAGCTGGGGAGCGCTGGGGGCTTTGACTTTAGCACTAGTAGAGGAGACTAATGTCTGGGATGTCAGAACGACCTGCACTTATAGCATATCTGTTATGTTATGTTATGTTAGTGCTATTTGTATTGCGCACGGCTGCTCCAGCGAAGGAGCGTCCCGGCGCACCGACAAGGTGGCGAACACAACACAACAGGAAAACAGAAAATATTATTAAAAATGGGGGAGTTGAGGTTTTAACATAGCTCAGAAAATAGATGAGTTTTAGCGGCCTTGCGGAAAGAAAGCAAGTCGCCAAGGGTCCGGAGTTTCAAGGGGAGAGCGTTGGAGGATGTAGTATCCGAAGTAAAAGGTCTCTCGGGCAGAGGCCGTTCATCACTGAATGCTAGTGCGTGCATATGGATCTTCATGTGAAATGTGGGGGCCATGGGCCTACCATGGTAACGGGAGCAGTAAATTACTTGCATGGAGACAGGAAGGCAGGGCACTTTGCTCTGCAGCCGGGAATATGTTTACCTATTTCACTAGACTGGAATGTGTTTTCGAGGAGACTGAGCAGATAACTTGTAGGTAAAACATCGTCTTGGCAAGCAGGCCAGGCCGAGCCGGGCACTGCTTCGCCTGAGCAGGATGTAAGGCAGAGGTCAGGGATGCATACCTAAACTGTAGCTTTCAGAGGCAGAAAAGAACTCGGAGCCTCAATTAAGGGTCTGGCTCGACTGGGCCAGAAAACATGGAGAAAACGTGTGCTTTATTCAAAAGTGTACCATGTAAAGACGTTGGCACCATAGGCCTAGAAGCCTATTTAACGTGATTTTCTTGGGGGACTGTATAACTGACATGTTAACGTTGGACGCAAATGCATATGCGTCTTTCTAGCAGGCACGGAAAAGGAATTACATGACATACATGGGACACGTGTGTTTGGATAGGGTGCGAGTGGGGGACACATTAGCTACCTAAAAATTTCTATTTCCTCAAAATAACCCTGCTCGGAACTGATAATGTAGTGCAGTCAATGTGAAACCGACGTTGTCGCTTTGAAAAAAAAAAGTCTAAGGGAGTTGAAAGATTAATGTTTTTTTTATTGTTTTTACCACAGTGGCTTGGTCAAGGTCCAGTGTTCAGTTCAACCAATGCCAAAGGGGTCCTGGCCAAACATACAGGGATTTAAATCAATTTCCACAAGGAAAGGCTAAACGTTCGCAGCTTCCCATGTTCATGCAGATATAGCAAACTGGAAGGGTGAACTTTGAAACATGAGGCAAAAGTGACAATTGTGAGCAAACAAAATACACAACACCTCACAGACTCTCACTAGCAGGCCGAAGTCACCAGTCAAACAACCCCCGTACCTGCTTCAACTCCGGTCAGCGTGAGGTCTTCATCCGAGTTCCGACTCGCTTCCAGGCCGTCCGTGCATGTCGAGTATCCGGCCCTCCCAGCGAGACCTTGCAGGACCACTAAAATCGCGCAGCCCATCCCGGAAACATACACGTCGGAAATGACAATAACATGCCGAGAAAAAAAAAACATACGCCCACCGCCACATGACGTTCTAAAAGGGGCGGGATGAGAACAAATCTACGGAACGCCCACGAATCTGGTCAAAGAATAACAGACAGATCTCTCTTCCAATGGCTAGCCTCCATTTATGGAGCTAGCCAATGGAAGAGACAGGCGGGACAAAGCCCCGTACTGCCTAACAAAAGATTTCGCCTGCGCAGTGGAGGCCAGGCGAAACCTAAAAACAAGCAGCAACAGTGCCGATGGAACATTCAAACGGAAGAGTTCTCTACAACTACAGAGGAAGAATGAAAGTGTACTTAAACTGTACTTGACCGGTGCTCCTGAGCCTTTAACGAAGTGAGGTATTGGATGCCTGAATGACTTAGGAGGCAGCTAGGAAGAGCGACGCAGCAGTGACCCAATGGTAAGTGGCAGGAGGGAATAAAGTAGGTTTATTGATTGCAGCAGGTCTTGCAGACAGCGCATGCGTGCTGACGCTCGACCTAAAAACTACCAGGGAAATAAATTGTAAGTAGATGTCATTATCTGTTTTACTTCTGAGATGTGATGTAACATTTCATGACATCATTTTCGTTACATACCTCATTTAAAAATATTAGAATTATTGGAGTAAATGGTCTAGAACAAGCAAAACATGTTTGCATTGAAAAGTAACACTGCAGGATCATGACTTATTTTTCGGTTGGTTCTCACAGAGGTTCTTAATGACAAATAAAGCAGTATTTGATGAAGTACCTTTTACCATTAAATCATGAAAGAGTGTTTGTGTGGGTGGAATTTAATAGCCCAAGTGTTTTTGCATTTGTACATAGATTGACTGCAGTTGAGGTAATATTAGAACAGCACAAACACACACACAATATCACAATAACATCAACACATTACAATCGTAAAGCAGCAACCATAGCATACAGCAGCCAAGAATAGCACACCAACAACACAACTCATCCATACAACAACAGAATAAGAAAAGAAACCCACAACACAGTTCAACAACTTAAATACACAACTACCGAAACACATGAACTCACTACAACACAATTTAAAAAGGCTCCTCAATACAACATACAACAGAACATCACAGCTTATCAATAGAACAATGAAACAACATACAATAATAAGATAACACCACAACCTAACAATATATCAACAAACAGCAATATAGAGCAATCTCTGTATACACATTTTGTTGTAACTACTGTCACCGAATACCTGCTTCCCCTAAGGGAACACAGACAGAGCCCCTCTCGTCCCTTGGAAGTGGCAGAGTCTGAAATAGCCCGATCTGCAAACATTACAAAAGCAAATGTATTAATTATGAGCTGGATATCGTGCAACAGGAGGTCAGCAAGGACCATAGCTTTTTATTTACAACCTTATCATCATTTCAAACTTGGCAAAAGCTGTGGTTGGAGTTGATGCAGAAATCAAAATGTCTCTCTTGTGTGGCATACTAAGGACTGCACTGGACAAGTTTTCTACTATTATGCATAACAAAGGGTTTGATATTTTAATCAAGCACTGGACTGCAGAGAATCTGAACAGATATTTAAAAAGAGACTAAGCAAACACATTTCTCTTTTCGGGGAAGCACAATGACACTGTAGCAAAATCTAGTTGACAGGAGATAGAATTGAAAACAGGAAAAGCAACACGCCCCGACAAGCCTGCAGAAAAAAAACATTTCTTAAAGATGGGGGATTACAATAAAAACCTTTACATTTTTAGAAGAATCAAAAAAAGAGAGAAGAGGGCGAAGGAACCACTCCAGATGTAACAGTATCTGCCACCAAATGTCCTTCCTAAATGGCAACTAAAATTGTACAGAAAAGATATGTTTAGCAATGTGATTAGTTTGATGAATTAAAAAATATCCTGAGTGATTCATGATCGCATAATGAAACTTCCTGGTGGGCAAGTTCTTCTTAAAAATGTTGAGTTCATCAAATTTGTAATTACAGAGAATGGGTTGAGGAGTGAAGCTATGAGTTGCATGCCTGTGAATCCTAACCAACCCCTTAACTTAGCATGAGGTCACAGATGATTTTTAGAGAGGGGACATAGATGATTTGTGGTACAGGTTTCATGTCAAATATGTTAAGCCAAAGAGAGGGGAAGAGGCCAAGGGAAAGGAAATGAGATGTTTTGAACAGTTCTCTTCAGAAAAGTTTAAAAGACTTTGGGGAGGCAAGCTTTATACCGTGATCAGATTGAATAGGTTTATAAGCAGGAATTGCATTCAGACAACATTTTTGCCCATTCCTCCCTTAAAGTAAAAACAATGCATAGTCAAACTCACGCCTACTGGAGCTCAAAAGAGAAATCCCAGAAGTAGCCACAAAACATACCACTAGTCACAACACATTGAGAATGTTGCTGTTTTTACATCTGTTGCTTCTTTTGAAGATCTTTGCAATCAGTGAACAGAAACAAAGGATAAGGGGGAAAGGAAGGCAGTACTGTGTGCTTCAGCGAGAAACCACATGGGTAATTGTTGCTGCTTTATCATCTTGACTGTTGCGTCTGTCGAGTTTGGGGCAATGGTGGCTGCCTCTGTACGGGTATGGGGGGCGGTAGGCATGATCTAAAAATAAAAAATGGACTTACCTTCTTCGTCGCTGCTGCACGTCTCTCCCGTAATCCTGCAGAGCACTGGAAACACATAGTCTCCCATGCTCTACCACCCTATTATGAAGCTGGAGGAGCATCGTCGTGTTTGGCCTGAGTGGTCGAAACGGCCGCTCAGGCAGTAACTGGGAGGCTGGGCATGTTCTCCACTGGGCTGTGCTACACAGCCAAGTGGAGAACATGCCAAGTGTGTATGACTGTTTGGACGACCCCAGAGGGCAGACGAAGCCGTCATGCGCACTTAGGGAGGGGGTGTAAACCACTCCTGCCCCCTCTGGCGTGGGGGAGCCGAGCCCCGCCCGCCAGACCTGGTTGGAGTTAAAGTCGCACTAAGAAAAATAAAATGATAATAACTTCTTGTTATGATCATTTTTTTTTTGCACTGCTCAACGAGCAACGATCGGAGGAGCCACCAATGGGCTGGGGGCCATAGTGGCCTGCATATAGAAATTCCGTAAGTGATGCAGTATCAACACTGTGCTGTGCCATATGTGCCAGGTGTATCAGGACATATAGAATGCAGGGTTAAACTCATTTTGAGGATTAAGTTAAAGTGGGGATATGTTGGTCTGCCACACTGTTCATCATCGGCCTATTGTAACATCAACGCTCATCACGTATACACAATGCTGCAAGCAACATATCATACATGCAGTGCCTATGATAATAAGGAAATGTACAAACAGGTACTGAGTTTATGGTAGCACAGAGCAGTTTACAAGAAGCTCAACCAACACATTACTATACACACACAGACAGAAATGTGCCTATTCATTTTACATTTTGCATTCCGTGGGTTTGGTCTGGAAACAAATTTCTCTAAGAGTAGTTGTGCAACAAGAATGATTTGGGAGCTAGTGTAGAAAGGAATACTGCCATGATCCAGGAGCTACCGTAAAATATTCAATAACCTTATGGTGTGTTCAGGAAGAAGCACACAAGATCCCTAAAGCATGCTGAACACCATCATTTTTATGCAGAAAACAGGGACTAGTCTAGTAATTTTAGTTTATTGCATTGTAACAAAGCTGAACACCACAATAACATTTTCTCTCTCTAACCACTTTAATTATTTTAATTTATTGGTTTGATTGTAGAAAACACCTGAACAAAGATGGAAACGGCAGTAGCCCCACCACTTTTACCTCAGTCACCAGAAGAACCTTCACTGAACTGGGAATACTGACGAGATGAATGAATGAATGAAATTATATGCATATAGCGCGTTTCTACCCTGAGGCCTCATAGCGCTTGCGGACTGCATGGGGACTGAAAATCAAATTAGGGCACATTGCGAAAAAGGTGGGTTTTGAGGAACTTGCGGAAGGCCAGTATGTTTGGTTCGCTGCGCAGAGAGGGGGACAGAGTTCCAGAGGTTTGAGGCGCTCAGGGAAAAAGAGCGACCACCCCACTTGGCACGGCAGACTTTCCTGGTGGTGGCAAGGAAGGCTGAGCTGGAACGGAGGTTTCTTGAGGGTTGATAGGGCGTGATCAGGGAGTGTGAAATGGCTGGACCAGTTTTCCACATGGCTCTATGAGCCAGGCACATGGATTTGAACTGGATTCTGGCCCAGAATGGGAGCCAGTGCAGCGTCCTTAGGGCGGGGTTAGCCGATTGTCTCCGGGGATTTGGAGCAGAAGGCGAGCTGCGCTGTTCTGGATCACCTGGAGTCTTTGTAAGGTTGCCTGTGGGGCGCCCAGGTACAGGGCGTTCCCGTAGTCCAGGCGTGAGAGAATTAAGGCCTGTACCATGATCCTTCTTGCCTTGAAGGGAAGCAGGGGGAGAACTTTCCTAAGCATCCTCAACAGGCCAAAGCAGGCAGCCGCTAGCTTAGTGGCCTGATGGCCAAAGCACAGAGAGCTGTCAAGCCATATGCCGAGGCTCTTTATCTTCTGTTTTGGAGCGGGCATTGGGTTAAGACAGGTAGGCCATAGATGTGCAGGCAAGGGGGATGGCAGTTTACCCAAGAACATGAACTCAGTCTTGTCGCCATTTAGTTTGAGGAGGGAGAGTTTCATCCATTCGGCTACAGCCTCTAGGCAGCTGCCGAGGGAGCAAGATGAGCCCTCTGGGTGGTTCAGTGATACCACCAACTGGGTGTCATCAGCGTATGTTATGATCTGTATGCCGAATGGGAGAACTACCTCGGCTAAGGGTGCCATATAGGTATTAAAAAGTGTGGGGCTCAGGGAGGAGCTGTGTTTCTGACTAATTTAGAGGCTATTGGTGGGGAGGTATTTGGGCCAAAAAGAAAGTTAGTAGTACTGGGATATAAGCGGGTAGTTGATGGTAGAAACTAGAAAGTTATTAAAACAATTAACCTAGTTTGATAGAGAAGATTATTATATGGATCTGGATTAGGCTGATAAGTAGGACAGAACAATACATTCTGGAGGAGTTTTAAAAAACTAAAGTTCAAATTGTAGTGGAGAGGGACACATTCTTTTGAATGTAACAATTGATATATGAAAGTATAGAACAAGATTTCAATGTTCTTCCTACACTACCTGTGACATGCAGATGTTAAGACCTTCACAGATTATAACAGGCCTAGTGAGTAACAGATCAACTAATCTACAGATCCTACAGAAATTGACTTTTAAGGAACTGTTTTTAAATATAACAGTAAGAATTACTAACAGAAGGGAAAACATGTCCAAACAAGTGTGTGAATGAATAGCTAATGGTCGACGGTGAAAAATACTCAGTGTGAATGTCTGTGGAGTGAGTGTAGGGGCAAAGGGTTATAGACCACACTACTGCAGCATGGTCCACCCCGACTTTAGTTATTTGATGCAGAGGGAATTCCCATCACCTGGGATGACCGCAGCTGACATTTTTTGGTTGGTTAGCAGTCTAGCTGCTTTACAACATTTCTCTATTTAAGGATAGCCTGGCAAAGATGCGCACAGCCGGCGCGCTGCTGGCATGCTGCTGGCACGCCACTGGCATGCCAAAGGCAAACCAGTTTGCGCCTATCCGTGACTGCCAGCCGTCAGGGACCCTGCATCTCACATTTTAGGGATAAGAGACACCCCCACACCTTATTATTGTAGTAATAAACTTAAAGACATCACGTCAGAACCTTTCCTCAGAGGAAAGACATTTTACAATGCCATACAATTTTTCCAATGGAACTTAACTCCCAGATCAAATGTGAAATTTGTAGCTTTACGTTCCCTATCGATTTTCCACCGAGGACATCTGTCTGTTCCAGCCCCTCGCAAAGCACTCCCTCTAAGGAGGGCCTTACCAGAACCATCTGTACTTTTTTGGTAAACATGTGCAGACAAACATAAGGTATACTAATCAACTGATAAATAGCATACACCGCATTGTACGTTTACTGAAACCTGGCTTCCCCATTTGGCTATTCCTTGTATTCCCATAGCCATTCTGGAAAACTATAATTTGCTTAAACTTGATGGAGAGGTAAAATAAAGAGGGCAGGGTTGCCATCACATTCAAACCCAATCAAATTTACCCTAATTGATACTCTCTGTGATGAATGGATAGAGATCAGCATCTTCAATTTAGAGGCTCCGCCTGGTGATCCATGGAAAGGGATGTTAGCATATTGCCCCTCCCCAGTATAAAACATATTGTAGTCATAAGCTAATGGAGCTACTTGCCCCCATGTGCTGTCCTCCAATCACTTCCTCTTAGTAGGAGAGTTTACCTACCATGCGGAACTAGGTTCTGATCCCGAAACTCAACTACATCTCTCCGACTTGGAGACGTGTGGACTCAGAAAATTTCTGGCCCCACTTACATTGATGGGTACACTTTGAATTTTTTATCCACAAATAGCCACGTTCTAGAGGTTGATGCCAGATCTCCCTTAACTTGGTCAGACCGCTCCATTATAACCTTCCGATTCCTTAGTGACCTGTGACAGATCTGCCGGAAGAATAATGCATACAAAACAATTAGGCCCTGGAAAAAAGTATCTGAACCTTTGTTCTCATCTATCTTCCCCACTAAATATCTCTAACTCATATGACATTTCCAGTGCACGTACAGTTTTCCAAGAATCTTTTGCCCATTCCCTAGATCAAATCATCCCTCTTAAATCTAATGGCTGCAACTATGTGAGATCTCAGTTACTCTGGTTCTCAGAAGAATTGAAACGAGAAAAAGCAGCCTGAAGAACACTGGAATTAAGATGGCGTGCCTCTAAATCCCTTCATGACTGAACCTTTTATAAATAAGCTTAAAACTCTTACCATAAAAAACTCAAAGCTGCCCGCAAGCTACACCTTATTAATAGATTAGGCAATGCAGGCAACTCAGCTAAAGAACTTTTCAAAGTTCTCAATGAGCTTATAAAGCCTACTGCCTGCACTTTACCAGTGCCAGTCTCGCTAGAGCTTTGCAATACACTAACAGCTAATTTGAAGAAAAATCCCAATCATATTTAAGAATCTCACTCCTTGTCCCTCATTTCCCCACCATCACTGCCCCTACCTCACTCCCCTCTTTTGCTCTGGAATATTTTAAACCCATCACCCTGAAACTTGCTCTGAAAATCATGAGCAGAATCAAATCAGGATCTTCCTCAGACCCAGCTCCCCACACATCATGATGACCTTAGCTAACACCCTGCTCGGAGACATCACAGCACTGTTCAACTTTTCCCTGAAAACTGCAACTGTACCTCAGGCCTGGAAAACTGGACAGGTGATGCCAATTTTCAAAAAACCAAATGCAGACCCTCTAAAACCCACCAAGTACAGGTTCAACTCTCTCCTCCCATATCTCAGTAAACATCTAGAATGTCGAGTGAATCAACAACTATTGATCTATGTAGATTCCAATTCCATCCTGGACATCTCCCAATTCAGTTTCAGGACCTCCCACATCAAAGAAACTGCCTTAATGGTGCGATTAGACAACATCAGACTTTCCCTTGATGATGACACCCAACCATGCTGGTACTGTGTGTCCTGTCCCCTGCCTATGACACCATCTCACATTCAAGCATGGTCTAGAGACTATCTGAGATTGGTGTCACTGGCACCAAAACTTGCTCAACGATCGTACACAGACAATTTATATAAGACCATGGAAATCACATATCATGTTTGTAGACTAGGGGGTACCATAGGGCGCAACCTTGAGACCCACACTTTTTAATATATAAGTTGTGCCTTTGGCCAAAGTCGTAAGATCTTGCTGTCTGGAGATCATCTCATATGTAGATAACACACAGCTGTTCATATCAATGGGGTCTAATCCCAAATTCATAAAACCTAAATTTGATAACTGCATGAGGGAAATGGCCTCATAGATGTCTCAAAATTGCTATCAGCAGCACAGTGAAAACATTTAGATCTTGCTGTTTGGCAATGCCTACTTCTACTGGAGACATGACTGGTGGCTGCCCAAATTGGCTGCTGGCCCCAACCTAAAAAGTTCGTAAACTACCTAGGCATCTGGCGATCCAAAAACCTCATGATGAAACAACAGGTTGGGTCTACATGTGGGACCTGCTTCAGAACCATGCAAATGCTTAAAAAGGCATTTCAATGGCTAACTCTGTAAACTAGGAACACTCTTACGCAGGCCTTAGAAGCCAGTCACCTTGATTATGGGAACTCCCTTTTGGTATGAGCTAATGAAACCCGCCTATCAAACCTTCAAGTCGTAAAGAACACAGCAGCTTGCCTTGTCTGTAAACTAATCTCCCTGCACTCCCTCAGAGCCACTCTCAGATCCCTTCGCTGGCTCCCAATCAGGAAGCGCAACATCTTTAAGCTATTATGCCTAGTACACAAATCCCTCTCAAGGAAAGGCCCTGTATAACTCCAAAACAAACGTCACCACTATCTCCCCACAAGAAATCTGGGATCTAAAGACAAGCACTTGCTATGCTACCAACGTATTTGCACAGCAAAATAGGTCAGCCGCTCTTTCTCTTACCTTGGCACCCATTACTGGAACAAACTCCACCAGCACGTTAGTGACTGTTCGGAAATTGCCCAATTCAAAAAACCTCTAAAAACGTGCCTATTTTAACCCCTGTTTTCCATTTTTAACTTCACCGGCATATCACCCTCTGGGGGTAATTTGTTGCATTATATCAAGTTTATCATATAAAATAATATAACTATTAAGAAAATAGAGAGGATGTCACCAAATCTAGTGGTAGATGCAAGTGTTTCGTTGGGGGAACCCTATGTATTTACTACCTACGATGATTGTCCTGCCTTGAAAGTCTGGTGGTTCAAGTGTACAAGGATATGTCATTTTTCCCAGGAGTGTAAGAGCTATTTTAAGAATGAATAAAACTGTAGACAGTGCTCTAAATGGTGGACATGTGTGCATGTGGTAATAGAAGTGAAGACAAGTAACTGGATCTTATAAGCCACTGATTTGCATGGTTTTGACTAATGAAAAAGAAGTTGAAATGGGGGCAGACTTGTTCTTCCACATTGATGGACAAATTAAAATGTTGTAAAGCAGAAAGGGTGACATTGTGCAAGAGTAATGTGTATCCAGAAGGGTACTGTGATGTGAAGTTTATATTGCTAGGGTGTTTTGAAGCCGATTTAGAATTCAAGGGGCATAAGGTTCAAGATATGTTTAAAAAAAAAAAATCTGTAGATCTGAAAGAAACAGAAGAAACGTGGCAGGATTTAATTCCTAGCCAATCTGAGCAAATGTGGTTTGCTGAAAACGTTGATGTTCAAAGATGGAATATGTAATTTACCAAGGTTTTTAATGATGAATTCAGTTGTGTTACAGATTTCTCACACAAAATATTGCTGAAGGAGGACATCCTACCATGCACACATAAGGTGAGGAGTGTACCTATTGCACTGAGGAATGCTTTGAAGGAAAAATTGCAAAGGCTGTGTAATAATGGTATAAGAGAACCAATTGAGTCATCAAGGTAGCTAAGTCCAATAGTGTTGTCAACTAAATCTTGTGAAATGATGAGAATGTGTGTTGATCTAAGAAATCTAAACAAAAGCATTTGGGTGGAGAGGCATCCAATGCCCAACATAAATTAAATGTAGTCCATAGTGAGGGATGCCAAGGAGTTACCAATATTAGATTTATCTAAGGGATATTATAAAGTTCAATTAAATTCTCAGTCAGAATATCTTGTTTTATTTATTACACCCGAGACACACACTGATTTCTTGGGATGCCATTTTGTTTGGCATTAGCCTCAGATGTGTTTCAACCAGTGACACACTGATTGTTCAGGGAGATCTCACACGTAACATTTTCCAGGATGACATATTAGTTTTAGGATTGGGAGAATCATGATGAAAAATTAAAATTTATAAATGCTGGGTTGCCATGGAAAAGGTATAATATTTAGTACACAGCAAAAGATCAGTTTGGTAGGAGCTCTTGAAGGCGCTCCAAGTCCCAAGAGCAAGGAATGATTGCAGCCATTCTTTGGGATGGCGTAATATTATGCTACACTTCTAGATTACTTTGCTAGTAGACCATGTATTATAAGAGTGTTACTTAAGAAAAATGTCAAGTTCTTCCAGACAAAGAAGTGTGAAAAGCTTTTCAAGGAGCTAAAAATGTGAATTATTCAAGCTGTGAGTCTTATGCCCCATGAGCCAAGAGATATACTGATTATTGTTACAAGGGCTATTGGGTATGGGTTTGGATTTCTCTTAATGCAGGTGAAGGATAGCAGAGATCGTACAATGGTGTTTGCTTCACGATCATTTACGGGTGGAGAGAGTTCATAGTGTTTGATTCCAAAGAAGGCACTTTCAAGTTGGTTGGTGATATTTCAAGGCTTTTGGGGAATAACATTCGAGATACATATGGATGATAAACTGTAGTGGAAATATTCTGCCAAGACAAGTGGAAATGCTACCCCTAGATAGGCAATCTGCACACATTTTGTTTCGATCTAAACTTTGTAACAGATTCCTGCTACATTAATATGGATTGATTTTCCTATTTGCCATTGGACAACGTGGATAGGGATACAGAAGAAGAAGAATGGATGGTGGAGGCTGTAGGGAGAATTGCAGTGGAGCTATGGGTGAGCACGATTCAGAGAGGGTGAATATAGTGCCAGGTGAGGAATTGTAGTAAAGGGTTGTTATAAAGCAACTTCTAGGAATATCTTGTTAATGAATTTCAAGCTAGTATAGTCTAAGTAAACATTTTAATGTGAAAACAGACAAGGTGATTGTTTTCCTAGGCCTGCAGAAAGGTCGGTGTTGCTATTGCACAAGGGCCCTAGGGGTATGACATAAATGAACAGGAATGGCAATCAAAAGGATAGATATGCTAGGAATTGTATACCCTATATGCATAGTGCCAAAACACATAGGCGCCTAATCGCAAACTGCATTTTGTATTACATTTAGTAGGGCTACAATAGTGCTAGTAAAATACTACAAAATGTTATTCACAAACCTAAAAGTGCAAATATCCACCTCTGCTTCTATCTTTTCTATTGGTAGATTCTCACACATGTAGATTTATTACTTAGTAGTAAATGTGGGACGACCAGGGGAAGTAGCTAGAAAAAGGGGCATACTTAGGGCCTGATTAGGATGCCGTGTAGACCACCACCCACAGGCCGTCAGTGGCAGTCTGTCTGACATCCAGAGTATCGGTCCAACCCCTGGATTACAATCCCGGCAGTTTGAGTGATTAGGGCTGGGAGAAAGAACTCCGCCTCCAACAAGCTCAAGAAGGCTGTTGGGCGGCGGTCGGAGCCTAATCCCTATAATTGGTGCAGTGACTGCAGAGGCACTTCCGTAGGGATTAGGATGTCCCTTTCCCTCTGCCGTTACATGGAAGTCCAGCCGCCATGCAAAGGCAGACGGAAAAGGACTTTTTGGGCTCCTAGCAGGTCCCCATCCCCCCCGAGCCTGCACTATGGGGCCAGGAGGACACTTGTGGTGCCACCCAAACATCCATGCACCATGTGCCAGCCACAATTCCCGTCAGGCTGAACCACAAAAAGCCTTAAATGAATCTGTGCTTAACCCTCTTGTAGCTTGGCACAAAAACAGTCAGGCTTAACTTAGAGGTAATGTGTAAAACATGTATACAGCACACAAACAGAAATAAAGTGAAAAGACAAAACAAGAAAAACACCACACCAATTTACAAAACTTTTTTACATTTTAATTAATAAATTAACAACAAAACATCCCATTTGTATAACCGGAGTTATGACTTTGTATTGTGTTACGTAAAATCTAGTGCCTTAAAGTTCAAAGCATCAATTGCGGACATTTAGTCGCGCAAGACTGGGTCAAAGTCGAAGAATATGACCAACGCGATGGAGCGCACTCGACGGTGAGCCACTGTACAAAGTTGCTATGAAGATTCCTACATTCGGAAGGGAACAAGGCAGGAGGCTGTAGCCAATGAGAGTTCAATGAGCTGGATACCTCTTTGGCGAAGTAAGACTGAACATGATTTGCTGCTGTGGAGAAAAACGTACCGGTAGCTGCCATGAAGTCAGGTCAACCAGCGATGTACCTTGGGTGGATAGACGAGCAGGTTGGTCTTGGTCTTCCCTCAGTTCACAGAGCAGTTTGAGTTTTTAGCAAAAAAAATTCAAAGTCCCAAGTATAGGATTTTGGCTATCTGGGCATTTTCTAGCAGCACCACCAATGGTCCAGGACTAGAGGGGCACCACTTGGTGGTTTACTTCTCACTCAGGCTCGGCCTAGGTGCGAGTTCAAGATGGTGGGAATCTTTTTGGTCCATGTGGCTCTGAACAGTAAGCCAACTAACAAGCCGTTGAAGTCACTCTGGTGTCGTCCTGGGTTCAGGTGATGAAATAAAACTGGTCTCAAGCAGTGCGGCAGTCTTCCAATGGTTTACGGCTGGCTCCAGGCAGCAAAAAGAAGTCCTTCTAAGAACACAGCAGCAGGCAGTCCTCACAGTCCTTCCACAAGTCCATAAAATGAACTGAAGTGTGGGTCTGATGGTCCCCTTTTTAAACGAATGATTAACGTTACAATGCATACATTTACAACGCATGCCTTTACAATGCAGTTTTTACATCGCAACATCCTTTACAACGCATACATTTACATTGGATTTCACCACAAAGAATATTTTTAAACTACATTTACAACACATTCCATTACATCGCATTATACATTTACAACATGCACCATTACAACACATACCATTACATTGCATTTAAGGTAAGTGTTGGTTAGTGTAGGGGTAAAAATTGCTATTCTAACTCCAGGGGGTGCAACAGTAGGGTAAGTGTTGGATAGTGTAGGGGTACTATGCGTTGTGATGGTATGCATTGTAATGACATGCGATGTAATGCCTGTGTTGTAGTGACATGCATTGTAGTGTCATGCGTTGTAGTGACATGGAATGTAAGGGATGCGTTGTAGTGACATGCGTTGTAAATGTAGTGTGATGTAATGACTGCGTTGCAAAGGTTGTTTCCATTTTTAAACATGGTGCCTACTTTGAAGTAGGATATGTTTCGAGACAATTCCCTTTCAAGTGCTTGAAGTTTCCTGACTCCCTTGCCTTGGCTTGAAGCTGGTGGCATGAACAATGCAGGATTGGTAAGCCCTTTGTGTGACAGTAGAGCACAGCCTATTCTTTTGCAAGTGGAACTGTGCCCAGCTCCTCCTCCTCATCCTACCAGTTGATGGCCCAGAATATTATCCACCCTCCATCAATCAGGTCTTGTGTGATCCTTTAGTCAGCTTTATTATGACAAAGATCAATTAATCTGTAAATGAATCTGCAAACCCTATGTTTTCAGAAGACCCTTTAACTACTGTTAACCAGAAGCCAATCTTAGACCTATTGGACTTCACTTTATTATCAACAGATCAGACTATGACACCTGCATTATGTGTCAAATTATCCTCCCAACTGAATATATGTCCAACTTCACTTCTTCATCTGACTTTTGACACTGTTTTTCTACTCTTACAACATGCTGTAAAAGGTTGATCACTTCTCTTTTGGTTCCTCCAAATTCCAAGCCTACGGAGTTCCCAACATTTTGACCAGTTACTGCCTCCTTTCACAGTTGCTGTTACTGATCAAAATAGTAGCACAAAATACATCCCTAACTAGCTTTCTCATTTTCTAGAGGTACCCAAGACCTTCAGTCTGGTTCCTTCTAGGTTTTTCCCACAAAACAGCACGGAGGCTGCTTCCACCTCAATTTTAGGTGACCTTAGAAAGCTTGTCTATGTATGTGTCAGAGTGGCGCTGATTTTAAGAGACCTCTCTGCTACCTTCAGCACAATGTCAAATTAGATTATTTTCATGCCTCTACATCAATTAGGGAACTTGCCTGAATATTATCTGACTTAGGATAACATGCATGAGCACTCAAGTTTTCTTCTTTCCAATCTTGATTTAGAAAGTTGAAAATGGAGTCCCTCAGGAGCTTCTCTTGAACCCCCACATTAGCCAATGGCCAGCAAGGCTTATTCAGTATTTTATATGTATCCTTATGTCCAATGTAGATGACACCCAAATTGTCATCCAGCTTGATGATTCCTCCAGACAGATGCATAGGTGCCTCAGTAACACATCTCTGGAGTAACCAGATGAACAGCAATGTCCCAAAGCAGCATGCAGAAAACATCAGAGTTCATGGTAGTCGATGTAATGATCATTCAGAAGGGTAGACCAATTGGCGGCTCAGCAATATGGGCACACCTTTGGTTCCAGTAGCTTCTCTGCAAAATATGGGTTTATATTTGATCAAGTACTTTCTCTCTCCACTTCGATTAAAAAAGCTCCTTATCTAGTTTCTGTCTATTAAATTGTTGGACAAAAGTGTCCACTTACCCTTTTGGCCTACTACCAATTCTCACCTAGACATAAACATTTTCAAACCTGGATCATGGCAGCTCACTGCATTTAGGGGTCACTCAAACACTTCTGCCTTCTTTCTGTATCTTTGCAAAGTTGGCAACTGGTTGGTAGGGACAGTTTATCACTGCAGGCACTTTTAGGGTTCGCAAGAACCAGCCCTTGGCAATCTTGTCTTACTAGTGATGGAAGAGGTATATTTTCCCTAAAAATTTAATATTTATAATGAGCCGTCGTTGATTTACTCAAGATAGTCTGAGCTCTTGCTCGGGTACAGAAATATTGAACATGACATTAAATATGAGTTGCCCAGGAGATTTCTACAGCAAATAATGTCGTCTTCTGTGCTCCAGCTTCAAAGTAGAACCATTTTGAGGAAGCATTGACACACTGAACGGACTCTTGTTCCTGGTCTGCAGAAAGTCTCCCAAGTTGTAGTTTGGAAAAGAAAAGTGGTCAGTGAATGGTGTAAGCCTTTGGACCCTGTAGTGTAAGTCTTGGGGCCTTGTAGTTAGATACAAACGGTTGTTTGGGTTTGCAACAGTGTTTTGGGTGTATGGAGTTAGCCTAAGGCAGCAGTGAGGTGTTGAGTGAGCACATCATGCACCCGCTGTCAAGCAACTCGAAGAATTAGTACAAGAATGCATGTATCTCCAAGTAATAGAAAGCTTGCTTTTCTGTTATAAGAGAACAGTGGCCATCCTTGCCTCCCCAACAGTTTAAGCAGTCGTAGTTACTCTAGTCGGTAAGCTAGAATTGAACAACATACAAGAACTGGTTTCTTTTCTCCAACCAATCGGCGACCAGCACGAGACACATTCCATGCTCAACCAGTGAAAGTACAAGAGACAATAACCCCTCATCATTCTCATTGGGGGAAGATTCATCCGAGTTCTAGCAAACTATTTTCTGTGGTCGTCAGATGTGTGTATTTCAGATTATCTGACAGTTGTTCATTGACTGGTCAATGGGAAGGTCCTGATTTAACCGGTACAGCAACATCTGTTCATGACTCTGAGCTAGTTCAGCCAGAGATGCACTGAACTGAGTAGATGGAATCGTTGTTCTACCAAGAACTAAAGCCAAATTTTCCTACCTGACACTTTCCTATTGTTATATCTCTCTTCATAGGCACACAATTTAATTAATTTGGAAATGTCATCGTTTTCATTCCAATTCCAGTTACATCTGAGTTGTGATGGGTTTATCGACTAACCCTTTTTCGTATTTTAACACTTGACGCTGATATGGTTTATGATCAAGAAGTCACGAGTTAAGGTCAACTCGGCCTTCAATCCCTCTGTGTGTAGTTAATTGCCTATCTTTAGGTAATGGTAAAAAATGATTACTTAAGTGCATAGATAGGTGGAATATGAACTTATATATAAAACTAGTTGCTATTATTCTTCCTCAGCAGTCCTGGAAAAGGAAACAAATGGCTGCTGGATCCCATATATTGGGGGTCAAGGAGCAACAGAAAGGGGAGGAAATCACAAGGGAGACTGACAGTCACCAATATACATCTATTTAAAAAAAAACTCTGCCTCCAAAGAAATTAGTGACAAGGAAAAATGTGCTAGTAAATCTGTTCTGGCTAACTTAATTGGTCACATACAGGCTGCATTGTAAAATATCTTAGAGGGCTAAGGGCCATGCTGCAGAGATACTTGTGCAACCATCAAATTACTGGGCATAGTTTTGAAACTGTAAGAAACTCTGGCAAGGCAGCAGAGAAAGCCAAAGTGTGTCTAAATTGCAAAGCAGAGGCACCAAGACTTTGATTAAAGGTAGACATGCAGGTGTGCACGCTCACGGAAGCAGATGCAGGAACAGGAACAGGGCAGAACTAGCTGGTGGCGTCAGTGGAGCTAGTGTCAGTGCCCCTTAACTTACATCCAGATAGAGGTCACGGGTGCAGTTCACCTAATTTGATTTGAATATATTTGTATGCACTGAAGGTATCTAAGCAACGCCTGAGAGGTGAGTTGGCTTTGGGTTGTAGCTGCACTGCGAGAGGGAAATCCCCCCAAACCAGCCCGCCCTTGAACTATGATTCTCGCTCATTGGAGCGGGGTGTGCGGTATCAGATGCAGGAGCTCCGGCAATCCCAGGAGTTTGCAGCTGCATTGATAGTTGTTGTAAACCGCAGTGATTTGCTACTTTGTCGGCAAATAAAAGCCGGCACCGTCAGGTTTCGGGTGGTTGGAAGGTGAACCTGTGGTGTATTAAAGAGGCACACAACGTTATCCAACCACCATAGTCCATCCCCCTGAGTGGCTTTTTCTGATTAAAATCACCTCCATCTCTCCTTGACAACTGATGGAGAAGATTTTGAATATTGGTTTCTAACCTGTAGGTGGATTTTGCTGTTTGTGAGCAATGGTATCATTGTAGTAGCCGTTTACATACGTTCTGGAGTCCTTGTGTGGTCCATCTAATGTGCCATTTCAGGTGTCACGATTGGGAGTCTATTTATATAACTGTGTCATTTACCTGAATGTTGTTTTATGAAAGGTGTTTTTTGTAGGTCCCTCTATCGAAAATGTTTATAGAGAGCATTGCCTTCACTGACTAAGAACTGACAACCTACCATGTGTGGTTCAACATGTGGTGTACAGTGTGGTGTGCCGCATGAGCTAAGTGCCTAACTCTAAAGTATTTACCACAGAGGTAGGATCTTGGCGGTCGCACTAGCAGTCCTTCTACAAATCCTTCTGGCCCTATCATTCTCACATTTTTTGAACACTTTGAATAACTAAATTAATTAATTGGCCATGAATTGTTAAATTGAACTTGTCGACAAAATGACTTTAAGGCGCTTAGGTCTAAAACATTAATTCCAAGAAAAACAACTATTAAGACAAAACATAGATCTCCAAGAAGATCTTTTCACATCGGGCCTCTCAAAGGCCTGGTGCCCATTCCAACTTTTTTTCTCCAAAAAATGATCAAAATATAAAAAAGGTTCAGCCATCTGATCTGGATGAATCAATGAAGGCGGTGAATTGCAAAAATTGAAAATGCTCCTGATCACACTAGATATTGAGGCGCTTAACACAAACATCCCACAGAAAGAAGCACTAGAGGCTGTTGAATCCCTCATGGAAAAAACACCTGGGGAGAGACCCAACAGGTTCATTGTGGAATATTTGAGAATTGTGCTCTTCAACAACTGCTATGAATTTAATGGAGACACTTACCAATATATTAAGGGGACCAGCATGGGGGCATCTTGCGCCCCCAGTATAGCGAACATCTAGAAGGGAGAATACGAGCCGAAACACATCTACAATGAGGCACTATCCTTTTTCGAGAATGTCAAACACTGGTCACGTTATATAGACAATATATTCTTTGAATGGTCTGGTGAAGAAGAGGATCTGCACAAATTCAGTTTGTGGCGCAATTCCAGTGACAAAAATGTAAAATTCACAGCCAAATTTAGCAGAGACATGGAGAAATTCCTAGATATTTGGATTTCAGGAGAACAGGGTCATCTACAGGTACGTTTTTATAGGAAACCCACTGCACAGAACACCGTACTACAGCATGCCAGCTTTCATCTCAAGTGCAAGAATGATTCAATTCCTTTTGGAGAATTCCACAATGGAGGCATTGATGTAGCATGGAGAGGAATTGAAGGAGAGACTCCCACAAAGAGGACTGAAAATGTTCAATTAGACATGCCTTTCAAAGGGCCAAATACTATAATTGAGGTGCTCTTCTGCAAGGAAATAATACCAAAAAATAATAAAGGTAAGTATGTATCACTAAGCACTCAAATGTGAATTACAAAGTGAAGAGGATCCTTGAACGCAATTGGAAAATACTTAACATCAATAAAGAAGACATGAAATTGGAAAGGCCAGTCTTTGCATTCAGACATAACACAAATCTCTGGGACAAATCGGTACATACCAGATTGAGACAAAACATAGGAAATCAACAAGGGTCCATCAGTGGCACCACTTTTATATAGCCTTATATCCCACCGTAGCGGGCTATACCGGCCAATTAATTAGTTAGCGATTTTCAAGAAATCGCTATTTGGTAATTACAAAATGTAATGTAACAAAAAAGACAGGAAATAGTGATTCCCTAATTGCGATTTCTTATAAATTGCAAACACAATTGGGTAATCACTATTTGTATTTGTGACTTCATTCGTTCAGGTGAAAATGGTCTTGCATTACCTAAATTGCGATTACCTAATTGATAATCACAACTTAGGTAATGCAAAGACAAGGGTGCCCGGGGGGCCTAAGACCCCCCTGAAGAGCCCCTAACAAAAAAGGGGCACATGTCAGGCACACACATGTCTTGGGCATGTGTGTGCGACATGGTACTTTGAAAAATGCTTTTTTGTACATTTGTCAAAGTTTTCACACGGTTACCATCTACTTGAAGTTGATGCTGATAGTATTTCCTAAATGCACAGTGCACATTGAGGAAAGGCTTCTTACATGTGCATTAGGGAATCGCAAATTGCGAGTCCTAATTTGCTTTTGCAATTTAGGTAATCACTAAACTTTGTGATTACCTAAATTGCGAATGCCAAAGCCTTTTATAGGTAGGGTATGGCCATTTTGCGTTCGCAAATGGCAGAATTTTGCGATTCGCACCTTTTGCAAACACAAAATAGCTTGATACATGTGCCCTTTGACTATATCGGTTCACTCTCAGCTAGAGTCTCCGGGAGCGCTTGGAGCTCCTGACTGCCCGCAGCACCCTAAAAAAATAATAAAAGCAGGTGAGACTCTGCAAATGAATGCTGCTCGTTTGTCCTCCCTCCTTTTAGTCCAGCATAGCGTGACTTTAAACTTCTAGATGAAGGGACCCACAGCTACTAGTGCCGGTTTGGCATAGGCTAGTGAGAGCCCCAGGATAGAAAGAGATTGCAGAGATATTTAAAATAGAGCATTTCTCTGCACATTTTAGCGGTTTCTCTCTGTGTAACACCGAGACGAGGAGACCCACGGCAGCTGGTGCTGGCTGGGCTCAGGTTAACGGGAGACCCGTGACCACACAAGGTTGCCAGGGTATTCAAAACGTGGGACACGCCTTACTTTGTATATCAAAGTAATGCCATTTAGTAAGACTACAATAAGGGCCGGAATGGCTACCAGGCGTCTTGGCATGCTGCCCAGCTGGGGGCTGATGTCACTGCGATGGGGGCTAATTTAGTTGATGGGGACCTGCATGTGCTTCAAAATAAATGAAGCAAAACGAATTTCGTTCAGCACACGCAGGTCCCCATCAACGAAATCAGCCCACAGCTCGGTAGCATGCCAAAACGCCCGGTAACCAGTCCGGCCCTGAATACAGTGTTTTATAAAACAGGCCTCCTGTAAATTGACAAAATATATCTCCCATCAGGCGCGCAACGCCCATTGGGCTCAAAGGGCTTCAGAAATCGCTCCCCCCATCCAGCATTGTTGTCAGCCATTTGTATCCAAGGCCTACCGTAGAAACTTCACCTACATCGGCTACGTTACCATGTTAGTAGGTACTGCGAGTTCTCAGCATGCTATCTCCGACACTAGATAGTTCCTCATATGAAATTTATTGTCATGTGCACAGGTGCCTAGATATCACGGTATCGCCTCGACAGAGATGTCAGTGAGGCCTAGCGACCACGTTCCTAGGGTCGCCCACTCATATCAGTTAAGACTAGGGTGGGCATTTAGGCTTTTGATTCATTGCTTATTACTTTAGAAGTTGCCGAATGGATGAAACACAGCCGTCTGAAACTGAACTCAGATAAAACAGAAGTCCTCATCTTAGGTACATCCCCCTCTGCATGGGACGACTCTTGGTGGCCGGAAGCCCTTGGAAAAGCACCCATCCCGACAGACCATGCAAGGAACCTAGGCGTTATCCTGGATTCTTCACTTTCAATGAACAAACAAGTCAACGCCGTCTCCTCATCCTGCTTCAACATTCTTCGCATGCTCAAAAAAACATTTAGCTGGATCCCCACCGAAACCAGAAAAACAGTCTCCCATGCTCTGGTCACGAGCCGACTGGACTACGGAAACACCCTCTACGCAGGCACCACCGCTAAACTCCAACGAATCCAAAACGCCTCAGCCAGGATCATATTAGACATCCCGCGTAACAAACACATCTCTGGTCACCTGAAAGACCTCCACTGGCTACCCGTCAATAAGAGGATCACTTTCCGACTGCTAACCCACGCACACAAATCACTCTACGACATCGGACCAGAATGCCTCAACTCACGACTGTCCTTCTACACCCCCTCCCGCCAACTACGTTCTTCCAACCAAGCCCTCGCTTCTGTACCTCGCATCAACAAGACCACCATGGGAGGCAGATCCTTCTCATACCTGGCAGCTAAAACATGGAACTCACTCCCCACTTACCTTCGCCTTACCCAGAACCACCTAGCATTCAGAAAACAACTTAAAACGTGGATATTTGACAAGTAATCCTCCTCCCCTTCCATAAGCGCCTTGAGACCCTCTGGGTATGTAGTGCGCTATATAAATTCTTTGACTTGACTTGACTTGACTTTGTGGCTTACAAGATGACCACATGCACATATAATCAATTTTAAGAATCGCCAGCGATGCCTAACGGCATCAGTGTGGCTACTTGAAAGGATCTGAACATGATTTACAACTAAAAAGTAGAGACAAAAAAGTAAGGTGTTATGCATATATCAAAAACTACAGTGTATATCTCTTTAAGTACTAATATAAAGGGGTACTGACCTAGACTCTTCCTTCTCTCTTTTTCAGTAGGAGTGTGACTCTGCTAGCTTGACTCCATTTGAAAGATAAGGCAATCTGCCATATATGGTCTTCACGAAACACACTGCAGGTGTTCTCTGAGTATAACGTGAGTGACAGGCTCGAAACTTAGTGTCAGAATGGTGAGGGCAGTAAGAGCACAACTCAAGTGTCCATATGCACACAAAGAAGTTTTGATCTATCTTTAACCTGTCTCTCACCTATCTACCCTGTATCTCTCCGTGCACATTAAATGGAGAATTGGGGTTATAAGGTGATGAATATGTTTTTTAGTTTTCTTTGTTTACTCCTAATACATATAGATTGTGCACTATCACCTTTCCTCCACAATCTTCTGGTCTACGGTGGAGGCTCTCACAATATAGGTTCTCCCACCAGAATAAGAATTCACCAAGTAATGCCTTTAGTCTGGTCTAACTGTTTGTTTTTCACACAAATTTGCAGATTACAACTCCCCTTTTGGCCAACCACCGATAGTCTTTTATCATATGATCCTGTCGAACGATTCATATAATCTTTCACCCACCAAACCGTGCGTTGACTGTCTTTGTGAGTGATCTTAGCCCGTAACACAACACCAGCAGAAAATGATGATCTTTTCCCATTGTATACCGTGGTGTATGTGGAGTATGGCTGGGAATGGAATAAATGATCTATATAAGAGCATACGGTTCTTGTGAATGAATCAGAGAGTGGAATCAGGGTAAAAATAATGTGCACTGCAACTGTTTTTATGAAACATGCACAAAAGTTGTAAAAAATGTTTTGTGGTATAGAAATGTTTTTGATATTGGAAAAAGTAAAGATTTGGGGCCATATGTATCAAGAACAAATGTGTTCGCAAACGCCAAAATTCGCAGAATTTTGGCGTTTGCGATCTCATTTTTGCTTAATGGTATGTATGAAGCAAATCTGCGTGCAAAATAAGGAATCGCAAAATTTGCGATTCATTATTTTGCGATTGCATTTAAGGAATCCCAAATTTTGCGATTCCTTAAATGCAATCTAAGAAGCACCAAAAAAGTGCAATTTCGCCTTAAGCAATCGCAAGTTACCACCAACTTCAAGTTGGTGGTAATTTGCGATTTCTTTGAAAATGCACTTTTTTAATTTTTCAAAGTGCCATGTGACGCACATACATGCCCTTAGGGCCTGTATGTGTGCCACATGTGCAACCATGCTTATTACAGGGGTGCAACAGGGTGTCCTTTTGACACCCTTGCACCCTTGAAATTGCATTGTCAATTTGCGATTCGCTAATTGCTAATTGCAAATTGAGAATGTCTTCCCATTCATTCCTTTGGGCCTCTAGGCCCATAAGAATGAATTGGGAGGTATTACTTCACTGCGAATCACAATTTGAGATTTGCAATTAAGGCATATGTAGGATTCGCAAAACTTATTGCAAATCCTACATACATAGCATTTTGTGATTCTCAAATAGCGATTCGCAAAAAATCGCTATTTGAGAATCTCAAAATGACTTTTTGATACATATGGCCCTTGATGGTTACGAGAATTGAAAATAATACTGTGGATATGTAAATTGAATAGTTCTGCAGAATGTACTAATTCATGTTTTTTAAAAATATATGCAAATGTTCCAAATATAATAGATTTTGAACATTGTTTTAGGTTAGACTTGTGTGCACTTTGAGTGTTTCTAGAAGCAATACACGTTGTGTGGGGCACTGTACTATAAGCAGGGAAAGTACACCAGTCGCAAGTATCTGATAAAATCCTCATCATAACATACTTTATTCGATCTATAAGAATAGACCATAAAAGTACAATTCGAAAATCAAACTTTACAGCACAATAAAAATCGACAGGGTCTTTTCCAACACAATGTAAGAAGTGATTCATACAAGGCGCTATCATATCTTATCAAACCCCTGACTGTGAGATTCCTGTGGGTAATGCAATTTGAATTCAGTTCATGAGGAAAAGGGGAGAGGGCAGACGCCTCAACTAGTGAGCAGCTATGCAATCCCACCTATCGAGATGTCACAAATAAATGAAGGTGTATTTAAAAGCTTTGTACAGATTTTTCAAAAAAGAAACCATAAAAGGCAGGACAATGATAAAGAAGTTAAAACATCTCATTGTACATCATGAAAAGGACCTAAAACAATACAGATCATCGAACACAGGCTCCAGAGTTTAAAAAATAATGAGATAAACTATTGTACAAGCTAAAAAAAAGTCCTGTATGAAGGTTACAATAATACAAAGTGGCCACAGTTCTACCCTCATGGGTTAGTCACAACGGGATCTAAGCCTGACCGCAGACCTTAGGAAGCTGAGAACATATAACACTGAATTTCTAGAAAGCATTTGGTAATAACGTAGGACTTTCTTGGTACCTCATAAAAACTGCAAAACATTAAAAATTGCATTATTTCCTAAGGAGACTTCCCGTTACAGCCGCAAGTAGACAAACTCTGGCCCCTGTGTGACCCAAACGGTTGAGCTAGAAGAAGATCAAAAAGGTCCAAGTGGAATCTGGTCAATAAGCAGCGCTCATGGCTGTTTTTAAACCATAAAAGATAAGGTACCTTTTTTAATAAAGAGTGCCTGTGAACACTGGCTTCCTCAGCTCCACTTGATCCCAGTTCAACCACTACTTCTTATGAAAATTCTCCTTCACCCAACACAGATCTCGCCTACAGATGTTCTCAGGGTTGGTAAATAGGTCAGCCCTCCACAGAGTCGTAAGGCAATTCTTGACATATTTAAGCCAGGGAATACAATAACGATGGTCCACAGAGGTAGTCCGTTAAAATGTCCTTGCTTAACGCAATTCCCTTCCTGAGCCACAATTTCACCCACAAAGATAAGGGGAGGTAAGAGAATAAATCAGAAAGAAATGCCATTGCCGGTTCTTTGCGGGCTATGAAAGAGGATATACTCTGCGATAAACATAATAATTGTTTTAAAAAGATGCTTTTAACAATTTGGAGTTCCTCATGCTCGGTATAACCCTCTGATCTCGCTGCCATAGGCCACCGAGGTGGTGCACTTGGCCTTGTAAATCTGCAAAAGGAATAAAAAGATGTAAACCATAAATCTGCAAAAGGGTCCCAATGGGACTATTGGCCAGTCAGGAGGCAAAGTTGAAGACAGCAGTGTTGGCCCTAACAAGGTCCCCTTTCTTTCTGCTAATAAGAGCACCCAGTTCCAGCAGCGCCGAACACTACCCAGAGGTATGAGACGGCTTCAGACTTAGGGGCCGGCATGGGTCCCACCACAAATGCGTTGCAGCACACGTAATTTAATTTGTTTTATTTATTTATTTCTTTACCTAACTCCAAACGGCCGTATGACAGAGTTTACTACCCCCCCCAATCCTGCCCCTCCCCCGCCTCACCGCCCACAGCACTCCCTCCAGGAGCCGCTCTGCTAGGACGGGAACCTACTTGCATTACAAAGGATTTGTTATTGTTTACCAGCAAATCCAGGTCCTCCATAAAGTGTAAAAATTAATTCAACAGGGATTGCAATCTCCTCGCAGTCCTGGCCATAAGGACAGCGTCATCTGTGTAAAACAGTACAGGCAGACTGCGCCTGCCCACCTGTGGATAGTCACTATTTGACTTCAAGGGGACCGGCTTTAAATTAATGATATATAGATTAAAACGAAAAGGGGCCAAATACACCCCTGTTGGACCCCTCTCTGGATTGAGAACCGGTGGGTAACTCTAAGATCTTTAGAGTAACAGACCGTCATGAAGGTCCCTCAGAAAAAGGATTAGGTCTGCACTGACTCCCATGGACAACAGGTTCTGCCAAGAGTTAGATCTGCTGATCAGATTGAAAGCTGAAGACAGGTCCATGAAAGCTAGGTGTGCAGTACCTGGGCGGGCGACGGTGTATTTATTAAGTACCATGTAGAGATTCAAGCTCTGGTCCATTGTGAAACATCCCGGGTGAAAGCCATATTGGGCTTCTGACAGGATATCATTTTCGCCTGCCCATCTGGAAAGCCTTTCATGTACCATGCGTCGCCACACCTTTACCACTGAATTGAGTAAGGAAATAGGCCTATAACAATGAGTACTGTCTCGGTCACCCTTTTTGAAGACCGGTATCATAGTGGATAATGCCCAGGTACCCGGGCGGCCTGACATGACTGAGGCTTTAATAATCGAGGTGAGGGCCGGAAACCAGATGTCCATATTCGAGATGAGCAGATATGGGGGTATCCTGTCCGGACCAGGAGCCTTGTTTTTTGTCAACATAGCTATACCCTCTGTAACTTCCTCCATTGTAAAAACCACATCGTGGATGCCCTCACCTAGGCACAGATCTTTCCTTGGGATGGGAGAGGACAAAAATATGTCCACACTTTGCCTTACCCATTCATCTTCAGTTATGTGGGCTTCCAGATTGACACTATCAACTGCCAGGAAGGGGTTATTGATAATACTCCAGAACTTTGAACTGTTCGTGAGGGTACTGACAAAATCATAGCAAGGCATGTGTGCCTTTGACAAAGTGACCATATAATGCAGCCATCCCTGAGCTCCTCTGCTCCAGAGGTTTTCACACTCCCAGATATCGAGGTTGTGCCATCTTTACTTTACATCTTTACATTTGTTAATCAGTACTTTGATCTATCTTTATCCCCTAATACTGGCCATAAATGTTCTTGCAATCTTACAGGTATCTATGTCCAATACTCCAAAGCCTTACAAGCATTGCAGAGGGCGTTGTCATTTGTTAAGGGTAAATATGTACCCTTAACTCAAATCTCATCTTAGACATACGTTTTTTTCAATTCGTCCAAATTTGTTAAATAAAAGATTTCTTCAAAAGACAAGACCCCCCTGCCACATCCGTTAGATGAATTAGCTCGCCCGAGGTACAGTAAATCGTACCGATAGCTTTAAGATTGTTCTGGTGGTGAATGCACTGGATCACTGACATAATATCGAGGGACATAATATCGACTACCAAAAATATCGGCGACAAAATATCGACAGACAGAATATCGACTTTGTATCTACAAACAGGTAAGTACAAAAATATCGAGTAAAAAATATCTTTTAATAAAATATAGTTTGTAAAAATATCGACTTTATTAAAAACAATGTTAAATTACATTAATATACATTTTTTTTACTAAAATATACTTAAAAATAATTAAATTACCTTATAATAATTAAAAAATTATTAAAGCTATAAAAAAAAGTTTTTTACAATCATATTTGTTAAAACATATATATATAGTAACATAATATAATTAAAAAATATCCAATATTATTACCGTAGGATAGCGGAAGTGTAAAATTACTATTCCCACTCCAGAGACTGCAACAGTAAATAAGGCATTGGATAGCGTAGAGGTAAAAATTACTATTCCCACTCCAGGGAGTGCAACAGTAGGGAAAGCGTTGGATAGCATAGGGGTAAAAATTACTATTCCCACTCCAGAGAGTGCAACAGTAGGGAAAAGGTTGGATAGCGTAGGGGGTAAAAATTACTATTCCCACTCCAGAGAGTGCAACAACAGTAGGGAAAGCGTTGGATAGCGTAGGGGTAAAAATTACTATTCCCACTCCAGAGAGTGCAACAGTAGGGAAAGGGTTGGATAGCGTAGGGGTAAAAATTACTATTCCCACTCCAGAGAGTGCAACAGTAGGGAAAGGGTTGGACAGCGTAGGGGTAAAAATTACTATTCCCACTCCAGAGAGTGCAACAGTAGGGAAAGCATCGGATAACATAGGGGTAAAAATTACTATTCCCACTCCAGAGAGTGCAACAGTAAGGAAATAGCTGGATAGCGTAGGGGTAAAAATTACTATTCCCACTCCAGAGAGTGCAACAGTAGGGTAAAGGTTGGATAGCGTAGAGGTAAAAATTACTATTCCCACTTCAGAGAGTGCAACAGTAGGGAAAGCGTTGGATAGCGTAGGGGTAAAAATTACTATTCCCACTCCAAAGAGTGCAACAGTAGGGAAAGTGTTGGATAGCTTAGGGGTTAAAATTACTATTCCCACTCCAGAAAGTGCAGCAATAGGTAAGGTGTTGGATAGCATAGAGGTAAAAATTACTAATCCCACTCCAGAGAGTGCAACAGTAGGGAAAGGGTTGGATAGCGCAGGGGTAAAAATTACTAATACCACTCCAGAGAGTGCAACAGTAGGGAAAGCGTTGGATAGCGTAGGGGTAAAAATTACTATTCCCACTCCAGAGAGTGCAACAGTAGGGAAAGGGTTGGATAGCGTAGGGGTAAAAATTACTATTCCCACTCCAAAGAGTGAAACAGTAGGGAAAGCGTTGGATAGCGTAGGGGTAAAAATTACTATTCCCTCTCCAAAGAGTGCAACAGTAGGGAAAGTGTTGGATAGCGTAGGGGTAAAAATTACTATTCCCACTCCAGAGAGTGCAACAGTAGGGAAAGCGTTGGATAGCGTAGGGGTAAAAATTACTAATCCCACTCCAGAGAGTGCAACAGTAGGGAAAGGGTTGGATAGCGTAGGGGTAAAAATTACTATTACCACTCCAGAGAGTGCAACAGTAGGGAAAGCGTTGGATAGCGTAGGGGTAAAAATTACTATTCCCACTCCAGAGAGTGCAACAGTAGGGAAAGGGTTGGATAGCGTAGGGGTAAAAATTACTATTCCCACTCCAAAGAGTGCAACAGTAGGGAAAGCGTTGGATAGCGTAGGGGTAAAAATTACTATTCCCTCTCCAAAGAGTGCAACAGTAAGGAAAGCGTTGGATAGCGTAGGGGTAAAAATTACTATTCCCACTCCAAAGAGTGCAACAGTAGGGAAAGCGTTGGATAGCGTAGGGGTAAAAATTACTATTCCCACTCCAGAGAGTGCAACAGTAGGGAAAGCGTTGGATAGCGTAGGGGTAAAAATTACCATTCCCACTCCAAAGAGTGCAACAGTAGGGAAAGTAGATACTTCATATATTATTTAAAAATATATATATATTAATATCTATTAAAAAAATATATTACAAGTAATTGCCAATTTAATATAATATAAAAATAATTAATTCCAAATACTAATTTGATTTAATCATTACAATTAGTTATATAGTAATACTAATTAATTACAAATTAACAATTAATTAATTTGTAATTAAAAACTTACTTAACAATTAAAATCTAATAAATACCCAAAAAAACTTAACATATGTAATTAGTTATAATTAAATGACTTCCCACCCTATTCCCCTATAAACCCACAATCCACTACATAAAATAAATTAGTTAAATTAACATAATTATCAATTAATCAATTAAATAAAATTAATTGTCAATTAAAATGTAATTAATTTCAAAATAAAAATTAATTAACAATTAATTATAAACAAATACCAATAAATACATTTACATATTTAATTAATTATAATTAAATTACTTCCCACCCTACTCCCCTATAAACCCACAACCCGCTACAAAAATTAAATTAATTAAATTAACATAATTATCAATGAATCAATTAAATAAAATTAATTGGCAATTAAAATGTAATTAATTACAAAATAAAAATTAATTAACAATTAATTATAAACAAATACCAATAAATAAATTTACATATTTAATTAATTATAATTAAATTACTTCCCACCCTATTCCCCTATAAACCCACAACCCGCTATAAAAATTAAATTAATTAAATTAACATAATTATCAATTATTCAATTAAACAAAATTAATTGCCAATTAAAATGTAATTAATTACAAAATAAAATTAATTAACGATTAATTAGAAACAAATACCAATAAATACATTTACATATTTAATTAATTATAATTAAATTACTTCCCACCCTATTTCCCTATAAACCCACAACCCGCTACAGAATTAAACTACGCAAAATTTAAATAACATTAAATTCATTAATTAAATTACATTATAACATAAATAAACACTTTTAACACATAAAATACACTTTAAAAAATTCGATATTATTACATTTTCGATATTTTTATTAACCTATATTATGTACTTCGATATTTTGACTATCTATATTTTAAATTTCGATAATACATTACTTACCTTCAACACGATATTTTTGATGTCTATATTCTGTCCATTCGATATTCTGTCCAGCCTATATTTTGTACTCGATATTATGTCCATTCGATATTTTGTAGTCGATATTTATCTGTTTACCGAATGCACTTACTGCAGAGGTCTGGGTACAGTCTAATCCCACGTTTGACACATCATAAAACAACATAGAGGGTTAATTTTCTGCAGAAAAGTACACAGTGCAACATGCAGGTCGCAGATGTGTAATATCTGTAGACCGCTCAGTGGGTCACTGCTTTTGCTGCGGAGATCTTTGTGTCACCTGCAGGACACATTATAATCCTTGCAGTACAATATAGAGTTGTGAATCGCATCAAGGAGCTGCATGTAAACTGCACGGAGTAGGCCTAAAACCTTTTTTGTTAACATTTCTGCTATTCTAACGATCCTAAAAAGGGTTCCTAAAGTTAGTAACATACACTTATTACAATGTGTTATATAAAGGATTATTAGTGCAATTACTCGTACCCAAATAGCCCACAGTGCATGCATATCTCTTACACAGAAATCTTTGAAAAGTACAAAATAGCTCCGAATCATAGTTCATCTCTGAAGCACTTTTGAAGTGATAAACTGAGTGTCTTTGTTGCCTCAATAGCATTGGCATCAGGGTTCTTCATCTAGCTTCCAGCCAGAAACTCAAACAAAAGGAGCGCTTATGGCCCCATAAGCAAGGAATTTGTGCTCGGACCAGATAGAACTGGAAATCAGACACCTGCAACAACCCCCGCTGTTCCACTGACGTCAAAGCACAGAATGTGCGAGTGCATCTAAATGTGCCCTGGTATCATAAAAATGCACTTTGGCACTGGGGCTTACCCGGATCCAATTTACTAATAACTGCAAAGTGTGGGATCCAGCTGGATCACTGTTTTTTCCAGCATTGTTACTCCAAGAAGACTTATATTGCCCCAAGAAAGGCCGATTGTTTGACGAATTACAAGCAACTTTCTCACACAAAGACTAAGCTGATTCTTGGGGGCTGCACTTGTATGTACAGCTAGTGCTTCCTTGAGGAAAACTAAGGCAGTAGGCTTTAACATACCACCAGTGCATGCTGAAAAATGACAACTCTAAGGCCAGAAAATTGTATTTTTGAACAGCATTGGGAGTTCTCCAGCACTACAAATAAATGTTTCTGGACCAAAGAAAATTCACTACCCTTCATAAAGATCATAACAGGGCATCACCAACATGCAATGTCCTGTAACAGCTATATAAAATGATGAAAACATATTCAATATCAATTACAAGAGAGCAAAGAGGCCAGAAAGAATACATGACACTATACACAATATTTATTTTAATTGTAACATATCAAATCATTGTGCACAGTATTAAAATAACAACAAGAATTTTCAGAGCGCTAGAGGGCGCACACACGGAATGGCCGCCTAGCTAAGTGGCTCCCGTTCCTTGGAACATAATCCTATATTTCTCCTTCACTACTGGTGAGCAAAGTCCCATCAAAACTGCTTAATCGATGCAGAGAGAGGCCCTCTACGATCGACCCAATCCTCGGACCGCTGGCGGCACCTGAGACCGGAAAATCAGCCTGGCAAAGTTTACCGGCAGCACCCTCGGAGCTCGGAAGGTGAGGAGGTCGGCCGCTGATTGGCACGCGAGGCCGGTGCTTGCCACGAGGTGGCGGGCCCTACTTGCATGCTTGAATGCGGCGCCTGAGATGAGCCTGGCGCCTGACCCTGCTATCAGCTTTTGGCCCTACATATCGCCCTGCGCTGCCTGAAATCCATGCTAGCTTGCCCCTTTCTACGGCCCAGCACTGAGTGGAGGAGGCGAGGCCGGCCGAGGAGAGTACTGCTGATCCCCGTGCGGTCCGTACTGTGGAGCGGCCCTCGGGCGAAACGCCGGCACCGCTGCCCCGACCCCCGGTGCCATCGTGGGTTAACGGACACCTGCTGGGGGTAGCGGCACTATCACTGCAGCTGAACGGGAGGAGGTGAGACGTGCTTCGCGCTGTTTGCGGCCGTGGCTTGGCGCCCTGCCGGTAGACAGGAGACAGGGAGGACGCTGCGCCTAAGGCCCTGCTGCAAACCACACTGCCATATATGCGAGCCTGCACTCATCGTGGCCCTAACGCTGTATCAGGACCTACTGACATGTGGCGGATTGCGAGGCCGGGGAGATTACGATCGGCATTGCTCCGCCATGGTGTTACTGCCATCACTTTACTGTTGGGGTTGATAACTGCGCCGTCCACATCCCTGCACCATTGAGGATACGGAGCCCACCATAGTTTAGCTTGCATGCTATAACCGACGTCTACAGCCACGTACCACCGGTTCGGAGATAGTACTAATGGGAAAGGCGGCTGCTGGCATGATTGGGATGCAGTAGTGGGAGGGGGATTGAGTTGGTTTGGGGTGGGAAGTTCCATACATGGAAAGGACAGACGAGCTATAGAGTGTCATGGTAGACCATATCGTCTGAACGAGAAAGATGTTGCTGCATTCATGGTAGCGGAATTTGATAGTCTGATGTCTCGTGAATTATGGCGGACTTAGGAACTGATGCACAATTGAACTGTATGTCATGGAATATTAGAGGGCTTAACAACGCTAAAAAATGTCGAAATGTGATTGCCTACTTAAACCAACACCAAGTCCACATCGCCATGTTACAGGAAACTCACTTATCACCGCAGACACGTGCCACCTTTGCTAGTAAATGGGCTTGCGTCCGAATCTTCTCCTCTTATTCTACCTATGCGAGGGGAGTTACTATCCTCATTAGACGCACTGTGCCATTCCAAAAGTGCGGTAAATTGATAGACAAAGAGGGACGCTTTGCCCTGTTGTGGGGGCGGTTAGGCCGTGACACTGTTACCTTAGTTAATTGCTATGCTCCTAACATTGATATGCCCTCTTTTTTCACTACACTCTGGGGCAAAATTGTGGATGTAGGGTCCCAACACATTATCTGGGGGGGAGACTTTAACTTGGCATTGCTGCCACAACTGGATAGAGCAGATGGAGTGATACACTACAAGCCCAGATCCAGAGAGGCACTAGAGGGTGTGATCTCAGAAGGCGGGTTGGTGGACGTATGGAGATATCTACATTCTTTCCGGAGGGAGGGCACACACTTCACTTCACAGACAGGCACATGGGCACAACTGGATTATTTCCTTACGACCAGGGAGATCTCTGCGGCGGTGGCGAGGGTGACACACTTGCCGAGGACATATTCTGATCATAGCCCTGTCCTGATGCACACGCGAATACCCAGATGGGATAACCCTAGGCCACGATGGAGGTTACAGCCGACGGCCCTTTTAGACACTATGTTCCGTACTGAACTCGGAGAGGAAATTGCTGCTTTCTTTCCCAGAAACAAGGGATCTGTTGATTCGGTTGAACACATTTGGGAGGCATTCAAAGTAACGATCAGGGGGTATTGCATATCCAAAAGTTTTGGGGTCCTAAGTGAATTGATAGACAAAGAGGGACGCTTTGCCCTGTTGTGGGGGCGATTGGGCCGTGACACTGTTACCTTAGTTAATTGCTATGCTCCTAACATTGATATGCCCTCTTTTTTCACTACACTCTGGGGCAAAATTGTGGATGTAGGGTCCCGACACATTATCTGGGGGGACACTTTAACTTGGCATTGCTGCCACAACTGGATAGAGCAGACGGAGTGATACACTACAAGCCCAGATCCAGAGAGGCACTAGAGGGTATGATCTCAGAAGGCGGGTTGGTGGACGTATGAAGATATCTACATTCTTCCCGGAGGGAGGGCACACACATCACTTCACAGACAGGCACATGGGCACGACTGGATTATTTCCTTACAACCAGGGAGATCTCTGCGGGGGTGGCGAGGGTGACACACTTGCCGAGGACATATTCTGATCAAACCCCCGTCCTGATGCACACGCGAATACCCAGATGGGATAACCCTAGGCCACAATGGAGGTTACAGCCGACGGCCCTTTTAGACACTATGGTCCGTACTGAACTCGGAGAGGAAATTGCTGCTTTCTTTCCCAGAAACAAGGGATCTGTTGATTCGGTTGAACACATTTGGGAGGCATTCAAAGTAACAATCAGGGGGTATTGCATATCCAAATGTTTTGGGGTCCTACGTGACATACAAAACACTATCCACACACTAGATAGAGAACTGAAGGCTTTAGAGATTCGGATGGTAGAGGACGACAGTGCTGACATCCATGCAGAGTTCAGAGACAAGTTGACAAAATACGAGGAAGAAGCTAACAGGGAAGTAAAATTCAGGGGGAAACACTGGCAGGCTAGGAAATACTGCGAAGGTGACAGACCGGGTAAGGCGCTGGCGGCGATGACGCGCACCCCACATGACCGCAACACGGTTCTGGAAATCACAGACTACCGGGGACACACAGTCAGAAACTCGGATGAATTACTCACTGCTTTTGCTTCCCATTATCACGCGCTTTACACCACTGCCACGATGGCTGATGTACCGTATACTGACTTCCTGGGCGATTTAGCTCTCTGCTGGCTCAGCGACGGAGATAGGGCCTTCCTAGCTGCCCCCTTCGAATTAGATGAAATTCGTGAGGCCATTATGTCGCTAAAGAATGGTAAAGCGCCCGGACTAGACGGAATCCCTGCCAAGTTTTATAAAGCATACATAGACATCATGGCCCCTGTCCTTCGTGAGGTCTTTGGGGAATCGCTGAATGACGGCATCCTCCCCTGTTCCATGCGTGAGGTCGTCATTACCTCGCTCCTGAAACCTGGCAAGGACCCTAGCTCCTGTGACTCTTACCGCCCACTTTCCCTTTTAAATTGTGATGTTAAAATACTTGCAAAGGTTTTAGCTACTAGACTATCCCTCTTAATGACTAGAATTGTCTTACCTGATCAATCCGGATTTGTCTCGGGCCGTTCCACCTCTCATAACCTGCGTACCTTGTTTTCCCTGCTTCGCACGGTCCACCCTGACCTTCCAGTAGCGGCAGTCTTCCTAGATGCCACCAAGGCATTCGACTCGGTCGAATGGCCGTACCTGTTTACTGTCCTGGCAAGCATGGGATTCCCTAAGCTATTCCTCTCCTGGGTTAAACTGCTCTATAGGCAAACAACGGCAAAAGTCCTCATTAACTGTCGCCTTTCGCACTCCATTGCCATCTCTAGGGGCACCCGTCAGGGGTGCCCGCTATCCCCCCTCCTATTCGCGATTACGGTCGAGCCCCTTGCCTGTAGATTCCGGCAGCTGCATCGCGACGGTGCGATACGATGCTTTCAGCGTCAGATTGACGTGTCTTTATACGCTGACGATATGACACTTTTTGTCAAACACCCTGCCTTAAACCTCAATCCCCTACTTAGAGAATTTGTTGTTTTCGACAGGATGTCAGGAGTACACATAAACTGGTCCAAGTCGCAATTTTACCCACTCACTGACGGGGTTACCGACTTTCCCCTCGACTACCCCCTTGAGTAGTGTCGATCAGACCTCCGATACCTCGGAATACAGATCTCGCGCGATAAAGATGAAACACTACGCTCTAACTATGGTGTAGCAATCACAAAACTCACAGCTTCAGTGGACCGCTGGATCGCCCTGCCGCTTTCCATGGCTGGTAGAGCGTCCCTTATCAAAATGATAGTATTACCCTGATTCCTTTAAGTCTTCTTCAACATCCCCTACTATCCGGGAGCCTTCTTCTTTAAAACATTGAAGTCGGAATTATGTCGATAGTTCTGGGGGGTAAGGGCCCACGGTTGAAATGGTCCTCGCTGATTCAGCCATATGATAAAGGAGGCTTTGATGTTCCTGACTTTGAGGCTTATTATCAATGTGCGCAAGCACATTATGCTTATCATTGGATGGTCCCTACTCCCTTCATGCCTCAATTGGCAGTGGAGGAGTGGATTGTACATCCCCTCCCACTCAATGGTCTACTCCACTGTCCGGAATCATCAATAATGACACCGCATACTTCCGTCTCATGCACTTTAGAAGTATGGCGCCGCATAGCTAAGAGGCTATCTTGCTGCCTGCTGTACTCCCCTAGACTACCACTGACATATCATAAACTTGCACTTCTACAGGAACGAGGCTTCCGAATGCTCTGTGAGCGCGTACAAATCACCTGTTGGGGCGACCTCTTCTCGGATGGCCAGTTCAAATCTGCGGAGTTGTTCTTCGCTTCTCACGCTCGGACTCCGCTTGATGTGTTTTACTATTTGCGCCTGCGCCAAGGGATGAAAGACATCCTGCCTGAGTTCCCCAATGAGCCTGCAGTCCTGCCTCCACTTCACTTTATGCTATGTTCACAAGATGGTGCACACCTAGTATCTGGCTTATATCGCCAACTCAGGGCGAACGCTCCGATGCCTGAGGCCGGGGCTCGAGTGCATTGGGGTACTGACCTAGCAACCGAGCTTACCGATGAGCAATGGCAGTATTGCTGCACCCTTACGGCCCGAATATCAGCCAGCTGTAGACTTAAGATAATACACTACAAGTTCTTGCAGCGACTGTACTACACCCCGGTTAAAAAACACAGGATACAGCTGGCTGACAATGACAGGTGTGAGCGCTGCCACGCCGAACATGCGGGCTTCCTGCATCTTGCTTGGGAATGCCCTCCTGTTCGCCTCTACTGGCAACAGGTCCACGACGCCCTCATAGCAATGACTGGAGAACCCATACCTATAGATCCATTACTTATGCTACTCGGGTACACGCCACACATCCCTAAATCCTGCAAGAAATTCTTAGATATTGCATTGCTCTTGGCAAAACGGTGAGTGGCATGTCGTTGGGGTCGGGGCAGAGCACCTAAATTCAAAGACTGGCTAGCAGACATGACTTATTATCGGGAGCAGCATATAACATTCACTGAACTGTTGCCGATTTCGAGTCAACCTAAAGATATTTGGCTCTCCTCTGACCCAGTTAGCCAACCCCATACATTACTCTGTATCTCACTGAATAGCATGATCCACCTTTACCTGCTGTCAGCTGACACTGCATTCATAGATACTCCTGTTACGCCCTCATGCAATATGTGTTTCTGTTGTGCCGCATATACTATACATGCTCATTATCATATTTGACAAAATTCCGCATCACCGCACATTGTGCTCATCCTAAAGACGAATGTATGCTGCTACTAATGATAATGTATTGCTGTATAACATCACTGCTCATCGATGCATATGATACTTTGTTGACTCAAAGCTCCATCTCCATGTATGTTTGTAATTCCTCATTGTTTCATATGTTGAAAAAACAATACACAGAAATTTAAAAAAAAAACAAGAATTTTCTAAACAAGACAATTTGTTTGGGACTTTATATATTCAAACCTTGCAATCATTTCCAATTTGTGTAAAAAAACCATAAACATCAATCAAACAACCTGTGGTATTAAAAACATATACAGTTTTATATCTCCCCACACTTCACAATTCACGCTCAAACATTCCCATTCCAATACTATTGTATGCACTCTAACAGTCATTGTTAGACTTGTCAGACTTTCGGTTGTCTTCCCCAAACCCTTTGCCTTCATCCCTCCTATTTTTGCAGGACCTTGTTTTGCTGGCCTTAGGACTCTGCACACTTTACCACTGCTAACCAGTGCTAAAGTGCTTGTGCTCTCTTCCTAAAGCATGATGGAATTGGCTTACACCAAATTGCCATATTTAATGTACTTGTAAGTCCTATTAAAGTGACACTACATGTGCCCAGGACCTACGAATTAAAAGCTACTAATGGGCCTGCAACACTGATTGTGCCAAACACTAAAGTAGCCATTTTAATATGTCTCAGTTCTGCTGTTACAGCCGGTTTGTGCAGTTTTAAACCACCATTTCGACCTGGCCAAATAAACCTTGTGCCAGGCCCAAACCTTCCTTTTTAACATTTATAAGTCATCCTAGGGTAGACCCTTGTCAGCCCAAAGGGCCGGGTGCAGTGCATTTAAAACATTGCACATGTACTTTAACATTGTACAAGTCCTGTTTGTGAAAAACTATTAAATGGGAACAACTAACCCGTTCATGTTTAATGTCTTTGGGATTGTAATGAAAGATCCTCTCTTACGGTAAAGTCGGATTTTACATTCCAATTTTGAAAATGCTACTTTTAGAAAGTTGGCATTTTCCATGTAGTGCCATTTAGTGCCTGTAGCCTGTCTCTGGGTCAAATGACTGGGTGTAGCTGAAAGTTGGGCTTTGTGTATTCCTCCTAGACAGCCACACATAATAGAGAGCCTAGGTATGCCCGGATGAGCAATCACTGACAGGATGGGAGAGTGAAGCTGGCCACAGCCCTATTTACAAATGAAATGGCTGGGTCCTGCGTCTAAACAAAGGGCTGCATACCCACTGTGCTTAGTATGGAGCGAGGGCAGGAAAGGCAGGAAGCCTATGGACTTAAACGGGAAACCTCTAGAAGCTTCTCCCTCTTCAAAGGAAGGCCCAGGAATAAATATTTGACCTCAAACCCCACTCTAAAGGACTGCCACTCTAAAGGACTGCTGCCATGCTGAGCTGATCAGCTGCCTGCTGCCCTCTTGCCTGGATGAGAAGGACTGGATCTGTATCTGTTGAGCCCAGTACCCCAGAGTGACTCCAAGAGCTATTTGGTTGACCTCCTGACTACAGCCTCAAAGGACAGAAGGCTCCAACTACCTTGAACCCAACACCTGTACTCTTCCATCTATGAGTCCACCCTGCCAAGTGATGCCACCTCAGTCTTGGAACCTAGGAGGGAGGCCTGAATGTGCTCTGCCAGACCATCAGTAGCATGGCTCTTTCTTGCGCAGAACCGATGCATTGCCTCTGCTCCAAGGATTCTCTCAGCGCAAGGACCCTCCATCACTCTTGCAACCCTTATCAGACCGCCGCTGTGCGAAGCTTCCCTGACACAGGCTCTCGCATCTGAAGTCTCTTGTCGATGGCATCCCCAACGACGAAGCAGGTTCTCACATTGCAGCCTAGTAGCTCCTCTTATCCAAAGCATCACCTAAACTGCACAACGGATCCCTGATGCTCGACTTTACATCACAAGCCCTCGTCAACAGGACCTCGATAGCCATGCAGGACATCGCATCACAGCTTTGCACCTCCTCGGACCCAACACATTGCCTAGGCTGCGCGGCGCATCAATGACACAGGATCTTGCGGCGCTCGCAACCATATTTCAAGTTACTGTTTTTGAGCTAGCCTATCAGGGTCTGTATAGCCAGCCAGTGCTCCATCGCAGTCTGCCTGAATTTGTGACTTTGTTTCGGTCCAGCGCAACAAAATATCCACAGTTGGCATTTTGTGTTTTTGATACTATTTCCACCTAAAGCTTTAAACCTGCATATCTCCATTTGAGTTTTGTTATTTTGGTCTTGTTTTATTTATTAAAGATTAGTCTATGTGTCTAGTCGGGTGTAAGATCCCTTTTGTGGTCTATTATCATTTTATTACTGTTTGAACTGCTGCACAAATACTCTACACATTGCCTCTAAGTTTAACCTGCCTTCACTGCTCTAGGCCAAGTTACTAGAAGATTGAGCACAGGTTAATTTGGAGTTTGAACTTGTCTTCACCTTAACAAGGATTGTGGTTTCTGCTTGAGTTGAATTTTACTCCCCTCAACCAGCAATCCGATTTCTTACAGTAATCTCTCTCGCTTATAGTGGACATATACCAACTAATCACGGACTGACAGAATAACCACCGGTGGCAATGGGTAACTTTATGTTCACTTTGCTCCAACTGTGATTATACTGACTAATGACAGTTTATTGATATTTCTGGAACTGCAGAAGGAGAAACAATCATAGATATCGTCCCAGAGTACATTGTGTTCTGGCTAGCAATAACTTTACTTGAACAAGCTGCACAAAAATCAGTTTCAGTGGAGCTTAGCACTCCATAAATCTGTTTAAACCACAGGAAAACAGATCTTTGGAATCAAAGTTATTGGTTCTGGCATTGAAGCATTTAATCAAATCTTTTTCGCATAAACGGTCAAAACAAAACAAACTTTTTTATAACCATAAATGGATGCTGTAAAATAAAAAGTCAGCTAAAGCCACAGCATTTATTTTGTTCATGTAAGAATTGTAATTTCTTACCACATTCATGTTGTTTGTGTATGCTGTATTTACTGGCCCAGTTTCTATTATATTTTCAAGCTTCCTGGAGGTTTTTTCCTGAGCCTATTGACATAACAGTAATGTACAGATCTGAGGTACAGCTTGAAGTACAAAGAGAATAGTTGCAGCACAATTTTTGCTTTTCACTCCAATAGCCTCTCCCTTGATATACAAAGCCCTTGTTACCAAAAAGGGACCAATTGCAAACATCCAAAAACCTTTCACTTCAACAATAATAATGGTCACAGAGATCAATACAATTATTTTAAGATAGTCGTCCACGTGTGTGTATGTAAAACATATCAAGTTCAGGGGAATGTACTAATAATAACATCCACACATACATCAAGGTAGATAGGTTTGGTATTACGAATAGTATATCTATTCTCACCATTGCATACTTACCTTGACAAAATAGTGGTGATCGGTACCCTTCACTCATTAATGTTTCCGATCAATATTTCGCTCTTGATATTGTGTTAGAACTCCGAAATTCAAATAACTTCAGAAGGCTATGGGAGAATACAGCTAAAGTAAAGATGGAAAAGAAAGATCGCAATACTCAGGTACAATTATGCATACATATGTTCACAATGTACACCCATTGGATTAATTCAAAGAACATCTTGACTTTTGACCACATAATTTATGCATTTAATAATTAGGAACATTTACAACAAACACTATTGGTGCATGTAATGTGCAAGACTATGGCTTTAGGAATTTCACAATAATTGCTCCCAGCTCAAAATACATTTGCCTTATTTTTTTTCATATGCATACCCTGGGAAACGTGGACTTGTTCAATGTTTCAAACATTTGAGGTTAATGGATAGACTTTTCAGACAGTATCCATTTGTTGATAATATTGGGATATACTGCAATCAACCTGATCACTTCAAAATACTAATGGATCAATTTATAAAAGTGGGAAAACTCAGTAACACCCTCCAAATCTTGCCCCTGGGGAACATATCAAAGCGGATCCAAGATCCACAAACGCAACATATATTTTACCCTCGCTATTTATCACCTCCTTCCAGTAAATACGGGTGAAACAAAATACCTGGTCTGTTGTGCTTACATCGACACTAAAGCCTGCCTGCCAATCCAACAAGACACCCTTTCCGTTAATCCAGTCTTGTAAGTGAGCTAAAAGCTGCATACAAAATGCTTTTAGGAGGGAACCAATCAGGCTTATAGGCCTGTAATTCCCCGGGATCGGCCAGTCCCTTATTTTATATATTGTTAACATTTCAGCTTTTTTCCATGAGGAAGGGATAGCCATGCCAGAGAGGATATTGTTAGAGAGCAGATTTATATGTGGCCCCGAAAAAGTTCAAAATGTGTCCTATCCAGATCATAAGGTATCCTAACCGGACCCGGCTCACCAGCAAGGATACAGGAATGCACTGCATTTATTGTTTCTTTTAGCAAATACGTAAGGGTGCTGGGTCTACATGAAACACTGGTTCCTAAGGGTGCACTGTCTACCTTATCTGTGTTCCACATATTAGTGTGCAATTTGCAATAAACGGCCACCCACTTCTGAGGTTGTACGCAGAAATATGATGCTGTTTTAGGGCCACTCAAACAGACTACAGCTGTCCTCCAGAAAACCTTATTATTTTTGGTAATCAAAGCTTCATGTAGAGACAGTCACATCAAACTTTCCCAACCCCTTTTCGCTTGAGCCAATACCTCCCAATATCAAGCCCTCCCCCTTGCTATCTCTGGTTGATAGTTTGATTTAATTGCTAGTAGGAGCTTGCTTTTGGCTAACCTGTATGCTTCGTTATACCAAGCAGCAGGTTTGGACACTGACATTCCCTTGCATCTTTCTTGACCTAGCAGCTCTCTTATCTGAGTAAATACATTTTCATGACTAATATTAAATCCTTCAGTCCTATGGTCAAGTCAAGAGGTAGCTGAGATAGAGATTCGACCTCCAGATTGACTCTTTGGTTTACTATCTATAGGGCTGCCCTTTTTTTTATACCATCCAATCCTACATGATAGATTTCCGGTTATTCATGTGAGAGAGTTCACCAAAGTCCCTGTTTCCCCTGCATATAGGTAACAAGACTGGATTGTCCAAAAGTGTCACAACAAGGGCATTGTGTTCTCACTCTACTCGAGCCACTACTTCCATATTCAGTATAGGAGGCCAGAGTTTTATATCAGCAAAGCTGGCATGAGATGGTTCGGGAGTCAATGGCCGTGTGGCCCTCTACCAGATCCCTACGTAGAAAGACCACCCGGTCATGCATTTCATCAGAGGAGGATATTCTTTCTGCAATTACAATATCGCTCCTGATGATCGAGTAGCAGTGTTTTGTAGGAAGGTAGATACCTGACTATGGTTACCCCCGACTTTTTGCCTGGTGTTTTGCTGGTTTTCCGACTTAGTTGACCTGGGGCCCTGCCAATCAGGACCCCAGGCCTACTGCTCTCTCTCTAAAATGGATTCCATGTACCTTAGGTACATTTCCAATTGGAACTGGGCCACCTTATCAGACCCTGTAACTCAGGCCATCGGTGTACCCAGGGCCTACCAGGGGCTGAAGCATGTATTATGCCACCCCTGGATGGCCATCTAAATCTGACACAACTGGCTGCACGACAGCTGGGGCAAGGTGGCGTACTCGCCCTTTGCTTTAGATATAGTATACCTATGTCTAACCCTAAAATGGACACCCGAATTCCTATCAGTCACTCCTATGGCAGGCCTTGACAATCCTGAAGGCAGAGTGCGTGGAATCGTGTGAATTGGGCTCTGGCACGAGCCGAGCCCGGTTGCAGCTTGCGGAACAAAGACCCAATGGCTGTTCCATGATAACGCATACCATATCGCTAACTTCGGTATCGCGTTATCAAGACATGTCGAGTAAGGTGTCATACGAATCGGGATACTGACCCCTCACCAATGCTGGCGACGGGGTTAGCATTCCGCCCTTCTAGAGGGACACGACATGTACGTAACTGTGAACCCCGGTTAAAGTTAACTGAAGCCTCAGCTCCACAAAATGGATGCTGCCACCACAGACACGAGTCTGACCTCCTGCTGCTGGGAGTCCTTCCAGCGAGGAGAGCTTGGACAAAGGGTTTCCTGTCCAGGGCGGTGCTCGCACCATCCCAGACAGGGTTTTGTGTATCCTGGGTAGGCAGGGCTTTACAGGAAGGTGACTGCGGAGTGGCACCCCGGTGCTCACTACGCATCTGCCGGCTAGAACCAGTTCCAGGGGCACCCCAGCCCCTAACCTGGGGAAAGTCCGGCATGGGAGAGGGGTGTAACCACCCCCCTTCCTGGTCCCACCCCTAGGGCAGGACCTAGTCACGTACCCACCCCTTTCTTTAGGATAAAGGCCGGAGCGGGGACCCTTCCAAATTAGATCATCTTTGAATTTGAATTTGAATTTAAAAACATTTATATAGCGCGCTTATACCACGCGGTTTCATGGCGCTTTTAGATTGCGAGGAGACAGCAGGAGCAGAGGAAATGTAAACAGCGAAGGCTCGGGAGAAAAGTAGGGTTTTGAGGCTTTTCCGAAACTCTGTGTAAGAGGATGTCATGCGGAGTTCCACAGGGAGGGAGTTCCAAAACACAGGGGCGAGAACCGCAAATTTTGTTCCGCCAGCCTTTTTCTTTTTGAATCGGGGGACAGTTAGAAGTGCCAAGTGGGTGGAGCGGAGCTCTCTGCCCGGGGTGTAAGGCTTAATAGCGGAGCAGATGAACTCCGGAGCGGTGCCCATTTTGGCCTGAAAAGTGAGGCAGCCGAGCTTAAACATAGCTCGCTCTTTCACCGGCAGCCAGTGAAGTGCCTGCAACAGAGGGGTGGCATGATGGAATTTGGGCAGGCCGTGGATCAGGCGGGCAGCCTGGTTCTGCACTAGTTGCAGACGGCGAATGGCATAAGCGGGTGCGCCATTGTAGATGATGTTACCGTAGTCTAGGCGCGAGAGCACCATTGCCATCACTATAATCTTTAGGGCAGGGAGGGAAAAGAAGCGGGAGATCTTCCTAATAGTTCTAAGGGAGAAAAAACAAGAAGAGACAACAGAGCTCACCTGTGAGTGAACAGAAAGTGAGGGGTTAAGAAAGATTCCTAGAGTTTTGACTTTGGGAACAGGAAGTGGGGGGACACCGAGTGAGAGGGGCCAGTGAGAAGGGGACCAGGGACTGCAACCACCTCCGGTCAAGACTAATTCCGTCTTGTCCGGATTAAGTTTGAGGTGGTTGCAGTTCATCCAATCCTGGATGAACAGCATAACAGATTGGACGTTCTGAAAAGATGAGGGGGAGTGAGAAAGGTTGAAAATTAGCTGGAGGTCATCGGCGTAATTAAACACCGTGACCTCAAGCTGCTGCAACATAAAAATGAGGGGGAAGATGTATAAATTAAACAAAAGAGGGGAAAGTGAAGAGCCTTGGGGGACCCCACACACAACCTTACGAGAGGCAGCAGTGAAGCCAGTGAGATGGACCGCCTGAGCCCTGTCACTCAGGAAGGACTCAAGCCAGGCGAAGGCTAGGCCCTCTATGCCCGCCGCCCTGACACGGGTGAGGAGGATGGAATGGTCCACCGTGTCAAAAGCGGCGGACAGGTCTAAAAGAATGAGGGCCTGCGGGAGGTTGATGTCAATGCCCTCGCGTAGGCTGTCCATCACTGAGATCACTACCTTTTCCGTGGAATGGAGGGGGCGAAAGCCCGCCTGCCGGGAGGAGAGGCAGTGGTTGGTTTCCACGTGGGTACTCAGTGTGCTGGTTACGTGAGTTTCTAAGACTTTGCCCAAGTAAGGTAGGAGGGAGATGGGACGGTAGTTGGAAGGGGATGAGGGGTCAGCACCGGCCTTTTTTAAAATAGGGATGACCGCTGCGAATTTGTGGGGGGTGGGAACCACTCCCTTACTGAGTGAATCATTCAGAAGGGTAGGGGGTGGGGAGGGACATGCTAGGAAGATTTCTCTCAGGATATGAGCAGGGGCAAAGTCCAGGGGAGAACCTGACTTTACCCTTTGAAGCAGAGGGAGGAGCGTGGCTTTGGTCAGGGGGGGAATGGAAGTTAGTTTGGAGATGGCGGCAGGGGGGGAGGGGTTGGTAAATGTGGGGGATGGGAGGGGAATGTTAGCCTTGATCTTTGCGACCTTATCAACGAAATAGTCATTGAGCGAATCGCAAAGAGGTTGGGAAGGGGGGATCGAGGCCGTGGCTCTGTTGGATGAGGGAAGCTCGTGCACCGTGGCAAAGATTTCTCTGGATTGTAACTCCACTGACAATATCCTGTTGGAATAAAACAAGGTCTTGGCCTCCAGGATACCTTGCTTATATTCCTTGAGTACAGAGAGATAAGTGATCTTTTGGGCGGGGCAGTATGCTCTTCTCCATGCTCGCTCCGCTCTGCGCGCGGCCAACTTCTTCTCCCTGAGGTCAGGAGTGAACCAACGGTTAGCGGCATGGGCTCGCTTGACCGTGATCCGCCTCAGGGGGGCAAAGTCGTCGCCTGCTTGGGCCAACCAGTTGTTAATGGTGGCCAGCTGGACGGGGGCGGCGAGGCCGGCGAGATCAGGGCAGGAGTTGGCCAGAGAAGAGCAGAGAGATGGCATATCCACTTTGCCCCATTTTCTAACCCAGGTGTTCTTGGGGAGGGGAGGCTTGATGTCTGGGGCTAAGACAAGGGAAAAGGAAATTAAAAAGTGGTCAGACCAAGAGCAAGGGGAAATAATGGGGGGAGTGATGGGGATATTCAGGGTTCAGACCTGATCGAGCGAGTGGCCATGAGCATGAGTGGGGCTATGGATGTGAGGGGTAAAGTTGAGACTAAGCATAAGGTCAGTAAACTCTTTAGAGAGGGGGCTTTCGGCAGGGTCTTCTTTGAATCAAGAATACTTTCTACGAAAGGAACTCTCGACTCTTCTCAAGATTTCTCCCTTGTGGCTAAGGAGTAGTCACCCTGCATCCGCAGGCACCATCTAAGAACTCTGCAGTTTGCTGCAAGTCTTTCCTCAGGAATCCGACTGCCCAGCTCGACGAGAACCGGCTTCCCTGGCACCTCTGACCTCTACCCACATCGTCAGCTCAGCTGAGATCTGTGGGTGCGACGAGACCTCGAGGGACCGGCCATCATCAAGACCTGCACGATTTCTTAATCAGCACGACCACCGAGGGATCCTCTGGTGAGTGCTCTGGGGTCCGAGAAGCCCCGACCCTGAGCAGCTCCAGCACTGAAGTGCAGCCTCCCAGCATCTCCACGATCTGCGTGGGGCCCTTCTGCTCTTCACTGTTCAGCACGTTGTCTGGTCACTAGCCGCTGGCTTGTGACCTTCTTGACGACGCCCGACAACCAACGCTGCTGGTCTGGTTTCTCCATACTGGCCTTTGCTCCCTTCTGAGAGAGGAGCACCCCGGACCCTCCTGGTCCACTCAAGACGCCATTTTAGGCTCACCTAGTCGAGGTGACGATCATCCGGTGCCCTCCTGGTACCCTCTGACTACTGGCTAGTAGTTACGAACTTGGTCCCCTCTGCTTTCAGGTGTCATCCATCTCTGATCCAGGCTTGGATCTCTACGAACTATCTCCACTGGTCACCGGCCAGCAACTCCTTCCTTCCGACCTCTGGCTCGTCAGCGAAGACTCCCGACGTCTGTAAAGACTTGTGCAGCCGCAGCCCTTGGGGCTAGGTAACTTCGGCATTTCGGTGCCCGCATAGCCTCCTTATTTAAGGGTCCCGAGTCCCTATCGCTTCCGACTTGCCTTATCGGGTCCGCCCGAGACCACTAAACTTTCCGTGCCCTCGGGCACTTGTATTGATTGTGCACTTGAAGTATTTTCCTAAGAGTTTTGTTGTGTGCTTAGTACCCTGTCCTCATAAAGAGTACAGGGCTGTTGTGATTCTAATAAATACACTGTTTATTTTCATAACACTTGTGTGGTGTCCTTTCACTTGGTGTTCAAGGGGTATGTGATTGTATAACAGCTGGCTTAACACGCCCTCTAGAGTTTAGCCCGAAGATTGCTCGTATCCACGCTACTAGGATAGCTGGTCTAAGGTTGACTTACAACCAATCACCATAAGGGTCGTTTGGACTGATGCATAGTGATCACTAGAATAGTGAGCACTGCATATCAGGCCAACTTCTCACATTGGTGGCAGCGGTGGGATTTGAGCTTGCTGTTGTTTTACCACGCGTATCCTAAGAATATCTTGTGAAAGATCGCATAAGTACTCCAGGTACATATAACTTAGCTTAGAATATTCTGAGTTCTACTGAACCAGCTGTTGTAGCTCCACAAGGCTTAGCACACCTTGGCTGCAACTCTTAGCAAGGGATCAGTAGGTAAACATATAGTGTAGGTAGGTGCATCACTTACACCACACTAGAAGCAGCATGTCAGACAAAGGAGGAAACACTGAGTCTCCCCTTGTGTCAGTCGCCTTCCACAGGTCACTTCCAGATATGCTGCACTTAGCTTCCAAGAGATGCGACAAATCTGTACTTCTCGGAAGCTAAAACAGGGTGCAAACCCTACCATTCCATTTCTGATTGGTCTCTTGGAGACTTATGATGCTAGGAGGGCTGGTAACACAGACCCTTCTCATCCAGAAGGGAATATGCCCCCCCTCGAGGGAACCTTAGGTGACCCCGACCTTATCCATCTCTCCGCAGAAGGTGAAGAGGAGGATGAGGATCTGGAGCCATCTGAGGACGAGGCAGACAAAGGTCCAGTAGTAGTTAGCCAGCTAACTAGGGACAACTTAAGCCGGCACGAGAATGGTACTAGGAGACCCCTTGAAGAAACCAAATATTTACAATACTCCTTCTCAGGGGTCTTACCAATAAGTAGTCCATTCAAAAGTGGCAAAGAAATCAACACAGAATCTGAAATATGAATAGACATCTTTATTATGATTAATTGTGAGGCTCCGTCGCCCAGTCACTCTTAAAGTAACTGAATGAGAGAGTCTGCCTGCATGGCCTCGCACAGGCCTTTTATACAGAAAATTGTGCTCTAGGCACACACATTCCTTATTATTATTAGTCACTCCCAGGACGTGCACACAAAGCACCACTTTCAAGATAAGTCCAGGCTAAAAAAAGGATGGCACACATGCTTGGTTTCCTGTTCAATCAGGCCGGACAAACCCACCATAAAACCTTCAACTAGATCGATGAACATGTCTTAAAGGAAAGGCAGCAACAGATGGGACGGATATAGGAGCGGTGGGAACGGTGCCATAAAAGATCGGACATGTCCTTCTCTTTGAACTTTATTGCGCCAGCTGCTGAACAAGGAACTGGCTTGGGAGGTTAGCCTCAAGCAACAGGGTCAGCTGTCCTCAGGTCATGCAGAAGTCAGCACAAACCCATGCTAAGGTTATGTCCTTTAAATGCTTGCTCTGCCATGGGGAGAGCCTACTGTAAGGGCAACGAATAACATGGCTGCTATTTACAAGATGGAACCCAAGTGTTCAATACAAAACCTTCAAATGCACAGTGAATCCATTGGTGTAACATGATGAAAATACTCATGAATAACGCATTCATCATTTGCGGTTCACTGATACCAAATTCATAACAGAATCATGACATTTAAAACACAGGTTCAGAATTTTCAGAACCACAGAGCATCCTTTTGCCCTTACATAGGCAATAACCTATACTCATGCTAATTCTGAGACCATGTCTATATTCATCACTAGCTGGTGTTGATGTAAAAACTGTACAAAAGGAATTATCAGTAAACTCTGACCTAACCAGTTCATGTTCAGGTAAAATATGAAACTTATGTGAAGAAAAAGAAAGAGTATGTTGGGAAGTTGGTGCAGACGTCAATTGTGTAGAAGGAAACAAACCAAAATATAGTAGCCAATAAAATACATAAAAGTATTAAAATAGATAGAGCTATACCGCACTTAGAGAACAATATTCTATAATGTCTGTTTTTCATCTCTTGCTTTTTATCGTCATTCCTCAATACAATCTCCATTTTCTAATGTCGCTCACGCAATCTTGGTAGAGTACTTCAGCCGTGATTATTAGCAGGTCATAGGGACACTGCAAGTCCTGCAGGCCTACTGCCACTACTCAGGTCACAAACTGAACCGTTGGTACTCCTACGTGACCCTGCAACTGGCAAATGGTAACCAATCAAAAATTTAACAAAAAACCATAATACAATTCAGCAAGAGAAAAAGAACAACAAAAGTCAAATGCAAAATACTTGCACAATCCTAAGCAGAAAGCAAATCCTAGAATTATCTAATAACGTTTTATATAGCTTCCTATGCATTTCAGTAATTCATTATATGTTTAAGTGAAACAATAGTGTTCCTGATCAATGCTCTCAGATGAAAAAGGGATACTGTTCCACAGAGAGTGGACTTTATTCTGCTTTTACTAAACAGAATAGTACTTTAAAACAATGCCAGCAAAGCAGCAAAAATTAGTTTCCAAACTTCAAGTCTATACAAGCTCACAGAAAATACCCAAAGTCCATCAAATCCGCTTCCAGTGTTTTCTTCGCGTTGGGCCTCTTCAAGTCAGGCTTTTCATGAGAAAACAATACTGTTTAGTTGGAGTGCTCTCCGGGCAGAACACTCACAGCTCACTCGAAAGTCTCAATGTCTTAAAACAATGCACCAGTGTCTCTTCTTTGTGGCAGACACTACAAATGATGTGCTGTTTATTGATCAAGGGCACAAAGCATCTCGTGCAGATCCAAGCACTACTTAGCAAAATCAGCAGCACTTTCAGACTCCAACACTCATCATTTAGTGTCAGAGGACGCTCAAGCTGCTCTCTCCTGGGCACCAGAATGTAGTGCCTTTTTCCAAACGTGGATGCTTGGGTGCACTGCCGTTCCACTGGTGCAAAGCAAAAGAGGTGTGAATGTGGCCAAAACTCGGGCCAATGGCTCAAGGGAATGTACACTGACAGAGGTTTCCAGCACATAACAGGTACAGAGCCCAAACAACAAATAAAAGAATCAGCTCCTCCTTTCTTCTGCAACGCCTTTCGCAAATCAACTGCCTTGCTTTGGAGGTGCCATTGATGTCGCGCTGATGATCGTTGTCCAGCTTCGCGACTTTCTTGTTGCAAGAATTGTAGAGCCAGGAAATCTGTTCATCTTAGAGCGGTCACTGATGGGGAGTGAGCTTAGTGTTGATCACAGGTCTGCAGGGAATCACTCTTCCTTTGACTCTGGAAGATCTTAGCAGGACCCTAGTGATGTAGGATATGTAACACAATTGTTAGTTTCCTTCAAATCAAGCACAAAAAATAGTTCATGTGTTTTAACAAAAGGACTGGTAAGCAGGTGGCCTGCAATCTGCAAGGGAGTGACAATGTGCCATGAGCATAAAATACAAGAGCAAAGGCAAAAGGGCAAAACAGTATCTTTAGAATCTTCAGTTATGTTCTTTTCATTATTCTCTGTCATCTATAGCTACACAGGAATTCTATCCAAATGAATTTCCTCACACAGTGGCATTGTCTAATGGGGTAAATACATGTGTTCCCTCAATGACTAAGCCTAGGTGTTCATAAATTCCTTATCTAGAACATCTCGAATAGCAAAATAACATTATTCATATTATCAAGGACATGAAGAAAAGTCCCTTAAAAAATGTGCATTAAGTGCACTATGCAATACAAAAGGCTAATGATCAAATGTGAAGACAAAGAACAAACACTAGAAAGTCCTGGTATTTGCATGTTTAGAACACATCTAATCCCACCAAAAAATTAAAGCAGCAGGAACACAAGAGAACTGAAAAATTAAAAATAGACATTGGAACCAGCCTATCACTGCCTTGACAGTCAGTCTGAAAAAAACATTTTACATAACATGGGGGGTCCCTAATACATAACTACAGTCTAGAAGTGTGTACATAAACAATACACCCATAATAATAAATGGGCTGACTGGTGAAAGGAATATGGGAAAAGGGGAAATGGAATTAGGACACAGCTAAAATGACTAATAACTAAGCATAATGCGACATTGGTCAGGGGCGGAACAACAAAAGAAAAATCTATAAAAAGGACAGGAGTTTGCTTGGGTGCCTCAGGCATGTGACACAGCACCAAGAGAACGGGGAATCCACAAAAGACCAAAGTTACACAAATTCTAATTCTATGTTCCTGTTCTCTCTTCAGGGAGAGGAAAAATGAAACCTGGCTTCCTTTCAAGGGACAAAGCCATATGCTATTTAGGAAGCAAAACATGATTAAATACCGCAATATAAAAATTAGGTCACCGTGAGTCACAGATCTATAATTCTATCCTTAGGTCCAATCAAGGATACATAACAATTTAGGGCTGCCTATTCCTTTAAGGGAATGTGCAGTACGTAACATCAAGTGATACACTTTGAACCTGTTATATTTGTTTAGTTTTTATTTTCAATACAGCCAAATGTATAGCCAAAGGTAGGCATGCACTGGTAAAAGTGCTGCCATTATTCCTCACAGTATGCAAACCATATCTGTGAAATTTATCATTATACCAAATTCATCCAATAATTGTGTAGCGGTACATATCGTCATACGGACCTCTTCAGAACACAGGAGAACTTGTGATGGTAACAACATAAACAAAACATACAAAAATGCAGCACCATGGCATGTTATTTTATGCACTTTAAACCTGCAGCCAAAAACCCAATATTTGGGCCTGTCATCTTGTCAGGTCCAAACTCCATACAAACTCTACACCCTCAGTTTGACATTGAGCACAACGCAGTTGTCGGTCTATTGTCAAATATAATATGTCATGACAGCTGTAAATACCTCAAACAGAAACATGTACATTTTTTGTCTGTTAAAGAAATGACGCAAAAACACATCTTTTGTCAATTAGCCAAACTCACGTGTCTTCTCCTCTTAAGAACAATCCATGAATAATCTGTTGGCAAAAACAAACAAATACACAACACAAAAAAAAATTGCAACATACACACAAAAAAATAACTGTTTATTACTTAACTGTTAATGAGCAAATCTGTATTGTACGTAGGCCTGTAACCTATAACCTTCAAAATTTGAAAAAGGGCTGCACGTTATTTTCTATCTAAAACTTAATGCAACACTTCATTTTCTGTAAAATAAACGCAGCTAGCAAACATTATTTTCCTTAACCTGGAAACACAATGTAGCAGTCCTGTCAAGTATTTAACATGATGTTTAAAGAAACCCCTTTTCATTTCCCCGTTTAAATCAAGGTCCTTCATGTTACCACGGTGAAACCAGAAACCTCACCCTCAGCAGCCGTTCAGAGAGGTCATTCTGCATTCCTTGGAAACAAAGGCCTAATTAAGAGGCTGTAAATGGCAACACACAAGGGGCCTTCTCCATAATTTATGGGGAAACACTTAAAAGAGAACATCTCAGCGAGCGCGCTGAGCCAGCTGTTGCAAATTCTCCCAGCCCCCGGCCTCTGCCACAGTGGAGCTGACAAAGCCAGTAGGCTGGATCTAATCTGCAATAATTCAAGCTATTTAAAAAAATAATTTCTCTTTTTAGGCGCTAAAATTATCACTATTCCCATATTATTAGACTACATTCACTGTCAATTTGTCTCAAAAGCTAAAGACACACAGACCAGTTTTTTTGGAGTAATTACTTGTTGCAATCCTATGGCACACACTTCATCAATGTTAAATAAGCAAACTTTCCATAGGCCTAGCTTGAAGATAGAACCTCCAATCCTTATATTAAAACAAGCCTGTGTACTGGCACATTAACCCACTGAATCACAAGAAAGCACAACCTTATATCAAAACCTAAATGCATGCATTTTGCTTGAGGCTGAGACACTTTAAGGAAAGCAAAAATGCAGTTTAAACAGTGAATTTACTCAAAATCGACTTTCTTATTTTGGGCATTAAAAAATGAGTATCCTACAATCTTTTTGCAGAATATGAATTACTAGAAAGTCTATTACATAATCCATGAGTTAGGTATGTTAAAATAATAATTTATACGTTGTAAAAATGAGCTTGCTTGCGCCTATGGCAAGCGAATTTATACACATGAATTCTTGTCATTTTAGTGATGCAACATAACGTAAATCACATTTTAATGCTAAGAGGTCATAGTATGAGTGCTAAGCTTTATAAATATTAAAAAACGATTTTGGTAGCACTAATTTTTATTAATTATTTTTCCATAATTAATAATTTTTGTCTTCTAATAAAACCCAATTATTTCTGTTTGTGATTTTTTTTTACATATAAGAGCCCGCTACATTCCTTGCCTATTATTTAGATGCATCTACTCACAAACCTGAGCGCATATGCCTAATTTAAAAAGCGTCACATTCTGCGTCACTTTTAGGGCCTCTGTCATGTAAAAGGGCCTTCATGCAAAATTCCACCCGTGTTTAACTGCAAAAAAAATTGCTGGCTGAAGAAACATTCCTATGCAAATATACTGCAGCTAAAACGTTTTGCCTGTGAACATTTAATACAGTGCATGTAAGTGAAAACGCTGTAAATGTATTTATTTCTGCAAAAACATGTAATTTCGTTTTTGGCTGGGGCCTTATTTATATCCATTAAATGTGAACCACACACATTGTGCTCATCTCAGACATAAACAGAAAGTGTTGAAAACATTTAGGACACACAATGCAGCGCTCTCTAACCATTTCTTGTAAATCGCGCCGTCGCAATGTACAACAAAACTCACAAACAAAATAGACATGTAAACACACATTTTAACCACGCATTCAAACACACATTTAAACCCACAAATCAACACTCATGACGAAAACAGGACAGTCCGGACTATACGTAGCTGTAAGTCATATTTACAAGAAACACTGCTCAACAGTGTAAAAACCAAAAATACACTCAATTCACTAGCGGTAGCTGGCAGAACACCAAAAATCGTTCTGCATATCCATTCATAAAATTACACAGAGCAAAGGATCCTTGTTATGTATTCTGTCATATTTTAATTCCCTGCGGATACAAAATCACCAAGGAAGAAATATGTTTGTAAATCTAACCTATTTAGATAAACCGGCTAATTCAAACGTATACAAAGTTGGCCAATACAAAGCTCCAAAGTCGCTAAGATCAGGCATCTTATAGCTCACTAATCCAGCATCAAACTTCAAGGGGTTATCTCCATCTATATATTTGCAAATATGCAAACCCTCGGTTATCGAAAATTGCAATCTTCAAATAATACAAAGAACCAAACAAAGAACTACTAAGGACTGGTAGCGACCCACTTAAATGAAACAACCAAGTTTCAACAACAAAGGCCAAGTTTCAAAGTACAAAGCAAATGTCAAACACATGCCAAGTTCACAAATTTGAAACAAATGTTCCTAAAATGGAACCACAAAGCTAACTGGGAGCGACCCACAAATACTTATTAAAGCTGTACCAAACAAATAGCTGTCCAAATTCTAACTGCCAATTTCTAACTGCACTAACAGTCTCTTTAAAAAAACTTACACCAAAAAGGGTTGCTCAGTCAGGAGTGACATCTTTTGGAGAGTTTTAAGTCAGAAAAATCAAAAATATGCCAGGCCGCAAAGGCAGAGAATCCCCCAGAACCTCCGTGCACAGAGTACCTCTTTTAGTAGATTCCTGTCTTGCCTTCCCCAGCAGAATTCTGTTCTCTGAAAAATTTCTCCTCCAGGTAGTCACTTCATGATGAGCCCTGAGTTGGTTGCGCCAACTGAAGAAACCAAATATTTACAATACTCCTTCTCAGGGGTCTTACCAATAAGTAGTCCATTCAAAAGTGGCAAAGAAATCAACACAGAATCTGAAATATGAAAAGACATCTTTATTATGATTAATTGTGAGGCTCCGTCGCCCAGTCACTCTTAAAGTAACTGAATGAGAGAGTCTGCCTGCATGGCCTCGCACAGGCCTTTTATACAGAAAATTGTGCTCTAGGCACACACATTCCTTATTATTATTAGTCACTCCCAGGACGTGCACACAAAGCACCACTTTCAAGATAAGTCCAGGCTAAAAAAAGGATGGCACACATGCTTGGTTTCCTGTTCAATCAGGCCGGACAAACCCACCATAAAACCTTCAACTAGATCGATGAACATGTCTTAAAGGAAAGGCAGCAACAGATGGGACGGAGATAGGAGCGGTGGGAACGGTGCCATAAAAGATCGGACATGTCCTGCTCTTTGAACTTTATTGCGCCAGCTGCTGAACAAGGAACTGGCTTGGGAGGTTAGCCTCAAGCAACAGGGTCAGCTGTCCTCAGGTCATGCAGAAGTCAGCACAAACCCATGCTAAGGTTATGTCCTTTAAATGCTTGCTCTGCCATGGGGAGAGCCTACTGTAAGGGCAACGAATAACATGGCTGCTATTTACAAGATGGAACCCAAGTGTTCAATACAAAACCTTCAAATGCACAGTGAATCCATTGGTGTAACATGATGAAAATACTCATGAATAACGCATTCATCATTTGCGGTTCACTGATACCAAATTCATAACAGAATCATGACATTTAAAACACAGGTTCAGAATTTTCAGAACCACACCCTGGGGCCCCTCTCAGGCCAGCTTAACATTGGGAATGGACGAGTTAGGTCTCTGTCGAGAGGCTCTAATAGATCCGTTCGAACCAATGGCTCTCGAGGCTCTTCTCGAAGAGGGATGACATCCCCTCAGAGGAGAGTGTACGAAGCTAAAGAGCGGGAAGTCAATCTGAGGATCGAAAGGGAAGAACTTGCCCTGGCCAAAGAGAGACTCGCCTTTGCTAGAGAGCAAGAATTGAGTGGGACAAATCCCACTGGTGGCAGCATTCCCCCAAGGGAAAACAGGAGTTTAGACACTAGACACCTGAGTAAGATAGTGCCCCCCTTTAAGCAAGGGGACGACATCCACAAATGGATTACTGCTTTGGAGTGGGCCTGCACTGTACAGTGTGTCCCCCAGAGTCAGTGGGCAGCTATCTTGTGGCTCTCCTTTGAAGGTAAAGGTAGAGATAAGCTCCTCACTACTAGAGCTGAGGACGCTAACGATTACCAGGTCCTGAAGAACACACTGATTGATTGGTTCGGCCTAACCACTGAGCAGTACAGGTTGCTGTTCAGGGATACCCAGAAAACTCAGTCTCAGGACTGGTCTGATTTTGTCAATTGTGCCACTAAGGCTTTTGAAGGCTGGCTACTGGGAAGTAAGGTTACTGATTTTAAAGGATTGTATAATCTAATTATGAGAGAGCAAATCTTAAGTAATTGTCAGAACCAGTTATTACACCAACACCTGGTAGACTCTGATCTGACCTCTCCACAAGAATTGGGTAAGAGGGCAGACAAATGGGTCAGAACCAGGGTCAGGCCTAAGAACCAGGGTGGTGACCAAAAGAAGGAATCAACCAAGCCTCAAGAGAAGGGTGGGAATAAATCTTCTGATCAAACCACAGGGCCCCAAAGTTCCTCTGAAAAGGGTGGGTCCCCAACTTCTCCCAAAACCCAAAAGAAACCTTATTGTCACGCCTGCAAACAGGTGGGCCATTACAAAACTGACAGCAGTTGTCCCAAGGCCAACAACAATAAGGAGAACATACCCCCAAATAAAGCTTCCCAGCCTCCTGTTACTACTAGTAGTAATCCCCCAGGTGGTGGGAGTGCCCCCAAGAATCTGGGTGCATTTTCTTTGGGAGTGCCTAGGGACTCTGGCCTAACCAGGTCCCCTGACTTAGATACTCTTGTCTGTGAGACTGGCATGGGGTTTGCCAACTTCACAGCCTGTCCCAACACTTTGGGCAGGTACAGACAGGAGCCCCTCATCAATGGTTCAAAAGTTGAGGCCTACAGAGACACAGGGGCTAGCATCACCATGGCGGCTGAGAGCCTAGTCCCCTCAAGGCAACTTATGCCTGGTGCCACATACCAGGTAGTGAACATTGATGGAGTGCAGAGAGATCATCCCATAGCAGTGGTAAATCTCAGCTGGGGAGGTGTCACCAGTGTGTGAGTGACCGTTTTTCTAGTTTCGGTGGGGATCCAGCGAAATGTCTTTTTGAGCATGCGAAGAATGTTGAAGCAAGATGATGAGACGGCGTTGACTTGTCTGGTCATCGAGAGTGAGGAGTCCAGAATGACAGTGTCACCAAACTTACCTGTAGATTGCCTACTGGAGAATGATTTAGAGACCTCAGCCTGGGCTGAGGTAGAGCAAGAAACCCATTTTAAAATGGTAAACCTCCATGGTAAGGTTAGTGGGGCAGTGATAGCCACAGCCCCAGGCCAAGATGTCCTCCCTGAACAGGTCAGGAGGGCTGTGCCAGTCACAGCCCTATCCCAGAAAGATGCCTTTCCTGAACAGGTTGGCAAGGCTGTGAGGGTCACAGCCCAAACCCAAACTGAGTCCCTTCCTGAAAAGGTTGGTGGAGTTGTGATGGCCACAGCTCAAACTCCGATAATAGTGTTGTGAAGCCTGAAACTATGGATCACTCCACTCAGACAGAGAGCATTGAGGAGGAAGAAAAGTCTTCCCCCTCCCAGACACTAGGTGAGAGCCAGCCTCCTCAGGGAACTGACTCTACCCCTGGTGAAGGAACTGCCCCAGAGGTAGTCAGGCCCAGCCTGGCAGAGCCCCTGATGACAGTGGAACCTTCCCAGGTGGGACCCAGTCTGGAGCAGGTAACCTGCCCCTCTCACCCCTGCCTCCATCAGCCCAGGGCTGTAGAGGTCAGGGAGGCCAGTGGTGGACCCCAAAGGGCCCCCTGTCCAAAGGAATTTCCCAATCAGCAGATTAGGATCACTGAAGCTAGTAGTCCTAGCCAAGTGAAAATAAAACACACTCCTGAGGGATCCCCCTTAAACTTAGTTAGGGAACTCCCACAGCTGGACACTGCTGGGCACAGCCAAACCTGGGGCCTAAAAACCCCAAACCTGACCTGTCCCTCCAGTAAGCCAAAAAGAGGGACTCAGCCTCCAGCTTTAGGTAGCCAGAGGTTGACCCTGAGAGCTCATAGCAACTCAGTACTGGAAAGAAAGGCACATATGGTGGATAGTGATTGGAGGAAGTTGAGCCCAACAGTAGTCAAGTCAAGTCAAGTCAGGATTTATATAGCGCGCTACATACCCATAGGGTCTCAAGGCGCTTGAGGAAGGGGGGGGGGGGAGTTACTTGTCGAATATCCAAGCTTTAAGTTGTTTTCTGAATGCCAGGTGGTTCTGAGTACGGCGTAGGTGAGTGGGAAGAGAGTTCCAGGTTTTAGCTGCCAGGTAGGAGAAGGATCTACCTCCCATGGTGGCTTTGTTGATGCGAGGTACAGTGGCAAGGGCTTGGTTGGAGGATCGTAGCTGACGGGAGGGGGTGTAGAAGGGCAGTCGTGTGTTGAGGCATTCGGGTCCAAGTTCGTAAAGTGCTTTGTGTGCGTGGGTTAAGAGGCGGAAAGTGATCCTCTTATTTACGGGGAGCCAGTGGAGGTTTTTCAGGTGACCAGAGATGTGTTCTTTACGCGTGATGTCTAGTATGAGCCTGGCTGAAGCGTTCTGGATGCGTTGGAGTTTTTTCTGGAGTTTTGCGGAGGTACCGGCGTATAGGGTGTTTCCATAGTCCAGGCGGCTCGTGACCAGTGCGTGAGTGACCGTTTTTCTAGTTTTGGTGGGGATCCAGCGAAATGTCTTTTTGAGCATGCGAAGAATGTTGAAGCAAGATGATGAGACGGCGTTGACTTGTCTGGTCATCGAGAGTGAGGAGTCCAGAATGACGCCCAGGTTCTGTGCGTGGTCCGTCGGGATGGGTGCTTTTCCAAGGGCCTCTGGCCACCAAGAGACATCCCAGGCGGAAGGGGAGGTGCCTAAGATGAGGACTTCTGTTTTGTCTGAGTTAAGTTTCAGACGGCTGTGCTTCATCCACTCGGCTACTTCTTTCATTCCTTCGTGTAAGTTGTTTTTGGCGGTGTTAGGGTCTTTGGTGAGTGAGAGGATCAGTTGAGTGTCGTCAGCGTAGGAGATGATGTTGAGGTTGTGTTGGCGTGCGATGGCTGCGAGGGGGCTCATGTATACGTTGAAGAGGGTGAGGCTGAGTGAAGATCCTTGTGGCACGCCGCAGATGACTTCAGAGGCCTCTGACTTGAAAGGAGGGAGCCGGACTCTCTGAGTTCTTCCGGTAAGGAACGAGGTGATCCATTCCAGTGCTTTTCCTTGGATTCCGATGTTTCTGAGGCGCTGTAATAGGGTGCTATGACAGACTGTGTCGAAGGCTGCGGAGAGGTCGAGGAGGATGAGAGCGACTGTGTCTCCATTGTCCAATAGAGTTCGGATGTCGTCTGTTGCTGCGATGAGTGCGGTCTCAGTGCTGTGTTTGGCTCGGAATCCGGACTGTGAGGGGTCGAGGTATTTGTTGCTTTCGAGGAAGGTGGCGAGCTGGTTGTTGACAGCTTTCTCGATGACTTTGGCCGGGAAAGGAAGAAGCGAGATGGGGCGGTAGTTTTTGAGTTCGGTGGGGTCAGCTGTGGGTTTTTTCAGAAGGGCGCTGAGTTCTGCGTGTTTCCAGCTTTCCAGGAAGGTGGCGGAATTAAGGGAGCAGTTGATGACGTCTCGGAGGTGTGGAGCTATGATGGAGTCTGCTTTGTTGAAGATGTGGTGAGGGCATGGGTCAGTTGGGGATCCTGAGTGGATGGAGTTCATCAGGCGGATGGTGTCCTCAGTTGAGATTGGGTTCCATTCGTTAAGGATGTTCAAGGGGGGTGAAAGTCCTGCAGTAGGTTGAGTGGGTTGGTCTCCGGGTCGGTTGTCGAAGCTGTTGTGAATGTCTGCGATTTTGTTGTGGAAGAAGGAAGCTAGTGAGTCGCATAGGGCTTGGGAGGGGGTTATGTCGTTGGAGTTGGCTGATGGGTTGGTAAATTCTTTGACGATGTTGAATAATTCCTTGCTGTTGTGGGCGTTGTTATCTAGTCGGTCTTTGAAAGCGGCTTTCTTGGCAGACCGGATTAGTTGGTGGTGTATGCGGGTGGCGTTTTTGAAGGCGTCCTTGGTGCTGGTGTTTGGGTCTCTTTTCCACGCCTTCTCGAGGGAGCGACAGAGTTTCTTGGATTTCTTAAGATCATCGTTGAACCAGGAGGCGTTTTTGCTGCCAAGCTTGATTTGACGTTTTTTCAACGGTGCTAGGATGTCGGCGTTGTTGGATAGCCATTGGGTGAAGTTAATGGCTGCTTGGTCGGGGTTTGAAGAGTGGACAGGAGGGTTATGAAGGAGCGATGAGGAGATCTGGTCAATGGTGATTTTGTTCCAGTTTCTACGCAGGGTGGGTTGAGGGTGGTTGTGGATTGTGGTCTTATTGTAGATAAAGTGAACGCAGCTGTGGTCCGTCCAATGGAGAGCTGTGGTGTGGCTGAAAGAGACATGTTTGCTGGAGGTGAAGATAGGGTCGAGTGTGTGACCTGCAATGTGGGTGGAGGAAGTGACAAGTTGTTTGAGTCCGAGGTTGGCGAGGTTGTCCAGAAGGGTGGTGGCGCTGTTGTCATTGCTCTTTTCCAGGTGAAAATGTAGGTCTCCTAATAGGATGTAGTCCTCGGAGGGGAGGGCGTGTGGGGTAATAAAGTCAGCGATGTCGTCATTGAATTGTGCACGGGGTCCCGGGGGCCGGTAGAGGAGGGTGCCTCTGAGTGTGGTCTTGGGGTCGGTGTGGATTTGGAAGTGAAGGTGCTCGGCGCTGGCAAGGTTGACGTCTGAGCTGGTTGAGATGCGGATGGAATTCTTATGGACGATGGCAATGCCTCCTCCTGTGTGTTTGACGCGGTCTTTACGGATGATCTTGTATCCTTCTGGGATGGCAATGGTGATGTCTGGGGCTGAGGAGGCGTTCATCCATGTTTCTGTTAGGAAGGCGACGTCCGGTGAGATGGTGTCTAGTAGATTCCAGAGGTCGATGGCATGTCTGTGGACTGAGCGGGTGTTGAACAGGATGCATTTTAGGTGGTTGGTGTCAGGTCTCTGTACGGTGTTGGTGGATGCGGAGATGGTTCTGGTGCCGTCGAACTTGCAGGAGTTGCATGAGAAGGGTCCATGGGTGTGTCCAGGGGCGGCTTGGATGCAGTTGGGGCAGCGGCCTGGGTTAAGGGCTAGGAGGGTGGTGGCATCGTACGTAATGCGGAAGGGGTGGGTGATACGAGGGCCAGGGGGTCTGGCGCTGGGCGCGGTCCAGGCGGGGACGGGCGTAGACGGGCTTACCTTTGGCGCACCTTCGGCGCAACTGGGGCTTGGTCGCTGCGCGTGAACGCTGCGCGCAAATGCATCTGACATATGCGGATAGTGGAAGGGGTGGGGCGAGGGAGGGTCAGCAGGGAGGCGGGGTGAAGATCAGGGGAAGGAGTCAACAACAAACAAAATGGCAGCAGCAAGCAGGCAATCCCAAAACAACACAGGGGCACAATGGAGGCGAGCGCGATGCAAATTCACAGCACAATTGCAGGCAATAATGTAATTTCAGGCAGCACGTCACTGTCTAGGCGCTTCTTTTAAAATATGCAGGATATCTAAAGAAATGCTCGGCGGTCGGGGCGATCTAGCGCTAATCACTGACTAGGCGCTTCTTTTCAATTATGCAGGCTCAAGCAGGGAGTGAGACCGGGTCTCGGCGTTTACAATACCACATCCAGGAGGCAGGGAGCAGTGAGTGGAGCGGCCGCTTCTGCTGAAAGCAGGACGGTCACAGCGCAATAGAGGTGGGGCAGCGAGGTCAGTATCGGTGGGAGGGAGGATCTGCAGGGAGGCGGTGTGGAGATCAGGGGAAGGAGTCAACAACAAACAAAATGGCAGCAGCAAGCAGGCAATCCCAAAACAACACATGGGCACAATGGAGGCGAGCGCGATGCAAATTCACAGCACAATTGCAGGCAATAATGTAATTTCAGGCAGCACGTCACTGTCTAGGCGCTTCTTTTAAAATATGCAGAATATCTAAAGAAATGCTCGGCGGTCGGGGCGATCTAGCGCTAATCACTGACTAGGCGCTTCTTTTCAATTATGCAGGCTCAGGCAGGGAGTGAGACCGGGTCTCGGCGTTTACAATACCACATCCAGGAAGCAGGGAGCAGTGAGTGGAGCGGCCGCTTCTGCGTACTCCATTCCCACACCAGCCTTTTACTTCGCCAAAGCACGCCACAGGTAGTGATTTCCTATGGTGGAGACCCTCAGATACCCTTAGGGTGAGGGGTTGCTTAGTGGACCATGATACAGGGGGTAACCATGCCAGTGCATGTACCACCTCATATGGCCACTCAGGCAATATAGGCTTACCTGGACAAGGATAGCCTTATCTCCTTTCGTTTGGGGGGGGGGTTGTGTAGGAAGGTAGATACCTGACTATGGTTACCCCCGACTTTTTGCCTGGTGTTTTGCTGGTTTTCCAACTTAGTTGACCTGGGGCCCTGCCAATCAGGACCCCAGGCCTACAGCTCTCTCTCTAAAATGTATTCCATGTACCTTAGGTATATTTCCAATTGGAACTGGGCCACCTTATCAGACCCTGTAACTCAGGGCATCGGTGTACTCAGGGCCTACCAGGGGCTGAAGCATTTATTTATTTATTTATTATTTATTTAGAAGTTTTCTATAGCGCTAACAAGACCCGAAGGTGGCAGAGCGCTTTACAGTAAAGGCATGAAAAGGTGGACAAAAAGACAAGTAACAAATAAAGGTGATCATCAAATGACAGTTAGGGGAGAGGAGAAGTTCGTACAGTAGGACTTCTTGGCAATAGGATACAGAGTTCTCACATAGTTCTGGGGATGGATGTTGATCCTAGTTACCCAGGACCTAGGGAACGGATGAGGAACAATGATTTGAGTTGGCTCTTGAATTCCGCATAGGACGGTATGGTTCTGATATGCGGGGGGATAGAGTTCCATATTGTGGGGGCATTTCCTGAGAAGGAGCAGTCCGCAGTTTTCTTCTTTCTGGTTTTTGGTAGGATGAGCAGCAGGGAGTTAGAGCTTCTCAAGATTCTACTTTGGCCAGCTTTTGTGAGTTTGTTTGCCAGGTATTCTGGTTTTCCGGTGTGGAGGGCCTTGTGGGTTAGACAGGCCGTTCTGAAGGTGCTACGCATATCCACCGGGAGCCATTCAAGTTCTTTGAGTGCAGCGGAGATGTGGCCGGATTTTTTGCATCCTGTGATCATTCTTGCTGCCGCATGCAATGTTGTTTTTAATGAAGCCAGGTGTGATTTGGGGATGCCTGTTAGGATTGAGTTCCCATAGTCTAGTCTAGATAAAACTAGAGATTGCGTGGCTAGTTTGAGGTCCTTGTTGGGAATGAAAGGTTTGATTTTGTTCAGCAGTCTGAGGTTAAAGAATGCGCTTTTTGCCGAGTTCTTAATGTGGTTTGTCAGGGTTAGTTTGGGGTCTAAGGTGAAGCCCAGAGATTTTACGGAATCAGCTAGCGTGAGAGAACCTTTAAGAGCATCGATCGACTTCAGCCACTCGATGATTTGAGGGTTGTCTTCTTTGTTTGAGATGAGAAGAGTTTCGGTCTTGTCGGGATTGAGTTTCAGGTGATTCTTTGTCAGCCAATCTTGAACATCGTTTAAGACGGCATTTACTCGGTGGATGTCGTTAATTGAGGAGGTTTCCAGGTAGATCTGTGTGTCATCCGCGTAGAGGTGGAAGTGGATATTGGCATTCCTGAGTAGTTTGGCGAGCGGTTCCATATAGATGTTGAAGAGCTGAGGAGAAAGTACTGATCCTTGGGGGACACCCCTGTTGACTTGCTGGGATTCGGAGGTGAAGTTCTTCATTTTTATTATTTGCGAGCGGTTGTGTAGAAAGGAGGAAAACCAATCGAGAACTACCTCGCCGAGTCTTGATGAGGAGCTTATGGTCCACCGTGTCGAAAGCTGCGGATAAATCAAGGAGTATGAGGAGGCAGCATTTGTCAGCGTCAAGGGAACCGTGAATATCGTCTATGATGTTCAGCATCGCGGTTTCCCTGCTGCGGCCTTGTCTGAAGCCGGATTGGAGGGGGTCTAGGAGATTGATGTTATCCAGATGATGAGTCAATTGCAGGAGAACGCATCGTTCCAGAGTTTTGGCAAGTAGAGGGAGGTTAGATATCGGTCTGAAATTGATTCAAGTCAGTAGAGTCAAGACCGGGTTTTTTCAGCAAAGGGGTGACTTGTCCCATTTTTAGACAGACGGGGACCACTCCGCTTTGTAGGGAGCTGTTTATGATTTTGCCCCAGATAGGTGCTAAGGTGAGCTTCATTTTTTTGATTAGTGAGGGGGGAATGGGGTCTGAGATGTGAGCTGATGGTTTGGAGGTCAAGATCAACGAGATTATCTCAGTTTCCTGCACGTGGCGAAAGCTTAGCCAACGGAGGGGGGAGGAGCCGGATGGTAGGGCCTGTGGGATGGCCGCGTTGTTCTTCGGGAGGTGTGAGTTGTTGATGTCTAGAGATAATTCGATTTTTAAGACTTTATCGTTGAAGAAGGTGGCGAAGTTATCGCATAGTTCTTTGGACTCCTGCAGGGGTGAGGGCAGAGGCTTGGATGTTTGACGTCTGATAATGTTGTAGAGCTCCTTAGGTCTGTTTTTGGAATTGGCTAGTGCCTCTCGGAAGAAGCTGGATTTCTTGTTTTTGATGTGGTTGTTGTATTTCCTGCGTGCTGTTTTTAGTTGTAAGCGAAGGATGGCTGTTGGGTTGTTTCTCCACTTTCTTTCTTTGGCTCTCAAGGATCTTCTTTCTTATGCCACCCCTGGATGGCCATCTAAATCTGACACAACTGGCTGCACGACAGCTGGGGCAAGGTGGCGTACTCGCCCTTTGCTTTAGATACAGTATACCTATGTCTAACCCTAAAATGGACACCCAAATTCCTATCAGTCACTCCTATGGCAGGCCTTGACAATCCTGAAGGCAGAGTGTGTGGAATCGTGTGAATTGGGCTCTGGCACGAGCCGAGCCCGGTTGCAGCTTGCGGAACAAAGACCCAATGGCTGTTCCATGATAACGCATACCATATCGCTAACTTCGGTATCGCGTTATCAAGACATGTCGAGTAAGGTGTCATACGAATCGGGATACTGACCCCTCACCAATGCTGGCGACGGGGTTAGCATTCCGCCCTTCTAGAGGGACATGACATGTACGTAACTGTGAACCCCGGTTAAAGTTAACTGAAGCCTCAGCTCCACAAAATGGATGCTGCCACCACAGACACGAGCCTGACCTCCTGCTGCTGGGAGTCCTTCCAGCGAGGAGAGCTTGGACAAAGGGTTTCCTGTCCGGGGCGGTGCTCGCACCATCCCAGACAGGGTTTTGTGTATCCTGGGTAGGCAGGGCTTTACAGGAAGGTGACTGCGGAGTGGCACCCCGGTGCTCACTACGCATCTGCCGGCTAGAACCAGTTCCAGGGGCACCCCAGCCCCTGACCTGGGGAAAGCCCGGCATGGGAGAGGGGTGTAACCACCCCCCTTCCTGGTCCCACCCCTAGGGCAGGACCTAGTCACGTACCCACCCCTTTCTTTAGGATAAAGGCCGGAGCGGGGGCCCTTCCAAATTAGATCATCTTTGAATCAAGAATACTTTCTACGAAAGGAACTCTCGACTCTTCTCAAGATTTCTCCCTTGTGGCTAAGGAGTAGACACCCTGCATCCGCAGGCACCATCTAAGAACTCTGCGGTTTGCTGCAAGTCCTTCCTCAGGAATCCGACTGCCCAGCTCGACGAGAACCGGCTTCCCTGGCACCTCTGACCTCTACCCACATCGTCAGCTCAGCTGAGATCTGTGGGTGCGACGAGACCTCGAGGGACCTGCCATCATCAAGACCTGCACGATTTCTTAATCAGCACGACCACCGAGGGATCCTCTGGTGAGTGCTCTGGGGTCCGAGAAGCCCCGACCCTGAGCAGCTCCAGCACCGAAGTGCAGCCTCCCAGCATCTCCACGATATGCGTGGGGCCCTTCTGCTCTTCACTGTTCAGCACGTTGTCTGGTCACTAGCCGCTGGCTTGTGACCTTCTTGACGACGCCCGACAACCAACGCTGCTGGTCTGGTTGCTCCAGACTGGCCTTTGCTCCCTTCTGAGAGAGGAGTACCCCGGACCCTCCTGGTCCACTCAAGATGCCATTTTAGGCCCACCACGTGGCCCTGAAATTTGCCAAGGCTTGTTGCCCCAATCCTGGGCCCAGCGACGCCGACAGCATCAACCTTCGTGGGACAGCTCGCACCTCCATCCTGGTCGCCTCCTGGTCCGTGAGACTGCAGAGCCTAGCGTCGCCCACTCACCTAGTCGAGGTGACGATCATCCGGTGGCCTCCTGGTACCCTCTGACTACTGGCTAGTAGTTACGAACTTGGTCCCCTCTGCTTTCAGGTGTCATCCATCTCTGATCCAGGCTTGGATCTCTACGAACTATCTCCACTGGTCACCGGCCAGCAACTCCTTCCTTCCGGCTCCTGGCTCGTCAGCGAAGACTCCCGACGTCTGTAAAGACTTGTGCAGCCGCAGCCCTTGGGGCTAGGTAACTTCGGCATTTCGGTGCCCCCATAGCCTCCTTATTTAAGGGTCCCGAGTCCCTATCGCTTCCGACTTGCCTTATCGGGTCCGCCCGAGACCACTAAACTTTCCGTGCCCTCGAGCACTTGTATTGATTGTGCACTTGAAGTATTTTCCTAAGAGTTTTGTTGTGTGCTTAGTACCCTGTCCTCATAAAGAGTACAGGGCTGTTGTGATTCTAATAAATACACTGTTTATTTTCATAACACTTGTGTGGTGTCCTTTCACTTGGTGTTCAAAGGGTATGTGATGGTATAACAGCTGGCTTAACACGCCCTCTAGAGTTTAGCCCGAAGACTGCTCGTATCCACGCTACTAGGATAGCTGGTCTAAGGTTGACTTACAACCAATCACCATAAGGGTCGTTTGGACTGATGCATAGTGATCACTAGAATAGTGAGCACTGCATATCAGGCCAACTTCTCACATGCTTGACCTCTCGAAACCCGTGGATGACTTTATTAATGAATCACGGTCTTCCCTTGGTTTCCAGGGTCAGCTTGGGGATCTGCATGAGGTGAACCATGACCTAATTTTCCCCTGCCTTTCTAGGGATATAGAAACCATTTTGAATCCTCTATCTGGTATGTAACTAGGGTTCCCTGTTTTATAGTATTTATATGTTTTAACATTTCTGTCTGTATTTATCTATATTTCTGTTTTGGTCATTTTATCTGTATTTTTCTACATTTATTTTTTGTTGCAAGCAAAAAAAGATTCTGCAACTAGTATTTTTCCACATTTATTTAAATTGACGTGCTTACTTTGTAGGCTGAATCCATAGTGGAAAAGAATAAGCAGCCTGGCAAACTGTCAGTTTTCTTGAGGATATGTTCGACCCCTGGAATGTAGTTGACAATCCCTGGTGTATTCCCTTCCAAGTCAAGGCACTTTATAGTAATATTTCCATCAGAAACAGGGGTAAAGGATAAGATACAGGAGATGCTGGTTTGGGATAGCAAATAACACAGTTTAGGATCTTCACGGAACTACTGCTTGTTAATAATGACAAAGCAAGAATAATGTGGACTGCCTTTAGGAAACTTTTCTTCAATACCAAATGTAAAGCATGTGGTTCACTTTCCTATCGATACACAAAGACGGTAATAAGCCTAAGTATTATTAGACCTCTGAGGAGAAGGAGCATATAACTGCAGAAGCGAAGTAGTTACTCCATGCCAACTGGAGGGCTGTACGTTTGAACAGCAATGAGCAGGCAGGTGGAGGCATTGAAGATGCCGCCAAGAACTCCACAGCAGGCAACACCAAGGATCATACAGAAGCCTTGTATGGTAAAAAGGAAGAAAAGGGGATGAGGAACCAGGAAAAAGGAAAACAACAAAGTGTAGGGAACGGAAAGCCATGTGACAAATGAGTACGGCAGTAGAAAGCCAAAACAAAAAGCCACCTTACCTGCAACCTACCCTGCGAATGCGAGATGTTTATATTCTAGTTCTGCCTTGCTTTGCCAGTATGTTCCACCCCTAACCAAGAAGTGTACCAATCGCTACTAATATGACAGTCTCCAGCTTCCTGCTTTCCATAATGTTTATGTCTGACCTCTCTGGTCCTCAACAAAGCCTTTAACCCCCCACGGCAGATCACATGACAAAGCATCCTGGGTCCTTGCTTCCTGATGCTGCTTGATATTCCTGGAAAAACGCTCCTAAAGTAAAGTCCACTTTAAAAAGATGACTCAAATATTATAGTTAATTTCATCAGTCTGTGTTACATTGATTGCCAGTGATCAATTCTTGAAATCATGTACTCAACGCTTGCCAAGTAAAATCAAATCATTCTAACTGACCTCCTCACTCAGCCTCACTGCCCCACAGCGGTGAATACTCACTGAGGGATGCACCCTGGCTGTATGCTGATAGCTGCTGGAGGCACGTCTGCCCCCGTGACCTGTCCCCATCAACCATCTTCCCCCTCTCATACAACAAAAGGTTGCTGGGGCTGCAGCCAATCTTCTGGGGTGTTTTCACTCCTTTTAATGGAATTTTTCAGACCATGGCATCTTCTCCACCATAAGATGCAGGACCCATTCTATAACCGCAAGAATTAAGGATTTTCTGTTTCCTCCACTCACAATTCTTTGTACCTCTTCTTTAAGTTTAAGTTGTATACCCCTGAATTGAAAAGATTGCCATGGTTACCCCACTATTGAAAAAGACACCCCTTGATCCAAGGGTACACTCAAGCAATTGGCCAATCTCTTTGCTTCCCATGTGCACCAAATTCATGGAAACTCTATTACATAGACAACATACAGTCTTTATGGACTCCAATCAGTCATTACAAGTGCAATCAGGGTTCTGCAGAGGTTTCAGTAAGGAAATATTTCCGGCTAGCGCAACTGAAGGCATCAAACAGGTCAGAGACCAAGGTAGAGTGCGTGCACTGAATTTTGTTTGATCTAACAGCAGCGTTTGAAACCACCTCAAACTCCATCTTGCTTCGACAAATGTAAGAGATTGGCATTGAAGGAAAGATTCTGCCATGGCTCACCTCGTTTCTCCAGGACAGCTACTAAACAGTAAGTTTAAATGCTATCAGTCCGCACCTAAATCCTTACGGGGTTCCATAAGGTTCGGCAGTGATATGGGAGCAAAACCATACTCTAAAATATGGACACCCCAAAATGTACCTCATCCAGTTCTCCCACAGTTTACTGAATCAGACATGGTATTAAACCTCGATTTCATGATGCAATGTATCCATGTGTTAAGGTACCACTCCAAACATCAATTAGCAGAGCAAAAACAGTTCATCAAATAATAGGGCACACTCAATAGTAGAGTCACCATCAATGAAAAGTTAAATTGTTTTATTACAAGAATTCAAATTAGGCGGTGCACTTACACTGCCATGAAAGCTCTCAGATGTAAAGTAATTAGGAGTTTGTAAAAATCTGAAAAATATTCAAAGTTTCAATAAGCAAAATCAAAAGAAAATTGTGCAGCATCGCTAGTAGAATAGGAAAGTCTTCTCCTCACTTCTAAAATCAAGGGATTCTTATACACAACTCTTGCATAACAAATTAGAGAAACTGAAAAATCATTATGGAATGAGCTAAAGTATAATTTCTTTAGCAAACCAGAAAATAAGAATAATACACATCATTACCATAACACTTAAGCACCATCCCATTTCTAACAAAGTGATTCCACACCCTTTATGCTAGTGTGATCCGAAGATGTTTGAACAGATATGAAACACTGAACAACAGAAACTTTCAGCAAATGAATAGACTAGTGATCCCAGTGAAAGGGACCTTGACAAACATTACAAATCATAGAAAGTAGGGTAAAGTTTATCAAAAACTATGTATCATAAAAGTGGAAGTAAATTACCACACGTCAAATTGACTGTGCTCTGCAGAACCTATAGGGAGAAGATGTGTATGAAAGGGAACAGGAGTGAGTGACAGAGATGGCACTGGGAGGAAACAGGAGTGAGTGACAAAGATGGCATCCATCATATTCAAAATGGAGATGCATACAGACGTGGCCTAACTTAAAGACAATAATAACTTCAATTCTATACATCATATGAAATTTGTTTCAATTGCAACTATATTAATTTAGCCTATATGTAAGATCATATGTAAAACTGCATATTATACAGTATAATTAAACTTAAAAACAATCCCACACAGTGTCACAGCCTTTTCAACCCCGATGTGGCCCCTTTGCCAAACCAGATCAAGACTTGCACATCTCCTTTTTCACTTATGCTCACAACACACAGTTACATGTCAGATTAGATGGAGATACTGTAGGGAAGGTTTTTAGGGCTCAGGTGGATTGGGGTAGTTTTTAGGGGTGGGGGTGAGGCAGTATGTAGGGTTTGAGGGGTTAGGGAATTTTTTAGGGCTTGGGGACGGGGTTGGTTTTCAGGAAGGAAGTGAGTAGTTTGAGGTCTCGGGATGGAAGGTAGAGGTCGTTTTTTTGGGCTTGGAGGCCATTTTAGGGCTCGGGACAGGAGGCAGGGGTAGAGGTACTTTTTAGGGCTTTGGGTGGTTTTAGGGCTCAGGGGGCGGGGTAGACTTTTGGCCTGAGGGTGTTTTTGGGCTCGGGTGTATATATTTATAGTCCACAAGAATTTGACCAAGCCCCCAGGGAGGCCTATAATTTCCGCCAGGCAGGGCCCTTTTGAGAATGCCTCTAAATATATTGATCACTTCCTGCAGGAGCATGTGAGGGCGCTTCCCTCTTATATCAGGGATACGGGTGATTTTTTTGGACAAGATCAGGACCATAGAGTGGCAGGAAGATTACCTATTACTAACACTAGACGTAACTTCCTTATACACCAGTATTAATCACAACGATGGATTAAGGGCAGTAAAACACTATCTGGAGCGTAGACCTGCCTGTATGATACAGCACAACAGCATGATAAGTGAGATGATTGAGATCTGCCTCAAAAGCAACTTCTTCTTGTTTCAAAAACAGGTTTTCCAACAACTAAGGGGAGTTGCGATGGGGGCCTGCTTCTCCCCTAGCTATGCCTGTCTGCATATGGGGCATTGGGAGGAGCAGGTCCTAGCAAGAACATATGAGGGTACCATGGCCAATAACATCATAGCCTGGTACAGATTTATTAATGACCTTTTCATCATTTGGAAGGGGTCAGAAGAGGAGGTTAACAAGTTCATAACCAACATTAATGGAAATGATCTGAACCTACATTTCACTGGTCAACTCAGCAGAACACAGGTCACCTTCTTAGATGTGGAAGTGAGCATTGCCAATGGCAGGATAGTGACTGACCTGCATCGCAAGGCAACAGCTGGAAATACGGTGTTGCACGCCACTAGCCACCACCCGGCGCACTTGATTCGAAGCATTCCCTACGGGGAGATGCTGAGGATCAGGAGGATCTGTAGCACAAAGGAGAGTTGTGAACAGGCACAAAAAACAAGCGGGAGTAGATTTATTGAAAGAGGCTACTCACGAGAAATGGTGGAGGGTGCCATGAGACGTACCAACTTAACATCAGGGCGCAGTCCAATAACAGATGTTGGGCCTACACGGACCGCAGGGAAGGAGTCAGGTCAGCCTAGACTAATAACAGCATACAGCAGACAGCACAAAGAAATATTTGATATCATTCGCAGAAATTGGCAAGTGGTCAAGGGAGACCCGGTCATTGGTGAGACCCTTGCCGAGAGACCAGCTATTACCTACAGCAGAGCGAGGTCTATGAGCGACTTGATAGTAAAGAGTAGCCCGGAAGTAGCCGATGACAACTGGCTAGGCAAGAGTAAGGGCTTCCTAAAGTGTGCAGTCTGCAAGGCATGCAGGATAGGAAAGAACAGGACCACCTACATGACAGCTTTCAATAAAGAGGTGGTCGCGATTAAAAAGAAAATTACCTGCAAATCGGACTTCGTGGTCTATGTGTTGGAATGTGCTTGTGGCCTGCGCTACGTGGGCAGCACCAAGCTGCAGGTGCACAAGCGCATTCTTCAGCACCTCAGGGCAGTGACCAACAAGGACGAGGCATACCCTGTCGCCAGACATGTAAATATGTGCCATGGGGGGGACATAGGATGCTTGCAGTATTATGCGATTGACATGGTCCCGCCACTTCGTAGGGGTGGCGATAGGGAGGCCCGATTGAGAGTTTTGGAAACACGATATATTCTGGAACTCAATTCCAAGGCCCCCAATGGTCTAAATCAAACAGAAGACTTACACTCTTGTCTTTATTAGGGACCTAATATTTAGACCAGTTGGACCAAAGTTTGTCAGTAACTGCAGATTGATTGAGGGGCAATATGTATCATAATCAAACATGTAAATAGTCTGCCTTCTGTTTTTAATTTCAATTCATGGTGAAGGGAGCGAAAACAATTTTTATCACTTGGTTAGAGAGTCATTATTATTATGTATCACAATTATGTTTGCGATATTCTTTTTAAAGTGCACCAGCTTTTGCACCCTTGGCACAGCAGTGTGGAAGCAGTGGTTATGTGTAGCGGTTAATGCCCACTTGGGCTCAATTTTGAAAATTTGAAAATTTGACACCAAACCATTTGTTCCCATTCAGCCAGTGATGTTGTCCCGTTTTGCGAATTTTGCACAATATACAGCGGATTTGCACGAGAAAAATATATAAAATTAATAATATATTTTTGTACATGATTTTAATGTGATGTATATAAAACTGTTGGTTATAGATTTTAATCAATATATTTATTGGGAATAAATCACGATGAATTATGTGGAACAGCAAATTGAACAGATGAACTAAGAGGGATATTCTCTTTTAAATCTGTTTAGTTTTCTATTACATTTTTTCCAACATGGTGAATTATGGAATTTGTTTCTGGACCATTTAAGTGTGGTTTAGGTGTTAAATGCACGATAATACTGTCAAACATAAGCGCTACTGAACCAGGCTGAAGTATGTTTTTTATTTCCACAGGCTGTGGGGTCAGCTGACTGTGTATTAGCACTTTAAAGATGATGGGTGTGTAACCGACCATGTCATGTGATCAAGGGGCTGAGGTCCCGAAACGCGTCATGGCGGCGTGTTCCGTGCACTAAGGATGGAATAAATCAACTTGCAAAATATCTACTTGGGTCCGGTTTCGTTTTTTCCTTTTGAGTCTGACTTGGGGGATTTGGCGAAGTTCGTGGCATATATTTATATATATAGATATATATATATGCCTTAACAACACATATTTCATTATAAAGGCATGCGTGGTACCGGCATATGCGTGGTTAAGACTTGCGTGGTTAAGATCACGTTGAACCGGCAGGCGTGGTAATCGCATGCATGGTTCCGTAACACAACTGAATCACAGTGGTATGCATGAATGTTTTGCGATCAAATTACGGTCACAAAACATGTATTTTTTGCCAACACCTCAAAGGAGGTGGTAACCAATCACAAATGGGAAGGGGTTCCCTAGGGAAATTGTGAACTCCTGAAAAATGAAACTTTAGAGTTTTGGTTAATTTGTTTTAAAAATGCATCCCATTTTCCTTTTGAAAAAAAAGATTTCTTTATTAAAAAGCAATCACAAACAGGGTAATCTGCTGACCTCAGAAAGCCAGCATCCATGTGATGGCCACGATTCCTAATGGGTCGCAAATATTCATGAAGTAGTTCTATTTGCAAACCCACTAGACATCATTATTTAGGAAATCTTTATGTTGTACATTGGAAATTGCGATTCGGTAAGAATCACAACTGGGTAATCGCCTAAATACTTAATGCCCTAAATACTCATTTTACAAACTGCAGCAGATGCAAAACACTGCAACTAGGATTATTCTGGGTTTTAGGAGACACTATCCTGTACTGACTTCCTATTTAAAAAAGATGCCTCTTCAAGGCCTTGTATCTATGCCACAAAACTCTTTACAACACTAGACACAACATGTACATGAAATCTATTTTCTCCTGGTATGTTCCCAATTAAGAACTGAGATCAGCTCACAGATTTTTTTTGAGTTTAGACTGAAGATCAAAATCTTCCTTTTCTCCCATAAAGGTTATTGAGGATTGCCAAATAGATTATAATATTTTCCATCTACTGAAACATCCTAAGGAAAACCAGCTACTTCTATTGGGGAGAGGGAGCAGCAGTTCAGCAGTGAGCAAACAGAAATGTCTTCGGTCTAAGCATTAAGAGGAGGGCCTGTTCTGCAGAATGAGGACGTGCGCCTGCAACAACATTTCAAAAACATCTAATCTGAAGAGAATGTGATTTTTTGTTCTCGTAGTGTGTAGACTAAATTATGTTTGTTGAACTTTTAAACCCTTTCGTCTGGAAGGCAAAACTAATCATAGCTGCTTATTTTAGTTACACTGTATGATATTCTCAAAATAGATTTTAACTGGTCTGTCCTATAATAACAAACATGGCGTGTGGAGTCATCCCCGGTGAACCTGCCAGAACGCATGCGCAGTGCTGGTTAGAGCTAAAAGCAAGGGTATCACATGTAATCACAGAGCTAGTCTGCTCTCCCAGACCCCCTTAGGTGGTATGTTCTGTGATTAAAATAGGGCTCACTTTCCAAAGTCAAATAAAATCATTGGGCTTCTGCTATGACTATTTTAAGAAGCTTGTCTGAAACCCTCTTTAAAGTAAGTTATTATGGGCACACAAAAACGCTAGTTTCCAAGCCAAGCAGAACTGGGACTTTTTCCGCATATCCCGGGCCTGCCATTAGCTTTCATGATAGGCTTGTCATTTACTTTTCAACATCAGCTGCAGGAATCCAACCCTGCATGCCGGCGGTATAGGGTGCCAAAGTCTTTTTGTGACAGTGGTGGGCCATACAAGTTGGGGTTTATGTCGCAATTAAAGTGAGCGAGCCTAATGGACGAAAGGAGGGGTTGAAGAGGCTCTCACCCCTAAGAAATGTTTTTAAAGAGTGGCCAATGTCGCATTTTAAGCACCTTTGACAAAGTCTATGAAGCAATTGTAAATATGTAGTCTTCAAAGATTTAAAACACATTAATAACAGCCCCTTTTGTTCTTGCATTAAATATGTTCCATGTCTCAGTCTGTCAATGGGTGGCAAATAATTCAGTTATTCCCAGACCTGTAAGGGACTTGGTGGTAGACAGGTAGATAGGAACTGATCTGTTTGCAAGACTTTTGAAGATGTTGGCTTGGGGGAGAACATTGTTTCCTCCTTTGTGACACCACTTCCAATACCACCACCAAGGATGCCTTGGAATTACACGTAGTCAAGTAGGATGTGAATTTGTGGATTTTTTATTTTTTATTATTACTCTGGCTCTGCTCTGCAGCACAGTTCTGACCCAAGTGAAAGGGTATTTCCAGGGGGACAAGCTACAAAAGCACCACCTTGAAAACACACCCATTATTCTACCCACTGTGATAATCTACCAATAAGGAAGCTGGCTGGATGAGGAGGAAGGTGTTGTCATTTACAACTCCTGTACTTCTCTGAAGCACTTGTCACCACCACATGACAAAGGCAAATAAAGGCTGATCTGGCTAGCAAGTCTGCAGCTGGATAATTCAAACTGCATGTTTTCTTGAAGAGTGCCAAATTGCAAAACGTATTAGCACTGCCATTCATCGGCAGCTTGTGTCAAAAGGTTTACATCACTGCAGCAAGTTGTTAGGGGCCTCTAAGGCAAACACAAATGATTCAGTGAGTTAAACAGTATTTGGGCATTTGGGGTCAGTCATGGTCACTCTGACGTTATCAAATCGGAAATTATATTTCGGCGAGAAAAACAAAAGAAACGTAATAAAAGCATGAACGAAAAACAAATGAATATGAAAGTAATAACGAATAAGGGGAAAGGATTAATTTAAATAATGGAAATTAAAGTGGGACTTGTGGTGAAAATTGTAAGAATAGAAGATCTAGCACTTTCATCACTGATCTCACGGCTAGACTGCCGACCTTGGAGCTGGGAAACTAAGGTTCGAGTCTCCGGTCGACTCCACATCCTGTGATTCTGGGCAAATCAGTTTATCTCCCCGTGCCTACCATAAAAATAAAAATGAATGTGTTCTTGTGCAACGTAATTGGTGATGATGTAAAGCGATCCAATACCTTGAGGGCAAGTATGCACTGTATAAATCTGCACACAAAACAAAAAAAACACATCCCTGAAGCACTGTAGAGGGTTGATTACATGTTTAGTGTCTAGATTACTTGCATTATTGACTCGCTCTGCTGCAGTTAAGGAGTCTGTTTTAAAGAAAACGACATGGCAACAGTTGTGCTATTTTCGGGTTGTGTCCTTAACGTTCAGATAAGCAGTTGTTTGTGGAGTCATACATGTGCATGAAGGAGCATTACATGTTTTGGCATGGGACCGGACGGCTGCAGAACGGGAGACGCCGAAGCACAAAAAAACGCTATGTGCACAGTCACACAAAGTACCCTTGTGTACGGAACACATCTCTGACCTTCGATGCACAGACATCTAACACTTTCATGTTATCTGTGTCAAATATAACATGGGGCTTCGGAGTGGAATTCATTTCAGCCCCAGTCGCAATCACTATTAAATCTACTCTGGAATTTATAAAAAGGCGTGTGCGGGGTCATAATGCTTCTGAAGTAGTCGCCCCAGGCTTGTGTTCAAGGTGCAACAGCTACAAAACTGGCACCATAAGTATGTGATGTAGAAAGAGATAACCTCAATGCAAAGACAAGTATTATTATCTACTGCTGAAGAACATATTTTTTTACTCTAAAGCTCTGAACTCATCATTTAATTTGGCCTCTTATTTATTTTCCAGCACAACTACTGCAGACAGTGCAGACAGGATGGCGAGGCAGCCAGCCAGATAATCCACTGTTGGAGCTGGAAGACAATGGCTACGTGGGGTGCGAGGTCAGGAGGGAATATCTCTTGCTGCTAATTTGTGTACAATGCCGTTAATGGCACTGGGCAGGAAGAGAGCAAGGGACAGATAATGCCCAATCACTGCAGAGCTTTGTAATAAAGCCGAACTGAGAGTGGCCATATTCTGTGATTGTTAGATTTCGGGGTCTCTAGTTGGCATAGGTAGGTACTTGTGACTAATAGGGACCCTGGCCTCTAGTCAGGGTAAGGGGGATACATTCTTTAGATAACCCCTGCTCACCCCCTTGGTAGCTTGGCACAAGCAGACAGGCTTATCAAAGGCAATATGTAAAGTATTTGTACCAACACTCACAGTAACACAGTTAAAACACCACAAATGAACTCCACACTAACCCTGGGCGTAGTGGGTGTAGTGGGGCTTCGCGGAGCTACGTGAAGTGGGTGAGAAACTACGCCCACCTCCGCACTCCGCGTAGCCCCACTACGCACCGCAGGCCTCCCTCCCGCCCTCCCTAAATACTTTAAATTAAATGTGTAAAAGAATTAAAAGGCACTTACCTTGCCCGCCGCTGCCCGCCGCGTCTCCGGGGCACCCTCTCTTCATCGCCGCCGTCTTGGGTACTAATGCGCATGCGCGGGCGGCCGCGCATGCGCATTTCTCGTGAGAAATGCGCTTGCGCGGCCGCCCGCGCATGCGAATTAGTACCCAAGACGGCAGCGATGAAGAGAGCGAGCCCCGGGGACGCGGCGGGCAGCAGCGGGCAAGGTAAGTGCCTTTTAATACTTTTACACATTTAAATTAAAGTATTTAGGGAGGGCGAGAGGGAGGCGGGTGGCGGCCAGCTACGCACCGTCTGCGGAGCGTGCGTAGTGCCGAATTCTACGCCTGCTACACAAAATGCGTAGAAGCCGGCACTACGCACACTCCGTGCACGGAGCGTAGCTGCCCGCCCACCCTTACTCCACACCAGTTTAGAAAAATAAACGTATTTAATCTAAACAAAACAAGACCAAAACGACAAAAATCCAACATACACAGTTCAAGAATATGGTTTCAAAAGAGTTCTTAGGGTTGTGGTAAAATAATCCGCAGTTGCGTCACGTTTTAGCCAACAGTACCTTTAGATGCGACAAAAGTTCCAAGTGAAAGCTGCAGCGTTGAAAAACAAGCGATGCGTCACTCCTGAGACCCTGTGGAGGCGATGCGACAACCCCGCTGGACGCTGTGGGCGTGTTGCGGTGACTCTGGTCTGTATGGGGAGGGATGCGATACCTTGTATGGATTCCGGTGCGCAGGTTTCGTAGGAAGCGTCTCGCAAAGGTACGATGCGACGATCTTCAGGACGGCGACGATCTCAGGTGTGGCGGCGATGCGCAGCACAGTGTCTCTCTTCTCATCTCGCGGCCCCTCGATGCAATGGCGCTGCAACAACTCTTGCAGCGACGTGATGCAGTCCGCAAGCAAGCGGTGCGACGATCTCACCCAGCGACAACAGGCTCTGCGACGATACTCGCAGCGATGGTAATCTTCCTGCTCTGGAGTGATTCGTTCCGCAAGCGAAGGATGCGTCAGTTCTTGCAGCGGCAATAGGTGCTGCGATGATCTCAATCTTCGCGGCGGAGGGAATTTCCTTGCACTTTCGGGGATGCGCTCCACAAGCAGCACCACTTTGAACAAGGCCCACCTAAAATGTATCCTACTTAACTGTAGATCAGCATCGTGTCATGCCGCAGATATAGCTGACCTAATTTCAACTAATGAACCTGACCTTATCATCCTGACAGAAACTTGGCTAAACGAATCATCCTCCCCCATCTTAGACATTTTAGTTCCCCCAAACTATTTCATCACAAGACTTGATTGATTGGGCAACCTAGGGGGTGGCATTGCCTGCATTAATAGGAACAACTTCTCTGTTAACCGCTCCAACTCCCCGGTATTCTCCTCATGTGAATACCTCTGCCTTAACATCTCGAGAAATAAAAAAAACAATATGCTCACTCCACTCTTTTTACCATCCTCCTGGTAACAACCTTACCTTCATCTAGCACATCATGGATATTTTAGCAACAAATGTCGGCCAACTGATTACCCAGATCTTCCTGGGGGACTTTAACCTCCACTGGAACGATCTAAACGACCCTGAGGTCAATAGCCAAAAAGTTGTCCTTTCCGATCTCAACCTGTCACAAATTTGTGATAGTCCCACCCACGATAAGGCTCAACACTTGATCTAGTGATCTCCAAAACTGACTCTATTCAGCTTGAATCGATTCTTCCTTGCGACTGGTTGGACCATCACATATTTCCCATATCAAGGAAGTAGCGAAATTACTCTCTATCCAACCTAAGAGAACAAAAATCTTGAGGAGGAACCTAGATAACATCAATCCTTCCACACTCACAACCACCAGCCACATCCTCTCGCTACCGCTGGAAAGATTAGATAATGTACAGGAGTTGACCAGTCACCACTTTAATTCTATGAACATGGTACTCGACAGTATATCACCCCTACAATTGAAAAGAGTCACCACAAAAGATTTAAACCCTTGGTACGATGGTAGGCTAAATGAAGCCCGAAGATCGCTGAGAGTAATTGAAAGACAATGGAGATCTGCTCAAATTACTAAGGAGCACCAGAAACTCATACTACAGAAAGATTAGACGCTCAAAAGCTGACTACATATGTAAACAATTAGACCAAGCTAAGAATCGCCCCAAAAAACTTTTTGATATAATCAAAACTCAATCAAAGGGGGTATCCCACTACCCCCAAGCCAGTCTGGAAACACCCCCCAATTGCGAGGAGCTTGCCGCCTTTTTCACCACAAAGACTGAGAATTTAAAGATAGACCTACGTAATGACCCACTATCCCACACCCACACGCACTCTATTATCACGCTGACCACACCTGTGACCCTGCCTAACTGTTCTTCAAAGCTCCATCTCAAGAACAATGCTTCCTGGGCTAACCTTCAACCACTACAGCGAAGAAGCTATCTTGAATACGCTCATGGCTTTGAATCCCTCTACCCATTTCACAGACCCTCTCCCAGCTACCCATTTAAAGACCTTCATGCCACAGCTAGTGCCCTTATGGACCAGGATTATAAACACCTCTCTTTTACAAGGAACCATCCCCGACATCCTCAAAGCTGGTCAGGTAACCCCCATTCTAAAGAAAGTTACAGATGACCTGTCAGACCTGAACAACTATCGCCTCATATCCAACATTCCGACCCTGGCAAAATTGCTCGAAAAATGCGTCCACATGCAGCTCAGTAACCATATCGACCAGTTCAATCTACTAGATCAATTCCAATCAGGATTTCAATCTGGGCATATCACGTTTGGTGCCGCGAATGATTTTGGCACCCGAGCGAAAGAGATACGGAAACCGTGGATCCTTAAGATTTATTCTGGGCCACGTAATATCTGGTTTCCAGCCCTGATGCTAACACACTCAGTTGGATTTTATTAAGGTACCATTGACCTTGGAGAAACACAGAACTAAGGTAACAATTACCCTTAAGCCCGCCACAGAATCATGAGTGGCCTTGCTTGAGCCAGCCTCAGAGATGCTCACCTGGCCCCACACCCCTTGAGGCTGTCTGAAACCAATAATGTAAAAAGTTTGAAGAAATAATACGCACCGACAGAACCATTTGTAAACCTGTTAATACTGCCCAGGTTCTGAGGGATACTGGGTTACCCCATTGTGTTTTACCGTATGAAAGACAGACAGCAGGGCTAGACAAGCCACACACAGAAGGGGAATGGTATAAAGGGTGCCAATGAGTCAAAAAGGTATCCAGCAATTCCTGCTGCACATTAGTACAGGATAATTACTTACACAACACATGACATTTATGATGCCACTCAAACTAAATGAGAATCATCCAGGGAGTACACTTGTTTGTGCACATTGTCAGAAACACTCAGCAGACTGCCTGGTACTGCACAGCTAACCCAGTTTACTTGTCAAAAGTAGCAAGCACACTTCAACAATCAATGAGTGGCTATCCAAGACAAACAATGAAACAATATCTGCTAACACTACTTACGGGTGGGGGAAGTAGAAAAACAAGGAGAAAATGTGGGAACGGCACTGACCAAGAGACGTATTTCCCTTTAGTGACTTCAACCACATCATTATAGCTGAGTTAGAGAAATGTTGAAATGGTCTGTGGCAGAAAACCGTCAGATGTGCCAAAAAGACCCAATGGAGTGGGCAGAAATGATTCAACATCTTAGTGACCAACTAGATACCAGACCACCATGAACATGAAATGGAAGCAGAGGCAAACCTTGGTTCACAAGTCTTAAACAACAATTGGGAAAGCCAATAGGTCTAGCATTGGTTGACAGCCTGTTGGCATTTTTTGTTTTGTTTTGATTTTCATAAAAGATTATTGTTCAAGAAGCTGCCTGGCCTTCATTAAATAAATAAAAACCATTGGCTAAAGGCAAAAATGTTTTTGGGTCTCAAAAAAGCAGGCATTACCATAGAATTCCCTGGAACTGAAGGGAACTACTTTATGCGTGGTTATGCTCATTGTGAAAGGACAGTATATCAAAAGTCATAGCTAAGTTTGCCAGTGGCTGAAGTGGGCTTATACATTACCCTTTGATGCATGCTGGAGTGGGTGGTATAAAATTGTGGATTATGCAACCACATACTAATGAATGACCTCTGTCTGAAAACCCACATAAGAAAGTATGTTAAACACGTAGGGGCTCATTATGATGTCAGGCGGAAAGCCTCTGCCCGACAGTCGGAATCTTCCCAACCATCTCGGTGCCCTTCTGACCTAATTGGTTGGTTTACAGTCTGACCGCACAATTACGATGTTCGCGGTCGGAACGCAAACCGGCAGGTCATTCCGTCTCGGTTCTGACTGACTTGCGGAGTGTTCCTGTCGGTCAGAACTGCACCGTAACCCCCTATGGATGGCGTTTCCACTACCAGGATTATGATTCCAGTTTCCAACAGCCTTTCCGTGCTGGCCTGTGTGACACGGAAAGGCTATCCGATAGTGACTTTGGCGGGCCCTGGCAGGACCCCAAAGTTCCCGCAGCCTTCTGTTTGTGGCAGAGGGGGTACCCTTGGTACCCCTCTGTAAAACCCTGCACTGTGTGGAGGGCACCAAGGGGTGCTTGAGACAGGGTGCAGGGTTTTACCAACACACACACCATTTCCCCATAGGAAGCTGTGCTACAGCAGATCTCAGGTGTAACTCATGCAGCCAAGCTCCCATAGGAAACAGTGGGAATCCAACCGAACAGTTTCAGTCGCATCATAATCTGGCAGTCGGAACCGCAGACCGCAAATTGGTCGGTCCCGAATCCGAGATGGTGTCGGGCAGAGGCTTTCTGCCTGACAGCGTAATGAGCCACTTAATTTTAGTAATTCAAAAAGTCAATTGGTCTGTCATTGCTGCCAGTCTCTTGAACTTGAGAAAGAAGTCAAGTCAAGTCAAGTCAATAAATTTGTATAGCGCGCTACATACCCAGAGGGTCTCAAGGCGCTTGAAGAAGGGTGGGGAATTACTTGTCAAATAGCCACGTTTTAAGTTGCTTTCTGAATGCTAGGTGGTTCTGAGTAAGGCGAAGGTGAGTGGGAAGTGAGTTCCAGGTTTTAGCTGCCAGGTAGGAGAAGGATCTACCTCCCATGGTGGATTTGTTGATGCGAGGTACAGTGGCAAGGGCTTGGTTGGAGGATCGTAGCTGGCGGGAGGGTGTGTAGAGTGCTTTGTGTGCGTGAGTTAGGAGCCGGAAAGTGATCCTCTTATTGACGGGGAGCCAGTGGAGGTTTTTCAGGTGGCCAGAGATGTGTTCTTTACGCGGGATGTCTAAAATGAGCCTGGCTGAAGCGTTCTGGATGCGTTGAAGTTTTTTCTGGATTTTTGAGGTGGTACCGGCGTAGAGGGTGTTTCCGTAGTCCAGTCGGCTCGTGACCAGAGCGTGAGTGACTGTTTTTCTAGTTTCGGTGGGGATCCAGCGAAATGTTTTTTTGAGCATGCGAAGAATGTTGAAGCAAGATGAAGAAACAGCATTGACTTGTCTGTTCATCGAGAGTGAGGAATCCAGGATGACGCCCAGGTTCCGTGCGTGGTCCGTCGGGATAGGTGCTTTTCCAAGGGCCTCTGGCCACCAAGAGTCATCCCAGGCGGAGGGGGAGGTGCCTAGGATGAGGACTTCTGTTTTGTCTGAGTTCAGTTTCAGACGGCTGTGCTTCATCCATTCGGCTACTTCTTTCATTCCTTCATGCAGGTTGGTTTTGGCAGTGTTAGGGTCTCTGGTGAGTGAAAGGATCAGTTGAGTGTCGTCGGCGTAGGAGATGATGTTGAGGTTGTGTTGGCGTGCGATGACCGTGAGGGGGCTCATGTATACGTTGAAGAGGGTGGGGCTGAGTGAAGATCCTTGTGGTACGCCGCAGATGACTTCAGTGGCCTCTGACTTGAATGGTGGGAGGCGGACTCTCTGGGTATTTCCGGTGAGGAACGAGGTGATCCATTCCAGTGCTTTTCCATGGATTCCGACGTTTCTGAGGCGTTGTAAAAGGGTGCTATGACAGACCGTGTCGAAGGCTGCGGAGAGGTCGAGGAGGATGAGGGCGACTGTGTCTCCATTGTCCAGTAGAGTTCGAATGTCATCTGTTGCTGCGATGAGGGCGGTTTCAGTGCTGTGCTTGGCTCGGAAGCCGGATTGTGAGGAGTCGAGGGATTTGTTGGTTTCGAGGAATGCGGCGAGCTGGTTGTTGACCGCTTTCTCGATGACTTTGGCCGGGAATGGAAGGAGTGAGATAGGGCGGTAGTTTTTGAGTTTGGTGGGGTCAGCTGTGGGTTTCTTTAGCAGGGCGTTGAGTTCGGCATGTTTCCAGCTTTCCGGAAGGTTGCGGAGTTGAGGGAGCAGTTGATGACGTCTCGGAGGTGCGGTGCTATAATGGAGTCTGCTTTGTTAAAGATGTGGTGAGGGCATGGGTCTGTGGGGGATCCTGAGTGGATAGAGTTCATCAGACGGATGGTGTCCTCAGTGGAGATTGGCTTCCAGTCATTGAGGATGTTCAGGGGGAGTGGGGGTCCTGCAAGGGGTTGGGTGGGTTGGTCTTCGGGTCGGTTGTCGAAGCTGTTGTGGATGTCTGCAATTTTGTTGTGGAAGAATGAGGCTAGGGAGTCGCAGAGGGCTTGGGAGGGGGTGATGTCGTTGGAGTTGGCCGAGGGGTTGGTAAATTCCTTGACAATGTTGAATAATTCCTTGCTGTTGTGGGCGTTGTTATCTAGTCGGTCCTTGAAAGCGGCTTTCTTGGCATTCCGGATCAGTTGGTGGTGTATGCGGGTGGCGTTTTTGAAGGCGTCCTTGGTGCTGGTGGTTGGGTCTTTTTTCCAGGCCTTCTCAAGGGAGCGGCAGAGTTTCTTGGATTTCTTAAGATCATCGTTGAACCAGGAGGCCTTCTTGCTGCCTAGTTTGCTTTGTCGTTTTTTCAGTGGTGCTAAGATGTCGGCGCTGTTGGATAACCATTGGGTGAGGTTGGTGGCTGCTTGGTCTGGGTTTGAGGAGTGGGCGGGGGGGTTTTGAAGAAGCGATGAGGAGATCTGGTCGATGGTGATTTTGTTCCAGTTTCTCTGCAGAGTGGGTTGGGGGTGGTTGTTGGAAGTGGGCTTGTTGTAGGTAAAGTGAACGCAGCTGTGGTCAGTCCAAAGGAGAGCTGTGGTGTGGCTGAAGGAGACATGTTTGCTGGAGGTGAAGATAGGGTCGAGTGTGTGACCTGCGATGTGGGTGGGGGTAGTGACAAGTTGTTTAAGTCCGAGGTTGGCCAGGTTGTCCAAAAGGGTGGTGGTGTTGCGGTCGTTGTTCTTTTCAAGGTGAAAGTTGAGGTCTCCCAAAAGGATGTAATCCTCGGAGGGGAGCGCGTGTGGAGTGATGAAGTCCGTGATGTCTTCACTAAACTGTGCGCGGGGTCCTGGTGGCCTGTAAAGGAGGGTGCCTCTGAGTGTGGTCTTGGGGTCGATGTGGATCTGGAAGTGAAGGTGTTCAGAGTTGGCGAGATTGACGTCTGAGCTGGTTGAGATGCGGATGGATTTCTTATGGATGATAGCGATACCTCCTCCTGTGTGGCCGGTACGGTCCTTGCGTATGATCTTATAGTCTTCCGGTATGGCAATGGTGATGTCTGGGGCTGAAGTGGCGTTCATCCATGTTTCTGTTAGGAAGGTGACGTCCGGAGAGATGGTGTCTAGTAGATTCCAGAGGTCAATGGCGTGCCTGTGGACCGATCGGGTGTTGAGCAGGATGCATTGTAGGTGGTTGGGGTCGGATATCTGTTGTGTGTTCGTAGATGAGGAGTTGTTCTTGATGCCGTCGAACTTGCAGGCGTTGCAGGAAAAGGGTCCATGGGTGTGTCCAGGAGCAGCTTGGACGCAGTTGAGGGAACGGCCGGGGTTGAGGGCTAGGAGGGTGGTGGCCTCGTAAGTAATGCGGGAGGGGTGGACTTTACGAGGACCAGGGGCTCTGGCGCTGGCCGCGGTCCAGGCACGGACGGGCGTAGACGGGCTTACCTTTGGCGCACCTTCGGCGTGGCCGTAGCGCGTGGACGCTGCGCGTGCGGACATCTGCCATAAATGGAGAGAGGAGGGGGCGGAGCGTGGGAGGGGCAGCAGCTGGGAGGCGGTAGCAGGGAGGAGGGGCGGGCCAGGGAACACACAACAAGATTGAGGGTCAAAGGGAGATTAAGGCAGGGGCAGCATATGCACCACGGCACCGGGGGCACAAACCAGTTCCCAGCGTGATGCAAATTTAATAAATAAATCACAGCGCTAGGTTAATTAAATAAATAAATCACAGCGCTAGGTAAATTAAATTAATAAATCACAGCGCTAGGTAAATTAAATAATAAATCACAGCGCGAGGTAAATTAAATAAATAAATCACAGCGCGAGGTAAATTAAATAAATAAAAGCAGTTACAACTCTGCAGTCTCAATGCGGTACCACCAGCAGGCCAGATCGTCAACAGGAGCTGGGATCAGGGAGCGTGGGGGGAGCAACCGTGCTGGATGAGGTCCAGAAAAGAAATCAAAAAAGAAAGTAAGAAAAAGAAAGATGAAAGGAAGGAGAAAGAAGGAAAGACAGAAGAAAGCATGAAATAAAGAAAGGAAGAAAGAAAGATTAATTTGTGGCTACAGTTTCCAATGAGTACACCTGATTTGGTACGTGTCAGGAACACACAGCAGATTTCCTGGTACTGCCAAGCCATTCCAGTTCAGTCCTCAAAGGTCGCATGCACACTTCAGCTGTCTATGGGTGGTGACCCAAGACTAATGATGACGCAATGCCTACTAACACTACTTCTGTGTGGGGGTAATGGGAAAATGAGGAGAAAATTTGGGAACGGCAATGGCCAAGAGGCATATTTGTAAAGTTCTGATGATAATAAATTTGAAGTCCAAATATCTTAAAAGAGATATTTATTTAGTAAGAGCACAGTACAGCTGTCACCAGTTCAAGCTCCAGCACAATGACCACAACTCCATTCTAAAAGATGCAATACAACAGTCAGGCATGAGCCATGGATTGAAAGTATACAGTCCGGTTAAAAAGGAAATACAAAGTTAAAAGGGAAACAAAGAATATAACACATCTCTTCTCTTACAAAAATTACAAGTTATTCATTTTACATTTAGAAACACGTCTCATATTCCACACCTGCCCCTCTTGCATGACTACACTGTTTATGTTAACCTTTACAATTTTCACAGGTCTACCAAACTTAGTTTCATGCTTCTGAAGAATTCCTGGTTTACGAATTCTGACAAAGCCTCCCACCACAAAATCAGGTACTCTAACTTTCATCCGGACATCATAATTGTCTTTGCTTTTAACTTGCTTCTCTTCCACCCTCATCGCTATGTCTTCCTTGATTAACTGAGGGAACTGACTATTTACAACCTTTTTAAACCACCAAGGACACAACTTAGAAACAGGATCCCTACCTTTAAGCAAACGGAAAGGTGAAACTTCAGTGGTGGTATGGGGTGTTATACTGTACAACCACAATTTCTCCCTCAATTTATCTTTCCAATCAGCACCAAATGTTCTTGCCCATACAATATCCTGTTTGAGAACCCTGTTGTATCTTTCCACTTGGCCATTTCCCTGAGGATCGTAGAGAGATGTGGTAACATGCCGAACATTATGCAATTTCAAAAATTCCATAATTTCACAAGACTTCAACTGTACCCCATTGTCTGAAATAATAACTTCCGGGCAACCCTCTCTGGCGAAAACTTCCTTCAAGAACAAAATAACACTACTGGTGGTGGCATGTGGAACCAATTTCACTTCAGGCTATTTGGAATGAAAATCCACCATAACAATGGCAAATCTGCAATCTTGTGGTAAAAAATTAAAAGGCCCAGAGATATCTAACCCAACCTTCTGCCAGGGATGATAAAGCCATTTTACTGGAATAAGTGGAGCTGGATCACATCTAAGAAACTTCTCACTGCACACACAATCTGGACACTCCCTAACAATCCTATCCACAAACCTGTCCAAACCAGGCCACCAAAAGAAAGATCTAATAAGCCTCTTCATGGAAGACATACCCAAATGACTCTCATGACTTAGATTTAAAATAGTTTCACGTAAAGGCACAGGTGGAATGCATTTACCTTGCCTACAAATGAAATCAACTTCAACAAAAATCTTATCAGACACCTTCCAAAATGGGAATAATTCATCTGAAATATCCTTCCTGGAAGGCCAACCAACACAAGAAAACCTAATAATTTCCTGTAAAATGTTATCTTTCATACATTTCCTCCACAACTCCTCAGAAATAGCAGGATATTTATCAGATATCACTTCAGGGAAAGTAGCTACAATTTCCTCTTTACAAGAAATGTCACCTTCATCACATGGAAGTCGTGATAAGCAATCTGCCATAACATTCACTTTCCTTAGAACATATTCTACAGTAAATGTATATTCTTGCAAACGTGACATTAATCTAGCAATTCTAGCCGTAGCATTCAACCCCCCACCAGGAGCTAGAATAGTGGTCAAAAGCTTGTGATCTGTTTTCAGAACAAAACCTGCACCCCAAATATAATTTCTGAAGTGTTCAACACCCCACACACATGCTAATTACTCTTTTTCTATAACAGCATAACGCCTTTCTCTCAGATTCAAAGTACGCGAGGCGATTGCCACATTCTACTCATCTCTCCCAAAACATTGTGACAACACACACCCTAATCCATAAAGACGTGCATCCACAGTAAGAACACAAGTTTTACCTACACAAAATGGTTTGAGAGAAGGTGCAGATACCATTTCTGCCTTAATATTTTCAAACGCCTCCTGTTGACTTTTCCCCCACACAAACTCAACATTTTTCCTCGTGAGTTCCCTTAATGGCTCCATTTTCGAAGCAAAATTCTTTATGAACTTACTATAATATTCACAGTATTCAAAGTATGGCATCCACAAGTGACTTCTTCGGAATGGCCCCGTCTTTAGAAACTGTATGACCTAAATATTCAAGTTCAAGTTCGGGTATTTGAATAGCGCACTGCTCACCCAGAGGGTCTCAAGGCGCTTGGGTAGGGGGTTCATTATTTGTCGAATAGCCAGGTTTTAAGTTCTTTTCTGAAGTAGATGTGGTTCTGAGTAAGGCGGAGGTGAGTGGGGAGTGAGTTCCAGGTCTTGGCAGCAAGGAAGGAGAAGGATCTGCCACCCATGGTGGATTTTCGGATGCGCGGGACGGCGGCGAGGGCTTGGTTGGATGATCTTAGTTGGCGGGTGGGTTTGTAGAAGGACAGTCGAGTGTTGAGGCATTCGGGTCCTAGATTGTAGAGGGCTTTGTGTGCGTTGGTGAGAAGGCGGAATGTAATTCTTTTGTTGACGGGAAGCCAGCTGAGGTCTTTTAGGTGTCCGGTGATGTGATCTTGGCGGGGGATGTCTAATATGAGTCTCGCTGATGCGTTTTGGATGCGTTGGAGTTTTTTCTGTAATTTTGCTGTTATTCCGGCGTATAGTGTGTTGCCAAAGTCCAGTCGACTCGTGACCAGTGCGTGGGTGACAGTCTTTCTTGTCTCGAGGGGGATCCAACGGAAGATCTTTTCGAGAATGCGAAGTACGTTGAAGCAGGATGATGAGACTGCATTGACTTGTCTGGACATCGAGAGAGAGGAGTCTAGGATGAAGCCAAGGTTACGTGCATGGTCTGTGGGTGTGGGTGCTGTGCCCAGAGCAGAAGGCCACCAAGAGTCGTCCCAGGAAGAGGGGGAGGATCCTAGAATGAGCACCTCCGTTTTGTCTGAATTGAGTTTTAGGCGGCTATGTTTCATCCATTCGGCTACTTCTTTCATGCCTTCGTGAAGGTTGGTTTTGGCGGTGTTAGGGTCTTTGGTGAGGGAAAGGATTAACTGGGTGTCGTCGGCGTAAGAGATGATGTTAAGGTTGTGTTGACGCGCGATGGAGGCGAGTGGACTCATGTACACGTTGAAGAGGGTGGGACTGAGTTAAGATCCTTGTGGTACTCCACAGATGACTTCAGTGGCCTCAGAGTTGAATGGGGGAAATCGGACTCTTTGAGTTCTCCCAGCGAGGAATGAGGTGATCCAGTCCAAGGCTTTTCCTTGTATTCCGATGTTGCTGAGGCGCTGTATAAGGGTGCTGTGGCAGACTGTGTCGAAAGCGGCGGAGAGGTCGAGTAGAATGAGGGCCACAGTTTTACCGTTGTCCAGTAGTGTTCGGATGTCGTCTGTTGCTGCAATGAGGGCGGTTTCGGTGCTGTGTTTGGCTCGGAATCCGGATTGAGATGGATCGAGGGAGTTGTTGGATTCAAGGAAGGCGGCGAGTTGGTTGTTGACGGCTTTCTGGATGACTTTAGCCGGGAATGGGAGGAGGGATATGGGTCGGTAGTTTTTAAGTTCAGAGGGGTCTGCTGTGGGTTTCTTCAGAAGGGCGCTGAGTTTGGCGTGTTTCCAGCTTTCTGGAAAGGTGGCAGAGTTGAACGAGCAGTTGATGACATCACGGAGATGGGGTGCGATGATGGAGTTCGCTTTGTTGAAGATGTGGTGGGGCAGGGGTCGGTTGGCGAGCCAGAGTGGATGGAGTTCATCAGGCGGATGGTGTCTTCAGTGGTGATTGGGTTCCAGGCGGTGAGGTTGTTAGTTGGCGGAGTAGGATCTGAGGGGGGTGGGGGGGGGGGGGGGGTTGGAAGCTGGGAGTATTCTCGAAGCTGTTGTGGATGTCAGCAATTTTGTTGTAGAAGAAGGAGGATAGCGCATTGCAGAGGTCTTGGGAGGGAGTGATGTCGTTAGATGCTGCGGTGGGGTTGGTGAATTCTTTGACGATGTTAAAAAGTTCCTTGCTGTTGTGATTGTTGTTGTCAAGACGATCCTTGAATGCTGATTTCTTAGCGGATCGAATCAGTTGGTGGTGTTTGCGGGTGGCAGCCTTGAGGATGGACATGTTGTCGGTGGTTGGGTTTTTTCTCCATGTTTTCTCCAGGGTGCGGCATAGCTTCTTAGATTTTTTAAGGTCATCATTGAACCAGGGAGCCTTTTTGCAATCTGATTTGATCTGGTGTTTTTTCAGGGGTGCTAATTCGTCAGCACTGTGGGTGATCCATTGCTTGAGATTGGTGGCCGCTTGGTTTGGGTCCAATGAGAGGGTGGGAGGGTTTTGGTTGAGTGATGTGAGGAATTGGTCGGAGGTGATTTTGTTCCAGTTTCTCCGAGGAATAGGTTGTGGGCGGTTGTGGGTCAGGGTGGTTTTGTAGCTGAAGTGAACACAGCTGTGGTCCGTCCAATGGAGAGCTGTGGTGCGATCGAAGGAGATGTGCTTGCTGGAGGTGAAGATAGGGTCGAGCGTGTGTCCGGCAACATAGGTGGGGGTGTCAACAAGTTGTTTGAGTCCGAGATTGGCCAGGTTGTCCAGAAGGGTGGTGGTGTTTCTGTTGTGTTTGTTTTCAAGGTGATAGTTGAAGTCTCCTAGAAGAATGTAGTTCTCGGAGGCGAGGGCATGTGGGCAGACGAAGTCGGTGATGTCATCGCTGAATTGACTGCGGGTACCTGGAGGCCTGTAGATGAGGGTGCCTCTAGGAGTGGTCCTAGGGTCGGTGTGGATCTGAAAGTGGAGATATTCGGCGGTTGCAAGATTATCCTCGGAGCTGGTCGTGATTTTGATGGTGTTCTTGTGAATGATGGCGATGCCTCCTCCTGTTTGATTGGTGCGGTCTTTACGGGTGATCTTGTAAGCGTCCGGTATGGCTAAGGCGATGTCGGGTGCAGATGATGTGTTCATCCATGTTTCTGTAAGGAAGGCGATGTCTGGTGACGCAGTGTCGAGTAGGTCCCAGAGTTTCGTTGCGTGTCTGTGGACCGAGCGGGTGTTGAGCAAGATGCACTTCAGGCGGTTAGATGCGGAGCTGTGTGTGGAGGGGTTGGATTTGGTGAGGGTCCTGGAGCAGTTGAACTTGCAGGAGAGGCAGGCGAAAGGTCCGTGGGAACGACCTGGGGCGGCTTCGCAGCATTGTGGTGCTCGTCTGGGGTTGAGGGCGAGGAGAGTTGCGGCGTCATATGTGACTCTAGTGGGTTGGGAGCGGCGGGGACCAGGGAGACAGGCACTGGGCGCGGTCCAGGCGCGGACGGGCGTAGACAGGCTTAACTTTGGCGCACCTTCGGCGCGAATGGGGCGCGACCGCTGCGCGGAGAGACATCAGTCATATATGGATAGTGGAGGGGGAGGGGCGAGGGCAGAGCAGCTGGGAGGCGGGAGGCGGGGTGGATATCCGGGGAGGGAAGGCTAAACAACAACAAGAAACTAAACAAGATGGCTGTCGGCCAAATCCTATGCAGTGATTGGAGCACAGAGTATTAATGACACGCTAAGATACTGTAAATGGGCACAAACAATCAAAATATTGAAATGCAAGGCAATACAGACAAAGCTCAGCGTTACAGCGCGCTATGGAAGGCTAGCGCTGTGCTAGTATGCTAATTGGTACAATTGGGACTAGCGCTACGCTGCAAGACAAACTGCACAACTACTGAGGTGGTGGAGCGCTATGGAAATAAATAATTCAAATCGGACGCTATGTAAATAAATAATTAAAATCGGGCGCTATGGGAGTAAATAATTAAAATCGGGCGCAGTTCAAAGCAGCTCAAGGCAGGTCACAATACCGCACTGAGGTCAGGGAGGCAGCGTGAAGAGGAGCGACCGCTTCTGACGAGTCAGGACGGTCACAGAGGTCTCGTGGAGAGACCGAGCCTGACGAACTGTGTGAGGGCGGAGCAGCTGGGAGGCGGGAGGCGGGGTGGATATCCGGGGAGGGAAGGCTAAACAACAACAAGAAACTAAACAAGATGGCAGTCGGCCAAATCCTATGCAGTGATTGGGGCACAGAGTATTATTGACACGCTAAGATACTGTAAATGGGCACAAACAATCAAAATATTGAAATGCAAGGCAATACAGACAAAGCTTAGCGTTACAGCGCGCTATGGAAGGCTAGCACAACTACTGAGGTGGTGGAGCGTTATGGAAATAAATAATTAAAATCGGGCGCTATCTAAATAAATAATTAAAATCGGGCGCTATGGGAGTAAATAATTAAAATCGGGCGCAGTTCAAAGCAGCTCAAGGCAGGTCACAATACCGCACTGAGGTCGCGGAGGCAGCGTGAAGAGGAGCGACCGCTTCTGACGAGTCAACAGTTTCTTGAAAAAATTTACACTTGCTCTTTTTCAAAGTGAGTCCATGGTCCTTAAGAATCTTACAAACATTACTAAGATGCTCTGCATGTATAGTTTCATCAGGTGAATAAATTAAAATATCATCTTGAAAACACTTTACACAAAACTCCATCTGTCTGAAAAGATGGCACATGGACCTTTGAATAACTGACGCTGCAGACGCCAGTCCGAAAGCCATCCTCTTGAACGGAAACAATCCTTGTGGTGTTATAAATGCAGTTAAATGACGAGACTCTCCAGCTAATTCTATTTGATGATAAGCCAACCTGAGGTCCAAGGACGAAAAAACAGTAGCACCACCCAACATGCTCACCACCTCATTAATATTAGGCAAAGGGTGACAATCAATTAAAATATTGGCATTAAGTGCTCGAAGGTCAGCACACAGTCTTAAAGAATTATCAGCCTTCCGCGCCAAAACAATTGGAGAAACCCATTCTGATGACTCAACCTCTTCAATCACAACTTCATCCAATATCCCTTTCAATAATTTTCCAAGTTCTTCCCTCACATTTATAGGTACACTCCTAAGTTTTTGTTTAACTGGGCAAACTCCTTTTTTTAATTTGATTTGATGTGTGAAACCTGTCAATTTGCCGAAAGTGTCGGAAAATACTTCAGGAAACTTCTCCTCAATAAAATGTGGTTCTTCACCATTCTTTATGACACTCACAACCTCACAGCTGTCTAATACCATAACTGGATCTTTATTAGGTGGATTGAGAATGATACCTAATCTCCACTGATCTTTCCAACCCAACACATTCACTCTTTTCCTTGCAACATACATTTTAATAAAAGCAGTTTTGCCCTTAAATTCAACATCTAAAGCAACATACCCTGCAAAATCAATAATTGACCCATCAAAACATCGAGCAATAATATCAGGACTAGACAAATCTTCAATAGACAACACTTTACCAAACATTTCCTCAAAATATGTTCTGTTATTATGGTCCATGGCGAACCAGAGTCTGCCATTAGTTCTAAGTACATGTTCAGAAATTTGACAATACATTTGGGTTAACTCAACTCCTCCTCCTCCTCAACAGAACACACATTGATAATAGAAACAACCATTCCTTTCTCCAAATTAGAATCTTCCTCTAATAAACTTACACTCCTTACAACGACACATTCTTATTCCTAGGGTTAAAATTTCTTTGAGGTTCAACAGTCATTCTCCGATCATCTTTGCACGCAATTCCAAAATGTCCCACTCTGCCACATTTGATACATTCCTTACCTATGGCTGGGCAAAATTTAAATGAAGCCACATGACTGTTGCTTCCACACCTGAAACAAACAATATTTTTCGAGTCTCTAACAAATTGTTGAGAAGACTTAGACAGCATTTTTTTTACAACACATACTTCATCAATACTCTTACTACTATCCCCTTTGGCATTTACATCATCAATCGTTTTCCTCCACTTATCCGATTGTTCAAAAGCTTTAGCGGTAGATATAGTGTCATTAAGATTTGGATTCCCTAAAATCCACAATGGTTCTTGCGTTTTCTTACTCCTTACATTAACAATGATTTGATCTCTTATCATCTCATCAGCAAGATTCCCAAAATTGCATGAAATTACCAAAGTCCTGAGAGCAGTTAGAAAATCATCAAAATTCGCCCTCATCGCCAAAATGTAAAGTTCTGATGAAAATACATTTGAAGTCCAAATATCTTAAAAGAGATATTTATTCAGTAAGAGCACAGTACAGCTGTCACCAGTTCAAGCTCCATCACAATGACCAAAACTCCATTCTAAATGATGCAATACAACAGTCAGGCATGAGCCATGGATTGAAAGTATACAGTCAGATTAAAAGGGAAATACAAACTTAAAAGGGACACAAAGAATATAACAATATTGCCATTCACTGGCTGCAACCACATCTACCTAAGCATTATAGCTGGGTTATGGATATGGTCGTTGACAGAAAAAAGTCAGACGTGACAGAGAGTTACAGATGACCTAATGGACTGGGCAGAAATTATTCAACAACTTAGTGACCCACCAGATACCAGACCACCATTGAGACAAAATAGAAGCAGAGACAAACTATGGTTCACATGTATTTGAACAACAATTGTCAAAGCCAATGGGTGTAGCATTGGCTTCCAGCATTCTTGTTTTGTTTTGTCTAGGTCCTGGCGGAACTGCAGAGTTTCAGTCTGTGGAATTCCACGGAGTAACTGAAAAGTGGAGTTCACATGCAGGTGGAGTAGACCTCCATGTACTTTTGCCATTCACCAACTATGGTAATGTTTCTGCATAAGTGACCACATTGAAAAATAAAGTAAAGAGGGCTGGTAGACAGATCGTACAGCAGGGAGCAAAAGCTGGATGGGGGCAAACTTGAAGACCTGTTTTACATTAACTATGAGGTTACAGTACTGAATGTCAGGATGGGGGGAGTTGGGGTGCCAGTCAACCCTGGGACGTGGTGTGGATGAAGCATAAGCTGGCATGGGAACCGGGCAGTCTGCGGCCCGCTTCCCCTGATGTGGAAGCTCAGTAGTGCCAGGTGGATGCAGTGCGCAATGCAGACTGGTTGCAGGAACCAGACCTTGGGCGGTGGCATGCTCTTGATATTCTGCAGATGGCTGAAGATCTGCTGTGCCGTCTGACACTCATTGCCCTGCTGCTTAGTCCATTAGAGAAGGTGGTCCTTCTCCAGGGCACCGTTGAAGAGCACACAAAGCTCGATGTTGCCCTGGAAGTAAGCATGGGCCAGCACTGCCATGTAGCCCAGCATGTGGTTCGGCTGGCCACTGCTCACCCAGTGGGTGTAGAGCAGCAGCGACTCTACCTGCCAGCTGTGACTAAGTGACAAGCGACAGACTCAATAGGAGGCCGTGCCGCCCCACAGTCTGTGATTGGCCGGAAACTGCAGACTGACAGATGGAGTTGCAGGTTATACCGTTCCACAACCTGAGATTATACATTCCTTTCCAAAATGTACCCTGCATTTCAACCAATCAGAGTTCCGTTTATTCTCTGTGCAGGCTAATGACTGACCGTTCTCAACAGCGTCCTCGTGACAGTATGGTGCTTTTTTGTGGTAAACCTGTTATGATCTGAGTATAGCACAATTTCAACTTGCATTTAAACACCAGCATTCCTAAGGATTACTCACAACCCACACACTCTCTTCATGGGCGTCCGCAGGGGGCGTCAAGGAGGGGTGCTTGCCCTCCACTGGAGCTCAGCTCCCTGATGGGGTCACGTCGCACTCATCGAGCTCAAGAGCAGCCCCAGCCCGCCCATTGTCATTCTGTCTGGCTGATTGCCACATACAGAATGATAATGAGTCAGTCTGGGCTGACACAGCATGTGTTGGCCTCCTCCAGGGCAGGGTATTGGGTCACATGGAAGTGCAAAAAAACGCCCATGCTGCTGCTAGGTGACAATCCAGTTAATGGAAGGAAGGCAGTGAAAGAAGTTCAAAGGAAAGAAATATAGTTATAGTATAGCAGTCAGGGTTGCTGCTTTTTTATTTTGTGCAACTTACAACCATTGACAAAGCCAGTAGTTCTGGCTTGTTGTAGGTGTAACGTTACTTGTTCTAAGTGTAACATTACTTGTATTATATATCTGGATGCAATGGCAGAAGCAACAAAAATACCAGTCGGGCGGCATATTTTATTAAGCACAGATTTTTAGCTTATGTGCTTTAAGCCACGCATTTTTTTTTTACATCAAACACCCTTTTGGAAAGACCCCCCAAGGTTTTTCATCCCCCTTAAAGCTCTGGAAACACCACTATGTCACAGTCGCCACACGTCAAGGCACTGTGCATCATGCATGACTCATGCCTTCCACTTTTTCTGATTCCCTATGTGCAGGGGCATAGTGAACCCTGCTCCACCCCACCCCTTGCTTTAGGAACTACAGAGAGGGTGGAGTTCTTTATAGGTCTCATAATTAATATGAAAAGGTGAGTGAGTAAGTAAGTGAAGGGATGGGTGGATGGATGGCTGGATAGATGAGTGAAATGGTGGATGGATGGATGAGTGAAACGGGGGATGACGGGCGAGTGAATAGGTGGATGTATGAGTGAAATGATTTATGGATTGATGAATTGATAAGTGAAAGGGTGGATTGATGAGTTGATAAGAGAAAGGGTGAATGGATGGACGGATGAGTGAAAGGGTGGATGTAAGGCTGGATAAGTGAGTGAAAGGGTGGGTAGATGGACAAAAGGATGGATCGATGAGTGAAGGAGTGAAAGGTTGGATGGATGAGTGAAAGGATGGATGAATGATAGGTTCAATGGATGGATTCATGAGTGGATGAATAGATGGGTGGGTGGATGAAAGGATGGATGGCTAAGTGAAAGGGGAATTGAAAGAGGAAGGGGGATGGATAAATGGATGACTGAACAGGTGAATGGCTGGATGGATGAGTTAATGGATGGATGGGTGGAAGAGTGTATGGATGACTGTATGGATGGAAAGGGTGGAAGGATGAATGAAGGGTGGATTGAGGGATACATAAGTGAAATGATGGATGGAAGGAAACGTGATGGATAGGTTTGTAAATGGATAAATATATGGACATTGTTGGGCACACAGATGGAAGGACAGAATGAATGGTGAAAGACTGAATGATGGATGAAAGTATGATTATACATTGTAAGCCCCATTATCTTAAGGAACATTTCCTATACATTGACTTTTCCATTTATATGAGTGATTGTCTCGTTATAATATGTGTGTTGTAACGCACTCCAAAACTATGCCCCACATACTTGGGATGAGTAGCACTATAGAAGAAATTAAATACACATGAGAGAGGGTCCATGTGAAGATGAGGGGCGCCATTGGAGGGTGGTATCAAGGCCAGACTGGCCAAACCGGGTATCAGGTGTTTTCTCTGTAAGCTGGAAAGGTGGGGGCGATTTTGTTACCACAAAAAGACATTTGCTTAAAGCTGTGCGTATACTGACAAACCATGAAGTGCACAACTGTCTCAACCTAATATAAACTTATTTTCACTTGTACTTTAGTGGTCGTCTATTTACTTATACACTGTTGCGCAACCTTCTCTGATGTGTCTGTAAATATTACCTTTTGTCCTGAATTTTGACCCGCTGTCCTGAATTTTTGTCCTGAATTTTGACCCGCTGTCCTGAATTGTTACACTCACTGTCCTGAATTTGCACCCATACCAGTTGGTCAACCTGGACATCACGGCGACCCCTTTAGGTGCAGGTGGTTGGGGGGAGGCAGTAATCCTCGGCATTCAGTAGGAAGCAGGGGGCTACCAATGGCAGAGGCGACAAGTGCAAGCACCCTGCAACCCACTCATCACCACCACATGAAGGAAGAAAGAACACGATCAGCTCGTCGGCCCAACTTCCAGAAAAAAACTTTCAGACGCCATGGAAAGGCAGCAGCATTTGCTGTCTGCGAGTCTGTCCAATTAGATTTGTACAATAAACCCATTTGAAAAGGAAACTGCATTCAATGTCTGCCCCATCACGGTCACCACTCTGCGTCTTCAATCCCTCATTCACCCCTCTTTTAAACCTCACATCAACTCGTCTCCCTCAAATTTCGGGAGGGAGGGCTAATTCATCCAGCCAAAGCCATGTGCAGAGTGGAGATGCAGGGGCTCTAAGTAGGGGTGAAAACACAACAAAGACTTGTTACCAAGTAAATGGTCTTTTAAAGACCTCTGTGAAGTACTCGGGTGCGGCTGTGTGTGTTTGTGCTGTGCCGGGAAGCTGTTTCAGACAGGCACACACATTCTTATAACATTCACACCCCTCAGAATGACAAATCACCACTTCTAGCTGCCTCATCATGGGGTGGGAGTGGGAAGATGTGCACATCAGGGGGAAAGGGATGGCCAGTGCAGGTGATGCTTTTCTTTTGTATAGGAATTTCTGCTGGCATCATAGCCTAGAGTTTGCTGACTGTGCACTTGTATAGACGTGTATTCCATACTAGTGCACAGACAGCACACCCTGGGCTATGACGCCAGCAGGAATTACTTTACAAAGGATAATTGTCACCTGCACTACCATCCCTTTCACCCTGCTGTCTGTGCACTTGTATGGAATACACATCCACAGTGCTGCTCACCAGATAAATGGTGAACAGGGCCATGGATCTGTCTCTTTTTGCATCCAAGTGCACCGATGAAGAAGCAGAGGAGGCCCAGCCAAGGAGAATCCAGGAGACATTTGACCCACACCTATCTATAAAATGAGACCTTCAGGAGGGGCTGGATGCCAGGACGACAGGGCTGCTGATCAGCCCGACGCCACTGAATAGTATCAGAAGAGCAGGCAGCAGTTTTTATGTAAGTTCCAGTAACTTTAAAGCATTCTACAGCATCACCAGCATTACCTACTGGCTAGATATCTAGGTTATGGTGTTTTAGACTTACATGCATGGAAACGTCAAGGAGGACAGACCCCTCAGAATATGCAAATGTAGTGTAAGCTTGTAGGGGCAGATTTACAAGCCCCTTGGGCCACTATTGCGTCACTTTTCCTGTGTTAAAAGTGACGCAGAAGTGGTGCAGAGGGCTTGTAAATCTGCCCGTAGCTTTCAGCTTTTGGGATGCCAATGGGGTAATTTTAGGGTTCAGGGTGGGTAATGGTTTTGGGGTGGCAGTGATAATTTTAGGGTTCAAGGTGGATATGAGTTTTCGGGTGCCAGGGGTAAGTTTAGGGTTCAGGGCGGGTATGGGTTTGGGGTGCCAGGGGAAATGTTAGGGTTCAGGGTGGATATGGGTTTTGGGGTGCCAGGGGTAATGTTAGGGTACAGGGCAGGTATGAGCTTTTGGGGGGGCAGGGTAATTTTAGGGTTCAGGGTGGGTATGTGTTTTGGGTTGCAAGGGGGGGCATTTTAGGTTTCAGGGCGGGTATGGGTTTTGGGGTGCCAGGGGGACAGTTTTAGGGGTCAGGGTGGGTATGGGTTATGGGGTGCCAGGGGGCTAATTTTAGGGATCAGGGAATGTATGAGTTTTAAGGGGCCAGGGGGTTAATATTAGGGTTCATAAGTGTGCTCTAATTGTTGTCCAGTTTTAATTTGCAGGATTCACCACTTTTTCTTTCTCAGCTTGCCTGAGCATTACCCGATCCTGATTGTCTGCCATATTAGCCCCGCCCCTATTGATTAACTTTAGCCACGCCCCTTTGTTTGCCAGGTTAGCCCCCCCTGGAAAAATTTCTGCAGATGCCCATAACTCTGTTATAAATTTACATTAAAAAAGCTGCCCTGTTCTGCCGCCGAGGCTCCAATGAGGGCAGAATTTAGGGGTGAGTGGCTAATGGCAGCAAACCCTAGGTGGCAGAGTTTTTGTGCCGAACTCCGCGCAAGTGCGAAAACTCAGTGAACTCCACTGGCACACCCCTAATTTTGTCATGATTTTTTTTAAACTGTAGTGTTCAAAAAGCTGCCAAGCCCTCATTGGATAAAGGCAAAGAAAATCATTGGGTTAACAAAATCAGACATTACCATACAATTGCCTTGGGCTGATGGGAACTTCTTTGTGTGTGGATGTGCTCCTTGTGAAAGGGTAGCATGCCATAAATAATAGTACAGTCGGCCAATCGATGCAGTGAGCTAACACATTCTGGGGAAAAATGTAGATGATAGAAACACAGAGTAATGGACAAATCTGTCTGAAAACCCATAAAGGAGTAAGTCTGTTAGAAAAAGAAGGTAAGAACGAGAGAAAGAAAGAAACAAACAAACAAACAGAAAATAAGGCAAGAGAAAAAAAGTTAAGAAAGAATGAAAGTAAAAGAAAGACAAGGTTGTCAAGTTTGTAGAACTCACTGATTAGCTTATACTCTGAGTTCATGCGAGCTGAGGGAAATAACAGTAGTCGGATGAACAAAGCCAACTGGAAAGGAATTTACAATAGTATTGGCTGGAAATTCGTCCTGATAAGGCCCTGTGCTCACTTCAAAGGCATGCTGCTATCACATTAGACTCTAAACACAAAGGCAACAATAAAGTAATTATAAGCTGAAAAGTAAAAAATACCGCCCCTGAAGGGAACTGCCTTGTGTGCAGAGGTGCTCCTTATGAATGAGAAAAATAGTCACACAAAGGTAAGTTAACCAGTGGCTTAAATGGGCCGGACCATTGCCACATGCTGTATGCTGTAGTAGGCAGGAGCAAAATGTGAATGACACAAAAACAGACCAATGGATGAAGAGAGGTGACTGAAAGTCCTTTAAGTAAGTATATTATATTCTGAACAAAAGCATGCACAACCAAGAGGCATACAGCAGGAAGTAGGAAAACACCTGAGAATTGGCTAAGTTTAAAAGAGACCATATTCAAACGTATGCGGTCAATGATTCACACACCAGAACTTACACTTGTGAGCAAAAATAAAGCAATGCTGACGCATATATAAGCAAACACCTAGGGCCAGATTTATAAATCTTTCATACAAAGCAGTGTAGCAAGACAACTTGGTGTGCATAAAAGGGAGAAGGCAGGAATGCACCATATGTACCAAGATATGGTGCATTCCTGCTGTCCATGCTGGAGCAAATCTGCTGCCTAGTGCCAATGCAGGCACCCTTACAACCTTGGTGCAAGGGTGACCGCGTTTCATGCAGAATTGTTTTTGTGAAGGAGGGGATACCTTCCAGCACAAAAACAATCCTCTGAGGCTGTTATCTCTTTCTAAGTGTGCTGCATAATTCAGCACCCTTAGAAAAAGGAAACAAAGAGAAGTAAAGATATTTCACCTTGTTGCACCTTTTCCTGAGAAGGCATAGCACTTTGACACATCCCCATGGTTAACAGTCGTGGTAAGCTAGGAATGTGCCAAAATCAATGCGTGGTGCTTGGGAGCACCCATGCTTCAGCCAAGCCTTCTTGGGGCAGAATAAAGCAAGTCGGCGACTTGCACTGTCTTTCTTTGCTCCAAATTTACCAAGCAGAGTAGGAACAAACAGGGTGGCCATGCATGGCTTGGTAAATCTAACTTTAGTATTCCATTGCCCTTGTGGCACCTTGCTTGATGCAAGGGCAAGGCAATACTATGATACATCTGGACCCCAGGTTCTAGTGCTCCTCCAGCATTGCACAGTAGGCTATTAAAAGCACACTCCAACATGATATAAGCAAATATTTGAACTATCTGAATAATCATTTTAAGTGGAAAGATTTGTGCAAAACAACAACTCTGTAAATGTTATTTTTCTATAACAAATGATATGTATTGTGTCAAAAATAAAGAGAAAATAAAAAAAGTAAGCATGGGCGGAAAATCCATTTCGCTCGCGGATTTTGCGGATTTTCAGTAAATTCGCAATCCGCGAGATCCGCGAATCTCCCGCAAAATCCGCAAATCCGCGAGCAGCGGATTTTATGGCTTGCTCGCACTGTTCGCGTGAGTTCGCGGCTTGCCAGTACAACTTCGCACCCCGCGAGTAAGTGCTAAATTGCAGAAATACGATCTTAGCAAAACTGAAACTACTTACCAGGTTAAAAAGTTCAGGCTCATCATTAGTAGCCATTTCCTGTAGTGCTTCCTGAGGGGCCCCTCCAGAGTTCAGTTGCCAGTTGCAACTATTATGTGACCCTGCTCTGAACCTCAGAATAGTTACACATGTGCCACAAAGGTCCTGAATTACAGCTAAGGGAGACAAGCAGGAGCCAGGCTGGAAGTTAAAATCCATTAATCAGCCCCTAATTCATTATTGTCAGTTGGAGCAGGGCAGGTGTTGTAACTAATTTTGCAACAATGAAAGCACTTAGCAAGTGCAAAAGATCACTAATCAGGAAGCACTAAGGAAGCAGGTGCCAGCTAAAAAAATATTCTGTGACACATTAATCAGCCCCAAATTAATTCAGGTCACTTGAGGCAGGGAAGGTGTGCTTTGCTTTGTCGAAAATAATGTACACTGGACAACCAGAGGGTGTGGTGATGAAACAGAGGGTGGCATGGGTGGGCCAGAGGGTGGCAATGGTGACAGAGAGTGGCAGTGATGAAGAAGAGTGTCCCAAACAGGCTGGACACGTAGAAACAACAAGTTCGCAAAACTTGCGACCCGACAGGTAAGTTCGCAAATTGCGAAATTGTAAAAACCCTCGCGAACTGGCAGAAACACGCGCGAACACAAAAAAAAAAATAATTCGCGGGAATTCGCGGATTTTGCGGATTGCGAGTTCGCAAATCCGCAAAATTCGCGAACGCGAGATTCGCAAAATTCGCCCATGCTTAAAAAAAAGATATTTTAAAAGAGTTAATCCACGGAGGGTAACTAATGTTTTGAAAGAGCACCAGGCACCGGACAATATTTCCATTTATACTCTAGTTTTTGCTTTATCCTATTTATAGATGTTAAAATGCAGTTGTGTAAAATGCTATCAAAGTAAATGATAAACCACTATCAAAGGGTACTCCAAACATTCTGCACATTATAAATAGGGATAAAGGGAGAGCCTATTTCGTCATGCCAGTGTAAAGCTAAGAAGGTGGGTTGACAAAGTCAAGGAGGATTTCGGTTTTATCACTGTTGAGCCAGAATCCTATGTCATTATTCTCCACCCAATGGTGAAGCTGTGTAAGGAAATGAGACAATTTGTGGATGTTGTCCTTTTATGCATTACTTTAACAGCTTGGTTGCATCTTTTATAACATTGCGCCATAATATGTCATGCAGCACACTTGGAACTCTCCGATTGATTTTGGCACATCCCCATTCTGAGCACCCGGCATTCATTTGGTCACTCACACAGCTTGCCTTAACTGTATAGCCCTTACAAAATTGTGATTGCTCCTAACTGATTAAGATGTGGTCAATAGTCGAGGAAAATATTGGGCCTACATACGTTGGAATCTGGGGGATGCCTGCCACTTTCAGATCCTGTGAAAATTTCAAATTCTTAGCAAAAGCTGTTTAGTGAGTCACCATGCTGTGTGTATTTAAAATGCTTCAGGGATTGATCTCTCTCGTCATGGATACCACAAGATTCCTGTATCCATGGATCACAAGTTCCTGTATTAAAATCCCTTGCCCAGATTATTTACAGATCCTTAATATAATTATTCTGGGCTTGGGTTATAGCATCATCATTTAATTAATCTATAATACTTGTCACAGTTTGGTCAAAAACATTGTAGTAGTAGTTAATTAAAAGCAGATCAAATGACTTGGTATGGTGATTAAAAGCAGTTGATAGTATTGAGATTCACAGGAAACGTTTACTAAGGTATCTGTCAGTCGGACTGATATAAAGGGAACCTTTTGGCTAAATCCCATCTTGATGGACCAGCAGGTACATAATAACCAACAAACCATATATATATATATATATATATATATATATATATATATATATATATATATATATATATCCTGGGGGGAACGCATGCTAACACTGTAAGTACAAAGGTCAAAATATGGCTAAGATTTATAGATGACTTATTTGTAATCTGGCACGGAACAAAAGGAGAGGCAGAAATCTTTATGGATGAATTAAACAACAATCATCTTAATTTAAAATTCACGGCTGAGATCAGTGAAACAAGGGTGAGTTTCCTGGACACGGAGGTGTTTGTAATTGATAACACCTTACAAACGAAATTACACAGAAAGAAAACGGCAGGGAACTCCCTACTGCATGCCTCGAGCGCACATCCCCAACATTTAGTGAAAAGTATTCCTTATGGAGAAATGCTAAGGATAAAGAGGATATGCAGCACCCAGAAAGATTTAGAGTTAGCCCAACAGGAAAGTAAGGAGAGATTCCTAGCCAGGGGTTACTCCAAAAAAACTATAAATCAGGCTATAGCTAAAACTAACTTAACTGAGAGAGACACATTATTAGCTGGTAAAACTGTTAAAAATTCTGACCAGACACAAGTAGGTTTACAGCCAAGCCAAGATGATCTGGAAGTGGATAATTTTCGTATAGTTGTGGGATACAGCAGACAACATAAAACCATGCAAAAAATTATTCAAGATGCATGGCCCACAGTTCTAAGTGATCCAGTAATAGGACCCATGCTACCGCAGAGGGTGTCCATCACATCCAGCAGAGGTCCCTCAATGAGGGATGCACTAGTGGTGTCAGATCCAGAAATTATTGGCAAACCCTCCTGGTATCAGAGTCTGAAGGGTTTTAAACGATGTTCAACCTGCAAAGCCTGCACACATGGTGTAAATACAAAAACTTATTTGAGTCCCTTTAGAACCAAACCCTATGCGATTAACAAAATGCTAAACTGTAAAACCGAATATACAGTATACGTACTAACTTGCCCTTGTGGGTTGAACTATGTGGGGTCTAGCAAACTACAGGCCCATGTACGTATACTGCAACATCTAAGAGCCATAGCTAATATGGATAATACGTATCCAGTGGCTCGCCACTTCAGAAAGCATCATGCATCAAACAATAAAGGGTTAACGTTCTATCTGATTGATGCGATATCCCCCAATAGGAGGGGTGGGGATCGAGAAAATAAGCTACGTAAACTAGAAACACGGTATATCCTTCTGTTGGATTCAAAACACCCCCATGGATTGAACCTTACAGAGGATATGTACACGTGTTTGTCCTAGAAAAACCATGTAAATAAATCAAAAAATGTATGTCACAGGATAAGATAAAGAAAAGAATTAGATCAAACGCTCCAAGACGACTAATAAAAAGCACATCAATATTGATATAACACCCATGATTTGAATTAACAATTTTTGTATATTGTAAATATGGTGTATATATATGAATTATACAGGATGTTGTAAATATTTTAGGAATATTTTATTAATATTTTATGCAATGCTTTATCAACTAAACAGCATTAAAATCAAGGGGTACTATATACAATGATTGATGTTGGAGGAAAGTGACAAGCATTATGAATACACATGATGGCAAAGCAGAAAAGCATGACAGATGAGGATGGGTAACACAAACATGAAATGTATATGTATATAGAAAATAGATGGATAGATAAAATATCTCCAACAGGATGCAGGAACTGGTAAAGAATATGTAAATATATATGAAATGGTACATCAAAAAAATCAAAAAAATGGCAAAGTGAACGAATATACGAAAAGTAACAAATGATGAGTAAGATATTAGATTTCTTTTTTATTAAGTGGAAGCACCTATCACTGAGCACTTTATTAAACTTTTCTTTGTCGATTAGCATGAAAAAAGAAAGTACATTTGATAGAAACATATTTGTGAGGCAAAGGGTCAATGGATTATTGTATTTTACATAAATTTAATATGATCCGATAAACAGTAATTTATTGTTTGATGAAATCTTGGATTTTAGCTAAACTAGCTATGTACAAATGTATTTTACATATATTAAGTACAAAGATTTCAACCAGTGTCAAACATAAGCAATGTATTTTACAAGGATTACACCGGAATGTCTTGTATTTTTTTCATGTCTATGACTTGAGTAATCACGTGGTCATAGTATCACACAGCACTGTCACTTTAAATAAGCCTTCGCGCTCAAATGTGATTGTCGAGTGAACAAGCGGCGTTCGCGCTGCGAAACGCGTCTCAGACATCTGGCCGAAATAAACATTTGAGGCACAAAGAAAATTGGGTCTGTGTCCTGCTTTGATTCCGCGTGGAGTGTACGAGGCGTCTAAACACAGGATTTGCAATATATATATATATATATATATATATATATATATATATATATATATATATATGTGACGAAAATTCTTCCTTCCAAAAAAAGAAGACAGAGGCTGGAGGGGAGTTCTGATGGAACAGCTGACTTTATTGAGGAGAATGCCAGCAGCGGCGAATGCATTTCGGTCGTTTGACCTTCTTCAGCGCCCAGTTCTGTGTCCTTTTCGAATTAAACTCCTCCTGCGTGAAATACTGAACTGCACACATGCTCCTCCCCCTAAAGCTGTGGGCTCACCTGTGCAGCTCCAAATTTAGTCCTCGGAACTGCATGTCCCAGCATGCACAGTCTCGGCAGTGACCAGGTCGGTGGCGTGGGGGTGGACTTTCAAGAAAATAGATCCGTGCGTGTTACAGGTGAGTTGAAAGGGACTGTTCACATCGCCCCCAACACTGTAGTCGTTCCTCTTTGTCCCCTCACTCCTGCCATGGCCATTTCCCTAATGCAGAAACTGCGAGTAGTAGTTAATTAAAAGCAGATCAAATGACTTGGTACATGTGAATGGCGGCGGCGACCCACTTGGGTTCTACTTATAAAATACGAGTCCCAGAAAGCATTGCTTCAGGTGTTACACCTGCGTATAATTACTGTGGGTATTTACTGGTGTTTGCCGCTTGCCGTCATGTCACATGGTCTGCCACTGAAGAGGGCGTTGGCCCGAAACGCGTCTGGCAGGAAAAGGACTTTGTTCGCGGCTCGCACCCTTGCGGTGGCATTAATTCCTACCCGTAAGTGCATTCCCACCATGGGGCAACCCTTTCTTCCATTTGTTAGCGGCCGGCCCGGTCGCGGGTTTGCACTACCGCGTACAAACTGCGTGTCCACAGCTGCCTCATTTGGGCAGCGTATTGTGGTACGGGAGGTGCCTTTTACTTGCGGGGTGCTTGCGGGGACATTGGCAATCCTTTTAATACTTTTTTACATGTGAATGGCGGCGGCGACCCACTTGGGTTCTACTTATAAACTACCAGTCCCAGAAAGCATTGCTTCAGGTGTTACACCTGCGTATAATTACTGTGGGTATTTACTGGTGTTTGCCGCTTGCCGTCATGTCACATGGTCTGCCACTGAAGAGGGCGTTGGCCCGAAACACGTCTGGCAGGAAAAGGACTTTGTTCGCGGCTCGCACCCTTGCGGTGGCATTAATTCCTACCCGTAAGTGCATTCCCACCATGGGGCAACCCTTTCTTCCATATATATATATATATATATATATATATATATATATATCAGGAATGCCGCTTTCGAATTGCGCTGCAACGAGTCTCGCCAGCCAACAAAAGAAACTCGGACACGGACCAAATGGGCTCTTGCTTTTCCTTTTATTGCAGAGGTACTGTCAAAGACGTTTTGGCTCAACGGAGCCTTGTTCACATGACAACGTATTGATAGTAGGACAGCCCTTTTAAAGTGCTAGTGACGATAAATAATAAGTATCACCTGTGAATATCATTAGCATGGACATGGAAGATATACTACCAGCTACTAAATGGTAGCGTTAACTTCTTATAAAATGAATTACATAACAGTAAAATACCTTTGGTAGATACCAGCGTCATAGATATATGTACAAATATTTACATGAGTGAATCATAAATGGCAAAAACAATCACTGTAAAATACACAAGAGATGACAGGTCTGCTTATGATAATAAATATGAGGGTAATAGGAGGAATACGAAGAATAAAGTGCAAGTGCATAATTCATTATATATATACATTACTGACCATTCTAATAACATGTGCAAATATTGCAAAATGTGCAAAATGAAGCAAATGTCAATAACATATCTACAATAAATATGTGCAAAATACGCTAATTGTTCTCCTCCTAAGGACCAATATTGCTATTGGAACTCTAACCCCATATTCTGTAGTCAGACTTTGTCAAAACCTACTGTCGTTGTGCCTTTCCACTCATATTGGTCATTAATCTAGTGCTGTGTTACAGAGTTAGGTTCAACCTTCATGTTCTGACCGTGGTTCTACTGTTTATGGATTATTTTACAAGGCAATATGACCATAGTGCATGCTACTGTAGAAAAAATAGTGATTACCATAACCAAAATAATAAACTAAACAATGTTTGACAAGTGCATAGTGAGTTTATAAAATCATTGTTAGTGGCTTATCTGAAAGCAGCAGCTAAAGTTGATCATGTTTCGGAGTATCTATTTTGTCGCAGCCAATTCATGGTGCCTGCACAAGTCTCACCCAGCCGGGTTCAACTCGTGCCTGACTACCATGAAGAGGAGACATGAATAGAAACGGAGTCAGGGCAAGCAGGTATAGAGATCCTCTGTAATGTTAAGGCCTATTGGGGTCTTGGTGTTAAGTAATAAGATGTACTTGGTTTCAAGCCTCCTCAACTTGGTTTCCCTGTCACCTCCCCTTCTGCTGTTAATAATCGCATCAATCACCCAATATTTGAGATTGGTGTTGTCGCTCTGGTGACATTCCCTAAAGTGGCGAGCCACCGGGTAGGTATTGTCACCATTGCTGATAGCCCGAAGGTGCTGGAGGATTCTCCTGTGTACAGCATGTTTGGTGCTGCCTACGTAATTCTTTTCACAGGGACACTGTAAAACATACACTGCAAATTCAGATTTGCATGTTAGCACCTGATTTATAGTGTGCTGTGTATCAGTGAAACCATCTCTGTAATTCCTGGTGTTAATTCCATGTTGGCAGGCTTTACACGTTTTGCCCTTGTAAAAACCATTGTTCTCCTGCCACCATGAGGATTTTACATAAGGCTCTGAATTGGTTGTCATTATATGGTCGAGCATAGATGGCGCTTTGCTGAAAGTTAGTGATACTCGTTTGGGGAGGTCTTTACCTATGACGTTGTCTCTGGTAACGATAGGCCAATGGCTATCACATATTTTGCGAATCTGTTTGTGCTGTTTGTTAAAACCAGTTATTATTCTAAAACAGTTCGCCCCCGGTTTCTCCTCTCCCTGAGTATTATCAACGGATGTCGTTTGGCGTTCAGATTTTTTAACCAAAAGTTCATCCCTCGATAAGACCATAGATTTCTGTATGGCACTCTTAATTACTTGGATTGAATAACCCCTTTCAAGAAAGCGAGCTTCGCTTTCTTTTTGCGCCTGCTCCAGATCTCGGGGATTGCTGCAAATTCGTCTCAATCGCAACATTTCCCCATAAGGAATGCTGGAGATCTAATGTGCTGGGTGCGAGCTGGCAGCATGTAAAATGCTGTTGCCAGTCGTGGTCTTGCGGTATAGTCTGGATTCCAATTTGTTGTCGTTGACATACAGTTCTGTGTCAAGGAATGTCACTTTTTCCTGACTGAGGGTCGTAGTAAATTTTAAATTGAGATCATTGTTATTGATTTGATTAATGAACTCAAGAGCTCCATCATGGCTTCCCCTCCACACAACCAGCAGGTCGTCAATGAAGCGGAACCATGCCACCAGGTTGTTGCGTATGTAGTGCTGGTATTCAAGGCCAAGGACCAACTCCTCCCAAGCTCCCATGTGGAGACAAGCGAAGCTTGGGGAGAAGCTGGCCCCCATAGCTACTCCCTGCAACTGGCGGTATGCTTGCTGGTTAAACAGAAAAATATTATTAACCAAACAAAATTCCAACATATCAAGGAGCATAGCATTGTGTTCTTCAAACTCTGGACCCCTTCTTGACAAATAATAGCGAACTGCATTTAGGCCATCCTTGTGTGTTATACTTGTGTATAATGCTGTGACATCCAAAGCTATCAGCCAGTCTTCTGGCGACAATTCAATATCCTGTATTTTAGTCAAAAAGTCCCCTGTATCTTGCACATATGAGCCCAATTGATGTACATAGCCTTGTAGGTAGTAGTCAATGTATACAGATGTGTGCTCAAGGAGACTGCCTCTGGCAGATATAATGGGTCTACCCGGTGGATTCAGAGGGTCCTTATGTACTTTTGGTATGAAGTACAGTATTGGTGTTATAGGACTGTCGACTTTTAAATACTTGAATTCAGCTTCTGAAATCAATTTGGTGGATTTCCATTTTGCTAGTTTGCGATGGTATTCTTCTTTGATATTAGTCAATACACGTGTGTGGATGCGCTCTTAACATGTCCGATCATTCAGCTGAATGTAAGCTTCCTTGTCATAGTTGGCCTTGGTCATCAGAACCACGTTCCCGCCTTTGTCACTCGTTCTCACTACCAGATCTTTCTCTTTCCTCAATCTGTTGGTGAGTGTAGTGTACTGCCGTGATCGGCTATCAAAATGTTTTTTGGACTTTCCCACATTTTTTTGCAGATCTTTCAAATCAGATACCACATTCTCATGAAAAATATCAAGATTGTCTCGCGGGAGAATGGGGTAGAATGTGGAAGGAGGTCTGAAGTTAGTGATTAATGAGGTTCTATTCCCCCATTGATCAATTTCATTTGTTTCAATCTTGTCATCCTCCATGTTATCATAGCCACGACCATCCGTCTCCCATAGTTCTGATATGACTCTTATGCCTTGGGATGCATTGATGTTATTGCCGCTGTTGTTCGTTTGGTTTTCTCCAGAGTTTTTCCTTTGGGCATAGAATTTCCTAAGTTTCAGTTTTCTAACTGCTTTATAGATGTCGCATCTAGTTTTTGGATAATATATATATAAGCAGCCCGTCCCGACCTTGTCCGGGAGCAACTGGCTTCCCCGACCCCCGCCCGCCCCGACATTGTCCAGCAGCCCGGGCCCCTGCCCGGCCTGTCCCCCGCCTGCCCCGACCCCCGCCTGCCCCGACATGGGTCCCCTTACCTCAGCCGCCTCTCCTCCCGCCTGTCCGCTGCTGATATACTGCTTTAAATATGTCTGTTCTTCTTTGCAGAGGTGTACAGCTGACCAATCCATTCTACAGAGTGTACATTGGCTGGGAAAGCTTACATCATAGCTAATCTTTTTGGCCTAGAGGTGTGTTAATGATTGCTGTTTCACCATAAAAACACGGGATCATTCTCTTTTCTCCTGCAGCCCGGGCCCCCGCCCAGCCCGTCCCCCGCCTGCCCCCACATGGGTCCCCTTACCTCAGCCGCCACTCCCCCCGCCTGTCCGCTGCTCGCACCACCGCTGGCCTGTCCGCTGCTCCTCACTTCACCTCTCCTCCCCCGCGCCATGTCTGCCGCTCCCTTACCTCAGCCGCCGCTCCTCCAGCCTGTCCGCTGCTCGCACCGCCGCTGGCCTGTCCGCTGCTCCTCACGTTACCGCTCCTCCCCCGCGCCATGTCCGCCGCTCCTCGTCGCGCTCCTGGACGCCGCTCCTCCCCGCGCTCCTGACGTAAGCACGCACGTCGCGGCCGGCGCTGCTTCGGAGGGACTCCTTTTTTTTTTACTGTAAATTTGTTAAATAACGTTTTTTATTTAATTTATATAGCCTATAACCATCTACACACCCTGGCGATTCCAACTGTGTATCGGGTGTGTGGATTGGCTCTGTAGTTCTCAAGTTTACCTGCCTCAAAGGCTGAAAGTCCTTCCTTTATTATAGTAGTATAGATATAGATATATATATATGTATATATATATATATATATATATATATATATATATATATATATATATATATATATATATATATATATATATATATATATATATATATATATATATAGAGAGAGAGAGAGAGAGAGAGAGAGAGAGAGAGAGAGAGAGAGAGAATCCAGTGTCCAGGTCTCTTGATAGCAAACAATTCTGTATTGTTCAATTGTCATTTTCCAGTCCGGGTTGTCAATCTTAGAATGGGGGCCCGCAATATTCCATGTGACAATACCAAGATTCTCTTCATAGGTAAAATCCGTGTTAGATACAGGGTAAACCGTGACAGATAACGGAACAGAGTACTCTTTTTGTGTGCGAGTATCCTCCAGAATCATTGACTGTCAGTCTGGTGCTTCCAGGCCTGACAAGGCCTCAAATCTGTTGAGAGAAGGAAATCAATTGTCGGTTTCAAAGAGACAAGTTTGCCCATTTTAAACTCAGGATTCACTAAACTGTTTGTATGACCTGTTGGTGAATACATTTTCGGTTTATAAAAGAAACCCAGAGGTTGTGCTCTGATGCCCCCAGCAAATAGAGAGTTTTTTCCAAACTAAGAAAAAGATTTCTAACCAGGCACGTATTCCTAAAGTTAACTATTATACAATCCCTCAGATGACTGTGATGCTGGGCCCACTCAGTCCACTCTTCTTGTAGAGATAATTCCCCTTGAGAGATCATGGGGCAAATTAGAATTTCTCTTCAGCCAGAACGTGAGATTCATACGATTCATGTTGTGTATGCTGCGGCGGGGAAACATTCTCCAGGACCATTACTTATGGCGTACACTCTGGCGGGATATATGGTCGTATTTGATTAAGGTTAGATTGATTGACCCCACTAATGCCTTTACATTCCCTGCGGTCAGGATCCGTGGGTCTCGGGCCATTTGTTTAGCCACTGATGTCCCAGGAGACAGCAATGTTGTGACTTTTGGAGGTGAAGTTTGTTGCAAACCTTGTCTCTGTCTGACTATATGTGTTTCATTCGTAGGCCCTGCGTTAGCTCCTAGATACCCATTGATGTTCCCCTGTTCATCAGGTGCCTCCACTCTATTTATGAATCTATTTTGTGGCAAAATTACTTCCTCTAGTTTTCATTCTCAGAGGGTAAGTTTTATAAATGTTTCGGTACGCAGTCTAAGTATAGAGTTTAATTGTTCACAAAGTTGATCAAGACTGGAAGTTGTTTTTGGACCATGTTGCAGATTCCACTTTAGGACTTTTTCTTATTAATTTTCTCCCTGGGCCTTTCTACTTATTGGTGCTTTGTGATACTGAAGGGCCAAGATTCAGATCCAAGGGTATCGATTTTGGTAGCTCTGCTATATTTGGTTCTTGCCTGCTTTTATTGCAGGGAGGGCTATCCAACCGTGGTACAGTTTCTAGGGCAATTTATAATTGTGCATCTCCTATCACACATGGGTTCGTAGTTAAACAAGGTGAGCCTTCTGGAGACTTTCTGAGAGGTGATGATCACATTTTTTTAGAGGTCTAGAAGTTAATTTATTCATTCTATCACATTCTTTGTGTATTTGTTCAGTATGGGTAGAACTAGATTTAGCAGCAATAGGAGTAGATCTTTTTTATTGCTGAGTCCATCCTAGCTTTAATTTCGTTTTAATTGCACCTATTACTGATGTCAGATAAATTTTAATTGAGTTACTCTGTAGTTCACCTTTCTCTCTGGTTGGGTCTAAAAGACCCCCCCTTTCTATTCCCCGTAGTGAGATTATAGTTCTTAAAATGTGGTTACCTTCAGGAGCTCTTCTATGTCTTAGACAGCCTCTTTGAGGGTGATCTTTCCCAGGCACATACGATAATTGCCAATTGTGATGGTACCGAGGGAAGGAGAACAAAATAAAAGAAAATCAAGAGACTGGGCCCAGCCCTGCCTCTGTCGGCTGCAGACGGTCCCACTCTTGTCGTTATTCTCCACCCAATGGTGAACCTGTGTAAGGAAATGAGACAATTTGTGGATGTTGTCCTTTCACGCGTTACTTCAACAGCTTGGGTGCAGCCATCTTTGATATCTTTGCGTGACAATATGTCCTGCAGCACACTTGGGTCACTTAGATTGATTTTGGAACATCCCCATTCTGAACACCCGGCATTTATTTGTATTTAAGTTTTTCTGAAAACTGCAGTTTGTTTCAATTGTATTGGCCTGGCGCATAATGTGAAGGAGTATTGGGACGTGCACACACACACTCACACTCTCTTCCATCCATTCATTCACAAAGGCACACTCATACCCACGCCCATCCACATGCACACTTGCCCACACCAATTCATTCAAAAGCATGTACAGATAGACCCACCATTCACAAGCATATAAAAAGGCACACACCCATTCACAACATGCACGTGCAGTATCACATACATTAATTAATACATACACACAAGCATCCAGCATGCAACAAACACTTACAGGGCCTCAGCAGTGACATCGGGAGGGAGGAGAAAGGCCTAGGAGGCTACAGGGAAAAATGGATAAATGGAAGATACAACCACCTCTTCTAATTGGCTAACCTTGTCATGGGTCAACCAATAAGAGGAGGGTCTTCCCTAACTTCACAGATAGTGGAGTGGGGTCAGTGAGACTTACTAATCCCAGCTGACTCTGTGACGAGGCATCTTTGATAGATAGACAGTCAGGCCTGGTCACTTCAAGACTGAAACTTGAAGTTCCCAGGTCTGATTCTATCAGTAATGCTCTCCCTCATCATGAGGGGGAGGACTTCACAGGGCTTTGCCGGGCGGCTGAGATCTTGCCCTCAGGACTGTGAAATCTTCAGCCCGGTAAAGCTTGTCCCCGGCTGCCAGGCACATGAGCATTCACACATCTAAAACGCCTAGCTTCTTAGCCCTGATATGGCGAGTGTCAGTCAGGCTGAACTCTGCTCAGCCTGGCAGATACTCATCATGCTCTGGAAAAGGGAGGCCTCAATGAAGGGACACTCATGCAATACCATCAGGTAGAACCCCTTTGAAAGGGTTCACACAGGAGACTGGGGCAACTGCGCCTATGGATTGGTGCGAGCTGCCTAGATGAGGCCATTATTTCCAGCCCTAGGTTCATTTCTATTTTATAGCATGACACGATACAGACTCCATTTTTGAAAACCAGATTGCCCTTACTGTAAACACAATAGAAATGTGGACCATTTCCTTGCTTGGGTATCACTTTCCTGAACGTTCTAAATTGCATTTGCCCTCTGCCCCTCTAGCAATGAACTCCTGTTCTTTGCGCTTGTCAATATTAGAGGGATGAATGTATCCATTATTCTTTTGTTTCCATTATACCCTCTTCATCCCCAAGAGGCATTTTAAGGATTTTGAGGGTCCCTGTTCGGAACAGCTTTGAATTTATGATCCAATTTCAGTTCTTTCAAGCCCTCTGTGGCCCGTTCACTGAGAGTGCACAGGCACCCTCGTCCTGATTCTAAATGTGTTTACATCTAATATTGAATTTAGTGACGTTTGTTTTTATTATTGTAACACAGCCGCAGTTCAGTAACACCACTACAAATAATCTCTGTAACCCTTCCCACTTCTTATATGTGAGATTCAACCTCATCAGTTAATGATGATGAGGTTGGGTTAGTTGATTTTATTGAAGGCAGCTGAGAGTTCCAGCAATATCAGGATGCAGGGGTCCTCTTCGTCTGTGATCAGGAAGGTCATGTCTACAATATGTAAGGTAGCAGTCTGTTCTGATCTGATTACAGATGGGCGCTCATCCAGGCATTAGCATTGTGTTCTTGAAGTTGAGTGAAGACTACTTTTTCAATTACCTGGCCGAAGAAGGGGTTATGAGTGATGGGCTAGAAGATGCAGGGGTCATCAGGGTCTAGTGTGCATTTCTTTAGGAGTGGTAAGATTTGGCCTATCTTGAGAACTTCTGGGAAGATACACCTAATGAGGGAAGCTTGGACAATAGTGAGTAGAGGTAGAGATTGTATCCACAGTGGGATTTGAAAAAAGATGAGTGTATAACATAATATTCATAGAAGGTTGCATTGGGGTAGCTGACTGTGTCTCAAGATCTGCAAGAGATCGGATTTTGAAGGATGATCATTATGTGCTAATATGAGAAAGGATGGGTCAATAGGGGAAGACAGATTGATGTTGTTGGATCTACTATATTTCTTTCACTGAAGAACAGGTTGCTTGCATTACATTTGTCTATGAATGTGGGATAGGAGGAACAGGCAGTGGGTTGTTGCAGTGCTTAATTGTCTTGAAGAGTATTCTGCTTCTCTTGGCAGCGTGAGGTCCTCCGGGATTCTGTTTTATTTCCATTTTCTTTTCTGTCTGTGGATAGCAAAGTCTTTGGAGTGCCATGGGGTTGAAGGTTTCTTCTTGTACCTGAATGTTTTGGTTGGCCCATTATAGTTCCCATGCATTCCCAGAAAACTCTTGAAGCCCTTTAGAAGTGTGTTAACACATGACATTGAATGGACAGGGCAAGAGATAAGTTCAAGCTGTAGATTTTCAATGCAGAAGCCTTTGAAGGACAGGTTGGGATGACATTGTTTTGTTGGGTAGCTGCTGAGCAGGGAGATAGGAATGGCATTATAGTCGGTCCAGTTCAAGCTATAGGTGGTTTGCATTGGACTGTTGGTGATTTTGAGAGGACACGATGGAGGATGTGGACTTTCAATTGTATTGAATGGTTGAAGTGCTATACCACATTTAGTGTGTCCATGAGGTTGAGGAGGGTGATTGTTTTTGAGCTTGCATTGTCTGGGTAGACTGAAGTCACCCAGAAGGGTGGTGTAAGCATTTCAGATGACAGAGGTGGTGAGGCAAGCTGAGATTTCATCTCAGCTCTTGTTCTGCTCAGGGGGCCTTTATATGAGATCTAAGGTGACAGATGAAGTTGCAGAGAGAGTGAGACGTGGCATGCGATGAGCATCTTGCATTTAAGCCTCGTTTGCTTGTTTAAGGTGCAGGACTTGTGAATGAGATTGAGGCCTCCTCCCTTCTTATGTGTGCATTCCATACCAAGGATGTTGTAGCCTACAGGAACAAGGACATCTAGCCTGTGGGGATGAACTATGTTTCTGTGAACAAGAGCACTCCAAGCTTGTGAGACCTCATGAATCCAAGATGTCAGGTATATTGGGTACTGTGGCGTGTGCCTTAATGAGCATGAATAGGAATGTATGCTCCATGGTTTGATGGCATATCATGGGTAGTGGAGTCTGTATGAGGTTGCATTGCACTGGGGACATTGAGTGACAGTGGCTTTGAACAGGCCAGGAATCCTCATTGTGCAAAATTAGGTCCTTGGTAAAATACTCAGTTGAAATATGGGATCTTATCACAACCCCCCAGTAAATATATGCTTCTTCACTGATACTTGGCTAAATTCAGCAACTCTTCCTTGCATTCCACTGGACCTACCAGGAACCCACTATCTGGTCAAGCTAGATTGGGGGCCAGACCCTTGGTGGTGTAGCCATTGCATTCTAAAACTCACTGAATGTAGAAATTATCAAAATCCTACTTACAGAATGTGTGAAATTGTGTATTTGTTAATTGATTTTAGCCACTCACTAATGGACTATATTGCTCCGCACATACTGCAATCCAACAATTGTCTGCTCTTGGGTGATTTTAACTTCCACTATGAAAACTTTGCAGACACTAGGGTGGCCCAACCTCAGACGGACATGGAAATGATTAGTCTCCAACAAATAGTGACAGGTCCCACGCGAAAGGCAGGTCATACCAGTAACCTTATTTTTGCCAACTCACTGTAGGTTAGGAGTGAACCCTTACTACCCGTCATGTGGTCCAATCACTGCCTGACTAAGCTACAGATCCCAAGCGATAACGAACCAGCCAAACCTAGTAGAGAAGCCAGCAGAGTAAGGAGGCAATGGAAGGCAGTTGTGATTTGTCAGGGGAGCCTCAGTGCCTACCAATCTTAACGCTGCAATGCAGCATTGTGATTGGTCAGTGGGGCTTGGCTGTGCTTCCTGATTCTTGAGGACGGCATGGGGCAGAGAGGCGGGATACCATAGGAAGGTAAGTGAATTAATTTTATTCTGCGCCCTCGTGCAACACCCGCCTGACCTCCTCCAATGCCCGCGGCGCACCTGCAATCTCTGATGCTCCGCCACCCACGAGCCGCCACTGCTTCAGCTACCAAAAAAAAATAAGTTAGCCAGCAAACTCTATGGGCCTTATTAGGATGTCAGACAGACCGGGACAGCAGCACAAGACACAATGGTAAAGGCTATGTTTCCGACCGCCATGCAGGTGGTCACATCATAATATCAGGAGTGGAACCGCAGACTACTTGTCAGGCGGTTCCACTCTTAAAACGATGTTGATAGGAGGCTTGTCCAACCGGCATCATAATAAGGCCCTATATAACTGATTAAATCAATCTAGCAGGCAATTTAGCGAAAGAACATTTTAAAGGGCTGAATTAATTCCCTAAACCTCGAGCTTTTAATCGTGCAATCCAGGCTTCACAAAAGTTATGTGACTCATTGGCAGACTTTTTTGAAGAAAAGATCCACATTGTATATGAGAACTTTCCTACTGACCATGGACACTTCCAGGATGAGGTGGACGACAATCTGCCCCCTACTGCAAATTGTTACCTCCGCGTTAGAGGCAGGTACAGGGAATGTTGGACGGTGCCAAATCAGGCTCTCCACTGGACTTATGTCCGCCCAGTATCACTGCCTGTTTATCCAAATCCATTGCACCATCAGTTATTTACAACCTTTTATTAGACTGAGTAAAATTTCCGGTAGATTAGAAGTCTGCCCTAGTGACTCCAAACTTACAGAATCCAAACGCCAACCCGGAAATGCTCTCCAAATGCCAACCGATCTCACTGGCCACATAATCAAACAGCTAGCTGTTTTCCTTGAAGAGTATAAGATCTGCAACCCCTCAAAATTGGGTTTCAGAGCAATGCATAGCACAGAGACCATGCTAGTGGCCATCACCGACACCATCATGCTGTCATTGGACACTGGTACCCCTCTCATGCTGGTATTTCTGGACTTATCAGCAGCTTTTGATACTGTCTTCCATACAATCCTATTTGGTCAGTTGCATGACTCAGGTATACATGGTAGAGTGATACACTGGCTCATGGACTTTCTGGATAACTGAACCGAAACCATCTCTCTAGACTCCTTCAAGTCACAAACTATGCTATTCAACAAAGGTGTCCCGTAGGGTTCCTCTCTGAACCCAACATTATTTAATATCTATGTGAAAATTGTTAGATCATGCGAATTTGAGTTTGTATCATACGCTGACAATACCCAACTTGTCCTCTCCTTTGGTCAGGACCCAGCTAACGTTAAATGTCGGTCTTCTGGCTTCGTGAGGAAAAATGCTAACTGGGTGACAAACAGCTGTCTTCAATTAAATGGCATTACATTGGATCAGATGTTATCAATGAAAGACCAGGTTAGTGCTACTTGTGTGTGGCTCGTGTTTTTCCACAATGTGCCTACTAAGGAAAGATTTTCCTTGACCTCCGTCAGCCTCAAGAAATCCCTAGTCCAGACATTCATCAGGAGTCACCTGGACTATAGGAATGCGCTGCTAGTTGCAGTCAATGATACACTGTTGTCTAAGTTCCAGGATGGGCAGAACACTGCGGCCCGGCTAATATGCAACCTTACTTCATGCTCCTCTTCTACACCCATCTTGAAAGTCTTGCACTGCCTGCCAGTTTGGAAATCTGACATTTCTAAGTTGTGTTGTGTGACTCACAAGGCGTTAACCCACTTACCACCATCTTACCTGACCAACCGTCTCTACAACTACCACCCCACCAGACGGCTCATATCTGCAAACAAAGCTTTACAACGGCTCCCTCGTACGGGTACAAGATTAGGAAGCAGATCTTTTCCGTATCTTGCCCCACTCCATTGGAACAAACTTCCTCTACAAGTTTGTATGTGAAGAACTAGACAAGTTCAAAAGACTCTTAAAGATGTGGTTGTTCTAATCTTATTGTAGCGGCCCGAGTAGCGAAACACCGAGATACACCTTTGGATATGAATTGGTGCGCTATAGCAATTGGCCATAACATAACATAATATAACATATGTGGTTTCCTGCTTGTGTGATACTGTCACAAGCAGGCTATTTGCTAGTTTCAGCATAATTGGGATTGCACGAAGTATTTTAGGTTGGACAAGAAGTTAGGGCACAGAAGACATACAGAGAAATCAATAGCAATGAAAGGAAGACAGTTGTCTGTCATGTATACCCAACAGACATCTACAAACTGAAACGTCATAAAGAGACATTTGTTGGCTTTAAAAGCCAGTGTTAGACTCAGCAGTTTCCGGCTGGAGCCAGACAGAATTCACCGTCCAAAATAGGATGAGTACGATATACATGTCTGATAACCTGTGTTAACTCTCGGTTAGCTTAGCATCGATAAGTCAGGCTTATTCTAAGGGCCTAATTGTAAAGTATTGTCAAAACCCCACCCTCGCAACATACTGTGTATGCCACAAAAGGACTCCACACCATATGTATAAAACAGTTACAATGGTCAAGCAATCAGAATTCTTTGTCTACGCCTCGTGACCAAGTCCCTCAGTCACTACACCAGCCAATCATACACGTTGCCCCTGCTGGCGTCACATTGAGTAGATTGTCGGAACCACCTGAAACAGAAAGAAACAGTTACTTAGTTTCATCCATCTGGGTAAGACCTCCAAGCACCCAGCAACACCTGCACAAGTGTGGGATCACTATTTCTCAATAGACAAATGTTTGTGACCCAGGAAGCTGGTGCACTGCCATGCCTGGAGAAATGTTTCCCTCAAGCGGAGATGTGAGCTGCTGTAGCTCCTGACAGCCAGTCATAGGTGTCCACAAGGCAGAATAAAACCCCTTGGGTGCCGTCACAATGTTCTCCACAACAAAGTTACATGTAGCATGGTTCCAGGGAGAGGGAGCCAGCGATCTCGGTTGAAGGTCGCGATGTGAGGCATTGTCATCGTCCCGATCTGGAGGTCAAAGAAACTCTCAACTCCCAGGTAAGATGCCCCAAATTCCCCTTGGACACCACACGCTCCGGAGTGCAAGCTAGCACAGGTCACCTGGTTGCAAACATGGGTCCCTCGGACTCTGCAAGCTTCCCCCACACTCCTAGAACTCCTCACATCCTGGTACGTGATCTTGAAGAGAAGACTCCTCAGCACAGTGTGATGATGGTGTAAGTCAGGATGATCCTTGTCTAAACCAATAATCACATCCAACTGTTTCCACCGCACCTTGCATGATCTCTTGGGAACAGGGAGATTCTTTGTGTCCCTGGGATCTCATGGACAGGAGGCCAGCCAACCAGCCCTTGAAGAGTACTTAGAGACCTGGGCCACAGCAGTTGGCACTTAGCTGCAGGCCAGCACCGTCCAGGTGAAATCCACCAAGTGATAGTCCCCTTCATGGAGCGTGACAGGGCACTTCAAGTCTGTGAATAATTCAATTGCAGTGCCTCCTGCCCTAATGTTTCCTCTTGTCAATGTCCCAGCATCCAACCAGCGTAGTATTGTTCTGAATCCAAAATTGTCGCTAACTTCTGAAGCCAGAGCCCCAATAGTTATACCAACAATGGCCTTTGAAGATGCCATCAGTTCAAAAGGGCACCTTTGAAATGCACGCGTCCTCTCAATATTTTGTTCTGTCTGCCATCCTACCCCAGCATGTTTGATCACTATCTTTAGTGGGGCAAAGACCCTGCCCCCTGGAATGCAGGTCCCAATTCCACCCCCACATAACCATCCCAGAAAGGCCCCTTAGAGTCAGAAGTCTGCAGTTTCCCTTGAGCCCCTATTTTATGGCTTTCTATTAGGAATGCACAGATGTAGCTGTCCCCCCAGCACCCAGATGTGAATTGGAGATAGGCCGAGAGGCCCACAGAGCTACGAGCATCTTAATGGCCACTTTCCCAAAGTGACATTTCCACATAAGTAATGTCAGATCCACTACAGGAGAGGATTTGCCATTACCAACTCATTGATATCAAACACTATACTGCTACTCTTCTGCATGTAGGAAATACTGCTCAATAGCCTTTCCATACCTTCCCCCAAGCCAATCCAATGCGAGATGCAGGCACCGTCATATCGAACACACCATCCAGTGCCATTTACGACCCTTGCATGTAACGCCCATGTCCTACCTCTTCCACACCGCACCCTATCCCCAGGGAGAGCTCCGATATTGCAACAGATATGCAGAATCTTGGTAAGTATCTTTTTAAATGCCAAGCTGAGTAACCTGAGCACACAGGTCCCACCAGGGCAAACCTGTGGCACGATCTATGAGCTACTTCCGTGGATGGCACAACCAGTGATGCAGGCCCATGGAGGACCATTTGAAGTACCTGCCCTTGGTGCATTTCTTACCCCTGGACAAGGGACTTACATTGAAATCACATCAGTCAATAATATATACACCAATCAACAGTATGTATATGAAAAGCATGCTTATGAAAAGCACAGCACTTTAGCACTGAATGGCAGTGTCAAACATGCTCAAAGTCAAAACAAAGTCCAAACATAAGGCCGCCAGCCAAAAAGGTCAGGGGAGACCTTGGCAAATGATGCCAGGTCTAACACTCGTCCCCCCAGCAGTAAATGGGGAGAACTATCCCTCCTCAGGGGAGTTCTCATAACGAAGGGCCCGATTCCAATCTCGCTAGCAAAGCCCTTCATACGACTCGGATCCAGAGGGCTTTCCGAGCGTAACGTGCTCCGGGAGTCCGAACAAGTGAGTACGATGCAGCTGTATGCTTACAGACTCGGTTAGCTCAAAATCCTATTGAACTGTATGGGAGGCTGTGTACAGACGTGTACACAGGCTCCCATAGCAAAAAGAGGTGGGTGGGGAAATGCATACACCCTGTGGGTGCCCCATCACACTGTGCATGCCTGGATTAGGGGGACCCATGGGAACCCCCGAGATAGATTCGGAGGGCCTTGGGTAAAGGGGGGTCTGCTACAGCCCCCCGAATTATGATTCGGAAAGCTATTTCGTGTCGCTAAGACCGAGGCGAAGCGGCTGTCCTAATCGTGCATCGTAGTCGCTCGGTCGGAATTCGGCTCTATTGCGCGGTACGATTTGGCTACGAATGAGCCGTACGGACAGATTCGGGTCCCGGAAAAGAGTCGGTCAACTCGAACACTATTTTCACATCGTATTTGGTAGTTTGGACCTATTTATGATTCGATCGTAAACAATAGCTACAAATCGGAAAGCCAAATCCGATTTGGAAGCCTTCCGAATGACATCGGAATCGGGCCTTAAGGCAGAAAAATCTGACAAGAAATTCTGCATTGGCGTGCTTGGTTCCAGGCGGTGCGCGACTGTAAATTCCATTCCTTGTAGGGAGATGGGTAATCTCTATAGTTTAGGATTCTCACCCCTCATCTGCATTAACCATCGGAGGGGCCTGTGGTCTGTCTGAACCCAGAGTGACTCCCAAATAAATAGGGCCTCAGCTTCTTAAGTGCCCAGACTACAGCAAAGGCTTCCCTTTTAATGGAACTCCAACTCTGTTCCCTGGGTAGTAGCTACCTAATAGGGTAGGCTACCGGTTGATTCAGGCCCTCCTTATTTTGCTGTAAAAGCACAGCCCCCACACCATGCTCACATGCATCAGTTTGGGCCACAAACTCCTTGGAGAAGTTAGGGGCCTTGAACACAGGGGCCGTGCACATGGCCTCCTTCAGGGTGTTTAACGCCGTCTGGTATTCTGCTGCCCAGATCACCCAATTCGGCTGCTTCTTTAAAGTCAGTTTCGTCAAGGTTGTGACAATGGTGCCCTACCCCTTGACAAACCGTCAGTAGCATCAGTTGAGACTTAAAAAGGCTCTCACCTCCGTCTGGGTCTTGGAGGTGCGAATGCCAGAATGCCAGGTCTAACAGATAGTGTTTTCTGTATAATGTAATGTCCTAACACTGGAAATGAATATTTATAGTTATACATTGCTGCAAGGTTGTGGCCGGTTTGTCGAGTGCACTCCCAGGGGTTGGTGACACTATCATTGATTATGATAAGGATATGTGTAGTGAGTAGACAACATGAACATAACATAAAAGTTGTGATAACGTCAACTACTTAGCTAAGTGGGACGTTCAATGGATTAGCTTGTGTGTTAGTATGCAAACAATGCTCCGGATATTTAGGTTACAATGTACAAAACGAACTAGAGGTGACAGTTAATTGTAAAATATGGAGACTTTACAGGCTTTGCCATCTGTTTGATCTGAGAGGCCATTGCTTATCGCACCACAAACAGAGCAACAGCACTAATGGTGGTGGCAGGTGGCTGACAAGACAGAGCGTGCAATGGTGTCAACCACAGAATCAATAAATATGCATGTGAGGGTATGTGTATGCTGTTCCATGGTTGACGCGTATGGTTGTGAGATCTAGTAGTGGCAGTGCACGTCTTTTTGCATTCATCCCCATTGTGTGGCTATCACTGACAAGGGTGTGTTTCCTATCTGGCTAAGAGAAGGGCACAGAAGGGTGTGTCTATTATACGCCTGCAACATATAAGGGAGGGGTGGGTGCACTGCTGAAGTTGAACATGCACAAGGTGCCTAAATCTAACTCAATCCCTAATGCAAATCCAAAATGTAACCATAAATCTAATCCTAACCTAAACCTATCTACCATCTTAATTTGAGCATTAATACTTATACACACTATCCTTTACTATAAGGTAACTCTTTTCTCAATCCTAAACTTTACTCTAACTCTTTCTATACCCGAAACTATTTGTAATTGAAATTTAACATCATCAAAAAATTATAAGGATTTTCTGCGGTTTTTTAAAAACCTTTTACATTCAAACTTAAGTGTTTCAATCTTTTACTTTTTCTAAATATATGCCTCGGATTTTTTACTTAATCTCGCAAACGGGCTCATTCTAAGAATATTTAAAACAACCTTAGTGAATTTAACAATGATGAACTTATTGGAAGTATTGTTTGGATCTGCTTTAAACTTGCTAAAATGTTTAATAGAGAAAATAATTAAAATGTGGAATTGGATGCGAGCTTGCGAATGATCAAGCACAAAATAAATTAAGATTCAAATAAGTAATAAAGGCTTCATAGGACCAGATTACAAAATGCAGTTCAATTTTGCATGAACATGTGCAATAATGTGTGCAAAAATAATATATGCACTTACCCAATTACATATACAAGAATATATTGTTTTTCATATGTCGATCAGTATAAACGTCAGTGCACAACTGCACTGCTATATGAACGTGCATAAACTGTTGCATTAAACGTGCTGAGCATGCATACGCCCTTCTTCCCCGTATCCTGTAAATGAATCCGAAATTCCGTGCTCGTGTTTTCATTATTTTCTTTCCAATCCATTTTAATAATATTGCGGTCGTTAGAACCATATCAGTCTGCTACTTTTACTGAAACACTATGCTCTGCATTTTCTGCGGTTCTTGGGATGTCGGCTCCAAAAGTCACACCTTCCCTGGCAGGCTGTGCTGAGGTCAAGTACTTTGTTGTGTGTGTTCGGACGCGAAAGCCAATCCAAACAGCCCTCTTCCTTCCTCACTCAGGTAGCTGTTGGCGACCACAGTTCGATGGAGACAAGTTTTATGTCTCTAGATTTCTGTTTTTCAATGATAAGCAACCACATAATAAAATGCCCATCGAGAACTGAGTGTACCATAACACTCCAGACACATTCCTGCCTTGAGAAAACATCCTGGATACACAAGACAAGATTCCGGCCTAATTTGATATTTAATCCCTAGAAATTATGTCTGGTTTATATTTTAGGATACAAGGCCACATTAATCAAACTGGGATAAAGTTAGGCCGCCGCAAAGAAAACCAGATGTATTTACTTGAAATGTGGCTCAGTGAGATGAGCTCATGAATTCGAATCTTGGCAAAGTAGGCTCAGTCTTCCATTCTTATGAGGTTGGAAAATGGACTACAATAAATTGGGTAATAGTACCTGCCTCTGGGGGTGTGGCTTGGTAACGATGGAGGAGGCAGCAATAATCTGAGCTCCGTCCGCAGTGGTGGCTCCTCCGCTAAGGCGGAGAAGCGTCGCCCCGCCCGCTGCGTCAGCTGCAAGCTGAATACATTTAATAAAATGATAATGTTGTTCGTTTTTATAATTTTCTTTTTTGTATTCAGCTTACAGCTGAAGCCAGGTGGGCGGCGGGGCTAGGCTCTCCGCATGTCACAGGGGGAAGAGTGGCTGCAGCACCTAAAGTGCGCATGACGCTTTGGCCGGCCGTTTCGGGCCAGCCAAAGCGTCACATGCACTCTGCATGATTGGTGGAGAAACATGAACAGCCCGCCAGCCCTTGTCTGAGCACCGAACCACGGTGCTCAGACCAATCGCAGTGGTGCTAAGGCAGCATTGTGATTGGCCAGGGGATTCTGGGAGGCTGTGGGCTTCCTGCCCTGCAGAGAGGAGGACGGAGAAAGAAGAGGCGGCAGTCAGCGGTAAAAAGGTAAGTGCTTTTTTTCCTATTATATCTCCTCCCCCATCCGTCCGTCCCCCAGCACCCCTGCCCTACCATTCCTGGTCGGTAGCAGTCGCTACTGTCCGTCTGGCGAGGCCCCATCCAGTACCATCCTGGGGCTAAGAATCATGACAGAGACGCTCCTAGATCTTGGGGGCCTCCCCAGTGAACAGCAGTCCTGCCAGACGGACTTGCCAGTCCCGGTGGAGCTGTGACAGAACCGCATGGTTCGGGCCCAGGGGCGTAGGAGACACACAAATTCTGGGGGGACAGGGACAACCTTGTGGACTTTCCAGTGACCCTATACAAATCACCGCCCGTTAAACAAATACAATCGCATACATTCTAAGTGAAATATTAAGAAAAGCAGGCATGTTGTCACAATTTTCATTTATGCTTTATTGTTATTTACATTCATATAGTAATCAGACCAAATGTTAAAAAAACATGTATATGAATCCATACATGCCAACATTTCAGAAGAGCGAAGTTGGAGACTTAAAAAAAAAAAAATCGGGAGAATGCGGCATGTATGGGCTTTGGAGGTGTGCCGCTGCAGGATCGGACATTTGAAACGCAAATGCATTTTTTTTTCTTATTTTTCAGAAGCACGGAGCGCAATGGCAGGCAGAGAGAGGGTGATGCAAGTGTTGTGCACTGGCCTGGCAGGTTGGTGGCAGTGCATGCACCCCCCCCCCCCCCCCCACCCCCTCCACCCTGTGTGGCAGCCCGGGCTGAAACAGCTTCTTGGGCACACACATATCCCCTTCTCCCCCCCCCCCCCAACTTCACAGGTCTTTAAAAGACCATTCCCTTGTTAATGACGCTTTGTTGTGTTGGTTTTCACCCGTCCTAGAGCCCCTGCATCGCGACTATTGCTGGAATAATTAACACGTTACACAATAAATACCAAACCCTGTCAGCTGAAACCCACAGGAATTGGGTTTTTACTTGCAGGAATCCGGAGGCGGGAGACTAGCCTTGAAATCGGTAGTCTCATGCCTGTCTCGGGAAGGTTGGCATGTCTGTGAATCATCTTGATGCACCAAGCAAACATAGGTCGCTGACTTAGGGTGGGGTCGTCGTGTTTGCAGGTGCTTTATGATTTGAAAAGTACGATCTGCTGCATTCCTGGTCTCCAGCAATTTTCAGGCAACAATACAAATGTGAAGATAACTTTGGTGATTAATGTTCTTTATTGAGAGAGATCGAATGTTTGTCTAGTGGAAGTTTTGACTCTTGGTAAGGTAGACACAGTGGGTTAATATGCCTGCTGCAAAGAATGTGTAGCACGCAGATCACAAAATGCATATCATGTAAATTGGTCAGGGAGTTACTGCTTTTGTCTGAGAGATTCTGTTGGTATTTGCAGTTTATAAGTTAAAATCTTAACATTGAACAGTGAGCTATTAACCGTCATCAAAGAGCTGCATGAAAACGTCAAGGTATAGATTAGAACATTATGATTTTTCCCCAGTATTTCCTTATCCTAAAGTTGGAAAATGGGTCCATTAGGACAGAAATTAATTCTGATTATTAAAGAGAACCCCACAACCATGGTGTTATGTTTTAAATTCTGAGTGTGTGCTTCTTTAGTGTTGCAAAGCCATCCTGTGCCCTGGGCACTCCCCTACGTTTTGCTGACTGGTACTGGTGGTACCTGATTCTGACTGACCCTGGCCTCTGCCTGAACAGGCGCATGGCCAGTGCTATTCTGGAAGATACACTTAAAGATACTGTGAAAACACCTACATACACTAGGGTGCGCTATGGGTTAGGGTACCCTTATGATTGGCATGACCTCTCCTATAAGGCCCTAGTTCATAATAGGGCAGGGAGATTAAAACTACCTTTAAGTCCCTCGAATATAATAGGGCATGGCAGTTTAGAGGCCAGCAGCCCTTTCTGCGTTTGCATGTGTGGACTGCTGAAGCCTGAGGTCAGTTTAAAAGTAGCCCTGTGTTGTAGGACTGCTTCTAAAATGCAAATTGTGCCCAGACTCGACTTTTGGGTTTGGGGAACTTATATATTGATCAAGTACAATGCTGAGGCAAAATTAAGTTAAGTGGAAAAAAAAATTCCACTTAACTATGGCTGTATCATATTTGCCACATAATACATCATCTGCTGCATAATCTAACGATTTGACCCAAAACAATTTTGTAGCTCAAACGGTTTAAAAATTACTAAAAGAAACGTGACTTATGTTGCTGTGAACTGTAGGGCCCTTTGCAAAGGTTGACTGGTCACCTTTCCCTGTGCTGCATTTGTATGTTACACAGGTACTAATGAGGCAAAAGCTTTGCAGAGGCTGTTAGTATGTATAAATATGTTAAAATAATAAAGTATCATAAAATGCACCTCCTTACGCTGCAGCCTTTTTATTGTTGCATCATTTAGTCAACCCTGCAACATAATTTTGGCCTCCATTGCTGCATAACTCCAGTGGCCCGAAAGAAGGCTGCACATGTTAAAAGTGTTTGTGCATGATGCAAAGACCATGAAGTTTGCAAACTTAGGGGCTGATTACGAAGGCAGGCGGACTCCAGTCCGTCTGCCGTCGAATCGGAGAATGAGACCGCTGGCCTTCGAGGTGGTGGCCCGGAAGGTAGGCATTACAATGCAACCGCCACTATGGCGTTCGCAGTGCCTATCTTTTACAGACATACCTACCCTGTGGTCATTCGAAAAGGGTGCACCTAGGAAGAGAAAGTAAAATACCACCTGGGACCCTAGTGGTGCAACCCTATATAAATATCAACCACAGTGTTGTCAGGCAGGCAGGCGTACCATCCCATCTGTCCCCGCCTGTCCCTTGGTTTCACATCCCCATGGACTGGTTGTATTTTTGTTTGTAGGAACCTTCTCACTGTATATAAATGCAATTAATGTTTGAATATTGATTAATGTTATTGCTTTTTTGGTGTGTCTTTTACAACTGTCTTCATCCAATTGTGTTTCTTTCACTTTGTAAATAATGTACATTGGTATGTGTGTATAAATGTAAATATTGCATTCATGTATTCACTGTCGTGACAGTCTTTGGTTTGCCCATACGGTTTGATGAATCTAAAAACCAGATAAAAATTAAATAAATTCGTTTTTGGTACAGAAGGCCTTGGTAACGTAGTACATTTTGACTGCGTGACTGTTACTAACGATACAAACTTCTCCTATCCAGCCATTTTGTTCTGTTTATTCTATCTTTTACATTGCAGCAGGTGCTGCTGGCTGCATCATCTGCTGCAATGTAAAAACTGACATGTCAATCAATAAATCATAGCATTTTTAAAGCACACTACGTACCTGTACGGGTCTCAAGGCGCTGGGGGGGGGGGGGGGGTCTGCTACTGTTCGAAGAGCCAGAGGAATCTCTTGAAGGTTAGAAGGTCTTCGGTTTGTCGTAGGCGGATGGGGAGGTAGTTCCATGTCTTTGTGGCAAGATGGGAGAATGATCTGCCACCGGAGGTCACTCTTCATGTGCGGGGGATGATGGCGAGGGCGTGTTCTGCGGAGCGGAGCTGGCAGTGTAGAAGCTGAGTCATCTGTTGAGGAACGCCGGTCTGGTATTGTGGAGTGCCTTGTGTGCATGGGTGAGGAGCTTGAAGGTTATCCTCTTGTTGATGGGGAGCCAGTGCTGGTCTTTCAGGTGGGGTGTGATGTGGCTGCGGCAGGGTATGTTGAGGTCGTGCGGAGTCATTCTGGATGCGTTGCAGTTGACAGGAGTTTGGCCGGGGCTCCTGCGTACAGTGGATTGCCGTAGTCCAGTCTACTGCTGACGAGGGCTTGGGTGACCGTCCTTCTAGTTTTGGTGGGGATCCACTTGAAGATCCTGCGAAGCATGCAGAGGGTGTTGAAGCAGGTGGAGGAGACGGCGTTGACCTGCTTTGTCATGGAGAGTGTGGGGTCGAGGATGATCTCTAGGTTTCGTGCATTGTTGGTGGGTGCTCCTAGTGCCGTTGGCCACCAGGAGTCGTCCCAGGCCGATGGGGTTGAGCCGAAGATGAAGATCTCTGTCATGTCCGAGTTCAGTTTCAGTCGGCTGTCCCTCATCCAGTCGGCGACAGCCTTAATTCCATCGTGGAGGTTGGTTTTGGCAGTGTGGGGGTCCTTGGTGAGCGAGAGGATCAGCTGGGTGTCGTCGGCATAGGAGATGATGTTTAGGTCGTGCTGTCAGGCGGCGTGGGCGAGTGGTGCCATGTAGAAGTTGAACAGCATTGGGCTGAGGGATGAGCCTTGGGGTACGCCACAGATTATCTCGGTGGTTTTGGAGCGGAAGGGGGAAGGCGGTCGCTCTGTCAGGTCCCATGTCTGGGGGCTGCGGGGAAGGGGCCCGCTATGGGCCTCCAATGTCCCTTTCCGCCAATTTTTCCATCGCGGGTGAACTGCCATGGATAGGCTGGCGGGTAAGGGGTAATGTAAGCCCTACTGTGGTGCCTGGTAGGCACCACCAGCATTGTAGGAACCAAGAGCCCCTCCGCCGCACTGGTGGGCTCAAGTAGCCAGTCGGGTGAGTGGCGGATGGTCTTTCCGACCGCCAGGAAAGCACCCCCCATTGTGATATGGTTGGCGTTGATGCAGTCACCGATGGCATTGGGTCTGCCAATGACAGGGTGACGTGGCAGTTCCACCTTCATTATAATCACCCCGTAAGTTTTGTGTGCATGCAAATCCTACATTGCCAACCCCTGGTAAGTTGCACCACTACTGCTGAAAAAGGCCAATGGAGGTACCAATGGGTGCGGTTGACTGGTCTCAAGGATCTTGTGACCTCAGTGACAGTCACTGACGCTCTAGGGTGTGCTTCTTTGTATGCCTGCTCGCAAGACTGGAGGTGAACTGCAGTATGGATTGTGGTGGACAGGCCTTCCAGGTTAACTCACACTTGCCACCGTTGGGATTCACCTGCGGGTGCTAAGACACGAGGGCTTCTAAGGTCTATCGGGCCTTCTAAGGTGTAGCATTGGAATGAGCTCTGTCAGGAGTGCGGTCTGGTGGACTGGTCATGAAGGATGAAAATGGTGCTCCAGTTCCGAATTCAGCAGCTCTGGCCAGAGTGCCACATCCTCTCCCACACTGAACACCATAGTGCCCCACTGAGAGAAACTTGCACTGCCTTCAGCTACAACTCAATTGTGCTGCAACTAAATTCAAATTATGCACTAGACAACAGTAAAATACTGCCTGAAAAAAAATGAATAATACCCTGAAAAAAGCAAACACTCATAAGGAATGCAAGAATAAGCAAATCATGTGAAATGTATTCAGTAACAACATGGTTACCGTAACCGTTTTAAACTCATTATTTAGAAATCATTAAGTGATTTTGCCTGAAAAATTCAGGACATGGCTACAGGACCAGGAAGGGACCCGTTTGAATGTTCATTGCTTATATCCTTTCAAAATGTAAGCAGTTTGGTTAAAAAAAAAATCACATCCCTGAACACAGAGCCGCAGTACACATTTTATAAGCTAAAATAATTAAAACAGTTGAAAACGATCATATTAAACATTTTCACTCCACTCATCAACCAGGTATTGCAGTCCCTTTAGAAATGGTGCACTTACCGTGGGAAAACAATGTTGTTCAAAGAAAGAAGAAAAAAAGAAAGTAGCTCTTTCACTGGCAAACTCTGTAAAGTGGTTCTAATGTGTGTGGGTGTAAATAACAATCTGGCCTGTCTGCTGACCACTCTGTATTGCTTAATTTAGGTATTTCATTTTTTTCTCTCTCTGTCCCGAGGTTTTTCTTTGGAATTATAAAACGGTCAGTAAATGAGGAAATATCCAGCCAGTGTCCGCCTATTTTGGATCCATTTCACAGGAAAGCAAATGAAGAAAAGGAGATGCAAAAGAGAGTAATAAGAGCTCTTGAAATCAGAACTTAAGGAGGAGCAAGACAGAGACAGAAATGGGTATGAAGGAAAAGAGACAGTTTCCCCCCCCTTCTCTGCCCTTCCCGGAATGAGCCTTCCTGCAGCATAACAAAGGGCAGAGGGCGGGTGGCCTCTTTGACTCCAGGCGGGTCAAGTGCAGGGCCATTAGATAGCACTTTCACGCGCTAATGGCCCTGCCACACACAGGAGAGAGAGGGGAAATTCTTTTGTCCTTCGTCCCCCCCACCCTTGTCCCCCGTGTCCCCCCCACTCCAAAATCTGGGGGAGACATATCCCCCGTGTCCCCCACACTTCTTACGCCCATGTTCGGGCCCAAGATGGTGGCGCTATGGTGGAGTTTAAACAGTGACGGGCAGTGCTCAGGAGCTGAGGGGCAGAGCCCTTAGAACTGTACCGGCGAGCGAGGCGATTGCTTACCGGCCTCAGTCAGGGGTCCCAGAGTGCACTGTGGGCTGCTGACGACTCCCTAGTGTCGCTGCTGAGACCTCGAGAAACATGGTGCCTATTAGATGAAATGGAGGAGTGAGAGGCAACATGGCGGCTGCCTCAGGCTCTAACAGCAGTATATTAGCCCATGCCAGGGGAGAACACTACCGGAAGCACTGTAGGGTGACTACACAACCTCCCAGAGAAATCGGCTGGACTGGCTGGTTTATGATGGTGAGGCCCCAGGCCACGGTTGGTGGTAGGGCCTATACAGAGAGGTCAGTTCAGCAGGGCCTTAGTGAAGCTCTGGGACAGGTGGGGGAGCATCAAGGCAGGTCTCGCAGTGAAGGGCAAAAATAGTGGCTGAGAACGAGGGTGCTGAGCCCCTTGCGGAAAAGACAATGGGGCCTGCATATAATTCTCCCAATAATGGTCCAGGGGTCCAATGGGCAGTGAATCAGCCAACGATTGCAACCAAGGGCCGAACACTGAGTAGGAGTCCTGTTCCCTGGTGGTGCCATGATGAGAGTAAGTGAGGGGCTGCAGCGCCCGTTGTGGGCCTGATTAGTCAGGGCACTGAACTCGTCTGTGAGGGTGCAGGAAACAGGAGTACCTCAGAGCTGAGAAAGCACCGGACACATTGGTGACTGCTGAGGTGAGGACTGGCCCCCGGGGGGCACACCGGCAGGACTTGTTGATGTCCCTTGCACAGTCCCAGAGGTGGGTCTTTAGGACTCACTAGCAATGGCATCAGATGAATATTCTGCAGTTGGTAGGCGGCATGTGGCAGAGAGCTCCCAATTGAGGCCTGGAACCGCAAGTCGTTCAGCAGCGGGGGTGCTTCCCAGTAGCTAGAGGACACGCTAGACTCCTATCCCTGCTCGGACCTCTGCTAGAAATTAATTGAAGATACCTGCTGCGGTGCGGCACATAGTTGACACAGCAAGGAACTGGGGCCAAGGGGACATGCATGTGGACGACCAGGGGAACATATTGGAAGTGCAGGACACATCTCTCTGCTGCAGTAAGTTTGTCAGAAGGGAACAGCTCCCCTGAGGGGGGCCACTTCAGGCCAAAGAGGGAAGGCCCACCTAAGTCCCCAAGCTGCTGATCACCGGGGAACCCTGGGCTAGAGACTGGAAGGACACTGAGGGAGTGATCCAAGCACAGGCCCCACGCACCCACCGCAGAGACATTAGCCACAGTTGCGTGAGCCGAGACTGTGGCTGCCACCTGAGAACAGGTGTTTCTGGAGTGTTCGACTAAGAACCAGCCCGCCACCACCCCTGAACTCTACTGAGGCATCACGGTACTGTGCAAAGAGTGGGGTGGTCGACTCCGGCTTACCTGGTGGCCTGGGAATTGGAGTCACCACTCTTTGTTGGATTACGCAGTGGTGCGCAATCCAACGAAGACTGCAGTGGTGGTGGCTCAGGATCCTTGCTATCCTACTGTAACCATGGGCAAAGTTGAACGTAAAAAAGAGCTGTAGCTGGGGGACACAAACTCACCAGCAGCCGAAGGCACACAAGAGTGGCGGCTGGTGGCCCCTGAAGGCCCCACCTTTCAGGACATCCTACAAGCTGTTACTGAATCATGTGAGGTACTGGAAACCAAAATTGATGTCCTGAGTACAGAGCTGGAACTCCTGGGGGACGATCACAGGAGACTTGCGTAGCGGGCCACTGCGACTGAAAGGAAGCTCGCTGGCATGCAACCTGTCATGACATTGGTTGATAAGAAATTGGTCACCATAGAAGCCAAGATCTACACACTCAAGTTGTGAGCAGAAGACGCTGAAAATGGCTCATGCCGCAACAACATACGAGTGGTGGACCTTCTTGAAAGTATCAAAGGGAACAATATGCTAGACTACTTACAAATTTGGCTCAGAGATTAAGTGGGGCCGGAGGGGATGTCCTCATTCTGCACCCTGAAGAGGGCACACAGAGTGCCAGCGAGGTCGCCTCTCCATGGATCTCTCCCAAGACTGGTCGTAGCCCGGTTGTTGTACTACAAGAACCGTGACTTCCTACTGCCCTAGGCCCAGAGAAAGGGCACATTAACGTGGAAAACAGCAAAGAGGTCCAACAACAACGCTCCACCTTCATCAAAGCAAAAAAGAAGCTCAGACAACTGGGTATCCAGAATGGGATGTAATTCCCAGCTAGTCTTCGAATGGTGACGCCTGAGGTTACAAGATTTTTGCAAACTCCTCAGGAAGAGTGGTCCTGGATTGATCAGCACGCCCAACCTGGCCCAGCCAAGAATCTGGAAATAGACACCAGCGAGGGAACAGATCGCGACATACGAACAAACTCTGCAAGGCTGCTGCTCCATCACAGGCTGAGTGTGTGGCAGGAGAGACAGTGGGAAATGGAAGCCATGACATCGATGAGTGGAACTGCCACCGGTCCCTCGTCACCACTAGGAGAAGCGATTGCTAGGGATTCGGACCCTGATTGCAATTTGAGTGCCTCTGGGGCCGCTAGTGTCAAACTACGTAAAATAACTCTGGGGATATCAGATGAAATCCAGTGACACAACATTGATAATGATAACGCTATAAGGGTGGTAAGTTAGTTTGATGCCCGATGTCCGTCTTTCTGTCTCTACATGAAGGGAGGGCAACAAACTATGACAATACCCCAGGGCAATGGTTGTATGTCAATACAACGCGGTGTTTACACTGCACTACCATTACAACGCTGGTTTTACAACGCAAGTCGTTACCACGACTTGCGCTGTAGGGTGCTGGACTTAGGAATAGTAAAATGTACTATTCCAACACCAGCCCACGTACAGTAGGGAAGGTTTTCGAATAGTAAACCTACTATTCCTTTGCCTAGAGCGCCCTCCTGCGCAAGTCGTGGTAACGACTTTCGTTGTAAAACCAGCGTTGTAATGGTAGTGCGGTGTAAACACTGCGTCGTAATGGATGTTCCCCAGGGTAATAGAACCATGTATACACTAACAACACTGGGTGGGAGGACTCAGACACGGAGCATCTTTCCTGGACTTACCTCCTAAACTAAGGAAACTCTTGAGGGCTCTCAAGAACAGTGTAGTTTAAATGATTGTTTGGATGGGGTGCCTTGGCCTGCTTGTCCTGAGGAGTGGGAGTTAGGGATATTGTTATATGTTGAAATGTTGGGGACCAATGAGTTATGTTGCTTTGAATGATACATAAGCCCTCACGTCGCGGGGGATTGGAAGATGAGGAATGGATGACGGGAGGAGAGAAGAGCCACTAAGCGTCTGACACATTTGACTAATGGCTGCTCACACATCATATATGTTCCTCTCCAGGAATATCCAGGGAATGCAGATGATGTCCAAACACTATAAAGTATTCTCATATTTAATTAGGAGGGGCATCCACATAGCACTCCTGCAAGAGACACATCTAACGTAAGGAGAAGGCGGCCTTAGAACGTCGTTGGTGAGGTTAAGCCTATAATACTACTTTACTTGGCTTATGCCAGGGGCACACTTGTATGGATCCGGGCCAGGCTACCTTTTCAGCATGCGGGCAGTATCATTGACCATGAGGGTTGATATGTAGTAGTGATGGATCCACTGGAGGGCTGTGATATTCTAATTGTAACTGTCTATTCCCTCAATATAGATCAGGGTTTGTTTTTTGTTTGAAATTCTTTTATTAGTTTCCACATATCTGTGCACATAGTTATGTCACATACAATGCTAGTGAAAATCTTACAAACTAATTACATCCTGGCAGATCAACAATGACATTTTGACTTTACTCAAAAGTCCGCTAGGCCCTGACCTGACTCGGCTGTCGTATACAATTGAATTAGTTTGAGGTCGAACATTCATGGCATGGGAAAGCGGCACAGGTGAGTAAAGTGGCTTTGCTACTAAAGCACATTTTCCCCAGTGTACAACAATAAAAAGTAACTTGATAAAACAAGGGGGATGGGGGCGAGTGGGGGGGGGGGGAGAATCCCGAGGGGTTGTCGCTTGAGACTAGATTCTAGGCCTTGTGTGTCCTGGGGGTGCGTTGTAGGACCAGCTGGGGCAAGGGTATTGTACTGAAAGAGTGAGGCGTCTAAGTGGTAGGGTAACGCTCGCATTTAAATGAACCATTTAATTCTGAAACTCAGCCCCTCGCAGCAATAAAGCATCTTTGAATATGTACTAGGGGCTGCCATACTTGCTTAAAGTGATTAACGGAGTGTGTGACGCGGCTGGTCAATAGCCCCATTGCCATGGTGTACCAGAGGCGGGTGAGCCACACCGAGATCGGCGGGATCAGGGCTTTCTTCCAATGCAAAGAAATAACCTGCGTGGCATATGTAGGATCACACGCCAATCAGAGTGGATCATAGCTTTAAGAGTTTGGGGGCGGATCCCAAGGATCAGTATCTGCGGCATGTTCAGGATAGGGAACCCCACTACGTCCTTGATGTGGCTCAGCACCTCCTTCCAGAAGAGAGTTAATAGTGGGCAGGACCACAAAAATGTGTTCTTCAGGGCCCAACACTCACTGCGAGCATCAGGCTGCTGACTGCGGTGGGACTCGGTCCCCCAATGTCCACCACTTCCGGCGCGGGAGGCGGAGCCAGACCTTCCAGCACCATGAATGCACCACTTCTCTCCCGCAGCATGGGACGAGCTGCAGGGCTGCTTTCCAGCCCCCAACACTCACTAGGAGCAACAGGCGGCTGACTGGGGTGGGACTCTGTCCCCCAATGTCCACCACTTCCAGCCTTTTATGTAACTCATGTAATCCTAAGTCCTTATGTATCGCAACTGGTTCTTATGTAAAGCCCTCTGACACCTTTGGGTAATGTCTGCGCTATATAAAATTGCATTAAATAAATATATAAATAAATAAATAAATAAACGGGAGGAGCAGGAAGTGGAGGCAGACCTCCCGGCGCCATAAAGAAATTACTTCTCTCCCGCAGCACGTGCTGCACTGCAGGGCTGCTTTCCAGGGCCCAACACTCACCAAGAGCATCAGGCTGCAGACTGGGGTGGGACTTGTTCCCCCAGTGTCCACCACTTCCGGCACGGGAGGCGGAGCCAGATCTCCCGGTGCCATAAAGGCACTACTTCTCTTCCGCAGCGCGGGACGTGCGGCAGGGCTGCTTTCCAGGGCCAAACACTCATCACAAGCACCAGGCTGTCGACTAGGGTGGGACTTAGTCCCCCAGTGGCCACCACTTCCGGAGCAGGTGGCGGAGCCAGACCACCCAGTGCCATAAAGGCACTACTTCTCTCACGTCTGAGTATGTCAGAGACAGGAAAAGGCAGGGCCACCCCTCCTGGATCTTTACACCGCATGTTTCATGCTTCCAGTGCCCAAGTAGGTGATAACCTCGGGTTGAGAGTCTATTCAAGCCTAATACCTTTTGCTTATTGATTTGGTGACGGGAGCCAGCGCTAAGTTTGAAAAACTGTGTTAGTTTCTGTGTCGCATTACCTAAAAGTTGGTACTCACACTATATGGTTGTTGATATCGGTGTAGTGAACATACTATAACTCCTAGTGAAAAATAAGCAACAGGAAGGCTACAGACTCTGCTGCAGTGAAGAACAAAATTCCAAAGATTGTAAAACACAAGAAAACAGCTGCAGATAACTGCACTTTAGCAGCAATCAAAGACTTAATTGAAGAGGTGGAAACCATTTTTTCCAAGGAGAAGAAGCTGACTAGTGATGGCACAAAAAAGATATTCACCTATTACAATAAGCAGTATAAGAATAATGGTGGGAAATCTCCGGGTCAGAACATCATTGTCCCCCATGTTCCTGATGAGATACAACCGCAGGCCCCTACCCCAGCTATGCCATTTTCGTATCATGGGGGATAACCCAACTCAAACTGACATAGTTAACCCTGTTAGTTCAATTTTAAACACAGGGGGGGACACTGACAGAGAGATTATCACAATCAATTGCACAAACGGGTATGCCCCCCTTATTACACTGGGGGATCAAAGAAGCCGAGGACAAAGGAACACGACCCAGAGGCATACATGCAGTAGCGCAGACAAGGAGACACAAACCCAAAGCCTAGAAAGGCCCAATTTTACTATTGAACTACACCAAAAACGAAACTATTTGATATAAGAGGTATCTGCCTAAAAACATCGAATTGGAGCCTTAATCTCACATAACAGTGGAACCAACAGTGTCAATGAGAGAAGGCAAATGGAATACCCCCCTGAGAATATAAACATCACCCAGGCATGTAATATACACACGGGGTGGCCATATAGGCCTCCTCATTTAGACCATCCTAAAACAAGCACTGGAAGTGCAACCAATTTCAATCGTCCATTAGCAGGACCAGGACCATGACCAGGACCTGGTAATACTATCCATCACGTAAGACCAGATATACCTAGTAGACAACTGAAAGTAGGAAATCCTAACATAACTAGGAAAGAAGTAATACATACAGAACATCAAATGACCAATGCCTTAAATGCCCCTAACCGCATTTTAATAGGTGACATATGGCCAAATCACACTATAGCTAGAGAGAGCAAGTTAAAACCACAGACAGGTCAGCACAACAAATCTCCCTTTGCACAACACCAAGTTACGCATCACAACAAACATACTAATGGAGGTTATAAAGTATTCATGACAAATGTTCCTAAGTTAAAACAGGATAATAGAGAAAATGAGGGTTCTCTAAAAAAAATAAAGTAGTCCATTCGATTCGATAAAGGCGTCACTGCCTATCTGTCATAAGATCAGACACACTTTTAGCTAAACCGCTGCAGTCAGAAACTGGGCACGTGGATGCTATAAAAGTAACCCTGCATTCCAAATTTATTGTGGATAGTCTGATAGCCCTGGACTTGTAAACTCATGGCCTGGTAGGATCTAGAATTAGATTCAAGCCGCATATAACCTCAGCCAAGAAGAATGAGAACCCCGCACTAGCCCATTCGCAATCTGATAATCTAGAATTCGTCGACTGACTATCAAGGAAGGACAACATTAAAATAAGGATTGATTTAACAATAACCAGCACTGGTACTGAATGCAACCCATCAATGGCTGGGAAACTAACGGCACATGACACACAGAGTCTCGATAAGACACTCATGCATATTGTGCCCTATAAAAATATGTTTTTGGGGGAATGTTCTTGATGCATCCCCAAGGAGCTTAGAGATTTTTTCTTGGAATGTGGCCGGGTTAAACAGAAACTTTTAGACCCTGGCAGGCATGATTATATATCAAATGTTGTCCTCTGTCTATTTCAAGAAACCTGGCTAACAGTACCCCCTACAAATTAGGGTTTAAGACCTTCTGCATAGACGCTCCACCCTCTAAAAAGGGGAGACCCTCAGGAACCTAACTATAGAAGTGCTTAACACCAATTCCCCAGATATTCTTGGATTAAGGTTGAGGTCCACAAATAAGACCAACTTCTATGTCTTTAATCTCTACATAAGACCAAGATCACTCTCGAAAGAATCACCAATGATACATAAGCTGGAGGGGATCTTTGAATCCATGGATCCTGAGGGAGTTGTCTTCGTGGGGGGAGATTTCAATTGTTGTTATGAACCCTTATTGGGAATGGAAAAAATCTTTGAGGAAGAAGACCCTGCCAGAGGAATCAACACACTAAATATAAAATCTTCTGTACCCTGTTCTATAGCAGCCATGCAATTAGTCCACTTTACTACAGAGCGAGGGCTGAGGGCCTGTAACTGCGGGCTCTCCTCTGATAGCCAATACTCTAATACTTTTAGTAGGGGTGCGAGTAAATCCAGAATAGACTACATCCTGATGAGCACAACATACTGAGGATACATTAATGACTTTAAGGTGGATAATAGAGAAGGCAGTGATCATTGGCCATAATGTTTAATTTTCACTGAGAAATTGATTGTCCCCCACACCATGGCAGAGTGGAATATATTGCCACAACTGTCGGTGAGTAAGATCCGGAGGTCAATTAAATGGTCTACTATTGTTGACCAAATTGAGCCTCTTACTTGCATCTATAATGCATTCTGTGATGCCTTTACTCCTTATGACAAGCTTCGCCCAGATCAGATAGCAAAAATCCATTATTGTTTGGCTGAGACGATTAAAACCTCCTTACCTAAATCTCAGAAATTAGACCCCAAACAAGGATGTAGGAATCATCCTAACACCCTCTGGTACAATAAAGACTGCTCCTTAGCCAAACATAGATTATTAGTAGCCCTTAAAGCTAAAAATATTATACAAATTAAGCAACTAAGGCTAGAATAAAGAAGGCACAAAAGTTAGTGTTAAAGATTTGGGAAGATTTAACTGGGATGACCTTATATTTGCAGGTAAAACAAAAGACCAACCTCATTTTGGAGGATAATTGCATATGGACATAAAAAGGGCAGGACCAACAGCGATCATTTTCTGGATCAAAATAAAAGGATCAGACATTTTTCGGACCTATACTCGAGGATTCCCGAACCCAGCCCAAACGTTGATGTATCTTGAGAGGGCTTATCGAATAAACCACCAAATTTGAGTATTCAGTTTAGCATCGATGATACTAGACTGGCCATAGAAACTATTAAATGAGGAAGGCCCAGACAAAATACTGAGGGAGCTGTTGAGACACGCCCCAGAGATTTGGATACGATACGTGAACCTTTTAAGGGGCACCTATTCCAGGGTCATGGAAGGGAGCAGAAATTGTCCCTATCTATAAGAAGGGTAACAAAGATGAGCCAGTCAATTATCGGCCCATAAGTTTAATAGACATTCTCTAAATTGTTTACGCAAGGCAAATCCTGAACAAACTAAATTATTGGATACAAGATAATGATATAATTTCACCATTCTAGGGTTATTCTAATCCTAAGCTAAGCACGATTGACCAAGTATTTAGACTCGCTTGCATATCTTGGAAATACGCAAAAGTTGAGGCTGGGCATTTAGACGGAGCATTCATAGATTCAAAAGCAGAGTTTGATTCAATACCGAGGGCCAGCCAAGACCACTGACCCGGCGCAACCCGCCCGCAAGACCACAACCCAACCGAAGACCCTGCAATGCATCCTCCTCAAGTTTGATCCCTCCACAAACACGGCACCGAAATCTGGGACCTCTTCGACAGCACCACCCCGGACGTAGCATTCTTCACCGAAACATGGACCAACATGATTTCGGGACCGGACATCGCCATCGCAATTCCCCAGGGATACAAGATCTCCAGGAAGGACCGCCCCATCCGCCTGGGAGGAGGAATCACCATTGTCCACAAATCCAACCTCTGCCTGAGCACACTCCCTTATGAGCCCACAAACCTGATGGAGCACCTTCACTTCAAGATATTGGCCAGCCCTACCAGCACCCTCCGAGGAACCCTCATCTACCGACCCCCTGGGCCTCGCCGACTTTTCGCCAACTCCATCACGGACATCATCTCCCCGCATGCCATCGTGTTCACCAACGACACCCTACTAGGAGACCTCAACTTCCACCTCGACAATCAACTGGACCCCAGCACTAAATCCCTCCTGGACAACCTCCACAACATTGGACTCTGCCAGATCGTGACCGAACCCACACACTCAGCAGGACACACCCTCGACCCCCTCTTCACAACAGGTAACTCCATCACCTTCAGCCACACCACTGAACTCCCATGGACTGACCATCTATGTGTCCACTTCACTCTCAGAACACCCAACATCCACAGACACCTACACCTGCTCCCACGAAGAAACTGGACCAGAATCACTGACAGCCAGCTAACCTCATCACTCAGCAACTCCACCCCAACCATCGCGGAAAACGACAACTCCAACACCGCAGCCCGAACCCAGCACAGATGGATCTCCGACAGCGCCAACACCATAGCCCCCTCAAGAAAAACAGCAAAAACCACGCCAAGAACGTCAAATGGTTTACCACAAAACTTTGAGAGTCCAGACGCACTTGCCACCGCCTCAAAAGGCCTGGAGGAACACTAAATCCACAGAAGCCTACAACAACTTCAGGGCCGCCACCAATGCCCACCACCAACTCATCAGAAAAACGAGGAAAAAAGCGATTGAAGACAGAATCTCCACTCACGAACACAACAGCAAAGAACTCTTCAACATCATCAAGGAGTTCGCCCAACCCACCAGCGAATCCACCGACATCCCTCCCTCACAAGACCTCTGCGACAAACTCAGCACCTTTTTCCACCACAAAATCAAGAGCATCTACGACAACTTTGATGAAGACAACCAACACACTGAACCCTCACCAACCACCCCGACACCCTGAAGTCAGCGATCGACAACTGGACAGCCCTCACCACCGAAGACACAGTGAAGACAAGGAAGTCAATCCACTCCAGGGTCCCCACGGACCCCTGCCCCCACAAAATTTTCAACAGAGCCGCCGACACCATCGCACCCATGCTCTGCCACACTATCAACCGCTCCCTGGCAACCGCCACGTTCCCCGACGACTGAAAACACGCTGAGGTCAACCCCCTCCTGAAGAAACCCTTGGCGGACCCCACCGACCTCAAAAACTACAGACCCATCTCCCTGCTCCTGTTCCCAGCGAAAGTAATTGAGAAAACCATCAACAGTCAACTCACCACATTCATCGAAGAGCACAACATCCTGCACTACTCCCAGTCCGGCTTCAGAAAAAGCCACAGTACGGAAACCACCCTCCTCGCTGCAACAGACGACATCCACACCCTGCTGGCTAAAGGAGAAACTGCAGCCCTCACCCTCCTCCACCGCTTAGCTGCGTTCGACACAGTCTCTCAACGCACCCTAATATGCAGACTCCACGACGCAGGGATCCAAGACAAGGCCCTCAACTGGATCTGCTCTTTCCTCTCTGGCAAAACGCAGCGGGTCAGACTCCCCTTTCCTCTCACCCTACACCTACCACCTGCGGAGTCCCCCAGGGGTCCTCCCTCAGCCCTACACTTTTCAACGTCTACATGGATCTGCTCACCCCCATCGTCAGAACCTACGGACTCAACATTGTTTTATACGCAGACGACACCCAACTCTTCCTCTCCCTATCCAACAAACCCAATACCACCAGACAAAATTTTCGAGAAGCCAGGGAAGACGTAGCCAAATGGATGAAAAACAGCTGCCTGAAAACTAAACACCAACAAAACAGAAGTACTCATCATGGGCCCAAACCCCGACGCATGGTAAAACACCTGGTGCCCCACCGCCGTCGGAAGCCCGCCCACCCCCACGGACCACGCACGCAACATGGGAATCTTCCTGGACTCCGAGCTCAAAATAGACCACCAGATCAACTCCGTCTCATCCTCCTGCTTCCACACCCTCTGTCTCCTACGTAAGACCTTCAAATGGATCCCCCTCAAACACAGAAAGACCGGCACTCACGCCCTGGTCACCAGCAGACTCAACTACGGCAACGAACTCTACGCCAGAATAAACAAAAACCTCACCCGCAAGCTACAGAACATCCAGAATGCCGCCGCAAGACTGGTCCTCGACCTGCCAAGACACTGCCACATCTCCCAGCACCTGTGCACACTCCACTGGCTCCCCATCGAATGTAGAGTCACCTTCAAGATGCTCACCCACGCCCACAATGCCCTCCACGACACCGGACCAGCATAACTGAACAACCGACTCAAATTCCATGCACCCAAGAGGACCCTACGATCTGCTGAGCTCTCCTACGTTGTGGTCCCCGCACCAGACAGACCGGGTTGGGAGGCCGCTCCTTCTCCTTCCTCGCGGCCTGAGCCTGGAACGCCCTGCAGCTCAACCTCAGACAGACAACATCGCCCCCCCATCTTCGCAAGAAACCTCAAAACCTGGCTCTTTGACAGACCCCCCCTTGATGGACTGGAGCCAGCTAACCCCCCCCTCCAGCACCTTGAGACCCTTACAGGTGAGTAGTCTCGCTGAACAAACACTTGATTGATTGATTGATTGAGGGCCGGCCTATGGGAAACCTTATGGCACCAAGGAGTCCCAGAGGAGATTTTGCTACAGATAGAAAGCCTCCATCAGGATCATTTTGCTAAAGTGTGTTGGGGGCCTTGGAGGGGAACTAACAGAATCCATCCCTGTCAGGAGGGGGTAAGACAGGGTTGTATCTTGGCCCCTACCCTTTTCTTATTATATGTGAACAATCTTGTCCAACATCCACAGAAGTGTATTCATGACTCAACAAAATTGGGAGCGGCCCAGACTTGTGCTCTAATGTTTGCAGATGACACAGTCTTGTTATCCAGGACTCCAGGGGGACTACAAACACTATTAGATAGTTGTAGCAACTATTGTAGGTTAAAGGGCCTATAAAGTAATCCCTCCAAGACAAAGTACATGGCCATTAGACCACATAAGCATTTTAAAAACAATTTGGTCTTTGATGACACCACCGGAGCGAGTAGCTAATTTTAGTTATCTTGGGGTGACACTTGATTCAAAATTGTCTTGGAAACCACACATAAACAAGGCCAAGACAATTTTACTGCAAAACACCATGCCAATTGTCAAGAGACAACAAGCTACTGACTCTAAGGCAATCTCCCCATCTCTGGAGGTCTACAGATACAGAGGGTCCAAACTATGGGGGGGGGGGGGGTATTCATCAGCTGTAGAAAACAAAGTTATGCTTATGCTTACATCACTTCCCCAAAATACCCCATTGGTTCCCTTATTTTATGATATTGGCATACAAAAATTGGAGCACTTAGCAATATTGAGACATTAACCTATTGGGTTAGAATTTGGAAAACTGAGGAACTACAAGTATACAGGGAAGAACTGATAGAGTTGATGAACTTGGATGGTCAATTCGCGTACGGCACTGGCTCACTAAATTGGACTTGGGTAGGTTCTGGACAAACCCTAGCGCACTATTGACGGAAGCAAATAATGAAATTAAACATACCTACTGGTACTTTATCCTCAACAGTACCACATTGAACTGTACAGCGGAAAGACTCACAACACTGTTTTTATCGTTCAAGCCGACTCCAAGTTTTGAACCATTTTTGGATGGAATTCAACCGCAGCAAGTCAAAACCCGCTATTTGAAATTTCGATATAAAACTCTTCAGATTAATGTAATCACAGCTAAGTGGTTATCTCAAAAAGTAGAGGGGACAGGAAGTAAATGCCCTCTATGCTTTTTAGACTCAGAGGAAGACATGGCACATATATTATTTTTCTGTTCATGTACACATATATACTACTCTTAGAAGGAAATGAATAAAGCCGCTGTGTGTGAGGTTGATGACTAGAAAACATTTGAGACTCTAAGAATACTAAAAACAGATAGCTCGCGAATAATTGCTTTTGGAGTCAGTAGATTTTTACTCGGTGTGGGTTATATACGGAAAAAGAGAGGGCTGAAGTTTTAATACGTATATTTTACACATTTTCAGCTATCCAGAGAGATTCATGTATATTCTTATTCTAAACTGATCGTAATATTGATGATGATTAATTCTATATTTTATGATAGTTATAATTTGCTCCCATTGCTCCAGAGAGGTATTGTCAGCTATGTCTGAGTGCCATTTCTGCTGATAAGGGTGAGGGGGAAGAGGGTTGGAGTGTTGTAGAACCTGATATTTACGAAAGATCAAGCCTCGCGAGCCATCAAAAGAATGTACAAGCAACTCTAATTAGGTGAGTTGGCACGTGGCCCCTTGTGTGTTGGTAAGTGTATGTAGCCAGTGTTGAATTTGATAGTATTGCAAGCGTGCCAGAGCCGGGAGGTGAAAGTCTTGTTTGCAGCGGTCGAAGGTCTTGAAGGTCTCTCCCTCAAAGAGGTCACCAATTGTGCGACATTACCCGTCTACCCATGCCAGGAAAGAATTGGGTTGTAGAGTTGGGGGGGGAAGCCCGGGTTGCGGGTATGTGGTGCTTTGGGGAGGGGAGGAAGTAAGACACCGATTGACCACCAGTCTATCCCATAAATCCTGGTCGGTTCTCATGGGGATAGTGCTGTAGGCACTAGGTAGTCTTGCCCCCTCGGCAACCAGGCCAGGTCCCACAGGGGGGCATGTTATCGACCTATGCATGTGGAACCAATGCTTCTTACTCTCGCGGACCACCAACGGGTGAAAGCATGTCAGTGTTTTGCAGCCCAGTGCTTAGATCATCTGAGGAGCTGGTCGTCTGTCGTTAAGCTGCACTAGGGGAAGGTGCAGTGGGGGCTGATGGAGAGTTAACCAGAGACCGGAGAGTATTGTCTAGAGATCTAAGATATTGTATTATGTCCTGCTTGGCCTGTTTCACAGGACACTTGCTTTCTGCGCCTTATCTTTACGGCGGGGCACAGTTGTCCATTTCGGATGTAAAGAAACCCGGGAGTGGGCAGTACCAGAGGCCGGACTGGAAGGACGGGACTCATGTGAGATAGAGAAGTTGTTGGGCCTCCCTCAGGGATCTAAGTGACTTGCGTTTGCCCTCCCATGTGAAGATCAAGGCAAAGGGCTTGCCCCATTAATATTTAATTTTCAAGTCTTTCAGCTTGTCTGTGATAGGCTTAAATTCCCTACATCGGCACAGCGTAACAGGAGCAAGGTCTTGAAAAATGTGGATGTGGTACCCACCATAGCTCATGTCGGTCTTCTCCCTGGCAGCAAGTAGGATAGCCTCCTTCTCAGTGAAGAAATGCACCAGGGTAAAGATGTCTGGGACTAAGCCTGAGTTCCCACATGGGGCCACCACCCGGTGAGCCCTGTCCAGAGGCGGAGGGGAAGCATAGTCATGGCCCCTAACCGCCTGAAGAAGATACACTGTGTAAAGTCCTGCCTTTCTGCGCCCCTGGGGATCCCTCCGATGCGGAGGTTGTTCCTTCGACTCCTATTTTCCAGGTCCCCTTGCTTGATTTGCAGCTCTATATGCTGTTCTTCAAGGGCCGTCATTCTGTGCCATAGGTCTTCGTGGTCCTCTGTATGCGTTTGGAGAGTTTGCTCAAGGTCATCTACTCTGCCCCCGTTTTCTGTCACATCACGCTGGAGATCTTGCAGGCATGTTTTGAAGTTGGCTTTGAGTGAGACAATTTCTACTTTGATTTCTTGTAGAAAGTTAGTCATAAAGGCCTACATGAGGGGATTGCCCCATCCCCTCAGGGGCTGCCCCATAAGGGGTTACGACTGGGTCACAGTGGCAGGAGGCAGCTTCAGCCACATTGATGGAACTGTAGCTTTCTTATTGGGTGGCCCGGGGCAGTGTCCTTTCCTGCTTTGGTGCGGTACATATTCTCCTCAGAGCTCCCCCTCTCAGTATGGCCCACACCGGGGGCCAAGTCTCGGATCGCAGGCCCTGGGGGGTGGTAGGGGTGCCCCCAGGACTACTCCCATCAGCCCACCATCAGGCGGTCCCCAACACAGTGAAACCAGTGAGGGTGACCCCGGACCGCCCGGCGGGCGTGTGGTTCTGGTAGGCCCCTGTTGCTGTGGCACAGCAGGCGGCAAGGGGTAGGTAGTCCAGCCCCGAGTCACCCCCTTCGCCCAGCCCCGCCCTGTATCGCAAAGATCAACCTTCCATAACGAGGGGGGAGGGCAGCATTCCCCCACTGCCCGGTAGTGCAGCCAAACAATTATAACTTTGGCGCAGTGAGGGGACATGGGGAATCAGCCCCGGGTCGCCACCACCACCTGTGCTGCAGTGATCAACTATCCATCTGAGGAGGGGCGACATCCCCCACTGCCCGGTAGTGCAGCCGAACAAGCCCCCCTTGCAGGGGCCCCACTGTGCCCCGCCACCCTCAGCAGGGAAGATAAGGAGGTGGAAGTGGGGCCAAACTTGCAGCCTGATCGTGCAGCCGATCGCTCCCCCCTAGCCCCACCAGCTCAACTGGTCACCCTCTCGCTGTTTGGACACCCGCTCCAGCTCTCACCTTAGCCACCTGTCCTGTTAAGCAGGGCTCCAAAGTCAGTGGGCGGTTCCTCAGATATACCTGGGTTGCTCATTCCTGGCAGGTCTGACAATGAGCTCCTCAGGTAACGGGATCCCGCCACTTCTTGCGGCTCTATCGGAATCAGGATGAGACCCCAGGCCCATTGTTCTGCACCCATGAAGGGAGGGCGGGGAGAGTCCTTTGCCTGTAGGGGTCCGCCGCGAAGAGAGGCTCTGGAGCCTCAGGCTGTTGCCAACTCACTTGTGCCAGCCACACCCTCAACGGTGGGTGCTGAGGAAGGCCAGGTACAGTTCCGCTGGGCCCACAGGGTGACTCAGTAGGCCCCAACCAGCGGTTCCCTCATGTAGCCCAGGTCAGATGTAGCTCCGGGCCCTGCCCTCAGGCCTCAGAGGGTTCAGCTGGGGTCCTTCGGGTGAGGGCCTAGGTGGCCGGATAGGGGATGAGGCCCGCCCCAGCCCCAGTGTCTGCAGACCTATTCCACTGGTTCCGGCTGGGTGCGTTACCCCTGAGGTCACGGTACACTTGTCGGCCCGCACAGGCTCCCACCAAGGCCCCCAAGTAGAGACCCGGGCCCTCAGCGTATGGGTTGTCTTCTTCTCGCAAAGATGGCGGGCCCAGCTGCTGCCCCGGATAGGTTGCTACGCGCTAGCTCTCATCCCCAGTTTGGGAGGCTTCTTGTACCGTAGAGATGGGCCAAAGAACAAGCTGGACGCTGGGTGAGAGTCAGCATCCATTTTCCAGGTCCCGTTGGTAGTGGATTCTAAGGGCCGGCCGCGGGAGGACGGAGACACCGTGAGGTGGGTCCTACTCCATCTGCGTCCTGGCCATGCCCCAGGGTTTGTTTTTTAAGCACCTATCAGACACTTTGGCTCCCCAACTTATCAGTTCAACCCTTATGGGGGAGGGGAATTTAAGTTTGTGCGGCTGACCCCAGTTCTGAGAGATTGAACACTCCCTTCCCAGATTCTCACACATAGAGGGTGGCCTGCTCCTTCACAGATTGGCAGGCAAGGTGGGGATTGAAGTGACACTTGGAGATCAAGCTACCAACAGGCTCAGGACTATTCCTTTTTCTCAGGATTGCATATACTACATATACATTTAGACACATTTCTTTGTACCCTGATATTCATAGTCTAGTTCATGACACAGAGCACTTAGACCGCACAATTTCAGATCATAACCCCATGCTATTGCAATTTATCTGAACGTGGCCTAGACCCTGCTTTCCCACATGGAGGCTGAAGCCCGAATCTCTACAAGGCCAGGTGTTTAGAGAGACGATTAGGGATCAGATAGGACAATTTGTCAAGAAAACAACAGCACTGCTTCCACTCCCCAGTTGGAATGGAATGTCTTTAAGGCAGTAATTCAAGGTCAGTGTTTGGCGACGTCTATAGGTATCACAGTCACTGTGTTAAGGGACGTGCTGGGTGTGGATGTGGAACAAGAGTTCCACAAAATGGAAACCCAGAGGCCTGATCACCTAGAATTGCAACAAGTTGGGAGGAGGAGGAGGATAGTCGTTTGGGTTGTAATCCTGGGCACTCATGCATCAGCCTTTCTTGGTTCACTTTAACTGGAATGTAATTTAACTGTGACGGGAAGTTCTGCATGTATAGACTGTACCATTTAAAACCCAATAAAATGCATTACAAAAACAAAATAGTAGTGGCTGTTAGTTACAGCATATGGAAACAGCAGAAATGTGTTAAGTTACTCTAAATTAAAACAAATGTGTCAATAATACTCCATAATTTCCCATTAACATTAAAAGTACCACTGCCTTCACCTGCGTTTTGAAAGTAAATGCAGGGGTGGAGGTCTGCTATAGCCTTGCAGGCCTCCATCACTGCATTTGTAGCAAATGGTGGGGGTTCCAAAATGTGATCTGACTAATTATCATTAATTAGGCAGAGCAATTTGTGACAGTGGACAAATGTACATTTTACGATTCAACCTATTAGTACATAGGTTGCATCATAAACAGTATACACCTTGACTGCAAATTTGAATACTACATCTGACGATGAGTCTTGAACAAAAAATGCAAATTATGCTAGGTAAAGACTATGAAAAGACGGAAAAGGCTACTGGGTGTTTATCAGCAAGCGACATTATAAGTAGGCTCCCGGGTTTCCTTTTAAATTGATTTTTACATATAAATACAGACTGAAAAATATTTTTCTTTGTCTGTATTAAAAAAAATTATAGGAAAAATACTGACAAACCTGATCAGGTTTTCTCTAATTGGTCTGCCTGTGAAGAAAGTGACAAGAGCACTGAAAGGTGAGAAAGTTACAGGATAACTAACTGTGGTTAATGGGGGCTATTAGCATTTTCTTTCCTTGGAGGCAGCAACACTCCCATCCCCTGTTCATTCTTGGAGAGAGGTAATGTGAGGCGGGTTGGGTTGAAGTGGCCTTCGAAGTTCAATTGAGGCTAACAATGTTTCAAGAATACTTTTGGGATGCTCTAAAACCGAGCCCATGATTGAAATCAGTGTGGCTTGTAAGGGAGTAATGAATGAAGATAATTTCAAGGAGGTCGGAAGTGCTGGGGAAACAACGGGCTTAGCATTTACAAGAAATGGTATGCAATACAGAAGAAATGCTGACTGCTGCAAGCGAGGACTGGAGGTTATCAATGCACCGTTGCAGCACTACAATACATAGGGTCTTAGAACCTCACCCTGGACCACGAAGGGATTGGGTACGCTAACATAATGTCAGTGCCCAAAAGTTTTTGGATACGGCAAGGTGACGGTTCAATACGCGGCGGGAGAAACGCGAGATTAAGGGAGAGCTCTGCTGCCGATAAGAAAACTATTGAATTGAAGAGAGGCTGCAAGACTCTATATATCCCGCTTACTTGGGCACCGTGATGTACAGAAATTAGGACTCAAATGACGGTTGAACAACAGAATCTAGGTGGATCTATGGAAACTTAAGCACTCATCTGCCCAAGTCCTGAGGAGGCCCAAGAAACAAAGGGGCTGAAATGAGTCGACAGTTCAATCCAATTCAAATTATCTTTATTCGGTACTTACAAAGATACCATTAAAGAGCATAAAAAATACATACATACAGTTTTTACAAAAAACAGTAAAAAAACAGTTAAAAGAATTTTTAGGAAAATTTTCAGTTAAAAAAGTTCATATATAAAAAGAGTACATCATTCATTCAGTGGGGGTCTCAAACTGGGTTCGGATCAGAGTATACAGTTATTTCCCTGGTGTTCCTCAATCTTATAGCAACTTTGATGAAGCTTATGACACATAACAGAGTGTGTGGGTCTGATGCTTTTTGCAAAAAAAGAACGGCTGCTTTGGCATGCTTCAGTTTTTGATTTTTCAGAATCCTAACTAATAACTTCTTTCTTGGCTCTGAATAAAAAGGGCATAATAAGACAAAGTGAAGGGTATCCTGCGGAGACCTAGTGTCGCAGCCGCAGGAACCCTTCGCCTCTACAGTAGATGTGAAACCTGCAGGAATTGCCAATAAATGGTGAAGTAAATTCAAACGGAACCTAGTCATATAAAATCTTTCCTGCGCATTATGCATTACCGCTAGGTATGGTTCCATTTTGAAATTTGTAGATACCACTGACCCATGTGCCACCACCGAGGGTTTTTTGTTTTCAATGAGGGCCCTCCTTGTTGATGACCATGCACTGAATGAGTTTTTAACCAGTGATTTATTCTGTACGGTCATCAGCTCTGGGTCGGTGAACAGATCTGAAGGACTAGGCTATTTAAGACCCAGCGGTGCCAGGGGACAACACCTGAAACCTTCTTGGGTAACCTGCTCCGGCGTACAAGTGACAGAGACACGGGACACTTCCTTCGGCGCCAAAGATTCGAGCTTTATTTACTGCAGGGAACACAGAAGTCACGGCAAGTACAACTCATGCTACTTGTGGAGACTGCTTCAAATTGGTTCTGTGGATCGCTCCTTTTATACATAATTCACCCATAGGGTTACATGGTACACAAAAGTTTATGGCTTGGTTCCCATAGTTATCCCCCAGAGGGGTCGCTTTGGTCTCTTTGATACATTCAAGGTCCGGAACATAAGTGCGGAAACATTTGGTGGTTCCCAACTGTAAAACCCATCTTCCCACCATTAGTACATTCCATTCAACAATAAAACAGATCGAAGAAGGAACAAGGACAGGTGCGGAGGAAGATGGAGACAGTGGGGAATTGGAAAAGGGTGTAAAAGGGGAGGTATCGGGAAACACGAGCTACAGGCATCAAAGGGACGTGCATAATGAGATGCACGGCTGAGACAATAAACCGGCACGGCGAGATGGGCCTCGAGCGGGGCCATCTGCCTTACAGTATCATCCCCCTCGTCATAAAGACACTTTCAAAGGACATGTGTCTTCCATACATATCTTGGGAATCCCAGGGTCGCGAAGCGGACAGCGTCCGTTCGCTGACTACTTGAGGGCAAGAGACAAAATGGATGCCATATCTAAGATGGAACCCGTGGGTACAGATAAAATAACCCACGTAACAGACGAACGGTTTAGGTTAGCACAGCGAAACTGCATACACCCACTAAACTCGTCATTTGCGGTTCATAGATACCAGACTCGACCATATTCATGCGAGTCAAAAACATCACTTACAGTTGTCACGGAACCTCAGACGCTCCTTTTGCCCTCATGTAGGCAAGCACTAGTCGGAATCATACTCGATATTCATCAAACCATCTAGATGTTGCTGTAACATAGCTCTGTCCAACCGAGCTTCTTTGGTAACAGGCGGCTGTCTTATACACGTTGTAGCACAGAGGCCACATAAGGCAGGACCACACTGCACACAAAGGCAGCACGTGAACAGAAACGCCACAACAACTCCGATAATCATCAGAATCTTCCAACCCCAAGTCGACATTAGGCCCCAAAACCACCCAAGTAGCGTCCAACCCCCTACGTCCACGTGTATGGACTCAGAGATTTTATGCAACTTTGAGATGGCTTGATAAACAGTCGGAGCGTTATCAGGAATGAAAATACAGCAGCTCGAATGGATCACCTTACATACCCCACCTCGATCTGCTAAGATCACGTCTAAAACCATACGGTTTTGTAACGTCATAAGTCTATCCGCCTGAAGTTCTGTGGTGATATTACCAAGGGCACTGGCAGTAATATTAGCTGTCGATTCCACCACTCGAGTCAACTGTCTCAGGTTCCTACTATTAATCATAGGCCCCCAAAACGGGAGGAAACCCTTGAAAAAGTCTCCTGCCTCTTGACCGGCAGTGTCCTCTTCGCTAATTACGCCCCTCACAACTCTAGTTTTGTGATAGTCTGCATCTACAGTGAACGTCGGAGGCAACAAATTCGCGATAAAACATGAGCCCACAAAGTCGAAGGGCAACCATGCATACGCACGATCATGGCAGATAAAGTATGTACCCTTGGCAGCCAGAAACACAGGGGAAGAGACCATCGGCAATATATAATTTTCAGTGCAAGCACTCTCTCCAAGTCGGGCTTTCGATCTTCGGCCACGACCTATTAGACAAAAATTACCAATGTGGGGTACGACCCATATCGGGGGCGAGCTTTTAAGCTGTTTTTCACTGGTGAACACACTATACTCGCCTCTACTCAGGACCCTATAGGCTTGTACCTCTTCTTCGGGAATAAGCGATGGTTCATAGATATCTCTATCTAGATCCTCTATCGCTATAGACAAAGGCTTTTGATACGAGCCAGGGCCAGAGTAGGGGGATCGTGGCTCTCGATTGGGGTGGGAACCTAGTGCGCTTCGAAACATTGTTTGAAATGCTCGAGCGGAACCCTGGGAACTGTACGGCAAAACCAAATATGGAATTCCCTTATCTGTGGTATGTGGCATCAACCCACACACTCAACAATTAGTAGTGTTAACCACTAACTGGTGCTGGTGAAGGAGCTGAATAAAGGAATTATTGCGAAATTCTGCACGTCTAGCCTGCTCGTGTTCGGGTAAGATATGGAAAGAATGAGGAGATGCAGTAGAGGTAAGTTTAGAGTCAGAAGTAGGAGTAGGTGTAGGTATGGCAGAAAGCAAGAAGTAAGACATCATGTAATACACCCCACCCGCCAATAATGCAGAAACAGTCAAAAGCAATATGAATATTTGAAACATAAAACATTTCGTACGGCTAAGTTGCTGTAGCTCAAATCTTTGTGCCTGTGCTCTTTCCACATCCATCAGCTTTGAAAACGCCATCCCCTATGACCGTCCGCAACGTTTCTTGACGCACTTCGTTCTGTGTAGCAATAGTCAATCCCTAGGAGTTCCCAGGAACCGACGGTCTTTAACCTAGCGTCAAGACCTACTAACCAGAAAGAAGTACGCGCGCGGCCCTACGGCCTTTATTTACAATATATATGCAATGTCTCTCAGCTGTGGAAGCAAAAATACATAGGAAAAGAACCTTCAATATGTACAAGAATAATTGCAATGATACAGGTGTTCAGACTGATCGTGGAAATCGGGATAATGCAATTGCCAAGGGGCAAAACAACACTTTATTTGTCCTTAGTACTGGATCGCAAAAAGTATCGAGTTTTCCCAGGACGTGTCTGTTCATCGAACAAAGGATTCGTTGAAGAAACAGAGTTCTGTTGATCAGTCGAATGTTCTGGTCTCGAGTCTTTTGAGGACAAATGTTCAACAGTATCTTTCTGCTGCACTGGGGATTCTCCGACAGGTTGTGCGTCGCTGAAAGGAACAAACGCCGGCAATCCTTCAGTTTCAGTTGATGCAATGCCTCTCCTCACCCACGAGTCTGCCGGCAACGGAATAGGGACTTTCTTCGTATGGGTGGCGTGCACCCAGTTTTTCCGACCCTCTAGACGAACAGCAGTTCTCGTGGCAAGGAGGACCTGGTAGGGTCCAGTGAATCTGGGCTCCAAATTCTTCTTGCGCGAAAAATTGCGCGTCACCACCCAGTCTCCGGGCTGGAGCTGGTGGCCTGGACCCTCCGTCTGCGTCGGCAATGCTTCGTAAACCTGTTGGTGAATTAACCTCAGTTTAGTAGTCAGATCATGAAGATAGTCAATCAACATTGGGTACTCAAGATCACGGAACACACCTGGTCTAGGGACCCCCCACACATTCGCAGGACGACCGAACACTATTTCATAGGGACTAAGCCCTACTCGGGAGTGTACGGTTGCCCTTGTTGACAGTAAGGCTAAGGGTAAAGCGTCAGGCCACGAAAGACCAGTCGTAGCCTGAATCTTTGCTAGTTTTAGTTTAAGGGTGCCGTTATACCCTTCAACCAAACCAGCTGACTGGGGATGATTGGCGCTGTGTAATTTTTGATTAATTCCAAGGCCTTTGCACACACTCTTCATCACACTCCCCACAAACTCACTTCCGTTATCAGACCACACAACCCGAGGCATTCCGTACCGAGGAAAGTATTCCTTCAGTAGGATTTTTGCCGTTGACAAAGCAGTGTTGTCCTTGAGAGGATAGGCTTCGATCCATCGGGAGAACGCACAAACCACAACTAAAACGTATTTCAAGTTATTGCATCGCTCCATATGGATGAAATCTAATTGAATCACCTCAAAGGGACACGAAGGGGGAGCAAAACTACCAGGAGGAGTTGGGGTTCCCTTACTAGGATTGTACAACATACATACCATACAGTTCTTAACCAATCGTTCAGCACATTTCGTGATACCATCATTCCTCCACACAGGGGACAGCAACTTACAAATACCTTTCACGCTAATATGTGCTAACCCATGTGCCATTGTCACAATAGCCAGCACATACGCGTCTGGCAACATCCACCTCTTATGTTCCGACAAGTCTACCCAACAACCATTCGCATCCAACTTTCCCGTACTTTCATTCCACAACTTCTTTTCAGTCTCGGTAGCCTCATTTTGTATCGCCTTCACACTCTCGATAGTGTCCTCACACATACTAGTCTCCGCAGGCCACCTAACCGAACTTGCCACATACATCCGAGTGCTAAGGTTCCGGGCAGTCTCCTTAGCAGTCTCATCCGCAAACGCATTACCACGTCCAACATCATCCGTCACCTTACGATGTGCACTACATTTAACAATCGCTACCTGTTTAGGCAACGTAAGTGCATCCAAAAGATCGCTCACAAGTTGACCATGCTGAATCTTCGTACCATGCGATGTCAGAAAACATCTCTCTCTCCACAACCGTCCAAAGCTATGCGCAACACCAAATGCATACTGACTATCAGTATACACATTCACACGTTTATCTTTCGCTAACACACACGCTCTAGTTAAGGCAATCAGCTCTGCAGCCTGGGCAGAATTCTGATTCAATCTCGCAGCTTCCACAACAGTACTCAAAGTTACCACAGCATACGCAGTGGTCACATCACCATTCGGTAATTTAAAACACGAGCCATCTACATACAATGTTCCATCTGGATCTTCTAAAGGAGTGTTTTTGAGGTCCACTCGACCTTTTGTTTCCTCCTCTGTTCGCAAATAGCAGTCATGGGCTGCTATTTCATCTGACTCTGTACTAATGGGTAACAAAGTTGCCGGATTCAGAACATTGCAACGTTTTATCTGAATATGACTTGCCAGCAGCGTCAACTCGTATCCGGACAACCTCGCACTTGTCAAGTGCTGAGTTTTCGTACGATTTAAAAGAGTGTCGACTGCGTGCGGAACCATCACCGTAAGCATATTATCCATGACCAATCCTGCTGATTGTCGGATGGACACCGCAGCTGCCGCTGTTGCTCTCAAACAACTCGGCAATGCTCTAGCTACCGGGTCCAAGGTCGAGGAAAAATATGCACATGGACGTTGCTTACCACCAAAAGGTTGCGTTAAGACACTCAAAGCACAACCTTCCCTTTCGTGAACGTACAATGTGAACGGCTTACTGTAGTCAGGGGTACCTAACACAGGAGCAGAACACAATGAATCACGTAATTCAGAAAAACTCTTCTGACATTCTTCCGTCCATGGTAAAGGAGTTGGAACATCCTTGCATGTAAGAGCCACCAATGGTTTCGCTAGCAATGAAAAATTTGGAATCCACTGCCTGCAGTACGACGTGATACCTAGAAAGGCACGCACATCTCTTTGTGTTGTTGGCACAGTCATTCGCGCAATTGCTGCAATTCTCTCTGGGGTCAACCGCCTTCCCTCCTTTGACAATAAGTGGCCTAGATAGGTTACTTCTTGACAACAATATTGGAATTTAGAAGGTGACACTTTGTGATGTAAGTCACAGAGATGTTGCAGCAACGACACCGTAGCAATTTTGCAAATGTCCTGAGTATCCGCAGCTACCAATAAGTCATCGACATATTGGATTAAAGCCGCACCAGCCGGCAACGTAAACGCATCCAGTTGACCCTTCAAGGCTTGACTGTAAATCGATGGACTCTCACAGTAGCCTTGAGGAGCGCGTTTAAACCGGAAGCTGCGTCCACCAAGAGAGAAACCGAAAAGGTCTCTGCTCTCTTCAGCAATTGGAATGCTGAAGAACGCATTCTTCAGATCGATCACCGAAAACCAAGACGCAGAGGCTGGAATCAGAGTCAGTAGCGCCGTGATGTCAGGCACAACGGGGAACTGAGGAATCACAATTTTATTTACCTCCCGTAAATCGATAACAAAACGATAAACAGGTGGTTTCGAAAGATCAGTACGTTTTAAAATAGGCAGTACAGGGCTGTTGCACACGTTTCCCCGAGTCTCTTCAATAACGTCTTTGTCGATCAAATCATAGATGATCGCTAACAGTGCTCGTTCACCATCAAGAGAGATACGATACTGGGGAATACGTGGCAATCGCACATTAGATTTCAACTGAACAACATAAGGGGAGATGTCAAGCAGGCCCACATCATTGGGACCTGTTGCCCATAGAGATGCAGGAAGAGAACTCAATTCCGGTGGAAGCTTATCGAGAGACAAGTACATAGGAGAGACAACCCTCTCTCCTAACGTAAGCTTTACACCCGCAGGGGAACAATACAGAGTTGCGTACAAACGTTTTAGCAAATCCAGGCCCAAGAGATTTTCACCACAACCAGTAGTCAAAATCAACGGAGCTTCAAGCTCACGTGGTCCAATTGTAAGAGGCAAAGGGCGTGAAACTGGATTGCTAACGGGGGCGCCAGAGAATCCAACGGAAACATTTGTTAAGCCAGACAAAGGTGCGCCAGGGAGTTTCGAATGCATAATAGAACTTTTCGCTGCACCAGTGTCCAACAGAAAAGGCTCAACGACGCCCGATGTAGCAACTGCGACGTAAGGCCCTCTCTGATCAACCGGAACTGATACCACTCCCTCTCCTTGTCTATGGCTGTCCTAGTAATTACTGTCGTCAGTTCCCTGATCGACGTAGTAATCGTCTACATTGTACTGCGCAGATCGTCCTTGCGATGATCCACGTTGATCGAATCAATTATTAGAATTTGATTGGTTATCCGATCGATCGTTTTGAGCACCACGACCTCTACCACGTGATGCCTGCTGAGAACCACCACGACCTCCTCTAGATGAGTTACCACTATTACGATCGTTCAAAACAGGACAATTGAATTTTATATGACCCTCCTGTCTACAATAGGCACACTGATTGTACCCTAACGAGGATCTTTGAGATGGGGAGTCATTTCTAGATTGTGGTCGATTAGATTGCGACTGCGATCTATTCTGTTGCGAAGCATTCTGATTCGATCGCGGAGGATATGCTTGCTGTAACAACACTTTAGTTTTAAGTTCTTTCGTCTTTTTGTCAGCGCGGTCGTTCTCCTCTTTCTCTCTGTTCTCATAATACTGTGCTGTGGCCAATATCTGAGCCGAAGTAGAAACGTCCCAAGCACTTTCCGAATTCTTCAATTTATTGCTCAAATCGGGCAATAAATTTGAAACAAATTTGTCCACGAACAACCGTTGACCACCCTCAGTACCCATATCCTGACCACTATGGTCGATGAATGCCTCCTCAAATCTCGTAAAGAAGTCGGAGACACTCTTGTCCTTCTTCTGTCTACAGGCTGACAATTTGTCCCAATTCACCCTCATAGCAGGCATAAGAGTTTTCATTAATGTAATTATTCTCTGAGGGAGAGCAGCAATCAACTGTTCGGGTTTAGCACCACCAGTTTGCAACCCATCAGCCGCTATAAGGGCAGCCCAATCACCGCCTAATTCGTTCGGATGGTTTTCCTGACGAATCTTAGCCCAGACCGGTTGCGGTACTACATTACCAAACAGCATATCAATATCGGCAAGATTCATTATCGTAGCATCTACAAGCTGTGACAATTCCTTATAGTACCCTGCAGGATTTTTGCGAGGGTCAGGCAAAGACTGCTTAACCTGTAACACTTCCGATCGTTTCCATGGGAGATGAATCCATACTCTCTGGAAGTGCGCCAAAATCGGTGGCTGAGCTTGAGGGTTAGCTGGCATCCATACTGGAGGGACTTCACGCATAGGAAACTGACCAGACGCATCGAACTGCCTCTCAACGTCCTCAACAAACAGGGCTTGAGGTATAGGAGTGGGACGGAAAGATAGCAACCGCTCAACAGCACGTCGAACGTTGGTATCCACTATCAGTCCGTTCGAGAACTGAAGTTGTAGATCAGACAAAGCGGTCAACACCTCGTCAGGTGCATCGGCCGATATCTGATCGCGCAAAACCTTACACATTTCTTCGAAAACAAATCTTTGTGTTGGTACATTGAATTGACAGAACGTATCAAGTACAATACGTGGAGGATTTCTAAGAGGATGCGTCATCCAACCCATCGCCATGTTATATAGCGAAGCGCGTTCCCTACCACCGGGAAGCTGACTACGTCTCTGAGGACCATCTGAACCAGCGGACCCAAGAACGGGTCCAAGAGAATGAAAGAAGTTAGCCGCAACAGGAGAAGTACGACTACGAGTAGCTGAAGAAGTATAGCACAAAGGACTAACAAGAGAAGGAGTAGAAACAGAAGCAACAGCAGGAGTTAGTAGAGCAGGAACAGTAGCGGGAGCAGGAGTATGCGGAAGTGGAGGAGCAGTGGGAATAGCAGTAGGCAGGGGAGCAGGAACAGTCGGAAGAACGGGTGCAGGTTGAGGAACAGGCTGAAGAACAGGTGGAGGAACAGGTACAGGGGGAACCACTGGAGCAGCGGTACCCTGTACATACGGAGGTGGCGATTTCAGAAGATAAGACATTAGAGAATCCTCAACTGGTTCTTCCTTCTTATCCGACTCCGTAGGCAAAGCAGGATAGCATTTATCAATGGACATACGCTGTAGCCTATCAAACACTTCCTTTTCCTTATCCTCCTTATCACGCTGAAACTGCTCTGCTTTCTTTACAATGGTAGCAACACCATCTCTCTGATTACGTTTAGTCTGTCTGATCTCCTTCTGTCGGGCTTCTTTACGCCACAACCGAAAGGCATCAAACATGGCCGGCCTTGACTTCTTCGCAAATAATTTAGCCTCTAGATTATCTAAGATTGGAGTCTCAAAGCTACCATGAGGTGGCCAACTAAGGACACCATCCTTCTTAGTATACCGAATCCAATAATCATTAAAAGTAATCGGGCCTAGCCCGTGCCTACTGTAGAGCTCATAAGTGGGAGTCCCAACCGGAGGTATCGGACACGAGTCCTCCAGTCGGGAATCCGTACCACAACGTCTGAAACAACTAAACAAAGTACAGCGACCAGGCATCTTGCACACTAGCCGTGTTTCACAAACTTCAAGGGTTACGGGATTTACCAAGTCCCAGCAAAGAGCAAAAACCCTCGGTTTTTGGCGTCTGCAGTCGTCAAATATCACAACAAAGTACCAAGAACCACAAATGCAATGGAACCATGCAACAACTAAGTAACCACAACCAAGAACTCTGGGAGCGACCCACAAATACTTAACTCAAAGATCGATGGCGTCACCAGGAAGGCCCGTCAATCGTCTCGCTATACCAAGGTCTACGCCAGGCGCCAAAACAGGTCTACAGTCAGGGCAGCAGTCCGTCGCAGCCGTCAGGAGGCGGGAATCTTCGCGGGAAAAGTCTTCGCGCCACTTATTTCGACAACAGGATCGATGAAGCGGAGTGCACCTTCCCTCGGAGATTTCACACGAAGTTCCTCACGATCGTCGGGCTTGGACCGGTACCACTGATGCAGCCCCACGTTGGGCGCCAACTGAAGGACTAGGCTATTTAAGACCCAGCGGTGCCAGGGGACAACACCTGAAACCTTCGTGGGTAACCTGCTCTGGCGTACAAGTGACAGAGACACGGGACACTTCCTTCGGCGCCAAAGATTCGAGCTTTATTTACTGCAGGGAACACAGAAGTCACAGCAAGTACAACGCATGCTACTTGTGGAGACTGCTTCAAATTGGTTCTGTGGATCGCTCCTTTTATACATAATTCACCCATAGGGTTACATGGTACACAAAGGTTTATGGCTTGGTTCCCATAGTTATCCCCCAGAGGGGTCGCTTTGGTCTCTTTGATACATTCAAGGTCCGGAACATAAGTGCGGAAACATTTGGTGGTTCCCAACTGTAAAACCCATCTTCCCACCATTAGTACATTCCATTCAACAATAAAACAGATCGAAGAAGGAACAAGGACAGGTGCGGAGGAAGATGGAGACAGTGGGGAATTGGAAAAGGGTGTAAAAGGGGAGGTATCGGGAAACACGAGCTACAGGCATCAAAGGGACGTGCCTAATGAGATGCACGGCTGAGACAATAAACCGGCACGGCGAGATGGGCCTCGAGCGGGGCCATCTGCCTTACAGTATCATCCCCCTCGTCATAAAGACACTTTCAAAGGACATGTGTCTTCCATACATATCTTGGGAATCCCAGGGTCGCGAAGCGGACAGCGTCCGTTCGCTGACTACTTGAGGGCAAGAGACAAAATGGATGCCATATCTAAGATGGAACCCGTGGGTACAGATAAAATAACCCACGTAACAGACGAACGGTTTAGGTTAGCACAGCGAAACTGCATACACCCACTAAACTCGTCATTTGCGGTTCATAGATACCAGACTCGACCATATTCATGCGAGTCAAAAACATCACTTACAGTTGTCACGGAACCTCAGATCTTTGCAGTCAATACAGTCCAAAGTGTCCTTTACATATTTGAGCCATGTGATTTGCTCCCATTTATCCCGGCTCAAACAATCCATAATAATCTGTCTGCTAAGGCAAGCCTCTGGGTTTGTCCAAATCCTGATCCAGGCCATAATAGGTCGAATCTTAATTTTGTCCTCGATATAGGGCTCGCCCAGTTCCAAGTGAGTTATGTGTGCGGGGGTGCTCTGAGGAACCTTAAGTAGTTTTTTGAAGAATTTGTTTTCCTCAGCTTGTATCAGCTGTACGTGGTTGGTTTTGCAGCCCCACACTTCCGCTCCATATGACACCTTAGCAGAGGATACGGCTTTGTATAAATTTAATATCTGTTCCGGGGACCACCTGCCTAGCCTCCTTCCGAATGCCATTATAGCACCCGTTGAGGCCACCAATTTGGATGCGTGTTTTTCCGCCAGATTCTTGAATTCTAATTTCTCGTCAAAGAGAACGCCAAGGTAGGAAAATGACTTAACTATTCCCAGCTTATGTCTACCTATGCTGTACGAGAAAGTGTTTTTTGGGTTCCGGCCTGTGGTCATAACAAAAGACTTTTCCAGGTTTGCTGAAAGGTCCAATGAGTTCATGAAATTTACAAACCCATCAATTAGCTTTTGTAGTCCCAGTGGGGTACGGGCTAGCAGCACCGCGTCGTCCGCATAAAGGAGGACGGGTACCGGACGCTGGCCGATCTTAGGACAATCCACACCCAATTTCATAAGTTCTTTATCCAGGTTATTTATATACAAAGAGAATAGAAAAGGCGCTAAAATGCAGCCCTGCCGCACTCCTCTTGTACAGGGAAATGGTGTAGTCTTCATCCCTTCGTTATTGTAACGAACTGTAGCCGTGGTCTCCCAGTGTAGTGCCTTCAGAGTATCTACTAGTTCGTGATCCACCCCCATAGAGATCATCAGGGCCCATAATTTCTGTCTGTTAACGCGATCAAAGGCAGCTGAGAGATCCATAAAACCCATATGGATAGTCCCCTTAGCTGCGATGGTGTATTTGGCTGTGAGGAGGTATAGGTTTAAGCATTGATCTGTTGTGGATCTCCCTTCTCTGAATCCGTACTGTACATCAGTTAAAATATGGTGGTCCTCTGCCCAGGCTTGTAGGCGATTTAAAATTACACGTCCTAGAACTTTGGCCGTAACGTCTATCAGAGAAATAGGACGATAACATTGGGGATCGTCCCGGCTGCCCTTCTTGTAGATTGGAACAATGGTTGCGGCGGACCAAGAGCGAGGCAGTCCTGCCACTACTGCCTCGTTCAAGACCCTGGTGAGAACGGGTGCCCATAAATCAATGTTACTCAGATAGAGGTCGGGAGGAATGCCATCGGGGCCGGGCGCTTTATTTTTTGACAGCCCTTGAATAGCTGATTTTGTTTCTTTTAACGAGAACTTTAAACCTACAGGTATTGATGGTTTTGTCACTTTTTCTTGTGGTATGGTCCCCGTGTGATTATAGAGACCACAATAGTGATTTCGCCATTGCTCAGGGAGAATGGTGTTTACTATGTCCGGCCCTCTTGGGTCTTTAAAACATGGATCATTTATGATTTTCCAGAAAGCCGACATATCACCCCGCTCTGCTGCTTCCCTTAAGTCCTCCCATGCTCGATTTTGCAGGGATTTTTTGCGTGTTTTCAGGGCTTTTTTATAAATGGATCTCTTTCCTGCAATCTTGGCTTTATCTTTCGGTTGGTCAGTGAGGCTTTTTTTTAGATCTTTCAACGCCTTCGTGCAGTCGTGGTCAAACCAACGTGGGGTCAGGGACTGTTTGGGTCCTGTTCGGGGTGAAGATTTCAGCAGACTGTCTACGAGTTTGGCGATTTCTTCAAATGCCCTAACCACAATTGGACCGCCCATGTTTTCATCCAGGCATATTTGCAATTGTTTTTGACCCTTCGTCACTAGGTCAAGATAGAATTTATCTCCATTTATCTTGGCCTATTTCAGCCTTCTCCCTTGTGATGTTGCCTGTTCTATGGCCTCAGGTACACCCACTCCCACTCTGAGATTCATGCATATAAAGTCCAACTTCAGTGGGTTATGATCACTGAAGGGGCTGAAAATGATATCAAAGTTTGTGATCCATTTTTTGAGTGTTGGGGACACCATAATAAAGTCTATATAAGAGTGACAACCTCTTCCTTTGTACGTTGGGTTAGGTTCCTTCTTGTTGTCTATCTTTATAAGGTCCATTACAGGCAATAAATTATGCCTCTTAGTGAAATTCTCCATCTCCTTTCCTTCGGTGGTGTGGGCAAAGTGGGGCCCCTTTCCCTCCGTACACCGTGACCAATCTTTGTTTATAGGTCTTAGTTTTTCACAAAGGTGACAGTTGAAATCCCCTGCTAGAATGGTGTATGGTAAACCCTTGGCATGGTTAACTGAGGATAGGTTTTTGAAATAATCATCCAGTTCTTTCAAGGTTTTATTTCTATCCCGTGTGCCCACTGAGTCATACCAGTTTATCAGGATGATTTTTAGACCTTTGTGCGAGAAGCCAATTGCTTGCATATTTATAGAGTCACAGTTTAGGTTTGACCAGTGCCCCTGCATGCGACAGTTACTTTGAAGACACCCATGAAAATCTAAAATAGTGTAAAAATAATTTAGGAGCACTACAAAAAATAGAGGTTGGAGTACTTAACACTTGGTCTCACATGGAGGGTGATTTTCTGTAAAGGAATGGTGTAGCAAAAAATTGTTTTAGGAGCATCCTTTTTTGATTAATTAGGGCAAAGAGAAAAAAGGAAATTGTTTGTTTAAATGTACATATTGTGTATATATATATATATGTTGATGTAATGTATATGTCTGTATATATATGTTGAAACGAAGAGAAAAAAAATTCTTTATTCAAATTCAGAAAAATTGCAAAATAAAATACAAAAAAGTTTTTCCACAAGATAAGCACTTCTACATTTTTAGAATTGGCTTTGATTTGAGATTGAAACACTGTATAGATTTTTCCTGTGAGTAATTGACACAGGAAGGGGTAATTTAAGTATCCCTTCAACCTATTGTATTTTGTTGCTATTTATTCCGAAGCATTATTTTCTTTATTGAAGTGTTGTGAATAACAACACTATTGGAAATGACAACACACCACAGAGGAATACTACCAACAAATACGCCCTGACGAGGTCCACAGGGGTTTTTTTGCTGACTCCAGCGCGCCTAAGAGTAATCTATAAAGGAAAGACAAGGAACTTCACAAGCGAGATCCTAGCTGAAGCTTATTTGCATGAACTTTCTGAACTAAGAAAATAGAAGGGGAAATATTAAAGATAACCATCTGAAATGCCATAAGGCTATAAAAAAAATAATTTAAAAAAAAATACAAAAAATTAAAAATAAAAAACAAGTGAAATTAAAAACTCTCAGGCGATCAAGCAGGCGGTGATACTCGGATCACTCGATTGTCCATACCTGGGACCCCTTGGCCCCAGGATGCCTCGGGGACTGGTTGGGGGGAGGAGGTGTGAGAGGGGAGGGGGGAGGGGAGAGGGAAGGGAGGGTGAAGGGTGGGTGAGAAGAAAGCAAAAAAAATTGGAAAAAGGAAGGAATGGTGCAGAATAGGTAAAGGTCAACGGAGGCAAGCAAGGAAAATGATTTTTGAAAAGATTTGTGATACAGGTTGTAACACTCTCAGCGATGACACGCATTAATATATGTACAATGAATGTGGGGGGATTGAACGATTGGAGGAAAAGGCAGAAATTAGCATATCTAGTTAAACATAACAGAATAGATCTTCTCTGCTTACAAGAGACCCACCTCCCTTGGTCTAAGAGAAATTTGCTTTGTATAAATGGATTTGAATTGTTAGCCTGTACAACTCAAACATCAACAATCAGAGGGGTTGCCATTCTAGGAAGAAAAAGTTTAGGGAAAGCGAAAAAGATGAAAGTAGATAGTAATGGTAGATGGGTGATTATTGAGATGAAGCTGGGGCTAACTATTTGTACAGTGTATGGTTCAATTGAGGACGATCCCGAAATTTACGATTTTCTAGAAATAGAGCTTGCAAATTGGCCTTCTACTCTAGTGTTTACGGGAGACTTAAATATTTCATCTGAATGGGGGATAGGTACATCGTATCATGGAAGGAAACCTAGAGTCTTTAAAGCGGTTCAATCTATGTTAGCTTCTCATGGGCTTCAGGACCTATGGAGAGCTAAAGAACCTTCAAATCTAGCCCAGAGATATTCAAGATTGGACTACTTTTTTGCTTCTGCTTTTGAATCCGAAAAAGTTAAGATAAGCAGACTCCCAAGGGTTATTTCAGATCATAACCCGTTGCTGTTGAATTACGATATGGGAGGGCTAGAACGGTCTAAAACAAACTGGACCTTTGAAAGAAGGCTGTTATCAGATAGTAGATTTGTGGATCATTTGAATAAATGGGCTGGCAAATTTTTTGCGGCAAATAGATATAGTACATCCCGAAACAGGGTCTGGGAGGCTTTCAAAGCTGCTTTAAGAGGAGAAACAATCAGCAGTGCTGCCAGGCTTAGAAAGGAAGATAGAAGCGAAGTAGAGAGACTAATGCTCAGACTAGTCGAGGTGGAAGAACAACCTATAAACGATATAGCTACTGGCAGTAATACCGAGGCTAGCCAGGGAGTTCTGTTGGCAGTAAAAGCGGCACTGCAGAAGGAGGTTACACAGAAAGCAATAGGGGAGTACCAAGCTTCGAAGGCAAAGAGGTATGAAACGGGTGAGCAAGCTGGTAGAGCACTTGCACTCCGAAGACAGGAAAAAACAAAGAATGTGATCCCATGTATAGAAGAGGAAGGGATAACATATACAGAGATAAAAGATATCCTATCGATATTTAAAAAATACTATCAGAAATTATGAGAGAAGGACCCTTTCAATATTGATCAGGAGGACAGGTGTATTGACAGAGGACCGTGTTTGGATGATACAACAAGAAAAGCACTTGATAAAGATATTACGTCTGAGGAAATCTTATCTGCCCTGCGAGAATTAGCGCCAGGGAAAGCATCTGGCCCTGATGGTCTCCCCTCGGAGGTTTATAAAGCTATTGAAAAAGAGATCGCTCCTCTTTTAGTAGATCTTTTTAATGGGATATTGTACTCTGGGGTGGTCCCTGATTCATGGAAGGAAACTAACATTATAATCTTTCATATGAAAGGCAAACCAGCAGAGAAACCGGGGTCATATCGACCTATATCCTTAATAAATGCTGATACCAAGCTATATTCAAGGATTTGGGGGAAGAGGTTGGGCAGGATCATAGGCGATCTTGTCTCTCCATGGCGACATGGTTTTGTCCCTGGGTGTGGTACGACAGATCACATATCTAGAGCAATAACCCTGTTTGATGCCCAGGAAGCTGTGGGGGGAGGGATGGCCATGATCCTGCTCGACGCAGAAAAAGCTTTTGATCGGGTGGGGTGGAGTGGAGTTTCCTCTGGAGCATTTTGGCCGGGAGGGGTTTTGGTCCAAATATTGTTAGGGCTATTAAAGCTATGTATATTGACCCAGGAGCGACAATTACGGTAATGGGAGAGAAATCAGACAAGTTTAAGATAAGTAGAGGGACACGGCAGGGTTGTCCCTGCTCCCCCATACTATTCGCTCTATACATCGATCCGCTCATTCAGAAGATTCTAGAGAGCCCTAGAATATCTCCTGTGATTTATAATAGTTATGAAAACAAGATTCTAGCCTACGCTGATGACCTGGCGGTTATCACAACAGACCCGCAGCAAGCACTCCCAGAATTGGTACAGATGGCTAAACTTTTTGGTCAAGGTTCTGGATATCTTCTGAATGAATCTAAAACCCAGATAATTTGCTCTAGAAACATATCAAGACCCGACCCTAGGTATGTCGATTCTGCTTTATATTTAAGGGTTAAGATAAATGCTACAGTGGGTAAGATAGTGGAAGAGAATTACCCTCCCCTTATTAAATCCATAGAGGTAGAACTGAAAAGGATGGATGCCCTTCATCTTTCGCTGGTCGGGAGAGTAAATGTTGTAAAAATGGCGATGTTTCCAAGGGTGCTATATCTATTTAGAGCCATTCCCCTATATATTGAGGAGAAAATTCTGAAGCAACTAGAGTCTGTCTTTATCAAGTTCATATGGCAGTATGGCAAAGTTAGACGCTCAACGACCCTTATGTCCCCCCCGTGGGAAAGGGGTGGGATGGCACTTCCGTACCTGAGATTGTTTCACTGGATCTGTCTCCTAACCCAGATGTCAATCCTGTTTCAATGCGACACTGATGCGATTATTACAGACAACCAGGGCCCCCCTCCCATCTTTAATTTACTAATGGGGGAGAAAGCTATGGGATTACTGCTAACTGAACTGGAATATAGGTTCTATAGAAAGGCACGATTTAAAATCCTGCTAGGTGCATGGCAAATATGGAAATCAATTTTAAAATTTTATCATATCCCTAAAGTCAACCCTTCTCTCCTCTTGGTTAATTCCAGCCTTTTTCCTCACTTAAGCAATGACGGGATCCTACAAGTCTGGAAGGATTTAGGGGTTAAGACTATTGGAGACCTAATGGTAGGAGATAGGATAAGCGGGTTTGGGGACATGCAAAGGAGATATGGCCTCCCCTCAAATCAATGGCTTATATATGGCCAAATCTCCGGCATCTTACAGGCTTGTAGACCAAAGCTCAAACCCCTCGTAAACTTTCCTGTGGTTGAAGGTATGAGAAGAAGATATAGGAAGATAAAAGATATTTACAACATGCTGGTGTCCAGATTACAGGACGATGTAGGAAAAGTAGAAAGTGATTGGGCAACTAAATTGGGAAACCCGGATGTAGATTTGGACCTAGCATTAACCTTGAATAAAAAGATTTTTCGGGCGTCCAATTTACGAGCACAACATTTTAAAACAGTCTTTAATCTATATCATTCACCGGCTAAATTATTTGCTTGGGGTGTTAGGAATGATGATTGTTGCCCGAGATGCAATAAGGGACAAGCTGACCTACTACATATGTTCTTTAATTGTGAACGATTGACCCCCGCCCTGGATGGAATAACAAAATTCTGGGAGGGGTTGCTAGGTCATAAGATCGATCTATCCCCAACACTAATGTTATTTGGCTCAGATTCTAAACTGGTTTTAACAGATGACGAGGCTGCTTTGGTTTTTATGTCGGTCGCCGTGCTCAGAATCATTATTTCGGCCGGTTGGAAGGATGTAACAACTCCGTCTTTTCAGATGTGGATCTCTAGATTCTTAGCCATTTACAATATTGAGTCTAGCCTCTACGAATATAAAGGTGTTAAAAAACGAGAAATGGGAAGACGATTATGGGCCCCGGTTAAGAAATGGACGGACGATAGAACAAGAATTTGAAATGTACTGTATTGTTATATTTATTGATTGATCTTTATATAATTTTTTACCCCCACATAAAAATATTGTGTTCTTTAATTGCTCATATATGTATCAGATGTTCTTAAACCTTGCTTATGGTAATGTATTTATGTATTTCCTTATTGCACCATGAACTCCAATAAAAATTAAAAAAAAAAAAAAGAGGTGGACGAAACTCGTTGGCTGGTTTTAGAAAACTCTTGTGAAGAATAAAGAATATTTTGGATACCAATTTACTGGGTGGACTATATCATTTTGGATGCTGCTTTATGGTGGTGCACTTCACAGTTGTGTATAAAGAAATGGTACGCTGGTTTATTTATGTTCAGTGCTGATAATCGTTTCCTAAGAAATGTGCGTTTTTTTAAGTCAAAAGCAGACTTTGTATGTAATGTTTTGTGCATGTCTTCTCCACCATTCCCCAACCCGCCCTCTCTTTATTAAATTCATCACTTACCCAAGGCCGCGTTCCCAAATCATTTAAGGACGCTACAGTGGTCCCTCTGATCAAAAAGGTCGGTACCAATTTAGCTGACCCGTCTAATTATCGCCCCATCTCCCTGCTCCCATTCTTAGCCAAGGTCTTGGAGGCACATGTTGCTAAATCCATGTCCACCTTCATAGAAGAGTCTGGACACTTGGATCCCCACCAGGCTGGCTTCCGTCCAGGTCATTCAACTGAGATGGTTATCTTGGCAGTGCTGGATGAGCTCCGTAGGGAGGCTGACACTGGAACCCCTCAGGCCTTAGTCCTTTTAGATCTATCAGCCGCGTTCGACACGGTGGACCATAAGATCTTGGTGGACCGTGTCGGACGGGCAGGCTTGCAGGGCAAGGCCTTGAGATGGGTTACCTCATTTCTGGAAGATCGTTCACAGGCGGTTCGCCTGGCGAACTTCGCAGCTCCTGAGCTAAGCTCTACATGTGGGGTCCCCCAGGGTTCCTCCCTGTCCCCACATCTGTTTAACATCTACCTACTCCCCCTGATCAAAGCCTTGAAACAGAGGAAAGTAAAAACATTCAACTATGCAGATGATCTGCAGCTCTCCTTCACAATAGATAATTCTATTGAATCCATTACCAACTTCCAGGATACTATGGTGTTCATCCGTCACTGGATGGATCATAACCATTTGAAGCCAAACCCTGGAAAGACGGAAGTACTGCTGATAGGAGACAGTCGCATTTCTTGGGGCCCTCACTATTGGCCGTCCGAACTGGGGCCTTTTCTAAACCTTCCTCCTCCGTAAAAAGCTTAGGGGTGATTATTGATGGAGACCTGTCCCTCAACACCCAGGTGGGAGCAGTTGTTTCTAAATGTTTCTTCCAACTACGTAAAATCCAGAAGATACACCACTTGCTCACCCGGGCAGCACTGATACAAGCTGTGATTGGCCTAGTCCTGTCGCATTTAGATTATGCAAACTCAATCTATTTAGGCCTTCCTTCTTTTCAGATCAAGAGACTCCAGCTTGTGCAGAACCAGGCGGCACGATTGATATACCAACAACCTAAGTGGCAATCGGCCAGACCCCTGATAAAAAAGCTCCACTGGCTGCCACTTCTCCAACGTGCCACCTTCAAAACCGCCTGTCTCACATTTAAGTCCCTAAACTGTTACAGCCCTATGTTTATTAACAGTTTAATCGTGAGATACATTCCCTCCCGTGACCTTCGCTCTAAACATCAAAACTTGCTGGTCAGCACAAAGTTTAAACGCAAACGGCACGGCGGAAGCCGTTTTGGCTACCTGGCACCACAACTTTGGAACTCACTCCCTTGGGAGATCCGTTCTTGTCCCCATCTACTTCAATTCAGAAAACAGCTTAAGACATGGCTGGATGACGTCCAACTGTCTCCAACTAAACGCCAAAAAAACGGAGGTGATGATCTTTGGGAAGCGGACGGACCTATGGGGAGATACTTGGTGGCCCTCTGAGCTGGGGCCGACCCCCACTCCGGTTGCGGAGATCAAAAACCTTGGTGTCTGGCTGGACCCTTCCCTCAACTTCGTTGGCCACACCAAAAGGACGGCGGCTTGCTGCTTCGGCATCCTGCGCAATCTGCGCCCTGCCCTTAAATACTTTGATGCCGCAACTCGTCAATTGGTGGTGCAAGCAACGGTTTTGGCGCGGTTGGACTATGCCAGCTCCCTTTTTATAGGATTAAACCAGGCTGAGTTAACCCGACTTCAAAGAGTGCAGAACGCTGCGGCCAGAGCGATCGTAGGTCTTCCTAAGTTTTGCTCGGCCGGTCCATCTTTGCGAGCCTTGCATTGGTTACCCGTTAGGCAGCGGATCCACTTTAAAGTTTTGTGCCTTTCCTTCAAAATTCTGAAGGGCCTATCACCTCCCTTACTGCACCAACTCTTGCGCCCTTACATCCCGGGCCGCACTCTGCGCTCGCTAGACCAAGAATTAGCGGTAGCCCCTCGGTTCAAACTCAGTCGGGTGGGGGGTCGCTCTTTAAGGTGCGGGCAGCCGCACTCTGGAACGCTCTCCCTTTGAAACTCCGGACCTTTGGTGACCTGCTCTCCTTCCGCAAGGCCGCTAAAACTCATTTATTTGCTGAGCTTTGTTAAATCCTTCACTCCCCAATTTCTTAATAATTATTTCTGTTCCCCAGTTGTGTTGTGTTCGCCACCTTGTCGGTGCGCCGGGACGCTCCTTCGCTGGAGCAGCCGTGCGCAATACAAATAGCACTAACATAACATAACATAACATAACATTTACTCAGGCACACGAGTAATCCTATCCCACTGCTACCTTTCAGAACTGGCTACTCAGTATATTCTCAACAGCGCCATGAAACCTTGGTCTAAGTGCGCTTTATAAATTGGTTAAACATAAACAAACATAAACATAAACATGTAGTAAAGAGGTGAGTATTTGTGAAATTAAAGGGCTATGGGGCTTATTTATAAGCCCCTGCGTCACTTTTACGCCGCTGGTGCGTCACTTTTTTTTGACGCACAAGCAGAGTAAAAAATGTGCCTTGTTGCACCATATTTACAAAGTGACGCATCTAAGTAGATGCATCACTTTGTAAACCCCTGCACCACATCATACTGGCACCAGGTATAATGTACGCAAGGGGGGTGTTTTGACGCAAGAGTCATAGAAGTGACGCAGTGAACTCTATAAGATTTCACTGCGTCATTTCTTGGACGCTAATGCGTCAAAATCTTACGCCTGCCTCATGGCAGGCGTAAGAATGACGCAGGCACTAACAACATGGAACTTGCCCATGTGAAAGTACACATTGCTTGAGTTGCGTCACTTTTGTGGCACACTCCACCAATGCGTCACTTTTGCGCCTACAGATACGTCAGAAATACTGACGTATCTAACTCCTTGCAACATGATGCGTCATACTGTAAATATGACGCATCGTTAGTGTCACAGTGAGAGCGCAGTGAAAAGTGACTCAAGGCTGTTTTCACTCAGCGATGCGTCACTTTTTATAAATGATGCCCTATATTTTTTTGATGTTGGACATGTGAGAGATTTAGTGACATGCACCACTTTATGACCTGTAAAGTTTTCTCAGGGTGAAAGGCATTGGAGTCTGCATGTGTGTAAAATTCCAGTTCAATGCATGCAATTCTTTTGGTTTCAGGGGCACTTTGGTACACGCTGCAGTGTTTCTCCAGAGTGTTCCCTCATTCTCCAGCAGAGAAAACAATAGGAGTAAGTAGGGCACATTCAAACATAATAGCACATTTCGACCTGATGGATTTCTGGACAGAGAATCTCTTCACTTTCTAAAGCTGTGCATCTCACCATTTTGACCGAAAAGGAAACTTGTTTTCACCTGTTTATTTTTGAAGGGCTTGAAGGGCTACTTGGATACTCGCAGGTTTGCTCTATTGTTTTTTAAGACTTGGAGGCTTTCATTGAAGGCTATGTAGCCCTTCTGGCCTGTGTATCCTCCAGGTTAGTTCGAGCTAGCACCGCTGAAGCTGGTTTCAGGGAAGCCAGATGTTTGGGGACAGCAAGTGATGTCAGCAACAATGGCAAAGTTTTCAGATTAATGCATTGTGTTTACTTAATTTGGCATATATATAAATATATCTAAACCTATAACAACTGAGTGGAAGTGTGCATTGTCTTATTAAATAAATGTGAAAAACACTAGCTGCAGCGTCTTCTTTTGCTTGCAGCAAAAATAAATGAGGATGAATACAGAAAAATTGACCAAAAAATAAATATGGATAAATACAGCCGGAAATGTAAAAAAAAAATACCATAAAACCGGGAGCCCTAGTTATAAGGCACCCAAAAGCCAAGTGAAATGCAGGCAAAACGTGTACTGCCAGGATCAAAAAATAACAGTACACGCTATATAGATACACAAAACAAATAAACCCGTTCCATTCCTTTTTTAGTGTTTAATGTATAAAAATGATCTAAAAATATAATTATTTTAATAACTTGTTTTTACATAGCACTTATGCTGTGCTTCAGTAAACTCTAAGAGCTTTCAATAACAGGCCTTAATATTACCCAAATGAATGGAACTCAAATGAATCCGCCTTTCCTGCATTTAACTGCATGACCCTCAGATCAATGCAGTTTCAGCAGAATATATTGAAGTCACTGATCCATCCTTCCTCAGAACGAAAGAAATACTGTAAAAAAACAAGCGTTGAACATTTGTTCAGTGCAGCCAGCCGCGGCCTGTGCATGTAAGAGCGGTGAGCCGGGTGGGGGAGATTTCGACAGAGAACGATGAGGGGAAATAAATTATGTATTTAATCTTTCCTCGTGGTCGGCTATCGAATCCCCGCAACCCGGCTCACCGCTCTTACCTGCACGGGCCGCTCCGGAGTGCAGCCATGCACATAGTCACATCAGGGCCACATGAACCCCCGCCCCACATGCCCAAACCCACAAATAACACAAGGACACAAATGTTAGGTTTGGGTAAAAAATTGCTGCAGGTTTATTACATACAACATATGTAATGACGGTGGGTTAGCTTACGGGCGATCCTAGGGCAGGCCGCATTCTCGCCACCTGCCCGCCTGTTGAGCCAAACAACACAGTGGCGAACCACCCAACTGTTGTACAAATACCATATTTATACTGACACGCCCATTTGCTGGGCGTGACTAGGCAAACCCCCGGTTGCACAGGCCCACAACCGCCCGAAGGACTACTGGGGCGCCGACACGGATTCCTGCACCTCCCATGAGGTTACAGGTTAGGCTCTGAGGTTATGCTCTGGCACCCCTATGTGCCCGCTGACGTCCAGCGTTTGCACCTCTCTTCTTCCGGATCGCCCAGTAACTCCGCCTGCAACGAAAAAGAAACATATTAAAAGCTCCCCCCGGAGCCCCCTCAAGCCGACACTCTGGGTTCGAGGAAGGGCGGGAAAAGAGTGTCCCAACATGGAACTGCGACGTCCGGGGCGGCAAAGAGGCCTCCCCAGCAGGGCAGAGGTCTGATGTACTCCAGACGGCTCCTCCCCACCGCCCCGGACGTGCATCACTACCAGTCTCCACCAACCAGGGGAGACTGCCTCAGGAGAGGAACTACTGCGTCATGCGGGGGCGGGACAGCCCTCCGTGACTAGGAGCCCGCCCTCCTGATGGCCACTGCGTGGCCTCGGGCAGGCGCATAGTCACATCAGGGCCACATGAACCCCCGCCCCACATGCCCAAACCCACAAATAACACAAGGACACAAATGTTAGGTTTGGGTAAAAAATTGCTGCAGGTTTATTACATACAACATATGTAATGACGGTGGGTTAGCTTACGGGCGATCCTAGGGCAGGCCGCATTCTCGCCACCTGCCCGCCTGTTGAGCCAAACAACACAGTGGCGAACCACCCAACTGTTGTACAAATACCATAATTATACTGACACGCCCATTTGCTGGGCGTGACTAGGCAAACCCCCGGTTGCACAGGCCCACAACCGCCCGAAGGACTACTGGGGCGCCGACACGGATTCCTGCACCTCCCATGAGGTTACAGGTTAGGCTCTGAGGTTATGCTCTGGCACCCCTATGTGCCCGCTGACGTCCAGCGTTTGCACCTCTCTTCTTCCGGATCGCCCAGTAACTCCGCCACAGCCCGTGAGGTGGTTCCCGCTGCCGCACGGGCCCCCCACCATTATTACTGCTCTTTACCTGCAACCTACACCTAGAATTGCTACCTCCAGACAGAGGAGGAACAGGGCAACGCCCATAGGCGTGGGGTGCTACCATCAGGCACCAATAAACCTGTCCTACAACCCCTCAGGGAAACTAAAGGGATAGGAAGGGGCCCCTACCACAGAGGCCCTCAGTAACATGAGATAGGCTGTCCAGCGCAAGCCGTTGGGACACCACCATATCCCTTCCCACAGAGCGTCAGAAAACTGCGCCATGGAGTCACTGATACATCTGAATTACTGTCTTCATAATCCAGCAGGGAGAGTAATTGTGCTCACTGACACGAGGGAATAAGAGGGCACCAGACATACTATAGAACTTGGACGAGTCCCAGATACGCGATAATCCGGGTTCCCAGGCCAAAAAGCCGGCATCCCCTGCCCTCTAGGTTTTAGGCTGGAAGCGGCTTCAGACATACCGTTAAGTTAGCTAGACTGAAGGCCGACTTGGGTTTTGGGCTGGTAAGCAGCATCGGCCATGATACCATAAGTTAACTAGTCTGTAAGCCACCTTACAACCACCTCCCGGGGAGAACTGCGCCTGCAACGGAGAGCCCCCTAAGCTCCTGACCTGCGCAGGGATATGCCTGGAGAAATAAAAGCCACTCAGGCACCCATTGCCATAACCCCTACAGACTACAGAAGTCTATTGCAGTATGCAAATGCATATATTGGAATAACTAGCGACGTGGTCTTACAAGTGAAAAACAGAAAAACCACGGAGACAGCCGATAACACATGCCCCCCAGTCCGGCCAGCCGGCTGCCAGTCTATCCTACCACAGGGATAGCTTGTCCTAAGTTAACTAGGACCCCCCCCCCCATAGGGATAGGGAACCGACACCGGGGGGGGCACCGGGTAAGATACCAGATAGAACATTCTCTAAAGGACTTCTAGGGACCCACCTCAACGATTATTGACAGTCCGGGCTCGGGCTGTGGTAGCCACAGATGTTCTCCTTATACCTGAATTGATTGTTACACTGAGGCTGCAGACCGCGGGTGGGCTGCCAACAGGTACCCGAGCCTAAGATGAAGGATAGACAGCAGGACCAAAGGAAGGAGGGAAATGACTATTGACATACGTTCCCTATTCATGGTCGAGCAACACATGTGCTGTTATCAGGAGTGTACAGGTAGTATTTCTCAATTTTACGTGTTTGCCATTATTGCAGTGCTCCCTATGTACCTGTGTGTGGTACTCTTTGTTGCCTGCCACGCCACTTCTCCGAACGCACTGTTTGCTATTTCTCACGTGTTTATCTTTGCACTTACACTTTCTCACGTGTTTAGCTTGCACTTACACCAGCGCTATCATTGCCAACGTCCCGTATGTTCTTATGCCCTGGTGTCTATTGCGTGCTATACCTATTGCCTCCACACTGGGTGGCAAGTTTGCCGACCAGCATGGCACAAGCGCTTGTGCTGCACTCCCTTCATCTGCCCAAAATACCAGGGGGGGTACTAACAACTCCCAGAGTTTTTAGCATTTATGATTACCCTAGTCAGAATACAACACTCAGAAAATCGCTTTCAGGTTCTGGCCAGAAGAAGCCCAAGAATGGCCGCACCACTAAAATTGCCTGGCATAAGAAAACATGTCTAACAGGGACGATTTAGTTGGGAGAAGGTTTATTCTGAATGAGATATCATAGGGGGAAGAGTCTAAAATGTAGATCCATTCCGAATTCTCCGGTGTGCCACAGCACTACGCCTGGTGATGGCTACAGCAGATTTGATAAGTGTGAGGCACACAATTCATACCCACCCACCCACTCACAAAGTACAGTCTGGGTAGCTGGGACATGCCAGGAGGAGGTGTCTGCCCACAATTTAGTATATTATCGTAGCAAGATATTGTTGGTTAGCATGTAAACAAAACATTTGGGAACAGTACACCTTTACTGGCGCTAACAGACTACAGGGCACGCCAAGGCAGTCCCATATGGCATTGGCTTATTTAACATGAACGCTCACTCGTGTAACATGAAACTTAACTGACGCAGGGGAGTTTACGCCAATCCGCATCCTACCAAGTGCAGGCTGCTATGTGAGACATTTTATAATTTGAGTGTAATTATGAGTGACAATTCCATAGCTCACAGTGATGCTTTCTCGTGAAAACGAGGGGAAAAACAGTTGCTCCACAAGGGCTCGAAATTATCGGCTCAAATGACTTGTGCCCTAGCGCATACACTGTTTGTAGGCTTGTATATTCACACCTCATTCACACCCATACATAATATTTATTGTACCTGTAAAACAATTGAACCCCTAGTATTTAAAATAATAGCAAGCCTCCTGTATAACTTCCTGGAGTACATACGGGGACCTATACATAGCTGACAGTTTGAGACTAAGTATGTGTGGCATATCCATTCATTTTACGTGTGACATATGATGTCTAATATCTAGCACTTCGCCGCATGTTAGAAAAGGACTGAAAAGAGATCAGCCGTAGAGCCTATCAGTATGATGACCACCTCTTGTGTGGTGAATGGGACCAAGTTATAACGGAAGTGCTTCGAAATTAAAATAACATAAAACTATACTGGATTTCCTTTAAGATTACCTGCGGGTCAGATGCAAGGCAGAGCTATCGAAATAAAGTAGTCGTGCCTTGCCAAAGCGTCAGGTTACTTTCCGAAACATGGCCCGGCGTGCAGCAATATCTAAAACTGCAAATGCCTTGTTTTCTTTGAGCAGGAATCGCAAGGTGTGGGTGCGGGGAGAAAGCCTAATAGAGTAGATGGTGTGTCATAGGCACTGTTACCGGAAAGATATGGGTCCCAGGATAGAGATAGAATGAAAATTACAGCCATGATCAAATACAACAATAAGGAGGAGACAGGCGTCCTCGGTGCCACTGCACCCGCTGCAGCTACGCTCTTGTTTGCCTGTCTCAGTGAGGGAGTCTCTTCATATAACAAACAGGAATGGGTTTATTCTCAAATCCTGTCCAGCATCCAGCTATGATATTATCAAACCAGTTCTATCACATGCTATGCTGATGACATACTCCCACCCACACCATTGTAGATAACTACCTGCAAAGCTGATCTATAGCTTGATAAGGGAGTACCATGCTACATAAGAGTAGAGTTATACGCTATAGTGTAAAGCTGTAAAGAAAACCCGATACATGTACGATATGAAGACCAAAGTCAGTACCACCTGCAGGAATTACAAGGGGCAAAACCCTCAAAAGGCTGTTACTAGTAAGATTGAGCAGGACGTACTTGGATTTCACCCGCAACTCATGCAAGAAACCCAAGATGAAAGATCCGATAAAAGATGAGCAGGAAGCGGGCGGCATCATGCCCTTATTGTGCCTACATCATGCCTCGACGATACAGCACTAGTGCTGCCTGGGCGAGACCTAAGGCCTATATCTTGCATGTATAAAAACTAAGTATAACCAACTGTTATAATATGCAGGAAACAAAGCTTCAGTTTCGGTAATCACAAGAAAGAAATGATTAGTAATATGCGAAATCAAAACTATATTGGACAGTGATCCAACACAACGAATAACAAGTTTTGGTAAACACACACCAAATGAAAGCAAACAGTGCAGCTTTGAGTAACTAACTGGCTGGATCCGAGCACGGTAGGAGTGACTAAAGTAAGATTTTGATGCCGACAGGCCACCTAATCACTATAGTTCGTTTTTATCCATAATTGGGTCGTGTGATATATCCGATTTGGACCTCTGCGAACTCTGGCACCAAGGGGTCTTATGCCGGGAGCAACAATACCAGGGGGCCAGTTAGCTCACGCCACGGAATACTCCCTGGGCATCTTTTGCTAGCAAAACCTGGCATCCTAGTTCTTATTATCTAAGTTACATAAGACATTCAGGAAACCAGGTGTGATAATGCAATGCCTCCATAGCAGAGACAGTATATTATAAGCGTGTTAATGGGAAGCACAAACTCCAGACTTTGTAGATACAACAATGGTTGGGATTGGCATTACTAATAGTGCATTTCTAACCCAACAAACCCTTTTTTTTTTTTTTTTTTTTTTTTGGAACATTAGGATAATGAGACTGGTGGAAACATAAAATTCCGATCCTATAACTTGCAGTTCGCAGGCAACTATGTGATGACGGGTAATAACTCACCATACTACATTAGGATTATAACCTATAAACGAACTAACAAAATTATCTGTTACAAAAGGCGGAAACCACTGAACTTATCCAAATAGCCAGATAAGAAATTATTTTGCGGTATTTATGGCCCGAGCGAGGCGTGGAATAGACAACGCGGCGCAATACCTAGTTCCAATATGTATTACCTGCCACGTACATTTTGGCAACGGAAGAAATAGTTCCAATATGTATTACCTGCCGCTTACATTTTGGCACGGAAGAAATGCCGTGGCTCAAACCCGGGACCCAAAATCCACTTCCGGGCACAGGATGGAAGCTACCCCGAGCCGAGCCTGACCCACGCCGAGGCACACACCCGAGTCCCTGAAGTCCCCTCGCGGGCACAGATTTAATGCATCGCCGAGCTGAAACCGACCCGGGCCGCAACCCCCCCTCAACCCGCAAAGTTACAAACTGTATCTCCTGCAGACTGTCAGCCGGCCAGGGCCAAGCTAGCGAAAGACACCATGCTGCAGAAGGCATTCTTTCTATCCATAAAATAATATTCTGGCCTTGCGGAGCGTGCTGGCATTACTTCACTTCGCCGCACCTTAATCTGGGTATACTACACAGACTGCTGGGTGCAAAATGGAGTACCACTGAACGAACCAGCAAGCAGTGCTTAATGGAGGTCTGCTTCAAAAACGGCCCGTACCTGCAACTGCGCATCCCTCAGATAGCTACACTGTACAGATCGCTAGAATGATATCCCGCTGTGCGAACTAGCAGGCAGTGCATATACAGAGGCTACTACATGAATAGCACGTACATTAGACTGCGCATCTCAGATAGTTTCACTATCATGGGCACTTTGCACGAAAGGCAACATAATTTGGTAAAGACCCGTACATTGTATCCCCCTTAAAACAATACATTCCAAGGAAATGCCCATCAATGCCCGAACTTACCCACATGTGCAGTTATTGAAGGATTGTGCTCCCAAATTGCGGCAGATAAATGAAACAAGCCGCCCCCGAAAATGGCCGCACTGGACGCCATTACCCTGAGCGCCGAACACACCATAGTGTCCCCAAAATGGCCGCACCCGGCCACTATTACACACGTGCACAAAAAAGTCGAACACAACTGCCAGCGACCAGCATCATCTGCACGCTTGCCCATCAATATATGCGTGCACTTAACAAACGCTGCGTAAACGAAATCGCGCTGTCCTTGAATGTTGGGAGACTGACCAAAGTGTGTCAGCACAACAACCTACAACAATGATAACGGCTCAGGGATGTCGCCGAGTTTGAATGTAGGACCCGTCGCAGAAGAGTATATATGCTGGGAAGGCCACGTAATCGGGTAGCTAACAGAATTAGCGCCGCGGACAGAAACACACCAAAAGAGACCACCGCAGGCACCGCCGCATTACAACGCGAATAGCCCGGGGCTAGAGCAGAGGAGATGACCTCATGCCTCTTACATCCACCCCTACGCGCCAAGTCCGGCACAGCAGCAAAACACACCACGGGACGGAGGGCAGCATAGAATTGGCGACGCTGCGCTCGGCACCATACCACCACCCCCGGGCTCCAGCCGAACACCCGACAACTTGCCCCAAAATCAAAAAGGCCGTAACCCACAAGCGCAACACTTACTGCCACCGGGATAACCCACAAGAGCAACACTTACTGCCACCGGGAGGGCGAAACAGCCCGACGCACCCACTGCCCTACATAGGATGCGCTTAAATACGCTGAAACACGACGGAACAATGGCGGAACAGTGACACCGGCAGCCGAGGCCTCAACGCCCGCCGGACGGGGCCCAGCATATTCCTCCCGAAAACTACCGCACCGCATATGCCCCCTGCTGCCATCATCCAACACACACCCCGATACTCGCGGGCAACACAGTCACTTAAGGAAGCGCCACGACTCCACAGAGTCCGGCTGAGCAGGGGAGGGGGGGGGGGCAGAAGGGACACGGTACGGCTGCGCCTGCAATGGCAGAAATCTGTCTCACGTACCCGGGTGCTGCTCCGTTCGCGCCGCCCACGCAGGCTTTGAATTACGGGACCCGCCGCTGCACCGCTGCAAGTAATATCATATCTCACGACACACAACGCAGGGCAAAACTCACCGCACACGGAAGAAACGGACCTCAGAGGGTACTCCACGTGGCCAATTCATACAAGGTTTTAGGACGCATAGTACCCCACAGTGCCATTTCGCAGTTTCCCTATAACAATCATGAAGCAGGCGCCAATGTGAGAATTATCCCTGCCACGCCGCTACTTAAACCCCGGACCGGGCCATTCTCTGTTTCGAAGACCGCCGCTCAAACCAGAGTACCATACTTCTCTGCAACCGCCGGGGGCACATGCCCCGAACAAATTCCTCCGTTCCCTCTGCCACACACTCACTATGCTCCCCAGCATGCGAGAAACCGGACGGGCCCCAAATGCCCCCAAGCTAAGTGAAGCACGACACGGCCGACATGAAAACCAAAGAGCTTACAACACCGACCCCCGCCACTCACCACGTGCACGAGACAAACCAGGGACCCGACGTCCTAGTCTCACGGCGACTCCACGGCACGACCATCTAACCAGAGTGACGAGTACGAAAAGAGTGTCCCAACATGGAACTGCGACGTCCGGGGCGGCAAAGAGGCCTCCCCAGCAGGGCAGAGGTCTGATGTACTCCAGACGGCTCCTCCCCACCGCCCCGGACGTGCATCACTACCAGTCTCCACCAACCAGGGGAGACTGCCTCAGGAGAGGAACTACTGCGTCATGCGGGGGCGGGACAGCCCTCCGTGACTAGGAGCCCGCCCTCCTGATGGCCACTGCGTGGCCTCGGGCAGGCGCAAAGAGCATTCCCACTCTCTCAAGGCCCCAGCGGGATGTTGCAAAAGTGCTGACGGTGCAGGGGCTGCAAAGGCCGTGCACCTACAGCAGTCTCCTCCCCCCTCCTTCCTGATCCCTCACACAGTCCCAGACTCGAACTTCACTCCCCAGCCAGAGGCCACTCATCATTACCTCCTCGTCCTGGTCTCCCCGTCCCATTCCTGATACATGAGCAGCTAGTCTGCTCTACAGAACCCCTACCTAGCTGAGCTGTTGGCACTTCCCCCTAGGATGACGTCACCATCACGTGACTACAAAAGGGGGAAGTGCCGGAAGAATCATCCTGTTTTTTCTATTCTGCAGTCTACGACCGCGTTCCTGGCTGTGCTGTTTGGAGGCTTCCTGTGTCCTGGTAAGTCTCCTGGCTGTTTTTCCTTTGTTTTTGCGGCGACCTGCTCTAGCGGCCGCCTGTGCTTGTTGCGCTGCCTTTTCCCCGCGCTGGCTCCGTTTTGGGGGCTTGTTTCTTTCACACGGCTCGCGTTAGCAGCCGGCTCTGTTTGGGGGCACTACTTTACACGCGGCTCGCGTTAGCGGCCGTTTTTAGTGTTTGTGCTTCGTGATGCTCACCTGCTTTGGTTGGTCTGCTCCAGCGGCCGTTCCTGGGCTTTCTCCGGTCCTTTTTCGCCCTGCTATAGCGGGCAGGGGCTGTTCTGTAGAGTTTGGTGTCCTGCATCCTCTTAAGGGGCGATTTTGGCGGCTGGCTGGGCTTTTTATGCCGGCCTGGTTTTTTTTTTCTCCTCCCACAGGTGTTCGGGTCCTCGGCTATATCTGGGGTCCTGGTTGGGATGTTTTTTGTCCTTGTTGGTGCCTGTTTGGAGTGTTGTTTGGACTTTTTGGCTTCCGCTATGGATTTGGATGCTTCTTCTTCTGCGGCTCCTCTTGATGCCCTGCGCCTCATTATTAATGAGGCTGTGGCTGCTGCTTTCCTGGCTAGGGACGCAGCTGGGCCTCCTCCCAAGGTGCCTCGTGTGTCTTTAGATCCACAAGTTGCTCCTGAGGATGACGTTGATCCTGGTGAGGATGAGGGTGTCCGTGGTCGTTTTGTTCAGGGTGCTGAGCTCGCTGACCTGTTTGCCCATGTGAGGTCCAACTTGGGTTTTTCTCCTCCTGCGGATGCTGTGGTTGAGGATGACTTTTTTACACAGTATGTCCAGCCTGCTCCGGATACTTTGCCTTTGCATGGTGCAGTGCGCAATGTGCTGTCTCACGAATGGAAGGAGGTGGGTAAGTCTTCTTTTCCTCGTTTCCTGTCCAGACGTTACCCTCTTGAGGGTTTTGCTGATGAGTTCCCTCAGTCTGTGAAAGTGGACAATTTGATGGCTGGCCTTTCCTCTCAGGGTTTGGTTGTTTCTGAAGACGCCCTTCCTGCGGACGCTGTGGATAAGCGTGTTGAAGGGGCTGTGAAGCGTTCCTATGCTGCTTCTAATTTCTCTGTCAGGGCGACTGCGTATTCCAACTATATGGTTCAGTCGCTCCTTAAGGACTTCCAGTCTCTGTCTGTTCTGCTGAACGACGGCGAGGATGCCACTCCTCTTCTGTCTTTGATGGAGATGCAGGTGCGTTACCTGTCGGACATTTCCTTCGACAATTTGGGGGCGGCGGCCGCCGCTTCTGGTGCTTCCATTGCTGCCCGGCGTCATATTTGGATGCGTTCCTGGAAGGCGGACTCTTCGCAGAAGTCGGTCCTACTTAAGTTGCCTTTTGAAGGTTCTAAGGTGTTCGGTCCTCAGCTGGAGGGCATGGTCAAGCAGTCCGCGGAGAACCGCAAGCTGGTGGCTCCGGTCCGTCCTCCTGCTCGGGGGCGCGGATTTGGTTATCGTTGCGCTTTTGGGCCTCCTGCTCGTGGCGCTTCTCAGCCCTTTCGAGGCAGGGGTCGTGGCCGGGGGGCCCCTGGAAGTGCCAAGCCCCGGGCCGCTGCCAGTGCTGCCTCTGCCGCTTCCTCCTCTTCACAATGACTGTCTGCCTTTGCCCGTTGGTGGTCGACTCCAGTGCTTCCGCGCCCAGTGGTTGTCGGTTCCGGATGCCTGGGCGGTTCAGACTGTTTCGGAGGGTTGCCGGATAGAGTTTTCCTCTCCTCCTCCTCCGGGGTTTGTTCGGACTCCGCTGCCCCGTCTTCCTTTGTGAAGAGTAGCTTTGTTGTCGGGTGTTCAACTCCTGTTGAAGAAAAATGCTATTGTGGAGGTTCCACCTCTGGAAAGGGGCGAAGGTTGCTACTCAATCCTGTTTCTGGTTTCCAAGAAGGACACTTCGGATCTTCGTCCTGTTCTGGATCTGAAGCGTGTCAACCGCTTCGTCGTCCATCGCCCTTTCAAGATGGTGACCCTCCAGTCCATCCTACCTCTGGTCCTTCCGGGTGGCTTCCTGGCGTCCCTGGATTTGATGGATGCATACCTGCATGTTCCTATCCATCCTGCCGACCAGCGTTTTCTGCGCTTTGCTGTGGAGACCCATCACTACCAGTTCCGGGTGCTGCCTTTCGGCCTGTCATCTGCGCCCAGGGTGTTCACCAAGCTCCTGGCCCCTCTGGTGGGTATTCTTCATTCCAGGGGGCTGCTGGTGTTTCCGTATCTGGATGACTGGTTGATTGTCTCTCCCTCTTTTTCGCAGGCTCTGTCGGATGTGGCCCAGGTGTGTCATCTGCTGGGTTCCTTTGGCTTCCTTATCAACCACCGGAAGTCCTCCCTGGTGCCCTCTCAGTCCCTGAAGTTCCTGGGGGCTTTCTTCCGGATGGACCTGGGCATGGTGTTCCTCTCCCAGGAGCGCCAGTTGACTTTGTTTCGCCACCTTTCTTGGCTTCTTTCCCAGTCGCAGGTGTCTGCCCGTCTCTGGTTGCGGAGTCAGGGGGAGATGGCGTCCACTCTCCATCTCCTTCCTTGGGCCAGGCTTCATCTGTACCCCCTGTTACATCATGTCCTGTCTCACTGGGATCCCGCCTCCTTGGACTACGAGACTCTGATCCCTGTCACTCCGGGGATTCGGGCGGATCTACAGTGGTGGTTGTCTCCTCTCTCCCTTTCCGGGGGGTTCGATCTCCTTCCCCCTCAGTATGTGGTCGTGTTGTCCACGGATGCGAGTGCGTTGGGATGGGGGGCTGTTCTGGGTTCTTCCAAGGGTCAGGGTCGGTGGTCCCGATTCGAGTCCCTGCAGTCCTCGAACTGGAAGGAGTTGCGAGCGGTCTGGCTTGCTCTCCTTTGGTTCGCTCCTCTCCTTCGGGGTCGGGCGGTCTCGGTGCAGACAGACAATCAGGTGGTTCGCTCCTATGTGAATCACCTGGGGGGCATGTGTCATTCTCTCTTTCTCCTGTCCCGGGAGATCGGCCTTTGGGCCGAGTCGAATCTGTTGTCTCTGACGGCGGTCTATCTTCCGGGGAAGGAGAATGGGCCTGCGGATACTTTGAGCAGGGTGTTCCCCTCCTCGGTGTCCCTCTGTCTGTCCCCGGATCTGTTCGGGCAGATTGTCCTTCGGTTCCACCTTCCTTGGATGGATCTTTTTGCCTCGGAGGATTCCGCCCTTCTTCCTCTGTTTTGCAGCATCATTCCGTCTCCAATGGCTTGGGCGACCGATGCTTTCTCGATTCCTTGGTCGGGGGGTCTGCTGTTTGCCTTCCCTCCCTTTGCCTTGATTCCGCGGGTCCTCCGGAAGATTCGTTTGGATCGGGCGGAGGTTCTCCTGGTGGTTCCGGAGTGGTCTCGGCAGTCTTGGTTTCCCCTGCTGCTGACTTTTGCCGTTTGCCCTCATTGGAGGTTTCCCCTGTCTCCCTCCCCCCTGCGGGCTCCTCTTCTCAGTCTTGCCTCCCTGCGTCGCCTCCGGCTGGGGGTTTGGCACTTGAGAGGTTGAGTTTGCTGGGTCTGGGTTGCTCATTGGAGGTTGCCCAGTGTCTTCAGCTTTCCCGGCGTCCGTCCACTTTGAAGTCTTATGCCCGTCACTGGAAGAATTTTTCCTCCTGGTGTCATGGGAGGGATCTCTCTCCTGTATCCTGTGAGGCAGTGCGGGTGTTAGACTTTTTACGGGATGGTTTTGTCTTGGGACTGGCTGTTTCTTCCCTGCGGGCGCAGTGGGCTGCCGTTCTTGCCTTTCGGGGTTCCTCTGTTTCGTCTGTGTCCCCGTTGGTGGCTCGCCTTCTGAGGAGTTTCTTGCTCCAACGTCCTGTCTCCCGTTCCCCTGTGCCTCCTTGGGATCTGCCCTTGGTTCTGCGGGCTTTGACGGGTCCCCCGTTTGAGCCTTTGGACTCCGTGGCCCTGAAGTTCCTTTCTGCCAAAGTTGTCTTCCTGGTGGCCATTACCTCTGGGCGTAGGGTTGGTGAGATTGGTGCGCTGTTGGCTTCCCCCCCCTTCTTGCGCTTCTGCGCTGACAAGGTCGTTCTCAGACCGAGTCAGTTTTTTCTCCCTAAAGTGATTTCCACTTTTCACTGTCAGGAGGATATTGTTCTCCCTGTATTTTTTCCTGCTCCTGCCTCTCCTGAGGAGGAGCTCCTCCATTCTTTGGATGTGTTGAGGGCTCTCCACATCTACTTGGAGCGTACGGCTGGTTTCCGTAAGGTTGACTCCCTATTCGTCACCTACGGCCTGTCTGGTCTAGGGCTTCGTCCTTCTTTGTCCTCCTTGTCTCGTTGGGTCAAGGGCGCTGTGGTTTCTGCTTATGATTCGGTCCAATGTCCCCTGCCTTCTACTGTTCAGGGTCGGTCGACTCGGAGCGTTTCGTCCTCCTGGGCCATGTTCAGGGGTGCCTCTTTGCGAGACATTTGCAATGCTGCTACGTGGGCTTCTCCCCACACTTTTGTTGCCCATTATCGTCTGGAGTTGGGGATGGCGGCCTCCGCTGCCTTTGGGACTAGTGTCCTGTCTGCAGTGCTTGATTTATGATTTGTACTGTTTGATTTGATTAAAATGGACCTGTTTTTCTGGCATACTTCTGGTCTGTTTTCTTCTTACAATCACCATGTGCTTGGGTATGGGCTCATGTATCAGGAATGGGACGGGGAGACCAGGACGAGGAGGTAATGCCCGGTTACTCACCGGTAATACCCATTACTCCAAGTCCTGGTCTCCCCGTCCCATTCCTGAGCCCTTCCCTCCCTCCCTGTTTTGGGTTTTCTGTGGGTGATTGTATGTGTTTCGTTCTGTTGTCTTTGGTATTTTCAGGATGATTCTTCCGGCACTTCCCCCTTTTGTAGTCACGTGATGGTGACGTCATCCTAGGGGGAAGTGCCAACAGCTCAGCTAGGTAGGGGTTCTGTAGAGCAGACTAGCTGCTCATGTATCAGGAATGGGACGGGGAGACCAGGACTTGGAGTAATGGGTATTACCGGTGAGTAACCGGGCATCTGGCGGTACTCAGCCGTGCTTCTCCTAACCCCAGCTAGTTTCTGACGGCCATTGCAGTCTGTTAAATGTATGCTGGAAGGGGCAGCGGCATCGCACGTGTTCAAGTGGGTGCTTTGTGGCTCTGTCTGGCAGCGCATCCTTAGCAGCCCAAGACTCTCACGATCGAGGCACTGGTGTACAAGAACCAGTCGTTGATTTGTGGCAGCGGGGTGCCATGGGCCACACCAGTACTCATTTTAGGGGCACAGGGGCTACTTTATGTGACGTGCGCACAGTTGCTGTTTGATTCATAGTTCACCTTTAACGAAGTGCGCCAGGCACACACGGGGACAGTGTGCGCCATTACAGACCCGGCAGCTGCGCTGGAACAGAGCATGAGCGAAAGACGAAGCAACTGTTTGAAAGGCTGCTCCGTCTTTCACGGTGCAGGCGGCACCTGCCCTGCTTGCTATACAAAGGGGGACAGAAACCCTTTGCAGGCGTCTGCAGTGAGAACTGCATACGACACATAAGGAGATGTCTGGGTGATCGTGGGACCCTCCCTGCCAGAGGGCCTCCTTGGGTGACGCACACACTATGCATCACCTTTTTGTGGCGCACAGGGAACCTCTGAAGACTTATTTGCCTATGTGTCCACTTCCATAATACAGCAACGGCGCAGAGACGAGGTGTTTCCCTCACCTGCACGGAGCCATCATTTACAGTATTTAATCACAGAGGCACTATTAACGTTATCTCATGATATATCACTAAAGGAACAACCAATGTGGCTACACTTCCAGTTATAAGGATTAATCGCAGATGCACAGGAGAGGTCACCATATCAAGAAATCATGGGGGCTCCAAATATTTTTGTCTTGGTACTCGTGTATTAAAAAAACAATAAATGTGTATTCTTTTCATATGATTAAACACAACGCTAAAGGTCTCATTACGACTGTCCTGCAGCTTGACTGGGTTACACCCGCCCCCTTGAAGTTACTGATACCTGATGGGAGGGGCACCAGTAACTCTAGGTGGGTAAACTACCCCCCAGGAATTACATGTGGGACTCTTAGAAAGCATGAATGACCCCAGGAATCTACCATTGCGGTCCTGGCTTTCCTGGATGTGCCTCATTATAACCCATTGTTTCAAAATGTCCACTTGGTTTTACCAGATGGATCTGCGGAGTAACAGGAGGTCTTGTAATTCAGATGGGGGGATGGTCCATCAGAAATAAAGCAGAACTTGTTATGAGACCCTAAATGTCTTATATCAGTGTTGCAACATCTTCCTGGATGCCCTATTCTCCATGATGAGTTACAATATAAAGGGAGTTATAACGTGGAGTTTCAAATTCGTTTGTAAACATTGTTGCAAAAAAAGCGCATCTTTCTGATTGCGAGAACATTTCAATCTATTTATTGTGCCCTGATTTTCAGTTAGGGAATGCTAAATTACTCCTTGTCTAAGAGTTTCTTTAGTAAGAGAACTCAAACCATATCTTCCACCCAACTTTTCATCAAACCATAGTTATTCAAAAATAACTCTGGTTTACCACGTTTTAAGGTCACTCACTTAAAACAAGGAGTACTTGCACTTGTTTATTTAGCCTTGAATTTCTGACTTGCACTTGACAACACTTCCAACCTTCCAATGCTAACATGCAGCATTATTATAGGGCTAGGCAAAACAAGATTTGATATAATATGTTACAGTATTTTTATTGATTTATTTACAACCGTGAACATGGGTGTTGCCAAATAGGAAACACCACTAAAATCACTTTCAGATTCTGTATTCGATCCAGCTGCAAAATTTTCCTCTATATCCCCTCCACGATTTCAGTGCTAATAGGAGTATTTGCAGCACCCTTAATGATCATAGGCAGGTCAAATCCCTGCAGTCATTAGAAAAGTAGCTGAGCAGTGGTGTCCACACTCCTGTGAAGGAGCGATCTGTGCCTCTGATTGAATGTCTGAGTGTTTCCATGGCTCAAATCACAGAGCCCTTGGTCCCATTCTTGTACATGCAGTGTAGGGGTTGTCCCCGATTTCATAAACATATTCTGTTTGGTGGGGAGGAGAAATGCATTTACCACCAGGGCAGCTGCTCTCTTTCGCGAACCCCATTTCACCCTTGGGAGAAACCCTAGTAGTAATACAGCAGGGTCCTCTAGTACTTCTGTTCCCATTATTACCTTTATTGCTTGCAGGACTCCCTTCCATTAATCTCCTAATCAAATCAAATCAAATAGCACTTGTAAAGAGCATAGCTACTCTGTGGAGAGTCCCGGCGCTATAGGTACCATAACCACTGAATTCTACAAGAAGAGAAAGCTAAAAGGCACCACTAAATAACCAGGGGCCCGATGTAGGTAGCCCTTTACCGATCGGTAACGGCCGAAAATACCGATTTTCGGCACTTACCGATCGGAATCCAGCCATCGAGATGTAGGGGGATGAAAATCGTCCGAATCGGTATTTGTACCGAATCGGTATAGTTACCGATTCGGAAATAATCCGAATCGGAAATACACCGAATCGTTAAAAGAACGAATCGGTAACATACCGAATAGATAAAAATACCGAATCGGTAGTGACACCGAATCGGTAAAAATACCGAATCGGTCCATGTACCGAATCGGTAGAGACACCGAATCGGTAAATATTCCGATTCGGATTATCTACCGATTCGGTACAGTTACCGAATCGGTAAATTACCGATTCGGACAGGGCAAAACTCTGATTGAGATGTAGGGAAGCACAGAAATACCGATTTTGCTTCAAAATCGGTATTACAAAATCGGAATTTACCATGGATTACAATCAGGTGGTAACCAACTGCAACCTATAAAAATAGACCCAAAATGCATTGCAACTTGCAGGATGGCGGCATTTTATGTCATTGCAAGGCGGCTACGGCTACAGCAGGAAGGAGAGAGGGAATGGCAAAGAGAGGAACAGGTCTACAGACAGAGGATCACCCTGTTCATGCTCACAGAGGCAGAGATCCTACAGAGGTACAGGCTGGACTCTGACACCATTCTGGAGCTCATCAGGGACCTCAAACCACTGTTGGACCACCCCACCCCAAGGGCACACGCCATCCCAGCGCACGTGCAGGTGCTATGCAGCCTACACCTGCTTGCGTCTGGCAGCTATCAAAGTGGAGTCGCTGTGGCAGGAGGGGTGACTCAGAGCAGCCTGTCAAGGTTTTTCCACAAATTCCTTGACGCCATGATACAGAGGATGGACCAATACATATCTTTCCCTGCAACACATGCGGAACTGGTACAAACCAAAGCAGACTTTTACCAGATGGCACATTTCCCCCAAATCATCGGCTGCATAGATGGCACGCACATTCCGATTTGCCCCCCTGCTGACACAGAATACATATACCGCAATAGGAAGTCTGCGCACACCATCAATGTGCAGGTGATCTGCAATGCGAAGTGCACCATCACAGACCTGGTAGCAAAATTCCCAGGGAGTACCCACGACTCCTACATTTTCCAACACAGCGGCATCTATGCACGGCTGACGGCTGGGGAATTTGGTGAAGGATACCTCCTAGGTGAGACACATCATCAGACCCCCATAACACAAAGTAGCAATGTACAATGCATGTATGCATGTGAGTAATGTAACCCCTTTTCCTTCTAGGCGACAGTGCATATGCCCTCCGCTCATTCATACTCACCCCCTACCTCAACCCCTCTACACCCAGCCAAAGGAGGTATAACCGGGCCCACAAAAGCACAAGGAATGTAGTAGAACGGACCTTTGGCATCTGGAAAAGCAGATTCAGATGCTTGCACAAGAGTGGAGGTGCAAGGCAGTATACCCCCATCACCTGCTGCAAGATCATAGCTGTCTGTGCAATGTTGCACTACCTTGCGGTGAAGAAGGGCACTGAGGTGGAGTTGTCAGACTATGAGGACCATGACGACGACGTTGCTGTGCCACAAACACAACCTGCTGGGGTGTCTACGCCAAGTGATGGCAGATACAGACGTGAGGAGATTACAGACAACTATTTCTGAGTGAGTACAGATGCACAGACAGGTCAATGGATGTTTGATAGCTAAAGTTTTAATAATGTAGCAACAACGTTACTGCACTGATGTGCAACAAATGAAACAGGTAAACAATATGTTGGAAATGTAAATTGTCCGGGTTGCCTCACCCGCCCTGGCAGTCTTACTTCTTGCTGCGCTTAGCAGACCCACTAGGATGTGGCTCACCCCCTTCTGTGTGTCCGGCACCCTCAGCGGAGCGCCTGGTGCTCCGGCGCGGCTCAGACACTGCGCTGGCCGGGCTGCTGCGGCTGCTGCTGTCCCCAGCCTCGCCCACGTCCAGGGCAGGATTCACCACTGTGTTAGATATTATCAGTGCCTCCATGGCAGTGGTGATGCGGGCCATGCCCCTAGTCACCTCTGCCGTGTTCTGGGTGAGGCAGTCCTCCATGGTAGCCCCACGGCGGCATAGCTGGGCGGTTGCAGCAGCAAGGCGGGTGATAGCCCTATTCTGCACGCGGGCATCCCTGCGCCTACAGTGCTCGTGCTCCTCCATTTTATTGCACAGCTGGGTGAAGGCAGTGGTCATTCGCCCAAGACCAGTTGCTATGTCCTTGTTGCTATCAACAAATGTCTTGAATCCCTGTGTCATCTCCCCCATCTGCAGGTTGTGCACCCGCAATTGGCGCTGGCAAGCCAGGATTGATTTTGCCTGCATCCTTTGGATCCTGACCATACTCCCCTCCAGCCCTTGGAGCACGCTACCCTCCCGTGCTGGAAGAGCACTGCTGGATGTGCGTGGCCTGCGCGGATTGCTGCTGCCCTGCTGTGTGGGCTGGGGTGCCACAGGTGTTACAGGGTTGGTTGCTGGAGCCTGACTCGCTGCTCCCTCCATGATGTTTAATGGAGCAACAATTATCCTCCTGGCAGGAGATGTGGCAGGTGCAGGGTGGGTCTGTGGTGGTGTGTTCTCCGGGGAGAACTGCAATGGGGGCGTTAGAGACAGTCGGGGGAGTGGGGAAATGTGAGGCTATGTCCAGTGTCTTCCTCATTGCCCAGGGCACTGCTGTTCTCCTCCTCCTCCTCCTGTGATGGTACACTGGTGCTTGGCCCTGCCACCGCACTGGCTGATGGTGCTGGAGCAGGAGCTTGTGTAGCTTCTGCTCCCCCGCCTGATGGTGCCCCTAGGTATAAAGAAGCATTTGTGAACTGAGTGCTAATGTATTACAGTCACTACAATAAAAGCATTGCACATCTCTTTTCCAATACTTTGATTCAGTTTTACAGTTCATTTTATTATGCTTCTGCACTGGCATTTTTAACTACTTTTGCTGTGTACATTTACCATGATGCATTGCTCCTGTCTGTTGCTAGCAGTACTGGGCTGGGGTTTGGCTGTGCATTGGGGCTAAAGGGGAGGTGTCTGGTAGGGTGTGTCAAGATGCACATGCTTCTTACCTTTAGCTGTAGCTCTGGATGAGCTGTCCAGGTCCCCAACTCCTACCACACTCTCGCTCTCAATGGTCGTCGACACAAGTTCCTCCAGGTCAGTGAGGGGTGGTGCCGGGTTCCTACCTCCACCAGTTAGTCCTGCCTGCTTGTGCAGCTCGGCTAGTTTCCTCTTGGTGAGGCTGCAAATGTCGTAAAACCTCTTGAGGTCGCCCAGGCTCCTGGGGGTGACACCAACTGCGTTCACTCTCTCCCCGATTTCACTCCACAGCTTCCTCTTGGTGCTCTCTGGGACAGTGAGGGACAGCCTCCCATACAGCTGCCTGTGTACCCTCACCACCTCCTCCACCAACACTTGCAGCTCCATGCTGCTGAACTTGGCCTTCCGCTTGCGCTCAGCCTTCTGGCTCTCAGAGCTGCTTGCCATTTTCACAGAGATCTGGATAGTGCTACCACTGCTGCTCACTGTGAATGCTCAGCTCAGGCTGCCTCTCCAGAAAGTTCTAATGAGTTGCACCTGCCTGGGTAGCCACTCCCTGCTAGGGTGGGGGAGGGTGGTTCCACCTCATTGGCTGATGTCATTAGTTTCAGTTTTACTTGCTCGCCGAATCGGCATTTACCGATTCGGTATTTACCGATTCGGTAATTACCGATTCGGATACTACCGATTCGGTAAATACCGATTCGGTATTTACAATGCGTTCCTATAGGCCTTTTGGCCCATGGGGGTGTATTGCTATTATCGATTCGGTATTTGCCGAATCGTTATTCGCCGAATCGGTAAATACCGATTCGGTAATTGCCGATTCGGTACGTATCGAATCACGATACCGATTGCTACAGATTCGGTATTTTACCGATTTTTTTTATCTACATGTCATTTTCCGATTTCAGAATACCGATTTGGTATAAGTCGGTATTTTAAAATCGGTAAATGCATTTTACCTACATCGGGCCCCAGGTCCTTAATTTGTGCTTGAAAGAGCCTGCATCCCTGGTAGCATGCAGTAGCTACCAGAGGTGGAGGGGCGGGGACAGAGGGTGGGGGGGGGGATTAAAAAAAACACTTACCTTAATACCGCCGTACGCCGTACGCCGCCACTCTTCTGTCCTCTCGGCAGCAGGAACCAGGAAGCAAAGCACACAGCCTCCCAGAATCCCCTAACCAATCACAATGCTGCCTTATAGCAGCGTTGTGGCTGGTCTGAGCTCCGTGGTTCGGTGCTCAGACAGGGGCAGGCAGGCTGTGCATGTTCCCCATCCAGGCTGTAATGCAGCCTGGAAGGAGAACATGCAAAGTATGCATGATGGTTTGGCCTCCTGTGCAATTAAGGTGCTGCCACCACTCCTCCCCCTGTGACATGGGGAGCCCAGCTCCGCCTGCCACTTCAATTGCAAGCTGAATACAAAAAACAAAATGATAATAACGGTACGCAGTTGAAGCAGTGGGGCGACGTTTCTTCGCATTAGCAGAGGAGCTGCTGCTGGTAGCACGAAGGTGCAAGGAAAGAGAATTCCAACCAGCGGCAGCCAGCGCAGAAAAGGAAGAGTCTCCCCATCTCTTCCGTCTTGTTTTGGGCACCACCGCAAGCAGCGCATCAGCAGAATACAAAGTGCGAGCAGGAAGATAGTGAGAGAGAGAGAGAGAGGCTTGGTGAGGTAGCTGGGACCTTAGGCCGTAGTAACCACTATGAGCTAACACTAGACCCTTAAACTTCACTCTCTCTCAAATGGGTAGCCAGTGCAGTTCCTTGAGATGTGCCTGTATAGAGGCGTGCCGGGGGATATTAAGCAAGAGCCGAGCTGCAGCGTTCTGCACCAACCAGAGTCTCTTAAGTTGGTGCAGCGGAGACCCCAGTATAAGGTCATGGACTACCACACTCTAGCAATGGGCTGGGAGCAGGAACACTAATGTCCTCAGGAACCGGAGAAGGCTAAAGCTGGACCCGACAACACTCTCTGTTAATTGATGGATGAGATCTCTCTCATCAGCTGGAGTTGAAAGAAGGGAAAACAGACATTCTGTTTTCATTCAGACCCTCACTAATAATGGAACTTATCATTTTGATTTCAAATTCTTTCATATCTGCAAGACTGGACTATTGGAATGTGCTATATCTCAACTAGTCCAGAACACAGCAGCTAGGGTCGCTCTTATTCTCAAAAAGACTGAGTCCATACCTCCTGCACTTGTATCTCTTCACTGGTTATCAGTGAGGCAATGATTCTTTTCATTCGGCCAACAGGTCTGACTGGCAGCTTCCAACTTTAACAACCCAGACACCTATTAAGGTCTTCTCATTCCTTACAGGTTGTGATCCCAAATTTTAAGATCAGAACAACAACCAACAACCCAGCCCACCAGTGGACAGTGGTAGAGGGGGAACAGGCCATGCGAACCTGAGACCTGCCTGCGGTGAACAGTGTCAGCTACAAAGGCTGCACAAAAAGATGGCGTCGCGAGGAGCCCACTAGCGGACTGTTACAGTGACCTACAGCCAGACAAAGAAAGGCAGAACATGGAGGGTGAAGGAGGAGAAAGATAGGAAAACAAAGAGAGAACTCATGAATAAAAAAGAGCCCACAAGAGTAAGTTAAAGAGACAGGAAGTGTAGGCAGGAGGAAGAAATAGTTATGAGGTGTAATCAAGACCAGGGAGTCTTGGAATTTGGCAATCCTGTCATTTGGCAATGGTCTCCTAAGAAAAACTTTGGGCAAATAACCTTTTTTATCTTTTACAAATTAGGCACTCGGGAAAATCTTCTAATTTCTGATGGACGTGCTAAATCTGGAGGCAAATCCACCTATGTAACTCCTATACTATTCCAAAGAAGAAAGTAATACCCACCAGTGGATTCTTCTCCAGGACAAGTTGTAAATCTTACATTGTATAATGCTGAATGAAAGGAGTCTGCAGAAAATGACATTATCCCACAGGTGCAGGGTTCCAGCTGCTCAATCAGCGGGGATCTATTTGGATGCTCTCACTGGAGCGAAATGCAGACCTTACCAATACAGCAAAGTGGACGGGATCAGTGCCCTTGGCTGAAACGAAGGGAAGATCAAAAGGAAGCATTGGATAATGAATAGCGAAAAAAAACATAAGGCCAAAAATACAGAAGGTCAGGAAACAGGTGGGCTCTTTCAATGTTAGAAGAAAGGCCAATGGCTGTGATATACCACAGAGGGAGACAGAATACCCTGTGGAGAGAATAAATAATAACATTAATATTAGCAGCAGGCAGACAAACATTCCCCAAAAAAGAACATGCAGGGAAGTCTTTCATCTAGCACTGAAATGGCAGCATTGAGAAGGCGCTATCTGGGTTATAGAACTCTCATAAGAAGGGTGCATAAGGAAAAATAAAAGGTTTAATGAAAAGAATACATGCAAAATTCTTCTCAAACACTACATTCTTCTATATATCATACAAGAAAATATCAACAGCTGCAGCCACTGATTAAAAAGAAAACGTAAAAAAGTGCACAAGATAAGCATCTTTTTTCCATAAATGTATCCAGGCCAAATGTGCATCCTTTTTTCGTACATGTTGGGAATTCTAGAGAATTCCAGGGATTGTGGTTTCCCCTGGAACGTTAAAAAAATCAAATATAGCAACATTTTGGGGTTTTGTTAAAAAATTTGAAAAAACTGCTGTACGAGAAAAGGCTTGCTGTTCTACATTTACCATCTTACCACCTCTCAGGGACATGCATGGCTGCTAAAGAAAATAGAGGGGCAGATTTACAAGCCCCTTGCGACACAATTACGCCGCCATTGCGTCACTTCTGTGATGCACTGGCGGCATAAACCATGTGCCATGTTGCGCTGTATTTACAACGTGACACATCTAGGGAGATGCGTCACGTTGTAAATCCCTGAGCCACAAGAAACCTGCGTCAGGTTACATGTGGGCATTCCGGCCAGGGCGGGCGTTCCCTCGCAGGTACGCCTCATAAAAGTGACACAGTGAAATCTACAAGATTTCACTGAGTCACTTTTACAGCCATGCTGCGTCAAAACCCTGCGCCTGCTTGAAGCAGGCGTAAGGAGTGACGCAGCATGTTAGTCATAGGGCGCCCCCGAGCCTTGCTGGAGCCACGTCGCGCTTGCGACGCAACTCCAGCAATGCGCCATCTTTACGCTGGGGATGCAACATGTATCTGCCCATCCATGCACCATGGCGCGCCACATTGTAAATGCAGCGCATCAGTGGTGGTGCACGGGTGGTTTTGCATGTCGCATCTGTTCTGGCGCATCTCTGCTGATTTGCAGAGATGCGCCAGAACTCGTAAATCTGCCCCAATGTGTTTACTACAGTTGTATTCTAAGTGGCTTCGATTTTTCCTGTGTTGTGGTTTCTACCTACTTGTGGGTTGTGGAGGAAACAGATTTGTAACCCATGGATGAACCTGAAACGCTATACATTTTTGAAAACTAGACATAGTTCTGAATTCCGCAAGAGGTCATTCATGTAGCTCACTCATGGTTTTCCCAAAGAAAATATTAATTGAAAAAGAAAAAAACAATCATGAAAACAGGTAGGAAAAAACAGCATTTTCATCTGTACTTTTTTGTCTGGTCGCCATCTTACAAAAGTAGTACACATGTTCGTCAGTTCTAATAGTGGTTATTTGTGCAAATCTGAATTTGGAGTTACCCATGCTATTGCGTGATTCATAAGTCATTTTGCTTGCCCTTTCTTGCATACTGGCTCATATTTAGAAAGCAAAAATGCATACAAATTCAATTGATAACAACAAATGTTCTACTATTCTGTATTTCAACACTTCTCCAGATAAAACGGTGCTCCATTTGTGTGGCTGGGCCTATTGCCCGGACAGGAAAGGTCACGTACAAAACACAATGTGAATAAACCAACATTTTTACCTTGCAGATTGACTCATAGCTCTGGTATTTAGTCCAAGGCCAGCGCCAGTGCTAGCCTGGAAAGCACAGGTGTCTACGAACAGTCGATCACAAACTCCCTGTAGCTTGCTTGTCAACATCTTCTGAGTAAATTGCTGCCTTGCATATTCATTTACAAGGCTACATCATGCCAATAATTAAACAACACTGCAAATTATATATTTGAAAAACCCACTAATGCTATTTCTATATAATGTAGTGCTTGTCCACCCTCACCCAGACGAGCTGAAACAATCTTACCTCTAGGACCTGATCAACATACTTTGCACCGCACCGAACTGCACTCAGAGACACTGGATGACCATGTCTACAGAAACCTTTTAGCTTTGTACGGGCTCTGGACTGCTCATAGGTCTGATGGCACCAAGCAGCATGACAACATCGAGTCTTGGAAGAAGCCCAGGACTATGGCTGTTGGATGCGCACAGCACAGTGCAGTGTCACTTGACTTAAGCAGTACCCGGCAGAGAACAGAGCAGCGAGTCTCTAAAGGAGCACAAGGCAGTGCCTCTGCAAGGTGTCTTTACTCCACTTTGAATGGGACTCTACAATATCTGGAGGATCACCTGCACTGAGATAGTCTAAAAAATAAATTACAAGAATGTGAGTGTGTTGAATTTGGAGCATGTTTAACACATCAATGCGAGTGTGTCTACCAGGAGCACAATGCTATTTTTAAGTGCAAAAATTGTAAATGGGTGAAAATTAAAATGAAGAGTTAACTTTGGGTTTATAAAAAACATTGTAATACCTCACTTAAAATTTCTCCCATGTAAAAACATGTCAGTATTTTTCAGTCATAAATGTAACAGTGGCACATAAGGGAAAAATGTGTTCTATGCCTTAGCATAAGTAGACTAGCATGCACTATAGCGATTCTCCCCTCTCTCTTTATTGTTTGCCAGCTTCAGAAGTTTTCATTCCCACCGGGAAACATTTCATGAGAACCCAGATCGGAATGCCGGCAGCACCAATCTGGTACTGGGGGCATTGCTTTCCAGCAGTTTGGAGACTTAGGGCCTGATTGAAAATTAAGGGTTACTCCATCACAAACGTTACAGATATCCCGCAGCCGCATTACAAGTGTATTATATCCAATGGCACTTGGAATACGGCGGACGGGAAATCCGTCACGTTTGTGATGGAGTAACCTGTCCGCCCAATTCTAAATCAGGCACTTAGTATCATGGATTTTTTTATTTATCTACTGCAGCTCCTAGAGGCCAACATATTCTCTAGCCTTACCCTGACCCTTACAGTTCCCAGTGAGTCTTTGTGTTAGTGAACCTCTGTCTGTTTGCTGCTCCCATTCAATATATTTAATCTAGTTCTCCCTTCTTGCTCCTGGCAAGGACAGACTGGTCTGGCCTGTTTCATGGCCAGCTGTCTCCTAGGGTTTCAAACACAGACACATACACTCCTTGGCTAATGGTAGAGTGCATGTACAGTCTGTGCCTTCCCACCAAGGTGGCAGACAGCTGCTGCCGGGGTTACCTGGAGGGAAAATATGGAAACTGCTGGTGTGACGAGACAAGGAAGGCTTCTTGAGCAGCACCAAGGTGGGCATTCCTTCCATGCTTGTGCATCAAGATGCTCACGTTTCTCAGGACTCAGCCATGGTTACACTGAGAGCACCTGGCGCTAAATATGCTGAGAGGTGTCTGTAGATGTGGCACTCAGGCCATCTCTTACTATAAGTCAGAGGGAAATCCCTGGGTGCACACTCACGTATGGACTACCTATGTTTCCATATCTGTCTATCTAAACATTCAACCATCAAGTTTAGGAAAATCAACTATTATACTATAACAACAAAGAATTTTAATTTCCACACTAAAATTGGAACGTTCACAGTCTTTTTAATAAAAATATAAGAACATTTGCGCAAAATGACAAGTTGAATTAAAATTTCAAAGAACGATCTTTGAAAAAATATAATAAAAGCAATTAATCATAACAATTCATTACAATTCATCACGTGTACAAAAAAGTTTAAACCTAGTATTAAGCATCAGAATCATATAGAACAAATATCACAGGCAAGAATAACATTGAGTCACAGTACAAAACATAAACAACCCCCTACACAGTGTGGCGTACTGATATTTTTACCACTACTAATTATTGGATCCAAAGGTCATTTGTTGATAAAAGAGTGACGACAATAGTACCACTTATGTGTGTGTATCGATTGTTCACTGGACCTGGCTTGGATTCTATATAAGAAAAAAATGTGTCGACGCGTTTCGGTGCAGAGAACACAAGATACTGTAGCACCTTCCTCAGGACTGCTGTTTCTTTGGGGTCACCGGCTTCAAAGACTATTGCTTAACACCCTTTCTGTAGATATATAGGGAAAAAGCAGGGTATCACTATTTATGTGCAGTTTTATGACACAATCGTATGATCTAATGGTGTTACCACATTGGTATACATCTTTCAAGAAGAGTTTTAGTTTATAACACTCATATTTGTACGTTGACATTATCAATTTGTCTCACTTTTGTCTTTCTCTGAGACCATGAGGAGCAATCATTTGTTTACACATTTCATCTTGTTCAACCTGGAGATTCTATCTCTCCATTCAGGACATGTTATTAACATCTGTATAAATCATACATTTTATCTCAAGCGAACGTTTCTGCTTATAATTTCCCTCCGTTTCCATTTTAGTGTGGAAATAGATGGAGATAAGGGAGGTGGGATGCCTTTTGTATACCTTATCTACTCTTATCGCGTCCTAGCTTGCATCCAAGTTGAGCTCATCTCAGTTTCACGCATTCTTACCATATAGTTTTGGAGTAGGACACCACAGTAGGTGTAGTATAGTGGTTCAGGTCCTGGCTTCTGATATAGGTTGCAGTTTTTCCTCATGAGGGCATAAAGGGCAATCTCAATATCTTACTTCTTAGAGTCCTACCCCTATTGTGCACTTAAAAATTAAGGCCATTTACCTTTCCAGTCTAGAAGGGATAGGTGGTGGGAAGCCTCTTCTCTTCCTTACTGATATGTTGTGGAGCTTTCACTTTTCTTTAGCCAGCTATATAGAAATCTAATCAAGACAAAAAGACATAATACCATTTAGGGCTAATACCCCCCTCTTTTTGTGACGTTCTTTCAGCCTCGATTTTCTACACTTTTAGAGCATTTGCCCCTTATCCAGACTTATATGTTTAGACAATTTACCTTAGTAAAAATAATGGCCAGAAGTTGGTGGACCTCTCCACTCTCTTTTGGATGTATGGGGGTATTTCCACTCTTCTTGATCCGTTTAAATATTTATCTATTTAGACAAAGGTTATTATGTTAGTGGCGTTGGGGTGTTGAGGGCTAAATTCCCCCTTTCTTTCACGAGCTTAATTTAATCTATTAAGGCCGTCATCAACAGTTTATCTCATCTTACCTTAAAAGTTAATAAAACCTTCTCTTACTATAGCCTTCTGGTTGGAATATGTGTAAGGGTGACTTACGGTTGAGGGCAGCATGAAGACCATGGGGGGCTGCTGCTCTCACTCACCACTGTATTCTCCAGGGTGGAAGTTCTGAGTCAGCACCTTATTGTTGTGGGTGACATAAGGTACATAGAGGCCTGCTGCCCTCGCTCTGCCCTCCGGGGACCCGGTGTTAGGGTACATGCTACGGCTCTACAAATGCTACAGCAGGGGGTTGGCAGCAGCAGGGCTCGGTAGTGGGGCTTCAGCAGCAGCCACAGGGCAGGAACACAGTGCACAGTTTCCAAGCCCCACCAGCACCCTGTAAGTACTGAGCAGGGGCACCCCAGAGTGATGTCTGTAAAAAGCTTGGGTCAAGTGAGGGAGGAATCATATAACCGTTGGTGCTAGAGATGAGAGATTTGATATTTTGTAGACTTCTGATCTCAGGATCTCACCAGGGTCATCATCAATTTCGACCAGTCACTGTGATAAACAGATTCCCACCTGACAACTGTAGAAACAATGGTCACACACCAAACATTAGATTATGTAGACCACGCAGTACACATAGAGAAGCTAGAAAGGAATCAGGCGATGCTCCAAGACAAAATTGACAACCTTGAAAACCGCACTAGGAGTAATATTATATGCATTAGGGGCATCGCAACAACAGCTTCCAGACAGACCTTGGGGCGTATATCCAGGCTCTCTTTGCACACCTCCTGCAGGTACCCAAAGACTAGTCGGTACTCCCGGATCACATAAATAGAGTGTTTTCAGCACTTCAACAACAGAAGAACCTGCCCCCAGACACACTCACCAGAGTACATTACTTTCACCTGAAAGAACAACGTATGCAGGCTGTGATGCAGCAAGAACTGATCGTATCATCTCCCTATACCAAGACATCTCTGCTCATAAGTTGGCCCGCCAAACAGAATTCAAGGACGTCAGCCAGCATCTGCAGAACATCAAGATCCCCTACTAGTGGGGCTTTCATTTTCGCCTTTGCTTTAGCTTCCATGACAAGAGGTCATAGCCCTCACACCAATGGAGAGCCACAAGGTTCCTGGGATCCCCCTCCCGACTTAGAGTCTCCTCGCGGCTCGAAGTATCTAGTGCTAGTTAATAGAGGTGGGGTTGGCGATTTCAGTCCACATGCTCAACAAAAAAGAAAGCACGCAAACAGAGATTACACACTGACAAAGAACATAGAATAGCTTAATCAGATGATGACACACAGCCCTGAACCCCGCTCACACCTCAGGGGTCATGACCGAACTGTCGCTAATATGCAGCTGAAGCTATATCAATTATCCCCTGCCAAACATTGATTCACCCGATTGGGGACTAACTGTGAGTAATTAGGGGAGGCTGGCCTTCCCTTACCCTGTTGGACTACCTCTGTTGTGTCCTATGTCCCTTGTCTTATCCACATTCTACGGAGTGATCACCAGGCCCTGCACACAGCAGGGGCTCGGTTGGGTGAACCGATTGTTGCTTTAGTCTATGTTTTCTTTCATGTTGTTGTTTAGTTTGTTTTTGCTTCCACTGACACACACGCACGACAAGTCTCGGGGTGACAAGACAGAGGGACACTCTGCCCCCATGTCTTCCACATCGGCAGAAACTACCGACACCCCAAGGAATGGCAGCCTTGCAGATCGTTTCCCTTAATATCCATGCCTAAATACCCCAATCAAACACAGAGAATTGACAAACTGGCTGTGCCAGAAGGAGGTGGATGCGGCTCTACTCGAGGAAACACATCCTCCAGGTCACTACAAAGCACCTCCCCTTCAATTGGTATCCTACCTTTTTAATTTCAGCCTACATATGCTAAACCCAAGGAGTGGCAATACTACTCCGACATGACCTAACCTTTCAGCTAGACCGCACATATAAGGACCTTGAGGGCCGTCAGGTGGGAATGTGGGGTACACTTGGCACTACCCCAACAACTATCGGTTCTATACATGGGGCCAGTGGGGAGAGAGGGGAATCCTACTCCGATTTCTGCCTCAGGATCTCTTTGCATCATAATAGATGGAGATCTCGATGTCTCCCTCGAACCAGGGTGAGATCACTCACACGCCCGATAAGGCAATCCCTTGGCCCCCTTTGTCTTGACCTAAGGGATGTTCGATCTGTCTTTGATAGATGCCTGGCATCACCATCATCCTCACAAATGTGACTATACATTCTATTCCAATGTCCACAAAACGTATTTGTATCTCGACTACCCCCTAGCCTCTCAGTCCCTAGTCCCCGACTCCTCCAGTAGTGGATACTAGGATAGACATCAGGGTCCTATTGGATCATGCCCCAGTGTGACTAGCAATGGGGCCCATTGACCCTTAGCATCCTTATCTGAAACTATGGGTAATGAGTGAGTTAGTGCTTCGCAACCCAATCCTCCAGGATCGCATCAAAGACAAAATTGAGCACTACTTTGTCAAGAATGTTAACAGGGAAGTGTCCCCAGCAGCCCTATGGGATGCTGCAAAAGTAGCCTTTGGGGAGAACTTGTCTCACACACTGCGAATGAGTGGCCAAACTCTGGAAATCCAGATATAAAAACCCGAGACACAGCATAGAAAGGGGGGGATCACATGGGACCCTATAAGATCTCTGTTGCCACAGGGGTGAACTCGAGCACATGTTAATAAATGAGGTGGCCAAGTTTCTATATAACTGCCAAACCTACTATGAGTGAAGGAATAAGGCAGATAGGCTCCTAGCTCATAACATACACATACGGTCAACACGCAATAATTTTAGGCAAATTAAGGATGGAGAAGGCAGACTGAACAAAGAGACGGCGGACACAATCACTGTCTTCTATCAATACTATACTATTCAACCCTCTACAAAGCCCACAACCTAGATGGGCAACAACAAAACAAATATCTTCACGACTAGGATCTCTCTGACAGGGAGGAAGAGTTAGAGCTACTGGAAGAGGATATTACCCCAGATGAGATCAGAGCGAAAATTAGCAACCTCCCATCCCTCAAGGACCCGGACCCATATCGATTCTCTGCCACATTTTACAAAGCCTATATATCCTTGTTGGTGGAACCTCTAGTGAAGGTGTTTTTCCTGACATCGGGAGAAGTCTCTGGTACAATGTTAGAGCCTCATCTTACCCTACTCATGAAGCCCAACAAACCTTCAGAATGCCATTCCTCATACAGACGAATCGGGCTGCTGAACTGCTATGTGAAACTCTATGCATCAATTCTTGTGGCTCGGTTTCAACATAGCTGGCCACCACATACTGATCCCCAGCAAACTGGCTTCATCCACAAAAGGCAGGCCAGCGACAATACATGACTGGCAATTGCACTCAAGGAGGTTGCGGAACAGTGGCAACAGCCAATGGCTCTCCTCTCTCTAGATGCCAAAAAGGCATTTGACAGGGTGAACTGGGCATATCTTTTGAAAGTACTTGGCAAAACTCCCCTAGGTCCCAAGATGAAAACTTTTATTCAGGTGAATTAAAATAAACGTCCGCCAAACTCTCCTTTCCGCTTGCCATTACGCTTTCAAGGGGCACGTGCCACCCTTTGTCTTCGTCTTGACAATGCAACCCTTAATTGCTAAAATCCAGAGCAACCTCACAATTTGTGGTGTGATGGTTGATGGCAGAGAGCATAAATCAGCCATATGTGCTGACAATATATAATGCTTTGTCACCAACCCAGTCTTGAGCATTTCTGCACTGATGAGAGGAGCTAGATCAGTTTGCCCAAGCTTCAGGCTTTCAAATTAATTTCTCAAAATCATGGGCATTGGTGGTAGCAAACCCACAGGACAGTCCCAAGAGTCCCATCCAGATAGGTGACTGTCAATGGGCAACATCAGCGATCACATAGCTAGGGGTTTAACTCCCGAAATGAACGAACACCCTATATGATAGCAATATTCCCCCCTACTCACTTCCCTAGTTGGTGACCTCTATAGGCGGGGTAAATTAGAGATCTCCTGGCTAGGCCAGCTCAACTGTCTTAAAACGCCCTGATTACTATTTGTCCTCCAAACCCTGCCCTTACCATTACCAAACCGATACAGACACAGACACACAACAAAATGCTTAGCTTTGTCTGGGAAGGGGGGTAAATCTCCAAGGGTGGCACGGGTGACTCTTTTTTGAACCACCACTGATGGCAGTTTCCATATGTTGCCACGTACATCCTGGTAGTACAGCTTCAACCCTCACTCAACTGGAAAGACGACCCTGAAAGCAAACCTTGGGTGCATGTGGAACAGGCCTTTTCTCCCGTCCCTCGGAGTCTCCTGTGGCTTCCTACATCGACCTGGTAGGCCCCTCACCTCTACCATTGACATCCACACTCCAAGCCTACTGGAGAGAGGTATGAGGGAGACGTACGTTCCTGACATTCCTGTTTCCTCTCACTCCCCCGGCTCAGAAAGCAGTCTTTCTCCTGAGTACAACAAACCAAGGTTCTTTGGTTGGTACTGGAGCCGATCTCCCATTTTGAGTGACTTCTACAATGATGAAGACTTGGGGACAAATGAGGATCTGGCTGAGAAATACGTCCTGATCAGGCAGGATACTTATAGGATTGGACTAGCATTACACTGAGCCAGAAGACCCCCCCCCCCCCACCCACTTGCTATGCAAAGGGAGGAAACACCCATAGAAACCATGCTCACCTTAGAGGCATCGCTTGGCTGTACCATTACATCCTCAACCTCGCTCCCCCCCAAAAAATGCCTACATGAAACAATGGGAAAAGTAATTGGCCACAAACTTTACAGACGAAATATGGGGAGCAATATGACAGTGGGCCTCCAAGTCTTCAAGTTGCCTCTAAAACAAAGAGAATTCTTACAAAATCCTAACACGCTGGTACCTTAAACATGTATAACTCCGTAGGATGTTTGGGTGCTCAGAGCTGTGTTGGAAGAGTTGTCGGGAACCGAGCACTTTCCTACACATATGGTTGACATGCCTGATGATATAAATATTTTGGGGTGAGGTTCTCCGTGCAATTCACTTCATCATAGCATTTCACTGCCACTCAATCTGCTTCTTGTCCACTTGGGAACCGGGGGCGGATAGACTTTTTCCCACAATGACTTCTCAGGGGCGGGTTTTCTATCACCCCCTTTTGGCAGCCAGATTGAGCATAGCCCAGATGTGGAATCAGCCACATGCACCCCTATTGACACTGCTGCCCTGTGCAATCAAGCTTGTTTTTTTTCTCTTGTGTCTTCTTGGTGAGTGCACCCTCTTGACCCCTCAACCGCCTCCCTCTTCCGGGGCTGCTGCTTGGGCGCCCTAGCTGATTTCCCCTAACAACACAGCATGTTTAATGGTGACACTGCTGCCCTTGTACCCCAGAATGTTTGCTTATGACAAACCGAGAGAGATCAGCGATCGACAGCCTTCCTCCTGCCTGATCTTGTGGCCACCTCCCCCATCCAGTCCTGCTCAATGGGGTCGGTTCCCTTGTGGCTTCTTCGATTGGATTTTTGTTTTCTGCTACACCGCCATTTTGTAGCGAAGTTGCTGAGGTCCATGCCTTGGGCCATCCATCTTGGTGGCTTTGATGGATTTATTGGTCGATGCATGCCCCTGGACTATGCCTTGTGCCCCCTCCCCCGGGCCTGGTCCATGTCCGAGGTGATCAGACGCAGGGAGTGAGTCCGACACTGGATGTTGTGATTGCTGATCCCCTGCCGGTTTTTGACTTTCACTCTCACTTTTGGTGTTCTTTGAAGTTCTTTCCCCCTTGCATACGAATTGACTGACATTACTCATTTGGGATCACTTGGGAGGGGGATAGGAACACCACTTTGATTTGTAATGCAATGACATATCCTGCCAGTTAAAAACAACATTTTACATTCTGTGTAGTGGACGTGTGCTTAGTCTCCCCTATTATTGTATTCAATGATACTCAAGATAAAAATGTAATGTGTGTCCAGCTTCATTATTCAATAATGCAAAATTGAGATGTTTAGAAAAGCTGTTTTATACCACTGAAATGCCTGTCTCCTCTATTAACTAATACTGGGTTACCTTATTACTTTTAATAAGTGCCAACCTTATATTGGGAGCAGATAGAGACATGCTCTGTAGACTCAAATTATTTGTAATTTAAAATCCTCTTTAATTGTTAAGTCAGATTATAGGTCACAATTCTGAATATGTCACTTTTAGAAAGTTAGCGTTTTCTTAACCTAACCATTTGTGACTTCTGGGTCACATGACTGTGAATGGTTCTACTTTTTGGGATTGTGTATGCCTCCCAAACAGTGACACAACGCGGACTAGGGTGGGTAGAATTAATGGGTTGGAGCTGTACCCTGCTCCACTTACACTGCAAAGGGCCTTGTGTCCTGCGCACACACAAAGGAACTTGACAGCAGATTTTTGCGACCCCAGACAGTTTGGAACCTTTAGAGGGAAAGGAAAGAACTTTTCAGAACCAGATGTGGGGGTGCCCCCTGGCCCCATCCCAATACGCAAAGACTGGCACCAGGTATAAATAGTAGACTTCCAGAACCCCTCTGCAGATCACTTCTAGACCTGTGGAAAACCCAGAAGAAGGACAGCTCTGCTACTCTGCTGCTGGAAGGACTGCCCCCCTGCTGCCTGAGGAAGAAGGAAGACAGGACCTGCTCCTTGAACCCAGGATCACCAGAGGGTCACCAAGGGGAGCTGGTGGTTATCTGTGTGAACTACAGGGACACAGAAAGCACCAGCGTCCCTGCAACGTACCTGTCTGCTGCTCCCTGCTGGAGTGAGTCCTAGCAGCTAATTGGTGCCCCCTATCATCTTGGGCTCTTGATGTAGCACTTAGGTGGTCTGCTCCTACCAAAATCCAAAACCTGGGACTTAGCACATTTTCCAGAAAAAAATGCTCTTTGAAACAACAGAAAATAAGGGCCTACCTGCAAGCCAATACGACAAAGGTGCTTCGCCAGTGGGATTTACTGTGCTTCAGCTCCCGCCACATTCTTCTCTGCAGCAGCAAATCCTCTTCAGCAGGACCTGTCAATAGTGAAATCCAGCCTCATGGAGCCCCCTTAAGCTACAGATTGCAACCTCGTCCCACTGGGTGAATCCAATTTTCAGAAAACGCTTCTAAGCCAAAGGTAGAAAACTTCTCTGGGCTCGAAGATGACTAGTTCCACATCAACAATGACAATGATCTCCTTGGTCTGGGAAGCTCTCACTCTGAGCTATTCCCGTTCTCATCAACTGCTTCACCAAGACCTCATCCAGTAGATCCCCAGCAGTGATGACTCATCCTTGGATGCAGCCTGCTGCCTTGCCCTGCAAAGATGCTGCTTTCTCAAGAACTATTTCTGAAATTTCCTCTAAGCCCAAAGAAAAAACTGAGACAGGGCCCAATCAAACCCCTGTAACCAAACCACAGTCCATTGCCGTCTGCCTTAACTTTTGACTTTATCCCGGTCTCACGCGACCAGATACCTGCAGCTGATTGTTTGGGCACAGGAATTACTTACTGATTGGATATAATTTGTTTTGGTGTTATTTTATTTATTCAAATGTACTCTATTTTTCTAAATTGGTGCAGGATTTTTATTATGTTGTTTTTTCACTCTATTACTGTTTCTGTGCTAAATAAATACTTTACAAGTTGCCCCTATGTTAAGCCTGACTGCTTTTATCAAGCTACCAGAGGGTAGGGCAAAGGTTAATTTAGGGACTTTTCGTGGTTCACCCTGACAAGGATCGTGTTTAATATTTGAGTTGGGCTTACACCCCTCTCAACTACCAACCAGTTTCTTACAGTCAGTATCACTGACGTAGAATGCTAAAACCAGCCCCATTTGGCACTATCTGAAAAATTGTGTAGGGAAGAAACTTTACATTTCCTATAAAGTGGTATTTAAATCTATTTTTTTTACCAATAATACTGGCCCAAAGCCCTTTAAAATCGCTAGCACTCATATCCAAAAACCTTTCTTGAGGGAGATTCCATAACGTCCTGCAATGAGATATTCTCATATTTTACCAATGTGTTTTAGAATGCCCAATTTGGCAGAATTTGTGGCACCACATTTCGAAGAATAGAAAATGGCTGATGCAGGAATCTCAAACTCCCTGTAGTGTGCTCTTAAAACGCATCCATGCTTTACCAGTGTTAATAAGCAGTGCCACGGGAGAGACATGGTTTGCCTAAATGGCCAACGCTTTGTAGTCGTGCTTCCTGGACCTTCTCCGAATCCTTCGCCATCCAAGGCACTACATGGCTCTCCCTGCCTAGGATTACATCCCATTCGAAGCCCATACACCCCTGAACTGATTTGCGATCCCCCCGGTACCTGTGGTCACTGCTTCCGGACATGGTCCCAAACAGCTTATTGCCTGGAGGAGCTCCCCGCTGTCTGGGCTACAGTTGAAGCTTCAGGGGTGAATGCCTTGTGCACTGCCACTGTCGTGGATGGCCCTGCTGGCCTCCCCATGCACCTTGACTGCCCCTGACACACACTTGCAGGAGGTGAGGCGCAGGGGAGAACTAAACTGGTGGTTCACCATGGCCTCAAGTGAATGCCCGCAATTGAGCAGTGAAAAGGCCCGAGAGGGGGCCGTCTCTACAGGTTGGGTCTCATTGCCCAAACTGCTGGGCACTCCATGGACATTGCCTGCAGTTTGGCACAGCATAGTGGCCGAGTAACACACTGTCACCTGTGCAGACACTTCTGTTTTGGGACTTGCCTGCCTGACAGACACGTGCAGAGGTGAGGGGCTGAGGGGAACTGGACCAATAGCTTGCCACAGTCCTCACGCTTCCTCGCACCCAAACAAGGAGACAGGCCTGAATAACCTGGGTGCCGCGATGGAGAGAGCAGATCTGTACTGTCCCCACTAGCAGCGATACTCACCCTCCTTCCCCCCCATGGGTGAAGCATCTCTACAGGATAGGCCTCGTCAGGCCCAGAACACTGGCCTTGTAGGAGTTCCAGGAGGCTACTGAAACCAAACTTGGAGATGTCAAGGCACACATTTCATTGCTGCATCAACATCTCTGTGATCTCACTCACAGAGTCACTAATGAAGAGGATAGGCTCTCTACTACTTTCCACAATGCCTCCCTTGAATGCAGAACTGAAGATGAAGAAAACAGAGCATAACGGAACAACCCCAGATTGAGGGGATTCCCAGAAGGCACCGAAACCCCTAACCCTTCGTATTTCATGAAAATGTGGCTATGGACGAGGCTGCCAGAATACACCCTCTCCTAGCTATTTGTTAATGACCAAGCATATAGATCCTTGAATCAATGACCCCCACCTAGAGCAGCCCCATAACCATCATTGTATGGCTCCTTATTAATTATCCTTGAATCAATGACCCCCACCTAGAGCAGCCCCATAACCACCATTGTATGGCTCCTTATTAATTATCGAGATCAGGACACTATCCTTCGGGAAGCCCATAAAACGTGTTGCTAATCTATCAATCAACCCAAATTATGATATTCTCAGAATATACCCTTGAGAGGCAACAGAAGCGCTGTTCCTTGATGAGGTTAAACAGAAGTTCAGAGCTCTAAACTCTTGATGTATGCTTATTTTTTCCTGTGAAACTCAAAGAGCTTCATGGAGGCCGCTCCCACTTCTTGGAAACTCCAGAGGCAGCGCGAGAGTAACCAACTGAAACCATGCTGGCTAGAAACATCCTAGATAAAGCTCAGAACCACACACTTCCCTGCATTCCTCCATTACAAAGAATAAGCAACAACAGCGAACCAGGTCCTGGAGGATGCGTAGGCAGACCTCAAACACTTTTGACTCATCTGGGTCGGAAAGGAAGCACCACCGCAAACCACTTGTTCTGCAAGCAAATTATTATCCAATGGACAATGGCGAGGAGATGCCTCACAGAGAAAACCCACAGGACGGAGACTCCATGAGGCGGAAGGGCATCTCCTCGTGATTCCAGTTGAGAGACTGTATGAGCAAGGCAACAACATATCTAGCCAATCCAAATTCATGAGAAGGTCCACATCTAACAATTCACATTTTCTTCCTTTTTCTTTTCTTACGTTCTTGACGTAGGGTGCTTGGGGCGACAGCTGCTTCAGGGGAGGATATGGGTCAGTTGGGGGGTTTGGTTGGGTTGTTGATGAAACCATTGTATTGGTATTTTTGTTTTGACCTGCACACGCTTGATAGCACACCACATACTACATGAATGAGACCTCTTACCGGAAAAAACAGTTCCTCTTGCCACACACTCCCCCTCCATGACCATCTCTTGGGGCAGCATAGTTGTACTACAACCCAGTGAAAGCTCCATGACAGCATACAAAGTCATGACATGGAATGTAAATGGTCTCCTGGACTGCATGAAAAGGACAGCCGTTCTTCTCTACGCCACTCCAATTGTCCTTTCCTGAACAGATACGGCTACGACAGGGTCTATCACACTGGATTCACAAGAGGATCCAGGGGTATCACTATATTGCTTCAAAAAACCTTCCTCCGAACCATCCTCAACACTGTGATAGACCCCCTGGGCAAAAATATGGGACTTGAGGGCCTCTTGGAGGGCAAACCACAACATTCTGAGTGTGTATGCCCCCTACACCTAACATACCAAACTCATATAGCCCTTACAGACTTGTTCACAAATTTCCAAACAAGCTCATAGGAGGAGACTTAAATGGAACATTAAAACCCAGTATAGACATTACCGTAAACCCGATGACACACAGGCTGTAGAGAGCCAAAAAATTGGTGAGCTGGATGGGCTCCTTAGGACTCGTTGATTATGGTATACCTGCCACCTCCGCAACAGAACATACATGCATACTTCTGCGGCACACAGCACACTCTCATGAACTGACTGACTCTTAGGGGTATCTCAGACCACTCTCTAGTTGTAGAGAGTGCCTGGTATTTCCAAGATACATCGTGCGTTGACTGCTTAGCCACTGAATTGCAAACTTACTTTGACACCAATGCAGGGTCGGTGGCCACCGCAAGTACATTATGGACTACTAAGTAAAGTGACTATGTGCGGCGTCAGTAGATGTTCCTTCTCCGCACAGAATAACGGACTTAGAGGCCTGTATTCTCAAATAGGAGAAGCAGAACTGAGATTCATCTGAAAATTTACGGCGTATTATGGTGATGCTTATGTTTCAACATTACAAAAAATCAATCAAAATTGTTCTCCCCCCCCCCTTAGAAAAGCTCCCCAGAAAATAACATTTAGCACTATCTTTCCCTCATATTCCTGGCCGGATGTCCTATAACCACTCCCACCATCTCATCCCATAGAGAGGCCTTGAATCCTTTATTGTTTTGCTCATGTTACCAGTTGCAGCTGGCATGTCTCGCGGGTTGGGGGGGTGAGGGTCACGCGGGGAGGGGAGGGTTTAATTTAACAACAAAAAAATAGACTTACCATTCCGCCGGCGGGGTCCCTCCGGCAGGAACAGAAAGCAGGCAGCCAGGCTCCCCCCGGACCCGCCCCTAAACTAATCACAACGCTGCAAATGGCGTTATGATTGGTGGGGACACCACCCAGCCAGGGGCTTATGGGGAGGCCATTTTCTCCATGTAGGCTGCATTGCGGCCTGCATGGAGAAGATCAGAGTGCCCATGACAGGTTTGGGCGGCCCCAGAGGGCCGACCAAACAGTCATTGCGCCCTCAGGGTGGGCACCCCACTCCTCCCCTGCCTGCTCACAGAACAGCCCGCCCACCCGCAATCAAACATTAACTGCATCGCTGCTGCGGTTATTTTTGTGCTGTGCGGCTGTTTTCAAATAACCGCGTTAGATGACGAGCTCAGCTCGTCATCCGCAAACGCCACCCGTGGCTGATGACGAGCTGAGCTCGTCATCAGCATCGAAGAGGTTAAAGGGTAATTACTGCAAGTTTTTACCATTTTATGTTTCTGCTTCTCGCACTGCGAGAAAGCAGTGGGGTGACGCTCCTCTGGCATGTTACTGGTCTAGTATAATTTAAGATACTCTCCTTCCCAAAAATTGTTTGCTGGGAATTCCTGAACACTCATTCCACAGACTGATGCGTAAATCAGGATGCGTTACCGTAAATCAGCATGCGTTAGCTTCGAGATAGGCCCAATGTAATTTTTAATGTCACCATTTGGCGCCATTTTTCCCAAAATTCTTTAATGGAGGTTTAGCACAACATCTCTATAATGTTTTCCTTACATTGTTCCCTATGTTTGCCAATGTAGCTCCCCCAGTGCACTAAATGTATATTTAAGCGCCCGATGCTAATATTTAAGAACCAATTATTTGTTGGTAAAACCATAGACATCTGCGCCAGGGTTTAATAGTTGTGTGGGAGGGAGAGTTTGGCGGCGGCCATCGGACAAATACTAATCCTTATTTTTCCTACCACATATTCACCCCTCCAGAAATATCTTGAGCTTGCAAGTACCCATTGTTAGGATATGATGTGGCGATAATTGTTCACTTAAGCTGGCGAAAGGTCCGGTGACTCTGTAGTTTAATTGTTGATGGTCGTTTCCAAATGAGTATAGTGACATCTAGTGGTGACATGATCACACTTAATAATGTAACGAGTTTCTGCTATACATTTCACTTCAATAAACTTACGTGCTCCGATGCATCTTATAAATAGGGGACACATACAATCAGGGTTCCAGTTTAGTGACAAGAAATGGGAGTTCAAAAAGTGAAATGAAAATATCATTTGAAAACAATAGATGCCAATGATCCTATAATTCTATATAAACGATGTATAACTAGTCACCTGGGACCTCTAACATATATATTCAGTACTAAATGAATAGCTTCTTAAAGAAGAGGTATTCTAAAAAACAAAAGGGACGTCAGTTCAGAAGTTACATATTTCAAACATGATTTACAAAAGGGGGTGGTGATGAACAGAGTGTCTGAATTGAGCAGACCACTCTTACCCAGTCCAAAGATCAGGGCTTGATCCATCACCGTTATTTATCTCACTGCCCCATCCCAGCTCAGAACCTGGCTATATGCAAATCAGTCTGTCCCTGGCCCAGTGCATCATGGGAACAGGGCAGACTAAACTACCAAGCCAATTCTTTACCAGAAAGGAGACAAGCTACCGGGGACCGGTTTCTGGCATTTCAGCCTCTTCGGCCCGGCTTGCTTGAATCCTGATGGAGCAGTGAGAAAGGGACTCATGTCTGAGTATACCCTGCCACACCTATAGTGGCCAAAATCGATTTACAAAAGGGGGTGGTGATGAACAGAGTGTCTGAATTGAGCAGACCACTCTTACCCAGTCCAAAGATCAGGGCTTGATCCATCACCGTTATTTATCTCACTGCCCCATCCCAGCTCAGAACCTGGCTATATGCAAATCAGTCTGTCCCTGGCCCAGTGCATCATGGGAACAGGGCAGACTAAACTACCAAGCCAATTCTTTACCAGAAAGGAGACAAGCTACCGGGGACCGGTTTCTGGCATTTCAGCCTCTTCGGCCCGGCTTGCTTGAATCCTGATGGAGCAGTGAGAAAGGGACTCATGTCTGAGTATACCCTGCCACACCTATAGTGGCCAAAATCGATTTACAAAAGGGGGTGGTGATGAACAGAGTGTCTGAATTGAGCAGACCACTCTTACCCAGTCCAAAGATCAGGGCTTGATCCATCACCGTTATTTATCTCACTGCCCCATCCCAGCTCAGAACCTGGCTATATGCAAATCAGTCTGTCCCTGGCCCAGTGCATCATGGGAACAGGGCAGACTAAACTACCAAGCCAATTCTTTACCAGAAAGGAGACAAGCTACCGGGGACCGGTTTCTGGCATTTCAGCCTCTTCGGCCCGGCTTGCTTGAATCCTGATGGAGCAGTGAGAAAGGGACTCATGTCTGAGTATACCCTGCCACACCTATAGTGGCCAAAATCGATTTACAAAAGGGGGTGGTGATGAACAGAGTGTCTGAATTGAGCAGACCACTCTTACCCAGTCCAAAGATCAGGGCTTGATCCATCACCGTTATTTATCTCACTGCCCCATCCCAGCTCAGAACCTGGCTATATGCAAATCAGTCTGTCCCTGGCCCAGTGCATCATGGGAACAGGGCAGACTAAACTACCAAGCCAATTCTTTACCAGAAAGGAGACAAGCTACCGGGGACCGGTTTCTGGCAAAAAACGGTGTTGGATCTAGCCCTGATCTCTTGACTGGGTGAGAGCTTTCTGCTTAATTCAGAGACTCTGTCCCTCACCACCCCTTGTTGTAAATATTTTTGTCCACCCTAAGCGTGGAAGGGTATTCTCAGATGTGAGACCCTTGCTCATTGCACCATCAGGATTCAAGCAAACCGGGCCGAAGACGGCTGTAATGCCAGAAACCGGTCCCCGGGAGCTTGTTTCCTTCCCAGTGTAAGAATTGGCTTTTGTAGTTTGGTTTGCCCTGTTCCCATCATGCACTGGGACAGGAACAGACTAATTTGCATACAGCCAGGCTCTGAAACTGGGATGGTGCAGTGAGCTAAAAAACGGTGTTGGATCTAGCCCTGATCTCTTGACTGGGTGAGAGCTTTCTGCTTAATTCAGAGACTCTGTCCCTCACCACCCCTTGCTGTAAATATTTTTGTCCACCCTAAGCGTGGAAGGGTATTCTCAGATGTGAGACCCTTGCTCATTGCACCATCAGGATTCAAGCAAACCGGGCCGAAGACGGCTGTAATGCCAGAAACCGGTCCCCGGGAGCTTGTTTCCTTCCCAGTGTAAGAATTGGCTTTTGTAGTTTGGTTTGCCCTGTTCCCATCATGCACTGGGACAGGAACAGACTAATTTGCATACAGCCAGGCTCTGAAACTGGGATGGTGCAGTGAGCTAAAAAACGGTGTTGGATCTAGCCCTGATCTCTTGACTGGGTGAGAGCTTTCTGCTTAATTCAGAGACTCTGTCCCTCACCACCCCTTGCTGTAAATATTTTTGTCCACCCTAAGCGTGGAAGGGTATTCTCAGATGTGAGACCCTTGCTCATTGCACCATCAGGATTCAAGCAAACCGGGCCGAAGACGGCTGTAATGCCAGAAACCGGTCCCCGGGAGCTTGTTTCCTTCCCAGTGTAAGAATTGGCTTTTGTAGTTTGGTTTGCCCTGTTCCCATCATGCACTGGGACAGGAACAGACTAATTTGCATACAGCCAGGCTCTGAAACTGGGATGGTGCAGTGAGCTAAAAAACGGTGTTGGATCTAGCCCTGATCTCTTGACTGGGTGAGAGCTTTCTGCTTAATTCAGAGACTCTGTCCCTCACCACCCCTTGTTGTAAATATTTTTGTCCACCCTAAGCGTGGAAGGGTATTCTCAGATGTGAGACCCTTGCTCATTGCACCATCAGGATTCAAGCAAACCGGGCCGAAGACGGCTGTAATGCCAGAAACCGGTCCCCGGGAGCTTGTTTCCTTCCCAGTGTAAGAATTGGCTTTTGTAGTTTGGTTTGCCCTGTTCCCATCATGCACTGGGACAGGAACAGACTAATTTGCATACAGCCAGGCTCTGAAACTGGGATGGTGCAGTGAGCTAAAAAACAGTGTTGGATCTAGCCCTGATCTCTTGACTGGGTGAGAGCTTTCTGCTCAATTCAGAGACTCTGTCCCTCACCACCCCTTGTTGTAAACATATTTCAAACAAGCACCTACAAATCCGATAGGTTTGGGTTGCTGTAGGTCCGTGTTTTCTGTTGTAGTAGCAGTAGGTTATTGTGTGACGTACTTAGATGCACGAACTGAAAGCACCCATAGAGGCACTACATGCACACGGACAGTACCCGGACGCACATTCATACACACACAGACAACTCACACGATTGTGGGTTGGTAAGTAGAAGGATAGGTGTAGTGTAAGTTGTAGAGAGCCACTCGGCTCTCCACTACATTGTATCTTTCCCCCATGCATGCACGCACAACCCCGGGGCGGGCTCGCGCCGGGGTATAAATAAAGATGCGGAAGACCGCTCGGGGTCTTTCCGGCTAGCTGGTAATACGAGTCCGTGTCATTCATTGTCATAGCTCACTGCCACGAGTTAGGCCTTACCTTACAACTTTACACTGGCGGCGAGGCCGGTTGTTCCCTACGCGTGCCTGCTGCCTCCTGCACGCCGGTTACCGGTCTCCTGCTGCGGTGCCCACCCGCTCCATCGTGCCGGTTCCTCCTCCGCCCGAGACCCGCCCACACGTCTCCCGTGAGGGAGCGCCTTTAGCTGGCGGGACTCGCGGAGCCGGTGCACTGCGGTATCTTCCTGCGGGTGAGTGTTCCTTCTGCCCGCCTGCGCGCTCCCCGCTTTTCCTCGATTCGCCAGCCGGCGTGGAGGAGGTGCGCAGACAGTCGACGAGGCCCCGCTGCTGACCACGTGGCCACGGCCTACAGCGGACCCGCCCCTTCTGGAGCCGGCACTCGAGCGGCGCCTCTGCCGCGTATGCCCACGCGGCCCGATCCCAGCCTTGCTCGTGCTGCACCTGCCAGCGCTGCACGCGCCATCATCAAGCCCGAGCCAAAGCAATTCCGGATCTGCAGGAGTCCGTCCTGATCACGCCTGAGCAGCGCATCCACGTGACTCCGGCCACCCAAGTTGAAAAAAACAAAAAACAAACAGTAAAAGAACATAGGTGAAAGAACTGCACACAGGCACAAACCAGCATTAATAAAGTTAGCCACCAGCCTGCCCACACCTGGAGCCCCAGGCGCTCCGCCTGCATCTCGCCCCCCCCCCCCCCTGTGCCAATCCTCACAGTGCTCCACCACGTGGCACACCCAACACCACCACAACTCCGGAAAAGCACTGGCGCTCCTCGCATAGAGCCACGCCATGAGCCAGAACGCGACAGGAGCGGCCCAAGACAGGGCTGTTCAGCCCCCACCACCAGCGGTCCAGCCGCCACCAGCAGTGCCTGCAGTCCCCCCACAGGCCCACGCCCAAGCGGGAGCCCAAGCCCCAGCTGGACTCCCTGCACCTGCACTTCCTGCCCACCTGCATGCCGGCGCAGCGCCCATCCCGCCTTTCAGCGAAACTTCAGACCCAGCGACAGCTGCGCTCCGGTGGAGAGCGTGGGTCGGGCGCCTCAATCTATACTTCAAGGGCACTAGAGAAACGGATGGGACAGTGAAGAGGTCACTCCTCATCCTATACGGAGGTCAAGAAATCTACAACCTGTTCGAATCGCTCCCCAATACCGGACCCGAGCATGACTACGAGGCCGCCGTCGCGGCCCTCAACGCCCATTTCTACCCACAGCTTAACAATGACTTTGAAAAGTTCAAGTTCAAGCGCGCCTGGCAAACTGAGTCCGAATCTGTCGACATGTACTATGCTCGACTCCGTCGACTTGCGAGCACGTGCCCGTTCACCGACCCCCGAGAAGAAATCAGGGATCAAATAATAGTCGGATGCAAATCAAAGCTGCTGAGAAAGCTAATCCTCAGGCAACCAGGAATATCACTTGACAAGATACTCATCCTGGCCAGATCACATGAACTGTCCGACACCAGGGCCGAAGAGATGGAGGTGGCACTGCGCACCCCGGTCATCGCCCCGACAGCGGCAAGAACCCCGACCATCAAAGAAGAACGGGTCGACGCAATTCACAGGTGATTTCCGCCAGTAAGGCCGAGACAGGGCCCACCACGAAGCAACCGCTGCGGATACTGCGGCGAAGATCATCCTGCCACCGCCACGTGCGGCGCCAAAGGCAAGACATGCCTCAAGTGCGGGCGTCTAAATCATTTTGCCGCTGTCTGCCGGGGAGGAAAGTTCAGGTCAGCAGGCCCCCGTGCCCGAGCGGTGACACAGCGAATCCAACAGCTGTCACTTGACCAGGAGCGACCTCCACCTGACACTGAGGCACAAGACAGACGGCCCAGGTACGAGGACGATGAAGATGACGAGGTGTACGTCGTCTCCTATGTCAGCCGAGCATCTACGAAAAGAAGGCCGCCACCCATGTGCTCCATTACCGTTGACGGGACGAGTGTCAACACGCTGATAGATACAGGAGCGTCCGTCAACGTCATGGACTCGGATCAATATGAAAAGATGTCCCCGAAACCGACACTGGCACCATCTGTGGCAAGAATATACACCTATGGTGGGACAGAACCGCTACCTATTCGAGGGGTGATCCAAACCACCGTAGTCAATGGGGAATACTCTACGGAGACCAAGTTCCACATCACAGAGGGCAAGAAGGGCACCCTCCTGAGCTGCCACACGGCGGAAGATCTCGGCCTGGTATTCTTTGCCAACCAGGTGCACCAGGCACACGCGGACTTCATGCTAAAGGACTTCCCCGAGCTGTTCAAGGGCCTAGGCAAGCTCAAGGGACGGAGGTTCAAACTACATATAGACACGACAGTCAAACCCGTCGCACTCAGGCACAGGCGGGCACCTTTTAATCTCTGGCCACAAGTAGAAGAGGAGCTGCGGAAGCTCGAAGATCTGGGGGTAATCGAGAAAGTGTTGGGACCGACACCCTGGGTCTCCCCATTGGTCGTCGCCCCCAAACCAAAGCAGCCAGGAGCCATTCGCTTATGCGTGGACATGAGACTTCCGAACACAGCTGTCAAGCGCGAGAGGCATATCACCCCCACCATGGATGATATCATAGCGGACCTCAACGGGGCGAAGTGGTTTTCGAAGCTGGATCTCAACTCAGGTTACCACCAGCTGGAGTTGGAGCCGGCCAGCAGATACATCACCACCTTTTCGACGCACGTAGGGCTGCGTCGCTATACCCGGCTCAGCTTCGGCGTCTCATCTGCGGCCGAGGTTTTTCAAAACGCCATTCGCGAGGTGCTGTCAGGTCTGACAGGAGTCATTAACCTCAGCGATGACATTCTCGTGTATTCCACAACCCTCGAAGAACACCACGTGAACCTGAGAGCGACCCTACAGAGGCATGCCGACAGCGGGCTGACCTTGCACCGAGCCAAATGTGCCTTCTACCAAGAATCGGTGGACTTCTTCGGATACACATTAACCAGGGAAGGCCTCAAAGTAGACCCTAAGAAAGCGGAGGCGATCAAAGCTGCCAGCACATCTCGAAACCCAACTGAAGTGCGCAGTTTCTTGGGCATGGCCACGTACTGCGGCCGGTTCATCCCGAACCTGGCTGCCATCGCGGAACCTCTCCGGGCCCTCACCCGAGCTGATCAGAAATGGGACTGGACTGCAGCCGCAAATAAAGCGTTCCAGAATGTCAAGGCTGGTCTTCTGGACAACACCACGATGGCCTATTTCCAGCCAAGGAGAAAGACCGAACTGATTGTGGACGCCAGTCCCGTGGGACTAGGAGCCGTTCTCTTGCAAGAGTATGGGCCGGAAGAATGGAGACCAGTCGCCTATGCCAGCAAGGCACTGACGGACATGGAAACCAGGTACGCACAGATAGAGAGGGAGGCCCTGGCCATCAAGTGGGCATGCCAGCATTTCCATCTCTACCTCTGTGGACAGGAATTCACGGTGGTCACGGACCACAAGCCTCTCCTGCCCCTCTTTGCCGGGACCTCACGGCTAGCTCCCCCACGGATCGAACGGTGGGCCGTCCAACTACAGGGCTACCGGTTCAAGGTTGTGTTCCGGCCTGGAGCTCACAACCCCGCCGACTACCTGTCACGGCACCCGGACGTCACCTCACAGCAGCCACCCACCGAGGACGGGGAAGAAGTGGAAGAGATTGTGCACATGGTTACGCATGCCGCGTGTCCAGAGAACATGTCGCTCAAAGAGATCGGAGACGCCACTGCTGAAGATGAGACCCTCACGAAAGTCCGCCGAGCCCTCGAGGAAAACCGCTGGGCCCGCTTCCTCGATGGCGCCGCTAGCCTCTGACCAGAAGTAAGCCATGCCAGACAGCAGCTATGGCACATACGCAGCGAACTCAGTGTGGGAGAGGAAGAAGTGATCCTGCGAGGGCACCTCATTGTCATGCCAGAAAGCCTCCAACAACGAGCGTTAAGCCTAGCCCACGTGGGACACCAAGGCATGGCTAAAACGAAAGCGCGCCTAAGGAGTAAGGTGTGGTTTCCAGCGATGGACAGCCAAGTGGAAGCGATGATACGGTCCTGCCACGCCTGCACGATCACCGGGGGCGAACCCATTCCAGCATCTGTCATCACGGAAGAAGCGCCTCGGGCTCCCTGGACTCAACTCAGTATCGACTTTGGCAGCTTCCCGGACGGTAGGCACATGTTGGTGCTGGTGGATTCCTTCTCAAAGTTCCCAATCGTGGAAGTCATCGCATCGACAGCATTCCCGCAAGTTAAGAAGGTACTAAACCGCGTGTTCGCCACAATGGGACTCCCCGAGGTAATCAAGTCCGACAACGGACCCCCCTTTCAAGGGAGAGAGTTCCAGTCGTATCTGGAGGCCCTCCGAATCAAACACAGAAAGATCACCCCGCTGTGGCCTCAAGCCAACGGAGAAGTGGAGAGACTGATGCAAACGATAAATAGAGCCCTTCGGATTGCGGTGGACAGTGGTGAAGACCTGGAGATGGCCCTGGACCAGTTTCTAGGGGCATACCGACAGACACCGCACTCGACGACCAAGTGCGCCCCGGCCCACGTGCTGTTCAAGCGGGCCCCCAGAGACAGCATACCCACGGCGAGCACGTGGATGCCGGAAGAGAGGGACGCTGAGGCTACCCAAGCACGGACGCGGGCCACCAACGCCAAAGCAAGCCTGCATCGCCGGGCCAAAGAACCAGACATCAAAGAAGGGGATGCAGTGGTCGTCAAGGATCGCCATCCCGGATGGAAGTTTCGAACGCCATTTGAACCCGAAGTGTGGAGAGTGGACAAGATCCAAGGGACAATGGTCACTGCAAAGAGAAATGGACAGACCGTGACACGAAACATCTCATGCTTCAGGAAGGCAACTGAAGCAGCCGCTGGACACCAGCGGGCGGAAGAAACGGAAGCGGAGGAGCTGGTGCTGGAAGACTCAGACTATCCCAGTTCCCCGAATGTTCTGCCAGGACCGTCACGAGGAGAGATTCAACCGAGGCCAATGTCACCCGGCCTCGGCATCGAGCCGAGTCAACCAAGGGCAGGAGAGGCGAGCGCAGATCCAAGGACAACCCCGGCTGGGGTTGTCGAACCATCAGGGACCCGGAATCATCGCTACAGCCTGAGGCCCAATGCGATGCCCAGCCAACGGCTAAGAGACTTTGCATGGACATCTCCTTGAACTGTGGTCCGAGTGTCTGGGAGCAGAAAGAACTAAAACAAAGGAGGGATGTAGAGAGCCACTTGGGCTCTCCACTACATTGTATCTTTCCCCCACGCATGCACGCACAACCCCGGGGCGGGCTCGCGACGGGGTATAAATAAAGATGCGGAAGACCGCTCGGGGTCTTTCCGGCTAGCTGGTAATACGAGTCCGTGTCATTCATTGTCATAGCTCACTGCCACGAGTTAGGCCTTACCTTACAACTTTACATAAGTGAATGGTGTGTTGGTTGTGAGTTGCTGAATAATAAACTGAGTATGGGTGGAGGTGCGGATGGATATGATGTGTAATGTGGGTGTAGTGTAATGTGAAAATTCAGTGGTTCGTTGCAGTGCTTAAGGTTAACTTTGAGCACAGTGGTGCAGAGTGCATATGGCCATGTTTACAATGGTATCATTGTAGTGTATGGAGTGAATAGTATACAGTTAGTGGTTTGTGTACCATGGTGCAATGCATACTATAGGGCCTGTGTGTAGAAAGGTGCAGTGTAATATGCTGAATGCACGCAGCATGCACCAAGGATGCAACGTGTGTACAGTAGAAGCGATGCGTGCTCCAAGGATGCTAATGTGTACAGTAGAAGCGGTGCATGCTGGGTATAAAGTACAATGAATACAGTTGAGTTATGGTACAAAGCATAGAGATTGGTGCAGGATGTACAATGAGTGATGCAGGTAAGTGGAACAAATGTACACTGATACAGCATGCACAGGGACACGGTGTGTTCTACATAGTGCATGAAGAGGATGTAATTCAGTGTGTACAATGGCTAAATCGCGTACAAGAGCAAAATAGTGTACATAAAGAGTGCATTGCTTAGCGTATAGTAGCCACTGTGTGTGTATAATGTAATGTTTGCAATATGTGCCTGGGCGCACTGCACACAATACACAGCATACATGATACAAAGTGAACTAGCTGTGTGTGCGGTATTCTGCAGTGTGCAGAGCTTACAGATTTACAAAGGGAGTACAGCATAGGTTTACTGCAGTCTGCAGTAGGTGCATCTTTAGTGTGTGGAGCGCAGTGTGCATACATGATATAGAAGGTTCAGTGCATACCATTTGTGTAGCATGTATCTTCTTTTTTTCTGTTGCATTTGTGAAATGAAGCCTAATGTCACCTCGAAAGAATCTTCTAGAAATAAAGGCGATACCAGGATCGAATAAGAACAAATCTCACAACTTTTCATTTACGTATCAAGGCAACAAAGTCCATCTGAATGTGCGTACATGGTCTTCAGGCCTGGTGTGGAATCCACTGGATTGTCAGTGAAGTCTCTCATATTAGATGGCGGCCGTGCCGTAACATGGCAGCCATCAAGAGGATTTCTCGCACAATCCAGTGGTGTTCAGTGAGCAGGTCGTGCTTAGTGCTCTAGTTATTTTCATGTTCATAACTCGCAGACCAGCCAGCCGAGCACTCTCCCACCCCTGCATAGAGGCATCCGCACTTTGCTCATTGCTGTGCAGTCTCATGGGATGATCCAAAATGGAATCACGCACAACAGAAATAAGAGAAATAAGAGAAAAAAAGGTTCCCCTGGAGACACCCTGCATGCACATTCGTACACAATCTAGTAATCTCAGCTACTATAAAAGGGCAATACTGAGGCGCTCACCTTCGAATGGCTGCACTGTGGTATGTGCCAAAATGCATGTGACACTTCAAACTATGCAGTGGTTGAAAAGGGCTGATCCAAAGCCTCGTCCTGTCCATATTCAGTATTTTATTTTATTATTATTATTATTATTATTATTATTATTATTATTATTATTATTATTATTATTATTATTATTATCATCATTATTATTATTATTGTTATTATTATTATTATTATTATTAACATTATTATTAACATTATAATTGTTGTTTTTGTAAGGAAGGCAAGAACTGCATTAAACAAGCATCAAAGCAGTTTGAGGGTTGGATCTATTTAACATGCTTAAAGTCATTTCTGTGCTCTAGGCTCTGATTACTGTGATTTAACATTTTGGCTCTGATTTGTTAAACTTAATGACCATTCAGCAGCTCTTTATGAGGAATTGTTTCCAGTGAGTCTGTTTTCTCTCAAATTAGACAATGGTCTACGCTCCAATACTGCACAAGAAATACATTGTAGATCTTGCTAAAAACCCAAATAACAAGATTATTTTTTGTGAGCTGTATATCCTACATCACATTACATTGCAAAGTGATGTGCTCTTAAAGTAAAAAAATACTCTCTAAAGGCAAAACATAATTGAGGTATGTCTTGTGAATGGTTCATTTGGTAACATTTACAAACATCGAAGTGGTGATCAGTACAATGGGTGCATACAAAGAGATTCAGATGACACACAATGTTAATATTACACAGGCGTATAAGCAAAGATCTAAATACATTAGACATAAGCAAAATAAGAAATATTGCAAAATTGATTGATAAACACCAATGAACAGGCACACAGAAAGTGTATCTACACATAGCAAGTCACAAAAACAAAACTTGAGAAACAGTTTATACAAACGCAGCATATACCAACAGTTACCACCCAGACTCCAAGTGCTATGTTATGTTATTTATATTTGTAAAGCGCTGCAGTTATCTGAGGGTGTCCTGGCGCTAGCTACTGCCATCTGAACAGAGGTTGGCATGGGAATCCTATATACTGAAAAAACAGGTTTTCAATCCCTTCCTAAACATCATTAGATCGGTGGTAGTTCTAATATGGAGAGGGAGTTCATTCCAGGCCCTTGCGGCACAGGTGACAAAGCTTCTCCCTCCCCAGTTGACTTTGTTAATGGAGGGTACTAACACCCTCAATCCACCTAAGGAGCCGAGGGCTCTTTTGGGGACATACTATTGAAAAGGGTGTTTCAGATATTCCGGCCCTGTTCCTTGAAGGGCTTTAAAAACAGTGCACAAGGATTTAAAATGCACTTGTTGTCTACCTGGGAGCAAGTGCAGCCTTTTGATTTTCTTGATGACGGATATAAATTGTGGTGTGCCGGTGAGCAGTCTGGCTGCCTCATTTTGCAGAAGTTGAAGTTTATTTACCTGTTGCTTTTGAATGTTCAGGTAGAGTCTGTTGCAATAATCCAGCCTTGATAGAATGAGATAGAAAGTGGAAGCTTTCAGATGCCACCGCATTTATCTGGTCCCCGAAAGTATGCCTATCGTCAACAATAACTCCCACATTTTTTACTTTCCTAGTGGGTTTTGGGAGGGTGCTTAGGGCCATATCTATCATCATGACCATTTGCGATTTCTAAATAGCGATTTTTAAGGAATCACTATTTAGAAATCGCAAAATGGTATGTATGTAGGAAATCTCTTCTTTTAGCAATTCCTTAACATTCCTAAATTGCGATTAGCAAATTGCTAATCGCAAAATTCCCATTCATTTCTATGGGTCAGGAGGCCCATAGGAATGAAGGGGAAATTTGGGATTAGCAATTTGCTAATCGCAATTTAGGAATATTTTCAAGGGTGCAGGGGTGTCACCAGAACACCCTGCTGCACCCCTGAAAATGACATGAGTGGGCATATGGCACACATACATGCCCTAAGGGCATGTATGAGCGTCATATGGCACCTTGGATTTTAAATAAATTGCTTTTTTAAAAGAATTCGCAACTTACCACCAACTAGAAGTTGGTGGTAATTTGCGAATCCTTATGGGTATTTTTGAATTAATTTTCCTTTGATACATTGCATTTAAGGAATCGCACAATTTGCTATTCCTTAAGTGCAATCGCAAAATAAGGAATGGCAAATTTTGCGATTCCTTATTTTGCTGCCAAAATGTTTCATACATACCATTTAGCAAATTAGCATTCCCAATTTTCTGATACATATGGCCCTTAATTCTTCCAGCCACCAGTCTTGGGTCTAGAAATTGGCATTATTTCCAAAGATAATGACCTCAGTCTTGACAGCATTTAGCTTCAGGATTAAAGAAAAACAGCCCCACCAAATCTGGGTCATCCGTGTAACAGACCAATCAAAAGGGTATAGTATCCCAATTTTAATACATATACCTAGGGTGTGTGAAATAACACTACTCCTATGGTCAGGATGTATAAATGACTTGACACAACAGAAACACAGGCCAACACATTCAAAAACTGAAAAGAATGTGAAAAATATGTGAAGAATAGAGTGAGTGCCTCACGGTAGCAACACCCAAGGGGGTTCCCGGCTAACAATCACATCGAGTCGTTATATACCAGCATCCCCCAGGATGCCACGCTGGTGGCAGCAGCAAGGGCCCTGGGGTAGATGGAATGGTTCTACGACTCTCCGCAGACTTTCGTGCTGCAATGCATAGAGTTGGCACTCATGAAAAACTTCTTCGAATATCGGGGCCAGCTATATCTTCAGACCTCTGGCACTTCGATGGGGGCCTCATTTGCTCCCAGCCTGGCCTGCATTTATGTGGGCCAGGTGGAGACGAATGTGGTCCTCCATCCGTCTAACCCTTACTATGACAACATTGTATTGTGGAAGCGATACATTGATGACGTCCTCTGTATCTGGACAGGTACAGAAGACCGGCTCAAGGCATTTCTAGAATGGCTCAATCAAGCAGACCCTAGCTTGCGGTTTACCTGGACCATTAGCAATATGTCTGCGGTAAACCTCGACGTGGACATTGTGGCAATGGATCATAAACTGGTGACGAGTGTGCATCATAAGGAGACGGACAGGAATTTTCTCCTGCACTATAACTCTTTCCATCCAAGAGTGCTCCGGGACAACCTCCCTGTAGGGCAAATCCTGAGATACCGGCGGAATTGTTCCACCACGGAAACATTCATGGAGCAATCCGACGAACTTGTTACCAAACTCCAACAACGGAACTATCCGCGAAAGGTGATCAAACATGCACGTAAGAGGGCCCTTAATACACCCTGAGAAGCCCTCTTGGAACATAATACAAAAGAGAAGCAAAATTGTCTCCCTGTGGTCACCACCTTTGATCCCCTGTCTACCAGGGTAAGACAGATTATAAGGAAAAACTGGTCATTACTGGACACGGCCACTGAGAAAATGCCAGCCCCGCGATTTGCTTTTAAGAGGGCGTCCAATCTCCGCGACAAGTTAGTCCATACTAGATGTTCCAGTTCTAGCAATGCGAGTACCATCCTCACGGGACATTACCCTTGTGGTAATTGTTCTGTGTGTAATTTAACATCTGCTACTAAAAGTGTGATCCTGCACAATGGAAGAACTTGGTTCCTGAACCGATTCAGCAACTGCAATACATCTCATGTCATATACAGACTTATGTGCAGTGGCGGACTTCACTATATCGGGTTAACCACCCGAAAAATTTAAATCCGCATACAGGAACACCTTAGTACAATTAGGGCCAAAAAACTGACTACACGACTAGTACAACATTTTGCAGAGGCAGGACATGACCCCAAAGATCTGAAATGGACTGTGTTAGAAAAAGTGGTGGGTGACACACACAATTTGGAGAACATTCTAGTGAGAAAGGAGGCTAGATGGATCTATACTGAGAAAGCAGATCGGGAGGGGTTAAATGAGAATATTGAGTGGAACAGGGTGAGCAGGCGATATAAGTCGTTGTGCTAGACATCTTTTTTTTGCCATTCAGTGGTTGGTGATTCTGCAGCTTAAAATGCAAACCTTCCCAAAATACAAACTCTCCCTCTTTATCTCATGACATAACAGGCCCTTCATTTCCACCAATACTCTGGACTTGATATCGTGTAAATTAGCTGTTCTAAGAGGGAAACATTGTTTTGAAATACTGATGCCTGATTGAATACAGTTGCTTCTATACTTCCTTTGCTCAGCCCTGCCTACCTTCGATCATATATTATATACCGGCGTCGAGGTGACTTGGTGTTACACCGTTGAAATATAAGGAGAAGCGCCATGCACTGTGTGTTGTTTTTGTATTAAACCATTGTATATTTTTGGGAAACCATTGTGTATTGACGAATGTCAGGATTGGCAAGATACTCTCCCATTATACACTCTAGGGTTTTACCACTAACTAACACACTTACAGATGGCCGCGCCACGGTACGTGGGGGGCGGAGCCATCTCCCCCTCTGGCTACTTCCGGATCCTGCGCGTTACCACCAGCGAGGATTGTCGGAAGCGCCGGAGGGACTCAGCAGTAGTAAGTCAGTGTGTGTTTGCCGGTATAAATGCTGTGCGTAACCCCTGTAGAATGACGGCCTGTGTGAGCACCGATGTGCAGGTCTCTGACAGTAGAACGGGTTACCAGGGGTTTTGTGAATGCCTCATGTGAGGGCTGCCTTGTACTTCGGCGGGCAGAGAGGGTGTGTGTAAAGAGCCGCGTTGTTCTTTTTACAAACCCGGCGGTGTTTTTACAATTATGTGAGATTGGAAATGTATCACTTAAACTCTGGACTGTTGTTTTTGGACACAGGTGGCGCGCATCATTGAGGAGCCATCGGCTGACGCGTGATCTAGTGACACGGGGTCCAACATTTTTTGACCGGTACACAATGATTGGTTCACCATAAGGTAAAATCTATGCGCTGTTGCGTGTGGTGTTTGGCACTAGTGTGACTTTCTTTGAGCACTCGCTTCGGCTGAAGGGGTGCAGGACAATCACTAAAATGCTCGTTTTTATGTTCACACAGGTCCTACTATACATTTTATATGTGAAAATTGAGAATAGGAAACCCTCATATGCCCTATGAAATTGCTTAAATGAGAGCAATGAAACATGTCGGCTTGAGGAAGAATCTGCATGGTATTTAATTAACCATTTTTAAACGGGAGGTTTTTGCAGCACCAGAATAAAGGATAAGTAGCCAGCAAAACTCTGCCCGGTTTTTATATCTGTTTGTGTGGAGGTTCATGTTTACACGTTTGTGCTCAGTAGTGTCTATTTGTATACACTGGTTTGTCTTTGTCGCTATTCTCACTTGTGCACTTTGTATTGTGTTTATGTGCACTTCTGTTTTCTTTACATAGAGTGAGTGACCAATGATGAGAAGTGGGTATACCGGTAATTGTTAGCCGCGAACCCCCTCGGGTGTTGCTACCGTGAGGCACTCACTCTATTCTTCAGAAATTTTTCACATTCTTTTCCGTTTTTGAATGTGTTGGCCTGTGTTTCTGTTGTGTCAAGTCATTTATACATCCTGACCGTAGGAGTAGTGTTATTTCACACACCCTAGGTATATGTATTAAAATTGGGATACTATACCCTTTTGATTGGTCTGTTACACGGATGACCCAGATTTGGTGGGGCTCTTTTTGTTTAATCCTGGTCTGAGTGGGGGGCAGCCTTACCGAATACCTTTCCCCCTATACCCCTGGTGATTTAAAAATAGCATTTAGCTTCAGACAGTTCTGGATCATCCACATCTTGACTGAATTCATGCAATCATGGAACCTCTTCCCCTTCTCTGAATCCTGTTCCGGCAGCAGGGACACCACAACTTGTGTATTATCCGCATACGAAGTACGCTGAAACCCGAAGTTTCTAATCAGGTCCGCCAGGGGAGACAAGTAAACCTTGAAAAGGGTGGGACTGAGTGAAGACCCCTGCGGCACTCCACAGGGTAGGGAAAAAGGTTTAGAACAGAATTTGTCCAAAGCCACAATTTGAGTTCTCTTAGTCAGGAAGGATTTAAGTAGCTTCCAGGCTTTACCCTGAATCCCACAGGCAGACAGAAGGTCCAACAGAGTACCATGTCGAAGGCCGCCGAAAGATACAGCATAATCAATGCTGCATTTCCTCCCTGATCCAGGGCATCCCATATTTCTTCGTTGGATTTTATAAGGGCAGACTCTGTGTTGTGTCCTTCCCTAAACCTATATTGGGTGGGATCTAAAAGGTATTTGCCTGGAGGAAGGCACTGAGCTGTGTATCCAAGGTCTTCTCTACCAATTTAGCTGACAGTGGAAGGAGAGAGATTGACCGGAAGTTATTAGGATCCTTAGGGTCCAGATTTTGTATTTTTTAGCAATGGCAGGACAGATGCTATTTTCCATCTTTTCGGGTAGTGCCCTGACTCGAACATGACATTAAATAAGGAAGTAAGTGAGGTGGCAATAGTTTTGGGGGCTAGTTTGATCACTGCGACTGGACAGGGGTCATAAGGAGAGCCTGATCTTATAGGGGCGAGGAGGTTTATGGTATCTTTGGTGGTCAGTGGGGAGAACTTGTCCAGAGTAAGCAGTAGGTCAATTGCTAAATTGGCCCCCAAAGTTGGAGCGTCCGTCGCTCCCAGCAGGGAGGAACTTAAAGATGAGAAAATAGAAGGTGACGATTTCCTCACATAGCTCTTGACTGCTCTGAATTTTAGGTGGACCGCGGGTGGCCAATCTGGTTACGGTCCTTTTTTTTTTATATATATATTTTTTACTTTCTATTGGCAGTGGAAAGTTGCAAAGTACACAAAACAAAGATAAATCTTGACGATAATACAACACAGTTTCACATGAATATAATACATATTACATTAAAAACAAAGTAACATCTCTTGAAAAAAGAGCAGATTCCATTTGTTTTGAAGGTCGTGATAAACCAATTAGACCCAATTACAAGTAGGTGACCATAGTCTTTGACCAAACATCCTCTTACGCCGGCCCTTAAGTCTGTACACTGCCTTTTCAAGCTGATAAACACTTAATAGCTTTGACTGCCAGTAATAGAAGGCCGGAGGGTCCACATCTAGCCAGCGAGAGGTGATACAGTATCTATATACAGACATAGACATGAATAACAAGCATTGGAAATGCAATAGGTCTCGGATTTATTTGAGTTAGAGCTAATGGCATTGTAAATGGCAATGTCTTTTAGCCATGTGTTATGGAGTGTATGCATGCGGTGTGTAATGGAATTATGTGGTTTGTATTGGAATTGTTCACCCTGCACACTTGCACACTGTTCACCCTGCACGCTCACACCCTGCATGCTCACACACTGTTCACCCTGCACGCTCACACGCTGCTCACCCTGCATGCTCACACACTGCTCACCCTGCACGCTCACACACTGCTCACCCTGCACGCTCACACACTGCACTCACTACTCTGCACTCACTACTCTGCACTCACTACTCACTACTCTGCACTCACTACTCACTACTCACTACTCTGCACTCACTACTCTGCACTCACTACTCTGCACTCACTACTCTGCACTCACTACTCTGCACTCACTACTTTGCACTCACTACTATGCACTCACTACTCTGCACTCACTACTCTGCACTCACTACTCTGCACTCACTACTCACTACTCTACACTCACTACTCTGCACTCACTACTCTGCACTCACTACTCACTACTCTGCACTCACTACTCACTACTCTGCACTCACTACTCTGCACTCACTACTCACTACTCACTACTCACTACTCTGCACTCACTACTCTGCATTCAGCAGCACTCACTACTCTGCACTCACTACTCTGCACTCAGCACTCACCACTCTGCACTCCCTATTCTGCACTCACTACTCCACTCACTACTCTGCACTCACTACTCTGCACTCACTACTCTGCACTCACTACTCTGCAATCACTACTCACTACTCTGCCCTCACTACTCTGCACTCATTACTCTGCACTCACTACTCACTACTCTGCACTCACTACTCACTACTCTGCACTCACTACTCTGCACTAACTACTCTGCACTCACTACTCTGCACTCTGCACTCACTACTCTACACTAAGAACTCTGCACTCAGCACTCACTACTCTGCACTCACTACTTTGCACTCAGAACCCACTACTCTACACTCTCTACTCTACACTCACTACTCTGCACTCACTACTCACTACTCTGCACTCACTACTCACTACTCTGCACTCACTACTCTGCAATCACTACTCTGCACTCACTACTCACTACTCTGCACTCACTACTCTGCACTCACTACTCACTACTATGCACTCACTACTCTGCACTCACTACTCACTACTCTGCACTCACTACTCTGCACTCAGCACTCACTACTGTGCACTCACTACTCTGCACTCACTACTCACTACTCTGCACTCACTACTCTGCACTCACTACTCACTACTCTGCACTCACTACTCTGCACTCACTACTCACTACTCTGCACTCACTACTCTGCACTCAGCACTCACTACTCTGCACTCACTACTCTGCACTCACTACTCTGCACTCACTACTCACTACTCACTACTCTGCACTCACTACTCACTACTCTGCACTCACTACTCTGCACTCACTACTCACTACTCTGCACTCACTACTCTGCACTCAACACTCACTACTCTGCACTCACTACTCTGCACTCACTACTCACTACTCTGCACTCACTACTCTGCACTCACTACTCTGCACTCATTACTCTGCACTCACTACTCTACACTCACTACTCTGCACTCATTACTCACTACTCTGCACTCACTACTCACTAGTCTGCACTCACTACTCTGCACTCACTACTTTGCACTCACTACTATGCACTCACTACTCTGCACTCACTACTCACTACTCTGCACTCACTACTCTGTACTCACTACTCACTACTCTACACTCACTACTCTGCAGTCACTACTCTGCACTCACTTCTCACTACTCTGCACTCACTACTCACTACTCTGCACTCACTACTCACTACTCTGCACTCACTACTCTGCACTCAGCATTCACTACTCTGCACTCATTACTCTGCACTCACTACTCTGCACTCACTACTCACTACTCACTACTCTGCACTCACTACTCTGCACTCAATACTCTGCACTCACTACTCTGCACTCACTACTCACAACTCTGCACTCACCACTCTGCACACACTACTCTGCACTCACTACCCTGCACTCACTACTCACCACCCTGCACTCACTACTCTGCACTCACTACTCTGCACTCACCACTCTGCTCTCACCACTCTGCACACACTACTCACTACTCTGCACTCTGCACTCACTACTCTGCACTCACTACTCACTACTCTGCACTCACTACTCACTATTCTGCACTCACTACTCACTACTCTGCACTCACTACTCTGCACTCACTACTCTGCACTCACCACTCACTACTCTGCACTCACTACTCTGCACTCACTACTCACTACTCACTACTCTGCACTCACTACTCTGCACTCACTACTCACTACTCTGCACTCACTACTCTGCACTTACTACTCTGCACTCACTACTCACTACTCTGCACTCACTACTCACTACTCTGCACTCACTACTCTGCACTCACTACTCACTACTCTGCACTCTCTACTCTGCACTCAGCACTCACTACTCTGCACTCACTACTCTGCACTCAATACTCACTACTCACTACTCTGCACTCACTACTCTGCACTCACTACTCTGCACTCATTACTCTGCACTCACTACTCTGCACTCACTACTCTGCACTCAATACTCACTACTCTGCACTCACTACTCACTACTCTGCACTCACTACTCTGCACTCACTACTATGCACTCACTACTCTGCACTCACTACTCACTACTCTGCACTCACTACTCTGCACTCACTACTCACTACTCTACACTCACTACTCTGCAGTCACTACTCTGTACTCACTTCTCACCACTCACTACTCTGCACTCACTACTCACTACTCTGCACTCACTACTCTGCACTCAGCACTCACTACTCTGCACTCACTACTCTGCACGCACTACTCTGCACTCACTACTCACTACTCACTACTCTGCACTCACTACTCTGCACTCACTATTCTGCACTCACTACTCTGCACTCACTACTCTGCACTCACTACTCACCACTCTGCACTCACCACTCTGCACACACCACTCTGCACACACCACTCTGCACTCACCACTCTGCCCTCACTACTCACTACTCACTACTCTGCACTCACTAATCTGCACTCACCACTCTGCACTCACCACTCTGCACTCACCACTCTGCACTCACCACTCACTACTCAGCACTCACTAATCACTACTCTGCACTCATTACTCTGCACTCACTACTCTGCACTCACTACTCTGCACTCAATACTCACTACTCTGCACTCACTACTCACTACTCTGCACTCACTACTCTGCACTCACTACTTTGCACTCACTACTATGCACTCACTACTCTGCACTCACTACTCTGCACTCACTACTCACTACTCTACACTCACTACTCTGCAGTCACTACTCTGCACTCACTTCTCACTACTCACTACTCTGCACTCACTACTCACTACTCTGCACTCACTACTCTGCACTCAGCACTCACTTCTCTGCACTCACTACTCTGCACTCACTACTCTGCACTCACTACTCACTACTCACTACTCTGCACTCACTACTCTGCACTCACTACTCTGCACTCACTACTCTGCACTCACTACTCGCCACTCTGCACTCACCACTCTGCACACACCACTCTGCACTCACCACTCTGCCCTCACTACTCACTACTCACTACTCTGCACTCACTACTCTGCACTCAAGACTCTGCACTCACTACTCTGCACTCACTACTCTGCACTCACTACTCACTACTCTGCACTCACTACTCACTACTCTGCACTCACTACTCTGCACTCACTACTCTGCACTCACTACTCACTACTCTGCACTCACTACTCTGCACTCACTACTCACTACTCACTACTCTGCACTCACTACTCTGCACTCACTACTCACTACTCTGCACTCACTACTCTGCACTCTGCACTCACTACTCTGCACTTACTACTCTGCACTCACTACTCACTACTCACTACTCTGCACTCACTACTCACTACTCTGCACTCACTACTCTGCACTCACTACTCTGCACTCACTACTCACTACTCTGCACTCACTACTCTGCACTCAGCACTCACTACTCTGCACTCACTACTCTGCACTCACTACTCACTACTCACTACTCTGCACTCACTACTCTGCACTCACTACTCTGCACTCATTACTCTGCACTCACTACTCTGCACTCACTACTCTGCACTCAATACTCACTACTCTGCACTCACTACTCACTACTCTGCACTCACTACTCTGCACTCACTACTTTGCACTCACTACTATGCACTCACTACTCTGCACTCACTACTCACTACTCTGCACTCACTACTCTGCACTCACTACTCACTACTCTACACTCACTACTCTGCAGTCACTACTCTGCACTCACTTCTCACTACTCACTACTCTGCACTCACTACTCACTACTCTGCACTCACTACTCTGCACTCAGCACTCACTACTCTGCACTCATTACTCTGCACTCACTACTCTGCACTCACTACTCACTACTCACTACTCTGCACTCACTACTCTGCACTCACTACTCTGCACTCACTACTCTGCACTCACTACTCTGCACTCACTACTCACCACTCTGCACTCACCACTCTGCACTCACCACTCTGCACACACCACTCTGCACTCACCACTCTGCACTCACCACTCTGCCCTCACTACTCACTACTCTGCACTCACTACTCTGCACTCACCACTCTGCACTCACCACTCTGCACTCACCATTCTGCACTCACCACTCACTACTCAGCACTCACTAATCACTACTCTGCACTCACTACTCTGCAACGGCCCCCGCGGCGGGATGCCTGGCTTTCACCTTGGGGATGCCCTGTAGGGGCGATCTCACAGGGAAAAGCCAGGACGGGTTCCCAAGGCAAGCGCTTAGAGACCCCTGGGTGATAAGCGCTATATAAATCCAATATACAATACAATAAAATACAATACACTCACTACTCTGCACTCACTACTCTGCACTCTGCACTCACTACTCACTACTCTGCACTCACTACTCACTTTATTCTGCACTCACTACTCTGCACTCACTACTCTGCACTCACTACTCTGCACTCACTACTCACTACTCACTACTCTGCACTCACTACTCACTACTCTGCACTCACTACTCTGCACTCACTACTCTGCACTCACTACTCACTACTCTGCACTCACTACTCTGCACTCACTACTTTGCACTCACTACTCACTACTCACTACTCTGCACTCACTACTCACTACTCTGCACTCACTACTCTGCACTCAGCACTCACGACTCTGCACTCACTACTCTGCACTCACTACTCCGCACTCACTACTCACTACTCTGCACTCACTACTCTGCAGTCACTACTCTGCACTCACTACTCACTACTCTGCACTCACTACTCACTACTCACTACTCTGCACTCACTACTCTGCACTCACTACTCACTACTCACTACTCTCCACTCACTACTCACTACTCTCCACTCACTACTCACTACTCTGCACTCACTACTCTGCACTCAGCACTCACTACTCTGCACTCAGCACTCACCACTCTGCACTCCCTATTCTGCACTCACTACTCCACTCATTACTCTGCACTCACTACTCTGCACTCACTACTCTGCACTCACTACTCACTACTCTGCACTCACTACTCTGCACTCACTACTGATTACTCTGCACTCTCTACTCACTACTCTGCACTCACTACTCACTACTCTGCACTCACTACTCTGCACTCACTACTCTGCACTCACTACTCTGCACTCTGCACTCACTACTCTGCACTCACTACTCTGCACTCACTACTCACTACTCACTACTCTGCACTCACTACTCTGCACTCACTACTCACTACTCACTACTCTCCACTCACTACTCACTACTCTCCACTCACTACTCACTACTCTGCACTCACTACTCTGCACTCAGCACTCACTACTCTGCACTCAGCACTCACCACTCTGCACTCCCTATTCTGCACTCACTACTCCACTCATTACTCTGCACTCACTACTCTGCACTCACTACTCTGCACTCACTACTCACTACTCTGCACTCACTACTCTGCACTCACTACTGATTACTCTGCACTCTCTACTCACTACTCTGCACTCACTACTCACTACTCTGCACTCACTACTCTGCACTCACTACTCTGCACTCACTACTCTGCACTCTGCACTCACTACTCTGCACTCACTACTCTGCACTCACTACTCACTACTCACTACTCTGCATTCACTACTCTGCATTCACTACTCTGCACTCACTACTCACCACTCACTACTCTGCACTCACTACTCACCACTCACTACTCTGCACTCACTACTCACTACTCTGCACTCACAACTCTGCACTCAGCACTCACTACTCTGCACTCACTACTTTGCACTCAGAACCCACTACTCTGCACTCACTACTCTGCACTCAATACTCTGCACTCACTACTCTGCACTCACTACTCACTACTCTGCACTCACTACTCACTACTCTGCACTCACTACTCTGCACTCACTACTCTGCACTCACTACTCACTACTCTGCTCTCACTGCTCTGCACTCACTACTCACTACTCTGCACTCACTACTCTGCACTCACTACTCTGCACTCACTACTCACTACTCTGCACTCACTACTCACTACTCTGCACTCACTACTCTGCACTCACTACTCACTACTCTGCACTCACTACTCACTACTCTGCACTCACTACTCTGCACTCACTACTCTGCACTCACTACTCTGCACTCTGCACTCACTACTCTGCACTCACTACTCTGCACTCACTACTCACTACTCACTACTCTGCATTCACTACTCTGCACTCACTACTCTGCACTCAGCACTCACTACTCTGCACTCACTACTCTGCACTCACTACTCACTACTCACTACTCTGCACTCACTACTCTGCACTCACTACTCTGCACTCATTACTCTGCACTCACTACTCTGCACTCAATACTCACTACTCTGCACTCACTACTCACTACTCTGCACTCACTACTCTGCACTCACTACTTTGCACTCACTACTATGCACTCACTACTCTGCACTCACTACTCACTACTCTGCACTCACTACTCTGCACTCACTACTCACTACTCTACACTCACTACTCTGCAGTCACTACTCTGCACTCACTTCTCACTACTCACTACTCTGCACTCACTACTCACTACTCTGCACTCACTACTCTGCACTCAGCACTCACTACTCTGCACTCATTACTCTGCACTCACTACTCTGTACTCACTACTCACTACTCACTACTCTGCACTCACTACTCTGCACTCACTACTCTGCACTCACTACTCTGCACTCACTACTCACCACTCTGCACTCACCACTCTGCACTCACCACTCTGCACACACCACTCTGCACTCACCACTCTGCACTCACCACTCTGCACTCACTACTCACTACTCTGCACTCACTACTCTGCACTCACCACTCTGCACTCACCACTCTGCACTCACCATTCTGCACTCACCACTCACTACTCAGCACTCACTAATCACTACTCTGCACTCACTACTCTGCAACGGCCCCCGCGGCGGGATGCCTGGCTTACACCTTGGGGATGCCCTGTAGGGGCGATCTCACAGGGAAAAGCCAGGACGGGTTCCCAAGGCAAGCGCTTAGAGACCCCTGGGTGATAAGCGCTATATAAATCCAATATACAATACAATAAAATACAATACACTCACTACTCTGCACTCACTACTCTGCACTCTGCACTCACTACTCACTACTCTGCACTCACTACTCACTTTATTCTGCACTCACTACTCTGCACTCACTACTCTGCACTCACTACTCTGCACTCACTACTCACTACTCACTACTCTGCACTCACTACTCACTACTCTGCACTCACTACTCTGCACTCACTACTCTGCACTCACTACTCACTACTCTGCACTCACTACTCTGCACTCACTACTCTGCACTCACTACTTTGCACTCACTACTCACTACTCTGCACTCACTACTCACTACTCTGCACTCACTACTCTGCACTCAGCACTCACGACTCTGCACTCACTACTCTGCACTCACTACTCCGCACTCACTACTCACTACTCTGCACTCACTACTCTGCAGTCACTACTCTGCACTCACTACTCACTACTCTGCACTCACTACTCACTACTCACTACTCTGCACTCACTACTTTGCACTCACTACTCACTACTCACTACTCTCCACTCACTACTCACTACTCTCCACTCACTACTCACTACTCTGCACTCACTACTCTGCACTCAGCACTCACTACTCTGCACTCAGCACTCACCACTCTGCACTCCCTATTCTGCACTCACTACTCCACTCATTACTCTGCACTCACTACTCTGCACTCACTACTCTGCACTCACTACTCACTACTCTGCACTCACTACTCTGCACTCACTACTGATTACTCTGCACTCTCTACTCACTACTCTGCACTCACTACTCACTACTCTGCACTCACTACTCTGCACTCACTACTCTGCACTCACTACTCTGCACTCTGCACTCACTACTCTGCACTCACTACTCTGCACTCACTACTCACTACTCACTACTCTGCATTCACTACTCTGCATTCACTACTCTGCACTCACTACTCACCACTCACTACTCTGCACTCACTACTCACCACTCACTACTCTGCACTCACTACTCACTACTCTGCACTCACAACTCTGCACTCAGCACTCACTACTCTGCACTCACTACTTTGCACTCAGAACCCACTACTCTGCACTCACTACTCTGCACTCAATACTCTGCACTCACTACTCTGCACTCACTACTCACTACTCTGCACTCACTACTCACTACTCTGCACTCACTACTCTGCACTCACTACTCTGCACTCACTACTCACTACTCTGCTCTCACTGCTCTGCACTCACTACTCACTACTCTGCACTCACTACTCTGCACTCACTACTCTGCACTCACTACTCACTACTCTGCACTCACTACTCACTACTCTGCACTCACTACTCTGCACTCACCACTCACTACTCTGCACTCACTACTCACTACTCTGCACTCACTACTCTGCACTCACTACTCTGCACTCACTACTCTGCACTCTGCACTCACTACTCTGCACTCACTACTCTGCACTCACTACTCACTACTCACTACTCTGCATTCACTACTCTGCACTCACTACTCACCACTCACTACTCTGCACTCACTACTCACTACTCTGCACTCACAACTCTGCACTCAGCACTCACTACTCTGCACTCACTACTTTGCACTCAGAACCCACTACTCTGCACTCACTACTCTGCACTCAATACTCTGCACTCACTACTCTGCACTCACTACTCACTACTCTGCACTCACTACTCACTACTCTGCACTCACTACTCTGCACTCACTACTCTGCACTCACTACTCACTACTCTGCTCTCACTGCTCTGCACTCTCTACTCACTACTCTGCACTCACTACTCACTACTCACTACTCTGAACTCACTACTCTGCACTCACTACTCACTACTCTGCACTCACTACTCTGCACTCACTACTCTGCACTCACTACTCTGCCCTCACTACTCTGCACTCACTACTCTGCACTCACTACTCTGCACTCACTACTCACTACTCTGCACTCACTACTCTGCACTCACTACTCTGCACTCACTACTCTGCACTCACTACTCTGCACTCACTACTCTGGACTCACTAATGCATGGTTAAATAATACGTGATTAAAAAGATCCATTTCATTTAAATGACCAAAATGTGCTCTTAAGTCTCGAGTGCAGTGTCAATTGACAGCATGTCTCCTAATTTAGTGCCAGCTTTCTTACCTTACTATTTGGCAATGATTCAGGCTTCCTGTTCTCGTTTGTTTGTTGTGCTGTTAGACTGGGTTTTGCTTGTTGTGCTGTTAGACTAGGTTTTGCAACATTTGGCACCATCACTCGCATTGTTCACATCCTGGCTCATCTTTATATTTAAACATGTGCTGAAGGATAATTTTCCTACCCATGAGTTGCAACAAAGTCCGGGAAGCTTTGGAAGCGCTCTCTCGCCCAAAGAGACACCAATTTCTCAGCGCTGGTCCCTTTAAACAGTGGATTAAAATAACTTCCATGGCTCCTGCTAAATTCAGGAATAGTTTGCAAGGCGCTTTAGCGAACATTCAAATGGTGACAGTATTGAGCAGGGATGGTTCTCCTCCGATGTGCGCATTGACATCCTTTTCAATAATTCCTCCTTCCTCCCTCCCTGGAAGCAGTGCTGCTCGTGCGAGGAATGGTGTTTACTCTGTTACATCAACCAGTTACGGATCGAGTAGTAGAGGACAAGGTGCAGGATACATGAGGGAGATAAGGGCATGTATTTACAGGTTACGTATCCAAATACTCTCTCAAATAAGCTTTATTCGGCTTTTGACCATAAAAGCAACACAAAAAAAATACATACACGCAAAAAATAACTCAACATAGCATTACCTAATTAAAAGAAAAATGAATCAAGACCCAACTAAAATAGTTTAGCATATCAGCGAAAGCCCAAAATACACAGAAACCCCCTTTTTCACCCGTTGTTATTGTAATTCAGTGCTCGGGGACCAGGGTAAAAGTCATGCAGGTCCCAAATACAGATGGAGCCATCTCCAAGTTTTGGCTGGATGGATCGCAAGTAGGGGGCAGTGTTCCTGTCTTTAAACCTAACCAGAATCAAGTCCCCCGGAACATTTTTGGGCAGATGACCAAGCCACCCCACCTTTCTGACGTTCTGTATCCCACCGTCTAGCGCAGAAGGTAATGGTCTATTGTTTGTAAGCCAAAAGATGGCTTTGTTCAGTAGGTCCTGGTGCAGTTCACGTTTTCCTGGTCTGAGTGCGGGGACCCCAGAGAGAATGGTGACATATGGGGCTGCTACGGGGGGTAAGTCAATGCGATGTCTTCTATCTAGTGCAATCACAGGAGCTCTATTTGGGGCGTGATCAAGATTACGGGTATTATTGCGACCAATTTGAATAGGTGGTATAACAGGGGAGTCACAGGTTTGCAATACCCTGGGTGCATTGTCTGTAGACCTTTTCGGGATGTTAGTGGGGGTTGAGCGTGTGGGTGTAACAGTGTTTCCTGTTAGTGGGTATGACCGTGCTACCGTTTTTTCAATCCTGCACAGTCTTTCCCCCAAATCATTAATTTTAGCTACCAGTGGAGAAAGAGCAGTATGTAGAAGACACTCGATTTGGGCCAGAAGGGTCAATTGTAGGGGGGAACGAGTCTCAGCCTTGTCCAGTTGTAATGAGGCAGTATTAGGGCCAGGTACCGTGGGGCTGCAATTATTAGATGGAAGGAGGGTTGTAACAGGGGATGGCTGGGGGGAGCAGATTGCTTGAACAGTGTCTCGAGCCACTTTGGGGGGGGGATAGAACATCCGGGATATAGTTTGTGCCACAGATGGCATTCAACTCTTCCCAGATGGACATTGTAGTTGGGTAACAGACTCCTGGAATCCTGGTGTCAAGTATGGAGAGTTCAAAGCGATAGGGATAGAATGAATGGAGCTTGACTGTACCTTCTCCAGTGATGGTGCCAAGAGTGGTGGCCCGTCCCGTCCTCCTTGTGCCTCTGAGGGCCACAGAGGGCCCGCCCTTTGCCCGGGCTTAGCCCGGCGCGGTCCCGCGCGCGTCCCGCGACGCGGAGGGAGCCTCCTCCTTTTCTGCGCCTCCGGGTGCGCTGGGCCAGGAAGTGACCCGCTCGGCCTGCTGGGAGCTGTAGTTCCCCGGCGGCCGTGAAGCAGGAAATCACCGGCGGCAGGGGGAACAGGCAGCGTGTGGGCCCCAGCGGCGGCGTGTGGCGTGTGGACAGAGTCCCAGGTATGCCCCAAAACAAAGTTTTTGCCCCCGCTCCTCAGTGGGAGCCTCCTCCTTTTCTGCGCCTCCGGGCGCGCTGGGCCAGGAAGTGACTCGCTCGGCCTGCTGGGAGCTGTAGTTCCCCGGCGGCCGTGAAGCAGGAAATCACCGGCGGCAGGGGGAACAGGCAGCGTGTGGGCCCCAGCGGCGGAGTGTGGCATGTGGACAGAGTCCCAGGTATGCCCCAAAACAAAGTTTTTGCCCCCCAAAACAAAGTTCTTGCCCCCATCCAAATACTCATGACACAATAACATATTACAGATTACATTTACAAATGTTCAAGACAAGGCTCCAAGTTTCTGATGGGGTAACTAGATAATCAGAAAGAAAGCATCCTTCTACACCCTAAACCCTACACCCCAACTTCCGCCTCTACCTGGCCCATCCACTTCTGTGCTGCAGGTTATATGATAGTCGAGTAATGTGCGTGCACCTTGCTGGTTCTTAATGTCATACACGTATGTGTAGCCAAAGCAACTACAATCTATTCCATTTCATAGCGCTCTGAATAGAAAGGATCTCACTTCTGACACTTTTAGTGTGCCCCCTCTCTCTGTAGCATGTTTGCATTCATGTTTTAACTGCACTTTTAAAAAGGATAACATGGAAGCAATGTTTAGATTGCTAAATATGCCCGGGCTGTTTTGTGGCCCCATTTCTAGTGAAACATCTTTATCCAGGCCTCATTTTTTCTCCAACAGATCATTGCATTTTGGGACTTGCAGTTTTATATTTAAAATTGTAAGGATGGGCTTCAAAATCCCAACTTGCAAAGTGTTTTTCGCTAAAAGGCCAGGATAGGTGTGAGACCCACTGCCAGCAAAGGATGATGAAACAAGATATAAGGCAGAAATAATCATCGATTTTTGTCAACATTCCTTTGAAGCCCTCATAAATCCCATACACTTTTTGGTTAACTAGAATAAAATTATTTTTCAATTTCAAACCTAGGATTCATTTTAGGAAAGACGGGAGCCACCATGCGCGCACACAGAGCTGAAGAAAAATAAAAGCACATCAGTGAACACGCTACAAGCATCTACCTTCAGTTACCGGCACCTCTGACAGCTGGTAATTGAGAATTTATGGCATTCTCCTGGACGGGGAGACAGCATGCGCGCACACACAGCTCAAGAAAACTACAGAGTCGTGAATGCGCGAACGCACCTTGACATCTGGTAATTGGGAATTTATGGCATTCTCATGCGCTTGTTAGCACGGAATTTGCAGGAAGTGGAGAGAGCAAAATTCCTAGGGCCTATTGCGTGAAGCCTTACAAAAACACAGCCGTGAGAGGACCAATTGCCATGGAGATGGCACACAACACCACGAAAAATTCTCGCGCACTAAGGAATTTTTTGGAGCATTTTCTGAGCCCCCTAACAAAACGGCTCGGAAGCTCCGCCCACACTTCGTGTGGGGCGTAGGCCGAGCCCTAAAAAGCCTTCCAGCAAATAGACTGGATGATATAATGCCAATGATAGTATCTAAAATTCAGCATGGTTTTATAAAAAAGAGGGATACTACTGACCATGTCAGGCGGATTATCACTTTGTTGGATTGGGCGCAGGCCACATGATCCCCAGTCGGCGTTGTTTTATTAGATGCTGAAAAAGCTTTTGACAGGGTTGACTGGGGGTTCCTGTGGTCCGTGCTGTCATGGAAAGGGTTTCCTAAAGGATATATCCATGCAGTTCAGGCATTATACAACAATCCAAAAGCTGTAATACGAATAGCCACTGATACATCTGATCCTTTTCCAATCACAAGGGGGACAAGGCAAGGGTGTCCTTGTTCCCCCTTGTTGTTCGCACTCTATATTGAGCCGTACTTAATTAGGCTAATAAAAGAAACTAGGATTACCCCGGTCATGCTACATCAGGTTGCCCACAAAGTCTTCGCATATGCAGATGATGTGGCAATTGTCACAACAGATGTAGTATCTGCTTTACCTAAAATTATAGAACTTGCCCAAAAATATGGGGAATTATCTGGCTACAAATTAAATATTAAAAAAACTCAACTTATACACTCGGCTAAGGGCAGACCGGTCGGTGTAGCGTTCACTTCTACAGCTTCATATCTAGATATGACAATCACTGCTAAAGTGGAAGATATTGTCGGACTGAATGTAGACCCACTACTATCCTCTGCCAATAGAACTCTCGAGAGGCTGAACAATTTACACCTATCATAATACGGCCGTACAAATGCAATAAAAATGGTCATATTCCCCAAATTTTTGTATTTATTTCGTACTATACCACTTTTGTTTTCCTCTACCTTTTTTCATAAATTAGATAGAACTATTTCTAGGTTCTTATGGGGCTATCGAAGAGTCAGAAGATCTCTGAAATGGTGCACTATGCCTAAATCAACAGGTGGTTACGGTCCTAAAGAGTTCTTTGGTTGAGGATTTGGCCAGTTTAATTTGGTTCATGAAAAACGCTCTTTCAGTATTAAATAAGAGCCTTTTATAGAGCGGAAGACTTTGTTTGTAGGGTTCCTTCTCTGCTTCATAGTATTCTCTCCTCCAGTTGCATTCTAAACGCTTGCAAGCTAGTTTTTGTTTCCTTAGTTCATCAGAGTACCAGGGAGCTGTTGGATGGGAATGTTTAGGAAACTGAAATTCACTGGGGCTAGTTTTTCACAAACTGTCTCTATCCACTTTGTATAACAGATGGTAGCCTCCTCAACCTCTGTGGGCAATGAACAAGCTGTTGCCGTGAGAAAGTGTTCTAACTCTGTGCCCTTAATTTTATTTCATGCTCTTAATTCTATCTGACTTTTGGAGGGCCCATGCTATCGTATTGATCAGGAAGGATGAACTCGAAATGGATTGCTACATGATCTGTCCAAGCAAGTGGCAGCAACCCTGTACAAGTTAGCTGTGGATGGTTGGAGAAAATCCCATCCAGGTTTTGCCCTGCAACATGAGTGAGACATTCTACATGTTGCCCTAAATCAATGCTACTCATCACATGGGCAGTTGTGTCAGGGCCGGCAGATGCGTATAAATTAAAATTGAAGTCCCCAAGAATAGTGAATCACTCAGAGCAAAGCCCATCCTATAACAGGGTTCCAACTTAACTTAGAAACGTGTTCCTCTGTCCTGGTGGTCTGTACAGAAGAATGCCCTTAAAGGAGTGCTGGTGGGGAGGTAGAAACTAAAAGAAAGTGCTTCGCAAGCCGAATTGGATGCAGTCTGGAAGGCACCTTGTAATGAATGACGATAAATTACTGCCAGCCACCCACCCCTTTCCTTAGAGGCCTATCCTGTGTGTGACTGAGGAGAACAAATGGGGTGGCCTTGCCTAGATCTAGTCCTGAGGCATCTTCTGTCCTGGATTCAGTAACAAACGCAAGTTTTATATTATGTTCCTCCAAGAAAAGTGCACACTCCGTGCTGTGTTTAACCAAAGATCTGGAATTTAGTAATAAACATCGTAATGGTGAGTTGCTTTGAAGCCTCACTGTATTTGCCCAATTCTTTGGCTTATTGGGCTTAATTGCTTAATATAGGAGTTGGGCGAGAGATTTTTTACAATTTGAACAAGTGAGGGAGGTTAAATTAGGAAATGTGTAGAATGTTAGACACATACATGTAGTGTCCTTACCTTTAGAATTCATCGAGAGTAGCTTGGCCCTGGAGTACTTTAGGGGGGTCAAGAAGTCTGACTTTGAAGGGGCAGGGGGACTGGTGCTGAGCGCGGCCCGAGCACGGACGGGCGCAGAAGGGATTGCCTTTGCCGCGACTTTGGCATGCGAGCAGGGCAACAGCTGCACGTGTCCGCATGTCTATTTATGCAATTGGGCTGAACAACTAGCTCGCTAACCAAGATGGCGGCCCGCTCTAGCTTGCGGGTACCAGCCAACGTTCTGACGAACTGTGGACATGTGTAAGATTGTCCATAGAACAGCAACAAGCATTCGCAGTCTTTACCCAGACCCCATGTGCAAATAGTCTGCAGAAATCTAATACACTTCAGCAATCATAACTTAGCCACACATATATGACAGTCCACACATCAGGTATTACCACTTAGTCATCATTGGTAAGATAGTGCACAGAAACCCAACACACCACCCAAGCCACCAAGTATAAGAAGCTTCCCACAAATCCAACATGTTCCAGCTATCACCACACTTGTCTGGCATATAACATAGTCTAAGCAAACCCATCATACATCAGCAATCTACCCACAGGCACCACATGTAGATAACTGATACAACGCAACACAATTGAGCTATTGCCACCTACCTAACATCTGTAAGGTAGTCCTTACAAACCCAACACGTGTCAGCATTCATCAGCAAGCCACCAAATGAAAGATACTTCAGACAATATGAATATGTATCAACTAACATGGGGAGCTTTTATTAGGATTAATAAGTGGCAATGTGTCCTCATTGGATGTTAAATGGTTTGACTAAGACTAACCTCCACATAGACTAGGCTAGTATCAGCAATCCTGACAAATTACCACTGATCATGGGCTATAAGAGTCAAGAAACATGTTGACCAATTCTTTCGATCTCTAAAAATGTTAATCTCCAATAGTTTTTTTTTGTTTGTAATCTTAACAAAGACTCCCTGCAAATAAAGATTTCTTCAGGGGTTCTTTAGTTTATTTTAATTTTAATTTATTTTATTATTTTCTTCAATCTCTTGGCCAATCTACTCTTCATGTACATTGAGTCAGACATACCAGCCTCACTGTCTATTTGGAAAAGAACCCTGGCAAAGAGCTGGCTACGGGGTCCGTCCAGCGTTGCAGCACCAGCCCGATGAAGAGCAAAGCCCAATGATGAAGCATGCCACCATTTGGTGGATGGGCGCCTCATCATTTTGACCATTCTATCAAATTTGGTAGCTTGGAACACTTTTATGTAACTGCACACATTTATGGTATCATTGAGAGAGGGAGGACATGTGCTGGACCGGTAATATTCTCTTTCCCTTCTTATACATTAAGACAGAAGATCTGTAACAGGCCTGCTGTGTCTGTGAAATGTACATATTCCTCTTAAGCACTTGAGTAAGCATACATTTCAGTTGCTTTGTACCTGGAAAGTATGTGCTAATTGACACTGTACCTGATTCTGAACATATCATGACGTATTAATATAAGTTTGATGAAGATTCAGAAAAATCTTTGATTAATGAATGGAGATGGCAAAAACAATGGAGCAAAAACAACAGGCAGTGTACAATTAAGTAAAAAGGAAAAAAGGTATGGGTAATACTTAGATAACGGCGTAGAAAAAGGGAAGGGTTAACTCCAAGAAAGGAAAGGAATAGGTTATTGTAAGATAGGTTATTGTAAGAGGAGGGTAATGGCTTTTGTCTGTAAAGAAATTACAATTGCAACAGTGCAATCAAATACATGGAAAAGAGTAAAGGGACAACAAGGATAAAAGAGAGAACGGATAGGGGCACATCCCACTTAAATAAAAGAACAATAAATAAATAAAGGAAAATCTGAGATTAAAAATTTATTTCGCTAAAAATGGTCTGAAATTATTGCAGTTTATTAAAAGCAATAGAGATCACCCAGATATTTACCAACCTTAATTAATTTTGTTGTGAACCTGCCAGAAGATGAGGTAACTAATGAAAAGAACTCGTGTTCTTACAGGGGACCTTCATTTGTGAATTTGTCAATAAATCTATACTTACAGTAGTCTCTTCATTCACAACGAAATCAAATAAACTAGGCTGTGCACAGACTATAGCGGAATGAACCAAATCACAATCAAAGGCAGGCATTTCCTTCTTTCTTTCCGGACATAGAAGAATCACTTAGAGACACTAAGGGTTTCACAACGCTCGACCCAAGAGGAACTTATTACTTGATAAGGATCAGAGAAGAGGACAATTGGAAAGTCGCCCCCAGGACACCATTTGAGCACTATAAATATAGATTCTTATTGTTTAGGGTTTGCAACGCCCCCTTTGAATTTCAGCTTTACACAGGTGCTCTTTTTGCTAACATGCTTAACCACAATGTGATAGTTTACTTGAATATTTGTTTTTTCCCCTTCTCATGATATTCATAAAAACACTCATGTCACCTCTTATCTCTTTGAGGGCTCACAATGTAGGTTATAAGATAGAAAAGATGATCTTTGACACTAAACAAGTAGATTATCTTAGTTATGTCATTTCGACTTCTGGACTTTCAATGGATCCCAGAAAATTTGAAGCAACTAACAAGATTCCCATCCGTGAAAGAAATTCAGTATATAATTACTTTTCACAAAAATTAATAGAAAGGTTATTCGCACCCTCTTGTGCATATTTAGTTGCTATTACCCATCACTCCAAGAAAGGAGTTACATTTAGATGGGATGAACAAGCTAACACTGTCTTCGAACAACTCAAGAAAAACTGTGCATGGTTTGTGAGTGATCCCAACCCTTCTTTCCTACTTATTGTTGAGACAGAAACCTCTATTAGAGCCGCAGATGCAGTTATTCTTCAAAGACAGAAAGAAGATAACTCAGAACCCTCTGGGCCCGATTCACAAAGGTAAACTTAGACCTGAAGTCTAAGTTTAGAACTAAAGTCTAACTTTAGACCAGAAGTCTAACTTTACACTCCAGGTCTAAAGTTAGACTTCAGATTTAAAGTTAGACTTTAGGTCTAGAGTTAGACTTAAGGCCTGAGTTTACCTTTGTGAATTGGGCCCTCTCTGTTTTTCTTTTTTCGTACCCATTTTGAGATAAACTTCTCTGTCTCAGAAACAGAATTTTCTTTATATTAAGGAAGCATGTTCTGAATGGACTCAAAATGGGTCCTGGAGGGGGAGGTGTTTTGTTAGATCAAATACAGGTAATCACTGGTTTGAGCTGAGTGACATGTGTCACGATCTAAATCATTACTCACCACTCAACTACAGCGCCTCTTCTACAAGAGCAAGATAAAAGATTAATCTGCATTGGAAAGTAGACACGTCATATAATGGCTAAGGAGGATGCCAATTCTGGCCTCCACTACATCAATGTAGCTATTATAAACTGCTGCTTCCATACAGCAGTCAAAACCTGTAATCACTGGAAATCATTATGAAGCATTTCCCAATAAAAGGTGGTGGTGATGTCCTTTGGTATATCCTGCCTGTGCACCTTTGTTTTGTTCATTATTCCTTCAATTGCTTACTTTCTCTGAAGTTCCTGTCTGCATTTTAGCCCCAGCATCTTTGGTCTACAGAATATTCCTGGTTCTCTAGCCTAACAACTGCCTCCTTGTTCCATCTCCTGACTGGCCACTATTGAGGATATTGTCAATCCCACTTTTTGGGTCATGCACCCCAATTAGTCTATAGTGAAGATGGTATTGCCTGAGGAGTATTAACCCCTTCGATGCTAATGACGGAACGGTTCCGTCATGAGCATGGGTCGAGCTGTGCTCATGACGGAACCGTTCAGTCACAACCACTCCCGTTTTCAATAGGGCCCAGCACCGGTGGTAAATCTGCACCGCACGGATGAGGTTAAGGTTCTGGAAGACCCTGTAGCAGAACCAGTGTATATCTAGTTAGTAGGGGCCCACCTTTCATATTTCACTTGTTTGAGAAATTGGGTTGTTGGTTGAGGGTGGTGAAACCCTACTCAAGCAACAGCCACAATCATTGTCAGGGTGAACCACAAAAGTCACTAAATTATCCTGTGCTTAACCCTATGATAGTTAGGTACAAAAAGTAGTCAGGCTTAACTTAGAGGCAATGAGCAAACTATTTATGCTGCACTTAAACAGTAATAAAGCGAAAGCACAACCCAAGAAAAAACCCTCACTAATTTAGAAAATAGAGTACATTTGAATACATTATTTGACACCACAATGACACAAATTCAATCAGTAGAACTGGATATGTAAATTTTTAAAGTTTAAAAGCATAAAGTAGCCCCTAAAAGATCAAAGCATGAACTGCAGATATCTACTCGCACAACGTTGAAAGTTATGGCCAACCGAGATGGAGCATGGGTCATATCCATGAAGAGGATTGGACCCCGTTTCCACTTTTGACTTAGAAAAAGCTTCAAATAAACATGCCTTACAAAGAAAGATTCAGCAGCACAAAGCAGCCAGCAGTGTCTGAGGAGGAGGTGTCAAGTTTGGAGAGCTGCTAGACAAAGTCACGGTGAAGATTTCTATGTTCAGCTTTAGTCTCTTTTATGGAAGTCGAAAATCTACAGTTGGATGGAGCTGCAGGCTGTAGCCGGTAAGAGCTCCATGACACATGATATCCCTCTGTGAGAAGCAGCTGCACAGAATTTGCTGGTGCAAAGAAGAACATAGTGGAAGCTGGCACAAAGTCAGGCTGACTGCACCTTAGCTGGATGGGTGACCGGGCAGGTCACAGTCTCCTCTTGACTCCCACAGCATTTTTTGTCAGGACATTTTTTACTCCCAAGTTTTAGAATTGGGCTTTGTAAGCATCTTTAGCACGACTTCTAATGTTCCATGACTTGAAGGTTCCACTTGGAGGGTCAGGATTTAACCACGCTGGAACCAAGTGCGGGTTCAAGATGGCGGGAGCCTTTTCTGTCCCTGTGACTCTGATCAGGAGACCAGCCAACTAGCCCTGGAAGTCTAAGGTTCACGTAGGTCTCGAGCAGCAGGGCAATTATCTGAGAGCCCAGGCCAGCCTTATGCAGCAGAGTAGTCCTCTTGGTGCCACTGGTGTAACGAACTTTGAGGGGGCCTCCCTGCAAGGCAGCTCGGGGGCCCCCCTACGGGCTCAATCAGGAGCCCTGCAGCCTGAGTGCTGTGTTGATTGGGCCCCCTGGAGTTTGAGGCCCCCCGCACCACAGGGGCTGTGGGGGCCTGTGTTACGCCCCTGCTTGGTTCAGCAGGGCAGTCCTCTGGATTACACAACAGGCAACATGCAAGAGAGTCCTTCTGCAGCTCCAGAAGTGAAAAGAAAAGTGAGTCTGAGGATCCTATTTTTATTCCAGATGCCAGCTTTAAAGTGGAAGAAACTTCTGGAGTTTTCCACCCATAGAAGTGTTCGGAAGTTCCTGCCTCCCTGCCCTGATCCCAGTCTGTCCTTAATTACAATAGGCTAATGTAAAGTTCTTTGTATGTGAGTTGAGGCAGTCTCTTTAAAGTGAAAGTTGGGCTACTCACAGCCCTGCCACCTCATTCCCTCCTTGGATGGCCCATACTGCTAACACTCTATTGTGTGCCTGTCTGGGAGAAATACACAAACTATGCCTGGTCACGTGACCCAGAAAACAGGATGTAGGCACCAAATGCTTTGGTTAAGAAAATGTCAACTTTCTAAAAGTGGCATGTTCAAAATTGTGACTTAAAATTCGACTTTACCATTAAAAAGGGTTTAAATAACAATTCCTCAGAAACTAAACATTACATTCCTACCTTCTCCAAAACAAAGTGTAGCACTTAATAAATGTAAAAAGGTAACTCAATGTTATCCTATGGGGGAGGTAGACCTTACAATAGTGAAAAATAAACTTGAGAGTTTTTCTCTACCAGCATGTGTCCAACTTTTTAAAATACAACAAACCCTACCCTCTGGGGTTTTTTAGGGACTACCCTATGAGTGACTTATATGTATTTAAAAGGAAGGTTTATGCCTGGCGAAATATTCATTTTGACAGGTAGAAATGTCTATTTAAAACTGCACACATAGGTTGCAAAGGCAGACATGAGACATGTTTAAAAGGGTACTTCAGAGGGTGGCTCAGAGTGCTGCAGGCCCACTAGTGGCGTGGTGAGCAAAAAAAATATGGATTAAACCCAGATCTTTGTGACTGGGGGTGAGTGTTTGCATTGTTCAGCATTGTTCTTTTTGCAGACCCAATAGTAGCATTTAATTTACAAGCCCTGACCCGTTAATTCAATTACAGGCCCTGGCTTCTGGCTGAACGGCAGCATAATGGTTTGTCCACCCAATTTAGAGTTTGCAGACAATGGTTTGATGACGGCTGAGACTACTCTATCTCCACCATGGGCAAACTCCCCCAACGGCCTAAAGGAGTAAGGGCCATCAAAGGTTTTGCTACACTTTTGTCCACCTATCATAGATGGGCGGACATATCGCCGTTTTCTATGGCCATCACTGACAGGAAAAGCCTCATGGTAAGAGGCATTAAAATATCTCAATGCTTCCCTTGCCATGGGAGGAAAATCCCATGCCAAGAGGGACATTAGGTTTTTGGGGGGTTTTTTCAAAAAGAAATTCACACTTTGGGATTATCTTTTTGAAAATAAAACAATATTGTAAGTTTGCTGTATGACTCAGTCGTGTTGACAGAGCCACACAGAAAACTTATAATGCACTGACAGGAACCACCATGATGTTTCTAGGTTTGGCTTGCGGCACCTCCGTCAGAGTGATGGAGTTATTTACTACGTCACCCTGACATAGAGCAGAACACCCGCCAAATATTAAATCAACCCAGGGGGAGTTCATCTTTTTTTAAAAGTAGTAAAAACAATTTCAGGGAGAGAACATAATAAAAGATCACCTACCTGCTGCCTTCTGAGGAAAGAATATTGTCTCCAACTTTGTCATGAATTTTGACAGCTAGTCCATGAGCTAAGCATGGAAAATATTACAGAAGATTTTCTAACAGTTGGAACTTTCAATATTTTCATCGCTGGTGAGCCAAGAAAAAGTGCAAGGCAGGCTGAAAAAGAAGCTAGCTAACCAAATTTCCTTTGGTGGTGTGTCCCACTTAGGTTGGAGGTTACTGCAAGGGCTCAAAAAAGAAGAAACCGGCCTTTTGTCCCTTGTTTGGCTACAACCTCCATCCTCTGACAAATTGAAGGTAATGCTTTTGCTTGGGATGTTCCATCAACTTTTTCCTGTCTTTGCTCCATTACCGGGCAGCAACAAAGGGTGCCCAGGTCCTGGTTCTCCATAATACTCAACTTGGATGAACCTACAGCATGAATCCAAACATGCCCCATCACCGATCAGCCTTGTAGGGTGCCTGTGTCCCGGTCAAGCACACCCCTTTGACTTGCATTGATGTTTGAGTTTCCATTGTTTCTTATTAATATTGTTTTTGTTTTCAATAACTTCTTGTGCTTATATCTTATAATCTTCATTTTAGTGTCATTTTAGTCACTAACCCGTTCGTTTCGGGTGTCGGCCAACGGCCGTCGCAAGCACTACCTCCGTAGTGCTGCGCGTGTCCATAGGCCGACGCGGCCCCACCCGCTTAATAGAACGCTCTGCACTGGCGCGGAACGTTCGAAGCAGCAAACGGGTTATATTAGCTAATTAGGTTAGGAAATGTTTGCACATGTTTGACTGCATTGTTGCCTTGGTGTATGTGCACATTCTATACAGTCAATTATCTCTGAGTAAAACCTTACTACTTGAGTAAGTCTATCAAAGGTAAACCAGAGATTTTTTCCACGAACCAGAGTGCCTAATAGGAATCTGATTGTTATGGCTTCGTGTGAGCACAGACAATTCATAGACTAACAATCACTTTCCTTCAATCTTGGACTAGTTTAAAGTGGGTATTTTCAGATTTACACCTGGAAAAATGTCTTGTGTATATCTGATACAGCATGTCTGAAATTCAAGTGCATCTAAAATGAAGGCTATAGGGTTGAGTTGAGAAAGAAAGTAGACCCTGGCATCAAAATAAATATGGCCCCCAATCATTAGAAAGATTAAAAAAAGTTGCTCATATTTATGAATGGGAACAGGGTTTAACATGTAGAGGCTGTATACGTGGTTTGCAAGTATGGAAGACTGTGTGGAATTGAGTTTGCAGCAAATAATGTTTGTTTTTAATATCAAGGAAATCAACAGTAAACACCAGCTCAGCAGCCTATAAAACAGGTCCACAAACACCCAAAAAGGGGCCCACAAACTGAGCTGTCAGACAAGCCCATCAGGCTTTGTCTGATTGATCCCGACCCTGGATAAACCATGCTCTCTTGTTCTAAATCTAGTTTATTAAAGCGGAGTTGGCCCATTTGATCAATATGTTTTGGAATTTCTACTTCTTCTTGCACTGGGAAGGAGATCCACCCCCATTAAAATACGTTATTGTTATTTACAGTGTGTTAACTATATATATCGACTTGCTATTTTTACCACATAATTTGTAAAATGCTTATTGTCCTGGCAGACGTGCTTTGGATGTGGCTTGGCTGTAACCACTGTGTGATTCAAATACATCAACAATACATATCGGCCTGACTGCCTCTGACCTAATCGAGTTAATTAGTACACATAATTTATTGATAAGCCATCAGCACATCCTTTTTGCGTTCTGTTGATCTGAAGGCTTACAGTTTGTTCCATGATTTGCAAATAGGCTTTCACAATGGATTGCGAGACTGCTGAAAAGCAATGTCAACAAACCAGCAATTTCCTTGAACAGCATGACTGTGCCTTGGGCAAGGAGGACATCTGGTGGTCAATTCAAGAAATCACACACATGTAGTAGATGCAATATAAAAAGAAAAATACAACTGCACTAGATGTAAAGCAGCAGTTCTGAATCATCATTGGAAGCTGTGCACGCCGCCTAAGCCTCAGCCTCAAACCAGTGCACAAAAATACAAAAACAAGTATACATCAAATACCCAATTAAGACATATTTTACTTAACTAACAAAAAATGCAAAAATCTGTATCTTAATAAAAAGGACGACCTTGCCAAAATGCTGTATTATTTCTGAAAAGATAAAGTCATATTTTTTGATAATAGGACTAACCCTGGGGGTGAACTACGCTCCGCTCGCGGAGTTTGCGGAGTTTCCCACACTCCGTGTTACACGGAGCTCGCGGAGTTCTGAAAACCTCTGCTTAGCGGAGCAGAGTTTTTTTCCTCACTCACGATCGTCAACTGCAAGTTGACGACCGCGAGCGAGGAAAATCAACCTCCGGGTGATATTTTTCCTCGTTCGTCAACATCAAGTTGGCGAGCGCAAGCGTGGAAAATAAACATCCCAGCGAGCTTTCACAATGAGGGGTGGTCAGGTTTCTCATTGTGAGTGCTCACGTATGCCTGCGACTGCTCGCGATGAGAAACTGCTTGTTCTCGTTGAGAAAGCTGCCGCTCGAGTAAAAATCTACTCGAGAGTCAGAAATGGGAAAGAAGGGACTGCTTGCACTGTGCAAGGTGCTGTTTGCAATGATTGCACAGTACGAAGAAGCATCCGCACTGTGTAATCACCACGAACAGCATTTTTCCATGGAACTCCGTCACTTGCGGAGCTCAGCGTAGCGCGGCAGAGTTTTTTTGCTACTTTGTGGAGTTCTGCGTAGCACAACTCTGCAAACTCCACCCAGGCTTAAATATAACATGCAAGAATGTTGTCTAAACAGTTGCAGGCTCTTTGAGTGGTCATCATAGACACCCAGGGGTCCACGAATGGAAGGTTAAGAACCGATGGAGAGACACCTACAACAAAAATAACTCTATGCAAATGCTACTGTATTCAACACAGGATTGGTCTGTAGATCTGCATCCAATTCATCATATCAGAATGTTTTCTAGAGAAGGAAGCCAGCCACACTGCATTCATTCCTAAGTATCTTACCCCACCATATTGGACTGCTTTGTAAAGATAGTGCACTACACTGCACTCTATCCTATGGACACAAGCCCGCACTGCTGTTTTGGGATATTAACCCATTGCTGTGCGCTGCATTCTAGGCATCCTAGGAATCACATTCTATTACAGCCTAACTACACTAACATACTACACTGCATTACAGTCTAGAAATACTAACCCAACCACCTGAGATGCATCTTAAAAGTAATAACCAACTACACTGCAGTGCTTCCAGGATAAGTAAACCAGCACATTGCACTACATACACCTCATCATAGGAACACTAACTCACTGCAATACATTGGGCTGGTAACCTTAACCCACCAGACATTATTGCATTCTTAAGCTGCTACTTCACTGCACTGTAATGCATACTGAGGAACCTGACCCACCACGATGAATTTAAACCTAATTTATTTATTTTATTTATTTGCAAAGTTTTATATAGCGCTGGCTAGACCTGGAGGTATCAGAGCGCTTTACATGAGGATCAGAGCGTTACAGGTTACATAGTTACAAGATTTCAAGTTAGGACATAGGAGAAAATAAAAACACAAGATGCGGGGGAGGGAAGGAAACACAATGGGGCGACGAGGAAAACAATGTCAGATGTCCGGCAGGGTAGGTGTCGGCCGAGGGGGTGAACCAGTGCCAAAAACTCCTCTATAGCTGCATAGGACAGCTCCACGGGGCATTGGACAAGGTTGCACGGCGCTCCGAGGTAAATACAAACAGTTATGGTATCCGCCCAGGGAGCATCGTCAAAGTTCTATCGACAGGCACCGGTCCTGGTGTTACTGGGAAGCGTCGTCCGCTAGGTTCTCCAGTTGTCCCCCAGGGCGAAAGTGGTGGGAGGAGAGATGGAAGGGACAGATTCCAAGCTCAGAAGATTGTAGAACAACCCATCGTCTTTTTTAGGTTTTGGTGACAGGAAAGTCTGACATGTCCATGTGGGAGTGTGTGACTCTTCCTCTAGGGGCAAGCGGTATTAGTGCAGCCATGTGAAGCTTTCACTAGCGTGAAAAATGCAGCCCTACTGACACTATCTCTTGGGGCAAGTGGCATAACTGCAGCCTTTTGAAACTCCCTCTAGGGAGGAATGGAAAGAAACACGTGGTTAAAATATCAATCACAAGGATGCAGGGTGTGGCTTCAACCCAAAAATCAGCATATACACTCTAGCTACTCTAATCACTTATGCAAATTTTCAGTAAGATAAACAAATATACCAAAGCTGGTTTATAGTGAGGAATGAACATTTTAAATTATGATAAATGTCTTCGGAGTTATGAAAGTAGTTGATTTAACAAGGGATTAACAGTCATTGGAAAGCGCAAGTGTTTAACAATTTCACTTTTTGGGGAACTATTTTTTAGTTGGACGTGTACAAATGCAAGGGCAAAATGCAGACAAAGTGAAAGCATCTAATGGCTGGAGTGGGCCACTACTGACCGCGGATATTATTTCAAATCCGTGTTTGCACCTGTCTTTTAGCTTTGGGGGACTGGGAGATACTAATAAATTACTCGCTTCTACCCAGTTCATCTAATTTTAATACCTCTCACTATTCACTTTTCTCACCTTACACTGCTTTTTTTCAGTCGCCATATAAACACTGGTAAATCCATATAACACTTCCCTCCAACAACACTCCTTTCATTTACAAACGGTCATGGTAACAACTGACCGGCCGTTTTGTTTTGTCTCCTGGGCAAGGAGGATCCAAATGATGCAAAAGAGGGCAGTACAGTGTGGCTTCTGATGGGAATTTTTCCATATGCCCTTGAGTCTTAACTCGGCTACTATCACACTAAGGTCTGCATGGTTTGTTCCCACTTGTGTTATCTGTACGGTGTTAAGTCTGTTGTCCATGGTGAATGACCTATCTGTTGCTTGACTCCTAGGTACTCTTTAGTGTATTGACCTTATGGAAGTATCAACGAGAGTTGTTGACAGGGAAGTTAAATAAGATTTCTGTGATTGGATGAAGGCGAGGCGTGAATTGAAAAATTGAACAAATGGTTTGAATGAGGTCCAGGTCATGTGACTAGGTTGTTCGTAAACAAGGGTAAACAACCTTTACAACGCGGTCAAAACACCGCAATACATTCACAATGCAGGTTTTACAACGCAAGTCGTTACCACGACTTGCACTGGAGGGCGCTCTAGACTAAGGAATAGTAGATTTACTATTCCAGCACCTTCCCTACTGTACGTAGGCTGGAGTTGGAATAGTAAATTATACTATTCCTAAATCCAGCACCCTACAGCGCAAGTCGGGGTAACGACTTGCGTTATAAAAGCTGCGCTGTAATGTACTGCGATCTTTTTGATCGCGTGGTAACGTCATACATCCGTAAACAAGGGCAGTGCTGAGCATCCACTAGAACTAATCAAAATCGAAGGGGTGCCTGAATATCCCCACATCCTCCGGCAAGTGAGCATCTTCGGTTCTAACCAGTGGTTCTAGGGAGGTATCTATTTCAGGGAAGGTACATAGAGGTTTGAGGAAACTTTTTCTGTCTCATAAAATGGGGTTTGTGACCCACACCCAAACCCATTTTGGAAGGAGCATAAAAAGGGCTGTCGCAGTTTGGCATGCAATCTATCAATGGTTTGCAATCGCAATTCGGGTCACAAACCAGTGAACCGTTGCCAACACCTCAAAGGAGGTGATAACTGATTCACAAAGGAGAAGGGGCACTCTTGGACAGCTTTAAGCATGGACATGGGGAAGGTACATAGAGGTTAAAGGGCACTGAAGAAGGAACATACAGTGTCAATCAATTCAGCAAATGAAATAGAGTTTTTCAATCTAGCTAAACCTTTGTGGGTCTGTTAGAGTTCCTATTTTGAAAATGGAGGTTTGGTATTAGATGGAGGTACTGAGGGCAGTATCCCAAGAGACAAGTCAATGAGTGAATGGTCAGAGGACAAAGGATCAAAAGTAAGATGGGAGTGAGGAAGCTACTTTGAGATGAGGATGAGAAGCAGGGAAATCCCTTGCAGAAGGATGGTGGAAGTGAGAGTGTTGATGAATGCGTGCTCTGCAAGGAATTAAAAGAAAACTGTGTTTTGAATATGACTTTTGGTGCTTAGCTTCATGTCACAGAGGATAATGAATAGGGAAGATTTCTGAGTTGGTCATGAATAGCATAACAATCATCAAATCATGATTCAGTGGCGTCACAGTGGATAACCACTTACTTTGTCGAAGACGGATACATGAGTTGCAAAACTAGTGTTTCTTATAAAGATAAAACCTGTGCATTATACGGGCATGATTAATTTTTTTATGAAACATTATAATAAATAACCTTACACTTTATTGCAGTGGCTAATGCCAGCAGCCAAACCCAGTAAGCCTAATTCTAAAAGAAATGTATTCATTGGGCCATGGCTGTTTACAACCTTGCGTTGGTGTAGATTTATCGCAAAACTAACTTTATATAGAATCGGCAGCCCTAGTAGGTGGCTTCACAGCACTACAAATACACGTTTGACTACTGTACTATTACCCTTTTATAGTGGTTGGATAATGAATGGCTGTGTCAGGTCTATGGGCCCGATTCAGAGAACTAACTTAAGACAAAATCCTAAACTTATTACCATTTCGGTATTCACAGAAGGCACTTACTCATTTTGGTATTCACAGAAGTTAGGAGTCCTAACTTTAGGACTCCTAAATGCCTTCTGTGAATACCGAAAGTCTTAAAGTTAGGATTTTTCTCAGTTTAGGAGTAGTAAAGTTAGGACTCCTAACTTTAGGACTCCTAAACTGAGAAAAATCCTAAAGACTTTCGGTATTCACAGAAGGCATTTAGGAGTCCTAAAGTTAGGACTCCTAACTTCTGTGAATAACAAAATGAGTAAGTTATTCCCTCCATGATCACCCCCCCCACATTAGACTTGCTCCTGTTATTGTATACTCCTTCCCTTTCCCCCCCCCCTCCTGTGAACCTTGCCAGTATAATACCATGTGTTTGTTTTTGTTTGTTTCTTACCTCGACAAAACTATAAAATTAAACCTTCGCTATCCTGTTGATTATTGTATTGTGCACCACATCATAACGGACGCTAAGTGGCCGCCTCTATCGCGTATTGTCTTTCTTTATTCTTTTAATGTTTGTCATAGCAGCCGGCCCGATGGGGTTGTAGGCAGACGCTGTGTATTGTGCATTTGATAAATAAAGGTTTAAAAAAAAATAAAAATAAGTAAGTGCCTTCTGTAAAAACCAAAATGGTAGTAAGTTTAGGATTTTGTCTTAAGTTAGTTCTGTGAATCAGGCCCTATGTGTTTCCAACATGTGACTTCCAAGCTGACACAAACGGAAAGGTAAATATCCACAAAAGTGGCTGATAAGAAGAAATGCGCTTATGAAACAGAGGTGTGTGGGTGTGTAACATTTCTGAAGAGTATACTTTACTAAGTGAAAGTTTCTACATTTCTGGAGTTAGTGCTGTGCTACGATGGCCTGTCGAGTCATTATCTTGTTTACAACGAAGTCCCAACAATGAATGCCTTTACAAAGAAGTCTTTACAATGAAAATACCTTTACCACAAAAGTAGTTTTTTACAATAAATGTTTTTACAACGGATATGCCTTTACCACAGAAGCCTTTACCACAAAAATGTAAGCAATTTTTTTCATGGTAAATATAAGTATTTTTCAGGTAAGTAGAAAGCATTTATATATAAATTTGAGTCCTCCGTTACTAGAGCAGTAGACCCTGAAGAGCAGCCATCAAAACGTGATCAGAGTACCCATCACTAAATCAAACGAAGGCAAAGAATTGCTTGAGGCATAATCGTTGGACTGTTTGGTTGAATCAGCAATTAAAATGTGGCAAAATTCCATCTTGTTGCCTGTAGGTAATTATAGTTAGGACTTAGTTTCCATACAAAAATAATTTTTTGACTTGTCTATAACTTTGGCGTCGTTTGACCAATCTTTATGAAATTTTCCAATAAATGTATCAAGGTAGGTTCTGGTTGCCATGTAACGTTTGGGGGTGATTCGTGCAACGGTGGCGAGAATTTAGAGTGCGAAATAAGGGTGCGTTTGTAAAGGTAATTCCCATAGGAACCTTTAGCCATGCCTACAGCCCAAACTGCTGAATGGACTTACACCAAATTTGCAGGGAGGTAGATGTTCATTCAGGGAAGTGCCATTTGTCTATTTGATGTAAATCTGTTCAGTAGTTTTTGAGAAATTTAAGCAGAAAATTAGAGTGATTTTTCTTGTTGCTTATGCACGCACCAGTGGAAATGCTCTGATTGGCTGGACAAGACCTGAACAGAATGTTGCGGCTGCCGTTTTATTAATTGGTACCAGTTCCCGGGACTGAAAAAAGCTAACATAAGTGGTCAGAGGGGAGATACTCCAACCACATTTTTGAGAAATAGGGTGTTAGTTACACAAGCTATGTGTCCAAGATTGATTCTCGCGATGATGCCGCGACCAGAAGCGCGACCCCAATGCACCATCGAGGGGATGTTGCGACTATTGCGGCGACATCACGAATATTGGTGAGAATATAAAAATATATATATATTTGTCCACACTAGCCATTTATGTACCTACTCATATATTCACTCAGACGTATACACCCATGCACATACCTACTCACACACTTATATATCCAGTTACATACTCACTCAGATACTGATGTACCCACTGTCACACCCATTCAGGTACCAATGTATGCACTTACAGACTTATTTGGAGAGTGACACACCCATGTACAGACCCACTCAGACACTCTTACAGCCCCTTACAGACCCAGTGTTATGTTATGTTATGTTATCCTGCATTTCTAAAGCGCACTGTTACTCAGAGTATCCTGGCGCTGCTACCCTGAACCCCCGCCCACCAACACAGCAGGCAAAGCCTCAAAGTGACTCTTTTGCTTCCACTGAGATACTCACTGATAGACAGACCCACTCAGATACTTATGCAGCAACTCATAGATCCAGTCACAGGCTCATGTACCCATTCACATACATAGCCAGAGACTCATAAACCCACTCACAGAACTATTCAGACTCTCCTGCACCCAGTCAGAGACCCACTCAGACACTGACACAACCAGTCAGAGATTCACTCAGCGATTCCTGCATCGACTCACTCAGCGATTCCTGCATCAACTCACAGATACACTGAGAGACTTATAATTCCACTCACACACCCACTGAGACATTGATTGACTCAGTCACAGATCCAGTCTGACAATCAAGTACTGACTCACAGAGCCACTGAGAGACTTATACATCCACTCATACATTCATTGATAGAGAGATGCTCTCAGAGACATATGAAGCCAGTGACACACTACTGAAGGACTCATGAGTCTACTTTGATATCCACTCATAGACTAATATATGCAGTGACAGACCCACTCAGAGACTTATGCATGCACTCACATAACCGAGTGAATAATTAATACAGACTGTTATAGAGATATTGATAAATGTTTTTATAGAGTTAATTAGATAGTGATTTATCTAGTGTGAAGGATAGAATTAGTAAGATAGTTATAATTGTTAAATGTAGTGGTGACTATTGAATTCCTGCTTTTGCATGGCATTTTTGCGACGTGTCCAGGGGCATCGCGATCTCCCGAGTCACCGTGAACACAGAAATATGTTTTGGAGGTAGTTTTTATTAAAACATTTCTAGAAAAACATGACTGCAAAAGGGAATACTGTAAGAAACCCTAGTGTGTAAAATACTGTACTATTTGTTGATATATGTGTTGTAGGTTACTTATAGAACAGAGGGCGGCTTTCAAGTTGGGATGCCTCACATTCAAATCCCTCTACTGCACCAGCCCCGCCTTCCTTACATCACTCGTCAACCCACACCGTCCAACTCGGAACCTCCGCTCAGCTCACCTCAAACTGCTTGCTGTCCCAAAAACCAAAACCAACAAATTCGGTGGCCGTCGGTTCGCTCTCCTGGCCCCCAAACTTTGGAACTCTCTCCCCCTGATCATCAAATCCAGTAGTTCCCTCCTTCATTTCAGGAAACTGCTCAAAACCTTCCTTTTTCCCCCTTCCAGCTAAACTCCGGTTCTTCCGACCTCAGCCCCACCTCTGTCCCACAGCGCCAGATAACCCACGGTGTCAGTGCGCTTTACAAATCCCACTTAACATAACATAACTTAACATAACTTAGACATTATGGAAAGGCGCAATCATCGTGGTTAAGGACATCATAATTTTTGCCATTTTATAGCTGCTTTCTATAAGAGTGGTGTACAATTCTTGTGCTTAGTTTTTACAAATCTTAACAGTGTCAAAAAGATCCAGGAAGAGCTAAAAGAACAATATCAACTCAAGCTCAGTTCACTGGAATATATGTAACTTTTTAAATATATAAAAAATGTACATTAGAAATGAAGATGTATATAGGAGTTAAATAAAAAGAGTATCACAGTGATGTAGAAATTGTGTTTAAGATGTTAGTACTGTTGAAAATTACCATGAGAAATACCTTTAACAATGACAATGTTTTAAATGTCTAAGCATTATGTGCAGAACATGGGGAGAGGAGTTGGCCTAATGGCTAGGGCGGTCAACCTCAGACCTAGGGAACCAGGTTCGAGACTTTTGAGTTTACTTAAAGTTGCAGAGAACTATATATTTTTGGAAAGAAGTCATGGAGGTTTATATCTTTCATGAAATCACATATATATTTAAATTGTGATCTATGTTTCTTTTAACATGTGCTATTTAATATTGGGAGGGCTAATAGTGCAGAATGTCTTTTGAGAGTTTGCGTGCTAGCTTCACTTGGCATGTAATTTTTCTTTGGGAAATTCAGAATTTATGTTTGAAAGACACAAGAAATATTTGCGAAATGATGTAGGTATGCCATTAGTAAAATTATGTGCATTCAAAAGGTGAGAATTGTTGTTTTCAGTTTTAGAAACTTACTGATGCATGTGGACATTGAGTAGCAGAGCACTGTATACTACTCTTAAAGATCCATGTGATATCTAGATTTATTCATTCAACCAGGTACTACACATGTGCTCTTCCAATCACACAGGCACTAATTATATACTCATTGAACTACGCAGACAACACACAGGTGTTCATCAAATCACACAGATAAGATAGTAGCAATATAGTTATGTGAATACCCAGGCACTCACTATGCATATATGGAACTACTGATGTTGGTCATTTATACTCTGGGAATCTTGCAGGGCTGCTAATAGTCTGAGGGAATTATGTAGGCACTATCTATGCACCCATCCAATCATCCAGGGTGTATTGTTGTATTCCACCAGAAACACATCTATTTACACATTTTAGTGAGGAATATGTATTGAACCATCTGATGAATTATATATGTAACCTATCACAAACTGTTTGCATGTACTCTGAAGAATTAGTGAGCTATATGCTGTGATACACGTTAATGTGCAGATTTTTATAAGGAGAGTTTCTCAAAATGTAAATGACACCTAAGTAGAAAAATATTTACACACTAAATGTACCAGTGACACAGTTGTAGAATAGGTCTTTGAAGTAATCCGGTTAAAGATGATAATAACACAAGTAGGCTGATCCAATGCAGTTTATTCTGGGAGAAAGATCCCATACACCACAAGCCAGTTGGGAGGTTCAGTTCACATTAAAACATTCTTAGAATCATATGAGCATAGAACTATCTTACATACCTAAACCCCAGTGGCACGCCTAAACCCCAGTGGCAGTGGGATCGCAGACGCTATGGCTGCATGCGGGCTGCCTTATTTTTAAACAAATTGCGATTTTAAAACTGTTTGTTTCGATTCTAGTTCTTTTATTTTGTGGCTTACCTTCGCTGCTGTCTTCCCTGCTCACTTTCCAGCTCCCCTAGCCCCGGTCCGGCACGGCTGAGTGCCGTTTGTTCCGGAGGGCTGACGGAGCTGCTGGTTGCCACCATATTGGGAAGGGCAGTCGAGGCCACACAGGTTAGTGCTGCAGGCATCGCGCTTCCAACCCCACTTAGCACAGCATCATGAGCACATGCAGCGGACGCCTAAACCCCAGTGGCAGTGGGATCGCGGACGCTGTGGCTGCATGTGGGCTGCCTTATTTTTAAACAAATTGCGATTTTAAAACTGTTTGTTTCGATTCTAGTTCTTTTATTTTGTGGCTTACCTTCGCTGCTGTCTTCCCTGCTCAGCTTCCAGCTCCCCTAGCCCCGGTCCGGCACGGCTGAGTGCCGCTTGTTCCGGAGGGCTGACGGGGCTGCTGGTTGCCACCATCTTGGGAAGGGCAGTCGAGGCCACATGGGTTAGCGCTGCAGACATCGCGCTTCCAACCCCACTTAAGCACAGCCTCATGCGCACGCGCAGTGGACGTGCGCAGCGGGCGCGCCGCCGGCACGGCAAAAGCAAGCCCATCTGCGCCCGTCCACGCCCGGCCGGGGCAAGGGGCACCCCGCTATGCCTGATTTATCACGTATTCCTCTGAACAGCTGTGCTCATTCCAGGGCCCCTGTCCCTCCTGCCCAGCCACTCTTGCCCACATTGATACACTTGGCATTGCCCGAGTTAATCCCACGCCTTCTCTCCCAGCATTCTTGCCATCACTACCCCCTCCCTCCCCTGTCATATCAGGACCCCTTCCTGTGTCCCCCCCTGCACCCACTATTTCAGATTTTCTCTTAAACACCAGGTCGGCAGTCAAGCACCATCTAGAACTGTTTGTATTCTTAGACTCCTACAAACCCGACCTCCTGTTTTTGACTGAAACTTGGTTCTGCTCTGATTCACTGCCCAATGTGCTAGCGGCCCTTCCCTTCTCTTACTATGCCCTACGTGCAGACCGGCCTGAAGGGAAGGTGGGAGGTGGCGTCACTTTGATTGTCCGTGCCGGACTCCACTTTCAGTTGTTGTCATTCCCTCCCATCACGGCGGTCGACTGCTTGGTGGTGCGCTCTGCCTCCTTCCAAGTTCCTATGACTTGTGCACTAATTTAGTGTCCTCCCCAGGCAAGGCCTAACTTCATTCCTGATATTCAGGAGCTGCTAGCCACGCTGGCAGTTAAAAATTCTTCTGTCCTCGTGCTGGGGGATTTCAACTATTGGCTTTCTGACCCAGCGGAAGATGCCATCTCAAAAGAATTCACTGAACTTCTTCTCAGCCTCAAATTTGTGTCCACACTCCCACTCATATCCGAGGCCACACCCTCGATCAGATTTGGTCACTTAACGTTCCTGCCACTACTCCCATTGTTACGCCCTGCACTTGGTCCGATCACTTTTTGATATCATTTTTCCTTGATTTAAGTCTCGCTAAAAAACCGTCTTTCCCCAAAAACACTTGGGCTCGCAACTGGAATAAAGTGGATATGTCCACTCTTTGCTCCTCCCTCTCAGCCTCCTGCCCTGTCTTAGAGGACCTGACTACGCCATCCCAAGCATCTACCATTAATAGTTGGCTCTCTAGAGCATGTGACCAAGGGGCCCCCCTGAAGCGGGTCACTATCAGACGCGCCCATGACGCTAATAGATGGTTTAATACCGATTTAAAGGCAAAAAAACTTGAAGTACGGCGGGCTGAGCGCACCTGGAGACGCGCTTATAGTCCAACGTTAAAATCTCAGTATATTTCCATTCTTAATCAATATAAAAAATCCATCCTTGCTGCTAAAACAGGCTTTTTCTCTGGAAGAATTCTCTTAGCCGAAAACCAACCCAGGGAAATTTTTGCCACGGTCCATGAGTTGGCCTCCTCCGATATAGTTACCCTTAAACCCTCCCTTTCCCAATCCCTCTGTGACTCTCTTAATGATTTTTTTATCGACAAAATTGCGATCATCAAGGCTAACATATCACCCCCCACTTTCCTCAACCCTCAGCCACCGTCTAATACTTCTTACTTGGACCAGATACCTCTCCTGACCAGGGAAACCCTTCTTCCTTTGTTGGTCCGAGTTAAGTCAGGTTCTCCCTCAGATATTTGTCCTGCCCATGTTTTGAGAGAGATCTCTTTAGCCTGTCCTCAGCCCCCTCTTGTTTTTTAAACGACTCCCTTAAATATGGTGTTGTTCCTAAACTTCACAAGTCGGCAACAATAATTCCCATCCTAAAAAAGCCTGGTGCTGATCATTCCTCCCTGTCCAACTATCGACCCGTTTCCCTTCTCCCCTTTTTGGGTAAAGTCCTGGAGAGCCATGTCACCCCAGCTCTCAGTACCATTGTGGAAAATAGTGGCTGTCTGGCATCATGCCAGGCGGGCTTCCGTCCGCTACATTCCACTGAGAAGGTGGTTATCTCCGTCATGGACAAACTTAGAGAAGGGATGTATGCTAATTCTCCACAGGCCCTGGTCCTCCTCGACCTGTCCGCCGCTTTTGACACGGTTGATCACTCCATCCTTCTCACCCGTGTCGAGGCGGCGGGCATTAGGGGGCCCGCTTTGGCCTGGCTAAACTCTTTTTTGAGAGACCGTACCCAGGCTGTCCATCTCGCCGATTTCTCCGTTCCTCCACACAAGGTGCAGTGTGGTGTCCCTCAAGGTTCTTCCCTTTCCCCCCTTTTGTTTAACCTATACATTTTCCCCCTTATTTTTGCTTTACAGAAGATGGAGGTCACTGTTTTCAATTATGCGGATGACCTCCAACTTATTTTTAATCTCTCCCACTCCCCAGGTTCGATCCACAATTTTCAATCAGTCATGATTTTCATCAGGAACTAGATGAACTGCAACCATCTTAAACTCAACCCGGACAAAACTGAGCTAGTTCTCACCAGAGGCAGTCACAGTCCCTGGATCCCCATGTTCTGGCCCCTTTCTCTTGGCTCCTCATGATGCACTCCCAGATTAGCTCAGTAGTTTTATCTTGTTTTTTCACTCTTCACACCATTCGGAAGATTTCCCGTTTTTTTTCCTTCCCGGCCCTGAAACTTATTCTCATGGCAATGGTTTTATCACGCTTAGATTATGGCAATATCTTGTATAATGGCGTCCCTGCTTATGCCCTCCCACGCCTTCAACTGGTCCAAAATCAAGCTGCCCGCCTCACTTATAGTCTCCCCAAATCTCACCACGTCACTCCCCTACTCAAGGCCTTGCATTGGCTCCCCATTAAAGAACAGGCCCTCTTTAAGCTGGGCTGCATGACCTTTCAGGCACGAGCCGGGACTGCTCCCACTTTTATCAACTCTGCAATCAAAGTTTATATTCCCAGCAGGGAGCTGCGCTCTTCCTTCCAGTCACTTCTCTCTGTTCCTCGGTTTAGGAAGAAAAAATCAGGAGGCACTAAATTCTCCACCCTGGCTCCCATTTTTTGGAACACCCTTCCTCTACCTATAAGATCGTCCGCCTCCTACATAGAGTTTCGTAGGGCACTCAAAACTCTTCTTTTTACACAAGCCTTCTCGCCTTAGTTTTAGCATTTCCTCTGCCTAGGGTTGGTATCCTCAGCGCCAAGAAACCACGTGGTAGTTGTGCGCTTAATAAATACTTTTAAATTCATACCTAACATTCTAACACATTGACATTAACTTAATAAATATATATTTCACTCAGTATGAAATACTACACATCCCCCTTCTTTATCAACACAAAAAATTTACAATAAAGAAGAGAAAGTGTTTATCAGAAGAAAAGGTTTATCATACAAAATCTTCATAACGAGCAGGTGGTTAAATACTTCTTGAAGACCGACGAGTATTCATGGAAAGATCATCATCTTTGTTCAATGAATGGCGAGCTTTAACCAAGACATTGTCATCCTTGATAATATGATCAAATTTACCTTTAACAATTGCAACTCTGTTCAAGTTCCATATTCGATGGTCCTGTGTTTAAATAGCATTATTAAAAACCTTAATAACTTTAATAGGTTTCATGAATTTAGGAAAGGATCCCCCTAAGACCCCAGGACGCTTTATCACTACCCAATCACCAATCTTTACTGTGGTTTTCTTAACCGCTTTTTTAGCGTCAAAATATATTTTCCTATGTTTAGCTTTTTCCTCATCTTTCTTTTGTACATCCTCTCCATCACATGAACTTTCCTTGCCTTTACATAATTCATACTTGTTTACCCAAGTAGGTTCAACCACAGTGTTGGGTACTCTTCCTCTAAACAAAAGAAAATGTGTTTTACCCGTGGTAGAGTGAGGGGACAACCTATACTCCTCGATTTTTCTCTGAACTTCATTCTTCCAATCTAAAGATTGACACTTGGACAAACATTATTGTCTCTTTGACAACCCTATTGAATCTCTCAATCATGCCATTTGCCTCGGGAAGATATAATGATGAAGTTTTATGGACAATGCCTCTAGGAGACAAATAATCTTCCATTTGCTTAGAGATTACTTGTACTCCATTATCACTCAACAAAGTTTCTGGAAACCCTTCTTCTGCAAATACCTTATCCAAGCAAGCAATTATACAACTGGTATCCATACCCGGCAAAAAGAAAATAATTGGCCACCTCAAATATGTTATGTTATGTTATGTTAGTGCTATTTGTATTGCGCACGGCTGCTCCAGCGAAGGAGCGTCCCGGCGCACCGACAAGGTGGCGAACACAACACAACAGGAAAACAGAAAATATTATTAAAAATGGGGGAGTTGAGGTTTTAACATAGCTCAGAAAATAAATGAGTTTTAGCGGCCTTGCGGAAAGAAAGCAAGTCGCCAAGGGTCCGGAGTTTCAAGGGGAGAGCGTTCCAAAGTGCGGCTGCCCGCACCCTAAAAGAGCGACCCCCCGCCCGACTGAGTTTGAACCGAGGGGCTACCGCTAATTCTTGGTCCAGCGAGCGCAAAGTGCGGCCCGGGATATAAGGGCACAAAAGTTGGCGCAGTAAGGGAGGCGATAGGCCCTTCTGAATCTTGAAAGAAATGCACAGTACTTTAAAGTGGATCCGCTGCCTAACGGGTAACCAATGCAAGGCACGCAAACTTGGACCGGCCGAGCAGAACCTAGGGAGACCTACGATTGCTCTGGCCGTTGCGTTCTGCACTCTTTGAAGTCGGGTTAGCTCGGCCTGGTTTAACCCTATAAAAAGGGAGCTGGCATAGTCCAGTCGAGCCAAAACCGTTGCTTGTACCACCAGTTGACGAGTTGCGGCATCAAAATATTTAAGGGCAGGTCGCAGATTGCGCAAGATGCCAAAGCAGCACGCCGCTGTCCTTTTGGTGTGGCCAACAAAGTTGAGGGAAGGGTCCAGTCAAACACCAAGATTTTTGATCTCCGCAACCAGAGTGGGGGTCGGCCCCAACTCAGGGGGCCACCAAGCATCTCCCCATAGGTCCGTCCGCTTCCCAAAGACCATCACCTCCGTTTTTTTGGCGTTTAGTTGGAGACAGTTGGACGTCATCCAACCAGCCACCGCCCTAAGTCCTTCTCTGAATCTTGGGGCATCCACCCCAGAGTCCCCACTGATCGTGACCGCTAGCTGGGTGTCATCTGCGTACGACACCATGGTCATACCACAGAGCTTCACAACCTCAGCCAGCGGCCTCACGTAGATGTTAAACAAAGTGGGACTCAGCGAGGAACCCTGCGGGACCCCAAGAGACAGAGGATGACATTTGGACTGATAGGGCGGGGACGCCACACAGAAGGAACGATCCCTGAGAAACGAACGAAACCACTGGTGTGCAGTGCCGATCACCCCTATCTCCTCAAGACGCTGCAGGAGAATATCATGGGAGACCGTGTCAAAGGCGGCGCTTAGGTCTAACAAAACAAGCGCCGCCGTTTGACCTGCATCCAGAACTGCCCGCAGGTGCTCGACCATAGATAGCAATGCTGTCTCCGTACTGTGGCCGGCCCGAAAACCATTCTGGGTGTCGTCCAGAATGTTGGCACGCGACAGATGATCAGTGGGGGCGGTGTTAACATGCACCTCCGCGAGTTTGGCTCAACAATTGTCAGAGCATAAGATAATAATCCTTTGCCGATATGGGACCAATTATATCTAATGCAATGTCTTGCCAGGGCTTACAAGGACGCTTCCTTAATATCATTGGTTGTTCATGTGTGCATTTGGATTTGTCACTAAGCAAACATGGAACACAATCTCTAATGACCCTCTCAACCATCTTGTCCATTCCTTGCCACCAATACCACATACGCAAACGTTCCTTGCAGTTTGAAATACCAGTATGAGCAGAATGAACCAAATCAATGAGTTCCTTCCTAAGATTGCATGGAGGAACTAATTTGCTTCCTCTAAACAACAAGCCCTTATCGCATTCCTCAAAACCCAAAAAGGCTTAGCATCTTGGGAACCACATTTATTACTAATCCAACCTTTCTGAATTAAAGACATAACCTCACCCAAAATAGAATCCTGGTTTACTTCTTCACGACATTTTTCTTCTGAAATGATATTGTGATCAACTAAACAAACCCATTCATCATCATCATCTACACCATCCTCACAAGAAACATCAGAAGAAACGAGGCGGGATAAGACATCAGCGACCCCATTATTGACACCAGGCAAATACTTTAACTCAAAATTATACTCTTGTAGGCTTATGATCCACTTAGATATCCTACTTGAGATGGAATCTAAGCCCTTTTTGTTAAAAATTTCAACCAATGGTTTGTGGTCAGAATGAACCTCAAATTCCACGCCCCACAGAAATGTCTTTAATTTCTTTATAGCCCATGTTACAGCTAGAGATTCTCTTTCTACTACTGAAAAACGTTTTTCAGGATCCCTCAAGCATCTGGACAAAAACATGACTGTTTGAATCCCAGACAAACTAATTTGCTGTAAAACCGCACCTAGCCCCTTTTCACCCGCGTCAGTGATCACAATGGACTTGGCAGAGGGATCACAACTTTTCAAGGATGGAGCATCATTAAGTTTCTTTTTAATGTCAGTAAATTCTTCCTCACATTGTGAAGACCACACAAAATCTACACCTTTACATAGTAAACTTCTCAGGTTAACAGTCGATGAAGCAAAACCCTTTACAAATTTAGCATAATATTGTATCATGTCCAGAAATTTCATCAGCTCACTCTTATTGACTGGAGCGCACAAATTACTAAGCGTATTGACTAATTCCGATTTGGGTTTGATACCGACCCCTGTTATTTTATGACCAAGGTAGTTAATTGAGTCTGCTCTGAACTTGCACTTTCCTGCTTTAACAGTAAGATTATGGATACTCAAATTGTTTAACACACTCCTCAATCTTGAATCATGTTCAATCATGTCCTTGGCAAATATCAGAATGTCATCCTGATATACACATACACTAGGAAGATCCCTTAAAACTTTCTCCATCACACGCTGAAACACTGAGGAAGCCGAGACCAATCCAAAAGGCATGCGTTTGAATCTGAATGTACCAAATGGAGTAAGGAAAGAAGTATAATCTCTAGATGACTCATGCAATTCTATCTGGTGATAAGCAGATGTTAAGTCAATTGTGCTGAACACTTTGGCACCACCAAGGAGAACTAAAAGCTCATTAATAAGGGGTATCTGTCAACAAGTACATTCTTATTAAAACTTCTCAAATCTATACAGAGACGAAGATCCCCATTGGCTTTGCATGCTGCGATGACCGGAGCCAACCATTCTGTGCCCTCAACTTCCTCTATGATTCCTCCTTCCAATAACTTTTGAATTTCTTTCTTCATATCATCCCTAACAGATATAGGCACGTTTCTCACCTTGGAACATGTAGGTATGGATTTCTTTTTTTACTGGATCTTATGACAGTACCCTTTTAAACATCCTAGTTCTTCTTTAAAAACATTTTGAAACTCCAATTTTAATGAGTGCACAAATTATTCTACAGATTTTTTAGAAACAGAGCAAATATCTTCTCTGAGACCAATTGGAGGATCAGAATTTGGATCAAGATAAATCCCTAAGTCTCCTTGATGTAACCAACTTATAAGGCTATCACCACTCTTTCAAACATACATTTTTCCAGAGGTTAACCTATCTTTATATTCAATTAAACCTGTGAAATAACCATGCAACGTAATTGGTTCACCACCATCAGCAGGTGGAATTATATCAGGTTTCAACAATTGTACTTTTCCCTTAAGTTTCTTAACATAAAAGTCGTTAGATACTAGCGTAATTTTTGCATCTGAATCAAACAAAACTTTCGTGGATTCACTCAATTAAGATTTCATTAAGAGGGCTCTGTTTACTTTTTTGATTGCCGACAACTTGTACTACAATTTGGCCGCAGTCAGCATCCTCAGAACTCCCTTCACCTTCACACTCATTATAAACTTCAAACTTCTTTATCCTGCACTTTAACTTGCTCTTTGGTTTAGTTCTGCAAAATGATGAGAAATGCCCTTTTTTCTTGCATTTGCTACACGTTTGATTAATTGCTGGGCATTTCTTATCATTGGCATGAAGATCAGATTTCCCACATCTAAAACATTTTCTTTCAATATCAGATTTCATAATTTCAGGTTATTTCTAAAAAACATTTTTTCTGTTTTTTCAGGCTTCTGTATTTTTGGATTTACAGTATTGAGACACTTTGGTTGATGTTTATTTTAAAATCGAGTACATAAGGGGAAAAATTGTCTTTTTTGCATGTATAAGTGACAACTGAGATATGGTGCAGCTGTGTTGTAGGGGAGAGTGCTATAATATTAAAAGGTAAGTAATTAATTAAGTTTGTGTTTTGGTTGGGGATTGGTACATTGATATAAGTGCTTGTAGTTATGCAGGTAGGTTGATTCGTAGATTTAAAAATGCAACATGCCATAACAACTATTTTTGTATTATGTGGAAGCAATAGTAAAGTAGCTGGTGCAATGGCTAGAAAAAAAATCAAATATAGTTTTCTTTTTCAACAGATCAATATCTGCATAATTACTGACAGATTGCATACAAAAGCTCAAAGGGAAAAGGAACTGAAGCAAGTACAGTATCTATGCAGAACTGAGTCTGAAAGCGGCCAGAATAAAGAAAAAGTGGTGTACAAAAACAAGAGCTATTGGTAAGAGGACAAACTCATTTCTTAAAAAGATATCATAAAAATGAAATTCATGGGGGCGTGGCCTGACAACATGGCCGGCTAGATGTGTCTCCGCACTGCTCCTGCCCCAACGGACAAAATCCTCTGAATATCCTGGCGTGATGGTGACCTCCGATGCCCTGGAGTGATATCGGAACCCCCCCCTGAATTTGTGGGTCCCGTGGGGGCGAAAAACAGCGGCCTGCAACGATGTGACAGGCGGCCTGAGACAGGCTGCAATCCTGTCCCCAGTGCACAGTGGCCGCCATGTTGTGCTGAAAACAGAGGATGGCTGCGGACAGCCCCTGAACTTGCTGGCGGGCGGTGGAGGTGCCCGTGACTCCAGGCGCCGCCCATTAACATACACTGACGGAGGTGAGGCCCCGGGCGGAGGTGCCAGCGTGGAAAGACAGCCGGGTATGGCTGCTGCACGGTGGAGCGAGCTCCCGGGAACGAGCGCAGGATGAGACCGATGCGGTGAGGCATGCTCGCCTATGCCCATAAGTGGCTGTAATTCTGGTGCAGCAGCCCTGGATGACTGAGGGGGACCGCCGTGAACTGCTTCGGGCCTCCTGGTGAGCTGGGAGGAGCCCCGTGATCCCGGGAGAGCCCCACTGCATGGTGAACAGTGACTGCGGCCTAAGTGGTGGCCTGCAAGAGTAGGGGGCAGAAGTGCCTGCAGCGAACTGGAAGGCACCACGAGGCCTGCAGGACCGGGCATAGAGCTGCTGACCTGGACCGGAGGCTCCAGCACAGAAGGTGAAGTGCCCCACTGGGACAGGGCCTGGAGCACTCGCTCCTCTGGCCCAGGACGAAGACTACAGCTGGGGCCTCATAGTGCTGGAGGGGCTGCGAGGCGCATATACAGGGCCTGAGCTGCCCGCTCCGCCGGTCTGGGACAGAGACTCCGGCTAAGGTGGCGAAGAGCCCTCCCCCCCATAACACACAGGCTCCCCCAGTGCCAGAGGGGCTGCGATGCACAAGTGAGGGCCCGACCCATTCGCTCTGCGAATTGGCAGAACCCTAAGTTGAACGGAGTGGCGGTCCGCGCTAAGAGGTATGGTGGGCCACATAGCTATTCTGGCCAGCGAAGGGCGTGACCGGGGCAATATTGCCAACACTGAGGACCAGGATTCTGGTGTGACGGTGGAGGAATGCGCCTGGTGGGGACCCCAATGAAATTACGCACAACAGAACTACTGTTGGCCTAACGGGACTCCAGAAAACAGCATAGGACGGCAGCACTGAACATGGGGAAAGACAGGCCCCTTATAGGCGCCCAAATGAACAAAATAATGCAATATACAGTTCCAGGCCCAGTGGTGGCAGACCGCCACAGACCATACCCAGACCAAGGAACTCATCATGACGCAGTGGCCCAAGACAAGGTCGACATACTGGAAGCAATTTGTGACTCCAGAATGGCGCTGGAAACCAAAATGGACGGCATGGCCATGGACATCAGCCACCTGTGCCTAGATCTCAGAAAGGTGGCGGATAGGGTTACCACAACCGAAGGTGACCTGAATGCTTTGCAGACAGAGGTCCGCCAGCTAGGGGAAATGGTGACGGCCCTTCGGGACCACACAGCTAGGCTGGAAGATACGGCGGACGATGCGGAAGGCCGGTCGAGGAGAAACAATCTCAGTTTTTTGGGATTCCCGGAAAAGGCGGAAGGGCCGGCGGCAGACCTATTCCTGGAAGACTGGATTTAGACAACATTCCCAAACCTCCGAATTTCCAAAATGTTTGCTGTAGAGAGGGCCCACAGGTCTCTTGGGCTGCCACCGAAATCAGGAGCCCCGTCCAGAGCCATGATCTCTCGATTGTGCAACTTTAGAGACCGCGGCGCGATCCTGTAACATATCCGCACTAATGGTCCACCCAGATTTGAAAACCAGGATATCCACATCTTCCCAAACTACATGAAAAGGGTGCAGGACATGCTTAATGGCTTCCTGGGTGTTAAACGTCGGATGCAAAACCTCAACATTAAATATAGCTTAATGTTTCCGGCCAGGCTTCGAGTACAGTGTGACGGCAAGGTGCATTTCTTTGATAACCCGGTGGAGGCAACGGACTGGATGGACTCGCTGGCTTGGCCGGTCAAGACCAAAACCACGACTGGCAGGAACAGAGGAGGCGGAGTGGTCCACAGCGGAACCGTCAAAGATGCGACGAGGAACAACGGCCGAGAACCCAGGAGCTGACGGATGGAGGACGTATCATGGTGGGACCAGATGGCACACTCGTCACGGAGCGGGAGGCGATTCCAACGAAAAACCATTTCTCTCCGCTATGCTTGGTACAGGAAACAGAATCAGAATGGGGGGTGCCTCCGGCCAGGTGGGTGAGGGCTCTGGCGATGGCTGACTGGCGGACTAGGAGCTGTGATCAAGGGGGTCTGGGTCATGGACACTGTGAGTACATGCTCTGCGCCGAGGGGCACTAGACTTTATTGAGGTACTTGAGTGGGAGGGCCAGGGGCCCGGGACACGATGGGGGGGATTGGGAGAAAAGGTTTTGAGGAGGTCACACTATCTTGCTAATATACTTTTTTGGAATGTCCGGCTGTAGTGTGCTGAGGTGACCCAACTAAACTATTGGTCGGGCGGGGCCATGCGGTGTCAGTCAGTCGGTTACATTTTGGTGGTTGGGAAAGGGGTTTCTTAACTTGCGAAGTAAGTGCTTTGATAATAGTTACTTCAAGTTGGGTGGGATGAATCAGGGGGCGGGGGGTACCTTGGGGCGGGGTTCTGAGTCCTCAGACCAGGATTGGGTTACGAGAATGAAGGGCTACTGCCTGTGGGTGGGGGGGCAGGGGGTTTACATTTTGGTTCAGTTGGGGATGGTGCCGGGTCTGGTCCTTGTTGTACGGGTAGAGGTCTGAGAAGATCGTATTATGGGAAGTCATGCTACAAAGCAATAGGGGTCCCCTACAAGACTATTGGGAGCCAAGCCACGCACAGCTGTGGACTCATGCAAGGTGACACACAGAGGTATAAACTAATGACGTGGAATGTTCGGGGCTCAATAATAGGGTCAAACGGATCCAGGTGGCAACCTATCTTAGGCTCAATGGGATAAGTATAGCTCTGCTTCAGGAGACGCACTTATGGGGAGACTGTCTTAAATATGTTTAACATAGATGGAGGGGTCAGTTTTTCACTACATCCTATTCTGGGTTTGCCTGGGCTGCGCTTACATGAGTGGCACCAAGAGGTTCTCTTTAAGGCTTTGGACACATAACAAGACCCCGAGGGGAGGTTTGTGATGTTCGAAGGGATGCTGGATGGGCGTAGTGTATGTGTAGTGAATATATATGCCCCGAATAGTGATGATGGGGTTTTTAAGTCGAGTCTTGGGGCAGTTGGATCTGGATGCAGACACGGAATTAATTATGGCAAGAGATTTTAATTGTGCCCTTGATGGGGAATTGGACAGATACCGCCCAAAATTAGATGCAAAACCCAAAACCACAGAAGCGATGTCTCAGATGCTTCAAAACTATGGCTTATTGGATATATGGTGACACGGCAATCCAGATCGTCGGGTGTACTTGTGTCACACACCTGCTGCCAATACCTATAGTAGACTAGATTACTTCTTTATCCAAAGGGCAGTGGCACATCGGAGAGCGGAGGCGCAATGTCTGGCCCGCTTTTTGTCCGACCACTCCCCACTACTAATAACGTACTCGCTGGGCCGACCACAGTCTAAAATACAACTATGGAGGCTCAACACTGAAGCTTTTGGGGACCCGACCTATAAGGACGCCATATCGAACAGGCTGGAAAGCTATTTTGAGACGAACTGAGCCTCTGCTAGTGCCAGGGTGATTGAATGGGATGCAATGAAGGTGGTGGTACGAGGGGTATGCATGTCTACTAAGGTGGGGATAAAAAAGTGCTGGAACCAGACCTACGCCAGCATGAGGAGCACTTGGCAGCTCTGGAGAAGGAGCTTCCCACCAATAAGGAGGGCTCGGCTCAACAGCAAATTCAATAAAAATGTGAGCAGTCGTCGCTGGTATACAGAAGGGGATAAGGCGGGTCAGTTATTAGGGCGCCTGATTCGGGCAGAGACACAACCCCTCCCGATTTTGGCACTGAAAAAATGACCTGGGTCGGGTGGTCAATACGCAACACGAGATTAACAAAACATTCTTGACCCACTTACGTAGAATATACTCTGAGCCTGATGCCCCAGTGGCCCCCGAGGTAGTGGAGATTTTTTTGGCGAGGGTGGAACTGTCCAGTATAGACCCGGAGAGTCAGGAGGCTTTAGGAGCCCCCTTTAGAGGGGAGGAGATGCAGGCGGCGATCAGCCATCTGAAAACGGCTAGGTCCCCTGGGATGGATGGCAGCGGAACTGTATAAGGAATATGGAGGGGTCCTGGTTCCTAAATTATTGGAAATCACCGAAGAGGCCAACGAGTGTGGACAGCTCCCAGATTTCATGAGGGAAGCATTGATAGTAATGATCCCGAAACCAGGGAAGGATCCTCTGCTCCCCAGTTCCTATAGAACAATTTCAACGTTGAATGTGGACCTTAAAATTATCAGCCACGTTTTGGCCAATAGGCTCCTTGCATATATACGGCGACTGGTTCATGAAGACCAGTCCGGATTTATACCGGGCAGGAACACGCTACAGAATATTTGTCGCCTCGCCCATGTCATGCAATCATTGGAGGGACAGGCCCAATAGAGCACCTTAGTGTTCCTAGATATTGAACAAGCGTTCGACTCGATCAGGTGGGACTATTTCTGGCAGGTACTTCTAAAAATGGGTCTAGGTGAGGGTTTCGTCCGGTGGCGAGGGTCCGCACAGGACGGTATGTGTCGGACATAATACCCATAGCAAGAGGGACGCGTCAAGGGAGCTCGCTCTCCCCCTTGCTGTTTGCCCTGGCAATGGAGCCATTGGCCTGCCACCTCCATGGGGTACTTGAGGGACAGGGCATACGGATTGGGGGTTCGGAGCATGTTGTATCCCTTTATGCCGACGACGGGCTCATATACCTGACTCGGCCGACCCAGTCCTTACCAACCATGATCGCTGCATTAGCGCGGTTTGCTGCCGCCTCTGGGCTTTCCCTAAACAAGTCGAAATCTCAGCACTACGCGATTGGTTCGGAGAGTGACTGGGAGGTAGCCAAGCGTCCGGTGATGGAACTTCCTTGGGCAGCGGACACACTCCGATGTCTAGGGATATGGATCGGCAGGACGGAGGCCATATTTTATCAACATGACATGGGGAGGATTATCTGTGGCCTACAGGGTAGTATTGCCTTTGGGAACACACTTAACCTCTCCCTAATGGGGAAGATCACCTTGATAAAAATGGTGGTCGTGCCTCGATGCCTCTATACAATGAAAGGGTCCTTTTTTGAACTCCCGCACAGAGTATTCAAGGAACTGGATGCACTCCTGGTCCTATTATTGTGGAATGGGAAGAAATGCCAGGTTAGTCTTAAGATCATGAAACGTAGGTGGGGAAAAGGAGGTCTAGAGGTCCCAGATTTAGAACTTTACTACTTTGCAGCGCAATTGCAACATGCCCTAGCATGGCTGGACACGGACCCCTCATGGGAGAGGTCACTACTTGAGAGTACTTATGGGGATCGACAGCTAGGGGCGCTTCTATGGCAGGCGGGGGGGAGCGGGATCAGAGTCCTCCATTGGTGAGACTTGTAGCGGCACTAAGGAATCGGGTGGTACGATGCCTGATTCGGGGTCTGCCGTTTGCCCCGGAGGTGGACTTCTGGCTCATGCCACCCTTTGCTCACATAGATCAGGTTATGTCCACGGATAAATGGAAAGATGGGGCTCCCTGATGCTATCTGATCTTTACCCGGACAATAAATTCATTACTTATCAAGAGGCGGTGAGTAATTTTGAGCTGGGATCGGGGCAGTTTCTGCAGTATGCTAAGATAGTGGCAATGGCGCAGCACCTGTGGCCTTCGTTCCCAGAAGCCCCAGAGCACACTCTTACCCTAGTCACTATGCTCGCCATGGCTGGGGGCGAAAGTTTGTTACTCACCTCTACATGGCGTTAAGAAAGGATAAGAAGAAGAGCCCCTTAAAAATAGAAGATAATTGGCAGCGGTGTGTCCGCAGGAGATTACACCTCGAGACTGGGAAAAGATACATGAAGGGGTCAGGAAGGTATCGGTGTGCAATCGCTTTAAATAAATTCAATGTAACATAATACATATGACCTATCTCTCACCCAAACGGCTTCAGGCCATTGATAATTCCAGAGACCCACACTGCCCCAGATGTCATAGTGCTCCGGCGGATTTCCCGCACATGGTGTGGTCGTGCCCTACGATCCAGAAATATTGGCGGACGGTCCTAGAGGAGAGGACCTGACCAGGATAACGGGATGGGTAATTGATCTGGACCCGCGTGCTTGTCTGTTAGGCTTGGTTCCGCGAGATCCTAGGCGCAAGACGAGTTGGCGGTTCCTGGTTCTGGGCCTCGTTATAGGCAAAAGGCGTATTGCGATCCATTAGCTAACCCAACAGGGGCCACTAGTGGTGAAGTGGAGAACAGATTTGAGGGAGTGGGCACTGGCAGAAGAAGTGCAAATGCATAACACCAGGAGAGATAACAAACTACCAGAAGTGCTGCTGGCGTGGGGAGTAATGATACAAGAGATAGCGGGACGCACAGCACAATCCACACAAGCAAGTTCAGAGCTGATGCGTTCTGCAGGGGGGACGGCCCCAGGTTCTAGGGGGTGGACACAAGGGGACCCAGTATAGACGATGATGCATAGACCTCAACTTATCCAGACCTGGCGGGGGAGGGTATGGACGGAAAAGGGGTCAGGGGAGGTTCGGAGGGGGTTGGAAGGGGAGGGGGTGTTAAGTTGCAGTTAAGTTTTGATGACCTTCATAAAAATGAAAAGGAACAGTTTTGATGACCTTCATAAAAGGAACATTGAAGAGGAGGACTCCTCCAATGGCACAACCTCTGGTTTAAATCCTGATTTGTATTGTTATGAAACCATGCTCCACCTCGGCTGAGGCAGAAGAGATCAATGTTGATTATTGTATATTGTCTGCTGATATGGAGGAACACCTAATAAATAAATGTTTAAAAAATGTAATTCAAACTATGCGAAAGAATAACAATGGACATATTCTACATAGCAAGAACAGGAAAGAATGTAACAAAGATGTATACACTTTAATCAGGAGACAGGAGCAGTTTAAGAAAATCAGAGCTAGGAAATTTCGTAGTAGAGCAGTTATGAATCTACTGAGAAGTTATATGAAGTATAGAAGAAGGAGACATGCAGTGAAACAGAAAGAATGAGTTGAGAGAGTAGTTGATAAGGCCTTTGTTTTGACAAAATGGTGTTGTACTTGAGCAGGCAAAACCAGAAAAAAAGATTAGTGACTAGAAGTAACTTTTGTAGAGTTTTTAGTGGAAAATGCATACATACATTTAGTACAATATCTTTCTTTAATGAAGAAAACTATCCCCAGGATAATAGATTAGATTAGTTCATGCTACTGATTACAAAGGATAATGTTATGAAATGAAGAATGGCACTCCTACAGTGAAAGAGGTGATGGTACCTACAAATGTAGAACAAGTTATTGAAGAAAAGGTACACGGAAGGCAGAGTCAGGCGCCTGTATAGAAATGGAATTGTAGTAGTGTTTGAAGTATTTGATAGCAATTCATTGATATATTAAGGACATTTCTACATATCTTTCCAAGGTGAAGTATAAAATAGAAAATAAGTACTTTACAAGGATTGGATGCTTGCAAGATTAGAAAGCATACAAATTTGTAGGAAAACTCACTAGCTTGTTTATCAAACAAAGTGTGCCAAAGCACTTTTAATCATTTTAGGATGTTAGTTGTACACCACTCAAAAATGCAAACTTTAGTTAGGAGTCTGTACTATGTGGTCTCATGTGATACCGGCAATAATTTTAAAAGAAAGAGAGATCCTCCATAAAAATGGATATGACATTGCAGTCGTAAACAACAGAGAAAATCAAATACAGGAAAAATCCAAGAAAAATAACAAAACGAAAATTCAGCACTTTGAACGAACATTCAGCGACATTAAAATTCCTGCCAGCACTCCCAACGAAAACATAATCATCTTGATGAAGAGAGAAGCATCTGGAATAAAAACGCCGCCAAAAAGGTAATTAGAACTAAAGAAAATCACTGGCCCAGGATCTCGGAGAATCTAAACAGCCACAAACAAGGAAGGGAAAATCAACTCCCTTTTAACAGAAATTTGTGTATCACGTAGCAGGCAAAAATCCGGAGAAAAGTGCTCTGATTCTGGAAGACATTTCAGCGATGGTTGCTTTACAATAAACCTGGATAACAAAAACCTTTGATCAAATTGAGTACTTTGTATACGACATCCCAGCAGAACCTGTTAGCAGGGGTCAGGCTAAAGGTGGACTTTCAATTCTTTTAAACAAAGATTTCTTTTGGGACCAGGAAGTTATCCCTATGCATCTAACGAATATACAATGTATCAAGGTGAAGCACTGGAACGAACCTATGGATACTTCGTATGACCTAATTATTTTTAGCGTCTACATCCCACCAGGCTCCAAAATGGACGCTTTTATGATTGAAATCTTTGAGAAAATAGAAAAGGTGGTAGAAAGAAAAGAATTCCCCTCCATTTTTCTGACAGGAGATTTTAACGGGAAAATCGCTAACGATCTCTTAGAAAAATGGGAATATGGTGAACATGAGAAAGCTTTGTCAATCCCAACATCACTATTTCCCCCAGGGATCAAAACAGATAATCGAGGGAAAATATTACTCTCCTCTTTTCCGGCAATAAATGGAATTATTCTAAATGGATGTATAGAAGGAGACATATCTGCAGTCTGGACAAGAAAAGGTAACCTCAGTTCATTGATTTTAGATTACATGATTTGCAGCCAAGACCTGTTTGGGAGAGTATCAAAACTAAGAATCAAATTCACACAGGGAAGCGATCATGCAATATTATATCTCATAACAGGAATAGTAGTGCAACATATCTCTTCAGGGTTTATTATGCATTTGCATAGTACTGTACTTGTGAACCAGGTTCAAGGGTGGTTGATATGGAACTCTACAACATTTAACAATATAAATTCTAAAATCGTTACTGCACAAGTATTACAGACCATTCATTCCTCAGACCCAACAATAAGTTTCGAATTAGTCCTCAATAAAATAGTGCAATTCCTGCAGGATACCTTAAAACATCAGAGTTCCCAAGTGGGAAATCATAAAAGAAAGAACCCAGATAAAAGAGCAATTGCACTAAATAAACTAATTTGTTTGCAATTTCTACATTTCTCCAAGATAAGACACCAAGAAATCAAAAACTTTAAAAACGCTGCCAGAGGAAAAAAGAAAAAAAATATCAAAAAGCTCAATAAGATCAAAACTGGGATGATATGCAGATTGCAGCAAAACAAAAAAATAAGTGAGCATACTGGAACTTAATTGCTAAAGAAGCAGGTACAAAGAAATCCCTGCAAGCCTCACCAGTTCCCGCGAGTGAACGTGAAACATATCTACACAACTTATACAAATTAAATTCGAGGCAAGAAAGTTCGAACCAAGCATTAAGTAAACCAGGGGAAAATATTCAAAATAACCTTGCTCCAGCAGCTCGGCAAATTGAACATCATATAAAGAATGCAAGACCTTCTGCTGTAATGGGTCCGGATCAGATTCAGATAAAAGTACTTCAAAGCAACCCAGAAGAATGTAGTAAGTTTCTAGTTCCCCTCTACTCTCACTGCTATGCTACTGGTGAAATCCCAAAATCATGGAAGGGGAGCACTGTGATTGCACTCTATAAGAAGGGTTCTCGGTCGCTTCCCCGCAATTATCAACAGATTGCCTTGTTGGTTGCTAGAGGGAAGATATTCACGACGAGCGTCCTGGATCATCTTAAAGACTAGGCTTTCTCAACCAGAGTGATCCCTTTAAATCAAGCTAGATTCCGACAAAAACACTCCGTAACCGACAACATCACGGTGTTACATACAGTAATAGATAAATATGTTGCGTCAAAATCGCAGGTCGTCTGCTCTGTCTTTGTCGATTTTACGACGGCATTTGTCACTTTTATGACGGCATTTGTTGGAGCAGACAGACCTACACTCTGGAATAAGCTTAGAAAACTGGGAATTCCGAACAATCTTCTTCATATAATTACATCATAATTCTCAGAAACATGGTGTCAAGTACAAATGGGGAAAGAGAAGGGACTCGCTCACCCAATAGTCACACCAAAGGGTCTTAGGCAAGGTCGCCTTTTAGCTCCCCTCCTTTTCTCTCTATACCTCAGTGATCTTCCGATTGTTTCACACTGGTCATTAACTTCCCCCAAAAAATATCACTATGTAAAATCCACATTATGATGTACGCCGACGATGTGGTTATTCTAGACCTTACTCCATTCGGCCTACAAAAAAATTTACAAGTACACAGAAGAATTTGTTTTAGTTCCAAATATAACTAAAAAGAAAATAGTTCAGTTCAGAGGAAGAAAACAATACATAAAATTCAATTGGACTTTAGGGGAAAACCGGTAGAAGTCGTTAAGGAATACACCTATTTAGGGCTAATATTTACACAAACATTACAATATTCCCCACATTTGCAGCATTTGGACTGTAAAGCAGACCTACATGTCGTGGCTCTCCAACGTTTATATTCATCCTACGGCACAGGCACTTTTTCCTCTTTTACAGGTTTTTAGCTCCAAAATTCCACCCATTTTATTGTATGCTTTGGTATACATTCAAATAAGACAGTGGCAACAAATACAAATTAAAGAAGAGAAAATACTTCGTAAATTGATTTAAGTCCACCAAGCAGTTCCTGCATGAGCTCTGCGCCTAGAACTTTCTTTAGTCAGCTCATATGCCAGAACCATTACCAACATTATAAAATGGGCCTATAACCTCATACATGCAGAACAAGGCACCTTAAGATTTTTTATAAAAATATAGACTTTTGAACTCGAACAATCAAAGTATACTTTTAGTCAGAATTTTATTACAGCTTTTAAATTATCGAAATGCACAACTGCACTATTGAAATCTTGGACTCCTGCGCACTTGAGGCTCTTCTTAGAGCATTTAACGCAGAGGATGAGTTACGATCTTGACATTAAACATTGTTCCAAATTGCATCATTATGAACTTCATGCAGAGTCAATAGAATATAAACATTTGCAACAGCACATTCGTTTCACCTTAAGACACAGAGTCCGGCGATGCATTATATTATTATGGCTTGGGATTCTCCCCTTAAAATCTTTTACTTCTAAGTGGAATCACAACGAAAACGCCACTAGTATATGTGATCTCTGCAGTGGAGGAGTGCAAGACTTGAAGCATGTTCCGTTTGTATGCCCTAATTCGACATTGGTTGAGGCCAGAAAGCAGTCCTTAAAATTAATTCAAACTAGATGCAATAATACATCAGTACAGAGTTTGATTTCGCTTCTTAACCACATCGCTGCGGCGGCTATTCCGCCGCAGCGCTAAGGGGGCGCATGCTGGTGACGGAACCGCTCCGTCACCAGCCGCGGTTGGGCTGTGCTCATGACGGAGCGGTTCCGTCATGGCCCCGCCTGCTCAATGGAGCGCCCAGCGCAGGTGCGGAATCCGCGCCGCGCAGGTGCGGCAAGCGGGCCATGACGGAACCGCACTGTCATCAGCACAGCGCCACCGCAGCTGATGACAGAGCGGTTCCGTCATCAGCATCGAAAGAGTTAAATCATCGCCTGATGAGTTTGTGTGTTATAATCTGTTAAAATTTTTTACAACTTTTAAAAAATTGCATTGCAATTATTATTTTATTCATTTTTTTTATTTCACAAAAAAAATTTATTGAGAGAGTTTGGTAGTGATATGAACAGAACAAATAATAGCAGATAAAGTTCATGGTACAGGTACATAATAAATCGAGAAGCGGTGAAGTAACATAATATGGAGTAACATAACATGCGGGGGGGAAGTAAACAGGTAAATAAAGAAAATGACAGTTAAGCATCAAGTCCGTACAACACGAAGGCATATGTCAGCAGGCAGATAGATTGGTTATATAGCACAGTAGGGTGAAGCACGACCATCAAATAACATATTGAGAAATTGCTTGCGACAACAAAGTTTTAGGTGACTCACGGAGGTTTGAAGAGATCAAAGTGAGCGTCAAGTGAGGCCCATATTTTCCTGTGTTGTGGGCGCCAGGGGTGAGAGGCAAGTGCAATGGTATCGGCACCCCTGAGATTAGAAACCCAGTTGAGCCAATGGGGGAAGGAGGCTTTGGCTGTATCTTTCCAGTTGGACGTTATGACTTTAACCGCCGCTGTCAGTAAAAGATCAAGTAGGGCTTTGTCATTTTCATTTAAAGTGACAGCTTTGGAAGAGCCCATAACTAGAGTAGCAAATTCTCTCGGGAGAGAAATGTGCAGGGCTTTGTTGACAAAGTCAAATATCCTGTCCCAGTATGTGGCAACCCGGGGGCATTTAAATATCAGATGTTCAAGGTCCCCTCCCGCTTCCAAACAGTTCCAGCAGGAGTCATTGTCTTTGATGTTGTGCAGAAAAAGTCTCCTGGGGGTCCAAAAGGCTTTGTGTAGGAGCCAGAATTTAGTTTGGGATAGAGTCGGGCTAATTTTGTGTCTTGTGGTCGATTCCCAAATTCTGGCCCACTCGTTATCAGATGTGGGAGTGGAAGAATATGATTCCCAATAGGATTGTAATGCAGAGACCAGGTTAGATTTCTGCGGTTTGATCATTTTGTACATTCTGGATACCTGGTGGCCAAGTCTATTAAGGGTGGATAAAAGGCCAGGGAGTGAGGGGGGTGTGTTGCCCAAGTTTGCTTTGGTTAGGGCCGCCTTAACTTGTAGAAAATAGTAGAAGTCGATGTTCTCGAGTTGGAATCCGTCCTGTAATTCCTTGAATGTGAGTGGTGTCTGGCCCTCGTAGAGTTGGTGAGGGAAGTGTATTCCCTTCCTGATCCAAGAAGGATTATACAGTGGTTTACCTTTGTATGTTATAGTGTTATTCCGCCATAGAGATTCCCATTTTGAATTACGAAATTGATGGGGTAGAGATTTACTGATATGGAGGAGGGAGTTCTTAGTGTTTTTAAATATGATATTAGAGTCAATATCGGGACGCACTTTGATGGTAAGGAGGGAGGAGGGGTCAAGGCCTTCCACTAGGGATTTTTCGATGTGCAACCACTCGGGTGTGTAATCAGGCTGTGGCGTGAGCCAAATCGCACCTTGCCTGGCCAGGAAGGCGGTCTGGTAGAGTCTAAAGTCGGCCAAATTGACACCACCCAAGGATTTATCTAGTCGTAGCTTTTTCATGCTGATCCTGGCTTTTTTCCCCTGCCAGAGGAAAGAGGTAAGTACCTTATCCAGTTTTGAGTGGAAATCGTTAGAGAGCGTTAGTGGAAGCATCGAGCTCAGGTAATTGACCAATGGGGAGATCATCATTTTTATCGTCTCTATCCGACCCCACCATGTAATGAATCGCGGCGACCAACCATCCAAGATTCTTTTGATTTTCGCTAGTGTGGTCGATTCATTGTGCTTGAGTGTACTTAGTATGTTGTCAGTGAATTCTATTCCTAGATACTTAATGACATCCAGTTGCCAGGCTAGACCTGAATTACCAAGGACTTCTTTGGTGGTATGTACATTAAGTGGTTTAACTTCGGATTTGTCCTTGTTTAACTTATAGCCGGACAATGCCGAGTATTTACTGATGGAGGACATAAGCCCCTTAATTGATAGGGTTGGGTGTTCTGTGGCTATTAAGATGTCGTCGGCATAGGCCGCTAGTTTGATCTGAGTGTTTCCGAAGGTGACACCTGTGATGTCCTCATTTTTCTTGATGTCGGTGAGTAGTGGTTCAAGAGCCAGCAGAAAAAGAGCCGGTGAAAGTGGGCAACCCTGTCTAGTTCCTTGGAATAGGCGGAACGGGTCAGAGAGTGTTCCATTAATAGATATACGGGCAGAGGGGGCGGAGTATAAGGCCATCACCATTTTAATGAAAGAGTTAACCAGATTGAATGCGCCCATACAATGTTGAAGAAATGGCCATGAGACTTTATCGAATGCTTTCTCAGCATCTAGGGTTATTGCAACCATCGGCATTTTGCAGTTTTTTGCTTTTTCAAGTATATGGCATAGGAGTCTGGTGTTGTCATTTGACATCCTGTGTTTCAAAAATCCTACTTGTGATGGACTTATCAATTTGGGCAGCACGGCGTTTAGTCTAGTTGCTAAGATCTTGGCATAGATCTTGCAGTCGATATTTATAAGTGAAATGGGGCGGTAATTTTTAGTCTGGAGGGGATCTTTCCCTTCCTTGGGTATAACAATTATTGTGGCTTCACTCATCGAGGGAGAGATACTCCCACTGGAGGCGGTGGAGTTGAACACGGATTGGAGTGTCGGGGAGAGTTGATTGTCAAAGGCTTTGTAGAAAGAGGCAGAAAAGCCATCAGGGCCCGGGGCTTTGTTGCTTTTGAGTGATTTTATGGCCGTCGAGATTTCTGTGATACTGATGGGTGACCCTAGATTTAATTCGTCTATCTCTGAAAGTCTGGGGAGGTCAAGGGCCTTTAGGTATTCTATACATGCTTTTGGGTCCAGGGGCTTATCATTCCTGTATAATTCTTCGTAAAACTGATTAAAGGTATCAAGAATCTTGGACTGGTTGGTGTGCGTATTATTAGCGGGATCTTTTATAGAGGATATGGTTGTTAGTTTCTGTTTGTGTTTAAGATAGGAGGCCAGCAGCGACCCGGCTTTGTTTCCCTCACATAGCTTCAAGGCTTTGAAGCGGTTGATCCACACGCCTGCTCTCTTGCTCACGATGGAATTATACTCGTATTTCTTTTTTATGAGTTGGTCAAGGGGTTTGGAGTCTTGAGGATTGGTTTTGTGTAAGGATTCTAATGATCTGATCTCCTGCTCCAGTTGCTCCAGTTCTTTGTTTATCGCTTTGTTGGCTCTGGCTCTTATATTAATAATAACTCCACGGATCGTGGCTTTGAGCGCGTCCCAGAGGATGTTCGGATCTGTGTCAGGGACATTATTTAAGAGTAAGTATTCTCCAATGGCTTTAGTAATCTGTAGTTTGTCATCAGGGTTGGTTAGCGTTTCATCGTTGAAGCGCCATCTTCTGGGCGGTTTGATAGAGCGGGAGCCTGCAAGTTTGGTGTGGATACATGCATGATCGGAGATCAGTTTAGGGGCGATGTTGGTTTCCTCGATGAGGTGTGCAAATGTAGAGGATATTAGGATAAAGTCAATACGCGAGTAGGAGTTGTGGGGAGTGGAGTAAAAGGTGAAGTCTCTCCCATCAGGGTTTTGGAGACGCCATGAGTCTTTAAGGCAGTACCTTTTGCATAGCCGCAGGAGTGCCTCATGTGAGCGTGATGGGTGAAAAGCGCATTTGGACTGCCTGTCTAGTAAGGGGTCTAGAGGAAGATTAAAATCGCCTCCCACAATGAGAAGGTCGTCCTGAGGGATATGCTCCATCGAGCGGGAAACGGAGTCCCAAAACCCGGGGTCGTCTGAGTTGGGGCCATAAATGTTCACTACGTGAATTGGGTCATCTTCTCTGCGCAGATGGGCCACCAGAACCCTTCCCTCCGTGTCATGAGTGTGTGAAACCAGTGTTATGTTTGACTTCTTTGATATCAGGGTAATTAGACCTCCTTTCTTGTGCGGTGCAGGGGATGACAGAATATGGGAAGACCAATGGATGTTTAAGAAACATGTGTCCTCTTCCGATAGTTTAGTTTCCTGTAGGAGGATAATATCCCCCTTAGTTTTGGCGATGTAGTCAAACACTTTCCTCCTTTTTACAGGGTGGTTAAGACCCTTAACATTCAACGAAACTATGTTGAGGTCATCTGCTATTGACTTAGTGTTAGACATTAGCGGGCAAGGTTATCGCTAAGTGGTGATCTGGTGGGGGGCAGAACAATGAGTCAAACATCCCCGTGGAAGCCTGTGTGCTAATGCAATAACAAGTGAACAGAGCTAGCGATATGGCTATGGATAGAACTAGCGACCTTGTGTTGTAGCTGAATGAAACGGACAGAAAAAGGGACAAAAAATAACACAAAAAGATATACAATGCTATAAAGTACCAACAATTATTATCTGCTGTAAACTCTCTCTTTTTCCCAATCCCCATGCAAGCCCTCCCAATCCCCCCTCCCCCCTCCCCCCCCAATACGTACGTAGGGAGTACGACGACAGTACCCAGCTAGGCAAAACAGGAGTTATTAAACATTAGCAAACGATATTCATTAGTTCCAAAGTTAAAACGTAAGAGGATTTAGATGTCCAGACTAAGTGTGGCAGCGGGTAATATTTACTGCAGCAATAATACGTGCGTATTGATAGTGTTTGTGCGCATTAATATGCTGTAATAAACCAGGAGTGACTGACTGCAACGTGCAGACGAAAACAGTAAAAAGGTTAGAACCAGCTAAATGTTGTGTCAAGAAAACTTGAATCGTTATATTGGATTGAGCTCCCTGTAATAAGGGCAGTATATGTGCACAGAAACATATATTAACAATAATGACAGACTAGTAGCGACTATTTGCGTCGTGTAATAGAGTCTAAGTGTGAGAGTAGAACCTGCTCGACATTATGCAAGCAAACACCAATACCGTTGCCAACCAAAGGAGATCATGAATCGTCACTTATCTAACAGCATTGATAGTATGCCTGGAAGCGATAATTCGATAGTGGGAAAATAGGATATATGCTTGGTAACAGCGAGTGGGCGGACTAGCAAACAACTAGAGGAGGCAACTATCACAAAACTACAAGCATACAGTGGTGCGACCTGGAAAGGATAGCGATCCGATAGACCTGTACTTTGTCAGGATAGTCACGTGGTCTTCCTTTTGTTAGAAGGGCCATTCGATTGGTCCATTTCCTGCGGTGGGCCATTTTGCAGGTAGTTTTCCAGATCTTTCGGGTCCGTGAAGAATTTTGGGCGGCCGTTTATTGTGATTTTGAACTTGGCTGGACCTGCAAAGGAGTAGGGTATGCTCTTGGATCTGAGCTTGGCGCGGAGTTCCAGGAATCCCTTGCGAACCTCCACTGTGTCCTTGGAGTAGTCCTGTGTAAAAATGATCCTCTGACCTTCCCACACGATGGAGTGCTGCTTCCTTGCGTATTGTAGGATCAATTCGACATGCTGATATCTGAGTGGTTTGCATATCATTGGTCTGGGACCCTTCTCGCGGTTAGTAGTGAATGTGGGGATTCTATGCGCGCGATCTAGCTCCAGACCATGCGGGAAAGCAATGCCGGTGATCATGGGGATCCATGCTTCCAGGAAAGTCACGCAAGAGTCCGCATCTTTTTCTGCGTTTTCGGGAATGCCAAAAATTCTAATGTTCCCTCGCCTGTTGCGGTCTTCCAACTCAGCATGCTGGCGCCTGAGGGTGTCAGTGGTGCTTTCAAGGGGCTGTATTCTAGCCGCTGATTGACGTGAGAGGTCCTTCACGTCGCTGATGCGCTGTTCCGCTGTGTTCAGCCTGGATTTTAGGTCATTCATATCAGCTCTGATGGCCGTTAGCTCAAGCTGCATAGCGTCAGTATTCGCCTTAGTGAAATAATGTGTTGTTCTCAGCAGAGAACTAAACCAAATAAACTTAAACTTAAAACTTATTCTCATTGATGTTCACGCTTTTAACATATACAATTACAAGAAGACTATTGTAAATGTGCAACCAATATAACAATGTTTAATCAAAAAAGTGTATGATACAAAAATATATTTGTGAAACAAATTTGTAAATTATTTAACATACTAAATAATAAAAACAAAGAGGTCTATTACAATGTTGGGCAGATCGCCACCGCGATGGCGATCTGCCCGACATAATCTCCCGCCCGCCTCCAATTTACCCCCGCCATATTATGATGGCCGGGGGTACAGCGGACAGGAAGACTGTCCGCCGCCTTTCCGCCTGGTGGATGAGTTGACCGGGCGGAAAAGTGTTGAATATGGTGGCGGTGTCTGCTAGATACCGCCATCCATATTACAATGGATGCAGGAACCAGCCATTCCATGGCGGCGTTGCTGTAACGGAAAGGCATGCGGTTTGTGCAGTTGGGGGCCCGTTGCGGACCCCAGGATTTTTGGGGGTTGAGGGGGCATGCACAACATGGCAGTCACCACGCAGTGCCTGCCACGTCATGCATGCAAATGCACAGATGCCTTTTTTTGCATTGCGGCGGGTGCTGCTGAGAGCACCACCCGCCGCAATGCAAAAAATAACGGAATTCGCCCGCCAGTGTGGCGGGCGCATCCTAATGGTACATGCGGGACTGCCGCACACATAGCGGGTTGTCCCATCTCCCGGTGCGATCATCGTAATAGACACCCAAAATGTATAAACTATAACTTTGTATAATACATATTATATAATTTTATTACAAAAATAAAATTATATAACTGTATTAAAAAACATAACATGTAAAAGCAAATGTACTAAAATGTGTACTTTTCTTACAAAAATGATAAATAACAAATATACAAAAGTTTATAATGAAAGAACTGAAAATATACTTACTTTACCATTACATGCCTATAATTCATAACATACCATTTTTCAAAAAATACATATATATTTATACTTTATAATGTTTTCTAAATAACATCAACATTTGTTAATCATGTTTTCCATTATTTAAAAAAATGGTATACCAAAACCAAATAAAAACAATTTACGGGCCAATTACGATCTCTCTAGGAAAGCCCTCCGTATGACTCGGATCCAGAGGGCTTTCCTATCGAATTGCGCTCCGCAAGTCCGAGCGACTGATTCCAATGCACCTGTATGGTGATGGACTCGGTTCTCTCGGACTCCCATTGAACTCTATGGGAGCCTGTATACTGAATACGTATACATGCTCCCATAGCAAAAAGGGGTGGCTGGGGGAAAAAGCGTACACCCTGTGGCGGACACCCCATGGTTAGATTAATACATTTTTCAATTTCACTGATCAGATTTTTCAGCTGATGGCACGTCACGAACATATGTATTGCATCCTCATCCAAGCTCCCGCAGCGAGAGCAACTAAGCCCCACCTGTCCCCCCCATTGTGCAATCTTTGCTGGTGTGTAATATAAAGAAAAAAAATCGTCTTGTAATGCTGGACCTGAAGCCCTGCAGAGCACAAGATGGTCTGGCCCAGCTCCAAAGAAACAAGAATATCATCCTGATCCACATCAAGTTTATCAGCCCATTTCTTCCTGTGCTTATCCAAATCATCTGGTTTCTGCATAGATCCGCTTTATAGTACAGTTCTCCCCTAGTCTGATAATATCAATAATTCCTGTTTTCTCAAAATGATTTGATCCCCCTTTTTTCCCTCTTAAAAAGCTACATACCTGCAGATATTTTAAAAAGCTGATATTGTTAATACAGTAGTCATTTTGAATTTCGCTAAATGGCGAATTCCCCCCCCTGCCCAAAAGATCACCTATCTTTTGTAGTCCATGCTCTTCCCATTCCCTCATAGTCACATCAGAGAAAATTCCCGGTAAAGTGGGATTTTTATACACCTGGGTATAATAATAAATTCTCCCAAGGCCCAGTCTTTTTTTACACGCCGCCCAGATCTTAACTGCAGCTATGAGCTTTTTAAACCTTGTTTATTTAAAGTAGCTGGGTTCGTTGAATTTCATTAAGCAATTCCTAGCTTAGTCTCCTAACAAAAGTTTATAAAGGTCTGGGGATTCTGCTTTTGTCCAAAATTCTACTGCCCTCCCACCAACTAACCTATTTATATATTAAAAGGCCGCAGCCCAATAATACATTTTAAAATCTGTGACAGCCCACCAACCACCTCTATCTCGTGGTAGTGACATGAACCTCAAGGTCCTTCTAGTTTTCCCGTGCGCCCATATGAACCTATTCACCATATGCTCCAATGCCCTAAACCAGAGTTTCTCGAATTCTAATGGTATTGCCCTAAAGAGGTACAAAATTCTAGGCAAGAACTCCATCTTAACCACATTGCAGCATCCTACAATTGACATATGTAGATTGTGCTCCCCCAATTCGGACTTAATACTAATCCCTAGATAAATGGCTGAGTCTGCTACCCGCGGGTCCTCAGATAAGTCCCCCTATTTTTAATTATCTGGGTCTTTGAGCTATTTAACGCATACCCTGTTAATAATCCAAAAGCTTTGGCCTCAGCCACTATGACGTTTAAAGGCTTCAGCAGGATCAGGGGTGACCACAGCAATGTCATCTGCATAAGCCATTGTCTTTGTGTCCAGCTCTTGAAATCTCATTGGTTTAATTCTGGTATTAGCCTCCAACATTCGAACCAGAGGGCCTATATACAGAGCAAAAAGGAGGGGTGAGCATGGACACCCCTGCCGTGTACCGAGCTTGATTACCACTGGTGCCGTATACCCCCATTCAGCCTAAGCCGGGCCGTCGGGGCCTTTTACAGAGCCTGCACTGCACTAATAAAGCCACCCCCAATACCGTACCATTTCAGTGCCTCCCATGGGTAGTCCCAGGAGACCCTATCAAATGCTTTTTTGGCATCCAGTAAAATCAAAGCGATAGGGTCCCCTGAGACTTCCGCCACATCAAACAAGGTTATAACCCTGCGGATATGCTCTGTTGTCCCCCTCCCAGGAATAAATCCATGCTGACTGGGTGGACTAAGTTCCCAGTTATTTTATTTAACCGGGTCGCCAGTGCTTTCGAAAATATTTTTGCATTGCTCTTCATGACCGTGATAGACCGTTAGAAACCAGGCTCTCTAGCAGGCTTACCCTTTTGCAAAAATACCAACCTTATCAGCCCCAGCCCAAGATTCTGGAATGGAGCTCTCTTGCTGGGCATGACACACCACATCCACCAAATCTGGCCCTATTGCTTCAAGAAAAGTTTTATAAAACTCTACTGGAATTTGATCCGGTCCTGCTGCTTTTCCGGAGGGGAGGCTCCCTAGTGCACCATACATCTCTTCGAGAGTCAGTGGAGTCTCAAGAGCTTCTCTATCAGTAGCATTCATACCCTGCAGCCTAATCCTACTTAAATAGCCTTGAATTCGACACTGCTCTCTCTGCTGCTCCTCAGAATAAAGTTCTTCATAGAAGAGACGAAACACTTCCCGAATCCTTAGTGAGCCCTCAGTTATATTCCCATTGGAATCTGAGATTTCATGAATCTCCCCCGCCAAGCTCTTTTGTCTCAGTCGAACAGCCAGGATGTGCCCAACCCTCTTGTTAAACTCATGGCAGTGCTCTTTCCTGGATAGGAATTTTTCTGCTGCCTTAGATTAAGCATGGGCGAATTTTGCGAATCTGGCGTTCGCGAATTTTGCGAATTTGCGAACTCGCAATCCACAAAATCCGCGAATTCTCGCGAATTTGCGGATTTTTTTTGTGTTCGCAAGGGATTCTGCCAGTTTGCGAGGGTTTGGTACTAGTTCGCAATTGCGAACTTACTTGTCGGCTCGCAACGGTCGCGACTATGTTGTTTCTACGTCTGTTTCACCACTGCCACCCTCTGTTTCACCCATGCCACCCTCTGTTACATAAATGCCACCCTCTGGTTCATCATCACTGTAGATTATGGGGGGGAAAAGCAAGCACACCTGCCCTGCTTCAACTGACATGAATTAATTTGGGGTTAGTTTATTAATGTGTCACTGTTTTAAAATTCCAGGTCTGGCACCTGCTTCCTTATCAGTAATTTGCTTTCTGTTGCAGTGCAATTTTTTTTTCAATGACCTTTGTGGCCTACTTGTAGCTATTCTATGAGCCTGCTGTGAGGGTCACAGCAGGGTCATACAATTGTTGCAACTAGCAACTGAACTCTGGAGGGGCCCCAGTCAGGAAGCACTACAGGGAATGGTTACTAATGATGAGTTTGAACTCTTGCACCTGCCGAGTGCTTTCAGTTTTGCAAAACTCGTTTTTCTGCAATTTCGCGGGTTTCGCGGGGCGCGAACACGCACAAGATCGGATTCGGAAGCCGCGAATTTGTGCGAATATTCGATTTCTTTTTTTGCGGCGTGTTAGTTCGCAAGGTTTTGTGCGTTTTTGCGAGCCGCTTGCAGCGCAAGGCGCGAATTTACCCTCGCGGTCGTTCAAGGGCACGGCCATCTTGTTTGCATGACGTATTTCCGTTTCCGGGCGCGAAGTGTAATCTCGCAAAGTGTGCGGCTCACCAGTACAATTTCGTGAGTGTTCGCGAGGAACATCTAGCGCGAACTTACCCGCGCGGTCGTGAACGGGCGCGGCCATCTTGTTTCTCATTCATTGCTATGGTTCTGGGCATGCTTCTTGTATCCTCTCTAAATCTCTGCCATCCTTTGCTTGTTTGAAGTTTTTTTTTAATCTATTTTACTTATTATCTATCCCTCTATTTTTCTAGCCCTATATTTTTGTGTTTACTACTTTTTGTTAATTTTAAACTACTTTTTTAAACTCTTTTCTTTTCTTCTCTTCCCTATTCTATTTTCGTTATTCCTTTCCGCCCAGACCATGGTGAAGGGAGCCGGGAAGCATCCCGAGAAGGGGAAGGGTCCCGCACCCCGTGCCCGGCTCCCGTGCGGGCGTTTGAGGGGGGAGCTAGTGATGCCACGGGAGATCTTTAGCGCGGAGGAGGTGGGCGCACTAGTGTTCTATGTACAGCGCCACCTCCCCAGGACCATCATGGCAGGCGGCAAGATCGGAGGCGGGTACGGGATGCAGGAGCGCCGGAAGCGGTGGGATAAGGTCTCGGGTCCGGCGCACCTACAACCAGGCCACCCATCGCTGGACGGATGTCCTGACCCGTGAACGAGATCTGCTCGACCTGCTTGGCCTCGAGATCCCCGGGCTTGGTGAGTAGTAGTAGTAGCTATTTCTTTACTACTCTGTTTTCTCCTGCTGTGTTATTATATTGCAATTTTTTTTCTTTACCAAGAGCAATAATGCTGCTCATTACATTGTAGGTAAATTATATTTCAAAATCGTCTGTGCATTTCAGGTGCACTGCTCTCCTTCTCAGTAGTGTTGCTACTATGCTTATTTGTTTTCGATTTTGTGTTCATTTCATTGGCCTGTGAATTTATGTATGAGTGTAGTTTAAAGAACTGCGTAATGCTACACACTAAGGTTCAGATTTTTAATTACCGGTGCATCCCTGCAAAGTAGCAGGGATGCGCCAGTAATTGTGCGCCACGCCACTATCACCCATGGTGTGCCGTAATTACAATGCGGCACGCCATGGGCCCAAAACGTCACCAAAGCGTTACGCATCTATGCCGTAAGGGTGGCGCATTGCTGGAGTTGCGTCGCAATGATGGCGCAGCTCCATCAATGCTCTGGGGTGCCCTATCTCCCCAATGCTGCGTCAAGCCGTACGTCTGCTTCAAGCAGGCGCAGGGTTTGAGTCATGCATCATTGTCGTTAAAGTGAGTGATTGAAATCTTGTAGATTTCCCTCAGCCACTTTTAGGATGCGTTCCTGCGCAGGAACGCCCTCCCTTGCGCCGGAACGCCCCCTGATGGCGCAGGGCTTTACAACGTGATGCATCTCCCATATGCGTCACGTTGTTAATTTACGCCGCACCATTGCGCCTCTTTTGTGCTGCCGCTGTGTCACAAAAGTCACGCAACAATGGAGCAAAAGAGCCGCAACAGACTCAAGTCCAGTCCTTCCTTTGTACACATGGCGATAAGAAGAAATAGTGGTTGTGGATTGATAGTTTGAGTATTTTAATGACTGGTTAATGTAGTAGGAAACTTTAGTGTTGTCGCTGATCTGCAATCACGATGGACTTTGGCTGTCACTTCGCGTGCTGCGGACTGCTGCCTGCCAATCCTAGGCAAACCTTTTAAGTACTTTGTGTAGTGAGTTACATAAGAAGTACACTTTGATTTTCCTAATAGACAGTACAACATTTTTGAAAGTGCGTACTCTGTCTGAGTCACCTTTTCAAGGATGAATAAGTATGGGCAAAATAATTTAGCGGATCTATCCCCTCAAACTAAGTGTACTGTAAACTGTGTTTTAGAACAAAATTAGACCTTCCTACAGCCAGTTGCAAAAATGTAGAAGACCCCCAATCAGATCTCAAAAAACGAGGCCTAGCAGAAAACTGGTGACAAAACGTACTTCGAAAGTAAAAGTAGGCCCAAATACCCCCTTACCCACCGTGGATTGTATTCAAACCACTTGCAAGCAAGCAAAAGTATCCATAGCCAGCATCGCTCCAAGACTCGAAAACCCCCCCACCCAAACACATGCAATAGAAATACTGCTAACCCTAACGAGCCCTAAGGTAAGAATAGTGGCAGAGGCTTTCTTTAACTATGCCAAATCCCCCCTTTCCCACCATGGATTTTCTTCAAATGACTTGCAACCAAAATTACAAATTCTCACAAGTGCTCTAAGACCCCAGAACTCAGTTGCAAAAATCTAGAACACCCCAAAACACATGCAATCCTGCTGTTAGGGCTAACCCTAACGAACCCTAAGTTACAAAAAGTGCCAAAAGGCTTTTCCTTATGGATTTTGTCCCAACCACTTCTATCCGGTATTAGACCTTCCCAGGAATGCCCCAAGACCCGCCAACCTACCCACCAAAAAGCACAACACCCCCAAACAGCCCAAAAGCAATATCTCATACTTACAATATTTCTCGGCCTTCGGTCCAAACGCGCTGTGCAGATAGGCCATAACTCCAGTTTTCCACCACGGATTTCCTGAAAAGCAAATGCAATCAAGATTAGACTGTCCCAGCAGTGCTCCCAGACCCCAAAACTCACCCACAAACACCCGGAACGCCCCCAAAGAGCACCTCAAAGGCAAGCAAGTCAGCAAAAACACACTAAAAATTCCGCCTCCGATTTGGTCCTGACTTTTATCCGGTATTAGAGCTTCCCAGCAATGGCCCCAGAGCCGTCAACCCAGGAGAAAACGAGTAGAAGACCCCCAAACAGCCAAAGAGCAAAAGTACAAAAATGGGGACTTAGTCATTTTTTTGCCAATTTCCCAAATCACTCCGCGTGCGCTCTGCAGCTAGGCCCTAACTCCCCTCTGCCACCATGGATTTGCTTCAAACCTCTTGCAAACTAAAGTATCCATAGCCAGCAGTGCTCCCAAACCCCGACACCCACCCACAAACACCAGGAAGCCCCCCAAACAGGCCCCCGAAAACGCTACATTGAGCAAAACGTCAGAAATAGCAACAAAAAAAATCAGCGTGGATTTTGTCCCAACCACTTCTATCCGGTATTAAACCTTCCCAGGAATGCCCCAAGACCCGCCAACCCACCCGCCAATAAGCACAACACCCCCAAACAGCCCAAAAGCAAAATCTCATACTTACAATATTTCTTGGCCTTCGGTCCAAACGCGCTGTGCAGCTAGGCCATAACTCCAGTTTTCCACCACGGATTTCCTGAAAAGCAAATGCAATCAAGATTAGACTGTCCCAGCAGTGCTCTTAGACCCCAAAACTCACCCACAAACACCTGGAACCCCCCCCAAAGAGCACATCAAAGGCAAGCAAGTCATCAAAAACACACAAAAAATTCCGCCTCCGATTTGGTCCAAACCACTTTTATCCGGTATTGGAGCTTCCCAGCAATGGCCCCAGAGCCGTCAACTCACCCGCAAAGAAGTAGAACACCCCCACAAGTGCTGAGTCTTTCTTCATTGGGCGTAATCCAGCCCTCTGCTTTGATGGAAATAGGAGTCTGGAGGAGGAGGATAGAGGAGCATGTTCTTCTGAACTTGTGAACCTGAGGAATGCAGACTGCGGCACCTTCAAATCAATAAGCAAACAAGTGAAGACAGTTCTGCTGATGGGCTTGTTTTTGTGATTAGGTGATTAAAGTTTGAATTATATTAACTGTGCACAACAGAGAAAGACAGACACACATGAATAAAAGTGAATAAGGACAAAAAAGAAAGTTATTGATTCATTGTCTCATTTTCAGGGCTCGGTGTCAGGGAATAAGAATAAGAGTTCGTCATCATACTCTGCGAATTCAGGCAGGGTGAGGTCAGTGTCACCGAACAGAGAATAAATTCCCTCATCTACGTTGCTGTCCTCCTCGTCTTCATGCGGCGTGCTTTCTCGTACTTTGTAATCTGGTGGTATGAGGTGCTGATTCATCTTGATCATTGTTAACCTCTCCACATTTTTGAGCGAGAGGCGGCTCCGTTTGGGAGTTACAATGCCACCAGCAGCACTGAAAACACGTTCAGAAGACACGCTTGCGAGTGGGCAAGACGAGTAGTTTAAAGCCAGGTTGGAGAGCTGTGGCCACAATTCTTTTTTCCCATGCCAATACGCCAATGGTTCAGCATTAACATAGACCTCTGTTGAGTCATTCAGATAGTCCTGCACCATCGACTCAAGGTCCTCCAAGGTTCCTCCACTTTGCTTAGCTTTTGCTGTGACCTTTTGGGAACCAAACCCAAGTCGATTTAGCCAATCCTCTTCAGCATCCAATGTTACTGTTGTGTCTGGTGCAGATGATCCGGTTGCCGGTGTCTTTAACTGCTAAGAGGTCACTTGTGCCACAGCCACAGGTGCAGAAGTGGATTGTTTTAACTGGGGGTGGCCTGCTGATGCTGATGCTGATGTACTGCCTTTTCCATCAATTTTCTGCCGTTCTCTTTCAAACCTCTTGGCTGACATGGCTAGCCAATGTTTGTACTTTGTAACATCTTCATCAGCAAAAGGAAAGAATGCTCGGCCTGCCAGCGCCTTTTTGTAGCGTGGATCCAGAATCGTAGCACAAATGTAATGCTGGACTTAAGTTGGCGTGGTGGTGGTGGTGGAGGCACTGAGCCCAATGGAGCGGGGGTGCTGCTCCCAGCTTGGTCCCCAGCAGATCCCGCTGCTGCTGCAGGCGTACTTTTTTTTTTACTCCCAAAAAACGCGGCGGCCGGCACACCAGCCTCCTTGGTAACTTGCTTCTTCTGCTCCTTACTGGCAACTTTCTTGCTAGAGGAGCTACAGAGAACTTTTTTTGAGGCCATCTTCTTCAGAGCAGGTCAGAACAGCAGGCCGCAGTTGCCCAAAAAACGAAAATCACAGAAAAATCAGCACAATCCCAAGCCATCCAGCCCCTCCATGATGTTTAAATTCAAGACAAGCCACAGAAAGACTAGGCCCATGCAACACTCACTACCCCTGGGCATAAAGGTTGAAAACTAGGCAAAATGGTTGCAGGCCTAACAACACTGCCTGCATTCAAAATGGCCCCCTCCCTCCCAGCACATGGCCAGGGCCTGTAGCAGCACTCAAAATGGCCCCCACCCACATGGCCTGTCCCCATGAACACCCCAAAAAAACGAAAATCACAGAAAAATCAGCACAATCCCAAGCCATCCAGCCCCTCCATGATGTTTAAATTCAAGACAACCCACAGAAAGACTCGGCCCATGCAACACTCACTACCCCTGGTGAAAAGGCCACAACAACAGGCCCAAAAAACGAAAATAACAGAAAAATCAGCACAATCCCAAACCATCCAGGCCCTCCATGATGTTTAAATTCAAGACCCCCCACAGAAAGACTCGGCCCATGCAACACTCACTACCCCTGGTGAAAAGGCCACAACAACAGGCCCAAAAAACGAAAATCACAGAAATATCAGCACAATTCCAAACCATCCAGGCCCTCCATGATGTTTAAATTCAAGACACCCCACAGAAAGACTAGGACCATGCAACACTCACTATCCCTGGGCATAAAGGTTGAAAACTAGGCAAAATGGTTGCAGGCCTAACAACACTGCCTGCATTCAAAATGGCCCCCTCCCTCCCAGCACATGGCCAGGGCCTGTAGCAGCACTCAAAATGGCCCCCACCCACATGGCCTGTCCCCATGAACACCCCAAAAAACGAAAATCACAGAAAAATCAGCACAATCCCAAGCCATCCAGCCCCTCCATGATGTTTAAATTCAAGACAACCCACAGAAAGACTCGGCCCATGCAACACTCACTACCCCTGGTGAAAAGGCCACAACAACAGGCCCAAAAAACGAAAATCACAGAAAAATCAGCACAATCCCAAACCATCCAGGCCCTCCATGATGTTTAAATTCAAGACACCCCACAGAAAGACTAGGACCATGCAACACTCACTACCCCTGGGCATACAGGTTGAAAACTAGGCAAAATGGTTGCAGGCCTAACAACACTGCCTGCATTCAAAATGCCCCCCTCCCTCCCAGCACATGGCCAGGGCCTGTAGCAGCACTCAAAATGGCCCCCACCCACATGGCCTGTCCCCATGAACACCCCAAAAAAACGAAAATCACAGAAAAATCAGCACAATCCCAAGCCATCCAGCCCCTCCATGATGTTTAAATTCAAGACAACCCACAGAAAGACTCGGCCCATGCAACACTCACTACCCCTGGTGAAAAGGCCACAACAACAGGCCCAAAAAACAAAAATCACAGAAAAATCAGCACAATCCCAAACCATCCAGGCCCTCCATGATGTTTAAATTCAAGACACCCCACAGAAAGACTAGGACCATGCAACACTCACTACCCCTGGGCATACAGGTTGAAAACTAGGCAAAATGGTTGCAGGCCTAACAACACTGCCTGCATTCAAAATGCCCCCCTCCCTCCCAGCACATGGCCAGGGCCTGTAGCAGCACTCAAAATGGCCCCCACCCACATGGCCTGTCCCCATGAACACCCCAAAAAAACGAAAATCACAGAAAAATCAGCACAATCCCAAGCCATCCAGCCCCTCCATGATGTTTAAATTCAAGACAACCCACAGAAAGACTAGGCCCATGCAACACTCACTACCACTGGTGAAAAGGCCACAACAACAGGCCCAAAAAACGAAAATCACAGAAAAATCAGCACAATCCCAAACCATCCAGGCCCTCCATGGTCTTTAAATTCAAGACACCCCACAGAAAGACTAGGCCCATGCAACACTCACTACCCCTGGGCATAAAGGTTGAAAACTAGGCAAAATGGTTGCAGGCCTAACAACACTGCCTGCATTCAAAATGGCCCCCTCCCTCCCAGCACATGGCCAGGGCCTGTAGCAGCACTCAAAATGGCCCCCACCCACATGGCCTGTCCCCATGAACACCCCAAAAAAACGAAAATCACAGAAAAATCTGCACAATCCCAAGCCATCCAGCCCCTCCATGATGTTTAAATTCAAGACAACCCACAGAAAGACTAGGCCCATGCAACACTCACTACCCCTGGTGAAAAGGCCACAACAACAGGCCCAAAAAACGAAAATCACAGAAAAATCAGCACAATCCCAAACCATCCAGGCCCTCCATGATGTTTAAATTCAAGACACCCCACAGAAAGACTAGGCCCATGCAACACTCCCTACCCCTGGGCATAAAGGTTGAAAACTAGGCAAAATGGTTGCAGGCCTAACAACAATGCCTGCATTCAAAATGGCCCCCTCCCTCCCAGCACATGACCAGGGCCTGTAGCAGCACTCAAAATGGCCCCCACCCACATGGCCTGTCCCCATGAACACCCCAAAAAATCGAAAAACACAGAAAAATCAGCTCAATCCCAAGTCATCCAGCCCCTCCATGATGTTTAAATTCAAGACAACCCACAGAAAGACTAGGCCCATGCAACACTCACTACCCCTGGTGAAAAGGCCACAACAGGCCAAAAAAACGAAAATCACAGAAAAATCAACACAATCCCAAGCCATCCAGCCCCTCCATGATGTTTAAATTCAAAACACCCCACAGAAAGACTCAGTGCACCCACCACTGAGTACCCCTGGGCAAAAGGCCCCAAAACAGCCCAAAAATCGAAAATTCCAAAATTGTAGTTGCAGCAACTGTAATGCCCCAAACAAACTTACTTGTGAAATTTCTAATCCAAAAGTGATCCAAAGAAAGTCAAAAAGGCCTCAAATCCAAATATCCAGCAGCATCCACAAAAAATAATCCATCCAGCTCCAGATCCAAATGAAAAGTAACCAGGAGATGGACAAAGCACTGGGAGGAGCCTGCTGGACAGGAACAGGAAGTTGAAGACTGTGGGGCACTTCCTTCCTCCCACCCCCCCTCCCCAAAATGGACTCCTCGCAAAAAAAGTGCAGGCAAATGTCAACCTGAGGAGTTATTCAGATAAAAATCATCATTTCCAGAAGGTTTATGCTGCTTGCTGGTGGATTTCTTGTGCAGAGTTGCAAATTTTGTATTTTCGCGAGTGCGAGATTGTTGCTGCTCGCTGCATCTACAAGCTCGCAATTGCGAAGTCCCGCGATACGTGATCACGGCGTACTCGCGTTGACAAACTCTCGCTGTGCAAGTTGGCAAGCCGCGATGACGTAATCACGCTCGCCAAATTCCCGCAGGATCCCGCAGCAAGATCCAAAATGGCGCAGCACTCGCAAAATATCGAGAAAAACAACTCGGCAAACGCTGAATGACAGTAAGTAAACGCCGTGCGCCGCAAAATTGTATCACCAAGAAAAAAAAATCTGCTGCGTGCGAATTTGCGGATTTTCGGTAAATTTGCGAGCGTTCGCGGTTTGCGGATTTACCGAAAATCCGCAAAATCCGCGAGCGTAACGGATTTTGCGCTCACACTTACCTTAGATGCAATTAAATCTCCTAGCTCAGCTTTAGTTAAAGCCAGATTGGGCAGTATCCCATCCAGTGGGTTACTCCTATTGACAGCCATCGCAAGTTCCTCCTCCACTTCCCTCAGTCTGATGCTCAGCATATTCTCCCTCCTGGCTTCCTTCTTCTGTCTGAACAGGCTCTAGCTCAGAATCTCCCCCCTGATTCCAGCTTTAAACGCTTCCCAGACTACCCCTGGGCTAGCACTCCCCCTACTGTCTGGAGGCCTTCTACCGAGATCATAATTGTCCCTTTAAATGTGAACAACTATAATAAATACATGTGTTTGCAAATAAAAACATTAACAATAAAAACTGACATATGTTTCCTTTCTTTTTTTTTTTTTTTTTTAAATTTTTTAAAACCTTTATTGTATTAAAGCACACAGCTATTCAGCCTAACATCCCGGAGGCAAGGCAGCATGGTATCAGAATGGGTAGTGTGCAAAGCGATTCATATCAGGACAGTGCAGGTTGTTTTTTATTTTATATACAAACATAAACGTAAACAGAGGCGCCCGTGGGCGCAGAAAAGGCAATGGAAAGGAAGAAATGGCTATGAGTCAGTAGGAGGCGTCAGGGGCCAGAGAAGATTAAGAAGAACTTAAGTAGGATGTAGGAAAAGGGGGGGGGGGGAATAACAGGAGAATCAGAACATGAATAGCACAGCTGATGTCAACGGCTACGGCGACAGATGTTCCTCGCGGGGCAACGGCTCCGGTGGCAGGCACAAGTCACCTCTGTAAGCGTTCCATGCCCCCCATACCTTATTCCATGTCTGAGGCCGCCCCCTGGCAGTATACACAGTCTTTTCACGCAACATACACCAATCCATGTTGGCCTTTCGTTGTACCACCAGGGGGGCCACGTTGGATCCCCATTTCTGCGCTATGTCCCGCTTAGCGACCATGTTGCCCAGCGTAGCCCATCGGGTCTGCGCCACGTTATAATCATTCGGCTCCCAGACATTGAGGAGGCACCTACGCGCCTCTGCAGCCAACTCCACTCCAGTCACTTCCCTCATCACTCGATGTACCCTCTCCCAGTAAGGGGCAATAACGGGGCATTCCCATAATATATGCATAAAAGTGGCAAGGGCTCCGCAGCCACGACGACAAAAGCCATCTGGCGAGAAGCCCATACGCACAAGCCGGGGGCCAGTAACGTACACCCGGTGGAGGATTTTAAACTGGACCAGCCGCAGACGCGAGGAGATGGCGACCTCCTTAGGGGAGGACACAGCACTCTGCCAGTCCTCGTCGTCCAGTTCCAGACCATCGGCCACCCACTGCTCCCTCAAGCGCTGGAGGAGGTCGACTTGTACATTAATCAGCTTCTTGTAGGACAGAGAGATGGCGCTATCCGGCACATGCCCGTCCAGCACCCTGTCCTCCAAGGGAGAACTCTCGGGGATGTCACCTTCCTCCGGTCTGGCGGCGGCTATTGCGTGCTTAAGTTGGACATAACGGAAGAACTCAGTTCCACTCAGTTGGTATTCCGCCTGTAACTGCGGGAATGTCTTAACTTCCCCCCTGGCCAGCATGTCTTCAACCCTCGAAACACCTATGAGGTCCCACTTGTCGAAACCCTTGGTATGCCAGAGCTTGCCCAAAATATCGGAATCAAATAGAGGGGTGAATTTCGTCAGTCTGCCCTGCCAGCCCTGTATCTTGTTGACCGTTCGCCACGTGTGGACCGCCGCCTTGGTCGGGCCTGTGAGGCTCCGATCGAAGGATCTGGAGTAGAGGGCGCGGTAGTAATTGCCCCCTTGCAAGAGCCATCTATCCATTGCATAGCCCGGGCTGTTCACAGGACCGTAAAAACCATGGTTAATAGCGGTAAGTTGAGAGGCCCAGTAGTACCTCCGCACATCTGGTAACGCAATGCCCCCATCGTACCATGGCATGGTAAGCTTCTGGACAGCGACACGAGGCCGACCATCCCAAAGCAGGGCACGCTGCAGGCTCTCAACCTCCCTAAAGTAGCGAGCCGGAACAAGGTCCTGAGTATTCTGCAAGGCATATAGGAACCTGGGCAGGGACATCATTTTAAATAATGCCGCCCGGCCCAGGAGAGAGAGAGGGAGCTTACGCCAACTCTCCACATCCCTTCGCAACCGATGGAGCGGGGGGAGCAAGTTGTGATCATACCTCGCCTTAGGGTTATTCGAGATGTAAATCCCCAAGTACTTGAAGCCTTGCCCGGCCAGTTGTATGTTGCAACCTCTGGGGAGGCGCGGCGTGTCACCCTTGAGGATGTAAAGGGAGGATTTGGCCCAGTTAATAATCAGGCCAGAGTAGCGCCCAAACAACCTGAGCACGTCACACGCCACAATAAGCGATTTGCAGGGGGAGGTGAGGTAGAGCAGGATGTCGTCCGCGTACAGGGAAACCCTGTCCTCGAAACCCGGGGACCAGGAGATCCCACGCAAGTCAGGGTGCGAGCGCAGCATAGCCGCGAGTGGCTCCAGGGCCAGCGCAAACAGGAGCGGAGACAAGGGGCAGCCCTGTCTAGTGCCGCGATGGAGCGCAAAGGGAGCAGACATGCGGCCGTTAACCGTGACAGCAGCCAGGGGGCCAGCATAAAGAAGTCGCACCCAGCCCAGGAAACCCGGTCCAAACCCAAGCTTTGTCAGTACCGCCCATAAATAGCTCCATTCCAGGGAGTCAAAGGCCATCGTGGCATCAAGGGAGGCAAGTACCGCCGGTTCCGTAAGGGCATGAGCTCTGGCCATAACCCCGTGCAAGCGTCTCAGGTTGAGGGCAGTGTTGCGGCGGGGAATAAAACCGGATTGGTCCGGGTGCACCAAGTCGCCTATAACCCCGACCAACCGATTGGCCAGCAGTTTGGCCAGGATCTTGGGCTCAGCGTTGAGGAGAGAAATAGGGCGATAGGAACTACAAACATCCCGCGGCTTGCCTTCCTTATGGATAACCACTATGGTGGCTAGTCGCTGGTCCAAGGGAAGGACACCCTCCTCACGGGCACGGAGGAACATACCTTTCAGATAAGGGGAGATCACATCCGGCCGGATCTTGTACAGTTCAACCGGTATGCCATTGGGTCCGGTTGCCTTGCCCGCACGCAGGGCGCGGATCGCCAAAGAGATCTCGTCCGCGGTGATGTCCCGGTCCATATCGGCACTGTCTTCCTCCGAAAGACAAGGAAGGTCAATCGTCGAGAGGAATTCAGACGAGTCGACCTCAGAGCGATCCGAGCCGGAAGTATAAACACCCCTAAAATAGTCCGCAAAAGATTCGGCAATGGCACTCGGATCGGTGACCACCACTCCGTCCTCACCCAGGATTTCCGGGACCACCCGGCTTGCCATCTCCCGCCTGTCCAACCAGGCCAGCAGTTTACCAGCCTTATCCCCGACATCATAAATGCGACCCTGCTGCTCCTTTGCCAAAACCAGGGCAGCATTCGTGGCGAGATCATGATACTCCGACTGTTTCAGGGAGAGTTCGTGTAGGAGAGAAGGGTCGGGCTCAGGCCCCAAACGGGACTCGAGATCCAGGACCTCCTCCTCCGCATGCAGAAGATCAGCATCACGAGCTCGCTTAGCCTCTGCAATGAGAGCTAGGGCTTCACCCCGCAATACAGTCTTGAATGCTTCCCACAGGGTGATCGCAGAGCCAACGGAGCCCACATTTTCAGCGAAGTATAGGTCGATGGCCTTAGCCAGGAGCGCCCGCGTGTTATGGTTGCGGAAATACCAGGGATTCACCACAGCCGGGCGGCTGGACAGAACAATACCGAAATCAAAGGAGATCCACAACGGCGAGTGGTCGGAGACGCCCCTTGCCAAAAAACGTGCCTCGGAAATGGCAGGCGACTGTGCCGCCAGGGTGAGGACATAATCTAAGCGGGACAGGCTCCCATGGGCACCGGAGAGAAACGAAAATTGGCGGAGCGCAGGATGCAGTAACCGCCAACAGTCCACCAAACCCAAGGAATCAAGGAAGGTCGGCAACCACGTCTGGGAACCCGGGAGGTCTCTCGGTGGCTGGCGATCGAGAGTGCCAGAGCAGACTGAGTTGAGATCGCCCCCTAGGATCAATAAGCCCGAAGGCAGGGACAAGATGGCGCTACCAAGGTCCCTGAAGGTGCTAGACTGGAGGCCAGGGGGAACATAAACCGAAAGCAGAGCCAAGGAACGCCCCTCCCATCTCCCCGCCACAGCTGCGTAGCGTCCTCTATCATCAAGTAGCGTGACGTCGATTTCGAGAGGAAGGGACGCACGCACAAGGATGCCCGCCCCCCGGGAACCCGAGGAGAACCCAGAGTGGGCAACCATTTTGTATCCCTTATGATTCAGGGCCCTACAGGAGTTTCCCACCAAGTGCGTCTCTTGCAAAAGCACAACATCAGGCATGTGTCTCTTTATCAGTTGGATCACTACCCCTCTCTTAACTCGGTCCCCTAATCCATTGACATTCCAGCTAAGCACTTTCAACTTCCTACCCCCCATCACCCAACAGTCCGCCCCACCCGACTCCAACCAACCCAATCATCAATTGCACAATAAAACACACAGTCCATTGCCTCAGAGAAGAAAAAGAGATAGAACAAACAAACAACAAAACTTGCATAGTTGCACCCCCCACCCTGCACCCCTGCATGTGACTAAAAAGCCCCCCCAACCAGCAGTGTGCCTGTCGCCCCATAACTACTCTACAAGAAGACGCCCAGAGGAGTAAGGAATCTCCGCGAACACCCCCCGCCACCCTCCATGTACCAACAGGAAAGATAATACGGCATCTCAAAGCTACATTCGATAGTCCACTGAGGCAAGTAAGATACACGAGGAATCACCCACTATAGAGCCAAGTCTCATAGGTCCGGACCGCCAGCAGCGCCACCTTCATGGTCTTCCTGTGCTTCTCGGCGCGTCGATAAAGTGTCCAGCCAGTCACTAACGTTCTCAGCAAAGTCAAAGAAAAGGGCACGACCTTCGTGTTCGATCCGGAGCTTGGCAGGGAACATCATGGAATACTTGAGTCCCAGGTCCCGCAGTCTTCGCTTCACCCCTGCATAGCTCTGGCGCTGTCGCTGAACCGTCCTGGTGAAATCCGGATAGAAATGGACATCGGCATTCTGGAATTTAAGCGGACCATGTCGTCTGGAAGCCTGCAGGACAGCGTCTCTGTCTCGGAAATTGAGCAGCCGGGCTACGATGGGTCTGGGTGCCCCGCCCGACTTCGGCGGGCCACCCGGCACTCGGTGGGCACGCTCCACCGAGAAAAAGTTGCTGAGGCCAGGCGGAGCCAGATGAGTCTTGATCAGGTCTTCAACGAGGAGGTCCGTCGCCGCCTCCTCCGAACCCTCCGGTACTCCGACAATGCGGACGTTCTGCCGCCTGGCACGGCTTTCAAAGTCATCCAGCCGCCTTGCAAATTGTTCTGCTGTCCTCTGCAGGTTCCGGACTTCAGTTTGTAAGTCCGAGACGTCTCCCGTGAGACTGGACGTCTTGATGTCCAAATTCTTGACTCGATCATTAGTTTTACCCAAGTCGGCTCTAATGAGAGTCAGATCAACGGCCATGCCATCCACCTTGTGCGTAAGGACTTCATGCTGTTGCTGCATGTCCGCCCGGAAACTTGTAATGGCTCCCAAAATGTCGCTCAGTGTGGGCTCAGAGCCGTCCGGCGAGCCCGAATGCGGGATGTCCTTGGCAGAGGGCCCAGTAACAGGCGGCGTCTTTGGTTGAGTATAGCGCTCAATCCTATTCTGCTGCTGTTGAGATTTGCCGCGGACGCCTCCGTTCGATGTCTTGTCGGGGTCCCCCTTGCCCGCCATATTAGGTCCAAGAGAACAAAGGGCTATGCCAGGCAAGTCCAAGCCCAGGGAGTCGGAGATTTGTCCGGGAAGACAGTAGAATGTCGTCACAGGTTCGCTCCGCTGTCCGGGTAGCACCGCTGTCGAGTACACCTCGCCGCTGACGAAGGCAGGCAGGCACTCCGCAGATCTGCGGCGCGTAGCGGCGGAGTCCGCAGAGACAATGGCACTGAACTGGCACGGAGTCCCACTCGACGTAGCTCAGCGTAGGAGACACCGATTCGGGATCTGAAAACGGTTCTCGCCTCAGTGGGCCATCAGCAACGAGTATCCACCCACGTGGATCAGGATTACGGGCAGGATGATTGCGGAGGATCGGAAGGTCCGCGGAGCTCCGAGCTTACGCGGCCATCTTGGTTGCCCGCGAAGCTCCTCCCCCTCCTTTCTTATTTTAATTCACATACACACTCTAAGAAAACCAACAACTTCTATTCCAACTCCAAAACCAACTAAACTCAGGGAAATTCCAGGATAATACACCAATAAAATATATTACTATTCCTAACTCCAAAACCAACTAAACTCAGGGAACGTGATGGATCATAAACCATAAAAAATTACTACACCAACTAAACTCAGGGAAAGTGCTGGATAATAAACCATAAACAATTACTATTTCAACTCCAAAAACAACTAAACTCCAAGAAAGTGCTGGAAAATAAAGCAATAAAAAATCTACTATTCCTACCTCCAAAACCAACTACATTTAGGAAAAGTGCTGGATAATAAACCATAAAAAATTACTATTCCCACTACAAAACCAACTAAACTCAGGGAAAGTGCTAGATAATAAACCATATTTTATTTACTATTCCTAACTCCAAAACCAACTAAACTCAAGGAAAATGCTGGATAATAAATCATATAGAATTACTAAACTAAACTCAAAGAAAGTGCTGAATAAAAAACAAAAACAAAAGTTACCATTACTAACTCCAGACCAACTAAAATCAGGGAAAATGCTGGATAATAAACCATAAAAAAAATTACTGTTCTAACTCCAAAATCAACTAAACTCAATGAAGGTGCAGGATAATGAACCATAAAATAATTACTAATACAATTCCAAACCAACTAAATCAAACAAAGTGTAAACAATGTAAAAATTATAAATATATATATATAAAAAAATCGAAACTATGAAAAAGCATTAATTTGGAAAAATATACAAATGTTTTTCTAAATTAAAAAATGTGATATTTATCTTTTGACAAACATTTTAAAAATATAAATATTGATTTATAAATTTCCCTTAACTTTTCAAAAAATGTAAATGATAACTTTTCCAAATAAAAAAGAATTAGTAATACATTTAAGAAACAAAAACAATACAAAAGAATATATAAATACATATAATTTTACTATCATATATTTATTTAAATAATTTGTAAAAAATGATATTTTTAATAGGAGTTATACAATTTACATTAAAATATTTGCACCTCCAAAAAATCTTCAAAATTAAAAAAAAGTGCATTTCACATCTTACATTTAGAAAAATAATTTACATTTTTCAATATTTTTTTTACTTTAAAATGTATTTTAAACCAACATTTTTTAATTACTTCCCACCCTTAACGCCTATAAACCCACCATACCGCTCCTAACATTTTACATAAAATTAAAAATGTAATTAAAGCTTTAAACAAATATTTTTAATTAATCCCCACCCTTATCACCTATAAACCCAACATCCCACTCCTATAATTGTAAATAAAATTAAAAAAATAATGAAAACTTAATACAAATATTTTTAAATTAATCCCCAACTTTGTCCCCTATAAACCCAACATCCCTTTCCTAAAATAAATGAAAATACAATAACAACAAATATTTTGACATTAGAAAATACATTTTAACATATAAAATAACTACCAAAATAATAAATAAAAAATGTTTAACATTAAGCAAAAACAAAAAAAATGCAAGCGGTCGATATTATTTAAAACAATATTTATGCCATCAATGTTTTGAAAATCGATATTTCTAAAATACACAAAAATCGATATTTGCAACAACGAAAAAACGTACTTCGATATTTTACACCATCTATATTCTTGACTCAATATTCATGCAACTCAATATTTCTACAGCGATATTGTGTCTCTTCACCCAATTCAGGAAGTTGAAATTGGACCTCTGAAGGGTCTCTCTGCCCCAGGTTTGATGTGGCTGGAATTTAAGTTCAGGGTCCTTCAGCCTTGCGCTGCCTTCTTGAAGTTTTTACACTATTGCTTTGGTATGTTTTTAGAGGGTGAAGCAGGGACGTAGTCCCACCAAAATATTTTTTATTTGTACCCCTTGACAATGTCTTGTGACATGTTGTGCATTTCACAAATCTGCTCACTATGAACTCCTCTTCAAGATAGATAAATGGGCGTGTTCTTTTCATTTCTTTAGTTGAGAAGTGTATTATCAATGATATTCCTTTATTTCTCAGTGACATGATTTTCTGTTTTGTATTTGAATTTCTTTTTTGAGGTTTTCTACGTAGCCATTCTTGAAAACTCTGAAGCCATATCTGTTGCAGTTGTCTGCACCTCTCAAACGTACTTAAGTTCCCTCCACTTGATTGCCAGTTAGAGATGTTTTAAGATGATAGACCATGGACTTCATCCCACATGAATATTTTTATTTTGTCCCGCTAGAGTGGATCTTTTCACAGAGTGTGCATTGTACTAGTTTTGGAGCAGTTTTTGATTCCTGTTAAGTTTGGGTAGGAATAGGTGGTTTATGGGTGTTTTGTAGTTATGTTCCATTCGTGAGTTCAGACGTTAAAAGCTATTTTTTTTTAATTGTTGTGTTTATTAAATGTGTTGTTAAAATAGAATTAAACAATTATGTTACTAAATGGCTAGACTCAAACTTTGTGTAAATTTGTTTAAATATCTGTTTCACATGTTGTCATTTGTATTTGTGATACTAATGTAATTGGACCCTCTGTATTGCTGTGACAAAGGAAAATGTATTTCTGATGTTATTTCGACAAATTTATACAAAGGGGAAACTTAAATTAATATCTTACTAGTAGCTACTCTGAAAACTATATATTTTTTTTACACTTGGTCAAAAACACCCAGTATTCGCAATGGCAATCATAGAATCACACAGGCACTACCTGTGCAAACATCAAGGATTTCCTTTCTCCACCACTCTGCAAATTTGCCTCCAGGCACAGTACTAGTTGGGGGGTGAAGTTCCCTTGGCTATTGAGGGTCGCTGGGGGACAACTATCCCTCCTGTTACCTCCAGCAAGTCCACTTAGTGAGTTTGCTAAGAGGTCTTCAGAGGCCACACTTCCTTTCTTCACCACTCTGCAAACGTGTCTCCTGGCACACCACTGGTTTGGGGAATGAAGTTCTCTTGGTTGCTAAGAGATCTTGGGGACCAAGAAGCCCTCCTGGTACTTTCTGTAAGTCCTACACTTCTCTGTAAACACCATTGCTACTTAAACAAACCAAAGAAATTCACTTTAACAAAACCAAAGGTTATAGAGCTGTTATAGTTAGGAAATAGAATTTAAAAAATCTTAGAAATTCACTGAAAACAAACAAAGGTTACAGGGATGTTATAGTTAGATTCACATTTTACACACACAAAACCAGAGAAATTCAGCAGTTATAGTTAGCTGAGCTAACTATAACTCTCGCACCTGCAATGTACTGCTTATGACCTCTTATATTACATCACTTGAGATGGTCAGTGACATTTGTTTTTTTTAGTGAATATATGCAAATATTGGGTATGTGGGTATCGGTTTTTGGATGGCAAGGGAATTTTAAGGGTTTAGAGTGGGTATGACTTTTGGGGTGGTAGGGAAATGTTTAGGGTATCGGGTGAGTATACATTCTTGGGTGCAAGGGTATATTTAGGATTTAGGGTGGGTATGGGTATTGGGTGGCAAGGGTATTTTTAGGGTTAAGGGCGGGTGTATTAAAGTGCCCTTTTAGACATGGTCACCTCACTCTTTGCCTGATATTTGATTCTATTTCAACCAGAAGTGAACTGAATTCCTGCTACGGGTCCCCTGTGACAGATTAAATTCCCAAAACAGTGCAATTACCTTCCACAATTGGCAATACCATTAGTACCCTTTGTAAGTCCTAGTAAGTGGTACCCCTGGTACCTAGGGCCCGAAGCACTAAAGAAAGTCTCCAAGGGCTGCAGAACAAATTGAATTGTGCCACCCTAAAGGACCCCTCACCAAGCTCCTGCAAACTACTACTGAAGACTGTGTGTCTTTGTGCAGACAAAAGTGAAAACCCAACATGACACACATCTTTGTGTTTGTTTACAACAAGAGGGAGAGTTCTTTAAGGTAGGGCGATTACCACTCGAAGGGAGTGGAAGGTCCAGCTGCAGCTTATGCCCTGCAATTAGATATAATCCAAGAAAAGCGGGGCTGTTCCTCAAACTAAGGAATGTACTTCGTCACGCCGGTTTTAGTGGATGTTGTAGGGTCTTGTTGAGACCTACAGCTGGGCATCCATATTGTTGGATGTAATGCCCTCACACACCCTTGCAGGTGTCATGCTTCATCATCTGGGCTACTCCTCGTTGGGTCGGCGGTGCAATACCCAACGGGCGACACCTTAAAGAGGGGAACTTTGGCGTCGACAATAAACCTCTGTGGATTTATCAATACGGTTTACATATATGTTTTTAAAGAAATGTTGAATATTGTGACCTTGTATCGCAAAGTGTGATATTACAGTAAATGTGTTTTCTAATTGTAGACATTTGATGAGTTGCTACAAATTTAGAAGCAAATATTTCAACTGATAAATGAAGATAGGTGTTTTTAATTGTTTTAATAAAATTGAACGTAATGTATAATTGGCATTGTTAGGTTGAATATTTTCTATTGTGTTAAGTGCCTTTTGTGTTTCTACTTATAGCAAGGGGGTGAGGAAAGTCTAAGTATGATGGGCATGAGGTCTGAATAAGAGACACTGGTATGTGAAGTGAAAGTGATTGGGTTAAATAAAAAATGTGAGCAGATAAAAAGGGATCCTCCAAGGGAACACTTTTGTTTAAATATTGTGACCTACCCAGTTCCCTTTTGGTTGAATGGTTACTCTCTATCTATATTCCTTTCACTGTACCGCTTGAGAGCCGGAGAGTTTTGTTTTGTTTGTCCAAGTAAAATGGATACGATCCGAAAGACATTTGGGCCCCCATTAGGATGGCGGGCGGACTTTGCCCACCCGCCATCCTCCCGGTACAGTAGACCGCCCTCCATAAGGGCGGGGGTCCCGTGGGGGGAATTAGGATGCACCCACCACAGTGGCGGGCGCATCCTGTATTTTTACCATTGCGGCGGGCGTTGCTGAAAGCACCGCCCGCCGCAATGATAAAAATACATGTTTTGCATTTCAAAGCACAACATTACAGACACCGTGCAGTTCCTGCCACATTGTACTTTGAAATGCAGGAGGGTACCATAGATACCCCCATGTGCACCCCCCACCCCCCTGGAGTCCCTGGGGGCCTGCAACAGGCCCCCAGAGCAGACTCCGCATGGCGCCACGGAAAGGCATTGGTAAATGCCCATTGTAATATGGCTGGCGGTGCCTGATAGACACGGCCACCATATGAACCCTTTTCTGCCCCGGTCGCAAGGCAACCGAGGCGGAAAAGCGGCAGACGGTCTTTCCGTCCGCCGCGGACCCCCCAGCCATGCTAATATGGGGGGGTCGTTCCGGCACGGATGGCGGGCGGATCGCCCCCTCCAGGCCGGCGGCACCTACCGCCGGCCTGGCGAAAGCGATCCGCCCGCCATCCTAATGGGCCCCTTGGTTTTACTGAAGATCAGTTTTCCAAAATCATAGGCAGCTCCAAGAGTAATAATGCATCCATTATCACAGATAGCAATTCAGAAAAATTGAACACCTTCTGGAACTTAAAAAAGAAAGTAATACGCACAGAATTACATGCGGAATTCCTGATAGAATATTGCAAAAAAGGCATTATTCCAACAGGACTACAGGTTAAAAATGAGCCTGGTTTATTCGTGAAGAATGAAAAATTTATTGAGCACTGGACCCTGATAGCTAATCGATTCAGCAGGGATTGGATGCTCTTAATCATTGAGTCGGCACAAGAATATATTTTAGTGGAAAAAAGGGAACTGGATAAAATGGAAGCTGAGCTCAAGAGTAGTAGTAGTAATGCCCTTGAAGATGCGAGACGGAAACTAAAAGAAATAGGTGATGATGTGGATGGATATAAGGAATACTTAACCTCATAGATGCTCGTAAACATCCCTCCCCAGTGCTGCGCTGTCCATTGGAACTAGTGCTGAATGGACGTCCAATGGTCGTGCGCAGCACTGGGGAGGTAGTGCTGCCGTCGGCCAATGCACTGAGGCAGCACTTAAGGGGTTAATAAATACAAAATAAAAAAATCAAGAAAGGATATCAATAGATATGGTACAGAAATAGTGTACCCTTACACCCAAAAAGACTATTATGATACTCCGGCCCAAGACACTAATCAAACAAAGAACTGGTACCCTTACCGCCCTAGAGGACAGAGAAAAAATTTAAGTTTCTCTAATACATCTTATGCAAGCACCGAGTCGGAAGAAGAAAATCAGACTAAAAATAGGAATAGGAAAGAGGTGAATAATGGTCAACAGAGAGAACAAAGACCTTTTTAAGGGCAGCAACAACAGAGGCAAAATCAAGGGATGAGAGTGGAATTACCAACGACCAGCTCCACAATACAGACCACAATATATGAAAACAAGGAGCCAAAAGATTTGAGACTAAACCCGCAAGATAAAGCTCCAATTATCAAATTATCTAAAAAAGTGTTAAGTAGGGATGAGGAGAAAGTCTTACGTCTAGGTTTAGGATTTGCACCTATGTCAAATCCAAACCCCTATGAGATCCAGGAAGACATAAAAAGTCTATTTAGACAAATCAGGTTAAAACAATACTTTTTAAATAAAGAACAAGTAGAGAAAGTGAATAACTCAGGATTAAAGCCAACATCAAAATGGACTCCAGCTCGCAATATGGTAAATAAAAATGTAGAACTTTTTGAGAAAGCAGTTAAGAAAGATGTAGAGGATCTCCTGAGGGTAGAAATCAAAAAATATAATATTAATCTGTCTAAAGAATGCAGAGAAGCCCTACAACGCTTAGAAACATGCGAGAGTCTGACTATAAAACCGGGAGACAAAGGGGGAAGTATAGTCCTATTAGATACTGAGGATTATAATAAAAGGATGATGTCCCTCCTAGAAATAAACGAAAATTATAGACCGTCATCCCGAGAGGAGTGGAAGAATCTTCAAATTAACATCAAAAGACTATTGGATTTATCGAAGGGAGATGATATAATCTGTATGGATGAATATGAATTTTTAGACTATTTCTCGTCCAATCTTACCAACGATATATGGATTACCAAAAGTCCATAAAAACATACAGGACCCCCAATGAGACCCATTGTCTCTAGTTTAAACTCACTAACAGAACAGTATTTATGTAGACAAGTTTCTGAGACCGCTGGTGTCGCAGCAGAAATCGTATATAAAAGATACCACCAATATGATTAAGAAAGGGGAAGGTCTTAAATTTGATGGGTGCAATCAATGGCTAGTATCTCTAGACATTGAAGCACTTTAAACAAATATACCACAGACCGCCACAGTAGATACAGTGAGGGACATTTCAAAAGATGAGAACAGTGATTTGTCTGAGCATTCCTATTTTGTGATAGAGCTGACAGAGTTGATTTTGAAAAATATTATTTTTATATTTCAGGATGATCTATACTGCCAAATCAAGGGTACCAGCATGGCGGCCACATGTGCTCCTAGTTTAGCCTGCCTCTATGTGTGTGCTTTTGAAGAAGAACACATCCACAATGAAGCCCACTTCCCACTGGTCGCGTTCCATAGACAATATGTATTTTATCTGGAATGGGGACAAGAAAGAATTAAATAAGTTGATTGATTGGTTAAACTGTGGGGATCCAAATCTAAAATTCACTTCTACTATGAGTCAGCATCATTGCAACTTTTTGGACATTAAGGTACAGAAAAAAGAAGACCAGCTTATGGTTGATCTTTTTGTGAAGCCCACAGACAGAAACACTATGTTACTCTACAATAGTGATCACCCAAAGTGCCAAAAGGATAATATTCATTTTGACCAGTTTCTGCGTCTAGGCAGAAACTGTTCTGATAGAAAGGACTTTGAAAAACACGCAGAGAACCTGAAAAAGAAACTGTCAACGAGAGGCTACCCTAACAGAATCATAAAAAAGGCTTACAAAAGAGCAAAATACTATAATCGTGATTCCTTATTTGAGAACAATAGGAGAGAAAAGCAAGAAATGGATAAAATAACTTTTGTTACTAATTTCTCCACAGTAAGCAATAAAATAAAAAATATAATCAATAGAAACTGGAGTTTCTTACAAGACAAGAACTCAGTACAAATAGAAAAACCTTAGTTCTCCTCCAGGAGAAACAGAACTATTAAAAATAGACTGATGAAAACATATAGAGAAAAAAAGTGGTGCACAACAGAGAAGCATTGATACAAACAGTAGAATAATTGGTACATTTCCACGTAGCACATGCTCGAACTGTAAGTCAGTAATAACAGGTCAGAAAATTGGGCTTAATGATGCGGAGCACACTTTGAAAGATATGTTCAACTGTAGATCAAAAAACGTAATGGGATATGTAGGTGAAACAGGTACGCCATAACGAACATAGATCTGCCATACGGACGTTAGAAGACAGTTTTACAGGCTTATTATTTCTGCTTGCAGCCACGGAACGAATAGGGCAGTACCAATGATGGTGCTGTTTGAGGCATGAATTTCACTGCTGCAAAGCAAGGCAGGCGGCACCTGGTGTGGTACTTCTTTCCACTTGGAACTTTATTTCAGTTCGAATTTGAAAGTATTAGAGGCAGCCCCACAAGGGGAAGATGTGGCGCACTGCAATGACCAGAAGGCCTTGCGAAATGGCACGCCCACTGAGGCAGGTGTTTGAAATATCTATTAATCTGCGCTGTGTAAAACTGTCTTCTAACGTCCTTTGAACATTGGCTCTGATGAAAGGATTGAGGAAATCCTGAAACGCATCAGGCTGGCATTAATCTCTGAAGACTGCAGTTGTGTGTTTCTCTGCTGGCAAGCTGTGACATGGATGCACATTTTTTCAAGTGCCGATTAAACTTCATGTGGCTTTACTTCATTTTTGGGGCTTACCTGCTTTTATTGGATATATTTATATATATATATATATATATATATATATATATATATATATATATATATATATATATATATACATATGCATCTATATTATATATACATATATATAGTTTAAACTTACAACGAAAATGTACGTATTTTACAGGTAAGTATCAACCCATTTTATATATATGTAGAAAGAGATAGATAGATAGATAGATAGATAGATAGATAGATAGATAGATAGATAGATAGATAGATAGATAGATAGATAGATAAACATTTATACTTACATGTAAAATACTTACCTTTTAGTGGTAAAGGCATATTCAATGTAAAAAAAATTCTTGTGAAAGACATTTGTGGTAAAGGCATTTTAGTTGTAAAACCGTTTGTTGTTATGGTAATCGTGGTTCCAATATACAACCTATTTTCAGTATTATTATGCAGAAGACGTTGATATCACAATTCGGTTTTGCGCAAGGTTTGGTTTGAGCAATTTATTTCTAATCTTGGTTCAACAAAGACATGAGAACAAAACGTGCCTCACAGTTTCAGCCATTTCCTGATTACAAGAACAAAGTATTTCATTTTGAAGATGCTTTTCTATTTCCTTACAATGATGCGGAAGCACGAGGAGTCTAAATTTAAAATGAAATGGGCAAATGTTGCAAATATAGAACAAAGTCAAAACTCAATACAAGTTTTTTTACCTCTGCAAAACCCTTTCATTCGAAGGTAACGAGAATTTCACAAATGAGGCAAGTCCAGATAGAAAAGAATAGACAAAAAACGTACAAAACAATGCAAGTGGTTAGAAGAATTGAAAGCCAAACCTTCCTGAATATAGGTGCTTTTATATAGCACGGACCCAGGGGTCGCGAGATGCTTTCCATAGTAAAAAACACTAAACAATAAATAGAAAGAAATATTAATCAGAAGCCATTAGGGATAGAAGGACATCGACATAAAACGTATTAAACTGGTAAAGATTGCGAGCATAAAGGGAAAATTCTCGAGTACATACTTATACTACAGGAATAGATGGGTGCATATAAATATGTAGAGCAGAGGTCTGAACATGGTTCTATAGTTGAGAGAGTTGTCTCTCAATATCATTTATTTCATTCAGTCATAACAGTGTAAGAGGTCTGGAGGACCATAGGAATGAATGGGAATTAGGGGGAACACATTCAAGGGCTGCAGGGTGTCAAATTGACAGCCTGTTGCACCCCTGAATCGTGCATGTGTGCACATGTGGCACACTGACATGCCCTAAGGTCATGTATGTCTGCCACATGGCACAGTTAAAAAAGCACAACATTGTTTTTTTTAAGGTTTTCGATATTTACCACCAACTTGTAGCTGGTGGTAAATAACGAATCCTTAAAGCACATAAGCACTCATAAATGTGCTTCCAACATACCATCTACCGATTCCGTAAATAATGATTCAGTAAATACAGAATCAGTAAATACCGATTCTGTATTTACCGAATCATCACCTACATTGGAAATGGCTCTATACCGGTCAGTAAGCCAGAAATTTACCGAATTTCGGGTTTACCGAACAGTAATGAGCCACCTACATCGGGCCCTTAGAAACAGAATTTGTCAGCATAATCCTGTTGAGTACTAATCTGCCTAAGGTAGGTGAACTCATGGTAGCAACTGGGTCTGGGGTGAAGTTTATAACAGAGATTGTAAACAGACATGCAGAATACTTTCCTGACACCAGCAGGATACTGAATGGATTGTTGCTGTGAAAGTAGAAGACGCATAGGGCAGCATCAAAAGGAATAATGTCAGGTTTCTTGAATTCCCTGAGAGGGCCAAGGGTCCGTCAGTGGAACTCTTCTCAAAAACTGGATTCTCAAAACCTTGAAAAGTGAAGGATGCAATTGTAGAGTCATTTCATAGAGTACTCTTCCCATTCCTCCAATGAGACTAGGAACACCCTTTCCCGCATACCATTGACATGCAGAGACCTTGAACGGATCCTACAACAGGCTTGCAAAAAGAGTACAACACAATATGAAGGAACGAAGATAACCTCCCAGTTTAACGACAAATGGCACAAAAACAGATAAAAATGCTATGCACACAGCTGAGCTCTCGCAACTACATTCAAGTGAAAATACACATGGTAAATGTGACATAAACAATTAAGCAGACAGAAACAGATTCTTAGATGTTATTTCTTGTTTTCGCAAGATGATGATTTAAGGTTTCCACACTCGAAGAATAGTCCACAGTTAGCCGACACGTGTTTCGTCGTGCTTCAATGAGTCAACACGACTCTTCAGGGCTGGTGATACAAAATGATGTATGTATAGAAATTCATTTTTGCGTTTAACATTTTTAATATACTGCATTGGTGACAAGGGTGCATCACACATGCATCTGTGACGTGCGGTGTATATTCTCACATTGTCGGTGAGGTTTTAGGTGATACTATTCAATTAAGGCGCAAACCACTACAAGGTGATTATAGGTGTCCTCGAGTGGTAGTGTGCTAGGTGGGACACGAGATCGTGAATGTGATTAAGTGGTGTTTATCCGTAACAAGCACACGGTGCTCCTACACAAAAAGGGGTCTTAACGTGAAGCAGATGCCATACGGCTGTAACAAGTATGAAGTGCATCTAGTTGGTGAAGGTTATGGGAATGAACCCCCTATGGGGCATGTGCTGTAAGTGGAAAGTCTATAGAAACGGCAGTGCCTAGAGTGAAATGGGAAACGAAAAATTATTTCTCTCTAAACAGTTTAGAGTTATTACCTTGTGGCTTAACTCGGGTTAACTGAGTTCGAGATCGGTCCGAATCTCGTGGTAGCGTTCTATTCATGTAAAATAGAGAGAAGGTGGAGAGAAAGAACGAAGGGGCATGAGGAAGGCATAGAAACAGGGAAATGTCACGAGACATCTATGTTGAACGAGACGAGATAAAGAAAAGAATGTTCTTACCAAAGTGCGGTTAGATTCCTTAATATGCTTGGTTACTGAAAATGTACATCAAGCTTATTTATGAGCAAGAAGGTATTCTTTATTATTATTATTATTATTATTATATTCTTATATAGCGCCAGAATCGACCCCCGAAGGGATATCTCCGCGCTTGCCTTGGGAACCCATCCTGGTTTTTCCCTGTGAGATAGCCCCTACAGGGCATACCCAAGGTGAAAGCCAGGCATCCCGCCGCAGGGGGCCGTTGTGGAGATTAAGCAAGCTTAATGCCCAGAGTTGCAGAGTGTGAACCCATGATTAGGTCAGGCACCGAAGCGAGAATTATCGAGTCCATGGACATTTGAGCTCAAGACCCTGCCGCGTCGGGAATTGAACCCTGGTCCTGGGTCTGACCTCTGCTTCAGGGTCTGCCTGCTCTAACCAGTGAGCCACACTTCTATATGTCGCCCAGTGGCGTAAGTGATGCTTTCAAAGTTCACGCTATAAATGGAGAGAGAAAACACACAACATATATGTTGTCAGGCTGGAGATCGAGTAAATGGTGTGACTTTTTTTCTCTTTTCACATTGTGTTTGGAATTACGAAGTTTGTTAAGGCAATGCTAGAAGCAGTGAAGAGACTTTTAAAGGAATGTGATCTTAAATACTTTCTTCTGCTCCATATAAAGATGAAAGTTCTCAAGGATGGCAAGGCATATTTTTATGAATACCTGAAATCAGCTTAGTTATCACAAGGGAATGGAAGAGAAAGACGTTCAACAAGGAGAAAGGGGACAGCCAACTGGTGATACAAAGGCAGGACTGCTCAATCCCTGGACTGGAGGACTAATCTTATACTGACAGTACCAGAATACCAAATAGGCAAAGACGGCACCGGCCTATGGACCGCACGCCTTTCAGGGGCCCACATGACACCAGATCAAAATAATATTGATTTGATCTTGAACTCAATCTTCAATGAACAACGGAACTCACTTGCTATTATAGCCACTTAATATGTCGTGCAAAAGGTAGACTTCCAAGATATCTTGAAAGATTTCAACACAAACAAATTGAGGAAAATGAATATTTAAAATTTTGGTGGTTTATTAAAACTTGAAAATATATATTTTTTGTTTAATAACATTTAATAATTGTTAGTGTTTAGTTTGTGCAATAAAATTGGTTAAAAAGAATTGTTGGTTGGTAAAATTAAAAACGTATTAGGATAATACACGTGGGGGCTGAAATTTCGACTGCCTTGGGGCCTTCACAGGGTTTAAAGCGGCACTGGATCCTGACATAGAGCATACCCCACAATTAACAATGAAAATCCTTGTGACTGAGGATGGCTCCCTGGTGGAGGCTGAGAAGGAAGTGGAGAGTAGTGTAATGTCAGCTCATTAGACATTGATGTTGTCGGATGGCTTGGGCTGCTGTGCTTCAAGTTCTTGTTCCTTTTTCTTGTCTCCTCCAACTATAAGGTGTGTGAGGGCTGCCTGGATAGTGTCCTTCATCTCCCCGTGATTCCTGGAAGATTTCTGGGATCTAGCTCCACACACATGTGCCTCTACTGCGATCGGAGATCAAGCTGGGGTGGGGATTGTGGTTGAATTTTATTGAAAGCTTGTGTCATGTTTTTAGAACAATAGAAAAGAGGAGTGACTGTTTTTCGAGTAGTAGTGGCTGGTTTGTGACACCATTATGCTATTGGCATAGAGAATTGTGTACCTATGGAATGACTGGAATTGCACTGGAATATGTGCACGTCTGAAGTGTGGGGCTTAGGGGAGAACCACTGATGAGTAACATCAGCGCATTTACATTTAGAAACAGTAGAATATCTGCAATGCAGACAGGGAATGTGAGGAGTGTCCATGATTATCAGAAAAGGTATAGAGTGTCCACATAAGTCAAAGAAAAAAATAGAAAGGGAGGTCTCCTCACATATCCAATGAAGGGACGAGGAGAAAGAAGAAACAGGAAATCAGAGCAGTCCCTATTATTAACTTACAAAACAAGGATACTGTTATCCCAAACTATACCACCATAGCTCAAGAGATCTTTGCATTTATATCCACTCAAGACATTTATACATAATAAGCAAACAATAAAAGTCAGAGTTATACACAATTTATTTTAAAATATACAAAAACAAGTGTCAAATACAGTACCACAGTGCAAAAAGTGTTAAAAACAGATTTTTACGGTTTTTGTCAGCACCCTACCAATAGGTCAATGGTGCACACATAATTCATACATGAAATAACAATTAAAAAAGCAAATAGCTATTAAAAACAAGTTGTCGACGCAGCGTTTCGGTTTCTATGATGACACCTTCATCAGGACAGGGTTCTATACAGTAAAGAAACACAATATTAACAACAATAATTTTCTTGAAGACACAGCTGTATCTACACCTATTCTTCTTTTAAATTTTTCTTTAGTCTTTTCACACACATTTTACAGTTAAATAGGCATTCTAAAAAGCATTTTGTCATGGGGGAATTTATTTTGCATGGAGTGCCAGGGTACATGGGAAAGTGGCAGCGCGATCTCTTGGGCTAAGGAAAGTAAAAGCATTATGTGCTTCCAGGTGACATGTTTCTAAACTCACAATACACCCCTAGGAGTAGTCAAAGACTATTCCAGTTCATATTATTTCTTAGACATAGACAATTTATACTTACTCTAACAGGGCGTACTCTTATAAAATGAGAGACGTCTTCCTCTTTAATTAATTTGAGGTAGTAGTCCTTAGTTCGTCATAGGACATCAGGTACACAAATAGTAGTGGACGAGCAAAATATCTTTTAGTGTCTGAAATAATAAACACCATCCTTTAGGCTCATATTGTAGTTGATATGAGAGTTATATTTAAAAAAATACTAGTGCTCAAGGGTCAGTCAATTACCTTCACTATACACTGGATTTTCCTGTTCGTTGAGGAAAAAGGAGCCACCGATATGAGGGACCTTTGTATGGGGTTCCTTAAAAAATATAGAATAAGGACTATATCAATTTGGATTCCAATTGGGAGAGTAGGAGTTTACTCATTCACATTTACCATTATATATCGCTTACCCTGTGTTTTTAGGGGTCAGTCCGGAGTGTAAGCCGTGACTGGATGCCTTCCGTTTTTTTTATGTAATTAAAACCAAGTTGCAGATTACGTTTCTTCACTCCGCTCGGCGGGGTTTTTTTTTTGTATTACCACCTTAAGAAAAACATATATGTATATATATCAGTAGCGGTTTAGTTGATTCCTAATTCATTAGCACGTATATTTACATCCTTAGGTGGACTAGGCATATTGCATTATATAACGAAGCGTTTATGTTCTGCTTGCCGGTCTGTTTATCCGACACGGTCAGATGTAGTTAAAATTGACGTGTGCGGAGTATTAGCCGTTTGTTATAGAGTGCTATGTGCATTTAACAATATTTATAATCTCAACAGTGTAATATTCACGCAGGAGCCTGTGTATCAACTAACGCCACCTCCGCATCTTAAGGTATCGTTTTACTATCAATCTTCCCTTCTTATCTTAAAGAAATATAATAACTTAGCTCGTCTTTTTGATGGTTGAATCGAGACCGGGCTATTTAATTAAGTTATTCTGCGATGTTACAACTAGAGCCACTCAGGCTCAGTGTTTTGGCTTAACATCTAGCTGGCAAAGTTAACTCGTGCGCAAAGGGTCGAAAGTACCCCGTTTCTTTAGGTGTGATTGCGCTTACCTTCTATCTTGTATTCGGCCTCCCTGCTCCTTTTTCACTCGTATTCGTCCGTTCTGTTGATACGCCCATCTTGTATTTTGATGGCATAATTAAATAGCCCGGTCTCGATTCAACCATCAAAAAGACGAGCTAAGTTATTATATTTCTTTAAGATAAGAAGGGAAGATTGATAGTAAAACGATACCTTAAGATGCGGAGGTGGCGTTAGTTGATACACAGGCTCCTGCGTGAATATTACACTGTTGAGATTATAAATATTGTTAAATGCACATAGCACTCTATAACAAACGGCTAATACTCCGCACACGTCAATTTTAACTACATCTGACCGTGTCGGATAAACAGACCGGCAAGCAGAACATAAACGCTTCGTTATATAATGCGATATGCCTAGTCCACCTAAGGATGTAAATATACGTGCTAATGAATTAGGAATCAACTAAACCGCTACTGATATATATACATATATGTTTTTCTTAAGGTGGTAATACAAAAAAAAAACCCCGCCGAGCGGAGTGAAGAAACGTAATCTGCAACTTGGTTTTAATTACATAAAAAAACCGGAAGGCATCCAGTCACGGCTTACACTCCGGACTGACCCCTAAAAACACAGGGTAAGCGATATATAATGGTAAATGTGAATGAGTAAACTCCTACTCTCCCAATTGGAATCCAAATTGATATAGTCCTTATTCTATATTTTTTAAGGAACCCCATACAAAGGTCCCTCATATCGGTGGCTCCTTTTTCCTCAACGAACAGGAAAATCCAGTGTATAGTGAAGGTAATTGACTGACCCTTGAGCACTAGTATTTTTTTAAATATAACTCTCATATCAACTACAATATGAGCCTAAAGGATGGTGTTTATTATTTCAGACACTAAAAGATATTTTGCTCGTCCACTACTATTTGTGTACCTGATGTCCTATGACGAACTAAGGACTACTACCTCAAATTAATTAAAGAGGAAGACGTCTCTCATTTTATAAGAGTACGCCCTGTTAGAGTAAGTATAAATTGTCTATGTCTAAGAAATAATATAAACTGGAATAGTCTTTGACTACTCCTAGGGGTGTATTGTGAGTTTAGAAACATGTCACCTGGAAGCACATAATGCTTTTACTTTCCTTAGCCCAAAAGATCGCGCTGCCACTTTCCCATGTACCCTGGCACTCCATGCAAAATAAATTCCCCCATGACAAAATGCTTTTTAGAATGCCTATTTAACTGTAAAATGTGTGTGAAAAGACTAAAGAAAAATTTAAAAGAAGAATAGGTGTAGATACAGTTGTGTCTTCAAGAAAATTATTGTTGTTAATATTGTGTTTCTTTACTGTATAGAACCCTGTCCTGATGAAGGTGTCATCATAGAAACCGAAACGCTGCATCGACAACTTGTTTTTAATAGCTATTTGCTTTTTTAATTGTTATTTCATGTATGAATTATGTGTGCACCATTGACCTATTGGTAGGGTGCTGACAAAAACCGTAAAAATCTGTTTTTAACACTTTTTGCACTGTGGTACTGTATTTGACACTTGTTTTTGTATATTTTAAAATAAATTGTGTATAACTCTGACTTTTATTGTTTGCTTATTATGTATAAATGTCTTGAGTGGATATAAATGCAAAGATCTCTTGAGCTATGGTGGTATAGTTTGGGATAACAGTATCCTTGTTTTGTAAGTTAATAATAGGGACTGCTCTGATTTCCTGGCACATAAGTCAAAGGACATAGGGGCTCATAACGATAGCGGTGAATCCACCACCGGCAGCCCGGCTAACTTGTGGCCATTCTCCGCCCGCCAAATTAGGATGGCAGCGGGTTTGCTGGCGGACGGGAAGTCCGCCCGCCACGGGTCCGACATGGACCCGGAAAGCATACCTATATTGGTGGCAGTTCCTAGCAGGCAGCGTCCGCCATATTAGGATGCTTCATCACCGGCAACCTTGAATGCTGGTTCACCCGTCATCCAAAGGCTGGAGGAGATTGACCTTGGGGCCTGTTGCGGGCCCCCTTTAGCAAGGGCACTTTCCTTCTGCACTTGGGCGGCACTTAAGGTGACCCCCTACATTTCCCTGCACCATGTGGTGGGCACCGCATGGTGCCTGCCACGTAGTGCAGGGAAATGCAAAACCTTAATTTTTACCATTGCGGTGGATGCTTTAGACTGCAGCACCCACCCCAATGGTAAACATGCCCAATGCAACCGCCACTGTGGCAGACACATTGTAATTGCATGGGCCGGACCACAGCCATATTGGCGGCCGGTCCAAATTCCGGTGACAATGGTGGACGGACTTAAGTCCATCCACCATCTTAATGAGCCCCACAGTATCAAAATAGCATTGTTGCAGAACATACACTTAAAGAGTGAAGGAAATGCTAAACTTGCAAAATAAATGAAAGGGCAAAAGTCTACTCATCATGTTACTCCTACTATGCCCATGCGGTAATAATATGGTATGCATCCTCTGTAACATTTACACTGCAGAAGGTGATCACGGACTTCACAGATGTGTCCTTGTAGCGGGCCAAGTGGATAGTCGGAACCAGGGCTTGTTGAATATATATATGCAGCTAACATACTAGATTTAACATGTTTCCACGGCCTCTCGGATGTGATGCATACTTTCTTGATGAACTGCTTGATATGGACAGAGGATTCCAACTGCATATTGAACCTGCAGATAGATCAAAGGGGAAATGAAAGACAATATGGGAGGATGATGCTTTCCCAATCTCTAGAAACCTTAATGAGCCATTAGAACCCCATCATTATATGCAGATTACTATACAACACTGTAAGGACTTGCTCATTTACTCAGCCCAGCAGTACACAAAGTGAAGAAGACTACTGTTTTCATTAGTGAGAAGTATGGGGAGAAGCTGTACGCAGCAAGTAGAGGGCTAAACATCTCTCTGATTACTCCAGTTGGTATTGGACCGAAGCCGGGACAGACTGCCCCCAAAGGTCTCCGTGTGGTGACTCCATATACACAGACCCTGTTTTATGCAGGGTTTAGGGCTGAATTTATGGCAGGTATTTCATCTTTTTGTGTAAACTGAGCTACTGCATTCAGCAGGGTGATTGAATTGTATGACATTATGGTGATCATGAATTCATTTTACTTGAGGAGCGTAGCCGGTGCACAGTCAAAATTGGAAAAAGAAGTAAAAAAGATGAAAATTGGGTTGAAAAAGCATGAGATCAAAATGTGGGACTAAAGACAGGGTAAAATTGAAGTCCTAGAGAAAATACGCAGTTTGGGAATGGCTTATGATAAGCTTGACAAATTTGTGTTCAGCACATAAAGACAGTGATAGGAGAGAGGGTGACGAGTATGACAGGATTCCTGTAATGCTTCTGGAAACAGAAGAAACTCGACTCATTATATTGTATGTGGAGAATGATATAGGGGCGGAACAGGTGGCACAGGCTGGGATACATTTAGTTATTCTAAAATATTTATCTGAGCTATACGAGGGTTGTTTGTCACCAGCACGGGAGACCACAGAGATTTATTTGAGGGAGGCGTCCCTCCAGTGTTTGCCAGAAGAACAGTATTCTTCACTGTAAGTAAAGGGAAACTCCTGAATGTCATTAAAGATATGAATATTGGGTAGTCCACCTGTTGAAAGTAAATACCTCACCAGAGTCCAGGTAGTTATTCCAAGAAGTATATTTATTCAGGTTGGGTACAAAGGTAGTAGGTAAGTAGTACAAGGTAGATGGTAGGCCAAGATGTAAGATGGTAATAAGAGCCCCGCCATGAGCTGTTTCCTTGAGCTCAGCCAGGAGTCAACTGTCCAAGATCAGTCACACCACATTCCGCGACATCAATGAACATTCTAAGTGTTCCTAGGCTGAACATGACAGGAAGACAGGGTGGAAAGAAGGAAGAGTAGAAAATACCTTATATCACCACCCGGATCAATGTGGTTTTATGCCTCACCGTTGCACTAGACACTGCATCCACAGGGTATAAATGGCACTGGACCACTTTTCAGACATTCGCAACCCCATCGCTCTGATGTTGTTTTACTCCGAAAAAGCTTTTTATTCAAATAATTAGTAATTCAAGGAGGAAGAACTCATGAAAATGAGCATGGAGCAGAGATGTCAATGATATGTCAAGGTCCTGTGCTCGTATCCACCAGGGCAGGTCTGAGTTAAATGTACCCTCTAGTACCCCTTCCCAATTGGACGGGGGCTGCAGCAGAGATGCCCCCTGTCCCCCCTTTTGTACGTTTTGAGCATAGAGCCACTGACAACATGGGTGAGGTGAGATGCTCAAGTCTAGGGATTCGACTGTGGAATGTCAGTGGAATACCACAAAGAACTCTACACAGACGATATCCTTCTGTTTCTCCATGACCCTCCCAGACAGGCCTGTGCTTTCTTCAAATTATGACGCTGTACAGGGAGGCATCCGGCTTGCGGGTTAATTGATCCGGATCATCTCCTGGTTCCGTTACAGGGAGACATGTCCACAGTGGACTCAGCTGCCGTTCCAAAGTCTGAGTTTCCAATATCTGGAAGCATACACAGCACTGGAAACCAACCTTGCATGGACGTTAAATATAAACTCTAATAACAAAATTGAGAACAGGCCTTAACGCATGGTCCAAACTCCTTCTAAACGTACTCAGCAGAGTAGCACTTTTAAAAATGATAGTCCTTCAGTGCATACTTTATATACTCTAGAACTTTTGACTACCAGTACCCAGAATCTGGTTCCACAAAATAACCACCTCACACTGAATTGAATTGTGTGGGACAGAAAAATAACCTTTAAGACCCCTCTCTGGACGAGCAATTGGCTGCACTGCACTGCAACACTCAAGGGTTTTAAGAAATGGAACCTAATTGGAATCACTAAAGTGGGGTTAATCACCAAAATGACTGCTCCTTATACAAATGCCAATTCTTTCACTATCTACAATTGTGGCATGCCCTCCAGTCCCACCAGACACTCCTTGCGACACACCTGAATTCAGCCCCCTGGAAGGTCAACTCCTAATGGACCACATGGGCATAGGAGGAATCTCCTGGATATATTAAACCCTAGTTATTAACTCCCAAAACGGATCACTGACAAAATATCGACCAAGAAAATATCGACCTACAGGAATATCGATGCAGAAATATCGAAGGCAAGAATATCAACTTCCTATCTACAACATGGTAAGTACAAAAATATTTTTTAAAAATATAGATGTTAAAAATATCAATGTTAAAAATATCGTTTTCTTTCTATAAAAATATAAATGTAAAATAAAGAAAATAACACTAATAAATAAAATAAGCATAGTTAAAAATATCTAATAATGTTTAAAATTAATAAAGAATACATATATAATAATACATTAATATATACATACTTAACAACAAGTTGTAATAATTATTTTAATAATTTATAAATTAATAAAAAATATAAATTACAAATACATTTACAAACTTAAAAAAACACATAAATAAAACAAAGAATTATGTTTAATACATTAAAATATATATATATACTTGTAATATTTTTAAAATTAATTATATACTACATTATCTAAATTTATACAAAACAAATTAATAGCTAAATAAATAAAAATATTTTTCAAAATCCATAAGTAAAAAAAATACAGTAATAAAAATGTTGGATACCATAGAACTTAAAATTACCATTCCCACTCCACAGAGCGCAACAGTAGAAAAACCGTTGGATAGCGTAGGGGTAAAAATTACTATTCCCACTCCACAGAGCGCAACAGTAGGGAAAGCGTTGGATAGCGTAGGGGTAAAAATTACTATTCCAACTCCAGAGATTGCAACAGTAGGGAAAACTTGGACAGCATTGAGGTAAAAATTACGATTTCCACTCCAGAGAGTGCAACAGTAGGGAAAGCGTTGGATAGCATAGGGGTAAAAATTACGATTCCAACTCCAGAGAGTGCAGCTGTAGAGAAAACGTTGGATAGCGTAGGGGTAAAAATTACTATTCCAACTCCAAACAGTGCAACAGTAGGGAAAGCGTTGGATAGCATAGGGGTAAAAATTACTATTCCCACTCCAGAGAGTGGAACAGTAGGGAAAGCGTTGGATAGCGTAAGGGTAAAAATTACTATTCCCACTCCAGAGAGTGCAAAAGTAAGGAAAGCGTTGGATAGCGTAGGGGTAAAAATTACTATTCCAACTCCAGAGAGTGCAACAGTAGGGCAAGAGTTGGATAGCGTAGAGGTAAAAATTACTATTCCCACTCCAGAGAATGCAACAGTAGGGAAAGCGTTGGATAGCGTAGGGGTAAAAATTACTATTCCAACTCCAGAGAGTGCAACAGTAGGAAAAACATTGGATAGCGTAGGGGTAAAAATTACTATTCCAACTCCAAACAGTGCAACAGTAGGGAAAGCGTTGGATAGCGTAGGGGTAAAAATTACTATTCCTACTCCAGAGAGGGCAACAGTAAGGAAAGCGTTGGATAGCATAGGGGTAAAAATTACTATTCCCACTCCAGAGAGTGCAACAGTAGGGAAAGCATGGGATCGCGTAGGGGTGCAAATTACTATTCCCATTCCAGAGAGTGCAACAGTAGGGAAAGCGTTGGAGAGGGTAGGGGTAAAAATTAATATTCCCACTCCAGAGAGTGCAACAGTAGGTAAAGCGTTGGATAGCGTAGGGGTAAAAATTACTATTTCCACTCCAGAGAATGCAACAGTAGGGAAAGCGTTGGATAGCGTAGGGGTAAAAATTACTATTCCAACTCCAGAGAGTGCAACAGTAGGAAAAACATTGGATAGCGTAGGGGTAAAAATTACTATTCCAACTCTAAACAGTGCAACAGTAGGGAAAGCGTTGGATAGCGTAGGGGTAAAAATTACTATTCCTACTCCAGAGAGGGCAACAGTAAGGAAAGCGTTGGATAGCATAGGGGTAAAAATTACTATTCCCACTCCAGAGAGTGCAACAGTAGGGAAAGCATGGGATCGCGTAGGGGTGCAAATTACTATTCCCATTCCAGAGAGTGCAACAGTAGGGAAAGCGTTGGAGAGGGTAGGGGTAAAAATTAATATTCCCACTCCAGAGAGTGCAACAGTAGGTAAAGCGTTGGATAGCGTAGGGGTAAAAATTACTATTCCCACTCCAGAGAGTGCAACAGTAGGGAAAGCGTTGGATAGCGTATGGGTAAAAATTACTATTCCCACTCCAGAGAGTGCAACAGTAGGGAAAGCGTTGGATAGCGTAGGGGTATAAATTACTATTACCACTCCAGAGAGTGCAACAGTAGGGAAAGCGTTGAATAGCGTAGAGGTAAAAATTACTATTCCCACTCCAGAGAGTGCAACAGAAGGGAAAGCGTTGGATAGCGTAGGGGTGAAAATTACCATTCCCACTCCAGAGAGTGCAGCAGTAGGGAAAGCATTGGATAGTGTAGAAGTTAAATATGCCAAGAACAACAAGAGAGAAAGGGTTTAGATGTACACTCTCACACCCCTTATCTTACTATTTTTAAACAACAGAAGAGTGACAACACAATAAAAGACAACTTCGTAGTAAAGTGTCTAAAAAGAAAAGAAAATGGAAAACTCCAAGGGGAGGGACACCACAAAAGAAATTTTTAAGAACCCTCACTCACCAACCTAGTGGTGACATGCTTCATCACTGGGTTCCCACTGGAAAGACCTAATGTCTTTCCAGTGTGCTTCAACGCCTGTGTTACAGCGGAGCTGGTTTAGTGTGTGTTGAAGGTGTTTTAGTGAAGCCAAATTAAGCTAAGTGAGTGCAAAGAAATAGAAAAAAAATAATTAAAAAGTGCAAGCACATGACTTTCAAATATTTTATTACTTGTCCGGTCTGCACTGGTTAAAAACAAGGGTGAATGGACCATAGGTGTGGCCTTAATTATGGTAGACCCCTAGTCCATATAGGTGAATTTGGTCGACATGTTTCTGCTTTTATCGAGCCCGAGTCGCTCAGCTTTCTTCAGGACCTTAATAGTGTGATCCTCCGGTGGTGTACACGCCCTAAGGTGCACCCTGCCGTGAGGAGAAAGTGTAAAAAATTTTTTGGGGGAAAAAATCTGTTCTTCCAAAAAAGTATATTTATACTCGTGGCTATAAAGCCGCATATAACTCACGTAGCAATTTTGCTGGAGTCATGTACCTGTGGGGAAGGAAAATTTCAGTAATTAGATATAGACATATCCCCAAATCAATACGATATTATACAATATTATAAATGGAAAAAACTGTTGTGTCCCATCACCCTAAGCAAAAGAAACACGCTTCTCTAATGTAGTAAGTCGCTGTATCCAAAAAAATTGGAGGATTGTAACGAGTAACCAACGTAACTGGGAAAAACCCCTCTTTTCCTACAAAAGAGCCACCAGTTTAAAAGACTCTTTAGTCCATACTCGTCCCAAGAAAATACAGAGCAAACAGGAACCTACCATACTGTCCTCTTGGAGATTGCCACCTGTGAAGGGGCATTTTCCATGTGGCGATTGTAGCATTTGCCATTTAACCACTCATACCAAATATTTGAACTTGGAACCAGGCAAGCAATGGGAGCAACGAAGCCATACCAACTGCAATACCAGCAATGTCGTGTATTTGATCACCTGCACATGCGACTTAAAATACGTTGGTATGACCACAAGACGCGTGAAGCTCAGAATCTGTGAACATCGCAGTAATATCCGATGCAAACGGAGCACCACCAAGCTGACTGCCCATTTCATAGAAAAGAATCACACGCCGAACGACATGCGGTGGACTGTCGTGGAACAGGTCATGGGTGATGAGAAGATCCTTTTTGAAAAGGAACAACGGTGGATCCATCGATTATCCACTTACCGGTCAGGCCTCAATGATGACATCCCCTGGGGCCTGGTCTTACGACGATGAGACCCCTACCAAAAGTCTACTGTATGGGCCCCTTAAGTAACTCCAACAAGAAATATGGGTTTGGGAATTTAACTTTATGATTCCTATACAGAACAATAATAAAATCTGTACGTAGAAGGACTTAGAAGTCTTAATACAGCTATATAGTCTATTAAGGATTCGGGAAAATACATAGAGACTCCTGGGCTCTGTGAAAATACACTCAGAACATAGCCTATTACATCTGCATCCTAATGTATTTTAACACATCCCAATCTAGTAATAGTGACTATGGAGCACACACTGTGCTCCTAAGGCTAGATCAGTTTGGATTTAAAACAAATTACCAACACTACATAATGTCAACTCATTGTGGGTGTAAATATTTTGTCTGAGAGAATGGTCATGCTACATTCGACATCTTATGAAACTTGGCACTGGGTCTCCACCCTCTGATAACGCATTCTGCCCCTCGTAAATAAGAAAATATAACGCTGGAATCAGCTGTCCCAGGCCAAACTTTACTATATGTGAAAGATAATGATATCCGAGATTCTGATACTGACTCGGTTTATGTCTAACTTCCCATTCTTAAATGCCCCCGAATTAATTTTCTGAATACATCGGAGACGGATCACACTGGTAATTATACATGTCTCCTTTAAGAATCCAGCACCCAGGCTCGAGATACCACGTGACTTCGGTAATCACATGGTACAACCAGGAAGCACTAATAACATGAACACCGACATCTCGGCGTTCAGTCCGGGCCGCGGTGGTGCCTGTTTAGGTGCATAGAGGGGAGCCGCCTGCAGTAAAGTGAGTAATTAAGCATTTCCTGGCGGGACGCTCTTTTTCAGAAAACGTTTCCTTGTCCCTACGTTTTCTGGTTTCTATGCGTTTTTTATCCCAACACGCGTTTCAGGGGGTAGACAACCATGAGACATTCGGGTCTGTTTTTCTTTCCGTCTGCACAGATTGCAGCGTGAAGATTACCTCGCACCGCGTTATGTGCCCATGAGGTCCGATATCGACACACCTCCTGTGAGTTTAAAGCGAGACCTTTTGTCCCACATTGTTCAATTGTTAATATGGCTTGCAACCTTTTAAACCACGGGATGCATGATTATTCCGTTTTTTAGCGCAAGATGTGATTAGTGTACTCTGGTGAATTGCTGACATTTGTACTTCTATTTCATTCATATTTGTACTTTTATTGCATTCACTGTTAAATAGTGAATTGTTGGGCTTTGTTGTCGTCTCATGAGCCATGAAGACACCCCACACTTAGTCCCTTCTATGCAATTTCAGAATTGCAAAAATGTTGTCACATAAAATTTGGGACACAGTAACGCTTGCATGTTGGTAGAGCTTGGAACGATACCCTTTACCTACTAGTATAATGCTACCCAAGCTATAGAACACTCACAATGGGAATTCCACTGGATGGGTGTTTCTTTTGCTTAGGGTGATGGGACACAACAGTTTTTTCCATTTATAATATTGTATTGATTTGGGGATATGTCTATATCTAATTACTGAAATTTTCCTTCCCCACAGGTACATGACTCCAGCAAAATTGCTACGTGAGTTATATGCGGCTTTATAGCCACGAGTATAAATATACTTTTTTGGAAGAACAGATTTTTTCCCCCAAAATTTTTTTTACACTTTCTCCTCACGGCAGGGTGCACCTTAGGGCGTGTACACCACCGGAGGATCACACTATTAAGGTCCTGAAGAAAGCTGAGCGACTCGGGCTCGATAAAAGCAGAAACATGTCGACCAAATTCACCTATATGGACTAGGGGTCTACCATAATTAAGGCCACACCTATGGTCCATTCACCCTTGTTTTTAACCAGTGCAGACCGGACAAGTAATAAAATATTTGAAAGTCACGTGCTTGCACTTTTTAATTAATTTTTTTCTATTTCTTTGCACTCACTTAGCTTAATTTGGCTTCACTAAAACAACTTCAACACACACTAAACCAGCTCCGCTGTAACACAGGCGTTGAAGCACACTGGAAAGACATTAGGTCTTTCCAGTGGGAACCCAGTGATGAAGCATGTCACCACTAGGTTGGTGAGTGAGGGTTCTTAAAAATTTCTTTTGTGGTGTCCCTCCCCTTGGAGTTTTCCATTTTCTTTTCTTTTTAGACACTTTACTACGAAGTTGGCTTTTATAGAAGTTAAATATAACATACTTATAAATAATTGTTGTAAATGAAATAATTAAACATTTATTTTTTAAATAACTCTACATCATTTGCAAATACCCATTAATAATTACTATAAACATAATTACAGTTGAATAATTATTTAACAATTAAAAAACAAGAAATACCAATAATATTAATTAATAAATATGAATTACCAAATAATTAACAATTAAAAATATCAATTACCAACTGAAAAAAATGTATTGCCAATTAAAAAAAATAATTACCAATTAAAAAATGTAATTGCCAATTACAAACCTTAATTACCAATTAAATAAATTAATTGCCAAATAAAAATTGAATTACCAATTACAAACCTTAATTACCAATTAAATAAATTAATTGCCAAATAAAAAATGTAACTACCAATTTCAAACCTTAATTACCAATTACAAAAATTAATTACCAATTACAAAAATTAATTACCATTTAAAAATGTAATTGCCAATTACAAACCTTAATTACCAATTAAAAAAATTAATTGTCAAATATAAAATTTAATTACCAATTACAAACCTGAATTACCAATTAAAAAAATTAATTACCAATTAAAAATTAAATACCAATTAATAATTAATTAGAAAAAAATGATTATCAATACCAATACAAAATTAATAATTACTTCATTACAATTAAATTACTTCCCACCCAATTCCCCTATAAACCCACAACCCGCTACAGAACTTAAACGCAAAAATTAATTAAAATTATTTTACAATTACTAAAAATTAATAATTAATTTACTATAAATAAATTACTTCCCACCCTATTCCTCTGTAAACCCACAACCCGCTCCAGTACCAAAATATAAAATTAAATTTAAATTAACATTTTTAATATATAAAAAATAGTACACATATAATTTAAAACAAATAAAATACTTAACAAAAAACAAATATCGATATTAGTAACATAGAAATTAGTGACATCGATATATTTGATATCGATATTACTAACTTTGATATTACTTACATCGATATAAAAAGATTCGATATTACTTCCCTTAGGGTCGATATTCTGTCCAACGATATTCTTGACCTCGATATTCTTCACCTACTATATTTTGGAATCGATATTACTGTAGATCGATAATAGGGAATCAATATTTTGACAGTGCACCTCCCAAAACAACCTTGCTGAGTTGAAAACTCATTGGAAGAGGGGGCTGAGATGACTCAATGGGTCGGACTGGAGGGATGCATGAATGTCCACCAGAGTCTTGGTGATTCCCTCCAGACTCTGACTCATCCAGCTTAAATACCTACATATGGCCTGTCTCACAGTCTTAAGACTTTGGTGGGCTAACAAGCTAGCCGTACCCACCTGCAGCCAGTGTCAAAGCAAAGAAGTTCCTTCCTACCACATGACATTGTGTTTGAGGCACTGTCACAAGTGATTGGGGAGACAATGGAGCCTAGTCCAAGATTGGCCCTAATGGGTATTGTGGAGGATGTGGAGGGGATCAAGAGGAGACCGCACTCTCCTAGGTATTGGTACGATAATTGCCAAAAGAGACATTGGCAAACACAGGAGCTTCCTCGAGCCCCTAATCCATACGATTTGGAGAGTGGCGATGGACTGGTATGATAAACTTGAGTATGGGGAAAATGGCTGTCACACTATTGCCTGGACTGTTAAGATCTATGATGTGCCTGCAGGCTGTGGTACTGTATTGTATATGACACTGTCATTACCAGCGGTCCATCGACTATTTTGATGCTGTGCATGAATAAAATAATAATGTTTGTATAAATAAAAATTAAGATAGTATTGTGAGAAAGACCCTGGTGTGAACGAATTCTCTTTAGAAGAATACACAGATCTTCTGACCTACAAGTAAAAAGAGGAAACACTGGAGTTGGGAATGCTGCCAGCCTTAATGAAAGACAAATTGTTGGTTGTTGTTCCTTAACCAGATAAAGATCCATAATGAAGGATGTCTTACAAACTGCTAACTGCTGTTGCTGCTTAATGTTGACATCAAAATCCTGAGTAGGGTGTAGCAGCTAGATTAACTGCAGTGGTTTAAACACTGGTGCACCTAGATCAATGAGGGTCTGTTCCCGGGAGGAATACTACATTGAACTTGAGAAGCTTAGCACACACGAAATACTCTGTTAGATTCAATGATGATAAGTTCACACTGGCCTCATTGGAACTTCAGAAGGCATTTTAGATTGTAAGCTGGCAGTACCTGTTTCTAGTCTGCAGTACTAATCATGGTTTGGTTTAAACCACTGTATACATCCACTACTTCAGGAGAAGAACCAAGGATATTGTATCTCAGGGGTGACAGCTGGGAAGGGATACAAGGCATGGATTTCCACTCTCTCCTCTATTGTTTGATCTAACAACAGACCCATTGGCAGCAATACTTCATAGTTGACAACTTTGGGGTATCAGTGTGGGAAACACTACCCATTTAGCTTCTTATACGTGGATGATACTTCAATATATCTGTCATGAACCAGTTCGGGCACTAAAGAAGGAGATATAAACTAGCATACCCAAGAGACTACTTCTCCCATAACTCCCTGTGCCTAGTAGTGGATCATGTGATGGGTATTTAAACATGTGACTGCTCAGGAAGTACGTTGAATATTTTGCTGACTGAAGTCTTGTTGCTTGTGGATTCTATCACCTTCAGGTTAGCCTTTCTTGGATCCTTTTCGTTTTCCTTAGCTTTCGCTCGATTCACTGAGTTGCGGCTGCACTCAGTCTGAAACGATCGGCTTAAGCATATTGTTTGCCCTCTGTTGGTGAGCCGCTTGTTGTGCTTGTGCAGAGGACGAATTCCGGTGGGTCTTGAGGAAAGCTCTTTGTCCTTGTATGCCCCCCGTTGGTGAGCGCTAATTAAAGGCTCTTGCGGGGGACATCTGAAACTCTGAATTGGGTGGTGTTTTCAGCCGCCGGGGGAAAAGCTGATTCTTCGCCGGTATCCATAAGGGCTCTATCGGACGGCATTGTCGGCCGCCTTTGATCCCTGGGTCCTCCGTTGGCGAACTCGTTTTCCAGGAGTTCATGCGGAGGACGATTTCTTTGATGCCTTGCTAGATACCGGATGGCTATCTACTGAAACAGGAATTGTTTCTTTATTCTTTCTGAGAACAGTGCCTTTGGGGAAATGGCGCTTTCAATAGCAGTACCTTGGAGTATTTGCACAATGGCTGTGCCTTACCTACTGAACAGCTGTGGATTATAATCTTTTGTTTGACTTTACATTCTTCATTTTCTTACTGTGGAGGGAATACTTGAGCACCATATTTGTAGACAAAAACGAAATGTAAGGAAGGTAAGAAAGTATAAGTTTCCTAGTTCATTGGTAGAGTTTTGTGGTATAACGAATAGCTTAACTAAGTCGTGTGTCACTCTACAGGGTCATCCCCCTCTGGTTCAGTCTACACAAGAGAACACTTGATTATTGTGTTTCTTCAGAGAGTGCATCTAACTCCACTCAGGTATTATTTAAAGGAATAGAGAGTGTGTTCTGATTATATCTATAGCGTGATAGCGGAGAAGTGATTGTTTGTTTTGTCGTTTCAGATCTCCCTCCACGCAGACCCCTTCCCTTCCTTCCCTCACTTGATCCTTCCCTCGTCCTGTGCCATAATGGTATTAGAGGCGTGGATAGGTCAAGAGGTGGACCCCATATAGCAACAAACGATCCTGAGGATTGGAACCTAACAGAATATTCGACCCACGGTATACTGTCCTCCAGGTCGGTTCTTGCTTATGGCTACCTTAGAGGATGTTATGGCGGCATTGGCCTCCATGCAAGTGGAATTGACTAGCTCTCGACAGGAAACTGCTGATCTAAGGGCTAGATTGGATGGGCTACAAAGGAATCCTTTTAGCGCAGGGGCAACTACTGCTACTCCTGGTACCATGGTGGTGGAATTACCGGTTTCTATTCCTTTGGCCTCACCTGAAAGATACCAGGGGGATCCTAATACCGTACAGGTATTTCTGACACAGGTGCTTCTTCATTTTTCATGTAAGTCCAAATCCTTCCCCACCAATCAAGCCAGAGTAGCATTCCTTATCTCTTACCTGGCGGGGGATGCGGCACAGTGGCCGGTACCATGGGTAAATCGGAATGACCCTTTGTTACACGATTGGGATTCATTCTATGAGGAATTTGTTAAGGTGTTTGATAGAAGGGCCGATTCTTATACTGCAGATAAAGAACTGTTAGAGCTCCATCAAGGGAATAGAGATCTATTGACCGACTTGAATGCCTTTAGACGTTTAATAGCCGAAACAAAGTGGCCTGACGGCAAACAGGCAGCGTTATTCCATCATGGGTTGGGGGATGAGTTAAAGGACGTAATTGCCCAGATAGATCCACAACCAGCTACATGTGAGGGGTTAATCAATTTAGCATTGAGACTAGACCATAGGATGGGGAATCGTAGAGGCGATTCTAAAAAGAAGGACAGGTCCTCTCCTTCATATGCTCACCAAGGCTCCTCAGAAGTGCAACACACCGCAAAGCCGGAACCTATGGATATTGGGGCGGTGAGAGCATCTCTGTCGTCGGCAGAGTAGGAATCCCGTCGCAAACAGGGACTATGTTTATATTGGGGACGGAAAGGACATTTCGTACGGGAATGTCCTGTCAAACCAAAGACCAATAGATTCCAGACTCTCAAGTCGGTATCTACTGCCAGCGATAAGCCTGCGGAAAACTAGATGACTCCACGAAGAATGAAGGGGATTCTTGGAGTCCTGCATGTATCCCTTCTTTGTCAGATTCTGAAGTTTCGGAACATAGACACTTGTATATTGAAGTCAAGTTATTGATAAAAGACGAATGGTTGGTGATGAAAGCGATGGTGGACTCAGGTGCCGCTGGCCTTTTCATGGATATGAAAGTGGCTGTGCGCATAGGAATGGTGTTGATACCTAAGAAAACTCCGGAAGAGGTTTATGCTGTTGATGGGAGGAGATTGGTAACAGGGCCTATCGGATATCAGTCAGAAAGGGTCGGTATGATTTACGAACCCTTGCACCATGAAACCATCGTTTTTAATCTGATCAATGCTCCTCAGTATGGCATCATTTTGGGGATGCCATGGTTACAAAAGCACAATCCGGAGACCGATTGGAAAGACAAAACAGTGCTGATGAACTCTGTGTTCTGTCAAGAACAGTGTGGTGTGATACCGGGGAATCTGGCTAAGGCACTAGCATGTGGATTGTTGATAGCTACGGCTGCTGAGAAAGATGTACAGTTGCCCTCCGATTATTCACGATATGTGGATGTGTTCGACGATGCCCAAGCTGAAGTACTGCCTCCTCACAGGCGGTACGATTGTCAAATAGACCTTGTTCCAGGGGCGGTGGTTCCAGTAGGAAGATTGTATGCGTTGACTGAACTCGAGAATGCCCATCTGCGGGTATATTTGGGTAAGTTGTTGGAGTTGGGGTTTATCTGGCCATTGAAATCCCCTGCGGCGTCTCCGCTGTTCTTCATTCCAAAATCTAACGGGGAACTCCGCGCCTGTGTGGATTTTAGGGCTTTGAATGCGGTTATGGGGAAGAACCGTTATCCCTTACCGCTCATCAGCGTCTTGCTGGAACAGGTGAAGAGGGCCAACATCTACACCAAGATTGATCTACGAGGAGCCTACCATTTGGTCAGAATGAGACATGGAGATGAATGGAAGACGGCGTTTAAGACCAGATATGGGCTCTATGAATATCTTGTCATGCCCTTTGGGCTATGTAATGCCCCTGCCGCTTTCCAGTTTTTCTTGAATGAGGTATTTCGTGACATCTTGGACCACTATGTAGTAGTCTACATAGATGATATTCTTGTGTATTCTGCGACGGAGGAAGAACCCATCGGTCATGTAACTACTGTCTTGCAACTCCTGCAAGAGAACCAATTGTTCTATAAGCTGAGCAAATGTGACTTTAATGTGACTACTGTAGAATTTCTGGGAGTAATGTTAAGCCCAACTGGTCAGGAAATGGCTGATAGAAAGATCACGGCAGTCAAGGAATGGCCCCCTCCAAGGAATCTTCGGGACGTGCAGAGCTTCCTTGGCTTCGCTAATTTCTATCGCCGATCCATAGCACATTTCTCAAGAATGGTGGTTCCCATCACGCAGCTGTTAAAAAAGGCCAAGAAGTTCGAATGGACTTCCGAAGCCCAGAGGGCGTTTGTGGCTCTGAAAGAAGCATTCGTGTCTGCTCCGATTTTGGCTCATCCGGATCCTGACAAGCCATATATGGTGGAAGCAGATGCATCAGATACGGCTGTGGGTGCAGTGCTATCGCAAAGGCATCCCTCTACGGGACAATTGCATCCTGTTGCATTTATGTCTCGTAAACTAAATTCAGCGGAACAGAACTATCACATAGCTGAGAAGGAACTGCTTGCGATCAAGGAAGCATTCACTGAATGGAGACACTTTCTTATGGGCGCCAATCATGTGGTCACTGTATATACTGACCACAGGAAACTTCAATTTATGACTGCTGCTAAACACCTTACCCCTAGACAGTTGAGATGAATGCTTTTTTTTCTGGGTTCCGTTTTGTCATCACATACCGTCCAGGGTCAAGTAGCCGGAAGGCAGATGCCCTCTCTCGCCGGTCAACCTTCGCGACTACGGAGTTACCTCCTGTACAGGCTATCATCGATCCTGCAAAGGTGTTAGGGGTAATACAACCGGAGGCCTTCCTTCAAGGGGTGTTGCGTGGAGTGCAATCATTCTCTTGGAAAACCTGGTTGCGGAGTCATAAGGAATGGTTGATTAAGGATGGTTATCCTGTTAACAACAATCGTTTATTGGTGCCAACGACTCCTCTTCGGAAACAAGTGTTTCGGTGGTGTCACAAATCCCCCTGTGCTGGTCACTTCGGTTTCGTGAAAACCCTTGAGCTGATCAATAGACAATTCTGGTGGCCTTCTGTGCGAACAGATGTGAAAGATTGGGTGTGCTCCTGTGATGTTTGCGCCACCATGAAAACTGACCATGGGAAACAAAGGGGGTTGTTGTGACCTCTTCCCCTTCACTGCCTTGGGAAAATATTTCCTTGGATTTTGTTGTGTGTTTACCAGTGGATCAGGGATGTACCACTATATTAGTGGTAGTGGATTATCTAACCAAGATGGGGTACTTTATTGCCTGTAAACAAATACCTACGGCAGGCCAGCTCGCAAAACTGTTGTTGTTACACGTGGTGCGGATGCATGGCCTATCCAGTGTCATAGTATCCGACAGGGGTTCCCAGTTTACCGCTCAATTTTGGAAGACGTGGTGCTCAGCTTCACATGTTAATTCGGCCCTGTCCACCAGCTTCCACCCTCAAACAGACAGTCAGACTGAACGTCTCAATCAGACTTTGAAGCAGTATTTGAGGTGTTATGTGGATTACAGTAAGGAGAATTGGGTGGAGTATCTGTGGTTGGCGGAGATAGCATATAACAACGCAACGCATGGTTCTGCCAGAGCCTCTCCGTTCTACAGTAACTATGGTCACCATCCTAGGTTCCTTCCTTTTCTTCATCCGTTGAGGGCAGCAAACATTCCTGAAGTAGCAGGCAGAGTGGCACACATCCGAGACGTTCTGAGGGATGCTCAAGTGCAGCTGAGGAAGACCAAGACTGTGTATAAGGCTTCCGCCGACAAACATAGGTGTCCTGGCCCGTTATATCAGGTCGGTGACTGGGTATGGTTGTCTACTAGAAACATGCGTTTCAAGAAGCATAGTGTGTTTCATCCGAATTTTCTTGGACCGTACAAGATAAGGAAGTGTATCAGTCCTGTCAACATGCGCCTTAACCTACCGTCCCACTTGCGTGTTCATCCTGTATTCCATGTTTCCTTGCTGAAACCCTCTAGGACACAGGGAAGGAAGGTGCCACCGCCTGTTGTGATAAATGGGGAAGTGGAGTATGAGGTGGCTGGCATACGTGACTCCAAAAGGAGGTGGAATCGGTTGTGGTACCTGGTATCCTGGAAGGAGTATGGTGCTGATGAATGTTCATGGGAACCCACTGCTGGGGTGCATGCTCCTAGACTGGTGGCTACTTTCCATAGGAAGAATCCGTTGAAACCAGGTCCTTCGTTGCGTCCTCCTTGAAGGGGGATGTACTGTCATGAACCAGTTCGGGCGCTAAAGAAGGAGATATAAACTAGCATACCCAAGAGACTACTTCTCCCATAACTCCCTGTGCCTAGTAGTGGATCATGTGATGGGTATTTAAACATGTGACTTCTCAGGAAGTACGTCGAATATTTTGCTGACTGAAGTCTTGTTGCTTGTGGATTCTATCACCTTCAGGTTAGCCTTTCTTGGATCCTTTTCGTTTTCCTTAGCTTTCGCTCGATTCACTGAGTTGCGGCTGCACTCAGTCTGAAACGATCGGCTTAAGCATATTGTTTGCCCTCTGTTGGTGAGCCGCTTGTTGTGCTCGTGCAGAGGACGAATTCCGGTGGGTCTTGAGGAAAGCTCTTTGTCCTTGTATGCCCCCCGTTGGTGAGCGCTAATTAAAGGCTCTTGCAGGGGACATCTGAAACTCTGAATTGGGTGGTGTTTTCGGCCGCCGGGGGAAAAGCTGATTCTTCGCCGGTATCCATAAGGGCTCTATCAGACGGCATTGTCGGCCGCCTTTGATCCCTGGGTCCTCCGTTGGCGAACTCGTTTTCCAGGAGTTCATGCGGAGGACGATTTCTTTGATGCCTTGCTAGATACCGGATGGCTATCTACTGAAACAGAAATTGTTTCTTTATTCTTTTTGAGAACAGTGCCTTTGGGGAAACGGCGCTTTTAATAGCAGTACCTTGGAGTATTTGCACAACGGCTGTGCCTTACCTACTGAACAGCTGCGGATTATAATCTTTTGTTTGACTTTACATTCTTCATTTTCTTACTGTGGAGGGAATACTTGAGCACCATATTTGTAGACAAAAACGAAAAGTAAGGAAGGTAAGAAAGTATAAGTTTCCTAGTTCATTGGTAGAGTTTTGTGGTATAACGAATAGCTTAACTAAGTTGTGTGTCACCATACAGGGTCATCCCCCTCTGGTTCAGTCTACACAAGAGAAGCCTTGGTTCTTTTGTTTCTTCAGAGAGTGCATCTAACTCCGCTCAGGTATTATTTAAAGGAATAGAGAGTGTGTTGTGATTATATCTATAGCGTGATAGCGGAGAAGTGATTGTTTGTTTTGTCGTTTCAGATCTCCCTCCACGCAGACCCCTTCCCTTCCTTCCCTCACTTGATCCTTCCCTCATCCTGTGCCATAACGGTATTACAGGCGTGGATAGGTCAAGAGGTGGACCCCATATAGCAACAAACGATCCTGAGGATTGGAACCTAACAATATCTTAAGGTCTCAGAGAGAGCAACCTTGCAATTACTGCCTAAACTTCAAAGATTTCCGGAAATCTCAGCAGTGATTACCAACTGGGATAAGTCGATGATGTTTCCTCTCTGGGCACTGGCCCAAGTAATGCAAGAGACCATGCCTGATTTGGGTCCATAGAAGAACGTCTTTCAAGTATTTAGAATTACATAGAACAGAGATAAGTGAAGACACACTAGCTTATAATGAAAATAGAGCTATGAAGGATCTCCACAATTTAGAGAGTTTCTGGTGCTGTCTGGCTCTATCTCTAATGGTGTGAGTTTCCGTAGCAAAGATGAGTGTACTATCTAGAGGTCTATATCTCCTACAATGAATGATGACACCTATACTACATATTAGGTCTAAATAATTGTATCACATTATACCTCAAGTGATATGGCCAGCACAAAACCCAGAGTTGAAATGGAAACTCAGATTGGGGCTTATGAACTGCTTAGATTGGCAATGGTACATATGGAACTATATTATGCATCCACACTGCTCCAGTTTCTGGCTGTTTGAAAGAAAGAGGGTCATAATGAGAATTAGGAACCTTTGCAGGTGGAGAGGTTCACAAACTGAATCTTGGATCGCCTGAAGACCTGAGGTAGAAGTTGTATCTACTCTTAATTATGAGATGATAATGGTAGATCTATAGCTGCAGCTTGGGAGGACGGACATACGCTGTACCATTCACAAGCCCCTGTATGGGGCCTGCCATAGCTCCTAAATCTAACAGCAGAGACTATAGTTGCAAGATGGATGCAGGAAGGGTGGAACGTTTGTACAAGGAGGATGAGTTTCTTCTCTGACAGGATGCCTAACTGAAGACCGGACAGTTATTTGGACCTCTTCAGATTGAGAAGGGCAGCCTCACTCACTTGGGCAGAATTTTCAAGACAACAAAAGTGATGTCAACTTTCAGTACAATATTGCCCCTTACATTTAGCAAACAATGAATATCATTACTTTACAGAGCATTACAGACTGTCTTGGGTGACCATTACTTGCAAAGAACAATTGGTAAAAGGACTATGCTAGACCACAATCGGGGACCGAATGAACAAAAATATGCATGGGGATTAAAGAGGACTCATCTAAGGCTAGATCCAAACTCATAGTGGTATATGTATTACGCCCTTTTCCCGTTCGCAAACGGGCCGATTCTCAGAATTGGCCCGTTTGCTAACAGGAAAAAGCCTTTTGGGATGTATCATCCCAAAAGGCCCTCTCAAAATAGGGAATCCCAAAATTCGCGATTCCCTAAAATTTGCTATTCTCTAAATGCAATGTAGGAAGCACCCAAGTTGTGCGATTTTGGCTTAAGAAATCGCAAATTACCCCCAACTTCAGGTCGGTGGTAAATAGCAATGTCTTTGAAAAATGCACTTTTTTGGTGTTTTCAAAGTGCCATGTGGCGCAAATACATATTTCAGGTGTGCTACAGGGTGCCCTTTTTTGACCACCTTGCACCCTTGAAATTGCATTCGCAATTTGTGAGTACCTAATGGGTACTCGCTAATTGTGAATATCTTCCCATTCATTCCTATGGGTGTCTAGGCCCATAGGAATGAATGGGAAGGTACTCCTTAATTGCGATTCGCCATTAAGGATTATGTAGGATTTGCAATTATTATTGCGGTTCCTACATCCATAGCATTTTCCAAGTCCATAATAGCAATTCGCAAAATATTGCTACTAAGGACTCACGAAACGTCTATTTCATACATATGCCCCATACAGTTTAAACTACTGCACCCATCTAGTTAGCCCCAAGATCATGCGAAGATTATACCAGGAGAGGGGGATGGGTTTCCGATATCTAACACCCCAGAAGAAAACTTTGTGCAAATGAGGTGGTTTTGTGGGAACACACAGATGTACTGGGAAGAAGTGGTAACAAAGATTTGTACAGTACTGTGATGATAAGATTATGGAAACTCGACCGAAACAATGCGCGTTGAGATTTCATAGGAGAACCAAGGGGAATAAATGACATTTTCTTTTGCTGACTTGTGTTTAATATTGACTTTACACAGGATTGTGATACATAGGCGTCGGCACTAGGGTTAGGTGGAAGGTGGATAAATGGGATACATATTTCCCCAAATGATTGAGTACAGAAGTGCTGCAAATTACTTGTGTATGTTCAGACTATAACGGACCTAATTGCCTGGAGAGCAGTGATAGCCTTCATTGTCTTATTCCTTGATGACCTTCTGTTATAGAGGCAAAGTGATTAGTCCTCATTGACAGGTTTGAGTGGCGCAGAACGGATTTATAAATGCAACACTCAAAATGTGGAATTTCCTTCGAACTCTGGCACAACTCCCTGATCAGGAAAACGTACCTATCACCTGGGGTGGTTTTCTGAAGGGGGCATTGGACACAGCCCCCTTTATTTTTTCTCCCTTCGAGAAAATCAGTTTGGAGTGCACACTGCTCTTTTAGAATTTTAAATGAGTATTCTTGACTCTTTAAACTACAAGCACAAACGCTTCCTCACACTGGCTGCGGCTGTACTCTCCCTCGTCGTTATTCCTGTCTCAATTTTTCAGGTCGACACATGCACAGACTTGACACCTGTCTGCAAAGAGCATTTTCCAGCTGAGATTCTCACAGCCCTGAAGTCTTTGAGGTCATCAGCCCAGAAAAACATGACCCCTGGGGCTAATGTCCACCCCATGATGGCATGGCGGCACAGTTAGGCCCGGGCGCTTCATTCTGAAGCCCTGCAGTGCCAGCGGCCAAATGATAAAAATAGCGAACAGTCTTTCATCTCCTTTGGTGGTAGGTCAAGGTGTTCCTCAAGGCTCCATACTTGCACCCACATTGTTCAATCTCTACTCAGAACCACTGGGAAATCTCCTAAGTAAATCCGGGATCCACTATCATCTCTATGCAGACGACACTCAAATCTACCTCAAGGTTGCCTCCACTTACGATCTCTCCATCCTAAGCTCTACTCTCGACTCCATTCAAAACTGGATGTCTACTCATCAACCGATTCTGAATCCCTCCAAAACTGAATTCCTCCTCCTCTCCTCCTCACATTCTCCTCCCCCGGTTGAATCAAGGATGGATCAGATGAATCTACTTAACAATAAACCCATCATTGTCGACAGCCCAAAATCCCTTGGTGTCATACTTGACAAAAAACTCAATCTAATCTCCCACATCAATTCTTTGCAAAGTCTGCTCGATACCAGCTGCGTCTTCTTTGGGGAATTTGCTGCTTCTTCCCGGAGAAAGACCTTAAAACCCTAGTCCAATTGCTGGTCCTCTCTAGACTGGACTACTGTAATTCTCTTACTAGACTCCCCAAATCCCACCTGTCCCCCCTTAAATCTGTTCTCCATTCAGCAGCTCGTTTCATTTATGGGGTCAAAAGAAGCGACCACATCACACCCATGTTATCCACCCTCCGCTGGCTTCCCATCGAGGCAAGATCTATTTACAAGACTGCCTGTATCACCCACAAAGCCTTGCACTCCTCCTCTCCCAGCTACCTGGGGAAAAAACTGAAACTCTCTGGAGGCTCTAGACCATCACGTAATGCAGAGAATTTACTGCTTGAACCTCCCACTTTCAAGAAGGAAAGATCGATGGCCCAATCCTTTTAAGGCAACGCAGTGAGAATCTGGAAATCACTTCCGCCTCAGCTCCGGACCACCTCATCCTCCCAGGCCTTCAAAACTGACATCAAAGTTCTCCTCCTTCAAAGACACTTCCAAATATAATTCTCGCCCTCTCTATTATCTGAAGGAAGACCTTCCATTATAGGAAATTCTATGCTCCATGACTATGGAAGTGCCCTCCCAGTGTGTTTTTTTGGTTTGAGTGGTGTTGAGTGTTCTGCTATTTATTGAAATATTATCCTTCTACCTGTGTGTGGTACTCTTTTGTAACATGCACACGTCACTTTTCTCTTGTAACACACTGTTTACATTTTCTTTGCTTTAGATACTTACACAAGTGCCACCATTGCTCACGTAACGTTTGTTCTTGTGTTTGAGTGTCTTCCATTTACTGCAGTATTATACCTCTACTTGTACTTGCTTTTGTACTTTGTTCACTGTGCAAAATCGTGTTGTCTGCTTCCCGCTCTGAATTTTAGAGTAATGCCGTAACTGTGTGAGGACTGGAGAATGTGCACTGCTGCAGCGATGGCCGACCGGAGCTTTGTGAAGCATTCTACTTCCGTCCAGTGACCTCTGGTAGTACAGAGGAGGAGACTTTCCTGGGTCCAGAGGAAAATATCTGATTGGGCGACATGAATAAGGAGAGGGCTATGGGGAGGCAGTGTCAGGGGACTACAGTGCATGAAGAAGGCCTGAAGGGAGAGCAGGAATGGTATACTGGGCCATAACTAGGTGCGGCATGTTCAGTGGCACCGAGCCGAAAGTCGTGAGGGGGCACTCTTTGCTCGAGACCACCGGAGGCTTGTAGGAGTTGGTGATGTCACCTCATGCCTCTGCCTGGCACCACCTTAGAAAACAGTGAATGGCATCACCTAGGGTCGCAAAGCGGCCTTGGGGTTTAACTCCCAGGCTTCATGACAGCATCGTCTTAACTTGTGGGAATGATTGGGCAGGGGCAATCTTCCTCGGGCTGATCACTTCATAATTAGGGTCAGCTCGCTAGCTTATTCCATAAGGCTGCTCAGGCAGGGATGACTCAGGTAGGGTCCTAATTTAGACAGCAAAACTGAGCTTTCGGCCTCCCTTAATGATACCAAACCCAAGTTCGTGGGCAATGCTGAGATAGATGTGACAGGGTTGATAACTGGATACACTCGGTAGTGAGCTTGCTTGCCCCTATTAAGTCGAGAACACTTGTCAGAACCAGACCTTCTGCTCCTTGGTTCACCGAAGCTCTTGCTGCAAAGAAAAAACTCTGTAAAAGGGAAGAGAGAATGATGTGCAAGGGATACAATTTGACAGAGAAAGAGATATATTGGAAGGCCTTGAGGAAATATCAAGCCTCGCTTAAGACTGCCAATCAATTTCTACTGCCCTGCTATTGCTGGTCCTCATATTGGGCCATAGCAATCTTTCATGGGCCTTTCTGAATGGAACAAACTCCTCCTGCACCTGAGGTAGGAGAGTTCTGAGCATACTTTTAAAAAGAAGATAAAAACATGGCTTTTCACCCTGTAGTGATTGGCTTGTTGCTGGACTAGCACCAGGACACTCCTACGAACATTGCACACACTATAAATCCTGGTCAGCATCATCATTTCAACTGTGCGGGAAGGAGAATGCTGCACGCTCTTAGTTAGAAAAAATACAAATAACAGATTCACTTTTAAATTAGATTAGTTTTCTTTCTAAGCTCAGTTACAGTTTTGTAAAAAAAAAAACATGCATTTAATTTTTTAATTGTATTAAAAAAATGTAACTGTTTTATATTTGAGAAAACATTTATGTGTTTTTATAAAATGCAGGCTATTTCTCAACAATGGAGACAACACACACAAGCACTGGACTTTCAATCACAGAAAATGGACCTACAGCTCTCTGTCGTGCAGTCAATAGCCGACTCCATCGCCGGGATCGATTGGAAAATCTCGGAATTGAATGGTCTCATAAGGAGGGGCCAAGATGCCGTCTTTGCAACTCAAGTCTACACAAATGTCCCCTAAGGAATTATTTCTCAATTATTTACTGTTTATAAATGGTCACAATAAGTGAACGTATCTTAATCAAAACATGGGATTCTTCTCAATTGTTATTTATTCTGATCAAGATTCAGTATGGCAACAACAATACTACTAACATTTCAAATCTTATTGTAAGTAATATATAACATCTTTTGCTTCATTTGCATGGACAGACAATATACCATACATCACAGAATTTTCATAGAGCATATGACTGTTTCAAGATAACACAAAGGTTCACTTGTAAGCAAATCGATGTTTAAGCGTCGACGTATCGGTCCAATATTGGTTTAAACATTCCCCAGGACCATCCTCAGGACGAAAACGTTGCACATTCCTAATACTTCCAGCCGGAAGTATAAATTAGCCGAGCGGACCTCAATGTCCAAAAATTCGGAGCTGGTGTTCGCAGTAGTCGACCACGCTTAATACGGGATTTTCACTTATCCGAGCCTCTGTGTCCTGAATTGTACACTAGAGCAAAGATGAAACGCTGCTCTAGAATATCGGTCGGACTTTGACGGCAGCCTTTCATCTTTGCTCTAGTGTACAATTCAGGACACAGAGGCTCGGATAACTTTTACAAATCAAAACAACACAAGACCAAAAAACCTCTGTTATCAAAACCAAACCAGTTGAAGAGGCCCTAATAACAGGCCATGCCGATTCCATCACGGCCTCTGCCACAGAGACATCCCAACAATCTAAACCAAAATCAGACAGCACTCAGGGGCCTCTAAGGTCTGATAGTAAACACAGTGGGTACCCCTCCACTTTAGTCATAGTACCCCCAATTTCTCTGCAGGAACAGGTAAAAGTTGGGAATAAGAGTTTGCCCACCTCAGAGACAGCATTCTCAAGAACCATGCAGGATCAGGTGCAAGTGGTGAACAAGAGTCTAGCAACTCCCTCAGCAAAAATGAAGCACTCGAGTCTTCCGACTTCAATCTTTTTCATCCCTGAATATAGATTCAGAGGCAGGGACGACATTCTGAATAGGGGCAACATACTTAAACTCATGCACTCGTCAACACACCTTGCAAAAATCTGCTCCAATGATCTCCTGCAAGTAGGGTTTCAGCCCAACGCCGTCCCTCAATGCCCAGACATATCAAAAACAACTTGGAACTCTGCGGAGATAGCACAGAGAATAATGAATGAAGAAGTAATGTTCCAGCAATGGGGGATTGCCTTGAAGCTCGAAAAGCAACCACGCTACCCGACTCCTCTCCTACCCCCTACTTGGCTAGAGCCTCAAAAAAACACCACCTCAATCTTGAAGGGTGCTAGGAGCAGTTTGCCTGAGACACTCATTAGTGCCAAGAATAGCCCCCGACCTGGTCACCACAAAAATCAAGGCAGTCAAAACTTGTTCGCAGCCGATTATAACTAGAAGTTAATTCAACGCTCAATAGCCACAGAGGTCACAGATAGTTGACAAAAAGGGCAAGCGCCCTCCATTCCCCCAGTGAGGGGCAGGGGCATTAGAATCTGTTCCTGGAACATTAATGGTCTACAAAGCAAAAGGAACGATTCTGATTTTCTGCAATACCTAGGCACATTTGACCTTTTACTGCTCCAAGAAACCTGGGAAGACATGGCATTCGACCTCCAGGGGTTTACTTCTCACTTTATCCCGGCAAGCAAAAATTCAATCTTTGGACGCAGATCAGGAGGGCTATCTGTCCTTGCCTCTATTACAACAATAGGCAAAATCGAGGCAATGGATTTTAACATAACTCCACCAATTGTCATCCAAGTGGTAAAGCTCTCACTCGTTCTAAGAAAAAAACCTCAGGAAGCTATCATAATCAACACGTACATCCACCCCAAACAGAAACAAAAGGGGGCAGATGAGCTGGCAAAAGCTCTAGAAAAAATAATGGAAGCTAGAGTGTCCACTCTATTCATCCTGTCTGGCGATTTTAACTCGCTCCTCATCAGCACTGACCAAGAAAGCGACCTCATCCAAGAACTGAACTTAGCCTGGGGCGTGCCTCCACAAGGTTCCCTAAAAAACAACCGGACGAAGCCCTCGAAAAAACTGCTACATCACCTAGAACAACTTAATCTAAGGGCTTTAAATGGCCGCTTTCCCGAAGATGACCCCCCAGTAGCCACCTTTCACACGACTTCACAGACTTCCCACCTTGACTATATGTTCGTGTCGCTGAATATGTTTGGTTGGGTTTCTTCATTTAGAATAGAAGCAAGCGACCTCAGTGATCATCTGCCCTTAGTGGCCGAAATAAAATCCAACTCGAAAATGGAAACTGAGCCTTTCATTGGCCTAGTAACTGAAGTCAGTTCAAACTTAAAGCGGCTACGGTGCAATCCCGATAACATTGATTCCATCAGTCTCACCGCGAAAAACCTTTTTTCCAAAATTCTTGCTTCTTCAATCAAGCTGTCAAATGTCTGGCAAAACTTCACCGATGCCATGATGGCGAAAATGAGAGGTACGGTGTCCAAGAATCCTGGCCTAACGAAGGGGACCTCAGTCTGGAAACATTTATCCCCGGACATGAAAATTCAAAAACACATAATAAACCAAACTTTGAGACTGATGCGGAAGGACCGGGCAAACCCTAACTTGCCAACAGTTCTGCGGGAAGCAAAAAAACAGCTTAAACAAATTAAATGGGAAAGCCAGAAGCAAAGAAATTAAGCCTTTTGGGCAAAACTTGTCCATGAGGGGAAGCAGAAAAACAGCTCCAGGTTCTGGCAAATGGTTAGAAAGTTGCAAAACCCCGACAAAACTCACATATATCAGAGGAAGTGTGGACAGAATACCTATTATCGCACTTCAACGATGACAACACTCCAGGCGATGCCGCAACTATGTCTCCTGGTACAAAAAAGCGAAAGCAAGGGAATGAAGAAAAACATAATCATCGCACGGCCACAAGCACACACGACCCAAGGGAGTGTGACGATTTGAGGTCAACGACGCCTGAGAACCCAAAAAAGGATGAACCACCGGTAATGGATGTTGAGCAATCCCCAATGGAAATCCCGCCAGCAGACATCAGACGGCGAATAACAAAAGGGAGGCCCAACGGTGCGCCAGGACCAAATGGACTTCCATCTATGTTGTTCAAATCGGATGTAGACTTTTGGAGCACTTCATTGGCACCAATGTTCAACAACATCAGTCTAACCCTGACGCTTCCCGATTCATGGCACGGGTCCATCATAAGCCCTATCTATAAACACGGGAGCAGGTCTAATCCAAATAGTTACCGTCTCATTGCTTTGCTAGACGTTGAAGCAAAATACTTTGCAGGACTAATTCTGGAGGATCTATCATCATGGGCCTCCGACAATGCCGTCATCCCCCTTAATCAAACGGGCTTCTGTATAGGCCAAGGGACTACATCTAATATCATGGCCCTGTCCCTCCTGATGGGTACTGCAAAAGCAACCAAGTCACCCCTGTTCCTTACGTTCATTGACTACACTGCCGCCTTCGATCATGTGGACTGCAAGAAACTGTGGCTGAAACTACACAAATGGGGCATCCCGAAGCGCCTCTTAGACGCACTAATTTTGCTCCACTCTAATACTTGGATTAAAATCAAGCTTGGGGCAGGCACGCATCTCTCGAAGCCGATTAGGATGACGAAAGGTTTAAAGCAGGGCTGCTTACTAGCGCCCATTTTATTTAACCTCTTTTTAGCGGATCCGCCTGGTGAACTTGACAAATGCCGCAACCACGCTCCCAAGCTAGGGAAAATCACCCTTTCAAACCTGCTATACGCGGATGATCTAGTGCTGATAAGCCTTTCACAAATAGACCTCCAGCACCTCCTGAACGTAACCTACACCTTTTCAGTAAAGAACAATCTCCAAATAAATCTTAACAAGTCAAAATCCATGGCGGTTAACTACAGGAAAAAAAGGAACCCTTGTTGGCACCTGAATGGAGAAAAACTTGACCGGGTAACCACATATAAATACTTGGGTGTCCTCTTGGACTCGAACAACAGCTCCAGGCCTCAGCTTCATTCCATCCGAGGGAAAGCAACAATGACCTGTCTGCAATTGAAATCATCAAAGGCAAAACTCCCTGATCTCACACTTAAACCACTTCTGGAAATCCTGCGTGCGAAACTTCAACCAACACTCACGTATGGAAGTGAATCACTTCATGGGAAAGATGCCGTTCTGCTTGATACAGTTATAGCCAACTCTTATAGGGCCATCTTCAACCTTCCGACATACGCCTCTCCCGCCCAAATCCAGTTGGAATCTGATATTGTCAAGCAAACTTTAGAAAGGCGGAGTGCGTGCATTGCAAGCTGGCGCAAGATCAGTACTGCAGATGCTGACTCCCTAAATGCCAACGTATGGGAGGAGTTACTGCGGCACACCACTTCGGTGCCTAGAGACTATCTCTTTGAATCAATTGAAGTCCTAGGTTTGTCCGACATCTGGGAAACATCTAACGATCTCCAGTCCCTTAAAAAGATGGCCAAAAAATCGGCACGCATACTATCAGCGATCGAAGATAAGAAAGACCTAGCTAACAGAGCGCACAAATGGACAACTGTGGGTGACTATGGTAAAATACAGCCACAGTCATATCTTAACATCGGGATGAAAATAAGAATCAAAGAAAAGTTTCTAAAACTACGGCTTGGTGTAATTCTGATACTGCCGCACCTGCCCCCCTGGGAGAGAGCACACGCCTCTCAACAGTGCCTACTGTGTTTGTCCGGCAAAGTGGATATTGTCCACGTTATTTGTATATGTCCTAGGCTGAGGGACTTGAGGCTCACCCTTCTGTTTCCATCCTTTAAGTCACATGCTGGTCGGACCTGCAGGCAGGCAGTTAAACTATGTTTTACTACTAGTAACATCAAATTGAGCTACCAGGTTGTGAAGTTTTTTGACTCAGAAGGAAAAAGACTTAGTATTGCCTGAAGTTCTGTATTAGTACCTAAGGATAACCTCGAACTGTCCATTGCAAACTTTGTTTTAAAAAAAAAAAAAGATAATACTTTTTTTGACAACTTTTGTTAACGCTCCTACTAGTGTTTTACATTTTGAAAAGATTTTAACTAATTATGTACAAATAAAACATTACCTTACCACACAAGCTCAAACCTCATGCACCATTATATATTTTTTAAGTCTCCCAAAATGTATACCCAAATTCACTTAATCCCTGAGTATCATACATTTGGTAATAGTAACTTTTGTTATTTTTTAGCATTTTAGAGTTGGAAAAATTGTGTATGAAGCACTATAAATTTAATGTTAGCATTATGTAGTTGTCCATAGGAGCGATGTAGTCAAGAGTATTATTAGTCTTCAACAGGATCCTGACCTGAACTTTGCTGTTATGCACCATACCTAGGGCCAGAAGATAAGAAATGCTTCTTCTTATAGGTGAAGTGTCCATTGGCAATGCTATATTGGAGATACATTTCTGGATGGTTGAGGCTGTGTCTATGGGTGTAGAGGTTTTTGGGCTTATACCAGACAGAATGCAGAAGATGCCAAATGCATCCCCTGTATATTCTTGGGCGGACCAGATGGTGGATAGAGGGTCGTCTAGTAAAGTCTTGCAAATTTTGTTAATATGGGCTACACAAAGTATTGTGCGATGGTCTGAAACCACTGCAGGTCCATGCAAGCTACATGCTACAGCTTCTTCTTGTCATCTCACAATGACAATCAGATTTGGAATGATATTAACAAAGTCCATCTCAGCAGGCCTCTCGACCACTCCTCCTTTAACGTATGACTGCTCACAGACTTTATACTAAATATCTCAGAATTGACAACCCAGTGCCGTAACCAGGTAAGTGGACTATAAACATAAGAGCTACCAAAAACGGAGCTACACACCTGTCTCTCAAACTTCTTCATCCATCACACCGCTATGCATTGTGTTCCATAAAGCGATAACCGCACCTCTGTGGCCCTCACACACAATAGGGAAATACTTCCGATACTGGGTCAAAACAAAGACAGCACACTTCCAACCAAACACCCTACATGGTGTTGTGTGCTACCCTGTAGCTAAGCACTTGAGTACCCCACACAGGAGTAGAAAGCGCCATATAAATGTTGTAATACAATATAATACATTACAAGCCCTCTTCACAATTGGGCGGGTTTCGAAGTGGATGGTAGCCTGTTACAAAAATGTACATTTTAACTACTGTGCTTAGTGCAAATGTGAACTGCATTTATCAGTTATCTGCTTTGAGATCTTTTGACTTACCATGCCCATTGAAACCCATGCCTTTTTTTAAGGCCAGTTTTAGAAATCCATTATTTTCCATCCAGAAGGAAGCACAACTTCACTGTCAAGTGAAACATTATTACACATTGTTTTGGTTGCAATTGAAAGATTTGACTTTTTTACCCTCAAAATACTAACTCAAAGGCTGCATGCACTTCAGATCCTGGGCACACTACTGGCATTCAATGCTCACGATTTTTAGTGGTCATTGCCATGCATCCAAAGGACCTTACTCTTAAATCTAACATATTGTTTTTGTTATCAAGAGGTGAGGGAGTGGCTTCTCCAGGCAGCAAGATGGTCCCTCTTCAGAAGGCTCTGCCGGCTGGACTCCTAATCCATTTATCATCTGACTCATGAAGGGCTTTCCTGTGCTAGCATTCGCCTGCGCAGGGTCTCTCCACCCCTGAGACCCTGCCTGCACCACCTGAACACCCTGTTCTGTCGACTATGCAGACGTGATGTAGAGGCGAGTGAAGGCCTGCGCATGCCTGGTGCAGCCTGGCGCATGGGGTAAAGACGGGCACTATCGGGACGGCTCGTCTGCTGCGAACCACTCTGCCACTGAGCGCTGCTGATGGCCGCCCTCTATGATCTGGAGAGCTAATCCAGGCCATGACTGACTGCCACTGAAGGACTTTCAGTGCATACCTCGGCCTAAATGCCATGACGAGGGCACATGGCCCATATATGCTGCAGCCTGTGTGGGGTGACGACCAGTGTTGTACCGCTGGGGTGTCCGTGGGCCCCTCTATGTTCGCTGCCTCCTGAACCCCTAGCAGCTGCCACTGCTGCCTGATATCCACATCCAGTGACGCTGTTGCTGGCTCTGGTGTAGTCGTGGGCCTGTGTTCCGCTCTCCAGATCGGGAGCTGCACTGTGGGCATGCAACTGCATGTTTCAATTAAGCTGCCTGAAGCTGCGCTATGAATTTAGCTTCCACATTGCTCCCAATGTCTACAGGTGGCAGAGAATATCTGCCTTGGCTCCAGGGGCCGCCCTTGTTGTGGACAGAGTAGTGAGTCCCCTGACGACGGGCTGGTGTGCTGGGCCAAGACCCCTTCATGCCTCAATGCTCTACACTGCATGTGGGCCCTTCTACTACGCGTGCCTGTTTCCCCACTGGCCATAGCCTAATGCGTGGCCGGGCCCCAATGATGTGACTCTTTGGCCCTGCTGGGAGAGGTGAGTTTGCTGCTGCGGATCGTGGACTGTGGCAGCCCTTTTGCTGTGGACCTCCTGCTCACTGTGCAGCCAGTTGCTGAGTGATCCCCCTACCATAGGGACCTGCTGCCCATAGACACTGTTGCACTACCTTATACCATCCCCCCAGCATGAATGCTATCAAGACCATTAGGACTGGCCTGGTGGGCCTGCATGGTTTGGTGGACTGCCGACTCCCCCTGACCTATGCCTAGTGTCAAACACCACCTCGGCCGATACTGAGCTGGACATCACACTTCCACCCCCTCTCTGCGGTCCTGTGTGATGGGGGTGCCCTGCATCTCTACACATGGGCGACCAATTTGATAAGGGTCCTACAGAATTTTTTACTTCTCGCCTTCATCCGTTACCCACAGGGTCTGCGTGGAAGCTGGTCCCCTGTTCCAGTGGCTGAATCTGCTCTTGCCCCCGGTGCATGAACCCTCCAGGGCGGGTCCTCTGTTCTCTAACCTGGGCCGCACCATACACCTTCGGATGCTCACCTCTTGGAGCCAGAGGCTGCTTGCCTTGGACGCCCTTGTCAGAGGCTTTGTGCACAAGTCCACTTCATAACTAGGAACCCACTCCGTGGTTGACTTTATCATCTGCACCTGTGGTGCTCGCCATGGGGAAATACGAGGCCAAACAATCACATTTCTCTTTCAGAGCAGACGCCTTACTCGTCAGGTAGAGCAGGGCCAGAGCTATGCACCCACTGCCGGCCACCAAGGGGACTGTAGCTCCCCGGAAATTGACCTCAGAAAGCTACTCATGGATATAAAGATAAGCCTAAAAACAATAGACACTAAATTAGATCTGCTCACCAGCTGTTTGGAAAACGTCAAACAACATGTTCATAAACATGGAACCAGGCTTGATCAACTGAAAAAACGCGTCTCCAATGAGGATGACGAGCTTCAAGCAGACTCCAAGGAATACCTTCTACGCATGGACGAGGTTCTTGACCTCATCAAAGCAAAAAAAGAGGATTTGGAGGAAAGATCCAGACGCAACAACCTCCAGATTACGGGGATTCCCGAATCCACCACAATCTCCAAGATGGAAGACTTTGTCGAGACCTTGTTGCGGGGCCTTTTTGATGAGGGTCTGGCTGCAGTCTCTATGGTGGAGCATGGACATCGCTCACTTGGCCTTTGACCGCCACATGCCTATCTGCTCGCCCCATAGTTGCCCACCTGTAAAATAACTTAGACTGCGATATGTTCCCACAGCTAATGAGGGACTGTGGCTCGAATCAATACCAAGGTACAATATTTCCTTTTAGCTAGACTTTATATTGTCTGTACAAGCACTTCGCCACAGCTTTTTGTCTGCCAAGAAACGTATATGCGCTCCTAGCCCGGCCAGGCTGACAGCCTTTTCAAGAGCAAGGCTCACTTCTCTACTGACGTGAAATCTACTCTAAAATTCACCAAGCATGCTGCCAAGGCCATCAGTCCTCCACAGGATCGCCCATCGCCACTGGGGAGACCCAACTTAGCAACAATGGCTGAACTGTTGCTGCCTTAAGCCACCAACATCTTTTACACTCCCCTTAAGTATTGGGGGGACTTGTTTTTTAATAGTTATCACTTGCCTATATTATGCAGGGAGTCTCACATTTGTTCCATTTGTTGTACATGCTCACTTATTCTCTGTGCTAGCGATCATGCCCTACATCTGCATAGGTCGCCCTTTTGACTCCTTGTTCAGCCGCCCTGCCGACTTTGGTAGGGTTGAATGTCTGTGTTTCTCCGTTCCGAGGGCTTATTCCTGCCCTTATTCTGTTTTTGGAGACAGTTTGCCGGGATGGAGGTAGGGATGGGTATCTCAACCTAGTTTGGGGGTTGGAGTGAGAGGGAGGTGGTTTGGGTCATGTTTTTGGTTTCATGGTTTTATTGTCTTGTTTACCTCTTTTCCCTCAGATACTGCCACAGAATCTCCTTACCTTTGCCTGCCCCTGCTCACTAGGTCTTGCACTGCATAAACCCTTGCTATTTTTCCCCTCACCCTTGCAGATAATATGGCCACCCTAAATTGAACTACCGGAACATTCATGGTCTCAATGACCGCAGGAAAGCATGCCTTGTTCACGTCTACCTCAATATAAAGGAGACCCACATACAATACCATCCCTCAGCCACTGTTCTGCATGCTCTGTGGTGTGGTGATGCCTACTCCAATTACACCAGGGGTGTGTGTCGCTTTTGCTGCATAGGAGGCTCCCATTGCAAGTGTCCCACTCCCTTATAGATCCAGATGGATGGTATGCCATGCTCGCGGGCTCCCTGCACAGGTGGCCGGTAATATTGGCTGCCATTGATGGACCCAATAGTGATGACCCTGAGTTTTTCTCATGTATTTGGGGAAAGATTCCCGGACAAAGGGCCCTTTCCAACCTATGGGAGTTTGACTTCAATGCTGTAATGGATGATCAGATAGACTGTTCTGGCTTCTCTAGATGCTTAAACCTCTTGCTACGATGACATTTAACACAATAGCACATAATAACTGCCTCTAAGATGTGTGGCGCCTTTCACACTCTCACATGCATGAAGGCACTTGTATCTCAGCATTTCACAATGCTTGGTCTAGGCTGAATTTTTGATTGGTCCCCAAGGATGTCCAGACTCGGACGTCCAAGGTATCCGACCTGCTGTGGACCATGATCCGGTCTTACTAATGCTTCAGGTCCCCGAGGTGACTCCGGAGCCTTAATGGGGCACTTACCGGCAGAAGCACTGCATGATGCTGTATTTCAGGAGGAGGACAGTAAAGAAATCATAGACTACTTCACATACAATTTGGGCTCATTCAAATCGCCTTCTGTACTTTGGGAGCCTTTCAAAGTCATAATATGAGGCGCTTGTATCACAAAGCAATCAGGGGTCTTGAAGGCTATCCAGGAGTCCTTGACTGGCTCAAGCAGGATATCTGGACTCAAGAAGAGCAATATTTCTATTCCAAAGAAACCGCCAAACTGCCCTGTATCCATGACAGATGTTGGATTTTCAGGAGAAAGACCCCTGTGAGACTCGCTTTTTGCATCGTGACCCACAAGCCAGACATTACAGGGAGGGCAACAGGCCAGGCAAAACACTAGCGGGTGTGCTGCGGAATCTGCACACATTTAACTACATAGCCGAACTCCTGGATCCTGAGTCTAATCCCGTGCCCTCCACACCACATTGAACTTGATGACCTCCATTTATGTCCAACTTTACACTACCACCTCTATCTGAGAACTTTGATACTATACAACTGCTCTGGCTAGACTGTGCCTACCACTCTTATCTAGATTGCCCCATCACTAAGGAAGAGGTTAAGCAGGTTATAAGTGCCCTTCCCGGAGACAAAGCTCCCGGACTTGATGGGCTAACCACCACCTATACAAGAAGTTTGCCTCCCTGCTGGCCCCACACCTGCTCGAAATGTACCAGGACTCCCTGAATGCAGGTTTGTTGCCACCCTTGCTGAGGGATCCTCAAACCAGACAAACCTGCTGATCATTCAGATTCGTATAGATGTCTTTCCCTCATTAATGTTGACAATAAAATATTCGGCAAGTTGCTGGCTAATCAATTTCTACCGGCCATTATCGATGATAAATGTGGACGTTAAAATCCTAGCTAAGCTGATCGCAAACAGATTGCAGCCCCTGCTTCCCTTTATTGCACTCCCTGACCAGTCGGGCTTCATTCCCGGGAGGTCTACCTCTCACAAGTTAATAAAATAAAGGATAATTACGCACTTATATAGCGCACAACTACCCTTAGGCATCTCGGCGCTTGTACGAATACCGCCGAGGAAACCCTTCCTGGCCTTTCCATGTGAGGAGCCCACTCCTGGGCACCCCCAAGGTGAAGTCAGGCATCCTCAGCCCTGTTGGGGCCATTGTATAGATTAAGCAAGCTATTGCCCAGAGGTGCAGAGCGGGGCTCATGATCAGAATAGGCACCAAAGCGAGAATTATCAGGTCCGAGGAAATTGAGCCCGAGAACCGCCGAGGCGGGAATTGAACCCTGGTCCTGGCCAGACTCCTGCATCAGGGTCTGCCGCTCTAACCATTGAGTCACACTTCTCTACAGTTGAAGACTATATTCTCGGTGCTGCACTATTTACACCCAGAAGGAAGAGCCGCAGCTGTATTCTTGGATGCCACCAAGGCATTTGATTTGCTAGAAAGGCCGTTTTTATTTGCAATTTTAGGCCACATGGGGTTTAGCCTGCTATTCATCAACCGTATTAGGCTACTGTACACTTTACACAGTGCTCGGATTAGGGTTAATGGCTTACTTTCAGACCCTTTTCTTATTTCACGTGGCACTAGGCAGGGGTGCCTTCTCTCTCCTTTGCTCTTCACGATCCCAATGGAGCCTTTGCCTGCCCGAATCAGGCAACATGACACAGCCCGAGGCATAGGGTTCAGCCACCGGAGCTTACTCATTTCCCTCTATTCAGACAATGTGACTCTCTACATTGTCAATCCAGAGGAGAACTTAGACCCCATTTTGAGGCAATTTATTCAGTTTGGAGGTTTGGCTGGCATCTTCATCAACTGGGCCAAGTTGGTGATATTGCACTGACAGATGGCACACCCCCGGTGACATCTGAGTTCCCTCTGAAATGGGAGGCAGAGGTAGTTAAGTACTTGGGGTTATGGATAAGTCGAGATATGCAGGAGGTTTGTTATCTAAATTACGGGCGGGCTGTTACGTGGTTGGAGGAGAAGGTTAAAATATGGTCTTGGTTACCACTGTCTCTGGCCGGGAAGATACCATTGGCTAACATGGTTGTGTTACAGAAGTTTTTATACCTGTTTGTTAACCTAACGATCCCTCTCACGCAGCAATTCTTTAACACCCTGAAGTCACAGATGATCTTCCTGGTGTGGGCGGGTGGACAGGCTAGAGCATCCTGGGATTTGTTGATACTTCCGTTGAAGCAGGGTGGTCTAGGCGCCCCAGACATGCATCTGTATGCTTTGTGCGCCCAGGTTCAATTCTTACACTATTGGGTGCACCCGACACCCTTCCAGCCACATGTAGCAGTCGAAACTGATGCCATGGCTCCTATCCCGCTTAAGGTGGTGATTTACCAACAGCCATGTCGCCCTCGTGGAGATATAGACAACTCTGGGACACTGCGTTGGGTTTGGGATGAGTTGCGTAGGAGAGCGGACATTCCGGTGTTGTATGCCCCCTCAATCCCCCTAGCGCAGAATCCAATTCTGCCGTGCATTCAGGATGGTGTCAGTAAAACACTGGAACAAAAGATGACACTTCACACGTTCGCGGACCTGTATCTGGGAGACACGCTCAGGACCCCCCCCCCCGGAGGCGGTTGAGGGGCAAACAATGTCATTTGCTGCGCTCTTCCTATAGCATAAGTTACGAGCGGCTTGCCGCGCACTCTGGGAAGGTTTCCCGTTGGCCCCTCAGCTGCTGCCCGCATTGGAGAACCTGTTGAGATCCCCATCTCCCCGCAAACTCATTGCACAACTGTATACAAACATGCAAAGCACTGCCCCGTTGGTGACACCTAAATCCCTGCAGAATTGGAACAGCGAACTCCCTATTCCGTTGACTGAAGCCCAGTGGGATTTCTGCTGTGGGCAGCTTACAGAGCTCTCCCTAATTACAAGCTTAGATTAATTCACTTTAAATATTTGCATCGATTTTATAGAACACCTGTGAGTTTATATCGCATGGGAATCAGGGATGATGAGAGCTGCTGGTGCTGTAGATACATCTTGCCTCGTTTTTGCATGTGGCGTGGGAATGTCCCAAAATTGCTGAATTCTGGTCACATATTTTCACCTCAGTGAATCAAATTCTTAGCACGTCAAACCCCCCTTCCCCCACCCTTGGTCTTTTAGGCTATGTTAAGGACACAACGCCTAAGCTGCGTAAATTACATGCACTCTCCTACTGTTCGCCAAACGACAGGTCGCAGTCCACTGAGGGAGAAGAAGTGTACCCTCCATTAAGGGGTGGTTTGCTGATGTTGCATATGGTCACACACAGCTAAACACATTCTGGGAGCTTATGCCCCCTAATTTAAGCATGGGCGGAAAATCCGTTCCGCTCGCGGATTTTGCGGATTTTTGGCAAATTTGCAATCCGCGAGATTCGTAAATTTCCCGCAAAATCCGCGAGCGGAACGGATTGGGTCAAAAGTTCAAGCTGACTTTTTGTAACTATTTTAGAATGGCGCCAGCAAGCTGCCAGAGCCTCTAAAATAGTTACAAAAAGTCAGCTTCAACAGGAAGCACTAATAGATAAAGTAAAGCAGGTGCTAGAGTTAAATCTCAAATTCAGTTACACAATCATTAATCACCCCAAACTTGGGGTGATTAATGACTGTGTAACTTAATTTGACCTTCAACTCAAGCACCTGCTATACTTTATCTATTAGTGCTTCCTGTTGAAGCTGACTTATGGCTGAGGGCAGAAGGGTACAATGGGGGACAGAGGGCATGAGTTAGGCAGAGGGCAGAAGGGCACAGAAACCAGTGGGGCAGAGGGCAAAAGGGCACAAACAGTAGTGGGGCAGAGGGCAGAAAGGCACAAAAACAAGTGGTACAGAGGGCAGAAGGGCATAAAAAACAAGAGGGTGGCTGTGATGAACCAGGCAAAAAAAAAACGCGAACACGCAAAGCGCCCCGCGAATACGCAAAGTTCCCCGCGAACACCCGCGAACACGCAAAAATAAAAAATTCGCGCGATTTCACAAATTTTGCGGATTGCGAATTTGCAAATCCGCAAATTCGCGGTTCGCAAATTCGCAAAATTCACCCATGCTCACCCTAATTCTAGGCCTTGAAACATTTGGGAACCATTCCTGACCTGGGTGCAGAAACAACAAGAAGCTTCTGAAGGGGCACGTGCGGGTGAAACTCAGACTGGGGCACTGCTGTGATGGGATATAGATTGCCATCTACGTTTGAGTCTGTTCCCTCTCCCTAACTTCTGAAAATGTGGAGTTAATAGAATGAGTCGGAGATGTCCATCTATGTGGTATTATGTACTGAGAACTTAATTTGTTTGTTTATTTCTGCTGATTCTTAAAATGATGTGGGTATACCAGAAATATGCAGTTTTTCATTGGATGTGGACAAGTGAGGTGTGCAAAGTTACAGATGTATTATATACTGTATAGACTGTGACCAATTCAACTCCTGTACAGATTCAATATTATTCTGGCCTGTTGTGTTGTAAAATTACCTTTTCTTGAAAATGTCAATAAAAATAAATACATTTAAAAAAAGGTGCTGATTAATCGACTATTGCCTTCTTGCCCATGATTGTGAGGCCTGATCAATTGAGCTTTATTCGGGGCCACTCTAAGTCGCATAACCTCCGTACCATCTTCATGGTTGTGCACCACCTTGACTCCCAGGCCCCTGACATAGCCGCTCTACTTGACGCTACTAAAGCATTTGACTCCCTGGTGTGGGTATATCTCTTCCCTCTCTTAGCACGATTGGCCTTAGCTCACGCTTTATCAAACAAATACACCTCCTGTACACTCTTCCCACTGCCTAAGTGTGCCTTAACAGGCTCACATCTGATCCCTTCCCGGTTACAAGGGGCACAATGCAAGGGTTCCCACTATCACCATTACTTTTTGCCATGCAATGGAACCTCTGCTGGCAAGGCTAAGGCAGTATTGGATGTGAGTCTCCGACATGCTGCTCGCTGACATGCTGTAATACCTGTGCCATGCAAGCGTAATTACACCAAGCCCTGGGTGCTGACTTTTGAAGTCCTGCAAGAACAACATGACGAAAGACATGAGCGGGCTGGACCTGAGATTTCTCCATGAAGAAGATGCAAACAAGATCCTGTAGGTGCTGGAGAGAGACAAGCAGCTGAGGAGGAAAGGGGGACAGAGTAAGGTAACTCGCAAGGAGCTGGGGTAACTTCTGTGTGAAGCCTAGGGCACGGGGTGTGCGGGGAGTGCACAGATGTGTGCGTGTGTCTACAGGGCCTTGTGTTTCACCTCTGGACTACATACCGCCTTCTGTGGAGCGTGCACTGACTGACACTCTAGTGCTGCTCCACTTTAGTGCATAGATTCACTTTAACCCCTCCATTTGCCTGTAGCTGTGATTTTACTGCCTCACTGAGTTCTGTGGAGCAGAAACAAGGGCTGCAGCCGGACCCCAATCGTTAGAGAGGTGTCAAGTTTTCCCTTCTGTTCTCGAGTAACTATTTCATAGAAAGACAACCATGTATATTTATGTCTGGTACTTCTAGCCTAAAATGTTTAATCACAAAAACAGAACTTTGCTTACCATACTGCAAAGAATAAAACAGGAATGTGAAAGCTACTTACGCATCTAATTAGGAAAATTGAGACGTGGGATCTGGTTAGGTTGTAGTGTGGTCTGATTTGGTTATGGTAAAGTATATTTGTTATGCGGGCAAAGGGCTAGCATGTAACACACTGTAACAGTTACAACATGTTATGTAACTCATGGGAAATAGCTATTACAACGAAAGTTTCACAACACACTACCATTACAACGAAACTTTTACAAAGCAGGATCCATTACAACGCATGCCATTACAACGCATGTCATTACAACGCAGATGCTATTATAACGCATGCCATTACATCGTAAGTATGGGTAAGTATTTAATTTAATTTTAACCCCTACACTATCCAACACTTACCCTACTATTACAACCCCTGGAGTTAGAATAGTAATTTTAACCTCTACACTATCCAACACTTACTCTACTATTACACCCCCCTGGAGTTATAATAGTAATTTTAACCCCTACACTATCCATCATTTACACTACTATTACATTCCCATTAATTAAAATTAAAAAAATACTTACCCATACTTACGTTGTAATGGCATGCGTTGTAATAGCATCTGCGTTGTAATGGCATGCGTTGTAATGGATCCTGCATTGTAAAAGTTTTGTTGTAATGGTATGTGTTGTGAATGTATGCGTTGTAACGTCATACATTCGTAACTCGCACCTTGGGGTATTGCAGGAGGTTATGATGCTGTATGTTAAGGTATATCATATTCAGCTATGTTGTGGTCTGTTATATAGAATGTTAGGCGCTACGATGTCATACCATGGTATACTGGAGACTCTGAGTGAAGCGCCTAAACCCCATAGCACTACTATGATCCCCACAATGACCCTTTCTAGACTCTTGCCTACTCATACCCCTTCTTGAATCATCTCATACCTCTTTTACTAGTCTGATCCCCTAAAACAAGTCTTTCTAAACCCTTCCCTCTGACTCTTCCCCCTCCACCTCTCTTTTACTCATCCCAGACCTATTTCTACTGCTATGAGCTCTAAAACATCCCTCCACTATTCTTTTGAATCCAAATAACAGACTAACATGTCCACCACTCAAATTAATTTCATATTTCACTATACTAATTCACCACTAATCTTTTATGGGTTCCGTAGTAGCATGCTTCTGGCCGAAAAAGTGCTTCAACACTCCATCAGGGGTAGAAAGCTCTTCCGCACCGACTCTCCTCTTCCCACCCCTCTCCTTATACCGCACTCCTCCACGAAGCTCACACACTCTCTTCAAATATCTCCTTTTACCATCTCTTCTATTGTGCTGCCCTTATAATGGAACCCGCAGGCACACACTCCTACAACATCATGTACCCCTCCAACCTCACAAAAAAATCAGCCAAACGATTCAAACATAATTTTATAAAACGGCACCCTGAAACACTCTTTGCCAATCCTTATTTTTCTACACACAACGGGATTACAACCACAGACCTCATTCTCCACACAAAAGAGCCCAATGTAGGAAAGCATTCCTCACCTCACTCTCGATCTCGTCTTCGAGGAAAACCGCGCATGGCATTAGTTTATATATTTCGCCCTCCCAGCTCTTCCAGGCGACAGAAACCATCACCATTTACAATAACGGTATTATCCTAATCCAAGCCACATACCACAATCTTTGTCTCATGGGCAACATCTTCCCTACCATCAAAAACCCAGTGTCCAAACCTCATGTTGGTGCCCAATTTCTATCTCCTTCCAGCACACTTAGTTTCACCAGGGTGCAGAGAATAGAGAGACGGGCGTTTTCAATAAAAGGTATTATTTATTGAGCAGTCTTCCTACTCATGCAAGAGAAATGAAGTGCCACAATTGCAATACTTAATGTAAAGTAAAGTACGTACAGTAAAAGGAGTATTATGAAATAATACTGTAAAAGCATTGATATGGTTTCTTAGCCATAAGACACTTTAAAATGGATAAAATATATATACATATATACATAGGCTAACATGCTCAACTGGTGCTTCTAAAATACGCCTACCCCGGTGTTCCTGACCTAAGCCGAATACGTGAGAAGGAGTAAGTAAGTAGCAGTTTAAGTTAAGTAGGTTTGTTGCCAAAGATCTGTTCAAGAATTCTCTCTAAGGGTTTAGTCAGCACTGTACCTTGGGAATAGAATGTAGGAGGTCTGGTATCTCTCTCTCATGAGCGGATTTTGCGGATTGGCAATCCGCGAATTTTGCGGATTTGCGGATTCGCAATCCGCAAAATCCGCGAATTCCCGCGAATTTGCGGATTTTTTTTTTTGTGTGTTCGCCCGTGTTTCTGCCAGTTCGCGAGGGTTTTTACAATTTCGCAATTTGCGAACTTACCTGTCGGGTCGCAAGTTTTGCGAACTTGTTGTTTCTACGTGTCCAGCCTGTTTGGGACACTCTTCTTCATCACTGCCACTCTCTGTCACCACTGCCACTCTCTGACTACTCATGCCACCCTCTGGCCCACCCATGCCACCCTCTGTTTCATCACCACACCCTCTGGTTGTCCAGTGTACATTATTTTCGGCAAAGCAAAGCACACCTTCCCTGCCTCAAGTGACCTGAATTAATTTGGGGCTGATTAATGTGTCACAGAATATTTTTTTAGCTGGCACCTGCTTCCTTAGTGCGCCCTGATTAGTGATCTTTTGCACTTGCTAAGTGCTTTCATTGTTGCAAAATTAGTTACAACACCTGCCCTGCCCCAACTGACAATAATGAATTAGGGGCTGATTAATGGATTTTAACTTCCAGCCTGGCTCCTGCTTGTCTCCCTTAGCTGTAATTCAGGACCTTTGTGGCATATGTGTAACTATTCTGAGGTTCAGAGCAGGGTCACATAATAGTTTCAACTGGCAACTGAACTCTGGAGGGGCCCCTCAGGAAGCACTACAGGAAATGGCTACTAATGATGAGCCTGAACTTTTGAACCTGGTAAGTAGTTACTTTCAGTTTTGCTAAAATCGTATTTCTGCAATTTTGCACTTATTCGCGGGGCGCGAACTCACGCGAACAGTGCGAGCAGTGCGAGCAAAATCCGCTGCTCGCGGATTTGCGGATTTTGCGGGAGATTCGCGAATCTCGCGGATTGCGAATTTCCCGAAAATCCGCAAAATCCGCGAGCGGAACGGATTTTCCGCCCATGCTTACTCTCAGGACTCGATATCCCAGTCACCCGCAAGGGTAGGCTGGAAACGCCGGAGCTGGATTTTCTCGGCAGGAGAAAAGACAGCGTCTTTCTCAGCGCGTCAAAGAGGAGGGGCAGCGTCCGTGGGCTTCTCGCATCAGCTGGGCTCTCAGCAAGTAGATTAGCTGCTCTGCTCCGAAACCACCACCGTGTGTTTGCTTAAGGCAACGTTGGTATATTTATACCTGAAAGGTGCCAAGTTTGACGTAAGGTTTTGATATAAGACGTCAATAAGGATGTCATTAAGAACTGGCCGTTCTTTCAGTGCTCGCAGGAGTTCTATTACAAATCAAAACTAATCATGGGCGAATTTTGAGAATCTGGCGTTGGCGAATTTTGCGAATTTGCGAACTCGCAATACGCAAAATCCGCGAATTCTCGCGAATTTGCGGATTTTTTTTTTGTGTGTTCGCAAGGATTTCTGCCAGTTCGCAAGGATTTCTGCCAGTTCGCGAGGGTTTTGTACCAGTTCGCAATTGCGAACTTACATGTCGGCTCGCAATGGTCACGATTATGTTGTTTCTACGTCTGGTTCATCATCACAGGTTCCCAGAACCCTCTGTTTCACCCCTGCCACCCTCTGTTTTACCCATGCCATCCTCTGGTGCATCAATGCCACCCTCTGGTTCATCATCACTGTAGATTATGGGGGGGAAAAGCAAGCACACCTGCCTGCTTCAACTGACATGAATTAATTTGGGGTTGATTTATTAATGTGTCACTGTTTTAAAATTCCAGTCTGGCACCTGCTTCCTTATCTGTAATTTGCTTTCTGTTGCAGTGCAATTTTTTTTTCCAGGACCTTTTTGGCCTACTTGTAGCTATTCTATGAGCCTACTGTGAGGGTCAGAGCAGGGTCATATAATTGTTGCAACTAGCAACTGAACTCTGGAGGGGCCCTTGTCAGGAAGCACTACAGGGAATGGTTACTAATGATGAGTTTGAACGTTTGAACCTGCTGAATGCTTTTTTTGTGTTCGCAAGGATTTCTGCCAGTTTGCAAGGATTTCTGCCAGTTCGCGAGGGTTTTGTACCAGTTCGCAATTGCGAACTTACATGTCGGCTCGCAACGGTCACGATTATGTTGTTTCTACGTCTGGTCCATCATCACAGGTTCCCAGAACCCTCTGTTTCACCCCTGCCACCCTCTGTTTTACCCATGCCATCCTCTGGTGCATCAATGCCACCCTCTGGTTCATCATCACTGTAGATTATGGGGGGGGAAAGCAAGCACACCTGCCTGCTTCAACTGACATGAATTAATTTGGGGCTGATTTATTAATGTGTCACTGTTTTAAAATTCCAGTCTGGCACCTGCTTCCTTATCTGTAATTTGCTTTCTGTTGCAGTGCAATTTTTTTTCCAGGACCTTTGTGGCCTACTTGTAGCTGTTCTATGAGCCTGCTGTGAGGGTCAGAGCAGGGTCATATAATTGTTGCAACTAGCAACTGAACTCTGGAGGGGCCCTTGTCAGGAAGCACTACGGGGAATGGTTACTAATGATGAGTTTGAACTTTTGAACCTGCTGAATGCTTTTTTTGTGTTCGCAAGGATTTCTGCCAGTTCGCAAGGATTTCTGCCAGTTCGCGAGGGTTTGTGTAAGTTCGCAATTGCGAACTTACACCGCACGCAGCAAAAAATCCGCTGCGTGCGAATTTGCGGATTTTGCGGGAAATTCGCGGATCTCGCGGATTGCGAATTTACCGAAAATCCGCAAAATCCGCGAGCGTAACGGATTTTCCGCCCATGCTTAATCAAAACAAAGCAAGCGGGGATTTCCCAGGTTGCTGGAGGTTTGGTGTGTTGAAAGAACTCGTTGTGCTTTCTAGGAATCTAAGGAAGTAGCTTTTGCCATGCCTTGGGCTGCAAGGGCGATTTACTGAAATATGGATCTGATTCTTATGCCATTATAGGGATATTATTGATTATAGTCGTACAGGGGCATAAAGTCACAATATTGAATCGGGTTCCTAGATAAAACACATCACCCACTCCATTTTATGTCCATCAGTTACTAAAAACTAAGCAATAAAGATGCATGTGTATTCCAACCCACCCCAAAATACGTTTTGCATTCGAAATGGTGTATGCGAAATACACGGAACGTTATAGGTACTGTACGTTTTTAAGCAGTGTAATCATTCAAAAAAATTGCATATATCTTTAGCTGATCGATTTGCGAAATTTACACATGAAATGTCTCTTAATTACAGAAAAGAAGGTCGAGACTATTTCATCACATATAAATGAAATTGCTTGTGAGTGTGCTAGAGGCTGCGGTAACATATTGTCTCTAGATTTGCTAAAAATAGAAGCTCTGTTCTTTATGAATAGTTCTACTTCAAGCAGAGTACAAGTGCCAAAAAAGGTAAATATTTTGAAATTCTGAAAATAATAATTTCGTTTCCAGGGGAAAAAATAGTTCCAAATGTTTTCAGTAGCTTTTGTTTTTCAAAGCTGAAGGCCGAATTCAGAGTTCATGGGAACGCTGTGTGACGGTTTGCTAAAAAGTTATTCTTTTTGTTCAGGGGAGAACATTACTTCAGATAGATGTGCAAAAAAACAGTCTACAGCTTCAGGTGAAAGTTCGACCAAGGATGATAATGCTGTAACTGGGCAGTCGTGAGAATGATTGCTATCATTGGTGTCGGGATCAGCAATGCTCACAGAAGGTCGTACCTGGGTGATGTTGCTCTCATTTCTTGCTTCACTGCCACCACCTAATCGTAGTGGAGAAGTCTCAACGAATGCCGTCATCAGGATTGGTAACCGCTGGGGACAACACGATGCATGAGCCGTTACAGGACTTAGCAACGTATCGATATCCATTGGTACTGCTGATTGTAGTGTAAGACAGGTGTCTAACACGCATTCTTCTCCGCATAGCATACATCGAAGCACAGGTAAGATGCAGTTCTGCCATATAGGTTGAATTAAAGAAACCAGGTCATATTCAGATCTCTTAGCCGGGCTAATCCGAGGACTTTAGTTATGCGATCCCGGTAGCGTATTGCTAGGATCATTTCTTCCATCGTTGCTGGAGTCATGTCTGCGTTTTGGCTTGCCATATCGGAGCAGAAGAGTCAAAAATAGAATTCGTGCTACAAGACCCAAAACTAGTGGTAGGCCACCAAAAACTGAATGGACAAAATTGGGAAAGATGCCCAGGACTGCTTCGAAGGGTGTTAACAGTCCCAAAAAATTGTCTTAAATGCATTTGCGATACCACTGGCATCTGACATATTTAGGATTTGGCTTAGCATTTCTACGAAATGCACGTGGCAATTAGTTGATAAAAGTGTATGTATCTCTGCCGTTGTCCTTGCAACTTGAAGATCATACGTTTCTTTTGATGACGTGAAGGGCACTGTTGTCTGTAAAAGCACAGACTTCATTCTGCTTAAAGTATCAATTCGCATAGAAGAGATATTCAACGGAGGCCAAATCGTCGCCTCTGAGTCTCCAGGGCCGTTTGGATACAATGCTTGCATACAGCAAGTGACCATGGAACTAACGCTTACGAGATATGCTTTCCCTGGCACCATGCCACAACAGCTGTGGTCCGGTATTAGAACGTAACTCCCGTTAGAAAGTTGTCTAAAGAATGGCTCTATCTGTGTTGCAGGTGTGCCGTGCTGGTGGCATGAAAGGTTATTTGAAGTCCCCTCACAGGCCCCATGCAAATTAATACCTTGGCACAGGAGTATACCGCTTAGTGAACGTCTACAATTATTACCACTAAGAAATGCACTCTTGTTTTTGTCACTATAACATGTGTGTGTATAAGGTAATTTCCATGATGACTTAATGTACCCTTTACCCAACCTTTCATACTGGCCTGCTGGTATGTACTCTTGGCAATTTTTAAATTGGAAAGTTGTTATCGGAATTGTGATAATTCCGTGTATTATCCATTCAATGACAGGTCTTTCTGACATTGTCAATGGTAATCTCTCAAGTTTTTCAATGCTCAGAATCATATATTCTGCTCCTTTATGTGCCAAACTGATTTGTTTATCAGTAAGGTTAAAGATAGAGAACAATGACGTTGTGTTGATTAAATGCCAAGGCACATAGCCTGAATGCAGATTTTGCAACATCCAGCCTAGCTGTACAATAGAACGTAATTGGGACTGACCATGTTGTAACATTAGCAAGTCCTGATCTATTATATCTATAGCAGATGATACAATACTGTCCAGTGAATATATTCTGGAGGACAGAGTCATTAACCCATTGTCCACAACAGAAAGTGATTTTTCCAAATTAATACGATCAATTTCTAGTATTTTCTCTGCTGTCTCAATTTGAGTCACTTTCCAAGCTTCATTGTATGCAGCGTATATACTGGCCGCTATGAAACGTTTTTCACGCTGTTTGCGTGGTCCCATTATGAAATCGCGCAAGTCAGCACCATCTTTAAGTAAAGACAAGTGTTGCTTAATTTCTGCCAGTGTGGATGTTTGTAGCCAATCTAGGCATAGTTTCCCTACACTGTATGTTGTTACTATCCCTGGATGTTGTCTCTGGGAATATCTAGGGTCTGGTCTGGTCATTTTTAACCCCTGTATTTTGTTCAGAAATCTATCTTGACATTTATTTGTGTCTGTTGGCCAGATTAACCACTTTTTCCAATCAGGATGTGTTCTATTTTGATGTAAAATTTGGGATACGTCTATCTCAATATCTGTGGTTGTGTTATCAGGTATTGGCTTTGGAATAGACGGTTTGTTTAAGTCTTTTATCTTGGCTAGGCCAAAACAGGTAGTTTGTTGAATGGTGTCATTCAAGAACATTATTTGTTCTGGGATCATGCAGGCTCGAAATAATGTTTCTAGGCCTTGTACCTGCCATTCCTTTGTACCCCAGATGGTTTTTGTTTCAATGTTCTTATTCCAGAAATCAAAACCAAATGTAATCATTTTTTCATAAAATGTTTCAGAATAAATCAGTTTAGTATTTGTCAGCATGTTTTTTGTCCCTGTTTTATCTAACAGTTTGTAATAAAATGTTGCTGCATCACTTGTGTTAAACCCTGAGAAGTATGAAAATTTCTCATAGAATATTTTTTAACTGCTTTTAGGTGGAGTTGCACAATGTTCCCATTGATTATATTTAAAAACATTTCTAGGTTGAGCAGATTTATGCAAATAGTGGTCTGCATAGTGGTTATAGCAATACATCTGTTCATAATTCGATGAACCTTGCAAGTAATCATGTTCTGTAAATTTTTCTGACAATACTAAATCTGACATAATATTATTTATGCTTTCAAAGTCCCAATCATCAGAGAATGTACTTGGTTTTACAAAGTCACTTAATGAAACCTTAAACTGATGAGGATATTTCAAGAGTTCGACAGGTCCATATATTTCGTAATCTGTTTTGTCCCAAACTACCCCGCCGGGTATTGGAATGGCTGTGACATTCACTGATGTTAGTTCTCTTTTCTCGATGTGAGATGACTTGTGTGGCTTCAGAACTAAGTTGATGTTCTGACTTGCTGTGTCCATTGTACTGTATTTTCTGTAAGACTGAATGTTTTTTCTGCTTTTGTGTACAAATGTGATTTGTAAGCTATTGGTACCGTTTCTCCCTCATTAGAGGTCAGGTACGTGAATCCGCATCTTCCTGGGATGACTCGGATTACAAGGTGGCGTGTATTATCACGAGTTTCTAATTTTGTTTTAGATAACATGTCTGTTTGCATTGATCTCAAAATTTATGTGTTTTTCTGAGTCCAGTTGATTGGTTTAAAATCAGGTTTAAAATCAGGTTTTATTAATTCGTAGAGAGGTTTAACCCTCTGCACAATTTAGAATGTAAGTTCTTCCGAAATTCAGGAAGCCTAGAATCGATTGTAAGTTTTTCAGTGTTTTTTGTGCTTGGAGTACAGCGCACTTCTCTAAGAAGTTGTCTGCTAGGCTTTTGCCTTCACTTGATAATTCGTATCCTAAAAACAGGACCGTTAGATGGGCAATTCGTGACTTTTTAAAGTTGAATTTGTAACCCTCTGCTGCAAACCCAAGTATTATGGTGTTCACTCTTTTCAAGTGAGTATCCAAGTCATCGTCTGTGAGATAGATGTCATCGACATAAGATAATGCCTCATCATCATACATTTGTAGTAACTCTGTTACCCTGGCTGAGAATAACCCTGGGCTATTCTTGAATACCTGTGGGAGTCTACAGAAATTTTTCTGTGACCCCATTATTGAGAAAGCGGTCAAGTACCTGCTTCCCGGTGCAATATTTTGACAAAAGAATCCATTAGAAATGTCTAATGTTGTTTTGTATTTTTTGCGAACTATGTTATTCATTAGTGCCGCACTGTGGGAATTTTGTACCGCAAATGTTTTGCAACATGAGTTAATTGAAGCATTTGACCCCGAGGAAGTTGAAAAAGCCATAAACGAGACATCTAAAAATAAGGCGCCGGGCCCTGATGGGGCCCCTGCGGATTTATATAAGGCAGCACCTAAATTCTGGGCCAGGATTTTGACGAATGTGTTTAATTCCGTTAGGGTGGGCACGCTCCCACAATCTTGGGCTAGATCTATTATTATACCGATTTTTAAAAAAGGCCTAAAGAGTGACCCTGCCTGCTATAGACCTATCTCCCTCATTGACTCTGCCGTTAAAATCCTGGGTAGAGTCATCCTGGGGAGGTTAACATCTTGGTTAGAAGGCAGGGGAATTTTAACAAACGCCCAATATGGTTTTAGGCCCAAAAGAAGTACACTGGATCAGTGCCTTAATTTGCATCTGATCATCAGCAAATACACTATAGTGAAAAAAGGGGCCTTGTATATGGCATTCATGGATCTCTCCTCAGCCTTTGACCTGGTAAACAGGTCAAAACTGTGGGGAGTCCTTCTGGAAATGGGCATAGAAAGATCACTTGTGGGTTTCTTGGCCGATCTGCACCAAGGACTGGAGGCTTCGGTTAGAGTAACCCAAGATGGTAGATGCACTGAACCCTTTAATACACAGAGAGGAGTGAGGCAAGGTTGTATCCTTGCCCCTTTCCTCTTCACCTTGTACATAAACGCACTCAAGCCGGTGCTTTCCACCTTGGGGTCCGATGTTCCGCGCGCAGGCGAGATTAACATCCCGGTCCTCCTGTACGCGGACGACGCGGTCCTCTTGGCACGAACAGGTGTGGCCCTTAATAAGTTACTGGCTTCCTTTGGGGACTTTATGACCTCTTTAGATTTAAAAATAAATACGCAAAAATCGCATGTTATGATTATGGGACTCAAGGGCACGAAAAAGAAACCCATAACCCCTGTTTGCACAGGAAAGGAAGTACAAAGGGTCCCTTCCTTTATTTATTTGGGCGTGTCATTCAACGATAAAGGCACCTGGGGTGCTCAACATAAGGCCAAATCAAATGCAGTTACCAGATCTGCTGGAGCCCTCTTGAATTTTGCTAAAAAAAATGGGGTCACGTCCAATGAACGCTATTCTTAAAGTGTACAACGCTAAATGCATGGCAATTGCCATCTATGGGGCCTCAATATGGGGATATATAAATCCAGTCCTCATTCAGAGGGCAGAAAATAGGTTTTTTAGATCATTACTCTCCGTCCCCCAGTCTACTCCGACCTTTACCATCCATTCAGAGCTGGGTACTGGGTATGTCTCAGACATCATAAAATCTGCCCCTGTCATCTCTTGGCTAAAAACTTGGCTAAACGAGGAAATTTCACTAAATCATAAAATCCTCGAAGATTGTTTGAGTTTGGATGGAGCCCTAAGGATCCCATGGTTGATGTACGTAAAAACAATGTTAACCGAGGTGGGACGCATCGATCTCTTTAACTCCCCTGAGGGCATCCAAAAGGAGGATGTCAAGATGATAAAGACATCACTGATAAATCTTTTTACAGTAGAGCGGGAGGAAATAGAGTTAAAAAAAACAACGGTTAGAAGAAACTTTGCCCTTAAGACTGTCCCAGGCCCAGAACCCTACCTGGTATTTGTTAATAAACCATTTCACCGCTTTCTTTTAACTAGATTTCGTTTGAACCTAATACACTTTTTGTTGGGCACCTATTACAGATGGGATACACCTGATAACACTAAGCCATGTGACTGTGATCAGTTTTCATCTCAGGATACTTTACATTTTATTATTTTCTGTGATCACTACGCTAAAATCAGAAGGAAATATCTTGTTCCCATCCTTAGAGAGGCTGGCTTTTTACAGGTTAGGCCAGTGCTCCTATTTTTGCAACTGTTGCACAATGCACAAATCACTTTTCATGTTGCAAATTTTTTAGTAGCAGGAGTCCGTATTAACAAAACACGTAGTAAAGGAAACAAAGGATTAATTATAAACGAAATATCTTAATGCATTTATAACAGATATTCTGATGTTTTAAAATGTTTTAAAAAAATGTAAAACTGGAATGTATTTTTCAATTAACTGTTTGTGTATATATTATCTTTAAATATTCTCTGATGATTTGACGTATGATTTATTATGTAGATACAATAGGTAGATATTTTTATTACTGTCTTTTTATACCTTGTGTATTTCTTGAACTGTATCCTGTGTCTTTTTATGATTCTCAAAAATCGAATAAAAGTGATTGACTGACTGACTGACTGAGTTAAGGTGTCTGTAGTCCAAGACTAGACGATATGAATCATCCGGTTTGGAGACAGGAAACAAAGGATTGTTCATTTGAGAGGTGTGCATGTTTCAATCACCCCTTGGTATTCAAGTTGATCTAATATCTCCCTGACCTGTATTTAAACTTCTTGCTTAAGTGGGTACTGTCTTTGTGCAGTAGGTTGACATTTTAACTGGATTTTGTGAGGAGGAGAGTCCTCATCCCATCCTACATGATTCTTATATAATGCAGGTGCTTGAGCTACTGCCCATTTTCTTGCATATATATATTTTCTGTGAATTGGAATATGATTTGAGAAGGCAGGCATAATCATTTCTTCGCCATGAGGGCACTCCCTTACAAACTCTGGTGGCCAGTCTTTCTCGGCTAACAGGATGTCATAGCCTTTTGAGAGGTTATCTCAAAATAGACCCATTATTTTCCTAGTCTTATCTCCCTCTATACGCAATGTTATTTCTTATATTTTATGAGGTTCGCTAACTCTGGTATCTGCAGTTTCCACTTGAATGTATTCATTCGTGTCCACTGTCTCCAGATGATTCATCAGGATCTTGCGAGCTATGCTGATTTCTGCTGCGCTGTCTAGCATTGTCTCTGCAGACTCTCCGTTTTTCAGCTGTGTCCTCTGTATCCTCAGCATGTTTGATTACTTTAATACTGGCTACCTTCTTTCTTGGAAATTGTAATGTTTTACTTTGAGCAGGTTCCTTGTCTTTGGACTTGGCGTGCTCTTTCCTTTGTTCTGACCGTCCTCTTCTTTCCGATTTCTGCGAAAAAGATTGAGAGGGACGTGTATCATTATCTTGATATCTATCAGGCTTTTTCAAATTATCCCTATTTCTAAGGTTGTATCTTTTTTCAGAGAGCTCCCTTTGGGGAGACTGGTGTTCTCGGCTCGGAGCTCTTTCTCTCCGCTGAGGAGACCTTCCTCTGGACTGGAAACCTTTTTCTTTGGGAGTGGATTGTTTATTTCCATCCCAGCTCCTTTTAGGAGTGTTTAGATTATTTTTAATAAATATCTTTTCAGGATTTTCAAGTAGTTGGGGTTTTACTGGTTTCCCACCCAAACTATCTCTACCTAGTTCTTCATACCATTTTTCTATGATTCTGGCAAGCTCAATTGGTTGATCTGCTATATTTGTCTCTTTCAATTTTTGGCGGATCGCCACAGATGCTGCTTCTCCTTTTACGTTGGCTAATAATATAGCCGAGACCTGCTTGAAGTCTTTCAGTAATTTCATACCAAGAGTTAAAGCAGGTTCTGGACCGTATTCATTTTGAATCTGTCTTAGTACATCTGGTATCACCGCCAGAGACGGAACACCATGTGTTTTTGTGTAAATGGAAGCAAAGACTGTGCCCCAAGTGTCACAGTCCTCCACATGTGGTGCGACCCCCATTGGAAGGCAGATTTCTGTGTTTCTCAATAGGGGTAGTATTCGGGAATACTGCCTCTATTTGAGTTATTTTCAGTGCTAGCCAGAATGGAATTTGTTCCCGTTTTGCGGGTGTTTTTCCCAGACATGATTGTATGTTCTGTGGTGTAATTTTATTTGTGTTCCCCTGATGAGGGGTCAGCTGTGGAATATTAACAGCTGGTTGGACTGTTGCAGTCCGTATTACATATTGGACTAACTGTGAATTTTAATTAGTAATTTTAGCTGTGCTAAAAGTTCTTTGTCTGACATTTTTTCGATGTCAGGATGTGGTGTGTAGCTGGCTAGAACCGGCCACGTTGCTCCTGGTCTACCTAGTGGACCGAGCCTGGTGATGTGATCATTATGTTTTAGGGCGCCTTTAAACCAGAGCAGGTGCTCTTGGTAATTTAGTGGTATTTCAATATCCTCGAAAGGTGTATATTCTTCCGGTGGTTCCTCTATTTTGAAATAGTGGAATTCGTGTGTTGTAGCGTTTGCCGCTGGAAAGTTTATCCATGAATAGAATACCTCTGTCTGCCGATATTCGTGTGCCTCTATCACGAAAATGACTGTACCACCTCGTGATGTCAGTCCGTTTTCTATAAGTTTTAAAGTTATAGTTTTTCTTATGTTGACCGGAATGAGGATAGCATTCCGGTCATTCTGTAGGAGACTTGTGTCTTCCTCTATTAGTTGGGCTGCTATTCTAGCTGCCTCCCTATCGTCATCACTCTCTGGCATTTTACTGTCAGAAAGGTTTTTTGTTGCAGATCAGGTTTCAAGGAAACAAAAGATTAGGTGCACAATATTTTGGAACACTGTATCCTTCAACGTTGACTAAACCAAAACTCTACATAGGAATCTCTTCCTACTAAGTTCCGGCGTATTTTAACCTTTCACCCACTCCAGACGTCTATTGGAGTATTTACGGGAGAAAGGGTCTGTGTGAAAAAGCACGACTGAGTTACTCTAACGTCTTGCGTTAGTTTTATCGCCTTACCAAACGTTGGGCGCCATGTAGTGTAGTTCCTATTTTCACTATAGGCCCTGCGCATTGGAATAACATAAACAGCAGTGTAGACGTAGGACTGAGGTCTTCTAGGTCTCTACTGACTATGTTAGACTTAATTTAGGTTTGTGCCAGCTAGCTCAGAGGTCACTGGAAACTTTCTTGACTGAATAGGAAGTGATCAGCTTCCCTGGCTCAGACAAGAAGGGATTCAACTTCCGACAACCGCATAAACATGACAACTGTGCTCCCTCAGAATAAGAGTCAATCTCTCGAGTTGTGTGAAACAATAGACAGCTATTTCACTCAGTCAGATGTGCATACTTAGTTTCACCAGGGTGCAGAGAATAGAGAGACGGGCGTTTTCAATAAAAGGTATTATTTATTGAGCAGTCTTCCTTCTCATGCAGGAGAAATGAATTGCCACAATTGCAATACTTAATGTAAAGTAAAGTACGTACAGTAAAAGGAGTATTATGAAATAATACTGTAAAAGCATTGATATGGTTTCTTAGCCATAAGACACTTTAAAATGGATAAAATATATATACATATATACATAGGCTAACGTGCTCAACTGGTGCTTCTAAAATACGCCTACCCCGGTGTACCTGACCTAAGCCTAATACGTGAGAAGGAGTAAGTAAGTAGCAGTTTAAGTTAAGTAGGTTTGTTGCCAAGGATCTGTTCAAGAATTCTCTCTAAGGGTTTAGTCAGCATTGTACCTTGGGAATAGAATGTAGGAGGTCCGGTATCTCTCTCTCAGGACTCGATATCCCAGTCACCCGCAAGGGTAGGCTGGAAACGCCGGAGCTGGATTTTCTCGGCAGGAGAAAAGACAGCGTCATTCTCAGCGCGTCAAAGAGGAGGGGCAGCGTCCGTGGGCTTCTCACATCTGCTGGGCTCTCGGCAAGTAGATTAGCTGCTCTGCTCCGAAACCACCACCGTGTGTTTGCTTAAGGCAATGTTGGTATATTTATACCTGAAAGGTGCTGAGTTTGACATAAGGTTTGGACATAAGACGTCAATAAAGATGTCACTAAGAACTGGCCGTTCTTACAGTGCTCGCAGGAGTTCTATTACAAATCAAAACAAAGCAAGCGGGGATTTCCCAGGTTGCTGGAGGTTTGGTGTGTTGAAAGAACTCGTTGTGCTATCTAGGAATCTAAGGAAGTAGCTTTTGCCATGCCTTGGGCTGCAAGGGTGATTTACTGAAATATGGATCTGATTCTTATGCCATTATAGGGATATTATTGATTATAGCCGTACAGGGGCATAAAGTCACAATATTTAATCGGGTTTCTAGATAAAACACATCAACACATTCGATCTCCCGACACGACCGTTACAGCACTTGTCTCATCAACAGGTATTGATCCCATACATGACAAGACAATAGCTACCCCCCACCCTAACACCAACATCTCTCTTGTCTCGACTTCTTTGCACTCTATTGCTTCTCCTCCCAAGCTCTCACCCCGTCTAAGCCTCCCCATGCGAAGCCATGCCTTGTCACATGTCCTGACCTCACAGGAACCTAACAACCACGCATTATCTTTTGAGCTTCCCTCACTCTCATCTACCCTCACCACTCCTACATTACAGCTAGCCACCCCCTCTTCTCAGCCACCTACAACCTCCAACATCCCGCCGGTCTCAACACCCCTACCCTATAATGATTATCGTCTACCTCTACTCTATAATGATTCTCATCACACGTACTCTCCCCTCAACATCGACCCCCTCCGTAGTCTTAGTTTGGCACAGGTCTTTTCCACACACTACCACAATGACAATATGCTACCGGATGAACACCCCCCGCCCCCTACGTCCCCCTACCCACCCCACTTATATCCACCCACCCGCTCAACTCAGACCTCTACAGCCCACACTCATCCATCCTCTCACACAATACTACCTCCAACAGTAACCTTACCCGCACCTCTGCAGCCCCCCACATGCAGAACACAGCCTTCTACCCCGGTCATACCTGACCCCGACCTTAGTTTGATGAAATAATGTTGGCTCTACTCCAGATTAAAAAGGAACTCCAATCTTTCAAGTATATGATATCCAACCAACATTGGCGTAATTTTTCCTCAAGAGCATCTAACCTGAACTACCGATCACACCACTTAACTCACACCCCTAAACTCATTACACCCAATCGGAATTCAGTTCCCCTCCTCAATACACGTTTTCGTCCTAAGTGAAACGTCAATCCGTTCTCCGAGAGCGATATACTATCTCTTCTTCAATCCTACGAACCCTCTCCCAATAATTGCATTACCGCAACTCAGTTGACCATCCCTACTCTCCACCCTAACCCTCGCACAGTTGCCAGACACAATAATAGAGGGATCGTCGAGAGCAACCTTAGACACGTCCCTCTCACCCAAGACCCCTCCTGTTCCCTCCTTCCTCCCAGTCTTAAATGCACACTCCTTAACTGTAGATCGGCTTGCGGACATAGCTGAGCTCATCATTTACAGGAACTAGACCTGCTATTGTTAACTGAAGCCTGGCTAACTGATTCCTTCACCCCACTGATGGACATTCTAGTTCCCCCGAAATATGACATCATCAGATTAGACAGAATCGGTAAGATAGGTGGAGGTATAGCCTGTATTCATCGTAGTGGCATCACTGTAAATAGAGCCACATCCCCGGTCTTCAAGTCCTGCGAATACTTCTGCCTAGACCTTAGCAGCATCGTCAAACAAGCTTGCTTACTGCACATCATCTATCATCCACCAGGTGACAAACTCATTTTCTCTGAACAACTCATGGATATGATTTCAACTAACAACGGTATGCAAAACAACCAAATATTCCTCTGCGATTTCAATCTCCACTGGAATGTCAACAACACAATTGTCAACTGCCTCAGAAGCTTCCTGGATGATCTAGCCCTGACCCAAACCTGCAATGGCACTACACATAAGAATGGTTCAACCCTGGATTTAATAATCTCCAAAACTGATGTCATTCAACTGGAATCGATACAACCCTGTGCCTGGTCTGATCACCACATTATTACCTTCTTTATCAAAGAAACAGTCAAATTTAACTCAGTTCAGGTGACGAAACCAAAGATCTGGAAAAGAGACTTGAAACAACTCAACACAAACACACTACCTTTCTCAAGCTACAACCTTCTATTGCCTCCTGCTGGCACCACAGCTGTGCAAGATCTCACCAACCACTACCTCAACTCGATAACAGCAATAATCAGTGAGGTAGCCCCTCTTCAACTTAAGAGAGTCTCCACTAAAGACTCAAAACCTTGGTACAATAGCCTACTCAATGAAGACGCTCTCTCAGAGTTGCTGAACACAACTGGAGATCAGTCCCGTCGACTATTCCCCTCAAATTACTAACGAAAAAGAGAAATGCCTATTACAAGAAGATTAAGCGCACCAAAGCAGACCTTTTCAAACACCAACTAGACTAAGCTAGAAATCTCCCCCAAAAACTATTTGAGCTAATCAAAACTCAATCTAAGGATGCCCCTCAACGGTTACAAGACGCCGCCCAAGTGCAACCCAACTGTAAACAATTCTCCGCCTTCTTCACTCAGAAGACCCTCAACATCGAGAACGATCTCTTAAAGGACCGATTACTTTATTCTGTGCCACATTCACAAACCCCCCCGTCACCACCAACTACTACACACCAAATCCCTTCAAAGTGTGTCCCATAGAACAATGCCGCCTGGTCGTCCTTTAACACCTACTCGGAAGAGCCTTTAGGTAGATTCTAAATGCCTTGAAACCTTCCAACCACCTCATCGATCCGCTCCCTGCTAATGCTGTTAAAGACCTAACCCCACGGCTGCTTCCGCTATGGACCAAAATCATCAACAGTTCACTCCATCAAGGTTGCATTCCAGATACCCCCAAAGTCAGTCAAGTCTCACCCATCCTTAAGAAACCAACAGCTGACCCCATGAATCTTAACAACTATCGTCCTATATCCAATATCCCTACCCTGGCCAAACTGCTTGAAAAATGCATGCACCACCAACTATATCGTTCACTTTGACCTCCTAGACAACCACCAATCAGGCTTCAGAGCAGGGCACAGAATGGAATCAGCCATGGCTCACATTATTGATGATGCACTTCAAATCCTGGACCAAAACGGCTCATGCCTACTCATCCTGCTGGTCCTATCCTCAGCTTTTGATACGGTCAAACACAAGAGTTTGCTGGATCTGCTCAGACTGAGGATGGGTCTTTCAGGACCAGTGCTAAACTGGTTTACCTCCTTTCTACATAACCGAACACAACAATTCAAGATTAACAACACTCTTTCCAACCCAGTTTCAGTAAGGCTGGGCGTCCCACAAGGATCCTCACTTTCCCCGACATTGTTTAACTTGTTCATGGAGCCACTCACCGAAATAATCATCAAGCGACTAATGTGCAAAATCATATGTACGCTGATGATACACAACTGTATCTAAAGATTAACACCTTAGAAGACATTAAACAGCTTAACTCTACACTCATGAACACCAAAACATGGTTGGCAGAAAATCATCTCAAACTGAACGCTCTAAAGACCGAATTCCTCCTTATAGCCCCCCGCTAAAATCCCTTTGATGCAAAACTTAATCCAACATCTCACTGCACTCAACGTGCAACCAACTATTGTGGACTCAGCAAAATCACTGGGAATAACCCTGGACACCAATCTCACCATGCAGAAACACGTCAGCAACGCTACAAAGGGAGCAAACTTCCAGTTAAACATTCTAAGGAAGTTGAAGCCATTCTTGCCAGTCAACGACTTCAAACAAGCTGTAGAAGCGCTAGTTATCCCCCGTGTGGATTATGGTATTGTCTCTCTATGCGGCCTCCCAAAAGTGACTACAGCCCCCTAGAGCATCAATAAACTTTGCAGCAAGAATCATCACCGGTTCGAAAAGAAGTTCCCACATCTCCCCTGACCTAAAATCCCTGAACTGGCTCCCATTCAAAGCAATAATTCAGCTAAAAATTGCTTGCATGGCACATAAGGCCTTATACCACCCATTTATCTCGCACAGAAATTGACAATCTCTGGTGGCTCAAGGTCCTCTAGGGGTGCAGATAACCTTCTACTGAAACCTTAAAGATTCAATAAAAAAAACATATAAACAAACCTTCTCTGGGATGGCGCCTTGGATTTGGAATACTCTTCCCCCTGAAACCAGATTGAATTCTTCTTTCGTATCTTTCAAAAAGGAAGTAAAAGCGATTCTCATGGCAAAATTTACTTGACCACTCTACCCGGCCCTGAACCTTTTTCATCCGAGGCTCACTGCTTTTGTGCTTGGAACAACTATGATCCAATGCTTTGGTATTTTACGATTTTTTTTGTGTGTTTTATTTTATTTATCCCATGCTTGTTCTCTGTATTGTGTCTTGCTATTCATTTGGTATAATCAACTCTGTTCATTGTAAAGCGCTCTGATATCCGCAAGGATCTTGTTCGCGCTCTGTAAAACCTTCTAAATAAAATAAATACATATAAATTAAATCTTTTTTCCCTCTTCCATCCCTCCACTATTCTTCTCAATTCAAATAATTGACTAACATTTCCACCACTCAAATTAATTTCATATTTTACCATACGAATTCACCACTAATCCTTTATGGGTTCCAGAGTACGGTGCTACTCGCCAAAGAAGCGCTTCAACACCCCATCAGGGGTAGTAAGCGCTATATAAATGCAAACCTTTTTTCCTCTTCTATCCCTCCACTATCCTTTTCAATCCAAACAAGTGACTAACATATCCTCCACCACTCAAATTACTTTCGTTTTTCACGAAACTAATTTATCACTAATCCTTTATGGGTTCCGGAGTAGCCTGCTACACGCCAAAAAAGCGATTCAACGCCTCATCAGGGGTAGTAAGCGATATATAAATACAATTACAATACAATACAATGTCACTCAAATAGAGGTATTGGCTTTACTACTAGAGGCCTGGTGGTGTCGATGTGCAAGGAGAACATCGCCATGTATTCATGCAATCCATGCAAAAACCTGGCCCCATTGACATCTGAGGTGGTGCGGTTTGGTGGTTATTCTGGTATCCAAGTCATCTGGGCCAAATCCTTTTTTCTTTCCCTCACAGACACCGATTCCCCACCAAGAACCCCCTGAGGTGGGCAGAAGAACGGGTGTAGTACCTGGGTATATGGCTGTACCGTGATCGAGAAGAAGGTTGCGGCCATGCTATGGCTTGGCTGGAGGACAGAATACCTACGTGGTCTAAACTGCCTCTCTCTCTCACTGGCTGAATCGCAATTGTGGCTAGATGGTTATCCTCCCTAAGTTCCTCTACCTTTTCTTAAATGTCACCCTTCCTCCCACGGCACAGTTTCTCAAGTATTTACGATCAAACATGATGACTCCGACATGGGGGGGTAGACAGCCACAGGTTTCTTGGGAGCTCCTCACTCTACCACTTGCACAGGGCGGACTGGTGGGACCGGACATAATGCTGTATGCTTTATGCATTCAAGCCCAGTTTTTCCATTACTGGCTTTACCCTATCCCGTTTCTACCCCACACGGCGGTTGAGTCCCAAATTGCAAGTCGCAATCCGAAGAAATTTGCAACTCGCAAAAATGAATGGTCGTACATCTGGCCCTTTATCTCTAGCATACAGTGGCTCAACAGACTGCTCCAACCTATTTATGCAACATCATTAACATTGTGATTAGACCCTGCCTATCCTATTTTTCTCAATGTATCAACCTGACATGTATTCACACAGAGGAAAGAGAACTCATTTTACTCACATTTCATGAAGGAGATACCAACCCAAAAACCTTTTGCTCTCTCACACATCAATAAAGAAGGAAGTCGGTCTTGCCTACTAAGCCATGAATTTTCCAAGATATTTTGAAAGTTCTTGTGCAAAAGCTTATCAAAGCTATTGCTTTTTGTTATTTTTATTTTGCATTTTTTTCTTCAGTCGACTTTTAAAAAAAGGATTTGCACAGGAAATGGCGGTCGGCCTCCTAAAAAATGCTGTGTCCCCTAATGTGGACCCTTGATCCCCCGATATCAGCCAATCCCAGCTCAACCACTCTCAACCTTCACCAGCTGCCACTGAATATATGGCAGACCACTCTCCTCATCGCAAGAAAGTGAGAAGTATTAGGAGGCAGATCTGATAACCTAAAGCAGAAGCAATTTTCTTGTTGTCATTTGGCACAGGGAGGATATCCTCTAATAGCAGAGACATGGGGCATAATGGGAACCCACTTAATTTTGTAAACCACTAACTTCTGATAAAGATGTTTCCATCCCAGTTTAGAGGTGAAATCAAAAATAACCCCTACATCGGGCAAATTTCATGCATCTGAAGTTACAGCAAGGAGGCCATGTACTAGTGGAATTGGACATAACTTCTGGATAAGAGAAGTGATAAACTCTCTTCATTATTTTATTTTAAAAACATAGGGGCCCATTAGGATGTCGTGCGGATTTCCCCCGCCAGGCTGGCGGTGGCTACCGCCAGCCTGGCGGGGGCAATCCACCCGACATCCGCATTCGAATTCCCCTCCACCATATTAGTATGGCGGGGGGGACCTCGGCAGACGGAAAGACTGTCCGCTGCTTTTCCGCCCCGGTCGCCTTGCGGCCGGGGCGGAAAAGGATTAATATGGTGGCGGTGTCTATTAGACACCGCCAGCCATATTACAATGGGCTATGTGAGATGCCTTTCCGAGGCGGCGATGCCGCCACGGAAAGGCATGCGGTCTTCACTCTGGGGGCCCCCCACGGGCCCCCAGAGTGAAGGAGAGGTGGGGGCTGCACAGGGGGGGTACCTGTGGTACCCCACTTCATTTGCATAAACAAAGCTGCAGGCACCGCGTGGTGCCTGCCGCTTTGTTTATGCAAATGCATTAATGCATTTATAGCATTGTGGCGGGCGGTGCAGAGAGCACCGCCCGCCACAATCCTATAAATGCAGGATGTGCTCGCCACTGTGGCGGGCACATCCTAATACCCCCCACGGGACCCCGCCCTTATGGCGGGTGGTCCCGAATTCCGACAGGATGGCGAGCGGACAAAGTCCGGACGTCATCCTAATGAGCCCCTCAGTGTCTTGGTCTTCGTTATTTTGGGCCAATAAATCATCACAAGGGTTTCAGAAAGATTAGTATCCAAATCTAGGTTATCCATAAAGGTGACAAAAGTGTGTAGAAGTTTTTACACACCTTTGGCAGTATGCAAAAGTAAAAGTCTTCATCTGCATTAAGAAGTGCCAGGATGGGGGGAGGAGCCAAGATGGCGATGGGAACGGACGTGTAGTCTCTCGGCTCCTCGAGCCTTTGTTCCCCGTGACGATATCCTGCTCTTTATCCTGCCAAGGAGCGATAGCGGGAGGACGGCGAAAGTGCGCTGCATTGGTTGATGTTCCCCCGGTGTCCCTGCCTGCCTGCGAGCCTGAGATATTACCGAATTGGCTGCGACGACCATTTCTACCCCCGTAACTGGGACCCAGACTGGGATACATAAATGGCGGCTGCTGGAGCTACGAGGGGTGTCTGAGACGGGGCGGTCTTGGTGTCCTGACCTGCGCTACTATCTGTTAAGGTCCGCGCCAGCCCTTAACTTGAAATCTGCGTGCCTGCCGACTGGGAGTTCTCACCGATGTCGCTGTTAACAGAATCTACGGGTGAGGTGCGCTGCGCCTCCCCCATGATGGCGGGCATCTGACTACCGTAGCTCCCCCACAAGCCTGCTCCCGCTCCGTCTTGCTTGGCGTGAGACTTTTCTTAAGGATCGCCCACTGATTACAGGTCTGGACTGGGACAGCAGCCTGAGTCCCTGTCGTCTTGTGCTGCTTATGCCCATGCGCTCCTGTGATTCCCCCGGCGGTGCTGCAAAGATGGCTGGCCCGGCTGCGGTGATTGTTGATGATGCCTCGGATCAGCACTGGACTGCATTGTGGGGCTCTGGGCACTGTACTGGCCTGGGCGTCGCGCCTGTGATCGAGGAGGAGATGGAATCCCCGGCTGTTCTAACTTATGGCTCGGTCCTCGCTGCACTTGCCGACTTGCGGGCAGAAATGCGTGAAGGCTTTATATCGCTGTGTGAGAAACTTGAAGCTGTCGCGCCCAGGGTGGATTGTACATCGCCGGCTTGCTTTTCTCACTGCAACGCTTTGCCTACCCTGACTCTTGACCGGGCTACATTGTTGCCACACGAGTGCTCTGTAATTCAGCTCTCCGGCAGTGTTGGCGGACGCGGTTTGCTGCCTGCCTTCTTCACTGGCGCTACACTGTTTCCACCCCTGTTGGAGCTCATGGTCTCTGCCGTGGTTTTGCTGCCTTCGAGAATGGCGCCGCAGGCGCAGCATCTAGTTTGCCTGATTGCTTACGCTCAGCTAACCCTGCTTCTGCCTCATGGTATTTTGCAACAGTGGGAGCACCTGATAACACCACTCCGTTGGGTTCATGGAATTGGTCGAGAATGGACCCGTCCATTTTGGTTCGGGACAATGTCTCCCTGCCGAGAGCGGCCATCTTGTTCCTTTGTTCGGCTAGTGGGGGTTGCCCTACGGGAGTTCTGGTCGGGGGGACGTGTGCGGACTGGCCAGGGCTAGAGGATTTCCCTTGGTGGATTGTGCATTCCTGGCTGGTGAGGGCTCGGACTGAAGCGCTTCTTTAAAGTGTACTGGTGCGGGACGTAGTGACTCTCCCCACTTTATATGGTACTCGCAGCTCACTGTTTTTGCTACCACACATGAGGTGGAGTGACGAATTGGGTTTGATTGGCGGGTGGTGATTCGGGATGGGACACTTCTTCAATGCGTGCTGTTATGCTATGTGATGTCTCTCCCTACTTTACTCCGTACTGTATGCTATCTAATCTTGCTATTGTATATGGGGTAGGAGGTGTTTTATGGCTGGGGAGTCCGGGAGACCTGGTATTCGGTGGGCTCCTCCCCACTTTTCCTCTTTTATGGGAGTTATAGATTAGAATACTCTTTTCTTACTCCCTATATTTCAGATATTATAATTATTCCTTCTTTTTCTCTTCTTTCTTTCTTGCTCTATATTTCGGGTTTATTGGGCGACAGACACACTGCTGGGGGGGGGGGTAGGCCGTAGCCTCTGCATGCGTGTAGGGTGGGGGGTTGGGTGATGGGATTTTAGTTTCCTGGTTTCAGTTTCTATGGTGCCTTGTTTTTTTTCTCTTTGTCTTCGTTTCTTCTTCTTAATTCTATCTTGGGTCCGTGTTTGGGACAGCTGATGGGTGGGTGGCGGTGGACACTGTCTGTGATGTTAGATACGATACTCCTGTTGTACAAACTCCGAGCCGCTATGCCGCCTGGGGGGATTTGACTCTTTGGTAGATTGATTGCATGGTAAAATTATCACTACTGTCACGTTACGCCTGCACGGACTCCGCTTTCTTAGTTTATTTGTTTATGCTAAAAAATTACGAATGTCGAACTTTAATAGCTGGAACAAAAAATACAAAACAAACCTTCACTACTCCTGGGACACGGTATCACGATGACCTACAGTGTAACTTTCAAATGCTTGCTTGTCGTAACAATGTGTTACTGTGTCGCCGTATTGCATGCTTTGGTGCTTCAAACGTATCCGTGGCCGGCCTGTTGGTTGTGGGCCCGTATTTGTTCTATTATTGATGCACAATAAAGGTTTCCAAAAATTTAAAAAAAAAAAAAAAAAGAAGTGCCAGGATGAAGATGAAGGATGAAGATTTTAGATGAAGATTTTAGATTTACGAAATTATTAATATTGGTGTCAAAACACCACCATTTTGATCGTCCCGGTTTAATCTGAAAGATTTGGAGCATTCACCACAGTCTCCAAATCAAACAGTAGAAGATAAGTAAGTATGTAAATAGTGGACACATTTAAAAAGCGATGTCTGTGGACCCGCATTAACTAAAATGTGGCATAAATCAGAACTATTAACACGATCGAAAGCACTGCTCAAATCCATACAGGCGAAAAGGATGCCCACTGATAATTAAATGCAGATTACAGTTCTGCTCTATAGTCCCAGGCCCTTCCTAAAGCCAAGTTGGACGTCAGCAAGAATTTTACTATCAGAAGACCAAGCAACATTTATTTCATTTATTTCAAAATTCCTCTCCAAACTCCTTTAACAACAGAATAATTTAACATTATGGGCCTATAGCATTTTGGATGACCTTTTTAGGTCGAGCCTAGCAGCGCGCATTCGCTGTTCTGCGAGGCTTCTTATGTCTACTCTGTGTGGCTCTGACTCCTCCCACACATTGATTGGCTTTTGCGTGTGTCTTTCTATAGTAAAAGCCCGCAAATGGCTAAAGGTGGGTGCATGTCCCAACTCTTTCGAAATGTTCACTTCCACTGTGTTTTGCCTCGGGAGCGAGCAGCGGCGCGTAAGGTGGCAGCTGCAGTGCCTCCTTGTTGCTATTGATATTATCCTGGTAACTGCGTTGTAATCATCAATCAATGTCATAAAAAGATGCCCCCTCTTGCCTCTCCCTTTCGTACATATTTGCTGCCTCTTCCTCCGCCCCAGTCTTCTCCCATAGTGCTTTGAAGCATCATAGAAGCAACGTAAGCGCTAAACGCAGAACCACCATGACAACCCAATAAAAGCCGGACATAGACCTGCATCAAGGAAAAGATTGAGGTAAAACATTTTATGTCTTCGAAGTTAAGACCCGGGCACCTAAAGTAACCTTGATGGTCAGTCCCAACAAGAAATATTCACAAGTCCCAGCAGCAGTCACGCCTCGTGTGTAAACAGGTACAATCAATAACAATGTCCCAATAGGTAAAAATAAACAGTCAATTAAATATGCATGCACATCGCATTGCTGAAAGAAAAGAAGGAGAACACTCTTCAAGTTTACTACAAGATAATCAATCATCTTATTTTATGATATACGTGCATGGTCAGTACTATACAGTTATTAAGCAGCACTGCATAAACTCAATTAAGTGACAACCATATAAAACTTGGTGCTCTACAAAAGTGACTGTCATGAAGGTGGCGACGCAAGTGAGGGAGTGGACAGCATGGACGGCGCACTGTGAACAAGGTGCAAGTTATCTACAGTGGGTGGCTCAGATCATGTGACAAAGTGATATCACAGATTACAGATTTTTTTCATTTTTGGAACCACAATAGTAAAGTACGCCAATTATTAAGCTGTAAAGTCGACGGCGTTTCGATCCACGTTAGTAAGGATCGTCATCAGGACTTGGTTGTCTGACTTGGGGCGTGCTGGGAAAGAACTTGATAAGGGGCGACCAGAAGCGATCGTCAGGAATTGAATTTGAAGCCTGCGCGGGGGCAAGGCACGGGAGGGCTGGGCGGTCGTCTCCAATCCGCCGTAAAAACTGCACGAGTCCTAAGGATCTGCGTGTCGGGTCCGGACTAAATCCTGGGGTCTGGTGAACCAGACCCCAGGATTTAGTCCTGACCAGTCCCCAGGATTTAGTCCGGACCCGACACGCAGATCCTTAGGACTCGTGCAGTTTTTACGGCGGATTGGAGACGACCGCCCAGCCCTCCCTTGCCTTGCCCCCGCGCAGGCTTCAAATTCAATTCCTGACGATCGCTTCTGGTCGCCCCTTATCAAGTTCTTTCCCAGCAAGCCCCAAGTCAGACAACCAAGTCCTGATGACGATCCTTACTAACGTGGATCGAAACGCCGTCGACTTTACAGCTTAATAATTGGCGTACTTTACTATTGTGGTTCCAAAAATGAAAAAAAATCTGTAATCTGTGATATCACTTTGTCACATGATCTGAGCCACCCACTGTAGATAACTTGCACCTTGTTCACAGTGCGCCGTCCATGCTGTCCACTCCCTCACTTGCGTCGCCACCTTCATGACAGTAACTTTTGTAGAGCACCAAGTTTTATATGGTTGTCACTTAATTGAGTTTATGTAGTGCTGCTTAATAACTGTATAGTACTGACCATGCACGTATATCATAAAATAAGATGATTGATTATCTTGTCTTAAACTTGAAGAGTGTTCTCCTTCTTTCCTTTCAGCAATGCGATGTGCATGCATATTTAATTGACTGTTTATTTTTACCTATTGGGACATTGTTTTTGATTGTACCTTCCTTACCCAGTCCTATTTAGGTATATGGGTCATACTCCTGTTAATTGTACTATCGTGTGTAAACAGGCATCAGCCGAAGTGAGCTCATGCTGCCTGCTGCACTCCGATAAGGGGGCTCGTAGGGGACACTCAGAGGAGATGGGCTCGGGGGCTTGTGGGGAGACAGAAAACAACCGGTCAGCACCTTCTAAACTGAGCGTAACGCTGCCGTGTTCAGAGTGTTGCTTCTCAAACACGAGATTCACCAACAACAGAACCAAGTCTCGCGTGACGTGCCTGGCTCTAGCACCGCCAGTGCCGCTCATGCAGTAAAAAAACAGCAAATTAATGAAATACCAAGCATGGCCGCTAAAGTGAGCGGACAGCGCTGCAAAATAATTAAATAAAGAAGCACTGCCGCAAAAGTGAAAGCGGCCTGCGCTGCAAATTAATTAAATACATTACCAGACAACATTCTTTTAATGCCAAACCTATTGGCATTTCCAGTGCTTGTTTGAAGACTTAGTAAAAACGCCTACTGCAGACAGCTGAGGAGTCAAGCCGGAGCTAGTAACGCATGAAGTGCCTCCAGCAATCTGGAAGACACTGAGAGGCCATGGGAAGAGAGCAAACGGATGACGCCTTGCAAAATGACAGGAGAGCACAGCTGTAATTGAATTGTAATTGTAAACTGTATTTATATAGCGCTTAGTAATATTTCCACTGTCTGCACTCGGCTCGTAGTTAGGCGTGATTTTTCCAGAATCATAGGATTAATTTGATGGCTCCCTGAGGAACTATCATTTCAAAACCAACAACTTCAAACAATATTTTAATCTACTAATAAATTATAATAATCATTGGTTCCGGAGTAGTGTACTACTCGTCACAAAGTGCTTCAATGCCTGTCAGGGGTTGTAAGCGCTATATAAATATAATTTACCATTAAAATTCAATTACAGCTGTGTTCTCCTGTCATTTTGCCAGGCGTTATCCGTTTGCTCTCCTCCCATGGCCTCAGTGTCTGTCTTCCAGATTGCTGGAGGCACTTCGTGTGTTTCTAGCTCCGGCTTGACTCCTCAGCTGTCTGCAGTAGGCGTTTTTACTAAGTCTTCAAACAAGCACTGGCAATGCCAATAGGTTTGGCATTAAAAGAATGTTGTCTGGTAATGTATTTAATTAATTTGCAGCGCGGCCCGCTTTCACTTTTGCGGCCGCGCTTGTTTATTTAATTATTTTGCAGCGCAGTCCCCTCACTTTAGCGGCCACGCTTGGTATTTATTTAATTTGCTTTTTTTTTCTGCATGAGGGGCACAGTCGGTGCTAGAGCCAGGCACGTCACGTGAGGCTTGGTTCTGTTGTGGTGAAATGCAGGCACTTTTGTCAAAACAAGCATTTGCAATGCAATAGGTCACGCATGTACGTGAGTTTGAACTATTGACATTGCAAATGACAATGCCTTTTATTTTTGTTTTAGTTTTTAAAACATAAATTAAAGGCAGTGTCATATACAATGCCAATAGCTTAAACTTGCGTAAATGCGAGACCTACTGCATTGCAAATGCTTGTTGAATATAGGGATCATAACTGAATTGGCAAAGGAACACGGTAACCTGGAATAAGTAGCATAGTTTAAGATGTTGGTCAAAAGAGGAAGTGGTCATAGCAGCTACCACACCCTCGTAAAGCTAAAGCAAGTGCTAATGTTTCAGGTCAAAGGAGGAATTGGGGAACTGGAGCTATCATAACTAAGCTTAAAGTGAGAAAACCCTTGGTCAGCTGAGATGTAGGACACCAAGAACCCTTGCCGAAAAAGGAAGAGTTAACCACTTTCCAAAAAAGTGAACTGTATTTCAACCATCCAGTTTATTCCATCTGCGTACAAATATCTGATCTGATAAAACTCCTTCGTTTAAGGGCTGACTTTAAGACTGCTCAGAACGAAGTGATCTCAACTCTACATCAAGGGAAGCAATCTCAACTTTACATCTAGGACGTCTAGAAAGAGCAGCCCGAAGACACCTATTGGCCACAGAACAATTGGAGTCAAGCCATTTACGTGTGGGCTGCTAACTGGAACTGATGAATCTAGTTAGCAATTTTGAAATAACAGCACAAAGGGACTTTGTAGTATTCTGCCCGTGTTTTTAATATGTGATTTACACCTCCTGCTCAACCAGTGTTGGTGCTGTGTGCTCAATAGAATGTTGGCGTCATGATGTGCCTCGGAATGTTGGGAGACTGTGAGGTGAAGGGACAGTTGGGCATGGGCTGTGCAGCAGTCAGGCTGCTCCTGGTGGGGGTCCCCTTCACAACTTAACTACCTGTTGTCTGGAACTACTCAACATGTTACCTGCTTGAATAAAATATTTTTATTTACATCCTACCTGCATGGACTTTCGTTACTACATTTAATTGGCGACGAGTTGGTGATGCACCTACGTGGAACAAGCGTATCTCAGGAAGATGGCGAACAAAGGTGGTCCTGGAGATGGTGCAATCTACAGAGACTACAGTGGCAACTACAAAAATGTACACAAGTGGAGGTATCCACAGGAAAGGAAAAATCAAAAGGAGAATCAAAGGTGTTCTACACAGAACAACAACAACGTTAATAAGGTAGGAACAAGTCCTTCACAGAAAACCAAAGAAGATAACAAGACAATAGGAAAGATGAAGCAAACTACAGAGCCCACAGATGCTGGCTACGCAACATACACTACAAAAAGGGTGTATCCACACAAATCCCAAAGCGCTCACAAGAAACCAAGTAAATCGTCACAGAACATCAAAGACTGTGACAAAAAAGAAAGAAATTCTTCACTGAAAATCAAATCTGTCCTCAAGAAACCCGTGATGATGAAGTACAGCGCCTCTCAGCCCCACCAGTGTCCTACCATCGGACAGCCCCAGCCTAGGTGTGTTGTGCTTATAAACATGGTTTGGACGTTTGGTTTTATAGGGAAGTTACACTAGTCTGGTGTGCGCTAAATACAACGAAAATTCATAGCCTTTTTGAAAAACAAGATTCTTCTTGACATGTCATTGAGCTCATCTGGGTGCAAAAGAATATCCCTGCATGAACGACATTTTGATATGATGTTTTAGTCCATTTAGATGCCACATCAATGACGTTTCACATGGGAGGCATTTTTCACACTTCTCATTCGTTATGTGCTTTATCAGGTAAGGAAGCTGCTACCTATGAGCTGTCTTGGGTCGTGTCCTTTACAGAGGGAAATGCAGTGACTGGCCTTCTGCTTTGCATCGCTAGGAAGGTATGGTGTTTTAGTATATGGCCGTGTTTTATTACATGGCTATTTTACATCTGTTTCAACTGTGAGGAATGCATACTATTGTCGCGGTACTGGCGACTGGAGTGGAACATTTCTTGTGAGACAGTTTTAACCACTATCAGGGTTCCACACCTCAAATCGGGCCGGTGTTGGCCTGTTAAACCATTGGTCTGCGCTATAAAATCGAACCCTCAAGACAATTACAGCGCACGCATTCCCACCTTCAATTCTTGTCGCGTGCAGTCTTCGAATGGACGTTTTTCTTTGCTGGGCAGTTTCTGGAGCTGCTTATTGACACTTTGAAGCATGCACGTGCCAGGAGCCTCCCGGCGCTGCGTATCATACATGCCACCATTTAGGGCAGTGTTCAACACAATGGCTGAAGTTTTCCTACATCGATCTCGTATTTGGATATGTGTCAACACGATATCTGCGGACATTGGTTCTTCCGGTTTCTCAGTTATGGACAAGCGCATTACCCCACTCTCTCAGTGCCATCAATGGGTGTGTTGTGGGTCTAGTTGTTGTATACAGCAGTCCTTTCCTATTGGTTGCAAAGCAGGTGCACATCAGGGAATGGCAAGCATGTATAAAACTGACGTCAGAGACCGATACCGGAAAACACACCGTGACTCTGTGCAGTCACCGCTCATCGCACAAGCTCTTTCACTTGTTGAATAAAATTCTTAAATTCATTCCTTTCTTCTGGATTTTCTTCATATCCATTTCACAACATATGGCGACGAGGACGGGACGAGAATAAATTAACAAACTTGTGGATGAGTCATTTTCCAGCAGCGTGTTCATTTCTTCAAGGCAAGTGACGAGATTCATTCTTTTTCAAGAGTAAAGATTTTGATCTACTTCATTCGCCGTTATTTTTGGGCATGCCGTGAAGCGGAATAGAGTTCTTCTTGCATGAGCCAGCGTTCGACGAAAGGACATCTCGTGGAAACATTCGCACTCGCCAAGCCGATACAAGATTTTTTTCAGGAAAGTTCAGAGCGCTGTTCATTCCAACAGAATTTTCATCTGTTTGATTGTACTTTTTCTTTCAACTTCTGTGTTCGCAGGGTTTGAGGGAATTGAGGTGAGGTGACGCGCGTCTAAGCTTCAGTCACAGTTTACGGTTACGTCAGTGCAACTGTCACCTGTCAACCGCCTCAGCTGTGCAGCAGCCAGTGACTCCGCTCACACGTCAATGCGTCTGTGACGTAGGCAACGCGACGCCATTTTGTGTGCCGAATTCGCATTGAAACGCACAGCATCACCGTTACGCTTACTGGGACTTCAAGGTACTGTCAGAAAATAGTTTTTTTTGTTCTCTGTGGAATATAACGCAGTCAATATTCAGTTTCACTTGGTGCCACAGAAATTAAGAGTTCATCGTTTGAGAGTAACATATTATTGATTGTTTCCAGTAAGATAAAACTCCTGTGTCAATTCTTTGCGTCCGAGAAATTAACAAAGGAGGGAGGTAGAGTATGGAGGTAGGATTCTTACTCCACAGGCATAGATACATAAACAAGGGGAATCCTACTTGCAGTGACTGGGAGGAGTGTTACCCACAAAGGTGTGGGAGCACTTAGTGTTTTGTAAAATACCCCTCACACACCAAAAGGCCCCTTGGTGTCATGCTTCATCGTAGGGGTCTTCGCACCTCTCTAACGTGATGCGGCGTGCTGCGACCTACGACTACGTGGGAGCACTGATAGTAATGACTATGTGTGGTGCATGTGGTGTAAGTGATAGGAATATTTATGTGAGTGGTGGGATTTAGTGAAGGGTTAAAAAGTGCCTGCCTCGTGGGTAATTAGGAAAAAACTTTATTCACAACCCCGGGCTGGTACTACTAAAAGAAGTGAAGTGCAAGGTTATTATCTGTCGTGTTTATGGACAGTACCTCATGTGTGAGTCGACATGTTTCGGAGCATGTGCTCCTTCTTCAGGACGGGAGCACAACTTCCCCACCGTACTCACGTTTCACTACTTTGTTTTGTGTAAATAACAAAAAGTGAAAAATATTTTTTAAGTGTATTAAAAATATAGGCTATAGTGTGCCTACAGCGGTTTTTTGGCTCAGGATACATGCATTTGCATGACCTGAAAAAAGAAAAAGAAAAATGGATATGGTTACCCTAGTTATGGGTGGCTCAGACAGGTGCAGTCACCTGGAACAAACCATTTGTGCAATTGGCCCTGTGAAAGAAAACGACAGACAAGACATACAACATAGAGAACAAACATAATGTTTGTAAAAAAGAATTATTGGTCATACTCATTGGATATAGCTTGCTTGCTTCAAGAGCACTCTAGAACGTCTGGGGGTTGATTGCTATTTGTGCAATCTAGATGGATAAACAGATTGGGTTTTAAAAGTCCGTTTTACTTACTTTGGCAGAAGGAATGTTTCTTTTTGCCAACCCTATACTCACAAACTCGGGATGAGTTGTCCTCCGTACTGCCCCACACGCTGCTGGGTAATGGAGTCCTGGAGTCCTCAGGGCTCCCCTCACGCTGCGGCGGCAGGGGAGGGCTAGGGGCGGCAGATAGGAGCACTGCTGCTGGGCACTGGAGTTGGGTATGTCCCCACAAGTGTTCCGTGGTCCCCCCCGCTCCACCCGGGCTGGTCTGCTTTTCAGGCGCCTCCTGGCGCGGTAATTGTGTGTGGCGGCGCGTTGCGCCGCTAGGGCGTCTGGGTAATGGAGTCCTGGAGTCCTCAGGGCTCCCCTCACGCTGCGGCCGCTGGGAAGGGCTAGCGGCGGCAGATAGGAGCACTGCTGCTGGGCGCTGGAGTTGGGTATGTCCCCACAAGTGTTCTGTGGTCCCCCAACCTTAGAACAAACATTAACGTGGTAGATGATTTTGATGAGAATATGTGTTCCAACATTGTTCTAGCTCTATATGACGGTGACAGTCACATTAAGGGTCCTATAGGAGTTGCAAAGGTAGGTGAAGTTGAGCTCGATATCATGGCAGATTCGGGTTCGCCCTTTACAATAATTTCTGACGGCAAATATTTGCAGTATTGGCCTAATGTGGAGTTATTTCCATCAGACTTTAATCCTACAGCATTCGGAGAATTTAAGATTAATATGTTCGGTTATTTTGAAGATATTCTGAGCATAAAAGGCAGAAGTATCATAACCAAAATTTATGTGGCAGAAAGGGGTAGAAACATAGTAGGGTGGAGAGATCTGCCAAATTTAAGATAAACCTAAAACCCGGGTCAGATGATCCCTTTGTGTTAGATGATGGTTTCATTTCTCTTTTTTCTCCTCCGTCAGATACCAGTAATGAATTATCTACCATATAAGTAAGTATGTTAAAGATCTAAAATCAGATATGGGGTAGAATATGTGTCATGCAGAGAATAAGAATGTATACCCACATAGTAGAGTTCAGTGTTCATAGGTTATACCGTACCGTACAGCAGTTCAAAAGTTCATATTTAAGTGTTATCAAATGTAAAGTAAGTAATGATGATTTTGTCCACCAGACTAATGTATTCATTTCGAACATAGAGGGTTCTATGCAATGTGCTAAGTTAGAATATTTGTGGAGATGAAAACCCGGACTACAGTTCATGGGAAGCCTCCTGGTTGAAGACATCTTGCACGCGGCCCAAGAATTGAATGTTCAAGGATGGCTACGCTGTAGACAAGAACTTCCTAGGTTCAGGTGCCCCACCGAAGATACTCTGCTGGTCTGGAGAACTCGCCATTATATTCTCCATAATCCAAGAACTTATGGGAAGAATCAAGAGCTCCTCATGACGTAATTTTACTGGTTTTGGCATATAGTCGCCAGTTAAAGACATTATACATTTAAGAAACGTCATCGTTTGTTATGTGAGGGATGGATATGACTGTCATTTGGCCACTAATATGTTGAATTTGCTTTCCTCAAATGGGTTGGGGGACACAACTAAAACCAGGCAGTTTTAGTGATAACAGAGTTTTAGGGTTCATACCTTTATGAATACCTCACTTATTAAGCTCAGCTGAATAGAATCTGGTTGTTCTTGTATTAACATCGCCCTTGTTACTCTTTAATCATTATGTTTCCTTGATGTGCTTAGAGGGGCGGAAGGAGCTTACAATTTTCATCTTATATCCAATTTAACCATTGCAATTAAAGAGCATGAATTCATTTGTTTATTTCTCCCATGAAAGGGAGATGTTGTGGGTCTAGTTGTTGTATACGGCAGTCCTTTCCTATTGGTTGCTAGGCACGCGCACATCAGGGAATGGCAAGCATGTATAAAACTGACGTCAGAGACCGATACCGGAAAACACACCGTGACTCTGCGCAGTCACCGCTCATCGCACAAGCTCTTTCACTTGTTGAATAAAATTCTTAAATTCATTCCTTTCTTCTGGATTTTCTTCATATCCATTTCACAACAGGGTGTTCACCCCAACGTTTATTTCCATATCTGTTGCCGACTCTAACACTTATAAGGTGCACGTTTACAGCACTCACACAGATATTTCATTAACCATGAGTCATTCTGCGCTTGGTTTTCTGGTTATCTCTCTACAGCATCGCCATTTTTGATCACATACATTTGTAAGTTAATCACAAGATTCTGGTGACACGCTCACCCTTGACTTTGACATTCTGCACTTGTGTTTGTGTTCTTCAGAGTGTAAGCCCATTGTATGTTGGGTTAGCTTTACAGTGATGTCTTTATACTTTGTATTTGCAAAATATTTATAATGCTTTTGGTGTTATTCGCTACAATATCGCTTAGCTAGTCACATTTTCCACAGATGTTTTAGTGTTTTTTTTTGTTTTCTGACTTTCTTTATTTAATGTGCCATACATATGTAGTCTTACATAGCTTCTCAGTTGCCCACACATCCTGTAGGGGACTATTTAGCGCGACCCTGTTGCATTTCTCATCACTATGCGTTCATGGACTCTGGGTACACACCTTCAGGGGTTCATCGTTCATTCTACATGTGTATGTTTTTCACTTTATTTTTCCCTATACATGGATGGCAATGGGTTCCATGCCCCATTTGCTTAAACACATGCTTACATGGGCTACATACGGTTTTCTCCCTTACACAGGGCACCGTTGCATGGGTATCAGTCTCATTTACACAAGCTAACCACTTTTTCGTCTAGGGAAAGGACATTGGGTTTCAGTCCAATTTTTGCTTACACTTCTACCCTCACACAGGGTGTGTCTTATGGGTTATAGTCCCATTACTACATTTCACATTATGTGACCTCTACATCGGCGTTGTCCCTACACGGGCTATCACATTATGGGTTTTAATTCCCATTTGCTGTCATTTTCTTAATATGTCAGGTTTACGTAATTTTACATTGTTGAACATACTATGTTATTCTCTTAATCATTTTTTTATCATTATGAAAGCGGGGGGAGTAGCATCATACTCTTTTGTATTTTATTCTCTGTTTCCTCGCCTGTTCAGTTCTCCTCGTGTTGTTACACATTCTTCGCATCCTTGGTAACTGGACTACTATTGGTTGTTAGTCTTCCCTTGTCTCCTGTTTTTCCCTGATTGTAGTTTCTTCCTATTTCTTTCCTGTGTAGGAGGAGATCTTTCCTTGTCCATTTCGTGTGTCTTGGGGAAGTCTGGTATGTAGGTTGGGTCGTGCCTTGTCCTTCCTTCCTTGCTTGCCTGCCTGACCAGTGGGTATGTTTGGAGGTAGTCTTTGGTGCGTCCATATCTTTCTGTTCACTTGTTGTTTATTTCGCATTATCACTGTTTTCAACTCCATTCCTACTCTTTGTTGGAGAGTATGCGTCATTTCTATTCGTGTTTATTTACCCTCCGCTTTGTCCACGTTTTCTTTCACCTATCTCTTCGCTCTCTCCTGTTTGGTCACTTCTTTGCATTCGTATTGTATTTGTTGTTGGTGAGTTTGGGTCTTTCCCATTTGTGTATGCTTGTTCTTTGCTTCCTCCTCGTCTTCTTCCACCTGTCTCTACGCTCTGCCTTTCTTATTACCTTTGCTCTGACATTTATTCTGTTCCATCGTTGTTCTTCCCAGTTATTTCTTCTGTGGTTCACTCTCGTTACAAATTATTCATATACAGGACTTGTGCTTCCCTTGTGTAAGGAAAGGGGATAGGTAGTATTCTGCCCTTGTTATTATTATGTGATTTACACCTCCTGCTCAGCCAGTGTTGGTGCTGTGTGCTCAATGGAATGTTGGAGTCATGATGTGCCTCGGAATGTTGGGAGACTGTGAGGTGAAGTGACAGTTGGGCATGGGCTGTGCAGCAGTCAGGCTGCTCCTTGTGGGTCTCTCCTTCACACCTTTACTTCCTGTTGTCTGTAACTACTCAACATGTTACCTGCTTGAATAAAACATCTTTAATTACATCCTACCTGCGTGGACCTTCGTTACTACAGACTAGAAAGAACTTAAATCAGAATTGTGACTGAAATTAAATGAAAGACATACATCAAAAAGATCAAAAGAAGAACCCAACAAAAAATGAAACATGAGTATGTGAGTTAGAGGGAAAGCACCAATTACCATTCCTCAACTCATGTGTCATAAAAAAGGTAAATAGTCACTCCGCCTCTAAGTGTTTCAGAGAGGTCTCTTCATCACTCTCTGTTAGAACCGGCTGTCTCTAGTTGGCAGGGGTATACACTTCTGACAAATAGGGACACACCTTTTCTAGTCAGGGCAAGGGGATCACACCCTTTGATAACCCCTGCTCACCCCCTTGGTAGCTTGGCAGAGCAGACAGGCTTTTCTCAGAGGCTGTGTGTTAAGCATTTATGACCACATACAGTAATAAAGTGAATACACTACAGATGGACACGACACAGTAGTATTATAAAAATAAGTATCTTTATATAAGGCTTAGCACAAGACCAAATAACGACAAAAATATACACAATCTTAATAAATACTCTTGGAAGGGAAAGTAATAGTTCAAAGGTAGTTTCTTCTTTAGCACAAAGTCTTTTCGTATCAAAGCAACTCTTCTCCTGGAAACACAGTTCTTAGCAACAATGTACCCCACACGGGAGTTACACGAAGTCGAGGCAAAGTTAATCCAAAGGTTCGGCGTCGACCGCGAGGAGCGCTACGTCGAGCCCGGAGTCACACGGACCCCCAACAACACAGTACCTTAGGAGAATGAAGCACACGATGATCAGCGGCGTCGAGCAATCCGGCGTCGCGTCGTCGGTGTCGATCAGGCCTCAGCAGGCGTCGTTGTCGATGATGCAGTTGCAAGAGTGAGCAGCGCTCACGGCGTCGAGAGGGCACGAGGTCGATGCGATCAGCAGCGGTGCAGACACGAGGTCCCTTGGAGCTGGAGCCGAACTCACTACTCACTGGCGTTGCTGCTGGCGTCGGTCAGGCCCGGCGGCTGGCGTCGAGGAAGCGGGACACTTGAGCCGTCACTCACAGTGTCGAGCTGGATTCGGCGGCGTTCGTCGGCGTCGAGATTGCTGGTGTCTTTCAGAGGTGCTGGATTCACAGGTTCCAGCAAATAGCACTTGTAGCAGATGAAGTCCTTTAGCCCTGTGACTTCAACAGGAGACTGGCACTCTTCCAGTCCTTGGAGATTTTCTTAGCAAGCGTGAGAGTACACACACAGTTCCTCTCTCCTGGTTCCTTGGCAAAAATAAAGAAGCACTGCAGGATTCCCCCCAGCAAACAGCACACCGGCAGAAGGGGTAGGCAAGTCCTTAGATCAGCAGGCCTCTTGTCCTTGGTTTCAGGGTTCCTTGTCAGAAGTGATCTAAATTCTTGGTTCAGGGGTCCTTCTCTTATACCCCTTTTCGGCTTTGATCCCTTTGTCCATGCCGGGGAATTTCCCAACATCCTGGGTCTGTTGAGGGTGGAGCCAGGCAGAGGCACCTGGCAGGAGCAGAGCTATCGGCCTCCTGGTAGGAGGTGGGGCTAGGATCGTCCATGGCAGGCACAGAGCCATCAGCCGCTTGGCAGGAGGTGGAGCCAGCATTGTATCAGGCAGGGCAGGCTCTCAGCAACTACTCTCCCCCTACTCTCAACGCAAATGTCCCACTCATCCCACACTGACTCACTCAGACCTCTGGAGCCACCCAGCTCCTGTCACACACACGCAAAACCAGCAGAAACCAGAAATGGTTAGACAAGTCAAGTCAAGTCAAGTCATGAAATTTGTATAGCGCACTACATACCCAGAGGGTTTCAAGGCGCTTAGGAAAGGGGGGGAGGATTATTTGTCAAATATCCACGTTTTAAGCTGCTTTCTGAACGCTAGGTGGTTCTGGGTGAGGCGAAGGTAAGCGGGGAGTGAGTTCCATGTTTTGGCAGCCAGGTATGAAAAGGATCTGCCTCCCATGGTGGTCTTGTTGATGCGAGGTACAGTGGCGAAGGCTTGGCTGGAAGAGCGAAGTTGGCGGGCGGGGGTGTAGAAGGATAGCCGAGAGTTGAGGCAATCTGGTCCGATGTCGTGGAGTGATTTGTGTGCGTGGGTAAGCAGTCGGAAGGTGATCCTCTTATTGACGGGTAGCCAGTGGAGGTCTCTCAGGTGACCAGAGATGAGTTCGTTGCGTGGGATGTCTAATATGAGCCTGGCTGATGCGTTTTGGATTCGTTGGAGTTTCTTCTGGAGTTTAGCGGTGGTGCCTGCGTATAGGGTGTTTCCGTAATCCAGTCGGCTCGTGACCAGAGCATGAGTGACTGTTTTCCTTGTTTCGGAGGGGATCCAGCGAAATGTTTTTCTGAGCATGCGAAGAATGTTAAAGCAGGAGGAGGATACGGCGCTGACTTGTTTGTTCATTGAGAGTGAAGAATCTAGGATGACGCCTAGGTTCCGTGCGTGGTCTGTCGGGATGGGTGCTTTTCCGAGGTCTTCCGGCCACCAGGAGTCATCCCAAGCCGAGGGGGATGTGCCTAAGATGAGGACTTCTGTTTTGTCTGAGTTCAGTTTCAGACGGCTTTGTTTCATCCATTCTGCGACTTCTTTCATTCCTTCGTGTAGGTTAGTTTTGGCGGTGCTGGGGTCCCTGGTGAGAGAAAGGATAAGTTGAGTGTCATCCGCGTAGGAGATGATGTTGAGATTGTGTTGGCGAGCGATGGCCGCAAGGGGGCTCATGTAAACGTTGAAGAGGGTGGGGCTGAGTGAGGATCCTTGTGGTACGCCGCAGATGATTTCAGAGGCCTCGGACTTGAATGGTGGGAGGCGGACTCTCTGGGTTCTTCCATTGAGGAACGAGGTGATCCAATCAAGTGCTTTTCCTTGGATTCCGATGTTGTTGAGGCGTTGTAAAAGGGTGCTGTGGCAGACTGCGTCGAATGCTGCAGAGAGGTCAAGGAGGATGAGGGCGACTGTGTCTCCATTGTCCAGTAGAGTTCGAATGTCGTCTGTTGCTGCGATGAGGGCGGTCTCAGTGCTGTGTTTTGCTCGGAAGCCAGATTGTGAGGGGTCGAGGGATTTGTTGGCTTCGAGGAAGGCGGCGAGCTGGTTGTTGACTGCTTTCTCGATGACTTTGGCCGGAAATGGAAGAAGCGAGATGGGGCGGTAGTTTTTGAGTTCGGTGGGGTCTGCTGTTGGTTTTTTCAGAAGGGCGGTGAGTTCAGCGTGTTTCCAGTCATCCGGGAAGGTGGCGGAGTTGAAGGAGCAGTTGATGACGTCTCGGAGGTACGGAGCTATGACGGAGTCTGCTTTGTTGAAGATGTGGTGAGGGCATGGGTCTGTGGGGGATCCAGAGTGGATGGAGTTCATCAGGCGGATGGTGTCCTCGGTGGAGATTGGGTTCCAGGCGTTAAGGGTGTTAGCGGGGGGAAGATGGTCTGCAGATGGAAGGGTGGGTTGGCTTCCGGGTTGGTTGTCGAAGCTGTTGTGGATGTCAACAATCTTGTTGTGGAAGAAAGAGGCTAGGGAGTCGCAGAGGGTTTGAGAGGGGGTGATGTCGTTGGAGTTGGCCGAGGGGTTGGAAAATTCCTTGACGATGTTGAATAGTTCCTTGCTGTTGTGGGCGTTGTTGTCAAGTCGATCCTTGAATGATGTTTTCTTGGCTTTTCGGATCAGTTGGTGGTGAGTACGAATGGCGCTTTTGAAGGCATCCTTGTTGCTGGTGGATGGGTCTTTCTTCCAGGTCTTTTCAAGGGAGCGGCACAGTTTCTTGGATTTCTTGAGGTCATCGTTGAACCATGAGGCCTTCTTGTTGCCAAGTTTGTGATGGCGTTTTTTCAGTGGTGCTAAGGTGTCGGCGGTGTTGGATAGCCAAAGGGTGAGGTTGGAGGCGGCTTCGTTGGCATTAGAAGAGAGGGCTGGGGGGTTTAGAAGGAGCGATGAGGAGATCTGGTCGATGGTGATTTTGTTCCAGTTTCTTTGTAGAGTTGGTTGGTGGTGGTTGATGGGTTTTGGTTTGTTGTAGGCGAAGTGAACGCAGCTGTGGTCAGTCCAGAGGAGCTCCGTAGTGTGGCTGAAGGAGACATGGTTGCTGGAGGTGAAGATAGGGTCGAGTGTGTGACCTGCGATGTGGGTGGGGGAAGTGACCAGTTGTTTAAGTCCGAGGTTGGCGAAGTTGTCCAAGAGGGTGGCGGTGTTGCGGTCGTTGAGTTTTTCGAGGTGGAAGTTGAGGTCTCCTAGGAGGATGTAGTCTTTGGAGGGGAGCGCGTGTGGGGTGATGAAGTCCGTGATGTCTTCACTGAATTTTGCGCGGGGTCCTGGTGGTCTGTAGAGGAGGGTGCCTCTAAGAGTTGTCTTAGGGTCGATGTGGATCTGGAAGTGAAGGTGTTCGGAGTTATCGAGGTTGGCGTCGGAGTTGGTGGAAACGCGGATGGATTTCTTATGGACGATAGCGATTCCACCTCCTGTATGGTCGGTGCGGTCCTTGCGTGTGATCTTATAGTCTTCAGGGATAGCGATGGCGATGTCAGGGGCGGAGGAGGCGTTCATCCATGTTTCCGTTAGGAAGGCGACGTCAGGAGATATGGTGTCAAGAAGGTTCCAGAGGTCAATGGCGTGCCTGTGCACCGATCGGGTGTTGAGAAGGATGCATTCTAGGTGGGTGGGGTCGGGAATCCGTGGTGTGGTCGTAGCGGAGATGTTGAGGGTGCCGCTGAATTTACAGGAGAAGCAGGAGAAAGGTCCATGCGTGTGTCCAGGGGCGGCTTGGACGCAGTTGGGAGCGCGGCCTGGGTTGAGGGCTAGGAGGGTGGCGGCATCGTAGGTGACGCGGGGGGGCTGGGCAGCGCGAGGGACAGGGGGTCTGGCGCTGGGCGCGGTCCAGGCGCGGACGGGCGTAGACAGGCTTACCTTTGGCGCACCTTCGGCGCGGGTTGGGCGCGGTCGCTGCGCGTGAACGCTGCGCGCGGGAACTACTGTCATATATGGAGAGTGGAGGGGGAGGGGCGAGGGCGGTTCAGCTGGGAGGCGGGGCGGGCTAAGGAGGACGACAATAACAACAAGATGGAGGCGGAGGGGTCAGACCGGCAAGAGGGCTTGGGGTAAAATGCTATTTATGCACAGAGTCGCGCTAGCAAGACCAAAAGTTAATGAGCAAAGCGGCGAAATGATCTAAACAGTCTGCAGCAAAGTAACGTTGTCAATTTCACAATGCAGATCGGCAATTACACTATGTGAATGGGCAGCGCAGTAAATTAAGCAAGCAGGCGGCAATCAGAGCACACAGTGGGCAGAAATAACAGTCAGAGTACAGAGTGTATGATATGCGCAGCAAAACGATACCACAACAGCAGCAGCAGGGGAGCGACCACTCGGCTTGGGAGCGAGGAGTGAGTCACGGCGCTTCCAGGTCAGGACGCGCTGTTTGTTGATTGTGGGAGGGCGGTTCAGCTGGGAGGCGGGGCGGGCTAAGGAGGACGACAATAACAACAAGATGGAGGCGGAGGGGTCAGACCGGCAAGAGGGCTTGGGGTAAAATGCTATTTATGCACAGAGTCGCGCTAGCAAGACCAAAAGTTAATGAGCAAAGCGGCGAAATGATCTAAACAGTCTGCAGCAAAGTAACGTTGTCAATTTCACAATGCAGATCGGCAATTACACTATGTGAATGGGCAGCGCGGTAAATTAAGCAAGCAGGCGGCAATCAGAGCACACAGTGGGCAGAAATAACAGTCAGAGTACAGAGTGTATGATATGCGCAGCAAAACGATACCACAACAGCAGCAGCAGGGGAGCGACCACTCGGCTTGGGAGCGAGGAGTGAGTCACGGCGCTTCCAGGTCAGGACGCGCTGTTTGTTGATTGTGGGAGGGCGGTTCAGCTGGGAGGCGGGGAGGGCTAAGGAGGACGACAATAACAACAAGATGGAGGCGGAGGGGTCAGACCGGCAAGAGGGCTTGGGGTAAAATGCTATTTATGCACAGAGTCGCGCTAGCAAGACCAAAAGTTAATGAGCAAAGCGGCGAAATGATCTAAACAGTCTGCAGCAAAGTAACGTTGTCAATTTCACAATGCAGATCGGCAATTACACTATGTGAATGGGCAGCGCGGTAAATTAAGCAAGCAGGCGGCAATCAGAGCACACAGTGGGCAGAAATAACAGTCAGAGTACAGAGTGTATGATATGCGCAGCAAAACGATACCACAACAGCAGCAGCAGGGGAGCGACCACTCGGCTTGGGAGCAAGGAGTGAGTCACGGCGCTTCCAGGTCAGGACGCGCTGTTTGTTGATTGTGGGAGGGCGGTTCAGCTGGGAGGCGGGGCGGGCTAAGGAGGACGACAATAACAACAAGATGGAGGCGGAGGGGTCAGACCGGCAAGAGGGCTTGGGGTAAAATGCTATTTATGCACAGAGTCGCGCTAGCAAGACCAAAAGTTAATGAGCAAAGCGGCGAAATGATCTAAACAGTCTGCAGCAAAGTAACGTTGTCAATTTCACAATGCAGATCGGCAATTACACTATGTGAATGGGCAGCGCGGTAAATTAAGCAAGCAGGCGGCAATCAGAGCACACAGTGGGCAGAAATAACAGTCAGAGTACAGAGTGTATGATATGCGCAGCAAAACGATACCACAACAGCAGCAGCAGGGGAGCGACCACTCGGCTTGGGAGCGAGGAGTGAGTCACGGCGCTTCCAGGTCAGGACGCGCTGTTTGTTGATTGTGGGAGGGCGATTCAGCTGGGAGGCGGGGCGGGCTAAGGAGGACGACAATAACAACAAGATGGAGGCGGAGGGGTCAGACCGGCAAGAGGGCTTGGGGTAAAATGCTATTTATGCACAGAGTCGCGCTAGCAAGACCAAAAGTTAATGAGCAAAGCGGCGAAATGATCTAAACAGTCTGCAGCAAAGTAACGTTGTCAATTTCACAATGCAGATCGGCAATTACACTATGTGAATGGGCAGCGCGGTAAATTAAGCAAGCAGGCGGCAATCAGAGCACACAGTGGGCAGAAATAACAGTCAGAGTACAGAGTGTATGATATGCGCAGCAAAACGATACCACAACAGCAGCAGCAGGGGAGCGACCACTCGGCTTGGGAGCGAGGAGTGAGTCACGGCGCTTCCAGGTCAGGACGCGCTGTTTGTTGATTGTGGGAGGGCGGTTCAGCTGGGAGGCGGGGCGGGCTAAGGAGGACGACAATAACAACAAGATGGAGGCGGAGGGGTCAGACCGGCAAGAGGGCTTGGGGTAAAATGCTATTTATGCACAGAGTCGCGCTAGCAAGACCAAAAGTTAATGAGCAAAGCGGCGAAATGATCTAAACAGTCTGCAGCAAAGTAACGTTGTCAATTTCACAATGCAGATCGGCAATTACACTATGTGAATGGGCAGCGCGGTAAATTAAGCAAGCAGGCGGCAATCAGAGCACACAGTGGGCAGAAATAACAGTCAGAGTACAGAGTGTATGATATGCGCAGCAAAACGATACCACAACAGCAGCAGCAGGGGAGCGACCACTCGGCTTGGGAGCGAGGAGTGAGTCACGGCGCTTCCAGGTCAGGACGCGCTGTTTGTTGATTGTGGGAGGGCGGTTCAGCTGGGAGGCGGGGCGGGCTAAGGAGGACGACAATAACAACAAGATGGAGGCGGAGGGGTCAGACCGGCAAGAGGGCTTGGGGTAAAATGCTATTTATGCACAGAGTCGCGCTAGCAAGACCAAAAGTTAATGAGCAAAGCGGCGAAATGATCTAAACAGTCTGCAGCAAAGTAACGTTGTCAATTTCACAATGCAGATCGGCAATTACACTATGTGAATGGGCAGCGCGGTAAATTAAGCAAGCAGGCGGCAATCAGAGCACACAGTGGGCAGAAATAACAGTCAGAGTACAGAGTGTATGATATGCGCAGCAAAACGATACCACAACAGCAGCAGCAGGGGAGCGACCACTCGGCTTGGGAGCGAGGAGTGAGTCACGGCGCTTCCAGGTCAGGACGCGCTGTTTGTTGATTGTGGGAGGGCGGTTCAGCTGGGAGGCGGGGCGGGCTAAGGAGGACGACAATAACAACAAGATGGAGGCGGAGGGGTCAGACCGGCAAGAGGGCTTGGGGTAAAATGCTATTTATGCACAGAGTCGCGCTAGCAAGACCAAAAGTTAATGAGCAAAGCGGCGAAATGATCTAAACAGTCTGCAGCAAAGTAACGTTGTCAATTTCACAATGCAGATCGGCAATTACACTATGTGAATGGGCAGCGCGGTAAATTAAGCAAGCAGGCGGCAATCAGAGCACACAGTGGGCAGAAATAACAGTCAGAGTACAGAGTGTATGATATGCGCAGCAAAACGATACCACAACAGCAGCAGCAGGGGAGCGACCACTCGGCTTGGGAGCGAGGAGTGAGAAAATAGACACTTTCTAAAAGTGCTATTTTCAAACCCAGAGTCCAAAAACCATCCATACCAACGGATGCGTAATTAAACCCCGAGTTCAGGGATACCAAACTCGACATTGCACCATGCTCCTCGAGCCAGCTAGGATTATAGCATTAATAATCCCGGCAGCCCATTCTAACTAATGGAGAGCAGGTTACCTCGCAATAGTGAAAACGAATATGGCTGTAATTCACTATTAGGACATGCCAACTTGGTCAGGCTTGTCCTACCTTATACGTACAATGCACCCTGCCCGAGGGCCTACCATAGGGGTGACTAACATGAAGTTAAGGGAAGGTTTAGGGACTGGCAAGTAGGTGTACTTGCGCAGCCCGCGTGACAGTACCAGACTGCACGTAGCTCTCGCAATGACCGACCCGTAGACATTTGTTTACGAGGCCGCTCTGGTGGGTGGCACAACACGTGCTGCAAGCCCACGAGCGGCATTTGTATTTACAAGCCCCGGCACTCCTGGTGCACTAGACTAGGGACTGACAGTAAACCAAATAAGCCAAACATGGAATTCAATCGATACATCAATTTAACATCGGGAGCACTTGCACTGTGGCACTGATCAGCAGTGGCACGGTGCCCAAAGCATTATCCAGCAAAACATCGTAAAACAGTGGAGGCAAAACAGAAAAAATGGAGGAGAGACTCAAGCCAATGATGTCAGGTCTAACACTCTCCCTAAATCAGCCCTTAAGCTGTATTCCATTAGATAGAGGTCACCACTGCCATATTCCCCTGCTGCTCTAAATGTATAGTTAGACCAAACAGTATTGTGAATTACAAGTTCCACACAAATGGCGTTTGGCCTTGCAAATAAAAAATTTCACAGCAAGAACAGTGCAGTTTGTGGAATTCAACAAAAGAAATGCAGCGGCAAAGATGATTTCGCCATGTTGTTATTACCCATCAATACGTGGTAAATTCTATTTGGGCTATAAAAACATGTGGTAATAGTATTTTCTGTATAGTAGGTTTTGTACCCAAGAGTGTGGTTATTTCATAAATTTCCCAAGAATCATTAGGAATAATATAACGATAATAAATTGCCTTTGACCACTTTTTAACTATTACATGTGACAGAAAGGAAGAGAGACAGAAGCATGAATGTAGGTATAGGCCTCCGGGATGTGACCCGCCACACTAAAAAACTGTTAAAATGCTGTTTAACCCTGTATTTAGCTGCTATAGTGTAAAACTTCAGATTTTCTCGTACAACATTACGAATCACAAATTCTAGAATATCGGTTCACCCCCTCAAAGTGTATATTTCATCAAATACTTCAAAAGCTTTGAATTTCTAAAGTAGGGCCTTTTGCGAATGTGCATAACTTTAAATGATGCCATGATGTATATTTAATAGCGTTGTATTTGGAAAAAGATTGTTAACATTGTATTGATTGTTGATGCATATTTACCAGTCATTATACATTCGCAAAAAATGCTGTGTAGGGGGAATGCGAGCAGAGCTGAAAATAAATACACAAGCAGCCCGATTCATCATCGGCATGTTTTGGGAGTCTGTAATAGCGAATAATAATGAATCGCTATTACAGACTCGCAATATGGGATTCATGTAGGAATCGCAAAATAAATTGCGATTCCTACATATTCCTTATTTGCGATTAGCAATTTGCTAATCGCAAATAAGGATGCCATTTCAAGGGTGCTAGGGGTGTCCACAGGACACCCTGTAGCACCCCTGAAATGTAAATTAGACTCATGTTGCGCACACACATGTCCAAAGGACATGTGTGTGTGTAACATACAACTGAGAAAAATGCACAAAAGTGCATGTTTCTGAGTTTTCGCTATTTACCACGAAGTCTGACTTCGCGGTAAATAGCGGGAATAAATAGCGAATTTGCAATTTGTTATTGGGTCATGAATAGCATTTAAGGAATCTCAAATTGAGATTCCTTAAATGCGATCGCAATTTGAGAAATCGCAATTTTTTGCGATTTCTCAAATTGCGAGTACATGACCCAATGATGAATTTCAAATGCCATTTTTGCGGGTGCAAACGGACGAATTCTGCAATTCGCACCGTTTGCGCCCGCAAAAATGCTTCATGAATCTAGCTGATGGTCACAACATGTACTAGTCTGGCACACGTGTTTTATTTAAAAGATGCAGAGGAATACAATTCAAAGAAAGAGCTAGCATCCTCTACACAATTATTCTTTGGCCCACATGCATCAAGCATTTTTGGAGTCGCAAACGGTGCGATTCCTTAAAATCGGCCGTTTGCGATTCCAAAAGTGCTGTTTGGGATGCATCGTGCTATTTTAGAAATCGCAACTTTTTTGCGATTTCTAAAATTGCGATAGCATATAAGAAATCGCAATTTTGCGATTTCTTAAATGCTATGCATCATTTCCAAAAAATGTGCGATTTTTCAAATTGGAAGTGCAAATTACCACGAAGTTCAACCTCGTGGTAATTTGCGAAATTGTTTAAAAATGCACAAAAATGCATTTTTTAAACTGTTAAGTTACAGACACACATGTCCTTAGGACATGTGTGTATGTAACTTCTACTGAAAAGTACCTTTCATGGGTGCAGGGGGGGTCATTTAGACCCCCCTCTCCACCCTTGAAATGGATTGATGAATTGTGATTTCAAATTGCGAATTCGCAATTCCCATTCATTCCTATGGGCATTTTGGCCCATAGGAATGAATGGGAATTGCGAATTCGCAATTTGAAATTCGCATTTTTTATGCGATTCGGTAAAAATAGCGATTTTTATCGAATTGCATAAAAAATGAAAAAATAATCATGCATAGGCTTTTGCGATTTCTAAATTGCGAATCGCTATTTTTCGCAATTTAGAAATCGCAAAAGCCGATATTGATGCATGTGGTCCATAGTACTGGAGTTCACTGTAGCTCACAAGCCATACTCCAGCTCACAATAACATAGAGTTCCTGCTTCTCTGTATCCGTTAGTCATTGTTGTCGAAGGGAATTAGAGGAAACTGCGAATATGCTCGCAAATATTACGTTTTTCTACTTAGGTTTTATATTTCTGCATCTGAGATGCAAGCCAAAAATCCCTGAATCTGACCTTTCACCAGTGGTACTTTGCATCTATTTAAGGCTTAGGGCGAGAAGGGTCATTTCCGCGGTCAGAGGTCATAGTTGCATAGCTAATTATATTTGCAGCTGACCGATATTCACCATGAAATATCCGAACTTTCCCTGTGGAGCGGGAGAATATGCACACTGTGACCTCTTCGGAGCTGCTATCAAGGTCACCCCTTACATTTCCCTTTAAATGCTGTGCCGATTTCACGATTTACACTCTCTAGTTGTCATGAATTGTTGTTTGTCTCCCGGACAGAGGCATAACATTAATACCATAGCACAATAGCCTCGGTTACCCCCTCATGAGCCTCATGGGATTGTCTGTTTCCTCGCAGTTCAGCCAGTCATTGCTGTGACTCTGTATCACTTTGTATTCAATTAAATTAGCATACACCGCCTTGCTTCCATTTACTAAATTGAGGCAACATCGACCCAAAACAGCAATAGCCCTGCCATCTGTCGACAAGTAACCTTAAACCCCCACCCTCAACCAGCAAGAGTGGGGAGAACCCCTACAACCAACACATTGCTTAGTTACCTTTTCTGTGCCTGCAAGCTTTGTGAATGAGCGCCACGCCCTTGAATAACCTCAGGCCAGGATTGTTCAGCCTTTTCAACAACAAAGCACAATAATAACAAATAAGCAATTTTATGCCCAACTAGTAACGACAAATATAACACAGGAAACGATAACAAAAATCAACATAGCAAACACAATAAAAGAAAAAATGCCCATGTTACCCAAAGGATAGCTGACATCAATACGTATTTAGTTTGTTGCAGAAGAGTATTAGCAAAGAAGAGAACCTTATCAGCATAACATAACGTGTATTTGTAAAGTACACATTCACCCGGCAGAGTATACTGGCACTGAATAACATGTTTATTGTTACCCAACTCAATGGTACCCAGGTATTGAGGTAGAAATGGAGTTCCAAACGCAAGTTGCCATTATTGAAACCTGATTCAATGTCAGGTTCTACTAAACATTGGTGAAGTGTAGATATAACCTTAGTACAGCACTCCACAGCAGCCAAAGATAGATAATCGGGCAAAGAAGAGAGGTTAATACTATTTAAGAGCCTCGTGTGGAAAGCAAGCCTACTTAAATGTAACGTGATCCTCCAGAAGCAGCCAATAAAGTCTTCAATATAGGAAGTTGTTTTGTTATGTTATTACCACTTCTATGTCGCACTGTCTGCCAATATTAGAATGCCATGTCTATCATGGTCCCTTCTGCATGTTTCTGGTGTTTTCACTGCAGACCAGAGTCTGATTTCGACTTTTGGTCACTCACTTCGGTAGCAATATCTTAATCACAAACTGTGGGTGCTTGAATTTGGTAGCCTCTTGGTAGGAAGAAACCCTTGATGTTGCCCTACTTTTTTAACAATCATTTCACAACATGTGTATTTTGTAATGTGTGCCACTGGGAAGATCCCTTAATCTTGGATCAAATAACAGTGCAGCACTGCTGAATAGCGCAGCTGTCTCCCTGCACACAGCATTGAAATGATGAGCCCTTTATTTGAAAGACACCTTTTGAGAATCAATATTCAGCCGATAAGTAATAATGTAGCCTCAACCAATGAAGTTCATCGAGGCATACAACTTCCTTCATCTTTTAATGACTTTCATAGAAAACCATAACGCCAGTCCATTTCAGAGGGATTTCCCACATATAATCATATTTTATTAAATTGCACTGCAAGCTCCTCGTGGAAACAATGTGGCTTGTTTTGCCTTGTGCCCGATTTATACACGACAAAGGACTGGCCTCACAGTATGCACCTCTGCACTTCATTATGAAACGGCAAGCTAGTAAATATACATCTTCCTATAATATTTCATGTTATGGAACATTATGTTTAGTTATTAAGTGTCAGTGTGCCCCTGAGGCTTTGTGACAAAATAATTTCCAAATAGTTTGAGAATCCCTTTGTACAGCATCTGAGAAAATGAAATACAAAGCCTGATGATGACCTAAACCAATGTATTTTTGGAAAGTAATCTGTTTTCAGTTTTTCCTTAAAGAGTATCTTACCTGCAGCTGAACAAAGATGTAAAGGCAATGATTCAACAAGCATTGACAAAGCCAATAGGTCTTGCCTCTCTAATCCAAGTACCAAGCTGTTGACTTTTCCAATGTTTGTCTGTAAAGTATTGTTTAAAAAGTAAAAAAAAAACATTTCCAAAATACTGGAAGAAACCCAAACACATATCTTATGGTTTCTCAAAACTGAACATTGAATTTAATGTTTTTAATCTTTATAAATGGCATGGTTTATTTTTCAAATACTTTCACTCAGAAAACTGAACAGAATGTAAAAAGAATAAGGTAAAGTCAGAATGTAAAGGGAAATGCTCATCAAGGCCTAATTTATTTTCCACAGGATTCAGCTATTTCGTATCCACAGTAGGAGAGGGAGCAGATTTATGGGCCTCCTGGAGAAGTGTCATGCTAAGTATTCCTTCTGCCTCAGAAGACAGCAGAGTGAATGCAGCAGATGGCCCTTTCTACAATGCCATAAAAGCCTCTGCATGCCACAGTTTGTGGTAAGCAGCATAAGAAAGGTATAGTTACTAAACACATGCCCTCTCATGGAGTGGCAAATGAAAAGAGCAAGTCCCTAAATGTGGAAGGATACAAACCATCCAATCAAAAGGATCAATACATATTTAAGCTATTCTTCAAGGGAGGCACAGACACAAGGAGAGGAAGGCAAATATAGAAAAAAGCAACAGATCTTTCACAACTAAACAGCTTGTTCTACCTAGTAGGCAAGAGCTACAAATGATCTTCCAAGGAGTGAGCCTCCTTCACTCTTGAGAGTCATAGGAGCCAGACAGCTAACAATCATAAGTGATATCAGAGATGTATACTGAATACTTTTATTATCTAAAACAAAAAACAATAGATACATCAATACCAAACACGTACTGGCCTATTTCCCTTCTTCCTTCCTGTGCAATGTTAGCTGAAAAATATGCAAACTCTCAGCTAGTCGAATTCTTGAAGGTGAGTACACTTCTCAATCCCTTTCAAGCAGTGTTCCAACCTTTTCACAGAGCAGAGATGGCAAGGCCACTGTTCTCATTGAACCTTTGACACAGTATGCCATGCCACTTTGTCGGTAAGGCTAAATAGAGTTGCGGTCAACGGAAAAGCACATGAATGTATTGGCTCCTTTTTAACTAATCAAAGTCATACTATATTCTTCCTTCTTTCTAGTCTGCATCTATACCTGTTTTTCACTCAGCAATACATCATTACTCTTTATGTTGCACACCTTTCAGATATCATTCTCTCATGTAACTTATCCTGCATGAGTTATGCCGCTGACATTGAGGGAGCGGGTTTTCTATGCTTCAATCTTCTGCTGTAATCATTCAATATTACCGCCACTGGTGGTATGGAACTTTGTCAAAAAAGAGAAATAAGGAGCGATCATCCACATAAATATATAGCAAAATGTATTAGAGCTTTAGTTCAGTCAATAAAGGAAATTAAAGGGTTTCATTCTCGATTCTTTTAGTTTTTCATCATTTTCATTAGGTATTCATCTTCAATTCTCAGCATTAAAAGATAATTTAATCCACACACAGAAATTTCATTATAAAACAAAACAAAATATTTGTTGGAATCACAGTTAATATAGTAATAATACAGCAAGCATGTTCGATAAAGGATAATTCCATAATCTGGATTAGAATTGGAAGAAAAGGTATGAGTTCAGATACGCATAAATCAGGAGAGATGAGAGAATCAATGCGCGAGCACAACGTTTTTGCCTAAGAAGCTGAAAAGTACTCTTAGCTCAAAGATATCAGCAGGCAGTTCAGTAAAATCTAAGTAAAGCAGCCTGTCATGAAGAAAGGCACCAGAAACTCAAAAGAGAGTTTCCAGTCGGAGAGTCAGGGAAGTAAACTATCTTACCTACTCTACGAACATGCACTAAAATAAACACACACATTCTATGCTGGAACATTATTTTCTTTCCTCTCCTGGGTCCTCCAATCGAAATTCAGTAAACTCCTGGGACTAGGCAAACTCACCATTTTCAAATCTGGGCGCAATAGACTTTCAGACATTAAACCTTGAAAAGTTGCATAGTTGATGTTTTGCGGTCCAGACAGTTCTTCCCATGAATCATTCTTCAAGTCTTTGCATCTCCTTTGAGGCTAGGCATTCTATAGGCCCAGCCTTTATTAGGCAAATATTTTCCTGGTGCTGCCCTTTTTATCATTTAGGATCTGCTTCTGCATTTGTGTTGGTGGTCCCAAGATCAAGAAAACAACACTAGGGTTAAGGCTTTTCATATCAAGTAGTCAAGGTACAGGATGCTTCTATTCACTGTAGTCATGGTACAGGATGCTTCTATTCACTGTAGTCATGGTACAGGATGCTTGTATTCACTGAAATCAGGTCCACTGACCAGTTACTGAAACTGAAGATTTGGCTCTTGAGACTATAGGAAAGGGACTGATCTTGTATGTCTATCTAACATATGCCAGATCTTTAATTTAGGTCCAGGACATCTATTTGTAATCACATGCGCTCTAATTAACTAAAATAAAGAAATACAATCTGTATTAAATAATGGAACACTTGTGGCATCATGCATAAGTCTTTGACATCTATATGATGTGCTAGTACAAGGAGCAGATTGGTTTGCGGTACCTAGTCCTTATGCTTTAGGTCAGTCAAAAACAGACTATTACATTCTAAAGATTTTGCAAGATGATGATAATACCTTAGAGAGAACGAAGCACACTAAAACTGCCTGACTGAGCTGTAAGAAAACCAAGAATATAAGGGCATTGACCCTTTGGAGATAAGCTAGTTATTGAAAAAACTTGTGCTTGGAGGGAAAATGTAAGAAACCAGACTTTACCATGATAAGCACGTGGGGTTCCATGGACATTGTAAGGTAGAAAAGCTTGTTCAGGAGTTCAGAAGTATTTGATAGTTACTTAGCTTAAACGGCCACAAAAAGTGAGTCTAATGTACTATTAAGGAACCTCTAGGATGTTCTCAACAGTTGGAGAGGTCACACAAATCAACACCTCAGTTTAAAGAAGTTTACCTTCACTGGTGTTTAGAGAACAAACTATTAATTCATCTAAGACTGTTCATCTGGCAATTGTTCCTGTTTTTCAATTGGACTGATACTTAGTGCTAAATGGAAGAACGTAGAAAATGAAAACTAAATGACAAGATTATGGTTTCAAGACAAGCCACGTGCGTACTTGTAAGGTGTTGTTTCCAGACGAAGAAAAAGTCTAGTGTGTTACCCTGTAAGTGAATTGAAGTTTAAGTTCAATTAATAATGGAAAAAAATCGATTTTTTTTTTAAAGAGCACACATGTTTAAATAACTTATAATAATCAATCTATATAATTGCTTTATCAGTTCCTCATGTCGGTTGGCTGGGTATTCCATATATTTAAGTGCGTTTTCACTGTGAATGCTAAAATAAACGAAATAGAACCAACTTTACATTGATGTTATTCAGTTATTGAAGCGCAAGTCACCAATTATACACCAAATACACCTACAGAGGTAATCAATAAACCTTCACCTCTACCTTTCGGCCAATTATTGAAAACTGTTTTAAAGACAGAGAGTGCTATTTCTTGAATCACCTTCAGGTTTAAGTCAACCAATCATAAATCAGTCACAACATGATGTTTAACTGATTATCTGTGATTAATCCAAAGATTACTTCTTTGCGGATGACTGAAAAAGTAGCATTGACTGGTGTGCAACTTATGTCTAGAGTTTTTAAGGAAATTTACAGTTTCAAGAGAAAGGACCTCAATTGCAATTTTGGGTGGCACATACTCTTTGGGGTTTGCTGATGGATGAGGCTAAAGTGTTTGTTTTTGTCAGCGTATAGTTGCTCCCAAATGATCTGCATTGCATTACACAAGGAAATAGTGACATTTGTGGTTCAAGTATTTTGGGCAGTCACTGGCCCATCTTTGGCTCAGGAGGGCACAGAGCAAATGCACAATCAGTCTGTATAACTGGTTTGCATATCAGCTGCATAACTTCGCTTCCACTTCCATTCAGTCAGAATAGCATGTGACGTCATGTTCGGCTGAAAATAAAGACGACAGTCGTAGTGTTGAATCAAAAATCGAAATGCCCTGAGTTCGGGCGAAGCAACCAGTCATAAGAACTTTTACTAAAGTTCGCTGTCTGAAACTGTGACTATCGTCTAAAAATGTGCTACCAAAGTCAAAAACAGGTTTGAAATTACATAAAAACTGATTCAAGCATAATCGATCATTGTTTTGTTTTATGTATAACAGCGAAGCATGTTTACAGTTCAATCATTATTATTTCTAGAAATAAAATAGCAGCGTTTTATGCATAATGGGCAGTGTTTTGAATGGAAAAAAATAAACAAACAGAGGGATTCCCAAGTTGTCTAAAGGTAATAGGTCCAGAGAATCCAGGGGTGGAGTTGGAAGCTTATTTAGGTGACCTCAATTATCTGAGAGATATCAGACGAAATTAAGCCTTCTTCTATGAAGTCTCAGGCTGGTCTGGTTCTGTTGTGTGTTACGGTCCTCTGGAAACTTAGAAGGTTGAGGTTTATTTGGCTGGGTCCAAACTGGGGTGGCATAGTGAGCAAAAGAACGATGGATTAAACCCAGATCTCTTGTCTGGGGGTAAGTGGTTGAAAAGTTTCAGTACTCCGTCCATCATCTTGTTGTGTTTGCTAAGGTTCAGTAGCCAGCAATTCTTGTCATTCCTTTAACTTCGTAATCTTAGGTAGAGCTGGGTGTTCACATTTCTGGTTCAAGTCATCTTAAGCACTCCAAGTAGAACAGACCAATCAACGCAAGTCTTTCTTTCTACGCTTTGGGGAATTGTACTGACCATAAAGGCTGCAGAACAGTAAAGTCTATATTATGCATCTCAAAGTAGAGCCCTCTCATAAACGGTAAGAATAATTACAGCACTGTGTGCTTGTGCCTTACCAGTCTAGTTAGGAACAGACTTCTGTTGTTCTTTTTCTATTTTTCAGGATTCCAGAGTCAAGGAGTTTCAGAGTTGTAGAATTCCGAATTAGGACGACACCATGATTGAGAAGAAACGTATGTCACTGGAGAGTTGGAAGGAGCGAGAATCCACAGGCAGACCCGGGGAAGCCTCAAGGATCCAACTACACCTACAGGTAAGTGTCTAATATATGGTAATGTATCTGATCGGAGTAGTCGTTTTATAGGCAGCCACACCCAAAATGGTTCTCAGTCTCACAAGAGTTGTGTGACCCACACATGATCATGGGCCGGAGGGGCTCAAGATGTACTGTTGCTGATGTCCTTTTTAGCTCATCTCCATTACAGGAACCCTGGGTGCTCCCTTCAAATTGTGTGCGTTTCCAGCATGTTGTGTACCTTGGGTGTTCCTGAATCAATGATTGTGGGTGCTGTGGGTATAGTGCGCGCACTTGGTGTAGCTGGGCAGTCGTGAATGTATGTGGGAGAAGCTATGGAGAAAATGGCTGCTGCAGCACAAATTTAAGGTAAGTCCACAACAAAAACAGTACACAAACATCCATTTTGGATTAAAATATAAATGCTGATATATAAAGCTTTGGTTGTACTCAAGTAAAATACATACTGTAAGGCAAATCATACCTCACACATATGTGAATATAATCATTTCACATGTGTAGTTCATTAGCCTATCAAAATATGCATATGTAGTCAAAATAAAAATATGAAGACATTATAAAATATATGAATTGTAACATGAAACTAACTGATTGTTACTTATTAGATAACCTCAATCACATGGACTGTGTTACATTTCTTATGAGACAGAAACACATAATATTTACCAAACCAACATCTTAAATTGGTAAAAAAATATTATAATACTATATTTATCGATTTATAAATAATCTTGCGTTGTGTGGTGTGAGCCATTCACATAGTCCATAATGGCCCTGTTTTTAACCTAGGTGGATAGGGACTTGGGGTCTTATTTAGAATTTGGCAGACAGGATGCTCTGTCAAAATAGTGGCAGATATATCATCCGCTGAATTACAGGTTGCATACACTACAATCCACCTGTAATAATGTATATGGGGTATCAGCCACATAACCCTTCCACCAAGATCTCAATGAATCCCTAAGAGACAAAAGTAATGAATATTCCATCTGCCATACTACAAGTGGCATTGGCTTCAATACGCTTGCAATATGGTGGATGGAACTTCTGTCATATTTGTGACATAGTACACTGTCCGGCAAACTTTAAGGAAGCCACAATATTTCATATTGATATGTCACAACATACTAATTCGTGTGCATACTTTTTTTTCCTGATGGACAAACACATGGATGGAGATCCTATATTTAAGTCTGAGTCATATCTGTTTAACCCCTTCGATGCTGATGACGAGCTCAGCTCGTCATCACCCACGGGGGTCGTGTGCTGATGACGAGCTGAGCTCGTCATGGTGCCACTAAAATGGCATTTTCCAGCACACAGCGGGAAAATGCCTAGCATCCAAGTGGTTAAAAATGATTTATCGCCTTCCCTAATGTGTAGTTTGGTAGCTGGCCTGTCATGTGACCAGATGTCATGACATCCCTCACCCTGGTGGACGAATGCCCACCATATTATATGTGCCTCACACGCCAATGGGTATTTACTGCTTTGGATGGGTCTGCGCCCATGAAACCTCCATTCACAGCAGTTATGTTTTCTGGAGAAGTGTGGCTCACCGATTAGAGCAGCAGACCCTGAGGCAGAGGTCTGGCCCGGGACCTGGGTTCAATTCCAGATGCGGCAGGGTCTTGGGCTCAATGTCCACGGACTCGATAATTCTCGCATAGGTGCCTACTCTAATCATGGGTCCAACTCTGCAACTCTGGGCAATAGCTTGCTTAATCTCCACAACGGCCCGAAAGCGCTAGGATGCCTGGCCTCACCTTGGAGGTGCACAGTAAGGGGAATCTCACAGGGAAAGCCAGGAAGGGTTCCACAGCGGTATACAGCACCAAGATACCTTCTAGGTGATAGTGCGCTTTACAAGTAGACACACATTTACATTTACATTTAAGTGTGCCTCTTCTTTGAAGCAGACTATTTTAAGAACGTTTTTATGTGCAAGTAGCAAACTTACAAATTGACAGTTCTTTTAAAGTTAATATATAAAATAAAAACTGCCAATATGACAAAGGATATTTATCACTGTGTGTCGGAAATGAACTGTAAGAAACATTTCTCTGTCCATGTGAAGCATGCTTAGGTGGTTAGACACGAGGCGAGAAAAGTAGTTAGGGTTGCCCCATTCTAAATAGGGTACTTAAACCTTTTTGTTTTGCAAGGTGGGAGGAACGTCGTTTTATGGTATTGCTTCTGCTATAATCTAGGAAAAAATAAGACCATATCACTTCTTAATGTTAACGAATGGCTAACTTTCCATATATATTTAAAATAATATTGGTCAAAAGTATTACTGCTTCTAAGTCTAAATGGAAAAATATTTTCAGAATACTCCAGTAAAACAACACAATTTTGAACTCCAGGAGGTATTGCGATTTAATGAATTAGGTATCAACTGTAACCGAATATCAGGATTTTTGTTCTAGCATCAGCCAAATACTAAGTTATTTATATTAATGTCTAATTATATCATGCTGATACCCACCCAATTGCTACTGAGCTCTGTCCTGCAGCTTGTCAGCAACGGTGTGATAGGCCACCTCCATCCAATATGCAATGATATGGAGGTCCTTGAGCGCCACACCTTTTTTCAGCGGGGTGGACCTTCTCAGCTGATGTAATGCAGTCAGCTTTCACCACTGGTGGAGGTTTTCAAACAATGGAGCTGCAACAATGAAAGACCCCCTGGTCGCACACACTTTCTGCGGTGGTCCGCTAGATGTTCTTCTTGCAGTGAGGGCTGACCTTAAACGTAAATGCAAAACACAATAAAAATGATTTACTTGATTATGTAATCAAAATACTTTAACATCTTAAATCAACGAAAATCAAGTTATGAAAGATGTTAATATTTTTACTTCTATTTTTAAAAATATTACACAAGCCGCAAAGTCTTAAAATTATGCCACCCGGGCGAATGGCTGTCTACCAAATCCAAACATCTCTACCTGCCTGGTGGCAATGTATGCGCCTTCAGAAGTTCCTCTGTGTAAATTGATCCTTTGAGGGTACTGACGATTCTGCCAGCTAGGCGGTCATCTCTAAACCTGGCAGACGGATATCCACCAGGCTGACATAAGGAAAGACCTCTGCCACCCTTGCAAAACGGCAGCCCATCCACCAGATTTTACATAACCACCTTTAGTCCTTTTTAGATTTTGGTGGATGAGACAAAGTAATGCATTGGAAATCCGCGAGACAGACAGTCAGCACATTCCGAATGCGTATCCTGTCTGCCAGTGACGTTATGAAGGCCTTATTGAACATGGTCCATGCCTAGAAAAATGACCTTCCTGTTAAATGACCAATCATGCTAGACAATCCTCTTTAACCACGTTTTATTTTGGAAAACAGTGTAAGATTATAAATTAATGGTCAACATACTGTACCAAATCATTTGCGATCATGACTATGTTAATTAGCAGAAAGGAGCATTCTTTTGCAACTGTTTTAAAATGATTCAACATGTGAAATTATTATAAATAAATTGATCAAAAATACTTCTTCTCAAAACAAACCATAACAAATATCATCAAAACATGTAAAAATACAAACCTCACCCAAAAAATTAAAATAAATTAATTATGATGACATTTTTATCATTAGTATTAGCATGGCCAGGCAACATAGCTGGTAGCACTCACTAATCCGGAGCTGTTGACGCCCCAAAAGAATCCTGCCTAATCATGCGCCACATAGCGGGTAAAAGAGCTTTGGTGGCTTCCAAGCATTACAGGATGTGCCACCGACCGATATCTGGATTGATGACTCCCAATATATCGATTGCGAGGTCTGACTTTTGTGAACTGGGCTTGCCCCTCATCTGATCCTACCACTTACTCCTCGGGTTAGGGGTAACCAATAAGAGACGATCCTCAATTTATGGGAACTGGCGAACACACATTGGTGTTGATGTCCTGAAGGGTCTACTGCCCCTTGCTCTCACTGCTCCAGGAAAGAGCGCACTGGCACTGGCAGGCCAAACACCATTGATCTAGAAGTTTAGATGGACAGAGATTGGAGCCCTGCTGTGCTACCTGAACAGGAAACATGCATCAGGGTACTGGGTGTTCCCCTAATATTAACTGTGAGCAGGGCCACAAATAGAAGCCTCACCGCGTGTTAAAATCATGTGACCAATGCAAAGGGAATACAAGTGAGTGGAGGTGGGTGGTTGAAGTTGGGGGGTAGGCACATGTTTAAAACACATATTTTTGCCATTTTGTCACCCCCCCCCCCCATGTGATGACACCTGGGGCGGCCCGCACCCATCGCACCCCACCTTCCTACGCCACTGCCAAGACTCCGACAACACATGAAGACATGATAGAAGCCGATATCCATGTTGCAATAGAGAGATCAAGTCAAACCCTAGAGAATACAATAGATACAATCACACAGGAGGTAAATTTGCTGAGGACTAATCCATGAAAAGTTATAGTTACATTGCTACAAACTGAAAACATTGTGGAAGAGTTCAAATATGAAGGAACTGGCATAAACCCTCAACTCAAACCTTTGTCTGATCTCACCCATCAACTCCAGAACAGGATGGAGAATGTAAAAGGAGGGAGTGTCAGAGCAACCTCTGATTCTTTAAAATCACAGCGATGGTGAAGGAGCAGTCCCTGGAAAAGTTCCTAGAAAATTGGATCATGAACAACCTCAAGTCTAATGGATTTTCACTATATTTCATCATTGAGAGGGCACATAGGGTTCTTGCCTTTCCTTCACTACCCAGGCCCCTCCAAGTGCGATTGTAACCCAAATTCTAAATTACTGAGATAGGGGTTTCATCCTATACAAGCTAGGAAAACATTAGATCTGAAATAGAAGAATCCCTGATTAGAATATACCCGGGCTACACCCCAAAAGTCCGGAAAATATTATGAACCTATGAAACAAAAACTTACGGTTGTGAATCTAAATTATATGGCATTATTTCTAGTTAAGCTAAAAGTGTTACACAGTGGAAAATCAAAGCACAGAGCAGGAGCATGGCAACAAAATGGGTTCTACGTGGGCTGGCATAGCGAGGTGGCACCTCCATAGGGGAGCACCAGGAGACGGGAGCAATGCTCAAGAAAGAACAGAGGAATAGTGAGGAATAGACTGAATCCCACCATGGTGATAGGGAAAGATGACAGCTCAATCAGACTCTGGGAACCCCCTCCCTATGGAAAGGTCTTCAGAGATGGTCCTATGACGATTAGATCAGGAACTTAGATACAATACAGAATGACTATGGAGGTGGGGTGAGGGGCATTGGGCGGGGGGGACATAATCCTGAGTTCAGTAATAAAACTTCTGTATGGGGAGATGATATGTATGGGCACACCATAGGAGGGTCTGGGCTATGCCTGCCTCATATGTGTAGATAGAACATAATAATGAGGATAGGGCAATTTGGGAGAAAGTCCCTTGTTTCAGCTCACTGTGATCCTCCTTCATGGTTGGATTTTGGCGCTAGAGGGATACTGATCCCCAGCAAACTGATCATGGGAATTAGATCAAAAGAAAATTAAAAACACACTATAATAGGTTTAAAGAGTGTTTATCTGGAGAGGGTGGGGAGGGAGTACATCACAAGTTTGGCAAATTAAGACATTTGGTTGACAACTCATGGCTCTAATATGTCATTTAGCACCATAGGGTTGTTCTGTACAAGTTAATTGAGTCTGCTCTTCCTCAGAGAAGTTCACTTTCCTTATTCAACAACTATGACCTTGGTAAATCCTCCTGTCCCGACTCAGAAAAGATGGGACAACTAGATAACTTAATTACATGAAATGTTTGAGCCTTAATAGTCTTGCCAAAACACACATGGCGCCCTTGCTCCTTAGGAGACACAGGACAGAGATAACATTTCTGCATGATACAAATCTCATTGACTCGGAAAAAAGAAACATTCAGAAGACGTAGACAGACCACATTTAGTCGGCTACATTTTTAGCATATACAGGATGGGTGGTGCTTGAATTGGATATGCCCGCACATTCCTTTCCTTTCCTGCTTAGATTCTAAAAGGCAGATGTGGAGGAAAGATATATCTCAGTTTAAGGTTTACTCAACTGCAGGGAGATATGTCTCATAAACATATATGCCCCTATTAATGACACAAAACATTCTATGAGAAAGTTATGGACTTGTTGTACTCTTAATATGCAGCGGAGACTTTAATTCTATACCAGATGGGCACATGGATAGAGTTAGCCCAAGCAGCATGCGAAACCATGCAGAGTAACAACAGCACTGACAGAAATCATTGGCATTATGGGTAGAGGAGATATCTCGAGCACAAAGCACCCCTTAGACAAAGAGTACCTCTGACACTAAATAACACACAACATATACAGTAGGCTAGATTGAATTTTGTTCTTAACAAAACAGTCAACTAAAATACTTTCACTCAAGTATTTAAATAGATTTCTATGGTTGTATGACAGAACCCTGCATGCAATTACCCTGCATGCCTTTACAACGCAGTCACTACCCTGACAGCGATGTTAAAATGCAGAACTTTACCAAGCAAGTTGTTACAGTAACTTGCTTTAGGGGGCACTGGACTATGGAATATTAGAACATTGGAATGTTGGGAGCTCCATTGAAAACAATGGAGTGCTCCAGGCTTATAATGGCTGGTATAAGCCCGGAGCTCCAACATTCCAATGTTTCTTTGTTCACAGCTCTGGCTGTAAACAAAGGCTTCAGGGAGCCAGAGGGGATTTCAATCCCCTCGCGCTCCCTGAAGGCTTTGTTTTATTTGTTAGAACGCTGCAGCGGGCCTTTAATAGCCGATATAGCCCGTTACGGCGAGCTATAAGGCTATAGTATAAACTACTATTCCAACTTCAGTCTAGGCAACAGTAGGGAAGGTGTTGGACCTAAACATCTAACACCAGTCCAACAACGCACCCCCTACAGCAAGTCGTTGTAACAACTATCAGGTTAAAGTAGTGTGTGGTAGCACCACAGTCAGGGTAGTGACTGTGTTGTAAAGGCTGGTCGTTGTTGAGACTGCAGAGTAAAGGATGTTTCCCGATTTGTATAGACCAGTCTTCCACAGTTAGTGAAATGCGACCACAGTAGGGGAGGCGCTAGGGGGCGCACAGCGGAATGGCTGCCTGAACTGCAGCTCCGCCGGGCGATATCACACGATGTGATCCATTGCCATTAAATCCCCACCAATCCACCCTGCAAGACCACGTACTAGTGTGGGATAATGTGGAGCACAGCTGGATGTGTGCGGAGGCGGCCGCTTCCCCTTCATCGCGGAGAAACACCGAGATCGCGGTGACCTGCATCGGACTGCCTGACAACATGGCCGGCGGCCGCCTGGAGGTACGTTGCGAGCAAGACGCGAGCGGGAGCGAGAGAGCCGCCTAACCCCAGCATCAGCGCCCATCCTCTCACACGGACCACCAGGGCCGGAGAGCACGAGCAACTCGCTGCCAAACTGAGCGATAGCGGCGAAGTCCGCCACCACTCCGCATGTTTTGCCTGACAAGATGGCGGCACCCCTTCCAGCAATAGCGATGTCGGCGGCCTAACGCCAACGGGCCCCTGCTCTTATAACGAGGCGCCCCAACGGAGGTCCGGCTCATAGCGGTTCTGGGCACACTGCAGCGAGCATAGCATCACATTGGGGGCCTGCTGGCGTCCGCCGACTCGTGGATCAAGGAGCAGGTGTCTGGAGGAAGGTCAGACATTGGGGGCAGCGAACCACACGCACAGGGGGCGGTGGCCCCGGTGGGGTTCACAACAGGGCGCCCTGTCTACAAAAGCACGTGCGCGCCCCTCACTCTTGACCCTCGACGTTGCAGTACTGGCAGGTATACCTCGCTTTCCTAACGCTGCAGGGCTGCTACAACAGGAGGAGGCCACCTTGGGAACGACCTAGCCATTGAATACGTCTACTGCCTGCCAACAAGACGGAAACACGGCGACGTCGACCAGAGTGACGAGGGCGGCTAGACCCCAGCTGAATAAGGCGCCATCACCACCCGCCGCCATGGGCAAGCCAGACAAACAGCAACCAAAACTGTCCTTTGAAAATAGGAAGGGGTCTAAGCCAGTGGATGACGCAGCGGAGGCCGGCGGGTCTTCGGCCTCGCCACTGTCTACCAACATGGAGAAGATACTACTAGCGATCCAAACAAATCTTCAGGACATCAACGGAAAGTTGGACAATCTAACGTGCAGGATGGATGGCATGGCTGCCCGACAAGAACAGCACGGAGAACGACTGGATGAGGCCGAAACTAGGATATCTGCGGTCGAGGATGAGGCGCGCACATCCACCACAAAATGCGCGGGAATGGAGCGTATCCTGGAGGTAATAAAAGCAAAGGAGGAGGATTTGGAAGCGCGCTCGAGGCGCAATAACGTGCGAATAGCGGGCCTGCCAGAATCCACCAACACGGGCCGCATGGAACAGTATGTAGAAGGGCTCTGCAGGGATATCTTTGGACCGGAAGCCTTATCGCAGATCTTCATTGTGGAACGGGCCCATAGATCGCTAGGCCCCAAACCGCCACCAGGTGCCACGCCCCGGCCGATAGTTGCGAGGATCCTGAATTACAGAGACAGAGACGTGATCCTAAGGCTTGCAAGGGAGAAAGGCAAAATCGTTCACCAGGGCAACACTCTGGAATTTTACCCCGATCATACGGTCGCTGTGCAGCAAGCACGCAGGGAATACACAGCGGTCAAGGCCAAATTGCGAGAATTAAACGTTGGATATTCCATGTTGTATCCTGCCCGGCTGCGAGTGGTGTGGAAGGAACAGACGTTAGTGCTACCGACACCTAAGGCGGCCCTCGAACTTGTCAAGAAAATACAACAAGAGGCGAGAGCGGAAGCCCGACGAGACCAGAACAGAGAATCGGACTGAGGCGCCTAGACCACTCGAACTTTGCAGAGCGGTGGAGAATGCTGCACTGACTGCCACGAGGTTCTGCCAAACTGTTATTTTAGGCTGTCTATGTAAGGTTCGTTGGTGTACGTCTGATTGAGGTGAGCTGCAGGCGCTTTATTATTGGTTTGTGCATTGGGCGGTGAAGAGGTGGGAGGCGGCTGAACTAACTGTGGCTATAGCCCTAGCCTGCCCTGATCTGTCGCAGACACTCATGTTCGGACTGAACTAACAGGCCTCCCTTTTGGGAGCTCAGAGCCAACAGCCGTGAAGCGCCTGCGCCTGGGACGCGTTGGGGCACTGGATCAGGTCCTTATGTGCACTCTGTGCTCACGAGCCCTCAGAACTGGAAGGGGGACAGCCTATAACGTAGCTAACTAATGGACTTTATGCTTCATCCAACGTCGAGAGATGTGCATCCTCTAGGGCGGCATCATTGCCTACATCAGACGCAGGGGTGGTACTGGGAATGTGGGCATGTGGATTAATGGACACATACTTCGCGTTTCAATTAGTTTCATGTTAATGTCGCCCGCACCTGTCTGTCGGGTGACGTGCTGCGCCACTAGCGGTCCTCCATGAGGGTACAACCCTACTCGAGTTTTACTATGAGCACCAAGTTACTAGTTACACTGTTGAGGGAGTTGTGCTCTGAAAGGGTGAGGCTTCGGCAGGTTGGGGTTGCTGGAGTGGGAGGGATCTGGGGAGGAAGGATGTTTAACTGTTTAATAAGACCGAAGGTATTGCAAACCAGTGCATGTTACGGGTTAGCCCTGCTGGGGCTTGTGTCTGCAGGTGGTGTTCGGAGAGCTGGATGGGGTTGGGATGGGGGCGGGCTGCTTACATGCTTAGGATTGAATGGTACTGTGTTAAATGGGTACGCCAGGTTCCAATACTGGTAGCAGGCACGAACTGAACGTCCTTACGTGGAATATACGAGGGTTCTCACGCCCACAGAAAATTAGACAAGTGTTTGCCAGTCTCACCAGGTGGAATATTGACATTGCATTCCTGCAGGAAACACATTTGGCTCCGCATACACACGCTACATTGGGGTCGAGATGGGCGGGATCGTCCTACAGAGCCTCATATTCCTCCTATTCCCGGGGGGTGATCATCTTGGTCAAGAAAGGGGTACACTTCGAAGAGAGACATGTGACTCACGACCCAGCTGGTAGATACGTGCTGGTGTCCGGCAAGCTCAGGGGGCAACACATTACACTCCTCAACATATATGGCCCGAACATCGACGCACCCGACTTTTATCGGGAAATCTGGGGACACTTACAAGACCACACTGGCACACACATTTTATGTGGGGGGGACTGGAACGTAACACTACGGGACGGGCTAGATCGATCTTCCCAATCAGTGGAACAACACAAGCAGGCGAGGCTTATGATAGACCACATGATGAGCGATTTAGCATTAGCGGATATCTGGAGACTACAACATACCGACGATCCAGGCGCTACTCACATTACAGCATCACACAATAGTTGGTCCAGACTAGACTATTGGTTAGGATCCAGGGATATTGCACTATGGGCTCGTACGGTAAAGGTGCTTCCACGCACTTTATCGGACCACAATCCGGTAGTACTGCAACTAGACATTCCGCACTACACACCTCCCCCCTTTCACTGGCGTTTTAACTCCCAGGCCCTCACAGACCCCGTATATGTTGACACCCTGACTAAGGCGATCAAGGACTACTTCGCTAACAACTCTCACACTACGGACGACCCATGTCTACTCTGGGAAGCCTTTAAGCCCACGATAAGGGGCGTCTGCATTAGCACCACTATAGGTGTACTCAAAGACATTAGGAGCCAGATCCGCCGCTGCGAAAATCAGATGAGGGATTTGGAACTGCAATATGAAAATACACGTGACATACAGCTATTGTCCCAACTGCGAGACTTACACACAGAACATGCCGACTTCCTAGCGTCAGAAATCAAATATCTAGATCGCAAACACTCCGCCAGGGCTTTTGGTGAAGGGGGCAGGCCAGGGAGAGTACTGGCGCGGAAAATTTGTGAAGGGAGGGGGCCTTCGGCGATCCTTCGGGTCAAATCTGAGGCGGGTGTAGTTCACACACAGTCGGAGGACATAGTCAAATGTTTCGCGGACTCCTACTGCACATTATACCAATCTCAACCAACGGCTACAGCGGAAGAAACTTACGAATACCTCCATGATGTGGCGATTGGCTGGTTGTCAGATGCCCATAGAGAATATCTGGCTCGGCCGATCACGGTAGAGGAGGTCACTGAAGTGATTGCATCGCTCCCAAACGGTAAAGCGCCGGGCCCGGATGGATACACGTCCGAATTTTACAAGAAATTTGTCGATATCATAGCCCCATATTTGGTGGACATGTACGGCACCTCCTTTGAAGGTTCACTGCTCCCCCCCACTCTGCGTGAAGCTATGATTATTGCGCTCCTCAAACCGGCTAAAGACCCGGACTACTGTGACTCCTACAGGCCCCTATCCCTAATAAATGTGGACTCAAAAATACTTGCAAAGTTGCTAGCTGCCAGATTGTCCCCCCTGATGACTCGCCTAGTGCTCCCGGACCAGGCAGGGTTTGTCCCCACGAGATCCACCTCACATAACACGAGGTCCCTGTTTGCCCTGGCGCACTATCTAAAACCCTCGGTTAAAGCAGTGGCTGTACTACTCGACGCCGCCAAAGCGTTTGATTCAATCGAATGGAGATACATGTTGACTGTCCTCAATAGGATGGGTTTTCCTAAAAGATTTGTTCAGTGGATCTCCTTGTTGTATACCAAACCGTGTGCGAGGGTCCGGATAAATGGGTACGTTTCGGCGCCATTCGACATTGGTCGGGGTACGAGACAAGGCTGCCCCCTGTCACCCCTGCTCTTCGCGCTAGCGTTGGAACCACTGGCGTGCATCGTGCGTCAAAATTACAGGGAATCGGCGTTGCAATTTGTGTCCAGACCACTGCACATATCGCTCTATGCGGACGACATGTTGCTTTATGTTCGCGATCCAGAAACGCATTTGAACCCGCTCCTTAGGGAGTACATCCGCTTTGGGGGTCATTCTGGGTTGGCGATAAACTGGTCCAAATCCTCGCTAATACCCCTCACCGACTCCACTGATTCCTTTGCAATAGATTATCCACTAGAGTGGCAGCGCGACCCGATACGCTATCTAGGTGTCATGTTTCACAGGGACCCCGACGAAATCCTACGTGCGAATTACGGAGTGGTCATAGCCAAACTGGAAGAGAAGGTCAATCGCTGGATACACTTGCCATTGTCCATAGCTGATCGAATAGCGATCGTCAAAATGAACATCCTGCCTAAGTTGTTGTATCTCTTCAACAACATCCCTATCACACCTACACGGGAGGTCTTTCGGCGCATCAAATCACTAGTCCTAACCTTGATCTGGGCGGGTAAGCAGGCTCGCATTGAACTACAGACCCTGACACTCCCGGTGGCAAAGGGTGGGTTCGGGGTTCCCGATTTTCTCCTATATTATCTCTGTGCCCAGGCTCAGTACGCCGCATACTGGTATCACGAAGTCCCCTACGTTACACACGTGGCCATTGAAGAAGGGGATGCCCATCCGGTCCCACTATCGGCGATATTGTCACACACTAGGCCCCCGCTTCATTCAAAAGACATCAACACGGTAGACACCACGATCAAGGCATGGAATAAACTAGGACAATTGGCCCACAAGACCCCATTGTATGCACCGAACATGCCATTACAGCACCATCAGGCCTTATCAGTCACTAGCGAGAAAGTGGGGATGTCACTACTGTCCAGAGCAGGGATCGACAAAATGTGCGACGTATTTCAGGGGGGCACATTCATAGAACTTGATAAACTAGATTACATACAAAATCAGACTCTTATGTTCCGCTTCTCGTACTACAGATTGACTAGGGCATTGAAGGGACATTACCCTACATTCCCAGAGGAGCCGGAAACACTAGCGCCATTACAGATGCTGATCACCACGAGCGATCTGTCTCATTTGGTATCCAGACTTTACGCTGCTGCACAGTCGGACATAGCAGGTCACACCCTTAAAGCCAAGGAAAGGTGGGATACGCTACTGGAGGCTCCACTGACAGAGGTGGAATGGTATAGTTCATGCGCACTGACTCAGATACTTACACCAAACGGGAATCTGAGGATTATTCATTTCAAGTTCATACACCAAAGCTATTACACACCGGTGAAAATGCGCAGATACGGGCTTCAAGAGGAAGACAAATGTAAGCGCTGCAACAGAGATGGGGCAGACTTTGTACATTTGGCATGGAAGTGCGAGCGTGTGGCGACCTACTGGGAGGAGGTCACAACCGCGTTGTCGAGCATGTTGGATGACGAGGTGCACTGCACACCACAGGTCTGTCTGCTCGGTATTATACCCCAATTCAGAGCGCTGAAGCGCAAGTTCTGTGCTATCGCACTGCTGTTAGCCAAAAGACAGGTGGCACAATGTTGGCACAGCCGTAAGGTACCGACTGTGAAGATGTGGATGCATAGCATGTCTACTTGTAGGGATAAACTACAAACGTATGAAGAGGACTTGCCTGCTAAATCTAGGCCCAAGGATGTGTGGTGCTTTTTGACGGACTATTTGAACTCCTTGCAGGAGACTGGGGAGGATTAGTTGATGTACGGGTGACGCCGTGAGATGAGTGAATGTCGTGTGGATATGGCCCCTGAAGACTACTTAAAGAGAATTATGTAACACTGCTTAGCTCACTGTATAGGATGTAACTGGAGGCGATGGCAGGTCTTAAGTTGGGGAAGTTAGAGTTTGGTTGACAAAATCACAAAATGTAAGACTCATGTCGATTGTACAATGCGTGCCCTGACTGGAAAATACCGGTTGGTTCTATTTACCGTTAACAGATTACTCTGCATATTCATTTTTTGATTGTACTGATCTAACATGATGCAATAGCGAGCCGGCCTCAGGGTTGTGGGCTCATGCGGTGTATTCTACTTTATGTTAATAAAGGTCTTACGCAAAAAAAAAAAAAAAAAAAAAAAAAAAAAAATGCGACCACAGTAGAAATAACACACACACATTTCTTACTTCAAAATTAACCCAGCGATCCTTACAGACCCTCACTACCTCAGTGATATACAGACAATATTAGGAACACACTCCTAAGCTGGAATGTATATGTAAAGTATACAAAGCAAAGAGGCAGTTACAAGTTGAACTCAACAGAATCAAAAGGAAAAGGTAGCTTAGTTGCCAAAATAGAGTTCATATCCTCTTAGGCAAGGGCAGAAACTGTGATGGCTAGGACTGCTCTAGGTGATATAAGAGACAAGGTGGCCAGATTTACACTTAAAGAGCATAGGCAGAGACTACACAGGGTGGGGGACTACACACTCCTGGTCTGGTTATTAAATTGACAATTAGATATTTCCCCAGTACTAGTCCTGATCTCTTCAAATGGCTCCACTGTGACAACACAAGCTGGCATAAACAAAGTTTTGCATCTGCACATAGGTCATCAATACAAAGACACAGGTTCAGAAATGAAGGCTATAATAGAGGCTGCTTGTAGAAAACAAGTCCCCCAAGACTAACAGAGGAAATGAAGGAGGGAATTGGCTATCTAGAAATATTGGCAGTGCATACCCGAGAGAAACAATATACATACAATATGGGTAGAGAGATGTAGCTATTATACATTGGAACAGTTCTGGAGCTGTCTTCCACTTTCTATTATCTGTGGAATCGACATAACTTCTTCCCCAATTTCCGTATGTAATACAAAGAACTACATTCTCATTTGCTCTTATCCAAATGTAAATAATTACCCAGCCTAATGATAACTGTTGCAGGGCCGGCAAGAGGAGTAGAGCATTCATGAGCACACTGAAGCTGGAGCAAGCTGAAGGGGGTATGCGTCTCCCGGAACTAAAACTGTATTATATCACAACTCACCTACAACATGCAGTAAAATGGTGCATGGAAGAAATCAATTGGGAAAAGAAATTGCTGAAGTGTATTCATAAAGATAAACCACCTCTGGAACTACACATTATAGGAAGGGGTATATAGAACAAATACCCGTATATCATAAGACAGATAGGAAGATGTCATTAAAAGAGCCCTCGGGAGACCCCAATCTCAAGAAAACTAGATATGAATATAGGTCCTGTGTGAGGAACTGTGGTGTATTAGATGGTGTTTGTTTTTTTTTGGGGGGGGTGGCATAGCGTAAATGAAACCCAAAGGTATCAGAACGCTTTACATGACCACCTTCATATCATTTTTTACTTTTTTTTTGTCACAGGGGAGATTAAGTGATTTGCCCAGAATCACAGGACGTTGAGTGTCTCTGCCCAAAATCAAAATCGGTTCTCCAGCTTCGAGGTCGACCAACCTAGCCGCTAGGCCACACCCTCTCTGTGTTGTGTGACCTCACTGTGGAATACACTCAACCAAGCAAAATAAGTAATTTTCATAATCTATCTGCACAGGAAGAGACATCACTGTATTTCCCATCATTCGTCTGGACATGAAGTGGCATTACTGGCTTTCCCATGATCCTTCGGCGCTGCAAGTGACTTCACTCTTCTCCCCTCTTAGACCCTACTTTATGGCACCACAACGTGAATGCGCCCTAGCACACCAAAGGAAAGACCATCTGCGCTGGGACATTCCCCAACACCAGGAATCCTGGTCCTCCACTCTCCTGCTGCAACTATGCTGCAACCCTCCACGTCCTCAATCATGCCTACTGTTCCACATGCTGATGCCTTGTTACTCTACTCAACACAGAGAGAGCGTTCTCCTGCATTTCCTGAAAGTTTTTAATACTCTTACCCACACCTAACACTCACTGCACCAACAGCACCCAACACCCCACTCTCTCACACTCATACAGTACTGAAACCACACACAACACTTTATAATTGCATACATGGACCTCAATTCCCACTCACTCACCAAACATGCCCAATAGACCACAGAGATCTGTGGCCTGCTGCACAACAATGTCCCTGACTTGCTTTTCCTCACGGAAACCTGGCTGAACTCTGCATCAGCACCTGACATCACCATAGCCGTCCCCCCGGCTACAAAATTGCTAGGCATGACAAACTTCACAAACCTGGAGGTGGATATCGCCAACATCCAAATGAACACCATCAGCTGCATCACATCCATGGGCACATCATCCTCAAACATGGAACACCTATCGTTCAAGCTCCACGTCACAGCCAACTTCACCTTAAGTGGCACTCTCCTCTAAAGACGACCAGGACCATGCACCAACTATTAGGGACTATAAGTAAGGCTCCCAGTTTTCCATTTTGACTGATTTGTACAGATAAATACAGATAGAAAACAATCGATTTTCTTCATTGTATCTATGGCAAATTACAGAAAATAGGTTTTCTTCTGGAAGATTCTCACTACTGTCACAGTACAACACCAGCAACATATCAAATGCCTGTTTTTCTAACAACGTTTGTAAGCATTTGATGAGAACAGTGCCATCCATGCTGATTTACAAAGAGACAAAGTATTTTGCCACTTCTACAGCAAAATCTGTAAGCATAGGATTATTACAGTGCCATCCATGCCAAGCAGTAAAATTACAAAAGCCTATTACCACTCCAGGCACAGTATTACAGCTGTGGATTGGTAAAATACCATCCAAGCCAACCTGTCCCTTTCTAGCTTGATGAGGAGTACACTATGTTATTCCTATGCTTAAAAACTTTGCTAGAAAACCAGTAATTTGAGGTGAGCATCCAAGTATCAATGGCGTTGGAGCGCTAGGTGGCGCACATCCAAGATGGCCGCACACCTGTGAGGCTCGGAGGCCCGGTGAAGACATCCGCAAAATATCCGGACATCTACCTGTTTTTATCGACTGAAGCTGCCACCTGCCTGTAGCTAAGGCCCTTCGGATGCACTGGACAAAAAAACTGAGCTCCTGGTGTGTGATTTGTTTGTAAATGGTGCTTCTCTGCTGACGGGTTTGCGAACGGCGTTCCCTGCTGGAACCCTGCTGGGCTGCTGACTCTACGCAAGCACCCCGGCTCCCCACGTGGTCCTGGGCCCGAGCCTCTCCGGGGATGTGCTTCGTAGCTCTTCTTCGGGGAAATCCACTGCCCGCCTGACTGCTGAGCTGCTTGCAGCCGCTTCCTTCCTTCTACATTCCGGGGTGGGCTGCGAACTATTAGCGGCTTCCAGTTCCTCGCAGCCGGCGAGGGTTGTGTGTAGTCACTCCAGGCTCCCCCCCTTGGAAGACTCTGAGCCTCGGCATGCCGCCATAACTGTGAGTTTGGGACGGGAGCGGCCGGCATTACCACCCCCTGGACTTTACCCTGCGGCGGTTGGATGCCTGCCTTGGGTCTCCCCCCTAACACTCTGCACTTTTTGAACTCACCCCCTGTGGAGCAATTAGTGGTTCCCGCTACATTGGGAGGGCAACTTCAACGTGCCACATTCTCTAGTAGCGGCTCGCATTATGGCGGGACCGTGATATTTACTACACGCTGAGCGGTCGCCCCTTATTTGGCATATATTGGACTGATGCCTCTATCCCTTTGCATCTGATAACCTGTGGCAATTATTTGGCGCTGCACCTACGCATTTTGGGAGATGGTCTGCTACCTGTGATGCCGTCTATGCCAGCTGAATAGACTTTTGAACTTGCAAGTACATATAGACTACGCATTGCGTGTTGGCAGCTGCTATACATGGTCTAATCCTGAAGGGATCGAGGTCACTACTGCCGAGGCACCCTCCCCCTTCTTCTCCCCTGCACATAACTTTGCTGAGAGATCTTGCTTGATGCTCAGGTGTGAGCCCTACCTATGTGCTGCACTCTGTGTTTCTCCTGCATTTACCAAAGGCCCTCGACACATCTGCTACAGACCGCTGCTGCCTTCAGATATTAAGACTCTAGGAGACTCGCTACAAACGATCTGTCGATGGCTGGTTGCGGCCGGGTGTGCTGTGTGACCCTCTTAAGACATCTCCTATACAGTGCGATCATACACAAAGGGGGAGACGTCAGGTGCTCTTGGACTGGGGCGCTTGCGACCCTACACCCTGACGCGGGCCTGGACGTCATGGTGAAAAACGACACCCGTCAACCCAGGTTGACATTTGAGGCCAAGAAAGCTGTGACGCTCTCCACCTCGGTGGGCTCCGTAACGCCGGACTTGGACCCTAGACAATCCTCCTCGCAACTGCCTGGGGATGACGTCAAGACACTTCTTTTGGCCATCCAGCACAGTCTGACAGACCTTTCTGGGAAGATGGACACAATGAATAATCGCCTGGACTTCCTGGTTCATAAGGTCGACAAGCATGATGGGCAGCTTAAGGAAGCTGAGCATTGCATCTCTGAAAATGAGGATATCGCATCTCAATCACAATGTCAAGTCACAAGCATGAATAAATTACTAAAAGTCATTGCAGCAGACGATGAGGACATTGAAGCTCGGAGCCGCCGCAACAAAATCCATTTAGTGGGTATTCCGGAAACAACCAACACCGGACAGATGGAAGACTATGTGGAGCGTCTCCTGAAAAACTCATTTGGAGCAGACTTCTTTTCATCTCATCTTGTAGTGGAGCATGCACACCGCTACCTGGGGCCACGTCCTCCACCTGGTGCCCCCCCAAGACCCATTATTGCCAGACTTCTTAATTTCAGGGACCGAGATACAGCGCTGCAAAAAGTCTGTGAAACAAAACCGCTACAATTCAAGGGCATCTCTTTCTCTGTCTACCCAGATTTCACCCTCGCAGTTCAGGAGGCACGTAGGAAATTCTTTCCCGCAAAGCAAAAGCTACGCAAAGCCAACATAGAGTATGCCCTTCTATACCCTGCAAAGCTCCGGATCTTCCATAAGGGGCAAACATATCATCTGTGCAAATTCACAACAGGTGGACGACTTCCTGAAGAAGATAGCGAGATGGGACCACAATTCTAGATCATCCTCTCCTTCTGGCAGCTGATCAACAGCATGATTGTGGCGTTCTGAGTCCCTGAAGGACTACGCTGTGACACGTGGACATGAGAACTTCATGTTGGGCTCTGGTGCTATCTTCCACATTTTTACTGTCCGTGAACTGCTGGAAAGCCTTCTGTGTTTATCGTCTAGTCCTGGTCAGATAAGTGCCCTGTGGGCTTAGGTCGTTATGACTATTAAAGCTTCATTTTTGACTATACACTTCTTATACACTTGGTAGATTATTTAGCTATATCACCGGGCACCCCTACCCGCATTGCTGGTCTCCCCCATGGGATTGCATTACAGTGATGACGGGTCCTGGGAAGGGTTCCGTGCCCACTTTGCGCCCCCCTTATGGGAGCTCCCCCTTTCATGTTTGTATTTTGGGTTGGGGTTTATCTGCACTACATGGTCCTATCCCAGTCTTACTGGGTTTGCGAACATCTACTGACTCTCTGGAACCTACTGGGTGAGTCGTTGTATACCGGCACGATTGGGGTGATGTCGTGGGAGGGGGGTGATCTGAGATTGGATGGCTGTTTTAATGGCACCTTTGCTGTGATCTTTTTTGTTGGGGGTGGGAGGGGTTGGGAAGGTTTTTTACTGTTCCGTCAAGTGCAATGTACAAGTCTTGAAATATGTTAACTTTGGCACACATACTGGCAACGCTTCTGAACAAACATGCCCATGCCAGTTCATTTTTTCCCCGTTTCTTATGACAGCATAACCTAAGCCCCTTGGTATCAAACTACTTACAGGGAATGTTAGGGGACTGCGTGACCCTCGAAAGAGCAGGCAGATCTTGGCTTACTTAGATCGCCACCAGGTGCAGATCGCAATGCTCCAAGAGACGCACATTGACCCTCGCAAGCCATCAAGCTATGGTAATGGATGGGCCTCCACCCGAACATTCTCCTCCTACTCGACGTACTCTTGTGGTACACTTATTCTGGTAAAAAAAAAAGACACCATTCATATTGGGAGGCACATATAGTGATAACTCAGGGCGTAGTTGCATTATGTGGGGTACTCTGGGCACGCAATCTGTCACCTTTGCATGTAGCTATGGCCCTAATCAGGATGACCCCGAATACTTCACTACTTTATGGGGACGCATTTTGGACATAGGCTCCACACATGTGCTGTGGGGGAGGGACTTCAACACGGTCCTGCACCCAGCGGTAGACCGCTCCAACCCCCTGCCGCATCATTACACCATTACACACAAAACTCTCTCGGGGATAATGGAGGAAATCGGGCTGTAGGTGCCTGGAGATACACATATCCAGCTGGGAGAGAGGGTACGTTTTTTACATCAGGCCATGCCACGTGGTCACGCATTGACTACTGGCTCTGTTCCCGGGGCATAACTCCCTGGATTCAATCGGCTACTCACTTTGCCCATACATATTCTGACCATGCTTCTGTGTGCCTTGAGATAGCTCCCACCATCTCAGTAGCCACCTCCCGTTGTTGGAGGCTAATACCCGAGACCCTTCTAGACTCTGTTTTTCAGGCCGAGCTCGGGGAGGATATCAAGGATTTTTTCATCAGAAATAAAGGCTCTGTAGATCAGATGGCCACACTCTGAGAGGCCTTTAAAGTCACTCACTGTTTGAGGTATAGGCATGTCCAAGAGTTTCGGGGTACTCCGAGACATCAGACGGAATCTGCAGCGACTGGAGATTGAGATACGGCGTCTGGAGACTAACATGTGGGGTGATAATTCTGACGCACACAGAGCTTTGTTCCGAGAAAAACTTACAGACTATATGACCACTGCGGACCATTAGGTGAAATTCCGCTGCAAATACTTCACCGCTCACTGCTATGGGGATGGTGAGCGACCTGGCCGGGCCTTGGCTGCTGATATTAAGCAGCCTTGTTTTTCTAATTATGTGCTGGAGGTGGTCGATGATGAGGGCGTGCAACATAGAGACAGCCTAGACATACTTAAAACGTTTACCACTTTCTACGTGAATTTGTATAAAACACAATGTACTTCTCCTCCAGACTTTGCTTTCTTTTTTGGCGACATCACCCTAGGTTGGTTGGGCGACACGCAGCGCAAATTCCTGGCCGTGCCATTTGAGGATGATGAGCTGCTGGAAGCCATTATGCAGATGAGGTCGGGCAAGGCTCCGGGTTCAGACGGCCTACCCATCAATTTTTATAAATAATAAATTGATCAGTTACTCCCAATATTAAAAGAAGTTTTTTTGGAAGCGCATGAGTCGCAAGTTCTTTCACCCTTAATGAGGGAGGCCCTTATCACATCATTGTTAAAGCTGGCTAAACCTGCCGACCGATGTGAATCTTACAGACCCCTGTTCCTATTTAACACCAACACCAAGATTCTTGCTAAAATGTTAACTAACTGCTTGTGCCTTCTCCTAGATAAATAGTTCTTCTGGATCAGGCGGGTTTCATACCAGGCAGAGTGACGTCCCATAACCTCAGAACTTTGTTTTCCATCTTACAGACAGTTGGTCCCAAGTTAGCACTGGTGGCAGTCTTTTTAGATGCCTCCAAGGCTTTTGACTCGGAGGAATGGGATTACCTGTTTACCATTCTGCATTGAATGGGACTCCCTATAGGTTTCTTCTCCTGGGCCCGACTGTTGTATACTTCACCTACAGCAAGAGTCTTGATTAACGTGTACACCTCACCATCCTTCTCCCTCTCCTGTGGCACTCACCAGGGGTGTCCCCTCTCCCCGCTCTTTTTTGCCCTAGGAATGGAACCATTGGCAGCAAGGATTAGACAACACTTTAATAATGTAGGTCTCCGCTGCCTCCTATGCCCTGTCCTCATATCCCTCTATGTGGATGATGTTACCCTCTATATAAAAGACCCTAGCCAAAATTTAAATCCACTCATGCGTGAATTTTTACATTTGGCGGCTATTTTGGCATTAATATCAACTGGACTAAATCACAATTTTTTTTCGCTGACCAGGACTTAGTGCTGGCAGCAATAAGTCCATCGTTCGTCGGTTAACTCCTGGTCCAACTCTGACCCCCATTTAGCTCGGGAGGTGCAGGGCGGGTAGTCCCTGTTCACATGCAAGGAGTGGTAAAGCGTAGACACTAAGTGAGAAGCGGAATCTGCCTGCAGGATTTGGTGTAGAGGTGTTAAAGTGGCTTACGCCGTGCGTATCACGCGGGCGCGGCTACGCGATACGTCACGATGATGTTTTCGTTCGTGGAAATAGCGCAAACGGGACGCTCACCGGTATGCGCACCGGGGCGCGCCGGAAGACTGCGCTTACCGGTGCGCTCACCGGTATGCGCACTGGGAGCGCTCCAGGGCAAAAAAAAAACAACAAAAAAAAAACATGAACAATATACATAAAAAAAATAGTATTACATAAATATACAATATAGGATTAATTATAAAAAATATTATATTTCATAGCTATAGAAATTTGCTATTAAAAAACCTTTGAAATTCACAGAAAAAAACATAGGTTGAGGCCCTATATATAGTTAGGAATTAGCATTTAAAAAACCTATGAAATTCACTGAAAAAACCATAGGTTTCACACCAGTTATAGTTAGGAATTAGCCTTTAAAAAACCTATTAAATTCACTGAAAAAACCATAGGTTTCACACCAATTATAGTTAGCTGGAAATTTTACTGACATAAAACCATTGAAATTCCCATGTTATAGTTAGTTGGACTCACTATAACTTGCGCGCCTGCAATGCACTGCTGATGACGTCACATATTACATCACTCATGACATATACATATATATACATACATATATAGTTGCCACTGAGTGGTTATAGTTAGCTCAGACTTTCCATACGTGGTGGCTGAATTCGAGGTCCCTGTGGCCTGAAAACCTTTAGAGAATTTTTGGGGGGGATTGTGTGCACAACTGTTTGAGGACACAGGGTGGCCCTTCCACCAAGTACTGCAGTACTCCCACAGGAGCCTCATTACAAGCGTCCACCCCATGGTGCCGCAGTACAGTGCAAGCTTTCCTGAAGAAGTTTACACTGTACCATGGAGCGGAAGCCTGCATTGCAGGTACTGTGGTACCCGGGAAAATGACAATAAATAAGGGAGAAAAGAATGTGGTTGTGTGTGCCCAGATGAAGGCTGCGTGTGTTGGTGGATGGCTGCACGCAAGGGGTTCGAGCCCTCGAGCTAATACCCGCTGTGCACAACCATGGCCATGTGATGGAGGTTGGGCACTGGAGGGCGTTGGTAGCAGGGCCTGGCCAACCCTAGTCAATGGTTTTAACTATAACTTTCCTTGTGGCGTTTGGGATCCTTGTTAGGCAATTGTGCTATAACGATGCTACACCAGATCTGGCTACACGGATCTCGGTCCAGACCTCTAATTCCTTAAGGACTAGATTATGGACATTTTGGGTTATAGAGAAGCATCCTTAAGGTCTGTGTGATGTGAAAACAAACTTTAAACTATTTATTTCACAGGTGTTTTCATTATAAAGGCTGCGATTGTACATTCTGTTAAGAGCTTCTTTAACGGAACAAGGTGGTTTCTTAAAAGAACATTTCACATGTACAGAAATGTTAATGAATACATTGTATACGGTATTAGAGTTCCAATCTGTGTATGTATTTCTAAATTTAGGGAATCAAAGGTGTTAGTGATGTTCCTTATTTTCCTTCATAACTCCTTACCCCATAAGTGCCAATGCAGAGTGTGCAGTTCTGAGTCTCTGGTATCTCTCTCACCCTATTCCTTTTTGCTCATTTCTACTACTGGCCTCATGTCTTAGTGTATGTGATCATTGGTAGGGACGATGAGAGTTGGCAAGCAACCTCTCATCTACTTGAGCTGACAAGGTTATTGCAAACCTGACATGGGAAGAGGCTCAGAACTCAGACAGTCAAATAACTAGCGCAATGATCAGTAGTATAGCTAAAAGTTCATTTTAAGGGAGAAGCGTGCATTGGCCACTGATAAAGATACAACAAGCAGTCGTAAAGTGTTGCTACATTTATTTGCTTAAAACATTTAAATTAAACTTTGTAAGTTTGTGAGTATATGTCTATATTAATATAGATACTCACATACATATAACATCAGATTTAAAAAGTTCATGTAAAGTTGTATGCTCCATTTTTGCCTCAAACTAACATTGCTTTGTAGTAAAAGGTAATTGAACAAATTAATGTGTATACACAATGCGGTGTCTGTGTTTTTTGCTCTGTCGACTCGTAGCGCATTCAATAGCAGTGTTGGTGGGACAAAAGGGTTGCAGGACGAATGGCGTTGGGGCACAGGCCAGTGACAATCATTCAATGCCCAGGTCAATATTTTTCATTTAGTAAAGGTAAGTACTTTAGTTACATCAAAAATAGATGCTACAAAATAGCAAAGTTATTCATCACAAGGTTGTGCACCACTGGTGCACAAGGGTTATCTGTACAGAAATCAATAGACTCTCTCAAAGCACATGTGTGGGTTCACAATGAGTGCACATAGGCAGCCTCCTTGATTTCTGTGACCCACAGGTCAATCCACATTTCCTTTACTGTACAATAGTGTTTAAGAGGGGTTATTGTTAAAATATAGATTCCACATAAATCTGTGGTAAGGTTGACGGTCAATGATCAGTTTAGGCAATGGTTTCACCTGAGATGCTGGGTGCATTTTAGGTCTCAGGCCTAGCGTACACTGCGCAGTAGTTTCGCGCAACCAATGTCCTCTTCTCTGCGTTTTGAAAATGGACCTGGAAATTCCACCTAGCTCGTGCGGGTTATTTCCTAGGTCCATTTTCATTGCCCTTTGTGTGCATGTATTTTTAAAACAGAACACGCAATAGGCCATGGGCGGTCGCATAGCTTCGCCCATGGCCTATTGGTGTCTGTTACGCGCACCAAACGCCATACAGCTTCAATTATCTCGGCCGTGAAGACAAATGCTGGCAGTGGCGCGCGCGCCCGCCATCCCCGACATGTCCGCTCTGCTCGCTGCAGCCTTTGTCTGCTGCTGTGGGCCGCTCCGGTGCTCGGTCTCTGATTTTTCTAGGTGCGCCCTATCTCTCCCACCTCCGCCCAAGGCCTACCTTAATTACCGGTAACCCCGAAATACCCCACTAGCACAGGTCTGGAAGTGACTTGAGTGGCAAGCGAACGCCCGCGAGGTTTTCCAGAGATACCAGCCCCTTTATTCCCCTAAGAGACCTAAGTGTTTCTTAGAGATCAGGCGCTTTTGAATCTGAACCTCATTAATGTTCTGCTAGATTCTTTCTTGCTCTGCTCCTGCACCCCCCGCTTCCCCCCCCAGTAAGCCTGTCGGGTTTTCCATGTATATTTGATTTGGGGAGGGCTCTGTTTAAAATCCCCCTAGTTAAATATTTTTGTGAGGGAACCCCCGTCCGAACCGGAATTACCCGTTTCCCCAGTTTGGTGCCCCGAGGTACTGAATATCACCCCTCGTAGAGATTGACTGTAGGGGGTTGTTTGTTTGTTTGCCCTGTTATCGGATTGACTGTTGGGAATAATTTAGTGGCGGGCGTGGGACACACTATAAAACCACCACTTTGTTTTTGTTTACACTGTGGCTAGAGGTCTGCCACTCTGCTATTCAAAATGTACCCAGTCAATACATACATGAAAACTTTGAATGTAACACGAACCTACATGAAAACTTTGAATGTAACACGAACCTAACCCACTAGAAGTAACTTAACGGTTCCTACTGTCCTCTCTTGAGCACCAATATACAATTTCGAAGGGTCTAAGGAAAAACTATCATTAAGGATTTTATCGGGAAAAGGGGGAGGGTCGGCGCCAGACTTCACACCTGGCACAGTCTGAAGGCTGAACAGATTGTGACTCACGCGTCCAAGACGGAAAAAAACACGGCAGGGGGCACTAGTTTGGGCAGCTGGGCAGGCAGTGTGTGAGTGTGCAGTGTGAGCAGTGTGTGAGTGTGTAGGGTGAGCAGTGTGTGAGTGTGTAGGGTGAGCAGTGTGTCAGTATGCAGGGTTTACAGTGTGTGAGCATGCAGGGTGAGCAGTGTGTGAGCATGCAGGGTGAGCAGTGTGTGAGTGTGTAGGGTGAAAAGTGTGTGAGTGTGCAGGGTGAGCAGTGTGTAGGGTGAGCAGTATGTTAGTGTGTTGGGTGAGCAGTGAGTGAGTATGCAGGGTGAGCAGTATGTTAGTGTGCTGGGTGAGCAGTGTGTGAGTATGCAGGGTGAGCAGTGTGTGAGTATGCAGGGTGAGAAGTGTGTGAGTGTGCAGGGTGAGCAGTGTGTGAGTGTGCAGGGTGAGCAGTGTGTGAGTATGCAGGGTGAGCAGTGTGTGAGTGTGCAGGGTGAGCAGTGTGTGAGTATGCAGGGTGAGAAGTGTGTGAGTGTGCATGGCGAGCAGTGTGTGAGTGTGCAGGGTGAGCAGTGTGTGAGTATGCAGGGTGAGCAGTGTGTGAGTGTGCAGGGTGAGCAGCGTGTGAGTATGCAGGGTGAGCAGTGTGTGAGTGTGCAGGGTGAACATTGTGTGAGTATGCAGGGTGAGCAGTATGTGAGTGTGCAGGGTAATCAGTGTGTGAGTATGCAGGGTTAGCAGTGTGTGGGTGTCCAGGGCTAGCAGTGTGTGAGTGTGCAGGGTGAGCAGTGTGTGGGTGTCCAGGGCTAGCAGTGTGTAAGTGAGCAGGGTGAGCAGTGTGTGAGTGTGCAGGGTGAACATTGTGTGAGTGTGCAGGGTGAGCAGTGTGCGAGTATGCAGGGTGAGCAGTGTGGGAGTGTGCAGGGTGAGCAGTGTGAGAGTGTGTAGGGTGAGCAGTGTGTGAGTGTGTAGGGTGAGCAGTGTGCGAGTGTGCAGGGTGAGCAGTGTGTGAGTGTGCAGGGTGAGCAGTGTGTGAGTGGGTAGGGTGAGCAGTGTGTGAGTGTGCAGGATGAGCAGTGTGTCAGTATGAAGGGTTAACAGTGTGTGAGCGTGCAGGGTGAGCAGTGTGTGAGCGTGCAGGGTGAGCAGTGTGTGAGTGTGTATGGTGAGCAGTGTGCGAGTGTGCAGGGTGAGCAGTGTGTGAGTGTGCAGGGTGAGCAGTGTGTGAGTGTGTAGGGTGAGCAGTGTGTGAGTGTGCAGGATGAGCAGTGTGTGAGTGTTCAGGGTGAGCAGTGTGTGAGTGTGCATAACAAAACACAACAAAGCTTAGCATAGCATAACAAAACATAGCATAGCATAACCAAACACAACGAAACATAGCGTAACAAAACATAGCATAACAAAACATAGCATAGCATAACAAAGCACAGCAAAACAAAACATAGCACAACATAATACATAGCATAGCATAAAACACCACAAAACACAGCATAGCATAACAAAACAAAACATAGCATAGCATAACAAAACACAACAAAGCTTAGCATAGCAGAACAAAGCATAGCATAGCATAACAAAACATAGCATACACACACCCACACCCACAACCACACACACAACCACACACACACAAACACAACCACACACACAATCACACACACACAACCACCAGCACACACACAATCACACACACAACCACACTCACAACCACACACACTCACAAACACTCAACCACAAACACAACACACACACAACCCCACAAACATCCACACACACACACACACAACCACAACCACACATACCACCACACATAGAACCACACATACAACCACACACACTATCACACACACACAACCACACACACAATCACACACACACAAACTAACAATTCCAATCCAACCCACATAATTTCACTACACACCACATGCTTACACTCCATAACACATGGCTAAAAGAAATTGCTATTTACAATGCCATTAGCTCTAACTCAAATACATCCACGATCTATTGCATTTCCAATGCTTGTTTGGCTTAACTGCGAGCGTGCAGGCCACAGCCATACATAAGAAACTCATGGGGGCAGCGACTCAGCAAGTCAGGCCGCCACCTTCTCTTTGTGCAAGGCCTGCTGCTGGGGCAGTGGCTCTGCTGTTCTGTTATCTGTGGTGCAGCCGGTCCCTAGACTTGCACCGCAAAAGTTGATTTAGTTTACATTGCTCGAACATAGACACAATCAGGGAGGTCAGGAGACCTTCAGTAGACTCAGGTTAACTCTGCTTGCTCTCCTAAAAGCAGTATTCTGTTCGGGTTAACCTCTCTTTTGGGCTTGGTAGTTGGACGTGTTCTTCCTCATGTAGTCATCACTAGAATGGCCAAATATGCTTGTCAGGTAAGGAAAGCTCTCGGTCACAGGCTTTCCCACGGTTCTTCCAACAAACTACATAGACTTTAGGTGATGTACCCTCATCTCTGGGACACTAGCTAACAGACAGCAGACATGGATCAGCAGTTCTTCGAGTACTTTGCACAGCACTCCATTCCTTGGTCTTGAAGAACTTGAAACTGAAACCAAGAGGGGTAGTTCAGGTTTCCAGTTTTATACCTACTTCAGAGACACCGTCACAGCCCAACACTCAGATGGCAGTTTGGAGTGGCTCTTTTAGGCACTTTTTGCATCACTGATACGATTTTTGCACAATGTGATGGTTCCCGCAACAAGTAGTGCTGATACAGGCACTAGGCAGGAGTACCCAAAACAAGAGCACAATAATGTGTGAAACTTGTGAGTGTGTGCGAGCACCTGACTGTCATGAGTGTTTCTGAATCAGCAGCTAGGGGGAGACCATTAATTCAAGTGGCAGTGCTCAGGGAGTGCTAATCAGTCATCCCTGCTACAACAAAGGTAACCACAGTTGTCCATAGGTAGCCTGTCTCCATCCTCCCATGCTTTAATGTGTAGGGATGCATCCTTTAGCACAGTCATGCAAGAGTGCAATTCCATTGTCTAGCGAGCTTGTACCATAACCCCCATCTTGTGCCATGTAAAACCAGGGGCAATCTGGAAAGGATTATGCTGGCCTCACAAATCTAACTCTCATATCCAGAGTTTTGCTATCATACACAACATGCACTTGACATGCACACAGGATTTCAGCATTGGGTGTCTCATACAAACATAACTTTACATAACTGGGGCCCGTAGGCACCATACGTTTTCTGAATCTGAGACAAAGGTCTGTTCAGTGCTAGTTAAAACACAACCATAAAAGCAATCTAAATGCCACTCCTGCCTTTGTGTTCTCCGGCTGCCGTTTCCTAGACTCACCCGCCTACAGCTAGAACTAACTGAGAAGTATAGTCAATCACGTGCCGTGAAATGGATCCAAAAACAAAGAACCAGCACTGAAAGCGATCGCTTTCGCGATTGCTATTGTAAAAAAAAAAACCCACGAGTGGTGCGCGCGCGCCACTGCGAGCATATGTCTTCAATTACCTCAGCCGTGACGGCCGGGATAATTGAAGATATATGGCCTTTGGTGCGCGTAACAGACAACAATAGGCTGGCGTGTTCTGTTTTAAAAGTACACGCACGCTAAGGCCAATGAAAATGGACTTAGGAAATAACACAAACTGCTTTGTGGAATTCCTAGGTCCAGTTTCAAAACCCCGGGAAAAAGACTCTGGCTAGCCACACTGCTTACGCAGTGTACGATAGGCCCGAGACCTAAAAATGTATATCGGGCAAATACATCAGTTTCGATATCACAGTTTGACCACATGGCTGCTGGGCGTTTTCCCCCCCCTGTGCTGGAAAATGCCATTTTAGTGGCACCATGACGAGCTCAGCTCGTCATCAGCACACGACACCCGTGGGTGATGACGAGCTGAGCTCGTCATCAGCATCGAAAGGGTTAAAATTGACCACCAGATTAAAAGTAATAGAGACATTTTTAAAACAGTTTCAATAAAATACAATAAAAATGAGCGGAAAAGTGCATGTAGATAACATTTAGATCGATCCAAGAATAAGGTAGGGCGTAAAAAATATTATAATCATCCTATAAATATATAACATATTTTAATTTCATGTGGTAAGGCCTCAAAGTATCGATTTACCTTCCTTCTTTTGATCACTAATTATAAAGGAGAGACCACAGCAAAACATATTTTCTCATTTTACAGGCTTCGAAAGATTAAAAGCAGCTTTATAGGGTTATAGTTTTCTACAACAAAATAAGCAATAAAGTGCATATAAAATAGCAGCTTTATAGTAGTATGGTTTCCGTAATGGAATGAGCAATAAGTGCATATGAATAGTAGCGTATGATATTTTTAAAACAGTACGAAGGTAATAAAGGACATAGCAAACTTTACAGTCATATTATAGTATAGATTTATGTCTTATAGAGTTTCATATTTGAATGCCTCAAGATGGGAATTTGCCTTCCTTTCTTTGATCGCTAGTTGTACAAACGAAACCACAGCATAACATACACTCTCAGTTTCCAAGCTGCGAATTAAATTAAAGGCTTCTTTATTAAAGTATAATTTTCTACTATGAAAAAAGGGGAGTAAAATACTTTTCCTTATGTCCTTACAAAAGTTACAAAAAAGAATAAAGTGTAAGGTTGACGGTTTTGACTTTCCATCACAGGGGCAACATGGTAGTTTTTGTTTCCATTTGCCCATGTCGGGAAAGACTTTTAAAAAATGAAGGGTACCCAATCTTAACCTAGTAAAATAGAATCTATGTCACTAATTAGGTTCCCAATGCAAATTTCATTGTATACCAATCTCTCGTAATCCCTCACTGTATTCCTTGATTATTGGTTTTAGACTCTCACTAGTTTCCCTCAAAAATTCCCTGACCCCTATAAGCCCCATTTTCAATTCCTTTTGATTATAGTACAACATTTGTGCAGGATCATTGATAGCAAAATTCTTATCAATCTCTTTTATGAGTTTGTTAATATATGCCAGCCACATCATTTTATTACTGTATTCAAGATCCAGGCAATCTCTTATAATATCCTGAGTGAGTCTAGTACCAGTTTTGCTCCAAATCCCATGCCAGGCACTTAATGGGGCTATACTAATGTGATCATCAATATGGGGAACTGCAACCTCCTTATATACTATATAGGAGGGAGTAGAATTAAGGACTGCAAGTATTCTCCTTAGAAATATATTCTCTTGGGTCTGAAGTGAGGCACAGTTGACCATTCCCCATAAGGCAGTACTATAGCAAGCACCCATGATGCATTTACTCTTGTAAAGGGTCAATATCTGTCATACTGGTTTGTTCCCTATCTTGGTAGAGATTCTAAAAATGGCCTCTATTGATCGTTAAACATTTGATTTGCATAAATCAATCTGTGGCCCCCAATGGCTACTAGATGTAAATATCATGTGAGGATACATTAAAGTACTTGTTTCAGCTATCGGTGCCCCTTCTCATGGTGTGTTCTAGTTTTAAGCTTCCCTTTCCCACATAAAATTGTAAAAGATTTTTTAAGATTAAGTTTTAAGGCCGTTTCTTCCATATATTTGGCGAAGTTCTCAATCAGGCATTGAAGCCCATTTGAGGTCCTAGATAACTGGATTGCGTCTTCCGCATACAATAGTACAGGGGTTATGCATTAGCCGACTTTGAGAGCATCGACATTCAGCTTTGTAGAAATTCATCAACTCTATTAAAGTAGAGGGAGAACTATAGATGGTCAAGGACACAGCCTTGCCTAATCTTGCGCGCTACTATCAAACCTGGGGTACACTCATTCTTAGACCCATTTCGTACTCTAGCAGGTAGGCAGTTATATAGTTGTGATAAATAAATAATCATCTCACTGGGGGCACCAATCTTATCCCATGTCTACCACAATTTTATATGGTTAAACAGGTCAAAGGCACTTGTTAATTCTACAAAACATAGATGTAGATGACCTCTTTTAGAGAGAGTGTATTTACTAAAATGTAGGTAGAGATTTATACATTTCTCTAGAGTCCCTATCTCTCTTCCAAACCCAAATTGAGATTCTGTAAGAACTGAGTTATAATTCGCCCAGCTTTCTAGTCTTTCCAAAAGAACCCTGCCTATCAATTCTGAGGTTGAATCAAGAAGGGATACATGGCTGTAGCATTTTACATTTCCCCTATCTCCCTTCTTAAATACCGGTCCAATAACACTTTATGTCCAGGTTGCGGAGAAGCCACCTGCTGAGGCATTACAAACTCGTAGTAAAATTGAGGCCCAAACATTAATATCTGTTTTGAACATATCTATGGGTACCCCATCGGGACCAAGTGCCTTCCCAATAGCACATCTCGCTAGGGCAGCTGTAATCTCTTCCAGTGTTACTGGGGTCAAATTTGGACAGACCGTTGTTAAAATACTGTTTTCCTAAGTTATTGGGCTATCATTATTTGGATTAAATATCTGTGAAAAATGAATTAACCAATCCGATGGTTGTATTAAGGTCTCAATCTTTGCTGCTGTCTGATCTTTGAAAAAGGGATGATTTATTGTTTTCCAAAATAATGTTATGTCCTGAGTATCTGCTGCCTGTACTGATTTACCCCATGCTTGTTCCTGTACTGCTGCTTTTTTATTGTTTAAGACCTGTTTATAAGGGGAAACAGCCTTTACAACGCAGTTGTTACATCGCAAGTCATTAGATCGACTTGCTCTTCATGGTGCTCCAACCTAAGGAATAGTATAATTTACTATTCCAACACCTTCCCTACTGTATCGCAGGGTGGAGTTGGACTAGTAAATTATACTATTCCTAAGGTTGGAGTGCCATCTAGAGCAAGTCGATCTAATGACTTGCGTTGTAAATGTATCGCATTCTAACAACGCGGTCGTTGTAACAACCGCTATGTAATGGAACGCAAAGTAAAAGCATGAGTTGTAGCATGCTATATTCTTTTATATGACTTCCTTAAATATGTTATCAGATTGGTATTTCTCATTTTTTCTTTTAAGACCTTTTTAAGATCCTGATTTACTTTTGAGTATGATCGATCAAACCAGCTAGTATATTGCTTGATGTTCTTTTTACTGTTCATTTTCAAATCTCCTGCTATTGCAGATGTAATATTACAGAAGACCATAATAATGTTTGAATCAGGATATCTCCCCTCCATACAAATTTTTATGACATGATTATTATCATGCACAATCCACAATCTTTTCAAGGAAATAGGACGGGTTAACACCTGACCATATAATACTTATGCCGTTTTCTTCAATATTTGTAGCTACCCAAACTCTGTTCTATTCTATAATCAGGAGTCTCAGGGTGAGAAATAGCGGGTGGTGATTGCTAAATATATTTTCTATAACCTCAGATTTTTTTATCAGTCCTAGATAATTTTCTGAGATCAGAATATGGTCAATAATTGAAGAATAATTATAATTTTCGTATGTTGGTACCTCAGTGTTTCCTTCTATACTCGGTTGCTCCAAAAGCTCTCAGTCAGTGTTTCACAAACTGTGGTCCGTGGAGCCTCAGGGATCCGTGACACATTCCCAGGGGGTCCACAGGCAGCAGTTTTAAAAGTACTGAAAAGTTCCTTGTATAATTAGAATTTTTCGAGCAACAATAAAAAGTGTCCAGATAACACCAGAAATATAGTCACCTGCTGGAGAGAGATGAGAGTGTTGTAGAGTGGCAGCTTTAACTTAGCTAATGTAGCACAGAGGGTTAATATGCATACTGCAAAGAATGTGTACCATGCATTTTTAAAAAACAGTCTTTTATGTGCATAAGTCAGTGGGTTACTGATTTTGTCACAGAAATGATTTTGTTACCGTGCAGTTCATGAGTGACAATCGTAATCTAGCACAGTGACCTATAAACTGTCATCAAAGAGCTGCTTGGAAACTGCATGGTACAAGTTAGTAACTTATATTTTTTTCCAGTCTTTCATTATCCTGCTGCTGCTAAAAATGTTTATTTGGGTGGAAATACATTTTTATTGTTAAAGTCAATGCTAACCACTGTATTATGTTTTGAATCCTAAGTTTGTGCTTCTCCAGACCAAGCACTCTTTAAAAATGCCTACCAGCATAATGACGTGAATCCTACACCTTGTAGTCCCCTTTGCCATATGTAATATTTTCTGTACACTGATTTACACGTGTGATTCATTGTCTCTATGTGTGTGTGATGTAAAGTGCTCTGACATCCTACAATAGTATGAGAGATGCTATAAAACAATTTAAATACATGTGTCAGAGGGGCTATGGAGAAATGAGAGGCACTGTTGGAGGGTGATAAGGGAATCATTGAAGAACCTCAACAAAGATTGTCGTTTCCTGGTGCACAGTAAGATCTTCATTTACTATTCTTTAAAAGCTAATCCAATTCAATATATAATGATAAATATGTTGTAGACTGCGCCATTGTTTCTTACATTTCTTTGGGGGGACGGCCTCCCAAAGCCCCCTTTGTAGTAGTTAGGCTCACTCACTGCGCTTGGTGTGAGTCATATGGGTACTGGTCAGAAAACATCGTCTGGCTGCTTGGGGTTTCCAGTTTGGCCCTGGCAGGAGACTGCGAAATAAAAACAAACATTTGAAAGTTAGTCACTGAGATGCAGCATCAACCTTCCCATTACAATATTCAGTTTTTTGCAAATTCTTTCAATATAAAATACTAAGGAGGACATTTACAACAAAAGTGGCAGAGCATGTTGTTAGCCTACTTGGTTTAACGACACACTCCGCCACAGAAACCCAGGGCTGCACCATGTTTATAAGAATATGGTGCAGGCCTGCGTTTCCCCCTGTGCTGGCGCTACACTTAGCAGTTTAGCGCCAACGCAGGCTCCCTTACACCATAGTGCAAGGGTGTCTGAGTGCAGGGGAAGATTGTTTATGTACATGAAGGTCCCCCTGCCTGCACATGAACAATCTTGAAATGCTGTTTTGTCACTTCTATGTGTGCTGATTAATGCAGCACACATGGAAGTTACATAATGTCATTTAAAAAAAGATTTTTATATGTGCAGGAAGGGTCACCTTTCTGAACATGAACAATCCAAGGCGTTTTGCACAAGGCAGCACACATAGAAAAAGTAAAATCGAGGAGAAATCAAACATTTCTCCTGGTTTTGCCAAGTTAAGACCAGGTTTCCCTGGTCTTAATTTTTGGGCAGCCTCCTATTTACGCTGCCCTTGTAAATAAAGGGTGGCATCAAAATCAATGGGTGTTGCGGTGGAATGGCGACAGCAACACCCACTGCCCACCCCTTTCACACTAAGCATTGTGTGAAAGGAGGCCTTATTTACAAGGATACAACGTTAGTTTGGTGATAAGGTCAATTAAAACATACAGTTTTAAACAAACAAAACCACTGAGATTCACCAGTTATAGTTACCTCAAGAAACTGTAACTCAAGCCCTACAGCAACTATAACTTGCGCCCCTGCCATGCACATTGTTGCCATGAATAAAGTAATTTCAGATGTTGTAGTCATGTTATCAACGGTTTTATAGAACATTTCATGAGTGATATAATATGGGAGGTAATTCGCAGTGGGTGGTGATGGTGCAAGTTATAGTTATAATAGGGCTTGACTTACAGTTACTTGAGATAACTATGACTGCTGCCTAACCATTCCATCTGCTGTGGGGGAGGGTGTTGAGCGCAAGGCCTGGGTGCTGGTTTAAGTAAGGCAGACCTACTGACTTTCTCAGAGGAACAGAACAAAAAAACATAAAAAGTGGGCCTATTGGCTTTATAAAGGGTTCAGGATATCACTATATATAAATAACACATATATTGCCTTTATTAAAAATTACCAATAATTAAAATTAAATGTATATTTAAAGAGTATATTTCAACCCAGTGCAATGTGAAATTAAAGTGATTGTCTTAAAAAATGCAATAAAGTTTCATTTATCAAAAAATAACACCAACATGGTTTTCAGTTTTTTGTAATATTGTTCAAGTGGCAAAGTTCAACCATAGAACCCACAGCAAGGGGGTCTGCACTCCAGCTGAAGAGCACAGAGCTCCAACTAGGAGTGCTTTAAAAAGCAATGGTAAGCTCTCCTAGGATCATAAATTTTGTAAACACAAGGAGATGATAGACGGAGTTCTGAAACTTTTCAGACACTCACCCACAGTCACTGATCTGGGTTGAATCCATCATCATTCTTTAGCTCACTTCGCCACCCCAGTTTAGACACATCAGTCTTGACTCTGTGCCTCATGGGAACAGTCCAGCCCAAACTGCCAAGCCTGGTCCTCCCTGGACCGGAAACACGCATCCTGGGACCGGTTTCGGGGTAGCACCCCTCATCAGCCAGGCTAGCTGGAAACCAATGGCAAAGTGGACAAGGGACACACGACGAAGTGCTGAAACTTTTCAGACACTGAACCCCAGTCACAGATCTGGGTTGAATCCATCATCATTCTTTAGCTCTCTTCACCACCCCAGTTCAGACACAAATATAGGCAAATCAGTCTTGACCCTATGCCTCATAGGAACAGTCCAGCCTGAACTGCCAAGCAATGTCTTCCGTGGACCGGAAACAAACATCCTGTGACCAGTTTTGGTGATGTAAAATGGGAGGTAATTAGCAGTGGATGTTTAGGGCGTGAATTATAGTTACAATAGGGCTTGAGTTACAGCGACTTGAAATAACTATGACTGCTGCCTAATCATTCCATCTGCCATGGGGGGGGATGTTGAGTGCAAGGCCTGGGTGCCAGTTTCAGTAAGGCAGACCTACTGACTTTGTTAAAGGAACAGAACACCAAAATATAAAAAGTGGGCCTATTGGCTTTATGAAGGGTTCAGGATATCACTATATATAAAACACGTGTATTGTCTTTGTCAAAAATTACCAATAATTACAATTAAATGTATATTTCAACAATTCAGTCTTTAAAAAAGTGTAAATCAAAAAAAAAAAACACCAACATGCTTTTGAGTCTTTTTTAATATTGTTCAAGTTGCAAAGTTCAGCCACAGAACCCACAGCGCGGGGGTCTGCACTCCAGCTGAAGAGCACAGAGCTCCAACTAGGAGTGCTTTTAAAGGCTATGATAAGCTCTCCTGAGATCATAGATTTAGTGCCTGATTTAGATCTTGGCGAATCGAGTCCAGCTGTAGTTTTTTTGGCAGTCTTCCCGTCCACTGACTTGGCGGTCCACCCGTCCTATTTCAGTGTTGCCTATTGCATTGATGAAAGACAGCCACGATCCTGCTGTTACCACCAGGAAATGTTGACTGCATTGAGGGCAGGCTAGGCAAAACTGGCTGTTGGAGGGAGGACCGCCAGTTTCTCCGCCAGGCGAGCAACGGTGTGGCTTCCGACCGACACAACTGAGGTGGGGAAAGACCAACATCTGAGTTGGTGGAATGGAATGCACATAAGGCATAAACTCACCTTTGCTCACCTTCTCACTTCCTTTACTGCCATGGACCCGATCCTACAAGTACTGCCTTTCCCTCTGCTCGTCCTTGTCCAAGACCAGTCCTGACCTCTCAGGTCTTGCTGCCCCAGCTCAACTGGTAACCATCAATAACTGGCTGACTCAAACGGGCGATGAATTCACCCCCCTGAGACGGATCACGGTCAAACGGGCCCATGCAGCTAACAGGTGGTTCAACTCTGACCTCAAGGTGAAAAAATTAGCTGCACGGAGAGCTGAGCGAGCCTGGAGGAGAGCCTATTGTCCTTCACTAAAATCTGTATACCTCTCTGTCCTACAGACTTATAAAAAAGGCATCCTCGAGGCTAAGACAGAATACTACTCAGGCAGGATACTAGCGGCGGAGTCCCAGTCCAAAGAGATCTTTGCTACCGTTCATGAACTGGCAGCATCCGATAGAGCAACGGCTAAGACTCCCCCCTCCCAACATCTGTGCAACTCGCTCAATGAGTTTTTCATTGAGAAGGTCACGCAGATCAAAATTAACATCCCACCTCCTTCGTCAACATTTGTCAATACTTCCCCCCCTCCAATTGCCTCTAAATTGGCTAGTATCCCCCTGCTGACCAAGGACTCACTTCTTCCCCTGCTCCGACGGGTGAAGTCGGGTTCCCCCCTGGATTTTGGTCCCGCCCACGTCCTAAGAGAGATCTTCTCGGCTTGCCCTACCCCCCCCCCCTCACTTTCCTCAATGATTCATTAAGTAACGGTGTTGTCCCCAGCTCTCACAAATCAGCGGTCATTATCCCGATTCTAAAAAAAGCTGGCGCTGATCCCCTATCCCCATCCAATTACCGCCCCATCTCCCTTTTGCCCTATTTGGGAAAGGTCCTAGAAACGGGGAACGTCGTTTACGACGCAACTTTTAGCACGCAGTGCTATTACAACGCGGTTTTTAAATCGCATTCTATTACAACGCATTACTCTGGGGGGCGCTCAAGGATAGGGAATACTTTTAATTTACTTTCCAACACCTTCCCTGGTGTCAACAGGGACTGGTGTTGGAATAGTAAATTAAAATATTCACTATCCAACACCCCTTTCTGTTATGCGTTGTAAAAGAATGCGGTATAAAAACCGCGTTGTTACAGCATGCGTGCTAAAAGCATGCGTTGTAACAACATACATCCCCTAGAAACACATGTCACCAGCACTTTGAGCACCTATGTGGAGGCAAACCATTGCCTCTCTCCCTGTCAGGCGGGCTTTCGACCTCTGCATTCCACGGAGAAGGTAGTGATCTCAGTGATGGACGGACTCCGCAAGGGTATTGACACCAACCTTTCGCAAGCCCTTGTCCTGTTGGACCTGTCCGCCGCTTTTGACACGGTGGATCACTCCATCCTCCTCACCCGTGTCAGGGCGGCGGGCATAGAGGGCTCAGCCCTCTCTTGGCTTAAATCTTTCCTGTGCGACAGGGCACAGGCTGTCCATCTCGCTGGCTTCGCTGCCTCTTCACGAAAGGTGGAGTCTGACGTACCCCAGGGCTCTTCTTTATCCCCTCTTTTGTTTAATTTATACATCTATCCCCTCATTTTTATGTTGCAGCAGCTCGAGGTCACGGTGTTCAACTACGCCGATGACCTCCAGCTAATTTTTAATCTTTCCCACTCCCCTTCTTCTGCCCAGAACTTTCAAACCGTTATTTTATTCATTCAGGACTGGATGAACTGCAACCACCTCAAACTCAACCCTGACAAGACAGAGCTGGTCTTGACAGGAGGTGGTTGCAGCCCCTGGTCCCCCTCCTTTTGGCCCCCTTCACTTGGTGTCCCCCCACTCCCGGTCCCTAAAGTTAAAACCCTCGGATCTTCCTCAATTCTCAACTCTCTGTACACACCCAGGTCAGCTCGGTGGTATCTTCCTGTTTCTTCTACCTCCGGACAATTAGGAAAATATCCCGCTTTTTCTCCCTCCCTGCACTTAAGATAATTGTGATGGCAATGGTGCTCTCGCGCCTCGATTATGGGAACATAATCTATAATGGCGCGCCGGCCTACGCTATACACCGCCTGCAACTAGTGCAAAATCAGGCTGCCCGCCTGATCCATGGGCTACCCAAATTCCACCGGGTTACCCCACTGCTGAAGTCGCTGCACTGGCTGCCTGTGAGAGAGCGGGCCCAATTCAAGCTAGGTTGCCTCACTTTTTCAGGCCAGGATGGGCACCGCCCCTGAGTTTATTCGCTCAGCCATCAGGCCCTATTTGCCGGGTAGAGAACTCCGCTCCACCCATATGGCACTCCTGGCTACACCCCGCTTCAAGAAAAAGAAAGCAGGCGGGGCGAAATTCGCGGCCCTTGCACCTGTCTTCTGGGACTCCCTTCCTATGACACTCAGAACCTCATCCTCCTATTTGGAGTTCCGGAAAAATTTGAAAACATTCTTATTCTCCAGAGCCTTCGCTGCCTAGTCTGTCCTTCTGCTGTTGCCGCTGGTCGTAGTCCTTAAAGCGTCATGAAACCGCTGGGTATAAGAGCGCTCAATAAATGTTTTTAAATTCAAATTCAAATGCTACTGCTGGCTGATCAGAATGCAAATTAACATTGTTGTCGCCGGAACTGAAGGTAACTTCCCCCATTATCTATTACCTTTTTCACTTGGGTGTTCACATATGCTCAGCACTTGTGCAGTATTTACTCACCCAAGCAACAGCATACCAATGTGCAATGCGTATGTCTCTAATGTTGATATTTAAGACATTTTAAGTAACACACCTGAATAACCCCATTGTGTTAGTAAATTTGATGTCCGCTGCATTCCAAAAAGAGGACATATGTACAAAAAAAGATATCAAGTCAAATAAAAAAAAATCACCATAGAGATGTGTGTGAATATAAAGTTCTAAATCGTCACAATAAAAACATATGCATCATGCATCCTTGGGAAAAGTGCAATGCAACCTTGTGTAGAGATTGCACTAGAGAAGCTGAAACCCTCACCTCACAGAATACCTGGAAAATCAATGGCAGTCCCAAATTTGAAGCACTCTACATATTCATCCATGTAAGATTTCTCCTTGTGTGGCGCAAGTCCTGCATTGTATACAATTTCAATGTTCACCTAGTATTACACAATGCAATGCAAATGTGTACATATGTATCAATACTCAAGGTGAAACCAACACAACTGTATTAAAATATCTCTAAATAATGTTTCAACATCTATTTGTTGGTGCATGTGTCCACTACTATGTTGAATGGTTGCACCTACATTTAAATGGTGATAGCATACCATGTGAACCAGTGTATGCATCTGTAGTAGTTCCTGCCATCATGGCATAGAAAATATGTGCTACACACTTTACACTGAAACATTGCTAGGAATTAAACAGCTGCTAAGTAAAATTAATACCAGAACAAATTTGGTCAAATCAAAAGTATGTATTAATGCCACAAATTGAGATACAGCTCTCAAAATAAGAGTACAGGCAAATGGCAGTCCATAAGTCCAAACATCACCACTGTGGCACAAACCATGCCTCAAAATACCCTGCCAAAGGGAATCTCCTCAGGGACGGGCACCTAGTGGGCAGACCAGGCATTTCCAAGACTTACATGGGGGGGGGGGGGGGGGGTTGGGAGGGCTGCCCTTGGATTTGGGATAGGTGCCTTTGGGGTTGGGAGGGGATTTGGAGGGTTGCCCGTGGGTTTGGGAGGGGGTACAGTTTTTGGAGGGGTAGTCTTGCTTTTGGGATGGAGGGCCTTTTTCTTTTTCAGGGGAACCTTGGAGGGTAGTTGGGGTGGGTCCTGTCTTTTGAGGGGTGGGTTGGCATGTGGAAAGGATGGGTTGGGTTGGAAGGGGTATGTGTGTGTTTGTGGGGGTTAGGTGTGGGTATGGCAGAGCTCAGGGCAAGGGCAAACAGAAGACTCACAGAAAAAATAGGTAGAATGGTAGGGGGTTGGGAGATAGAGCGAGTGGAAGTGTCTGTTGTGCATGTGTCTGTTGGGGATGCAGGTGTCTGTGGGTCTGGTGTATGTAGTGAACGTTTGGGTGTGTCTTGCTTTGCTGGTGTGTGTTGTATGGTGAGTGTGGGTGTTTCTGTTTTGTGGGTGTATGTGCTGTGATGGTGCTGGGTGTGGTCATGGTAAATGTGGCTGTGGTAGTGAGTGGAGTGTCTGGGGCTGTGCCTGTGGTGGTGGATGTGTCTGTGGTGGGGGTGCTGTGTCTCGGGCTGTGATTGTGGTGGTGGATGTGTATCTGGTGGTGGGTGCAGTATCTGGGGTATGCTGGTGTATGTAACATTGGTGGTGTGAGCAATGTGTGGGGTTGTGCTAGGGGTGGTAGATGTGTCTGTGGTGTTGGGTGGTGTGTCTGGATCAATGCTGGTAGATGTGTCTGTAGTGGTGGGTGCAGTGTCTGTGGTTGTGCTGGGTCTTGGGGTGGAGGTGGTGTCTGTCTTTATGGATTACATGCCTGTGTTTTTTGTGTTGTTTGTGTGTGGGTATGCTGCTTGAGTTTGTGTGGGTGGTAATGTGCGTGCAAAGGTGAGGGACAAGTCTGGGAATAAGGAATTTAGATGGGATGGGGCAGGAGGGGAGGCGCAAGGTTGGGATGGTTGAGAGGCTGCATTCAGCGAAGAGGCCAGAACTTGAAAAGGCCTCTGCAGACCATAAATAGCACTGTGAATGCCTTCCAGGTAGACTATCATTTGTTGCAATTAGCAGCTACACCCCTGGATGGCATACAGAGATAGTCCTAAGGAGGTCGACAGCCTCCTCATTCAGCGGCGCTGGGGGCAACAGGGGCAGGGGGTGAGATGCCCGGAGCAAAGGAAATGCCTCCCCTTTCAGGGGTTGGGATTGACCTACCTGGGGGGAGCAAGAGGGAGGGTAGAGATGGTACTGTGGGTGACAGACAAAGATGTAGGTGTAACAGATACAGTAGGGTCCACCCCACTAGGGATTACTCACTGGAGGAGGCCTCTGAAGAAGATGTAGAGTCGCTGGTGGCCTCCATTGCACTCCCCTCACTCTCTGGGCAACTGGGTCCCTCAGTGTCGGTGGTGTCAGCACCGGAACAACTGTGGTCAGCTGCTTCCCCGCCAATGTTGGCACCTTCTAATTCGCCTCAGATGATGCAGAAATTACATATACAATAGTTTTATTGAATCTGTTTAAATAGTACTGATCATGACCTTTGATTACAAAACTGTTTCCAAGTTTTCAGATTTTACTTTCTTCAAGGCTCTCAAATTTTGCTGTAACCTTAGCATAAGCTTAGGCATGTACGCAACATTATCAACAAACATTTGGTCAGTTATGTCATTCCTCATGATAGCGCCTATATCATGTATGGTTGTTTCTCTTATTCATCATTACATTTATCCAGGAAGTGTTCCATACCTCTGAATTGTTGGCCTTTGTAGTTTAGAATAGTGAAGTGATGTCACCATATAGGATATCAAGCAAAAATATCTTTGTACAGTGTGTTCACTATGCCCTAAAATCTACATACTGCTTATTCTCAAAAAGTTAAATATAAATAAATGTGTGTCATAAATACTGCAATGTTGTACCAATATTAGCATAAACTGAAAGTAGGTTACCTTTGTTTGGGCATTTCACATTGATAACATTTACTCCAAGTCACTAAATTATATATCAACTGACAACAATTATACTTGGATTCTGTACTGAAGTAGCTTAGCAATGTCTCACATACACTGTAGATACCTAGGCTGTTTGGGGAAATTGACAAATGACTTCTACAGCATAAGTAAATATGTAGCCCTTTAAGCATTTCTAATACACTTCAGTACGCAGCAAAAACCTTTCCACATTTCACTCCTAAGTTTGTTGTGTCATTGTGAAATTGGTTCACTAAATATGCTGCCTTTCACTGTAATGCAAACCTTTTAAGAACATCACAGTAGTTTTTACATACACTAATTCCTATGTAATACTTGCATCAAACACTCACACATAAATCACTATATGCACACTATTACACCTTAATGCATCTCAGCAGCTGCCTAATGGGTCATGAGTTTGGCCTGATTTTGAGTTTTGTTGATGGGATACCCCTAGATATATGTCGAGGAACTTTCCATCTTTGCCATTTATCTCCATCATTGCTTCATCATTTAGACATGACAAAGGACATTAAGAAATACTTTAGGGTATGTGTTACTTTGTCACCATTGTGTACACATTCCTGTCTGTGTTTCCACGAAAATTGCATGGCTATCACAATTATTTGTCATTAAACAGACTGGCTTACACACACATATGTGTGAAGTAGTGAAACATCATGCTAATCTGTCACTCTTAACATGTATGAAACAGTATTTCGGATGAAAAACACAATGTGGATATGTTTTGAATCCTAAATGTAACCATTCATTTTGGATCTCACGCTCACTCTTGGTTGTGGAGAATCACAACTTACCAATGTGACGTTTGGTACATCCTCTGTACCATAAGTGCCTAGTGTGCTAGGTTATGTGTAATAGGGCTACCATTACCAATAGTGAAGGAGCATCACACCTGACACAATAAACACTATTGGCTTGTTTGATACAACTGTCCCTCATGTCATCCAACAACACGATCTATATGTGGAGTTTAGGCAGCCATGTATCTGATCTGAACGGTCCAGTGGTTGTGAACAGGAATCAGGTGGGATCCTTTCCAACATATCGATAGACAAAACATATCAACATACACATTGTGCAAAACTTACAACTTAAAGACTTCTTCTTGTGTGCTGTGCAAGGCTCACCCTTGATGTTGATGGGAAAAATCCTGGCTGTAAAAAAAAATTAGCCATGTAACAAGTGAAAGTCTTAAAGGAACTTGCCCCCTTTTTTATGCTGTTGGGCGCTCAACTGCCCATCAAGCTCAGATAGGCCTCTGCAAGAATGCAGGCCATTAGGGGGTTCAGGTTGCTTGACACACGCCTCCCACGTAAGGAGGACTGGCCGAGCTGGACTTCAGATGACTTTTGGATCCAGCATTGTAGGTCCTCCCACCTTTTCTGGCAGTGGACACTGCGCTGCTTGAAGACCCCGAGGGTCCGCACCTTCCTGGAGATGGCCTTCTAGATGTCTCGCTTCTGATGGGAATTGACCTGTGTGGATACAATCATAGAAAAAATAATAGTTTGATGATTTTGTGTTCGTCTGTATTGATGTTACACAATTTTGCAACATCTACGCTAACATAACCCATAAGGTATCATACAACATGTATATTGTCACATGTTGACCAAAACCAATATCCTAAAACACTTATGTAGTGACCTGTTGCCTATCCTAAACGTATGTCATGGTCTGCACTCATCAATTCAGGCCTGTGATATCATCTAGCCCAGGTAGCTCCCACATATTCTGTGATATGCAGGGGCGTAACACAGGCCCTCGCAGCCCCCGCGTTGTGGGGGGCCCGTGCGCCAGGGGCCCTCTCACCCAGCGGAGCCAGCAAGCCTCTTCTCTTCATTATTTAACCGTGTGTAGGGCCTCTTCATTAATTAAATGCCGGTGCGCTCACGCCATGACCTTTTCATTAATTAAATGGTGGGCACACCTGGCCTCTTAATTAGGTGCGTACACCCGGGCTCTGAGGCTCTCCTCGTTATTTAAATTATGCGCGGCGCGCAGATGTCTACGCGTCTGCGCATTCTTCCTGGTGGGGAATGGGGGAGGCTGTTGACTATTTTCAGGCATGCGCATTGCGCAATTAAAAGTACGCGTATTGCGTGACCAGTCAGGTGTCGGTGAGCCAGAGACTAACTGAAAAGGACTGTGTGGCACCGGCCATCATTTAATTATTACTAGTCCCTGCCTGGATAGCCCTGTCCTGTCTTCTGCTGGACTGCTGCCCACTCGAGCCTGCCTGCCACTTAAGCTGCAGGTCAGGCCTCAGGTGAGTCTGTCCGACCGAGGCAGGTGTGGTCCGATAACGAGGTGAGCCTTAGAGGCGTTGGGGTGGGAACTGTGATGAGATCATAATCCGGGCTTCATGGGGCCAATGCGGCTGCCTGCCGGGAGTAAAATGAAAACGAAATATAGGCCCGGTAAGTTCTTCAGGAGACTATTGCACCAGTTTGTGAGAGGATTAGCTTATTGGATTGTGCACTCCAAGAGTTTCTCATATCCATCTGGTGCTCTCAAATGAGAACTGCACGCTCAAGGAGCCGCTGGGATGCTCGTAAATGTTTGCAATTCGAATTATTATTTTAATACTGGCAAAAGGTGATAACCTTAGGCACTTGGTCTAGGATCATTTGCCCCCCCTTTTGGAGGGGCTACAATTATTGCCGTGCAGAGCTCATGATTACATGCCAAGGCATGGCGGTGCAGACATAGAGACAGTGCGCTCCAACATCCGAACTTTGTTTGCCAAGGAGATTAAAGGGAGGGCTTGCAATATCTTCCCTGTGCATAGTGATGAGGTCCTGATATGGCAGGGTTTATGGCGTGGGAGCTTTTTACATTTTAAGAAAAATTGTAGCTTTGGCAGCAGATGAGCTGTGAGATCTAGTGGTATTCCCCTCAAGGGGGAGAATTCTTAGGGGGGAGCGTTTTGGGGCAGCTTTACAAGCTAGTACACTGCTTCATACAACAGGAATGGTTGCCAAAGATTGTGCAGACATGTTTTTTTAAGCCATGGGCAAAGTGGGCTGTGGCCCAGGCCCACAGCCTCGCAGCCCCCCCCCCCCCGCCCCCCCCCCCCCCTCTGATAGGCCCAGTTCTGTTCTACAGAGAGTCTTGCCCTGGTTGATTTAAATACCTTTTCCTTTCATTTATTTTTAATGTGGTTGATATGTAAGTCTGTTACAGACAATTTGCAGAGAAATCTGTATGTGCATCAAGCAACCTGCATTAAAAAAATCCTTTTAGATCAAAACAGGACCTCACCTGGGAAGGCGCAACAGATTATTTGCAGTAACGTTAGTGAGCTGCTGTTGTGTTACAATATTGAAATCAAATGCCACTATCCTTGAATACTAGATGTAAACACATTTCATTTCAAAATACTTTATTCGGCTTACATTTTCGAAAACCATAAAAAGTTTGCAATTCATTCTTAAAAGTATAAAAAGCACAAATATACATATCCAGACATATCATACGAATATCCCATTACATGAAACAATTAAAAAAAAATATGAACACAACATCGTCAAGGTTTAAAAAGTCACTTCATAAAATACAACCGCCAATTTTTAGGGATCCACATAATTTCTGTACCTTAAGGAGGATTTCAGAAAACCAACCACAAATGGGATACACTCTGGCTTTAATAATTGCATAAAATAGAGAGTGGGGCGAACCTGACTAAAATTTAACTTTTTTACAAATGATTTTAAAAAGAGCCTCAGAGGGGCATCATAAAAACTACAAAAAAAAACAAAGTGCAGCAAATCCTGAGGAGACAAACTGTCGCAGCCACGGGGTGCTAACACTTGTCCTTTGTGACACCCCTTCGGTACGGCAAGTAAAAGATGGAAATAATCCAGTCGAACCTAATTAGTAAAAAACGCTTGTGAGCCGGCAAAGGCCACAACAGGTATGGCTCCATATCTGGAGTGGATTTGAGCATCACGTACTTACGGACGCTGTTTTTAGACAGTTCCATCCCATCTCTTTTTAGTTTTTTTCCCGAAATAAAAGATTGCTTCACAAAGGCCACATCTGCTCTAGTGATACAATCAGGTCTTAAAAAAAGGTCCGGACGTCCCAACTCTTCAAAGCAGCCCTTTAGATATTTTAACCATGGTATTTTAATCATGTGATCCAGGATCAAAATGTCTTTCATTAACTCTTGAGTAAGGCCGAGATCGTCGTTCAGCCAGCAATTGAGCCATAAAAGCAATGGGCGCATAGCCAGAATATCACCAATAAATGTTTGTTTAGTCTTTTTGTGAACTATTAAGTTCGAGGTCCCTTTGGGAACCCCCAACAGCTGTTTTAAAAAGTTATTTTCTACCACCTGAATACCCTCCAGACCTGTATACCCCCACAATTCGCTTCCATAACTGGCAATCGCTACACTCTTTGCTTGATAAATTTTTATCATCGCCGCTATCAGGTGCTTGCCCATTTTTGTAGCGAAGTTAAAAATCACTGCATTAGTCCTAGACACTTCCCCCCTTTTCTTCCTAAATAGAGGACTCCAATCCGGGCGGTCATCCAATAAAACACCCAGGTAGGAGAAAGTTGATGTTATAGGTACTTTTTCTCCATTCACCTTAAAGGAGTACTGCTTCTTGGGGCGCTGCCCGACTTGCATTACGTAGGATTTAGAATTGTTTATGGCCAGGTCACATTCGGCCATAAACTTACGAAAAGTGTCGAGCAAAATCTGTAAGCTTTTTGGGGTGCGGGCCAAGAAAACTGCATTGTCTGCATAAAGCAAGACGGGCAGTCCCCTGCGTCCCACAAATGGGAAATCAGCTCCTGTTTCTATCAAGATCTTGTCTAAATCATTGATATAAAGGTTAAAACGAAACGGGGCTAGGATGCACCACTGCCGTACACCCCTTTCTGTGCTAAAATCCCTAGAGACCCTCAGGTCCTGGGCGGATCTGATGTTTACCTTGGTGTCAGAAAGTCCACCAAGTTTGCCTCCACCCCCATGGCCCTCATGGACTGCCACATCTTCCCCCGATTGACACAGTCAAAAGCGGAGGAAACATCCATGAATGCCATGTAGAGTGTCCCCTGGCGGGCAACAGTGTACTTTCCGAGGATCAGATAGAGGTTAAGGTATTGCGCCAGAGTTGAGTGACCTGGGCAGAACCCATACTGAATATCAGAAAGAATCTTATTTTCTCACGTCAAGGCCGCCAATCTATTTAAAACGATTCCACTGACAACCTTAACCACGGAGTCGATGAGGGAAATCGGTCTATAATTCATAGTGCTGTTACGATCACCCTTTTTAAAAACAGGTACGAATGTGGAGATACCCCATGACTCTGGAAACCCTTCCTTTGCCGCAGCATTAAGCACTGCCATCAGAATCGATGCCCAGAGAGAGGGATTAGATTTAAAAAGGTCCAGTGGAATGCCGTCCGGGCCAGGTGCCTTATTACACGAGAGACTAACAATACCTTCCTCCACTTATCTTCGAGTGAATACAACTGCGTCATTTTCCTGAATTCTCGGTTACAACCTGAGTAAGGTTGAGGCACTTTTAAAAGTACAGCTGGAGTGAGACACCCATTCCTCTTCTGTTATATTAGTGCCCAAATTCTCAGCTCTGTCCCTTTCAGAGAGAGGTCTATTAACAATGCTCCAGAATCTTGAGCTGCTACGTAATGTGGAAGGATCTAAGAGTTCCCATCAAGTGGCCTCCTTCAGTTCCGACTTATGATTAGCCAATATCTTTTTATAGTTAATACAGAGAAAAAGAATCTGAGATTGATTCCTGGAATTCGCTTTCAGAACGGCGTTTAATTCTCTAGCAGCTTTGGAGGATAATGGATCAAACCAATTAGGGTCGTCAGCCAATCTTCTTTGTACCGGGACTGATAGCAATGCCCCCACCTTAGAAACAATCCCTGTAAAAGCATTTAGAATACCCTTGGCTGTAGAATCAGGTTCCACACAGTAGATAAGTTCTGCTGCACAAGATTCACAAACCTTTTTGTAAAAAAGGGACGGAGTTACTTGGTCCCATGTAAGGCGGCGCCTACCATCAGTAAGCTTCAGGGTGCCTGGTTCTACCACCCTGTCCTGCCTTATCAATATGCTGCCTCTCAAATGCACACACACTGGTTTATGGTCGCTGAAGACAATCTCTAATATTGTAAATCCTAATAAAAGGGGCCGAATACTTGTCGATATCAAAATATGGTCTATACAAGATCCACCATTGCGGCCTTTAAAAGACGGAATCATCTGTTTACTTGATGGTGCTACAAAACACATGGAAGAAGACAAATCATATCCGTCAAGCAGATCGTTAAGTGTATCTCCCCATGGTGAATGCTCAAAGTGAAGGCCCCGGATCCTTGCACAGCCTATATCACCCATACTAGTGGATACAGGGTCCCCAAACAGGTGAACATTAAAATCTTCTGCTATCATAAGGTTGTTTCTAAAGGGGGCACAATACTGCTTGGTAAAGCTGTTCAGCTGGTTTATTTTACAAACTCCCTGTCTATATGCTGCATTGTAGAAACTAATCAAACATAGACTTGAATTTCCTTGCCTTAAAACAATCGCTTGGAAATCGCTATGGGCAGAGGAGATATCCTTAATCCTACATTTCAGGGACAGGGATGTAAAAATAATCAAACCACCCCTAGCTCTTCCACAAGTTGCTGGGAATGCTGGAACAAAAAAAGCTTTATACCCCTCCAAAGATTGGTTGCAGCTCACCATGCAAGTCTCCTAAAGACAAATCACGGAGAAATGCCTAATGAACTGCACCCATAGTGGGTCTAAAATCTTCTCTGCCAGCCCAGCAATATTCCAAGATAGAACATTATAGTCCTCTATCTTGGGTCGGTCCCCTGGAAGCACAATAGGTAGATACACCAATAGCACAGGGATTGAAATTACTCGCTGCTCCTGAGCTGTTGGCCCTGCACCAATTATGGCCTCTGACAACTCAGCAGTAGGTATCTCTGGTAGTGTTTTGTCCAGATAACCTGCATCAGGAGAATTAGAGTCAACAGATGTAGGTATCTGGACCATTGATTCTAAGAACTCTGAGTTGTTACTCAGTCAATCGCAGTCATTCAACCCTGACAAAACTGCAAATATATTTGACCCCTGTACAATTGAAGAGAGATGACAATCCCTCCGTAGAGTATGCCTTTCTACCCAAGGGTTAGATGACCCAGTCCTGGACGCCTTCACCAACTCATGAGGCCAGGTTTGATGTGCTAAATTGAAATTAATCTGTCTTGGGTTCATCGCCTTATAAAAGTATTCCAATGGTAGTATCTGAATACATTGGCCCCTTTTTGTTGGACTAGAATTTACCTCCCAGAAGATTCTCTCTACGGACAACGGCTTATTAAAATTCACAACAATAGAGTCCCCCTCCATTGTTTTCCTAGAGCTTCCAAGCCAAGCAACTCGACAGGCCATAATAATATTGCGTGCAATCACAGGGCCAGCATCAATATTACAGGACAACCAATGAGTGACCTTATTTTTAAGCTGAGAAAAATCCTCCTTTGTGCCCATTGGAAGAGACGGCACATTCCCTAACATAGCCACCAACGGTGTTGATTGGGGCGGTAGATCAATTACAGGTAATTTCTGCTGTACATCAGTGGTGTACCCCTGCAACATGCCCCCATTCTTTCCCACTACACAATGAGCTGCACCTTGTTGCTTTGTTGCTAGAGCACCATCCGTTGACAAACGATCCGGAGCCTTGTCTTTCAACCCTCCTGGGCAGCTAAGACTTACATCTGTAACAGCAGGTGCACAATTAATTCGAGGGCGAGGGGTTTCAGACATCCCATCTATATGTACCTTCGGCAGTTCTTTATTTAAAGCAGAAGGGGCTGACGCAACACAACTTCGATTTTGAACAGATTGTATAATATTGTGCTCATCTGCTATACTTTGCTCAATGTTATGTAGTTTAATCATAATTGGGCGAAGTAATATACTGCATAGTGCGGATTTAAACACTTCTATCAATGGGAGATCAGTCACAGCAGAAACTGGTGTCGATGATACCCTAGTTTCTGCTGCTGGTATTGACAGTGCATTGGATGTACTCTTTTTAGCTTGACTGTCCATAGTTTTGCCTTTTCCCTTCATACTACTGCTTGATGAGCGTGCACCCCCCAATTGTTGTGGCAGAATATAGTCACCCGTAACCTCTATAAGAGTAATAGAGGTCGCCCTTCCTTCTCCATCCTTTCCACTAAGAGTTGCAGGGACAGCCTCCTGCCTATTTGCCACAATAACAACAAGAGAAAGGGCATAGCTGGGACATCCTGCTGGGACTCCAAGACAGGGGAAAGCACAACCACATCTTGAATGTCACTACCCACCCCCTGTGTATGTATGGTACCTCCAACCTCATCAGAACAATTATTTAAATGAATATTAGCCCCATCCAAAGAGGTAAAAGGCCACTAGTAGGTAATCCAGATAGGCGTCTATTTACCATGTCAATCTCCCTGTCTATCAATGTAGCAGCTCTAGACAGGAAGGCATCCATGATAGTTACAGTTGCTTTTGCATTGCCTAAAGCCCCGTCCTGATTTTCCTGTACACTACGCCTCCCCATGATTACAGCGCTAAAATAATATCACAGTCTTGCCTTAAGAACAGTAAAGCCACAAAAATAAAAATAAATATCTATTTAATTTATTTATTTATTTAAGGTTTTTATAGAGCGCGTAGTCACCCAAGAGTATCCCAGCGCTATACCTCGTAATCCGGAGGGGAGGGAGAGCTGAAGAGTTGGAGGGGTTAAGGGAAGAGGAGAGTTTTGAGCGATTTTCTAAAGCGGAGGAGGTTCCGTTCAGTTCTAAGTTTCAAAGGAAGCGCGTTCCATAGCTTTGCTGTGTGAACCGAGAAGCGGCGACCTCCTGAGCGGGCTTTTTTCACTCTGGGAACCACAATAAGGTTTTCGTGGTCCGAACGGAGCGCTCTCGTAGGTCTGTATATCATGTAACAAATTTAACTCTGAGTTCCCCTGAAAAAGAAAAAGCTACCCCAATAGGAGTGTAAGAATATGTCCACATTTTATAAAGTCACCAGATAAGATTCCAATGTCACTAACCAAGACCTTGGGAGCACCAGTTCAGCGTTGGATAGGGGGGTGGCCCTGCCCTGCCTTCTCCTGGCTACGATGGGCGCAGATGGGCCCGCCCTTGGCCCGGCTTCAACCAGGCAGCGCCCGGGCACGCCCGCGTGAGTCCCATGCTGCGGGAGGCGCTCGGTGTTCTTAAGCGCCTCCTGGCACTTTCCTATGACAATGGTGCTGGGCGCCGGTAGGGGCCGCCGGGAAGCGTAGTCCCACTCCTGCGCCGCCCATGACCCGGCCCGCAAAGCGGGCGTTGGCGCTATGGTGGTTCAAGCGGCGTCGTTAGCCCTCAGCAACAGTGGCATCACAGTCAGCAGAAAGTAAACAAGGCCAGGTAAGAAAATGGTGTAACCCACGCTGCGGGAGGCGCTCTGTGTTCTTAAGCGCTTCCTGGCGCTTTCCTATGACGATGGTGCTGGGCGCCAGGAGGGGCTGCCGGGAAACGTAGTCCCACTCCTGGGCAGCCCGTGACCCGGCCCGCAAAGCGGGCGTTGGCGCTATGATGGTGCAAGCGGCGTCGTGAGCTCTCAGCAACAATGGCATGGGGTTTTTAACGGGGTGCACCCTAAAAAACTCGTGGACCTGGGTTGCTAAGTACAGTACAGGAAAAATGGTCCGAGTTAGCACAATCATTTACAGATATTCTGTTATACTACATACAGAACGTTCACCACATAAACATATCATTATTCATAATTAGATCAAGTGAACAATAAAGCTTGCATTCTTCAAAGTCAGAGTATGATTGTATTTATTCTTACAGTCGTGTAGGTTATGAATTGCTATATCACAAAAGTAACTTTGTTATCTTCAAAGTATAATTGGATACATTTCAAAAAACATCACAGCGATGGTGCTCTCAGTGAAGGAAGGAGGGGATGTGTTCGGGTTTGTGAGGGACTGGGTAAAGGAGGTGTGACATTGATAGCATCACATTAAAATCAGTAGGCCTTTACACTCAAGCTAGTACACATGTTCCCTAAACACTTCGCTCATAGGCTAGACAAATCCATTGTATTGGGTCCTATGGCGTGCTGGGTTGGTGTAGTCTACGTTTTGACCCCCTTATATATGCGGGAGGGTTATTGTTGCCTCATGTAGGGGTCTTCAGGACAAAAGCGAAAAACTGAATACCTAAAAAATAATAAATCGGGCATTAAATGCTTGTGGTGGACTGAAAAATAAAAAGGGCTGTAAGTGAGGGATTACCTACAGCTATGGAACGGTCGACGTCTGTACCGTCACTGCGTGGGCGAACGTGGGTCCTAAATGTTCTAAAGAGAAAAACAAGTCTCAATATAAAACACTGGCACGTGTGCCGTGTACACTGAACAGTGGGTAATGAGGGGGGAGACTTACTTGGGCAATGCTCCCGTGGTCGAGCATTCTCTTGCACCTAGGTCACGAGTCAGTGGGAAAATTTGTCTTGTTCAATGCGTGCCTCGCAACATTATGAAAAAGCACAATGAGGGGTTTATAGTAAAGGCTTGTGGCTATGCGAAAGGCTAGATTATCAGCAATTTGAAAAAAAGTGAGAGGCACTTTTTCTATGTTAAAGCGGACTGTAGCCGACTCCTGGATGGAGTGATCTGTTAGGCAGGATCATAGTCGCATTATTGTGCAGACACAATTTAAATTATTCATTAGAATTAAATTCAAATTTAAAAAAGACAAAAACCGTGTCATAAAGTTGGAAGATTTATAACCCAAATATCACCAATTATTAACCCATTATCGCAAAGAAACCTGACACTGTTAGATGTTTAGTAGTGTTGCTTGTTGGGAAATATCGCTTTTACGAGTGGGCGCCCATTGTATTAGGCAGAGCGCTTGTAAAACAAAAACCGACTCGGAGCCATATGCGGCACTGACAGGGAAACACTTGTAATAATTCAAATGGGTAAAACGGGCAGTGTGGCAGTGCGGTTTTTAACGCATCTGTGCCGAATAGGGGGCTCAGGGCAGAGCGGGTGGATGAAATCCTACCTGGTCACTTCACAGCATTACGTCTGTCATTAGGGCGAAGCACTATCAGACCTTAGTAGCTGGCGGCGCCGCCGCTGAATGCTGGTTAAGGAGGCTCGTTAAGGAGGCTCGTCATGACAGGGCCATTCACCAGCGAGTATAGCAAGGGGCCGTGTCAAAGACTGCTGCACGGTCAAGGGGGCGTCTAAAATGAGGTCTGATTTTGAATGTCGACCTGATCTGTATCATGCGGGAGTCTCTCACAGATGTCGACATAGTCGGTATTATGTAGAAGTCTCTTTAATTTAATTAAAAATACCCAGTATTTCATCATTCCTGTCAAACGGTTGTTATATATGGAGCCAGTGTAGTCTATCTATGATTACACATCACAGTATATAATCAGCGGGGTACGGCATTAAAATCACATTACTATGATTATCATCCTTGTGTGGTTCAAGTTATAACGTTGTGCCTTATTGGAAACAATTCACAATATGCAGTCAGAAGAATATAACAATACAGTCCCTAGTGCACAAAAAGCCAGTTTCAATAACTATTGCATTAACAATATATCACACAAAAGTATATTCAGGCCAATGGGTTGACTAATGTGGGTCATGCCTATCAGAATGGTCATGACGTTACTATGTGTATAATACACAACCTGTAGGTTTCATATTAACAGGGTTTTTGATTGGTTTTTGTCGCTGTAGCACTAACCGCACCTGTGGGGTGCGTCATGTATGGTATGTTTATTCAGGGTCTAGTCCTGCCATTTGAGCAAAGTTAGCATCCAGTTCATTCAGTCCTTTCTTTATAGTATTGAACGTATGCATCCATTTACACTCCCTAGTGTTTAAAATGGAATTGAGGTTGCCACCTCTGGGGCCCAAAGTGATCTTCTCAAGTATCACCCATCTCGACTCATTGCTTCTGGGGTGTGTTTCTTGTCTATGTAGTGTTCAACTAGTGGTGCCCCTGCCTTTTGACAACGGATCCTGCTACAATGTTGAAAGATCTGGTTCTTTATTTTTTGTCTAGTTTGACCAATGTACATTAGCTCACATGGACAAAGAATGGCGTAGATAACTCCACTGGTGTTACAGTTTGTGAGGGCCTTGAGGTCAATGGTGAGATTGTTGTGAGTCACTTTCTTGGTTTCCCAACATGTGGGACATGCTCTACAACTGGTACATCTGAAATGCCCTACCACTTCCGGTAGGTTCCAAAGTCCTTGGATGGTCGGTGCCTGTTGCGTGTCCAGCAATGAACGGACCACATGGTGCCTTATATTCTACAAAAGCATTCAGGTCGAGCTTGTCACCTGTCCATATCGCGAAGACATCATCTATGTACCTAGGCCATCTAGAGATCTGGTTATGATATGGGTTATGTCTTGATAGGATGCACTGCTGTTCATATTCAGACATGTATAAGATCGCCAAATCCGGGGGGAAGGCAGCGCCCATAGCCACCCATTTGCTTTGGATGTAAAACTTGTTTTGAAACACACAAAAAAATGTTGTCATTGCGATTTCCAAAAGATCAATGATGAATTCTGTAGGGCTCCCAGCCGGCTGTTCCCTCCCTTGTAGTGCTCTTCTCATACATTCCATAGCCGGTCTCTGCGGAATACTGGTGTGTAGAGAGACAATGTCCATCGTTACCAGGAGTTGGCTATTTTTGTTGTAGGGCATCTGGTCCACCAGATTGATCACTTGCATCGTGTCCCTGAGGTAAGTGGGTGTTGCTTCGGCGAGTGGTTTTAGAAATACATCCATATATTTACATAGTGGCTCTAGAAAGATCCGCATCCAGATATAATTGGACGTCCAGGTGGTTTCAATTGATTTTTGTGGACTTTAGGTAGTACATAAATTGTTGGTATCCTCGGTTGGTCTACGTTGAGATAGTCGAATTCCTTCTTTGTGAGGAAACCCATTTGTCTTGCTTTCTTGGTAATGGCCAAGATCTCCAATCTGATCTCCTTGGTGGGGTCCGTTGTTACAGGTCTGTAGCTCACCTCATCCCTTAGTTGGGAATTAATTTCAGCCTTGTAGTCTTCAACATTCAGCATCACTATCGCTCCGCCCTTGTCGGCTGGCTTGATCACCACTGATTTATTGTTCTTAAGTAGGTTCAGTGCTGTACGCTCTCCTGAAGCATCACCCACTTACCTTAGGGACACGATGCAAGTGGCCTTACAACAAAAATAGCCAACTGCTGGTAACGAAGGAAGATTGACATCGTCTCTCTACACACCAGTATTCCGCAGAGACCGGCTCTGGAATGTATGAGAAGAGCACTACAAGGGAGGGAACAGCCGGCTGGGATCCCTACAGAACTCATCATTGATCTTTTTTGAAATTCGCAATGACAAAAACATTTTTTGTGTTTCAAAACAAGTTTTACATTCAAAGCAAAGGGGTGGCTATGGGCGCTGCCTTCGCCCCAGATTTGGCAATCCTATGCATGTCTGAAAATGAACAGCAATGCATCCTATCAAGACATAACCCATATCATAACCAGATATCTAGATGGCATAGGTACATAGATTATGTCTTCGCAATATGGACAGGTGACAAGCTCGACCTGAATGCTTTTGTAGAATGGCTGAACACAAAATCCGAGGATATCAAGTTTACCATGAATATGGATAATGAATCCATCGACTTCTTGGATATTAGCATGAGGGAAAAGGATGGGAAACTATACACAACACTATATAGGAAACCAGTGGAAAGAAATACCCTCTTGAGATACACGAGCCATCACACTAGAGGACTCCGTGACAACCTCCCATTCGGACAATTTCTCCGTATCAGGAGAAATTGCACTTTAAAGGAAGACTTCTTTAAAGAATCTGATGACCTTATTTCCCGCCTGTTGGATAGGGGTTATCCCAAGAGACTCGTGACAAGATCCAGAAAAAGAGCTTGGTACCAGGACAGATCGACCCTACTGATGCCCAAAGAACGCACGTCAACTCAGGAACGGATGATATGTGTGACGACATACTGCACAAAAAGCAATGAAATTAGAAAAATAGTCAATAAACATTGGGGTTTGATCGCTGATGTTATTGACACCCCTGAACCACCGATGCATGCCTTCAAGAAGGCGAAAAATATAAGGGACCATGTGGTCCGTTCCTTGCTGGACAAGCCACAGGCACCGACCATCCAAGGACTTTGGAACCTACCAGAAGTGGTCAGGCATTTCAGATGTACCAGTTGCAGAGCATGTCCCACATGTTGGGAAACCAAGAAAGTGACTCACAACAATCTCACCATTGACCTCAAGGCCCTCACAAACTGTAACACCAGTGGAGTTATCTACGCCATTCTTTATCGATGTGAGCTAATGTACATTGGTTAAACTAGACAAAAAATAAAGAACCGTATCTTTCAACATTGTAGCAGGATCCGTTGTCAAACGGCAGGGGCACCACTAGTTGAACACTACATAGACAAGAAACACACCCCAGAAGCAATGAGATGGGTGATACTTGAGAAGATCACTTTGAGCCCCAGAGGTGGCAACCTCAATTCCATTTTAAACACTAGGGAGTGAATTGGATGCATACGTTCAATAGTATAGTAAAAGGACTGAATGAACTGGACGCTAACTTTGTTCAAATGGCAGGACTAGACCCTGAATAAACATACCATACATGACGCACCCCACAGGTGCGGTTAGTGCTACAGCGACACAAACCAATCAAAAACCCTGTTAATATGAAACCTACAGGTTGTGTATTATACACATAGTAACCTCATGACCATTCTGATAGGCATGACCCACATTAGACAACCCATTGGCCTGAATATACTTTTGTGTGATATATTGTTAATGCAATAGTTATTGAAACTGGCTTATTGTGCACTAGGGACTGTATTGTTATATTCTTCTGACCGCATATTGTGAATTGTTTCCAATAAGGCACAACGTTATAACTTGAACCACACAAGGATGATTATCATAGTAATGTGATTTTATTGCCGTACCCCGCTGATTATGTACTGTGATGTGTAATCATAGATAGACTACACTGGCTCCATATATAACAACCGTTTGACAGGAATGATGAAATACTGGGTATTTTTAATGAAATTAAAGAGACTTCTACATAATACCGACTATGTCGACATCTGCGAGAGACTCCCGCATGATACAGATCAGGTCGACATTCAAAATCAGACCTCATTTTAGACGCCCCCTTGACCATGCAGCAGTCTTTGACACGGCCCCTTGTTATACTCGCTGGTGATTGACCCTGACATGACGAGCCTCCTTAACGAGCCTCCTTAACCAGCATTCAGTGGCAGCACCGCGAGCTACTGCGGTCTGACAGTGCTTCGCCCTGATGACAGACGTAATGCTGTGAAGTGACCAGGTAGGATTTCATCCACCCGCTCTTCCCTGAGCCCCCTATTCGGCACCGATGCGTTAAAAACCGCACCGCCACACTGTCTGCTTTACCCATTTGAATTATTACGAGTGTTTCCCTGCCAGCGCCGCACATGACTCCGAGTCGGTTTTTGTTTTACAAGCGCTCTGCCTAATACAACGGGCGCCCACTCGTAAAAGCAATATTTCCCAACAAGCAACACTACTAAACCTCTAACAGTGTCAGGTTTCTTTGCGATAATGGGAAAAATGATTGGTGATATTTGGTTTATAAAACTTCCAATAAATGACACGGTTTTTGTCGTTTTTAAATTTGAATTTAATTCTAATGAATCATTTAAATTGTGTCTGCACAATAATGCGACTATGATCCTGCCTAACAGATCACTACATCCAGGAGTCTGCTACAGTCCGCTTTAACATAGAAAAAGTGCCTCTCACTTTTTTCAAATTGCTGATAATCTAGCCTTTCGCATAGCCACGAGCCTTTACTATAAACCCCTCATTGTGCTTTTTCAGAATGGTGCGAGGCATTCATTGAACAGGAGAAATTTTCGACCTGACTTGTGACCTAGATGCAAGAGTATGCTCGACCACAGGAGCATTGCCGAAGTAAGTCTCCCTCCTCATTACTCACTGTTCAGGGTACACGGCACACGTGCCAGTGTTTCAAATTGAGACTTGTTTTTCTCTTTAGCACATTTAGGAGCCCTCGTTGGCCCACGCAGTGACGGTACAGACGTCGACCGTTCCATAGCTGTAGGTAATCCCTCACTTACAGCCCTTTTTATGTTTTCAGTCCACCACAAGCATTTAATGCCCAATTTATTATTTTTAGGTGCTCATTTTTCGCATTTGTCCTGATGAAGACCCCTACATGAGGCAACAATAACCCTTCCGCATATATAAGGGGGTCGAAACGTAGACTACACCAACCCAGCACGCCATAGGACCAAATACAATGGATTTGTCTAGCCTATGAGAAATGTGTTTAGGGAACATGTGTACTAGCTTGAGTGTAAAGGTCTACTGATTTTAATGTGATGCTATCAATGTCACACCTCCTTTACCCAGTCCCTCACAAACCCGATCACATCCCCTCCTTCCTTCACTGAGAGCACCATCGCTGTGATGTTTTTTGAAATTTATGCATTTATACTTTGAAGATAACAAAGTTACTTTTGTGATATAGCAATTCATAACCTACACGACTGTAAGAATAAATACAATCATACTCTGACTTTGAAGAATGCAAGCTTTATTGTTCCCTTGATCTAATAATGAATAATGATATGTTTATGTGGTGAACGTTCTGTATGTAGTAAAACAGAATATCTCTAAATGATTGTGCTAACTCAGACCATTTTTCCTGTACTATACTCAGCAACAATGGCAGCACAGTCAGCACAAGGCCAGGTAAGAAAATCGTTTAAAATGTGGACCAGTGTATCTGTACACTGTCAGTGACCTGGCCAAAAAGCGGATGAAAGAGCTGAAATTGAATCATATATCGAAAGGTAAAGGCAAAAATAAATATTCTGCTACTTAACTGCTTCAGGCTCAGAGGAAACAGCTAACAGTATGTCCTTGACAGTTCGTGCCATGGAAAATCCTACAGTACAAAAGGGGGGTGGTGATGGACGGAGCATCAGAATCAATCAAACACTCACACCCAGTCAAAAGATCTGGGTTTAATCCATCACCGTTCTTTAGCCCACTCTGCCACCCCACTTCAGACATTGCTACATGCAAATCAGTCTGACCCTGTGCCTCGTGGGAGCAGTCCAGCCCGAACTGCCAAGCCATGTCTTCCCTGGACCGGAAACAAGCCTCCCAGGACCGGTTTCTGGCATTCCAGCCGTCCTCAGCCCGGCTTGCTTGAATCCCGTGGCAAAGTGAGCAAGGGACTCACGTCTGAGCATACCCTGCCACACTTATGGCGGCCAAAAGCGGTCCAAAAGGGGGGTGGTGGAAAATCCTAGCCAATCAAAATGTCATAGAATTATCCATGTGCACCTATTCACAGCACCTGTAACCTCAAATAATGCTCACTGTTAGTCCGCCCGCACTGGCTCCTACAAACTACACAGCTTATAATGGGGGCTTTTATTTCATACCCAATTTCTCAACGTTCCAGCACCCCTTGAAAATTCACCTTTTCAAATTGTCCTTTACTTTGGCCTAAATTTCTCATATTGCATCACTTGCTTATATTGAATTACTGCTTAATTCCATTTTACATGGACCTTGTTACTAAATATTATTTTATTTATTGTATTTTTTTTTAATGTTCCGTTTTAATACTTTAATGCTCTCTTTTAGTGTTTGACTGGCTGTATATATTTTTGTTTAGGACAAGTGCACACTGCCCAGTCATCCTTCAGGCTTAGAAAGTACTTTGTTTTACAACTTCGTTAAGTTTCTTAAAACACATAGCCTTGAAAAGATCGAGTGGGATACAGAAACAGTAAGTATGGAATCTTACTTCATTTGGTAGTGCAATTGAAGTACGACTTTGTTATTTGTTAAATATATCTTAGATATTTGGACTGGCATTTGTAATTTGGAAAATGATGATTCTGCTGAAGGAAAAAAGAATTGTTTATGCCTTCTCGGACTACTTCCATTGCTACAACTCCCACTGATAAACGAGGCTGAGCACAAAAAACACTACTCCTTTCTACTCTTGGCAGTTCCATTACACTTGAAGTCCTCCCTAAAGTCAAGTTGGCCTTTTCTGTTTTCCATTACAAGAATAAACGAAGGGTTAAGAAACCTAACACCTACTTTGACACCGAATTTAAATACATTTGCAGCATCTGGTTTTTTTCAGGTGTGGGTCCAGAAAATCATGGAAGGAATAGTGAGTGATCATAATATCATTGCCAAATATCGACAGGTAAGTATGTATAGATTTTCTATACCTAACTCCACATCTACGTACCTTGAAGATATGTAATAAAGGTACCTACGTGTGAATTTAATGATAGTATATCTATACCTTTGTGCCCCTACCTCTTGGATATCTTGGTTTTCAATATTTTAGTGGTGATATTGTAACCCCTCGATATTCCTTCTGCTATATTCCAGAATGCAGCCCTTTTTTCATCCATCTTCCATCAAAATTACATGCGCATTTTAGGTAGCAAATGTTCTTACAAATATTTATAAGTTTTCATATTGTTCTAATTGTGTGGGTGTTTCAAACATTTATAGTAGCCTCTTCCTTAATCATTCACTTGGAAACTTATTTTCTCACCATTGACTAAAGTTGAAACTTCACCAACAGATAGATTTTCCAGAATTCCTAAGATTCAGTAAATCGTGATTCTATTAATATTTTAGTTTCGGCTTCCATTTTCATTACAAATGCATTGATAAAAAATAAATCTCAACTTTCAGTTTACGAACCAGGCCTCTTGGAAGTTACAAATGTAGGAGATCTTCTGTCGTATGTCTGGTATGGAAAACATACATTTATAGATCTAGAAATGACGTAACAATAGACCTGCAGTGTGTGTGGGGGGGTGGCATGAGCTCCAGGGGGCCCCTGCAGCACTGCTCACTGGTAGTCCGTGACTGGTCCTGAGCATGGGGGCCTCCTTCGTGACCTTTGCAAGGGGGCCCCTCAAGTTTCATTAAGCCACTGGTGATGTTACCTACTTCTGATCAGTGAAATCGATTGTGAGCTACTGAAGGCTAAACATAAATATTTATGGCACAGTGAATACTAGCCACTGGAAATAAGGAGCCTACAGTTTGAACATGACACACAGTTTGAAATGGCCATCCAATGAAATAAAGGGCTAACTCAAGTGGTTAGGCAACTCTCCATTTTAACCGTCGTACATTTAAAAGCATCCAGGGAATGTTTTTAACTACTTCTTAAATTTTGACCTGGCAAGGATGTATGTTTATGACAGATGCATCTCAGGCCTTCAGTTGTTGGTCCCTTTGACTCAGCCCCAGTCTGGCCCATTATTCTGACTGAGCACTGCTCAATGTCAGGCTTTGCTATCCACACCCCTGATGATCATGATGTGACATCAACACAGGCTTCCCTTAACTTTCCAATGCAAAAGGAACGTGTGCCTATCTAATAAATGATCTGATATATATATCCATACACACCAATTAATCTCTAGGGCTTTAAACAATAGCACATACTAAAGTTGTTGCTTCTTTAACATGGTAAAGTGCTTAGAACTCTCCACCATCATTGTGCTTTGTAAGGAACTATACATATGATAGTTCACATCATTAACTATACTTCACTCAGGGAACTCAAAGGGACATTGTAGCCTGCGTTAATGGAAAAAACTGTTAGACAGATTCCCATATACATTTCAGACATATATGTTTCTCTGGTGAGCCAAAGAGCTGGCCATAAAGGGAGAGGACCTCTTGTGCCAGCAAATCTAACTGCTCTGGTGAGAAAGCAGGTGCCCTCTCACATGCTCATCCCACCACAGTTGCCCCAGAGGCGAAAAACAGTAGCAGAAGTGAGGTAGGTCTAGATAGCAGCAGTGTTACAAGGCAAGTGTTATTTTCTAACCCCACATATATGTATTCAAAGTACGCTATCATCAGCATAGACGGACACAGCCATTGGTCTTCTTACTTTACTTTTAACATTGTTAGCCTATGGCTGCGTCTGTTGTGGAGTTCATTGCCCACTACGCGGTCGACAACTGCCGCACCTGTCTGATTACAAATGTCCTAACAGCAAGGTCAGGCAGCCGCCATTACAGAAGTTCAAAAAAGTGTGTTTGTAACTGTTAAGTGTGTCACCACCACTCAAAATGGGGGCTAGTTTGTTCACAAATACATACTTTAATGGATACTCATTCTTTTGAAAAAAACAATTATATGTAGTACCTTAGTGTGCTGAAAAGTGATATAAGAACAGTGTTGTTTACATCTCTATTTACTGTACTTTTAAAACAAATGTGTAAAAAGCACATCTAAAATTTATTATTTACATATTTGTAAAATTTCTCAATTATGTTAGGCTATAAATGTAATTTGTGAAGAATAAATGACAAAAAGCAAATGTTGGTTTAAAATATATAGTTAAATCATATATACTTTGTAGAGGTACATGACTTCCCTGGTAATTATCAAATAGGTTGTTGTTGAAAAAATAATGAAAGACAAAAGGTTTATCCAATTCAGACATATGGACCCTGGGAGAGTGCAGAGAAAATTTGAGCATGTGCTCCTCCTTGGTTAGTGAGTGTTTTGAATAACACGAAAGACTCCCATTGGATTCTGTTGATTTTGGAGAAAGGACAGTTGTCTTATCTTGGAAAGATTTTTCTTGTTTACATCCTTGTTAATCCAGAATGTTGTTTAATACTGTAAATTATGCAACAACCGACACGTGTTTCGCCCTAGGTGGTAAGTGGGACCAGGACTTTCTCAAGGCTTCTTAATAACAACGGCCCCAACAACGCTGAGGATGCCTGACTTCACCTTGGGGGTGCCCAGGAGTGGGCTCCTCACAGGGAAAGGCCAGGAAGGGTTCCTCGGCGGTATTCGTACAAGCGCTGAGATGTCTCTGGGTAGTCGTGCGCTATATAAGTGCGTAATTATCATTATCATAAGTCAGCAGATCAAAAACAAATTTCTTTAGACATATTAGATAATGCATCAGTCATCAAACGAGCATATTAAATGCTGACATTTCTATTTAGTGGTGGAGAAACCTATACAAGGTCAATCCCTCATCACAAACGTTGCGGCAATCTAGCTCTGCTAATGGTTGTGTTGTGGCAGTGGTTTTTGGAACAATTTTTTCTTTAAAGGTTTCTGTTTTTTGAGTAGGCGAACTTTAACACATGCTTGAGGGATCATTTATAGGCCCTTTTAGTATTTAATGTTTAATGAAAAACATTATTTTACGATTCCCCTTGAGGAGATTTTGTTCACCCGACCGAACTGTTTGTAGCTCATAACTGCATAAATAGGTTCTGAGGGACACAGGGTAACCCCGTTACATTTAATGGTCAAATAAATGAACAGTAAGGAAATAAATGAAATAAGATAAAGGGACAAGAAACAAGGAAAAGCATAAAAAACTCACTTGACTGACAAACATTCTGGTTGTAAATTTTGTGTTAGAGCTGGAGTTGCAAAGTATCATGGTCTGAAATGAGGTGTGTTTTATAGTGTGGTATGTACATGTTTCCATTTGGCCAATGGTTTTTTTCTGCTAGCATCCATCCAATGGTCAGAATAATGGTGCATTGCTGAGCGCATACCACGACCGACTCCCTCCGTCAGGAAGCCACTGCTAGGAGACGGCCGGCACAACTGTGAAATCTAAATCTGCTCAACAAGAGAACGCCACATGGATGGCGACGGAATACTATTCACCAGCACTGAAGTCCATCATGTTGGGGAAGATGAGTTGGGACCGTGGTGAGAAACACTCCATCGAAGCGGACGGTGAGTCTGCCTGCATGCATCTAAATACAGTGGGCAAAAGACCGTCGTCTTGGCAGAGTACATGGGACCGTCGCTAAGGGGAGACGGCAGTAAGACCGTCAAGAATTAAATCAGGACCTTAATGATCCAGGGGACTTATTGCTTTTTTTATATTGTTGGGGGGTTGCTTCACTCCCTGCAGCACCCCACAATCCCCCAAAAATATTTGGTGGTTCACCTGCCCCTCCTAGGGACATCACCAAGCTCCAAACAAAAAGTTTAAAGAGTCCTCGGAGAGACTTATGGGGCACAAGTTCAAGAAGCTTTTAATAAATACAGTAATTTATTATTCTTTTTAATTTTTTTGGGATGTCCTGTTGTCCATCCGGGACACTCATATCCTTATTTTTTGCTGGGGGCCACGTGTAGAGCCCCAGGGCTCATGGGGCCCCTCTGCCCCCCCCCCCCCCCCCCCATGGCACCCATCCTGGTTTCTTGCAGGAATTGCCAAGTCTTCATTTTTTTTACTTTTACATTTGTGAGGAGGTGTCCTGAGCACCCCTCCCCAAACTTGTGCAAGGCCATGGAGAACCCATCCCCTGGGGCCGTATTCTGTTTTTTAAGGGGATGTGGGTGCAGCCCTTCTCTCCGAGCCTTTACAAAAGTAGAACAATAAATAAAATAAAGTGTAATGTGAGACAGTGCACCTTTTTGCTAACTGGATTATCAATTTGCAATGTTGATTTTCAAACAATTGAGAGGATTCATTTCAAGAGATTACATCAAGGACAAGCCTGCAAGGGTGTGCTTGTTAGAAGTGATTCAGGTTCTAGGAGCATCACTGTCATATGAACGCGTTTTTATTTTGCCAGCACTTAAAGATTAAATGCTGTGTTTAACTTGTTTTATATGTTTAGGGAAGCTACAAATCCTGTGAATTAATTTAGCACTATGAATAGTGAGAAATCATGCTCATTTACTTAGATCTGTTTTCAGTGAATTACAAGCTCTGAAACTACAAGCAAACCTTCCATAGGAAAAATTTACAATGAAGTTTGTGTGAGGGGTGGTGTGTGTGTGTATGCTACCTACGGGTAATCGGCAACAGCAATGCTGTGATTGGCAGATTATAACTTGAGACAAGAGTTGGGGCTGTTATTTTGTTAATCGGGACACGGTTTCCTGTGGGGGGATACTAGGTAGAAATAGGGTAGAAGGGGTCAAGATAGAGGTATCCTGACCTCATACGAATAATGGAGGGGTCTATGAGGGACCCCTCATTGGGAAACAATTGCTACCTCAAGTAACTATTACTCGTGCCCTAAGGTAGCTGTAACTCACTCCTTCGCCATGTACTACTAAATACCTCAAACATTACGTCACTCATGACATCTTCTTTCAAATCATTGATAACATCACTGCAACATTTGTAGTGACATTATTGATGAGTAAACTGTGCACAGCGGAGGCCCAAGTTATAGGTGCTTGAGATAACTATAATTGCTGAATTTCTATGTTCTCGTGTGTAAAATCTGAGCCTAACTTTAACATCCCTGTAACCTTTGTATATTTCAGTGAATTACTAAGTCTTTTTTAATTCTATTTCCTAACTAGTCAATATATACATATATATCCGCCTTCATTTCGAAACTAGGAGGTGGGGCTCAATCAGATCGGGAAAGGGACCAATTGTGGGTTTCTAGGATTTTCCCCATGATAATAAATCATCTGTATCACCATGGAATGTGGTGACAGTAATGAGTCATAAGAGAGTCACTGCATTGCTATTTGTTCAAAGAAAGAACTGTGCAGATGGATGAGACGAGTTTTGATGCAGAAAGGGTCTTCATCACATGATCATGCATCGTTTAAACTCTATTTATAGCTGTTTTCTTTGTGATCACAATAGAAATAGGCTGTTTATCCCTGTGACCTAGATAAAACATTTTCACAGAACATTACAAAAATAACAAGGTCTCCATTTGATTACAATAATGCATCCTTTACAAAATGTCAAGAAATCAGCATAGTGGTAAAAATCTATTTTTTATTCACTGAAATGTAAACATAAGCAAAGGACTATTTCATCACATGTAAAGTAAGTAACAGTAACACATAAAAAGGAAACCACAACTAAAATTGGACAATCATGATAACAGCTTCTAATAGCAATCATCTGAAGATATGTTTGGATTTTATCAGAGCATTTCAAATCAATTACGGATTTAGTACAGTGGCCTAACTAGTTCATTATTACTGAGTCATGAACATAAGCAAAGGAATACCTTGTCAATTGTAGAATTGAACCACCAGCACACATAATTTGATACAGTAACATCATATGACATTGGTTGTAAATAATCAAGGATATTGTAGCCATTGGTTTGCCAATCTAATAAGTGTTTTTCTATTGTCTTGTTAATCAAATTTTTTTATAAGATGAAAACAAAAACTGGCTATATTATGTGTGTGTGTGTGTGTGTGTGTGTGTGTGCAGGGGCGGATTGGCAATGCGGACATTCGGGCATCGGCCCTCTGTGGGCCGTTTTTGTTTTCTGCCCTTTCCCAGCCGCACAGTGAAGCTGCATTAATTTCTCTGTGATCTCTGTGGACTAGGAAAGGGGAGGGAAAAAAATGGCCCACAAAAGGCACGGACACAGAGACAGAGAAATGAATGCAGCTTCACTGTGCAGTGAGTATCCGCTGTGGCCTCTCCTTCATCCCCTGCCCAGCAAAGCAATCAGGCTGAGGGTGGCTGGGGAGGGGGAGGGGATTTGCAAAAAATGGGCCTCCCTGGGGGCCAGGTGTTGCTCAGGCCTTTGAGCCATTGTCACCTCGGCCCCCCTGGGGCCCACGCAGCACATATACAGTGTTAGTTTTTTTTGTTTGTTTGTTTGTTTTTAATTTAATGCGATTTTATATAGCGCAAACTTTACCCGAAGGTGTCAGAGCGCTTTACATAAGAATTAGTTGCGCGCGCTCTGCACCCTACTCAGCAACAATACACATACTACTCGGCCACACACAATAGCCTGTCCAGGATAGACTACCTCTTTACTTTGATTAATGGTCACCTTACGATAGCCGAAGCCGAGATACTACCACGGGGGGTCTCAGATCACTCGCCACTCACATTGACACTCACCACTTCGACCATAGCACGGCGCAGATTATTCCCGATTTTCCCGGGCTACCTCAAAGTGCCCCGGATTAACAAGGATCTTAAGAAGGTAACCCAACAATACTTCGAAGAAAACCAATCCTCGGTGGCCTCCCCCTCCATACTGTGGGAGGCGTATAAAACGGTGTTCCGGGGTCAGGCCATAGCAGTGATAGCGAATCACAAAAAGACGCACAGGCGGGAGGCCCTCGAGATAGAACTAGGCCTAGAGCGGGCCAACACGGCCCATATGGCGAACCCCTCTGACGACACGCTTCACGAACTCCAGATCCACCAGCACCGCCTCACAGATCACATGCGCAGGGTCACGATGTCGGATATTGCAGCTACACAGCACAGGGTATATGATATTGGAGACAAGGCCAGTAAATTGCTGGCGTGGTTAGACAAAAGACAGGGGGGGGGAAGTATATCTTGCAGATCACGGACCCACAGGGCAATAACCACACCCGCCCCGATGAGATAGTGAACGTCCTCGCCGATTATTTCGCCTCAGTCTACACCCCAGAGATTATGGTAGAGGAGGGGGAGGTGCAAACTGCCCTTGAACATGTTCCCTTGCCAGAGCTGACACCAGAGATGTCCGAGGACATAGATGCACCTCTAACGGTGGAGGAGATCCAGACGGCCATAGGCGCCCTTCATCCAGGCAAAGCGATGGGCCCCAGCGGGATACCCATTGAGTGGTTCAAAGTCATGGCCGACTCCTTAAGCACACCCCTACTCAATATGTACGAGGAATCTAGAACACAGGGAACGCTGCCGCTCGATCAGCGGATGGCTACTATTGTGGCGATACCGAAGCCAGGTAAGCCCCCCAACGAATGCTCCTCATATAGGCCGATCTCCCTTTTGAACCCGGAGGCCAAAATTATTGCCAAGGTGTTGGCGAACAGGATCTTGCCAACTCTGTCACACCTGATCCACCCGGACCAGTCCGGATTCATGCCACACCGCAGCACTGCTTTAAATCTCCGCAGGGTGCATGGTGTGTTGGCGCGAGCTCCACTACTGCGAGAACCGGCTGCCATCCTCTCCTTGGACGCCAAGATGGCGTTTGATATGGTGGAATGGAGCTACCTCTTTGCAGTGCTCACGCGTATGGGTTTTGGCCCGGTGTTCCTTTCCTGGGTACGAATGCTGTACAGAGACCCGGTGGCGCAGGTGACGGCCAACGGCCATATTTCAAACACCTTCCCCCTAGGCAGAGGCACGCGACAGGGCTGCCCGCTTTCACCCCTGCTCTTCGCCCTAGTTCTGGAACCACTGGCGGTCACGATTCGTACCACCCAACTCCTGAAAGGGATACAATGGACCCCGTTATGGGAGGACAGAGTGTCCCTCTACGCAGACGACATGCTGGTCTATCTCACAGATCTGGAAGAGAGTCTCCCTAACCTCCTGGCTCTCTGTACGGCACATGGGCGAATCTCGGGCTACACCATTAACTGGGCCAAGTCCACCATCTTTGAGCTGCGAGGCCCACTCCCGCCTCTCCCGGAATCCTGCCCACTGGAACTGGCCCACACGTCATTTAAATACCTGGGGATTTATATCACCCGGAGCGAGGCAGACTTCTCACGCCTCAACCTACTGCCCCCCTTAGCTCGTCTCCGAGGAGACGTGCGACATTGGAAGGATCTCCCCCTAACACTCCTCGGCCGTGCAGCACTATTTAAAATGATGGCTCTACCGCGCTTCCTATATGTGCTGGAGAACGCCCCGTATCTGGTGCCGGATGGCTATCTCCAGAAAATAACGACGCAAATCTCGGGCCTGTTATGGGGCAACCAGCCAGCCCGCATTTCCCACTCTAAACTAAACAGGGGGTGGTACGACGGGGGCATCGCCCTCCCGAATGTGCAGTTGTACTACTGGGCGGCCCAACTCAAAATCCTTAACCAATGGCTACATGCCCCGCAGGACGACCCAGCGTACAAGGCTGACAGGGCACAGCTGGGTGCCAACACCTTACTGGCCCCACTGTATCACCGTGGAGTGGCGGCAAAACTCACGGGGCCTACGAAACACACAGTCCGCATATGGTACAAGGCACAGGCAAAGTTGAAGTGGGATGGCGTCATAACGAAACTTACACCCCTGTGGGACACAAAGGCGCTGGGCCATCTGCGGCGCTCTAAGGGCTTCGCACAATGGGACAGCATCGGCATCTCCACGGTGGGGGACATGTGGACACGGGAAGGAGTGATCTCATTTGCCACTTTGCAGGACCAATATGAGTTGAGGAACACAGAGCTCTACAGATACATCCAGGTCCGACACGCACTACAGGCAGCGATCTCACCAGCCACACCACTGCCCGAATCCTCCCCTCTGGAGGATCGGCTACTTACTGATTTCATGCAAGAAGGGGCGACATCGCTGACATACCGCAAGCTGATTAACAATATGCCTGATCCACTGGGGAAACTGAAGGATAAATGGATGGCGGAAGTGGGTGACTTGGATGACAATGATTGGAACGCAGCCATGGCATCCCCCCGTGAAGCAGGCACATCATCTAAATTTCGCCTTGTGCAGCTAAAATTTCTTCACAGATTCTATTACACCCGTACACTACTTCACAAACTGCACAGGGCGGACCATCCATATTGCCTTAGGGGCTGCGGGGCGGAAGGGACCTTCATACACACGGTGTGGGAATGTCCATTGTTGGTCGGCTACTGGCAACGGGTGACACGCACGATGGCCCAAGCTCTTCACACCACCCTCACCCTAGACCCACGACTCTGTCTGTTAAACATCTGGGAGCCGACTGACCTCACCTTTTATGCAAGAGCCTGGGTCACAGTGGGGATGGTAACAGCGAAACGGGATATAGCACAGAAGTGGGGATCGGCTGATCTCCCCACGCTGCCCCAATGGCTCCGCAACATGGACACGCTCATGTTGACTGAACGGGCGGTGTACAAATTAAGGGGTAACCCGCGAAAATGGAACGGGGTGTGGCAATCATGGAACACATACAGGGGGGATATCTGCGAACCATTGGAGGAAGATGATGACGGAGGGTCAGAGAGTGGCGAGGAGCGTTGATTGGGTTGTAACTAGGTGAATAGGGCGAGCGCAACGGCGGTGGGTGGGCGCAGCAGTGGGAGGTGGCAGGGGAAGGAGTGGGTACTAGGGGGCTATGCAACAATACATTGCTCTCTTTACAGATGGACTGTGCTACGAGTGCCGAAAGCTACTACCTCAAGTACGTGCCGGACTAAAGTGTGCTGTTTTTACTGTTTTTATGTTTATTGCAAGCTGTGAACGGCAAAACTCAGACGGATAGTAGCCAACAAAACATAAAATTGCTAACTGTATTTTTTCGACACAAGTATATTCCTATTCATCACATCGTCGACGAGACTCGCAATGCTCTATATTACTGTGGATGTTGTAAGTTTTGCCATTGTGAATACTGTAACACCTCATTCACCTAGTAACTTACATATAGAAATGCGATGGATGACACTGTACTTACTATCTTTGTTTTGCACCAAAAATAAAAATTTTAAAAAAAAGAATTAGTTGCGAAACATAAAGACTTACATGCGTTACATAAAAGATACAAGCAGAAAAAAATGCAAATGTACAAGATGTAAAGTCACACAAGGAAGAGATACAAACAGAAAGAAAAATTGCAAATGTACAAGTAGTAAAGTCACTCAAGGAAGAGAAACAAATGGATATACTCTAAGAGTCACATAGTAATGGTAGAGAGTACAAAGGTCTACTGCATATACTAGTGATTAGAGTTCTCTAAATACCTAAGGAAGGGATAGGAATGGATATACTCTTAAGAGTCACATAGAAATGGTAGATAGTACAAAGGTCTACTTCATATACTAGTGATTAGAGTTCTCTATATACATATGTATACACACATAGTAGATTTTCTCAGGCAGAGTTCCATTAAGTGGGGTTGGAGGGGGGATGCAGTCACAGCACTAAGGGAGGGTGGGAGGGATACAAGTGTATGGAGAAAAGGCAAAACAGAAAAGGGAAGAAACATTTGAGGATCGTCAAGGGGGAAACGAGGGAGAAGGGTACAAGACGAGGGAATGGACAAGATGGCGGGTCGGGGTCCAGAGAAAAACGGCCGAGGGAATAGTGGGCGAGGAAGAATGGGTCTTGCTGTGGGGGCCAGGTGATCTTTGCAACTTGCACCATCTTCACCTCAGCCTCCCCCTGGCTACCATGGATGACCCAGCAGCTGTGTTTTGTGCTCCCCTGTCAGGACATTGCCCTGAGGCCTGGAGGGCTGGGGAGGGCTGATTAATTTACTAATTGCAGGGCCCTCACTGCTGTTCATGTGCTCCTGAGCTGAAGGTCTGGGGAGGGCTAAGTAGGTTAGTAATAGCAGGGGCTTCGCTGCTTATTAGGTGCTCCTTCCCTGAAGGGCTCGAATAATTTTGTGACAGAAAGGGACCTTGCTGTTTTTTTCGTTGCTCAGCATGGCACCATTGTCACCTTTCCCCCCCCCCCTCCTGTCTCCTGTGCAAGAACAGTATCCTCTCACTTTAATTCATTTAGGTGCCAAACATCTTAAGGATTTTGGGGGCCCTGGCCCAAACATATTTTTGGGCCCCTGTCCGGAACAGATTTGAATTTATAATCCAATTTCTAATCTTTGATGCCCTCTTTCAGCTGGTCACTGGACAGTGCACTACCATACTTGTCCAAATTCCTAATGTATTTACATCTAATATTCAAGGACATTGACCTGTGTAACCAAATGGTGTTTCATGAAAGGGCACGCCCCTTGAATGTGGGCCACGCTCCTAAATTGTGGGCAACGCCCCTTGAATGTGGGCCACTTTTTTCATCAGTGCCCGGGCCAAATTGTGATCCCAATCCGACCCTGTGTGTGTGTGTGTATATAGATATATATATATATATATATATATATATATATACATAGCGGGAGACCGCTCTGCAACAAGTCCACATCTGCACTTTGTTCCCGGACCCCAGCCCTGTCCTGCACTGCGCACTTTGGACACGGCCCCTGGAGGAGAGCGGAAGGTACTTTAACCCGAAGCAGGTCCCGCAGCATGGGAGACCCCTCTGCAACGAGACCGCATCTGCACTTTGTTCCTGGACCCCAGCCCTGTCCTGCACTGTGCACTTTGGCCACGGCCCCTGGAGGAGGGCGAAAGGTACTTTAACCCGGAGCAGGTCCTGCAGCGCGGGAGACCGCTCTGCAACGAGACCGCATCTGCCCTTTTTTCCCGGAACCCAGCCCTGTCCAGCACTGTGCACTTTGGCCACGGTCCCTGGAGAAGGGAGGTAGGTACTTTAACCCAGAGCAGGTCCCACAGCGCGGGATGCTCGCGGGCGTGCCCGGGCTCGGCCCGGGCCAAGACAGGCCCGTCTTAGCCCATCATAGACTGGCAGAGACTGGACTGGGACATGGGCTAATATTTGCATTGAAAGGTACTGTGACTTTGAGATTAACTCGTGCTTATAGAGTAAAGTGGGGGGACATCCATCCTGTTTGGAAAGATATTGCTCTCAGTGGACTTTATGTAAGCTATTGTACGGTGTATTCTAATCATAATCAGCTAGGTAACGTAGCTTTTGTCGAGGTAACGTTAGTCACTTTGTGGAAACGCTAAAATGGGGAAGAGAGAAGCGACAAGTGTACCTAACAAAAAGCAAGCTAAAGCAGGGACACACCCACGCTAGACCTTGCTTAGTTATTTAACGGGAGCTGTGGGTGCAATTGAGCACCAGATCATAACAGTAGAAGAGGCCTTAAATCCTGGACATTCAGGCTCAGGAGGGGATACTGTATGGGCTAATCGATCAAGAGAAGGGCCTGAACTACCCATAGCAGTACCTAGGAACATTCAAAGAACTAATGGCTGTGTTATAAACACACTAGATAACATATCAGGCAGCGACCTAGAATCCGACATTCAACCACCGACCAAGCAAGCTAGAAATCCTGCAATTTCATTATATACACGAGGGGAAAAGGGCCTAACAGACATGGAGACAACCCCTAAAGTGCGAAAAAAAGCCACCAAGAAGGATAAATCACTATCGACACATAACGTAGTGAATGGGGGGAAAACCAATAGCCAGCACTAATATACGCACACAGAATGAGGGGATAAAGTTAAAAACCAAACTGGACGCCCTAGACCTCTTTCTTAGGAAAGCTTAGTAGCCTAACCCATAAAATCGGTTCAATGGAGGAAGTTTTACCTAAATGTCTAGCCAAACTTCAGTCACCTAGCCAAGAGATAACAACAGCAAAAATGGGAATCCAGGCGCACTATAATAACAACAAGAGAGGTCATAACACTCACCCTGTTTCAGGTCGTCCAGAGGAAATATCACTTGTCCCACACAACACCACCCAACACTTCCCCACTGTTACTCCTGCGGCGCTCTTACCCACTACCTCGATTGTTCCAATGATGCCCAAATACCCTTTAGTGACAAATAGTTTTAATGCTCTTAGCCATCGGAATGAAAATGTGCAGGAGAGATACATAACACGTTTGGACTTACCACCTGCTGCAACACCTTTTGTGGTGGTTTTAATCAATGTCCCTAATTTACAAAAAGGGGTAGTTGAAATGTCGGAGATTTTAAGGAACACGTCTTACATTGGCTCGGGTCAGGACAGGAGAGGTTATTCGATGAATTCAAAATGACTAGAAGAGTGAGTTGGGTGGGTAACGGATGTAAGAACTTGAGGGGAGACTGTGTTGTATTGACCTTCAAAACTCCCCTCTTAGTACAACTAATCCTGAGTAGAGCTGGAAATCATTCCATCTTTGGGCAGGGCGTCAACTTAGTCCCTTTAGCCTACTTTTATCAACCCACATCTTACATTGCTCCAATAGATAGGGATCAACAATCCATGCACCATAGGCATTGGTCCAACCTCCCAACTCACAATTGTTTTGATGTACTAGCCAATCTTGAGTCATTGGTTTGACAACAAAAGGACGTTCCTACGCAGCCTGAAACTTCTGGTATAGAGAAGGGCCTATCGAAAGCATCTGCATTGGTGATCCCAGACAGAAACGAAAACATTGTTACACAAGATGATACTAAGATAATGAACATAGAGACCACCAATGACACCGCTTCAAATACCAGGACTGCCTGCATTGCATCCCCTACCACACATTTAAGCTATACATCAACGAACCATGATGAAGGAGGGGGTTATAATCACCATTCGGGAATAAAAGACAAATGTCAGTTCTTGTTTTGGAATGTGGCGGGACTAAATTCCAAGGTGACAAACAAAACGTGCTTTGATTTCGTGTGCAAGTTCGACATTTTTAGACTGCAAGAAACCTGGGTGGGAGGGCCTATCCACATTAGCGGATATAAATCCTTCCATACTCCAGCAGTTCCATCACTACATGGTAGATTCAAGGGTGGTCTCTGCACATACATCTCCAATTATTTGAATATAGGAAAATTGTTCTAAGTGTGTCAGACCCGTATTATCAAATCATTACCCTCCAGATTGACAAAGCATTTTGTATAGCATTAGTGAATTTTTATAACAATGTTGCACCAGAGCAGATCGGGAGAATCTTGAGACAGATGAGTGGTGAATTGTACAATTTACAATCTTGTGCATCCAGAGATCTGCGTTATTTGTGGCAGGGATTTTAATTCATCTGTATGTCAGTATGTCAATAAGGGGGTCTGGGGTATAACATATGAAAAAGGCTCTAGTTTCTCCTATTTTCCCCATACATTGATTGGGGATCTTTTACACAACATTATGTTTTCATTCGATATAGGTTTCGCTAACAACTTATCCTCTCCCTCTGTCCCTTTCCAACGCACTTTTAATGGCCGAGGCACTTTCTTGACTATAGATTTTGTATTAGCATCAAGTAGATATTCTTCTCGCATCAAGGATTTTACCACACACAAGATCTCATTAAGCAACCATTTTCCTATTAGTATTGACGTGACGGTGCATGATAATACCGTAAACACAAGAGGCACTTCTACCCACTCTGTGGATAACATTATACTAAATAGACAAAATGGCTAAGCACTTAAATGGGTGACTGTGGACTCAGAGGCATTCATTCATAAAGTTGTTACGAACTGTAAAGATGCTTTTATCTTGTTTAGACGAGAAGTTATCACAGGGTGGTTTGACAATAACTGCACAAAAGCATATTTTAAATTTAAATATTCATTACATCCCACAGTAAAGAAACGGTAAAAGATTAGACTGGCAAGATGTGCATATAAGAGGGCAATAAAAGCAAGGAAGAGGGCCCTGAAAGAGGAAGCCTGGCAAGCCTTACATGATGCTTCAGTTAATCGCTATCCTTCTGCCTTTTGGAAGGCAGTTAAGGCCCCATTTCTAGCCGAAGGTGATAAAGCAACCATAGAGACTACCATCCCCGAACATGAATGGATATTGCATTACGCAAGGTTATATAATAACCCATGGATAGATTAACAGGGATCCCCACCAACTGGGCCGAAACAGAGAACTCTTCCATGCATATAGACTTACCTTTACACTTCACTCTTAGCGAAGTTAATACGGCCATTCTTCCAAGTTGTGGGGGAAGGCTGCTGGGGCAGATGGCATCCCGGTAGATCTTTTTAAATCAAACTTAATTTTAATGGGGCCACTTTTAATGCAGGTTTTTAATGCATGTTGCTCACAAGGTTTCTTGTTGACTTGGTATGATTCAATAATTGTGCCCATTTTCAAAAAGGGTTACAGGTCAGACCCAGCCTGTTACCGCCCAATCTCATTGCTGGACTCCACAGTTAAGATTGTGGGACGAGTCTTGCTAAATCGGCTACAGGTATGGGCGCAGGAACAAAAAATACTAAGCGATTTACAATATGGTTTTCGCTAGGGTTTGGGCACAATAGAACAGGGTTTAAATGTACATATTTTACTAGACAAATATACCAAGGCAAAAAAAGGAAAGGCTATACGTGACTTTTATTGACCTAATGTCAAGGATCCCCCTCGGGAGAGGAGGCTGTTCGTCCACAGGAGCAAAGATGAATGTCCCACACACTTCCAGACAACAACTACCAAAGCGAGCAGGTATAACTTCGCTACAAGGCAGCTGCTACCAAAAAGTGTGGGGGGAATTTTCCCAGGGAGTATACCACTCTCCCCCAGCAAGGTGACGTAGCTGCAGTCTTGATGGCAGGAGACTGGAAAATAAATGTACAACAATACTAACCTCACCAGTACTTTACAGGGCTGATACACAAGTGTTCAACATAACATTCCACTTACCTCACAGGTGAGTGTCAGGGCTTTAAGCTAGAAGTCCAGGCAAGAACCAGGAGATACAGCCGAGAACCTGGGGGACAACTAGCAAGGATATCTCCAAGGTAAAATGCACCCAATTCCAGTCCTAGTCATAAACCGAAGACAGAGCAGGACTGGGGGCCACAAGTGCAGCTGATGACACTAGTATCACTTATAAAGCTAAAGACAAAGTGATACAGAAATTCTCACTTCCAGCGCATAAACTTAAGACAGCGTGGAGCGAGTGACAAACATATAACACAGACAATCCCCTCTTCCTGCTCATTAGCTTAAGACAAAGCGGAGGAAGGGAACAAACAACATGAAACACGGACAATAGACACACCCCGTCTAACTAGTAACTGAAGAGCAGAAGGGAGTGGGCGTATCTACAACAAGACGCGATAGACCAGCCACGCTCCACTCGTAAACTGAAGACGGAGTGGAGCGCAAACAATAAACATACTCAAAACCCCTCCGATCACAAGAGTGACCACGGAACCTAAACACAGAGATGAATTGCCAGCAAGGAACTAACAACAAAGAGGAGAGAAGGGCAAGTGGGGAATCCAGGCGGAAGGGGACGCTAGGAAACGGGGAAGGGAGTGCCGAGAAGTGGAAAGGTAACGGAGCAGGGAGGGAGGAAAAACAACAGGCAGGACACAGATCAGGAACAGAAAATACTGTGACCCAAAGGCGGAAATCTCAGGAGCTGGAAAGGAGCACAAACGGGATCGATAGGACAAAGCAGGATCTCAGAACACTACGGGAACCTCACGGAGCAGAACGCTGAGTAGAGGGGGCGTGGTCACTAACCAAACAGTAAGCCAAGCAATGATTCGCGGGTGAGCTTCCCTTTTCAGCTACCTAGGGAGCGTCTCAAAATACCATGACTTACCCAGTAAGAGGTTTTAGGGAAAGGTACAAAAGTCTCACAGGGACACAAGAAGGTTTGTAGAACTGAGCATTCTACGCCCTGTGGAATCTATATTGAACACTTATGAATAGGGTCAAATCCGACCACCCCTAACACCTAACAGCGGCATTTGGCTGTGTGATTCACGAAAAGTTGTAGTCGGTTTTAGCTAGGATGGGTGTTGACGTTTTTAATAGATCCATTCTTAAGGCAGCTATATTCTGGGGCAAGGCCCAGGGTTCACTATGGGAGGGGGGAGCGAATGCATTAAGCACTTTAAAGTGATGAGAGGAGTCAGACAAGGGTGTATTCTCGCCTGTTCATTTTCACATCATATATACATGAACTAGAAACCGTCTTGGTTTGGGAGTGTAATGTTTTACCAGCTGCAGCGACTCGCCCTATTCTGGCACTCATGTAAGCGGATGATGTGGTCCTTATCGCCCGCACACTGAACGGTATCCAAAAGGTTGTTAATGTTTTTAGAATTTTATGCCAAACTTGGGTCTTACTGTGAACTGCACCAAAACATTTTCAATGAATTGTGGAGCAGGACAGAGAAAGAAGACTAACACTCTTTTTATTTATTCAAAGGCAATAGAGCATTCTAAAACTTTCTCTTATTTAGGGATTTTATCTGACCAAATCGGCACGTGGTGCCAGGCGAATAAAGTGAGAAGGCTGCTTTTCATCAAATCTTTGATGGCCTTATTAAATTTCAGGAGAAAATTAGGAAGACGCTCCCCTGCGGAATTGATACAGATCTATAGGGCAAAATTTGTGGCCATCGCCACCTATGGAGCTGGAGTTAACTTACTACAGTCGGCAGACAATATGTTTTTCAGGTCCCTCTTGGCAGTCCCAGACAGCACTTCAACTTATATATACCATCAAGAACTGGGCATGCCATACCTAGAAGACATAATCAAGATCCAGAAGTCCTCTTGTGGCACACAGTCTGGACCCCAGAGGAGACAGATTTTAATTGTCACATCTTGAAAGACGTACTGGCCATTGACAGGGTCAATCACATAAGATGGTTAGCATATGTTAAAATGTTTTTGTTTAAACTAGGCCATTCTGAATACTACAATGATCCTTATACCATGTGTAATGTGTCTAGGAAAGACCTTAAAGCAAGCTGCATGTGTTACTGGGGCAAAGTCAGAACCACAATAGAATTAAAGAAATCAACGGTTCAAATACACTATGTGGCCCTGGCGACTCCACTCACACAACAAAATATTGTATTAGTAACTGACGACTATGAGAGATTTTTTCTAACTCGTTTTAGATTGAATATTCTACATAGATCTTTAAGTTTTCCCGTACAAAATGATTGGTCGAGAGTTTTAAGTAAATGCCCGTGCGATTATGTTGCTGAACAATCCACAATACATATATTGTTTTTTTGTAAATTTTACTCAATCCCTAGAAGAAGATGGATTATCCCTGTTTTGAAAAGATCCAGCCTGAGACAATGTCACCCAGAATTTGTGACTCTGCAACTGCTAGATAATTACTATTGCCTCCCTTAGAGCCTTTTTAAAAAACATTTTTAAATATCGTAAATCAATTCTGATGTGATCTTAATAACTGTGTGTTATGCCCCTGTGCTCCAGATGGAGGAGAACGTGTCCTACCGGGAGTGGCGGGACGGAGGATGTGAGATCCTGGCGGACCTCTATCCGGATGACTCCTTTGTGTCATTTGAACGGGCCACGGAGTCCTTTGCATTGGGCAGGGGGCAATACTTGCACTACAGAGGGCTCCAGGAAGTAGCTAAAACGACGTGGCCTACATTCCCGGAGGCGCCTCCGCTGACCCACACCCTCGACATCCTCTTATCGTGTGGTAGAGGTAGGAGGCTGGTCTCCTTATTGTACTCAGCCATGCGACGGGATTCGACCCCACCAACCGCACCGTCCTGGGCGGCCTGGGAGGCAGACTTAGGAGTGGCTCTGGAGCCGGGACAACGCAAGCGTATTGGGCTACTGACCCGTAAAGTCTTGTGTAATGCGCGGTTCAAGCTGATCCACTTTAACTTTGTCCACCGCACCTATATGACCCCGGTTTCTCTACACCGCATTTCTGCGGATAGGCGACACAACTGCCCTAGGTGTGGGGCGGAGAAAGCTGAATTCTTCCATTTGGCCTGGGAATGCCCGTAGGTCAGTACTTTTTGGAGGGAGGTGGTGGGCCATATTGGTCGTGCTACGATACTCTGGATTATTCGGGATCCGCTCCATTGCCTCTTGGCCCTGGTACCCAAGCCCAAAAAGAGGAACCTGTCCTACAAGTTTCTACAATTGTTGCTAGTATTAGCAAGGCGGCGAGTGGCCATAACTTGGATGGGGCAGAGAGCTCCTGAGTTGTCCCTCTGGCTGAGAGATGCTAGAGAGTGGTCCCTGGCTGAGGAGACGCATATGCAGCGCACACGTAGGGATGGGAAGCTCCAGGATGACCTGCTTGCCTGGAGGATGATGTGTGCAGAGGGGTTGATGGATGATGATTCAGATGTCACTAGTGCCGAATTGTTCACCCCTAGGGAGTCTGGTTCCGAGGGAGATGGGGAGGGAGACGGGTTGGAGGGCCAAGGTCCGGGGTAATGCCCTGCTCAACGCGCACTAATGTTCCCTGTTGTATATATCTGCGATTTGCTTTGATCCCCGAATGTCTACTTCTGGATGTGATGTCTGCGCCTTTTCAGGCCTCACAGGATGACCTGACTTTTCCACTTACTTTATTACTAATGCCACGCAAGGGGGGTTGTTGTTGTTCTAGGTTAAAACTGTGTTCTATTGAAAAGCATATCTATCCAGAGGGATAGGAGTGGGATTCCATGGAGGACATAGGAGAGAGTGTATATATATATATATATATATATATATATACAAAAATCAGCGGATATAATGATGTATGCATACTGTTCATGTACGGCTATGATTATTTGAGACATGCTCTGACTCTACGCCGCCCAGCCACCGGGATGTGGGCCCCTATGGCTGTGTTTTACCCTGAACTAATGTAACCATGTAACTAATCTTTGCCCTTGGTCTTCCGAGAGGCTGTGAAGAGCTGTGCCTTCTGTGTTTCCGCAAAAAAAATATTTTTCGAGAAAAAAAAATAACTGTGTGTTATTCAGGATAACAGGTGCTTTATTATCCAAACAGCAATTTGGCAATTGGCTTTCAAGTCCATACATCCTTGCTGATACGTTTCAGCTCCTTCAAGCCTTGACCACACGTGCACCATCACTGTGTTAGCAGTGATGTCACATAACTTTATACGTCATCTAGGACTACTGAATTTTCCTGTCGTTCTATGAATACTGCAATGCCAAGAGGGCACCTTTTTTAAAAGCGGAATATCCATTTTTCTGTAATTGCAGTAATTCGGTTTCCCCTTGCACAGTTCTTATTTCCAAGGACATTGAAGATTTACTTTCATATGCAAGTACTTTCGGTGTGCAAATTGTCCAGCTTTACACAATGCCTTGTTACCACATGCTTGTTAACAGCATCCATATCCCTCAAATTCATTATGATGAAAACAGTGTTCCTTCATATTCCCTTGCCCAGCTTCACCTTCCGTTTAAATGTTGGGTCAATCCTGTACCTTTCAAACCTGGTGTATTAAGCGGGCAGGTTGGGCTCCCTCCTTCAAAACCAAATACCAATTACAGCATGTCAGAACTCCAACCTCAACAGGGCGGCCTCACGCACGGGGATGGAGTTCCCCGACTACATCCAAACATCCTTGCTCATAGTGATTGGGCAAGTTTTACCCAGAAATGTTGCAAATACTCACAGCAAGCCTAGTCAAAACCAGGTGACTGTGGGAACAGGTTGGCTGATGCAACGTAAAGGCTTTTACAAATGCAAAACTTGTAAAGCCTACCAACATGGTCTTAACAAAACAACTTTCATGACCCCGTTCGGCAACAAGGAATGTAAAATCACTAAAATCCTGACATGCAAAAGAGACCACGTTGTCCATGTGTTTGAGTGCCCGTGTAGTTTACTATACATAGGGAGTACCAAACTACAAGCACATGAAAGAATCCTCCAACACATGGGAGCAATTACCAACCAGGACAACACATATCCTGTGGTGTGACATTTTTGCAAGAAGACTCCACATACTGTTTATGCACAATTGCTTGAGGGACCTCACGCACGAAGAACGCACCATACGGTTGTGCTGGAACCGTCTACATGGCCGGGCGGAGCTGAAACGCCCGTATGCTCCGGAGATCCCACTGGGGATGCTCACTGCCTTGCCACACGGTGGCGACTGGTCGCAATTAAGGCATTGGGAAGACGCGGGGCTACAACTGGTGGGCGACCTCTATGAGGATGGTGTGTTGTTGCCCTTTCAGGAGATTCTGGACCGCTTTGACATACCCCGGGGTGATTTCCTGCTTCACGCGGCGGTCACGAGGGCGATCCAGACGCACTGGCAGAAGGGCCTCAAGGAACCACCGACATCAGTGGCGTGTCAATATGTCATGATGTCGTCGGGGACGGTCAAAGCAGTAACGTGCTTGTATTCCAGATTGGTCAACGAGGGGCTACCCCCGGTAGATGCACTCAGGACTCGGTGGGAGGCTGACATTGGGAAAGACATACCAGAGACTTCATTGTATACATCTATCCCTCACAATGAGGGAATTGAAGCTTTAGAATGGAGCCTACTCAACAGCGACTTGGAAGAATCACAAAAAGTGTTGATTTTGGAACTCATGCAATTCGCACTATACCATAGCTACTTCGAGTGGCAAGGACAATTCTTCAACCAATGCAACGGCACTTCAATGGGCTTTGGGGGGCACCCTAATTTTTTTTTTTTAATATATTTTTATTGCAGGAATTAGCCAAAATTACATGCCAGCCCAAAGACACATCACCTGTATCAATTAAAGAAAAGAAACCCCGATAGGGGAATACCCCTTTCACACAGCCATGCAGCCCAAATCCCGGAGGCTGGGCGGCGTTTGCGTTGAACCAACGTGTGAGGGTCTTGCGGTCTTCTGGTGTCGACCCAATTAATTGAACGGTCTTCTTCTGCTTTTCTAAACAACTTGAAAACACCCCCTTCCTCCCACCCGACCCAACCCCCCAGAGGACCAAGGGCCAAACATACGGTATGAAAAACGGCAATGTCAGTGAGAGCTTACTCCGCTTCCCTCTACCTCTATCCGCCTCCCCCCCTCCCACCCCCCCATCGGTGCGCTGTATGTGTGCTGAGAGCTTGTGGTAGGAAACCTTTTCTTTCTATATAGAAGATCGTTTTGAAACATTTCTACAGGGACGGAGGCTGTTCACCGTCATCACTATCGGATTCGCTGGATGTGCTGTAATCGCGCAAGGCCTGCACCAACGTCTCCCATTCCTGTGCTGTCTCTAACGCCTTCTCGTTCTGCTGCCGCCTCGCCAGTTGATACCTCAGGGTGCTCTCCCCCATAGCCCATTTTAGAAGTTCATTGCGCCATTTAGTGCCTGTTGGACCAACCCGCGCCTTCCAATGCCTAGTTATCTCCCGCTTTGCCAGAATGAGCCCCAGGTCAATGAATTTACTGGAGAGTTTGTTATTAGGAGTGTGAGGGAACCATTGCAGGATCCCTACTGCAGGGTCAAATACCAGGGCCCTCCCAGTGACCCCATTAAGGGTGTCTCCTATCAGCAACCAGTATGAGGAAAACGCAGGGCAGGACCACAACATGTGTATGAGATCAGCCGCAGGCGTCCGGCATCTGGGGCAGGCCGCCGTGTCCGAGGCAAAGTATTTCTGAATTTTCTCCGGGGTCAGGTAGGCCCGATGAAGTATATAAAAGTGAACCAACTGAAACCGGGCGTGACGCGTTCCCTTCCAGGCTCGGCGCATCTGCTGTGCCCACGTAGTCTCTGGTATGTCTTTCCCAATGTCAGCCTCCCACCGAGTCCTGAGTGCATCTAGCGGGGGTAGCCCCTCGTTGACCAATCTGGAATACAAGCACGTTACTGCTTTGACCGTCCCCGACGACATCATGACATATTGACACGCCACTGACGTCGGTGGTTCCTTGAGGCCCTTCTGCCAGTGCGTCTGGATCGCCCTCGTGACCGCCGCGTGAAGCAGGAAATCACCCCGGGGTATGTCAAAGCGGTCCAGAATCTCCTGAAAGGGCAACAACACACCATCCTCATAGAGGTCGCCCACCAGTTGTAGCCTCGCGTCTTCCCAATGCCTTAATTGCGACCAGTCGCCAACGTGTGGCAAGGCAGTGAGCATCCCCAGTGGGATCTCCGGAGCATACGGTCGTTTCAGCTCCGCCCGGCCATGTAGACGGTTCCAGCACAACCGTATGGTGCGTTCTGCGTGCGTGAGGTCCCTCAAGGCTAATCGTTGTTGTAGTGCAATGTAGGATATAACATGTCTGGGCATACCACGTCCCCTCCTCTCCTCCGGGCCTCGGAACTCCCGCGCTACCTCCTGGGTATAAGTCTGCAACTGGGCAGCCAAATAGTACTTTTCAAAGTCGGGCACTGCCAGCCCCCCCTCCGATTTCGGCCTCATCAGGGTCTTGAGCGCCACCCTGCGGCGGCCTGATCCCCAGAGGAACGCCACTAGCATGGAATTTAAGGACCGGAAGGTGGCCGGCGGGACCCAGACCGGGAAAGTCCTAAAGTAATATAGCAACCGAGGAAGCGCCACCATTTTCAGCAGTGCAATACTTCCTGCCACCGATAGCGGCAGGGTGGCCCAAAAGCCCATACTGCCCCTCAGTGCTCGAACACAACGGGCGATATTGCTGTGGAGGATATCGGCAGGGTCATGATACACGTACACCCCTAAGTATTTGAGGCAGCTAGGCTCCCATCTAATCACCCTGGTTGTGTCAGGTCGGGGCTCCCCCCTTTGAACTGGGAACAAGCAGGTTTTGGCCCAGTTCACTCTAAGGCCCGAGAGCTCCTCGAAGGTCGTAAGTGCTGTATCAGCCCCGGCCAGGGCTTCGTCTGAATCCTCAAGGAAGAGCAACAGGTCGTCAGCGTAGAGAGAGATGTGTTGTTGCCCCGTCGAGGTTCGCAACCCCCCTAAGTAGGCCCCAGGCCGAATCGACAGCGCCAGAGGTTCTACCGCGAGCGCAAAGAGCAGGGGGGACAACGAGCATCCCTGCCTCGTACCCTGTTCCACTGGGTATTGTTGGGAAATCAGTGGGCCCGATCTCACTCTGGCCATCGCCGAAGCATATAGCACCGTGGTCCATCGTAGAAACCCCTCCCCCAGACGGATGTGTACTAGCACTCTACGGAGGTACTCTCACTCCAAACTGTCGAAAGCCTTTTCAAGGTCAATCGAGAGGATTAAGGGGCACGGGGCCTCAACATGGGATTCCTCCAGTAGGCGGAATAGGTGGCGGATATTCATTGTCGTGTTACGTTTGGGAATGAATCCCGCCTGATCGTCATGCACCAAGGAGCTCATGTGGCCCAACAATCTTGATGCTAGTATGCTGCTCAAAATTTTGTAGTCAACCGTAAGCATCGAAAGCGGTCAGTAAGATGCTGGGTCATTGCCCTCCCTGCCAGGCTTGAGCAGGGGGACTACCAGGGCCTCGCACATCGAGCCGGGATGGCGTCCCAGGTGCTTCGCTTCCCTATACACCACCAATAACCGGGGGGCCAGGAGGTCCGCGTAGGTGGAGTAGAACTCCACCGGGAGTCCGTCTAGGCCCGGAGTCTTGTTTCTCGCCATCCCCTTTATGGCGCTGCGGATTTCCCCCAGCTCCACGTCTCTCCCCAAGTCTTGCGTAGGGGTGGGCGGCCAGCTACGCTCCGTGCACGGAGTGTGCGTAGTGCCGTCTACTCCGCATTTTGTGGAGCGGGCGTAGCAGGCGGCACTACGCACGCTCCGCAGACGGAGCGTAGCTGGCCGCCACCCGCCTCCCTCCAGCCCTCCCTAAATACTATAAATTAAAAGTTTAAATTAATTAAAAGGCACTTACCTTGCCCGCCGCTGCCCGCCGCGTCCCCGGGGCTCGCTATCTTCATTCTGCAGGCTTGTTTACTAATGCGCATGCGCGGGCGGCCGCGCATGCGCATTTCTCACGAGAAAATGCGCATGCGCGGCCGCCCGCGCATGCGCATTAGTAAACAAGACGGCAGCAATGAAGATAGCGAGCCCCGGGGACGCGGCGGGCAGCGGCGGGCAAGGTAAGTGCCTTTTAATTATTTTACACTTTGATTTTAACGTATTTAGGGAGGGCGGGAGGGAGGCCTGTGGTGCGTAGTGGGGCTACGCGGAGTGCGGAGGTGGGCGTAGTTTCTCGCCCACTTCACGTAGCTCCGCGAAGCCCCACTACGCACACTACGCCCAGGGCTAGTCTTGCGCCTGTTCAGGCTCTAGAGCGGGGATCGTCAGACCCTGCAAGTATTCATCAATCTGGGCAGTGTCCTGCGTTAGTCTACTGCGGTATAACCTTTCATAGTAACGTAGATAGCAATCAAGGATCTCGGGCTGAGTGCATACCTCATTGCCCTCCGCGGTACGCATGGCCATCGTAGGGGTAGTACGCCTCATGGGGTTGGCCAGCCAAGCCAGGAGCGCTCCTGATTTATCCCCCTCCGCTACTGACCTGGTCAAGTAGGCCTTATAGTCGAAGCTACGCAGTCTTTCAACCTCCACAGCTACCGCCTCCTTCGCTGCCGAGGCTTGTTACTGAAGTTTCGGGTGGCCGGGGCGAGGAAGCTCCATCTCGCGAAGTCTCCGGTCGGCGTTAGCCAGGTCGTCCAGAATGACCCGCCTCATTCCCACCTTCTTTGTTATGCAATATCCCCTAACCACCACATTAAATGCATCCCACTCCGTGGCCCTCGTCCCAGCCGTGCCCTCGTTCTCGGCGAAGAACTCAGCGATTTTATCTTCCAGATCCGTCTTAAACACCAGATCTTCCAGTATCTCGGGGCGCAGCTTCCAAGTGGGCACACTAGGGGCACCCGGAAACAATCGAAAATCTGCTAGTAGGGGATTGTGATCGGAAATGGTCCTCGTCAGGTACTCAGATCTCACGGTCGCGGATACTAGTTCCACCGATTCCAGCAGCCCGTCCAGCCGCACATGCAGCTCATGCATGCCAGAGAAGTGGGAGTAGTCCCGGGTGCGCGGATGTTGTGCTCGCCAAATGTTCGTCAGTCCCCATTGAGCCTGCCACTCCCTCCTACCTTTGGCCACTCGACGGACTGGCGAGTCTGGGAGGGGGGGATGTGAGCGGTCGAGATAAACGTCCACCACCGAATTAAAGTCTCCTATCAAGAGGGATCCCAATAGGTAATGGGCCAGGGAGCCGGACACCGCGGTCAGGAAGGCGAGTTGGTCCACGTTAGGCGTGTAAATGCAGCAAATGTTCAGAGCCCTGCCCCCCAGTGTTCCGTAAATTGCTACGAATCGCCCCTCCGGGTCTACCACGGATTTAGTAACCTGCAGGGGTACCCCGGCCTGCACCCAGATCAACACGCCTCTCGCATAAGCTGAATATGTGGTGCAGTATGCCTGCCCTCTCCACCTACGCTGCAGCACCAATCCTTCTGACTTAGTAAGGTGTGTCTCCTGTAGCAGCGCAATCTGTACCCCTCTGCGCACTAGGTAAGCGTGGATCTTATGCCGTCTGGACATGGTGTGAAGGTCTCGCACATTCCAAGTGATACATTTCAAATTGGATAAATCAGCCATTGTCCCATAGTGTCTCAACCAGTTTCCCCCAGCAACGCTCAAGTACGATCAAACTCACTGTTAGCCCCACACCAATGGCAGCCTCCCCCCCCAACAACAGCAGAACTCCCCCCAACCCCTTACTCCCCTCCACCCTCCCCAGACCAGGTCCCAAATAGTTCCATCTAGTTCCCATCCAAACCATACCCTTAGAAACCCCCCCCCAACTAACCTGACGGTAGCCACCGCAGGTGTGCCTTAAGGGCTAAGTGGGGGTCGAGCGTCGATAGAGGGCCACCGCGTCTCAAAGCTGCCGAGACCTGACCAAGCTCCAGGTCATAGAGGTCAGGAAGAAGGTGCGACCCCAACCCACCCGATAATCAATGGCCCAGCAGCTCCCGCCAGGGTCCCCCCCACTCCCACCATTTCCCCTCTCCCAACTGGAACCAGCTCACCCGAGTTTATCCCTGTCCATCTAGTAGGCCCTCCGCCGAATCAGGGGTAATCACAGGTAAATTCACACTGTCAGTCTCAGAGTCCTCTGTGTCCGATTGGCCCCCACCTCCGCCAGGTTCCGAGTCTTCCGTGATGGGTCCGCCTTGGGAGCCAGACAGACCATCTCCAGCACCGCTCCGCCGCAGTCTCCACCGTCGAGGTCTGCCCGATCTACCACGGCAGCTCCGGATTCTCTTAGACCTCCGCTGATGTCCAGTTCCCGATGTGGATTGGAAGGAGGAACCAAATCCGTCTTTGCCAGCTCTGTATAACTCAAGCCAGCTGCATACGTCCTCTGGGGTTTCGAAAAATTCGGTCGTGCCGTCCAGGATGATGCGGAGTTTCGCCGGAAACAGCAGGGAGTACTGAATGCTCTCGCTCCGCAATTCTCGTTTGATCGCCAGGAAGGAGGCCCGCTTTTGCTGGGTTTCGTAGGTATTGTCCGGAAAAAGGTTCACTTGACTGTTCGCCACCTGGTACGGTCCATTTTGCCTGGCGGCGTTGAGGAGGAGATCTCTGTCACGGAAATGCAGTAGCCGCGCCACCACCGGACGTGGAGATTGGCCCTGTTGTGGAGGTTTGGCCGGCACCCTGTGTGCCCGCTCCAAGGTGTAGAAGGAGGAGAGCCCCTCAGGAGCTACCACAGTCCGGAGCCAGTCCTCTAGGTAGGCCACCATGTCGCCATTTTCAGTCTTCTCGGGTAGGCCCACCACGTGGATGTTATTCCTCCTGTTGCGCCTTTCCGCGTCCTCCGCTCGTCTCTCCAGGTCCGCAATACGGGGTAAGGCATCTTTCATGGCAGCGGCCAGGGTCTTTTGCGCGGGTTCCAAAATTCCCACCGAGCTCTCCACTTCTTTGACTCTGTCTGAGAGCTTATCATGATCCGCTCTGAGCAGGCCCAAACTCGTCGCAACCTGAGCAATGTCTTGTTGTAGGGCCGATCGTGTGTCTGCGATCGGCTCCAAGATCCTATTGAATTGTTGCTGTAGGTGAGGGCCCCCTGATTTCTCCGGGTCCAGCCAGTTGTCTTTGTCAGGAGCCTCCGTGTCTGAGACGGCCTGAGTGCCACCTTTAGCACCCTTTAGCTTCCCCATGACGGCTGTGTCCTCCAGTGGGGAGTCCAACAGGTGTCCAGCCGGGAAGGGGGTCCGGCAAAGTGTCTCTAATTACTGGCTGAGGGTCTGTGCCGCCGTAGGCCGTCAACCGAACCCAGCGTAGTGGTGCGAGGTTCCCCCACCAATCAACTGTCCAGTGTTTAGCAGCGGCCTCGTCTTCGGGAGCAAGCAGAGGGGGGGAAGAGGGAGCGATCGCCGCCGGGCAATAGTGCCCCACCGGATTCAGGCCAGGCCTCCGTCCTCAACCACCGATCTCACCGAACCCCCGGCAGTCCGTCCAAGTGTTGTTCAGCCGCTCGCTGTGTCCCCAGGTCCCGGGGGGGTCCGGACTTCTCCCAACACAATGGCGCCGAGCACGCCCGCCGCTAGCCTCAGGATCAGGACGGAGTTGATCCGCTCCGCTCCAGGCAGCTCGGCGCGTCTAGTCACGCCCTCCGGCACTCAGGGCCTCCGCAGTGTCGACGGAGCGATCGGCGATCTCGGCGGAAGCCGTCCAGGAGGGTCCCCGGTGTCCACAGCCACCCAGGCAGTCGGACGTAACGCCGCTCCTTCAACGGGGAAAGTATAGGGAAGATGGGTCCGGAGACGGCGGCCTCCCCAGGTCCGTGGCACTCCCCGGGTCTAAGGAAACGGAGCGGGCGCCATCTTGAGCTCCGCTGCGCTCACCTCGCAGCTTCTCATTCTCCCTCGGCCAGTTGTTTTTCGGGTCCCCTCAGGCGTCCCCGGAGTCGGCCCTCACGGCGCTCTTCGGTTTGGGGGGTCGGGCGCCTGTATTTCTCGAAAATCAGGATTATTGCGGGCTCGGTCTCGGAGCCGAGCGTTCAGGCGACCACCGCCATTGGCGCTCAAGCCACGCCCCCGGGGGGGCACCCTCATATGCTAACATCTTCATGCACAAATTCGAGGCTGATCATGTCTTATATAACCAAGAATGGACCGCAGGACTAACAATGTTCAAACGTTACATTGATGATATTTTCCTAATTTGGCAAGGTTCAAAGGAACACTAGAGTCGAATATTGTCACATTGAACACACACAATGAACGCATCAAATTTACTCACACCATTGGAAAGGAATCCATTTCATTCCTGGATGTACAAGTGATGTTAGCCAATAACACTATCAGCACCAAAGTTTTCACAAAAACTACAGATAGAAATGCAAGTCTCCTATTCCAAAGCTTTCATCCAGAATCATTAAAAAAGCATTTGCCGACGTCTCAATAAATCAGGTTGAAAAGAATCACGACTAATGATGAAGATCTCCAGACTTCACTCAAGGAACAAACTGTGAAATATCAATTGAGAGGTTATCCTCAAAACATTCTAGACAAGTGGCTAAACAAAATTGCAAAACTCAACAGAAATATCCTACTACAAGAGAAAGCCAAAACCTGTAGTAAAAAGACAGTATGTGTGTTAAAATATTCTACAGAATCTACAAAAATCAAACGCATCATCAATAAACATTGGCATTTAATCGAATCTAAGGGGAAGATGCGACCTGACAAAAATTGCAGAACATAGGATAACTATTGAACAGAGCAGATTAGCTACCCACAGCAGCCCACAACCCTGTATTGATACACCAACCACAGAAGAAGACCAGGTAGTGTACCCATCAAGAGGACTAGCAGAACAACCCAAGGTGGATACTTACGAAAACCTACAAATTGTATCCTGGAACATAGCAGGATTAGCGGCCAAATTCGAATCCCAAGAATGGCTCAGTTATATAAATAAATTTCAAATCATATGCCTGCAAGAAACATGGGTTACTGAACCAAATGACTATAGTCTAGAGGGATACAAAAGTTTTTCCGTCCCGGCCAAAAAGGTATCTTCAGGGAGAGCTAGCGGGGGACTAGTAATATATGTTAACCTACACATCCAGGGTACTTGGTCAAATCTTAACTGGGTCTCACACAACTTACAAGTAGTAAGGTTTCGCTCCAAAAGACTAAATCTTTTTTTAGTTAACTGGTACAACGCTGTTGGTATGATGGAAAAGGGAGCAGCTGTAAATGAACGGGACTCTTGCTTAGAAAATCTGAATTCCTTAAACAAGACACCAAACCCCCCAAGTCTAATACTTTTGGGGGATTTTAACTGTCACCTTTGCAACAAATTAAAACCTTTTAACAAAGATTGGTCAAGATGCACCATAGTGAAAGGGCCGCATTTCACTCATGCAAAAGAGGGATGGGACCTTGAGAGACTAACGAAAAGGCACAATCTGACCCAAACTTTAGACCTCGCTGTGCTGGGCGAAAATGGAGACCTAAACCCAACATACAGAGGCAGAGGCTGCCATTCTTATATTGACTACATCTTAGTCTTGCCCGTACTAAAAAGAAACATCAGTAAAATTACAATAGATGCAAGCATCTTTAGCGACCATAACCCGGTGATACTCACAACAAAAGGGTTTGATTTTAAATTAGGTCCAAAGAGAACTGACGTAATAGAAAAGGCAGTGGATCAAGGAAGGAGAATTAAATGGGCCAGGATTGATGGGGACAGATTTTACAAAAGACTGATAACAGAGGGTCTAAAAGCAATAAATACATGCCTCGATCCCAGGGTGGAAGGAGTCCTAGTGGTCAGGGCATTTGAAGAAATTGCATCCCACGTAAACAATCTCTTGAAGACCTCCAAAACTAGCAAAGTGCCCTCTACCCCCCGCTGGTTTGACTCCCTTTGTACAAAGGCGCATAACAAATTGAAACTTAGCCTCCATGCTAAACCAAGGGACAAGTTTACAATAGCACAGAATAGATCTGAATACAAAAAAGCTCTGAAAACTCGCAAAAAAAGTCTACAAATTCAAGCCTGGGAGGACCTAAGGGACGCTGCAGAAAGGAAAGACACTTCAAGCTTCTGGAAGGTTATCAATACCCCATGCTTCCAGGACCAAGGAGCACCAAAAATAATGAATATCATCTTACCAGAACAATGGCAGAATCACTTCCAGAGTCTTTATAACCATACAGGACACTCAACTCAGGGCGACGAACCAAGGATAACACAGCCTGCTAAATTGGATTTTTCCCTAAAAGAAGTTGAAATGGGAATAGCAGGGCTTAGAAAAAATAAAGCACCCGGCCCGGATGGAATTCCACCTGACCTATTCCTAAGCAAACCCGAGCTATGGGCCCCATTGCTTACTAGGGTTTTGAATGAGGCAGTGGTGGCAGGATTGCCTCGTTCTTGGCAACCATAGTTCCGATTTACAAAAAAGGGAACCGTGACGACCCTCAATGCTATCGCCTCATTTCACTCATTGACGTGACTGCGAAAGTATTGGGGCGAGTCATCTTACACCGTCTGCAAGAATGGGTAGTGGAGCACCAGGTCTTTTCGGACATCCAATATGGTTTCAGGGAGGGCAGATCCACCACTGACCAATGTCTGAACTTATATCTTCTAACAGCAAAATATACCATCGCTGGCAAGGGGTCCATTTTCATGGGGTTTATGGACCTTTCCGCAGCTTTGACCGCGTAAACAGAAGAAAGCTCTGGTCCCTGCTGATAGAACTAGGAGTGGATCAACCCCTTGTGGACACTCTGCAATCTCTACACTGGAATACATCTGCAAGCGTGAGGTATAACCAAGAGGGAAATAAGACCGACCCCTTTGCTTGCACCAGTGGAGTGAGGCAGGGTTGTATCCTTGCGCCCTTCCTTTTCTCCATATATATTAACTCCCTGGAAAAAGATCTCCTGAAACTAAAGGTGGACTCACCCCAAATTGGTCATCGTGCAGTGTCGGTACTACTTTACGCCGATGACGCGGTACTGCTAGCCAGAACCCCCCTAGGATTACAAAAGCTGATTGACGGTTTTGTCGAGTTTATGGATAAGCTGGATTTAGCGACAAACCTGGAAAAATCCTACATCATGTCATCAGGGCCAATGAAAAAGGGGAACTTTACCTACCATATTGGGTCACATAAAATTGATCAGGTTAAGACTTTTTCATACCTAGGGGTACTGTTCAATAACCATCTTAATTTCAAATCTTTGGCGGAGAAACACGCAACGAAACTGGCGGCGTCAGTAGGAGCCATCATGGGGTACGGCCAAAGACTGGGAAGGTGGTCCCCAGAGCAAATACTAAACCTGTATAGATCAATTTGCTGTGCGAAGGTAACCTATGGTGCGGAAGTATGGGGTTTCATAGACAACAAAGCACAGCAAATACAGATAGAAGAAAATAAATTTCTGAGAAGAATCCTGAAAGTGCCCCAGTGTGTCCCGGCCTACATTATCCATGAGGAAGTGGGAGAACCTTTTATAGAAGACCGGATTAAAGTTAAACCACTCCTGGCATGGGTTAAAATATGGACCAACCCCGAGGCGGCTCTAACAAGACAAATTATATTGGATTGCCTCAAACGTTATAAAGGACACAATATACCCTGGCTGAAGTACGTTAAGAACTCACTAGCAGAGATTGACTGTATAAACCTCTTCACATCCCCAGAATCTCTAACTGTCGAGAGTAAAACAATGGTAAAAAACTCTTTCCTGAACGGTTACGGATAATTAGGGCAGAGAGTGAAAGTCACAAACCCACTGTTTTATCTTATTGTAAACTCACAGCGAAGCAAGGAATGGAACCATACCTGAGGGTCATGTACAATGCTCAGGATCGTTATTTCATGACTACCTTCAGACTTAACATGCTCCACCATCTATTCGCGGTTCCGGCTGGGTTCACTCACACAGTGGAGGAGAAGGGTACCTGCGGCTGCGACAACAGGTCTCCGCAGGATACCCTTCACTTTGTTTTATTGTGTCCATTTTATACAGTCCCAAGACGTAAGTTCCTGGTGGGGATTCTGAAAGAATCAAAGTTTAGACAAGCAAAATTGGCCCTGAAGTTCCTACAGGAAGCTGAAGACGCTTACACTCTATTCTGCACTATAAACTTTATCCGGATAGCACTGCGGCTAAGGAACACCAGAGAAATAGGACTTTAACATTACCTGACCCCTTAAAAATGAACTCCTTTCCCCATTAGCCTAATGAATTATGGTTTTAGCTAAACTCATCTTTTATCTTCTTTTTTAACAGAAACTCATTTTTATAACATTTGTGTGTATATTGTATATGTGCTTTTATGGTGTCTTTTTAAGTACCGAATAAAGATTACAAATTGAATTGATAATCGAATCTGAACCGGATTTAAAAGACCTATACAGTGACAAAGTAACATTCGCATTCCAAAGATCAAAGAACTTGAAAGAACTACTCAACACAACTAAGCAGGAGAATTTGAACTGGAAAGGGATGTTAAAATGTCTGAATTGCATCCATTGCAATAACGTGATGACAGGAAGAATTTTCACTCATCCCACCAAAGGCTACCCCATAGAACTTCATCATACTAGCACTTGTGACACCAAATCAAATGCCCTTGCGGCAAAGTATATGTCGGCCAAACAGAACGTAAAATAAAAGTATGGATCACGGAACATAAGAGCAGTATTCGACTTGCGAATGTGAATGTATTGGCATTTATATATGTATTGGCATTTATATAGCGCACTACTTACCCGTAGGATCCCAAGGCGCTTCGACCGCTGCGAAACCCTTCCTGGCTTCCCTGAGAGATGGTCCCTTAATGGGTATCTCCAGGGTGAGACCAGGCATCCCCGGCGGTCTGGTGGGGCCGTTAGTGAAGATGAGGCAAGCTAATGCCCAGAGTTGCCGAGTGTGATCGCTGATCAGAGTGGGCACCGAGGCGAGAGAATTATCGAGTCCGCTGACCCTGGTCCAGAAACCTGCAGCGCCGGGAATCGAACCCTGGTCCCGGGCCGTCCTCTGCTCTCGGGTCTGCCGCCTCTAACCAGTGAGCCATAGCATGTCATTGGAAATAAGCCGGGCATCAGATATCCCAACTCAGATTCACGGTTCTTGAGACTATCCCACAACGCTCAGACATGGATCCCTGGAAACAAAGACTAAGAGCGGAAGTCTACTGGATTAAAAAACTTAACTCTGCTCATCCATTCGGGATGAATGATCGTGTAGAACATTCCTGCTTCCTATGATTGATCACCCCATTACTGCATTGCCTTTCGATTAACACTGGTCCCTGTTAATATTGTATTATTTGCCTTGTTCTCCCTTTTCAAGATTTCCTAGTTCATGTGTATTTTCCAGTATTTCGCTGTTCACTTTGGTCAATATTGCCCCGTGCATGTCATTTCATTTTATTCTATTTTTCACCCCGACACTCTTTCACTTTCCTATTATGAAGCACTTACACCCTGATCACGTGACGGGTGTTATATTTTCTTGTCTCCACTCATTGGTTAGTCTTCCGATCACGTGATCCTCGTTCCACTTATCCACACCGTTCTCATTGAACTGTGTAAACTGGTTACAGCTTGTGGAGATACGTCGTTGTCCGATCCTCTGTAAGTGTGCAGTTACTTTTCTCTTTTCTTATTTTTGCACAGATACTTTTTCCGTTGATCACGTTTCTGGTAGCCATCCGGTATGCATGTAGATACTCCTGGTACTTTTGTTTGCATTTCACTAACTTCTTCACATGCACTTTCAGTTGTCACTCGGTGCACTCTTTGATATAGATTTTGCCCATGAACAACACTGACGGCATGTCTCTCAGCCACTCTGTTGGGTTACGAAAGGTAGCACGTTCGGTACTATTCATCATTTTGTATAAATGTATACGTTGTCGGAGTAACTAATTTGGTCCTGTCTTACCCATTGTTTTCAGACCCCTGACGAAGGGTCATGGTTTTCTGACCTGAAATGCATTGGGTGGACGTAAAATCATGAGGAATCCTATAATTGCGACATAAGATTATCATTATGCACGCAAGGAATCATTGTTTATAAATCGTCTTTCACAATGAATTGAAGTTTCCACGAACTTGAATCATAATAAATGGAACTTTGAGAAGAAACCTACGTGTTTCATTGTTAATTGAGTGCATAGTCACGAGGGTAGTTGATCCTACCCACAACACTCGACATTTTAAGGACCACCATAACTCAAATGTACAAGATCTTAAATATTAACTCACAGACGTTGCACCACCGAGCAGAAGAAGGGGCAACAGGGAAAATAATGTACTCAAATTGGAAACACGCTACATTTTAGAGCTAGATTCTAAACACCCAGGTGGCCTTAATATATCAGAAGATCTCTATACTCGCCTCAAGAAATTGATAGTAAAACAATGCTGTCGTAGAACAATCAATATTCAAAATCCAATCTAATGAATATTTATAACAATATTGTATGACATGTCAGGACACCTATACATAGTATAGATAATCCTACACTGACATATTACGGGAGGAATACTTGGCCCACAGATCTGATATCTTAGAGTGACAAATCCAATAGATTGTAATACAGGTAGTAAAACGAGTTAATGATGGTGGCAATCAGGTATTTATACAATTATTAAGCAAGCAAAAAAGGAGAAGATAAGCTGCCAAAACCCAACACACAAAAAAAGAGAAAGAAGAATCAATCGATAAATTACGATTCAGGTATAGTGAGTTCAGCAAGTAACCATATCTTAGCACTTGAGCACTTTAAAATAAGGTTAGGGGATGGAAATAGTACATTCACTTTACAGCATATGAAATCTTTAACACTTGCACTTTAAGCGGTTGTTAAGTTTACATGGGAAAACAAACGGGCACAGGGACAGTTGACATTCACCATGCAGTATTTAAGTTATGATTGATAACAATAACATCACATGTGTTCAATATACATCAATCTGTATGGCTATTTAAAGTCTGATTCAATTGATTTTATTTATATGATAGCCCCAGTCCCAATTCAGACTATATTATTCTATATTCATACTTTAAAAGTTTTATGCCTTTAGTCTTTTATAAAAATGGCGTAAAACAAGTAATGAATTGAGCAAAGGAAAACAGTGAAAAGTTGTTTTTTTTTATGTCTAAGCCTGCGTTGTTATGAACCCTGCACATGTCACTTTAAAAAGGTCAAACTGATGCTGCAGCGCTTGTCATGTGATCAAGTCTTGCAAGAGCTGAAACGCGTAATGGCTGAATTCAAATAAAATAAAAAATAATTACCTATTTTGTGGTCTGTGCCAGTCTGTGAGAGGAATGAAAAAGAAGCAACGGATTTTTATATATACAAGCCTGGCTTCTCCTGGCTGCACACAGAACCCCTCTCATGCCCTGGAATTGAATTAGGTCCGGAAGGATACACTGGGTCTTCCCCCTCAGCACCGGCAATCATTCTTGAATTGGACCAGAGTTGGCGGAATCTAGGTCTAAGGACGCAGACCACGCAACAACGAGCGAGGTAGGAATTGGACATTGCTGTGGTGAAGAGGTGTGCAATAATGGGGAAAGAGAAACTGCATTTATTTATCAGTAATACTCTCTTCCGTTGAACGGATTTAAAACATATTTGACCACGATGTCAGCTGACACGTTACGGGACCGGGAGGCGGTAGCAACTGAAATGTTCAGTGATATGCCATCATGTTATAAATAAATTATGGTCCGGTCCAAGTAGATTCTTTAGGTATCTTTATTCAGGTAGGCTGTTACATAAGAGAGAACCCCACCAGGAGCAGCCTCCCTGCTGCTCAGCCCATCCACCAACTGACTCACACACTCACGAACATTCCACTCACCAACATTCTCTCACACAGTCAGAGCAGTAGGTATAACACATCATCTGTTGCAAATAAGCAAGGAAGCAATGAAATACCAAGCAGTAATACAAATGTTAAAGAATTAGGGCCAGATATACGACCTTGGAAATAGCACCTGGCAAATTGCGAGTTATTTGCGACTCGCAATTTGCGAGGCACTATTTCCAATGTACAACAGAGTATTTCACACTTTTAGCTATTCCCAATGGGGTCGCAAATTGAGAGGCTTTAGAATATTAAAGAGCCTCTCAATTTGCAACCCCATTGGGAATGGCAGGCCCTCAAAGGTATGGCGGCCCGCTGGGCTCAGCAGACCACCATGTCTGGGAATGCTTTTAAATAAAGCTGTTTTTTTTAATGCAGCCCGTTTTCTTTAAAGAAAAACAGGATGCATTAAAAAAATAGTGAAATATTTTCGTTTCATTTTTTAAAGGACCTGTAGTGGTCCCTGGGACCACTGCCTGTCCTTAAAAAATATTTTTCCCTGCATTTGCAAAGGGGAAGGGGTCCCCTAGGGACCCCTTCCCTTTTGCGAGTGCATTACCACCCATAATTTGCGAGGATTATGCGCCCGCAATTGCGGAAGCAAAACATTCTTACATAGAGTTGCGCTCATTATTAGGAAGGGAACGCCCCTTCCTAATAGCGAGTTGCAAAACTCTATTTTGCGAGTCGCAAAAAGTTGCGACTCGTAAAATAGGGTTTGTACATTTCCCATGCTTTGTATGTGCAAACAGGTTCACAAACCCGTTTGCGCATGCACAAATGGTCATAAATCTGACCCATAATGAAGAAACTGGAAAAACTAATGAGGGAAGAGCAGAGTAAATGGTGGGAGTTTAGATCCCTGCAGCGGTACTTGGATGTAGGCAGACTTCCAAGAGGGCTCAGAATATTAATTGCATCAAGTTATGAGAACCCAAATGCAAGTATGATGAAGGAATGGGCGGACTGTAACCTGCAATCATCATAACGAATAGTAGAGATCCTAGTCAAATACGCTGAAATGGACAGAATGGAGCCACAGAAACAGATTGACAAAATTAATGAGGAATTAAGAAGCATGGAGCAGATGTATGAAATAACAAAAATGCACGCGGAAATGACAATTAGATTGTGCAAGGAGGAAGAGACAATAAAAGAAAGGAAAATTTACAAGTTCCAAAGGGACAAGACCAGTGGTACAAGTGGGCGGGAACGGAAGGGCACGGCGTGCTCCTACTTCTAAAAATGGTTTCAGTCCGTTCCCCTACTTCTTACTTTTAAAAAAGCATCCCGGGACGGCAAGAATAGTCAGACTAAAAAACAATAACTTTTCTCCTTAGATTCCAGGGGCTGCTCGCCCTTCTCTGTGAACTCCAGAGACTGCAGCAGCCCCCCAAGAGCTCGCACAGACGAGGGTAGGCCCATTCTCATTCCGATTGAGGCTGATTACCCCCTTTGGAATGACAATGCGCCGCCGCCTGCCTTTAGCATACCAAGTGCCAGTGAGATCGGAGTTGGTGATTACAGCGGAGCTTTCCCCAGACAGAGTAGGTGGAGAACTTAACACCTTGTGAAATTTGTTAATGTTGTACACAAAGTGAATTGGGCAGGAGCAGTGACCGGACAAAAGAGGCGACAGGAGTGACAGGAAAGGAAAGGTACTAGGGCAGGTGAGGTGACCGGGCAGGAGAAGTAACGGATAGGAGAGGTGACGGGCAGGAGAGGTGACGGGGCAGGAGAGGTGACGGGGCAGGAGAGGTGACGGGGCAGGAGAGGTTACGGGCAGGAGAGGTGACGGGGAAGGAGAGGTGACAGGGCAGGAGAGATGACGGGGGAGGAGAGGCGACGGGGCAGGAGAAGTGACGAAGCAGTAGAAGTAATGGGGCAGGAACGGTGATTAGGCATGAGCAGGAGTGGGTAACCGGGCAGGAGCAGTGAACGGGGCAGGAGCAGTGAACAGGGCAGGAGCAGTGAACAGGGCAGTTAAAGTGAACGGGGCAGGAGAAGTGACGGGACAGGAGAAGTGACGGGACAGGAGAAGTAGAAGTGACGGGACAGGAGAAGTGACGGGACAGGAGAAGTGACGGGACAGGAGAAGTGACAGGACAGGAGAAGTGACAGGACAGGAGAAGTGACAGGACAGGAGAAGTGACGGGACAGGAGAAGTGACAGGACAGGAGAAGTGACAGGACAGGAGAAGTGGCGGGACAGGAGAAGTGACAGGACAGGAGAAGTGATGGGACAGGAGAAGTGACAGGACAGGAGAAGTGACGGGACAGGAGAAGTGACAGGACAGGAGAAGTGACGGGACAGGAGAAGTGAAGGGACAGGAGAAGTGACGGGGCAGGAGAGGCAACAGGGCAGGAGAGGCAACCAGGCAGGAGAGGCAACGGGGCAGGAGAGGTGACCAGGCAGGAGAGGTGACTGGGCAGGAGAAGTGACCGGGCAGGAGAAGTGACGGGGCAGGAGAAGTGACGGGACAGGAGAAGTGACGGGACAGGAGAAGTGACAGGACAGGAGAAGTGACGGGACAGGAGAAGTGACAGGACAGGAGAAGTGACGGGACAGGAGAAGTGAAGGGACAGGAGAAGTGACGGGGCAGGAGAGGCAACAGGGCAGGAGAGGCAACCAGGCAGGAGAAGCAACGGGGCAGGAGAGGTGACTGGGCAGGAGAGGTGACCGGGCAGGAGAGGTGACTGGGCAGGAGAAGTGACCGGGCAGGAGAAGTGACTGGGCAGGAGAAATGACTGGGCAGGAGAAGTGACCGGGCAGAAGAAGTGATGGGCAGGTGACGTGACGGGGCAGGAGAGGAGGGGTGACCGGGCAGGAGAAGTGACCGGGCAAGAGAAGTGACGGGCAGGAGAGGTGACAGGGCAGAAGAGATGACAGGGCAGGAGAGGTGACAGGGCAGGAGAGGTGACTGGGCAGGAGAGGTGACGGGGCAGAAGCGGTGAACAGGGCAGAAGCAGTGAACAGGGCAGAAGCAGTGAACATGGCAGGAGCAGTGAACAGGGCAGGAGAAGTGAGGCATGAGCAGGAGCAGTGACCGAGCAGGAGCGGTGAACGGACAGGAGCGGTGAACGAACAGGAGCGGTGAACGGGGCAGGAACGGTGAACAGGGCAGGAGCGGTGAACAGGGCAGGAGCGGTGAACAGGGCAGGAGCTGTGAACAGGGCAGGAGCAGTGAACAGGGCAGAAGCAGTGAACAGGGCAGAAGCAGTGAACATGGCAGGAGCAGTGAACAGGGCAGGAGAAGTGACGGACGGGAGAAGTGACAGGGCAGGGGAATTGATGAAGCAGGAGTGTTGATCGAGCATGAGCAGGAGTACTGACTGGACAGGAGCAGTGAAAGGGCAGGAGCAGGCGTTTCCCAGGGCGACTTGAAGGGTAGGGGGCCAGTTTAGTTTGGGGGGACTGGTTTTGTACAAGTGCAGGAGTTTTAAAAGCAATGCAAAGTTCTTTGTATATTCAGCAGGTTTTGGTCTACAATACAAGTGCCAAGATAACTTTGGTGATCAATGTACCTACTGGAGAGAGATGGGAGAATGTTTTGTCTAGTGGCTGTTTTACTCATCTAAGGTAGTGCATAGGGGTAATATGCCTCCTGGAAAGAACGTGTACCATGCATATCAAAGAGCAATCTGTTATGTGCATAGTTCAGTGGGTACTGCTTTGTGTTCACTTCCCGAATGAAAGGACACTTGAATACATATGTGGCCTGGCAGTTCGAGCTGGACTGTTCCCATTGGGCGCAGAATCTAGACTGATTTGCATATGGCTGGGTCCAAACTGGAATGGAATGGTGAGCAAAAAACGTTGGACTCAGATCTCTGAACTGGGGTGAATGTATGACATTGTTCTGCTTTCTGTCCATCAATTGTTCTTTTTGCATTTGTCACCCGAGTGGGACAGGTATGCTCAGACATGAGTCCCGTGCTCTCCATGTCACTGGAATCAAGCTATCCTGGCTGATCAGGGCTGAAAGCCCGAAACCGGTCATAGGATGCTTGTTTCCAGTCGAGGAAGGACCCGGCCTGGCAGTTCGGGCAGGACTGTTCCCATTGGGTGCAGGATCAAGACTGATTTGCATATGGCTGGGTCCAAACTGGAATGGCATGGTGAGCAAAGAAACAATGGATGTTGGCCCAGATCTCTGTACTGGGGTGAATGTATGATATTGTTCTGCATTCTGTCCACCAGTTCTTCTTTTTGCTATATTATGATTGAGCAACTAGCTGGCTGACATGAATATGAAGGAGCCTTTGTGGGTTTCCGTGAGTCTAGATTCTCCTGAAGAGTCCCTTCCTCTTCTGAGCCCTGCTTAACACATGTGTACAGGAGGAGCCCTGTATTCATGACCCCAATGTTAGAGACAAAAAATAATCATGGATTTCTGAAGAATGAGAGTAAAAGCATTAAGGTAACATGTTGTTCCTGCTTATATTTCACACGCTTTACATAAACCTGTATTACCTATGAGTGTTTGCTTTTTCCTGAATTAAACCTCAAATAAACATGTTCATCCATTGTTTTAATTAAATAACGTTAAAAGCTGTAATTGGTCAGGGAAATGCTAAACGTACTAAAAATTGGTATCTTTTGCTATTTCTAGCCACACCCCTGACTCCGCCCACTGATTCAATCTTCGGTTATTCCCGCCCCCTGATTCTCCACCCACAGTTCCCCTACTTTTTTTCCCCCACTTCGACCACTGGACAAGACAGACTATGAAACTGGACAGATAATTACGTTTTCAAAAAAGTATGATTTGTTAAAAAAATTCCAAATTTAAACCTAGGGATGAACAGACCGCAACACATCTACCAACAGAGAAAGATTGATAGATACTTCAAACTCTGATTTAAGTTCAGCGGTGGAAAGCGAATCTGAGTCTGACCTAAGACACCCTAGAGATGGACAGTTGCCACAGAAGCTCACGCTTGTGGAGGACTTGGATTTGTTATGCCGAGATCGGACGCAAACCTTCCACCCCAGGATCCAGAGAACCAGAGCAGAACAAACAGAAACATCACACATAGGCAGACAAGGAAAGTAAACAGGAAACTAATCCAAGGCCAAAATGCAAACAATCGGCAGGTGGAAACGCAGGTAAATGCAAACTCACAAACCAGTCAGACCATCATTAGGTTAGCCAATATTGATTTAACAAAAGCGGAAGAACAACTTTTAAGTCTCGGTTTGTCCTGTTGCCCAGAGAACAATTTTAATTATGCCAGAATAAGGATGGATGTCTATAAATGTGAAATTCAAAAAAACACCTTCTTCTAAGGAACAAAGACAACATGGCAAATCAAGGAGACAATGTGAATGCCCAATCATCAGCATTTAATTTGGTTATGTCAGATATGCCTCTTCTAAGGGATTTACAAGAACTAGTGGAAGAGAATGATCTATTCAGTTCACAACGGGAGGAACTTGACAACACAAGGAACAGCAGTTTAGACAGTATTCCCGAAAGCCCTACATCGAATTAAGGTGCACACTGTACACCCTTCACACTAAAGTCAACATTTAAACCAATTACCCCAAGGGATTCTATTGACATCTTTAACGAGCAAGTACTATCTCAAATTAAACAACTCAATCATAGAGTACAGAACACCAAGCTCAAATACAATAGGCAAAACCATCTATACTACCAATTGATGAAAAAATTACAGACCAACAACCAGATCGTAATTTGCAATTCCGACAAGGGGGGCAATATTGTATTTAGTTAAAGGAGGAGTACACTAAATAAGCATTTTTGCAACTAAATGACAGCACGTGCTATAAAAAAGGCAATGCACTAAACTTGAAAGCTATTTAAACGAGTATGAGGGAGCGCAATTTGAATGAAAAGTATATCTGTACCATATTTACAAGCATATCGCATAAACGTAGAAGCTGTAACATGAAGTAACACTTATAGTATAAAGTTAGCCGATGTAACCAAGGTAATAGGAAATGTATTTGTATTCACTTTAGAATGTGCTTTAGAATTAAGGAAGGCTCGTATACGTAGTGGGCTAATATAGAAATGTATAGAAATGCTTACGAACAGCAGAACGTGCAAAATCAGAATTCATGGACGTATATAATTATAAAGCGGAGAAAGAAGACGAAATGTAAAGTGAAGAAATGTGCAGAACATGTATAGCACGGTATAAGCACGAGAGTATAAACGTTGTATTCTATGTAAAATGCATTCGCTATAATCAATGAGTTGCTAAATTCGATTATATATAAATGTGTGTTAAAGGTTATACTGTGTAGAAGAGTTTGTAGGAATGTTAGAAGAGTTTGGTCATGTGTGATTTTAACCTAAGCTGACCAAGGGTTCGCAGGAGTGTAGTCCGCTGTATGTAATTTAGTGGGCTCACAGGAATAGGAATAGCCTTGATCTGAACGTGCGAGCCAAGAGTCAAAAGCCTTGTTGAATTTAAGGTGACAATGCTGGACGAAGTTTATGGCCTAAGTGAGATAAGAGACGCTTGGAATTTGGAGTCTTGTTTTAAGTGACTGTTCACAGGACCAAACGAGGTTATGATCACAATCGTAATGAATAGAGTTCTGATGAGGTGATAGACTTTGCTCTGAAAGTGTCAACTGAAATGTCAATGAAGTCACTAGCAAGAAGATGAAGATGGCGTCTAAGAAGAAGGGTCAACTTAACGGACGACGCGAAGAGGCGAAGCTATGGAAAGAACTAGAAAATGAGCTCATGTGAATGTGCATGTGGTGGGCGTCAAAGGGGCGTTCCACCTATACTGTGATTGTGTATTTAGGGACAGCACCCAGGGGAGAAGTTAGCGCAGATGGCCTGAGGCAAAGGCGAAGAGAGAAAGAGCAGAGCGCAAGAGAGCAGTAGGCCGAGGACCCTTAGAGAGCGGATGGGTAGGCAGAGAGGGTACTGCTTCTCGACATAAGTTACCATTAGAGGCTAAGAGAGTTTGAACTTCTTAGGAAGTCAAACTGCTGACACCTTTTTTAGGTAAAAGGACTTGCTAGTAGGGATGTCATTTAGCATAGAGTAGGGACAGATTTAACTTGTTTATTCTCTTTTTATAGATGACGCAACGGATCCACTTTGTGTCTATGCTTTTAATCTGTTGATTCTGGAATTGATTGTAATCGTATTCTTTTGTAGACTTAGGTTCTTTAGGGAATTTATGTTCCTTTTAGTTCCTGTATACTTGATGAATCTTATCCTGAGAGGATTGTATATGCACTTGATTTTGATTTTATATTAAACTTTTAAACTTTATCAGTCGTAAGTGGTTCTTCAGAGTGCGTCAGTCTATGGGGTTGATTTAACCTATGGGGTTTGCCTTTTACTCAATGACAGATAATAATCGATCCAAAATTGGAAGAATGAGATAGGTATCTAAGTAATCAGAAAAGGTATCAAAATCTCATTCCCCGCAGTTGGTAGCAGAGAAAGATGGTTTTCTTCTTGAGGAAGGCAACCTAGGTCAGGTCTAGATTACCCCAAGGTCCCTAGTCATCGACGACCAGAAGAAGAATCCCTGCCGAAGAAGGTGCTGACGGTGCGAGAGAAAAGCAGCAGAGTCGGTCGAGAGTGAGTATAAGGGTCATGCGTTGCCAGATTGCGGTGTTTTGTGTTGTACCTGTGTTGTAATGTCAAGCGGAGTTGAATGCCTGTAGTGTGATTGAGGGAAGGTTGTGAGCGCGCGCAACCGGATAAAATCTTAAGTCCAGAGAAGGGCTTATCGAACACCCAGAGTAATTGTCTACCATTGTAAAGGGGGTCATGAGGTACCATTGATCGCCCGCAGACCGATGATAGGGGGAGTGACAGAGTGAGTGTATGAGTAACGGACGCTGGTCGTACGTTTACTGTGTGTAAGTAACCTATTAGTTAAGGCGAGCGTCCGAAGTGAGAGGAAGACGTCTCGTCAGTTGAGGTGACAATTACAGTTAGACTGTGGACGTACAGTCAGAGAAAAGTGATCGCTTGGACGGAAGTAGTCATTTTTCGGCGTATGAATGAGACGTATGCAAGACCGCGAGGCAAGCTGAGAAAGGAGGGGAACTGCTGCAGAGGGGACGAGTGACGTCAGCGTAGAGCCGCGCTGAGATTGGCCGGTCAGCGTAGAACCGCGCTGGGATAGGCTGATCAGCGAGAGCCGCACAGGGATTGGTGGTTGTCATCGGGAAGTAAACAAGGAAGAGAGTAATTAAGGAAAATCGTAGATTACCGAAAATGAAGTGTTTTAAGCGTTTGAGGGCGATCTTTAAGAGAGGTTTGTGAAGATCTCTACGGTGCTGTGGATCGATTTGAACACTCTGTTTGATATCGTAGTACCCGGAGATTTGTGGACGGCATGCAAACTTAGTATCGAATGGCCCACTTGTGAACCCGAGAGGGATCCCCGGACAAATGGTCCATCAGAGAGAGTCATGGAAAAGTACGAGAGGGTAATTGCATGGTTAAAAGAGAAGGTGCCGTTGCAGGACATAGACTGGGTTAAGATAGATCGAACAACTCAGGAACCTAAAGAGACCGTTCACGAGTTCTATGAGAGATTGCTGAAAGCATTCAAACAGTATAGTGGGTTGGATGTAATGGACCCTAAAGACATAGGACAGTTTGTGTCGAAGTTTGTCATAGGATTGAGGCCAGACATAAGCCTGATGATTCAACAGCATTTGATCTGTTGGCAGAACAAACCTTTAGATGAGATTCTGAGGTATGCAAGGTACTGTAGCGATGAAATAGATTCGAAAGCAAAGAAACTTAAGGAAAAGCTGATGTTGGTGCAGATGCAATCAGCTGGAAAGGGTGGACAGCGGCAACAGGGAACAGGAACACTAGGAAAGAAACAGAATAATCAAAGCAGAGATGAGGAGGAAAGACCGAGACCGAGGATAGATATCGCGACACTGAAAAAGACAACGAGGTGCCATCAGTGTAACGAGGTAGGACATTGGAGACGCGAGTGTCCTTATAATGTCGAGACGGGGGAATTAGAACAGGAGGAGGATGAGGTTCAGAACAACGTGGTTAAGGGAGCAGCAGTCCCGAAGGGAAAGGTTATCAAAGGGGGGACTCAGACTCCTCGAGCCCCATTCCCTCAACCGCCTCGCATTGCAAATGGAGGAAAAACTTATAGACAAATGCCACTGTTCGTAGGAGGAGAAGAATGCTACTACGTTGATCCTCTTACGGGACAACGAGTGAATAGGGAAGAAGACTGTACTCTAGGAGCAGCCCTGGAGGTAGATCAGAGAGGACCATACGTGGAAGCTGAAGTAGCTGGATGTCCTACGACCTTTTTGGTGGATACGGGGGCCACTCGATCCACTTTGAGATCGGCGGTAGTCCCAGGTCTGCCAATGTCGGGAGAAACGATTCAGGTGGTAGGAGTCGCAAATAGGAGAATGACGAATCCTCTGACAGAACCAGTGTCAGTGAAGATAGGGAATTACAGTGATGAACATCAGTTTGTGATTTGTGATTCTAGTCCTGTGTGTCTGTTAGGAAGAGATCTGTTGTGTAAACTAAACTGCACAATATATTGCACACCTGAAGGAGTAGAAGTGCAGACGAACGATGATGATGCCGATTTTAAGGTTGTAAACTCGCAGGAATGCGTGGAACTATACCCTACCTTAACTGTGGAGGAGCTTCCACAGGATTTGAGGGAGAAAGTGTCGGCTGAAGTGTGGGATTTTACTGGAGAGGAAATAGGACTGATCAAAGGGGTAGAACCGGTAAAGATCATGGTAAAACCCAATGCCGAGTACCCAAGAACACCACAATATAAGTTGACACCGGAGACAATTGCAGGAATAAAGCCTGTGATCGAATCCATGATTAAACAGGGAATACTGAAGGAGATCGTGGGAAGTCCATGTAACTCCCCGATTATGGGTTTGCAGAAGCCTAGTGGAAAATACAGAATAGTGCAGGACCTTCGAAAGATTAATAATATCGTTGTTTCATGTTGTCCAGTGGTACCGAATCCATCAGTGATATTGTTTCAGATACCGTTCCAAGCTGAATGGTTCACAGTGATAGACTTGTGCCAGGCTTTCTTTTCAATTCCTTTAGATGAGGAGAGCCAGTATTTGTTCGCTTTTAAGCTGGAAAATCGCGTTTTAACATGGTGTCGTATTCCCCAGGGGTATACAGAAAGCCCATCGATTTTTAACCAGCTGTTGAAGAAAAATCTTGAAAGTCTAGTGCTGCCCAAGAGCTCAGTTCTGGTCCAGTACATAGACGACCTCCTAGTGGCGTCAGAAACTGAGGAAGCTTGCAAAACAGACACCATCACCTTACTAAATCACTTGGCCGAGAACGGACACAAGGTGTCTCCAAGTAAATTGCAGTATTGTCTGACCGAAGTGCAATACTTGGGCCATAGGATTGAAAAGGGAAAACGGAAGGTGTCTCCAGACAGAATAGAGGCGATCATGAAAATTAATGCGCCTAAAACGCAAAGAGAAGTCAGGATGTTTCTAGGCATGGTTGGTTATTGTCGGCAGTGGATAGCCAACTTTTCACTGAAGGCAAAACCGTTACTACAACTGACGCACAAAGGAGTGAGTGATCCGGTACCATGGGACAAGGATTGTTTGATGGCATTTTTGCAGCTGAGGGAGGACTTGTGTCGTGCCCCGGCTTTGGGAATGCCTGACTATGAGAAACCATTTTTGCTTTACTGCTGCGAGAGAGAAGGTTGCGCTTTAGCAGTTTTGGCCCAGATACACGGAAATGCGCGTAGGCCAGTTGCGTATTTTTCGGCTACATTAGATCCAGTAGCCGCAGCGTTGCCCGGATGTCTCAAATCCGTTGCTGCAACGGGTGTCAGCATTGAAAGGTGTGAAAATGTGGTAATGGGACATCAGTTAGTGGTGTACGTACCGCATTCTGTGGAACTGTTAATGACCAGGACCAAGACTCAGCATCTGACGAATAGCAGGCTCACACGCTACGAGCAAGTCATATTGGCTGCTGAGAATGTGACCCTAAAGAGATGCTCTGTTTTGAATCCTGCTACTTTGATGCCACTTCCAAATGATATTGATGATGAAATTTGTACAGATCATGACTGCCTTGATGTGACTGAACTATGCACCAAACCGAGACCAGATATCGTAGATGAGCCATTGACTGACCCCGATGAAATATTCTTTGTTGATGGTTCATGCGTAAGAGACGATATCGGTCAGCTGAGAGCAGCATATGCAGTTTGTACAATTACCAGAGTTGTGGAAGCCGCTTGCCTGGAAGGAGTACATTCCGCTCAGGTAGCTGAAATTATTGCTTTGACGCGTACCTGTTTAGCAGGTAACAAAATTCGAGTCACCATATACACCGATAGCCAGTATGGTTTCGGGGTAGTTCACGATTACGGGCAGTTATGGTCTCAAAGAGGTTACATGACCTCCTCGGGTTCTCCTATTAGGAATGGAGAATTCGTGAGATTATTGTTAGAGGCATTACAAGGTCCGACAGCTATCGCAGTTGTCAAATGTGCCGCGCACACAAAGAATGTAGATTTTGTGTCGCAAGGCAACCGTTATGCCGATGAAGTAGCACGTTATTGTGCAGAGCAGGGATTTTCTCACACCAATGTAAAAGTGGGGGGAATACAAGAAAGAACTGAATTGACAATGTTGTTAGACACTGTAGATACGTGGGACGAATTAAAGTGTGTTCAGGAAAATGCACCAGATGATGAGAAAAAGGGCTGGGAAACAGCTGGATGTACTAAAAGTGAAATGAATTTTTGGATTTCTGCAGATGGGAGAGCAGTTTTACCGAACGAACTTGTTAGTCCAATGGCAAGGAAATTGCATGGATCAGCGCACATAGGTAGAGATGCCATGGTGAGAGTATTCAGACAAACGTGGTATAATCCGAAGTTTAGAGTAGCGGCAGAAGCAGTATGTCAGCGTTGTGCGATCTGTCAGCAACTAAACGTAGGAAAGAGAACACCAGTCACGTTGAGTCACATAGGGAGGTCTGGGGGGCCTTTCAATAGAATGCAGCTGGATTTTATCGAAATCCCCAAGTGCAATCGACTCAGATACGTCTTAGTGATTGTCTGTATATTTTCTAGATGGGTTGAAGCTTATCCTACACGTAGGTGCGATACACTCACAGTAGCAAAATTGTTGCTTAGAGAGTTGATACCGAGGTTTGGGGTGCCATCCTCTTTGGAATCGGACAGAGGAACTCATTTCAACAGCGAAATAGTGAAGATGCTATGTTCAGCTTTGAGTATCGATCAGAAGCTCCATTGCAGTTATCGACCAGAAGCTTCAGCGATCGTAGAGCAAATCAACAGCACAATTAAATCCAGACTTGCCAAAGTTTGTTCATCGACATCCCTGAGTTGGCCAGATGCACTTCCATTGGTTCTTATGAGCATACGTAGCACACCAGATAGAAGAACAGGTCTCTCTCCACACGAGGTGCTAATGGGGAGAGCTATGAGATTGCCATCGGTTCCGACTGCAGCGTTGTTGAACATCACAGACGATTTGATCTTGGACTACTGCAAGGGACTATCTGATGCCATTCATTCTGTGTCCCTCCAGGTCCAGGCTGCAGAGGTTCCATCAGCACAAGACTTGTGCCATGACCTTTGTCCAGGGGACTGGGTCCTGGTGAAGAAGCATGTCAGGAAGAACTGTCTAGACGTGCGCTGGCGAGGACCATTTCAAGTCATACTAGTTACGAACACTGCAGTAAAGTGTGGAGGCTTGCCCAACTGGATACCCGCCTCACACACCCGAAGAGTGCCAACACCTCTAGAAGAAACAGCTCCTCTCTCGGATGAAAATCCAGCGGAAAGCGGAGAAGCCACAGAGAGGGAAAGTCAAGCTGTAGAGGTGATTGAAGAGGCTGGGCCTGTGTCGGAACAGGCCGACGACGGTCAGGACACCAGTGGAACCGAAGTCGTCTCAGAAGAAGAAAGTAGCTGGGAGTTCGAGTCAGATACTGAACAAGCTGCAAGTGATCAAGAGACGAGTCCAAGAACAAGGAGTAGGAGGACAAGGAATGGAGAAGTTAGTTGGCCGGAAAGAAGGAGAAGGTCAACCTTGAGAGCAAATCCAGAGAGCACCCTTGTCCCGATCGCTGAAGATTCAGATCAAGACGAAGAAGCTACGGATTCAGGTTCTGAGAGTCCGAGAAGATCAAGAAGGGTACGTGTGCCCTGCAGAAGATACGCCACCCCAGAGTGGACTTATCTAGCAGATGTCTTGGGGACAGAAATCTGGGAGAGTGAGAGACGTGAAGGTGATCAATCTCGATCCGATTGTGGCAGTGGAGATATGGATGTTGACGCCAGGAATCGAGACTAAGGGGTTACTGACTTTCACACTTCCCATTCCCCTTTACCTAAGTCGGATCAAAGACCGAGTGCTAAATCGATTAGAGTTTCCGACTTTTGGTCATCAAATACCAGCACAAGAAGAAAAAGTCATTCGTTTGGAACTATTGGAATATGTTATTAGAGCTGCAGGTACGAGAATCATTGTAGATGCATAAAGATTTTTGTAATTAAGCTATAAAGAAGAAGATAACCTAGCGCCGAGTGGAAAGAAGAATAAAATTAGGGATTACATTTAGAGGACGGAGAAGGGTTAGGGTTGTCTGTTGCTGAAGATAAAAAGACATTGTTGTGAAAAAGAGACTTTTGTTGATTAAGAGTGCTTCACAGACTGAGAAATCGAATAAAGAAACAAAGACTTGAAAGGAAAACTTTTTCACGAAAAAGAAAGAGCTACGCTGTTTGATAACATGGAGGACGGCAACCCAAACCGAAAAGCCAAGTGCATAATAGGTACACTAATAGCAGTAGTAATTTTTCTCATTATTACAGTAGTTACCATATCATACATAGTAGGACATACAAGCGTAAAGGAGACAACAGATGTAAAGCCTGTAACGACTTTGAAACCCGCTCCTGTTGGGAAGAAGGAGGAGAGCAATGTAATCCGTGAAAAGGCGTTACTGGCAGATGAAGCTCGTAGATTACACCTAGACGAGTCGCAGGGAAATTTTAGATCAAACGCATTTGCCAAGCTATTGTATGAGTATATCGATGCCATGGAGGCCAAAGATTGCTATGTATGTATGCAATTGCCGGCTTCTGTAGATGAAGGTATCAGATATCATCATCTCCCACGGACGTATGGGATAACATGTAGTTTATTGCTCAGTATATTTTATGGTAGAGAAGGGTTCGAGTACTACTTTTCAAATTATGATTCGGTACTGCCTGAAGTCCCGAATTATAAACAAATGAATAAGTGGGACTATTATAAAAAGGAGGATAGATTAGCAAAATTCTTTCTTCCTTGGGATACATTAGATACTTCATATGCACGCAGAAATAATCTGACTTGCAAAGTGTCAGAGATAGAGAAGAAATTCATTGGACAAGTAGATGACAGATACAGGAGGCAGAAGATTCTAAAAATGTCAGGACAGTGGAAAACTGATTGGACCGAAGAAGAAAAAGCACATAAAAAGAAAGGTAGTAATGGTCCAATAGCTTTGGATAGAACGCAGAAAGGAAAGTTATGTTTAACTCGAAGCAAGACATATTATGAGAGTGTATTTGTAGGTGAAGTAAATTGCGAACATGCTTTTAGGTTAGAGTACTATACGAAAGATTTTATGAAAGGGATGCAAGCTATTCCTAATGTATATTTTGTATGTGGAAGGAATGCCTATGTAAAACTGCCTGACAATTGGTATGGTTCGTGTTACTTGGCAATTGTCTTCCCCAAAATATATCATGCAAAGGATTTAGCGATCATAGAAGGAAAGGCTTCGACAAGAACGAAAAGGGAAATAGGAGATGCTGAAGTAGTTGGAGACATATTTGGAGCAATGTTTCCTATGTTAGGTTTAATACTTAACGATGTTAAGATCAGGAGACTAGCTACAGTTGTAGATAGATTATCTGCAAGTACTGCAAGGTCATTAATGCTAGTAGAAGGAGAGATGCAGTCGATTAGAGCAATGGTTCTTCAGAACCGTCTTGCTTTAGATGTTCTGCTAGCAAAAGAGGGCGGAGTCTGCAAGGCTCTGAAGGTCCAAGAATGTTGTACTTACATTCCAGACAATTCAATTGAGAAAGTCATACATAACATTACAGAGATACATCAAGAAATCGAAGATTTATCAAAAGTAAATGTTCGGGAAAAAGTAGGTCATGGAATGGGTAAAGTTGGAGATTGGTTTGCCAACCTTGGTAAAAGCGTTGTGTGGTACATATTGAAACCTGTATTGATAATATTGATTTGCATAATCATATTGTTAGGGTTAGTGAAACTGTATAAATGGTATAGGACGAACCGGTTACAAAGGTCCATGAGAGAGCAAGAAAGGAGATTAGCTGCTTTACAAGATCAACAGTATAAAAGTTTAAGAGCTCTCGAAACGATAAAAAGAGGAAATCTTGTAACTAGTTCTGTGTAAGGTGTCATTCAAATTGAGGTGTTAGTGATGACCCCTAGAGGTCATCAAAGGGGGGAACTGAGAGAGCGCAATTTGAATGAAAAGTATATCTGTACCATATTTACAAGCATATCGCATAAACGTAGAAGCTGTAACATGAAGTAACACTTATAGTATAAAGTTAGCCGATGTAACCAAGGTAATAGGAAATGTATTTGTATTCACTTTAGAATGTGCTTTAGAATTAAGGAAGGCTCGTATACGTAGTGGGCTAATATAGAAATGTATAGAAATGCTTACGAACAGCAGAACGTGCAAAATCAGAATTCATGGACGTATATAATTATAAAGCGGAGAAAGAAGACGAAATGTAAAGTGAAGAAATGTGCAGAACATGTATAGCACGGTATAAGCACGAGAGTATAAACGTTGTATTCTATGTAAAATGCATTCGCTATAATCAATGAGTTGCTAAATTCGATTATATATAAATGTGTGTTAAAGGTTATACTGTGTAGAAGAGTTTGTAGGAATGTTAGAAGAGTTTGGTCATGTGTGATTTTAACCTAAGCTGACCAAGGGTTCGCAGGAGTGTAGTCCGCTGTATGTAATTTAGTGGGCTCACAGGAATAGGAATAGCCTTGATCTGAACGTGCGAGCCAAGAGTCAAAAGTCTTGTTGAATTTAAGGTGACAATGCTGGACGAAGTTTATGGCCTAAGTGAGATAAGAGACGCTTGGAATTTGGAGTCTTGTTTTAAGTGACTGTTCACAGGACCAAACGAGGTTATGATCACAATCGTAATGAATAGAGTTCTGATGAGGTGATAGACTTTGCTCTGAAAGTGTCAACTGAAATGTCAATGAAGTCACTAGCAAGAAGATGAAGATGGCGTCTAAGAAGAAGGGTCAACTTAACGGACGACGCGAAGAGGCGAAGCTATGGAAAGAACTAGAAAATGAGCTCATGTGAATGTGCATGTGGTGGGCGTCAAAGGGGCGTTCCACCTATACTGTGATTGTGTATTTAGGGACAGCACCCAGGGGAGAAGTTAGCGCAGATGGCCTGAGGCAAAGGCGAAGAGAGAAAGAGCAGAGCGCAAGAGAGCAGTAGGCCGAGGACCCTTAGAGAGCGGATGGGTAGGCAGAGAGGGTACTGCTTCTCGACATAAGTTACCATTAGAGGCTAAGAGAGTTTGAACTTCTTAGGAAGTCAAACTGCTGACACCTTTTTTAGGTAAAAGGACTTGCTAGTAGGGATGTCATCTAGCATAGAGTAGGGACAGATTTAACTTGTTTATTCTCTTTTTATAGATGACGCAACGGATCCACTTTGTGTCTATGCTTTTAATCTGTTGATTCTGGAATTGATTGTAATCGTATTCTTTTGTAGACTTAGGTTCTTTAGGGAATTTATGTTCCTTTTAGTTCCTGTATACTTGTTGAATCTTATCCTGAGAGGATTGTATATGCACTTGATTTTGATTTTATATTAAACTTTTAAACTTTATCAGTCGTAAGTGGTTCTTCAGAGTTGCGTCAGTCTATGGGGTTGATTTAACCTATGGGGTTTGCCTTTTACTCAATGACAGATAATAATCGATCCAAAATTGGAAGAATGAGATAGGTATCTAAGTAATCAGAAAAGGTATCAAAATCTCATTCCCCGCAAGTACTATGCTAAATTACTAGCCTGGAAGAGTGTGGGCCTGATTAGCATGCAGGAATACAAATTCCTCAAAAAGGAAAGCTCCACTGTGCCTACTTTATATTTTATCCCAAAGGTGCACAAAAACTCCTCCAAGCCATCAGAAAGACCAATTATTTCCGCACGAGACAGTCTACTGGAACACACCTCACAGTATGTAGACTATTTTCTGCAGGAATATGTACAGACATTGCCTTCGTACATCAATGACACCAGTGACTTTTTGAGAAAATGTAAATACTTTGAGTGGAAAAGCAACTATTTACTCATAGCTCTTGATGTAACGTCATTATGCAGAAGTGTAAATCACCAAGATTTACTAAGAGCATTAGAACATTATCTGAGTAACAGACCAGCTCAAATGTTACAACATAGTAAAATGCTGGTCAGCATGGTTAACTTTTGTCTAAATAACAATGTTTTTATGTTCCATAACATGCAGTATCAGCAAATGGGTGGTGTAGCCATGGGAGCCAGCTTCTCCCCCAGCCATGCATGTCTTCACATGGGCTGGTGGGAGGAGCTGGTTCTCGGAACCACACACAGTATGTATATGAAAGACAATGTCATGCTATGCCTTCGTTTTATAGATGACCTATTTATTATTTGGAGAGGCAAAAAAGAAAAGGCATTAGAATTTGTAACAGCAATTAACAACAACAAGATTAATCTTCATTTCACTGCCACAATCAGCGATGAATCTGTAAATTTCCTTGATGTACAAGTGTATATTTTAAATTACAAAATTTAAACCAGCATTTACCGTAAAGAGACTGCAGGCACCCCAGGCACTTGGTTGAAAGCATCCCCTACGGGGAAATGACAAGATTAAAAAGAATCTGTAGCAATAGTCAAGATCTTAAAGCTGCCCAAATAGCAAGAAAATCAAGATTTTTGAAACAAGGCTACTCACTCAAAACAATAAATGGGGCAATTGCCAAGTCCATGACACTAGCGAGGGTAGAGCTGCTTAGGGAGAAACAATGTAACCCTACGGGTGACTCCGGCTGGCCTACAGGCAGCAATTACTCCAGAAAGGAGAAACAAGCAGCCAATGAATTTAGAATAGTCTTAGGCTTCAGCAAGCAGGAGCAAAACCTGAGAAATATAATTAAACATAATTGGCCCCTAATGCGTAGTGATCCATTGATTGGGCAAGTTTTACCAAAAAATTTAGCAATTACTCATAGTAGGAGACCCTCTATGAGAGACAGCCTAATCAAAACCAGCCCTGAAGTGATTGAGGGAACAATTTGGCTGATGCAACGTAAAGGCTTTTACAAATGCAAAACTTGTAAAGCCTGCCAACATGGTCTTAACAAAACAACTTTCATGACACCGTTTGGCAACAAGGAACGTAAAATCACTAAATTCCTGACATGCAAAACAGAGCATGTTGTTTATGTGTTGGAGTGCTCGTGTAGTTTACTATACATAGGGAATACCAAACTACAAGCACATAAAAGAATCCTCCAACACTCGAGAGCAATTACGAACCAAGGCAACACATACCCTGTGGCGCGACATTTTAAGGACTACAATCACCCACATGTACAAGATCATAAATATTACCTCATTAACGCTGTGCCACCAAGCAGAAGAGGGGGCGACAGGGAAAATAATCTAACCAAATTGGAAACACCCTACATTTTAGAGCTAGATTCTAAACACCCAGGTGGCCTTAATATATCAGAAGATCTCTATACTTGCCTCTAGAAACTGATAGTAACACAGTGCTGCTGTAGAACAATCAATATTTAAAACCAATCTAATGAATATTTAGAACAATATTGTGGGACATGTAAGGACACCTATACATAGTATAGATAATCCTACACTGACATATTACGGGATAAATACTTGGCCCACAGATCTGATATCTTAGAGTGACAGATCCGATAGATGACAATACAGGTACTAAAACAAGTAAATGATGGTGGCAATCAGGTATTTATACAAATATTAAACAAGCAACAAAGGAGGAGATTAGCTGCCAAAATCTAACACACACAAAAATAGAAAGAAGAATCAATCGATAAATTATGATTTTATTCAAGAATAGTGAGTTCAACAAGTAACCATATCTTAGCACTTGAGCACTTTAAAATAAGGTTGGGGTGAAAATAGTACATGCACTTTACAGCATAGGAAATCTCTAACACTTGCATTTTAAGCAGTCGTTATGTTTACATAGGAGAACAAACAGGGCACAGGGACAGTTACAATCATTATGCTGGATTTAAGTTATGATTGATACCAATGAAATCATGGGTGTTCAATATACATGAGATTGTATGCTATTTAAAACCCAATTGCTTCAGACACGGGGTAGCTCTGCACAGCACGCCTCTGTGCGTCTTATTTTTCTTGCGGCATATCTGATCGGAGTCTTCACTCAAAATGTTCTCAATGGACGTATTTTTTTTGCTCCAGACGCGTCGTGTGTGTGTGCTTTTCGTTTCAGCCGGTCAGTGCGTCTGGTTGCGGTGGGCTAATTTCTATGATACCTGCTTTAGAAGCCGTGGGAGCGTTTCCGCTCCTACGTGGTTCTTTGTTCTGGTGCACTCGTCCTGACTGCCCGCCGCCAGGGGGCGTGGGAGGCAGCGGGACTTGGCACGCGTGTGTGAAATCCCTGAGTTGATTAAACAACGTGCAATAGTCCCGACGAGCTCTGGCCTGAGGAAGGCACCTCTGGGTGTAGCGATCGTGCCGTGGAGGTTTTATCGGCCAATCTGCATTATATTTTAAAGCTCTGCTGCCCAAGCACATTCCCTTTTCAAGCAGCAGAGTCTGTATTGGCACCTTGAACGTCCGTTTGGGTCTGTATTTTTGGCACCGGACGCCACTTTGGGCACATACCCAGGCCAGTTTTTCAAGAGAGAGAATTAAGAATTTGTTGTGCACCAGGTTTCATTGTGCCCAGGGCCTGGTCCCTCTAAAGTAAGCGAGATCCTCGCACTATATACTAGGCTGACACCCAGCCCTACAGAGTAAACCCTTTTAAGGACCGGGTATCCCGGTCTGTCACCCAGACCCCATTATCTACGCTCATTTAGCCTCAGTTATAGACCAGTGTGTTTGGCCAGGGACTATAAGGAAGACTCCCAGGGAGGGAAAAATACCCTGGTAGACCTCCCTTGGGATGATAAGTTTTATGAAGCGGTAGGCGCTTCAATTTACAGGGCAGTGGGCGAAGCCATGGCGCCCATAGAGGACAGATTATCTCAAAAGATAAACGAAGCCCTAGCCCGACTGTCTGCTATTCCCATGGTTCCCGCCCACCAGTTTGGGCCCCCAGGAACTCCCCTGATCTCGGATCCTGCTCCCCCTCCTGCCAAAATGTGCATGTGATTCGGGGGTGGGTCTTAGTGCCTTTGATAGGCTCAGAAAAGCCTTTCTGGCTTCCCAACCACTTTTCCCACCTTCAGGGGACAGTTTGTCAGCCCCACAAGCCAACGCAGGGGACGCTAACACTGAGCCCATCCCTTGCGGCCCCTGCCAAGACAACTAAGACATGTTTGACCCTGATGAGATCGTCCACCCCCGCCAATCGGACTGGGCTCCGGCGGGCAAGGTTGCCGCCTATGTGGAGATGCGCATATGGATGCCTTTAGAAAAAGAGGCCCGTAACTGCCTCCGGGCAGAATTCCTGCGACCCTCTCTGGAGGGTAAATTTGCCCTCACGCCGTAAATTGACACTTGCATGGCCACTTTCCTTCAGAAATTTATGAGAGATCCTAAAAAAGAAATTGACAGGTCCTGGCGAGAGTGCCAGGACAAGCACTTGGACGTTTTAGGGCTCCTATCGAAGATCTTGGACATGGCCAAGGATGCCAAGACGTCAGGTTCCCTGATATCCCCTGAGTCCCTGTTGGGTTGGGCACAAAGGGCCATAGTTTTTTTAGGCTATACCTTTTCCACTGAGCGCCGTCGCTCACTCCTTATCAAGGTTGACCCCCAAGCTTGGGGACATTGCTGACTCAGAGGAGGGGGCAGTGGCACAAGGAGGCCTCTTTGGGGAGCCTTTTGTGAAGGAGCTTGGTAAATTCGTCAATACTTTTACCTCCCTTGACAAGGCACAGTCATCCATCAAAAAAGTATTCCCTGGGTTTTCCGCTTGGCGGTCGAGGTAGGGGTCGCTCAACTGGCCAACCCTTCAATCAACCCTCGAAAGGGTAAGGCTCCTGGCAGGATCAATATCAAGACCAGTCCTGCTTCGGCAACTTTTACCCTGCAAGAGGCAGGCGCGGCAAGGACAGAGGATACCGAGGAGCTGCAACCTCAGCCACTACCGGTGAGTGTTCTCCCTTCTTCCTGGTTAAAGTTGGGGGGAGGCTGGGAATTTTTTCCAGGCCTGGACTTCCATCACAGGGGACGCATGGGTTTTGCAAACAGTTCGAGGTTTTCATATAGATTACGTGGGCAACCTGGTCCAATGGTGCAGACCTCGTCCCATCCAATTTTCCCAGCAAGAATCCTCCTTGGTAGACGCAGAGGTTTCATCCCTCCTAGCCAAAGGGGCTATTGTTCCCTCCACTCAGCATCCCAGGAGATTCGTCAGCAACATATTTTTGGTGGAAAAAACAGATGGGGGCAAACGTCCCGTTATCAACCTCAGCGAGTTCAACAAGTGGCTAGTCTATCGCCACTTCCAAATGGAAGGAATTAATTTCCTCAGGGATGTCTTGCGTCCTTCAGACTGAACGGTGCCTCTGGACTGAAAGGACGCTTACCTAGTGATCCCGGTCTTTCCTCCCCACCGGAGGTTACCCCAGTTCATATGGAGACGGCAGACATACATGTTTGCATCCCTCCCCTGAGGCCTGTCATTAGCCCCTTGGTGCTTCACCAAGGTCCTCAAGCCAGTAGTGGAGTGCTTGAGAGCCCGGGGGGTTCGGATGATCGTCTATTTGGATGACCTGCTCCTTATGGGTCTGTGTCCTCTTCAGCTTCTTCGTCACCTTCGGATGGCGGTAGATCTTCTTCAGGCTTTGTGGTCAACGGGACGAAATTGATTCTCACTCCCTCCCAGTCGCTTACGTTTCTTGGCTTCATTGTAGACTCCACTTCCTCCACTCTCAGCCTACCGGCCAGGAAAATCTCAGAGATTCGTCACAAACTGAGATGATCCTTATCCAAGCAGCAAGTGTTGCTCAGGGATTTGGCCCGGATCGTGGGCCTACTTTCAGCCTCCATCCAGGCCATCTTTCCGGGCCCCCTCCACTATCGAGCCCTGAAATGCCTCAAAGCAGTGTATTTGCCAGAGGGTGCCCGTACTCCTACAAGGTAGTTCTTCCTGAGGAGGCTCGGGAGGAAATTCAATGGTGGCTACAGCACATGGAAGCCTGGAACGGTCGGACGATATTTGGGTCGGCACCAGATCTAGTGATAGAGTCTGACGCCAGCATGTTAGGCTTGGGAGCCAGGTGCGCCTACAGGAGGTCTACCGAAGAACGGAGATTACATATCAACTGCTTGGAACTCCTAGCAGGCTCCTTCGCCGTCCGCTGTTGGATGAGAGATTCCATCCTATCTTCTGTCCGCCTAAAAATGGACAACATATTTGTGGTTCGCTATATCACCCACTTAGGAGTCACGAGGCCCAAGGCTCTCTCCGACCTAGCTGCGGGCTTTTGGCAGTACTGGCTGGACCATCAGGGATCGGTCACGGTGGAGTACCTCCCTGGACGGGAAAACCAGGTGGCGAATTTTCAATCACGCAACTTCAGGGATTCCATCCTCTGGAAGCTGGATCCAGATGTTTTTCGGAGGTTGAACGACCTTTGGGGTCCTTTCTCGATAGACCTATTTGCCTCAAAACTCTGGACAGTTGGAGGCCAGATCCACTGGTAGTGGCCACGGACGCCTTCCTACAAGACTGGAGTCAGGGGAAAAGGGTAAACTTTTCCCCTCTTCGCAATGATCACAAGAATGACAGCTCAGATCAGGAGGCAGAGGGCGGAGGTGGTGACAGTCGCCCCCTTTTGGAGATCTCAAGTCCGGTTTCCAGTTTTATGGAACTTTCTTGGGATTCACCAACCCTACCACCCCACTTTCTGAATCTCCTCCTGAGCTCCATCATGTTCCTCATCCTCCGATCCAGGGGAACTCTTTGTGGCTGATGGCATGGAAGATTACAGGAGACGATGGGAGGTCCCTGGCCTTTCAGAAAAGGCTGAAGAGCTCATATCCACGGCTTGGACGGACAGCACATTCAAACGTTATAAGTCTGCTTGGGGCAGATGGTCTCGCTAGTGTGTGCGACGGGGTGCCAACCCCCTGGACGCAGATGTGGTCCACATCCTTAATTTTCTGGCCCTTCTGGCTTTTGGTGGTCTGGCATACAGATCAATAAACACCTTTCGCTCAGCCATCTCGGCGGACCATATGCCGATTGATAATGTGGCAGTTGGGGAGCAGTCCCTCTTATGCAGGCTGCTCCGAGGCATCAGACTGTCTCTGCCTTTGTAACCCCATTATTCGGCCCTAAAAGGATTTCAATCAAGTCCTCAACTTGTTCTTATCTTGGCAACCTAACTGTTTTTTGTCACAGAAGGAGTTGTCGGCCAAACTGGCCATGTTGTTCTGACTCATCTCCCGCCATGTGTATCTGACGTGCAACCTTTGGATTTCACAGCTAGGATCTTTACTCCAAATGGAGTGACTTCACTCTGCATAGACGGACTAAATGTCACACAAGGATAATCTCATATCCGGAATTCCCAGATTCTCCTAAATTGTGTGTGGTCCGCTGTTTGAAGGCGTATGAAGAGATGACAGTGGAGTTACGCCCACTGGGGAACGGCAATTCCTTATTACCTTACGTAAACCGTTTAAGGCGGTGTCCTCACCCACCATTACCAGATGGGTTAGGTGGGTTATGCAAGGGGCAGGCATAAGCCCTAAAGACTTTGGAGCTCGCTCAGGTTGAAGGGCAATGGCCTCAAAGGCATTTGGCTTGGGTGCCAGTTTTGAGGATATCCTCAACATGGCGGATTGGTCTTCGGACTCTACTTTTAAAAGGTTCTACTTCAAGCCAGTTCTGGACATGGCTCTCCTCGTGATGAGAAAGCTTGGAACTAGCATAATCCTTTCCACTACTCCAGACATAGAATGAAAAGGTTCCTAGCTATCGTAACGGAAAGTTTAAACTCTATTAAGGACTCGGCGGCCAGAATTATCCCGCCCTAGGGTTTCAATGGAGGTACCCACCCCGTATTTGAGTAAGTAATACAGCTTAATTCCTAGACTTTTGTAAACAATGACTGTGTTGTCATCTTTTTTGTGGAATATCTGCTTCACTGCTATTTGTTTGCAGGCTTGACGGGTTGATATTCATTAAGTGACAATGTTCCTTTGTCCTTTTAGGTTCTGAAGCGAATAAACAGGACTCATGAAAGGGATCTAACGGCTGACTTTGTGTGACAAAAGAGGATGAAGGGCCAATGAGGTCAGACATTGTTGGGGACTGGATTGCCCTGATTGGAGGCCTCAGGACTGCTCCGGACTGAACACTTTTCTTTACTACAATTTTCCCAAGAGTTCATGGGAAATGTAGTCTTGTTTGATAAACTTGGCTGCTGTTAAACAAAAGTGAAGAGAGAAGGCCTAATCCTCGCCTCCAATAGCTAGGAAATTTTTCATTATAATTTCTTAATGCCCCAGTGGTATTTTGCCAGCCCTCCCTCCTACATACATCTAAAGTCAAAATCAAAATCACATGCATATGCCCAAAGAGACACACAAATTGGACATTAACTGTACTAACACATGCATGTACACAAATACAAAACGGTTACCCAGATGCACACATTCTTGACACTTACAAGCAGACACACATCCTTATCCATTGAGTTACCCACTCAGGTACTTTGGCACGTTCATCACCCTACCTAAAGAACTGTGTCAAGGCAGTAGCTCTTTGCATTTGCCTGGTCAGGGAGACATGTGTTTCTAGGCCACATAGTGCTGAAACAGACTTGGGTACAAGAGGCATTGAGGAATCCAAATGTGGGATGCCACAGAAACTATACGACACAAGTAACAAGGCAAGATGACTGTCAGTATACCATGAAAAAGGGCAAATGAATCTTCTTTTTATCATCCTGTTTCCCTCCTAAATGTTGAGACTAAGATTTTGAGACCAAATTGTTGGCAACAGTTGCTCCTGGGCATAGTTTTCTTTCTCACCCAGACTAGTCATAGTTCACAAAAACTGGGAAAACGACCGCCCGTGGAACTGTTAGCGATATATAGGGCCAAATGCCAATCAACAGCACTATATGGAGCAAGTTTATGGGGTCACACGGATGTCACTTCCTTGCAAATAGCAGAAAACAACTTTTTAAGGTTCCTTCTGATGGCCCCAAAGCGATCCTCAACTTATGCTTGCCACGCTGAATTAGGCGTCCCACATATTGAGGACCTTGCAAAAATACAACCGCTACTTTTATGGCGCCGCATCTGGACTTCGGAAAAAAATGACCTTACCAAGATGATAGTGGCAGACGCTATGACATTAGACCACGCCCTAAAATCAAATGGTTAGCCTATATCAGGAACTTTTTTATTGACCTTGGGGCAGAGCAATATTATTCAAATCCTGAAAAAACAGAGAACTTACAAAGAAGCAACTAAAAACATTAGCCCTGGGACATTTGGAAAACCTGAGATTACAATCTGAAGCAGGCAAACCGTCCGTTCAACACGCGATAATGGTCCAATCTACTCTTTCAATTCAGCCCTATCTAAATCTTAATATTGGTATTTTTGACCGTTTTCTTTTGACAAGATTCAGACTAAACATGTTTCGCAGACTGGTAGCTTTTCCAACAGCAAATGTTTGGGATCCGAATCCACCCTTATGCCCCTGCGACGAAAAGTCAATACAAACTACCTTACATACTGTCTTGTTTTGCAAGTTTTATCATGAACATCGCAAAGTTTGGCTTTTGACTTTGTTAAAATCCTGGGGTCTCAGGCAATGTCACCCTGCCATGCTGTGTCTACAGCTTTTGGACACTGAAGCTACTTGCTACCATTTTCTCAATTTTCTGAAGTGTATACATAGACACAGAAAAAACCTTTAAAGTAATTTCCCTAAACAAATTTACGTTTTTGTAAGTCAGATGTGAAACTAACTTGTTATATGAAATCACCTTGCACTTTTTTATAACTGTTTTATTATGTATTATCATTGCTTTTATGGATTTCTAACTTTGAAACTCCGAATAAAGATTATTATATATATACATGCACCAAAGACCCCACAAGTTGTACCTGCATAGGATGGGTGGCAAATGTTAAAGGGCTCCTTCCAATCCTGCCCTCAGTCGTCTAGAAGGCTCCTGATCTTATTGGGTGGTGCTATATTTTACTACTGGCAGTCACAAGTGCAGTTACCTTGCAGACAACAAGGTCAAGATTTGAATGGGACGCGCTTGGTTTCTGGTTGTTGCTGTTCCAGGGGGAGTGCAACCACCCAAAAGTCACACCTGCACACTCTCCCAGGAGGGAGGAGGAGGAGTCATCCTGCGTGTGAAAAAGCGATGAGGTTCACCGCAGCGCGGGACATGCGCCGGCGAAGCCCGGGCCAAGGGCAGGCCCGACTTGCCCGTCATTGCCAGGAAGAGGCAGGGCAGGGCCACCCCCCTTGGCTCTACTTCATTTTGGCTTTGAAGATTTGTCATAATTATTTTGGCGCTGCTAGCTGCTACTACAATTCCTTGGGCAACGGTCAAAGGACTACAACGTCCGAACTGGTACTGTTCTTTTTATATTTACCTTTGTTTATGAAGAAGAGATCTTGGTCTTATAATTTAATAACCAAGGGGTTGTCTATTACTGACACAATCTGAACTAATATTTAATACTGTGTTCCCTTGCTCTTGCCCTTTGGCTTCTGCTTGGCGATTATGGGCACAATGAAAGCTTGCGAGGGAGGTATAGGCAATGGGTATAAGAAGAAGGTGAAGAGAGGGAAAAGGAAAGCCTCAGTTGTGATCCAGGAAGTAAGGGGAGGTGTTCTGGACAGAATTGATAATCTTCTGACCGAATGTGAAGATCTCCTTGATCCTACTCACAACGAAGTCACACCAGGTAGTAGTACCAAGCAAGCAGGGGGAAACATGACTCGCAGTAGAAGGAGCCCTGATGTGTTCAAAAAGTCAACCAGTAGGACAGGGCCCTCTGATTCTTTGAGCCCACGTTTTGCGAGTTGAACTGTTGAAGGTACCACCTCTTCCACTCCACAAGACGATCTGGCTGCCTTTCCTTGCTTTAATAGATTCGATACCCTGATGGAGCACCCGGAGACAGTGACTAACTCCCTAACTGCAAGGTCACTGGATGATAGGGAGAGTGTAGAAAATAATAAGACCCGTACCGCCGTGGAGTCAGCCATATTAGGTGAGGCTAATTACATTGAAAGAGGGAAAGGTATCATTACTGGGCAAACCAGAATCCCCACAAAGATCTATGCCCATACAGCTTACTGACTTAATGAATGAAATCCACATCCTTAAGGTTTCCGTTCATAACTTAACTGATTCCATAAGCAAGGTTCATTCAGTTGTCCAGCAGGTTAAAGCATGCTGAGAGAACAGACTAAATATAGCCCATGTACAACGGAGATACGAGCCATGATAGACATCCAGCCCCTCACAAAGACTCCCAGGACTCAAATAGCGTAAGAAACTCCATCACAAATGTAGCCACAAGCACCGTCAGTATAGGCTGCATCCAAACAGACAGGGTACTCAAAGTTAGACCTCCATACTGGAAACTCACAGATTATTCCTTCGCACCCCAGTCATTGCCTACTCCTGGCCAGCTAGGATCCACCAGACTGCAAGTGCCTTTAGAGACCCCCAACACAGTAGGTATGAGTAATGTTATATACATGATTAATGTTCCAAAACGTCCAGGCAGTTTATGCAGAGAAGATGAGGGTTCACTTTGCAACAAGTGCACCCAATGGATCCGTCATGTAAGGGGCTGTCGATCTGTAATCAGAGAGAACATTCTCAAGGTCAATCGATACACATCCCCTAAAGTATCCCTGGACTATATTGCCCTGACACTTGCACACCACCACCTGGTTGATAATCTTATAGATTTTGACATTTGCGACTTGCTCCAACATTCCTTTTAAAGTCAACCTCCTGAACAAGTCACACATAAGAGTTCCTCGCCACTCAGGGAGATAGATTGAAGGTATCTTCCACTCACTGGCCCTTTTGACACTGACATTAGGCTACCATCTTCCTGCTAGACTGTTACTCCCCTTACATTCATTCCATCAAACCCAGCTCAAAGCAAATCAACTATAACAACTACCTAGTCTGAGGGCAGGCTGGGGTTGTTGTAGAACAAGTACAAAGTTGCAGTGAGCAAATTGAGACACAGCACACCTCTTCTAGTCTAAGTATCATATCATGGAATATAGCTGGGCAGGGGGCGTGGCTTGGACGCCGATGGCGGTGGTCGCCTGAGAGCTCGGCTCCGAGACTGAGCCCGCATTTATCCTGCATTCCGAGGGTTTTAAGCGCCCCGACCCGCTCAAATTGAAGATCGAGGTGGGGCCGACTTGTTGAGGCGCTTGAGGAAACTCGAAAACCGGCTGTTCTAGTCGAGAGGTGAACTTGTGGAGAGAGCGGAGCGGTGCTCAAGATGGCGTCCGACCCGGATCGATAGAACTGGCGAGAACTCCAGCCCGGAAGAGGCTGCCGGCTCTGCGCTCGTCTTCTTTCCATCTCTCCTCTCGGAGAAACGGCGATTCATCCGACGGTCCGAGAGATTCCAGACACCAAAGACCTCCCCGGAAGATTGCTGATCAATCTGTCAGCGTTGAGAAGGCCCTCATTGCCGGAAAGGGTGGCTGGAGGCGCTGAGCAGCCTGGAACGGGCGAACCTACTCCGCCGAGATCCTGGAACTACCGGTGAGGGTCGACGCCTTGAATCCGGCCCCCTCGGACCTTGAGAAACATTACAAGCGACGACACAACACTCGGATCTCCTGCCGGAGGTTCGACTACAACAGTAGCGGAAGCCCAAGGCCTAACTTGGTCCGGCGTGACTACGTTACCTGGTGATGATTGCTCCTACTCCCCCCTCTGTTGCTCCCGGGAACTCGGCTGCGACTCACCACAAGAGTAACCCTGCACCACTACGCTGGGAACGATAGAAGACCCGTGTCGCCACGGCTGTTCACCGGAAGGCTATCAGCTGAGACCCCTTCCTAGCGGGTCGTTCGTCGAGGCTCCTGCTATAGGGCACGTCCGCCATGGGGAAACCAAGGGGACCTAAAGGTGGCACTCCAGCCGTCTCGGACACGGAGGCTCCGGATAAAGATGATCGACATGACCCGGAGAGATCCGGAAGCCCTCACCTACAGCAGCAATTTGATAGGATCCTAGAGGCGATCGCAGATACACGATCGGCCTTACAACAAGACATTGCCCAAGTTGCAACGAGTTTGGGCCTTCTTAGAGAGGACCACGGCAAGCTCTCGGACAGAGTCAAAGAGGTAGAGAGCTCGGTGAGAGTCCTGGAACCAGCGCAAAAGACCCTGGCCGCTACGGAAAAAGACGCCCTGACTCGGATCGGCGAGCTGGAGAGACGGGCGGAGGACGCTGAAGGGCGTAATAGGAGGAACAACATCCATGTGGTGGGCCTACCGGAGAAGATTGAAAATGGCGACATGGTGACCTATCTGGAGAACTGGATCCGGACTGTAGTGGCGCCTGAAGGTCTCTCCTCCTTCTATACCCTGGAACGGGCACACAGGGTACCGGCCAGACCTCCTCAACAGGGCCGTTCCCCGCGCCCGGTTTTGGCGCGACTATTACATTTCCGGGACAGAGATCTTCTCCTCAACGCCGCCAGGCACAACGGCCCGTACCGGGTGGAGAACAGTCAAGTGAACATTTTCCCTGACTATATCTACGAGACTCAGCGTAAGCGGACCTCTTTCCTGGCGGTCAAACGAGAGCTACGGAGCGAAGGTATACAATACTCCCTGCTCTTTCCAGCGAAACTCCGCATCATCCTTGATGACACGACCAAATTCTTTGAAACTCCGGAGGACGTCTGCAACTGGCTTGAACTGTACAGAGCTGGTAAAGATGGCTTCGGTTCCTCCCTTCAATCGACGTCGGAGGCTGGACAACAACGGAGATCCAAACGACTTCGCAGCCGCCGCGGTAAACCGGGCAAACCCTCGAAGATAGAGACTATGGCCGAGAGGCGAGGAGTGCTGGAAATGGTCTCCAACTTATCTGGCTCCCAGGGCGGACCCATCGCCGAAGACTCGGAACCTGGCGGAGATGGGGGCCAATCGGACACGGAAGACTTGGAAACTGACAGTGTGAACTTACCTGTGATTACTCCTGACTCGGCAGAAGGCCTCCTAGATGGGCAGGGATGAACTCGGGTGAGCTGATTCCATTTGGGCGGGGGATCATGGCGGGGGGTGAAGGGACTATGGAAGTCGCTACTGGGCCATGGATCACCAGATGGGTTGGGGTGGCTTACTATGCCCAATATTCATGATCTGGAGCTCGGTCTGGTCTCGGTAGCCTGAGACTCGGTGCCCCTTGTTGGCGCTCGACCCCCACTCGGCCCTTAAGGCATACCTGCGGTGGCTACCGTAGGGTTAGTTGGGAAAGGGGGGTTTACTGAGGGTACGGTTTGGATGGGGACTGGATGGTACTATTTGGGACCTGTTCTGGGGAGCGTGGAAGGGGTTTTGTTTCAGGGGAAAGTTCTGGTGTTCTGGGGGGGGGAGACCGCCATTGGTGTTGAATTGACTGTAAAACTATCCATAACTGAGCATTGCTGGGGGAACCTGGATGAGACAATCTGGGACAATGGCTGATGTCACTAATCTGAAATGTATCACTTGGAATGTGCGAGGCCTTCACACCATGTCCAGACGGCACAAGGTCCACGCTTATCTGGTGTGTAGAGGGGTGCAGATAGCGCTGCTACAAGAGACACATCTTACTAAAGCAGAAGGGTCGGCGCTGCAGCGTAGGTGGAGAGGGCAGGCATACTACACCACATACTCAGCTTACGTGAGAGGGGTGCTGATCTGGATACGGGCTGGGGTGCCTCTACAGGTTTCCAAATCCGTGGTGGATCCAGAGGGACGTTACGTGGCAATTTCTGGCACATTGGGGGGTAAAGCTCTGAATATTTGTTGCTCTATTCTTAGCCCGTTGCTTTTCAACGTGTATATGAGCCCCCTGGCCAAAATAGTGGAGGAAACAGGGCTTTTAATGTTTTCCTACGCTGATGATTCCCAGCTGCTTTTTTCTTTATCAGCTGCAGATTCTGATAATTCCTCCACCCTACAACTCGGACTCTGTAAAATCGCCGATTGGATGCAAAAAAACTTCCTAAAACTTAACGGCAAAAAAACCGAGTTAATCGTGTTGAGCAAAAATAAATAACTTTGGGGACCCCAACATTGGCCAACTGAAATGGGAAACCCCCCTACCCCGGTTACTCATGCTCGCAACCTGGGCGTCATTATTGACGACTCACTCAGTTTACATCAGCAAGCGGTAAAGACTTCAGCCACCTGCTTTGCCATATTAAAATGGCTAAAAAAGATCTGTTGGATGCTGCCTGAAAGCACCAAGAAAACAGTTGTCAATGCCCTAATAACATCTAGGCTAGATTATGGCAACGTTTTGTACCTGGGGGCGAACAAAGCTACTGTCCGCAGGTTGCAATCAGTGCAAAATGCAGCAGCCAGACTACTCTGTAAAATTCCCATCTCTACTCCAACCACTAAATACATCAGGAAGCTACACTGGCTAAAAATTGAAAACCGAGTTAAATTCAAATCTCTATGTTTTATGCACAGGATTTCCACCAACACCGCTCCTAAATATCTGCAAAACCTGGTGCGCCCCTACCGTCCTTCCAGATCTCTTCGGTCTTCCACAGCAAATCATTTTGAAATTCCAAGGACCAAGCTGTCACGTATGGGTGGCAAGTCCTTTTCATTCCTGGGACCTTCTCTCTGGAATTCAATGCCACATACATTGCGGTCTGAGTCGAATTATATCAAATTCAGAAAAGCCTTAAAAACATGGCTCTTTAACATCTAGTTTTCTGTAACCACATTGCTATTGGGATCTGCCGCGCCGGGAAACCCTTTGTTGGGTAGCTGTGCGCATTACAAATGTAAACAAATAAATAAAAAAAATGTATGCCCCTAACGCGGACCAACTCACTTTCCTGGCCACGCTATCGGGCTCCTTGGCCTATTTCCTGTCGGGGACCCTCCTAATGGGGGGAGACTTTAACTCGGTGGTGGACGTTGACATCGATCGTTCACACCCCCCCTCCCAGATTCCCCAGTCCGACGGGTGGCTAAAGGCAGGAAGGAGTGGCAGACCCAATGGGGGCTGACGGACATTTGGCGAGCACAACACCCCTGTACTAAGGACTACTCATACTTTTCTGGTATGCATGAACTGCATGTGAGACTGGATGGGCTCTTGGGGTCGACGGAACTAGTGTCCGCAACCGTGCGGTCTGAATACTTGACTAGGACCATCTCTGACCACAACCCCCTGTTAGCGGATTTCAGATGGTTTCTGGGGGTCCCTTGTGTACCCACCTGGAAGCTGCGCCCCGAGATATTAGAAGATATTGTGTTCAAGGCCGACCTGGAGGATAAAATCGCTGAATATTTTGCGGCAAACGAGGGCACGGCGGGGTCGAGGGCCTCAGAGTGGGATGCTTTTAAAGTGGTGATTAGAGGCTACTGCATAACCAAGAAGGTGGAAATGCGAAAGGTCATCCTCGATGACCTGTCCAACGCAGACCGGAAACTCCGCGAGATGGAGCTTCGCCGCCCCGGCCACCCAGAACTTCAGGAGCGAACTTCCGCAGCGAGGAAGGCGGTGGTGGTGGAAGTCGAGCGATTGCGGTGTTTTGACTACAAGGCCTATGTCAACAGATCGCTCACAGAAGGGGATAAATCGGGGGCACTCCCAGCCTGGCTGGCCAACCCATGAGACGAACCACCCCGACGATGTTGATGCGCACCGCGGAGGGAACCGAGGTACATACCCAGCCAGAGATACTTGATTGTTTTCTGAGGTATTACGAAAGGCTATATCGCAGTAGACTGACTCAGGACTCTACCCAGATTGATGACTACTTACAGTCCCTGCAGATCCCCGCACTGGAACCTGAAATAGCGAAGGACTTGGGTAAAGACATAGAGATCGGAGAAATCTGTAGCGCTATAAAGGGGATGGCGAGAAACAAGACTCCGGGCCTCGACGGGCTCCCGGTGGAATTCTACTCCGCCTACGTGGACCTCCTGGCTCCCCGACTGTTGGTGGTATATAGGGAAGCGAAACGCCTGGGACGCCTCCCCAGCTCGATGTGCCAAGCCTTAGTAGTCCCCCTCCTCAAACCTGGTAGGGAGGCCGATGACCCAGCGTCTTATCGACCGCTATCGATGCTAACGGTTGATTATAAAATTCTAAGCAGCATATTAGCGTCGCGACTGCTGGGTCACATGAGTTCCTTGGTACATGAGGATCAGGCAGGATTCATCCCTAAACGCAATACGTCTATGAATATTCGTCGCTTATTCCGTTTGTTAGAGGAGTCCCATGCAGAGGCCATGTTAGAGGAGTCCCATGCCCCTTAGTCCTTTCGATTGACCTTGAAAAGGCCTTCGACAGCCTGGAATGGGAATATTTACGTAGGGTGTTGGCACGCTTTGGTCTAGGGGAGGGGTTTATCAGATGGACCATGGTATTATATGCCTCGGCGACGGCCAGAGTGAGAACGGGCCCGCTGGTCTCCCAACAATACCTAGTGGAGCGAGGCACGAGGCAGGGATGCTCGTTATCCACGCTGCTCTTTGCGCTCGCGGTGGAACCGCTGGCGTCATCGATCCGGACTGGTGCCTACTTCGGTGGGCTACAGACCTTATCGGGGCAACAATACATCTCTCTTTATGCCGATGATCTGTTGCTCTTCCTCGAGGATTCGAGCAATGCCCTGGTTGGGGCTGACACGGCTCTCACGACATTCGGAGAGATCTCGGGCCTCAAAGTAAATTGGGCCAAAACTTGCTTATTTCCGGTTCGAAAAGGGGAGTCCAGACCTGATACCTCCAGAGAGATCAGATGGGAACCCAGCTGCCTCAAGTACCTGGGGGTATATGTGTACCATGACCCTGCCGATCTCCTAGACGGCAATATAGCCCGCTGTATCCGCGCGCTACGAGGCAGCATGGACTTTTGGGCCACCTTACCACTATTGGTTGCTGGACGTATAATAGCACTGCTGAAAATGGTGGCACTCCCCCGGTTGTTATATTACTTCCGTGCGCTCCCGATTTGGATCCCGCCGGCCACCTTCTGGCTCCTGAGATCCATGTTGGTGGGGTTCCTCTGGGGATCGGGCCGCCGAAGGGTGGCGCTCAAGACCCTGATGAGACCAAAATCGGAGGGCGGCCTAGCGGTGCCAGATTTTGAAAAGTATTATTTAGCGGCTCAATTGCAAACCTTTACCCAGGAGATAGCGAGGGAATTCCGAGGCCCGGAGGAGAGGAGGGGAAGAGGTATGCCCAGACACATTATCTCCTACATCGCATTACGTCAGCGTTTGGCCCTGAAAGACCTTACGCTCGAGGAACGTACTATATGATTATGCTGGAATCGTGCCCATGGCCGAGGAGAGCTGAAACTCCCGTACGCTCCGGAGATTCCTTTGGGGATGATCACTGCCTTGCCGCACGGTGGGGACTGGTCGCGCTTAAGGCACTGGGAAGATGCAGGGTTACAACTAGTGGGAGACCTCTATGAGGACGGAGTGTTACTGCCCTTCCAGGAGCTTCTGGACCGCTTTGACATTCCCCGAGGCGACTTCCTGCTCCACACAGCAGTCACTCGAGCAATTCAGACGCACTGGAAGAAGGGCATGGAGGAGCCACCAACATCGCCGGTATGCCAATATGTCATGATGTCGTCGGGGACGGTCAAGGCGGTCACGTGTTTATATACTAGATTGATCAATGAAGGGCTGCCCCCGCTCGACACACTAAGGAATCGGTGGGAGGCCGACATTGGGAAAGATATACCGGAAACCACGTGGGCACAACTAATGCGTCGTGCTTGGAAAGGAACGCGCCCCGCCCGGTTTCAATTGGTTCATTTCTACGTGCTTCACCGGGCCTACCTGACTCCGGCGAAAATTCAACAATACTTCGCCTCAGATACAGTGGCTTGCCCCAGATGCCGATCACCTGCGGCGGACCTTATACACATGCTGTGGTCCTGCCCAGTGCTGTCCTCATACTGGCTGATGATAGGTGACACCCTCACTGGAGTCACTAAGAGATCCCTGACCTTTGATGAGGCGGTGGGGATCCTACATTGGTTCCCTCATACCCCTAAAAACAAAATCTCCAGTAAGTTCATTGACCTGGGGTTCATTCTAGCAAAGAGAGAGATAACCAGGCATTGGAAAGCACGAGTTGGTCCAACAGGCACTAAATGGCGCAATGAACTCCTGAAATGGGCTACGGGGGAGAGCACTCTGCGGTACCAACTGGCGAGGCGACAGCAGAATGAGAGGGCGCTAGAAGCTGCACAGGAATGGGAGACACTGGTGCAGGCCTTGCGCGATTACAGCTCTTCCAGCGATTCCGAGAGTGATGACGCGGCGCAGTCTAAGTCCCGTTAGACATGCATAAAACTGAGGTATCATCTGTGGTCGGCGTCTGTGTGAGTCTGATCCGCCAGCTGAGGAAACTCTCCTCAGTTTTATCCTTTTCCACCATGAGGCTGGCGGTCTCCGCTTTAATTTTAGCACGACTGGACTACGGTAACTCTCTGTACTATGGCCTCCCAAACAACCTTCTGGCCCGACTTCAGGTCGTAATGAATGATGCAGCAAGACTCATCTTTAATAAACCTAGGTACACTCGGGCCACACCCCTACTTCACAGCTTGCATTGGCTACCCATTGCCCAAAGAACTAAATTTAAAAGTCTCTGCATTGCTCACAAAGCGGTTTACGGCTCAGCCCCCAAATACATTAAAGATCGGCTCCCTAGGTATTTTACGAACAGGTCTCTCCGGTCAGCTGAGGCATGTAACCTAATCTGCCCTCGGTACAATCTCACATCCAAGGGCGGCAGAGCCTTTTCTAGCACTGTCCCCCAGGCATGGAACCTTCTACCGGTTGAACTCAGGAAGGAATCAAATCTATTGCTGTTCAGGAAAAAGCTGAAGACAGTGCTCTTCGCAGAGGCATGGGGACCTCTGTGATCTGCTTTTGTTCGTCTACTGATGTTGTGTTTCCGCTGACAGCGCTTAGATACCCCTGGGTGATATAGCGCTTTACAAGCTCATAATAACATAACATAACAATAACATCCTCTATATTGCAGATAAAGGTTCCTTCAACATGCTCTTATTACACACACAACACACTGATGGCGGGGCTAGGTGAGGGGAGGGGTAGTGGTTGGAGGTAGAGGGGAGCGTGGGATACTCTCTTTTCATTTCACTATCATTTAGGGGGTTTATTCATACCACGCGCTTAGTTCCCGATCCTCTGGGGGAAGTTGGGTTGGGAGGGAATTAGGGGGAGTTTTTAGGATGATTTAGAAAAGCAGACGAAGAGCGTTCATTTATCCAGATCGACCCCAGTGGACCACCAGATCCCCGTGTGCGGACTTATCGCAAGCGCCGCCCGACCTTCGGGTTGTGGGCTGAATGGCTGTGTATGAGGAGTGTTCCCCCACGGGGGGTCTGTTGCTTCTGTTTTCCTTTGCAGTTATGTCTATGATCTATTATGTAACTTTGGCTAATTCCTGCAATAAAAATATATTTAACAAACAAAAAAATGGAATATAGCTGGGCTCAGCTCCAGGGAAGTATCTCGCAAGTGGCATACATTCATTGACAAACAAGACATCGGTCTTTTCCAAGAGACTTGGCTAGGAGATCCCTTTTGCCGCTAGGGTATTTAAACTACCATATTCTGGCCAGATGCAGAGAAAAAGTAAGGCCCTCAGGGGGACTTACCATCTGGGTCAGGCAGGCTATCAGCTTCAAGATCCACAAGCTTTCAACTCAGTGTAATGATAATCTAGCTATTCGGCTGATAGCGGGACCACACAGGCACATCAACATATATAATATCTATGCAAGAGGACATAGTGGGGGTAAGAGATCAGAAATCTTAATGATCCTTGATGATCTCCTAGAATCCTTCTCAAGGGACTCTCAAGTGATAGTAGCAGGGGATTTTAATTTGAGATTTGAGCCTCTTGGCAGTGAGGACCAGGATCTGGCCAGGGAGGAAGAAACACTATGGGGGATTCCAAATCTTGAGTTACCATCTGTAAAGCGGTGGACAGATGTGGCAATTCAAATTAAGAATATTATCCTGGAAAAAGGTCTACAGGCAGCCAATGGAAGAACTCCCTCTGACAGACAAGGGGCTAATACCTTCAACAATGGCTGCTACATGAGTCGCACTGACTATATGTTAATTAGTTTAAAGTTCTGGCATGCACTTCAGGATATGATGGTGCGTGACCGCATGGAGAATGATCACAACCCACTCTGTTCGACCTTCAAACTATTGGTGCAACATGAATGTATTCAACCAGATAACCCACTTACTATAGGTGACCTGGTTCCTGTAGGAGAGTAGGGTCTGCTTCCTATGTTCACCCCCCACTTTTTGCTGTGATTCTCTGGTTTTTCGACTTTAGTGTGGCAGTGGGCCTGCAAATCAGACCCACAGCCCAGCTGTTCTCTCTCTAAATTGATACCGTGTACTTTAGGCACATACCAGATTGGTTACTGGGTCACTCTTGTGAGCCCCTGTATAGTGTACCATAGGTACCCAGGGAATAGGTGTACCCTAGGACTACCAGGGGCTGCAGCATGTATTGTGCCACCCCTGGTTTGCCTTCCAAACTCACACCTCAGGTCTGTTCACACAGCCTGGGTAAGGTGGTGTAATCACCCCTTACTTAGATATAGTATACCGATATCTACCTTTATATATAGACACATATACACCTATAAGCAACTCCTATGGTGGGCCACGACAATCCTGGAAGCAAAGTGCTTGGTTTTATGTGAGAGGGTGCCCTAGCATGAGCTGAGCCCCTCTGCAGCTTTCGGAACCATCTCCTTATAGCTGTTCTATGATATATCCATACCATATTCTCTTAAGTGCATTATAATTAGGGCTCCCGGTTTTATGGTATTTATTTTTTTGCCATTTCCGTCTGTATTTATCCATATTTATTTTTTGAGCATTTTTTCTGTATTTATCCGCATTTATTTTTGCCACAAGCAAAAGATGACGCTACAGCTAGTATTTTTCCACATTTATTTCAGTCCCCAAAAACACATGTGCAACTGCTTGTACACGGACACAAGAGCTGAGGGAACAACAAACTAAATGGCAACTAACTCAACACACACCAATCACAATGCCACCAGGCCGCAGACAGACATGGGGTTAAGTGTGCGTACAGCTACAAGAGTTGGATCTAGGACTAGTTGTTGCAGACCAAGAACATTGAAATTGTCAGCAAGAGCCAGCGTCCAACTGCTAGTGAAATGTGTAACTGTATAGATTGTACAACATGCATAGCTGATAACCCCTATAGGTCACATGAATTAGCTTCCTAATGGGACAGAGCTGATTTACCCATTTATGGAGCGGAGGCCAAGGGTATAATTTACAGGCGGTAGTGAACAAAGTCAGAGCGCTGAGGGACACAAAACAACAAAAACTAAAATGCCAGGACATTGGCATGGACATTAAACACGCGTTTCATTGTATACATTACAATTATTATTAATGATTTAATTCCTTTCAGCTAGCACTACCTCTTCACTACCATAGTGCCTTACTGACTGAATTAAAACGCCTCCTACTGTTCGCAGAATGCAAAAAATGGTTTGAGAACGTGAATCAAATTATACGAATAAAAAAATAATGGAGCAAACAGAATAGTGTGCATTTCAAAATGCCGACTAGGTTGACGCTTCTAATTATCATTGTATATCATTGATCAATGCAGACATGGGTAGCAAAATAATGCACTAGTGATTATATTGAAATTGTTTTGCCTCCTTTGTGCTGTGAAAAAATATATATATTGATATTATAAATTATGCTGTACATTCAGATGACGCTCGTTACAACCCCTCACAAGTATAACAAATGCTGTTCGCCCTGTCTCGATTCAGATTGTTGCAATGTTTGTTATCTAGGGAGCAGGCACTCATCCCGCTGAACTACCTTACAGAATATACATAGATGCCAAGGTCTCAGATTGCTTATGTGTGACAGTTTCATCATTTCCGGAAATTATGAGTGATATTCAGCAACTATGAGTGACACTTTCTTGTGAACAGTATAATGCCACCCACACTTAGTAGTAGCATGGCAAAGCCCACAGCCTAGGTCGGACACCTGTTGCTGTGCGAGGCTGCAGAGAAACAATATATTAAACTGAAATTTCAATAATATGAACTGTCTCACATGCAGGCGAGAGAGATTGGGGCGATGGGTGTTGCAAGCTGCAGTGGCCTCCTGGTTCGGACCCTGGCACTTATTATTGTGTATGTAAGCACTGTCCTGCCTCATTTAAAGAAGGGGGGACCTAAACCAGTTTCACAGTCGAAACCCCTGTTTCGTTCAGCAGTACCACAACACCTTCACGTCACATCTATGGTGGAGGAACTTTAGGAAGGCAAATTAGCCCACTTAGGGAAAGTGTCCCAACGTTGCTCTTCCTGCCCACGATCGCCATGAAAGGCCTGATGGTTACATGCAGGAAAAAACACAAATAGTGCCCTCTGTGCACTTGGAGACAACCTCTCAGTGCATCAGGTGCATCAAACAACAAAATGCTGACTCGGTCGGGAATACAGTTCAGTGGTCTTGAAAGAGACCTCTTCATACACGTACTGAACAGCAGGTATGATGGGGCACGCCTGGTGTTTGGGGTAAGCTGTTCCATGCTCTGAACAGGTGTGATGCAAGAGGCCGGCACAGCACAAAAATATTTTTCTATGAACAGGTATTAGCACAAAAATAGCGCCCCATTCTACGTCCTACTTAGAAGGCACGTGTCATGCTCCGGATACCGAGGGCGCCCATGTAACTCTAAAGAGACACAGGGACATGTGATAGATGGCAAGGAGGCAGGCGAGCAAAGAACACATCGATACTACCACTGGCCTAGTGCACAGTGGTAGCAGTAATGCTGACACTCGCACTGTCAGAAGTTCTCAGACTATCAGTAACTGCTCGAGCTGCATGACAGTCCCAGCCTCGGTAGCTGTGCAGCACTAGCATCACAGAAAGGATGCTGCTGCCGGGTCAGCACACCGCATGTGTTCCATATCGAAACCGAATGTTTCACAACTGAATACAGGAGTCTTTACAGTCATTGTGAGAAAAATAAAATGTGTACATTAGGATGCTATCTTAAACCTATTGTACACGTTTTGGTAGACTAAGGTTACGTTTAGTACTAATGTTTTATTGCATTTAAAATGTGTAAAATGCATTTTATAATTCAATGAATCTGTTTCTTTATAATACATTAAGTGTTCTATACGTTTCTCCAACTTTTCGATTCTGAATGAGCCTTCGATTATTTACTATTACATAACCGTCCCTCACTAGTTTAAGAGTGCTGCCCGATTTGAAAAGCTAGTGCAGTTTCAAGAGTTGCGTGTTTTCCTGACCTTCTGTGTCACGTGCATGTGCTAATGTCTATAGCCTAAGTTCTATCTACTTATCTGTAACGCCTTTGTAAACGATGACTATGACTGCCAAACAGTGCCAAGTGGGGGGGCTGATTCTCCCAGCAATATGCAGAGCGGAGATACAGGGACGCTAAGAAGGTGTGAGAAAAGACAACAAAGCCTCGTTAGCAAATAAATGGTCTTTTAAAGACCTGTAGAGTGCTGGGGTGCGGCTGTCTGTGTGCCCGTGAAACTGTCTCAGCCCGGCTGACACATATGAGAGGTGGGGGCTGAAGCTCTTTGTGCCCAATGGCATTGCGTGCCATTAATCTGTCCCCCCGAGGCCCCAGAAATACACTTGCCAAACTGATGCAAAAGAAGGGCTGGGGCAGCAACAAAAGGAACAGTGGCTTGGCAACTCACGGCAGCCCGGCAACATTTATTAGTGTTTTGCTGTTTTTACATATAAATACAGACAAAGGAAAAATCGTTTTCCGTCTGTATTTATATGTAAAAATCCATTTAAACGGAAAACCGGGAGCCCTAATTATAATTCTCGCGGTTAATGCTAACTTTGGTTTGGCTTTATCAAAACATGTTGTGTAAGGTGTAAAACACTTTGGAACACTACCCCCCTCCCCGCCAATTCTGGCGGCGGGGGTAACATTCCACCCTTCTAAAGGGAGAAGACATGTAGTTACTGCTTTACCCGGTTAAAGTTAAACGGAGCCTCAGCATCACAAAATGGATGCTGCTGCCACAGACACGAGTCTGACCTCCTGCTGCTGGACGAAACTACGGCAGGGGAGGCCTGGACAATAGGTTTCCTTGTCCAGGGAGGTGCCAGCACCTCCCCAGACAGGGTTTTGTGTATTGGGGCAGGGAGGGCTGCATCAGCAGATGCTTTTTCAGACACTGCCTGGAGCACACCAGGTGCTCCATGCATAGCCCGGTTCAAACCAGTTGCTGGGGCACTCCAGCCCTGCTCTGGTGTGAAACTGGACAAAGGGAAAGGGGTGTAACCACTCCCTTCTCAGGTCCACCCATAGGAGGGACCTAGTCAGGTAATCCAGCCCCCATTCTTAGTATAAGTGTAGGAACTGTGTCCCTGGGACTTTAGATTATCCTTGACGAATCTTTGAAAGACATATCTTGGACCTTCGACATTCCATTCTGACTGGAAGACGGAAGACATCTCCCTTGTGGTCAAGGAGTGACCACCCTGTGCAAACAGGCACCAACAGCAACTTCGCCGGTCTGCAGTTTCAAGGCTCCTGTTGGAATCCGAAGACTCTGTGACTCAAGAACTGGACTTCTAGACTTCTCTGACCCTGACCCACATCCACAGCAAAGCTGAGACCCGTGGCGGACACGAGAGACATGGGACCGGACATCTTGGACATCCTGCATTTTGCTACCTGTACTCCTTTCCTGAAGCCTCAGTAAGTTGTGCATTGGGGTATGAGAAGGCCCAGCCCCAAGCACCATTTATCCCAAAGCCCAGGCCTCCACACTCCGCGAATGTCCCGTGGGCCCCGCCTTTGTATTGGAGCTTGACACGTCTTCCCGGTTCCTTGCCTGTTGGCTAGTGAGCCCCTGAAGACGCCATCTTGAATCTAACTTGCTTTCCTGGTTGCTTCAGGCTTGCTCCAGCTTCCCTGAAAGGAGAAGCGCCACAAACCTTGCTGGTCTGCAACAGAGCCAATCTTGACATACTGTGTGGGTTACGGTTGCCAAGGCTTGTTGGGTCCAATCCGGATACCGACACTGCAGTCATCTAGATCCATTGTGGGACAGCTCGAATCCAGTGCCTGGTCATCGTCGATGCCTCCTGGACCTCGTGGCTGAAGAGACAAACTCACCTTCTTCACCTTCAAGCACCCAACATCGCCTAGTTCCTTCCTGGTCCCTCTGCTTTCAGGTTCTTCACATCACCGATCCACCCTTGGATCCACCCGGACACTTTTCCTCTGGTCCCGACAGCACTTCTTTGCAGCTCTCCACAGAAAAGGACGACGAAACCCGACACAAAAAGACACCTATGCACCCGGCTTCCCTGGGTGAGGTAACACGAGTACTCCGGTGCTCACATGGGTCTTGACTCTCAAAGTGTCCTAGTTTAAAATGGTTCTATTCTAATCCATCGGGAAGTGTCCCTAAATTGCATATTTGTAACTTCTTTGTTTCCTGTTGAAAGTCAATGGTAACCCGCGACTGTGTTTAGACACTGCACGCGTCTCCCGTGGGCCTCCTACTTCCTAACCTTTGGTTGTTTAGAGTATCCCCAGCGATTCCACAGGCCCCAGGCCTGCTTTCTAACTCTCACGTGGTACTGATACCACTTTCTTAGTATATGGTTTGTGAGGCCCCTAGGGCATAACGTATACTATACAACTTATTGTATATTAACTGTGTGATTTGTATTGTATTTTGACATCTGACCTCATAAAGAGTGCAGAGAGGTTGTGTTTAGATTAAATACATATATATTTGATATATATCTTGTGTGGTGTCCTTTCAATTGGTATTCAGGGATTATATATGGTAAAACAACTTGCTTAACTCGCCTACTGAAGTCTTAGCCTGAAGACTGCTGGTTCATGCTACCACTAGGATAGCTTTCTATAAGGTTGACTTTACAACCACCATCAACAAGGATCGATTAGACTGGTGCAAGGTGCCCACTAGAGCTAGTGGACATCATATGCCAGGCTAACTTCTCAAAATTGGTGTGCAGCGGTTGGGATAAGAACTTGCAATTTGTTTTACCATATAATCTTGAGATATCATCTGAAAGATCATATCAAGGTACCTGTAGGTTCATAAAATTCAAGTCTTATATATACATAAGTTGTACTGAACTTAGTAGTTGTAGGTGGTAAAGGCTTAGCACACTTTGGCTACAACCCCTAGAGAAGTTCTAGTAGGAAACCAAATAGTGTAGGTAGGTGCACACACCACACCTCACTAGAAATGTCCTTGGAAGCAGGGCCTAGTGGACCTCTGCTAGAAGACAACCCAAGGTTGCTTTCTAAATATGACACATTCACTTTTCAAGAACTGAGAAGTTTGTGTTCAGTCAGAAGACTGAGACAAGGACAGAGTCCAACCTTTAACCACCTGGTAGATATCATAGTGGCTCATGATGTAGAGAATGCATCAGACCCAGGTAACCAAGGTAGTAGGGAGGGGGGCATCCATCAACAGAAGAGAATTCTGGGAAAGATCCAGTGGTCTCTGATGATGAAGTGGATGCTGACCAGGATCATGCTGATGAACCTCACCTGGGCAACACAGGACTATCTGGAGGTGGAGAGGGCCATGGTAGGCCCCCCTCTAACCTCCCAAATAGGCCTAGCAGTGGAAACAGAAGGCGCAGATCACTGTCCAGTGGTTCCGATCATTCTGATTCCTCAGTAGGGTCCAATGCCTCTGCTCTGAGGAGGATCTCTTCCCCTCAGAGAAGAGAGCATAAAGTTAGGATGAGAGAGACCAAGCTTAGGATCAAGAGGCAAGAAGTTGAACTTGCAAATGAGACCCTAGCTCTTGGGAGAGAGAAGGAATTGAGTGGGCTAGAGCCCACTGGTGGCAGCATAATTCCTAGAGCTAGGGAAACGTCTCATGACCATAGAAACCTGAACAAGATTGTCCCTCCCTATCAGATTGGGGATGACATCCACAAATGGATAACTGTTTTGGAGAGGGCTTGCAAAGTACAGCAGGTACCCCAAAGTCAGTGGGCAGCAATCTTGTGGCTCTACTTTTCAGATAAAGGCAGAGATAAGCTCCTGAGAGTTAATGAACAGGATGCTGACAACTACTATGTCCTGAAGAGTGCCCTGATAGATGGGTTTGGCCTAACCACTGAGCAGTACAGGTTGCTGTTCAGGGAAACCCAAAAGACACAGACTCAGGACTGGGCTGATTTTGTAGATTGTGCTACTAAGGCTCTGGAAGGCTGGCTATTGGGCAGTAAAGTAAGTGACTATACAGGATTGTATAACCTTATTAAGAGAGAACAGAATCTTAATAACTGTCAAAACCAGCTATTGCATCAACATGTGATTGACTCTGATTTGACCTCTCCACAAGAATTGGGTAAGAGGGCAGACAAACGGGTCAGAACCAGGCTGAAGCAGAAAGGACAGAACCAAGGTGGTGATCAGAGGAGGCCAGACCAAAAGGGTAGGGAGGAAGCAAAAGACCAGAAGTCTTCTCAAGGTCCCCAAAAAGCTTCTAATGGTGGGGGTTCCCAACAATCTAAAAATAAAGAAGGCCAAAAGAAACCATGGTGCAATTTTTGTAAAAGTAATACTCACTGGACCAGTAATTGCACCAAGAAGGAGGCAGCTCCAGCCACCATTGCCCCTAAGGCAACTGTCCCCCCTAGACCAGCTCCAAGTGGTGGTTCTCAACAGAAGGGTGTAGTAGGGTTAACCCTGGGAACTGAGATGGATTCTGGCCTAGTTAGAATACCAACTCAAGATGTTTTGATCTGTGATGGGGACACAATTCTGTCCTCTACTGTGAGTTCCAATAACTTGGGCAAGTATAGACAAACTCCTTTACTTAATGACAAAGTGGCTCAGGCCTACAGGGACACATGTGCTAGTGTCATAATGGTGACGCCTAACTTTGTGGACATTGGACAGATCATACTAGGTGAGAATTACCTAGTGACCAATGCTAGCAATGTCACTACCACTTATAGTATGGCAATTGTTAATTTCTCCTGGGGAGGGGTAACTGGCCTCAAAAAAGTTGTGGTTAGCTCAGACCTCCCTGTAGAATGTTTGCTTGGTAATGACCTGGAGACTTCAGCTTGGGCTGAAGTGGAGTATAGGACCCGTGCGGAAATGTTAGGGATATCAGCACATGTCCTTGCTGTGACTAGGTCGCAGGTCAGAAATTGCAACACTGAACACGCACTGGATTCTGGAACAATGGACCAGTTGCCTACCAGGAGGAGAACCAGTAGGGTTAAGGCAGTGCCTTCCCCCTTGCCTCAGTAAGAGGATCAGCCTTCTCAGGAAGCTGATTGTGAGACCCAGGAGGAGAAACTGTACTAGAAGAGCTTGAGACTAATCAGGTTGAGTTTCTTGGGACAGGGGGACCCTCCAGGGCAGATCTGAGGCAGGCGCAGTTGGACTACCCTTCTATTGAACCCCTCAGACAGCAAGCTGCTGCTGAGGCTGCAGGGAATGGTAGTGGGACCCACAAAGTTTACTGGGATGATGGGCTCCTGTATTCAGAGGATAGAGACCCCAAGCCTGGAGCTTCCAGGAGGTTGGTCATACCTTTGGCATTCAGGGGCTTCTTTCTCACACTAGCCCATGATATTCCCCTTGCAGGACATCTTGGCCAGAACAAGACTTGGGACAGGCTTGTCCCTCACTTTCACTGGCCTCATATGTCAGAGGATACCCAGGAGCTTTGTAGCTCCTGTGTCACCTGCCAAGCCAGTGGCAGATCAGGTGGCAGCACAAAGGCCCCCCTAATACCACTACCTGTGGTCGGGGTTCCCTTTGAACGTGTAGGGATTGACATTGTTGGACCAATGGATCCCCAAACAGCCTCTGGGCACAGATTTCTTCTGGTGGTAGTGGATCATGCCACCAGATACCCAGAAGCTATTCCCCTAAGGACCACAACAGCACCTGTTGTGGCAAGATTCCTCCTGGGAGTTTTCTCAAGAGTGGGTTTTCCGAAGGAGGTTATCTCAGACAGAGGTGCAAACTTTATGTCTGGATATCTGACTGCAATGTGGAAGGAGTGTGGAATGAACTACACGTTTACCACACCCAATCATCCTCAGTGCAATGGTCTAGTTGAGAGATTCAACAAGACCTTAAAGGGCATGATTACGGGTCTCCCTGAAAATCTCAGGTGAAGATGGGACATCCTGCTGTCCTGCCTTTTGTTTGCTTACAGAAAGGTCCCACAGAAGGGGGTTGGCTACAGCCCTTTTGAACTTCTGTTTGGGTCCTGTAAGAGGACCCCTTTGTCTGGTGAAGGAGGGATGGGAGTTCCCTCTTAAACCTCCCAAACAAGACATTGTGGACTATGCACTTGGTCTCCGCTCCAGTATGGGCGAGTACATGAAAAAGGCATCCAAAAACATTGAGGCTAGTCAGGAATTGCAAAAGACCTGGCATGACCAAAAGGCTGTGCTGACTGTTTACCAGCCAGGACAGAAAGTGTGGGTGTTGGAGCCTGTGGCCCCAGCAGCTCTCCAAGATGAGTGGAGTGGACCCCACACTATTGTTGAGCAGAAGGGAGAAGTCACCCATTTGGTTGACCTTGGAATTCCCAGGAGCCCCCACAGGGTGCTTCATGTCAACAGATTGAAACCATATGTTGACAGGGCAGACTTGGGCTTGCTCATGGCTACAGATGAGTGACAGGAGGAAGAGAGTGACCCTCTCCCGGACCTGCTTTCTCAGAACCCTGATGATGGTTCAGTTGATGGTGTAGCCTTGGCAGGCAGCCTCACTGACCAACAGCAGCAGGACTGCAGACAAGTTCTACAGTCCTATAAACATATGTTTTCACTGACTCCAATCAGACTACCTGGTGCACTCATGAAGTAGACGCTGGGGACAGTCTGCCTGTTAAAAGTAAGATTTACAGGCAACCTGATCATGTCAGGGACTGTATCAGGACAGAGGTCCAAAGGATGTTGGATTTGGGAGTCATTGAGCCCTCAGAGAGCCCCTGGGCCAGTCTAGTAATCCTGGTGCCTAAACCTCACACCCAAGATGGTAAGAGAGAGATGAGGTTTTGTGTGGATTACAGAGGCCATAATGCTGTCACTAGGACAGATGCCCATCCAATACCCAGGGCAGATGAATTCATTGACAGATTGGCATCTGCCAAGGTTTTGGGTACATTTGACCTGACAGCTGGCTACTGGCAGATCAGACTAGCTGAGGATGCAAAGCCAAATACAGCATTTTCAACCCCTGGTGGGCATTATCAGTTTGTGGTGATCCCCTTTGGTCTGAAACATGCACCTGCCACATTCCATTATTTTTTTAATTAAAGTTTTTTTTGTCAGCACTTAAAGCACACAATACAATTTACATACATCAGCCACATATATACAGAAAGCAAAACAAAGCAGAACAGCCAGCACTAATAAATAAAAGCACAGACTTTAAAGAAAAAAGAATATCTTAGACAATTATATACACTCCTGATTACATAACATTCCTAAAATCCAAGCCACATAGTTATAGGTTGCCAAATTTGAAAGCCTTGCCTTTTTTTCCGTCGACCCTTAGTTCTATACAGTGCCATCCCAAGATGATATATTACAAGCAACTTTTTTGCCAATTAACAAAAGATGGAGGATTAGCATCAAGCCATTGCGAAGTTATACACAACCGATACATAGCCATGCATATGAATATCATCCCCTCCTCATCAACCGGTCGCCCATTGCATTGCCATCCAAAAATTACCAAAGATGCAGTTATTTGTACTGGGATTCCCAAACTGACATGTATAAAGGTCTGAATTTCCCTTATGAAGTCTTTAAGTTTAGGACAATTGAAAAACATATGGAGCGAATCAGCAGCATATTGGCCACAACGACTACAGCTACTTCCTCTACCTGTGTTCCATTTAGCCAGTTTCCCCGGAGTGTAATAAAGTTCAAAAATTGCCATGAAGTGCTGGCTTTTCAATGGGCCATTAAACAAAACATTAAGTGACATTTCAATACTTCTCGTCAAATTGACCCCTTCAGAGCCCAATTTGATAGCCCATTTTGCCTCCTGAAGCTCTAAATCATCTTTAACCTCGCTCAAGAATAACTGATACAAAGGACCCATTTTACCTTGTGCTTTAAGTAGCTTCATGATCTCAATTTTCCATAAAATAATAGCGTTTTGAGCTTTTTCCCCTCACAGTAACTGCGCAGTTGGAGATATTTAAAGAAATCCCCTCGCGGTAGCTTAAATTTACTTTGTAAATTTTCAAAAGACATAAATTGTAATCCTACAAATAAATCCCCTAAAGTACGAATTCCTAAATTATACCATCTTTTTATAACCGGGTCAGCAAATATTGTGGGTAATAAAGGGCAGCCTTGTAGTGGAATGTATATATTCAAATTCTGACCAATACCCAACCTCTTTTTAGTTTTCCTCCAAATTGTATAGGCTGCTATTACCGGCTTAAACCTCGTCTTTTTGAAATAACTAGGCTCAATTATACGACTTAAACACTACTTCGATTCTTGGCCCAAGAGCATCTCATAAATTGAGGGCGCCGCGTGATCAGGAGTTGTATCTTCCGATAACCATAACACCCCCATGTTTTGTAGGATTGCAACCCAATGATATAGCTGAAAATCTGGTAGTCCCCAACCTCCTCTTTCCCGTGGCAGAATACGCCACTTCATAGCACGCCGCGCCCGGTGGTAGCTCCATATAAAACGTGAGCACATTCTCTCAATACGAGAAAAATATACTGCCGGTATTAAAAAAGGAATGGCCCGGAAAACATATAAAAATTTCGGAAATATCAACATTTTGATAACATTACTGCGACCATACAAAGATAAATGGAGGTTATTAATTCTTTGCAGCATTTTATTTGACGAGGATATAATAGGGTCGAGATTTTTAGCAATAATATCCTCGACATCGGCTGTGATTCGTATGCCTAAATATGTTGCCTTAGAATCTAGATTAATATTCTCAGGTCGTCCAGCCTGTGAATGAATCACCTGAGTCTTTGCAACATTTAATTTATACCCTGAATATCGCCCGAAGGCTTCCGCCGCTTGGATAATTCGGGGAAGTGCTTCAGTTATATTAGCAGTAACAACCGCAATGTCATCAGCATATGCATAAACTGTATGACATTGTGTCCTGATCTGTACCGGGTTAATATTATTATCTGCCTCTAGTATAGAAATAAAGAGATCGATATATAACGCAAACAAGAGCGGGGAGCAGGGACACCCTTGTCTAGTGCCCCTCGCTATAGACACCTGTTTCGATAGTCTACCCCCTATCCGAAGAGCAGCTGTTGGATGGAGATACATCGTTTGTATAGCTTTTATGAATTCAGAAGGGAAGCCCTTCCAGGCTAGAACTGCCCACAAAAACCACCAGGTGACCCTGTCGAATGCCTTTTCGGCATCCAACAGGGCCACTCCGACCGGTGATCTACTGTTCTGAGCCCAGTCCAGTATTGCTATTACTCTACGAATATGATCCGTAGTATCTCTGAGCTGTATGAAGCCGTGTTGGCGTAGTGACACTAACTCTGGCATTAGGTCATTCAGCCTGTTGGCGAAAATTTTTGAGTAAATCTTATTATCTGCGTTTAATAAAGATATGGGCCGATATGAGCCCATTTCTAATGCATTTTTCCCTTTCTTTTTGAAAATAACTATTGTAGCCTGCGACCATGAATCTGGTGCGTGTCCATTAAAGGCTTGTTGACATACTTCTAATAATTCTTTCTGAATTGCTTTACAAAACGCCCTATAAAATTCCAGAGGAATAGAGTCCGGACCCATAGCTTTTCCCTGTGCTAAACCCATTAACGCCGCTTCCACTTCCTCCCAAACCGGTGAAGCAGATAGCATTACCCTATGATGTTCAGCCAGTACGTTAGTCACTAGAGGAGAGAGATAATCTAGCTCATCCTCACCACTTATTCCATCTCCAGGCTCGCAATATAATGCTTGATAAAATTCATGAAATGCATGAAGTATCCCAGTTTTTGCCTCTTGTAGCCTTCCATTCATATCTGTGATTTTAACAATATCACCATATACGGCCTTTTCTCTCAACCTTTTTGCCAAGAATCTCCCCGTATTTTCACTATACTCATAAGCTTCTTCCTTGTATTGTTTATATTTTTCCGCTATCTGCTCAGCCACATTGGAATATGCCAGTGTCCTTATAACAGTTAGATCTTGTTGGGCTTTTTTTATTGATTCTGAGTCTCCACCTTGATATATGACTTCCGCTAATTTATGTTCTTTCCGAGTAACCTCTGCAAAATCTTGGTGATGTTTACTCAACCATTGTTTACATTTATAGTTTGAAAAATTGAGTGTTTCCCCACGAATAACCGACTTAAATGTATCCCACACTACCCCTTGCGAGGCTGTGCCCTTATTTATCTAAAAAAACTCCTGAATTCGATTAACCCTTAGTTGGCGATAGTCTTCATCCCCTAATACCTTCCTATCAAAAGTCCAAGTTCTCTGCTGTATCTTTTGTGTCAATTCCAACTCAAGCTCTAAAATCACAGGGTTATGATCCGAGACCAGTTTCGGATGAATAACTATATTGACCTTGTTCAGCAAGTCGGCAGAAGCTAAAAAATAGTCTAATCTAACAAACTTTGTATGGGGTGCCGAAAAAAAAGTATAACCAGGATTCTCAGGATATAGAGCATTCCAAACATCATACAAGCCTTGATCCATCATTAAGCCACGTAAGGCGCTATACATCAGAGATTTTCTCCCAGTATATCTGTGGTTCGATCTAACATTTGAAGCAGCAGGAATGTTTATATTCAAGTCCCCACATAATATCACAGATTGTGGCCATTGGGCCAATTCCTCGTTAATAAAATTAAACAGTTCCGCGTCATCCAGATTTGGCCCATAAATATAACGGACAGTAAATGTCCTGGATTCGATCATTAACGTTCCTATAACCCACCTGCCCCATTTATCTGCAGCACAGTTAATACACTTGCCCAATCCATGTCTCATCAGTATAGCTACCCCTCTTTTTATCCCGGTTTGTCTAGAACAAACAACCAATTGCATACCCAGATTCTTCAAAAGATCTTTTTTTAATCAAGGCACATGTGTCTCTTGCAAACATAATATATCAATTTGCAGTATTTAAACAATTTTTACCAACATTTGTTGCTTCTTAATATTATTCATACCAGCAATGTTCAACGTACATATGTTCACCTTTTTATTCATCATAAAAGTAAAAAAAAAAAATTCTATCCCCAGCAGCTTGCCCTTAGACAATACCTCTTCTTCTCTCAATACTAAAAAGATTAGCGAAAAAATATAATTCTCATACTTCTGAGCCTTCAAAACCCACTTGTGCTCTAATGCTGACTTTTCAACCTGCCACCACCACCCCCCTGTCCCCCCCACCAACTCCCTCCCCACAATCCCCACCCAACCGCCCCTCACCCCCCCCACACACATGAGGCCCAGGGACTGTTAGTCCCTGCATGATATGGAGTACCGTGCCTCCTTTTTCCGAGTCTGCCCAGGAAGAAAGAACACCGATATTCAATAATAAACATAGTCATACCATATCCAAGTCTTAAGCCTTCTAGCATATGCGCTATACACCTTTCTTATTACACCCTTCCACTAATAGATTCTAAGTATTCTTTGGCCTTGCTCTCCGTAAAAAAGAATGTCATCTGCCCTTTAAACAACACTTTTAGCTTGGCCGGATTCTGCAGGTATGCCACAGCCCCTTTACTCTGAAATTGTGGAATCAATTGGCGCAGATGCCACCGTTTAGAGACTGTTGCTGCACAAAAATCAGGTCTTACAAAGAAGCTAAAGCCCTTAGCTAACGCCCTCTTGTCAGGACGGGCTCGTACAAAAATATCTTCCCGTGCCAAAAAGTTACTAAAGCATACTAGAATTGCCCGTGGAAAGTTTTCATCTGCCTGTCGATTTTGCTTCTTATTAAGCGGGAAGCGATGAGCTCTTTGAATTTCTTTCATCCAATCCCATGATATCAGATCCGGAAAGGCTTCCTGTAACAGTTCTGCCACAAACTTCCGTGTATCGGATCCCTCTTTCTCCTCAGGGACCCCCAGAAAGCGCAGGTTATTCCTACGGCTTTGACTTTCCAATTCCATGAGCTTATTATTGAGATCATCTATGTGCCCCTTTACTAAGTCCAGTTCCACTTTCTGAGCGCCCAACTCGTCTTCCAACACAGAAATTCTAGACTCGTTTTCCGTCACCCTGTCTGCAGTCTCAGCGCAGCTCTTTATTGCTTTCCTCACCGCATTTTTGACTTTACAGCATGTAGCCTGAGTACGTAGATTCTCAGCCTTACTTTCCTCCCTGTGCTTTATCATTGTTTCGTATATGGTTGCTAATGTTATCTCTTGTGGGTTGCATTTATCTATAATTACCGCACTAGCATCCAAAGGCTCTAAATCCTTTCTGCCACTCTTTTCTTTAGCCTTAGCGGCTGAGTTACTTCCCTTTTCAGCAAAAGTCTGATGGCCTCTCTTCGTTCGTTTTCTAACTGTCAATTGAGTTACGTTCGGAGAAACCAAACTAGTCCTCGAGTCTTCAGGTGAGGAGTTTCCCTCACAGGAATCCGCCCAGTCTTTACTGACATTGAGACTTTCCTCTGAGGAGTGATCTGACATTGAATAGAATTTTTCTCCGACCTCTAGGCTTTTACCCATTGAGTGACTAAATATTTCCAAAGTCCCCGTATCTGCCACCACCTCTCCCATATCATTATCTTGACTGTTCCCCTGGATCTGGGACTCATTTTGTATAGGGTGTGTATTGACATTTGGCTCGTTTAGAACTTCGTCTTCCAAGATCTCTGTCCCTTCTTTTTGTGTATTTACAGCTCCACTATTCAATATTTTATTTGTCTCGCTCCCCTCCTCTGTAATCTCGGCATCACAAACCTCACTCCCGTTCAGAAGGTCTATTCTACCAAGGTTAACCGGGCTATCAGAGTCGATCACGCCAGCACTTGCGCTTATAATTAATCTTCCTCCTCAAGGAGTTGCTCCTTGCAGCACAGAGTTCTTTTCCTTCTGTCGCTCAAACATTGCCACCAGACTATGTGACGTTGGCCGTGAGCCGATCGTGCCCCCTGAACCAGCATTGCTTTTCTGAGCTGATTTCAAAAAGGGTTCTTGGCCTCTCTCACACATTCCTCTGGCGCTTTCAATCTCGGGCCGGTTTCTGAAAATTCCGCTGTATCGGTAATCGCTGCGGACTTCCCCGTCTTCACCGGCTCCGTTCCTGTATTCCTCACATTACCACCATTTTTTGCGCTGCGAGTTAGCACCGTCGCTTGTGCCTGTGCCTTCGTTGGTTTTGGAGGCATTCTCACCTGCCCCACCGTGCCACTGCTGCTCTCCACAACGCTCAGGTGGTTCTCCCAGAATAGAATTGGAAGACGCCACAGCCGCCAGAGCCAAAATCGCCTGCGCACAGGTAAGCAGCCAGCCTGCATTAGTTTTCACATTTTGTCTAAACAGCCGTCTAACTGCACCCAGTCTTGGTCCTTATTACGTTATGTAACGTTATATCCCCTTGAGGGGGAAAACCATACCGTATTCAAGTTCGTATCTGTTGGGGAAGGAGCGCAGCTACAGCCTGCTCCTTCAGTCTCTCCGTCTCTCAAAAGTCAGACTAGCGGCTACCGCAGCTGACACAGGTGCGTCATATCCTAGGTCAACAGCACTCCAAGCCGTCAGCTCTCCCGGCTCCTCCCGGCTCCTCTCAGTGTGCTCTGCTCGATAACCAACCTCCTTTTACTCAGCCGCTTTTCCTTTCACCAAAAAGCCGCAAAATCCTTGCTTTTCCAGCCCTCTGATTAGCACCTATCATTACGGGCAGAAAACATCAGTTCGCTCCTTTGGTGCCGTTTTTCTTCCCGGGCTTCACGGAGAAGGAGAAAGAGCTGCTCACACAGCCTACGCCACGGACGCCATCTTGCCTCTCCTTGTCCACCTGCCACATTCCAAAGGTTGGTGAACCAAGTCCTCTCAGGTCTGGATTACTACTGAGCAGCTTATCTAGATGATATTGCTGTCTTTAGATCCACTTGGGAAGATCACCTGATCCACCTGTAGAATGTTTTGGAGGCCCTGCAAAAGGCAGGCCTAACTATCAAGGCTACCAAGTGCCAGATAGAGCAGAGTCAGGTTGTATACCTGGGCCACCTTGTTGGTGGAGGCCAGGTTCAACCATTGCAGAGCAAGATCCAGACCATAATGGACTGGACTGCTCCAACCACCCAGACTCAGGTCAGAGCTTTCTTGGGCCTGACTGGGTATTACAGGAAATTTGTCAAGGGGTATGGTTCCATAGTGACTCCCCTTAATGACTTAACTGTCAAGAAAATGCCAAAGAAAGTTCAGTGGACAGTCAGCTGTCAAAAGGCATTTGATGACCTGAAGCAGGCCATGCGCACTGCTCTTAATATGCAAAGTCCAGACTACTCCAAATAATTCATTGTTCAAACAGATGCTTCTAAGTTGGGGGTAGGTGCTGTGCTTTCACAACTGAATAAAGATGGTCAAGACCAGCCAGTAGCTTTTATTTGCAGAAGGCTGACCCCTAGAAAGAAACGTTGGTCAGCTATTGAGAGGGAGGCCTTTGCTGTGGTTTGGGCACTGAAGAAGCTGAGGCCATACTTGTTTGGTACTCACTTCAAGATTCAGATAGACCATTAACCCCTCTAGTGGCTAAATCAGATGAAGGGTGAAAATCCCAAACTGCTTAGGTGGTCCATTTCCCTACAGGGGATGGACTTTACAGTGGAACATAGACCTGGGACTGACCATGCCAATGCAGATGGACTCTCCAGATATGTCCACTTAGAACATGAAGACTCAACTGGTCAAGGTTAGTTTAATGTCCCTGTGTTTGGGGCGGGGGGTTGTGTAGGAGAGTACGGTCTGCTTCCTATGGTCACCCCCACTTTTTGTTGTGATGCTCTGTTTTTTTAACTATAGTGTGGCTGTGGGCCTGCTAATCAGACCCACAGCCCAGCTGTTCCCTCTCTAAATTGATATCATGTACTTTAGGCACATACCAGATTGGTTACGGGGTCACTCTTGTGAGCCCCTGTATAGTGTACCATAGGTACTCAGGGCATAGGTGTACCCTAGGCCTACCAGGGGCTGCAGCATGTATTGTGCCACCCCTGGTTTGCCTTACAAACTGACACCACAGGTCTGTTCACACAGCCTGGGTAAGGTGGTGTAATCACCCCTTACTTAGATATAGTATACCTATATCTACCTTCATATATAGACACATATACACCTATAAGCCACTCATATGGTAGGCCTCGAAATCCTGGAGGCAGATTGCTTGGTTTTATGTGAGAGGGTGTCCTAGCATGAGCTGAGCCCCTCTGCGGCTTTCGGAACCATCTCCTTATAGCTGTTCTATGATATAGCCATACCATATACTCTTAAGAGCATTATAATCCTCGTGGTTAATGCTAACTTTGGTTTGGCTTTATCAAAACATGTTGTGTAAGGTGTCAAACACTTTGGAACACTCCCCCCCCCCTCCCCGCCAATTCTGGCGGCGGGGGTAACATTCCACCCTTCTAAAGGGAGAAGACATGTAGTTACTGCTTTACCCGGTTAAAGTTAAACGGAGCCTCAGCATCACAAAATGGATGCTGCTGCCACAGACACGAGTCTGACCTCCTACTGCTGGATGAAACTCCGGCAGGGGAGGCCTGGACAATAGGTTTCCTTCCCAGACAGGGTTTTGTGTATTGGGGCAGGGAGGGCTGCATCAGCAGATGCTTTTTCAGACACTGCCTGGATCACACAAGGTGTTCCATGCATAGCCCGGTTCAAACCAGTTGCTGGGGCACGCCAGCCCTGCTCTGGTGTGAAACTGGACAAAGGGAAAGGGGTGTAACCACCCCCTTCTCAGGTCCACCCATAGGAGGGACCTAGTCGGGTGTAATTCAGCCCCCATTCTTAGTATAAGTATAGGAGCTGTGTCCCTGGGACTTTAGATTATCCTGGACGAATCTTTGAAAGACATATCTTGGACCTTCGACATTCCATTCTGACTGGAAGATGGAAGACATCTCCCTTGTGGTCAAGGAGTGACCACCCTGTGCAAACAGGCACCAACAGCAACTTCGCCAGTCTGCAGTTTCAAGGCTCCCGTCGGAACCCGAAGACTCTGCGACTCAAGAACTGGACTTCTCGACTTCTCTGGCAAAGTGGGCCCAAGAGGAGGCCGTTGACTTTGGACATTTTTAGTAAGGTGATAGAGGCCCTTCCAAGACTATGTACAATGGACAGTGAATTAGCACTCTTTTCAGCGCTTATATCATGAATGCTCTTTGGTGCCTTCCATTTTTCCAAGTTGGTGGGGGTAGGGGAGTTCTATGGGAGGAGTTAGGTCAGCAGGAAGAGGATCTCCAAATATGGCGATACAAGTCTAAGACAGATCAAAGGAGCGAGGACAGGAGCCTTTTTTTAGGGCGTATCCACTTCCCCGCCTATGCCCAGCCCGCTGGCAAGAAGCCATTCAGCCCAGGGCATTGTCTGGGATGGGGAGAGTTTTTCAGCATGAGGACGGCAAACTAGTAACATCCTTTCAATTGCTGGCGACAATGCTCAATGTGCTAGATATGTTTGACATAGGTTCACACAGCTATGGTACACTCTTTTAGAATAGGTATGGCTTCTGAAGCGGGTAGGCGGTGTTGGGAGCAAGGGTGTATCGTGGATTTCGGGTAAGTGGTTATCCAGTTGTTTCAGAAGATACGTTCGGGGTGGTAGGGGTCTTTCTAAGTAATTGCACAGGTGATCAACTTATGTTTTGGTTTCAGGCTCCGTTCCTTGCCCTCAGGTTACATGTTTGAAATTATGAATTGTGGGCCACTCCTTCGTTAAGTGGGCAGAAAGGCATGTGCACCGTAGGACATAGGGCTAATTTAGGTTTTAATGTCAACACGTATTTTATCAAATGGTGTGGCGAAGGGGGTATGAGATGGGAGGAGCTCCTTCCTTGTTTGAACAGGCTCATGGTTGGGGGAAAATGTCCAAATATACTCTTGATTCACTAAGGCAAGAATGGCTTGGAGGTTCAGAAGGGATTAGCACTGATAACATGCATAAAGGTAGACTTGAAAGAGATCCACAGGTTGTGGGTTGGCTGAGTTTGTACCTAGTAGAGTATGGCGAGGGGGCGTCAAGCCAGCCTGCCATAAACAGGGCTAGGAGTAAGCTTAATAAGGAAATGTGTTTCTTCTGTAGTGACCTCTGTCTGGGTAGGATAGAGCATTCAGATGTCCGCTATGACAACATGGAATTTTTTTGTGTGGACCAGGTGTATTTGTCATTCATTGCCATGGAGCTTTATTTGTTGCAGCTAAAGCTAGAGTTGGCCAAGGTGCTCAATGTTAGTTAAACATAAGCCCCGCCTCATTGGAAATATGGGACAGAAAAAGGTGAGTGGGAGCTACGTTGGCCCCTCCCTCTTTTTTCTGGGTCGCGGTTAGCAAAGACGTTGCCATGGTTTACAGATGTTTATAGTGGTTATCAGCGGCGGTTCAGGCTGAAAGAGAACGGGTAGGCAAGTTCATGCCTAGACGAGACAAGAAGTTTAAAGTTATATAGGAAGTTTAATGCTCTATGAGGTTAATAGATGTAGGAAAGAGAGAAGGGATCTTAGAGGTCTCAGTTCTATTCGACCAGCCCTTGATCATGTACAATATTGATGTATTAAATTGTTATGTAGGGGGCGGGATATTTTAGGGGTGGAGAGTAGATTACCAAAGGTGATTAACGTTGTAGTTTTTTAAGGCAAAGGCCAAGGATGTTTTTGTTATGTGCACCTGTTTCAATAAAGGGGCCTTTTCCACACAAACCTGGCGTCAGTGGTCTGTGCTGCTCCCCTCTTATCCAAGGAGGATTTGGGAGTCAGCTGACCAGTGGGAGTTCTACCCCCCCCAGGTATTTTTGGGAAGTGGAGCAGTCAGACAACTGCTCGGGTTTGGACGAGTTTTGGGCTACTTTTGTAGCCTAGGGGTATATATAACTGGACATTTTGTATTCCCAGCCACCATTTTGGCAGGTGACACGGAGGGAAAGGATTTTAGAAGTCTCAGTTACATTCGACCAGCTATTGATCATATAAAAATATTGATGTATTAAGTTGTTATGAAAGGGGAGGGATATCTTAGGGCTGCGGGGTAGATTACGATGGGTGATTAACTTTGTATAGTGAGGATGTTGTTTTGTACAGGTCAGGTTTTTTTGTGATGTGCACCTGTTTCAATAAAGCGACCTTTTCCACACAAAACTAGTGTCAGTGGTCTGTGGTACTCCCTTCTTTCGCAATGCGGCAAGGATCCTCTGAGCTGTCCATATCTTGCAGACACTGGATTGCATCAGGATTTACCTAGTATATAATTATGGCTGTTTCTCTCGAGTGGCTACCATGGCTCATTGCACCAGAGTGAAGAGTGGATACGGAGGAACCGATATTAACAGGACTGGAGCAGATGTTATGGTTCCTGATTGGAGTAAAGAGTCGGAGAGTCAAACAGCATGGTAGACAGGTTGCCTCTGCAGATGAGAATTTAGGCGACGGAATCCAGGCAACAGTACATTTTATAAACGCAAACAGCGTGGTTGACAGCAAGTCAAGCAGCCTCAGCAGATCGGAATTGAGGCAACAATACATTTTATAAACGCATCCCTGAAAGAACGCAGTCCCCATCAAATGTGTTCTGTGTCCACAAGAAAATAAGTATATCCAGTCAGCACATCAGATTTCTTCAGTCTACGAGGAATGTTGGTAATTTGGTGAAAGTTTTACTATTCAGTAGTATTCATGTGGAGTGGTGTGGCTCACTGGTTAGAGGTGGCAGACCCGGGAGCAGAGGACGGCCTGGGAACAGGGTTCAATTCCCGACGCGGCAGGGTCGTGGACCAGCGTCAGCGGACTCGATAATTCTCACCTCGGTGCCTACTCCAACCAGGGATCACACTCGGCAACTCTGGGCATTAGCTTGCCTCATCTCCACAACGGCCCCCCACATACGCCGGGGATTCCTGGTTTCACCTTGGAGATACCCAGTAGGGACCATCTCACAGGGATAGCCAGGACGGGTTCCCCAGCGGTCTACTGTGCAGAGATACTCCTCCGGGAGTCGATTCTAGCGCGTTAGAAACCCACAATTAATTAATTTTAATTAATTAATTCAATCAGTTAGTCAGGAAACGCCAGCTACATTTCATATTTTGGGTATTTATTTCAAATTGCAGATCAAAACTGAATTTAGGAAGAATTTATTTCTGGATTAACAAACTACTAATTAAACTATGTAATACAAATTGGCAATTGATTTTCAATGGGAGATGTAAAAAACACAAGACTGTGTTTTTCTAGACTTGGGATATTAGAATTTGTATGTATTCTGAAAGAGGTTTTCTGAGTAAACACTTCCCGAATTTATTCCTGAATATTAATCAATCTGGGGAAAAGCCCTTCTTGAAATTACATGTTTGATATTTCCAAGAAGCTTCAGGTAAAGCTAAAAAATCAATGTTGTCAAAATAAATTATTACCTAAGAATTAACCGAATTGGGGAAAAAACCTGATCAAATCTTCATTTTATTTTCTTAAGCCAAAATATCAAATCAACCCAAAGTCAGAAAATACCACTGGATCTTCCTCTGCTGATGTGCTACTGTGAATAAGTTAAAATTGACATTAACAGTGACATTTGTTAATAAACCCGGAAAGAGCGCATGAATGGGGCACTGTGCTGCTAGAATTCATAAACAACAAGGAAGAAGATGAGCGCAGTAGTGTGGGATAACATAATGAAAGAACAAACCGAAGCCTTAAAGAAAAGGACTGAGAGCCTGGCCAGCTCTTCCAACTATATACTCCCCTTCAAGTAGTAAAAATTCAGTCGAACACTTTTGAATTGGCACTTTATCCCTAATTAAATACATGACTTAAGGAGATATAATGTTTAGTTATCAAATATTTTTATTTATGGTTATTTTTCTACTTTAATTTGCTTGGTATTTATTGAATTGGTTTGTGGATTGCAACTGTACACAAAGTAGGCTGTAGATCTATCAGGAGCCTGCACTTCAGAAAGCCAGCATGGACTGAAAAAGCAGCGCCTTGACAAATATTGTGAAGGCCAACTGTAAACGGGAGCAGAAGCATTACCAACAAGTGTAAGAACAAGCATTAGTAATACATCGGTATGGCCTATGTAATGAATAAAGAGCTGTTTTCATCAATTATCCTCCAGGAGAAGGAAAGAACTCCCTGACAGATAACATGGGAGTGGAAAGATGTGGCACAGCGGCCAGAGTTGCTGACTTGAGAGCTGGGGATCCCAGTACAAGTCTCAGCATGCACCACCATACTGTGATTCTATGCACATCACTTAATCTCTCCAGGGTGATAAATTGTTATACAAATATGCTGCAAGAGTAAAAGGCAAAGCTTTATGAAAATATAGTTCCGCCAAAGTGGATGTTAACAGTATTTCGGCAGCGGGAAACTGAAATAGATTTCACAGTGACATTTGTTGTGATGGAGAGCACAAACAACAGTGAGCTCGTTGTTAGGCTCTATATGGAGACAAAACTAGAAGGTTGCACCTGTGGTGCACATTTGCCATAATGTGATGCAAACACACACTGACCACGCTTGTTGCCTTGCCTACCACCCACATCCAACATGCCTGTGGCTGTGGTCATAACAAAGTAAAATGGTCTAGATGTCATGTTAACCACTGTGCATAATCTAGGACTCCGAGCTAAATTGCAACTGTTAAAAAAAAAATATATATATATATATACTGGCATTTGGTTCTTATGTACTGCAATGTCACACGTTTTGTTTGCATAAATACCAATCCCTCCAAACGTTTGGATTATACGAATTAACAAAGCATTGATATTACAGTTCAAGGAATGCTATAATACAATTAGACAACCATTGGTCAATAAAGGAGTTGTCAATCTCCCTAAGTAAACTCTCTTTGTATGTCCCTGTCCTTAATGCCTCTTACATGGAGTACTAGCACTAGTATACTCTGCCACTACTAACTAGTACGTATTGATCTGTTAACTGAACTTTAATTGGCTCTGTGGTGTTCCTATGTTATTGTTGCTGCTGCTGCTGTTTACTTATTCAATTTTACCGGTTCAGAAATAGAAAAAACATGAATGTCCATCTACAATAAAAACAACTTATACCATTTTACAATCATAAAGAAGGGCATATCATGATTTGTCATGAACGGTATTGAAACTCTCCCAATTCATAGCACAGAATAAAGAAACCCAATGAAAAATAAGGATAAATATGTATAACCAATATCGACTTCCAACTTTTGATAAGCATCCATGTCCTATTGAATTTACGAAGGGTGACAATCCTTTTTTGCATCTCCCTTTTTTATAGAACATCACTAGTTTGTCCTTTCATTGGATAAATAAGGGGTTTCGGCTAATTGCCAATTCATTGTAATAACTGATCTTGCTATCCACATAGCAATAAACCGGCCTCTCTTTGTTCCCTTCAATGGCAACCCCAAATGCTTTGAGCTCCCCGACAATATTGCCACAGCATCTGGTGGTGTTGAATTGAGTAAACAAATGGATATGGTTTCTAAAACCTACCTCTTCCCCAAAGAAATTTAAGATTTTGCAAGTCCATATCATATGTAGTCATATACCTTTTTCCTGACATCCTGGGTATTTAGGTGGTGTGTGTGGATTTCTTTTGTTTGGCAGCACCGGTGTATAATAAACCTGCCATTGGACATTATTAGACCTGTCTTCCTTAGGGTGGTCTTCCCCAAACATTTTGCCTCCTTACTTCCTCTTTTTGCTGTATCTTTGTGCTGGCGTTAGGACTCTGTGCACTTTACCACCGCTATCCAGTGCTAAAGTGCATGTACTTCTCCCCTAAACATGGTGTATACATGGTTGGCATATTAGTTTAGTCATATGTCCCCTGTAAAGTGGTATACCATATACACAGGGCTTGTAATCTAAATGCTACTAGTGGGCCTGAAGCACTGGTTATGCCACCCACACAAGAAGCCTTTCATACCTTTCTCAGGCCTGTCATTGCAAGGCATATGTGCACAGTTTACTGCCAGTTCAACTTGGCATTTAAAACCACTTGCCAAGCCTTAAACCTCACTTTTATTACACATACGTTACCCCTAAGGCTTTTAGAATGGAGACATTTCTCTGCTCTTACTGCTCTGTGTGCCTTGTAGCCTGTCTCGAATACACTTCTGGGATGGGTGAGAGCTACACTTTATGAATTCCCTCTAGACAGCCACAAACACAGGAAGGGTGGGTGTGTCAGAGAATTAATCTGCATCTATCTACATTCTGGTAGTTCTTCCTGGGCAGGAAGATGGAGGGGGAGCTGACATACTTGTCCTGTATCCCACACAAAGGGCTGAATACCCTCAGGACCATCAAAGACTTCCTTCAAATTGGCAACAGCACCTGGACTCTGTTATCCGTGAGTCCTGCTCTGCCAGGTGAAGACAATCCAGTCCTGGGCCTTGCAAGTTCATTTCTGCTGTGCAGAACCATAAAAATTGGCGCTGTGGCAACTTCGCACCGATCGGAAAGGATTCACTGACCTTCAATGCCGACACAGGGGCCAATCATCGACATCACCTCAGTGTGGCTCAATGATGACGCAGTGCCTGCATCATAAAGGGGTTTGACGCAGAAGTCATCACTGACTGCGCGGATTGGCGCAGATGCTGTGCCTCCATCCACAGGATCAACGACGACACGGTGCCTCCTCGGCTTCTTGCATCAAGTCTTCAACGTCGATGCTTGCTCCATCCAAGGTACTTTGCCAGTGGGATCTGCCTGGGTCCTGTACCCGGCCTGCCCAGATCGCAGTCTTGCCCTCGTCTAGCGTGACCTCAAGTAACCCCTAAGCACTATTGACTTCTAAGCACTATTTTTGATCTATTCTATCAAAATCCTTAACTCTGGTTCTATTTATTGGAAGTTTGTCGTCTTGGTATTGTTTTATTCATAAAAATATAATCTATTTTTCTAACCCTGTGTGGAGTATTTTTGTGGTGATTTAATTGTGCTACTGTGTGTTGCATAAATACTTTACACATTACTTCTTTAGATAGGCCTGACTGCTCTGTGTCAAGCTACCAGAGGTTGAGCACAGGTTATCTTTTAGTGTGTATCTGCCTTACCCTGACTAGGATTGTGGTCAGGGTGCACACCTCTGCCAACTAAAGACCCAATTCCTAACAGGCTTTAATTTCATTCCCTAAAATTAGCTCCGTGCAATGTGGAAAATTGAATTGGCTAACTTCCTCCCAGTCCTTAAAGCAAATCTGAAAGGCAATTTCAGTTAGCCATTTTCTGGATATGTATTCATATATATATATATATAGCAATTACAGATGACTGCTGTATACCTATGAATGAAACCCTCTTTCTAGTTCTACTTTGTCTATGTTGATTAGAGCACTAAGCATTTGATCAAGTTCAAATTGATACCAAATTCCCTGGTCTACTATTTTCTGTTGCACAAAGTGTCAAGATAGAGGGTTACCATTAATTACCCAATTACAAATTTTTAGGTCGAGGCCTAGGCAGCGCATGCGCTGTCTCTCCGAGACTTTCAGTAATTACGAAGTGTGTTGGCACTCCACCTATTAGCTTTTTATTGGTTAGTTTGCTTGTCCATAAAATCTCTTTGTTTTTAGTGGTTAATATGTGTTGTAGTCCTCCTTTTCTTTGTTTGTTAACGCCCACGCAGCACTGCCTAACTTCTATAAACTTGCTAGCAGTGAGATGAAGTATTTGGTTTGGAACTCTTTTGTTCCATAATTAGAACGTGCATGGAGTTTATCGTTTGCACCGGTGTGATGAAGTGTTTGTTTTTTGCATTTGCATTATTTATTTGTTGTAAGGAACGTGTTTATGTAGGGGTTTTTGGTTGCTTGATTTAAAGCTTGATTTTGGAGCCATTGCTGGCGGCCTATCTGCGGGTGGATGATGCGGCCGTATTGCGACGGGGATTCCGGGAGGGGTTTCGGTTGGGATACGACGGACCGCGGATCGCGCGCTGGGCAGACAATTTGAAGTCGGTCAATGCTCGCAAGGGTATTGTGCGCGAGAAATTGTTCAAGGAGGTGAAGGAGGGCCGGATGGTAGGCCCCTTCAGGGAGCCACCTTTGCCACACCTGATTATTTCCCCGATCGGAGTGGTGCCCAAGAAAGAGCCTGGGCAGTTCAGGTTGATACAACACCTGTCGTGGTCGGAAGGGTCTTCAGTGAATGACTCGGCCGAGCTCGCGTTGGTGTCATACTCGTCGGTGGACGTGGCGCAGAAGATTGTGGCGGCGGTGGGAACCGGGGCCATGATGGCGAAGTTCGACATTAAGTCGGCCTTAAGTCGGTCTTCAAGTTGCTACCGGTGCACCTGGAAGATCACCAGTTGTTGGGGATCCAATTTGATTGGGGTATTTTCGTGGACAAAGCGCTTCCCATGGGGTGCTCGATCCCATGTGCATTGTTTGAGCGTTTCAGCTCCTTTCTGCTGTGGGCTTTTTCCTGGTGCACAGGCTCGGAGATGGTGACGCACTATCTGGATGACTTCTTTCTGGTGGGGCGGCCCGGTTCAACGTATTGTCAGCGACAGCTGGACGATTTCAAGGACTTAATGGGTTGCTTGGGGTTTCCCCTGGCACCAGAGAAGACGCACGGTCCCAGTACGGTGCTGTCATTTCTTGGAATCGAGCTCGACTCGGCTGCCATGGAAGCACGTCTGCCGGAGGACAAGAGGGCGGCGATGTTGGCGTTGGTGGAAGGCATGTTGGACAGGCGGAAGGTGACGGTGTGGGATGTGTAAGTGCTGTTGGGACATCTCAATTTTGCATATTGAGTGGTGCGAGCGGGGCGTACGTTCTATCGTCGGCTGGGTCTGACGTTGTTGGGGTTGACGTTGCCACATCATCACTTGCGCCTACCGGCGGGATCAAAGGAGGACTTGCGGATGTGGATGGCCTTTCTGGGGCGGTTCAATGGGGTGCCGATGATGCCGCCGGAGGATTGGGAATGGGGCGTCACGATGTGCTCGGACGCGGCAGGAGTCAGTGGCTTCGGTTTGTAATGGGCGGGTTGGTGGTGTGCAGAACGGTGGCCGTCGCATTAGCAGGCGGAGGGCCGCAGCATTGCGTTCTTGGAGCTGTTTCCGTTGGTGGTGGCGGTGGCGGTGTGGGCTACGGTGTGGGCTACGGACTTGGCTCACAAGCGGGTCCTGTTCAGGATGGACAATATGGCAGCGGTACAGGTGGTTAACAGGCAGTCGGCCCCGCAGGTGCTAAAATTGATGAGGGTGTTCGTCCTTCGCTGTCTAGAGCATGACATCCTGTTTTAGGCCCGAAATGTGCCTGGGGTGGACAATGACATTGCGGATGCTTTGTCTCGTTCACAGTGGCAGAGGTTCCATGGGCTAGCCATGGAGGCGGAGTTGTCCAAGACACCGGTTCCGGGTCATTCAACTGGTGAAGGCGTCGGTGCCGGGGTCTACTTGGAAGGTTCCGTGCAGGCCTGGGAGGAGCTTCAGCAGTCTGGAGCGGTAAGGCAAGGGGACCAGTGGCAGCAGGAGGAGCAGGTAGTCCGGTTCACATTGGCTTTGATGGACAAGGGTTTGTCGAGAGTGACGATTGCGGGGAAGCTTTCGGCGGTGGCCGTCATGGGCAAGATGTGGTGGGGTTACCCCCAGTCGGCAGGAGAGCTGGGCGCGAAGCTGTTGGAAGGTTGGGCAAGAGAGAGAAGAGTACGGGTGAGACAGCGGCGGCCTATTACAGAGGATATGCTGGGGGGCCTGCTGTCTATGTTGCCATCGGTTTGTCTCGACGGGGGGGAGACGACTTTGTTTTCCACACTCATGTCTTGGTTGTTTTTTGGTGCGTTTCGGATTTCAGAGTTGGTGGGGCCCAAGGGGGGGCCGGGGGTGTTGTGGGAGGAAGTGGAGGTTCAGGCACGAGAGGTGACGGTGCGCTTGCGATGCTCCAAGACGGATCAGCGTGGGGTGGGGACTTGGGTGGTTCTGGGGCCGGGGAGGCTGAACGGGGTGTGTCCCGCGGTGTGGGGTCGGAAGTTGGCGGGCGGGCAGAAGGGGGAGGAGTTTGGGCGGGTGGGGAAGGATGGGTGACGGTGCCTCAGGTGCTGTGGGTTCTGCGGCACACCCTGCGACAGATGGGTGAGGACCCTAAGGATTTCGGGACACATTCCTTTAGAATAGGGGCGGCAACAGACGCGGCGAGGAAAGGCTGGGGGACGGAGGAGATTAAGCGACTGGGGCGGTGGAAGTTGGATTGTTACAAGACATATGCACGTTGCGGGGGGTACAAGGGGGGATATGGCATGGCAGTTTGTTCGCCCTCTTACATGTGTGTCTTTGCAGGTGCTGTGGTGGGGCCGGCTGCAGCGGCATTGGACATTTACATTGTGGGACATTCCTTTGTTAAAAGAGCAGAGAGGGCGGAGTGGGACAAGCATCGGAAACTCAATTTGGAACTGGACGACAGATATTTTAGATGTCATTGGCGGGGAAAGGGGGGAATGCGTTGGCACGAGTTGATGCCGTTGTTGAACAATGTGGTGAGGGGGGGTGTGTCCTGTTGTAGTGGTCATTCATTTGGGGGAAAACAACCTGGTGCTATGTAAAGGGTTGGCCTTTGGTCAAACAAATGAAAAGGGACCTGGTGGAAATACGGAAAAAATGGGCAGGATGCCATATCATATAGTCTGAGTTCATTCCCATGAGGATCTGGCGGGGGGGGAGTGTCAAGGGGCTAGAGACAGGGCATGGAGGTTTGCCCTGGTTCTTGTGGGGGGGGTGTTTCTCAGAGGGGTTTTCTTGGGAGCTGGTGCATCAGGTATTGAGGTTGGTGGAGCTTTGCTTTCGTGTCGCTGGAACAGGTGCCAGTGTGCAATACAGGAGGATAGCGTTTTCCTAGTACAAAAAGGGGGGTCAAGTGTAGGAGGCCTGAAATGTTTGCCAGGGGGTGGGGATATTCAGATGTCAAGGTATGTTTAGTTGGGTACTGATGCAGTTTTTAAGGAGGGATGTTATAGTAATGGTGTGCTTATATTGTGCTTATGTTTACAATGTGGGGAACCATTTAGGGGAGGGGGTTGGGGGATGTCATGGACTTCATATTAAGTGAGGGGTAGTTTTGTTCGGCACAGGCCAAGGTTTGCTCTTTAGGGTGCACCTGCTTCCAATAAAGCGGCCTTTGTCACACCTTGAATACTGTGTCTGTGGTCGGTTTCTCCCCCCACCCCCCCCCCCCCACCCATCAGGTGGGCCCCAAGGCTGATTTGTGCTTCATTATAGGTTGCTTTTTCACTTTTAGGAACAGACCGTATTTTTCTCTTGTGAAAGAAGGAATTGTGCTTTATTTTACTAATTGTTTTCTGTTCCTTGGCTAAATCTCCTTTTAATTCTGATGGAAGGGTTTTCTCCCTGTTTGGAACTGACTATCTTTTTCTTCCAAAGGATTGTGCTTTATTTTACAATTTGTTTTGTGTTGCTTGGCTTAAATTGCTTTTATTTCAGAAGGGCTTTCATTTTCCTGTTTGGGATGACCGTGTTTTTCTCTCAAGAAGGAATTGTGCTTTGTTTTACGAATTGTTTTCCGTTTTTTGGCTGAAAGTTTTAAAAAGACTGTAATAGAGAGGTTAGCAGTAAAAAACGGTATGCTTTTTATGCAGTTCTCCGGTTGACAATGTTTGGCTGTTTTTTCCGGAATGGATTCTGTTGTTTTGGTTGAAACAGACCTCTGCTTTGTGTTGTATAAAATAGGGACATGCTTTATTTATACTTGATATTTTGGCAAAAAAGGAAAAAGGACGACATTACCATAACTAGTAGTTTTACATATATAGAGCTAAAAGGACTTTAGGCTAGATGTAGGTAATTTTATTTTACCACTTCTTAAATACCGAATCGGTATTTAAGAAGTGGTAAAATAGAGGGGGGGGAATGTAGGTATTACAGAATCGGTAAATACCGAATCGTTAAGATTCGGTATTTACCGATTCTGAAAATACCGATTCGGTAATGCCCATTGATTCCTATGCGGTACAAAAGGGGGTGGTGATGGACGGAGCATCTGAATCAATCAAACACTCACACCCAGTCAAAAGATCTAGGTTTAATCCATCACCGTTCTTTAGCCCACTCTGCCACCCCAGTTCAGACATGGCTATATGCAAATCAGTCTGACCCTGTGCCCCATGGGAACAGTCCAGCCCGAACTGCCAAGCCATGTCTTCCCTGGACCGGAAACAAGCTTCCGAGGACTGGTTTCTGGCATTCCAGCGGTCTTCAGCCCGGCTTGCTTGAATCCAGTGGCAAAGTGAGCAAGGGACTCACGTCTGAGCATACCCTGCCACACTTATGGCAGCCAAAAGCGGTACAAAAGGGGGTGGTCATGGACGGAGCATATGAATCAATTAAACACTCACACCCAGTCAAAAGATCTGGGTTTAATCCATCACCGTTCTTTAGCCCACTCTGCCACCCCAGTTCAGACATGGCTATATGCAAATCAGTCTGACCCTGTGCCTCATGGGAACAGTCCAGCCCGAACTGCCAAGCCATGTCTTCCCTGGACCGTAAACAAGCTTCCGAGGACCCATTTCTGGCATTCCAGCTGTCTTCAGCCCAGCTTGCTTGAATCCAGTGGCAAAGTGAGCAAGGGACTCACGTCTGAGCATACCCTGCCACACTTATGGCGGCCAAAAGCGGTACAAAAGGGGGTGGTGATGGACGGAGCATCTGAATCAATCAAACACTCACACCCAGTCAAAAGATCTGGGTTTAATCCATCGCCGTTCTTTAGCCCACTCTGCCACCCCAGTTCAGACATGGCTATATGCAAATCAGTCTGACCCTGTGCCTCATGGGAACAGTCCAGCCCGAACTGCCAAGCCATGTCTTCCCTGGACTGGAAACAAGCTTCCGAGGACCGGTTTCTGGCATTCCAGCCGTCTTCAGCCCGGCTTGCTTGAATCCAGTGGCAAAGTGAGCAAGGGACTCACGTCTGAGCATACCCTGCCACATTTATGGCGGCCAAAAGCGGTACAAAAGGGGGTGGTGATGGACGGCTGGTATGCCAGAAACCGGTCCTCGGAAGCTTGTTTCCGGTCCAGGGAAATTGCATCTTAACTACAAACTAAGGTTCCAGTTATTGTAAACGTAACTCCTTTTGTTATATTTTGTACTAAATTACATGATTCACATTTCCTACTTACAACATTCTCAAACAAACAAGTTTAATAACATTTACATAAAACAAAATAGCACATTTTTAAGCGGACTTAACTTTACAACATTTACCATTTATTTTAGTTACCGTTACTACCATGAGCATTGCGTAAATGTTTTTGCAGGATAATACAACAATATTTTAGTAGTTCATAGAGATCATATCAAACTTTGCAGATATATTCATAACAAAAATAAGGCACTGCTGCCTTTTATTCGCATTTTCGCTATTACATTTGGTCAGCCATCTCCACATATTTTATAAATTGGTAAACTTGTTAATACAGTTCAAAGTCCGTTTTCCATTTAATGGAAAAAACACTCATAACACTCCCTACTTCAAACGTTAAAGTTACTTCTGATAAATTAGTTATACAAACAGCGTAATTATTATTATTTTTTAAATAATTTAACGTGCAAAGCTGCTTCTTGGACTTTAGAAATGGTGCGCTACTATAAAATGAAACAAGATGTTTGCTCCAAAACAAAAGATTCTAAAGTATTTTTTTTCTTGCTAAGACTAGGTGCAGGCCTCTCCCCTCTCTCAATCCGTGCTAGGCATGGCACCAATCTGCAACCATTCTCAGCCTGCGTTAAACCTGTGCCAGACTCGGATCTCAAAGCAGTACTGGACCTCGATCGGCCTTGTTGGAGCAGCTGTTCTAGACTTTTTAAAGCCATATCTAAGCACTGGGAGCACGGTTATCAGGTAAACCCTGGTAATTCACAGAAGTGGGCACCGAAAAGATTTTGCATAGCCTTGAATGGCACCGGTGTGATACCCAGGAGGACCACTGCAAAGTCGAGGCTGCCCCAGAGCTGACTAGTGCAACAGGGATGGAAACCAGGTTCACAAAATTATTGATGGGGCGGCGTCTCATGTCACAATTCTAAATATAAATTGTGATGAATTTCAATTGAAGGGGCTGAAGCATGTAAGCCTTGTTATTCCATTTACAATTGCAGAATGTTGTTCATTTTTCCGACAAATCTCAGATGCTGCGCCATTGCAAACACTCTACCCTCTCTACACACAAACACTGTCCTCTGCTTCCTGTCACATTTGCTAATAAGTGGGGAGGTTGTAATTTTTGAAAGTGGTGAGGATAATATTTGGCCTGAATTCTGGAGAGCAACTAAAGAAAGTCAGAAAGACTTCATAAAGTTTCGACATCCGCATAAACGTCTCTTGATCTATCTATCTATCTATCTATCTATCTATCTATCTATCTATCTATCTATCTATCTATCTATCTATCTATCTATCTATCTATCTATCTGTCTGCCTATAGCTCTCTCTTTCTCTCTACCTCTTTTTTAGTCTGTCTGTCTATCTATCCAACACTTTGTCTGTCTATCTAACACTCTGTCTGTCTACCCAACACTCTCTATGTCTGTGTATCTAACACTCTGTCTATGTATCTAACATCATCTGTCTGTGTATCTAACTGTCTGTCTGTGTAACACTCTGTCTGTGTAACACTCTGTCTGTATCTAACTGTCTGTTTGTCTGTGTAACATTCTGTGTGTCTGTCTAACACTCTGTCTGTTAAACACTGCTGCCTGTCTAACACTCTGTCTGTCTGTCTATCTAACAACCTGTCTGTATGTCTAACAACCTGTCTGTCTATCTAACACTGTCTGTCTGTTTATCTAACACTCTGTCTAACACTCTGCCTGTCTAACACTCTGCCTATCTAGCCAGCATCCTGTCTGTCTAGCCAGCACTCTGTCTGTCTGTCTAACACTCTCTCTGTCTGTCTAACACTCTGTCTGTCTGTCTGTCTAACACTTTGTTTATCTAACTCCTTGTCTGTCTAGCTAACACTCTGTCTGTCTGTCTATCTATCTAAAACTCTGTCTGTGTGTCCCACACTCTATTAGTCTGTCTATCTGCCTATCACACACTATGTCTGTCTGTCTAACACTCTGTCTATCTAACACTCTGTCTATTTCACACTCTGTCTGTCTAACAACCTGTCTGCCTATCTAACACTGTCTGTCTATTTATCTAATACACTGTCTGTCTAACACTCTGTCTGTCTATCTAACACTCTGTCTGTCTGTCTAACACTCTGTCTGTCTAGTCAGCACTCTTTCTGTCTAGCCAGCACTCTGTCTGTCTAACACTCTTTCTGTCTGTCTATCTAACACTCTGTCTGTCTAACAATCTCTGTCTAACACACTGTCTGTCTATCTAACTCTCTGCCTGTCGAGCTAACACTCTGTCTATCTGTCCAGCTAACACTCTGTCTGTCTATCCAACACTCTGTCTGTCTGTCTATCTATCTATCTAACACTTTGTCTGTCTGTCTATCTAACACTCTTTCTGTAACACTTTGTCTGTCTATCTAACACTGTCTGTCTATCTAACACTCTCTGTCTGTCTATCTAACACTCTGTCTGTCTATCTAACACTCTCTATGTCTGTGTATCTAACATTCTGTCTATGTATCTAACAACATCTGTCTGTGTATCTAACTGTCTGTCTGTGTAACACTCTGTTTGTCTGTGTAACACTCTGTTTGTCTGTGTAACACTCTGTCTGTTAAACACTGCTGTCTGTCTAATTACTTATTGTCTGATTGTGCCGGTGCCACTACTGACCATAGCTTTACTCCACACCCCAATCTCGTCCTGTTTTGATTTTGTTTATTTGGCTGCCATTTTGCTGTTGTTGTTCTGCCTCCTGGCGTAAGCGCCGCTTTTCCCAGATTTGTACTGGTCGCTTTGCATCCTAAATTTCTCTGCGCCTGAATCTAAGCGTAGCGCTATATTGACCATTACCATTACTGCTGTGCTCGCACTGATCGGTAAATTACTTATTGTCTGATTGTGCCGGTGCCACTACTGCCCATAGCTTTACTCCACACCCCAATCTCGTCCTGTTTTGATTTTGTTTATTTGGCTGCCATTTTGCTGTTGCTGTTCTGCCTCCTGGCCCGTCTCTCCACCTGCCCCGCCTCCCAGCTGACCCTCTCTCCCACTGGTAGCTCTGAACCGTCCCGCCTGGTGAAGCGCTGTGATCGTCCTGACTCGTTCAGAAGCGGTCGCTCCCCCACGCTCCCTGGCCACTTAAGTATCACTGCGCTTCATTGCTATCATTGCTCACTGCTGATTTTGCTTTTCTTGTGCTTGTTCAATATCGTAAGCGTCGCTTTGCATATTACAGTCCTCTGTGCTTGAATGTAATCGTAGCGCTTCATTGCTCTCAGTGCTCATTGCCGAAATTGCATTGGTTGTGCTTGTTTATAATCGTAAGCGTCGCTTTGCATCTTAGATTCCCCTGCGCTTGAATGTAATTGTAGCGCTTCATTGCTCTCATTGCTCACTGCTGAAATTGAATTGGTTGTGCTTGCTCAAAATCGTAAGCGCCGCTCTGCCCAGATTTGTACTGGTCGCTTTGCATCCTAAATTTCTCTGCGCCTGAATCTAAGCGTAGCGCTATATTGACCATTACCATTACTGCTGTGCTCGCACTGATCGGTAAATTACTTATTGTCTGATTGTGCCAGTGCCACTACTGCCCATAGCTTTACTCCACACCCCAATCTCGTCCTGTTTTGATTTTGTTTATTTGGCTGTCATTTTGCTGTTGTTGTTCTGCCTCCAGGCCCGTCTCTCCACCCCGCCCCGCCTCCCAGCTGACCCTCCCTCCCACTGGTAGCTCTGAACCGTCCCGCCTGGTGAAGCGCTGTGATCGTCCTGACTCGTTCAGAAGCGGTCGCTCCCCCACGCTCCCTGGCCACTTAAGTATCACTGCGCTTCATTGCTATCATTGCTCACTGCTGATTTTGCTTTTCTTGTGCTTGTTCAATATCGTAAGCGTCGCTTTGCATATTACAGTCCTCTGTGCTTGAATGTAATCGTAGCGCTTCATTGCTCTCAGTGCTCATTGCCGAAATTGCATTGGTTGTGCTTGTTTATAATCGTAAGCGTCGCTTTGCATCTTAGATTCCCCTGCGCTTGAATGTAATCGTAGCGCTTCATTGCTCTCATTGCTCACTGCTGAAATTGAATTGGTTGTGCTTGCTCAAAATCGTAAGCGCCGCTCTGCCCAGATTTTTACTGGTCGCTTTGCATCCTAAATTTCTCTGCGCCTGAATCTAAGCGTAGCGCTATATTGCCCATTACCATTACTGCTGTGCTCGCACTGATCGGTAAATTACTTATTGTCTGATTCTGCCCATAGCTTTACTCCACACCCCAATCTCGTCCTGTTTTGATTTTGTTTATTTGGCTGCCATTTTGCTGTTGTTGTTCTGCCTCCTGGCCCGTCTCTCCACCCCGCCCCGCCTCCCAGCTGACCCTCCCTCCCACTGGTAGCTCTGAACCGTCCCGCCTGGTGAAGCGCTGTGATCGTCCTGACTCGTTCAGAAGCGGTCGCTCCCCCACGCTCCCTGGCCACTTAAGTATCACTGCGCTTCATTGCTATCATTGCTCACTGCTGATTTTGCTTTTCTTGTGCTTGTTCAATATCGTAAGCGTCGCTTTGCATATTACAGTCCTCTGTGCTTGAATGTAATCGTAGCGCTTCATTGCTCTCAGTGCTCATTGCCGAAATTGCATTGGTTGTGCTTGTTTATAATCGTAAGCGTCGCTTTGCATCTTAGATTCCCCTGCGCTTGAATGTAATTGTAGCGCTTCATTGCTCTCATTGCTCACTGCTGAAATTGAATTGGTTGTGCTTGCTCAAAATCGTAAGCGCCGCTCTGCCCAGATTTGTACTGGTCGCTTTGCATCCTAAATTTCTCTGCGCCTGAATCTAAGCGTAGCGCTATATTGACCATTACCATTACTGCTGTGCTCGCACTGATCGGTAAATTACTTATTGTCTGATTGTGCCGGTGCCACTACTGCCAATAGCTTTACTCCACACCCCAATCTCGTCCTGTTTTGATTTTGTTTATTTGGCTGCCATTTTGCTGTTGTTGTTCTGCCTCCTGGCCCGTCTCTCCACCCCGCCCCTGCCTCCCAGCTGACCCTCCCTCCCACTGGTAGCTCTGAACCGTCCCGCCTGGTGAAGCGCTGTGACCGTCCTGACTCGTTCAGAAACGGTCGCTCCCCCACGCTCCCTGGCCACTTAAGTATCACTGCGCTTCATTGCTATCATTGCTCACTGCTGATTTTGCTTTTCTTGTGCTTGTTCAATATCGTAAGCGTCGCTTTGCATCTTAGATTCCCCTGCGCTTGAATGTAATCGTAGTGCTTCATTGCTCTCATTGCTCACTGCTGAAATTGAATTGGTTGTGCTTGCTCAAAATCGTAAGCGCCGCTCTGCCCAGATTTGTACTGGTCGCTTTGCATCCTAAATTTCTCTGCGCCTGAATCTAAGCGTAGCGCTATATTGACCATTACCATTACTGCTGTGCTCGCACTGATCGGTAAATTACTTATTGTCTGATTGTGCCGGTGCCACTACTGCCCATAGCTTTACTCCACACCCCAATCTCGTCCTGTTTTGATTTTGTTTATTTGGCTGCCATTTTGCTGTTGTTGTTCTGCCTCCTGGCCCGTCTCTCCACCCCGCCCCGCCTCCCAGCTGACCCTCTCTCCCACTGGTAGCTCTGAACCGTCCCGCCTGGTGAAGCGCTGTGATCGTCCTGACTCGTTCAGAAGCGGTCGCTCCCCCACGCTCCCTGGCCACTTAAGTATCACTGCGCTTCATTGCTATCATTGCTCACTGCTGATTTTGCTTTTCTTGTGCTTATTCAATATCGTAAGCGTCGCTTTGCATATTACAGTCCTCTGTGCTTGAATGTAATCGTAGCGCTTCATTGCTCTCAGTGCTCATTGCCGAAATTGCATTGGTTGTGCTTGTTTATAATCGTAAGCGTCGCTTTGCATCTTAGATTCCCCTGCGCTTGAATGTAATCGTAGCGCTTCATTGCTCTCATTGCTCACTGCTGAAATTGAATTGGTTGTGCTTGCTCAAAATCGTAAGCGCCGCTCTGCCCAGATTTGTACTGGTCGCTTTGCATCCTAAATTTCTCTGCGCCTGAATCTAAGCGTAGCGCTATATTGACCATTACCATTACTGCTGTGCTCGCACTGATCGGTAAATTACTTATTGTCTGATTGTGCCGGTGCCACTACTGCCCATAGCTTTACTCCACACCCCAATCTCGTCCTGTTTTGATTTTCTTTATTTGGCTGCCATTTTGCTGTTGTTGTTTTGCCTTCTAGCCCGTCTCTCCACCCCGCCCCCGCCTCCCAGCTGACCCTCCCTCGCCCCTCCCCTTCCATCCACTATCCACATATGACAGATGCTTTTTCGTGCAGCGTTCACACGCAGCGGACGCGCCCCATGCGCGCCGAAGGTGCGCCAAAGGTAAGCCCGTCTATGCCCGTCCGCGCCTGGACCGCGCCCAGCACCAGACCCCCTGGCCCCCGCAAAACCCTCTCTACGCACATAACGTATGCCGCCGACACACTCTTTGCCCTTAACCCCGGACGCACACCACAATGCTGCGCAGCTACCTCTGGACATACCCACGGACCATTCGCCTGCCACTCTTGCAAGTTCACGTGCATCAGGACCCACACCAAATCCACTTCACCCAAACACAGCTCCGACTCTAACCACCTGAAGTGCATCCTGCTGAACACCCGCTCGGTCCACAGACACGTCACTGAACTCTGGGATCTACTCGACACTATATCGCCGGACGTCGCCTTTCTTACTGAAACATGGATGAACGCTTCATCAGTACCCGACATCGCCATAGCCATCCCGGACAATTACAAGATCATCCGAAAAGATCGTACCATCCAAACAGGAGGAGGCATCGCCATCGTCCATAAAAACACCATCCGCATCACGACCAGCTCCGACGACAACCTCACGACCGCCGAACACCTTCACTTCCAGATCCACACCGACCCAAGGACGACACTAAGAGGAACCCTCATCTACAGACCACCAGGAACCCGCACACAATTCAACGAAGACATCACCGACTTCATCAGCCCACATGCCCTCTCATCCGACAACTACATCCTACTGGGAGACCTCAACTTCCACCTGGAAAACAAAAACGACAGCAACACCACCACCCTTCTGGACAACCTGGACAATCTCGGACTCAAACAACTGGTTGACACCCCCACCCACTTAGCCGGACACACGCTCGACCCTATCTTCACCTCCAGCAAACACATCTCCTTCGATCACACCACAACTCTTCATTGGACGGACCACAGCTGCATCCACTTCAGCTACAAAAAGACCACGATTCACAACCCCCCACAACCTGTTACTCGAAGAAACTGGAACAATATCACCACCGACCAACTCTCCACATCGCTTAACTAAAACCCTCCTGCCATTTCATCGGACCCAAACCAAGCTGCCACCAATCTCACACAATGGATAACCCACAGCGCTGACGAATTAGCACCCTTGAAAAACCACCAGATCAAACAAGGTAGCAAAAAGGCCCCCTGGTTCAACGATGACCTTAAGAAATCCAAGAAGTTATGTCGTACCCTCGAGAAAACCTGGAGAAAAAACCCAACCACTCACAACATGACCACCTTCAAGGACGCCACCTGCAAACACCACCAATTGATCCGACTCACCAAGAAATCAGCATACAAGGATCGACTCGACAACAACGCCCACAACAGCAAGGAACTATTCAACATCGTCAAAGAACTTACCAACCCCATCGCCGGCACCAACGACATCACTCCCTCCCAAGACCTCTGCGACTCCCTATCCTCTTTCTTCCACAACAAAATCGCCGACATACATAACAGCTTTGAAAACCAATCCGAAGATCAAACCACTCCACCCACCTCCGAACCAAAACAGAACTCTCACAACCTTTGTGCCTGGAACCCAATCTCCACTGAAGACACCATCCGCCTGATGAACTCCATCCACTCAGGTTCACCAACCGACCCTTGTCCCCACCACATTTTCAACAAAGCAGACTCCATCATCGCACCCCATCTCTGCGATGTAATTAACTGATCCTTCAACTCCGCTACCTTCCAGGAAAGCTGGAAACATGCCGAACTCAGCGCCCTCCTGAAGAAACCCACAGCAGACCCCTCTGAACTCAAGAACTACCGCCCCATCTCACTCCTCCCATTCCCTGCCAAAGTCATTGAGAAAGCCGTCAACAGTCAGCTCGCCGCCTTCCTCGAATCCAACAATTCCCTCGACCCCTCACAGTCCGGCTTCAGAGCCAAACACAGCACCGAGACTGCCCTCATCGTAGCAACAGACGACATTCGAACACTACTGGACAACGGAGAAACAGTGGCCCTCATCTTACTTGACCTCTCTGCAGCCTTCGACACAGTCTGCCATAGCACCCTCATACAACGCCTCAGCAATGTCAGAATACAAGGAAAAGCTCTGGACTAGATCATCTCGTTCCTCGCCGGAAGAACCCAGAGAGTCTGCCTCCCCCCATTCAAATCAGAGGCCACCGAAGTCATCTGCGGCGTACCACAAGGATCATCGCTCAGTCCCACCCTCTTCAACATTTACATGAGTCCCCTCGCAGCCATTGCGCGACAACACAACCTCAACATCATCTCCTACGCAGACAACACCCAGCTGATCCTCTCCTTCACCAAAGACCCAAACACCGCCAAAACCAATCTACACGAAGGGATGAAAGAAGTTGTTGATTGGATGAAGAACAGCCGTTTAAAACTAAACTCGGACAAAACGGAAGTCCTCATCCCAGGATCATCCCCCTCTGCCTGGGATGACTCATGGTGGCCACCGGCCCCGGGCACAGCACCCATACCTACAGATCACGCACGTAACCTTGGCTTCATCCTAGACTCCTCCCTCTCGATGACCAGACAAGTCAACGCTGTCTCTTCCTCATGCTTCAACGTCCTACGCATGCTCAAAAAAATATTCAGTTGGATCCCCACTGAAACAAGAAAGACAGTCACCCACGCACTGGACACTAGTCGACTGGATTATGGAAATACCCTTTACGCCGGAGCCACTGCCAAACTACAGAAAAAACTTCAACGCATCCAAAACGCCTCCGCCAGACTCATACTGGACATCCCCCGTCATGCTCACATTTCCGGTCACCTGAAAGACCTCCACTGGCTTCCCGTAAAAAAGAGAATCACATTCCGCCTCCTCACCCACGTACACAAGGCCCTCTACGACCTTGGACCAGAATGCCTCAACACACGACTTTCCTTCTACACACCCACCCGCCAACTACGCTCATGCAATCAAGCATTCGCCGCAATCCCGCGCATCCATAAATCCACCATGGGAGGAAGATCCTTCTCCTACTTAGCAGCCAAGACTTGGGATTCTCTCCCCACTCACCTCCGTCTTACACAGAACCACCTCTCCTTCAGAAAGCAACTCAAAACCTGGCTTTTCGATAAGTAATACACCCATCCTTCCTCAAGGGCCTTGAGACCCTCTGGGTGAGTAGTGCGCTATACAAATTTCTGAACTTGAACTTGAACTCTGTCTGTCTGTCTATCTAACAACCTGTCTGTATGTCTAACAACCTGTCTGTCTATCTAACACTGTCTGTCTGTTTATCTAACACTCTGTCTAACACTCTGTCTGTCTAACACTCTGCCTATCTAGCCAGCATCCTGTCTGTCTAGCCAGCACTCTGTCTGTCTGTCTAACACTCTCTCTGTCTGTCTAACACTCTGTCTGTCTGTCTAACACTTTGTTTATCTAACTCCCTGTCTGTCTAGCTAACACTCTGTCTGTCTGTCTATCTATCTAAAACTCTGTCTGTCTATCCAACACTCTATTAGTCTGTCTATCTGCCTATCACACACTATGTCTGTCTGTCTAACACTCTGTCTGTCTAACACTCTGTCTGTCTAACGTTCGTCTATCTAACTGTTGTCTGTCTAACGCTCTGTCTGTCTAACACTCTGTCTATCTAACACTCTGTCTATTTCACACTCTGTCTGTCTAACAACCTGTCTGCCTATCTAACACTGTCTGTCTATTTATCTAACACATTGTCTGTCTAACCCTCTGTCTGTCTATCTAACACTCTGTCTGTCTAACACTCTGTCTGTCTAGTCAGCACTCTTTTTGTCTAGCCAGCACTCTGTCTGTCTAACACTCTTTCTGGCTGTCTATCTAGCACTCTGTCTGTCTAACACTCTCTGTCTAACACGCTGTCTGTCTGTCTGTCTATCTAACACTCTGTCTGTTTATCTAACTCTCTGTCTGTCTAGCTAACAAACTGTCTATCTGTTTAGCTAACACTCTGTCTGTCTAACAACCTGTCTGCCTATCTAACACTGTCTGTCTATTTATCTAACACATTGTCTGTCTAACCCTCTGTCTGTCTATCTAACACTCTGTCTGTCTAACACTCTGTCTGTCTAGTCAGCACTCTTTCTGTCTAGCCAGCACTCTGTCTGTCTAACACTCTTTCTGGCTGTCTATCTAGCACTCTGTCTGTCTAACACTCTCTGTCTAACACGCTGTCTGTCTGTCTGTCTATCTAACACTCTGTCTGTTTATCTAACTCTCTGTCTGTCTAGCTAACAAACTGTCTATCTGTTTAGCTAACACTCTGTCTGTCTATCCAACACTCTGTCTTTCTGTCTATCTATCTATCTAACACCTTGTCTGTCTGTCTATCTAACACTGTCTGTCTATCTAACACTCTCAGTCTGTCTATCTAACACTATCTGTCTATCTAACCCTCTCTGTCTGTATATCTAATACTCTTTCTGTCTATCTATCTAGCATTCTGTGTGTCTATCACTCTGCCTGTTTATCTAACGCTGTGTCTGTCTGTCTATCTAACGCTCTGTCTGTCTGTCTATCTAACACTCTGTCTGTCTATCTAAAACGCTGTCTGTCTATCTAACACTCTGTATTTCTGACTGTCTATCTAACACTCTATCTGTCTGTCTATCTAACACTCTGTCTGTCTATCTAACGCTCTGTCCGTCTATTACTCTGTCTGTCTATGTAACATTCTGTCTCTCTGTCTGTCTATGTAACACTCTGTCTGTCCATCTAACACTGTCTGTTTAGACAGGTAGACAGAGTGCTAGCTAGACAGACAGAGTGTTAGATAGACAGACAGAGTGTTAGATAGACAGACAGAGTGTTAGATAGACAGACAGAGTGTTAGTTAGACAGAACCTTAGACAGACAGACAGAGTGTTAGACAGAGTGTTAGACGGACAGAGCGTTTAGACAGACAGACAGTTAGATAGACACTCTGGCTAACACTCTGTCTGTCTATTTATCTTACACTCTGTCTGTCTAACACTCTGTCTACCTAGCAGTCTGTCTGTCTGTCTAACACCCTGTCTGTCTATTTAACACTGTCTGTCTGTCTAACACTCTGTCTGTCTAGTCAGCACTCTGTCTGTCTATCTAACACTGTCAGTCTACCACTCTCTGTCTAACACTCTGTCTGTCTAACACTCTGTTTAGCTAACACTCTGGCTGTTTATCTAACACTCAGTCTATCTGTCTAGCTAACACTCTGTCTGTCTAACACCCTGTCTGTCTATCTAACACTCTGTCTATCCAAAACTCTGTCTGTCCCTCTGTCTATCTAACACTCTGTCTGTCTGTCTATCTGTCTATCTAACACTCCGTCTGTCTATCTGTCTGTCTGCCTAAACACTCTGTCTGTCTAACACTCTGCTGTGTATCTATCTAACACTCTGTCTGGCTTTCTGTCTAACACTCTAACACTCTGTCTGTCTAACACTCTGTCTGTCTGGCTAACACTTTATATGGCTGTCTATCTAACGCTCTGTCTGTCTATCTAACACTGTCTATCTGTCTATCTAACACTCTGTCTGTCTGTCTAACACTCTGTCTGTCTATCTATCTAACACTCTGTCTATTCAACACTGTCTGTCTATCTGCCTATCTAACACTCTATCTTACACTCTGTCTGTCTACACTCTGTCAGTCTAACACTTTGCCTGACTGTCTGTCTAACACTCTGTCTGTCTGTTTGACACTCTGTCTGTCTGTGTGACACTCTGTCTGTCATCTCTGTCTGACGCTCTGTCTGTATGACACTCTGTCTGTCTGTCTGACACTGTCTGTCTGTCTGACACTCTGTCTGTCTAACACTTTGTCTGTCTGTCTCTTTTTAGGAACATTTTTAAATGCTACGTTTGTCTACAAAATAAAAAAAATCTAGTTAAACACATTTTATTGCTTTATACTTAGTTATTTGGGAAATAAACATTTAAATGCTAAGCAACAGATACCACAATACCATATTATTCCTCCATTACATTGTCTATCTTCATTCCATACTACCTACAAACATATACTACCTTACTATACCATCTTACTCTATTCACTAATACATTTCACGCCCTCCCCCCAAATAACCCTTTGTCTTATACCTTTATCCCTTTATCTTTCTCTACTGCTGTATCACCCATCTATCTCAACATCACATACAATATCAACACATCAATAAAATACTTAACTACACATCTTCACACACAGTTTCATACAACTATCTTCAAACCATCACTAACAAAACACTAACACTAATCTTCCTTTTAAACTATTTTCTAATAAACAAAAATACTTCTTGAAGCAACTATTACCTATGCACTCCTTCATTCTTACACAGAATTTCGCATTCACTCTCTCAATACCAATAACTACCTCCATAAACTACATATAGCACTAATTGTTCCTTTATATTTCTTCTCTTCACCTCATAAATCTATCTATTCACCATACCACATAATTCTGCTACAAACAAATAAACTACACAACACTTAATTCATCAGCACTAAAACAACATATATTCTAATATAATTCTTCTAATTACACTATACATCACATACAACATCGACACTATAAAACAAACACAAACAACGGAAATAACATTACAATGCCAATACCTCTAAATATAAAAAAAATGCGAGACCTATTGCATTGCAAATGCTTTTTGCCAAAGCTACTGCCTCCCAATGCTGTAATTCTCTTTTTGTTATTCCGGGGGCATAGAATCTACTGGTGAAATCGGCATGTACACTGGGTATGGACGAAAATCAAAATAGACATGGAAGTCAAGTATTATAAATATACAGAATATGGTATCGCACCAATTTGTGATTACTAATGGGTTGTTTTTGACTGGCGGATAACATAATGTTTCTATATTTTCATTGAAAAAATAATTATCATACACCATGCGTATTATCAATTTATGCAGCTGGGATATAAGAGTTAAAAATCGCGAATTGGGCAGAGCCAGAATCTCCCTTTTACTTTTGTAGTGGACGTTTTTCTAAACAATTTAGTGGAAACTACATATTCTAAAGAAAAGAGCTTAGAATGCCTTCAATGTCCTTAAATAATTTTTCAGAGACCTCACACAGGAGAACAGAAAGTTGGAAATTAACTAAGGGAAGAATATTAATTTTAGTCAATTCCAGTCTGCAATTTTCCGAAATATGCAGGTGCTCCAGCTACTAAAAAGTATGCAGATTTTAAATATTAGTGGGTGAAAATATAACCTATACAGATCCTACAGCTCCTCCAAAAAACAAATTCCTAGATATTTCTTGGAAGAAGTATTAAAGGTGGTGGCTAGATCTCACGGAATAGCCCTGGAAGGAGACTCGAATGATGAAAGCTCTGTTTGTGACAAATTTACCTTATATCCTCCTAACTTTGAAAACTTTTTATTGTGTCTATTAACATTGCCTACTGGAGATGTATACACCACCAGATCATTCTTCTGCTGTTTTCAGGTTGTATATTATATATGTATCTCATCATATTTGTGTTAGAGATAGTTTGATGTATTTCTGCTGTTGTAGTATAGGTCCAGCAATCAGGGATCGTGGGTGATAACAACTGTGTCTCTGTGTTCTATATAGTATGTGAGTCGTTCTATCATTTCCTATGTTTCTGTTTTTGCTGTGAGGATCATAATGTCATTTTTATAAACGATTTTATGCAGGGTTTATTGCTGTGTCTAGGCAGAGGTCATTGTGCCACTCTTTGTTTATGTCAAAGTCAGAATCAGCTTGTGTCTGTACACAATGTGGGTCTGAGAGAAAATATGGTGTCTCGTCCCATTGTCCGGCTGTAGAAAGTATGTGACTATGGCTATTGTTTGAATAATTCATTGATTTCAGAAATGCTGAATATTATGATCAGTCTGTGCCTTAATGTTATGCGCTGCACCTTCTAAATAATGCTGCCAATAATTCACAATGATAAGTGGTATAGCTCAGTTCAATGGTGTCAAGGACTGGGAATAACAGGGCACTAGATGTATTGTTTTGGACAATGCATCTCTGTGTGACAGAATAGCTCCCACTGTAGTGACAGATACCTCCATTCTTAGAACAAAATGCAGGCCAGGTCTGTGTGACAAGGGGTTGGTGCTGACTTCAAGGCTATCTTTAATACTTAATACATATCCAATTTATGGCCGCTATGGATTATAACTTAGTCAAACACAAATGTAAAGTCTATAAAAATTGGCAAATCCAATACATTATGAAACTATTCCACAGACTTGGGTGTAGGCCAGTCCTTAACAATTTGTATTGTTTGTCTGTCAGTAATGATTTTATCAGGAGTTATACAAAATCCAGAAAAATGCATATCTGATGCTACCAAGGGACTATTTTACAAGATAGCGTAGAGTGAATTTTGTGTAACCTGGACAGATATTTTTTTATATGGATGGGATCCTCCACCAACATTGATGAAAATATTGAGGTGTCATCTGGGTGAACAATAATGTAAATGTTCAAAATAATGTGGTTGATAAAATTCTGAGGTGCCTCAAGCATGCAAAGCCGGAAGGGCAGAATCAAGTTCAAGTTCAAGTTCGGGCATTTGTATAGCGCACTACTCACCCAGAGGGTCTCAAGGCGCTTGGGGAAGGGGTTCATTATTTGTCGAATAGCCAGGTTTTCAGTTCTTTTCTGAAGGAGATGTGGTTCTGAGTAAGGCGGAGGTGGGTGGAGAGTGAGTTCCAGGTCTTGGCAGCCAGGAAGGAGAAGGACCTGCCACCCATGGTGGATTTCCGGATGCGTGGGACTGCGGCGAGGGCTTGATTGGACGATCTTAGTTGGCGGTTGGGTTTGTAGAAGGACAGTCGAGTGTTGAGGCATTCGGGTCCTAGATTGTAGAGGGCCTTGTGTGCGTGGGTGAGAAGGCGGAAAGTAATTCTTTTGTTGACGGGGAGCCAATGGAGGTCTTTTAGATGTCCGGAGATGTGATCTTGGCGCGGGATGTCTAATATGAGCCTCGCTGACGCGTTTTGGATGCGCTGGAGTTTTTTCTGTAATTTTGTTGTGATTCCGGCGTAAAGTGTGTTACCATAATCCAGTCGACTCGTGACCAGAGCATGGGTGACAGTCTTTCTTGTCTCGAGTGGGATCCAGCAGAAGATCTTTTTGAGAATGCGAAGGACGTTGAAGCAGGAGGACGAGACGGCGTTGACTTGTCTGGACATCGAGAGAGAGGAGTCCAGGATGAAGCCCAGGTTGCGTGCGTGGTCTGTGGGTGTGGGTGCTGTGCCCAGAGCGGAAGGCCACCAAGAGTCGTCCCAAGCTGAGGGGGAGGATCCTAGGATGAGCACCTCGGTTTTGTCTGAGTTGAGTTTTAGGCGGCTCTGTTTCATCCATTCGGCTACTTCTTTCATTCCTTCGTGAAGATTGATTTTGGCGGTGTTGGGGTCTTTGGTGAGGGAAAGGATTAGCTGGGTGTCGTCGGCGTAAGAGATGATGTTGAGGTTGTGTTGACGCGCGATGGAGGCGAGAGGACTCATGTAGACGTTGAAGAGGGTGGGACTGAGTGAGGATCCTTGGGGTACGCCGCATATGACTTCGGTGGCCTCTGAGTAGAATGGGGGAAGTCGGACTCTTTGAGTTCTCCCAGCGAGGAATGAGGTGATCCAGTGCAAGGCTTTTCCTTGTATGCCGTTGTTGCTGAGGCGTTGTATAAGGGTGCTGTGGCAGACTGTGTCGAAAGCGGCGGAAAGGTCGAGTAGGATGAGGGCCACTGTTTCACCGTTGTCCAGGAGTGATCGGATGTCGTCGGTCGCTGCAATGAGGGCGGTTTCGGTGCTGTGTTTGGCTCGAAACCCGGATTGAGATGGATCAAGGGAGTTGTTGGATTCAAGGAAGGCAGCGAGTTGACTGTTGACGGCTTTCTCGATGACTTTGGCCGGGAATGGGAGGAGGGATATGGGTCAGTAGTTTTTCAGTTCTGAGGGGTCTGCTGTGGGTTTTTTCAAAAGGGCGCTGAGTTCGGCGTGTTTCCAGCTTTCTGGAAAGGTGGCAGAGTTGAAAGAGCAGTTGATGACATCGCGGAGTTGAGGTGTGATGATGGAGTCAGCTTTGTTGAAGATGTGGTGGGGACAGGGGTCAGAAGGCGAGCCAGAGTGGATTGAGTTCATGAGGCGAATGGTGTCTTCAGTGGTGATTGGGTTCCAGGCACTGAGGTTGTTAGTAGGAGGAGTAGGATCTGGAGGGGGTGGGGCGGGTTGATCGCTGGGAGAGTTCTTGAAGCTGTTGTGGATGTCGGCAATTTTGTTGTAGAAGAAGGAGGATAGTGCGTCGCAGAGGTCTTGGGAGGGAGTGATGTCGTTGGATGCTGCGGTGGGGTTGGTGAATTCTTTGACAATATTGAAGAGTTCCTTGCTGTTATGGGTGTTGTTGTCGAGACGATCCTTGAATGCTGATTTCTTGGCGGATCGAATCAGTTGGTGGTGTTTGCGGGTGGCTGCCTTGAGGGTGGACATGTTGTCGGTGGTTGGGTTATTTCTCCATGTTTTCTCCAGGGTGCGGCATAGCTTCTTGGATTTTTTAAGGTCATCATTGAACCAGGGAGCCTTTTTGCTGGCTGATTTGATCTGGTGCTTTTTCAAGGGTGCTAATTCGTCAGCGCTGTGGGTGATCCATTGCTTGAGATTGGTGGCCGCTTGGTTTGGGTCCGATGAGAGGGTGGGAGGGTTTTGGTTGAGTGATGTGAGGAGTTTTTCGGAGGTGATTTTGTTCCAGTTTGTTCGAGGAATAGGTTGTGGGCGGTTGTGGGTCAGGGTGGTTTTGTAGCTGAAGTGAACACAGCTGTGGTCCGTCCAGTGGAGAGCTGTGGTGCGATCGAAGGAGATGTGTTTGCTGGAGGTGAAGATAGGGTCGAGCGTGTGTCCGGCTACATGGGTGGAGGTGTCAACAAGTTGTTTGAGTCCGAGGTTGGCCAGGTTGTCCAGAAGGGTGGTGGTGTTGCTGTCGAGTATGTTTTCAAGGTGGTAGTTGAGGTCTCCTAGAAGAATGTAGTTTTCGGAGGCGAGGGCGTGCGGGCTGACGAAATCCGAGATGTCATCGCTGAATTGAGTGCGGGTGCCTGGAGGCCTGTAAATGAGGGTGCCTCTAAGGGTGGTTCTGGGGTCGGTGTGGATCTGAAAGTGGAGATGTTCGGCGGTTATAAGATTGTCGTCGGAACTGGTTGTGATTTTGATGGTGTTTCTGTGGACGATGGCAAGGCCTCCTCCTGTTTGATCGGTGCGGTCTTTTCGAATAATCTTGTAAGCGTCCGGTATGGCTATGGCGATCTCGGGAGCAGAAGATGTGTTCATCCATGTTTCAGTAAGGAAGGCGATGTCAGGTGACTCAGTGTTGATTAGGTCCCAGAATTCTGTTGCATGTCTGTGGACCGAGCGGGTGTTCAGTAGGATGCACTTCAGGCCGTTGGGTTCGGAGCTGTGTGTGGAGGACGTGGGTTTGGTGAGGGTCCTGAAACAGTTGAGCTTGCAGGAGAGGCAGGCGAATGGGCCGTGGGTACGTCCTGGGGTGGCTTCGCAGCATTGTGGTGCACGTCCGGGGTTGAGGGCGAGGAGAGTAGCGGCATCAAATGTGATTCTAGGGTGTTGGGAGCAGCGGGGACCAGGGGGACTGGCGCTGGGCGCGGTCCAGGCGCAGACGGGCGTAGATGGGCTTACCTTTGGCGCACCTTCGGCGCAACCGCTGCGCGTAAACGCTGCGCGTGGGTGCATCTGACATAAATGGAGAAGTGGAGGGGGGCGGAGCGTGGGAGGGGGAGCTGGGAGGCGGGAGCGTAGGGGGAGGGATGGGCTGCAGGCACAACAAAATGGATGAAACAACAACAGGGAAAACAGGACGCTGTGGGCACAATCAGGGGCAATGTGGGTAATGCGAGTAAACACACGGGCACAATTGAAATGAAATGCAAATTTAAAAGCAATGCGGAGCGTACACAAGACAGATATGCAAAGTAGACAAGGCAATGCGGAGCGTTCGCACTTTAGCTATTTAAGACACACAAAGCAATGTGGAGCGCTACGCAGCAGAGCGGGTGCTAATGCGATACAAATAATATTAAATTTAGGCTGTGGCAGTGGTGGGGGATCAGCGCTACGATACCGGTTGCAGCGCTATGTAGTCAGGAGGAAGGGTGGAGCGACCGCTTCACACGAAGTCAGGCTGGTCACAGAGTTTCCCAGCCGGGCCGGTCCTGGTGACTCGTGGGTGGGAGGGGGAGCTGGGAGGCAGGAGCGTAGGGGGAGGGACGGGCTGCAGGGACAACAAAATGGATGAAACAACAACAGGGAAAACAGGACGCTGTGGGCACAATCAGGGGCAATGTGGGTAATGCGAGTAAACACACGGGCACAATTGAAATGAAATGCAAATTTAAAAGCAATGCGGAGCGTACACAAGACAGATATGCAAAGTAGGCAAGGCAATGCGGAGCGTTCGCACTTTAGCTATTTAAGACACACAAAGCAATGTGGAGCGCTACGCAGCAGAGCGGGTGCTAATGCGATACAAATAATATTAAATTTAGGCTGTGGCAGTGGTGGGGGATCAGCGCTACGATACCGGTTGCAGAGCTATGTAGTCAGGAGGAAGGGTGGAGCGACCGCTTCACACGAAGTCAATACTTGAAGAACCTATAGTTAGTGTGAAAATATAGATTCACCTTTACTTCCTAAATTAATTTGGATGAATTTATCAGCATACTGAAGGTCTAGTTTAGAAAAGACTGTGGCTGACTTGAGCTGTTCTAAGAGGACAGAGATCTTGCATTCCAAATTAAGGTAGGGATGTCGTTCAGGTCTCTGAAATCACAACATGACGCAGGTAAAAGAACTGTGGCTATCGCAGTGACTGCTAGCTATCCTTTCAGTCAGGAAATACCGCTCCAGAAAATGAAGGGGCAGGCCTAATAATGTGACAAGAATCCTTGTAACTCAACACCGAGGTTAAACAAGGCATCTCAGGACTCACCAAGATTGACTTGGAATTCAACTTCATGACACCTGAGTTTGGACCCAGCCATATGCATATAGAAGTTCCCTGTGCATCCATTCCCATGCACCCACCAGTACCCAACTTTTTGAATTTTAGAGCCTCAATTGCCATCTTATCCTGTTTTTCTAAATTCCATTTAGACACATTTCATGTTTGTGATTAGAAGTCTTAACTGGGACTTAAACAGAATTTTATTGTGTACAATACGCATGGAAAATGTTCAGTTTGTCTTCTTCCCTAGGGAGCTAGTGCCATCTTTCAAGAGTTAGCTCTTTTACAAATGTTTCTCTTGTGTTGTCCCAAGTAGATGAGCTAAGTGGGTCCCCACCTTATTACCTGCTTCTATCTTGTTTGTACCTAAAAGTCAGATTTGCCTACGTAAACAGGTGAGTTTTCTGGGGTTTTGGTGTGTAGGTTGTGTCCCATGATATTCTCCCTCCTTCAATTTGTTTTCTAATTGTTCCCTATTACACATGAGATTCTTAAGATGGGCCACCTTGCTAACAAACTAAGGAAGGAGTCAGTGAGAATGTAGTCAATTTGTGAGTATGTCTGATGGACGTGAGACAAGTAGGTGCCTTCTCTGACTCGATTCACCACAATCCCTTACATTTAGAAGGACAAAGGGAATCAGAGAAGATATTGTGCTACCTATCATTGCATTCTCTGAATTGAATTCCACTATCACATCAGACTAATGTGTCCAGTTGGAGGCTATTTGAAATGTCTCTATATCCTCAGTATGGGATAAAGCCTCTTTTTTGAGGACTCAATTGTGTCCCTAATGTCAAAATGCAGGACCCTGATATACTTATAAATATATACAGGATGACATTAAACTCTTCCCTGGGTGTCATGCTTCATCAACATTCATCCCGTGCTCATTAAAGGATCCTCAAATGGCAGGCGGGCCCTCAGCAGCATGAAGGGTGCTTGAAGGGAAAAACAGTTTGATGGTCCATATAGGAAATACAAAACCTGCTAACCTACCATAAGGATATTCTTCTTCGCTAGCCAGGTGAAGAGAAGGTTAGAAAGGGATTTGGGGTGTACTTGGTGGTCTCAATACCTTTGATTTTCCTGATAACTGCTATTTCAAAGGTTTGTTCTGTTACAGGGGTCCCCAGTGTCAGTGGATGGAAAGTGGACTTATTTCTAAGCCCTATATTCTTGAAGATAGTTTATGATTCTCAGTTGTTCTGAAAAAAAGCCTTAAGCTTAATTTCTGAAGGATTGTGCCAATTCACATCTAAGGCTAAATTTGTCAATTTGTGGTGTAGAGAAGAATCCTAACCTCTTATTGAAGATTTCAAGATTAATCTCTGCTAGGATTGTGGGGCTGAGATCAACCACAAAGCTGCTGCTCTGCTTGGGCCTGCCAGGTTGTTGTCCCTGTCCTTACTCCTGGTCACAATCTGGGGTTCCTCTGTCCACTGAACCTTACTATCTTTCAATCATCCACTTGGGAAAAGATTGTGTCACATTTATTTCACCTGAAATAAAATGGCTAGTCTAGATGTTCTTGACTGCGTCCTCATCACATGCTAGTGTGTTTTGTTCAGACATGTCAAAAGAGTGAAGTGAGAAGCACCTATGACTACTTTATAGAATATGAAATGAGAAAATTCGAACAGATCTAAGGCAGTCAACAGTTTATTTTATATGCCTTGGTCTAAAATTATTTGTTCTGTAAAGTGGTATGATAACTGCAAACCTTATAGATGAAAACATTTCCATGGCTGATCCCCAGCTCAGTATCAATTCACAACAAAACTGATACACATCATTGATGTATCTACGCCAAATAATGATATTGGACTTATAACGGTTATCAGAGGTGTAAATATTGCCACACTCAAATTATGTTTGCTCTTGGGGAATGCTGGTATACAGTGCCTTTAAATCCATTGTGTTTAGGATATCAGTGTTGGAATTAATGCTGAGGTCCTTCAAAAAGCACAAGACATCTTCAGTGTCCATAAGGAATAATGGCATTTTTCTGAACAACAGCCTAAGGAACCAATCAAAAAACTGAGATAAGGGAGATCAAAACTGTTTTGGTGAATTTTACGAATGATGTAGAATTCAGCTACTCTGGGTACTTTAGTTACAAGAAAGTCTGCTCAGTGTCCAGTAATCAAGTTCAATTTTATTGCATGATTGATAAAAATCGTTACAATCTTCATTCAGGTAAAAAAGTAAAAAATTACATGCTGTAAAAATATACATTCATTATTAAACTTCCCTATACGGTTTTAAAAACCATTCTGAGTTTCCCCCGGTACAGTACATTTTTAAGTTCAAGTTCTTGGCAAAAATGTGATGGAATTATATGTGCTTCAATGTTCTTCCAGCCGCAGCCAGACCCTTATGCTCAGCGTTGACTACGTTTTTTCCTTTAAGTTTCTTGTAGAGATTTTTTTACCTCAGTCATGAATTTAAGTCCATGACGGGCCAGGATGGAAGAAGTACCTCCCAGCCAGCTTATTACTGCTTGTCGACATGAATATATGTTCAGAGTAATAAAGATGTCTCGTAAGTACTGTCTTCTTAAAACCATGAGTGCCGGGCATACGCATAACAGGTGCATTAGAGTTTCATTATGGTATCCACACAATCTGCAGTGGGGACTTTCTTTTTGGTACTTCCAAGATGGTCTTAAGTCCTTAGAATAGTGCTGACCCATTCGGTAGTCAATATAAATCTTTTTTAAATGTTGACTAAAATGGGTGACTAAGTATTCCTGCGGTTTTTATTGATTGTAAGAGGAGATTACTGTCCATGCATGTTGTCGTTTAGTTAGTGTTTTTTATCCTCCTGAATGAATTCCTTTTTGCTGCAACTTTAGCTACTTTGCTAAAATTCACTTGGGGCCTCATTAGGATGACGGGTGGACTTTGTCCGCCCGCCACCCTATCGGTATTCTGGACCGCCCGCCATAAGGGCGGGGGTCCCGTTGGGGGAATTAGGATGTGCCCACCACAGTGGCGGTCACATTCTTCATTTTTAGCATTGTGGCGGGCGGTGCACTCTGCACCGCCCGCCACAATGCTAAAAATGCATTTTCGCATTTACATATACAAAGCGTCAGGCACCGCGTGGAGCCTGCTGCTTTGTACATGCAAACGAAGGGAGGGTACCATAAGTACCCCCCTGTGCACCCCCACCTCGGCCTTCACCAGGCGGGCCCGGGCCCCCCCAAAGCAAAGACCGCCTGCCTTTCCGTGACGGCATTGCCGTGGCGGAAATGCACCCATTTGCAAGCATCCAAATATGGCGGGCGGTGTTTGCCTCCGCTGCAGTCCCCCCGCCATTGTAATGTGGCGTGCGGGCATTTATGTCGGGCGGATCGCCATCGCCACCATGGTGGTGGCGATCCGCCCGACATCGTAATGGACCCCTTGGTCTGTATTTTTTTTCCATTTTTCTAGTAGTTCCAGTTCAGACAGACAGATACTCAAATAGCTTCCCCATGAATGTGTGGGAGGCTGGCTTTCCTGATGATTTATTTCTTTCCAGCAGATGTTATCCATTGACTCAATTGGGGCGAAACTTGTCATTGACCAAAATGTTTAGTTTTGTAGGGAGAATTCAAGGCGGACTTGTGCTGGATAGGCTGATTGTGGCAGTTTAAACACTGCTTTGTATATTTTGTTTTGTATTTCGTTTAGTATTTTCGCCTCCCTTCCAAGCCAAATAACTAGGCCTTATGACAGAGTTGGTAAGATTTGAGCGGCCATTACGTTTAGGAGATGAGTGTAATTCGGGCCGGCCATTTTTAGTTGTAATTGCCTATACGCGTAAATTAGTGTTTGTGACTTAGCTTTTATTGCCAAGGTGTGCTCCTTGTTTGAGTGAGGTACTTGTCAGATTCCTGTTCTTCTAGCACTGACTCATTGATTGCCCATTTAAATTTGATTTTCTTTTGCTCCACTAACCGGAGCACTTTTGTTTTTTCTTTGTTCAATTCCAGATTCTCATGGGCTAAATAGGATAGTAGCATATTTATCAGGCGTTGTAAGCCTATTGGCGTTTTACTTAATAGGACAATGTTGTCTGCGTACTGCAGAATTGGAATTGAGACGTTGCCCAATTTCGGGGTGTGACTCTCGATTTTTTCTAAGTTTCTTTCTATGTCTGCCAGATAAAAGTTGAATAGACTGGGGGCTAAAACACAACCTTGTTTTAGGCCGTCCTGGGTTTTGATTTTAGATGTTAAACTGGACCCTTGTCCTTGATTTAACCCTTGCCCATGTGTCACTCTAGAAAACAATTATTGTGTTTAACAGACTATGGGGCATCCCCCACTCTTTTAGTTTTCCCCACAGTCTGGAACTGCTCACTTGGTCGAAGGCTGCTTTTATGTCGACAAAGCACCCGTATAATCGTTGGTTCTTTTTTTCGGCGTTCTCCGTTAATAGTGCCAGGATGGTCAGATTTGTTGTTGTCCCCATCCCCTGTCTAAATCCAATTTGAAATCTGGGAATTAAGTTGTTATTTTTTGCTCATTCTTGCACCTGCTCTAAGAGACATGAGGCTTAAAGTTTTGCTTCCACATCTATTAAAGAGATCAACCTGTAGTTCCCCGGGTTTCTTCGGTCTCCTTTTTTGTAAATAGGATGGATGATGTTTCCTTTCCAAGATGCCGGCATTTGACCTTGTGTAAAAACTTGGTTAAACAGCGCTGTTAGGTGTTCAGCCCAAAAGTCCTCATTGAACTTGAATACTGCAGTCGGGAGACCATTTGGTCCTGGGGCGCCCTCAGATTTGAGCTTTTGGATTAGTTTTTGTAGGTGGATGCGACTAATCAGGGTGGGTTGTTCGTTCACACCTTTTTCGCTGTCCAAATCTTTGGGCTTTGTTTCACTACCATGGGTAGCTTTTAGGTTGCTTAGTTCCGTGTCATTTATTGCTCCTTGCTTCTTTTCGTTTGTCTGTGGTTCCTTTCTTAAATAAAGGTTCCTCACATGATCTACCCAAACGCCGTCACCAATTCTGGGGTCCTGTTGCAATGCTTCATCTTTGTTTAAGTTGTTAATGATGCTCCAAAAGTCCAGAGAGTTTGCCTTTTTGCTCGCGAGTAGGAGTTTTACCCAAATGATGTTATAGTTTAATTTGGTTCCCTGTTTTTTCTTTCTCAGTTGGGTCCGTAATTCCCGGGCAATATTTCTCTTTTCGTGTCTTAGGTCGCTGTTGTACCAGGGTTCTCTCTGCACTTTTGTGCCTCTTTCGGTTGGTGGTGGTGCGGAGTGCTTTTGGATCAGGTCCTCTACCAGGTTTTCACAGTTTTTTACATGGTCTCTGCCTTTTTGGTGACCGAGTTTTGTAATAAAATTACTTGCTGTGGCCTGGATGTCTTTCGTTTGTCCTCCCCGCCATCTTATTTTTCGGAGGTTAAATTTATCAGGTTGTTGCATTATCGAGGTTATTTTTACAGCCCGAGTTACTGCGATGTTCATCCGTATAATTTGTGGAAAATGGTCACTTTCTATGCGCGGGACTATAGTATAGTCCTCAAGGGCATGTTTTAGGCTGTCGCTTATTATTGTGAAGTCAATAGTTGGCCTAACCTTACTCCTCAAGTAAGGTGGTGCCAACGGCGAGTCGCCATTTTTTCTGCTTTTTAAGATTTTTAAGCCCATTGTTTCTAATTTGCGCAAAGAAACTGGTTTATGCCCTTCTACTGGTTCTTTGTCCTGAATGTGTCCACTCTTACTGTAACTCCTTAAGTTGCTGTTAAAGTCCCCTGATATTATCAGTGGGCATTGGTTATTTGTTTTTTGTAAGGCATTGATTAGTTTAGTAAGCGTGGCCATTTTTTCGTTTTTAGATTCTCGGTCGGGATGAATATAAACATTTATAAAAAGCAATTGCAGCTGAGGTTTTATAATGATTTTTATTACTTGGACCCAACTCAGCCCTACATCCTGTTCCTCTGTTTGCCAGTTAAATTTTTGTGACAAGTACATTGATAGACCTCCACGTGGGTGCCCATAGTTGGACAATCTCTGTGCTAATATATGGTGTTCGCTAAACCCCGGAATTGCGGTGAGGTTCCGTGACGATTTGAACCCGTGTTTTCAACATTGTCGGAAATACATAATATTAATATCAGCGAACCACAAATGATCCATTTAGCATATCCTGGTGTTTTCGCTACGATACGAGTAAGAGCACTCCTGTTATGAACACATTTCTGATCTACCCATGGCATCCATCTTAGATCATGGCCGCCATTTTGTGTTTCCTTGCCCTCACATATGCAATAGCCTCTGATCACTTCATTCACTCCACTTTGATTAAGGACACGTAGTCTTAGCCGGAGATTCACCTCTTTTAGTGACACGTGCACTTTAAACCAGATCACGCTGAAGCTGCATGACTCGACAAAGGCTGCCTCCTCTGCCCGAGGCCAGCCCACCTGAACTGGTTCTCGTGTCCATTGTCCTGATCATGATTAGGCGGCCGAAGCCGGTAGCCTTGCCCATTTACAACCCTCAAACATCTCTTATCCCGCTTTCCTATCTTCTGCACCTGGCTCTGCTCCTTTCCCTTTGGGCCTTTATTAGGGGGAGGTAACGAACTTTACGATGAGGCGGTCCGGCTCATGAATGCAATATTGACAAGGGATTGTGATAGACTAGTGGGAACCCCTCTTCGTGATGTTTGGCACCAGATATTATCGACAGTTCCTGTGTAACGCCAAATATTTATTGTTTAAGACACAAAGGTTTGGGAATGTACTGACATGTGAAATATTTGCCTGAAGCACAATTTTTGGTATATAAGGAGCAATCCTCAATGTACAAATCGAACAGTCTCCTAGATTCTGCCCGTGTGTAGATTCTGTGATTTCTGTGTCCCTGCAGTAATAAACCTTTGGTCTTTGACGCCACCATCGAGAAGCCCGTGTTTCTGTTCATTTGCGCACCAAGGCAGGTGGAACTCCGGGGTCTTTGGGTGTTGTTCCCTGACACCTCTGGACGGAACCAAAAAGTCCAGAACTCCAATTGGCGCCCAACGTGGGGCGACGTCATTCGGTACCGGTCCAAAAGCCTGAAGAGTTCGAGAAGCTTCGTGTGAAGATTCCTGAGGGAGGCGCCCCACTTCATCGATCCCGGCATATCGCAAAAGTGGCCCTGAAGTTCTCTTCCACGAGGATTCCCGTCCAGGACGGCTGCAGTGGGCCGTTGCCTTGACCGTCGCCCTGTCTTGGACCCGAGGTGCAGCCTTAGTACAGCGAAACGTGACGGGTTTCTCCTTGGTGACGTCTTCAGTGCCTCAGTTAAGTATTTAGTGATAACTAGCTGGTTACTTTGTGAGGATTGTTAAAAATCCTTGATCGGTTCTTGGTTTGGTTTGGTTTCGTAAGATTATCACTAGTTGTTCTGGTTACGATAATCTATTTTGGTTCAGTTTGGGTATCGATACATTAGTTTGGTTTGGTAGGCCTAAGTTCTTGGTTCGAGTGCACATATTTGTTCCGTGTTTTGTTTGTTTTGAGTTCCAGACTGAAAATGGTAAGTCGGAAAATGCTGTCTTGTTTTGGTTGCAACAGTGACTCACGATTGGAGGATTCCTGTCTGGTTCCTCCGATTGGGACTCCCCTATATGACCTATATTGTAAATTTGGTGTGGGTCCTATATCTTATAATGAGGTGTGGGTCCGTTACTGTAAGAAGGATGGTGTCCTTAGTTGGCCACTACATGGTAGTTTTGAACCTGAGATCCTTGATAATTTAGAAGCGAAATTGTTTAGTAAGAAAGCCCGGCCGGCAATGTTTGATTCTTTCCGTTACTGGCGAAAAGAGTCTAAACAGAGAGAAATGAAAAGGTTGAAGAAAGAACAAAAAGAGCAAGAAGAGTTAACTCTAGAGCAAGCAACTAAACGGTTGCAAGATAATGAGTGCGAGAAGGCTATAGATGTAGCAATTAGAGAGCATAATTTAGCGATTGACAAGTGCTATCCTGCCTTGCCATCGAAAACAGCTAAGATACTGGAGGATCCCGAAAACGATCCTCTGTTGTCTTATCTGTTACGTTCACCTCCACCGTACGCACAAGGTGCTGCGGCTCAACTTGTACCGAATGTTCAATTACCGGTTGCTGGACAACCTGGTGTTCTTGTTCCTCAGAATCTAGTTCCTGTACCTCCTGTGGTTAATGTGAATGTTCCTACGGCTCCTCCTTTTCCTGGGTTGCCGACTTCTATACCTGTATCTGTCTCGCTTACACCTACTACTTCACAAACTATTTTCATCGATACTCCTACTGCTTCGCAATCTGTTCCTACCTCTACTGTGTTCTCTACGTCTGCGAGTATGTTAACTCCACTTTCTGTACGTCGAAAAATAACTGATTCTGTTGCTAATATTCTGTCTCCTTTATATAAATCCTTAATTAAGACTCCTACTTCTGATTCAGTTCAGAGACGTAGTCAGCTACCAAGTACTGAAGAACGGGGAGTTTTAGATTCCACGGCTCTCAGATGGATTACGAAAGTTAGAAGATATAATACGAGAGATGTATTAGATACGTTTATGCAGTGGAAGGAACCAACGCAACGGTACGTCTTTGATGAGATGTGCTCGTTGTTACGTGAGGAAATAGAGGAAGATGATGTTGAATCAGACTTGGAAGATTTAATTAAGGTGCAAAAAGAGTTTGCTGCAGGAATGATAGTGGGTGATAATATAAAAGAAGCGATGGAACTTATTTTGAGTTTTAGGAATGATCCATCTCTTCGTTCGCCGAGAGAATTAGAGAAAGGTAAAATGAAGCTAAGTCGCCAATATCCTATGAGGGAAGTTCCTCCAATTTGGCGCGAAGCTGTGCAAGCTGATGCGGTTGCGGGTATTGCAGCTGCTCCAGCACAGTTCCAACGAGTGTGGATACACATTCCATGGAAGCGAGCAGAAGTGCTAGCAGTGAAACAGGCCTTACCAGATCCGCGTAAGAATCCTGCTGGGTATTACAAGGAATTGACACAGACAGTTGAAGCTTGTATAATGAATTTGGCAGACATTGACATGCTATTTGGCAATGTAGTTCCACAACCAGTGTGGGCTAAAATTCGTAGAGAGGATCATCAAGCAGCCTTAGGTGGTGATTGGGCAGCTATCACTGCAGCAGATGGTCAGCAAACGGGTGGTGCAAAACCCGAACCCCTAATTGCTAATCTCCCAGGTAGAATAATTGACTTAATGAAGACTCTGATGCCTGCGTTGCGTGTTAATTGGGATAAATTATCCGCATGCAAGCAGAAGAAAGACGAAAGTGTCTCCGACTTCTTCACGAGGTTTGAAGAGACTTTTGTAGACCATAGTGGTCAGGATATGAGCACTGAAGGAGGACAGAGATTGTTTGTCGATAAATTTGTGCATAATCTGTTACCTGAGTTATGCAATAAATTAAAAGATTCAGAGAGTGCGTGGGCTGTTTCTACGACTGCGCAAATACTTGCGACTGCACAGTACTACGAAAATAGGGATAAAGAAGAAAAGGAGAAAACAGAAAAGAAAACGAAAGATTTAAAAACTAAAGTTCTTCTACAGCAGGCGTATCCGCCTCGCACGAACCAGACTAATATGCAACAGAATTCGTATCAAAGGACAGATTATAGTTCAACCAGGCCTCAATACCAGTGGAACCAGTGTGCGTACTGTAAGAAAGAGGGTCACTACAAGAATGATTGTCCGACTCTAGCGCAAAATAATGCGGCAGCAGCTCAGAGAGGTCGTGGTGGTTTTGCGCAGAATTCTAGAGGTCGAGGGCGAGGTGCTATGCCTCCGCAAACGAATGATCGTCCCTCTAATCACTTTGATCAACGAAACGTACAGTCAGCTCAGCAGAATAGATCTCAGCAATATCTTGTTGAAGATTATTGTGAAACGGATGAGGGATTCCAGCAAAATGGATACTAGGACAGCCATGGACAGAGAGAGGGAGTAGTATCAGTTCCAGTGGATCAGAGTGGGCCTTATGTCGCAGTAGCAACATCAGGTGTAGTCGAACCGTTTCTGTTGGATACTGGTGCCGCAAAAAGTTCTATCATTCATGCGAAACTCCCTGGCGCACCTTTGTCTGGCTCAACAAATGTTTCCGTAGGTTTTTCAGGCGCCCCTGTTTACAATCCGATATCTGGTCCTTTGTCTATTTCTGTTGGACCATGCCAATTGAAAGCACCCTTGATTTTGACGACAGGTTGTAATGAAAATCTGCTTGGTTTAGATTTGTTAAAACGATTATATGCGACATTGTACTGTTCTCCGGATGGAGTACAGCTTACTTTGGGTAAAAGACTCACTTCTCCGATGTACTTGTCAATGGACGCACTCCCGCCAGAGCTGCGCTCACTCCCTAATTCTCTTTGGGCGACTGGTCCTAATGATGTAGGCCTTTTAGAAATACCACCGTATGTAGTAACTTTGAAAGCAAATGTAAAATTTCCTAGAATTCCCCAATATAAAATATCTAGTGAAGGAGAACGTGCACTTTTATTGATTGTGCAAGATTTGATTAAGAAAGGTGTGGTTGAAGAAACTAGAGGAAATGTTTGTAATAGTCCTGTATTGCCAATTCTGAAACGAACTGACCCTACGAAGCCTCCAGTATATAGGTTTGTCATAGATCTTAGAGAAGTTAATAAGATTGTGGTTCCGCAGTTTCCTGTGGTTCCAGACATTACTGCCTTGTTAACATTGATTCCTGCCACAGCCACTTGGTTTTCAGTCATCGACTTGAAGAATGCCTTTTTCAGCATTCCGATAGCCGAAGAAAGCAGAGATATTTTTGGCTTTTGTCTAGGAGGTCGAAGCTTCAGATTTAAACGCGCTCCACAAGGCTATTGTGAGAGTCCATCTATTTACAGTCAAGCATTAAAAAGTCAGTTAGATTCTTTTGTCCTTCCTCCAGGTTCTGCCCTAGTACAGTACGTAGATGATCTTTTAGTGGCTGCCGATGACAAGGAAACTTGCAAAGCAGCTACGGTATCGTTATTGCATCATTTGTCTGATTTGAATCACAAGGTGTCACCTTCCAAAATGCAATACTGCTGCCAAGAAGTGACCTACCTAGGTCATCTCTTGTCAAAGGAGGGAAGGAAGCTGACCCCAGAAAGAATAAAAGCAATTACGCAAATGAGTGTTCCACGCACACAGAGAGAAGTACGTGCCTTTCTAGGTATTACCTCCTACTGTAGGCAGTGGATCCCAAATTTTTCTCTTTTAGCGAAGCCATTGGTAGCTTTGACTGGGAAAAATGTTCCGAGTCCGGTGCCTTGGTCTGATGAATGTCAAGAGAGTTTCACTGAATTACGAAAAGCCTTGTGTTCAGCTCCTGTATTGGGTACACCTGATTACAGTAAACCATTCACGCTCTACGTTCACGAGAGAGAAGGTTGCGCGTTGAGTGTTCTGACACAGAAGTTTGGTGATAAACAACGTCCTTGTGCGTATTTCTCATCAACATTGGATCCGGTAGCTAGAGCGTTACCTAGTTGTTTGAGGGCTACAGCGGCAGCTGCAGCTTCCATTCGGCAATCTGCTGGTTTGGTGATGAACAACATGCTAGTGGTCATGGTTCCTCATGCAGTGGATACACTCATGAACCGAACGAAGACACAACACCTTACCAGTGCAAGATTATCTGGTTACGAACTGACACTACTAGCGAGTCATATTCAGATCAAAAGATGTAATGTATTGAATCCAGCAACGCTGTTGCCGACTGATCAAGAGTCGAGAAATTCTGAGCCACATGACTGCTATTTTAAAACGGAGGAAGAGACAAAAGGACGCATTGACCTGAAAGACACTCCGTTACCCGATCCGGATGGTACGCTATATGTGGACGGGTCATGTTTTAAATTGGAGAATGGTGATGTGACTGCTGCCTATGCAGTAACGACTTTGAAGACGATTGTGGAGACTGCAAGAGTGAGTCAGAATTCTGCCCAAGCTGCGGAATTAATAGCTCTAACGAGAGCATGTGTTTTAGCTAAGGGAAAGAGAGTGAATGTGTTCACAGATAGTCAGTACGCATTTGGCGTGGCCCATAGTTTTGGCCGGTTGTGGAGAGAAAGAGGTTTCATTACGTCCCATGGGACTAAGATTCAACATGGTCAGCTAGTTAACGACTTGTTGGAATCTTTAACCTTGCCAACTGAAGTTGCGATTGTAAAGTGCAGTGCTCATAAAGCAATCACGGATGATGTTGGTCGTGGGAATGCTTTTGCTGATGAAATTGCTAAACAGACAGCTAAGAGATGTGATGAGTAGAATGTATGTTACAACGTCTGCAAGATGGATCGCTGAGTCTGGGATGTGTGAAGATACAATGGAAAGTGTGAAGGAGATTCAGAAAGAAGCAACTGAGGAAGAGAAACGTGTATGGAGAGAGAGTACGGGCAAGTTGGACTCGAATGGATGTTGGATTGATTTGACAGAACAGCAACGTTGGATGTTGCCGGATGCGTATGTGCTTGCAGTAGTGACAATGGCGCATGGAGTAGCGCATATAAGTTCTAAAGGGATCTGTAAGATGTTGGCTCCGGTCTGGAAGAATGATGGGATCAGTAAGTGTGCAGAGAGAGTGGTGAGAAACTGTATGGTGTGCTTGATGCATAATCCTGGCAAGGGAACTCCAACTCCAGCTGGTCATTTCGCTCCTCCTTCCTGTCCCTTTGAAGTGATTCAGTTAGATTTCATTCACATGGAACGCTGTAATAATTTGAAATACGTCTTGGTGGTGGTTTGTGCTTTTTCCAGGTGGATAGAAGCATACCCACTGAAGGACAATACTGCCTTATCAACTGCCAAAATCCTTCTCAAAGAATATTTCCCTAGGTATGGCATGCCACGGATTGTATGGTCAGATAACGGAAGTGAGTTTATAGGGAAAGTTATGCAGAGTGTATGTGCAGGCCTAGGTTTGAAACAAAAATTTCATAGTGCGAACCATCCCCAGTCAGCTGGTCTAGTGGAGGGTTATAATGGTACCCTCAAGCTGAAGATAGCCAAAATTCAAGCATCCACAGGTTTGGCTTGGCCAGACGCACTTCCTTTGGCCTTGTTATCAACGAGAGCAACAGTGCATTCTAGAATAGGGCTTTCTCCATACGAGATTGTGTTTGGCCGCCCGGCAAATGTCTGGGGTGTGCCAAGGCCTAAACAATTTTGCTCCATTGAATATCCTATGTTGATAGACTACCTTTACGACTTGACTGCTAAATTGAGTCTTATTCATCAACAGGTTTTCGATGCACTACCAAAGCCTCCGGAGAGTCCAGGGCATCAACTGAAACCCGGCGACCACGTGGTGGTCAGAAACTTCGCGAGGACAAAGAATCTTCAGCCTCGCTACATCGGCCCCTTCCAGGTCCTGCTGGCAACGAGGACAGCCGTACGTGTTGCTGGCCGCAAGCATTGGATTCACGCTTCTCACGTAAAGCGTGTTCCATTGCCGCTGCCTTACGACGACTGGGTGAAGAAGGGAATTGGTGCCTCCGAATCTGAAATCACCCCGAAATTTATCCCTTTCAGTGATGCCGATTTGATTACTAACACTTTGAAACCTGACTCTCCTCCTGAGAAAACTCCTTCGAACATTGAACATTTGTCCCCAGCACCAAAAGAAACTTTGTTATCTGCGAACTTAAACTCTGCAACAGCTGCTAGTGATACACTATTTTCCGATCAGACAGTACCAACGAAGAAGAGATACAACCTTAGAAGCCATAAAAAGGACTAATAAAGCAGGCAACTGCATATTGTGATTTTGATAGATATATATATATATTGAACTTTTGCTTTTCAGCCAGGAAGTTTGCTATTGTTTATTGTTTTTAAAATTGCCTTGCCGTCTGGGTAGCCGTAGGGTCGTGGCTGTGTGCCTAGTTTGAATCTGCAGGGGTCTGACACAAGGTCGATCTTTCTGTTGGTTCTGGGAACTCCCAGGGCTGACAGAGGCATTTTCATCTACGTACACATCATCAGTGGTCGCGAGCGGATTGTAGAAGATGGAGCTTCCTGCGCTGCAACGAGAAAATGTGATTTATGTTCGCAGAAACAGACTGTACAAAATTCTTCGTAGCAAATGCTTTTTGATGCAATGTGCCGTTACATCTTTGATTATTTTAACAACATTGGTGGGTGGAATAGTCTTTAGTATAAATCTGATTTTTGTGCCAGTTACTACAGTACCTCCCCTTGATCCTGCTACTTCTACTGTTTCTTCTATACACTCTTTTCACTCGTTTCCTGAACATGAGCAAGCACGACGTACAGAGTTCATTAACAACACTTTTGTACAGCTCTTGCACCAACACCAACTGGTAGTTAACACTACAGACTGCTGGGTGTGTGGCTTGATACCCCACACTATGGATAAAGGTATTCCCTATCTGGTTTTACCTTTCAGCTACAATGGATCATTTCAGGCCCTTCAAACCATCTTTTCTTATGCCCTTGAGACCTATCCTCCGCGTCCACCACGTTCCACTAAATATAACTCTGCCAACAAAGCTTTAGTCCAGGGAATTATTGACATGATCAAGGATGTCAATAATACTCCATCATACCCTAGAGACGAACTACGAGTGTATTTAAGTTGGAATACTTCAGAGTATCGCCTTAGTTTGGGAGAAAGCAAGCGAAAAAGCTCAACTCCAATCTGGGTCGTACCTCACCGAGGTCAGGTCTGTTTGCAAGGTAATGGGAGAAATCCGAGAGCTCAGCTAGGGAGGAGTGAGTGCGTAGAAACTTACGTATTCCCGTCTAACTCTTCCCCTGCCTTTCTTACTGCTAGGGGTACCTATTTCATCTGTCGAGACAGAGCATATACATGGTTGCCTGCTGACTTTGCAGGTTCATGCTACATTGCTCGATTGTTGCCTCCGACTTACACTGCTTCATCTGATTACCACAGAACCAGAGTAGCGAGAGGTGTCTTCAGCAAGGAAGATACCGCTGGTCAGGAAGCTGGAGACTTTTTCAAAGGCTTCCTTCCGTTCTGGGGGCCTATGGCCAATAGTAGAAACATACGTCAGCTAACACGGGTAGTTGAATCTACTATTACCGAAACTGCTGGTGCCCTTAGCAATTTGACAGCTGAGCTTCAGGCGGATAGACTCATGACGTTGCAAAACCGTATGGTTTTAGACGTTATCCTTGCAGACCGAGGTGGGGTATGCAGAATGATCCAATCGAGCTGCTGTGTCTTTATTCCTAATAATGCTCCAACAGTCTATGAGGCGATCTCTAAGCTACACAAGATTTCCGACTCTATACATGTAGATAAGGGAAACTGGTCCTTTATGGAGTGGTTTTGGACTCTGATCTCAGCGTGGGGATGGAAGGTTCTAATGGTCATTGGTGTCATCTTAGTATTCCTCTTCTCATGCTGCCTGATTATCCAGTGTGGTCCAGCTCTGTGTAGTCTTTGTGCTGCAACCTGTTTTAGGAAACCACCTGCGTTTGGAGAAAAGGCACGAGCAAGGATGATGATACAACGGCATGTCACTGACCTAATGAGCATAGAATTAGACTCTGATATAGACTGATTAATTGCCTATGTAAGGGCAAAAGGAGGGTCTGAGGTTCCGTGACGATTTGAACCCGTGTTTTCAACATTGTCGGAAATACATAATATTAATATCAGCGAACCACAAATGATCCATTTAGCATATCCTGGTGTTTTCGCTACGATACGAGTAAGAGCACTCCTGTTATGAACACATTTCTGATCTACCCATGGCATCCATCTTAGATCATGGCCGCCATTTTGTGTTTCCTTGCCCTCACATATGCAATAGCCTCTGATCACTTCATTCACTCCACTTTGATTAAGGACACGTAGTCTTAGCCGGAGATTCACCTCTTTTAGTGACACGTGCACTTTAAACCAGATCACGCTGAAGCTGCATGACTCGACAAAGGCTGCCTCCTCTGCCCGAGGCCAGCCCACCTGAACTGGTTCTCGTGTCCATTGTCCTGATCATGATTAGGCGGCCGAAGCCGGTAGCCTTGCCCATTTACAACCCTCAAACATCTCTTATCCCGCTTTCCTATCTTCTGCACCTGGCTCTGCTCCTTTCCCTTTGGGCCTTTATTAGGGGGAGGTAACGAACTTTACGATGAGGCGGTCCGGCTCATGAATGCAATATTGACAAGGGATTGTGATAGACTAGTGGGAACCCCTCTTCGTGATGTTTGGCACCAGATATTATCGACAGTTCCTGTGTAACGCCAAATATTTATTGTTTAAGACACAAAGGTTTGGGAATGTACTGACATGTGAAATATTTGCCTGAAGCACAATTTTTGGTATATAAGGAGCAATCCTCAATGTACAAATCGAACAGTCTCCTAGATTCTGCCCGTGTGTAGATTCTGTGATTTCTGTGTCCCTGCAGTAATAAACCTTTGGTCTTTGACGCCACCATCGAGAAGCCCGTGTTTCTGTTCATTTGCGCACCAAGGCAGGTGGAACTCCGGGGTCTTTGGGTGTTGTTCCCTGACACCTCTGGACGGAACCAAAAAGTCCAGAACTCCAGCGGGGTAAGTTAAGTTCCAGTTCTCTTGTAAGAGAATGATGTCTTGATTTTGGAAGAAGGATTGAGTTTCATGGTCCTGGTCCATGCCGCTGAATCTATGTACATTCCATGAACACATGTTGATCTTTGCCAGAGGACTTTTTTCCGTGTAATGTTCCTGGTTGCTCATTCTTGATGGTAACTTTGCGTCATTTCTAGGAACTCTTTTGGCTTAATGCCATTGCGATCCACGACCAGTCCTGATCAACCTGAAGAAGCCCTCCTTTGTTTTTCTGATTTTTTTTGTTATGCATTGAACCTAAAAAAAATTCCTGGGCTGTTGCACGGGCTCCACGGAGGCACGATATTTGCTTGTGACTTGATGGTTTTCCCCCTTTGAGAAGGATAGACTATTCAAAAGGGGATATGGATATCTTGGGCGCATATGTTGCTTCAGGGTTATTCCCCAGTTCTCAAATGATTGTCTGTTAGCGAAGATCTTGGCTGCTAACTCCTCAGATGCTCAGGTGATCACAGAATCTTCTATGTCTGGATTGTCTTTGTTTTGAAGAAACTCCACTGCTACAATGTCTCAGGAGACTATTCCACTTAATTCTGGCATTGCCTTAAATTCCCTCTGTTTAAAATGTCCTGTCTACCCTTTGTTACATATTCTGGGATAAATGACAGTATTGGTTCGATGTCATCCAGGGCGTTTTTTTGACTTCCTGGAGGGACCTGTTGGAGGTCTTATTTTCTGCTTACTGGGTTGTTTGTGTTTCTGACTATTTCCTGTCCCATGTAGGCCTCTTCCCTCGTTTCCCTTGTCTATACCTGTCCTGCTTGGATACTTTGCTTGGTTTGCTAATGTTCTCTGGTTTTACTTTGTGCGATACATCTCCGGTCATTTCCGTTTGTGGTGATCTTGATTGGGGTCTGGTCTATCACTAGCTGCACAGATTTTTTTCCCATTTTTGCTTGCTTGTGTCTTTGTCCGAGAGCCCGTGGGCAGACTTTTGTGCTCTTTCTTTACTCGAGTGCTTTACGATCTGACCGTTCTCTGTATTTGCACATGTGTCACTTAGAGATGATGAGTCTTTTTCAAGTTTTTTTTGCCGGGGACCTTCCACCGATGTTCTCGGAGTCGTTATTTGTTTTTTTGGCCTCCTTAGATTAATAGAGCCTGAAGCTTGTTGTCGACCCTGATTCGGTCCCTCGAGTGTTGACGATTCTAGTTCTTCAATGAATCCCACCATTATTGACTTGTCAAACGAGTAGCTTACCCGTTCCGAGTATGATAATTCCATGCTACTAGTAGAGACATTCGGAGATTTGCTTATCCTTGCTGGTTCTTGACTCGTGTTCCTCGTAAATATTGAGAAAAAGTGTTCTGTGGCCGTTGTTTGTTTACTTTTTAATTTGGGCCTTGCCTTCCTTGCTCATTTCCTTTGTCTTTTTATTAGTTTGTCTTGAGGCTGGAGGTCAGAGTTGGCCTGTTGTTCTTTTAGAACGTTGTGGCTTTGTGTTTCCGCCTTTAGGACCCCTTTGTGTTCAAGTAGGTCTGATTTACCGTCCTCCTCGTTGTTATACTTTTGTTTTGTTTGATGGTTTGGGTCGTTTGAAATTTCTTTATTGGATTTTTTCTCTTGAGAGTCACGATTTCCCTTACGCTTGCTCGCTATCTTTACTGCACTGAGAATATCCTTTAAGATGTCTGGGAGGGACGCAAGTTTCTCAATTATGCTCCCGCACTCACAGTTGCTTTGTTTGTCTTTGTTTGGGAGTTGGTCCATATTTCCTTTGTTGTGTATGTCTTTGTTTGGGAATTGATCATTGCTTCTTTTGTTTGCCAATAAGGACATTATTGAATCTGTCTTGGAGCTTATGTATGCGATGTGCTCTGCAATAATATTTATAAGGTCAATTTGGACCTCCATTTTATCAGACTGATAGTTAAGTGCCTTTATGGCTGATCCAGTGAACTTATTAGCGCGTGCCCCCAGTGTATGTTAAACTGTTGGCTACCTTCCTTCCCTACTGGTTTGACCAAATGTTCGATCATGCTTGCTGATGAAATTGAAATTGGTGCCGACTGATGACCTTTACTTGCTCTACTTCCGCAACTGGTACTGTCTTCTATCAGGATTCTTTGAATGCCACTTGTTTCCCTTAAGTCGCGTAGAGTAGATGACAATAGGCCAGACCCGCTCTCCTTAAAAATTGATTGCTGTGCTAAGGTGGGCCCTAGGGGAGGTGTCCTTTTTGTTGTTGTTTTAGTGATTTCAATCAAATTTGAGTCATTTGATACTAAGAGGGAGTTCGACCAGACTTCCTCCCCTTCTAGTCTCTGTTTTATCAATTCACTAACTTCTCCGGGATTAGTCTCCTTTTGTGGGTCATTGTGGTCTTTATGACCCATGTTGTTCTTGTATCCCGTGTATCCTGTGTTGTTAAAGATGTTCTTCAAGGGTTCCTTTCCCGGGGATATCGCTGAAATCAGTGAAGTTTGGTGTACACCCTTCGTGTCTTGCTTTCTTGTTGAGATTTAATTTTTTTCCATACCGCTAATCGATTCTGTATCAATCAGTGACCTGATTTAATTATTGACTTGGCGTCGTAAGGAACTGGTTCCGTTAACTGATTGACCTGAATTAAAGTTTTAAACAAGGCTGATGTTTTTGGCTTGTCGGGCTGAATTGGACTCGGTAGGTTTAGTACCTCCTTTGTTGTTGCGAGTATCGCGGACACCGGGTCCTTTAGAAAAAAGAATTTATTGATCTTCTGCTGCTTTTTTCCTAGGGTTAGGTCAATTTTGCCTGGTGTCGGGCCCGATCCTGCCCTCTCTCTCTCTCCCTGTTCCACTAGTTCCCCTTTTGAGCTGAAGAGGACCCCTCTTGGAGGGACTTGCCTGGATTGATTTTTTTTACTTTCTTATTTGGTAATCCTTTACTTGGTAAGGCTTGCTGATTCGTTCCCGATTTCATTCTTTTTTTGTGCTTTGTAACAGGACCTGTAGGCTGTTTTCTCTTTGTTTACTCTTTTATTGACCCTTTGTCTAATGGGTTTTATTTTTCCTCACTCTCTTTCCTGTCACTCTTGCCTCTCTTGCAATATGTGTTTGTTCTAACTGAAGAAACTTGTTAGCAAGTCGCGTTTTTAATAGAGTCACTTTATTAGAGAGTGCTCTACTTAACTGCTTGACTGGACTTGTCCTCCTTTATTTAACTGCCTTTTGCGCGCTGACAACTCAATGCATTGATTTATCAGTTTTGACGAGTATTGACAAGTTAAGCCTTGTGATAAGGCTCCTGACTCCTGGCCCCAGGAGTTGCAAATTTCTTCAGAAGGCTGCAGGTGACGTGAAGGCGAAACACAGGGCTTACAAGCCACCGAGGCTAAGCCTCTCTAGCGGGGTTGGGCAAAATTGAGGCGGCGGCGGTGGGGCGGCAGCAGTAGCGATGGATTTGGTCAAACAAGCAAGCAAGCAAGGTTTGGTCAAGGTTTGGTCAAGCAAACAAGCAAGGCGAGCGGAGCTCACAGGGGGACCACAGGCTAGAAGACCTAGTCAGACTGCCTCCTCGGTCGGCTCCCCGGGCTCTTACTTCGCAGCAACCTCTAACGGCAGCCGCGCTCGCGTCCTTGCTTGCGCCTTGCTCGTGTCCTTACCTCCGCCCTGACCACGCCCACGTACCCGTCGTCCAGTATCAGTAGTCCAGTAACCCCGGAGGCACACCTTTCACCTTCCTCGCCTTGCTAAAGACGGGGATGCACCCCAATCAGGAAGAAGCAAAACTGATCTTGGGTTGCTTGTGTTGTAGTTCCAGGAGGACCTGGACTGGCAGTTTGGGCTTGACTGTTCCCACTGAAGATGTGTCAAGACTACTTTGCATATGGCTTGGTGAAAACTAAAATGACATGGTGGGCAAAAGAATGATGGTCTGGAAGGCTACCCCAAAAGACTGTCAGCGGTTAGACATATTGCATGCATTCCTCCCATCACCTTTTGTGTATTTGATATATGGCATGTTGACGTCACAAACCCCACTGAAGCAGCAAGGAGGACATTAGCGGCCCCATGTTCGTTTAGAGGATCAGGGAGCATTGCCACATGGCGCCTTCCCTTTTGGCATTTTGGCTCAGGAAAGGACTCATCATCATCAGATGGATGTCAACCAACGGAAAAATCCCTTTCAAATCTCATGGTCATATGCTGTCTCATTCTCAGGCCCTATAAAGATGACATCTTTGTGCTCTATCTAAATATTTATTTGTCAAATGCTATGTCCTAGGTATATTGTGGAAGAAATAAATGGTGTGTGTATCTTGTGTGTGTCTATTCATGATATGTGCGGAAATATAGTGCAATATAAATTAATAAGAATTAGCTGGATAAAATGGAAAAAGGCATTTATCTCACTGTTCTTGCACCGATCCAAAGAACTTGACACTAGAGAAGCTAAACAAGACAAAAAAGAAAAAACACTGGCTTCGACTTGCAACATATGGATTCTCTTAGCATACATCTTGGGGCAAAGGGTGATCCCGTTTCACCCGTAGTTCTCCAATTATGCCATTCACATTCTGCTTTCACCCATCACAGCACAGCACAATCTGTCAGCCCACTCCAATCACCAATCAGTTAATGTGCCCTTCCCATTTTGCTTCTGCCTAGCACAGCATACATCATGGGATAAGGGGTGATCACCCTGGGTGGGCACCAGGGCACCCACCGGTATCAAAGGCAGGGCCCGGTGGATGGTACCCCTGGGGTAAAAAAAAGGCTCAGGAAGGGGGTTGCGCATCTCCCTCCCCTTTAAATAATACACAGCCCAGAGGGATGGGGTCACCTGGGTCCTTTTAAGGTTTGGGGTGGGGGCTGCACGACCCCTCCTACCCTATAACTAAATTAGCGGCCCTGGGGGAGGGAGTCCCAAGGACCTTTTAAAGGATCAGGGGGCTGCCGCCACCTTCCCTTTAAGAGAACAACTGCCCTGGGGGAATGCGGTCCCCAGGACCTAATAAGTCTTAGGTAAAGGGGGCCACACAGCCCCAGTTCCCTTTAAAAGATAGAAGACCCTGGTGATAGAATCCCCAATGCCAAATGAGGCTCAGGGAGGGGGGGCCACATGGCCCTCTCCCCTTTAAACTGGTTAACACCCTGAGAGATGGAGGGTCCCCAGGGCCCAATAAGGCTCGGGGAGGGAGGGTCATGTGATACCTCTCCTGTGTATTAAAAAAAGGCACGCGGAGGGCACAGCATGGTCGTCTCCCCTTTAAAATAGTTAAGGCCCTGGGGGATGGGGTCTCCAAGGCCTAAGGAGTTTTGGGAAGCAAGGCCACGTGCTCCCCCACTTAAAAAAAATGTGGCCAGAGGGATGGTGTCTCCAGGGCCTAATGAGGCTTGGTGAAGGGGGCCAGGTGCCCCCCTCCCCTTTAAAATATTTAAAGCCCTGGGGGTGGAGTCCCCAGGACCTAATGACGCTTGGGTGGGGACACATGGCTCATCTCCTTTTTTACTGGTTTGCTCCTGGGTAATGGAATCCCCAAGGCCTAATAAGGCTTGGGATGGGGAGCTGCATGGCACCCCTTCCCTTTATAATGAACTGCCCCTAGGGATGGGGTAAGGGTCAGGGAGGGGGCTGCATGCCACCACCCTAAGGGTTCGGGTACCCGGGGCCTGAAGAGCAATCCTATGCTGGGAACACCAAAGGCTGTGCATGGTGTGAGGATAATAGCCTATTGGGGGTTTTGCCACAGGCTTGGCTGCAAGACAGGCCCTGTGGATAACCTCATGCCATGCACAACAAAATGCCATGAGTGCAGTACAAAAGGGGGGTGGTGATGGACGGAGCATCTGAACCAATCAAACACTCACACCCAATCAACAGATCTGGGTGTAATCCATCACCGTTGTTTAGCCCACTCTGCCACCCCAGTTCAGACATGGCCATATGCAAATCAGTCTGACCCTGTGCCTCCTGGGAACAGTCCAGCCCGAACTGCCAAGCCATGCCTTCCCTGGACCGGAAACTAGCTTCCTAGGACCGGTTTCTGGCATTACAGCCTTCTTCAGCCAGGCTTGCTTGAATCCAGTGGCAAAGTGAGCAAGGGACTCACGTCTGAGCATACCCTGCCAACTTATGGCTAACAAAGCGGTACAAAAGGGGGGTGGTGATGGACGGAGCATCTGAACCAATCAAACACTCACACCCAGTCAACAGATCTGGGTTTAATCCATCACCGTTCTTTAGCTCACTCTGCCAACCCAGTTCAAACATGGCCATATGCAAATCAGTCTGACCCTGTGCCTCCTGGGAACAGTCCAGCCCGAACTGCCAAGCCATGCCTTCCCCGGACTGGAAACAAGCTTCCTAGGACCGGTTTCTGGCATTACAGCCGTCTTCAGCCAGGCTTGCTTGAATCCAGTGGCAAAGTGAGCAAGGGACTCACGTCTGAGCATACCCTGCCAACTTATGGCTAACAAAGCGGTACAAAAGGGGGGTGGTGATGGACGGAGCATCTGAACCAATCAAACACTCACACCCAGTCAACAGATCTGGGTTTAATCCATCACCGTTCTTTAGCCCACTCTGCCAACCCAGTTCAGACATGGCCATATGCAAATCAGTCTGACCCTGTGCCTTCTGGGAACAGTCCAGCCCGAACTGCCAAGCCATGCCTTCCCTGGACTGGAAACAACCTTCCTAGGACCGGTTTCTGGCATTACAGCCGTCTTCAGCCAGGCTTGCTTGAATCCAGTGGCAAAGTGAGCAAGGGACTCACGTCTGAGCATACCCTGCCAACATATGGCTAACAAAGCGGTACAAGGGGGTGATGGACAGAGCATCTGAACCAATCAAACACTCACACCCAGTCAACAGATCTGGGTTTAATCCATCACCGTTCTTTAGCCCACTCTGCCACCCCAGTTCAGACATGGCCATATGCGAATCAGTCTGACCCTGTCCCTCCTCGGAACAGTCCAGCCCTAACTGCCAAGCCATGCCTTCCCTGGACCGGAAACTAGCTTCCTAGGACCAGTTTCTGGCATTACAGCCGTCTTCAGCCAGGCTTGCTTGAAATGAATGGCATGAGGTTGGTTGCCTCCAGGTTACTGCCAGTGGGGAGTTTTTTTATGTTGCAGATATTTATATAGCGCACACTAGATCCGAAGGTATCAGAGCGCTTTACATGCACACCAGTTACGTTACAGACCGACACACTCATTTTTGATAGGCACAGGGAGATTAAGTGATTTGCCCAGAATCACAGAATGTTGAGCATCCCTGCCGAAACTTAAACCTGGTTTTGCCCTAGAAATTTGGGCACATTCTCTCCCTGGCTGCAAGCCAGGCCCTGCACCAACCCCTCCTTGTGTCTGTCAAAAGGCCACGTGCAACTAGGGGCTGGTTGTCTGGGGGGGTTGCTGTAGAGCCTGGACATAGGTCAGACTCTGTGCCCAACTCCCCACCAAGCACGGCCAAAGGCTGTGTGCAGTGGGGGGGGGGCGTTGGCTTTGCATAGTGTGATAAAATGTTACATTACAAAAAAAACTAGAAATTCACTGAAGAAAACATAGGTTAAAGTAACATTACAGTTAGGTCTGATAAATAGATCTACTTATGCTTTTTTTATAAACCTTAGAAATTTACTGGAAAAAAAAGGTAACGCTATAGCTAGGGGAAGATATCAGCAATAACACTAACAATTTGAACTAAAAATAACACAGAAATTCACCTGTTACTTGAGCTAACTATAATTTGCACCCCTACCATGCATTGCTTATGACCTCACATATGACATCACTCATGACATGTTTTCTATTAGGACTTGTTCTGGGGCTGAAAATAAAGCTGAAAGGTTATAGAAGGGGCCAGGATAGAGGCACTCTGATCCTATGGGAGAGATGAAGGTGTCTGTGAGGCACCCCTTCTGGGCAAGAAATTGCCAGAATTTTTGTTTTTATTACACGCGAGAATCCGCAGATCTAATGCGGTGCTCAGCAATCCTCAACAGATCTGCGGATCCAATGCTGAATTTAAAAAAATACATCCACTCACACACTCTCTTATACCTCCACATAATAATTCACACATCTACTCACACATACATTCACCCACTCACACCTCCATACAGCCTCTCACACACACCCTCACAGATCTACAAAACCACTCCCACATGTATTCACACACCCATTGACACACTCACACCCATACAACTCACACATCTAGTCACACACCCATACAGCCACTCAGACCACCACTCGCAAGCCCACAAAACCACTCACACAACCACTAACATACCAACATAACCACTCACACCCATACAGCCACTCACACACCCACAAACTCATTCACACAACTATTTATACACCCACACCACTCATACACCCATACAGCCACTCACACACCCATGCTCACTGGATGTAGGGCAGACATCCGCTCTGATATTGCTAGACTTGAGTGCTGCATTCGATAAAGTGTCCATAGGATCTTTGCTGCAGCGCATGAGGAAGGAGGGTATTAGAGGCCTGGCCTTTGCAACCTTCCTTCCCGAGATAACTTTTCAAGTATCAGGGCCCCCTTTCTGTTCCAACGTACATGCCATCCAGTAAGGGGTCCTCAAGGGTTCAACTCTTAGCCCTACCCTATTTAACGTTTACATCCAACCTTTGGTTGCAGTGGCGAGGAGCAGAGGACTAACCGTGGTGTCATATGCTGATGACACGCAGTTAGTCGTGGCACTCTCCAATGATCTCTCGCAGGACGTGTTTAAATTTAGAGATGAACTAACAGCCATAGCAGACTGGATGACAACCAATTACCTCCAACTGAATGCAAGCAAATCAGAGATCCAGCTGGTTGGGAAAGATGTGGCATTATGGAGTGAGCAATGGTGGCCACCTACTTTGGGCAGCCCACCTGTCCCTAAGCAGGCAGTAAAAAATCTGGGTGTATTCTGCCCGTACCTTACAGTCCCAAACCAAAGTAGTAGCTGGGACTTGCTTTGGACTTTTTGACTTAAACCACTGCTAAGTTTTTTTGATCCCACCACATGGCAGGTCATTGTCCAAGCCAGCATTCTCTCTAGGCTGGACTATGCCAGTTCACTCTACTTGGAGATGAACAAAGCTGAGACTCTACGCCTTCAAAGGGTGCAAAATGCAGGTGCTCGGACGTTACTTGATCTGTCGAGAAGTTGTCCTACAACCAGTGCCATTCATAGATGGCACTGGTTGCCAGTGGCAAAACGCATTGAGTTTAAAACCCTATGCATCGCTCACAGAAGTCTAAATCTGCAGGCCCTGGATATTTTGGCGTATCTCCTTTCACCCTATGCTCCCATTCGGTGCCTACGCTCAAGAGATCAACACTTGGCTGTTGTCCCGAGAATGATAAAGGTCCAAGCAGGAGGGCCTTCTTTTCGCGCTCTCGCCACTAAACTTTGGAACTCTCTTCCCGTGAGCATTAGGAGCATCAACAATCATGTCCAATTCCACAAAGTCATTAAAACCTATCTCTTCCCTGCCTGAGTGGCCTTAGGTGCTCGCTTCATGGTCTTTTTAGCAGTCTGCAGCAATAGCGCTGGGATGCCCCTTTAGCCGGAGCAGCTGTGCGCTATACAAATCTGCTAACATAACATAACATGACATACAGCAACTCACATACCCACTCACAGCCACACACAGCCACTCCCAGAGCCACTCCCACACCCACTCACACACACCCTTTCACACACACCCATTTATACACCCAAACAGCCACTCACACACCCACTCACAGAACCACAACACCACTTACACAGCCACTTAGCCACCTATTCACAAACTCACACACCCAGTTACACACACACACGCACAGACCCACAAAACCACTCATGTCCCTATACACATACCCGCTCACAGACCCACACAGGCACTAACACAGCTACGAACACTACATGTGAGGGGTTGGCTGTGCCAGGCCCTGCAGCCAACCTCTCACTATGTACACCCTTTGGCCGTGCTCGGCTGCAGTTGGATTAAAGTATGAAAATTAAATATTACTTTATGTTAAAAAGACCCTAGCAATTCAGTGAAAAAGGTTACAGGGACAGTATAGTTAGGAAATAAATTTTTTATACTTAGAAATTCACCGAAAAAAACAAAGGTTAGAGGGCCAATGTAGTCAGGAAATTGAATGTAATAAAACCTTAGAAAACCACGAAAAAACAAAGGTTACAGAAATGATATAGTTAGGTATAGGTTTTACTCAGACAAAACAATAGAAATTCATCAGTTATAGTCATCTCAAGTAACTATATCTCGTGCACTAAGGTAAGTATAACTCACGCCCCCCCATGTACACTTTTCTTATCAATATTTTCACTGCAAAATGTTGTAGTGATATTATCAATGATGTAATAGAAGCTGTCATGAGTGACGTAATATGTGGGGTAATTAGCAGTGTATGGCAAGGGTGTGAATTATAGTTACCTTAGGGCATGAGTTATAGTTACTTGAGATAACTATAACTATAACTGCTGAATGTCTATGGTTTTGTCTGTGTAAATTCTGAACTTAACTATAATGTCCCTGTAACCTTTGTTTTTTTCAATGAATTTCCAAGGTTTTTAACATTTTATTTCCTAACTATACCATCCGTGTAATCTTTGTTTTTTTCAGTGAATGTCTATGGTTGTTAATGCTATTTCCTAACTATAATGTCCATGCAACCTGCATGTGTGAGGGTGTGTGTGAGTGGTAGTGTTTGTGTGTAATTAGCAGTGTGAGTACGTGGTATGTATATGAGTGAATGTGTGACTGGCTGAGTGGGTCTGTGAGTCGGGTGCGAGTGGCTGTGTATGTGTGTGAGTGGCTGAGTAGTTTTGAGGGTCTGTGAGTGGGCGTGTGAGTAGCTGTTTGGGTGTGTGTGTGTGTGAGTGGATATGAGTGGTTGCATGGGTGTGTAAGTAAGTGTGTGAGTGGGTATGTGAAAGCTGTGTGGGTGTGTTAGTGGGTGTGTGAGTGGTTTTGAGGGTCTATGAGTGGGTGCGAGAGTGGCTGCATGGGTGTTTAAGTAGGTGTTTGAGTGGTTGTTTGGGTATGTTAGATGTGTGAGTATGTGAGTGAGTGTGCGAGTAGGTGTGTGGATCTGTGAGTTAGTGTAAGTTTCTCTTTAAATTGGGGTCTGGATCCATGGATCCACTTGAATCCAGGAGGATTTTTTTAGGATCCACGGATCTTCGTGTGATAAAAAAAGTTTGGGGGCCATACCTTGCCCATGAGGAGTCCCTTATAGACCCTTGCATTATTACCCTGACCTCTTCTATTACTTTTTAACTTTATTTTCCCCACTGGGAACTGAGTCCTGATTAACAAAATGGTGGCCGCAACTTACCTCTCAGGTTGCAGCCAGCCAATTACCGCATTGCTGCTGGTGTGTGGTTTTACGAATCCAAGAGGAACCACAGAGGAGCCGAGTCCCTAGATATACAAATTTGGATTTCAGTTAATATCTCAAAAATGACTGCATGGATTTACACCAAATAACAAAAAGAGTTTGTTCTTTCTGGACCAAGAGCTACCTTTCTGCCAAATTTGGTGTCATTCCATCTAGCGGTTCTGGATGTAGTTGTGAATAAAATTTCAATGGAAATTAACATATGACTTTTTAAAACTTTTTTTGACTCCCCATTTTTCTTGTCCCCCGCTTTATGGATCGCCCCAAAACTTTCCAAGCACAACTAGAATCAGCAGTATACTTGTCGGGGAACAATTTGTGAAGATTCATTAACCGGCACCAAAGATAGAGGCAAGTCAAAAAACGTTTTTCCTATGGAAACTAGGTCCTAACTATAACTACCTACTGGCAACCGCCGGTAGGTTATATATACATATTCATATATTCTTCATTCCAGGTTGGCTAGGATGGTATTTTACCATCCAAAGCTGTTATACTATGCCTGGAGTGGTAAAATTCTTTCGTCATTTTAAAGCTTGACGTGGATGACACTGTGCTAATCCTATGCTTAAAGACTTTGATAGAAAAGCAGACATTTGAGGTGAGGAAATGTAGTGTGTTGCTGCTGTTGTAGGGTGCTCCATACAGGAGCTGCTCTCCACCTAAACTTGTGAACTACCCAGAGTTCTCCTCTTCTTTCTTGTATAAATTATGCAGCACTGCATGCCTGAAAGGGTTATTTTCTAGATTATACTGGGTACTCCTTTGTGTCTGGACAAGGCTAAACCTCTCTGAGCTATAATGATAGCGAAACATTTGTCAGCGATTGCTTTTATTCATTCCGGGTTGGCTTGGATGGTATTTTATCAATCCAAAGCTGTCATGCTGTGCTTGGAGTGGTAAAAGGCTGTTGTCATTTTATAGCTCGGCGTGGTCTGCACTGTCCTAATCCTATGCATAAAGACTTTGCTGAAGAAATGGCAAAAGACTTTGTCCCTTTCTATCTCAGCGTGGATGTCAATGTGCTAATTCTATTCTAAAAAACTTTGACAGAAAATCAGAAATTTGCGGTGAGCAAAATTAGAGTTTTGCTGGTGTTATAGGGCGCTCAATACAGGAGTTGCTCTCAACCTAAACTTGGGAACTACCCAGAGTTCTCCTCTACTTTTGTTGCATAACTTACACAGCACTCTATAACTTAAAGGGTATTGTTTTGATGTATATATATATATATGTATATATAGTTTGCAGGGACATTATAATTAGGAAATATCATTAAAAAATCCTTAAATATTCACTGAAAAAATCAAAGGTTACAGGGATGTTATAGTTACGCTCGGATATTCCACGTACAAAATCATAGAAATTCAGCAGTTATGGTTACAGGAGTTAACTATAAATTATGCCCCCGCAATGCGCTGCTTATGATCGCACATATTACAGCAAATGACATCACTGATTAAATCATCCATAGAACACCACTCACACACCCATACAATCACTCGCACACCCACTCACAGATCAATACAACCACTCATTGGCTGAAACAGCAAAAGGCGATGTGGTAACAGAACTGGACAAACATCCAGAATATGATTGAGGTTCTGGATGCCAAAATTACACACATTACAGTATTTCCCTGTTTTCACAGAGGTAGACCACTGTGCCATTAAATCATTTAATGGAAGTAAATTCATATCAAATAAAATCAACAAACTGCGAATGCCATGATCCAAATTCCAGGCTAAATACTTCTGGGCAACTCTTGGGTTACTAGCTGTGGCTATTATCTCCAATCTTTTTTTCATCCTACCGTACTTGACATCTATTTCAAAACTAATGATACAACTAGTGCTTTTAAAAAAAGTTTTAAATTCTAAGGGCAGAAAGGAGATCACAAGCTCCTCCTGTGTGTGAAAATGGTTCAACACAAAGGTAAAATCAAGGGAGAAGGAATATTTATCAGCTTTGCACCAAACATTTCCTGACTCATGAGACCCCTTATTGTAATTAATTCACTATTCTTCAGCTGATATCCCTAGCTAATCCTTGGACAAATGAATTTATCAGAACAAATTCCAATCAAATAGCTGGGGTCAGAACCAATGTGTTAAAATTACATAATTTGCATAAAATCTGGCCATCTATCTTATCAAGAAAGCTTCATTAATGTACTTCGATAGATTCAATAGCATATAATAGTGTTGAGGCACTTTAACTTTAAAACAGATTTCATATGCAAAAAATACCTTCGACCTATTACGTTATAAACTGAGCGTAGACCATTTGCATCAATGTCGGATTTATCCTTTGTGTTACCAGCTAATAATTTCCCCAAATAAAGATAGAAATCTACAATCTCAAGTTTCCCTAAGCCAATTTTGCAAACAAAATTGCAAATTCTTCTGCTCCTTCTACTTATTAAAATCAAGACTTTTCTTTTGGAGATGTCTATCTTCAAATACTGTACCATCCTACATTTCTGCAGTGACTTCTGTTTCTCATTCAACCCATTGGGAGTCAAATCTACAATTGCAATATCGTCTTCTGCATATATCAGACAAGAGAAATGACACCCACCTATCTTCGGTGCATCACCCATCTGGGGAGAGAAACATTTGGGTAGATCTGCTACGAACAAGGAAAAAAATAACAGAGCTATCAAACAGCCGTGCTTCAGGCCATTTTTTGTAGCTATTACGGCCGAGGGGCCTTGAACGCTCCGTAATGGCACCTGGCACAACGTATTAGAGTGCAAAGCAATAATAAGAGATAAAGGGGGGCAGGCAATCCCATTTTTATTTTATTTTATCCAGAGTGTTGGTCGGTCTACCTTTATCAAAGGCCGTTGAAAAATCTATGAATGTCACATATACATTTGACCCACAAATTAAAGTGTACTTCCCCTCTATTAATTTCAACATACATATATTATACAAAGTGCAGTGTTCCTTTCTAAATCCTGCTTGTACTGTGAGAAGAATTTTCTCCTCCATCACCCAATCGGTAAGATGATCCAAAATACTACGTGTAAATACTTGCCCTAATGCATTTAGTAAAGCTATTTGCAAATTACCCGAAGAATTTGTGGGGGTCCATTTTTAAAGAGTGGAATTAAAATACTACCAGACCAGGAGGAGAGTCTTCCCCTGCTGATAGAAGTAGTTAAATAGAGAAGTAAGGCTCTTTTTTGAATATTGACATGAGAATTTTTATCAGGACCCATTGCTCCAGAATCTCTCATTCTTTTAATGCGTTCTACAACCTCACATCTCAGAAGGGTATAGCTAGATTCGGGCAGTTTATATGTTTTAGTTATAGAGACAGAAGTTCAAACTAAATTGGTGTTGGCAGTATAAAGATCCACAAGATAAAATGTCCAGTCTTCTAGATTTTACCCTAGAGCTGCAGCAATCCGAGATTATTTTGCAGTACCTGTTAGCATCATTCTTTGAGTCTGCATCTTTTAACTGGACCCAATTGTAATCTTCCTTTTCTTGCCTTAGTAAATGTTTTTCCTTGATCATTTCCTCTTTAGTAAATTAATTAGTTAACTTCGATCGAGACACAAAAATTCAGGAACTGAGCCCTCACTAGTTTATTTATTTCCCTATTTAAAAGTTTCACCGGATTTTGGTGTAGTCTCTGCCGGGATGGTAAATAATTAGCTTTACATGCTGGAACCAAGGTGTCTATACAGCAACCGAAAGATACCAATAGGTCTGGCAGAAGAGGCTGCTGCTCTCCAATTATTGTAAGCTGCTGACCTTATATTTGAATTGTTAGTGTCTCTTTTAATTTTGAGGCTGCTTTGATAATCTAGTATATTTTACCATTTGTTGTTTTTAAACCTACAGATTTATCTTTAAAATCCACAGGCCCACTTCTGTTAGGGTCACCTCAATTTTACAGGAGATCAGCATATGATCACTATAAGAGTTTTCTAAAACTTCCAAATTAGAAAGCCTATTAAAAGTGTCATCTGAAACGATTAAGTAGTCGATAATATACCCACCAGAGGTCGATTTATGTGTAACTTTTGCTGGAATCTAATTTTCTATTCTTCCATTGGCAATTATTATATCTATACTTCTGAAACTTTCTACTAGGATCAAGCCCCTTTTATCTACACGACTATTATTTACAAAGATAGCAGGGACAATGTTTAAAGCTTCCTCTTTCGAGTCATTAGCGAACAGCCTTACACTGTGGGTAGTAACCAACACTAAATGTGTGTGTTGGACTTGGCCCTTTTGGCAGGTTCACCCCGAAACTTTTTGCATTTGCCCAGCCTGTTTCTGTAACCTGTTGTTGGTGATTTTAGGCCCCTGCGCACTTTTTCACTGTGGTCCAGTGTAAAGTGTGTGCGCTCTCTGTGTATGTGTGGTGAGAGTGGCCTGCCCTCGCCTAGGAATGCATGGGGAACATGTGTGACCATGGTAGCTCCTGATGTGTGGGGAGTGCAGAGTTGAATTTGGTATGTGCGAACTCGTGTGATTAAATGCTGCGCGATGATGTGCGCGGATTTATTGTGTCTAGTGTGGAAGTGCCACTTCTAGAAGTTGGCATATCTGTGCAGTAAATGTGAATTGACTGTCCGGCTTGTGATTGGCTGGAGCTGGCTGGTGTGCCTGGCTCCAGGAGTCAGGATGGGTCTGCCCCGGTGGTGAATGGAGAGATCTGCATGTTGATGGGAGGGAGGAGTGCACCTGGGACCTGAATAGGGATGAGCCTTCACTCCACAATCCTGGCTCCACCCCTTGTGGTGTGTCTGATGTTCCTGACCCACCCTGTCTGTGAATAGGCAGAGGGGCTGAGCAAAACAAAGGGCTCAAGAACCAGTTGCATCTGGTTCGCCCCTTGCCTGCACCTTTGGAAACAAAGGAAATGGTGTATAAAAAGAGGCTGGGACCTCATGAAAAATTTTCTTGTGTTCCACTTGAAACTACCAGGGGCGTGCTGCTGCTGGGACCCAGGGGAAGGCTTGCCTCCCTGGGCCCTGCCCAGCCCCTGGATGCCTGGGAGACCTTGTTCCTCTGGGACCCCTTTGCCTTGCCAGGAAGACTGGAGGACTCCCTTTTGCTGAGGAGCTGGTTGCTCCATTTCTTTGCCCAGGACCTTGCTGCACCCTTTTAGTGCCCTGGGAGCACAGTGCTTGTTTTTTCTGGTTAGCCCTTTAAGAGGGAATCCCCAGCGTAGGGATTCCCCCCTGAATGATAATGGCGGCGGGTGCCCACCCCGCTTAGTTTGATTTAACTGGCCGCTATTTTTATATTTTAAATAGCAGGAGCCCACCCAGCTTTATAGCCAAATTTGGAGGGAGCCTACCCCTCATGGCACTTTTAAACTTATAACCAAAGCGGGTGCCCACCCCGCACTTCACCGCCGCGGCCCAAGCCGCGTTAGAAGATTGCCTCCTCCGCCGCATCCGCGGCCCGCATGTCTGTGGGTGAGGCCGCCGGACAGAAGAGGAGTGCGGCAGGAAGTGGTGCGAGGGAGGAGGTTGGGAGCCTACCCAACCTCTCCTCGGGTGCCGGTCACGAGCCCCGGTCCCGAGATGGGGGACCGGGTGAAGAGGCCGGCGGGAGCGGTACTGCGGGCCTCCCATGCGGAGGGGAGAGCCCCGCAGGAGAAGTGCAGCCGCAAGGCTCTCCAGAGCGAGAGAGAGCCCCACCCGCGCCACGAGAGGATTGCTGCCACCGGTCCAGGGAGTTAGAAAATCCCCGCCGTAGTCCCAGCGAGGAGGAGACCGGAGGAGTCCCGGCCCACACAACAGCCCGGTGAGTGTTGAAGGGCTGGGGGGGAGCTCCGGGCGGGTGTTGGTGCCTGAGCAAGGCACAGTGAAAGGGGCTAGTACTCATTGGTCAAAGGGGATTAGTGGTGGCCAGAGCCCCGGACGCTCCCCCATAGCAGGATTTAATTACCGAGCCCGAGGTCCCGTGGACCCGTTGTTTTAGGAGACAGTGTGCTCGTGGGGGCAAAGTTATTTGTAGAGCCTGCGGGCTCCAACAATTGGGCATGATAATTTTAAGGGCCCTGTGTGGTCCTACGTTTGGAGGTATGTTTGCTTAAGGAGCCTAGGTGGCTCCCCCGCCCCCATTAGTGTTTCAGAGCCAGAAGGCTTCAACGTTTGGGGCACCTTTTTGTTTAAGGAGCCAGTGGGCTCCTGGAGCACAGTTGATGTTAGAGCCAGATTGCTCCACCGCCGCAAAGCTGTTCCTAGAGCCTGGAGGGCTCCACCGCGTTGCTGCTGATGGTCAGAGCCTAGAGGGCTCCAGCCTATAGCACAGTTTGTTTCCAGGGCTACTGAGAGCCCATGCCGCAGTTTACTTCACAGCTGCCCAGCAAGTAGTGGGCAGCTGCACCTTTAGGCGCCACTGGAGTGAGAGTCCCTGAGAGGGACAGAAGTGGCACAGTGGTGCCAGGCCTTTCACAGCTGTGCAGCACTTAGTGCCAGCTGCAGCGTTTAGGCCCTGGTCTTGTTCTCAGCTGCCCAGCAAGTAGTGGGCAGCTGCCACGTTTAGGTTGGCACCGATGGCGCACCCCTGACTGGCGCTGCGTTGGCAGCGCGCCCTGACATTCTAGACACAGGGCATTTGAGCCCCTTCTTGAGGTGGCCAGTTGGCCAGGGGGCTGGTATATGGATAGGGTGCAAGGCCTTAATGTGATTGATGTGCTCTAACTGTGGTGCTAGGAAAAAACAAAGGTTAGAGGGCCAATGTAGTCAGGAAATTGAATGTAATAAAACCTTAGAAAACCACGAAAAAACAAAGGTTACAAAAATGATATAGTTAGGTATAGGTTTTACTCAGACAAAACAATAGAAATTCATCAGTTATAGTCATCTCAAGTAACTATATCTCGTGCACTAAGGTAAGTATAACTCACGCCCCCCCATGTACACTTTTCTTATCAATATTTTCACTGCAAAATGTTGTAGTGATATTATCAATGATGTAATAGAAGCTGTCATGAGTGACGTAATATGTGGGGTAATTAGCAGTGTATGGCAAGGGTGTGAATTATAGTTACCTTAGGGCATGAGTTATAGTTACTTGAGATAACTATAACTATAACTGCTGAATGTCTATGGTTTTGTCTGTGTAAATTCTGAACTTAACTATAATGTCCCTGTAACCTTTGTTTTTTTCAATGAATTTCCAAGGTTTTTAACATTTTATTTCCTAACTATACCATCCGTGTAATCTTTGTTTTTTTCAGTGAATGTCTATGGTTGTTAATGCTATTTCCTAACTATAATGTCCATGCAACCTGCATGTGTGAGGGTGTGTGTGAGTGGTAGTGTTTGTGTGTAATTAGCAGTGTGAGTACGTGGTATGTATATGAGTGAATGTGTGACTGGCTGAGTGGGTCTGTGAGTCGGGTGCGAGTGGCTGTGTATGTGTGTGAGTGGCTGAGTAGTTTTGAGGGTCTGTGAGTGGGCGTGTGAGTAGCTGTTTGGGTGTGTGTGTGTGTGAGTGGATATGAGTGGTTGCATGGGTGTGTAAGTAAGTGTGTGAGTGGGTATGTGAAAGCTGTGTGGGTGTGTTAGTGGGTGTGTGAGTGGTTTTGAGGGTCTATGAGTGGGTGCGCGAGTGGCTGCATGGGTGTTTAAGTAGGTGTTTGAGTGGTTGTTTGGGTATGTTAGATGTGTGAGTATGTGAGTGAGTGTGCGAGTAGGTGTGTGGATCTGTGAGTTAGTGTATGTTTCTCTTTAAATTGGGGTCTGGATCCATGTATCCATGGATCCACTTGAATCCAGGAGGATTTTTTTAGGATCCACGGATCCTCGTGTGATAAAAAAAGTTTGGGGGCAATACCTTGCCCATGAGGAGTCCCTTATAGACCCTTGCATTATTACCCTGACCTCTTCTATTACTTTTTAACTTTATTTTCCCCACTGGGAACTGAGTCCTGATTAACAAAATGGTGGCCGCAACTTAGCTCTCAGGTTGCAGCCAGCCAATTACCGCATTGCTGCTGGTGTGTGGTTTTACGAATCCAAGAGGAACCACAGAGGAGCCGAGTCCCTAGATATACAACTTTGGATTTCAGTTAATATCTCAAAAATGACTGCATGGATTTACACCAAATAACAAAAAGAGTTCGTTCTTTCTGGACCAAGAGCTACCTTTCTGCCAAATTTGGTGTCATTCCATCTAGCGGTTCTGGATGTAGTTGTGAATAAAATTTCTATGGAAATTAACATATGACTTTTTAAAAACTTTTTTTGACTCGCCATTTTTCTTGTCCCCCGATTTATGGATCGCCCCAAAACTTTCCAAGCACAACTAGAATCAGCAGTATACTTGTCGGGGAACAATTTGTGAAGATTCATTAACCGGCACCAAAGATAGAGGCAAGTCAAAAAACGTTTTTCCTGTGGAAACTAGGTCCTAACTATAACTACCTACTGGCAACCGCCGGTAGGTTATATATACATATTCATATATTCTTCATTCCAGGTTGGCTAGGATGGTATTTTACCATCCAAAGCTGTTATACTATGGCTGGAGTGGTAAAATTCTTTTGTCATTTTAAAGCTTGACGTGGATGGCACTGTGCTAATCCTATGCTTAAAGACTTTGATAGAAAAGCAGATATTTGAGGTGAAGAAATGTAGTGTGTTGCTGCTGTTGTAGGGTGCTCCATACAGGAGCTGCTCTCCACCTAAACTTGTGAACTACCCAGAGTTCTCCTCTTCTTTCTTGTATAAATTATGCAGCACTGCATGCCTAAAAGGGTTATTTTCTAGATTATACTGGGTACTCCTTTGTGTCTGGACAAGGCTAAACCTCTCTGAGCTATAATGATAGCGAAATATTTGTCAGCGATTGCTTTTATTCATTCCGGGTTGGCTTGGATGGTATTTTATCAATCCAAAGCTGTCATGCTGTGCTTGGAGTGGTAAAAGGCTGTTGTCATTTTATAGCTCGGCGTGGTCTGCACTGTCCTAATCCTATGCATAAAGACTTTGCTGAAGAAATGGCAAAAGACTTTGTCCCTTTCTATCTCAGCGTGGATGTCAATGTGCTAATTCTATTCTAAAAAACTTTGACAGAAAATCAGAAATTTGCGGTGAGCAAAATTAGAGTTTTGCTGGTGTTATAGGGCGCTCAATACAGGAGTTGCTCTCAACCTAAACTTGGGAACTACCCAGAGTTCTCCTCTACTTTTGTTGCATAACTTACACAGCACTCTATAACTTAAAGGGTATTGTTTTGATGTATATATATGTATATATAGTTAGCAGGGACATTATAATTAGGAAATATCATTAAAAAATCCTTAAATATTCACTGAAAAAATCAAAGGTTACAGGGATGTTATAGTTACGCTCGGATATTCCACGTACAAAATCATAGAAATTCAGCAGTTATGGTTACAGGAGTTAACTATAAATTATGCCCCCGCAAAGCGCTGCTTATGATCGCACATATTACAGCAAATGACATCACTGATTAAATCATCCATAGAACACCACTCACACACCCATACAATCACTCGCACACCCACTCACAGATCAATACAACCACTCATTGGCTGAAACAGCAAAAGGCGATGTGGTAACAGAACTGGACAAACATCCAGAATATGATTGAGGTTCTGGATGCCAAAATTACACACATTACAGTATTTCCCTGTTTTCACAGAGGTAGACCACTGTGCCATTAAATCATTTAATGGAAGTAAATTCATATCAAATAAAATCAACAAACTGCGAATGCCATGATCCAAATTCCAGGCTAAATACTTCTGGGCAACTCTTGGGTTACTAGCTGTGGCTATTATCTCCCATCTTTTTTTCATCCTACCGTACTTGACATCTATTTCAAAACTAATGATACAACTAGTGCTTTTAAAAAAAGTTTTGAATTCTAAGGGCAGAAAGGAGATCACAAGCTCCTCCTGTGTGTGAAAATGGTTCAACACAAAGGTAAAATCAAGGGAGAAGGAATATTTATCAGCTTTGCACCAAACATTTCCTGACTCATGAGACCCCTTATTGTAATTAATTCACTATTCTTCAGCTGATATCCCTAGCTAATCCTTGGACAAATGAATTTATCAGAACAAATTCCAATCAAATAGCTGGGGTCAGAACCAATGTGTTAAAATTACATATTTTGCATAAAATCTGGCCATCTATCTTATCAAGAAAGCTTCATTTATGTACTTCGATAGATTCAATAGCATATAATAGTGTTGAGGCACTTTAACTTTAAAACAGATTTCATATGCAAAAAATACCTTCGACCTATTACGTTATAAACTGAGCGTAGACCATTTGCATCAATGTCGGATTTATCCTTTGTGTTACCAGCTAATAATTTCCCCAAATAAAGATAGAAATCTACAATCTCAAGTTTCCCTAAGCCAATTTTGCAAACAAAATTGCAAATTCTTCTGCTCCTTCTACTTATTAAAATCAAGACTTTTCTTTTGGAGATGTCTATCTTCAAATACTGTACCATCCTACATTTCTGCTGTGACTTCTGTTTCTCATTCAACCCATTGGGAGTCAAATCTACAATTGCAATATCGTCTTCTGCATACATCAGACAAGAGAAATGACACCCACCTATCTTCGGTGCATCACCCATCTGGGGAGAGAAACATTTGGGTACATCTGCTACGAACAAGGAAAAATGTAACAGAGCTATCAAACAGCCGTGCTTCAGGCCATTTTTTGTAGCTATTACGGCCGAGGGGCCTTGAACGCTCCGTAATGGCACCTGGCACAACGTATTAGAGTGCAAAGCAATAATAAGAGATAAAGGGGGGCAGGCAATCCCATTTTTATTTTATTTTATCCAGAGTGTTGGTCGGTCTACCTTTATCAAAGGCCGTTGAAAAATCTATGAATGTCACATATACATTTGACCCACAAATTAAAGTGTACTTCCCCTCTATTAATTTCAACATACATATATTATACAAAGTGCAGTGTTCCTTTCTAAATCCTGCTTGTACTGTGAGAAGAATTTTCTCCTCCATCACCCAATCGGTAAGATGATCCAAAATACTACGTGTAAATACTTGCCCTAACGCATTTAGTAAAGCTATTTGCAAATTACCCGAAGAATTTTTGGGGGTCCATTTTTAAAGAGTGGAATTAAAATACTACCAGACCAGGAGGAGAGTCTTCCCCTGCTGATAGAAGTAGTTAAATAGAGAAGTAAGGCTCTTTTTTGAATATTGACATGAGAATTTTTATCAGGACCCATTGCTCCAGAATCTCTCATTCTTTTAATGCGTTCTACAACCTCACATCTCAGAAGGGTATAGCTAGATTCGGGCAGTTTATATGTTTTAGTTATAGAGACAGAAGATCAAACTGAATTGGTGTTGGCAGTATAAAGATCCACAAGATAAAATGTCCAGTCTTCTAGATTTTACCCTAGAGCTGCAGCAATCCGAGATTATTTTGCAGTACCTGTTAGCATCATTCTTTGAGTCTGCATCTTTTAACTGGACCCAATTGTAATCTTCCTTTTCTTGCCTTAGTAAATGTTTTTCCTTGATCATTTCCTCTTTAGTAAATTAATTAGTTAACTTCGATCGAGACACAAAAATTCAGGAACTGAGCCCTCACTAGTTTATTTATTTCCCTATTTAAAAGTTTCACCGGATTTTGGTGTAGTCTCTGCCGGGATGGTAAATAATTAGCTTTACATGCTGGAACCAAGGTGTCTATACAGCAACCGAAAGATACCAATAGGTCTGGCAGAAGAGGCTGCTGCTCTCCAATTATTGTAAGCTGCTGATCTTATATTTGAATTGTTAGTGTCTCTTTTAATTTTGAAGCTGCTTTGATAATCTAGTATATTTTACCATTTGTTGTTTTTAAACCTACAGATTTATCTTTAAAATCCACAGGCCCACTTCTGTTAGGGTCACCTCAATTTTACAGGAGATCAGCATATGATCACTATAAGAGTTTTCTAAAACTTCCAAATTAGAAAGCCTATTAAAAGTGTCATCTGAAATGATTAAGTAGTCGATAATATACCCACCAGAGGTCGATTTATGTGTAACTTTTGCTGGAATCTAATTTTCTATTCTTCCATTGGCAATTATTATATCTATACTTCTGAAACTTTCTACTAGGATCAAGCCCCTTTTATCTACACGACTATTATTTACAAAGATAGCAGGGACAATGTTTAAAGCTTCCTCTTTCGAGTCATTAGCGAACAGCCTTACACTGTGGGTAGTAACCAACACTAAATGTGTGTGTTGGACTTGGCCCTTTTGGCAGGTTCACCCCGAAACTTTTTGCATTTGCCCAGCCTGTTTCTGTAACCTGTTGTTGGTGATTTTAGGCCCCTGCGCACTTTTTCACTGTGGTCCAGTGTAAAGTGTGTGCGCTCTCTGTGTATGTGTGGTGAGAGTGGCCTGCCCTCGCCTAGGAATGCATGGGGAACATGTGTGACCATGGTAGTTCCTGATGTGTGGGGAGTGCAGAGTTGAATTTGGTATGCGCGAACTCGTGTGATTAAATGCTGTGCGATGATGTGCGCGGATTTATTGTGTCTAGTGTGGAAGTGCCACTTCTAGAAGTTGGCATATCTGTGCAGTAAATGTGATTTGACTGTCCGGCTTGTGATTGGCTGGAGCTGGCTGGTGTGCCTGGCTCCAGGAGTCAGGATGGGTCTGCCCCGGTGGTGAATGGAGAGATCTGCATGTTGATGGGAGGGAGGAGTGCACCTGGGACCTGAATAGGGATGAGCCTTCACTCCACAATCCTGGCTCCACCCCTTGTGGTGTGTCTGATGTCCCTGACCCACCCTGTCTGTGAATAGGCAGAGGGGCTGAGCAAAACAAAGGGCTCAAGAACCAGTTGCATCTGGTTCGCCCCTTGCCTGCACCTTTGGAAACAAAGGAAATGGTGTATAAAAAGAGGCTGGGACCTCATGAAAAATTTTCTTGTGTTCCACTTGAAACTACCAGGGGCGTGCTGCTGCTGGGACCCAGGGGAAGGCTTGCCTCCCTGGGCCCTGCCCAGCCCCTGGATGCCTGGGAGACCTTGTTCCTCTGGGACCCCTTTGCCTTGCCAGGAAGACTGGAGGACTCCCTTTTGCTGAGGAGCTGGTTGCTCCATTTCTTTGCCCAGGACCTTGCTGCACCCTTTTAGTGCCCTGGGAGCACAGTGCTTGTTTTTTCTGGTTAGCCCTTTAAGAGGGAATCCCCAGCGTAGGGATTCCCCCCTGAATGATAATGGCGGCGGGTGCCCACCCCACTTAGTTTTATTTAACTGGCCGCTATTTTTATATTTTAAATAGCAGGAGCCCACCCAGCTTTATAGCCAAATTTGGAGGGAGCCTACCCCTCATGGCACTTTTAAACTTATAACCAAAGCGGGTGCCCACCCCGCACTTCACCGCCGCGGCCCAAGCCGCGTTAGAAGATTGCCTCCTCCGCCGCATCCGCGGCCCGCATGTCTGTGGGTGAGGCCGCCGGACAGAAGAGGAGTGCGGCAGGAAGTGGTGCGAGGGAGGAGGTTGGGAGCCTACCCAACCTCTCCTCGGGTGCCGGTCACGAGCCCCGGTCCGAGATGGGGGACTGGGTGAAGAGGCCGGCGGGAGCGGTACTGCGGGCCTCCCATGCGGAGGGGAGAGCCCCGCAGGAGAAGTGCAGCCGCAAGGCTCTCCAGAGCGAGAGAGAGCCCCACCCGCGCCACGAGAGGATTGCTGCCGCCGGTCCAGGGAGTTAGAAGATCCCCGCCGTAGTCCCAGCGAGGAGGAGACCGGAGGAGTCCCGGCCCACACAACAGCCCGGTGAGTGTTGAAGGGCTGGGGGGGAGCTCCGGGCGGGTGTTGGTGCCTGAGCAAGGCATAGTGAAAGGGGCTAGTACTCATTGGTCAAAGGGGATTAGTGGTGGCCAGAGCCCCGGACGCTCCCCCATAGCAGGATTTAATTACCGAGCCCGAGGTCCCGTGGACCTGTTGTTTTAGGAGACAGTGTGCTCGTGGGGGCAAAGTTATTTGTAGAGCCTGCGGGCTCCAACAATTGGGCATGATAATTTTAAGGGCCCTGTGTGGTCCTACGTTTGGAGGTATGTTTGCTTAAGGAGCCTAGGTGGCTCCCCCGCCCCCATTAGTGTTTCAGAGCCAGAAGGCTTCAACGTTTGGGGCACCTTTTTGTTTAAGGAGCCAGTGGGCTCCTGGAGCACAGTTGATGTTAGAGCCAGATTGCTCCACCGCCCCAAAGCTGTTCCTAGAGCCTGAAGGGCTCCACCGCGTTGCTGCTGATGGTCAGAGCCTAGAGGGCTCCAGCCTATAGCACAGTTTGTTTCCAGGGCTACTGAGAGCCCATGCCGCAGTTTACTTCACAGCTGCCCAGCAAGTAGTGGGCAGCTGCACCTTTAGGCGCCACTGGAGTGAGAGTCCCTGAGAGGGACAGAAGTGGCACAGTGGTGCCAGGCCTTTCACAGCTGTGCAGCACTTAGTGCCAGCTGCAGCGTTTAGGCCCTGGTCTTGTTCTCAGCTGCCCAGCAAGTAGTGGGCAGCTGCCACGTTTAGGTTGGCACCGATGGCCCACCCCTGACTGGCGCTGCGTTGGCAGCGCGCCCTGACATTCTAGACACAGGGCATTTGAGCCCCTTCTTGAGGTGGCCAGTTGGCCAGGGGGCTGGTATATAAATAGGGTGCAAGGCCTTAATGTGATTGATGTGCTCTAACTGTGGTGCTAGGAAAAAACAAAGGTTAGAGGGCCAATATAGTCAGGAAATTGAATGTAATAAAACCTTAGAAAACCACGAAAAAACAAAGGTTACAGAAATGATATAGTTAGGTATAGGTTTTACTCAGACAAAACAATAGAAATTCATCAGTTATAGTCATCTCAAGTAACTATATCTCGTGCACTAAGGCAAGTATAACTCACGCCCCCCCATGTACACTTTTCTTATCAATATTTTCACTGCAAAATGTTGTAGTGATATTATCAATGATGTAATAGAAGCTGTCATGAGTGACGTAATATGTGGGGTAATTAGCAGTGTATGGCAGGGGTGTGAATTATAGTTACCTTAGGGCATGAGTTATAGTTACTTGAGATAACTATAACTATAACTGCTGAATGTCTATGGTTTTGTCTGTGTAAATTCTGAACTTAACTATAATGTCCCTGTAACCTTTGTTTTTTTTCAATGAATTTCCAAGGTTTTTAACATTTTATTTCCTAACTATACCATCCGTGTAATCTTTGTTTTTTTCAGTGAATGTCTATGGTTGTTAATGCTATTTCCTAACTATAATGTCCATGCAACCTGCATGTGTGAGGGTGTGTGTGAGTGGTAGTGTTTGTGTGTAATTAGCAGTGTGAGTACGTGGTATGTATATGAGTGAATGTGTGACTGGCTGAGTGGGTCTGTGAGTCGGGTGCGAGTGGCTGTGTATGTGTGTGAGTGGCTGAGTAGTTTTGAGGGTCTGTGAGTGGGCGTGTGAGTAGCTGTTTGGGTGTGTGTGTGTGTGAGTGGATATGAGTGGTTGCATGGGTGTGTAAGTAAGTGTGTGAGTGGGTATGTGAAAGCTGTGTGGGTGTGTTAGTGGGTGTGTGAGTGGTTTTGAGGGTCTATGAGTGGGTGCGCGAGTGGCTGCATGGGTGTTTAAGTAGGTGTTTGAGTGGTTGTTTGGGTATGTTAGATGTGTGAGTATGTGAGTGAGTGTGCGAGTAGGTGTGTGGATCTGTGAGTTAGTGTATGTTTCTCTTTAAATTGGGGTCTGGATCCATGGATCCATGGATCCACTTGAATCCAGGAGGATTTTTTTAGGATCCACGGATCCTCGTGTGATAAAAAAAGTTTGGGGGCAATACCTTGCCCATGAGGAGTCCCTTATAGACCCTTGCATTATTACCCGGACCTCTTCTATTACTTTTTAACTTTATTTTCCCCACTGGGAACTGAGTCCTGATTAACAAAATGGTGGCCGCAACTTAGCTCTCAGGTTGCAGCCAGCCAATTACCGCATTGCTGCTGGTGTGTGGTTTTACGAATCAAAGAGGAACCACAGAGGAGCCGAGTCCCTAGATATACAAATTTGGATTTCAGTTAATATCTCAAAAATGACTGCATGGATTTACACCAAATAACAAAAAGAGTTCGCTCTTTCTGGACCAAGAGCTACCTTTCTGCCAAATTTGGTGTCATTCCATCTAGCGGTTCTGGATGTAGTTGTGAATAAAATTTCTATGGAAATTAACATATGACTTTTTAAAACTTTTTTTGACTCGCCATTTTTCTTGTCCCCCGCTTTATGGATCGCCCCAAAACTTTCCAAGCACAACTAGAATCAGCAGTATACTTGTCGGGGAACAATTTGTGAAGATTCATTAACCGGCACCAAAGATAGAGGCAAGTCAAAAAACGTTTTTCCTATGGAAACTAGGTCCTAACTATAACTACCTACTGGCAACCGCCGGTAGGTTATATATACATATTCATATATTCTTCATTCCAGGTTGGCTAGGATGGTATTTTACCATCCAAAGCTGTTATACTATGGCTGGAGTGGTAAAATTCTTTCGTCATTTTAAAGCTTGACGTGGATGGCACTGTGCTAATCCTATGCTTAAAGACTTTGATAGAAAAGCAGACATTTGAGGTGAGGAAATGTAGTGTGTTGCTGCTGTTGTAGGGTGCTCCATACAGGAGCTGCTCTCCACCTAAACTTGTGAACCACCCAGAGTTCTCCTCTTCTTTCTTGTATAAATTATGCAGCACTGCATGCCTGAAAGGGTTATTTTCTAGATTATACTGGGTACTCCTTTGTGTCTGGACAAGGCTAAACCTCTTTGAGCTATAATGATAGCGAAATATTTGTCAGCGATTGCTTTTATTCATTCCGGGTTGGCTTGGATGGTATTTTATCAATCCAAAGCTGTCATGCTGTGCTTGGAGTGGTAAAAGGCTGTTGTCATTTTATAGCTCGGCGTGGTCTGCACTGTCCTAATCCTATGCATAAAGACTTTGCTGAAGAAATGGCAAAAGACGTTGTCCCTTTCTATCTCAGCGTGGATGGCAATGTGCTAATTCTATTCTAAAAAACTTTGACAGAAAATCAGAAATTTGCGGTGAGCAAAATTAGAGTTTTGCTGGTGTTATAGGGCGCTCAATACAGGAGTTGCTCTCAACCTAAACTTGGGAACTACCCAATGTTCTCCTCTACTTTTGTTGCATAACTTACACAGCACTCTATAACTTAAAGGGTATTGTTTTGATGTATATATATATATATATGTATATATAGTTTGCAGGGACATTATAATTAGGAAATATCATTAAAAAATCCTTAAATATTCACTGAAAAAATCAAAGGTTACAGGGATGTTATAGTTACGCTCGGATATTCCACGTACAAAATCATAGAAATTCAGCAGTTATGGTTACAGGAGTTAACTATAAATTATGCCCCCGCAATACGCTGCTTATGATCGCACATATTACAGCAAATGACATCACTGATTAAATCATCCATAGAACACCACTCACACACCCATACAATCACTCGCACACCCACTCACAGATCAATACAACCACTCATTGGCTGAAACAGCAAAAGGCGATGTGGTAACAGAACTGGACAAACATCCAGAATATGATTGAGGTTCTGGATGCCAAAATTACACACATTACAGTATTTCCCTGTTTTCACAGAGGTAGACCACTGTGCCATTAAATCATTTAATGGAAGTAAATTCATATCAAATAAAATCAACAAACTGCGAATGCCATGATCCAAATTCCAGGCTAAATACTTCTGGGCAACTCTTGGGTTACTAGCTGTGGCTATTATCTCCAATCTTTTTTTCATCCTACCGTACTTGACATCTATTTCAAAACTAATGATACAACTAGTGCTTTTAAAAAAAGTTTTGAATTCTAAGGGCAGAAAGGAGATCACAAGCTCCTCCTGTGTGTGAAAATGGTTCAACACAAAGGTAAAATCAAGGGAGAAGGAATATTTATCAGCTTTGCACCAAACATTTCCTGACTCATGAGACCCCTTATTGTAATTAATTCACTATTCTTCAGCTGATATCCCTAGCTAATCCTTGGACAAATGAATTTATCAGAACAAATTCCAAACAAATAGCAGGGGTCAGAACCAATGTGTTAAAATTACATAATTTGCATAAAATCTGGCCATCTATCTTATCAAGAAAGCTTCATTTATGTACTTCGATAGATTCAATAGCATATAATAGTGTTGAGGCACTTTAACTTTAAAACAGATTTCATATGCAAAAAATACCTTCGACCTATTACGTTATAAACTGAGCGTAGACCATTTGCATCAATGTCGGATTTATCCTTTGTGTTACCAGCTAATAATTTCCCCAAATAAAGATAGAAATCTACAATCTCAAGTTTCCCTAAGCCAATTTTGCAAACAAAATTGCAAATTCTTCTGCTCCTTCTACTTATTAAAATCAAGACTTTTCTTTTGGAGATGTCTATCTTCAAATACTGTACCATCCTACATTTCTGCAGTGACTTCAGTTTCTCATTCAACCCATTGGGAGTCAAATCTACAATTGCAATATCGTCTTCTGCATACATCAGACAAGAAAAATGACACCCACCTCTCTACGGTGCATCACCCATCTGGGGAGAGAAACATTTGGGTAGATCTGCTACGAACAAGGAAAAAAGTAACAGAGCTATCAAACAGCCGTGCTTCAGGCCATTTTTTGTAGCTATTACGGCCGAGGGGCCTTGAACGCTCCGTAATGGCACCTGGCACAACGTATTAGAGTGCAAAGCAATAATAAGAGATAAAGGGGGGCAGGCAATCCCATTTTTATTTTATTTTATCCAGAGTGTTGGTCGGTCTACCTTTATCAAAGGCCGTTGAAAAATCTATGAATGTCACATATACATTTGACCCACAAATTAAAGTGTACTTCCCCTCTATTAATTTCAACATACATATATTATACAAAGTGCAGTGTTCCTTTCTAAATCCTGCTTGTACTGTGAGAAGAATTTTCTCCTCCATCACCCAATCGGTAAGATGATCCAAAATACTACGTGTAAATACTTGCCCTAATGGAACCAAGGTGTCTATACAGCAACCGAAAGATACCAATAGGTCTGGCAGAAGAGGCTGCTGCTCTCTAATTATTGTAAGCTGCTGATCTTATATTTGAATTGTTAGTGTCTCTTTTAATTTTGAGGCTGCTTTGATAATCTAGTATATTTTACCATTTGTTGTTTTTAAACCTACAGATTTATCTTTAAAATCCACAGGCCCACTTCTGTTAGGGTCACCTCAATTTTACAGGAGATCAGCATATGATCACTATAAGAGTTTTCTAAAACTTCCAAATTAGAAAGCCTATTAAAAGTGTCATCTGAAACGATTAAGTAGTCGATAATATACTCACCAGAGGTCGATTTATGTGTTACTTTTGCTGGAATCTAATTTTCTATTCTTCCATTGGCAATTATTATATCTATACTTCTGAAACTTTCTACTAGGATCAAGCCCCTTTTATCTACACGACTATTATTTACAAAGATAGCAGGGACAATGTTTAAAGCTTCCTCTTTCGAGTCATTAGCGAACAGCCTTACACTGTGGGTAGTAACCAACACTAAATGTGTGTGTTGGACTTGGCCCTTTTGGCAGGTTCACCCCGAAACTTTTTGCATTTGCCCAGCCTGTTTCTGTAACCTGTTGTTGGTGATTTTAGGCCCCTGCGCACTTTTTCACTGTGGTCCAGTGTAAAGTGTGTGCGCTCTCTGTGTATGTGTGGTGAGAGTGGCCTGCCCTCGCCTAGGAATGCATGGGGAACATGTGTGACCATGGTAGTTCCTGATGTGTGGGGAGTGCAGAGTTGAGTTTGGTATGTGCGAACTCGTGTGATTAAATGCTGCGCGATGATGTGCGCGGATTTATTGTGTCTAGTGTGGAAGTGCCACTTCTAGAAGTTGGCATATCTGTGCAGTAAATGTGAATTCACTGTCCGGCTTGTGATTGGCTGGAGCTGGCTGGTGTGCCTGGCTCCAGGAGTCAGGATGGGTCTGCCCCGGTGGTGAATGGAGAGATCTGCATGTTGATGGGAGGGAGGAGTGCACCTGGGACCTGAATAGGGATGAGCCTTCACTCCACAATCCTGGCTCCACCCCTTGTGGTGTGTCTGATGTCCCTGACCCACCCTGTCTGTGAATAGGCAGAGGGGCTGAGCAAAACAAAGGGCTCAAGAACCAGTTGCATCTGGTTCGCCCCTTGCCTGCACCTTTGGAAACAAAGGAAATGGTGTATAAAAAGAGGCTGGGACCTCATGAAAAATTTTCTTGTGTTCCACTTGAAACTACCAGGGGCGTGCTGCTGCTGGGACCCAGGGGAAGGCTTGCTTCCCTGGGCCCTGCCCAGCCCCTGGATGCCTGGGAGACCTTGTTCCTCTGGGACCCCTTTGCCTTGCCAGGAAGACTGGAGGACTTCCTTTTGCTGAGGAGCTGGTTGCTCCATTTCTTTGCCCAGGACCTTGCTGCACCCTTTTAGTGCCCTGGGAGCACAGTGCTTGTTTTTTCTGGTTAGCCCTTTAAGAGGGAATCCCCAGCGTAGGGATTCCCCCCTGAATGATAATTTCGGCGGGTGCCCACCCCGCTTAGTTTTATTTAACTGGCCGCTATTTTTATATTTTAAATAGCAGGAGCCCACCCAGCTTTATAGCCAAATTTGGAGGGAGCCTACCCCTCATGGCACTTTTAAACTTATAACCAAAGCGGGTGCCCACCCCGCACTTCACCGCCGCGGCCCAAGCCGCGTTAGAAGATTGCCTCCTCCGCCGCATCCGCGGCCCGCATGTCTGTGGGTGAGGCCGCCGGACAGAAGAGGAGTGCGGCAGGAAGTGGTGCGAGGGAGGAGGTTGGGAGCCTACCCAGCCTCTCCTCGGGTGCCGGTCACGAGCCCCGGTCCCGAGATGGGGGACCGGGTGAAGAGGCCGGCGGGAGCGGTACTGCGGGCCTCCCATGCGGAGGGGAGAGCCCCGCAGGAGAAGTGCAGCCACAAGGCTCTCCAGAGCGAGAGAGAGCCCCACCCGCGCCACGAGAGGATTGCTGCCGCCGGTCCAGGGAGTTAGAAGATCCCCGCCGTAGTCCCAGCGAGGAGGAGACCGGAGGAGTCCCGGCCCACACAACAGCCCGGTGAGTGTTGAAGGGCTGGGGGGGAGCTCCGGGCGGGTGTTGGTGCCTGAGCAAGGCACAGTGAAAGGGGCTAGTACTCATTGGTCAAAGGGGATTAGTGGTGGCCAGAGCCCCGGGCGCTCCCCCATAGCAGGATTTAATTACCGAGCCCGAGGTCCCGTGGACCCGTTGTTTTAGGAGACAGTGTGCTCGTGGGGGCAAAGTTATTTGTAGAGCCTGCGGGCTCCAACAATTGGGCATGATAATTTTAAGGGCCCTGTGTGGTCCTACGTTTGGAGGCATGTTTGCTTAAGGAGCCTAGGTGGCTCCCCCGCCCCCATTAGTGTTTCAGAGCCAGAAGGCTTCAACGTTTGGGGCACCTTTTTGTTTAAGGAGCCAGTGGGCTCCTGGAGCACAGTTGATGTTAGAGCCAGATTGCTCCACCGCCCCAAAGCTGTTCCTAGAGCCTGGAGGGCTCCACCGCGTTGCTGCTGATGGTCAGAGCCTAGAGGGCTCCAGCCTATAGCACAGTTTGTTTCCAGGGCTACTGAGAGCCCATGCCGCAGTTTACTTCACAGCTGCCCAGCAAGTAGTGGGCAGCTGCACCTTTAGGCGCCACTGGAGTGAGAGTCCCTGAGAGGGACAGAAGTGGCACAGTGGTGCCAGGCCTTTCACAGCTGTGCAGCACTTAGTGCCAGCTGCAGCGTTTAGGCCCTGGTCTTGTTCTCAGCTGCCCAGCAAGTAGTGGGCAGCTGCCACGTTTAGGTTGGCACCGATGGCGCACCCCTGACTGGCGCTGCGTTGGCAGCGCGCCCTGACATTCTAGACACAGGGCATTTGAGCCCCTTCTTGAGGTGGCCAGTTGGCCAGGGGGCTGGTATATGGATAGGGTGCAAGGCCTTAATGTGATTGATGTGCTCTAACTGTGGTGCTAGGAAATGTAATGCATTTAGTATGTTTTATGCACCCTGTGTTTGATACCTCTAGAGATGGTTTTACCTATGGAGGTTTGTGTTAGTGAGATTGTACTTCACTGTGATTTACGCCCCTAAATGTGAGTTATACTTAGGAGGTAGGGTCTAATGTGTTTAGACTAGTGAGGTTGCCGCAGGATGTAATTCGCACCTGATGTGACTACATAATGTAGTTTATGTTACAGGTTGAGGTGGAGTACAGTGATTACCAGTAGTTGCTGGTTGTAGGTTTATGATCTATTTTTACTTGTACCAATTTCCACTAAGTTTTGATCCTGACAGTGGACCACGTGGCCCTGTCCTGTGTAAATAATCCCTTGTGAATATTGCCCGTGCCAGTCAGCACAATGTATATCGTGTGATTACTATCTGATGTGTTTTAAGAATACAAAAGTTATCTTTATATAACCTTGTGTGAAGTTCCTTTTGTAGTGTGCCTGGGATGTTGCTGTGTGCATGCACAAATGCTTTACACATTGTCACCAAGGATAAGCCTGACTGCTCATGCCAAGCTACCAAGGGGGTGAGCAGGGGTTATCTTTGGCGTGTAACTCCCTTGCCCTGACTAGAGTGGTGGTTTCTGCCTGGCTTTGGCGCAAGCCTTAGCCAACCAGAAATCCCAGTTCTAACAGTGTGCAATCTTTTTTTGCCATAGAGGAGATAAACATAAATAGGTCCTTTAGTAGCTGAACATAAGAGGAGTAAGGGGAGATATAAGCATTTATAATTAGCAATGTACCTATACTTTCTTGCTCCATATTAAAGTCTGGCTTGACTGCCTGAATAAAGTTAGAAACATGGGAAATATCTTTATACACCCACCTTGAGTTAGGTCTAAGCAATATGGCTATGCCTCCTTTCGCATGTCCTCTATTCACTGGGAGCGCCGGACGGCTTAACACAATGTATTCTTTGATACACCAGTTCTTTGCAATCCAAGATTCTTGCATACATAGTATATCACCTTTCTGTTCTTTCAGAAATAGCAATTTATTTTTATCAATGTGCAAGCCGGCTGTGTTCCAAGAGATTATTTTGAGACCCTTACTAGGAATAATTCCCAAACTTTAGTCCTGAAGAGCTATTAGTGTTGAGAGCCCCAGCCACCCAGCTCCATTTCCTATCTATAGTCGATATTTGTTTATTTTCTCTCTCTCTACAAGCGGAGAAACTCCTACCACCTTTTTTTAAATGAGACCCGCATTATACTTTCTCCCTGTGAGGGGCTTCTAAAAGAGGAAGAAGTCAGAATGACAGCTGACCTCGCCACTAAGATTATTAAAATTACGTAAAACCTTTTTGAAAGTTCTCTCCTTCCGTGGACAAGAACATCGATACCACGATATTGCAATTTATCACTGTTCAAGATTATTAGGTTGGAAATTACCTTCGAGCAAAAGGTCATCTAGCCCCATGTAGATGCCATGATTTAATACTTGAACCAAAGCAAGGTCACTGCTCTGCACCATTTGAAGATGTGGATGTCTGAAAAACAACCCAATAGAAATGACCTATTCAAAAACAGCTCCTGATCAAAAACAGAAGAAAATTCTAGGGAGAGGGACACTGACATTGGGTGCTTGGCCATTATACTCACTTCCATAAGGATTGTAAATAACATTTTCCCCTAACGTAGAAGAAATAATCAGCATTAGGGTTCAAATTTTGCAATGTCACCATTACTGGACTGGAAACTGATGCGTTATCTCCTTGTGTGATCCAAGTTGGATCGTGTAGATTCCTTGGTGATGACAGAGAATGACTTTCACTTGTCCTTCTTCCCCCTTTGCTGCAATAGGGATGGGAGTCAAGAGCAAATTTGAATCGAAGCGCAGTCTCTTTGCTCTTTTTTATTTATTCTACTGAGTTTTTTCATCATTGCCTTCTTCTTCAACGCCTTTATTGTTACTTTTGATTCCTCGTCATAGGGAGGACACTGTGAGCATGTGTTAGGGCTGCAGTCCAATCTACTTTCTAATTCAATGTTAGTGTATTGAAGTTAGCAATTGCATCAGAGGGTTAAAAATCCGACCCTTACTGGTTTGGGGACCCTCAGATTTTTTAGCAGGACAAGAGAGATGTAGAAGAACAGGAGAGAAGGGACCCTGTGGAATATTTTCTTCAGTGGAAAGTGGAGACGGGGTTGAAAGTGGAGAGGCACGAGTGGAGGGTAGAGAAAGGCAACAAGATACCGAAGAAAAGGATTGGGAGGGTCTTTAGTATTCAGGGAATGCTACAGGAGTACAGGGGAGTGAAGCGACTTTGGGGAACAGGAGCATAGCTATCATGAGTGCAGCAGGTGCACATGGCCAAGAAGAATGCGGGCCTGCTACACTTCAATTTCAGCTGTGTTTTTTGCAACCTACCATTGTGATGGGGCATTTTATTTACTTGCATTAGAACCCATTGTAGTCTTGGTATATTACTGAGCAAGACACAGGTTCCCAAACCATCATGCAAGTTGAAGTCTGTGCTTCAAATAGGAAGACTGTAGAGGCGCAATTCCCAGGAAGATGCAACTCCAGTGCCTTGTTGTTAATGGCTCATGTGCTGTGGGATGTGGGGCAGCTATTTCCTAATAAGTCTTAGTGTCTACTAGAAGGAGAAAATATCTGCTAGAAGAAGGGACTGGAAATCCCTTGTCCTATTCAAGCTCGCCTATGCAGTAGGAAGGAGGTGGCTCTTTGTTTCAGCTGACAATGGAATGGCCAGTTACGAAAGTTCATCAGTTTGAATGGCTTGTTCTAGTACCATTAGTAATCCCTCTGGAAGAAACATCAGGCCTAATTCCGATTCTTCCACTCACGGAACAAGTAAGCATATATCTGTGCCTAGTTGAAAAGGCAAAGAATGAGTGCTTCCTAAACTGTAAAATATATTGTTGATTTTTTCTCTTTAGGTGCTATTGGATGTCACCTCCACATCCATATTGTTACTTGTCAGGTGTTGGGGCCCTGTAGGTCACACTGTCTTACCGGGAGGTGAGAAAGCGCATGGTTCATTGATGGAGTAAGGATTCGCACATAAAGCGACTTGCTCTCTTTCATGAACCTCGCTAACTTGTAATCGCATTAATCAACCTTGTTTGTCATTAATATTTCACTTTTTCCAGTACACGCGGGTGTCCCAGAGACGCTTGCCCATGTGTCTATTAATACTAATCACGCTTGCATACTACAGAATGGCCGCTTCGCAGAAATCCATTCTGCGCATGCATCGGGCATACCCATGTGATGTGACGCCCTCGCAGTTTTGGAGGGAGAGTTCGCTCATGCGCATTGTAGCTAATATGGCCGCTTGTCTCTAAACACGCTTTCTGCTTGCCCATGCTGCTTTGCATTTCTATCTATTCCCGCTTAACCTTTAACTGCTATAGTTATTATGAAGTAAGGGGTGCAGTGTAGATTATCATGGTGTACAGTGTGTTCATTTTTTCTGTGTTTCTAATTTGTTTTCGCTTACTTTTCATGTATCGCGTATTTGGGGCCTGGGAGTGGGGAGCAGCGCCATCTTTGAAACCCATCACGACCCCGTCATGTGATGAGGGAGAAGTCAAACTGCGCAGAAGCAATGCCCCGCCAGCTGGCTGCTGAGACTGGGATGCTCATGAGAAAGTGAACTGTGACCTGACCAGGGGAGCCGAGCTGTACCTGAAAACGAAACATATTGTGTACATTACTGTGTGCGCTATTGTCCTCTTCTACACGTATGCCTGGGAACAGGAATGTAAGGGATGGGTACTGATAATTGCATATTAAACATGGGAACCCTGAATTTTAGGTGGTGACAATGACCTAACCACCTCTTCTGACCAATCGTAAGCTGGGACCCTGTCACTTGCAACATTTGTGGGTGGTCTAGGAACCCGAAAAGGGTATATCTAGCTTAGATTGGTTAGGGAAAATTGTCCGACTTGTCCGAATAGCTGACCTGTCACCGACCCCACAACTCTATAGGTGATTGATACAGAGAGCTGCGGAGCGCTCTGTCCGAATTTCCACAAACTCCAAGGGGTGGAAATAGTCCTAAGTGCTGGCGAAGCACTTTGCTGGGAGATTCGAGAACCCAATCGGGGTTACTGGCGGATTCCGTGCAGTGAGGGGGTAGCGCAGGCGTTGCATCCGAAGCTGCAGGTGTTGGTTGTGCCCTTTGGTGAGCCCAGTCCTGACCCAAATCCTGAGGGGTATCCTGTCCTGATTTTCCGTGAGCTGTACCTGCTCACCTACTGGCATCCTAAATCCTTGAGGGTCCTTGTCCTCGTCTTTCCTAAGCTGACCCGTGGCCAGGGTTAGTCCTCATTCCTGTCCTAGGTAAATATATCAGTGGATGTTCGTTTACTATCCTTTCCTTCCTGCTCTTTAATAAAGCCTCTATGCCCATGATATTCTCTCTGTTCTCTCCAATATTGCATATGCAAACTGTTTATTAGTATGTTCCATTTTTCCCCTTTTTCCTGTAGGATTCATTGAAACTGTTTTTGCTTGAATAAAGTGTGATGACCATTGTTGATGTTTAGGATCTAAGTTAGACTGACTAAGATTAGGGTTTGAATCACTTGTAGGCTTTTAGGAATGCACTGGCTAATGTGTTTTAACTTATCGTCCCTAGTATAAGCCTGAAATTTAATAGCATGTTCCCTGTTACCCTTACCCAATAGAGTTCCCTTCGCACCCAATGGTGCTTGCCCTTATCCATAGTTATATCATTCTTGTAATCCTGATTATTGATGTTTTGATTTGCATCTGCCTTATACTCTTGTCACTTTGAATTTTACTTACCCTACATAAAATTCCTTAAAACTCCTCAGGTGTCTGTGGTCATTTGAAGACTTACAAAGTGTTATTTAATGAATAGAATAAATGTTTAGAATTATCTTGTCACTTGTCCACTGCTAGCTCATGATCTGTCAGGAAAGTAAGTGCCTGTAGTAAGTCAGGTACCATGGTAATAGTGTTTCAGAATATACCCTCAAAGTACTGATAGTAGCGCGTAAACTTGCCCGACTCACAAAAATAGTATTTCAATCACGTCATGGGCCCAAGTGCGTGAAAATCTGGTGAACTCAGAGCCGGGTGACCTGCGCGCTCTATCACATGCACCAGAGTACCTTATCACTGAAGTCACCACCCGTGCCGGAGGTGGAATATTTCAGCCCCACCCTGTGTGCTGATGTGCTACATTAGAATTCGAAACCTCCAGAGCCATATGGATCCAGTGATAGGTGGGAAAACCAGTTCTTGGGCTGCAACTCTAGCCCCATTTATCAATTCAGAGGAAAGAGGTAATGTTTGATAGTGCAGGTGTTCCCAATAGTACCCCTCTCTATAGCATTCTTACTTGGTGATCTCCACACAAGAGCGACTCCCAAGCAGAAATTTACAAATAACACCAATAGGTTTTTGTTTCCTTGTGGTGACTGCCCACCCTGCATATGCATCATTCCCCTCACCTCATAGGTAAAAACTCCACCATCTTTTCTGGAGAGGCAGATTAGTAGGTACATTCACTACTAGCTCCACAGAGGCGCTAAAAGCACTACTAGATCGCAGGGATAAAAGAATGGCAACAGAAAAACTGTTCCATATCGTAAAAAGATATTTTTAAAGCAGATTCTAATAAAGAATTTAGTGAGAAAGCAAGTTTTATACAGCATTTGTAAAAGTGCAGTCTTAAAATATTTCAACACATTAAAAACTGTCCCATATCCTACTGCATTAATATGTTCAACAGTTACTGTAACAACTTCAGGTCCTTGTTTGTTTGTCCAGTGTCTTGCACTGCGTGTGGCATCGACTTTGAAAGAAAATGCTTTAACTAGGCTTGGCAAAGTACCCACAGCTGATGGCTGAAATCAGACATATAGAACTATGTGCTGACAGGACTTTACGTTGGGTGAAAAAAGTGAAGGTCTCTACAAGGGGCATGGCTTAAACATGTAAACTACATTTCTGTGATTTCCATAGTGTGCTACCCAACCAGTATTTTGGTTTCTCTCTTACTATTATGCTTCCAGATATATAACTTAACAACTGACATACACCTAAAACCTTCCAGGACTAATGACGCTGTCAATTATTGTTAACTGATTAAAATATATGTCTGACAACAATGTTTTTTTTGTAAATAATTAATATTGAAAATGTTTTGATTGTAAAATTGTGAGACTGTGAATTAAATATCATTGAGGCCCGTGGAAGGTGTACTGGTCTTCAGTTATGTTCACTTTATGTTAGGCCTCAATGCCCTTTTTCTCTCCACATCTTGTCCATCTGCTGATCTTAAACCTCATATCTTTCCTCTTCTGCACCCACTTTTCATGCTCTCCTGAATGCACTACCTCGCATCTCCTTCACTCCACCGCCCCCAAACATACACTGCACTCTCTCACATGTAAGCATTTTACTTTCTTTAACTTTTGTTTTGCCTACATTTTGACAAATATGTACACCCTTCACACACATTTACACTGAATTTCAATTGCAAGTGGAATACGTGACCATTTCTCTGTGTGCTCTGCAGAGAGAGACCAATGCACGGACAGGCCCGGTTAGAAACTTGCACAGCCTTTAGCTTCAGCGCCAGAGCTTTCAATCACGGCTTGTTATAAACACCTGGCATGAATAGTTCTAAGTATGCCGAATACAAAAGTAATAAGATGCAGGGAAAAAAAGCAGAATCCCAATACGATTAAACAAAATGTGACAGAAACAAGAACTAAATCACTGACATGCATTACCTTAACATTTTTAACATTCATTGTTCGGCAATCAATCAGTGTTTTTGCCATTAATGTTAAGGACATGAATATGGGGCACAAAAGGAAAACTTGTCAATGTCTTTTTTAATGCCTTATACAGAGCCAGATCCCCAGAACTACACAATCAAAAACATTTAGCATGCTACAGCGTCTGTCTTTAAATCAAACTATGTCTAGAGTGGGAATAAACCATTCGAGAATCATTGCGTTGACCAATCTAAATAAATCAGGACCTTGAAAAGCACCATGTATGTGTGCCATTTTCTAGGTATGCCTACTCATAGTATTAATGTTTTTTGACATTTGTCTGGAATTCCACAAATCCACATATTTCTCCCTTTGGGCTTGACTCCCCCAAAAGCTGAGGATATTTGGATCAACACTGCCAGGAAATAAAAGCCCTGTATGCCTTTTGGATCACCTTCGCTGGGGAACAAATACAGCAGCTTCACTTCAAGGGTCCAGCGACGTTCAGCCACTACTTGGGGTGTCACAGTGGGGGAGGTCAGAATGACCAGGCGTCTCAGCACAATATACCTAATACAAGTTTAGCATTAACACTTACCATTACTGAGGACAGGGCATCAAATCTCACTTAAAACGCTTGCATCCAATCCCACGCTGAGATGAATGGGAAGGGTGGGATCTATGCCTGTGAATGATGTCTGGCCTCACGCAGAAATTCAGCCTGCAGCGGCCGAAACCGTGACACTTGCAACATCACTGGCCTACAGTGGATATCACCAAAGACTACTATGGCATTGAAGAGTTTTAGAAAGGTAAGCTATCAGTCATACACAACATTGCAGAAAGTATGATGTATTTGACATTTTTGCAGTAAAGATTTAGCAATCACAAAGGGGGGTAGCCTCATTGCCCCAAAGCAGAAACCGCCCCTGGAGTTATGCCCCTACTTACTATGTCCACAGATAAGCAAAAAGATCCATTGTACACCAGGATAAATATGATAAAAGTAAACAAATTGAGTTGAAGAGTGTTAAATGAAAGAGTGGGGGGGCAGCATTCCTGGTCACCAGGTGTGCCTCTCTTGTGCCTCCACTTATCATTTGCATTTGAGCTTCCCATGAAAGTACATTGGGGTCTTACACCCTAATCTCTCCCTTTCAGAGGACCTGAAATGTCCCAGTGATAGCATGATAACTTTTCTCATCATGTGAAAAAATGGAAACAGAATGAACACTAAGCTTTCTGGTGCTAATTGTACTCAGATTCCAACAACCACCTGCAAAAACATGGAAATAAAGTGTGAAAAAATAGGAGCATCACACTTTCCTAGATTCCTTTGGGACTTTAGTTTTCAGACATGGCTGTGTTTGCAGGGCATCCTGGACGTGATAAAAATGGCAACGATTCAAATGGGATCTGTGCAAGGATTGTGCTTTCTCAACAATAGTTTAAATTTAGCATTAGCCCTGTGTGTATAATGTTCCCACACATGTGGGATTGCTAGGTTTCCCTTGGTCCCAGCAAGCCTCGTGCCCAGATACTGCTGCAATCCAGAATTCCAAAAATCTACCTTCTTCCAGCATCTTTGGTGCCCTCCATTAGATTGATGCTTTAGACCTTTGTCTCAAGCAATAGGTCCACCCACATGTGGGTTCCCTTTTTTATCAGGAGAATTATGGGGATGTAAGACAGGAGATCATTTGCTGTTATTCGTCCACGAAGGAACTGGAGCAAAGTCACTGAGGAGCATCTCAACGCCACCCTCAACCGCAACACTCCCACCACCTCGACCAACGCCAACCTCGCCGCCAAATAACTCCACAGATGGATCTCCAACTTCGCAGACGAGCTTGCACCCCTACGTAACCCCAATAGACAGGGCCCAAGGAAGTCCACCTGGTTCATCGCCAAACTCCAAGAATCCAGACGCACCTGTAGATGTCTCAAGAAGAACTGGAGAAACAGAAAAACGTCAGAAGATTGCACCACCTACAAGAACGCCATGACGGAATACCAACAACGCATTAGATCCACCAAAAGGACCTTCATCCTAAACAAGATCCTTGCCCACTCCAAGGAACTCTTCAGTGTCATTCAGGAATTCACCAAGCCCCCCATCAAAACCACAGACATCACCCCTTCCCAGGACCTCTGCAACAAGCTTGGATCCTATTTCCATCTGAAAATCAAGAGCCTCTACGACAACTTCAACGACCAGACACCTAACTCCGAAACCACTTCCTCCTCCAGCAACGCCAGCCAGCCCACCATCTCATCCTGGACCCCAGTCACCACCGAGGACACCACTTCGATAATGAAAGGCATCCACTCAGGAGCCCCCACGGACCACTGCCCGCCGCACATCTTCCAGAGCTGCTACCACTCCAGAACTACGACGCACCATCATCGACACCTTCAAGACCGGAATCTTTCCCGATGATCGGAAACATGCAGAAGTCATACCCATGCTCAAGAAGCCCTCAGAAGATCCCACGGACCTCAAGAACTACCGACCCATCTCCCTCCTCCCCTTCACGGCCAAAGTCACTGAGAAGACCGTCAATGCACAAATAACAAAATTCACTGAAGAAAACTCCATCCTCGACCCTTCCCAATCCGGGTTCCGCAGCAACCACAGCACGAGACCGCTCTACTCGCCGCCACAGATGACATCTGCACCCTCCTGGACCATGGACACATCGCGGCCCTGATCCTACTCGACCTCTCTGCAGCGTTCGACACAGTCTCCCAACGCACACTCACAGCCAGACTCCATGACGCCAGCATACAAGGAACCGCCCTCGACTAGGTCCGCTCGTTCCTCACCGGCAGAACCCAAAGAATTAGACTGCCACCCTTCTGCTCCGAACCCACGGAAATCAACTGCGGAGTATCCCAAGGATCATTGCTCAGCCCCACGATCTTCAACATCTACATGAACCCCCTCGCCGCCATCGTCAGACAGCACAGACTCGGCATCGTATCCTACGCCAATGAAACCCAGCTCATCCACTCCCTCACCAAGGACCCCATCACCACCAGACTCAGCTTTCAGAAAGGTATGAAGGACGTCGCATCCTGGATGAGCAGCAGCTGCCTAAAGCTCAACTGGCAGAAGACAGAAGTCCTCGTCCTCCCACCCTGCCCCTCTGCATGGAACAACACCTGGTGGCCCACTTCCCTTGGCAGCCCTCACACCTCCACGGATCATGCCCGAAACCTCAGCTTCGTACTCGATTCCTCCCACTCCATGACCCGACAGGTCAATGCCGTCATCTCCAGCTGCTTTAACACCCTCAGCATCCTCCAAAAGACCTTCAAATGGATCCCCCCAAATCAAGAAAGGTCATCACCCACACCTCATTACCAGCAGACTGGACTACGGAAACGCCCTCAGTGCCGGGAGCAACAAATCTCTGCTCTGCAAGCTCCAAACCATACGGAATGCCACAGCCAGACTCATCCTCGGCACAAACACATCACCCAACACCTGTGGAACCTCCACTGGCTCCCCGTTGAGAAGAGAGTTACTTTCAAGATACTCACCCATGCCTACAAATGCCTCCACAACACCTGACCCAAATACCTCAATGAGAGAATCTCCTTCCATGTACCCAAGAGAAATCTTTGATCCGCTGACCTCACCCTCGCCAAAACCTCACGCATCTGCAGAGCCAGAACAGGTGGAAGAGCCTTCTCCTACATCGTAATCAGGCGGTCTGTCCTGAGTCCGAGAAGGTGTCCTCAGAGGCAACTCCAACCGACATTGTATTAAGCCCCAAGTGCCAGCATTTACATTTTAATTGATTCTTGGACCATGATATTTTCCAAACAAGTGAATATTTTAGATTGTATGTTTAATGTTTTCGATATGTTGAAAGGAGAAATCTAAGCAATGCTTCATGAAAATACAATTTGCTGGAAAACAAACAAAAACAAAAAGGCACTAGATTAAACACAACCACAGTTTTAGATATTGCCATTTTTTTAATTAAAATGTGCTACACTGAGATTATTTAATATTGATAGTTCTTGTTAAGGGGTTGACATTAGCTCCTTTGTTTGTGATTAAAAAGTGGTCCTTCAAAAGCAGATTTAAGATTTATTTTTTTACAGGTTCCAATCTGTAAACATATATTCGTCTCTTGAGTTAGCTCCTATTTTTTAACGTTCAACTAGGAAAATCACTTCTGAAACAAAAATAGCTACAAAACGTGGTATGTGTTTGAATTGTTCCATAGTAAATAAGTGTCACCTATCACATCGTTGATTTTCTTTTCTATTTTTTTGTCACATGGTGACAAAAATAGAAGCACATTAAAAAATACAAGTTTTAAGTCCTTTTCTCAATTTACGCTTAAATCCCACACTGTCATAAAGTAACATACTTAACCTGAACACATTCATGTGCTTTCAGGCTGCACAAATCAGAATATCGGCTTCCTATGTAAAAACATAATTTAAACACAAATACTGGTTTTGAGAGAGAAAAAACGTAACTGCTTATCTTTTGCCTGGGCACCAGACCTCAAACCATTCACAATGTCTTCAACAAAAGAAAAAAATCTAGTAATAATCACGAATGCTAATCTATATATAAATGATCTGGAAAGACACATCAGTATGGGGAATATAGACGCACCCACAATAGGCCGTAGGGCCCTACCTGCCTTGTTATATACGGACGATTGCGTCCTAATGTCGAGAACTGGGGTGGGACTACAAAGGCTCTAAACTAGTTTTAATGATTTTATGAGTAACCTTGGATTAAGAACAAACGTTGCAAAATCACGGTATGGTAGCTGGTAAAGTAATTATGAATTATACAAAAAATAAGTAAATAAATTTATAATGAGAATCTTCTCTATGTGCACACATTGTTTCCATTAGGGTGTACCTTGATTACATTTAAATATTCTACATACAGAGAGGTATTCTTATTAATAGGATTTTGTTGCATTTTCCTCTAGCTATAATTTCCTCATACTAGTTTAATTCCCTTTGTTATAGCTAGCTGCTTCCATAGGGGTCCCTTGTTTCCTAAAAAAAATGGTAGCTGGTAAGCCCCATCTAAAATGAAAACCTTTTTTATAAAGAACAAAACATCATGTCAAGTGCCAATTTTCTCTTAATTAGGAATTTTTTTTAATGAGAAAAATTCTTGGACTCACCTAGTCAATGCCAGGATTGGGGGTTTAATAGGAACAAGGAGGCCATTTTTAGATTCACAAAAAAATTAGGTTCACGCCCAATAAAAGCAAATATTGATATCTATAAAGCATGAACCTGCGCAGTTACTCTTTATGGGGCTGGAAATTGGGGATGTACTAATGCATCGGGCCTCCAGAGAGCAGAGAACATAATGCTAAAACGCGTGCTGACATTACCCAAAAGTACCCCGGTCACAGAGAGGCATAATGACTTAGGTGTAACACCATTTATTTGAAAGAAAAGCTAATGACACCACAGCTGACTAAATGTGGAGTACCTCAATCTTTCAGTCCCAAAGAAAGTATCAAGTCCTGTGCCAATAGCCTCCGAGACCTGCTGCGGTTGGGTCCCACTGGAAATTCAGAGACAAAACTTCAAAACATGCGTGGAGGCAGCACCAGGAATGGAGTCACAGGTCAGCCAGTGTATTATATTTCAATATTCTTTATTCTTCTTTAAATATTCAAAATAGAACAGCCAACACATTTCGTTCCTAATATGGGAACTTCATCAGGGCAAATAATTTTATTGAAAGAACAAAAAGTCCAATAATGCGAAGGTCTAAGGAGACGGGAGCAAGTGAAATCCGGATTCTAAGGTGCATTTACTCAATATCCCTATAAGAATATGGGCGAGAATTCTTTCTACTCCCAAAAGAATCATAGAATATCCCCGACTAAAGACCACACACCATCAAAGCGGGCCAGTAGGAGCGGTCATATTAACCCTGTATGTCACCAAGTTATGACGATATCGACGTAAGTTCCCAGAAAGATGAATGCTTCAAATTGCGGATATAAATATACTCTTGCACTGGGCACTGTAAAAAAGTATTGGAAGTCTATGTAAGTTGACCGTCTTCCAATATAGATGAGGCCATAATGGGCCACTAAGTTCAAAATATAAATAGTTAGTACAGATGACCCGTCTTCAAATATAGATAGGGCTATGATAAGCCACTAGCATCAGGGTCAAAGACCGAAGACAGCCCACACCCGAAGCACCGTCCGTGTCCGCACTGTATTCTTTTCACCAGTCAGACACCTGGGCAGCCGGAGGTTGGGTCAGAATTATATATCTCTGCAAACTCCAATAACATTGCCTCATATCTTTATTTAAGCAAGCACTTCTTCTTTTGTTGGAAGATTAAGATGTGTACCCAAACTCCAGAAGCCACAACTATAAAGGTTTCATTGGGAAGTGCAACCACAAATGACAGTTGTGCTTCTGACTTGACAATGATGGCCATAACAGACTTGGTCAATCCAGTAAATAGCTATCCCACTGAAAAGCAACACCCTAATCCCACCATAGCTGAAGTTGACCTCATAGTCTGGGATTCTAGTCCCTTTACTTTGCAGCACCCAGAAGTACCAAAAAAAAGCAGGATCTTCACAAGTCAAGACAGTAGCTCCATATAATTAACAAAGCGTTCTACTCTAGAAGATATGGTTAAGGCTCAGTCTTTGCCGTCCGACAACAGCTAAGGCTCTATCCTTGCAGTCTGACAAACCAGAGGCTCACCTTTTGCAGAAACAGACTGCACATGTGGTTGAAATAGATGCATAATTTGGGCGTTTGAACAACCTAACAGAGTGAGCCAGAAAAAAAGTTCAACTTCCTACCTTTGATTGCACTTGCTTTCAAGTCCATGACCAGCTATTTCCACTGCACAACATATTAGGGTAATTAGTTACTGAAATAAGAAATAACGATTTTTCTGTAAGCTGGTGTGGTAAAAAATAGACACAACATGACAGTGCTCCCAATACTAATCAGTTGATTGACTGCGTAACATATATGCCAGTTACACACAGTGAGAAAACGACAAATATAATAGCTGTAAAACTACCTAACAGAAATCAGAAAACAGGCGATAGTTTCAGGATTTGCCCAAAGCTCCTTGATAAAGTTGCCGGTACTAGCAGAGAATTACATAATCCACTGAGTTTACCAATAGGGGAAACTATAGCTAAAAACATGATAATTAATGCTACAGAGTCTGATATCAGCAAGGATCTATCAGAAAGTGAGAATTCAGTTCAGAATGTTATCCAACAGCTTTCTAGGAAAAATTAAGAAAAAGTTAAGAAAGCCATGTACAATGGTTTCAGGCACAGTGCTAATTGTTGATCAATTAGCTTATTTGCTGAATAAAATATATATTTTCAAAAAAATTAAGGAGTCACCTTACATACAGGAGACTTGCATAGCATTTATGCTTCCCTGCATTGATATCTGTTGACTTTGCGACCGCGAGACCATTTGGCACTACATTTTCCATGAAGCGAAATACACAGGCTATGTCTAGAGCCTTCCGAGTACGTCCATTAGGACCCTTGCGGACTACATGACCACAGCACCATGTGGGACTACAATTCCCATAATGCCTAAGTGGTGCCCAGTGACGTGTCCCGAATGCACTTCGGGCTGTAGTCATGAGCAGATGAGAAACACTCTCTGTCCTCATCGAGAGGAGGAACAAATGCCAAATAGGTTTGAGACGCAGGGTGAGGCCTTTGATGAAGTGCTAACCCCCAGTTGGGGGCTTATCTCAACTCTCAATTTCTCCCCATTTATGTACGTGAACACTAAGCATGGGCGGAAAATCCGTTCCACTCGAGGATTTTCGGTAAATTCGCAATCCGCGAGATTCGCGAATTTCCCACAAAATCCGCGAACGAAAATCCGCGAACGGGGATTGGGTCAAAAGTTCAAGCTGACTTTTGAAACTCTTTTAGAATGGCGCCAGCAAGCTGCCAGAGCCATTCTAAAATAGTTACAAAAGTCAGCTTCAACAGGAAGCTCTAATAGATAAAGGTGCTGCTCAAATTCAGTTACACAATCATTAATCACCCCCAAACTTGGGGTGATTAATGATTGTGTAACTTAATTTGACCTTCAACTGGAGCACCTGCTTTACTTTATCTATTAGTGCTTCCTGTTGAAGCTATATCTAGCTATTTTAGAATGGCGCTGGCAGCTTGCCGGCGCCATTCTAAGTGGGGCTGAGGGCAGAAGGGCACAAAAGTGGGACAGAGGGCAGAAGGGGACAAAAAATGAGTGGGGCAGAGGGCAGAAGGGCACAGAAACAAGTAGTACAGAGGGCAGATGGGCATAAAAAACAAGAGGGTGGCCGTGATTAAGCAGGCAAAACCTCCCCCCGCGAAATTGCAAAGCGCCTCGCGAACACCCGCGAACTCGCAAAGCCCCTCGCGAACACGCAAAAATTAAAAAATCCGCAAATTTGCGAAAATTTTGCGGATTGCCAATTCGCAAATCCGCGAATTGCCAATTCGCCCATGCTTAGTGAACACACACTTTTCTGTACAGTGTGTGACTACAAGTCTCCTCCATGAGGTTAGATGCATATACCAATAACATAAAGGGGCTTATTACGTTGCCGGTGGAGGCTTTCCGACCGCCCCTGTCGGTTCCAATTCTGACCGGCTGATTATGAATCAGCCAGTCGGAATTGAAAATGGCTGGCCATTCCGGCTGGTTTCCAACGGGCTCCAGGGCAGCCTTTCTGCCCATGGGATTTCGATGCATGTTTTCCGGCAGGGTTTCCATAGCCGCTTTTCCGACATGGAAACCCAGTTGAAAAGCGTGTTTGGCAGCCCCTAGAAGGGCCCCCTTGTGTGCGCAGACTCCAGTTGGGGGCTGAGGGGGTAACTATGTTTCCCTCACTGTTAATCCCTGCACCCCTTGGGAGGCACCTTCAGGTGCCTGACACGAGTTTCAGGGCTATACACCACTTTCCATTTCCCTATGGGAGCATGTACTAAGGCCGTAATACATGGCCCCATAGGGAAATGTCAGAATGCGACCGAACAGTGTTCGGTCGCATTCTAATCACGCGGTCGGGACCGCCGACCAGAGGCCGGTCAGTCCCATTTACAAGATGGTGTTGGGCAGACGCAAGTCCAGCCGACATCGTAATCAGCCCCAAAATATTTGAAAAACATTTTAATTAAAAAAAAAGTAAACAACATAAATTTCTTACAATTTAATACAAATATTTTATACATTAAAAAATTATAATTTTAAATAAACAAAAACATAATATTTGTTTTGTAACAATATCAAATTTTACATCTAATACATATACTATTAACACTATCATTTATACAAAAGTAGGCAAAGTGTTGTACTAAGGATATACAAGATTTACAACTCACACAAGGCAACAGTAGGAAAACTATTACAATACACAGAGGTCAAATTTAATATTCCAACTCCATTAACTTCAACAGTAGGGAAAGTGTTGGATAACAGAGGGGTAAAAGCAAATGTATTCTAATTACTTAATTATTATTTAATATTAAATATTTAATGGATAATTGTTAATTGAGTAATTAATTTATTTTATTTTTAATTTTAGGTGTGGGGTTTATCACTATATAGGGTGGGAAGTAAATTAATTTTAATTAATTAATAATTAGTTTATTATTAATTATTTAATTGATAATGTTGTGTGATTATTTTTAATTTTAGATGCGGGTTGTGGGGTTTATAGGGGTACAGGGTGGAAAGTAAATTCATTATAAGTAATTATTATTTAGGGGTCTATTATAATGGTGGGCGGATCGCCACCGCCCGTACAGCGGTTGTGATCCGCCCACCATTATTCACCGCCTGCCTCCCATTTCCCCCCTACCATATTAGGATGGTGGGGGGGACCCCGGCGGACAGAAAGACCGTCCGCCGGTTAAACATGAGACTGGGTGGAAAAGGGTATTGATATAGTGGCGGTATCTGCAAGACACCGCCATCCATATCAAGATGCAGGCGGTGATGTGCCTTTCCATGGCGAGAAAGGCATGCGGAGTCTGCATGTGGGGGCCCGTTGCGGGCCCCCAGGGTGTTTGCGGGGTGCACATGGGGGGTACCTATGGTACCCACATGCATTTGCATGCACAACGTTGCAGGCACTGCGCAGTGCCTTCCACGTTGTGCATGCAAATGCACAAATGCCTTTTTAACATTACCGTAGGTGCTGCTGAAAGCACCGCACACCGCAATGTTAAAAATGCAGGATGCACCCGCCAGTGTGGCGGGCGCATCCTAATTGGATTTGCAGGACCGCCGCACACATAACGGGTGGTCCCATTTGCCGAAACGATGGCAGGCGGGCGGAATTGTAATAGACCCCTTAGTGTTTAATAATAATTATTTAATTGATAATTAACTATGTTAATTGTGCAATTGCATTTTTTACTTACATTTTGGTATGTGTTGTTGGCTTTGTAGGGGTATAGGGGGGGAAATAGATTCATTTTAATTAAGTAATAATTTTTTAATTGGTATTCAATATTTAATTAAATATTAATTATGTTAATTGTGTAATACATTTTTTGTTAAGTTACATTTTAGGAGTGTGATGTGGGTTTTGTGTGGGTATATTGTTGGAAGTGAATTAAGTAATAATTATTTTTTATTTATGATAGTTTATGGATAAATATTTGTTAATAGTGTAAATAATTTGTTTTTTAAAGTTATGTTTTAGGTGTGGGTTGCGTTTTGTAAGGCTATGGGGTGGGAAACAACTAAAATTAAATTATTGAATAAATATATTTGTAAATAAATAATTTGTAAATACAATTATGTATTTAAACATAAATATTTTTGTATTTTAATTATATTAATATTTGTAGTTATTTATGATTTTGTATATTTAACATTGTAATATGTATTTATTTTATTTAACTTTCCCCTCAGGAACTGCATAGAATGTTGACTTTCGGGCCACACAATTTATCCCACTATTTCACAACTGTTTGCAATCTAGTAGTGTACTAGAGAGTTGGAAGGAGTCTATTTTATTTACAATACATAAAGGGGCTTACATCCAACTGCAGACTAATAGCATTATTATATATTGATGGGAAACACTTTGAAAAGATTTTACATGAGCTGGAACGTTCGGTCACTGACAAAAGCTAAGCTTTCTTTATCAAAGTGTTTCTAAAGGACTAAGGCATACAGGATTCTCTGACAACAAATTTAAATGCTAACTGTAGGTAGCTGGCTCTGTATATACTATACCAAAGTAAGGTATAGAGTGCAGAGTCCATGGAGTCCCCAGAGGTATAGCAGAGGCTAAATTAGGTAAGTACTAACAGCTCTCTTTGTGCTAGTTTAGGCGAGCAGATAGGCTTATTCAGAGGATGTGTTATTATATTCACTCACTCATGGACTGATTACGCACACTCAGAGATAGAATCCAGACCAATTGGATAAGTATGAAAAAGGTACACTTATATTTTTTTTTAACCAAGCAGGACTTGTTACAGGTAGGTAAAATGTACTTCCAATTGTAAATCTTTATAAAAAAATGGAATTGGGAATTAATTTGCAATCGTTACTGGTTAGTATTACAAAGTAATTACTTTTAGAATACTTTCTGATTACTTTCAGATTACATTGAGCACTGGGGGTGGTATGCCTAGACACCACACCCAAGGATCTCACAATACAAGGTAAGTAAGACTTTTTTTGGCATGAATAATAATTTCCAATGGGGGGGGGGGGGGAAGGAATGTGGTTCGGTTTCACAGGTAAGTAAACGTCTTACAAGTGGGAGTTTTGAGGGTTAAGACCAAGGTTCCCCAAGGTCTAGGTAGATACTTGAGCTGCACCATCAGCGGCACTAGGGACAGCCAGGTGCAGAGTGCAGGGGCCCAATGTTACCAATAGGGTTAAAAGGGCCTTCAGTTAGGGACTGCATACAAGCAGGCCACTTGGGTATGGGAGCAAAGTTCCCAGGGTTAAGACCAGCACTGTCGGGCCCAACAATCAACACAGGAGCTGTACCATCAAAGGCACAGGGGCAGTCGGGTGCAGAGTGCCAAAGCAACGTCGGGGACCCAGTGGATATCAATGGAGATCTTTGGTTTGGCAGAGACTGCAGGCAGGGAGACTTCCTGAAGTGGACCACCCGCAGGAGAGGTAAGCTAGGATCTTGGGAATGCCTGGACACTGATGGTTGGGCCACCCAAGGTCGTGGAGCCTCAGATGCAGGGGTTACTTTTGGCGTCAGATTCTTAGACCACCTCCAGTCACGTGAGGACTCTTCAGACCTGTTCGGTCGTGGTAAGGGGGACCCTTCAGGCTGAGGCTGTGGCCAGAGAAGTGCAAATTGTGGGTACATAAGAACATCTACGAGAAAGAACACAGGCCGTGGGAACCCGACTGGCAGGGACCAAGGGCACACCAAGTCAAAAGTGCTTCATGTGTCAGGCAAAAAGTGTGTGGGGGGTTAACATGCAACAAGGGGCACTTTACTACACTAATACATTGCACGACGCATGCAAAGGGCTACCTACTTCATGCATCATTTAGTGATTTTAAAACTGCACTTGATAGTGTTAATAGAGAACTGCTTTGACTTATACGAGCTGACTGGGGCATCCTTCAATTCCTTCTATTTGCATTAGGGTAGAGATCAAGTTGTGACCATCTTGAATTACTTCTGAGTACATCTACAAAAATTAAGGTGCTAAAACGGGGTGTATGCCAGCACCTCCTGTATTACAAGGCGGACTTTAATTAAATGAATACCTCTGTAAGGTCAACATCATATTCCATCTATCACCCCCCCCCGTCACCCCGCCCCCTCAAGTCTCATACTACGCCTTAGCCTGTGTTACAATATGCCAATGACACCACCCTTCTTGATAAAACCAAATAGGGCGACAGAGAGGTTTAAATGCATTACGTAATGTGTTGGTAAATTAGCCAGTAATGTTGACAAAATGAAAATAATGATTGTTGATTGCAAAACTGTAAGGACTGGCAAGTGGTTCCTGGACAGCCAGCAACCAGAAAAGGTCACCACCTACAAACATTTAGAGTCATATTTGATGAAACAGATGGACTCTAGTCTCATTGTGAATCGCTAAGGGCAAAAGAATCTGATTTACCTCTGCCATTTTTGCAACCGGCAAAGAACTTATCAGGTCTGTCCATGGAGCTGTTTTTTTTTTGTCATATCTGCCAAGCTGATGTCCACCTTAAATTCTAGTCATGGGACATTTTTGAGGTTGTTTGATCTAGCACAATCTCGCACCAATAAGTAGCTCTTTGGTCTCTCTTGTGTAACATCTCAGGCCCAGATCCAACAAAATTCATCTGAAGAGAAAGCTACTGGTTTAAAAATCAAAATTTCCGAAAACTCAGTATAAATGTAAGGCATTGCCTGGGAGAACATTATAATCACTGATTGGGTTTAAAGTGCAAAAAGATTGTGTTACAATTTCCATCCCTAGACCGTGCAATCCTTGCCTCAAATATTTAAGTCATGCCTTGTTAGACTTGCTGTTAGAAAATAAGTGGGAGTCAGATATGCAGTACAATACATTTGAAATGGCTACTAAGGTCAAATACATCTTCGGATATGAACATGATCAAGGCTAACCAACATGTACAAATACTTCTATATTGTCATTGCATTCAGTTAGGCGACATGAACGCCAAAAGATTGTGGCTGGGCAGGATATCATTGAAGAACATATTTTAATCAGGAAACTGCTGGGAGCAGTCACTTGAACTGCGACATGAAACATATATTTTAACATAGGAATAATGCCCAAAATACATCCATTATCTTTACCATCCAGCAGTGCAGTCTGAACATTAGCGTACAACTGTGTGTGCTGGAAATGAAAATCCATATTTTAGAACTCTGCATCAAAACATTTTTCCGGAACACATTTACAAATTCCTACTACTGAAAAAGATTTCCGACATTCAACTAAATATAAGGCAAGCAGAGAACTAAATAAACACTTTGGTGTGCATTTAAAATGTTAGCAAATTCAGCATGGATTTCTTTTACCAATTGTTATTGGGTTCTTCCTACTGTCAATTTAAAAATAATTCGGATTTAATCAAGTTGGCTCTGGAAGAAATCATAGCAGAGCATGTCACTAAGACTGGACCTACCTATCTTGAATGGGCAAGTTTTCACAAATCAAAAACGTTTCAACATCTGAATGAACCAGGAGTGTAGTTTTCTTAATGAGATGTGTAAATGAAAAACTGAAAAAAATCGTAACTTTCCAAAAATAAATGTTAGCCTCAAATAAAGCAATTAAAATACAAACTAAGTGAAATGCACTTAAATTGTAACATTGTGGTAGATGTGCATCTAAAAAAACAAATTATTAATTTCGACAAAAATCCAAATTTACAAATTGTATTTTTCAAATGAAAAAATGAAAACAAGTCTTCTCTAGTTTTGTAAGCAGCTGTCCATCTGCTGCTTAACAATGTAACGTTATTCTTCATGTTAAAGAAAAAAAGCCATCTTTCAAACCACATACATCATGGTTTATTAGATAAAGCCGTTTCCACTAATTTTAAATGATTACATTCATTAGATTTCCTTCATAGAACTCTTCAAAAGATTCGTACGTATTCACAAACTAGCTTTTTCGAAATTGATTTCAAATTCAAAATGGAAGGCTAGAGGGTGAATTCAAGCTTTTGTGTGTATCAGGACCCAGAGGCCTTCTGGTACATTCCAGGCTCCTAAAGGGCCGCAGCAGGGGAAAAAAACGTGGCTGCTTCCTTATAGGCATTCGGAAGAAAATATGTAACCTATTCCCTTTAATTTCATTGACAGCCAATGTTGGAGAGGAGAAATATTTCTATTTTAAATATTTGGTTTGAAAAAAAAAATTCGAAGAAAAAAGTAGTCCCAATTTTCACCACAGAACGCCCTCTAGTCTCTCTCTCACACACACAAACGGAGAAAATGAGAGAAACCGTAACAGAAATCCCAGGGATTTGAAAGGGCGGGGACTCAATTCATTATTCAGATTTCACAAAAGAGATTTCGAATTCGGATTTGTGAAGAGTTTCCACGGAAAAAAAAACAATCCAAGTTCGGGGAGGAGGGAAAAGGAGGACCAGGGAGAGCGAGGCAGGAGAAGGGAGAATATGTGGGGATCCATGAGGAGAAAATAAATTCGCAGTTTGTTAAAGACGCCGGGGTGTATTGGCCTCCGCTCTCCGCTGGCCCCTGGTGTTGGGGTCGCCGTTCCTCCCGGGCGGTGGGGGTCAAAGAGCGGCGGGCGTTGTGTTTATCTGGTCCCCGGAGACAAGTGGCTGTAGCCCTCTCCGCGTGAGATTTTCGGGTCCCCAGCTGCTTGTTTCACCCTTCAGTCCTTAGCGATCGTACGGCGGCCGGGCACGCTTCCCTTGCAGAGCCCGCCCGGCCACTTTCCTCGCATTCACCTCCTCCACCCTCGCCACTAAAATTAAAAATAATACAGAAGGAAGAAAAAAAGTAGACGGAATCGCCCTCTGGTGCGACGCCACCGGTGTGAGCGGGGGAGCGCGGACCCCGAGCAGCTGCGGAGCCCGGGCCTTGCACTGGACGCCACCCGACTGACACCAGGTAAAACTCCGGCCATGCACTCCGCAGCGCGCGGCGGGGCACTCGCAGGAAGGGCGGGCGGAGCGCCAGCGATGTGTCGCGCTGCAGTAAGGCGATTATTTTTCCCCTAATCTGTAAAAAAAAAAGTAATAGATTTCCAAAATCTCGTCGCATTTGTATCTTGTCAGAGAAACGACTTAACGTTTCGCCTTCCCCTTCCGCTCTATACTTTTATCAACATTCATCAGGGGGAACCACAGTGGGTTGGGAGGGCGGAAAACAAAGCCGGGTAGAGCGGCCATTTCAGTTTGTACAATTCACGTTCAGAAAGAAACGCATCTGGCCCCGACCGCAACCAACACACCCCTCCTAGCATATGGAGCCCCCTCTGTGCCGCCCCCATTCTTCCGCTCACACATCGCCCCCTCTTTTGTAGAACCTTTAAAGGCCGTTAATTCTCTCTTTTTTTTCCTTCTAAATTTGTGTTCTTCGCCCCGAAACTGCAGTTTGTTTCGTTTTAATGGCGCCACCTACAGGGGAATTTATTTGGTGCTCCGAGAGAAATGAAAATTGTGAAGGAGAAAAAAAGAAATATTTGCAGTTTATTTCTTTTTGTAAATTAAAGTTGGATTTTTTTCACGACGTGGTGGGAATTTTTCGGATGTAAAGGATTTTCATACCCCTATTTTTTTTAATACTCTGGTACGGATTTCCTTGTACAAATTCAATTGCATGAATTTAAATACCAACAAAAATTGAGAGAAAAGAAACCTCTTTTGCTACTCAAAAATAATATTTAGCCAACTTTAGGGGAAATGGGTAATCAACATTTAGATGTGTATGATCTTTTTGGCAATTTTTGTTTCTAGGAATCTGAAAATCGGCCTTTTTGATTTTGGGGCATGTTGAAGGGTGACTGATATTGGTAATTTATAAAGCTGTTTTCGCCTACTTAAATGTAACATTTTAGAAACATCAATGTTATGCTTTGCATAAAGTGTAACTGAAAAGCGGACCCTGGTCATTTGGATAAGTAGCCATGATCTCTTTAGAGTCCAGTGGTGCAAAGAGGAAGACTTATTGCTGTAGGCCGTAAATTACATAGACAAGATTTTATTTGGAATATTTGACAAAAATGTGCTAGTTCTAAAAGGTTTGCTGAACCTTTTCATAGTTGCGTGTAGTGCCCATTGTGCTAGAGACTACTTGAGACACTGCATTAAATAGCAATCACATTTCAGATTTGGTTTACCCAGATGAGATTCTAGTGAACGTCAAGTTTTACTTCCTCTATTTTTTATTGTGACTTGGTGGCCAAATAATTATCTCAAATATGTTGGTGTGCCCTCAGTTTCAGAGTTATATTTTCTATTGATTCTAATATTCTTTTTGTTTTTGTTCAGGTATGGCCAGTGTAGTACCTATGGAACTCTTCTTCTTCTGTTAGTTGTTTGTTCATGCTCACAATGTCACAGTAGTTATTGTGGATAGCAGCAGCAATTACAGGTCCTGACTAAAGTAGTGACATGTATTAGGATCTTTAGGCTGAAACATGTAGACCTTTTCGTCACCTTCGAGCAGGTAGAAGTTTACCCATTCTGGTGCTTTGCTTTAAGCCTGGCCCCAGGATGAACCAATTAAGTTTCATCTCATACCTGGTAGCTAGTTTTCATTATCACTCTATTCACTGTTATTTTCTTTTGTGCTGTGTCCTTACCCAACTGGTTTCATGTCTTCTCATTGGAGGATTTAGTATATCCTAAAGTTAGAAACAAAAAAAATCCCTGAGCTCCTCTCTCTCAGAGAGGGGGGTTGTAGCCTGTGGCGGGACTAGATTTTCCTGTCAAGAGGAGAGTCCCTATGATGAAGCATGCCACCGATGGTGGGTGAGGGATTTTGTCCTAATAAAGGGATTCTACCTAGGGCTTAAGGAAAGATCTCTAGCAGTTCTGAATTTACTTTTGTTTCTCAGTTTAGACCCAAGGATATGTTGTGTAACTTGTGCCCTCAGGTCAGTCATTTTTTGTTTTGTTTTAGAGATTGATCTCAAATACGTTATCAGTTTTGGTAAATTTGTGGAAATTGCAAATTTCCACTGAGTTGCAAAAACCATAAACGTTTGCGACGATATCTGACTTTTTAAATGGTTTGTTTTAATATTTTGAGAGAGATTTGTAGTTTTACTTTTTTTCAGTGCTAAGAAACTCTTCCACCATGGACAGGAACACAACTTTTGTCATACAGTATAGAAACTAAAGTATGCCTCTTGGAGGTATAGGGGCCTCTTATAACTGAACAGACGGTTTGCTGGCTGGATAACTGAGACAGGCAGGAGTGTTTTTGTTGTTGTTAAGGTGATGAGCATTATCTAAAGACTGCTGGGCTGAAGGGAATAGAAAATTCTGAGGCTCTTGCGAGGTAGCAGTTGCAAGTCATGGCTGGAAACATCAGCCCTCCTATGCTCCTTCTCCCCTCTCAGACATGTTCTTTTAAAATAAAAGAATATTTTAAATGAAGTTTCACACCTTTAAAAAATGTACTGCTCGAAGATTAACATTCACTATCTTTGAATACTAAATAAAAAAATCAATTTGCTCGGTGCGTCATGAAGAATTCATGTGTGGTGACATGTATGTCTATGTCATCATGTGGTGTCCAGTGTATTTGTAGGATAGGATAATAGTTGGCTTGCTATCCTTAAAAAATCTTTTGTCTGTGGTGACAGAACATTTTACCCTTTTAAATTTGAAAGATATTGTCTCTTCTGCTTTGGATCTCTTGAGGAGTGGAATTCTATGAGCCTTCAACTTGGAAGTACACAAAAAGAACTATTCAATTACATGAAATAATATATAAACTTTGTATTTTATTAATGTATATCCTAGACATTCAATGTTTCAAATTTATTAATTAGATTGTGGGTGTGTACCTCTGACAATCCGTATTAATTTTAATCCTTTGATGCATTTCTAATAAAAAATAGATATTGAAAATACCCAATGATGTTCCTAATCATAATATCTCAACAAATGTAGCTAGCCTCTAATCAATGCAAGAATCCATGGTGATATATTGCATCATTTATATTATAGGAAGTTTCTTCTCTGAATTGCTGCTGCTAAAAATCATTGGCCGAGCCAATAGGTCTGTATTGGCAAAGTCAAAAGAGACTAATTGGCTTTGACAATGCTTGTTAAATTCACCAACAAAGTTGACCTACCTTTTGCTTTAAACTTTTGTCATTTTGCATCACTTAAACAGTTCTCTATCCTTTATGACCAATTTGTATACAGAAAACTGGACTCTGTAAATTAAAATAACTATTTTAAAGAGTTTGTTTTTCACATTTCTATTATTGCTGATTTATTTTATCTTTCACACAGTCAGGATCGTACTCCAGAGCGCATATAAAACACAAAAAGTGACCAAAACCTCTGAGTTTTGCAGTGGTGCACTTTCTACAAGCTAGCATAGATCAGTATCTTTGACATGAGACTTCATTACTGATAATAACTTCACAAGTTCTAAAAATGAAGGATTACCACAGTGCATTGCTTCATGTGCAATCCTTAGCTTGAATTTTATTTCATGGTAGGGCGAATGTTTATAAATGTATGCATTATTTTTTCTAAATGTAGACATACATTGCCTCTGCTTTGCAGTGAGAGGTAGATGATGAACATGAAAATACAGTACACATAATAAGACAGATTTGTCAGCATAATAGGAAAAGGTAGGTCATTTATTTTGAATATGAATCCATGTATTAATAAGGCTGTATATTTTATCAACTTACGTAGAATGCATTAAAACCTTGTACCACAAACGCAGTTATAACAAGTTTGTAATGACTTTTCTTATGATGAGAAGTACTACTTATTTCACCTGATCATTAGTTTTACAACTTTTACCCTGCTTTCAAGGGAAAACCGCTTGGGCTTCCAGTGCAGGTTGGTTAGCGCTATACACAATTTATACATTATCACCTATCCTCTGCTTCTGGGGTGTGCATTCAGCACAAGGTCTTTCCCATGGACCATTTGGCACATGTCATTGCGTAACATGGGTCATGCTCAGGGCCACTGGAAATTTGCAGTAGGGGGGCACCAAGTTATGCGGCAGGGTTGACATATGATGATGCAGGAATAGGTAAATAATGTGGCACATTACGGCTCCTTTTTTGTTAGTATTATTTTGTCATTTTTACACATGGTAATACTGTCTGGGCAAAAATTCAACTAATTAGTGGCAGTTTAACAACTAAGGGCCTCATTGCGATGTCGTTCGGAAAGCATTCGGACCGACTTCTTGTCAGAATCGGTTCTGACCGACGCTGGTTCAGCGAGTCTGACTGACGGTCAGACTACCATTGACTTCAATCGTTTACCTTTATTCCCACCATCAACATAAGGCTCCCATTGAAAAAAGGAGTCGTTCTGGAAAACCTTGCACCCTGTCACAGGCACCCCATGGGGCCTGCCACACTGCAAGGTTGTAGAGGGGGATCCCACAGGTATCCCCAAGGGCCCGAACCGGAGGCCTCTGGGTCAAGGGGGGGGCCTGCTGCGTGCCCCCAAAGTCAGTTTCTGACAGCTTTTTCGTGTTGGACAGACCGATTCGGAAAGGCTGTTCGAATCCGACATCGTAATACGTCTGTCGGGAACGCAGTCTATAGACCTGTACAATTCGGCTCCAACCGACTCAGAGTCTCCGTATGCTGGTCGAAGCTGAGTCGGAAAGACCAAAGGGTTCCCTTCTATTGGAATCGGTCAGTCGGAAATTATTCCATGTTGGTCAGAAACATGGGTTCTGACACAGGTTTGGTAAATCCGAATGCCGTTCGGAGTCTTTTCATCCGACATCGTAATGAGTCCCCAAATACAGAAAGGAGCAACTGAAAGAAGACTAGTTAACTTGTGCGAAGGACCGTCTACTGTACTCAAACATGTTGCCTTGTTTTTAGTTACTTTTGATCTATTTGAGCTAGATACAATTTTTTAATGTTAAAATCTGCAGATTATGCAGCAGATAATGGATTATGTGGCAAATTCATAATTATGCAAACAAAAGCTGCTGGTGCAGAATCACATAATTCCAGTGGCCTAGGTCATGCTGAGCATATTGCCTTGATGCTCATAAGACTGGGCTCCTTGTCTCTCAAACAGTGCGGAGAACCTAGCTCTTATGCCTTGAGCCAGTGATTCAGTCTACAGTGTGTGATGCTGCTGCAGGGAGCAGCTATGTGTCAGGCAGCGACACTCACAGATGTGAGTACTGAAAAAAAGCACGCTACTGAAAAAGCACCAGGTTATCCCCTTCCCTGTTGGGGCATTGCTAACTTTCTATTCGATTCTGCAGGAAACCCTGTGTCCCCAGCTCACAGTCCTGAACAGCTGTCAGATGATTACCCACTAAATACTGTATGTTCATAGTGGGTTATTGATTTGGAGCGAAAAACTCCACTTTGTGCTACCACCAGGCCACTGGCGCCATGTACTGATGGAGAATTTTCTTTGACTGCAGGTAGATTTGGAGGAAATTTCCCAAGTTGACTCTAGATTGTTTTCTTGTGCTGTCTGTCAGTGTGGCCCGCAGTACAGTGACTTCCTGGGGTATCGAGCCAGGTTACATTAAAAAATGCATAGTTATCTTGCTGTAATTGTGCCTGGCAAATCTTTTAGTTTAGCATCTTTATTTATTAAACACTAACTAACATCCACATACAGAATGCTTTTGCTTAATTATGCGAAATGCAAAACCAGCGTTTGGTACTATATTTTAGCCCACAATGTGTCCTTGCATCTATTTTGTATGCATTTTGCACACATAATGAAAAAAATGTAGTGTGCGGCAGCTGGTTGCAGTCTGGTCGTTTGCATTGTTAGTGAGCTCCTGCCATAAAATGATGCCATGGTGTAACAGCATAATTTTGTGAATTTCATATAACAAGCATATCTCACAATTCCAGAGATTATGCTGACGTAATAGAAATTTCACCTGGCCATAAAAAGACCAAGGATTCCTTATAAGGCTTATAAAATAGCTTCATATTAGAGGCATGAAATCTTGTATTACTTGCATCCAAGAGATATTCCCTGTTTCCATCTATTCTTAGTTTATAAAATATACATATGGACCAGACTAGTGTTAGAAAAGAGAAGTTCTTCCTCCAGAACACACCGAAAGCCTGACCAGGTACAACTAGGAGACCGCCATCCCTAGGCGTTTCATTTCCTTCGCGATCATCTGTAACGTTTCATTTCCCACCATGGTAGTATAGCTCCGTTAAGAGAATATATGGATCCTGGAGCTATTTATGATCAGATTTGTTTTTTCTCTCTGCAGCCTTGCAGCGCATCTTGCAGCCTTTGGGGAAATCACATACTTCATCATTATTGTGCTTTCCCTACTTCTCTGTCTGAGGAGCCTTTCAACGAGATATGTGAAATGAATACCACTTACAAATAAATACCAAAAGCCCATTCTAAAACCCCATTCTATGTCAAACATTTCACCTTGATTTTTGAGAGCTTAATATTGGCAAAACGGGGAATACCCAAAATACAAATCTTGGAAGCCTTAGCCTCATTCTGTAGAAAATCCACCTTGAACTCCTGATAAAAGTAATTGCAAATTCTATGAATATCTATGTGATCTGGGCTTTTTTCTAATTATACAGAATTCATTTCCCCACTGATAATACTTAACGTTCAGTTTCCCCACTAAGCTTATGGTCATTTTAAAGCAACATTTGCTCTTCTCCAATACTTATTGTACAGTAGACACTGAATTCTACACAATCTGGTTCCTTGCAGATTCTTTAGGACAGACTTTATTGGCTTATTGGCTATACCTTCCTTAGAGCTACAACTTGTGTTGTTTAGAGTGCATCACTGCACAAGGGAGAGTTGATGATCAATGTTTCCAGATGTGTTAGAGATAATCCACACCAGTACTTCATTAGTCCTTGTGGCTCCATTTCTCATTTTTCCAGTTGCCTACAGACACAAAAGTTCCTCTTATGTGTAGGTTTAGCGTTAGGGTTGTTATTCAGAACACTTGGGCCTCTTTTCAGAGAGTTATGACTGTCGGTAGCACAGTAGATCTGTGTGAAAGGCTTGTGAGTTAAGCATGTCGACCTCTGCCATCATGGGATCACTCGTTGGCTGTCAGTGGATGTTAACGTTTCTGTCACAATGCTGGTCTCACACAGGCTCATTTAGGCCGCCATTACAGTTCCAGTAAAGCTGTCTTTCAAAACGGGCTCTTGCCTTGGATCCTGTAAAGTGGTCCACGTTAGGTGCAACACCGGAGCTAAGAGAAAGATTGCTCATCTTGAATCCTAACTATTTCTGTCTCATCCCTGGAACGTCTTTTCCCTAAAGTATAACCATAGCTACAGTGCTTGTTGATTTCCTAGGTTAGCACCATCACCTCCTCCTTGGAAGGTTCCATAGATCCTTATGCTATGGTTTTTTTGATTGATTTAGGTTGGGCCATCACCACCAATAATGAGTTTGTACGCCCACCTTGCAGTGAGTTTCGATTTGAAAGCTTTTATTCGGTTAAATAAATCAACCATATAAGCAGTACAGTCATAAAAGGCAATCTACAATAAAATCAAAAGAATATGAAACTGTGGGACTGAAAGTGCAATACATCCATATTCGTAAACATGTTGGTACAGATACAAAAGTGCATATTACAAAAGGGCAAGTGCGTATTGCTCATGGGAGTCCTAGCATTTACTGGGGCATATATTGTCCTAATTCAGAAGTGCAAATGCATATAAGTACACAATACCCTTGAAAACATACAGTCAAATGTCAATAATCATAGATTTCCTAATACTAATGGATTTCAGTACAGATGTAGCTAAATAAAAGCACAATCGTGGGTCATCCAATCTGAGAAGCAAATTCATGGCATCTGTAAGAGATCTTATATTATAGTGTAAAAAGAATGTTTTTAGCAAAAATTTCCTAAGATGAGAATAAAATATACATAATAATAACATATGGAAGCAGCTTTGTCGTGAAACTCCATCACATGGGCATGTTTGAGCAGAACACTGTTTCATAATTGGAAAGTTAACAAGATGATGTACAATGCCCAATCTTAAACGTGTCAACACAAATCGATGCGAGCTTCTTGTCACGACTGACAGGTACGTTTGGAAACCCTCTTTAAGATCCAATGGCAGATAGAAAAGGAGAGTTGATTGATTCTTAGTAACGCGGGAACGGGCCTCTATTTTATTTGCTAGCAAGGTTAATTTTATCTCGGCTCTAGCAACAGAGGCAGTACACCCAGGGTCCAATCGGATATCACAATTGAATAAAAATGTAAACCAATAAATATTGTAGTTAAGCCAGGGTATTCTTAAGCAGTTCTTCAGTTTTAAACAGTCCCGTATTGTAGCTTGAGTAAATAATGTTTTCTCTTTTGACCATATAGATTTCCATAATAAGAGGGGTCGTGTTGAAGCCAGATCTGAAATATATTTAATGCCCACCTCACGATGATTCAGTTCCGTGGAGGCAGATGAAGGGGCACAAAGCAGACGTTTTAAAAACGAATTTTCAGTTTGATGTAATATATTACCCTGGGAATGGCCCCAAACACGTGCCCCATAAAGAGCTGCGGTGACGCATCGAATCTCATAAATTGACAGCATAGATTTGATGCGTTGGTTGCCCAATTTGGACGCAAATCTAAAAATACCATTTATATTTCTAAGCATCTTAGAACAGGCATTTTCCAGTTCCTGGGCCCATGACCTATTCCCTGCAAATGTAATGCCCAAATAACAGAATGTCTTGACTATCTCAACCTTAGAACCTTCAATAAAATAGGAGCTAGATAGTATAGGGTTCCTGCCGCAAGCCATAACAAAAGTTTTTGATTTATTAATTAAGAGTATTCTTTTGGTGATATAAACAGTAAAATTATCGATAAGACGCTGTAACCCAATGGGGGTGCGAGAGAGTAAAACCGCGTCATCGGCGTTTAAAAGGATTGGGACAGGCTTCCCATCCACCCTAGGGGCATCCGACTTTGGTTAATTATACCCGGCTGGGAGTATCCCTGATTGTTTTGGATACCAAACATCTCCAGCTCTTCAAATACAAAGAAGAGTCTTCAAGATTTTTTGGCTAATCATATTCAACTGGAATCAGCGGGCATCCTTGAAAATTAGCTTCTTATATTTGTTATACCCATGGGGTTTTTACTTTATGAAAAAGCTTTGTCCTGATGATGGTCTGACAGATGAAAACATACAAGACCGAAACGTCTACCTAATTCTTCAACTCCTCAATGTTATTCATATTTGAAGGACACCAGGATGCATTTTTTATTTCGGTTTTCCTTTGTTAACACTGGAGTTGATGCACTGTTATGAATTAATTAGTGGATATATACATACTGCCTTTCATAACTTTTATGTAGAGTTTTGTTCTATATCTATCCCCATGAATTTTTTCTAACTGATCAATTACAATATAAATAATTTTGAATATATTCCTTTCTTGCTGTGTGTTTATTTTAGTTTGATTTTCTTCTCTTGATAGTATTTGTTTACTGTTTGAAATTGGTAATGAACATTAAAGTAATCCTAAGGATACATTAGGTTCAATCTACTAACCTCATCAGAGCTTCGAACGTTCAGCGCCCAGTGCTGAACGTTCGAAGATCGAATGCTGGCCTGACGGCCAACGGTCGTGCGCAGCACTGGGGAGGTAGTGCTCGTGACGACCGTTGGCCGACGGCAGCAGTTAAGGGGTTAAAGAACCAAAAATAATATATCATTTCATTGAATTAACTTTGAAAACAAAATCCCTTGTAGCCATCCCTTACTTGAACTATTCATTGCCCAAGCCTACAAGGGTATATTGGGTTTTCCCCACCTTTTTGATATTGTAATGGATTAGTGACTGCATGATTGGCTATTTGATTTACTTGTAGACCCTACTACAGTGCACCATGTGTGCCCAGGGCCTGTAAATGAAATGATGCTGGTTGGCTTGCAGCACTGACTGTGCCACCCACAGAAGCAGCATGTAAAATATGGCTCAGGCCTGCCATTGCAGAGCCTGTGTGCAGTCTGGGACTGCCATGTTGACTTGGCAAGTGAACACACTTGCCAGTCCCTAAATCTTCCCTTTTCTACATGTTAGCCACGCCTACGGTAGGCCCAAGGTACCCCCATGGTTAGGGTGCATTGTATGTAAAAGGTAGGCCATGCCCTGATGAGTGTGTCATGTCCTGATAATGAATTACAGCATATTTCGTTTTTTCACTAATGCAAGGCTACCTGTTCCCATAGGCCAGAATAGGCAGTTTGATTATAACATCTTAAAATCCTAACTGACCCAGGGAACAAGGTAGAAGTTTGAGTTTAGTATGCCTAAACTCAGAATTTTAAAATACATATTTTAGTGAAGGTGATTTTTACATTCGGTGTTTGAAAATACCACTTTTAGAAAGTTAAATGTTAAATGTTAAAAATGCTCTTTTATAGCGCACGGCTACTCCTGGGAGTGTCCCGGCGCTTTGGCAAAGAGCCCTAGGAAGAAGAGAAACATAACACGGCAGAATGGAAGAAAGCAGGAGAGCAGTTACTGAGCAAAAAGCCAGGTTTTAAGTCCTTTTCTAAAGGAGAGCAGGTCATCAGCTTTCCTAAGCAGGACAGGCAAATCATTCCAGCCTTGAGGCGCTAGAAAACGAAAGGAGCGTCCTCCGATTCCAGCGAGGCGAATGGAGGGAATCAAAGCTTTAGACAAAGAAGCGGAACGTAGCGTCCTGCGGGGCACATAAAAAGCCAGGCGCTTCTGAAGATATTTGGGGCCTATCTGATGAAGGGCCTTGAAGGCAAAAGTAAGCGCCTTAAAAGCGATCCTTTTGGCGACTGGGAGCCAGTGCAATTGTTTTAGCAACTCTGTGGCTCCTGCTCTGCGCTGGAGACCAAAGATGGCTCTGGCCGCAGAATTTTGCACAATCTGCAGTCGAGCCAAAAGATATTTCGGCAGGCCAAGATAGAGGACATTCGCATAGTCCAGACGCGAACCTAGCAAGGCCTGCACGATGATCTTTCTATGCTTCAGCGACAGCAGCAGAAGAAATTTCCGCTGCATCTTCAGGAGGCCGAAGCATTTACCAGTCAGCCCAATGATCTGGGGACCAAAGGCGAGGCCATCATCTATCACAAAGCCCAGGTTTTTAGCTTTGGGAGAGGCGGCATCCGGTGGAAACATATCTAAAGGCCACCAGGCCTTCCAACCAGGATCAGGAGGGCATCCGAAAAAAAGCAATTCCGATTTTTCGGAATAGCATTTTAGGCTGTGTCGATGGAACCAAGCAAAGACAGCTCCCAAGCCTTGCCCTTATCAAATGTAAAGAGCAACTGGGTGTCATCAGCATAGGTTATGATCTGGGCTCCGAAAGATTCCGCAACCGCCGCCAGAGGGGCCATATAGATGTTAAATAGCGTAGGGCTTAAGATGGAACCCTGCGGCACCCCCACCTCCAGCGGCGGCATTTCAGCGGAAAACGGAGGTGCCCAGACCACTTGCCGGCGGCCGGTCAGAAATGACTTGAACCAATTCAACACAGAGAAACAAAAGAAAGTAGGTATTTTCTTACCTAACCATCCAGTTGTCTCTGCTGGGTTTGTGTATTCCATGTCTGATTTATGAGTGACAGGGGGCTGGAGAGGACCTTGACTCCAGTAGTCTGATGGGTCAAGGCTGGGCTGAATAGGACCTGCATTGAAGAGAGAGTAGGGGGTGGAGATTTCCTTTGACTGACCTGAGCCCTCATAGAATATAGAGTACGGGGAAGGAGATTTCCTTTTAACTACCTGGGCCACGTCTGCTCTCAAACAATGCTGTCTCCACCTACGGCCAGGAAGCTGCACCCAGGAGGACAGAACTGGTTTTGACTAGGTACAGACACTCTCTGCCTTCAGAAAACAAAGGAATCTGCAGTATAAATGTTGGGGTCCAGACCCCAGAACTTTAGATCACTTCTGGGAATCAAGACAAACCTTTGCCAAGGAGAAGAACCAGAGAAGCTGAAGGAATATTACTGCCCCTGTGCTGTTTGCTGTTGGGGTTGGCCTGCAGTGGTTACTTTATTGCCAAGAAAAGGACTTTGTTGTGTTTACTTTTATCATCTTGAGGAAGATCTCCAAGGGCTTGTGACTGAGCTTGCCTCTTTTTCTGAAGTCTCAGGGACACAAAGACTTCACCACCAGCTCCCCCTGAATCCCCTTGCTGGTGATTCTACCTGCAGAGAGGTACCTGCTGTTGTTTGGGCCCCCTGAGAAGGCTGCGTGTCGCTAGGAGCTGGAAGCGCGACGCTACGAGGAAAAGCGTGTCGCCGCCACAGCAGATGCTGCCGCATCAGTTGCCATCGCAACGCTGAAGAAGTGTGCCGCCGCATCACAGACTAAGCGTGTCGCAAGGCCTGTCGCAGCTCCAAAGTTAATTGATTTAGTCACACGGCCGTCGGGCGTGCACGCATCGCAACCATGTTGTCACATCGCATCAAGGCGCCATTTTTTCGCATCACATCGGATCGTCGCATCGCATTGAGGCGCCATCATGTCGCATCGTAACCGGAACGCAGTAAGAAACCTCTGCATCACCTCCTCTCCGGTAATGAACCGACGCATCACCTCCCCTGCGCTGCAGTAAGGAACCAACGCATCACCTCCCCCAAAGCAAGGAACCGACGCATCACCTTCCCAGCGACCCTCTTGTTTGTTTTGCGTGACGCATCCAAGGTGCTTTGAGAGTGAAGTCTCAAATTTACCATCTACATTGAACTAAGCTATTTCTAACATTTTAGGTGTAAATCTTTTTTTATTAAGCAATGCAAGAGACAAACGAGCCAGAATCGGGCCACGCAGGGCCCACCGGATCTGCTAGTAGATGCAATGGAAATATGAAAACAACACATAACAAATACAGTCCCGCCCGCCACCCAAAAGGAAGAAAAGAAGAGAAGGACACAGAAAGAAACACCCCCAGCCTGTTCCATTACTATGGAACAGCACTACGTAGAACGGGTTGTCATGTAGGAGGCTAAGGTAATCAATGTGGAGGAGTTCGGTGTGGTGAGTTGCAAGAGGCACACATTTTTTGGGCAGTACAACTCCTGAAACCCTGGAGCTAACAAAGCGAGGAATTGCTGCCAGAGATCACTGAATCAGCAGCCTTTCCCAGCCAAAGTAAGAGAAATCTTTTCCATGCCCAGTACATGCCACAATCACTGGTACCACCCTGTGTGTGCGGGCATTCGGGGGTCTTCCAATGTATCAATCTGTTTTGGATGACTGTGCCTAGAGCTATGGCTATCTGCTTCCCTTGTCTAGATTTCAAGGGGTAAGTGAGGGGGTTTGGTACCTCCAATAAGACCTACGCAGGAAACCTAGGAATTTCCGTGTCTAGGTGTTTATCGACCTCGTCTAGTATGTGCGTCCAGTAAGTCTGGAGATGTTTGCATTCCCATTAAATGTGATCCCTGTGTACAAGTTCAGGTCAATGTTTAAAAGCGAGATGGGCCGATACGTCCCACAGGTCGTCCTGTCTTTCCCTGGCTTGGGGATAACTATGAGTGTTGCTTCTAACATGGAGGAGGGGGATCGTCCTGAGCAGCGGGGTAAGCTTTGGGCAGAACTGTTTATAAAAAGCTGCGGCGTAATCATCGGGCCAGGCGACAATCCCAACTTCAAGCGAGCAATGGCTGATATAACTTCCTCTGGTCTTATCTCCCTGTCTATGTGAGTCGCCTGCTCCGGCGTGAGGACGGGCAGGCGAGCCTGAGTGAGGTAGGCATCAATATCTGCCCTCTCCAGGTGCATAGAAATCACGGAATGTCTGGGCGATAGCCGCATTGTCCAAACAATGAGCTCCTGTGTGATCCCCAATCTCCTGAACCCCTTTGCGTTGCCGATCTTCCTGAAGCTTGTGTGCAAGCAGTCGCCCACACTTATCTACGCCAACGTAGAAGGAATTCCGCAGGGGCATTGCAGCATATTCCCCATTGTCACGGTCAAGGGCGGCCAGCAGTGCCCGAGCAGTGGTTAGCTGTCTCCAGACACTTGGTGCGTTGATGCATCTTCTAATTCTCGCACCTTTTGTGTCCGTTCCTCCCTTTTCTTCTTCCGCCCACATTTGTCAGTGGAAGAGATGGCTATGATTTCTCCCCTAATTACTACCTTGAGGGCCTCCCACCGAGTGGAAATGGCTGTGTCAGGGCTATCGTTGTGTGATAGAGAATCATCGAGCGATTGCTGTATCTGGGCGACTTTGTCCAGCTGGTATAATAGTGTCCCGGAACCACCAGTGTCTGATCGGTCGCTGTATTTGTGGAAGGGATAAAGTAATCACTACTGGGGCGTGATCAGACAGGGTCGCCACTAGTATGCCAGCCGAAAGCGTAGTGTCCCAAAGAGTCTTTGAACCTAAAAAATAGTCTAGTCTGGCATATGTTTTGTGTCCATTAGAGTAAAATAAAAGTTCTGCGACTGAGGGGGGTGTTGTTGCCACAGGTCCGCAAGGCCTAGATCCCGTAGTCTGGTGAGCCCTGCTGACAGGTGAGGTGAGAGGGAGCCAACCCGACTTGTGCGTTGCGCCGTTCTGTCCAAGTCGTTATCAAACACCAGGTTAAGGTCTCCCTCTATCAAAATGTGGTGGTCCTGAGTGTCCGTCGCCTCAGTGAGTGCCTCGTGTAAGCATCGTTCTTGACCCTAGTTAGGTGCATAGAAAGACCCCACCGTCAGAGTGTGTCCCCCATGATAAATTGGTATGTGAGAAGCCTGCCCTTTATTTCGACCCCCTTCTGCGCCACCCTTCCTTGAAAGCCCTTTGAGACCAAGATGGCCACTCAAGCGGTCTTAGTGGATCTAGAGGAAAAGGATTGTATCGGGGAGGTGCGGGATCGTAGCCTGTGACAGTCCTTGGGGAGCAAGTGTGTCTCCTGAAGAAGGCAAATATCTGCCCCAATGCTCTCCAAATAAGAGAGCAGTGCCCTTCGTATGATGGGTTATTGAGTCCTCTCCCATTGAGGACCTTAACTGGGGAGGGCGGCATCTAGACCTCGGGGGAGGAGGGGTGAAGCACCGCCAAACCAGAAGCCCTGCAGAGGAAAGTCCCAGGTGGGGCCTATAAGGGACTCCACTCATTGCCAATGCGGAAACAAAAGAGCAATAGCACCCTATTGACTGGGGGCTCCTCTGGGATAGAAAAGAAAGAGAGTGAGTAAAGAGAAGGACAAAATAACGCTCCCAAATACCTGAAACAAAAAAAGCAACAAGCGCCAAAAGGAATCTGGCATTCGGTCATAGTCCGTCATCCAAGGATGAGCAGAGGAAGAGTCAGTTGGGTTTTCGTGTGGCCTATATCAGCCCATTCCCCATTCCCCATTCCCCATACCCCCTCCCCTCCAATCCCCAAAGCCTTGAAGGAACGATACCTCATAGTAACCAGGTTCACATGGTTGACGCCTTGGCCAGGGCATTCAGCAGAGCACCCACTGTATACTCCAATGAAGGCGACACGAGTTGTGCAGACAGTGCAATAAAGTATCCAGTTAAGTCCCTTCCCTTATTATGATGTCACATGTATGAATAGGGTGGCATCCGAGAGAAAAAAGTGCAGCAAGGAGCTCAGAAATTCATAGTGAAAATAATGTTGCAAATGTTTCATTAATCTAACTCCACCTGTGTATTATAGGCACAACATAAGTAGTTATGCAATTTGTGTAAGTCACCAATCAATATATGTGAAAGGCATGCAGTACTTATATTCTTTCAGTACTTAAATTATGAATACTTTGCACTACAATGTGTTTACGCTATGTAGTATGTATTGTAAAGATTACACGTCAAAAGCATTCTTTGTGATGGGGGCCCACTCTTTCCTTACAATACCCTTTACTTTCAATTTTAGTTACTTTCACTGTGCTCTACTGGCCAAACCCTCTCTAGAAAAGCTTGTGTGGAAGCTGTCTCCAACATAGTATCACATTCCACACTATTACCAAACTGCACCTCCCCGCCCCATCTAAATAAATTGGAGTGCCATAACTTGTACCACTGACCCTGCTCCAACCTTCTGCCCTGCCAGACAGTGCCCAGTTGTCTCTTAAACCCCCCAAAACAACAGAGATAACATTAAGCGGGTATTTCTGCTTACAACACCAGTAGGTCAAATTTCAAGATTGATAACACCCTCATTCCGCCGGAAGATTTCGATATTTTTTTTATTTATTTTGTAAATTAAATTGAAGAAGGGGCCAAATACACCAGGCTTCTCAGACGTTAGTGCGAGTCCTGGAGCCAAACCTTGGTGAGAGCCCTAGGGTCGCTTCTTAACGAGGTGGCATGAGCACTCGCTTTGAAGTATTAAAGAGCATTTACTTCATGAAAAGAGAACATATTGTGAATAGTGCCATCTAGCGGTCTAGCCAATTAAGCAGCCTCATTATTAGAAAAGATGGCATGCTTGCAAATAAAACAAGCGTTTGCCAGGCAGCCGGGGTTGTGATGTAGACGTTTCTCTTTTCCAGATGGCCCAATTGGATGGGCTTGCCTGCTTTCCTTCAGAAGTAAAAGGTTTCTTATCTTTATGGGGCCATGTATTTAGGCCACATAAAGATAAGAAACCATTTACTTCAGAAGGAAAGCAGGCAAGCCCATCCAAGTGGGCCATCTGTAAAAGAGAAAAGTCTACGTCAGGAAAAGCTCTTTCCCAATGGCTGGCCACCTTTTAGCATAAACGGTGACGCCAACCAATGGGAAAGAGGGGCCGGTCTTAAAATCCAAAACGGAAGGTTACAAAAACATTAAATCTCACCAGCGAGACTGCGCATGTGCGCAGCCCCCAGCCGAGACCTAAAAAGGCTATCCTCTGCCATCTTATTGCAGACTGCATACCTAACCTAGGAATAAAACACCATTCTTAGGTAAATCTCTATTCTTCAGATCCTCGAGGAAAGCATTAGCTGTTTTCTCCTGTGAAAATACCATGCTGCTTGCCCAGGCCAACATCTTGAAATTTCTCTGGAATGTGGATTGAGGATTGAAGGTCTGGAGTATTTAGATTGTTCTTTTCCAAGCTTTATGTCTCCTGAGCATGTCGGACTGCCTATCTGGGCACATGACTACATGGGTGCCACTGCAGTATATGTTATGTTATGTTATGTTATGTTACAGTCTTTTGTATTGCGCGCAGCTGCCCCAGCTAAGGGGCGTCCTGGCGCATGGCAGGTAGTATGCAACACCTACAGGGAACATAACAGAAAGAAAGACAGAGGCGAATTTATTAAAACAGAAACGTTTTTACAGCTTTGCGAAAGGTTAAAAGGTCATCTAGCAACCGTATCTCTACTGGAAGAGAGTTCCAGAGCTTGGCCGCTCTGACCCGGAAGGATCGGCCACCGACTTGACACAGCCTGTATCGGGGATCACAGTGAGTGCTTGACCCAGCGATCTCAGGGGCCGGGTAGGCACATACCAGGACAGAAGGTCCGCAAGAATTTGAGGACCCCCACCTCTCAAAATCTTGAACGCCAAACACAACACTTTAAACTGGATTCTTGCCCTGATAGGCAACCAATGCAGTGATCTCAAAGTGCTGGAGACGGAACATGTACGGGGTAAGCCCACTATGGCTCTCGCCGCGGCGTTCTGAACGCACATATAGTATGGCGGAATGTCCCGCTCAGTACCAGTTCTTAGTTCCAGTGAACATGAGACCACTATCACCAACCCACAAGGAGCTTGCCTGGACCTAGAGACTCCTGTGAGGATTTTGGCAAATCTTGGAAGTAGAGGATTATCTTCCTCCTTATTGACTGCCAACACCCCCCAAGCCACAATGTACGTCATTGTCATTTGACAGTGTTCCATGAATTGCAGTGATTGACTTAAACTGCGTTTTGTTACTGCCTGTGAGAGGCAGTACTTTCTCATCTTGGGTTTATTTCTGATTGCTGTTTTCTTGCCCACTTGATGGGCAAAGCCCCTGCTCCTTTCTTCTTGTCTGTCATACTTGTCTGTCATCTTGTCTGCCCAAATAAATGAATCAAGCGAGGCGACATGAGTGTTCTTAGCATTCACTTTATTACAAGAGAAAAGAAGCAGTGCTCCATGCGACTTCTGCAAAAAGTGGCAGCCAGCAACTCTTTTTGGTCATTAACTAGGCAGCTGTGAAATGAGGTGCCCCTCATTCTCTCATACATGGACTTTTGCTCCAGTGCGACCTCCAAGCTCAAGGTTGTGGTTGAAAAGTTCACCCGTACCAGTTTCCCACTGCTATACCCTTAGCCCCCTTGCTTCTCCTGCGTTGCCGGATCCATTTTAGGTTCTGATTTCGCTTCTTGTCTTTTCTCATAGCCTCTGCCAGCTATTTCCCTGGCCAGAACTTATATGCATGTGATTGCCTTTGCCAGACCTGAAGGATTCTTCACACTATGCTGCAGGCGGTGAGGGTTTCAGATGTACTTGCCCCCAAAGCTGACAAAACAAACAATAGCATTCAGCGGGGGCAGCACAATGTCCCCTGTCCTCTGATATCCCTCTGTGACGTCTGCACTCAAAACACATCTGTGGGACTTACGAGCTCAGGGGAGCAGGAAAGGGAGTCATCAATGGAAGCTGAAGAGAAGTGCCGCTATCTCCTATGAAGAATAGCTCTTTCTCTTTATGTGAGAAGTTATGAATATTATCGATTGGGTGGGGGTTCTGGGCCCTCAGAAACCTTGTCACGCTTAGTATATGTCAGAAGAAGAACCAAGTAAACACAGTTTATCAAAGCCCCTGGTAGAACACATTTTTCATAAGTGCAGAAAGATGAAAAGCATAAAAGGGCCCTGTTTACTGATACTATACTTCTTCTCGGAGCCTCAGACAAATTTGGTTATATTCCCCACGAAGTATAAAAACGCCAACGACTATGCCATGGGTATTTAGGCATTCAATTTGCTAGAAGATTAATTTATGAAGAATAGTTGTTGTTTAAGCACTAGGAGCATGTGGAAATAGACTTTGTTCTTTACTTGTCCTACCAGCTTGTAAATATAGGGTATATTTTTGTGAAGCCTGTGCTTGACAAGGTCCAAGCGTTAAGCATCTCTGTAGGTGGTTTAGATGACTGAGTAGCTGAAAGTATATGAATTGTTGAGCGAACAAAAATATAACCAAGCCCTTGTGTGGTTAACATATGTACTATTGACTAAACTCTGTGTTTATAGACTGCAGAAGTTTGGCTGCACTAGAAATCTTAGATAAGGGAGAGCTCTTGTATCACAGTACTCGGCGCATATGTCACTGATGAATGGGACTAAATATAGCCATAATTTTAGCGTGCCCTTAAAAAATCGTATTGGGGAAGGACAAAATTAGATTTAATTAATTTTTAAATTTTATTAATTTGTAGCATACAGCTTATGCAGTACATTTTCTCGTCCAGGCATATTATAAGCATATTTGGTGCATATCGATCCCAAACAGAACATAAAAATAAACGCTCATTGAGCATGTAACATCCAACTTTTGCAGTACGTAACAGTGATTACATATTGTATGTCAACATAGCAAACAGCAGTCAGGTGTATCCTGATATTTTTCACTTAATTTCTACAAAGGTACTGAGGGTCGTACTTTCCAGCCTATGTTTACACTGGGGTCATGGCAATTGCAGGTGTGCCAGTAGGTACACAGTCAGTGGCACCTAGAAGTCTTTGGGTCTAGAGCCCGTCGGTAGTTCCTCTGCATAAGTGTTCAATTGGTCACTGCAATATGCAATCTCTTTGAGCCATTGTAGCTCTGTGGGGGCAGTCCTCCCTCCCCAGTGCTTCGCCACTAGCCGTTTGGCCAGTAATGTGGATACAGCCACCAGCCTCCTGTTGCAGGGTTTTAGTGATTACCCCTAGATTCATCAAGAACACATTTTGCGAATCCTTAATAGCGAAAAATACTGATTCGCTATTAAGGAATAGCAAAATGCTTTTCATCAAGAAATCACTTCAAAAATAGCGATTTCTAATAATTCCTTAATTGCGACTCGCAAATTGCGACTCACAATTAAGGAATATCTCCCAATTTATTCCTATAGGCCTTGAGGCCCATACGAATGAATGGGAAGACATTCTCAATTTGCTAATCGCAATTAGCGATTCGCAAATTGAGATTGCGATTTCAAGGGTGCAGGGGTGTCCAAAGGACACCCTGTTGCACCTCTGAAATTGATGTCCCCCGCATCCGAAGAGCGACTACAGGAGGAAGGTCCTTCTCCTACCTGGCCGCCAAGACCTGGAACTCCCTCCCGACCGACCTGCGCCTGACCCAAGACCACCTCTCCTTCAGGAAGGAGCTGAAGACCTGGCTGTTCGAGCAGTAGCGGCATACCCCCCCCCCCCCCCCCCCCCCCCCAGCGCCTTGAGACCCTACGGGTATGTAGCGCGCTTTATAAGTGTCAATGATTGATTGATTGATTGATATGTTGCGCACACACATGCCCTTAGGGCATGTGTGTGCGCAACATGAAACTTTGAAAAATGCACTTTAGTGCATTTTTGCTATTTACTACGTAGTTAGACTTCGCAGTAAATAGCGGCCCCAGTTTGCGAATTCGCAATTTTTAAATGGTTCATGAATTGCATTTAAGGAATCTCAAATTGAGATTCCTTAAATGCAATTAATCGCAATTTAGCGATTTCTAGATTTGCGATTTTTGCATTTGGGATGATGAATCCCAAATGCAAAAATAGCGCTCGCAAAGGGCCAGATTCTCAGAATCTGGCCCTTTGCGAGCCGATTTCGGCTTGATGAATCTACCTGTTAGTTAATCCCAGCAGGCAAATATTCGGAGAGCAATGTACGGTTTCCAGTACCATTTGTGTTAAACTCGACATGACTTTTACCCAAAAGGCTTGTATAAGTTTACATTCCCACGCCAAGTGCACAAAATTGGCCGGATCGTTCCCGCACCTCCCACACTGCGAATCTGATCTAAGCCTGAATTTCATCAACTTGGCAGGTATGTAGTGCATCTGGTGTAAGTACTTGAAGTGTATGATACGAAGGTTACAATTTGCCGTGAGGTTCTTGGTGAGCATGCAGCATGCCACCCAGTCCTCCCATGCCAGTGGTGTGGTAATCCTATTTTTTCACCTGTCTAAGGCGGTCAAGCTCGATACTTCATTCTCTTTTTGAGAGACATTAAATAGGTTGGTAATTAGGCCTTTACTGCCAGAGGTGGTTAACACCACCTGTAAGGCCTTGAGGTCTGGGGGCTCTGTTGGGAACTCTGGGAATAATGCTTTCACTGCTGTTCATAGTCTAGTGTATGTGAATCCCATCATTGCCGTGCATGGTCGTCCCCTGTGAACGCCTCCAGGGACAGGAATTGGCAGTTAATGTACATGTCCCCCAGAATGTTAATGCCTGCAGCAGTGAGAATCGCTATCGCCCCCTCTTCTTTAGTCACCAAAATATCTGGAAGTGCCGTTACGGGCATAGCCAGTGCATATATAGGTTTTTTATTCGCCTGCGTCCCCATGTCTTGCCAAGCCCCAGCTGTGCAAGCAACAGTGTTCATGACCTTTTGGCCATTGTCTGACCTGTGATGTAAGATCATGGCGTTGAGCGGGGTAGGGTGAGCAATGTCTGCTTCCACTGCTAAGTGCGGGAAGTAGCGTTGAAGGTACAGCCAATAATGTGCAAACTGCTCCTGGGCGCTTAGATAATACAGACATAGGTCCAGCGCTCTGAACCCTCTCTTGTCAAATGGTAGAGTTAGTGTGTGCACCCATACACCCAGGTACATTACTGGTTCCGCCGTTTCGGGAACTTCAATTAATGACTAGTTGTGCATGGAGTTGGGGGGAATATAAGAGATTTGTACCAATTGATTCGAAGGCCAGAGTACCCTTTAAAGCGCACATATTCTCTTAGTAGGTGCGCTAGGTTTGTCTCGGGGTCTCTCACATATAGCAGGATGACATCAGCGTATAATGAGATAGATAACGGTCGTTGCTGGAAGCCAAGGGCTGCCTTAGCTTGCCTTTGCCTTATCTTGCCCGCTAAGGGTACAAGTGCCAGAGAAAACCGCATCGGACAGAGAGAGAGTGCATTCCTGCCTGATTCCACTGTATATTTATATGGGATCTGAGATGGTCTTATTGATACGAACTTTAGCCAATGGGAGCGTGTAGAGCAGTTTCACCGATTTCAGAAAGGCCTGTGGCATCAACATGCGCTGCAGCACTGCAAACATATAGCCCCATTGCCCAGAGTCAAAAGCCTTATCCGCATCTAGCAGCTCAGCTGCTGCCTTTAACTCCGGGTTCATCTGACGTGGACCTTTGGGGTACGAACCCTGACTGGCCCGGCAGTATCGGATTCGGTACTAGAGGCTGTAGTCTATTGGCTATGATCTTGGCAAGAATCTTGGTGTCTATATTTATTAAGGAGAGCGGTCTGTACAGTTCACAGCGGTTGGCCTCCTTCTCAGGGTTTAAGAGTGTCCCTATCCGTGCTTCCATCAGGGTTGGCTGCACGACGCTTTTCTTGCAAGCTTCCATATAAACCTCTAGCAGTTTGGGAGCCAGGCTGTCTGCATATCTTTTATAAAATTCCCCAGGCAGTCGTCAATTTCGATCGCTTGGTCTCTTGGTTCTGCTAATTTGTTTGTAAGTAACCTTCCAGGCCTGTCCCCCTCTCCGAACGCTCTGGCTCTCCATCTTCGTGTTCTGTGGCGCATCTCCTGTTCGGTAAGCTCGGTGTGTTTAGAATTCAATTCTCTGATCTGTGCTAGGAGTGCTTGGGTGGGTGTTTGTTCATATGTTCTTTCCAATGTATACATCTTGTCTTCTCCCCTGCATGCTTCTACGCAGCACCTTCAGGATTCCCGCCTGTACCCCCATTCATTCTCCCCCTCCCACAGTGTCCCGGCTTCATTCACTGAGCCACACTTTTCTAAAAATCAATCAATCAGGGGGTTGTAAGTGTGCTACTCACCCGTGAGAGTCTCAAGGCGCTGGGAGTGGGTGTCGGCAGTGCTGTTTAGCCGAAAAGCCAGGCCTTGAGGGTCTTCCTGAAAGTTTTCAGGGAGGGGACACGTCTGATGTATGTCAGGAGCTCGTTCCAGGTCTTGGCCATGATGTAAGAGAAGGATTTTCCACCTGCTTTAGCTCTGTGGATGCGGAGGGTTTTAGCGAGGACGAGGTTGGCAGGTCAAAGATTTCTTTGAGGTACGTGGAGGGTGACTCTGTCGTTGAGGTATTTGGGTCCGGTGTTGTGTAGGCATTTGTAGGCGTGGGTGAGGATCTTGAAGGTGACTCATCTCCACGGGGAGCCAGTGGAGCATCCGTAGGTGTTGGCTTATGTGCTCATGTCGAGGGATGCTGAGGAAGAGTCTGGCGGTGGTGTTGTGTATCGCTTGGAGTTTGCAGAGTAGGGACTTGTTCATCCCGGCGTAGAGTGTGTTTCCATAGTCCACCCTGCTGGTGATGAGTGCATGGGTGACTGTCTTCCTTGCTTAGGGGGGGGGATCCATTTGAATGTCTTGCGTAGGATGCGGAGGGTGTTCAGGCAGCTGGAGGCTACGGCGTTGACCTGTCAGTTCATGGAGAGGGATGAGTCGAGTAGAATGCCGAGGTTTCTGGCGTAGTCCGTGGGGGTCGGTGGGCTGCCAAGGGCCACCAGGTGTCATTTCATGCTGAAGGGGTGGTTACGAGGACTTCTATTTTCTCAGAGTTGAGCTTTAGGCAGCTGTTGGTCATCCAGGCCGCGACGTCCCGCATTCCTTTCTGGAAGTTGAGTCTGGCGGTGGTGGTATCATGGGTGAGAGAGAGGATGAGCTGGGTGTCGTCGTAGGAGGAGACAATCCTGAGGCCGTGTTGTCGGACGATAGCGGCGAGGGGGGACATGTAGATGTTGAAGAGGGTTGGGCTGAGTGATGACCCCTGTGGGCCATGTAGGTGATATTCCGTGGGGTCGGAGAGGAAGGTCGGCAGTCTGATCCTTTGGCTAGTGTGGAATGATCAGATCCGATCGAGGGTGGTTCCTTGTATGCCTGTGTCTTATAGTCTGGCCACAAGTGTGCGATGGGAGACGGTGTCATAAGCCGCAGATAGGTCGAGTAGGATCAGGGCTGCGGTGTGGCCTTGGTTGAGGAGGACGCAGATGTTGTCTGTGGCGGCGAGTAGGGCGGTCTTGGTGCTGTGGTTGCTTCGAAATTCGAATTGAGACGGGTTGAGGGCGGCGTTGTTTTCGATGAATCTCGTCAGTTCTGCATTGACTGTTTTCTCCGTGACTTTAGCAGCAAAGGGGAGACGCTAGATGGTTCGGTAGTTCTTGAGGTCAGTGGGGCCTGCTGTTGGCTTCTTGAGCAGAGGCCTGACTTCTCAGAGTTTCCTGTCGTCTGGGAAGGTTCTGATTTCAAAGGTGATGTTAATAGTGCATTGTAGTTCAGGCGCGATGGTGGTGGCGGCTCTGTGGTAGATGTGCGATGAGCAGGAGTCAGTGGGGGCCCCTGAGTGGATGGCCTTCATGGTCGAGACAGTCTCTTCGGCCGTGATCAGTGTCCAGATGGAGATGGTGGGCTGGCTGTTGTGGCTGGAGGGGGGTGGCAGCTTCGGAGTTGGGCGTACGGTTGACAAAGTTATTGTAGAGGTTTACAATTCCAGTGCCCACTGTAGTGTGAAATACCTGATCCAGCAGCTCAGAGGGCTGCAATCTCCATTGGAATGGCGGTCTAGTGCATGTGGGGATTTCTAATTCTAGCAATACCGGGGCGCGATGCTGAGGGAGGTGGCCGAGTATGAGCATCTGGTGAATTACCATTTTCCCAGAGTCCTATCAAATACAGTGGTAATTAAGTCCGAGAGCCGCACTCTCCCTCCCCGTCGGTGCAGTGAGTTCCCATCAGGACTCTTCTTACCTCATATGGCCAATCTTAGCATTTGGCGCTACCTGTTTGCAATGCTGTTCAGTGTCATGGCTGCCCACATTGTGATCTACGTTCATACAGTTCATGGCGTCCTTTTGTGCCGATGCGAATGTTCTCCAAGGCACTCCTATATTCTGCCGAAGGTCATGAAACATTTCCCTTTTCATCATTGTTTTTCATCATCTGTTCTGTCGGCTTGTTCCTGGCTGCTCCTCTTGAGCGACCTGGTGAATTCCACAGCTGCTTTCAGGGTGTTGAATAATTTTGTTTTCTCGTCTACCTCTATTCCGCGTCTGGCCAGGTATAACATTACGTATGGAATTTTGGCGGCTAACCGTTGTTTCTTAACGGTTAGGTATTTGCGTCTGGCTGCCTGGAATGCTACTGTGAAGTTCAGATATAAGGCAAGATAATTCCCTTTGTAGTTTATGCTCTACTTTCTCTCGCCAGGCGCAGCACATTGTCCCGATCCCTATAATTAAGTAGTCAGGCGATGGCCTTGGCCGGCCACAGCAACCGGTTGTACCGCCAATGACCTGTGCGCCCTTTCCAAAATCAATACCTTCGACAGCCCGAAAATGTCCTTTTAACATGTCCTTGATGTGAGAAGTTAGCCTGGCATATGATGTCCACTAGTTCTAGTGGGCACCTTGCACCAGTCTAATCAACCCTTATTGATGATGGTTGTAAAGTCACCCTTATAGAAAGCTATCCTAGGGGTAGCAGTGATGAGCAGTCTTCAGGCTGAGACTTCAGAGAGCGAATTAAGCGAGTTCTTTTACCAATTATAATCCCTTGAGTACTAAATGAAAGCACACCACACAAGGTATATATCAAATATATATCTATTTATTCTAAACACAACCCCTCTGCACTCTTTATGAGGTCAGTGGTAAAAGTACAATACAAGTTACTTAATTAGCATACGATAAGTTGCACAGTATACTTTTTGCCCTAGGGGCCTCACAAACCATATGCTAAAATAGTGGTATAAGAACCATGTGAGAATTGGAAAGCAGGCCTAGGGCCTGTGGAATCGCCGGGGCTACTCTAAACAACCAAAGGTTAGGAAGTAGGAGGCCCACGGCAGCCGCGTGCAGTGTCTAAACACAGCTGCGGTTTACCATTGACTTTCTATGGGAAACAAACAAGTTGCAAATTTACAATTTAAGGACACTTCTAAATACACTATGATGGAACCCTTTTGGGCTTAGACACTACGAGGGCCAATACCCTTGAGACTACCAGAGTACTCGTGTTACCTCACCCATGGAAGCCGAGTGCATAGGTCTCTTTTGGTGTCGGGTTTCGTCGTCTATTTCAATGGAGATCTGCAAAGAAGTGCTGCAGGCTACCAGAGGAAAAGAAAGTGTCCGGGTGGATCCAAGGGTGGATCGAAGATATGTAGAACCTGAAAGCAGAAGGGTGACTTGCCAGTGACCAGGGCGGCAATAGGAAGATGCCACCAGATGTCGGGTGATTTCAGGTGTGAAGGTGAAGCTTGTCTCTTCAGCCACGAGGACCAGGAGGCGTCAACGACGACCAGGAGCTGGATTCGAGCTGTCCCACGAAAGATCTAGTTGACTGCAGTATCGGTATCCGGACTGGACTCAACAAGCCTTGGCAAACACAACCCACACAGGATGTCGAGATTGGCTTCAGTGCAGACCAGCAAGACCTGAGGTACTAGTCCTTTGCAGGAAAAGTTAGAGCGAGCCTGGAGCAACCAGGAAAGCAAGTTAGATGCAACGAAAAGTCTTCGGGGGCTCACTAGCAAACTGGCAAGGAACCATGAAGACGCGTCGAGCTGAAATGCAAAAGCAGGGCCCACCGGACACTTGTGGAGTGGGGGCCTCTGAGCTTCGGTGCAAATGGTGCTCGGGTCTGGGGCTTCAAGCACCCCAATGCACAACTTTGAGATACCTTGTGAAGTAGGTGCAGCTTGCAAAATGCAGGATGTCCAGGAGTTCAGGTACCACGTCTCTCGTGTCCGCCACAGGTCTCAGCTTTGCTGTGAGCAAAGGTCGGGGTCAGAGATGTCTGGAAGTCCATGTCCTGTGACGCAGACTCTTCGAGATCCGGCGGGAGCCTCGAAAATGCAGACCAGCAAAGTTGCTGTTTGTGCCTGTTTGAACAGGGTGGTCACTCCTTGACCACAAGGGAGATACTTTTGTCTTCCAGTCGAAATGGAATGTCGAAGGTCCAGGATATATGTTTCAGCGTTTTGTCCAGGGTAATCTAAAGTCCTAGGGACTGGGGAGGAGCTACGACGGCAAACAAGATGGCTGCTTAGGCTCCCGGCTCCGCCGACCTCTGTATCCCGCCGCAAGATCCTGCACAATATCCTGATTTTACGCCCAGCCCCTGCGTGCATGAACAGTTCCTCACTCCGATGGTGAAATCCGGGAATTTTTATCGGCCGGTTTCACGGAGTTACACTGAGTTGAAGATTGTGGCCTACTCCAGCAGTGAAGCCGGGGCCTCGAGTATCTGCATGGCCGGGTGGTAGTGCAACAACAACGGCTCAGAGACCCAGGCAGGGTCCGGTCGATCGTAGTGGAGGCTTCTTTTGCGCCCGAAATTGGCAGTGATTGTACTCTTTGCTCAGCGTTGATGGAGAGGTGACCTTGCTTGCTACTGGCGGTGGGTGGGGGTTCCCGTCCTGCGGACCCGGTGCTGGCTCCCTCCGGGGTTCGGCGGGTCAGGGCCCCGGCCCGCGGCGTTAAGCCGGGTGATCGTGGCTGTGGAGAACGACGGGTCACCGTCCACGCTTGCCCTCTCGTGATCCCGTCTGTCCCCCCCGGAGACACCAATTCACTCGGGAGGTGATTGTGACTGCTCTCGGGCGTGAGACTATGGATCGAAATGTGTCTGAGCCATCGCTAAGGTCATTGTTGGCAGAACTCTGGGCGTTTCACTCACAAGTGACTGTCTCAATGACTAAAATTGATGCAAGCCTATCTGGGATGCTACTTATTGTACCGGACCCTGCCCCATTATTGTAACAGCCATCTGTAGCCATTCAAGCCGCGGCCATTTTGACTCACTGCGAGGACCCCGTGGGGAAGCGAGTATTGGAACCATCGGATGAAGCCCTGGAAGATGGTGTCCCAGAGGTCGTGAGTGTGCTACCGCACCTTCCACCGTTATTGACTTTGGAGGTATTGACTGGCGTCCTACCCCCGGAGACTTGTGTTGTAGACTCTTCTTTCATCTTGTGGTCATCTTCCCCCCTTTTTGGAAACGTTACGACCCCGGGGCAAGAAACATCGGGACTGTCTAGTTGGGAGAGGGAGACTTCCTGCGCCTGACGCTCTCGTGGACTTACTTCCTGCAAGTGGTAACGGATTGACTCTCGATGACTTCCCTCTCCTCTATGACTTGCTTGTATGCCTTTGGGTCTCGCTGGGGAGGGTTCGTGTGCTGGTTCGGAAGGGTCAGGGTTGAGATCAATCAACTTGGGTCGGTTTGAAATGGTATTATGACTGTTCGATTTGCAATGGTTTGATTTAAGAGGCTGGGAGGTGTATCACGGTGCCCCCTAATTTCTCTTATAAGGGTCGCTCTACATCCGTCTCTTTGCGATAGGGGGTGTCTGTTTCTGGCAGGGGGACTAAGTGGCTGGGAGCACGTACTACTAGGCCCTCCTCCACTCTTCTTCTTCTTTTCCCTTCTTTTAGGGTTTTAGTTATTTAGGGCGACAGGCACGCTGCTAGTGGGGTTAGGCTATAGCCATCGGCAGGGGTGCAGGGTGGGGGGTTGGAGGGGGGGGGTTTATTTTGCCTTTCTTATTTTCTATGGCCTTTTTCTCCCTTCCCTTTCTTTCCTTTCGGGTCAGTATCGTCTGTGCTTTATTCTGATTACACTGTGTTCTGGAATTTTGTGCTCATGCTTCCTATGTTATTCGACCTTCCGGGTGGGCAGGCTCATAAACCAGCGCTTGCGAAACTGTGTACTGTATTGTTGTTTACTTCGATCCATAAGCTTTGGCGCCAGGGTTCCTCATATGGTTGCCTCTAGACGTATATCCTGTTTCTTGGCCTGTCCCCCGTCTCCTTTTGTTTGATTGTATGGCACCTGATCCGTCTATTTAGATAATATAAAATGAAACCTTTAATATATTCTGTGACCTATTCATGCGTTCCAATACAAGTTTCATCCTGAATCGCTGCTGGACCTCAGGGGTGTCGGCTGATGAGCTGTGTTACACCGTGCTATGATTGGTTCCAATTATGACTAGCGGCCGGCCCCTGCGGTTGTAGACCCATACTTGTACTTTCAGAATGTTGCAATAAACGTTTTCAAAAAATAAATAAATAAATAATAATAAAGTCCTAGGGACTAGGCTTTTATACTTCTACTAAGTTTTGGGGCTGGACTACCTTTAAGGTCCCTCCTATGGGTGGACCTGGGAAGGGGATGGTTACACTCCTTTCCCTTTGTCCAGTTTCACGCCAGAGTTGGGGCAGAGTGCCCCAGCAACCGGTTAGAACTAGGAAATACATAGAGCACCTTGTGTGCCCCTGGCAGTGTCTGGAAAGCATTCACTGAATTCAGCCCTCCCTGCCCCAATACACAAAAGCCTGTCTGGGGAGGTGCCAGCACCTCCTTGGACATGAAACCTATTGTCCAGGCCTCCCCTGCCGGAGTTTCGTCCGGCAGCATGAGGGCAGACTCGTGTCTGTGGCAGCAGCATCCATTTTGTGATGCTGAGGCTCTGTTTAACTGTAACCGGGTAAACCAGTAACTACATGTCTTCCCCCTCTAGAAGGGTGGAGTGCTACACCCGCTGCCAGAACTGGCAGGGGGGGTAGTATTCCAAAGTGTTTGACACCTTACACGACATGTTTTGATAAAGCCAAACCAAAGTTAGCATTAACCACGAGGATTATAATGCACTTAAGAGTACATGGTATGGCTATATCATAGAACAGCTCTAAGGAGATGGTTCCGAAAGCTGCAGAGGGGCTCAGCTCATGCTAGGGCACCCTCTCACATAAAACCAAGTACTGTGCCTCCAGGATTGTTAAGGCCTGCCATAGGAGTGACTTATAGGTGTATATGTGTCTATATGTATATATAGATATAGGTATACTATATCTAAGTAAGGGGTGATTACACCACCTTACCCAGGCTGTGTGAACAGACCTGTGGTGTCAGTTTGTAAGGCAAACCAGGGGTGGCACAATACATGCTGCAGCCCCTGTTAGGCCTAGGGTGCACCTATGCCCTGGGTACCTACGGTACACTATACAGGGGCTCACAAGGGTGACCTAGTCCAATCTGGTATGTACATAAAGTACATGGTATCAATTTAGAGAGAGAACAGCTGGGCTGTGGGCCTGATTAGCAGGTCCACAGCCAAACAAGAGAATCACAGCAAAAAGTGGGGGTGACCATAGGAAGCAGACCCTACTCTCCTACACTTGATATATAGCTCCAGCTTCCCTGTGTTCATTGATTCTGGCAGCCCCATGATTCTAAGATTGTTGCGCCTAGATTGCACCTCCAGATCCTCGTTTTAGCCTGTATGACGGCCAGTACTTTTTCCATGTCCAGGCATTTCGTAGAGACCTCCTTCAGATTGCCCCCTTTACTGATATTCCTTTTTCAACTTCCCCTAGCCTGCACCCTGCTTATCCAGTTTAGCAGACATATGATCCATTCTTAGGTTAAACGCGCCACTCGTGCCTTCAATGGATTGGAGACTATTTTGCATCGTGACCAGGGCAGGTTCCAGTGAGCTGGCACCCTCCACTTGTAACTCTTGCTCTAAGTCAAACATAGTTCGTTGCTGAGATCTTCCTAGTTTTCTTGTTTCGAAGGTGAGGCGCGTTTGATTTTTATCAGTTTTTCCCATCCTCGTGCTATCTTGGCTGCTCTTGGGTGGACTTGCTACTTTTGCTAGTAGATGGTTTGTGGCTCGGCTCATGACCTTGTGGTGTTGCGTCTAACAAGGAACTTATGGCGGGGGCGCAAGTGTCGAGTAAGCTGCCCTTGACTGGAATGTGCTTTACTACCTTTTTGCTCGACCGTATCACTCTTGTGAAACAAGCGGCTTTCAAGGGTGTCTGCCACTCTTTTCTTGCTTTTTTAAATTTATTTTAAAGCCTCCACTCCCGGCCCGGTTTTTCCAGTGGCTCATGATCTCGGCTCTTTGACTGGCACCGCCGCCTATTGCTCGCTGATTGGGCTTCTGGCGTGTTCCCTGTGCAGTACATTTTCAGCGGGTTCGCTCGCTTCTATCTGGCTCGGTGCACTTGTCTGCGCCGCTATTGGGTCTGCCCCCTCTGTATCCTGGGGTTAGATTTTACAGTACATTACCAGTTAATGAGGTTGCAGCTCCCCATGGGCCCATCTGGCATATTCGCAGTTTGCGCTGTACAACTTACTGATGCCTCTCTGCAAAGTCCGCCACTTAGCACTCACTGCAACACTTGCTAGGTTAGTGCCATTAATTCCCCGCTGATTTCTGGGTGCCATAGTTGTAGCTTCCAGGCCCACTTCCTCATTCCGACTGCCTTCCCGCCACTATCGCCTGTCCTCCATTTGCAGCCCACTCCGCGCACTTCTGCCCAGCCCTTTTGTGTAGGCGTGCAGTGGCTTAGACCGCGCCCACCGCTTAATTATCAGGCATTTCCACAGCATTCTGCCATGATCGGGCTCACCTCACCATCCACTGGACTTGGGGCACTACCTTTTGTCTCTGCCGGATGGTGTTTCTTCCCCCCTCCGCGCCACTCCCCTCCTTCTCAGCTGGCTCACCACGCCAGTCCGCGGCTCATCCAGCCACCCCTGCTCTCCCGGCTGCTGCTCTCGGGTGCTACTTTCAGTCGTGGTCGGGTCGTTGCTGATGGGCTCCCGGCCCCTGGTGTTCCTTGCTTCTGCAGCCGCCACCGCTTGTGAGGTAGTGCGAGTGCAGCCTATTCAGCATCGCTTTTCCTCAGCACGTATCGCCTCCCAAGGACATGGGAGAGCCTGCGCCCAGCTCGCGTTTCTGGCACCTTTTTTATCGCTGGGCAGTAGCGTCCTGCATATCGGATACGGATTGTCACCTGTGTGAAGCACCATCGTGCGTCAATTGCAGAATATTGGGCGGATTAATGACTCTGCCGGCGGAGCTGCACTAAAGCGCAGCCATCTTGCCGTGCGCCCTGTATGGCCCCGACCTAGATTTAATAAATTCTGCACGTCTTGCGGCGTGTCACACTAGAGGCTAACAAGTCATGAAACTACTCAAGTGTAAAGGGGTGAAGAGTTTTCAGATAATTCCATTCAGTGCATATGAGATTGTGAATGTGTATTTGCGTATGCCCTTTATTAGCTAACATTCTGTATCCATATATAGTGTTTAACCTAAAGGGCAAAAGATGAGGGGGACTGGAGCTTTAAATGTTGTTATATTTATGGGACAAACAGTGCAGTTATCATACAATGATGTCATAAGTGAACTAATGCGTTCTGTATTATATATACTGTATGATATCACATACAGATTAAATTCAAGGGGCTACTTCTGCACGAAATAATGGATATCCTGGCACATTATGCAACTTGTGATGTACCCAGATGTACTGTGTTACGTAATGAAACCCAATAAAGTTTGTTAAAAAAAAAAAAAATTACGAAAGGTCAAACGATTGAGATGCACACAAATACCCACTTTTGGTAGCACATAACTAGTGCTCCTTTACCTACCAACTGTGATGTGGTAGGACATCTACAGGATCTGTTGTAGGTGATTGCCTCAAAAAGGTTTGCCCAAGAAGAATTGAGGGCCCTATGGACAGTCCTCAGAGAGAGCACAGTTGGCATAAGTCTCTCTGCGCAGTATTGCAAAGACTAGATGATATTATGTTGTCTTATTGTTTGTTGAATGTAGGGATTTATCATTCATCGTTTTTCAAACATGAACTTCAAATACATAGGTGTTTTATTTGTATGTTTGCTTAAATAATTTATCATCGTACTAGAAGCATGGTTTAATTAATAATAATTAATTATTGTTGAGCTATCAATCATGGGGTTTTACCTTGTAGCTAACTTAAATTGTGCTTATAGATTGTTGTATATTCATGGCATCGCCATTGATTGGAGCACTGAATACTTCGACTTATGCACTAGCATATCATGACATTTTTCTCAATACAGGGAATTGTTTCCCCTCTTCCCCAAGTAGCAAACAGGAAAGATAAGCTATTCCAATAAATGTAGTACAGTTTTCTGTTTCTTAACCAGACTCATTTTATTTCTTTAAACAACAATAGGGAATTAGATGAGTAATACTCAAAAAAGCAACATTTTACTACCTCTTTCGGAGCTCTAATCTACCATTATTTTTGAAGCCAGTTCTCCTAAAATCTTATTCTAACAGATTTCTTAAGTCCAAGAGCCAATACCGACAACGCCATTCTCCCTTTGTCTAGTTGACCCACTTAAGAACAAGTGGAAAAAAAACTTAGGTTAAGTATTTCCTCTGAATTACTGCATTGACTGCCAGTCAAAACAGCATGATGCGTGGTTGGATAATGAGTTGTTTTTATACAAATAACCTTTATGCTGGGTGATGTTTTATTTATAGTTATATGAAAAGAAGACGAGGTACGGACTTTAAAGATTCCTTTTCAGGTAAAACTTCAACTGTCTGTGATAACAAGGTGTTGCAGGGAGACAATTAACGTCAGCCTACACTGTGCTACCTAGCTGCAAGTTAGTGCTTTTTTTTATTGTTTATTTCTTTATAGGGTTTAAGCAGAAGTGACAATATTCAACAACCCCAATACCACTTAGCAGTACAGAATCGCAGTTTGACCAAACATGCACTATAATCATGTGATTTGATTGATTTGATTTGCGTGTTTATATAGCGCTAGAATCACTCCCGGGGGAGTATCTCCGCGCTTCGACCGCTGCGAAACCCTTCCTGGCTTCCCTGAGAGATGGTCCCTTAATGGGTATCTCCAGGGTGAGACAAGGCATCCCCGGCGGTCTGGTGGGGCCGTTAGTGAAGATGAGGCAAGCTAATGCCCAGAGTTGCCGAGTGTGATCGCTGATCCGAGTGGGCACCGAGGCGAGAGAATTATCGAGTCCGCTGACCCCGGTCCAGAAACCTGCCGCGCCGGGAATCGAACCCTGGTCCCAGGCCATCCTCTGCTCTCGGGTCTGCCGCCTCTAACCAGTGAGCCACACCTGACCTACACATATCATCTAAGCTAAACTTTTCCGGCTCGACCGATGAGTTTTATTCCACATAGTTTGGTGGGGGTACGGATGAATTGCCCCGATTGGCATTCATTGGCTCCTTCAGTTACCTGGGTGGGGCTCTGGGACAGGGTCAGCGGCTGTGGTTTTCTCCAGGAGATATGACTGTAGAGGAGTCCAAATATCTCTAGGGCGGGAAGAGGGCGTCAGGAGTTCAGCATAGGTGTGCAGTTGTTCTTGGCAGTAAGTAAGGTCATTCAACCAGTCTTTAAATTTGGGAGACCTTCCCCTATCCCATCTGCAGGCCACTCGTCACTTGGCAAACAGGAGTGCAAGGGAGATGTACTTCCGCACTGAGGCAGTCCGTGCTTCCCTGTACCCTAAGAGTGTGAGGGTCTTCTGATATGTGCAGCCCAGTCATTTTGTCAAGCGCCCCCAGTACCTCCGAACAGGGGGACAGTCCCAGGCCAGGTGGCGGAAATCTGCTCCTTCCTTCCCGCAGCGGCCACATCGATCAGTGTCGCAGAGATGAAGTCGCAATAGGTGCCCAGGTGTATAGTAAAGGCAGTGTAGGTACCTAAAATGGATGATGCGCAGCTGGCTGCTAGCAGAAATGTTCCCAGATTGCTAATTCTTCCACCCACCGAATCCTGGCTGCAGTTGGGGGTCATAAATACCATCTTTTTGGGTGTTACGATAGAGAAGTGAGATAATATGCGCAGGGGTGTCTTTCTGCAGGAGGTTATGCAATGGTGATAGTGTAGGGGGTTCCTGTGGGAAGCATAGGTAATCGTTTTGACATCTTGTCCCAGGTGGATATAGTAGAATCGTTCTAGGGGAGTGGGCGCTGCAGTGCCGAAGAAATGTGTTGTTTGTGTAGAGCTGTCCCCATGTTGTGATAGAAAGCTTTCAAAGGTGTTGACTGCAGCCTCCTTCGCATGTGACCGGCATATCTAGCCGGCCACGGAGAGGTAGCAAGGGGGAGTATAGCATGGTGAGTTTGAGGCGACTGGCCAGGTCGTGCCAGGCACTAACAGTGCATTCTACTGTGGAGGATGCGAGTTGCCGCAGGGTGGTAGGGGCGCTTAGATATGCAGAGCAGGGGCTGGGAGCCAGGTAGCAATCTTAAATCGCTAAGTGAGTCATATATGGGGGGGGGGGTGGGTTTGCCCAGTATGCTGTGTAATGGGCTTGGGCATGGATTTCGAAACCTCCTGCCCAGAAGGGACGAGTGGACATGTCTCAGCGTAGTCAAGCTTGTTTCCCTCCAATGGTGAGGCGGATTAGTTGTGTTTTAATGGCTTGGAAGAAGTGTCTGCTCGGGGCATAAGGGATGTTAATAAAAAGGTAGAGCAGGTTGGGGAGAATTACCATCTTTATAAGTGAAGCTCTCATGGCCATGGAGATGTGCATGGCGATCCACTTGGTAATTTTATCAGTGAGAAGATCCAAAACACGCCTGTAGTTTGCCATGATCAGCGCAGTGCAGTTAACGATTATTCCTAAATACTTGATAGTGTCTTCACACCATGCGAGAGGGTGAACTGGGGTGAATCGCGGTGTAGCATCAGTGAGAGGGAATATCTGAGATTTACCCTAGTTAATGTTAACGCCAGAGAGGTGACCGGATAGGATTAGCAGCCGTAGGATGGGATGAAAGATTTCTTCTGGATTGCGTAAATAAAGAGTGAGATTATTGGCGTATAGAGAGATCAGGACCTGTCTTTCGGGATAAATGAGGGGGTGGTCACGATAATGATGGCGTACCTTGGTGGCCAGGGGTTCAATGGCCAAGGCAAAGGAGATGGGGGATAATGGGCACCTTGCCTGGTGCCTCTTGCTTTAGTAAAAGGGGGGGGTCTAGTTCCATTGATCAGAACGCTGGTGCGCAGGTCGGAATATAGTAAGTTATCCAGTATTGAATGAATGAATGAGTACACATTTGTATTGCGCATGGCTACCCATAGGCATCCCAGCGCATGTAGACAGCGACCCTTTACTCACTGATCAAGGAAAAAGGAAGGTCTTCAACAACTTCCTGAAACGGATATGGTTGGGTTCCAGACGAAGGGAGTCGGGGAGCTGGTTCCAGAATTTTGCAGCATGGAGTGGAAAGCGTCGGCCGCCCATGCGAGCACGTTTGGTCCTAGGGACTGTCAGGAAATTTTTAAAGTTAGATCTAAGGGACCGCGTGGTCTGATAGCGTTGGAGAATAGGCTGAAGCAGTGCCGGTCCATTGCCAGTGATGGATTTATGGACCGTGCACATAGCCTTGAACCAGATCCGGCAGCCAATGCAGCTGACGTAGGGCTGGTTTGGCAGAACTCCGCTTGGAGACATCCATTGGAAGTCGAGCGGCACAGTTCTGAACAGTCTGGAGGATTTTAATAGTTCCCTGAGGAACGTCCAGATAAACTGCATTGGCGTAATCAAGCCGTGATAGTCTAAGTGCCTGAACCAATAGGCGTCTGGCTTCAAACGGAAGGAGAGCCAGAGTTTTCCTCAGATGTCTAATCAGGCCATAGCAGGTGGCAGCAACTTTATGGGAAGCTAAGATTAGAATCGAGCCAAACGCCCAGAATCTTGATTTGCTTTTTTGATGGAGGGGGCGGGCCTAGACAACCAGGCCACCAGGAATCTAGGTTGGTAGGGGGCGTATGTCCTAGCATCATGACTTCGGTTTTCGAACCATTGAGCTTAAGAAAGTATGAATCCATCCACTCGAGAATGTTGCTGAGGCAGGAGGTAAGATTAGGATTAGCCGGACTCTGTTGAGAGAGGGAGACCACCAACTGGGTGTCATCGGCGTAGGTGACCAACTGGACCCCCCAGGGAAGGACCACGTCGGTCAGGGGCCTCATGTAGATGTTGAACATGATGGGACTTAATGAGGATCCCTGAGGAACGCCATACTGCAGTGGGATCTGATCAGGAGTGACCTCCTTTTCAAAGACGGCAAAGGTTCTATACGTCAGAAAAGCTTGTAACCACTTAAGGGCTGTATCTGATACCCCATCACACAGCCTCTGAATCATAATGGAGTGGTTTACCGTGTCGAAAAGCTGCGCTGAGGTCTAATAAAATAATAACAGCGCAGCTTCCGGAATCGACTATTTTCCTCGCTTCTTCAACTACGGTGACGAGAGCAGTCTCCGTACCCTGCTTACTTCTGAAGCCCATCTGTGTAGGGTTCAGGGCCTTATTGCTCTCCAAGAACGTAGCAAGTATAGAGTTAACATGCTTCTCTGCCAATTTGCCTATACTCGGTAGCAGTGAGATGGGACGGTAATTCGCCCATTCTTCAGGGTCCAAGTTTTTTTTTTTTTAGGAGTGCCTTCACTTTTGCCCGTTTCCATAACGGCGGGCCAGCCCGGATGCCAGGGAGGAGTTGATGGCATCCCGGATAACAGGTGAAACCGTTTCTGTAACCAGTTTAACAATAGAGGGCGGTGCAGCATCCACCGGGGAGCCGGATTTCAGACTCCCCAGGTGACGCTGCAAAGTGGATAGATCAAGGAGATCTAATTCCTTCAGCTCCGCATAAGGGATGAATAAAGGGGGTCGAAGTAAGGGCTCTGGTTGTGTGAAGAGTGAATAAATATTTGCAACCTTAGTGGCAAAGAACTTTGCTAACTCGTCACAGCGTTTCAGTACGTTTAAAGGTTCTGTAGAGGGACAAGGGGGGGAAACTAGTGATTTGAAAATTTTAAACATTTTCCTAGGGGAATTAGAAGCAGAGGCAATTTTCTCCTGAAAGTAGCTGGATTGTGTCTATTTTATTGCCTTTTTATAGATCCGCATAGCAGCTCTATAATTGCCCTTACTGATATCAGAAAAATCCTTCCTCCATTTTCTTTCAGCCTGTTACAGGGTTGCTTAAGCAGTCTTAATTCAGACGAGTACCAAGGTTTTTTATTAGTACCTGTGCGATGACAGAATTCTGTTTTAGGGAGGGTGAGGTCAAGCGAGGACTCTACCCAGGTGTTAAAGGAGGCATTTGCCATTGTAGGATCAGAGCATAATTCCGGGGTGGAAATATTGAGGTTAACTACCCAGTTTCCCACAGAAAGTTTAGTCCAAATACGACTAAGTTTCCTAATTTTATGAACAGGTTGAGGCTGATCAAGGGGGGTCCAGATAAAAGAAAGCAGGAAATGGTCCGGCCAAGGGACTACAAGGGACTCCTCCAAAAAGATGGTCTCGAGATTGGTGAAGAAATGGTCAAGTAGATGGCCTGCTCTGTGGGTGGGACCAGTAACTAATTGTTCTAGATGAAGCACTTCTAAAGTTGCTATGAGGTCTTGCGCAGGAGGAGTATCAGAATCATCAAGATGAATGTTGAAATCGCCCAAAATAGAGAAATTAGGAGTTAAACTAGCGAGATTCATAGCAATGTCAGGGAGACAGGTACAAAAACTAGCGTGTGCTCCTGGTGGACGGTATAAAAGGATCCCTGAGAAGGTACAAGTAGGGGAGAACCTAATTGCAAAAGAGACACTCTCACAATCTGGCAGAAGGCAACTGGATGTTCTACAGCAATACATATTTTTATAAATAATAGCAATCTCCCCGCCCCGACCACCTTCCCGATCTTGTGTGGTGATAACGTAGTTCGGTGGGAGAGCTCGAACAACATTGGAATCTGATGCCACGTTCGTCCAGGTTTCAGTTAAAAAGAGAGCATCAGGGCACCTTTCGTCTAAAAGCAGGTTTATTTCGCTCGCGTGCTTAGGGAGGGAGCGGCAATTGAGGAGTGCCAAGGAATATGATTTTCATTCGCCAGTCTAAGAGAGGGGACTCAGAGGAAGTCAATTTAAACTTACAGAGAGGACAGTGATCCTGTTCCCTCTCAAAGGACAGGATATATGAGCAGTTGGCAGTATTTTCCATTCCCCCCTGAGAAGCTGCTCCTTATTGTAACTGATATTCTCAGGGGAAGTAAGTGTGTGAGGTATGGCCCCTAGCCCTGTCCTGTCGCGGACGGGCTTTCCTTCGGCGCGTTGGAGGCGCGTCCGCTGCGCGGAGACATGCCCGTCTTCCTTTATACTGGCGCAGAGCGCGTAACAAAGACTAGGCTGCCACCCTGTGTACCTTCCCAAAATGGCCGCTGGAATTTAGCGGTAGCCTCTGAGGTAGAGTATCAACTCATCGCCTACTCGGCTGAGTGGGGTGATAGTGGCGCAGAGGGTTAAAAGGTGAGCAAATTGCCAAAAGAAAATGAAGTTAAAAATTACAACAGTACTAAGCAAACACAGCAGGGGTATCTTTCATAGATTCACATGCCTGAATCATTCCCCGTCGCCGAGGCGGGAGTCCCACGGTATATAAAAAAGCAGTGCCAAAGGTAAATTACAGTAGTATGCCTAAACTCTAGTAGCCTATCTACCTCATTATGCCAAAACGACCAAAGACTTTGTCCCAACCAATCAGCTTACAGCACCCTCTAGAACATTTTCTGCAGAGCCAGTTCTCAGATTTTCACTGCACGTCGTGTGGAAGGGAGTCTCCCTGAGTTCCTACTCAGTTTTGTTTCCTTCAGGATGTCTGACAAGAAGGCCTTGTTTAGACCTTGCAGAACATGCGACAAAAAGAGTCCATGTTGATGATCAACATAAGGACTGTATTTATTGCCTCTACCCAAAGCATGAGGCAAAAAATTGTAAGATCTGCCGCACCTTCCCTTCTAAAACCTTAAGAGATAGGGAGGCCAGAGTCCTTTTATGGCTCAAATCTTCTTCTGCTGAGGATAATGACAGAGCTTCGACCTCCAGCAAGAGAGCAAGATCTCAGGATAGTTCATCAAGTGAGGGGAGAAAACATCTCAAAACCTCCCACTCTACTTCTAGTCCTTCGCAGAGATCTCCTTCATCTTCCTCAGAAGCTTCAGCTCTCAAGGACTCTACGAAGCATAAAACAGTGAGTAGAAACTGCTCTGTCTCTTCAGCTTTACCTATGATGACCATCTCTGTCACGTCTTCAGCTCCTTCGTCGACTGCAACAATTTCTACTTCATCTATCACCTCCTATCCTGTCAACTAGGGTTTCCCTTGTGACGAAGAAAACCATAATCGACGATCTGGCGACGACAGCCTCATCGTCGAAGTCCAAACACTCGTCAATGAAGGTGCCGTCGACGAAGCCTCCATTGTCGACTAAGACATCTGCGGTGCCGTCGACGACTGCTCCGTCGACGAAGAAGTCAAGCCCGTCGACGATGGTTCCGTCGGCGATGAGTACGTCGACGACAGTCCCGTTGACAGCGAGTCTGTCGACAAGGGTCCAGTCGACGTTGAGTTCCGTCGACGATGCCAGCAACGACGACTACAATCAAAAGCCCTTTGACAGCAACTCTGTCTCCACTGCCTCAGTTGTCTACCATAGCATCTACGACAATAGATACTGCTTCTACAAAGCCTTTAGTAGCAATACAAACATTTTCTACGCCTGTCTCCTCGAAGGCCTTTCAACTAAGATCTTTCCACAAGAATGTTCTTACATCTCACCACATATGCCATCTCACCTCCTCGACACTTATGCTCATGAAGAGGAGGATGAATATGATGATGATGACAACGAAGGAGATTTTGGAATAGCTCACCATCCTTCGTAATTAAACATTAAGTGTCAAGATGATGATGAGGATGAAGATTACACTGAACATTATTATCAGGAGGATATTGTTGTTCCTCATCGTTCAGGATACCAGAGGCAGTCTCTGGCTTCAGAGTCCAGCCATCTGCCCCCAAACCTCATCCAGGACTTACAGGCGATGTTGGCAGATTATAGGCAACATTTTCCACCACAGCAGGTCATTTCACCACTTGCGGCAGTTCCAGACCCTATTCCTCAACCTGAGATTCCAGCACCTATGTCTCCTGTCACAGAACCTCAACGGCCTGTTTTGCCTACTCAAACTCTGGATACATCTTCTGATGAAGTAGAAGAAGAAGAAGGCGAATTACCAGAAAATCCTCATTTGGATCCGTGGGATTCTTATGTTAGCCCCATGCCGTCTCCACCAACTCCACAACCCTCGGACTCACCACCAGAAGACATAGGTGGGTTTCATAACCTTATGCAGCGAGCTGTGGATAGGTTTCAACTGCCAGTAACAGTGGAACAATCGGAGTGTTTTCTACACGATTTCAAAGAGGAAACTAGAAAGGTTTCCAGAGCCATTCCAATAATAGAGTACATATGGAAGGAGGGCATCTACATAATAAAAAATCCTCCTTCTGTGCCTGCCGTGCTTCCACGGATTGATAAAAAATATTGTGCTCCGATCAATAGCCCCTCCTGCCTTATTGATCACCCGCGACCAGGTTCAGTCATTTCACAGGCTGCACAACAAAGATCAAAAAACCCAGCCACTCCCTACACTACGCCACCAGATAAAGAAGGGCGTCGTTCTGGACCTTATTGGTAAGAAAGTCTCTACCATGGCTGCCGCCTCCATCAGGGCAGCAAATTCTTTGGCGATCATAGGACGTTATGATCGCCAAATGTGGTAAGACATGGCTGGTCTGATTGACCTAATCCCAGAGGATAAACGTCAAGAGGCTCGGAAGATCTTGATGGAGGAAGAGCGCGCAGCTGCAGAAAAAATCGACTGCGCCTTGGATATTGTGAACACAAATTTTAGGCAATTAGCTGGGGCTGCATTTCTCAGGCGTCCGGGCTGGTTGAAGGCTACCACCTTCCGGCCTGAGGTTCAACTAGAGGTTCTGGATATGGCCTACGATGGCGAGTGTTTGTTTGGAAAACATATAGACGAAGCCCTCCAGGCAATCAAGACGGACACTGATACTGCAAGGTCTTTGGGTTCCCTGCAGTACAAGCGAGGGTCTTTTAGAGGTGCTAGAGGGCGTGGCTACTACTCTAGAGGAAGTTACCATCAGCAAAACAGACCCTATCAGCCTCAATACCGGCAAAATTATCAATCTTCATACCGCCAATCTAATACAGCTGGTTTCTCTCGCCAAGGAGGCTGAAAACGCTCCAACAATCAAGGGCGAGATACTCGCAGAAAGTAGTGAGATCAACCGGGTGCTATCCATATTTCCTCCTCTCCCTGTGGGCGCGAAAATATCTTAATTCCTACACCAATGGGTGTTAGACCTCGTTCAACATGGACACACCCTAGAGTTTGTCACCAAACCACTAACTACTCCGCCAAGGGGCCCCCTCGTCTTCACTTATTGTTCAAGGAGGTTTATTCAATGTTCCTCAAGAACGCTATAGAAAAAGTCCCAATTCATCAGAGGTGGACAGGCTTCTATTCCCGTTTTTTTCCTCATAAAGAAGAAATCAGGGGAATGGCGACCGATTCTGTACCTGCGCAACCTCAACAGGTATCTTATGAAACAGGGTTTTCGCATGGTCACCCTTTCAGAGATTCTAAGCTGCCTGAACGAGGGAGATTTTATGGCTTCCTTGAACATGGAAGACGCATACTTTCACATCCCAATCCATCCAAAACATCGAAAGTACCTCCGATTCACTGTGGCTAGCGCCCACTGTCAGTTCAAAGTGCTTCCATTTGGCCTCAAATCGGCTCAAAGGATTTTTACGAAGTGGCTGGGTCCGGTAGCGGCGACGTTACGTTCTTGGGGAATCCAGGTCTTCCTGTACTTGGACGATTGGCTAATCAAAGGTCCTTCAAAGAACAGTGTACAGAACGACATGACAACGTGTCGCAATCTCTTTTTATCCCTGGGTCTCACTGTGAACACAAGCAAATTCCAATTACTCGGAAAGGATCCTGCCTTTCTTAGGTGCTCGTCTAGACACAATGCAATGTAAACCATTCTTGTCTCAACAAAGACAACTCCGCCTGCAGACATTAGCAATTCAAGTGTCAAAAAGAAAGTCACTTTCTGTTCGCCTGTTCGCTTCACTCCTGGGAATGTGTTCCTCAGCCATAAATCTCATCCCACTGGCGCGTCTGAAAATGCGGCCTTTACAGGAAGAACTACATCTTTAATGGGAACAAGCGACAGGCTCCTTCGACGACATCATCAAAGTCACCCCACGCATGGTGGATGCTCTACAATGGTGGTCGCAGCTGCACAATTTGAGGCAAGGGCTCATGTTCATGCAGATTCCTCTGGACAGATGCATCCATAGAAGGATGGGGAGGTCATCTCCAAGATTTATAAGTACAAGGCAAATGGTCTCAGAAATACAGACAATGTCACATCAACAGTCTGGAATTGAGAGACATCTTTCTATCCTTGCAGGCGTTCCTTCCCAGAATCGCAGGATCTTCAGTCCTGGTCTGCACAGACAATACCACCAGCATGTTTTATGTGAACAAGCAAGAAGGAACAAGATCAGCTACGCTATCAAAGGAAGCTCTAGAGTTATGGGAATGGCTTACACTTCACAACAAAAATCTCAAAGCAGAACATGTCAAGGGCCTCCACAATACTATAAAAAGCGGACAAGCTCAGCAGATCTCTATCAGACTGCCAGGAGTGGGAATTAGACAACATTCAATTAAACAGAGTGTTCTAGGCTTGGGGCAAATCAACGTTGGACTTGTTTGCAACACAACGGAACAAAAAATGCCGGTATTACGCCAGCAGATACCCTCAACAGGGATCAAGAGGGAATGTCCTGTCCATCCGATGGTCAGGGATTTGTGCTTACGCTTTTCCTCCGATCCCGTTGATTCCAAGGGTGTTGCGCAAGATGAAGTTGGAGAGCTGCTGTCTCATCCTGATTGTCCCCAGGTGGCCGCGCCAGTATTGGTTCCAGGAGCTCATGTTACTATCCCAGGAGCCTCCAATCCGTCTTCTTCCGACTCCAACACTGCTATCGTGCAACGAGGGACAGATACTTCACCCAGATCCTCAATATCTGAAATTACACGCATGGCTCCTGACTTCTTAGAATTTCAAGACCTTCATATACCTCAGGATTGCAGTGACATTTTAAGAAAGGCGCGAGCCCAAAGCACATTGAAGACTTATCGTCTTAAATGGAAGCGATTTTGCTCTTGTTTTATCTCAAACACTTTACACCCGATTAAAGCTCCTGCAGAAAAAAATCTTCCTTATCTATTACATCTGGCTCGCTCTGGTCTTTCCTTTTCATCAATAAAGGTCCATCTAGCGGCTCTATTTAGGTTCAGGAAGGTGGCTAACATTCCCTCACTGTGTTCTTCATCTTTAATAAAACAGTTCATGAGAGGTCTTTTCCGAGCTTATCCTCTGGTTAGGTCTTCCCCACCAGAATGGGAACTCAATACGGTTCTCTCACAACTGATGGAGCACCCATTCGAACCTATTCACAAAGCGGACCTCAAGTATCTCACATGGAAGGTCGCTTTACTTCTAGCCCTAACATCTGCCAGAAGACTAATTGAAATTCGAGTATTCACTATAAAAGAACCCTTCCTGCATTTCTCACAGGATTATGTCACTCTCCGAACTAATCCAACATTTATACCCAAAGTACCATCACAGTTCCATTTAAATGAACCAGTGAAGTAAAGAGCTTTCTTTCCAAATCCTACTACACCGGCGGAAAGAACACTGCATTCTTTGGACGTCAAACGATGTTTGTTTACCTACAAAGGACAAAAACCTTCAGAAAATCAAATCAGTTATTCGTGGCTTATGGCCAAACTACGCTGGGGAAATCGGTCACTAAAGCCACAATTTCCAGGTGGATAGCCTCTGCAATCCATTTCTGCCACATCAAATCTAACAGACCACTACGGAGAAATGTCAGGTCTCATTCTACAAGAGCTCTAGCAGCGTCTACATCGTTAATTGCAGGAGTGACGTTGGAAAATATTTTCTGTGCTGCGACTTGGAAGAATGTCCACACATTTACAAGACATTACTGCCTGCAATCGACAAGTCAAGAAGATGCGGCAGTTGATCAAGCGGTCTTACGTCATCTATTTCCATAGGAACAACTCCAGGTAACCCGTGTTCCTTCATTTTGTGGTTAAAATATACTTATTTATATATATATATATATATATATATATATATATATATATATAGTGTATCTGGGAGTGTATTAGTATACGTCTCCCACCATCCGCAACAAACTCTTACCTGGCATACTGCTTGCTACTCTGATTCAGGCATGTGAGTCTATGAAAGATACCCCAATACTGGATAAGAAAACAAGTTACTTACCTGTAACTTCAGTTATCCAGTATTGGTATCTTTCATAGATTCACATGCACCCACTCGAGGGAATCAAACGCCTTGGTGGCGTCCAAAAAGACAGCCACATTGTTCATATTTGGATCTATGTCGTGTAGGATGGCAAATAGCGTCCAGAGATTATGGGAGGTGCCTCTGCTAGGCACGAAACCCGACTGGTCAGGGAGGCCCGATGCAATTCTAGCTAATATTCTAGCTAATATTTTAGCGTTGCTATTGATAAGGGAGAGGGGTCTGTAGGAGTCGCATTGGGTAGGTGGTTTATCAGGTTTCAGTAGGGAGATAATGAGCGCCTCTCACAATCTCTGGGGGAGTATACCCGTCTCTCTAACCTCCTCAAAGACATGCCGCAGGACCGGAATGAGGATATGGCAATAGATTTTGTAAAATTCAGCCAGGAGGCCGTCCGGGCCGGGGGCTTTGCCCGATTGCAGCTGCATGATGGCGGCAATGATCTCCTCGTCCTCATGATGGGCCAAGCGGAATTCCCTCAGATTATCTCTAAGCCAGGCAAAGAAGGGGTTAAAGTCGGCAGGATGTGTTCTGTGCGATTTGTACAGTTGTGCTGTAAAAGCGTGTAAAAATAGCTGCGATTTCCGATGTCTCTGTGTGTGAGCCCTTCTTCATCTGTGATTTCTAATATGGTGTTGGAGGATCTAGGGGGACGAATCAAGACCGCAAGGGCTTTCCCTGTTCTCTCGCCCTCTCCATATTGGCGGGCTTGGAAATATTTTTCTCTAAATCTACATTCCCTCTCAGCAATTTCTTGGTAGTCATTTAATAAATCACGTATGGGTTCCCGTAGCTCAGGGGTGGGTGAAACCTCCATTTGGGTCTCAGGGTGTTTTAGGTCTCCCTCAATTTTACGGGGGTGGAATGAATATCTCACAATATCCCGCAACTTTTGGCAATGCAGATCCCGTGCACAGTGACCTTGAAAGCCTCCCACACTGTAGAGTATTGTGCCACTGAGTTGTCATTACGGGGGAAGAAATCTTCAATTTCTTGCTTGAGTTCCGCTTTAAAGACCGGGTCGAGCAGAACCTATACGGGCAGGCACCAGGATAGGTATGGGGATCCTTCATAAGGGGGTGCAAGCGTGAGGAGTACTGGGGAGTAGTCAGAGTAGGTGCCTGGCAGATGGGAAGAGTGGAGCAGCCAGGGGAGTAGTCCTCTTGAGATGAGCCAGCTATCTATACGGGACCAGGAGGAGTGTACAGTGGAGAAGCAAGTTCCCTCTTTGGTACATGGGTGAAGGCTGCGCCAAGCATCCACAAGGCAGTGGTCGGCTACGATCTGGTTGAGGGGTTGGTGAGCAGTGGAATGGTGGTGGGGTTGTGGATGTGAGCGATCTAACGTTGGGTCGAGAGTGACATTAAAATCTCCTCCCCAGGCCACGTGTGTGGAGCTGAAGTCTAGTATTTCCCCCCAGAGGACTCTGAAGAATTCGGGGTCATCCGTGTTCAGACCATAGCAGGATACCAGTGTGATAGATTGAGCCGCCATTCTACCCCATAGGATACTGTATCTCCCCTGCGGGTCAGCATATGCCCCAATGAAAGTAAAAGGGGAATGTATGTCTGATCAAGACAACTGTGCCTTGTGCATAAGTGGAATATGAAGAGAAGCATCTGCTGGATGGGAGGCAAACGTGGGTGAGCTTCTAGGGCTATGGTGTGTATCCTGGAGCAGGGCGCAATGTATGTTGTGTCGGTCCAGATAGGAAAGGATGTGGCGGCATTTGCGAGATTCACCCAGACCTCTCACATTCCAGGTTAGAAAGTTATATTTAGGTGGATCAAGTCGAGCCTCCAAGGTGGTATGTCGTGATTCTTCTAATGCGCAGCAAACAGTGGTCAAGCAGGTCCTTTGCGTCAAGTTTGTCTTGTCGCGGAAGATTAACCAATTAACCATAGGTGGCAGTAAACATGTTCTCTTCCCTCCCCCACCCACATCAGCAGCCCAATTATGCTGTGCCATGATTCCTTCCCTCCCTTCCCCATGTACCATGCTCCCAACAGGGGAAGGTGTATAGAGGACTGTAACTCTAGATAACCAAGACAATTTTGGAATTCCCTGAGTGGGATTGCGGCTAGAGGGCGGACCAAATCCTCCTTGTATCTATGAGGGTGCTCTGGGAAGTCTCATCCTGTCTTGTGTGTTGCGGAGAAGTCTGCATACAGGATAGCTCTCATAAAGTTTTTCAAAAGTGCACATGGCATCATATATTTTGGAAAAGGTTGGTACAGTTGTATCAGCACTGTAAACCGGAAATGGATAAGCATCCCAACTTTGACTTTGTGCACAATTGTGCACGTGACACAAATACGTGGCGCTGCAAGTGACAAGGTGAAAACAGCGGAACGGCGCGTAATGACAAGTGAGAGAATATGCACAAGTGATTTGTGTTCAACACGGTATGATTAAAAAATGTTGCATAGGAATGGATGTGAGCGATTTAGGTGGAACCACACGAAGTAGAGGCGCTGTCAATTGCGCTGTAGGGTCAACGACGTTTCGATCCTATGTACTCAGGATCATCTTCAGGACGGGGCTGCTTTTTTGGAAAGTGCTGTCAAGGGGGATCCTAGGAGTCCGAAGTAGAAGTTAATTCTGGTCGGCGTGACGTGGTAGCTTTGAGTCAATTCCATCTTGTTGAGAGTCTGTGAGCGGGGGATCCAGAAGGGGTGGAGGAGGTCGGCGGCCGGTTGGTCAGCGTGCTCGAGTCTGATCCTAGCCGGACACAGACGTGGTGGTTCCCTGCTGACTAACGCGCCGCCGCCCACCACATGGATTCAATCTCCGCTTCTAGCCAGGATCCGACTCTAGCACGCTGACCAACCGTTCTCCAAGACAGCCTGCCTCGCTCCCGTGACACCACCCTCCCGCTCCCTCCTCCCCACCCTTCGGGGTGCCCCGCTCACAGACTCTCAACCAGATGGAATTGACTCCAAGGGGACAATATACTTGTTTATGTTGTTTTTGATACATATGCTATACTCACACAGTGATTGTACAGTGATTACTTTTTATTTACCTATTTATTTTTACATTTCTGCTCATTGTTGGTTCCTAAACCAGTAGATTGACATCTAGAATAAATGGCATTGGAGCCACTGGTTCCTGTGGCAAAACACCTATATTCTCAATTTTAACGCAGTCAGGCACATAGGAATTAAAGTTTAGGACTATACTGGATGCTAATTTGATATATTTCTGTTCTTTTCAAAAAGTGTTTTAAATCTCAACTATAAAAGAGGTAAATGGGCCTCTGCTTGCTCAAAAGAAAGGTTTGAATCTTGTTCTGCTACCTTGCAACTTAAAAGAAGCAGCATAGGCAATAGACAGTGGCAGTAGAAGAGGTCCAGACTCCAGAAAATGACTTCCTTCTTCTAAGGAACAGATCATGATACTCGGATATTACACACAATTCTCCATCTGGAAGCCCAATGAAGAGAAGTGCATTTTCAGAGTACATTCTGCACTGTTTTACTTATTAAAACTATTATCACAGTACATTTGTTTCCACAAACATACAATTTAATATCCTGAAATATTCAAACACACTGCAGTGTATAGCTGGAATCATCGAGACCATAGGGTACCCTTCTCCATTATACATACACAATTTTAAACCTAAAAACCTTTCCAGTTTAAAAAACACATTTTTCAGTGAATGTTACTCTACGGGATAATTGGGGGATCACACTTTATGCAATAGAACAGTATCAACAACCTTGCAAGAATGGCAATTCTCCAAGCTTAGTGTAATGAGAATCAAGATTTAATTAAAGACACAGAGGCTATCATTATGCATAATAAACATTAATGCCACTCCTGGAGCACTTTTAAAGAACTCTCACCACGTTAAACACTAGAACCAGAACCCCTAAAGTCCAAAAATAATCCACTGAACATTCCTCCTCTTATAACACAACCATTGTACCCTTTTCTTAAGTATTTCTTCTTAAATGCAAACTTCAACTAACACTACTTTTCATTCTGTAGAAAGACCAAAAGAAAGTAAAACTTTTTCCTTTAAAAAAAACAACAAAAAAAGTATTTATCCATATCATTTATTATACAACAATTTTACAGTACTAGCAATGAAACCTTTACCAAGGAAAGATACAATAAAATAACTCTATTAGTATTCGCTCACTATTTTTCTCACAAACTTACCCACATGGGCATTAGAGGGTGGGATAATGCTAGCCACTGTGCATCTAATGAAATCTTGATTCTCAATACACTTCGCTTGGAGAATCGCTATTTCATTTCAAGACCGAAGGTCACCATATTGCATGATCAAAGCCCTTTAACACCACATTTGAAACATAGCTAATGGGTCTAAAATAATGCCTTTCAAAAGTACCTGCATTTGATCAGTCTGCAGCTTTTAAACTTTCTTCCAGCCGGCCACCAGACAAATACATTTTACTCGCCATTGCACCATGTAAAGAATGCAATTTGAATCTGTGCACATATTTACCGCTCTCTTTCATAACTTTCTTGACCCATCTTGCAATCGTTGCTGTACTCGCTGCACAAAAAGGTTTCGCATGAATGAAACATTGACTGATTCTCCCAATCACTCTTATGCTCCAATACTATTCTCTCATACTCTTAACATACAATTCACTATGCATGATTTCCTTTCTTCCTTAGTCTGACATGGTCTTTGTTCTCTTTTAACTCTCAAAATACAATCCATCAGGTCCCATCAATTTATTACTTACCTCCAGTGCCTTCACATCCGATACTCTCTTGCATGACAGCAGACATAAAATCATGGCAATTTCTTGGCAAGTGTCTTCAAATCTAAAGACCTATTGCAAAATTAGCCGTTGGCACAGCATTGACATTCCCTAGCACACTGTAAGGTACTTTAGGTGGTCTCTTAATCCTCATACTCTTTGACTCTACACACCATCACATTTCCTTCTACAGACCTGCCCCCCACTTGAGTGACCCGATGAAATTGCAGACCTGTAACAATTTATTGTCTGGTATTCTAAACCTTCCTCAAACTTTTCTACCAAAACAATAACCACTTCCCCTACAGGAGCTTCCATGGGATCCAAACTCCTTTATACCTATTCCTAGTTCCTAGAGCCCAGGATTCCTCCAGCAATTCTGCAGCCTTAACCGAAAGTCCCTCGAAACCGACAGTTCTCCAGACACTTTCCAAACAAGAAGGTTCAAAACCCTGTTTTGAACTAAAGACTGTTCCTTTTCTTCGGGTTTCCTCAGAAGAGCTACGTTGGCAGGAAATAAAAAAGGTTCTGCACATGGGAACTCCATTGCTGATGGAAACCAAACCTGAGGCACCCAAAAAGGTGTTACCAGCAAATCTGAAACTCTTCCTCTCTCAACTTCATGAGCACTCTTGGTACCATTGCAAATGTAGGAAAAGCATAAGCTCTCTTCTCTCTTCACACCTATTAAAATGCGCCCACCGCTGACACTAAGGGATCTGCTCTCCCAATGAAAAACTCTTCCAACTGGTATGTTAATCGACTCGCAAAAAGACCTACCTTCAGAGGACCCCACACACTGTCTATCCTGTAAAATCAACTGCGGTCCAGCTTCCAATCGCAAAAATTTCTCAAAGTCCTTTAATTCCAGTCTACACTTATGTTTAGTTCTCCTGGTAAGTATTCTGCCCTCACTAACATCCTGTGTTCTAGACAAACATTCCCAAAATCCTTTGCCAAATCTGCTAAACCTCAGGATCTTGTGACCTTAACTTTTTCACATAAGTCACTGCAGACACATTGTCCATTCTTATCAACAGTCTGTCCTTTCAGTTCCTTCCTGAAACTCTTCAAAGTATACAAATCCGCTGTCGATTCCAAACAATAAATGTGACCTAACTTTTCCTTCTTTGTCCAAACTCCACCTGTTTCCACTTTCCCTAAACGTGCTCCCCAGCCACTCAAACTTGCGTCCGTTTCCAAGACATAATCAGAAGCACTTCCAAAAATTGCACTTCCATTCCAAGCTTCCATATTGTTCATATACCAGAGCAACTCTTCCTTTGTCTCTGCACTCCATGGTATCCTGTCTCCATACCACAAACCTCTCCTTAATGCCTCCCCTTTTAATCTTGGCAACGCACGATAATGGAGAGGCCCTGGAAAAATAGCCTGTATTGAATAAGATAATAAACCCATTAGCCTTGCCAACTTTCTCAGCGTTGCATACTTTTGGAAAAAAGTCTGATGAATCTCCTTTCAGATCATTTTTATCTTCTTCTGTGCTAGACGCAAAAGACATTCTATTGTATCTATCTGAAATCCCCAAAACTCTAAACTTTGGTTTGGCTGCAGAACAGGCTTCTCTTTGTTCATAATAAATCCTAATTCCTCCAATTTGCACACTACTTCCTGCATCTCCTTTTAATTTCACCTTGGTCTTCTGACATCAGGATATCGTCTAAGTACATAATCAGTCTTATCCCTCTCCCTCCGAAAGGGAATTAAACTCTTTACCTGACTCAATCTCCTTCCTTTTCCTATTCTTTCGAATATCCTCCATGGTCTCCTTCACTTGCTTTATTATTTCAAATTGAATAAGCTTTTTTACAATCTCCTCATTATCCATACTTCCAGTCACAGTGAACTCATTACCTTGTTCAGTATCCATTTTTTTTTTACAAAAGAATCTTCTTAAAAGAAATGCTTAACAATGCCAAACAAAAATTAATCCAAATAACTTCCTATCACCAACCGTACTCTTCAACCCCTTGTCAGAATAACACCAGTTTTTTTAAGCACAACCAATTGACTAATCAACACGTTTTGCGCTGCCACACATGTATTATTTGCTAATGTAAATGGTCCCAATCCAATATGGCCGCTCACTTCTTGTGAGAGTGCCTAAACACATGTTGCTTGCGCGATCTCCTATGCGCTGCAAACCTCTCCTCACACAGAGCGGTCCCGCGGACTAGAACCCCTACGTGTGCACTGCTCCTCAAGAGATCATGTCGTGCACAGCTGAGGAGAGAAAGACCCGCGAATCAAACACCTTCACCACTTCTCGAACTGGACAAACACGCCGGTCACCACAGGTAAGAGTGGTTAAAATGCCGGCATATTTTAAATTCATACAGCCTTGCACATGCGACCAAGCGCGTCTGCCCAAACTACTCTATCCCCTCATACATCATCAAAGCCAGACACACAGGGCATAATCAGAAGCACTTCCAAAAATTGCACTTCCATTCCAAGCTTCCATATTGTTCATATACCAGAGCAACTCTTCCTTTGTCTCTGCACTCCATGGTATCCTGTCTCCATACCACAAACCTCTCCTTAATGCCTCCCCTTTTAATCTTGGCAACGCACGATAATGGAGAGGCCCTGGAAAAATAGCCTGTATTGAATAAGATAATAAACCCATTAGCCTTGCCAACTTTCTCAGCGTTGCATACTTTTGGAAAAAAGTCTGATGAATCTCCTTTCAGATCATTTTTATCTTCTTCTGTGCTAGACGCAAAAGACATTCTATTGTATCTATCTGAAATCCCCAAAACTCTAAACTTTGGTTTGGCTGCAGAACAGGCTTCTCTTTGTTCATAATAAATCCTAATTCCTCCAATTTGCACACTACTTCCTGCATCTCCTTTTAATTTCACCTTGGTCTTCTGACATCAGGATATCGTCTAAGTACATAATCAGTCTTATCCCTCTCCCTCCGAAAGGGAATTAAACTCTTTACCTGACTCAATCTCCTTCCTTTTCCTATTCTTTCGAATATCCTCCATGGTCTCCTTCACTTGCTTTATTATTTCAAATTGAATAAGCTTTTTTACAATCTCCTCATTATCCATACTTCCAGTCACAGTGAACTCATTACCTTGTTCAGTATCCATTTTTTTTTTACAAAAGAATCTTCTTAAAAGAAATGCTTAACAATGCCAAACAAAAATTAATCCAAATAACTTCCTATCACCAACCGTACTCTTCAACCCCTTGTCAGAATAACACCAGTTTTTTTAAGCACAACCAATTGACTAATCAACACGTTTTGCGCTGCCACACATGTATTATTTGCTAATGTAAATGGTCCCAATCCAATATGGCCGCTCACTTCTTGTGAGAGTGCCTAAACACATGTTGCTTGCGCGATCTCCTATGCGCTGCAAACCTCTCCTCACACAGAGCGGTCCCGCGGACTAGAACCCCTACGTGTGCACTGCTCCTCAAGAGATCATGTCGTGCACAGCTGAGGAGAGAAAGACCCGCGAATCAAACACCTTCACCACTTCTCGAACTGGACAAACACGCCGGTCACCACAGGTAAGAGTGGTTAAAATGCCGGCATATTTTAAATTCATACAGCCTTGCACATGCGACCAAGCGCGTCTGCCCAAACTACTCTATCCCCTCATACATCATCAAAGCCAGACACACAGGGCATGAAAAATGTAAGATTTCTTTTTTTCAACAATGTTATTAATCTTTTCCCCGCAATTTAGCCCAAATGACTCACTCATTCAAGAGCTTTGCTTCCATAAATTAGAAGCTTATTTTGACATTAATAAATCTTTCAACGGAACAGACATACATTTCCTAATTAAACTTATTCTCACTAAATAAATCAATTAAAAAAGGTGTACTTATCTCCACAGGAGCAGCAATTAAAAGAGGAAGAATGTTCAGTGGATGGATTATGTTTGGATTTTCGTGTTCTGGTTCTAGTGTGTAACATGTTGAGGGTTCTTTAAAGGTGCTGCAAGAGTGAGGGTATTATACATAATTGTAGCCTCCGGTCTTGAAATTAAATTCACTTGAGCCCGTGTTTTTAGGCATCCTAGGCCTTGCAGTTTTTCTGCTAGTTCCACCTCTTACTCCCAGGTCTGTATGTGGTTCAGAGGCACAATCTGGAACTTTGTGGGCTCCAGAACCAACTGGACTTCAGTCTTCCATGTCTTCCACCACCACCAAAACCAACCCTGACCCTGTAAAATCTACCACTGAATCTGCTTTACCATTGGCCACTTATGAAGATTCCAAGGCTGCATTAGTCCTCTTTTTAACCACGTTCCATAACAGGACCATTGGCGCCAAGATAACCTCCTGGAAGTGAGAAAAGCTGAGGCATAAAGCTATTAGATGTGGGAAGCCTTAAACTGTTCCCACTTCATTTGTGGCATGACCACCCCGTCATTGGTCAAGGGTTTCACTGTGATCATGCGTGCCCTCTAAGCAGTTGTTTCGACATTCTTCAGTGTAGACAGTCCCAATATCAAAGCAGTCTGGCCTCTACGTTTTAAACTTACAAAGCCCCGTGATTTTGCAGGGGATGTCCCAGCAGATTGTCCTTTGATCTGAGACTTCAATGCCCCTTTTCCACTGACCTTCTCTTTTCCATCTGCGCTGTTGACCTGCACTTCCTGTGCCATAACGATGAAGATGTGTCTGTATACATGAATCAAAAGCAAAAAACAATAGTCGATGGACAGAATGCAGAACAATGTCATATCTTCACCCCAGTACAGAGATCCGGGCCTAAATCCATTGTTTGTTTGCTCACCATGCCATTCCAGTTTGTACCCAGCCATATGCAAATCAGTCTTGACCCTGTGCCTCATGGGAGCAGTCCAGCCGAACTGCCAAGCCAGGTCCTCCCTGGACTGGAATAGGGACCTGATCTGATATTAAAGGCCCTAGTAGGCTCGGGTGCCACTTTCTAAACTAGTTACAAGTGTTACGGAATTGAGACAGGGTGTCCAAGTTACAAAGGATTGCAATAAACCAGGTGAGAACCAATGACCACCTGAAACACGAAAGAACATCACTTAATAAGAAGGAATGCAAAGATTTTACAGAACTTTCTTAGAAAATGTGGGGATGGCAGAATGACTTACCCTTTCAGCTTATGGTAAGCTTCATTGTATTTAATGTAATGTAACAGTTGCATTTGTCCATTACCATGTAGAAAAACCTTGTGTGCTTTTATAGCCTCTGTCTTACATGCATTAAAACAAAAATATATATAAAACTTACACTTTTCACTTCCTGTTTTTCCCATCATGAATTCTTAATGGATTTCTTAGTGTTTTGGAGTTAGTGAGAGTAACACCTCATTGTTGCAATAGTAGCCATTTATATTTATCAGCATTTGGAACGACGAGAGGACAGTTGCTGCATTAATGAATTAGTGCTAAATGGGGTCCGGGAAGAGATTCTCTATTTTTTTCCATGGAATTCTTAATTTAATTTATGTTGGTACTTTGGCTTGTATCCTGAACTCTGCTCACGGAAATAGTAAAGCATTTCTTGATTTCATTGAGCTTTTTTGTCATTGTCATATGAGGGGAATCTGAAAGTTAATCTTTTGAGGTCTCAGTTTTATCAATTATATTTTCATGTACATTTATGACCACCTACAATCAATCCCCTTAAGAATAAGACTTGAGTTATGAGAAAGTATGAAGCTAAAATAACAAGCATCAGCATAGCCAATAGGTCTCGCTTTTGGGACCTTGAACCATAATGACCCAGCATTCCTGCAGGGCGCCTCACTCGGTGCCACCAGTCTGCTTGCAAACATACATACTGCCATGATTACTAATGACGTCAGGCGTCCACACCGAGTAATGCTCTGACCTGCCGGCCCTAGCGGCCTTATCCTCTACTATCAGTTTGTCAGCTCAGGATTGGCACGGACTGATGCCAACTTTATATGGTCCCCGGTAGCTTGTCTCCTTTCTGGTGAAGAATTGGCTTGGTAGTTTAGTCTGCCCTGTTCCCATGATGCACTGGGCCAGGGACAGACTGATTTGCATATAGCCAGGTTCTGAACTGGGATGTTGCAGTGAGATAAATAACGGTGATGGATCAAGCCCTGATCTTTGGACTGGGTAAGAGTGGTCTGCTTAATTCAGACACTCTGTTCATCACCACCCCCTTTTCTGAATCGTTTTTGGCCACTATAGGTGTGGCAGGGTATACTCAGACATGAGTCCCTTTCTCACTTCACCATCAGGATTCAAGCAAGCCGGGCCGACGACGGCTGAAATGCCAGAAACTGGTCCCCGGTAGCTTGTCTCCTTTCTGGTGAAGAATTGGCTTGGTAGTTTAGTCTGCCCTGTTCCCATGATGCACTGGGCCAGGGACAGACTGATTTGCATATAGCCAGGTTCTGAACTGGGATGGTGCAGTGAGATAAATAACGGTGATGGATCAAGCCCTGATCTTTGAACTGGGTAAGAGTGGTCTGCTTAATTCAGACACTCTGTTCATCACCACCCCCTTTTCTGAATAACTTTATATGGACAGCAGCTTTATTTGGTTACACCTAGCTGCAGGACCCTGTCAAACATTCTAGCTCATTCCAAACAAGTGCCAGAGGAGGATTCTGTTTGATCGATGGGTCAGAAACAATGCTCAGAGGTGGGCACTGCAATGCAGGGGCCTCGGATCTCATCATCAACATGTCTTTTCCACACTGGATGGAAGGCTGCTGGCTTTGCTGGCATTCCAGATTGACCTCTATGATCTGAGAGTCCCAGAAGCAGAGCTTAGCTCATTGAGCCATCTTGAGTCAGCCTCCACTAGAGTTAACAAATCCCATAGCACGGACTGGGGTACTGGAGTTAAGTACCTACTGTAGTACATTGCAATATTACAGCCCTTCATACCACGTTGTGGGGCGCCAAAGCCCAGGAGAAGACGGACAGCAAACTATACCATGGGGGTGGCACTTGTTGGCATAATGTTGTATTTGTAAGTGGAATGAAGCAGAGACCCAACTGCACGTCCCGAATTACAGGTATTGAGTAGTCCGGTTTAGGGGTGAAGATTGGGGGTGGTGGGTTATAGGGACTACCAAAATATTATTGGCAGCTACTGAGCCCCAACCTAGCCATCAAGGCACCGGGTGCTCTCTGCGTGTAAACCAGAAGAGCAGAAATGATTTTCTGTCAGTAAAATGATGCCAGTCAGGCGAGAATGGAAGCTGGTGGCGTGAGCCTTAGCCATGCAACTTTTGAAAGGTGGGGTAAAGGGAGTTGTGCTGTATAAATACACCTCACAAGTGAGGAACAGTGGAACCGCAATTAAGTTTGCAACCTATGTTCCCTTTAGGCTGCGCGCGCAGTCTACCTTGCACCAGCGCTGTGTCTCTCCATAATTGGGCAATCGCCTGCAAGAAGAGACCTAATCAGCCACTCATTTAAAAGAGGAGCGGCCTTTCAAAAGAATATTATTTTCCTCTTTGAGTTCCGCCTGATGCATTTTAAAGTTCTGACACAATTTATTTAATGCAGTGCTAAGCTGGGCAGTTAACGAATAACTAAACGTGCGGCTGCAAACTGGACTGCGCGCGCAAAAAAGTGGAACCGGAGTGTGCACGCGCGAAAGTGAAACTGATCGCGGTCCAGATGGCGCCTCGGACGGTGAAAGCTGGCGGGTGCGCGCGTGTGAACGCAAGCACTAGGCCATCAAAAGCATGGGGTAGCACTTTCAAAACCCCTCTTACTAAATGTCTCGCCCGTGCAGCGCATGTGCTGGATCAGGCGAGCCCTAAAAATTGGATAAACTCTACTGTAAGTCCTAAATAATTTTTTTACAATATAAACATGCTGTTTCCCTTGCTCCAGCACACTTATCTCCTCCAAGTGCACCACAGCATCAGTAATATTCCTGCTTACTTCAAAGCTTCTCGATACAGCATTTTAGGAGTAGCCCCTTCTATTGGCTGCTGCAAATCTAGCCACATTGCTTTCTTTAATGTTATAGCAGGTGCCCTCTTCACGTTTCTCTGTCTAAGCACTGCTGTCTCGAAGGTTTCTCGAAGGTTGTGGAGAAGTGTGGCTCAGTGGTTAGAGGCGGCAGACCCGGAGGCTGAGAGCGGCCGTGGACCAGGGTTCGATTCCCGACGCGGCAGGGTCTCGGGCTCAAAAATTCCACGGACTCGATAATTCTCGCGCCGGTGCCTACTCAACTCACGGGGTCACACTCTGCGACTCTGGGCAATAGCTTGCTTAATCTCCACTACGGCCCCTCGCGGCGGGATGCCTGGCTTTCACCTTGTGGATACCCTGCCGGGGTATCTCACAGGGGAATACCAGGACGGGTTCCCTAAGCAAGCGCCCTGAGACCTTCGGGTGATTTGTGCGCTATATAAGTCAAATTACATTACATTTTTACATTTTTTTCTGTAGGTGTCTGCTTCACTGACAATAGCTTGAAATGTTCTCTATGGGCTGACGCTCCTTTATACCCACTTAAAATTTACCTAAACATCTTCCATTTCCTCTGAAAATGCAACATGTGTAATAAATATGAATCGATCCTACAGTATTTTGTACTATTCATTTTAGTACATGCTAGACACTCAATATCATTGTCTTAACCATGTTTTGTTTGAATCACTGAGAGCTTTAAAGTGAGACAAAAATGTTGCAGAGTCTCCAGTGTTCTAGCTATGAAATTCTGAATCTTTACAGAATTACAGAGTTGTCAGTCCTGTTTGTTTTGGGGCCTAGGAATAAATTGCGTAAGATAATCCCCAAAGTCCTTAAATGCTTTTAGAGGTTATTGCTTTATTCCTAGGTGTTTGTCTGTGCGCTTTGATCTTTTTCATAGGGCTCTGTTATGCATGAGCAGAGCGCCAATTATATTTTCAAAGTAGTGTGTCTACCAAATGTATCCTTCTTTTCTACATATGTGTTCACTTGTTCTTTCTTGAAGTTGTCTCTTGTATGCAGATACATTGGTTTATCAAGGAATAAACAGGTTTTAAGTTGTTTCCTAAAACATCCTAAGTCATCCAATTGTCTAAGAGTAACAGGCATCCGATTCCATAGACGGGCCACTTGTACCTGAAATGAGCGTCCGCCCCTACGTGAGCGGGCAAACATAGGCACTGTCATCAGGTGAAGATCTGAGGATCAAAGCTTTCTGCTCGGGATATAGAAAGACGCCCGCTTCCTAATGTAAGGGGCTCCGGGGCCATGAAGGGCTTTATAGGCCAATACAAGTGCCTTAAAGTAAATTCTATTACAGATAGGCAGCCAGTGAAGATTCCTTAGATGAAGAGAGATCCGTTCTCTAGGGCCCAACATGAGGATTGCTCTGGCGGCCATGTTTTGAATAACTTGCAGTATTATTTTATATTACTGTTTACGCTGTGCGCATTATACTTCGCATTCTGTCTAACGATTGTAGCAGTTCAACTCTCTTGCATGAGAAAGAAGACTGTTCAATAAACCCCTTTTGATTGAAAAGCCTGTCTCTATTTCTGTGCAAACTCTGTAGAAACGAAGCATGCACGATTGACTGAGTGAAATACTTATCTATTGTTTCTACGACTCTGAAGATATTGTTCCGGTTCTAGGGGAAACAAAGTTGTCATGTTTATGCGGTTGGTAGAGACTAATCCCTTCTTGTTTACTCAAGAAAGTTTCTAGTGACCTCTGAGTTAGCTGGCACACACAATTAAGTTTAGTATACTCGATAGAGACATACTGACCTCAGTCCTATGTCAAATCTATAGTGTATATTATTCCAATGCGCAGAGCCTATTGGGAATATGGGAACTACACTACATGTCCCTGTTCTGAACTGGGCATACAGCTTCCTGGTCATAGGAGGCTGTATGTCGTCCAGAAAAGACTCAAAGAGGTACTCTGTTTTTATGTTAAGAAATTCAGCTGTTAGGTACTCGAGTTTGGTGTTCACCTGCAGATCGGCTAATTTATGTGTCCTATAGGCTCTGACAAGTTGTAGTCGTGATGTTGTTAGAGACACTACCTCCGGGTTGGGCATCCCTATTCTGACACAAATTTCTTAGATGTGCTTGAACCAGGACAGTTTTCCCACCCCCGGTAAACCTAAGACCCCCTTAAGTTCATTTCGGAAGATGCTAATTCAGGAGTTGCCCACTGTCCGAGCCAGAAGGTCAGTGGTCTTAGACCTATCTCTTCTGCAATTGTTTTGACTCCTAAGTCCAGGCCCAGAGGAATGAAGGGAGTGCTAGGCGATAAGCCCAGGAGCTTTTTCATAAATTGATTTTCTGTTTTGGCCAATCCGCCAGAAGCGCGTGGCCCCATAGTTCAGCCCTTTACATTGCAGCACTTCTCACTTGCACTTTGTATATTTCAACTACAGGACCTGGCGGTTTATATGAGGCGTTCCTATAGGATTTGGTGATTCCCCCCGCAAGCTGCGCTAGCCTCAAGCCTGCCTTGGCTAGTTGTGGGTCCCAACCAAATGTTTCGGACAACGTGGCGCCAAGGTAATCGAAGACAGTCACCCGCTCTAAAAGAAGTCCCGTTTACTGAGGGATTCGGGCAAGATGTTTTGGCTGGATTAAAAACCATAAATTTAGTCTTCGTGGTGTTGATCTCTAGCCCTCGATTTTTACAGAATAGAGAAAACTATCTAGGATCCTTTGGATGCCCATGGGAGATTTGGGCAAGAGCAAGGTGTCATCCGCAAACATCATTGCTGGCACCCTGTCTTGCTCCAGCTTCGGGGCATCGTTGTCCGCCACCCTGTTTAATTGGGCCACCAAGGTGTTGATATAAAGACAAAACAAAGTGGGAGCGAGCACACACCCCTGTCTCACTCCTCTGTTCACTGGAAAGTGGGGGGTCAGTTCTCCAGATTTTCCATGCCTGACTTTGTCAAAATTTCCTGAATGTAAGCGCATGAACAATGACATCCGGTAAGGCGGGATACCGAGCTCCTCCAAAACCTCCCACAGTTTGGCTTGGGGGACCAGATCGAAAGCCTATTTGAGGTCAACGAATTTCAAATAGAGACTGCCACCCTCTATTGATATCGTCTTCCAATATAAAAGTTGGAGCCTGAAAAGGTGATCGATGGTGGAGGTATTCTTCCTAAAGCCAGCCTGATACGGACTCAAGAGTTCATGATCTTCCATCCAAAAATGAAGTCTTTCAAGGAGAATCCTAGCGAACAGTTTCAGAGAGACATCTATGAGGCTTATGGCCTGTAGTAGTGAGCCTTTCTTGAACACTGGGAAGATTTCGGCCCCTAGTCACATGACCAGGATCTTCATGCCTAGCATTATAGCGTTAAATATTACCCAGAGATAGGATCCCCGGATGTTGGGTTCCTCCCTGAATAAGTCCCCGTGGATCTTGTCTAAACCGGGGGCTTTACCTAAAGGGAGCTTCCTAATTGTGTTTCGGACTTCTTTTAAGGTGATCCACTGAGGTTCTTCACTAGGGTTCCCTGGGATTACTAAGACCGTTACACATTTGGGCTCTATGGGTTCCTCGTTTGTGTAGAGGGCTTGGAAATGCCGTTTCCATGCTGTTGCAGACGTGTTTGGCTCTATCGCTGAGTGGTCTGCTCTACCGTCTACGCTGACTAAACACCAAAACCTCTTCATGTCCCTGTTATGAAGAGCTGCCTTAATGTCTTCCCATCTTTCAAGCTCCCAGTTGTTCTTGGCCAGCTTGGTACAGTCTCTATACTGAGCCCTGCTTTGTTTGATTAAGGATCTATCCTTTAGCTTGATAGCATTATTACCTCTCAGAAGTACAGATATAGTGTAAAATATTATTCCATCATAAAAATTCTAAGTAGTTGGGATACACCATTACTAAAGCCAGGCGAGCTGAGTCCAGCTCTGCAGTCTAAAACACACTCTAGAAACAATATGCAATGTTCTTAGTGCAGTAAATATAGAGTCCGTTATGGGTGAAGTAAATGTCCACCGGGAGTTGGGTGTTATACACGATACCTTTCAAGTGTCTCTTCCTCAGATGGTAATACAGGACAATATCCGCACAACCTTTTTCCTCCACGAGCCTTGAGAGCTGAATGCATTTTCATGAGTTTCAGGAAGGCTTGTTCCCCCTTCCTACAATGTCCCTACAAAGGTTCAGCAAATATTAGACTGTAGATGGGCGGGTAGGCAGTAGCAGCAGTCTCAAAAATAAAATCTCAGGAGTCAGTGGCCCAGGTGCAAGAGGGGGGCCCCAGCCCGGCCTCTTCCGGGCTAAAACGGGCCCGGTCTTTGCCCGGGCGTTACCTGCGCTTGTCCCGTGCAGCGGGAGCCTGAGGCGGTTCCGGGCGCTCAGGTGTAGAGTGGCGCAGCGCAGGCAGTGCTGAGGCTTGTGGTTCCTGCCCCACACTCTCAATAACGTGCTCCTGCGCAGCGGCCGAAAAACGTTCCACTGGGCGCTCGGGTGTGGCGTGGTGCAGCACAGGTAGCGCTGGGGCTTGTGGTTCCTGCCCCACTCTTTCAATAACAGGCAATGCATTTCTTTTATCATTTGGAAATGTTTTCGTTTTTTTGTTTGCTGCTTATATTGGGCTCGTATGATGGTATGAATCTGTGATATATTTACTTGACTATTCTCCTGTGAAAATTCTGATCCCATTCCTGCTCCTTCTGCAGCGAGGACATCTGTCCTTGCATTCTCTGCTGCAAGCGATCCTTGTTTGCAATTTGATTTAATTGTTGTCAGTGTGGACTGCTGTCACGTGACATTCTCTAGAGATTTTCATATTTCACTTGTTCCCTGTTTAAACTATAGAATCCTCATGCTGCCCTGTCACTGAGACGGTGCAGCTTCGGAAATCAATGTCCAAATCGGTGACAATATTGGGTTCTCTGTCAATTGCTCTTCGACATAAATTAAAGCCACCGCAAGTGCAGCCTGTTCTGCATTTTGTTTAGATAAGTTGCTTGTTTTTGCTACCAAAGTGCCAGTGACTGAGAACCTTCTATCATCTGTTTAAGGGTAAATTATCTATATCCCTATGCGTCCAGGAATTTGTCCTTAAATTGTGTGAGTGTCTATCTGTTACATATGTTGTGTACATATGTGGGACTTTCTTCTCTGGACATATGTCCAGACACATTATTGACTATAACAGTGCATTTGTGATGAGTGCCCTGTAATGACTGTCCGGATGGGACGGGAAGGGGTAAATGGAAGACAGTCAATATCTCTGCTCTGTTGAGCAGCTGTCCATTTGGCTTTTCTGACTGCTGACATTCCCTAGAGGCACCTTTCCTGATATTAGAACGACCAGTGGGTTGTGATGGGTCTTAATAATTATTTTTAGGTTCCCAATAATGTAGTGGAATGTGGCTTGTTCCCATTATACAGTAAAACACTGCAGTCACAAGCTCGTGTAGCACTGTTCTACTGGGCATAGCATTTAGAAGCAAACCCAATAGTAACATGATTGTAATCAGTTGTGATAGCATCACCACCATAGTGTCAGTTATTGAAAGGGGCCATAAATTATATGGGAGTCCAGGATAGGGGCTGACTAATGCTGGTGCATCCTGTAAACCGCTTTTTCATTTAGCAAATTCATCACCATGTTCGTCTACCGCCATCCATGTCATGGCACATAATTGGCCATACAGGGGTTACCATACTGTGCAAGCGAAGGTGTGAATGTTCTTGAAAACCCCAACACTCCTAACAGGGACTGAAGGTCACCAACACATATAGGTAGAGGCAGCGTCATCGCAGCCTGCAACCTGTCTTGTGCAAGGGATCTCCCTTTCTGGTGTATCATGAGGCTTAAAACCTTTACAGAGGAGTAGCAAGTGTAGTTTTTTCTTTTATTAGTATCCCTCCCCTGCAATGCCTGGCCTACCTCAGCAACATTAGGTTGGCGCTGTAGTGCATTTTAACTGGCAATCTGGATATTATCCACATACTGTATGTCTCTCGTGGCAGGTAAAATTTGCAAGGAATAATACTACTACACTGTGCAAAATGGTTGGTTGACGTTCTCAGACCCTGGGAAAGCACATTGAAGACATAAAGATTGACAGTAGTGGAAGGTGGTATACTCTCTGCTACTCTCAATGAGGGGTCAACTCCAAAACATATTTCTCACATGAAGAGTATATCGTAGCATTAGTGCAGATCGAAAAATGCCTACTGTCTCCACCATAGAGGCTAGAACTTTATTTAGTTTTCAGTTATCTACACATAAAGAGTCATCTCGCTGTCCATTATTGTTTGTCTTTATTAGGTCTTCGCTGTTACTTATCATTGATTGGTGTCATTGTCGCTCTCATTTGCTTGATTCTAATTTGGCAATGCTAGTGGGCTTAATGTAGTCTTCTTGGTTTTGTCCCTCCCTTGGAGCATGGACCTATTATTTGTGTCCTTCCACTCCTATATTTATAGGCACTAATTATGCTCTTATGCTTTTTTTGTTTAAGCACTCTATGACCGTCTGTTTTTCCCACTGTCTCTGTTGGTTGTATAAGCTTTATTCGAGATAATTCTCATAAAAGCACAGTATAAAATTTAAAACATTACAGAGTAAAACATAGCATTTACAGATGTAAATTCATATAAACATTCTGTGCAGCTCATACAATATTAGCGTGATAAAATTTACATATGGCAAGTAATTTTGCACTTTAAACCATAAATTAAAAGGAAAACCTGATTATCTAATCCCCCCCAGAGATCAGCGCCTGATTGCCCAAGCCCATCCCAGGTATTTGGCTACCCCAATAACTATCGATTCCTGGGTTGTTGTACACAAGATTCTTAAAGCCACTGCACTGTCACGTGTCCCCAGGTTTTTGCATACAGGCGTAAGCCATATTCTCCTCGGTGATGAGTATGCTTTACATACAAATAGGAAGTGGCCTACACTCTCCACAGCATTTTCACAGGCTGGGCATAACCTATTGGTCGATCTATGCCAACCTGCCGTCAGTTTCTTTAAGGGGATAGATCCGGATCTTAACTGAAATACGAGCTTCCTATCCATTGGTACCATAATAGTATCCCAATAATTTTCTAGGATAGGAAAGATTTTTGTCTCCAGGTAGCGACCAGCCATAGAGTCAGACCTAGCATCTTTCAACAGATTACCACCCACCCAGTCCCAATATTGTGATTTGAGGGCTTCTTTGCTTGGGAAGTCTTCTCCCACGGGGTTATTCCAAAGATTGGAGAACCCCAAGTTAATTAGCATGGCCTTCAGATTTTTGAGCCATTTTATCTTGTGGAAGATATCTTCCTTGATTATCCAAAGAAAACCCTCCGCATATTGTCTAATTTCTGGAGTCGTCCAAAGACGTCTCCAGTAGAGGACAGGGCGCAGTCGTGCTCTGTCGACAATTGGGCGTCTACCCAACTCCAGAAACAGTGGGATTAAGGGGGTGCTCTGTGGAAGTCCTGTGATCCCTCTCAGGAACTTGTTCTCGGATGTCTGTAAAGCCACAAGATTGTCCCAAGCCCATAACTCCGCACCATATAAAGTGGCACCTAAGACCTTTGCGTCATACACTATGAGTGCGGGTTTAATCGGTTTTGTCTTGGATTTGCGGTGTTCCCCCCTCAAAGCACCTGAGAGCTGTTGGTGTTTTATGACCACTTTTTCCAAATGATGCGACCAGCCAACGCCCTCTGCTATCTGTACCCCCAAATATGTGAACTCCTTAACAGTATCTAACCTGCTATTATTTAGGGTTACCTTAGGATATATTCTGCGACGTGGGGTAAAGGCCATCAATTTCGTTTTCCCCACGTTCACTTCAAGCCCGTGCTCTGTGCAAAAAACATCAAAAATGTTTAGTGCACGTTGCAACCCCGCAGGGGTCTTAGACAAGACAAGGGTGTCATCAGCGAACATCAGGATCGGGACCCTGGTGTCCGCTAACGACGGAGCGTCTACGCTTGCCTTAAACATTATCTTGACAATCCCGTTAATAAATAGCGAGAAGAGTAAGGGAGCCATGGAACAGCCTTGTCGGACGCCCCTTTCGACGGGGAAGTCCGAGGTTGTCTCCCCATTTCCACCCCACTGTACTCTTGCGAAATTGGATTCATGCAGTCGCATGATTAGTGTGAGCAAATCGACAGGAATTCCCAGCTTTTGCAGGACCAACCATAGCTTAAACCGGGGGACTAGATCGAATGCCGCCCGCAGGTCGACAAACGCGACATACAAACAGCCCCTTCCTAGTAGAACCGTCTTCCACCGCAGTATAGTGAAGCGGAAGACCTGGTCAATGGTGCTGGTTGCTCGCCTAAATCCAGCTTGATATGGAGAAAGGGCGTTGTTGTCATCAACCCAGTCCATAAGCTGGTTTGCAACCATTCTCCCCACTACTTTTTGCATGGTTGCTATTAGGCTTATGGGCCTATAGTTGGCAGGCAGTGAGCGATCACCCTTCTTGTGAATGGGAATAATAATTGCACCTTTCCAAAGGTCGGGGACCACCTCCCCCTTGGCTAGGGCATTTGCTACTAAAAAGATATACCTCGCCCATCTTGTCATGTCGTACTTAAAAATATCCGGGGGTATCCCGTCTAGCCCTGGCGCTCTCCCACATTTCACGGAATTAATCGCAATTTCTACTTCTCTAAGAGAAAACAAATTGTCGATAGCATAGACTGGCGTTATGCCCTCGCCCACCCCAGGGTGGATGACTTCAGCATACTGTGGTCTAAAGTAGTCAACCCAGGCATCTTCTGCTACGTTATTATCTGGCTTTGCAGGGCCACCTCCTCTACCCCACTTAATAATTTTCCAAAAGGTCCTGGAGTCCTTATTACTAGAGGCCTCTTTTAACTCGGCCCAGTGATCTTCGTCCCATTTCTTTTTAGCTTCGAAAATGGCCATCTTGTACAGTTTCCTTTTCTCTTTTATTGCAGCACGGTCCCTGTTCCTAATAGCTTGTCCCAGTTCTAGTCGTGCCGATCTACATTGGCAATCAAACCACCTTCCGACATCATTAGTTTTCCTCCCTTTCTTGCTCTTGATAAAAAAACATGGCTTGAGGAGGGAACATAACTTGTTGTGGATATCGGTGATGCCCCTAGCCCCAGGAACTATTGGATCTGCCGCCTCCATTGCGGAAATTGCACTATCAACCTCATGGTTGATATAGGTCATGGTAGCCTCATTTGCCAATACCCTTGGCCATTTTAGCCTACGTTCATCATTACTCATAACTGGGACTTGGTCATTCGTTAGATGCAAATTTCCCACTCCAACATTCCACCACCTATGGGTCGCACAAAGGGGGTTATGATCACTTTCAACTCTGGGCCTAATGGCCATATCAATAACCCCCTCCCACAGTTGAAGACTACATAATATATAATCAATTCTGCTCCTGCTGTTACCGTTGTCGAAAGTACAACTACCCTCCTTATCCCCTGGTGTTCTCCCATTCAGTGCTCTTAAACCATGTTCCATACAAATAGCATTTAACAGTAAAATGTCTTTTGTCCACCGATGTACGGGTTTTAAACATAGAGAAGGTACTCCCCAAAGATTGTCCTCATCCTTCCCTAAGGGATCATTTGTACAGTCCAAAGGTTCAAAAGTCCTGTTGAGGTCCCCAGCTATTATCACCATGCTATCTTGGGACTTGGTTTCTAAGGCAGCAGACAGCAGCTCTAAGGTGGGAGAATTGGTTACGTTATTGCCTCTTACATAAACGTTATACAAATCCATTGATGAACCCTTGCCTGTGGAGATTCTTAGCAGTTGTAGATCACTGGTTCCCAGGTCCAACATTTTGGTGGTGATGTCCAAGTCCTGTTTTATCCAAACAGTAAGGCCTCCCTTAGGCCGACCCCTTCCACCTTTTAATGCTGGTATATAATAGTTTAAATAACCAAAACAGATAAGGGGGTCACAAGCCCAGGTTTCTTGGAAGCAACAGACATCAAACCCACTAATATAATCCACCCAGGATTGGGAATCTAACTTACCACCCAACCCAGCAACATTCCAAGATAAAAGCGTACCAAAGCTAGACTCAATCCCATCGTGAATGTTAGTGTTGAAGGACACTTGAGCAATCATCGGGCTTTCGATGTTATTAATCTGCTTCCCATGGTCATCAGTGGGATCAACAATCATGTTAGCTGTTATTAAGGGTAATGTCACAGCACTAGCATTTATATTTTCCAATCTAGTACAACCTTCTTCAACAAAACTTCCTGTCTCTATGTAACCAACCGTTAAGCATGTAACAATGGTATCAACGTGATCGCCACAAGACCCTTTGGACTCATTATTCCCTCCTATCCTACTGTTCCTTTCTTTATTGTTTTGTCAACATCCCCATCCCGGGTCCTGCCATCCTACATGAGGGTTATAGTTTATACATGTGGTATAATTATGACCAAATGATGGAGCTGGTATGGAATTGACTGGCCATGGTACAGTAGGGGGGTTTAGGGGTTCATTAAGCAGGCTAGTCATTACACTGGTTGGGCGGGGGTAAAAAAAAGTAAGGTCTACAATTCCAATACCTCCCTTGTTTGTACCCCATCCTGGCCTAGTTATCCATCCCGCCACCCTTGGATCTTGGAAATTAACCACGATACAGTCCCCACCCAGGGTTTTCGGTGTATACCCCATCCAGTCTATTCTCCTTACCCCTATGATTAACCCATCGATGTCACCTGGGAGAGGACGATTTTCCCTTAACCAGTGCATGATCTTATTTTTGAGCATCTGGAAAGTTTCTCTCTGCCCTATGGGTAATGGTGGTACATTTATAAGAACTGCTACATAGGGGAAGGAATCCGGAGTAAGATTCACCGGGGGTTTTCTGTGGGGTGGCTTTGTCAAGGGAGGTGGGATTGTTTTAGAAACTGTAGGAACAGGGTGGGGTGCAGGTTTCAACATCTGCTGGTTATTATTTGGTTGGGTTGGTACTAGAGCTTTACCTACTAGAGGGCATACATTAGCCCCATTCCCAACCACGGGATTGTTTGAAACTATCTGCTTATTATTGGTTGCTTTTGCAGGTACGGGAGCTTTGCCCGCTTGGGGGCATACTATAACCCCTGCGCTAGCAACAGGTGATGGATTTTGTGACTGGGGTACCATAGACTGCGGAGGATTTGTAGTGTTAGGCTGAGGTTGAACAGAGCCTACGTGTGCTGTATCAGCAGATTTTATAGTTGTATTGACAGTAGGGTTGCTTAACTTAGAAGGTAAAGGGGAGTTGTTTTGAGACCTTCTTCCCTTGTCCTGAGTAGCAGGGTTAATATGGCCCTGGGACTTTGTACTTACATCCAACCTAGCATTAACTTTAATCAAGGATTTTGTGGAATAGAAATTGTCTAGTGTTGCCTGTTCAAAATGGTTTAGCCTATCTGTAAGCTTGACAATTCTATCCTCGATAGGGGTAAGTATTAGTCTAAGTAATTTTTCCAGCTCAGGAAGCACATTTGCAAGTGATAACAGCTTATCATTAATTGGTAAAGCAGAGTCAGTACAAGTATTCTCTTCTTTATCTGGGCTATCCAAAGGGGCAAGATTAACGTGCGGGACACTTTCTATACTATGATTTTCCTCAGTGACAACCTCTCCAATATTCACAGTTTTGTGTAGCTTCCTGTGCTTTTGAGGGGGTTTGGCCACCATTTTACATTTTGTTAGTGGACCTGATCTTTTCCTTTTGGACCCGAGCTTAGGTTGAGCCGGGTTAACCTGAGCACCAGAGTCAGGGAGCAATATAGGGTGGATATTACTCCCACAGGAATTGTTCAATTCTGTTACAATTTCCTTATTTGTTGTTTGTGCCTGTCCCTCAAAATGTTCGATGGCAGCTGGAAGATTTACTGAAGATAGCGGAGTTACCAGGGTGGGATACGTTAGAGTTAGGTGCTTGTCCGTAGAATTCTTGAGTAGTTCTATTGATAATCTGCGCTCTGCGCGCCTCTCGGCCAAGGATAACTCTTTGTCAATTGACAACGAACGATTAAAAAAGAATTTATCTAAAGGGCCAATTGCCAGAGGACCAGTCTCAACCAGAGGAGTAGTCAAGTGGCTGTTAGCAGTACTTGTTGAGGCAGACATTGCCATACTTCACACCAATCAGATACAATATGTCAATATCACTTACTGGAGAAGGTGCTGTGGGTCACTAATAAGGGGGGTGGCCCAGCCCGGCCTCCAGCGGCCCCGGACGGCCACAGACGGTCCCGCCCTTGTCCCGGGCTTCTCCCGGCACCCTCCCGCACGCTCCCGCGCAGCGGGAACTATGGTCTGTTTTATACGCTGGTAGCGGCTATCGTTGGTTGATGGACAGGGGGGTGTGGCCAGCGGGGAGAGCAGCCCAGGTGTGGGGAATGGGCGCGCAGGGGCTCCTAGATACTGGAGTCCCTGCCTGTGCTCGCAGCCCCGCCGGCTCTTCTGCCTGCCCGCATCTCCGCTGCAAACTTTCCACAATCAGCAGCCTAAGGTGTCCAGGCGCTGCGGGACCCGCGAAGCGGGTCCGGCGAGGTTAGGAATGCCTTCGGGGGTCAGGAATCAATGATAATAACAGGATCCCTCTGGAAGGTCGCACTTCCAGCCAGCCAGCGACACGGAAAACGGAACGAGCAGTTCTCAGGTGATCCCTTTAGCAGTTCTCAGGTGTCTCTGTTGTATCTGCATAAGATATTTTCATGATGTGGTGCAATGGTAGCCCTGTTTTTAGTTATTAGTCAACAAAACAGTGAGAGCAAGCAGTAGAGGCTGGCAGGGAATGAGGGTGGAGGGGGGTATGGCGGGGGGCAAATAATAATAAAACAAAAAAACCACTTGCCTCTTCTGCCGTCCGCGTCCCTCATCCGCTTCTCTGGTGAGTCCCAGAACCAGGAAGCGCCCAGGCTAATCAAGCAACGTTGTGATTGTCTCCTCTAAGTCAATCGCAACGCTGCAATACAGCGTTATGGGTGGTCTGAGCGCTGTGGATCAGCGCTCAGATGGGGAGTGGGGGCCTGGGCATGTTTGCCACCATGCTGTGTTTTGCAGCCTGGTGGGGAACATGCAAAGTGCGCATAAATGTTTAGCCGGGCCAGGAGGACCGGCCAAGCAGTCATGCACACTTGGAGTCTGCAAACCACTCCACCACTGTTCCTCCAGCCCTCCCGAACCTGCGAAAAATAAAATAACTAAGTTATTATCATTTTATTTTTCCTGCCCAAAGAGCAGTGGGGCGACGCTCCTTCTCTTAGCGAAGGAGACGTCCCTGAGAGCAAGCACTTCTTAACTCCTGATATTGTTTTGAATCGGACAGATTCTTCTTCTCCTGCGCAAAATATACAATTGCTAGAATATTCCCCCTGTGTTTACTGTTTTATTTGTAGTTAGCTGTAAAGTGTGACGTTGATAGTCTGTGTTTCACAAATGTGTTTATTTAGAACGTAGCCTGGTCGTTTTGCACCCACTGCAAAGATGCACGTTTTAATCCAGTTAACCCTGTCTTTCCTCCTTTCGTCTACTGGACACCCCATCCCCACCTATATAACCTATCCCCAGAAGTGTGTTGTAGGACTGTTAAGAAATTGTTAAACTGGTGAAGCTACGAGATTGCGATGCATTCTTGAAGGGTTTGTGTTCGGTAATCAAGTCTGCTATGTGATACCAAAATAGCTTTATAAGCTTCACAAATAACCCCAATTTGACAACCTAGAATTTGAAGGGCAAAAGCAACTCGTCTACTTGTGTGTTTCAAGCACATGCTGAAGATACTTGTTTGGAAAACAGACTTAGTAAAGTCCTGCCTAAAATGTGCTTAGTAGGGTAGTAGAATGCTCACATTACAAAATCAATGGTAATAGGTCTTCCATTTGGTTAAAATGTTGTAATCTAGTACTACAAGTTCCAGAATGCACTCAGTTACATGAAATCAGAGGACTGAGCTTGGTGTCATGTCAGCAACCCTTTCAAACTTAAGGAAAAAGCATGCATGGCTTTTGCCAGCAGTGAGAGGGTACGCTTTTCTTACATGATTATCGAAATTGAGTTGGGGCGTGTAAGGGTTGTTTAGCAGTGATCGTCAGCGCAGGAGCAAAGGTATGAACTTGGAATCATGTAAAGAGGGCTAGGTACAGAGGCCTTAAAAGCAGGCATACCAGAATGGGGAAGTATGTGAGCCCACAGGCAGGGTTATAATGCTTTCTCCCTCAGTCTGCCAGTAAAGCTGGAGTCAAGGGGTTCTACTTTCATCTCAGTGCCCTACTTATTCTACCACATCTTGATCAAACAATATAAAGTTAAAAAGCATTAGCAATGGCAATAAGTCTCGGCAATGCAAGAGCTATTGATTTTTTCAACGTCTTTTAGCCAAGTTGTGTAGCACTATGACACTGCTATACAACATGACTAAAAGACATTGACAAAAAGACATTGACAAAGCCAACATCTGACAGTTCTCAGACCTATTGGCTTTTCCAATGCTTATTACTGTTGACCAGCAGTTGCTTTAGAGCCTCACCTGCGGAGGTGCGGGTGCAATCACAATGTGCTGCTCTTTAATTACTGCCCTAACTCTTACTATGCTATCTCTAGGAATGGGGCGCGCTGGCTCTCGCATTATCTTAATTTCTGTTTGTATTTTAAAACAAGCTACGTCCATATTTAATATACTCATACTATGGCTGTATGTCATATGAATGTTTAGAAATTACTGGTTAGTAGTAGTTTTAGAAGTGGGTTGGGCGGATGCAGTCATTTGTATTTGAGGTTGTGATGGCAATGTGAGAGTTGTTCTGGCTGTGTACCCTGTGGCAACTGCCAAAGGATCTTTTTGGACATGTCTGCAACAAGATTGTGATGTCACGTATCTTTCTCCTGTATCAAATTTGGTGTCCTAACTATCGCCACTCCTGTCTGTAATTGTAATTTGGTCCCCTGAACACTAAAAGGTTCTTGATGGTTATTTCATGCGGTGGACCCTGTATGCCTTGCAACATCTTGGTGATCATGGTTGTTGTGCACGTCCATGTGTTTTCTTTTGTCTTTACTCTAGTAACAATGAGACGCCATACCCCTGTATGGTGGTCTTTCCACTTACATGCATGTATTTTGATTAAGACTTTGGGGGGGGGGGGAGTAATTGTCACTGTCTCAGTCTTCTAATATTGAATTTCCCTCTAGCATGCTGTGCAATGGATCTCATTTTCCCGCGTATTAAGGAAAATTAAATTCTCAATTTTCAGGGGTAAATACAGCCAATGGTACTGCTCCTTATCCTTGGACGTTCTGTTGTAGTTTCTGAATGGTCTAGAGCTTCCTATTTAGCCTTTGATGCCTTCTACTGGTTATTACAAGGTCTGATTATGCCCTCTGCAGCTCTGACCATGTAAGTAAATGTAAATGTTGTAGTGCTTATATAGCGCACAATCACCCCAAGGGGTATCACGGCGCTGTACACATACCGCTCTGGAACCCCTCCTGGCCTTTCCATGTGGATGCCTGGGCCCCCCAAGGTGAGGCCAGGCATCCGAGCGCTGTTGGGGCCGTTGTGGAGATTAAGCAAGCTATTGCCTAGAGTTGCAGCATGGGACCCATGATTAGAATAGGCACCGAGGCGAGAATTATCAGGTCCGTGGAAATTTAGCCCAAGACCCGCCTGAGGCGGGAATTGAACCCTGGTCCAGGCCAGACCTCTACATCAGGGTCTGCCGCTCTAACCATTGAGCCACACTTCTCCACGAGTATTCTTTTCTGCATTCCAAAATCTCCCTGTGGTTATCCCATCTTTTTTTCAGGAATCTATCTATCTATCTATCTATCTATCTATCTATCTATCTATCTATCTATCTATCTATCTATCTATCTATCTATCTATCTATCTATCTATCGCCTCTTTCCCTACTGTTATGTTGTTTCGAGGTGACGGGACACAGTCATTTTCAATTTTCACCTCCAGGGTTTAACACACGCTGCATGTAATGACTGATATGATTGCTGTGCCTTCCAAAATACATCTGCCCTCTGTAGAAAAGCTTAAAATGTTGCTGATGTGTTTTTTTTATGGAAAGTGGATCTACCTGGCTGCACTAATTTTCTTTTTACATTCCTTCTTCACTTTTTGCCATATTGTAAGCCTGACATATTTCTCTGTCTCCCCTCCCACATGCCCTACATTAGACAGATATCCCACAATAACATTAATGACACAAAGTCGATTGGCTGGGCAACTAATGTTTTCCTTGAACTGTTTTATACATAACGTCTGCTGTTGCAAGGATCTGATGTTTTATTTGCACTCTAAGCTTGATAAGGTAAGTGTATATACACCACATAGAATGTGGTTGCTTGCTGTGCTTGGAAGTCTTATATCAATAACTTGGAGCGTGGTTATTCCTGGCACGTACTGTTTGTGGCTTTACTAATTATGCTGGTGCCTCATCTCTGTATAAGTTCTGTTAATCTTATATGTCCTCTATGTCGTCCAGTATGATTGAGTCTATTATATGTGTCTTTCTTTTTCTTTGACATAAGCTGATAAATCTTCTCCATAATCATTATTCCTTTACCTGCTCTCAATGTGTTGTGTTTTTTATTGGGAGGTAGTGTGTATGGCAGTCATGGGATGTGTGGGGACTGCTGATGGTCCTATTAGCCTTAGTTCTGGTAGCACAGTTGTGGTGTGGTATGAAATGGGACTCAATTAAATGATCTTCTCAGTATATTCGGGTATTCTTAATGGGTTATTCATGGTGTTGCTTGCCAATGCAAATTTATTTGCTACATATGCTAATGCCTTTTGTAATTCTATGATATTACTAGATGAGTGTGCCTTTGCTACCTTGTTGGGCCTCATTAGTATCCTCTGAATTTATGTATGTTTATCTTTTCCGTCGCTGGTCTGTGCAGTAGAAGGCATCTTTGGATATGGCTGGATTTTGAGAATTATTGCTGTGCGTTTCGCAAGGGATGTTGGAGCAGTTCAATATAAAAGTAGAACCATCTGTGGCACATTTAATCTTCTAAAGTATTTGGACAACTGCCTTTTCAGTGCTTTTTTTCATCACCATTTCATACTATGTGAACTCCTCTTTAACGGACTGTACATTAATGTTCATAGCATGTGTTGGCTGCAGATACAAATACTATGCAACCTCCTGCTATCTAGTGTTGGCCCCGGACATTACAACTTGTTACTCTTTGTAGTTGATGTGATGTCAAGATTCCTCCTCCTCGAGTGAATATGCATGCTCACCAGCCTTATTGTTAGATTGATCTGTTCCCCCATCGGGAACAGGTGGATAGCGCCGGAGCTCGTGTAACTTCGGTGGCCTTATGGCTTCAACCAGCACAACGAAACCTTACGGCGATTGTTGGAATCTTACCCGGTGACCTTCGTCAGAACATCTAGTGAGGCGGTTGACTCAACCTCACTCCTTCCTCTGTGCCACAGAGAATGCTCAGCTCCAGGTAATGTGAGATAAGGACAGACCTTTTCGGAAGCACCCACAGTGTGGGGCAAAGTAATGCGTAGTCTGATCAGCATGACATCTGCAATATTTGCCTGTTGCAGGGACATAACAAACAGCCTGCATCCTGTTCAAGAACAAGAAAATGCTTGACACAGTGGACATCTAGCTCACCCCATAGAGATGGTGACGGAGGCAGTATTCTCCGCAGAAGAACACATCGGAACATGTGGCGAAGAAGAGGAAGATGGTGCCGAATGTGGTGTCTTCTTGTGCAGTCCATGATATGCTTTCCTTTATTGAGGGACTTCTCGCCTTGCTGTGCAATATGCTTCACTTTATTAAGGTACGTTTCACCCCGGTCTTCCGTGCCAGAGGGTGTAATGCACTTATCTGCAGTACACTAGATTTTCCTCTGTGATACATGAGGTCTCCTGCCTCGCTCCCACCAAAAATGTGGGACAGATTGTCCGAATAGGCATTCGGAGTTTTCTGGACGATCTCTGCTCAACCTGGTTATGTTGTGAGGAATATTTCCTGTTCGAATGACACTAACAGGACGTTTCCCTCTGGAGTCTGCAGAGAAAAAGGACAGTGCTTTGGACCTGTCGGTTTCTCTATGTGTGCGTGATGAAAACCTAAGAAAATGGACTACGGCCCTTGAAACGGAGGACTGACAGCTGAGCATTTTCAACAACTCAGTGCCACATGTTGGCACTGCTTCAAGCCTGGAAAAAGAGAGCAGCGTTGTTACTAAACTGCATTTAACAAGTTTTCCTTCAGCCTCTAAACTGCACCTGACAGCCACAACTTGCAGACTTTTGAGGAAACTTGATCAGATAAAATTATCAAACCTTAACATGGATGAGTATGAATGAAGGTATGTGAAGGCAAGTCCGCCAGGCTGTGCAGCCCACGTAATCTGTTGGTGACCACCACAGTGGTAAGCCGTGTCATCTAATATTGAAGGTGAATAAAATGACTCAAACAGTGAAGTGCAAAGCACAGAATACTTCCAGCTTAGTAGTTAGCGGTATTCACCTAAACAATATCTGGATGCTGAGCAGCAAAGAATGAGGCTAAAGTGGCAGGCTTAGAGGCATTTGAAGGCAGAACTGATGTTGACTGGGTGGAAATGTCACATTTAAATTTCTAATGCCCACAGTTTCTAGAAAATGAGTTGGGGGATATTCCTATGCTTTAGTGAATTGGTCATTTCGAATTTACTAACGAAAACCTATTTGGAAACTTGAAGGTTAGTGTCCTTTAACTAACCCTGCAAAGCATAATGGGTAGCTGGCAACTTCTGGAATTCTTAAAGATGCAGTGTTAATTTGGCTAAGTGTGCAGCCTATGCTAGTGACTTAATTTTCCCTTTATTTTTTCATTATAAAAGATCAAATATTGTCCATTAATGGAAAGTATTGGCTATTTAGACATGGATTACTATATATGTTTTTTTCCGCATGGAAAAATGTGCTTAAAATGTCATCGTATCTAGTGTACTATTTAAGGGCTAAACTGGCGTATCGATGAACTAGATTAGATATCAGTAAGTGTTGCCTATTTCACTTCATAGATGCGACCAATCCAGCTTTAGCAGAACATCTTTATTTGTCTGTGTTCTTTTGTTTATTTTTAATATTTTGTGTTGGCGTTTCTTAGATTTTTGTGCTTCGAGATTATCTGACCTAATAACTGATAGGAATGTACTCCTAGATAACCCATTTTTGGTTGCATAATGTTTACCATTGCTCTAAACCTTTGTATTAATCCATTATTCCATAATCCAAAAAGTATATTGTCCTGCTCAGTACAGCAAATCGTTACATTGATTGATCTTGTTGCCTCCAGGAGCAACCTACCCACTAGAGGAACCGGTGAAATTGGTGACAACAATATAGTTTCCTTGCAATCAACAGATTTCGCGTGGCTAGAAAATATATTCTATTTGAAATCCGCTTTAAATTCTCTGTATCTTGCTCCTTCTTATACTACTTCTATCGAGACAATAGAAGTAGTGGAGGGAGAAGTGTGGCTCACTGGTTAGAGGAGGCAGACCTGGAAGCAGAGGTCAGCCCCGGGCCCAGGGTTCAATTCCCGGCTCGGCGGGGTCCTGAGTCCTAAAATGTCCATGGACTCGACAATTCTCGCTCCGGTGCCTACTCGATTCACGGGTTCACACTCTGCGACTCTGGGCAATAGCTTGCTTAATCTCCACAACGGCCCCTCGCGGCGGGATGCCTGGCTTTCACCTTGCGGATACCCTGCCGGGGTATCTCACAGGGGAATACCAGGACGGGTTCCCTAAGCAAGCGCCTTGATGCCTTCGGGTGATACATGCGCTATATAAATCGCAATACATTTACATTTACATTTACGAGCTGTATTATCCATTGTGTTGGTAGCAGCTAAATCTCTGCATTTCAAGCTGATACATTTCACAGTTGAAAATAAATGAATGAAATGAAACTAGGATTTATAAATAACAATGCAAAATGCGGATTTAAGGGTTTCTGTTCCTTGAAGATTTCTTAAATGACCCAGGACAATTAATTTGACCTCTGTGACACTACAATATAACATTATTATGTTTTGAAATTCATGAAATATTTCCATGTGAAGGAAAGCCATTTTCCTTTGGGAAAATTGAGCAATAAATCAGTTCTGTAGATTTACTGCTCTACTGTTGACAAGATATGATTTTTTTCTTCACTCTAAAAAGACAAAAATGTAATCATAACAGGACAGTTTAGCTGCTGTCCGCCCACACTGTAGAATTTTTAATTTCAGCTCTTTCTGCTTGGATTTATTTCCAATATTCCTGCTCAGCATTTCCATTTCCTCTGTTATTAAATTTTAATTCAACACATTAGCATTTAAATTAAAAAAAGGTTTTATTTTGTAGAATTCATTCCCAGGAAGAAGAAATTGTAGCTCGCAGTGTGCCGAGATGCAGACATTGGGCCTTCCATTTTCACCGATTCTGAACTATGTAACCAGTTTGATATTACAGTTTCTTTTCCGTAAATTCAGAAATGCATTTCATGGGGATCATTCCTCAAATTAAAGTTTTGTAGGAAAGGCCATGGAAAGCCTTTAGGCTGAGCATGAAATAAGTTGCAATATCAGTTAGGAGTTGAATAAATAACTGTTGCAAAAATAAACTGCTGAACAATTATTTATTTGCGTTCAAGCATTTACATGTAGGAAAAGCTTTTTCTTTATTAATTTTGCTGAGTGAGATACATAATCTGTAGCCTATGTTAAAGCTAGTGGATTAATATTTAAGTATGAAAGCTCAGATTTTGAAAACGGGAATGGAAATCCAGTCAGTCTTTCTATTTACATACTTTGTATTTGGTCTTTGTCCTATGAAGAACCTTCATTTTATCTATACATATATGATCAGTTGATGTTTTTTGGTATGTAGCGTTATGTAACATATGAATGTTCCTTTTAGTGCCCATAAGATGTAAACAGAGTTTAAGTATTGTATTTACTATAGATTTTGTCTGATGAATACCTATTTGTGCCAGGATATGCATTGTACATGCTGTTTCATTTTAGGTGCTGTGCCTGTGTTCAGTTTTATTTGTTTTCTGATGAAGACTTTTTTCCAATAAAATGGGGGTACCAGGCTTTTTAGGTGGGTTTGGCCACTCACTGGGTTGTATGGCCAGGTCTCCTGGGAGTATATATAGGTAACAGAGTTAATGTGTGTGTGGAGTGCAGTTCTTAACATATATGCCATTGTGATGTTTGTAATGCATATGATCAACTATCGTGCTGACAAGTAATTATTTAGTACGGCAATTCAGTGCTTTGTTTGCTATGTTGTATCAGTTGGACACAAGTAGATGGACAGTTTGGATTGCGGGTTATTGGTTGTGGAAGTGCTAGGGGATGGGTGGGTTTGTGAGTTTATATTTTTTGTTTCACAACCAATGTTGTCGGCAGTCACAATGGACCTGGCGAGGCCAGGTAGCCAACCAATACAAAATACATGTACATGAATGAGATGTTGACTTGTTTGATTTCTATCAAACAATAAAGAAAAACGATATAACATAATGCCCCAACAGGGAGCTGTAGTGTCACATTACTGCTGCATTGCACATCACATATCAGGTCTAGTCACATTGCTCTGTTATTCATACACCCATACCCAGCGCATATCTCCACTTTCATTGTCGCTCATATTAATATATGAAGGCCGTGAGATGGGTTCCAGAAGCGGCCCACAGTATTCCCCCCACCTTTTCCAAATCTTGGGGTGTTTCTGCGGGCATCCTCTTGCTTTAAAAATTGGCAACTCTAACCCCATGCAAAAATCGAGACCCTTTTTCCGCACCCCAATCAGTGGTGGGGACGGGTCTTTCCATGCGCTTGCAAAGTCAATGCTTAGCCAATGTAAGGACCAGCAGTGGTAAATGTCGTTTATAGATGTTACCCCAGATGTCATCGGTAATGTGGAGCAAGGCCAGGCGAAGTGTGTAAACATGTGATAACCCCCGCCAGAACTTAGAGAGAGTGGTGCATTGCCACACCGTGTGTTTAAGAGTACCATTGCATCTTCGCTCTGCCTGCGGTGCCAAATGTCCAATCAGTCCGGCCTGCCACAACTTATACCTGGTGTAGTAAACACTATGAAGATATTTAAATTGTATATATTATAATTGTTCCGCAATGGCCGCAGTTCTTGGGGATTCCAGAGCCTCTACCCAGTCTTCGTCTAGTGGGCCAATATCTTGCTGCCACGCCGCTCGTGTCTTATCTCGGGTAGTGGGGCAGTTTGTTACTAATGTCCGATAGATCTTCGGTAATTTTATGCTCCCCTAAATCCTCCATAAATAATTTAGCTTCAATGGGGATGAAGTCTGGCAAGGTTCTATGGTGTGTGAGATATGGGGAAAAAGCATGACGGAACTGGACGTATTTATAGAATTGTGATCTGTGCATTGTATATTCTTGTTGCAGTTCTTAAAAGGACCTCGGTATCTGACCATGACGAACATCACCTATCCTAGAAATACCTATGGCCTCCCAACCTGAGAACCCAGATTGCCCAGCCAGGGAATGGAGGAGACCATTGTGCCATAACGGTACCTCATTTGTTAACCTACCCCACCATTCCATTTGTTGCAACAAACTCTTCCAAATCTTAAATACCTTGACAGTAGCTGGACGCAGTGCTTTCAGGGCTGAGTTCATATATCGAATCATGTGGAGTGACATATTACCCATCTGCAGGCGCTCAAGTGCATAAGCGGGAACCCCTCTGTCCCGATACCACCAATCATTGAGGGTAAGAAGATGTGAGGCCGCATAATATGCTTGAACATCTGGTGTCGCTATGCCTCCACAATACGTTGATTGGAAGCATGTTTTCAGTGTCTCCCGAGCTGCACCACCTTTCCAGAGGAAATGTCGAAGAATGGAATTGAGTTGTCTAAACCAGATGGGTGGATTCAGGTATGGGTGATTTTGGAGCTGGTATAATAAACGAGGCAGTGTGATCATTTTAAAGATTCCGGACAGTGCCATCTGGAGCTCTTCCACTGTGATTGGAACTTCCAAATCCTCCCTCACTGAATCTGCCAGGGCTTGTAGAGGCAGGTCATCTATAAATGTATGGACCAGATGTGACGAGATAGTCTCACTGGGGGCATATAGATTCTCATAGTATCTGGCAAAGCTTGTGGCAATTTGTGCGGGATCAGGGAGTACAGCCTCGGATACTCGTAATAGTCTTAGGGCAGAGTGTCTTCTGACAGAGGTGAAGCACGCTCGATTTAGCCCCCCCATTGATAAACTATGCTACGCGTAGCGAGCCACGCCATTCTGGCCTCATCCATCAGTTCACTGCTGTATAATTGGTGTGTGTGGGCTAATTTTCGATGTGCAATGCCGCCATCCCTGCTCAAACTCCTGTGCTCCAGGTCAATGAGTTGGGCCTCAATTTGTGTTAGCTTTTCAAGACGATGCCTATGCTGTGCTGTGCAATATGCAATGTCCACTCCCCTCAGCGTCGGCTTCATAGCTTCCCAGAGAGTCTCATGGGATTCTACCGTCCCAGTGTTCTTCGAATAATACTCCAAGATGGCGGTGTGCATATGTTCCCAATACTGTTCATTGTGGAGTGCCATCGAAGGGAGGGGACGTTTGGACCCCAGTAGCAAGTCTAGTAGCGTAGGGGAATGGTTGGAAAGGCCTCTGGGCAATATCGCTGTCACATCTAGCCTATGTATGTGAGCAGCTGATAGGAAAATATAGTCAATTCGAGAAAAGGACCCATGAATACTAGAGAAATATGTGTGCCCGCGTCCGAAAGGATGAAGACACCACCAAGTGTCTACCCAGTCCATCCCCTGTAGTAAGAGCCGCAATTTGATTCCCGGGGCTTTACAGGTCTGCCCGTACAGTGCCTTTGATCGTTCTGGGGGCATATAATGTCGTTCCAGTCACCCCCAACTATTGTCAGACATTGGAGAATTTCTGCCCACAATGCAATCAAGCTTTCCATTAGGTTCCAGGCTAATGGCGGGGAAGCATATACACTACCCAGGGTGAGCGAATCACTGTATAATCTACATGTGATGATGAATCTGCCTTGGGGGTGTGCCCATAGTTTCTCGTGAATGAAGGGGATTCTGCGATGGATTAATATGGCCATCCCCCGAAAACGCCGAGCGACGAGTGGAAGGTCTGCATATAACCGAAACGTGACAGGCATAATGTCTTATTACCCAATTGGTGCATTTCCTGCAAGAACAGAATATCGGCTTCATGACGCTTTGCCTGGTGCAACGCAGCCCCTCTTTTAACCTTATTGAACAGGCCTTGGACGTTCCAATTTATAGTACGAAGGCGCCTATCTTGTGACCTGGGCATATCTAGTGATGCGGTAGACCATGGTGAATGTGGGTGAAGAGCACTGCCTGATTAAAAATGGAGGAGGAGACCATATGGATGCACTGTGGAAACAAGACACTAACTGCAACAAAACCCACAACTTGCCCTCCCCCCACCCACAATACCACAGAAAACGTTGATGTATCTTTCGCGGCAAGAGCGGTGTCCTCAGCCCAACGGGGGCCAGGGACTACCGTCTGCCAATGGATACCTCAAGAGTTTCCCTTGTACAAACAAGTGTCTTCAGAGTTAAGGGAAACACTAATAAAAGTAACCCCAAGTGGTGTGCCATCAGCATAGCAAAAAGAGATGAAATGACAGGATGAAGCTAGGATGCTGTCAGTCCCCCGGCGGCCTCCGTGGAGCGGGTGCAGGACTCGCTGTGAGTCTTGGACTGTCTCTTCAAACGTGATCTGCAGAGCTGCTTGTTCTGAAGTTGGGAGATCTTAGGACACGGCTCCCCCGACGAGGAATCCAAGTCCAGTCTGGGCGGCGTATGGGGCCAGAGCTTGATGACCTCTTCAGTCCAATTAAAGACCTCCTGAGGTGATTCAAAGAAGTGCATGCGTGATTGATATACGACCCGCAGTCTGGCCAGAAATAAAAGAGAATATTGAATTTTAAGGGACCAGTGTTTAGCTTTGGCCTCTGTGAACGATAGTTTGCACTGTTGGACCAGCCTTGTGTAGTCGGGAAATATCATAATAGAAAGTGATGTATAATGGAGGGTTCCCCGCTGCCTGGCCTGCTGCAGGATAGTGTCCCGGTGTTTATAATTCAAGAATCTGGCAATAATGGGCCTTGGACGAGCGCCAGGCGGTGGCTTCTGCTGCAATGCCCGGTTGGCACGCTCAATTATGAAACAAGGGGACACGACGCCAGGTGAGATCCACTCCGTCAGCAATTTAACCAGGAGGCCCTCCATATCATTGCCCTCACAGCCCTCGGTGAATCCTACAAGGCAGAGGTTGTTTCTGCGGGCGCAGCCCTCTGCATCTTCTGCACGCACTGCCAGCCCCTTCGTGATTGTTTCCTAAGAGGATACTTTCTTCTGGAGAATAGACACCGTGTCCTCCGTAGTTGAAATCCTAGTTTCGGCTTCTGTTATTCCTTGGATTGCGTTGTGGATGTATTTTCGTAGAAGCATGACATCCGAGCCAACCGCTCCGATCTTGGCCTCTAGAGTGTCTCTGGACTGCATTATAGCGGCTAGTATGGCAGCATTATCTGGCATGGATGGCGTCTGGTCTCCCGGTTGGACACCGGACCTGCTTCGCCGGTATATTTATCCATTGTGCATTGGCGCGTGAGTGCCCCGGTAGGTTTGTCCTTCGTCATGTTTGTCTTTCGTCATGACAATAACAGACTGGGATCTGTCCTAAAGTTGTGCCAACCTAGGTAGGGTAGCTACACAGTTCCAGATAGTAGGAATGATAGTACAGAGTGCAGTGTCACGTCCCCAGGGGCCAGCGGTCCCAGGCCAGCAGGATATTATAAGAGGCCGCAGCTACTGCGCACATCCACCGAGCCAGACCAGTGTATCTAGGGCATCTGTAGTGTGAGTTTATAATGGTCAGGCCAGTGTCCCGTACATCGCTGTGATCTGATTGGCACTCATCAAGGATTATGGTCCAAGGCGGTCGGAGAATTCCTGGGCCAAGAACCACGCCACACCTGCATGGTGGCCCCCCCCTGGTGTGTGCCTCAGCGCGGGGGAAAGCTGTTGATGCCGTGCACAGGCTTATAGGGGGCAGAAAACCACCCCACTAGGGCCAAGCAGGGGACCCACTGGCAAAGCCGGTAGCCACCCAGGGCCACAGCACACAGGGTCAATGTAGGCCACCCAGAACAAATAACTGCGGACCAACATGACCGCCAATGGTCTGACGCGCCTCTGCCCTCAAGTCAGCGCCACTGGCAGGAAATAGATTAACGTAGTGGGACGATGGCAGATCACTTCACTAGGGCCCTGCGCAGATCTCAGGTGGGGGGCCCAAAGGCAAGCTGGCAGCCACCCTGGGCCAAAGCACACAGGATCGATACAGATCGCCCCCAACAGTTAACAGCGCAGCCTGCAGCCCGACACGGCCGCCGCTGGCCCGACGCACCTCCAGCCCTTGCCAACAGGTCAGCGCCTTTGGCAGAATGTTGGTTGATGCGGTGGGAGGGCATTGTCGCCCAAGTCTCCTTTGTGCGCCACACTAGGCGGTGCCGGCCGGGGGTAGCACACCGTGGTCTGATGCGACCACCGAGCCACAGGCCGCCCACCCCGTGTCACCACCACTCACCCTCTCTCACAGGCCTTTGCGGGTCGATCCGCACGTAGGAGCCACTGAGTCGGGTCTCAGCAGCGAAGCTCCTGCCGCTGCACGTACTGAAGTCGGTGTGTACGCGAGGCCAAGATTATCAGGCCTCCGCGTCAACGTTATGCCACAGCTCCTTGGTGACACGGGGGGTGGACACAAGCAGGTCCTGGGTAACCTACGGGCAAGGGTGTCGCCCAGGGACAGTAGGAACGTCACTTAAGGGCCGATGGCAGCAGGATAAGTTGCGGATTATGGCGGGGCTACGGGAGCTCTTACAGAAGCACGTCCGCCATGTCTGAATGCTTAGCCACGCCCCCCTTTGTAAGTAGATTTGATGTCTACATTTATAATGTAAAGCTTTCTTTGAATCACATTAGTCATTTAATTGCTTCAGTCGAATCAGCGACTTGATAATTCAAAATTGCAAAATGGTCATAAATAAAAGTCCATATTTTCACCTTCCTTTATATTCTTTTATTTTCTTTGTTATATAATCTTCTGTGTACATGTTTTGTTACAAAATACTACTTTTTCAAGGCTTTATGTTCTGTTGAAGGATATTTCATACCTGATAAATGAGCATTCAATTTTTCAGTGGTAGTGTCTCAGAATACACCCCAGAACAGAAGTCATATTTTGAGAGTAAATGCCAGTGTTTCTCTTTTTAAGAGACCTGCTGAGTTGAGGATTCTACTGTCAAGGGTAATGAAATGGAATAGTGGTCTTTCTGAGGTTGGCTCGAGGACAGTATGGGTTCAAATTGTGTTCACAAATACTGTTCTCAATAGCAAATGTACAGTCCTGGAGTAAAGGTCATTTCCTTTATGTGCAGACAATAACTAATTCTGTTTTGGTGTTATTTAGACACCAAAGTGTAATGATTTATCAACCTTAAGGTGGTATTTTTCCATCTTGTTAATTTTCAGATCCCCTTGCCATTCTCAGTTAGAAATTAGATAATATCTGCCTAATAGACTCTAAGCCCTTATGGTTTGGAAAGGGGAGAAAATGGTATGGTAGGATGCGTGTGTTTGAATTATGTTATAGCATGGGCTTTTGAGTGTCTGGCACAATAATCACAGATTGGGTCATTTCTGTTTAATTTTGTTTGCCAAGGTATGTATGCTGTTAGATAGGCTCATCTGTTATTTACACGCCTTGGAAGATGTTATAAATGCTGCAGAAATCTGAAGGAGCAGTCATGCTTTTAGATTGCTTGTGCTTGGATGGTTGGTTTGTAAGTTCTGCATATGAGATGTTTCAGTGCTGTGGATGAAGTGAAAGTCAAGTTCTCCAATGCAGAATGGGCAAGCAGACACATGCATTACAGCGGTGGACTAAGATGTGCTGGTACATTGATATTGACTAGCTGCTTTTTAGGGAATTTTTGGGAGAAACGGCAGATTGGTAACTGGCAAAAAACAAAAATAGGGTTGGCTTCACTAGAATTGTGCTTCAACTAGTGTTGAGAGTTGGGTTGTGAGAGTGCCTGAAAACACCCAACTGTTAAATATGGTACACATTTGATGCATAACAATTTATATATACATGCAGTTGAGTAAGACCAGTGTCGGGACAGTGGATATGTTTAATGGAACTGACATTCGAATGTTTAGGGGCCGATTACGATGTCGATCGGAAAGGCTCCCAATGGCCTTCGGGTCGGATAAGTCTGATTTGGAACCCGTCTTTACGGAAAGCCTTCCTACCGACTGATCACGATAGAGCGAAAGCATACAGACTTTCCGACTCAGTTCCGAACAGCATTCGGAGTAACCGAGTCGTTTGGACCAGATTCGTACAGGTCTACAGACCTCAATTCCGAGTGGCGTATTACGATGTCGGATTTGGACAGCCTTTCCAAATCGGTTGTTCTGGCACTGATTGGCTGTTGGAAACTGACTTTGGGGGCCCGTAGCAGGCCCCCTTCACCCGGGGACTTCTGAGGCCTGTGGGGGTACCAATGGGTCCCCTTTTTCAGACCTTACACAGTGCGGCAGGCACCATGGGGTGCTCACCACAGGGTGCACGATTTTCCCCACCCACCCCTTTCTTCAATGGGAGCCTGTGTATTCGGTTGGAACCAAGGCTCCCATTGAAGTCAAGTGGAGTCCGATCGAGTGATGTTTGCAGCCATCGTAATCGGTTGGTCGGACTCCCCGAATCCAATTGGGTTTGAAACCATTCCAAGTCCGATTCAGTCAGAATGTTTTCCGACCAGCATCGTAATGAGGCCCTAAGGTGCTGTCCAAAGGTAGATGGAAAAGCAGGTGGTGGTTTGGTGAAGATTAAGGCCAAAAAGGTTTTTGAGTTATGGTGAATAATGCCATGGTTTAAGGATGATGCAAACTTGTGTTCAAATGAAATGCAGTAATTTTTTTTTTGTTTTTTTTTGTAGGACTTTTTATTGATAGATTTTGATAAAAGTACAAACCAAATTTGATACTGAAAATACTGGTCACTGCCCAATCGATCCTCATCATTTCATAGTTTAAATTCACACGATAAGTCACACAGTAACACTTAAATACAGATGTGAATCCATCCTGCCGACCCTGCCAGTTATGGTTTGATATGTATCCCACTATATCCAACTCAGTCTTTTCATATTTTGTTATATTTTTGTGAGCCTCGCGAGACTAAGTATACCGAGTATTCCAGACCTATGCAATAGTCCATTTCTAATGCCCAGGTCTCAGAGGAAGAGGCTGCTGAATGCTTTCAGGCCCTTGCACTATCCCATTTTGCGATCAGTAAGTCCAGCTACAAGAGTGACATTTTTATATCTTAACTTTCACCTCAATGACCCAAGCGACACAAATATGAACGACCTCCTGGAAAGCATGAGCAACACTGACCTCAAGCACCTTGTGACCGACACTACCCACATCACAGGAGACGCACTTGACCACATCTTCACGCCCAGCGACCGAATCAAGTACAACCACGTCTCCCAGCTCACCTAGACCTACCATCACAGCGTCATCTTCACAATCTCAGGGCCCCCCAACATCTGGGCCTTACACCCCCAGCTCTTCATGCAGAAACTGGAAACCGATATTGAAGATCAGTGTACCAAGGCTGTCAAAACCCACCTTTCAGAAGCAGCACCCATTTCAGAACAGGCTGCTAAGAACTTCCCCCAGTGGATCACCAAATGCTCTGACACAATCTCCCCCTGCCAAGCCAGCCAAATCAAAAAGACCTGCAGAAAAGCCGGCTGGTTCACTGCAGAGCTAAAATCCACCAAGCGCAACTGCTGGCAACTAACGAGGGACAGGAGAACATTCCATCTTCAAGGCAGTACTCAACCAGTACCACTGCTTCCTAAAAGAAACAAAGAAGATCTTAGCAGACCACATAGAAGCCAACCAACCCGCAGCAAGGAGCTCTTTGCCATCATGAAGGAGTTTTCCAACACCGGAGCTGTCAGGAACAACATCACCCCTCCCAACGACTGTGTGACACCCTGACTGACCTTTTCCACAACAATATCTGTCATCTACGAAAACTTTAAATCCCAGCCCACTGCCGCCGATCAGCCTGACCCATGAACACAAATCCCAAACACCTGATCACCCACTGAGACACTCTTACAACTCAAGGTACAACCTCCATCATGAATTCCGTGCACTTGGGTGCACCCTCTGACCCCTGGCCCCACCACATCTTAATTTTGGGAGCAAGACGATTGGAGATGAGCTCAGGAAAGTCATGGGCACCTCCATCACCCCAAATTCCTTCCCAGAGAATAGTAACACGCCGAAGTGAGGCCCCCCCTGAAGAAACTTTTGCTGACCCAGCAGCACCAATGAACTACCGGCCAATCTCGCTGCTCCCCTTCCCAGCAAAGTTTCCCGAGAAGGCAATCTACTAGCAACTCACCGAACACCTGGAATGCAGAAACCTCCTGGATCCCACTCCATCCAGATTCCAAGCCAACCACAGCAGCGAGACCGCCCTGATGGCCGCCACCAACGACATAGGGGCTCTCATGGACCGCGGCGAAACGGCAGCCCTCATCCTCCTGGCACTCATCTACTTTCAACACCGTCTCACGTCACATCTTGATCAACAGACTCTACCTCATCGGAATCCAACCCTCAAATGTATCACCTCATACCTCATCAGAAGAACCCAGAGAATCAGTCTCCCACTATTCACCCCAGAACCCAAGAAGATCATCTGCTGTATCCCCCAAGGATCGTCGCTCAGCCCCACTCCCTTCAAACACGTACATGACCCCCCTACCCATCAGTATCAGATCACATGGACTCTACATCATCCCCTACGCCAATGATACCCAGCTCATCATCTCGCTGTCTGAAGACCCCTCCACCACCAGAGCTAACTTCCACACATGTATTATGAATGTTGACAGCTGGGTGAAGGACAACTGCCTCAAGTTCAACACCTACAAGACGTAAGTCCACATCATTGGGAACAACATCTCCATGGAACGAAGCATGGTGTCTTGCAGAACTTTGCCCATCCCCCAGGCCAACTGACCATGTCCCAACCTCTGCATCATCCTGGACAGCAAGCTTTCCATGAAGGAAAAGGCAAACAAAGTCTCATCCACCTGCTTTCACACCCTATGCATGCTTCGTAAGACAGGTGGCTGTCATTCAACACAAGCACGACCATCACACAGGTCCTAGTCACCAGCAGGCTGGGGTACGGGAATGCAATTTGCGTAGGAATCATACGCCTCCTAAAAAGACTACAGACAATACGAAACTCTGCAACCAGACTCATCGTTGACCTCCCCAGACCATCACACCCTACCTCAAGAAGCTAAACTGGCTTCCAATCCAGAAGAGATGCTAGTTCAAGATGTTGACCCAAGCATAGAAAGTCTGTACCAGCATACATCAACAAATATTTGACCTTCCACCAACCAACCAGAAACCTACGATCTCTTCCGCGCAGACACTGCTGGATCCACCCAAGTAACAGCAGAGGACAGCAGAGGACATTCCTTCTCACACTTGTCGGCCCAAATGTGAGACGACCTCCCTTTGAACCTCAGGACCACCCCATCACTCCAGCAATTCAGGAAAGGACTTAAGATCTGGCTGTACGAACGAACCGATCAACACAAAGCAAGCAGTAACTCCAGTGCCTTGAGACCCTCATGGGTGATTTGCTGCACTCTACAAATCCTTGATTGATTGATTGATTATATCTGTTTCCTCCCAGATAGTCTGTGATGTATAACAAAATTATTTTTTTCTCTCTGATTTGATTTGATTTGTGGATTTGTATAGCGCAAGTATGCCCGAAAGCATCTTGGCGCTGTATTTGGCAGGGCGTATGAGATAGGCGGGACAGACTGATGCTCCTATAAGGTTCCATAAAGATCAGTTGGAAAAAAGCAATGTTTTCAGTAGTCTTCTGAAGGACATGAGTGAGGTACTGTTTTTTATTGATATTGGCAGGAGGTTCCAGGTTTTTGCTGTCCCCAGTAAGAAGATTCTGCCTTCCCAGCGAACATGCTTATACTTGGGTATTTGTAGCAATTTTGACTCAGATAATCAGAGATTTCTGGCTGGTACGTACCATTTCAAGTGCGATCTCAGATATAATGGTTCTTTTCTCTGAAGTGCCTTATAAGCAAGACACTGTGATTTGAATGTAGTACTTGTTTCCACTATTCAGTGGAGGGCTCTCAGTTTATGGGAGATTGATTCATATTTGGGTATGTCCAGTATCAATCTAGCGGCAGCATTCTGCAGTCGCTGCAGTTTTAGAAGATACTGGGATTGTATCCTTACATAAAGGACATTGCCATAGTCCAGTTTCGAAAGAGCTAGGGTTGTCTGATATTTCTGATAATCTTTAAAATACCCCAGAAGGTGGAGGAAAGCTTGTTAATTTGACCGTCAAATGTCAGTCTGTCATCAAAGATCACACCTAGGTTCTTAACCTTGGGGACTGGCGTCGGGCTGTCTCCCAAGTTATCCGGCCACTATCTCGGCGACCAGAAGGAAGGGTCGGGCCCAGCAGCAGGACTTCCGTTTTTTCGTCGTTCAGTTTCAGGCAGTTAGTCTGCATCCAGGTGATTACCTGAGACATGCAGTTGTAAAAGCGATCAGCTGTCTCCTGCACGCTATTTGATACTGATACAACCAGCTGGAGACTACAGAGAAACTGCACTGCCTAATGATCGAGGTCAGCTGAGCCACATAATTATTAAAAAGTGTGGGGCTCAGGGAAGAACCCTTTTGCACACCACACGGCAGTTTGAATGATTTGGATGCGGATCCTCCCAATTTTTGTGAAAAAGTTCTGCCAGTTAGATAGGATGACAGTAGGTTAAAGGCGAATTCCTGAAAACTCAGCTCCGCTAATCTGCTGATTAATATTTCGTGGTTGACTGTGTCGAAGGCCGCCGACAGATCTAGCAAAATCAAGTCGGCCTTCCCTCCTGAATCCAGTGATCTTCTGAGTTCCTCTGTTGCCATGATCAGAGCAGTTTCCGTTCCGTGGCCCTCTCTGAAGCCATATTGAGAATGGTCCAGGAGTTCTCCTGCGGAGATGAAAGATGTAATCTGTGTATTAAGCAGTTTCTCCAATACCTTAGACGAAAACGGGATTCTAGAAATTGGCCGGTATCTGCTAGGTTCTTCGGGGTCCAGATTGTTTTTTTTTTTAACAGAGGCAGGACTGAGGCTGCCTTCCATGCTTCAGGAAACCTGCCTGGCTGTATAATCTCTGTGAACACTACATTTAGTTGTTCACTGAGTAATTCAGGGAACAGATGGAAGACTTTAGGTGGACAGGGCTCTGGTGGGGCTCCTGATTTGGTTGTCTTCACCACTTGGACGATCTGTTCCCACAAGGGAGCAGAAAAGGAGAAGCCAGTGCCAGGTGTGTGGCCAGCTGGCCCTGGCTTAGATGTCTTAGGGGAGGAGTGATTGCCATCTATTAAGGTTTTGTACACTATCTCTGGGAATCCTCCAATACGCTACTGCCTCAAGGATCCCCAAATCCCCCTCCTAGAAGTGAGCCAAAAGATATGCAATACATTCCCTGACACAGCATTACTTTGCCAACAGCTCTCAGAGTCAATCAGACCCATTCGAAGCAGTTGTGCTCTTGTCAGATGTACGGTGCAAAAGTTAGATCCAGATGAGACGGAACTTTAATGCCACCACTGCCTTTTTAGGAGCCACCAGGTCCTCCCTTAATCTCACCAGAGGAATCCTGTAAGTTTCGGAGTTGCGTCTGATACGTAACAGATATTTTGTGGGCCTTAATGTGAGTAAGCGAGAGTTGCACCACAAAAGGGGAGTATTCTGGGGTTTTGGCTTCAGTTGATATGTATGGAATAATCCCATGTCGCAGCTGGAGATACTGAAAACAATTATGTACGAAACATTTGGTACTCTACCTGCAGCTTAATAAAGGATTTCAAAGACGTGTTGCTCCAAACGCCTCCCAATGTAGTAGTGCCTATAGTGTCCCCCGTATCAAAGACTCTGAGCGCAGACACCTGTTGAAGTCTAGTCCCCTTTCACAGCGGGGCAGTGCCGCTCTTCAGTGATGTCCCTTTGTCTCTATGCTGGCAAGATAGCTCAGCAAGGTAATGACTTGCTGACAATATCTACAGTGACCTTTGCATTATAAGATACAATTTTGGCAAGGTAAATTAATCTTTCTCAGATAGTTAACTTGAGTTCCATTAAATTGGGAAATAGTAACACTGTAAATAAAACAAAATTATTATTAATTTCTATCAGCACTTCTCTCATTAATGCAGAATTTTTGGGCATGACCACATTATATATCCGTCAGAGACCCAACCACCTCAAACCCCCTCCAAGAGATTTCCTGTCTGAAGTGTAGTCACATCTATATAGGATCTTATAAAGACTCTCTTGCCCCTCTTCTTGCATGGAAAAGCTGTTGCCTTACCACATGATATCCTCCCACTAGTCATTGTTAAAGTTTTCCAGGCTATGTGCAAAGCCAACCTCCTCCCTATTGTTGGACTTTTCAGTGTCATATAGTTATATGATACAGTGTGTTTTGTGGTGTTTGACTCCAAGGGGAAATTCTCAAATTGTATCCACGCTGCCTTGGCGCTGCTTTTAACTTGTGGATTCCTTACACAATTCCAAACCTGCTGGCATCTTAAGTCATTTACTACCTGAAGCTTTATTCTTCTTATATTTGTGTAAATTATGTCAGTATCCCTTTTTAAAACATGGTACTAAGTGTGCAACAGCCCCTCCACATGCACTTAGGTTCCCTTGTTCCTGGCTTGATGTAAATTCTATATTTCCCTAAAATGTCTCTCTAGTTGATTATAGAATCTAGCCATCAGAATGGTGTGATCAGAGCCAGTTGTTGCATCTCACCTTAGAATACCAATAGAGTAAGGTCATCTTATTTTTTATTGAAGTTGATCTTAAAGCCCAATACTACCTGAAGTATTTTTGTTGTTGCTGATCCTACACCAATACTAATATGTCATCTGTAGACAGCGTTATCTTAAACTGATCTGGACCTAACTTAATGCATCTAATGACTGCATTGATGTATAGACATTGTGCAAGGTGTTCCAGGGATGCCGCAGAGTAGCGAGGAATACAGAAATTCTTGCCACGTCCAAGAGCAGGGCGTTTCGCGTATTTACACACACCAGTGTATGTTATGTTATGTTATGTTAGCTGCATTTATTTTGCGCACAGCTGCTCCAGCGAAGGAGCGTCCTGGCGCATGGAAAAGGTGAACATAACACAACGCGGAAAAAAGTGAGAGTCAACATAAGAAGATTAAAACAGGTAGGTTTTCACGGCCCTGCGAAATGCTAGTAGATCCTCTAAAAGGCGGATTTCCAAAGGAAGCGAATTCCAGAGAGCCGCAGCTCTCACACGGAAGGAGCGGCCGCCCATCCGGCTAAGCCTGAAACGCGGGGCAACCGCAAGGGATTGCCCTAGGGATCTGAGGGAGCGAGTCGGGACATAAGGGGATATAAGATTATTGAGGATCTCAGGAGCCGATCCTTTTAAAATTTTAAAAGCAAGGCTGAGTACCTTAAAATGGATTCGGCTTTTCACTGGTAACCAGTGTAGGGACCTCAGAGTGTTGGACGTGGGACATGATCTCGGCAGGCCCACCACTGCTCTCGCAGCCGCGTTCTGGACGCGCTGCAGGCGGACGATCTCAGCTTGGTTAGCTCCCAGCAGGAGCGAGCTGGCATAGTCCAGCCGGGAGATGATCGTCGCTTGGATGACCAACTGTCTCGTCGGGGCATCGACAAATTTAAGCACCGGCCTCAGTCCGCGCAGAACACCAAAGCAGCATGCTGCCACTCTCTTAGTGTGGGTGGTAAAACATAAGGTGTGGTCAAGCCATACTCCCAGGTTTCTGAGCTCCATCACCGGTATGGGGGCAGGCCCGAGCTCCTGTGGCCACCAATTATCCCCCCAGCAGTCCGTTCCTCTTCCCACGATCATCACCTCGGTTTTTTTTGCGTTCAGCTGGAGACAGTTGTTATTCATCCAGCTGGCCACCTCTCTCAGCCCATCTCGGAACCTGGGGGCATCCAGTTCGGCGTCCCCGCTGATCGTGACCGCTAGCTGTGTGTCGTCGGCGTATGAGACCATAGTAAGGCCCCACTGCCTGGCGACATCAGCCAGCGGCCGCACGTAGAGATTGAAAAGCGTGGGACTCAGCGAGGAGCCCTGGGGAACCCCCAGGTCCAACTGATGGAATTTGGACTGGAAAGGAGGGGTGGCAACGCAGAAGGAGCGATCGCTGAGGAAGGAACGGAACCACTGCAGAGCGGGGCCACAGATGCCAATGTTCTCCAGGCGGTGTAGGAGGATGCGATGGGACACTGTGTCAAAGGCAGCGCTAAGATCTAATAAAATAAGCGCTGCCGTTTGACCTGCATCCAACACACTCCGCAGATGTTCCACCATTGCCAGAAGGGCGGTCTCCGTGCTGTGCCCAGCACGGAACCCATTCTGCGTAGGATCGAGAACATTGGCTAGGGCCAGATGCTCAGATAAGGCTAGATTAACATGGGCCTCCATGACTTTGGCCGGCCAGGGAAGCAATGAGATTGGGCGATAGTTTTCCGGTTTTAGAGGATCCAAAGATGGTTTTTTCAGGATCGGGGAAACCACCGCCTGCTTCCACTTGGCAGGAACAGTGCCTGCAGTCAGGGAAAGATTGATTAATGACCACACTTCCGTGCGCCCCTGAAAAGACGGATCTCTGAAGAGGGCAGGTCTGAGTGGGTCCGCCGGAGAGCCGGACTTGACACGTTGTGCCAGCTTGACAAACCCATCCCAAGAGAGAGTAGGGAGAGAATGTAATACCAGGCGGCTGCAGAGGTCGTTCCGAGGAGAAAGTGGTAATGTCAAGCTGGGAAATGACAGATAGATGTTCTTAACTTTCTCCAAAAAGAAGGCAGCCAAAATCTCACACTGTGAGGTGGAACCATCCACAGGCGGAGCCACTCTCTTAGCCGTCAAATCTTTTAAGGCTTTAAAGATGGTCTTCGAGGGGTTATGGCTATTACGGAATTCCGTTGCGTAGAACGCCGCGCGGGCTCTACAGATAGCTCGATGATAGAGCTTAACAGCGGCCAAGTACGCGGTTTTTTTAACGGCATCGTACGCCTTCCGCCACTCTCTTTCTGCCCGCCTACACGAGCTCTTCAGAGCGCGAAGAGCACTGTCGTACCAAGGGCTCGACTTCCTGGAGCTGGATTTACTTACAATAACAGGCACCAATCTGTCAAGCGCCTTAGTAATCCAGCTGCAAAATTGGTCGTAGCCCAGGCTAGCGTCAGACAGAGGGCCAAGTGGCTCTTCGGCCAAGATACGATGAAGATCCTCAAGCCTGAGCTTATTCCAATGCCGCCGCGGAACCCACTTTGGAGGTGGAATAGTAGGGGTTACGGGGAGAGGTAGCCACATGGACACCAAAAAATGGTCAGTCCAACACACTGGAGAAATAGCCGAGACTTGGACATCCGATAAGTTGGTGAAGAATGGGTCCAAGATGTGCCCTGCCACGTGCGTGGGTTGAGTGACAAGTTGGGTCAGCTGAAGGGCCTCCATATCCGCCAGGAAACCACTGACGGCCGCGGTCTGTTGGGTGTCAAAATGGAGGTTGAGGTCACCTATGATGCAGAAATTAGCGCAATCACTAGCTAGCGTACTCACTGCCTCAGGGAAAGCTCCCCTGAAAGCTACATCGCTGCCAGGAGGGCGGTACACGACCATCCCAGACAGCGTGAACTGAGGACTGATAGTGATCTTAAACAAGGCGCTTTCGCAGCCTGTAATATGCAGACCAGTCCAGGAGCACGCAAAAGTAGATTTTAAAGCTAGGGCAATACCTCCACCTCTAGACAGCCGGTTCCATGTAAAAAGTGAGTAACCTGGGGGACAAGCCAGATTAATTATGGCTGTGTCTGTATCCTGGAGCCAGGTCTCGGTGATGATAAATAGATCCGGCTCCACGTCAGTAATGAGGTCCATAATAGAAAGATGGTGTTTAACCAGAGATCTGGTATTAAGATTTAGTATCCGCAGACCCTGAACTCGATCATCACTCAACCGAGGCACCCTTATGCCAGCCAATGGGGCGACGGAGTTATCATAGGCTCGAATACCCGTGGACTGGTCAAGCGACCATCTCTTGCAGGTACATTGGTAAGGGCCACACAAAGGATGTTTAAGTGCGACAGCACATCGAGGGAGGGAGTGGCCAATCGCCTGGAGCGCTGCACTGGTGTACACAAGCATCCTACCTTCCAGAGAATAGTGGGCGGAAGTGGCCCGCTGCGCCCCGCGCGTCCTTAGCGCGGACGGGCGCAGACGGGCGCAGACGGGCCCAGACGGGCGCAGACGGGCAGGACTCTGGCAAGACTCCGGCAAGCGACGGCGTCCTAGCTGCGCGTTCCCGCTGCGCGGGAGAGAGCGACTTTAAATAGGCGGCGAAATAGAGGAAGGAGCGCAAGGACGCTCCAAGATGGCGCCCGCCGAAAATGCCAGCGTCCCAATCAAAGATGGCGCCTGTCGACGATCTCCACACCACCCACGGAACCCGGACCCACCAAACAGTGGTGAATGTTCCAAAAATTAAATGCAGGTAAGGGGGAGGAAGGGGAAAGCCCAGCCAAAGCGCATTTAAAATAAAGCAGTAAATTTACTCAATAAGCCACAAACAGTGAGGTTAAAAAACACACACAGCGCTTACAGAACGCTGACACAACCCCAACTAGCCATTTGAGATTTTATTTTGCCACGCCAGTATATCACTACCAGTACCAGATTTCTAACATGGTACTAGCGGAGTAAAGTTTGGAGGTCCACTTTTCCACATGCCAAGTTGGGGCGTTATCCATTGCAGGCTAATCTGCTGACAGGCGGCTCCTTTCTTTGAGCATTATCCATCCATAAGGATTACTTTAAGAGACCTCTCTATTATTTATATCGTTGTTCAACTCAGCTGTAGCTTGGGAGATCCCGGTCCTGCACTGCTTGAGGAGGCTGTAAAATAGAAGGCCGAAATGCATCGACCCTTACCATCCAGGACCAGCGTCATTCAAAGAAGAAAATATATACATACAACCCACAGGGTTATAGAGCTATAACAAACTGTTGTTGGATGCAATCAATTTGAATAATGTATTAGTTTGTCTATTATAAGTAGACCTTGTTACCTGGAGACGGTTCTTTAATGTTGTCACCTTAACAATGGCACATTTTCAGTCATTGCAGATCCTTTGTTCACCTACACTTAAAACATTGATCCACTTTTTTGTCAGAAGCATGCTAAATCAGTACATATGTCTTATTGTTTCTCAATCTGTTGTCACTCTGTACTTGTTTTGTAAAGCTGACAAAGCAACCTTAAAGTAAATGGTTGGATTAGAAATTATTTTTGTAGTCTGTGTCTTTTTTGACTGTGCTGCAGCAATTCCTCTATAATTAAATCAATTTACACTATATAAATACAAATGATGTAATCATAATAGGTGAGTTAACCCGCCAGAGGTTACAAATAATAAGTTAACCCCTTTTCAAACTTTTTACATATCTATCCTACTAGAGCTCCCTTCATTGTTCTTATACAAGTGGTATAGCCTTGGCTCTAGAAAGCTATGTGGGCTCCCCCTCCCTTCTTTTTTGTATACATCGCCCTTTGTATCAGCACCTTTACGGACAGAGCACCATTCATTCTAATAAGGGCTGAAGGAGTTTGGGACCTTGCTATAATCCTTAATAGATTGTCCTTACCTATGCCTATTTTCTTCAATATGTTCTCCAGGAAGGCCCAGTCCACCTTAAAGGCTTCCACAGCTTCCAATGGACCTTTCTCCCAACACCCTTATGAGCAGGGTCTATAAGGTGCTGTACCATTGTCATATTGTCTCTTGTGTGTGCCTGAGTTACACCCAGACTTCTCAGGATGAACTAAGGGAGGTATAGGATGTGGCCTTTAGTTTACTTTTAATTTCTACCATGTGATTCCTAGCATGTATGTCTCTCAACTTGTTTGCCTTACTTGCCCTCTCATCCCCATTGTTTAGCCTGAGCATATATTGATCCTTGAGGAGGGCTTTATTTAGTTTCCAGGAACCCTCTCTGCTCCGAATGTCTCCTTTCAGGTTAAAGTGCAAATGATCAAATCAAGTCCAGAGAGGGTAATGGGACCCTTATTCGCGTCATGAATGTATAGGAGTAAGTATTTATCCCCTTGTATATGATCTAAACAGGCCAAGCTCATGCTAGCTGCCTCGTAATGGGCAAACTCTACTTGGAGTAGGTGTTTGTTCATACATTATCCAGTCTCACTTCTTCTGCTATTCTTCACCCGCCCCAGTAAGAGCACTAGTGCCTCTAACAGTTCTGCATCTAATCTTGCTTCTGATCCAGTACTAAGTTTAAAAACTCCCTCAATGATCAACAACCCTTTTGCCTACTCTTTGGGTATGGGAATTGTCCTTCAGAAAAAAGTGTGCTCTGCACCATAGATGCCAAGGCGGGATCAGGCCTTTGAATAACTCCTCTACCACCACCCACCTGGCATACTTGTCTCTCTTGTGTACCCAATGTAAATGAACAGGGTTTGTGAATTAGAATGCTCACTCCCGCTGCCTTCTATGCTGCTGAAAAGTGTTGTAGAGGGAAGTGTTTCAAATGGAGTTGATGTTGGTCACTCTCCAAAAGATGAGTTTCTTGTAAGCAGATATACACGAGTCATTCTTGCTGGATGTGTATTTAAGATGCCCACCCATGCAGCAGAAGCTTTAGGACCTCGTACATTGTGCATTTCGGTCATAAACATTACCTCCTATTAGTGCTTGGCTGTACAGTGCCCTTCAGTATATCGCCTCTACTCCATATCAAAGGTGCCTTGCCCTAGGTGCATCTCTGTGTGGGAATTTCCCAACACCCATGAAATTCCCTATCCATTCTTTAGAGACCTACCCAACTGACAAACTCTAACGTTAGCTATCCTATCCTACCTTCTAATGATTTAAGCAACGGTCAACCTCTACCACCCTCAGATGATTGTTTGTATGACACTACTTCAACCCGCCCATTGTAGGTACATATTGAATACTCCCATAAACTGAAGTGAGTGGCTGAACTTACCATTTCCTTTTTGAATCCCTTTCAATTGTGATCACTGCAGTCATTTGCTTTCCATTTCTCTTTTTTGCTTTTCATTTAGGCTTCCTGCTGAATTTCTGCAATTGTGTAGTTCCATCTCGTTTCCTTTTGGAACCTTTTTAAACAATACAAGTCAATTGTACGGTTACTGGGCTACGATTGTGTCAGTCAGAGCAGCCTGCCACTGGTGTCCTGGGGCTTAACCGTGTATTTAACCCAAAACCGAGGATCAAAAATACCCCTTTGGCACTTGACCCTCAGGGTAATGAAGTTGATCAGCCCATGGCTTATTCAGGTAGATGTAGTGGGGCTAGAGGCTTATACCCCAATAGAACACAATGCAATTAATGTACTGCAAGCAGTGCCGCTTGTGATGTACCAGTATTAACCGTTTTTAATCTAGGGGACAGTGTAAACTGTTCCCTATGAAAGGTCTTGTACTGTAATGTAGTCTGTGGGGAATATTCGATAAGTTATCCCTGGGAATCTCCTGGGGCTTAGTTCACTCTTTTGCCCCTAGTTATTATTGCCCCATAGTTATTGTTTCAGTCCCCTCAAAATGTACGATTATTCCCACCTCTTACCTTTCTGAAATCACTGTAAGTCAATACCTTTGTATCCTGGGGTGTAGCTCATTCAGGCTGGGCCTGCAGTTGCTTGGTCTGTGGACTTACCACTCAAGTTGGTGTCCACGTGCACATCCTGCTAAGTGGACTGACCTGTTCTTCTCCCCAGCCTGGTTGACATTGCTTGCAGTATCTGGCAGACGTGCTCTTGTGCCTAAGTTTAGGCAGAGCCTTTACCAGCATTTGTGCAGCTATCACCCGTCTCAGTCTGACGAGTACTGTCTTTTGTGTTTGTTCTCTTGAACAAACAGAGCTATGAATCTACCTCCAGTTGTAGTGGTGATTAAGGTGCTGATGATGTTCAAATTTGTAAGCAAGTATTTCCTTCCTCCATAGCACAATTTAGTCCTCGCAAGAGCAATTTACGGTCATAAGTTGATTGGAGCCTCATGCTTTCAAGCACTTGCTTGTGGTAGTGCGGTCACGCACCGAACACTTCTTTGATGTTCAGGAATGCCTTCATAGTGAATTAATTACATTTACGAACAACCAGGGTTATGGAGATGAAGTCACAGCTGAGTAAATAAACTTTATTGAATAATGGATGTTGGCACTTTGGGGAGGATTGTGTACACGTAGGGGAAGATTGTGTACGTGGCAAGAATATGTTGGCATGTTGCTTAACCATTAACCAAGCGTAACATATTACCAGGTCAGTGGATTGTGCATGAAGTAAACTACGGACATGACTAGGACATGTAGTTACATTTTAACCAAGGAAACCGGGAGAAGGCTATGTGACAAAGTGGTCATTTGGCTATAAAAAGCAGTTGTTGGAAGAGGGGGAGCATGTGACTTGATCGAATAAATCATCCTGACAGTATTTGTAGGAGGTGGGGGGAGCATGCGACTTGAGTGAGGGAATCTTACTGTGTGGAGTATCTGGCAGGCAAAGCTCTCCTGCCAGATACAGGATGATTATCTTTTTGCTGTTGTTGATATGTGTTTGCCACCCGTAAATCAGAGTGAAGTAAAACTTCTTTGTTCAATACTGTTGGTGTTTTTCGTATATTTTCTTAATCAAGGGTCAGGCCGAAATTGTATTTAATTGAACACATTTTGGTGTCAGAAGTGGGACTTTTCCACCCAATTCTTTTTTTTTTTTATATAAATATTTTTATTTGTTTTTTTAAAGTGCATAAACAAAACAAGCATGTCACATGAATCCATCCTCTATACTTTGCCCCCCATCCACCCTCCTCCCCCTCACCCACCAGACCCACCAGACCCATAGTCCCACCAGTATTACTACACAGTAATAAAATGATGCCCCACCAGTCGCCATTTTCCACCCAATTCTTGATTGTGGTAAAAAGGAGAATTATTTGGTATAAGAAACAATGAGGGGTGGAGGACCTACCCAGATACCTAATGCCGGAGTCGGCTAAGGAGAGATGGCAATATGTGGTAGAGACTTGGCGAGATATGCAGAAGTCCCTGTGCAAGGGGACCTGGGGTACTGTTTGGAGAAGGGATTAGCCGGTATAAATTTAAAACAATATGATAAAGGACCACTTTGAGCAGTTGCAGAGTGAGACTGGATAATAATAACAGGATACAGTGATCAAATCACTACGAAAAAGTGAGGCTGAATCCTGTCAACAAGAGAAGCCAATGTACCCTCTAGAAACCCATCTGGTTATAGAGCAATTGACTAAAGAACTTTGATGTCTTTGAGAAAAACAAAGTGCGGAAAGATTACGATCCCTAGAGTCCTGCAGCGCCCGAGGGGAGGAAAGATAAAAGAAGGGTGCAGATATAGCGGGGGAATATTCTGTTAGCAATTGGGAGGAAGGCATTGATGCAGAGATGGAAACATGTCAGGCCCTTGATCTGAGCTTTAAATAGTTTAAAGGAAACCTTCAAAATAGTCGCGACTCCTGGAGTTCTTCATATTGTGACCACCCTGAAAAGACAACTTAAGAAAATATGAGATTATACTCGGAGGTAACAACTTTACAAACAACATTTAAACAATTGTCTGGAGAGAATATCAAAGCATAGGTGGTTTGATGTTGTGCTTCTTTTAACTTTTTAATAACAGACATCTGCTTATTGATTACAATACAGAGGAAGTAATAAGTCAGGCAGCAAGGAGATACTAGGTAAAATTAGTTAATGGAAAATATCACTTGGAAGATCTAGGGTGAAGGGGGGTCATCACAACTGACAGTGAGGGGCGGCTGACATGTGTCCCCACATTAGGAATTCCACAAGCTTCATACGCGGGTCCACTTCTTAGGGCAACCCCGGGCCACATACACCGTCTTCTCTCTGAACATGGACCAATCCAGTTTCTCTCTTAGTTTCCCACTGTGGGAGGAAGGGATGCTCCGCACAGCTGTGCGATGTTTCTCTTAGCAAGCATAAGCCCCAGAGTGACCCATTGTGTTGTGTAACCAATCAAATCTGTCGGCTCCCAAATATTCAATATTCATCTACGAATTCAAGGATGAGTTGGGTGGATAGAACTGTGTTAATGATGTCGTGGATCTTATGCCAATAGGATTGAATACTGATGCATTCCCAAATTATATGCATAAAAGTGCCTTCCTGACCACAACACCGTCTACACTCCCCCCCGTCTATTTTTCCCATCCGCACCAGTTGGGGTCCTGTCACATAAACCCTATGGAGCAGGATTTTAAGTTGATAGGAAGTGACGCTCCCCACAGCTGTGCGATGATTCTCTTAGCAAGCATAAGCCCCAGAGTGACCCATTGTGTTGTGTAACCAATCATATCTGTCGGCTCCCAAATATTCAATAAGCATCTACGAACTTAAAGGCTGAGTTGGGTGGATAGAACTGTGTTAATGATGTCATGGATCTTATGCGAATAGGATTGAATACTTTTGCATTCCCAAATAATATGCATAAAAGTGCCCACCTGGCCACATCCCCGTCTACAATCCCCCTGTCTATTTTCCCATCCGCACCAGCTGGGGTCCTGTCACATAAACCCTATGGAGGATTTTAAGTTGGATTAGTCAGAGTGGCACTCGTATTGCCACGACTCTAGGCGAGGAAATGGCCTCATGCCATTCTTCGTCATCCATCTCGATTCCATCTCTTGACCATTTCTCCCGAAGTGAGTTAAGAGGGCCCGGCATGTTATTTATCAATTATTTTATATATCTGTGAAATAGTTTTGCCAGGGACGTGGCCATCTAGTACCCTATCTTCCAACGGGAATATTTGGGAAGGGTGGTACCAACCTGCAAATGGGAATGCAAAGCATGTCGGATCTGTGTGTAACGAAAGTGTTCCGTGTCCGCTAGTTCAAATTGTTGTTGCAGGGCGGCGAATGGTTTGACATCCGTCTTTTCCCATATGTCACCTATACGCGAGATACCTATAAGGTCCCACTTGTCAAGCCCCTTGCATTTCCATAGGCTACCCAGCTGTTCTGAGTCCCATAACCGGGTCGCAAGTGTAAGCCTGTGATCCCATTCAAGGCATTTAGCAGCAGTATGCCAAACATGTACCGAATGTTTGGTGGGGCCCGTGAGTTTAAAGTGCTGAGGTTTAGAGTAAAGGGCTCTATTGTAGTTACCACCAGAGAGAAGCCATCTGGCCATGTTATAGCCTGGATCCCCGGGACGGGTGTAGGTGCCATGGTTGATGGCAGTTAGGTGAGCCGCCCAGTAATACTTTTTAATATCAGGGAGGCTAATGCCGTACCAATTCAGGGTGAGCTTACTGAGAGCGATACATGGCTTTCCATCCCATAACAGGTCCCGCTGAATGCCCTTTACCTCCCTAAAATAGGACGACGGGACAGGGTCTTGGGAGTTCTGCAGGGATTATAAAAACCGAGGTAAAGACATACTTTTAAAAAGAGCCGTTTTTCCCAGTAGGGAAAGGAGGAGTAACTTCCAATTGTTTATATCTTTCCTCAACCTGAGTAAAGGCGGGAGTAGGTTCTGGGTGTATCGGAGTGATGGATCCAAGGAGAGAAAGATCCAGAGATACTTGAATCCCTCTGTAAATATTTGTATCGGCCACCCCTGCGGTGGGGTAGGCGGTTCTCCTGCCAAAACAGCTGGGATTTAATCCAGTTAATAGAATACCCTTTAATATCTACCGAAGATGCCAAGGATGTCCAAGACAACAATCGGGGACTGTCTCGGGGAGGTCACATAAAGTAGGATATCGTCCTCATAGAGTGAGATGCGTTCTTCCCACACTGAAGACCAGCGCATGCCCAATACCATCAGGTCTCTGCATATCGAGGCTGCCAATGGTTCCAATGCTAAGGCAAACAATAGGGGGGACAGCGGACATCCTTGCTGGGTTCCCCGACCCAGCTCAAAAGTGGCCCACTTTTTATTATTAACCACCACTTGTGCTAAAGGTTTAGCATATAGGAGCTGTACCCATTGGATATATTTCGGGCCAAACCCCATTCTTTCCCAAAAAAAACAGAGATACGGCCATTCATTGGTGTTGAAGGCCATGGTAGCGTCAAGGGAGACGCTACCAGGCCTACCAGGCCTACCAGGCCTACCAGGGAGGATGCTCTGCCTAATAGTCCATGCACCCTACGCGAGTTAAGAGCTGTGTTACGATGTGGAATGAAACAGAATTGATCTGGATGGACTAGAGTCCCGATAACAGTAACCAGACAGTTGGCCAGGAGCTTGGTCAGAATCTTGGGCTCTGCATTTAAAATGGAAATCGGTCTGTACGACCCACAGTCAGTTTTAGGCTTCCCTTCCTTGAGGATAGTAATTATGGTGGCCGTCCCCTGGTCATCAGTAGGAACCTCTTGTTTCTGGATTCCTCAAACATGGACCGGAGATATGGGGCCAGTCTTTCCGGCCAAAGTTTATATAGTTCGATCAGAACTCCGTTAGGACCGGAGGCCTTTCTGAGTTTAGGGACCTGATTGCTTTAGCTATTTCATCGTTGGATATGTCGCTATCCAGAAAGTTACAGTCCTCTACTGGGAGCTTGGGCAGCGTTATGTCAGCTAACAGTTGACGGGAGTCCTCTATGGAATAGGGAACAACTGAAGAATAAACAATGCCAAAATGGTCCGCAAACTTGTCAACAATGCCTTGCGGGTCTGTGAAAAGGCTGCTCCCTTCCCTATGAAGTTTCGGCACCAGCCGGCTTGCCCACTCTTTTTTGTCCAGCCACGCTACTAGTTTCCCCGCTTTATCTCCCACATCATATAGCCATCCCTGCGTGGCTCTCTCCAAGGTTTTGGCCTGTTCAGTCCCCAACGCCCTATACTACTGCTGTCGGAGCTTAAGATAATGGAGCTTGTCCGGTGTAACATCCGGTTCCAGGTCAGTTTCTAATTGATGTATCTCAGCCTCAATGGCAACTATCTCTCTCTGGTGGTCTTTCTTCGTTCCAGAGATCAAAGATTAGGCCTGACCCCGAATCACCGTCTTGAATGCCTCCCAGAGCGTCTGCAGGGAGTCCACTGATCCCTCATTGTCAATAAAATAATTATCTATGGCTGTGAGAAGTTCCTTACGAATTTTTGAATTCCTGAAATACCATGGGTTTATGGGGGCCACCCGTCCCACCTGTTTATAGTTTAGAACTACGTGTAGCCAAACGGGTGAATGGTCAGGAATACTCTGACCAGGTGTTTAATCTTGTGGATGTGTGCGACCTGAGATGCGGGAACTAAAAAATAATCTATGCGTGAAAAGCTCCCATGGGCCCTGGAATGGAAGGTGTGCTTGGGTGATAGGTGTGTTTGGGCGATAGGTCCGCCAGCCATCTACCAGCCCCATGGTCTCAAGGAATTCAGGAAGCCAACACGCTGCGGGCCCCAACTCTGGGGGGCATGACGATCTAACTTGCCCGACACTACAGAGTTTAAGTCACCTCCAAGTATTACCAGGCCCTCTGGAATAGCAAGCAAGATAGTCCCTAGGTCTCTGAAGGTGGTGGCTTGTAAGCCAGGCGGTTTGTAAACCGATAGAAGTGTGATGGAGTGCCCCTCCCATGTCCCTGAGACCCCAATGTACCTACCCCGGTCGTCTGTCGAGGTTGCCTGTACCACCAGAGGACAGTATTTTCTCATCATAATACCCACTCCTTACGAGATAGAGGTGAACCCCGCATGAGACAACATGGTGTAACCCCCCTCTGTGTAAGGCTTTGATGGCATTTCCAATGAGATGCGTTTCTTGAAGCAATACAATATCAGGGCTTGACGCTTGATGTATTGGAGGACACCACTGCGCTTGAGCTTATCCCCAACCCATTGACATTCCAGCTCTTAATCCCTCAGTCCCACCGTGTAGCCATGACAAATTAGAAAATACCAATACTTCCTCTACGGAAATTATGGCATGTGTTTCCTCTATGGAAATTGCAGAACGAGTTGCTGATGCAATAATTGCAACTACAACCAAACACACCCCCTCCCAACAATCCCCACCCCACGGCCCTTCACTCTGGGCCTAGAACTGCCCATCGAAAACTTGCAAAGTGCCGGTCGCCCCGCACAAAGAACTACAAGTAGATGAAAAAAGGGGAATAGAGCGCTCCGCTTCACTGTCCCCAACCAAGTCAAATGTACATCCCCAAATAAGTAAATGTGTCTAGTCCAAAATAGTCCACCACCGTAAAGGATCAGAAACAAGGAACCCCCCTCTCAAACCCACCCCGCTCCAGGCCCCATTTACTCAGTTCAAGTTCAGCTGCCGGCTTGGTCTCCTCCTCGGGCTCGTCGATTGTCTGCACTCTCCCTGGCGTTGCGATCATTGGGGATCCTCCCTCCACGGTGTTCGATCCAATCCGCCACTGCTTCCGGATGTTCAAAGAACCAAGCTCTCCCCTCAACATCGACCCAGCGACGTGCTGGGAATAACATCGATTATTTCAGTCCTCTTTCTCTAAGGTCTCATTTCACTGAGAGGAACGACCTCCTCTGCCTTTGTACCCTCTGTGTGAAGTCTGAGAAAAAGGTTATGGCCGCATTTTCGTAGTGGAGGGGGGGTACCTCCCTCCACTACGAATGGAGGATGACATCCCTGTCTCAGTAGTTCAGGACTCTAGCCAACATCGGCCATGGGGGAGCGCCCTGCTTGGGACGGCCGCCCTTGACCCTATGAGCCCATTCAATAACACAGAAGTTGCTGAGGCCTTTAGGCTGCAAATGTTTTAGGATGAGGTCTTCAACAAAGAGGTCGGGGGACTGTCCCTCTGACTTTCCCACAACACCCAGAATGCGGAGGTTGTTGCGCCGGAGACTGCCTTCATAGTCGTCGAGTTTTAAGTCTGAGAGTTTGCGGAAATCTTGTAGTTCGCGGACTTCTCCTTGAAGCTTTGTGACATCCCTGAAGAGACTGGTGGTAGTGATCTCCACCTGTTTTACTTTCTCGTTCAGTTTCGCCAGATCAGCCCTGATGAGATTCACGTCAATTGCCAGTCTCCAATTTGTGCTCTAGGGTGGTTTTGACTCCGGTGATAGCGTCCATGACATGCTTTAGCGATAATTCCTGCTCCTCTTCACCCAAACCACCTTGAGAGGCATCTCTGGACAGTCGGTGCTGTTGCGTCTCTTTAGGTACAGTGTAGCGGTCCAGTTTGTTGGTTTGCGCCACCTTTAACCCCCGGGCCCCTGAGCCTTTACTGCGATCCATTAGGCCGCTAATTGTCCACTCCCACCCTTGCTAGGGTCACACAGGGCAGGCGGCGGCACAACTCCCCACCGCACTCTCCCGGTCGGTGGATCCATGGGTCTGCAGACCCCAATGCCTGGATGCAGGGGGAACCAACACAATCTCTGTCTCCCCCAGGGAATGCCTACCTCTGTGCAGTTTAACCTCTGTCAATAGATACAATGCTGGAGCTTAAAATCGAGCCTCTCCAGTCCAGACGGGCGCTCCTGTATGGATCATCACTAGTGGCTGGCCATATGCCCTCACGGACCGCCCGAGGGGGGGGTCTCACCTGCCTCTCTCAGAGGCAACGGTACTATACTTTCCTTCCCACCACGGCGTGGGATGCAATCTCCCGTCTGCAGCACTCCCCGACGGTACCGCGGGCCACAGCTCCAACACGATGGGTGGGCCCTGATACCTAGAGCTCGGCAGTCACGGCCCTTGGCTTCAGCCGTGGGTGGGGGAGCAGAACAAGGCACCACACATCTCAATGGCGCAGCGCCGCTATCCGCCGATTGTCGGCCCAATGCACGAGGGTGGCACTGATGTCCGGGCTCCTAACTGCCTCACGGAGCCCCCTCACCGGACCTCTGCTAGCTGTAGGTCTCGGCAGGCCTCTGTCCTCGCACAGGGATCCAGCACTCCTTCTCTGATGGCGACGTCCCCAGGGTCCTGCGTCGATGCGCGAAGTTGTCAGCGCTGTTGAGCCACTCCTCCGGCCTCCAGCAGCACTGTGGGTCCCTGCTCCCGCTCGGCGAACAGGCCTCACTTTACCGATCCCTGTTTCTTTGTTCTTAGACGTTGGATGTGAGCCGGGATGGGCGGGATAGTTACCGCTACTTCTCCGACGCACGGAGCCATCTTCGGTTGGGTCAGATAAGGGAGTCGGATAGACTTGGGAAAAAATCGGGTGACGGAGCTTTACTTTACGAGGCCATCATGGATCAATGCTTGGCCACGCCCTGGGACGGTGTTTCTTATTTCTCAAGTGTCATTCGCATTAGCAGTTCTGGCAACACTGGAGTTCTTCATATTGTGACCACTCTGAAAAGACAATTTAAGAAAATATGGGATCATACTTGGAGGTAACAACTTTACAGACAACATCTAAACAATTGTCTGGGGAGAATATTAAAGCGCATGGTTTGGTGTTGAGACAAAGGGGCTCTCTTTCTCATTCCTCAAGAGTCATTAGCAGCTCTGGCCTATGACCCCAAACCATGACCATATTTGCTGAAGGTATAGCAATTCAAGTGTAACCAAATTTTCCATGATGATTATGATACGGAATGGTGTACCCAGTGCATACCCTCACTGAGTGTATAGCAAGGTTGAGAACCATGGCTGAAGACTAAGGGCTGTGAGACCACCCTAGGAGGGGTCAGATATGACTTTCTTTACAACCATTATCAATCACTCAAGGATTTATAAAGTGCAGCAAATCACTTGTGAGGGTCTCAAGGCGATGGAGTTGCTCACTACTTGGTGGTGATTTGTTTATTCGAATAACCAGATCTCTAGTTGCTAGAGAGATGAGGCGGTGCAGGGGGAGGCCTTAACAAGCTTTGGCTGTCAGGTGTGAGAAGGAACGTCCTCTGCAGTTCCATTGGCGGATCCAATGGGTGTCTGTGAGGAAGAGGAAGGCGTATTGTAGGTGTCTGATCGGTTGGTGGCATTTGTTGATGCATGCTGGTCCTTCATTGTGCAGGTCTTTGTATGCATGGGTCAGCATCTTGAACTGGTACCTCTTTTGGATCAGGAGCCAGTGTAGGTTATTAGGGTGAGGAGTGATGTAGGTTCATCTGGGGAGGTCTGGGATGATCTGGCCGCTGAGTTTTGTATTGTCTGTAGTCTCTTAATGAAGCGTGCGGTGATTGCTGCGTAGAGTGTGTTCCCGTAACCCAGCCTGCTGGTGATGAGAGCCTGCGTGACGGTCTTTATGGTGTTGATTGTGGGCCACCTGATGATCTTGCAGAGCATGCGTAGGGTGTGGAAGCAGGGGGAAGAGGCTTTGTTTACCTGTTTCTTCATATATAGCTTGCTGTCCAAGATGATGCTGAGGTTGCGGGTATGGTCTGTTGGGGCGAGGGATGGGCTGAGCACAGCAGGCCATCCTGCGTCGTTCCATAGAGAGGTGGTGTTCCCAAAGATGATGTTGTCCGTGTTGAGTTTGAGACGACGTCCCTCATCCAGTCCATGACATTCATCATAAATCTGTCGAAGTTGGCTCTAGTGTTTGTGGAGTGTTCTGATCATGAAATGATGAGCTGGGTATTGTTGGCATAGGAGATGATGTTGAGTCAATGTGATCTGATAGTGCTGGCCAGGGGGGTTCATGTACATGTTGAAGGGGTGGGGCTGAGGGACGATCCTTGGGAGACACCGCAGATAATCTTCTTGGGTTCTGAGGTGAATGGTGGGAGACTGATTCTCTGGGTTCTTCGGGTGCGGAATGAGGCGATCCATTTGAGGGTGTCTTCCTGGATTCCGAGCTTGCTGTCCAGGATGATGCAGAGGTTGGGACATGGTCAGTTGGGCCGGGGGCTGGGCAAACCTCTGCAAGCCACCATGCGTCGTTCCATGGCGAGTTGTTCCCAATGATGTGGACTTACGTCTTGTAGGTGTTGAACTTGAGGCAGTTCACCCAGCTGTCAACATTCATAATACATGTGTGGAAGTTAGGTCTGGTGGTGGAGGAGTCTTCAGACAGCGAGATGATGAGCTGGGTATCATTGGCGTAGGGGATGATGTAGAGTCCATGTGATCTGATACTGATGGGTAGGCGGGTCGTGTACGTGTTTGAAGGGAGTGGGGCTGAGGGACGATCCTTGGGGGATACAGCAGAGGATCTTCTTGGGTTCTGGGGTGAATAGAGGGGGACTGATTCTCTGGGTTCTTCTGATGAGGTATGAGGTGATACATTTGAGGGTGTCCCCCTGGATTCCGATGAGGCAGAGTGTGTTGATCAAGATGTGATGGGAGACGATGTCAACGGTGGCTAACAGGTCCAGGAGATTTAGGGCTGCCAATTTAATGTGGTCCAGGAGGGATCTGATGTCATCAGTGGCTGCGAGCAGGGCTTTTTCAGTGCTGTGTTTTGCTCGGAATCCAGATTGGGAGGTTCTAGGAGGTTATTGTGTTCCAGATGTTCGGTTAGTTGCTGGTCGATTGCCTACTTGAGAACCTTTGCTGGAGATGGACTGGTACTTCTTCAGTTCTGCTGGGTCAGCAGGAGGTGCCTCACCTTGTCGGGTTTCCAGTCCTTGGGGAAGGAGGTGCCTCACTTCAGCATGTTTCCAATCCTCTGGGAAGGAGGCCGAGGTGAGCCTCTTCGGATACCCTGCGAGCACCACACGGAGTGCCTCAGGGATCTATTCTGAGCCCGTTATTTTTTAATTTATATCTCAGACCCCTGGCCGACCTTGCTGAACAATCTGGTCTCACCCTTATGACTTACGCCGACGACTCCCAAATCATCTTTTCCCTATCCGAATCCTGTCCAAACTCCCCCTCTCTACTCAAAGCAGGACTCCAAAACATCCTGAATTGGATGACGAGAAACCAATTAAAACTCAACGGGAACAAGACAGAGATCTTGGTCCTGGGAAAACATCGAGATTTGTGGAATCCTCTACACTGGCCTGATCAGATGGGCGCCTTTCCTACCCCGGTGACCCATGTTCGAAATCTGGGTTTTATTCTGGACAACTCCTTGTCCATGAATCCACAGGCCAGTAAAGTTACTGGTCTATGCCTCACCATAGTCAAATGGTTGAGGAAAATCCTCTGGATGCTGCCTCTTGCCACGCAAAAGACCGTAGTCAACGCCCTTATAACATCTCGGCTTGACTACGGCAATATTCTGTACCTGGGCGCTAACAAAGCAGTAGTCGGCCGACTACAACTGGTCCAGAACGCAGCAGTCCGCCTATTGTGCAATATTCCAAAAAACATCGGAGTCTCAAGTCATCGCCGGGAACTCCATTGGCTCAGGGTTGAAAACAGAATCCGCTTTAAAGCCCTGAACTATATGTTCAGAATTAAAGCAGGCACGGCACCTAAATATCTCCTAGCTCTAGCCCACCCTTACACTCCCAAGCGTAACCTTCGGTCGCAATCGGCGGCCAACATTTATGTGCCAAGATTCAAACTGGCAAGAGTAGGTGGCAGATCTTTCGCACACCTGGGACCTTCTCTCTGGAACACACTCCCTCCCTTTATCCGAAAGGAGGAAAATTACGCCAGGTTTAGAAGGCATGTCAAGACCTGGCTATTTGATCAATAATTCTCAATAGCCACTTTCCTTCTCCTGTCTTTCTACTAGCTGAGTCTAGGCGCCGGGAAACCCTTTTTGGGTAGCTGTTGCGCCCTACAAGTTGAAAAAATAAATAAATAATAAAATGGAGGTGTTCAGGACTTTCTTGAGCTTGTCGCAAATCTTCTTTTTCCCGAAGTTGAAGACGTGGTGGGGACTAGGATCCGTGGGTGCTCCTGAGTGCACAGAGTTTATGATGGAGTTAGTGGCCAGAGTTGTGAGAGGATCCCAATGGGTGTGCAAATATTTGAGGTTTTTGTTTGTAGGTGAATGTAGGCTGAAACTGTTAGTGGCGGTGGGCTAGGGTTTGAAGTTCTATTAGATTACCAAGATCTTTTTGTGGAAGAAGTCTGCCAGAATGCCACACAGTTCTTGGGAGGGGGTGATGTCATTTCCGGCCGCTGAAGAGTTAGAAATATCATTCACAATTGCAAAGATCTACATGCTGTGGTATGTGCTGGCTTCTATGTGGGTTGCCAGGGCGTTCTTTTTTGTTTCTTGTAGGAGGCGGTGGTTCTGGGTGAGTGCTGTCTTGAAGACGGCATGGTGTCCTGTCTCTTTGCTGGTGGGCCACTTCCTTTCTAGTTGCCGGCAGTTGCAGTTGATGGATTTCCGCTCCTAAGTGAACCAGCTGACACTTCTGGCAGGTCCTTTGGATTTGGCTGGCTTGACGGGGGCAATTCTGTTGGCGCATCCAGTGATCCACTGGGAGAGGTTCTTTGCATCCTTTTCTGGGTTGGATGTTGTGACTGGGAGAAAGGAATTAAGGGCATTGTTGCACTGGTCTTCTGATATCTTTTTCCAGTTTCTGAACATGGAGCAGGAGGGACATGGTGCCAGTGTTGGTAGGTCTTGGGATGGTGAAGTGGTCGGTCCAGGTGAGCTTTGAGACATGGTTGTACTTAAATCTGTCGCTGGATGTGAAACCGGGGTTGAGTGCGGGCCTTGCGATGTGTGTAGGGTCGGTGACAAATTTCTTGAGACTAATGTTGCTGATGCTTTCCAGGAGGTTAGTTATGCTTCTGTCACTGGGTTCGTCGAGATTGAAATTCAGATCCCCTAGGAAGATGTAGTGCTCAAAGTTGATGGTGATAAGGGTGATGAGGTGAGGGATGGTGTTGCAGAAGCTGGGGCATGATCCTGGTGCTCTGTTTTTGGGGGTGCCTCCGATGGTGCTTTTTTCCCTCTGTGTTGAGTAGGAAGTTAAGATGCTCCATTAATGGGGTTGGGTTGTCTGAAGGGGTTGTGCAGTGGACTGTGTCCTCTAGATGATGGCAATTACACCTCTGTGTTTGTTGTTTCTGTCAGTGAAGACCTGCTATAGGGGAGCAGATTGAGGATCTGCTTAATAGGGGGGGTCGCACTGTAGCCTTCATTAAGTAGGTCCTGGGTGGAGTAATGGGGCCGTGGGTGGCGGGAGGCAGGTGAGCAAACTAGCGGGAAAGGAGAGGGTGAAAAAAAACCTGCGCTAAATAAATTGAGAGGGACAAAAATTAAGGAACACAATGCTAATATGCAATCCCCATGGCTAAATCGATTCAGCACAAACACTTATTCAGTTACAGACAGACAAGAGACAAGGTAACACCAGCAAGTTCTGGCAAGCAGTGACCGTAGGCAGAGCCAGGAAAGACCTGCCACTTTGGAATAGATTGGGGATATGCTTAATGGGGTCGTGCTGCAGCCTTTATTAAGTAGGTCCTGGGAGAGGCGGTGGGGCCCTGGGAGGTGGGTGAGCAAACCACTTCAAGCATTAGAGGGACCCCTACTGTTTCTCTTGGAGGGCATGAATATATATCTGATAAGTGCACGAGGCAATAGATTAAATGGTTCAACTCTGGAACATAGAAACAAAAAAGCTGAGCAGTGCGTAACACAATGATGGCAGCCCCTGGTGCGGAGGATAAAATTTGGATTACTTGAAGACCGATGTGGATAGACTTACTAAAAGTGAGAGTGTATAGGGATATAATAGATGGGTTAACCACTGGGCATTGCTGAAGAAATTGTGGAAAGTGACGTCTAAGGTAGCAAGTGAAGGCAGAAGAAAAGTTAACCAGAGTGATGTGGGAGTTGCCCAGGTTTAGAAGACTTAGTGAGGAACACCAAGTTGTAGATATCTTGAAAAAGGATGATCCCACTAGATTATATCCAGATCTAACCCACTGAAAGGAGGAACATGGGTGGGATTTCCTGTCTACGTTATGATGTGACAGTCCCCTCTAGTGGCAAAGGTGCGCACATTGTCAGCAGGAGATGGCACACTATTTTCCTACCCTCGTTTGGAAGAAAGGGGAGAGAAAGCATCAGACTACTGTATTAGTAGACACCAGGTCAGAAGCTACCATTTGCATTCAACAGCTTGTAGTAGAGCCTCACAGACCAATATTCTACAATTTGAGGGACTGGGAAAGGCGGTTACTGAATCGGTCAAGGCCATTGTGTAACCGTCCTTAAACAAAGGGCTTGTCTTTACTTGTACAGTTGTGGCTTTCCCACTCTTAGACAACATTTTAAAGATTCCTGTACTAGTGGAACAGATAATTTAGGTCCCATGGGAATTTTCACAATTGAATTTCCTCACAAACCTATTATGTATGAGCAGTGAAGTCCATAGTCACTATGCAGACAAAAAGGACACGTGAAAATACTGAGTCTGCCACAGTCAGTGACACCCAAGCAATATCACTTACCAAGGGGACACAGAGAGATAGGAGAAAGAGCTCAGTTGGAAACCTGGGTGATTAAACCAGCAATAAGTCTTTTCCTCTCCACTGTGTGGCCTGTGAAAAAAAAACAGACGGTAGCTGGAGGATTACTGTAGATTATTGAGTATTGAACAAAAGGTAGTCTTCCACTGGCAGCAGCTTTACCTGACATGGTGACTATTATTAAACAGATAGGAGAAAGGGCTTGAAAATGGCATGCAGTGACTGACATGGCCAATGCTTCCTTTTCAATACCCAGTGCGTTGGAATCCCAGGACCAATTTACTTTTACGTGGGAAGGAAGGCAGTACACATTTCAAGTGTTACCCCATGTCTATGTTGAAAACACTGCTTCAATAATCTCTGTTTTAAGCAGGTTGGCATTTATTTTCGTTGAGATTGCAAGTTCAACCTGCAGTACTGGATTGAGGAGATGGGTACAAATGTTATATATATATATATATATATTTTTAACTTTATTTTCCCAAATTTTGCATAAAGGAATAAAAATGATCAGTACATTGCAGAGTATAATGGCAGCAGCAATCGGAAGAACATGTACAGCAGTCAAGCATAAACATTAGCAGTTATTAGACATAGTTGAATTAGGAATTGCAAATATGTATCAATGACCAGTCAAATGTGTACAAAGCGGAGGTGTGTCGTATTATTAGACTTCAGTCCCAAAGAAGCGTAGGGGGTCTCTTACTGCCCCACAATAGCGCAATCTCCCTTTTGGCCACCAGTTTCCTAACCGCCCGGGGGAAGATGGCCACGTAACCCAGCAGTGCTATTTCAGGGGTGGGGATCAGTTGCATGGAAAGGATGTCACCAAGAGTGGAGTGAATCAGGGACCAGTATTGATTTATTTTAGGGCATGTCCAAGAGAGGTGAGCGAAATCTGCAAAAGACGCACCACATTTCTGACAATTGTGGGGCCTATTGGGATCGATTCTGTGTGCACGCGCTGGTGTGTGATATATTCTGCGGAAAAACTTGAAACGAAGAAGTTTGTGCCTGCTATTTAAGCAAATCTCCTTTGTCGCCCTACAGCACTGGTCCCATTGGTCGTCAGTAATGGGCTTACCAAGATCTGTCTCCCACGCAGCACGCACCTTGGACTCAGAGAAAGGGATGAGCTCATTGCATTGCTTATATAGTTTATAAACCAAATGTGCGCCAACAGTGTCAGTGGAGGGGTCAGTTCAGGTGCCAGCGGGAATGAAGGGTATTCGGCCCGGAGCATGGACAATACACGTGTCAAAACAAAGGTGTCCATAAAAGAGCGTTCAGAGAATCGGGCATCCTCCAAAACTGAGAAGGCATGGCCCTCAGGGAATAGGTCTCCAATCGTGCAAATGTGGAATTTGGTCAGTGTGCGCTGAATCAAGACCTTACCCGTTATTGGAAACAAAGAGGGGTTAGGTAGAGGTAGCGCCGGGTAGTACAATTGATCAAGGCCCAACAGTCTGCGCAGTCTGTCCCATGCCCAGCATGTGGTGGATACTTTTTGAATATCATGGGGGTCCCGGGGGAATCCAGTAGGCAAAATAGTGGAAAGTTGACGAGGGAGCACCAGGTCAGATTCTGGCTTCAGATATGGGATGCGAGCATTGGGATGGAACCATACGTGAGCGTAGCAGCATTGCGCTATCAGGTAATATAGATAAGTCTGGGACCCCAAAGCCCCTCCCTAGCATATGGCTGGGTCATAATCCGCCAGCTAAAACGAGAAGTCTTATCCCCCCAAACGAGGTGCAGCAATAAAGAACGTAACTGCCGGAAAAAAATGTGGGTGAGCGGGATTGGAATGTTATTAAAAAGATATAAGAACCTTGGGAGGACAACCATTTTTAGGTCTCGCCTTCGCAACGCGCATGCGTTGAAAAGGAAGAAGACCTTTTCCATGCGCTAAGGCTTTTCAGCCAAGCATGTGTACGCGTTCCATTGCCTTCAATGGCAACGCGTGCACGTCAGGAGATTCACTCGCGGGAGCGCACCACCATCTGGCAGCAATTATTGCTCCCGTGAGTGAATCGCGTCTGCCCCCCTCATCGCGAGGAGTTCGTGTTTGTTGCTTGTTTCTTTTTAGTTCAGCACTCCAAGGGAAAGCATGTGCATTGGCCCTTGCCATTGTGTTTTGCTTTTCCACCTAAATCAATGCCCCAATACTCTTCCATTATTTTCTGCTCTGGTCCCATGTTATTTTTTCATTTTTAACTCCCCTCGCCTTCAAAACGTACTTGTTATTCCCGCTTCCCTCTTGCTTGCAAGTCCACACCCCCAGGGTTTACTTTCGTACCCACAACTGTTACTTCATTATCCCTCCTGCATAAATTAAAATAAGATATATATGTATTTACTGTTGTGCAGACTTAACCGCTGCGGGTCGTTAGCACGATCCCTTTTTGCAAAAAATAAATAAATCATCGCTACCGCAATCACCGCTGCGGCCCTGACTCCACCGACGTCACCGCAGGGCCGCGCAGGGATTGGCACAAGCGCTCAAGCGTCCCCCGGCAACGAAGGAGAGCGTCCAGGAGGAGCCACGCTGGGATTGGCCCCAGCGGCGACACGTCACTCAGCCACCGATGAGCAGCTGTTGCCTACCCAGAGCGATGCGAGAGACCGCCTTGCTTCAGGTAGGCTCGCTCTCAATCCCCACGTGTGTGGTTCCAAACTACCCTCCGTCCCTAACTGAGACCATAAAGCCCAATCACCTGTTAGGAAGTAGCGCCAAAGTTCAGAGAATGACTGCAGCTCCCCACAGCAATCAATGCAACTTGATTTAAAAATCCTCCAATTACCAAACATTTAACCACATGACTATACATTCATCTGTCAATTGAGATACTAACGTTTCTCTTGAAATTGGTAGAGCCCTTACCCCCATAACAAATAAAAAAAAAACCCACAAGGTACACCATGCACTTGAGGACTATACCACACTAAGGTTATTTTTCTTCAACACACACTCACGGCATAAGCACATCACTGAACAAGTGAACTAATAACCACAAGCATTGGCAAAGCCAATAGTTTTTGAGATCTATTGGCTTTGTCAATTTTTCTTTTCTTTTTTTTAGACATGTTGCACAAAAGAGTGAGCCTGCTGTGTTTCACGCCTTTAAAAAAAAAAGTATGTGCTATGACGCTGTCAACACAGACCGTGTCTTAGGGCTTTTTTTCTTAACTTTATGCCATGTTGCTTGCACAGCAGCTCATACTGCTGTACGTATATATAAATTTAAAAAAGCGAGGTGGGAAGCAACACAAGGAAGGCGTAGTGGAGGAGGGTGGGAGCAGCAACACACGAGAGTGGAAAGCAACATGAGGAGGGAGAACAATAACGGAAAGCGGGAACAGGGCAATATGGAGAGGGGGAGGGAAAGAGAAGAAATAGTGGCTGAATCACAGCGCAAGCAGCGGATAGGCACTAATTAAGTTTAATCAATCTGTGCTTGGTCCATGCTACACTGAAAACAAAGAAAGTTACACTTGGACTAAGCTAGACAATTAAGACTAAAAAAGAATGGAAATAGCATGCTTTTTATGCTCTTCGTTGTAAGTGCCTGACTGTATACTAAACAATAGTTTCATACGGCTCCTTCATCACAGAAATAATATATTGATCATCAAACTTAACTCCAGGAACTACAACTCCACTTTTCTGGCAAAAAAACTATCTCAGTTTGCATTCAACAATCTTATCCTACAAAATCCAGGAACAGGACAATAAATCCACTGACCGTAATTGCCGGAGTCGAAACTGGTATCAAATATTATTGGAAACCTAAACTCTCCTGATTTTAGCCAAAGGGTCAATGGCCATACACACTTAGCAGGGCATTGTACCACATTTAGCATTCAAACAACACAAAACATAGCTTTATGGTCACAGTCATGCTCTGTTCCATTACATATCACCTTTCTACTCCCAGATTGTTGCTCTGACCTATTCCCTTTAAAAAGCCAGAATCCAGCCGTTTCCTGAGAAGACAATACAAGAACTTGAAAGAGGAAGCATTTAATGGAGCTTACAACTTAGTCAGTAGAGACTCATAGAACCAAATCATCAAATAAATGGTACAACCAAGAATTGCACAAACTAAACAAGTATTGGCATAGCCAATAGGTCTCACCTTTGGGACCTTAGAAGTGTTTAGCCATGCAACAGTTGATGTTGGTGCACCAAGGATATTGTGCTAGATAACTAAAAGGTCCCAAAGGCGAGACCTATTGGCTATGCCAATGCTTGTTATTATAGCAGCTCTCCCGGCCATAGACAATGGCAGACATAGCCATTTCACGATTTGAGATTCAAGAGAATCGATCGCCCTACCATAATTCAGTCTGATCATAGTAGTAGTATCCAGATGGACATGAACACCAAGGTACTTGACCGAGTCCTGGCACCATTCAAGCGGAAATGTACAAGGCCAGGCAGTTGTGCTGAATTTACCGAAACTAATTATTTCTAAAATGAGGGTTTCAAGATTAAGGTGGGGCATCCTAACATATTGAATTGTGTCGTTCGCGTAGAGCGAGATTAGGAGGGGGCCAGTGTGGAACTGTAGGCCCCGATGAAGGTATTTTTCTTGAAAATGGAGAACCAGAGGATCCATAACCAAAATAAAAAACAGCAGGGATGGGGGCAGCCTTGCCACGTGCCTCGGGACAATATAAAGGGGGTGGAGATAGTGCAGTTCAGTCGCAATCTGGCAGTTGGTTCAGTGTATAGCAAAGCCACCTTGGAGACGAAGCACTCGGGCATACCCATTCGTCTCATGATGGACAGAAAAAAGGGCCATTCAAGGGAATCAAATGCCTTCTCCGCATCAAGAAGGATGGCGGCAGCTGGCATGGTAGGGTCGATTCTGTGCAGGACCGTGAACAATGTCCGCAGGTAACGGGAAGTGGACCGATGTGGGACAAACCCCGACTGCGCCAGTGAAATGATGGATTCCATTAGTAAGGACACCCGAATCGCTACAACCTTGGCTAGTATTTTGTAATCAAGATTCAGTAAAGACAATGGTCTATAAGAACTGCACAGTTTAGGGTCTTTGCCTGGCTTGGGGAGGAGAATAATAACTGCTTCTCTGAATGTGGGAGGGAGAAGGCCTACCTCCAGAGCCTCAGAATACACCTCCAACAACCGAGGGACCAAGGTGTCTTTGCATGCTTTGTAAAAATCTGCAGAAAAGCCGTCGAGGCCAGGAGCTGAGGAACCACGCAGTGCAGTGCAAATTATGCTAACCTGGGTAATAGGAATAGCCAAAAAGTCCTGCATATGTCTTTCCAAATAGACCATAGCAATCTCTGCTATGTAGCTCCCTTGATCGCGCAGATCCCCCGTGATTCTGGAAATACAGTGCCTTGTAATATGAAAGAAAGGAATCGCAAATGTCTGGGGTGGAATAAAGCAAAGTGTCGTGTGGGCCGATGATTTCCGTGATGTACGAGGAGTCATGAGGAATCACGAGGAGGGTGTAGAGTTTGAGCCAATAGTCTACCTGGACGTTCGCCTTCACCATAACTACGCGCGGTAGACTGTTTATTTAGGAACACTAGCTCTCGATCCGCTGTGTCTCTAAACTCGAGCAGCAGTGCCAGGCGTCGAGCTTCGCCCGAACTGGATGGAGTGACCAGCAATTCACGGTCCAACGCAGTAATGTCTGCTTCAATGCGAGTCAGAGTGGAGCGAAATCTTGTAGAACTCCTGCATGCTTTGCAATACATACGCCTCTGATATAGGCCTTAAACCCCTCCCAGAGAACCACTCAGGTGTCAACCGAGCCAGTGTTAATGTCAAAGTAGTCCTCAATGGATTGACGCACTTCCTCATTAAAAACCAGATCCAATAATGCCTTACCAGGGAAGCGCCATTGTCGTTCATAACCTGGGAACATGAAGCTTGAGAATGATCGGAGAGTTGTCCGACAATGTACGGGGTAAAATGAGTATCCCGCCAACCCAGCCCGCAATTCCCGGGGAGACTAACCAATAGTCTTTTCTGGTCCATGTGTTATGAAACCCCGAATAGTGGGTGAAGTCCGGTAGGTCTGGATGTAATTTATTTTCGATATCTATCAAGGAGAAGTGAGTGCATAGGTCGTACAGAGCCTGCCGGGGGCGGGGCTTAAAAGCAGGAGCAGTGGAAGTGCTGTCTCTGGCCGGATCCAATAATAAGTTAAAATCACCTCCCATAATCAACAAACCGGGATCCAATGTGAGGAGCTGTACCTGGATGTCTAGGAAAAAGGAAGAGGAGTCTACGTTGGGACTATAAACCCCAATGATTAAAATCTTATGTCCCATGAGGGTACCAGAGACAATCAAGGTTCGACCCTCGGCATCTTTCAAGGTCTTGTGTAGTACAAAAGGGACACGCTTATGAATGAATATGGCAACACCTCTGGCATACCGACTGTAATTAGAAAGAAATCTATGGGAGCCCCAGTTCTTAGCGACGGGAGGGAAGTCGGAGGGGGACAGGTGAGTCTCTTGTAGAAACACAATGTCAATGCTGTGTCGGGCAATATAATTAAGGACTTGTTGCCGTTTCTTAGTGGTGTTCAGGCCCCTAACGTTCCATGACTTCAGGGACAGCCCGGTAGGACCGGGCTGATGACCTAACTTAACCATTGCAAGTCCTAATCCGATTTAGATCGCACCGCATGTCAATCCTTTGCCATAAACAAATAACCTGAGCAATGCATCTAAAATAAACAACAAAATTGACCAAACACCCCACCCACCACCCACCACCCACCACCCAGCCTCCTATTAACCCTAAAGAGGCAAACCCGAATGTCCTTGAGAAAACACGAGTGCAATGTAAAAATCAATAATACAACAAGGAGCATATAAGCACATTGTAAGAAGATCGTTCTAAGCGGAGAGACTTTGGTATTCACCATAGGGCGCGGCAATGCCACGCCGGCCGGGCATAAAACATAAAAATCAAGTTCTGCAACCATGAGGAGAAAAAAAAAGAAAATGAAAGTGAAGAGCACAGCAGAACACAGCAAGAAATGCAACAACCAGTCAGCCAGTTCCGGGATCAGAAAAGAGGTCAACACTGTTCTGTGAACCCCCTTGGGATGGGGAGTTCGTCCGCGGTGCCACCGCCGCCCCCGAGTGGCTCTTCTTGTATTCATGACAAAATTCCTGCGTCTCCGAGGGAGCATCAAAGATGCAAAATCTGCCATCCACAACGACCTTCAACCTCCCCGGGAACAGCATGCTGTATCTAAGGCCCAGGTTCTTCAGGGTAGCCTTGACACCGTTGAACTTGCTCCTTGCTTCTTGAACCATGATGGTGAAGTCCGGGCAAAAAGCCAATTTGTTGCCCTGCCACTGGACGTCACCTAAGTTACGGGCTGAGCAGAGAGCAGCATCCTGATCCCTAAAGTTCATGAGTCTAGCAATGATGGGTCGCGGAGGGAGACCAGGGCGAGGACGGGGGCCCAACGATCTATGGGCGTGCTCCACCACAAAGTCCTGAGTGAACGTGCCTCTACCGAACAGCTCCACAGGCAGATTTTCAATAAAGACATCCATACGCCCAGTGGCGGTCGTCTCCGGAACACCAATAATTTGTATATTATTCCAGTGGCTACGGGCTTCCAAGTCCTCATTCTTTATAGCAACCTCCTTGAGGATCTTCTCCATCCTGTCTAGCCGCTTCAGCGAGGTCGATGCGCCATCTTCAATATCAGACACTCGCGCTTCAACCACATCTAGCCGTCGATCGTGCGCCTGAATTTTAGACCCCATATCCGCCAATTTTTTGTTAAGGTCATCGAATCGCCCATCTAGCGCCTTCAACCCGGCCCTCATTTCGTTAAGCATAGCCGCTGTGAGTGAGGTAGCTTCCGTCGAGACGTTTGAGCCCATGGCCTCAGTGGCAGGGACAGGGGGGATGCCTGATACGGGGGCAGGAGCCTTATCAAATTGCAGCTTTTGCTGGTTTGGGTCATTTTTCCCCATTCGTCCAAGAGAGGAGGGCGAGTAGCTGGAGGGTTGTCCAAGCCGCAGCCGAGGGGTAATCAAAGAGTGGAGTGGCTCATGCAAGGGTGCCTCTGCCAAGATGGAGAGCAGAAGGATGAGCAAACGGTGACTGGCGACGGAGAACCGTCGCGCCAGCACCAGGCAACTGAGTGGAGGCGGACGAGCAAACAGATGAGGCCACAGGTAATGAGCAAATTGCCCAAAGGCAGGACAAGGTAGGCAAATCTCAGAAGAGAATGTAGAGTGGAGAAGCAGCAATGCGTCCACGGCCCACTGCGAAGCAGGAGTGTCAAAGAGTGGGGGCCAGGATTATCTTGGAGGCGTTCGTGGGGTTCACAGAGCGCAGGAAAGATGGCAGTGGGGGGGGGGGGGGGGGGGCAACGGTATTATGAGGCAACAGGCGTCCTTAAGGTTTCTCCCCGAAGTTGGGCACCAGGAGCAGCAGATTGAACAGCAACGTTTGATCCTCCCAGGTAGGCGGCAGCTGCACCAGATAGCCAGCTGGCATGCTGGGGGGGGGCCAGTGGGGAGTCAGCAAGCCCGGCGAAGCCCAGCGCCGCCACTGCCTCTGGACGGAGCGATGGGGCCCCCGCACTAGCCCGCATCATCTCCCCCCACAACCCGAAATCAAGGCCCTTAGACGCCCACCAGGCCTTAAAGGACCTGCGAACGCGCTGCTAATGCTGGGACCAAGCTGGGAGCTGCAGCGTGAGGGACGGGGGGGGAGAGCCCACAGGGGCAGCGGAAATTGGAGCGCAGGGCAGCGTCGAACCCACCAGGCCGCACTCACCACCTCATCGGGCCGCCAGATCCTCTCTGGGGAAGGCTGCGAGGCCACGTCTGTTCCAGGTGTTGGCACCGGTCGTGCTAGGGCAGCCCATCGCAGCCGCCGTCCCGTTCAGGAATCTGGGTGCACCATAGCGGATCAGGAGCAGATGGAGGGTGTCTGCCGCAGTAGGGGGACAGTTACATCGGTGAGTAAAGCATTATTTACAGCCCGATCGGCAAAGCTTCAGGCTGAAGCGGTCATCTTGGTCGCCTCCGTGGCCACGCCCCCACAAATTCTATATTTTTCAACCACTCTTCAGGTAATCCTTTGGAAATGCCCAGCAGACTGGAATATACCCCACCGTTGCGTTCCAAGACAAGGTAGTGTCTGTGCTCTTCAGTTTATAGACACCACTGCTTCATATGTAAACTTTAGAAATGCTATACATTGTCGTGTAGTTCCCCACTTTCCAGTAGATTAGAAACTGCATGTTTGTTGGGCAATATAAACGTAGGGATAGTGCCAGACAGATCCCGTGCACCCTGCAGGACATGCCTTCCTAGAGAACAGCTAGTTCACAGGGCCACCATATGCCCCTAGACCTGGACAGGGAGCAAATGACTTTAGCAACCACAGAACATGACAACCCTGAGCCTCCCCAGGTATCATTGCAACAGATCTAGAACCCTTTCGCTCAGTCACTCTTTTTTGTTTATATTTCTTTTTATTAACAATAGGAATCAACATCACCAGGCAAATCACAGTACATTCTCAATTCTTATCACAACAAAGTTATTTTCCAGCTAATAGTGCACAATATCTTAACAATAGGTAACTTGTATCATGTTTGCAATCATTCATCTTGAGCTGGTACTAGTGGTGGAATACATATGTTCCCTCTATACTCATTCCAGTCGTTTCAAATGCGGGACCATTTTTTGGAACATCCCCTAGCTACATATACATACTTTTCATGGAACATGCACCAATCCATATCCCTCTTCCATGCGGAGAACGCAGGTGTCCATGCTGCCCCCCATTTCTGAGCAATGTTACGTTTCGCTATCGTCAACCCCGACGTAACCCAGGTAATGCGTGTGTTTAGGTCCGTGGGCTCCCACACATTCAGGAGACATCTCTTAGATTCCAGCGGGACTTCATGTGTTAACACCTCGCCCATCACCTCATGTATCTTCTTCCAATACCTCTGCACAAATACACATTCTCATAGTATATGGAGGAGCATGCCTTCGCTTCCACATCCCCTTCTACATTTACCATCTTTTGCTCTTCCCATTTGCACCAAATAGGGCCCTGTAATGTAGATCCGGTGCAAGATTTTGAGTTGTACTTGCCTCAGCCTTGCTGCAATGGCCACCTCCCATGGTGTGAAGCTACCTCTATTGCCCAGTCTTCATCATCAAGTATTATACCATCCCTTTCCCACTTTTCCCGTAGTTTCAAAAGGGGATCACCAGAGTGATTCACTAACTTTTTGTAGGTGAATGAGATGGCCTTCGTTGGTAAGTAGCCATCAAGGAGTCTGTCCTCCAGAGGTGAGGAATCGGGGTGGGGGGTCTCTCCCTTCTGGAGACAGGATTGCAAAACGTTCTGTAGGAGCCAGATCATATTCCATGGGCCGGAAATGGCTTGACCTCACTCATTATCCATAGGTCGCCTATTTTTGATGTACCTATGAGGTCCCACTCGTCAAAGCCTTTAGATTACCCATAATGGAGTAGCCAGAGTCACCCTACGATCCCACCCCATACTTCTGTTAGCCTCCTGCCAAACTTGTACCAAATGCTTGGTTGGTCCGGTCATGCGGTGATTTCCGGCGCTTGAATAGAGCGCACGATTATAGTTCCCTTCAGATAGTACCCAATGATCCATTGCATAGCCCGGATCACCTGGTCTGTAAGGGCGATGATTAATGGCTGTTAGATGAGCTGCCTCGCTCAGTCACTCTTGCTCTTTCTCCCAGATAAATATACAAGGAATACACAGAGGGGCGTTTTTCAGTGTTTATTGAACCATCGTGATTCTTGTATAGAATATATAACACAACGTGAATTTGTAAAGTGCACGTTCACCCAGAGGTCTCGGCGCTGAATAACAGATGTTCATTTTTACCTAACTCAATAGTACTCATTTTATTGACCTCAGATGGATGAAAGGCTGAGTGGACCCGCCAGGATTTGAACCGGTGAACATGAGGTCGAACACAGGCCCCTGCAATGGATGCATTAGTCCACTGAGCCACCAGACCCGGCATTCTTGTATAGAATATACCTGCTGCAATGATAAAAAGACAGAAGCTGATGAAAGTTATTAGTAATTTAAGAACAGTAAACGGAATGAACCATTCCACCATCTTGCTAAAACAAAGCATATATGCAGACATATAAAAACAATGTATGTATGCGTACTCCTGCCAGGCACTCCCTATCGTAGATGCCTAGGGTAAATGTATGTTTTTTGCCAAGAATCCCCTATTGGGTGATCCAACCCCCATTACCAGTAGGGAAACAATGTAGGTCCTTATCTTGGTCATAGGTTGGACAGCCCTGCTCAAAGAGGTATTGGCATGCTCTGGGCTAATGTTCCAGCGTTTAGTGGCCTCGCAATTACAGCATCTGCTCTTCTGCCTAAACCAGAAAATGCCTGTTTATTTATAACAAAAAGCATCATTGCTCTTCTAGGCCAACATTGTTATGATCTATTTATTGATAGCTGTGTTGCCTTATGGATGAAAACCAATAACAACATTTGCACAATGTGTGCTGAGAACTTGTACGTGATATTCAAGGTGTTGTGATAATGTTCTTTTTAAGTGGAATGTGTACTTAATTTAGTTTCCGAGAAACTAATCCTGAATTTCTACGCACGCAAATGTGTCAAAAGTCATCATACAAAAGGGAAGGCAACTTAGGAAATGTTGACATGATAAAAATGGCAGCATTTCTCCCCGGGCCTAACTAAGACACATGACACTCATTCCTCAGACATAAGTAGACTAATAAGCTAATAGTACGGAAGCTACAGCTATGGTAAATAGTATCACAGCATATTCATACACTCAAGTTAAGAAAGCAATCATACTGTTTGAAAGCCAAAGCACACAGAAAGCCATTATTAAAAAATATAAAAGGTAATAAAAAACGAGCTTAAAATCAAATTAAGATGTTAAACACAGTTAAATTAAAAGTTTCCACTAAATGGAATGTCTAATTGTTTGTGTTCTGAGTGGTAGATGAAACATTTCTGTTCCCAGCAACCGCAAATGATGATCCCAAAGACACAACTCGAAGCAGGTTTATGGAGCAAATGTGTTCCCAACCAGCCTCCACTGTCGCTGAGGAAGTGACCACAGCCAGTAGAAGATCTGCCAAACCAAGATCCAATTCACCAGGAGCAGAAAAATCCAAGGAGGGCTCGTAAAATATGGTCGGAGACAATGGATTACACCAGTATATTTATGTCCGAAGGCTCAACCAATTTTGTCCTGAAGCACAAGTCCAAGGCACTCTTGAACGTGCACCGCAGACCGTGGAATACGAGCTGCACGCAGTGTAGCCACACAGGCTGAAATCATTGGAACCAATGCTGATTCAGTTCCTGAAGCAAAGGTGCGCCAATGCAATGTACCATGCGTTCGTGGCGCAGAAGCACATGTGGTATCGCCAGGCTTATTTGTTCTTGAAAAGGCTACATCCATTGAGAAGCAGAAAAATGCAAATCACAGTCCTGGCAATTTAGGAGCAGGGCAAGCGAAAGACCTACAAAAACGTTTCAGAGCACTAATTATATAAAGGATGGAATGACTCCGAAAACGGAAGGTGCTAACCAACTCACAGCCTATGTGTTTGAAAAGGTGTGCTATCCCCACTGTATCAGAAATGAGATGCGCCAGCTCTCCAAAATGTAGTGGGAATTTAGTGTGGAGTAGTACTGTATTTCCGAAGAGGACAATTCAACTTGAAGAACAAACTGCTTCTTTGCTGATGTTAAGGCCACATCTTTCTGAAGCTATAAGTCTTTCAGTTTGCTCAGGGCATCAAAGTGCACGTTTGAAAGATTTATTGAAGGCCAAAGCGTTGCCTTCCTAACTACATGGGCAGGTGGACACAGTACTTTGGTAGAACAAGTGACTATAGAATAATCCGCTACTAAATAGGGGATTGCTGGTTTCATTCGGCAGCAACCTTGATAGTTAAGCATCAAATGACTCACGTCAGAGCGTAATTTGAAAGCCGGATGGATCACAGTGCTGGGGTACCTTTCAATTAGCAAGATAAGTTTGCCACAGAAGCTTTATAAGCCATGTGAAGCAAAACGTCCTTGCATACTAGGGATCTTCTTAAAGTGTTCTGGCAGTTAGAACTGCTGAGAACTTCAGTTTCACCTATTTTGACACTGAAATTTGAAAGGTAATTCCCAATACTCATGTACAAACTCTTCCCCCAACGCTTCTATATGCCCACTTGGCGGTATGGTAGTCAGTACTGGAAAGGCAATGTTGAAATCTGCAGAATGATGTACCCATGGATTATCCAATCTGTGGACAGTGTTTCTATAATGTTGAAATGTAGCTTCTCTAGTTTTTCCATGTTTAATATGGTATACCTTGCATCTTTACGTGCTGTGAGTATTGCTGTTTTGTAAGGTGGTAAGGGTAAAATAGACTTGTAGCATTAATATATCGCCATGGCAGAATGTAGTGTTTGAAGTGTCTAGCTTGACAGCTGAATAGACCTAAGTTGTGGCTGCCCATGTTGCAATGCAGACCTATCTTGTTGTATAATGTCCATTGCTGATGACTCTATGTTCCTCAAAGAGTATATTCTAGAGGATACGATGAACATACTGTAGTCAGCCACTGCTAAAGCTTTTCCTGAATTGGCCTAGTCAATTTCACGCAGTCTTTCGGCAGCTTCCTGCTTAGAAGCTTTCCATATCTCCTACATTGCATACAAGAAGCGTTTTAGACGTGGTCTTACGGGAGGACCTAATAAAAAGTCCCTGTGGTCCAGGTCATCAGATAGAAGGGATAAGTGTTGTTTCACTTGAAACAGTGTTGAGGTTTTTAGCCAGTCCAGGCATAACGTCCCAACACTGTAGGTTATCACCACCCCAAGAGTTTAGCCTGCACTTAACGCAGGTCAAGCCTACTGATCTTAAAACTCCTGGTGTTACCCTGGAATCATGCCAGACATCCGTTAGTGTCTAATGGCGAAACCAACCGCCCCTTCCAGTTGGGGTCTGGCGAACTGTATGTGCAATTGCGTAGCATGGTGTCTAATTTTTCCTCCTTTTATTTTCTAAACTGCTGCCAGTTTCAAAACGTGCGAATGTGGTAATACATGGTTTGTTCAAAAATTTTGTCTTGGCTAATCCAAGACATGGAGTATGTTGCACAGTTAATCATTTGTGGTATCCGGTATGCTCTAAACAAAATCTCAGTTCCCTGAACCTGCCAGTCTTTGTCCCACAAATTAATTTTACATCTATAGTGCCCCTCCAAAAGTCGAAACCTTGTTTGTACAGCTGGAAGGAAAAGAAGCAGAGTATATAGGCTTGCTGTCTGTTAGCATATTTTTCTTTTGAGGTGATGGTGGAAGCCTATAATAAGAAGCTGCGTCAGATTTGTCGTAACTAGAAAAATAAACAAACGTCTGTGCAAATGTTCTTGAACTACCCCGTTGTGGTGTAAGGATATGTTCCCCTTGTGTATCATTGAAAATGGCATGTCGAGTACTTACTTTATGCAGTAAATGATGACAAACAAAACATTTCATCATAATTAGATGTACCATCATAAAATTAATCAGATGAAAACACGGTAGAATGCTCTACATCTTCTAGCATTTCATGCACTGTATCAATATCCCAATTGTCAGAAACAGTAGTAGCGACAATTACATCATTCAATTGAATTTTAAGCATGGTAGGAATTTGTAAGAGTTCTTAGGGCGCATACACATCATACGGTTCCCTATCCCAAACAAACCGACCAGGAATTGTAATAGCTGAAGGGTTCACCAGTAAAAGGTCTCTTTGTGTTTAGTGTGATGACGAGTTTGGTTTGAGAACCAAGTTTATCAGTTGTACTGCACAGCATTCTGGGAGGTAGTGTCCATTTAGAAGCAAGAAAAAGACTGTCGCTAAATCAATCCAGAGGACCAGGAAAAGTTACACAATTGTAATCCAAAGGTCTAACCATGGAGAAACAAAGTATGTCCTTTTCAGCCAAAGATAGAAAACACACACTTTCAGCCTGAATGGTAAGGGTGCCGGAGATGGCAGAGGTGGCTGTGGATCAGATTAATCTGAAGAGAATTTATCAAGTAGCCAGAGGCGGTTCAATCTATTTTTGGCAGCTCAGCACGTTTTGTAGAACTGGGAGATGACTCGATCTGTGGTATGAGGATGAAGACAGTATTCTTGTCGGGATTCCGCATTGAAATCTGTTACTGTACTGATTGACTGTACAGTTGTTGAAGCAACAGGCAGAAGGCAGACTTTGTGTTGACTGTTGTTTCTCGTTGAAGAGGGGATGCTTCATTAGTTAATAAAGTTTCCATTTAAACTTCCTGTACAGTAGTGAAGGAGGCATGTAGCTACCCTGGAGCCCACATGACTTACTGTTGAGAATTGGCCACAAAGTGTGGTTTGATCAGATCAATAGAGACAAATCTTTTGTCTATGCGGCCTGTAAGAGGCGGAAGAAATACAATTCTGGTACCTTCAACAGCCAGGACAGGTAAAGGCATTCTGTAAGATGGTCTGAATTCTTTCTAGTGCAAAATGTTCTCATTGACCAGATCCCCAACCTTCGAGACCCAGCCAGGCCTTGCCGGTACTTCCTTCACTTCCTCAGGGGTGGTGTATTTTACTTGAACTTTGCTTTGTCTGTCCCAAAAGTCATTCAGTTCCTGCAAAACATCCAAACATTCAGTGATGTCAAATGGTGTTTCCGCCACCACTGTGCTGGGATTGCTCAGGTCTGGGACCCACATCTTTACCCTGAACAGGATTTCATAGGGAGTCCGCCCACCCAGTGATTTTCTAGTAAGGTTGTTGAGTGTCCTCTGGACCCCATGTAAGTTAGGGACCCAACTGCAACCTGAGCCTAATACCCTTGCTGTTAAAAGACTGGTTTAAATCATGGTTTTTCCTCTCCCAACCGAATTTCCCTCCGGGTGGTATGGAGAGGAGAAACTCAGGGTAACCCCCAAACTTCCAATGTCCTCTTTCTAAGCCCTAGAGGTAGATGCCGAACCATGGGCGGAATGCGTATGTCCTGATTAAGGCTCACAGATCCTTTAGAACAGTTCAGATGTCAGCTGACCACTGTAGCCATACCAATAGGCGTCAAGAGCATCAATCCACTGGTACTAAGATATACTTGTAAGTCCCATCTGATAATAAAGGGCCGTAGTGATCCAGGTAAAGACAAGCCAGAGGCTTGCTTTTAAGTCAGTAGAGTTGTCTGTGGTGGATGCGCCACTGTGGGCCCTTTCTTCTGCTGCCCGATGTTGCATGTAGGGGCAAAGTCATTGACCTGTTTGTAAAGACTGGGCCACCAGTAGTGTTGCTGCAATAATGAAATTGTAGCAGCCACCCCTGCATGTGCAGATGCCAGACCCTCGCCTGCAGCTAATATTAAACCCATCCTGTGATTGCTGTTTGGTATTACTCTATCCCCCACTCCAGGAATGTGTGCATATGGAACTTTCTGTGCACCTAACTTGTTGGATTACTTAAGTGCAAAGCCTTTTGGCAAATGGTTGTGACCAGCGTTGCCCGCCATCATGATGTCTGTCTTTCCTCGTATTTGAATGAGTGATTGCAGCAAATGCAGCAATGCAAACTGTTGCTTTTGCTGCTTCGTCAGCCATGGAATTCCCTGCAATGTGTACACCTACACCAGTACTTTGATGACTCAATGTGTGTATTACGAGTCTGTGGCAAGCAATCGTTCAGCTTTGTCATCTGTTCCCAGAGCATCTTGTGCCTGATTGTGCAGCCCTTTGAATCCCTGAATTCAATCTGGCTCCAATAATGCAGATATATTTATTATAAGACTGTCTTCTGGCTCCAATAATGCAGATATATTTATTATAAGACTGTACACAATAATACAAATTGCACACAATGAGTGTGGGGAATCCAGGATCTGTATACTCTAGTGGCAGAATTAGTCTTTAGTTCTGCCAGCTGGGCAGTCACCAAGTGACAGTGTGTAGGTTTTCTCAGGATGGAATTCTCCATCATGAATGCACCCTTTTACAACTACGCACGCTGCTGAATATTGGTGCTTTGTCCCTACGGCAGGCTAGGCAGAACAATCAGTACATATGATGTAATCATAGCGTTCCAGAGGCATTATTTAATAAGGATATTCTTATTCGTTTTGCAAAAAGGCTTGTGTCTGTATTGTAGAGTCAAACTTGTAGTCTATATCTGTTGCAATGAACTAATTAGCCCATTGTATCCATCGTGGATGTTATGTTTTAGCGTTTGGAATGCTTGCTCTGGTGACAGCCAATGGAGTAACGACTAGAGGTGGGCGGCAAACTCCATTCGACCTTCGGAGTTTGCAGAGTTTTTGGCACTGCGTGCTCCACTTGGAGCGTGGAGTTCAGAAAATATATCCTTCTTCTGCCAGCAGAGTGACGTTTACACAGAATCTTGTGCGTGGAACCATCATCATATGATGGTAGCGAGAATGATGAGATCCTTTTCACTGAGAATCACAATTCAGATGATAGGAGGAGACACAGGCCAAAGGCAGGATTTATCATTGGGGATAAGAGCGTTGAGCTTATGGTCGATTCAGGGTCACTGTATACCATTATTCCCAAAAGAATCTTCAAGCAGGAGTGGCCCAACAGGAAGCTGATGCCCAAAGACATAAATCCTGGCGGGTATCAGGATGAACAAATAGACATTTTGGGTTACATGGCTACAGATATTATGTTTAAAGGAAGATCTGTGAGGGGGAAGGTGTATGTTGCAGAATCTGGTCCCCCCATATTAGGGTGGTATCATCAATTTGACCTACACATCAAAATTGACCCACATGCTATCGAGCAAGTCATGGTAGTGGATGACCTCTCGGTAGAAGACATCTTAGAAGGAGACAAAGGTGTATTCAGAGAACAACTAGGCAATCTAAAAGGTTATGTAGACAAAATTAAACTCAAACCCAATGCTGTCCCTGCACAACACAAATTGAGAAAGGTTCCAATTACAGTGAGGGGGGAGGTGAAGAGAATGTTGGATGAGATGCTGTCCAGTGGAGTCATAGAGCCTATTGAATGCTCCCCATGGATTTCCCCTGTTGTAATTTCACAGAAAGCCGATGGCAATTTACGCTTCTGTGTGGACCTCAGAAGTTTGAACCAGAATGTAATCCCTGACACCTTTCCCCTGCCCAATATAAACGAGATGATGGTGTTGCTAAAAGGGGCAAAGTACTTTTCAAAGCTTGATCTTCGTCACGCCTATCACCAAATACGTTTGCACGAATCTTCCAAACACTTGCCAGCATTTGTCACCAATGAAGGCATATTTCAATTCACGAGGATGCCCTTCGGGCTATGTTCAGCTGCAAGTGTATTTCAAAGGATGGTCACGGAAATTTTGAAAGGTGTGGAAAATTTAATATATTTCCAAGATGACATCTTAGTGTTTGGTGAGTGTGAGTGACCACAATTCTGCCTTGAAGAATGCCCTTGCGAGAATTTTAGAATCTGGCTTGACACTGCGCAGGGAGAAATGCTCTTTTTTAGCAACAGAGGTAGAATATCTGGGGCATTCCATCTCGTCAGCGGGCGTGAAACCTAGGAGAGATATTCTGGCTTCCATAAAGTTGGCTCCTGTTCCCACAAATAAAGACCAGGTGCGCTCATTCATTGGGCTTATTGAGTACTATTCTAAGTTCGTAAAGAACTGTGCAAGTAAAACTGAACAACTCAAAGTGCATTTGAGGAAAGGGGTCAAATTAATTTGGGGGGATGAACAAGAGAAATGCTTTAAGGAAATTAAATTTGAGATATGCAATGCTGGCATTCTGGTTCCATTGATGTACAGGGGAGGACGATCATCACTGTTGATGCGAGTGATACCGGCTTAGGAGCTGTGTTATCACAGAGTGACGGAATTAGCGAAAGAACAGTAGCGTTTTCATCTCGCACTTTGACTACTACTGAGTGATGCTACTCCATAATAGAAAAGGAGACCTTGGCAGCCGCTTGGGGCAAGGAGTATTTCAGAATGTATGTGTGGGGGAGTAGATTTAAACTTCGCACTGACCAAAAGCCCTTGTTGAAGATACTCTCACCAGGAGGAACAGGAAAGGGGTCAGCCAGGCTAGCCAGGTTAGCCTCAAGATTACAGGAGTACAATTTTGATCTTGAGTTCATTTCGGGCTCGCGTAACGTTCAGGCTGATTGCATGTTATGTTTGTCTTTGAAATGGGAGGATGTCGACAAGACAGGAGTGTCTAAGAAAAAGTGTGAAGGAGCTATCTCGTGTGTTGATGAGGTAGTTTAGTGAAGTTGTGGTGCTGTTAGCAAGAAAGAGTGGGCAGAGGCTATGTCTCATGATGAGGTTTTGAGAAATGTCAGGAGTCTCATCTCTAAAGGCAGACGTAGGGAGAGTACCTTACCAATTAGTGTCCGACCCTCTAATACAGTCATTGACGAGTTATCCATTGTCACTGATCAGATCATCATGCGTGAGGATAAGTTGATTCCCCCTGTTGACGTCCGCAAAAGACTCTTTGACTTAGCTCATGAAAGGCATCTGGGCCAAACCATAACAAAAAAAAGGTTGAGGAATGAGTTCTGGTGGCCTGGAATGGATGGTGACGTCGTTAGGTGGGTCGAGAGGTGCAATGAATGCTGTAAATCTGAAAAGAGACTCAAAGTGGGACCCCAATCCGTCCCTAGTTCCATCCAGGATCCTGGTGTGGTGTGGCACAGTATATATATATATATAACAAAGGAGAGAGTTAGGGAAGTTAGACAAGCTATGTGAGGTGGGAACTCCTGGTCCCCGGGATTAATGATACCAACAAAGGAATAGTATCCCCTTTGGGAAAGAAAGCAGAAAAATCTCCGCTTCCAGAGCTGAAAGCAAAGGTTAGCACAGTGTGTGCCCCAACCCGTAACCGGACAGTGCATGTCCTTTAAGAAGACCCCTCACTCATCAGCCTAGTTGGTGACATGCTCCGGGGTCCCACCCTATAGGCCGAGTGCCCATAGGGTGTGCTGCGACACCTGACTACAGTGGAGCGGGTTTCTTTTTTCTTTTATATGTGCATAAAATTACAGTGAAAAGTGTGTTAAAAAGGGGCCATTACTACTCACTTCAAGACTTTATTCCTGAGTGCATGAACCCCTATAAAACCAGTGTGGCACCCGTGCCTAGTTAGGAAGGCTTCGGTGTCTCAAAAAGTGTAATACGTTTAAAAATAGCGAAGTGTGCTATTTGAATATTTGCAAGAAAAATAATAGTAAGGTCTACATGTTTCAACCATTAAAAAGATTCTATGGTTTTCGTCAGGACCGTGAAGATTGGACGGGGTGGTACGCACACGCGAAGGTGCGCCCGGCCCTCGTGCAATTTAAAGATCACAAATATGTGATCTGGTGTAAAAGGATGTGTCTTTTCCTCATTCAGGAAAAAAACCTGTAAGAAAAAAAAGGGAAACGGGGTTGGGATTACGTACTAGGGAGGACAAAACAAGGGTGTACACTTAACATATATAGTGCTGAGTGACGCCACCCCAGTGAAGTGACTGCCTATATTCTAAGATCGTACTAGAATATCATCTAATCAGAATGGGAATGTGCTCCAGTGTTAGTTACCGGAGCGTGCTTAAGTAAGTAAAATCCTGGCGCCGTGGTAAGGAGCAGGTCTAGCGAGGCACAGGGTTTGTTTAAGCAAGTGGGGAAGGGGGAGGGGGAGTGATCACTATTGTGTTGCAAGGCGGAATGCTAGTGAGCATTTAACATTGGGATTCTGAATGGCCGGTAAGCATTTGAATCGCAAGTTGGGAGGCGTGTGATACTAACATCGCTCGGGTGGTTTAGGAAGAAGACCCTATTCATGCAATGCTTACACTTGAGGCGGTAACTATCGCTTCATGGGCATCGGAACTTCCAAGACGGCGAGTGTCCGTCACCTGGGAATGTTTAGGAACACAGGCAGACACAGATCAGAATTATGCCCGTGTGGAATACACAGGGAAGTAGTACTTGCGTGCGGTGCGGACAAGCCGCGTTATACCCAAATCCGCGAAGTTTGTTCTGACTTGCGGCTTTCGATCGTCTGGCAGTAAACCTACTTGGTTACTGCTCAGGATGCCCCGTCGAATGATCTGTTGCATAGGTGATGCCGGTAAAGTAAACTGATCGGTATTTCCTGGTTGGGCGTGGCGCGATTCGTGACCCCCAAGGGAGCCAATCAGAATGCGCTGGAGGGGTGTAACCAGTTTTTATTTCTCATCATGTGGTTGCAAGGGCGTGACGTGTAGCGGTATAGTAACCATGGTGACCACACTTTCTGACTCAGAAACGTGAAAGGAAAATGCAGATTCATGCAAGTGGGTAGGTAGAAGGTCTTTTTGACAGAGCAGGAATAGCAGAATGTTAGGTATTTACAAGGGACGCTGATATTTGGTGGTCAATCATGTCGATTATTACAGCTCATGGAGTGAGATGAAGCTGTATGACCGCTTTGTTGATGCAGCAATAAAAAGATCCACATGGTTCAAAGTTTTAAAAACATATGGTACTGTCATTGGACATTGAGTTTGCTCGTGAGAATGACTATCCCATCACTGTGTTCCAAGGGATATTGTCGTTCAAACCAGTTTTGTGAGTTGAAAGCCTGTACACCCACCTCTGTTCCTTCTCGAACAGGCGTTGGTTCAGATTAGCTCCCGGTTTAACCTGTTCGATAACGGTCCATTGCAGATCGTCCGGTGTGTGCCCACTCGACAAGTAGTGTTCAGTGAGTTTGGTGTTGGCTTTCTTGCAACGGATGTTACTCCTGTGCTCTCCAATGCGTATCTTGACCTTTCTGCTGGTCATGCCTACATAATGCAGGTTACAGGGACATGTCACTCTATAAACAACGTTCTCGCTGTTACAGTTCGTTTGCCCTCTGATGGTCCAGATCTTGTTGGGTTCCAGCTGTAGAGTCTTAGTGTTGTAGGTGAAGGGGCATACGCTGCAGCTACCACATTTATAGTGGCCTGTCACTTTTGGTAGACCCCATGTTTTGAGTACTGTTTCTTGCTCTCTTGTCTCTTTTTTGGGTCTGGTGTTGACTACTGCGTCTTTGATACTTCGCGCCTTTCTGTATGAGAACAGGGGTTTGTACCATCTCAGGTTCCCTGTGTTCAGTATGCTCCAATGTTTCCCTAATTTTCTGGTTACCTCATTGGAGATGGTCTTATATGTAGTGACACAGGTCAACGGGGTCTCTTCTGTTTCTTTTGTTTGATTCTCCAAAAGAGCGGCTCTCGGCTGGTTTCGAGCTCGTTTCTGACTTTTGTGTAGAATCGTCTCTGGTTATCCCCGATTCCATAGTTTAGCGGTGAGATCTTGGGCCTGTCTCTTGTAGTCATCAAGTTCGCTGCAGTTTCTGTGAATGCGCAGATATTGGCCGTGGGGCAGGTTTTCACGTAGTGGTCTGGGATGAAAACTTTCAAACCGCAGTAGGTTGTTTTTAGCGGTAGGCTTATAGTGAGTGACCGTTGATAGCTTCCCGTTCTCTTTTGTTATTGTCAGGTCTAAAAAGACCAAAGTGTTCGAATCCTTAACATAAGTGAACTTCAGATGATCATCACACGTATTGACCAAGTTGAAGAAGGATACTAAGGTTTCTTCAGTGCCCTTCCATATGGTAAGCACATCGTCAATGTACCTTCTCCATAGCAAAATGTTTGAGCTGTAGGGATTGGTGTCGCTAAGGATGTATTTCTCCTCAAAATCATGGACATAGAGTCCCGCCACACTAGAGGCAAATGTACTGCCCATCGATGTACCCCCGATTTGTAGGAATATCTTGTCCTCATATTCAAAATAATTCCACAGTATATGCCTTGATTTTATTGGACCAATGCCTGGTGTCCACCTCAGCAAAAGATTTGGCCTAGTAGTTATGGATGTTCATACTCTGTTGCTCATTGCTTATCTACTTCCTGAAATTATCACCTGCATCACTATCAAAGTTTTGCGCACAATTTTTAAGGAGGAAGGCTGTCCCTCGGTCCTTATCACGGACAACGGGACCCAATTGTCTTCAAATGAGATGAGGGAATTCCTGAGTGAGTGTGGTATAAAACATTCGTTCACAACTTTGTACAACCCACAATCCAATGGGATTGTCGAGAGGGCCAGTCGCATGATCAAGGGTGCGATAAGTCTGGCACTCACCAATAATCTTGATATTGAAAGAACTTTGAATGACTTGGTATGGGCTTATCGCACGACTGAAAATTCTACTACTGGTGTGGTACCCTTTGTAGCCATGCGGGGCAGGAAACCAGCCTCTAAACTGGTGCCTGCTTGGATCCGGGATTTGATTGAAGAGAGGAATGGTGGAGATTGTGATGAGAGCATTCCCGTGCATGATTCCAAGAAGGTACAAGGCAGGGAAAAGAACATGTCTAACATTCTGGTTGGTGATTGGGTCAAAGTCCGTTCCGGACGTTTGGTCAGAGGTCTGCGTAAGTTTCTTGGACCATTCAAGGTAAAGGAAGTATATCCCTTCTATGTTGTATTAGAGAATGGTGACAAATGGAACTAGCGTAGGGTAGCAAAGTATTGTTCTGGAGACCATTCTTCTGAAACCTTTAATAGAAATGTAGTCAACAAAGATACATGCTCAGGGTACATGCTAGCCCATGATCGCCAATTGCTTGACAGGGCTCGCACAGGTACAGAGACGAGGGCACCAGGCCCCGGTGGGGATAACTTGGGCACTGGTCAAAGAGCAATCAACTCAAGTGATGTGTCTCAGAACCTTCATGGGGCTCAAACATATCAGAGACCCTTACGGGCCAGGAGGCTTCCTCAACATTTGCATGACTTCCTTGTTGGCTGATTTGTTGGTTATTTTCCTTGCTCTTGTCTCCCATTAACTTTGTTCCTTCATTGTTTACCACTCCATTCCCTACCTGCGTGTAGAGGAAAGAGGGTATGTTGTGACTTCATTTATGCTGTGTTAGCGCCCCCGCGCCCAGTGGAATGTTTCGAATGCCGAACGTTCTAAGGTGAGCGCCGCTCGTTGACAGTCAGTGACCTTCCGCTGGCTGAAGACGGGGGGCGCGCTGGTGTTGTGTTGATTACCTTAATAAACCTAAACAAACCTATTGGTGTCTTCGCCTCGATGTGATTACAACAAATTTCTTTGAAAACAATTCTACATACTGTCTAAGTTGCTAAACTTTTGGCGAGACGGATTATTTAGTATCCAGGCCACCACTCGTGCCAGGTCACTTCAAGTTTCTGTCCACATACCTGTTTCAAGAAGTTCTGTTTTCCTCTAAGAATTATCTTAGTTTGTCAATCACACATGCTTGTGGCCATACTGGATTTCAAAAGGCATGTAAGGAAACAAAGAACCCTTTAGTTTTCTTTTGATCTTGCCACCTTTGCTGGGCGGGCAAAGACTGAGATCAAATTCTGGGTGTCTTATAAATTGCTGTTTAGGTTTTTTAAAAGGGAGGTTGGTGCTTACTTTTCTTTACTGGAGTTCAGAAGGCAAGTGAGGAAAAAAGAGCCCTTTAATTTTGTTTTGATCTTGCCTTCTTTGCTGGGCGTTCAAAGACAGAGAACAAATGCTGGCTGTGTCTGATAAATTGCTGTTTATGTTTTTTTAAAAGGAGGTTGGTGCTTACTTTTCTCTCTTTTACTGCTAAATGATTCGATTATGTAACGTGAACTCTGCAACAATCTTGGAAGTGTGAAAGGTAAGGCTGCAGGATGTAATTTGTTTTCTAGCGAACAGCAAAATTTAAATGACTATAATGAACCTTTCTAATTTTTCAGAATGTGTTAGCAGTTAGGAAGGCACAAATGAGGCGCATTTCTTATGTAGTTATGAAGTGTGCTAGAAACAACAATTTCAATAGGCACAAAACAAATCAATACACTTGGCTAGGCACAACTGAAATATTTGCTGAAATCTGATGTCCCCACATTATGTATCGTTGGTGTGCTGTATAGTGTTATCAGTAAACTTGTATGACTGTGGAAATGTAGTGGTAATTTCAGTAGGAAATGTGTTGTCTGTACACGACGAAGCGCCACCTCACCATACTTTAATAATATATCTGTGACCATGGGCGTAGGAAGTGTGGGGGACGCGGGGATATGTCCCCCCCCCCCCCACCCCCAGATTTTGGAGTGGGGGGGACACGGGGGACAAGGGTTTGGGAGACGAGGGGACAAAAGAATTTCCCCTCTCCCTTCTATTATTCAGCAGGGCCATTAGCACGTGAACGCGCTTCCTAATGGCCCTGCACTTGACCTGCCTGGAGTCAAAGAGGCCACCCGCCCTCTGCCCTTTGTTATGCTGCAGGAAGGCTCGGAGGCCTGGGAAGAGCAGAGAAGGGTAAAAAAAACTGTCTCTTTTCCTTCATACCCATTTCTGTCTCTGTTCAAGTTCTGATTTCAAGAGCTCTTATTACTCTCTTTTGCATCTCCTTTTCTTCATTTGTTTTTCTGTGAAATGGATCCAAAATAGGCGGACACTGGCTGGATATTTCCTCATTTACTGACCGTTTTATAATTCCAAAGAAAAACCTCGGGACGGAGAGAAAAAAAAATGAAATACCTAAATTAAGCAATACAGAGTGGTCAGCAGACAGGCCAGATTGTTATTTACACCCACACACATTAGAACCACTTTACAGAGTTTGCCAGTGAAAGCGCTACTTTCTTTTTTTCTTCTTTCTTTGAACAACATTGTTTTCCCACGGTAAGTGCACCATTTCTAAAGGGACTGCAATACCTGGTTGATGAGTGGAGTGAAAATGTCTGATATGATCGTTTTCAACTGTTTTAATTATTTTAGCTTATAAAATGTGTACTGCAGCTCTGTGTTTGGGGATGTGTTTTTTTTTTTAACCGAACTGCTTACATTTTGAAAGGATATAAGCGATGGACATTGAAACGGGTCCCTTCCTGGTCCTGTAGCCATGTCCTGAATTTTTCAGGCAAAATCACTTACTGATTTCTGAATAATGAGTTTAAAACTGTTACGGCAACCATGTTGTTCCTGAATACATTTCACATGATTTGCTTATTCTAGAATTCCTTATGAGTATTTGCTTTTTTCAGGGTGTTATTCATTTTTTTTCAGGCAGCATTTTACTGTTGTCTAGTGCATAATTTGAATTTAGTTGCAGCATATTTGAGTTGTAGCTGAAGGCAGTGCATGTTTCTCTCAGTGGGGAACTATGGTGTTCAGTGTGGCAGAGGATGTGGCAATCTGGCCAGAGCTGCTGAATTTGGAACTGGAGCACCATTTTTAGCCTTCACGACCAGTCCACCAGACCGCACTCCTGACAGAGCTCATTCCGATGCTACACCTTAGAAGGCCCGATAGACCTCAGAAGCCCTAGTGTCTTAGCCCCCGCAGGTGGACCCAAACGGTGGCAAGTGTGAGTTAACCTGAAAGGCCTGTCCACCACAATCAATACTGTAGTTCACCTCCAGTCTTGCGCGTAGGCATACAAAGAAGCACACCCTAGATCGACAGTGACTGTCACTGAAGTCACAAGATCCTTGAGGACAGTCCACCGTACCCATTGGTACCTCCATTGGCCTTTTTCAGCAGTAGTCGTGCAACTTACCAGGGGTTGGCAATGTAGGATTTGCATGCACACCAAACTTAGGGGGTGATTATAATGAAGGTGGAACCGCCACGTCACCCCGTCAATGGCGGTCCCACTGCCATCAGTGACTGCATCAATGCCAACCATATCACAATGGCAGGTGCTTTCCTGGCGGTCGGAAAGACCAACCGCCACGCGCCCTACTGGCTACTTGAGCCCGCCAGTGCGGCGGAGTGGCTCTTGGTTCCTACAATGCTGGTGGTGCCTACCAGGCACCACAGTAGGGCTTACGATACCCCTTACCCGCCAGCCTATCCATGGCAGTTTACCCGCCATGGAAAAGTTGGCAGAAAGGGACATTGGATGCCCATAGTGGGCCCCTTTCCCCTCAGCCCCCAGACATGGGACCTGACAGAGCGTCCGCCTCCCCCCTTCCGCTCCAAAACCACAGAGATAATCTGCGGCGTACCCCAAGGCTCATCCCTCAGCCCAACGCTGTTCAACATCTACATGGCACCACTCGCCCATGTCGCCTGACAGCACGACCTAAACATTATCTCCTACGCCGACGACACCCAGCTGACCCTCTCGCTCACCAAGGACCCCAACACTGCCAAAACCAACCTCCACGAAGGAATGAAGGCTGTCGCCGACTGGATGAGGGACAGCCGACTGAAGCTGAACTCTGACAAGACAGAGATCCTCATCTTCGGCTCAACTCCATCTGCCTGGGACGACTCCTGGTGGCCAACGGCACTAGGAGCACCCACCAACCACGCACAAAACCTAGAGATTATCCTCTGCCCCACACTCTCCATGACAAAGCAGGTCAACGCCGTCTCCTCCACCTGCTTCAACACCCTCCGCATGCTTCGCAGTATCTTCAAGTGGATCCCCACCGAAACTAGAAGGACGGTCACCCAAGCCCTAGTCAGCAGTAGACTGGGCTATGGCAACGCACTCTACGCAGGAGCCCCGGCCAAACTCCTGTCACGACGACAACGCTTCCAGAATGCCTCCGCACGACTGATCCTCAACATACCCCGCCACAGCCATATCACAACCCACCTGAAAGACCTGCACTCGCTCCCTATCAACAAGAGGATAACCTTGAAGCTCCTCACCCATGCACACAAGGCACTCCACCACACCGGACCGGTGTACCTCAACAGACGACTCGGCTTCTACACCCCCGCCCGCCAGCTCCGCTCCGCAGACCACGCCCTCGCCATTGTCCCCCGCACCCGAAGAGTGACCACCGGTGGCAGAACTTTCTCCCACCTCGCCACCAAGACATGGAACACCCTCCCCATCGGCCTACGACAAACCAAAGATCTTCTAACCTTCAAGAGACTCCTCCAGACCTGGCTCTTCGAACAGAAGCAGCCCCCCCCCCAGCGCCTTGAGACCCTCACAGGTATGTAGTGCGCTTGACAAATGCTATGATTGATTGATTGATTGATTGACATGTCAGTTTTTACATTGCAGCAGATGATGCAGCCAGCAGCACCTGCTGCAATGTAAAAGATAGGCACTGCGAAAGCCATAGTGGTGGTTGCATTATAATGCCTATTGTAGGGCCGCCACCTTGAAGGCCAGCGGGCCCATTCCCCGATTCGATGGCAGACGAACTGAAGTCTGCCTGCCTTCGTAATCAGCCCCTAAGTTTGCAAACTTCATGGTCTCTGCTTCATGCACAAACACTTTTAACATATGTAGCCTTCTTTCGGGCTATTGAAGTTATGCAGCAATGGAGGCCAAAATTATGTTGCAGTGTTGACTAAAGGATGCAACAATAAAAAGGCTGCAGCGTAATGCAGTGCATTTTAAGATACTTTATTATTTTAACATATTTATACATACCAACAGCCTCTGCAAAGCTTTTGCCTTATTAGTACTTGTGTAACATACAAATGCAGCACAGGGAAAGGTGACCAGTCAACCTTTGCAAAGGGCCCTACATATCACAGCAACATGTCACATTTCTTTTAGAAATTTTTAAACCGTTTGAGCTACAAAATTGTTTTGGGTCAAATCATTAGATTATGCAGCAGATGATGTATTATGTGGCAAATATGATACAGCCATAGTTAAGTTGAATTTCTTTTTCCACTTAACCCCTTCCATGCTCATGACGGAACGGTTCCGTCATGAGCGTCATATGAGCTGTGCTCATGACGAAACCGTTCCGTCATGAGCCGATAGGCTCATTAGAACCTTCAGCACCGCGCGAAAATTCGCGCCGCGCTGAAGGGGTTAACTTAATTTTGCCCCAGTATTGTAGTTGATCAATGTATAAGTTCCCCAAACCCAAAAGTCGAGTTTGGGCACAATTTGCATTTTAAAAGCAGTCCTACAACACAGGGCGACTTTTAAACTGACCTCAGGCTTCAGCAGTGCACACATGCAAAAGCAGAAAGGGCTGCTGGCATCTAAACTGCCATGCCCTAATATATTCTAGGGACTTAAAGGTGGTTCTAATCTCCCTGCCCTATTATGAACTAGGGCCTTATAGGAGAGGTCATGCCAATCATAGGGGTACCCTAACCCATAGTGCACCCTAGTGTATGTAGGTGTTTTCACAGTATCTTTAAGTGTCTCTTTCAGAATAGTACTGGCCCTGTGCCTTTTCAGGCAGAGGCCAGGTCAGTCAGGGTCAGGTACCACCAGTACCAGTCAGCAAAACGTTGGGGAGTGCCCAGGGCACAGGATGACTTTGACACTCAGAATTTAAAACATAACACCATGGTTGGGGGGTTCTCTTCAATAATCAGAATTGATTTCTATCCTAATTAACCCATTTTCCAACATTAGGATAAGGAAAGATTGGGGGAAAATCATAATGTTCTAATCTATACCTTGCAGTTTTCATACAGCTCTTTGATGACGGTTAATAGCTCACTGTTCAATGTTAGGATTTTAACTTATAAACTGCAAATACCAACAGAATCTCACACAAAGGCAGTAACTCCCTGACCAATTTACATGATATGCATTTTGTGAGCTGCGTGCTACACATTCTTTGCAGCATGCATATTAACCCACTATGTCTACCTTACCAAGACTTCCACTAGACAAACCTCCGATCTCTCTCAATAAAGAACATTAATCACCAAAGTTATCTTCACATTTTTATTGTTGCCTGAAAATTGCCCGAGACCAGGAATGTAGCAGCAGGTACTTTTCAAATCATAATGCACTTGCAAACACTACGCCCCCACCCTAAATCAGCCACCTATGTTTGCTTGGTGCATCAAGATGATTCATATACATGTTTTTTTAACATTTGGTCTGATTACAATATGAATGTAAATAACAATAAAGCATAAATGAAAATTGTTACAACATGCCTGCTTTTCTTAATATTTCACTTCGAAAGTATGCGATTGTATTTGTTTAACGGGTGGTGATTTGTATAGGGTCACTGGAAAGTCCACAAGGTTGTCCCTGTCCCCCCCCAGAATTTTAGTGTCTCCTACGCCCCTGTCTGTGACTGTGTATTTCAAATTGTACTACGAGCTACATACTATTTCCTTACCACTGTCCTGCTGACAGTATTTGCTACGCTTGTGCTTTGTGTGACACATGGATTTTTCACAAACCCCTATGACTTTAGTGATAAAATATTGACAGCACCCCCCACTCTGAAAATTGTTTTAGCTCTACTGGTGCGTGCCTATTGCAGTTGTATTCACACATGAGCCCTTGTTGGTATGCTTCTTTTCAAGTGATCCTGTGTAAACACATGTCTTGAAGAAAGCACCAAAATATAATTTAAATAGTATTTGCTCAACATTCTGGCATGCACTTCTCAGCTTTTACTTCAGTATTGTGTTAACACACGTGCTGAAAAACACTAGTCTTAATCAATGAAGTCTCTATACAGATTACCCTATTGCCATCTGTAATTTACATCTCAACAAAATATAACAGATGTTATTAACAGGACCCGCTGAAAACAGTGCATGGACACATTGAGAACTCCTCACAAGGATCTAAAAATACACCGTGATATAATGAAAAGCAATGAAGGAAGTGTGTGCATGGACATTACAACAACAAGTAGAAGCACCGCCCAATATCCTCCCTTTACCACAAACACTTATAGCGTAAGAGTTTTCATATCCTTTGCTACGCTAGCTGAGCCTGTGTCTAATGTTTACAAATAGGAAATTAAAGGAATAAGGAGATTGTAAGGTCCAAGACTGACTTCATTCTAATTCAGTAATAAAGACATTTCTGTTGCACACTTGACTCGCTTAAGGCAGCGATAGCAGGCAGAGAAGGCTTACTCCTGGGTTTAGTAGATGGATAGCAACTAAGATTCAGCATAACATAAGAGTTGTCAAATCTGTTTCTCTACTAAAGACAGGGGGCATAATTTAGACAGGAAAACCTCAAAATAACCCCATGCCCTTCTGAAATCAGTGCTGTCCTCGGCCACACCAAAGACCATAAATACTTTTTGGATCCGTGCAAAGTTTGTGAATACCCAAGGTATACAGCATCACTAAGAACTATTGGCAAAGCTAATAGGGTCCAAAGGTGAGACCAGTTGGCTTTCCCAATACTTGTTCTTATATTGGGCCTGATTATAATGGGTTCCTAAAAGTGTGATTGCTATGCAGAGAATTGTTTGTGAAGGAATCACAGTTCTTTTTTTATTTTATTTTTTACATTTGTTTATTGCATTTTGTGACATGCAGCATATGCATTACACAAACAACAAGTGATGGACCAAATGTGGATCAATGTCACACATTCCCCCAGTCAAAAGATCTGGGCCCAAATCCATCGTTTTTTTGCACTCCACACCACCCTGGGTTAGACAATGGCGATATGCAAATCAGCTCTGACCCTGTTGCCCCATGGGAACAGTCCAGTCCGAACTACAAAAGCCATGTCCTTCCCAGAACGGAATCAAGCATCCGAGGACCGGACCGGTTTCGAGGTAACACCTCTCATCAGCCCGGCTAGCTTGACTCCAAGTGGTGTGGAGTCAAGCTAGCCGGGCTGGGAAGGACATGGCTTTTGTAGTTCGGACTGGACTGTTCCCATGGGGCACAGGGTCAGAGCTGATTTGCATATCGCCATTGTCTAACCCAGGGTGGTGTGGAGTGCAAAAAAACGATGGATTTGGGCCCAGATCTTTGAACTGGGGTGAGTGTGTGACATTGATCCACATTCGGTCCATCACCTGTTGTTTTTGCATATTCCGCCCTAAGTGCGCTGGGGATGCCCAGACGTGGGTCCCAGGCACTCCACACCACTGGAGTCAAGCTAGCCGGGCTGATAAGAGGTGTTACCTCGAAACCGGTCCGGTCCTCGGATGCTTGATTCCGTTCTGGGAAGGACATGGCTTTTGTAGTTCGGACTGGACTGTTCCCATGGGGCACAGGGTCAGAGCTGATTTGCATATCGCCATTGTCTAACCCAGGGTGGTGTGGAGTGCATAAAAACGATGGATTTGGGCCCAGATCTTTGAACTGGGGTGAGTGTGTGACATTGATCCACATTCGGTCCATCACCTGTTGTTTTTGCATATGCATTACACAACACCTCACATTGGACACAGACTAATAAAGAATGAAACAAACCAGAAACGAAAACAGAAAGAATACACCTTGTGCAGTACTGTACTACATGGTCCACATTGCTATTCAACGTTATCGCAGCTGAACACACCTGACGGTTATCTTTTCCTCATACAAAAATACCTATACAGCCTAGTTGCCCATATCCAGTCATTGCAAAATATCTAGCGTCTATGTTGGCTCTGGATGTTCTAGTAGATATACTGTCAGCGGTGCCCAAATATCCTTAGGTCTGGAGGGAGGCCTGAGGCAGTTCTTCTGCATAAATGTCCAATTGCTCCCTGCAAAATACACTATCGCCTTCACCCATTTTGTCACCGTGGGGGCCGATCTACCACCCCAGTGTTTAGCCACTATACGTTTCGCCAGCAATGAGGTGATAGCCACTAGTTTCCTGTTACAAGGCTTGAGTGTTTAAACCAGGCCCAGTAGACAAACTTTCTAGGTGCAATCCATATTTTCCATTACCATTTGTGTTATTATCTGGGTTACCCGAACCCAGAAGTCATACAGGCCCCGGCCAGGTGCACAAAGTCCGCAATTTCATCCCAACAGCGCACACATAGAGTCCTCCCGCACTCCATATTTCTGCAGTCAAACAGGTGTGTAATACATTTGGTGAATGAACTTAAAATGTATTATTCAGAGGTTACAGTTAGCAGTGAGGTGCCCAGTCAGCGCACAGCAGGCTTCCCAAGCCAGGGTGCCTCGAGTCTGCTGTTCCATCTGTCTAGGGCTGCAGAACTGGTCATTGAGTTTTCTCTCAGGGATGTATTATGTAATCTAGTAATTAACCCTTTACTTTCCTCAGCTGTCAATACTCCCTGCCGTGCTTTCAGCATCACAGGCTCAATGGGGAACCCGAGGTTCAACTTCCTGACAGCAATGCACAACCTAGTATATACAAACCCCAGCATCGCCATGTAGGATTGCCGCTCGGTAAATACCTCAACGGTCAGGAACTGTCCATTTGTGTACATATCCCCTAGCTTGGTCACTCCTGCAGTAGATAGGATATCCAGCGCCCCATGCTCGCGGGCTGCGGATATTTCTTAATGCGCCGCGATTGGCATGGCCGGTGTATAAAGACATTCCCTTCCTGCGCGAGCACCAAAGTCTCGCCACGCTTTAGTAGTACAATTAACAGTGTTAATTTCTTTTCTATTAATCTCTGACCTGTTGTGTAACACCATGGCAGTAAGTGGGACTAGATGTGCGTTATCCACCTCCACTGCTAAGTGTGGAAGAAAACGTTGAGGGAAATGGCAGTAGTGAGCAAATTGTGCTTACACACATAGATAATACAGTCTAAGATCCAGGGCTTCGAAGCCGCCTTTTTCATTTGGTTGTGTAAGGGTGTCCCAGCTCCATCTCGGTTGTTTGCCCGCCCACACCAGAGCCAACAGACATGTTTTGAGGGACGTAAATGGGGCTCTATTTAGTACAATTGGGATATTCTCAAATAGATGAAGAAGTTTGGGAAGGCTTGTCATCTTCACAACCGCTAATCTGTCCGCAAGGGACAATGGGAGGCATGTCCATCTGGCTACTTGATCATTTAGTTTAGCAATCTCACACCCGTAATTCATGATAATCACTATCTCCGGGTCTCTGTGCACCCATACACCTAGGTAATACACCTATGTAATACACAGGGTCGCTTGTTCAGGCCAGTGGGAACTCTAGTTCATGGCTGGTGGTACATTGTTTTAGGGGTAGACAGTGGATTTATCCCAGTTTATACAGAGGCCTGAATACCCCTCAAACCGGACATATTCTCACAGCAGGGATGCCAAGTGTGTCTCCGGCTCTCTGACATATAATAAAATATCACCTGCGTATAGTTATATGGCCAAGGGTCGTTGCCTGAACCTCAACGCAGCGCTAGCGTGACATTGCCTAATCTTGCACGCCAAAGGTTCAAGTGCTAAGGAGAAGAACATCGGGGAGAGTGGGCATCCCTGCCTGGTTCCTCTACAGATCTCAATTGGGGCTGAGATCTCTTTATTGATACGTATCCTGGCCACCCATTGCCGGTTTAATCGCAAGTGATCAACCCGGTCTGCACCCCTCCCCATACGCCCGTGCCTTCCACCTCTTAGACCTAGGGCGCACTTCCTGCTCAGCGATATCTGTATGCTCAGAGATCAGCTCCATCACCTGGGCCAAAAGCGCATGCGTGGGTCTCTGTTCATATATGCGCTCAAGTGTGTATCCTGCCTTCTATATCCTGTAGTTTATTCCTGAGCGATTTCAAGATACCAGCCTGCACCCACATACATTCCGCTCGGATGGTGACGTTGACGGCCTCCCATAATGTTCCAGCCTCATTCACTGTGCCTTCACTTTCTAAGAAGAAATTTGTGATGGCAGCCCGATAGTAGTGCGAAATACCTCATCCAACAGGGACGACGGCTGCAATCTCCATTGGAATCGAGGCCTAGTACATGTAGGTATCTCTAGCTCCAGAAGCACAATGCATGGTCAGATAGTGTCTTGGCAAGGTGATTTACTTCCACTGTCCATGTGCTTACCTCCCTAGAGATTAGCCAGTAGTCCAGCCTGGGCCACGAACCATGTACTGACGACACATAGGTTTCCTCCCTAGCGGTAGGGTTGTGGCCTCTTCAAATGTCTACAAGTCACTTTGCCTCAATTTTTCCTCTAATACTGTTGCTGCTTGTTTCCCATGCCATGTCGTGTTGGGTGAAAGATCCAGTTGTGGATCCAGATATACATTAAATATCCACCCCCAAATCAACACAGAAGGGGGCAGAGCAGCCATACACCTCCAAATATCATTATAAAATGCAGGATCGTCTGTATTGGGGCCATATGTGTTTACAAACAATATCTTTGTGTCAACCAGGCATCTCTGTATCAACAGCAGCCTCCCGTGTTTGTCTGCTTCCAAATTAGTTAAGGAAAAAAAGAGTTCCCCTTTTCCCCAACACTAGTACACTTCTGGAGTATGCAGAGTACGACGCTGCTACCCTAACAGCGGCCCATCCTGTCCCCACATTATGCTCTGTATGTTTTGTAAGATGTTTTTTTTTTCAGAAACGCTACCTGAATATTATGTCTATCTAAATATGCTAGGACATGGCAAATTATTTGGGGTTGTTAACGCCTCGTACGTTCCATGTTAGCAATTTAGTTAAGCCACCTGGACGCTGCATTCCCTAATACTGAATTTCCAAATACGTTGCTGTTTATAAATCCCACTAGTGAATAGCGCTAGATTCTTTCCTGCATGTATCCTGCACTGCATCTGTAACAAAGAATGAACACCTATCCCAATCCCCCACCCACTTCAGCACCCCAACTTGCTAAAGCCATCCCATAGAACCCTAAGTTACCTAACCTAGGAAAGTTTCTCATGACTGTTGCTGGGGTACACCCATAGGGAGACACTAGTGAGCAATCACCCTCCCGGTAAACAGGGAAGGCCGAACGTGTCCCTTAAGTTGGCATGCCACAAAAACATTTTGCCTGAGAGTCTCTAGTCCACTAAAGTTCTTGGTTACCACTTGCATTGATGCCATCCTCACAAACTATTGGCCAGTTGTCTTCGTGCCCTCCACATATGAGCTGTCCCGTAATTAGACCACTCCCGGACATGGTTTGCCGCCAATGTCCACCATCTGACTCTTCTACCAAAATGTTTTCATGGGTAGCTAGGTTCGTTATTGCAGAATCTGCCGTATTACAGTATTCTGTATTGCTCCTCTTCATCCAGTCCGTCCGCTTGGTCTCTCCGGCTCTTCACATGGCTAATTTGGGGCTGGTGAATATTTTGGTCTTCCCGTCTATTCCGATACGTAGACGGGCCGGGTACAAGATTGCCTATGAAATGTTCATTGCCAGCAACTGTTTTCTTGACTGGTTGAAGTTTCCGTTGTGCCGCCTGGACTGAGGCAGTGAAGTCGGGGTAAAATGGTTGGTCTTTCCCTTGATGGTTGATGTTTTTCTCCTCCTGTGCCAGACGCAGTACCGCATCTCGGACCCTGTAATTAAGCAAATGTGCTATGATATGTTGCGACGGGGCACCTGGGACTGGGCGCACTGCTAGTGACCTATGGGCTCTCTCCACAATTAACACTTCAGACAGATTCTCTGATCCAAAAATGTCTTTGAACATTCCTTCCACATAGAGCTCCATCTTGCCCGTGTTGGTGGATTCAGGTAGGTCAGCGATTCTGAGGTTATTACGTCTCGACCTTGCTTCTAAGTCCTCATTCTTTGCTTGAATTACGGCTAGGTCCGTCTCCATATTGAGGCAGTTAGTGGAGACACTTTGTAGGCAATCCTCCATTTCTGCTTCACCCAGCCTGGCACCTTGTTGTCTAGCTTCGCAGACATGTGATCCATCCGTAGATTTAGATCTTCGATTTTTCCATCAATAGACTGCGGACTGTTCTGCATTGTGATGAGCGTTGTTTCTAGCAATCAAGTCCCCTCCGCTGGGGCATCCTATCCAAGTCCGAGAGTGCTCTCTTTTGGGACCTGCCAGGCTTTTGCATTTCAAATGTGAGGCGGGTTTGTCTCTTGTCCGTCTTCCCAATTTTGGCGACCCGGCTCTTTGTGCCACATGTATCACCTGATCGCCGGGCAATTAATCTGAGGATGCGCCTTTTGGGCGTTGATTGGGTTACTCTGTGCCTGAAAATTCTAACTTGGTGCAGCACTTCAAAATGGTACTTGTTGTCCCTCACGAGGCCAACGGCATCGCCGTATCCCAATGCAGCAGCCTCTTCAACCCAATTTCTGGCCTAGCCAGGCCTCAGTTGTACTTCAGACTCTGGCCCATCCCACGTGCAGTGCCTCCACATGTGCCTACTTTCCCCGCTCAATTCCGGTCACTAATGGAAACTTTGGTGCCCCGCTGTGCTTCTTCGCCCCCTCAGGCAGCACTTAAGCCTAGGCAGTTTCAGGTTCCGTCAGCACATCCAGGCCTTCAACGCTCTCGGCGCCGCCACTCAGGCAGTCCCTGTCACACAGCTCTTCACTCTCTTGGCTATAACAGTGACTCAGCGCATTCACAAACAAGTCCGACTTGCCACTAGACCCAGCATTGAGGTTACGTGCCCTTTCAGTTATCGATCCGGCCACCTCTGCTTTAGTCCTCCCAAAGGTAGGTGTAGGGCCGCCACCACGCCTCAGTATTTTGTTTTGGCTTTGCCGGGATATTCTCCCCCTGTCTCATGTACAGCAGCTCTGCCACTCACCTTTTTCTCGGCAGGCCGTATTCAGTTTGCAGCATTGCTGGGTAACGTTGAATCAGCCAGATTTCAGTTCTCTCATTGCTGTTGCCCCGGCACCTCGCACCACACAGCTTTACCCTGACTCAGCAGGCGCCGCGGCCCAGGGCAATCACATGCTGCACATCTCACCCCTATCTTGCGCTCTCATTCTGCTGTTGGACCTCTGGGCCCACCATTATAATTGCCTACACGTTGCCTCCCGACCCGGTGTCTTCGTCCTTCGGTTGCTCCGTTATTTACCAACCACCTTAGACACTGCCGCACCACTGCGGTCCAACCAGCATCTTCAGCTGCGGCAGCCGATCGCCATTTCTTTGTTACCGCACCGGCATCTGGGAGGGGTCACAGCGACTATTTCCTTTTACACCAGTTCTGAGCTGCTAGATGTCACCACGGCTTCTGCGATGCTAATGTGCCGCTGCTTGGTGAGCAGTATAGTATAAATTGAGGGTGTACCCAAATAAAGTCACTGGGACCTGGGCTAGCTAAGTATTCAGAGGAGGGGGTCCCAGTTACGTAGGACAAAAAATTAAAGTAGTAAAATAGTAAATCACACAGATACTGAATCCATCCGCACTGTTTTATTCACAATGGGACTGCATATTGAATATACAAACGTTAGAAAATTAAATACATAGTTAAGGCAGTGCCCCAAAAGAAGGGAAGCAGGGGTGGGGATAAGTGATCGTGTGAGGATAAAGTGAAGGAGAAGAAAAATTATTTACAGGTGACGGTACAATCAGCCAGTACATAACCTCTAGTTGACAGAGTTACACATTATGTACAGAACACATGACATATTAGTCAGTTATTGAAGTAGAGCATACTTCACATTGTTCAATTAATGAAACATTTGGGTGTGAAGTTGGCCTTCAAAAGTATGAGGTTGTCGACGTTTCGACCCTTTACAATACGCAGGTATTAGTGCTATCCTTGCAGTAGGGTCTTCATCAGGACGGGAAACCAGGGCAACCAACCACTCAGTTAAATGCAAACCGCAATCAAAAGTCGAAGTTCAAGGGCAGTCGGAAGTCAGGCGAGCCAACGGTGTTATTGGGTCGATAGTAGCGTGGGCAACGCGGCAATCCCAAGTCAAGGCGGTCAATCACAAAATAATCACACGGGATCCAGTGCGGAGTTAATCTCGCTTTCGGAAATGCGAACTCGAGCATTTCCGAAAACGAGATTAACTCCGCACTGGATCCCGTGTGATTATTTTGTGATTGACCGCCTTGACTTGGGATTGCCGCGTTGCCCACGCTACTATCGACCCAATAACACCGTTGGCTCGCCTGACTTCCGACTGCCCTTGAACTTCGAATTTTGATTGCGGTTTGCATTTAACTGAGTGGTTGGTTGCCCTGGTTTCCCGTCCTGATGAAGACCCTACTGCAAGGATAGCACTAATACCTGCGTATTGTAAAGGGTCGAAACGTCGACAACCTCATACTTTTGAATGTCAACTTCACGCCCGAATGTTTCATTAATTGAACAATGTGAAGTATGCTCTACTTCAATAACTGACTAATATGTCATGTGTTCTGTACATAATGTGTAACTCTGTCAACTAGAGGTTATATACTGGTTGATTGTACTGTCACCTGTAAATAATTTTTCTTCTCCTTCACTTTATCCTCACACGATCACTTATCCCCACCCCCGCTTCCCTTCTTTAGGGGCACTGCCTTAACTACGTATTTAATGTTCTAACGTTTGTATATTCAATATGCAGTCCCATTGTGAATGAAACAGTGCGGATGGATTCAGTATCTGTGTGATTTACTATTTTACTACTTTAATTTTTTGTCCTACGTAACTGGGACCCCCTCCTCTGAATACATGGTGAGCAGTATTGGCATGCCTTCACCAGGATTCTGGGCGGATTATGCATCACGACACCGCTACACTAATGCGTTGCCGTGCGCCCTCTAGTGCCCCCAAAGTAATCACAATTCTTTGTGGTGAGATGTTTATTGCATTTGGTAATTACCAATTTCGATCAAATTTGCACCCTCCTTTAGATTTTGGTAGGTTAAACTGCCACATGCAGACTTTGGTGGAGTATTTACCAAAATCCAAATGTTGTTCTCCAAAAACTCAGAATATATTTACTTTATTGCACCCTATAGATTATGCACCTCGTGGTATATTTATCAGGTGTGCTAACATATGACTACCCCCTCCCCGGATGTTCGTAATCAGGTGCAGGCTAGCTATGGAGGGCCTATTTCTCTACACAATATTTGAGCTGATTATTAGTAATGTAACATGATTATCCTTTTGTGTATTTAAATGAGCAGCGTGGTGCTAACCTAAATTAATGATGAGTGTTTTAAATCTCTAGAATTTCGTATTTTCAGCTCCAAGAATCAATATTCAGCAGTGAGTTCAAAGATTTGTTTTCTCGGTTGGATTTCTGTTAATGCATTCAATTTAAATCTTTTTCAACAAAATGTTTTGTCTTTTCAATGGTACTATTGTTATATTGTTTTTGTGGCAAGGGTAAATCTGTTTAAAATGTGACAGTGGCTTGTTTTATATTTTTGAATCATTTGTCGTTGTATTAGGCAAATCTTTAATAGTTACAGTGTAACTGATTTTTACAGAGCATATTTATTGTGTCTTGGTCCTTTTTTTAAAGAAATATTGAAGAGCTGGACCTGTTTGATGATAAGCAGCCCTTCCTCTGTGTCCTGTGGTCCTGCAGGGATTCCAGTGGGCTATTGATCTGAGAAGTCAACTATGTCTGCCCCTGATGTGACTGTGAAAACTGAGGCACCCGATGAAGAGGTTCAAGCAGTGATCTGGCAGGATGATGCCAAAGAATCCAACAAAAACAGCATGAATGATGCAACTGGAGAAGGGCCGGCAGAGATCTGCGTGGTCATTGGTGATGCCAGGAATCCGCAGACACTTGGTACAAATCATGATTATATAAATATATATACTTTTTTTTTCTGCTGAAGTCCTTAATTATTAGCATTACTCACTGGCACATTTAGTGGGTGATGGTGGGTCATAAAGCTGCATGAAAATTTCCTTTTACTCAATATGCAAGACTATTATTTCATGGACGTGATTGTTGGTTTCTACAGTACTACGATACATTCTAGAAAGCGAGTAGCCTGTAGTCTCATCAGAACGTATTCCTGCTATTGCTAATGGTTAGTCCCACATTTAATCAGGAGGCTGAAGTGGTATTGTACGACAGGCTATTAAAACACAAGTAAATTGTGAATATTTTTAGACAACAATTATTGAATAAGGCCCGTTATGTGATAAATACTGTGAAATTGTAGTTCATTATATTCTCAAGTGCTCCATTAAGCTTTTCACTGGTACTCCCTGTTAGTTTGGCAATCCCCTTTATATTATTGGGCCGAAGTCACACAGTCTTAGTTTGTATCATGCCATTAGTATTTGCTGTTAGACCTCTACCAAATATACGTGGATAAGTACATTAGCTATCTCCCGAAGTGTTTTTTATTTTCTTTTTTAAGTAACATTTTCTTTATTCCCTTAATGTGTTGTCCATAATTCCACACTCTGGTTGAGTTTACTGTTTTAGTGACAACATTTTAGGCCCTTTCCTAATGGTAATTAGAAGCAAACAGTAGTGTTCACGTTTCTGTACAACTTTGATCTTAGATTGAAGTAAAGAAAAAGGAAAAAAAAGGGAAATGGCTCAGGGCTGATACAGCAATGTGATTTGGAGCCTTACTGAAGGCACACCCCTTAGAGTAGAATCAAGATGAGGCCTCTCGTTGTGATATGCAAAAAGTGGAAACACTTATATATCTGATAGAGACATCTAGCCGCAGAATCCTTAATTTTTTAATTCTCCCAGGCGGAGGGAGGGGGGGTGTACGGGGACTTGGGGGGGTGGGGGTTGGGGCGGCGGAGCCTGCCTGAGCTCAAGATTGCTGCATAGAGAGTGAGCTCTGGTATTTTATTTATTTTATTTATTATGCAATTTGTATCGCGCAAACTAAACCCGAAGGTGTCAAGGTGCCTATCAAACACAGATCAAAAAGTTTGCGCGTGTGAAGAGGTGGGTCTGTAAAGCAGATCTAAAGGCTTGTAGAGTGGGGCGGGACCTTACTTCCAGAGGGAGAGCATTCCACCATTTAGGGGCCAGATTGGAAAAGGCCTTGCCTCCCCATCTTGTCTTCCTGACACGAGGCACAGAAAGTAGAAGTTTATGTGAGGAACGAAGATTCCTGCCGGGGTTGTACTGAGACAGAATAGATCCAATGCCCGTAGGGCTAGTTTTAGCTAAGGCTTTGTACACCATACACATGGATTTAAAGAGGATGCGATCCCCGACGGGAAGCCAGTGAAGCTGCTTCCGGGCATCGGTGGCAGAGGCACGTTTGGGCAAGTCGAGGACAAATCTCGCTGCCGCGTTCTGGACCACCTGCAAGCGCTGTAGCTGACTCTTATTCAGTCCAGCATACAGCGCATTGCAATAGTCCAGACGGGAGCCCAAAAGTGCGACGGCTAGTTGCTTTCTTGCCTGGAGGGACAGATAGTGCCTGATTTTTCTTGGTATATGGATGATCTCCCAACAGGTCGATACAGTCCTGTTGACCTGTTGGCACATACTAAGGGTGGGATCGATCATAACCCCCAGATTTTTTGCAGAGGAGGTAGGATCGGGGCAGGCACCCAGTGAGTTCGGCCACCACTCAGCAGACCAGATCTCTTCCTTTCCTCCAAATACTATCACCTCCGTCTTCTCCCCATTCAGTTTCAATGAATTGTGAATCATCCATTGGCCGACTGCCTCCATGCAAGATCTAAAATTGGCGGCAGTCGACGTAACTGACTGGGAGAGAGAGACGAGGATCTGGGTGTCATCCGCGTAGGAAACTACCTCCATCCCGAAAGATCTAATAAGTCTGGCAAGGGGGGTCACATAAATATTAAAAAGGGTAGGGCTAAGCGCTGACCCTTGAGGGACCCCACATTGCACAAACAGGGATGGAGATAGGAACGGGCCCAGCATTACCCTTTGCTCTCTGTAATCGAGAAAAGAGGAAAGGAGTCCCAGGGCCGACCCCCGAACCCCAATCTCCCTCAGTCGAGATGTTAACACCGAGGGAGATAGGGTATCGAAGGCAGCTGTGAGATCTAAAAGGATCAGGAGGAAGGTCTGTTCCCCATCGACCCTAGTGCGGATGTTATCGAGCACTATGGTGAGGGCAGACTCGGTGCTATGTTCCCTCCTGAATCCATGCTGGGAAAGATCCAAACAGCCCGAGCTCTCCACGAATGCAGCCAGATGTTTATTAAGATGGGCTTCTAACATCTTCGCGGGAGCAGTGAGATGGGGCGAAAGTTTTTTAATACCCCAGGGTCAAGAGAGGACTTCTTGAGCAGAGGTTTTACCACAGCGTTTTTCCACTGCTGGGGAAAAATACCCTCCTTCATCGCCCTGTTCATGATGTCAACCAGTGGGGGAAGGAGGGATTCTCTGCACTGCTTAAGGATCTTTAGCGGACAGACATCTAGCAGAGAGCCAGATTTAGTTTTGTTGAGCAGGATCTCAAGATCCTGACAAGAGAGAGGAGGAAAGGATTCCAGATCCTGAGGTCGGGATGATTCAGCATCATCAGGCTCCAAGGGAGCGGGCACCGAAGGCACAGCGGTAGAGGATCTTTGAGCTTCCAGGGCAATGTAAATGTCCGCAATTTTGGACTGAAAGAAGGAAGCTATATTGTTGCACAGTTCCTGAGAGGCAACCAGAGGGTCTGGGATCTGAAGGGAGGTAAGGGAGTCAGCGATCCTGAAAAGCTCTCTAGGAGACGAAAGTGAGGAAGTGAGGGCCGTGAAGTATTCTTGCTTGGTCTTAATCACTTCCAATTTGTAGTTTTTAAGCAAGACCTTATGAGCTTCTCTATCCTTAGGGGCCCAGCTAGAGTGCCATAGGCGTTCCTGTCTCCTTACTTGGTATGCCATCTCAATATCCGCAAGAAGGCCTACATTCGAGCTGGCTGCTACAAAACGGAAAGTTGCCCTGAGAACAAGGAACGGAAGCGAAGCTGTGTGATTCGATTTCTGACTTCCGTGGTCGTGTAAAAGAGCGGATACGGGGAGCGACAGAGGCCTAGTCCCGGCCTGCAGACGGTGCAGAGGCTCTGGGGTGGGCAGTGCTGCCCGAGGCAAACAATCGTTAATGGACGTGCTCTGTGGGCGTCTGAACAACATAGGTGCTGCTGAGTCAGTGCGGCCACTCCCGCGGGAAGGGCGCATTACCCCCTAACTCCTGTGCGACTGGGGAAGCAAAGCGGGCTGCCTGGGAAGACGTGAGAGGCAAGGTCAGTCTTGACGGGGCTTCAGTACACTCCCTCGGTCCAGCGGGAAAATCAAGACTGCTGAGAGCAGTGCTGGGGGCTGCGTACGTTGGCCCCTGCATTGACGCGTGTCGCGAGGCTGCAAGACGGAGACGCCGCTGCTAAATCAGAGTACCAGGCGAGTGATCACGCTTTGGGACGGGAGCGAAGCCGGCGGCCAGTGGCGCACGCAGTGGAAGGGGGCCACTTTCAAGGGCAGGCCTGTACTGGACTGCAGAGGGCCAGAGAGTGATGAAGGAACGCCTAAAAATCTGGGAATCTCACTAGAAGCCTGCCATTACTGAATATATGCAAGGAGCTGGGGAATGGCAAGAAACATGTTGTAAGCAGACTGGTGTGCTGTGCAGCTGAAATTGAGGGCTCAGAAGTACTAGCACAGTAGTGGGACCAAAGGGGCATAAGGACAACGCTGGAAACACGGTCAGGGCAGCACACGAAGATGCATAAGGGTGTTGGGCAGTAAGTTTACTGCTTGCCTAGCGAACAGTGGCGCACAGCGCAACAGGTCTTGGGGCGAAAGCATCTTACACAAGGTCACTGCCTGTAAAATTGCGAGGCACCAACTGGGATTGTATGCTAAGTACAGGCGGCGTGAGAGCAGCATATACTTCCCCAGAAGTGCATGTGGGCTGAGTGCACATTAGCACATTGGTCGACCATTATTCCAGGCCGCGGTAGTTTGGAAAATTTTGGACGAATGGATCGGAGCTGTACGTCAGGCACCCGGCGGTAAGAAACTGACAACGCTCCGATCCATTCGTCCAAAATTTTCCAAACTACCGCGGCGGCTGCCGCTCGTGTCCGCGCTTGGAATTTAATTCCTACAAACAAAGGCACATTTATCGATTTCGGGCGCTTGAGCATCCCTTACAGGTGCATGTACATTTAACATCAAGGTAGCATCCTGATATTTTCCAGCATAAGCGACAACGACCTCCCCAATCCTTGTCCTGAGGAGAACCCTTTAAATTACTGAACGGGTTCGAAACGCGTCGGCGTCCTGCTCCACCCAGATACTGAACCATCAGGGCACAATAGGAATATAACTCACACACAATTCTACATTGCTGCATAGTTTTGTGTCTTCCTATTTTTTGCACCATTTGATAAACCAATTAATGTGTATCTAGCGGTGGTGAAAACAAGTAGGCTAGTTTGTCATCTTAGCTGTCCACTTGTTTATTTTCATCCAGGATTGGTGCCTCAACAAAGAGAATTCTTTGAGGCATTACACAGTTGTCTATATTCATTGTCATCACAATTGTTATATGTGTATGTTTCGACTTAATGTATTGTTTATGGTTTTTTCAATGCACTTGTGAACCTCTGTAAATGCGGTGTGAACCCTTTGATGCCAAGGCATTTTTTCATAATCTTTTTTCATAAAAATACAAGTGACTAAACACAAATGGTTTGTCAGCCTAGCAATTCATTGTACTGGGTGTGTACTTGTGTCTACCAACTTATACTGCCCGGCACTTTTTTTGTTTGTCTAATAAGAGTGGTCCAGCCGGTCAGAGACAGGACCCAGCCTTTCCCCCTTTTTCCTTTGACACCGTAAGTCATCAGGTGCTCCTCCAACGCCTGTCAGAGGTGGGTGTGACAGGGCTGGCCTTAAAATGGCTCGAATCCTTCCTCTCTAATCGCTGTTATCAAGTCTGGGAAGGGGTAGAGCAGTCGGCCTTGTTCCCTCTTCAATGTGGAGTCCCGCAGGGCTCATCTTTGAGCCCTACCTTATTTAATATTTATATGACTCCGCTTGAAAGAGTGGTCGCCCCTTCAGGAGTTAAGATCATCAGCTATGCTGATGATACACAGCTGGTGGTAGGGCTCACCCAGTTGGCGGAACAACCTGAAGTCCTTCATGACTGCCTTGCCAATGTCCATCGTTGGATGTCTCACTCTGCCCTCAAGCTGAATGGGGAGAAAACTGAGCTTATGCTCCTGGGTAAATCCAGTCCCTCTATTATTGCTAGCTGCTGGCCTCAGTCTCTGGGTGACCCTCCATCTCCCAAGAAGGAGATCAAGACCTTGGGAGTATGGTTGGAGGAAGATCTGTCCCTTAGGACCCACGGCAGGAAGACAGCAGGGGTGTGCTTCGGTTTGCTTCGGTCAGCCCGCAAGGTCTTACCTCTGCTCCCTGATCCAGCGAGGAAGCTCCTGATCCGTGGCCTAATCTTGTCAAGGCTTGATTACGGGAACGCGGTGTTCCTTGGCGCCCTCGAAGCGACCCTGAAGACCCTCCAACAGGTACAAAATGCAGCAGCTAGAGTGTTGATGGATGTTCCCAGAAGACATTCAGCTGCCCCGGCCCTGAAAATGCTTCACTGGCTCCCCGTCAGGGAACGGGTGAAATTCAAAGCGTTGTGTACGGCCCATAAAATTTTGTATGGTAAGGGCCCACCGATCCTTGCCCCCATGGTACGCCCCTATAAGCCAACACGCTTACTGCTTTCGGACCAAAGACACCTCTTGCAGTCAACTAGAGTAAAGAGAGCTCGCTCTGGGGGGAGGCGTTTCTCAGTGCAAGTGGCGGCACTGTGGAACTCCCTTCCCTTTAAGATCCGTTCAGAGCCTAAGATCCTACTCTTTAGGAAACTCCTGAAGACCCATCTGTTTCCAGTGTAGTGATCATCCGGCGCTTCTTTCTTGTTCTGTACTGCGCCGGGATGCCCCTGGGTAACTGAGCGCATTATAAATTTCATATAATAATAATAATAATAATAATAATGTATGTTATAAGCCAGATGGCGCACAGTAGAAGATTAACTTATAGGAACTTAGTTAAGGGAGAGCTTGCAACATTCGCCCACAAGTGTAAAACACAACATGGCTGTATGCCAGAATGGTTGATAGTTTGAAATTGTTACTAGGGATCAAGTTAATGCTGAAGCGGAGAAGGGAGGCGGATTCGACTGTGCCTAGTCGGGGTGAGCACAGCGTGGGAGGGAGGGCTCAGAGTTACAATTTGTTGGCAGTTTTTATTGGAAGAGGGCTTAAAACTTGCATACAAACCACATCGGACACCAAGGGAGAGTGTTGCACCCGTATGTTTAATGTTTGCTACGCTAGATTGATGAATCTTACTACTCATAGTGCAGTCTCATGCTAATAGTGTGAAAAGTTTAACTTGGAATGTCAGTGGCCTCAACGATCACAGGAAACTACGGAAAGTAATTGCTTATCTCAGTCGCCATAGGGTAGATATAGCGCTCCTACAGGAGCCACATCTGACAGCAAAATGCTGACAAATAGGTGTTTACAGGGCACCATACATACAGCAGGATTCACTTCACATGCACGGGGAGTTATAGCATCGGTGGACCCTAAATCTGGGATGCTGTTGGAAGCTTTAGAAACTGACCCGGAGGGCAGATTTGTAATGTCTAGATGCTATGGGAAAGGGCTGGACTTAGTTTTAGTAAATATATATGGGCCTAATTATGATAATCCATTTTCAGACTTGTTTGCGAAGATGAGTAGGTATGAGGCTCAGCCTCAGCTTTGGGGTGGTGACTTTAATTGTGTGATGGACCCGACACTTGACCGATCAGGAGGTCCGGCTCGACGTCCTTCAGTAGCTTCAATGGTTATCCCAGATGCAACAGTTCAGTTAGAATTATGCGCTGTATGGAGAATGAGATCGCCTGGACAGGGGGATACACCCACTACTCAGCATACCATGACCTACACACTAGAATTCATTATTGGCTCTCATCAAGAGAACTGCGCGGTCAGATTCGTACCTGTGAGATCCACCCCGTCCTTATTCAGACCATTCCCCGATACTGCTGGTAGTTGATTACCCACTTAAAAGAATTCCCCCTTTCACCTGGAGATTCCCACCTTACTGGTAGTTGGACATTGTCTTTAAGGCAGAGATAGTGGAATCCATTGACAGTTCCTTTGATATAAATATAGGTTCAGTAGATACATTCTCGACAGTATGGGACACATTCAAGGTGTACATACGAGGGATAGCTATGACCAAACATTCAGGGGTCTTTCGAGTGCTTAGAAAGAGACTGAAATGGATAGAGCAAGATCTTATTTCGGGAGCAGATGGCAGTTCTGAGTAGGAACTCAAACTAACATTGCAGGAATATCATGACACGGCTGATGCAGAAATTAAACATTTAGGGAAATATGCTACGGCCCGCATTTATGGTGAGGGAGAAAGACCAGGTACGGTTCTCGCCTCCTTATTAAACAATAGACGAGAGAGGGTGGGAGTGCCCGAAATTCACACAGAGGCCGGAGAGACGCTAATTGACCCGACTGGGATAGCTAACACGTTTAGACAATACTACTCAGCACTGTACAGTACTAAGGTTGTATCAGGAGACCCGGAGATTTTGAACTATCTGGAGTACATTAAGCTGCCATGGCTAACAGACGAGTACAGAGAACACTCGATGCTGACAAAATTAAAGCAGCGTTAGCGGGCATGAAGGCAGGAAGTGCCCCAGGTATAGATGGTCTGACTGTCACTTTTTATAAAGAATTTAAGGATTAACTGAAACAGCATTTAATTACACTATTTGAAGAGATGAGTGCAGACTGACAAATGCCCCCCACGATGAAGGAAGCTCTAATAGTAACGATACTGAAACCCGAAAAATCCCCAGCACTCGGCTGTACCGTCCACTCTCACTCTTAAATGTAGATACCAAAATATAAGCTGAGCTTGTCCCAGGGCGAACCTTGACATATAATCTGAGAACAGTGTTCGGGGCTATACAGCACACTAGGCAGGAAACAAAAGCGGTAACTGTGTTTTTAGATATGGATAAAGCCTTTGATTCAGTGGAATGGGCATTTAGGAAACATGTGCTGATACGAATGGGCTTGGGTCATATGTTTTTACAGATGATAGGAGTATTGTACAACTCCCCTACTGCCAGAATTAGGCTTCTCAAAATGGTCACTGCCCCCATTAGGATTTCTAGGGGCACACGCCAGGGATGCCCGCTATCTCCATTATTATATGCCTTGGTTGCTGAGCCATTTGCCTGCGCCCTTCGCGAATACCGTAGCCACAGGGAATACGCTCCCGGGTTATAACTGAATCATATCCACGAATGCGGATGAAACATTGCTGTAAATTAGAGACCCAGAGGACAACTTGGCGCCGGTGCCCTGAGAAGTAGTCAAATATGGGAGTTGTCGGGTCTTAAGGTTAATTGACCTAAATCTATTATCTTCCCGCTCATTCCAGCAGCTCAGCCCTTTGAACCTCAATACCCCCTGCAATGGACATCTGAACCAGTGTGATATCTGGGAGTGAAGATACATATGGACTCGGAAGTGGTTTTTAGAGAAAACTATCGGAGGGCAGTCAGCAAGCTCGAAGAGGCTATTGCACGATGGAATCGACTGCCCTCATCACTAGAGGGGCGGCTGTCACTCATAAAGATGGTCATACTTTCCAGATTTTTATTCCTGTTCACAAATGTCCCAATGGTCCTCCTCAAATCCTTTTTTAAAACAATCACTTAATTGCTAGTAAATTTAGCATGGGCTGGATAACATGCAAGAGTTTGCTGGAACGTACTCTCACTACCATATAGTATGGGTGGGCTAGGTGCCCCTGACTTGAACTTGTATTAGAGGACTGCTCAAAGTTCACACGCTTACTACTGGATACACGAGTTTCCTGGGATTCCCCATATACAGATTGCTAGTCCTCTTGTTAAAACTGCCTAACTGTAGAACTGGGGTATTGGATTCTGTAAATGTAGTTACACACGCCTGACATCATCAACTTAACCAATTCCATGCGTAGGACGGCCACTGACAGTCCGACGTCACGGTGGGCGTGTGCGTCGGATGGCCAGGGGCAGTTCGATCCGCGCACACTTGAAATTTGCCCACACTGCGGCGGAATGTGCGCCGCGGGGAAACGGTTAAATTGCTGGCGGGAGCCGTACTATATTCTCCAAGGTCACCCATGAAGTGATGCCACTGGTTACCGTTGTGCAGCGAAAAATGAGTTACTTGTGCTTTAGAATCTGTACACATTAGGACAATAGGGGATATGTTTCAGGAGTGCAAGGTAAAATAGTGAACGGACAGTGAAACGGGGGAGCAACAGGGCACACTGCTTACAGGTTTCCACTATCACAGGATGAGACAGGCACTGAAGGACATGTTAGGAAATGACTTAGCAGAGCTGCCAGACGTAATTAGCTAGGCGCAGAGTGGTGAGCTGTTGTGCCAGTGGTCCAACTCCCATGGAACCGTGCTGGTCCAAAGACATGGTATACTGCAACACACAGACAGAACTTTACAGTGAATTACTCCCACCTCGTAGCCGCCCCAAAAACATCTGGGGGCTCCATCAAAGCTACATGCCCACAAAAGAAATAGACACACCAAGCACAGATATCCCTAGTAAGGGTGCTAGTACGACACTTCCCGTGATGCATGACAGCACAACTATTGTAGAGCACTCCTGACAAATTATTTCTTGCAGTACAGATCGTGGGGGTTGCCTAATGGGATTAGCAGGCTGTGGTTTCTGTTGACAGGAATGTTGCTTTATCTAATAATATTGAAGGTCTATCTATTCAGTGTTACAGTTGCTTTGAATCCATAGTGTAAGTTATATCATGGAACACTATATGGGACAATCTAAGAAGATGTAGTGGAAGTCCTATTTTAGCCAAGAGAAATGCATGTACTTTATTTGGAATGCCAAAAACTTTTGAATTGTCCTCAAGCCTCAGACTGCATCTGGAAATTGTTTTGCGGTCCCTCTGCCCCCCGGGTTGACGGCGCCTTACGACTCCTTGATGACGTCGACTCCAGTTGTGACTTCAGTGGAGTCATATAAGTCCCCTTCGGCATGCACACATCAGTTTCTTCTTTTCCGCGCTGCTACGCGCATCAGGAGAAGCGGTTCCTCAGTCGTTTTTTCTGGCCTTCTTCAACAGTTTTTGCCGGTTGGGAATAGTGTGCCTTTTTCCATATCGTCTATTTTTAAGCCTTGTGGGTCCTGTTCTCGACAAATGTCGGCTACAGACCCGCATTCCGTTTGTAGGTGGTGTTTGGGAGAACACCGCGACTTCGAAGATTGCAGCTCCTGCCAGAGGCTGAAACCAAAGGCACTAAAGGAACGCCGTATAAAGTTACTGGCAGTATGTCTGTCGCGGTCCTCTGAGATTTCACAGCCTCCGTCATAGTCTTCTCATACGGAGGGATGTTCATGAGTCCATTCCAGGATCTGGAGCCGATCTCGGGCAGAGTGGTCCAAAGATGAGCGTAGGCTTTTGAATTTGTGGCACCTGCCGACTTCGCCGTGTGGAGACTCTCTTCTCTAATGGCTCCTCCCCATCACTGGTTGAGGAGGCCATTCACGACTCCACTCCCCATCTTTCCAAGAGCTGGGGCATCGATGGCCCAGATGAGGGGGGCTACGTCTTATCTTTGGGCCCTCATCTTTCTCTGGAGTGCCCCTGAGCTCCAAGGAGCTGAGTGGGGCCATGCCTGTGGGTCTGCCCTCTGTGTTTGTTGGGCCATCCAGTTGTTGGATCTGCACCAGTCTGTGTTGGCCGAGTCCACTTCACACCGGTGGACAGCCTACCGGGGACTCCACCTTCGGTGTCCATTCTTGTTCAGCCGACTCCGGCATTAAAGTCGGCGGCGCCAATTGAAGTCACTTCTCCTCCTATCGACGTCGAAGCATCACCTTCCCAGCGTAGTTCATTGTCGGGTGGAGAGTCGATAGAGCAAACTGAGGGGAATGTGGCATTTTCACTTCCTTCTCTTGATGAGACTTCACGAAGTCGCCTTGTGGCAGGCGATACAGGGATGTCTGGGCCTTTACAGCCCATTTATGAGACTATTCCATCAGAAGTGGAGAAGAGGTGGATATCTGCACTCGGTGAGGCTAGTGAGCTGGAGTTTTCTGCAGCCTCTGGATCACTTTTGCCTCTTAGTCCTGCTACTGAGGCAAGTTCCTCCTTTGCAGATGTGTTGAGGGAGAGTGGCTGCAGTTTTGTACTTGTCACTGCCTATGGTGGAGAAGTCCACGACTCTCTGATTGATGTCCTTTATCAAGGACAGTCTGGGGACGAGCCTGTTCTTCCACACAGTGAGTCCCTGTTAGTCATATTGTTGAGTGTTTTGACTAAGCCTGATACAGAGGACTATGTGGACCGTGCTATATCACGTAGGCCTATGCCTGGAGACCCAGTTTGTCTCTTCAGGCATCCTACCACTCGTAACCTGGTAGTTCAGGCTGCTACAGCCTCTCAGGATATGATTCTTCACCTAAGACTCCAATGACCAGAGAGTCTAGAAATCAGGATGCATGTGGCAAACACATCTCAGGCCTCGAAAAATCCTAAAAATGTTAGTAGACCTGCAGGGCTAGTGACTTAAATAATCTACTCAATCTAATTATAATGCTCTTGACCCATAAACTGGTTTTAAACTTTGATCCTGAGCAAGTATTTTAATTCACGGAGTCGCCGTTTTCTTCTTTAACACATACAAGAGCACCTTCAAAAACGTGAACTCATCATGTCTGGTGTACGGAAAACTCTTTTGTTTGATTTAGTAGACTAAACTTTTGCTCCATATATAATACAAATGTAGCCACATCTAGAAAACACATGACCACTGAATGTGCGGGTGGAACATGGCGGCAGCCGGCTGAGCTGCGGCAATGCTCTGCTTCTGGGTTCCCGTCCGTGAGCTGTTAATGGTTCAAGGCTAGTTTTTTACTTGAATGCCTTGTGTGAAACAACATCGCGCCGATTCCCAAAACAAAACGCCTATTGTATTTACAGAGATTTTCGGCATTTTTGCTAGTTAGACCCCATGTGTTTGGAAGGGCCGTTTCTTTCAGTGTGCTTCTCTCCGGTGTTCCTTGCTGCTGTGGTCGTTGGCTCGGCGCCGCAGCAGAAGGACCTCGGCCGGAGCCGGAGCTCACCTGTGTTTTCGATTTTGCCGGGGTTCGGCTTGCCGGTTTGGAGTCTCGCCACCCTGGAGCTGTGACGAGGTAGTAAGACACGTTTTCTTCTCCCGGGAAGACATGGGGCCGCTGGAGGTCCTGCAGCTGAGGTGGAGGCAATAGCTGAGGTGTCAGAGGAAACACCGGAGGAGGGAGAATTGCCTGCTGATTGTGGAGAAGACGCTAAATGTGGTGGGAGCCCAGTGCTGGTCGGGGGGGCCATTACTCGAGGTGAGTCCATTGCCACATTGTCAGCTGGGGATTCATTCAGGCCGGAGGCAGAGGGGTCACCCCACCTGAGAAAAGACAAACGTAAGGGGACAAAAAGAGAATCGAAAAAAAGGAAAAAAAGCAAGGGAATACAACCCCAAAATACTACAAATACCACACTTTCCCCGTCTAGTTACTTTAACCCAACTCCTGCCCCAAGCTCAGAGGTGATAAAGCCAGTAGTTTCTGCTGGGGTCGGTAATACAGATAACGCAAAAAAGAAACTTTCCTCCTATTTAACAGGGCAGGTTAAGGCTAAGCGTGCATATACGTGTAAAACAACTAAAGGGCCTAAAGAGTCGAGCTCTAAATGTAAATCCACTAGCCCCACTCGTGCAGAGTCTAGGATAACTCCATCACTTAGGTCGTATTTCAAGGTGATCCCCCAAGTGTTATTTCTATCGGATAAAACTTCCTCCCAGACCTGCCCAGAAAGGACACTTTTAGAGGTTGTGGGTCCTGATGAGGCAGTGAATACTGGAGTAACGTGCAATACTAACACCTCAACTGCCATGTCGACGGAAACTCTAGATGCGTACATGGAAGCTGAAGTAGACTTGAATATAGGTAGAGGGGAAGAGATCGTAGGCACTCTTACCCTCATTGAGGATCCTGAGAGTTCGGTCCCTGTGTTGAAAACTTTGGGTCCTTCTGGTACATCCGGTCATCCCCCACCTCTAGCCTTGGTTTTGGCCCCACCATTGGCCCCCCACTTCTGTTGGCTCCTCCATTTTTGATTGCTGGTCCCTTAGATGGTCCAACGCAAGGGTGTAGCACACAAGATAGCACACAAGGTAGTGCACTGGCTCCTTTTTCTGGTGTTCGTGCTAACTGTGATAATGCTACTATGACCACTTCTCTGCAGACTTCCATACAGGGTATGTTCACTACTCTGTCTGCTGTTAAAAAAAAAAGGGTTTGAGACCTCTGCAGCTAATCAGGCCTACATTAGATGTTTTTGTGAGTCCCTGGACAAGAAGCTAAGCAATCTTACCTTAAGAACAGAGTCAATAGAGGACACGGTAGCGGGTTTGTCCATACATTTAGATCAAGCAAAAGTGGACATCATAACGCTTAGGAAAGAAGACCAATCGAAGGCAGAAAGGATGGATTGAGAACAATGCCGGACGAAGCAATCTTCGCATCTTAAATATTCCGGAGGACAAGGAAGCCTCAGATATCAAACAGTTTGTCATCTGATTGTTGAAAGATGCGTTACGCTTGGATCAGTCTGTGGAAGAATTAGATCTAGACATCCAACACATCCATAGAGAGCCTTCCAAGAAGAACCCCCAAAGGACTAAACCTCGAAAAGTATTGGTCAACTTCCACACTTATTCACTTAAGGAGACCATTCTCAATCTGGCCCTAAAGCAGAAATCTATGAGTGGTAAGCGATGTAATTTCCAGATTCGATCTGACCTGTCAAGGGTTACACTTGACAGGCAGTAGGAGTTTGGGAGGAGGCTTGAGGCTTTTAGAAACTACGGGGCAGTTGCTCAACTAGTTTTCCCAGCGACACTGAGAGTAATGTATAAAAACAGCATGCATAATGTAAGATCAGTGCAGGCTGCGGATGAGCTATTACTAACCATGGGCAAAGATAAAGGAGCATCAGGCTGAAGAGTGCCGTGTATTTAATATGGTATGTGAGTCTAGGCAGAAAATCTCTTTGCAAATCTGATATGGCCCTGAAGATAATGCTGAAGATAATACTAGCTTTAACATGAAAGCGTAAAAAAGTGTAAAAAGATTAAAAAAAACACACAAAAGCACACATACAAATACACACATAAAGATACAAAAAAAAAAGGGGGAGTGGAACATAAACTATCGTTTTCAGTATAGCTATAAGGCATAAGTTTAGGTTCAACGTCTTGGCTTTTCACGTTCACGGGTAGGGTGGGGACACAGGATGGGGCGCTATCTTCTCATTACTCCAGATAGATAGAGCAAGGGTTCCCCAGGGGGGGTGGAAGGGTAGTTTGGGGCATTTTCGCTCTAATTTTGTTTTGAGTTTGTGGGTGCTGTCTGAAGATTATATGATTGTTTTTTCCTTACCATGGTGGTATGTATACTGGCAGGCTTGTTCTGATAAACTTTGTTGTGTCGCTATAGATACTATTATGTTGCTCTTGATGGTAAAAGTCTTGGTGTGGGTTTCTCGTTACAATGAGTAAATTAGCCATTCTTTCCTGGAACACTAATGGACTGCGTATCAATCCTAGAAAAGATAACATAACGCAGTACCTTCGAGGCTCTGATGCACAGATTATAGTTCTCCAGGAAACTCATCTTGCTGAACCTGAAATGGATTTGCTGGCTAAAAAGAATAGGTGGATCGATCTATGTATAATGACGTCGTAATCTGTACATATTAAAGGTGTGGCAATAATTTTTAAAAAATCAATAAAAGCTAGGTTGGTGTCTAAACTGGTTGATCCTGGTGGAAGATGGATAATTGCATTGGTGATCATAGCAGGGTCCCCAATCACTATAATAGGATACTATGGTCCAAATCAGGACGACCCGTCCGTTTTGAAGACCCTTTTTTCCCACCTTTATTTATTTCCTGAGCCGGTTATTCTTGCAGGAGATTTTAACATAGTCTTAGATCCCCTATTGGATAAGTCCCCTTCTAACAGAGCCAGGCCTCTATCTAAAACCAGGTCTTTTCTGCAGGATAGTATGAAGCAGCTAGGGTATAACGATATTTGGCGATCACTGCATGGACAACAAAGAGGTGTTACTTTTCGTAACTATAGATACCACCACCAGTCAAGAATCGATTTTATTTTGATTAGTCAACCTTTGGTTAATTTGGTGAAATCAGTTTCTCACCTCCCTTTTCACCTATCAGATCATGCGGCTATCTATTTAAAACTGGAGGGGTTTCCAAAGAGTCGTATGAGAAACTGCTCATTTGATCGTTCATTGCTCTCCTCCTTGGATGTTATCAATGCCCTTAATATGGAGGTGCAGCATTATCTGGAGGATAATGTTGGAACAGCTTCCCCCGGGGGCGTATGGGATTCACTAAAGGCCTTCTAATAAATACAGCTTCACATAAGAATAAGATCCATAGAGAAGCTGTGACTTCCTTAGAAATGGAAATGGCCAGAGTGCAGACAGAAATAGCCATGCACCCGGATGCCCCTATGACCAAAGTACAGGAGTGGCAAAATAAAGCAGTTACTCTAAAAGGGGAACTGGGCTCAGTTCTGAACGCTCGGGTTCTAGAGAGATGGGAGGCAAGTAAACTGGCTCATTTTGAGTATGGTGAGGGGGCTGGAAAGTTACTAGCCTGGAAAACAAAGACTGAGCAGGTCAGAAATAATATCTACTCAATTATTTCCGATGTTATAACATACTCTACTGATGCAGAAATCAGGGGGGTTCTCCGTGAATTTTTTAGTGAAATATACTGTGAGGACAAAAATATCGAAATCAAACAAGTTGAAGACTGGCTGGCGGGAGTCTCTCTCCCTGCACCCTCATTAGATCAATGTACTGCTTTGGATGATCCAATCTCCCAGGAAGAAGTTAGATTGGCAATTATTAGTAGTAAAAAGGGAAGGGCATTCGGCCCAGACGACTTGCCGTCGGAAATTTATAAGGCTTTGAACTCAACAATCCTCCCTTTTCTGACCGAGTTGTTTAATGATATCCTCCAAGATGGAAAGGCCCCTCCCATTTTTTGGAACAGCGCCTCAATAACATTGATACTGAAACCAGGAAAACCGGCAACATGCAGTGGGTCATATAGACCAATCTCTATTTTGAACTCGGACTATAAAATCTTTGCGTCAGTGTTAGCAAATAGTTTGGGGGTAGTTGCTCCAAGTATCTCCACCTAGATCAAAAGGGGTTTGTAAAGGGACGCCAGCTCTATGAGTTGACCTCATAGGAGCCATTGATATGGCTTCTGTAAAATCTCTTCCACTGGCTGTTCTCACCCTAGACACCACCGAGGCCTTCGATAGGGTCAACTGGATATCGGAGGTCTTAGGGAAATTCAACATCGGCGAAAAATTTAGGCGTGCCATGAGACTTTTGTATGAAAATCCATCTGCCTCTTTACTAGTCAATGGTGAATTAAGTAACCCATTTAACATTACGCGGGGCACCCGCCAGGGCTGCCCTCTTTCTCCCCTCCTATTCGACCTATATATTGAGCCATTCGTTCAACGGCTACGTGACGACCGTAACATCAAGCCCTTTAATTTCGAGGGATGGGAGAAGAAGGTATCCCTGTATGCAGATGATGTCCTTGTTTTCACCTTTGAACTCCGCTCGGCTTTTCCAGCTATAATTGCTTTGGCCCAGGATTATGGTAATGTGTCTGGGTATGAAATCAATGCCTCGAAGACTGATATCATGGTCTGGAACGACCCTGAGCCTGTGGCAGGGGCTCAGCTGAGTTCTGTTTTACGTTATCTGGGCCTAAATATATATAATGATATGAACTAAATAGTTCCATCAAATTTTTCGTTCATTGCTAAGGAGTGTCGTAGATTGATGAAATCATGATCTTCGCTTCCTTTATCTTTATTGGGTAGAGCCAACTTAATTAAAATGTCTATTCTCCCTAAAGTTTCTTTTTTGTTTAATACCATCCCTCTTTTTTTTGAACCCTCTATGATAGCCAAACTTCAAAGCGATATAAGTTCTTTTATTTGGAATGACCACATCCCTAGAATAGCTTGGAAGAAACTAAGATGCCGTAGGGAAAACGGTGGTTTGGCGGCTCCCGATATCCAGCTATATGCGTGGGCTTTTCAATTCTCTCATGCCAGGATGTTGCTAAAATCACCCATTAACTCTGCCTGTGGGTATATGTTTGCAGCATTGCTTAGAGGGGAAAAAATAGCTGAGCATGCTTTTTTGTTTAAGTTTGGCGACCCAAAGTTTAAAAAATAAATAAAATTGAAGGTATTGCGAGATATATCTAAAACATAGGTGAAACTCAGGCGCTCCATAAAACTTGATTATTTCTCTGGTAGATCTCCACTCTGGAACTCACCTGGGTCTCCGAGTTGGCTTCTGGATGGTCTAGCAGCACCTCTAAGAGAGGCAGGATTGGAGGAATGGGGGGACCTTTTTGTGGAGGGTAGCTTACTCCCTTGGGAGATGTTATGCTCTAGGATAGGGCTAGGGCTCTCCATGTTTAAATACCTGCAAATTCGAAGCTGGGCACACTCAGAGATTCCTGCTAAGGGCAGATTTTTGTTAGGGGGTAATAGCAACATGGTCTCCCTCTTAATAGATAAGCCTCCGACAAAGAAAGAGGTTTCATTTTGGTATAATCTACTATTGGAGGAGGTTGATAGTGAGTTCCATCTGCCCGACACATTGTGGGCCGCACACATTGCTAATCAAAATGTGGAGAACCTGTGGTTTGAGTCTTTTAAGATCTTTTGGAATATAGTGAAACCATCTTGGCTACGCGGAAACCACCTCTTTACCCTACATAGGGCATATTATTCGCCAGAGAGACTCTCAAAGTTTCCAAACAACTCAGCAGAGTCATGCCCTAAATGTGGTCTGGTGGCGGCTTCTGACATGCACATGTTCTATGATTGCCCTTTGTTATTTACCTTTTGTTATTGTTATTGTTATTGTTATTTTGGATTTGTAGCGCGCCCAATCACCTGCAGGTCTCTAAGCGCTTGGAAATCGATGTTATTACAATAACTTGGCTCAACACCTCAGAGAGACACAGCTACCAGACTATGTTGCGCTCAGGGCTCTACCAAACAGCAGTGTTTTCAGTGATTTCCTAAACCGCAAAAGATTCACCTCCCTGCGTAGCCCCTCAGGCAGCTTGTTCCATAACTGGGGGGCAGACCAGTTGCTGGGAATCCGATGATCTAAGTGTTCTCTTTGGGTTGTATACTTCCAGACGATCTTTAATGTAGGCCGGAGCATGGCCGTAAATCGCCCTGTGAGCTATACAAAGGCTCTTAAATTCAACCCTCTCCTTAACAGGGAGCCAATGAAGATTTTGTAGTAGAGGGGAGGCCTTCGTTCTTCTGGGTAGTCCAAAGATCAATCGTGCGGCGTCATTCATTACGACCTGGAGTCTGTTTGTCAGCATTTTTGGAAGGCCAAGGTACAGGGCATTCCCGTAGTCAATCCCTGAGATGACGGTTGCTGCTACAATTGAGCGCATCATAGATTGAGAGAGGAGGGGGGCTAACTTTCTCAGTTGTCTGATGATGTTCGTGCAGCTTCCAACAATGGAAGATATTTGGCTGCACATTGACAAATCACAGTCTAGTTTAATCCCCAAGCTCTTTACGTTCACACTTGGCTTTGGGGCTAATCCAATCTCTGCAGGCCAGTACAGATCACTCCATGGTGAGGTGGTAGATGGAATTACCAATACCTCGGTCTTGTCCGGGTTGATCTTTAATAGGTGTTCCGTCATCCATCCTACGGTATACCTCAAGATGTTTTGGGCTTGGATTTGTGCTGTCCCTGTGTTATCGATACTCAGCACAAGCTGAGTATCGTCAGCATAATTAAAGACTCTACAGCCCATCTCGGCCAAGGATGCAATCAGAGGTTGTAGGTAAAGATTAAACAGAAGTGGGGACAGTGCGGAGCCCTGTGGTACCCCGCACTCTAAGAGCCCCACCTCTGAAATCAAATCCCCCAGTTATATCCTCTGTGTCCTTCCCAAAAGGAAGGATTGCAGCCACTTAAAGTCCAGGCCTCTGATCCCAAAGGCCTCCAGTCTTCCCAGGAGCAGGTCATGGCTGACAGTATCGAACGCCGCTGACAGGTCTAATAAAATCAGGGCGCTCGTTTTTTTGCTGTCAGCCATGCCTCTTAATTCATCTAACACCGAGAGCATCACTAACTCGGTGCTATGGTGCGCTCGAAACCCCGCCTGTCGAGGAAGGGCAACTGGGAGATCGGCCTGTAGTTCTTCAGGACAGCCGGGTCTGCGCCCGGTTTCTTTAGCAGGGGCCTAACTCGCGCCTCCTTGAGATCACCTGGTAGATGCCCTGTTTCTAGGGACCTATTGAGGAGGGAGATGATCCGAGCTTCCAATAGAGGCCGTTCCACACGGAAAGCACTCGGGGGACACGGGTCCGCTGGGGAACCGGATTTGGTTTTACCCATCAGCTGCTCTAAACTCAGCTCATCTAGCTCAGGGAACTGTACTATAGAGCAGTGAGCAGGATTATGGGCCTCAGAATGTATAGTACCACTATTCACCGCATTACTCTTTATTTCCAGGATGATGGCCTTTACTTTTTCTAAGAAATACCCCTGGAAGGTGTTACAATTTATGGGAGACTCAAAATTCTCCTGTTTTTTACTCAGCTCCGACAGGATTTGGAAAGTCTCCTTTTGGGTATTCCTAGCCTTCTTTAGGCGAGACTCATAGCACTCCGCCTTAGCTTGTGAGATAAGTTTTTTATACAGATGGAGAGAGCCTTTATAGTGGTTCCTTGCTGTCTCCTGCTTAGTTTTCCTCCAAGTTCTCTCCCGAGCTCGGAGTTTTCTTTTTTGATCCCTTAATAATGGGGTAAACCATGGAGCCTCTTTACCAGGTCCTTTTATTAACTGAGTTCTTTCCGGCGCTATCTGATCAATAGCTTCGCTCAGGCTGCGGGTTAGGTCCGCATATTCTGAATCCAGGCTTTTATCTGTATTCAACAGACAAGCTACTTTCGGGAGCACCAAGGTCAGGGTTTTTAAGTCAACCTCGATCCATTTGCGGGTCCTTTTAGTACCTCGGGGTAGGTGCTTTAGGTGGTCATTAACATTTACCTCACAGGTCACCAAATAATGGTCAGTCCAGACACAGGGGACCACATCCCTAAGAATGACATTTGGGTCTGTGGTCCATACTAAGTCAAGCATATGACCCTTGATGTGTGTGGGTACTTCCACGAGTTGACTAAAACTCAAGGCGAACATGGTAGTGTCCAATAGGCGTGTTGGCAGGTCCCTTTGGGGGCTATCCCAATGCAAATTAAAATCTCCTAGTATCACGATTTTCTTGTATCTTGTGCAAAGGTCTGATATAATGGGAGCAAATAAGTCATTAAAAATGGGTATGAGTTGGGCGGGCGGTAAATCAACAGAATCACCCAGCAGGAGTTATTCAGGGAAATCTTTACTCCTACTAGATCAGCTAGATCCACTGTTTCTGATAGTAGTCTCTCTACAGATAAAGTTTTTTTAAATAGAATCGCTACTCCACCCCCCCGTGCCGACCCAGCGCGGTTCTGCCATATTGCGTCATAGCCATTAGGAAGGGCAGCAATAATGTCCGGCATGGAGTTTTCACCCATCCAGGTTTCTGAGAGTGTCAGGACGTCAAGGTCCCTATCCTGAAGTAGTGTATATATCTCCACATGATGGCTGTGAAGGGACCTAGTATTCAGACTAGCTATCTTTAATACAGGGTATTGGGCTCCAGGAGTTCTGTTATAGGCTCGCAGTATGGCATACTTTTTTAGCCTAACAATAACTCCTTGATCGTGTAACAACTGACCGTTATCTAAGCAACGAAGCTCCTCCGCCGTATAAGTATACCGGTGGTCAGGAGTCCGAGCCCCCGAGCCCGCCCGTGCGCGGACGGGCGCAGACGGGCTGGACTCTGGCGTGACTCCGGCGATGCTCTGGCGATCCCGCAGCGCGTGACCGCTGCGCTTGAGCATGGTCGGCTTAAGTACCGGTCTAGCGTCCTTGTGACGACTAGACTGTGCAGAGCCTCAGCCTCCACCCAAGATGTCCGCCGCTATGGCAGTAGATCGAGTCGATCGAGTGAAGTGAAGCTGCTAGCTTCTCGAGTGGCAAGAGGAGCCGCCCCAACGCGGTGTTTGTTAATTTTTAGTGTGCAAGTAAGTGGAATTAAAATCAGGGTAGAAAAACCAATTCATTCACATAACACAAATACAAAAAACGGGAATCTTAAAATTCAGGCTGTGAAGGCTCCTAGTGAACGCACTGCGCTCTATGCTGTCTCTGACTTCTGAATTGCCAAATGCGTGTTTCCAAGTAGCAGGCCGCCTAATTTGCTCGGCTTTAGTACCGGTCTAGCGTCCTTGTGACGACTAGACCGTGCAGAGCCTCAGCCCCCACCCAAGATGTCCGCCGCTATGGCAGTAGATCGAGTCGATCGAGTGAAGTGAAGCTGCTAGCTTCTCGAGTGGCAAGAGGAGCCGCCCCAACGCGGTGTTTGTTAATTTTTAGTGTGCAAGTAAGTGGAATGCGGTCTGCCTCACACTCACTACCGCCTTAGGCTCCCAAGTCCGGCTATGTCCCGCTCTTATAATTTTAGGGGTTGTACCAGAATTTCAGGGTTTTAGCAAAGAACTTACTCTTTTTTGGAATCTTGTTAGCCAGAAGGGAGATCTGTAAGAAGTGGAAAGACCCGTTACCCCCCTCCCTGCAGGACTGGCGCACTTCAGTGCTCCAAACATCAAAAATGGACCTACTAAGATCAGGCTTTACTACACTGGCCATAGTTGAGCATGTGACCGGGGGTTTCGCCCCCCAGCCCCCCCCCAAAGTCCAATGATTACGCTGTTTGGCAATCTCTTTTTTTACGTTTGTATACCCAATAGGGCGATTCGATACAAGATTGGGTATTTGACTGCAGCATACTACCCTGATGGTTATCCTGATGTGGTGTTGTGGGAGTATATCAAAGTACTGATGGGCGAACCACCTCGTAACATCCAATGACCATACTAGTTTATCTGTGACAGTACGCTTACCTCTACGAACTACTATTCGGATACCAAGGGCGTGAATGAGGACAAAAAAAAAAACACATGACCACTGACTTGCCTCAGTTCATTAACCGCGTTGTAATCCGTGCGGGAGCAGGAATGTTTCTCCAATCATGTTTAAAGAGTGTCACTTTTAATAAATCCGTAACTAAAGCATAAAGTAGCAGCATACTGTCTTTGCGGATTGGTGACGTTACAACGCAGGCTATTACAACGCCTGCTGTTACAACGCGGTTTTTACATCGCATACCATTACAACGCATAGTGCTTTTAAGCGCTGTATAGTGAATTATTTAATTTACTATTCCAACTCCAGTCCCCGTGGATAGTAGGGAAGGTGTTGGATAGTAAATTAAATATATTCCCTATCCTAGAGCGCCCCCCAGCGCAATGCGTTGTAATGGTTTGCGTTGTAATGGTTGCGTTGTAATGGTAGTGCGTTGTTGATATGGCCTCAGAATTTCCCACGTATGTGGTTTTAAAACTAAATAGTGTACAATGTCTGGAAATCGAGTTTCTGCAAATATTTGTCATTTGCACATCACCAAGTAAAGTGTTCTGATTTGTTTTGCTATGTAAATCTTTGTTTGCATCACAATTCTGAGTTACAAAAAAAGTTCTTTCATAATTGCTGATGTATTTTAAAATACTTTTACTATTCATTTTCAAGCTGTTTAAATGTTGTGTTAAAAAAAGTCTGACATTTTATGATGATATGATAAAGGAATTTATACAGCGCACGTTTACCGGCGGTTTCTTGGCGCTTTCAAGGACGAGCAGAGACAGGGCAGCGAGGAAGAAAAGTTAATTGTATGCTAGAGAGAATAGCCTTGTCTTCAGAGCCCTCCTAAATAAAGGCTAAGAGGGGGTGAGACGGAGATCAAGGGGGAGAGCATTCCAGAAACGTGGGGCTTGCGAGGCGAATCTCAATCCCCCAAATTTCTTACTCTTGAAGGAGCTAGTAGACAACAGGTTAGAACCTGAGGATCGGAGAGCACGGGACGGGGTATATCGGTGGAGGCGGGAGGCAATAAAAGCAGGGCCTTGATGAGAGAGGGCCTGGTGAATCAAACAGCCCACTTCAAAAAGGCTGCGCTGGACCACCGGGAGCCAATGAAGGCTCTTCAGGAGAGGCTTAACAGGGCTAGACTTAGGTTGTCCAAAAATGAGTCTCGCTGCTTGGTTCTGAATGAGTTGAAGTTGATGGGATTGGTATGCAGGGATACCAGTGTACAATGAATTTACGTAGTCAATCTGGGAAATCACTTATCCCTGCGTGACTTTGACTAGGGCGTCGTGGGTAAGGAATCTGCTAATTTTTCTGATGCGGCGAAGATGGAAAAAGCATACGACATCACTGATTTCATTTGGGGTATCATAGAGAGATCCTTGCTGATGGTGACTCCTAGGCTCTTAACTGAGTTGACTGAAGATGGTACACAGCCCAGGGAGCGTGGCCGGAAATTAGAGTTTCAGGGGTTTCCAGGGGGCCCGGTGAGAACCAGCTCAGTCTTATCAGGGTTAAGCTTGAGCTGGTTAGCATTCATCCAACTGCTGATGAACGTCCTAGACGACTGAACATTCTCAGTGGAGGCGGGGGAGGAATCAATATTAAAAATGAGCATCTGCATAATTAAAGATGACCACCGGCCTTTTCCGAAGCTCTGAGATTAGGGGGAGAATGTACAAATTAAATAACAGGGAAAGGTAAGAGCCCTGGGGGACCCCACACCTGAGGCCCTTGGCTTCAGACATAAAAGTAGTGAGGCATACCGCTTGCTTTCGATCTTGTAGGAATGATGCAAGCCACCTCAGCGGGGTGCCCCGGATGCCGGCGTGCTCGACCCATTTGAGAAGGATGGCATGGTCCACGGTGTCGAACGCCGCCGACAAGTCCAGGAGCACCAAGGCCTGAGAGATGTTTTGGTCTGACCCCTTTCTGAGTTTGTCGTGAACTGCCACGACAACGGACTCCGTGGAGTGCTGGGGTCTAAATCCAGCTTGATGCGGGTCTAGGAACTGAGAGCTTTCCACAAAGGTGCTAAGGCAGTTAGTTACATAGGCCTCTAAGAGTTTGCCTAGGAAAGGGAGCAGGGATATTGGGCGAAAGTTACTCAAGACCTCAGGGTCCGCCCCAGGTTTTTTGAGGATGGGAGCAACAACTGCTGATTTGAATGGATTAGGGACCACCCCTGAGCAGAGAGAGTTGTTAAGCAGGGAGATAGGTACACCAGGGAGATTTGGAAAAATCTTACGAGTGATGTGGGCGGGACAACTGTCCAAGGGTGAACCAGATCGAACTTTACTAAGCAGGGAAAGGAACATCTCTTGAGTAATCAGAGGGAAATTTAAGAGAGATGAAGGATTCCTCGGAATGCTACCTCGATTGAAATTAGATCGGGTTTAGGAATACTTGTTTTAAATTTGACTATCTTATCCACAAAATAACTGTTAAGGGAGTCGCATAAAGACTGTGATGAGGAAGGCTTAATGGTTACACGGTCAGGTTTCGCTAGTTCATGAACTATAGAAAAAATATCTTTCGATTCATTGGAGGAGTTCAGAATTTTTCCAGAAAAAATGTTTAGTTTTCGCCCCTAGAGTGGCTAATTTATAATCTTTTAGAGCGGTAAGAAAAAGGAGTTTCTTTAAGGGACAATAATCTGATCTCCATTTGCTCTCGGCTTGTCGAAAGGCAAGTTTCATGTCTTTCAGGTCCTGAGTGAACCAAAGCTGGGCATCGTGAAGCTGTTTGTTTTTAAGTTTTTTCAAGGGGGCAAAGGTGTCCCGGGCCTTGGTTAGCCAAGTGTGGATATTTTCGGCCTGATCATGAACTGAGAGTAATGAACCGGACGGGCCAAGAGAGCTCAGGGTTGTTGCGGCCAAGGAGTGACAAAGAGAAGGGACATCTACTCGACCCCAGTTCTGGATCGAAAGAGAGTCAGAAGAGCAAGATTTCGTAGCAACAATTTTAGGTAAAAAAAAGGAAATAGAAAAATTATCCGACCAGGCACATGGGGAGATCTGAAGATTTGAGACATCCTGATTTAGTGACCAGACCTGATCCAATATGTGGCCCTTGACATGGGTGGCTACATTGATGTGCTGATTAAAATTAAGACCAGTTAGCAGATCTGTAAACTCCCTAGAGGGCGCACTTTTGTGCTGAGCGTTGGGTCAATAATTAAAATCCCCTATGATCAGAACTTTGCCGTGGTTTATCACCAGCTCGGCCGCCATGCTACCGAATAACTGGAGGAAACTCGGTGACTGGCCAGGAGGACGATAAAAAAGGGCAAACGTAAGGGGGAGACTGTCAGAATCAAGTTTGAATAGTATAAAGTCAACCGATGGGATTGAAGACATTGGGATTGAATTGGCTTTATATGTATGGGAAATAAGGGCAGCAACTCCGCCCCACACTTTCCCCTGAGGCCTATTTGCCTGGAGAATATAGTAATTATCGGGGATGGCGGCCAGGATATCTGGGGTAGACTCGGATATCAACAGTATATCTGGTTTGACAGTGTCTAAGAGATAGAAAATCTCCAGCTGGTGTTTAACCAGTGAGCGGGTGTTCAAATTCCAGATAGATAAGTAGTCATGGTCCTTACTATGACAGTTGGGAGAAGAAGTAGCCTGAAGAGTGTCGGTATTAGAGTGGGACGTGGCGGGGGCGAGGCCCGTCAAGGGGGACAAGGGAAGGTAAGTTTGTTGCAATATTTCGCAGCCCTTTGTTTCACAATTATTGTCAGATAGTTGACAAAAAGCACTAACTATGATAAGAGAAAGACATTTGACCTCTGTCCTTGGAACAGACAGCAAATTTGTGAAGACAAAAACAAGATGTATTTATTTAAAAAATATATTTTTATTGGTATTTCAGAAAAAGAAAAAGGAACAAGCACAGAAGACAAGAGCAGCAATTGGCGACAAGTGAAATATAGACATCATACAAAATTCATTGTAAGGAAACTGGTGACATATAGTATCTCCGGTACACAGTGACCGTTCAGATCTACATTTCATGGAGTTAGGAGACCCACCAGGGTCAAACAGTCTTACTTATTCGACCCTGTCCGGGGTTATTACCGTCCAGCCCTTTCAGAGCAATCTATCCGCCCAAAGTACAATGTGTTAGGAGTGGGTGTTCTACAAAATGTCATAAAGGTCTTCCTCCAAATCCTCCCCTCGTGCATGTGTGTCTACAGCCTCCCCCCTCCATAGTGTCTCGTGAGTACCTTTGGTCGTTAAACAGTGACCAAAAGTTCTTCGGTCTATTACTGTGGGCAATAAGTCACTATATAGTTCAGTTTGTGTGCTACAGTAAATCATCCCCTTGGTCCATTGAGATAGGGTAGGGACCGGGCCCCGCATCCACGTAAGCGCAACACCTCTTAGCTAGTAGAAAGGCCATATCAACCAATCTCCTGTGTACCTGACGTAAAGGCTTAGAATAACCCCATATGGCCAATAAAGGATCCGGTTTTTGTTAATTGCGTGATCCCATTCACCTCCTTGTATACTTTGCACCAGAATGCTTAGACTTCCGGGCACAACCAGGCCACATGCAAAAAGTCCGCCACCTGCGCTCGGCATCTCTCACAATTAGGGCTTGCACGTAATCCATATCTATTAAGTCTGTCCGGAGTATAATAAATCCTGTTCAGATATTTAAAATGTATTAGCCTATGACGGCCATTAAGAGAAATTCTCCTCGTACTGGACTCGCAACATTGCCATTTCTCTTCTGGGAGATCAATATTCAGGTCATTATGCCATGCCAGGTGGGGCTTAGCGTAGTCATCTGTCCTTTCTGAGAGGGCTATGCGATATAAATTGGTTATCAATTTAGCCGTGGTCTTAGCATTAATGACGTAGTCAAAAGCCGCAACCACCGGGGGCTCCGCCATGTCTTCCCCCTAATAGTTCCCTAAGTGCATGCCTCACTCTGTGGAACTGAAAGCGTGATATTAACGGTTAGGAGACATCCTCAGTCTCTATCTCTCCCCAAGTACGCGCGACGCCCCCGAAAACAAGTCACCCATGGTGCGTATACGCAGTGTGCCCATCGCCGCCAGCACCCCCTTGCCCTTACATGGAGGCAGCCATGAACACCAGGCGATTGAGGCCTTCAGGGCATACAGTAGGCTGCACGCCTGGCCATCTATCATATGATGCCATGCATGAGTAACTATCTTCAGTGAGTCCAGGATACCCGTACGTCGATCCCGAGCAAGCAACGCGGGCAAAGGAACCGGATCAGCAACTATTGACTCTATAAGTATATGTGGAGTGTCCACTGGGCCATGTATCCAGTGGTAGGCATGTGCGCTTTGCGCTGCACGATAATAAAGTTCTAGATCTGGAACGTTCAATCCTCCCGCCGCATATGGACGTATCAGAATTCTCCACACCACCCGAGGCTGCTTCCCAGCCCAAGCTAATCGGATCATTAACGAGTGCAGCTGTTGAAAGAAAAGAGTCGACAGTACCATGGGGATATTGCTAAACAAGAATAAGAAGCGCTGCAACACGATCATTTTCATAAGGGTGATTCGCTCCAGCAACGACAGTGGCAGAGTGATCCACTTTTCAATGTCCTCCTCCAGTTTGGAGACGGCCACCCCATAGTTCTCACGTAAAACTATCTCAGAGTCCTTATGTAGACAGATCCCTAAATATCGTACCGCATCAGTAGTTCACTGAATAGGGTATTCCGGATTGAATCTCTTCTAAGCCGACGTGAGAGGGAACATAAAGGATTTGCTCCAATTTACATGGATGCCCAAAAGAGAGCTAAATAGGACCACTTCGCGCAGCACCGCCGCTAAGTGCACCTCCGGATCTCTAACATATAAGAGGTTATCATCTGCTTACGTGGATACGATCAAATTGTATGTGGGAAACGTATACCCCTGTGCCCGTGGTACTCACGTAGTGCACAAGCAAGAGGTTCGGCCACCAGTGCATAGAGAATAGGGGAAAGAGGGCATCCCTGCATCGTGCCCCAGCCAATCTGTATGGGATCTGTAATTAGCAATCCAATTCTTATTCGGGCCGTAGGAGAGGTGTACAACGTGGCTAAGAGCCTTATCTATGTCCAGAAAGACCGCAACAGCTGGAACCTCTTGGCATGTGTGCTGAAACGCCGCAAACACTGTCCTGAGATTGTATGTGAGATTGCGAGTGGGAACAAATCCCGCCTGTTCTGGGTAAACAGTGTAGTCACCATGGGGCTGAGACTGTTTGCAATCAATTTGGTGAATATCTACGCATCTATGTTCAATAACAACAGAGGGTGGTACAAGGCGCAGTCCCCCGGAGTCTTTCCCGGCTTAAGAATAGCCACCAAGATCGCTGCTTGCATAGTGGGCGGCTTAGTGCCCGATTCTGCCATATCTTCAAATAGCGTGAGTAACCGAGGGATCAGGAGTTCTGCAAACGCCTTGTAAAAGGCAACAGTGAGGCCGTCGCTCCCCGGCGCACTCCCCGCCCGCATAGCGGATAATGCCCATACTATCTCCTCACGCTCTATCGGGCGTACCAGAAATTCACAATGTAAATTAGAAAGCCAGGGCATCTACATGTGGGAGAGATAGTCAAAAATGCGTTCCTCCGGGACAGGGCCTCAGGAGGCATACAGGGCCACAAATACTCTCAAAATCTTTCCGTGACTTGTTCATCCGAAAGCGGCTCGCCCGTAGAGGAGGACCTCATATCCGGAATCGCTTCCCTGCCTTTGCGCTGTTTAGCCAACTGCGCGAGCACCGTTCCAGGGCGCTCCCCTTCGCCATAGGATCTAGCCGTGGCATACTTTCCTAAGTGTTTACCTTCCGAGTCCGCCTCCTCATGGTAGTCACGTATTGTTTGGGCAAACTCCTGTGCAAGGGCTTCACTACAATCATGCAAACCCCTGTCTTCCAGCGCTTTTAGTTTTTTCTCTAAAGTCTGTAACCGGCCTCGGATGGATTTAAGAACCCCCGAATGTTTAGATATGGTGACCCCTCTGATATACGCCTTAAAGGCCTCCCAGACGGTCTGGAATGAGTCCACAGTGTCCACGTTAGTGTCAAAAAACATCTCAATAGCCGCAGCTAACTCCTCCCAAAAGGGGCCGTCTAACAAGGAGTAACGGGGGGAAATGCCAGGCAAATGGCGGAATGCGTTTCGCCGGGGCAGTAATTGTCAGCAACAAGGGTGAATGATCCTAGTATGTACGTGGCGAAATAGTGCAAGCCTGAACTTTGTGAGTTAAATGAGCTGAGGCTAGCCAGTAATCTATCCTAGTATGTATGTTATGATGAGCTGAATAGTGCGTATAGCCCTCCAGAGTGGGGTGTCGGTGTCTCCACACGTCTCGCAAGTCGAGTCGTGTCATTGACGCCTCTAGCGCCCTAGCAGAAGCCGAGGGGCGACGCTCAGGGCCGTCGGATCTGTCTATGCTGGGTTGTCTTGTCGAGTTAAAATCACCCCCCCAGAGAACACCTCCCCCAGAGTGTGCCAGGATCATGGCAACTAAATCTGTATAAAAAGCAGGATAATCATGGTTAGGACCGTAGGTGTTCACTATGCATATCTCCAAACCCTTACCGCAGCATTTAGTGATCGTGTACCGACCATCCCTGTCAGTCTCCAGTGGAGTCCTCTTCAGCATTGACTTCGGGTTGACCCACGTGAGGACCCCCCTGGCATGCGCTGTAAATCCTGCAGCATGTATGTTGCCCATGAAACCCGGATATCTCAGGATGTGACTATCTGGACGCAGGTGGGTCTCCTGTAGGAGCGCGATATCAACCCCATGTCTCGAAAGAAATTGTAGGACCTTCCTATGGTCATTAAGACCCCCGGACATTTCATGTCACCAACATCAATGTGTCCAACGAGTCCCCTGGTGAAGTCACCCTGCCCGCCGCTGTCAATGTATGTGTCTCCAAAGTGTAGTCTGAACATTTGTCCTCATGCCGTGCCCTACCTGCCTGAAAAGCCGTGAAACCCTTCCTCAAACTACAAACAATCTCCCCCACCCCCAACGCCGCAGCGTTAAGCCTCCCCCCCCCCTTCCCACACGCTCCCACGCCTGACAACCCCAACTTGGCCGCGATCTTCCCCCCACACCCCGACAAAGCAACCCCCCATCCCCTCCCATCTTCAAAACCCTACAATCAAAAGGAGAAAACAAAACCCTCCTTCCAAGTACAGTGGAATTCACGCGGAGCGTAGGTAACCAGCAAAGAAAAACCAACTCTATACAGAACAAAATCATGCCGCCTCCCGCCCATCCCCCGTCCCGATGTCATCATGCGTGCTATTCCAATGTATGCCTAGGTGTCCACAAGTCCTGGTAGTGTTGTGCAAGCACTTTAACATCACAACCAAACTGTTATCTCAACATTATATCCTGTTGTTGTCACCTCTGCAAATCGCGCCCTCCTCCACATCCCTCCGCCCCCGCATTACAAACCTTCAAAAAATATTGAAATGCACATAGTGTATCATTCCGCCCAGAACAACGTGTCCCTTGCCTGTGCCTCCTGGTAGGACAAACCAATCGATCCATCTGCGAGTCTCTTCATTAGTCCTGTTCATCCAGAGGACTTCCTATCCCCTCTACCTCTCTGTTCGGGGAGGGCCACCCTTCCCTGCGCCAGTCTCTGATGGCTTTCTGCAGAGCCTTAGGGTCCATGAAGAACATGGACTTCCCTTGTCTGTTAACCCGAAGCTTCGCGGGGTACAGCATCGCGTAATCAGTGCCCATCTCACGTAGTCTCCTTTCTGGTGAAGAATTGGCTTGGTAGTTTAGTCTACACTGTTCCCATGATGCACTGGGCCAGGGACAGACTGATTTGCATATAGCCAGGTTCTGAGCTGGGATGGTGCAGTGAGATAAATAACGGTGATGGATCAAGCCCTGATCTTTGGACTGGGTAAGAGTGGTCTGCTTAATTCAGACACTCTGTTCATCACCAACCCCTTTTCTGAATCGTTTTTGGCCACTATAGGTGTGGCAGGGTATACTCAGACATGAGTCCCTTTCTCACTGCACCATCAGGATTCAAGCAAGCCGGGCCGAAGACGGCTGAAATGCCAGAAACTGGTCCCCGGTAGCTTGTCTCCTTTCTGGTGAAGAATTGGCTTGGTAGTTTAGTCTGCCCTGTTCCCATGATGCACTGGGCCAGGGGCAGACTGATTTGCATATAGCCAGGTTCTGAGCTGGGATGGTGCAGTGAGATAAATAACGGTGATGGATCAAGCCTTGATCTTTGGACTGGGTAAGAGTGGTCTGCTTAATTCAGACACTCTGTTCATCACCACCCCCTTTTCTGAATCATCTCACGTAGTTGGCGTTACATTGGTACAAATTGCCTCTGTGCGTCTTGTACTTTAGCAGTGAAGTCTGGAACCAATGAGAGCTCAATGCAACGTCTGCTTCTCTCTTGCGAGCTTCAGTGCCACATTGCGGTCCCGGTAATTGAGCAACTTAGCAATTATAGGCCTCGGCGGTGACCCCGGTTTCGGTCTTGGACCTAGGAGCGGTGCGCCCTCTCAACCACAAACATTCCAGAGAAGGCCGTCTCGCCAAGAAGCTTCTTCAATAAATTTTCAACGAACATCTCCATATTCCCGGTCTGTGTGTTTTCTGTCAGGCCCGTAATACGAAGATTGCACCTCCGGGAACGAGCCTCTAAGTCCTCAGTCTTGTCTTGCAGTATCTGCATCGCTCTGCTTAGTTGCTTATGTTCTGAGTCCAGAGATGTTTGTGCCTCTTCCACCTCCGTGAGGTGGCGTTCTGTTATATCTATCCGCTCCGCCTGTTTGTCGAGCCTGTCCGCCATGCGGTCCATCAGATAGGTGAGTGCATCCATCTTGCTTCCCAATGAGGCAATTCTCCCTGTAGGCTCTTCTCCATGGCTACCAACAGGCTGCGGATGTCTTGTTGAGGCGGCTCTTCCACAGACTCCCTATTCCCCTGCTGTAGACTCGCCGTTTTTGGTTCTCTTAGGGTCAAATGAAAGTTTGGGTTGAGTCTTGTTTGTGCGGCCCATTCTGGCAACACTATATGATCTACTGCCACTTAGAGTGGGGGTAAACTCTTGCGAGGTGGCCGCCCGGAACGTTCTGCCTCCTCTCCCACAGCTGGGGTGTCAGCTCAGGAGCGACCCGCTGGATCCAGCACAATCCCTACACGCCTCGGTTCGTCTGTGGTCTCACATCCAGCTGTACATCCCAGGGGTGATCAGAACCGGCAAGACCGCAATGTGGGCCCTCAATCCAGCGACGCAATCCAGCTCCGTCGACCAGATAGGTATCAGGCCCACCGTGATGTGAGTGAGCTCCCCCTCCACAAGGCCAGACCGCCAGTACACCAGTCCAACTAGAAGGACCCACCGCTAATCCTCCTCATTACCCGAGATGTACGGGCAAACCACTTGGTCTCACGGGGGAGTCCCCACTCTGCCGCTGACTGAACCCTCCGGTAGGTGAGCCTACTGCCGTCAATCCTATACACCGAGAGGGCACCGCCGTCTCCCGGCCTCTACACCAATGTCCTCCACCTGTGCCTTCTCACAGGGTAAGACACCAAGATGTCTGCAGCTTGTACCAGCCCCCGCAGCGCGTCTCACCTTCAGAGGGGCCATCAGACCTCTATTCCTCCTCCTGTTGCCCCAGTGTGGTTACCCTGAAATAGTTCTTAGTTTGTGCCAGAAAAGGGGGGGGGGGGAGAGCCTCCCCAGGCAACCACAAACTCAAGCTCCTGCTCTGGGGTCCACCGTTCTTTCAGTGTCCCTTCATGCCGCCCTCCTCACACTCCGGCACCGGGCCTCCAAATACTGTAGACAGACAGAGGGACCCGCAAAGCTTGCTCGGTCAGATCGCAAGCGCGGCCCCTTCCGCGACACCGGAAGCCTCCCCGCAGGAGTAACCGGCCTCCTTCAGCTCCAGGGTGCAGGCTATGCCACAGACCGCCACAACGCTCACTTCAGCGCCCGCACGGCAGCCCGCCCAGAGCACCGGGTCAACAAGAGCCGCACCAGGGCGCTTTCCGCCCGGACATGAGCGCCGCAACAGGTGGCGGGGCGAAAGTGGTCCTCTCGCACCCCTCCAGGCTCAGGAGGCCCTCCAGTTGAGCCCAGCCGCCGGGTCCGCAACGCCGGCAGCGGTCCCGGTAGCAGTGCAGGCCCCAGTCGCGGGCGCGCGTCCAGGCTGCACGTCCCGATGTGGCAGGAGCAGGGGAGCACAGGACTCTGACTCGCACCATCCAAGATTGAGGACTGACCAGTGTCGAATGGCTGCAGATGCGGGCCTCTAGATGCAGGAATACACGCAGGATATTTGAAGGATAGATTTCAAGACTGGGGATCTCACGGCTCAAGCAGCCATCTTGGTTGCGAGCTAGCTCCGCCCAACCCCAAAAAACAAGATTTAAAGGTATCTTTATTGCTCATGCACTTTCTGAATGAACAGAGCACCTGTTCCTTCCAGCTTAAGTTAACTTGCCAGCATGGACGAGTAAATGGTAAAAATAGCTCAACCTGATCAAATCTCACTCGCCATTGAGGATGGATATTTCAAGGCCTGCATCTTTTTTTCGGCTAGTTCTGCTTTAAGGTCCACCAACACGTCTTGTGTTCTTGGGCGTTTTTCCGATGTTTTGTGGGATTCTTTGCAGATTAGGTTGCCATCACTTCCGGAAGACCTCCATTCTGATGTTGCACAGCTGATTAGAGATGGCCAAAGGGCGGCCAAACTGATAATTAGATGTTGCATGGATACTACTCATTCAGTAGTTCGGGCCATGGCATCTTCTTTGGCACTGAGAAGTCATACATGGTGAAGAACTTCAGGTTTTTCAGAGACTGTACAGGCGACTTTGGTCGATATGCCCTTTGACTGCGCCCATCTTTTTGGGCTTCAGGCTGACTCGAAATTGAGGCGCTTCCGTGATTGGTGAAGTGATACAGAGTTTTAATTACTCTTTACCTGTTTATATGTTCTTTAGTTTTGTCCCTGTTCTTGGGTTGTATAGGTGATACAGGATTTTTATTTTTCAGGGACTAGCCTTGTAAGTACTTTGACATGTCTGTCTTTTGGTTACATCAGATTGGTGTTCCTGCGAGAAGCAGATGTTATTGTTTCTATACTGTCTTTAACCCCTTCACTGCCAGCTCCCCCCCCCACCCCCCCCACCCCCCATGCTAAGCCTTTTTTGGGCTATTTGGGGTAGTTCGCCCTGAGGCTCCTGTAACTTTTTAACCACATAAGGTATCCATGCCAAGTTTGCGTCCTATTGTTCCATCATCATTGGGATTCTAAAGGTACCCAAGGTTTGTGGATTTCCCTGGAGGGGACCCAGAAATTAGCCAAACTACAGCTAATTTTTCTTTTTTTTTTTTGTGTGGAAAAAATGGGAAGAAGTGCTGCAGATTGCTCAGAGGGAGGCTAAGGTGTACCGACGGAAAGAGCGGTGCTCCACTCGCCTGAGCTGCAGCCAGGTGGGGTGATGCATTTTTCTCCTACCTACTAGTGTAATGGAGGATATTGAGTATGACCTGAAACACACAGGTGATATCATTTTTGTTATTATTGCAGTAGCATTAACATACTGGTCCTGAAGAAAGCACTGGCGGATCCTTTTGCCACATATGCTGAAACATGTTGACCCCTTCTTCAAACAGATATTCTGTTAAATCTGTTGGCGCACTATATTGTTTTTAATGTTGGGAGAACTGAGAGAAACCATTAAACTTGCTAATTTCTACTCATTTCCATCCAATTTTATAATATTTCACAATTTTTCACCTTACACTCTTTCACTGCAATTCAGTTATCCCTTTAAACTGACATTATTTTCGGTATCACCTCTAAAAATACATATTCATCCTGAGTTGATGGTCCGTTACAGCAACATTTAGTGATGGACAGCACTCTCTCCTGGGTTACGGAGAGCCCAAATGATGACTAGGGCGGTACCGAGTGGGAACTGATGGGTACTTTTTCCCAACTCAAGGAATGTAGTGCTTTTTGTCACACATTTGCACTACCATTTTTTCTTTGTCATCTCTAGTTGTGCCACATATTTGTACACACATTTGAACCCTTTTTTCCTTTGACCCTCAGACATCTTTTGTTGTTATGGCGTAATATTGGGGCACATGTCTGTATGTAGGTCGTTAATCCTGCCCTTGGACCCTCGTTAAAACCTTTGTTTCTGATTCTAAAGGTACCCAAGGTTTGTGGATTTCCCTGGAGGGGACCCAGAAATTAGCCAAACTACAGCTAATTTTTCTTTTTGTTTTCTGTGTGGAAAAAATGGGAAGAAGTGCTGCAAATGAAAGAGTCATTTTTTTCCCCTGCAAATATTATCAACAAAGGGTTTGTGGGGCTGATATCACAATTTCCCCAGCTTTCAGGGACTGGCAGACTTTTGTCAGAAAACCAACATTTTTTATTCAGGTTTGGCATTTTACTGGGACATAGCCTATTTTTGCTATTTTTTGTTCTTTCAACCTTCTAGTTAATGGTAGAAATGCGTATGAAAACAACAATGGATTCTGGAAATCTGTACATTTGAAAAAAGTAGACAAGATTCTAAATTCAGCAAGGGGTCATTTGTGTAGATCCTTCAAGGTTTCTTTATAGAAACTAACAGTTGAATATAGGAAAAATTGAAAATGAGTTGAAAAAGACGGCTATTTGTGCTAACGTTTTCACCTGTAACTTCTTCTAATTACAGATGTTTGAAAGCAATATACCATTATATCCGTTGTACCTTTCTGGTACTGGGGATATATAGGACTTGTAGGTTCACTGAGATCCCGACAAACCCTGAGCCAATAACTGAGCAGCGTCTTGCAATGGTTTTTTATTATATATCGTCTATATAGTAATTAACTGGGAAAATATATATATTGAAAAATCGGGATGAAAGACACCTATGTATTTCTGAAAATGGAACAAAATATAGAGTTAAGAAACAGTAGCTATTTGCACATTTCCGAAATTGTGAGTACCCATACTAGCATAAAAATTATAGGACATTTTTCAAAGTGACATCTTTTTTACACATTGTCTTTCATTTGGAAGGCAGAAATGCATCAAACGTCAATGGGTAATAACAATTGCTCTACAATTCTGTGTTACCCTAAGTCTCCCGATAAAAATGGTACCTCACTTGTGTGGTTAACAAGGTGGGTTACCTCTCTATTAAAGTTACCCGGTGGACTACCCAACCTTTTTTAATTTCCCCACATACATCTACACACTCCCTCCCCTAGGGCCCTCACACCCACAGCACCATACAGCAGGAACAGAAGATCTCCCCTAAAGAGCCCCTTTATGGGTGCACGTCGGGTATTGCACCGCCGACCCGACGAGGAGCGAGCCCATATGATGAAGCATGACACCTAGCTTGCTGGGTGTGTGAGGACTCTAGTTCCCACAAGGAGGATTCCCCTGCTTTGTGCCTCCACTCACGTTGGTTCATCCGCTCTTTTCCTACTGGGGAACTGCGTACTCTCCTTTGGTTTATGGTAGGCCTAGTGCCCACAAAAGGAAACGGTTCAAAACGCAATATCATTTTTACAGTGAAAACGGACCCTTGTTTTGCAAAGTGCCTAGCTGTCGATTAATCCAGTATTGGAACTTTCATAGATTCACATGTTTGTCGTCGAGATGGGGGTCCCTGGTATATAAAAATAGCAATGCAAAGCTATTGCAAACTAGAAACCAAGCCTAGGCCCATTCCAGATTTGTAACATATCCACCTTTTTTTGTAAGAGACCAAATGAAACCAGCAACCAATCAGATCAGCATTACCCTCTAGAACCCTCCTGAGAGAACCTCAGACCTTCAGATTCTCTACTGCACCTTGTGCCAGGGAGTCTCCACTGAGCTCTGCTCAGTTATTCCTTATTCTGCTACTTTTGAGAGAATTCTTCAGCTGTATATTTTCAGGTCACTCTACAATCTTGGTCTGTTCTCTATCTATCATGACAGCCAAGGAGAAAAAAGGCCTTTTTAGAGCCTGTCCCACCTGCTCTAAAAAGAGGCTTTATGTGGATGTCCCTCATGATGATTACATATACTGCTTGCATCCGGACCACAAGACCAAGGATTGCAAGCTATGGAGTACCTTTTCTACAAAAGCCTTGAGGGATCGTGAATGACGTCTCCTTACCTGGCTCCAGAAGCTTAAAACCAGAAGACATCCAGTCTCTAGTGACAACAGTGATGAGGCCTCATCTGCTTCGTCCTCTAGAAGATCTGAAAAAAGAAGGTCTGACCCTAGTTCTTCTAAGGAGAGCCCTCAGAAAGCCTCTAAAAAGACTTCCCATGGGTCTGACAGGCGCAGTCCAACTAAATCTCCTCACCGAGGTGAAAAGGAGAGGAAAGGACTTAAAGCAGGAGAAAGTGGAGTGAGGAAGTCGAGCTTTGTTCCTCCTCCGTCCCCTCCTGAGGGAAGAAAACTGTTCAAGAAACCCTCCTCTGTTCCTCTTGAGGAACGACAGGAAAGAAAGTTACCACTGTCGATGTAGCAGTTGACGACATTGGCGACGAAGAAACCGTCATCAACATCGTCGACGTGAAGTTACAAGGGCCAGTCTCCTGTCCCGACGACGGGATTGTCTCCGATGTCGATGAAGGCAGTTCCAACTCCATCGACGACGGCAGTGACAAGGTTTATGCCGGCGACAAGAACCACTACGTAACGATAATGGTATTGATGACAGTGATGTCGATGGCAATATCTTCATCGTCAACGACACTGTCGACAACATCGTCGACAGGAGTAAAAAATAATGCAGAAAAAGATAGAAAGACAGACTCCTGAGGTCACTTCACCTAACAAGGGGACCCCTCTCACCTGCTGGAAGAGGAGGACTCTGATGATGATGGTCTTTTCGGATATGACCATAGCCCTTCGTAACTGCACATTAAGTGCCAGGAGGAGGATTCTGAAGAAGGATATAAAGGGGAACAGGATTATGATCCTTCCCAGGACTGCCATGGAGGATATCAAGAGGAGATGGTCTGTATGCCATCCTCGTTGATTTCGAACTCGCAATTTATGCTCTGACTACAAACAAAGATTTCCAACACCATTTTCTGCTCCAGAATAGGGCTCAGTTCCCACTGGACCAACCTCGGTGCCTTCCACCCCCCCAGGTGCCACCACCACTGCTGCAATTAATAGAGTATCCTCCACCAATTACTCCTTTTTATTCAACAAGATACCTCGGATGATGACCAAGGGGACATGGATCTCCCAGACCTGCATGGGGAGTGGGATGACTATATCATCTCTACTCCTTCTTCCGCTTCACCAGTTCTTGTGGATTCTCCGCTTGGGGACATAGATGGTTTCCACAATCTGTGGGAAAGGGCAGCCAAGAGGTTTGATCTGCCTTTGCCTTCGGTGCAGACACTGTTTCTTCAATGTGGGAACTGCTCTCTATACTTGACAACTGGAGTGGAGAAACAAGCGGGCATGCTGGTGGCCTTGTGGCGGGCTTTGTTACCTTTTACACCCGCAACTGATTATTTTCAGTACCCTGCTGGCCTTTATTCATCGGCCAGGATATATGGCCGCTTAATTTCTGGACAATGGTACTGTTGACTTTTCCGACTAGGTGGGGCCCTTTGATAACTTTGTTGCATTTTTTTGTTGAAGAATGCTTCATTGTGGATATTTCTCTCTGTTTTATTCTTTCGTCTTTTCTTCTAATATGGGCAAAAAGGAAGGAGAGGCCAACCGTGGCACTGATAAGAGACCCATAACAAATAATTCCAATTTATTTTATTTGAACAATGCAGTGGGGGCCCTCACCGGTGAAGTACTATTTGTAGAGGAGCAGTTAACTAACCCGAGGCAGGATTTGGATATATTAACAGCAGCAGGGGTTTATGCTCCTCCGTAACCGGGAGCAGGTGTGTCCGGCATAAATGAGGAGGTACTAGATGAGAAGAGAGCTGCTCTAGTGGTTTCACCTGAGCATCTTGTTAAAAGGGTGCCTGTGGGGGGAGGGGTGGTTTGTAAGGGCAGGGGTTGTCCAAAAGCAAAATGTATCCGCTCAACAGGACGTTCCTTACCCCCCACCTCATCAATCCCAGGTACCACCAGGATGTCAAAAAGGTGGCAGCTGGCTAAGATAAATAAGAGTCCTGTTCATAAGTTCCCGGTTCTATGTTCGCGAAACTTTTATCATTGAGATTCATTATATTGTAAGATTATGTGTGTTCTTTGGCGGGGTCCATAGGTTTGCTGAGATACCAGGTTAAAATTCTTCTGAGTTGAACCCCCAACATTCTGACAACTCAAGTTGTTAATCAGATATAGAAACAATTGATGGTGGGAGACAGGGCTCTTTACCTAGAACTGAATTCGCCCACAGGACTAGTGGCATCTGAGACTCTTTAACAGTAGGAAGTCCCAAATTGGAGGACTCCCAGGTCCCTTACATGGGGAAATTCCTAAACAGAAGTTGTAGAGATGGGCTCAGACCCGTGAAAGAGGCACAATGACTTGAGCAGAGGGATCCGTCTCCTCCTCTGAAGGGTCCGGTGGTAGCCTCCAAGTCCCGCTCTACAATTGATGTGCTAAAACTCCCTCTGACCTGTACAACCTACGTCTTGGTTTTGACCAATGTCCCCATAAGGGGCATAATGCCCAGGAAGACTTACAGAATCTAATAAAACAAGGTGGGACATTGGCTTGCTGGGCTGGCTCCCCCAGAAATTAGGTCCATGCTTTTTGAGAAAATAATCATGGTACATAAGGTAGGTTGGAAGGTAATGCCCCAAAGACCTTGATGGGGGACTGTATTATAATTAATCTCTGCAACATTTTGATGGCTGCATTTATGCTGAATAAACTTGGTTCAGGATCCGTATTCCCCTGTGGTATTACAGCCTTACCATTGCGATATTTTTATAAACCCTTGCCCTCCGAGACGGTCCACCTGGGATCCCGTTTAAGGAGGTCGCTAGATTTGCCGGAAGGCACAGTGTTGCGAATACTGTTGGAAAAATGTCTGTGTCTAACCGTTAAGAACATTTAAATGGATTAGATGATCAAGCCTGACTGTGTAAAAAGCTTTCCACATGTGTAATCCCTGGGTTGGGGGGTCAATCCAAGGAGGGTCGTTCAGGGTCATGTCCTGGAATATAGCAGGGTGGAGGACAAAATAGAACAATCCCGACTGGCCCAGGTCTCTTGCCCTGTACGACATCTTAACATTCCAGGAGACCAGGGATACAAGGGGTGGACTCCAAATGGACGGTTACTCTTCTTTTACAAAAAATGCTATTTCATCTGTTTGGGGCAGACCTAGCGGGGGCTTGACACTTTTGTTAAATTAGATCTATGTCACAAAGTGGAAGAGTTTGAGGGTACCTCTCCGCATATTGTAGGTGTTCCTCTCTCCTTTAAGAACTCCACCTGGATTCTTTGTATCAACATATATAATGTCGTCCATTGAAGGGTGTCTGAGGACGTCTTGGCCACACTCCGTACTTATTTGTTAACGTTTGCTCATGGTTGCCTCAGCGTTCATACTGCCATAATGATTTTGGGGAATTTTACTCTCCATCCCTGTAGTAGCTGCCACTTATATGGGGAACGGGGTCCGAAGATTGGGATCACCTTCTGGACCAAGTCCATCTTCAGCAAACTCAACAGGGGGACATAATGAACTATCTGTCTGCAGAATAATATCTGGTTAACCTTCTGAGGAGGGAGAGTTTGTGTGAGGGTGAAGTCACTACCACATTTACGGGTTCAGAAGGTGGTTCTTTTATTGACTAAGGGATTATAACTGGCTTCCAACTCCCCTTTCTCAATGGACTGGAATATACTTAGTCACCATAATCCCCTAGTTGCAGGTTTCCAGTGGATAACAGAAAAAAGTTGCAAATTATCACTTTGGGAACAAGGTCAAGGACACCACCGATCAAGGACATGGACTGCAGTGGGAGAAAATTGTCCCAGAGCTTTTTTTTTTAATTATTCGGTTACATCTTGTTTTTCTGAAATCTGGACCTGCTTGGATGTAGACACACCCCTATCAAAGTATTTTAATTGCATGCAACTAAATAAGAGCCACATTAACACTGCCCTTTCAAGAAAGGCAAAACTGAGTTCACTGTTGCCCTACCGTTGGTTTGATAATTCCTGTACGAGGGCAAGTAAGGCACTTCTCACTCAGCTAAAAATTACTACACGAGACAGGAACAGTGTTAAACTCTGCAGGGTCGCATATAAAGCAGCAATTACCCACAGAAAGAAGGAACTACAGACAGAGTTGTGGGAGGAGTTAATTTCGGCAAGTACCAGGAAGGACAGTACGCTGTTTTGGCAATTGATTAATCATCCTTTCTTTTCAGAGGATAGGGGGACAGATTTAGAGGCCCTGGTTCCGGCTCAGTTATGGGAAGATCATTATTCTGGACTATATCAGGGGGAATGTTTGGCCCAACGGATCTCCTCCTTGGGATCAGGCTGCTAAAATATCATTTCACTGGGAGGAGGTTAGCAATGCTATAGAATCTCTACCTTGGAGAAAGGCACCTGGGGCGAATGGTATCCCAGGTGACCTGTTCAAAGCCTGTGTGGATTTATGTGCCCCTCTGCTCACCCTGTATCTTAATGTTGCTATTGGCTGCGCACTCCCCGAGTCTTGGCGACACTGTTATTGTACCAGTTCATAAGAAGGGGAATAGGAGTGATCCTTTCTGTTATAGACCCATTAGTTTAATAGATATAGAAGTTAAAACTATAGGCGGAGTCATTCTGAACAGATTGACAGAGCGTTCTGAGGAACAGAATATTTGGTCTGATATTCAGTATAGGTTTCGTGCAGGGAGGGGCACTGTAGAGCAGAATCTAAATCTTCATTTTATCATTAATAAATATGTATGGGCAAAGAAAGACTCTCTTTATCGGTCCTTTATGGATCTCAGCTCCACCTTTAATTTGGTCAATTGGGAAAAACTTTGGGCCGAGTTGAGGATAAAGAGGGTTGGGGTGGGGTGGGGTAGATGAGCGTCTGGTTAGTTTCCTCCGAGATCTCCATCATGGAGTGACGGCCTGATTCTGTTATGGTAGTAATTGGCGAATGCATCAAGCACTTTGCATTCAGTAAAGGGGTCAGGCAGGGCTGCATCCTGGCTCCCTTTCTTTTTATTGTGTATGCCATTCGTCTTCAAAAGGCACATACGGCAAAGGGTGTAGATGTTCCAAGAGCGGGCAGGAGATTGCTCCTGGAGATTTTATATGCAGATGATGCTGGTTTAATTGCACGTCCGGCCAGATCTTCACAGCAGCTTTACATCTTTATGTTGATTTTATGAATAGTTTGGACTCACGAACTAATATTAATAAGTCACATGTTATGATCTTGGGACCAAAGAACACGAAAAGTGCTACTTTTTCAATCCAAGGCCTCATTCTAAGTAAGGTGGATAATTTTACATACCTAGGTATTCGATTAGATTCAAAACTTAATTGGCAACCGTTATTTAAAAAGAACATGGGCTTTCTCATGAGAGTGTGTGCTGGGGTTAATAATTTGCTTCTCCTTTAGGGCATAAAACTCTGAAAATGTTGTTGAATGTATACAAAGCCACATGTTTACCAATTCCCACCTTTGGCAGAGAAACATGGGGCTATGCAAAAATAGATTCTCTTGGGATTGCTGAAAACAAATGTTTCAGAGAGCTCCTGGGTCTTGGGCAATATATCTCCACAGAAATAATACATAAAGAACTTGGTTTTAGTTATATTACACATTATATGTTGTTGTGTCCCCATTTGCTCTGGTGTGGTGTCTGGTTAAAAGCTGTTTTAAGTCTTAATAGATTAATTTGTATGAACTTGGACAAAGGACACAACATACCCTGGCTTAAATCAGAGATAATTTTATAAAGTTAGGCAGACCTGAATAATTTTTTTTAAAACTCTTTTTATTCAGAATATAGGCTCTCATGAAAATGGTGTTTTACATAGTAGTTAATGGCAGGTGGACATACATGCGGCAGATAGATACATACAAATCAATATGAACATTATGATTCTACAGAAACAGATCAGAATCCATACAAAACCTCAGGGCTGTAATGAGGCCGCCTGAGTATCCCAAACTTCCCCTCTATACCTCCTCCACGCCCCCCATATATTTTCCCATTTCCTAGGATACCCCCTGCTCTTGTAAATCACTCTTTCCGCCCTTTGGCACCAGTCCAGGTCATGTTCCCATTCTTCCACAGTCAGTAGGAGGTCACTACCCCACAAGCGGGCTGTTTCTCTTGGCGACCATGCTTGCCAGTGCCAGCCAGATCTTATCCCATTTCGGCCAGGTGATGTCATTCGTTACTCCTAGGATATGCCATCTGGCCTCCATCGGGACCTCCGCCCCAATCACCTCGGACATTGTGGCAGCCAGGTTAGACCAGTACGCCCGGATCCTGGCGCACCGGAATCATTTTTTAATCCATTAAATTTCACCAAACAAGATGTGGCCTGGTTAAATTAGTCTTTTAATATAGGAATGGCAGCAGAGAGAAATGCTTTATCCTTAGCCAAACCATATTTTGTAAATTTGTCATGGTCAAGACTGTCCCAGGGATTGAGCTATACTTAATTTATTATATGCCTATCCATCAGCGTCGCCTTTGAACTTTCTTTAGGTTGGGTCTATTCCATCAGTTGTTATATTCAGAAGGAATATGGTACAAGTGTACTGAGCCTTCACATTGCTCATATAATCCTTTTTTTAAATGTGCCACTTTGCACATTGTGATGTTATGCCCCGTGTTTGCACAGCTTTGTCACACATTTTTAAAAGCCCTTTTTAAAATAATGATTTCGATCAGGCTTGGCCAGCCTTTTTGTTTTTACAACTTTTAATTTCACATTCACTTTGTTACGATGTATCTATGTTTCTTCTGGGGTTTTATAAAGGGGTACATTAGGATATACTTCTAGAGGTGTTGTCAGTCTGTGAAATGTCTTTTGGAACTGTATTTGCGTTTTTATCATGATGGTTTTTATGCACCTTTATGATTTTTATTGCAAAATTGAATAAAGTTTGATTGTTTGAATTGTATCTGGAGACCGAAAACGAATCTTAACTATCCAGGTCTATATTTATTGTTATTTGTGCATTGTGTTTTTGTTATTAAATAAGAGTTTATATCAAATAAATTATTTAATGATTATGTAAATAAAAAAACAATTATGTTTGACAAAAAATGTTTTGGTCGTGAAAGCTTATTTGATGCATGTCTATTATCTCAATCACAACCTTGAAACATAACATTTTACACTTTTTACACATAACGGCTAGCGAGGCCTTTCTTTGTTTCTGATATTTGTACACTTCCTCGCTGAAGTTATTTGGAGTATCCTTGCTTTTGTTTGGTACAGCCCTTAGAGCAGTTCTGTGCTGCTTTGGTGGAGCACTGTCTTTGTTTACTGCAATATTATGATCAGTGATACTTCCACTGGTTTGAGGTTGGGCCCCATGGCTGATGACACAATCTTTTACGAAAAGTATTGGGACCTTGAGATGGTAGTGTTGGCAGGCTGAGGTTCACCATTTCTTGCAGCCTTATACAAAGAGAAACGAGTTCAAGGTGTTGAGTGAAAATGACACCTGAGGCAACATGGTACATTAGGGCAGAAGATTTGTTGCGTTTTATCTAGGACCCTAATTAAATATTTCATATTTAGTAATAGCCGATGCAAACCAAAGGCGGCAAGGCTACTTCCTTAGACTCCTAGAAAGCACAAAGAGTTCTTACAACATACCAAACCTCCAGCAACCTGGGAATTCCCCGTGCTTTTGTTTTGATTTCTCTTAGAACTCCTGCAAGCACTGAAAGAACGGTCAGTTCTTAGTGACATCTTTAATTGACGTCTTATGTCCAACCTTACGTCAAACACGGCCCCTTCCAGGTATAAATATACCAGCGTTTGCCTTAAGCAACACACGGTGGTGCGGAGCAGAGCGGCTATCTACTTATCCGAAGCCCAGCTGATTCAAGAGCCGAAGGAAGCCGTCCCTCCCATTCGACGCACTGAGAAAGACGCTGTCTTTTTCTCCTACCGAGAAAATCCAGCTCCGGTGTTTCCAGTCACCCTCGCGGGTTACTGGGAGATCGAGTCCTGAGAGCGAGATACAAGACCTCCTCCATTCTAAAAACCAATGTACGGAGCTGATTAGATCTTTAGAGAATTCTTGGGTCCGATACTTGGCAAAAACTAACTTAAACTGCAGCCCATCTACTCCTTCCCACGTACTAGGCTTAGGTTAGGTACACCGGGGTAGGCGCATTTAGAAGCACCAGTTGAGTATGTTTAGTCAAGCTTTTATCTTTGTATGTAACTGTATATATTTTATACCTTTTAAGTATCATATGGCTCAGAAACCATATCAATGCTTTTACAGTATTATTTCGTAACACTCCTTTTACTGTACCCACTTTACTTTATAACAAGTATTGCAATCATAGCAATTCATTTCTCTTGCATGAGAAAGAAGACTGTTCAATAAATAACACCTTCTTATTTAAAACGGCCTTCTCTCTATTTCTCTGCACTCTGGTGAAACTAAGTATGCACTGCTGACTGAGTGAAATAGCTATCTATTGTTTTCATACAACTCTGGAGATATACTCCTTATTCTGGGGGAGCAAAGTTGTCATGTTTATGTGGTTGTCAGAAGCTGAATCCCTTCTTGTCTAATCCGGGAAGTTCACTCCTCCCTGTTCATTCAAGAAAGTTTCTAGTGACCTCTCAGCTAGCTGGCAAACCTAAATTAAGTCTAACATATTCAATAGAGACCTAGTCGACCTCAGTCCTACGTCTACACTATCGTTTATGTTATTCCAATGCGCAGAGCCTATTGGGGAAAATAGGAACTACACTACAGATTAAGCTAGTTATTTACAATTGGAGTTATTCTGTACAGAAGATTGTGATCCATTAGGAAGTATGTTCAGAACCCCGAATAGAGTTCTGTACATTAGATACTAGATTCACTGAGACACTTACCATGTTCTGCACTCTGGTCTGAACTCTTTATAAAGGGAAAGCTCAGCAAGCCCTTGATTTTCAGCAAGAAATTATTGTGCGAGTTAATACTTCTTTCTGCATATTCCCCCTCATGAATCTTTCCCAGGGTATTGGTTGCCTAGATGGGATTTGTTGTTAGCAATTCCTGTTACTGCTCCAAGTGGCATTGATGTGACCCAAGCAGTGGATCAGTGTGACAACATTGCCGACAAGTCACAGACATGGAGATCCGATATTCATATTGTCTGTCTAGTGTTTTTTTCTTGTTTTATTTTCTCTTTTTTTCTTTAGTTATGGCTTATTCAAATATTGTAAGACTTGCTTGCACTCTTGCAGACATATGTCTTTCAAAGATCCATGTTGTTGGGGTCCTAACATGAGGTTGGCAAGTGTACCCTTGTTGTCATTATGCACCTTTAGTCAATTATGAGATGGAGGCCTTGTACTTTAAGGCCTTACATAAGGAGGCATTTGCTTTGGAAAAGAAAGTTAGACCCAGTTAAAGGATGCTCTCTTTGAGGACACTCTCTCTAAAGTTTTATCATCAGCACTCTTTTTCGTCTTCGGCCCATAGTAGCAGACAACATAGAAAGTGAGACAAAAAGAGCCTGACTACTTTACTCTGAAACATTACAAGTTCTGGAGAAGATGATTGTCCAGTTCCCCTTCCCCAAAGACCCTTGAATGTATTGGGCTAGTAAGGAACCTCTGGCAATCCCTGGTCTTTGTAGCAGATAGCCTTGGTCTTAGTCCATATAGCTCTACTTGCTTAGTGGTGTGGCATTTGTGCATTAAGGAAACTTATTGGCTTTCTAGCTAGCTCCTCCCTACCTGACAATCTGTGAAGGCCTTTTCCCAGTTGCTGTATATTGGCAAGATTGCAGCAAGACGTGCAGTGCATACAAGAGTAGCACTGTGGGTGCCTGTGATCAGGTTAACAGAATCTGTTGTGGTACTGACGTGCCATATACGGATGGTTTTGAAAAGTTTTTCCTGCAACATCAAGCCAACCACGTGAATGTGCGACTTGTTGAGCAGTTTTTAAGCAATGACTATACTTTGCTTGAGAGACTTAAACAGACTAGGGCAAAGACCTGTGCTATTGGACTAACTTCCCAAATCAGGGCATTGTGGACCATCCATAGTGTAGCTCTGGCTGGGGAGGATTGGGCAATTTTAGCTACAGATAATGAATTTTGATATGTTAGTCCCTTTAGCAGTTGGATGGGTTCTAGTTTATGGGATTCCAATTTTTTTTTCTTATATCTGATTCAGTGAAGTTTTGAGTAGTGCTAGGATTTTATTTGCATTGCCATGTTGCCATTTTAGACCAGTAGATCCTCGTACCAAGGAGGAGCAGAGATGGTTTAATAGAAATAATATACTTTTCTGCATTCAAAGAATGCCAGTATGTCTAAAATGGTGGTACACAGGGGGTCTAACAGCCAAATTGAGAGGCTACACTGTCAATACTGAGTCAACAAGATCTCAAAATATCAATGCACACACATAGCCTTTTTTCCTTCTCTATCCTTATTAATATGCTAACACTACATGCATAGAGGAGACCGGTACATCATCGATTATTCGCAAAATGGCTGATTAATCCACAACAGATTGTAAAGGGTTTCCATCAAATTAGACTCAACGATCAGTCCTATCATTTGGCCAAACCCATGTGCAAATGAGGCTGGTCCCCTGATCAGTGGGACACTCAGCTCCGCACCTTATTGTTGTATCAGGATTTGGTCCACCAAATACACAAACCGTCCATGATGACTGATCTTTTGATGGTAAAGTAAGAAGAAACTTTCTTTTATGTTCATCTTACTTTAGTTAAAATGATGCAGGGTTTAATAAGTTTTCCACACAAAATCTGTTTGTATCGTTTTAAAAAAGTTTTGAGAAAGCGAAATTGGGAACCTGCTTAGGTAGAAAGTAAGTGGAGTCTCCATCATTTTGTGCTTTTTTTTTACTTCCCCACCAAGTTGTACATTTGAATGACTGTAGTGTGAGTGACTCTTTGATTGTGAACAATATTTGTCTCATTATATATTCCTGATTCTTTACCAAACCAAATACCAAGACATTTTGTATTGCTCTGTTGCCATTTTAGACCAGTAGATCCTAGTACCAAGGAGGATCAGAGATGGTTTAATAGAAATAATATACTTTTCTGCATTCAAACAATATCCTGATTTTTTTACGTGTATTTCAGATATGACCTTCTCTACTTCCCATGTGACAATTAATACGTTGTCTGCATATGCTGCTACAGATTGATTTTCTGATCTCAGTAGATACCATTTATGTTAATATTTTTCCTCAATGTAGCCATCCGTTTTTCAATAGCCAGTAAGAACCTTAATGGGACCAGAGGGCAACCGTATATAGTTGAGTAGGAGAGTGCAAAGGGGCTAGTAAGAAATACATTCACCCTAATTTGAGCCTCTTGTTTAGAGTGTATGGTGAATGCCATCTGCATAAAGTAGAGTTTAAGACTGCATATAGAAAATACATAATGTATACATTATTAAAAGCCTTTTCTACGTCTCAGGCTTTCACGATGGGAAGTGTGTTTAGTAGCTTTGCCTACGCCACGGAATGGTAGATGGGTGTTGTTTTTTCAGATGCTCTTTAAGATGTAGTTTGAGTATGTGTATTAATGAGTGAGCCACCTTTTTACGTCTCGCACCTGGCGATGCAGCGCAAATCGCTGTCTCCAGCGAGACCTATTGTCGCTGACTTTGCTTTCAAGGGAGACAGGAGATGATCACGCGTAGGATGGACTGGAAATGTGAACACACGCGTTCACCACGTACAGTCATGCGCTGTGCACATCTCCTGTCTCCATTAATGCGGGGTGAGACAGTGGCACACAGGCAATAGCCATTGTGTTTAAACGCCCCCCCACTCACCGGTCCGGCTCAGGACTCCCCCGCTGCTCTCCAGGCATGTCTGTCTTCAGCCGATATGCCGGTAGCTTCGGTTTGCAGGCACCCTCCAGTGGAGTTTTCTTGGACTCGCTGGTCTCCTCTGTGGTGCTCCTGACTCCCGTCAGGCTTCGAGGAGTCCCTGCTCACCGGTCTCTCTCTCTCGTCAGCGGGGCAGGCTCAGCAGCATGCTGGGCTCTCCAAGAGCACGGGAGCCCCGCTGGCTCACACGCTCGCTTAGTTCCGGCTGGCTTCACGGGCACCGGAGCGCGGGGTAGGCTCCTGTCTGCTTCCTGTCTTCTTGCTGCCCCGCCCCGTCCCATCACAGGTTGCCTGGCTTCCTGTCCGAGCCGTGCTGCGGCGCTGATTTCCTCAATACGGTGGCTGCAATAAATGCGCATTCGTAGACTAAAGGTACATACATTTCCAGATTGAAGAGTCACCAAGGTTGAACTCCGTGGGACATGCTAATCAAAAATGACGGAGCCATAACTTTCCTCTCTCCGTGGGCGAGTCAAGTATTCAATAGCCACCTGATGGCTCTACAACTAATTTACCCGGTATAGAGAAATCAACAATATAAAATAGTCTATTTTTAACACCCATGACTCTAAGAGCATCTTCAGCCAGCCCGGCAGCCAGTGGGAGCGCGCTCTCTTGTTTTCAAATGTTCTAAAATGGATTGTGACACATCAGCAACTTAATTTTGTCAAAATAGCAGTTTCCTGACCACTATCAAGGAGGCTTTGACCCTAATCCTTAATTTCAAAAGTCGTAGTAGTATTGTAGTGCCAATTACAATATTTCGTTATACTAGCAGTTATCACACCACTATCAAGCAAGCTGTCACCTCACACAGTTACAGAATCCGTTTTATTCTCTGTGTTTGTGATGGCTGGGAAACTAAGGATTAAACCAAAGTATCGTAGCTGAGAATGCTAGATCTTCCTGCTGCTTTCAGTGTTGTTGACTAAACCGTACTGTTGCAATTGCTTGAAACCACATATATCAGCAAAATTGGTTTGGCTATAGTCGGGTTTGATCAAAAAAGCAACTCCCTTGTGATGGACATATTGCACGTCAGCCCTTTTCATGTGCTGTTCCTCGGAGAGTAGCTCTGTCAACCATCGTTTTCAGCATCTACCTTCATAGCTTGGTGGATCTCATACACTCAGCGGCAGGTCCCCCTCTAGGGTGGAGGAGCATTGCCCCGCCTACTAGGAGAGCAGCAGCACCAGAAGATGTACATTCAATATAATGGTCAATGGTCACATGACCATTTGAAGTGCACTGCTTCTCTTAAGACTCAGGGGTGGTTACCCAAACATAAAGTACGCATGTCAGATCTTGCGACGGCGGCACTTCAGCCGCACTACTTGGAGCTTTGTTTATCCCCTTCGATGCTCATGACGGAACGGTTCCGTCATGAGCATCGGTTGAGCTGTGCTCATGACGGAACCGTTCCGTCATGACCACGCCCATTTTGAAAGGATCCAGCATGGGGGGAAAATCTCCGTAGCAGTGATGAGGTTAAAGCCGGGTGGACTGCAAGCACAGGCTTCTTGTCAGAAAAGGAACGCTGTGTTAGCCTGCTCAGACCAATCATGGCACTGCTCTCATGCAGAAAACAGCATGAGAGCAGCTCCATGATTTGCTACGTTTGTTGGCGCTTCTCTTCCAAGTTACGCTCGAAGGCTCCGTGATTTGGAAACAGTGGATGATAGCTCTAGTATCCCTCATCTGCCCTGCACACCAACGTCCGGTAACTACTTTTGTTCTTATTTATTTAAACAAAGTATGTTTTCCGACTCTTAATGCCGCTGTCTCATGTCAAGTAGAATCCACATTGCTATCCACGCACTTCGTGAATTGTTTCCATGCAATCGGCCTTTACTGAAATATACTTCTCTGCCAGCAAGTGTTACACATTCTGGGCAATCACTTAATCTTCCCGTGAATGTACCCTTGTGTAACATAACTGGTGGCCATTTTTTGTTGTTGCAGTTTTATATAGCACAAATTCGACCCAAAGGTATCTGCTTAACATGACCACTGGTTACATTACACAAAGATGCATTAATTTATGTTTTGGGAGGCACAGGGATGTTAAGTCATTTGCCCAGAATCACAGTATGTTGAGCCGGCACCGAGACTCGAACATGATTCCCCTGCTCCAAAGTATGTATGTATGTGTGTGTATATATATATATATATATATATATATATATATATATATATATCTGCAATTATATACAGCTGTCATGGCTGGAGACAGAAAAACAGTGTACAGAGTCCAATAAAATCACGTAACTTGGCAAAGGGACTACTTATGACATCTGCCAGCTGCCTTAATAGACCATGCTATGGCATGGAATACTGAGAAGGATCCTTTTCTGCTGTGCCTTCAAATATTTAAATGGTGTGGGAATGTCTGGCAGTGTTGCGACCATATTTACCATAGTGAGATCCATTACCAGGGCTTCCTCTGGCCTCTTTAAATTAAGAACGGAATTCCTGGAACATGACTGCTATCTGCCAGCATTTTGTTCTGTGCTGCCCAGTCTAGCTACTAGTGAATAACTTTGGGTGTTGCCTTGGTGTGCATACGCATGTACACATTCTCTTATGTGTATGAGGGATACTTTAGTTTACTTTGCTATCATTGTACTCTCTCCATTTCCTTCAAAATATTCACAGTTTGTATTAATGCTTCTTGTGTTTTTCAGCTGTTTGGTACACTTAACCACCATCAATCCACCACACATCATCAGGCATACATCCCACACGGTCACACATCCCACACCGTCACACACTTTGAGTGCGTGCATGATTGAGTGAGAGTGTGCACCTGCTCCTTCTGTTAATGGGTGCACATGGTTGTGTTGGACGGGTAGAGAGGGGCACTAGAGAAGTGGTCCAAATAATATCCAGTTTGGTAAAACAAACGATTTGCCTAGGATCACACACTTTGTTCAAGCGTGTTTATGTACAGGAAGGGACACCTTCCTGTGAATAAACAAACCATAGGGGTGAAGGGGCAGCTGACAGGGGGGGAGCAGGGGAAGTGGACACTGTCACTGGCAAGAAGGAAAAGAGTTATTTTCCTGCCTGCTACTCCCGTCCCGAGACTGCCATGAACGGCCAGCCATCTTTGCAGGCCTTGACTATTTCTGCTGTCGTGGAAAGAATGTTTAAAACAAACAAAGTAGGGGAACGGAATCTACTGATACAAGCATTTGCAATGCAATAGGTCTCGAATTTACGCGAGTTTAAGCTGTTGGCAATGCCTTTTATTTATGTTTTAAAAAACAAAACCAATAGGCACTGTCATTTACAATGGCAATAGCTTAAACTTGCACAAATGCGAGACCTATTGCATTGCAAATGCTTGTTGTAGTCTTGATTAAAGAAGGGCATATATTTTGCAGTCAATGTTTATTAACGAGATAGGATGATAGCGTTTCATTCTAAATGGTCTTTACCTTCTTTTGGGGAGTTATTGGATGACCTTCCAGCCAGAAATACCTGGATCTGCTGATCAGCAGGCGAAAGATGCGGGACGAACAATGAAGTGTGTAGCAGCCTTTGGTCAATCTTCAGTAATCCTGCCTGCTCTCCCCAACAAGCATTTGCAATGCAATAGGTCTCGCATTACGCATTTTGAGCAATTGGTATTGTAAATGGCAATCTTTTTTATTTCTGTGTTGGTTTTGAAAATAGCTAAACTAATAGTTTTGTCATTTACAATGCCAATAGTTTTAACTTGCGCAAATGTGACACCTATAGCATTTGTAATGCAATATGTGTTGTATTTATGTGACTTAGAAGTATTGTTATTACAAATAACAATGGCTTTTGATTTTTTTAATAATTAATACTTAAATCAAAGTTATTGTAATTTATAATAGCAATAGCTTAAACTTTTGTAAATAACTTTTGTGAAGATTATTTTCAGTGTATTTTGTTGACGAAAATCCAAGAACAGAAGTGAAATATTACCATCTTTTCGTGACATTTGTAATAAAGCTTGAAACATTGAGAGAACATATTTGAACCAGTTGTTGTTAAATGGTTGCACAGATTGATGCTGTGGTGGCGCTGAGTGATGTTGTGGTGGTGACGAGTGATGCTGTGGCGTTCAGTGATGTTGTGGTGCCCCTGAGTTAAGCTGTGGTGGTGCTGAGTGATGCTGAGTGATGCTGTGGTGATGCAATAGATAGATAGAGGGAGGGCGAAAGATAGATAGAGGGAGGGCGAAAGATAAATAGAGTGAGGGCGATAGATAGATAGAGGGAGGGCGAAAGATAGATAGAGTGAGGGCGATAGATAGATGAGTGAGGGCGATAGATAGATGAGTGATGGCGATAGATAGATGAGTGATGGCGATAGATAGATGAGTGAGGGCGATAGATAGAGTGAGGGAGATAGATAGAGTGAGGGCGATAGATAGAGTGCGATAGATAGAGTGAGGGTGATAGATAGAGTGAGGGCGATAAATATGTTGAGGGCAATAGATAGAGTCAGGGCGATAGATAGATAGAGTGAGGGCAATAGATAGCTAGAGTGAGGGCGATAGATGGATAGATAGATAGAGTGAGGGCGATAGACAGATAGATTTATAGATAGATAGATAGATAGAGTGAGGGTGATAGAGTGAGGGCAATAGATAGATAGTGATGGCGATAGATAGAGTGAGGGTGATAGAGTGAGGGCGATAAATAGATAGAGTGAGGGAGCTAGATAGAGTGCGATAGAGTGAGGGTGATAGATAGAGTGAGGGTGATAGAGTGAGGGCATAAGATAGAGTGAGGGCGATAAATACGGTGAGGGCAATAGATAGAGTCAGGGCGATAGATAGATAGAGTGAGGGCAATAGATAGCTAGAGTGAGGGCGATAGATGGAGTCAGGGCGATAGATAGATAGATAGATAGATAGATAGATAGAAAGATATAGTGAGGGTAATAGATAGATATATAGAGTGAGGATGATAGATAGAGTGAGGGCGATAGATATATAGAGTGAGGTTGATAGATAGAGTGAGGGCGATAGCTAGCAAGATAGAGTCAGGGCGATAGACAGATAGATTTATAGATAGATAGTGATAGATAGATAGAGTGAGGGCGATAGATATATAGATAGAGTGAGGGCGATAGATAGAGTGAGGGCAATAGATGGACAGATAGATAAAGTGAGGGCGATAGATAGTTAGATAGATAGAGTGAGGACGATAGATAGATAATGCGAGGGTGATAGATAGATAGAGTGAGGCCGATAGATAAGATAGAGTGAGGGCGATAGATAGATAGAGTGAGGGCGATAGATAGATAGAGTGAGGGCAATAGATAGAGTGAGGGCAATAGATAGAGTGAGGGCAATAGATAGAGTGAGGGCGATAGATAGAGTGAGGGCGATAGATAGAGTGAGGGCGATAGATAGAGTGAGGGCGATAGATAGAGTGAGGGCGATAGATAGAGTGAGGGCGATAGATAGGTAGATAGATAGATAGTCAGGGCGATAGATAGATAGATAGATAGATAGATATAGTGAGGGTGATAGATATATAGAGTGAGGATGATAGAGTGAAGGCGATAGCTAGATAGATAGATAGAGTGAAGGCGATAGAGAGATAGAGTGAAGGCGATAGATAGATAGAGTGAGGGCGATAGATAGAGTGAGGGCGATAGATAGATAGACTGAGGGCAATAGATGGATAAAGTAAGGGCAATAGATGGATAGATAGATAGAGTGAGGGCGATAGATAGATAGAGTGAGGGCGATAGATAGATAGATAGAGTGAGGGCGATAAATGGATAGATAGAGTGAGGGCGATAGATGGACAGATAGATAAAGTGAGGGCGATAGATAGATAGTTAGATAGAGTGAGGACGACAGATAGATAATGCGAGGGTGAGAGATAGAGTGAGGGTGATAGATAGATAGAGTGAGGGTGATAGATAGATAGAGTGAGGGTGATAGAGAGAGGGCGATAGATGGAGTGAGGGCGATAGATGGAGTGAGGGCGATAGATGGAGTGAGGGCGATAGATGGAGTGAGGGCGATAGATAGAGTAAGGCCGATAGATAGAGTGAGGGCGATAGATAGAGTGAGGGCGATAGATAGATAGATATATAGATAGAGTGAGGCAATAGATAGATAGATAGATAGAGTGAGGCCAGAATCGCCAAGCATTGGCATAGCCAATAGGTCTCGCCTTTGGGACCTTATAAGTGATGAGCCACGCAACAGTTAATGTTGTTGCACCAAGGATATTGTGCTGCATAACAAAATTCCTAGAAGGGCCCAAAAGCGAGACCTATTGGCTATACCAATGCTTGTTTGCCCTTGGGGGAAACCGGGCTAGTGCCAGGAGGGTCACGGGTGAGTGGCCTGGCATGGGGGTCAAGGGTGAGTGCCAGAGAGGTGTGGAGTGAGTGTTTTTTTTGTGTGTGACTGTGGGTGTGGTTGTGTGTGATTTTGTGTGGTTGTGTGTGATTTTGTGTGGTTGTGTGTGGTTGGGTGTGGTTGTGGGTGTGGCTATGGTTGTGGTTGTGTGTGTGGTTGTGTGTTCGGTAGGGTGTTCGGTTGTGGGTGTGGTTGAGTGTGTGTGTGGTTGTGGGTGTGGTTGTGGGTGTGTGGTTGTGTGTGTGGGTGTGGTTGTGTGTGTGTGTGGTTGTGGTTGTGTATGTGTGGTTGTGTGTGTGTGTGTGTGGTTGTGTCGCTCTACGTTGGTAATCATCCAAAGTATTAGTGAGGTTGCTGTTGTGATCGCCGCGCAGCTAGTGTGGATCGTCGGAGGAGGCATGCAAGCGAGTGAAAAATTAGCAAGGAGGGGGAGGGGAGGAGGCAGGGAGCAAGCAAGACGAAAGACCGATGGCGTTGAAGGCTGGCGGTTCGCGGGTGCTCTTCAGCTTGCACTTAAGAGTTATGAGATGTGGTGTTTTTCAGGATTGAAGATGGTGGCTGACCCCGGCAGCTATTTTCTGATTGGAAAAATGAAGCCTTCTAAGAAAATTTCATGAGACATCCCTCTCCCTCCCATGGGTCCAGTTCTAACCTACTTCAGATAAACCAGTGTCATATGGCATGAAATCATCTGTCGTAAGATACCAGACCAGGATTGACAAAGGACCACGAAAATGTAACATGTATTTATTTCACTTGGCAAGCCTGATCGAGTTCCTTCTGAGGAACCAGTAGGATCCTGGGTCAGCAATGCGTGTGCCAATGTTTGTCTTACAATCACCTCAGGGCACAATTCTTTGGCTGGTCCTACTGGCTTCAAAAATGTGTTTTTGTTGCACGTTTAACAAATGATGTCAGATTGAACGCACGTTTGTTTACCGGATTCGGCATTAGCGTGCGAAGGCCCCTGCTGTGCAAACAGTCCACTCTTAATTGCAGGATTAGGGACTCAGATAAGCCACCACGAGGCAGAGATGTTTTGTTTTTCGCAAGAAGTAAAGATAACTAGACGTTCATTGCTCAATTCAAGGATTAAACATGATTCGGGACACCCTGGTGCCGGTAAACCAGTGCTTTCTGGAAGATGTATTCTTGGTTCAGTTCAAATAAGCCAACTGGAGGAACTCACCTGAAAATAATGCATTAAAGGAGAGATCTTGTTTGCAAAAGCTGTGTTATGGTGACAGGAGGTCTTATGGTGACCCTAGTACTGATTCCTGCCAATAGAAATCTAGTACAGTTGTGACTAAAATCGCCCTTGCGCTTTAAGCAAGACATTTCATGTCATACGTGCAAGCCCAGCGTGAATTCAAGCTGCTTCCTCACCAAAGCTTCCAAAATGCGGGCAGGATATCGCGATAGAAAAAAAGTACATCAAAAAAAATCTTTGAATACAGTCAAGTAGGCACGTCACGCATCATGGAGGGAAAACAAACCGAAGAGGACAGACAGTGGAATGGAGACAGCGCGTGGAGGGTGCTGCAGACGACTAGCTGCCCACAAGGGCTGCGTGTTTGCATGACTCGAGGGTCGGGCAAGTTTCAAGCCCTGCCGCCATCAAGGAACCGGTCAGGACCAGAGCCGCTGCTGGAGCGTGGGGGCGGTCAGCAGGGCGAGGGGGGGAGGGTCACAAGGGACCTCTAATCCACAGCTGGCACTGAAGCTAAACAATGTTTGAGTAGGAAAAAGCGAACACAAACCTCTTATCTTATTGCTGATAAAGCCTTCAAATGAAAACAAGAAGCATTATTTGCCGGAACCCTGTTTTCTTGTGGTTAAAAAATAAAAAACAGATACCAAAGTAAGAAAGAAAGAAAACGATAGTCAATCTGAGAATGTGATACATTCCCGGAGTAGCAAAACAAAGGAGTCTGAGGCGAGGGGAAACAAACAGGAAGTTGGATAAGGGAGGGGGTGGCAAATGGTGAGCACTTTCGTGGTCGCTTTGATGTTCTCAGTGGTCACGCGGCTCACTGAGAACCTCAAAGCGGCCACGAAAGTGCCCCCAAAGGCTGCAGGCAGACAAATGCAGACTTTGGGAGCATTTTAGAAAGCCCTTACTGAACTCTAGCAGAGCAACACATGCGCGTTGGCTCAGCGAGACTTAAAAAGCACCCCAGAATTGAACCGTGGATCCAGAATAATAAAAACGAGGGCAATATTGGTCTCCTTTTCACAGTTGACACCCAAAAGAACAGGGTGTTGTGGAGGACTCGGATTCTGGTGGAATCAGAATTTTTAAAAGAGTCAATTTGTCATAAAACTTTTTGTTGCGGTTGTGTATGTGGTTGTGGTTGTGTGTGTGGCTGTGGTTGTGGATTGTGTGTGTGTGGTTGTGGGTGTGGTTGTGTGTGTGGGTGTGTGTGTGGTTGTGCTTATGTGTGTGGTTGTCTGTGTGGTTGTGTGTGTGTGGTTGTGTGTGTGGATGTGTGTGTGTGTGTGGTTGTGGGCCTGAGTGAAACCTATTGCTGTATTTAATTTCAGCCTGTGTATCAAATTAAAAAATGAGAAACAGTAATCGTAGTTCATCTTCCCTTCTCATGTTGGTAAACACGAACTAAAAAAACTATACTAGTTTGAAGAATGTCCCCTGTCTGACTCACATCATTGGATTACTTTGACATGCTCTCCTATTCACTGATTGGGGAAGAAAGAAAGTTGAACATTCTTAGGTGGGGTCCTCGGTTTTGAAATCGTCTGGCTCTGCCGCAGACATATATTTAAGCGCTTTGTGCAGGCAGAAAGGTATTAATTTCAGATTATGCTGCAAAGTTGTTGTTAAAATTAATTTCATTTTAATTTCGTGGAAGAACGTGAGCATGCCCCTGCCTCTACTGAACTTGGATCCATGTGGCTCACTTTAAAATGGCAAGGCATTCACGTAGAGCTCTATAAACAGAGGGCTGACTCACACAACATGGTGCAGACTTATGTGTTTGACACCTGAAAGAAGTTCCAATGTATGTTTCAATATCATACGAATGACTGAAACTCTACTTACGTGTGCAGCAGAATAGTATGTACCTGTGCAGACACTACGCACATTTAGTGTCAACCTTACATTTAAATAGTGGGTCTTCCCAGAGGAGAGTTGTAAAAATCTGTCAATATTGTGCAATGCACTCGCGGTGAACACCCACATTGTCACAATACTACTTAACTGGGATTTGTAAATAATTTTGCAACGGATTCCCACACTAAATAGTCTGTGCTTAAATTTTGCAGAAAAAAACATGTTTATAGTAACAAGATTGAGCGTAAACGGGAGAGGCGGGGAGGGTTGCTTAGACATGTAATTGCATATCTGATGTGCAGTTCATCTGTAGTAATTGTGTGTTTCTGGTTAAGATATATGCAGACGTATTACAGGTATTTTGCACTGGTCATTCCGAAGCTCTTGATTGGATTTTGGACTCTTAAAAAGCTATTTTTTAAATATATTTACTGAGGTCGGATGAAATCTTTGCAGCATCTCTTAATAGTGATGTGTGTAAAAATCAAAAAATTGTGCTTTTTGCAACTGTCGCTGTTTAACTCATATAGAAAACTCATATAGAAAACTCATATAGAAAACTTCTACAGATACATGCTTTCTAGAGAAGAGTTCGTATTACTTTCCTCCTCAATGACATAGTTCACAGAAAAGCTTAACTATAACCTTGCAGATAAAAATGATGCAAACATTATCAAGTAATTATCAAGTACGGATAAATCGCAAGTTTGCAAGTGGCGAGAATCGCACTGCATGGGCTGCGTTTGTCTTAGGTTCGTTCTATTAGTGTTAACATGAAAGGCGGTTCACCACTAACTCAGACGCATTTTCTTACCGTGTTTAAACAGAACCTGACAGATTCCTTCTGTCACTTTAGAGAAGGTGTGATTAACCCTTATCAGAACTCTTGATCTCGCCCTGTCACTTTGCACCGATCGTCAGCCCTTCACTCACGTCAGCCTCGGGGCCCCGATTCCACTGAGGCAGAAATAGTTTAAGATAGTTTTAGCTAGACGTTGACTCTGCATAACAAACAATTTGCCGCGCGGCCGTGAAATGGACGTGGCCACGCGGCAGCGAAAGTAAAAGTGATCGCGGGAGTTGTGTGCGCACAAGAAATGAAGAGATCAGTAGCAGCCCGTGCTTATCAGAATAGCCCAAAAGTCTGCGTGAAATAAAATAATTAAAACAAGCCGTGAGCGTGCACGCTCCCGAACTTCCGGTTTCGGGAACACTCCCGAACTTCCGGTTTCTGGATGTGCACGCTCACGGCTGTCGTGGGGCGGGACTTATGTGTTTCGGAGAAGCCCGAGCCCTTGGAGTGGATGCCCAGAGGACCAGTGGCAGCAGAAGACGGGAGTGGCAGCTGAGGCCGCTGATGCGGTAAGTGGGGCTTAGCATGTGTGTGTGTGTGTGTGTGTGTGTGTGTGTGTGTGTGTGTGTGTGTGTGTGTGTGTGTGTATGTGCGCGCGCGTGTGTGCATGTGTGTGTCTCTCTCTTTGGAAGCGCGTCCACAGACCCTGGTCGGCTCGTGCACCACTCTCTCCCTTGAGAAGCAAGTGGGTGACAATAGGTCTCGAGAACGAGACCTAAAAACCGAAGCGGTCTACTGCGCTTGTGTCCTATTCATTGCCAGCTTCTGGCGTACCACAGATCCAGTCCCCTAGAAAACAGACCAGTGCTTTCTGTTTTTCAGCAGTGGCCAGTCCTGTTCGGCATGCCTATGCACAGTGTTTGTGCCCAATCACTAAAATCATGACACGACGATACACCATAAAACCAAATCAACAGCCTATTAGAACAAACCATTAGAAAGGCGTCCCTTGAGGTAAGAAACCCCACTGTCCCCAATAAAAGGAGGAACATGTACTATAAAATGGTATTGAGTACTACAAGTACCATAAGGTTGAGACCAGAGTCTATATCAAATACCAGTTGAGAAATTACTTCAATCCACATACAAGAGTATTTACAATGATAAGGGGTTGAATCCTGGCAAAATGTCACGAGCCAGGAAAATAAAGATGAATCATCTACGTGGTATGAAATGTCAGCTGCATTAAATGGGATATCTGCTCCATCAAGAAATTCTCACATTATCGGAATAACTTTTAAATTCCATGGGAATAACAGGAAGATGACTTTCTGCAATCAATGGCAAACTGTTAAGACTAAGTGCACTAATAAATCGTGCACAAGGGTAGGTAAATATGGGAAATGTGATATGTTCATGTTGATCAATACTTGATGGGCTTTCGAATGTACCACATACCTTAGTGGCCGATGATTTTAAGAAATGGCCCAACAGAATACTGGCACCCTTAAAGACAAAGATAAAATGACTGAAGCAACTGCACCCAAAATAACTCGGACAAATTCAATTACTGTAATATTCACCCTCAGCTGATGAAGTTTTAAATATTTTGAAATCCACTTTCTGGAAAAATTGTGCAAATCTGCAGCCACCTGACCCAATGGAAAAGTATGGTTCAGGTATACTTATTCTCGAAGTAATGCACGCAACCAAGGAGGACAAGTCTCAAGAGGACATAGTAGCACAAGATGTGCATACAACGTTCATACCATACATCTCACAAAACTACTGGAAGAGACTAAGAAAACTTAATAAACAAAATCTTGGCACAACAGAAAGCGAAGTGAGGGGGACCAAAGGTATCCAGGTGCAGAAGCTATACCAAATATTTTCCATTCCCATCAGAACCGTTCCTGCACTCGAAACCACTATTTAGACAATAGCTGCAGTCTAATAATGAATATAACCTTATAGCTTGCTATAGCGAGCTTTACCATCTGTTAAAGGCCCACCCCAGTGTTTAACAAGGGCCTTTAACAAGGGAAGGGCAGTGGCGTAACACAGGCCCCCGCAGCTCCCGCGGTGCGAGGGGGCCCCAAGCTCCAAGGGGCCCCCACAGCTAAGTACTCTGGTCGGAGCTCTACCAATAGTGTCCGGAGTCGCCCCTCCACATTTCTTGCAGGGGGCGGGGGGCCCTCAAGTTTCGTTACGCCAGTGGGGAGGGGACTTTAATGTCGGTATAGCTAAGCTACTCGAGGGCCATAAGGCTATTAAAACATTCTGCCAAGAGAGGGCAGAATGTTCTAACAAATAAATCAAAGGACTTACAGAGCCCAAGGGGATTGAAAAACCCTCATGCTCCATGAGGTCTTTGTTCAAAGCAACAGCTGTAAACAACAACATTGGAATGTTGGAGCTCTGGGCCTCTACCAGACTTTAAAAGCCCAGAGCACTCCATTGTTTTCAATGGAGCTCCCAACATTTCAATGTTCTAATAATAGAGGAAGAAACAGATAGCGACACAACTCCAGCAGTGGAATTTACTACTGGAAGATACAAGAGTCTACACAACGAGAGGGAAACCCTAAAAATCTATAGAGGGGCTGTGATTGCATCAAACCTAAGATATGCCATTCATTTGAGAACACAATCCTTAAAAGGAGATGGCATCACGGTCATCCAAACCTCATGAGCCATTGGCTTCCCAGATTAATTCCAGCACAGAAGAAGCATTGTAAATGCAATAGGTCTCGCATTTGTTGGATTTGGAGCTATTGTTTTTTTACCTATGCAATAGGTATGCCATTCCCACCTTAATAAAATAAAGAACTCCCATGTGTTTTTTTTATTTCAAATTATTTTTATTGAATTTTTCCAAAGAATGAACACATAAATAATAAAAGTACAATTATATACACAATAATAAGATGAAATCAATAATAAGATGAAAGCAATGGAAAAGAAAAATACATACAAATCATAAATATACAAAGTAAATCGAAATAACCGATCATCAAATTACTCAAGTGCCTTACCATGGAAGTCGCAGTGAAACTGTAGTGACTTACAAGTGGGCAATCAAGCACAGTTACCTCCGAATAATAGTGGAAAATACAATGCAGTGCAGGGGTGTCATGCAAGACCTGTCTCGTACTAGCAATAGTAGAAAGTACAATATATAACAGGTGTGACACAGCGGATATGGCGTACAATAAGCATTACCTTGCGGAGAGTGTGAGTCAATTTTCACGGAGGGTCTTATGAGAAGGAGATGGCGTCAAGGTATTGCCATAGTTTCCTGTTTGATTTGCGCCATGGAGAGGCATAAAGTGCAATGTTGTCAGCCCCTCTGAGGAAAGATAACCATTCCTGCCACATCCTAAAGGAGAAGTGAAATAAGTGGCAAAATCCCTTATGTTTTTTTAATGTAGTAAACCTGCAATGGTGCATTAGCGCTGGTAGTGAAAATGGTAGTTCCGACTTCACTTAAACAAGCAGTGTTGTGAGGGTGCAATACCACAGGCTGTCACTAAGTGTCTCTGGGGACCAATTATGGCTACATATGGTACTGCACCCTGCAACATGACTAAGCAAAGGAAAAGGCACAGCTGTGAGAGCTCGTGAGCTGGGGATCCTGGTTTGAGTCTGTTGTCGGGCTCAACTTCATTTGATAATGGGCGGATTGCTTAATTTCACCAAGTCAGATCTAGGTGTGCTATATAAACAAAAGTGTTTGTAAAGTAACAAAAAAACGAGCGGTGGCCTCGGAGGGGTGGTGGGGGCCTACGTGTAGTGTTGTGGAAGAGGTGAGGGGTAGGCACAGGGAGACTAATGGAGTAACATGTGTGATGCCTATACATAGGCACCACCCCAGTGTGCTGACTTCAGTTCCTTCTTTTCCTGGCCATGATTACAGGTCCGGACAAGCTCTTCTCAGTCAATGTTTTACTGAATTTAAAAAACATCATTTTTGCCAAGTCCTACTAGTGTGCCATTGCCCCCCCCCCCCCCCCCCCCCCCCCCCCAAGAAACCTACCGGGTTCAAGACTTGTGGAGCCTGTCACAGGCTAGTGTCTGTAACAGACCCCCACTTGGTGTGTCTGTAGTGCCTACCATGGGCCAACAACTCTACGGTGCGTATGGATTGCAGGACCGTGAACCCCAAGGCCATCCACGAGCAGGCCATGAAGCTGCTGGCTGCCTGCCTAACTGCTCCACACCACTTCAGGTCGTATTTGCAAGGAAAGTCTTGGGACCGCTCTTGACAGTCATTGACATGATCCTACACTTCTGTTATGTTACGAGATTTGTAGAGCGCATGGCTGCCCCAGCAATGGGGCATCCCTGCACTGATCCCAAGAACAACAGAGAACAGAAGGCCATAGAATTAGGAGAGGAATTTAACTTGGAAAGAGTTAGGTCTTTATAGCCTTCTGAAAAGACACATGCTCTTGGATACTTCTGATGTTGGCAGCGCGTTCCAGATTCTGGGGGCGAGGGCATGAAAATAACAACATCCGGCCCGAGCACTTCTGATACGATGAACACAAACTAGGTGTTTTTTCAGAGGAGTGCAGCAGGCGGTTCGGTTTGTAGGGAGTGAGGATATTGGCTTGGATGGCGGGGATTTGGGCGGTCAGGATTCTGTGAGAAATGCACAGAATCTTGAAATTGATTCTCCTCTCCAATGGGAGCCAGTGGAGCCTTCTTAGTAGATGGGAAGCGGAACAGGATTTGGGAAGGCCGGAGAGCATCTGAGCTGAGGCATTTAGTGCCCTTTGTAGGCTATGGATCCCTAATTTATTGGCACCCAAATACAGAGAACTGGAATAGTCCAGTCTCAAAAGTATGGTGAACTGGAAGATGACCTGGCGGGTGTTGGTGTCGAATAATCCAAGCAGAGGCGTGAGTTCACGTAAGAGTCCCAAACAAACACCGGCTACTGACTTTGTCTGTACCTGATAAGTCAGGGCAGAATCAACCCAAACGCCCAAATTTTTTGTGTGAATAAGACTGTCTTTGGTGGTCTAAGGCAGGGTGCCTGGCGTCTGGTATCGTCCATTCGCGGACGGGCTTGCCTTTGGCGATCCTTCAACATGCCAGTGTGGCCCGTGCATGCTGTGGCCGGTATGAAATAGGAGGGGGGGGCACAACAGGCTCCTCCCGGTCTTGCTACTGATTGGATAAGAGCAGCCAATCAGCGTGCTGCCTGGCTACAACGGGAAGCTGAACATCAGGCAAGTAGAACAGCGAATTTTGCATAAAATTGAATAAAAACAATTAAAAAGTTTGAAATGCATGGTAGCTGCAAAGTTATGCTCCAAAGCAGTTTTAGAATCTGCGCGTCCACGCTGTGGCCTTTCTCACCCTGCACTCCATTCCTGAGAGCTTGGTGGTCCAGGCCTCAACTTGCAGGATTAATCCTGGTGTGATCCCTACCACACCACCTGATAGGTCATTTAAGAGGCTCAGTACTTATGGAAGGAGGATTTTCTCTTCCACCAGCCTGGCACTGTGGTCAGTGAACACTGCATGTGCTGTTATTTCCATACTGTATGGGAAATGGTTGCACAAGTTTTGTCCATGGTCTCAGATGAGGCCTGATCCATATTCTCCCAAGCTATTACTGACTGTAGAGTTAATCATCAGATGCAGATTGGATACGACCGACTCGCTGGGCTGAGTCATTGCTTCCTCTGACAGCTGCAACGTCAAAGCCTCTTTAGTTTGTCCTCCTACCATCATGGGCTCCTGGGTGGTAGCAGGATCCAACACCATCTGCCACAGTGGTGGGAAATCCGTTATGACAAATGAGCGCTCCAGATTGTCCAGCGTGACTATGCCCTACCATTCCAAGAGACTCACTGCCCTTGCTACCGGCAACCAGTCGGCTGATGGAGAACCTCCTCTAAGCACCAGGAAGTACTCTCCTTTCTGGCCAAATGAGCCATCAAGAGGGTGTCTGCATGAGAATAGGTTGTAGTTGCTATTCCTGTTACTTTCTGGAACCGAAAAAGGATGGAGGCTACCTTCTTATTCTGGACTTACGTCCTCATGACTATTTCCTGAGAAAAGAAAAATTCAGAAATTCAGAATGCTGACTTTGGCTCGGCCCTGGATACTGGATTGGAGGGCTGGACTGGAATTGCAGGACCCATACTTCCATATCCGTGTACTGCCTGCCCACAGGTGTTACCTTTGGTTCACAGTCAGCTAAGAGCATTATCTGGTCTTACCAGCACCTCTCGGCTGTTCACCAAGGTGATGGTGGTTGTTGCAGTACATCGGCGGAGGTCAGGGTATCTAGTCTTTCCCATACCTCTGTCCCTATCTCAATAACTTGCTGTTGAAGGCATTTGTCTACAATCTCCAGACTACAATGGACTTCCTGCTTACGCTGGGGTTCTCAATCAATGTGCCAAAGTCACACCTGACACTCCCTCTTGGGCACTCCCTCTCATCTGAGCTATTCTGAACACAGTGCAGTTTTAGGCTTATTCTCTGTAACAGAAAGTCCAGGATTTTCGGGCTATGATTCCTATGTATGAGCCTCTATCCTGGGTTTCGGAGAGACTTACTGTGGCTCTCATAGCCTCCTGCATCCAGCTGGTAAAACATGCAAGTTGGCATGTGCATGCTCTGGAGTATTATCTGATGTCCCAGTGGGCACAGCATCAGAGGAATCTCTCCTCCATTGTTGAGACATTGCAGGGAACTGCAAAAGATATGCAGTGGTGGCTCACAGACTGTGATTGGGTCAATGACAGACCACCTTCTCTTTCCCATCCAGAGCTCACAGTAGTCACAGGTGCTTCACTTGAGGGTTGGGGCGGCAATTGGGAAGAGGTGGAGATCAGAGGGGTCTGGTCTCCAGCAGAGTCTCAACTCCACATCAGCATATTGGAACTGGGAACGATTCACTCTGCATTGAAAGCCTTTCTTCCTTCACTCAAGGGAAGGCTGGTTTGGGTGTTGAAGGACAAACTCACCGCCATGTAGGATTGCAACAAGCAGGGCAAGGTGGGGTCACAGACCCTATGTCAGGGGACCCTGCATTTTGGACATGGCTCGATCACTAGCACATTTTCCTGATGGTTAGACAGCTGGTGAGTTCTTTGAACTCAAGAGCAGACAAACCCAGCTGTTGATGTCTCGTAGATCACAAATGGCACCTTTATCCAGAGGTGGAGCAATGTCTCTTTAGAGATTGGGGAGAACCTTGGTTAGATCTGTTTCCCAACTCCGAGAGCACACAATTTCAGCACTTCTGCGTGCTGGACTTTCCAAAGTGGCTCTCGCTCTGAGACGTATTTCATCTCAAGTAGATTACAAGACTCCTGTATGCCTTTCCACCGCTACCATCCTGTCCTAAGTTCTCAAGAAGATCAAGCATAACTGGGCCCATATTAGCTTAGTGGCCTCGCTTCAGCAAGAAGAGTCTGGCCTCCCAAACTCCTGTGCATGAGCATCTGTCCTTCTTTCAGGCTGTCCCTTCAGGAGGATCACCTGTCGCACCAATAGGGCAGGGTCTTGCACACGAACCTGCACACTCTTCATCGACATGCATTGAGTTTGAGCAATGATAGTTGAGGGTGTTTGATCTCCCTCCTGTAGCATGCAGTGTTATTCTGGCAGCCAGGCGTACCGCCACTAAAACGATTTGCACCTGCCGATGGGACAAATCTGTGGGATGATACACTGCCAAATCTTTTGATCTGTCTGCACCCATTTCTGTAGTCCTTTTGTTGCCTCATCCCTTGCCCGGTAAGGCCTTGCCTTTGGTACAGTTAGAGGGTAGCATTCCGCCATTTCAGCATTGTTTGCCATATCAACCCTCCCTGTTTGTCACCTAATGTGACTTGGTTCTTAAAAGGTTCACAACACGTTTCCCCCTACGCCTTTCATTATGGCTATAACATCTGCCAGGAGGGTTAGCGAATTGCAGGCGCTTGCGCCCTCAGTAATGCCTCATCTGGTTGAGACTTCATCTAGCTGCAGATTCGTAAATGACCTTCCCATCCTCCTTGTTCTGGGAACTCTATTTCACTTAAAATTGAAGAGATCTCAGGAAAGGCGATGGGGCCCAATGGTCCCTCGGTGGAGATTCTTAAGGCAGTTGCTTCCCAGGTGGTCCCGCACTTGCGGGGAATGTGTCAGGAAAGCTGGGAAAAGGGAATTCTACTCCCAGATCAACGGCTGGCAAGCATTGTGGTGATACACAAGGCTGGTAAACCGGTGGATGATTATCGTTCCTACAGACCGATTTCATTGATTAATGTAGAGGCGAAGGTTCTGACGAAGGTGCTGGGAACAGGGATATCCTCCCTTGTGCACCCGGACCAGTCTGGCTTTATGCCAGGTGGAATATGGCTCTTAATATCTGTCGGCTCCATCACGTGCTGGCGCGTCAGGTATATTTAGAAGAAGATGCAGTCATTCTGTCCCTTGATGCTTCCATGGCGTTTGACTCAATTGAATGGCCATACATGTTTGAAGTCTTGGAGAGAGCAGGGTTAGACCCTAAATTCATACGGTGGGTGCGGCTACTTTATACGGACATATCTGGGCAGGTCAGAGTGAACAATTACACATCCAGGCAGTTCTCCCTTCGAAGAGGCACCAGACAGGGTTGCCCTCTGTCGCTACTGTTGTTTGTGCTTATGCTGGAGCCCTTGGCGGCTTGGATACGGTGGGATGTTATGACCAGGGGTCTGCGGTGGTCCCATGATTGCGAAGATAGAATATCACTTTATGCAGATGATAGTGTTATATCTTGCGAACCCATACAGGTCCATCCATATGGTCCTTAATATTTTCACAAATTTTGGAAAGTATTCAGGGTACGCTATTAACCCCTTCCATGCTGGTGACGAACCCCAGCCGTCATACACTACGGTGCTCGTGTGCTGATGACGGCTGGGGTTCGTCACGGCCCGCCCCTGTTCGTCCGGCGGCCGCACACGGGGGAAATCGCGGCCGCACGGAAGGGGTTAATTGGGGCAAGTCGGTATTGTATGTGCTTCATGGACAGAACCCACGTCTTCCAAAAGACTGTGCTCTGATGGTCTCGGAAGATGGTTTTAGATACCTCGGAATCTTTACCAAGCCAGATCCAGCCCTCTTTTATAGTCGCAATTTAGCACCCTTGTTGACACGGTTGCGGGCTGACGTCCAGCATTGGAGATCTCTGCCATTGTCACTGGTTGGCCGTGCTGCTCTTTTTAAGATGCTGGCTCTTCCGGTTTCTATATATATTTTACAAAACTGCCCACATAGAGTTCCAGATGCATACTTTAATGCAGTGGAGGGGGAGGTGCGTACACTACTCTGGGATGGGAAGGCCCAGAGGATATTGCTTCAGAAATTGGTGAAGGGATGGTATAATGGATGCATTACCTGATATACGGCTGTACTACTGGGCCTCGCAACTGGTGACTGTGAATAGGTGGGGATACGCCCCACCAGATGATCCGGCATGTGCTCTAGATAGGTGTCGGATGGGTAGATCTGGCTATCTTGGGGCACTTTACTCTCGTACTAGGAGGAAGCATTTTATAGGCCCCACCCAAAACAGGCTGCAGATATGGAGATTAGCTAATTCTCGTTTAGGTTGGACAGACATGCTTACTAAAATGACGCCGCTGTGGTATTCACAGAAGCTGGGTATGCTTTGCCATCACCCGGGATTCGATAAGTGGGATATGATCGGTATTTCGACAGTTGGTGACTTGATTAAGAAGGGTAAAATCCTTCGGTTTGAGGAACTTTAGAAGGCCTACCGATTGGCGCCCAGTGAGGTCTTTCGCTATCTACAAATAAGGCATGCTTTGACGGCGTTCCCTAGTTGTGTAGACATACCAGAGTCGTCCCCTCTGGAAGATCATCTGTTAGATGGACAGTTGCGCACCAAGGCGATCTCCCTCATTGATAGGAAACTTAGTAATAATGTGCCGGACTCTTTCGGAAAGCTTAAGGAGAAATGGGAAGGGGACCTAGGGACAATTGAGGAAGAAGACTGGAGGCAGGCGTTAATGTCTCCCAGAGAGGCTACCATCACACTTAGATTCCGCCTTATTTAACTCCGTATTTTCCACTGCTCATATCTGACTGGGGTCATTCTCGCAAGGATTGGGTCTAGGCGGGATGATCTTTGCCTGAGGGGCTGCCGGCAGTCAGCTACTTTTTATTACCATATGATATGGGAATGCCCGATGGTGCAGAGCCGATGGGACAGAATCACAACACTTATGCAGTCCGCGGTGGGAAAGCCACTTACCTTGACGCCACGACTAGGCCTGCTCAATATATGGGAGGCGACTGATCATACAGAGACAGAACAACAGTTTGTAAAAGCAATCTTTTGCCTCAAACAAGCACCTTAAGCTTAAAAGTATTAATGACATCATGTATGAGAAATAAAGAAAAGGATATTGACATACAAAAGCCCAAAAGAATGAAATGGTCCGTAAATGTGGAAGAATGGCGGTAAGAATAAATTATGAATACTGTCTAAGATCTTTCTAGTTTATCGGTTTCTCAAAATAACCTCTATTTTCTAACTGCCTGGAGTGATGGTATTGGTTAAAGAAGGATCCAACATACAGCCGCACAAGCAATGTTATTTACCTAATAATATGATAAATTCTAATTCATGGCTCATCGCTTGATTAAAAAAGGAAATTACTGACCAAAGTAAGAATGGCAACAAAACATAATAAAATGAGGTGCTGAAACAGAAAATCAAACAAGAACTATACAAAAGGAATCTGGGATACCAACAAACTGTCAAGGAAAACCAATGGGTACTCCTCCATAAGGTGAGCACTTTCTGGAACATTAACGCATTTTGGAGGTGAGTAAATAGAATTTCAACCATTGGAGCTACTCCAGAGTGTAACCACATCAATGCAACTGTACTGGAGGCCTATTTAAAAACTGTACATTTCACCAATGAGCCAAAAATGAAAGAAGATCCACCACTGGCCACCACCCCAAATCCATGTGCCAAGGTCATAGCAACAACAAAGGAGACAAAGCCAGATGACCTGCAGACACTGGACTCGAAAAAGCAGGAGTGATATCTTCCGATAATGAAAGCAGTAGGAATGCGGCATCAATACTAAACTTGAAGTTGACAGCAATCTTAAAAATGAATGAATCATATTAGTTTTAGCCAATGGGAAGGGTGTTTGAAAACTACCATTCCACCTCTGCATTTCCAGCATCATGGCAAGGATCTTATGTGTATCACAAAAGAACAAACTGGATCCATTAATTTGTAGACTCATTGACGCTTTGTATGTAAATTCCAAATACGGTGCTTCATTTATCATTGAAGAGCTACCAAAAGTGGATATTTTAACAAAATCTAAATTCCTTAGTTCCAAACCAGCTTCAGCAAAGAAATTGGAGCCACTGATATGGAAACGTTGCCTGATTGGTCATAAAATAATATAAAATGGCTGAATTTTATGTGTGCTTCATTGACTTCAAGACAGTTTGCAATAGCATTGATAAAATATTACTCCGGATGTGTCTTTGGTAAACAAATAATTTATAAACAAAGGATTAAAACAAGTTTTCTTCTTTGCCCATGCTCTGTATTTCCTGTTTTTGGCTGACATAGAGGAAACCTTAATTTGTCCAAGAAAATGTCTGCTTAAGCTGAATGACCACCCCAAGCAGCCAATCCACTTTGCAGATGATGCAGTCATCTTAGACTACACCTTCTTAGGACTCCAGCATACTCTAAATAAACTAGCTCTGTACTGTAATTTTAATTGTATTTATATAGCGTTTACCACCTCTGAACAGGTGTTAAAGCACTTTTCGGCAAGTAGCATGTTACTCCGGAACCCAAAGGATTAGTGGTGGATTAGTATCGGGAAAAATAAATTGTTAATTTGAGCGATGAAAATGTGCGTCTTTTAGTTTGATTGAAAAGGATAAAGGACGGATAGAGGAAGGAAGAGTCTAGAAAGGCTAATTAGGGAGATCATAGTAGTAAAATGAGGTTTGGGATGAGTCCGAGTAGAGGATATACTGAGAGAGGTATAAGATAAGGCAAAGAGTAGTGCATTGGCGAGAGGAAACGTTTTTTTAAATTTCTTTCTACAGTAGGAGTAAAGTGATAAATATATGAATGCATTACTACATAAAAAGAGTATACATGTATAAGGAAAATAATAGAGATATACATTGTATAGTATAACATTTCGTATGTGCAAATACGGATACATATTTAGAAATTAAGACTTTCAGGTTTTGCTGTAATCAAAAGTTAATTTATTGGCGTACTGTTATAATTGCTTTTTAGATTTATTTTCTTTTTATGCCCCAATATTTGAATAGTGAAGCACTTATAGATACAATAGTTTTTCTTTTTTTGTAAAAACATTTTTATTGGCATTTAAGATTATAGCATATATCACATCTTTCACTGCAGATGGTATTGGCATACAAGTGACCTCGCTTGGGTACATCATAATTTGACATAAAAGCATGTAATTTAAAGGTTGTAGATCCCTCTCGCTCAGTCTGTTGGTTGGCGATGACCCCCAGGGGTCTGTGTCCATATACCGTTAACGTTTGCATAGAACGACCATTGTGTCGCCCTGGGGATGTGAGGTGCATTGTCCCCCCACACATGTTCTCGTAGGGGTTGTGGAATGTCAGCCATATTCTAACCGTTAACAAACTTGGAGTATAAAACTGGGATGCACTGTGTCTTATGTTTGCGATTGCGTATGAGCGCCTGAAAGGTGCACTATTGCGAGACACCATATTGGAGTTGCGCTGGTGTGGGTAGTGGAGGGGGAGGGGGAGGTATATTGCTAAGAGCTGTCATTATGAGGGTGTGGTGATGGGTCGTTGGCGGTCATTAGGTCTGGCCCGTTGGGTGTTTGGACCCGTTGCATACCCTCCCGAGCATCTACTGGGGCTATGTGAGCCCTGGGGGAACCGCCCCTATGTGTTTCCATCACTGTTAGCATTTCTTGTGTAAAGGAGTGGAGTGTCATGGCCCAGGGCATGGAGATTGGATGTTTGTGAATTCCCTGGACTTCCTCTCCTCAAAGTATTCCCTCTTCCGCTGCGCCCCATGTCTTGACTGCACCCACCCAGGCCGCCAGGGGAGGGCCCTCTGGTGCTTTCCATTGCATAGTTATGCATCGTTTGGCCAGGAGGAGCATTAAGGAGGCAATGCACATTTCTACTTTCATGTACTTGTGACGTTTACAGATACCAAGGGTGCTGGCTTCCCATGTGTATGGGTCTCGTAGTGCCGTGACTGTTCTAAGGGTAGTATGGACTGTAGGGCAGTAGCTGTGGAGGGACAGACAGTCCCATAGCATGTGTAAAAATTAAGACAGTGGGCTCCCAGCATGTAGGGCAGGCAAAGGAACTATCGGGAAAATACTTCTGGAGTTTTTCAGGAGTGAGGTATGCCCGATGCAGGATATGCAATTGTATGTTTTTGAAGTGGTAGTTGCGGGATAGCTTCTTGGTGTATGCTAGTTCTTTGACCCATTCCATATCATGTAACGGCCTGCGAAAGTCGGTTTCCCATTTCTCCCTGAGGGGTGCATGAGTGGGCTGCTTAAGGACCTTTGTATATCCAGGTGACTAGAAGTCGCCCTGGGCCCATCTCTAGGATTGCATGGAGGACCGGGTGTGTAGGGGGTTCTACATCAATTGTGTTCCATTGTTTTCGGCAGTCATCTAGGAGCAACCTTTGCATCAGGAACTGTCCTCTAAGGAGATCAAAGTTAGACAATAATGCCTCAAATGTTTGCACTTGTCCGTTAAAATATAGCGCTCCAGCGTCCGTCAGGGCGTGTTCCGTCCATATGTGCAGCATTTTCTCCGTATAATGTGTGCGGCATTTGCCGTCATCAGTTGGAGTGCCTTTGTCGTGGGGGCACAGCCCTTGGTAGCAGCATGCGATGGATGACGGGAGTCTGAAGTTGTCCAGCCGTAGTGTCCAGTTCTTTCTGCTCCTCGCCCGCTGTCCAGCGGGACACCGATTGTAATTGGGTAGCCAGGAAGTAAGCCTCAAAGGATGGGGCAGCTAGCCGTCCTTGGTCAAGAGGCAGCTGCAGTTTTGCCAGGGCGATACGCCTATGGCCAGAGCCCCGGATGAGGGTCCCTAGCAGGGCATCCAGTTCGCTAAAAAACGAGCGGGGGAACCACTGGGAGATTGGAAAAGAGATATAGGAGTCTCGAGACTAGGATCATTTTTGAGACCACTATCTTGCCAGTGAGAGTTCTTTCAAAAAATGTATGGATGATCTAATGCCCGCCATCAGCTTACAGTAGTTACCCTCGTAGATGTCCTGCAGTGTATGGTATAGTCGAACTCCTAGGTAACGTACTGCCTGGGGGCTCCATGAGAGGTCAACGTTACCCAGTCTCAGCCGGCACTGGGGCATGGCCTGTACCAAGGGGTAGACGGTGGATTTTGACCAGTTGACTCTGAGTCCAGCCACTTCTTCAAAATCTTGCCAAATGCGTAGTATATTGGAGAGGTTTGCTGCAATATCTCGGACATAAATGAGTACATCATCAGTGTACCATGGGTGGAGTTGGCAATAGGGATTCCCCACTCATGGCCCGCAGCAGGGAGGTGGATTGCCAAAGGCTCCATCGCCATGGCGAAAAGCAGGGGGGAAAGCGGGCAGCCTGCGGACCGCAAAGGAAGCGGAGATGAGGGGGCCTATTTGCACTCTGGAGGAAGTTGTGGGGTATATGAGCCTAGGATATGTCTGAAGACGGGGTACTATTCCCATATGCTCTAAGACCCAAAATAGGTATGCCTATGAGAGGGTATCAAAGGCTTTTTCCAGATCCAGGACCAGACATGCCTACGGGGGAAGGGGTCACGGACCTGGTCCTGTACGTGGAACAGTCGCCGGATATTGTAAGAGGTGTTTCTGCCCAGCACAAATCCATTTTTTGGAGAAGTGTGGCTCACTGGTTAGAGCAGGCAGACCCTGAAGCAGAGATCAGACCCGGGACCAGGGTTCAATTCCCGACGCGGCAGGGTCTTGAGCTCAAATGTCCACGGACTCGATAATTCTCGCTTCGGTGCCTGACCTAATTATGGGTTCACACTCTGCAACTCTGGGCATTAAGCTTGCTTAATCTCCACAACGACCCCCGCGGCGGGATGCCTGGCTTTCACCTTGGGGATGCCCTGTAGGGGCTATCTCACAGGGAAAAGCCAGGACCGGTTCCCAAGGCAAGCGCTTAGAGACCCCTGGGTGATAAGCGCTATATAAATCCAACATACAATACAATACAATTTTTTGTCGGGTGGATCAGTTGAGGCAGGATAGTGGCGTACCTATCCGGCAGGATTTTTCCTCAGATTTTATAGTCTGCAGGTAATAGAGCTATGGGCCGATAAGAGCCCAAAAGGTGGGGATTCCTGTCCAGTTTGAGAAGGGACACTATACTGATTCACACATGGATTGGAGGAAGTCGCCCTCATCAAGGACCGCTCGGAACTGCCTCTCTAGTTGGGGCACTAATTGGGATGTGAAGGTGCTTTAAAATTCTAGTAGGAGGCCGTCTAAACCGGGGGCCTTGCGGGTAGCTAACGCCTTCATGGCGTGTCTGATTTCTGTCGCTCGAATGGGATCATTAAGGTCTCGGCGGGTGTTGCGGTCTATCTAGGGTAGCTGCTGTCGATTCAGGAAATGGTAGAGGGCTCCCATAGGTATCTGCGCAGGGCTAGCATATAGTAGTGTGTAATGCTCTTGAAAGGCGCGCAGGATTGAGTCTTGGGAGTATAATAGAATATCTTGAGTACTGCGAAAGGCCGTGATCGACGGGAGGGTCGAATCTTGCTTGACGAGCCACGCCAATAACGTACCCGCTCTGCCACCTTCCTTGTGAGCACGAGCTGCATATGCTGCATAGTTATACCGGCACAAGCTTGCTAACGCCTCTTCATATGCTGTTTTGCGGCAGCAATTTGGGCTGATGTGGCTTTGTTTGGACCAGTCTCTTTTGTAAGGGCGGCCTGTGTTTGCTCTGCGCTTTTAATGTCTTGCTCTAAGACTTGACGGACTCCCGTGATGTGCCGGATAAATGTGCCCCGGATAACCACTTTAAAGGCGTCCTACTCTGTCGCACGCATGGTGGCTGTATCAGTGTTCTCTTGGAAGTACTGGCTGATGTGGTCACCCTGAGTTTGTTTGAAAACCAGGTCGTCGAGACAGTCGGTAGTCCGTGTCTGAAATGAGAGGCAGGATAGCGGGTGTGAGAAGTTGGCCCGATATGCAGTGTTCACTATTCTAGCGACCACTATGCATCGGTCCAAACGACCCTTATGGTGATTGGTTGTAAGTCAACCTTAGACCAGCTATCCTAGTAGCGTGGATACGAGCAGTCCTCGGGCTAAACTCTAGAGGGCGTGTTAAGCCAGCTGTTATACCATCACATACCCCTTGAACACCAAGTGAAAGGACACCACACAAGTGTTATGAAAATAAACAGTGTATTTATTAGAATCACAACAGCCCTGTACTTTTTATGAGGACTGGGTACTAAGCACACAACGAAACTCTTAAGAAAATACTTCAAGTGCACAATCAATACAAGTGCCCGAGGGCACGGAAAGTTTTAGTGGTCTCAGGCGGACCCAATAAGGCAAGTCGGAAGCGAGGGACTCGGGACCCTTAAGTAAGGAGGCTATGCGGGCACCGAAATGCCGAAGTTACCTAGCCACAAGGGCTGCGGCTGCACAAGTCTTACAGGCGTCGGGGGTCTTTGCTGACGAGCCAGGAGCCGGAAGGAAGGAGTTGCTGGCCGGCGACCAGTGGAGAATAGTTCGTAGAGATCCAAGCCTGGATCAGAGATGGATGACACCTGAAAGCAGAGGGGACCAAGTTCGTACTACTGGCCAGTAGTCAGAGGGTACCAGGAGGGCACCGGATGATCGTCACCTCGACTAGGTGAGTGGGCGACGCTAGGCTCTGCAGTCTCACGGACCAGGAGGCGTTGTCGGCGACCAGGATGGAGGTGCGAGCTGTCCCACAAAGATTGATGCTGTCGGCGTCGCTGGGCCCAGGATTGGGGCAACAAGCCTTGGCAGATTTCAGGGCCACGTGGTGGGCCTAAAATGGCGTCTTGAGTGGACCAGGAGGGTCCGGGGTGCTCCTCTCGCAGAAGGTAGCAAAGGCCAGTCTGGAGCAACCAGACCAGCAGCGTTGGTTGTCGGATGTCGTCACAAGCCAGCGGCTAGTGATCGGACAACGTGCTGAACAGCGAAGCAGAAGGGCCCCACGCAGATCGTGGAGATGCTGGGAGGCTGCTCTACGGTGCTGGAGCTGCTCAGGGTCGGGGCTTCTCGGACCCCAGAGCACTCACCAGAGGATTCCTTCGGTGGTCGTGCTGATTTAAGAAAGCGTGCAGGTTTTGATGATGGCCGGTCCCTCGAGGTCTCGTCGCACCCACAGATCTCAGCTGAGCTGACGATGTGGGTAGAGGTCAGAGGTGCCAGGGAAGCCGGTTCTCGTCAAGCTGGGCAGTCGGATTCCTGAGGAAGGACTTGCAACAAACCGCAGAGTTCTTAGATGGTGCCTGCGGATGCAGGGTGACTACTCCTTAGCCACAAGGGAGAAATCTTGAGAAGAGTCTTGAATGTCCTTTCGTAGAAAGTAGTTCTTGATTCAAAGATGATCTAATTTGGAAGGGTCCCCGCTCCGGCCTTTATCCTAAAGAAAGGGGTGGGTACATGACTGGGTCCTGCCCTAGGGGTGGGACCAGGAAGGGGGGTAGTTACACCCCTCTCCCCTGCCGGACTTTCCCCAGGTCAGGGGCTGCGCGCCCCTGGAACTGGTTCTAACCGGCAGATGCGTAGTGAGCACCGGGGTGCCACTCCGCAGTCACCTTCTTGTAAAGCCCTGCCTACCCAGGATACACAAAACCCTGTCTGGGATGGTGCGAACACCACCCCGGATAGGAAACCCTTTGTCCAAGCTCTCCTCGCTGGAAGGACTCCCAGCAGCAGGAGGTCAGACTCGTGTCTGTGGTGGCAGCATCCATTTTGTGGAGCTGAGGCTTCAGTTAACTTTAACCGGGGTTCACAGTTACGTACATGTTGTGTCCGTCTAGAAGGGCGGAATGCCAACCTCGTCGCCAGTATTGGTGAGGGGTCATCATCCCGATTCGTATGACACCTTACTCGACATGTCTGGATAACGCGATACCGAAGTTACCAGTATGGTACGCGTTATCATGGAACAGCCATTGGGTCTTGGTTCCGCAAGCTGCAACCGGGCTCGGCTCGTGCCAGAGCCCAATTCACACGATTCCACGCACTTCTGCTTTCAGGATTGTCAAGGCCTGCCATAGGAGTGACTGATAGGAACTCGGGTGTCCATTTTAGGGTTAGATATAGGGATACTATACCTAAAGCAACGGGCGAGCACGCCACGTTGCCCCAGCTGTCGCGCAGCCAGTTGTGTCAGATTTAGACGGCCATCCAGGGGTGGCATAATACATGCTTCAGCCCCTGGTAGGCCCTGGGTACACCGATGCCCTGAGTTACAGGGTCTGATAAGGTGGCCCAGTACCAATTGGAAATGTACCTAGGGTACATGGAATCCATTTTAGAGAGAGAGCAGTAGGCCTGGGGTCCTGGTTGGCAGGGCCCCAGGTCAACTAAGTCGGAAAACCAGCAAAACACCAGGCAAAAAGTCGGGGGTAACCATAGTCAGGCATCTACCTTCCTACAGCGGGGAGCAAAGGAAACTGTCTAAGCGCACTCTGAGGTCATGTGGCTCTGAGTGGAACCAGTAAAGTCTGGTGGTGGGGTTCTGAGTGCGCCAGGCATCTGTGAGAGACCAGTGGTGTGCCCATGTCGCAAATCGCTTTGCCTGTGTTGCAATGGGGACGCCCGATGGGGGGGGGGGCTGGTTGGAACGATCCAGTGTTGTTTTGTATGCAGTTGTAGTCTCCTCCTAAGATCAAGGGGATCTGTGTGTATGTGCTCAATGGGGTGGAGAGTGTGTCCCAGAATTTAATTTGGTCAACGTTGGGCCCATATATACTCCCCAATAGCACTGTCTAACTGTCCAGTCATCCCTGCAAGAGAACATATCGGCCATCTGGATCGACCGTGCGGGACTGTGCCGGGACATAGCCATATAAGGGTGCCTCGAGCAAAGGCCGAATACGTAGTGGCGCATATGATTCCCCTCCATCGCTTACACAGTTTTGCCACTTCTCCTGCCGTGAGGTGAGTCTCTTGCAGAAACGCAATTTGCACATGATGGCGTGTGATATACGCATATACTGTGAGTATCGTTTACGCGTGGTGTGCATACCACGCACGTTCAGTGTAATGGTGCCGGTGTGTGCCATTGATGCATATGTGTGGTACGCAGGGTTGAGGGGGCACTCGGACTCTCCTGAAAGTCTCGAGCTCTAACCTGTTCCTCCGATGTCCGCACTACTCTGGCGTCTGTGCAGCTAGTCATCGGCATATTGGTGGGGACACAGTGCAGTATTGGTGTGTTCAATGGGTGGGGGGGGGCAAAACACAGCCCCAATGAAGGGGACCTATCGTCAAAGACGATAAGTCCAAACTATATCTCGGTTGGCATGAGAGCATCGACATGTTGTGGGAGTGGTGGCCTGCGCCGGCAAGGTAGCACAGCATGTGAGCTATGCGCTCAAGTTAATGGCTGCTTCCCGGTCTGCTTAAGTATGTAAAGGGCTAACCAGGCCAAAGGTGGTATGTGGGCGCGTGTAATGAGACTGCTTGCGCTGGCGCCCAAGAGACATCTCCTTCCCCCCGGTTCTTTCTTTATGTTTCAAATGTCCATCTATATCAGATCATCAGCTTTTCGCGGGGTGACCGAAGGCTGTCTCCTTCTTCCTTTGATGTGAATAGATGGGGGGCCCATTCAATGTCCGTTGCAGGGGAGGTGGGGTGGAGGCTCACAACTGCCTTCAGGGCTTTTCGTCTCTCTTGAACTATTTGCTCCAAGTCTGGGGACCCCAGGGTGTGTGGGAGCGAGTTAGAGGTGCCCTGTCGGTTGCAACGCCGTTTGCGCTGTCTTCTGGGGCCCGATTTTCCAGTGTGTTGCTCGTCGGTGCGCTCTGCACGATGACCTGTGGCCCTGCGTTGGTCCATCCAGTCATGCGCCTCCTCCGGGGTCATGAAGAAGTGACTTGACTTTAAGGCGGGCGGGGAATAGCAGGGAGTATTGCATCTTTTCTGCTCGCAGCCGCGGTTTCATGTCCAGGAAGGATGACCTTTGCCGCTGGACCGCTCGGGAATAGTCGGGGAAGAGCATGATGGCTCTGTTCTCCACCCGGAGTGGCCCAGCCTGACGGGCCACCCTCAACACCTCATCACGGTCACTGAAGTGCAAGAACTTTGCCAGCATTGGGCGTGGCGGGGCTCCTGGCTTGGGGTGGCACGCTGGGACACGGTGGGCCCGTTCGATGGAGAAGAACGCTGTCCGCTCTGCGTCAGGAGTGAATGACTTGGTCCAGGTTTCCATGTACTCTGGAAAGCCAAGAACACGTATATTGCAGGCTCTTGAGCTCCCTTCCAAGTCATTGATTTGTTCTTCCATGGTGGACACGCGGCCTATCAACGTTTGTATCGAGTCTTGGTGAGTCTGTACCACAGGCTGGATGGAAGTGACTGCCTTTTCGTTATCAGAGACCCTGTTGGATAATTTTCGGTGGTCATCGCGGAGGAGGCTAATGTCCGTCGTTAGGGTGCTTAGTTGCTGCTCCATAGATAGCCTGGATTGCTCTATTGCTGCCAGAACCCTGTCCATTTTGGGCGAGAGGGAGATGTCTGTTGTTGCGGCATCGTCCCGGGGGTAGGTGGGGGGGGCGATTATTTGTAGCATCTAAGGTAGCCCCTTGGACTGCCGCTGCTGCTCTGTAGCTGGGACCACACGAGCACGGCGGGTGCTGGTGTCTGGGCAAAGCGCAGGCTGGTATTGCGTCTCCCGGCGCCTCGACTAGTTGGTGCCTCTTGTCAGTGGAAACATCTCAAGAAGGAGTCGGGATTTGGGTAGGTCTGTGGGTGCCAGGGGCGCCGAGAGGCGAGCGTTGCTCAGTAGGTAGCTGGCGTGGGCGTTAAGCAGGTAGTTGGGGTAGACCCCTGTGTCAGGCAGTCACGGTTGGTCTAGCCCAGCGTAACCAATTGTGGTTTGCGCCTGTCGATGGACTACCACTGCCCAAGCAGTGAAGAAGCCCATCGCGCCCCCTCGCCTCAGTAAGCCTGGTAATCCGCTCCTCCTGACGTCAGGGGTGGTGGCACAGTCTCAGTCACCTGGGGCTTGCTGTGGGCTCGCCGCAGTGCGCTGCTGCAAGTGCCGGTGTCACCAGTTGCCGGCAGGTCTGTTTCTGTTTGTCGCAGTAGCGGGCGGCGCTCAGGCCAGTACTTTCGCGCCTCATACTTCCCCCAAGGATCTTGTGGTCAACCCTTTCCGGTGAGGTCAGGCTGGTTCTTTCTCCACTGCAGAGTGTGGGGGCACCAGTTCTTGCCAACCTTCAGGCACTGACAGACGCTGATGTGGGTGCTTGCTGTGTGTACCGGTGATGGATCTCACTGCCTGCCGCGCTGCGGTGTGTTCCAGCAGTGTATGTCTCTTAAGGCCGCCATCTTAAAGTCAGGCAGGCCGCCTAACGGTCGCGGCCCACGGCAGCTTGCACAGGGTGAATGAGGCCTCCCGCCAGTCTTCCAGTACATCCGAGCGAGCTCACCTCGGCGTTGCTGTCAGTCCTGGGTCACAGGAGGCTCCGCCTCCGCTCCACCTGTGATATAGGAAGTCTCATAACAGGCTGGACTGATGGCAGCACTCACAGGGCCTTCACGTTCACCAAACCGCCCTCAGTGCTGTCCAGACGTTCCGCCTCAGTGACGGCTCATATGCAGGGAGCCTCAACCGCCTCTCGGGCGGGAGACCGGTAAGGCCCAGGAGGTGAATGGCAGTCACTCTGGGGCTCTTGCTGCTAGTGCAGTGCGAGCGCGAGGCGCTCCTAAGCTCTCAGGGCAGGCCTTTCCCCCTCCGGCGCCTGCTACTCAGCCAGGTTGTCTTTGTGGTGTCAGGATCCCTTCACGGGGCCACAGGAATTCTGCAGGCCCTTATTGTCTCAGTTGGTGCGGCGGGATTTTCCGATCAGACGGGCGCATCTTGTGCTCTGCACCGGTCCCCTGTCGAGGAGCCGGATTTTCAGCCACTACAAGGCTGCACGACCGTCGCAGGCACAGGCAGTGGATGCCTGGTATAGTCCAGTACCGCTTGGCATTATCAGCGACCAGCTGGGCTACATCTAAAAGGTTGAGGTGGAAGCCTGCTCACAGAGCCTCAGCAACACACGTTCGCCATGATATCTAAAGAAACTATAACTAAAGCCCTTAAGTGACTTGAGACCTCGAGTTATACTTTCTTAACATAAGTATAAATATAACTGCAGAATTTCTGTGGTTTTGTGTGGGTAAAACGTGAACCTAACTATAACTTCCATGTAACTTTTGTTTTTTAATGAATTGTCATGTTTTGTTAAGGTAAAGTAATATAGAATTACCATACATTAATACAACCACTGCCAGTAATTCAATATTTTCATTAGCATCTCACAATACACATTTTCAAAAGGGAGGCAACTCAGTAAGTTTTGCAGCGTGAATCTTTCTGGATTCACGATGCTGTGCATTATTCCGCGGTCTAGTGGTTGGGTCCGGAATCGTAATCTTTTCTTTTTTTTTTTTTCCGTAGCCCAGGTGGGTGTTGACGTCCCACCTTTTGGTGTCCGTCCTGTGACGTCGGCATGCTTCCTGCGGAAGCTCCCACCCTTGGGCGCCATCTTCAGATTCTTTTTTCCGCCGTTGGGTCTGGATCGTTCCCGAGAGGGCTCCATAGATTTGGAGAAAAGAAGAAGCAAGACTCGAGTTTTGGGAGAAAAAACATTGGAAAAGACGAAGGAAGACTGCACCATCGAAAGGACGACGAAGAAGGGAAAAATGTCGAGATTCTTCGACTTCCAGAGGAGAATGCACAATCAGGGGGCCTCCTGAACGCAAGACATGGACAACACACCATTCAAATTCTGCCGCAACTGCCATCATAAGTACGCGCAGAGGGACCAACACCCAGTCTGTAACCTCTTCCTGCCGGTCGACCACGAAAGCAGAGATTGCAACGCCTGCTCCGCATTCCCCCCAAGACCCTTCGAGTGAGAGAGAGGCAAAGGATCGCAAACTACACCATGCCGGGCAAGGGCCAACCTCCGTCCCTTCGAGACCTGGGACTCTCGACCGACGAGGAGGATTACGTCGCCGAAGAAGACATCGGCTACACGGTCGCAGAGACCGATAATAAGAAGACTACTGAAAAGGTAGGAGAATCGACGCCCCAAAAAGGCCCGAAAGACTCTCGACCGTCCACCCTAGACTCTCGAAAAAACGAGGCCAAGACCCCGAAAGCGCCGACGCCGAGAACTTCGGCGTCCGCAGCGACATCCAGGCCCAGCGGATCCTCTCAGAAGGACTCCCTGGCGCCGAAGGACGGCGACCAACCAAAGTCGTCGAAAAGCCTCCAAGAAAAGGAGCGCTCCACTACGAAAACATCTTCGAAGTCAACGACGAAAGACGCAAGACTAGCCTCGACGCCGAAAACAGCGTCGCCGCCGAAACCAGTCTCGACGCCGAAACCCATCTCGGCGCCAGCTAGCGCGCCAAAGAGAACGGCACAACCACTCGACGCCGAACAGGCGGCGGAGATGGAAAGAAGGAAGAGGAGACTCGAAGCAGAGATGGAGAACATCCTGCAGCGAAAGAAAGATTTTTAAAAAAAAATGAAATCTTACACAATTCCCTCGAGGCCAAAGTCACCAGAAGTACATGTGGTCGAAGATGAAGAGGAAGAATTCGAGGTAGAACAATCGTCAGAGAGCTTGGAATATCTGGCATGTCAGGAAGATGATAATGCCTATTACGAGGAGGAGAGAGAGGACGAACAGACGGTGTACCAAGAATCAACATACTCGGATACACAGGAGGTCGAGTGGCAGGACATCGATGCCGAAAGTCCAGAAGAGGGAGTGGACACATATCCAGCGAGGCCCTCGCCACCGGACGATATTGGGCTCTATCATGAATGCATCAAGAACGCTGCAACAGCGGTCAGGGTCAAGCTCGAAGAAGAGGTGCCGAAAGGGGATTTCCTAGTAGAGACACTACTTCCAATGCACACTAGGAGCCAGTACCTGCCAATGCTTGAAAGCATCAAAGGGCAAGGAAGAGAGGCATTCAAGGAGCCTGCTACTTGTAAACCCGTCACGCCAAGGACGGAGAAAAAATACAAGCACTCCTCAAAGGACCCAGCCTACATACAGGGGACAGTCGCTGCTGACTCGATCATCACGGCAACAGCAAGAAGAAGGGCCAATGTGCCAACTACTTCGGGTCCACCCCCTGATAAAGAGAGCAGAAGGATGAACCTAACAGGAAGGAAGATCGAAAGGAATGCCGCTATGCACTGGCGCATGGCTAATTCCAATGCACTACTCAACAGACACCATTACCAGATCATGGAGGAACTGGGGCAGTTGGTGAAACACCTACCTCAGGAGCACCAACAAAGGGCTTCGCACCTAGTAGAGGAAGGCAAGAACTTGGCAAACTCTTGCCTAAAAACAGCACTGGACGGGGCAGACACGGCCAGCAGGCTTATGATGCTGGGCATCACAGAAAGAAGACAAGCCTGGCTCAGAATATCAGGCTTTAAACCGGAGGTGCAACACAACATCCTGAACACTCCGTTCAACTGTGAGACACTGTTCGGTGCAATAGTGGACGACAAGCTCTCACAGCTCAAAAAGGATAATGACACCGCAAGATCCATGGGGGCCTTGCAATTCAGGGGAGCGAAGAGAGGGACCCCGTCAAGGAGACCACACGGGAGAGGTGGGAACCAGCCGGGAACGTTGCATCAGTCCTTCCAACATTCCCACCAAAGCGACACCCATACACAACATGGCCATCAAAAACAGCAATGGCAATACCAACATAGGGGCCAGTCCTTTCGCGGGAGAGCGGGCGGACGTGGAAACACCAGGAGGGGTGGACAGCAAACCACCTCCAAGTGACTCGGCCTCATTGACAGTGCACACCCTACAAAAAACTCCAAGGGTGGAGCACAAAAGCAAAAAACAGGAGTCTCACGCACCGAAACACCACAAGCACGTAACACCAGTGGGAGGAAGATTAAAACTATTCCTCCATGAGTGGAGAAACATTACAACGGACAAATGGATCATCAACACAATACAGTACGGGTACTGCATAGAGTTAGAAAAAACACCACCAAGCAGAAGACTAAAGAAAAGAGCACTAGCAAAAAAGGAACTAGAGCTTCTTCAGAGGGAAGCAGAGGAACTGCTACTAAAGGAGGCTATCGAGCCTGTAACTCCCATGGAATGGAACAAGGGGGTGTACTCTACGTACTTCCTAGTACCCAAAGTAGACGAAACAATGAGACCCATCCTGGACCTAAGGTTCCTCAACAAATTCATAAAGACACAGAAATTCAAAATGACATCCCTGCAAGAAGTACTCCCACAGATTCAAACAGGGGACTTCATGGTCACCATAGACCTAAAGGATGCCTACCTACACATCCCAATGAACAGACGGCACAAGCATCTGCTACGATTTGCAATCCACTCAGACCACTACCAATTCAGGGCATTGGCCTTCGGACTAAAATCAGCACCAAGGGTGTTCACAAAGTGTCTGGCAGCAGTCGCAGCCCACTTAAGGAGGGAGGGGATACACGTATACCCTTACCTAGACGATTGGCTCATTAAGGCAAAGTCATACAATACGTGCAAACAGCACGCTCAGAGAGTGACAGACACACTAATCGCCCTAGGTTTCTCCATTCACTGGAAGAAATCCTCCATAAACCCACAACAGGTCAAGATATTTCTGGGGGCACAAATCGACACCATTCAGTTGAAGGTGTTCCCCAGCGAGAAGAGAACAACGGCACTGTTGAAGGAGGCGCGCCTCTACCAGAAGGGGCAAGCTCTGACAGTGAGGACGGTGTGCAAGATGATGGGCATGATGGCCTCATGCATCCACATAATACCAAATGTCCGACTACACATGAGACCACTCCAGGAGTGGCTGCTGGACTAATGGTCAGAAGCGACGGGGTGTTGGGAGGACCTAGTGGTTGTAACACACGCAGTGCAAGTGGAGATATCATGGTGGAACAAAGAAAACATAACAAAAGGGAAAATTCTAACACCACCAACACCAACAGTGACCATCACCACGGACGCATCCCAAAAGGGATGGGGAGCACACATGGAAAAACTACGCGTGAGGGGCTTGTGGACACAAGCAGATGCGGTAAAACACATCAATTACCTAGAACTAAAGACCGTTCTCCTAGCTATGAAAGCCTTCCAGACGAAGTTGTACAATCAAACAGTGCTGATCCAGATGAACAACACAACAGCGATGTTAGACCTTAAACAAACAGGGAGGAACACAATCAGCACCGCTGTCAGAGCTAGCGCAAGAAATATGGAAATGGGCAATACAATTGAAAATAGATCTACTGGCGATACATCTGCCAGGAAAAGACAACGTGGAAGCGGACTGGCTCAGCAGACAGACATCGGCCTCACACGAATGGGAGCTGAATGCACAAGAAACAAAGAGACTGTTCGACAGGTGGGGAACACCGTCAATAGACCTGTTTGCAACACACCAGAATGCAAAATGCCAACACTTCGCATCGAGGCAACCAGGGGAGGGGTACCTGGGGAATGCCCTATGGATAAGCTTGTCAAAGATATTTGCCTACGCTTTTCTGCTGATTTCCCTGATACACAAGGTACTCAGCAAGTGCAGGACAAGCAACATGACCCTCATACTGGTCGCACCCCAGTGGGCCAGACAAACATGGTACTCACAGATTATGGAAATGACACAGAGTGCACCTCACAAATTTGGGAGGAGGGAAGACCTACTCTCCATGCAAAACGGAGAGGTGTTGCATCCAGAGCCAGAAAGTCTCAGCCTAGCAGCCTGGCTCCTGAGGACATAGAGTTCGCACACCTAAGACTACCTGAGAGCACCCTGAGGGTACTTCGAGAGGCAAGAAGACCAAGCACACATAAGTGCTACATGGCCAAATGGAAGAGGTTCACATTATGGTGCAAAAAGGAGGGTCTGCGCAACAAGATGACAAGAGACTCTACAGTCCTTAAGTACCTCACACACCTGCTCAAGACTAACCTGAGCTCATCATCGCTAAGGGTACACCTAGCAGCCATTGTCGCCTACACTAGAGGGGAAACAGGCAAAAGCTTCTTTACTTCTATAATTGTAAAAAGATTCTTGGAAGGTGCAAAAAGAATAGCACCACCTAAAAGGTTACCAGCACAGGCATGGAACCTCAATATAGTACTGACAGAACTCATGAAAGCACCTTTTGAACCGATGCATAAAGCCTCACTACAGATGCTAACGTTAAAAACAGCATTCCTAGTGGCAATCACCTCGCTACGCAGAGTAAGCGAGCTGCAGGCGTTAACACTACAGGAACCCTACATACAAATTCACAACGACAGGGTGGTGATGAGAACGGACCCACACTTTATGCCAAAGGTGGTGTTCAAGTTCCACATCAACCAGACGATTCAAATACCAAGTTTCTTTCAGAAACCAACAACAAAAGCAGAAAGGGCACTGCACACTCTGGATGCGAGACGTGCAGTCATGCATTACATAGAGAGAACTAAAGATCACAGAAAAACAAAACAGTTTTTTGTCTCCTTTGCTGAAAGTTTCATGGGAAAAGCTATTACTAAAGGAGCAATTGCACAATGGATCGTGCAAACTATACAATTCTGCCACAAACATGCTGGACAAGAATTAGTAGAGAGGCCAATGGCCCATTCAACAAGAAAGAAGGGAGCTACAATAGCCTTCTTGGCAAACACTCCCATTCAGGACATATGCCTGGCGGCAACATGGGCTTCTGTGCACACGTTCACAAAACACTACTGTGTGGACATACAAATGAACAAGGAAGCACAAGTCGGACAAAGTGCTTCAGCACATATTCAAGAACACAAGCTCATCTTCCACCCAGCCGCCACAGTAACAACAAACCGCTACGAAGTCTATGCACAGCATAGTGAATCCAGAAAGATTCACGCTGCAAAACGAATAGTTTCTTACCTGTCGGTGTAGTTTTGCAGCTTGACGATCTTTCTGGATTCACTAGCGAACCCACCCACCTCGGCCAGAAAGATGAGGCTGGAGAAAAGAGGTGGTAAACAAAAAAAAAATGTATAATTAAAAGACTTCATGGAACTTCAAGGAAAACCGCGCTAAAAGAGAAAAGATAAAAACATTGCCATACAATTCGGAAACAGAACACAAACGGAAAAGAAAAAAAGAATCCGAAGATGGCGCCCAAGGGTGGGAGCTTCCGCAGGAAGCATGCCGACGTCACAGGACGGACACCAAAAGGTGGGACGTCAACGCCCACCTGGGCTACGAAAAAAAAAAAGACAAAGAAAAGACTACGATTCCGGACCCAACCACTAGACCACGGAATAATGCACAGCATAGTGAATCCAGAAAGATCTTCAAGCTGCAAAAGTACACCGACAGGTAAGAAACTATTTGTTCCTTTCTGAAGATTATCATGTTAATTTCACTCTGTGTTCATAGCATGTTGTCTGTGCTGAAAGTTTAAATGAGACAGTTTTCTGACCCGTTTTTTCTCTCTGCTAGTTTTTTTTAAATTTCTGCTTCAGTTAATATAAATGGTCCGACTAGGAGATCATAAATTTGTTATTTCATCACTGATGTTTCACTTTCAAACGTTTTTTCTGTGCAGAGAAAGTGACAGGAGTGGTGCTTCTAACATACACATATTGATAGCAATTGCTCGACTAATGTGTCCAAAACACTTTGAAAATAAATTTTTCCATAAGGGATTTCCGCATAGCCAAGACCTTCTCCTCACTATCTCTGATACCTTTTGGAGGTCCCTTAGAGTTTACTTGCCCTTTTCCTTCAACCGTTGATGTTGAGACCTAGGTATAACACCAAGCCACAATGTCACGGTAGTTCTATTCTCCAGTATTGGGGTGTCTTTCATAGATTCACATGCCTGAATCATTCCCCGTCGTCGGAGTGGGAGTCCCACGGTACATAAAAAAGCAATAAATATGCCATAACAACCAAAAAAACCTTGGTAACAAGAAACCAGGAAGTAAAGTAGCCCAAGCTACCAAGGAAAAAGTTCCACATGCATGACTATCAAAGTCATTATACATAGCCCAAACTGCACCCAATCAGGCGACAGCACCCACCAGAAAGTTCTCCTCAGAGGCTCAGGCATTCAGATTTTCTACTGCACGTCATGTGAAGGGAGTCTCCCTGAGCTCTGCTTAGTTCTTTTCAGTTTTCTTCAGGATTTCTTGGTTTTAGGATGTCTTCCTCTAAGAAATCATTATTCAGGCCTTGTGACAAGCCCGAAACATGCACGACAATGCCCCCACCCACCCGCCACCATCTACGGCTTTAACTTCTATGCTGTCTACAGCAAAGCCTTCTTTGCTACAAAGGCGCGGTTCTGGGCTTGAACTTTTATCTCCATTGCGCCTGTCTCCTCATAAGGTACCTCTACAGGTTCCTGACAAGTTGTTGGACTCAGAGGACAGTGAGGAAGATTCTGATATGGATGGTAGGTTTGGAGCAGCTACAAGTCCTTTAGAACTACTCATTAAATACCAAGAGGAAGATCAGGATGATCAACCTTCGCCTGAACATGTGGCATCACCCTCTACTAGTATTCCGACAGCTCAAATGCCTATAGCATTGTTAACCAACCTTCAACATATGCTGTACGATTATTACTGTCGTTTCCCCCATTGGAATCAGCGGACTCCGTGCCTCCCACACCTGTGGCGCAGGCTTCCACATCAGAATTCAGGTCTCCAAGACCTATTTCGCCAGTGATTTCTCATCATCCTTCAGAAGCACAATCATCAGAAGATGAAGAGAGAGAGGAATGTGAAGTTGATGACAGGTCTTTGTTGTCTGAGTGGGATGAATATCAAATCCAGACACCTTCTCCTTCACCTCCGATTCCTGATGACTCACCTCAGTGAACATTGGAGGTTTTCACCTTCCTATGGAGAGAGCAACCCAATGTTTCCTTATTCCTATGGAAACTAAGAAAGAGGAATGTTTCCTCTATGACTTTAAAGACCAGCCAAGGAAACAAGTATGGACGATTCCAATTATAGAATTCATATGGAAAGAAGGACTAAAGGTGATGTTGAATCCTGCATCTCTTCCTCCAGTCTTGCCACGTCTAGACAAAAAATATAAAGCGCCTGACAAATCTCCAGCTTGCCTAATAGGACACCCAAAGGCAGATTCTGTGATCGTGCAAGCTTCCCAAAAACGGGCTAGAAATCCATCATTCTCTATCCCAGCCCCATCTGATAGAGACGGCAGGCGTCTGGACACGATTGGGAAACGAGTCTCTACGATGGCAGCGACAACGGTCTGTGCGGCCAATTCTTTAGCCATTCTGGGTCGGTACGATCGGCAGATGTGGTCGGATATCTCACCGTACATCAGAGGTCTTCAAACTTATTGATGCTGAGACCCGCTAGTCAAACATTTTTAGGCATAAGGACCCGCTTCTGACAAAAAATTCTAAAACCTGGTACTCTTCATCGACAGCTATAAAAAACCCCAATTCCTCAGCAAATAATTTTTACTGTGGGGAAATAATATTAAACCGTGTTTAGCAAACCAAAGGTCAGTGAGCATGGGGTTGTAGTCAAAGGTGTAGCTAAAAACAAAGGGCCTAATTTAAGAGGAATTGGTGTATTTATGAAATCTGGTGCATTCCTGTCCTTTTCCCTTGCGCTAGCGCACAAATTGCTACCTAGCACCAACACAGGTAGGATTGTTTTCGTACAGAAAGGTGCACCTTCCTTCACAAAAACAATCCAGAGAGGCGTTTTCTATGTGAGCTACAGAATGCAGCACAAATGGAAAGAGGAAAAAACGAGGAGAAATGTAAACATCTCTCCTCCTTACACCTCCACTGGGGAGGCATCTGTTTTTGAAGCTCCCCAGGTTTACGTGATTTTGTAAATATGGGGCAGCATCAAAATCCATGGGTGTTGCGTGGGAACCCCACAGAAAGGCCATGGAACACCTTGACGCAGGGTATTTCAAAACAGTGACTTGTGCTGCTATGTCTTACTCCATATCTATGAGGCCATGCAAAGCCGTACAGGGTGACTTTGCATTGCCTCATAGGCATGGTCGAGAGGATAGCCCCATTGGAGGGTCAAAAAAAAGAGATGCTCTGGCGATGCAAGCCTCTCTTAAATAAGCCCCAAAATATTCTGGGCCGTACTTATGAATACTTGCCACACTTTTACGCCACCATTACGTCACTTTTTGTGACGCTGTGGCGGCGTAAATAATGCACCACATTGCGCCATATTTACAAAGTGATGTATCAAAGCAGATGTGTCACTTTGTAAAGGCTTGCGCTACATTATACTTGTGTCAGGTATAATGTTTGCAGGGTGGGCGTTCTCCCGCAATAAAGTGTCATAGAAGTGTCGCAGTGAAATCTATGAGATTTCAATGCAACACTTCTTGGACGCTACTGTGTCAATATCTTACACCTGGCTCACAGCAGGTGTGAGACTGACGCAGGCCCTTTCACAAGGGGCTTGCCCCATGTCAATGACACATTGCTGGAGTTGCATCTGTTTTCAGACACACCCCAGCAATGTGTCACTTTTGCCCCTACAGATACGCTAGAAATACTGATGTATCTGTAATTCCTTATGAATTGGTGCGCCGTATGTTAAATGTGGCACATCCGTTGTCACACAGAGGGCGCAGTGAAAACTGTTGCATCGCTGTTTTGTTGCAGCGATGCAACAATTTTAGTAAATGAGGCCCTCTGTACGTTTTTGTGGTCTTTCACAATTAGATATCTACATAAAAATATAATGGGCAGCGTAAATGGAAAATGCACTGTGGTACCTCATGAAACCTCTATTAGTAAATGCACTGCAGAGGTCTGCGCGTAACCAGAGAGCCACAGAATTAAATATTGATTGATGCAGTGCTACGAGGTCACTCCCTGTGACAGAAAGCACTGCGAATATGTATGTCATTATTTTATACTTACAGTTCGAGGCATGTGGGCTGCTGAATTCATATCTGTGCATAGATCGCCGCCTAGTGTTGGGTCCGGATGATTGCACATTGTTGTCCTGGAAGAGTCTTCGAAGTATCACGAGATAGGTGGCTCCTCCCCTGGACTACAGTGCGCATGGGCATCGACTCCATCCCCAGATTGTTTTTTTCCGCCATTGGGTTCGGATGTGTTTCGGTTCCCTCTGTCGGGATCGATAGTTGTTTAACTTACTTTACTTGAGACTAAAAGGTATTTAGGACTCGCGTCGGTATTGTCTATCGTTCGGGTTCGTTTGTTTCTTCGACTCCGAACCGACACTGCCCTTCCGCGTGCTTTCGGCGCGGACGGGCCTACACGACGCTCCAGCCTACTTTCATCATGGAACGAAGTCCATTTAAGAGGTGCCCGGTGTGTGCCTCGAAGTACCCACATATCGACGTGCACCCAGTGTGCAATAAGTGCTTGTCGCCGGACCACGACGAGGCCAAGTGTATGGCCTGCTCCAAGTTCCGGTCGAAAAAGACACTCCAGCTACGCCGAGCTGCAAGACTGCAAGCCCAGTGATCGGCACCCCCTCCTACGGACATCTTCGACACGGAGGATGTCGGCGACGACCCTATCCAGGATATCACAGAATCTAACCCGGCGTCGGAGGTCGAGGAAGACTTCGACGCGGAAGACGAGGATTTTGAGGAAGTCGTCGAGGAGGTAGGGGACGACGACGGGGCCATTGCCACCGTAGAGGATAGCTCGGAAGAGTAGCTTCCTCACACTGACTCCGGGGCCAGCCACCAATCTAAGGCCCAGGCCGAGGGATCGCCTTTGGGCCTTACCCAAAGCCTTAATTCCCGTCCCACGGCTCCGCCTTCCGGCCCGGCCACGGACATTGATACGGCACCACTCACGGTCCAGAAACCGAAACTGAAACCATCGGTCTCGACGCCAGACGTATCGAAACCGAAAGCGCAATTCGCACTGGTTGGGTCGAAGACTTCGGAGGCCTCGGCGCCGAAGAAATCCAAGATGGCCGTCGAGCTCAAGAGCCACGCCAAAATGGCCGACCCGAAGACTATGGTGTCAAAGCCGTAGGTGAAAACGGCCGACGCGGCCGCGTCGGCGCCGAAGTTGGTCGACGCACTTAAGAGTCGCATCGATACCAAGAAGGTCGACGACCATAAGAAGGCCACTAAGAAGCGGCAGGACGACCCCGAGTCCCGCACTGCCCCGCTTCCACTCGACAAGGCTAAGGGGGCAGCTGTGTCGGCTCCGAAGACTGCGTCATTGGTCGCCGTCCCAAAACCAGCTTCAGAAGACTCTCTCGAGCCAGTGCGTCCCTCCGCCTCGTTCACTAAAAAGGTCACGGAGTCCCTTCAGCGTATTAGGGAGGGGGCCGCAGCAGTCGAGCCGAAGGACACTGTGCCGCCCAAGCCTCTCCAAAAACCGGTGAAGACGCCAACGCCGATACTGTTCACGTTGCCGCCAAAGAAGGCGTCGAAGGCTTTCACGGCAAAACCTCGGGCCGGAGTGCCCTTGAAGTTATCTTCGACGCCGAAGGCATCGTTGGTGGTTCCAAGCCCGCGCCACCAACCACTGGCAGAAGAAGAGCGTCGAGAAGTGATCATCGACGCCAAAACAGGCAAGCTCTCTCTCCTTAAAAGGAAGATCACCCCTGAACCAGCGTTGGAACATTTCCAAATCCCACTTAAGAAAAAGATGGACTCTGCTGGTGCCTCTGCCCCTATGGAGCCTGCATCACCACAAGGCCATGAACTTTCACCCACTCATTCTAATGTTGAGGAGGGTGATGGAAACGACGAGGATGAGTATGCCTATCCAGTCTACTCAGACCCAGAGGATGTGACTGAGCCTTGGTCTGCTGGTGGCGACCCTGGGGACCCGCATTCGGTACAGGAGCCTCAGCTTTTTTCAGCAAAGACCTCCCCAACAGAGGACTCTGCAGCTTTCAAAGCTCTAATTGAAAGAGCGGCAGCCAATCATGACGTCGATCTCCTTGCTGACCCAGTAGACGTCGATTTTCTTTTTGACACCTTTTCAGTCGCTGAAAAAACTGTAAAGACTTTGCCAATGCTAAAAGGGGTGTTGAAACATGCGCCAGAGGTCTTCAAAGAGCCCACCCGAGCAAGAGTCATCAACCCACGTATCGACAAGAAGTACAAGGCCGCGCCCACTGATCCAACATACATCAAAGGACAGTTGCCTCTGGATTCCTTGGTTGTCTCCAATGCACGCAAAAGAGCCAACTCACAGACTACGGGTGATGCTCCTCCCCCAGACAAGGAATCAAAAGTATTTGAGGCTTCGGGGAAACGTGTTGCTGCACAGGCAGCCAACATATGGCGCATATCCAACACACAGGCGCTACTTGCGCGTTACGACAGGGCACACTACGACACTCTAGAGACCCTTCTACAGCACTTGCCAGATCAATATAAGGAAGCAGCAGAAATGTTGATACAGGAGGGGAAGCTTATCACCAATGCCTCAATTAAGTGCGCTCTGGATGTGGCCGACACCGCCTCAAGAGCAATAAACACTAGCGTTCTACTGCGTAGACATGCATGGCTCAGAATATCCGGTTTCAAACCAGACATTCAAACTACCATCCTGAACCAAACTGTCAACCCAGACCACCTGTTTGGCCCAGAAGTTGATACCACCCTCGAGAAAATGAAAAAGGACACCGACACTGCAAAGTCTATGGGTGCCTTGCAGTCCCAGCAGTTTCGGGGTGGTTCCTTTTCGTCGCTCCAGTAATAGAGGCACCTCGAGGGGTCAACTGTCACAGTCGACGCACTTCTATAAGAGTAACACCCAACCCTCCTATACCAACAAGGGTCGGGGTGGATACCGTGGCAACAACGTCAAAGGTAGAGGACGTGGTAATAACAGCTCCAGGTCCTCCACCGCCAACAAACAGTGACGCCTTGTCACTGCCCCCCGACCATGCAACACCGGTCGGGGGGAGACTCCAGCAGTTCCTGCCCGTGTGGAAGTCCATCACCATGGACAGGTGGGTCAGATCTCTTATCCAATATGGTTAATGTCTGGAGCTCACGTCCACTCCACCCAACATACACCCAAAGAGCCGTCCTATGTCCGGCGAGCACTTGCACTTGTTGCAGCAGGAAGTCAACGTCATGCTGCAAAAAGGAGCAATAGAGCTCGTGCCCCCGCAGGAAAGAGGTACTGGAGTTTACTCCCTCTACTTTCTGATTCCAAAAAAGGACGGATCCCTCAGGCCCATCCTAGACCTCAGACCTCTCAGCTTTTACATTCTGTCAGAACATTTCCATATGCTCACGCTGCAGCAGGTTCTCCCACTGCTTCGGCAAGGGGACTTCCTGGCAACTCTGGACCTCAAGGATGCGTACTTTCACATTCCACTGCATCCTTCACACAGAAAGTGCCTCAGGTTCACCATTCAAAACCAGCACTACCAGTTCAAGGTTTTGCCTTTTGGGGTCACTACAGCGCCCAGGGTCTTCACAAAGTGCCTAGCGACGGTGGCGGCGCATCTGAGACGTTAAAACATCCACGTCTACCCCTATCTGGACGACTGGCTCATTCAAGCGAAGTCGGCCCAGCAGTGCACCGACCACGTGTCCCACACCATTCACCTTCTGCACGATCTGGGGTTCTCACTAAATTACCCAAAGTCCCATCTCCAGCCCGCCCACATACGGCAGTATCTGGGTGCGACCATAAACACTCTGGCGGCCACTGCGCAGCCGAATTCAGTGAGAGTCAACAGCATTCAGTCGCTGATCCAAAGATTTAGACCTCAACACTCGCTTCCAGCAAGAGTGTTCATGCAGTTTATAGGCATGATGGCCTCCTGCATCTCCATAGTCCCACACGCGAGACTACATATGCGTCCGCTTCAGGAGTGCTTAGCACGTCAGTGGACTCAGGCTCACGGGCAGTTGAAAGACCTAGTGTTGGTGAGCGGTCGGGAATACAACTCTCTGCATTGGTGGAATCCACAAAACCTTTGCAAGGGCCGACCGTTTCAAGAGCCTGTGCCGCAGATCATCCTGACAACGGACGCTTCTCTCCAGGGATGGGGAGCGCATGTACTCCAATACACAGTGCAGGGACTATGGACACTACAGCAAAGGAAGATGCACATCAATGTACTGGAACTGATGGCGATCTTCATGGCCTTGAAGGCATTCAAAGTACATCTGTGCAACAAGGTCGTGTTGATCCGGACGGACAACATGACGGCCATGTACTACATTCAGAAACAAGGGGGCACACACTCTCCGCAGCTGTCTCATCTGGCTCAGAGCATGTGGAAGTGGGCCATTCAGAGGAACATTTTCCTCATGGCAGAACATCTCCCAGACAAGGACAATCAGATGGCGGACCTGCTCAGCAGGCACAGCCACCAAATGCACGAGTGGGAGATACATCCATCAGTACTCCAACCGTACTTCCAAAGATCGACCTGTTCGCCACAAGGGAGAACGCAAAATGCCAAAGCTTCGCCGCCAGGTTCCCACACCAACAATCGCAGGGCAATGAGATATGGATGAACTGGTCAGGCAGATTTGCGTACGCTTTTCCCCCAGCACCTCTGATACCGCTGGTGGCGCGCAAGCTCAGGCAGCACTCGATGACTCTCATCCTAGTTGCTCCAACGTGGGCTCGCCAACCATGGTACACCACGTTTCTGGAACTTTCCGTGGTACCACATCAAAGGCTTCATCTCACACCCAGCCTTCTGACGCAGAGCCATGGCGACATTCAGCACCCAGATCCGCAACAGCTCAACCTGGCGATCTGGCTCCTGAAGTCCTAGAGTTTGGCTCCCTTAACCTTCCTCCCAATTGCATGGACATCATTCGGGAGGCAAGGAAGCCCACTACTAGAGCATGTTATGCGGCAAAATGGAAGCGGTTTGTCATCTATTGCGCAAACCACAACATTGATCCACTAGATGCTTCTATTCAGAACATCATCTGTTACCTGTTCCATCTATACAAGTGTAATCTGGCATATACTTCCATTCGCATTCACCTGTCTGCGATGGCCGCATACCTCCAAAATAGACAGCACCTTTCACTTTTCAAAGTGCCTGCCATCAAAGCATTTCTGGAAGGCCTCAAAAGAGTCATTCCGCCACGGACTCCACCAGCTCCGGAATGGAACCTCAATGTGGTTCTTACAAGACTGATGGGTCCTCCCTTTGAGCCACTACATTCTTGGGAACTTCAGTTCTTGACATGGAAAGTGGCTTTCCTGGTAGCAATTACATCGCTACGGAGGGTTAGTGAGCTGCAGGCCCTCACAATCCAAGAGCCTTTCTTCCAAGTTCATTCAAACAGGGTAGTGCTCCGCACTGACCCTAAATTTCTACCCAAGGTTGTGTCTCAGTTCCACATCAACCAAACCATTGAGTTGCCGGTGTTCTTTCAAAATCCAGAGTCACTGGCGGAGCGGATGCTCCACACCCTTGACGTTAAACGGGCCCTAATGTATTACATTGATAGGACCAAGGATTTTAGAAAGACTAAGCAGCTTTTTGTTGCCTTTGCGCCACATCACAAAGGTAACCCTATTTCCAAGGCTGGTATTGCTAGGTGGATCGTGAACTGTATTCAAATCTGCTATGCAAAGGCTAAACGCACTCTTACAATTCCACCAAGAGCCCACTCCACCAGAAAGTTGGGGGCCTCTCTGGCTTTCCTTGGAAACATTCCCTTAGAGGACATATGTAGAGCAGCCACATGGTCTACCACACATACATTTACTAAGCATTACTGTGTAGACGTGCACTCCAAACAGCTGTAGGGCAGGCTGTTCTCAAGACACTTTTCCAAACTGCTGCAGCTGGCACGGGCAGCCGCCGCTAATGGAGGGACTGCTATGTATTCTATGCACAGATATGAATTCAGCAGCCCACATGCCTCGAACTGCAAATGCTACTTACCAGTATGCATCTGTTCTTGGCATGTAGGGCTGCTGACATTCATATCGCCCGCCCTCCTCCCCGGCGCCTGTAGCAGCTGCAGTGTTCACATATCATTTCATGGCATGGTCATCATTCACTGAGTTTCACTCCATCTTGGCCACAATGGCTAAAAACAATCTGGGGATGGAGTCGATGCCCATGCGCACTGTAGTCCAGGGGAGGAGCCACCTATCTCGTGATACTTCGAAGACTCTTCCAGGACAACAATGTGCAATCATCCGGACCCAACACTAGGCGGCGATCTATGCACAGATATGAATGTCAGCAGCCCTACATGCCAAGAACAGATGCATACTGGTAAGTAGCATTTGCATTACACACAGTGTTGAATTGGAATTGGAATTGAAAGGTTCTTGTATAGCGCATGGCTACTCGGAAGCATCCCAGCGCTTGAAGAAGGATGGAAAATAATGCAGAGTTTAGGAGGGGGGAGACAGGTTATGGCCTAGGAAACAACAATGTTTTTAGTTGTTTTCGGAACACCAGAAGGCTGGGTTCTAGACGAAGTGATAGTGGTAGGGCGTTCCATAGTTTCGCCGCGTTTCGGGAGAAAAGGCGGTCCCCAGACCGGACTTTATTGGTCCTGGGCGTTATGAGGAGGTTTTGGTGGTTAGAGCGAAGGTGCCTAGATGGAATGTAAGGTCTGATCATATCTTTCAGAATGGGGGGGCCGTTTCCATGGAGAGTCTTATGTACCAGACATAGGGTCTTGAAATGGATTCGCTCCTTCATTGGGAGCCAGTGCAACGCCCTTAATGCAGGGGCTGCAGTGGTACGACGACTAGTTCCGGTAAGTAGCCTTGCTGCAGAGTTTTGGGCTATCTGCAGTTGACGGATGACTGAGATGGGGGCTCCCAAGTAAAGGGCGTTCCCGTAGTCCAGCCTGGACAAAATAAGGGACTGGACTATGGTTTTCTTCGCAGTCTCCGGCAGCTGGGGAAGAATTTTCCGAATAGTTTTTATTAGGCCGAAGCACGTAGCCACTGTCTTTTTCGCCTGAGTTTTAAAAGAGAGCTCATTGTCGAGCCAGAACCCTAGGCTTTTTATCTCCGTTTTGGGGGTGGGCCCGGGTCCCATGCAGGAAGGCCACATGGAGGGGGTGTTAAAGGAGGACTTTCTTCCGAGCAACATCAGCTCGGTTTTTCCTCCGTTCAGTTTTAGTTGGGAGGCATCCATCCAACCTGCAACTTCAACCAGGCAGCTACAGAGATTGTTTTGAGGGGAGTCTGCCTGGGTGAGAGAGACTACTAGCTGGGTGTCATCAGCGTAGCTCACCAGTTGGATTCCGAAGGGGGCTACGACCTCAGCCAAGGGGGCCATATACACATTAAACAGTGTGGGGCTAAGGGAGGAGCCCTGTGGCACCCCACACTGCAATGGTATTGGGAGGGAACAGTTGGTGTCCGAGAAGACTTTAAAAAATCTGTTACTGAGAAAGGATTCAAGCCACGCCAGGGCTTTGCCTGTGACTCCAATTCTCTCTAGGCGGGCGAGTAGGACACGGTGATTAACCGTGTCGAAGGCGGCGCTGAGGTCCAGGAGGATAATGGCCGCGCTGCCACCTGCGTCCAGAATCCTCCTGGATACCTCAACCACCCTCAGCAAGGCCGTTTCAGTTCCCTGTCCTTTTCGGAAACCTGTTTGTGTGGGATGGAGCAGGTTTTGAGACTCCAAGTAAGATGCCAATTGTTTGTTGACCCACTTTTCAGCCAGCTTACTAATACCGGGGAGGAGGGAAATGGGACGATAATTAGAGAAATCCTCAGGGTTAAGGTTTTTTTTTTTTAGCAAGGCCTTTACCATGGCTAGTTTCCAATCTTGAGGGACTATCCCAGAGTCCAAGGAGATGTTAACAAGATCGGTGATATTTCTACTAACATGGGGAAGGACAAGTTTCAAAATAGACATAGGGGCGGGATCAAGAGGGGAGCCACTCTTTATGGAGTTGAAAAGGGAGGGGAAAAGTTTGTCGCTAAGGGGGTGAAAAAGTGGTAAGCCAGGTGAGATGGGGTTAATGTCGTCCCTCGAAGGAGGATTGGACTCTACTTCTGGGGATGGGGGGAGGGAAAGTAGAATTTTTTCGATTTTCGTGGCAAAGAAACTTGCTAAATCATTGCAACGAGCACCGGATTCTTCCGGGGAAAGTTCGGATGTAGGAGGGTCAGGGGCCTTGATCAACGTTTTTACAATTTGAAACATTTCTCTCGGAGCATTGGCGGATTTCTCGACTTTTTCGGCATAGAAGGTGGATTTGGCTACGTTCAGTGCCCTCTTGTATTTTTTAATAGCGAGTTTGTACTTAGTTTTTTTCTCCTCATCGAAAAGTTTTCGCCATTGTCTTTCTTCACGTTTACATTCCTGTTTAAGGAGTCTCAATTCTGAGTTGAACCAGGGCTGTTTATTTGGACCTTTTTTCTTAGAGATGCGTGTTTTTGGAAGCACACTGTCTAGTGATTGTTCTATCCATTGATTAAAATCAGAGTTGGCTTTGTCGATATTTTGGCTAATTATAGGTTCGTTCTGTTTTAACGAGTCTATCCAATCATTAGGCTCTAACTTTGTCCAACGCCTGCCTAGAATTTTATGAGGGGGTAGATTGGTGCAGGGTCTTTTAGTTTTCCATTGGAATGGTACTACCATGTGGTCTGTCCAGGGGATAGAGTGAGGTATGGATGTGGACAAATTCGCGACATTGGAGAAGATTGGGTCCAGAAGATTGCCTTTAGAATGAGTAGGGTGTTGAACGATCAGATCGAGTTGGCATGCTGCTAGGTCTTTAGTTAATTCTGTGGCGATTGTATCCGAGGGGTTATTAAAATGAAGATTTAGGTCTCCTAGTACTATAAAATTGGATACCTTAGTGGCCGAGTCCAGGATGGTTTCGATTAGTCCTTCTATAAATTGGCCAAGCAGGCCGGGGGGGCGGTAGATTAAGAGACCAGAGATAGATTGTTCAGGGGAGTAGGAGATAGAGAATAATGTGCTCTCACAATCTTGGATAGTTGTGTTGGTCAGACGACAGGTTAGGTATTCCCTGTACAGAATGGCGATCCCTCCGCCAACTTTAATTTCTCGGTCTTTATGTTGAATCAGATATCCAGCAGGTAAGGCCTGTGTGATATCGGGGCCGGAGGACGGGCCAAGCCACGTTTCTGTTAAAAACAGAACGTCCACGTTTAGATCTTCGATCAGAAGAGCTATTTCTGTGGCATGCCTGGGTAGAGAACGGCAGTTAACTAGTGCCATTTTTAGGACAGTGTCTGCTGTCTTCCTATCTTGTACTGGCGTGGTTTTAGTGACGTCCTCGGTGATACTAAAAGGACAATTATTACAGGAGGAAGGGCCGAGACCAAGGTCGATCGAATGGCTGCAAGGTGGTGGGAGTATCCTCCTGAGCGTGAATAGCTGTGAGCGGGAGTATGTTATAGGACTTGAGCTGATTACGTCAAGGGATTTTGGCCCTGGGCCCGACTGTGCGCGAACGGGCGCAAACGGGCATGACTCTGGCACGACTCCGGCGCAAATCCGGCGCGCCCGCTGACCGCGTCCGCTGCGCGGAGTCATCCCTGTCCGTTTTTATAATGCTGGGAATCGCGTCACGAAGTGAGACCGACCCAAGATGGCCGCCAAAACCGGTGCTCTTCTCTCGGCGTCAATACTCGGCCGAGAGCAGGTCCGGATCAAGGATAACGGGGGTAACAGGGGTCTGAGGCGCCACTGAGCGCAAGGGAAATCACAGGGGGGTCATGAAACACCTATTCCGGTCAGGTGCAACAATTACACAAAATACACGATTTTCAATTTTTAAAATCAATTAAAAAGCGTAGAAAAGGAAAGAGACCTCCCGGCTTCCGCCTCAGGAGGGTGAAAGTGCGTGCAGGTAGGAATTACTGGCACTCTCCCTACGCGTCCCTTTTATAATCCTGGGAATGGCGTCACGAAGTGAGACCGACCCTAGATGGCCGCCAAAACCGGTGCTCTGCTCTCGGCATCAATACTCGGCCGAGAGCAGGTCCGGATCAAGGATAACGGGGGTAACAGGGGTCTGAGGCGCCACTGAGCGCAAGGGAAATCACAGGGGGGTCATGAAACACCTATTCTGGTCAGGTGCAACAATTACACAAAATACACGATTTTCAATTTTTAAAATCAATTAAAAAGCGTAGAAAAGGTAAGAGACCTCCCGGCTTCCGCCTCAGGAGGGTGAAAGTGCGTGCAGGTAGGAATTACTGGCACTCTCCCTACGCGTCCCTTTTATAATGCTGGGAATCGCGTCACGAAGTGAGACCGACCCAAGATGGCCGCCAAAACCGGTGCTCTGCTCTCGGCGTCAATACTCGGCCGAGAGCAGGTCCGGATCAAGGATAACGGGGGTAACAGGGGTCTGAGGCGCCACTGAGCGCAAGGGAAATCACAGGGGGGTCATGAAACACCTATTCCGGTCAGGTGCAACAATTACACAAAATACACGATTTTCAATTTTAAAATCAATTAAAAAGCGTAGAAAAGGTAAGAGACCTCCCGGCTTCCGCCTCAGGAGGGTGAAAGTGCGTGCAGGTAAGATAGAATGCTGCAGAAGGTGGAAATAGTTTTATGATAAAATGGTGCTTCCAAAACATAGATTTTAGTAATACCGGAGCGTATGTAATGCAAACTTTTATTTCCATTGCTGTCACTTCAACACCTCTTTAGGGGCACTAAGGGCTGGGTAAATGCAGTTAAAATTAAAAACAAGCACTTTCCAGCCCAGTTGTTATTGCTTTGCACTCCCACTCAAAAAACTCAAACTTTGTCATCACAAAGCTTGGAGTAATTTGATTAATTAAAGCCGGAACTGCTCCCAAGCATCCTTTACATTTTTGCATTTGCATTTCATTCAGAGAAGCATCTGATAAGGTTTCAAAGTATCCATCCCGGGAGGGCTGTCTTTTTGTTCAAAAGGAAAGCCCACATTTTAAATTGAAGTTAAGCTAGGGAATGTGCGACCCCCTTGCCAGGACTCCAGGCCCCCCTGGGGGTCGCGCCCCACAGATTGGAGACCTCTACCGTACATCAACATGCTTCCAGAGCCTTCAAAATCTGAAGCTTTGAAGATACTGCAAGAGGGAGTATGGATCTCGGCAGAGATTATAGACTCTGCAGTGGATGTGGCTTCTACTGGGTTCAGACAGCTGGCTGGGGCTGCTGTCCTACGCCGAAAAGGCTGGTTAAAAGCTACTTAGTTTCGTCAGGAGGTGCAAGCTAAGATTCTGGACATGCCCTTCGATGGGGAGTTTTCGTTTGGCCCACATGTAGAGGAAGCCTTGCAAACCATTAAAAAGGACACTGAAACAGCCAGATCTCTTGGCATCTTGCAGTTTCGGAAGCTGCCCTTTCGGGGTGCGAGAGGACGTGGATCGTCCTCTAATAGAGGAAGTTATAGCCAACAATCTTCCTACAGATCTTATCAAGGGAATCCGCGCTACCAGTCGCAACGTTACCAATCTTATGGCCAGCGCAACTCATCCTATTCCCAGAACAAGAAAAAACATTCCTACCGCGGAAAGGATTCCAATAAAAGGCAATGAGTGTCATCACCTGCCACTGCTTCTGCCGCTGCCCCATGTAAAGGTTGGAGGAAGAATCTCAAAATGTTATTCAAACTGTTCCTCAATAATATCGGACAGATGGGTCCTAGACATTGTGACCAGGGGCCATGCTCTCTAATTCGACAAGTTTCCTCCAAATGTCTCTCCTAAAGGCCCTCCTTCAGCTCATCTCAAGTAGTTGTTTTCCCAGATAAATTTGACGTTAAAAAAAGTAGCGATCGAAAAATTCCCTCAAGGGCACGGTTCTTTCTAATAAGGAAGAAATCCGGAGAACGGCGTCCAATTCTAAACCTTCGTTCACTCAACAAGTATTTGAAGAAACTATAGTTTCGGATGTTTATTGCTTCAAGAAATACTTCATCTTCTGTCGGCAGGGGATCACATGGCCACCCTGGACCTTCAGGATGCATACTTCCACGTTCCCATTTTACCCCGTCACAGGAAGTTCCTGCGTTTCAGAGTGGCTGGCAGGGATTTTCAGTTCAAAGTCCTTCCCTTTGGGCTGCGATTGGCACCCAGAGTGTTCACGAAGGTTCTAGCTCCAGTAGCAGCGTACGTCCGGCTGAAGGGGATTCAAATATTTCCCTACCTTGACGATTGCCTTATCAAGGCGAATTCTTTCTTAGACACAAACATCCATGTCCAATGATGTCTGTCTCTCTTCCAATCACTGCGTCTTTCTATCAATCTCAGCAATTCTCACCTTGTTCCTTCCCAAAGGCAAACGTTCCTAGGAGCAACCTTGGACACACAACTGGTTCAAGCTTTCATATCGGACGAAAGGCAGGAGAGGATCCAAAACATGGCTCAGATGTTACTATCAAGAAAAACAGTTTCATCCGACAGTTCAAGTCCTTTCTGGGAATGGTTTCTTCTTGCATCCAGTTGATACTAAATTGCCACCTCAGAATGAGGCCCCTTCAGGAGAAACTCAGCCTGCAATGGTTGCAAGTCTCCGGTTCATTCGAAGATCTCATTCAAATCACTCCTCGGATGTGAGAGGCCTTTCTCTGGTGGGTCCAAGAAAGAAATTTGAAGAAAGGGTGTGCGTTCCTTCAAGAGGCGCCAAATTACACAATCACCACAGACGCATCCCTTGAGGGTTGGGGAGCACATTTTCAGGGGCTGAAGGTCAGCGAAAAATGGAGCCTTCAACAAAGGACATGGCACGTCAATCTGCTGGAACTAAGAGCCATCTTCTTAGCCCTCAAGTCCTTTCGTACAATCTTTCAAGGGGCCACAGTATTGGTTCGCACGGACAATACTACAAGTATGCATTACTTAAACCGGGAGGAACGAGGTCGGTTCTTCTATCTCATGAATGCCCAAGAGATCTGGGCTTGGGCGATACGACACAGGATCAATCTCTTGGCTGGTCACGTGCCGGGAGTTTCAAATGTTCTGGCGGACACTTAGCAGGTCACCGATGTCCACCCACGAATGGGAACTGCATCAGCCAATGGTGGATCGAATCTTCCAGCTGTGGGGTCATCTCGATCTGGACCTCTTTGCGACCAAGAAGAACATCAAATGCCTATTCTTTGCAAGCTGGCTTCCCCACAGGGACTCTCAGGGGAATGCGTTTTTGATCAACTGGTCTCAAATATATGCTTCGCCTTTCGTCCGATACCGTTGATTCCCAGAGTTCTCCGGAAGATGAAGATAGAACCGTGTTGTCTGATTCTCATCTCCCCCAGGTGGCCTCGCCAATACTGGTTCACCGAACTTCTTCTCCTATCAGAGTGCGATCCAATCCAATTTCGACCAATACCGAATCTCTTCTCCATTCAGAATGGTCAAATTTGCCATCCGGATCCGGCTTCTCTAAAATTAGCAGCTTGACGATAAAGACATACAGACCTAAATGGAAAACATTCTGCATGTCGTGTCAATCTGCTGGGGTTCACCCGTTTCACACAACGCCGGAACAGATATTACCTTTTTTCTTGCATTTAGCGAGATCAGGCTTATCTCAGCAACGTTAAAGGTCTTTTTGGCAGCCATTTCAAGGTACCATCAGGATGTATCCACCTCTCTTTATTCTTCAAGAATAATACAACAGTTTTTTAAGGGACTGTTCAGAATGTTTCCTCCTGTACGTTGTCCGCCTCCATCATGGCATCTTAATGTAGTATTAGCACAGCTCATGCGCCACCCATTCGAGCCAAATTCACAAGGTCGATTTTAAATTTCTAACCTGGAAGGTTTCTTTTTTGATAGCAATGACTTCATCTAAAAAGAGTCCGTGATGTTCAAGCTTTCACCATCAATTCACCTTTGTTACAATTCACGTCCAGCACTGTGGTGCAACGTACAAACCCAAAATTTATGCCTAAGGTGCCTTCAGATTTTCACTTGAACAAACCAATCATCTTAAAGACGTTTGTTCCTATTCCACAATCCCCATGCGGAGAGGGCATTGCATACCCTTGACATCAGAAGATGTTTAAAATTCTATTTACAAAGGACCTCTGCCATTCGCAAATCTGATCAACCGTTTGTTGCCTATGGGAAGATACGGCAAAGGTAAGCAGTGTCTAAACAAACGATTGCTAGATGGATTTCTGCTGCTATTGACTTTTGCCATCTGCAAGCTGGAAGATCTTTGCAGACTACTCCAAGAGCACACTCTATGGGGCGGTATCCTCATCGACTTCTCTTTTCGCTGGTGTCCCTCTTCAGCAGGTCTGTAGAGCAGCAACTTGGTCCTGCAGACCTACTTTCATCAAGCATTACTGTTTGGATGCTGCCAGCGATGCTGATTCTTCAGTGGGGCAAGCGGTTCTCCGCAATCTTTTCAGAAGGTGAGCCTCTGTTTTCCCTTCTCCTCTTTACTGCTTTTCAGACGCTTGTTATTTTGCCTATGTGCAGTGCATGTTCATATGATTGCGATCTTTATATATATGTGTATGCATATAGCATTTCTATTATGTGATTGCAGATGCTGGCTATAAGCAGATACTATTGCAAATAGCGTCTTCCAAGCATTATTGGGGTACTGCTATCTACTCTGGTTCAGGCATGTGAATCTATGAAAGACACCCCAATACTGGAGAAGAACAAAAGTTACTTACCTGTAATCTGTGGTTCTCCAGTTTTGGTGTCTTCCATAGATTCACATGCAACCCCCCCACCTCCCCTCAGAGGCTACTTTATTCTCTTATCTCCTTATTACACTCGTGTTCGAGAAAATCTGAGAGCCTGAGCCTCTGAGGAGAACTTTCTGGTGGGTGCTGTCGCCTGATTGGCTGCAGTTTCGGCTATGTATAATGACTGATAGTCATGCATGTGGAACTTTTTCCTTGGTAGCTTGGGCTACTTTACTTCCTGGTTTCTTATTACCAATGTTTTTTGCTTGTTATGGCATATTTATTGCTTTTTTATGTACTGTGGGACTCCCACTCCGACGACGGGGAATGATTCAGGCATGTGAATCTATGAAAGACACCAATACTGGAGAACCACAGATTACAGGTAAGTAACTTTTATTCTTATGTTGGGGGCGGGAAGGTCCTTGCAATTGAGATGGAGCTCTCTGCTTTGAGAGGGAAGAAGATATATACCAACTAGAAAGTCAGGGAACCTGGTTTTCTTCCAGATGATCCTCATCAATAGTCATACGCACTAGAATATTCTCATCCATGCGCGGGACCCCAGAAACACAATCATATATGCGCCCCACATATATGTATCTCTATAAATATATATATGTTAAGCAAATGCAGCTTTACCCACACTATAGCTGAATAATGTTGTAAGGACTCCCCATTATATCATAAAAGAATACATTAGAAACGGAAAAACAACAGCAGAGCATGTTTTAGAACTGTTTTAATGCTTAGCAGTCATCAAAAACTCTCACATAGTACTGAAAGCATATACAGATCCCAGGCTGCATTGCAGAAACATAGCCTAAAAAATCTGAAAAGCTAACTCATAGCAACATAGAGATAAACTGGCCGTGCCTTTAAAGCAGTCATGACCCCCAGATTCCCATCATGCCTCAGGGGTGACAGTTAGGTCATTTGTTCTTTCTGGCTCCTTCTTGAAGGATCCTGGTTACACAGCTCCACTTCTTTCTGATTTTAGCCAGAAATAATCTTCACTTTTTTGGAAAGTCCTGACTTACTTTGACGTCTTTCATCTCTTGAAGTAAGGTTCTGTCTTTTTTGACAGTTTTGGGCATTATTTTCCTCTCAAAATGCCATCTCTTTTTGACCCCTGCCCTTCTTGTGGAAAAAAGGCCATGTCAGACTCTCATGAGGTCTGTATTCTTTGTTTGCCTAAGGACCATGACCCGAAGGCTTGTCCTCATTGCCAGACTCTGTCCAAAAGGACTTAAAGGACGTGGAAAGGATCCGTCTTTATGGGCTGGCAGAAAAGTCTTCCAGAGGCAGGTCACCGGTAAAGAAGGGCTCCAAGAGGGCAGGATCTCCATCCAGAAGCAAGGTCCCTCGCCCTTCTACTTCAGCTTCAGGCTCGGCGCTGAAAAATCTACCATCAGGGGGTAATTTATCCAAGAAAAGACCATCGACGGCGGGCTCGCCGTCGAAAAGACATCGTAATCCTCCGCTGTCGTCAACCAGGCGACGATTGGCATCTAGGAGCAGAAGTCCTCTGCCATCGTCAACTCTGCGACAATCGCTTCGAGAAGTATCAGCCCTCCGCAGTTGTCAACCCGCGACAATCAGTCGAGGAGTAGAAGTCCCCTGCTGTCGTAGCTCGACGTTTGGCTTCGAGGGCAGGTACCCATCCGTCATCGTCTGTCCATCGACTATCGACGTCGAGAGGCAGGAGTCCTCCGCCGTCGTCAACCCCAGCGACTATAGTCGTCGAGGATTGAAACCTTTGTGCCGTCGCCTTGACGACGATCGGCGCTGAGGATTAGCAGCCCTCCGCTGTCATCAACACGGCGACGATCGGCGTTGAGGAAGAAGAGCCCTCCGCTGTCATCAACACGGCGACGTTCGGCGTCGAGGAGCAGATGCCCTTCATCTTCATCTCCACAACGAAGTTCGGCGTCGAAGAATAGAACCCCTCCACCGTCGGCTCATCGACGTTCGACGTCGAGACGAAGGGATGTTGAGGTGTCGTCTGCAAGGGACTTAACGTTGAGGAACAGAGAAGTGTCGTTGAGACCGGGTACAACAACATGCCGGAGATCGACGTCGAGAAGGAGGTCTGTGTCCGCGTCAAGAGGCGCACGCCCGACGTCAAGACCCACTTCAGTGAGGTCTGGAGAAGAATCGGTGGTTCTAGTAACAGAATCAGCGTCACACCATTCTTCCTCTCATTTTTCAAGACATCCTTCTACGAGGCATTCACCATCTGCCTCTCCAGAAAGGCGTCCAGGCAGACTAAGTCATAGGTCTCCTTCACAGCACAGGGAGCCTTCCCCTGCTGTGCACTTGTCTCCAAGATGGCTCCTTCCCCTGCATCACTGGAGTAGGGAAACAGGAGCAGCTCAGCTGATGCAAGAATACGCCAGTCCTCTTCATAGGTCACCTCTACAGAGATTGGTGCAGGAAGTGGACAGATCACAATCGCCCAGACGTGAGGAGCAGACAGGCAGATCACAGGAGCATAGACCTAGTTCCCATCGCAAAAGAAGGTCACCTACGTGGTCTTCTTCTTCCACTCGATCATCGAAGAGGGACTATTCTCACACCCTATCGGACAGCGCTTTGTCGAGAGTGTCTCCGATAGATGACATCAGCACCTACCATGATGTGCTTCAGAGAGAGGCTCAGAAGCTGAACATTGAGATGTCTACCCCTCAGGTGGCACCAACAGTTATATTTGAGACTCTGCATCAGAGAGCAGCCTCTCGTCCATTACTTCCCCTGGTTCCTGGTCTTCTGGAACCTGTGATGGACATTTTCCTGACGCCAGCTGCGATTAAGGCCGCACCGGCTAGGATTAAAAAGAAATACAAGCCGGCCTCCACAGACCCTGTGATCTTGAAGACAGATCTGCCTGCGGACTCTGTTATAATTGCGGCAGCGAGAAAAACTCATGCTGTGGCTGCGTCTTCATTGGTCCCGCCCGATAAAGAAAGTAGGGTCCTAGGACTCTTGAGGACGTAAGGCTTGCGGTTCTGCAGCATCATCACTAAAGGCCTCCAGTGCAGCAGCCTTATTAGGTCGCTATGACGGGGCCTTGTGGAACTCCTTGGACCACTTTAAAGAGAAGTTGCCAAAAGAGGATCAAAAGGACTTTTGGCACTCATACAGATGATAAAATGGGTAGAATGAAGGCAGAGCTCGATACCCTCAAAGCCTTTGGATTGGAGAAGAAGGAGGTTAAGCGTCGATACAGACCCAACCAACGCAAGGGCTAACAACAGAGGGTTCAAACCCCTCAATGGTCCTAGAGTAAAGGTCAAGGCAAGTCGCAGTATCAAGGGCGTAAACCCAACAGAGGTAGAGGAGGTTACCATTAGCAGTCCTCTAACACGTCCAGGTCAGCAGGGAAGCAATGAGCAGGAACTTCAACTAGCGCCGGTGCCCACTTCAGTGGGAGGAAGTGCTTCACATCTGGAAGAGTGGTGCAGCATAACAATAGATCGTTGGGTGCTAAGTATACTGCGCAATGGATACGCACTACGTTTTCGTGTGCTTTCAAAAGACATTCCTCCGAAAAGATCTCGTCCTCACCAGTTTAAGTTGCTTCGGCAGAAAGTGATAACCCTTCTGCGAAAAAAGGCCATAGAAGAGGTTGCTTCTGCGCAGCGAGGGAAGGGAGTCTACTCCAGGTACTTTCTTGTGCCCAAAAAAGATTAGGAGCACAAGTTCAGACCTATCCTGGACCTTTGCTTCCTGAACAAAGTCATTGTGAAGGAGAAGTTTTGCATGTTGGCCCTTTATCAAATATGTCCACATCTACAAGCAGGAGATTGGAGTGTTCAGTGGACCTCCAAGATGCGTACTTTCATATACCTATCATTCCACGTCATCGCAGATACCTTCGATTTGTGGTTGGCGACAAGCACTATCAGTACAAGGTCTTGCTCTTCGGACTGAAATCTTCCCCACAAGTCTTTACCAAGTGGATGGCAGTGGTGGTGCCCATCCTACACATGAAAGGTCTGTTCGTCTACCCTTACTTAGGCGATTGGCTCCTCAAAGGGCCATCGCTTCAAAAAGTAAGGAAGGATTTCCAAGTCTGTCTGAATCTGCTCCACAGGCAGGGTTTTCATGTGAACATGGAGAAGTCAGTCCAACAGCCTACCCAGACAACCCATTATTTGGGATCAACTCTGGACTCCAACAAAGGAAGAGCGTTTCCTTTAGAGGAGCGACTTTCCTCAATGCATCAGAAATTCAAAGCTCTGCTTCAGACAGATCGCCCAGCAGTCCGACAGGTGACATCTCTGCTGGATTCAATGGCCTCCTGCATTTTTCTCATTCCCAACGCCAGGCTGAGAATGAGACCTTTGCAGCAAGATCTAGAAGACAAATGGGACCAAGCAACGGGTCGCTGGGAGGATCGGATTGTGCTCTCCCAAGCAGCAAAATCATCCATCATGTGGTGGACCCGACAGTTGAACCTGTTGGTGGGAGTCCCTTTCCATCAACCAGTTCCAGTGCAATCGTTGATAACGGATGCATCTCTGCAAGGATGGGGATCACATGGGGTGCCTTCGAATGCAGGGCCAGTGGTCCACTAAAGAGCAGTCTTACCACATAAACATGTTGGAGTTACGGGCCGTCCATCTTGCTCTGAAAGCTTTTTGGCCGTCGATCACGTCCAACTCGATACTGACCCAAACAGACAACACGACCACCATGTAATATCTAAACAAACAGGACGGTATGTGCTCTCGTCCTCTCTCCCTGGAGGCTCAAGCGATCTGACACTGGCTTCTGGCTCGGAACCTCTCCATAGTGGCGGTGGCGGTGCACCTTCCGGGAGAGCAGACATAAGAGCAGACGCGCTCAGTCGGCACTTACGAAGATCAGCCAGACTTGGTGCTGCACGACGAGGCAGTGGCTGATATTTTCCAGCAGTGGGGTCGCCCGTCAATAGATTTGTTTGCAGACGACAAAAACAAAAAATGCCACGCCTTCGCATCCAGATTCCACCGTCCAGGGACTAGGGGGAATGCGCTTTTGATAGATTGGTCAGAGACATTTGCATACGCCTTTCCTCTCTGCCTCTGATCTCGAAGGTGGTGTCCAAGCTCATCAGATCCAACATGAAGATGATTCTGATAGCTCCAGACTGGCCACGTTAGTGATGGTACCCGGACCTTCTGCAGTTGTCGGTACTCCCCCACAGGAGACTACCTTACAGAGCGGACCTGCTGACCAAGATGGCCGGGAAGATTCTCCATCCCAGCCTTCCTTCTCTGAACTTGACAGCATGGCTCCTAAGGTCCTGTAATACATACACTTGAATCTGCCGCAGGACTGCATGCACATTCTGAAAGAGGCTAAGAGGCCTTCCACAATAGCGTTGTATACTTTTAAGTGGAAGAGATTCTACTTATGGTGTGTTGCAAATCATTTTGACCCTACAAAGGGGCAGGAGGAAGTGATTCTTCCTTACTTCCTTTATTTAGCTAGAGTGGGTCTGAAATATGCCTCGATCAGGGTTCATTTGTCAGCCATTACAGCATACAGAAAATCACCCAACCAACCTTCTTTTTTCCAGTTACAGGTGGTTAAGGATTTCCTACAGGGGTTGAAGAAAGTGTATCCCCCAGTTCGAACTCCTTCACCCCCTTGGGAGTTGAATCTGGTGCTGTCTAGATTGATGGGTTCTCCTTTTGAGGCCATTCATAAAGCCACATTGCAGCACCTGACGTGGAAAACCGCTTTCTGGGAGCAATAACATCAGCGCGTAGAGTAAGTTTAAATCCAAGCGCTGTGTGCAAAAGAACCATATACTGTATTTCACCACAACAGGGTAGTGTTAAGGGCTCACCCTGCTTTTTTGCCTAAAGTTATATCTGATTTCCATATGTTTTTTTCTTGCCCTAAACTTAGTACGTTTTTTCAACAAATTGAAAATTTCCTTTCCATTGTTGTTAAATGTGAGATTAAAATAACTGCTGAACTGGTGTTATTGGGCATCAATCATACTTCTATTAGGTTAAGACCAATTTTTTTACTTATTGTTTATATTTGTGGCTGCAGTTAGGTCCTGTATTACTAAGGAATGGATTAGCCCAGATCCTCCTTCATTTTTCACTTGGCGTGAAAAACTATTGGTTATGTATAATATCGAATCTGCTATGTACAAGTTAAAGGGGGTTAAAAGAAGAGCTTTGGGGGAGAAAATTTGGGCACCAATTGCCGAATGGATTTAATTAATTATGCTGCTTGAACTAGATATATTTTATAAACTCTTCTGTATTTCATGAGGATATTTTGTTATTTTTGTAACTGTGTACTGCTGTATTTCCTTGCAATAAAACAATACAATTAAAATATATATATATATATTATTTCCATATTAATCAGTCAATCTCCCTACTGTCCTTTTTTCCCAATCCTGCAACTCCTGTGGAGAGGTCGCTACACTCCTTGGACCTTAAAAGGAAATCAGATCAATTTTTTTTTAATTATGGTGCCATGAGAACAGGTTTCCCAGCCTCCAAAAGATCCTTTTCAAGATGGATAGTGTCCTGTATAAAATTGGTCTACCAGTTGGCGCATAAACCCCTTTTGTTGTCTCCTAAACCACATTCCACTAGGAGAAAAGCATCCACAGTAGCTTTCTTGCATGATGTTCCAATGTCAGAAATTTCCAAGGCAGCAACCTGGAGATCAGTTCACACTTTCACATTATTTTCTAGAATCCGATTCCAGAGCGGATACTCAAGTGGGCCAGGCCTCCTTAAGGAATCTTTTCGGATAGTAATGTATCTATCCAGGCTTCGTTTTTTCTGAGCTGGTTGGTTAAGTTACCGTTCTGTTTCCTTTGCCCGCAGGGTGATGAGGTGAGGCTAGCTATTCTATTCTAGTGCTTATGACTATTGATGAGGATCCCCTGGATGAGAAGGATTAGTTACTTACCTGTAATCCTAGTTCTCTTCCAGGTTTATCCTCATCAAAAACATAAGCAACCCTCCCACCTCCTCTGGCAAAGAAGCATTATATTTATTTAAAAAATTTAATGTCAACTCTTTCTGTTATGGCTTTTGAGTCACCGCAAAGAACAACTGACCTAACTGTCATTCCTGAAGCATGAGGCATAATGGGAAGCTGGGGGTCATGACTGCCTTAAAGGCACGTTGCCAGTTTATCTCTATGTTGCTATGAGTTAGCTTTTCGGCCTTTTTAGGCTATGTTTCTGCAATGCAGCCTGGGATCTGTATATGCTTTCAGTCCTATGTGAGAGTTTGTGATGCCTGCTAAGAATTAAAGCAGTTCTAAAATGCGCTCTGCTGCTGTTTTTCCCTGTTTCTAATGTATTCTTTTATGATATAATGGGGAGTCCTTACAGCATTATTCAGCTCTAGTGTGGCACATATATGATTGTGTGTCCGGGGTCCCGCGCATGGGAGGGAATATTGTAGTGCTTATGACTTTGATGAGGATACCCCTGGAAGAAAACTAGGATTACAGGTAAGTAACTAATCCTTTCTGTCTATCCAGGAATAAAGACGGAACATGTGCAGAATCACAGTCCAGCTTTTACACCATCGCCTTCCTTTCAAGTGTCAAGACCTTTGATTAGAAAATTAATTTATTTTTACGAAATTTAAATTTATTCTTTGCAAACGTCGAGTATCTTGCACCGAGCTGAGCAAGTTGAAGTTTTAAGGACAAGAGCTCAAATTTATTGTCAGGTAAATATGCAGAAATATAGAGGTGTGCATTATACCTACAAATTACATTGTGGCAATATTTTAGAACACCGGCAAGGAGGTGAAATGGTCTACTTATTTCCTGAGCACCTTTTAGAAAAGAATGGTGGTCCTATCGGAGGGTGCCATCTCAAGATGCTCTTGCTGACTGGACCCCTCCTGGTGTAGGAGTAGAATATTGTACAGGTTGAGTGTAAGCCGGACTCCCCTGGTTCGCAATAACTCCACTACCGGTTTCAGCATCTTGGTGAAGCCCCAAGGAGCGGAGAAGAGCATTGAACTCATACACCTGGCCCTCACATTGGAACTGTAGGAATCTTCAGTGAGATGGAATAAATTGTATTGTGAGATAATCATCCTTCCGGTTCAACCAGGCCATCCATTCGCCCAGAAGAAGGATATCTCGAAGCGAGTGAAGGCCCTTCATCTTGAAGTGCAGAAAGACCACCCACCTGTTGAATTCTCTTAGGTTTATTACTGGCCAAAAACCTTTGTCCTTATTTTCCACAAACAAATTCCTTAGGAATCTGGGAGGGTTGAGTTGTGCCTGGGCGATAGCTTCTCGAGCAAGAGGGTGTCCACCTCTTGAGGGATCAAGAAGTTCTCTACTCCTGAGAAGGCAAGCTATGTTGGCTGTTTCTCTTGCTCCCAACTTTGGATGGGAAGAAGGGTAGGCTGACTTGAGCTACCTCTGGATGTGTTGGCTGCACCGTGGAACAATCCTCTGCCTCCGCATCCTCAACTTGTGGTTGGAAAGAAACCTCTGAAACATTTCTGGTCTTGGTACTGATACTGCCTGTTTCCTGGGTGTGAGGAAATGGGGTGTATTATATGGTGTGGTTGTGCAACCTCACTATGTAATACACCTAACATCCCATTTAGATCCAGTAGGTTTTGTCTGTACAACCCTCAGCTCAACTCTGGGTAAGTGTGGCCATGGACAGCAATGCCTACACAGAGAAACAAGTGTTTAGCATTTAAACAGCACAAAACAATAGAAGAAGAAACCCACACAACACAAGAAGTCTGACAGCAATTTATAAAAATTAAACTTTTGATAAGAATTTAGGCACTAGTACGAAAAAGATCAACAGAGATTTAAATATTACATGCAATGATAAATCTGCAATTTTACTCTGTCGCAAACAAACCTTGGCAAACTCAATGAACTGGGCATTTGGAAACTTTTTCAAAGGAAACTTTGGTAAATGTTAATGCAGTCAATTAGAATTACTTGGGGCGACGAACTCTGGCAGGAAGCTAGTAATGTGGAGCCGACCCAATGGTATGGAGCCCTGCTACAGTGGGTACATCAGTGATCGATATAATGTTGCTGGTTGCAGCATAAATACCACCCGTAACTCCGCTGACCGAAGAATGGTGACGGCCCAAAATGGCGGATGATGAGCAACATTAACAACCTCAATACCGAAGGAACAGTAATTGCCTGATTGCACTCCCATGCACCCATTTCACGAAGATCTGAACAGCCTCATTTTTCGATAAGGTATATTAACTTTTACAGCTTTGCAAAAAATGTTTAACCTGCGATGATCTAGGTCTAAAGCAGCCTAACTCTAAGATGGCGGCTATATGAGGAATACGGGGAGCACTTTACAGTCTCCTGTGGAACTGTTCGTTAAAATCTAAGACAATTTGGGCAATCATTGTTAATTCAGTGTTTGTTGTTTTTAAAGAGCGCTTCATTGCAAAGCCGGCCTCATCACCATGGCGATCTTCATGCAAGCAGAGCCTGACCCTAAGATGGCACCCATGACTCAGATTTCGGCTAATCCTTTCAGTGATATCGCCGTCGGACACTGCAACGAGGTAGAGATCGGTTAAAACCCTGTTCTGTTACACCATGCTGGGGGGCTTTTCACCAACATTACCAGTTTCCTATCAGATGATCCCACAAAGTGCTGTGACCCTCTACAACCTTCATGGAGCTCAGCCCTTTAATGTGTCTTTTTCCTTCTGCCAAAGCATCAAGCTAACCTTTCTGATAGACACCCAAACATTTGTGGGACCTCATTGTTTTAACACTGGGATAAACAACATTGTCCGTAGAGGCCTACCTTTTTGGCTGATGCCCAGTGGAGCTTATTGATAGCTATAGAGGAGATGGGTGGTGGACTACCCCTTCGGCTGTCACCTACCCAGCCGGACATTGGGCAGACTTCACTTCGTCTCTCCGTTTTACTCTCCCTCCTACCCCTTTACTCCACCCACTTTCCCCTTTACGCTCCATTTATCCCTTCTCTTTGCTCTCTTATTGTTTTTCTCATTGAGACCTAGCCGCTTGACTGATGCATGGTGGAGCTACCTGATAGCTATAGAGGAGATGGGCTGTGAACTTCCCCCTCGGACGTCACCTACCCAGCCGGACTTTGGGCAGACTCTCCTTCATCTCTTTATCCATCCTTTCTCCCTCCTACACCTTTACCCCACCCCTTACCCTTCTAAGCTTCATTTATTCTGTCTTACAACGCTCATGAAATGTTTTCTCGTAACTGATGTAACTTGTAACTTATGTAATTTTGTAACTTTTGGATCCTTATGTAAAGTGCTCTGATACCTCCAGGTCTAGCCACGCTATATAAAACTCAAATAAATAAATTAAAAAAAATAGTAAGGGGGACAAGCAAGGTCATTTAGTAGTTCCAGGTACTTTATCAGTGTTGCAGTGGATTCTTATGGAATGGTCCTGATTTAAGGGATGAAGGATGCTGAAGATGCTCTAATCAAGCAGTAGTTGTGACACAGTCAACAGATGTCTTTCTGCAGAGATTCCTTAGTCCACAGAGATGAGGGATTTCTGGTTGCAGGGTCGACATCCCACAAAGTCCTCTCTAGTTTGGCAGAAGTCCAGCCGCCACTGGACTACCAGTTGCCAGTTGTTGTGGTTACAGGCCAATCATTCATGAGTTTATAACTCACCTTCTGAGGGTCCCAGCAAGTCTGGGCTCAGCAAACTCTGCTGTAACTCTGTGTGTTAGGTCTTGGTCCTCGTTGCTACACAGTGGTGCTGGTAGCAGCTTGAAGACTTTGGGCTTCCAACTTGCCCCAGCAGGCTTATTCAGCTGTCGTGTCCCTGTGCTTTGAACAGGAGGCTGGCCCCTGGTGTTCCCTTGGCTTGACGAGACAAGTTCTCTACTGAGCTGGACACTGCAGGCACCGTCCATCTCTTCACTAGCCACCAGGTGCAAGAGGTGCAGTCTTCGTCAGTGCAGCCTCTTTTTACTGGCCCCTCTGTGCAGAAGAGCATCCTCTTTCGGTCCTTCTTCCAAGTCGGTTGAGATCTGAGGTCTGGGTGCCGGGGGTCCCTCTCTTCTGCGCAGAAAATGCCCTCAGGCAGAATGCGGTTAGTAACCAATGGGCTACCAGGTTCCGTCCCACCTGGTGACCACTTCTAAATGTGTGTAGTCAATTCGACATATACTTTAGGGTCAGAGCATTGAGGTCTGGTTAGCAGGCGAATCCTGCTAACCAAATATTGTGCCACTTTGGACGCCAAAGCTCAGTCTGCTGATCTAGGATAATGTATATTCTCCAGGTCAAGCATACCTTCTCGTTCTACCATTCCATATCTCTCGAGGTGGCGGCAGAATTTAGCCTGGGGTATTTGAGGACGGTCTCTGGTCTCTATGGTCTATTGGGCCCGGCACATCGGTTTCTTTGATCACAGTCCCAAGGTAAAAAGCCTGGGGGTCTACATCTCACACGATCTCTCCATGAAACATCAGGTCAGTGCCACAGTGTCCTCTTGCTTTTTCCAGCTTAGGAAAATTCGTAAAATAGCCCATTTTTTGACTACCGAAGCTCTCACCCTGGTGTTGCTGGCATTAGTCATCTCTCGGATCGACTATGCCAACGCCCTGTATGCAGGTATCCCACAATATCAAATTAAAAGACTTCAGCTAATACAGAATCAGGCAGCCCGCCTGATTTACCATCAACCAAAACATCATCACGTCCGTCCTCTGCTCAAAGCCCTTCATTGGCTTCCTGTATCGGAGCTTTGTAAGTTCAAACTAGGCTGTTTGACCCACAAATCCTTGGCCGGCATCGGTCCCTCCTTCATTTCCTCTCTTCTGCACCCCTATGTCCCCCCCAGACACCTCCGATCTTCTCACCATGCGCTCCTCCAGACACCTAGGTTTAAGCGCAAAAAACACGGAGGTCTCAGATTCTCCTTTCTGGCCCCCTCACTCTGGAACTCTCTCCCGCTGGAACTTAGACTCTCCTCTTCTTACCCTCACTTTAGGTCTCTCCTTAAAACCCACCTTTTCCGCAGCGTCTACACATAATCTTCTTTTTTCTCCCCTACATGCCTCCTGTTGAATTAGTGAACAGCGCCAAGAAACCGTCCGGTGTAAGTTGCGCTATATAAGTCTTTTTTACATTACATTACATTACATTACATCTTCCCCATCATCCATATCATCTGAGTTGCGAGTCTCTCCATCATCGATTGGGGTCAGCCTAGGCATAGTAGGGTTTGTTCGCATGTGCTGTACTATGTTTCAAGAGCACTTGCTGCAGTTTTTCAGAGGTTCTGAGGGAGGGAATGCTGCTCTCTTGGTCTTATCCCTAGGAGGCTGTTCAGTAATCCCCAGAGGTTCTTGGTCAATAAAGCATACAATGGTGCACCAAGTAAACAAGTCCATTCAAGCATATTGTATCAAAACCTTTATTTTCTCTTTTTTCATCCTTTTTTCTTTATTTACATACACTGTCCAGCCAATGCGTTTCATTCCATAGACAGTAGGAACTTCATCTGGGCTTTATCTTCTATAACTGTATATGGTGTTCCAAACAATGTTCCATATCCTTGTTCCAGCTAGTTACGCTGGCACCTTAGGGATTTCCCCAGTGCATCACCATGCTCCCTGTTTGATACCCTGCTAAGAATCCGTATCCTTGAATCACTGAAGTCCTATAGCAGAGGTTCCAGTTGCCACCAAAGGCTGAGCTCCATCCCCCCCCCCCTACCCATGAGAGGATGCAGCTTCGTTGCGCAACCACCAACAGAATTTGACTGCTCGGTGGTTCTGCTGCTGTGAACGTGGTCCTTTACAAGGATGCATTAAGAAATTCCTCGTTTAGGGAACATGGGATAGCTTGCTTCCCTGCTACATTGGTAACACTCTCCCCACTGCCACCTCAATTATGTGTTCAGGAGTAATATATTGCTATATTAGCAACTGGAGCCAAAAGGTACACTTGACAAGTATCTGTTGTCAGTAAATCTGAAATAAGTTGTGACAATGACTAGGTACCAGTACCTATACAGTGCTGAAGCACCCTCACAATACACAGGGCTGTAATGTGTACACCAGGCTTTGGCCCGAGACCCTCCGAGGAGGCAGGTGGTACAAAAGTAGGAGGCCAAATCTTTGACATGTGTTTCCTGAACACCAGGACTCACTCCTAGCTTGCACTCCTTTATATTTTCCTTAAATGATCACTCCATGGTTTGTTGTTTAGTTGTTTGCAAAATTTATTTTCATTTTCAAACTTTGTTAGTTAGCGAGTTTCTTTTCTCATATGACATTTCATTTTCTGTATCATATTTTTCGCCAAATTTATATATCAAACCCAATGCATTTCAAGCGATAACGCCCTTCGTCAGGGTATTTTCTTATCTGAAAACATGAATATATCACTTTCTTCTTTTTTGATTCCACAGCTTGGAACATAACCCACTACCATTTTAAGGTTAGTACTAATATGCTAACACTTCTGTTAACACTAGCAAACAACTAAACAACAAACCATGGAGTGATCATTAAAGGAAAATATAAAGGAGTGCAAGCTAGGAGTGAGTCCTGGTGTTCAAGTCAAGTCAAGTCAAGTCAGAGAATTTGTATAGCGCACTACATACCCAGAGGGTCTCAAGGCGCTTAGGCAGGGGAGGAGGATTACTTGTCAAATATCCACGTTTTAAGTTGCTTTCTGAATGCTAGGTGGTTCTGGGTAAGGCGAAGGTAAGCGGGGAGTGAGTTCCATGTTTTAGCAGCCAGGTATGAGAAGGATCTGCCTCCCATGGCGGTCTTGTTGATGCGAGGTACAGTGGCGAGGGCTTGGCTGGAAGAACGTAGTTGGCGGGAGGGGGTGTAGAAGGACAGTCGTGAGTTGAGGCATTCTGGTCCGATGTCGTAGAGTGATTTGTGTGCGTGGGTTAGCAGTCGGAAAGTGATCCTCTTATTGACGGGTAGCCAGTGGAGGTCTTTAAGGTGACCAGAGATGTGTTCGTTGCGTGGGATGTCTAATATGAAGAATCCAGGATGACGCCTAGGTTCCGTGCGTGGTCTGTCGGGATGGGTGCTTTTCCGAGGGCTTCCGGCCACCAGGAGTCGTCCCATGCAGAGGGGGATGTCCCTAAGATGAGGACTTCTGTTTTGTCTGAGTTCAGTTTCAGACGGCTTTGTTTCATCCATTCGGCAACTTCTTTCATTCCTTCGTGTAGGTTAGTTTTGGCGGTGCTGGGGTCATTGGTGAGAGAAAGGATTAGTTGAGTGTCATCCGCGTAAGAGATGATGTTGAGGTTGTGTTGGCGGGCGATGGCCGCGAGGGGGCTCATGTATACGTTGAAGAGGGTGGGGCTGAGTGAGGATCCTTGTGGTACGCCACAGATGACTTCAGTGGCCTCGGACTTGAATGGTGGGAGGCGGACTCTCTGGGTTCTTCCGGTGAGGAACGAGGTGATCCATTCAAGTGCTTTTCCTTGGATTCCGATGTTATTGAGGCGTTGTAAAAGGGTGCTGTGGCAGACTGTGTCGAATGCTGCAGAGAGGTCGAGGAGGATGAGGGCGACTGTGTCTCCATTGTCCAGTAGAGTTCGAATGTCGTCTGTTGCTGCGATGAGGGCGGTCTCAGTGCTGTGTTTTGCTCGGAAGCCAGATTGTGAGGAGTCGAGGGATTTGTTGGCTTCGAGGAAGGCGGCGAGCTGGTTGTTGACCGCTTTCTCGATGACTTTGGCCGGGAATGGAAGGAGCGAGATGGGGCGGTAATTTTTGAGTTCGGTGGGGTCCGCTGTGGGTTTTTTCAGAAGGGCGGTGAGTTCAGCGTGTTTCCAATCTTCCGGGAAGGTGGCGGAGTTGAGGGAGCAGTTGATGACGTCTGCGGAGGTGCGGTGCTATGATGGAGTCTGCTTTGTTGAAGATGTGGTGAGGACATGGGTCTGTGGGGGATCCTGAGTGGATGGAATTCATCAGGCGGATTGTGTCCTCAGTGGAGATAGGGTTCCAGTTGTTAAGGGTGTTAACGGGGGGAGAATGTTCAGCAAATGGTCGGGTGGGTTGGTCTCCGGGTTGGTTGTCGAAGCTGTTGTGGATGTCTGCAATCTTGTTGTGGAAGAATGAGGCTAGGGAGTCGCAGAGGGCTTGAGAGGGGGTGATGTCGTTGGAGTTGGCTGAGGGATTGGTAAATTCCTTGACGATGTTGAAAAGTTCCTTGCTGTTGTGGGCGTTGTTGTCAAGTCGATCCTTGAATGCTGTTTTCTTGGCCTTTCGGATTAGTTGGTGGTGAGTGCGGGTGGCGTTTTTGAAGGCGTCCTTGGTGCTAGTGGTTGGGTCTTTTTTCCAGGCCTTTTCAAGGGAGCGGCAGAGTTTCTTGGACTTCTTAAGATCATCGTTGAACCATGAGGCCTTTTTGCTGCCAGGTTTGCTTTGACGTTTTTTCAGTGGTGCTAAGGTGTCGGCGGTGTTGGATAACCATAGGGTGAGGTTGGCGGCGGCTTCGTTTGCGTTAGAAGAGTGGGCTGGGGTGTTTAGAAGGAGCGATGCGGAGATCTGGTCCGTGGTGATTTTGTTCCAGTTTCTTTGCAGAGTTGGTTGGAGGTGGTTGATGGGTTTCGGCTTGTTGTAGGTGAAGTGAACGCAGCTGTGGTCAGTCCAGAGGAGATCCGTGGTGTGGCTGAAGGAGACATGATTGCTGGAGGTGAAGATGGGGTCGAGTGTGTGACCTGCGATGTGGGTGGGGGGAGTGACTAGTTGTTTAAGTCCGAGGTTGGCGAGGTTGTCTAAGAGGGTGGCGGTGTTGCGGTCGTTGATCTTTTCAAGGTGAAAGTTGAGGTCTCCCAGAAGGATGTAGTCTTTGGAGGGGAGCGCGTGTGGGGTGATGAAGTCCGTGATGTCTTCACTGAATTTTGCGCGGGGTCCTGGTGGTCTGTAGAGGAGGGTGCCTCTGAGAGTGGTCTTGGGGTCGATGTGGATCTGGAAGTGAAGGTGTTCGGAGTTGGCGAGGTTGGCGTCAGAGCTGGTTGAGATGCGGATAGATTTCTTATGGACGATAGCGATTCCTCCTCCTGTATGGTCGGTGCGGTCCTTGCGTGTGATCTTATAGTCTTCAGGGATGGCAATGGTGATGTCTGGGGCGGAGGAAGCGTTCATCCAAGTTTCTGTTAGGAAGGCGACGTCTGGAGAGATGGTGTCTAGTAGATTCCATAGGTCAATGGCGTGTCTGTGGACCGAGCGGGTGTTGAGGAGGATGCACTGTAGGTGGTTGGGGTCCGGAATCTGTGTTGTGGTCGTAGCGGAGATGTTGTCGGTGCCGATGAATTTGCAGGAGTAGCAGGAGAAGGGTCCATGGGTGTGTCCAGGAGCGGCTTGGACGCAGTTGGGGGCGCGACCGGGGTTAAGGGCTAGGAGGGTGGCGGCATCGTAGGTAAAGCGGGGGGGCTGGGCAGCGCGAGGGGCAGGGGGTCTGGCGCTGGGCGCGGTCGGGCGTAGACAGGCTTACCTTTGGCGCACCTTCGGCGTGTACGTAGCGCGTGGACGCTGCGCGTGGGGGCATTGGCCATAAATGGATGGTGGAGGGGGCGGAGCGTGGGAGGGTCAGCAGCTGGGAGGCGGTAGCGTGAGGAGGGGCGAGCCAGGGAACAACAAGTCTACAAAATGGAGGGTCAAAGGCAATGCGAGGCAGGGGCAGCAAATGTATGAAGGCCCCGGGAACGTAATCAAAGTCCCAGCAAAATAGAGAAAGCGTGTTTAAATGTGGCGCTGCAATTTACAGCAGAGCGAGCGGCGTGAAATGCCAGTTAAAGGTGCGGTAATGCTTTTTTTATCTATCGCGCTACAATGCTCCCAAATACGATGTAATAGTCAGCAGTGCTCCGCAAAGATGCAGTTAAAATCAGCCATGCACAGATCACGATACCAGAGGTGTTCAGCAGCAGCTCTGCACAACGTGGGATCGAGAGCGTGGGGGAGTGACCGTGCTGGAGCAGGTCCGGGCGGTCACAGTGGGTCTGAGGAGGTAGGGAGCCCTCTATCCGTGGGTGGGAAGTTCAGCAGCTGGGAGGCGGTAGCGTGAGGAGGGGCGAGCCAGGGAACAACAAGTCTACAAAATGGAGGGTCAAAGGCAATGCGAGGCAGGGGCAGCAAATGTATGAAGGCCCCGGGAACGTAATCAAAGTCCCAGCAAAATAGAGAAAGCCTGTTTAAATGTGGCGCTGCAATTTACAGCAGAGCGAGCGGCGTGAAATGCCAGTTAAAGGTGCGGTAATGCTTTTTTTATCTATCGCGCTACAATGCTCCCAAATACGATGTAATAGTCAGCAGTGCTCCGCAAAGATGCAGTTAAAATCAGTCATGCACAGATCACGATACCAGAGGTGTTCAGCAGCAGCTCTGCACAACGTGGGATCGAGAGCGTGGGGGAGTGACCGTGCTGGAGCAGGTCCGGGCGATCACAGTGGGTCTGAGGAGGTAGGGAGCCCTCTATCCGTGGGTGGGAGGGTCAGCAGCTGGGGGGCGGTAGCGTGAGGAGGGGCGAGCCAGGGAACAACAAGTCTACAAAATGGAGGGTCAAAGGCAATGCGAGGCAGGGGCAGCAAATGTATGAAGGCCCCGGGAACGTAATCAAAGTCCCAGCAAAATAGAGAAAGCCTGTTTAAATGTGGCGCTGCAATTTACAGCAGAGCGAGCGGCGTGAAATGCCAGTTAAAGGTGCGGTAATGCTTTTTTTATCTATCGCGCTACAATGCTCCCAAATACGATGTAATAGTCAGCAGTGCTCCGCAAAGATGCAGTTAAAATCAGTCATGCACAGATCACGATACCAGAGGTGTTCAGCAGCAGCTCTGCACAACGTGGGATCGAGAGCGTGGGGGAGTGACCGTGGGGGAGTGACCGTGCTGGAGCAGGTCCGGGCCAGGAAACACATGTCAAAGATTTGGTCTTCAATACCCTGAATACGCTCAGCAGGGTAACCTACCGTTGCACCACCGACCTATGTGAAATAATTCCACCTCACCTACCGACAACGGATCAAAAAAGAGTGCGTTAGTCCACATCGTAAACACTTGAGACAAAAGTAGGAGGCCCATGGCCCTAGCAGGTAACCTTTAGATGTGGGGATTCATTTTTTCTGAGTGCTCATCGCTAACTTTGTGCCTAAAACTCTCCAAGAGTACTGAGACCATTGGATAATGCTCGGCACCCATTCGTTCTCTCCCTTTGTCCGAGCATGGAGGAGTAGAGATGAGCGCAGTGTGCCCCTTGAGTGTCTCCCAGTTGCAGCGTCCCTAGCGGCGCCGTTGTGAGCAAGACTTCAGCGAGGAAACTATCATTGTTTGTCCTCCACACTGGGCCGTCAGTGCCAGAAAGACTGGTCTCTGTCAAGCGGGTGTACGTCGAGCGATGGCAAGGAATACCCCCCAGTGTAAGCCCGAACTCTAGTCAGCGTAACGCAGTGCTTTATGGCAAGCATGGACCTCAAGAATGCATGAGCAAATGAACAAGAACCACAAGAGATTCCTTTGAACCTGGTACACCATTAATTCATAACATTTCTTTTTGGTATAAAATGTTCACCCAGAGTGTGTACACAATTTATGACAGCGGTAGCAGAACACCTACGAAGACATGCAACACAAGTATATCCCTACATAAAAAACTGGCTAGTAAACATAATCTAGCTTCCACAATGGACGAGCAGTAAAAAAAACAAAAAACCTCATGCATGCGCTGCACAAACTGGGTTTTTCAATAAACATGGTAAAAACCTCCCCAATGCTGGAGAAGGGAAAGATTTTTTTAGGATCAAGACTTAGTTCCAGGGATGCAAATGTATTCAACACAACTGACTCACTTTTACCAGAATGGACAATCTCCGACAGTGAGGACGGGTGGGAAACTAATGGGCATGATGGCTTAATTCATCCTATTTATTCCACATGCCAGACTTCATATGAAACCAGTTCAAGAATGGATACAAAATCAGTGTTCACAAACAACGGTGAGTTGGGAGGGTATAGTGGCAGTTACTCAAGGTACAGAAGGAAATGGTATGGTGGACTTTATGCAATTTAGCAGTAGGCGCAGGTCTTACTTGCAACCAGTTCCCTAAGGGACCATCATTACAGATGATTTCCACACGGAATGGGGAGCACACATGGGAAATCTGAGCCTCAGATATCTGTGGTAAACAAAGGCAGCAGTAAAACACATGAATGTGATGGAACTAAAGACAGTTATCCTTGCACTCAGGGCCTTTCAGGCGCAAGTAACATGGAAGATGGTACCAATCCAAATGGACAATACAATGTTTTACCTCAACAAGCAAGGGACTACAAGGTCATTTGGGCCATCAGTAGCCCAAAGACCTATAACCTTGATGACAATGCACCTACCAGGTATATCAAATTTAGAGGCGGGCAGAATAAACAGACAAGCAAATGTTGCACATGAATGGGAAATAAAGAAGTATTGGAAAAGGTTTTTCATCAATGGGACACACCAGGAAATGCAAAACCTTTGGGTCAAAGCACACGAACAACCTGTCCCGGGGGAATGGCCTGTTGATAGATTGGTCAGAGAAAATTGCATTCACTTTTCCCCCCCAATACCACTGATGCCACTGGTGATAATTAAGTGCAATTAGTCTCCAATGACTTAATCTTGATAGGATCACCATGGATAATACAAATATGGTTTGACGAGATGAAGATGTCCTAGGGAAAAGTAATAAAGCTACCAGTGTCGCATGATGTCCTGTCAGTGCAAAGAGGACAGTTCACCCGGAACCAAACGATCCTCAGTCTAGCAACTTGGCTCCTGAAGACTTGGGGCCTGAATTAGATCTTGGCAGGACTACGTCCCAAGTACTCCGACGGCATGTCTTTGTGCCGTATTTAGATATTTACAGCAATAGACAAGAGACTGCTGTGGCAGCGGACTTCTCTGCTGGCTAACAGTACTCTGTTGCCTTAATGCTGGTGGGATTGCGCTGAGCTGCTTTCGATGTTTGGGTTGCGCAGTTGGCAGAGTCCTGTTGGAGTGAGGCCATGGTGTTGTGGAGATAGGTGAGTACTACTAATTTCATCTCAATACACAGATATGTTGTGAATCTGTCAAAATGTACATGTAGGTAATGTGTACTGCCGACTTTGGTAACATATAGCATTGCACACCAATAACATACAAACACTATTGAATGTATACCCGCACCCAACACAAAAGCTTACCTTAGATTCCGGCGACAATGGGGGGGCTGAGCATCGTTTCAAGTACCAGTAGCACAGAAAGGGCCTGGACATAGGCTTTCAAGACAACAAAAAAAGATGAGTTTTCACCTCTTTTTCATCGATCCCGCCAACTTGCACTTGGAGGTTTCCCTGCTACAGTTTCCTCAGCGGAAGGGCACATTGAAATCTGGATGACGGAAATCTTGGCGAGAATCCCTCCAGCGGCAGCTTCTGTCTCTGGTGCTGTTGAAGCGGGAGAAAGATTCTGGCGGAGGCACAGAACTGTGGCGGTCTACCCTTCAGTGACCTGCCAACATTTAAATCGAGCGGGCGGACAGCCAATGCAACTGGTGGGTAGACCACCGAAAAAGCCCTTAGGGTTCAGACATCTAGGGGTTCCAGATAGAACCATGGACATCCTGAGGGAACATAGAAGGCCAAGCATAAGGAAACGAATTGGTGCAAAGTGGAAGAGCTGTATCCACTGGTGCACTATCAAGGGACTTATGGCCAATAGAGCACAGGACACCACGGACCTTAGATACCAAACATCCAAGCGATGTTGTGATTTCAAGTATGTTACTTTGCCTAATCAATTTAAAAGGGAGAATCTCCAGGGTTTGCTTACATTTCCACTGTCTCTGCAAGAACCAAGCATTTATTTACCATGTGTATGAATGAGGTGGCACTTCCGGTGCAGAGTTCTTGGTAGTGTCGCAATATGTGATGGTAATCCGTGTTTTTTGTAAGTTGAGGAGGAGACTGGACGATACCTCAGTTTATGGTTTAAATGTTTGAAATGTACATTGTTTTCACCAGGAGGCATTATAATTCTGTGAATAATGAAGAAATATTGGGATCCTTTCCACAAATAATGACAGGTTGTTTCTCTAGTACACTGTTTCCACATTATTTGAAAGGTTGTCTTCAAGGTGAATGTATTTGCCACTGAATACCTGAAGCGAAGTGGGTGAAGATCCTTGTATCACTGTCATATCGGAGAATAATACTGTTTGAGAAAAGATGCAGCATATTTTAAACTTCTGTCCTTTCCCTGAACATGTCATAATGAAGCCTTCTTTTTTCTTCACTCTCCAGCAGAAAATAATTTGATCATTGTTGACAGACACCAAGTCTCAGGTAAGTTGTTTTCCGTTTGGGCAACCTTTTATCCTGAGCCTTTTCACCCCACACTAAAATGTAGGTAGACTGTTAACATTAAAACATTTGTCTCCATTATGTGTGAATAGTTTAACTCTTCATGAAACCGATATTGTTTTTAGCATTATGGGTATTTTAGCCTTGTGATATCTTTAAAATGTGTTAACCATCTGGTAAAAGTTTCCTGTAAGGCTTATGGGGTAGCAACCTCCTCCCACTAGGTGAGCTCACTTATTTCTCCTGTTACTCAAGGTATCTTCTCTTTTCCCTTGTACCAATAGTATGGAAAGCGAGGAGAAACTGTGCTTCTCTGTAGGACGTGTGTTAATCTCCACAGAGTTTGACCTTTGTCATCCGTGGTAATGCTTGGAAATATCTGCCACTTTAGTTAGGCATAGCAATTAATCCAAAAGACGTTAATTGGTACAGTCAAATTGCTTCTCTTCCAGTTCAGCTTTTCTTAAACCCATGTGAATGATATTTTTTCAAGGCAGCCTTGTACAGCAAATGCGGATTTTAGATAATTTTCTTTCTTTTTCATCCCTCTCCATCATAACTGTATGCCTTCCTCTTTGAGGACTTGCTTTGTTAATCTTTTTCATCCTGTTTTATGTGTATATTGTTTTTATGTAGCTCCTTGCATGCTTCCAGGTTAATGTACCTAATGAGACTAAACATGCTGGCAAATATAGTAAAATGTCTGCAAGTGTGTGGACCTCCTGCAGTGGAGAGTGTACTTTGCATGGCAACATGCCATATGCCTTTTGTAAAAACTTGCATTTGTGGTTAGCAAGATGACTTCTTATGATTGACAATAAAAGATTGAACAGTATGGTGCCCTGCAAATCCCAAATGCATGTCTTGCCAGTCACAAGATGGTGACTTTCTATGAGTCTGCCTAGCCAACCATGATTTCAAACCAAACTTGCCAGCCCCTCAGTGCAGCATGCCACCGCAGCAACCTCACTTCAGAGTAGCAAGTACACTCTGCACAGCTGCAAGCGATTCTCCTCTGCAGCGCCAGACGGGCTCTTATCAACTGCTGCATTGCCGGAGAATAACCCCATTCTTGCCATCACTATAACCCTCTGCAAATAGGTTAGCCACCTGGCCGGTGTTTGATCAGCCCAAGCGGTAATTATAGCTTCAAGGGTGATTTATATATTTATAGTTCTTATAAAGCACAAACTAGACCAATATGCCACCAGCGCACACTACATATTTATTTATTTATTTATTTATTTAAGGTTTTTGTAGAGCGCGTAGTAACCCGTGAGTATCCCAGCGCTATGCCTAGTAAGTCAAGAGGAGACGGAGTTCAGGGATATGCAGAGAAGTCAGGGGAAGAGAAGGGTTTTCAGCGATTTTCTGAAATGGAGGAGGTTGGGTTCTGTTCTCAATTTCAGAGGAAGCGAGTTCCAGTGCCAGTTGTTGACATGTTGCACATTCATTAAATGATAAAATAAATGATATATTATGGAACAGATGGATGACTGAGGATTATTATTTCAGAAACAGAAAATGTTTTATTCGATTTCATAAAATTTATAAAATCATAAAAGCAACAGTTAAAATAACAAATTCATACACAGAATACATTTGGGAATATTCCATAAATAAACAGTGATCTCATCAGTATATAATTTCATTTTTTTAAAACATTTTTTTCTAAAGCTAGCAAGTTATATATTTCCATTTCCTCAGAATACTTTTTAAAAGGCCAGTCATAATTCCAATACAGTACCCATTGTCCAGTGTCTGTAAGAATAGAAAAGCCGGGCTGCATTGCCGCCATGCTCCCTGCTTCAAATAAGGCGTAATCCATCTTGCACGTTCCCTGGAATGAAATTTGCAAAAAAAAAAGATCACGTGCATTGTTGTTTGTAAAGAAAGATTATCTCATGGGCAGTGGGAGAGGTCCCTAGACCAATCGTTTACAGTGGGAAAGGTTACCAAAAGATGAAGCTATCAAGCCTAAACCTGGGCAAAATGTATCTATTATATCCCCCTATACAGCAGACTAGGTAAGGTTGGATAGAATTGTTAACCAAGATCATTTGGTGCTGAAGCACGGATTTTTTGATAATTTCCACTGCAGTTCTGAGTGGCTCAAAGTTATTCAGGAATAGCATTTTCAGGTCTTTTCTGGATATGGAACAAATAGAGTCTGGCGTAACATAAAAACTCTGGTTGATTCAGGTCATTAAATTGATTTCTAACATACAGTAGTTTAGCCAGGGAATTTTTCTAGCGTGATCCAAGCCTGGTCCAAGTCCTAGTGCAGTCTGCACTCCGCGCTCGGGAGCAGGGAAGGGTATGACCAATAGTGGCAGGTGGCTGGTAGCTGGAAACCGAGCCCAGAAGATGTGGCAGAAGGTATGGCAGCGAAAAAACTGGCAAGGGCCTCCCGCGCCGCGGGAGCCCCCACAGAACTTTATGGGCTGGCTGGCGCTGCAAATCGCGGCTCCTCCCGCGAGAACGCAATGCCCCCTGGGAAATTAAGTCCTAGGGAAGTCCGCACTCGCAAGCAGGGAAGGCGATGACCAATAGTGGCAGGTGGCTGGTAGCTGGAAACAGAGCCCAGAAGATGTAGCAGAAGGTATGGCATCGAAAAAACAGGCAAGGGCGTTATTACTTAACAAGAAAGTATTGTTAGAAGGAGAAGACTTTGAATTCCTTCTTGAATATTTGGAATCTGATGAGAAAACTGATTGTTTGGGGAGTGGAGAACCAAATCCTTGGAGCATTTCCTAAGATAGACTGTTTTGTAGTCTTTTCTTTCTTGAAGGCAAGAGTTTACAGAAAAAAGGTGTTTGACCTTTTCTTTCAGCCTTTTTTTTGCCTAACTTAGATGGTAACCTTTTTTCCAAGTAGTTAAACAAATATGTATTTGAATTGCTTTGCATTTGATACAGGGAATTTTGAATTGGCACCTGGCTACAAATAAGTCAATTGGGTGAGATTAATAGTGGGGTGATGTGGTTGCACTGTTGTGGTCCAATGGTGAGCCTGGCGGCTGCATGGAGAGTTACTTTAGGAGGCGCTGTGGGCTTTTGAAAATACTGCTTAGAATGGAATCTAGAAAGCAAAATCCTGTGTTGCAAGTTCGAGGTCCTGCTTCATGGATAAGGAGTATAATTTCTCTTAGTAGTTTCCGTTGGTGTTGTGCTCCCTTAACTTGAGTTTATGCACGTCTGTAGTTGTATGTTTCTGAGCCAAGTGATTTTCTCTCTGATAAAATGCCAAGTGATTTAGGCAGTACAAAATCTTTGGATTGTGATCTAGAGAGTATATATTATTGAGTCATTTTTTAACTGATGTGGATCAATTAGGAGCGCTGGCAACAGGAATTCCGTTTTTAAAGGGTTACGTTTGCGTTGATCGTATTCCATCCAACCTAGAATATCTGGGCTATCATTGCAGTGGCATTCACATAAGAAATGTTCATGTAGAGCTGAGTATAATCAGCATAAAGGTGGAAAGAAATATTAGTGTTTTTCAGGACTGGTTCCATGTACAGGTTGAAAAGTGTAGGTGAAAGAACTGAACCGTGTTAGACCCCTTCAATTACCCTACATGTGTTGGAAATTCTTTAACTTCTGTTATTCAGAAAAGAGGTGAACCAATTGAGAATTGTGCCTGCAAAGCCAATCCTGCCTTTTACGGACTTCCACAGTGCAGGATGGTTAACTGTGTTAAATACCTCTAAGAGGTGTAGAAGGAAATTGATTCAGGGGGTATGTAACTGTTACAACACGATTTTTACCACGCATACTGTTACCACGCATACCATTACAACGCAGGATCCTTTACAACGCATACCTTTACAACGCATGACATTACATCGCAGATACTATTACAAGGCATGCCATTACAACGTAAGTATAGGTAAGTATAATATTTTATTTTACCTTTTTTTTTAATTACCAAAATCTTAAAAATAAATTAAATTAATTAATTAAAGTAATTTTGTATATAGTTTGGGTTTTGGGGTACAGGGGTATTTTTAGCGTTCAGGGCTGGGTTTGGGTTGTGGGGTACAGGGGTATTTTTAGGGTTCAGGGCTGGGTTTGGGTTTTGGGGTACAGGGGTATTTTTAGGGTTCAGGTTTGGGTTATGGGGTACAGGGGTATTTTTAGGGTTCAGGGCTGGGTTTGGGTTTTGGGGTACAGGGGTATTTTTAGGGTTCAGGGCTGGGTTTGGGTTTTGGGGTACAGGGGTATTTTTAGGGTTCAGGGCTGGGTTTGGGTTTTGGGGTACAGGGGTATTTTTAGGGTTCAGGGCTGGGTTTGGGTTTTGGGGTACAGGGGTATTTTTAGGGTTCAGGGCTGGGTTTGGGTTAAGGGATACAGGGGTATTTTAAGGGTTCAGTTTTATAAAAATACTTAAATTTAATTAAATTAATTTTTAGTAATTTTAATATTTATTTAAAAAAGTATATATATATATAATTTTAAAATTACATTAATAAAAAATGTATTTAATAATTAAAAATAATTAAATATTAATTACATTTAAAAAAAAATAATATAATAATATTTAAAAATATTATACTTACCTATACTTACCTTGTAATGGCATGCGTTGTAATAGTATCTGCGATGTAATGTCATGCATTGTAAAGGTATGCGTTGTAAAGGGTCCTGCGTTGTAAATATTGCGTGGTAATGGTATGCGTAGTAAAAGTATGCGTTTTAACGTCATACATCCGATTCAGGGAGATGTCATCAGTAATGTCACTGACCATGTCATGAGTGATTTAATATGTGAGGTCATAAGCAGTGAATTGCGGGGCATAAGTTATAGTTAGCTCTGGTAACTATAACTGCAGAATTTTACTGGTTTTGTACAAGTGAAATATGAGCCAAACTTTGGGTTTTGGGTTTTTTTTCTATGATTTTCTAAGGTTTTTCAAATTCTATTTCCTAAATATAACGTCTGTGTAACCTTTGTTTTTTCTAAGTGAATTTTTATGGTTGTTTAACTAGTAGTCATGTTTGCAGAGCGGTGGGTAAAGGGGACAGTACCTCCTACCAGCTCTCACTAATCCTTTTGTAAGGGACTTGCTGAAGGCAACAGGAGGCCTTCTGGGCCCCAAGGTCCCTCAGCAGCCAAGGGGACTTCATCCCCCAAGCAGTAGTGCACCAGGAGGCGCGATTGCAGAATGGTGGAGAAAGGGGGCATGTCCCCCGATAAACTCTCAGCAATCCCGCTGTGTGGAACCTACTGTGGGTAACGGAGGGGGGTGGGGGGTAATTGTCCCGAAGGACCCTCTGAGTGATGGAGAAAGGGGGTGGGGCCTCCGGCGACTAAACAGTTTTTTTTCATTTCAAAGAAGTTTTTATTGGTTGTTTCAGCATCAACATACAATGAGTAGATCCAGTAGCATAATTAGAGTCAGAATTTCACGGGCGAAAATTACAGTACGCTACTTTACATCAAAAGGAAAATGTCAATACAAAAGTACATAGCTGATATCTTGCCGAAAGTAGTAGAGCATATATCTTATACTCAATAACATTTTAGTAACAGTCATTTTACTCAAACAACATTTTATTTATTTATTTATTTATTTATTTTTTTGACATTTATTAAGCGCGGCGAATACCCGTAGGCGTCTCGGCGCTGGCGTAAGGGATGGATCAGTATTTTAGAAGACCTAACAAAAAGTGGAGCTATTGGTCAAATAACCAAGTCTTGAGTTGTTTGCGAAATATGAACAGGGAAGGGCTGGTCCTAATGTGTAGAGGAAGGGTGTTCCAGAGTTTGGGGGCGGCAACCAGAAAGCGCCTGTCACCCCAAGTGACTGTTCTGGTACGAGGCACTACTAGGTGATTGTGGTGAGAGGAGCGAAGGGAACGGGTTGGGGTATAGTGATGAAGATTATGTTTGAGGAAGTAGGGGCCTTGGTTATTGAGTGCCTTGTAAAGAATACACAATGATTTAAATTTTATACGGCTACGTATCGGAAGCCAGTGAAGTTCCCTGATGGTGTTTGAGACCGATGCAAACTTGGGAAGTCCCGCCAGCATCCGGGCGGCAGTATTTTGAATGGACTGCATCTTGTTAGTCACCCGGGATTGTGCATTTAGGAATAGAGCATTACAATAGTCCAGTGCGGACAGGACTAGTGAGCTGACCAGAGTTCTCCCAGCAGTGTCCGGTAGGTATGGTAGTAATTTCCTGATCATTCTGAGTTTCATATGAGCAGTCGCCGCAGTCTTGTTAGCGTGTGCCATGAAATTTAGACTCATCCAAAAAATACACCATGATAAATAATACAATGATGGGAGTCTGCAAACACATGTTAATGGATCGTGGACGGTGTAGGACCAGTTTAAGGTGGCTTATGTGTCGTGAAATAGTTGTCAAGAGTTGCCCACAGTTTTCTCGTGGGAGGGCGCCACGGTGTCTGTTGGAGTGCTACATTATCTGCACCACGTAAGCTGATTATCCAATTCAGCCACCCTGCGAAGTTGGCTTTGCTGGTATCTTTCCAGTTACTAAGGACTGTCCTAACCGCAGCTGTGAGTAGGAGATCAAGTAACGCCTTATCGTCTGCGTCAAGGGAAGGGTCCTGGGTGAATCCGAAAACTAAGTAAGGGAGCTCTTTAGCTGGTGTAATGTGGAATAGTTTTGAGAGAAACTCGAATATCTTCTCCCAAAAATGTGCTACACAGTCGCATTCTTGAATAATGTGTGATAAATCACCTTCCGCACGTTTGCAATTCCAGCAAAAGGCTGGGCTGATGTTGTGTGCAAATAATCGCGCCGGAGTCCAGAAGGCCTTATGAAGGAGCCAGTATTTTGTCTGAGATAGTGTAGGGCTGATTTTGTGTCTCGTGCAAGATACCCATGTACTGGTCCATTCTATTTCTGTGATTGGCCTGGACGAAAGATTATTCCAGAATTGTGTGATTGGGACAGTGAGGCTAGATTGTTGGGGACGACTGAGTCTATAGAGGAAGGAAACCTGATGGCCTAGTCTGTTTAATCTGGCAAGGTATGATGGGAGGGAGGGTGGTGTCAGGGAGAGTTTGGTTTTGGACAGTGCTGTTTTTACGTTTAGAAAGTTGTAAAATTCTATTGGTTCAAGATCGTATTTGATTTGCAAGTCACTGAATGGAATAGAATATGACCCCGCGAATAGTTGATATGGGAACAGTATGCCTTTTTTGATCCATGTCGCATTGTGTAGAGGTTTACCCTTGTACAATATGTTACGGTTGTTCCATAAGGATTCCCATTGTGAGCCCCGTATGCTGTTTTCTAGGATTCTGTCAAACTTCAGAAGAGCAGATTTTGTATTATGAAATATTGATTTAGAGTGGGTTAGTTTGTTTAGATTTGACGAAAGAGCCGCGCTAGGGGCAATACCATCTAGAATTTCTTTCTCAATTTCTAGCCACACTGGAGTATAGTCAGGTGAAGGTGCGAGCCAGTGGGCTCCCTGCTTGGCTAAAAAGGCGGTTTCATACCTTTTTAAATCTGGTAAATTGACCCCACCTGCGGTTTTATCTAAGCGGAGCTTTTTTATGCTGATTCTTGCCCTTTTCCCTTTCCAAAGGAAATTTGAGATAGCCATGTCTAATTTGTGGTAGAAGTCTGGTGTAAGGGTTAGAGGGAGCATAGATATGAGGTAGTTAACTAGAGGTGATATCATCATCTTGATGGTCTCAACTCTGCCCCACCAAGTAATGAAGCGAGGGGACCAACCCTCTAGTTGGGTCTTGATTTTGCTTAAAGTTATCTTTTCATTCAGTTGGAGGGTCTCCATAAGGGAGTCACCGAATTCAATACCTAGGTATTTCACAAACTCTGGTTGCCAGCAGAGACCTGAGTTTCCCAGCATTTCTTTGGGCGTTAAAATATTGAGTGGCTTAACCTCTGACTTATCACGATTGAGTTTGTACCCTGAATGGGTGGAGTAAGTGTCAATGGTAGTCATTAGTGCAGGGATGGAGGTGTCTGGTGATTCTGTTACAATCAAGATATCGTCCGCATAGGCGGCCAGTTTGACGCACTTATCCCCAAAGTTCACACCTCTTCATTTATTTTAATATTAGCAATTAGGGGTTCCATTGCCAAGAGGAAGAGTGATGGCGAGAGGGGGCAACCCTGCCTTGTCCCTTGTTCCAGAGAAAAGGGGGTCCGACAATGAACCATTTATAGCAATGCGTGCGGATGGTGAAAGGTATAGGGCCATCACCAAGTCAGTAAAGGTCTCCCCAAGGTTAAAGACGGACATACAGCTCTTGAGGAAAAGCCAGGAGACTCTGTCGAACGCCTTCTCTGCGTCGAGAGTAATAGCTACGGAGGGGGCTGCGAGTAGTCTGGCTTTTTCAATGACGTGACAGAGGATCCTTGTATTATCGTTAGACATACGCTGTTTCATGAAACCTACTTGTGATGTACTAATTAGCTTTGGGAGTTGTGAGTTTAACCGTCTGGCGAGAATCTTTGCGTATATTTTGCAATCTAAATTAATTAGGGAGATTGGCCTGTAATTTTTGGTTAGCAGCGGGTCTTTACCTTCTTTGGGGATGACGATAATGGTAGCTTCACTCATAGATTTGGTTATACCTTTTGTTACGCTAAAGGATTGGAATAGTTTTAGAAGAGTCGGGCTCAGGGAGTTCGTGAGTTCTTTGTAAAAGCTGGCCGAGAATCCGTCAGGGCCCGGTGCTTTCTTACATTTAAGGGTTTTAATGGACGCTGATACTTCCTGTAGAGTGAGTGCAGAGTTTAGTGTGGCATTGTCTGCATCGTTGAGTTTAGCGAGGCCAAGTGAGTTTAGGTACCTGTTACACTCTTCCGAGTTAAAGTCTAGGTTATTCTTGTACAGGTCTTGGTAAAATGATTTAAAGGTATGGAGAATTAGGTCCTGCTTCGTTTGGATGACATTGTTACTATCTTTAACTGAGGTGATGTTGAATTGCTTTTTTATGTTTTAGATATGATGCCAAAACCTTTCCAGCTCTGTTGCCCTCACAAGTCCTTAGAGCATTGAACTTATTGACCCAAACCCCCGCCCTTTTACTGAGTATCGAGTTATATTCATATTTCAGTCTAGTGAGGTCGTTTAAAATCAGAGAGTTTTGAAGGTCTGCCATATGAGCGGTTTTTAGGTTTTTAATGTTATCTTCCAGAGTGGTCAATTCCTTGTTTATTTTTTTGTTAGCTTGTGCTCGAATGCCTATGATTACCCCTCTCAAAGTGGCCTTGAGTGCCTCCCATACATTCGCGATTTCCGATTCAGGGGTGTCATTTAGGTTGAGGTAGTCTAGGATGGCAGCCTCGATCTTTTGCTTGTTTTCCGGTTCAGAAAAGATTTCGTCATTGAATCTCCATCTACTAAACAGATGACTAAACAGTTTAAAAACATTTTTCATTTTTCTTTATTCTGGGAGGGGCTGCATAGCCTGCCTTACCTGGGCCTCTCACCAAGCCATAGCAAACAGCTATGTTCTGGGGTGGGCACCCGGGACATAGCAGGAGGACCCTGGGGGTGGTGATCTCCAAGGCCATACATGGCTACAGGGGTGGGTGGGGGCATGCAGCCGCCTCCTTCCTTTATTAAGGGCCTGCCCTGGGGAGGTGGTGGACCCCGGGGAGGAGAACAACCCAGTGCACTTAGGCCCCAGGAAGGTAGTGGTCCCTGGGATCCAGGGTTAGGGGGTCGATGAGGCCCCACCATATAAAAAATAAACGTTAGTGGTCCCCGGTGCAAGGGGGGGCCCATGAGACTCCCCCATTACATTAGTTCTGTGGAGGTGGCAGTCCCTGGGGCTGCGGGAGAGAGCATAATGGCCTCCCCTACACAAATGTAGCAAATAGCCATGCCATGGCAGAAACAGCAAAGAAAGGGTGAATTCTGATGACCCTCATCAAAACTGCATTTACTGCCTTTATCCATCACACAAATAAAACCTTTAAAGATCGTGAAGGGTGGCTGTTGTTATGGCTTCAGGGGCTTAAATCCATAAATACACCTCTGTCAGAGTATGAGGACAGTGAAGATTCTTCATCATCCTCAAGGAGGCTTTAGAAGAGAGAAAGAGAGGTTTCCCTTTCTGGCCCCTCTCAGGAACCACCTAAAATATTTCTCCAAAAAGACCACTTGTAGGTCTGACAGGGAGTAAAGCCCATCTAAATGTCCACAAGGTGAGGTCTCTTCAAGACAAACAGAGAAAAAAGAGAACATTTCGTCGTCAAAAAGACTTACAAAAATGGGTTCTAGGCCTCCTACACCTCCGCCTCGGGTACTTCACACTTTTAAGAAGCCATCTTCTGCACTATTGACAGCAAGATCGTCGACGGAGGCAACCACCGCCTCCACTACCAGCACTGTCGCCACATTATCGACAACCTCCTCCTTTTCGGCGACTGCCTCCTCGTTGATGAGCTATACACCAATTCCGTCGATGCAGAATATTGTTCTAGCCTCGTTGACAACAGCACAACCATCAACAGTGGCGACCCTCGCATCAACGGTAAAGACACTCCCGTCGATGAAAACACTGCTGTCTGTGACAAAATTATCATACACAGCATTGACACTGAAAATACTGTCTTTCGCCTCGACGACATCCTCCTCAACTACTTTGTCGACAAGAAGTAAATCACAAAAGCATGAAAAACCGAAACATTTCACCCCTTCTCATACTTCTCTGAGTAGGGTGTCGCCATTATTGGCTCCTACCCTTCCAGATGAAGATGACTGATGACGACTGGCCCTTTGGCATTGCGAGGAGTACGATGACCAGAACTACTATGCTACTCTAGAGCAGTTCCATCAACAGTACCGGGAAGTAATGGTTTGTCTTCCTTCATCATTGGTGTCTGATCTGCAGTTAATGCTTAATATTGAAGGCGTTTCCCTCCAATATCGCCTTCCACTAGGCAAGCTTGTCCACATGTGAAGTCTCTTCTAGTGCATCGTTCCACCCCATAGCCTCCATGGCCGCTCCTTTTGCCTCCATCTTTCTGGTACACCCCACAAGTGGATCCCCTCCACGATCCCACATCCTCAGATGATGATAGGGAAGGAGTGCGCTCTGTAACTATTAGACTGAATGAGATGATTACATGAGATCAACGCCAACATTGCCTCCTGTAGATTCCTCCTCCTGAAGATATAGGAGTCTTTCATAACCTTCTCGAGAGGGCAGCAAGATGGTTCTATTTGTTAATGCATAGAAAACAAATGTACAACTTTAAAGAGCCCTTTCATAAGAGAATCAGGGCTGTGCCTGTTATTGATTATATCTGGGAGAGTTACCATGCCATGATAAGAAGAACACGGCTCCTAAAGATGCTCCCGCATGTGGCACTGGGCACCCCAAGTCAGATTCTGTTGTCACCCAGGCAGCCCAGCACCAGTCCAAAAACCCATCAGCACCTATTTAAGCGCCTCCAGACAAGGAGGGTAGGCGCCTGGACATCATCAGGAAACGTTTTCCCTCAACGTTAGCACTCACAGTGAGGTTTCAAACTCCTTGGCGGTTCTTGGAAGGTACGACCGCCTGATGTGGCCGAATATCGGTCCGTACCTCGACAAACTAGCAGAGGATATCAAAGCGGAAGTCAAGAAAGTATTGCAGGATGGTGAGCACACATCGTCTGAAATTGTTTGTACCATTGCTATTGCCACTACTGATTTCCAACAGCTAGCAGGTGTGACAGTTAGACCGTGTTCAATTAGACAATACATTACAGTTCATCCAAACACTGCGTCCAACCCACTCTCAAACCTCTAAGCAAAAACATCTGCAACTCTTCATGTTGGATGTACTAACCATGCTCCAAAAATGAACTATAGAGAGAGTTCCTGTAGCCCACATAGGAAAAGGTTTCTATTCCCATTGCTTCTTGGTCCGCAAGAAGTCAAGGCAGTGGTGACTGATTCTAGACCTGAGAAGCCTGAACACCTATCTCTGGAAACAGTCATTCTGCATGGTAACACTGCAGGATATAATGCAGTTCTGAAACCAAGAAGAGTTTATGCTAACCCTCAGGCTACAAGATGTGTGTTTTCATTTTCAAATCCACTCAAAGAACAGAAAATATCGAAGATACACAGTAGCTGGCAGCCACTATCGGTTCAAGGTGAAATCCGTTCCTCGCATCTTTACAAGGGCTTGGCACTGGAAGCAGCCTTTCTGAGACAACACAAACATCAAGTATTCCCTTATCTCGACGTCTGGTTGGTCTAGGCACCTTCTAGCCGGGCCACACAAATGTCAACAACATCCTGCATGAACCTTTTCTGAGAACTGGTCCTCACTCTGAACCCAAATCCGTCAACTCATCATCAATCACAAAATATAATGTTTTTGGGGGCCATGCTGGATAAAACGCTCACCAAAGTTTACCCCACACCAGAGAGGCTATTCAAATTGATGACTCTGGCAAAATTAGTGCAAATAAAAAAGTGTCTTTCTCATGGCCTCTACAAATCCCTCCTAGGGATGATGTCATCTTGCATTCCTCTAGTTCCATTCTGCCGTCTGCGGATGCGCCACTGCAAGAGGAATTGGAAAGGCAGTGGATTCAAGCTACAGGATCTTTCGACAATCTCATCCAGGTTACTCTGAGCATGGTCAACACCCTATCCTGGTAGACACGGCAGAAACATCTCTCAATCGGCAGGTCATTACTTCCTTCGACTTCTCCTTTAGTCACCACCATTGCTGCTTCCTGAGAGGGGCAGGGAGCTTATCTCCAAGATCTTCAAGTCGGTGGCAAATCACAACCTTCTCGACTTCGACACATCAGTCTGCTAAGCTCAGTTAATACATCTAGCCTTGCCCTAGCCTTGCAGGCATTCCTTCCCAGAATACACAGTTTTGCAGTGCTCATCCGCCACGAACAATACGACCACGATTGATTACATCAACAAGCAGGGTGGCACAGCATCTCATTTGCTGTCCCAGGAATTGAAAGGCATCTGGGAGTGGTCATCCTCCTTAACCCCATCCACCGGTGTGTTCTAAGTAATCTAAGCAAAGAATTATCACTTCTTTGCTAGGGTGTGTGGCTCACGTATTCCTGTAGTGCGGCGCCCTAGCCTAGGCCATTCCTAGGCCAGGGCGCCCACTTATCCCCAAAGTCTACTGGAGCCTCGTTATAAGCTGTGTATTCAGGGAGTCTCCTGCTGGCCTCCAGGGACGCAGTATCCGATTCCAATTCCGGGAAATGCTTCCCATGCTTTTGCGGTTTCCAGCGCCTTTTCATTGTTCGCTCTCCTAGCCTGCTGGAACCTAACCACACTCTTGCTAGCCGCCCAAGTATTAAACTCCACCCTCCACCGCTCTATGCTAGGTCCCAACCTGAATTTCCATTGCCTTGTTAATTCTCTATTAGCTAGCAGCAACCCTGGTCGAAGAACTTACTTGTGACCTTTGTTCGTGCCGTGTGCGGAAACCAGTGTAGTATGCATGCGCCCATGTCTGGTTCTATCTGCCTATCCGTCACTCCGCACAGTACATCAACCACCTCCTCCCAATACGTTCCTAGCTGCGGGCAACTCCACATCATATGGTTGAAGTCTGCCGCATTCGAATGGCATCGGGGGCAGCGGGCTGTATCCACGTTAAAATATTTATTTATCTGCTCTGGTGTTAAATACGCCCTATGTACTATAAAGAAATGGATAAGTAGGAATCTAGCATTTCGCATGCCCTTCCATTCTCTTTCCATTATATTAGCCCATGTCACTTCTGGAATGTCTTTACCCAAGTCCACCTCCCACTTCCCCTTTAATTGACTCAGTGGTTGCAGGCCCTCTTCCACCATTCGCCTATATAAGCACATTATAGCTTTTAATGTTCCCACTGTCATTACAAAAACATAGAGTTGAAGTGCACACCTTTTATCATCATTCTTTCATTGATTGAATCATTTTTTTGTTTGCGTGCATCCAAGAGACGCAGCCCGCCCCACGGCCACATGAATGAAGTACAATCCAATTATACGGGAACACAATCGCTCCCATTCCGGAAGCACTGTTGCATCGCAAGAAATATGCCACGATTATTGTCCATTCGATCATTTTATTCATGTTGTTCCAATCTTTTCAGTTTTTCAGTTCATCCTGTCACATGAAATCCATTTAATGCATAACAATCTGATGCTGAAGGTATGCCCGTCCAGGCCTGTTCACAACAGCAGGACATATACATATTTCATCCTCAGTGGTGTGTAAGTCCCAATGCATTTCGGGCTACTTCATAGCCCTTCGTCAGGGGTTCACTACAAACATAAACAATAACTTTAGACTGTGTTTCGACTTTTAAAACATTTTGCATTTTAGATTTATGGCGTGCTCATTATATATGTATTTATAAAATGCCTCCATCGAGTGCCATTACAACATATTGACATGTCAAAGATGTCTGTGGTTCCGATAACCCTCCTCCCCAATGCCGTTGGATCGCTGACACTAGTGCTGCATGCAGTAAGAAATCGCCCTTGGGAAATCATACCTATCTTGCAATGCCTGAAAAGGCAAAAGGACTCCCTCCTCGTACAGGTCCCCAACCATTTGCAACCCCAGTTCCTCCCACTCTGCTAGCGCCGACCAGTCTCCTCTGTGTGGGAGGGCCGTGCACATGCCCAGAGGAATCTCCAGAGCATGAGGGAGGAGTGATGCCACCCCCTGCGCCTGCTTCTGTTCCAGCATGATCTCAGCGCGCTCTCTTTGTGGGTCAGCGAGCCGACACGCATCTGGTGGCAAAGGACAACAAAGGACAGAACATGACATGGGAACCATCGGTCCACCGGGCCATCCGGGCCCCGGGACTCCCTAGCTTTCACTTGTGTAAGCCACTGCAACTGAGCTGCCAGATTATACAATTCGAATTCTAGGACCGCCCAGCAGCCCTGCACCCGGGTCGCAACATCATGGCCAGTGCTACCTGCCGTCTGCCGCCCACCCATAAAAACCCTCCCATCATGAATCGGAGTGACCTGAACACAGAGCCTGGGATCCAGATCGGCAGCGTCCTGAAATAATATAGCAGTCTGGGCAGTGCTACCATCTTCAGAAGTGCCACTCGGCCTGCTACCGAGAGTGGCAACGTCCCCCAGAATGCCATGCTCCCTTTGATTCCTCGCACCGCTCTGCCCACATTACTCTCCAAGAGGTCCGCCTGCCCATGATAAATGTTAGTCCCTAGGTAAGGCAAGCAGCGGGGTTCCCATCATTTTCCTTCCAAGCGAGCAGGGCTCTCCATCGCCTGATGTACTGGGAACAGGCAAGTCTTTGCCCAGTTCACTAGTAGCCCTGAGACCTCACCAAACTTTCGTAAAAGCGTTGTCGCTTCTGATAAGACCTCACCCAGGGCGGCCAGAAACATGAGCAGGTCATCAGCATAAAGCGATATATACTGCATGTCCCAGTGTAACTCCAGACCGATATAATGCCTCCCTGATATAGGTCGCGCGGCCAATGGTTCAATCGCAAGCGCAAACATCAGCGGAGAGAGTGAGCAACTATTGTTGCTTCCCTCGCCCCACTAAACAGGGTGATGACACCGTTGCTCCAGTCCGCATATGGGCCGTAGCTTAATTGTATAGAATTTGGGCCACCCCACGAATGCCTCCCCCAGGCCCATCATTCGCATAACTTGGAAAAGAAATGGCCATTCCTGGCTATCAAAGGCCTTCTCAATGGCGACCGATAGAATCATCGCAGTAGATGGTAAACCATGGTTTGCCCCCGGAATTAGAAGTAGTCGCCGCATGTTAGTAGACATGTTTCGTTTAGGGATAACACCCGCCTGATCCCGGTGGACCAGCTCCCACATATGCGGGAGGAGCAGAGATGCTAGGAAACTACTCAATATTTTGTAGTGGGTCGTCAACATTGAGAGTGGGCGATACGCCTTCATGTCTGTGGGTTCCCTCCCTGGTTTCAGGAGGGGGATAAAAATAGCCACCTAGTGGTCACAGGTCATCGCCCTATCTTGAGTGCCTCCTGATATATCACTTGTAAGCGCGGGGCCAAGCAATCCACATATTTGGAATAGAATTCTATTGGGAGGTCATCCAACCCAGGCGTCTCATTACGGGCCATTTGCTTGATTGCACTCCAGATCTCTCCTACCGTGATCTCACACCCTAGCAGATCTTCTTGCTCTTTACCCAAGCACGGCAGGGCCACGTCTGCAAGGTACTCCCCTATGCTATTGGAACCCTCAGTCAACTGGCTGCGGTAGAGCTCGGTATAATACTCCAAAAATAAACAATTTATTCCAGATTGTGTGTGCACTATTTCTCCTGTTGGGGCTGTCAGTCCCAGTATTCGTGCCCCCCTGGTATTCAGGTTAGCCAGCCACGCCAGCATGGCGCTCAATTTGTTCACCACTGCATGCATCCTCGCTCTGTAAGTCTTATAGTCAAAAGAACGCAGTCTTCACCTGTATCGCTACTGCCTCTCTAGCCTCCAAGACCTCATTCTGCGCCCCTGGATCCCCAGGGCGGGCTCTCTCCGCTTCTCGCAGCCGGCTCTCTGCTGTCTCTAGATCTGTCAGCAATGTTTTCCTTACCCCCGTCATTTTACCAATACAAATACCCCGAACCACCACCTTAAATGCATCCCACTCGAGTGCTGCCGTCCCTTTGTTCTCTTCAAAATACTGACCATACCCGGCCCCAGCTCTTCGCAGAAGACCAGGTCCTCTAGCGCCTCTGGTCTGAGCCCCCAGGTCGGAATCACCGCCCTTTCTCAGTTCCATCGTATCCACACTAACAGCGGGTTATGGTCCGATATCGTCCTGGCCAAGTATACACTATCTATTACATTAGAGTGGACTTCAGGGGTACACAATATTGCATCAAGCCTCACATGCAGGTCATGGAGGCCAGAATAATAAGAATAATCCATCTCCTCCAGTTGATGTTTGGGGCCATGTATCAACCAGCCCCCAATTATTCTGCCACGCGTTTCTCGCCTTGGAGAGTCTATGTACCGGAGTGCCAGAAAGCTGGGGGTGGGACCTGTCCATCGCCACATCTGTAATTGAATTGAAGTCTCCTCCCATTATTATTGAATTAGTCAGATATGGCGCTAAGCTCCTAGATAAACTCTCAAAGAAAGAGAGTTGGCCCACATTGGGGGTATATACACTACACAGCGTCATTTCCACTCCATTAAGCCGCCCCAACACCACTACAAATCTTCCCTCTGGGTCCACTAATTGTTGCGTTGGCTGGAAAGGGACATCCGCTCTGACCCATATCAAGGCGCCCCTGGCAAAAGCTGAATAAGTCTTCTAAAATAATTTCCCCCTCCATCTTCATTTCAGGGCCAACCCCTCAGATAGATTAATATGTGTTTCCTGAAGAAACGCTAAATGCGCCCCCGCCGCACCAGATAGGCATGCAACTTATGACGCAGCTGCATTGTATGGAGCCCCCATACATTCCAGGTAATACATTTCAAATCATGTAACGTCCCCATTTGGTGACTAATTCCCCCTTAGCGCACACCCCTGACATAGGAACACACCGGTGATACTAACTACCCCAACCTGCCTCCCAATCCCGCCCCAACTACCCCACACCCCCTCCCCGAAGAGGTGCAACAACACTAGGACCCATCCAAACCTGTGCTCGAACTGCTCCTTCAAGAAAACCCTAAGGAGCTATAACCACACAAACTCGGGGGGGGGGCGAGGGGGGTGCGCAGTAAGCTTCAGAGAGACAACCTTCCTGTATACCACCAGAGTGCGGTCAACCCCCCCTAATGTTTAGCTAGCCCCCTTCGAGGTGATATTGCAGCAGGACCATTTACACATGTATTCAGACGACCTGACCGGCTCCTCCAACCCTCATTTGCCGGTCACCAATCAGCCAAGGCCATGGGAAACACCCCCCTGTTGAGCCAACCCCCTGCTCACTTCTTAGCCCATGCTTGGCAAGCCGCCACATCACCCATCTACGATCTCATCCACCATCCCAGCCGTCACATAAGGTAGGTGCAGGCTTCCTCTGCCGATTGTTCATTTTCCTCTTCCAGAGATCCCCCTTCTGACTCTGTCCCCACCTGAGATGCTATTCCCTCCTCCTTCGAGATGGCCATGACGCCTGCAAAGCAGCAGTATGCTCCTTCTCTGTCTGGGTCATTGTTGGCTTCTGAGCCGCAGGCTGGCGTCGCCGCTTGCGCCCCAATCTACGTGGTTGAGGTCCCTCTGTGAGTGTGCTCGCACCTCGCCCTGCTTCTTCAGCGCCTGCTTTACACATCTCCAGCCAGTCCCAGGTCTCCTCAGGGCTGCCATGGAAATACGTCTTATCATCCACAGTCCCTGCCAGCTGTGCTTCCCTGCTTGTCCCACTTTTTCAGCAGCCTCACTGCCTCAAGGGCTGAAGACAGCAGGTCTTGGCACCACACCAGTGCCTGCCTTTGCCAATCCTCCACCACAGCAACTTAATGGGGCAATTAATGAGGCCAGATCTCATGCCACCGCACATCTCGGCCGCCACCAGCTCTCACTCTCTACCCTCAGCCTGGGTCTCCGCAGTTGCTGGGAATCTCCCTCTCCACCGATCCTCCAGCCGAGTTCACACTGGTTGCCAGCTCCCCAGCGGGGTCACTGGCACTCGGGATTGGCTCTATGCTTCTGCTGATCCCCTTTAACAGTTTGCCTTAGAGTCTCCGCGGCGGCCCGATCTCCCTTTCCGGCCCACAGCGTGAGTCGGCCCCGGGTCTTCAGATGCCCTCAGAGCTCGGCTCGGCTGCACCTGATCGAGTCTCCGGCAGGTGGCTTCCACTCCCCCAGGCAGCTCTCGCTAACCTTTTCAGGGCAGCCTGTTAGCGCCGCTGTCCGAGTCGTAACAGCCATGTGCGGCCATGTGCGGCCATCTTAGGCTTCCAGCCCGTCTCCAATTTGGTTTGGCGATTCCTCAGGCCACACTGCTCCAAAGCTCCCTTTTTATACTGCAGGGGCTTCCAGGTCTCCGCCGCCTCCTCCCGGGGATTCGGGAGCTTCCTACAGTGTCTTGATTCAGGATAACAGCTGGAGTCGGAGTGGAGCTCAGTGCTCGCGCGTCTTCCCTCATCCGCCTCGTGGCCACGCACCCCATGCAAGATCATTCTCATAGGTCCAACGTGGCTACGTCACCATTGGTCTGTGGAGTTACACCTCCTCTCACAGAGGAGCCACGTCCAGTTGAAACAGATAACATCTCTTCTGACAATGAACCAGGGCCGAGTACTGCACCTGGATCCCAGGTTACTTCATTGGGCAGCCTGACTCCTGAGCTCAATGAATTTGTACACTTAAACATCCCACCAGACTGCAGGGACATATTAGCCAGAGCTTTTGCAGACAGTTTGAATAAAACCTACTGCCTCATGCAGAAACAATTTTGTATATGGTGCCTAACTGCTAATATTCATCCTCTTTCCTCTTCTCCAAAAGAAATCCTTTTGTATCTCCTGCATTTGGTGAAACCGGGACTGAGTCATGCATTCATTAAAGTCCATTTAGCAGCCACCTCCCACTTCAAGCAATCTTCCCCATCACCTTCAATATGGTCTTCCAGACTTGTGAAGCAATTCTTCAAGGGATAAGAGTCCAACAACCAGTAAGACCTCCTCGACTCTGACAACTCAACATTGTACTTTCACAACTCATGAAAGATCGCTTTTGAGCCCATTCACTGGGTGGTTCCTATGATCGAAGATAGCTCTCCTACTGGTCTTAACATCAGCCAGTAGTCTGTGAGATACAGGCTCTCACTATCCAGGAGCCTTTCCTCCAATTTAGGAATGATAGGATGTTTTTTCGTACAAGCCCCAAGTTTATTCCTAAAGTCCCTTCAGACTTCCACATGTGAGCCTGCAATTCTAAAGCTTTTTTTCCTGAGCCTAAGATGCCAGCTGAAAGGGCACTTCACTCTTTAGACGTCAAGAGAAGTTTAAAGTTCTACTTAGATAAAACAAAGGGCTTTTGCAAATCCAATCAACTATTTGTAGCATACAGCCCTCCAGGGAAAGGGTATCCTATTTTAAAACCGAGCATTGCTAGATGGCTATCCAGCGCCATTCACTTCTGTCACCAGAAAGCAGGCAAACCATTAAGCACATCGATGTGTGCCAGTTCTACAAGAACTATGTCTACGTCAGCAGCGCTGTGTGACGCTTTGTCTTCTCATGTGATTTGCTTGGTAGTGACCTGGAAAAATTGACACACCTTTCTGCAGCACTACTGCTTGGAATCAGCAGTTCAAAGGGATGGGGCAGTTGGACAAGCAGTATTACGGCATCTTTGCCAGTGAAGGTTAGCTGTCCCCTTCTTTCCACTGTCCTCTTACTGTTACGCACATTTTGCATTGTAAGTTATATTTTTTTTCTGAAATGGTATTCTGTCTTTCGATACATAAATACGTATACATCTTTTCTTACATGTGTATTTATCTATATTTTGCAATATACAAGGAAATGTGCTTTTCAGCTGCTGTTTAATCTGATTCAAGCATGTGACTCTAGGAAATATCCAATACTGGAGGAAGAAAAGAAGTTACTTACCTGTAACTGTAATTCTTCAATATAGAAATCTTTCATCTTTCATAGATTGACTTGCAACCCACCCTCCATCCCTGGGAAGCTCACCTTCTCTCTCAGTTGGCATTTTTTTACACTTGTGCTCTAAAATCTGAGAGACTAGGGCTTCTCACAGGAGTGTTCCAGAAGGTGAGGGCAACCTGTTTGGTTGAATTGTAGGTTTGGTCTCTTATTTAAAAAATGACTTTGATATGGAGCCTTTCTGGTATATGCCTATCATTACATTGCTTGTATAATTTCATCTCGACAGTGGGTAATACTTCAAGCATGTGAATCTATGAAAAAATCCAGTACTGGAGAACTATAATTATAGGTGAGTAACTTATTTTCTTTTCAGTACATGATTTTGATACCTTAATTAAGTTGTTGACTTGGCTGACTTTGTGATAGTGTGAGATTGTTTTTCTTGAAACAGCAACAGATTAATAATCATGCTTATCAAAATGATTATCAATTCACTTTTTGGTTGATGTTTTAAAGGGCTCAGAACTGTGCTAATATGATCTAGTTTTAATAATTGTCTGCATTATTTGCTTATGTGAGGCTTATCTGAAAATAGGTCAAGAGCCATTGTGGTTTTGTTTTCTTTTTTTGTACCCGAATGCATCTAGCCTCTTCAAGATGGATAAGAGTTTGGGTACTTGAACTGAAAGTATGTTGAAGGGGGAACTGCATTTTTCATTTTTCATCACCTGGGTCAATATTGAGGTTTTGTTCTTTTAATTTCTGACTGTAGTTCATTTGCCCTTGAAGATAACTTTTTGTATTTTTTTGTTTTCAATCTTTTATTTGCAAGATTTGTCTGTGTTGGCTTTTGTCTCTATAATTGCTCATTCTTAGAATTTTACTTTTGCTATTTTAAGCCATATGTACAAGCATTTTTGTGGTCTGAAATGGCTGATCAGGTCGTTTCTGACTGCAAAAATAGATTTTACTTCTGTACAAAACACAAACTGCGTTTCGGTAACACGTTACTGATTCGCAATTTGTGTTTGCAATTCAGTATTTGGGGCGTGTTTAGGGTGTATCTTCCACATACCGAATCTGAATGGGATGTAGGTATATATATATATATATATAGCAGTGCAGAGAGAGACCATGTCTAGCGTGGAGGCTGAGATACAAGGACCCACCTCACCTGCCTGACTCGTCGGTGGATCTTACGCCCAGCTGCTCCTGTGGGGTTCTGTGAGACGGTGAGGCGGCAGGGCTGCGAGCGCGACCCGGGACTCGCTTTCCCAGGAGTCCCGGTGTCTCTGGCCGTGTCACCTGGCCCCGCTCTCCCTGAACGCCCCGCCCCCAGCTGCCCCAGGTGAAAAGGAGGGAAGGATCTCTCGGCAGTGGGACACTCCTTTGTTGAAATCTGACTCGGAAGACGGCGTTTCTGTTTCCTTCAGGACCCACCACCCACAACTCGCGGTACCCGCTGCGCGGGTCCCGCTTCGCCGCTCACCTGCCTGACTCGTCGGTGGATCTTACGCCCAGCTGCTCCTGTGGGGTTCTGTGAGACGGTGAGGCGGCAGGGCTGCGAGCGCGACCCGGGACTCGCTTTCCCAGGAGTCCCGGTGTCTCTGGCCGTGTCACCTGGCCCCGCTCTCCCTGACCGCCCCGCCCCACCCCGCCCTATAGGTTCCGGACTATAAACTTGGAAGCTGCTCGCTGCGCGGGAGCGCGCGGGAGCGCCCGGGGCTAAGCCCGGGCAAAGGGCGGGCCCTCTGTGGCCCTCCGTGGCCTGCAGTGCCTGGTCTGGGCGCACCCTTATTAGTCCTCTGTACCATTGGTTCGTATTGATTGTACAGTTGCCTTTCTGATTGAAGCTATTGGGGTCACTTTTCCTCTGGGTAGTCTATTTGCTCTCCTTGTGTTTACAGTTATCTTTGGGTCATTTGTTGTGATATTTATACTATAGTTTGTTTCCTTTTTTAACTTCCCAGAGATGTCTACTCGTAAAACTAGGAGCCAGAGAGCTGGAAACGACAAAACTAAAAAAGTAATTGGCACCCTAGATAATTTTATTTCTCGAACACACTCTTTGATAGACGAGGGCATTTCTATCATGGAAAGGAGAGTATCATTGGACCTTGCTCACGCAAAAAGATCTTCATTGGGCAACATTGCAATGATGCATTCCCCGCCGCCAAGTTTGACAAACCCTGTTGTTACTTCTGCTGGGAACTCCATTAATGATTTTACTCCCGCCAGCAGTCAACCACTAATTTCTACTAATGCCCCTGTCACGAGCATACTACCCTCTAATATCCCCCATGTACCCGTGATAGTTAATCATGATGTTATTGACTCCCCCATTACGGTTGGGTCAGACATCACTACGTTAACTTCAACTGATGTGAACCCATCAAATCCTCCTATAGACAATCCCGCCATTACTTTACAAGGGTCTATGGGTTCTAACTCCGGGGGGGACAATACAGGTGTGGCGACAGCTAATGATGTGACTCTCCAGGCACCCACTGTTCAAACTGAGTCTGACCCCTTAGATTCTACCCCCCATTTGTTATCTTTAGGGGTTCCGGACGATATAACTCCTGATAGCAGTCTGGCCAGTCTTCTGGATGTGAGCGGAAGCAATGACTCACTAACTAACTCAGGAGACGGGCTTGACTCCTTAATGGAATCTATGTCTAGTTTGTTAAAATCCTTGCTTTCGCCCCGGGAGAATAGGCTTTCCAACATAGAACATCAATTAGCTACTTTTCTTGCGCTACAAAACCCTAGGCTGACTACCCCTGGCCCCTCTATTTCGGTGGTTTCACCGCCTGTTATTAACACTGGGATTGATGTCACAAATCCACCTATGGGGAGTGCTCCAGCACCCGCAATTACCCTTCCAGCTCCCTCCCTGCCAGCAACCAAAACAGTGAATAATACCAAACCCTCCACTTCTACATGTCCAAGTGCAGCGAATAGAAAGGCAGTTACCAAAAAGACTCCTAACAACCCAGCCCCCATTATTCCACAGTCTCAGTCCAGAAAAACCACATCGCGACGTAACATCAATTTACCACCAGATGCTTGTCCGTATGTGGTTGTTCTGACAGGGATTCCTGAGCTGCCAATATCCACTTCTGAGCCCTTTTGGGCGATTAAAAATAAAATATGCCACTGGCTTGACAAAAATTACCCTCCACCACCCGGCCTAAACAAGAACATACTTATGGTCGAACGGGCACCTTGGGTAGGTGGGAAGAAGAAAAGTATAAAGGGTGATTGTGTCGTTATCACGTTTGAGGACCCACGACTTGTAGAATTTATATGTTCAACGCCTCCCTGTGAAAGTAAGTCAGTGGTAGCAGCCAAACCCCTGTCTTTTTTTTATATGCAGGAGGGCCATGAGGATGTTAGATGGAGTTGGATGAGGCCAACTAGGAAAGGCTTGGGTAGAGGTGGTACATACCAGAATTCACAACAATGGGGAATGCCTTCAGAGGAAGGATGGAACTTAGTCCATAGGAGGAGGGGGCACCAGTGGAAGGGGGATACACATTTTAATGGAGAAGGGTGGGGCCCACAGCTCAATTACCCTTTATTCCCTTGTTATAATCGATTTAGTGGGTTGGAAGAAGTGGACTGACCATCACCCCAGTGCATTGAAGATGGCGGGGGTTGTGGGGTTCTTTCCACTGTAGATAGTGGTTCTATCGTTCCTACTATGGAGGAAGTACCGGACCAGGGTAGCACTATTCCAGACCCCTTGTCAGGGGATGTTGATACTCAGGCCGCCATGGATACACCTATGCTGTCCCCTTCCCTTGTTAAAATCTTGTCCTGGAACATAGCCGGCTTAAAGAAAAACTTGCCTGACCCGGAATGGAACAATTTTGTAGATGATTTCCATATTTGCATGTTCCAGGAAACCTGGTGTGTAGAGCCAGAACACAAACAGGGCTATTCTACGTTTTTTGTCCCTGCAATACAGTTTGGGAGGGGGCGCCCATCGGGTGGCTTACTTATTTGGATCAGGATAGATTTGAATTGTAAAATCACTGTGAATTATGTCCCCTGTAACGATATTCTACATATAACTGTTAAAAGGCAGTCTGCTAGGAATGCTTTTGAACTTTTTTGTATTTATGCCAGGGGGCTCCCAGGGGGCCAATTGTCTCCAACACTGGAGTTGTTAGACAACACGCTTTCTGCCCTCCCTTCTAAATACTCAGTATTAGTGGGAGGCGATTTTAATTGTACATTTGAGCCGCTTGATGAGGATGAATTTTTGGGCTGTTATAATAAGCCAGGAAATCAGTTAATTCCATCCTTATCTCTGGCCCCAATTAAGAAATGGTCGGCTCGAACCATACAGTTGAATGCCCTGGTGTCTGCACATGACCTATGTGCCTTAAATGGCCGCACCACATCCGATCGTATGGGCGCTATGACCTTCAATCGATTAGGTTCCCCGTCACGGATTGACTACATCCTTTTGGATGTAGGGTCATGGGCTAATCTGGTTGATATGGAGGTCAGCCAGAGGATTGATAGCGACCATAATCCCCTTTGCATGGGTATGTTCTGGGGAGACAACAGTGGTGAGGAGGTTCACAATGAGCTGATTACCAAAGAACTAGTCCCTTCTAACTGTAATCGCAGGATTAAATGGAATGTGGTTAGGTGCAATGAGGGGACACTTGAGAATATTAGGGTCCTAGTTTTGGCTGCCTCATCTGCCCTGGCTCCAGTGAACCAAATTGCACTCCAGCTTCAGGGGTCGGTGCTGGCAACTAAGTATAAAGACCTAATAGGGGAGATCAGTATGTTTTTCTCAAAAAAAAACAAGGGATGTCATTTGTTTAAATGCACGCAAAAAAAGGGGAACCCTTGGTACACTGCCTCCTGTAGAGAGAAAAGGAAAGCAATTTCACTAGCTATTAAAAATAAGGATGCCCCAGCTGCTAGATTAGCTAGAAATGAGTATCGCACTGGTATTATGAAAGCCAAAAAAGATTGGGAAGAGGAACATTGGCAGGCTCTAAAGGAAGCGGCCCATGGGAAAAATGCCACTGCATTTTGGAAACTGATCAACGTCATGGATAGACGAGGCGCTGAGCCCATACCAAACCATATAACTGAGTCCCAATGGTATTCCCACTTCTCAAATTTATATGGCGTGGGCTCCTTAGAAGTTACGCCAGTATTCCCTATACTAGGTACTGATTGTACGGTCCATGGGAATGATGGCTCTATTGATGTACTGTTTTTGCCCCGTGAGGTGCAAGAGGCAATCCTTAAAATAAAACCGGGTAAGGCACCTGGCCCGGACGGAATACCGGGTGATTTATTGATGTCTAACCCACTAGTTTGGGCTGATTTTATTGTAAATGTTTTGAACCTTATTCATTTAGGCCACCAGGTACCGGACTCATGGAAGGGTGCTGAAGTTGTTACCGTTTTTAAAAAGGGTGAGAGAGAGGACCCTGCCAACTACAGACCAATTAGTCTAATTGATGTTATTCAAAAAGTAGTTGGCAGGGTAATTGTAAATAGGATTGAGGGCTGGCTTATGGAAGGAAACATTCTGTCCCACTTTCAGGCTGGATTCATAAATAATGTTGGGGCCATTGACCAAGTCTTCAGATTCTGTGCAGTTTTCTGGAAAACAGTGTCAATAGCCAGAGGGAGCCTTTACCTGGCTTTTATTGACCTCAAAACAGCTTTTGATGTAATACCCCGTGTTAAACTTTGGAATGTCCTATTGGATATGGGTTTCCCATCTTACCTGCTAAATCTTATCATCAAACTCCATGAGGGTACATATGCGAAGATACGCTGGGGGGCGCAGGGGCAATTCACTAAGAGTATACCTGTCAACAGAGGGGTGCGGCAGGGGTGTGTGATGGCCCCTACTTTATTTTCCCTCTTTATCAATGGGGTTGTGAAACATCTGCAAGATACACCGGCCGATGCCCCCATCGTGGCTGGGGAGAAAACACCATCCCTCCTCTTTGCCGACGACACCCTCCTCTTATCAAAAACCCCCACAGGTCTCCAAACCCTTCTTGATCAGTTTAGTGTTTTTTGTCAGGAACGGGGACTTACAATAAACACAACCAAAACTAAACTAATGGTCATGACCGCTAAGAGGAAACATAGGAATATCCACGTGACCTTGAATGGATCTCCTTTAGAGGTGGTCGATAAGTTTGACTATCTTGGTGTTAGGATCAATAACCATTTGAAATGGGAACCCCATATATGTAAAATGATTTTAAACCTTAAAAGGGTTTCCGGCACTATTTTAAAAAACCAACGCCTCTCTATAAGCAGGCAAGTTGCCCCTGCCTTATCAGTCTACGAGGGGAAAGCAATTGCCTCAGCAGTTTACGGCTCGGAACTGTGGGGCAATGAGAATACCAACGACCTTGTCCGATCAGAGAACAAGTTTATGAGGGACTTGGTGTCGCTTCCATCCTCTACCCCACTTAAACCTTTATTTTTAGACCTGGGTAGAAAGTCTATTGGGGACATCCTCCAGCTCCGTCCCCTCTTATATTGGGTTCGTTTGAGGAGGACCCCCGAACTAGCTAATTATGCCCTTGTGCTAGATGAAATACTAAAATTAAACATCTCAGGCAAAATCAGATGGCTAAATGCATTAAAAAAGCTTGTAGCAAGTGTGGGTTTAAGCGACGCTTGGGTATCCCAATCACCTCCACCAAAACAAGTGGTGAAAAAATTATATTGGGATTGGATAGAGACCAAGGCGCTACAGAACCCAAACTGGGGTCATTTGACCGAGACCTTTATGACCCATAAATGCACCCTAAAACTGGAATTGTTTTTGGACTTTATTCAGATTCCTCGGGAAAGGACTTTATATCTTAAATTTAGACATGGAACATTGCCCCTCAAAACTTTTACATCTAGATGGAACAATAGGAGGGAAGAGGATACAATGTGTCCAAGGTGTACAAATCCCGAGGAATCATTGGGCCACTTCTTCTTTGCCTGTAAGGCATACATCTTACCTAGGAAGAAATGGTTAAAACCAGTACTAAAGAATCTTGGTGTTAGAGATTACAAATCAGCTTTGCGTATTCTTATCTCCGACACCTCTTCTACGGTAACCATTTGTGGGGTTGCAAAGTTCTTATCATGTGCCTGGATCATTAGGACTAAGATTTTAAAAAATGCTCATCAAGTCAATTTTTCCACATAACTCTTATATGTCTTTTTGTAAATAATGAACTGTTTTTATAATTATGTGTGTTTTTCATGTTTGTACTTTTTATGATACATGTGTCGAATAAAAGTATAATGACTTGACTTGATATATATATATATATATAATTTTTAATTCAGATAATTTTTATTGAAATATATACAACAAGTAAACAAAGAAAGAAGTGGCAGAGACAATAATTACAATAATTATGATAATACAGCAAATAATAAGGCAGGATGTAAATACCCGTATAAGAAAGTTGTTACAACGATGAGAAAGTTAACGACAATGACCATATAATAAATAATAAAACCATAATAACAGTTGTAATATTACCGTCCCAACCAGGAAGGCAAATATTTTTTAAGAAGAAGCAGTGGTCCGACGGGCCATGTTTCATTTTTTTTCTTTATTAACTCATCACATATTCATTTACGGAAAACGGGCTGCATTTAAAAAAAAATGATTGCATTATTAAAAAGCAGTAACAGACATGGTGGTCTGCTGACCTCAGCAAGCCACCATCCCTGTGATGACTGCAATTCCTAATATGTCACAAATTGTGAACTACCTCATTAATACTCTCTAGGAATCGCTAATGAAGGTCAGAAGAGTTTCACACATTAGGAATACCGATTTCAAAATTGCGATTCAGAGAAAATTTTAATTGGGAAATCGGTATTCCTAATGTTAGGTCATCTGGCCCATAAATATGTATTTTCAATTTATTTTTTTATTTTTTAAAGAGTTGTCTTCGCAAAGATATGAGACAAAGTGTCTACATATTGTGACATTGATGTCTTGATCTATAACAATTTTTCTTGGAAGGAGTAGCTTGAAATTTCCAAGGACTCAAGATTATTATTATTGACCTCCCTATCTCACTGAGATAGGTTGCCCTCTCAGGTAAATCGTAGATATATGAAGGGTGATGGTATTGGGTATTAATCAGACAAATTGACTAGGATAGGGACTCTGACTTGATAAACTAAGATCCACTGTTCACATGCGCAACTGTGTTGTTTTTGTTTGCCAAATGCAGATTAAATCATCCAGGAATGCATTATTCAACGTGGAGATCATTTTGTCTGTAATGAACTCTAAGCTGTCCCACAAAGTTGGTATAGTCCCTGGGAGGATAGCATGGGATGTGCATTTCAGTAGAGTTTATTTTTGTCATGTTTAACTTACATTAATAGGCTTTGGAAAGAAAGGAATTGCTCATTTGATTAAATCAACTTTTGCTCCTTTAGCTACACGATCAAGGTGGTTGATGGAAGGACCCAGAGCAATTAGTATGTCCATCACTGACTGGGAGGCTTGATTCAGATAAGTCTCTCTTAGCTGTAAAATGTCAAGATTGTAGGATTTGATAAGTTCAGTGATTTCATTTAGATTTTTTTGCCACTGTCCTGCTGTTCGTTAGAACACCTTTGAGAGGTGTTGGAATTTGTAGATTTGTTGTGATAGGGGACGTTTTCTTGGTGTGTGCTTTTCTTTGTGCATTTAGAACTCTTCTTTCTTCTGTTGATGGTACTATGGATGTTTTAAGATGCAATGTTTTTAAAGATCTGAGCAGCTTTTTCTGCAGTAAGTGAGCATTTCTAATATGTGGATCTTGATTACTGTGCAGCCTTGTTTGATTTAAAGAAACAGAGGTATAGCTATTTGAAATATATATTTACTAGATTTTCTGTGCTCGAAACTTGGTAGAGCGTACATTTCTTATTGCATGAAAGAATTCTCACATTGGAGAACGAAGTGCCAGTTCCCATAGAAAGGAAGTATAGTTCTCTGTAGGTTGGTGTGGGGATGGATGGCTTGATCAAGTCTGTTACGCTATAAATCTTATCTGAAAGAAACAGGTTAGTATTAGATTCCTTACCGTAGAATATCCCCAGGCGTCAGTCTGGATCCGGAAACGTTTCCGTAGCAGTACCCTTGCGCGTCGGTAGGCGTCGTCTGCGCCTCCGCGTCACTCGTCGGCGACGTTGGCGCCGGGATGACGTCGCCGGAGTACTTAGACACCGCCCTCGCGCTCTGACGTCAGTTCTTCTTTTTTCCGCTCCAGCAAGTGCCGATCTGGAAAAAGTTTTACCCGTAGTCAATTTTTGACTAACTTTCTCGATCCTTTTTGATCATCTTTCGTAGTCGCTCGACTCCGGTGCCGGTAGGGATGCCCGGGTTCAAGCCCTGCGCCGATTGCAGCCGACTGATGTTGGTTACCGACCCCCATTGCCGGTGCCTTAACTGTGTGGGCCCCGACCACGACGACAATTCCTGCTTCGACTGACCTGACGTCCAAAACTAGATGGGAGCAGTCCCGCAAGCGACTCCAGCTCCGGCAGTCAGCCCCGCGCCGCTCGAGGTCCCGGTCCGGTAGGAGGTCGAGGGACCGGTCTCTGGGCAGGAGTCACCACAGTTTGGGGAGTCAACATCAGTCTTCGGGCTCGAAGTCCTCAGGTAAGAGGCACAAGAAGTCGAAGAGGCGACATTGCTCTTCTGACTCCCTCCGACGCTTGCCCGATGCAGCCAGGCGTTCGGGCGACACCGCCCTCGGCTCCGCGGCCTGCTCCATACCCGCCGGTCCCTGGCCAGAACGCGACGCCGGAGGAGATCGAGGCCTTTCTCATGGCCATGAGGTCGCTCACTCCTCCGTCGGGTTCCGTGGTGCCTTCGGGCCAAGCGGCCCCGACTGGGTCCTCAAGCGGGCCGGGTGCTTTGGCCCCTGCGCCGTCGGGTGCTTCGGCCCCGGCGCCGTCGGCGACTTCGGTCTCGACACCGCAGGCCCCCGCCGGATCCAGGTCGGCGCCGGTCGACCTCGCCGGCGCCGGCCCCCAGGGAGTCGCCCCCGGCACCGTTCCAGGACGACGCCGTCCCCGGTCCTACCCTCGATTCGGGTCCTGCGTCGGAGCAGCGCTGCTAGGAGATTTCTTCTTCTACGACCCGGCCCCATCCTTTGAACCTGAGAATCATGAGATGGGTGGTGAGGAGGATTGGGAGGGGTCTCTGGCACGTGAGTGCCAGTCTTCTCAGGACTAGGCAGGTGAGCTAGGGGAGGCCAGTAATCTGGACACTTCGCACAACACTGGTTTTGTCTTCCCTCCTACTGTGGCTACGGCGGTGGGTAATGGCTATAGTGTGGTGTTGATACGGGTTGCCAAGTCCTTGGGCCTTGAGCTCCCAGTCGCGGCTGTGAGGACTATTCTCCTCACTGAGGTCCTTAAACCGCAGGCAAGATCCGCTGAGCCTCTGCTGTTGTTTAATGAGGCCTTGTCAGACGTTCTTCTGGGCACTTGGTCCAAGCCCGCTACAGGTCCGCCTGTAGATAGGAACATGGGCAGGCGCCACCGCCCGGCTCCGGGCGACCCTTGCTTCCTGCCACCCACCCCACCCGAGAGCCTGGTCATCCAGGCCTCTAACTCCCAGACCACATTCCCGAAGGTTTCCCCGATCGGGAATCCAATAGGTACGAACAGTGTGGTAAAAAAAAGTTCTCCTCACTTAGTTTGGGGTTGCGGTCAGGCAACACTGCGTGCCTCTTGGGCCGTTACACCCACTCTCTGTGGGACACGGTCGCGGATGTGCTGCCACAATGTCCGGAGGGGGTGTGGACTAAACTTACCCAAACCCTTGTGGAGGGTCGAGATGCGGCACGGTTTTCCATCCGGTGTGGGCTGGATACCAGGGACTTGCTGGGCAGGGGCAGGGCGATGGCAACAACTGTGGCGATTCGTCGCAACGCCTGGCTGAGGTCCGCCAACTTTTCGGCTGATGTCCAAAACCCCTCTTTGGCGACAAGGCAGACAGTGCGCTTGAGCCCATTAAGGACTCCAGGGCTACGGCCAAGTCCTTGGGCCTCTCGGCCCGTACCAGCAAACTGTTGCCTTTCGCTCCTTTCGTGGCCAAGGAAGGGGCGCCCCCAAATGTCCTGCCAGCCACGGCCCGCAGACTAACAGTCAGCGTGGTGGCGGACGTGGTAACCGCCGTGGCGGCGGACGGGGACTACGGCGAGGTCAGTCCATACCTACCCCTGCAGCATCCGCCTCAAACCCTCCTAGACCGAGCTTTCAGGCCCATGTGACGCCAGTGGGGGCAGGGTTCGCCATCACCTCCTCCACTGGCGCACCGTCACATCGGACAGGTGGGTGCTGCAAATCGTCCAAAGGGGCTACTCCCTCCTCTTCGAGGCGACCCCTCCAGCCATGCCGCCGCAGTACCACTGCATGTCGGGGGATCACTTGAGTCTTCTGCGAGAGAAAGTTACGGCCCTCTTGGCCAAGGCGGCCATTGAGCGCGTTCCTGGGCCAGAAGTAGGGTGTGGTTGTTACTCCCACTACTTTCTGGCTCCCAAGAAGGGCAAAGGGGGCCTACGCCCTATCTGGGACCTGCGGAACGTCAACGGCTTCCTCCGGAAGGAGAAGTTCAAGAGGCTGACTTTGGCTCAGGTCTTAGCTGCCCTGGACCCGGGAGACTGGATGGTAGCGTTGGACTTGCAGGGCGCTTATTTTCACATCCCGGTCCTGTCGGCCCACCGGCGTTACCTGCGGTTCACGGTAGGCCACGAGCACTTTCAGTTTACCATGCTCCCCTTCGGCCTTAACATCGCCCCAGGGGTGTTAACGAAAGTGATGGCGTTGGTCGCAGCTCATCTGCGCAGGTTAGGAGTTTCAGTCTTCATCTAACTCGTCGACTGGTTGTTGAAGGCGGGCTCGCCCCAGACAGTCGTCAGCCACCTCCAGACTGTGGCCGACCTCCTGCACCTGCTGGGGTTCTCCATAAATGTGCCAAAGTCACACCTGTGTCCCTCTCAGAAGCTCCTCTTCATCGGAGTGGTTCTAGACTCGGCGCAGTTTCGGGTTTATCCTCCCGAACAGCGGGTTCGGGATATTCAGGCTCTGATTCCGATCTTTCAGCCATTATCCCGAGTCTCGGTCAGGTTGACACTGCGGCTTCTGGGGCTGATGGCCTCCTGCATCCTTCTGGTGCATCACGCCCAGTGGCAGATGCAGGCTCTGCAGTGGGACCTGAAGTTTCAGTGGGCCCAGTATCAGGGCAACTTGTCCGACCATGTCTTGATCTTGGAGGGCACTGCAAGACAGTTGCAGTGGTGGCTCACAGACCGCGATTGGGTCAGAGGCACATCCCTCTCCCTACCCCAACCGGAGCACGTAGTTGTGGAGGATGCACCCTCCAGGGCTGGGGGCGCCACATGGGAGAGGCGGAGATCAGAGGCCTCTGGTCTCCGGCGGAGTCCCGGCTTCACATCAACCTTCTGGAGCTGTGGGCGATCCGGCTTGCACTGAAGGCATTCCTCCCCTCTGTCCGGGGGAGTGTAGTGCAGGTGTTCACGGACAACACCCCGCCATGTGGTACTGCAACAAACAGGGCGGGGTGGGGTCGTGACCCTATGCCAGGAGGCTCTGCGCCTCTGGCAGTGGCTGGAACATCGGGGCATGACCCTGGTGGTTCAACACCTGGCAGGTTCCCTGAACGCCAGGGCGGACGAACTCAGCCGTCGTGCATGATGGATCACGAATGGCGTCTGAACTCAGACGTGGCGCAAGTTCTCTTTCAGCAGTGGGGAGAGCCTTGGTTAGATCTATTCGCCATAGAAGAGAACGCGCAATGTCATCAGTTCTACGCGTTGGAATTTCCAAGGCGGCACTCGCTCGGAGACGCTTTTCGTCGCGAGTGGAGCTGCGCTCTGCTGTACGCCTTTCCACCTAGAGTGCTGAAGAAGATCAGACGCCACCGGGCTCAAGTTATCCTTGTGGCTCCGGACTGGCCACGAAGATACTGGTATTCGGAGCTACTCAGCATGTCTGTCGATCCCCTGTTTCGTCGGCCTCTTCAGGAGGACCTTCTGTCGCAGCAGCAGGCGACGGTCCTCCACCTGAACCTGTCCAGTCTCCACTTACATGCGTGGAGATTGAGCGGCGCCAGTTGAGGCCATTTGACTTGCCTCCTGAAGTTTGTAAAGTGATTCTGGCAGCCAGGCGTCCCTCCACAAAATCGGTATACGCCTGCAGGTGGAACAAATTTGTGAAATGGTGCACAGCAAAGGTTGTGGATCCCCTTTCTGCCCCTCTTTCAGAGGTTCTCCTCTTTCTTCTCTCTCTTGCCCAGCAGGGCTCTGCTCTGGGCACTATCAAGGGCTACCTCTCTGCTATTTCCGCCTTCTTAAGGCTCCCTGATCAGCCCTCTTTGTTCAAGTCCCCAGTTGTAAATAGGTTTTTGAAGGGCATCACTCATATGTTTCCTCCTGTTCCTTTCTTGATGCCTCAGTGGAAATTGAACCTTGTTCTGACCTATCAGATGTGCGCTCCTTTCAAGCCACTTCATAACTTTCCTCTTCATCTCCTTACTCTGAAGACAACATTCCTGGTTGCCATCACCTCTGCCAGGAGGGTGAGTGAGCTCAAGGCTCTTTCCTCTAACCCTCCCTTCCTTTCTGTCCATCCGGACAAAGTTGTGTTGCGGAGTCGACCCTCTTTCCTGACCAAAATAGTCACAGCCTTCCACATCGGGCAGTCCATCACCTTGCCCACCTTCTTTCCGCCTCTGCATCCCTCGAAAGAGGAAGAGAGGGTCCACTGTCTGGACCCATAACGTGCGCTCTCATTCTTTTTGGATCGCACACGCCAGTTCCGGGTGGATGACCAACTCTTTGTTGGTTACGTGGGCGCTAAGAAAGGTCGGGCGATGCACAAGCGGACCATCTCTCGTGAGTCGTGTTGTGCATCAAGGTATGCTACTCCTTGGCTAAAAAGGAGCCTCCTGTTGGGCTGAAGGCCCATTCCACTCGGGCCACGGTGGCTACTACTGCCCTGGGTCGGGGAGTCCCCTTGCTAGACATCTGTCAGACAGCTACGTGGGCCTCGTTGCACACTTTTGCAAGACGCTACTGCCTGGACAGCCAAGTCCGGAGAGATAGCTTCTTTGGACGTTCCGTTCTCCAGGACTTTCTGGTGTGATCATTGGTTCGCAGACCCACCACTGGGTTGGTATTGCTGGGGTATCTATTCTAAGGTAGGAAATCTAATACCAACCTGTTTCTTTCAGATGCTCAAGTTAGTTGCCTTCGGTAACGTTATATCTGTAAGAAACAGTAGTTAGTATTAGATTCCTTACCGCCCCACCCATCCTCCCCGTTCTGCGATCCGATGTCTAGGGTTAAGGTCATCCCCTTTCAGGGCCCTAGTTTCATGGCACCAGCGTTGGTTTTTATCATGGCTCTGCGTTTCTGGTGCGGAAAAGCTATATATAAGAACTGACGTCAGCGCGCGAGGGCGGCGTCTAAATACTCCGGCGACGTCATCCCGACACGATGATGGACACGAAGCCGCAGACGACGCCTACCGACACTCAAGGGTACTGCTACGCAAAAGTTTCTGGATCCAGTTTGATGCCTGGGGATATTCTAAGGTAAGGAATCTAATACTAACTACTGTTTCTGACAGATATATTGTTACCGAAGGTAAGTAACTTGTGCAAATCGTTCGATCAAAGCTTTGGGTTTTTCATTTTTTTTAAATTGGTATAAAACCTTTAATTTGCTTTTAACATCTAACCAATAACACAAAACAACACCTCATTGCATATGTGCAGCTGCTACAGATTGTATTGTAGCGATAAATAGAACCTAGATTAGACAACACTGCAACAATGACCAGGTAGGACGTCTCTCCTATCCAACGAATATAATTACAATTCAGAAATATTTGTGCCTTTCTCTCAGCAGGGCCACATCTTTTGGAATTTCCATGGAGTTTCATTGTATTGTTGTTGGTTGCTTTAATCTCTTGTCTTGGCCCTCCATTCTCAAATCTCCAGGGAAGTTCTCATCTAATAAGCAAACGCCAGACGTGTGGACAGTTTGTTCCTGGTGATTTGCATGTTTGTGAGAAGGTTTTTTTGTACCTCAGTTCCTTGTGGGTCTTTGTTCACCAATGACATTACGCCTTAATTTACAAGGTGCTGTTGCCAAGTGTATTAGAGCTCTCTAATGGAGTGAAGGCTCAGTCTGGTATGTGACCTGCCATGTCTTTTGGTCTGGTAGATGTAGTCTGGAGAGGAGTTGAAGCAGATTTTCGTTGATGAGTCAGCAGTGGGTGTAACCTGAAAGTTGTTGGTTGCCATGAAGGTTTAATCAGGCAGTGCCTACTGTGTTGAAGCGAAGGCCTCCTTTCTAGACAAAGTTGAAAACTTACTTTGCCTACTACCTCTCCTGGGGTATAGGGCATCAGCCAGGAATCTCCAGCCATTCCTGTCCTTGGCTTTTATTTCAGTCTGACTCTAGGTGTAACCCATCTCCTTGCAGTCAGCCTTGAGGCCTCGGCGACATGTGTTTCTTGGCCTTGCTCTTTTCCTTTTTCCTTTTAGGGCTCCCGCTCTAGCTTGCCTAATGGGTTTGATTGCAGGGATTCGGCACACACACAGAACTATGCGTAGGATTATGGGACCTTAGTGTATAGGGACTGAGTCATCCTACCACCTTTGTACCCTTGAGCCTAGTACCGACTAGCTATAGTGTCTCACTTGCTCTCCTACTCACTCACAGAGAAACAAGTGATTAGACACCCCAGAACACAACACTCCGGACTCTCTCAAGAATCACAGTTGCAAGACACCCCCTTTCGCTCGCACACTTGTACTTGTCCACAATAAGATCTGACAGAGACATGAATGAGTTTAAAATATTTATTTTAACTAACCTGCTCTAATATGTAGTATACATGCCACAATAAGCAGGAAAATGCATAACACCGATATGGTAAGCAAAGTAATTAGCCCGTACATCATGATGCAAGCTTTCATAAAAAGACAGTGTAGCATATTCTCCCTTCCCTTGTATATAAGGAGAATGATTATATATCAGAAGGTCTCTGGGCGTTCCCTGCAGACGCTGTACCTCAGTCTATGGATGGTAGATCTACATCATAGCTGCTGTCTTGCTCTTCTCCCTGGAAAGGTCCCTCTCCAAGTGTGTGCTACTTATTTGTGTATTCCAATAAAACCAAAGTATGATTTCAAACAACACAGTGTTTTTTATCTATGTGCTAGGACCTGACCAGAACAAAATAACAAGGGGCATTGTTGTTCGACCTTGTTTACAATGTTCATACTAAATCACAGAAACCTGCAAAGTGTGAACACAGCAATAGGTTCCCGTGTAAAAAATGGCAAAAGAGGTAGTTGCAAAATAAACTTGTATAGTAACGTCCACAAAGCAACAGGCAATATGCAGCATGCTCATGCTAACTTAGAGAAGACGACAATGTCCCCAGGGACCATGTGACATGGGCTTGCAGAGGATGTGACCTAACCTGCCCCAGAGTATTTTCATGATTTCTTCATGAGCAGGGAGTTCGAAAGTCTGCTGTCAGGTCGTAGGTCACAGACGTGGACGTCAAACAAGAGTAGGTTGTCCTCTGTGGCTTGAATCATTAATTTGCTGTTAAAATCGAAATGCTGATCTCTACTTAAAACAAGCATTTGCAATGCAATAGGTCTCGCATTTGCAAAAGTTTGAGCTATTGGCATTGTAAATGATAAACCTTTTTATCTATGTGTTGGTTTTGAAAACAGATAAATAAATGGCAGTCATTTACAATGCTAATAGCTTAAACTCTCGCATTGTAAATGACAATGCCTTTTATTTATGTTTTTAAAAAGAAACATAAATAAAACACATTATCATTTATAATACCAACAGCCGAAGTGTTTGTGCCGCAGTGGGTCAGTGGCAGACCGTCCTGATTGTTGCTGTGTGTCTTTCTTTCTATCTTCCAGTCTCTTCTCTGTGTGCCCCTGTCTGCCTCTGCCACTGAGACAGAATAATATTGTGTGTCTGCCTTTCTATCATCCTGCCCCTTCCATGACATTGTGACCCTGCCCGCCTGTGTCACAGAGTCACATTGTTCTTGTCTGGTCAGTGTGTCCATGACTTTCTGATGCTGCCTGCCTCTGAATGTTGTTGTGTCTGCCTTTCCATCTTCCTGTCTTTTCTCGGACTATGTGACCCTGTCGGTCTCTGCCTGTCACAGAGTCAGATTATTGTTTTGTCAGCCTGCGTGTCTGTTTTATGACTGTGCGTCCCTCTCTGGCATTGAGGCAGATTGTTGTTTTGTGTCGCCCTTCTGTCTCCCCCCCTCTTCTATGACACTGTGATCCTGCCTGCCTGCTGCATAAGAAGCTTGCGCAGGAGAGGCCCCGCGACGGGCCCTCTCCTCCAGCCCAGTTACAGGAAACATAAGCAACAGTTTGATATTTAATCACTTAATTTACGGAAATTGCAGTCTGTTCGTCATATTCGAAATGTAAGTTGCGAGTCTCCGAATACAAAGTTGCCTGGCTAATTTAGGCCTGCATGGCACACTCTGTGAGGTCTGTCATGGGATATAGTGGGGGAGATGCATTGAGGCAGCAAACAAAAAAATAAGAGCAGGTTTGGAAAAAGACCTTGCTTAAAATATCATAACGAGTCCACCCTCCCCTGCGAAAGAGGGAGACGGTGACTGTTGTTTAACGTAATAGTAAACTTGTTACTGGATTCTGTCTACTCGCATGAATGAGTCCGAGGTGGGCGCCTTCCTCCTGCTGACGGTTTTACATTCCTCGTTCAGCTGAAAAGCTGTGGGGCTCAATTTACAGCCAGAGGGCTAATGAGCTACTGTGCCCCGCAGAAGGCCAGCGGGGCGCCTGCCAGCTCTCCGTGTCCCGCCGTGACGGACGGCCAAGCAGCCCTGGGCTTTTCTAGTTACTAGCATTAAGCATGCTTGTACTTGCAGCCACTAAAATGTGAAACTACAAGTTCCAGCCTACATGGAACTGCTATGCTGTCTGAAAACCTAAGAATGACTGAAAGGAGGTTACAGATGCCAACCGAACCACCAGCTGTCTGTTCTCTTAAGTGCTCTCAATGCCCTCGCTTTTGTTAAAGAGCAAATATCTGAAAAGGACTAGCATTGGCGCGCACGAGCGGCGGACTCCTAAACAAAGCTTTAGGCCCCTGTAAAATGGCCTTTATCCCACCAAAGTCTTTTGAATGAGTGTCTGTATACTTGTGTCTGGGTGTTTGCCTGCGTGTTTGCTATGTTTGTGTGTGTGTGTGTGTGTGTGTGTGTGTGTGTGTGAGAGAGAGTGAGAAAAGCGAGTGAAAGAGGGAGAATCCAGACACAAGGGAGGTATTTTAAAGGACATTCTGGGAATGCTTGTGTGAGCATTGCTGATTGTTTCTGTGATTGTGCACTTAAGAATATATAAGTAATCGGCCACATAGTAGAAGTGTCTTGTATGTCTTGTCCTTAGCCCCGCCCCTAGCCCCGCCCACTTGCTACACTCGTAGCTCATTGTAAGAGTACCTGCACTTATTTTTTCCGATTTAAAGCACAGCATATGCAGGTGTTATTCTCCAGGCGGTGGCGCCGAGTGTAGATAGCAAGTGCCCAGAACCAAGTGTACAGACTTCCCCCGTATTATTGCGGCCGGTCGCGCTCTGTTCTGAAATTGACGAAGAGTGGAGCAGACGTGGAGCAGACTTGGAGGCTATGACACGCGGAGCGAGTTCTGAATTAGTGCGGGGAACCTCTAGCGGTCAGCTAACTGCACCGAGCACCCGAGCAAAGTGCGTTCTCGCGGCTGCGCTGAAAGGCAAACTAATGGATCACAAATTTACAGCAGCACGAAGGTTTAACATTAGGGATCTATCCTAGTGTTAAACGCTCCATGCTGAATATACATGAAACTGGCAAAATTACTACAGCGAAGAAATGCACTTATCTGTCTGCTGAAGAAGCAGCTAAGAAAGAGGGGTATAAAGAGTCCCGGGGGCTGCACTAACCCATCTTCTCCTGAGCAAGCGGTCATGTTTTTCATTTGTTTCACAAAAGTGCTGTGTCCCATTCTTTTTCCCATGAATACCCACAGCAGCCTTATCCACCCTCCCATTCTTCGTTGGTGGTCACTCGAGTCCCCAGGGAGCATCCTTCTCATCATTCCTGTTGTGTTCGCGCTGCTGGAGTCGGACTGGCGGTGAGTTCAACCCCCGCCTACAATGCCCAGCCGCCCGGCCGGCCAGCCAATTGCATCGCGGCCCGGCCGGAAGTCCCGCCTCCTCGAGCACCCGAGAAAGGAGAGGAAAAGTCTTCCCGCGGCCCGGGGCTCCCGTGAGCTTCGGAGAGCCCCGGAGCCGCCTGCGCAGAGGAGTAGCTTTTGTCCCGTGGCCCCGGAGAAGAGCTGCAGAGCCGAGGAGTCACACCGAGAGCAAAGAGAAGTGCTGCGGAAAGAGCCCCGAGGAGCGGGAGCTCTCGTGTAGCCCCCGCCAGCAGAGCCCGGTGAGTGTTGTCAGGTGGGGGAGAGAGCTGCGGCGGGGAGAGGGGGGGAGGTGTCTCTGTATGTATGCGGCGGCCGGGGGCGCTTCTGTGTATGCGGCGGCGGCGGGGGGTTGGGGGGGAGTGTCTCTGTATGTGTGCGTGCGTGTGTGTAGGTGCGCTCATGCGTGTGTGAGAATCTCAGGCAGGGGTCGCTCGTGACAGTCTGCTGTCCACATTCCCCTGAAAGTGATTACATAAGTTGTCGACCTAGACAGCAAGCAAAGCTTCGCTTTACTTCCGTCTAGGCTCGACCTAAAAAAGGGAGATGGCACGGTGCCAAGTTTCCTGGCCATGTGGAATTTCTGATGATTTATGCACTTTACGGTAATTGGCAAAAATGTCATGCCATTTTTCCAATAGATACAAAAAAAGTGCAGATCAATTTTCCTTCCTCTGTTCCTCTGCGACTGTAGAGGCCTTAATAAAGAATAAGAGTTTTAATGAAGTTAGTTTTCTGCGCTTCATTTTTATATATATGCCTGAGCTGGGGGTAAATGTAATTGCTGGTAATTATTAAATACGAGTAGTATATTGCATAGAATGTGTTTATCCCACAGTACATTTCTACTAACTGATGTAGAAGGTGTAGTGTATTTGTATTAGTATTTGGTTGGGCAGCAATGGAGTGCTATACATTATTAGGGTTGTGTTGGGAAAGATACAAAATTGTGTATCTGAAGGGAGGGAATTTAATCTTTAAAGTACATTTGCGATTTCCGTATTAAAAATGTTATCCAGATTCTCCGGAAATGTCTACATTTCCTGCCAGAAGATTGCCTTAAATACGTAGTCCATGCCACAGTGACATCCAGGCTAGAATACGCAAATGGTCTATATCTCGGCCTTCCTAAATATTCGATTAGATGCCTTCAGATGGTACAGAATGTGGCTGCGAGACTAATCAAACACATACCTTTAGGCATCATGTTTCTCCACATTTACCAGAGCTTCATTGGCTCCCAATAGCCAAAAGAAACAAATTCAAGGCCATGACACTGGCCTACCGGGCTCTAAAGGGAAAATGCCCTGGATATCTTAAACAAAGACTATGCTGTTATAAGCAAAATCGATCTCTGAGGTCAAATTCACAAAATTTGCTTTGTACCCCCCGCTTTGCGAAAGCTGTCTGGGTGGTAGAGCGTTCTCAGTGAAGACGGCCAAAATGTGAAGCGCCCTGCCTGGGAACCTCCGCCAAGCTGATTCAGAGACCTGTTTCAGAAAAGCACTGCTGACATGGCTCTTTAGGCGTGACTAAGTGTTAGAACTGGGGGTCTCTAGTTGGCAGAGGTAGGTACCACTGTCCAAATAGGGACCCTTGCTTCTAGTCAGGGCAAGGAGATAACCCTCTTAGATAACCCCTGCTCGCCCTCTAGGTAGCTTGGCCTGAGCAGTCTAGGCTAACCAGAGGCAATGCGTAAAGTATTTGTACCAACACTCACAGTAACACAGTGAAAACACCGCAAACTGATTCCACAACAGTTTAGGAAAATAAAGATATTTATTCTAAACTACACAAGACCAAAACGACAAAAATCCAACATACGCAGTTCAAGGATATGGTTTCAAAAGAGTTCTTCAGGTTGTAATCAAAGTTCTTTAAGTTGAGATCAAATAATCCACAGATGCGTGACAAGTTCACAGTTGCGTCACGTTTACTCACAGTACCTTTTAGATGCAACAAAGTTCCACAAGCAGGAAGCTGGTGCGGTGGAAAACAAGCGATGCGTTACTCCTGAGACCCTGGGGAGGCGATGCGACAGCCCCGCTGCAGCAGCGGGTGTGTGGCGACGAATCCGGTCTGTATGGGGGGGAAGGCCGCTTGCGTGGATTCCGGTGCGTAGGTTCCGTAGGAAGTCTGTTCTCGCAAAGGCACGATGCGATGATCTCGTAGGGGCTGCGACGATCTCCGGGGCGACGATGCGCGGTCCAGCGGTGATCCTCTCTCTCGCAGCTCCTCGATGCGATGGTTCTGTGACGATGCTCGCAGCGACGTGATGCGGTCCGCAAGCAAGCGGTGCGGTGATCTCACCCAGCGACGACAGGCTCTGCGACGGCACTCGCAGCGATGTTCGATTCTCCCGCACCGGTCTGGTGCGTCCCGCAAACGAAGGGTGCGATGGCTCCAGCAGCGGCGTCAGGCGCTGCGCCGTTCTCGACCTTCGTGGCGGCGGGAAACTTCTCGCACTGTCGGGGATGCGCTCCGCAAGCGAGCGATGCGACACTTTTCAGCTTCAAAAGTCTCTCAGCTTAGTTTCAAGCTTCCCAGCTCAGGTTCAACTTCCAGAGGCCCCACAACTGGATCAAGCACTCTAGGAAGGACAGAACTCTCTCAGCAGAGTTCAGGGAGACTGGGGGTGAAGTCCTTTTGTTCCTGGGACTTCAAAAACAGGGAACCAGCTCTTCTCAGGCCCTTGGAGATTCCTTCAAGACAGGGGACACAGCTCACAGCAAAGTCCTTCCCCTCTCCTTGGCAGCAAAGCAACAGCAGGTCAGTCCAGCAGAGCAACAGCAGGACAGTCTTCCTTCTTCAGAGTCAGCTTTCTTCTTGGCAGAGGTTCCTTCTTGATTTCCAGGATGATCTAATTTTCTGTTGTCAGGGGTTCTGTACTTATACCCCTAAAGCCTTTGTTCTCTCTGTGCATGTGGGCCCTGAGCCCGGTCTGAACCAGTTCTGGGTGGATCCTGAGCACTTTGTTTTGCTGGCTGCATCTTTCCTTTCAGAGTGAGGGGCAGGGTCCTCAGCCGCCCAGCAGGAGGTGGAGCCAGCATTGTGGCAGGCAGGCACAGCCCTATTCAGCCCAGGTGCTAACTCCTCCCACCACTCAGGTTGCAATTGCTTCATTCAGCCTAGTGCTGACTCATCCAGCCTCTGGGGGAATTCCCCAGCCCCTGTCACTCACAAACCAGACAGTCAATACACAAACATTCCCAGGCACACAGAAGGGTCAGACAAGAGAACAGCAACTTTCTAAAAGTGCTGTTCTCAAACACAGGATTTAAAAACCACCTTTCCTAAAAGATGTATTATTAAATTCTGAGTTCAGGGATACTAGATACTTATGTCCTATCTTGTTCCTATGGGAAGAAATGCTGTTAACCACTGTAGCCAGCATCCCCCATGTTAACCTATGGAGCAAGATAGCCTTACAATAGTGAAAAACGAAAATGGCTGTAATTCACTACCAGAGCATGTCACCGGCACTAGTACATGCTCTACCTTTCACATACACTGCACCCTGCCCAGGGGGGTACCTTGGGCCTTCCATAGGGGTGACTGATGTGCACGAAAAGGGAAGGGTTAGGCCTGGTCAGTGGGGACACTGACCAGGAGGACATGGCAGTTCTAAACTGCCCATAGGCACTGCAGTGGCAGGCCCGAGACACCATTTTAGAGCTACTCCTGTGGGTGGCACAATCAGTGCTGCAGGCCCACTAGTAGCATTTGTCATCACCAGCCCTGGCACACCCAGTGCACTTTACTAGGGACTTCATGGTGATACAAATATGCCAAACATGTATATCCAATAAGAATAACAATTTACATAGGGAGCACTTACACTCTGGCACTGATCAGCAGTGGCAGAGAGTCCAAAGCATCTAAACCAGCAAAAACGAATCCAGCACAGCATCAAAAATACAGGAGGCAGAGGCAAAAAGATGGGGGTAATCACGCCAAAGATGCCAGGTCTAACACTAAGCTTGGGATCAGTGCCTGGACCTCTATGCGCGTAATGCCTGCTGATAGAGCACCAGGACACCTCTGTTTGAGGTAGTTGTTTTGCGCTATATAAGCTTCAGTATTATTAATATTATTATTAATCTCATGATTTTCAGCTTTCAGTGCCAAGACTAGATTGAAACTCAGAACTGGAGGTTCAGAGTCAGTAGCTTAGCCATTAGAAATACCAGTAGTATATTGCAGAGAATGTGTTTATCACACAGTACATTTCTACTAACTGATGTAGAAGGTGTAGTGTATTTGTATTAGTATTTGGTTGGGCAGCAATGGAGTGCTATACATTATTGGGGTTGTGTTGGGAAAGATACAAAATTGTGTATCTGAAGGGAGGGAATTTAATCTTTAAAGTACATTTGCGATTTCCGTATTCAAATTTTTATCCAGATTCTCCGGAAATGTCTACATTTCCTGCCAGAAGATTGCCTTAAATACGTAGTCCATGCCACAGTGACATCCAGGCTAGAATACGCAAATGGTCTATATCTCGGCCTTCCTAAATATTCGATTAGATGCCTTCAGATGGTACAGAATGTGGCTGCGAGACTAATCAAACACATACCTTTAGGCATCATGTTTCTCCACATTTACCAGAGCTTCATTGGCTCCCAATAGCCAAAAGAAACAAATTCAAGGCCATGACACTGGCCTACCGGGCTCTAAAGGGAAAATGCCCTGGATATCTTAAACAAAGACTATGCTGTTATAAGCAAAATCGATCTCTGAGGTCAAATTCACAAAATTTGCTTTGTACCCCCGCTTTGCGAAAGCTGTCTGGGTGGTAGAGCGTTCTCAGTGAAGACGGCCAAACTGTGAAGCGCTCTGCCTGGGAACCTCCGCCAAGCTGATTCAGAGACCTGTTTCAGAAAAGCACTGCTGACATGGCTCTTTAGGCGTGACTAAGCTTGGGATCAGTGCCTGGACCTCTATGCGCGTAATGCCTGCTGTTAGAGCACCAGGACACCTCTGTTTGAGGTAGTTGTTTTGCGCTATATAAGCTTCAGTATTATTAATATTATTATTAATCTCATGATTTTCAGCTTTCAGTGCCAAGACTAGATTGAAACTAAGAACTGGAGGTTCAGAGTCAGTAGCCTAGCCATTAGATCACATAGCTTGACTAGGATACGTTTTATCTGTTTCCCAGGAAACAGCAACACCAATTTTATAAAGCTGATGTTGTCCCTGTTTTATCAATATTCACTTCACTAAGCACCCAAGTTCACTTTGAACCTTTTTCATTTGCTTTTTTTTTTATTCCGGCTTATAGTTTCCAAATATAAAATGAAGTGGACGTAAATGAATTACGACCCTGAAGTTGAAGCCTTTCGATTTTTATCTGAAAGAACTAGAAAGAGATTATATTATTGTGGCAAGCCAGGTTATGCCTGGTAGATGCGCTACCCAAATGGATGACCATTACCTGGCAATGCAGGGCTATGGCATTTGCATGTTCTCTGATATGAGGCTTAGAGGTACCTGTTCACATTCGAACTGCACACCAATTGCCATTGCCAACCCAATTACTATTGAGATTAAAACCTTCTGAGTATGGCCGGTATTGGTTTGGTTTCGACAACACTATCTACAAAACAATGAAAACTGATTCAGAAAGTTTTTTTTTAGATTAGATTTTTTAAATTTTAGAAAAACAAATCAGAAGAAGGTGGAACAAGTTGTCTTTTTAATTTTTTTAAACTGCATCTTCAGTTATGCTCTGTAACCTGCCTTTCAGCTTGCCTGTTAGCTCTGACAGGAGGCAATATGACAGTTCAACTTAACTTAGAGTTGAGCAACTATGTCATTCCTTTACTGCAAGTGACTAGAGACGTCATAACGCAACAATAATCGGTAAATTAGAGTTGGCTTTTATACAGATATTTCATTTTTCTATGCATTATAAACCTATCAAGCTAGACCTAAGACAACAATTCTGCAATGCAATTTGATTTTTACCTCAGAGAGGGTATTCCTTTGCCTTTACAACATGAATATTCTTTGCTTAGCAATGTTTCTCTGTTCCCATCACGACACCTACTGGAGATGGAGGATTCCGAGGATGGTCCCTTTGGTCCTGCCTATAGTCCCACACAACTATGAATTAAATTTAAAGGATATGATCACAAATCCATTGAGGGAGAAGACACCTTTCCAGTGCAGCCTGATTCTCAGCCAGGAATTTCCAAACCATCATCTATATGGGCATTTGAAGAGCAGCATTTCTTTGATACCTATGGGGAACAAAACATTGACAAGAGCCAGTGATTCAGGTCCCTTGGTTATTGGCCACAGATCTCTGCCTGATGCTTGTGTATTACATTCTTTAAAGAGCCCAAGAATGCCATCTAAATCTCCTTCCACAACTTATTCCAACTCCTAGGGTGGAGGATGTGGGTTTCGATGATGATCAGGAGGAAGGCAAAATCCCAGAGGATGCTCCTCATGATGCAGTCCAGAGTGGGATGATTGGGTAGCACTGGCCTACCCTGGATGACATTAGAAGCTTTCACGCTTTACTGGAGAGAGCACCCTAAAGATTTGCCTTCGCTATTTCCATAAAACAGTGAGACTGTTTTTATATGACTTTAATGAACCAGTTCAGTGGTCTGAAAAGACCACGTTAGGGGCAATCCAGGGTTCAGTACTTCAAGTGGGAAGCCTTCCAGCCTCTAGCTGCAATCTAACTTGCTATTACTGCATTACTGACATATATGTGTCTAAAGGAGGTGCTTCATCAGCACAAATAGTGGATTCATCATCAGATGATTCCTCTTGGACAGAAAATGCACTGCCATAATCTTCAGCTTGGCCTTCCACCTCAGATACAGAGTCCATCTCTTAACCATGTTCAGAGGCAGATTCAAAAAACAAACTAACAACTTGCTGGGCAGTCAGCCTATGGCCAGTCTAAATGAAACTCAGCAACAATAAACAACACTTTAAAATTCGAACTCCACAAACTATGGTTGTAACTATTGACATATATTGATATGGAAAAAACATAATCAAAACCAACCACACAGTGAACTTTATACTCCAAAATATACCACTCACTTGCCACAGACCGCTAGACTGAGGATCAGCTGCACCTACTCTGTACAGACACAACAGGCACCAACGATTTCCCACTAGAAAGGAAAATAAAATACACGCAAGACAACACAATAAACATTGCACATCTTGCATAAATCCAAAGTAAATTTGAAACACAATAACATAGAACTTAAATATGCTGCAGTTATTACAGCAGTTAAAAAAACACATTCAAGCAGGGTGATGATACTTATTTGAAGTGAACATTACAAAATAATGTTTTCTTACCAAACACATGCAAGTACACATACTGCAGATGTATCAATGTGGAACCTGCAAGTAAGAGCCACCAAGGAAATCCAGTGCTTTGAGCTAAAATAAAGGGAGAAATAAATTCACAAATGCAAATGATGAGAAGAAATAAAACAGTTAACAATCTAAAACGCAGTGAAGTCTGCTCCTGGGTGTAGATCAGCATCACACCAGTCCAATCTGCCCTTAAGGGGGGCACAAATCAAAGGTAAAACAACCATTGGTATAGCCAATAGGTCTCGCCTTTGGGACTTTGTAAGCATTTAGCCATGCAGCACATTTTCCTGGATGCTACAACATCTACTGCAAGGGTCAACAAATATATATGGGGTTGCAAAAAACTAAAAGTAGAAGCACTAACACTGCTGAGTGGGAGAATGGGCCTCTCACCCTCTCCCCAAACATCCATGGCCCTGAAACTCCCAACTCCCAGTGCACTAAGGATCTCAAAGTGTGCTGCGGCACCGTGATCTTTTGGGCCATTGAGGCGAAGAGCAGCTCCTTCCTGGGAGCCATGTTTGGAGCAAAGATGAGGCACGGGGGAGCAGTGAAAATACAGCCAGCAATTCTAAATGCGCTGCATTGAACAATTACACCATCACTGCTCTACGATCAATACCTTATATGCTGTGAGGTGAGAACCCATATAGCTTCAACACAGAAGTAAGGCCTTCTTGTAATCCCTGTGCACCATCAGCAGGGAAACGAAAGAACATCAGTGCATGCTACAGGCAGTGAAGGCTAGCATTGCTCATTGTCCAACAGTGCTGAATGGGTAAAAAACGATAAACGTGATTTCAGCCTGTCTTTCCAAAGATCGCCAACATACTCACACAAAGTATGCAAATATGCGAGGGTGATGGTGTATACTGATTTTTTACTACAGCACACTTTCACATTGTCATATATGTTAGACTGCGAGACACTGTGCAAATGCATTAGTCTGTGCAAGCCTAGTCCCCTCCTATGTGAAATGACTTTGATTAATTGTGTGGTGACAAGGGTAGTAGCTCCTACCTGTCTGCAGTGCCGGTTGGAACGTCTGCCACCTTAATGCAGCTCAGGGGCGGTGGGTAGTGGGCGCCGCCTGCTTGTTTGGCCCCGTACTACCCCTGGAGCCGCTTGCTTCATACCAGAGGTTCGGCAAGCCTATAGATATACTTTGTATACATCCTCTGCCAAGCTATACTGCAACTGACTTGGTATAGTTCTATCACAGACGGGCTGACGTCATCCTGACGCGTGCCTTCTCGCGCGTTGTTGCTAGGCAACGCCAACGCCGACGTCTTCGAGGCGAACGCGGAAGTCGATAACTACCGCCTTCTGAGACTCGCATTCACCTAATCGGCACTGCCCAGCCGAGCGGACGAGTCCTGAATCCCGGTCTGACGAAGGAAACAATATGTTAAAAGTAAGCGCTGCAAATCCACAGACCTACACAGATTTTAATTCTGTCTGTGTGGTCAGGTTATCTGACGGACTTTTCCGTTTTAACATTACAGAATTCCCACATTGAATGCGAGAGGGTATAATTGATGGCAGACAGCAATATGGATACCAACATATACAAATGGTGAGTGCTGCCAAGTAACCACGATTAGACACTCCCAATGACCCTTTTTTTAAAAAAAAACACCCTACTAATACTTTGCAAATGACATTAATTTGCAGATTGTTGAAAGTAATGCACAACGATCGTGGTGATTAGAGAGAACAGTCATCCTACAATTAGAAATATCTTTGAATATTACCACGCGATACACAGAATAGGTGAGTGTAACACACCCGTGAGGTTGGACCCTATTCCTAATATGGTTAATATTGAGTAAACAGTCCATTAATACTCATTGTTTGATTATTCAGATTCAAGATTGCTGAAGACACCCGCACAAAGTAGAATATAAGGATGTCTGCTCGGTGAAGACCTGGTAATAAATTGTAACAACGTCTTCTAATAATAATTTCTCGTGCAAAACCTAAACCTGATGGTTTTATCCCTTTTAAACCAACAGGCGCAATAATCTTTTCCCAGTCCCCGTCCTGAAGAAGACCCGCCAGTGACCCACAAATAAGGTGTCCACAGGGTCGAAACGTCGACAGAACGATCAAAGGACCAACTTACCGTGTCCAACACATCATAGCTAATTGAAATAGCGTGTTGGTCTCGAGTATTAATGAGATAGGAATTGGCCTTTTATAACCTCTCCCCTCTTCCTCATAATCACTTATTCACTTGTATATAGACCTTCACTTATATGTGTCACAATGTCACAATATTTCACACTCAGTCACTTCTTACACTGATTTGAATTGTTGCGCCGCATTTTGTATTTTGTGAAAAAGTAAAAATTGCTTTTTATGTTCTTACGGAAGGTGTCAGTTGAAAACTAAAAAGAAAAGAAAAAATAATCTTTCAATTAAAAATCACTCTGACCCTTCTTCTTGTGTTTGGTTTTGCACTTTAAAGATGACTAATGTAGCATATTTTTGAAGCTATGTTCTGATTACTGCTGTAGGCATACATGTGATTCAAAGCAATTGTTCAGATACCCGAAAGAACCACTGTTGAAATTACTAAGCTATACTGCAGCGGCCATGTTGAGCAGGTCCGAGGTCCCATCACTTTAAATTTGAAATCTGGTTGCCAACTGAAAAACATGAGATACAAAAACTACGCATTCATTAACCAAAAAATGTTAAAAAGAATGACCGCGTTATTAAAAATACAAAAAACTGGAACAGACAATAGACTTAAAAGTACAAGTACAAAGAGCGCACACGGAAAGCCTATACTCGAGATCGACATTTAAGGATATATAATAGCCAACGTGCCGGAATATAGTACATCAGAGTGCTGCAACAATGGTTAAAGCTAGAGACGGAGCAAAAGTCAAATTTTTATTCTTTTTAGATTGACATATTTTTTTGTAAGGCATATATACACACAACACAAATTTGCAGTGCAATCCGATCATAAAGTAAACAAGTACAGGGGTGCATCTTTAGAATTAACAAGTGCTGTGCAGGTGAAACCATCTGGAAGCTCTCTGTTCATGACATGGGACCAATTCAAAGAAACAAAGAATCAGCCAAACAAACAAATACATTACAGTGTATGGGAGCATGTAAGAGGGGCAGTCTTCACAAAGAGAAAAACACACCTAAAGGCGGGTCACAGAACAGTATTTCACCAATAGGGAGAATGGAATTCAGAAAGGCACAAGAAGGAACCAATAGAAAGAGGTGGGTGGGGTCTAAGCACCCCACCCAGATACAGCATGCCTCGCAGAGCAGCGCATGCATGCTGCTAGGCACGACCTAAAAATGGCACCCCAGAGGGCAGTGACATCTAGTTGCCAGCCAAATGCAGGTAAATACCAGTACACACACCACCAGCCAAAGTCTGGCCAAACACACTGCCAGGCAGATGCCAGTCCACAAATACCACCAGCCAAATGCCAGTTTACACACACTGCCAGCCAAATGGCAGTCCACTCACACAAACACAAAAATATAGCCACACCACCCCCATAAGCAGAATATTCTTAAGAAAAATCTTATATGCCCGAAAGGGGAGCTGAAAGCAAAGGGCCTATGGGCAGTACTTGAGAGTAACCATGGCCCGAGGGGCCACTTCCCCAGCATATATAAATTAAATTTCACTGGTGAAAATCTCTTTTCATTCCCCTGGTGTTTCTCTGCCCTGTCAAAATTTCCTGGGAGCGAGGACCAACCCAAAAAATTTCTTCCTCCTTGCAACCTCGGTGCCTGTTAATCATGATGGTGTACCATGTGTGCTCTGATGTCATCAGATCGCGAGGGCGTTGGGGCAGTAGGAGAAGCGCTCCCGCTGCCACCCCCGGAGGGGGCATGTAGAGTAGCGGGTCAAGGGGGGGTGCCAGTGCTTCCACCGTGGGTGTGTGCTAGGACGTGCTGGGGCTGGCCTCAGCACCTGAGCGCCGAGGACTGCTCCAGTACTTCCTGGTACCCAGGGGATTAAAGTAGGAAAGCGCATTGCATGTCTAGGAAAATACAGAAAGAATTATAGAAAAGAAATATGGCGATTCAAAAAGCTGAAAAGGAACAGATACATGCAAGAACACATGTACTTGGCCCATTCTCAAGAGAGGAGCTAACAAAAGAAAGGAAGCGAATCCTACAGGAGCTAATCCATCGAAAGATTGCAAATGAGAGTGATAACTAATTGTATGCTGTAGGCGGGTTGTAAGCCCACTGTAAGCAATACGTCTCTCAGCACACTATTTTTTATCTGAAAGTCCTTACTAAGCCATAGCATAAAAGTGCCACTTAACTCTTAACTAGTGCTAAGAACAATAAAACAACCCTGTCAAAACAGTATACAGATTTTGATATGTTGGTAAGGAAAAATTGTCCGATGGGATCTAAAATTACACATCAATTATATGTGATAAAAAAATTGAGCGCCGTTTAGTTTGACACGAGTGGTGGTGAAAAAGACCATTCGATCTGCCACAGACTAACTAACAATATGCTGGTAAGCATGTACACCCCTATATGTAGACTTGTATCCATGTTGACAATCCTAAATCATCTGTATGAAATATTTATTTACAATCCAACTCCATAAAGAGTCCTGTCAACGGCTTATCTAAAACAATTGAGTGAAGGATTGAAATGCACAGGACTGGCTTGTGTATACATACTCTAAAAAGACTGTGAAGAAAATTCCGACCTTTCTCAAGTGGTTAAAACTGAAAAACCCTGCGGTGAAAATATCCTTACCATGAAACGGTTGATATTGCCTGCCAAAAGGACTATAGATGCAGAGCAAGTAATGGGATGCAGCTTGCGTTACTTTGTGGTTCTTATGAAGGATGAAAGCTTGAGACAGATGTTAGCATTGTGAATTAATACCTCAAGAAGTTGTTGGAGATAATGACCCTGGTTCAAGTCCTGCTGGCCTTGGACCATACGATTGGATGTTGTTCCTGGACTTGCAGGACGTTTACTTTTATGATCAGTTGTGCAGTCCCACAAGAGTTATCTGATTTGTGATGGAATAAGATCACTTCCATTTCTCCCTTCTGGCCTTATAGTGGCCCCTTGGTTATACCAGTGGGCATGTTCACAGTGGAAGCTGAAAGCCATTCCTGTTGTCACACATGAGCTATTGCAGAAGTTTTCAAGATCTAGTATGTCATGTGGCGAGATTCACAAGGGGAGGGATCCGCAGTTGGAGTGCCCACTAGAAGAGCATTACCAAAAGAAAGTAACATACTCATTGTATACAGTAATTGAAATAATACAATACACAAGAAAGAACAGTTTTTTGTAGTGAGTGACATTGCAGCTTTTTGCTGCTCAGAACATGGAGTTTCTGTATACTCCTTAATACCATTAATTTTTTTCATTCAGATCAAATTATATTTCTTTCTTGGATTCCTCAACTCACATTATATCAAAAAGGTAGGTTGGTGGCATGTGTAGCTGTAGATACACATGCTGTGTATACCTCCGCCACCTAGTGTATAGCTAGCAAAAAAAGAATTTTAGAGTTATGGTTGCTGTGACTTCACCTATTAGTGGTATTGCGCATGGGCATCGGCTCCATTGTTAATTGTTTTTTCTCCACCGTCCGGTTAGGAAGTGTTGCTGTGAGCTCCGGTTCGATGCCTTGTGATGTTCTCACTGGGCTCTGGAATCTGTTTCCTCCTCCCTCCCTTGCCACCGCAATGAATGGCTCAGACGGGGGTCTGTGCATGCGATGTATCCAGCGCTAGCCGCCAGGGTCCTACAATTCCAGAATAAAGATTGCGGCTGCGTAGGAGGCTGGCAGCAGCACTAGTGAGCCTCAATGGGTCTCTTGGTGATATGAAACCCCTGAACGCGATAGAACCACTCGAGTATTACGCTCAATATCCCTCCCCTATATTCAAGTCATGGAGTGCCCTGGAGCAGAGGCTGGGCGGTCTGGACTAAAGTTGGGTTGCGGATACTCCGGTGCGCCGCGAATAAGTACCTGAATCAGATGGTACAGAAATCGGGAAGCGGTGTGAAATTGGCCCCGAATGTGGAAGCGAATCCCGCTGCATCCAAGTCCGTCGGAAGTCAAAAGCTGCGAGGAGAGGTGCCAGCAGAAACTAATGCGCCAGAGCAGTCACCCGGACGCCTCCAACAGAACACCACACCAGACCCGCCGGCAATAAGGAGAGGAAGAGGTGGAGTAACAGCAAAAAATCGTCCGGCCGGCCCCTCAGTAGCAGAGCTACTGCTTCGGGGGAAGGAGCCACTGACTGAAACCGGAGCAGCGAGCGGCGAGAAGGGTGGCGAGAAGGGCGAGGAGAACAAGACGGTGAGTCGTGAAGAGACTCAGGATATTCTTGATACAAGGGACTTAGGGGGCATTCTCCCGAATCAAGGGCAGGGGGTGGAGGTGAGACTCCTCCTCCAACCCCCCCCCACTTCTGGATATTATTGTCGAAGGAGAACGTAATCTGCTGGTGCCCGACAATGTGAAGCATGGCTGTAGCAGAGGCAGCAGCAGCAGCACCCTGTGTATCATCGCCCCCTCAGAGCCAGGCATGAATGCGGTAGAGCCAGACTTGGTGGGTTTAAATAAAACAAATGACAGTACTGACATGTTGAAATGCGACAAATAAATGGAAGTTATGCCCAGTCTCTTGTCCTAGCGCCCGAGGGGAACAACACAATAATGGCAACAGATTTGCTATCAGGGGACAAGAACAGGGCTGAACTAGATAAGGAGACTAGTGACTGTTTCTTTTCCGTCTCAGATGGGGCAGAGTGGTCAGATAATGGTCTGAGTACATCATCAGGCGCCAGCAATCTAGACACAGATCTGGAGGAGAATGACTTAGCCCTCCATATAACAGCAAACATTTTTTTTTACTTTCACCCCGCTACTCAAGGCCGGGGGAGAAAGGACTCGAAATCGGACTATTCATCAGCAACTCAGTTATCGGGCCCCCCTCTGGGCTTATCCTTGTCGGAACCGGGCGTGACCCCACCACGTTTAAGGTAATCCATCAAGCCATCCTTTCACATCGAGAAGAAACACACCAAGACAGCTGGAAAGCGCTGGCTGCAATGAGAAAGATGCAAGGAGTTGTTAGGAAGCTCTCTAAGGCATGCGTGAATTTGGGGGAAAGGATAACAAACCTCGAGGAGAGAACTGTAAATACAGAATTAGAAGCTGCAAGTACAGTAACCCAGGCAGAGGCTCAAGGGTCGCAAATCAAGGATATCCAGTGGAAGCTGGAGGAATTTGAGAATAGACAAAGGAGGAATAACCTCAGGGTGCTGGGGGTTCCTGAGACCATCAAAGGGTCTGACACCTGGTCATATTTAATTGATCTCTAAATCCGCAATCCCTGAGGTGTCAGACTGGAATTGAGCAGCAGAAGTACAAAGAGCACATTGGTACCCCCTTTAAGCACAGGCAAGAGAAGGAGATAAACCGCGGGCGATTTTAGTGTTCTTCGCCAATTTCCTTTTGCGACAGGCAATCTCAGACAAACCAAGACCAGAAGCTCCGAGATCAAATGGGGGGGTGGTGTTCTTTGTACGGCCCGACTTCTGCCACTCAGCGGTAGAAAGGCGCTGGAGACTGAGACAGCTTATAAAACCTTTCCAGGAGAAAAATATCCAGGTCTATCTCATTAACGCAGCGCAACTAAAGGTGATTCATGGGGGGCAGACTCAATATTTTTCATCAGGGATAAAAGCAAGAGAATACCTGGACTCTATGGACAAATAAAGTTAAAATTGAAGTAATTCGGAAAAAAAGAAAAGGAAAAGGGAAAGATATGTATGTATTGTTGGTCATAAAAGGAGTTGGGGAAGATAGTGGGAAAAAAAGGGAAAGAGAGTGGTTAAAACCTATGATTTAATAGGAGTGTGGGGGTAATATGATGTACAATTCTGCTTTCTCTTTGGTGTACACCGTCGCAAACCTTTCTTTTCCCTGTCAGTGACCAGCCTCTTGACTCCCAGGTTGATAATGTTTTTCATGCTTGAAAGGACTCCATTCCTTTACTGTCCTACTTGCCAAACCAAGTACCTGAGATCCGACCTCCACGAAGTCTGCAATCATTGCTTGTCTCCGGACCACCCAGAAGATTTATGTGCGAAGTGCCTTGCGTTCTGTAGCAAAAAAATTCTTTGGCCCGACACATTTTTCGCCTCAGCCGCCATGGTGCATAGATAAGAGGAGAAAGACACCCCATATCTCTTCAGTGAGCAAGAGGGGTCAGCTGTCGAAGAGGGGGATGGCCCAGGTATCTCAAAAGACGCAGCCTTTTCGCTGGAAAGCTTCGACTCTGGGACGGATATAGAGGCAAAAGGGTCGCCATTTGCACAAAGTTGGAAGATAAGCGAGGCGTCAGCCTTGAATTCCCCTGCTGCCTATGAGGCCTCTGATGTGCTACTGCCTCCCGCCTATGGTCGACACTGACAGTCGGAGCCGGACCTGACAGTTATTTCACACTCAGCACTGAAGTCCTCTTTGAAGCCTTGAGTCAATGGCGCAGCATCACCCAATCTCAGACTCTAAAGTCGTGGAGCCGAAACTTTCGATCGAAGACAACCCGCATCAGGTGACAGTCAGAACTGTGATGACTTTATTAGGCATGATAACTTCTTGTAGCTATAATCCCTTATGCCGGGCTCCACATGCACCTGTTACATGAGTGCCTGGTGACACAGTGTTCTCAGGCAGAGGGACATCTAGAGGACCTAGTGTTGGTTTGGGGCTGCACATCACTCTCTACAGTGGTGGAACACAAACAACCTGTAACAGGGGACCAGTTCCTCAAGAGACTATCACCACAGATGTTGCACTCAGAGGTTGGGGAGCACCTCTCAATTCATCTCACTGTCAAGGTTCAATGGACCCCTGCCCAACAAACTTTTCACATCAATCACCTTGAGCTGCTAGCTATCCAGCTTGCTCTCCGGGCTTTTCACCCTCTCATCCAAGACAGTCCAGTAATCACATGGGCAACACAACTGCCATCTTCCACTTACAGAAACAAGGGGTCACACATTCACCACAGCTGTCCAGTGTAGCCCAGAGCATCTATGGCAGGCAAATATCAGAGTGCATCTGCTCATTTAACTCATTTCCTAGGTAGACAACGATCTGGCACGCCTTCTCAGCAGGTCACACTAACAAGTGTACGAATGGGAACTCCACCCCATGTCCCTACTGCTGTACTTTAAGCTTTGGGGGTTCCCACAGATAGACCAGTTTGCAACCTTCGACAATGCGAAATGTCCCAACTTCGCTGCAGGACTAACACACCCACAGACCGTGGGCAATGCACAATGGATGAGTTGGTCAGGGATATTTAACATGGATTTTCTGCCACTCTCACTTTCTGTTCATGGTCAGGAGGTTGAGACAGAAATACCTCATACTCGTCTTAGTGGTACCAACCAGGGCACGTCAACCATGGGACTCCACTCTGCTAGAACTCTCTCTAGTCCCACACGAGAAGCTCCCCAACAGGCTGGATCTTCTCCCACAAAACTATGGCACTCAGACACCCCAACCCTCAGCAGCTCAACCTTGAGAAATGGCTTCTGAGGTCTTAAAGTCTGTTTACCTTATCTTACCAGAAGAGTGTTTGTCTATTCTCACAAAGGCACGCAGGCCTACTACCAGGGCCTGTTATGCAAGCAAGTGGAAACGTTTTGTGCATCCTTTTATTACTAAAAATATTAAACCTCTTACAGCATCTGTACATGACTTTGCCCGTTACCTCTTTCACTTACAGAAGTCTGACCTTGCCTACACTCCTGGCTGCTATAGCTGCTCACTTACAGAATAAGCAGCATGGTTCACTATTCAGAATACCATTCATAGGCGTTCATGGAAGACCTCAAAACGGTAATTCCACCCCATACGCCTTCTGCTCCTGTCTTGAACCTAAATATAGTCTTCAATAGACATGGACCCTCCTTTTAAACCACTTCACTCTTGCCCACTGCAGTTCTCTTCTTTGAAGGTGATTTTTCTTGTAGCCATCTCTTCTCTAAGATGAGTTAGTGAAATGCACACTCTAACCTTGGAATATCCTTTCATCCAGGTACATCAGGCTAGAGTGGTTCTCGGAACCAATCCAAATTTCCTCCGTACGGTTGTTTCTAGCTTCCACCTTAACCAGACGGTCTACCTGCCACTCTGCTTTCCACACCCACAGACTGTAGCAGAACTTGCTCTGCACACTCTAGATTTCAAAAGAACACTAATTTATTATATAAATAGGACAAAACCTTTCAGTAAGCCACAAAAGCTATCTGTGTCCTACTCCAAGCCACATAAAGGACATGCTCTGTCCAAGGCAAGTGTTGCACATTGGATAGTCAAGTGCATACAGGCTTGTTATACCAAAACTAAAAGAGCCCTACCTAAACCTCCTAGACCTCATTTCACTCGGAAGAAAGGAACTTCTATGGCTTTCTTTGGTAATATACCACTAGCTGACATATGTTAAGCAGCTACATGGGTCACTCCTCATGCCTTTACCAAAGACTACTGTGTGGATGTCCTGGCCAGACAACAAGCGTAAGTTGGCCAGTCTATCCTACGTGCACTTTTACAGTCTTGTGCAACGTCCTCAGTCTAGGACACCACTTTTGTGAGGACTGCTTTCAAAATCTATGCACAATATGTGTATCTACAGCTACACATGGCCTGCACGTAAAATGTTACTTACCCTGTAAGCATCTGTTCGTGGAACGTAGTGCTGTAGATTATCATGTGCCCACCCTTCTCCCTGGTTGTTGCAGATATTCTTTTATTATATTGAATTATCTTTTATTTCTTTACTATGCATATCATCGTTACTATTACCTTTAGCCGCCTTCACTAATCCCTCCCTACATGTGGGAAAAAACAGTCTAACAATGGAGCCTTTGCCCTTGCGCAATACACTTATAAGTGGAGTCACTAAGTTCTGTTACTTGCAAAAGCCTTCTTTTGAAGAAAAACAAGTTGGACATGTCCGAGCCCATCACTTGGTGGCAGAAGTATGCACAGTATTTGAATTTACAGCACTACATGCCACAAACAAATGCTTATAGGGTAAGTAACTTTTTCCTTCTATTATTGCTGCTGGTACCATAATTCTATTGCAAATCTTGTCATCATCGGGGCAGCCAGGACCAATGGAAGATTAGGTCATTCCACTGAAGAGAGTTTAGTGGCCTTCTGCGCTGGCTATATTTTTCTTGCCTTTGATTGGATGTTTTATTAAGGTTGGAAATGACTGCATTTTTAGGATGTTATGATCGCTGGAGTTATTACTTTATTTGTTTAGCGTCACAGTCTTCTCACAGTGCCTCTATTTTAAGTAATCTCAACCACAGAGAGCTTTCCATTGCATTAATACTGAAAATGTATTGATGATTCTTATGAGTACATTTTCCACAGAACTACTGATTGTAATTTCTTGTTCAACATTAACATTCTTTAAATGTATTAGTGGATGCATATGAGCACACTTGTGGCTTATGCACCCTCTTGGATATTGGAAATTTATGATTGCATCCCTAATTATATGAGTGCCCTACACTAGGGGGCGATTCACCAGAAAGAAGAACTGCAGGTTTGAGCAGAGAGTCTTCCTGGAGTGGCAGCAACCGGCAGCGGGGCGTCAGTCAAAGGATCAACACCTCATCCCCAGGTAGGATAGAAACCAATATTTTACTTTATTAATATAGTTTATAATTGGTTTATGCAAACTATATAAACTCTTCACATCTTAATTCTATAGAATAAATACCTACATAAATACTTATTGAGTAAAACCAATTCACTTCATACATTTTCAGAACACCTAATAATATTTTTTTTTATTAATTAGCATATTCAGTACATTTCAATTCTTCATTGCCTAGAGTGCTTGCAATACATCTGTATCCATGCAGGTTGAAAAAACGAGTGAGTCAGTATGATATCTCCCACAGTAGGTGCTTGGAATCAAACTTTACATGTTCAAGTGTTTCAGCAGTTTTTAGGCATAGCCTACATTATCATTTCTCTTTCGCCCTTGTCATGCTCCTATAAGTTACAGGATTGGCAAGTGGCCTATCCTCATGCTCATGAGATTTTTATTGTTGCTACTTGAATTATTATTATTATGGTTATTATCAGTAGGAGCAGTACATTTGCTATCAAAGAGCACATCTACTACAGAGAAAAGTATTTCCTCATTACTAACTCGGACACTTTTAACCACAATTTTAGTGCAGTCTTCCTAAATGAGTCCTCCAATGATGATTGGAATTGGGAAGTTAACACCCAGTGCCATCACCCAGTCATGGCATCACCCAATCATGTATTCACTTCTGTCCACTTTCTCCAAATGAGAACTGCCATAGGGAAGTCACGCATCTCCCAATTCCTCTGGAGAGACCCCATCCCTGGACGATCGTCAGCGTCTGCCCAGGTCGCCCACTGTGCTCAAATTCAGGGACTCCCAATTGGAACATCCTCCAGTATCGGGATGAAGGACCACTGGTGCCAAAGTCTCTATCTTGACTTGGATCTGTGAACAAAAAAAATGGATTCAAACGATATATAAAAAACTACCATGAAACCAAACAATAATGTGAAAGCAGATTACAGAAAACACTGTGCGATGTAATGAACCCTGCTGCGTCCTGCAAGTGCTCAATTTCTTGAAAGATGCAAGCAGTTTCAGTTTTCTACTACTAATTCTGAATGGAACAATATATCTCATAACAATCATTTTGTTCTACAAACAAATGTGGCAAAATCGAAAATAATGTCTGTGGGCCCCAAGAGTCTGAAAATCAGATGCATCGTGATGAATGGTAAACTTTTGCATACCAGTTGAAACGACGGTCCCACTACATTGAATAGATTGGCTAATAATGAGAAAATCCCAAGGAAGATATTTTGAGTTTCTCAAGGAGGATGAAATGCAAATATCATCTATATCAAACATGTACATGGCAAAATGTGGCGATGGCTGCTAGTGTGGCCAGTTAGTAGGTTTACCACAATCTGCACCTACCTATGCGGTACTTCAGGCGCTTATAGTACCTAGTCTGGTGGTAAAAAATACATATGCTTGTCCCCACTTTAAGGTTTCTGTTAAGTCAAATCAATTTACTGAACTCGCTAGATCTGTTTTGCTTGATATTTGATATAGATTGCCCTAGTGCAATCCCTTGGTTGAGTTACATTAAGGATTGTTTGGAAAGGGTTGGTTGTTAAGAAAATCTGAAAGAAACAGGTTAGTATTAGGTTCCTTACCTTAGAATATCCCCAGGCGTCAGACTGGATCCGGAAATTTTTGCGTAGCAGTACCCTTGCTGGTAGGCGTCGTCTGCGGCTCCTCGTCCGTCGTTGGCGTCGTGATGACGTCGTCGGAGTACTTAGACGCCGCCTCCGCGCGCTGACGTCAGTTCTTCTTTTTTCCACGCCAGCAGCGCAGATGCGGGAAAAGTGGTACCTTAGTCAATTTTTGACTAAACATTTTATGATCTCTTTTGATCCTTTTTCGAGTCTTCAACTCCGAACGGTGCCGGTAGGGATGACTGGTTTCAAGCCCTGTGAGGACTGCGACCGACTGATGTCGGTCACTGACACTCACCGCCGGTGTCTTCACTGTCTCGGCATCGACCACGACGACAAGGCTTGCCCCGACTGCCGAGCCCTGACTTTGAAAGCTAGGCGGGAGCGGCCCCGCAAGCGGCTCGAGCTCCGGCAGTCGGCCCTGCGCCTTGAGAGGTCCCGGTCCGGACAGAGGTCGAGGGACCGGTCGCGGGGGCGGAGCCATCATAGCTTCGGGAGTCGACATCACTCGTCAGGCTCGAAGTCGTCAGGTAAGCACAAGAAGTCGAAGAGGCGTCATCGCTCTTCCGACTCCCCCCGACGCTCGCGCGTCCGGGGGTTCGGGTGACACCGCCCACGCGGCTCCGACGGAGTCGTGGGCGTCGCAACCTGCCCCATACCCTGCGGTCCCAGGGCAGCAAGCGACGCCGGAGGAGGTTGAGTGCTTCCTCATGGCCATGAGGTACCTCCCTCCTCCAGCGGACCCGTCGGGTGGCCCTAGCGGGTCGGGTGCTTCGGTCCCGACGCCGCCGGCACCTTCGGGCCCAGCGTCACAGGGCCCCGCTGGATGCGCTTCCGGATCCGGGTCGTCGCCGGTTGACCTAACGACCTTACCGGCGCCGGTCCCTAGGGTGTCACCCCCGGCGCCGTCCACGATACCTCCCTCAATCCAGTTCCAGCGTCGGAACGGCGCCGCTCTCGACGCAGCTTTGGCAGTTCTACTTTAATGAACTGGCCCCAACTTTTGACAACCCTGAATTTCAGGACATGGGTGATGAGGAGTATTGGGAGGGGTCTGACGACCCTCTGATACATGAGTGTCAGTCCCAAGAGGAGTGGACAGGAGGACATGGGGATGCTAGTGGTCTGGACACTTCGCCAGACACTGGTTTTCTCTCACCCCCTACCGTGGCTACGGAGGAGGGGGTCAACCTTCAGTGTGTTGTTGACGTGGGCGGCCAAGGCCTTGGGCCTTGAGCTCCCCGTCGCGCCGTGAGGACTAACCTCCTCACTGAGGTCCTTAAACCGCAGTCAAGCTCGGCCGAGCCTGTGCTGCTGTTTAATGAGGCTTTGACTGACGTTCTTTTGGGCAATGCTACAGGTGCGCCTGTAGATAGGAACGTGGCCAGACGCCACCGTCCTGGCCCCAGGCGACCCTTGTTTCCTGTCCACCCACCCCACCCCGAGAGCCTGGTAATCCAGGCCTCCAACTCCCAGACCGCATTCCTGTCGGCTCCGCCCTATCAAGAATCCAAGAGGTATGAGCAATACAGCAAGAAGGTGTTCTCCCTCAGTTTGGGACTGCGGTCTTCCAACACCACATGCCTCTTGGGCCGCTACACCCACTCTCTGTGGGACACGGTTGCGGACGTGCTGCCACAATTCCCAGCGGAGGACAAGGCTAAACTCACCCAATCCCTTGTGGAGGGTCGAGATGCAGCACGATAGTCCATCCGGTGTGGGCTAGATACCACCGACTCACTGGGCAGAGCGATGGCAACGACGGTGGCGATTCGTCACCACGCCTGGTTGAGGTCCGCCCACTTTTTGGCCGATGTCCAGAATACCCTCATGGACATGCCGTTTGATGGCTGTCACCTGTTTGGCGACGAGGCAGACCATGCGCCTGAGCGCTTTAAGGACTCCAGGGCGATGGCCAAGTCCTTGGGCCTCTTGGCCCGCGCCAGCAATCGGGTGCCTTTCGCTACTTTCGTGGCCAAGGAAGGGGCGGCCCCACACGTGCTGCCAGCCACGCACCGCAGACTAATTATCAACGCGGTGGTGGCTGTGGGAACTGCTGTGGCGGCGGTCGGGTACAACAGCGAGGCCAGTCCACACCTACCCCTGCAGCAACTGCCTCGAAACCCTCCTAGTCCGTGCTTTCAGGCCCATGTGATGCTGGTGGGGGGCAGGGTTCGCCATCACCACTTCCACTGGCGCACTGTCACTTCGGACAGGTGGGTGCTGCGATTCGTTCGAAGGGGCTACTCCCTCCCCTTCTAGACTATCCCTCCAGCCATGCCACCGCAATTCCACCGCGTGTCGGGGATCATTTGCGCCTTCTGCAGGAGGAAGTTACGAGCGCGTTCCTGGGCCAGAAGTAGGGTGTGGTTGCTACTCCCACTACTTTCTGGTACCCAAGAAGGGCAAAGGGGGCCTACGCCCTATCTTGGTTCTACGGAACGTCAACGGCTTCCTCCGGAAGGAGAAGTTCAAAATGCTGACACTGGCTCAGGTCTTAGCTGCCCTGGACCCAGGAGACTGGATGGTAGCGTTGGACTTGCAGAACGCTTATTTCCACATCCCCGTCCTGCCGGCCCACCGGCGCTAAATGCGGTTCACGGTAGGCCACAAGCACTTTGTTTACCGTGCTCCCCTTCGGCCTTACCAGCGCCCCACGGGTGTTCACGAAGGTGAAGGCGGTGGTCGCAGCTCATCTGCGCAGGTTAGGGGTTTCAGTCTTCCCCTACCTCGACGAGTGGTTGTTGAAGGCGGGCTCGCCCCAGACAGTCGTCGGCCACCTCCAGACGACGGCAGAGCGCCTGCACCTGCTGGGGTTCTCCATCAATGTGCCGAAGTCACACCTGTGTCCCTCTCAAAAGCTCCTCTTCATCGGAGCGATTCTCGACTTGGCGCAGTTTCGGGTTTATCCTCCCGAGCAGCGGGTTCGGGATAATCAGGCTCTGATTCCGGTCTTTCAACCTTTATCCCGAGTCTCGGTCAGGTTGACGCTGCGGCTTCTGGGGCTGATGGCCTCCTGCATCCTTCTGGTGCATCACGCCCGATGGCAGATGCGGGCTCTGCAGTGGGACCTGAAGTTTCAGTGGGCCCAGCATCAGGGCGACCTGTCCGACCATGTCCTGATCTCGGAGGGCACTGCGAGACAGCTGCAGTGGTGGCTCATGGACCACGATTGGGTCAGCGGCAGATCCCTCTCCCTACCCCAACAGGAGCACGTAGTGGTGACAGACGCGTCCCTCCAGGGCTGGGGAGGCCACATAGGAGAGGCGGAGATCAGAGGCCTCTGGTCTCCGGCGGAGTCCCGGCTCCATATCAACCTTTTGGAGCTGCAGGCGATTCGTCTTGCACTGAAGGCATTCCTCCCCTCGGTCCGGGAAAGTGTAGTGCAGGTGTTCACAGACAACACCACCCCCATGTGGTACTGCAACAAACAGGGCATGGTGGGGTCGTGGACCCTCTGCCAGGAGGCTCTGCGCCTTTGGCAGTGGAACATCAGGGCGTGACCCTGGTGGTTAAACACCTGGCAGGTTCTCTGAATGCCAGGGCGGACGAACTCAGCCGCCGGTGCATGATGGATCACGAATGGCGTCTGAACTCGGACGTGGCGCAAGGTTTCTTTCTGCAGTGGGGAGAGCCTTGGTTAGATCTATTCGCCACAGAAGAGAACGCGCAATGTCATCAGTTCTGCGCGTTGGAATTTCCAAGGCGTCACTCGCTCGGAGACGCTTTTCGTTGCGAGTGGAGTTGCGGTCTGTTGTACGCCTTTCCGCCTATACCACTTCTGCTGATGAAGATCAAATGCGACCGGTCCCAAGTCATCCTTGTGGCTCCGGACTGGGCACGAAGGTACTGGTATCCCGAGCTACTCAGTATGTCAATCGATCCCCCGGTTCGTCTGCCTCTTCAGGAGGATCTCTCCTTGGCCCTCGCCAACAAAGGGCGCAGCAGTCACCCGAAAGCAGAAACAGAAGCTTGGACGCAGCTTTTCTCTGTAGCCACTGGCATCGATGAACAGAGCAGTCACCCAAAGCGCAGCGTCCAGAACAGGTAAAGGACCCATGGGTTCGGGGAGCCGTCCTGAGCCCTTGTCCCTGTGTTGGACTTAGATCCAGTATCCTGCTCCTTGAAAGTAGCCAACCGCAGTGGAAAAATTAGCAGGGTGGCAGGGGGGGCGGGACAGGTGCAGCAAGGTTTGACATTCCTCAGGGGTGGGGTCACTGCTGCTATTAATCCACCAAAGCGCTTCTGTGATCCTTACCCACCACTGCAGCCGGGGAGGGGGTGTTCTTCCCTGCTTCACAGAGCCACAAAGATGCACAAATAAAGGGGGCGCACCGGTGGAGAGGGAACCCCCGAACCGACAGTAAAGTGAGCGTGGGCGATCCCACCTCTGTATGACAAAGTGAGCGAAAATACAAATCACCTCTCACTCCAACAACCCCGCCAGAAAAAAACACCAAGAAATCATATTTAAAGCCCCCACTGTTGCAGCCCTCACTGTAGCGTCTACTCGTGCTTTTGGACACCTGGGAGCGAACCACATCGGGGGTGGGGGTGGGGGGTCTTAAATGACCAGAGCTTCCCATGTGGCAGTGACCCCTGGGTGGGTTATGTAGGATGTTCACCCGGGGCGGCGTGACCCTGGGGTGGGGGTGCTGGGTGTCATGTGCCACCCCCGTGCGGAGGTACCCTGGGGTGGTTGTGTCATGTATGACATGTGCCACCTCCCCCCCGGGAGTGACCCTGGGATGGTGGTGTCATGTATGACATGTGCCATTCCCCCCGTTCGCTGGTGTTGTCATGTATGGCATGTGCCTCCCCCCCCCCCCACCCGTAGAGCAGTGACCCGGGCGGTGGTGTCATGGATGACATGTGCCACCCGGGTATTTATTTACAGGTCTTTGTTTGGAGACGAACTGACACACAGTAACAACTGGTGTCTGATACACATGGACTGGCCTTTGTAGTTACAAACACTTTCTCGAGTTCTAACGCACCGATTCCGGTGACTGCATACTTCAGGGTAGATTTCCATATTTCACATCAATGTGCGCATCCGACTGATTCATTTTCGCCGACTGTTGAAAAACGAGGCAGCATCTGTGAGGCCTGCACAAATAACATCACTACATTTGTCCTTCACTGGGAACCAAAAACCCAATTGTAGCGCCTGACTCTCAGAGGGTAGCGTTGCAGAGCAGTCTGAGGCTTACTCAAGGGAGGTGGTGTGGGCTAGTAATCTCCATTTGCAGGTATGCAAAAATAACACTTAATAATTAATTGTCCAGTCTGTTCTTTGCTTTATAAAAGTAAGAGTACATTTATTAAATACGCACACTACTTAATACTATGCACCAATTGACAAACATACATAAGCTGTTGGAATTACTTTGTGGCATTGCATGACATCTCCACCCCTCCCTCAGGGAGTTTGGGTCTAGTACCACCACTCCAATGAATGCACATCATCTTGCCCTCAATGCAGTTAGTGGACCATAACCTGGGGCATGGGCCCTGCGCACTGGCACCAACCCAGTGGCGACCCATACCATTACGTCAACCAGCATTAAAAATGGGTACACTTGCCTTGGTGACACATAAACCTGACTAAGCATCTCCTACTGACAATAAAATATGCACCTATACATCTTAAGGGCTACCAGTCTGAGTTGTTCCTCACCTAACAGCAGCAGCAAGAATACATGTTTAAGCACCACTTTAGTATGATAGTACTCATAACATAGGGATATCATAAAAAAATGGATTGCAATTACAGCCCCTAAAGGCAACACAGCTGATCACGTGATTATGCATATACAGCCAGACACCCTAGCAGGAATGTATGATAACATAACCCCACTTTGCTTATGAACTCACCTTACACCAGTACTTCATATTACACATGAGACCTTACACCAGTACTTCACATTACACATGTGACCTTCAGTCCCTCTATACGAAATAACATTAGTAAAAGCATTTCTGGTGCAATTACACCTCCAGGGGATGCCTTCTTCCAGACATCCACCCCTCAGCCCTTCACTCCTTGAGGCAATTATGAAAACACCCTCAGCTGAAGAACAAAAGTTTCAGCCCAGAAGGTGATAATTGTTGAGCCCTTGAGGGGTTATTCCTTTGAAATCCTTAAAAAACTTAGGGTGACATGTCTCTTTGTGCAGGGGGAGACTGCGCTTCTCCAGCAGCTCCCCCAGCGCCTTTTCACAATTGAGGGGGACCCCCCTCCTCTGAGGGCCACCAAGCGCACCAAAATGGCAGACTCCCAAATGCCTGGCAAGGCATGATGGGGCGCTTGTGCTCCTGCTCGTGAATATGGGATTAGCGGCTCTTCCGCTGTGCCAGTGAGAGCCGCCCGATCTGCTGGTGGCTTTGCCACATTCTCCGGCCTCAGTGGGGGGCCCAGTCCCACATGGACCCCCAGGTGAGTACATGCGGCTTGGGGAGCACACCCCCGGCCGCTCTGCCCGGTTTCGGGATCTCGGTCTCACCCGGGACCCCCACTGGCTTCCGTGTTAGAGGGCAGCCTGAGGAGCCCACCCCGGCTCCCCACACGGCCAGCACTCTTCTATGCTGCCGCGGGAGCCTGCCGAGTACTTCTGGTCTGCCTGCTCCTACGGGCAGACGTGGACTCCAGCAGTCCCGTCAGGACCTCGGAGGAGTGTGGCGGCACTCACCCAGCCTTCTCCTAGTCGTCGGGGCCCGGGGATGGGGGTCGACAGCGCTCCCTCCTCCTCCACTTTCGGCGGGGGCCAGGGTGGGCTCCTGGCCCCCTGATGAGCATTTCCACTGGGAGCGCGACTGCTCCTCCCGCCCCCCTCCTCACACGGGCCCGGAGTTGGGCTCCCTGGCCCCTCCCCCTGCAACTCTTCAAGGGGAGCACAACGGCGCTCCCTGGCTTAGTATTCAGCGGGGGCCAGGGTTGTCTCCTGGCACCCCGCGGGGGCAGCTTCACGGGGTGCGCGACGGCTTTACTTCTTTGGGGGGCAGCCTCCGGGACCTGACCCACCCCGGGGCCCCATTACAGACCTGCAGCGCAGCCCCACGCGCTTCATCGCTGGTCTCATGAAAGGTCAAAGGTCGCCTACTTTCCAGGGGCCATATCTCAGCCCCTGGGGGTCCGATCTTCTCCATTTCCGTCTCTTCTTGCACCTGGTTGCGTCCCCTAGCCACTGGGAGCACTCTCCTTCGCCTTCGGGGTCTCCAAGCGGGTCCCATTCTACAGGGAGCTGTCTTCACCGGCTCCCTGCGTCAGCCTTTTGCCTTTCTCCTCTCCTGCGCCACTCTTCTGCTTGCACAAGGGACCAGGCGGCAGCTCACTGGTCCTGGACTCTTCTCTAGGCGCTGTTCAGATTCCTGGGTAGGTCAGGGGGTTGCTCCTTCCAACTGCCCATTTCGCTAGGCTCCAGCACCTTCTGCCTCTGCAGACCACACCCCAGAGAGTAATTCTCTTCATGTGCAAGCACTTTTTAAAAGTTGAGTAGGGGGCTGGCAGGAAGTCTCTGTGTGTCCTATCATACAGCGACACATCACTTCCTTGCCCCTGCTCTCTCCTTCTTGTCCAGCCTCTGGGTTGTCTAAAATGGAGTCGTCCAGTATCTCTGGCCACATGCCCCCCTTCTACCCAGTGGTTCAGCTTGGTGCCTGGCACCCAGTGACAGCTGTTGATGGATTGGCTTGTAGCTCCACCTATCTCCCTTCCTTGGAGGGAAGATCTTCTCTCAGGGAAGAAAGGGCATTAATCTAACCTGCCAGGGCCAGACCCGGCCAGGGACTCAGAGAAATATGACATTTCTGGACGACTCAAAAGTCCAATACAAATATGACTTTGAACTCTGCAGAAAACTTCTTTTCACCTCCACTACAATGGACTTTCAGTGTGTGTCTGGAATCTGTAGGCCTTGTGGAAGTCATTCTAGTCATGGGCCCCACATCCTCATAGGGGAATAATGAAGTGAAAACACAGTAAAACACACTGACTTTCCCTGGCATGTTTCTTTCCAGTTTATAAAGCCTATTCCATGTCACCACCCAATTCTGCATAAGTCCTGCCACACCATTCAATTTGTACCTGCTCCTGGACTGCGCACGCTAGGAATCTCCCCTGCGCAGCCACTACACGTAACCAGCCCGGTGCCCCATACTCCAGCTGCTCCTCAGCGGCCTAGTCAAGCCAAGGGGACGCCAGTAAAATCTCCATGCAGTCTCCTTCATTATGAGTTCACTGTGGGTGAGTCCCAGTTTATGAGGCTCCCCCACAGTAAAAGATCAACAATTAGGTGCTCAAAAAGTGAATAATCCGGGCGACCCCTAGTGTCAGAACCACCTTCTAACACCGACCCTAGGAGAGCAACCTCACCCGCTTTCCAGGAAAACCGAATCAAGGATTTGAAAGGGTTAAAGATGAAGATAACAGTTTTACACTGCAGGAAGAAGCACTCCTCTCCCAATGGAAACATGAACAAAGTACAATGCAATGAAATATCGGTGCAGTGAATAAATCTATAGAATTACAGGTTACTGAAAATAAAGGTAAACAAGCACGGTCCGCTTTCACTTCCGTGCATCGCAAAACTATTTCTTGTCTTTATCGGGCCATGTCTTTGAAACACATGGCCCCATAAAACATAAGAAACCTTTTGCAACACACAGAAGGCAGACAAGCCAGTCCAAGTGGGCCGTCTCAAAAAGAGAAAAGTCCACGTCACGAAAAGCTCTTTCCCAATGGCTGGCCACCGTTTAGCGTAAACGGTGACGCTGGCCAATGGGAAAGAGGGGCGAGGCTTAAAGCCCTTTACAGAAAGCCCTCTAAATCATTAAATCTCGCCAGCGAGACTGCGCATGTGCACAGCCAATGCCAGCCGAGACCTAAAAAGGACACTGAAGTAGCTAAGTCTTTGGGAGCACTACAGTCACCCTCTAACAGAGGCTCCTTTTGCCGCTCCTTTTATAGGGGAGGCTCAAAAAGTACTTCCACAGATGCCAATACATCTTCTTACAAATCACAAAATCAATCCTCCCCCTCTAGAGGATTTTACAAGGGTGGTTACAGAGGGAACAATTGTATAGACAAAGGTAGAGTTATACCAGCACATACCTCTCCATTTCCACTAAGCGATGACTTAACAACAATTCCCCCCGATCATCAAATACCTGTCTGGGGAAGACTGCATCAATTTCCTCCCCTTTGGCAATCAATAACATCAGTCAAATTAGTGTTGGACATTATCCAACATGGTTATTGCCTGGAGCTCACTAGCAATCCTCCCAGTATTCTACCTCACATTTGCAAACTGTCTCTAGAGCTCCAACAACTGCTCAAACAAGAAGTACAAGCCCTTCTAACAAAAGGAGCTATCAAACCAGTCCCAGTACAACACTAAGGGTCATGGGTTTGCTCACTTTACTTCCTAATCCCAAAAAAGGACGGTTCTCTATGACCAAAATTCGATCCCAGGCCTCTAAATGTATACATACTGTCAGAACACTTCCATACACTTTATGTCAACACTAGACTTAAAGGATGCCTACTTTCCCATCCCCATTCACCCAGCACATCGCAAATACCTCAGATTTGTGGTAGCAGGAAAACCCTATTGATTCAAAGTGCTCCCATTCGGAGCAACTACTGCATCCAGAGTATTCACCAAATGTCTAGCAATAGTAGCAGCTCATCTAAGAAGACAACACATTCAAGTTCAAGTTCAAGTTCGGGCATTTGTATAGCGCACTACTCACCCAGAGGGTCTCAAGGCGCTGGGGTAAGGGGTACATTATTTGTCGAATAGCCAGGTTTTAAGTTCTTTTCTGAAGGAGATGTGGTTCTGAGTAAGGCGGAGGTGGGTGGGGAGTGAGTTACAGGTCTTGGCAGCCAGGAAGGAGAAGGATCTGCCACCCATGGTGGATTTTCGGATGCGCGGGACTGCGGCGAGGGCTTAATTGGACGATCTTAGTTGGCGGGTGGGTTTGTAGAAGGACAGTCGAGTGTTGAGGCATTCGGGTCCTAGATTGTAGAGGGCTTTGTGTGCGTGGGTGAGAAGGCGGAAAGTAATTCTTTTGTTGACGGGAAGCCAGTGGAGGTCTTTTAGATGTCCAGTGATGTGATCTTGGCGAGGGATGTCTAATATGAGTCTCGCTGACGCGTTTTAGATGGGCTGGAGTTTTTTCTGTAATTTTGCTGCGATTCCGGCGTATAGTGTGTTACCATAATCCAGTCGACTCGTGACTAGTGCGTGGGTGACAGTCTTTCTTGTTTCGAGGGGGATCCAGCGGAAGATCTTTTTGAGAATGCGAAGTACGTTGAAGCAGGCGGACGAGACTGCGTTGACTTGTCTGGACATCGAGAGAGAGGAGTCTAGGATGAAGCCAAGGTTGCGTGCATGGTCTGTGGGTGTGGGTGCTGTGCCCAGAGCGGAAGGCCACCAAGAGTCGTCCCAAGCTGAGGGGGAAGATCCTAGGATAAGCACCTCCGTTTTGTCTGAGTTGAGTTTTAGGCGGCTATGTTTCATCCATTCGGCTACTTCTTTCATGCCTTCGTGAAGATTGGTTTTGGCGGTGTTGGGGTCTTTGGTGAGGGAAAGGATTAACTGGGTGTCGTCGGCGTAAGAAATGATGTTGAGGTTGTGTTGACGCGCGATGGAGGCGAGAGGACTCATGTAGATGTTGAAGAGGGTGGGACTGAGTGAGGATCCTTGAGGTACGCCGCAGATGACTTCGGTGGCCTCTGAGTAGAATGGGGGAAGTCGGACTCTTGAGTTCTCCCAGCGAGGAATGAGATGATCCAGTCCAAGGCTTTTCCTTGTATGCCGATGTTGCTGAGGCGATGTATAAGGGTGCTGTGGCAGACTGTGTCGAAAGCGGCGGATAGGTCGAGTAGGATGAGGGTCACTGTTTCTCCGTTGTCCAGGAGTGTTCGGATGTCGTCGGTCGCTGCAATGATTCATGTCTTCCTATATCTAGATGACTGTCTAATCAAAGCCAACACACATCTCAAGTGTTTACAACATACTCAAATTACAATAAATCTTCATCAATTGGGATTCACAATCAATGGGCAAAAATGTAATTTTCAGCCCACACAACTGCAACCCTATCTTGGAGTTTTCCTAAACCTTGAAACAGGTTTAGCCTATCCCAATGCAGCCAGAGTTCGCAATTTTGAAACACTGCTACTACAATTCCAAAACCCTCATAATCGAACAGTGAGAACTTTCATGCAACTTTTAGGAATGATGGCATCGTGCATTGCAATAGTACCTCATGCAACATTAAACATGTGTCCTCTACAAGAATGCTAAACACGTCAATGGAATCAATCACAGGGTCAACTAAAGGATCTAGTGTTGATAGACAGCTGCCCCCATCGCTCTCTGCTGTGGTGCAACACCCAAAACTTAACAAAAGGTTGGCCCTCTATCGACCCAATTCCACAGATAGTGCTCACAGCAGGCGCATCTGTTACAGGGTGGGGTGCCCATCTACAAGATCTAACAGCGACACCAAACACGAGTCTCCAAATCAGCCATGTACTATGTACAAAAACAGGGGGGATACACTCTCTAGAGTTATCATGTTTCCCTCAGACAATTTGGTGTTGCGCAAAACATTACAGAATCCAACTGCTAGCAGAACACCTTCCAGGAACGGACAACGAATTTGCGGACCTCCTCAGTAGGATGCGGCAACAAGTCTACGAGTGGGAACTCCACCTCCAAATACATCTCCCATACTTCCACAAATGGGAGTTTCCACAAATAGATCCCTTTGCAACAGCAGGCACTCAAAATGCCCAAAGTTCGTCTCCAGGTACCCACACCCTCTATCCAAAGGCAATACCCTACAGATGAATAGGTCAGAGACATTTGCTTACGCTTTTCCGCCTCTCCTCTTCTTCCATTTCTGGTTCAGAGGCTCAGGCAAACATCCCTCACCCTTATTTTGTTGGTCCCCACATGGGCTTGTCAACCATGGTTCACCACACTTCCAAAACTCTCAGTAGTTCCACACCAGAAGCTTCACCTTACTTCAAACCTTCTTACTCAGAACCATGGAGAAATCAGACATCCAAACCCAAAGGAACTCAACCTAGCGACTTGGCTCCTGAAGTCATAGAGTTTGGATACCTAAATTTACCACTAGATTTATTTATTTATTTATTTATTTAGTGTCTCTTATATAGCGCGCAGCTACCCCAACGGGGTGTCCCGGCGCTCCAGAGGGTGGGATAGCTCTTTCTTCATGAGTATTAGCAGAACAGGTGTGTTTTTAATGCCTTACGAAAGGGGAGTTCTTCCTGGATTGAGCGAATGGCCTGCAGAAGTTTATTCCAGTGGGATGCGGCGCATGTTTGAAAAGTTTTTCCTCCTGATCGCGTCTTTTCAAATCTCGGGGTAATAAGCAGGTTTTTAGAACTGGATCGCAGGGGTCTGATGTTTTTATAGGGGCGTAAACAGCAGGAAATACAAGCAGAGCCCTTCCCCTTGATTGCCCTATGAGCCAACTAGATTGCATGACTATTCTTAAAGAAGCAAGAAAGATACCTACTAGAGCATGCTATGCAGCAAAGTGGAAAAGATGTGTTATACACCGTAATAAGCAAATTATTAACCCATTAGATGCTTCGATACAACAAATCATTTGTTATCTATTGCATCTACAATGTGCAGGCCTCCCCTACACATCTATACGTCTACACCTTGCAGCGGTAGCTGCATATCTTCAAAACAGACAACACTTATCGCTATTCAAAGTACCAATTTTTTAAACCTTCACGGAAGGCCTTAAAAGAGTGATGCCACCAAATGTTCCGCCTACACCTCTATACGTCTACACCTTGCAGCGGTAGCTGCATATCTTCAAAACAGACAACACTTATCGCTATTCAAAGTACCAATTTTTAAAACCTTCACGGAAGGCCTTAAAAGAGTGATGCCACCAAATGTTCCACCTGCATTGGACCGTAATATTATTCTAACGACTTATTGGTCCACCTTTTGAACCATTTCACAATTGCCCACTGCAATTATTTTCTTGGAATGTTGCTTTCTTAATTGCTATCACTTCACTAAGACATGTCAGTGAGTTTCAGGCACTAACTTTAGAAGAAACATTCTTTCAACTTCATAAAGATGGAGTGGTTCTTTGGACAAACCCAAAATTCCTTCCAAAAGTAATTTCTGCTTTTTCATATTAACCAAACAATTGAGTTACCTGTTTTCTTCCCTCAACCTGATTCAGTAGCAGAAAGAGCTCTACATACATTAGATTTTTTGTAAAGCAGTTGCATGGTCTACATCACACATAATTACCAAGCGCTATTGTGTGGCTGTATTAGCTTGTCAAAAGGCTAATGTAGGACAAGCAGTGCTAAAAACACTTTCTCAAACAACTGCAACACTCACTGGTTAGCCACTGCTTTGGGAGAGTACTGCTATAGGGTCTATGCAAAGCATGTGTTTCTGCAGTACACATGCCTCAAACGGATTGTTACTTACCCTGTAAGCATCTGTTCTTGGCATGTAGAGCTGTAGATTCACATGCGCCCTCCTTCCTCCCCAGACACCAATGGCCTTTGCAGTACTAATCATTTACATCTTATACGCCTGGACATCTCTATACAACACTTACTCCATTCTCACCCTTTTGCGGGAAAAGAATCTAACAATGGAGTTGATGCCCATGCGCACTAACCACCGAAAGGAGTCACCTTAACGCATGACTGGAAAATACCTCTTCGAAGAAAAACAACTTGCAAATATCCGTACACAACACCAGATGGCAGGAGTATGCAAAGCATCTGAATCCACAGCTCTACATGCCAAGAACAGATGTTTACAGAGTAAGTAACATAATCCTTCTGCACCAGTCAGCGTATATCTGTTGAACGCTATGCCTAGTTCATTTTTGACTTACTCTTCAACATTTTGTGAAAGCTATTTTTGAGATTTTTTTTCTTCACTCAGTGTGCTATGGATGTCCCCTAAAAACTAGTGGATTTCAAACCCTGTTGTGCCTTTAGCAGGCAGATGTCTGTGACAGATTCACACTTAGTTTGTCTGTGGTGCTTGGAGTAGGACCACGACTCCAAAAACTGCGAGGACTGCTGCACCATAAATCCCAAGGTGCTGCCAGGAATATTCCCTGAAGCTCCTTGTCTCCCGAGCGCAAGCGAAAGATCCATTGACTGCTCGCAGAGCCACTCCCGATCCTTAATGTCCAAGTCGTTGGGTAAGTTCCACAAGTGTAACAAGTCCAAGAAGTTTACTTCACCATGTCAGTTCAAGTCCTCAGATTAGGCGCAGGAAAAACAAAACCACTCAAAGCCTCGCTCTACCGCATATTCTACGTCTTGGTCTGCTTCTATCTCCCCCACAGTTTCTCAGAGTGACCCCAGCACAACTCAGAGTTTTATTAAGCCATGCACCTCATGGTTGGGCAGCCAGACCCCTTTAGAGCGCATTTGGGTCCCATGAGTTCGGGAGAGACTACTATTGGATTCCCACTGGCTAGTCTGTTCTCTGCACCAGTCAATATCCATGGATCGAGTGCTGGATCTGGCACTGCTCTGTCCGGGAGACCTTGACCTTCTACAGACACCGCTCCAGTGCCATTGCTTCCTGTGCTGCTGATGCCCTGCGGTGGTGCTGATCCTGTCATCATTCCTTACTCAAATACGGAGCCCGTTCGGTGTTTTCCGTCTGTAATCATGTCATGGATAGTGCCTTTTTTTCTTTTCATAGGCTGTAGTGCAGTTCCTATAATGCCCTTCATGCAGGACATGGGCTGTTTATGGATAACATATAGTGTGGGTCTGGTGGCAAACTGACTCTGTACACCTTCGCCGAATATGTTAGCCTGTGTTTTGCATTAGCTAACTCGCAGTGCCACTAGAATCTCCTATTATCAGAGATATTCGTTTTTGGCAACCTTAGAACAAAACAAACCCTGATTCTTCAGACTTGTGTAAACACTATACTGCTTTTCACCTAGTCACTCGTGCTTGCTTGATTTGCTCTCAGAGAGATACACAGAAGAAACAGTTGGGCGTGTTTACAATAAGAATTTATTGTACCTTTGTTATTCTCATGTAAAACAAATGTGCTGCTACAACTGTGACACAGTAGGAGAGATATAGAACCAGCAGTACAGTGAATAAAAAGTAATAGTATTGTTCTACTATTTTGCAATAGTCCTGAACACATACATAAATATAAAATACATTTATAAAATAAAGTGCGTACTCCTGAGATGCCTGTCTAGATGTACCTAAGTGTACCGAGCATGTGAGTTGGTGCGAAAGAGCCTAAGCCTAAGAGCCAAGAATCCCGCTAGGATTTAGTCGAACCCCCATACCTGAATAGTGAGAGTGTGGGACTTCGTCCTGGACTTCAGTTAGACACCCCGCAAGGGATAGTCAGACCAGTGTCCGCTGAAGCAATGGCATGCCGGAGCCTCAGCGTCTCTGGTCAGTGTGTCGGCCTTGAAGTCTCGGTTCCCTTCTGACTACTGATAGCAAGAGGTGCCGTATTTGTGCGTAGATTACCAATTTTTCAGAATGAGGATGACGTTGGGTATTAAACCTTGTGCGTCAATGGGAGAAGTGAAGTGTACCTCCTGGGGAGTGTACTCCTAAATTATTCATATGTGCTAAGGATGATGTCTTAGCAATATCGATTGGGGTAAAACCCACCCTCGGCATGGAACTAGGTGAAAGGTTTAGTCCATAAAAGGCTGCAGTCCTTATAAGGCGTTATGTCCATACAAGGCATTCTGTCCTTATTTGGAGTTATGTCCTTAAAAAGGCTCGTTCATATGAAATGACGGGGAGATGATGTAGGGAAAGTGTACGAAGTTCCCTGGACCTATATCAGGGTACCGATATGAAATATAACTAGGCCTGGAGAGGGGGGCGATTAGGAGGCGTATAATGCCTCCTAGGTAGTCCACCACCTCCTTCATGAATCGGAGGACAACTAGTATGAGGAGCTGGCATAGGGCAGTGGTTTGGGCACCTCACCAGACACTTGGGTGGGGACTTTTACTGGCAATGGAGGATGGCGTGTCTATTGCATTGGTGGTGCAGACGGCAGCTGAGGTCCAGGACCTTATGCAACAAGATAATCAAGATGAGTCTTGACAGAGGTGCTTCAACCGATAGTCACTCCCATGGAACGACTCTCTCATGCAGCGAAGCCCTCACAGATCTCCTGCTTTGGGCCTGGTGCGAACTCTGCAAAGGGGCTCCTGTGCTTAGGACGATTGCCTGCCACCATTGTCCTGCTACTTTGAACCCAAGTTTCTTAATCCAGCAACCAACCCACTAGAGCTTGAGCTTGGTGGTCCAAACCTCCATCTCCCGAGTTAACACTGGCACATTCCCTACCATTCCACTGAATGGGGAATCC